>NC_058095.1:117147500-122147500 GCF_020171115.1 Neogale vison | reverse complement strand
TTACTGTATTTACTGAACACCTGAAAGAGATTTAGAAACGTCTGAAGGTAACAGTTGACTCATCTGTCAATGACTCTACTATACACACTCTTTCCTTGGGAGACTTCCAGGAAAAACCATGTATCAATCTTACTTATCAATTAAATGTTTTCTAAATCTCTCTATATTTAGATCTAGTCCCATATTTCCTGGCATATGCAAGTCATAATCTACAGAACCTAAAACACTGTTTTAACATCAAACCATTTCTTCCAGCTTGCCTGATATGTTTACTGCCACTGGGTCGCTCCTTTTACATGGGATAATACTATCTCTCTCTTTTTTTAACTGCTTCTTTTGTTGCCCTTACCTTTCTCAAATCTTAAGCTTCTATCAATTCCAAAGCCATAAAATAAATCACGAGTTGCTTTTTATCCTAAAATACCTACCATTCAATGAGCATCAATATGTATCAAGTTCTAAACTAAATCCTAAAAAGTAGATATTTTCCTCCATTTAACAGATTAAGATACTGAAACACATGGAAGTTGTTGTCTCCCCCACCTCCCCCACAAAAATCTTTAGCTAGTAAATGGCTTAGTTGGAATTTGGGGCCAAGGTCTATTCAACTCCACAATCCCTGATGTATCCCTTTTAACTACACTCTGTTTCCAGACTCTTTTTCAAGCCTAAAGAAACTAATAAATCACTTTCTCTAAACTTGATATGATCATTTGGCATGAAAGAAATCCTGCTTAGTTTTCAATCATTATTTACCCATAACATATGCTTTCCCCAAATGGTCCTGCTCTTACTTAAGTGTATTTACATGAATTTTGTAATCTCCACTGCTTGCAAGCAAATATACATCATTAACTAATTTAACAATATGTGTTGATTTATGTGCTGAGTTCATGCTATTATTCTCAATCCCTTTAATTCACAACTCTATTATTTATCTCTTTTATGAAAGTTCTGTTAGCATATCCTAAAATAAGCCTCAAAGTCATCTACACTAAGCACTCCAAAATTCATCTGGAATTCAGGAGTATCGTCTCCACACATTGGCAGTACTTACAGGCAGGTACTCAGTTTATAGAGTCGCATCCATCTGTTCACTTGTGTTTATTTGGCCTCCCTTGTCCATCAGTACAGCTACGTGCATCCTTTGGAATCTCCACAGTACCTGATGCGGTGGCCAATGAGTGAATGCCTATAGTTCATTCACCATAGCTACATGCTCTAAAAAAGGTGAGAATCAAGGCATTCAGACATGCAAGAGAATGGTAAAGCAGAGGAAAAATGTTTTATCTTAATTACCCAGGTTAATGAAGCAAGGGATCTTATATTAGGATGTAAATGATATAGGGTCTCAAATACATTGATTGTCTATCTACAATCAAGCCTGATACTCTGTTCACCAAAATCGTACTACCTTTGAGGTAGGGTTGTAGGACCACAGTACTTAAATTAAAAATAGCAATTCCCTAGGGATGCCTGGATGGCTCAGTTGGTTGGACGACTGCCTTCAGCTCAGGTCATGATCCCGGAGTCCTGGAATCGAGTCCTGCATCGGTCTCCCAGCTCCCAGAAGAGTCTGCTTCTCTCTCTGACCTTCTCCTCACTCATGCTCTCCCTCACTGTCTCTCTCTCAAATAAAGTAAATCTTAAAAAAAAAAAAAAAGCAATACCCTAAAATACACATAAAAAATAATCAAGATTGGCACAGAATTAAAATATCAAATGCTTTTTGACTGAATAAATGCCTAAAAGATTGTTGCTTTTTAGCTTCAATGCTGTGAATTTGTCTACACAGAAATGGATAGTACAGAGATGAAGAGGATTTTGTTTCCTATATATCATCTCAAAGTTACACTATCTAAATAACTCAGAAATCCAAACTTCAAAATTTAATCATACATAACCCAACAAAAAACCTAGTGTCATGTAAAAGAATAGCACATTATAAATAACTATTAATGTTGTATGATTTATAAGGAAGATATAATATCCTGGTCTTATTATTAAAGGTAAGTAAATTCACCAAACATCAATAGAGTATGTAATTAAAAGAAATAACTGGCTCTACTGATATTATGTTAAGTAATAAAAAACATATATGAATAAGGTCTTCTTGTTCTAAGAAATATTAGAATCCTAATATCCATGTGGTATTTTGCTCATTCTAACATATCCTTTCAGAACTTTACTTTTCAGCAAAAAACTGCAATTTCCAAAGACAAAAATCTAATTGCATATTGTTAAATTTGTTTCCTCCCCAAAACATCAAAAAATGAAAATCACTTTAATGTACATAACTGAAAAGTAGCTACTTTTGCAGTTATCACAAAGCACTATTAATTTCAAACTAAAGTTTTATCCTTTCTGTTGCTAAACCACCAGTGTTTTATTTTGTAATTTATTTAATGTACTTTTTGAAATTCAGCAAAACATCTTTAAAATTGTAAACATTTTTCTTTATGGTGACTAAAGTTAAAAGCTTCTGAACTGTTGTACTACTTCTTTTGTTTTTCTCCTCAGTAAGCATTAGTGAGCACTGGGCACCAAGCTAGGAAAGTGGTTACAAAAGTCATAGTCACCAAAGATCCTATTTATTACACAATGACTCTAGATTGTAGGGTATCTTCTAATTGCAAATACTGGCTTGCCTAAATATTTACTAATTTTAGTTAAGAGAGTTTTACATCATAATCTGTAAAAGTCAAGTAAGAATACACTTGAAATTCTCTTTATTGGACTTACCAGCTTGGGTGGTTATTAATTCATTCATTCTCACTATACTGATAAGTTATATTAACATTTTTCCAAAAAAGTGAGAATGATGATGGAGATCCTAGAATGTAACAGCCCTGAATGTAAATAAATTTACATTCATTTAAATTCCTCTTGTTTTTTGTTTTTTAAATTTATTTTTATTTATTTTCAGCATAACAGTATTCATTATTTTTGCACCACACCCAGTGCTCCATGCAATCAATTCCTTTTGTTTTAATTGAGATATAACTGACATATATTTTTTTCAGTTGTATAATATAAGCCTTCAACATTTGTATATATTGCAAAATGATCACCAGAAGTCAAGTTAACCTCCATCACTATACAGAGTTTACACGTTTTTTTTCTTGTGATGAGAATTTTTAAAATATATATGCTCTCTTAGCAACTCTCAAATATACCATAAAGTATTATTATTAACTCTACATTTTCTTTAGACATGTACCCCAAGTGTGTGGTTGAAATAAGGGATACACCAATAACTGCAGGGGAACAACTGGGAAAGCAGTGCTTTCAAATCCAGTTACTGACCACTGGAGCAATTTATCATAGCAGTAGACAGTGCCTAGTCCAACAGCCTTGCACCTAGCAAGTGCTCTGGATTGGAGCACAAGCTTCAAGCAGATCAACAACTGAAAAGGCAAATGAGAGGAGTAAAATCACCCCTGGCAACAGTATGGAGTAGATATATTCTTCTTCAGTTCTAGCACTCTATACCTCGTTTGTTTCTCCAAATGTTTTGCCCCAGCCTTATCTGTGCCTCAGGCATTCAATTCTAAAATGTGCACCTGGTTTCCTCAAATATCCCCGAGGCTGATCTCACCTTCATTCCATCTTTCTACCTAGAAAAATTCAAAGTATATTAAGATTGTCTCCTAACACATATCAAATAATTATCTCCTAACCTCTATCTTGCATTCTTTAATTTCAATTATCTACACATGAAAGCATAAGACATTCACTCTAAAATGCTAATGACTGGGGTGGGGGTGAATTCAAGATTATTCCACTCATGAACATCTGTATTTTTAAAGCTCTCTAGCAACTTAACCAATATTTTAATGTGAAATTTCAGGAGACGCAGTGTTAGAAATGAGCATGATTTTTTTTTTAATACTCCAGAGCTATTGTAATGTTTGCTATTGAGACCATTATTTTCCACCCAACTATCAAGCGCTGATATTTCCACTGAAAGCAGCTATAACCACAAACCAAATATAGTCGCTATACATACACTGTGTATTATTAGGAGAGACTATTAATAATTTGCCTGTCATTTTCAGACACATTGAAATGTAATGTAAAAATATCTATGTATGTCTCCTAATATCATAATTCTCATATTATGGTCAACCCCTAAGGGCAAAATCATCCATTAGGGATTTTCTGAGGAACCTGCAACTCCTATAAGGTTATGTTTCCCAGGATCTTTTTTTTTTTCAAGCGATCTAACATAGAGAACTTATTGTATTTTGGTGAAGAAAAAATGTAAAAGAAAACACCTGACTTCAATGTTGACTTAAGTCACAATAAATTAAATATGAATATGTGAGCTTCTGTGGCCTAAATAAGGATGAATCTGCACAGATTTTTTCCCTTGCATGCTGCAGTGCACTTGATGAATTATTACTGACCTTAGGAAAGTTAGAAATTCTACAGTCATGAAGAAGCATTCTTATTCAATGATGAATCTTTTTCAACTGGCATAACCATTTCTTCATCTCATCCCTGGAAAAGGTAACTACTCTTAATTATTTTCAAATGTAGAACAAAATCTAGGAAAATGTGAGCATCAAAGTAAAGAATAATATAATGGGTCCCCATTCATTAAATAAGAATCTGAGTCCACAGAGACTTTAATTAATAGAAATATACTTCTTTACAGGAAAATGCTAACTGATATAGAATAGATGAAGTTAGAAAATCATCTGTGATTGTCAAAACTAATAGGTAAATTTTCATGAGGAACTGCATATTTACACAGTCTCAAAATGTTTCCAATAAGTTAGCAAGGGAAAACTACCAACTTTGTAGTAAAGAACCTTGCCAACTTCACCTTAATTATGTGATCAAAGTCAACATCATTAATACTGGCACAAACCAACATCATGTACCTCCTGATATACATTGAAAACAACATAGTATCTTTTTAGTAATACTTCTGGCAAGACTACATACCTGAATCTAATCATGAAAAGAGATTAAACAAACCTAATAACAAAATAACTGGTACTCTTCAAAAGTATCAAGGTCAATCAAGTAAACAAAGACAGAATGAGGGATGTTCCCAATTTATGAGAAATGAAGGGACATAAAAATAAATGCAATGCACAATTAAATCCTGGAATAGAAATAAAATGCATAAAGAACATTACTGGGACAATTGACAAAGTTTGAGTACAGACTTTGGATTAGATAATAGTATTATACCATTGATTTTGATTATTGCACCTTTGTTTTGTAACAGAATGCCCCATTCTTAGGAAATACACACTGAAGTATTTAGGAATAAAGATAATGTGCCTACAATTTATTCTCACATAGTTCATATTAAGCAACCATATAATACAGTAATTATTTAATATAATACATATAATAAAATAAGACAAAATGTAAAAATTTAGTAAGTCTGGATAAAAGGTGTGTGAAAAACCCTGAAACTATTCTTTCAAGTTATCTGTAAGCTTGAAATCAGATAAAATTTTTTTTTTTTAATTTCCACAAACAAACATTATGGCCCAGTTGATATCACCAATTAATTCTATTAAAGACTGAGGTACCTGGGTGGCTCAGTTAGTCAGGCAGCTGCCTTCAGCTCAGGTCCTAAGACTGAGCCCCACGTTGGGCTCCCTGATCAGCAGGGAGTCTGCTTCTCCCTCTCCCTCTGCTTGCCACTAGCTACTTGTGCTCTCTCTATGTCTCTGCCAAATAAATTAAAAAATAATAATAATAGTAATTCTATGAAATGTTTAGAAAGAATATGGTAAACAAAATAAATAAGAAATAGCACCAATCTTACAAAAACTTTTTCAGAAAACAATTTATTTTACTACATTAATGTAATCCTGATATTAAAACATGACAAAGAGATTTTGAGAAATTTACTGACCAATATCCCTTATAAACATAGATACACAAGCCCTTACCAAGAGAAGAAATTGAATCCTTCAATATATAAAAAGGATAATACATCCTGAGCAAGTGGATTTTATATTAGGAATGCAAAGTTAATTTAACATTCAAAAATCAATGTAATTCACCATGTTAGAATAAATTTTTTAAAAATATATTCATCTCAACAGTTGTAAGGAAAGCATTTGATATCATTGTAGAAAAACTTTTAGCAAGCTTTTAGTAGAAGGGAAATTCACTAATCTGATAAAGGAATCTATAAAAAACCTGTAACTTCATACTAAATGAGAAAACACAAATCAGACTCAGTGCAGGCTGAACTAAAAAGTATGGCAGTATTAAATTTCTTAGTAATACTTTGGAGTTCCTAAGTATCTCCCACCAGTTAAAAGTGTGTCATCCATTGTACAATTTGACATGCTTAAAGCCAACAGACAAAAGAAAATTCAAATTCTGCCTTGGTTCACTGCCACCTTTTTCCATGAAGCACTAGAGAAAACATTTACAAGAAGCATTCAAAAAGGAAAGGAAAGTGGCATTTTATTAATTATAACTGCTTATTAGAGTTAGAATTTCAAAACAAAGAATTTTAATTAACCTAAATGGTATACACCTTTCTCATAAGAAAGTTACACCTAAAAGTCTTTAAACCAAACCAGACAAATGAGGTCTTCCCAATTATCCACATTCCCTTCCTTCCCCACCACTACCCTTTCCATGCTTAAACCAATAGTCTTGGATGACATGAGGAAATTTACTTGCTTCTTTTGTATTAGAGCTGACTAGGAAACCTGCTCTTAAATATATTCATAAAGAGGGTTTGAGAGGGTTTCCAAAGTAGTGATAAACAAATGGGGATTTTCAGCCCATATTGAAAGACTTTTGAAGGGCCATGTAATACTGAAAAGTTATGGGGCACGTGCACCCAAATGTTTATAGCAGCAAAGTCCACAATAGCCAAACTATGGAAAGAACCTAGATGTCCATCAACAGATGAATGGGTAAAGAAGATGTGGTGTATATATACACAATGGAATACTATACAGCCATCAATAGAAATGAAATCTTGCCTTTTGCAACAACATGGATGAAACTAGAGGGTATTATGCTGAGCAAAATAAATCAATAAGAGAAAGACAATTATCATATGATCTTCTAGATATGAAGAATCTAAGAGGCAATGTTGGGGGGGGTTGATGGGTAGGGAAGGAAAAAATGAAACAAGATGGGATCAGGAGGGAGACACTTAAAGAGACTCTTAATCTCACAAACCAACAGAGAGTTGCTGGGGGGGGTGGGGGAGGTAGAGGGTGGTTGGGTTATGGACATTGAGGAGGGTATGTGCTGTGGTGAGTGTTGTGAAGTGTATAAACCTGGCAATTCACAGACCTGTAACCCTGGGGCTAATGATACATTATATGTTAATAAAAAATAAAAAAATTTTAAAAATCCATTTCCAGAGTTTCAACTGTCATATATATAATTATTAAAATTATATGTAATATAAATATTTATAACACAATTTAAGTAAATATATATTTTTATGTCTGATCTTATTTATTACTCTTAGAAAATCTCTTGACTGGACTCAGACTTAGAGGTAGAAGCTCTTAGAAAGGACAGCCTTTGTCTCTTGACATTCTATTCCTGGTATCTTTCTTGGGTCTCCTTCATTCTTTTGGCCAAAAGTTTAGCATATTCTGCAACTTCTTCTTTGTCTTAGTATGCTGTCTCTTTAGAGCAATATGCTGATGCTTGTGTTGGAGGAACAAGACACTGAATCTTGGGCACTTTGGTTCTAGGTTTCTTACCTGCTTTGTTTAGGGGCTTTCTCACAACATACTGGTGGATATAAGCTTTTTTAGAGAGATTGAAAAGTTTGTAGATTATGCTAGCTCTTTTGGGCCCCGGGCAATGAGGCATAGTAGTATCAATGAGTCCAAGAAGAGCCTTCTTTTTTTTTTTTTTTTTTTAACAATGACCTAGTTGAGAGCACTGAGATCAGCATTCACAATGCAACCCCAACAGATTTTTGTTTTCTTTCTCCAGTCCTCCTTGGTCTGTAGCAGGAATGCCCCTTACTCAACAACAGGTGGTCACAGCCATGAATCAAGATTCCCTGCTTTATGGGGAAGCCTAGTTTGTCATTGTCACCACTGATTCAGACCATATAACCCTTCACCCATAACATCAGCAGCAACTTCTGTGGCCATAGGCTTTGCATGAAAGGTACAAGTTAGTGTTCATAGACCACATCAATGAGTTTCTGGCGGGCAGTAGTTGGGAAAGAGATGTTTGGCTTCATCCTAAAGCAGCCTACTATCTCAGAGGTGCCATTAAAAAGTTATCTTTTTTTTTTTTTTTTAAAGTAAATTCTACATCCAACTTGGGGCTCAAAATCATGATCCAGAGATCCAGAGTCCCATGCTCTACCTACTAGCCAGCCAGGTACCCCAAGCAAATGGTTCTTTTATATTTTTTTCAAACACTTGATCAGCCTAAAATGTATTATGCTGGTTCCTCTTTTCTTTCACTGTGCAGAGGCTTTTTATTTTTATGTAGTCCCAATAGTTTATTTTTGCTTTTGTTTCCCTTGCCTCAGAAACTATCTAGAAAAAAGTTACTACAGCCAGTGTCAGAAAAATAAATATCTGTGTTCTCTTCTAGGATTGTTATGATTTCACATCTCATATTTAGGTCTTTAGTCCATTTTGAATTTATTTTTATGTATGGTGTAAGAAAGCAGTCCAGTTTCATTCTTTTGTGTGTTGCTCTCTGGTTTTCCCAACACAATTTGTTGAGGAGATTATCTATTGCTCATTGTATAGTCTTTCCTGCTTTGTTGAAGATTAGTTAACCATATAATTGCGGGTGTATTTTTTGATTTTCTATTCCGTTCTATTGATCTATATGTCTATTTTTGTGCCAGTGCTATACTGTTTTAATTACTACAGCTTTGTAATATAACTTGAAGTCAGGAATTGTGATGCCTCTAGCTTTGCTTTTTTTTTTCCATTTTTTTTCATTTTTTTATATTTATTTATTTTTTTCCAATTTATTTATTTTTAGAAAAACAGTATTCATTATTTTTTCACCACCCCCAGTGCTCCATGCAATCCGTGCCCTCTATAATACCCACCACCTGCTTCCCCCAACCTCCTACCCACCCTCCTGCCGCTTCAAACCCCTCAGATTGTTTTTCAGAGTCCATAGTCTCTCATGGTTCACCTTCCCTTCCAATTTCCTCCAACTTCCTTCTCCTCTCTAACGCCCCTTGTCCTCCATGCTATTTGTTATGCTCCACAAATAAGTGAAACCATATGATACTTGACTCTCTCTGCTTGACTTATTTCACTCAGCATAATCTCTTCCAGTCCCGTCCATGTTGCTACAAAAGTTGGGTATTCATCCTTTCTGATGAAGGCATAATACTCCATAGTATATATGGACCACATCTTCCTTATCCATTTGTCCGTTGAAGGGCATCTTGGTTCTTTCCACAGCTTGGCAACCGTGGCCATTGCTGCTATAAACGTTGGGGTACAGATGGCCCTTCTTTTCACAACATCTGTATCTTTGGAATAAATACCCAGTAGTGCATTTGCAGGGTTATAGGGAAGTTCTATTTTTAATTTCTTGAGGAATCTCCACGCTGTTCTCCAAAGTGGCTGCACCAACTTGCATTCCCACCAACAGTGTAAGAAGAGTTCCCCTTTCTCCACATCCCCTCCAACACATGTTGTTTCCTGTCTTGCTAATTTTGGCCATTCTAATCTCAATGTGGTTTTAATTTGAATCTCCCTGATGGCTAGTGATGATGAACATTTTTTCATGTGTCTGATAGCCATTTGTATGTCTTCATTGGAGAAGTGTCTGTTCAAATCTTCTGCCCATTTTTTTATATGATTATCTGTTTTGTGTGTGTTGAGTTTGAGGAGTTCTTTATAGATCCTGGATATCAACCTTTTGTACGTCTGACCAGCTCAGTGGATAGAGCATGCGGCTCTTGATCTGGGAGTCAGGGTTTCCAGACCCACTTCGCTTTTCTTTTGCAAGACTACTTTGGCTATTTGGGGTCTTTTGTGATTACATACAAATTTTAGGATTGTTTGTTCTAGTTCTCTGAAAAATGCTGGTGGTATTTTCATAAGGTTTGCATTAAATGCATACATTGCTTTGGTAGTGATAGTTACATCTTTTTTTTTTTTTAACATATATTGTATTATTTGTTTCAGGGGTACATGTCTGTGATTCACCAGTCTAACACAATTACATCACTCACCAAGCACATACCCTCCCCAATGTCCATCACCCAGCCACCCCATTCCTCCCAACCCCCTCCACACTAGCAACCCTGAGTTTGTTTTGTGAGATTGAGTCTTTTATGGTTTGTCTCCCTCCTTGATTTCATCATGTTTCATTTCTTCCTCTCTTCCTCTCTGATCCACTTTTTTCTCAAATTCCACATATCTGTGATATCATATAGTAATTGTCTTTCTCTGATTGACTTATTTCACTTAGCATAATACCTTCTAGCTCCATCCACATCATTGAAAATGGCAAGATTTCACTTTTTTGATAGGTGCTTTATATTCCTGTGTGTGTGTGTGTGTGTTTGTGTACCACATCATCTTTATCCATTCATCTGTTGATAGACATTTAGGCTCTTTTCATAGTTTGGCTATTGTGGACATTGCTGCTATAAACATTCAGGTGTACATGCCCTTCGGATCACTACATTTGTATCTTTAGGGTAAATACCCAGTAGTGCGATTGCTGAGTCATAAGGCAGCTCCAGTTTCGACTTTTTGAGGAACATCCGTTCTGTTTTCCAGAGTGGCTGCACCAGCTTGCATTCCCACCAACAGTGCAGGAGGGTTCCCCTTTCTCCACATCCTTGCTAACATCTGTCATTTCCTGACTTGTTAATTTTAGTCATTCCGACTGGTGAGAGGTGGTTTCTCATTGTGGTTTTTATTTGTTTGTAGGAGTTCAGAATGATTTGATAACTACCTAGCTGAATTCCTATGACCAGACAAAATCTAGGTCTCCTACTCCTCCAGGATCTTGCTCCATGAAAGTTACATCTTAAAAGACAACTTATGTTTGTGAACATATGGTTTTTCAAAATTCTTATAAGGGCTATACAAAGGAAGTTTGAGACTCATTAGTCCAAAATGTAAGGCTTTTTGTAGGCTGAAATTTGGAGACACAGATTTTCCTTTTTCAATATGGGATAACCTGTAGTTTAAGCTCATCCATAGAAACATTCTGTGGAATTAACTCTGAGAATTTATAAGCATTTGTACTTACTAATCAGATCACGATTAAGAAAATTTTATAGCATTTTTTTAAAGATTTTTATCTATTTATTTGATAGACAGAGAGAGATCACAAGTAGGCAGAAGGCAGGCAGAGAGAGGGGGGGAGGCAGGCTCCCCGCTGAGCAGAGAGCCCGATGTGGGGCTCGATCCCAGGACCCTGAGATCATGACCTGAGCTGAAGGCAGAGGCTTAAACCACTGAGCCACCCAGGCGCCCTAATTTTATAGCATTTTTAAAGTCTGGTGTGATTTTTCAAGTGTTTAAAAATAGAGAGCATTACACTAAACAACCAGGAAGAGAAAACTTAAAATATCCATAAAATATAGGGGAAAATTTAAAGATTTGGAAAGATGAGTAAGCAACTTGGCAGTCACAAATATAGACCAATGCATTATCTTTTGTATATAAAGAGTACAAAACAAGTAGGAGCACTGTCTCTACACTTCTATTCATCATTGACTATGATCATTGATCTTCAGCCTCTCAATGAATACTATAGAACTCCTGCTTTTTTAAGAAACAACTTCTTTTTTTAAGAAAAAGGATGGAGGTATCTAAATAATTTACACTCATTTACTTTTCTGATCATTACATAAACAAGAGATAAGATATCTAGTCTGCTAGTCCCCTTTCGAAGAGAAGTGGTAAAGCCAGACTACAATCTATTTCTGTTCTACTAGAGCACTTCCCAGAAAATGTAATAATTGGGGTACAATACAATGTACACTTTGTGAAGTCATTTACAGAATTGGAAAGACTCCTTTTCAATTTAACTTTATATTAATAAAATTTCACTTTTCCCATTACATGTATAATCAAATTCTAGCAAACTAATATTGAGGGGCAAATTAAAATGAAGAGTGGAAATAAGTTCTTAAACCTAGTTTAAAATATTTCCTTATGATTTTCCAGTTTTCTATTTAAGTATAATTTCCTTAGGCATAAACCATATCTTTTTTATTTAACATTATTATGTTGTAATGATAAATTTAAAAAGTAGACCATTTTTCTTTTAGTTCAAATAGCATTCATGAGAAATGACCCATATGGAAAGAATATCTTGGGCCCACACTTATTATGAATAAACTTTGTAAGAAGTGTACCATGAATATTCAATTCCCCTAAATTAGTAAGTCAGCTATTATTAAGTCAGATACTAAAACATTAAGCCATCAGCTTGAAGGACCAAACTTATATACTAAACACACACACACACACACACACACACAGAAAGATACCTAATTTACATTGTCAAGAAGATGACTATTGACAAAATACATTTTCATTATGCAATAAAGTAGATCAATATATCTCTGATATTAAGACATTAATAAGACTATTCTACTTCCACCATTGCAAAGTTGCTTTGCTGGATAACTAAATAAGGAAAGAATGTAGGGCCCTAGAAAATGAGGGCACTTATTTCTAAAAATTCAACTCTCTTTCAATCAAATGTCAGTAAATTCTGACAGTAAATTTGGGTGGGAGGATCTTTGTATTTACTCTCAAAACAATCCCCCTTTGGTTATTCTCTTAGTATAATCCAACATTGTCACACAGGATTTGCTTCAAAGGCTAAAAGCATCTCTTCCGGGGTAAAGCTGCCTTGAAAAGCAGACTTCTACCTGGATTGTCTCTCTTAAACTGAAGATTCTTTTTCTCTCTTTATAAAGAAAAAAAGTTAATAAATTATTGCCCAACATTATTAAGATAATAATATATTCAAATAAATTTAATTTCATAGAAATTATGTTGCACTATCTATCCCAGTTTCCTAAGAAAATCAAAATTCCTCTGATGTTTTAAAAATCTTTTTCTTTCAATGAAGAAAAAAAATTGAGAAGATAATCTAATCGTGAGAATTATTTTCTTATTTAATTTTTTAAAAACTTTAATTTCTCTACAATCTTTTAAAGACCAAGACTCTTAACACCTTAAATATATATGCATTTTTCAGATACTTTAGCAACCCAAAGCTTTTTCACACTGGCAAATTCAGGTAGTCTCCCAAACTTAGTATTATTTTTCCATTTTGCTTCTGGTTTTTAAAAGTTTGTAGAAAAATTAAAGTTTTTAAAATATTGTTATCATCACCCTCTATGACCTAGATCTATTTAGATATAAATGTAAATAATAAAATAACCCTCAGGATTAGATTATCTTCTCAATTTTTTTCTCTTCATTGAAAGAAAAAGATTTTTAAAACATCAAAGGAATTTTGATTTTCTTAGTCAGGAAACTGGAATAGATAGTTCAACATAATTTCTATGAAATTAAATTTCAACCTGCAAATTTTCAATTTTAGTCAGCAAATGTAAGCACTTACCACTGTGCCTTTACCTACTGCCTGAGTGCTTTGATTGGAAGAGTTATACACCAAGGTCCCTAGGTCATGGAACAATAATGAATGCTACCATGAATATTGATCTGCTCAGACTTAAAGGCAATGAAATTTATTTTGCTTATACCAGAAACTTGATCTCCTCTGCTTTCAGTGCTTGCCCTGGAAGTGCCCTACCTTAAAGACTTTTATCTCAACCCTACCTAAAGGATTCTTTTCCATATTGCATCTCAGACTCTCCACTGAAATCTTGTTTGGGTACATTTTGATCACTCAGTATCCCAGAGAAGGTTAAAAGGACTGCACATATTGGTGTTGGTCAGTTGAAATAAATTTCACCAGAGATCATTCCTTGTAAGTAAGTAAACAATATGCAATGAAGTTAACAGACATAGAACTACTCTGGAAATGGTTAATCCCAATGCTTCTAATCAGATGAATAGATCAATGTGATAGAGAACTGAGTTGGAAGTCAATGTTTAGGATTTGGATAAGTAGGGCAGGTAAGACCTGGAGTGTCTAAGAATAGCAAGCTGGTATGGGAAAACCTCCTAAAAAAGAGGATCAATAATAGTATTTTAGGAAGAACAGATCCCAGGAAGAAGGAGAAAAAGGGCACAGCCCATAATTATATTTTAGAATGGAAAGCAAGGCAGAAACCTAGTCATTTGATCATGTGAAATAGCAAGATGTGTTAGCAAAATGTGTAGCTGCAGATAACAGATATTCCAATTAATAGAGGCTTAAACAAATAAGAGTTGCTTTTTCTTATATTAAAATCAAGAGATGGGCAGTTGCTGGAGTTACTTCTCTGTTCACTGAAACTACCCTTAATCCAGTGTATTATTGCTCTGTTCAACCATATTATACTGGCCCTCACTCATGTATGTGTTATCCCACAGTTGACTGCGAAATACCACTGCAGCTCCAGACAACATGGCCATATTCAAAGCCAGATAAGTGGAGTAAGTGTTGTACCAAGTTCATATATCACTTTGGACTACAAAAACTTTCCCAGAAAACCCTAGCAAAACTCCATTTACATCTCATTGGATAGAACTACCATGTGGCAATTCCCTTTGCTATAAGGAAAGCTGGAAAAGTTAGTACATTCTGCTCTGTTATGTATTTTTGTAACATAAGCTAGCCAATACATGCTTGGCAAATAAGGCAATATTATCATTATAAAGGAATAAATATATTGTTTCATGTGGAACTTTTCCTATGCAAAGGAAGCCAGAACAGCAGAAGTAATTGTATTAATTGTATTAATTGCAAGATGAAGTTTTTCACATTTTAACATCACTGAAACCAGTGAAGTTTATAATTGTGCAAACCATGTGAAATCCATTACAAGTTGCCATCATCTTTGCATGCATATGCAAACTTGGTCATAGTAAGATATATTATCATACATTCAGAAGAATACTATACAGTTGCTACCATATGCCAAGCAAGATAGCTAAAGTCATAACAAACTATAAAATTCTTCAAAATCAATGAAAAACATTTCAAAACATTCAGGGGCTGGTTTGACTGATATATCTATTAATCATGTGAAACTATCATTAAGATAGAAAATATCAGTTTGTCAGAAATTTGATACTGATTTTGAACAGAAGCTTTTTAACATCCAGTAATGCATGATTCAGTGAAGATAAAACTATAAATTAGTTAAAGAGAAAAACATCAGTCTCAAAAGTTGTAAGTTAGTAACTTAGAAGAAAACCTCCAAGTTTTTAAGAAATACTATAATGCTCTTAATGGAATAAGCTATAATATGTGCAAAAATATGGAGGATTTTGCTAAGTTAAAAAGTGGTACAGAGTTAGCCTCCAAATATGAAGAAGTTACAGCAATTCTTATTTTCATTAACTCTAATTTTCAGTTTTATGTATGTACAAGAGTGATTTTTTTAACAGTCTATGATCAAATAAGTCTAAAAGGAATCTTTCTGTAGTAAACACCATTCTAACTTTGAAAGTAAAACACTGTTTCATTGTTTAATTAGCATATGTTACTCTTATTAGTGCATAAAATGGAGTGTTTCACCTTACAATAAAAGCATTTTAATGAATCTGATATGATCAGTAGGAAAGTGGTGGCGGGAGGCGGGGGGCTTTAGATTGACAACTCTAGTAGAATCAGGAACGTTCCCTAGATAATTTTAAGAAAATTAAAAATGAGCTCCTCATGAGGTAGTCCCTTTCCAGAGACATTCACCCAAGTCCTATGACTCTAGGCTCGATGCAGTCTTTATTACCTTCCTTGGTTTTGCAAACAGTAGCCCCACTAGCTCAAAGTGCCGTTTCAAGTTTTTAAGACTTGAAATGCATTATTCTGTACCTGCTACTTCTGCCCTGGCTGGATGGAGTGTTGCCAATACCAGTCAGTGTCTCTGTTGTTTTTTGTAAATTTTTAATATTCCCTAAGGCAGCTTCTGATTGCTTCTGGTTTTCAGAAATACAGTTGATTTTTGACTACTGACTGTGTACCCACAACCCTACTAAATTCCCTTATTGTTCATCATAACTCATTAGTGATTATTTGGGAATTTCTATATAAACAATCACATAATCTGCAATTATGAAAGGTTTGTTTCTTTTCTTTTTTTTTTTTTTAAAGATTTTATTTATTTGTCAGAGACAGAGAGAGAGAGCGAGCGAGCACACGGGCAGACAGAGTGGAAGAGGGAGAAGCAGGCTCCCTGCGGAGCAAGGAGCCCCATGTGGGACTCTATCCCAGAACACTGGGATCATGACCTGAGCCGAAGGCAGCTGCTTAACCAACTGAGCCACCCAGGCGTCCCCAAAAGGTTTGTTTTTCCATCCCAACCCTCAATAATGGTTGTTTCTTTCACTACTATACTAAATGAGACTAAACGTAATTATAATTAAAAGCAGTAAAAGTGGGTATCTTTGCCTTGGTCCTAAGCTCAGTGAGACAATTTTCATTATTTCATTATTTCACTATCTATGAAGTTTTATTTGTGCATTAGTTTTCAATTATGTGATTTCTTCAATAATTGCCAGAAAATTCCTTTCTACTTTTACTGTCTATAAATTTATTTATTTCATCTATATTTTTAAGTTTATGACATAAAGGTATACAAAATACCTTCATTATCTTTCTGGTGTTTCAGTATATCTATAACAATATTATTCTTTTCATTTCTAATGTTGCTAATTTGTTCCTATTTTTTCCTGGTTCAGTCTCACTAAAAGTTTGTCAACTCCTTTAGCCCTTCCAAAGAACAACTTTTTACCCTTGTTTATTCTTTCTGGTGCAGGTTGCTATATGATTTCTTTAATTTATGCTCTTTTGTAATTTCCTTCTGCTTTCTTCAGGCTTGTTTTTGTTCCTTTCTCCAAATTCTTTAAGTGGATTCTCAGTTAATTACTTTTAGCTATTTTTTCTTTTTCTAATAATGTGTTTTTAAGTCTATAAGCTCCCCCTAAACTCCACTTTAACTACACTCTATGAAACAAATGAGAATGCACAAAATGAGGGCTTTTGTCTCCAACATTTCTTGAGGACTTGTTTTTTTTCTTTTTGATGTCAAGCTCTTTAATGACCTTAACTCCATACAATACTAATTTCTCTTTATGTTTGCTTGACCTCTGAAGTTTTGGAAATTTTTTAAAAGATTTTGTTTATTTATTTGAGATAGAGCGAGAGTGAGAGAGTACAAGCGGGGGGGGGGGGCAGCAGGCAGAGGGAGAAGCAGGCTCCCCACTGAGCTGGGAGCCTGACTCCGGGCTCAATCCCAGGCTCCAGGATCATGACCTGAGCTGAAGGCAGCCACTTAACCAACTGAGCCACTCGGGTTCCCCAATTTGGGAAATATTTTTTTATACACTTCCTTTTTATGAATGTTGTGATGTTGGTGTCTCCTGGCTTTCTGACTCACTTCTCTGTCTCCTCTGGGAAATCTCAAGTCACCTCCATTTGACTTCTAAATGTCAGAGTTTCCAGTGCTCATTCTTAGACTCTTCAGTTTTTTTTTTTTTTTTTTTTAATATTTGTCCCTAAGTTACCTTCTCTAGTCTCATGGTTTGGAATACCATCTCTATCCTGATGAACCCCACACTTTTCTCTCCTATAATCCCATGCTTGCTTTTTTTACCTCCTAGTTAGATACATAACAGACATGTCCCAAACAAAAATCTTGATTTCTTTCCACCTAACTCCACTAAACTTGTTTCTCCCCCATATTGGTAAATGATGCCACCACTCTCTCAACTGCTCAGGTTAAAAGACCATGGATTATCTTTGCTCATCTCTTAATAGTATTCATCCCAAAGTATGCATGTTCTCACATATGTGTGCATGGACACACATACTCAAACACACAAATACACACTCTTGTAATGCACTGATAAATCCTATCAATTCAACGTCAAAGGCATACCTAGATCTCATAGATGCATTCCATGGTTCCCACTAATATCATAGCCCAAGCCATCGTTACCTAATGGTGAAATACCAAAGAGCCTCCTAACTAGTTTATACATTCCAATGCTTGCTTCTCTACCATCCACCTGCCAAAGAATCAGAGCGATTTTTTAAAAAATATAACAGTAGTCAGATTATATTATTTCTCTATTTAAAACTTCCCAGACAATTCCCATTATACCCGAATAAAATGTAAATTCCTTCCCCTGATTGGCAAAATACTATATACAACCTGGCCCTGCCTATCTGTCTGACTCATCTGGCTTCATACTTCGTTCTCACCGCTGTGCTCCAGGCTTCTTACTGTTCCTTGAACACAATCAGTTCCTTCTGCTCTAGTACCTTGCACTAGCTATTTCCTCTGCCTGAAAGTTCTTACCCAAGGTCTTTGTGCCGCTGGTTCCTTTTCTTCTTGTAGCTCCTAATTTATGCTACCTGTTCTGAGCAGGATGCCCAGAACGCCAACCTAGTTTACCACGGAGCCACTTGATCACTTTGGCCACTTACAAGTTTGTGAAAACACTTTATATCTATCTCTTATTATATACCTGTTTGCCTGTCTCTTCCAGAATTTAAGCATTTTGCAAACAAAGATAGTGCTTATCTTTGTTTATTGCTTTTTCCCCAGCACCCAGAAGTGTCTATTATATGATAAGAACTTAATAAATTAATGAAAAAGCGAATCCTCAAGACAAAAACGAAAAAATTAAGGCTAGTTCCTAAAGTAGCTCAGAGGAACTACTGTACTAATACAGTTATTTTAATTCCAGTCTGATTTAAAGACTCAGAGAAGAAATCAGAAAGCCAAAACTTGTTGCAACTGACACAGAATCATCTTTAGTGACCGTTTTTCTGAGACCACTGTCAAAGGCAATTTAGAAGACCCAGGATAAAGTGGTGGGCTCATGAAAAATCAATAAATGCCCCTCATCTCTTCCTCTAAGTCTTATAAAACATATAAATAAGAACATTTAAGCTCTTTTTAAGGAAACTGTTAAAAATGACTTACCCAGGTTTTTTTTTTTTCTTTCGCTTTTAAAACTCTTTGGTTTTTGCTCTGATTTTGCTCTTTCTCTCATTCTCTAATAACACTTTTCAGTGGCTGATCTGAAAGGTTAAAGTTCCTCTGCTAGTGCTGGGCTGGGGAAAATTAATGCAGACTGAGGCACCTAGACAAGATGTCAGATGACTTCTGCCCTGAAGCTTCAGGAAGTGAAGGTGTCATCACACTTCATTTGATCTCAGTGCAGATAACAGCAGGTGGGGTATGGAGAAGTTCTGGAAGCTGCCTTTTGCAAGAATGCTTACCTCTGCAGTGCTGGGCAGAGTGGAAACAGGGAAAGCCTGACCATGGTGACCATTGCCATTTCTGCTAGTCCCTTCCCTTGAAAGAGAAACTTTAAGAAAACCCTTGGGCTGGAAATGAATACAAGTTAAGAATCAACTTAAAATACTGATTATATAAAATTTTTATTCTATTTCTGGATCTAATCAAATAAATTAGGAATAAGAAAAAGTTGTCTGAGCCTTCTCACTAGGACTATGGAGTCCTATCCCCCAAAATAGCCATTGCCAGGTGGAAAAGCAAGTCAGGTCGGAATTTTTTTTTTTTAAGATTTTATTTATTTATTTGATAGATCACTAGCAGATAGAGAGGCAGGCAGAGAGAGAGAGAGGGAAGCAGACTCCCTGCCGAGCAGAGAGCCCAGGCAGAGAGGCAGGCAGAGAGAGAGAGAGAGGGAAGCAGACTCCCTGCCAAGCAGAGAGCCCGATATGGGGCTCCATCCCAGGACCCCGGCCAGGATCTTGACCTGAGCCATAGGCAGAGGCTTTAACCCACTGAGCCACCCAGGCGCCCCGTCAGGTTGGAATTTATAAGAGAAAGGCCATCTCCAGTGCCACTGGTGCTTTAGTAAGCAAGAACCTCGTAAGATGTTCCAACAGACAGAGCCTTTATGCCAAATTAATATTATGTTCACGTGATTTTGCTTCCAAAAAATTCTTTATTAAACTGACTCTCCTCCTCTGGAAGCAGAAATTTTTAAAAAATCTTATATATGTGAAGGTATAACCAATTCTTCTTCTTCTTTGTTTTTGTTTTGCTTTGTTTTGTTTACTTACAGAACTAGAAAAGTAACTGTGATCTTTTTAGAGCAAGGTCATTTCTGCCCTTGTAAAATTTCCTCTTTTTACAAGGTCAGGGCTCAGAGTGCGTGACCTGCTAAAATCTCCAGAGGGCCATAGATTGTAGAAAGTGCCCAGTGTCCTCCCCCATGCTCTCTGGTTAGAAGTACTAGAAGCCCATTCAAACTAGCTTAAACTCAAAAGTGGAAATTCGATGTAATGGTACAGGATTTTATTACAAGACTAAAAACAGAATACATCTGGATCTCAGAACAAATAGAAAAAGACTTAGGCTAGTTCCCCATCTCTTCACTCTGTTCCACTTTCCTGTCTGATGAATTCTTCCCTCTCTATAAGGCATATACTTTTCTTTTTTTTTTACACTTAGGTGTTTATATTTAAGTTTTTATAACAGCCATCTTTTAGAAACAAACAAATAAAAAAAGAATAAATATAAACCTGAGTTCAGCCATGTAATAATAACAAATGCAAGTTCTGGGATCTCCAGATCATCTATAATACCAAAAACTTGAGCTGGTGATCAGAAGCAGTGGCCTCTAAAATGGGATTCAATTACCTCAGGGATTTCCAAGATGATGCACTGAGATGCTGAAGAAAAATAATGGAACTTTAACTTTTATCTTTATCCTATTAATACTTCTATGTTTTTTACATTGTATAATGTATATAGGACCATTTTTAACGAGTTCAGTTTGTTTTTTAGGCTAAGGATTTCTCTTTTTATTGCATCTACAATTTAATATAAAGAACTAGAAATTGGACTAACATCTGGCCTGTCCCAAACCACAATGAACAAAGAATCGAGTCCTAAAAATAAAGTACCAACAGTTAATTTTAAAGCAGATATTTTATGGAACACTGACCAGTAGTCCTATTATGGATTATTATGCAGAATGTGCAGTTTTCTAAGTATCTATAGAAACTTTATTTTGTAACTTTTCAATCTGTTAATGATCTTCAGTTCCACACTGTTGAACTAGAGATGTTCACTTCAATTGACTTTGAATATTGCCTGTTGTTTCTCTGACATTAATGCAGACCTGGGACCCCCAACACAATTTTACAGAAGAGCTGCCAATGGTTAATGTCTATAACTTATCTATAAAAAGATAGAACTTTAAGAAGACAACAGTTGCTATTTATTAATCCCTTCATAATTTGTCTTCAAATTAGAAGTTGTTATGATTCACATTAAGATAACAAATTTGAGCTGGAAAATCAAGGTTTTTTTTGTTTTGTTTTGTTTTGTTTTTAATAGAGGAGAGGTTCATTTTCAAAATGGACTTGAAGTAGTTTTGTTGATTAGCATAATAATAGGAAGACTGTGCAGTCTCAATTATCATATTAACCTTCTAGAATAAAATTGGAACCCAAGCATTGTCAGTTTCTATACTTTGCAAAGAAAAAGTGAGTCACAGGTTATATGGAATCAATGGGCAAATTAATGTTCCTACAGAACATTCATAGCTTGGGTGCATGAGTGTGTGTGTTTTTCATTTTCTTCATTACTTGACCATGATCCATGTGAAACGGATCTTTGAGTACATCTGTAACAATATTGATGGTACTTCAACAAATATAAATAAGACAAATTAAATCTGGTAAAAACTTAATCCAAAAAATGGATTTGTCCTGCATCCTGAAGGCTTAGCACTCTGTGGGAACTCAATAAATATTAAATCAGGGTCATAAGATTCAGGGCCTATTGAATCATAAGGAAAAACTAATTTCAAAGTCCTAGACTATCTATAAAGGACCCCCTACTTTGAGGCTCTGAATCCCAATTTTAAGGTCCTAGAAGGTATGCTTTAAGAGATAATGCTTACAGCAGCCTGCATAGGGAGCGATATTATTTGTGAGGTGAAGAAACATAAAAACTTATAAAGTATAATGAATGAAACTCTTGTACTGTACCTGGAAGCAAATAAACAGAGCAGATTGAAGACCCCAGGAATGAAATAACCCATCAGGTCAATTGTTGAATAATTTTATTTACTCTCAAATTGTAAAAATGATTTGACAACTAATCAAATTTTAAGCAAAGTTCCAGTGATTTGAGAGCTGAACTGAGGCCTAGGTAGGCTAGAATTAATAGAAACAAAACCAGTGAGGTTAGATACCTCAGGATAATCTTTCTCCACATCTTCCTGGAGCTTTCCATGGAAAAAACAGGTTTACCTAATAAACCTAGCTTTAATAAAAAGCATTTTTACATTGAAAGGTGCTCAGGAACATCTTTTATACTTTTAAGTTACTTCTAGGCAAGTTCCATTAGGATCTTAAATAAGATCAGGTTCCTATTAAAGAATAGGTACCTGGGGCACCTGGGTGGCTCAGTGGGTTAAGACTCTGCCTTCAGCTCAGGTCATGATCTCAAGGTCCTGGGATCGAGCCCCACATCAGGCTTTCTGCTCAGCAGGAAGCCTGCTTTCCCTTCTCTTTCTGCCTGCCTCTCTGCCTACTCATGACCTCTCTCTCTCTCTCTCCATCAAAAAAAAAAAAAATCTTAAAAAAATAATAAAAATTTTTAAAAAGAAGTTGAATCTTTAAAAAAAGAAAAAAGAATAGGCGCCTAATGATATGGTGTAGTGTAAGGAAACAAAGTCAAAATCCAAGCCTAATCATTTAGTTGGTATGTAATTTGAGCATGTTGTTTAACTTCTCTGGTCCTCCATTCCATGACCAATTACATGGGAATGATAACACTGCTGTCAAAAGGTTCATAGGAAGATTAAAAGGGAAAGTAAATGGGGAAACTGTATTGTAGAAGCATGGGATAAGGAATTATCAAATCTAAAAGAAACATATAATGTTCACCAGATAGAACAAAATAGGCCTTGGAAGCCTTGGCTGCTCCACTAGCTGGCTGTGGAATGCGGGAGTGTATGAGTTCCAAATGCTATATAAAAACAATCTCAAATCTCAGTGGCTTACAACCATACCATTGATTTATCTCCTTAGTGTGTTTTTAGCAATCTCGTGTGACCAATAGCCTCCAGATGCACGTTCCTTTCATGGTGGATCACGATAGTACAAGGCAAGCCAACATACAAACACATTTGAAGCTTCTGCCGCATCACGCCCACTGATACTCCAGTGGTCAAAGCAGTTGCATGGTCAAGCCCAATCAGTGGGATCAAGATATATATTTCACGTATACCAGTAGGAGGCACGACAATGGCATAAGATGAGGGACTGAAAAACTCAGAACAATTATCCAGAGCCATATTATGTTCCGTGTAGGACCAGTCCTTCCTGAAGACACAAAAGATTTGACCCCAAAACTCAAGTCAATAGCATTTCAATGCCCCAAAACTGTGGACTCTGAACAACTAGTACTATCTGGAATGATTAAAAAGCAGATTATCACCCTCATGGTCTCTATTAAATGCACTAGAGTTTAGTCATTATTTCTAGGATTTATTATACAAAATAGTACATTACATAAAGAAGGGAGGCATTATTTAGTTTCACCTTTCTTATAAATGGATCTCAGCACCAAGCCAGATCTGCTACTCTAGGGACTATTCACTTTTGCTTTTCTCATTTTTTTAACTTCCTTTAAGCATTAAATTCTACAATATCTGAAAAGCTGGATATTTTGGTGAGTGGAAAAGAAGCTGTTGATTCTTCACATGCTGACTGTACCCATGGAAAAGAAGTTTTACTAAATTTCTCAGAGCATGTAGATTAATCACTCTGAGGCTATATCAACACAGTAGAAAACTTATTCCTCTGTCTCTCGCCTCTGTAATGACAGTGAAGTTTCAACGATAAAAGTGCCTCAAGGCCCAGTGATTATTTAATCATCTCCTGGAAAATAATTTCCAAATGTGACAAGGGCATCAACAATCTTTTTGAGTCTACTAAACTTACTTCTTCCTTCACCTTGTCTACTATCTCCTCATAATACTCCCCTGTAGGAGCAGATTCAGGTTTTGTGGAGCTTAAGATGTATATTATAGGGAAGAAGGCTCTTTAAAGAGGGGGAAAAAAAACTATACAATTACATTAGATAAAAATGTTTCTGCAAGTAAGGGACCCTGAAAACTTAGGCTTCATTTGCTTCAGGATTAAACTACCTATGTTTCTCTTATGTAGGGTTTCCCAATAAACTATAGGATGCACAGTTAAATTTGAATTTAACTTTGAATTTAAAGAACATATAATTTTTATTATACATACAGTCTTTGGGACATATTATACAGAGAGAGAACAAACATTGTTGCCAGAAGGATGTTGGTAAGGCATGGGAAAATGGAAGAAGGAAAGTGGGAGATACAGGCTTCCATTTATGGAAAGAATAAATCATGGGAAGAAAAGGCACAGAATAGGGGATATAGTCAATGATATTGTAATAGTGTTGTCTGGGGACAGATGTTCCCTACACTTGTGGTGAACACAGCATAACTTATAGAGACGTTGAGTCATTATTTTGTACACCTGAGATTAATGTAACATTGTGTGTCAACTATACTTAAAAAAAAAAAAAAAGTCCCTTCCCTTCATATCAAGGTTCTTTAGTTTTGAGGTCTAACTGCGGGTAAATTGCTAAGGAAGACCTAAAGTTTGTATCAAATATAATTTGAGAATAAGTTCATAATCTGAGTCCCTATGCTATTTTTTAAGATGTTTTGGGAAATTGAAAGTGTTTTGGGATTTGTTCTCATACTGACCAGAACACAAAAATCCTTCTCAGATAAAAGAGGCAAGGAACTTCAGTTTTATGAAGTGTATAAACACTGAAGAATTACATTCCCCATGGATGCCTAACAATTTGATTGGATATGTATTCAGATACACAGAGTCAACATTTAACTCTGAAAAAATGACATTGAAGACAATTCCAAAACTGACTGAAAAATCATTGAAGTAAATAAAAAGTTCAATACCTATTTCCAAAAATAACAACTTTGAAGGAAATACAAACTTTATTCATAAACTCTACTCGTTTTTTAAAAAGACTTATCTTTTTTTTCCCAATTTATTTATTTTCAGAAAAACAGTATTCATTATTTTTTCACCACACCCAGTGCTCCATGCAAGCTGTGCCCTCTATAATACCCACCACCTGGTACCCCAACCTCCCACACCCCCGCCACTTCAAACCCCTCAGACTGTTTTTCAGAGTCCATAGTCTCTCATGGTTCATCTCCCCTTCCAATTTACCCAAATTCCCTACTACTCTCTAACGCCCCTTGTCCTCCATGCTATTGGTTATGCTCCACAAATGAGTGAAACCATATGATAATTGACTCTCTCTGCTTGACTGATTTCACTCAGCATAATCTCTTCCAGTCCCGTCCATGTTGCTACAAAAGTTGGATATTCGTCCTTTCTGATGGAGGCATAATACTCCATAGTGTATATGGACCACATCTTCCTTATCCATTCATCCGTTGAAGGGCATCTTGGTTCTTTCCATAGTTTGGCGACTGTGGCCATTGCTGCTATAAACATTGGGGTACAGATGGCCCTTCTTTTCACGACATCTGTATCTTTGGGGTAAATACCCAGGAGTGCAATTGCAGGGTCGTAGGGAAGCTCTATTTTTAATTTCTTGAGGAATCTCCACACTGTTCTCCAAAGAGGCTGCACCAACTTGCATTCCCACCAACAGTGTAAGAGGGTTCCCCTTTCTCCACATCCTCTCCAACACATGTTGTTTCCTGTTTTGTTAATTTTGGCCATTCTAACTGGTGTAAGGTGATATCTCAATGTGGTTTTAATTTGAATCTCCCTGAGGGCTAATGATGATGAGCATTTTTTCATGTGTCTGATAGCCATTTGTATTTCTTGATTGGAGAAGTGTCTGTTCATATCTTCTGCCCATTTTTTGATGTGTTTGTCTGTTTCGTGTGGGTTGAGTTTGAGGAGTTCATTATAGATCCTGGATATCAACCTTTTGTCTGTACTGTCATTTGCAAATATCTTCTCCCATTCCGTGGGTTGCCTCTTTGTTTTTTTGACTGTTTCCTTTGCTGTGCAGAAGCTTTTGATTTTGATGAAGTCCCAGAAGTTTATTTTCGCTTTTGTTTCCTTTGCCTTTGGAGACGTATCTTGAAAGAAGTTGCTGTGGCTGATATCAAAGAGATTACTGCCTATGTTCTCCTCTAAGATTCTGATAGATTCCTGTCTCACGTTGAGGTCTTTTATCCATTTTGAGTTGATCTTTGTGTACGGTGTAAGAGAATGGTCGAGTTTCATTCTTCTACATATAGCTGTCCACTTTTCCCAGCACCATTTATTGAAGAGACTTTTTTCCACTGTATATTTTTTCCTGTTTTGTCGAAGATTAATTGACCATAGAGTTGAGGGTCCATATCTGGGCTCTCTACTCTGTTCCACTGGTCTATGTGTCCGTTTTTATGCCAGTACCATGCTGTCTTGGTGATCACAGCTTTGTAATAAAGCTTGAAATCAGGTAAGGTGATGCCGCCAGCTTTATTTTTGTTTTTCAACATTTCCTTAGCGATTTGGGGTCTCTTCTGATTCCATACAAATTTTAGGATTATTTGCTCCAGCTCTTTGAAGAATGCCGGTGGAGTTTTGATCGGAATGGCATTAAAAGTATAGATTGCTCTAGGCAGTATAGACATTTTAACAATGTTCATTCTTCTGATCCAAGAGCATGGAATGGTCTTCCATCTATTTGTGTCTTCTCCAATTTCTTTCATGAGTGTTCTGTAGTTCCTTGAGTACAGATCCACATGGCCCTAACACCGCCATCTTGCCCTCTACCCGAGGCATAAGCCCACCCTGATATACTGTCATCTAGTCAACTCTTACTTTTCCTGTGTACACAGAGTTGTCCAGGAGTATCTTTGCCAAATGCTTTCTTAGAATAGCAGTATACCTTGCTTCTGCTTACTGAAACTCATCAGACTCACCTACTTGGGAAGAATTTTCATTTATGAAATGATTAGGGTAAACAACCAGAGAAAACTATAGGAGTAGTCAAGTTCCTCACTAATCATTAAAAATTATGGTAATGGCTACCAGTTTCTATACATTGCTTAACTTTGGTGAGCCTTTACCTCTTTCCAGGAAAAAGAAAATAATAAAAGAAAAAAATAATATTTTTTTGCCTTTAAATGTACTACACTTACAGCTATCCATTAGAAAAGGTAAAAAAAAATTAATGTCTAATTAAAATGATGCCTTAAAATGCAGACAAAACACAAGTTTAAAATTGAAGTTAAAAAAGTAGGTAAGCCTGGGTGGTTCAGTTGGTTGAGTGACTGCCTTCAGCTCAGTCCTTCATGATCCTGGAGTCCTGGGATCGAGTCCTGTATCAGGCTCCCAGCTCCACGGGGAGTCGTCTTCTCCCTCTGACCTTCTCCCCTATTATGATCTAACTTTCTCTCTCACATAAAATCTTTAAAAAACAAAAAGTAGGTAGGGCAAATATTGCAAAATACTAATATATTTTAATATAGGTGACAAATATTTTTATTTCTACCTTCAGTATGGTTAAAACTTTGCATATTGAAAAGTAAAACAAAATAGAAAGTTTACGATTTGATAATGCTTATTTTCCTTCTAGAAAGTAATTTTCCTTTGAAGTATTTTCATCATTTATTAATGTAGTTCAATATAATTTATTGCAAAATATTTTTCTCAGATGTAATTCTTAAAAATCATTATATCTCAACCTTTAAAAGACAGTAAGAATCCCAATCAAATCTTCACTACAGTCAAAGCATAAAATCTGTCATTTTTATTTTCTAGTCTTACTAACCATGCTGCCTTTGACTAGAGTATTAAATTCATCTTTGATTTATTATCAAATCCAGGGTGCTTCAATTTCATTTTAGATCCCTCACATTTAAACAACATTTAACAGAGCTGAAAGCTGTTGCTGGGGTTGACAAGTGTTGGCGTAACAAGTAAATGAGACAACTGCCATTTTTACATGTATGAATTATTTGGCAGTATTATGAGCTAGTCTTACCCTGAAATGATAATTATTGAGTGAGCTGTAAGGAAAGTGAACTACTCCTTCAGTGAGTTCAGAACAGGAGACAGGGGGACAAAAAAAACCCTTACCTTTCAGTCTTTCTTAAGCCTTTCCAAATCTTACAGTATTTTCTTTAAAAAGGAAGCACTGTCAAAAAATATTGAAAGAATAAGACACCTTCATAACTATTTCATCACTATAGCCTTGTCCAGATGGCAGCAAGATGTCTGTAGTTGATTCCCTTGCCTCAACCATGCGAGGCAGAGAGTAAGTTTTCACAGAGCCTTGAAATAGGCACCAGCAGAGAAAGAACTATTACCCAACCATATACTATGTGAACTTGATTACTTCCCAGGACCAAATAGCAAATGGAATATCATTCCAAAAGACTGTCAGAATTACTGTGTGAGCATTAGAGAGCAATGAGTCCATTCTTAACATGGAAGAGGGGGTCTGGAAAAAAAAAAGTGCTTCATGCAAATAATAACCACCACTGCTTAAGAGCTCACTCTGTTAAACACTTTATGTATAATAACTGCTATAAACCTCATCACCATTTGCAACAGCTGATTTTATATATCAACTTGACTGGGCAACGAGTTATCCAGATATTTGGCCCAACATTATTTTACATGATTCTACATATTTCTGTAAGATGTTTAGATGATATTTGACACATTTAAACTGACAGACTGAGTAAAGCAGATTGCTCTCCATAATGTGGGTGGGCCCCCTCCAATCAAAGGCCTCAATAGAACAAGGCTGACTGCTAAGTAAGAATTCCTCTTGCTGACAGTCTTCAAATTGGAACATTTGGTTTTTTTCTTGATTTGGGACTCAAACTGAAACATTGGTTTTTCTGGATTTTGAGCCTGTTACCCTTCCAACTAGAACTACACTATCAGCTCTCCTTGCTTGCTGACTGTGGATTTTGGTACTTGTCAGCCTCTATAATCACATGAGCCAATTATTTATAATAGGTCACTGTACTCTTGGGGCACCTGGGTGGCTCAGTGGGTTAAGCCTCTGCCTTTGGCTCAGGTCATCATCCCAGGGTCCTGGGATCGAGCCCCGAGTCAGTCTCTCTGCTCAGCAGGGAGCCTGCTTCCTCCCTTCTCTCTCTGCCTGCTTGTGATCTCTCTCTCTCAGTCAAATAAATAAAATATTTTAAAAACATAAAAAATTTTTAAAAATCACTGTACTCTTAAGTGTATCTATACATCCTATTGATTCTGTTTTTCTGGAGAATCTTGACAAATATACCATTTTATAAAGTAGTATATTTATCTCCATTCGGTTAAGGAAACTTAGGTTTGGAGAGTGTATATATTACTTTTCCACATTTTTTTCTCCTGCTAGACTATAAGTTCCTGAAAGATAAGTGTTTTTGTCTGTTTCATTTATGAATCTGTCCTAAGTGCTTAGGATGGTTTGTCACATTGCTCAATCTGTTAAGTGTAGTCAACTGAATTCAGTGAATTCAGCTGCAAAGTGGCAGAGGCCGGGCTTGAAATCAGGTCTGGGTGCCAACCAGATCCATTTTTTTAACCTCTATAATAAACTATCTTTTAAAATTCCTTGATAGTTTCAGAAGGCAGTCTTTGAAAGAATAGTCTCTAAAAGAACATTACTAGACTATCTGAGCTCAGTTCTAAAACTATTAATTTCTAGAAGATGATAGAATCAGGATCCAAAAAGATCCCAAAAGGTGGAAAAATGGAGTTGAGGATGAAATTTAATTAGAAAAAATGTAGAACACCTTTCTTTATTCCAAACAGCAACTAAACATATATGGGTGTCAGAGGCATAGCTTAGCAAGAGTATAAATTAAGAAGTCCCCATAGGATTAATTGACAGGGAGCTTGATATAAATCAACACTGAGTAGTAGGTGCCAAAAGGGCTAATGCAGTTCTTGGCTGCATTAATAGAATATTTTGTCCAGATCAAAGGAAATAATAATTCCATTCTATCACCTCCATATCAAACCACATCTAAGCCACACACTTCAAGAAGAGAGGTAAACTGGAATACATTCAAAGGGAAGTCATCAAAAAGATGAGGAGAATCAAAGCCCTGTTATACAAAGATTAGCTGAAGGAGCAAAAGATGTTTGTCAAAAGAGGAAATTCTGCAAATACCTCAGATGTCTTCAAAATCTATAAGGCTCTCACATCTAAAAGATATTAGATTTTTTTTCCCCTTCCCCAGAAGATGGACTTTGACCTAATAAATGCAAAGCTAATGCTACAATAAACTATCTCAATTTTCCAAAAGTGAGATGGATAATATCAGGGAAGTAGTCAAGTTCTCAATCTCTGGTATTGTTCGAAACTGACAAATCTATAATTTATATTTAGTTGGCAGCTAAGCTTCAGATGGATTGTTGTAGAAGACACTTATGCTTCCTTCCAGACATAAATACCATGATACCCAAGTAGGATATGAAAGGGAAGAGTTAAGGTGGTCAAGAAGAATGAAACAGGAGAAATATTTGCGAACCACATACCGGATAAAGGGTTACTATCCAAAATGTATAAGGGACTTATACAACTCAAGAGCAAACAAACAAATAATCCAATTAAAACACTGACAGAGGACCTGAACAGACATCTTTCCAAAGAAGATATTCAAATGGCCAACAGGTACATAGAAAGAAGCACAACATCACTAACCATTTGGGAAATGTGCATATCACCTCACACTGTTCAGAATAGCTATGATCAAAAGAAAGAGATAACAAGTGTTAGTGAGGATATGGAAAACAGGAACTCTCATATATTGTTGGTAGGAAAGTAAATGGGTGTAACCACTATGGAAAGCCATATGACAGGCCTTCAAAAAACTAAAAATAGAACTACCATATGAGCCAGAAAATTCAACTTCTGGAAATATATTCAAAGGTAACAGAAACACCACTTCAAAAAGAGATCTGCCCTCTTATGTTCATAGCATCATTATTTACAATAGCCAAGGCATGAAAGCAACTTAAGAGTCCATGAATAGATGAAAGAATAAAGAAGTTGTGGTACATATGGAATACTATTCAGCCATTAAAAATGAGACAATCCGGGGCACCTGGGTGGCTCAGTGGGGTAAGCCTCTGCCTTCGGCTAGGTCATGATCCCGGGGTCCTGGGATCGAGCCCCGCATCGGGCTCTCTGCTCAGGGGGGAGCCTGCTTCCCTTCCTCTCTCTCTGCCTGCCTCTCTGCCTACTTGTGCTCTCTGTCAAATAAATAAATAAAATCTTTAAAAAAAATGAGAAAATCCTACCAATGGCAACAATGTGAATGGAATCTGAATGCATTATGCTGTGAAATAAGTCAGAGAAAGACAAATACTGTATGATCTCACTTATATGCATAATCTAAAAAGGGGGGAAAAATCTCACTAAAAATGAGATCAGACTTGTGGTTGCTAGAGGCAGCTGGTAGGAGAGGGGAAATCAGAGAAAGATGGTCAAAAGTTACAAATTTTCAGTTGGGAGGCCCAGTGGGTTAAGCCGCTGCCTTCGGCTCGGGTCATGATCTCAGGGTCCTGGGATCGAGTCCCGCATCGGGCTCTCTGCTCAGCAGGGAGCCTGCTTCTCTCTCTCTCTCTGCCTGCCTCTCCATCTACTTGTGATTTCTCTCTGTCAAATAAAAAAAAAACACAAATTTTCAGTTGGATAAATAAGTAAGGGAGGTGAAATGTACAGCATGATGACTATAGCTAACACTGCTGTATGATACATTTAAAAAAGTAAATTCTAAATGTTTTCAAAAGAAAAAATATGGTTATATATACACAATGGAATTATTATTCAGCCATATAAAATAAGAAAATCCCACCAAATCCAACAATATGGATGGACCCTGAGAATGTTGTGGTAAGTTAAATAAATCAAACAGAGAAAGATAAATATTGTATGATATTACTTAGATATGAAATCCTTAAAAACCAAACTCCTAGAAACAGAGAACAGATTGGTGTTTGCCAGGGGTGGGAGTGCAGCATGGGGGAAATGGGTGAAGGTGGTCAAAGGTATAAACTTCCAGTTAGGAGATGAGTAAGTCCTGAGTATATACTGTACAGCATGGTGACTATAGTTAATAATACTGTATCATATATTTGAAAGTTGCTAAAAGAGTAGATTTTAAAAGTTCTTATTACACACACAAATATAACTACATGAGGTGGATGGACATATTAACTAACGTTCCTGTGATAATCATTTTGCAATATATACATATATAATAACTATGTTGTACACCTTAAATTTATACAATGTTATGTCAATTATATCTCAATTAATCTGAAAGAATAATAATTATCCCATTACAAGATTTAAAAAGAATAATATGTTGGTCAGGATGAGGAGGAAAAAACAAAATCTATCATATACTTAATAGTACTGGCATTGTGTAAGGAGCTTCCAGTTAAATTTCTTTATGGAATCTTCAATAACACAATGTAAAAATACTTATTTCCATTTCAGAGGGGATAAAAACTATAACTCAGGGAAGCTAAGTAACTCACTCAAGTGTCACAAACTTGTAAATAGAGGAATATAGTTTCCTATGATTCCAGAGTTCTTTCCTCTAAAAGGGAAAACTTCTGGTTTGACTACTTTCCACACTTTTCAATTGCTTTTATCAAATCATTAGTGAACCTTCCTAAAGGGAGTTTGTTGGTGCTGATACCTATGTAGCCACCCCAGAAAGAAAATGTGCTTCCACTAGAGACTGTGAGGGTCTCCTGCTTTAGAGATACAGTCTGCCTCACATCATTTAGGACCCTCTATATTTTGATCCCCAACATGGCTATTAAAATAAAGAAACAATGATATTACAAGAGTATTTGAATATGACAAGCCTCTAAAATTTTATTACATCTGAGTTTCATATAAAATATAAAAGATTCTACATAATCTATTTGATAGTAATATCAGAGGACGCTTCATTCCAAAGAATTCCAAGGAAAATATGATTTAAAATCTTCCTTCTTTAATAATTCTGTTAATTTCTTTAATAAGCTACTATCTTCAGTTACTCTAAATTCTTAAAACTTATTATATTTTCAGCCTACATATTTTATACTCAAAACCCCCCAAGCTGCTTCCTGGCTCACTTGAAATAAGAGAAAATTTTCTTCAAATGGTCAGCATGGCATTACACAATCTTTCCCCTGCCCGCTATGACCTCACCTTTGTCTACTTTTCCCCTCTCTGCTCAGCCCTGGCCACGCTGGACTTTTGGCTTGTTGTCAAATAGCTCCCACCTCTGAGCACTTTCTGTTCTACTGCCCACGGTGATCGTCCTCAGAGAGCTGACTGGTGAGCTTTCTTACCTTCTTCAGGTCTTGAATCAAATGCCACCTTCTCAATAAAGGCTTGACATCCTATTTCAAATTACAGCATCTCTACATGAAGATCCCTATCACCCTTATTTACTTTATATTTCCCCCTAGAAATTACCATATTTTATATTCCATATGCTTTATTTTTTTGGTCATTATATGTTTCCTCCCCACTAGCATATTAGTTACATGAGGATAAAGAACATTTTTATTCACTGCTACACACAGAGCTATAAATTCTTGTCAAATGAATGAATGAATGTACAAGATACCAGTGGTTTTTATGTAGTAAGTATATATTAAATTGCTCCACTACATAAAAGTTGTATAACACATCATATGTATTTACTGTCTCTATAAACATCTTGGCTAGCGTCATGTAAAGACCCCCCACTCCAAAATGTTTCAAAAACAGTAAAACGTCTATTAAAATGTAGTAACTTCTCTGAAATTAAAGATAAAAATATAACAGGTATTTTCTACATGCATAAATAACATGATAACAAAGAAATATGGTAGCTTTCTTTCTGTTAAAAACATTGCTAAGAGACAGACTGGATTAAGCAGTGCGTATTTATTTATACTTAGGATCACAGTCTCCCCAAAGAATGAAAAAAACAAATGTCTCCCAACTCACAGATGTGTCCTCAGAAATATCTCCACCAAAATAATCACCTGCATTTAAAAATCCCTCTACATAGAACTCTATGTAGAGCCCTGTGCAAGGTACAGGGATATAAGTGAAGCAAGCACACAAAGAAAGTCCTGCCCCGGAAGGGCTTCTGATTGTAAGTGACAGAAAATGAGAGGTGAAATTGATATTGACCAGCTGCCCTCTTAGAATCCGCAAAAATACTGCCAGCCCTCTTAGAGATGAATGATACCAAGAGATATGAAAGGTTTTAGTTGAAAAATCTCCTTGAATAATTGAGAAGAGATTAGAACTGGATGAAATTCACTGCATCAGTTATAACTTGTTCTCCATTGTTAGCTATTTCCTCTAGTGCCTCTGAAGGATTAATAAGGTTATCAAGACAGAGTATCACAACTGATAAGTGTTTTAACTCTTATTGTGACCTGCCTGGCAGCAACTGTGAAACTTTAATAGTATCTAAATTCTTTAGTGCTGGAACGTGTCACTGATCTATATCCAAGTACCCTATTTTGTTCTTTTATTCCCCGAGACTAAAGAACTCGACAATATTTTTTTTTCCAATTTATTTATTTTCAGAAAAACAGTATTCATTATTTTTTCACACACCCAGTGCTCCATGCAAGCTGTGCCCTCTATAATACCCACCACCTGGTACCCCAACCTCCCACCCCCCTGCCACTTCAAACCCCTCAGACTGTTTTTCAGAGTCCATAGTCTCTCATGGTTCATCTCCCCTTCCAATTTACCCAAAAGCACATACCCTCCCCAATGTCCATAACCTTCCCCCCTTCTCCCAACCCCCCTCCCCCTAGCAACCCACAGTTTGTTTCGTGAGATTAAGAGTCACTTATGGTTTGTCTCCCTCCCTATCCCATCTTGTTTCATGGATTCTTCTCCTACCCACTTAAGCCCCCATGTTGCATCACCACTCCCTCATATCAGGGAGATCATATGATAGTTGTCTTTCTCCGCTTGACTTATTTTGCTAAGCATGACAATATTTTTGATTGGTGTCATTGCACTGATAATATTCGATGCTGCAGTACTCTGAAGGTCGATTTTACATAATTTCCAGCTCTCTACTTTTAAATCTCTTACTTAGACATACTTTTAGATCTCCATCTGAAATTCTCACCTTCTCAAGTTCATTTCCTAGTCAAGCTAGTTATAGAAAGCAAATGTTTAAAACACCATTCAATAATGCCAAGGCAGACATATTGGATTTAAATTACATCCGCTTCCACACGGAAATATCAGAAGTGAAATTTAAAAGCAACACACATTTCTTTGTTCATGAATTTAGGTATGCATTTTTTCTTAAATTTGCAAATACTCAGTTGGATCATTCCAACAAATTGAACTTTTACTACTTCAGGCTGCTTCTTAAAGTGTAAGTGATCTGAGAAAAATATCATCAGTATTTTACCTCTTTATGGCTTGGAATGAGAATCAAAGGTTGACTTTTGTTTAAAGTATTCTAGACATCCTGTATCTAGCAAACCACGGTTCCAGGAATTTGAAGATACAACCAACTAAGGCTATGGAGTGAGAAAAGCCAGCCGTTGCTGCTTATCGCCACCTGTCAGAGAATGTTACGCCGCCAGCAGATATCCACCCTCCCCCCATTAACAGCGCTTGTAGAGATAAATGCAACATGAACTGCAAAGGTAATAGATGCTGCATTTTGATAAGATTTTAATGGACACAGACATTTCCACGAAGCTATAATAGGTGACAGCTTAAATTCAGTGGCTGAGAAAGACTTTAATTAAGATTTATAAGGCCAGCTACTGGAAGCAAATATAAAATGATGGTTAGACATGGTAAAAAAGTGAAATGACTGATGGTCCCACTGGTTTGTAACTAACCCTCATTCCAAGGTAGATGATTTAATGAAAAATCCCAAATCTAGAGAATTTGTAGCTCTGTGTCACAGGAGAGAGGGAGGAACAACCTCAGAATTGCTTAGCCTATGGCAGAGAGTTCACAAGTTCGAGACTCTTAGCCCTGGTGATGAATACCAATATTATGGTGTCCCACTGGATTCTAATAATCAGGAACCATTATTCCCAGCAAGAGCAAAGCCCAATAGAGTTTCAGTTTCATTCCCTAGAGGGTCAAATAGGCTTTGGATCCTATTCCTCAACTTCTCTCCTCCAAAAGCAGGTTCATAAATGCCTATGTAATCACCAATGAAGATAACATGACTACGGATCCAGGTCAGAATCCATGCTGTTAACCTTCTTGAGAAATACCCAAAGTGTGGCCACAGCCTGGCTCAAAGAGTGTTTACAGTGCATTGGCAACAATATTTTCCATACCGGGGGTCCACATGCTTCTATAGTTGGAAGGTCATCAGGGATCACATAACATATAAAATTTGATAGCATCACGTTAAACAGACAGCCTTTATCTTAACTGGAGAGAGGCTAACATCAAAGGGACAAAGTAACTGTAATAACAGGAATGGAAAAATACTGATTAAAAAAAAAAAAAAAACCTGTGGACTAATTCCTACTATTATCAAGCCAGCCCAGAAGTTTCTTTGTATTATCCTAGGCTTATAGAATCCAATAAGAGAAGGACACTAATAACTATCTAGTTCAAAGACATTTTGAATCTTAATAATTCTAATTCTATAAACTGAAAGTAAGTAAAATAGAATTAGATGTCTGAATTACAGAGCTTAACTTGAGCAGAAGTTAGAATTAATAAATAGAAAGCTTAACATGCAGGTAGGTACACAATATATTTTCATGTGTAAAATTTAAGATACACACTTTTTTGTTATGGAAATAATCTGATAATGAAGGGCAAGGCAAAATATTTAGCAAATGCTACTGATTCATTTTTTTACTCAACAAATGCAAATTCAACACATTTCCTACTTTTCAGTGCCACACAAAATCTTCTCTCAGAGCAGAACATTGTACTGCACTTATTTATATACAGACTAATTCCTCTATTAGTCTACAAGCTTGCCAAAACAAAGATTGCTCTTCAGCTATTTTTATATACCAGGACCTGAAGTAGTGCCTGTGACATAGCAGGCACATAATGTTTTCTGAGTGAAGAAGTGGTATATGAAAGAATGAATGGAAGTCAGGAGCTAAGCTTTCATTCAAACTACACTTGATCTTAGCCAAAAGGCCGAGAAGCTTTCATTCAACTGAATTACTCCTTAAAGGCCCCACCTCCTGATGCCATCACATTGGGGGTTAGGGCTTCAATATGTTTGTGGGAAACACAAACATTCAATCATGAGAGCTGTAAGACATAAATGTAAAAAGGAAATTATGGTTATATAGAAAGAAAAATATTTTAATAGAGATCCAAAAGAAATGTAATGAGTGTCAAGATCAGCAAACAAGCCCAGAGAAAGGAACATAGAAGACTTACATATTCTTTTTCATTCATTAAACATATATTTGTCAGGTATCAATATACATAGGCATTGTTTAGGGTGCTAGAAATGCCATGCTGAACAAGAAACACTAGTTTCTGCCCTTGCAAAGAAGAGTTGAAATAATGTTCAAAAAGCTATGTATGTGTATTTGCAGCCTCTCTCTCCCCACCTCTCTCTTAATTTCTTCCCTTGGAGGTTGGGGGGTAAGATGTAAGAAAGAGACTTAAATTTTTAAATAATTTTTTAATTTTTTAATAAACATATAATCTATTATTAGCCCCAGGGGTACAGGGCTGTGAATCACCAGGTTTACGCACTTCACAGCACTCACCATAGCACATACCATCCCCATAAACCTACCACCCGCTCCCTACCCCTCTCCATACATGTCATTGCAAATGATAAGATTTCATTCTTTTTTATAGCTAATATTTCATTGTGTGTGTGTGTTATATGTGTGTGTTTGTGTGTGTGTATATATATATATGTATATACATATATATATATATCTGCCATATCTTCTTTATACATTCATCTATCAGTGGACACTTGGGTTGCTTCCATCATTTGGCTATTGTAAATAATGTTGCTATAGGGGCACCTGGGTGGCTCAGTGGGTTAAGCCTCTGCCTTCAGCTCAGGTCATGATCTCAGGGTCCTAGGATTGAGCCCTGCATCCAGCTCTCTGCTCAGCGGGGAGCCTGCTTCCCCCTCGCTCTCCGCCTGCCTCTCTGCCTACTTGTGATTTCTGTCAAATAAATAAATAAATAAATCTTTAAAAAATAATAATAATAAACTCATCCGGGGCAGACCACATGGTGGCTATCCAGAGACACTGAAAAGGGAGGCATTTGGTCACCATGATCCAGCAATTAAGTCTTTGCACAGAGTTAGGTTTTAAGTTCTTCCTGCTGCTCTTGATCAATCAGCGACTGTGATTTGGGTTCAGAAGCCATCCAAGGAGAGCGAGGGTTGAGCCCTCCTTAACGCATACCCAGATGGAACACCTTCCTCAGAAAAGCTGGTCCTCCCCAGTACCCCTCAGCATTGTATTCCAATACAGGAAAGGCATCAGGTCGGCCTTCATAAGGTACATGGTATGTCACTCTCTGCTCTGGTCAAAGGGGAAGGTTTCCAGCGGTTTGATTCTTTGGAAATATTCAAATGAGAGGATAGATTTCTATTTTTTAAATAAAAGCTTGTCATTGATTGAGATTCCATGAGACAGTTTTATCTTGACTGGTGGGATGAAAAGTTACAGCCGTTGGGAGCCAGAGTTGGTGGCAGAAGCTTACCTGTTGCCTACTTATAAGTGTCCCACGGACAGCTGGCGCAATTTCCCCAGAGCCTATTTGGATTCACAGAAAAGTGACTCCAGGGAAAATACTATTTCAAACGGTGTGTGTGAGACAGCCCTGAACACGTGATGCATAGACCTCCTCTTCGGGAGCCTGGTGGCTGCTGCCTGTTACAACCATTCAGAGTTCAAACCTGAATGGTTACCTAGTTTAGGTAACAATGTTACTTACCTAGGATAGCTAAGTCTCTGATTTCCTGGAGTTCTGCTGATGACTAGAGAAACTGCTCAGGCACTCAGTCATTCATTCAACAAATATATTTACAAAGCACGCTCTACCTGCCACGCATGATTTTGGCCTGGAAGACACAGAGGTGAACAGAGGGTGCTCTGCCCAGACTTCTGAGGTTTTTGGGATAGTTTCCTCCTCTTTTCCTGGGATGTAGGAGGGTTTGCTGGATGAGACCTTGGTTGGTTCAGAAAGCAGACTTTCTTCAGTGGCCCCTGTTCCAGGAGGGTACAGGGAACCACTCCAGCAGTGGACCCCTGGTTATAGGAGTGGAAGGAAGATGTTTTCTGTGGCAGCCACATATCTGGCTTGTCTGCAGCATTCCTCTCTAACATCTGTTATCCTAGCAGAGCTATTAACAGTGCCCCCTTTATTCCAAAATGTCCTGTTTGGACAATATATTGACCATTCTCACAGGTGCGCTCACTGCCTCCCACCCCACCTCAGGCCTGGAAAGGGAGAGCAAAGGAGCTCATCACCTCCTGCACATTCACACAGTGCTTGTGAAGCAGGTGGGGGCAGGATTATTCAGCCCTTTACTCTGACTCCTTCCTGAGGTGGCTGCAGGCTGGCTCCTGCTGGGCTGCCCATTCAGGCAGGCATGTGAAATCAGAGCTGGATGCTGTTCACCTCCCATGACCTTCCTCTGCAAGATCCAAGAGGGCCTGGAAAGAGCCAGCCATTACTTTCTCCCTGGATGTGGACAAAAGTGCTGGTGAAGACGGTTTCTGCATTTTTAGGGATGGGCTGGAATTCTTCGAATGGCTGAGGACGCCAGTGGCTTGAGGTCAAGTCAATGTGAAACCCTTTGCAGGGTGAACCAGAGAGCCTCCTGGGTCCACTTATGATCATGCATTCTGAATAAAGCTCCAAGCATCGAAAAATAATAATAATAATGATGATAATAATAATAATAATAATAATGTCACCAAAAACATAGGACTGCCTGTATATGTATCCCTTCAAATTAGTGTTTTTATATTCTTTGGATAAATACTCAGTAGTGTGATTACTGGATTGTAAGCTAGTTCTATTTTGAATTTTTTGAGGAATCTCTATACTTATCAACACTTGTTTGAGTGTTTTTGGTTTTTTTTCCACTCTTGACAGTTGTTAGCTGTTCTCTCATTGTGGTTTTGATATGCATTTAGAACTTGGGGGAAATCTTAAAGACACTTTTGCTCTATATCTAATTTAATATTTCAACGTGTTTAGCAGGGATAAAGATTTTTTATCTCCATTTGATTATCTCTTATATCTTAACTGGTTCTAAACAATAGATTTTAAATTACACAGGAATTGTGAAAATCGAGAGATGTGGAAATATGTAAATAATTTTCTCAAGGTAGTCTTACTGATTAAATGAACTGAGGGAAGAAAAGAAGGATGCTGCCTTGGGTTTTGGCTCAAGTAACTTGGTAGATAATGATGTCATGATAAGATGGGGAGAACTGGGGAGTGGCCCAAGAGAATGATGGTTCCATTTGCTAAGATAAGGAATAAAGGGGACTAGCAGGCATGTGGAAAAGAAACAATTTTGCTTTCAGGGATATGAAGCACGAGGTAAACTGATATTTCCTTGTGGAATGTTCTAGTACAATCAGGAACAACAGGTGCTCTAGAGCCCATTAATATACTTTTGGGGTTTTCTACTTACAGGCTATATTTGAACTCACCAGTGCAGATAAGATTGCCCAGGAAATACGTATGATGTGAGAAATGGAAGTCAGACTTAAGAGATGTGGGCTCTAAGGAATGAGCAAAAAGAAGGAAACCAACAAATGAAATTCAAAGAGGTGCATTCAGAAAGAAATGGAGTCACTGAAAAAATGTCATGGAAGTCAAGAGAGGAGAAACTTTTAAGAACAAAGGCTTGGTTGGCAGCATTGAATACTGGGACAGGCCACATAATATGAGACTTTTCAAATAAGGGTCCAGTGGTGACTTAAATGAAAAGAGATAAAAGAGTTGAAGAGAGAGAAACTGATGTTAAAGGAAGTCTGGATTCAAACAAGAAAATAAGGGCCATACAGGAGTATCTACTACAAAAGTTTTTAAGAATACCACTGAAATGTCAAATGCTTTTTAAAGCATACACTTTAAATATAATTGTGCTAGTAAAAACTTGGACATTTTAAATTTCTTAATCAGTAGTATTTTTCAGGTTATTTCATAAATTCATTTTTGGAAAATTCCATTTTAAATAAGAGTGTTATCTTGTTTATTATTTTTTTCTTCTCTTTGTCTATTCATAACATAAGATGCTTTTGGGAAACATATCTATCTACTCACAGAAAAGTTGAGGCAAAGTAAATAATGTCAACCACAACAAAATTACATATTATAGCAAAATATCAATTGTAGAAAGATATATAGCTGTAATTAACATTAATGAACATTTTAGTCCCTAATAGCTATAACTGAAGTAGTTGAATTTTTTTAAATGTAAATGGCTCCTTTAAAGATAAGTTAATATTACAATGAAGCAGGTTTAAAATTCTTTTCCCAGTCTCTGCTTAAATTGTCATCACAAGACAAGACAATTTTCTGCCATAAGCAACTGGCTCAATACTGACAATCAATTTAAATTGCCTTTTGATTTTCAAAAGTGTTTCATTTTGTTCTAATTAAAAACCTTCTTTATTTTATAAACCCATTGTTTGTCCATTTTGTCTAAGTATATATGTTTTTACCTTCATCCTATGGAACATTGAGGGACTATGCAGTTTTTGTCAGATATTACTTACTGTTCAGTTTCAAGGCAAATTAGAGTGAAACTTAGCAATAATAACAATGAATTAACAAACCATGAAATTGGTGCATAGAAATAAATTGCACTAATTTGGCTTAAGATTTGAACACTGCCAAATGAATCCTCTTAACATGAACTATAAAATAATAAAAAGCTTCATTTTTGACACTGCTCAAAAACATAAGGATTCATTCTTTGGAAATGAGTTGACATGACAAAAATAGAATACAAATTGTAGACAAGGAAATGAGGTTTGGTATTTGGGGAAATCTTGGGGAGAGCCAGGACCCGCGTAAGCAGGTCAGCCCTTCCAGGTTACCATCAGTGAAAGAAGTGACCCTTTAACAGGAGATCTGTACATTTCCAACTAAACCCTCTAAAGACACTCATCATACTCACACATATACAAAAATGCTTGCTGGTTCTTGCTGACCGTTGTAGAAGTGAAGTTTGATTTAAATTGTCACCAAAGTGAAATGTCCTTCCCCTCCTCGGAGTTTGTTTTGAAAGACATTAATGAGGTCTTTGGGAAAGTTTGTGGCTACTGGGCCCATTATTTGTCCCACAGATAAATAACTTATTTCATTTCTTCAGGATTAATATATCTATACTGTTCCAGAATGCATCATTATTGTAAGAAGTCACTCTGCATTTTGCAAGAGAATAAAAATGTCTCATGTAGACATAGGACATTTTTTTCCTTTTAAAAACACATAAAATGTGATGCTGAAACCATCTGTCCCTGCTTCCTTTACCAATTTTAAATCAGCTCTAACCAATTCAGTTTCCTCAGATGTTAAATTACCAGCTACCATTCTATGTCTCCATCCTTAAAGCTAGGGTCATATAATTGATTCCGTTTTCAAGCCTGGGTTGATATTTAAACTAGTTCAGTCAGGTGGGGAATATACTTTCCTGTTTAAAAGTGATATAATGGATATAATTTATCCTGGGCCCTAGGATAAGCTGAGCTGATTTCACATAACTCTCCAGAGCATTCCTTACAGCGCTATTAGTAAAGAGAGCTGCAGGGACATCACATGGGTTTGGCAAATAGATGGCACACGATTTGTAATGATTCAGTTACTTCCCAAATATGGTTATGTCTCACACTTACCTAGATAGCTATTTATAAATAGCTCTTAATATAGTGGGGCTATTTAAAATAGCCCTAGTCTATAGACCTAGTCTATATACCCACTGGTTAAGAACCTCCAGAATTCTTTTTAAAAAGATTCATTGAAGATTCTAAGGCCACTAACTCAGCAATCATCTCTAACTTCTCTAAGCTAATGGGAGAGGATTCATGGAAACACGCAAGTAGGAAAAGTATCCATATAATCTGAGATCTTGAGGATATTTTCAAGAACTTTTGAACTAAAATACAAAACTATCATTGAAAAGAGGAGAAAACCCAAGCCAAAAGAAGCTGAGTGAGCAATAAATCAAGCTAATGGCCAAATGGATCATTAGAACCCAAGTCTGGTAAATGAACAGTCAATAACAAATATGTTAGTTGACATAGTGGCAATAACCAATGATGTTTTGGTTATCTTCCAGTTAATGGAGTTCATTGCTCTATATTCAGTTGTCAAGATCATTTTAACTTGAACTCTGCATGAAATCATTTGATAAGAACTATTTAAGTTAAGAAGTGCCTGGCTGGCTCAGTCAGAAGAGCATGTGATTTTTGATCTCCGGGTTGTGAGTTTAAGCTCCATGTTGGGTGTGGAGATTATGTAAATAAATAAGTGTTTAAAAAAAAAAAAAAGAACTACTCACATTAAAACTAATTTTTTTATTTAATTTATTTATTTTAGAGAGAGAGAGAGATCACAAGCAGGGGGAGGAAAGAGGGAGAGAGTCAAGCAGACTCCATGCTGAGTGTGGAGCCCAATGCAGGGCTTGATCCCATGACCCTAAGATCATGATCTGAGTTAAAAATCAAAAGTAGGATGCTTAACCTACTGAGCTACCCAGGTGCTCCCAAACTCAAAATTTTTAAAGTAATTTACCAATTACTTCTTTTTTCTACAGCAATTAAAAGTGGGTGCTTTAGAAAAAAAATTTTGAAGAACCTCCATAAGGTTTTCTATGGTAGCTGTAGCAATTTAAATACTTGCCAACAGTGTACAAGGGTTCTCTCTTCTCCACTTCTTTGCTAACATTTATTATCTCTTGTTTTTTTTTATATAGCCATTGTAGCAGTGTCATTATGGTTTTGATTTGCATTTTCCTGATAACTGGTGATAATGAACATCTCTTCATGTACCTGTTGACCATTTGTATGTCTTTTTTGGAAAAACATCTATTCAGTGCTTAGCCCATTTTTTAATGAAATTTGGGTTGGTTTGTTTGCTATTTAGCTGTATCAGTTTGTTGTTGTTGTTATTTTGTACTTTAGTGCCTTATCAGATGTATGATTTGAAAATATTTTTTTCATTCTATAGATTGTCTTTTCATTTGTTGATGGTTTCCTTTGCTGGGCAGAAGCTTTTTAGTTTGATATCAAATAGCCCCACTTATTAATTTTTGCTTTTGTTGCTTATGCTTTTGGTGTCTTATCCAAAAAATCACTGCCAAAACCAATGTCAAGGTGTTTTCCCCCTATGTTTTCTTCCAGAGATTTTATGATTTCAAGTCTTCTGTTTAAATCTTTAATCCACTTTGAGTTAAATTCTGTGAGCAGTGTGAGATCGGTTATCCAGTTTTCCCAGCACCATTTATTGAAGAGACTATCCTCTCCTCATTGAGCATTCTTGGCTCCCGAGTCAAATATCAGTTGACCATATACATGGGGGGGGCATAACTTTGGAGTATAGTTTGAATGAAATATTATTTGGCAGGAAAGAAAAGGAACTTCTGCCATTTGGGACAACACAGATGGAACTTTAGGGCTAATTATGCTAAGCAAAATAAGTCAAACAGAGAAAGACAAATTCTGTTAAGATATCATTTACACATGAAATATTTAAAAAACAAACTCATAGAAATTGAGAACGGATTGGTGGTTGCCAGGGGTGGGGATGTAGGATGGGGCAAATGTATAAAGATGATCAAATGGTACAAACTTTCAGTTATCAGATGAGTAAGTCCTGGGGATATAATGTACAGCATGGTGACTATAATTAATAATACTATGTTGTATATTTAAAAGTTGCTACAAGAGTAGATTTTAAGAGTTCCCACTACACACACACACACACACACAATTATAATTATATGAGGTGATAGATATCCTAAATAACCTAACTGTGCTAATAATTTTATAATATTTACATATATAAAATCACTTCATTATATACTTTAAACTTAAATAGTGTTATACATCAGTTATATCTCAATTTAAGAAAAATTGAGTACCATGGACAATACTGCTATTAGGGTCCCATGGACAAATCAAGAGGTGACACCAGATGCCCCCTGCTCCTCCTCCCTACTGTATATAGAGTTACTATTACTACCTGTTACCCATCCTGCTCCTGCTCCGCCTCTACCTCGCACTATTACCATGAATTCAACTCAGAGGTAAAAGAGAGGAGAAAACTGGCCAGCCATTGCAATGTGTGTAGAAGTACTATCTTGATGAGAAGTGAAATTTGCTTTTTGAGAGAGAAGTAAAAATATATGAGAATCTTAACTATATTATTCCCAGCATGCACTTAAACATTTACTTTGGACAAACAAAAGTATATTTGCCCCAGAGTTTGCTATAGCTTTATACAGGAAAGGAGCTTTGCATGGCATATAATGATTCCAGGACATAAGAAGAAAAAAAAAAAAAAACAGGTGAGTGTAAAGATAAGTCTCTTCTATTTCATACTGTAAAAAATATGCAAGTTTTAAATATTTTTTTAAGTAGGCCACCACAAAAGTGCCATATAGCTACTTAAAACTATTTATAGCCAAAAGATAAGTAACTATAATGTGAACACTTTTAACTAAAGAGCAATTCTGCTAATTTCGCTATCAGAATCAAGGACAATTATATACAACCAGGTGTGCCGCAGATTATTTTTTCCTTTAATATTTGAATGTGTATCAAGGGACTTTAATAATAACATATTTTAATGAAGTAAGAAGCTCTAAAATAAGTGAGTGATTTTCACCTGTAATAGCACGGTGTGTTGAACCTACACCCAAAAAATATTCACTTCAAACTCTACTTCTATGGAAACCTTATACTTCAAGTCACAACAATGTTACTTTTTATAAAAACATCTCCTTGGACATTATATGCATTAGTTTTCAAATAACACCTTTTACTTGCCTACTTAGATTTCATCCAATAAACATAATCTGAATTATGCCAATAGAACATAATATTGTGGTTAAAAATGCCATATTTTGCATGATCAAATAGAAAAGCACTCAGTAAAGTTTTAATCTATTTATTCATTGTTTTGTTTAATTTAAAACCTTCATTATTAGTTTCTATATTGCTTTCTAATTTCTTTTTATCTCAAATATATTTGCTGGCCCCAAATCTCGCTATTTCTTTTACTAACGTCTTTATGTGCAGCCACTTAAATACAGATTTAAATGTGAAAAACCAAAAAGTGTAAAAGGTGCGGTTATTTGTACAGACACTGTGTCTCACACATATTTGGAATACTCTACCTGCAATTACTGCTGCAAAATCTTGCAAACAGTAGCTGCTCAAATAGATTCACTGAATAAATTACTAAGCTTTCAAACAATGCTCTACCAAAATCCAGGAAGAAGTTTCTTTACTGCCCTGCAAAATAGTCTAATAGACAAATTCTAGGTCACACAGTCCAGAGCCTTAGTCTATCTCCAAAGCCTATGCTATTTATGGTTTTTCTATTTTGCTTAGAGATGTTCCTAGGGAATCTAAAATGTAAAGCATAAAACGTTATTCTCTCTTTTACTCTCCTGCACTTTGCTGCAACACAGTCCTCTGTAGTGTAATATAATATTATAGGATGGATCAACTCAACGGAAACCAGTCATGAAATTTCTGTGTGTCTTTAGATAAGTCACTTAGTCTATCTGAGCTATTTTCTATTCCTTAATTTGTTCTTATTTTTCATCTTTAAAATATGATGCTTGAAACAAACAACCCAATTTTAAAATTCTATAAAAATGATTAAATAGATAAGTTAGTGATACAGTTAGAACAAAAAATAATTTAAAATAAAACAAACAAGTAGAACTATTTTTATAACATGTCTAGAAATTGAGTCACATTTCTTATCAGGCAGTTTTCAATCACCAATAGTCCAATTACTACTACTCAGTTTCTTCCAACGCAATACATAATTTCACTTTCCTCCTGCTCCCATCAGGAAGGAGCTGCCTTTAGCTAATACTAAAGGTTTAGTTAATACTAAATTTAGCTAATTCAGAAGGTTCCATAGAAAACAGATGTGTTATTATGTTGGTGTAAATAAAATGAAAGCTTTTCACAGAAAGTTATTTCATGGAAAAAAAAGAAATGGAAAAATGAATATAATTTGTTACCAAATACAAATATGAATGTAATTATCACTTCTCTATAAATGTATTTCTAATAAGCAATGCTTCATTTTGTTGCCACTTTTAAAATCCAAAAATTCAAAAGGATCTCATGTGCCTACCATTGGTGCTAATAAATAATCAAGTGTGTATTTCATTTCTAAGCATGACTAATTTCAATTTCTAACAATTTCTAACAAAATAAGAAAAATTAAAATGGTAAGAATGGCCTTTTTTCTTCTCAGCGTCCTCCAAAGAGAAGGCTTCCCTAAGAACTTGTCTTTCTAAAATTGTTTCCTATCCCCTTTGGTTATTTACTTCAAACTATGTTAACTAAGAGAGGATTTACATAGGCATACACCACTTTACTGTGTTTCACTTTATTGTGTGTCACAGGTATTGTATTTTTTACAAACTGAAGGTCTGTGGCAACCCTACTGACACCATTTTCCCAACATTTACTTACTTCATATCTCTGTGTCGCACTTCGGTAATTCTCACAGTACTTCAAACTTTTTCATTATGATTATATTCATCATGGTGATCTGTAACCAGTGATCTTTGATGTTACTATTGTCATTGTTTGGGGACATCATGAACCATGACCACATAAGATAGCAAACCTAATCAGTAAACGTATGTTTTCTGCACTCCACTGACCAGCTCTACCCCATCTTTCTCCCTTCTCCTCAGGTCTATCTATTCCCTGAAACACAACAATGTTGAAAATATGCCAATTAGTACCCCAACACTGGCCTCTAAGTGTTCAAGTAAAAGGTAGAGTCACTCATCTCTCACTTTAAATCAAAAGCTAAAAATGATTTAAGCTTATTGAAAAAAGCATGTCAAAACCTGAGACAGGCCAAAAGCTAGGACTCTGAGCCAAGGTGTAAATGCAAAGGCAGAGTTCTTAAAGGAAATGTAAAAATGCTACTCCAGAGAACACGTGAACGATAAGAAGGCAACACAGCCTTTTGCTAATATGGGGAAAATTTTAGTGGTCTGGATAGAAGATCAAGCCTTAAGCCTAACCCAGAGCAAGGCCCTAACTCTCTTCAATTCTATGAAGGCTGAGAAAGATGAGGAAGCTGCAGAAGAAGAGTTTGAAGCCAGCAGAGATTGGTTCATGAGGTTTAAGGAAAGAAGCCATCTCCACAGCATGAAAGAACAAAGTGAAGAGCCAAGTGCCAATACAGAAGCTGTAGCAAGTTCTCCAGAAGATCTGGCTAAGCTTATAACAAAGGTGGCTACACTAAACAACAGATTTTCAAAGCAGATGAAACAGCTCGCAATTGGAAGAAGATGCCAGCTAGGACTTTCATAGAGAGAAGTTAATGCCCAGCTTCAACGATTCAAAGGACAGACTGACTCTCTTGTTAGGGGCTAATGCAACTGGTAGTTTAAGTTGAAGCCAGTGCTCATTACCATTCCAACATCCTAGGGCCTAAAAGAATTATGCTAAATCTACTCGGTGCTCTATAATGGGCCAACAATGCCTGGATGATAGCACATCTGTTTACAACACAGCTTATTAATATTTTACACTCTGTGGAGAACTACTGCTCAGGAAAAAAAAAAAATCCTTTCAAAATATTACTGATTGGGGCACCTGCGTGGCTCAGTTGGTTAAGCATGTGCCTTCAGCTCAGGTCATAATCCCAGGGTCCTGGGAGAGCTCTGTATCAGACTCCTTGCTCAGTGGGGAGTCTGCTTCTCCCTTTCCCTTTGGAGTTCCCCCTGCTTGTGCTCTCTTTCTCCCCCTCTCTGTCAAGTAAATAAATAAAATCTTTAAAAAATATATTACCTCTTGCTGACAATGTACTTGGTCACCCAAATTTTCTGTTGGAGATGTACAATGACATTAATGTTTTCACACCTGCTAGCACAACATCCATTGTGCAGCCCATGGATCAAGGAGCAAATGCCTTATTATTATCAAGTCTTATTATTTAAGAAATACATTTCAAAAGGCTATAGCCAGCTTAGAGAGTGATTCCTCTGATGGATTTGGACAAAGTAAATTAAAAGCTTTCTGGAAAGATGCACTATTCAAGATGTCATTAAGAACATTTGTGATTGATCAAAAGAGAACAAAATATCAACACTTACCGGAGTCTGGAAGAAGTTGAATGCAACCTCATGGACAGATTTAAGGGGTTCAAGGCTTCAGTGCAGAAGTAACTACAGATGTGGTAGAAATAGCTGGAAAACTAAAATCAGAAGTGGAGCCTGAAGATGTAGATAAATTCTTGAAATCTCATGAAAAAACTTGAACAGGTGAGGAGCTGCTTCTTATGGATGAGCAAAGAAAGTGGTTTCTTAAGATGTAATCTACTCCTGGTGAAGATAATTTAAAGATTATTGAAATGATAAAAAAAAAGATTTTAGAATATTACACAACATTAGTTGATAAAGCAGCAGCAGGGTCTGAGAAGATTGACTCCAATTTGGCAAGAAGTTCTACCTAAGGCAAAATGCTATCAAACAACATCGTGTTCCAGAGAAATGATTCCAGAGAAATCATTCATGAAAGGTAGAGTCAATCAATGTGACAGACTTCACTGCTGCTTTATTTTAAATAATTGCCACAGCTACCCAGCCTTCAGCGACCAGCACCCTGATCAGTCAATAGCCATCAATATCAAGGTGAGACCCTTCACCAGCCAAAGTATTACAACTCAAGGAAAGTTCACATGATGATTAGTATTTCTAGCAATAAAGTATTTTTTACTTAAGGTATGCATATTTTCAGACACTATTATACTACAACAATACTATAATATAGATTATAGTATAGTATAAATATAACTTGTATGCACTGGGAAACCAAAAAAAAAATAAAATTATTTGGATGGCTTTATTGTGATGCTTGCTTATTGCAGTGATTTGGAACCACACCCACAATATCCCAGAGGTAGGCCTGTATCTTAAATTGCCTTCCAAATTGTGGCTAAAATGACAAGGTTAGAGGCTTATTCAGATTTTCGCAAAATGGGAGAAATGCCTGGTTGTTATCGTCACTGTTTATATTTTTTCTAATGTATATTCATGATGAAATCAATACAGGAAAAGAAGCAACCCTGACTGCAACTGTCCTGACAATAGTTAAGAGGAGGCCTGAGATCCCTCACAAGTTGATGAGTCAGACTAAATCTATTAACACTAGTAGAAGGCTCAGAATCTCTAGATTGGATGGTAGGAAACAAGGGTCCTGATTCAGCCAATTACTTGATTTTTAACTGGCAGTAACTTTAGTAGGAGAAATTATGGTGTAACCTCATTCACTTACTTTTCTAACAAATACTAACTGAGCACATTGTATGGGCTATGGATTACACAGAAAATGTGATAAAATGTTTATTTTCTTGTTTATTTTCCCCGCTGAGCAGGGAGCTGGACGTAGGACTCCATCCCAGGACCCTGGGACCATGACCTGAGCTGAAGGCAGATGCTTAACTGACTGAGCCACCCAGTTGCCTTTTAAGACCTATTCTTATGAAAAGTGGCATCATCAATTTTACTTTTTTCTAATCTAAAGTAAGGTAAATGCAATTTAAAATTTAAGCAGCTGTGCAAACACATGTAATATGAACAAGATAACAATTTTTAAAGGTGAAGCTAGCAGTAATACTTACACCTCAAAAAAAATTTGTTTTTCATTTGCCATGTAAGTGTCCAAATTGAGCTTACAAAAGAGGTCACCATGTTTGATGTATGAAAATGTAGGTTTTAAGAAAGTCAAATCTCTGAAAGTCAGGAACTGCTTGTATATGCAATTGTATTTTAAAGAAAGGTGATGGTAATTAATTAGGTAGGTCTTAGATGTAATGCTGGAAAAAATATTTTTATGAAGACGATTTGGCTTTTTTGGTCATTCCCAGTTGTCTTAGCAGTTTATTCATTGTAACTTTTATTGATTAAGTGTTGAGAGCCCCTGCAGCATACTGCTGCTCTATTTGTTCCTTCTGAATTTGTCTAACTAATCTTTAATTCTTTCTTTCCAACTCCTCTCTAGTCAATCATTTAGCTCCTTACTAATCTATCACCTGCAATTAGGAATCATCTCTTTAATCTTCTTAGTATCCTTTGTTAAGTTCTAGCCACAAAGGTTTCCACACCCTCACACACCCTAACTTCTATTTTCACGCTGTATTTTTTTAACCAATAAACAAAACTAACCAGAAGAGGACATATTAATGTGCAAGCACTGACAATTTCCAAGACTCGAAATTGAAGAATGTCTCTGCCTATTGCGGGAAATTTTGAAGACCACTGTATATATTTAAAGTCCCTACTGTGCTGGCTTTATCATATAGGGTAATATTTGTGGAGTAGACAACTACCAATATAACATGATCTGGGGAGGGGAAGAAGCTTCCATTCCCTCCTATACATTAAGCCTGCAGTGATACTGAAATTATTATCTATGGTTGAATGATGTTGATATTTTAACTGAAGAGGCCTGTCATCATCAGAATTCCACCTTCATTTTAAGGCAGAGAGCAATATTAAAAATGCAACTACTCACTCAAGAGAATAAGAATCTAGTGTAAATGGAAATATTATCAAGAAAGCAAGCTAATTGAAAAGATCAATAAAAGTCATAACCATCGGGCACGTAGGTGGTTCAGTCAGTTAAGTGGTTGCCTTCGGCTCAGGTCATGGTCCCACAGTCCTGGGATCAAGTCCCACATTGGGCTCCCTGCTCATAAGGGAATCTGCTTCTCCCTCTCTCTCTCTACCATTCCCCTTTACTCATGATCTGTCTCACATACTCGTTTGCTTGTTCTCTCTCTCTCTAATAAATAAAATCTTTAAAAAAAAACCTCACAACCATAAATAGAGAAAAATTTTTAAGCTCTGTAACTAAATTTGGCTCAGTAGTAGCATCAACCTTACTTCTGGTTTTCCTTAACTCCCCTATGCACTCTCTTGTGGATTTATTCACTCACAGCATTCTCCACTAAAAGAAACCAGGATTCGATTCTGCGGAGGGTAACAGATTCCATTCCAAGTTTAGAACATGGTAGTGATGCTAGGAAATACAATGAGTCATGGCTATACAGGCAGTGGAGTCAACTTAAGATGATTCTTCCAGCCATGGGCACCTGGGTGGCTCAGCTGGTTAAGCACTGGGACTCTTGGATTCGGTTTTGGTCATGATCTCAAGGTCGTGAGATGGAGCCCTGCATCCAGCTCTGTACTCAGCATGAGTCCACTTGAAATTCTCTCTCTCCCTCTGCCCCTTCCCTTGCTCACATACACTGTCTCTCTCTCCCTAAATAAATAAACAAATAAATAAGTAAAGATGATTCTTCCAGCCAATAATGACTATTTATACCTTTTGGTTTAAGTTCTAGAACAAGACAAATCTGCAAAAAGACAGAAGCACTTTAGTACATGATGATGTTCAAATGAGAAAAATTAATATAAACTGCAGAGATAAATAGTTGTAGAAAAAAATACAAGTAACTAAATTAAGATGACTTCTTAACAGAGGAAGGTCATCTGTGTGTGTCTGTGTGTGTATATGTGTGATATACTTATTCTGTTAATTATATATTTCTAAAATATGGACATCTGTTTCCTTTTCTTTGCATAAGGAGGAAGGAAAAAAGTAATAGTGAGTAAATCAGTTTTTTAAAAAGGTAGGAAGTTAGCAAAAAGAGAAGACTGACCAGTTCTATTCGTCATATATAACAGGCTATAAAAATTAAAAAAGGATGTTCAATATAATCAGGCCAATGACAAAGTAGAGCTTCACCATGTGTTCCAAAGTGACTAATGAAATAAATGTGCTATAAACAAGAACTAAGTCAACTGAGTTAATCCTTAAAATCCTATGAAATATAAGAAAAACTAAATGGTACAACAATTGATGTTATACATTTTTAATAAATCATCATAGCATAACAAAACAAAGAATAGATCCCAAACAACTAAAGCCTATGTCATAGTTATTAACTTTAAAAAAAAAAAGTATTATTGATCTAACAGTGAAATTTTAACAACCCAAAAGAAACTCCATTTGAAGATCAATAGATCAATTTTTAATCACGTTGGGAGAAACAAGGCAGATCTAGGTCTCAACCAAGAATCTAAAACCTGACTGTTCTGAGAAGATATCCTTTATTCTTTGGAGTCAATTAAGAAGACTACCATTTTGGAAATGTGTCACAGTCATAGATCAAACCTTTAAATAGGTATCAAAATAAGTATAGCTATGATCCTTGAAAGATACGTCATGAAAATTGATTAAATCACAGAATTAGTTTGCATAGAAATAAAGTAATTAGCTGAGTGAGAACGGTGTTTGTCTTTTGCCTTCTATTTAAGGTAATAAATCAAGGGTAATAATTTCATAATTATATTTTAATATTTTAACAGAATTTAAAATATGTAATCTATTTTTAAAAGCTAAAAGTTTTAAATGCTTTATTACATTATGTATTTAATACACTGAGCATTAAACAAAGTACAAATAATCATGAATGTGTCCTCCATGTACAAAAGCCTCTCAAAAAAAAAAAAAAAAAAACCCTTTTGTGGGGAAATGGAGTGCGCCCATTAGCACCTATTGTCACATTAGCAGAGATCATTTTCTTGATAACAAGAGAGGGCAATATTCTCAGAAAAACCATTCTCAGAAAAGTTTTGACAAAAAATGGAAAGTAAAAGCCAGATGTATTATCCAAAGAGGGCAGGCCTGAATAGGACAAGGCACTATAAATGCTGTTTTTGTCATTGTTTAGTATGTCAACCATGTCTGTGATTTCTGACCTGTCATTTAACATTTTTACATCCCAGAACCTCTTCAAATGATAATATGGGCAGTATAATTTCACAGCAAAAGCTGACAATTTGGAGTCTAAGAAACCTGGACACAATCCTCCCTCCCATTATTAACTCTGCGTTCTGGGTTCCATTATTAAGTAGGCTAAATTTCAACTTTTTATCGTTAATTTGGACATATTTATATCTGGCATTAAGGTGAACAAGCATTATATACACAAAAGTTCCTGATATACAATAACTGATAAACAAATGTCAGTTTGTCCTGATTTCATAAGGATGGGGTGGAAACAGACATAAATAATAAGTCTAATCCTCCTGGGTAATAAATGCTTCACCCTCAGAGATGATGGTGACCATGAAGACATGCCTCTTAGATCCCCTCTATAGAGAGCATAATTGACCTACAGCTCCAGCTACTGTGCTCTGAAACCCATCACCACTTTTCTCAGTAGACCACCTTCTAGCAATGCTCCCAGTCAGTGATGGCACAAGGCAAGCCTACTAAGGCAGGCCTGCTCCTGAGAGATGGGGAAGCTTTCGCCTGCAGACTCCCTATCAGTCTTGCTCAAATTTATCAGAACAGTACTGCAGTCTAAGCCTCTTGGACCCAATCTTCGGGCTTGACCTCTCTCCCTCAGGGTCAGAACTACATCGTATCACAGTCTAATGGTCTCCCAGCTCTCCTAGCTCCCTTCCCTCTGCATTTTCCTCCACAAGCATTTCCCCTAAGAAAGCTCTTACATGTCTACTGCTATCTTGTCATTTGTTTCTCAGAGGACCAGGACTAACACAGGAACCCAGGATCTTACATCAGATAAGGGCAATAATTTATAGTATTTTAAAGGCTTTAGTAGGTTGAAAAGTTGATTCTCTTCTACAAGAAAAATCTTACTCACAGGTAGGAGCAAAACCAACAGATTTAAGGACTTAAAAGTCCTAACATTAAAAGATTATATTAAGTCCATTAAAATAACCCACTTAGAAAAACTAATTCTACCATTAGTGAAAATAATGACAAAGGCTTGTGGAAACGTACATTCAGAATTCAAAATAATCTGTGGTCAAGGCCACTTGGCCTATGCTTTAAAATAAATCATAAAATGTAATTTCTAAAATATGAGTTTATTTATTAAAACAAGTGTTCCCAAAAGGCCACAACACATCAATAAATCAATAATGGGGTTAAGACTACATATTCTAAAGGGGCATAATCTTTAATAGTGTATTAACAATTAAATAGGTAGCAGCACCTTACAATGACACTGAAAAAATAATCAAATTCTCATCCCATCCATGAATCAAAAACTTCAAAATTTCTATTACTGAAAAGTATTCCCATATCATTCCTTTTTTTTAATAATTTTATTCTTTTTCAGTGGCATTCTATTTAAATATTTTCTTAGACTCCTTGAAGGCTGCCATACAGGCATGTCTATAATTCATTTTCATAGCTGTTCTTTCCATGGTGTTTTCATTCTGATTTTGAATTTAAAAATATGGCCTTTGTAGTTCTTATAACTATTATGGTAGCTCCTTTAGACACCCAGATTCCTAGGAGACCCCAAATTAAGCAAACTGGATTAGAAAAAAAAATGAAATTCCTTTTCAAAGCACTCTGCTAAATTCATTCAGTCTACTTTTGCTCAATGGCCATATAGGAACTCAGAAGCTCTTCCAAATAAGTCACTAAACATTCAAATACTTATTGAGCACCTGACCTGGGGAACACAGTATTAAAAAAGGATAATACCTTACTTCTAAATTACTCCCATGCCATCAACATTACAATATATCTACTAAATGCTAGAAGATTCTTCCCTGCTTAAGGTATGGATTCAACCATATAGCCCAATAAATTACCCAGCTGTATTCCTTCCTGACATTTGACGCTTTCCATTAGTTCAACTTCACAACATTTCCTTTGTTCATTTACCCACTGGATGCAGCTCTTTGCAAAAGTATTTAGCTTTCAAGTGTCATTTTTAAATATTAGTCTCTTCAATACTTTAATCATTTTTACTAAAATATCTGGATTCCTATTATATGATGACATTCTTCTGGAATTAAATTTGCAAAATGACTTTAAAGTATATTCATAAAATATATATTTACATGGACTCTATAATACAGAAAAAGAATATCCATCACCTTCTCTTATTGTCTTTTTTTTTTTTGACCCAAGTTTAGTTATCTTTAGGAAAGTCGTTACTTAGGTCTTAAAAGCTAGAGCTGTCAATTTATTTAACAAACACTTATTCAGTAGTTACTATTAGAAATAATTCCCCTCTATTTAGAGCTACTAATTCATAAAGTTCCTTCAGCAGTCCTATGACGTAGGTGTTATTATTCCCAATGTTGTGGATGAAGTAACTTCAAAGTCACACAACTCACAAGTCACAGGCTAGGCTTGCAAACAGGTAGCCTTGACCCAGAGTCAGCAAGTTTAATAAGTTTATGCTGCCCAGCACATAACTCTACAGCAACTACAAATTGTGATTTATATAATTCACTGCTATAGTAAAGGAATAATTAGCTTCTCTATCATTTCCTTGCATGACAAAGGGGTTTTCTCCAATTTTTCACTGGACAGTGGCTGATGGTAGCTGCCTGGAGGTCTGTGTTAGAAAGAATTTTGAATACTAGTCTGCACCTAACAGGAAAGAGTAGTGAGACTGACCAGGCATGTCTGACAAAGGCCCCAGTAAGATCTATTGTGGCCTCTAGATACATATTAACCATCTCTAAATTAGACTTTTCCAGTTTAAGCCTACAGCATTTGTTTCTTCTGGGTTTTAAAATATGTGAGGTTGTTAAAGTAAGACTAAAAGAAAAGAGGAGTCACTGGAAATTTTAAGTTTAGTTTTTCATTGCAATTATAGTATAATGACTATTTTAGGGAATCAAAAATCCTCCTTAAAGAAATCAGTAACTTTGTACACATAAAGGCCCTAAAATAAGATACTGTCTAGCAACAGAGATTCTTCCTCAATAACCTGGCTCCTACTATACCCTTTGAAATCAAACACTTGCTTTGGTATGGCCTGTTGGCATCTACATAATTGGTCTCTAGATATACTCAGCCAATTATTTTACACAAAACAAACAAACAAATAAATAAATAAAACTCGAGGAAAGGAAACAATAAAGTAACCTTAAAAAAAAAAAAAAAAACCTTCTCCTATTCCCTACTTTCAGCAAATCTCTTTCTTTTCCATCAGTGTATTTTCAAATATTATCTCTGGTTAAGGGTCTGATAAATTTTTAATTACTTGTAAGATGTTTTTTAAAGTGTGTTATAAACAGAAATGGTTAGTTTCCTAACCAGAAACAAACCATCTAAATGAAATGAAAGTCTGATACATACATTTTCTAGCTATAGATACTATATTTGTGAAATTATATAGGTGCTGATGCAAAAGGATATAATGCAGATTCATTCTCATGCTACTCAGAACTTGGCATGAGGGCAGATAAATAAGCAAAGTCTGATACAAAACACTAGCTGATTAGAAGAGATATGTATAAGATGTTATAATGGGGCTAGATAAAAGCATATTTAACATTTTGCCTAGGTGAAGAGAGGACTACATAATTCTTCAATGAAATGACATTTGTTCTGAGAATTAAAACATACTTCGAATTTGTCAAGAAACAGGGGATGCAGAGTTGCTGTTGTTGTTGTTGTTAAGCACCTTGCAAAAAAGAAAAGAGAAAAAATTAGCATGCCATGAAGCAGGTCAGTGTTGAAGAGAGGATGGAAAGGAAGGCTAGGAATAGTGGAAGGGAAGAATTGTGGAAGGGAAGGCTGGGAAGGAAGGGAGAACAGTGGAAGGGAAGGTTAGGAAGGGAGGTGGGCATAATGGAGCTTATATTCATCATGAGAAGTAGATTTCAGCCAGAGCACAGTAAGAAGTTATTGAGAGAGAAACATTAACAATGGAAATGTCATGGTTACAACTGTATATTTTTAACATATATTTTCTACACAGACATTTCTTCAATTCAATTAACATATCATGTATTATTAGTTTCAGGGGTAGAGTTCAGGGATTCATCACTATATAACACTAGGTGTTATGTAACACCTAGTCAGTGCCCATTACAGCACGTGCCCTCCTTAATGTCCGTCACCCTGGTACCCTATCCCCCACCCCCTGCCTTCAAGCAACACTCAGTTTGTTTCTTATAGTTGAGTCTTTTATGGTTTCCCTCTCTGATTTCATCTTTAGTTTTCCCTCCCTTCCTCGGTGATCCTATTTTGTTTCTTAAATTCCACATGTGAGTGAGATCATATAATATTATTTTTCTCTGACTTATTCTGCTCAGCACAATACCCTCTAGTTCCATTCACATGGTTGCAAATGGCAACATTTCATTTTTTGATGCCTGAATAGTATTCTAGTGTGTGTGTGTGTATAAGATCTTCTTTATCCATTCATCTGTCAATGGACATGACGCAGACATTTTTTATCTGAAAGCATGATGCACGATAGAACAAGGGAAAGAAGACGGGGGATAAAGAAATCAGTTAGCTAATTATCCAAACAGTAAAGAGGATGTGATGAAGACCTAAACTTCAACAGAAAAACACAGATTCAACAACTATCTGCAGATATAAAACTTACAATAACACACATCAATGGGCTCCAGTCTGATTTACACATTAGGTCCATTTTGATTCTGCTTGATATACACGTATTTGTAGTTTCACATATCCGCAACAGACTGATGAGATGAGTAGTATAACCTCGATTTTACTCATAAGAAAATGAAATCCAGAGAAGTGGCTCACCCAGTAAAATACTGCTACAAAATAATGAAGCCTAAAGTCAAATCCAACATTCCAGACCCTATTCTTCTCATTAACCCACAAGGCCTTTAATGGAAAACTATTCACCAAAGTGACCAACAAGTTGACTTTTGTTATGGTTATTATACTTGATATTTCAGTGACCATATTTGTCATGCTAAAGTTCAAAATCTATGATAAACCACAGTGCAGGAGACACTATAATCTCTGAAAATACTTAAAATGCCAATATGGACTTGGAATCAATAACAGAAATGTGAAATATATAATGATGTCTTTTATCACATAGTAAAAGAAAAAATTCTTATATAATTCCATAAATTCTCCTTATGAACCATTAGATTAAAAAACTCCTTATTACTCATTTACCTTGAAATAAACAAAGATGAAATAAAACTTTTTGTTGTTATCTACTTTTTGTTAAGATGAAATTTTCATGCAGTGAGGGGCCCCAGTCAGTTAAGCATCTGCCTTCATCTCAGATCATGATCCTAGGGGTCCTGGGTTTCCCGAGTCAGGCTCCCTGCTCAGGCACAATCTGCTGCCCCCTCACCCTATGCCACCCCCCCTGCTTACTCTCTCTCTCCCTTTGTGTCAAATAAATAAACAAAATCTCCAAAAAAAAAAAAAAAAAAGGGAAAAGAAAGAAATTTGCACGCAATGAAATGCACAGATCTTAAGCGTAAAGTTCCACACAAGGCTATTATATAGAGAATTTGTTCATACCATTACCCCATCTCCTAATGGGGCATTAATCTCTTCTCCTCTTTATAAGCAGAGAGAAATCATTTTTCTTCATCCCTTATCTAGAGAGTGTCTAGTTACTCTTGTAGGATATACGACACCACTTTCACTGTGTCACTAAAGAGTGACTTTGCCTGGGACAAAACGGGGTGGGCAGCAACACCTTTACTATTTACTGTGAGTAATTAAGAACTGTATCTCTGGGCCAGAATGCCTTGTATGAACACTCAGGAGAAAATTAATGAATATTAATAATAAAAAATCAACAATATGCTAAGCCTCATAATACATTTATACTTTCAGCTATCAATTTTAAGATATGTTTACAATAATGAAAAATCTCTTTTTTTAAAGTACATATTTAACATTTCCATTTTCTTCTGGCCCTCGTGTAGATTCAGCTTTCTACCTGATATTATTTTCTTCTGCGGGACTCGATCCCAGGACCTTGGGATCATGACCTGAGCCAAAGGCAGAGACTTTAACCCACTGAGCCACCCAGGCGCCCCAGGGTCTAATCTACTCTTAATCATATTCACTGTAATTGTTCAGTTTATATGCTTTCTTTGGAAGTTGTTCTTTTCCTGGCCTCTGGAGTTGTACCCTAGGCAGGCATAGATGCAGCCAAACATTTAAGGGGATCTCTACAGTTTCAGGTTGCCTTTCTTTCTACAGTTCCCTTCTCTCCAGTATCTGACCCCACAAATTTCAGTCACCTTGGTCTCTACAAATTTTGACCTTTCTCTCCTCAACTCAGCAAAACTGCCAAGCTCAGTTTAGTTGTTCACTTCCTGTACCATATAACGAAAATTACCTCCAGGCAGAAAGCTGAGCTAATTTGGAAGTCTTACCTTTTTCATGTCCCTTCTCTCAGGAATCATAGTTCTATGCTGTGACATGGGAGAAAGAACTGTTTTTAGTTTATATACCCTGACGAGGTAGTCCTGTAGCCTCCTCTTCCTTCATAGATGGAAGCAAACTTGCCTAATACTGTTTTTGAGATTCATCCATGGCTTTGCATTCATATTTTTTAAGTTGTTGAGTAGTATTCCATTGTTTTAATATGCCAATATGTTCATCTGCTCTCTAGTTGGTAAATGTTTGGGAGTTGGGTATTTTTTATACAGATTTTAGCTCCTGGGCTAAAGCTTTTACATACATTTATGTATCAGTATTTTTTTAAAGATTTTATTTATTTATTTGACAGACAAAAGATCACAATTGGGCAGAAAGGCAGGCGGGGGGGTGGGGAAGCAGGCTCCCTGCTGAGCAGAGAGCCAGATGTGGGGTTTGATCCCAGGACCTGGGATCATGACCTGAGCTGAAGGCAGAGGCTTTAACCCACTGAGCCACCTAGGCACCTCTATGTATCAGTATTTATATAGAGATAAATTTTCATTTCTCCTGGATATTTACCTAAAGGTAGAATTACTGTGTTACAGAATGGATGTATAATTTACTTCATAAGAAAATACATAGCAGTTTTCCAGTACAGTAAAGAATTTTTAATTCTTTAAATTATTTCTAAAATTAATTCTAAAATTTTTAATTCTTACCAGCAACTTATGAGAATCCAGTTTCCTCCAAATTTGATATTTATAGTTTTTAATTTATTTTTTTTTTTTTACAATTTTATTTATTTATTTGAGAGAGAGAAAGAGCATGAGGAGAGGAGGATCAGAGGGAGAAAAAGACTCCCTGCTGAGCAGGGAGCCGGACGCAGGACTCGATCCTGGGACTCCAGGACCATGACCTGAGCAGTAGGCAGTTGCTTAACCAACTGAGACACCCAGGTGCCTATTTACAGTCTTTTAAATTTTAATTCTACTGGGTATAAAATGGTATTTCACTGTGATTTTATTTTGCATTTTCCTGATGACCAGTTATGTTAAGTGTACTTTTAAGTGTTGATCCTTCTTTGCTCACTGAAGCCACCATGCTTTGCTGGAGCTCCATCTTCCTTTGCCATATTGGAGCCTGTGTCTCAATTAGGCTGTACAAACAGACCTGTCTCATGTTTTACTCTTATCTCAAAGATCTTGAAAATAGGTGGCTTATTATACATTTTGCTTAGCCTTATAGTTACAGGCAGGAGGGCAAGTCTTGAGCAAGCTGCTCCATTAGGCCAGAGTGAAGTCATGTAACTTTGTTTAACCCTAACAAAGTGTCAAGAAATTCTATCTGACCACTACCTATCCAGCTAGATTGTCCTTTTCAGAATTACCTGAAATAATTGGAAGAACTAAGTCTCTTTCCATGGCTTTGAGAAGTCTCTGGAAAGAGGTATTAGCAAGAATCTGCCCTCAGGATCTCAGATTCATGACAAAACAAAATGCAAAATTGCAAAGCACATTAATCAAAATTTTTAATTACATGCAAACATTAGACCTCAGCTAATGTGGGAAAAAAAAGTGTGAAGAATATCAAAACTAGATGTAAAACTATTAATTTAATCCCAGACTTTTAAAAAGCCTGAATATAGTAATAAAATGATCTCAAATCAGGTACAAAAATCTTTCACGTCAATCAAAAGCAATCTTATATATGGAGCTGACATAAAATCTGTGTATAACAAGGCATCTGACAGATGTTTGAGGAATGGCAAAAGATTAAAATGTTATTTTTAGCAACTCCCAATTTAGCTTCAAAATGCATATTACAATCCAGAAGAGCAATATATAAGAACTTATAAAATCAAAAGATTCTGTTCCAAAATAGAATGGGTGAGGTGAGAATGAAAACAACTGGAAGCATCTATTCATTTTACAAGTACAATTTTAACAACATGCTCCTTAATTTAAAGTCATGTTGCATAACTGCAGTTTAACATGTTTGACAAACAAAAAGATATTAATTTTATATATACTAAAACTATTGTTAATAATTATATTTACATATACTTATGAATAAAGATATTTTCTTCAGTTGGTATCTACACAGTAATGTCCCCCCTTGGGCTCTTGAGACTCTGAGAACAAAGAAGCACTGACAGAAATGGCTGCCACCACATTTCCAGATATCCATAATATCACTTTGCTCATTTATTTGTGGGTCATCTTGAAAATTCTTCTGTGGACTCTCACATGTTTATGGCTAGGTTATAAGAAAAAGTGGTAAGGATGAGAACGAAATTGGAAATTAAAGCACTCAAAATCCCCTCTTACTCATTTATCCCCATTAACATGTTAATTTTTTAAAAATCTTCTGATCCTTTGAATTCTTCCTCAATAATTAAGAGTACCATGTACATTGGGGCGCCTGGGTGGCTCAGTGGGTTAAAGCCTCTGCCTTCGGCTCAGGTCGTGATCCCAAGGTCCTGGGATCGAGCCCCGCATCGGGCTCTCTGCTCAGCGGGAAGCCTGCTTCCTCCTCTCTCTCTCTCTGCCTGCCTCTCTGCCTACTTGTGATCTCTGTCTGTCAAATAAATAAATAAAATCTTTAAAAAAAAAAAAAAGAGTACCATGTACACAGGAATCAAGAAGTAGAGGGAGAGATACCATAAGAGACTGCGGACTCTGAGAAACAAATGAGGGTTTGGGAGGGGGGTAGGGGATTGGGTGACCCTGGTGGTGGGTATTATGGAGGGCACATATTACTGGGTGTGGTGCATAAACAATGAATACTGGAACACTGAAAAAAAATAAAATTAAATAAAATTTTTAAAAAAGGAAATCACATTAAAAAATCACATACATAATTTACAATGTAATTAAACCAGTAGTTAAATTAGAATTATTTGTAGGAAAATAATTATTTTACATATAACTTTTCATAAAGTAATCCATTACTTCTGCTTTAAGTAGACCAGACCTTTTGGATAATGCTTAGACCATACTGTTTGAAAAGTTGTTGCATAACCAGAATTAAAGGAGTCTATCTCTTAAAAAAAAAAAAAAGAAGTAGAGGGAAAAACTTAATGAGTTTATAGAGATGATCTCTCTGGTTCTTTATTTCAAAGATTCTTTTATTCAGGGAATGCAAAAATATACATGTTTCAAAATCAGTTTGGTCAGTGGAAGCACCCTTGAAAAGGAAGTAAACTACCCAAAATTATTCCTTTTAAAGTTATAATACATACTTGAAGGTAAACACTACAGTAAGCTAAAAATATAAGTAGCTAATTTTTATTAACATGTTATACTCAGGATTCACAAATTCTAATCAGAAATTATCTAATAATTTCCTTGAGTTATTTATACTTAATGTCTTATATTTATACTTAATGTCTTCAGTTTATCTCCCCCTATTCTCTCTTAACCTACTATGATTATACTTCTTCCCTCATCACTCTACATAACGATTTCCTCATTCTAATTCCAATGGTCAATTCTTTCTTAGGTCTCATTTTACCTTTCCTGGTAGCAGCATTTACCATCCTTAAAACACATGATTCTAAAATTAGCTTTCAGAACCCTTCCTTCTCCTAGCCACTTGTCCTTCTCCTTAGTTGATTCCTTCTAATTTTCTCTAATTCTCAAAGTTAGAATACCTCAAAATAATCTTTCCCTCTTTCTTTCCTAGTACTCTCACTCCTTTGGTGATGTTATCCAATCTTACACTGAATTTTAGATACCAACAGTATGCCAGCAAAAATGTTACACCAAATTTATATCTCCAGTCTGTACAATCCAAATTCATATTTAATTAATTCCATCTAGATTAGTCTAACACACATCTCAAAACGAGCTCTTGATTTTCCCTCCAAAAGTGCTTCTTCCTCCATTTTCCCATTTCAATTAATGATAATTCTATTCTTCCAATTGTTTGGGGAAAAAATCTAAGAAATTATCTTTGGGTTCTCTCTTTTTCTGTTGCACTGAATTCAGTCCATCCAATCCAAGGGACTCCCACCTTCAAAATCTATCCAGAACTCTATCATTTACCACCTCCACTGCTGTCAATCTAGTCCAAGCACTGTCCTTCTTGCCTAGATTATTACATTAGCCTCCTAGTCTCCCCCTCTCATCTTAACACTTTGCAGTTCTTCCTCAACAAGGAAACCACAATTATCCTAGCAAAACTCAAGACAGATCATGCCATGACTCTGCACAAGACTGTGCAATATCTCCCATTACATTTCAAATTAAAGCCAGATTCTTTATGACAGCTAAAACTTCTCACATGGTTTGCCTTTCCATAATTCTTCTCAAAATCATTTCTTCCTATTATCCCAGATGGATCTTGCACTTCCTGGAGCATACCAGGCATGCCTCTGCCTGAGGGTTATGCCTTTGCTAAGGCTTATACCCCAAGTGTTCTTTCTTCAAATATCCACAGACCTCACTCCTTTCATTCCTCCTATCTTCCTAGAGGTGCTTTTCATAAATCCCTTATTTAAATTTTCAATAACATCCTTAACTGTTTAGTTTTCTCTGTGTAAATATCACTATCTTTCACAAAAATATTTTACTCTCTTCTTATTGGAATGTAAGCTTCAAGAAGGCAAAATTTTGTGTTATCAATGATTATGACTCCAGAACCTAGAAAAATGCCTTGTAGACATTCAATAAATAATTTGGGGTGGAAAAACATTTCTTTACCAGAAAATAAATGCTATCCCCAATGTAATTAGTTGTTTATCATTACAGATAACATATGTTGACCAAAACAAAAACAAAAACAAAAAACAAACAAAAACCCCCAAACAAAAAATCAAAAAACTCAATTCATTAGTCTTATGACAAAATAAAAAAAGCTAATCTAGTTAAATATCTGGAAAATTGACTTAAAATGTAAGAATTCTTAGGAAACAAAGAAGGAAATGCCATGTTTCTACTTATTAGATCACACACATAACAACATGCTAATTCTATCATTAGGAAAAAATAAAGACAATGACTCATATAATTAAGGCAGCAAAAAGTTTAAAGCTATTTGCCAAATTTTGGGGAGGATAATTTCTACTTCTGGGCAACATAAATTTCAAATATATTAAGGATATCAATACTTCATCACAAGCTGGTAAGAGTGAATATTTCCTACTGAGAAAATTCATGTATTTCATGAGTTATATTAAAAGAACTTGTTAATGCCCCTGTTTGGAAACAAAAAAACAAAATTAATTATGTATCCATTCAGATATAAAAACCTGAGACCCAAAGAAGGAAAAAAAAAATATATGACCTTCAAGGTCAAAAACTAGCTGATGGCAAATCTGCTAACTCGTATATTTCTTCTATAGTCAACAAGACTGTCCCTAAACTCTGTCTTGGTAATGTTTGAACCTTTTTATTCATAATGCAATCCATGTTAGCAATTTATTTTAGAAAGAAAAGCTCTCAAATTATTTAGCAATATAAATGTCATGCATTTAGAGATTAAACATACAACATTTTTAATGCCTTAATATAACAGCTGTTAGGCTCATTTTTAGCTCAAGCTCAGGCAAATAAAATATTGATTGTGTAAGAATTCAAAGGAAATGACATACTTTTTAAAAAATCCATAATATCTAAATTCAGATACTTAAATATGAGGGTGATTAGAATTTCTTAGTTCATCATTTCATATCTCACTCTCACCGGTGCTCTCTAAAGTATAAACATTCAGTATTTGGGGGTCTATATTTGAATTTGCCAAATAGTTCAGAAGTAAAAGACCAAAGTGACCACTGAAAATCTAGAAATTTGATGGCAGCCGTCACCTGTAGCATTTCTCAGTTCTGAGATTTCATAGAACCCTGAAGAAAATAATAAAATAAAAAACTTTAAACCTTTCCCTAACTCCAATCTAAACCTAATATTTTATCTATAGCTAAAAAAAGTGTTACACAGACTATATCAAAAAAGAGAAGAGGCTAGAAATCTTCATCAAGGTAGAATTTTCTAGAACTGGCTTTCCAGGTAGCACATCCAAGTCCTAGCATAGAAATTATTGCCAAAAAAATAAAAAATAAAAATCTTATTAACTCGACTTACACCTTACCATATGCTAAATTGTGCTAGGAACTAGAAATACTTAGCCTTTACACTGAAGAAATGCAGTGTAGTAAGAAAGACAGGTATGAATAAATATTTATGATCAGTGTGATGAATGTTATCACATTAGCCTGCAAAGGATGCTATCAGATCATGTAAGATAGACACCAAAAGCCAGATAGGAAAGAGAAGGAACCGTAAGCGAAAGTCAGGTAAGATGACCAAATCATCCAAGCAGAGAGGAAAGAAAATTTAGAGATGACTATAAGAGGGCGAATGAAGCTATCACTTCCTTAGCACCCAACATCAAAACATGGAGTAACATTTTGCTTCTTCTGATCCTTCCCACTTCATATCCTGGTTTTTAAACATGCTGATTCATTCTTCCCGTTTATCTACTTCCTCTACTTTACCTCGTCCCAAGTTTACTAGATGCTTCCAGCGTGACTACAAAAACCCCCTAATTGGTCATTTGGTCTTGATCTGGATCCTCCCAAATCAACTGTGGTCATCATTTAGAAGCGGTCATCTTCTAAACTACTTGTTGATAAAATGAAAACATATATATAATACATAATACATAGGTGACATATAATAAGTATATGTTATATATATGACATATACAACAAAATGCTAATTACCACATCACTGGGAAAAAGTAGACTGTGATTCTTATGTAATTAAGGCAGTGAGAAGTTTAAGGATACTTGCCAGACTTTCTTTTACAGCATTTTCTATTTACGAGCAATACAGATTTCAAATATGTTAAGAATATAAATACTTCTTCCTACAACTGATGATGATAACAAATATCTATTTAGTGTAAAGCTTAAACCTCCAAAAGAGAAGAACAAGGCTTGCCTATAGGTTGATTTCACCCAAACTATTCAGTTTTATTTCCTATTTAATTCCCAAGACCTTGTATTGATGAATGATTATTTTCATCTTGTCTACAACATGTCCATACCTGCCACTTTGATTTCTTACAGACTGTTCCTTTACACACATACCAGCACACATACACCCAGATATATACATACCCATATACGTTCCACTTTATTTTGTTCAAACCTTAAGCATTCTCCAAGGTCCACTTCAATTTTCAGTTTTTCCAGGTTGTTTTTTGCAGTTTTTCCAGCTCATTCCAATTCAAATTGCAATCCTACTCCCCAGGACATTTATAATCTTCTCATTCCAATTGTGCTTGTCATTCAATTGTCATTCAATCTGTAAGTATTTATTAAATATGCACAATGCATAAGGCACTTTGTTGAGTGTTGAAGATACATGAATAAGCAACGTAAGCATGATTTCTGTGTTCATGGAGTTAACATTCTTAAGACTGATGGCATGCTGTTTCTGCAGCATTTTCCTAAACATGATGTTTTACATAAACAGTCACTTCATATATATCCTAGATTCTTATACATAAAAATTCATGGAAGTTATTTTGTATTCTCTATAACAGTTCTTAGGCAGTATCCATAAAAGGCAGATGGGTTAAAAAGAAAAAAGAAAGTACATGGGCTAAATTTAAGATGAAATAATTTTCTCTTTATTCCTATCTCTTTATACTTCAATAAAGATTAACAATAGAAAAGGTTGCATTTGAATTACAGGATTCAAAACAGCATTTTTCACAGATCTCTATTTAAACTTAAAAATAAAGTGACTTTAAAGGCTAATGTGTCCAATAGATGGTCACATCTCTCAAGAGAATATAATCCTTCATAGGTTTTCCAAAATTTTATTAATATGCCTCTATGGGGAACTTGCTTACCACTCTTTTTTTTCTGGAATCTAATCAAAAGACTTCTCAATGAATCCTCCTTTGCAACAGAATTATCTTAAAAATAATTCAGAACTAACTAAACTATATCAAGTAAACTTTATTGTGCAAAGAGCAAGGGTATCTTTAAACCTAAATGTCTTCAAGTGTTATTTTTACAATAGCTTTAGGAACTATGACTAAAATTGACATAAACATGTTATATGCCATGGGTTAGAGGTATGAAAAATGTTAGATAATCTTCACCAATACTCTAGCCCATCAATCAGGCAAAGCTAGGTTTCAACTATTGTTCTGAAATCATTTTGTCCTGCCTTGACCCTACATTTTCAGACCTGCCTTCTCCTAAATCATAGTTTAAATGAAGCATATAATGTTCATGGCCTTGGGCAAATATTTCAAAATAGTAGTATTATTTGGTCCAATATATTATTTCCTTGTCAATTGTATAGAAATGGAGGGAATGTTAAGACAGTGTCGAAATATGATACCTTTCAGTCGTTGAAACAATGATCGCTTTAGGTGTTGAAACACACAGACACACATTCCCATTCAAAGGAAGAAATAAATGTTAGAAACCAACATGACGAGCAATGTATAGAGCATTAGGTAAGCCCCTCATACATAATGCCATTTATTTCCCACATAATTGTATTAGTGCTCTTATTCTCTAAGCCACAATGAATAACCCTCTCAAGACGCAGTATTCACATTTTACTATGAAGGCACATGTAACTTCCTTTTTTTATTTTCCCTCTAATTATCAGATTTATGGGACTATCTCAGACCTATTGCTCTGAGAACTCTCCAAGGCCTGATTTTATGTGTTGTCCTCTTTATCTCAAAGAAGCCCACTTCCCAAGGCATAGACAAACTAACTGGTTTTGGCCTCCTTGTAACTAGAACTTAACATTTCTCCCATAGTCTACATGATTCTTCATACACATCTGATTATCTTTTCTTCTCTATGTTATTTAGCTAGGGCTCTTCTCTAGTATTCACACACTGAAACATATTTGCTATAGCATTTCATAAGGTTCTAGAATGTAAGAGGAAAAACACAGTATGAGGAAATAGTAATCTCAGAACAAAGTATCAAAAGAATATAAAGCAGGGTGCCTGGGTGGCTCAGTGGGTTAAAGCCTCTGCCTTCAGCTCAGGTCATGATCCCAGGGTCCTGGAATCGAGCCCCGCATCAGGCTCTCTGCTCAGCGGGGAGCCTGCTTCCTCCTCTCTCTCTCTCTCTGCCTGCCTCTCCGCCTACTTGTGATTTCTGACTGTCAAATAAATAAATAAAGTCTTAAAAAAAAAGAATATAAAGCATAAATTTAAGATTATTCCTAATGTATAAGGTTTCAGCATTATTTGTACATTAAATCACCTGGAAACATCTTTAAAACCCATGTCCAGATCATAGCTCAGAATGATTATACAAGTTTCCAAAGGGATTCGAACAACCAGGGGTTGACAACCACTAACCCAACAAGGAGGTAACAACTCATATGGAAATCTGAAGAAATTATCTAATTCCTTATTAAAATGAGAGAAAAGCTAAGTAGGAAAGCCAGGGGATGCGTTTTCTTCAGTTAGCAAGAAGATCTGGGAAGCAGAGAAAGAAGATCCCATTAAGCAAAATTCCAAAGACCGGTGTTATGGCTTGAAGTATGCCTTCCCCCTTCAAAGACATGCTCAAGTCCTCCCTGCCAATACCACAGAATGTGACCTTATTTATGTGGAGTGTTCTACAGAAGGAATCAAGTTAAAATGAGGCTATTAGTTTGGGCCCTGACCCGAATTTAATGTTTTCCTTATAATAAGGGGAAATTTGGACATAATGAGAAATATGCACAGAGAAAAAACAATGTGAAGACACATGGGGAGAAGACAGCCATGTGACTATGTGACACACCTACACACCAAGGAACACCAAGGATTACCAGCAAGCTCTGAAGGCTAGAAGGCAGGAGGAAAGACTCTCCCCTAAAGCAGTTGGAGAGAATATGGTCCCACCAACACCTTGTTTTCAGACCTCAAGCCTCCAAAATTGTGAGTCCAATAATTTCCATTATTTCAATCTACCCAGTGTTTAGCATTTTATGATAGCAGCCCTAGGAAACTGGTACAGTTGGGAATCAGGGTTACTGTGTTCTGGGAAAATTTATAGCAGTCAAAGAAAAACCATGCAAGGCATAAGGGAGATACAAAGTAACATGAAAGACTCTAGTCTCTAAATAGTTTGTCGGTTGGCATAGTGTTTATCAGTGACTATTAGTGATATATTCTCCTTTTCTTCAGGATTAACTGTCTTTTTATTAGTAATGTACAACAGTCTACAACAACCAGTCTAGCTATTTCTCCTTTTAACATGCTTTTTGTGTTATTAATTAGATCAGCATGCACTTTTCTGAGATGCCTCAATACAGCAAAACAACTGTTTTTGATGTGATGTTTTTCACTGTAGAGACACACCACTTCATTCAGCATAAACATCTTCACATTTTTGCGGCAAACCCAAACATTTCCATTTTATTACAGATGCAAAATAACAATTTTAAAAAGAGTCAATAACAAAACCTAAGTACTGACAGTATAAATGTGAATGATAAAGATAAAATCCAGCAATGGGTGATTCATAGACAGACAACTGAATTTTATTTCTATTACTGATATAAACAAATCTGAGTATACATGTATATGCAAACATATGCTGTATGCATTACATATATACATATATACTATGCATAGTATATATGCATAGTTTTTCTCTAATTTCCTATTCTTTTAAGATTTTATTTATTTATTTGACAGACAGAGATCACAAGTTGGCAGAGAGACAGGCAGGGAGAGAGGGGGATGCAGGCTCCCTGCTGAGCAGAGAGCTCAATGTGGGGCTCTATCCCAAGACCCTGAGATCATGACCTGAGCTGAAGGCAAACCCACTGACCCACCCAAGCGCCCCTCTAATTTCCTATTTAAAAACATTAAAATTTAATACCTCATACTAAAAAAGTGAATTTAAAAATTAAAACACAATGGAAAAAAAAGACTGTCATATTATGCAATTAATTACCGCTTGCTTTACTAAAATACTAATTTATTTTCCTAACCTCTTGTGATAGTTCAGTGTAATATATTCATTATTCTCAGCTTAGAAGAAGACCTTTACTAATTTTATCTGTTCTGTAAGAAGGATGGAAAGACTTACTGATAACCTTTTGCCAAATCCTATGGAATTTATATTTAGAATATTCTGCATCTTCTATGTAAAACCCATGAGAGCAAGGTTCTAATGGATGTGTGCATGAGAGAATATTAATAGCATGTAGAGGAAAAAGAGCTAAATTAGCGTGAGTCAAGAGGACTGTGCTGGAAATCAAAATATGCCATTCCTTAGCTATTTGATTTCAGATATATCACAACTTTCTTGAGCCTTTTCTGGTCTTAAAGAGAAAAATTATCAGTGGTGTAACCAATAGCAATAAAAAATTAGCAACAGACATGTTCTCTTCCTTTGCCCCCTTCTTAAATGTGAGAGATTCTTGCATGTCTATCATGATCCCATTCTCTTTTTATTGAAAACACATTCTTTCTGTAGAGTTATATGTACTGCCAAAGCTTCCGTTGTCTCCTCTATGGTCTGATATCCAAATCTGTTGATTAAATGTATCAATTAGTGAAAAGGAACTACATTGGCAACACAGATCTCTCTCTTTAGAGTCAGACCCATGTACCCAGCTTACAGTCCCACAATCTTCACTTGGCTGTCTCAGAGATAGCCAACACTCACAAAATCCAAAAAAGAGGTCATTTACTCCCCAACCATGCTCCTATTCTCATGTTCTCAATCTTTGTGACTGACCCCTTACAGAATAACAAAGCCCTGGATCACTTAGATCCACAGGTGAACTCTTCCTATGGGTCTGTATCTATGTGGGCATCTGAGCTCTTCTAAAGACTATGACATGAATTAATATCACAAAATTTAATCATTTCCATTCTGAGGCCATCAGCTCTATCTAGCATAAACTTTCTTCTGAGGAATGTCAATGAATTCCAATATCAAAATGTTTGAAAACCACCAATATACAAGGTTAAATAAGTTTCTCTACAAGGGGTGTTTTTGGTTTTTAATAAATTAATGGGCATCGTGAATGTGCAGGGGTGTGGAGAGTTGTAATGTGCAGCATTCATAAACTAATTTGTCCATACGAATCTTTCCCATTGGACATCTCACAGAGAAAATGCTCAAAAGAGCATTTTGATTAGTTCTGGTATGGCAGACCCAGGATATGCCCAGACGTTATCAAAGCCAGCCCTTCAATCTTGGACAGTGCTTAACTTCCTAGGGCTCTAATTAATCTCCACCATAAGGAATGTGTGAAATACAGAAGATTAATTTGCTTTATATTAAAATAGTTCCTAATAGCTTTTTGTCAAACCAACTGAACCCAATTATTTTCTTTTTAATTCTGTGAGGTATCATTCATTATCTTTATTTTATGAAGAAGCAAACAGGGCCCAGTGAGATCAAACATTTGCTCAAGAAACATAGCTACAAACTAACCAAGTTAAAGATTTAAATTTTGTCATATAATAACCACGTATGAAAAATCTATGATTTAGGGTTATTAGCATGGAAGAAAAATGGGTAAATGACCAAAAAAAATGGGTGAGAGAGCTCTCATTTGTACAGAATTAAAAGTTAGTTTACATCAGTAGGAAGTAGAAATTAACAGAAACTTTCAAAGAAATACAATTTTCTTCCTATTATTTAAGTAATGCATAAGATTAACAAGCAAAATTTTAAGTTACACTTTTAGGACTACATTAGAACAATTCAGAAAAAAATACCAACTATTTTACGTAGTCTTTCAAAGTTTATGAAGACAAAGAACTCTTCCCTTAGAGTCTTTTAGATTACTGATTTTTTAAAGAAAGTTTTATGTCATGGAGTCATCTTCAACCCTGGCTATTCTGTGCCATGTAATAATGAGGATGATAATAGCCAACATGTCCAGGATTTACAGTGTGTCATGTACTATAGGGGAAACTTCACAAAACATTATCTTACTTAATGCTTACAACCAACATCTGAAATAATCCATTATTATTATCTTCAAGAAGGACAGTGAGTCTTGTAGGAGCTATAATACCTTCCCCAAGCCATGAGCTAGAAGACAGAGCTGGATTCAAACCTCTGACCATCTGGCTAAGAGAAAACAATTCTTAAGGAACATACTACAGTGTTTTCTAAGTAAAATAAGACTTAATCAATTTAAGACCTAGCATGAGAAATTTAAGAATACCTGAGGCCGGACCTTGTTACACACCGTGAATACGTAATAACTGTGGCAAGACACTTCAAATTGAATAGATCTGTACATTTTTAGAAATAGGTGAAACAAAATTCTTCTGAAAGTTCTCCCCTCAAACGAACATATTACCTGTCTGGTGACAGTGAAGAAGACTTTAAAAAACACAGTCATCCAACAGGAAAATGTCTTAGCATGACTGGATAGCTCCCATCCAGAATTAGTCTGGACTTCCTGGCCAGAGGATGGGAGTAAATATAAGATAATGTTAAAACTACAGAGGCATCTGAGATTAGAGCTACATGTAATATGCCTGTCTCCCCTATGCTCCTCTGGCCAAGGCCTGTATAGGTTACAGCTCAAAATCCCTCCAAATTCTGCTATTCTATGATTCTACTAGGTAAGCAAACTACTCCCTAGGTATGAGGTAACAACTCTTCTAGGAGACACATGAGTGCTTCAGGTTCCCAAATTGCCAATTAGTGTACTAAAGATGAAGTGTAATGCCCTGAAAGAGTTAGTGTTCCAAAGAGCCAGCAAGGTGTTTCTTACTCACCTTGAGGGCTGGCTGATGGAAGTTACCTGTCTAGAAACCAGTACAACATTTTGAAATATGTATCCTGAGAGTAAACTTGGGTTCACTCACCTTTGTCTAAACCTGCAGCAAACCTACACATGAAAAAGGAAATAAACCACAGTGTGTTATTAAGGTAGTGACATTATCTGAAGGAAACTAATTGGAAAACTTTTATTTTTCTGGAAATCCCCTGAAGATATCATTTATCAAATAAATTTGTGTCCTGGGCTGTTATATATGAGGCTCTCCAAACACTGAACTGTTAATTCACAGCCTTATCTCCCTTAACCCCCTCATCTTTTTTTCTCATATTTTACCTTCTCTTTAATCCTGCAATGAAATGTGACACTGTATATGTTATATGTCCCACACAATACCTGCTGCTCCTGGGTCCATCCACTGATCCACTTAGGTTTCTTTCTAGTTGACACAACTGTCATTCCCATGTAAGTAGGACCTTGTTCCTAGGTTCAGTTTCTTGTCTCTACTTTTATTTGACTTCACTTGACTTCTGGTGGACTCAACTCTATGGAACATAGTCCATAAAATATCAGATGATTTCACTGGGCTCTGCTTATTGATCATATGTAAATATTTGTTGAGGAATATCTGTGTGCTGGCAAGAGTGATGCAGCAGTGCTTAAGAAGGATATGGACTTTCACACTCAGTCTTCAGGATAAAATAGAGATACATACTAGTAGACAAAATTTCAATATGGTATGTTCAGTAGTATGATAATGGAAAAGAAAGTGTCAAGTATACATAAGTAAGGGGCTCCTTGCTCTTCTCTTTCCTGGATCTACCTTTCATTGGCCCTCATGAGTGTTAATTAATTGCAGTGATCTACCAACTGGAACAATATTAAATGTAGTGAGTTACTAAGTAGGTCTCAGGACTATCTAAAGCACTTAACATATATTACTTCATATGATCATTCCAACAACCCAGTGAAGCTAGTATTATTACTAAACCCTTTAACAAATGAGAGAGCTAAGGCAAAAAAGTTTACCTAACTTGCACTAGAACCCACAGTTGCTAAGTGGTAGAGACAATATTCAATTCTGGTTACTCAGGCTCTAGAGCTCACATTCTTTTTTTTTTTTTTTTTTTTTTTTTTAAGATTTTATTTATTTATTTGACAGGCAGAGATCACAAGTAGGCAGAGAGGCAGGCGGGGCGGGGGGGGCGGGAAGCAGGCTCCCCGCTGAGCAGACAGCCCAATGCGGGGCTCGATCCCAGGACCCTGAGATCATGACCCGAGCCGAAGGCAGAGGCTTAACCCACTGAGCCAACCAGGCGCCCCTAGAGCCCACATTCTTAGTATATGTGCTGCCGAAGCGAGCACTAGAGCCCACATTCTTAATCACTCCACTCAACTGTCTTATTTCTGTACATTAATCATTAGGGTATTCCCTGAACTATACCAATTATCCACCAAATGCATCCACATTTATTAGGGGCTTAGCAGGCATAAGGCACTATAAGACAGAACTACAAAGATATTGTCTCTGCCCTCCAAGAAATTTAAAGTCAAGGTTGGAATACAAGTAACTTAGAAGGCAAGGTCAATCCAGTTTTATTAGAGACAACATCTAACTACCTAACCTTGGCAGAGACAAGAGCATTTTCTCTTGTATATAATCTCTTCCACAACTTAAGGATGACCAGAAGCTAGCCAGTGAAAGGTCTTTGGGGCAGAGAGAATAACATGTCCATGAGCATGAACAGAGCTTGGTATATTCCTGAAAAGCAGTGTGGCAGCTTGCAGAGCCCAACTGTGCTGACAGTGGAGTGGGAAGTCAAAAGACGTAGAAAAGGAGAGGAAAGCATATGTCATATCGTAAAAGAATGCTTTTTACTCTGAGCAAACAAGGAGCCACTGAAGGACTGACAAAATTGCATCAAAGAGTGGCAAACCAGAACGATGCTTTGGGAAGAAAGCTTTGACTATATCTCACTTCCCATGTTTTTACTATCACTATCTAACCAAGTTCTCTATATGAACATAGAAAAAGTGACCCTATTAAGTTCACAGAAACTTACCAATGATTCAGAGTAACTGCTCGTGAGAAGGGCATTTTCTCAAAATTCTGCAATAATTTATACTTAATTCTTGTCCCCAAACTCCTTTGCTTGTCTTTTTCCTTTGGCTTCACAAAGAAGAAATAGAATACAAAAATGAGTAGAATGAGAAAATCGCTGCCTTGGATGTGATGAATGGGAGCATTATTATGTTTAATAGTGTTCTCCTGGAACAGTTTGCTTTTTAGAAAAACATTATTAAATGGCTGATAAAACATGCCAAAAGTCAAAGCATATTAATTTAATTCAGCTCAATCACCTAACAACTGTATACAATTCAAACTTTAGTGGCCTTACAACTTCACCCACTGACATTCTTTCTGCCTTCAATTTTAAAACAAACTCCTACACTTTGTTTCAGTTTCAGAAACCACCCCTCTACTGCATTTTAGTGACTACGCATTTTCTTCTTTTTTGCTCTTGTGTATGAGCCACACAGAAAAAAAAGAGTATATCATGAACATATATGTATATATTTATTTCCATCTCAATAAAAACTATAAAACAAAACCAGTGTATCCATCATTCAGAACAATAAATGAAAAAAATGAAAACAACTTTGAAACCTCTCTGTACTTCTTCCCACAGTCCTCTCCCTCTACCGAGGTAGCTACTATTGTAATATTTTTATTAATTACTCCTTTGTTTTCTGTATGGCTATAGTGTTTATGTGGGAATCCTACTAAATAATATGGCTTCATTTTGATCATTTTGAACTTTGTGTAAATAAAATAAATGGATTAAGAATCTGCTATGCTGCTCTCCCCAGTGAAGCAACAGGGCTCCTATGAAACTTAAGGTCATCTTCCCTCAGCTGTCCAACTAAGCCCAAGGGAAGCAATTTGTGGTATAACTTTTGTCAAATGAAATGAACACCATTAAGGTATACAAAACACCTAGAAACTTCTTACGAATTATTTATGCTGCAACATGTTAGATTTGGCCTGAGGAGAATAAAGATAGACTAGAATCAGGAGAGACCATTAGATCTCTAGAATTTTACTGCTTGTCAGTAAAATTGAAAGGGATAAAAGGCTGAAAGGGATGCTCGGCTACACCCATATGCTGCCTTTTATGACAAACGAAATATGGAGATGGAAACAAGGGCCTAAGATGTGCAACTCTCTTCTCTCTCTCTCTCTCTCTCTCTCTCTCCCACCATCTCTCTCCCTCTCTGTGTCTCTCTCTCTGTCTCTGTCTCCCAAATTGCCTACAGAGAGACCCAAATGTTGAGAAACCAAGACCTGCCAATAACCATAGGAATGAACCTGGAGACAGATTAATCCCCCCAATCAGAGCCGAAAGATGAGACCACTGCCCCAGCTTGACTGAAACCTAATAGGAGATCCTGACAGCCAACTAAGCTTCCTCCATAATATTCCTGATCCACAGAAACCAAAAGATACTAAATGCTTATTTTTTTAAAGATTTTATTTATTTATTTGACAGAGAGAGATCACAAGTAGGCAGAGAGGCAGGCAGAGAGAAAGGAAGGGAAGCAGGCTCACTGCTGAAGAGAGAGCCCGATGAGGGACTCGATCCCAGGACCCTGAGATCATGACCTGAGCCGAAGGCAGCGGCCCAACCCACTGAGCCACCCAGGCGCCCCTAAATGCTTATTTTAGATTATTAGGTTTTGGGTTAATTTGTAGTGAAGGAACAAATAACTAATACAGACTTTGTTGTGAGACAACACAAAATTAACATATACTCAGATTCTCAGACAATGATAGTCTTAATTATCAGAAGTCTGGATGGTTCATCAGACAAGACCAATAATTTTGTGAGACTAACTCCAAAATTTCTAAGACTTTATATAAAAACTGGTATCCTCAGTGATATCTGTTTAAAGCAGTAATACTAAAATGATAATAATAATAGTACCTTTCATTTATACAGGGTTTTAGAGTTTACAGAGCAATTTCACATAAATGACCTATTTTTTTTTTTGATGTATTTTTTTTTATTTTTTTTTTTTTTTGTTTTTTTTTTCCCAATTTATTTATTTTCAGAAAAACAGTATTCATTATTTTTTCACCTATTTTTATTCTCAGAAATAACTCTATGAATTTGATTATTGTAATTTCAATTTTAAGGATGAATAAAGTAGATAGCAGAAAAGTCAGAGACAGGCTGAAACTCATCCTTTAACATGTTGCAAAACAGGTCTTAAACTTCTGCCTTCTGTTCCTATAATCCACCCTAACCATGTTTCTGAGTCTTTCTCATTTGGTCTAGGTGTGGGGCAGTCTATGGTTGTAGAGACCTAGAAGAATAATTCTAAAATGCCAGATGTTACTTGATATAAATAACAACTAAAAAATCTCTGATAATGCACTAGCTTACTTAGGTTAAAACAGCTGATAACTAAATTGTTCTACTGCATCACAAAATTATCGAGCTTGATAAATAAACCAAATCATTATATGCGCACTTTATTTCACCACCATAGCCTTCATATAAAAGAAAGTAATTTCACATTCAGAACCATGATGTTTTTCTCTCAGACTATAATATTGGAGGTGTCTAAAGATATGATAAAAATCCAATCACATCTTCTTTCACTTTTTGCCACTACAATCACTCTAAAATATTCAGGACTCCAATTTGCCTCAACTTGCAGAAGGCATTGAAAGTAATTTCCTGTAAAGAAAGAGTACGTGGCAGATAATCTCTATCACATATATCAAAATAATGTAGCATTCCAATCTTAAGTTAAAACAGACCTAAGAGATCCTGTGGTTTTGTGTAGGAAGGGATTGAAAAATACTCAAGAGAACACACCTCAGGACAAAAAAAAAAAAAAGCGTTTTCTCAAATGAAACTTGCTAAGTGACACTGTTAGTTAAATGTCGACTCCCAATCATTTCAGAAGACGGGTAAGCAAAAATTTCTTATATTTGGTTTTATTTCCCCCCGACCCACCAAAGACTTTTTTTTAAATCTATTTTTCATTGATTTGTTAATAGTCATTTTGAGATAGAGGTATAAATGTGATTTTAATTTTTTAATGATACATCTATGAAAGTTATTTTCAAAAAACAAAAACTGGTATTTCAAATATTTTAAAGTATTGTTTTTAAGTTTTTCAAATGATTTTAAATATTGTTGAGGATTTCAGATGCCCAGCAAAAACCTGAAAATTCATTCAGCTAAGAAATTTCTTATTTAAGGACTTTTAATGGACAAATTTTTCTATTTTTCTTTGAGTATTTTAAAACTAAAGATAGCTGCATAAAAATAGAATCTGCATTTTTAAGACTTCATCTGTTCCTCTTCTTAGTTCAAAATCACAATACTCTGTTTACAACATCATAATCCTTCCCATGGAACAAAATCTGATGTCATAAAGGACAATTATGACTTAAAGTGAGCAGTAAGTATAGGCAGCAAATAAACTTTCATGAAAAAAGCTTTGTTTGCAAAGAATATCACAGCATTTGATGTAATAGTCAACATTTTACACCTGTTTTTTCCAGCAGATATCTGTAATGTCTGTGACACATGGGTGGCACAGTCAGTTAAGTACCTGACTCTTGGTTTCGGCTTAGGTCATGATATCAGGGTGCTGAGATCAAGCCCCAGATCGGGCTCCATGCTCAACACAGTCTGCTTAAGTTTCTCCCTCCCTCTCCCTCTGCCCCTCTAGTCTGCTCTCACTCTTTCTCAATAAATAAGAAAATCTTTAAAAATAAATAAACTATATAATGTCAAATGAATATTAGATTTTAGCCTCTTACAAGGAAGAACCTTGATCCTTGGTATTCTAACAAAATAATTATTCTCCTTCACAGGTGAAAAGAGAAATTTCTTTAATACCTAGCAAAAAGAAGTCTGCTGAAGATGTTGTCTGTTTGGAAAGTTTAAAGGGTTATACATTTAACTTTTTGTTGTTTTGAGCATATGGATTAGATCAGATTTTTCTGCATGTCTTTTTGAAACATGTATGAAATCATGTCAGTATCTTTCTTCAACCCTTCAATATCTCTTCTACCATGCTCAAGACAAAGTCGGAATTATTCTGCATGACAGCATATGAGCATCTTCAAATTTTAATCTTTGAATATCTGCATTGTCTTTCACCTTTGTCCTCCTCCTCCTCCAATTCCTTTTCCTATTTACACACTGGCTTACAGCTTTTTAAACTGTAAGGTCTTTCACATCTTCGATCACTTTTTTTTTTTTAAGATTTTATTTATTTGACAGAGAGAAATCACAAGTAGATGGAGAGGCAGGCAGAGAGAGAGAGAGGGAAGCAGGCTCCCTGCTGAGCAGAGAGCCCGATGCAGGACTCGATCCGAGGACCCTGAGATCATGACCTGAGCCGAAGGCAGCGGCTTAACCCACTGAGCCACCCAGGCGCCCCTTCGATCACTTTTGAAGTTTATTAATTGAGAAACTATTCTTTCCACAGCCTCAATTTGGTCACCTGGAAAACACCCTCTAAGACTTAGTGGGAATGCAAACTTTTTCCTGAATTATGTCTTGATCCTCAGGCAGAATGCATTATTTTCCCTCCTGAATTCCCAGACTTTATGCAGTAATAGTACTTAACAAATTGGGTTTTAATTATTTGTTTCTCTTCTTTATCTCTTCCTATGAGAAGGTGAGTTTTTTGAGGTCTGTGTCTCTAAGACAATAAACAGAAGAAAAGTTAAGAAGATGTTTATTAGCTGAAGAAAGGAAAGACAGAATGTCTGACTTCATGTTGGAATTATCTAATTAATCCCTGAGTAAAGATCAGATTTGTGACCCAAATTCTGATCTAAAGGTAAGGATGGGTGACTCAGTTAGTTAAGCATCTGCTTTCAGCTCAGGTCAAGATTCCAGGGTCTTGGAATCAAGTCTCACATCAAGCTCCTTGCTCAGTGGGGAGCCTGCTTCTCCCTCTGCCTGCTGCGGGCTCTCTCTCCCTCTCTCTCTCTCTCTCTCTCTGACAAATAAATAAATAATATTTTTTTAAAGTAAGGAAGAAATGACACTTTATGACTTTGTTTATTTCCTTATATAACTAATAAAATGAGGCCTTAGTGTATCTCATAAAAAAGAAAGACTATGTAAAGTTCCTCAAACAGGACAGACATTATCATAGCTAACATTTAATGAACTCGTTATATGCACCAGGTATGATCTGCATTATCCCACTTGATTGTTAAAGAAACTTTACAAGGTAGATTATCCTTAGTCCTATTTTCCAGGTAATAAAACTGATGCACAGAAAGAAGGTCACAGCTAATAATTAGGGAGGAAATAGAAGTAGATCCTCCATCTGTCCATCTGGAGCTCAAGTTCTCTCTGCTACACTGGAAGTCACCAGATAAGTTAGAAAACAAAAATCACATCTATAGTTTATGTATCATAAAAACAGCTGCATGAATACTGTATTATAACAGTGACAAAATAAAACTTCCCCACACATAGACTATTAAAGCTACATATTTATTTGATTAATTAGAAAGATCCACAGGAAGTGGCAGGCAGCAAGCTAGGATCTCACTTATCCTGTTAATTACAATGTGACCTAAAACAAGTCCACCTGTCCCTATATATTGCCAAGAAAATCATGCAGCACATTATTTGCTACTTAGCCAAGGTAATAGGAATGGGTAATTGGAATACTGAGTTCATTTTCATGAAACTTTTTTCAAAGATCAAGATATTTAGAGTCAGGTAATTACAAACTATAATTCTTATTAGCAATAATATTATTTTGTCTTATAAAAGAAAATGTTTGCTACTTTAACAGGAGTTTGATCCCAAGGATTACTTTCCTACAATTCCATTCAGGTGAATATTTCTTCTAAATGACTTACCCACAGACAAACCTTCTAAAGTTCAGCTCAAATTTATGCATCTCTGACATATATAAACAGACACAATCGCTGCCATTAGATGACAACCTTAAACATCGCTCAGAAATTCCCTGCACACAAATATCCTCTAGGCAGATAAATGGCTTTTGCAGAATTTCTTTCCAGCAGGAAAACTAGAGAGCTTATTTTGCCCCCTTATGCTCATAGTGTATGAATGTGAAGGAAATCATAAGCATTATCTATCCTGGTGGTCCTCAAAGTGTGGTCTCCATGTTAGGAGCATTAGCAGGAAAGCTATTAGAAACCTTAATTCTTGGGCTTCTCCAAACTTACTGAATTAGAAACTAGGGACTGAGAGACACTAATCTGTGTTTATACAAGTTATCCTGGTAAATGGTTCCAGAACCACTGATTTACCCTTCTGTTCTTGTTTCTCAGGGAGAAAACAGAGTCCCGGGGTTCTTAATTAACCAAATTAATCAGACCTAAACATAATAATTTATTGTACAAAAGCCAGTAAACTTTCCTATTCCCAATTTCCCCCTCACTGATTACCACAAGGGTCAAGCCTCTAAGCCACAATATGGAGAAGCCGTTGTTAGTTTTCCGGACCCCACTGAATCTAAAGCTTAAGGGTCTGAACATACAAATAGAAAACAACACCAGTCAGCACTTTAGTCTTTAATTGAGACTAGAGAGCTGTTTCGCTAAGAATTTACAATTCTGATTACTGCTCCAGAAATCATGTCTATTATTGATTTATTCAAAATGAACCTATTTTAACTTCCCCATAAAACCCAAAGGAAAGACAAAATTTCCCCTTTCTTAAAACAGTCTTAAATTTCCCAGTTGCAGTGTGGTCAGAAGCCAATCACTCCCTCTGGATGTTTATCTAATCTAAAAATGCTTATTCCCTTTTGAGGGGGTAGGGGAAACTTTTTCCTCATTGAGTAACAGCATACCAAGAGCTTCTCCAATGTTCTGTAAGGATTCCCACATTTGCTTAGGAGTACACTTCCAATGTAGATCTCAAAGGAAATGGTATTTGTAGGTTCATCATAATTTTACTTAGATCTAAGACAAGGTATCCTTCTATTTATTTGAGGGAAAATGACTTTTCTATAATTAGAGATTATAATTCAAGTCAAAAGCATACATGAAATAGGAAGCCCAGTAACTACTTCACAATGCAAGTTCCTCTTCACAGATCTCCCAAGTGCTTCTCTAGTCTACTAGATGCCTCTGTCTGTGTGCAGGTGTTCCATGTTCACTGTTTGATTATTTCCTATGTTGGTTATTTGAAAGATAGTACTTCTTATTCTCAAGAAGATGTCATGTACTATCATAATAAGAATTTGTGCTTAGTGTTCTGTGAAGATATTAATACTTCCGGAGGACTGATCTTTGTCTTCTAATTTCAACCACCTGGTGTATCAACATATTAACTAAATTCTTGCCAAGTCTCCTAAGGCTAATAAACATTTCCTCATCCCCAGGATTTATTTGTTTACAGTACTTTAAATTACTAGAGATCATAAAGAATAACCCTTCATCTCCCTTATTGCTATGACCTTTCAGAATGAAGAGAGCTATAAAATAAAAGAAAAAAAAACACCTCTGCTGCAGCATTTCAAGTGTTTATGACAGTATCTGGCTCACAGTTTCCTCAACAGCCTGCTGCTTTTCCAATGATTCCTTTTTCTGTTTTATTTCCGCAAATCTATTTATTTTCAGGTTTGCTAGGGTATATCTTCTTCTGTCTCCCCAGGTACATAATACCAGTTTCTAGAGATTAAAAAATATCTAATCATAAATTAAAAGAAAAACATTTGGAAAGAGGCTGCCTATTGGTAGACCCTCACCCAATAGCTCTGTCCTCACACACTCAGGAAGTCAGCAAGTGCAGGGGCTCTCCTTCCCAAACCTATGGTGAGACACAGGCTCATTTCACAGGAATATCACATGACAACTCATTCTGGGAACAGCATTTGGTACCATGCTTCTACACAGTTTTGAAAATTAACAGGAGCAACCTGTGTTATCACACTCACTGAGTTATGCACATAACGTGTGGTTGTCATTGCTTAATTTGTTAGAAGTTATTGATTACAGAAAGGAAAGCCATTAAGCAAGAAACCTCAGACTGACCGGAGACCAGGCTAGCTTTAGAAATATACTATCCCCGGGGCGCCTGGGTGGCTCAGTGGGTTAAGCTGCTGCCTTCGGCTCAGGTCATGATCTCAGGGTCCTGGGATCGAGTCCCACATCAGGCTCTCCGCTCAGCGGGGAGCCTGCTTCCTCCTCTCTCTCTGCCTGCCTCTCTGCCTACTTGTGATCTCTCTCTGTCAAATAAATAAATAAAATCTTTAAAAAAAAAAAAAAAGAAAGAAATATACTATCCCCTAAGTATATACAGGGATTTTTGTATTTTGTTCATTTACTGATACCAAATGTGTGTATTTTTTTCCCCACACCAAGAAATTCTCTGTGATGTCAACTGGGTGTCCTACAATTTAATCCAGTTATTAACTGGAGTTAGTACAGACTCCACAGATTAAGGGCTAAGTCCCAAAAGACAGCTCCCCAGTTGAGATGCCAATGACAAGTAGTAGGTCATATCTGCAAATCAGAGGCTTCCATGACCCTCTTCTTGGATTTGATCATTTGTTAAAACAGCTCATGGAACTGAGAGAAACACTTACATTTGTAGTTTATAATATGGGATACAATAAAGGATATAGATGAACTACCAGATGAAAAAAGATACTGAGCAAGATCCGGAAAGATCCAAAGTGCAGGAGCTTCTCTGTTCCTGTGGAGTTGGGGTGGGTTACCCTCCCAGCACATAGATGTGTTCACCAATCAGGAAGTTTTTCCGAACCCCATACTTGGGGGATTTTATGAAAGTTTTATTACATAGGAGTAATCGACCATTAACTTAATCTCCTGCCCTCTCCCTTTTCCAGAGGATGCAGTGGTGGGGATTAAAGTTCCAAGCTTCTAATCATGGCTTGATCTTTCTGGTAATTAACTTCCATCCTAAACCTATCCGGGAACCAACACACCAAGAGACACCTTATTAGAACAAAAGACATTCCTATCACTCACAGAATTCCAAGGGATTTGGAAACAGGGATTTTGGTCAGCAATGGGATCAAAGACCAAATAACAGAAAGAAAAAAAAAAAGTTCCTAATACTCTTATTACTCAAGAATCTGTAAGGGTTAGGAGCTCTGTGCCAGGAACCAAAGATATAGATATACATATAGATGCATATTTATAAACCACTATAATAGATAATACTTTTTCTGTTATTTCCCAGCTTGCTTATTGGAATTACCACATTTTCTGACAAATGAAGTTCCTGTTTTGATGGGTATTAAGGAAGGCACAGATTGTATGGAACACTGGGTGTTATATGCAAACAATGAACTTGTGAGGTACTGTATGGTGACTAACATAACACAATAAAAAAATAAATAACTAAATATCCAAGCAGAAATACATGAAATGGAGACTAAAAAAATGGGAAAGATCTATGAAACTAAGAGCTGGATCTTTGAAAAGATTTTATATAAAACTGATAAACCTTTAGCTAGACTCCCCAAGAAAAAAGAAAGAGGGCTCTAATAAATAAAATCAAAAATGAAAGAGAAGAAATCGCAAATGACACTACAGAAGTACAAAGGATCATAAGAGACTACTAAGAACAATTTTACACCAAAAACCTTCAAGAAATTAGGAACCTACAAGAAATGGGTAAATCCCTAGGAATGACTGAATTTGGAAGATACAGAATATCTGAATGGATGAGTTACTAGTAAGGAAACGGAATTAATAATCAAAACCTCTAAACAGGGGCACCTGGGTGGCTCAGTCCATTAAGCAACTACATTCGGCTCAGATCACGATCCCAGGGTCCTGGGATCTAGCCTGGAATGGGACTCCTTGCTCGGCAGGGATTCTGCTTCTCCCTCTCCCTCTGACCCTCCACATTCCCCTCTGCTTGTGCACTCTATCTCTCAAATAAATAAATAAAATATTTTTTTTAATCTATAAAAAACAAAAACCTCTAAATAAATAAAAGTCCAGGACCTGATGGCTTCACTGGTGAATTCTAGTGATTCAACGCCTATTCTCTTCAACCTCTTCCAAAAAACGGAAACACTTCCAAACTCACTTTAGGAGGCCAGTATCACTCTGATACCAAAACTAGACAAGGACACCATACACACACACACACACACACACACACACAACAGGCCAATATCACTGATGAACAAAGATACAAAATTCCCAATAAAACACTACCAAACAAAATTCAACAATACACATCATATAACATGATCACATGATCAAGTGTACAGAATTTATTCCAGGGATATAAGGATGGTTCAACATCTGTAAATCAATGTAATACACTACCTTAACAAAATAAAGGACACAAATCATATAACTATCTTAACAGACGCACAAAAATGATCTTTAAAAAGTTGAATAACCATTATAATAAAAACTCTCAACAAAGTGGGAATAGAGGAAATATACATAAACAGAATAAAGTCCATATACAATACATCACAGCTAACATACCCAACAGTAAAAAGGTAAATGGTTTTCCTTTAAAATCAGAAATAGGGAATGGGTGCCCACTTTCACCACTTTTTTTTTTAATAATTATTTTTTATTTTTTATAAATATATATTTTTATCCCCAGGGATACAGGTCTGTGAATCGCCAGGTTTACACACTTCACAGCACTCACCAAATCACATACCCTCCCCAATGTCCATAACCCCACCCCCTTCTCCCAACCCCCCTCCCCCCAGCAACCCTCAGTTTGTTTTGTGAGATTAAGAGTCATTTATGGTTTGTCTCCCTCCCAATCCCATCTTGTCTCATATATTCTTCTCCTACCCACTTAAGCCCCCATGTTGCATCACCACTTCCTCATATCAGGGAGATCATATGATAGTTGTCTTTCTCCGCTTGACTTATTTCGCTGAGCATAATACGCTCTAGTTCCATCCATGTTGTCGCAAATGGCAAGATTTCATTTCTTTTGATGGCTGCATAGTATTCCATTGTGTATATATACCACATCTTCTTGATCCATTCATCTGTTGATGGACATCTAGGTTCTTTCCATAGTTTGGCTATTGTGGACATTGCTGCTATAAACATTTGGGTGCACGTGCCCCTTCGGATCACTACGTTTGTATCTTTAGGGTAAATACCCAGTAGTGCAATTGCTGGGTCATAGGGCAGTTCTATTTTCAACATTTTGAGGAACCTCCATGCTGTTTTCCAGAGTGGTTGCACCAGCTTGCATTCCCACCAACAGTGTAGGAGGGTTCCCCTTTCTCCACATCCTCGCCAGCATCTGTCATATCCTGACCTGTTGATTTTAGCCATTCTGACTGGTGTGAGGTGATATCTCATTGTGGTTTTGATTTGTATTTCCCTGATGCCGAGTGATATGGAGCACTTTTTCATGTGTCTGTTGGCCATCTGGATGTCTTCTTTGCAGAAATGTCTGTTCATGTCCTCTGCCCATTTCTTGATTGGATTATTTGTTCTTTGGGTGTTGAGTTTGCTAAGTTCTTTATAGATTTTGGACACTAGTCCTTTATCTGATATGTCGTTTGCAAATATCTTCTCCCATTCTGTCAGTTGTCTTTTGATTTTGTTAACTGTTTCCTTTGCTGTGCAAAAGCTTTTGATCTTGATGAAATCCCAATAGTTCATTTTTGCCCTTGCTTCCCTTGCCTTTGGCAATGTTCCTAGGAAGATGTTGCTGCGGCTGAGGTCGAAGAGGTTGCTGCCTGTGTTCTCCTCAAGGATTTTGATGGATTCCTTTCTCACATTGAGGTCTTTCATCCATTTTGAGTCTATTTTTGTGTGTGGTGTAAGGAAATGGTCCAATTTCATTTTTCTGCATGTGGCTGTCCAATTTTCCCAGCACCATTTATTGAAGAGGCTGTCTTTTTTCCATTGGACATTCTTTCCTGCTTTGTCGAAGATTAGTTGACCATAGAGTTGAGGGTCTATTTCAGGGCTCTCTATTCTGTTCCATTGATCTATGTGTCTGTTTTTGTGCCAGTACCATGCTGTCTTGATGATGACAGGTTTGTAATAGAGCTTGAAGTCCAGAATTGTGATGCCACCAACTTTGGCTTTCTTTTTCAATATCCCTTTGGCTATTCGAGGTCTTTTCTGGTTCCATATAAATTTTAGGATTATTTGTTCCATTTCTTTGAAAAAAATGGATGGAACTTTGATAGGAATTGCATTAAATGTGTAGATTGCTTTAGGTAGCATAGACATTTTCACAATATTTATTCTTCCAATCCAGGAGCATGGAACATTTTTCCATTTCTTTGTGTCTTCCTCAATTTCTTTCATGAGTACTTTATAGTTTTCTGAGTATAGATTCTTAGCCTCTTTGGTTAGGTTTATTCCTAGGTATCTTATGGTCTGGGGTGCAATTGTAAATGAGATTGACTCCTTAATTTCTCTTTCTTCTGTCTTGTTGTTGGTGTAGAGAAATGCAACTGATTTCTGTGCATTGATTTTATATCCTGACACTTTACTGAATTCCTGTACAAGATCTAGCAGTTTTGGAGTGCAGTCTTTTGGGTTTTCCACATAAAGTATCATATCATCTGCGAAGAGTGATAATTTGACTTCTTCTTTGCCGATTTGGATGCCTTTAATTTCCCTTTGTTGTCTGATTGCTGAGGCTAGGACTTCTAGGACTATGTTGAATAGTAGTGGTGATAATGGACATCCTTGCCGTGTTCCTGACCTTAGCGGAAAAGCTTTCAGTTTTTCTCCATTGAGAATGATATTTGCGGTGGGTTTTTCATAGATGGCTTTGATGATATTGAGGTATGTGCCCTCTATCCCAACACTTTGAAGGGTTTTGATCAGGAAGGGATGCTGTACTTTGTCAAATGCTTTTTCAGCATCTATTGAGAGTATCATATGGTTCTTGTGCTTTCTTTTATTGATGTGTTGTATCACATTGACTGATTTGCGGATGTTGAACCAACCTTGCAGCCCTGGAATAAATCCCACTTGGTCATGGTGAATAATCCTTTTAATGCACTGTTGAATCCTATTGGCTAGTATTTTGGTGAGAATTTTCGCATCTGTGTTCATCAAGGATATTGGTCTATAGCTCTCTTTTTTGATGGGATCCTTGTCTGGTTTGGGGATCAAGGTGATGTTGGCCTCATAAAATGAGTTTGGAAGTTTTCCTTCCATTTCTATTTTTTGGAACATTTTCAGGAGAATAGGAATTAGTTCTTCTTTAAATGTTTGGTAGAATTCCCCCGGGAAGCCGTCTGGCCCTGGGCTTTTGTTTGTTTGGAGATTTTTAATGACTGTTTCAATCTCCTTACTGGTTATGGGTCTGTTCAGGCTTTCTATTTCTTCCTGGTTCAATTGTGGTAGTTTATATGTTTCTAGGAATGCATCCATTTCTTCCAAATTGTCAAATTTGTTGGCGTAGAGTTGTTCATAGTATGTTCTTATAATTGTTTGTATTTCTTTGGTGTTAGTTGTAATCTCTCCTCTTTCATTCATGATTTTATTTATTTGGGTCCTTTCTCTTTTCTTTTTGATAAGTCTGGCCAGGGGTTTATCAATTTTATTAATTCTTTCGAAGAACCAGCTCCTAGTTTCGTTGATTTGTTCTATTGTTTTTTTGGTTTCTATTTCATTGATTTCTGCTCTGATCTTTATGATTTCTCTTCTCCTGCTGGGCTTAGGGTTTCTTTCTTGTTCTTTTTCCAGCTCCTTTAGGTGTAGGGTTAGGTTGTGTACCTGAGACCTTTCTTGTTTCTTGAGAAAGGCTTGTACCGCTATATATTTTCCTCTCAGGACTGCCTTTGTTGCGTTCCACAGATTTTGCACCGTTGTATTTTCATTATCTTTTGTTTCCATGATTTTTTTCAATTCTTCTTTAATTTCCCGGTTGACCCATTCATTCTTTAGAAGGATGCTGTTTAGTATCCATGTATTTGGGTTTTTTCCAAACTTCCTCTTGTGGTTGAGTTCTAGCTTCAGAGCATTGTGGTCTGAAAATATGCAGGGAATGATCCCAATCTTTTGATACTGGTTGAGTCCTGATTTAGGACCGAGGATGTGATCTATTCTGGAGAATGTTCCATGTGCACTAGAGAAGAATGTGTATTCTGTTGCTTTGGGATGAAATGTTCTGAATATATCTGTGATGTCCATCTGGTCCAGTGTGTCATTTAAGGCCCTTATTTCCTTGCTGATCTTTTGCTTGGATGATCTGTCCATTTCAGTGAGGGGAGTGTTAAAGTCCCCTACTATTATTGTATTATTGTTGATGTGTTTCTTTGATTTTGTTATTAATTGGTTTATATAGTTGGCTGCTCCCACGTTGGGGGCATAGATATTTAAAATTGTTAGATCTTCTTGTTGGATAGACCCTTTGAGCATGATATAGTGTCCTTCCTCATCTCTTATTATAGTCTTTGGCTTAAAATCTAATTGATCTGATATAAGGATTGCGACTTCTGCTTTCTTCTGATGTCCATTAGCATGGTAAATTCTTTTCCATCCCCTCACTTTAAATCTGGAGGTGCCCTCGGGCTTAAAATGAGTTTCTTGGAGGCAACATATAGATGGGTTTTGTTTTTTTATCCATTCTGATACCCTGTGTCTTTTGATTGGGGCATTTAGTCCATTAACGTTCAGGGTAACTATTGAGAGATATGAATTTAGTGCCATTGTATTGCCTGTAAGGTGACTGTTACTGTATATTGTTTCTGTTCCTTTCTGATCTACCACTTGTAGGCTCTCTCTTTGCTTAGAGGACCCCTTTCAATATTTCCTGTAGAGCTGGTTTGGTCTTTGCAAATTCTTTCAGTTTTTGTTTGTCCTGGAAGCTTTTAATCTCTCCTTCTATTTTCAATGATAGCCTAGCTGGATATAGTATTCTTGGCTGCATGTTTTCCTCATTTAGTGCTCTGAAAATATCATGCCAGCTCTTTCTGGCCTGCCAGGTCTCTGTGGATAAGTCAGCTGCCAATCTAATATTTTTACCATTGTATGTTACAGACTTCTTTTCCCGGGCTGCTTTCAGGATTTTCTCTTTGTCACTAAGACTTGTAAATTTTACTATTAGGTGACGGGGTGTGGGCCTATTCTTATTGATTTTGAGGGGCGTTCTCTGAACCTCCTGAATTTTGATGCTCGTTCCCTTTGCCATATTGGGGAAATTCTCCCCAATAATTCTCTCCAGTATACCTTCTGCTCCCCTCTCTCTTTCTTCTTCTTCTGGAATCCCAATTATTCTAATGTTGTTTCTATTTATGGTGTCACTTATCTCTCGAATTCTACCCTCGTGGTCCAGTAGCTGTTTGTCCCTCTTTTGCTCAGCTTCTTTATTCTCTGTCATTTGGTCTTCTAGATCGCTAATTCTTTCTTCTGCCTCATTTATCCTAGCAGTGAGAGCCTCCATTTTTTATTGCACCTCATTAATAGCTTTTTTGATTTCAACTTGGTTAGATTTTAGTTATTTCTCCAGAAAGGGCTTTTATATCTCCCGAGAGGGTTTCTCTAATATCTTCCATGCCTTTTTCAAGCCCGGCTAGAACCTTGAGAATTGTCATTCTGAATTCTAGATCTGACATATTGCCAATGTCTGTCTTGATTAGGTCCCTAGCCTTTGGTACTGCCTCTTGTTCTTTTTTTTGTGGTGAATTTTTCCGCCTTGTCATTTTGTCCAGATAAGAGTATATGAAGGAGCAAGTAAAATACTAAAAGAGTGGTAACAACCCCAGGAAAATATACTTTAACCAAATCAGAAGAGATCCCAAATAGTGAGGGGAGAGAAAGGGGATAAAAAGAGGTTAAAAAAAAAGAAAGGAAAAAAAAAGAAAAGAAAAGAAAAAAAGAAAAAAAAAGGAATTAAAAAAAAGAAAACGAAGAAAGAAAAGTATGAAAAAGAAAAAATATATATATTAGATAAACTAGTTAAAAAAAGTTGAAAATGAAAAGGGTAAAAGTTAAAAAAATTTTTTTAAAAATTTAAAAAAATTAAAAAAAAATTTTAAAAATTTAGCAAAAGTAGAGAAAAAAAATGAAAAAGAAAAAAAATTACTCTAACTGCAAGACTAAAAATTCACAGGGAGAAAGCCATGAGTTCCGTGCTTTGCTTTCTCCTCCTCTGGAATTCTGCTGCTCTCCTTGGTATTGAAACTGCACTCCTTGGTAGGTGAACTTGGTCTTAGCTGGATTTCTTGTTGATCTTCTGGGGGAGGGGCCTGGTGTAGTGATCTCAAGTGTCTTTGCCCCAGGCGGAATTGCACCGCTCTTACCAGGGGCCGGGCTGAGTAATCCGCTGGGGTTTGATTTCAGGAGTTTTTGTTCCCTGAGCGCTCACCGTAGAGTTCGGAGGACGGGAATACAAATGGCGGCCTCCTGGTCCCCGGCCCGGAGGAGCCAAGAGCCCAGGGCCCCACTCCTCAGTGCGCCCTCAGAGAACAGTGCCCAGTAATTCCCGTCTGCCTGACCTCTGGCCACGCTCCGAGCTCACCGAGCCTGCGACCGGTTCAAGGTAACTCCAAGCTGCGAGCTCACTGTCGGCTCTGTCTCTGCAGCCAGCTTTCTCGCTCCAATACCCGCAAGCTCTGCAACACTCAGACACCCCCGATCCTTCTGTGACCCTGCGGGACCTGAGGCCACGCCGACCCCGCGTGGGCTTCGCCCCGGTTTAGCCTCTGGAGCGATGTCCCTCAGCGGAACAGACTTTTAAAAGTCCCGATTTTGTGCTCCGTTGCTCCGCCGCTTGCCGGGAGCTGGCCCCTCCCCCCGGGGTCTATCTTCCCGTCGCTTTGGATTCACTTCTCCGCCAGTCCTACCTTTCAGAAAGTGGTTGTTTTTCGGTTTCTAGAATTGCTGTTCTTCTTCTCTTCGATCTGCCCATGGATTTGCAGGTGTTTGCAATCTTTAGATAAGCTCTCTAGCTGATCTCCTGCTAGCTGAAGTAGTCTCAGCCTGCTACTTCTCCGCCAATTGACTCCACCACTTTTATTCAAAATAGTATTAGAAGTCCTAGCCACAGCAATTAAGAAAGAAAAATAAATAAAAGTCACAAAAATTAAAAAGCTTCCTTTTTAATCTCAATAATAAATCTCAATAGTAAACTTCACTATTTGTAGATGACATGATATTATACATAGGAAACCCAAAAGACTCCACCAAAAAACTATTAGAACTAAAAAATAAATTCAGTAAAGTAACAAAAAATAAAATCAACATACAGAAATCTTTGGTGTTTCCATGAATTAATAACAAGTTATCAGAAAGACAAATTAAAAAATAATTCCATTCACAACTGCATCAAAAAGAATAAAATATCTAGAAGCAATTTTAACCAAGGAGGTGAAAGACCTGTACACTGAAAACTAAAATAAATCAATGAAGAGTAGTCCATGTTCATGGATTAAATTAATTAGTATTGTTAAAATATTCATACTACTCAAAGCAATGTACAAATTCAATGCAATCTCTGCAAAATTCCAATGGCATTTTTCACAGAACTAGGAAAAATAATTCTAAATTTTAAAATGTGTATGTAACTACAAAAGATCCCCAAAAGCAAAAGCAATTTTGAGAAAGAACACAATTGACCATATCATGCCCCCTAATTTTTTTAAATTTTATTTTTATTTTTCTCAGTGTTCCAAAATTCATTGTTTATGCACCACACCCAGTGCTCCATGCAATACATGCCCTCCTTAATATCCACCGCCAGCCTAATTTTAAACTATACTACAAAGCTATAGTAATCAAAACAGTCTGACATTAACATAAAAACAGACATAATGATGAATAAAACAGAATTGAGACCTCAGAATTAAATCCACACATAGAGCAACTAACTTAAAGGAGCTAAGAGCATACAATGGAAAAAGGATGGTCTCTTCAATAAATGATGATGGAAAGGGATGCTTGGGTGGATCAGTTGGTTGGGCCTTTGCTTTGGGCTCATGTCATAATCCCAGAGTCCTGGTATCAAGCCCCACGTCGGGCTCCCTGCTCAGCGGGGAGTCTCCTTTTCCTTCTGACTCTCCCTCTTGTGCTCTCACTCTCACTCTCTCAAATAAATAAACAAAATCTTAAAAACATAAAAATAAAAATGATGGTCATGGAAAAACTGAACAGATGCATGCATATGAATGAAACTAACCACCATCTTACACCATAGACAAAAATTAAGTGAAAGTGGATTAAAGACTTGAATCTTAGACCTGAAACCATAAAATTCCTTGAAGAAAACAGTGGCAGTGAGTTTCTCTCAATATTAGTCTTAGCAATATTTTTGTGCATCTGACTCCAAAGATAAGGGACACAAAAACAAAAATAAATAAGTAAAGTTGCATCAAACTAAAAACCTTCTGCACAGTGAAAGAAACTATCAACAAAATGAAAAGTCAACCTACTGAATGGGAGAAGATTTCTGAAAATCATACAACTGACAAGGAATTAATATCTAAAATATATAAAGAACTCACACAATTCAATAACAAAAAATAAGGGCAGAGAATCTGAATAGATATTTTTCCAAAAATCACCCACAGATGGACAACAGGCACATGAAAACATACTCAACTTCACTAGTTATTGGAGAAATACAAATCAAAACCACAAGGAGATAACACCTCACACCAGTTAGAGTGGCTATTATCAAAACAAGAGAAATAACAAGTGTTGGTGAGGAAGTGGAAAAAAGGAAGTCACTGAACACTGTTGGTGGGATTGTAAATTCGTGCAGCCACTAGGGAAAATAGTGTGGAGATTTCTCAAGAAGTTAAGAACAGAAATACCATTTGATCTACCTATTTCATTTTTGGGCATTTACCTGAAGACTACAAAGATGGTAATTCAAAACAGTATATGTACCCCTATGTTTATTCCATCATTATTTATAATAACCAAGAAATGGAAACAACCCAAATGTCTGATGATGGATGAATGGATAAAGAAGATATGGTGTATGGGTGTGTGTATCAGATATTTTCAATGGAACACTACTCAGCCATAAAGAATGAAATCTTACCATTTGCGGCAACATGGATGGACCTTGAAGGTATTAGGCTAAGTGAAATAGGTCAGAGAGAAAGACAAATATAATATTTTACCCATATTTGTAATCTAAAACAAAAGAACAAACAAAACAAGCAAAAACAAACTCATGGATACAGAAAAGAGACTGATGGTTAGCAGAGAGGAAGGATATAGGAACTAGGCAAAATGGGTGAAGGGTGTCAATAGTATGTTAACAAATAGTAACTAGATTTTAGTGGTGACTACTTGTCCTGCATAGAAATATCAAATTATATGTTGTACACAACTTACACAGTTGACGTTTGAACAACGTGGAGTTAAGTTGGCTAAAAATCCATGAATAACTTTTGACTCACCAAAAATTTAACTACTAATAGCTTACTGTTGACTGGAAGCCTTAGTGATAATATAAATGATCAATTAACACATACTTTATGTGTTACATGTATTATACACTGTATTCTTACAATAATACCCAACTTTTTTTTTTATCAAGGCTATAATTTCATCTGTAGATTTTTACTAAATTGTCAAAAATCTCCAAAAAGTTCTAATATATTTATTGAAAAAAACTCGCATATAAGTGGACACATGCAGTTCAAATTCACATTGCTTAAGGGCCAATTGCATAATGTTTTTTACTAATTTTACCTCAATTTAAAAAAATTAATCTAAAATAAAATTAAATGAACAAACAAACCATATGTCAGGCATTAGGACTATGAAAATGATTAGTTACATCCCTGCCTCAACAATTTCAGAGTCTAGCTGGGGAGACATTTAAGGAAACATAATTTCAAAACCTGTTATTGTTACACTGGTTGTATTCTGTGAGCACACAGAAGAGAGACTATCTTTCCTGTTCTTAAAGTGATAAGCCAGAGAGTTGGTCTCATGGGGATTCTAGGCAGCTGGACTAATAAAGGTGCAGAAGAATAAGAAAACAAGCCAGAAATGCACATGAGTTGTTCAGATGAATACTAATGGTAAATCTGGTACTCAGGTTACATGTGACTAGGTTGCCTATAAAAATATATAACCTTTGAAGGCTGGGCAGGTGGGACACTGGCAGATCATGAAGGGCCCATATGCCATGCTCAGAGACCTAGCCACTAAGCAATTAAAAAAAATTAATAACTCTGGTTTTAAAATAAAGATACCTCACTCCTTATCTTCTCAAAAATCTTCCCAAAGTAATAAGCACAAGGAAGAAAAATTCTTCTCTTATTTTCAATGAAACTAGAAACGTTTATAGGGGAAACTGAAATATATGAAGACTGAACTCAGAGGAATGGCAAAAAAAAAGTTCACAGTCAAACCAAACTGCCAGTAGAAGAGAATATTTACAAGAAGTTGGCTGGTTCACTCTGAGAAACCCAAGAAATGGCAAGGATTCCAGCAACCAGGTACTGCAGAGGTCTTGGGGATGGTAGAAACCTGAAGATAGCTAGATTGTTTGAAGTCTTATAAAAAAGTACAAATGATCACTGGATTTGGCTACCATACACAACCGCAGGAAAAGGGAGGTATATATCCTAGAGAATTTGAACCAGAGAAGTTCCTGACTCTGGGACTCCATACATACAGAAGAGCAAGGTTGAAGCAAAGACATCATACACTCATGAACAGTATGAATGATGGAACATTCCCTGCTCCCTTTTGCTGCCCAGCTACAGAACAAACTTTTACCACTGAACTTATACCTAAATACCCAAAATAAAGTGATTAGAACAGTGATTAGAGGACACTTTTCTAGAGTGTCCCTGAAGCTTCCTTGAAGAGAATAATTGCAGATCTTGATATGGAAGTCTCTAGTGAAAAGCCTGGACATCCTACCATCCTCAAGCAAACCCAGCCTTTCAAACAATCCTTGCATAAATAAATACTCAGAACTTCCAATCATCTTTTCAGTGTTAATCTTAAATAGGTATATTATTATATTAAATAGGTATATAAATTATCAAAATAATAACCAGACATTTTAATAGAGTCTTCAACATAAAATACAGGGACAAACACACCAAGTAACTTTAAAAAAGTAAAGGTAATGAAAGGATGAGAAGAAATAATCAAATATGGTATAGTTAACATTCTTACAAATGTAAAGGAAAGAACAAACATCACAACTAAAAAATAAAAGCAGTACATTGTAAAAGAAAGGGGAAAACACCCCTTAGAAAAAAAAAAAATAGGTCATGCTCTACATTCTAGCTGCCCGGGGTGGAAGGTAGTCCTGCCTTATATTAAGAGTCATGTTATTAGGGGTGCCTGGGTGGCTCAGTGGGTTAAGCCCCTGCCTTTGGCTCAGGTCATGATCTTAGGGTCCAGGGATCAAGCCCCGTATTGGGCTCCCTGCTCAGTGGGGAGCCTGCTTCCCTCTCTTTCTCTCTGCCTACTTGAGATATCTCTCTCTGTCAAAAAAAAAAAAAAAAAAATGAAAACTTCAAAAAAAAGTCATAAAGAGTAATGTATTATCTAATTCGCCAGTTTTTTTTTATAAAAATATATTTTTATCCCCAGGGGTACAGGTCTATGAATCGCCAAGTTTACACACTTTACAGCACTCACCATAGCACATACCCTCCCCAATGTCCATAATTCCAACTCCCTCTCCAGACCCCCTTCCCCCCAGCAACCCTTAATTTGTTTTGAGAGATTAAGAGTCAGTTATGGTTTGTCTCCCTCCCAATCCCATCTTGTTTCATTTATTCTTCTCCTACCTCCTTAACCCCCCATGTTGCATCTATACTTCCTCATATCAGGGAGATCATATGATAGTTGTCTTTCTCCGCTTGACTTATTTCGCTAAACACGATACCCTCTAATTCGCTCCATGTTGTCGCAAATGGCAAGATTTCATTTCTTTTGATGGCTGCATAGTATTCCATTGTGTATATATACCACATCTTCTTGATCCATTCATCTGTTGATGGACATCTAGGTTCTTTCCATAGTTTGGCTATTGTAGACATTGCTGCTATAAACATTTGGGTGCATGTGCCCCTTCGGATCACTACGTTTGTATCTTTAGGGTAAATACCCAGTAGTGCAATTGCTGGATCATAGGGTAGTTCTATTTTCAACATTTTAAGGAACCTCCATGCTGTTTTCCAGAGTGATTGCACCAGCTTGCATTCCCACCAACAGTGTAGGTGGGTTCCCCAAGCCCTGCATCCTCGCCAGCATCTATCATTTCCTGACTTGTTAATTTTAGCCATTCTGACTGGTGTGAGGTGGTATCTCATTGTGGTTTTGATTTGTATTTCCCTGATGCCAAGCGATGTGCAGCACTTTTTCATGTGTCTGTTGGCCATCTGGATGTCTTCTTTGCAGAAATGTCTGTTAATGTCTTCTGCCCATTTCTTGATTGGATTATTTGTTCTTTGGGTGTTGAGTTTGATAAGCTTTTTATAGATTTTGGACACTAGCCCTTATCTGATATGTCATTTGCAAATATCTTCTCTCATTCTGTCAGTTGTCTTTTGGTTTTGTTAACTATTTCCTTTGCTGTGCAAAAGCTTTTGATCTTGATGAAATCCCAATAATTCATTTTTGCCCTTGCTTCCCTTGCCTTTGGCGATGTTCCTAGGAAGATGTTGCTGTGGCTGAGGTTGAAGAGGTTGCTGCCTGTGTTCTCCTCAAGGATTTTGATGGATTCCTTTCTCACATTGAGGTCCTTCATCCATTTTAAGTCTATTTTCATGTGCGGTGTAAGGAAATGGTCCAATTTCATTTTTCTGCATGTGGCTGTCCAATTTTCCCAACACCATTTATTGAAGAGGCTGTCTTTTTTCCATTGGTCATTCTTTCCTGCTTTGTTGAAGATTAATTGACTATAGAGTTGAGGGTCTATTTCTGGGCTCTCTATTCTGTTCCATTGATCTATGTGTCTGTTTTTGTGCCAGTACCATGCTGTCTTGATGATGACAGCTTTGTAATAGAGCTTGAAGTACGGGATTGTGATGCCACCAACTTTGGCTTTCTTTTTCAATATTCCTTTGGCTATTTGAGGTCTTTTCTGGTTCCATATAAATTTTAGGATTATCTGTTCCATTTCTTTGAAAAAGATGGATGGTATTTTGATAGGAATTGAACTAAATGTGTAGATTGCTTTAGGTAGCAAAGACATTTTCACAATATTTGTTCATCTAATCCAGAAGCATGGAACATTTTTCCATTTCTTTTTGTCTTCCTCAATTTCTTTCATGAGTACTTTATAGTTTTCTGAGTATAGATTTTTAGCCTCTTTGGTTAGGTTTATTCCTAGGTATCTTATAGTTTTGGGTGCAATTGTAAATGGGATTGACTCCTTAATTTCTCCTTCTTCTGTCTTGTTGTTGGGGTAGAGAAATACAACTAATTTCTGTGCATTGATTTTATATCCTGACACTTTACTGAATTCCTGTACAAGATCTAGCAGTTTTGGAGTGCAGTCTTTTGGGTTTTCCACATATAGTATCATATAATCTACGAAGAGTGATAGTTTGACTTATTCTTTGCCAATTTGGATGCCTTTAATTTCCTTTTATTGTCTGATTTCTGAGGCTAGGACTTCTAGTACTATGCTGAATAGCAGTAGGACAATGGACATCCCTACAGTGTTCCTGACCTTAGCGGAAAAGCTTTCAGTTTTTCTCCATTGAGAATGATATTTGCGGTGGGATTTTCACAGATGTCTTTGATAATATTGAGGTATGTGCCCTCTATCCCTACACTTTAAAGAGTTTTGATCAGGAGGGGATGCTGTACTTTGTCAAATGCTTTTTCAGCATCCATTGAGAGTATCATATGGTTCTTGTTCTTTCTTTTATTAATGTGTTGTATCACATTGATTGATTTGCAAATGTTGAACCAACCTTGCAGCCCTGGAATAAATCCCACTTGGTCATGGTGAATAATCCCTTTAATGTACTGTTGAATCCCATTGGCTAGTATTTTGGTGAGAATTTTCACATCTGTGTTCATCAAGGATATTGGTCTGTAGTTCTCTTTTTTGATGGGATCCTTGTCTGGTTTTGGGATCAAGGTGATGCTGGCCTCATAAAATGAGTTTGGAAGTTTTCCTTCCATTTCTATTTTTTTGGAACAGTTTGAGGAGAATAGGAATTAGTTCTTCTTTAAACGTTTGGTTGAATTCTCCTGCAAAGCTGTCTGGCCCTGGGCTTTTGTTTGTTTGGAGATTTTTGATGACGGTTTCAATCTTCTTACTGGTTATGGGTCTGTTCAGGTTTTCTTTTTCTTCCTGGTTCAGTTGTGGTAGTTTATATGTCTCTAGGAATGCATCCATTTCTTCCAGATTGTCAAATTTGTTTGCGTAGAGTTACTCATAGTATGTTCTTATAATTGTTTGTATTTCTTTGATGTTGGTTGTGATCTCTCCTCTTTCAATCATGATTTTATTTATTCAGGTCCTTTCTCTTTTCTTTTTGATAAGTCTGGCCAGGGGTTTATCAATCTTATTAATTCTTTCAAAGAACCAACTTCTAGTTTCATTGATTTGCTCTATTGTTTTTTTGGTTTCTATTTCATTGATTTCTGCTCTGATCTTTATGATTTCTCTTCTCCTACTGGGTTTAGGGTTTCTTTCTTGTTCTTTCTCCAGCTCCTTTAGGTGAAGGGTTAGGTTGTATACTTGAGACCTTTCTTGCTTCCTGAGAAAGGCGTGTACCGCTATATATTTTCATCTCAGGACTGCCTTTGCTGTGTCCCACAGATTTTGAACTGTTGTGTTTTCATTATCATTTGTTTCCATGAATTTTTAAAATTCTTCTTTAATTTCCTGGTTGACCCATTCATTCTTTAAAAGGATGCTGTTTAGTCTCCATGTATTTGGGTTCTTTCCAAATTTCCTCTTGTGATTGAGTTCTAGCTTCAGAACATTGTGGTCTGAAAATATGCAGGGAATGATCCCAATCTTTTGATACTGGTTGAGACCTGATTTAGGACCAGGATGTGATCTATTCTGGAGAATGTTCCATGTGCACTGGAGAAGAATGTGTATTCTGTTGCTTCAGGATGGAATGTTCTGAATATATCTGTGATGTCCATCTGGTCCAGTGTGTCATTTAAGGCCTTTATTTCCTTGCTGATCTTTTGCTTGAATGATCTGTCCATTTCAGTGAGGGGAGTGTTAAAGTCCCCTAGTATTATTGTATTATTGTTGCTGTGTTTCTTTGATTTTGTTATTAATTGGTTTATATAAATGGCTGCTCCCATGTTAGGGGCATAGATATTTAAAATTGTTAGATCTTCTTGTTGGACAGATCCTTTGAGTATGATATAGTGTCCTTCCTCATCTCTTATTATAGTCTTTGGATTAAAATCTAATTGATCTGATATAAGGATTTCCACCCCAGCTTTCTTCTGATGTCCATTAGCATGGTACATTGTTTTCCACCCCACTTTAAATCTGGAGCTGTCTTCGGGCTTAAAATGAGTTTCTTGGAGGCAACATATAGATGGGTTTTGTTTTTTATCCATTCTGATACCCTGTGTCTTTTGATGGGGACATTTAGCCCATTAACACTCAGGCTAACTATTGAGACATATAAATTTAGTGCCATTATATTGCCTGTAAGGTGACTGTTACTGTATATTGTCTCTGTTCCTTTCTGATCTACTACTTTTAGGCTCTCTCTTTGTTAGAGGACCCCTTTCAATATTTCCTGTAGAGCTGGTTTGGTCTTTGCAAATTCTTTCAGTTTTTGTTTGTCCTGGAAGCTTTTTATCTCTCCTTCTATTTTCAATGATAGCCTAGCTGAATATAGTATTCTTGGCTGCATGTTTTTCTTGTTTAGTGCTGTGACTATACCATGCCAACTCTTTCTGGCCTGCCAGGTCTCTGTGGATAAGTCTGCTGCCATTCTAATATTTTTACCATTGTATGTTACAGACTTCTTGTCCCGGGCTGCTTTCAGGATTTTCTCTTTGTTGCTAAGACTTGTAAATTTTACTATTAGGTGACGGGGTGTGGACTTATTCTTGTTAATTTTGAGGGGGGTTCTCTGAACCTCCTGGATTTTGATGCTTGTTCCCTTTGTCATATTAGGGAAATTCTAATAATTCTCTCCAATATACCTTCTGCTCCCCTTTCTCTTTCTTCTTCTTCTGGAATCCCAATTACTCTAATGTTGTTTCGTCTTATGGTGTCACTTATCTCTTGAATTCTTCCCTCGTGGTCCAGTAGCTGTTTGTCCCTCTTATTCTCTGTCATTTGGTCTTCTACATGGCTAATTCTTTCTGCCTCATTTATCCTAGCAGTGAGAGCCTCCATTTTTTATTGCACCTCATTAATAGCTTTTTTCATTTCAACTTGGCTAGATTTTAGTTCTTTTATTTCTCCAGAAAAGGCTTTTATACCTCCCAAGAGGGCTTCTCTAATATCTTCTATGCCTTTTTTGAGTCCAGCTAGAACCTGGAGAATCGTCATTCTGAACTCTAGATCTGACACATTACCAATGTCTGCCTTGATTAGGTCCCTTGCCTTAGGTACTGCCTCTTGTTCTTTTTTTTTTTTGTGGTGAATTTTTCTCTCTTGTCATTTTGTCCAGATAAGAGTATATGAAGAAGCAAGTAAAATACTAAAAGGGTGGCAAAGACCCCAGGAAAATACACTTTAACCAAATCATTTGAGATCCCAAATCATGGTGGGGGGGGGGATAAAAAGAGGTTCAGAAAAAAAAAATTAAAGAAAGAAAACAAAGAAAATAATCTAAAAAAGAAAAATGTATATTAGATAAATTAGTTAAAAAACGTTAAAAAAGAAAAGGGTAAAAGTTTAAAAAAAATTAGCAGAAGAACTAAAAAAAATTAAATTAAATGCAAGACTAAAGAATCATGGGGAGAAATCCATGAGTTCCATGCTTTGCTTTCTCCTCCTCTGGTATTCCGCTGTTCTCCTTGGTATTGAACCTGCACTCCTTGGTAGGTGAACTTGGTCCCGGCTGGATTTCTTTTTGATCTTCTGGGGGAGGGGCCTGGTGTAGTGATTCTCAAGTGTCTTTGCCCCAGGCGGAATCGCACCGCCCTTACCAGGGGCTGGGCTGAATAACCAGCTCGGGTTCGCTTTCGGGAGATTTTGTTCCCTGAACGCTTTCCGTAGAGTTCTGGAGGACGGGAATGAAAACGGCGGCCTCCCGGTCTCCGGCCCGGAGGAGCCGAGAGCTTGGGCCCCACTCCTCAGTGCACCCTCAGATAATAGCACCCAATTACTCCTGTCTCCTTGGCCTCCAGCTGCGCTCCGAGCTCACTGAGCCTGCGACTGGTTCAAGGTAACCCCAAGCTGAGAGCTCACTCCTCGGCTCTGTCTCTGTAGCCGGCTTCCCCTTTCCAATACCCCCAAGCTCTGCGATACTCAGACACCCCCGATCCTTCTGTGACTCTGCAGGACCTGAGGCCACGCTGACCCCGCGTGGGATTCACCCCGGTTCAGCCTCTGGAGCAATGTCCCTCAGCGGAACAGACTTTTAAAAGTCCTGATTTTGTGCTCCGTTGCTCTGCCGCTTGCCGGGATCCGGCCCCTCCCTCCGGGGTCTATCTTCCCGTCACTTTGGATTCACTTCTCTGCCAGTCCTACCTTTCAGAAAGTGGTTGATTTTCTGTTTCTAGAGTTGCTGTTCTTCTTCTCTTTGATCTCCTGTTGGATTTGTAGGTGTCTGCAATCTTTAGATAAGCTCTCTAGCTCATCTCCTGCTACCTGATGTAGTCTCAGCCTGCTACTTCTCTGCCATCTTGACTCCTCCCCTAATTCACTAGTTTTAAGATGGGAGTTTGCTCACATTTCTGTGGATCAGCAATTTGGCCTGGTCTCTACTTTCATATGCAGCTGCAATCATCTGGCTACTTAAGCAGGGCTGGACAGTATAAGATGGCCTTCTTCACATGTGGCAATTAGCTCTGGGCTAACAGCTAGGCATATGAGAGCAGTCCAGCTCTGGTTTCTTTACATGTATTACAAAGTTCCCAGCAGCAAGAAAGGGGAAATCCTAGGGCACAAGCATTTATCAAATATCTTATATTCTACTGGCCAAGGCAAAACTCATGGCCAAGCTAAGAATCATGTGGGAAAGACTACATAAGGTTATAGAGTAAGGGGAAATAGGACTCACAGGGGACATTACTATAACAATATTATCGGATTTGACCAAATAGGATTACTTAGAACTTCGGATCTAGACTAAGTAACTTTAAGCAAAAAGAACTTTGAAGGATATTCCTTATGATATGGCTTGGCTTTCAAAAACACCCTAATCTTAGCATTTATAATTATTTTCAACTGTATATTTATTGTGTCTCTTGTTCTAGGTTGTGAACTCTATGAAGAAAAAGAGCATACCCCACCCCTTTTCTCTAAATTTCCATTTCTGTTAGTTCAGGAAGTAGTTAAGCACCTAGCTGTTGCTTTTTAAATAAAGTAATGGAGTACCAAACCTATACACAGAAACAGGCAGGTTCTAAGTCTGTGAAAGCACCAGAGATGGGTAGAAACCAGGAAGAAGCCACTTATTTAGCTACTTTAGCACATGGGCTGATGTTAGGAGGTCATTTGTGGATCTCACACATGCAGAGGTTTACTAAATCTGTGTTCATTATGAATATAACAAAACAAAACTGCAACCTCTGATCCTAGTTAGCATTTTGCTCTCGATCCTATTGAGAAGCATCTAAAACTGTATAAATGTCCCTGTATCCACAAACATTTCATTTGAAGAACAGTTCTCAAATTCTTCAGTCTGGGACCACTTTACACTTGTAAAAATTATTGAGCACCCCAAAGAGCTTTTGTTTATGTGGGTTTTATCTATCATTTCTCATGTTCTGTATTTCAACTGAGACTTTTAAAATCGGTAATTATTTTAAAAATAACAAAAACAAACTCATTACATGTAACATAATAGCATATGTTTATAAAAACTAAAAACTGTTTTCCAAAACAAAATACTTTAGTCAAAGAGTCGCCTTGTTTAACATTTTTGCAATTCTCTTTAGTACCTGTCATAGTATAAGAGAACTGGATTCTCCTTCTTTGTTCATGTTGTTGCACTATTATGTACCACAGAGCCTCTGAAAAATCCCACTGTGTGTTTATTAAAGAAAGGGAAGGAAGGCAAATAACAGCTTAGTATTATTATGAAAACACTTTGACTTTGTCAGTTCTCTTAAAGGGTCCTGGGTATTTGTCAGGCATTTGACAAGTGAAAGTAGTAAAAATGTTTTCCCCTAAAGTGGGTCATCTTCAAGGTAATACAACTGCAAGACACTATTTATACAACTGAACTCTTGGGATTTCTGAGTCCCAAACATAATACCATTCTGTAAGGTTTGTTCATATTAATAAATTCATTACTTAGTGAAATAAATTGGGCTATCGGACAGGTTCGTCACATACAATGCAAGCTGGTTTTCTGCTCTTTGAGCAACTAGGTAAACTCAACAATTGCATTCTCTCCCTTCAACTCTCCTAAAAATGGAAAACAACTCTCTAGGCAGCTCTCTTCTCTTTAGGCACAATAATAATCTTATATTAATTATGAAATAATAACTAAAACTTGAGTGTTTCATGTTTCAGGAAATGCTTAGTGTGCTTCATTGCACTATTTTATGTAATCTACAAACTAGCTTCTGGGGTAGGTACTATTCTCATTAACATTTTACAGATGAGAAAACTAAAATCTACCAAGATTAAGCAATGTGCACAAGGTCATACAACTAGTAAGAAATAAATCTCCAGCTTTTAACTACTGTTCCATATAGCTTCCCTATTCATGGCAATAGTAATGTTTTCTCCTGGTTTTCATTTTCCACAATTTTCACTATAGCTTTAAATGACTTCTTAGGTCTGGTCTAGGAAACTAACCTTGTTCTCAGAATCTTGCCAGTGTAAAAGTGTGTGCCCAATTCTATAACCTTCATGGAATGAGACATTTGGACCACAACACATTCCTGCACTGACGGCTCTGCTTCATTCCAAATAATTTCTTCTAGATCATTCCTCAAACAATACCATCTTCACTCCTGTCATTTCTTTGGTCATCCTTGCCTCTCCTATTTGAATTGTTCAGCACCACTGAAGGCAGATTGAAACCAGCCTGACAGTAATGGTGAAGAATCTTCCAATAGCCTGATTGCCAACATTATCAAGGATCTGGGACAATCTTGTGGCATATGTCAGACCTTCACTCTTCTTTTCAGAAATCCTGTCAGCAACAACTTTCTACAGACCCCTGTGACTTAGAAAATAGTCACTCTATAAACTGTGTAGAAATGAATAGCAGATGTGTGCTGGCAGCCCTGGGAAATTCAAAAGTGTCAGTTTAATATCCTGGGTGTTGCTGGCTGAACCTGAAAAGTCAATTCAGGTTATAAAAATTTCAGTAGATTGCCACAAACCCCTGAATGTTCTCTTCAGTTCAAGTAGAGCAAAGGTAATGGGCCACAGGAGAAAAGCAGGGGAAAAAATAATGGATCCCATCTCACTAATTGAGAGCTGGCTCTTGAAAAGGATAATGATACTAAAGTCTCTATTTCCTCCATAACCCCTTATTTTAATACATGAGCCATCATACACTCCAGCATTATCACATGCAAGTCAGACTGAAATCATAGAAATGTTCTTTTCTTCTAGTATAGCCTTATTTATACAGATAAAGCACACAGTTTTTGCCTCTTGGGTTATAACTCTATTGCCAAGCATTTTAATTATCAGTTACCCATTTACAAATAGGATTATCACTGATTCAACTTTTGAGAACATTATAATGGCAATTTAATTTTTAAAATGGAACAATGTGCTTTCTTTTCCCCCAGAAACTTTTCTTTTCTTTAATCCTTAGGGCATTATACATTGTATTTTTATCAGTTGAACCACTTACTCTGTTAATGTGATTCCAGAGAAAACATCCATTTATTACCAAAAGACATAACCACATTATTTTGGCATGAATGTCCCTAAAAGAACCTAGCTTTCATGAAGTATACAGGAAAATGAGAATAGCCAAAGCCATTCTCAGTTAATTATGATTAATTAAATGTACTGTCACTAAACTGGTATTACAGTATTCTAATATTATGCAGTGTTTCAACTGATACCTACACTTAAAAAGTACTTAAAATTGGTTTGTTTGTTTATTACAAAGTCATTTAATAAGCATCTATTCTGTAGCAGTGTGCCAGATGTTGAAGCTATGAAGACTGATGGGTGTTGGTCCTTTCTCTCCAAGAGTTCACAGCCATATGTAATATACCTATATGTAAAGAAATTAAATATAATACAAAGTGATATGTTTTATAAGAACAGACTGTACAGATCATATGTGAGGCCACTGATAAGAATCTAAACCATGCATGGAAAGATTAGAGGGAATATCCAAATTTTTAAAAAATGTTCTTCTGAATCCGAATTAAGTTCTTTTATCAACTGGTTTGTTTTATTATTTTTAAAAAGTCTAAAATATTATCAATATTACTTAACTATCATAGATACATTAGCAATCAAAGCAGCCTACCCACTTGCAGAATCTGTCCTAATAATAATATTGTTCTTATTGTCACAAACACTCTTGAAGAGGTAAGAAATATCTCCATTTTACAGATGGTAAAGGACAATGCAATGAGAGTAAGTAATTGCCAAACACAGACATGTAATAAATGCTCTACCTGGGATGGAAATTGATTCCTGAGCCTAAGATTTCCCTGCTTTGCCAGCTAACTGGCCAGCTAACTAACCTGCCCAAGAAAGCCACCATAAATGTGTTTTATGTACATTCTCAAACATGCATTTCAATGATTTAATTAGAAGCAGTGCTGAAATGTCTGAGCCTCACATTTGAGCATCTGAAAGATAATATCACCTTAGTGAGAGGACAGACAGCAATGAGACTGGACGCTAATGAATAAGACTAGGAACTACAGCAATTATATGCATACATTTAAAGCCTTGTATCACTGACTTCAAACTGCTTGTTTCCTGAAATGTTCCTGCCACATTTTCTATATGTACATTTCATTCTGACATAGTCTGAAATGAATTCATCTTCCAGGCAAGAAAAAGACTAGAATAAGCAGTACTTGACTGTAAATGTAAATCTGTTAGTCAAGTAATGCATTACAGTGGGAAAATGAATGTTATCATTTGCATACAGGTGAACAGCTAAGATCATATGTGTCCAGAGAGGCAATGGGGCATGGGAGTTAAGGATTTAAGACATGGAATCATACTTTCTGTGCTCAGTCTTCACCTCTATTACATAACTCTTGTGTAATGTGGGGCAATCTTAACTTCTTTGTGTCTTACTTTTATCATCTATAAAAGAATAATAATAATGATGCCTACCTCAAAATGTTATTATGAGGATAAAATGAGTTAATACTTCCTAAAGCTTAGAACAGTGCCTGGATCAAAGTAGTGTTCCATAAATGTGTGCTATTATACTAAACATAAAGTACATTTTTATTACTGCAGTATTATTATGTAGTCTAATGCTATCTTGTTCAGAAAGAATATGTAATGTAAATTCAGCCTTTAAAATAGTTACGTAACTTTGAATTAATTTTCTAGAAGTACTGCCAATTCTATTTGGCATTCTATTTGAAAAAAAAAAAAAAAAAGAACCTATTTTAGTCAGGATGGCCCTCACAGACTACTGGCTTCCATAATAAAGAGTAATAAATGGCTAAACTCTATCTACTGTCAATCTGGAAAAATTCTAAAATACTGCACTTTGGATGTGCTGGGCTGGATCCAGCTTTTTAGTGAATCATTTCTAAGGTTCCTGCTGCAATTTCAGGAAAAACATCGAGAAAATTCTGAAATGCGATTTAACTATACCCAGTTAATAAAGGTTCTTATTTTAGTCTTAGAAGGGAGGAGAAAAGAGGGGTGTATGCAGTATGGCAAGATGATTTTGTTTTACATCTCCATGTATTTCTTCACCAAATGTGTAAAGAGCATGATTTTCAAGGCCTTCTGCTTTTCTGTTCTTGTCAATGTCACTTCTGTCAATGTCCTCAAAGAGGTAATTAACCTTATACTGATAAGCAATTTTGTCCCAAGAGCATGCTTTACTAGTCCTCTTATAGCTATTATGCCCTGAACAAGAATTGTATCCACCTCCATGTTCCCTTCAATACCTGTCAAGGCTCTGCAAATATTATTAGGTAATAACTTCTCATTAGCATTTCCTTCGACTTTATGCTGGTAATTTTAATTTTGCCATGATGCCAGCACATAAAGTCAAGATATCACTTGCCAGGTCCTAAGTTCCTTATAAGTCTAATAGATAATATTTCTGCATTTTCTCAATGTCTCTAGCAACTCCCAGTATAACCTGTATGGAGGGTTTTAGCCCTACAAGTGTAGTGAATGGGATACTATTTAAAGGCCCAGCAGCAAGCCTAAGCCCCTGGGAGTGTGACATTTCCTCCCAATCCCCTCTTAGATCACCATAACACCAATTATCAGGGACAGGAAACATATTTTAGGGCAAAGTGGTGAGAGCATTAGGCAATTATTTAGCATATGTGCCAAATAGAAACTTGACCTCCAAAGGTGGCTTCTATAATTGTTGTTTTCTGTCCATTTCTACCAGCTGGTTTAACTACTCTGTAGTAAGTGAGTTACTGGGTTCATGACATTTGCAATCCCTCCAACTGTACAGCTGAGATTCAGACTATTTTAATAATAATCCTGTCTTTTTATTCCTTTAGGGAGTAAAAGAACAAAAATGGAATTTTAAGAAAGAGAACATAAATTTTATTTTTGTCTTCACTACCTGTGCTTTGCACGTTCTTGAAAAATTATTCAATCTCTCTGAGTTTAAAGTTTCTCATCTCTAAAATTTAAATAATAATAATAATAATAGCTAACTTGCTAGGCTGGTATGAAAATAGAATGGATAATGCATATAGAAAATTATTTGTAAATATTAAAAATTTCCTCCATCCTGAAAAGGGAAGAATTCTGGTATTGTCCTGAACTGTCTGTGGGAACATTTGAACAGACATGAGTGATGAGCCAAACTAAGCAACTTAAAGTAGTAGGCCTGGGATGTAATCACCCAGACCTGGAAGAAGAGGAATGTCACTGTGTGCTTATTTCTTCTACTCTACTCACCTCAGGAGAAAAGGAACTGCCTGCAAAAATTGTAAGGAAAAACAAAAAGTATTATTAGAAATGATGTCGCAAAATAACGTCTAACAGCAAGAGTAAATTACTTATTACTGAATGACAAAAAGGAAGAGGAATTTATAAGTGGGTATATGTAAGGTAGTATGCCATTTGTTAAACATACAGATGGCTCAGATAAAAACATGGAGGTATTAATAGTTGTCAGCTCTAGGTAGTGGGATTATGACTAATTTTTATTCTTCCTTAAATTTCTTCCATTAACATATTTCCTCCCATTAATTAGCATGTATTACTTTTGTATTAAGATACAACATGTAATCTTAAAAATAGATTATAAAATCTTAACACTGTGGGGGCACCTGGGTGGCTCAGTGGGTTAGGCCTCTGCCTTTGGCTCAGGTCATGATCTTGGGGTCCTGGGATCAGGCCCTGCATTGGGCTCTCTACTCAGCGGGGAGCCTGCCTCCCCCTCTCTCTCTGCCTGCCTCTCTGCCTACTTGTAATCTCTGTCAAATAAATAAATAAAATCTTTAAAAAAAATTTAACACTGTGTTTTTCCATGTCACTTTAAGTCCTAAAACCGAACTGTTTTCAACCCAGGTTTGCCATCTGCATTTTTTTCCCCAGACATTTTACAAACATTCATGTGTCAAAATGACACATTTTCCTCTTTCACATCTCTTCCCAATCCCCAAGTATTTACATTTCTGTCCTTTCTCTATGATCAGTAAACCATCATATAAAATGTTTCTCCCCACCCCTCTCCTTACATCATCTCATTTTCCTGTGAGTATCTAAAACCACTTTTCTAAGTCAATAAGCCCACCTTTCTTCATCCCCATTCTCCACAACCTAGACACACACATTATCCCAATTTCAAACCCTTTAAGAACATGTCTATTTCACTTTCTTATCTCCCTCTGTCTTTCTCAAAACTATGCAAGTGTGAGGAAAAATTTTTTTTCAAATTTTAATTTAAACTCCAATTAGTTAACATACAGTGTAACACTAGTTTCCGGTGTAGAATTTAGCGATTCATTACCCACATACAACACCCACTGCTCATCACAAGTGTCCCCATCACCTATTTCACCCATCTCCCCACCCATTTCCCCTCTGGTAATCATCAGCTTGTTCTATAGAGTTAAAAGTCTATTTCTTGGTCTGCCTCTCTTTTTTTTTTCCCCTCCTATGATCATTTATTTTGTTTCTTAAATTCCACAGGAGTGAAGTCATATGGTATTTTTCTTCTCTGACTTATTTCACTTAGCATAATACTCTGTAATTCCATCCATGTCATTGCAAAAAGCAAGATTTCATTCCACCACAAAAATTACTAGAACTGATACACAAATTCAGTAAGTTGCAGGATACAAAATCAATGTACAGAAATCAGTTGCATCTCTGTGCATCAATAATTAAGCAGCAGAAAGAAAAATCAAGGGATAAATCCCATTTACAGTTATACCCAAACCATAAGATACCTAGGAAGAGGTAAAAGTTCTGTACTCTGAAAATTATAAAACACTGATGAAAGAAATTGAAGGTGACCAAAGAAATAGAAAAAAATGTCGTGTTAATGGATTGGAAGAACAAATATTGTTAAAATATCTATATTGCCCAAAACAATCTACACATTTAATGCAATCCCCATCAAAATACCACCAGCATTTTTCAAAAGCTAGAACAAACAATAAGAAAATTTGTATGGAACCATAAAAAGACCCCAAATAGCCAAAGCAATCTTGAAAAAGAAAAGCAAAACTGGAAGCATCATAATCTGAGACATTAAGATCTATTACAAAGCTGTACTAATCAAGACAGTATGGTACAGGGACAAAAATAGACACATAGATCAATGGAACAGAATAAAAAACCCACAAAAGAAACCCACAACTATATATATATACATATGTGTGTGTGTGTATATATATATATATATAATATGCATACATATGTACATATGTATGTGTGTGTATGCAATTAATCTTCAATAAAGGAAGAAAAAATGTTTTTAGAAGACATACAGATGGCCAAGAGACACATGAAAAGATGCTCAACATCACTCATCATCAGGGAAATGCAAATCAAAACCACAAAGAGATATTACCTTACACTTGTCAGAATGGCCATAAAAAAAAAAAGTTTTTTTAACAAGTGTTCATGAGGACATGGAGAAAAAGGACTATTGATAGGAATATAAATTGGTATAGCCACTGTAGAAAAGTATGAAGATTGCTCAAAAATTGAAAATAAAATTACTGTATGATCCAGTAATTCTCCTGTTGGGTATTTATCCAAAGAAAAAAAAGACACTAATTTGAAAAGATATATGTGTCTCTATATTTATTGCAGCATCAATTATAAGAGCTAACATATGGAAGCAATCCAAGTGCCCATCCATATGTAAATGGATAAAAAAGATGTGGGGTGTGTGTACACACACACAAATATATACACACTGGAATACTACTCTGCCATAAAAAAAAGAGATCTTGCCATCTGCAACAACACAGATGGACCTAAAGGTATAATGCTAAATGAAATAAGTCAATCAGAGAAGGACAAATGCCATATGATTTCACTCGTGTATGGAATTTAAGAAACAAATGAATAAACAAAAAGACAAGCAAAAAAACAAACTCAAATACAGAGAACAAAGTGGTAGTTGCCAGAGGAGAGGTGAGATGGGGAGGGGGAGGGGTGAAATAGTACTTATCTTGATGAGCACTGAGTAATATACAGAATTGTTGAATCATTATATTGTATATCTGAAACTAACAATACTGTATGTTAATAATACATCACTAAAAATAAGAAATGTAATTTTTAATTTTTTTGACATATTTGTAACCTGTTTTGACATATTTGTAACCTGTTTTATCTTCTGCCATTCTAGTCATCTGACCATTTGCTAAAAATTTTCCATCTGTGTTCATCCTTATTTTCTTCTAACAGTAAAAGAAATGTATTTGGCTCCTTGTTTTCTTTTTTCTATACCCCTTGTATTATTCAAGTTTAATGTCTCAATACCAGACCTCTACACAGTTTTAAAATTTATCTGTCCCTAGTCTCTCTTTTTCCACTAAAGTAATGTAACACAAACTTAATTTGACCACAAAATTTCTCTTACACAAGAATTTGCATTTTGTTGCTATTGCCATATTAAATACTCCCTCTACTACCTTTCAACCCCAGCACCATTTCACATCATACTGTGGGGCAATGAAGAACACTTTTTAATGTTTCTGCAGTTAGTATTTTTAGAGCTTGCTGAACTGAAACTTACCTGGGCAAAAGACAAAGCTAAATTAGAACTGAACTGATCATGAAACTCCGAGAGATTTAACTTCTAGGAGCTGTTTACATTTCAAGAGGGAATAAAACCCTAAAAAAAACCCTGGGTTGAAATGTCAGAGATAATAGTTTTTTCTTCTCACTAGAAACATAAATTTATATTCCAAAGGATTAAAAACTCAAGCTCCTCCTTAAGGACAATTTCTTCACACTAGGGAGCAAAGATTTCTCCTCATCTCCCAAGAGAGTATGGGGGACAACTGTTCCTTTTCTTTATAAGCCCCAGTTCTTAATTTTAGGCTTCCTTGCCTAGAGTACAGTTCCCAGAGTGTGCAGAATGACATCTGGCCCTCATCCCACTATTCTCAGAAAGAGAAATTTAGGCATAGAGGACAGGCCCAGTTAAGCAATAAATAATCTTACTCTTCCCCAGAAATAACATATCTACTCGTAGGACAATACAGATAAATACGGATACCGAACACTAATCATAAGTCCATCTAACCAAACTCATTCCTCTGTTCCTCCCTGGCTAACTCTCTAGTTCCTTAAAATGTGTTAAAAAGCCATACTGTACAGAATTTGTTCCCATATCCTGTGTCATAGCAAATGCTTATTCTCCATCTGTATGCCTCCTTTCCTCTTTTTAATCAACTCCAATTCCTCTTCGCCATTAAAAATTTGAGAAAAGTTTACCCTGAGTAAAATCCTTCATGTTCCTCAGTTTATTGGGCCATATACTTCAGAGTCTTATACTAGTCTAGTAACTACACAATATACAATGTCAGATTAACTCAATTTCAGGGCAGACATTCTTAATCCTATTTTAAATATAAAGAACCAAAATCTCAGAAAAGTGAGGAAAACTGTCCACAGTCATAGAGTTGGTAAGGGAAAACACCATGATTCAGATCCACAGGTGCTTAATACAAGGCTTGGCCACATGAGCTTCTTTGACCAATGAAATGTCACTAGAGGTGTCACAAGCCACCTCTCAGCAGAAGTGTCAAGGCACTTTGAATGTCTCCTTCCGCCAAAAGCCGGGAACTTCCCAGATGGGGCTTTCTCATCAAACATTAACCCTAGTGAAAAAGATGCAGATAAAAGGTGCAGTCAAAAAAACATGATATGCAAGTACCATAAATGAGAAATAAATATGTGTGAAAGCTACCGAAATTTCTACAGTCTTTGTTACTATAAATTATTTTAGTACAAGCTAAACAAACACAGAAATTGTTACAAGAAATAGAACACAGCCAAAACAGTACCCTAAAATATGTAGTACCAGATAGTGGGGAAAGAGACTTCTTTTTGGAGAAAGAACATAATCTATGTCATGCAGGAGTTAAGTATCTGGTAAAACTGTCCACTCCACTAAACTGAAGGAGACATCTTGTGACTTCAAACAAGGAAGTGGGTAAAGTAATACTACTAGCATGAACTGGTTGCTCTTGGCTGTTTTTTGGCAAGGTGCTATAAGAAGGAAATCAACACATGGAAAAAAAAAAAAAGGCCAATTTGCAAGAGAATTGGAGTTGGGGGAACCAGAAGAAAGTCTAGAAATTCCAGGCCTTGCAGAAGTAAAAGATACAAGTTGCCTTTTACTTTGTTACTGAAAACAAAGGCTGGTTAAAACTCAGTTTTGTTTTAAAGACCAAATTAGAGCCTTTGTGTAAAAAAGGAAAAAAATAAAGCTATGACAGTGAACAGATTTCTTCTGTTTTACAAAATGGTTCAGGAAAAAATACTAAAGGTATGGCTGTGCCATGAAGATATCTACTGTAGGCAGAATGTTTCCCAAATATGACCATTTCCCTTTTAGTCCCCCAATATATGTTACCTTACAGAGCAATGTAATTAAGCTAAGGATTTTAAGACGAGATTATTTGAATGGAATGATACATAATCACAAAGGTCTTTATAAGTAAAAGGAGACAAGAGAAGGATATTTGATGAGGGAAGCAGAGAAATGCAAATGCTAGTCTTGGAAGATGAAAGGAGCCATAAGCCAAAGAATGCAAAGAGCCTCTAAAAGCTGGAAAATTCAAGAAAACAGGTTTTCCCCCCAGAGTCTCCAAGAAAAACCCTATAATCCTGCCAATACCTTGATATTAGCCCAGTGATACCCATTTTGAACTTTTGACCTCTAGACCTGTACAATGATAAATCTGTATTAAGAATATTGTTAAACTTGGAACACTGAAAAAATAAAGTTAAAAAAAAAGAATATTGTTAAAGATATTTTTAACCCTAATTTTTATATTTATTCATTACGGTAGCAACAGGAAACTAATATGATAGCCATAACTAAGTAGAGAAAGATGGGCATGTTGCAAAAGGAACTGTTGGTATACCTGCTGATCAATACTGATTTTATCAATCAAATTAATAAAAAGCTTACTCAGTTCTTAGAATAACTGCAACATCAAAAGAGTCATGAATCTAGACTAAGAGAGACTATGATTATTTGAGAATTGAAACGTCCCTTTGATTTCAGTGAGCAGGAAGCAGATTGAGAGAGCTGATCTGTCCTCAAGCATAGCATACTCTCCAATTACTTCTCTACTGTGACAAAAGAACATAAATGGAAATGGAGGCACCTCCAAGAGAATGGAGCTGAGAGCCTCAACAGTCATGCAGAGCAACAGACTGAAGCCCAAATGAAAACCATTCCCCAAAAAAAAAAAAAAAGAAAGAAAAAAAGAAAACCATTCCCACATTCATGTTAGGGGTCCTCGCCACACATCCCAACATGACTTCAGAATTGATATGGGCAGTGACATCTTGTGCCTTCCACTCTTTTCTTTTTCAGATAGGGATATCTGTTGTGATTATCCAGTTCTTATTCTACTGAATCTGTAAGAGAATATGGGGAGTGAAGGAGTGATTTTTTGTTTGTATGTTTTCTAATAAACCACCAGCTCAAGAAAGACCACACCAGGAGCTGATGTGGAGACTAACATATAATCTCAGGCTTTGACCCTAATAGGATGGAACTTTAAGTTTGTCTCTATTAGAGAAGAACTCTAACATTTTATATATTTTAGGTGCAGACGAGAGATGAGTGAATTTTTGTGACCAAGTACTAGACTAAGACAGAGCTTATTATAGTTTTCAGATATTTTATGCCCCTCCTTATGAAACAATTGTACTGCCCTGCCCTGATGATGTCAGGCTTGATTACATGACATGCTTGGACAGTAAAATGAATCCAAGTAAGATATGCCACTTCTGAGGAGAAGCTTTAAGACACATTGTAAATCTAGCAACACTCTTCTTTCTCTCTGCCACAAGCCCCACAACAGTCCACAGAGGGGCTCCTCTGTCAGCATCCTTCCCCAAGTAAAGACACTGTGAAACTGGGCCACAGGTGATGAATGACCCATGATTAAGATGGAAAGTGAGCAAGCAATGAAGCTCTGTTGTGTAAACTACTGTAATCGTGACTATAAGACTGGATGTTTCTGTTGTATAACAGTCTTACCTGATGTGGTAGGAGTCAAGAAAAATGGTGACCACTGTTGCTAATAGAATGACCCTGCACTATTAGATGGATTTGATTACTTCAGGTCAATAAAAGGTTCTGACCACAGAATAATGCAAAAATTATTCATTTAATGCGTGGCTTAGAATGTATGTGATGGGTGCTGAGGTTTATATTTAAGAACAGCTACAAGAAAAAGAATCCCACATGGTATTAGATGAACCCAGAAAAGAAAGCAGTAATTCACTTTGGGGAAAAAAAAAATTTTTTTTTAATAACAAAGGATGAGATATAATCTGTGGTCCAATCTGGTGAAATGTTAGTCACACAATTCTTCCATAACAAATGGTAGATTTCCAATACGACACAGAGAAGAAAATAAATGAGGCTTCGACATCACAGTCATGTATTTAATGATCATATTGTGTAAACATCTAATATCTGTGAACCAACATGACTTGCTAGCATAGCGCCATCACAAAGCCAACAGATATGCATCACCACACATTTCTAAAGCACAACCACAAAGCTAAGCTTTACAACCCATGTGCAGAGCAGAAGTCTGAACTTGTAATAAACAAGATCCACATACGTAAATGTCAAAACAAGGGCAGTGAATATCTGGCCCAAAGAGGCAGCTCTCTGGATTATATCACAAGGAATACATGTTCCTGAAACATTTGAGCAAAAGTAAGATTATTACTACATGAATAGTAAATGTGACTTAAAAAAGAAAATATTTCCTAAAGTTCCCACAAAATACAATCACGGAAGCCAGGAAGGCAGTATTCATCACCCTGCCCCCTGGCTTGTTCATGTCCAGAGAGAAAGGAGCTGATAAGAATCTGAAATTGTGCTGCTGCTGGTGCAGATGTGGCTGCTGCTGCCACTGCTGGGCCTACAGCTGTTGTTTTAGGTCCAGATCCAACTACTCCTCTACCCACTTTTGCATTGAGTTGCCCCCTACTGTCTGGAGGTTTTGTTGTGCTTAAACAAGAGCTATTCTTTGAAGACACTGAATAAGAAACAAAGTAGCAATGACTTCTAGACTTCGGAGGCTATGCTCCCCAAACTCAAGAACATGCCTTGAGCACTTTGCACAGTGGTTTTGAATATGTAAAATGATTTCAATATTGCTCCTACAACGTACCTGAGGGGGTGGTAGGTGTTGAAGCTTGCCTCCAAATGCTCACCTACAGGGAAGAAACAGACAATGAGGAATATAAAAGCTGCCAAGAATAGGAAGCACAAAAGGAAACGGCTTTATTCATGATGTATAAACTTAATTAGAACTTTCTTTCCAACTTAATATTAGTAAGAATACTATACTCAACCTATAATAGGCAACAAGATTCCCAAATACTATATCCAATTTATTTTACCCATTTTACTACTATGATATGCTGCATAGATAGAAAATATTTTATAGCATTGTGACATGAAAAATTCTAATTATTTTAGCAGGTAAAATAGGAGTCACAAACTCAAATGCAGGAATAAGACAGAGAGACCCTCAGAGTTGGGGAGACAATACAAAGCTCCACCAAGTTGTCCCTTTTAGAAAAGTAAGCCTAGTGTAGTCATCTGATTTTTCAAGAGAAGCCAGAAATCCAGAATATTATGTGAAATTGCTTTTTTTTTAAATGCTGCCCACCAATTCAATAAAGTAATAGTAACTTAAACCCTGTGAGTAGCAACAATCTGTGGGCCCAACAAAACACATCTGCTGGACAAAGTGGTCCAAAGACCCATGTTTCCAGTCTGGGAATGAAAGGGTTTTTTCAACCTGAAACTAAATTTTGGATTAAATGAAAAACATACGTTTTGTCATCAAGTCCCATGACTATAAAGATTCCTCTTTTACAAACAACATGTTTCTAATGGGTTAATCTTTTCAGGTTATTCTTAAATTTCAACTAGTAACTCAATGTTATTTTACAGAACTGTTTTGCTGAGAGCATAATGTGGTAGGAAGTACACGTAACTGGGATTTAAGATAAGAGAAATTCTAGGCCTTGGCTCCACTATGTTGCTCTTCAAAATTAACAGGTAGGGTTTGACTCTCCAAGACAAAGTGAAAGATACAAGTGACTAATTCTCTTTAATTTGACTAATTCTCTATGTTTACTGGATAACTGCTCCTTGGAGGTTTGTTTGTGTGAGTAAGCTTGCATGGCGTAGGCAGGGCATGGGATTGAGGATAACAGATCAATCCAGAGTCAGTAATTTCCTAGGGTCCTATCAAACTCATAAGGAAACTACAAACCTCATTGTGATTAGGATACAGTTGAGGAAATGGTGAAAATACCTTAAAAAATAAGATTGAAGGCAGCTCTCTGTAAATGTCTGAATAGTTTACAGGACATGAAGATTTTAAGCCTACTTATGTAGTCCCAAGGAATAGAGAAGCCAAGGACAGACTTCACAGGAAAGTGGAGAGATCCAAAGGTGGATTTGGGTAGTCAGCTTCAATTCCATTTATATGCTGCCATGGAAAGTACAGGTCATTATTCACAGATTCCAAATCTGTGAATCCACCTACTTGCTAAAATTTATTTGTAATCCCAAAGTCAATACTCCCAGTGCTTCCACAGTCATGGTCATTCATAGGCGTGCGCATGCACTGAGTGTGAAGAATTTGAGTCATCTGCCTCACATGGTTCTAGCTGCAGTGGAACAAGGAACCTGCTGTTTTTCTGTCTCAGCTCTCTTACTGTAAGCAAGTATTCTTTTCTCAGTCTCCTTAGTGTCACATATTTCATATTTGCATGCTTTCTGTTGGTGATCTGGTTGTTTAAAATGGCTCCTAAAGCATAGCACTGAAGTGCTGTCTTGTGTTCCTATGCACAAAGAGGCTGTGATGTGGCTTATGGAGGAAACACATATACTAAGTAAGCTTCTTCAGGACATGGGTTAGAGTGTTTTTGGCTATGACTTTAATGTTAGTGAATCAACAATACATATTAAATAAGGTACCTTGATATATTTATTTATTTGTTTATTTTTACAAGATTTTATTTGTATATCTGTCAGAGAGAAAGAATGCACAAGAAGGGGAAGTGGCAGGCAGAAGGGAGAAGCCATCCCAGGACCCTGGGATCATGACGTGAGCTGAAAGCAGACACTTTAACCAACTAAGCTACCCAGGCATCCCAATAAGGTGCCTTTAAGCAGAAACACACATAAAAGAAATCTATGCACTGAGTGTTTGACAAAAATGTGACCAGAGGCTGCCAGGAACCTAACCTTGTATTGCCCTAAAGGACAATGACTCAGTATGCACTAACTCAGTGTTCAAATAACTTTATAAAACATAACTACCACAAATAATAATAACTGTTAAAAGGCTATTTTATTACCTCTTAAGAAAAATGCTGTGGAAAGATTTCATGTATCAGATCAAAGGATGACAAAGAAGCCACATGGTGCCCTTTCCAGTCTCACATTCTAGTATTCAGTGAAGAACTGATCCAGACCTCAGCTGGGCACTTAGATTAAATAACTTTCCCCCTTAAGCCCCCCCCAATTCCATCATTCTACAATCAGTCAGGGATCTGAATGAGTCTCAGATTCCACTTTTATACAATATGAAAGTTGGAAAAAATAGCAACTTAGATTTCTTCCTAGCTCTAAAGTTTTATTATCCAAGGAAAAGATTTTTCTAACATTCTTCTGGAAAAATACACATTTTGTCATTAAGTATCTTGACCATAAAGATTTCTCTTTTGACATCAAATCCTATTCCCTATTTGTTTTACCCTACATTTGGTATTTCATTTACAGAAATTTTCACCTGCAGAAACTTTCTATTTCTTACCTGTGATCTTCTCTTTTAAGTTGGTTACTGTCCTCAATTCATTGGTACAGGAAAATACTCTCAGGATTTTCCTACATATCAGACATTCCACACTTCTAAGGAAAGACCTGAATCTCTTTGCCTTCCCCAGGCTACCTTTGCTCATTCTGAAGAACTAGATCCAGAATATTGTGATGGATAATGGGTCATGCACCTTGGTCTCAAACCAAATGGATAATAAGCTTATAAGAAACCTACAGAGCATCTCTCTCAAAGTGAAGACAACCTTGGAGTAACAAGTCTTATTTTCCTATAACCCTATTTTTAGAACAAGCCTCCTAACCTCCTGCGTAGTTCCCTAGAAAACACTCAGAATCACATGTAGGACAATTGAGACTAGTTTCAAATCAGTCCAATGCTGAGGTAGCAGCACTAGACCATGAATATGCCTGAACTGGGTAAGAACACAGTCCATTAAGTGACAACATCAGGACTGCAGCCAACTTATCCATTTTCTCTATTCCCAAGAGAGGCAAAACACACACATACACACACACACATAACAATAACAACAAAAAAAAACAGTTCTGAAATTGTATGACTATCTGCATAATTCAATATTACATAAGAAAAATGCACATCTCATACAAAAAGGAAATGGGCTTGTAGGTGTGAGTGCTTCTAAAGAAGACAAAGAAATACACAATGAAGAAGGAAGCCAAACTGAGTGAAAGGAGAAAAAAAAAAGAGAGAGGGAATGTCGTATCACAAGTAAAATAGGATAGAAGAATAGAGTAATCCAAATAAAGCAACTCAACTTGCTGCAGCTATGTTTGTCTTCCCCATTAAGCTCTGAGTATCTTGGTGATAATGATATAATTAAGTATCTCTGAGTATCTTAATGACAACTTTATCATTTGAGACAGTATGATTTAATCATATGTGATTTCATAAACATTGCTTAGAATATAGGTGTCTGTTAATAAATGTTGCGTTTAGTGGAATTGAAGGCTTTTATTATATTGGTTACTCATACCACTACTTTTCAAAAAATTATGATACTCTAACAGGAAGCAAGAGGGTCTCTTAGATTAGAGTGGCCTGTTGTCAATCCAGAATGTCTTGCCAGTCTAGGGAGAATGGAAGGGAGAAAAACAAAGGTCAAAAATACTAGTGGGGCGCCTGGGTGGCTCAGTGGGTTAAAGCCTCTGCTTTCAGCTCAGGTCATGATCCCAGGGTCCTGGGATCGAGCCCCAAATCGGGCTCTCTGCTCAGCAGGGAGCCTGTTTTCCTTCCTCTCTCTCTGCCTGCCTCTCTGCCTACTTGTGATCTCTGTCTGTCAAATAAATTAAAAAAAAAATACTAGTGAAAATGTAAATAGAAATATTTCATCCTTTCTTCACTAAAATAAGATTTATTGATTTATCCTTAAATGTGCCCAAGTATATTTGCCTTCGCTAAGAATTTGAACAGATTCTTGAGAACCCAGGTAAGTTTAATAGCTTTTTAAGCTAGCCTAAAATCTAAGATTGACAACTATGATTATTTTGTCATGAAATCATAAATGATAGGAAACCTTTATATGCTGCTCATGGGCACCAGTAAAATCCCCTACCTCATCTGAAACTCAGTTGTTTTAGGTCATTAACAAAATTACAACGAAATCCTTCTCAAATTAGTCTATTAATTTTATAAACAAAATTGAAAAGAGGATGATTATATTGCTGTTCACATCACAGATTCACCTCATTATATTCAACACAAAAACTTTTCAAATAACTACTGTACACTAGGTGAGGGAATAGAAAGATTGGTAATAAGAATTCCTGCTCTCTGAGAGATTACAGTTTTGCTAGAAATACAAAAAATTAAGTAGTGTGGATAACACAGTCTCATAAATACTATGTCAGAAGCAAGCATGGCACAGTGGGATAGGGAGGGATGGGTGATTACACGTAGGGAAACATAACCTAGATTGGAGCAGCTGGATGAAGAGTGACCAGAAATGCTTCCCTGACTGCTAAGCTGACTATATTAAGACTCATTTATTTCAATTCTGTAAATCTGAAAATGTCTTAAATGAAACAGGCTGTATTTTTATGTACTAGGCATCATAGCAAAGTTTTAAGACATTCTTTTAGTACCCCTTGGCTAAACCAAATTTGACCTTTAATGATCCAGGTAAAGCTCTTATCCAGAGATAGTATTTCAAAAAATCAAAGTCCACTCTTTAATATATAATTGATCTTCAATTTAGACTGACATCAGACTCACACTCACTGGAAAAGCTGATGATACCCCTTCCATCAACACTGCTGGCCTTTTCTCTTATAAAAAGTGTTCCAGTGGACTACATTCAAGGACAAGTAAGTAATTTGCAAGCTACACAAAAGAAGCATACTTAGGGAAATAATTAAAATACCAGGTAAATAATTCCAGAAACTATCACAAGAGTTTCCATTACCTGATATTTGTAATCTTGAGTGTGATCTTATGTAGATGATCCAGAAAAAGATGCCTCCAACTAATCTATTTATAGATGTCGATGGCCACAAGGTACAAAGTTTTCTATTATCATTCTTTATCCATAATTTGTAATGATGTTAGCCAAAGGGGTTTCTGCCAAGACTATTTAGGCCAAAATGTATTATTCACATTTATACTGACAATATCGTTGATGTTACCAAGATTTATTATGAATATCTCTACCAGACCTTACATATAACACTATGACTCTTATAATGGAAATGGATTAAGGTCACAGAAATTAGTTTCCAATGCAAAGGTGATCCTTAAACAGTAATTCTCAAGTTTTGACACAAATCAAATTACCGGAAGGCTAATCTAGACAAGGATTGCTCAGCTCTACCTTCAGATATTCTGATTCAGTAGACCCAGGGTGAGGTCTGAGGATTTACATTTCTAAATTCCTAGGTGAGGCTAATTCTGCTAGTCTGGAGACTACATTCTGAGATCAGCTGCTCTAAAATAACACAACTATTGAAAATTGTTAACGATTTACAAATATAATCTCTGGAGAATATAGATGGCCAAACAGCAAAAGTAAATTAGTAAACCTATTAGGACACCATTAAAATATTATGAGAGGCATTCACAGAAAAAAGCAAAGAAAGACATAGAAAATTCATCTAAATCATAACAGGGAAAGATGTCAAAAAACATTCCTAAAGGAAGGTATTTTGAAAGAATCTCTATGTAGGAGAGGAAGACTATTTTAGGCATAGAAAACATTATGTGAGAAGAATCAGAGACCTCGGAGTTCGGATTTACTTTCACTTATTCTAAGTGTATCCACCATCAAGTTTTTTATTGCTCAATAAAATGGGTCTAAAAATAACATTTTTGTTATATGGATCTCTTTTGTGATTACAAGAGACAATATATGTAAATACAAGGCTCAAAGACAGATTCTGAGTACATGCTACTCTTATTATGATGACATGATTAGTGTTTGTCTGTTTTCTACAAAACAATAAAATATTGTTGATATTTGCCAGATGCTACATGTAGATCCTATGACTGATGGGTTGGGCAGTAAGAGAGTTATAGGATCTCTTTCACATGGAGCTTCCTATGTGTTAAAGCCAGATAGTTTACAAGTGACCATGAAAGTTATAAAAGTCCACTGAAGAATTTTAGGCTGGAAAGCTGCAAGATCAGATGTACATTTTAGAAGGATAATTTCTATAGATGTATGATATGTGAATTCATGAATAGTAGACCATAAGCAAGAAGACTAGTTTGGGAAGCCACTGAATAATCCAACCCAAACTAAGGCAATGGCAATGATGAACGTAAAGGGTGAAAAGTAGATTCAAGGGATACTTGCAATATACCTAGAGAGTAAGATGGCAGTTAGGTAAGACAGAATGATCAAAGACCACTTTCAAGTTCCTCGTAAAACTGAAAAAAGAAACGAAAAGAAAATTCAGGGTTTTGATCAAAAGTACACTTTATAATTTATTTATACTTAATGGGTCACACTAATTCTGTCAATTATCAAAGACACAACATAAAGGCAGAAGGCCAAAAAAAAAAAAAAACGATCAAGCAAATAGAAGTCATTATAAGTTCAGGAATTGCATAGAAATATCAACATTTCTTGTCTTAAGAAATAAATCTTTGTAATTATATTTCAAACTGCCAGGAACAAAAGGAAATGTTTCATGTACCACTGTCAATGAACACTGAGTTACAGTACTTACAAGAATAACCTCATGAAACAAAGTGTCAGATCAGACCTACCCTCTCCTTATCTGTTTTGTCCTTTCCCCACCAGCCTCCATCCACACCATCACAAAGGGAGTCCTTGACTTCTGTATCTCTAGTGTTCCAACAGTTTGGCCTATCCCTATTTACAAGGATCACTGAGTACCGCAAAAGCTCTAGATGACATTCTGTTGCAAGGTTACTTAATCTTTTGGGGATATAGGGCATTTTCAATGAGTTGATAAAACCTACTGTTAGACTTTCTCTCCAGAGAGGGTTGGGGTACAAAATTTCTACTGGAATTCCAACTTCCTAGTGATTTAAGCCCCTAAAGGTGTATAAATCCCCATATGAGGAATTACTGCTACAGAGAAGGAATGTATATTCATTACAGGATGGACACATGCCACAGGATAAAACAATACAAAAAAAGAAAGACTTTTGTTACGTAGATATATCAAAATCTTCTAGGGCAAAGTTATGTAAGGTCCTAACAATGAATATAAGGGAAATGAATTAGGAAATAAACTTTTCTAAGTGTGTTTAACAACAAAATAAATTATACACTGATATCAAGCAAGAGACCAAGGAAATACCTTGTAATAGTACCAAGGGCAAAGTTAAGTAATGTGAATCACAGATAACAGATATTAGCCTATGAAGGTTTAATTCTTCCTGTTTTTAGAAAAGATGCTACAAATAAAAGAGGCATAATCACAACCCTCCATAAGGATTACATTCTGAAGACTTTAATCATTAAGGTCTCATTTCAAATTACGTCTGGGGTAGAAAGAGTATTTTAGAAAAGGAATTATCATTAGAAGTGATTCCTCTAGGATGAAGTAGAATTACATTTGCTTCATATAACTAGAAACATTTCTATCCAAGTCAAGCATCACCGGAAGAACTGAGATAAGTTCTAAGGAAAATGTTAATATTTATTTAACTGTGAAACCACCATCAGTCTCTTTCCCATCCCCACCCCCACCCCAGAACACATACCAGAAGATGACCCAAAAGTTGTTCCTCTAAAATATGTTTCTCTCCATCATTCTCAGCACTGCCACAGGCCTTTGCTTTTTTTTTTTTTTTTTTTTTTTTTGGTCCCTCATACATTCTTTTCACTAGATCACCATTTTTTTTTAGGGGTTCTATTGGTGTAATAAGTGTAGACAGGAATGAATGAGGTAAGTCATATTTCCCTTTATTTCTGTCACTTTACTCTTTATAACATACACACAAGTTCTTAAGTGCATATCAGATTTTAGTGAAGCACTAGGCATAGATGTATGTTCTCTGGCAAACATTACTGTCCTGTAGTCAAAGAGAACACCTATGAAGTAAACATCTTTATGAAGATTTTATCTCCATGAATATTCCCATTTCTAGTGTGTTTACTCTCACACACACTCAACCTACTTGATATGTAAAGTCATTCTTCCTGTCCTCTTTGAGGAAACTTCCCCATAAAGCACAGTTGTTGATTTCATTGCAACATCTCACCTCCCAAGGCCTCAAAGAACTGCTACAATGACAGCAAGAGAAGGGCCAAGGTGGTTTAGGTGATCAGGTTCTACAGAATAGTCAGAATGTGAATATCAGTTCAGCCCACTTGACATCTCTTCAGCAGTGTGGTCTCAGTTTTCCCAGTTGTAAAAAGCAGGTAACTTATATTAATCACCATACCCAGCACAAAATACACACATGCACACACACATACAACACACAAAAATACCTAAAATAAGTTGATTATTCCTCAGAGATACATAAGGAAAAAGATAATATGAGCAGATATTTCTTAAAAGTATAAAAATTCCAAACTATTAACTGTGCTCTTTAATTACACAATATCTTATAATTCAAAATTTTCATATTTCACAGAAGGAAATATTGAACACTCTACTCAATTCTACATAAATTCCAACTGTTAGACTTACGTTATCCAAATACAATGGAAGATAATCTATATAACCAAAATAAAAACCCCCAAATTTTAATTACCATAATTCAATTTTCATGAAAACTATATAGCCATATTATCATTGTTTAAAGGAAAAATATTGCTGTCAATTTCCAGTTTCTAAACACTAGTCATGAAAAACTAACTCATCCCACATAAACATAAAGATATTCATTCCTATATTAAAGAGTTAATTGCTTAGCTTCCTGAATACTTTTATTTTAAAACCATGAGCATAACAGTATATAACATACATTATTAATTCAACAATAGGGTCCTAAAATCTTTACCAGAAGCAAGACATGTAGTCTCTGGTATAGTTAGATTCTCACTCGTAGGGGCGCCTGGGTGGTTCAGTCTGTTAAGTGTCTCCCTCTCTCAAATAAATTTAAAAATCCTTTAAAAAAAGGATTCTCATTTATTTTTAGTTATGCCTTTGAACTCCACCATGTTGTCAGATCAGTTACATGGAGAGATTGCTGAATGATTTGCCAAGTGAATAACAAGCAAAATGTTCAAAGGGCCAAAGGTAAATTAAATGCTAACACAAAACAAGCACTTAAAAGGGATTTGTCAATTTGATCCCAGACATAAGTAAAAGAAAAGCAGTTGATTGGGAAAAGGTGGGAAAAGAAAAAGTGGCTTCTATCATTTGTAAACAAGAAATTCCACAACAGAAGAGTGTTACTGGACCTCAATAAATCTGAATTACTATACTTAACACTGGTATGGGAATACCAGACAACATTTTTAAAGAATGGAAATTATGTCTTTCCCACAACTGGAAAGACATAATTAGGTGTCACTCTCCTGAGAGGTTTTGATAATGTATGGTATTCCCAGTTCTTCCAAATGGAAAGCAGGCTATTGTATTAAGGTATGAGACAGAGCTCTATTATTTTTACACCAACTGCAAAAAGTCTTGCTTAATTGTCCTAAAATCACTAAAGTATCCATGGCTATCCTTTATCCAAATCTTTGGAGACTTATTGAGTAGATATGTGTCTACATTACCCAAGCTGCAACTACTTGGGCTACCTGTTCTGGACTTTCCTAGTTCCAACGCATCCTTCAAGGGAAATACAACAGGACTACTTTAATATATGCACTGTAGTTTTAAAGAGGGATAATAGAATGATTTGTTTCCTAATGTTGTTGATGATGTCCAAAGTTGTGTTGACATTTTGGGTCTAAAGTTCATCAGAAGTTGGAAGAGATTAATCTAACCAGATATTAAAATATGTTATAAAGTTATACCAATTTAAATTTAAAAGTTGTAGTTTTGGGGCACCTGGGTGGCTCAGTTGGTTAGGTGTCTGCCTTTGGCTCAGGTCATGATCCCAGCTGGGGTCATGGGATCGAGCCCCACATCAGGTTCCCTGCTCAGTGGGGAGTTTGCTTCTCCCTGTCCCTCTCCCCCTACCCCTGCTCATGCTCTCTTTCTCTCACCTACTCTCTCAAATAAATCTTTCTAAAAAATTTAACAAAAAATAAAAGTTGTAGTTTCATTATATTAGTATGAAATACCATAGCTCAAAATTCCTATACCTTATCATATATAAGACCATGATAAAAATAAAGCATCAAAAATTATCAAAGGGAGACTTCTGCTTTCAGAAAGATCAAGTTGACATACTTTTACCTATTCCTCCCACTAAATAAAACTGAAACACTTGGACATTATATATAGAACTGCATGATAGGACTGCAAGTTTAGGAGAAGATGGCAGTCCAGCTAGGGTCCTTATGACCTAAGAAACAAAACAGGTGAATCCCTTCCATTTCTTTTTCATTTCACATGTTTCACATTTGGAAATGAAGAAGCTAGCAACTCAGAAGCACAAATTGATGAAAATAAAAAAGGCACAACAAAAGCCTACTCTATCTAGCCAAAGGATTGGAAAAGAGGAACCCCAATAAGAGAGAAAACATTTAGACACTAAAGGAACTTCTACCTCTAATACAAAAGAAAAAAATATGGCCCCACCCCTACTAGTGCGAACCAAGAGTGAGTGGGGAGCCCCAAGTTTCACACTTACCTAGCTTTAAAGAAGCACTACATCAGACCCTTCCAGGATGGTGACAGAGAAGGCAGGAGCCACATATTCATCTTATCAGACAGTAACAAGCTTCCCCTCCAGCCATAAGTATCAGTGGAGACCATATGGGGAGCATGGATTTCCCACTCCCACCTAACAGTAACAAGGATAGCTTACCGCTCTCTGCTGAGTTGGTGTCAAAGAAGAGTAGTGGAGAGTCAACTTTCCAGCAATAAAGCAATAAAGAGGCCATGCACCCTATGGTGTCAGTGGAAATCAGTAGGGAACATTAATGAGGCACACTTACTACTTCATTCAAAAAAGTCACAAAGGGCGGGTACCTGGGTGGCTCAGTGTGTTAAGTGTCCAGCTCTTGATTTCCACTCAGGTCATGATCTCAAGATTGTGAGATGGAGCCCCACATCAGGCTCTGTGCTGTGTGTGGAGGTGAAGATTCTCTCTCACCCTTTCTTCCCCTCCCCCACTAAAAAACCCTCAAAATATAAGTATATGACTTCTAATGAAGACTGCTGGTATTCCTCTGGAATTTGCAGAACAGGTGGAAAATTGATAGGCTCAGATTTTGGAGAGGGAGAAATCTAGATAGCAGTATGATCAGAGAGAAGAACAACTTTTATTTGAGCAAGTTGGTCATGTGGTTAGCAGTAGAAGATAAATAATTAGGTCCTCACTCAATGGGGAGTCTTCTTGAGGATTCTCTCTCTCCTCTCTTTGTCTCTCCCCCACTAAAATAAATAAATAAATCTTTAAAGAAAAACAAAGAAGTCACAAAGGAAATAAATAATTTATATTAAGTTAATGAAAATGGAAATAAAATATACCAAAATTTGTATAATTTGTAGGACACAGCTAAACCAGTGCTGAGAGGAAAAGTTATATAATTAAATGCTTACAACAGAGAAATGGAAAAGTATCGAATTAACAGTGTAAGCTCCCACAGGAAGCAAAAAGAAAAGAAAAAAGGCAAACCCAAAGCAAGAAAAAGGAAACTGAAATTTAAAACAGAAGGAAAATAGAAAAAAAATTTAAGGAAACAAAGAGCTCTTTGAAAACATAATCAACATTGACGAAATTCTAGAAAGAACAAAAAAAAAAGAAAAGATATATTATCAGTACTAGGATTGGAACAGGGATTATTATCACTTCATAACCTACAGACATCAGAAAGATAATAAAGTAATTCTATATACATCAATATAAGACTTAAAGGAAATGGATCAATTTCTCAAAAAAAGAGAAACTACCACAACTCACACAGTATGAAATAGACAATTTGAATAGCCCTATAACTATTAAGGAAATTGAACTCATAATTTTAAAACTCCCAAAAGAGAAATCTCCTAGCACAGATTATTTCACTGGTTAATTCAACCAAATATTTAAATAAAAATTAACACCAGTTCTATACAAATTTTTCCAAAAAATAGAAGAGGAAAAAACACTTCTCAATTCAGTTAGTGAAACTAGTATTACTCTCATATAAAACTAGAAAAGTCAGTACAAAGTAAGAAAACTACAGACCATTATTCCTCATGACTACTACAAACAAAAAAAATTTTTTTAATTTTTTTTAAAGATTTTATTTATTTATTTGACAGAGAGAGATCACAAGCAGGCAGACAGGCAGGCAGAGAGAGAGAGAGAGGTGGGGGGGGAAGCAGGCTCCCTGATGAGCAGAGAGCCTGATGCGGGACATGATCTCAGGACCCTGAGATCATGACCTGAGCCAAAGGCAGCAGCTTAACCCACTGAGCCACCCAGGCGCCCCACAAACAAAAATTCTTAACAATAGTATTAGTAAATAGAATCTAGCAAAGTGTAAAAAGAATCAGACATCATGACTAAATGGGGTTCATTTTAGGGATCCAAGGGCAGGTCAACCTATAAAAATCAGTATCAACCACCTAAAGAAAAAAAAACACATGATTTTATCAATTGATGTGTAAAAAAAATTTGACAAAATTATAATTTTAACATTAAAATTCTGAGGGGAAAAAAACAGTAATAGAAGAGAACTTCCTCAACTTGGTGATGAGAATCTATAAAAAACCTACTGCTAATATCTGTAATGGTGAAAGACTAAATTAATTTCCCCTAAGATCAAGAAAAAGGCAAGGAAAAATGTCTTCACTCTTCTTATTCAATACAGTGCTAGAGGTTCTAGGTAGTAAAATAAGGCATGCAAAAGAAATGAAAGTCATAAAGATTGGAAAGGAAGAAATAAAATGGCCCCTATTTGTAGATGACATGATTGTCTACAAAGAAAATCCTGAGGAATTTACAAAAACCTCCCAGAATTCATAAGTGATTCAGTAAGGTAGCAGGATACAAGATAGGTGTTTAAAAAAAAAAAAAAAAAAAAAGGAAGGAAGGAAGGAAAGGAAAGGACAGGACTGGACAAGACACACACACACAAGTTTATTTCTACATACTAGAAATAAAAGAGGAGACGTTCACTATACATCCTAAAGCTAGAGAAAGAAAGAAAGAAGGAGAAACTCAAGCCAGAAAAGGGGGTATGCAAGCTGATCCTCTAGCAAGATGGCTTCAAAGTAAAAGCATATTATCTGGAAGGGTATGAAAATAAAGAAACCAAGCACAGAGAACATGTGCACATATCCTGGTATAGATATGTTTCTTAAAGTTCCACCAGCTTTTTGTGGGTGGTGTCCACTGCTCATATCCTCACCACTGTCCCTAACCTCATGTAGGATGTAGGTACAGTAGAAATACGGTATTTAGGGAACCCTCTTGAACTGCTGGGATTAAGCATATTTTTCTGGTGGAATTTCATGGATGTGTCAAGGACAGTATCTGAAAGCTAGTGGCTGTGAATCTCCCGAACTGTTGGTGGGAATGCAAACTGGTGCACGGTGTAAACAGTACGGAGTTAAAAGTCAATGTTATGTATGGAGTCAAAAAGTTAAAACTAGAACTGCTCTACGATCCAGCAACTGCACTACTCTGTATTTACCCAAAGAATACAAAAATACTAATTTGAAGGGATACATGAAACCTAATGTTTATAGCAGCATTATCAACAATAGCAAAATTGTGGAAAGAGCCCAACTGTCCAGTGATAGATGAATGGATAAGAACATGTGGTACATATATAATATGGAAAATGACTCAGCCATTAAAAGATGAAATCTTGCTATTTGCAATGACATGGATGGAGCCAGTGTATTATGCTAAGCAAAATAAGTCTGAGGAAACAAATACATATGATTCCACTCATATGTGTAATTTAAGAAACAAAAGAAATGAGTGAAGTGGGGGCGGGGAAGAAAGACAAACCAAGAAAAAGACTCTTAAGTCTAGAGAACAAACTAATGATTACCAGGGGGAGGTGGTAGGGGGATGTGTGAAATAGATGATGGGGATTGAGGAGAGCACTTATGATGAGCACTGGGTATTGTATTTAAGTGTTGAATCAACTAAATTGTACAACTGAAACTAACATTACACTATATGTTAACTAACTGGAATTTAAATAAAAACTTTTATAAAATTAAAGATAAATAAATAAAAATTTCGAAGTACCTATAAAAAAAAAGAACTATTACTTAATAAACTTGTCTAATGAGGGGTCTCAGGTTAAGAATCTTATTTATAGGGACACCTGGGTGGCTCAGTCATTTAAGTGTCTGCCTTTGGCTCAGGTCATGATCTCAGGGTCCTGGGACCATGCGAGCCCCTGCCCAGGCTCCCTGCTCAGTGTGGAGTGTGCATTTCCCTCCCCCTCTGTCTCCACCTCACTTGTGCTCTCCCTCTAATAAATAAATAAAATCCTTAATTTTTTTTTATTTTTAAAAAGAATCTTATTTATATCACAATTAATCCTCACTTTTGCTAAGTATGCATTTCTATTTCCAGTTATACACATTAATAAATATATGGTCAGTCAAATACATTTTCCAAGGTCAAGAAGTTACTAAGTAGAGAGAAATGGTTGGAGCCTTTGTCTATTTGAATTCCAAACTCTGCAGTCTTACCTGATCTCTGTTCCATACCTGCCTACTAACAGAGACAAGAGGGGATTAGAGTCAACCACAGTTCAGCGTCTGGGACAAAATATAAACACTTAACATTTGCTTTCTGAAAGTGCATATTTTTTTAATCCTTAAATATTGTAACCTGTGTTCTCAAATTGGGATGAACAAAACTTTGTCTGAATTTCAATAAATTCATAGTCCATGTGTGTTCACAAAGCTAAGGGATCACCCAATTACCCAACCAGAGAAAGAAATGAATGTGGGGCTTAGGGAGAAATAATTACAAATTCCTAAGGCTTTTTCTAACCCCACCCCAGAGATCTAAAGTTGTCAATTTAACATCAGTCGGGGAGATATTCTTCAACCTGTCAATGGCCTCTGAGGTTCAGAGTCTTAATTCTGTCAATTAAAGCACCTGCTAACACTCTGGGTATAGTAGGAGGAATGCAGTATTATAAAGTGAGATTAGGGGCGCCTGGGTGGCTCAGTGGGTTAAAGCCTCTGCCTTCAGCTCAAGTCATGATCTCGGGGTCATGGGATCAAGCCCCGCACCAGGCTCTCTGCTCAGCAGGGAGCCGGCTTCCCTTCCTCTCTCTCTCTACCTGCCTCTCTGCCTACCTGTGATCTCTGTCAAATAAATTTAAAAAAAAAAAAAAAAAAGGAAAGCAAGAAAGAAAGTGAGACTATGAGATTGTTAGAGGATGCTTTTTCTCTTTGTATAGCTCATGTCTGGACAGAGAAGTATAACACACTGAAAGCCAAATGAGATCCTTTGGGGCTGACCAAATGAGCTCAATAACTCATCATAATCCCCAAAGACAATTATTTTGTCTTTTCAGTCTATAACCTAAAGGGAGTGCTTCAGTAGAAATGTGAATAATTCTAAATAAAGCGATCAGAGAGCATATCCCTATAGTGCCAAAGGGAATTATTCTAAAGCATTTGTTAGAAATACCCAGATAACAGTAACAGTTGGTGCCAAAGCATTCTGGTTTTGTAGGAAAGGGCTTTAACTCAAAACAGAATTTAGATTAATCATAATGCTAATTGTTAATATAAAAAAAGCCTAGGTATCCCACACAGAAAGACTGGAGAATACAGCCTTTGTACTGTTTCAATTTGAAAACTATATTTATACAACAATCCTACCAAAAGGTTCACCACTCATAATGCTTTGTTTTAGTAGTGAATTATAAGAGCCTAGCAGATGTTCACTATGATCACAGTAATATCAATTTTCAAGTTTCTACAAATCAAATATGTTTTAAGATTAAAAGCTACATGGGGCTCTATATATTCTAAATCTTACCAAAAGATATTGATTCCTAACAAGTCACTTCTCTTTCCAAAAAGATCACCCTTAAAGAAAGAGTTTCTTCTTGGGGTGCCTGGGTGGCTCAGTGGGTTAAGCCTCTGCCTTCGGCTCAGGTCATGATCTCAGGGTCCTGGGATCGAGTCCCACGTTGGGCTCTCTGCTCAGCAGGGAGCCTGCTTCCTCCTCTCTCTCTCTCTCTGCCTGCCTCTCTGCCTACTTGTGATCTCTCTGTCAAATAAATAAATAAAATCTTTTAAAAAAAATTTAAAAATAACAATAAAAAAGAAAAAAAGAAAGAGTTTCTTCTTAAACTTACTTTTAGAGGAAAGGATGGGCAAAAAGATAAGCAGAAAGACATGCAGCAGTATACCACAGAGAGGCACTTAGTTCAGCCTTATTGCCCACCCACCCTGCCCCACCAAATGCCAAAGAAATCCATAACAGCTGCAGTGTCAGTGAAATGCAGATATTTTAAGGTGGTGTTTGATAAATAAAACACAAATTGTAATAAATGCTCAGAGTAATGCCATATTTATCAAGGCCTGGTTATGACTACTGCCAGGGAAATAGGACCATAAGGAAAACCATACCATACTCATAGTCCACATACAAGACTGTCAGGGCATCCTGAGTAGGAAAGTCACACTCTGAGCAGTCAAATGTTATAACCCCTAGAAGTATCATTTACACTGTAGTCATTACACATGGTAACTCTTGGATTTGGGCAAGGCACATCCTGCATAGCTGGGACCCTGGATGCATGATACCAGAAAACTAAACCTGTAACAAACACAGCTTTTAAGACCAAGGGTGCTCTATTGGAGAAATAACTTGAGCCAGATAACCCAAGTCATGTGGGGAAAACAAAAAGCAGGCTCACTGTTTTCATTTTAATGTTTAATGTTTTCAGTTTAAAAACATTAAGCTTTCCACAACCATCAAGAGTATTTAACTTAAAATTGTGGTTCCACCAGCTATGATGGCTAAAGTCTGTCCAGTTGGATTTATACTGACCTCTCACCTCTGCTTCATCTCTCACTTATGCCATAGCCACCATCACCTGATACCGTGTTCGTCCCAGTCTAACAACTGCTGCTGTCAGCCTGAGAACCCAGCCCACATCAGACCCTCCACAGAGGAACCAGAGACAAGCAGTAGTGGGAGGTAGAGAAGGAGACCAAAATAAATATTAAATGCAATGTTTAGAGATGGTTGAGATAAAAAGTAAAAATGGCCTTTATGTGTGTTATCTGAATGATAGGTGCCAATTTTTTTTGGTTTTTTTTTCAAGTATTTATATTTAAGATTACCATGTGTTTTCTAATGCACAAGTACAAATTTGAGCAGGAAATAATACTATATGGTGAGAAAGCTTAAAAAAAAAAGTACATCAAATGCCAGAAGAATTCTTACTGATGACACAATATAGGGTATTTCTGAGTGCCCAAAGCAAGGGCATTATAAGGACAAAGAACAGTCTAAGATAAAGCTGAAACACACCAAAAATTTTTTGAGCCTGATTTTTTTCCTCATCACTGATTTTTGTCTTTACAAGCCTCAAACCCAACTTCTCCCCTAAAAATTTCCCACCTAGTTTATTCCTTGAACTTTTACTCATCTTGAAGTGGTTTTCAGAACCTGCCTCTATGATCATCTACTACTGTATGTCTTGGTGCACAGAACACCTCTGCTCAGACTGGTCTTCCAATTGCAGACCTGATGGGCCCAGAGATCCTAAAACTGAGTATTAGTCTCATGTGTTTTTTCTTCCTCATGGTGTTTCCCAGACAATGGCACCTGATTCCTTAAATAATTGGTGTACCCATTCCAATGGGAGGCTCCTTTCTCTCAAGACCATTTTAAGACAAACTGTTCACCCTTAACTGCTGTCCAAAGCAACAAGGACAAGATGGGGAGTTTCCTTGTTTCCTAAAGTTCCCTGAAGTTAGAGCAGCAAAAACACTGAAAGGATTTGAAAAGCATTAAAATACATTTCTCTCTTTCTTACTTAGTTCAAATGGACTGAAAGAAAGAGAACATTTATTTCCATGACTACTTCAGGTAAAGCCTCAAATCCTCTGGTTTCTCTAAAGTTTTTGCTTTTGTATGAGAAATCGCACTGTCTTTCATCAATAAACCCATAAGGGCTTTAGAGCTCTGCAGTCCTTGTAAGCAATCCCAAAATGATTTAATGTTATTTTCTGGGTTTTTTTCTTCACATCAACAGCAATTCAGAATGGATTATAATGAATCCATTTTTGTTTCTAGGTTTCCAATTGCTTCACAAAATATGCTTCTAAAAGAAATCAAAATTATTTCAATGCTACAAAATTGCTTCTATACTTCCCTATAGACCTGGAAAAAATCTTAAGGGTCCCTACCAGACAATTTTCTGGTCACAAGTGAAACCATTCTGGAAAAATAAAGGTTTAATCTTCTTATTAAAGTCCACAAAAGTGGAGATGCCATGATCCCCTTCAGTTACCCCAAATGTTGACAGTCCTTAGTGTTGATAAAAGCATTCTCATCTTGTAGAGTCTCATGTTCTACTTAAGCCTGTTCCATTTACTCCTCAATTCTGAAGAGATATTTCAGATAGATAGTCACATTTTTTTAGAGAGAGTGCATGCATGTGCCATGCATGTGCCATGCACATGGGAATGAGTTAGGGAGAGGAAGAGGGAGAAAGAGAGAATTTAAGCGGGCTCCATGCCCAGTGTAGAGCCTGACGCAGGGCTCAATCTCATGACCCTGAAATCATGACCTGAGTCAAAATCAAGAGTCTGAACCTCAACTGACTGAAACTACCCAAGTGTACTCGAATGGGTGGATATTCCCTTTTTAATTTGATTCAGTAATCATTTATTTGATCAACTCTTCTATTCAGGCACTTTACTGAGCACCAAAGATAAATAAATAAAGGATATAATCCCAATCCTCAAGAAATTTGAAATCTAGTAAGAAAGACACATGCAGTCATTACTGTAATGTTTATTACAACAGATACTGGGTAATATTCAAAACATTTACTGTTAGAACATGGGCACCAACCCATCAAAATGGAGACCTTACAAACAGAGGATGGTTCTAGAGGACCCTCTCACAATTCTACAATCACAGCATCACAGAGACATACAAGAAATGTAGGAAAAAGGTGATGATGGCCTGGGAACAGAGGGAGTGAGTCGGCAGGCCAAGGCATTGGCTAATTTACTACTGAAACAAATGTTTTTGTATTTTACAACTAGCGTGGTCATTCTGGGACAGAGAATATAAAGATTAACTTCAGAAAAAGGAACCAATCTTAGAGGTGACCATGCATAAGGACCATTAGACCACTATCCTAATCCATGAAAGATCACTGATGATTTCCTGTGATAGTCCTTAACACTGTTCACATAATATTCTAGTTTTCCTTCTTTCCAGTACATAATAGGATTGCACTTTCCATCTCTTCTGAGGCAAAACATAACTATGTGATTTGCTTGGGCCGAGAAAATGTAAACAGAAGTGATATAAAAGTGTTAGAAGACTTTAAGAGGCAGTAAAGGATTTGATTAGAGCCCCATCCTGCCAACATACCCACTCAATGAACAGACAGCATGAACTAGAAATGTAATGCTCTAAGCTCCTGAAATTCAAGGTTGTTTGTGAGTGACATATACTTAATGTATTCTGACTAATGCAATAACTAAGTTTAATTTTATAGAATAAGTCAAATTTAGCCAGAAGGAAAAGCAGAGGGATAGTAGGAACAAAGTGAAAGTGGATCAACATGATGACAAAGGATAATTCAAAGACAAGGCAGAAGTTTGTCATAAAATAGCTTATATGGAAAATGGCTAACAGAAACATGAAAAAGTGTTCATCATCACTACCCACATTGAGATACCACCTTATACCAGTTAGAATGGCCAAAATAAAGAAGACAGTAAACATGTGTTGGATAGGATGTGGAGAAAGGGGAACCCTCTTACACTGTTGGTGGGAATGCAAGTTGGTGCAGCCACTTTGGAAAACAGTGTGGAGATTCCTTAAGAAATTAAAAGCAGAGTTTCCCTATGACCCTACAATTGCACTACTGGGTATTTACCCCAAAGATACAGATGTAGTGAAAAGAAGGGCCACCTGTACCCCAATGTTCGTAGCAGCAATGGCCACAGTCGCCAAACTGTGGAAAGAACCAAGATGCCCTTCAACGGACAAATGGATAAAGAAAATATGGTCCATATATACTATGGAGTATTATGTCTCCATCAGAAAGGATGTACCCAACTTTTGTATCAACATGGACAGGACTGGAAGAGATTATGCCGACTGAAGTAAATCAAGCAGAGAGTCAATTATCATATGGTTTCGCTTAATTGTGGAGCATAAGGAATAACATGGAGGATGTGGGGAGATGGAGAGGAGAAGTGAGTTGGGGGAAATTGGAGGGGGAGAAAACCATAAGAGACTGTGGACTCTAAGAAACAAACTGAGGGTTTTAAGAGGGGAGGGGGGGGGTGAGAGGTTGGGTGAGCCCAGTGGTGAGTATTATGGGAGGGCACATATTTCATGGAGCACTGGGTGTGGTGGGTAAACGATGAATTCTGAAACACTGAAAAGAAATTAAAAAGGAAATTTAAAAATTTTTTTAAAATAGCTTACATAGGATTCCAAGGAAGGTACACTTAACTTTATAGGCAGGACTGAGGAGCTAACAACCAAAGAGCCTTAACATTCCCCTCAGTGTAGCTAAACTTTAGAGAGATTTCTTTTTGACTCTAGGCCCCTGACCTCTCTTTTCTTAGAGCATTTATTTTAGAAAACTTGCAACTGTAAATTATTTCTTTGCTCCTTTGAGATGTAAATTTCTCCCAGCCTATGGTCAGTTTCAAACCAAGAATGTCTATCAAGGGCCTAAGAGACATCTCTTTGAAATGTAATCATAAAGAAAGATACTGCTCCTAATCCCTAGTCTCTGTGGGAGTGTAGGAGTCTAATTTGATGGGCACCAATTAGCAAACACAGATGGCCTAATTACATTGACCACCTCCTGCTCATGTCCTCCAGGAATTTTCCACTAGCTTACCTCACTGCTTATAAACTCTCCTGCCTTTTGTGTTGTCAGAATTGAGTTCAATCTCTCCTCACATTGCAATAGTCTTGAATAAAGTCCTCCTCGTTTGTTTAACATGACCAGTGTAATTTTTCTCTGACAGTAAAAACAAAATTAAGGAGGTCATTTGTAGCAATCCACATGAGAACTAGTGAATTAACATAAACCTGGTAACTAGATATGAAGAGAGAAAGAAAAAGAAAGCATCTGAAATCATTCCACGTATCTTGGAATGATGCTGCCCCCTGACATGGAGAATAGAATGAATGCTACAAAGGCAGATTTACTATGAAGTCAATGAATTTTCTCACTTCTTTGGTTCCTTCCAAAGCCTGGAGACCTAGCAAAATGTTCATATAATCATGTTTTTTTAAGCTTTGCAAAAATAAGATATTTTAACTGTCATCAGTAAAAATAGTTTCCAGTTTCTTTCCACTAAAACTTCCCTTATGTAGCATTTTTCTTGTATTATTTTACAGATATGAGCATTTATGAGACCCTATTTAAGAAAATGCTGAAGTAGAAATATGTCAGTATTTGCAACTTGGAAATAAATTTTGGAACATTTTACTAAGTAAAGATAAACAAAACTCCTGATTTGGGTTTATATAAAGAGTATCTACTCTTTCATGTTTAATTTTTTTTTCATCTTTAATTTTTTAATTTAAATAAAAACTAATGGAATGAAAGCAACAGCTATTAATGAAATCAATAATGTATATTATCATGGCATTGAAAAGTAAATTCTAACAAAAAAACAAAGGATCATATATCCACGATGAATTATCCAATTCATTAATAGGAAGAGAAAATGTAAACAGAAGTTATAAATAGGCCTTAACTGATAAATTAATGAAAAGAAGTGAATTATTAACACATTGGAAAAGGAATTAAATTTCTGACTGATTTAATACGACATATTGCTATTGACAAAATAATATAAAACTCATGATTCAATATTACAAATATTCTGCAAAACTCATGATTCAATATTATAGATATTCCACAATGAAGATACTGACAGTAAATCAACTAATGCTGATCACCAATTCAAGAGTGTATAAAATTAATTACCACATAAGAAAACTTGAAATGTTCTGAGATCTTAAAATTCACATAAGAGTGAAGTTGAGTGAGATTTTCAAAATTCATCAACAGCTTTAAAAATTTACCTGACATTCCCAATGCCAATTAAAACCAATCAAAACTTTTAAAGTGTTTAATACTTACTAAAACAATATTCACCAATGAAAAATGAAAGACTTGTTTATCTCTCTAATCTATTGTAAATGATGTAACAAAATCACTGTTATAAAAGAAATACCCGGGGAGAGTCAAGATGGCAAAGAAGTAGCAGGCTGAGATGACATCAGGTAGCAGGAGATCAGCTAGATAGCTTATGAAACCATTCTGAACACCTACAAATTCAACAGGAGATGGAAGAGAAGAGCAGCAATAATTCTAGAAACAGAAAATTTACCACTTTCTGAAAGGTAGGACTGGTGGAGAAGTGAATCCAAAGCGACAGGAAGCCCCTCCCGCGGGGGCAGGGGCTAACTATCGCCAAGCAGCAGAACAACAGAGCACAAAATCGGAACTTTTAAAAGTCTGCTCCACTGAGACATCTCCCCATAGACGAAGCCCCCACGGGGACAGAATGGCCTCAGGTCCCACAGGGTCACAGAAGGATTGGGGCTGAGTGTTGCAGAGCGCACAGGTATTAGAGCAGGGAAGCTGGCGACAGAGACGGAGCCAAGGAGTCAACTCACAACTTGGGGTTACCTTCTTGTGATCCATGGCACAGGCCACTATTCTGTGAGCAGAGACCCCATAGGATCTGGGGAAACCCCCTGGAAGAGCCCAGGGATCTGTGGAGTTCGGGGACTCCAGGCGGGGCTGTGTGCCACAGACAGAGAAGCTTGTTCACAGGCTGGGTGAGCTCGGAGCGTGGCTGGAGACCAGGGAGAGGGGAGTGACTGAGCACTTTTCTCTGAGGGCGCACTGAGGAGTGGGGGCCCAAGCTCTCGGCTCCTCCGGGCCAGAGACTGTGAGGCCGCCATTTTCATTCCCGTCCTCCAGAACTCTATGGAAAGTGTTTAGGGAACAAAAGCTATGGAAAAAGAACCCAAGCAGATTACTTAGCCTGGCCCCTGGTAAGGATGGTGAAATTCCACCTGGGGCAAACACACTTGAGAATCACTACAACAGGCCCCTCCCCCAGAAGAGCAACAAGAAATCCAGCCAAGATCAAGTTCACTTACCAAGGAGCACAGCAGAATTCCAGAGGAGGAGAAAGCAAAGCATGGAATTCATGGCTTTCTCCCCATGATTCTTTATTCTTGCAAAGTTAATAATTTTTTTTATTTTTTTTCTTCTGCTAAATATTTTTTTAAATTTTACCCTTTCCTCTTTTAATGTTTTTTAACTAGTTTATCTTAATGATACTTTCATTAAAAAATACATTTTTTGAACCTTCATTACTACAGTCATATTTTATACTTCATTGTATCTAACTTTATTTTTTGTATACACATGGGTTTTTTCTTCTAAAAAAATTTGGGGTACAACTTCTTCTAATAGATCAAAATACACCCTAAATCTAGCACAGGGCTTTGTTCTAGTCACCAGCCTGAGCAAATTTTCTCCACTTTCTATTTCTTTATTCTCCCAACCAAATTATCTTATCAACTCCTTTTTTAAAAATTAAAAAAAAAAACTTTTCATCTTTATAGTCCTATTCCATCCCTTCATTGTGTTTATGCTTACATGTTTTTCATTCTTTAAAATTTTGGGAGGTAGTTTCTTCTAAGAGAGCAAAATACTCCCAAAATTAAGTGGGTGATCCTGTTCTAATCACCAGTCTAATATATATATTCTTTCTTTATTTGATTTTTTTAAATTTTTTTTTTCTGAATTTCTTTTCACCAGCTTTCTTCCCCCTACAATTTGGTGTCTCTTCTGATTTGGTTAAAGCACATTTTCCTGGTGTCTTTGCCACCCTTTTAGTGTTTTATTCACTCCTTCATATATTCTTATCTGGATAAAATGATAAGGTGGAAAAAATCACCACAAAAAAAAAAAAAAAACAAGAGGCAGTACTGAACACTAGGGACCTAATCAAAACGGACATTGGTAATATGTCAGATTTAGAGTTCAGAATGACAATTCTCAAGGTGCTAGCTAGACTTGAAAAAGGCATGGAGGATATTAGAGAAACCCTGTCTGGAGAAATAAAAGAAATAAAATCTAACCAAGTTGAAATCAAGAAAGCTATTAATGAGGTGCAATAAAAAATGGAGGCTCTTACTGCTAGGATAAATGAAGCAGAAGAGAGAATTAGTGATATAGAAGACCAAATGACAGAGAATAAAGAAGCTGAGCAAAAGAAAGACAAATAACTACTGGACCACAAGGGGAGAATTCGAGAGATAAATGATACCATAAGACGAAACAACATTAGAATAATTAGGATTCCAGAAGAAAAAGAAAGAGAGAAGGGAGTGGAAGGTATATTGGAGAGAATTATTATAGAGAATTTCCCTAATATGGCAAAGGGAACAAGCATCAAAATCCAGGAGGTGCAGAAAATCCCCCTCAAAATCAATAAGCATAGGTCCACACCCTGTCATCTAATAGTAAAATTTACAAGTCTTAGTGACAAAGAGAAAACTCTGAAAGCAGCCTGGGACAAGAAGTCTGTAACATACAATGGTAAAAATATTAGAATGGGAGCAGACTTATCCACAGAGACCTGGCAGGCCAGAAAGAACTGGCATGATATAGTCACAGCACTAAATGAGAAAAACATGCAGCCAAGAATATTATATCCAGCTAGGCTATCATTGAAAATAGAAGGAGAGATAAAAATCTTCCAGGACAAACAAAAACTAAAAGATATGTAAACACCAAACCAGCAATACAGGAAATACTAAAAGGGGTCCTCTAAGCAAAGACAGAGCCTAAATGTAGTAGACCAGAAAGGAACAGAGACAATATACAGTAATAGTCACCTAACAGGCAATACAATGGCACTAAATTCTTATCTCTCAATAGTTACCCTGAATGTTAATGGGCTAAATGCCCCAATCAAAAGACACAGGGTATCAGAATGCATAAAAAAAAAAAATCAATATGCTGTCTACAAGAAACTCACTATAGATCCAAAAACACCTCCATATTTAAAGTGAGGGGGTGGAAAACAATTTACCATGCTAATGGACATCAAAAGAAAGTTGGGGTGGCAATCCTTATATCAGATCAATTAGATTTTAAGCTGAAGACTATAATAAGAGATGAGGAAAGACACTATATCATACTCAAAGGGTCTGTCCAACAAGAAGATCTAACAATTTTAAATATCTATGCCCCTAACATGGGAGTAGCCATTTATATAAACCAATTAAAAACAAAATCAAAGAAACATATTGATGATAATACAATAATAGTAGGGGACTTTAACACTCCCCTCACTGAAATGGACAGATCATCCAAGCAAAAGATCAACAAGGAAATAAAGGTCTTAAATGACACATTGGACCAGAAGGACATCACAGATATATTCAGAACATTCCATCCCAAAGCAACAGAATACACATTCTCCTCTAGTACACATGGAACATTCTCCAGAATAGATCACATCCTGGGTCATATATCAGGTCTCAACTGGTATCAAAAGATTAGGATCATTCCCTGCATATTTTCAGACCACAATGCTCTGAAGCTGGAACACAATAACAAGAGGAAAGTTGGAAAAAACCCAAATACATGGAGATTAAAGAGCATCCTTCTAAAGAATGAATGGGTCAACCAGGAAATTAAAGAAGAACTGAAAAAATTCATGGAAACAAATGAAAATGAAAACACAACTGTTCAAAATCTGTGGGACACAGCAAAGGCACTCCTGAGAGGAAAATATACAGTGATACCAGCTTTCTGAAGAAACAAGAAAGGTCTCAAGTACACAACCTAACCCTACACCTAAAAGAGCTGGAGAAAGATCAGCAAAGAAAGCCTAAACCCAGCAGGAGACGAGAAATAATAAATATTAGAGCAGAAATCAATGAAATAAAAACCAAAAAAATAGAACAAATCAACGAAACTAGGAGCTGGTTCTCAGAAAGAATTAATAAACTCCTGGCCAGACTTACCAAAAAGCAAAGAAAAATGACCCAAATAATAAAAATCATGAATGAAAGAGGAGAGATCACAACCAACACCAAAGAAACACAAACAATTATAAGAACATCCTATGAGCAACTATACACCAGCAAATTTGATAATATGGAAGAAATGGATGCATTCCTAGAGACATATAAACTACCAAAACTGAACCAGGAAGAAATAGAAAACCTGAACAGACCCATAACCAGTAAGGAGATTGAAACAGTCATCAAAAATCTCCAAACAAACAAAAGTCCAGGGACAGACAGCTTCCCAGGGGAATTCTACCAAACATTTAAAAAAGAACTAATTCCTATTCTCCTGAAATTGTTCCAAAAAATAGAAATGGAAGGAAATCTTCCAAACTCATTTTATGAGGCCAGCATCACCTTGATCCCAAAGCCAGACAAGGATCCTTTCAAAAAAGAGAATTACAGACCAATATCCTTGATGAACAAAGATGCGAAAATTCTCACCAAAATACTAGCCAACAGGTTCCAACAGTACTTTAAAAGGATTATTCACCACGACCAAGTGTGATTTATTCCAGGGCTGCAAGGTTGGTTCAACATTTGCAATGTGATACAATACATTAATAAAAGGAAGAACAAGAACCATATGATACTCTCAATAGATGCTGAAAAGCATTTGACAAAGTACAGCACCCTTTCTTGATCAAAACTCTTCAAATTAGGGATAGAGTGCACATACCTCAATATCATCAAAGCCATCTATGAAAAACCCATAGCAAATATCATTCTCATTGGAGAAAAATGGAGAGCTTTTCTGCTAAGTTCAGGAACAAGACAGGAATGTCCATTATCACCAATGCTATTCAACTTAGTTCTAGAAGTCCTAGACTCAGCAATCAGACAACAAAAAGAAATTAAAGGCATCCAAGTCGGCAAAGAAGCCAAACTCTCACTCTTTGCAGATGATATGATACTATATATGGAAAACCCAAAAGACTCCACTCCAAATCTGCTAGAACTTGTATAAGAATTCAGTAAAGTATCTGGATATAAAATCAATGAACAGAAATCAGTCGCATTTCTTTATAGCAACAAGACAGAAGAAAGAGAAATTAAGGAGTCAATCCCATTTACAATTGCACCCAAAACCATAAGATATCTAGGAACAAACCTAACCAAAGAGGCAAAGAATCTATACTCAGAAAACTATAAAGTACTCATGAAAGAAACTGAGGAAGACACAAAGAAATGGAAAAATGTTCCATGCTCCTGGATTAGAAGAACAAACATTGTGAAAATGTCTATGCTACCTAAAGCAATCTACACACTTAATGCAATCCCTACCAAAACACCATCAATTTTTTTCACAGAAATGGAAAAAATAATCCTAAAATTTATATGGAACCAGGAAAGACCTTGAATAGCCAAAGGAATATTGAAAAAGAAAGCCAAAGTTGGTGGCATCACAATTCCGGACTTCAAGCTCTATTACAAAGCTGTCATCATCAAGACAGCATGGTACTGGCACAAGAACAGACACATGGAACAGAAGAGAGAGCCCAGAAATAGACCCTCAACTCTATAGTCAATTAATCTTCAACAAAGCAGGAAAGAATGTCCAATGGAAAAAAGACAGCCTCTTCAATAAATGATGTTGGGAAAATTGGACAACCACATGAAGAAAAATGAAACTGGATCATTTCCTTATACCACACATGAAAACAGACTCAAAATGGATGAAGGCCCTCAATGTGAGACAGGTATCCATCAATATCCTTGAGGAGAACACAGGCAGCAACCTCTTCAACCTCAGTCGCAGCAAAGTCTTCCTAGGAACATCGCCAAAGGCAAGTTCCCTTGGGAACAATGGGCAAAAATGAACTATTGGGACTTCATCAAGATCAAAAGCTTTTGCACAGCAAAGGAAACAGTCAACAAAACTAAAAGACAACTGACAGAATGGGAGAAGATATATGCAAACGGCATATCAGATAAAGTGCTAGTATCCAAAATCTATAAAGAGCTTATCAAATTCAACACCCAAAGAACAAATAATCCAATCAAGAAATTGGCAGAGGACATGAACAGACATTTCTGGAAAGAAGACATCCAGATGGCCAACAGACACATGGAAAAGTGCTCCACATCAATCAGCAACAGAGAAATATAAATCAAAACCACCTCACACCAGTCAGAATGGCTAAAATTAACAAGTCAGGAAATGACAGATGCTGGCAAAGATGTGGAGAAAGAGGAATCCTCCTACACTGTTGGTGGGGATGCTAGCTAGTGCAACCACTCTGGAAAACAGCATGGAGGTTCCTCAAAAAGTTGAAAATAGTGCTACTCTAAAACCCAGCAGTCATACTACTGGGTATTTACCCTAAAGATACAAATGTAGTCATCTGAAGGGGCATGTGCACCCGAATGTTTATAGCAGCAATGTCCACAATAGCCAAACTATGGAAAGAATCTAGATGTCAATCAACAGATGAATGGGTAAAGAAGAGGTGAGATATATATACAATGGAATACTGTGCAGCCATCAAAAGAAATGAAATCTTGCCATTTGCTACGACGTGGATGAAACTAGAGGGTATCATGCTTAGCAAAATAAGTCAAGTGGAGAAAGACAACTATCATATGATCTCCCTGATATGAGGAAGTGGAGATGCAACATTGGGGGTGTGGGGGGTAGGAAAAGTATAAATGAAACCAGATGAGATAGGGAGGGAGACAAACCAAAAGAGACTCTTAATCTCACAAAACCAGCAGCATTTATTTTTCTTAAAGAGGGTTCCCAACAACTGTATAAGCTTAAGCCTCACAAAACCTGGATCTGACCTTAAAGACCAGATTTATAGTTATGTTGGTTAATTTTATGTATCAACTTCACTAAGTCATGGTATGCCCAGATATTTGGCTAAACATTATTCTTGATATTTCTGTGAAGGTGCTTTTGGATGAGAATATCTAAATTGTTGGACTGAGTAATGCAGGTTGTCCTTCAGAATGCAGAGAGGCCTCATCCAATCAGGTAAAGGCCTGAAAGAACAATAGCTTGATCTCTCCCCCTCAATTAAGAGAGAATTCTCTTGCTTTTAAGGTTCTGAGGTGGAAGAGCAGCTTTCTTGGATCTACCACAGGCTATTAGCCTCCAGACTCAAGCTAGGACATCACCACTGCAAATTTTGAGCTTGTCAGCTTCCATAATCACAAGAGCCAATTCCTTATATGTATTATACATACTATCTGTATTTATATCTATAGATATAGATAGATCAATATATCTCCTTGGTTCTGTTTCTCTGGAGAACTCTAATACAGTAGATTGAGCAGGATAAAATCAATTTCAGGCATGCTGAATTTGTGATCTCTTTGAGATATTTTACATATTGAAAATATGCCTTAGATTATAGAGTGCATTTTTTTTCAGTCTAAAAATATCATACACGATAGGTGAAAATTCCAAAGAATTTTTCTCCTAACCATTCTTGACTTTTTCTAAACTTGGAATGGGCATAATGCTATAAAACCACAGCATTTATCTTGGGGTTAGGGGAAGTCATAAACCCCTCTGATTATCTGAAGGAAACCTTATCCTCCATTAGAATGCAAACTCCATCATGGAAGGACCAGTATCTTGACCAAGGCTCTATTTCCAGTGTCTAGGACAGTATTTTGCATATAATAGATATTCAGTAAATATTTTGCTTACCAAGCAGTTGTTGGTAAATTATAACTCACACACATTTCCTGCAGTAAACTCAGTAATAGCATCCCAAATACATCCATGTACTAATCTCCAGAATCTGTGAATGTGTTACTTTAGATGGCAAAAGGCATTTTGCAAGCATAATTAAGAATCTTGAGATAAGAAATGTACCCTGAATTATCTGGGTTGGCTCAATGTAATCATTACAGTCCGTAGAAGAGGAAGCATAGAGAGAGAGATCTGAAGATGCTATACTTCGTACTCTGAGGACAGAAGGTACCAATGAGCCAAGAGAAGCAGTGGGGCTCTCAAATTTGGCAAAGGCAAGGAGACAGACTTTCTCAAGCACCTCCAGAAGGAAAGCAGCCCTGCCAATGCCTGTTAGACTTCTGACCTCCAGAAATGAAAAATAATAAATTTTTGTCATTTTATGTCACTAGACTTAATGTGTTACAATGTGTTACAGCTTCAATGGAAAATTACTATAACTCTCCTCCAAAATCTGCCCATCTTATTGCCACTGACTAGGTCTGGTTTCCATCATCTCTCCCCTGGCCTACTTCAACACTCTACTAACTGTTCCCTCTGCCTCCAATTTCTCCCACTCAGGGCAATCCTAAGATTCTCGCAGGATATATATGATTATAGCATGGCTTTGTTCTCAAATCCTTAGTATGTCAAGTTTGACTCTCAACAGTCTGTCCTCCATTACATACCCAGCTTTATTCCTAATAATTCAGCCAATAAGTTCCATATATCTTCCTAATATGCCTCACTCTTGCATGTTTCTTAAATGTTACCAAACCTTTTCTCCAGTTAAATTTCTACTCATTATTTGTTATTCATCACTCAAGTATATATTCTCCTAAAGAAGCTTTTCCTGAACACCAAGTGTTAGCAAAATGTAGAAAAACTGGACCTTCATGCATTCCTGGTGGGAATGAAAACTGGTGCAGTAACTTTGGGAAACAATTCGGCAGTTTTTTAAAAACTTAAACATAAATTTATCATATGACCCAGCATTTCCACTATAGGTATCTACTCAAGAAAAATGAAAATGCACACAGAAACATGTACTCAAATATTCATAACAGCATTATTTATAGTAATCCCAAACTGGAAATATCCAAATGTTTATCAACTGACAAATGGATTTTTAAAAAGTAGTACATCCACACATTTGAATACAATTCTGTAATTAAAAGAAACAAAATGTTGATACATATTTCCATATGGATGATCTTCAAAAACATGCTGAGTAGTAGTCCAATATAAAAGACTATATATTGTATGATTGTGTTTATATAAAATATCTAGAAAAGGCAAATTAATAGAGCTAGAGAAAGATGAGTAGTTTCCTAGGATTGAGGTGGGAGTCAATATTAATTGCAAATGGGGACAGGGAATATTTTGTGGTGAAAGAAATATTCTAAAACCAGATTGTAGTGATAATCACATAATGACAAATTTACTAAAATCACTGAATTTACATTAGCATTGGGTAAATTATTTTTATATAAATTATACCTCCATAAAAATATTTTTAAAAAATAAAAAAACACACAATAAATATTTTGGAACCACAGAATACATAAATTCTCTAAAAGAAACCTGCAATGATACACTCACACAATACATCAAATACAAGTTGGCATACAATGTCTACATTCCATGAAGTCTTTTCTGTGTTTTTTTTTAAACTGATTCTTTTTATTTTTAGTTGTATTTATATGAGAATATATATATATATATTACTATGTTATGTTAGTGACCATACAGTACATCATTACTTTTTGATGTAGTGTTCCATGGTTCATTGTTTGTGTATAACACCCAGTGCTGTGGTCTTAATTAAGGATTTACCATTGAAAAGTTGCAACCAGTGATAAATTCAAGGTGAACATTACTTCACAATTTTTATATTTTTCTATTTGTAGATTTTGACACTAAAGAGACTTAGAAAAAAAAACCAGAGAATCAGAGGGATGAAGAGAAATAAAATTGGCAACCGAGCTCTGGAAAACAATGCACTACTGTCCACAGGTCTAGTCTGGTGAGCAGTCCAATGATACCAGATTGCACACAATATTTTCTCCAAAGAGAAATGCACATTTAAACGTATCTTTTTGACTTCTCCTTTTCTGCCAATAAGTATAATATAATGGTTTTTTTGTTTCATGAATTGGTTCCTAAAATATTTCACAGAAAACTGAGGGAGCAAAAACTGTAATAAATGTCAGAATTTGATGTGTCCATAAAAGTTCTTTAAAGTCCAGCTTATCAGAGGCCATGAGTATAATCTTTAGCAGTGCCATAAAATATAGTAAAGACCATAGGGTTTAAGTTCAGTAAAACTGCAAAGGCCCTAACCTATTGTTACTTAATAGGGGCTAGAAAAAGAATAGCCTTAACAGTACTTCACTGAATTCAGATAGCAGGAAACTCAGTTCTGAAGATCAGCTTGAAAGAAGGTGACTGGAGTCCAAAGTATCATAATGTGGAAATAACAGAAAGCTGGCTAAAAATCAAGGTCATCTGAGAGCCTTCAAAACAGCAAGAAACAAGTAACATTTTAACATACTTAATAAAACATTTTAATCACATGAAACTCTAATAATGTAAATATAATTTTAATTTGAGGAAAACATAACTCTGAGATGTGAAGTAATTAGTAAGTGACATTACTATGTCTCATGTGTATGGCTTTAGACCACAGTTTTTAAGCTCCAACTATTTCAGTGATAGGATAGTGAGAGTGGCTAATGGAAAAGAAAACCAGCTCAGTAGCACGAAGCAGTGTGCTTCAAATGGCAGAGTGGTTGTGAGAATCCCTGATGTCTGTGACCTAAAATCAGAGAACAAGTTGCCATTCTCACCATTAAGACCATTTGTTCACATTTAGTTCCCATGGAGAAAGCAAAATAAATGTGAGGATGATAGGGACAGGACTGACCTTAATACTCTTTGTGTATTTTAATCTGAACAAATCAGTTCCCCCTTGTCAGCAGGTATTCTCTGGCTGCAGAAACTGAGTAATGGTGTGGTCTGCCTGCTATTCACATATATTGTGAACCAGGTGAGCAGCAATAACTTATTCAGGGATATAGAGACTTTATTTTTCTCTGCCATAAACAAAGAATATTTCAAGAAAACTGTGTACTTCAGTGAAATACACAGGATGTTTTGACATTTAGAAATCACAGTTTTTCTCCACAGGAATATAGATAAAATTTTCTCAAGTGTTCTGGCAGTTACATAATCTTAGTATTTATTTCTAAAATATTCATTAGTAATGAAACATATTGTTACTCAAATACTTTTACTGGTTGGTGTGGGCTTTTAAAAAACAAGTTTGAGTATAGTTTATTTCTCTCTTCTGGTCTCTCCAGAAAAATGTTGCTTCTCTTCTTAAGTAGCAATTCCATATTTTTTACTCTATGCCTGGTTATAAACCATTACTCCAAATTATATTTTACAATATATTGAATAGAATATTGGTCATATAACAATAAAGGTCATAGTCCATATTCCATTTTCCAAAGTTTATCCCTAGAAGTCCATAAGGATTTCTTTCTGGCCTTGTCTAGTTTTCTATTTACATCTGCCCACCGCCAGATGTTATTACTTGACATGGCATTGTATATCATTGCCATGTAGGTGGCATAAAGATTTATGTCCTATTCATGAATAGTTGACAAATTCTATTTTCATTTCACAATGGATGAATGCAAATCACTTGGCCTTAATGTTTCAAAAACAAAGTTATTACTGTTTGGCATTCTTTTTGGCTTGAAAAATGTTTGGCTTTTTGTACACAGACACACACAAACACACCATATACATTTTCTTTTCCTTTTTAGGCTGATTGTATATTCTGAAGCTTGACTGCCTCTATAAAGACTTGGGCTTCAATTCTCTTGCCTTAAGATCAGCATATTAGGAAAATAAGCATGGCTTTATTTTTCATTTGCATTGCTTATCTTCAATGTGTGATTTTTTTTTCCAGAGCACTAAGTTACCAGGGCTTCTGATTGATGCACTTGCCATCTTGCATATTGATTTGTAACTGACTCTCTCATTTGTCTTCACAATTCCATCTTTCATAGATTGGAGTCATTCCCAAACACATCAGATTATATCATTTCAGAGATCAGATACTTACTTCTTTTCAGCCTTAGGCTTCTCTGTACATGAACTACTCTGCTGTGTGTAATCTATTTACTTTTGCACTTAAAATATATTTTAGACCTTACTTTACATATTGCATGGAATTGGCAATGTACTTCTACAAAATAGCATGATTTTACAATATTAGCGTAGGCTTTAACATCTAAGGGGATCAAGGGCTGAGGCTATCAGGATCCCCTCTTGTTCTATTATCCCACTACTACCCACAGCAAGTGCTTAAAAATGCTCTTTGACTGATACGGACAGGGTGGTTTCTGGATGATATGGAAAATAAGTATCTTCACGAGACACTAAGAATGACTGAAAGTACAGGATTCCCAGGGATAATATATCTCAGATTTGGCCTAAAAATCCATTATTTTATTTTCTAATTCTGCATCTCAATTGTAAATGTAATAAAATGCCAACATTATTCTAAGCAAGTGGAGGGATTCAATCTTGATTTTTAAAATTACAGTTTTGCTTCTATCAATAAAACCACAGTACAAGTGCTAGACAAAAATATTGGGGAGAACTTCTAATTTGACCAAACCAATTTCCATGACCAGCTCCCTCAAACTAAAGTATTGGTGTAGGAAAGAAAGAAGAGAGATTAGAAAATAATTAAGTTCAGTTTGAGAGGTTATGCCCAGAGAATTCACAACCTCAGGCCAACTCACACACAAGGTGGAACCACTGAGCTTTCTTTAATGTCTAGAATCTGAAAGTAGTGCAGATCTACTTCCCAGATATCTTGCTTCCAAGGTCAAACCCAGGGATGGTGTGTGTTTCCTGCAGAAGGCACTCAAGCCTGCACAGTATGGCAGAGAAGCAGAGTAGAAATGGTAGCATGGCTGGTGGTATAAGAATTTGAGAGAAAGAGACAATCTCTTGAGATACCTATGGCACCATGCAGAGTGGGATAAGACAGTATTTAAAAGTGTCCTAAGACTCCCCAAAGGGGTATGAGACCTTGCTCTAAGACATAACTCTCCGGTCAAGAGATTTCACAGACTAAGCAGTAGATAATACGGAATGAAGGAAGACACCATATGTAATAACATTGTGGAACAGGACCACACAGAATGAAGAGCATCCTACTATAGGACTTAGGTCAAGACCTAAAAGGAGACACTTTTGGGGCGCCTAGGTGGCTCACCTAGGTGGCTCAGTCAGTTGAGCAACCAACTGATGGATTTCAGCTCAGGTCATGATCTTAGGGTCATGGGATCAAGCCCTGCATCGGGCTATCCCTCAGTGGGAGTCTGTTGGGGATTTTCTTTCCCTCTCCTTTTCTCTCTTTCTCTCTCTTTGCCCCTCTCCCCCACACTTGCTCTCACTCTCTCTCTCTCAAATAAATACATCTTTAAAAAAAAGAGAGAGAGATACTTTCTTCTTCCCAAAATGATAAATTTGTACAATTTCCCCCTCTCCACTTTAACTAAGTTTATATTTAAATGATTAAAGTATTTATTCCATTAATTTTCCTGAAAGTGACAAAATGAAGTTTTCCTAATTGTAGTGAATGTGCTGTCACATGTTGTTAAGAACACCAATTCTGGAACCAGATCTACTGGGTTCAAATCTTAGCTTTGCCTAGGATTTGTAACATTAAGCAAGTAGCATTATCTCTCTGCGTCTCTGTTTCTTCATATATAAACTGGGAAAAATAATGGTGATTTCCTTATACTACTTACTTATACTATTATAAAATGAATTGACATATATATATAATGTACATAGAAAAGTACCAATGATAAGTGATTATATATACTTATATAAAATACATATTATTATTCCTATCAAATGGAAAGGGTGCTAAAAAGACAAATTAATTTTAAACAGTAACCTTTCGCCACATTGTGCCATACTAAATATATAAATGCTATATAAATATATTACTATTAGAGAATTTTAGAGAAGAAATAGAATTACAGATCAGGAAGAAAGATATTTAAAAAGATCAAATAATTTTTCCATGGCCCCATAGCTAACAAATCTCAAGACCATGGTTCAAACTCAGGTCATCACTTATTCAACATGTCAGGTACTAGTCTACATTGTGAAGTAAAGTGGTATGCTGGGCACATATACATCTACCTCACAGAGCTTACGATATGCCAGAAAACACACCTGGAAAGAGTGCAGTATATTAAGATAGGAGAAATACATGGTGCTGCATGCCTAGGAGCCAAGCAAGGCTTTTAAAGTGAATTGAAGCCAAAATCTAAATGAAGAGTGGCATTTAGACAGATGAAGGAATGAGGTTAGAATACTTGAGGACAATGATGAACTATGTAAGAGGCCCCAGAGTTTAGAAATAATGCAACTTGTTCAAGGAACGGATATAAATTTAGTATATTTCAGCAAAGAATGCAGAAAGACAAAATGCATGGAAGCAGTAGACAAGATGAGATACTTAAGCAGTCAGTCTTATATATAAACTATGGTAAGAAACCTGGAGTGAAAGACAATGAAAACTATCAAAATTTTTAAGCAGAAGGTAGATTTCCCTGTTGGAGAATCCTTCTAAAAGCTGTAGGGGAAAAAAAAAAAAAAAAACAAACCTGGAGAGGGCAAGATAAGAGAAGGTAAGAGTCAGGGAGACCAGTTGAAAGACTGGCGTAGCCACAAGAGAAAACTAGGCCTTCCGTCATAATAGCCCTTGTTCTTTGGAGCGACATCACTATAAGAAAACAGTAAAGATAAAGCAAGGAAAATAAACTATTCTTTCTCTCCTTAAGTCTTCTGCAACTTGTTTAATATCTATCAGATTGTTAGTGAAAAGCGACCTTAAGGAGTGAGAAGTGACCTTAAGGAAACCAATCTTTGGGATGTATAGAACGGCAACATGTCTTGCTTGTGTTCTATTAAACAGCAGAGTTAGAACTAAATATCAGATCTATCCTGCCAACCCAGAGCCCTTCATCGCACCATCCTGAAGTAAATCCCTTAGAATGAAGGCAAGGCCACAGCAGTCACTAAGAATCTGAGAGTTCCAGAATCCTGAGCAGTTTTTTCCTGAAAAGAAGACTTCTAACAGACCCCGTGTGCCAGCAACCTGGGCCAGAGGCTGTGCTTCTGTCAGCTGAAAAGATGGTGTACTGGAGGTGTGTGCATTGAGTTTTAGATTATGGTTTTCTTCCACTCACAAGGAAATTTGCAACCAGAATAAGTTAAGATTCAAACTCAGTGAATAATGTAGTTCAGTTCAGTATGGAAAATAGTCTAATAGTATAGTTATAGAAAATTGTAATAAGTAGCCAACTGCTTTCAACAGTCTGTTAGATTGTCCCAGTGCATAGGGGGGAAAATCATATTAAACTGAAATCTTCCTGCCTATAATTTCTCCTCACTGGTCTGATTTTCCCCAAGCTGCCTCAAATGCATCTGACAAATAAATAGGGAGGAAATAATAAAGTTCTGCCCTCTGGAGCCTCTGAAAACCAGTCTTGGCTTATCTTCCAGTTGAATAAAAAATATTTGGGGTCAAGCCTGAGCTTTGCAAATGAGCTCAATTAACCCAGATTCACTTTGGGAGGAAATTTTTTATTCAGAATAATCCAGTTATCTAATAGAGTCTATTCTTAATAAATGGATAGCAGGGAGATTAAGTGCCCCAGACTTTCAGAAAATACATTGAGACAAAGCCTAGAAGCACAAAGCAATGACAACCAACCCAGTGTCTGTTCCATTGCAATGCCTGGTTCTCTGAAGTCTTATGGAATTGGGAAGTAACTCTAACAGGCCGGTCTGTTGTACCACTGGTCTAACAGGCTCAGGACAGTATCAGTATGATGGTGACACAGTGACACAAACAAGTTTAATATATTCTGGACTTGCATTAGACTTAAGGCTTGGGATTCACAAACACCCACCTCTCTTACTGAGTTTCCAGTTCCTGCTCATCACTGCAGCAAGAAAGCCTCTGATAGGCCTAGGTGTCAAGGGAATAGGTCCAAATCTAAGGATTTAACTTGCTCCCTCCTCTACAAACCATGCAGGTTTGAGTTTCCTCTTAGGAAGATGTCAAAATCTAAAATAATCCCCAACACCTGTCATATAAACAGGAAGAGACTTATTATCTTTAACCAAAGCACTATTTATTATTACAGAAATACTAAATGCATCAGCAGAGATGGGTCTCAGCTTGCGGTGGTTGGGACTGTAAATATATTTAATTTTCAATCCAAAAAACAAATTATTTATTCATAGTCATCACTGGTTCAGCATTTAATTCTCAGCACGCAGGAAGATAAAGGATTTCAGAGACTCGTGCTATAATGGTGAGATTAAAAAAATGATCTATAATCCCTGATCCCAACAGATCCAATAGTTCACCTGATTAATTTTATAGTTTTTATAGAAAGAAAATGGTGACACTCAAAATGACTCTGGGCTATTTATTCATTGGTTAGTCTAAGCATATGATATAACTGTTCCTCTGACCCAGCTCAAATGAGAGATCATTGATAGAAGCTGCTACTGGCTGGATTTAGTCTGGAACAGGCTGTTATCACCATAATTTGTACAGAATCACAATTAGGCATAGGAAACAAGAAGCTAAGAAGTTAACCTGAAAGCAGAATTGCCTTGGGGAAATAGGGCATCTCTGTTCTATGTATTTTGCTGATCTATTTCCCTGGGATCTCTCCGGATTGAGAACCAGAGTCATTTTCCTAATTATTAAATCAGAGGATTAGCGTAGGCATTCTAAATAGCTCGTGCTAATCTGTGTGGGGTGCACATGCACACATGCACACACTAAGCATCAGAAATAGGATATGCCTCATTTCTGGGGAAAAGAACATCAAGTTCTTTCTCAGACCACCCCAGGCAATACCTAGTTGAGTCCACACTGATTAGGTTTAGTTGACAGCTCCTTATGGAACACTAGCACCCACAGTCCTCTTTCCAAAAAAATAGGAGAAGGGATTATTATTTCTAATTCTTCACTCCTTCCTTCCTAGAGAATAACAGTCTCTTTGCCACATTTAGAGTAAGCCAATGTGACTTGGCCATGCAATTTGCTTCAGCCAATGAAATAGTAAATATAATATGAGCAGAAGCTTTGAACTTGCTTGGAAAATTTGATTTTGTTTCTAGCATATCTGCTATCCTGGTGGAAAAAGCACACACACCTAGTAGTTACTCATCCCAGATGGAGTCATGCAGAGAACTAAAGTCAAACTATAACATAGAGCCAAATCAGGAGCCCAGCCAACCCGCAGATTCACGATCCAATGAATAAATAAATAAATAAATATCTACTGTTGCAAACTGTTAACAGCTTTTAAGCTTTTTAAAGGTTATTCATTATATGGTTTCATTGCTACAATAGCTGACTAATATAAAAGATATTCCAGAGTTCAAATTAACAGTACTGATAAAGCACAGTAGGATATCCAAGCTCAAAAGGAATATATGTCCACACAAGCAAGTGAATGAAATATAAATTATCTTCATATCATCTAACTGAAATACCCTAGAGCTCAAATAGTCCATTAAATTGTTTACCTCTTTTTATTTTACATATTTTTATCAAGGATAAATAGGTTAAAATGTAAAAGAAATCCAAAATAAGAAAAAAAAAGGCTACAAATAAATGTTGGTTGTAAACACTAGACTCTAGTCTGTTATAAAACCTTCTACTGAAAATTAAACTATTTTGAAAAATAGTCAATCTTTCCTGATTTCTCCAGGAAAATTTTTTGATGTAAATATTACCATTTACTACAGAAAATATATTTTAATTATTTCTATAATAATTGTGATGTTTAAAATTTTAATGGAGTCATAAAGATAGAAAGTATCCCTTACCTTTGATAAGTTACTAACAACTTTTTCATGTCAAGAAAATCTAATAAGTTACCGAGCTGACACCTCTAAAATGACCAATTTAATCATTTTAGACAATTCAGTAATCAACAGGAAGTTCTCTACAATAAATTCAATGGTAGAAAACAGTACTGAATTTCAAGGCAATTTGAAATGGCTAGATCATAGTTTGATCACAACCTCTTGGGGCTAGGAAAAAAAAAAAAAAAAGAAGGAATCCTCTGTCTCCATCATGGACCAGGCCTTTCAAGGACAGGGACCGAGGAGAACACTGGCAGAAACTTCTTTCACCCCAGCCATAGCAACTGTTTACTAGACACATGACCAGAGGCAAGGGAAACAAAAGCAAAAATGAACTATTGGGACTTAATCAAGATAAAAAGCTTCTGCACAGCAACAGAAATAATCAACAAAACTAAAGGATAGCCTATAGAATGGGAGAAGATATTTGCAAACAACATATCTGATAAAGGGTTAGTATTCAAAATCTACAAAGAACTTATCAAACTCAACACCCAAAAAATAACCCAATTAAGAAAGGGGCAGAAGACAAGAACAGATACATTTCCAACAAAGACATCCAGATGACACATGAAAAGATACTCATCATCAGGAAAATACAATTCATTTGATGAGATACCATCTCACAATTGTCAGGATGGCTAAAATTAATGAAACAAAACAAAATAGTCTTGACTCTCCATATTCTGTCAAAGATATTTTAGGCCATTTAAACTATATGACAAATTTAAATCATAGGTATTTTCATACTTATTTTGCCATCAAAGAAATGGAGATTCAAAGAGGCTAAATAACTTGTCCAAATTCACACAACTAGTAAATGATGATGTTAGAATTTCAAGCAAATGTTTTTTTATAAAGTCCCATACAAATGAGTCTCTCATTTTATATGTAAAGAAGATGAAACTGGAAGGGAAAAGTCAATAGTTCATTTAGGTACACAGACGCTAAAACAATTTGTTACCAAAAGAACAATAATGTGGTGTATACTTTAAAGTTGTTAAGAGAGTACATCTTTTTTAATTTGCTCTTGCCTCAAGGACACCTAAGGATTTGATCCTTGATTGAATATTCCTTGTTGAAAAGACCTCCAAAAATGGGACTTCCCTCATCTGAGATGGCCTGCCCTAACCCACTCTTGTCTTATAACCACATGCTTTCCAAGTGAGAAGTGCCTAGGACATTTGTAAGCTGTATCTTGAAAATGAAAGGCCTCACTATGTTGCTGCTACACATGTTGCATTATTGCCTATTCTGTCTCCTTTCCTAAAGCTAAGAAAATATGGTGGTGGGTAAAGCCAATAGTAACCTGAGAGTCTGATTGTCAGTATGAAGATAATATAATGCTGCTGGTTGAATGTACTAGATTTTTACAGAGGCTAAAGAAGCTGATTTAGTCCCATAGCTAGCTTATTGCAGAATCTTGATAAATACATAGCCTCATAGCTCCTAATTCAATGTGTTCTCTACTACATTACTATAATAATTTCAAATGACTTCAAAGTAGCAAAAGTATGTATTTTTTACGAGGTGAGATTATATGTATAACCAATTTTTATTCAGCCTTCAAGGACTCTGTCAACTCACAAATTTTTCATAAAGATTTGCAAAGTATTCTGTAATGGATACACCATTGCCTTCTTCCTGACCTCCCACATCATGTGTCTTCTACAGGAGGTATTTAGACATTTAATCATTATTTGCCTTGTGTTGTTCTCTGTGCCTCTCCTCCTACCCCCACCCATTATTAGATAGCAGCATCTTCAAAGGCTTATACTTCTTTAATCACTTTGAGAAGTTCCTAGCCCAGTATTCGACATTTACTAAGTTCTCTATAGGGTCTTAGTCTTTTTTTTTTTCAAAGATTTTATTTATTTATTTGACAGAGAGAGAGAAATCACAAGTAGGCAGAGAGGCATAAAGAGAGAGGAAGAAAAAGGCTTCCTGCTGAGCAAAGAGCCCAATGTGGGGCTCGATCCCAGGACCCTGGGATCATGACCTGAGCTGAAGGCAGAGGCTTTAACCCACTGAGCCACTCAGACGCCCCTCAGTGGGGTCTTCTTGAATGAAGGAAGGACAGTTGAGATTTTAAATTTTGTAATATGATATGTTCAAACAGCCATAATATTTTAAAAAGCAGTTTAAACCCAAATGATACAGCATGCCTAATTAAATTGAATTCTCATTATAAAGGTTACCAGGTTGAAACATTTAACCCTGAGACCTCCATTAAACAAATTATTAGATATATAAGGGAGCTCAAAACTAGGGCCCTTATCATCATCAGCCAATTTGCAAAGCACATTAACTTGACTAAACCCAGTCTTATGATAAAGATAAGAAATCTAAAAAAAAGAAAAAAAAATTGGAAATCTATTTTTCTCCAGAAATATTGTGTAATTTCTTCCCTGTTTCAATAGAGTCAAAATCAACAAATTTATTTCTGTTCAACATCTTAACAACACAAAGCATCTTTGTATAACAAACTATCTTTACTGGCAATCAGCATCCCTAATAGCAACACATCTCTGAAGTAGGTTTTGGGGGGGGGGGTAAAATTTTATTTATTTATTTGAGAGAGAGAGAACAGAAGCAGAGGGGAGGAGGAGAGGTAGAGGGAGAAGCAGACTCCCCAGTGAGCAGGGAGCCTGATGTGGGGCTCAATCCCATGACGCTGGGATCATGACCTGAGCCCAAGGCAGACCCTTAACTGACTGAGGCACCTAGGCACCCCTGAAGTTGGTGTTTTTTAAAGCAACAACTTCTGCAAGGATAACTCTAGGAACACTGATTTCCCATAATATGTTCTGAAATAAGAGGATTCCTTTTCCTTTTAAATAGAATGGTAGTATTTTTTTTCTAAATAAGCTATTATTATTTATTGCTAGAATGTTCACAATTAAATTTTCTGCTAAGAAAAACTTTAATCTCATTTCTTGAAAATGATATATAACATCAAATGATTGTTTGTTTGTTTGTTAAATTTATCTAAGTATCCTTTATTAATGCCAAGTAGCTTAGCTAATTTTCCTGGTCATTCTTTAAAATTATCTATAGTCAGTCTTTAAATCCATTTTTTTAAAAGATTTTGTTTATTTATTTGCAGACAGAGATCACAAGAAGGCAGAGAGGCAGGCAGAGAGAGTGGGGAAAGCAGGCTCCCCGCTGAGCAGAGAGCTCGATGTGGGGCTTGATCCCAGGACCCTGGGATCATGACCTGAGCTGAAGGCAGAGGCTTTAAGGTACCCCTTTAAATCTATTTTTTAATTTTTTTTTAAGATTTTATTTATTTATTTGACAGATTTTAACCAAAACAGAAAGTGCCTAAGAAACAGAAATAGCTGAATTTCTTAAAGTGCTCTAATACACAAAGTCACACCAAAACAACAATGTAATTGAACTGCATTATAGGAAATTACTGGAATTGCCTCCATTGGCAATTCTAGAAATGTAGGAAGAGATGAAGCTTACATGGCAGATCTGCAACCCAAAGGTTTCTCATGCATAAAATTGGAAAAGATTATTTCCCCTAAAAATGGTACTTATATCAGTCACATGAATGAATGAATGGTTCTGAGAAAATTAAACAAATAAATGTGAGTAAATACCTTTATTAATATACAGACATCAAAATCAGAAAATAAAATCATAATTATATAAGTAAAACTTCTAACATACTGAGCAATGTAGAAGAGTGTTTCTTAAAGTACTTCCAAAGACACTTATACCATAATCCTGTGATATGTTTGTAAAAAATTGATAGTGATACCCATAAAGTAGAAGAGAGGAAACTAAGCTTTTCAAAGCACTAAACTATAAAAAGACAGAAATTTTGGTCAATGTAACATTGGGATAAATGATGTTACAGGGGTACCTGGGTCGCTCTGTCAGTTAAGCATCTGCTTTCAGCTCAGGTCATGATCCTAGGGTCTTGGGATCAAACCCCTCATTGGGCTCCCTACTCAGTGGGGTTTCTGCTTCTCCCTCTGCTCCTCTCTCTGCTCATGTTCTCTCTCCCTCAAGTAAATAAATGAAAATCTTTTTTAATTAAAAATAATAAATAAATGATGTTACATATGCCAATAGCTCCTGAGAACATCATTGTATTATAAATTTATAAAATTGTTACTGGTTATGATAACTAACTTGAGTCAATGTTCTCATTTTTTGGATTCAGTACAGGTCTGTTAATGAAGGCAAGGAACTATATGCTAGATTTATGCCACCCCAAATTTTGTAAAAATAACTTTACACATTTAAAATATCAAGCTTCTCAACCTATGTGTCTATTGACAGATGAGTGGATAAAGAAGCTGTAACAAGTGTATTAAATGGAATATTACTTAGCCACAAAAAAAGAATGAAATCTTGTCATTGGTGACAAATGGTTGAACCTAGAGGGTATTAAGTTAAACAAGTCAGACAGAGAAAGACAAATGCCACAAGGTTATATGTGGATCCAAAAAACAAGCAAAAAACAAAAACATTCATAAACAGAGCAAACATGGTTGCCAGAGGAGAGTGGGAGTAGGAGTGAGGCGATAGGCAAAATAGGTGAAAAGAATTAAGAGGTACAAACTTCTAGTTATAAAATAAGTAAGGTGGGGAGATGAAAAGTATAGCATAGGGAATATAGTCAACAATATTATAATAACTTGTTATGGTGACAGATGGTAACTAGACTTATGGTGATCATTTCTTAACATACATAAATGTCAAATCACAATGGTGTACACCTGAAACTAATTTAGTATCATGTGTCTACTATAATTTTTAAAAATTTAATAAGCAACTAAGAAAGCAAGCATTTTTAATCTTCTACATATATATAGATGCAAAACTCATTATAATACTAGAAAAATCAGATGTTTGTATTAGCATAGATACTGTAAATTAACTTTCAAAATCAAAAATAAATGGGAGGTTGTGATGTCATTATGAAGACATAAAATCCTTAGATCCTGTAATAACTGCATATTCTGTAAATATTAGGTAATTAAAATGGAATAGCTAAATATGAGATACAACATAAGGAATTATGAAAAACTAAATACGGTTAAATACGGTTACAAAACCATGATTTATAAGCACTGTTCAAGTAAGTTATCAAGGATGATTTTTAAAAAATAAAATACAGATGTACAATTCTAGAAAGTGTGTTTCAGAATAATTTATGCTATGCCTGTTATAAAATAAAATGCAAATCAGGACCTCCACTTACTTTTTACCCTTAAGAATTCTTTTTGTTGTTGTTGTTTAAAAGATACCAATCTTTGTCCCAATATTTGCTGTATTTCCCATATCTGCCAGCCCTCAGTGGGCCTTAGTATATCACAGAAGTCTGAACTTTAGAAATTTTCCTCTTCAGGGGTGCCTGGGTGGCTCAGTGGGTTAAGCCATTGCCTTCGGCTCAGGTCATGATCTCAGGGTCCTGGGATAGAGCCCCGCATCGGACTCTCTGCTCAGCAGGGAGCCTGCTTCCCCTCCTCTCTCTGCCTGCCTCTCTGCCTACTTGTGATCTCTCTCTCTCTGTAAAATAAGTAAATTTTTTTAAAAAAGGAAGAAAAAAAAAGAAATTTTCCTCTTCAATAAAGTCTATCCAAAAGACAATATTCCTGAAAAAATGCAGATTTTCAAATCTGCCACTAGATCACAAAATGTCATAGATGGATATACTTCCATTTCTGGCAAAGACAGTGTATCAGTAACTAGATTTATCCTACCACCTAAGAAAAAATCAAGCAAAATACACACAACCATTTTGAAGACACTGGACATAAGGAAATGAAAGACAATGAATGTTCTCAGAAAGATAAAATTTAAATTCAGTGAGTGCTATGACTACCCGAGCTACAGCCTTGAGAGAGTTATCAGGTCACATCACAAAGAGGTTCCTTCAGGTGAAGAAACAGAGCTATGGCTTCAGCAAGGTGGCATGAGTATATGACACAAAGTAGTGGATAAGGGAGCCTTTCATGGAGTGGACTCTAGATATCTGTATAATCAAGTTGTCAAAAATCAGGATTAGAGTGTTAATAAGAGTTCTGAGGGAGGGAAAAATGTTACATACCTAAGAACAAATAAATGAGGATAACAATTAACTGTGGGAACAATGCAAGCAAGAAAACAATGGAGCAATATTCTCAAATCTCTGGGGGAAAAAAAAATCAACTATGAACCTAGAATTCTATATTTAACAAAATAATATTTTAAAATAAAGATTCATTTAGGTAGACAGGGGCTAAAACAATCTTGTTTTATTTTTAATATTGTTATTACCAAAATAACAATAATGTAGTATACGCTTTAAAGTTGTTAAGAAAGTAAATCTTAAATGTTCCCACCACAAAGAAGAAATGAAATGATAATTATGTGAGGTGGTAGATAAGTTAGCTAATGCTATGGTGGTAATCATTTTATAATATATAAGTGTATCAAATCAGTAAGTTGTATACCTTAAACTTACACAATCTTAATGTCAATTATGCCTCGAAAAAACTGGTAAAATATATAAATAATTTTTTTTCAAAAAATGGCCCAGAAGGGGGCACCTGCGTGGCTCAGTGGGTTAAGCCTCTGCCTTCAACTCAGGTCATGATCTCAGAGTCCTGGGATCGAGCCCCACATTAGGCTCTTCACTCAGCAGGGGCCTGCTTCTCTTCCTCCCCCACTGCCAGCCTCTCTGTCTACTTGTGATCTTTATCTCTCTGTCAAATAAATAAATAAAATCTTTTAAAAAATGGCCCAGAAGAATTGCCATTGTTGGCTCAAAAATAACTAAAACTATAGGAGATCTGCCTTCTTTTCTACCAACCACAATGATCTCACCCTGTATTTTCCTACTACAGCCTTTTATAACAGAGTAACTGCCATCAAAGAGTCCACTGAAACCTAATTTCTCTCTAATATAGGTAGCTATTAAACTTCCTGGCTTTTTTCAAATATATACCATGGCTGCAATAATTATTCATTCACTCGATAAACATTTACTATAGCTCTAATACATGGGAAACACTCTGATAATATCTTTTAATGTTTACACGGGGCAAAGAATGAAAAAATAAGAACAATGGCAAATATCATAACAGCACTGTACTGCTAAAAATAGTAACACTAGAATTGTTTATATAATTGTTACACTTAAGCTCAATGAGATGAGTTTATCCTCTGTTATGTTGTCAGATATGCCACAGTACCTATCACATAGTAAATGCTCAATAAAGTCTGTTGGCTCATGGTGTGTAGGTGGCTCAGTAGAGTAAGTGGCTGACTTCTGGTTTGGGATCCAGTCATGATCACATGGGTCGTGGGATCAAGCCCCCCCTTGCGCTCTGCACTCAATGAGGAGTCTTCTTGAAGATTCTCTCCCTCTGCCCACCCCCCATTCATTCTTGCACGCACTCTCTTTCTCTCTCTCTCTCTCTGAAATTAAATTAAATTAAATTTGTTGGCTCAATAATAGTTTGTTAATTGTAACATATGTAATTTATCAAGCAATATCAGTGAAGCAACAAACTGGGTCTTTAAATACAGCAATTATTTTACTCTTTAAAAAAAAAAACTCTATGCTTCAACAAAGTACATTTAGAGGTATGTTCCTCACCTCAACATAATAAAGGCCTTATATGAAAAATCCATAGCAAACATCATATTCAATGGTAAAAAACTGAGAGCTTTTCTTCTAAAGTCAGGAAAAAGACAAGCACATCCACTCTCACCACTTTTATTCAACTTGTACTGGAAATCCTAGCCACAGCAATCAAACAAAAAGAAACAAAAGGTATCCAAATTGGTAAGAAAGTAGTAGAACTTTCACTACTTACAGAAGACATGATATTACATAGGAAAAAACCTATAAAGACTCCACCAAAATACAACTAGAACCAGACAAATGAATTCAGTAAAGTCAAAGGATACAAAATCAGTGTGCAGAAATCTGTTGCATTTCTATACACTAATTATGAAACAACAGAAAGAGAAATTAAGAGAATAATCCCATTTACTATTGCATTAAAAATAATAAAATGCATAGGAATAAACTTAACCAAGGAGGTCAAAGACCTATACTCTGAAAACTATAAAGCACTGGTGAAAGAAATGGAAGAAGACACAAAGAAATGGAAAGATATTCCATGCTTGAGTATTTGAACAATAAATATTGTTAAAAATACTACCCAAATCAATCTACATATTTAATGAAATACCTATTAAAATACCAACAGAATTTTCCACAGAACTAGAAAATCTTAAAGTTTGTATGAAATAGCCAAAGCAATGTTGAAAAAGAAAAAACTGGATGTATCACAATTCCAGATTTCAATTATATTACAAAGCTGCAGTAAGCAAAACAGTATGATACTGCAACAAAACAGACACATTATCAATGTAACAGAAAAGAAAACGCAGAAATAAACCCATAATTATATAGTCAATTAATCTTTGACAACAGAGGAAAGAATATGCAATTGGAAAAAGTCTCTTCAACAAATGGTATTGGGATTACTGGACAGCTACATGCAAAAGAATGAAACTGGACCACTTTCTTATGCCATAAACAAAAATAGACACAAATTGGATTAAAGACCTAAATGTGAGACCTGAAACCATAAAAATCTTTGAGGACAGCACAGGCAGTATTTTCTCTGACACTGGCAATAGCAACATTTTTCTAGGTGTATCTCCTCAGGGAAGGGAAATAAAAGCAAAAGCAAATTTTTGGGAACTACATCGAAATAAAAAGTTTCTGCACAGCAAAGGAAACAATCAAAAAAATCTAAAGACAATGTATGAAGTGGAAGAAGATATTTACAAATGGCATATCCAATAAATAGTTAGTAAAGAACTTACACAACTGAACACCCAAAAAATAAATAATCCAATTTAAAAATGGGCAGAAAACATGACCAGACATTTTCTGCAAAGAATACATGCAGATAGGGAACAAACACATGCAAAGATGTTTGATATCAGTCATCATCAGGGAAACACAAATCCAAAACTACAATGAAATACCACCTCACACCTGTCAGAATGGCTAAAATAAAAAACACAAGAAACAAGAAGTATTGACAAGGATGTGGAGGAAAAAGAACCTTCATGCACTGTTGGTGGGAATGAAAACTTGTGCAGCCACTGTGGAAAACAGTAGGAAGGTTCTTCAAAAAGTTAAAAAATAGAACTACCCTACCCTATGATCCAGCAACCACACTCCTTGGTATTTACCCAAAAAATAATATAAAAACACTAATTCAAAGGCATACATGCACCCCTATGTTTATAGCAGCACTATTTAAGATAACCAAATTATGGAAGCAGCCCAAGAGTCCATCAATAGATGAATGGACCAAGATGATGTGGTACATATACACACATATAAAAATGATGGAGTATTATTCAGTCATAAAAAAGGATGAAATCTTTTTTCTGTATCTGCAACAACATGGATGGATCTAGAGAGTATAATGCTAAGTGAAGTAAGTCAGAAGAAGATAAATAACAGATGATTTCTCTCATATGTGGAATTTAAGAAAAAAACAAGCAAGCAAAGGGCAAAAAAAGTGTGAAAGAGAAAGACAAACTAAGAAACAGACTCAACTATAGAGAACAAACTGATGGTTATGGAGAAAAAGGGATGGGAAAAATAGGTGAGGGGTTAAGGTATACTTATCATGATGAGCACTGAATAATGTATAGAATTGCTTAATCACTGTATTATACTCCTTAATGTAACACTGTACGCTAACAACACTGGAATTTAAATAAGGAAGAAAAAAAAAACTATGGCATAGATATTTTCCTATTTTACAAATAAGGACATTAAGACACTGAGACCACATATGCATCAAAGCCCAGTGTCTTTCTAGAAGACTTTAAATTTTTAAATAAAGTTAAAGAAGTCTTTCGTGTCACTCTTCAGCTTAATTGTACCTGATAACACACTTCACCTAAGCAATCAGGGAATTACATTAATTTAAAATCATCATCATGATACCATGACAAAACAAGTGAAGACAAGCCATCCAGTCAGATGATAGCAGGAATTCCACAAGCAAATTTTGTGGCCTCTGGCTTCTCTCACACTTGTGTTTGGAATGTGAGTAATTAACGTCAAAGGAAAACAGGCCGGTTATAAGCTTGTCTTTTTACAAGAGAACAAGTAATGCACTATACCTAAGCACTTAGACAGACAGCCAGATTTTGAGATGTGTATTACTCACTAAACTAGTAGTGGAAAATGTGTAGGAGGATTTTCTTTAACTTGCTTCCCTGACAATCCAGAAAGAGAAGAGAGAAAAATTGTATAAAGCGAGATACTGAAAGATGGTTTGGGTAAAATTCTGTTTTAAAATAAGACAATAAATGGTCACTGTATTTCTGTAATGCTAAGCAGCATTTAGTCATTTGTAAACCTGCTAGTGGAATGTAATCTTTATACAGAGTGATTATTTACTGAGTCAGATTTACCTATGTTTAGATTTTCTATACTTGCTATATAGTAAGTTGCCCACCGAGAGAAACTATTTAAATAATGAACTGATTTCACTTGCTTTAGAAAACTAACTAAAAGTCCCAATCTATACTCAGAAATATGATGACTGGCTACTGGTGAACATTATTCCAGATATTTCTCTATATATGTATACAGATAAGTGGATATATAAATAGGTCTATAAATAGCAAGAGCACTTTTAGTTAGTGTAGTGTCAGATATGGTATTTAACAAAATGATCAAAATTACTTTTCCTTGATTTCAGTCTTCTTAAGAAACTGAAGTGAGACAAGAATTGCTCAACTTAAGTTAAATAATTTTTATCTATAACAATCAGTATTAGACCCTAAAAGGTGCCTCTAAAGATCATGAAATACAGTGAAGCCTCTGTTCTTATTTTAAAAATGCTGCCAACTACAAATTTATCTTCAAAAATTAAATTCAAAAATTTAGTTATCACAGCCTCATCCCTTCACTCACTCCCTAACCATTCTAAAGCAGATTTCCTTAAGCTAATGTCCAGAGACCCCCTCAGAAGACTAGAAATCAGGAGGGGTGCCTGGGTGGCTCAGTTGGTTAGGCATCTGCTTTTGGCTCAGATCATGATCCCAGGGTCCTAGGACTGAGTCTGGCATCCAGCTCCTTGCTCAGCAGGGAGCCTGTTTCTCCCTCTGCCTGCTACTCCTTGTGTTTGTGCTGTCTCTAAAATAAATAAATAAATAAATAAATAAATAAAATCTTTAAAAGAAAAAATAGAAATCAGGAGTTTGTGAATGTGTAAGAAAAAAATCAGATTTTCAAAACATTTAACTGAAATTTAGAATTACTTTCAATTATGAACTTAGGTAAAAATCACTACAGTATTAGCATTACTTTTAAGTTTGTCACTAACAGAAATCACTTGAATTTCCATAATACTGTTCTTATAGATTTAACAGTATTTATACTCATCACCACTTCACTAATCAAAGGGCATGTATATTTGTTCAGGACAAATTTATTTTTTATATAGTTTCACAAGTGTATTTCAATGTAATTGATTTATTTCCTTTATAAACTTAAATGTTTTATGTTATGCCTTTAAGACATACTGAGAAGATCCACAAGTTTCAACCACCTACAAAGAGGTCTATGGTGTCAAAAAGGTTGAGAATCCTGTTTTGAATGCTTTTGTCAGATCCTCGCTCCCAACTCTATTCATCTGAATTATAGGGAACAAGTTAGGTTCTTTCTTAGTTCTGGTAGAAACTGATTAAGAGAAAAGGCACAAGACTCACAACCCTCCAACAGACAAATTCAGCACTCATCATTTCCAAGGATATAGCTTCTTTATTCTCAGGAAAATAAAATCACATTCCACAGATGCCAGATCCTCATATCACTGGCTTCCAGATGGGTTTCCTGCCAGTCAACAAATGCAGTTGCCAGGACTGCTCCTCTGACATTCTGATAAGGTTGAAGTCATGTTTTCAAAAAGCAGCAACATTCTTAAGGCAAACGATTGTTTCATGATGGCCTTCTGACACTGCCCATATACAACGAAGTCATTAAGTCAATCAGATTTGAATCATAGGGTCAATCTAACTTACTTCAGTCAATAATAAGGCCATTTATCTCCTGCCGCTTTTTTAGATCTTTCAGTGACAGTGGTTCTATTGTGTGGTATTACTACTTCTCCAGATTCTTAAAAGTAGAAGTGATGGATGGAATATATATCAGGTATAAAAGTATATATATATATACACATATTTTTTTTTGTGCAAGATGGAAATGGCAGTGTGGGTAGTGTAATAACAGGTAAATGCCCATATTTCTAGTGTTTATGTCAGCCTTACTTGTTTTCAACTGCAAAACTCAGCATGCATTCCTATGTATTGCATAAACATGATCATATTAAAACAAATTACCACCTACCCCTACTACACATGGGCATATGAAAAATAGAAAATATGATTTCATATATACCTAACTAGTAATCAAAGACTAGTAGATTACTTCAAGATTTTTTACTGACATAAAAGTGCCCTTGAAATCAGTGGGTGTTTTGTTCAAGGAAAAAATAAAAGGCATAAAAAATAGTTGTGCCCTAGTTTGAAAATGAATTTTTCTTCCTCATATTACTAATATTTATCATTGGATTTTGCTTAACAAGCAAAGGCATGCTACTGCCTGTAGTCTTGATAATCTTTGAGAGCCTAAGAATGAAGGGAAGAAAGTTCTAGAAATGGAGTTCAGAGCCTGTCCTCCATACACTGTCTACTAAGTGTACATATCTACTGTCCTCCATACACTGTCTACTAAGTGTACATATCTACTAAATGTACATATATATACATTATTAGCCTATTCATTTGTAAAATGGAAGGTGCTGCCTTCCTCAAAAAGTTTCTGTATTAATTAAAATAATATACAAATAAAGTGCCTGGCAGAAAATAGTTGCCTAATAAATGTTAGTTCTATTATTTCCCCCCCCTCTTTAAATGATACTCCAAGTTATTATAAAGCATAGTGTTCAAGGAAATTCTACTCACACACCTTTTATATGAAAGATTACAAAATAAAATGTCTCCAAGTCCTGGAAAAATGTGGAATGGCTCTATGAAATGGTAAGGACTATGAGAAACCAGAAAACAGAACCCTGACTAACACCATACAAATTCCAAACATTAAAGACTACCACATGGGTCAAATAAATCACTGTAAATGCAACATTCAGTCTGCTTGGCAATCTAGCTACAATTGATGAAGTGTTTACAGAAAATAAATTTCTTCTCCAGGGGGCTCTTCTTTGGTATGGACAACTCCTAAAGGTTCCTAAATAGGTCGCATAACCCAGTGCTGGTCTATTGGTGTTATCATTGTTACCATTATTTTTAATTGTCAAACTCAAGCACAAATGGTAAAGAAAGGTATTCAGGAGCCACACAAATGTATAATACACTGAACCTTAAAACAAAGTCCGACTTCTTTGAGTAACAACCATTCCTTTTGGGACACTGCACTGCATGTGAAAAGGACAAAATAGTAAAAAATGAAGCATAATCAGTACAAAGGATAAATCTGTACCAACTTGTCCCCTACCCAGAGGCAAGAATATCTCCCAAGCTGTGCCCTGCACTGCAGGATGAGAATCCAAAGGCGAAGTCCTCTTTAGTGAATATTTCCTTTACACTCTTTAATTATAGCATGAAAATTTTGTTTGTTGATTCAAACATTCTGACTAAAAGAATTTTGTATGAGATGGTTTAGGTACTTCCCTTCATTTTTGTCTCCTTGCTTTTGAAAGAAATATAAATCATATGCCCAGCCATACATGTCTGTTAATGCCACCTAACTGGGGAGTTCATATATGTGAAAAGGTTAAGTGAACGTGATTCATCTACTACCTGTGACTATTGTGCTGGGAATACTGAGTTGTAATTGAAAATAGAAATTTAAGACACATTCCTCAAATGGACCTGCACCACCACCCTGTACTAGGTGATCTCACTTAAGATGTGTGCGTCCCTATCTATCAGTGTATTTCGGGATCTATCAGTATATTCTGGGATTTGAGTAAAATGGGAACAAAAGGCTGGTAAATATGAACACTCATAAGGAATGGAATAGCCCTGGAGTTATTAAAGTGACAAGTTTAAGTTTATGGTCAGCTGGGGTACAGGGGGGAAAGACATTAACAATGGGGGGAAGAGCACAAGAAATGGCAATGACTGAGTCAGGCTTATATAAATTCTCTGTTTGGGATCAAAAACTCAATGAGGTTGGTCTAGATCAAAAGAGTAAAGAAAATAAAATTGTTAAACCAAATGCACACAGCAACCTCCTAAGCAGTTTGAGATATGAGGGAGGTCATCTCTCTGTTGTGAGTTGGAGCCAGAGCCCTAGAAAACCAACTCGTAAGAACTCAGTGGAAACTAAGAACTACCAAAAGAAACCTCATCCCAGAAATCAGTAGAAGAGATTCCTGGCATCAAGTCTCCAAGTACTGGCTATGCTCAAAGTCAGGTAAGTGTCAACTTTATGGTTCTGGGTGCTCTATCAGCTTTAGAGGAAGAGCCTCACTAGCAGATAGAAGGACAGAGATGGTGGTCTGGTACCTCAGATATGAGTCATCAAGTGACAGTTGGATTGTCTTGTAAGGACCTCAAAGGTTGAACTTAATCACATATCAAAACAAAAGCCAAGTTACATAAACTATACAAATGCAGCCAGAATTTGGCCTAATAAGCCCAAAGCTTTCTAGGATTCATGCAGTCATACTGGTTCCTGGTTTGCAGCTGCTAAGCTATTTCCAAAAACTTTACCATTTACTTATACTCAACCATTTTATAGACATCTGCATGTTATCACCCATTCACAGCATGCAGCTATTGCCAAGAAGGAGATGCCATCCAAGGATCACATTCCTTAGTCCTCTTGCCCCAAATGGTGTCATGTGAATGGTTCCTGCCAAGCACACTGATATATGTCACTTTCAACCGTGTGGCTTAGGAAGCAAATATGCCAGCTCCATTGTCCATTCTCCATTTGACACAGGACTATGTGGACCTAAGTGAAAGCTGAGTCACATGATCAAGGAAGCATAGGTCCCTAAATCACCATGAGGAAGGAAGGCCATCAGTCAGGGACACTACCACTGGGCAACTATGGTAACAAAATACGAACTTCTGTGTATATGTGCAAATATGAACTTCACTGTGAAAAACCAGTGTAAGTTTTAGCAGCTGCAAGCACTACTCTAATCAGTACACTGAAATACATAACATACAATGAATATTAGTAAATGAAAAAAATGGGGCAAAGGGAAGATGTATAAAGCCAAAATTTAATGTTGGCACAGAAAAATATGCACCTAAGGTTGGTAGTGTTTTCATCAGATATAAACAAACCAGATGCAGGAATGAGATTTATCTGATTTTAAGAGTTTCTCACCTGGGTCCTTATAAAGGGAAGCCTATGATATAATGGACAATTGGAGGACTGGTTAAAATGCATGTTCTGTAAAGCTGGAGGTATTACAATTCCAGATTCCAAAATGTGCTATAAAGGACACAAAATAGAATGGTACTGACACAAAAATGGATACACAGATCAATGGAACATGATAGAGAGCCCAGAAGTAAAACCACACCTATATGGTCAATTAATCTACAACAAAGGAGGTGATGGGGAAAAGACAGTCTATTCAATATATGGTGCTGGGTAAAATGGACAGCCACATGCAAAAGAATGAAACCGGACTATTCTTTCAAACCAAACCCAAAAATAAACTCAAAATGGATTAAAGACCTAACTAAACATGAGACCTGAAACATAAAACTCCTAAAAGAAAACTAGGCACTAATCTCTTGGACATCACCTTAACACTGTATTTATAGAAACATCTCCTCAGGCAAGAAAATTAAAATCAAAAATAAACTGTTAGGGAACACCTGGGAGGCTCAGTTGGTTGGGGCTGCCTTTGGCTCAGGTCATGATCCCAGCGTTCGGGGATCGAGTCCCACATCGGGCTCCTTGCTCAGCGGGGAGCCTGCTTCTCCCTCTGCCTCTGCCTGTGCTCACTCTCTCTGACAGATAAATAAATAAAATCTTTAAAAAATAAAAAAATAATAAAATAAACAGGACTATACCAAAACAAAGAGATTTTGCACAGCAAAGGAAACCATCAAAAAAACAAAAAGGCAACGTACTGAATGGGAGAAGATATTTGCAAATGATAGAACCAGTAAGAGGTTAATATCCAAAACACATAAAAAGCTTACACAATCCAAAACCAGAAAGAATCCCCAGGTAATCTGATTTTAAAATGGGCAGAAGACCTGAATAAAAATGTTTTCAAAGAAGAAATACAAATGTCCAACAAGCATGAAAAAATGCTCAACATAATCATCATCAGGGAAATGTAAATCAAAATCACAATGAGATATCATCTCCCACCTGTCAGAATGGCTACTATTGAAAACACAAGAAATAACAAATGTTGAGGACGTGGAAAAAAGGGAATCCTCGTGCACTGTCAGAAGGAATATAAATTGGTTCAGCCACTGTGGACAACAGTATGGAGGTTCCCCCAAAAAATTAAAAATAGAAATACTATTTGATCCAGTATTCCCACTAATGGGTATTTACCCAAAGACAACAAAAACACAAATTTGAAAAGATATATGCACCCCTATGCTTACTCTGGCATTATTTATAATAGTCAAGATATGGAAACAATCTTAAGTGTCCATCGGTAGATAAGTGGATAAATAATATGTAAGACAGACAGATAGATAGATAGATAGATATGGAAAACTACTTAGTCATAAAAATGAATAAAATCTTGCCATTTGCAACATTATGGATGGACCTAGAAAGTATAAGGCTAAGTGAAATAAGTCAGACAGAGAAAGACCAATACCATATCACTTCATTTATATGTGGAATCTAAACAACAAAACAAATGAACAAACCAACCAACCAACCAGACTCTCAAATATAAACTGGTTGTTGCTGTAAAGGAAGCAGGCAGGAGGATGGGTGAAAGAGCTAAAGGAGATAAGAGGTACAAACTTCTAAATGTAAAATAAGTCATGGAGATTAGAACTATAGCACAGGGAATACAGTCAATAATATTGTAATAGATTTCATGGTGATAGATGCTGGTGACACTTAGCATAGTGAGCACCGAGTAATGTACAGAACTGCCAAATCAATATGCTGCACATATAAGTGTATGTCAATTATACTTCAATAATAAAAAAGGGAAAAAACAAAAGGTTTAAGAACACTTGTTAAAAGATGTTTTGCATAATTCATTAAGTAAGTAAGTTTAATAATTAATTAAATAATTAAATTAGGCTCGAGAGTCAGGAGATCTGTTTTCAAATACTGGCTCTGCAACTTACTGGCTACGTAGAATCAGGCAAGTTAAGTAAACTTTCAAAGCTTACTTTTTCTGAACTATAAAGTAAAGGTAAAATATTTCATTGGATTATGGTGAGAATGCAATGAGATAATCCACACAAAATGTTTGAAAAATTCCATTCCACGCGGTGCTAAGTGAATGTGCTAAATAAAACGAAGCCATCATCAATATCGCTGTTTTTTTCTTAAACATAAGGCTGGCTATCAGAAACGATAATGAGTGTCAAATCTCTGAAGTATTAAAATAAAGAAACCCACATCTTAAACTGATACCACCTGACACCTGGGATAGATCAGGAGGTGGGTGCCAATCAGATGTCACAACTCAGAGCTGTTTTGCAGCGTGTCAGAAGTTAAGTCTCTTCCACACTGCCACGTGTATATGGCAGTGTTCCAGACTCCACCTGCCCGTGCATAAATGTCTAATACTCAATTCCTGTCTTACTGAGGATTAACACGGAGCCTGGATAGAACTGACCTGAACCACACAGACATGAAGGCCTGTTTGTCGCCTTTTCCCTGCGGACTAAAAGATTAGCGTTCATAATTTGTTGAAACAATTTATTGAAACGAATACAATTAGGGAAGACAATGCCTGACATTAAAGGGTCTTCAAAGACAAGAATTTGAAGTCCCTTAAATAATGCAGTTAATCTGCCCACAAAATCAGCAAAACTACACCAAACTGTATTTCTGCAATGGACTGAACAAATGTGTGTGTCTCCCAAAATTTATGTGGAAATCCTAACCTGCAAAGTAATAGTGTAGGAAGGAGGGCCTCTGGGAGGTGATTCAGTCATGAGGGTAAAGCCATGGGATAGGCTTCTCCTATAAAAGGTACCCCACAGAGCTCCTTTGCCTTTTCACCATTTGTGACTACAGTAAAAAAAAACCTCCATCTATCAACCAGGAAGTGGGTTCTCACGAGACAGCAGATCTGCTCATGTTTTGACCTTAGACTTCCAGCCCCCAGAACTGTGAGGAATAAATTTCTGTTGTTATAAGCCACCCAGTCCATGGTACTTTGCTGTAGCAGTCAAAATTGACTAAGATAATTTCCTAATCTTTTCATCAGGGCTATGACTGAATTATTCTTTTTTTTTTTCCAAGGAAAATTAGATAGTGGTCTAATGGCCTCAAAAACGTCCTAGCCATGCACCATAGATGGAGGAGACATTTATCCCTATGACCCATGGTACGTATCCAAAGTGACGCCCCTAATTAGAATCCCTCCCACCTCTCAGCTTCGAATGATTAGACAACAAAAACTATAAACACAGGCACTCAAAAAGTCCAAGGTCCAAGTCACCTGTCATCCCTCAGGATGTGATTTTCTTCATCATTTAAATGTCTTCCCTTGAAGAACAAATTATGAACGCTAATCTTTTAGTCCGCAGGGAAAAGGCGACAAACAACCAATATCCACTCATCACAATGAGCTTAAATGAAGCATGGATTTAAGCTGCTCTTATGTGTATAACCCATGATCTTTATTAGAGCTTACTTTGCATAATTACCTAAGGGAACTATGATAAGCCCAGAGCTGTTTCTGAGTCTTGATTCGATATGTGTTGCTTTGCCCAAGGAAGTAAATATAAATTGGAGAGTTATGCCAAGCTCCCTAGGTCCCTGAATTATCCACCACAAAGAGAGAATCGTAGCATTCTAGAATCCTTTGGGTATCTGAGAATATACTCTGAGCCAAAGGAGAAATCAACAGACCATTTCTCCACCTCAGAGAAAAATAGGAATTTAGCTGAGGGGGCAGTTAAGATTATGGCAGCAAGTATTTATACAGATTTGCTTCCCCAAGGCTAATCTGGAGAACCGAACAGTGTCCTTAAAAGAGCTGTTACTTAGAAGAACCGTAGCCTGAAAGAGCTATGGAAAAACAAACAAACTAAAAAACAAACAAAACAGATTTCCTTAGAGGATGTGGCCCTGCTACAAACTGACCTCTGGAAAATTCACAAGGGATAAGAAAGAGTTTCAAGAGCTGGGAGATTTGCAGGAAACAAAGGAAGGACCTGAAAGAGTAGGGCAGTTTGAATAAATGACAAACCCAAAATATCAGAAGCTGTGCCCAAATAAAGACAAACTACAAAGATACAGTGTCCTTCTTTGTCTCTTGTTAACAGTCAAGAAATGCCCACTTGGCACAGCCAGGACCATGAGACTGGGGCTTTCAGGAGTTAAGGCCTTTCTCAGCTGAAAGCCTTGTCTCATACCTCTCTCAGATAGGAATGGTAGTTTCTCTTATTTTTGTCCACTGAGGGAGAAAGAAGTTTGTGCCCTGAAGAGACAAAATGCTAAGTATTTATTAATAGCTTGAAGGATTTTAAATTCCGGAAATCCTGGCAGGAGCTCAATAATAGGATTGTCAGTAAAAAATATGTCAGAGAAAACAAGGACTCCTGTCCACAAATATCTCTTACTGATAAGGCAAAATTGCCCCACTGAACCTCAGTTTTAATTTCTAATAGTTAAGTATAATCAAAACTTAAGAGGTTTAGAACAGCTGGAAAAAGTCTAGGAGATCATCTAATCCAGTGGATTTAAATTATTTGATGGAACTTCAGGTAACCAACAGAGAAGCATCAATGACCTCATTTTACAATTGAAGGATCTCACTCAGAGAGATTAAGGAATAAACTAGATTTGCCATACGTGAGCCAGAGCCACAACTTACGTGACTTGACGTCTGACATTCCAAAATCCACCATGCCATTCTACTTATCAAGTCCTATGTGATTGTTTTTTTCATGTAATGTTTCTCGAGCTCTTTATTCAGATTTCTGAAATTCTCAGGCTTAAAAGCACGGTTTAGGGGTGTCTGGGTGGCTCAGTCAGTTAAGTGCCCAACTCTTGATATTTGGCTCGGGTCAAGATCTCAGGTCTGAGATGGAACCACGTTTTGGGCTCTGTGCTGGGTGTGGACCATGCTTAAGATTCTCTTCCCTCCCTCTGCCCCTCCCCCTCTGTTCACACTCCCTCTCTCTCTCTCTAAAATAAACAAATAAATAAGTTAAAATTAAAAATAAAAAGCATGGTTCAAACTGTACCCACATAACTTCCATGAAGAGGACCAAGGCATATCCTACTACCATAACAAACCTTTGGGACCACCTCAGCTACATCCAACAAAAAAATAATAATAATCAGTGAGAAAGTTCCAAGATCCAGATTCCCATAAGAATCTTCTCTAGGTTAACCTTAAAACTATTTCACATTTGGGTAGGATTGGCTATCACACAGGTGATCTGAAGTGATTATTAGGTGTCTCCCTGCTCCTTTATTAAAGTGGAGGATTAATATTTGGCATTGGAGAATAAGGTCATCTCTTCAAGAGTTCCCTGGAAGGTATAAAACATTAATCCGTCAACATGCAATAATGCCTTTTGGTGAAGTAGACCATCTAAGTGCCATGAAGCAAAAGAAAAAAGGGGGGGCGGGAGGGACTGGCACATTTGAACATGAGGAAAATAAAAGTAAGGGTATAGAGAGATATGCAGTCACTTTATGTATGAAAGAACTGAATGAATGAATGAATGAATGAGAAAGACAGACTTGAATACAAGTTGGGTAGGAAGACACATAAGCCCCACAAGTGAGAAGTAGACCTGAGGATACTGGTGCTTAAACCGAGTCAAAATAAAAGATAAATGACCAGAAAAGGAACCTAGAGAGCAAAAATCTTCATTAAGGTTCATTCTTACCCAGGGCCAGTCTTGCCTAATTCTACTCCAAAATTTAAATTAATATAGTGATCACCAGAACCAGAGCCATAGTGAAATTATTAAAAGGAATGTGAGTTTAAAAATATGTATGTGTATGTGTGTTATCTGATTTGCTTGGCAGTATTTCTTTTCTTATATCTTTCCTGTGTTTGCATATATGACATTGTAAATGACTTTGGAAATAATCTTCAATTCCATCTATTCAACTATTTTCATTTTCTCAGGACAGCCTTTTGAAATCCTCACATAATATTCAGATTGATTTGGGGCTGCCTTTATGAAACCTGCTAAGATTTCTGCAAATGTGAATCAGTCAGGATGATGTGGCCAATAGTGCCATCAAGTTTCTTTGGGTGGCTTCTCCTTATTAACCTCTTCAGTGCAAGACCCAAAATATTTTCTACGAAAAGTGAGCTCAAATCTTTGTTGTGGACAGGCTCCTCCTGCCAGCTTCCTCATTTTTTTTAAATCTCATTTGGACACTTTCATACTACTTCTATTTTGTTTCTTTGTAGCTTTGCCTTTTTTTGTTGTTGTTGTTGTTTACCCATGCAAATTGTTTTAAGGTATTCTTTGTGTGATGTCTAACAGTATAAAGCAAGACTGAGTTATATGGCACGTTTAAAGCCATTTTGAAGGTTAAAAGCTCTTGCTGGGTTTCTTTATGACTTCGCACACTCATCAGAGAAACCTCCCAGTGTCCCTCCCCGCACATCACTGTGGTGGTTCATGTTTGGGAGCAACAGCCAGAGTCAAATCCTGTGCTTTCCTACAAAGAAACAATGTTTGCAACTCAGTGATTGTCTAGTTGGTCTGACCACTGTAATTAGCACATACTATGCAGCACACTACCTTCTCAAAAGCGTATCTTCTAAAATAAGCCTCCTCATTATTTAACATTTTTGAATACCAACATTTATTAGCACATTGTCAGTGAATTACTTAATTTAAATGCTTTCTCACCATTCATAACCTTGTGATAAGAGATACTATTCAATATTTTAAAGCCATGATGTCAGATGCTAACTGAAATTCTGTGTCTACTTAGCCAGTTGAAGAAAAATCTCTCCTTTAAAGAGGAAGAGAAGAATGCAGTGATATAATTTTTCATAGAACAGCACTGTGCTGGCAATATTCTGGAGTGAGGATTTCTAAAAGCTGCCTCATAGGAAGGCTTACTTTAGAAAAGCAAAATTTCACTAACAGGCTCACAAGCCCACAGAGACATAATTACATTTTCTCTCCTTTAACTTATACTTTCTTCAGACTCTCAGGTCGCTACAGCAGAGCAACAGGGAGTTGGTATATCCAAAAATGGGACTCCCACTTGATGTCTTCTGATTTGCTTTTCATTTCCAACAGAAGCACAGTTTAAGCCAGTGAAGCTGATGCCAAGAGTTCTATTTGGGTAAAAATCTGGAACAGCCTATCTTGAGTCTAATTCTTACTTGATCCAGCATTTAAAAGCCTTTACAACCATTCAAAAGCAAAGTGCTTAAAATTCCTGCTTCAGTTTGATTCAAGGCCTCATGAGGAATGTAGGTTAATAACAGATAGGAGTCTCTTTTAGAACTGGGCATAATCCTTCCCACCTACAGAAATGTTGCAGAGCACTATATGTTCCTATCCACCAGCTCACCAAAGGAGTTCTCCTGCTTTCTGGAAACAAAACAGTTCATCAACCCCATTATCCTAGGCAAGGACAAAAATGCCTATTTCAGCAGGATAATGGGATTCAGGTGTCTTTGTGCCAAGCAGACCTCAACAGAAAAGGGGGAATTCATGAACTTCCACTTTTTATAAAGGGAATCTCAGGCTGGGGAGTCATTTAATTTTTAGTTACAGAAGCACATCAAGTTCCAGAAGATTCAGTATGTAAAATGGAAAATACAATTGCTACAAGGATTTAGCCAACTGTGTCTTTTAAACACATAATGTGGCAACTAAATTCCACACTAAACATTTAAGGCGACCAAATACCCTGCGGTGAATAGATCAAAAAGATCTTATCTTTTGTAACCATAGGTAATCTTTGATTTCATAGCAAGACAATCAAAAGTTCCTAAATTACAAAAAAAAAAGTTCCTAAATTACAACTTTTGGCAAATGGAAGAAATCTCCATAATATTTCCTCGATTATTTGAGGTCAGTAAACATAAAACTAAGAGTATAAAGAAAAAAAAATAGGATGCTCTTAATGAACAGTTTATGTTATTTAAACCACTCTAAAAGATCAAGCAAAGAAATCTGCCTTCATTAACTGGTGAAAGTATTCAGAATGATATTCAGTGATATTTTGTAGAGAGCTCCTTGCCTATTCAGCCTTAAGCCACGAGCAACAGATACTTTGCCCATGCTCCAAGCTTCAGACTGCAGTCGATTCATTTAACTCATGCTGTAGTCACATAAAACTGGAATTTATGAAAAGTTCAACCTGCCACTTCCCTAGGAATGCTTCCTGATGAACATTCATTAATGACTGATTGACATAAAACCATTAGGAGAAAAAGAAGAGATGTCATGTTGAAATTACATACCCTTTCATGGTATGTATAGTAGGATACTGTACACAGTCCTTTTTATCTATTAAATTATAAAGGAAATGAATATTAATTTCAGTCATTGTGGTAACAAAGTAACAAGGTAATTCTTTGTGCTACAGCAAGATAAAATTTATATAAAATTTCATGAAAGAATGAAAAAGCTATAAATATATATTCTTAAATCACTGCCTAAGTAATTAATAATAAAATGAAAGCATTTCACTTTCTAGCAACAGACAGGAATAGCCAGCAACATAATAAAAACTTGCAAAAAAATTCAAATGTCACCACAACAGAATGTAGAAAGAAGCGTTGTTCCTGTGCTTTTCTCAACACACCTGCACATACAGATGGTAAATTGCCACCAGGAGCATGGGTTGAAAAAAAGAAGAAAAAGGAAAAACATCTTCTTAAAGTATCATTTAAATGTTTTAGAATATAATATACCCCTATATGGGAGGGAAGGGAAGAACAGTTTTCTTTTGTTTGGGGGAGGGAATCAATCTTCTGTTTCCCACTATAAAGGAGGTAATTGCTAATAAGAGAAATTCAAAAATTCAGGAAAGTAAAAAAGAAGGGGGAAATCTCATAGACCCACTATTCAAACACAATTTTTATGTATTCCCTTATTTTGGCAGTGCATAATTTTGGCTTTTTTTTAGATCTGTCTGATCGTATGGACATCAATCAAAATTAAGGAATGTCCAAAAGTGGATGGAAATTGCTGAAGATTATTGTAGCTAAGTGACAAAATAATCTAAAACCAAGAAGAATATTTATATCAAAGGTACAGAAGGTACTATATATAATATCTATATATGTAGTTTCTATATATACCCATAATAATGGGGGGGGGATATATATACACACACCCACACATACATATACATACATATACACACATACACTTATATATATGCCCCTAAGAGCTCTGATAATTCCAAATAAACATTCTGAACATATTTTGAACAACACGAGTTTAATTGGAATACACTGTGTATCTTTCCCATGAGATGCTCAGCCTTCAATGGGCACTATTCCCTAGGGAAAACAGCCAGTCCCTTGGTAACAGGTTGCTTTACACTGGATCACTTCCACTATGGAAGAGGCACTGATTTACCCTTAGTGGAATGTGTGCTTGCCTATTCAGTATATGGCTGTACCTTCCTTGCCTATAATGCTTTGCCAGCAACAACAAAAACAAACTAAGGGAATACTTCATTACCCTCACTTTACTCCACACGCTGTTCCTTCTGACAAGGGAACACATTCCTCAGCAAAAGGAGAAAGGAAATAAACTCACATCTGCAGGATTCGTTCGTCTTACCCTGAACATCCAAACAGGTGGCCTGATGGAACAGTGGACTGGCCCATTGAAGACTCCGTTACATGGTTAACTGGGTTGTCTTGTGGGCTACAGTCTCCTGCAGGTTGGGTTCCTCAGCCTAAGGACTTAAGCTGACTCGGACAATCTGATCAGCCCTTAGGAAGTCTTGGAATCAGTGCCTGGGGAGACATGGAAGAAAGCAGGATTGAACAGAGACAGAAGCTGAGGTGCAATACAGGCACAAGAGAAGCCTCAGCTAACTCTCTGTAGACTACTGAAGATGAAGCTGTCCAGAGCTAGAGCAACAAAACTAAGCCTTTATACTCCCATGTTAACCAGTCATTCGATGCACTGGGCCCTGGGAAGGAATGAGACTTCTGGAGAGGTCACCCTCTTCAGCTGAGGCAATCCCAAAAGGGGCTAAAAGCTAAGGACTCTCTGCCAATAATGCCCCAGGAAATGGACAGTTTGTTCTGCAAGGGAGAGTCTGGGTAATGCATCACAACATCTACCATATATGCTGTCCTAAAAACACATGCTCTTAACAATATGTGGTTGCAATATGTGGTTTCCGAGAATTTGGTGGTATAAATGGCAGTGGCTCTTCACTATTATCCTAATAACCTACCTGCAAAGTGTTTGTTTCCCATGTCCCAAATCTTTGTGCCCTGTTGCTTTTGATGTCTTATTTTCCAAGAAAGGAATACTTCCACTAGGAAACAACATGACTCCTTTTAACTAGAGGCTGAGATGACCACCCAGCCACATTCGTTTCTTCATGCCACTTAAAATGAGGTTTCTGATGTTTCCAGGGTAGTAGAACCTGAGTATTAAGGGGGAAATTGTGTTGCTTCTGTACACCAGAGAAAGGGGGATGTATATATGGAATCAGAAAGTGAACGTCCAATGAATAAACATTAATGGAACACACCAATAACCCTATACAGAAAGGACTACTAATCCCTTGACCCTTAGGAATTAAGGTTTTGAGTCACTTTACCAGGTAGAGAAATCTAATCAGCTGAGGTACTGATACATAAAAAAAATAATAAGGAATGGATACTGAAAGAAAGAAGTCACAAATACCAAGTACAGCCACTTGACCAGTAGTAAAAACAAAGAAAAAAGAGTCTATACAGATCTTCTTCCTTTATTTCTGAATATATCTCTATTTATTAACGGGTTTTCCTCTTTCTATGTCTAATATTATGTGTGTTCATAGTGGTTAGCCTTATAATTTAATTTTTAAGTTACAAAATATCAAAAGGGAATTATAGCTAACCAAAAAAACAATAAGCATCAGTTAGAGGCATACAGCTTGAATATAGCCCTGCTATATATAAAACACCTGAAAGAGCTATCTTATTTATCAGAAAGCCATCCTATTGAACGTAATTCTCAAGGAAGTGTTAAAATGTAGATTTCCTATAAGTGTCAGAAACCACGTCTATACTGAGCTCATATAACTTAAAACATTGCCAATTTCTATCCACAGAGACTAAGACACAGGAAACCTACACTATAAATTCTTTTCTCTGTCCCTCTTACTTAAAACATTTCTTCCCATTAGCACGAAAAGAGAACAAGTGCTCCTGAAATTCTCACTTTGCTTGGCTCTAGTCCTGCCATACCTTCCTCTTATTCCTCTGTTCATTCAAATTCTCTGCTGGTTCATCTTCCTCTACCCAGTTCTTAATGGTCCCTGGAAGGTGGGCCTTATTTTTTCAGTCTGGAAGTCTCTCCATCAGCAATCTTTTTTTTTTTTTTTAAAGATTTTATTTATTTGACAGAGAGAAATCACAAGTAGGCAGAGAGGCAGGCAGAGAGAGAGAGGGGAGGAAGCAGGCTCCCCGCGGAGCAGAGAGCCCAATGCGGGGCTCGATCCCAGGACCCTGGGATCATGACCCCAGCCGAAGGCAGAGGCTTTAACCCACTGAGCCACCCAGGCGCCCCTCTCCATCAGCAATCTTAATAGAGCACATGGATTCAATGAACAATCAGTTCAGGTGTTTGCAAATTCATATCCAACCCAAGTTAAACCTTTCCTTGAACTCCAGATCTCTATACCCAACTTGCTGCTCAACATCTTCACTTCGAAATCTCCAAGATACTTCAGACATGTGTCCAAGACCAAATTCACTGTCTTTTCCCAGAAATCCAGTGTTCAGCTTCATGAACTACACCACTGTAATTCAATTTCTCAAGATAGAAACAGAGATAAAATCTTTACTATCTTCCCCTTACCCCTTATATCCAGTATAACTTGTCCAGTTGATTCCAGATATTAAATTCCTCTATCTCAGCATTTCCATTGCCACCATCCTATTCCAAAATAACAGGGATAGCATGGCACTCTTGAAGAAAACTTTCTACACTACTACAATACCCTCTAACTAGACTCCTTAAGAACTTTCTTTCACTTTCATAGTCTGCTCTTCTCAGCAGCAAGAAATTATCTTTTCAGAATACAAATCTGATTTTTTGGCTTAAAATTCTTAAATGAGTTCCACTGTTCTTAGGCTTAAGTTCAAAATGATTATCATCAACCACAAGGCTTTGCCAGGTCTGGACCCTGCCTGTCACACCCTTCCTTTCCAGGAACCACAGGAACATGAGCCTTCTCTCCAGAGTCTATCCTCTTCTCTACCATAGGTCCTCTGTACACACTGCTTCCCTATTTGCAGTAAGCCTGTGCTCTTGTCTGAAATGAGCCTGTACATGTGGGCATGCACACAATCATGTGCACATACATGGACACATGCATACACACCCACGCTCACCTAATTAACCCCTTTTTAGGATAATCCAATTCATAATTAGCTCTTCCTCAGAGGAGCTCCTCAATTAGCTCAAAATCAGCTCATAATTAGCTCCTCAGAGGAGCCAACCTCAATGCCCTAGTCAAGATCAAGATGCTTTACTACCTACTCGGTATATTCTAGGTTCATTCCCTTCATAGCTTTTAACTGAACAATCATTTCTGTGATTATGCTGTTTAACTCTACTTCCCCCACCAGACTGTAAGCTCCACAAGGGTAGGACCATGGCAATTTTGCTCCCTTTATCCACAGTTTCTAGCACAGTACTTTACACAGAGATAGTACTTCCTGGAAGTTTGTTGAATAGAAAAAAATGACAAAGCAGGTTTAATAGAGACTCTCACTCTTGAGAGATTTCCTAACAAGAAAATAAAACGATTTAAAAGTTATAAATCACATACGTAATCTCATTTTATCTGCATAATAGCTTGTAAGATAAACTGGTTATAGCGCTCTGACATTTAAAAAATCACTGTCCCTCACAATGAGAGGTTTCCTCCAATCTTCCTAGCCAAAGTAGAGGCATTTCTGCTCTATGGCCAACTATGCCTTTCTGAAAAACCTCATGTTCTTATGAGAGAAACAGGTGGCAGAAGAGTCAAAATCCACAGAAGTCTGTAGCCAAAAGACAAACAAAACCAATACCAATTCTGACAAATCCACTAGCACAGGTAAGCCTTGCTGGCATTGTCACTTAAAATCATCCTCCGTACATTCTTTCAATCTTATACCTTTGGTCATGTGATTCTACTTTGAGATGCAGACCCTTGCAGAATCCATTTTTAATAGAGGCCAACTATGCGAAAATTAAAAGTTCATTCCGTGAATGGGATGTATATACCAAGAATATACCATTCTTGGTATATTCTTCTCCATTATTTTTTTCAACATTGGAGAAATGTATTCTCACCCACTGCTTCCGCATTTGCCGCTTCCCCAGACAACATTACATAGAGGAGATCATTCCATTTCCTGCAGCTAGTAGTAAACCAGAAAGGCACTTTCTTGCAGGAAGGGAAGTCACTTCTGCAGAATTTTTCGGCTATTTTCTTAAAGACTGCCTAATTGTTAAGACTTTATCTCAACTGTGAAAAAGTTTACATCTGACAGCTATAAAATTGGCATGCTAGGATATATGCATATATGCCAAGTTATGCTGACATCACCTCCCTATTTACCAAATGCATATAGCTAAACTACGTTAGAAAAATACGCATTTCAGTAGAAAAAAAATTGTATACTTATCATTTCACTTACTATATTTCTAAGTTGAATGGAATTGTCAAGCTTATTTCATTACTGAAGTTTTATTTCATTTACTACTATTTGTACAAAGAAATGGATATTTGAACAACTGTAAACCCATCTTATTTATTAAGATGCTTCATAATTGATAACCAAGTAGAAATTCTTCATCAAAAGAGAAGACACAATTAAGCCAGGTTTTTTACCCCTTTAAAAGCCCAGTGGTTGTTTTCTGAAGGCCACATACACAACTCAATAAACATAAAACAAACACCATTAGAGTAAGAGTATCTGTATTACAGACAAAAAAACAAAAAACACGTTTTGATTTTAATGCAATTTATGAGCCCAGTATCTTCCATGTAATACCACATAATAAAAACAGAGTCTAACTTATGTGTTTTACAATCTGGAGCTGTCCTATAGTTGACAAATAAGAAAAGTCACACCAACTAGAATGTATCCCTGTGACCACAATGCTACTACACACACTGTAGGTCAAAATCTGCCTACAACACACTGTCATACATTCATTTTACGTGACATATGACTTATATTGAAGAAAATGGAGGACATTTCATTGGGCTTATTCTGTTGACATTTTATGAGATATTCTAAACTGAAATCCCATCTTGTGAGCCCTTCAAAATGGAAAATTTAATTTTCCTGAAATTCTTCTTTAAGTAAGGCAGAATGCAATGGATTCTGAAATGAAATAAGTGTATTTCACCCTTCTTTTAAACTACAATGAATACCAAAAAAAAAGTGCTTACTATTGCATTTGCATATAACAATTTGTAGGAAGACAGCAAAGTAGAAACATTCTACTCCCCGCTATTCAACCAACATATTAACAACAGAAAAATCTAAAACAAATAGCAAATTACAACAGTTACCAAATAAAAGGCTGCAGAAACAATGGCAATATGAATTAAAGCCATGTAGATGTAAATCCAACATTCTTGGTGGCTTTGAAAGACAGCGTAAAGGTAACCATCAGAATGGAAAGAACTTTTGAGGGTTATGGCCAATTTTCCAGTTCTTATGGATGGAGAGATGAAATATGGATCCACATTGATTGATGAGCAGGAGCTGGCTGAGGGACAAGGGTCTTAGAAAAAATAAGAACAGAAGATCACTGACAAAAAGGCCTGGGGAACGGGATGAAATAGACTTCACAGAAAGGACACAAAGTGTGGAAATTCGTATGTTGTATTTGTGTGTATGCAGATATTCACCAGAAGTCAAGCAAGCAAGTAAGTAAACAGGGTGAGCCACTCTGTGGATATCAGTTAGCACATTTTCAGTGCCAGCCCAGTATTTAAACAGTAGGCCAAGTAAAAGTGACCTTGGTCAAATGAGTGGATTCAATAGATGGAATCAACAACGTAGTTTTCTTGTCACTCTTGTTTATCTGGTATAGTAATTGCTGATGTGCCCTATTTGCAACCATAGATTCCACAACAACGGTCCAGCCATCTGCCTGCATTATAATTATAGTAAACTGTCGAGCACTTGTCTACCTTGCAACAAAGACCACTGTTCTGTCAGCAACAACATCCACGGGACTGTGAAATCTTTATTGCAATGCCATTATAGTTATTCTAGTATTGATGGTACTCCAAGCAGCTCTACTTCTTGACAAAGCACTGCATTTTATGACCAAAAAAAGTGAGGTAATCAGCTGACACCTATGATATTTTCATGTCTCATCATACAATAGCAGGTGACTTCACAGAATATACTTGCTTCATGAAGACTGTTATAGCATCAACTTCTAGGTCACACCTTGCAAAGCAGGGGTGTTCTCCTACTAAAGAACTGGATATGGTACATGCTCTGAATCAGCAATCATCATATGGTACAGGTTCTTCCAGAGATACAATTCATGTGTCTGGTAGGGGTGGCATTTGTTATATATAATTGCAAAACAAAAGTTTTGCCACACAATACATACATTTAGGCTTTACTTGTTTATCTTAGTACACAAGGGAAGGACGCATCCAGAGGGGACAAAATTACTGGTGCCACTGAACTTGAAGTTGAGGCAATCATACAGACCTTATCAGCATTTTAATCAGTTTAAGTCATGAAATAAATATAAAAAAGAAGAGAAGGAAGTTTTTTGTGGTGTTTAAAGTAATTGCTCTTGATTATCAAGGAGTAATATTTTGTCCTATAGGAAGAAACTGTGGGAAGTGCATCCCTTTTCCGGTAATGCCGTATCTACTGATAAAAGTTCATGGAAGATAGAACAATGCAGTACAAGCAGAGCTACCACGGTTCCCAGGGCCTCAGGACTTAGGTTTAAAGTCATCCCAGCTAATCAAAGTTTAAAAAATAAAACAGAATAGAAATCTAAAACAAACAGTGTGGCGCCTGGGTGGCTCAGTTCATTAAGCATCTGACTCTTGACTTTGGCTCAGGTCATGATCTCAGGGTCATGAGATTGAACCCAATGTTGGGCTCCATACTGGGTGTGGAGCCTGCTTAAGATTCTCTCTTCACACTGTCTCTTTAAAAAAAAAAAAACCTAGATGCTAGCTTTGGAAAAAAGAAAAGATGAAATAGTTAATAAAATATAAATATCAATCATATCCTCATGGCCAACTGCAGAAAAAGAGAGCTATATATTCTTTGCTCTTTATATATACAATGTCATATGTATAATATTTGTATTATATTTATTAACCATGTTCTCTCTTCCTTCTTTTTCCCCAATATTTTATATAAATTTTTGCTGATGTTGAATTTACAATCTAATCCTCAGCTTAAATAGGATTAAGATAGGATTGTCACTACACTAGAAGAGGAATAACTGTCCCTGAGATGATATAGTGACTAGTGGGACTTGATGTCTTACCTTTTGGGGAAAGGATTTCATATATATGAAGAACAGTTGCATTGTGTGAGGTAGGATCATGTATGTTATTGCTCTTTAGAAGGTGGTTTGTTGCGGCACCTGGGTGGCTCACTCAGTTACATGCCCGCCTTCAGCTCAGGTGATGATCCCTGGGTCCTAGAATCGAGCCCCAAGCCAGGATCCCGTTTAGTGGGGGTGGGTGCTTCTCCCTCTCCCTCTTCCTACCACTCCCTCAGCTTGTGCCCTCTCTTATTAATAAAATCTTTAAAAAAAAAAAAAAGGTTGCTTGTTTTCAGGATACCTGACTGGCTCAGTTGGTGGAGCATGTGACACTTGATCTTAAGGTCATGAGTTCAAGCCCATGTTGGGTATGGGGCCTGCTTAAAAAGAGAGAGAGAGAAGATTGCCTGTTTTCAAAGGTTTCAGTTTACGAGTAGATATCATGCCAGCTTACCCATGATTGGATCCACAGTATGCCCACCTAATGCCTCGCCAATAGCAGGGACCCAAAAATACGGACAGACCCTCAATACAGAACAAATATCATAGGTTGAGGCAAAGGAACTTCTAATAAAGTTAGGAAAAGCAATTCCATTATAAGCAAAAACAATAATTACTGGCTTCTGCCACAAAACTATAGTCTCACTAACATGCTTTTTACCTTCAGTTCCACTTATCCCTATACTAGTAATGATTGAAACGATCAGGCTTTTTCTTCATAGCTTTTGCTATACAACTGACTGACTGATATCTGTAATATTTAACAAATATTATAGCAGGTCATCTACTAATTCACCTAAATGGAAAAGTCATAGTAGTCCTGATACCAATTAGTCTTTTCCTGGTTCCACTGCATTTATTATTTTAGTACTCATAATTCTAGAATTTGCAGTAGCTTCCATTCATATAATAGCACTTATTGGCACACATGTATATTGCATAATAAATCCTAACTTTGACCCCCACAGGAGCATTATGAACATGTTTTATAACTTTGGGGTTAATTATATGTTTTCATTTCATTTAACAACTTCATTAATCCTAATCCCTCATTAATCCAACAAATACAGTTGACCCATGAACATCGTGGGGGTTAGGGGTACCAACCTTCCATGCAATCAAAACCCCACATGTCACTTTTGACTCCCAAAAAATTTAACTGTTAATAGCCTGCTATTGACCAGAAGCCTTACCAATAACATAACAGTCTATTAACACATATTCTCTATGCTATATGTATTATATGTTGTATTCTTACAATAAAGTAAGCTAGAGAAAAGAAAGTATTATTAAGAAAATCATAAGGGGGAGAGGGTACCTGGGTACTTCAGTAAGTTAAGATCTGCCTTTACAGGTCATGAGCCCAGGGTTGTAGAATTAAGCTCAGGGTTCTAGAATTGAGCTCAGGTCATGAGCCCAGGGTTCTAGAATTGAGCCTCACATCCAGCTTCCCACATATCAGGGAGTCTGCTTCCTCTGCCCCTCCCCCTACTCAAGCTCTCTATGTGTGTGTCTCTCTCTAATAAATAAATAAAATCTTTTTAAATCTTTAAAAAAAAGATTTTATTTATTTATCTGACAGAAATCACAAGTAGGCAGAGAAAGGGAGAAGAAGGCTCCCTGCTGAGCAGAGAGCCTGATGCGGGGCTCGATCCCAGGACCCTGAGATCATGACCTGAGCCGTGCTGAGCAGAGAGCCTGATGCGGGGCTCGATCCCAGGACCCTGAGATCATGACCTGAGCCGAAGGCAGAGACTTAACCCTCTGAGCCACCCAGGCTCCCCAATAAATAAAATCTTTAAAAAAGAAAAAGAAATAAAATCATAAGGAAGAGCAAATTCATTTACAGCACTGTACCACATTTTTTTTTTTTAAAACGCACTCATGGGGGCGCCTGGGTGGCTCAGCGGGTTAAAGCCTCTGCCTTCGGCTCAGGCTGTGATCCCAGGGTCCTGAATCTGCTTCCCCCTCTCTCTCTGCCTGCTTCTCTGCCTACTTGTAATCTCTGTCTGTCAAATAAATAAATAAAATCTTTAAAAAAAAAAAAACACCATAAGTGGCCCCATGTAGATGAAACCTGTGTTGTTCAAGGGTCAACTGTATTTCAACAGTGTATTACTATGACCAGATACTGTGAAAGAAAGTACATTTCAAGGTAATCACGAAAGAAAGAGAGACAAGTTTAAAAATTAAGGTAATGGTACAGATGAGGAGTTATGTAAATCTGATACAGAGTAGTAGCAGCTGGATAATGAGAAACGAAATGAAAAGTATTTATGAGCCAGAGCTGCTGGGCTGAGTGACCACATGGAAAGGAAAAGAAAGATAAATAAGAGTCTAGAATGACTCCCAGCTTTTTGGTGTGATTATACGGATTGTGGTGCCATGAAATGAGTGTGGGTTGGAAGAGGTCAGTTTTGGACATACTGTGTTTCACAAGCTAGCTGTATTATATCCAGCTCTCTGGAATGGAACTGATTTGAGTTATTAGTGTCAAAGTAGCAGGCATGCATTTTAAAACACTTCTCCCAATAAATACAATACTTAATACTTGCTTTTCCCTTCTTCATTCTCTTTTCTACATAGACATACAAGCTATACTGATCCAATCTCAAAAATCAATGAAAGTGAGAGAGGGTAGCCCATCCAGAGGGCTAGCAGAGTGGCATCACTAGCCACTGTTCCAGGCTTGAACATGGATAAGTTGGATGTATTATGTGCACCTTCAGATCATAAGTAGCTTCCGAAGCCCTATCCAGGAGTGGTGAGTATGTGCCCAGTAGCCCACTGTGCCAGCTGCTGAGCACCCTCTCCCTGCTCTATTACACGCAGTGCCTAAATATGGGAACTGAGTCCAGCTCTAACATCTGCATGTGATCAGATTAGCTTTCCTCTACTGCCCTGTTTTTAATGGACCAGGCCACCCACTCCCTCTCCCAAGGTCACAGCTTGCTCCACTACCAGCTCTTCAGAGCTCTGGCTCCTCCTTATGCCCAAGAACATTCCATCTAGCCATCCTCCCTTCCCATGGTAAGGGACCTTAAGCAATCACCCTCTGATGGCTCACCAAGAGAGTGTGCAGAGATGAGGAAGAGAGTGTGCAGAGATGAGGACAGGGCAAAATATTACATAAGAAGGGAGAGAAAGAAGAGGCTCCAAAGGGAATTAACACAAATCATCAAAAGAGAAAATGTTATTGATAATCAAAGGAAGAGTAACCTTGTCTCTAAAGGAAAGAAAAAAAAATCAATGTATTGAAGAGTATGAGAAACTAATAGGTTAGAAAATATAGGTCATTTCTCTAGAAGCTTGGTTGTTAGTCCTAAAAGGTGGAAAAGTTATTCATTAGAGGGGTGCCCAGATGGCTCTTTTCATTAAGTGTCCAACTCTTCATTTCAGTTCAGGTCATGAACTCGGGGTGTGAGATCAAGACCCACATGGGGTTCCCCACTTGGCAGAGAGTCTGCTTCTCTCCCTCTGCCCCTCACCCTCACTGTGTGCTATAAACAAATAAATAAATAAGTAAAATCTTTTTTTTTTAAGTTGCTCTTTAGAGTTCCTGAGAAACAATTTACCTTTACTATTATATTGTACTTCTAATATATTTCATAATCTGGTTTCTCATTTTATGCAAAGTTATAATAAAAAATCAAAAGACAGAACACACTAAGGATAGTAAATCTAACTCTACAATTTGATAAAAAAAAAAAAAAAAAGAACTAGGGGGAAAAAGGAGCAACAGCCCTTAAACACGGCAATCCAGCATCATTTAGTAAGGTTGTAAACCACTTTAAACAAACACCCAGAGAAAAACCATTGCATTTCAGCACAGTACAATAAATGAAACCCTCAAGACAAATCTTAGATGTCAAGAAAATGCTAAACAGTACTCAGTAGACTCGACTTTAAAGGACTACAAAATGAAAAAATCTTTACCTAAACTTTTTTTAGAAGTTTATATCTTTAAAAGGTTAGTCTTCAATTACCTAGGAAATACATACACACAAAACACATCATTACCCAATGATGCTGAGCAAATGAGACTCCACTCAACATAGCACCGGAAAGGTAACCAGTTATCAAACAGACACAAAGAACAAATTAGCATTGGATAATTTTGGAAAAATTCATAAAATACCTTCTTCTTATTATTTTATTCATTGCTGTATTTTCAGCTAACCCCTTTTTCTGCATATGCTGATTATATTTTCTAGACAATGTCTACTTCCCATCGCTATTAATGAAAAATATATCTTATATGGAACTTTTAGAGCAATGTCCTTTTATGAGACAGTCTTTATTTTCTCTGAAGTACAAATACCATGTTCATAAATGTGGGGTTCATAAATACTAGTAAGTAGGGGTCCTCTGGCTTCACTCTCTGAATGCTCATTCTCGATACTCACAGCCTTTTTCCATCCACTGCCATCTGCTTCTGTCCACTGGAGCCACTCTCACCCTAGCCCTGTGCCCCAGGCTAATGGCTGTAATGCTGCTACTCAAACCAGCCCCACTTGTAAAAATGAGATCAGTGGGAACTGACAACATATTATTAGCAGCTATCTGAAGCTAACTTTTTGCTATAGCACTAAAAGAAAAGCTTTGGAATAAAAAAAGTTTGTCTTCAGGGAAAAGAAAAACTCTTATGAAGAAAACTGAAATTATTTGGCTTTATTATTTGTGCAGCATAGGTAAAAGTAAATTGATTATTGATTTTTTTCATGTCTGTGCTTTATGGAAAGGATTCATCTATCTAATATTTAAAATGCATCCAGACAGGAAAAGATGAAGGATGCAGGACTCACCATAACCTCTACTCATCACAGCCATGGTTTCTTTCTAATTGATGTAATCTATTATGTGATAATGAAAGCTTTGGATTGATTGCAAAATAGCTGAGAACCCTGATATCCCTCTTTAAACACATTCAGCCTCCACTCAGTTGCAGAGTTAAAACTAGCTGGGAACTACAACTTGTAGAAGCCACGAAAAAGTTTCTAGGGCTCCGTACAGGTGCAGGGCAGAGGAGCCAGAGCAAAGGAAAAGCTGAAGACTCAGTTACTCATGGTGAGCACCAGAGAGAGGGATGCTGGGCAGAAGTGAGAGGTAATGAGACAAACCCAGGGGACACCGTGCCTCAGAGAAATGAAACCCACTTTTGCTGCAGAGCCATAAACAGTTCCATTAATATTTTGACTAACTCGATAAAAGGCTTTGCAACCCTAGGCATTTCAGCTTCATCTCTGCCTTCCCCAGATTCCAATCGCTTCAGTGCCTACATAAAGCTGTCCAATAAAAAAAGTATTACTGCTAACTTCCTTTAACATATTGTACTTTTCAAGGTTGCCCAGTCACAGTTATGCTCTCCTGCTGCCATTGCTAAAGTGAATTACAGTGTTTCTTTTCCCTCACCCTCCCTCTATTTTTGCCTCCCTAGTGCCAGGTCATTCATGGTCTCAATATTCCCTGGATAATAATGCTGCTTTCCATCAGGTACAGAGGAAATGGAATTCTACTTGAAAAAGCAGCCCATCCAGGTATTTGGGTACTTATGAATCAAAGGAACTAAGAGTTTTTACCCATAATTATTTAACCTAGAAAAGCGACCCTAAACATACAAGCTTGATGTCAAATAATTTACTGGTTGGAAAAAAGATTTTTAGCAGGGACACCTTTTCCATCAGACAGTTATCAGAAAAGGTACAACAGTGGAAAGGGAAGGTATAAAAAGCACCATCAACTATTTTGGAGAAATAAAACAGATCATCTCTGGGAGTGAGCCATCTAACAGCGTTACCACAATGGCTTAGAACCACTCAATAATGGGCAGATGTCATTCTTTAGCTCTGTGACCGTGGGCATGTTACTACAGTTCTCTGGGCCTATCTTCTCATCTATAAATACAAGATTATTGTGAGGAATGAATTCGAGCTCTAAGAACACAAAGTTAGACCAGTGTCTGACACAATAGGTATTGAGTAAGTCTGACCCATCATAAACATTTTATATACATATACATTTTATATACATATAAAACAAACCAATAAAATGTCACCACTGCCATCATAATGCTAGTCTTACTCACTTAACAAAATAACAGGCTCTCCCTAATGGAGCAGAGAATCTAAGAGTTTTTATTAATTGGCCATCAGCTTCTGGCTGGAATTCTAACTTGCCTTGCTTCTCCTACTGGAGTAATCCCAATGCTGCTTAATCCATCTTGATATGACTCACTTTGGTTAATTCATCTTTATGGTCTTAAAGCCAGTTAAAAGATATATTTTTCCTAGATATTCAGCTTCCCCTAGGCTGAAAATTTGATTGAGATTGATAAATTTTTCATATCTCTTTTCAGATTCTCATCCTCAGATTCCCATCTTTTGAAAATCTCATATGTAGCTGGTGCTATATAAGGTTCTTTAAATAAATTACCCTTAATTCTCTCAATTAGCTATCATTTTCTCCAGTTACTTAGCTGGGGAAACATAACCAAAATTTCGCCTGGATTTTCAGAGTGATAACACTGAATCTGAACCTGGGTTTGATGTGTCTAAATTGTTTTGTTTTTATTTTTCCTAGCCTGTTATGGTACCCCTGCCTCTTTTCTCCTCTGCTCGGTATTCTATTTTTAGGCCCTGATATTCTTTAACTAAATTTGTAGCAGGTTATTTTTCTGAGGCAAGAGGAAATAAAATTTGGAAAATTACAAAAAGAAAGTAAAAAGAAAATAAGAATCACCCATATTTTTAGCATACAAAATCAGTGTTATAATCTATTTGCTCCTGGTATTCTAATATTTTCTCCATCTCTAAACTTTTTATCACATAAGTAATATATGAATAAATTCTCTGTAAAAGAATGTGAAAATCACAAATAAAGCAAAATGTCTTATTTTTAGTACAAATATAAAACCAAAGTCTCCTTTGACCATCACTCCAATACTGGTCCCAACCCTCATCTCCAAGACACTAGAAATTTTGTGTATATCCTTCCAGTCCATTTTTATTCTTTTACATAAATACATTGAACTATAAAAGTACCTTTTATGGGCAATGTTGAATATAAATATATCATGGTAAGTGTATTATTTACAGTTTGCTTTCTCATTGAATCATTATCCTTAAAGCACTTGGACTCTTTGTTAGGATTATCTCCAGACACTACATAGGTTTTGTTGCAATTCTGAATAGAAATCATTTTTGCGACCCCACTTTCTAATGGGTTATAGTGCCAGGATATAGGGAAGCAACTGATTTTTAAATGCTGATCTTGTACCAAACAATCTTGCTGTACTCTTTTATTACTTCTAAGAAGGCAGGTCTTTTCTACTGCCTTGTTATCTCTGGAGAAACTGGGTGCCACATATGTCATTTGTAGCCTTGAAAACTGGACAATTTGAGCAAGGTTCCGAAAATAACAAAATTCCACTACAATGAAGCTGTGATGCCCCATGAGGTTCTTGATAATGGGAACTGCCTGTCATGCTTTGCTGATTTATAGCTTGGTCAGACATTACATACACTTGGCAGCTGCCTCTACTTGTATTTGCCTAGAAGATAATTGCACTGACTTGCTATGTTTAATATCATAGCACAAAGTTATAGTTATAGCCACTTTCCTAAGGTCCAAAGTCATGTTTAATTCTCCTCTGGTGAATTACTGTGATGAAGATGATGGTAAGCTTCTCAGAGCTAACCTGTGGGAGGTTTGTTTGAGGGGAGAGAAGGGTCCTAAGTAAATACTGAAAGCTGTTCACTGTAAACAAACAAACAAACAAAAAATGAATAAAAAAAATAAATAATTTTTGAAAAGTGTCACCATACAAATTAGTAATGTCAATTAAAGCTCTAAAGTAAAATGACTTTTTCATATATGCAGATTTCATGGCACTTTTAATTTTCATCTGCATTATTCCAAGAAAGCCAATGGACTTTGGCCATATCTACCTATGCAAGACGAACCCATAGTACATTCCATCTGTTCATTTTAGTAGAATTAAATTAGTCAGTCTGGAATATGCAATGGGTTGGATCCATCAGCAATGATCATATCAACCACAAAATGCCCAAAGTTAAAAAAAAAAAAATGGCTATGCTTTTATTCTATCTTTCTAGTCTGTATAGATAGAATTTCTATAGAAAGCTTGCTTTTCTTTCCTTTATTCTTTCTTTTTCTCTCCCTCTCCCTGGACCTCTTCTCTCTTTCTTTTTTCCAGAAGCAGTTCACTCCAATGAAAGGAAAAATATCAAAAAAAAAATAAATCTTCCAAACTGATTAAATCTTCTTGAAGAATTTTTTATCCTTCAAGATAAAAAATGGTGTGGGGGACCACACTCCACCTCCCTCTACCGATTAGATTTAGGGTTTGCAAAACACTCCATTAAATGAACAAAGAACAACTTGCTATAAAAAATCTTAAAGAAAAAATATTTGCTGCAATGTTCCAAGATTCATTGTTTATGTACAACATCCAGTGCACCATGCAACGTGCCCTCCTTAATACCAACCACCAGACTCACCCATTCCCCCAACCCCCCCCAAAAAATAAAAAAATAAATAAAAATTTTTTGAAATAAATAAATAAATAAATAAATGTAATAATGTTAAACCAAAAAAGCAAAGAAAAAAAAAAAATGTGCTTCAAGGTACAATGAACCGGAGCCCTTTCTACACTCTCAAAGGTAGTGGAAGCATGATGGTGTTAGGGTTCCCTAGCCTTGGGCTATAATGCCCATTTGGTGCAAGTAGGTACACACTGAGTTTAAAATAACCACTCTCCAAACTACAAGATTTTTTCATTCTAGATGATTAGTATAGAAAAAATTGATAGGGAAAAAAATACAGACTTGACATAGATCATCAGCATCGAGGCAGTTAGTTTTCTTTTTTACCTATTTGAAAAATGCCAAATTATCACGACTGAACTGGTTTTCTTATTTCCACTGCTACTAAAATGGAGGAAATTCATGAGATCTTTGAGAATAGTAATATAGTAGTCTGGAAAATTCTAAATAGCTCTAGATCAAAATAACAAGTCCTGAAGCTGCAAGATTTTATACACACACACACACACACACACACACACACACAGTCAAAGGTGAAAATAAATGATTAAGGGAGAAATAAAGCAAATGGGTACCCTGTATGGTAAATAAGTATGGTCTTTCTGGGTAATCTGGTCCAAAGGATCACCGTAATCCATGCTATGCAATTTAACACATATCCTTTGTTCTATATTACAAGGCATAGATAAATCACAACTGAAGGAAAGATAGTATGCTTCGAATTACACACATAAGAGTCACTTTGCAGGACCTATGACTCAAAATACTGTTTTTACACTCAGACAAATAACAAATGATCATTAATGAAAAGAATTATTTTCATGGATCATGGTCAAAGGTGATATAAATAAAAATTCACTAAATGGATGTTTTATTAGTCTCAATATAATTTTTAGGAGATAAGTGATATTTAATAGCATTTTTCTCTGCTTATGAAACCCAAGCTTTCCCCTCAAACTTAGTCACCATATAGAAAGATATTTTCTCCCATTATATTTTTACTTTTAATAATCAGGAACCACAATAATCTTTGTCATAAATATCTTTTCAAAAACATTCGACAATGGGGCACCTGGATCGCTCAGTTGTTAAGCATCTGCCTTTGGCTCAGGTCATGGCCCAGGGTCCTGGAATCGAGCCCCACATCTGGCTCCCTGCTCAGCGAGAAGCCTGTTTCTCCCTCTCCCACTCTCCCTGCTTGTATTCCTTCTCTTATAGTCTGTTAAATATATTTTTTAAAAAAAAAATTTTTTTTAATTTGACAACATGAAAACAAAACTAGTTTACTGTCAGAAAGGTTTTTTAAATACTCTATGACTAGAAGAGAAGAGTAAGTTATAACCCTTAACAAGAAAACTTTGTGCTGGGGAACCTGGGTGGTTCAGTCGCTAAACGTCTGCCTTTGGCTTAAGTCATGATCCCAGGGTTCTGGGATCGAGCCCTTCATTGGGTTCTCTGCTCAGCAGGAGGACTGCTTCTCCCTCTCCCACTCTCCCTGCTTGTATTCCCTCTCTCATGGTGTGTGTCTCTCTGTGTGTCAAATAAATAAATAAAACCTTTTAAAAAAAGAAAAAGAAAACTTTGTGGAATGCAATAAAACTTTGTGGAATCCACAAAACTTTGTGGAATTGAATGGGTTTAATTGTAAAGTGTTCTTAACATGGAAAAAAAAGAGAATAATTCTTATGAATACATTGTTTTAAATAGTTCAAAAAAAGACTTAATCATTGGACTAAGACAAATCAAACAGGCAATTTTGTTCCATGAGTGGCGGCTTTAAAGTGCTTTAATCATTAGCCTAAATTCTTTTTAGATTATTTTCATGCTCAACCTATTACTGAAACGTAATAATGAGTGAAGAGAGGGAAGAGAGAGAAGAGCCTTGGAACTAAGTGCTTTGGCAAGCTGAGCCCTTTCTAGAAAGAACATTACTGTCAGGGTCGGTTCTGCCCTTTATGCAAGGCAAGAATTGGAACATACTTAGAGGAGCCCTGCTGTGCTCCTTAGGTGACTAAGACACTGACAGCTCAGTGGCATCGCGTACACCTCCTAACAATGGCTTATGGTGGCACAAGATGCAGTGGCTGTAAGCTGCCAGGGACCTCAAGCCAGCAATTACACAGCAGCGAAATTTCTATGGCATGACCTTCAGTTCACTGACGATTAGCTGCTGACTGCCTTAAGCAGGAGCAGAAAGGCAACTGAGCCTAGATGAAAACATTAGCACCCATGGAATACATCATTCTCAGAACTGGAAAGGGGTCAGAGTCAATCCACATCTCCGAACTTCCTTCTGAGAGAGAATTTATTTTTTCAAGTCCAAATTAGAAACAAAATGGGGGAGACATTAGAAAGGGTGGTACAGTTTGAATAGCGTCTGGCCATCTTCTCGGGAGCCCCTCAAGCAGCTGACATGCTGGAAAGTCAAAGCAAAGTTTTCCTGAGGATGAAGCAGTTGCTCAGTTCTGAAGCACTGAGGATACCTGAGACATTACAAAGTTTGGCTCAGTCCATTTTAAAAGGGACCAAAAGAGTCCTGTGGAGGGTTTTTGCATCACTGAAGTAAGGGAGGCTTCTGAGACCATCTGTGGGAGTTTCTGGGCCTTCTCAAATCCAGACTCTCATAGTCCCATTGACCTATGTCTGTACCAGCTTGCACACAGGCCATGAATTCACGATGTCACATAACAAGGCAAGAAAATCTCCACATGCCTAGGTGAATACAATTACCAAAAGGAAAAAAATCTTTTAGAGGTGAATGTACATCAATATATAGCAATTCTTTTTAATCATTTCTGTCAAGTTTCTGCCAAAACTCTCTTCCTTATAAGCACTTCAGCCTATTATAGACAAAAATAAAATGAAATCAGGGCAGAGACAGCACGAAACTTTCCCCAAGCTGCTTTTAGGACACCATTCAATGCAGCACATGGAAATTAACTTTGTAGTTTCTTAGTTCTTTTGGAAGTTATTTCTTTTTTGTTTTGCTGAGTGAGGAGAGAAATGATATAAGCACTTTAGAAAAAGAGGGAAAAACATGTCATCACTGTGTCAAAATTATTTAGCTGAAAAGGATGCATTATATTTAATCTGTATTCATCACACACTCTATGATGGCTCAAATGCCATGACTGAAGAATGCAAACTATTGTTAATATGCATCGGAGTTCCGCCTTGCCAACTGCATTAATTGTAATTAACTGACAGATTGACAGCTACATATTGATGGATAGTGTGGTGAAGGTTCCTTTAATGTTACTATGTATAGTGTGGATGCATATTCACAGAATAAATAATTAGCATATTTCAGACTGATCACATCTAATCTTATATTTTTTCTTATATCCATAAATACAACCAGTGTAGTAAAATATCCTCACACAAATTAAGAAAAACTACATGAGCAGCAACCATTTGTCCTGCCATTTGTATCCCTGGCTGTTTTAAAGTAGTAAAATAAGTGAGTCATCTATTCTAAGAACTAACAATGCATGACATTGAATTTTAAATAGGAAAGCATTTTTTATCACACACCAAAAAAATCAAACTTCTATGTACTAACATGGGCTCAGAAGGGACACACCTACTCATTCTGCCAGTTCCTAAACTTGGGTCAGTTTGTGGGTAGGGAGGAACAGATGGCAGTTGGAAATGTATGGGCTCTGGAGTCAAACTGACATGGGTTGACAAGCTCTCTACCACTTAATAGTGATGATTCTGGGCAAACTACGTAGTTAACTATTCTCCTTAGTAAAGAGAGAATTCCAATATATACCTCAAAGGTTTGATTTCAAGATCAGGGGATAATGTGAACTGAAACATTTAGCATAGTGTTGGGCACATGGTGTGGTAACATATGAATTATAGTTACTATTGTTACTGAAGCAGTATTAATAGAAATAAGGCTTCCTGTTACCACAAAGAAATTATGATGGATACTAACAGCCTTTCGCAAAACTAAAATGCCATCAGTGAATAGTCAATGCCGAATACACTTTGAAGTCCTTCCTTTCCCCCCAACTATTTCAGTTTTGTCCAATTCTTACTCCATTTCTGCTGATCCTGAGTTGGCTTCCTTCACCAAAGAGATCTTAAAATGGTCAAAAGAAAGGATTAAGACAAACACCTCACCCACAATTACACTGTTAGAATCTTTCTATGAAAAAGAAATTGACAATTAACTGCTAATTTCAACCCTGTTCTAAGATAATGAGATTTTTTCCTCATACATCAAACCTTAGTCTGGAATTAAAGCGGCTCCTGATTGTTAGGCAATAATATAGATGGAATCAGCACTAAAAAAGTCTGTATTATGGTGGCACCTGGGTGACTCAGTGGGTTAAAGCCTCTGCCTTCAGCTCAGGTCATGATCTCAGGGTCCTGCAATCAAGTCCTGCATCGGGCTCCCTGCTCAGCAGGGAGCCTGCTTCCCCCTCTCCCTCTGCTGCTTCCCCTGCTTGTGCTCTCTCTCCTCTCACTCTCTGTCAAATAAATAAATTCTTAAAAAAAAAAAAAAGTTTCTAAAAAAAGTCTGTATTATAAAGTATACCGAAGCATCTTCTTGTTACTCCAGAAATTTTATTTTTTTTTAAAGATTTTATTTATTTATTTGACAGACAGAGATCACAAGCAGACAGAGAGGCAGAGGAGGAAGCAGGCTCCCTGCAGAGCAGAGAGCCCGATGTAGGACTCGATCCCAGGACCCTGAGATCATGACCTGAGCCGAAGGCAGCGGCTTAACCCACTGAGCCACCCAGGCGCCCTCCAGAAATTTTATTAACTAGGGTGCAAAGAAATCAAGGCATATTATAGATTACTTACTACCTTTAATTTAAAAACACTCCAAAATCCATAGTTTCATAATCTATCTGCCCCTCCTGAGGCAGGCTGTTCCAGATGCCACTATGGCTAGAAACTGGAACTTCTAACAATGCATGCTAATGAACAATGCATGCTAATGAGCTATGAAATTCAGCGTTCCAGGCCAGCACATGGGCAATTAAAGAATATGTCATTTGCTTAATTATTCAGGTCTTTGGGAAATGGTAAAGTGGTAGTTTCTGCATACTCTTACCAAGTTCCATTGCATACATGAGGAGTTATCAATGCTCCAATCTCCTGAGACTAGCACTGATGTATACTTAATTAGGTTTTAGTGATAGACTGAAAAACAGTATATGTTGTTTATACTTTTGGGTGATTGATTTGTTTTATTTTTCTACTACTATAGTCTTATCTTCAGGAAGCCTAAATTTGTATGATCCCGAACATGCCATGGAATTAAAGTTTTTGCTTTGAAGACATGCCCTACATCTGAGAGGCAGAGAGTAAAAGCAATCCAGGTCTATTGTATTTCCTATAAAGTGGTCTACAGATGAATTAGCTGCTGCTAAATAGATGATTCATTTAGTACAAAAGCATTACCCACTACCACCTCTGTCTTACTTTCTGTGGACTTTCAAATCCTGACATTTCTGTAGAGTGATGGCTTTGTTCATTCCAAAGTAAAAAGAGAAGACAAAAAAAATCTATCAACAAATATTTCACCTGAGTGTTTTTCTTAGTGGTTTGAATTCCAGCTGTGTTATATTCTCTCACATAAAAGCAGGCAGAGATGCACGTCATCTCAGACAAGTTTGACAAACAAATCAGAAGGTCATCCAGTGCTTTCCCCATAGCTTTTAAATAGCGGTGTAAGTCAGGTTCATATTTAAACTGTGGCTGACCTTCCTGATGGCAAAAACAACACAGGTTAGCAGACCTACAAACATCTTCGTGTAAGTTCCTTGATCTCAAATATGGAAGAATTCAAACAGATACTTCAGAGCATGTGTGCTTACTGCTCATGAAATTTGTGTTGCATTTCTCACCTGCTGTGATGATGTCTCCAAGAAAGGAAAGCAGGAGAATCATTGCAAGTCGTATTTCAGGACAGGCAACATGTTCATCCCCTAACAGACATTAATACATTTTGAAGTATTCTGAAATTCTTGCATGTACTTGTCCAGTCTTATCAGCGAAACTTTAAGCCTGGAAACCCATGGCCATTTGCTGTCCAGTGTGGTGAGGCTAAGACAAGGTGAGAAGTTGGCTGTGAACTTTCTCATTGTCCCATCGACCAGCAGTGAGTAACTTCTGGGGGAGGGAGGCTGCAGAAAAGTTCCAAGCTTCTTTCACTTCACTCTCTCACTCTGTAGGTAAGGAACAGGATGAATAACCTATCAAAATGAACATAAATCTGGAACACATGGCTGGCTCAATTGGAAGAGCATACAACTCTTAATCTCAAGATTGTGAGTTCAAGGCCCCTGATGGGTATAGAGATTAAAAAAAAAAAAAAAAAAACACAGAACAACAAAAAAAAAATGAACATAAATCTAAAAGTGAAAGGATCCTGGATTCTTTAACTTGTTGTAACGCACACAAAAGAGCTGAACTCTTCACTGCTGTGGAGAAGCTTGCCTGAAAATAATACTAATAACCTTTCCATCACCATAGCTTGCCCATATTGCATAGCTATCAGACTAAGAGATGAAGGGTTCTGGCTTTACTACCCAGAAAACCATAAAATGAATTTGATGGTCAAGAATCTAGTTTGCCTTGGAGCAATGAGCATTCCTCATATATACCATTCATATATAACATAAAAATACACTCATCTATATGTAACATAAAAAATACTAAGGCAATGTCATCTTTAGGCATTCAAGAAAATAATAATTTGAAAGCCACTGTAATGGTGAAAAAATAAGAAAATATGAATATGCTAATCATTACTAAAATGGAGGATGAATTTGGCACCCTGCTGGTTATTTTAAAAACCAGGAAAACATCTTTTTGAGCAAGCTGACATTTTTCACCTCATCGACTGCCACTGCTAATTAAGACATGATCAACTGTTCATTGGAGTTTCATTTCCCCTAATTTCCCTCTTCTCCTCTTACTCAGCACTTCTCTGAATTAGTGCTTCATTTCAAACTAATGACCAATGTAAGCTATTAGCAGCAGTTGATACTCCTTTCTCACTCCTCATTTCCTACCTTAAATTCCTAAATTCTGCAGCCAGCCCCTAACACAATAATAAAAGGTAGCCACCTGGTGGGATTACAAGGAGCTTTGGGAATCCTGTTCTCACTTACACACGCCTACGCATATCTCCCCAACCCAGGCTGTCACTTCCCAAGTCCCCTTATGATCTATTAAAATGAAAAATTTCCATGAAAAGTAAATTATATATACCTCAGTATGAACAAGTAGCTCATTTCTTAACAATAGGGTTTAAAAGAGGGAGGCCAGAGGATTCCAGACATCTGTAGGCTGTAGTTAGTGAAGAACACAGAACAGAAACTAATGAAGATTCTCAAAGAAGTCTCAGTTTTGCTTAAAGGTGTACCCAAGTAAGAGCTCAGCTCCATTCTCTACCACAATCATTTCAGGCCTCTTGGTACTTCCCCCTATCGCAGCTTTAAAATATTATAGTATCATGTGTGATTTACATTCAAATCTCTCCCATAAAACTACAGATGCCTTGATGGCATAGGGTGTCCTAATTTTTTTTTTTATTAAAAAAATATTGAATGAAAGAAATAGCTCTGATTATTCTTTTTACCTACTGTCTACACTGGGAGATGTAAACAGAATGTTATGTAAACTACATAACTCCAGAGGGCACCACTCACATAAACTACAGTATGAATGGGACTACCTGGGGTTATGCCACACAGAAGCTCAGAAGGTACACAAAGTCCTGGGAACACAAAATTACAAAGTCAACAGAGAAAAATCTGCTGATGCCTCCAAGTTTTTAGACTGTAACTTTAAAATCTCACCCTGGGGAATGCAAACTGGTACAGCCACTATGCAAAACAACATGGAGGTTCTTCAAGAAATTAAAACTACTCATACCATATGCTCCAGCATTCCTACTTACGGGCATTTACCTCAAAGAAACACTAATTCAAAAAATTATGTGTATCCCCATGTTCACTGCATTATTTACAAGAGCTAAAACATGAAAGCCACGTAAACCAAAGTATCCATTAAAATATGAACGGATCAAGAAAATGTGGTATGTGTATATAGATACACAGATATAGAACAGATTAGATACAGATATTAATATACACACACTGTAGAATATGACTCAGACAGTAAAAGAAGGGAATCCTGCCATTTGTGACAATAGGAATGGACCTAGAAGGTACTATATTTAATGAAATATATCAGACAGAAAAGGCAAATACCATAGGATCTCACTTACATATAGAATCTAAAACAACAACAAAAAGGAAAAAAAGAAACAAATAAAACAAAACAAAACAAAACAAACAAACAAAAACCAAGATCAAAGAACAGTGAACAGATTGGTGATTGCCAGAAGCTGAGAGTGAAGGGGGCAGAATGGGTGAAGTGAGTCAAAATGTACAAACTTCTAGTTATAAAATAATAAGTCCTGATGATACAATATATAACATGGCAACTCCAGTTAACAATAGTGTATTGTATACCTCAAAACTGCTAAAAGTGTATATCTCAAAAGTTCTCATCACAAGAAAAAAAAAATTATAACTATGTGTGGTGATGGGTGCTAACTAGATTTACTGTAATCATTTGTGATACATATAAATATCAAATTATGTTGTATGCCTATATTTAATATGATATGTCAATTACATCTCATTTTAAAACAATAATTTATTTAAAACAAGAAAACTTACTCTGGCATGGATCAAAAGGAAAACTTTCCATGAAGATGAAAGGAGCTGGCCTTCCTCTCATCTCCAATTCAGCCCTCAATAATCTCAGACAACACCCGGGTTGCCACTGCCTTATTGATTACCTAATAGTATAACTCTAAGGCATTGCATTTTTGCTGCTAAGAAATTGTAGGTCCTAATTACCCACCTAATGATTGCTATTTCTTTCCTGGAAATTCAATGGGACCTCCCCTGAGAAAACTGCAGCCCTCTCCCTTTCCAAATTCTGCTCCTTTATGACCTGTCTCTTCCAAACTTAACAAAACAAGCACTTTATCGAAAGTACTGATGGCTTTGGAAAATGGATTGCAGCTGTCATTTTGCTCAAGTAGACCAAAAGTCAACTTCCAAATGTAGTAACATGCTTGCAAGAACAGTAAAAGTGGCATCAACATTCATAAAATGGCAGACATTGATGCTTGGAGGAATTCTCTTCTACAACAGGATTTGTATTCCTACTACAAATCCATCAAGTCTTGGGTGGATACTCTGAGGAGGAGGAGCCTTAGAATTATAGAACAGATTGCCTGGACTCATATATTATTGCTAGGGCCAACCCATCATTTTTCCTCCAAACCCTCTATGGTACTATTTTTCAAACTTTAATGTGCTTTTACTAATTACCTGGGAATTGTGTTAACATGCAAATTCTGATTCCAAAGGTCTGAGGCTGGGCCTGAGGTTGCAATTCTAAGAAGCTTTCAGATGATGCTGATGATGCTGCTTCCCTCCGAGTACACTTTGAGTCGTAAGTACTATAGTACTGCATAGTTAGCACACAAAGAACTCTGGTAAATTCTCTCTGCAGCTCATAAGCTCACTGTGATACCTAAGTACAGGAGAATGCCTTTGCCCCACAAGGTCTTCTGAAGGTAATTTGAAAAGGTGATGAACTAAAAGAGAAAACTTTCCAAATTATTTTCAGAGGTCAAGATTGACTTCATCACTAACTTAGCATGATCAAATAAATTCTAAGGGCAGAAATTCAGTAATAGCCTCAAACTGTAATTGTGAAATGTCAACATTCCAATTATTCTCCCTACTGCCACTGATGACTTAAACTTTTTACTAAAACAGTAATTTAGAATGGGCATGAAAAAGAAACTTAACATGCAATCCAAGGAAACTAGAACTCTATTCTACGAGAAAATGCCCAGTCATTCTAGAAAGCTACTCTGCACACAGCAGGCTCTTCAAAGGCATTAGCCACTCATGGAGCAATAAAATACAGTGGAAACTAAGGCACACAGCCAGCAAAGCACATATCAACAAAGCAGAACCTGTGGGCAACTCAGGTTTGCTCTGCCTGCCACTTCCAATCTCCCCCACCTTTGTTCCTGCCTTGGCACTCTTGTTCCCAGATTCTGAATTCACCCCGTTTGCACAACAACCTTAAGAGGATATTTCAAACCATCCTTAAGAGGATAGACAAACCATTCTATTGGTGATTATCTAAACTTGCATGGGGGATTAGAAAGGTGAAGCAGATATGTGGGAGTCTTCCTCTACAGGTATATTCCCTCCTTATGTTGAGAGATTCAGACTGAGACCACAGCACTAATCAAAATTTTGATAGTGTGTTTTTGATCAAAATGTATCATGAATCAAAAAGTAATTTTGTACTGGCAAATGAAACCCAGCCAGATGTGTGTCCTAATGTATTAATGTTAGTTCCCTGCAGAAGATGAAGTGGTTAAGCAAATAATATAGATTCTGCTTCCTCTGTCATGGAATGAGGACTGAATAAGCCCCACATGGTTCAACAGAACAGCCTCAGGGGTTAGAGAGAGGCTGATCTGTCTGATACACAAAAGTGAAGTGGACAGATTTTTGTGCAGTGTCTACACAATGCCATATCTTTGTTCAGTAGGGACCATACCAGTCTGTATGGACCTCCAAACTATTCAGTCTAGGACAAACCAGGAAAATCTGCCCGCCAATGTTCAGTTATAACACTGAAATCAAACTTTCTGGAAACCCCAACAGTCCTAGGGAAAACAGGACAATTGTTCATCCCAGACCTGAATCCTAATTCCACTCCTCTCGCCCTTCCTCAAATGTGAAACACCTATGCAGCTTAGCCACATTTCCCATAAATCCTCTTCTATCCCAGAGGTAAATAAACCTACATCCATAAGAATACCCCATTCTAGTGAAAGAAATGGAAACAGAGGGGCAACTGATGACACAGGCTATTACTTTTTTCCTTTTTTATACATGAATCATGTAAGTGATTTTTTGCCCTGAATGAGTGAATAGTGAGATAAGATATGGAGAGCAGAAATAATTACAAATTACTGAAGTGGGTCCATGAAAGATCCTGTAGCACACCTCATTCTTGACATGACTAGCTGGGACATTCAGACTTTCTCCTTCATCTTCGCCTGCCTCAAACATCACCATAATCAGTTTCAGTCTATCTGTGAACCTGGCTGTCAATTCTTTTTTTTTTTTTAATTAACATATAATGTATTATTAGCCCCAGGGGTACAGGTCTGTGAATCACCAGGTTTACACACTTCATAGCACATACTTATCCCCATGTCCATAACCCCACCACCCTGTCCCTTACCCCTCTCCCTGGCAACCCTCAGTTTCTTTTGTGAGATTAAGAGTCTCTTATGGCTTGTCTCCCTCCCAATCCCATCTTATTTCATTTATTCTTTTTCTACCCCCAACCCCTCATGTTGCCTCTCAACTTCCTCATATCAGAGAGATCACATGATAATTATCTTTCTCTGATTGACTTATTTCACTAAGCATAATACCCTCTAGTTCCATCCATGTTGTCACAAATGGCAAGATTTTATTTCTTTTGATGGCTGCATAGTATTCCATTGTGTGTGTGTGTGTGTGTGTGTGTGTGTGTGTGTGTGTGTGTGTATCTCACCTCTTCTTTATCCATTCATCTATTGATGGACATCTAGGTTCTTTCCATAGCTTGGCTATTGTGGACAGTGCTGCTATAAACATTTGGTTGCATGTGCCTCTTCAGATCACTACCTTTGTATCTTTAGGGTAAATACCCAGTAGTGCGATTTCTGGGTTGTAGGGTAGCTCTATTTTCAACTTTTTGAGGAACCTCTATGCTGTTTTCTAGAGTGGTTGCACCAGCTTACATTCCCACCAACAGTGTAGGCGGGTTCCCCAAGCCCTGCATCCTTGCCAGCATCTGTCAGTTCCTGACTTGTTAATTTTAGCCATTCTGACTGGTGTGAAGTGGTATCTCATTGTGGTTTTGATTTGTATTTCCCTGATGCCAAGTGATGTGGATTACTTTTTCATGTGTCTGTTGGCCATCTGGATGTCTTCTTTGCAAAAATGTCTGTTCATGTCCTCTGCCCATTCCTTGATTGGATTATTTGTTCTTTGGGTGTTGAGTTTGAGAAGTTCTTTATAGACTTTGGATACTAGCACTTTATCTGATGTGTCATTTGCAAATATCTTCTCCCATTCTGTCAGTTGTCTTTTGGTTTTGTTAACTGTTTGCTTTGCTTATTACCAATGTTCATATTGATTAGGTCCCTAGCCTTTGGTACTGCCTCTTGTTCTTCTTTTTGCGGTGAGGTTTCCCGCCTTGTCATTTTATCCAAATAAGAATATATGAAAGAGTTGCCATTTGCGACAACATGGATGGAACTAGAGCGTATCATGCTTAGTGAAATAAGTCAAGCAGAGAAAGATAACTATCATATGATCTCCCTGATATGAGGAAGTGGTGATGCAACATGGGGGCTTAAGTGGGTAGGAGAAGAATAAATGAAACAAGATGGGATTGGGAGGGAGACAAACCATAAGTGACTCTTAATCTCACAAAACAAACTGAGGGTTGCTGGGGGGAGGGGGGTTGGGAGAAGGGGGTTGGGGTTATGGACATTGGGGAGGGTATGTGCTTTGGTGAGTGCTGTGAAGTGTGTAAACCTGGCGATTCACAGACCTGCACCCCTGGGGATAAAAATACATGTTTATAAAAAATTAAAAAATTAAAATAAAATTTTTAAAAAAAGAATATATGAAGGAGAGTATAAAATTCTAAAAGGGTGGCAAAGACCCCGGGAAAATGTGTTTTAACCAAATCAGAAGAGAACGCAAATTGTGGAGGAGGAAAGGGGGTAAAAAAAAGTTCAGGAAAAAAAATTTAAGAAAATAAAGAAAAATATAAAAATAGAAAATATATATATTAGACTGGTGAATAGAACAGAGTCACCCACTTAATTTTGGGAGTATTTTGGTCTCAGAAGAAACTACCTCCCAAAATTTTAAAGAATTACACACACACACACACACACACACACAATAAAAGTAAACACGACAGAGAGATGAAATATGACTATAAAGATGAAAAGTTTTTTAATTTCTAAAAAAGGAGTTGATAAGTTGGTTGGGAGAATAAAGAAAAAGAACGTGGAGAAAATTTGCTCAGGCTGGAGACTAGAAAAAAGCCCTGTGCTAGATTTAGGGTATATTTTGATCTATTAGAAGTTGTATCACAAAATTTTTTAGAAGAAAAAAACCCTATGTGTGTACAAAAAATAATTAGATATAATTAAGGATAAAATATGAATATAATAATGAAGGTTCAAAGAAGATTTTTTTTCATGAAAGGTATTGTTAAGATAAACTAGTTTTAAAACGTTAAAAGAGGAAAGAGGAAAAGTTAAAATTTTAGCATAACAAAAAAATAAAATTAATAAAAATTAATTAACTTTGCAAGACTAAAGAATCATGGGGAGAAAGCCATGAATTCCATGCTTTGCTTTCTCCTCCTCTGGAATTCTGCTTTTCTCATTGGTAAGTGAACTTGGTCTTGGCTGGATTTCTTGTTGCTCTTCTGGAGGAAGGGCCTGTTGTAGTGATTCTCAAGTGTCTTTGCCAGAGGCAGAATTGCACCACCCTTACCAGCGGCCTGAGCTAAGTAATCCACTCGGGTTCCCTTTGGGGACCTTTTGTTTCCTGAAAACTTCCCATAGAGCTCTGGAGGATGGAAATGAAAATGGTGCCTTCCCAATCTCCAGCCGGGAGGAGCCAAGAGCTCAGGGCCCCACTCCTCAGTGTGCCCTTGGAGAAAAGCACTCAACCACACCTCTCCCTGGTCTCCAGCCGTGCTCTGAGCTCACTCAGCCTATGACCAAGCATCTCCATCTCTGGCACAGAGCCCCTCCTGGAGTCTTCTAACCCCGCAGATCCCTGTGCTCTTCCAGGGGGGTCTCCCTGGATCTTGTGGGGTCTCTATTCACAGAGCAGTGGTCTGACTGTGCCACGGATCACAGTTTAAGGTAACCACGAGTTGGGAGCTCACTCCTCAGCTCCGTCTCTGTAGCCAGCTTCCCTACTCTAATACCTGTGAGCTCTGCGACACGCAGACACCCTCAATCCTTCTCTGACCCCGCAGGACCTGAAACCATGCTGTCCCTAAGTGGGTTTCACCCCGGCTTTGCCTCTGGAGCAATGTCCCTCAGTGGAGCAGACTTTTAAAAGTTCTGATTTTGTGGTCCTTTGCTCCACTGCTTCCCAGGAGCCGGCCCCTCCCTCCATGGTCTATCTTCCTGTCACTTTGGATTCACTTCTCCACTAATCCTACCTTTCAGAAAGTGGTCGATTTTCTGTTTCTAGAATTGCTGCTCTTCTTCTCTACGATCTCCTGTTGGAATTGTAGGTGTCTGGAATGGTTTGATAGACTATCTAGCTGATCTCCTGCTACCTGATGTCATCTCAGCCTGCTACTTCTCCACCATCTTGACTCCTCCCCTCCCTGGCTGTCAATTCTATACATGGCCACAGTCTGCCTCATCTGCACCAAACTCCCAACTCATTGCCAGCTCTCCTCTACATTCTGTCTCATCTCCAGGAACTATTAATGGTAGGATCTATCAACACCCATCAGGGACTACTAAATCCTTAACAAAAGTAATTTATCCTCTGAAGAGGCCATACCTCAGAAATTTTTTAAAATGGAAATTAGAAAACTGAATTAAAAAATATGTTGCAGAGGATGACATGTTGGAAGGGGAGGAGGAACACCATTAAGAACTCTAGGTTTTACTTGAGTAATTCTCTAGATTCTCACTAGATTTACAAGGTTCATATTTTTCTTTTACACATTCAACTGTTTATTGAGCCTCATGCAGAACAGAGAGTTGTGTCCTCTGATTGTAGTGGTATGGAGGAGGGTACAGTGTTACTAATATCCCAGGGAATCTTTTGCTGAAAGAGAATGATGTGGCTTAGAGGGAAAGAGGGATGTAACATTTTCATACTTAACAAACCTCCTACAAAATAATTAAGAATACTCCTTTACTAAAGTACCAAAAAAAAAAAAAAAAAGGCTTAAACCATATCTTCCATGTTCCATGTCATCCCTAAACTCACACTAGCTGGTGGGAGTCCCCTCTCCATATTCCAGGCACTTAGAGTAGACTGGGCCACAGGGAGCCCTGGACTCTCTCTGATTCAATCCACACAGAAAATAACTTATCTTGGTTCCATGGTGTAATGGCTAACCTCTGGACTCTGAAAATATCTTAACTTAATAAATCTGGGCACCCAATTTGACTTGAGCAACTTTGGTCCTCTTTTCCATAAATGTCCATCCCATAAGATAACAGAAAAAAAACGACATAATTCTAACCAAGTCATTTTCCTCTTTGGACAAAATATCTAGTTGTGAAAAATTGTTGACCTGTCCCTTTGCAGATGATCATGTATTGATATTAGCTTGTTAAAAGTCAAGAGTTAGCTTTGGTTGTAGTTAATGTTTCTTTTTTTTTTTTTTTTTTTTTTTTAATGGATATGTTTCCTGAACTCCCTCTGTATAGCTACAATTTTGCATTCCTACCGCTAAGTCTCTTCCTACAGGAGACTGACAGTCATGCTAGGTTGAACCTTAACAGATGGCTTTGTGGTGTTGTGAACTAGCTTGGACCAGTGATCGTATTTTATTCCAATCCATCCATCCCAGGTTTTTCAAGCATGCACACCTGCCCCATAACTCACTCAGCCAAGTCCTGATAAAGCATTTCCTTTTCATTCCCTGTCATGATGCTCCATTCACAGAGAGAGTTTTCACATTGAAAAGAAATAATTCATTTTCTGCAAATTAACTCTGAGCTTCATCATGTTGGGCCAGTAGCTGGCTGTTTTCCATTTCAGCTACTTCTGCTCATTTGCCATTCTGATTCACTGGATTGGTCTCAAGCAGCACAAGATGCCTTTGAGCTCTGTTCAGGTAGCTCTAGTCTTACATCGGGCAAGAAAAGCCCAGAGCTTCCAATTATGCCAATGGCACCAAAGCACCCTGGCTTCTCAAGGGGGGAAATCTTGAATAAAACAATTCATTTCTCATTTCAAAATGACCATGGAATCCTTTAATTGGACAGCAGCCTATTACAGCAACAGAAAAATCTAATTCCTCAGCAGTAACACAAGACTACTAGAGGTTGAAGAAATTCTCATCATTTTCATTGAATGGTGTCCTGAAAAGGTGCCATAAGGCTGCCTTTGCTGAAAGGCACTGTAATAGGTGAAGCGAAGCCAAAACAAGGTCTTCCTGGCACTTAAAGGAACAAGCTGCTCTCAACGCTTGAGATGGATCTGCCTTACACAAAATTTTATGCTACAGCGAGGCTCCTGTGTACTTAATGATGTGTTTGTCCTGCACTGACCAATTAGGAAGGAAATAACGTATTGCAAGGAAAAGAACCCCTATGTAGTTCCTTAAGTGCTTATTTCATGACACATAAAAAGTGGGCATACAGAAAAAAAAAAAAATCAAGACAAAGCCCTAAGACATTTTAATCTGCTTTTTGAGTTTCATAGCAACTTTCCTTGAGCCTATACTTTGTGTTTTCCAACTGTGTTTAAGAGCATTCAAAAATTGACACAATAATACCTGCATATTACATAAAACCTGACTCTACCTGATTTAGTGCTGCATGTATAGATGTGTTTGTAGAGCTAAGAAACAGCACCGTACCCAGGACTGAACAGGAGTTACATACTTTGCCTCTTGATTCTGGAGATGTTGTATTTCTTATAAGAGATATACCTTGTTCCAATACACTTGAAGCAAATCATTTTTATGCTAAACTGATATATTGCCTCTAATTAAAGAATTAGGGTGTGATAGTCTCCCATTTATATTTCTAAACAAAAATCATACAATTGTTCATTTTAATACATAAATTTTTAACATAGAGGTCTTATAAAACTGGTTGAGAATGTTATCACATATTTTCAGAGAGGCAGTAGAGTGTCACAGTCAGACACAGAAGGGGCAGAAGCCTAGGCTAGCAATATAGTTACTTTGTGAGCTGAGGTAGTCATTTAACCCCTTTCACTTCCTTCTTCTCATCTTTAAAATGGTAGAAGTAACATCTGCCTCAATGGTGTTGTGAGGACTCAATAAAGAAATGCACATAAACCACTTAGCACAGTAGCTGGCACATATTACATGCTTAATAAAAAGATATAAATTGTAAAGTTTGCCACATCTTTATAATTATTTAGTAAGATACAAAAGTGTAACTAAAATCAAAAATATTTTAGTCACATTTATGGACATTTACTGAGAACCTACTCTGTTCCAAGTACTATTTTAATCTTGGGGACTATAAAGAATAATGAAAGCTTTTTGCTTTCAATGAAATCATTATTTATCTAAAGGGTTTCTTGAATTGTATCGAAAATATTCCTACCTGCAAACTGGGAAACAGTATGGAGTTTCCTCAGAAAGTTAAAAATAGAATTACCCTACAATCCAGCAACTGCTGGCAACTGAGGCAGAAAGCAACTGCTGGATTTACTCAAAGAATACAAAAATAATGATTTGAAGGGATACATGTTCCCTGATGTTTATAGCAGCATTATCAACAATAGCCAAATTATGGAAAGAGCCCAAATGTCCATCAGCTGATGAATGGACAAAAAAAAAAAATGGTGTGTGTGTGTGTGTGTATGTGTGTGTATGTGTGTGTGTGTGTGTGTATATATATATATATGTATATATATATATAATGGAGTATTACTCAGCCATCAAAAAGAATGAAATAGGGGCACCTGGGTGGCTCAGTGGGTTAAGTCTCTGCCTTCAGCTCAGGTCATGGTCCCGGAGCCCTGGTATCGAGCCCCGCACTGGGCTCTCTGCTCGGTGGGGAGCCTGCTTCCCCCCCCCCCTCTCTGTCTGCCTCTCTGCCTACTTGTGATCTCTGTCTGCCAAATAAATAGATAAAATCTTTTTTAAAAATGCAATATTGTAGTGAAAGGTGGCTCAGTGGGTTAAGGGCCCAACTTTTGATTTTAGCTCAGATCACAATCTTGGGATGGTGATGTAAAGCACTGCATGGGGCTTCCTGCTCAACGGGAGTCTACATGAGTTCTCTCCTTTCCCTCTACTCTCCTCTCTCTCTTTCATATAAACAATAAAATACATCTTAAAAAAATGAAATTTTGCCATTTTTAACAACATGAATGGAGTTAGACAGTATTATGCTAAGCAAAATAAGTCAGAGAAAGAAAAACACCATATAATTTCACTCTTATGTGGTATTTAAGAAACAAAACAAACAAGCAAAGGAAGAAAAAAGAAAAAGAGAGAGACAAACCAAGAAACAGAGTCTTAACTATAAAGAACTAAATAGTTATCAGAGGGAAGGTAGGAGGATGGGTTAAATGGGTTTTGTATGGAAATGTTAAATCTCTAAATTGTACACCTGAAACTAATATTATACTGTATATTAACTAACTTTAATTTAAATAAAAACTTTAAAAAAAGGAAAAGTAAAGAAAAAGAAAATATTTCTACCAAATAAAATGAGAAAATATGGATGCCTGGCTTTCCTTCTCACAACTTTCTACCTAAATACTAATGCACAAAGTGAAGTAAGAGCTTAAATAGTTCTAAAAACTAAAATGATTGAAATATTGACGAGTGATCTACCAGACATTAGCCAAATCAATCATAAAGTCATGAGGCAGAAAGCAGCACCCTAAAGGAATGGCAGAGTCAGAGGAACGGATTCCACTCAGCATCCCCCACTGCATAGTGCTCCTTTTGCAAAAGCGAGGCAACTGCCCATGCTTGAGCTTTCTAGGTTAGCTAGTATCATTTCTCTGCCATGTCTATGACCCCCTTCAAATATCCCACTCTTTTTCTATGTACACTGTTTTTCTTAACTTTTAATCTTCAAATAATTCTAGACCTAGGGATGAGTTACATCATACAGAGAATTCACACATATTCAACCAGCTTCCCCTAAATTAATATCTTACATAATACAAATACCAAAACTAAAAAATTAACATTGATATACTATCATTAACTATGCTACAGACTTTATTAAGCTTTCACCAGTTTTACTACTAACGTTCTTTTTCTGCTTAAGGATCAAACTGATACTGCCCTGAACTGATTAAATTGGATAGTTGACACTACAACTCCTATTATATTTAGTTGTCATGTCTTTAGTCTCCCCTTATGTATAGCAGTTCCTTGGTCTTTCCTTGTGTTTTATCACCTTAAAGCTTTTTTTTTTTTTAATCACCTTAACACTTTTTAAAGAGTACTAGTCAGTTATTTTTATACTATGTTTCCCAGTTTGGGTTAGGCTGATGTTTCCTCCTAATTAGATTGCGGCAATGAATTACTGGGAATGACACTGGAGAGAAGGCAGGCCTTCCCCAGTGCCTCATCTTGAAGAGTAGCCAACACTGACAGGTTCTAAATGGTGATGTTAACCTTGATCACTTGGGAAAGAAGGTGTCATCCAGGTTTATCCACTGTAAAGTTATCATTTTCCCCTCTGTATTTAATAAATATTTAGTTTGAGTCGCCCTTATTTTTTTAATTTCTCATATTAGAAACTCCCTCTGTTTCACCTGCACTTCCACGTACAATTTACATTTAGGTTCAACTGGGACCTCACGACAGTTATTCCCCAGGTCACTGGGGTTTCATGTAAGGCTCAGATGCCTCACTATGAGACAAAGGCATACAAGTTCTATCTGAACTCTTTCAGCTGCAAGTTACAAAAGCCTAGTTCAAACCAGCGTTAAGTAAAAAAGGGAATTTGAATTGTCAAATCTTCGGCCTCAAAGAACACCATTAAATCTGTTTCTCTCTCCTCTCAACTCTGCTTCTCTCTGTGCTGTTTCATTCTGCAGAGTGTCTCTCCACGTGGTTTGGAATATGATGACCAAAGGCTCTAGATTCACACTATGCCAACCTAGCAGCCCTGTGGATAAAGGCATTTTCACTCCTGGATATCCACATATCAGTGCAGTAAATAATCCTGTTTGGTTACTTAACCAATCTCAATGGTCCATGGAATGGTATAATCTCTGAGCTGATTCTTATTTGTGCTTCTGTGGGGTTTCTTGATCTTTTACAATAAACAAGCATCAGTCTTAAAATATGGTTTTTATTAAGTAGTAATTGAATAAATATTTTATTTTCAATGAGAAAAATCCTCATTATAAAAACTCATCAATCCTTTACACGTGTCATGTAGAGGGTCCTACAGTCTCATGAACTGTTTCATGGTCTTTGAGGAGGTAAGAGACTCTATTAGAAGTCCCTACTGCTGTGCTCTTCTCCTATGGGAACTCTCCCCGCAGCCCCCTCGACACATGCAGTCGCCAAGAGGTGATGGTGAATGTCAGCACTTGTAGCCGAACTGAGTCTGACACCTGAGCACCTCCCTAGGCTTTCATTGCTTGATTCTCTGAGGCCTGTCCCTCTCCTCCATCCCAGTGTAATTTATCCTCAAAAGAAAGAAGAAGTATGCTTTTACTCTCTACTTAACATTCAGGTATAGGCAGAGATCACTGACTTTTCTGCAATGTCTTGTTAAAGAGAAAGAGTAACAATTACTCAGCAGAAAACCTAGTAAGTTGGGGAGCCTGAAAATTCAGGATGAAGTTTGAATCAGCACTAACCTAGTGGGGGGGCGGAGGTTCATCTAGGGAAAAATAATTACTTAACCTGAAGAGACTAAAATTAGACCATAGGTACACCACTTGGAAGATTCTGGAATACTGTACTTTAAGAACTACTGACCTGATAAAAAATAATTCACTGGGAATTCTCCCAACAAATGGAATCCTATATACCAGCCACAGCAAAGCCAAAACGGCACTAGAGAGGTTTTTAACAAACACTACCAATGCACAGGGAAGATTATACATTTATCTATGCATCCTGTGCCTTTATCGAAACAAGAACAGGATAGAAACAATGCCAAACCTAGATACCTCAGTCTAAATTATATCTCCAAGTAAAAAATGCTAGATCTTTCCTAAAGTCAGCCACAGTCCCAAAAGCATCTGGTAAATCTGAATAATGCATGGACAGAGAAGGATTATTTAGACTTTCAAAACATAAACAGCATTGACTGTTAGACCTTTAATCCTCCTTTGCCTCCAAAAAGTAAACCTATATTAAAAGAAATCAAATCCAATACAATCTCACCTGTTACACTTTTTGAAGACACACTCTATACTCTGCAACATTGTGTGTATAACTTTACTCATTGTTAGCAGTGGTTTTGTGTACTCAGCATGATAATCTAGGCTTTATTTCATGGTTTCTCCTATACGCACACTTGATCCTCAGAGGCCAAACATGTCTGCGTTGTGGTACATTCAAATTCCCCTGGTTAATTCTGTAATTACCTTAATTAGGCATAATTAACTATTACTTAAAATAACTTTAATTAAGCTACCATAATTAGCTAAAAGGGCACTGTGATTTTAAGGGTTTCATAACAATCTTTTGTTCTTGCATCTATCTCCTTGGTTGCAGCAGACTCACATTTCTTTATTTCTGAACTCTTCCTCTCTTCAGGGAAAGAAATGGGATGAAGTTAATCACCATCATAAACCCACACTGAATTAACTTCCTTTTTGTTACCCTAATTATCTAGATGTTAAATTGCAAGTGATTTCTGGAATATTGAGTTTATTGACTTTTATGAACTTACATAAAACTCATACAGTAAATAAAACTCCAAATGCAGAGGACAGACAATTAAAGTACAAAACTGTTTTCTTACACAGGCATTTAGTGGTAATGATTCTGAGGTTTTCTCTGGTAAGCACCTTAGTTAGGTAAGGAAAAGTTGAGGAAACTGTCATACAAACAAGTATATTCTTCTCAATCCAGAGAGAATGAATCAGACACTGGGGCTTCAGTAAAAGATTACTTTGAGTTCACATTCTTGGCTCTTCCTTTAACTTGTTAAGTTGGACAAGGCCTTTGAGCTTTACTTTAGTTTCCTTTCCTTTGAAATAAGGATAATTCTGCTTTGAAGATCTATTATGGGGATTCAATGAGATAAAATTTGACAAGTACTTGGTACTCCATAACACCAAAGAAAAATGATGGTACTTTCCTTCTGCCTTCTCCATTCTTCTCTCTGATATTAGATCATGACTCAGAATGGCTTCCAAAATAGGTAGAGGAAAATTAGAGATGGCTAAAGAATCTTCTATACATGATCACACAGAAAACTATTCTTTGAAAGAAGTCAACTATCAACCCCCCCACTTCCCCATGTATCACACTTTGTCTCTCTTCTGTGTTTTTCATCACATAATTCTTTCTATGTGTAATAGTCTCTTTTAGCTATCTGTAGCTGGTAAACTTTCTCATTGATTAAGATTCATAACAAGAGGCACTCCTCCAGAAAGCCTCCTTCCTTGACATAATCCTCATCACCTGCTCTTTTCAAGAAAAAAAGGGGGGGGGGGACACAAATTAGATAGACGTCTTTTCACTAAGTTACCATGATGGAAATATGTACAGGTTCTACATGTATCTGCATATGATGGTCCTGAAAACACATCCATCACTGCCTTACTAAGTGTTATCACCATTGCCTACTTATGTAGCTGTTTCCTCAGCTGACTGAACTCCTTTAGGATAGAAGTTGGTGATTTTCATTACAGTATCCACATTACTCAGCATAGTGCAGGCACAGAGAATGCACTGTAAATATTTTTTATATTAATAAACTGATGAATGCAATACGGTGGTTTAGAGCATTTAGCTTTGGAGTCAGATATGTGGGTACCCATCCCAGCTCAACTATTTGTGTGACCTTGGACAGATAACCTTTCTGAATCTCAATTTCTTCTTTAAAAATAGGAATCATACTACCTACCTTGCAGGACTGCTGTCAGGGTTATGGGTGACAAGAGACGCAAAGTGTGTAAAGTGCTTAGCACCTTCAATAAGTCACATGGAGGGCGTTGAAGTGTATGCAGTACATGTGTATATACATGTAAGTGTAATTTCACATTCTAGCAAAAGATTAATATGAAAGATGTAATTTTGGGCAGTGATGTTCTTTTTTGTTATATCTCAGAATTGACTGCCCTGTCCTGGGAGATACTCATAGCAATTTGAGCCTTGGCACTTTGTCCTTTGGAATGACAGATAGCATTCCTTATTTAAGAAGCAATCTGTATCGTCTTGTGTCCTGTATGGAGGAGCAAGAAAAACCTAGGCTTTGAAATCAGATCGAAGTTTCAATGCTGAATCTACACTTTCTAGATGAGGATCTTAATAAATCACTAAACTTTTTTGAACCCGTTTTCTCAAATAAACACTAATGCCCAATTATGTGAGATGTTACACAACAGAGACCCACTGCGGTGTTTTTACCCAGTAGGCAATGAATAAGCATGATCTTCCCCCCACTACCTCTCTCTGAACTCAACTACAGGCTCAGTGGTATCCACACTGCACTCTTCCCCTTGGACAAAGCCTGCCTGGGAAGGCTGCTGCAGGACAGAGATAAAAATGGCCTCAGGCTAAGTCCACAGCCCTAAAATAGTGATTCCAGAAAACCCAACCCAATCTATTTTGTCACTTTTGTTCTATCCTGAATTAATTATTATTTCTGTATTAGGTGGCAGTATGAGGGTGTTTAAAGAAAGAATAATGGAAAATAATTCAAGAAATTAATTATGGAAACAGGGCAGTCTGTGATTTATTTCCTATAATGTCATGACTTTCCCTCATGCAGTGACCACAACACACATAGTAGCCTTCAGATCATTCTATCATCCATTTAGGGTATATACAAAATGCTTTCTCCATGTTTCCTGACTCCTTGACCTCTCAGTTTCAAAAGAGCTTAGCTTCAAAAGTTCTTTGAAACATTTTCCACTTCAGCTTTTAACAAGCAAACCTTAATCCTCAATTTATAAGTTATAGGAGTATAGCCCCTTGCTCATTCTTCATAATTTCCCTTTGCTTCTTTTAACATCTAGCAACCAGGCAAAGGAAGAAAAAAATGTCCTAAAGCAAGGAGTTTGTTAATGGTCCCTTCACCCTGTAAATCCTGGTCCCATTTCACTGCCACCGGCCTTGCATGGCTGGTGCTGGGGAATGAAACATAGGGACATCTATACCAAATACCTATTCTTTGTCTCTTCCTAGGTGTCTGCCTATCTGCTTTCCTACACCACTGGAGATACAACAGCAATTAAAATCACACCCATTATCTATTCTTAAGTAACTAGTAGTCTAATAGGGAGGACAGATGTTCTTACAGAGCCACATTAGTAAGGAAGAAAGAGGAAATGGGTGTTTGAGATATTATAACACATCCTGGCCTCAGTGATTGTTGAGAAACAGAATAAAAGAAGGAGTACTAATATTGCTACCTACCTGTGATGGTTAATCCTGTATGTCAATTTGGTAAGCTTTGGTGGCCAGTTGTCTGGCCAAACACTGGGTATTTTTCACATGTGATTAGCATTTACAACCAGTTGACTTTAAGTAAACCAGATTGCCTTGGACTGGGTGAGCTTCATCCAATAAGTTGAAGGCCTTAAGAATAAAGACTGGGGTTTCTCAAAGAAGAAATTATGCCCCAAAGTGCAACACAGAAATCCTGCTTATTTCCAGCCTGCTGGCCTTCCCTTCAGATTTCAGACTTAAAACTGCAGTACCACTTCTCACCTGAATTTCCAGGCTGACTTGCCATAAGGATTTTTGGACTTAGCTCCCACTATTACAGGAGCCAATTTCCCCTTGCCCCAACAATTATAAGTAGCTAATTCCAGAGCAGAGTTCTATTCTCCAAAGAACCCTGACCAATATACTACTGTTGTCTCTACCCACACATGCATCACCCACAACACACATACACACACACACACACACACACACACACACACGCAAACACATACCCCAGGGCTATTAACCCAAGATATCAAAAATGCTGTCCAGCCACAATGGCAGCTCTACCTGGATCCAAGGAATGATACCTTTCAATGATGCATGATAAAATAACCTGGGAAAGCATCCTGGCATGTGTAATAGTATACTAAGTGGAACATTTCTTATTGTCTCAAAGCTTTAGTTAAGCCCTAAAGGTAAAGATGAACATTGTAAAGTACAATACTCCAAAACGATAGGCCAAAACACCTATACTGAAACACCTATGTAATATTTGCTAAAAATCGGCCCAAAGCTAGTTAGCCAACCTTTAACTCATTCCCCAAGTCCAGGTTATATAAAGAAAAGTCTACCAGGAGATATGAGCAAAGACTGTTGAGTCAAGAACACTTTATGGTGAGCTGTAGAAGTGCTGTATGCTGGAATCTTTCTCCTATTCCCACTGCTACCTCAAGCCAAATGGTTCCCTCAAGAGAATGGTTTAGAGAGTTTGACACATAACCCTAGTATTCAAAAGGCAAAGTGCCTGAAATAGTCCAAAGTGAGCAGGTAACCAGAGCAGAGTGGAGAGAGTGGGGGGATGCACTGTAAGGGATACAGGCGGTAAATTTATCCCATGAGCCAATTAAGTGTTATAGAGGGTGGCCAGAAATGAGTCATCTTGAATGATTTTGACAAGGAAATCTACCTACCAGGTGCAGTGTCCCCTGATTGCAAAAGGCTGGGTAGGCAGGAAGTAGAGATAGGGAATCAGAGAACAATGCAGTGTTATCAGTTCTGCTAAGGTGTCACCCTAGAATGCAGAAGTGCCCCCAGAAAGAGTCAGCTTTCAGGCCTCATCTCCAGAGGGTACGTACAAACAAACCACACCACTGCCAATCAAATATCTTCTCTCTGACCCTGAAGCCCTCAGACAGCAGTGAGTAGGGAGGGACAAAAATGCCTGTCACTCTCCACTGTACGTTTCTGAGACTGGGAAGAGGAGAAACTTTAAATTAGATAAGTGGGGCTTGATTATTAATACATGAAACTACAGAAGTTAAAGGATCTGCCGTAACCTTAAAAAAATGGTTTAAAATGAACCTTACCCAAGATTCCACCCTAAAAGAGCAGTCTTGCCCTCTCTGTATCACTTTGCTCCTCAAAAGTGCAGCTTCCTTTACTATTTCTTCTAAGTATGTGCTCCAAGTTCCCATCTTACTCAGCCTTCCTAGACCAAATGATTTCCAGTTATAATCTCACCCCAATGTAATTTTAAAGCACATTTAAATGAAATACATTACCATTTTGAAACTCAGATACAATATAACTTTTCTGCATGCTAAAAATTATGTCTGAAGAACTAATAACAGTAATGAAAAAGAGAAGATATTTTTCAGATTTTACCAAAAAACAGAAAAGCAGGTAGAAATGATCACTTACTAAAACACATGCGGAAAAAAAAAATTCATATTATATAACCTCTATTTAATAAGTAAAAATGCCTATGGATACTTTTCTAATAGCAGATTTAAGGCCAATCAGGAAAAGAATTATAGCTACACACTCGCATAAATGAACTAAGCAATAGTTGTTTTTGTATTATTTATGCAATGACAGACTGGATGATGATGATAAATAGACAGAGAGAGAGGACAGAGTGAGCCAGCCAGCTATCAGAGCATTGTTTTATACTGTGAGAGCCTGAAAGTTCAGAAAACTTGAAAGCATCAGAAATAATGGTAAAATGAGTAGAAATGGTAAATTTAGGTAATGAGCAGAGATTCTTCTAAATAAAATTCAATAATAATAATAGTAATCATAGTAATTACTTTTTATAGCATTTTAAATGTTTGAACTTGAAGAACATCAGATAATTTGATAATCTTAGCTCTTCCATTTACTAGTTAGGCCACTTTATTTTTTTTAAGGTTTTACTATTTATTTGAAGAGAGAGAGAGCAAGAGAGGGAACACAAGCAGGGGGAGTGGGAGATGGAGAAGCAGGTCTCCTGCTGAATAGGGCTCAATACAGACCTCAATGCGGGGCTTGATGTGGGGCTTGATCCCAGGACTCTCGAATCATGACCTGAGCCGAAGGCAGACGCTTAACAAATGAGACAGTCAAATGCCTCTAGTTAGGTCACTTTAAACAAGCTGTTTAAGTTCTCTGGGCCACCATTTTGTTTATCTATAAAATGAGTATATTAGATCAGACAATCTTTACAATTACATATTTACATGTGTATATATATGTATGTATATATTTCCACAAATCAATTTCATACCTCAACCCTTTCCTTCTTAAAGTTATACCCCATTTCTCTTTACTGTATCTTCCCTTTCCTATGGTAAAGGATGTTATATGATGGCAAAGATAGGAAGTAAGGAAGCCTGCAAAGAATGTAAATGAAACCTGAACCTCTATCTTAACTGTACTGATTTGTTCTTTTTTGCTGTCTTCATTTGATCTCCTAATGGGGTACCTCACCAGAGAATAAACTTGCTTGGTTTTTCCTCCTTGAGCTAGTTAGAGAGGAGGTGTTAGAAGGTCCCCATTGGTCATTCCTAATGGAGCAGATCTCCTTTGATGTACTGAAGGCAGCCTGCCTCCAGAGAGTGAATGTAGAGCTCTTTGAATGCAAGTTGCAAAATTATTCCTAGAAGGGTAGGTAGGAAATAAAGTGCAATCAGACCCATTTTTCTGCAGTTTGAAAAGAGAAATCTATAAATTCAATACAATTTCAAACAGAATCCCAAAGGATTTGTCTTGCTTTAGATCTTGACAAGCAGATTCTAAAATCTGTATTAAAAGAGCAACAACAACAACAACAACAACAACAACAAAAACCTATTTGAAGTATGAGAAGAAGAGGGGAGTCACTCTGCTATACAGCAAGTCTTTTTATAAACTATATTACTTAAGACAGTATAATATTGAAGCAGAGATAGATGACTAAACCAATGGAAGGGATGACAGAGCCCAGAAACCGACCTGTACATATCTGGCAACTTGATATAGGATAGGATGGGAGTACCACTGCAGATGAGCCAAGAAAACACTGACGATGCAATAAATGGTGCTCATATAAGTGGTTAAATGTGTGGAGAAAAAATGGCTTCCCTGCTTCACCTCAGAAGCAAAAATAAATTCTAAGTAGTTAAAAGTTTAAATTCTAAGTAGTTTACAGACTTAACTGTAAACAACACAACTTTAGAACATTTAGGGAAAAAAAACAATATTGTTTTTTAAAACACCAAAAAAGAATCATAAAGGAAAGGATTAATAAATTAAACTACATTAAAATTAGGAATTCCTGCATATCCAATGGCAATATTATAAGAAAAAATGTCAAAAGTCAAACCTTAGACTGAGGATACCTATAAACAGTTTAACCCAGAAGAGATCAATATCCAGAACAAACAAACCAAGAGAAAAAGAAAGCATTTAATACTATCAAGTGTTGAAAAGAATATGGAGTAATAGGAACCCTTATACACCAGCATTGAGAGTAAATTGCTACAATCACTTTGAAGAGTAATTTAACAATAGGTAATGAATTTGAATATGCACAGATCTTCTTTATCCAGGTAATCCACTGGAACAGAGTACAGGAGTGAAATCATGAAAGCAGAAAGATCTGACATTTTGGGGAAACGACAATTAATTCATTTTGGCTGGAGCTAATGTGAAAACATGTTGAACGAAATAAAATCTTTCATTTGGCAACAAGGCACTCCAACCCGGCTCCAAGCTCTGTATCCTACTCAAATTCTATTCCATAGGCAATGAGGATCATTTGAAGACTGATAGGCACTAGGACAGCAAAATCAGCAGAGCTTTGAGAATTCAACTCAGGACAATGAGGAAACCTCTGAATGAATACAAACTGAAGACTGACATGATCCAACATACACTTTGAAAAATAATTCAGACAAAAAAACGATTATACCATCTCTGTGTTTTTGCTGCCAATTAGAGTCGATGTTCTGTGTAATCTGGTGGAGATACAGTAGAGGGATAAATGACCAGCAGAAAATAGTAGGAGACCAGATCACACTAAAAGGGAAATCATGAGATCTTCAGTGTGAAAAGTTTGTCCAACACAGACCAAATTACTGGAGAAAATTCACTGCTGGATGTTAAGAAACAGAGGTGTTATGGGATTTGGGGATACTACAGTAAATTTGCCTATTACAGATTTTTACTTTCTTTTAGTAAAACCTTCCTCTTACAGTAGAAAGCTTCTCCCTTTTTGCCAACAGGCATTTTTGATACATGAAGTATGTAAGTAAAAATGTTTCTCTTGGGGAGCCTCAGTGGTTTAAGCCTCTGCCTTCGGCTCAGTCATGATCAGGGTCCTGGGATCGAGCCCCGAATCAGGCTCTCTGCTCAGCAGGGAGTCTGCTTCCCTCTCTCTCTCTGCCTGCCTCTCTGCCTACTTGTGATCTCTGTCTGTCAAATAAATAAAATCTTTAAAAAAAATGTTTCCCTTGTTCACATATTTTCACTGCCCAGCTGTTTATACAGCTCCTAAGAGAATAATCTATAGAAAAAGTACAACAATGCTGGAGACATGTAATCACAATAAAAGAAATATACTCATATGCCCACCCTAATTCTACCTCATAAATGAACAAAGCTCCTTTGTTATGATTTAACAATATTCTTTTTTAAGATTTTTTTTTTTTGAGAGAGAGAGAGTGAGAAGGGGGAGAGTCAGAGGGAGAAAGAATCTGGAAGCAGACTCCCTGCTGAGTGAGGAGTCAGATGCACTGGGCTAGATCCCAGGACCCAGAAATCATGACCTAAGCCAAATTCAAAAGTCAGATGCTCGACTGACCGTGCCAATTTAATAATATTGCCCCAATTTAATAATATTCTTTACAAAGGCCTATGACTAAAAGAAATTTCCATAAACTAATCCCAAAATTATAAAGTATTGCTTATTATAGATTATTGATTATTAATTCAAAAACAATGATATCATATTCTTATTTTCTCTTAAACACAAAAGGACTCAATATATGTAAATCAGGTATATTATAATTAACTCTAGCATATTAACAATTGTTCTGAAAATAGTCCTATGACTGTTGGTAAAATAGTATAAGAAGTGACTCACATAGTTATTTTTTACACCATACCTATTTCTTTTGCTTATTTTCTTACTGTATCTGAAACTGAAAGAATATCTGAAAAAGTATTCTCAAAATTTATCATAAAGAACTACTTAACTCTATTTACTAAAATCCCACTAATTTCTACAAAATCCTAGAACAGATTTCTGTTTTCCATCTCAAATGTACCACTGAGAAATAAATAAAAATCACCAGCTTTTACATGAACATTTAAAAAATTAACAGTCACTCTAAGCAAAATGTAACTGGTCTCACTAATAATGTTTTGTCTAAAATGCTCATTGGTTTCATTGTAGTGCTACTTTTTAGTATTTTAATAGTATATTATTTGATAAGTTCCTTGATTATTTCCCTACAATAAGAACCCCTGAACTTGGAAAAGAACATGTAACTACCATGAATCCGAGGTGTGGATTCAAAATCCTATATACTTCCTTTTTCTATTCTTCCTCCCAAAAATGGCATCAGTTAGCCCTTCTTGGCAAACAGATATAGATAGCACACTTTTTAATGGGCCCTCCATTTTCAGAAGATGTTCTTTTTCAACTACACATAAAACTACAGAACTAATATAAAACTATTTCCTCCAAACACAGCAGGGGCTAGGTTTAGATACCATCACTATTTTGTCCAAACCCACTTCAAAAGTGAACAAGCTAGAAAAATGGAGCATACATGGGGAATCTTGGATCACAGTTCCATATATAATTATTGCCATGACTACTGTTATCATCATAAAATATACAGCATATTAGCGCCATGAAGGAGCACAAAGAAAAGGCTGAATTTTGGCTTCAATTTTGTAACATTTTTCTCCATTATTCTTCTTGATACATAACTAGCTTATTTCTGCTATTATAATAGGGGGAAAAACACTTATGCCCCATATGAATGTAGGAGTATTTTCTCTTTCCTTTTCTTTCCTTTCCATAAGCTCCTGAATACCCACTTCAGAAAATCACTGGATGACTTACTCATATAGACATTTTCCCACAAAACCAGCTTCTGCTGAGATCCTTATTAAAAGGAGAGTATCATTATTAGGGCTACATTTAAATGCATTCAGGAGTTCATCAAAAAATAAATTAGAAACACCACCATTATCTTTCAAAATTGCTAATACCACTCTATGTAAGAATGGGCCCTCACTTAGGCTTTCAAATTTCTGACCATGAAATCTGACCCATTAGTGTCATTTTGATTAGAAAATACTGCTTACTCAGTAAAGGATCATACCTCTGGAAGTGAAAGTAAGTTTTTCCTATATGTAGAACTTTGTTTTCTTCAGAGAAGAAAAGCAGTCTTGTGAATATCTAAAGTAAATTATTTTACCTTTCTGATATTCTCAATAACCTTTCAGATATAAAACCAAAGTTTTGGCATTTCAGCACTAAATAAAAACGGCAACATTTAACTTTCTGGGACTTTTTTTCTTCTTGCTAAAGAGCTCATAATTATTAATATATCAACATGATATATTAATAGATTAATCATGTCTATCCCATAGATTATTACTAATAGAGATTAAACACACTAAGTATCTACGAAACCTTGAATCAACTTATTCCATGTCTTTTGTTTTTCAAAAAAGGAACTTTTGTGAGGACTTTTGCTTTGTTCTCATATAGAAAGTAATTTTTAGGGGCACCTTGGTGGCACAGCCATTTGAGCATCCAACTCTTGATTTTGGCTCAGGTCATTAACTCAAGGTCATGGGATCAAGCCCCACAATGAGGTCCATGCTCAGCATGGAGTGTGCTTGATTTTCTCTTTCCCTTTCCCTCTGCCCCTCCCCCTGTTTGTGCTCTCTCTCTAAATAAATAAATAAAATCTTTTTTATAAAAGGAATTTTAATTGCTAAAGGGCAAAACATGCACCTTGAGTTGTGCCACGCTCTACTGAAAGCCGTGTGTCCCCGAGTCCATCGTAAACTGGATTCTGATTACTGTCTCCATTTCCTACAGTTGTGTCCTTTCATCTTACATTCCTGAAATCTCCATTAGGATGGAAAAGCTATAATTTCTTTCCCTTTAAAAGTAATTCATAACTCTAATTTAATATATTTTAACTGTAGGCTAAACATTCAGATGATGCACCAGGGTTACAAGATCCAGCCCCTTCTCTCAAGGGGATGTTTAATGCAGCTTCATAATGCTGCAAATTAATTCTAGTACACTGTCAAAAAGAAACAAATAATTAAGTACCCATTGAAGCAAAACAAATACTCCAATATCAATACAGCACATAAAACACCACGACTTGTCAGGTAATTTAGCGTGCTGGAATTCTTTCAATATAACTGACAGCAGCAGCCCCAATTCTCAAGGTAATCTGGAAATTTTATCATGTATTGAAATGCAATTCCTTTTAAATGTTGAACACTGCACATTTTAACAGCAGTTATTTCACAGCCTCATGCATATCCCCATTTATTCTGCTGTCAGAACCTACGGCCAAGAAAGCGAGGGCCAGGAAAAAGCACCATAGAAACTCACATATAGTACTCCCTTCCCCTTCAGAAGGATCCTAACTAGAACCACTTAACATTCATAAAGATCTAAAATTATAAGAGCAAACAACAATGGGATTTTAGTGACAAAGACGACACCTGCGACTGAAGGTGTTATAATTTCCCTCATTAACCAAAGACAAAACAAGAATTAATGAGTAGAAGCAGTAGAGATTTGGAGATAGCCTGAAATTTTTTGGCCTCTCTTTTTTTACTGAATTATCCACAATGCCTATATACAGTAGGCATTTGTTGAATGCACGAATGAATGAATGAATGAATGAGTATGCTTGAATCCTACATTGACCCCACTTCTAAAACAGTTTTCAACAGTTTTTCTTATCTTAAAATTGAAATGCATTACATATACCTTTCTTCCATGGTTATCTTCAACAACTTAGGACCCAAAAAAACCTTATTTTCCCTCTCAGCCAAACTTCTCCCTGCCTTTAATTCAGTTAATTAGGTTTGGCCTATATATACTTAGGTGAATTTACATGCTTTATTAAAGAAACCCTAGATGCTATAACAAATAAAAACAAAAGTTTCAGAGACTCAAAATAGTTAAAATTTCTTTCTTGCTCATCTAATAATAGTGAATAGGAAAACGAAGGAGTAGCCCTTCCATGAGGCCACAGGTACTCAGGATTACACAAGTTCTGCCATTTTCACCACAGAGCTTGTAAATTCATCCCAAGAGTTATCACCTTCCAAACTAACTAGAGGGAAAGAAGAGCCTGAAGTATGACAGAAGAGTATGTGTAAGACTTGAAAGTTATATGTATCATCTCTAATCCCTTACCATTTGCTAAAACCCTGTCAGTGGCTAGATCTAATTATAAGAGGATCTAAGCAGCCACTTTTCAAAACAGCTCTATAACAGTTCTATAACATGTAAGGTGTAGGGCGCAGGGACAGCACAAATATTTTGCTTGATGGTTTCATGTTTCTGTCACACTTGTGTCCTCATCAGAGACATGAGCTCTAAGGTGACTTGGGACCAGGACTGGCTGGCTACTGCCTGATATGCCATCAACCTCAGGGTACTTTTGAGACACATGTCAAAAAAGAAACTACAGAGAGATTCAAAATGACTATTAATTTTTTTCACTTGTTAAGTAATTTTGAAAATAAATGTTATTTGTGACATCCACAAGCCTTCAAGTGTTACAGTTCACTGACAATACAATTCTCCTGTTCCATATGACTACTAGCTTCAACGCATATGAAAAAGAAAGTGGTAATAGAAATCAAGTTTTATCTCCAGGAGTGGAATATGTGATATCCATGGCACTTCCAGTTTAAATCGGTGAAGAAGTGGGTCTTAAATATAGTCTTTAATGATCTTTAATACACTCACAGATCTCATACTTAAAAAAGTTACAGGCCACAAATATGACCTATTCATTTTCCCCTAAAGGAAATCCGACCATAATTTCAGCAGAAACTTGTAGTTCTAGCAGTCAAATTTGAAGAGTTTCACAAAGGTATTTTTGAAACTTTTTTTTTTTTTGGAAGCTTTTTAATGACATCAACCTCTGCCTCTGGCCCTCATCTTTTCACTGGCAATTCCAAGAGGACTGAATAAATCTAATGAAACACTGAACTCTTTCAAGTGGTCAGTAATCCATAGAAAATGCACTAGTTAGAAATCATTATTGCCTGAGCTATTAAAAAAAAACAAAAAACTGAGTACAGTACTGGGTCATAATCTTCCAAGAGGAAGTTATAAATAATTCAGTCTACATCTCATGAAAATCATCTGCCACAAGAAAAAAAAATGAATATTATGCAGCTGTTTCTGCTATTGGTCAAAACTGAAGAACAAAGTAATTTGCAAAAGTGGCAATTGGGGGTAAAATATTTGCTATGGTAAATGATAAAAATAACTGAGATTTAAAATTTCGAGAAACAGGTTAAGAGTTACAATCACAGAGCCTTCTTTGTATGTTGCACAACACCTCACCCATTTCAGACAGAAAGAAAGGATACAGGAAACCTCTCACTTCTCCACACAATACACATCACTAACTGTCTCTGCAATATTTTCTACTCACTCCACAGAATTATACACATATCCTTACAAAGTACTTCTCTCTCTGAAATTCATAACAGCAACAAATCTAAATATGAACTCTAACTCTAATGTGAATTTAACATTGATTTGGTTAAGTATAATTAAGGGCCCCAAGATGGGGGGGGTATTAGAGCTGACAATATTTTTGCACAGCAACTTGGTCCAAATTAACTTTTGATCAATAGTGGCATTTGGGAGTAAAGAGAAAATAGACTAAGCATATCAATGAAAAATTGGTCTGAAAAAACAGGAGCTACTCCAAATTAACTTCAACTACATTTGAAAATATGATTTTCTAAAAGGCAAATACAACGCATGGCTACTGTCTAGACTCCACTTTTACATGACATCTAGAAAACTGGAGACCCAGTGCTGGTCTACACAACATAAAATATTTTGCATTTTGCATTTTGTGATTGGAAAGAGAAACATACTAGTATTCTACCCAGATGAACTACACAGTGAGTGGCAAGCATTCTCGGGCAGAAAACCACATGCTGTGGATTTATTTTCACTTGTGAGGCTGCTCCAACATGTGCCGCAACTCAGTTTCCTAGATATTCTCTCAGGGACTCTCCAACCAGCCACTCAGCAACCTCATCTGCCCTTTCAACATAACACATTATGGTAACAATGGAAGCTGATCCCCAAAAGATAGTAGCAATATAAACTTGGAAAGCTGTTCCTTCTCTCTGTATTTACAATTTGTTCCCTAGGTTAGCATGGCATGACACTTTGCTTACTCTTGTTAGCCTCTCAGGGAAAAAAAATCATTCTATAATCTTGCTCTAGTCTGTTTTTCATTTCATATATAAATATTAAAGCCAGTTAGCCCTGAAAAGCAGGAAGAGTACAAGCAAGAATACATTTTTGCTCCAAACTGTCCAATGTTATTTTGGATTTGGGGGGGGGGGGCGCTGTGGGAGGGAGGAGGTCCTTTTCGGTGGGGATTGAGTATAGCTGACACATAATGTTAGTTTCAGGTGTACAACTCAGTGATTCAACAAGTTTACAAGTTATGCTAGGCTCATCACAAGTGTAGCTACCATCAGTTCCCATACATCATCATTACAGTATCATTTCTTTATGCTGTGCCCCTTTTATTCCTGTGACTTCTTCATTCCATAGCTCAACATTATTTTGATTGAAGAGACTTTAAATTTCTAATGTGAGGTATTATCAAATATACTACATAAACAAATTATTTAAACCAACAATCTTAGTGAGATAATTCAGTATCCTTGTTACCCTGAAATACCTCCACAGTAGATATATGATACTTCACACATAAACTCTAATTATACTAATTACAATGCAGGGGGAAAACAGCCTTTGTTTTGTAAATGCCTAATAAAATTGAGCATCAGAGCATTCCAAATGAACACATTAGGCATTGGTTAAGCAACAAGTCTCTTTGTCAGGTTATTTATAGGGGCCAAGAGAAACAGTCTTCTTCAGATATTTCTGCTGGCCATAATTCTCCAACCGGGCCCCAAATATTTAATGACTAAATTTAAAATTTACAGTGGGGAGAAAGAAAAGCAAATTGCTATCTATATTTATAGGCTAAACTAATTTTGCATAATTATCTTTGATGAGACTAATCAAATAGTCACTATTTTATTCCATGAGGCATCTTACCTATCTGTATGAAGACAGGCCTGTTGAATTAGGGAGAAACACAAGAAGAACATCACTGGTTCTTTATAAGCTACCCCAGGGAAACTATAAAGCATTGAAGGATGTATATACTACCCTGGAAGTAATAGGGCACTATCTAGAAAGAGAGAAAGAATATAGGAAAGAAGAATGATGAGGTACCTGGGTGGCTCAGTTGGTTAAGCATATGACTCTTGATTTGGGCTCAGGTCATTGAGTAAGGGACAGGTGAGATTAGGTAGGAAAACACAGGTTGGGGCTCCTTAATGAGGCTCATGGAGAGGCTCACATTTCCAGATGTGGAAAAATAGATATTAGCCAGAAAGAAGGAAAAACCTTGTTTGTTCTCACAATACTTACAAGAACACTTTTGGTTCTAGATATAGACAGGATATTCTCATATTTACAAAAAGAGAAGGGAAAGTAACAAATCCAAGATGTTGGTTCTAATTATAGACAGGATACTCTCATCTTTATGAATCCACCTGTTATTGACATGAAATTTACTAAGTTTCCTGGTCAGTTTTCTACAGGAGAGGGACCATAAAAGTTCTTGGGGACAACCCAATCAGTGGCAACCCATTTAGGACCCCTCTCACTCTAGAGAGCTCTTTTTCCTTCCTTTCATTCTCACCTTCATTTAACTTTCACTTCACTTCACCCTTCTGTCAACAAGATTCATTGACTCCTTGAGACAAAAACCTTGCAATCCTGCAACATCATGATCTCAGGGTCATGAGATCTGACCCCGGGTCAGATTCCATGCTCAGCACAGAATATACTTGGGATTCTCTGCCTCTTCCTCTGCCCCTCCCCCTGCTCACTCACGCTCGCTCTCTCTCTCTCACTCTCTTTCTCTCACACACACACACACAATCTATCTATCTATCTATCTACATTTCTCCCCTCTTTCTCAAATAATAAAATCTTTTTTTAAAAGGAAAATGAAATGAAAGAATGACATATAACATTAGTATGGTTGATGGTGATCCTGTAATTTAAAAAAAAACTATTTTCCAGTAATCATCTTACCATTCATGCTATGATTATACACCAATTGGACACTAGTTATACTATTCATAAAACTACTGAACTCAAGCAAAAGATCTAAAATGCCTAGAAGCAAAGAAGCAAAATTAAGACCACTATTTCTCTTCCTAATCTCACTCCACCAGAAAAGAAATATTCTGGCAAGATGGTAGTCACAAAATGTTTTAATCTCTTTTAATCTTCACTTGAAAAGAGAGCAGGGGATGGACGCCTGGGTGGCTCATTGGGTTAAGCCGCTGCCTTCGGCTCAGGTCATGATCCTGGGGTCATGGGATCAAGTCCCGCATTGGGTTCCTTGTTCGGCAGGGAACCTGCTTCTCTTGCTGCTTCTGCCTGCCTCTCTGCCTACTTGTGTGTACTTGCTTGCTCTCGCTCTCTCTCTCTCTCTCTCTCTGGCAAATAAATAAAATCTTTAAAAAAAAACAAAAAAGAAAGAAAGAAAGAGCAGGGGAAAAAAATTCAGACACAGCATTTCAACAAACTAAGTGATAAGACATCCCCACAAACAGTCAATTGCAAGACAGTGAGGACAAAATCACCAACCACGACAAAATTTCCAAGGTAGCAATATTTGTACAGAAGAAAGCAAAGTGATGTCTAATGGTCCCGAACACAAGAAATGCCAATAATAGGGGCACTTGGGTGGCTCAGAGGGTTAAAGCCTCTGTGTTTGGTTCAGGTCATGATCCCAGGGTCCTGGGATTGAGCCCCGCATTGGGTTCTCTGCTCAGCAGGGAACCTGCTTCCTCCTCTGTCTCTCTGCCTGCCTCTCTGCCTACTTGTGATCTCTGTCTGTCAAATAAATAAATAAAATCCTTAAAAAAAAAAAAGAAATGCCAATAATAGCAAACATATGCTCACAGAAATCACAGGTAAATTTTAAAACAGCACCTGAAACTGGAAGGATTTTGTCAAATACTATGGTAGGAGAGTAAAAGGAAATGGCATCTAGGACTGAAGGAAACAGAGCAGTCTAGATAGGCTTTTTTTCTGAAATAGACCCTCATGCTAAAAAGAAAATTTTAAGGAAAACAAACTAGTGGTAATTGAATTAGAATTTCACAGAACAGGGGCACCTGGATAGTTCAGTGGTTAAGCCTCTGCCTTCCACTCAGGTCATAATTTCAGGGTCCTGGGATTGAGCCCTGTATTGGGCTCTCTGCTCAGTGGGGTCTCTCTCTGCCTGCCTCTCTGCCTACTTGTGACCTCTCTCTCTCTGTCAAATAAATAAATAAAATCTTTAAAAAAAAAAAAAAAGAATTTCACAGAACAAGGAAGACAGAGATGAAGGAAAGTGAATGTCCAGAGGAAAGTGAAGAAGGAAAGCCACCAGGTTTCAAACACTGTTCGAAAGCAGTGGAAGAAGGAGCACTCTGAAGTTAGAAAGCATTATTAGCAATAAGACTATGGTTTTGAGTTGCCATTTCCTATTAAAAAAGAACTGAGGCTTCTTGGACAAATGGTTGATTCCATGCCTGGGGCAGGACATGTACAAAATGATCTTGAAATACCTTGTTAAAAAGAAGCAAAAACTATCAGACCTGTCAAAAGGACAGAGTAGACAACTTTATGAGGTCTCCACTGGCCAAAGATGGGACAATTTGGCTTCGATAAGGAAAACAATTCCCATGGATATATATAAATCCATTCATTAATACTTCAATTACTAAAAACTAAATTATCATCTTAAAAGGATGGTAAATAAAGAGAAAGAAACAAGTTTTATTCTGTCTTTCCTATATGACTAGACCACAGGATAACCAAATACAAAATGTTTAAGATAATAATTTTTTTTAAGATCTTATTTATTTATTTGACAGACAGAAATCACAAGTAGGCAGAGAGGCAGGTAGAGAGAGAGAGAGAGGAGGAAGCACGCTCCCCACTGAGCAGAGAGCCCGACGCAGGACTCGATCCCTGGACCCTGAGACCATGACCTGAGCCGAAGGCAGCGGCTTAACCCACTGAGCCACCCAGGCGCCCTAAGATAATAATTTTTTTAAATAATAGGCTATCACCATTTGTGACCACCCTCCACCCAATGAATTAATGGATTTATATAGCAAGTATCAATGTCTGCCAACAAAAAGAGACAAGACATATGTGCCTTCTATTGACTTGCTAAAATGTCAAACATGAGAATGACCAACCCTCTGAATCCTCTAGCCAATTTTTAGGAATTAGAAAGGAGAACAGAACATGTCAACTTAGCTAAGAATATATAGTTAGCAAAATCTAGACAATAGGAAACCTGACAGTTCAAATTATCTAGGTCCTTCAACAAGAAAATGTTAAGCTAAAGAAAGGGATGAGGTAGATAGGAGTGGAGAGAAACTGTAGATGAAAGAATCTAAAGACATCATTTTTTAATGAAAAAGGCTACAATACTGTGTATAAAGATGCACTCTTGAGTGGTAAAAAAGAAAAAAGTGAGGACATTATTACTATAAAAGTCAGGATAATAGCTATTCTGACAAAAGGGAGTGTTTATAACTGGGATGGGCCTCACCAAGGAGATTCTGGGATAGCTGACAAGGTTCTCTCTTAAGCTTGATGGTAGTTACAACAGTGACCGTTCTAAAATGATTCACTACTGAAAGATGATATTAATCAAAGGAGAAATGAAAGAAATGAAAGAAAGAAAGGGGAAACACAACAGGAGACCCATGGCAGTTGGAAGACAGTAGGGACTATGCACAGGTAGTGTCTATTTCAGAAAAAGACTGAATTAAGACTCTCAAACCCCCACCTTCCACCTACAATGACACCTGAAAGAATATCAAAGCAGAGGTCAGCAGCAGGTCTTTAATAGAAAGTGCTCTGTTTCCCCAAAATCTCTATGTGTTCAGATTTTTTGTCACAGTATTTTTGCAGGACTAGGTTACAGCATTCACTATAGATCCCACAATCAAGGAATGGAAAAACTGCCCTAGGAAAATTATATTTTCTACTGATATGAAAGAAAAGAATTTGCCTCAATGTTCCATCATCTCATGTAAAAAAAAAAAAAAAAGTTGGAATTGAAATGTTTCAGATGATTTTATTTTATTCTATTGTTTTTTTCTTTCTATATCCCTAACTTCTATAACAACAAAATAGCTTTGGCATGGCAATATATTGTTATGTATTCTATAACAATATATGAAAGTATAATTTGATGAAATGACAATTTTGAAGCCTGAAGCAACTACAAATGCTTAACATAAGAGAGAGGAAGATGGGAGAGGAGGAAGCCAATTTCTTGAATTGAATTTAAAACCATGCTGTGGTTGTTTCTCTTCTGCTACTCCTGAGAGCATTACCTGGACACGAACCCTCTTACTGTGGAAGGGAACTGTGGCACAGTCGGCAAACAACATGCTCTGGCTACTACAGTCTATCAGGGCTCCTTGCAGGTCTTTTCACCATGCTTCCTTCCACCTGAGGGAGTCTGGATATGAGCTAGGGAGAAGAAGAAAAGAACATCTACCGCCTATTTAGGTCATGAAGCACATATGCAGAATCTTAACTAATGTCCAGTTAGTTACATACTGCAGGTTCAAACAATACAACGGCTACAAAGCAGGCAAGGATCTAGGAGGTTTCCTACAAAGAAGTCACAGTCTCACTAATGGCATGGGGCCCCATTCCTGGTCTCCTGGAGGACAGCATGAGAATCCTTCCTGACCAGAAGAGACTCTCTTCCAGACCCCTCCAGGAACTCTCTCCTGCTCCTCATTATCATTCTCTCCTTTTTTTTTTTTTAAAAGATTTCATTTATTTATTTGAGAGAGAGAGACAGTGAGAGAGAGCATGAGCGAGGAGAAGGTCAGAGAGCGAAACAGACTCCCCATGGAGCTGGGAGCCCAATGTGGGACTCGATCCCGGGACTCCAGGATCACGCCCTGAGCCGAAGGCAGTCGTCCAATCAACTCTCCTTTTAACCTCTCACTCCCACACCCCAATCCTAGTCCTTTGTTCTCTTCTAGTTGGCCTCTGAGAGGGATTTCAATCAGTCCTTTCTCTGTATGGTTCTTTCACTGCTTAGGCAGAAATGATGCTTCTTATTCTCCATGGTGGTCTGACCTTCAAGTAGGATATCCGAAAAACAACCAAGCAATCCTGGAGCAGGAAAGATAACCTCCTGCTGACATACCTCTTTAACCTTATTCTACCAAAGCAGCAGCTTTTCCTTTTCCAGCTTTGAGTTATTATATCAAAAATTCCCATCCACTGTTTTACCCTTAACATCCTAGAAAGAAGGTGGGGTCACCACAGAGCTAATGCAAGGGAATCAGTGTGTTTATGATTTAATAACTTTTCAAATCTATATCATATACATTTACATACATAAGCCTACCATACCTTCTGTGTAAACTATTGCTTAAAAAATAATAATGGAATCCAGGGGTGCCTGGGAGGCTCAGATGGTTATGCTTCTGCCTTCCGCTCAAGTAGTGACCTCCAGGAGGAGGTACTAGGATCAGAACCCTGTATCAGGCTCCTGGCTAGCTCAGCAGGGAGTCTGCTTCTCCCTCTCCCTCTGCCTCTACCCCTGCTTACAGGCTCTCTCTCACTCTCAAATAAATAAATAAAATCTTTAAAAACAACAATAATAATAATAAAATAATAATAACAATAAGGAAATCCCCAGGAAAACAATACTAAAGGGGGAATTATGAAGAGTAAGGAACCTCTGCTGTAAGAAAATGTAGAGTTTGGTTTCAGAAGCTGGGCTTTAGAGGGCCTCCATGAGTCTCTAAGAGAGCATATGGTCACAGAAATAGTTGTTTCAAAAGGGCTTTGAAACATCAGCAAGAGTTATGAGAGAATCCCTATATATAGCAAATGACCAATAAGTAGTTGCTGAATGACTGAATGAATTATTTAAAATATATCGATGACACATGCCACAATTCAGATGTGAAAAAAAAAAAAAAAAAGGTAACTTTTTCTGCAAGGAACCTCATCTTGCTTTTGAGTCCACTGAAGAGAAACAACCATCCTTCACTCATCAATGATTATTACTCAGTTTCTTCCAGTTTTAGCCAATGCTTTTCAGGTATCATCTCAGGTGCTTGAGGATTCAGGCTCAGTAAATTACATCTTTTTCCTTCTTCCTTCTGATGACCTCCTCACCAAGGACCTTCTAAGTTCTTAGAGAGTAGAGGCAGAGAGGCTTTGGCAATAATGTGATCTGGCCTAGCTTTGCCGCAGCTGGCTCTACACCCTGCTGAAGTGAGCTTGGTCCTGCTTGTTTCCAACCGGCACCCAGTGTTGAAAGGGGGGACCTTCCTACAGACTTACCACAGACTGCAGCCTCCTTGTACTGACTCTAGGCCTCTTGCAGTCCTCTTAGCATTTGGATATCCCCCACAAGTGCCATGAGAAACATCAGCTCCCCAGATGACACACATATACCATGGGAACTAGAAGTGCTACCACAAACTGACTGGCCTACACCTCTTCTTCAGACATCTCAAAACAACCTCAGCGGGTAGCCTTGCACACTGAATATACCAAATGTTCAACTTCATTAAAGAAAGTGCAGTCTCCCCAGGCCATACCCTGAGAAACGAGGAAGCCGCCTCACCCGCAACCCGTTCCTGATTCTGCAAATCTCTCCAGCCCTCCCTACCCTTTGCCTCCTTCCCAGAGATTCAATTGTGGACAGATTCAGGAAAGAAGATGGCCTCACTTTTGGCTTTTCTCCTCTTCCTTCCTCAGAGCCCCTGAATCAGAAGCATTTTTCTTCTTCCCTTTGGACACCATTTACCTTATTTGTGTCACCATTCTCCATTGGTATTATGAGAATATTAATTCCTACTCCACTGGTAGTTGTAAGACTTGAAATAAATAATGTGCAAAGCTTTCCTGCCTTTTCAGTGCTTCCTAATTTTACCCCAACAGTGAGCTGTCTCAATCCCAAAACCTGCTCAGACACTTATATGCCCAAACCTGCAGACACATGTCCAGGCTCCCACAATGAGCCAAGGACAGAATCAGAACTAAAAGCCAAGACTCCTGCTGTGTAACTAAACTTCTCAAGGTTTTCCACAGTAAAAACTGCTTCCTTAAAATATTTTTTAAAAAGAAGAGCAGAAACATTTGTTTATTCTTTCAGGAAACACATCTACTGAAAACCTCCAGTATATGAAGCACAGTGCTTATTACTAGGGAAAAAAGAAAGTAGTAGAGCAATGAGAGGTCAAATTCACAAGGATGAAAAGGCATTTTTGAGTGCTCAAGAGAACTCTGAGCATTTGTTATTGCTTGAGCATTCTAGTGAGATTCCAGGCTGGATAGGTAAGAGACTGTAAGCGGGGAGAGCCTTGAAGCTACCCTAATGAGCTCTAACTTGGGTAGAAGGGGAAATGTGTTTAATATTGGCAATATACCACTCTGGTCGCAGTGAAAGAGTGCTCTAAGGAGGACAAGATTAGAGATGAAGAGATCATTTTTTAGGCTGTTGTAGTAACCCAAGTCAGGTATTACATGGGTTACAATGAGTAGGAATAGGGATAGAGAGGGTGGGAAAGATCCAAAAAAAGAAGATTTTTTTTAGAAGTGGGTCAGGGCGCCTGGGTGGCTCAGTGGGTTAAGCCGCTGCCTTCGGCTCAGGTCATGATCTCAGGGTCCTGGGATCGAGTCCCACGTCGGGCTCTCTGCTCAGCAGGGAGCCTGCTTCCTCCTCTCTCTCTCTCTCTGCCTGCCTCTCTGCCTACTTGTGATCTGTCTCTGTCAAATAAATAAATAAAATCTTTAGAAGTGGGTCAGATGGGTAGTACTGGTTTTTGGGTTGTGTTTTTGTTTTTGTTTTTAAGATTTTATTTATTTATTTTACACAGAGATCACAAGTAGGCAGAGAGGCAGGCAGAGAGAGAGGAGGAAGCAGGCTCCCTGCCAAGCAGAGAGCCCGATGTGGGGTTCGATCCCAGGACCCTGGGACCATGACCTGAGCCGAAGGCAGAGGCTTTAACCCACTGAGCCACCCAGGCGCCCAGGGTAGTACTGTTTTTACTTTCTTTCTTCGAAGCCATAGTTAAGACCTTTCCACAAACTGAACTTATATAATTAAAGCACATTTTGTATTAAAGAATGATAAAGAAAAATGTCCATGAATTAACGAATGTGGAAGTGTAAGAACAAATTTTGTGACTAAAAAGGCATATATTTTTAAACAAATCTTTTCTTTTACTATATCGGCATGTTTGAATCCTGATTTCGGCTTTAGAGTAGGGAAACCTGGTTTTGCATTTTGGTTCAGATACTTTTTTAATTGCTCTGAGTAGAATTTCACATTTATGAAATCAGTATAATTATTATTCTATCAAAGGAGAGTTGGAGGACCAAATGAATTGGCAAATGAAAACAGAATTCCCCAAGAGGGAAGAAAATGTATCCTATCCATCTTAAACTTTTCCTAAGTATAGAAACAAGAAAGCATCAAAATTCTTCTCCAGAAGTAAGCCAACTTCTACACCAATTTCTGATTAAGAATAACGGTTAAACTGAGTAAGTACCATTTTAAGCATTTTTCATGGATTATCTGTAATCCTCATAATACCAGCTAATAGGCGGTAGAACTGGGATTCAAATGCGGGCCCTCTGGCACTAACTCACAGGATTTACCCATTATGCCCACAGCCTCTTAACAATAATCATTGTTATGTAACTCAGCAGCGAGTCTGCCTCCTCCTCTCCCTCTGCCCCTCCCCCTGCTCAAGCTCCCTCTCTCTCTCTCATATAAATAAAATCTTTAAAATATATATATGTTTTTCTCCGCTTGATCTCCCTGATATGAGGAAGTGGTGATGCAACATGGGGGCTTAAGTGGGTAGGAGAAGAATCCATGAAACAAGATGGGATAGGGATGGAGACAAACCATAAGTGACTCTTAATCTCGGGGAAACAAACTGTGGGTTGCTGGGGGGAGGGGGGTTGGGAGAAGGGGGGTAGGGTTATGGACATTGGGGAGGGTCTGTGCTTTTGGGTAAATTGGAAGGGGAGGTGAACCATGAGAGACTATGGACTCTGAAAAACAATCTGAGGGGTTTGAAGTGGCGGGGGGGGGGGGGGGGTTGGGGTACCAGGTGGTGGGTATTATAGAGGGCACGGCTTGCATGGAGCACTGGGTGTGGTGAAAAAATAATGAATACTGTTTTTCTGAAAATAAATAAATTGGAAAAAAATAAAATAAAATATATATATGTTTTATATATATATATATATATACACACACTCACGACAATGATCTGACAATTCCACCTCTAGGTATTTATCTGAAGAAAACAAAACCACCAATTTAAAGACACATATGCAGCCCTATGTTCATCACAGCATTATATACAGTCAAGATTTGTAAGAAACCTAAGTGTCCATTCATAAATAAATGGATAAAAACACATATGTATATATGCACATATGTGTATATGCACATATGTGCATATATGTAATATATACAATATACACATATATGCAAATATATACATATATGTAATACATACAATATATACATATATGCAAATATAAGTGCATATGCATATATGTGTACACATGCAAATATAGGAAAATACAAAAACATATACACATACATACACACATGGAATATTATTCAGCTGTAAAAAAAAACAAAGAAATCTTGCCATTTGCAGCAAGATGGATGAACCTAGAGGGTATTATGCTAGGTGAAATATGTCACACAGAGAAAGACAAATATCATATGATATCACTCATATGTGGACTCTAAAAAAAAAACAAAAGAACAAAATAAAAGAAAAAGAGATTCACAGATACAGGAAACAAACTGCTGGTTATCAGAGTGGGGAGGGCTTATAGGGATGGGTGAACTAGAAGAAAGGGATTAAGAGGTGCAAACTTTCAGTTATAAAATAAATAAGGAATATAATGTACAGCATAGGGAATACAGTGAATAATATTACAGTAACTTTGTAGAGTGACAGAAAGTAACTATACTTACTGTGGGGATCATTTCATTACATATAAAAATATCAAACTGCCATGATGTACATCTGAAACTAACAGCATACTGTATGTCAACTGTACTTCAATAAAAAATGTGATATATGCATATATAAAAATCTAAAGATGATCTAATTAAATGATCCTGTTTTATTCTTGATATCTATTCCAGAAATCAAAGTATCATTAAAAACTAAAGATATTCAGATTTCAATAATTTTCCATCCTATAATGAAATTTAAATGATCCTTTTGCTAAAAATTAATGTTGAATTTTTCTTATACTATTACCAAAGACTTTTTAATGCTGGGATTCCTTCAAAAGCAAATAATGACAAATAATCAAAGAACACAATACAGAAGAAGTGCTGTATTGCTACTTATATGCTACTTATACGTCTATGCATTTTTTGCAGTATTTATCACATTCTGTGTTATATGTTTAAGATTATATTAGGTGGTGAACTTAATTTGGACATCAGTCATGGCGTGCCTGCTTATCTTTGTATCCACCACAGAACCAAGCACAAGCTTCTTTGACATGGTAAAACTCAGTAAATGTTATGTTGGTTTTTTTTTAAAAAAAGTACTGGCACAGGAAGAGGCACTCTTTAATCTCACAACATCCCAGTTCCTTTGCAGCAGGAAATATTACGTGGCTTCATGATACCTCATTGCATATCATAAAGAGAATTCTACCTGTATTAAGTTCAGGCACACAGCAAAGAGGAAAAGCACTTTGTGCGCAATGAAAATGCATTTAGGGCAATTTGCCTTCTGAAAAGTTCTTTAGGCACTAAGGGATGCTGCCATTCCCAAAGTGACAGACAATTTTAAATTATTGGGTGGTTTAATCATTTTCATAGAAAAATTACTGACATTTCTCTTAAAATTGTTTTCTCTAAAAATGAGATGTTGTTACAATATACCACAAAATAACTCAGTGTTGGCTAAACCATACTATTCCTATCACTATCTCCTTTTCTCCTAGAAGAGTGTTCTGCTGATCCTTAATCTGAAGAATCTGTTCATTTTCATCCATTGTACTCTTAACAAATATTATCAAATACCATTTTTACTTATAATTTAGCAAATAGCAAAAAGTAGAAAACTTTTGTACCATCTAATTACAGAGAAATATCAACTTTCATACTTTGTTGATGGAAATGTAAATTGTACTTTTTGTTTAAAAAATATTTGAAGGGGTGCATGGATGACTCAGTCAGTCAGTTAAGCATCTGCCCTTGGCTCAGGTCAGGATCTCAAGGATCCTGGGATGGAGTTCCATGCCGGGCTCCCTGCTCAGTGGGGAACCTGCTTTTCCTGCTCCCTCTGCTCCTCGCCTCTGCTATGTGCTCTCTCCCTCAAATAAATAAATAAAATCTTAAAAAAAAAAAAAAAAAACTGAAGACGTGTAAGAGTAAATATATATATGTATATATATATAATTTTAGCTGAGCAATTTTACTTCTAGAAATTATTCTTCTTCATATACATGCACATGTGTGCAAACACAAACTTTTGAAGATATTCACTGCAACACTGCTTGAAATGGGGAAAAAATGGAAACAATCATTATAGCTATATTTAAATTATGACTCATTTATGTAATAGAATAATATTAGCTATCAAAAAGAAATAAACAGCCTTATATGTACTAGCATTGAATAATCTCAACTAAATATCCTTAATGGAAAAAAGAGTAGCAAAATAGACAACAGTGTGTATAACACTTTGTATAACACTTTGTATAAAGTAAGGACATATTACAGTGGTTAAGCCCAGCACTGGTGCCAGACATTCCTAGGTTCTGCCACTTACTAGCTGATCTTTAGTATATTAACTTTTCAGTTCCTCAGTTTAAATTTGTAAAATGGGCATAAGAGTAGCCCCCTCGATCACAGAACTGTTGTATGAATTAACACATAAGGCAAAGACTGCTCTCTGATCACCAAACACAGTTCCTCTATTTCTATCTGCACACTCAACTATAACTGCCAACCTCTTTTGCACTAAGATGTGGGGCTATGACTGAATCTGGTTGATGACTGGCAGACCTGGCCTATAAAAGCCTATCACATGCCATCCTTTATGCTCTTCACCCTTTTGCCAAGCAGATACTACTGGCCAGGTTCGTCTCAAAGACACATATTAAAGATTGTAGGGCCTCTTGCGGTTGGGATCCCTTAATGACTGAGTGGAGCAAAACCTCCCCTCCCCACACACACATATATTGCGGACATAGATCTCTTTCCATTGGGTCTAATGAATAACTTTCAGGGTCCACTGTTACACCAAGATATCACTGTTTGCTACCATTACCATAATTATACTGTTTTTGTTAGTAGCACATAACTTATCTCTGAAAGACAGATAAGAAACCAGTATTAGTGTTTGCCTCTGACAAAGGAGATTGGCAGGCCTTTTACTTCTCGAATTTTGTGCATCTGCATGTCCAATATGCATACATCATGTCTGAATTAGCAGGCTAGCCTGTACTATGCTGTGATCAATTAGCCCTGAAATCTCAGTCTTATACATCAGAAGTTTATTTCTCATTAACATCACAGTCTGACAGGGAGCTAGAGACTACTGCCTACAGTTCCTCCACAAGGTGACTCAAGACAGTTTCATCTGCCATCTCCTTCACTGACTGCAGTACAGAAGGGAGAAAAGGGGATGGAAATGGCATACCCTTTCCTAACTGCCGTCACTGTTCCCATTTTGGTGCCATGACCCCACAGAGATGCTGGGACTTGAGAAATGAAGTTCAGCCTGTGATCTTGGAAATTAAATGTCTTGACAAATACCTGTGCTTCCCCATGACGTCTTGAGAGCCCTGACAATACAAAAACAGGCTAAGGAGGGTACTTTCTTGGCCATTTGCTGTGCTACAAGGCTTCCTTTAACTGCGAACATCTAGATTTAGGAACCTGTGTCTGCAAAAGCATGATATACGAAGGCTTAGGCTATTAGAGGTCTATCAGATAATTGATATAAGATACAACAATAAAGAGTTAGAGCTTAGAAGTTTTTTGGTCTTTGTATCTTGCACTCTATCATAAGAGCTTTCTGTGTACTACTTTAATACCTCTACTCAAGAGTTGAGGAACTTCACTTCTCAGCACTTCAAATGAGAAAGCTAAAGCTACGATTAGAAGTTTTCACTGGCAATTTTCTCGAGTACAAAAAAGGAGGGCAGGTCACCTTTCTCGAGGTGAGAAGCAGTGGCCAAATTATATTGACCACAGTTGTCCATGGACGGGCAATCCTCTCTTTACCCAAATGCCCCTGGACTTTAAAATCAGAAGAGAGGTCACACATCTCTGCTTGGACAGAGACCTCATCAGGAGGCTCCCAACTAGTAAGAATAACAGGTACCGATTTCTTGATATTATGACTAAAGAAAAGCTTTTGAGCTGAAAATCATTCTAACTGATATGTCTTTCATTTGTTAACTCATTTTTTAAAAAACTACTAATTTGGATACTATCAATTAAAGGAGTATTAAAAACAACTGACAATTAAAGGGCAACTAATTGGATTCTATCAATTATAACACGTATGCTTTATAACGAGGTATAATCCACATAACATTATATTAGTTTCAGGTGGACAATGCAATGACTCGTTATTTGTATATATCGCTGAATGACCGCCACCGCAAGTCCAGTTAACAACCATCATAGTTACAAATAGTTACAAACGACAGAGTTACAAATCTTTTTTTCCCTGTGATGAAAACTTTCAAGATCCATTCTCCTAGAGACATTCGGGTGGGCGATACAGTATTATTCCCTATGGTCACCATACTGCACATTACATGCTCCTGCCTTTCCGAATGTCCAGTTCCAAAATGAGCCAAGCCATACCTGTTTTTATATTGCAGACGGCCGCCTCTCACTGACAATTCCCTCGTTCAATCCCCTGATGAAGGGGACTGCGTGCAGAAGCCATCCTCCCCCATCACAGGGTGCTAAGAGATGAGCTGGGTCAGAAAGAGTAATGCTCTTAGACATGAGGTTCTAGGGAAAGGTTCAAGGAACAGGCAGGAATGGTCTCCTGAGATGAATTTTAGACACCTTACAGCTGCCTGGAGAAACAACTGGTACCACGGATGTGCAGTGGAGTGGAGCTTTGAGGCTGCTGCGGTCTTAAGACCCAGACCGCCCAGGGCCCTCAGCGGTGGCGGGACCCTTCCCAGCTCCCGGAAGGCCATAGCTTTCTGGGCGACGCATGCGCAGTTCGCTCTGCAGTTCCTGCCTCAGGCATACCTCCCCCGCTCAGCATTTGGGCCACCATCACTTCCACGCGCCTTTCCGGCCTCGGGCGCAGCGGTTTGCACTGTGTCTCGAAGTGAGAGAGCAAGGCGGCCACGACGAGTGGGGTTTGCGTGAGAGGTTGTATGTGCCACATTCCTTCCAGACCAGTCTGAGAAGGGCGCCTTCCAACACCCACGGCACCAGGTTGTTTCTCATGCCAGCACCCTCCTGCTCATTCCCAGCGGGAACTCCCGAGATCCCGCGAGATTAAGCTGCTTCCGGGCTGTGTGCTCTGGGCTACCGGCCGTGTTGCCTCCCACCTGATTCTGCCATTGTTGGAACAGCCGCTGATGCTCAGCCTGTCCCAGCCCATCCTCTCCCTGCTCCTCCTTCAGGACCTACACTTACTCCTACCTTCACATCCTTCAAGATCCATGGCCCACACGGTGGGATTCAACTGCACCCTGTTCGGCTTCCTTCCTGTTTAAAAAAAAAAAAAAAAAAAGGAGTGGGTCAATTCTGTGATCTTTAGGTCATGAACGCTCTTTGAAATAATGTGTTGCCATTTAAAAAAAATAATAGTAACTAATTTCCATTTTTTTTTAAATGGACACGTAAGACTGAACACTAAATGTGACTATCAGTCACTGGATCCTACTTTGCTCTCTCTCTCACGGTATTTCTCTCATGGTATCTCTCACGGCAGCAGTATTTCCTGCTGTTGTCTTCTACATTTCCCTGTTCCCTTGCAGGTCACTCGTCCTGGCCAGAAGACTGTGAGCAGAAGTAAGGTGTGTCTAGACCAAAGTATTTGGGAACCAGTGCAAGGCTCTCTTTTCCTGCGATGGGGACCTGGAAGCCTCATGTTTTAGATGGCAGAGCTGCGAGACATTACATGCCTGGACCTTGGAGTCACCATTTGAAAAGGAGGTTGCTCTACAGAATTATCAGATCCGTGGTGCATTTTGCATGACTGAGAAATAAATTTTTGTGTGTTAAGTCGCCAACATTTAAAGGCTTGTTTTTTCTACAGCATAGTGTAGCCTAAACTGACTAAACTATTTCCAATTCTTTAATACATCTGAAGAACCTATTCCACTATAATTCAATTAACAACACATGTTAAATGTCTACTATACAAATATGCTTGGTAGGTAGATATATGCCTACATAAAGTAGGTATTCAATAGAAACAGTATAAATTAGGCATAGTTAGGATAGGGAAATAACGCCCCCACCCCAAAAAAAAAAGAGTAAGGAAATAAAGCATTATCTTTCCAGGAGTTTCCAAACAGGTTTTAACACACCTTTATTTTATTTGAATAAACACTTATTAAATTTCTATTATAGACAAAGTATTAGGCAGATGGCTACAAACATGAAAACACAACTCCTGCTCCCGCAGATCTGTCAGACCAGTGAAAGAGACAGACAAGCTCACAGACAATTACTAAACCGTGTGTCAAGTGCAGCAGAAGTCAGCATGAGGTGCTATGGAAGGAATATCTAGCTCAGACTGGAAGAATCCTGGAAGGCTTCCCCAGTGACATGATTCCTAAGGAGCAATAGATTGATTCTATTTCTTTGCTTTCCACAGAGGACAGCTATCAAAACCAGATGTTGCTTTTCTATTCAGCAGGAATTGGATGTGTGTAAAATAGTTGGCTCTTGAAGCAAATGGAACAAAATACTGACTTTATAGTTCTTGAGATTTCAATTTTCTTTAAACAATCAGGAATGAACATAAAACTCTTATCAACTCTTGAGGGAGGTTCAGTCAGTTAAGCACCCAACTCTTGATTTCAGCTCAGGTCATGCTCAGGTCAGATTGAGCCCCACATCAGGTTCTACACTGAATGGGGTGTCTACTTGGGATTCTCTCTCTCCCTCTCCCTCCACCTCTCCCCCCACCCATGGTGCCACAGGAGTAGGAATATAGGAATAAGGGATCCATTCAGTGGCTTCGTGTCTTCTTTGTAAAAGGAATTCACTGCCTTGCCTATTTAAGTAAAAAGTTGCTGCTGAGAAGAATATGACCTTCAACATTCTGTCAATTTCATGTCCATGGAAGGTGCCATCTCTGGAGCATGTTCTTTTCCATCTGAATACACAACATTTATTTAAAAAAAAAATCCTAAAGGGGTACCTGGGTGGTTCACTAGGTTGAGCATCTGCCTTCAGCTCCAGTCATGATCCTATGGTCCTGGGATCGAGTGCCGCCTCGGACTTCTCACTCAGCAGGAAGCCTGCTTCTCTTCTGCCTGCCACTCCCCCCTGCTATGCTCTCTCTCTGACAAATAAATAAATAAAATCTTTCTAAAAATAAAAAGTAAAGAAACCCTAAGGTTAAGAAGTCATCCAAAACAGTCCCCTAACAGTAATGAAATTAATTTTAACCAGAAACGTTAGCATTATTGGAAAGTAAGAGTTGTAACAGGGATTAGCACTCAAAATTTTTCTCTGGATAAAATGGCCTCATCAGACTTTAACTTCAACCACTCAGAACCAAAAGTGTAATACCCCAGGAAACTGAAGAAGAAAATAGATCAGTTGAGTGACTATAATCCTGGAAACTAATAAATCTGAACGTTAAACGCTGTTCTGGCCCTGATTTGTTCTATGCTAACGTCCAAGTCATTTATCATTTTAGGATTTCTCATACTCTAACAATAGAAAACCAAAGCACTTTATAAGGATATTAATCCTACCTGCTTTTTGGGAACGCAATAATAATGTAAAGTTCTTTGAAATGGCAAGTACTAGAAGGAAAAATATCTGATTCAATGTTCTATTCCAATTTCAATATCAAAGCCCAATGCTGCGAGTTAAGGACAAAATGAAATCACTTGAAATCAAATGGTTGATGAAATTTCCCAAAGCTCAGCTGTATCTCATTACATCAGATCCGTTAGTTACTAGACTTTGCAACTATTACAGAAAAAGAAAAAAGGAAAAAAAGATTACCCTGTCTATTCAGAAGATAGGCTGACATTCTTTCCTTCACTGTGCATTACCTCATACATTTAGCTCTTAACATTATTCGAGATCTTCTTAGATTTAATGATAAGTGTGTGTGCATAGGCACGTGTATGTGTGTGAGAGAAAGAGAGCACACAATGTTCAAAGCAAAGTGGGCACTCACAGAATCTGAAAAACCCACTCTTCTTTTCACAGAATGAATTCCATGTCTCCATCCTTTTAACTATTTTGTCAAAAAGTTTTTTTTCCTACTTCACTTAAACAAAAATAAAAATCTGACATTAGGATCATGGGTATTATAAAAATGGAAGGTGAATGATACAAGTGTTTTAGAGCAGACATTATGGATAAAGGGCTAGTAGCCAAGATCTTTAAAGAACTTCTCAAACTCAACACCCAAAAAACAAATAATCCAGTCAGTAAATGGGCAGAAGACGTGAACAGACACTTCTCCAAAGAAGACATACAAATAGCCAACACACAAATGAAAAAGTGCTCCACATCACTCGGCATCAGGGAAATACAAATCAAAATCATAATGAGATACCACCCTATACCAGTTAGAATGGCAAAAATTAACAAGAAACAAGTTGTGGAGAGAATGTGGAGAAAAGGGAACACTCTTACACTGTTGATAGGAATGAAAGTTGGTATAGCCACTCTGGGAAACAGTTTGGAGGTTCCTCAAGACCTGAAAAACAACCCAGCAATTGCACTATGAGGTATTTACCCCAAAGATATAGACATAATGAAAAGAAGGGGCACATGCACCCCAATGTTCACAGTAGCAATGTCTACAATAGCCAAATCATGGAAGGAGCCAAGATGCCCTTCAACAGATGAATGGATAAAGATGTGGTACATACATACAATGGAATATTACTCAGCCATCAGAAAGGATGAATACCCACCATTTTCATCGACATGGATGGAACTGGAGAGGGTTATGCTAAGTGAAATAAGTCTGGCAGAGAAAAACAATTATTGTATGGTTTCACTCATATGTGGAACATAAGAAATAGTGCAGAGGACCACAGGGGAAGGGAGAGAAAACTGAATGGGAAGAAATTAGAGAGGGAGACAAACCACAGGGGACTCTGGACTCCAGGAAACAAACTGAGGTTTACAAAAGGGAAGGAAGTTGGGGAATGGGATACCCCGGTGATGGGTATTAAGGAGGGCGTGTGTGGTGCTGAACACTGGGTGTTAAATGTAACTAATGAACTATTGAACAGTACATCAAAAATTAATGATGTATTATATGTTGGCTAAATGAACATAATTTAAAAAATTAAAAATAAAAATATTTAAAAATAAATTACAAAAAAAACGAAAAAAATAAATAAATCCAACAGAGATCCATTTAAAGGACTGGTCAGCCCAGTCTCTATATGTGATTCCACTGCAGAATCGTTAATCCTCCCTTGTGCAGTGCTGTACAGCCACAAAGCTTCCATGAGTTTACAGGGATTTTAACTTCTAGCATGTGACCTATTGAAAGAACCACTCAACTGCTCTCTGCAGAAATTCAAAAGCCAACACCATCAACCCCAGTTTTAAAAGTGCCACATTATCCCCTGTGATTCATGTGAAATCCATTTCCTAAACGTGGAACTGATAATGGAATTAAATGTATTACTTCAAAAACAGTAAGAGTAAGGCAGGGGGAAACTTCCAAGAAAGCAGGGAGCAGTTTAGGATTCACACACGTGTGATGGAATTTTACAAATAGCCTCACATTGATTTAAGTATTCCAAATAATGTAGGACACACAGAGTAGATGGTGGAGGTCTAGGAGAAGAGAAGCTGAGCAGGAGGCTATACCCATTACAAAGATCAGATCTTTGGAAACTGGGAACACATGGAAATGAGTTTAAACTTTAATCTGCTGGGTATTTTGAGCAAGAGATCTATGTAATAAGGTATGTGTTTCAGGAGCATGGATTATGCAAAAATTTCAGAAAGAAAAGTCAGGAGGTTAATGAGCTATTTAGGGAGAAGTTGGTGAAGAGTGAGTCATATCATGGACACTGGGGATGAAGAGGAAAGGATGAATTCAAGAGAGAGTCAAGAGGTAGATCTGAAAGGTAGGAGTGAAAGGACGGGTGAGAGAATCTCAAATTCCTGAAAATTTAGCATCAATCTATACTCTAAGATTGGACAACTTACTGAGAGTGATGCCATTCACAGAAAGAATAATTGCTTGATGAAGCTAAGAAACATTAATTGAACACCTACCATGTACCAGGTGGTGTTTTGGAAGCTGGTATTACCATGTGGAATAACTCTGCTCCTTCAATAGGCAAAAGGATAAATAATCTGTGGTGCATCCAGACAATGGAATATTGTTCAGCCCTAAAAAGAAATGAGCTATCAAGTCATGAAGACATGGAGGATATTTCAATGTATCTTACTAAGTGAAAGAAGCCAATCTGAAAAGACTATATACTGTATGGCTTCAATTATATGACATTCTTAAAAAGGCAAAACTAGAGAGATAGTAAAAAGACCAGTGGTTGCCAGGAATTTTGAGGGAGTGAGGGAGTGGTGAATAGGGGGAACACGCAAAATTTTTAGTACAATGACACTACTGTAATGGTATTTACATGTCCTCATACTTTTGTCAAAACCTATAGAATGTACAACACCAAGAGTGAACCCTAATGTAAACTATGCACTTTATATAATAATGGTGTGTCAGTATGGGTTCATCAATTACAGCAAATTGATGTGGATAATGGAGGAGGCTCTGCATGTGTGGGGGCAGAGAGTATATGGGAAATCTCCCTCTCTATTTTGCTGTCAACCTAAAACTGCTCTCAAAAATAGAGTCTATTTAATAAAAACTATGTCCTCTGGGAGAAGAGAGGAGGTTTGGGGGGTTTTTGTTTGTTTATTTGTTTCTTGGTTTTTGGGTTTTTGTTTTGTTTTGTTTTGTTTTTAGAGATGAAAGCCTGCAGAAATGTTTATTGAATACAGTGCCAGGTTTATAAATAAAACTTATTTACAATTTCCATAGAGTTGGTCCCCCATCAGAGAGGTGGTTAAATCTCCAAACAGTTTATCTCAAGATTTACAGAAAATGTTCAAGTACATCTCCTTGTCCAATTGCCACAGTGAAGGGTAACTTCTGTTACCAGGACTACTGCTGTCTTTGCTACAGACGTGGTTTAAGGAACCTCGCAAGAGCTGGAGAAAGACCACACGCTCCACCTGCGCCGCTACCTTCTTACTCCAAGGGATCCGGACAGCGAAGGATTTCTGTCTCCTACAAGACAACCTCAAGGGATCGGAAAGAAAGGGAAATACTAACTTCCAGCTGAAGGGGATAGGTTAAGACACGTTCGTGGAAACTCGTCACTGCCCCCAATTCTAGGAGGGAGGAGCTTACATTTTAGAAGAAAAAAAAAAAGACATAACATTGTCTGACTATCAAAGAACTTCAAGGCAAAAAAGAAAAAGAAGGAGGAGAAGTACAGTTAGTATGTACTGGACTATCAAGAGAATAACTATTACACACCTGGATCAGGGAAGAGTACGTGTGGAATGCAAGAAATCCCCAGAGAGCTTAGCACTACCATGTACTGTGATAATAAATAATGGCTATATCATATTGGATATATTACTTCCTATATATATCAGATTCTTTACACCCACGCATTGACACACATCCACATTCTGTGGTAGAAACATGCAGTAGGGAAAGGGACTAGGCAATGCAAGGAAGGTAAGATTGCTCTTTAAATATGGTGACCATTAAAGAAAATGATTATGGTAGACCTCATTGATTCAGGGACATTTAGACTGAAATGTAAGCATGTTGATGACTGCGAAAAAGCATTAGAGGAAAGGACCCAAGTATGAAAGTCTCTAAGGCAGAAGTACATTAACATGTTCAAAAAAATGACACAAAGTCCAGTGTTCCTAGAGTGGAATGAGACAGGTTTTAGGAAAGAAAATTAGATAAAACTAGACTATTCCAGTGATTAAAGGATTTTGTAAGGATTTGAGAACTGAACCTGAATGAAATAAGAAGCCACTGAAAACTCCAGAGCAGAAGAACCGCATGATGAATCTTACATTTAACAGGCTCTCTCCAGCTGCTGTCTTAAGAATAGGTCAGGAGGAGAGAAAAGGCAGAACCAGAAAAAATAATTATAATTATGAGTTGATGGAAAATGTTCAGAAAAGATATGATGGCAATTTGGACCACCATGGCAGTTGTGGTGAGAAGAGATTGAATTCTACATGAATTTTGAAGGTAGAATTGGCAGATTTGCTGACACCTTTGAGATGGGCTATGAAAGAGAGAAGCCATAGTGACTCCAAGTTTTTGGTCTAAGCATCTAGAAGTCTGAAGTGGTCATTGATTGAAGAAGGAGGGCTGTAGGAGGAACAGAATGGGGATAGGTAGGAAGATTAGGAATTTGGTTTTGGACATACTAAGTTCTTGGTAGACATCCAAATGAAGACATCCAAACAAAGCCAGAAAGACCAGGATTGAGACCTAACATAGAGGATTAAATTTTGTCAGAATCAGCACACAGAAAGTTAAATAAGGCCATGAGAGTAAATGTACTTACCTAAAAAGTAGAAGTAAAAAGGGAACTAAAATGTTCAGCCACTGAACCCTGGGACACTCCACCAATAAAATTTGGAAAGAATAAACAGAAAAAGAGATTGAGAAGAAACAATCTGCTTTACAGGAGAAAGACAGTGACAGACAGAGAGACCTTAGCCAAGTGAAGAAAGGGTTGTAAGAAGAAATAAATGATCAATTGACAGGTGAAATAATATGAGGAATTAGAACTGCCTGTTGAAATTAGCATTGGGAGAGCCATCAGGGAACTTGAGAAATAAATTTCATGAGAAAGTGCTAAGGAGAAACCTGATTGAGATAAATTCCAAAGAGAAAGGAAAGGATAGGAACTAGACACATTGATGATAGACAAATGTCTTAAAGAGTTTTACTGTAACTAGAAACAAGTAAATATACTGGTGGCTAAAAAAGGATGTAGAATTAAGAGTATTTGTTGTTTAAATGGAAGAAAACAGTATCTTATTTGCCTGGTGGGAATGATCTATTCAAGAGGAGATCATTTAGGATACAGAAGAGAGAGGAGACAATTGCAATGTCAGCGTCCTTAAGGAAGATAATTGTTCAATTCAATCAAGCAGAGACATGATGAGTAATACTGGAAGAAAAAAATGTGTTACAGAAATTAGAATTTATACTTATGTAGGAAACGCTAAGTGAAGGTCTTCAAGGGAAATTTGTAAGGCCAGAGCAAGAGTTACTAGTCAGCCTGCCTAGATGGCATGGGTTGATAGCTTGGAGCTTGTGGGGAAATCCAAGAAACCAGTATTTCTAGCTGCCAAAGTAGGATCACAAAGGAGGAACTCATGGAGGCATCTATGGGAAGTCATTGTTTCTGAGTAGCTAGCACCTGTGTGGGTTCACAGCCAAGCATTTGGTGGTTGGCCTGGGGCCACTGCTGGACAGCAAGGGAGCTGGACAGAGGAGAGTGAAGAGGAGCTGAGACCATCTAGATACCTCCACAACTGATGATCACAGTATTTGAGCACTATAAACTTCCAAAAGCAATGATCACTGATTCACTTCTGCCTCCTAAATATTGTGCAAGTTCCCCTTTTGGCCACTTCTAATCTAGCCACACAAGGGACTCTAGAAAATGTAGTTTCTGTGTTGATAATGCACAATCCAGGACTTTTCACTCCTTTCATCTTAGCATCCATATATAACTCTTTTAGCCATGCTTAACTTTCAAATAAAAATGGTGGCAAAAGGATGCTCCTACTGAATACAATGCAACTGTCACACAATCAGAAACTGCCAACCCTCTCCAAAAGAGAATACATATACTTAATCCTTCTCTAGGTGAGATTCATTCCTCTTCTACCTGAGTCATACTCTTGCTGTGTTTGATATCTTGCAACTTAAACACTAATAACCACTATTAATTTTATATTAGTCAATAGAAAGACAAGTTGCTACAGTAATTAACCTGTTACCAAGTAGGAGAAGAGAGGAAAAGAAATGTTTTACTTAATTAATTGTATATACAAATACATTTATATAGAAACAAGTAAAAAAAACACATAACTCTATAAATTCTATAACTGGTCCCATAGTCACACTGGTATTTCTTGTGTCCTTCCTCTACTACCTATTCTGTTTTGACTTTGTCCTCATCAAATGCTTCCACTGCTCATGGATCCCTGCCAGTAGAGTGACAGAGACTTTCATTTCAGTTTGGGATGGTTTCCTATTCTATTACAAACATAAGACTACTAAAAGTTGTCTCCATTAATCTTCAGCATTCCATATACACTCTGGCCAATTGTGTGATAGCTACATATAGCTTATCACACACTAAAATATATAAATATTATAAATATATAAATATAAAACCACTAAAATATACATATGTATTTTAGTGGTCTCTATGCATAGCAATTTGGGGGTTATTGTTTTACTTTATTTTTTATTTAAATTCAGTTAATTAAGTGATAGCTATTTTCTTGATAGGATAAATTACCCCAATATAGTAACCACTTCTTCTTCTTTTCTTCTCTTTTATTTCTTATTTATTTGTTTATTATGTATGTATGTATTATTGTCTGTTGTTTACTAGTGTGAGAAACACATTGCCAGGTGACAACCAATGCTGAATAGGAGAAGCAGCACTATATATTAGTCAATAATATAGAGCATATTCCATATCCTGGAGAACATTACCCCAGCCTCACAAAGTTTTATTACCCTGAAGGTGGTATAACTGAGTCTTCAAACAGACATTTCATCATCCCACCAAATAAGCTCTTTTAGGATACGGGAGATGATGGTAAGACCAGTGAATTCCATGAGCACAAGCCCATTTCCTATAAAATGAGTTGCTTTGTCAGAAGCAATGTTCTGCAAAATACCATGATAATGAATAAGGCATTCTGCAAATCCACAAATGGTAGATTTGTAAGAAGCATTGTAAGCAGAGAAGGCAAATCCACATGCAAAGTATTTATTTTGATGAAAACAAAATGCCATCTTTTCCAAGATGGATATGGTCCAGCACAATCATCCTGTCACCAAGGGGCTGCCAGGCTTCCCCAGAAACTGGTGACAAATCAGGAGCTCAGTGTTGATATTTTTTGTTGGGGTATTGGATATTTAGCACTGACTGTAGACAAATCAGTCTTAATAAGTAGAAGTCCATGTTTCTGAGCCCATGCATAACCTCCAGCCCCACCACCATGGCTTATCAAAAAATAGTGGTATCTGGGGACACCCAGACTAACATCCATGATACAAGCCATTTTTTTCCCCACCAAATAAATAGAATCTTTCTCTGCTCAGGTGTTTTTGTTGTTGTTGTTGTTGTTGTTGTTTGTTTGTTTGTTTGTTTTTTGTGAGTTCCCACATGGAACATCAAACACCCTGTACTGTTTTGGATAGAGATCTCCTAGTTCTCCTAGATCTCCTACTTACCTACTTTTTTTTTTTTTTAAAGATTTTATTTAACAGAGAGAGAGGTCACAAGTAGGCGAGAGGCAGGCAGAGAAAGAGGAGAAAGCAGGCTCCCTGCTGAGCAGAGAGCCCGATGCGGGGCTTGATCCCAGGACCCTGAGATCATGACCTGAGCTGAAGGCAGAGGCTTTAACTCACTGAGCCACCCAGGCACTCCACCTACTTGCTAATCATGTTCCTTCAAAGCCTCTGACCACCAAGCCAAACAGTTAGCTACTTACTGTGACATATTGAGATATCTACCTACCTCTGATCATCTTATTCCCAAGAAAAGGGAAAAGAAAAAAAAATCTAGGGATTATACTTAAAATTCTGCCTTTGATTGGGGTGGGGGGTGAGGTTCCCTTCACCATTATTCTTCAAAGACATCCCAGACTGGGGTTCTAGACCTGTGACTGTCTACTTTCAGTTGATGCCAGGATATTGTGCAGAACCATCTGTAAATTAAGCCTTAATTTTTCTTCCTCAGTCATCAGTTAATGGGGAACTTCCCATGAGAGGGAGGCAACAATGTGGCAGGAGTAAAGACCATGGCAACTGGGCTAATCACACATGCAACTTTCTTGAGATTTCAAGATCTTCTCAAACCCAATCTCACACATGTCACCTCTAGTTGATGACCAGATGTTGCTAATCACACCTAACATATCTTAATGAGTCAGACGACAAGCAAATTATGATAGGTATCACGGGGGTCTGTAATCAGCTGTAGAGCCCAGTAGCAAGCCACAAGTTGTTTCTCAAAAGAATAGCTATCTGCAGAAGCTGGCATTATTTAATCCAAAATTCTAAAGGTCTGTGATGTGAGTCACCTGTAGTGTCCTGTCAAAGGCTCCACAGAACATCCCTCACTGCCACACTCACTTTAAGCACAATCAAATGGGTCTACTGGGTCATAGAGCCTGAGTGGCAGAGCAGTTCGGCACTTTCAACCAACTGCAGAGTTTCTCTTGTCTGGAGCTCTCAAAACTGAGGGCTTTTCAAGTTATTTGATCAATGGGTCTGAGTAGCAGGCCAAAATGAGGTGTATGTTGCCTTAAAAAATCCAAAGAAACACACTAGATGCTATGCCACTACCATTGCTTTGCAGGAGGGTCTACATGAAGCAACTTATCCTTCACTTTGGAAGGGACATGTCAATGTACCATGAGATGCATGGAACCCTCACAAGGTAGAAGGCCTCTAAATTTGGGTATGGGGTTAGGGTTATTTCCTACCCTATGCTTTGCATGTGTTTTATGAAAATGTCTGGAGTTTTTGCTACTTTGTGCTCACTAGCCCAATTAGCACAATATCATCAAATTAGTTGAGCAGCATGGTGTCCTATGGAATAAAGAAGGAATAAATGTCCCCATGGACAAGATTATAACAGAAAATTAAAGAATTTTAGGCCTGAAGTAGCACACTGAAGAAGTATTTCTGGCTTTGTCTATTGAAAGCAAACTGCACTGATAATATTTATTAACACATACAGGGAAAGAGCACTCACCACATTAATTTCTGTATGAGTTAGGGTTGAACCAGAGAAAAAGAACCAGTTGGAGATATATGTTAAGAGATTGATGGCAAGCAATTCGCAGATATGATGCAAGTTGAAAATCCATACCATAGGCTGTAAGGAAGGGCAAACTGTCATGGGCTGATGCTCCTATTCTTAGGAAGACACTTTTTCTTCATTAGGGAACCTTCAGCTCTATTCTTTAAGTCTTCCAGCTGATTGGATCAATTACCCAGGTTATGGAGAATAGTCTGTCTCACTGAAAATCAACTGCCTATCTAATCATATCTACAAAATGCCTTCACAGAAACACCCACCTTAGGGTTTGGGTGGAACACTAGAGACCACAGCCCACACAAGTTGCACATTAAGTTGGGGGTACTGATTTTCTCCAGCAAAGGAAACATGCCTGGATCAACAGTTGAAATTTGATTCACCATTTTATTAAGTTCATGAAAATCCTATTGTCATTCTCTAAGATCCAAGATCTGTCTGTCTTCTGCAAAGGCCAAATAGGTGAATTGAATCAGGATGTGGTAAGAGTAACCCCCCCTGCATCTTTCAAGTCCTTGGTCAAAGCACAAATCTCTGCAATCCCTGCGAGAATGCACTATAACTTTAAGGTGGTGATAGAGGCCTTTCCAGTGGTTTCTACACAATCTTTCCTACCAAAACAACCATCACTTCTTGGGCCAGGGAATGCATGTGGGAATTCCCCTAGTGGATAAGTATGTCTCCTTGAACTATAAATCCCACACTTGAAAAAATAACCATGGAGAGATTTGGGGACCAACTGGACCACTCTGAGATGGACACAAGCCAAGATTCCATTATCTGAACTCCTCAAGCCCTTAATCTTACAAGTGAACCATGGAGGTGTTTTGCGTCTCCAAGAATTAGTGTCATTTCAGAACCATAAAGTCTAGTTAGTTCTCCTTCCACACAGACACCATGTAAATAACAACTGTCCCTCTAAGGAATGCAAGGAGAAAGATGTACAGTAAAATTTTTGGTATTGTATCAGAATTTTTCCTCAAAGGGACTCAGTCTCCCCTTCATTTAAGGGGCTCCCTGTCTGTGAACTGGCTCCCTCCAGGAAAGAATTAAAGCACGGCAACACTCTTCCATGAGGGGACCAAAGTCAAGACTACTGTTTGCAAGATCCAGAGCTCTTCACTTATTTGAATCAAGGATAATTTTAGTAGCCTTCCCATTGATTTCAGTCCAAAGAACACCATTGAGCCAATGCCAAAAATATCTATAAATCAAACCATTCTGCTTCTATTTTAGCAATGCTATTTATTATAGAAACCTCACCTCCTTTGTCTCCTCTGACCACCTAACCACCATCTGACTGTGCTTCATTATTGCCACAAAATTCCCATTATTGGCATGAAATCCCCATCATTTCCATTGACTTCTAAGTGGACTTCTGGCATTCCCATTATCCCTACTAAATTCAGAGAGTTTATTCCAGTAGCAGGAATTCTCTCATATTTCAATGGCAGAATTTCCTTTCTGATCCAAAGATATTAGTTTACCTCTCACTAATGTATTCTTCATGCCCTGCTGAATAGGAAGCCTTCTGGACCACTCTCCCCAGATGGCATTTTTAAAGGGTGGGTGAGCATATATTTATAATACATCTATGATAGAGATATTTTCCCCCATTTTGCAGATGTGGAAATTGAGGGATACTGCTTACTCAAGCTCATTCAATTAATTTATATGTTTGGAATTTGAAGCCTAACTCTATTGGACCCCAGATTCATGCTTCTTTTAATTAGACCCTTAGCTACTCAGATTATGAGTTTATTCCAGTCATACTTTTTAAGATTTTTTTTAATAGACTTAATTTGTTGTTAGAAAAGTTTTAGGCTTACGGAAAATTGAGCAGAAAGTAAGAGATTCCCCATGAACTCCCTGCTCCCACACAGGCATTTCCTTCCCCATCATCAACATCCCTACTAGAGTGTATATTGGTTTCAATTGATGAACCTCCATTGACAAACCCTTATTACCCAGAGTCTATAACTTAAATTAGGGTCCACTCTTGATGGTGAACATTCCATGGGTTTGGACAAATCTAGGATAACATGTATCCATGTAGAGGTAGTGTCACTGGCCAAAAAATCCTCTGTGTTACCTATTCATCTGTCCCTCACCTGACGCACACATTTTTATGGATATTTATGAAATAAACATAGTTTTTATTCCAGATTTTTAAAAAAAGATTTTATTTATTTATTTGACAGACAGAAATCACAAGTAGGCAGAGAGGCAGGCAGAGAGAAAGGGGGAGACAGGCTCCCTGCTGAGCAGAAAGCCCAATGCGGGGCTTGATCCCAGGACCCTGAGATCATGACCTGAGCTGAAGGCAGACTGAGCCACGCAGGCACCCTTATTCCAGATTTTAAGCTCAAACATTCTTGACAAATTCTTCTTTGTCAAAGAAAAATCACATGAATAAGAGTATTTTCAGATACTATTAAGACACTTACCTGAACTAGGCAGAACCTGCCAATTATAATCAGTATCTTGGAGCACATGATAGGCAAATCAGGTAAGCAACACTTTGAAAAGAATACCCCCTAAAAGAGCTTGCTTACTTGCTTTGTTGTTGTTGTTGTTGTTGTTGTTGTTTTAAGTCAACTTTTATTGTACTTGTTGCTTGTCACTGGAAAGCAGCAGTCACACCTGCTGCGTGATATATACATAGACACACATGTATACACACAGAGATACACCCACGGCTTGCTCCTACAGACAATACCAGCTGTGCTTGTAAGGTCAGTAAAAATGTAGCTTTTGCCAATTCCACAAGAGAATTCACAACCAAAATAACAAAAAACAAACACATTGGTCCAGTGTCACATGGGCTCACAGATCTGTATGTTGGGAAAGGCATGAGGTCTGCCACTCTTTCCATTTTCTGATGCCTGTCCCTCTGGGAGGATATGCTGAGAGCAGGGAAGGACAGGCAGGGCCCCCGACCTCCACCTGGGTGTTGCCTGGCCTCCAGTGTGAGCCTATGTGCCAGTGCCCACCCACCTTGCGGCGGTCTCATCCCAAGGGCTGGGTGCCAGGAGGCCAAGTGTCTCCCCAGACCGCCAGCTGCACCCGTAGGCACTCCTCCAGCATAAACTCACTTAAATGGCCCACCTGCAGTTAGAATGTGTGACAGTAGTCCTGAAAGGGCCATCCACAGAGCAGAGCCTCATGGCCATGCATGGTAGGCAACAGAGTGGAAATGCCACCTGCTCTAGCCATAGTACACTCTGGCTCCTTCCTCCCACTGGGTCCCCATGGGGGCCCATTGCATTGACTGACTAGGAATAGGAAGGCTCACACTGAGCAGTAATACCTAAAGCAGTTTGAAAATAGAAAAAAGCCTAGAGCAAGACAAGAGAAGATCGCTCAGGAGAAGAACTGTACATGCCAGCAGCCACCATCAGACACCTGGCAGATCTCTCATGTGCCTCCTGCCAGCCACAGGTGGTCAGTGCTGCCAGGCCCCTGAGGGCACCAGCTTATGTGGGTGCCTCTCTGGGCAAGCCCCATGCTCTGTGAAACAGAATAAGCTTCAGCCTGCACAAGCCCAGCCCTGCAGAGGGGCAGGTTTTCCACCTTAAGTCTGCTTTGAACTTGGCTCTCGGCCAACTTGGCCAACCTCTTGGTTTTTCGGGGAAAATAGCACAAAAAGTTATTTCCAGAAACATCAAAAGGGCTGACTGTAGCCTACCTTTCAGGCTGAACTCTTGATGCGGATTGGGGTGGGTCAATGAATTTCTTACCCTTTCATGGCATCTGACTTTAGCAAATTATTTCTAATTTAGTATCATAGTGCATATTTTCCCTCTCATTGAATGTCTTCAAGATCATGTTAATGAATAAAAAGCAAAACAGCAAAATGGAACCCAAAACCTGCCCAAGAACCGGGCAGCAGCCTGCGGTTGAAGTCGCCCTGCAGAGGCCAGAAGCCCTCACCCAGCACTGCTCTCCGAGCGTGGCCACATTCCGTAGTGACAATGCTGTCCCTTCAGTCACTTCCTAGCCAACAACAGCCTGTCCTTTGCATAACTGAAGTTGAGCAGACAAGGGCAGAGTCTCCGCAGGAGGGCTGTGGGGGGAGAGGGGGAGACAGGGGACACCAGGAACACTCTCTGGTGTGTCTGAGCCAACGTCATCTTCCTTGTTCTTCATCTGAGACAGATGCTACATGCTGAAGGGTCACCTTCATGTTTCTCTACTTCTGCACATGTTGCTCCCATCTTTACACTGCTAATCCTTTGCTCTACCTGAAAGAACGCCTGCTTATCTTTTAATACTCTAGGTAACACATCCCTCTTCTATCAGGTCCTACTGGACTCTCCTGAGTGAGAAAAAACTTTTCTTTTCCTTAGGACAGACATCCTCAACTGTGAGTGACATCACACGCAAGTAGGCAAACATTGATTTTAAGGGGCAAAAAAAAATTTGCCCTTTTTTGTATAAAGCACAGGTACACATAGAGTTCTTAAACAGATATACAACGTGTGTGGTACTTAAATGTAATGTGGGAAGAAGTGATTGAGATAAAAATGTCTAGAAAGTCTCTTTGGGTGTGTGTGGGGAAGAGTAGATGAAAAAAAAAAAAAGGTTAAGAAACACTGCCCCAAGATGACATTGTATCTGTACATATCTGAATTTCAGTCATTATAATGCTTTATTGTCACTATCCCCTACTAGACTATAAAATCTTGAGGACAAGATCCAGATATTCTTTTTATTCCTGCCCGATATATAGTAGACACTTAAATACATGTTGAATACATTAATGACAAACCATATGAATGAATATTTGCAAACTCACAATGAGATCTCTGTTTGAGAAGACAATCCCTCATCCATCATTTGTCTCTAGCTTAGAGAGTAGAAATTCCAGATACCAGAACCTCCCGTCAGCCCCCCAAATCCCTTTTTCTCTTTCTCCAAGGATGTTCGGGGTGTAGAACAGTCAACAGAGGAATGTCCTTATGAAATAACTGAGTACTTTACACACATGGAGTGTTCCCAAGAAAAATATGTGGGCTAATAACCTTCCTCCTTTCTTCTCTACACACTTTAAACCACTAGGTATTAAATAGGGTCATTTTCAGACACAACTGCTTATAAACATGGTTTTTCAGGTCATTACCAACAGCACAGAGCCTGATTTCAAATCACTTTCCAGGTTTAAAAAAAAAAAAAAAAAGCTGAGGTGCAAAGAGCTGACGGACATCACCCTAACTGATACAATGTGTCCGAAAGAAAAGAGCAGAAACAGTGCTATCAAATTGGATTTTCTGTGTCCCAAAGGCAGTGTTATTTTTGACAGGGTTCGATACAAAATACTTCTACAATTGAAAATGTATGATTCCTAGCACTGCCTTTCCCCATAGTCTGTGGGAGGGCAACATCAAAAAGTCACCCAGTGCTCATTAAAGACTGCCCTTAGAAAATAAGGAATCATCCTCTACCAGCCCACAGTAAACAGAAAGACAGAGCAATATCTTCAAGGGTTTCTGAACAAGCAGTTGCTTCTCGCTGCCAACAGCAACTGTCTCTCAAACGGGATTGTGCATTTGGCCTCAAACAAAGAGATTCTGTGCACTTGATGGAGCAAGTGATATTAGAATAGAAATACAGCTCTCATTGCACTGTTTTCCTTTCTTGGAGAAGCCAGGCTGGGGATGTACAGGTGTAAAGCAATTAACCTTTTAATACAAACATGGAACATGGAGCTAGAATTGACCCAGGAGAGAGCGAATTCCATCTCCCAGCCAAAATGAGAGAAGCCACCGTAGCATGCTAGCTACTCAATTCACAGGCAGGGAAGAGCGTCTCAGGCCACGCTGGGGTGTCACGTCACAGGCACGGCCCTGACTCACCTCAGTCCACCTCAGCCTCGGTGCCCTCACACGTCTCACAGAAAAGCTGGCACAGCTCAAAAATCTCAGGTAGGAGGACATTCATCAGGGCTGGGAGATGGCTGGGGTGAGTGTGACAGGGCACCCGCTCTGCAGGGAGCACAGCTCCTCCGGATTGAAAAAGGAAGTGAGGGGCCCCTGGGTGGCTCAATGGGTTAAGGCCTCTGCCTTCAGCTCAGGCCGTGATCCCAGGGTCCTAGGATCGAGCCCCGCATTGGGCTCTCTGCTCAGCGGGGAGCCTGCTTCCCCCTCTCTCTCTGCCTGCCTCTCTGCCTACTTGTGATCTCTGTCTGTCAAATAAATAAATAAAATCTTAAAAAAAAAAGAAAAGAAAAGAAAAAGGAAATGACAATAAGCCAGTAAGTTGTCCAAATGAAGCACAGATAATAGAAAAAAGTCCACTCCTTTGTTCATCCAAACTTTGATATTTCAGAAGCTATACATAGCATTAGGAATATCCTGGTGAAATGTTTAGATCTATATTTATGTGCCATTTATATTATATATATATCAGTTATGTATATATCATTTATTTGATACTCACACATATACATATATATATACAAAACAAAACAGAAACATGGTCTTTCCTTCAGGGTGCTTACAACCTAAGCACACAGATAGAAAACAAACAATAAACTAACAAATGAGACCATTTGGACCAAGAATTGAACAATAAGGAAGAGAAGGTGTTCTGAGTGAGAATACCATGGCTCTGGGTTCAGAAGGAACCTGGCTCACAGCTTATTTCTAACCTGCAGTTGGCAGGCAGGGAACTGGAGAGTCTGTCTCCTGAGCTGATTTCCTTTGGGAAGAGGTCCATGTGAGTGAGCTCTCTCCATATACCTACGTATAGGTATATGAAGTAGATGAATGTGGGAGACAGAGAGGTGTTTCCAGCTAGAGCCCGGAACTCAGTGGCAGAGCAAATATTCAAAACTAAGCTTTCTACCTTCAACTCCATAGTATAAAATAGTCTTCCAGTTCTTGAGAAAGAAGTAACAGAGTCATATGAAGTTCTTCTATGAAGGCCACATTCCTATTCTCCCCACTCCCAACTTAAACATTTCAAACATTCTAAATCTAAAAATCAGTGACTGGTTTCTATTTCTCTCCCTCCCTCTCCAGGATCCTCTTATCTCTGCTCTGCGTTCAGTGAAAGTCAAGGCTTTGGTGCAAGTCCCCCTTCCATCTTACCTCCCTGCCCAGGAGGATGGTTATAAAAAGTGGCAGGCAGATAGGCCTGTTCTCTGGTCTGATTCTATTAAATAGTAACCTGGGTTTCCAAGAAGCCACTTTGTACCAGAGGGCTACCCAATTCTTCCCCCCAAATAACATGCAATTACTCTTACCTTGCATGGAGTGTGCCTTCCACGGAGTCCATAGGTTCCTAAGTGGATAAAGTCTAAACACAAGATTTCTCAGTACATCTTGTTTCCTCACTGTTTTGACTACAGTGTTTTACTGTTTGTTTTGTTTGCACAGTATCTAGAATGCCCTGTGTTAGGTCTGATCTTGAGCCAGTGTTTTTATCTCCTTCCATTTTGCTGAAAAATGAAATAAGGCTGCCATTAAGAATATACTTGTTGCCACAACCATATTTGATATTCCTCTAAGAAGTTTGAGGTCTATAATAGAAAGAATTATAGACATCACTAAGTTTTTTTAAGGATTGCATTTATATTATTCACAATATTTTTGCCAGGAAAGCTCCTTATAATGAGGAGTGTCGGAAGATTACACAGAGGTAGTTACTGCCAAAAAGTTGAATGTTGCATGAAATAAAACTACCAATTTACAGCTTATTTTCAGCAGTTACATTGTGTTTCTACATCTGATACCTGATACTAAATATGTCTTCCTTTGCAAGTGTGTAATAGCTGTATAGATGATGATGATGATAGAGGAGGTAAATATCAGACAAAGGAATACTGAATACCAGAGAGGTAATAGATTCATGTCCAAGTGTGGGTATAAAGATCCAAGAATTGAACAAATCCTCCGTCTTCAAGGGACTATGTTGAATCAACATTATAGATCACCACCATTCAGCACCAATATGTTATGCAGATTCACTCTGAACTGGGTAATGTTTACCTTCCTTTAAAAACTTGAACATCAATTTAGAGGTCAACGTAGAACAATCTAGTAGCAATCTGTGCATTAGTAGGAAGCTTTTCGAAAGGAAAGATAATATAAATGGAGGAATGAATTCACGATTAGAATAAAAGCAACTCATTGTAGCCAATCAATATGGAGCTCGCTGGCCCCTCTGTGGTTTCCTGTGCCAAGCCCAGCAAACAATCCGCCCATGCCTCCATATGAGCAGGCCCCCAGCAGCTGGTGTGCTTGGGTCAAAAGTGTGCAAACAATCCCTGCATCTATATTATGAAAACAGACTCCCCACACCAGGTACCTACTGGCCCCCAGATTTGGAGCCTGACTCGAGCTGACATTCAAGGCCATCACCTCAATCCTTCTTAGCCCTAATCAATCTTCTCAGCCCCAAGGAAATTTAGATCTTCCCTGATCCATCAGATTCTTCTCTTGCTTTCCCACCCATGAATGCAGTCAAAGCTAGGCACAGGTCACTGCACCATATACCCAGACACACACGTTTTGCATATATGCCTACACACAAAATACATTTTAATAAAGAATACTTATATTTCATAAGTGGTGCCTATAAATATCTAAATATATGTTCACCTCAAAGCATACTTTGGCATTCTATTAGGGTTGCATAATTATTTATAATAGCTTGAGTTTTAAAAAGCAGCTAATACCAGTCATGTCCTATTAACGGATGTCAGGTGCTAGCGAATTCAGCAGTTCCGCAGACATCCTGCTTCCGCTCCTCATTTCTTAGCTACTTTAATCGGTAGAGTCATTCCCAGTATATAGTGAGACCTTGACAAATACAAAAGCTAAAGGAATGGCATAGAGGAACAACTGGACTTGGAGCTAGAACACATAGATTCAAGTTTGGACTAATTCACCTCCAATATTCCTCAGCTCTCCTATGGCAGTAATAGCCCCTGCTTGGCTCTGCTTTCTTTTTTTTTTAAAGATTTATTTGACATAGAGAGAGAGAGATCACAGGTAGGCAGAGAGGCAGGCACAGAGAGAGGGGGAAGCAGGCTCCCCGCTGAGCAGAGAGCCCGACATGGGGCTCGATCCCAGGACCCTGAGATCACGACCCGAGCCGAAGGCAGAGGCTTAACCCACTGAGCCACCCAGGCGCCCCTTGGCTCTGCTTTCTGCGGAGAGATATTGACAGCAGAAATGCTAATAGTTTCAGTAGGAGCAACAGTTTCAGAATTGGCTTCCATAACAAGACAAATGACATAAGAAGGTAGAAACTATACTTACTATATAAACAGTACATTGGAATGAATTCATTCATGCATGCAATTGTACCAGGAAGCATACAATTGGCTAGCTACACAGAGTCACTACCCAGAGAGTGTCCCTCACCATCTACCTGGGGGACAAAATAGTGCATGACAGGGTGATAACTGCTCAGACCCATAGATGTACAAGGATGTTCTCTGCTTTCCTTCTCAGGGTGAAATGCTACTCCATGATCCTCAGGGAAAGATAGCTAGCCCCTTCAATGTATTTCTTTTTCCTGCCAATTCCTGGAACAAATGTTTTATCTTAGGGAACTATTTTCTTTTTCTGTTTACCTAGGTCCTCTGTCGACAAACCATTCATTGATGCCCCTGCTAAGTACCAGGCACTTTGCTAAACCCCCAATTTCAGAGAAAACAGAATCCCTCCTCTCAAGTACTTTCCCCATTGCTGGGAAAAGCAATAAGAGTTTACCAAAGGGACCACTTCGAAGATAGCTAAAAGCTCACTTTGAAATGAAGTCTCAATATTGAGAGGCATAGTGTCATGATATCTAAAGCTTACTTCAAAATATTACAGCAAAAAATGTGTGTACAGAGAGAGAATGCAAATATAACCAAATGTTTAAAACAGTTGAATATTGAGGGTGTAAGTTCATAATATTATTATTTCAACTCTTCTGCATGTTCAAAATATTTTGATAAAAAGTAGGAATTAAAAAGAACAAAACCTGGGGCACCTGGGTGGCTCAGTCGTTAAGCGTCTGCCTTTGGCTCAGGTCATGATCACAGGGTCCTGGGATCCTGTCCCCTATCAGCCTCCCTGCTCAGTGGGGAGCCTGCTTTTCCCTTTCCCTCTGTCCTCCCAACCGCTCACCCCATTTATGCAGTGTCTCCTCTCTCTCTCTCTCAAATAAATAAATAAAATCTTAAAAAAAAAAAAAGAAAGAAAGAAAAAGGAACAAAACCATTATTGGAATCAGATCACCATGAGCTGAGGTCCAGCTCCAAAACAGTCTGGCAGTATGAACTGGGAGAGGTTATTAACCTCTCCAGACCTCAGTTTTTTCATCCCTAAAATGAAAATAATCATCGTACATATCAGGATGGATTTTTACGTGCATTAAATTGGGTTATACATGTCAAGCAGTTAGCCGAGTCCTAATACTTCAGTAAAATAAATATGAGCTTCTATTATTTTATCTTAAAAGAATACTTCCATGAAATGGAGTAGAAGTTAGGATGTAGAAACCAAAAACAAAAAGAAATTACAAAAAAGGATGAGTAGAACATACTAGATGTCCAGAAACTCCTTCTAAAAATATGTTTAAAAATCTTTACCCAGCATTTTAACCACATGGCTGAGCTAATAGCAAGCTAAGGGAAATCTGCAGATGTCAGAAAAACAGTAGAAAGTTTCCAGAGAGGGAAGCAAGCTCTGAAGCAGACCCTGATCTGAGGGAGTATGCTAACCTCTGGTGGTTTTGATACCTAGTTTTAATGGTCCCATGACTATGGGGAACAGGTGGCAATGCCTGGGGCTTGCAGAATGCAAAAATTTGTAACAGAGACGAGTGAATAAGTCAGGGCTTCCGTAAGGCAACAACAGCAGTAAGTGATCTCCAGGAAAGCCCCGTTGGACAAAGTAAGATGGGAAAGTTACATGCTTAGTTCTGAATGGAGCGCACACTCACACACATTTAGAAATAGAAGTTATATTCCCTGGGGAACCTGAAAACCACAAGCTAAATTTTATTTGGAAATGGACTCACGTTGGTAGTATCTTCTGGCACCTGGCAGAAACAAACACAATCCTACATGAGAGACGGTACTTTCAGCCCACACTTCAAAGAATTCCTAGACGGAATAACCCAGGGACGTGAACTCATAATCAAAATTCGTGGAACACATGAGGACCAAAGAAACAGGAGGAGAGTCAACTTAAACAACAAAGTACAGAAGCAGATTCACAAAACTATGTGCTTGTTAAAATGAGTTTAATACATTATAAAAGTAAATAAAAGAGGTTATTAGAAGTATGGCAATGAGGGCTATGGTGAGCACTGTGAATTGTGTAAGACTGATGAATCATAGACCTGTACTCCTGAACCAAATAATATATTATGTGTTAATTTAAAAAAAGGTATGGCAATGGAATAAGACACTTCGGAAGGTCAAACTCTGACCTCTACAAGTAAAAAAGTGAATTAAAAATTAAATTAAATATTAAATAGCAGTATAGGACACAGCATAAAAATTATTTAATGAATCAGAATATAGACTTGAAGAAATTACCCAGAATTAATGTAGATAGTCAAAGGAGTAGGAAGTATGGACTATCATATGGCAGGATGTCTGGGTGGCTCGGTTTGTTGAGTGTCTGCCTTCAGCTCAGGTCATGACCCCAGAGTCCTGGGATCGAGCCCTGCATCGGGTTCCTTGCTTGGCAGGGAGCCTGCTTCTCCCTCTCCCTCTGCCTACTACTCCATCTGCTTGTGCACTCTCTTTCTCTCTCTGGGTCAAATAAATAAAAATTCTTTTAAAAAATATCATATTGCAAGAGAAAAAAGAATAGAATAGAGGAAATATTCAAATAGAAATAACGGAAATTTTTCTAGCATTAATAAGACTGGTCCTCAGATTCAGCAACAATGTCTTATGCAAAAACAAGTGGAAATAAACCCACATTATATTATAACTACTGACACCAGAGACAATCTTAAAAATACAGTAAAAAAAACCCAATGAGATAAAAAAGAATTATAAAAAAAACAGTAAATGATAACTTAAGTTGTCACAACGGAAGCCAGAGGAGAATGGCATTATATTTTCAAAATGCCCAGAAAAAAATAGCAAAGAATTATAAAAACAAGAAACTGTATTTCCAAAAAAAAAAAAAAATTGGATAAGAAGAGAAAAATAAAAAAAAAAATTAAGTATTTGCTATCAACAGAAACTCCAAAGAAATTTCCAAAGGAGGAATACCAGTAAGAAGAAAAATTATCTCAGAGGGGAGGTCCAGGATGCAAGAAGAAATTGAGAGCTTTGAAAATTATAGACATGGGGTAAATATAAACAAACATCAACCCTATAATTTAATAATCAGGAAAAATGTCTATATTTTGAGACTTTTTATAAAACAAAGTAAAACTAAAACACTACAATAGCATAACACTAGCCGATTATTAAAAGAGTGCTTCTTAGGAGAAAAATAATGATGTTAATGTTAGATTTCACTAAATTAAAAAAGAAACATTAGAATTTTTAACAAAACAACTAAAAGAAGAGAATTAAAATATGTAACTTCCTCACTCACGGAGTTTTTAAAAATTTTTGAAGAAATGTATATTAGGATCAGTAGTCTAACTAGTAACTAAACACTCCTAAAGGAGGAAAAAAAAAAGATTGGAGGTATCTGTCCTTCCAAATACTGACTTGTTAAAAAATAAAGCTAGAGCAATTTAGGCACCCAGGTATTGACCCAGAAATAAACAAACAAGCAAACAAACCAAAGACAAAGTATTTAAATACTAAAAGAGAAATATCTTCAAACTCAATAAAATAAAAACAAAATCCAATACATGTCATTTCAACATCATATTGGAACGTCTAATAATAACATTTAATACTTACTGGGTACACCATGTGCCAGGCAGTGTTGTAAGTGCTTTACATGACAATTATTTAATCCATACAAAGTCCTATGAGGTTGGTGTACTGTTACCATTTTTACAGATGAGAAAACTCAGCTTATATAGCTTGTCCTCAGCTGTATAGCAAGTTAGTTAGCAGAGGTGGTTGACCCAGACCAGTCTGACTACAGAAACCATGCTCTTAACAACCATACTATTCTTTCCCAGCAAGCAAAATAAAAAGAGAAAATTTAAAACAAGGATTGTACAGGCAGAAACAAACTGTCAGTCTCAAATGATAATTGTCTATACAATATACCCCAAAGAATGTACAGATAATATATGAGAAATAGTAAGAGTTTAGCAAGTCTGATAGACATAAAATCAATATATAAAATCCCATTGTATTTCTCATTTAAAATAGCAACAAAAAGTAAGATGCTCAGTAAGAAATCTAACAAAAGTTATACAAGATCTTTATTCAGAAAATATTTTTTAATGTTTAAAATATTAAAGACATAAATAAAGATACACTGTGTTCATGGACAGAAATAAACAGTATTATAAAGATACCGATTTTTCCAAAATGTTCTATAGATTCTATAAATGGCCAGAAAAATTCTAACAGTGTATTTTATGGAACTTGGTTCTAAACCTGGTTCTAAAATATATATAGCAGGGACGCCTGGGTGGCTCACTTGGTTAAGCAGCTGCCTTCGGCTCGGGTCATGATCCCGGCGTCCTGGGATCGAGTCCCGCATCGGGCTCCTTGCTCGGCAGGACTCGGCATCGGGCTCCTTGCTCAGCTCCTTGCATCGGGCTCCTTGCTCGGCCTGCTTCTCCCTCTGCCTCTGCCTGCCTCTCTGTCTGCCTGTGCTCGCTCTCGCTCCCTCTCTCTCTGACAAATAAATAAATAAAATCTTTAAAAAAAAAAATAAATAAAATAAAATAAAATATATATAGCAGATCAATGGTTTGAGAATAACTGAAACACTCCTGAAGGAAAAAATAAGATTGGAGGTATTTTTTCTTTTGAATATTTGCTTATTATAAAGGTAAAATAATTTAAGCACCAACATAATAACACATATAACAAACTAAGGAAATAGAATAAGAATCCCAGAAATAGACCATGCATATACAAAAACCTACTATAAGATAAAGTTATAACACAGCTAAATAGTCCAAAAAAAAAAAAAAGGACTGAAAAGTTAAGCTGGAACAATTGTAACTTATATGGGGGAAAATGGATTAAAATACCCACTTTATTATTGATAAAAAAAAATCTATCCCGGGTGGATCAAAGACTTAAATATGAAAGGAACAACTTTCAGGGAAAAAAAAAATCAGGAAATACCCTTATGGCTTCAGCATAAGAAAGAATTTCTTTTAAACAACTCAAAAAGTGCAAACTATAAAGAAAAGATAAATGAATTCAACTACACTTAAAGGACTTTTATTCAGGAAAACACACATACACATACAATAAAAGTAGTAAAAGACAAGTTACCTTCTATGAGAAGATATATGCACCATGTATAACTGCTGAAAGGTTAAAATCCAGAACATAAGAAATTTCCATAAAACAATAAGAAAAAGACAATCTTTTATAAAAATCGTCAAAGTACATCAACAGACATTTCACAGAAAAGGAAACACAAGTGGCCATTGAAAGATATTTAAACTCAGTATTAATCAAGAGAAAGCAAAAAAGGCCCATGGTGATATGCCATTTTTATTCTCATGAGATTGATAAAAATATGAAAGTATTGACTAAGATATAAGTCAAAAGAAATTCTGAGACACTGTTAGAGAGTTTCAATTTGTGCAGTTTGGGAAATAAATAGACATTATCTTATAAACTTGAACATATGTACTCCTTACGACCTAGCTGTTCTACAGGAGTTTACATCTTTGGGAAATTCACAGATGTCCACCAACTGATACATCTAAAAATGTTCAGAAGAGTATTAATTGTAATATTAAAAACAGAAAAATAACCCAATTGTCTAAGTAGAATAGAATGGGGGAAAAATCAGGTGTCATAACCAAATACTATACAGCAGTAAAAATAGATGAACTAAACCTACATTCATCAATATAGGTGAATCTCTAGAGTTATGTTGAGAGAAGAAAGCTAGACATATAAGAACATATGTAGAATAACCCCATTTATACAAAGGTCAAAAGTAAAATTAAATAATATCTTTCTTAGGGAAACATACCTCTGTGGTTAAAAAAAATTTTTTTTTTTAAAAGCAAGCAAATAATAAAACAAAAAACTGAATTCCCCATTCCCTTTTGGAGAGGAGAGAAAGGAGATGAGATCATGGAGGGATACATAAGGGCATTCAAAATTATTGTTTTGCTCCATTTATTAATGTATCATTTTGTTATTTTTTAGGCTGTATAAATATGTTAAATATTCCTTACGTAGACCTATTTATCCAAAATAAAATAAAAATAGAGATCATCTGAAAAGATGTACTCTGTACTTTGACAATACTTTCCATGAGTAACACCTGTGACTTAATAACTGGCTCAGATTTCAAGGCAAACAACAAAAATTAAAATAAAAAATAAAATTATGTGGGAAAAATGTACTCTTTGTAAAACACCCAACACATCTAAAGAATTATCAGGATCATTTTAGCACTTTGTCCAATAGCTTACATTAGGCACCATTTACTGCTAAGGTGTTAAAAGTAAGGCAAAAGTTCTATCACTGCAGACAGCCTCCTAACAGCAGCGGGGAGACAATCAGCACCCTAAATATAGAAAAGATTCCATGATATTCGATGATCATAAATGGTATCATAAGTCTATCTCCTGTGATAGTGGCATGGATTGTCTGCCTTTGCTGAGATTTTAGTCAATTGAGTGAAACAGATGATAAACAAAGAAATGAACCAATGAATCATGAAGAGTGCTGTCAAGAAAATGACCAGGGATAATAGATAATAACAAAGAACAGGTGCATGGAATAGGATGCAATCTTAACAGACTGACCAAGAGGCGCCTCTCTGAAGAGATGGCATAGACATGCAGATCTGAAGGAGGAGAAAGGGCTCATTTGAGGAATGGGACAGGGAAAGAGTTGGCCACAAGAGGAGGGAGGATTCCAGGGGAAGGGAAGCACACCTACCAAAGCCTGGAGAAGAGATTTTGGTCTCTAGGAACGTAGGAGCTGAATGATGGAATGCTGAGAAGCCCAAATGTGGGGCTGGAAAAGTAAGCTGGAACCTTGAAGGCCATGCCAAGGAAATCTGATTCTTTTCTGAAAGCTCCATTGAAAGAAACGGAAAGGGTTATAGTGTAGAAGCTTCTATTCAACTTCTCCTTTCAAAGATTACTCTGATTGCTAGTTAGTGAATCTAAAAACAGGGAGACAATTATTATGGTAACAAATTGGAAACAAGCAGAGGGTAACACTAGGATTGTAGCAGTGTTAGCAGAAATCCAGTGAACAAGGGTGCCTGGGTGGCTCGGTCAGTTATGCATCTGCCTTCAGTCATGATCCCTGGAGTCCAGGGATCAAGCCCCACATCGGGCTCCCTGCTCAGAGGGAGTCGGCTTCTCCCACTCCCTCTACTCCTCCCTGCTCACTCTCTCTCTCTCTCTCAAATAAATAAATAAAATCTTTTTTAAAAATTTTTTAAAAATCAAGTGAACTGTTTCAAGATATATTTTACAGGTAGAATTAATAAGATATGTTGATAAATTAGATGTGGAGAAAATGATGTAAAACAGTGATATGTCAAAAATACACACAGCTCTCACTTGCTAAGGGTGCGTCCATATTTCAGTGGATTTCTGTCTTCTTTGACAGCAGTTAAAAAAAAATAAAGCAGAAAACCTCCTGATGACTCATAGCGTTTGACAGCACCACCCATGCCGCTGTAACGCACACAGCTTCTCCCAGGGGAGACACACATGGAACTATCACAAACATGTCAGGATGTCACAAACCTTTTCAATCATCTGTATATGTGTATAAAACTATAGACGTATAAATAACATATCATGGTTTTGTTTATTCTCCGGTCACAAATTTTCATGAAGGGAGACTATTTGAAGCCTCTCACTCCCACAGAGAGCTAATCTGTGTCCCTGTTTCCAAACACTCGTGTGAACCCTGACCCTACTCGCAGGAATAATAAAATAAGCTAATGCTTCCTGGGCACCAGGCACTGTTTGTAATACTTGAAAATATTAACGGGTTTAATCCTCACTTCAGCCCTCAGAGAAAGTTACTGTTCTTAATCCCATTTACTATACATGAATACAAACATGTTTACTGTTTCTGAAACTTTAGGGTTTGGACAGAACCGTGAGCCACACTGACACCAAAGAGTGTGTCTTAAGCTGGTCAAATTACACATGAATCTTCAGTGTCTTTGCTGATGAATTTTGGTGAAGACAACCAATGAAAAATTTAGGAAACATACAAATATTGGGAAAATGATTCAATCTCTCACCTGATAAAGGTGAGAGGGAAAAGGGGATTTCTCTATCACAAGGAGGTAAATAGATGCAAGCAAATTTCAAAGAAATAAACTCTTTATTACCAAGTACTCCAAATGCTACAGAGTATATAGAAGGAAACCAGACAGGATTCAAAGATTCCCACTTAAAACAGGGGGAGAAACAACCTAACATCTGGAAGTATAAAAACTTAGCTTTTATCTCAGTTTTGTTTTGTTTTGTTTTCTCTCAACTGTCACACTGTAAAACAGATAAAACTGAAATCTTTCTCAGGAGCTGTAAAATCCACAGGAGTGTGTTCACAGCTGCCTTTGGGGCGGTGAATGTGTTGACAGCCAGAGGGACACCCCCTTTGGGGTGGAAGTCTCTCCCTTACATTCAAATACTAAGCCTGTGACGAATGGTTTAAAGTGGTTCTCAACCTTGGCTCCACATTAAAATCACCTGGGGTGCTTTCTTCAACTCCTACCCCTGGAGATTCTTTCTAGCGGTTCTCAGGTTGGCCCTGGGAACCGGTGGTTTTTACAAATCCCTCGAAGATTCTAATGTGCAGCCAAAGCTTGAGAAGTGCTGCTGCTTGGGACCCATGCGTGTGGGCAATTCTCATGGCCACAACAGAGCCAGGCTCTTGGGCTTCTCACTGCTGGGGAAGGTAAGAGAGTCAGCAGGAAGCTGAAGGCATCTTCTGAATTCCTACAGCCACCGTGAGAAAGCACTGTGGTTAGACAGTGCTCCCACCCCTTCCTGACCTGGCAGTAGGAGAAACTGCTTCCCGGGAGCGCCCTCTGGGAAACGTCGCTGTCAAAACTAGCCACTGCTGACAGCTCCTCTCAGATTTATTTGCTTCACTCTAACATGGTCATACTCTGAGCATCAAGGAACAGTATCGTTTTCTTGGTCTTAACTATGGATTTGCTAAGGACAGGAGCTGAGTAGAGATACAGAGTACCTGCTATGGGCTGGACATTCTATTGATGTTGTTTTTAATGCTTACAACAGCCCTCTGAGGAAGGCATTATTTCATTTTAGCTGGCCAATAAGGAAACTGAGGTTCAGAGGGATAACTAAGTGATTTCTGGAGATCCAGGGGCTGCTGAGAGAACGCTGGGGCGATGCCTCCTGATTTTTACTATACCACACTGCCCCCTAGGGCTGCAGGAGTTAATGGCAAGCACAGGACGGTTAAACATCAATAACAACAACAAAAAAACCCTTGAAACGCCAGAAGGCAGGAAGCTTGAAATCCCCTGGTGGACCTAATTGGCTCTGATTGCTCTTTCCTCTGAACACTTAGAGCCTTTTCTGTTGGTACCACCGGCTTAGTACTTAACTCTTGCCGCCTTTTGTTAATTGCCAGTTCATGTGCTCTCAGCTCATTGCCATTACAAGCAAGCTCAGGCAGGGCAAAGAGGATTCTTGGTGTTTTTAATCCACCTGAGAGCCTAAATTTGCCTTAGAGCAGAGCTTCTGAAACTGTCATGTACTTACGAATCACCTATAAACCTTGTTAGAAAGCAGATTCTAACAGAAGGTCTGGGTGGGCCTGCGACCCTGTATTTCTAACAAACCGCCCGGGATACCAAGGCTGCCAGGGAGAGGATCACACGCTGAGAAGCAAGGACCTAGTTATTTCAAGTAAGTGTGGTTTTTTAACTATAATTTTGAAACAAGCAGCTGTGCGTGTAGTTTGGTAAATTACATTTCACCACGTGTTTCATTTGTTTTAAAAAAAAAAAAAAAGGTGTCTCATTATCCTAACAAGGCTGTCTAAAGTCATTCCTTTCTCACTCAGTGAATTTTTGCAGATTGATTTGTTGCTAGGTGGGACATCTGAACAAGAAAAGAAAACACCTTCAAATTACAGTTGAATTTCTGATGAATAACACAAAGAAACATTACTTGGTTAATCGATGCTTTAAAACAAATTAGATGATAGTACATCCCTCTCACCATTTCTCCCATTAGCAATGGGCCCCCTCATGTGGGGCCATGACATCCTTGGGAATGATACAGTGACTCGGATGCTTCTGATGAGAAACCTGTGGGTAACCCTTCTAATGTAGTCTGAGTAAGACCCAGTCATTAAGAATATCAGCTTCAGGGTTGGTAGACCAGAGTTCAAGCCCTTCCTAACGTTTTACTTTTCAAAACTCATTTCTCGTCCAGTACCACCCTAAAGCAAGACAAGTAACTCTGACCAATCCCCAAATAGTTCCAGTTTGAAATCATTAATAAGAAATATATTCAGGGACGCCTGGGTGGCGCAGTTGGTTGGACGACTGCCTCCGGCTCAGGGCGTGATCCTGGAGTCCCGGGATCGAGTCCCACATCAGGTTCCCAGCTCCATGGGGAGTCTGCTTCGCTCTCTGACCTTCTCCTCGCTCATGCGCTCTCTCACTGTCTCTCTCTCTCAAATAAATAAATAAATAAATCTTTAAAAAAAATAAAATAAAATAAAATAAGAAATATATTCATACATACCCATAGAAGAAATTTTCTCACTCAAAACAATGGAATATTGATTTTGTGGTCAAACACATTAAAAAGGATTTATGTTGTGGTTCACGCAATAAAACATTATAAATCCACATACCTTATTGTGGTTTGGAAAAGGACATCTCTTTTTTTTTTTTTTAAAGATTTATTTATTTATTTATTTGACAGAGAGAGAGATCACAAGTAGGAAGAGAGGCAGGCAGAGAGAGGGGAGGAAGCAGGCTCCCTGCTGAGCAGAGAGCCCGATGCGGGACTCGATCCCAGGACCCTGAGATCATGACCTGAGCCGAAGGCAGCAGCTTAACCCACTGAGCCACCCAGGTGCCCAGGACGTCTCTTTTTGATGTGCACCTTTGTGTCCCCCCCACCCCCAACACACAAACACACATCCTGCTATTCTGGAATAGTGTTTTCTACCGATATAATTGTATGCCTTGTGCAGCCTCAGCTTCCTTGGCTTATAAAAGGGGACTAATAGAGGCGCCTGGGTGGCTCAATGGGTTAAGGCCTCTGCCTTCAGGTTGAGTCATGATCCCAGCGTCCTAGGATTGAGCCCCATATCAGGCTCTCTGCTCCTTGGAGAGACTGCTTCCTCTCTCTGCCTGCTTCTCTGCCAACTTGTGATCTCCGTCTGTCAAATAAATAAATAAAATCTTTTAAAAAAGGGGGGGGACTAATAATACCTTCCAGATTTCCACGTAAATTAATACTTATCTCCCTTCAAAAATCCCTAGCAAATATTCAGTTCCCTCTAAATATTTATTAAGTGAGTAAATGGTTGACATTCCTATAAGCCAGTCAACCCCAGTGGATCATCCCTATAGAGTACTAGAAATCTCTCCTCTTAGAAAAATCAGATGTGGAAATACTAGGAAGTGGCAGCTATCTATACTTCTCTTAACTGGATTTTCTCCTGCCCCTTTTCACAAGGAGAAAAGAACAACCAAAGGGTAATACCAATATTTAGACGGAATCTCAGAAACAGTGCAGCAGCAAGGACATCAGGATATCAGAAATGCTGTTTGATACCACCTAGAGCTCACATCTCCCTACAGCAGTCTTAAAAAATGTATACAGAAACATGTAAGAAATGCCCAGTCCCATAAGATCCAGGTGATTCACCTGATACACACTTAAGCTGTCCCCTGGGTGAATTGAGATATTACTACTTCAAATATAGGTTTGTCACAAAGAGTAATAGAAATGGCATACATGTTCCTTCTCCTGGCTAAAGTACTAAGTTAACACTTAGTAGATATTTAGAAATTGTTCCATTCCAGTTTATCTGGGTAGCATTTTTCATCCCAGAGGTGTGGGCAGGAAGGTAGCAAATGCTTGGTCAATGTCTGTATTTGTTGAACTTGTGAAAAAAGAAAGCTCTGACCATGACAAACAGTTTATATGTTAGGCAATCTTAGCTCTTGTAGCCTTCCACAATCTTATGAAAGGAGGTGTCAAGTTCTAAAAAAATATAGTTGTCCATGTACAATCAAATTGTACTCAGTGGCAGGGAAAGAGGAAATGATAAAAACAAAGCGATAACAGAAAGTCCCATCACTGCAAAAAACCTTCATAAGAAAAGATCAAATCATAGCAGCAGATAGCAGGCACTCTAGTAAATCAGTGACATTAAAACAACTATAAAAGAAAATCGAAAAGAAAAACTTACCTAAGGAAAAAGTGAGAAAAAGGAAATAATGATTACTAATTGAATAAAATGTAGGCTATAAATTTAAGATAAGCAAACAAGATATCTTCCTCAGAGAGAAATTTTTATTACAACTAAGGTCATATATAATTGTCCCATTAAGAATACCTACAAACAAAACCTATAGCAAAATGTCAGAGCTAAATGATTGTATGGCAAACCAAAAACCAGAAACAAGACAAAACAAGAAAAGAGTGCAAGATACTTTGCACTACGTATTTATTTAGCAATGAAATCACCTTTCTCTGTCTCCCTAAAACTCTCAAGGAGCAATTACTCTTTAAACATGCTAGCTGAAAATCTATTCAATATTGTTAATTGAGTTATACACAATAAAATCTAGCAACTACAGTGAATACATTCAAAGTCAATGTGCTCAGTGCAAAATCCAGGACATGTGATTACATTTCTAAGGCCGGAAAGAAAGCCCATGGGAATGAAGGTAATTTCCAGATTTTATACGCGTTACGGAAAATGTCACACCATCTCCTCTCCTGGAGGTTTCTGAAGAATGCATTTTATTCCATTTGAAGCCTACGGCTTGTTAGAACTTCTCAGCCAATGTGTGATCTACTTTTCTGCCTCCCTGCACATGGAACAGGGTTTTTTATGCACCTGTATGAATGATTATGCTCAGGGGAGTCTTCTGTTTTCGTTTCTTCTTCTTCTTTTTTTTTTTTCATTCACATGCCCATCCTCCTGTCGATGGTCTTACTAATGCTAGAACTTTGATAAGCCACCGCCATCTAGAGACCTGGAAGGTCTGTTAAAAAGCATTCTCCAATCTTGAGCTGAGAAAGACAAGTACTAGCTAAACATCTGTAAGGACAGTTATCTCAAAGAAAGTCAGAGACATACCACAGCCAGCAGAACACAGTTCTCCATATTTTCCATTGAAAAATGAAACTTTATGGGGGCGCCTGAAAGCAGCTCAGGTCATGGTCTCCGGGTCCTGGGATTGAGCCCTGCATCGGGCTCTCTGCTCGGCAAGGAGACTGCTTCCCCCTTTCTCTCTGCCTGCCTCTCAGCCTACTTGTGATCTCTCTCTCTCCCTGTCAAAGAAATAAATAAAATCTTTTTAAAAATTTTTTAAAAAGAAAAATGAAACTTCAAAAAGAGCTGATGTTAGTACTGAAAACACAAGTACTTTGAGTGAAACCAGCACAGAAACTGGAAATACCTCACCTCAAACTCAGTCCCAAATAAGGATGGGGTATCATGCCCTTGACTTCAGAACAGAGCTCATGGCTCTTCAGAGTGTGTAATCACTTACACAGTAAATTCCAGAAAATTATTCCTGTCCCAACCACATCACATACCTACACCTGTCAAAATGGTACCACCTCTTGGATGATGGTTGAAATTACTATTTTTAAAAAGAACTGAATTTTCTGTCCACAACAGCCACGCTGTGGAAAGAGCCTAGATGTCCATCAACAGATGAATGGATAAAGAAGATGTGGTGTATATACACTAACAGAATACTATGCAACAATCAAAAAACCCGAAATCTTGCCGTTTGCAACGATATGGATGGATCTAAAGGGTATTATGCTAAGCGAAATAAGTCAGAGAAAGACAATTATCATATGATCTCTCTGATATGAGGAATTTGGGAAGCAGGGCGGGGGTGAGGGAAAGGGAGGGAAAAATGAAACAAGATGGGACTGAGGAGGGAGACAAACCATAAAAAGACTCTTAATCTCAGGAAACAAACTGAGGGTGGCTAGGTAATGGATGTTGGGGAGGGTATGTGCGATGGTGAGTGCTATGAATTGTATAAAACCAACAATTCACAGACCTGTACCCCTGAAACAAATAATACATTGTATGTTAATACATTTAAAAAATAAAAATAAAAATAGCTGCATCGTTGTTTTTCGGTTGTCGTCCTCCACTGGGATGCAGGGAGTCTTAGAAACGTAATGCTTTGACCTTACGAACTCCTGAGTTCTAAGTTATCTGTCCCTTTGTCAAGAGCTGCAGCTAGTGAAAAGATGGAATAAAGACTTCGAGAAGACAGAAATGCCCAGCAGAGAGAGGAGGAGCAGGAGGGGAGCACTAAAGACTCTGGAGACTAACTGATCTCTCCACAATTTGACCTAAGGCTTCAGCAGCACAAACATTTGTTTAATGAAATCATACATGGAACAAAAAAAAAATTAGAAACAGATAAGCCCAGAACGTCTCTGATGGATGTTATGATTGGAGCCTGGACCTCTGCCCTCTGTACGTGTCCTTCCATTCCTGACGCAGTTGAGACGGTGCCAGGATTCCAGGAAAGATGCTTGGAAAACCACTAGCCTATTGGAAGTTGGTATAGTGAAAGAGAACCTCCCTGATATAAAAACTTTTCTTTCGGAGTGTCTGGGTGGCTCAGTGGGTTAAAGCCTCTGCCTTCGGCTCAGGTCCTGGGATAGAGCCCCACATTGGGCTCTCTGCTCACTGGGGAGCCTGCTTCTCCCTCTCTCTCTGCCTGCCTCTCTGCCTACTTGTGATCTCTGTCTGTCAAATAAATAAATAAATGAAATCTTAAAAACAAAACAAAAAACGTTCTTTCCTTTAAACCTCTAATTACACAGCAGGGAGGCACAGAGGCATGGCATCTGTGGAGCCCAGTTCAGGGCCACAGTCACACACAGCGCCCCGCCTGCAGCAGGAGCAGCGGCCACAGATGATAGACTGAGTCCCAGACAGCCCCACCAGGAACAACCACCCCACTTCTGTGTGTTCTGGTGGAAAAGTCTGAGAGGGCCGCTGAGCTACTGCTCCCCAACCACCCCTCCCCGCCCCCGCCAAACCCCCAGGAAGAGCAGTCTGAGCCCTGGACACCACAGGAACAATGGGCAGCTGTGGTCGCCTTCATGGCCCGCTCGCCGGTGCCTATCCAAGGTCCCGGGATGTAGAATAATACAGCCGATCCAGAAGCACTTTTCACCTTAGAACACACTGGGAAAGCCTCCTTTGGAGAAGTTTTCAAAGGATTTGATAACTGTACCCAGCAAGTGGTTGCTATTAAAATCATAGACCTTGAGGAACCCGAAGATCAAACTGAAGACGTTCAGCAGGAAGTAACTTGAGTCAGTGTGACAGCTCATGTGTAACAAAATCCTGTGGATCATATTTAAAGCGTTCAAACTTATGGAAACTAATGAAATACCTGGGCGGTGGTTGTTCAGCACTGGGTCCATTTCAGGAGTTCCAGATTGCCATCATGCTAAAGGAAATCTGCGTTCAAAGAAGAAAATTCACCGAGACACAAAAGCCACCAATGTCTTGCTGTCAGAACAAGGAGATGATAAACTTGCTGGCTTTGGAGTTACTGGCCAGTTGAGAGATACACGTATTTAAAAGACTACTGTTGCTGGAACACAATTTTGGATGGCTCCTGAAGGGGAGCCAACAGGGGGCTGATGACTCAAAAGCTGACATTTGGTCATTGGGAATTACTGCTATTGAAATAGCCAAGGGAGGGCCACCTAACTCTGAAATGCATTCAGTGAGAGTTCTGTATCTTATTCCAAAAAACGGTCCTCCAACTCTTGTTGGAGACTTTACTAAGTCCTTCAAGGAGTTTATTGACGCTTGCCTGAACAAAGATCCATCATTTCGTCCTGCAGCTAAAGAATTTCTTGAAACGTAAATTCATTGTGGAAAAATTCAAAGAAGACTCTTTTTTTTAACGATTTTTATTTACTTATTTGAAAGAGAGAGATGGAGATAGCAACAGAGGTAGTGAGAGAGAGCAGGAGCAGGGTGGAGAGGGAGAAGCAGGCTCCCTGCTGAGCAGGAAGACCAAAGGGGGTCTCTATCCCAAGACCTTGAGATCATGACCTGAGTCGAAAGCAGGCACTTAATGACTGAGCCCCCCAGGCACCCCTCAATGAAGACTTCTTATCTGACCAAACTGATAGCTCAATTTAAGAGATGGAAGGCAGAACAGGACAGTGATGATGAAATTGATTCTGGGGGCTCTGGTTTGGAATCCACCAGCAGAGAAAATAATACTCCTCCTAAATGGAGCTTTACCATCGTGTGAAAGAAAACCCAATCCAAAGAAACCACAGAATGGGGCAGAACAAAATCTTGTGCAAACCCTGAGCTGTTTGTCTATGATAATCACACCTTCGTTTGCTCAACTTGAAAAGTGGGTTGAGGATAACACTAGCGGGAATCAAGCAATTGAAGAACTCGAGAACAGTATTGCTGTGGCAGAAGCAGCCTGTCCTGGCATCACAGATAAAATAGTAAAGAAATTAATTGAAAATTTTTGAAAGTGTTCAGTAGATGAATCCCCCGAAGGAACTTATTATTGGCTTCTTTGCATACGGAACCAGAGAAACCCACCACAGTTACTTCAGGCTAAAAGTGACTATTGGTGGGGAGGTGGAAACCTTTTTAAAACCTACCTTTTTAAAAGAGAGGCTTTTCATAAACTCTTGGAAACGAGACCTGGAAAAGTATTGACTCTTTCACCAAGTTCAGATGATCTCCCGGGCAGCTCAGTGACAATCACATTTGAGAGCCATATGTTTGAAATATTTATAGGCAACAGAGGTACCCCTTGGTATGAAGTATTAACCTTCTCTTTTAGAAGAGGCAATTAACCCTATTTGACATGGGTGGAAATTTAAAGCAATACTAATTAGCCATGGATGGGGTTTTTGACAATACTAAGGGAATTAGCCAGGCTTCATTTTTAAAATCCTCAACTCATATCTCATATTATACGCTTGGATTTGGGGAGCTTAAACAAAGCTGAAAATCATGTAATTAAATACCTGATTGACAGGAATGAGTATAACTCACACCAGCATATTTTTGTCATAGGAATGAAATGTCCTATAAACTATTGGTACATTTTTGTTTTTCATAATCATCTAGTACATAAGCATCATGTGTTCATTTCTGAAAGACTACTGCAATTAACACTTTCTTGTTCATATGAAAATAACCATAGTACAGGCTGATTTCTGCTCCTGCAAAGTTAAATTAGACCGTACAGTTAATTTTCAGTTATGGTACTGTTACATGGGTAATACCTTTTCTTTTTTAACTCCTGTATAAATATTATGCCTGCCTAGGTCCTGAACTGGGCCTACATTTCAATAGTTGTAGAATTATTATTGTAGTTTTTACAGTTAATATTTTATTGTTTGGATCTGCACAGTTTTGTTTTTGTACAGAAGTCATTTTTAAAGATCTGAATAATTGCCAAATATCAGAAGAAAAGTGTTCTTCAAGTAAAGAACACAGTTTTTTGTCAAAGGGCCATTACCTCCTCTTTTTCTGTAATAATATGGACACTTGAATAAGTTGTGGTTGTGTCCTATGCCAAGATATTTCTTTTCATTGGTGCCTATACTGTAACAATTACTTTTAACACATTGTATTTTGAAGTAATGGTTTAGTTAAAATGTTCACCTGTTATGTAACTGGAACTCAATTATATTTTATAATTTATAGAGATCTGGAAACAATTTTGCAACTCATATTATGGGTTAAATAAATGTTTTTCTAAAAGTAAAAGCCACAAATTTATAAATTGATTATCTGAAACTTTTTTTTATTATTTGAAACTTTACAACACAGCTGCATCATGGATAGAAATTGTATTGCTTATTCATTATTAGATTATTAGTCCTGTAAACTGTTTCTAGGTGAATCACACTCCATTGTTTTGGTGGGGTTTAAAAATAAATATATACATTTTTTTAAAAAACCCATAATCAAAAATTTCTTATTTTAGTTGTTAATTTCTAAAAAAATACTATAGTATAGATAAATGCTTGTGTGAAAGGACTTCAACCCAAAATGGAACCAGAGGATATAAAATGGAGAATCTCAAACAGGTGCTTTCAGAAAAACAGAACTCAAGCACCTGGATGGCTCAGTTGGTTAAGTGTCTGCCTTCAGCTCAGGTCCTGCCTCCAGCTCACATTGAGCCATGCCTCAGGGCTCCCTGCTCAGTGGGGAGTCTGTTTCCCCCTTTCCCTCTGCCCCTCCCCACAGTTCGTGTGTGTGCGCATGCACACATGTGTGCTCTCTCTCTCTCAAATAAATAAAATCTTAAAAAAAAATAAAGAACCAAGAGACTGATTTACATTAAGTGCCTGATTTATAGAAGACCAAGACTGATCTCTTGATCTCTGGACATCTGCCAGGAATCTTTCTACATCTTCAAGCCAATGAACTTACTGCTTAGACTCTGACCAGACTTCCTCCTCTTTGCATTCCTTGCCCATAAATACTGCCTACCCCCAACCCTCCACAGTTTGACCTGTAGCTTGTTATAGCATGGACTACCCAAATTGCAATTCCTCTGCTATTCCCAAGTAAACTTAATTTCTGGTAATTTTACTTTATCTCCGTTTACCTCTTTATTTAGGTTGACATTTGGGAAACTTACATTTCTAATGTTTCCTTTCTGATTAGAGAGACTATGGTAGTCAGCCTCCAAGATGGCCCCCAATCACCCCTGCCACCTGGCACTCTTGTCCTTATAAAACCCTCTCCCACACTGAATAGAGCTGAACAGTATGACTGATAGAATGCTATGAAAATGGCAAATGTGATTTCTGAGGCTGGGTTGTAAAAGATGGTACAATGTCTATCTTGTTCTCTTTTGGATCTCTCACTCTGGGGGAAGCCAGTTGCCATGTCATTAAGTTATTCAAGTTGCCCTAAAGAGATTCTCACATGGTAAGGGACTGAGAGGTCCTGCCAATAGCCATGAGGGGGAGCCATCTTGGAAGCAGATCCTCCAAGTCAAGCCACCAGATGACTTAGGTCCCAACCAAGCATCACCCAGGGATCATGTATCTGGGTGATGTTTTTCATCTGCCTATGAGGATTATCTTGGTCACAGAGCTCTGAAGGGCAGCAACATCTTAGAGTCTTCTTTATAACTCTAATGTTTATCTTATCTGATCTATGGTTACCAGGTGTTTTGTGCAGTTTCATGGGGTAGCAAAGCAGGCAGGATCCATTTGATTAAAAATCTGCTCATTTATTAGGGCTCTGTTTTAAACAATTTGATGTGTAAAAGATTAAGTTTATTGCTAGTGCTAAGTGGTCACATACTGCTGAAGAAAACGTATGGGGCCAATATTTGGAAGCCATCTTTGGCTCATTTAGATAACTAAATTAGATAACTAATTCTCACAAGTCTCCAGAGAACCCTGATGCCTTGGTCTGCCAAAGAATGGCTGACCTAGAGGAAAAAATAATATATGCTTCTTGTGAGCAGTGTCAGAGTGGCTTTAAAAAGAAGGTGGGGGGGGATTCAGTTTTTTCTTCCAAGTCTCTTTTCCTGAAGAGAAGTAAAAAGGGAAGAAGAGGGAGATTATTGTAACGGGAGTTCTATCCACAAAGAAGGAAATACTAGGACTGAGGAATAACTGTTCTTTCCCCATGAAGATACCCTCCAAGATGATGATTTTACATCCTAAGAAACATATTTTCTATGGGGGCTTTTTGTTGTTCTTGTGCTTGTTGTTGAGAAGAAAAAGCTTAAATGAGAACTTCCTGGTTTTCTCTAAGCAGGAAGCAGTTTCATTACTCTGACAAATAGCAGCACTTTGCCTGTAAGTGATACAAGATGTTTATATACCTTACCTTAATTAGTAATCTCTGACTAAAAATGATTATCACATAAGTGTTCTTAACAGAGTTTCTTTAAAGAATTCTAAGAAATACATCTATTTTCAGTGTTGTAAAAGGTATAGAAATTGTGTCAACCTTGAAAATAAAACAGCCAGTTATTTTAACAGCAAAATGGGTTTATTCCTGAATAGCAGAGGAATTGCAATTCAGAACAAGAAAGCTATGGTGAACCATAGGCAAGCCCAAAAAACAAAAGAGAGGAACCCTCCTTTACAGAGAAAAGGGGAGAGTTAGGAAGGGCTGTACCAAACAAAAAGTCTCTTGGAGTAACCTGGGAGTTGGAAACATAGTGTCTTTTCATTGGGTGATTTGTGACAGTCTCTCATTGGTTGGGCTGTTGCTGGGCAAGGAGAAAATCTTCCTCCTGCTGGGGTAGTAAAGTAGGGGTTTTCCTGTTGGGATCTGCAAACAGCTCCAACCAATGGTAGGTCTGTGAGAGCTTCCCCCTTCTGACTGCCCAGCTCCATTTTAAATTAGGTTTTCTTTGTTTGGTTTCACAGTTGAGATCTAATATTGAAGCTGTTTCCCTCTGGTCAGTTTTTAGTTTCTTTCATTTCTCCTTTACAACATCATGTCCCCATAATCATCCATTCATTCAACCATTAATTTATTAATCAAATCTGAATAAATGTATTCTATGCATTAAGAATGGTCCTGGGTGATTTGAGATGATAGTTGTTGAAGCCAGAATCGGGAATTAAATTAAATAGCAAACAAAAATGATTTTTTTTTTTTTTAATGAACAAGAACCCCTATAAAGAACATTTTGTTCCTGGGTGTTTTGACACGTTGGTCTCTGTTTTCTTCCTTCTCCTTCCATTCACATTTAGGGAAATTCATACTAAATTGGCACAAAAAATTCAGGAAAAGACAATAGAAGTACAAACCTAACAAAAAAAAATCTCCACCTTGAGATTTAATGAATAGAACTGTGTCACTTTATACGGGAGTTTTAATGACAGATGCTGAATCTTTGGTAGGTATTGCACATCTCCCTTCTAGCTCCAGCCTCTTCATTCTGTCAGTGTTGATACCATTTGCATAAGTACCTGTCATTATCCCCTATCAAGTGCCTCCTTTCCAACCTTGAACGTTTCTTCCTGATTCATTATAATTAAAAAGCTAATGTAGCCATTCAAGTTCACATTGTCAATGACCATGTAATCATCTTCCCTAGTGGCCAGAATTCCTTTCTTTTTATGAGGTTACAATTAAATTCCTCCCAGCCATAAGGTCAAAAGAATCTGGAACAGTTAGCCTTCCCAGTGACTAATTTCACACCTGTGACTCTGATACGTATAAAATAAGACCTCTTAAATGGAAGGTGTCAAATTAAGAAATAATATACTTTTGACTACACCTCAACTGAAGTCAATTAGACATAAAAATTAAAGACTGTGGATTCTTTTCCTGTTACTGGAAGTGATGCTTGACACTCCACTTATCAATTTAAGACACATCTGTGTCCCTTAGAAATGTTAAAGTAATTTGTAAATTGGAAGGGAATTAAAATGGCCCAAAGCCTGGGGAATACTGGCCAGCAGATTAAGATAATGTTCACATGTCTATTCCATATAATAACTTGTCTATTTCTCTGTGCTTTTCCCTTCTCGATATTAGCTTAAGTTCTTCTAAAATGGATTTTGTTACTTTTCCTGCTACTGAGACCCTTTGTATTTTATTTTAAAAAAAATTCTGATTATTAGATCACCATGCATGGCTAAATGACATGAACAGATTTAGTCTCTGGCTTGCAAGGTATAACACTGACCATCAATGCCTCTCTTTTTCTGTCATCTTGAAATCTGTTATAGATCTTCATCTTCATTTATAACTCCTAGTGATTCTCAGTTTAACTCTCACAAAGTCCTCCCCAACTCCTTATGTCTTTATCTTCCTCTTTCCTCCAAGACAGGAGTTGTTTTCAGCAGTAAGGCTCTTTACGGGAAGCCTTGTGGCTCTAACTTCAGATGAAAGTCACAGTCAACTCCCCATCAGTATATGTCAAAGGGACTCCCCAGAAGAATTATGTCTATGGCAACCTTCAGGCTCCTGTCTACAAGGTTCAAAAGGGCTCCTGGAATGTGTGGAGTGTGACCCATAATCAGTAACCTCCACACTCTGCAGTTCAGCTGCCTTGAGAATCCAAGAAGTCAAAGTGAGCATCTCATCAGGAATACAGGCAGATGACCGTCATTCAAAAACATTTAGGTAAGGACTCTGTGACCTGAAGAGCAAACAAGTTTCACCTTCTGTGGTTCTTGAAGTTGCTGGTGTCAGAGCAAAAATAACTGTTATTGTCTATTGTTGCTTGTGCCCAGATCCCATTTGTTCTTCTTTTGAGCTATATCTCTATCTACATTTATACATGCCTTGATTTCCCTCCAAGTAACCATGCCTTCCCTCCTCTCAGCCCATATGCTTTAGATAACATTTTACATGCTGTAGAGTCAGTGCATGCGCCCAACTATGGAGACAATGGACTGAAAAATATGAAATCTTATTCCATTTCTCTAGAACAAAGAGAGAAATGTGTTCTAAGAATAGGGCGAAGACAAAGGAAGCCAAGTCCAGAACTAGAGGAGAGAAAAAAAGGATTCTGGTGTAGAGTCCCTTCACCAAGATAAATGTGAAACCAAACCTACTTGCAATAACTGAATTCTCCATTCATGTTTTCACTGAAGAATATTTATGAAGTCTTTTTATGTATGTTGTCCTTTGCTACAGCCAGAGATACAGTGTAGTTTTGGATTTCAACTACATATAAAAGGGCAATGACCAATCAGTGTGACAGGTGCTGAGACATGACAGGGTCACATGGGGTGCACCTAGATCACTCAACAGAGGTCATCTGTGTCCTAGAGGAAGAAGAGTTTGAGGTCTTTGGTTGAATTTTTAAAGTAGACTCTGATACTGTAAATAATACCACATGTCAATGAGCCATCCCAGTCTCTGACCTCTCAATTCTTTGACCTATTCCTAGATAGCAATTTTCTCCATCTGGCCATTCTTTGACATAATGCATCATGAGTTTACTTGGTACTTCTGTACCTTAAAAAAAAAAAAATGAGCCAAACACCCCATTCTCTGAGCACCATTTAAATTACCCCAATTCTTCTACTCAGAGCTTTCTTCAAACAATACACCCCTCTCCCATTATCATACTCTATCTTTAGGGTTTCCCTACCCCGCTACAATCCTTAGATCCTTACTTCAGCCCTCACCAGTGTCTTCCCTTACTTCATTTTCCTTCAGTCTCACCAACTTGGCACATCACTTATCATATTCCATTTGAATTGCCTATTCAGTACTTTATATTCTTTGTGAAACTATAGTCTCTAAGAAGCAGGGGCTTCATAATTGCCATGGGATTCCCGCACTTAGCATCATTGTGCTTTACAAACAGTCAACAATTAAAAACTCATCCACCCAAAACATATCTCTGACAAACTACTATGGACAGACATCATGCTGAATACCTAGAATTTGATGATCTGAAAACAGGAACTCAGCCCTGCCCTCCCAGAGCTTATAGCTTAGTGGGTATGAGAGTAAGGTGTTGGCCACACTGCATTGAGCTGGACACAGTCCCAGAAATCCAGGGAGCAACCAACAGCAGAGTGGGGTTGAATGCAGAGAACTTGCAAGTCAAAGAATCAGCTGCCAAGTAGACAACTCCCTGACAAATACATGATAAATACTTCTTTTCCAAATATATTGAGGAAGCTGCCCTTGAAGTGGGAGACTTTGACACTGTTACGTATGTACTAAGAATTGACCAAAAATCATAAAAGTGATAAGTAAGTCTTGATATGTTTCCTTGACAACAGGGCTAAGGGAGTGAAATCACATAAGGAGGTGGTAACTCTTTTTAAAACTGTCCTGTTAATGTGGAATCATTTTCAGCAAGTCCTACTGAGCACATGCATTATGTCTTCCCCTGGGATTTTCCTGGCCTGTGCCTCTCAAGGATCCATAAACACTGAACACTAATAACAGAAAAGGAAAATAGAGCACGCCAGATGAAGTTTTTAGACAGTAGTAAACTGAGAGAATATGCAAAAGCCTCAAAAACAAACAAACAAAACAGAAGAAAAATTACAAATGGCAGTCATATGGATCCAAACAATAAAAAAAAATCCAAATCTCAAGTTTATAAATTAATATACTTAGGTAATAAGCGTACATTACCAAAGAGAAAATACTAGAATGAAAATTGCAGAGTAACAAACACTAAATTAGGTAAAAATTTAAAATACAAAAGGGCAGGAGCACCTGGATGGTTTAGTCAGTAGATCATGAGACTTTTGATATCAGGGTCATGAGTTAAAGCCCCACATCGGGTGTGAAGCCTACTTAAAAAATAAAAATAAAACAAAATATGAAAGGATAACCATAGGCTAACTTCAAGTCCAGGTGTCGGGGGGGGATAAATATATAGATAGATAGATACATAGATAGATACCCTGTGATCAAAACAGGATACATTAGTAGGGTCCTTCATGGGAAAAGGATGCTCTTAAATGTGAATCTGGGCAGAATTCACTGTCAAATGAGGTCACAAAATTAAGTGCTAGTTGAGTTATATTAAAAAAAAATGAGAGAGTTTCTCAGGGATTCTAGGGAAAGCTAAAACTCTCTGTACTGAGGAGTAGTTAGTTCAATATAGAGGAAAATGATCGAACTTCAAAACTCAAGATACATAAGAGCAAGGACTAAAAAAATATAAAGGAATTTAAGGACATGAATACCCACAGTTTAGTCAGGATTCAGATCAAGTTGGAGGGCTTGTCTTGAATAATACACAGAAAAAGTCTCAAAGATCAAAAAAGGAGAAAGATTAGATATGTATGTAAAGTATAGATAGATCCTATTGTTACCAGAGCCCCAGAGTGCAAGAACACCTGGCCTGTGGCATCCCAAATAGACTAGGCTGGGCCTCTCACTGCTAATGAAATGTTAAGACAGAAAGACAAGGGGTGGTGAAACAAGAAAGGATTTTCAATGAGACCAGTCCCAGGAAGACAGCAGAGTAGTGTCCCAAGAACTGCTGAGAATACTTCTAAGTTTATTTAGGGAAAATGCAAGACAAAGATTGGTAAACAGCAAAAGTCAGGTTGATCACTGTCTTGGGGTCAATCACGTGGGGTCTTGCTGACTTCTGGGCAGTCATTATTACCTACAGGAGTAGTTTTGGTTCCCATATCATGGGATACTTGCTAGCCATGTCCCCTACCTGAATTAACAGAGAAGCTGGAGGGAAAAACAAAGCCATTGTGAGGAACAGGTTGGGGATGCCTGGTTGGCTGAGTGGGTAATGTGTGTGAATTTTTTTCTTGAGGGTCTGAGTTCAAGCCCCACTTTGAGCATAGAGCTTACTTGAAAAATAAATAAAATATATTTAAAAACTATTGTTTTTTTAAAAAGAGGTACAAGTAGAAGTCAAATTGGAGTTAGTCAGCTCAATGATTGGGTCCTCCTTCACTATTTGTTCTGCTTCTCTGGAGAACACTAACAAATCCAGCAATCATCCATTCTGTTGTTTATGACTCCTTAAGTCAATCTCTCTCTCTCTTTCTCTGTCTCTCAGCTTATTTAATTATCCAATAATCCAGGGCTGCCCTGCTGCCCAGGTCAGATGATGAGCTGGACAGTAGCAACTTGATCTTTGTCTTCCTCTGCCAGTCTTTCTAGTTGTTGAGCAGCATCTCTCCTTCTAGTGTGAACAGCTCAGATAAATCTTCAGCCTACAAAGTTTTGCATGATCCCTGGCCTGAGACACCTATGCTGACTCACTTTCGATTGGCTGGTTTTAGCACTCAAGATCTTGTGTCCTGAGAGACCCCTCAGTACCAGGAAAACTGGGATAGTTGGTGATACTACCCAACACATTGTGTTCAAAGACTCTCCTCATACATAATCCTGATAAAGGGGGATCTCTGGGGCTCACATGTTGGGGTGTGAGAGCTGATGGGACTTCCTCAGCCACTGAAGAATCACCATCCACATTCTTGCAGCAGAGCCTAAGTGAACAAAGTATTACCTCATAAGAAATGTGCTAAACTGGTGAGAACATGCTGTTTCTCCTTCTGGGATCCAGTTTTGAATAGGATTATGGAATAAAAGAAGAAAGGGAAAGAATTTGTCCCAACACTCACAGTTAATTAGACAACCATACCAATTTAATTTTGTAATGAAACAGATATTTTCTGCAACTGAAAGACAAGTGGTGAGGCAAAGCATCTGCTTAATGATGTGCAGAGCTGTAAGTCTGACTTTAGTGTTTAAAATGAAAGGCAGCCACCTAGCCACAAAGTGTAATTCATTAACATTAAACTGGTCAGATTCCATTAATGTGAACTCCCACCAATGCAGAAATAAGATGGGTATTAGCTAAGCCTTGTTAATCACTTAGGTATGTGGGGATTTTCAACATAAAAGCATCTGTTCCTGTTGGATCTGATTACTAACTTAGCACAGAAAAGGCTGAAACTCAAGCACCTTCAGAGGGAAAAGGTAACCAGAAGCCATGAAATCTGTCCTTTGGAAGCCTGAACAATCCAAGAAACCCAAAGTAATACAGAATTTAGGGACACCAGGGTTGCTCAGTCAGTTAAGCGATGGACTCTTAATTTTGGCCCAAGTCATGATCTCATGGAATTGAGCTCCACATTGGGCTTTGTGCTCAGCAAGGAGTCTGCTTAAAGATTCTCTATCTGCCCTTCCCCTTGTATGCATGCATGTGCTCTCTCATTATTTCTCTAAAATAAATTTTAAAACGTGTAAAAAAACAAAAACAAACATAAAATTCAGAATGCACTTGAAAGCTAAATACTGTGATGAGTGGGAAGCCTCTTCAAGGAGCAGGTGGACCTCCAAGTTCCCACTTCCCAGTCTATGTAGTTAGTCATTCCCCTTATGCTCTCTCCTGAGGAGAACAAATGCTTACTCTTTAGAGGAACTGAATCAGAGCCACCTTAGACTCAAGGACACTTCATACAGCGGAGTGCTAAGGCAGAGTGATTCATTGAAAGACTCTATAGAGAATTATTGAGAAGCCCGAGGCCCCCTGCTCTTCACCTGCCCAGCCCTAGACCACCAGCAGCCAGACTCATCCAGCTAGGAGTCTTCCCTGAAAACCTGAACTTTAGAAGTAAGATCTACAGATATTGACATTTCAGAATTCCAAAGGAAAACTCCAATGTGCCCAATAACCCCATGGCAAACCCACCAGTCAGTCAGCCCTGACCTTGCATACAGAGCATAGAGAGCTTCCAAGCAGCATCTTCATACTTTACTGGAAGTAGCAAAGACAGCCTATGATCACCAAGTATTTGAGGAAATCCTCTAACATTCAGGAGACCAAAACAAAAATTTTAAATAAAGAATTCCAAAAACCAAACTCAGTGAAGGAGCAGAAGAAAAATTTAAAGAACAGAGAAAGCTCATTTTTTTTTTAAATCTACAGAAGAGATGGAAAATAAAGCCATGAAATCTCTGTGAAAGCAGAACAAAAATATATACAGATGGACAACAGGAAAGAAACAATAGGAAAATCAGAGAATCAGCCCAAGAGATTTGTCATTCAGTTAATATAAATACCAGAAACAAAAATAGAGGGGACATTACTGTTAAGGAAAATTCAGGAACATTTCTCAGTGAAGGAGGGGGTCATGGGAACCTCTGACTTACAGCTAGTCAGAAGTACAAGCAACAACCTGGATTCACCACTGAAGTCTGAAGAGGAGGGCAATCTATGGGACTGAGGCAGGAAGCTGTGGAATCTGACTCTTCCTCTGGCTAGAGGGCATCAGAATTGAGTTGAACTGTAGGATACCCAGCTGGTATCAGAGAATGGCTTGGTGGTGTGGGGAAACCCTCTTACACATACTAGGATGGGGTCTTGGGCTCCACTCAAGAAAACTGATGGAGTTTCTATCCCAAAACATGGTCCCATAACTTGAAAGGAAGGGAAAAGAGAAGATACAGGCATGTATCATATGTGTTGGATTATATAGTCTGCTTACAGGACAGAACATCACTGGGCCCACATTTATTTTTAGCAGAAATCCGCAAGAGTCAAGTAGTAATGACTCTTTTAAATACGTATGCACACTTAAATTTGCTAAAATTTTCACTGCATCCTAATATCTGCCTGACACTGAGACCAGTATTAGTTGCCATTAATGATTATATATTTTATGAAATAGTATTTTCAATTCTTTGCATGTTTTCATAATATAGTATTTTTAAGAGTAGATGTAAAAATTAAATATCTCTTTATACATATTAAGTAAAAAGAACTGAATGTTTTAAGAAAAATGGAATAAATATCATATTTCATCAGAGAAGTGAAGAATATTCCTATGAATTAGGGCTGCAAACAAAGCATACTTTCTTACACACTCACTTGCTTTACCTTCCTGTTACAGTTTGAATTGTGTTCCCTGAAAATATGTGTTGAAGACCTAACTCCCTACACTGCAGAATGTGACCTTATTTGGAAATAGGGTCCTTGCAGATGTGATTAGCTAAGATCATATCATCCGGGGTCCATAATCCAATATGACTGGTCTCCTTAAGAGGAAAACTGGGGGCGTGCCTGGATGGCTCAGTCAATTACCACCAGGTCATTGAATGCCTGGGGCTACCAGAAACTGGAAGGGGCAGGGAAAGACTCTCTTCCAGATGCTTCAGTGAGAACACAGACTGGCAACAGCTTGATTTTACATTTTTAGCCTCCAGAACTGTGGAAGAATAAATTCCTCCTGTTTAAAGCCCCCCAGACTGTGGTACTTTGTTATAACCACCCTAGGAAACTTCCTAAACCCTGCAGTACCAGACCCTCCAACTTCCACTTCAGAACATTTCTGAATAACAGAGATGGGAGAGAACAGCACAAAACTCCTTACTCTAGTTCTACATTTGTCTCTTGGAATAAAGACTACTTTCATTCATCACATATTTAATGATGAAACAGCAGACTGCAGAAATCATTCTGACAGCATCAGTCACCAAAATGGTTCATGACCAGTTAGTTCAGGTGGACACCAGACAGCAGGTTTTCTAGACTGTCAAGTGCTGTGCAAGCCATGATCCTACCAGAAAGCTGGGTTCTCCGAGGAGGGCATATAAACATTACATATCACAAGAGCAAGCTATGGTCAAAGTGAGAGTTCTGAACATCTAAGAGGGAGCAGATTCCAGGTAAACCAGCTGGGGTTAAAATCCAAACAGAAGGGCATAAGCCAAAAGATCATTCAGAAAGTATAGGGATGGGAGTGTAGTTTTGAGCTCAGTACAAGTAAGTAAATCCTCATAAGGAGTAGAATGGATGATGACAATGTACTCTAGGACAGAGATCAGCTGCTCTCTGCAGAGATGGATGTAGTAGGTCAAGGCAGAGAGTAGGTATGTTTTGGTAAGGCCAGGCATCCAAGGGGGAGGCCCAATAGGAGCACAACCACCTATGGTCTTCGGTTGTGTGGAGCCTCCTATCAGTGCTACCTTTGAGAACAATCACACCAATCAAAGGGAGATGAGCTTATCTATTTGAGTCAAGTACCTAAACCATGGCCTGGAGATTCTCTAAGAAAAAAAAATGTTGAGAGGAAGCAAGATGGTGGAGGAGTAACAGACTGAAATATCATGAGGTCCCAGGAGCTCACTAGATAGTTATCAAACCATTCTGAACTACAAATTCAACAGGATATAGAAGAGAAGAAGACCAGCAATTCTGGGAACAGAAAATCAACCACTTTCTGAAAGGTAGGATGTGCAGAGAAGTGAATCCAAAGCAACGGGAGGAAAACCGTGGGGGGAAGGGCTGGCTCCTGGCAAACGGTGCAGCAGAGGAACACAACATTGGAACTTTTAGAAGTCTGCTCCACTGAGGGACATTATTCCACAGGCTAAGCAGGGGTGAAGTGCACACAGGGACTGTGTGGTCTCAGGACCCACAGGGTCACAGAAAGACCAGGGGTATCTGAGTGTGGCAATGCTGCCAGATATTGGAGCGGGGAAGCTGGCTACAGAGATGGAGCCAAGGTGTGAGCTCTCAGCTCAGGGTTACCTTAAACTATGATCCAAGACACAGTTGGGCCACTACTCTTCGAGCAAGGACCCCACAAGTGGCAGTTCTGGGGAGCACCTTCCTCCTCTGAAAGGAGGGTGCAGGAGCATGTGGCAGAAATCTACTGGGTTTGGAGCCTCCAAATGGGGCCATGCACCTGAGATAGAAACCCTTGGTCACAGGCCAGGTGAGCATGGAATGCAGCCAGAGACCAAGGAGACCAGAGGGATTGACTGCTTTTCTCTGAGAGTGCATTGAGGAGTGGGGTCCCAAGCTTTTGACTCCTCCAGGCTGGAGATTGGGATGCCGCCATTTTTATTCCTGTCCTCCAGAGCTCTACGGAAAGCGTTCAGGGAACAAAAGCTCCGGAGAGTGGAACTGAGCAGATTACGTAGCCTGGCCCCTGGCAAGGGCAGTACAATTCTGCCTGGGGCAAAGACATTTGAGAATCACTGCAACAGGCCCCTCCCCCAAAAGATCAGTAAGAACATCCAGCCAAGATCAAGTGCACCAATTAACAAGAACTGTGGAATTCCAGAGCTAGGGGAAAGCAACCCATAGAATTCATGCCTTTTTTCCCATGAATCATTAGTCTTGCAAAGATAAGGTTTTTTAATTTTATTTTTTCTTATTCTATTTTTTTAATTTCCTCCTTCCTCTTTTAATGTTTTATAACTATTTTATCTTAAAAATACCTTCAAAAAATCTTTTTAAATTTTCATCATTGTTATAGTCATATTTTATGCCTTCATCGTATTTAACCTAATTTCTTGTATACATATACATTTTTTTCTTTAAAATTTCTTTAAAAATTTTTTCCTTAAAAAATTTTCTTTACAATTTTATTCCTTAAAATACAATTTCTTCTAATAGATCAAAATATACCCTAAATCTGACACATGGTTTGTTCTAGTCTCTAGCCTGATAACATTCTCTCTACTTTCTATTTTATTTGTCCAAACAACTTATCTTAACAATTCCTTTTTTAGAATCATTTTTAAATTTTCATCTTTACAGTCATATTCCATCCAATCACTGTGTTTACCCTTATTTTTGTATATATATGTCTTAAGTCTTTATTTCTTTAAAATGTTGGAAGGTAGTTTTTTCTAAGACTCCAGAATACACCCAAAATCAAGTGAGCGGCATTATTCTATTCACCAGTCATATATATATATATATATATATTTTTTTTTTTTTTTAATTTTATTTCCCCCTTTCACTCCCCCCAGTTTTGGGTCTCTTCTGATTAGGTTAGCACATATTTTTCTGGGGTCTTTCCCACCCATTTTTTAAAGAAGATTTTATTTATTTATTTGATAGACAGAGATCACAAGTAGTCAGAGAGGCAGAAAGAGAGAGAGGGAGAAGCAGGCTCCCCGCTGAGCAGAGAGCCTAATGCAGGGCTCAATCCCAGGACCCCAAGACCACAACCTGAGCCGAAGGCAGAGGCCTTAACCCACGGAGCCATCCAGGTGCCCCTCTTTCCCACCCCTTTAATATTTTATTCTCTTGTTCATATATTCTTATCTGGATAAAATGACAAAGTGGAAAAACTCACCACAAAAGAAAAGAACAAGATGCAGTACTGATGGTTAGGGACCTAATCAATACAGAAATTAGTAATATGTCAGAACTAGACTTCAGAATGACAATTATCAAGGTGCTTGCTGGGCTTGAAAAAAGCATGGAAGGTATTAGGGAATCCCTTTTTGGCAAAATAAAAGAACTAAAATCTAACCAAGTTGAAATTTTAAAAAAGCTATTAATGAGGTCCAATCAAAAGTGGAGGCCCTTTCTGCTAGGATAAATGAAGCAGGAGAGAGAATTAGTTATATAGAAGACCAAATGATGGAGGACAAGGAAGCTGAGCAAAAGAGAGACAAACAACTACTGGACCATGAGTGGAGAATTCGAAATAAGTGATACCATAAGATGAAAATATTAGAATAATTAGGATCCCAGAAGAAGAAGAAAGATAGAGGTGGGCAGAAGGTATATTGTATTAAATTATTGTAGAGAATTTCTCTAGTATGGCAGAGGGAACACACATCAAAATCCAGGAGGCACAGAGAATCTCCCTCAAAATCAATAAAAATAGGTCCACACCTCCTCATCTAATAGTAAAACTTACAAGTCTTAGTGACAAAGAGAAAATCCTGAAAGCATCTCAGGACAAGAAGTTTGTAACATACAATGGTAGAAATATTAGATTGGCAGCAGACCTATCCACAGAGACCTGGCAGGCCAGAAAGAACTGGCATGATATATTCAGAGCACTAAGCGAAAAAAATACGCAGCCAAAAATACTACATCCAGCTAGGCTGCCAGTGAAAATAGAAGGAGAGATAAAAACCTTCCAGGACAAACAAAAATTAAAAGAATTGGCAAACACCAAACCAGTCCTACAGGAAATATTAAAAAGGGTCCTCTAAGCAAAGAGAGAGTCTAAAAGTAGTAGACCAGAAAGTATATATACAGTATATATACAGTAACAGTCACCTTACAGGCAATACAATGGCACTAAATTCATATCCTTCAAGAGTTACCCCGGATGTAAATGGGCTAAATACCCCAATCAAAAGACACAGGGTATCAGAATGTATAAAAAAATAAGACTCACTGAAATGCTATCTACAAGGAACTCATTTTAGACCCAAAGACACCCCCAGATTTAAAGTGAGGGGGTGGAAAACAATTTACCATGCTAATGGACATCAAAAGAAAGCTGGGGTGGCAATCCTTAGATCAATTAGATTTTAAATCAAAGGCTATAATAAGAGATGAGGAAGGACATTATATCATACTCAAAGGGTCTGTCCAAAAAGAAGATCTAACAATTTTAAATATCTATGCCCCTAACATGGGAGCAGACAATTATATAAACCAATTAATAACAAAATCAAAGAGCATTGGGAATTCTAGCAAACATTTAAGAATTAATACCTAGTCTCTTGAGACTGCTCCAAAAAATAGCAATGGAAAGATAACTTCCAAACTCACCTTTGGCATCACCTTGATCCAAAAACCAGATGAAAACCCCATTAAAGAGAATTACAGACCAATACCCTTGATGAACACAGATGCGAAAATTCTCTCCAAAATACTGGCCAACAGGATCATTCACCACGACCAAGTTGGATTTATTCCAGGACTGCAAGGTTGGTTCAATATCCACAAATCAATCAATGTGATATACTACATTAAGAAAGAACAGGAACTATATGATACTCTCAATCAATGCTGAAAAGCATTTGACAAAATACAGCATCCTTTCTTGATCAAAACTCTTCAAAGTGCAGAGATAGAGGGTACATACCTCAATATCATCAAATCCATCTATGAAAAACCCACAGTGAATATAATTTTCAATGGGTAAAAACAGAGCTTTTCCCCTAAGGTCAGGAACATGGCAAGGATGTCCACTATCACCCCTGCTATTCAACATAGTACTAAAAGTCCTAGCCTCAGCAATCAGATGACAAAAAGAAATTAGAGGCATCCAAATTGGCAAAGAAAAAGTCAAACTATCACTCTTTGCACATAAGATACTTTATGTGGAAAACTCAAAAGACTCCACTCCAAAACTGCTAGAACTTGTACAGGAATTCAGTAAACTGTCAGGATATAAAATCAATGCACAGAAATCAGTTGCATCTCCATACACCAACAGTAAGACAGAAGAAAGAGAAATTAAGGAGTTGATCCCATTTACAAATGCACCCCAAACCATAAGATACCTCAGAATTAACCTAACCAAAGAAGCAAAGAATCTGTACTCAGAGAACTATAAAGCGTTCATGAAAGAAATTGAGGAAGACACAAAGAAATGGGAAAATATTCCATGCTGTTGGACAGGAAGAACAAATATTGTGAAAATATCTATGCTACCTAAAACAATCTGTATGTTTAATGCAATCCCTATCAAAATGCCATCAATTTTTTTTCAAGAAAATGGAAAAAATAATCCTAAAATTTATAAGGAACCAGAAAAGACCTCAAATAGCCAGAGGAGTGTTGAAAAAGAAAGCCAAAGTTGGTGGCATCACAATTCCAGACTTCAAGCTCTATTACAAAGCTATCATCATCAAGACAGTATTGTACTGGCACAAAAACAGACACATAGATCAATGGAACAGAATAGAGAGTTCAGAAATAGACCCTCAGCTCTATGGTCAACTAATTACTGACAAAGCTGGAAAGAATTTCCAGTGGAAAGAAGATGGTCTCTTCTACAAATGGTATTGGGAAAATTGGACAGCCACATGCAGAAGAATGAAACTGGACCTTTTCCTTACACCACGCACAAAAATAGACTCAAAATGGATGAAAGACCTCAATGTGAGATAGGAATCCATCAAAATCCTTGAAGAGAACACAGGCAGCAACCTCTTCGACCTCAGCTACAGCAACTTCTTCCTTCACCAAAGGCAAGGGAAGCAAGGGCAAACGTGAACTATTGGGACTTCATCAAGATCAAAAGTTTTTGCAGAGCAAAGGAAACAGTCAACAAAACCAAAGGACAACTGAAAGAATGGGAGAAGATATTTGCAAATGTCATATCAGATAAAGGGCTAGTATCCAAAATGTATGAAGAATTTCTCAACCTCAACACCCAAAGAACAAATAATCCAATCAAGAAATGGACAGAGGACATGAACAGACATTTCTGCAAAGAAGACATCCAGATGGCCAACAGACACATGAAAAAGTGCTCCATGTCACTTGGCATCAGGGAAATACAAATCAAAACTACAATGAGATACCACCTCACACCAATCAGAATGGCTAAAATTAACAAGTCAGGAAATGACAGATGTTGGCAAGGATGCAGAGAAAGGGGAACCCTCCTACACAGTTGGTGGGAATGCAAGCTGGTGCAACCACTCTGGAATACAGCATGGAGTTTCCTCAAGAAGTTGAAAATAGAGCTACTCTATGACCCAGCAATTGAACTACTGGGTATTTACCCTAAAGATACAAATGTAGTGATCCGAAGGGGCACGTGCCCTTGAATGTTTATAGCAGCAATATCCACAATAGCCAAACTATGGAAAGAACCTAGATGTCCATTGACAGATGAATGGATAAAGAAGATGTGGTATACACACACACACACACACACACACACACACACACACACACAATGGAATATGTGATGCCTACTATGGCTACTATTCAGCCATCAAAAGGAATGAAATCTTGCCATTTGCGACAACATGGATGGAACTAGAGGTATTATGCTGAGCAAAATAAGTCAATCAGAGAAAGACAATTATCATATGATCTCCCTGATATGAGGAATTTGAGAGGCAAAGTAGGAGGTTTGGGGGGAGGGAAGGAAAAAATAAAACAAGATGGGATTGGGAGGGAGACAAACCATAAGACACTCTTAATCTCACAAACAAACTGAGGGTTGCTGTGGGGTGGGGGGATAGGAAGACAGTGGTTGGGTTATGGACATTGGGGAGAGTATGTGCTATGGTGTGTCCTGTAAAATGTGTAAGTCTGATGATGCAAAAACCAGTAACCCTGGGGCAAATAATACTTTATATATTAATAAAAATAACTCTAAAAAAAATTTTTTTTAAATGCTGTGTTGTCAATAGTAGGAAATAACACCTTGGGCCCATAAATGCCACGTTGTTTGGGAAATTGAGGTTTTAATTGCCCATTGTTAGTCTAGCCTTGCTTTTTATCTCACAATTTGTGCATTAATGTCATTTCATTTGTGTTGTGTCAAAACTGTCCTCACTGCATTGTGTTTTTTATGCTTTCTCTTTTTTATAGATCACATACTTTTTCATTAGGGGATTAAAATTTGTATCTTTATTTCCCATCATGTTCAATCAGTTGTAAGTCTCCTAAATCATTTTTTCTCCTATATAAACAAAGGCATATCAGTACTAAAAAGCTAATTAATTTGGACTTTTATCCTCTGCTGTTTTCCTGTCCCTTTTAGTATAAGGCCTACAGCATATAATTTGCTAGTCACTTTTACAATAAGCACTGATTTTCACTTTTAAGTGGTTATTGATCTGAATAATCAACCATAGGAGAATCATTAAGAAAATAAAACAGTTCCCCATGATGAAAGATTAGCCACCACTAAGCATGATACTTCAATATAATTCTTCACATCTTGGGAAAAGACTTGTAATAGGATAATAGAAAAATCAGAATATAAAATACAAGATAGTATTGTTCTAATTATATATATTTAAAAAACTATGTATTAAAACCTAGGTAGTATTTCCTTCTCTTGTTCATCCTTTCTGACTTTTTCAAAATTCCAATAATGAACACACGTTGTTTTTATAATCAGAAAAAAATAAACCTATTTAAAAAAATTTTTTGGACCATAAATGGTATTCACTTTACCCGATCTTATAGTAATACCTTAGAAGAAGTCATAATTGCACTCAAAATAGTTGAACAGGTGAGAGGAGTCAAGATCGTGGAGGAGTAGCTGACTGAAATGACATCAGGTTGTAGGAGTTCAACTACACGGGTATCAAACCATTCCAAACACCTACAAACCCAAAAGGAGATTGACGAGAAGAGCAGCAAGTCTAGAAAGAGAAAATCGACCACTTTCTGAAAGGTAGGATGAGCAGAGAAGTGCATCTGAAGCGACAACGGGAAGATAGACTGCAGTGGGAGGGGCTGGCTCCTGGCAAGTGGTGGAGCAACGGAGCACAAATTCCGAACTTTTAGAAGCTTGCTCCACTGAAGGACCTTGCTCTAGAGGCTAAGCGGGGGTGGAGCCCTTGTGGGACAGTTTGGTCTCAGGTCCTGCACAGTCACAGAAGGATCGGGGGCGTCTGAGTTTAGCAGAGCTGGCAGGTATCAGAGCAGGGAAGCCAAATACAGAGATGGAGCCGAGGAGTTTGCTCTCAGCTTAGGGTTACCTTAAACTGTGCTCCACGGCACAGTCAGGCTACTGCTCTTTAAGCAGGAGAGACCCTCCTTCCTACTCTGGAAGCAGGAATCTGCTGGGTTCGGAGACTCCAAATGGGGTCGTGCACAAGAGACAGAAATGCTCAGTCACAGGCTGGGTAAGCTCGGAGCATGGCCAGAGACCAGGGAGATGGTAGTAATTGACTGCTTTTCTCCAAGGGCACACTGAGGAGTGGGGTCCGAGCTCTTGGCTCCTCTGGGCTGGAAATTCGGAGGCTGCCATTTTCATTCCCACTCTTAGAGTTCTAGGGAAAGCATTCAGGAAACAAAAGCTCCTGAGAGCAAACCTGAGCAGATTATTTAACCCAGCCCCTGGCAAGGGCGGTGCAATTCTGCCTCAGGCAAAGACAGTTGAGAATCAGTATAGCAGGCCCCTCCCCCAGAAGATCAGCAAGAATATCCAGCCAAGACCAAACTCACTGATCAAGGAGAACAGCGGAATTCCAGAGGAGGGAAAAGCAGAGGATAGAATTCATGGCTTTCTCCCCATGATTCTTTAGTCTTGCAAAGTTAAATTTTTTAAATTTCATTTTTTTCTTATTCTATTTTTTTAACTTTTCCTCTTTCCACTTTTAATGCTTTTTTACTAATTTATCTTAACAGTACCTTTCCTTAAAAAATCTTTTTAAACACTCATTATCATAGTCATATTTTATCCTTCATAATATCTAACTTTATTTTTTGTATACATATAGGGTTTTTTCTTCTAAAAAATTTTGGGATACAATCTCCTCTAATAGATCAAAATATACCCTAAATCCAGCACAGGGCTTTATTCTAGTCTCCAGCCTGAACAAATTCTCTCCACTTTCTTTTTCTTTCTTTTTCAAACCAACTTATTTTATCAATTCCTTTTTTAGAATTTTTTTAAAAATTTTCGTCTTTACAGTCATATTCCATCCCTTCATTGTGTTTACCCTTATTTTTGTATATATATAAGGAATCAGGAGGGACCCAAACCATAATAGACTCTTAATCTCACAAAACAAACTGAGGGTTGCTGGGGGGAGGGAGGTAAAAAGAGGGTGGTTGGGTTATGGACATTGGACCTCTCCAGTGAATTCTGTGAAGTGTGTAAGTCTGACGATTCACAGAACTGTACCTCTGGGGCAAATAATAAATTATATGTTAATAAACAAAAAAATTTAAAAAAATATTTGAACAACTTTTGTCAATAAAAAAAGAATAGAAAACAAAAAAATCTTTATGTTTGTACCTAAGTAAACAACATCCACACATGGCACACGGCCTCTCAGGAAGGTATATCCAAAGCAACACTGGAGGAAAGTCTTGCAAATGGATATAAAAGGCTAATTAGTAAGTATTTCAGGCCTGGCAGGCCAGATGGTCTCTGTGATAACTCCTCCGCTCTGCTGATGTGGCACAACAGCCGTAGGCAATGTGTAAAGCAATAGGTACATCTGTGTGCCAATAAAACTTTATTTACAAAAGCAGGTAGTAGTTTGCTAACACTGCCACACAACAGTGTTTCACAAACTTTAAAGTACACATGGATCACCTGGAGTTTTAGCTGAAAAACAGATTTTGATTCAGTAGGTGTACAGTGGAGCCTGAGAGTGCATTTTTTTAAAAAGATTTTTTTTTATTTTTTTGACAGAGAAAGAGAGAACAAGAATGTACAAGCAGGGTGCAGAGCAGAGGAAGAGGGAGAAGCAGGCTCCCCATTAAGCAGGGATCCCAATGCAGGACTCAATCCCAGGGCCCTGGGATCATGACCTAAGCTGAAGGCAGATGCCTATCCAACTGAACCACCAAGGTGCCCTGAGAGTCTGCATTTCTAACTAGCTTCCAGGTGATGCCACTCTTACTGGTCTGAGGACAGCACCTTCAGTAGCAAGACAGAGCATCCATTTTATTAGCCTCGTAATATACAGGTGACAGACTCATGAGACAGACCTCACTGGGAGCAAAAATTACATTGTGGTTACCCACAACACATTGGCATTATAGTAATCACATTTTGCTTAATTTCTTTTTTACTTTATGCCTTATTTCATAAAAACAAAATTCCAAGATCAATAACACTAAATATTTAGAAATAGTTTACCAAAACCCAGTGACTAGTTGATTTTGATACACATAAAACTTTATTTATCCACTCAATAAGCATTTATTACATCTGGACACTAGGTTGCTGACTGTTTGAAATTTAGAAATAAAGTGCTGCCTTCAAGGAACTCATAATCAAATGGGAGAAGCAAGCACATAAAGAAATAATTGCTTTCATTAAAAAAAAAAGGATAATCCAAAATAGCTTTGCCTACAAGCACTGAGACCCTTTTACAAAGAGATGTCATTGCCCAGTGCTGAAAATCGAGCCACATATCAAACTTGCCATGGATACATCCAATTTCTAACAAGTCTCAATAGCTACTTCTGTAAATAATCCTTTAAACCTTGCTAATTTAAGAGCATGTGATGGATGGAACCCAGATTTCCCCAGGATTCATCATTTGGGGTGCTCATGAGTTCACAGTAACTGAAATAATTCAATTATTGACTTCTCCACTTAGATGACCAAGGGACATCCCAACTCGATATGGCCAAAACCAAACTCCCCAAAGCCCTGAATCTGCACCAGCACCACCATCCTATCTCATTTGATAGCAACTACATCCTTCTTATTGTTCAAGTCAGCCATCCTTGATGCCTCCCTACCACAACAAATCTTGGTGACATTACTTGCAAAACGTATCCAGAATCTAACCACTTCTTACCACTTCCAGGGCTACCATCTGGTCCAAGCTCTCATCTGCATTACTGGATACTTAATCTTGGCTGGCGTTCCAGATTCTGGAATGCTGTTCTCAACACAGAAACTCAAGAGATCTTTTTAAACTTACATGTAATCATTTCATTCCCTTTTCAAAACTCCACAGTATTGTCCCATTTCACTCAGAGTAAATCCTTACAAAGGTCTAGGAGGCCAGGATCATCTAGACCAGATCATTATTCTGACCTCAAGCTATTTCTCCCCTTTGTTTATTCCCCTCCAGCCACACTGGCCTCATTGGCATTGTCAGAACATGCCAGCACCTTCCCACCTTAGGACCATTGCTTTAGCTATACCAGCTTCCTGAAATGCAATTTCCTCAGATATCTGCTGAGCTAACTCCTCACCTCCTTCAATTCTTTGTTTAGATATCACCCTCTTAATGAGGTTTAGTCGGACCACCTTTGTTCCCCACACCCACCCTCCTAACCTCACTTATTCTGCTTCTTTAAAAAAAAAAAAAAATTCTATATAGCATGTATCACTTCCTGACACACATATAACTTACTTATGCGTTAGACCCTTTCTTTATTCTATTAGTCAGCTTGGGCTGCCACAACATAATACACCAGACACTGGGCACTGGGGGATCTAAGCAACAGGAATTTAGTTCTCACAGTTCTGGAGGCTGGGAATTCCAAGATCAAGATGCTGGCCAATGCGATTCCCTGGTGAAGGTTTTCTTCCTGACTTGCAGACAGTCGTTGTTTCACTGTGTCCTCACATAGCAGAAAGAGAGGAAGCCAGCTCTCTGGATTCTCTTCTTTTCTTTTTTTCTTTTAATTTATTTATTTGACAGAGATCACAAGTAGGCAGAGAGGCAGGCAGAGAGAGAGAGAGGGAAGCAGGTTCCCTGCTGAGCAGAGAGCCCAATGTGGGGCTCAATCCCAGGACCTTGGGATCATGTCCTGAGCCGAAGGCAGAGGCTTAACCCACTGAGCCACACAGGTGCCCCTGGAGTCTCTTCTTAAAGGGCACACCCACCACCACGAGGACCCCACTCTCATGCCCTCATCTGAACCTAATTATCTCCCAAAGGCCCCATCTCCAAATATCATCACACTGGGGGTTAAGGCTTCAACATACACATTTTAGGGAGAAACAATTCAGTTCATAGCATGCATCATCTCCTCCTCACGTTGTGTAAACTCCACAAGAACAGGAAACTTTGTTTTGTTCACTGCTGTATCTCCAGCCCCAAGAAGACTGTCTGACTCAGGTTTGTTAATGACTAAATGAGTTCTATCTATCCCACCAATATTATAGGACCTCCTGTATCCCCCAAAGCCCTGCCCAATAATTTGGGGGAGTGTCCAGGCATATCTCCACTGAGTGCATGAGTAGCTCTCTCTGCTTTTCGCCCTGTTGATGGCTGTGTTCATGATGATTCTTGAAGGAATCCCCCACCACACCTGCAGTCAGTCCCACAACTACTATCACCCACCTATACCTGTAAAGAATGAAGCCTCTCGAAGCTCCAAAGCAACAAAGTTGTGCTGCATTTCCTGCAGCCCTTACTGAGTTGAATATTGTGTTCTGGAAGCCACAGAAACAGTGCTCATCTTTCTCCCTGTGGTCATGCATGGTCACTGAGGCACCACCACAGGCTTGAATACAGAAGCCTGGGGGCGACTGGCCCCAGACTCCCCCAGGGGGTCAGAAATGTCTGACGCCTACCAACAGACACAACTTCAGGTTCTTCATGTCCAAGACAGTGCTTCCAGGTTGTGCTGATGGATGAAGTGGACAACGCAAATTTTTTCCCTTTGTCAAGATGTTCTCAGGGTGTTGAGTGCTGCTGCTGTAGGTTCTAGCCATTACTGGGGCAGCCAAAATGTTAAGGTTAAGTGAAAAAGCATGTACCCAACAAGCCATACCTAATTTAAAGTACACAAGGTACTTGTAGTTCCTTGACAAAAAAAGGCACTAAATGAATAAATGTTCTTGTTATACATTATTCAGAGGCAATTTGAATACACATCTTGTTATACATTATTCAAATGCAATTTTTCACAATAACAAATAAATATACCACCCCAGTGCCAACGGATATATCAATATTGGATGAAGTTCATTCACAATATTTTATTTAGAAACAATTTAAGAATCAAAATCTTTCTATTACTTTTATAAATGTGAATCTGGTGACTTTCTTTCTTTGTTGAACTAATTTAAGTTCCCTTTTCCTCAGACCAATCTAACTGCCATGTTTCTGTTTTCGTCGGAGGCAGAGTAATCACCTCAGACAGGGACTCAAGGATCCTGGCCCTGGTAACAGTGGTCTCGTGATCATGTGCACAGTTGCTATTTCTCAACTTCCTTGTTGATAAAATAAAATGGTTGGATCAGATCAACTCTAATACTTTCTCTAGCAGTACATTTTCATGATTCCATGTCTTAAGAAGAAGCAACACAATGCTAAAGTTTGGAAGTGACCCACTGTTAGTGGATACTTAAACTCAACATCAAGTAGTAAATTGCAATTGCCATTCATCTTTAAAAAACACAAAAAATTCCTTTTTCTATGCATTGTTTAAAATTTCTGCATATATAATTGAACAATAGCCTTTTGAGGTAGTCTAGATTCACATAACTATTCTAGTTTTACAGATTCATTCATTTGATCAGGTGGTTAGTCAACATCTTTTGAGCACCTACAATGTACCTGATATTTATGTTAGGTTCTGTGTATGCAAAGTTACAACATAGCTTTTAAGAATTAGATGAATAAGATAAAGTAATAGCAATAATAATATTAATAAATAATATTAATAACTAATAATAACAATACTGCAAATGTCAGGCAGAAGTCTATTCAGGGTCCAAAGCAGACACAAGGAAAGAATCAATTCTACCTGAAGGACAGAACTAAGGAAGGTTCCCCAGAGGAAATGGGGTTTGATTTGAGACTTGAAAATGGTGAGAAGGGTGAAGGTAATCTGAGTCAGGAAGATATACCTGCATCCAGCAAAATAATCAAAAGAGTTTAAAAAAAAAAAAACAGGAAAGAATGAAGTTGGTGACATTAAGGAACTGTTCCTTTTTTGTGTATAATGACGGCATCAAGATGACAGCTCTTAAAAGATTTCATTTCTTTTGGCAAAAGAAACTGAAATATTTATGGGTGGAACAGAATGCTGCCTGATATTGCTTCAAATTAATATGAGAGAGGAATGAAGGCTTAGATGAAACAAGATTGGCCATGAGTTGAAGCTGGGAGATGGGTACCTGGACCTTCATTATTTTCTTTTTCTTACTTTTATATCCATTTATGAAATTTTTGCACAATAAACACTTCAAACAAAAGGAAAAATGATTCAGTTACAAAAACTAAGATGAGTGAGTTTCACCATGAGTGTCACCATGAGAAAGCTACTGAGAAGTCAAGTGAGAGAAAAGTTCATTAGCAGAGTTCATTTGCTCTGATGGTTAGGGAGACATTTATTTATTTCTTGAGCAAGTACTATGCTCCTGGCCCTACTCTGGAGATAGGACACCCAGTAGTGAACAAAATGAGAAGATCCCTGCATTCATAGAAATTACCTTCTCATGACATTGTGACCTTTCACAGAACAGTTTCACATAGTGGTCAAGTGTGGATGTCTACGAGTATTAAGGGAGGGAGTTACCGGGAAGTAAGGAGATAAATACAAAAAGAATAAAATGAGCAAGGGAAAAGAGATATAATGCAGTAGCTGAAAGAGGACTTTTTCTTTCTTTCTTTCTTTCTTTTTTTTTTTAATGTGAGAGACTTGAGAAGCGGGTGGTCTGTGGGGATGGAGCCAGTAGAGAGGGAGATATAATAGAAAGAATAATAATCCATAAATTCATGGGAAAGAATTGCATCAGACCACAGTTGAGGGATGTTCCTTGAGCAAAAAAAGACCATAGTTGAGGAAAGTAGGTGAAGGTGGATTCTGTGGGATGAAACTGGCTCAGGAAAGTGAGCGTGGCCCAGACTACCTCTATGCATCGTGTAGGATGTGAGCCGAGATGTTCTTACTCCTGGCCCACCTGGAGGACTCATCCGTCCCTCAAATCCACATCAAAATAGCCCCTTTTTAGATCTCATTGACTTCCTCAGAGATTCCTTCCCAGACTCCATAGTTTAAATAAGGTTCCCTATACATCAGTTAGAAATGTGTTCAGCTACAAATAGGAAACGGGCTTACAAAGAACAGGGAAGCCCCTTAATTACGATATTAAGGTCTTAGGCTTGTCCATGTTTTCTCCTTCACTATTTTCATTGGTGTTTCATCCCCCTGGAAGCAATATAGCTTCTGTAGCATCAGATATCATGCCTAGAGCAAGGAAAAGGGGGAGAGGACAGTACCAAATGCATCTGTCCCTTCTATCAAAGAAAGCAAAGAGTTTTACAATCATCTCACAGGCTTCTTCTTGAACATACTGACCAAAACTATGTCACTTGGCCCTTCCCACCTGCAATTGAGTACTTGCAATTTCCCACCTGGAAATTGAGTACTTCACTTTGCCAAACTGTGTAGTCGAGGTAGGCAAGAACAAAGCAAGGCGGGGTGTGTTTATACATAGCAAACCAGCAATATCTGTCACACCCTGTCACACTTTCTTACTAGGCCACATGTTCCCTGCGAGGAGGGCTCATGTCTGTGCTTCTCACCCACATATGCCTTCACTATAGTGATATCAGGGGGCAGAGAGCTTTCTGAAAGTTTTGCTGGCCCACCATCCAGCCTTCGTCCCTTCTTATTGGCTACAGAATCTTGATATTCCTTTGGGCAATGGCCCCTTTCCAACTATCAGTCAAGGGGTCCTTCCAATCCTTCCAGCCAAGGTATGGGAAGTGACACAAGTTCGTCACTTTGCCTTCTCTCCTGGAAAGTTAAGACTTCACACGGTGAGAAGGTTGGAAGGCGTGGACCTGGGAAAACCTCGCTCCAGCTCCAGCTCCTGACCCTGTCATCAGAGTCCTGGCGCCCCCTTCTTGGCTCCTGGCTTGGGAATTGGTAGTTCAGCTTTGGCTTTTGTTACATTAGCCACCTCATCCCCTGACCATAAGCTCTTTTTTTTTCATTATTTTGTCCCCTTTATTGACTGTGTCAAAGAAAGCTTACCTGAGGGTGCCTGGGTGGCTCAGTGGGTTAAGCCGCTGCCTTCAGCTCAGGTCATGTTCTCAGGGTCCTGGGATCGAGTCCCACATCAGGCTCTCTGCTCAGTGGGGAGCCTGCTTCCTCCTCTCTCTCTCTCTCTCTCTCTCTGCCTGCCTCCCTGCCTACTTGTGATCTCTGTGTGTCAAATAAATAAATAAAAATCTTAAAAAAACAAACATTAAAAAATAAATACATAAAAGAAGCCTACCTGATAAGAGGAGGCTTTTCATTATTGGATGAAGGACTCTTGTTTTAACCAAAGGCAAACTGTAAACCAGAGGATCCTGGAACCAAAATGAAATAATTAAGTAAGATTCCAACTTTTCATTTTGGGCCAAACCTCTTGATTTGCAATGAGTTTCACTTTCGTGAAGACAAAATTGTTCCTCTTTGTCAGTCTTTTCATCTTCACTGTCAGCGATGGTGTTTTTTTCCTGTCTGGTTTACTCCCCATCGTGTTTCCATTCTAATTTCCACTGTCTGCCGGGCCCATGCCCTCCTCATTCCCTCACCTCATTCCCTTGAAAGGCACAGTTATCTCTAGACAAGCAGCTCTCAGAGGAATGTCTCCCCCAACGTCTGTGAGTTGTCAGAATGACAGACTGAGGGAAGTTACATCACGGCCTCCAAGGCTATTTGAATAGCACATTTTCTTTTCCTTCAGGTTTTACCATGCTCCCGGATTTACCATTCTGAGGTCATCCGTGGAGAAGTTTTGCTCACTGTCAAATTTTGCTAAATGTTCTTAGAGCTTCTAATCCAGTCTGATGGAAGGGCAGAGCAGGGAGGTCCTTGGGGGGATATTCTGTTCCAACTCCCTTCCCTTTGTGAAAGAGGAGGGAGGCCCACAGTTTGCTGGGAAGGTCCCAAGTTCGAGCCTCCAGCTCTTAGCAGAGCCCACACAGAGCACCAGATCTGGGAATTCCCAGCTGTTATTCTTTGCACCAGACTACAGTGTTTCGTTGGGTTTTATAGCTGTTTATTCTCCTCTAGAACTCCACACCACTTCAGATATTAAAATACTTCCGTCTGAATTCTTTAACCCAGTCCCTAATGATTTCTTTTTCTCAGCTAACCGGTGTTGCAGGTAAGGGTCTCCAAGAAGCAGTCTCAAGTGGGACGGGATTTAGCGGGATTTAGCCTGTAGAGCAGACAGCAGGCAGCGTCCTTGTGCCAGACGCCTGCGGACGTGAGCGGCGAAAACAGGAGTGACAGAGAGAAAAGTCCACTGGCAATGCAGACCACTGAGAGCCTGACCAAGCCTGTGGAGAGGCTCTGGGGCTAGAGCAGCCTTTCACAATCACCCCACGCTAGGCTGGGATGGGGGGCCCCAGTCATTGAAGCTGGGCCACCCCTGGAAGGGTGTGACCTGAGGCAACACAGCTGTCTGCAGCTGAGGCCATCCTTCAAAAGGCTCAGAGGTGAAGACCGTCAACCGACAGCACTTCTGGCTGCCAGGGTAGCACATCGCTGAGCCCCTGGAAGGGAGTCGTGTTCATCAGACACTATTACTCCTTCCAGTGACTTTTCTTTACGGTCCTAGACGCTTGTGATGATTCCTGCCGCAAAGGAGCTTGTGGTCTGATTGGAGAGAGTTAATGAATCACGATGACAACGTGAAGCCTACAATCATACACATGAAGATATACAGACACACTCGGAGGAGATCACTGTATAGACACACAGGGGAGTGGGTGATCGATCAGGACCCAGAGAGCCCAGGGAGCCGCAAGGCCAGGAGGCCCACTGAGCAGCTTCTGCCTTCCACCACAAGGGGATTTTGCTACTGATTACAGTGTAAAATCTTCATTTTCTTCTTTCCTGTTTAGTGTCTCTTCTCCAATATCCTTCCTGTGGGTATAATCCTCATAATTTTATTTCTCACTCATTTCATGTATTTTCCTTATTCTTTTCACATGTCTAGGGAGCCATTTTTCTCTACTTAAAAAGCTAGTCCCTTGGCTTCTTTTAAGTTAAGCTTTAAAAAGCCACTGGGCGGCATTTCTGTATATTCACTCTGATCACACACCTGGCAAACAGCATTTTCAAGGGATCCATAGACTTACCGGGTTCAGGTCTCAACTATGCACATAATTAAATTTCTGATCTTAGTAAAAGACATTACCAACCAGATGCTAAGTACAAATAAAGCCCAGGACAGGGAGGGGAGTGGGGAATGGGGAGAGAGAACAAGTACGGACGCCACAGGACTCAAAGGTTACCTTACAACTCTTACAAAGAGAATGTCATCAGGAAACACAGAATTGGGATTTACAATCCTCTGGCTTAAAAAAAAAAAAAAGAAAGGGAAAGAAAAAGGAAACAGAAAAGAAAAATAAAAAGCAACTTGCTAGGTTCAGGTCGGAGAAGAGGGGGAAAGGAACCCAGCGAGGTGCACTGGAAAATAATTGGCAAGTTGCAAGCCTCCTCCAGGAGCCTGGCTGCTTTCCTGGCTGGCGCCGCAGAGCCCAGTATCTGTGATCAGCCGGGCGCGCGGAGCCGCCGCCTCATTTCCCAGGGGAACTTCCCACACACGGCGAGTACGAGTGAGGGCAGACCCCAAGCCTCGGCGCACTGCGCTGGAACGCTTTCAAGCCAGGCACTTGGATAGCACCCCACCTGCAGGCTTTTGGCAAGTGACACATGGAAACGCCCCGAAGCCGGGGCTGTTCGTGCCAGGAAAAGCCGGTGCAGCCGGGGATCGACCTGGATCGCGCGCCAGGAGGGCCCTGGTGGGGGGTCGATGCCTCCGGGACACAGAATCCCGCGGCTCCCACGCCAAGCCGGCTTCCGAGCGCTTTGACCTTTACCTGTGGAATCCTTTTGCTCCCAAGATGAATTAGAGCCTAATCCAGCGGAAAGGTGTGGCAGGCCTCTCTAAACCCTGGAATTAGGTGTGCTCCCAAGAGGAGGAAGAGAGGATTAGCTGCCGGTTAAGACTTTGGCTCCTTTCCCCACTGCCTCTGAGCTGGGGGAGTCACCCTGCTTCCTTCCCAAGCCCGCTGCCTGGCATCAAACCCCAACACCAAACCTCAACCAGGAGCACCAGGTGCTCTTAGAATAACAAAGAACAAACACGTGTGCATCAGTGTCCATGTCCAGGTTACTGGAAATGGGAAAACAAAACCACGAAATCACATAGCCAGCTGGCCCAAGACTGAAACATCCGCATTTAAATACTTCGACTCAAAAAGCGATTAAAAAAAATACTTTTAAATAAATTATTCCTGAACACGGCTTCAGTGCAGGTTGTATTTGGTATATATGATTTTATTTTTTCAATTTGACCATCATTTGAGGACATGTTTCATGTATAAGGCATGGTGCCAGGTGGTAGGAGAGGGTACAAGTCAATATATTTCAGCTCAAAAGAGCTTATGTTACACAGAATCCAGGGAAATCATTTTGTTCTTGAAATGGTCATAATTGAACCTGGAATGAAAATAATTATTTCCTTTAAAGGGCCACTTTCATAGAGAGCATAGCCTCCGCCCTTGGGACATCCCTGAGTATGGACAGAGTCCCCAGTTTATGAAGGGAGGGTGGCTGTTTCTGCACGTGTGAAGTTCTGATGAGACGGAGTAGGGCCTTCCTGCTGGTTCCTTTTGGAGCCCTAGCAGATACACCTCCCCAAGGCTCAATACAGCAGGGACAAATGGGTAACCGGGAGCTCCTAAGTCATAGGATTGAATGGGTCTTTTTATTTCTGCCATTATAATTGGAGCATGTTCCTTTAAAAAGAAAAACACCTGTTTTGTTTTTGTTTAACTTTTGAGCACAGAGCTGCCCTGAGGCAGGCTCCATCTCGTGACCCAGAGGTCATGACCTGAGCCGACATCAGGAGTTGGAGGTCTACCCAACTAAGCCACCCAGGTGTCCCCCAAAACACCAATTTTAATGTTTGCAAGAATACTAGGCAAGGAATAATAACAGCTAATATTGAATATTTAACATGTCCCAACCACAGAATTCCAAATTTTATGTAAATTTTGTTTTCATGTAAAAGCCAGTGACATAAGTGTAATTATTATCCTCGCATGAGGAGCTGTGTGCTCAGAGACGCAAAATAACCTGTGGAGAGTTCAGAAAGGAGAGAGCACAGATAGGGACCTGGGCACTTGGACTTTGCATTTCTGCCTACCTCTGTTGGCAATCATTTGGCCTTTTTTTTTTTTTTTTTACCATTTTCCACTAGTGTCTGATAAATGGCAGAAATTTTTAAAGAATTGCTAGGACTACTTGCTTGGAAAAAGTCTCCATTTTGATATATTTATGGAATATGCCAGTTGAAAATACCAGTTGCTAAGGCAGTCACAAATCTGAACCGCCCTCTCTTACCTTTGCGGACGGAGGCACTGTGTTCTCTTCTGGACCCCTTGAGCCATTCTACTCTTCTAGTATTCTCTACTGTATCAATTTATTTATTGGTCTCTGTCTTCTAATCGTTGGTATAAATGATTATACCCAGCAGGGATTTTGAAGTATTTGTCTTTGGGTCCCCAGCACCCATCACAGTGCCAGGCATATCATAGGTGTTCAATGAGTATTTAGATGACTGAATAAATGAATTAACCCAGAGTTTCAGATATTTAAAAAAAAATAGATCCAAACTAATAGAAATCAGATGAATGGAGTGGAACTGGAATTTGTTGAGACCTATTATATACAAAGTATGGTGATTCGTGGATTTTAACTCTAATCTTCAGAACACGGTTGTGTGATGATGCTATCACTTCTCTCATTTTAGAGGCAAGGCATTTAAAGCTTAGAGGGTTTAAGCAGGTTAGCCAGGGTCACAGAGCTAGGAAAGAGTAGCATTAGAAATTAACTCAGGTCCTCTGGTTTCAAAGCCCTTGCTTTTTTTCTGTCTGTCCTTCTATCCCTTTAAAGATGATCTCTATCTTCCCAAATGTTACCTCCGAGCTTGAAGAAATCTTTTCTTTCTCTATTGTGTCATGTCTTATCTTCTCTCTCAGATTTTGCAAGGACAGTCTCCTGTTAATCCTTTTAGAATGTAGCAGAAGCTCAAAAGCAGATGATGTTAAATTCAATTAGTGACTGATTTACTGAATGAATAGCGAGATGGATGGATGGATGGTGGATGGATGGTGGGTGGATGGATGGATGGTGGATGATGGATGGATGATGGATGGATGGATGGATGGTGGATGGTGGATGAATGGTGGATGGATGGTGGATAGATGGATCCATTAGCACCTCTCTTAGCCTTAATAATATAGCACTGTTGTAAGGATTAAACATTAAACTGTAGAGTGGATTTTGGTCTTTATTTGCACAAGTGTGGTATCTCCAAGATTTTCATTAGTATTTTTGAATTTCTTTAGTTGATTTTATAATAAGCCTGGAAGTTAAAATTTATTTTTGCCTGTATACTCCTTGAAATATAATTAGAATTTATAAGACATATAAATTGCACATTTAGCCACTTTAAATGGTACTTGTAAAATGTCATAATTTTAAATGAAATTGCATTTAATAATAAACCCCAATTCTTTGTATATTGTGTTTAAAAGTGCTAAGTTAAATGAATTCTCAAAAGACAATAAGTTACTATTTAGTACTCAAAAAAACTGACAACGCCTACCCCACTCTTCATTAAATTGTACTTCAGAATAAGCAATACACTTTGAGAGTTTTAATTTTGGCTTGTAAAGCAGTATTCAGATTTTTCTCCTGAAATTTGTTCAGTGAAATTCATAGGTCTCCCTCTGCGCCTCACTAGGGAGATAATAAGGAACACTCAGAGGGTGAAGACACTGAACCAGGAATGGACACTGACAATAAAAAACGAGTCGATCATTCAGACAACACAGCCCTGGGAATAAGTGGCAACATGTGAGTCCCTGAAACAGGAAGGATGACGGACATGGGTCTAAGGGGTGGGCAGTGAACAACCCCGTGGTCCTTCAGTATGGGACAGTTGTCCCATATGAGACACCATTAATATTGGACACGTGAGAGGGTCCGGCTTCAACCCAGAAATGCCAGGCACCAACTGTGCTCTCACTTATATGTGGAATCAAAGATAAAAACAAAACCAGAAAACCTCAAGCTCACAGATACAAAAGGATTGGTGTTGCCAAAGGTAGGGAGATAGCAGTAGGCAAAATGAGTGAAGGGGATCCAGAGGTATAAACTTCTGGTTATAAAATGACTAACTTCTGGGGATATGATATACAACATGGTAGCTACAGTTAACAATAGTCTATTATATACTTGAGAGTTGCTAAGAGAACAGATCTTAAAAGTTTTCATCATAAGAAAACATAATTCTTAATAATCTATGATGACGAATGTTAACCGGAGTTATTGTGGCGCTCATTCCAGTGTGTACCAACATGGATTCATTATGTTGTATGTTTTGAACTAATACATGTTACATGTCAGCTATGCCTCAGATAAAAGGGTAAAAAAAAAAAAAGGGTGCTAGGCACTGGCTGATTAGTCTTGGCTCTTACAAGAGCAGCTCCCATCCGATATGGGTGTTTCTCATCTAAACCTCAGAGCTGCCCTCTTAGATGGGGACTGAAGGGTTCAGAAAGAGCCTCTTCGGCACGTGGATTCTTTTGAACTGAGGACGAAAAAGGCCCCAATGACTCAGGATGAGCTTTTTACCTCCTCCTTAGCTCCTTCTAAGAATTTAGCGAGAAGACCTGATCCAGGAAGAGAGGGATGAGCAGCAGTAACTAGGGAGTGTGGGCGTGGGAAGCTGCGGGGAGCTCAGCCCCACCTGTTTGTTCAAATCCCTCTCTGGGTCTTGCTCATCTGGTTACCAAACTGTTGCTTTCCCCATCTTCCTGGGACTTATCTTCCTTCTCTTTAGCTCACAATGATATACAAGCCTCAACTGCCTATCAGGGAGCCTCCCATGTCAGGCTCCCCATGTACATCATTAAATTGTTTTTCTCCTGTTAGTCTCTCTTACGTTGATTCAATTATTAAGCCAATTGAAGCACATAGAAGGGAAGAAGTAGAAAGTTTCCCTCTCCTACAGGACTATGATTGCGATGCTCTGTGAACTGAAGCTCATAGTAGTTAAATGAAATGACTAACATCTCACTAGGGAGGGGTGGTTGTGAGAGTCAGACTTCCAGGTGGCATCTCCAAGGCTGCACTCCAACCTCTAAGGCGTAGTCTCCAGAGTTCTGCTACACCCACTTCCTCTGTGCATGAAGTGTGTCGTACGAAGATCCACTCTGCTACTGCACACGGGGTTTTCCTCCAGGTTGTCCCGATGGTTCACTGGGGTAGGCATGGTGGTCATGCGAGGGGTCCTGGGATGGAGACCCATCCAAGTACACACAATGCATATTTGTTCTACCCCTTTGTGTTCTTTGACACTTGAGTACAACAGTTATTTACAGGAATTATGAATCTATAATCATGAACACTAGATGGGTAATATATCTGTATCTCATATAATGGAGCATCTGAAAAAAATTGCTCCTAATGTTTTGCAAAATTGCTTTGCCAGAGCTGTGGGTTCTACCCTCGGGTCAGTCTCACTACTTACTCTGGGGAACCTGTGACGAAGACATTTGCACCTGTTGGGGGAATAGAATTAAAAACAAAATCTTCTCCCATTCTAGGAAAAAACCTCTGCTCTCATTTCTTCTCAGTTCATGTTTGATTTCTACCCTGTGCAAAGCCAAGGACCCTCTTGACTGGTCCTGTGGGACTCCCTCCTGATCCTCAGATCCAACTTGCTGGCGTCATTACTGAAAGAGCGTTAAGCCCGAACGTGATACACCTCACAGGCGGTCTGCTGTGATGGCAACGACAGGAAGAAATCTCACTCCCTTATCTAGCCAAGCAGATAGAACCCATTACATATGTGTTCTCAAGATAAACAATAACTAGTTGTCAAGTAAGGGGATAGCATCCTTTGTTACATAGTTCATCCTGGACTCCCAAGGTAAACAGGGCTATTACCAGAAATTGGGCTTGCTTCTTGGTGGACACAACCAAGCCAAAGAATAGAAAAAGGAAGGATTTTACAGGTAAAGGAGAACACTGGTGCTGTTTCCCAAAGTAGAGTACCCCCAACAACCAAACTAGGGAACTTTTAAGCTAATGTTGTGTATATATTCATGAAAGGGCTTGCATAATGGGGAATACAGCGTGGAACTGGGGCAAAAGTCATGGTCAGGTGACCGAGTGCAGGTCACCATCAGGAGGACCTGCAAGGGTCAGCATCATTGCGTCTCTGGCTTCAGGTGGTCCAGCATTTGAGTGCTCAAAAGGATTTCTCCAGCCAAGAGAACTCGAGTGTGTGTGAGGTCAGTCTTTACTTCTGAATATGGTCAGGCTATCTCTTGGCCTCATAGTGTTACAGGATTGCCGGATTCTTGCCGCAGGCAGTCAAAGAATGAATCTCCACAACACAAAAGGGTAAAATGAAGTGAAAGTTTATTTAAAGTGATGGTGAGAACAGAAAGGAAAGGAGGAGCTCTCTAGAGTGAGAGGGGTCCTGAATGGGTTGTCCCTGAGGGTTTTTTGGGCCCATCTTTTATTGAAACCTAGACCAGGGAGCTTGTGGCCTGAGATTCTTGTGTGGTCTTAGTCTGAGCAAGGACAATTGGTAACACCCTTAATGACTTACTTCTTTGAGGTCTGGTCATTTTTTGTGATTATGCTGTAACCGCCAAAGAAAAATACCCCCTAACATCGGGGCCAGGTGCTCTGGTCTGTTCCCTTAGCTCTTGTTTACTGTTTCATAGCCTAGTCAAGGGCCCCCCATATCTCCCTGCCTATACCTTAACCTAAACCTAAACCTAAATCTAAACCTAAACCTAAACCTTAACCCTTTCCTTACTCCATAGTGGCTGTTTTCTCTTACATTCTGGCACAAGATGGCAGAGGTGGCCATCTTTGGCTTTCTTTGTCAAGAAAGCCATGTGTTGTCTCTCTTTTTCTGGGGACCCCCAACTCTCTTACAGGGTGACTGTCTGTATTAGCTTATGAGCTAATATCTAGTAGAGAAACAAATTCTCATATCTTATGACAAGAGGTTTTTGCGTCTTTCAACAAGCACCTCGCCTCCCACAGAAACTGGGAGATGAAGGGGCTTTATGCCTTGTTTACATTTCAAAGAGATGCCTCCCAGGTCCTTGAGACCCGCATTCATGGGTCATCAAGCTGACAAAGGCCTATCTGGTTTTCAAAGGATTTATATACATTTCAAAGAGAGAATAAACTATTTACAATTACAAGTTTTCTGAAGTCAAAGTCTGAGAAAGAGGAGGGAGGAAAATCTCTTCCCTCATTTTTTTCTTTTCTTTCTTTCTTTTTTTAAAGATTTTATTTATTTATTTAAGAGAGAGAGAACATGACTGGGGGTGGGAGGAAGGGCCAGAGGGAGAAGTGTACTCTCTGCTGATTTGGGAGGTTCCAGGATCATGACCTGGGTCAAAGGCAGTCACTTAAGTAACTGAGCCACCCAGGTGCCCTTCTTCCCTCATTTTCAGCAGGGAAAGTTACACCTCTTATTTTTATTTTTATTTTTTCCTTATTACACACCCCATTCCAAGTCCTCGGATGCTGTGATCCGCATTTCTAAAGGGGATTCTGCTGATCAGTTCAGAAGAGCTGAGGGTTGCAGTCAGTAGGGAGCATCTGGAGGAGATGGGCTGGAATGCATATTCCCAGGGCGGGAGCCAAAAACCACAGCAGCAGAATTTTGGGCGTGGAGCCAACAGCCACAGGTAAGCCCAGTTTCCAGAGGATTCTGCTGGTTTCTACAGGAGGGGCATTCCGCCTTAGGTGACAGCACAGATTTTTCCCAAGGGGATACCTATATCCAGAGAGACCTGATGATTTTCCTAGGCTGCACAGACTTGAATAGTTGAAGGAATCATTTTCTAGATCCTCAAATTTTCATTTTTATTTTTCCCCAAACTGATCTTTTCAAGCATACTGCCTGTGTCTCCTCTGCCACTTCTTCCTCCTCCTCCCGTCTATCCAGGGTCATCTTCCTCTCTCTCTTTTAACAAAGGAAAGGCATAAAAAGGAGGATTGTGTGTTTATGATTGTCCAATACCCCTCCCCAACCCACTGTGCTTTCCATACAAACGATGCATTTAGAAGAAGGAGAAACAGGAGGCACAGAGGGGAAGGAGGAGGAGAGAGACCTACCTTTTAACTTCCATGAATCTGAAAATGATGCTTTCTTCCTGATTGGGTGAGGAGACTGGGCTGCAGTGGAGACAATTCAAGAAGAAAGAACACCCGAGGGGGAGTCCTGGAGCAGCTGAGAAGAGAACGTGGCCAAGAAGTACTGAAGGCCTCTTCTTTCACTGTGACGACACCCAGCAAGGCTCCATCTATCTTGGAATTCAGGAGTGAGATGAATGTTTAAAAGAAAGGTATTGGGGTATCTGGGTGGCTCAGTCAGTTAAGTGCCTGACTTTTGATTTCAGCTCAGGTCACCATCTCCGGGTCCTGGGATCAAGCTCCGGGCTCATCAGGGAGTCTGCTTGAGATTCTCTCTCTCCCTTTTCTAACCCCTCTTCCCCTCCACTCATTCTCACTCATGTTCTCTCTCTCTCAAATAAATAAATAAAACCTTTAAAAAAATAAAAAAAAATTTTGGGCGCCTGGGTGGCTCAATGGGTTGGGTCTCTGCCTTCGGCTCAGATCATGATCTCAGGGTCCTGGGATCGAGCCCCGCATCGGGCTCTCTGCTTGGCTGGGATCCTGCTTCCCCTTTTCTCTCTGACTGCCTCTCTGCCTACTTATGATCTCTCTCTCTGTCAAATAAATAAATAAAACTTAAAAAAAATTTTTTTAAAGTAAAAAAAAAATTAAAAATAAAAGAAAGTTATTATACTGTGTTTGTTGATTTGGGGGAAAAATAAATTAGACATTTTCTGACCACCCCGCCCCCCAAAACTCTTTAGTTTTATTTGCCTGACCGGTCTGACACAAACACTAGCTTTGGGTGATCTATGGAATATGGAGAACACTATCCAAAAACTGAATGAGTTAAATGTGCAATTCCAAGGCTTTGAAGAAAACACCCAGATATATTAAAAGCACATGTACAACATGGTAGGAATGTTATCTTTGCAAGTTATAAAATTCTCATTAAATTTTTATATCACCTTAAAAGTATGCTTGAAGTTATGTGGTTGGTTTTGTTTTATATTATAATGTTTAGGGATTATGTGGGGGAAAAAATATGTAGAAAACAGAGCCTTAAAAGATTGGAATGCTTGACACCTGAGGCAAACACCTCATTCAGGGCTACCCAGCCCAGAACAAGCAGAGAGCAGAGAAAGGGAACATCCCCCCAACCCCCATCCCCACCCCACCGGCACCATTGGCACCAACAGCTCTATGTTTGTGATAAGCGCAATAAGGTCTTGAAGGGGCCTAATAAAAAACCTTGCAAAAATTCCTGATAGCACACCCATATGATGCTAAGTAGGAACTTAGAAAAGAACAAAAGTGAATGGGTACAGAAATTAGAAACAGATATGCCAATGAAAATTTTCTCATAACTAGAAAATATTACCAATTTCTTGATATATGAAAGGTGCTTATAAACTTACCTATTTAACATTTACTACTTTGTTATAACTAATTATCATATTAATTATATCTATTAGGATTTATTTTGGCTGAAAGTAACAAACTTAGTTTCCCTTGAGCAAACTGTATTGGGATTATTTAGAATCTTGGGGTATCTCGCAGAAGAGATAGCCCAAGACTCAAAAAATGGGCATAAATCAGGTATTGGTGAGGAACCCAGAAGGTTCTCTTCGTCCTTCCCTTCTGTTTTTCTCTACTCAGGGTGCCCGGGTGGCTCAGTGAGTTAAGCATCTGACTCTTGATTTCAGCTCATGTCATCATCTCAGGGTCATGAGACTGAGACACCCATCAAGTCCGCACTGGGTTCTGTGCTCAGCAGGGAGTCTGCTTGAAGACTCTCTCCCTCGGCCCCTCCTCCCTCCTCAAATGAATAAATAAATCTTTAAAAAAAAATGCTTTCTACTCTATCACAGTAGATTGGCTCTATTCCTAAATAGAGAAAATGATAAAATGGGTTGAGTAATTTCTGAATGTTACTTGTTGCCAGTGTATTTGTCTAAAGAGAAATCTCACTGGCCCACCACGGTCCTCTCCTGGGCCAATGAGCCATGGGCAAGGGAACTAGATCACATTTTAAATAATGTCATTGAAGTGTTCAAGGTTTTCACTCACTGGGCTTTACAATCATTGCTTCATTTACCCTCATAGTAATGTCCTCCAGCCGAAGACCACAAAAACATAGCTGCCATTGAATGAACTTGGTTTATTGGCTCACTGAATTGACGGAGACCACATGCCATGGAGCACTGTTGGGTGTCTTAGAGAGGATGCTAGAAAGGACTTACAGGCATTTTAAAATATACATGCAATTTTGTTTTCCTTCAAGTTTGGTGAGGACAAACAGATCAGAAGACAATTTCCATTGAAAAGATAGTTCGTGATGTACAGTTGCCCAGAGTAGGGGGCAAGCCACAGGAAAGAACACCGAGGTTTGTGGCAGGCAGAGAGTGAGGGAAATGGGAAAAGCCTTCATTGCGGTTTTCCCAGGAAGGGATGGGCCAGGTTTAAAATTTCCCTGGGTTGTGGGGGTTAGGGGCTGCCCTCAGTTTTCTGATGCCTGGTGCTGGGAATATTAAGACAGGGGGTGAGTGTCTCTCCAGTGTAAGTGGGCTTTGAATTGGTTCCTTTGTGTATGAAAGAGGGGGTCAAGACAGCAATGCCCCAGATGTCAAACATCAGATATAGAAACTAGGAAATGTGGTTAATACAGTAAGATCTGGCCTGGTGTTAGGGAACCTTGGGGATGCTACAAGAAAAGTGGGCTCTGCCCAGTCCTGGATGTCGTCAAGAAGTAGAAACTTTTGTGATCAGATATCTGTATAATTTTTATCTAGATGGTGGGATGAATGAGGTAGAACTCAGGCTGTAACTGGGAAAGTAGCTGTGGACATTAAAGTTAAAGCCAGAAAGAATGGATGTTTGGTACTTTTTTGTGCTTTGGGCAATATTCTTTTGGTTTTGGCTTTTTAAAATTTCTGTTGTTGATTTTTGATATTCAGACATGCTTATGGAATGCTTTTCTTGTTTCTTGCTGAAGCATGGTCACAGTGACATTCTCTGATGCTGGTTTTTTTTTTTTTTTTTACATATTTTATTTATTTATTTGACAGAGAGAGCACAAGCAGGGCGAGTGGCAGGCAGAGGGAGAAGGAGAAGCAGGTTCTGTGCTGAGCGGGGAGCCCAATGTAGGACTCAATCCCACAACCCTGGAATCATGACCTGAGCTCGTGAAGGCAGATGCTTAACTGAATGAGCCCCCCAGGAACCCCTAATATTAGTGTTCTGTGAAATTGTTCATGGGCAATGAGAATTGAACTCCAACTTGGCCTGTTTCTCTCACAATAATCTTATAAGTACAGTTGACCATTGGACAAAGCGGGAGTTAGGGGTGCTGACCTGCATGTGTAGTCACAAATCCACGTATGCCTTTTGACCCCCCAAAACTTTACTAATAGGCTACTCTTGACCAGAAGCCTCACCAATAACATATACAGATGATTAACACATATTTTATACGTTATATACATTATATACAGTATTCTTACAATAAAGCAAGCTAGACAAAGGAGAATGTTATTAAGAAAATCATAAGGAAGAGAAATATATTTACAGTTCTGTACTATGCTTACCAAAAAAAAAAAAAAAGTCTGCATGTAAATGGACCCATGCAGTTCAAACCCATGTTGTTCAAGGGTAAACTGTACTTCTATTAACCCCATTTCCCAGATGGGGAAACAGAGTTAGGGAGGTGAAGCTCATTTACTAAAGTCACAAAGTCAAGAAGCTATAGAGCCTTTGTTTCCAGCTACTTCATGATTCTACTTTCTCCCTACTGTAAATACTGTGCAAATATAGTGGTTCTTTCTGAAATTATGTGCTAAAGACAGAGGGAAAAGTAACACCAAGAGAAGAGGGGTTTGGGTCTGGAAAGACAATTAAAAAAAAAATGTCTACTCCTCTGGAAATGTATTTAAGTGAATTAGTAATTCCACTGGTGCATTATAGTGTTATTCTGATAAAGTAAATCGCTTTCTTTTGTTGATGTCTTAAATCTAAGTAAAGACTCAGATTCAGGGTTTAAAGTTGAAACATTTGAACCAAGAAAAATCCCAACTCAGTAACTGGATATGACTTTGCTAAGCAGGAGCTAGGTGCCATGAAGAATCTAAGAGCTGAGTTCCAAGAAGTGGTATAAATGGAAGCTGGAAGGAACAATTCCTACTGAAATAAGCTGGTTTTCTATAAGCAGCTTACTCACAGCAAGTGGCACAATTTTTGACTAAGGGATTAATTCATGGGAGAAATTATTTTAGGAGATAACTAAACTGTAATCTGGCCAGGCCACGATGTTTCTACCTGTACTGTCCATGAACAAGGTCGTAGCAAATGGCCTGAGTTGCCTGGGACTTGTTCCTCAGCAGGACAAAAGTAAGAAATGACTTCTCAAAGCTTTTTTGAGGGATACAAATGGAAACTCAGATGGAAGTGGTTGTATATACAAAGGGGATTGTTTTGTGCATACCATGAAAACATGGGAAAATGGTTGTTTCATCTCAAAATGAAATATCTTATATAAAATGGTTATGAAAATCTTCAACCTTGTGATCATCACATGTATCTGGATTCCTTTCTTGAGTTTATGAGTGTTAACGTGTTATAAATTCAAAGCACCAGGTGAAGAGAAAATGTGCAAGTTATTTATTCAGTGCACATAAACCTGAGCACAAAGAACAGAAGAGCTACAGTAAGTCTGTAAATATTTCTCTATAACTGTATTTGTTTTAGCATGTATATATCCATTGAGATCGAACATGAAACCAGTGGGGGAGAAATTACTGCACGTTTGAAAAAACCGCCATGTAAAGCTTAGAAGCATTCAAAGCACTGTAAAAATGCCAAAGTTATTCATCTATGAGCTGTCTTTTCCCAAGAGATCTAAAAGATATATGAAATTAAAACAAGTACCTATTAAGTAGCAAATTAAGCCTTATGTACTAGAATTAACTTCTGTCAGCACTTGAAAACTGTAGAGTAAATACAAAGGAAAAAAACTGAAAGGGCTCAGACAGGCAAATATTTATCCAAATCCCTAGTTCTTTTAAAGAAATGACTGGGGTTTCTAAAAGATGAAAGTTTAACAATAGAAAATTTAGGCTCACATATATATAAAACCTCAGGTCACAAGAAGAGTTACTCTAAGCAATAGTAACACAACGGATATATCAATAATTATAACAACCTACCTGTCCTCTAAGAATCAAGAGCTTTACAAGCAATAGCAACAGTATAAAGTGTCTAAAATGATCACAAAGAATTATTATTTTTATGTGAAATATTTCCTAACAAAGACAATTATAACTATCAACATACAGTTAGTACAACCCAGTCAAGAGTGGAAACTTTCGAGTGTTTCATTGAATGTAGCCATAATATTCACTATTACTGCAGTGTGTTGGGTAAGGATCAAGAAAATACCCACATTGGGTTCACAGTTGTTTTTATTGAGGTATAATTGGAATACAGAAAAGTGCATATAATTAGTGGTACCATTTGATAAATTTTGACATATATGTATATTTACCCATGAAACCATCACCACGATCGAGAGAATGAACCCATCCCTGCTCCAGAAAGTTTCCTCATGCCCTTTGGTAACTCCTCCCCCACTCCACTCCCCACCACTATCTCCCCAAACTTGGCAAACACTCATTGATCTGCTTTCTGTCATTATAGATTACTTTGCATTTTCTATAGCTTTCTATACATGTAACCATACAGTATGTTTGCTCTCCCATTCTCTTTCTCTCAGGAAGGGGAGAGAAGACTAGCCTCTTTTGCTCAGCATAATCATTTTGACATTTATACATGTTGATGTTTTCTATTTCTTTTTATCACTAAGTAGTATTTCACTTATGGATATCCTACAATTTGTTAATGCCCTCACGTATTTCTGGGGGAGGAAAAATTTTCCTCTACCCTTCAAAATCCTTTTGGCTGGTCTAAGAATTAAATTGACATGAGACAGATTAATAGGAGAAAATCTAACCTAATTACATATATACAGGGACTCCATAAGAATATGAGGCCCATAGAGAGTCTCGTAGCTGAGGCTTTTATGTCATCCAGAGGTAAGGAGAAGGGGTTTGGGGTCTGGGATATCAAAGGGGAGGGAGACAATTTACAGGAAGATGATAAAGAGTAAATGTTTGGTAATCAAATGTTTGCTGAGCCATACAGAAACAATGGGACACAGAGAGGAATTTTAACAAACAGACTGCCTAACTTCCTCCCTGTCTACCACGCCTCATTCATACCACACTGTAATTATCTATGGTGATGGCTCCCTTCTTGGAGCAGGTCCTCTATCAAAACTCTTTTAAACAGAGAGAAAGTCAAAGGTTCTTCCTGAACCTTCTGTTTCTTAACAATAATCAATCTAAAATAATCCACATGCCAAAGAAACACATTTTGGGGTGACAAATTTTGCTCCCCTAAATCTTAATAGAGTTTGGGTTGTTTCCAATTTGGGGCTATTATAAATAAAGACACTATGAACATTCATGTACAAATCTAAGTATGAACATATGCTTTCATTATCACGGGTAAATTACTAGGAATAAAATGACTGGGTAATATCATAGGTATTTTTTAAGAATCTGCCAAATTCTTTCCCAAACAGTTTGTACCATCTTACTACATTCTTACCAGCAGTGTATGAGAGTTCCAGTTCCTCCACATCTTGGTGTGGTGGGATTTTCAATTTTGGTCGTATTAATATGTGTGTAGTAGTTACCTCCTTATGGTTTTAATCTGCATTTCCTTAATGACTTCTGATGTTGACCATCTTTTCATATGCTTTCTTGCCACTTGTTTATCTTCTTTGGTCAACTGTATGTTCAAGTCTTTGACCCATTTTTTACTGGGTTGTTTTCTTACTGTGTTTTGAGAATTCTTTATTCATTCTGCATAGAAGTCCTTTATCAAATATGTGGTTTGCAAACATTTTTTTCCAAGTCTCTCTTTTCATTCTCTTAACAGTGTCTTTGAAAGGCAGAAGTTCTTAATTTGATTAAGTACTATTTACCAATTTGTTCTTTTACAGGTCATGTTTTGGTGTTATTAAAAACTGTCTAAATGCAAAATCATAAAGCTTTCCTATATTTTCTCCCAGGTACTGTGTTTAAGTCTATGAGCCATTTCTCTGATATTCTGCCCTGCAAAATCTACCTACCTGTCTTTCCTAAACTCCCTCTTCCATCTCTCAACTCATAGAGAACAGGCACTTCCGGGGTTTCCCCGCCCTACACCATGGTCTTGAAACTCTCCAGGCAGCAGTCTGGAGCAATTACCCGGCTCACCTGGTGGTTTCCCATCTGTCAGGACTCACTGTACTTTGTTGCCTTGTGTCCAGCGTCTTAGGTTCCAGTAATATTTTGTCTAGTTCTTTAAGTGTTTCAGGCAGGAAGGCAAATCCATCCTCTGTTTCTCCAACCTGACCAAGAGCAGAAATCCTAGAACTCTTGTACTTTAACGAAACTGCCTTTCTTTAATGACGAAAAAGCAGGAACTTGCCACTCATAATTAGAATTTGTCACCAGATTCCTCTAAGCTTTGTTCTTTTCCTATAAAACCCCCGAGGCCTGTGATAATTATGGATATTTCTGCATTCCTCCCATTAGTCAACATAAAAACAGGTATTAAAAAAAAAATCCTTTCTGTCCTTTCATGATGGTATTTTTCCTAACTAGAGCTGTTCTAAATTTGTTAAATAAACCCCAACAAACCCTATCTAGACCCCACAAGGTGGGAAGCTAGTCTCTTAAAGCCTGGTATAAGACTCACTGAGTGGGCTCCAGCAGTCTCTGAAGTGAATCATTGTATTACTTCACTTAAGGCCACCTTAATATGAAACAAAATATGATGTCATTATAGTTCTCTTAAGTTATAATGTTTACTACCCTGGATTTTACAGTGTGTACCTGCGAATACTAGCAAGCAATGTCTTGAGATTTTAACCCACATTATCAGTCTAACCATGGTCATAAACTTTGCTATCTGGAAGAAAGGCAGATGGAAAAATGAGCAAAGAAAAGAGAAAGGAGTTAACACGTGCCAGAATAATCCACCCACTGTCCAGAGACCACCCTCAGATTATTTAGCAAACTCTTAACAGAAGAGCTAATCATTCTAGGATTTCTCCATCCTGGATGGGGTTGGGAATTCTCCAACATGCAGGTGGCCTCATCTCTTGGAGAATGAGAGCTGTCACACACAGACAGGATCTTGTTCTCCTGCATGTGCCAGTCGGGGACAGGGCTTGTCACAGGGCAAGCACCTCTCTGACGAGTACCAGGCATTTTCCTCCTTTATTCCTTGTGGTTAGTCCTTGCAGTCAGCTGACACGGGGTTAGGGATGGTGTTTTAGCTGAGTCATGAAGAAAGGCCCACAGGAGATGGAATGATAGAAACACTAGAAAAATATATGAGCCTGGAGGTGTTGCCCGTATGGCCCAAGCCTGGAAGGTCAAGTAAGCTACAAACTCTTTATTTAATGGGATAGAGACAGCCTTTCCATGCTATTAGTCCTAAAAGCTTGAAGTGAATAATTAGGGAAAGAGAAAGAGGGAAGGAAATTAAGAGGAAGAGAGGAAGAAATAGGGGGAGGGCAGGAGGGAGGGAAAAGAAGATGGGAGGGGCTCAAGGAAATTCTCTCAACTCAGTTTTCTTCACTTTTTAGCCAACAGTTGTTTCTACAGTATCTTACTAAGTGAAAGTGATATGGGGGGGTAAAGACCAGGTTAGCGGCACTGACCACCCCTCATGTCATGCGTCAGGTCCACCTGGAGAAGTGCTGGAAGTCTGGGCGGAGCCTCAGGTGCTTCCCCAAACTCTGAAGATCCTTTTCAGAAAACTAATACCCACAGCCCAGAGGGGGAAAATATTTTAAAATTAAAAAAATAATAGAGAACAGAAGGTAAAATATTAAAACTATAAATGGGTAATTTTTAGATGTTTAGCAAAAATAAAAGTCAACAAAAAACATTTAAGAGATGCCATTTATAATAAACAGAAGAAATGTGAAAAAGGATAATGTGCAGATGCAAAGCAAACTGATAAAGAGAGCTACACCATGAGTACCACAAGACTGGAGATTGTGTTGGTCTTGTTTACAGCGTGCAGCCCAGGACACTGTCGGGTCTCAGTAAATAGTTATTGAACAAATAAATAAACGTTAATTTTTGAACTGTAATTAAAGCCATTTTTTTTCTTTGAAAGGAGAAAAAAGAATTTGAGCTAAGAATATGGATACGGAAAGTCAAAGGAAAAGGAGGGTTTGCCGCAAGAGGGACAATGGGAAGAAAGGAGAGGGAGGGTGAGTGGGTTTCTAACCAAATTCCTTGGGGGTACTGCCTGCTTTGAATCCTGACTCTAACACTTGCACTTTGTGTCCTGGAGCGAGGATCTCTCCAAAGGAGCTACCAGAGCTACAGAGTGGGGACAGAAATGCGTTCCTCCTAGAGTTGTGGTGAAGATTAAAAATAGTAATGAAGGAAGAGAGTTTAAGCCAATGCTAGCATGTAGGAAAAGTTTGCAAAGAGTAATGAGTATTTTAGGATTACACACCCCATCCTCACATCCAGGCCCACAGAAGGCCTTTAATAACAGAAAGTCACAGAGAAGTTTAGCTTTTCTGTATAGTTAGCCCAGTATATCATGCTCTGTCAGCAATGGACTCCTTCCCCTCAGTGCTCCAGCAGCCACTAGCAGCCAGGAGCACAGGGAGGCTGGCCCATTTGCTGTCTAACTTAAACCTTTCTTGAAATCTTCAGGTCAAATCAGACATTGTTCATATTGTCATTCAGAACTGTTCTTAGGGACTGAACTATCAGACAACCACTAGCCAACACAAGTGCATCCATTGAGGGTCTATTCTAGGGAACACTGGGTGTTATTAGGTATTACTGTTTCCATCTGTTAAACAAGAAAGTGTGTAGAACTAGTACCTCTATTGAAGCTCTTCTGCCTCTTCCCTCATTGACCTATTAGCTGTCAAATTCATTAAAACTACCATGGGTCTTCCTCTGATTCTCAATCCAGGACACATTTTATAGTTTACTTGGAGATCTTTTAAAAAACACCATGCCCAAGCCATCCCCTTCCTAGTTGACTATGATGCACAGCAATGAAAAACAAAAAACTCAACACTGCTAGCCATGTCATTTTCACCTGTATCCTTTCACTTATTATGATGCTGTAGAAACAATCAACTGTGGGTTAATAAAGAAAATGCAGAATTCACAGGCCCTAAGTAAGAGCCTGAGCCCTCTCCTTCAAAGCCAAGTAGGACATTCTCTTAATTACTTTGGCCAGAGGATTTGTTTTCTCCTTCCTTCCTTCCTCTGTCTTCTTTCCCCGACACCCCCTTTCCTCTTATTCTTTATTTTTAACTGTTCTCTTCTGGCTTCACAAACTGAGACTATGGGAAGATTGTCTTTGTCATGTTACATGAAGTTTGTAGTTCAGACATACTCCTCTCTGTAATGGACGTTCTTGTCTCCCTCTCCTTTGGCAAGAACCTTGGCTTGTGGACACATTTCTTCAGTCTGGAAACAAGCTTCTGCCCCCACTTGTAATGTCGGGGCACTTGGGTCAGGCCCAAACTAATTCACAGACCCTTGCTGAAGTCATTGGTTCACAGGCAGGGAAGTAGCACAGTATGAGCAAATGCAGCCTCAGGAGAAAGACTTCTTTTCTTTCTGAGTGCCCTTCTGGAAGTGACCCTAAGCCCATCCCCGGACTCAGTAGCTCTGGGAGTTGAAACCATCTCATGATCCCATGCGGCAGCCTGCTGTAGAGTGCAGTGGACGCCAGAGAAAGCAGAAATGAAAGATGCAAAGGATCAGGGTCTTTTGTGACAACTCTGCATCCCCCTGAATCAGCTGAAAACTATTGAGCTTCTGGTAGTTCAGTGAGCCAGTAAATTCCCTTTAGTGTTTAAGCCGGTTTGAACGGGGTTTTCCATTATCAGCAACCAGACACATCTTGAAAGATCTGTCACAAATTTTTAAAGGAAGGGAATGCTTGGTTTTGAGCTGAATTACACTTGAAAAAGCTAGCTGAGTGATGGAAACAATACATTCAAACTTTAAATACTTTTTGCTATCATATTTAGCAGCTACTACCTTACTAAGAACTGCTATCCAGTTGCAGGTTGTTTTGCAAGAAATGTGGCAAGCTGTGTCCATCATTTTATCTTGTAATTACGGTGGTGGGGGGGAGGGACTTCAGTATCCTATGATTGTTATTGCATTCTATACTATGGGATTAATTAAGACGAACAAGAAAGATACTATTCAGCAAAGAAAACATACAGTAAAACAATGTATATAACAGCGCATTGGTTTTATTGATGGCAGAAGAAAAGATTCTCTTTCACTTGTAGAAGGTACTTGCTCTAGTTAACTTAGTAATTTTTCCCCCATTCTTTGTGTGGGCTGGATTGTTTCCCCTCTAAAATCTGCTTTTCCATTCTCCAATAATAATATTCATCATGGCTGCACCTTATTCTGAAGGGAAAGTAGGAAGTCTATCAACAGGTCTTGACCAGGATGTTTCAGTCAATGGCTCCTTTCTTCACAAAGACTCTATTGAAAAAGAGAGGAGAAAAGTGAGATTGGATCCTCAAATTGACTTTTCTGTACTCAAGATACACTTCTGCTGAAACATATGTACCTGTGAAGTGCTTGTATAAATGTTAATAGATCCCAAGTAGAATAAATTGCACACTGTTGTCTAATTTATAAACATAATTTCTATAAATCAGAATATAAACAAAAAGCAAAATGAAAATAATTTTTCTTCCCGAAATTCTTAAGAGTACATCTCTTTCACTGTGAGCCCCATTATCGCTGGCATGTCAATTTCGGGAATTTGGATTAACTCAATGGTATTTAACAGAGGATGACCTGGAAAAGATACAGTCTGCCCACGGGCCACTTCCACTGCCATCCCACCCACCTCCAATTTCCCCCTGGATTCTGGCCACACAGGTAATTCACATGAGTCTGTGGCCTGCTCCGACCTGCTCCCAACATTTACCGGCATGGCTCCAGTAGAAGTACTTTGGGGGGTGACCACAGACAGAGCTGAGAGAAGTGGGGAGAGAAGCCTGTGTGCCAGCATCCTGTTCTAGCCACCTGTGGGAAAGTGCACTGGGCCAGCAATGGCACAGCGCCCCCCTGCATACCAGCAGCTCCTACCTCTTCCAAAGCAAATAGTTTCCTGGCCAGAAAATGAAGAGCTTTGGGTACTGTTATCCTCACATGAAGCCAACCTATCCTGCGGGCATCAGAGGGTTCTGCAACAGCTATCTTTATAGAAATAATTTCCTTGACCTTGATTTCAAATGTTTTACAAAGGGACGCTGGACCAGATTGTTTAAAAAAAAAAAAAAGACATTAAAAAAATGTCTTTTTTTTTAACCAGCTGAAAATGCTGTTAAAACCTGTATTTTAGAAAATAAAATCATGACATTTATTTAGTAGTCGATGCTTAGCTCTTGGCTTCAAGGTTTCTGGTAGGTATGTGAAATTGTGAGGGCTGTTCTTTCATCAAACAAGAAACTAGAAATGAATCCTCAGAGGGACTCAACATTCATTAAACTGTTTTCCTTGTGGTGTCTTGACTTTGGTGGCCCTAGGGGGCTCCAGATTCTCCTCACACAGGTCATTTCTGTCTTTTCACAGCAGGATGTGGCACTCTCACCATGCCTCGACTGACTACTGCAAGAGCTTCTTAGCTTCTTTCCCTCCTGGTGCTGTAATCCAATATCCAACAGCAATACTGCCTAAGCTTAAGTTTGATCATATTAGTCTAATTTGAAGTTCATTGCCACCAATATAGCTAAAGCTACACTCTTGTGTCACCACCAATACATATGCCGAACATCTGCTGAAGCTGTGAACTCTGCTTCTTCCCCTCTTTAAGCGTTCTTTGGCCTTTAGAATGTCTTCAGGGGACTCTACTCCACCACGAAAATGAAGCTTCCAATTTATTTCTAAGACCTGCCCCAACTAATTGGTATCCAGTTTCCAGGACTCTAGTCGTGTCAGAAACCTCTTCGAATGCACATAGTTTTGGCCAGTTTCATGGATTAAAGAACTATGTATATTTCTTCTATCCATATCGGCTCATATTTATGAGTTATCTGAGATGATTATGACAAGTCCAGGAACTAGAAGTTTGGAGTTTGGGCCCTCATTCCCCTCATGGCTCAGATATGACTTACCACCACTTTATCCCAGACCTGGGCCCATTTCCCCACACTGCTCCTCAACACCTCCTTCTCTCACCCATCCTGGACTCCGAGGCATCTCCTGCTTTTGCTAGTAATTAATGTGCTTAGTACCAAGTAGAATCCAGATTCCTTTCCACCTTGGGTGAAGTATATATGCACGTGCAAGGAGGTGGTGGTGGGATAAAGGGCTTGAAAGAAAACTTTTTAGGACAATCAAAGAATGTGTAAATTACACACAAAAAACTTTATCGAAACATACTAATTTAATAAACATTTACTGAACAGGTGCTATGTGTCATTCATCATCTAGAAAAGTACCCAAAATATTATAAAAAAAAAACTATGACTATGAAATTGGGGTTTTTAAGTGAGAATAGAAAGTGCCTTAAGTGTTTCTTATATTGAATAATTTTAGATAACAAAACCTGAGAAAAATTTCAGCACATATTAGAATTCATACTTATATTTGCTGGGAAGTTAAATGGCGGGCTACAATGTGTTATCTTTTTAAACACTTAAGTTAATGGAAACCAGGAATGAGGAAACAAAAAATCTTTCCTCTCAAGAATAACATATTTTAAAGAACAAAAGGTCTAATTCTTATTATTGGTGAACCTCCCATTCAAAGGTAGTATATCAAAAAGAAAATTCTACTTCATAATCTTTCATGTTTAAATTAAAATTTAAAAATTACTAATTTTTTCAACCAAGAGCACATGTGTTTTGCTTATTTATTTATTTTTCAGAGTAAATTAATTTTCTTATCAATGTCAGGAATCTAAAATCTCTGTCACACATTTCCCACATCAACAGAACAATTCAAAGCCAGCAAGCGTTTTGACTTAGGGAACAGAGAAAACCACTAACATTGTAATGTTTCAGTTGACTGGAAGTAGCCTGCATCATAGTATTCAGTATTGACGAGCTATAATTACCATGGAGCTACGGTTTCTGATTTACTTGAAGCAGTATGTTCTTTTTCAGAGGATATTTTCTGTGGAAGCCTAGTCTAGAAAACATATGAAAGAAACTAAAGAAGGGCTGAGAGGATGGGAGTTCCAGCCTTCTGGCTGCAGCCTTACCTACCCTCACGACTGCCTTTCTACTTCCAGCCCTGCCAGGCCCTATCCACCTTCTACCCTGCAGCCTAGGGATATCGCTGAGAAGTCCTAGTCCTGCATCCACTGTTAGGCAACCTAAGGCAATCAGGGAGTTGAGAACCTTTGGCTTTATTTTAAAACATTGGTTTAACCAATTTAGAAGCCCTCAATAAGCTATGAGGGAACTTCCAGTTTTCATTCACCTTAATTTTAAGCACCCTGAACTTATGTTCAAAGTGGATGTTCAATCTCACACAATGTAAAGTTGTGGAAGTCCTTACATATACTTGGAGTCTGTTCTGGTCAGTGCTTGCTACGGAAAAAAGCCCAACGTTGTGAAGCAGTCCTTCTGTGATAATTTGGACGGTAGGTCCCGGGTGTTGACTCAGTGGCCTTGTATTAAACACGAAGGAAAGTCAGTGATAAGACAAAGAAGATGCCACTCTGGCCCACTGGGGTAAATCAGAAGTCAGATAGCGTGGGACTTCCGCTCCAGGCAGACTACTTCATAAGGAGCTAATGACTAGAACATAGAAGAAAACATTCCTTCACTAAGATGACAGAGCTAATTTGTAACCAGTGAACGAGCTTTGGGAAAGCTGAAGGAGATCGAAGACTTCGGAACAGTGCTGCCTAGCACAAATACAATGTGAGACACATATGCGATTTTAAGTTTTCCTTTAGTCACATTTAAAAAAGTACAAATAGGTGACATTAACGTTAGTAACATATTTTATTTACTCTAATCTATCAGAAATAGTCTCATTTCAATACATAAACAATACAAATTATTGGTATTTTTTACTTAAGTCTTTAAAATCTCATATGTATTTTTCATTTATAGCATATCTCAATTCAGACCAGCTGCATTTCAAGTGCTAAAAAGCCACAGCTGGTTTGAAAAATTGAGAAGGTCACTTAGCAGGGGGAAAATACAATATGGATAATAGCCTTAGCAAAATGAAGAGCTGAAACGAGAAACTGAGAACCATTTCTTAAAAATTCTCAATGGTCTTGTTAGTGAAAAGAAGAAACTGAGAAAAAAGATACAGTTAAGTCTAAAATACTCTCATAGTCATTTGAGTGATATGTAACTAAAGCTGTAATGGGAAAACTCTCAAAATATTCAAAAGTCCTAGCATAAGTAAAAAAATAGAAATGTTACTAAAGATGACAAAAGTATTTCTTTCTTATATTTCTCAACCTTCCTACTGAAGATGATTTCAGAGAGCAACTCTCTAAAACTCTAAGATGAAAGTTTCTGGATCAATAGCACAGGGCCCCCAAATCCCATCTCTATAAGCAATCACATTATCTTCACCCAATTCCTGAAGATACACTATGAAAACATTTCCTCTTTCTTAAAAAGGACTGAAATTAGTTAAATAATAAAAAGCTTAATTATTCAAGTTGGTGATTATCTGGTCCTTTGTTTCCTTTTATTTTCTTCCTGCTTTCAAACTTAAAGACATTTCACTGATTGGCATCACCTCCAATAGAAGAAAGTGGGTATAGAGAAAAAAATAGGGTTAGAGGTAGCATTTGTGGGGAAAGTTTTGGTGGAAAAGTAGATTGTAGCCATGGTATAATCTTATATACTTCATAACTGAAAGGTTTGAAACATCAGTTTTTTCTATTATATTATTATGAATTATTAACAATTAGATTTACATATTCAACATAGATGCCTTCTCACAATGCCAATTTTACCTTCTCATATTAGTTCCGGGCCCGGGGAGGTTGGTAAAACTGCTGGGTGGGCCGAGTGGATCTTCTTGGCTGGCCATCACCTCCTCTACGGAACTCAAGCGTTTGGTCATAGGTGCCTTCTTCCTCCTATTTGTAAAGAGTCGTGAATTAAACATGTTCAGAATAGCTAAAGTTTCCTAAGTTAAATACTTTAGGGTGCTGATTTTGATATGCCCTCTTAAGCTGCCCTGGGATTCACATCTGTCAACTTTTATAACAGAGGGAAGCAAGGGGAAGGAAAAAAAAAAAAAAGAAGCAGGGACATTGTTAAAACTCTTTGGTTATTGATAATAGAAGAATGAACTTGACAGTGGTAAGATCAGAATCAAATTTAATTCTAGAAGAGGAAACTATTTCCACATAATAGCATGATTATCTCACCAAATGACTTGACACAAGGGGGTGAAATCACAGAAAAGCAAGCATTATAATAAAAATTTTCCTGAATATTTGGGCTTCTTAATATTTCTAGGTATTTGTCATGGAAAGGGATTTTGGTAAGATGGAAAAGGGGTTGAAGAGCCAGAGAACGTTCACCAGCTGTCTGTCCTCATCTGATGAAATCTCCAACATCGTTAAGAACCTTACATCTGGAGACAGGAAAAAATAATGGATTGGAATGAGGAGGAAATACAATTTACATATAAAGAAAGCTTCATGCAAGACATAGCAATGGCCACAGTAAGACACAAACCATTTTCTTCTCATTTTCTTTCTTACTGAGGGGATAGATCTATCAGCTCAAGGAATAGCATGAAAAATTAGGATAAGCAGATTAAGTAGCAGAAAGAATTCAGTTAATTATAATATTTGAAAAGAACTTAGAAGCAACAGAAACATAGCCAAAGCCACACTGGTTTCTTACTGAGTGCTGCCACCCTGTTATTTTAGTATTTTTTTAAATTAAAGCAGCTATGAAGTATGTTCCCTTTTAAAGACAGAAAAAAAAAGAAAAAAAAAACAGTTTTCAGTTTTGTTTATGAAAGAAACAGCATCTATTTCAAAATTAGGGTTTAAATTCCAACTGAATTAGCAGAGCACAATCATTTGCATGATTTTGGAAATGTATCCCAATTTTTCTCCTCCTCCTCACATTATCTCTGAATCTTCTTTCCCAAAAGATTGCTTTCCTTTGACCCTATTAATTCCATAAGAAGTTATACAAGAGACTGAGTTCTATTCTTCAAATTTTACAGACCCAACTACTGCAATTTTACCTGAGAGAAGCAGAAAGATGCTAAGATAATTTGATCAAATCCCATCATTCAGAAATGATATTTAATATGTGGCACGAACATAACTCTCATTATTAGACATCCTCCATGGTATTCTTAAGAAAAAACCCATTATTTCCATTTTATACAAAGGACACTGAAGCCCAGGAAAACTTTGTGACCTTGCCCTGATACTTCTAAGGTAAACTTGGGTTTTGATTCAGATGAAACTGCTTAAATCTTTACATCTCAGTCTGCATGTGTAAGAAATAAACCAACAGCCAAAAATTAGTGATCATCCTTAGGGGCCATCATCACCTAAATAAGAGAATGGAGAAATGTGACAATCTATCATCACTCAATAACTACATTTTAGAGAAAAAGTTCCAGATTAGCTTTGCTTTCTCTACGCCCCTTTCATTAACAATCAGCCTCAAAATGGTTAGAAGTGTCAGGTATTATGTCTATAATTTAGTAAAGCAATTAAATGCAGGAAGAAAAATTAAAAAGTGTTCAGGAAAGTAGAGAATTATTTTTCATTATTCTGGTTGCTGTTCTGAATGATGATTGTCAAATATTATAGCTAAATTTGAAAAGGAGCTATTTAATTTTATGACATGACAACATTTGAAGCTCTGCATTTAACTGAGAAGAATGAAAATATATTTGCTACTGTAGTAGATGAAGTAATTATTTCAGGAATTTGAATTTTTTTTCTCCACACTCAGCTGTAGAAATGGCTAGAGGACATCTAAAAATCTATCCTTTATCAATAAAAAACACTGTTAAAGGTAGGAAACTACACTTGCTGAGGGAGGGAGCTGCACTTATATAATATGGCATTGGTATTTGAAAAGCGATCTCTACTGTGTTTAAAAGATTCACAGACTGTACTAGCCAGAGCCAATTAAACAGTTTTATAAAGATGACTGACCATGAGATTTCTTTCACATTATTTGATGTCTTCACAATCTTTTTATACAAAGTAGGAGAAAAAATAAAAATGATTCTGACAGCTTGGTTGGTTTTCAGTTATTGTCAAAGGCATGGTCTTGCTTTTTGAACTTTTAAATATTTCTCTTGCAGAATACTCGAGGACAAAACTGGTCACCCATAGAAACTACTTCCTATAGTCCATAGCTAGTAATTGTTAGCACTGCATGAGTACCTCTTTCCATTTTATGTAATACATAGCTCAATTTAATGGACGAGTTTCTTTGGAGTCATCTTTTGATGGCATTTACCTATTTTTTCCTTCTAACTATCTTCTTCCTTTAGGTATCGCTACTCTGTAACATATTTAACATTTTTAAAAATTTAAAAATCATAGTTCACAAACATTTTTAAAAATCTTGAAAATTTAAAAAAAGAAAAATAACAACATTCTGTTTGAGCTGGCATAGTCCTGGAAGGCCATACAGACTGTCCCTCCCCATAGATCTGAAAACGAGGAATCTCTAAAGCCTGAGAGGTGAACTCATTTTCCCATATCACAGGGCTTATTCACGGAAGAGTCCAGACTGGGGTCATTTTATTTCTGGCTCTCAGGCAAGATACTTTAAAAAACTTGTGATACCTTTCATAAAATGAAACTGACCAATGTCATTTTCATCCAACCTTTGAGATTCAGAACTATTTTATTGGGACTCAGACTTTTGACCACCTAAACCTGGTTTAAAAATACTAAATAACTAAAATTTGAATATCTATGTGCCCTCTCTTCATACCAATATTTACTAATTTATTGTTCCTTTTAATGAGAAGATACGAAATGCAATAATCATTGTGGTATTAGGCATGAATGAAATATTTTGAAGAAAACAGAAGAGTCCCAGCACCAATGCATAAAGGAGATGTACAACTTCATTTATAAAACATGTTCAACAGGTCACAACATTGTTTTGTGAATCACCTTCAGTGTATACTACACCTGGAGTGAGAACATAGACAAATACATACTCCCTCATTTATAAGTGAGCTGTGGTATGAAAGCTCATTGTAAGTCAGTCACTTGGAACCTGGAACATATCTCAGTAAAAGGTACGTAGCATTAAATAGCAGTTGGGTTTTCTCATTTTTCAAGGTGAAGTGCAACTAAGTGTACAAACCAGTATTTGAGGGAATGTGCTAGGTCAGCGGTTCTCAACTGGGAGTGATTTTTTTCCCCCATTGTCTGGGGACATCTTTGGCGGCCACATCTGAGGCATGCTATTGGCATCTAGAGGGTCTAGAGATATTTTTGGTTCTTACAAACTGAGGGGCTAGGATGTGGGGGAGCTGTTACTACATCTAAGGGGTGGAGGCCAATGATGCTGCTAAGCATCAAGAAAGCCCACACAACAAAAAATCAGAGTCTTAATCCAACAGTGCCCAAGTGAGAAACCCTGGTGGGCCAATGAAGGAGGAAGAAACTTCCTACTCGTAAGTGACAGGGCAGCCTGGAAAATAATTCTGAAATTCAGGAAGTTTGGGTTTGCTACCCTTTCACTTTTTCTTTTGGAACTTTTCTTCTGCCTCTGTCTCTAAAGCCTGAACTCTGACCCAAATTCTCTATGGAAATTTTGGGGGAGGGAGGGCTCTATTTGCCCATAATGTTACATTTTCCTCTGTTCCAGTGACACATTCATATTATCTTGCCTTAAATTGCTTCAGCATTTTCCCATGGCTATAACTCTGTGAGGAGACAATCAGAGATTATTTGGTTGGTGAGAGTGGGGAGAAGGGATGGCCATTCTCTTCATTAAAAAAAAAAAAACAAAAAACTAGAAAAACTTCTTAATACTGTCATGTGTCCTTTAATAGCTATTTTGTGTGCAACTTAATAATGTTTCTTCTAGTCAGTCCCCTCTAACAGAATTTGTATAGTAGTTACAAAAACATAATCCAGTATATGAACTGCATACTGTGTACTCTCAACAATAAGCCTTGAAATTTAGGATATTCTGAATAATGAAATACTCATGAGTAGATATCTCCTTCAGTGATTCACATATGAGCTACTTACTCTGTGAATTTCCAGGCCACCTTTTATCTGCCTCAGGAGCTAGTGTAGTCAGTTTATAGAAATACAAACTGATTTTAATATAAAACCTAAGCAAAAGTTAAAGACAAACTTGCTTTCCCAAAACATCATGTAATAAAGGCGAAACTATGTGGATAATAAAAAGATTAGTGGTTGCCCAGGGTTAGGGGGAACGGAGAGATGAACAGGCAGAGCACAGGCAGTAAAACCATTCTGTTATGATACTACTATGGTAGATAGGTGTTATATATATATATATATTTTTTTAAAGATTTTATTTATTTATTTGACAGAGATCACAAGTAGGCAGAGAGGCAGGCAGAGAGAGAGAGGAGGAAGCAGTCTCCCTGCTGAGCAGAGAGCCTGATGTAGGGCTCGATCCCAGGGCTCTGGGATCATGACCTGAGCTGAAGGCAGAGGCTTTAACCCACTGAGCCACCCAGGCGCCCCAGTAGGTGTTATATTATACATTTGTTCAAACTCACTGAATCTTAATGTTAACTATGGACCCTGAGCAATAATGTGTCAGTGTATATTTATCAGTTACTATAAAAGCACTGCCCTGGTGGGGGATACTGATAATGTGGGAAGCTGGGGCGAGGGGCAGTGCAGGGAGCATAGGAAAAGTCTCTGTACCCTCTGTTCAGAGGTACTGCTCTTAAAAAAACAAAGCCCATTAAAAAAAATAGACTGTAAAACAGGCCATGTCAGTGGGATACTTTGTGCCTTGTATAGTGCTGATGATATGGTAGGTCCGTAATATTTGATGAAATATATCTTGACCTGCCTTCTTAAAATGATACATTTTCAATCCATTCAGATTCTTCCTGTGGTTATCAGTAACTAGAATACGACAATTAAATTCCTTTCATCCTTGGGATGCCAAAAGAATTAATTAATGTGTGAAAATCACTTTGAAGTTTACTGAGCTTTCTGAATTGGTTCTAGGTTGTGCTTAATTTTGATTATACCTTGGATATTCATAACATTTCCTCTTCGTCTCCACTGAAAAACTCTGACCTTTGATTTTATGTCTCAGTCCAAACAGTGAAATAAGGTATCTCTGCCTCATTCAAAAACAAAAAAAGAAAAAAAAAATCACATAATGGACCCGGAAAGTAGAACTTAAAATATTTTTAAGTAATCTGTTTTAGATCAATTATACTAATATTCTACTATATCAGAGTAACTTAAAATTGAAAGTAAAAGCTGGATCAGCTTCTATTTTCTGTGAAGATTACAGGTAACACCTGAGCCCACAAGAATCATGTATTCTGATCAACGCTGAACTTTACCAATTATTCTCATTTAAGAAATATGTTCCAAGTGAATATTTATAGCTCTATCACAAAATAAACCAGGCTTGTGGTAGTCTAGAACCACAAACTATAAAACAGGAAGTTTCTATAAAGAAGGGTTATTTGGATTCAAATAACTAAGAAACGATTATTTGTTCAAGTAAGTAGTACCATAACCTGAGGGAGAACACAGGTCTTCTGATGCTTAGTCCTGTCTGCCCTTCACTCTGCTCCCACGTCATGAGGGTGAGGAACAGAGTTACAGTGAATTTCAGAATTGGAAGGGGAAATTGGAGATAATCTGAGCAGATTAAATTAAAAAAATATATTAGTAGTAGTAGTAGTATTTTGGGTAAATGTGACATTCTTCTTTCAAATGAGATTTTACATAGAATTTCAAAATAAAGTAGGTGGGCGAAGGTTAAGTGAGTGTATGCAAGCAGTATCGCCTTGGTTTTCTCTTCCTCAGTCCCTCCATGCTCTGTAACCCCCTAAGGGACAAAAATTAAAACCTCATCTACTTCAGCCTCTGTTGTACTCTAGCAACTAGCTGGGTTGACTGACCTGAGTAATGGAAGAAAGCGAGGTGATGGGAGAATAGAAACCGAAACATAGGCCTCTAACTCTGAGCACAGAGCCCTTTTCACCTTTGCCTTCTACCACAGAGAAAACCTAAACCCTTCTTTCTACTTCTATGAACTAAATGTCTTATCTGATATTAAAAACATACCTAAGTGTGTGTGTGTGAGGGGGGGAGGGAATGCAGGTTTTATTAACATATGAGAAAGGCATTACATATAACCAAAATAAGTAAATTTTATAATAGACTTATTTCTTTGTTTTTGAAACTTTGAGTAAAATAAGATACCATTTGAGAATAAAATATAATGAGGAATTATAGTCTCCCCTTCAGAGCAGATCTAAGATCATCTCTTTAACATGTACCATGTCCAGGAATATTTTTTTTAAACCACATATTTTACAGCAGAAAAGAAAAACACTGATTCTGGACCCCCCCCTTCCAAAAAAAATCTGATTCAAAATCTAATTACTAAACAACTATTACAAAATGCATGGCTGATAGAACACAATGTTTTTGTTCCTGTATCATGCAGGATTTCATAACTGTGAGACATTTCACTGTGGTTCTGATATTCTCCTTTCAGAGAAGACTACATTTTCTAGAGTTACATAAAAATTGAAACTGTTAACGATTCTATAAGACATTAGGAAATCAATACCTAGTTCAAAGATTCTACTCTAAGCTCTGTGAACAAACACACAATACTTTGCATCACAGTCCTTCCTCTAATATCATTAAGACCAACTACCCTTTAACATAGAGTAAACAAGCTATTTTTGGCAGCTTAGGCACCCAAGGAAATTGAACTAAACTTCAAAAGGCTGCATCCATAGTTTAACTATGAGAATATAATATGAAAAAGAGGCTAGTAATCATGTTACCCTTATTAAACTGCAAATGATAAAAGTATAGACACTCTTTCATTCAAAAACACACCCGAGTTTACCTAAAACTTGGAACAGAGAAAAAGCGAACTAATCTTTATTCCACTATGTGTCTGACATTTTGCATTATATCTCATTTAATCCTTCCAACAATGCTTTGAATTACTTCAGCTCACCATTCTACAGATGAAGAAAAGAAGGCTTAGGATAATTTATGCAAAGTTATGTAAGTGGCCATGCCTGGGCTGTCTACTCCAAAATTCTTTCCATTGCGTCACATAGTATATATTTACATATCTTGCTTCAGACAGTTTTGCTGAATTTTTTCTGATAGCTAGCTCAAGAACATTTTCGAGTAAATGGATGGCCTCTGCCCTGAGGCCTCTGTCCTAACATAAACATCGTTAATTGGTCATAATCTTTGTTGAAATACTAAGTCCAAAGAATGAATATATGTTTTCTGAAAACACACACCTCTTTAAAACTCATTGACTATTTCAGCTGAAGGTTAAACAGATTCCAAAAGCTTGCCTAGAAATCAAGGCAGAGAGAGTATCCTGCTCCCAAATATGCCAATCTACAAGATTTCCTTGAGATACACTTCATGACATTGGTATTTGAAATTCCGGTCTCTTCAGTCAGATCTAAGTCTGAGTTTAGACTCTACCACTTCTAAGCATATTGCTCAACTTCTCTTGGTCCCAGTTTTCTGACACAGAAAAAAGTAATGAACTCAGAGATTTACATGGGGAGCTGTAGAAGGTAATACCTATAAAAGGTTTACGAAATAAGCCTTCTTTGTTGTCTACTATTCTGAAATAAAGAACCCTTTGACAATATAATATACATGCCCACTTCAATCAAACTATCTAGACCCATAGACTTTGTTAAAATTCAGGAAGTTTGTTGCTAAAGTATTCCTCAAATTGCTTTGGGCAGATAAGGAAAGTGGAAAAGCAACTGGAAAAAATGAAAGAGCCAATGCAAAGATTCTTGTACCTGCTCTCTGTTTATTTCTAAGGAAATTTTTTAAAAAACTATCTATACACTAAAACTAATAATTTAATATTCTAAATCACTCTATTGTTACCATTGGTTTTGTTTCTTTGAAAGGAGGTCTTTTTTTTTTTAAGATTTTATTTTTTTATTTGACAGAGAGAGATATCATAAGGAAGCAGAGAGGCAGGCAGAGAGCAGGGAAGCAGGCTGCCCGCTGAGCAGAGATTCCCAATGTAGGGCTCAATCCCAGGACCCTGAGATCATGACCAGAGCCAAAGGCAGGGGCTTAACCCACTGAGCCACCCAGGCGCCCCCTTTTTTTTTTTTAATTTTTTTTTTTAAATTACGGATAGGGCAGATAGAACCAAAAAAGGGGGAGGAAGTTAGAAAAGAAGCATTCTTGAACTCAATCAAAAGTTATAGATACTATTTGCATAAAATCTGAATATTTTAAGAGGAAGCCAAAAATAAGTTAACATGATCAACCTCTTTGAATATCCTGCCTTTTTAGATCATACCCTTGGAATTTTGGTAACTGCTATAAAAAGGAACCAGTTAGAAACACTGCTTAAAAAGTGGAAGTACAGCCATGATGATTAGTAACAGAAAATGCCTATCTATGTTGCTAAGTTTTCAGGTCAATGCGTACAAATTATCTTCGCAAAAACAACTGCTTTCTTAAATATGCTAACTGAACAAATGTGTTTTAGAATCTTTTATGGTTAAGATATATGAGCATTAATCACAACTGGTTAATCATTTCACTCTCATCATTTATATCATTTCTACAGCTTAAATGGGCAGGCTTATACAATTTAAGATAGGTTAACTCACTCTTTCTCTGAAAGTAATAATTACTGCACCATCATGCCAAACTACTTCTTTCTCTAAAAGTCAGCCCAATGGATATTATAACTGACCACCGGAGAGTGGTTCCAGTATGCTACAGTGACCTGCAATACAGATTTAAGAAACAGAGATAGAAAAAACCAAACCAAACCAAAACAAACTTTCATGTCAAATTGATGAAATACAGACCAGATCTTTGCCATTAAAAAGTACTGAGGGTTGGATTGGGGATGGGACACATGATTTGACATGCTTTATATTACTATAAGAAAAGAACTGTCATGCCTAACAACACAGAAATAAAATCACTGCTGATGTTTTCACCCACTTAGTGAAAGTAAAGGAACATAAGACTAATAGGAAAAGAATTAAACATTTAAATCTTAAAGCAGATAGCACCCAATGTGACGAACATCATTCTCCATTTAAATTCCATTCACACCTAAAAACCCACACTAACAAAGTCTGCATAATGAACTAAAAATATTTCTCTTTGGTGAAACATAATGATAACAGATGTTTAGAAACCTTTATCAATTAACAGGCTGGTTAGCAAAGCCACAGTTTTAGAAATGTGAAGTAGCCCAGGAGCCAGTGATCTGGTGTCCACGGTTCAAGATCCACCCACCACCTTCAGAGAACTCTGGTGAGAGGGACTCAGGCTTCCTCAGGCACCAGCTCCACTGCTCTGTGTCCTGTACAACAAAGGACAAATCTGCATTTCTACCTACATTTTCTCACTGAGCCATATGAAAGACTATAAGCCATTTTAGAACAAGTATTAGTTTTCTGTTTTCTAGAATTAAAAGACTCAACTCTTGGAATCACTTGTCAAATACCATTATTTCCAGAATCACCCATCATCCTGATCATCTTTTCCTTTATGCATTTTAATATTTACTCTTCTATGTAACCTAGTTTTCAGAATAACATTCCAAGTAGGGTCTGCTTGGAACACAATACTATTATTTCCCGTGATGAGCAAACTCTGTATAATCTGAAAGTGTAATCTAACCTTGTTTTAACGTTTTTAGCAGCTGCCCAATCACTTCTTGTTCGTATTGTGCTTGTCATCAAGTAAAATCCCTACAACCTGCTCCTCAGTCTGTGTCATTCTGTATTTGAAAATAATTGTTTTCCCAATCTAAATCTAAATCTTAAACTTAACCACAGTTGAAACCCATATACTAATGAAAGATATTATTTTGGCACAGTATTACCATTGGTTTATTCTGAATAACTATAACATTTAAGTCAGTTTTTGGACAAGTTATTTTGATATTTTTTTTTCCATAGTGAAAATTAGGGAACTACCATCTAAAAGGGTAGCACCTAAATAGATGACTAAAATGTCATTTAATCTTGAAACCAGATTCCAGGGAAATTTAGAAGATGAAAAGAGTCTTGGTGTGAGATTAAACTCTCTTAGCAAGAGAATAGTAGGTTAAAGGAGTAGGTTGATTTTTCTCTGCCCTATGGAAAATGCTGTCTAGCCTCTTGAGAAATATGAGCTGATACTTGTACCACATACATCTTCATTTCTTAATTTAAAAATTTTTTTAAATTCATAAGAATTAAGATTGAGTGAACTAAATGTTTGAAAGATACCTTAATTCAATTGGTATATCACACACTGAGCACAAAATTACTACAATGCTGAATATTTTTATATACTACTTCATTAAGCTCACACAAAAATCCTCAAGTAGTTTGGTATCATTTATCTTCATTTACAGGTAAAATGCAGGATCACGTACTATGGTGTTAATAGGTTAAACTTGAATATCAGCTCTGCAACTTACTAACTCAATGATTTTAGGCAAGTTACTTTATGACTCTGAAACTAAATTTGTTGTTTTGCTTGTGTGTAAAATGGGAATACTAATAATTATTTCATAGGTTTCTATAGATACTAAATCGATTAATGCAGGTCAAGAGTTATACAATGTGCCCGGTGGGTAAGTGTCTAATTATAATCAGGTTCTAAAAAGAAGGACTCTAATTTTCATATTCTCAACCATTTATTCCCTTTACCTCAAAGTGTTAGTAGAGAAATAAAATATCATCTTGCTGTTATAGAAATATAAATTACTCCCAGTATGCTTAAATTTATGGATTTCTTTTCCTCATGTTGAGATTTCAAAATGTTCAGTATATGAAGAGTTAGCTTATTCTATAAAAAAAAAAATTCTCTTTCCAAGTTTAGGAGACCTTCTCAATCATTTCTGACGGTTAGATGGTTAAGGAAAGAGAAAGGAATCACAAAGATTTTCTCCAAGAATAATAAGGGAGAGAAACTCATCTCTGTCAACTTAGGTAAAGGAAAATCATACAGTATATGTGACCTGATCTAATTAAGGCCATTAAATATATTATATTTTCCTATAATAATTTCTAGATTTACTGAAATTCAGGAACCCTGCTTCAGATATTCAACACAGGCTAGAGAAACTGATAACGAATGCTTGAGAGTAATTTGCCCATCATCTTATACAAAGGGAGAACACATTAAATGTTTATTCCCTGTTAAATATGTGTTTTGTTCTTGTTGCTCAAGAATGAAGCTATTTCTCCTTGTCCATAGAGCCACAGTGGAACAACGACAACAAGGACAAGTTAGGAAGTATTACAGAGTCAGGAGATTTTCTTAGGTTTTTCAAACACTGAATATGTACTTTTTTGAAAAGTATTACGGTAAAACAATGAACTTTTTAAAAAATTCTAAATTCACCCGTATTATTTAAAGCATAACTACTTTATGCAACTTAAAACTCCTTCCCTCTTCTCTCCCCAACCCAACCCCACACATAATGTATTAAAATAAAAAGTAAGGCAAGTAGATCCTACTGGACTAGAAGAAAAAGGACAGGAGACAATCAATGATGATGTCATTATTGTACAGGACTTTGTAAAACTGAGGATTACTAATTAAGTCTTAGTGAAAAATCGGTAAGACTAGGAAAGTTTACATATTCTTAATAGTTTATAAACTCTGAAAGTAGAAAGTGTATGATGATAGTCAACTTCTACCTTCATTATCTATGAATAAGGATGTGACAGTCTTTTAAAAGCTGAATTGAAATGAGGAGAAAAGCCTGTCCAGGGTTAAACACTAATTTATGCAATCCCTGGTTTCGACAAGAATCCTGTCAATGTCAAGCAGCAGGCACACTGACAGCAGGATGGGCTGAACAGCTTTGTGTCAGAACTAGGACGGAAGTCACCAATTTATGAAGGCTGTTACAAACACAGGACTTCAAAAGTGTGAAGAAAAATGATTTTGCCTAAAGAAAATGATGGGAATTTTTATAACTTTGCAGGCAATACTATTAGCTTAAAGGAACACAGTTCTTTCATTTTGTGGGAAAAACTAGTATACTTTAAAAAAAGATTTATGGATTTTTATTTTAGGCCTGATTTTAAGAGTCCTAATATAGAAATCCATTATACGAGTAACATACACTGTAATTGAAAAGAAAATTTTAAAAGGAAATATAAGAGAAAAAGAGTTAATTCAAAGAAAAAGTTGGTGCAAAGAAGCAGTTTGGGTTTCCTTCCAAGAGAGAGAATTTGGGATGCATGCCCAACTCTTGGTTTGAAAGTTCCAATCAGCAGCTGCTGGTGGCAGTCCAGGGTCAGCAAACATCACTTTGAAAAGATGGACAATAAGGGAAGCTGCTCTTATCAAAGTCTTGAAAGAAAACTAAAGAAGTGGAATTAACATTAATTAAGAATCTATGTGCCAGGCATTTCAATTATTCAATGACTGAATAAAATGTTTATTGAGCAGCTACTATGAACTTCTCAGCAACTCTATAAAATTGCATATTTTTATCACTATTTTTCAGAGGAGGTGAAAAAAGTGAGGTTAAAAAAGGATTATATGTCTTGCCCAGGTTATGTTTCTCTTCCCATACATCCCAGTGGATGCTGAAGGAGAGAATTAGATTGATCATGGGAAACTCTTGGAAGCTTATAGAAATAGATCCAGATCAAGTGTTTTCCACCTCACTTGCATTTTAAACACATCATGAAATTTATCAAGTAGGTATAATAACATTTAGGTGCTACCTTTCTTGATGTAGAATAAATTATCCATAATGCTAGCTACTCTGCAGGGCTCAATTGAGGGAACAAACAGCCCTGAGATGGCTATACTCTCCGTAAACAGCTACTATACTTTAAATGAATTAATGTAAGTAAAGAGCCTAGAATAACATCTGCTGCAAAATTAAGTGTTCAATAAAGTGCACTATTATTACTACTTCACAAATGTAAAGCTCTATTCTTTATAATGTCACATAAAACATAAAGTTTTTTTTCCCACTGGTTTGAGTCAAGCGATTTGATTGTTATTATCCTAGTGAGTTACAGAGGTTGAAAACCTAACACCCAATGCTAAATGAGCCTTTAGGTGGCACTTTACATTTCCAAAGTGATTTTTAGGTTATTGGTATTAATAACCAATGTGATATAAAAGAGAGGCTAAGAAATCTGGTCAATTAGCAACATGTTCATTTTTCTTCCAATGAAGACAGAACCCAGAGGCAATCATCTTTACTGGGGCAAATCTTACTAGCTTACCAAATATAGTAATTGTCTTTACAAAATTCATCCAAGTTAATGTTCCCCATCTTGGTATCTATGGACAAGGAGCATTAACTCCCCAGAGAACATGACTCCTAAGAAGGAAAGTATAATAAAGCAGTAAAATGTACCAATACAAACTATTACATGTTCCAAGATATTTATCCTCAGAAGCTTAGGTGAACACAAATCATTCTGTCATATACTTGACCATCAATGTCCTAACTTTACCTAAGACCTTAGAGCTATTTTAAACAAGGGATATTCTTCAATTTCATAATTTGATAAACTTCACAATATTGTTATGTTTCTCTGAGTGTTATCACATTCAGCAACACAAACTTAGACACTATTTTTCTTTTTTTTTTCTTTCCATATTTTATTTAAATGCAAGATAGTTCACATATAGTGTAGTATTAGTTTTGGGGATAGAATTTAGTGATTCAGCAGTTGCATATAACAACCAGCCTCATTAGATTAAGTGTCCTCCTTAATGCCCATAACCCAGTTACCCCTTCCCCCACACACAACTCCCCCCCAGCAACCCTGTTTGTTCCCTATATTTGAGGCTCTTATGATTTGCCTCCCTCGAGACACTATTTTTCTAAGTGCTCTCTGGAATCTAGGAGAGTCTATATATTGTTTAGGCTCTTTTTAAAAACTTCATCAATAGTGTGGTGCGGTATGTCCATGATGGGCCATCCCCTTCAATGCCAGAACAAGAATATTCCATGGTAGTTGATAAGTTGACTCTATAATCACGAAGAGCATATGTTCTTAACAGGATTACCTAGTTTCTTATTTAGATTTTGTTTTATATTTTCATAGCTAGTAGGGGACAATTCTTTATAAGTGTCATGCAAAAATTATGAAGAGCATTAAAAAAAAGTCCTCATTTAAAACTGTGTTGGTGTTAGGAAATCTCTCTCCATGAATAGATGGATAGATCACAGATAAATGAGGTCTCATGAGATTAAATGTTTTTTTCTTTTATGTTCTACCTTATTTCTCTAAATGAAAAATTTAGTAACTATCACAGCTTTTTAAACACTGATATCTTTCATGTGTTTCCATGTGTACACACACACACACATCTTAGAATGTTCAAGTACCTACTTAACATTTTTATCTATTTAATACATTACTACCTGGCATGAAGATGAGTTCAAGAAGCCTGAAACCTTGGTTACAGTCCTAGGATTATATTAATGTTAACGGTTTATGCATAATGCCCACATTCCCAGAGCATTTTCCAATAATGAATTTTGCTGAAGTCGTAGGGCAATAATATACTCATTATGTTTATGCAGACTTTCAAATATCAGATTCCTAGTGAGAACCTCTACCGAAAACTGGCTAGGGGTTAACTATTAGCTTCTGCTTAATAAACATGGAAAGTTCTCATTTGTATATCCATTTAAACTTCTCTAGTAGCTACTAAAAGACTAGAAACTGAGAGTGAACTGTCATAGTATGCTTTACACATGATTTTTACTAAGGGTTGAACATTTTTGCTGTGAAAATACATCTTGATCAACTGCCTCTGCCATGTTCCTGGGCAGTTTCTAAATCTTCCTTTTATTCTTCAAAATTCCTTTCCAATTCTTGACCTCATTATTTTCAACTGATAACCTGCTTTTACTTCACAGAGAAGAGAGTTCATTAGAATTATCCAGCTTCCTTCCCTGAAACCCAACAATTTAACCTCACCACATCTACACTTACTTCTCTCTCCTCCTCTCCCTAGTGTTCCTCAAATACCCAAAGTCACATGTGAGTGTGCCCCACTTTCTTATCATGGCCTGGGTTTTTAAAAAATCTTTACTCCTATTATTACAACCTCTCCTCTCTTTGCTTTGCTGTGCCTTTGATGTAAACAGGCTTGGGTTTTTACCCTGAGCTCTTTTACTCTTTATTCTCATCCTCTATGCTTTTCTTCACAACCAAGATCTTAAAAGTAGCCTACACTTCATTTTCTTATTTCCCACTCATTCTCAAAAAGCCGTAAGTTGCGATACACATGCATCATTCCACTGGAAATGCATTCTACAGCTACCAGTCACCTACTGATAGCCAAATCCAACTGGTGCTTTCCAGTTCTTCTCTTTCCTGATGCTTCCAGCACTAGATATTATGTATTCAGCACCCATTCCTGCTGCCCTCCTGGCTACACTTTCTCAGTGTCCCTTCCCACGGCTTAACTTTGAAATTCCCCAGGAGTCTGACCCCAGTCCTTGTCTTTCTCTTTTTGCACATTTTCTCTAGGCAATCTCACCCATACTCTTTATTTTCGCCTAAATTCTGACAACTCCCAGGGTCCTCACCTCTTGCCTTAACTATTGTAATAAATAACTAGTCTCCACGCTCTCTGCTTTCACTGAAACCCATTTTCTAGACTAGGGCAATAATCTCTCTCTCTTTAAGATTTTATTTGAGAGAGAGAGAGAGAGAGCAGTGGGTGGGCGGTGGGGGAAGCAAAGGGAGAGGGAGAAGCAGACTCTCCATTGAGCAGAGAGCCCGATGTGATTGCGGGGCTCGATCCTAGAACCCTGAGATCATGACCTGAGCTGAAGGCAGATGCTTAATTGACTGAGCCACCCAGGTGCCCCAGGACAATAATCTCTTAAAGCAAAGATCACATTATGACAATCTCTGCTGAAAATCTTTCAGCAGTCCCTATACTGAGGGATAAAATTCCAACTTTTTACCATAACCCACCTTCCTCTTCACCCTTTGGCCCCACCTGCCTTTTCAGCCTCATCTACTGATGTTAATACATAGACCTGTTCTGTTGCCAATATACCTTGCTCTACTGTGTCCTCTAGAACTTCCTGACTTCATCCTTTTCTTACTTTCCTCCCCTTTTCCCCAAGCTAAGTGCTAACTACTCTTCAAGACTTTCAAGACTCACATTAAACTTCAGTTATCCAAATATAACAAATATTTATTGAGGGTGCCTTATTTTCCAGGTACTGTTCTGAATGCTGAAGTATTAAGCTGAGACAAGGTACCTGTTCTCAAATGGATTTAATCTAGGGGTTGGAGGCCGGAGCAAGATATGCAGAAAATAAAGCAGGGCAAAGGGGCTAGAGAATTTGTGTGATGGCACACTGCTGTTTTATAATCGGATGATCAGGGAGGGCCTTGATTCCTCCATGAGTCAGTTCCAGACTGAGTTAGGTAACTCTGTGCTCTGCTCATATAAACAGATGCTGGCTTACTTCCGGGGCTCCTCTTCTTGTCCGGGACTCCTTGAGAGCAGAGACTGCTCATCTATGCATTTCTGTTCTCTAGCACATAATCATTCTAAGGACATGTACCCAGCACTGCTCTGGGTGGAGAGTTAAAGGCACATAATAAGTACTTGAAAAAACAATGTTTGAAATAGACTGATAAATACTTGAAATGATAACAGGAGAACCTCAAATATAAAAACTTCACTTTATACTTAATATTTCAATAATATATCAATACTAAAACAGGGACAAAGAGTTAAACAAAATAGTAACATATTCCTGGAACTATGCATGGTAGGGAAGTACAAATTAAAGAAACATTTCATATGAGAAATGTATTTTGCTCTGTATTTTAAAGCACTTGGAACAGACTAAATTCTAAGGTGTGTAAGAATTTTGGAAACAGTATAATTAAGGGAGAATTTTGCAAGGGATTGGGAAATAGATTGTATGTATAGAGTGAAAGTAGGTGATAACACTGTATAGGTAATACTCTTTGTTTAGTTGTGGGAGTATTTTATTTACTAATGATAGATAGGAACAAGTTTAAGGCTATTGGTATTTTATCACGAAAAACCATAATCATGTTGCTGTTAACCTCACTGAAAGCAAAGGCAAAATTAAAACTAAAAGGTGATGTTTTATCTTATTTTTTCCCTCCTATATTTTCAGATCCTTTTTGTAATTTTTTGGCATTTTTTTAAGACTAAAACTCCCTAATTATGATCAACTCTCTTCTTGTTATTTTTATTTTGCTTGGTTTTACTTTTTCCAATAAAAAATGTAACTCAAAATTACAGAAAGTGTATAAAATTGAAAAAAAAAGTATGTATACACACACTTAGAGTATACATACTTTTACTACACTAAACCACTTCACCTTGAGTATATTCTCATTCAAATCTATACATTGCTTTTATTCACTCATCATAAATATTTCCATTAATATTACAGCCTTCATAACGATCTTTCACCACAGCTGTAAAATATTTCATCCAGCAGATGGAAGATCACTTATTTTACCATTCTCTTATTGTTAGGCATTTAGGCAACAATGTTGCAATGATTATCTCTTAGCAATTAGTTTATTTCCTTTGCTCTTTCCCTAGGAGATATTAACAACTGTGGGATTATTGGTTTAAAGGGTATGAACACTTTTAAGGTTTGGGAAAAAATCAGAAGGATCACATCAATTTACACTGCCATCACCCATGTATAAAAGTACTCACATCACTGCATCCTTGCCAGTATGAGAATTATCTAATTTTTTCCATTCACTCATGTATTTAACACTGTACTTAACTGTTTCAATTTTCATTTGAATACTACTAGAGTTCAATATTTCTAATTTTTAGTTATGAAAGATGACACTGCTACTTCAGCAAGAAACCATATTGAGCATAAGTCAACGGTTCAAGGCCGTAAAAATAAAATAAAATAAAAATGTTTAAGTTAATTTAATCATGGCATGATTAACTGTTATTGTGCTCCATGATAATTAGGCATTAATGGCAAGCAGTTCATGTAAGTGGCTATTATTACTATTATTTACACATAGCCAGATCAAGCATTCTTAGATTTAGGGAGGGCTGGACCATGGAGGGCTGGACCAAGGAGGGATATAAGGGTTTTTTTAGGCCCCCATAAAGATCCCTTGATCTGGAACCAGATGTGACCCAGAAGGCAAGTTCTCTTTCTTCCCTAGCTCAACAAAGCCTCTATAAACCAAGCACTCAGTAAAGATCACAGGCACTATAAACATAGTCTGGCTGAAGGTAGACTAGAACTTACTTTATTGACAAGCAAAGATGAGGCCCAGTCAGATGTAACTCAAAGAGCTGACCAAAGAAATGCCCATTAAATCTCTTGTCTCTTTTCTATGATTATTCCTCAAGCTAAGGATCTAGGTTTTCAGCGAGACTTCTGAAGAACTTTAAAATCCTGAATTATTTCCATTTCCTTTCCCATAGAGAAAAAGAAAGGACCAGAGGCTCAACATATTCCCATTTTCCCAATCCACGTTATTAACTTATGCAGGTGGGATCTGGGTAACAGGATTTAAAGGCTTGCCTCTGCCAAAAATCCTTCTCTCCAACACTGTCTGAATGCCCATGCATTAGATTCTTGATGTTTCTAAGCACATAATTCTGGGAAAATTAGAGAAAGTTAGGTGCGTGAAGGGGAAGAAGGGGTAACAGTAACCCACACTTCACTGTGAAATTAATTTAACTAGACTGATTTTAGGTTCTTAGAATACTTTACTCTGAAGCATGCACAGGACAGGAATAAGAATTCCAATATGGAGAGGATGTAGTGAGAAGCAAAACGAATTAAATCATTTTGAGATTACTTAAAAAATAACATAGCTGAGGACAGTATACTATAGAAGAATAGGGAAGAAGGCCAAGCTTTTGATAATAGAAATGTATGTTTACAAAGCCCATTACCACTGACCACACTATTTAATCCTCAGAACAACCCTGTACTGAAACTGAGACCCAGAGATATTAAGTAACTTACCCAAAGTCACATAGGTAGTAAGTGGCAGAGCCAGGACTCGACCCAGGTCTTCTGATTCCTCCTGTGCATTTCCAGCTCCCCTGGAGCTGAAGCAGGGGCAGAAAGGGAGGTGGAAGTAATTTGCCCAACACCAACCTTGCCCTCTCCCCTTCTTTTAAAGGCCAAGCAGAGCAGACATTTAACTCTTGCAGTGACCCCTTTTTATCAAATTCTCTCAGGATATAGCACACAGAAATCTGAAAATGTATCTCAGCCTTGGGCTCAAGAATGGCAGTAAGTAGTAAATGATGTCAGAAGTAATTCTGGCAGTAATTTGCCACTGTTGTGAAATTTACTGGGATCTCAAAGTACAGTAAGTCTCATTTCAGAAAGCAAAACTTATTTTTATAAGTGAAATTATTTAAAGCAGTATGTTTAAAATTTTTTGTTTAGCAGTTTCAGTCACAACTTTCAAATTATACCATTATAAATATTATTTTGAAAAATATTTAAGAACCAAGATACCACTTGTACATTTAACCTACTCTACAGCTATTTTTGTTTACCTTAATGATCAGTGATTATTTTCACTAAAGCAATTAAAATCATTAGAATGGACAGAATATTCAGTCTTTTTATAGCCAACTTTAAGTATTTTCAACAAATAGGAAAGTGTATCATTTTCTTGAGATGTAAGTCTTATGTTCATTTCTAAATTATATCTAAAATGTTCCTAATGTAGCCTTTTATAATTAATTTTCTATGACAAAATTTAGTTTTCAGTCTCCAATTTCTTGAATAGTTCCTTAATTTTCCTTAAGGAATTATATATTTTAATTTTTGATCTTAATTACTTACATTTCTAATATATTTTAAACACATTCAGTGAGAAATTTTTCTCTTCTTTGCTTATTTCCTAAGAATGCAAGGATACAATTTAAATCAACTGGGCACATTGATTTGATAACAACTTTTTACCATTTCTAGATGTCTTTATACTCAGCTCCAGTACATCTCAGTCCCTAACAGTCTTTGCATTTATGAGAACTACTATCAGTAGGGCTAGGTGTTAAACAAGCATCAATTATAATCACGGATTATGAAAGATCAACCAGCAATATCAGTTTATTTGTGGCCAAAGCTTTTAGAGGCTTTTTGAACTTGAAAAGATGCCCTATGCAACCAGACTTCTTTTGAGGATTAGTCTTGTCTGAGATGGAACATACCCACCCTATTATAATAGTTAAAAGCCACGTGAAACCTTTAAGATTAATAAAAAGGCAAATATATGACATAAAAACAAAAAAGGAAGAGGACAAGGAAGAGGAGTCTGGATAAGGAGGAAGAAGAAAAGAAGAGAAGGGGAACAAAACGGAAGAGAAAAAAAATGCTTACCTAGAATAAACAAAAAATTCTAAATAAGTACTAACACTCTCAAACTCTTGATATGCCTCCTTTTTCCCCTTGCTTTAAGACTTCAATTCCATATTTTAAAAATTTAATTGTTTTACATACTCATGGTCAAATTCAGGAATTCCTAATAATAATAATAATAATATTTGTATTTTCTGATCATTTTATGAGGTAAAAAAAGGTACTTTTTCCATGTTATTTTCAGCCTATTTACATAAGTCTCTTCAAGATAAAGGATCATTATATTCTCTCAGATCATTCATTAAATAGTACTAAAAGTGGTTATCAACATTAAAAAAAAAGAACACAAATCCATACATTTTAAAATTTGAACCATCCAGAAACAGAATTAAATTGACTCCTAATATCTTACTTTGTATAATAAGTTCATATCTTATCTTATCCTAATAGCTTACTTTGTATAATAAGTTAAACACGACCAAGAGGGCTTACCCTAATTTCTTAATCACATGATCTGGGGGAAAATGAGCATACTTCAGGCAAGATAAAAATGCCAGTAAGAGGTCATTATAAAGTTAATACTAGTTTTGGAAAGTCAGTGTTAGCTTTCCCAACTTACTTCCTTCTCGTTATCCTATTCTTTTAATGTGCATAACAAAACTGTAATCAAGAACCATGCCAATAATGGTTCCCAGACTGGACCACTCTCAGTCTGATGGAGGCCTTATTAATATTTATTAGGTGGCTTCTGGAAGGAAAGAAATATATATCTTCTACTTCTCTTATATCTTTTTAATACTTGGGTATATAGGGCAATCTGTTGTCCAAAATAGCTTTGCTACAAAAAGAATCAGAGAATATTTATTGAAAAACTATATCCTATTAAACTGTTACGCTCAGGTTTGATGTCTGACGAAGGACTCTTCAGTAATAAAGGTGACCACCAGAACTACATAAATCATTCAACACATAATTTCTGACCTCCTTCCACTGTTTTAGTTATCAGGCCACTTCATGTGCTCACTAAAAGCTCTAATCCCTTCAAGCTCTAAAAGACCTGGTACTTACAGTATGTATCTATCCCTTATTTATAGAGTTCCTATGCACTCCCACTATCTATTACCCAACCATAAATTCTGCCCTTGCTTATAATTATAAGTACCTGAAAAGGGCAGGTTTCTTAAAACAAGAATTTAAAAATAAATTAGAATTTTTGTCCCTCCAGATCACTCAGGTGAGCTCTGGAATTATATCCAAGATTATCAATTCATCTCACTTAATTGCTGGTACCAGGAAAACAAGAACAGAAGATCAAGAGCAGTAAAATATAAGAGGCTGCTTATTTTCTAGGAGGTTTTTAACAAGCTTTTAACTAATTAAAACAATATTATTGAAAAGCTTTAGGACATACCAGCATATTAGTAAAAAAAGCAATATAAATGTTGAAACAAAATAGAATTTTTAGTTTTTTAGGATTCTCCTTCACTTAAGAATGTTCACTTACCCAGTGGAATTAAACTGCTTTGACACTTTCTTTTGAAATGTCATCTTAACAAAAAAAGGGATTTCACATTTTGCCTTAGACTAGTTTATTGGAGAATAACAAATACAAAACCCAAGTAAATGGTGAAAATGCATTATTGCTGGAACATGTAAATATCATGTGGGTTATCAGGTGAGAATTATAGAGAAGGACAGCAATATTATAAAAGCTATAATGGTAGTCTTTACAAATGACCATTTCTAAAAGTTAATAAATAGATGTTTTCAGAATCAGAGTTAAGCTAATATAAAGTTAAAAGACCAGTGAGTTACGTATTTGTAACACAAGATCTTTTTTTTTTTTTTTAAAGATTTTATTTATTTATCTCAGAGAGAGAGAGAGGGAGAGAGAGTGAGCACAGGCAGACAGAATGGCAGGCAGAGGCAGAGGGAGAAGCAGGCTCCCTGCCAAGCAAGGAGTCCGATGTGGGACTCGATCTCAGGACACTGGGATCATGACCTGAGCGGAAGGCAGCTGCTTAACTAACTGAGCCACCCAGGTGTCCCGTAACACAAGATCTTAATTTTATTTTTATGTAATAAAACACTATTACTAATGACACGAGTATTTAGAAGGGACCTAAAATTTCAGGAATATATTCTGTCCTCTATTCAAAGAAAGGTTAAGAATCTAAAAACATATTTGAGGAATAAAATTGTCTTTTGTATATTTATTTTCTATTTGTAACACAAAAATTGAATATTATGTTACTAATAAGACATTTGGAACATCTGAAACAATATATTTAAACATAAATTTCATCCTATCTTTTTTTTTTTTTAAGATTTTATTTATTTATTTGACAGACAGAGATCACAAGTAGGCAGAAAGGCAGACAGAAAGAGAGGGGGAAAGCAGGCTCCCCGCTGAGCAGAGAGCCTGATGCGGGGCTCGATCCCAGTACGCTGGGACCACGACCTGAGCCGAAGGCAGAGGCCCTAACCCACTGAGCCACCCAGGCGCCCCTTCATCCTATCTTAAAGCTGGGAAATTTGAAAACTAGAAGGAAAGTAACAAGATAGCTAAGATCTTTTCCAAAATATATCCCATAGACTTTCTGTCACAGGTTAACAAACAAACAAACAAACAAACAAAACCCCACAGAATTCCATGAGCAAATAGGTTTGTGAAGCTATTATTTAATCTCTCTCTTAGAGATTAAAAGACATATCACTGGCATGAATGTTAAACAGTAATTTCTAAATAAAAATAATCAAAAATAAAAGCATTCAAAGCTAATGAACATAAGCTCATAGATCTAATAAGTGATTTAGCAAGGTTGCAGGATAACTACAAATCACTGAGGAAGGAAATTATAGAAGACCTAAACAAATGGAAAAAAAACAAAACAAAATAAAATACACATTTTCTTGATAAGTCCCATAATAAAAACCAAACTTAATTTTCCTTAACCCAGCATTTTCCAAATTTATTTAACCAGAAAGCGGAACTAATGTTCTTAGAACACACTTCAGAAAATCCTGAGCTAAGTGAACTAGACATTAAAAAATATCCACAAAAAATTAGTGACTTTTGTATTCTTATCGTGGTTTAAGTTGCTTAACTAGAGCCTCTTCAATTATGTTTACTTTTTTTTTTTTTTTAAGATTTTAGCGAGAGAGGGAACACAAGCAGGGGGGGTGGGGGAGGGAGAAGCAGGTTTCCCGCTTAGCAGAGAGCCCAATGTGGGGTTCCATCCCAGCACCCCGGGACCATGACCTGAGCCCTGAGGCAGATGCTTAACGACTGAGCCACTGAGGCACCTCCAATTATGTTTACTCTTAATAAACTATATGGGTTTCTTTTTAAGGCAAATAAAACATACTCACTGTTGTAGTACTTCCTTTCCCTTCTGAATGGGGCTCTCAGTCAATGACAGGTTGCTAAGGGAGTTATATCAAGCCAAGGTGTAAAACTGTTGCTAGTAGTTCTCAAGTTTAAAAGAATTGGAAGCTCTATAACACTCGAGTATTTCATTCAAGGAGACAGATCAACTCCACTCTTTCCTAGAGATGTGATAGTGAAGCCTATTGTTCATGATTCTAGAATAAATAGTACATGTCCAGTAAAGTTCAGAAAATTAAGATCAGGAGGAAGGGTAGTCCATATACATCAAAAGATACCACCTTCTTCTAAAGGTGAAAAAAAAAAAAAAGCCAAGAGGATACAAGGCTGTTTTGGAAATAGAGTGAAAGCAGATATGACTAATAAATGAGATGGCCAAAGTTAAGAATATAGAAAAACAGTGTTAAGTAGAGACACAAGATGACCATGTAAAATTAACAAAGAGAATCAACAACTAACAACTGACTATGGTATGCAGTCAAATATGTATCCTAAGTCCCCTTGTAGTCAGTCACCATCAGGGTTCACAATCACTGACTTCAGAGGAGATATGCTGCGTGCGCTCCATCTGAAAGTGAATGAAGTCTGTGGCACAATGAGCGATATTCTTTTTCTGTTTTTTTTTTTTTCTAGGTGCAGATGGAAGAGGGTCAGAAATTTACTTGAAACTACAATAGAACTGAGTGCATTTTTAAAATTCAAGAATGCCCCTTCAGATTTATAAAAATCTTTAAAATACACTGACATGAGTGTCTAGTCAAGGTACATGCCCAATGGAAAGGTGACATATTTGGAAACAGAGAAATAAAACAAAACAAAAATATTCCTCAAATTCATTTATTTTACTACTTTATTTCCTGTGCAGTGAGTATATTAGCAAGTCTTTTGCATTATATGCAAAGAAATGGTAAAAATCAGTGCAGTTTGAAATTACAGTTTTAAAAGCCCTGGTAAGTAAAGTAAATGAAAAAACAAAAATTTACACTTAGAAGAAAGCAAGGCTTGAGCCTACTTAATCAAAAAAGTCAAAGGAAAAATACTTCACCTGACAATCCCAGCACCCTTCAGCTAAAGATCTCACCCATGATGCCTCCTTATGACTACTTTGAAGGAAAAAGTAAATCATATAATATCCAGCATAAATCTAAAGCATCATGGATTCAATTCCTAATTAACCAGCATCATAATTCAGGGTTCCACACTTTAGGTTGCTATTAATAAAGGTGAGACTTAGAAAAGATTAACCTATTATCTACTGGCATGCACTTATACAAAAAGAAAATGTTGCAGATTTTTCAGTTATGCTAACTTGATTCTTAATGTTAATATTCAAATAATTTAAGGCTTGAATTGTTTTTTGAATTATAATTAAAGTTAGAAACAAAATCATAGTATAACTATAGTAACTTTAAAAAGACAGGCAGCACATCTTCAGTAATATCCTGACATGTTACTTCACTTTGGAAGTTATTTCACCTTTGGAAAAAGTAACATGAAATAATAATATAACCTGTACATTCATTGCTCAATAAAGAACAACTCAGATTACCCAGAAATCTTTTAAAGGTGTTCTGATATATATAGTTCCTTTGAGTAGATCACAATATATTAAGTTATCAATAGCAAAATTCAAACAATACTTTTTGTACAGGCTCTTAAAATTATTAGCTAGAATATTATTCTCTTAGTATTCATTTAAATGGTGAAATAAAATGTCTCTATTGAATAATAGAGCAGGGTCAAAACTAGATATCAACGTTTTCATAATAATCTGTTAGGTCTGGTTGTCACAAATGAAATATGGCCTTCAGGGGGTAGAAACCAACAGTATTAAGTGGACATATCTATGCATATGGCACACATTTATGAATGAATAATCTTTCCCTCTATGTGAGCAGCTTTCATACCTCCAGTGAAGTATTGCATATTCTACTAACCTCCAGTGGGAATTGTGAAAAGCTGGGTCACTGATGAAGAAATAAAGGCTATCAAAAACAACCAAACTTTATTAAATCAAAACTTGAAGATATTGCATGGAATCCCCAAATTCCATCATCTATGATTTGAAAATTATGTTCTTAAATGGGGCTAAGCTAGCTGTACAGTTTCATTCTGATTAATTCTGTTTACACCATAACAAAACAAAACAGAACACAATGAGTTCTGCCCATATGACAATGTTTGAAGGGAAAGTTTCCCGAGATAGGTCTGGTGGAAAAAAATGTATTTCAGTGTTTCAGTGACCTTAATCAACTTATGCTTTTAGTGCAGAAATTTAAATATGGTAAATTATACCCACTAATTTATTTAAGAATTATCAGCAAGAATGAAAAAGCTCTGGACTATGATCAAATATGTGCTTGTACTTTTTATTGGATACTAATCAGCAGAACCTCACTGTTACATAATTCTAATTTTCCTTTGAAGTTAATGATTTCTATAACAATTGTCCTCTTTTTAATATCTATTATGATCTTTTGATATCAAATACAAACTAGTTATAGCCTAACTTTATCACTACATCATTAAAATTACTAACATGACCTTGTTCTAATACATTTAGGATCTATTTTAACTCATTAATTTATGTATCATAACTCTCAATCTCCTTCCTCATTAAATAGGTTAGGGCTTTTTTGATTATATATTTCTTTTTAATATTTTTATTAGTGATAGAATAATTTATAGTTTTTTGTGAACATCATTTGAATTTAAAAAGGTAACTTTCAAATGTGCTCCGAGGATGTCATTATAAAATATTTGTGCAAAGTTACTTCAAAAGTAAAACCTGAGATAGCTTCTTTTGTAAAGTATACTAAAACTGAAAAAAATATATATATCATAATTCTTAAAAAAAACAGAACCCAAACCCTCCTAAAAACAAATTTTACTTTTTAAATAGATTAGAACTTTTAAAATAGAAAAAAATCATTAAGTCATACTTTTTTCTTCCACATTAATTTTATATTTAAACTAAGGTGGAATAAAGACCTAAACATTATTTAAATTACAACTTCAGAAAACAAGATTTTTTCCACTTGTATTTTATCTTAAAACTTCAAGAAGAAATAAAAAAGACCCTCATAAGATATTTGTTTCACGTAACTGGAACTATAACTTTCTTCTAACTTTGTGCAGTGCACACGGATTTTTGTGTGTTTTGTGCACTAACATATACACCTAGAGTAACGCAGCACCTAATAGATGTACAATGAATATTTGTTGAACAGATGAAAACAGAAAAACATTTAAAATAGGATGATCATCTAAAAGGCAGTAACAATCCATCTGTCTAAAATTACTGCCTAAGATGGTGTTAAGGCCTTAGAACTAAGCATTATCTACATAATCACAATTATTTTTGTTGAAACAATAGCTGAACCAGATCTTTTCCTGATAGTAAGAAGTACTATGAATTTATAAAAAAAAGTTTAGAAACCAGCAAGTTCAAAAACATTTCTTGGGCTATAAAAGCCTCCATAGAACCCAGGTCATAAAAATACTTGGAAAATCAAGACCTGACAAGTGTCTCTCCAGGGTTAGGAAAGCAATTCAGAAGCAACTACACTCTAAAAACACAAAAGGTTTGTCTCAGCAGCAGCGCCAGGGTATTTTACAGTAATTCCAAATTGCCTGTGGCATCTTTTTACTGGTTTCCTGGCATAGGCTTTAGAGTTAAAAGGAACCAATTTGGAAAGGGCCTGCAGGAAACACAAATAGCAATTTGCTCTGCTCCCTAACGTTTTCTCATACAGTCATCAGAAATAGAAAATAATGCACTTTTCTTCCTATATAATTTTACAAATAATATGAAACTCACTAATGCTTCATCTACTTTGGAAAAATAAGGAAAATCGTATAATGTTTAAAGAACATTGGGGGAAAAAAGTGAAAGCATTCATCCAGTAAAGAAAAGTTATAAACCCCACACTATGTGGGATATTTAGAGAGTTCATTATAATAAAGACACTAAGTTTAAAAGGTAATATTTAATGACAGCTAAAAGAACCAGGTGAAATCTAGCTAGGACACAAAAAAATCAAGGATGACTTACCAAAAAGTTTACTGAATCATTTTGGAGGAAATAAAATATTTAATCATAATCAGAGCATACATTTCACCATCTAAAATATCATCATTGATTATGTTCTGGAAATAAAAAGATGTATCCAAATGGAAAGGGAAAATAAGTATTTAGTCTACAGAGCAAAGGTGAATAACTCCTAAACTTTATGAGAAAAATATTAACTCGTGGATTTAAAGTATTAAATTGATTTTCATTTTAATTTTCCATACGAGAGACTATGAACTTAGTCTCTGAGTCTCTTTAGATTTCATACTTTTTATTTAGAGATTTATCCTTATGCCTTATGCCTTTTTATTTAATGATTTATCAGGCAACTGATTTCTATAAAAGCTTTTGGTTTATATGCAAGTTTTGGGGTTGTTTTTCCAGCAAACTATTAGAAAACTCTTCAATGAATGGTCATTGCTACATTTAGGAAAATGAGGTTCTTCCAAAATCTTACACCAATAACAAACAAACTCTTTAATAAAAGATATAATACCACAATTAAAAATAGTGCAAGAGTTAAAAATTAAAAATTACACAATCCATGGTGTGAGTGAACAACTGTGTTAAGGCTTCTAAAAACTTCACTGTACCTTTGCAGCCCTTTAATTTTTCTAGTAGGACTTGTCAATTAGCATTTTCTTCTTATTGATTTAGTGAATATTTGCTTTTGATTAATTTAAAACTTGTCACAAAGAATAAGTGCTCATAGACTTCAACATTAATACTCTCAGAGGCCAGGAGAACACAACGCTAACTCTACATTAAATGTATTGACAACTGCATGCACTCTTTTTCTTCAGGGGCTTTTTATGGAAAAACGCATATATGCATTTTTTTAAAAATGGAGATGAATGAAGGTGATGGTGACATCATCTGCATATCAAGGAGATGCTTCTACAAACTAAGTCAGTTATTGAAGCAGATAAAGAAGAATGATCTTGTCCCCCAAAACAATGTTTATGATGCAAAAATATCTGCTATATTAATTTACACAAAATCATAAAATATCAACCAAAATCTTCAAAAGATTTAGTGATTCTATCCTGCTTCTTTCTGTAAAATACTTCAAGCATTTTACAAGATTTTTAAGCTGACTGCAAAAAAGTAAATTGGTAAAAAAATGGAATAAAGCATAGATGAATATTCACAAATGGGTAGAAAGAATATGAAAGTATTGCTGTGGTTCAGAATCGCTACATGGGCTGTGACATCTGATAAAGTTATTGTCCAGCTAACTTTATATGGACTTAAAATCAATGATAAAGCAATGAAGACTATCAAGACGGGGAAAGGCAAAGACACTGACTGTAGAAAGAAAATTATCACCCAGTACCAAACACCTTTGAATGGAAGAGCTACAGTGAGGAACGACAAATGTGCTCAGCAGTTATGGCCACCCTGAAACAGAAAAAGGAAGTAGAAAAGAGGTAAAGTAAGGAAGCAAAATTTTTCTCTAGGGAGAAAAGAATAAGATCAATCTCTTATCAAATCCTTTAAAAAATTAAAAAAAAAATAAAACGAAAGGTAAAAACTCTATTTTGACTCTTTGACTGTAATAGTTAAACACATTTGAAAGCACATTATGAACACCAAACCCGGACTCATCTTCTAGAAATACAGACTTAATAAATAATTATTTTTACCATCAAAATGAGATTAAGAGGTATTAATGGAAAAAAGAGAAAGAAAATAGCCAGTCATATGAGAATCAGAGGGGCAAAGATATGGTTACGTCAAGTTTCCCCAAGAAAAGAAAGACATAAATTAAGTACTGATGGTATTTTTCAGACTTTTTTAGAGAAAAAGTGTCTAAACTTTAGACAATGAGAGTGAGGAGAAAGATCTCTTACATATTATGAAACATTAGTAATATATTATAAAATATAAAATGATAAATTATCTAGAAAATGATAGTTTTTCTAGAATAAAAAGGTAAAGAATAAAGTTCCATGGCCCAAAGCATAATTACTGGTACTACGCTTTTGTTGTTGTTTTATTTCTCTTGAGGAGAAGGGATGGGGTATGGGTAGGTGACACTGAGGTGGTGACAGAAAAATGTAAGGAGACCAAAACTAAACTAAAGTCAGCAAATGAGGAGACACTACATATTTCAATGATAGGCTAATGTCTGAATAATACAATTTCATAGTATATATTGATATTTTAGAGAAACAGAAACAAATTAGACTTCTAACGATAAGTTTATTAACAGCTACTTATAAATTAGAGAAGGGAAATTAAAAAAAAAACTGTATAAAAACTAATTTTAATATGCCTTACCCTCCTGATTTTCTTGAAATGTAGCTGAGAATCTACCTATACAAAGTCACATAAGTCCTTATATGAAATAGACTCCCATGAGGCCAATAGTTCTAAATTACATCATCAAAATTATCACAGAACTTTGATATACATTGGGCAATAAAATCAAATAATTATTAAACAGATACTATCGTCAATCTGTACATACACATATGTACATATATATGTAGTACACGCAGCATGACTTTATGTATAATTTAAAGTGTTTTTCTTAATTTGATATGTAACTAAAAAAATAAAGAATATACACGTATCCAACAGGGATTTAAATCTGACAACTGCTGCACATAATTTAGTCAAATTTAAAGGAACAAGCTAGGAAGGAACAAAATATGCACAAAAACTTGCAAACGTAAAAAGGGACACCTATTTCCAAAGCATAATATAACAAAGCATTACACAAGAAAAATTAATTCCAACGCATTCACTTTTATTGTAGTTCAATGCAACCAATTAGAATTTTATTTTAGGAGTAGCCAGTTTCAAGCAAATTCAAAATATTTTTTTCCACTGGCGAATGTTTTTATTGCTATGACTAATCTTTTAGAGCTACGCATTTTCTTCAAAATAGCTTATGCCTCCGTACAGAATTTGGATCACGTACCCATGCCTCTGTCTGAATGGGCCTGACGTTGCTTAGTAGCACCTCTTCATAGTTTCCATAATCAATGAATTTAACAACTGCTGTCATACCTGAAGAATGGAGAGCTTCGACTTCTGCTCTGTAAAACTGAGGAGACAAAAACCAGTTTTAAATATGACAATCGATATTGTCTACAAAGGGCAATATTTGATGGAAATGTAAATACTCAAAGTGTTATAATACAATGTGCATTTTTTAAAAGCTCATTTTTTTAAGATTAATTTTTAGTGAAATACATATATCTTGTGAAATGATTACCATAGTAAGTTTAGTTAAAGTCCATCACCACACACAGTTACAAAGCTTTTTTTCTTGAAAACTTTTAGGATCTACTCTCTAAGCAACTTTCAAATACATAATACTTGAAAGAAAATTTTTAAGGGAATAATATTTTTAAGAAAGAAAACTTACCTTTAGATAATCATAAGCTGTCTAAAAAAAGGAGAGAAATTCTCTCAGCCATAGGAGTTCTGACAGTAAGATTTCAGGACAGAAGGAAGAGGGTCAGTAGAGAATATTCACATGCTAATGTGAATGTTAATGGGTATAAAAAGAACTAGTGTTATGTTTTGTTGTTAGCCAGTGAAGCCCTTTTACAATATTAGTCAGACAATTCTTAGTCCTGATCAGAAAATATAACTATGGAGCAATTTATGTAACAAACAGAAATATACTACAAAAATAAATCTTAAGAAAAAGGCTCACTGCCACAGTCGCTGCAGGCAGCTGGGGTGAAGTAGGGATATCAGATAAGGAGTAATCACATGACTTAGATCCAGGATTTACAGGATTGGACACACTGCAAGACCAGACTACTTTCTTTTATCAGTTTACCTAATGTATCTGGCTCTGGGAACTAATTCACATTAACAAACTCACAAGCTGATTTACATTACAATAACAATCAAATTTTTTTCTGTGAAGGTAACTGGAAGTAGGTCAATTAACTAATTATGACTGCTCTACTACAGGTCAACCCACTCAGGACCCAAATTATAGGTCTGAATGTTCCTTAGTGAAGAGAAATGAAAACAAAAAACTATTTACTTTTAAGGACTATTTCTTTCAAATGATGGCAGTTGGATGCCCTTATTATAACACTACCTACTCTAACAGGATCTCTTCATAAGCTCACCAAAATAGAAAATGTTAAAGACAACACAAATTCTTATTGTCTACATCCTTCTAAAATACATTATCCTGACTATACCAGGGGAAAAAAAATATCTGTTTTTACTGATTAACGTCACAAAGGTTATTAAGTTAATCTACAGTGTTTCTTTGCTAAGTCTGGATGTTGGCAAGTTTAGAGACACCATGCAGGAATTTTTCTTTTCTTTCTTTTTTTTTTTTCTCCTTCCTTCCTTCCTTCCTTCCTTCCTTCCTTTTTTCCTTCCCTTTCTTTTCCCTTCCCTCTTCCTTTCCCCTCCCCTTTCCTCCTTCGTCCCCTTCCCCTCCTGTCCCCTTTCCTCTCCTTTGGAATTTTTCTTTTATTAGAGTTCTTGATATATGCTCACATCTACCTATCCCTCCTTTATTTCTTAACCTCACACTTCCGTGATCTGTGAATTGCTGTATTTCTGGACCTATGCTTCAATTGTAAGCTTCTCAGATAATTATGTCAGTTCTGGTAAGTTCAACAAACAAGAGTTATATCCGAGGAAAACAAATAAATTGATCCTTTTAGAAGCTTAAAGTCTAATAAAAACAACCTGTGGAAAAAATGCCCTCTATATAAGACAGACTGCACTGTACTAATGGTGCAGTAATACTGCACTTAATAAGGCTGAGGCGTTTGGGAAGAACTTGCTGGAGCAGACGACAATGGCTATAGTCTTCAGGGATGAAGAAGGTTTAGCTAAGTAAAAAAATTGAGGAGGGAGTTCCACAGAAAGTTAATGAGATATAAAATATGGAGATGAGTGCAGGAAACTGGAAAAAGTTTAGAGTTAATTATGGCATGATGTGAGAAGGGCCAACCAATAGGAAATCAGATGGACATGAAGGTAAGGGCCAGCAGATGGGAATCTGGATGCATGCTATAGGCTAGATTTGTTCCACAGGCGACAGATTCTAACTAGAAAGAATGACATGATATAAGACCAGGATCAGTGATAGTAGTTTCAATGACAAATTGAAGAAGAATAAGGTTTAAGACAAGAAAACCATTTTGGAGGTTGGTACAGTATTCCAGTTGAGGTCAGAAAAACTGAACTAACTATGACAGTGGAGAGAGAAGGAGAATTGTCCCAAATTCTCAAATCCTTCTATGGAAATAAAGGTTGAGAGAAGGCAAGATACTATGAGAAACTTTTTAAATGATAGATTATGCTAATTAGTTGATTATCCTCAATATCGCACTACAATGCAATTAAGATTGCAGTTTCTTAACAACAGTTATAACTCATGTCTTTCTTAAATCTTTGTCTTGGTTGGTCTCTGGTTAGAAAATTGGAAAACTGATTATTCTTGACAAAACATTTAAAAGCTATCTTTTAAATTAGGTGTTTTCAGAAGACAAGTAATCCCATCTCTTTCAGAGGGTGAATATTATTTGTTTAACGGTGTAATTTTAGAGAGCCCACAGTCGCTCACTCTAAAATAAAAATACACATCCAATTAAAACTAAAATAGTCACCCTAGATCACCCAATTATTCTAAGAATACTCTAAAAGATCAAAACATTTTGGGAATTGTTAGGTACTCTCTTTCACAAACTATATGCCATTATATTAAATATATTTAGAAAAGCAACAGGTAAATTCAGTATTATTTGATTTTTTGAGATAACTAGTTAAAAATAAAGCTTTATTAATAATTTCATCATGTATTTGAAGAAATTAGGGTAAGAGCATAGTCAGAACTATCTGATATGTCCCAAGTACCTGACACTTGGCAGCTACTCAATTATAGTTTGCTCAACATTTGTTGAAGAACTTAACTGTTGAGTCTAATATCTGAATATATGTAGGTCTGTTATTATTCTCTATTGCTAACTTCTTATTCATTTTCTCTCTCTGCATTTTTAACCACATCTCCTAATTTTTTATAGGATACCACACACTGCATATGAAATACAGAAGAGGTTCTAGAAAATGTTATTTTTCACAAAAAGAATATTCTATTTTCTTTTGGCAGCAGAGTACAAATAGATATCCTTGAGCCTGTAAATCGCTGGTTTTAGGCTTTGAAATGGCTTTTTTGTATTAGTTTTGCACTTATTACTAGGGCATGATCTTTGTGTGATTTCAATAGAAAGCATGAGTCATATACTAACCCTTTTAAAAGTTACTGAACTTGAAACTCCATTTACTTCCTCTGCTCACTCTGCTCATCAAGATCACCAGTAATCTTACATTGTCCATTACAAAAAAAAAATTGTCCATTCTCAGCTTAATCAAACTTTCACAGAAGCAACTGACACAAGTAGCCACTCCCTCTTCGATAGATACCTTTAGCTCTATCAACCCACGTTGATTTCCAATTACTTTACCTTTACTTGCCTTTACCAAGAGGGAGAAACAGCTAAACATAAATAGTCTCCCACTATCTAAATCAAATAGGTCCTGTATGTTGGAAAGCGAGTAGCCTGAGTTGTAAGAGTAAGAGTCTGGGTGGTGAAGAACACCTGTACTTGCTTTCCAGGCCTTCCTAACAGCAAGGGAAGAGCCAGTGACATAGTTCCAAGAAATGAGATTGTCTGATGGTATTTCTGGAATGGCTTCTGCTTTTCTTGAAGAAGAAGGGAGAAGAGGAGGAGGAGAAGGAGAAGGAGGAGGAGAAGGCGGTGGCGGCGGCAACGACGACACGCTAGTGCTGTCTCCTCCTCTCCTTCTAGCTTTGAATAAAAACTCAACAGTAGAGATGCTGCTTCTAGATAGATGCAATCCCACATTCGTACAAAAACCTTACATGACTATGCCATCTAGTTATACCACCCCGTACCCTTCTCCTTGCTATCATTGGGAAACACCTAACACCCTGGTTATGCTTCATCATCCACTGAACACAAGAGGCCCCAGTTCCTGATCTCTGGTCCAACTGCATGCTTTTAAAAGATCTAACCACATTCTCTAGCCTGAATTTCAGTTCCCTGAAAACTACAGTTAACTGCACCCACTACTCCTTTTAGCCAAACACAAATACTCATGGGCACAGCCTTACCTTATCAACTGAAACTACTCTACCTACGAAATATTTATTTCAAATATTTTTTTCTTTAACTTAATCCTCACATCCACCCAGCTCTCCAACACTATAACTCCTCCTTTTTGTTTTTTACTATGATCTTGCTGATATGTCCAGTTTCCTACCAATCTCCTTTTTTTCCAATATAAGTGCCTCCTTCAGAATTAACTAATTACAGGGTGTACAAGTAATTAAGAAATCCCTCCGTTGTGGGAGAAGCAGGGCTGCCGAGGAAAACTAGACAGACAGAGCCCTGCCTTCAAGAAACTGAAAATTATGGTAAGAGAAAGAGCTTATCAATCCTAGAACCAAAACTAAATATACTTACATACTATGGTAAATTTTAGAAAGTGAACAAGGCACTGATTGAGAAAGACAACAGTGATGGAAGGAGGAAGGGGCAGAGGAAGAAGGCTTCTCCAGGAACTGATCTTGGAGCCAAGCCTCAAGAACGAGAAAAATAGTTGGTAGAAGAGCATGTTGGGCGGAAGGGAAAACACATGCAAAGGTCCTTCTCTCTGAGGGTCCCTCTTTCCTCTTTCCCCTCCTGTTCCCCATTGGTGTTATCCCTCTCATCCAGACTCTTATCAAATCCACTGTATTCCTTCTTGACTTGTATCTGTCTTTCTCTTCCCTTTCTCCATGATTTCTTGCTTTCTACTGTAGCCAGCATATAACATAGAACTAAAGAATGTTTAAATTATTGGCTTAATAATTATCATTAATGTTAGCTAAATAATTAAACTTCCCATTATTTTTTTAAGTTGGCCAATTGCACATTTTCTTCAATTTAAAAACGAAATCTGCAGAATTTAACTCTGTGTCACTCAACTCATTTTCTTCCTTGTGAATCAGTATAACTTTAGTAGGAAGAAAAGTAAACATTGATAGTTCAGTTAATGATAAATGAAGTAACTGTTCAACTTCACTTAATTACTTTTATAACTTTTTTTTTTAAGATTTTATTTATTAATTGAGAGAGAGACAGTGAGAGAAAACATGAGCGAGGAGAAGGTCAGAGAGAGAAGCAGACTCCCCGTGGAGCTGGGAGCCGGATGCGGGACTCAATCCCAGGACTCTGGGATCATGACCTGAGCTGAAGGCAGTCGTCCAACCAACTGAGACACCTAGGCATCCCTTAATTACTTTTAAATACTGTTCTGATATACAATCTAAAATCAAACCTTACCTAACCAAGTTTTGAGACTGATTCTCCCTAACCATTCATAAAAATATTAAATATTTTATTTTTTCCTTTTTAAAAATTACATATCTATAAATCTGTTCAAAGACTTTAAACAGTTATGGCCATAGAACAAAACTCACAGTCCCAAAGCATGGCCGTCTACACTCTCACTGGAATGTGACATTTAGTAATACTAGTATATGAGAACTTCAGTGCATGCATACCTTGTTGTCTTCCCAGTAAAGTGCAAAACATTCATCTCCAGGTTTCCACAATTTTGCGTACTCCATAGGAATAGATGATTCCAGTACTTTTTCTGGTTTAATAGGCCCAGATCTTCTTTTGGGCCCACTGCTGTAAAACACTTTATCATCATAGGGCGTAGCTGTGATGGGTCCTGTTGGCTTAATAGGTCCTACTCGCCGGCCCTTCAGTGGCATGTCTGTCTCTCCATTTGGAACACCAATGAAACTATTAGTTCGGACAGGATTCTGGAAATCAGTATTTACATTAAAATGTTTTTCAATTTTTACACCACTGAAAGTTTCATTACTTATTGTTCGTGGTTTCCTGTCATAAAAATGATCAGGATTTGCTGTTTGGTTTTCTCTTTTCCCACGTTTTTGATTATTATAATCAGTGGATTCTTGAGGAAGTGGATTTTCTTTTGCCTCTGCATAGGACGGGCCTTTTCCTGATCTGCTTTGCATAGAGTTATCCCTTTTTTTGAAAGCACCATCACTGTGCTGAGAACTTATAGGGTATGTAGTATCTTTACTTCTGTCATATCTGGAATAGGGTCTATCACACTTGATTCTCTCTTCAGCCCATACTTCAGATCCTGAAGAAGTACTTGGTCTTTCAGAACCTCTGTTTCTAGGTAATCCACTGCCTTCTAAAACTGACTTTGAATTTTGGGCGTCTCTTTGAAAACGAGGAGGTTTCTCATTTCTTGGCTGTCTGGTATCATTTCGCGGAAGATATCTTGGTTGATTATTATCTTTTACTCCATTTTGCTCAGTATTTGACAATCTGTGCTGTCCCTGATGAAGCTGCTGCAGCTGTGACTTAGGTTCTGAAAAACAGAAGTTTATTATATATTATTAAATGAAGGCTCTGCATTAGAACCAGATTATTTAAAAATATCTAACAATTGTTATGTTAATATGAATTACCAAACTACTTATTCTACCACCTTCCACTACCTCCCCACCTCATTACCTTAATCCCTCTCTGCTTCCTTCAAGTTCTGTATTCCTAATGTATTTCTAATTTACAGTTTTCACTAATGTGGCTGGCTAGCCACATCAGTGAAGTAAAACAATGATGTGAACCATGAGACAATGGTTGAAATCTAGAAGGAATCTATCTTTGTCCTTGAATGTTTGTATTCTTGTAATATAGATAACCATATATGCTATTCTGGTAATTCACTTTCCGAGACATTAATGAAACAGAATTGCAAACTGCTAAGAAGCTGCTATGAAACTGTACAACTATTGCTTTCCCAACTCTTTCCCAAATTCCACTTCAATTTAAATACATACGCTATCATTGTCTGTCAAGTTCTAGCCTCTGCAAAAATGTTACTCCTCAACTCTGTCTGGATGTGGAATTGTTATGTGTTCAGATTACAAATAGATATCCTACCATAGAAAAGAATAAATAATTTTTTTGACTTATCAAAGTAATTAAGAGCAGGTAATACTTGGAAATACAGAAAAAAATGTAAAAAATATGAGTAAGCACAATAGTGCAGATAATGTCCAACTAGTAACCCAAAGCAGTAACATAGTAAATACATACTAATGGATAATTTACTGTCTATATTTCATGTAGTGATTTTTATTGTACTTCAATCTGTAACTTGTCATTTATACTTTCTTCATTGTTTCACACAGCATGTTTACAACCTCATTACCAAACATATTGACTGGCCTTTGGTGCACATGTCTTGTCATATACAGGGGTTACAGTATTTCTCAACAGTGGCCTACTGACATTTTGAGTGAGACGCTTTCCTGCTTTTTAAGAAAATTAACCTTTCTCATACCCAGGCACTAAATCCCAAAGCATCCTCCCTAGTCACTCTGACGTCCAAAACTGTTTCCATACATTTTCAAACACCCACTGAAGGCAAAGGGTACCAGGTAAAATGTCTCAAATGACAGGAAAAAGAGAAGACCCTTAAAAGCTCCTGAGTGACAAAGTAAGATCAAGACTCACAATGGCAAGAAACTTCTCAATACAACCACTGGAAGTCAAAGCCAATCTAATAGGCTTTACATGTCTTTGAAATTAAAGGAAAATTATTTCCTAAGTACAATTCTATACCCAGCCAAATCACCCATTAATTTTGACAAAGAATACATATTTTTTCGAATATACAAGATCTCAAAGAGAAGCCAAGACTAAAGAGATAGTTTTTAAAAATCACCCTTTCTCAAGACCTGCTTTATAAATATAACACAAGTATCTTATTTTTAACAACTGCAGTCAATATTATATTTTTCTTTAGAGAGAAGCAAAATGGCCACCTTTAGTTTCTGCTGGCACTACTATCCAAGAATGATAATTGAGGGAGGCAAGAAGAGTGAACGTAAGTAGGACACAAATGAGCATTTTCAGCAGAAAGCAGGTACTGGCATTTGTTTCAGTCATTCTTAGAGAATAAAAACAGCAGTTGCCTCTTGCTGACTATCTGCTATGTATTAGGCACCATATACCGGCCTTTATATACATTATCAATAGTCCTCACAGTAGTCTCAAGATGTTAAGATTTATGTAACAGAGAGAGGTCCCTTGCAGAGTGCACTGAAGGAAATTTTCAGCCTCCAAAACAAGTAAAATATGAAGGTATTTTGTTTGCTGTCAATTAGGTTTGAATAGATATTTGAGAAGCATAAATTTTAGAACTGCTATGTTTAGGAATCAATTTTTAAGTTATGCCAATTAGGGCCACCAATATCTATGATGGTCAGGAAGTACAAATAACTTTGGTCATCACAAGAGCAACTAAGTATCCTGGATTACAGATAGGGATCTGGATAATCATGTATATAAAAAAAATGGACAACCATGTATACAGAATGTAGGTGTGGGAGAGTTTGATTTCAGTTCTTCTAAAAGAAAAAAAAGGACAAGATTTCCATATTTATTTGATGATGTACATTAGATTACAGAATAAAAAAGTAATTTACTAATTTTGAATATACTTTATTATGGGATAATAATAGTGAGAGAAGAATTCCTACAGAAAATTATTGTTTAAAATAAAAATTGCTCTTAGAAATAAACTTATTTTAATAAGGCAGAAAATACAACGGTACTTTTAAAAGAACACAGTTTTCACATACAACCATTTTCTTTCAAAAAAAAAAAAAAAGAATAACAGTAAGTCAAGAAAGGAAGGTCCTTAAATGTTTCATCATTCTTGAATGTGTTTAAATCCAGTATCTTTTCTTAGGGTGTTATGTAATGAAGTGAGATACAAAGAAAGTATTTTCAAAGTGAGCTAACCTATTAAATAACAGAATATGCTCAATTACTAAATTGTGGAAAATTTTATTTTAAATAAAGAAATAGCCCCAAAATCAAACAGAAATAAATCTTCATAGTTCTCCCTCAGAATCTAATTGCTCTCTGCCACACTTCTTCAGAAGGCATGATGATTTCAAACCACCCCAAAAAACTACTCAACACCACATGCGACACTCTAGTAATAAATATACTGAGATATTTTTCCATATAGGCAGTGGGATAAAATGCAGGGTTTTTTTTTTTTTAAATGACCTGAAGAAGAAACATGAAACAAAAACATATATAGAAATCGGTAACATTTAATTTTAAATAGGAGAAAAAAGGGGGAGATTAGCAAAAACAATGGAAAAATTCATAAAAAAATGGACAAAAATGTGAAAACATCTAAAAGATCAACCTGATAGCCTCTTTTTTTTTTTTTTTTAAGTGGACTCCTCACCTAGTGTGAGGCTTGAACTCATGACCCTCAGATGGAGAGTCGCATGCCCCACTGACTGAACCAGCCCAGAGCCCCTAAAAGAGCAAAGGGATAAAAGCTCAAATGAAGAAACTAACAAAAGATTGCTGTATGAATTTAGTCTGACTTGTGATAAAATTTTCCTATCACACCAGACCATAAGTTCCTAATGTATGTTTTTAAGATAATTGATTATAATGTTTTACATTCTCATGATTTGAAATGTAAGGGTCATTAAAAATGAATTTACTAATTGCCACAAACTATTTGGGTTTGTATATAGGAATGTGCTGAATTAATCGGGCATCTTAAAATATTAATACTTCCCCACTGAATATTCATTTTCCAGTATTAGTTGTACCTGCATTTTATAGTTAAAAATCCGGTATATTTTGTTTCCTGATGATTCTTCAACTTATTCTGAGATATCTACCAGAAGTGACTTAGTATTTATTAAGATTTTACTATGTGCCTGACTCTACTCTGAAGGTCTTTTGTCTATATTATTTCATGTAATTCTCATATTCACCCTGAAGAGCAATATTATCTTTATTTTCCAAATAAAGAAACAAAGAAGGCTAGAAGCTAGAGAATGTTGCCAGAATTTAAACTCAATTCTCCTTGAAGCCACTATTTCCCACTATGCCAAGCTGCCTGACCAGAGAAACAAAACAGAATGCAACCAATGTGTTGGCTACAATTTTATCCCCTACATCTGTTCACTTCTGGTGAGATGCAGAAATCACAAAGGCTTTTTACCAATCCCTGATGGGCTGAAAAAATAAATCTGGATACTAGGAAAATTTGGATACTACCAGATTCCTGACCTAAAACTGTAAGTCTTTTATCAATGCAGAAAAAACCTAAAACCCTTATTAAGAGTTGGACTGGTATCTGGAATCTCACAAACTGACAGAGACAGCAGTGTGTCAGGTACAACCTCTGGAGAAGGATTGCATAGGTCATAACACAGCTCGGACAGGTAATAGTTTTGTAATTCTCGACAAGAGATAACTTTTCAGAGCCCCCTCTTTAAGAAAGGGATAACAGAGGATTAACTAAGTTAATATATGCAAAGTACTTAGGACAATACCTGGTTTTACTAAGCATGCAGTAAATGTGAGCTGTCACTGTTACTATTATGATTATTATTAGCATTATATTAATGCAAACAAATTTAAATACTTGGATAATAAGTTGCTTCTCTATTTACACATATCCCCTACTTCCAACCCCTACCTCTAGTTAGGATCCTTTCCTTGATTTATTTATTTTTCCCTTTGTGCTTCTTTTTCTTGTTGTTGTTGAAAATAGGGCAGAAAGAATGCTTTAGTAAAAACTTCACCGTCAAATTATAAAAAATCATATTATAGAGAAAATTCAGATAGATCAGAAAATCAAAATCTTACTCTAATACTGTTTTTCATTTAAAATATTATAAACATTCTCCAGATAAAATTCTCTTATACACCCTTTGAAATTTTTCTATATTAAAAAATACTAAGAAATACTTTAAAAAGTAAAAAAGTCACTCATAATCCTATCATAAGAAATACAAATAGAATGAAAGTACTACCTTCTGCCTACCCAAACCTACCTCTAGGGATAGCCAATATTAACATTTTCAGAGGTTATTCTTCCTTTTTATATAATTCATACAGACATATCTATACATATTTTATTTATTTTTAAGCAAAAAAAGCAGACTCATGCACATCTCAACAGCTGCTGTATACTTTTTAAATCAACTGTGTATCAAGGCCATCTTCCCATTTTCCATGCCCAGAGGCATCTCATTAATTTTGACATTCCATGTTTTTTTTTTTTTTAAGAAGGTACTTTAAATATTATTATGTATTAACCAAAATGAAGGTGGTGTGTAAGTCTTACTCGGCATTGTTTTCTTAAGTCAAACAAATGGTATTCAGTAGTATTTATTAAAGGAAAGATACAGTTACTAAAAACAATGGGAATGGGATAGCTTCTAAGTTCAAAATCATTACCTGTTTAACACTGTCACCTGGGCTCAGCTAAGGGGGCAACACTGAAATAGAAAATACACTTTCTGTAAGAAAGGTTTGCATCAAAGCACATTGGGACAGAGATCGAGTTCAGTGATTACAGAGAAACACTGCACAACATAAAAACACTGAGCTCAAGCCAAACAAGTTCATTCTCCTACTTCTGAGTGATGCATCTTTGACAAAATCACAAAGAGACTGAGATTCTTCATCTGGAAAGTGTGGATAATTATAATTATTACAAGATTATGGTGAAGAATCAATTAGGAAGTAGTTGTGAAATTGTCTTTCTCATGGTCCGGATGAGGTCTTTGGATTAGACTGACAATTGGAATTAAATCCCAGTCCTATCACTGAGCAACTGTGTGACCTTTGAAAATTGGAATAATGCTACCTACATATTTTCTTCATTCAGTTATTCTATACTATAGTTAGGTGAGCATGGACTCTGGAAAAGCATCAACACTCTTCTAGTCACTTTATAAAAAGCTGTGGTAAGACTCATAATCTCTTTATCCTGTGGTGCTTTAGGTATAACAGGAAGCAGCAGACAACAAATAAGTAAACTAGTAACAGTTTAAAATTGTGATAATGACTAAGAGGGAAATATGTAGACTTCTATATAAAACTGGGAGGAGTGGGAGTATACCAATTTAGGAGGAAAAGTTCTGTGAGGAAGTGTGCTTTGGCTGCACCCTAAAGATGAGAAGCAATACAATGAAAGTCAAGAAGAGTAATCCAAGAAGCAACACCACACATAAAAGTCCTGGGCTGGAAACTTGCCTCATAATGTGTCCCTGAAAACATCCTTGCAGGCAGAATTTTAGATAAAAACATAATCACCACTAGTTATTAATTTCAAGGGGGAAAAGTTTATATATGTATATATCTCAATACCCCAAAATTGATGTCCATTACGCTATATAAAAACAGCAAATCCCAGGAACCCCTGGGTGGCTCATTTGGCTGAGTGTCGTGATCCCAGGTCCCAGGATCAAGCTCCATCGCCGGGCTCCATGCTTCTTCTCCCTCTACCATTCCCTCCACTTAGACTCTCTGGTTCTCCCTATCTTTCTGTCAAATAAAGAAAGAAAATCTAAAAAATGAACAAAAAACAAAACCCCCAGCAAATCCCAGAATAAAAGGACACAAAAATGAACACTGGTAATCTGACATGGCATTTTTCTTTCATTATTCAAAGATATAGTTTTTTTATTCTCATAATATTCTTTCATAATTGTGATATACATTAAGCTTAAGGCTAATCTCACAAATAAACCTATTTATAATACTCAGTGTTCACAGAATTAATCCTTTAGTATCTCAAATCCCCTTTAAAAACAGAATGAAAAGTCAATGAAAAAAGAGGGGGGCATGAAGCATAAAATCATTGCTGCTATAAATGAATAAATATGAGAACACTGAGAAAACACACAACACGCACCCGTGATACACCTGCAAAGATGTCCCTTCTCCAGTCATACTTAAAAGGCATGCAAAGTCCAAGCCAGTTCTTACAAACGCAAAAGAAAACCAAAAAAAAAGTTTAGTTTGGGGAGTACATAAAATTCCTCATATAGTTAAAAGACCAAATGAACTTAGCTCAGGGTACAAGTATAGTAACATTCCCATTTTATAAATAAAGAAGTTGTAGAAGCTTGACCAAGGTCATACAACTAACTCGGGTAGAGCTGGGATTAACCAAGCAGTCAGGCTCCAGACTTCAGTATTAACTTCCCTGCAACAAAGATACCATTGTGCTAGTAGCATTAAATCATTAGTAATCATGAGTCATTTTCAGTATTTCCTCAGGGAACAGAGGTTAGGACTACCATAAAAATATAAATCAATTCATTAAATGAGAATACATATGCTTAACTTGGCTGATTTTCCTTCTTTATAAACAAATTGTAGGAATATGGCTACATCACAAGTTTCATATGTAAAATATGTCTGTGGATTAATTTAATTTTCCTTTTACCTCTGAACACATTAAAAATTTTGTTACATCCTAGCCAGAGGGCATTTCTAGCCACAATTTGGCCTTTTCTCCATTTGTAACTCAGAGATATCCTAAAACAGAGTTTCACTTCCTGGAAAATGAGAAAAGTCATGTTCTGAGTGTTTTCAGTGGATTATGATCACACATGCACCCATGCCTGCACAGTGCCTGAGCATGTCCCAGGAGTCTTCCCTCTAGCCTCTCTTTGGTTCTCAGCTTGGATTTCACTTTTCCTGGGAGGTCCTTCTCCTCCAACCCCACAGAGACTGAGCCACGCACCCTCGCTCTGTGCACAGCAATGTACACAACAGCACAGAAGAGAACAGCCAGAATCTCTCTCCTGTGCTAGACTTTAATATCTCTGAACTATGTTCTTTTACCAATATATCCCTTCTAACATAGTATCTGCCACATGGTAAGCCTCAAGTTAATATTGTGGAATGAATAAATGATCATTCACTCTTTCCCAGACTGAGTATACACAGCTCTTTTAAAGAGAAATCATTTTTTAAAAATAAAGGGCTCTTTTTGGTAATTAGTACTGTATGTTCATATCACCATGGTAGCGCAATCTCCTGTAATCTGTATTTTCGAACAATTTCAAGAAGAAAAAACATTTTCTGGGTCACCCCTCTATGGGTATAATGCTTGTCTCTTCTAATGAAGAAGCATTAGAGAAGATGAGGTAATGGGGTATGGTGACACTGCTTTGTGGAGCCTAACGTGTTCCCTGTAGCTGTGCCATTTTACCTGAGTCATCAGAGCTCTTAATCCTAATGCATTAAACCCTAAACTATAAAGGACCATTCCTTATTCCTTTCCTTTCAATCAACTTTGATAGCTAAATAAATTCTGTCAGTCACATTTCTGTGTTTCTTATAAAACGCCTCAGAAATTGGATTATTTCATCTTCCTAGCATATCCTGGACATATAATAAACACAAGAATTTTTTTTTTAAGATTTTATTTATTTGACAGAGAGATCACAAGTAGGCAGGGAGGCAAGCAGAGAGAGGCGGGGAAGGAGGATCCGTATCGAGCAGAGAGTCCAATGTGGGGCTCAATCCCAGGACCCTGAGATCATGACCTGAGATGAAGGCAGAGGCTTAACCCACTGAGCCACCCAGGTGCCCCATAAACGCAAGAATTTTTAATCAAACGTAACACTGCATTCTTACTCTCATCCTATATTACTCACTGCCATTAATGCCTTTAGTTCAAGTGTGCACTAGTGCACTTGTGTAAGTCAAGTATCATTCCCTTCCTGATAAACTGGGCATTTATACAAGAGATGCTAAACTTTTAAGTCAGAAACCATTTAGAAATAACAACTTATATTATTTTTGCTTTAAATCAAATATCAATGTTTACTGCAGAAAATACACTAGAAACACCAACTAAAATGTCACGTATTATCAAACTTGCAAAAACCAAAAGGATAATGCTTCAAAACAACTAAAGCTCTCATATAGGAAGCATCAGTCAAACGTAAGAAACTAAACTTAACTTGTGTGATCTTTTCTTCCAAGCTGATTAAAATTTCCCAGGATCATGAGTATGATAATTTTAGATTCCACATTATCTTTCTAACACATTTCTTGCAAATTTTACAGAAAACTATAGCAAAACAAAAATAAGAACAACTTGAAGTCAAAATATGCTAGTGAAATTTAAAGCTACTTTATTTTCAGGGACAAAAAAAAAAAAGAAAGTAAAGAGGATTTTTATAAAGAAAAAGCAAAGGAATGTCCACTTTTGGCTACAACACTTTTTTTTTTTTTTTTAAGATTTATTTATTTATTTATTTGACTGAGATCACAAGTAGGCAGAGAGGCAGGCAGAGAGCCCATGCGGGACTCGATCCCAGGACCCAGGGATCATGACCCGAGCTGAAGGCAGAGGCCTTAAACCACTGAGCCACCCAGGCTACAACACTGTTTTTAAAAAGCCACAGTACCGTGGTACAACAGGTTACCTACTGATGTCTAAAATGATTCAAGTTGAATAGCTGAAACTACTGCAGAGTAATCCTCCAAGAAGCAAAACAAAACAGAAATAAATCATTAAAGGCATTTGTTACAAAAAGCTGGTCTCAACTAACTGGTATGTGAATTCACATTATAAATGAAGCATAACACTTTCTAATATTTCTATGTCTATATTTCAGCCACTTTATACATAAATTTTTTTACCTCAAAATTTTCAACAATACAAATCAGGACTTTTTGTATAAAATATCTTTAGATGTTGTGTATATTCTGTAATGATCATAAAACTCTTTGGCTCTAAAAATTTGTCTGTCAGCTCGAAATTTATATACTTGTTTCCTCAATAAAAAATGACTTCCTCTACAAATTTATTCTGTATGAATTCTGACTTAGATTATAAAATATAAGACCAAGGATTATGTCTCATGCCTTGCAGGTTCATATAAACAGAAGTAGTTATTAAATGATTATGTTTTCCACATATCATAAAAATAAAACACAACCATTTAAAAATATAATGTGATAGGCAGCAAGAAAAATCATCCATCATCCCAAGCATATAGCTTAACATATAACTTAAATATGCTCTTTCTAACCAGTCTCTTCAAAATAATCATTTTATTGTCCCTATAACATTTATCTACTGGATATCCTTCAGCTTGTCTTCTAACTCCACCACTTCACTGGCAGTATTTTTGTCAAGGTTTTCTTCAATCAGTGTATGCTAGAACCAACTTAAACATTGTACTACAACTGACATTAAATTTTCAGAAAAATCTGGAAGCCAGTTGTTAAACTGTTGATAGTCTGAAATTGGCAGCAGTGAAAATATTTACACCATAGAAATCAGGAAAAGCAAAAAAACAAGGGCATTCCCCTGCCCCCACCTCTTCTCCCAGAGCCTGCTGTTAAACATTTACCTGTACACTGCTGATGTTCAGTCAACTCAATGGACACTTTCCATCCTTATCTCTCACTTTCTCCCATATTCCTACTTCTTTGGCAACTGGCTTCTCAGCTTCCTTTACTGGCTCCTCCATCCCTACTTGATCTCTAAATTCAACTGCATCCTTGATGTCTCTCCTTGATTTTTAATAATTAATGTATCTTAAAATTAAACTCTTGATTGCTCTTTCTCCCCTTAAACCAATAGGTGCTTCAAAACAGAGCACCATAGAAAGAGTTCTGAGTTAGGAATCAGACAGACAAGGGGCCACGTTCCACTTCTTGAATTCTTATGGGTAATATGTTTTATCCCCTCAAGTTTATTACTTATATGTCAAATGGAAATAACAACACACATTTTGCATTCGCAAATGATTAAATGAATTAACAGTATGCAAAGCATCTAGAACAGTTCCTAGCATATAGAAGATGCTCAGTAATGGCTGCTTATTCTATTTTTATGGTCAATAAATGCTTAAATGAATGGACCATTAATTGAGGAGGAGGAGGAAAACAGAAGAATGGGAAAAATAAAAAAGAGGCTAGTGTGTCCCAGCATCCTGATAAAAACCTATATCTATCTTCTATAGATCTAAGTACCAAAGAAAATCAGTTATATATCACAACAGATAGCATGGTTAACAAATCTTAAAACTATGTATGCCAAATAACTTGATTTCTATACATTTGCCTGAAAACAACTATTACTATGTAAATAATTTTACTAAAGTATTATTTTGGAAAGTTATTGTTATAGCAGAGTTTAGAAACTTTTAAATTACTAACAACATCAATGGAATAATGATCGTTTACTATGGAGCCATTAAAAATTATGCTGGCAGGAATATATAATTACATAGAAATATTGTTATATTTTATTGTTAGGACAAAAAGCATCTGTATGTTAGAATGATCTCAAACAGAAACAAAAACAGAATATGGTGATGAGATCATGGGCCATTTTCCTTTTCTTTTGTTACTTATATTTTTAATTTAGTTTTTTCCTAAATATATCAATTAACATCTATACAACAGGACACACAACACACTTCTGCAGTACCTGATCAAGACATTTATTAACCTCAATTTTTGGTTTTCTATTCTTAAAATGCCCTTCTAAGATATGTTTTTAAAAAGTGCATTTCAAATTTGTGGTAAGCCGATTTAAACCAATTTTTCTCTGTATTTCCTTTAAAATTTTTCACTAAGGTTATCCCTAAATTCATATATAGTATTTTACATTTAATTATTAAATTCAAATCACTACCAAATTTACATTTATAGTCGGGACATTACATGTGCAGCACTGTAGCATATTTTTAATTTCAGTATTCCATAGATTATGTGAGATATTCAACACTTTGTTAAAGAATAAGCTTTGTATTAGATAATTTTGCTCAACTCTAAGCTAATATAAGTGTTCTGAGGACATTTAAGTTAAGCTAGGCTAAGGTGTATTAAATGCATTTTGACTTATGGTATTTTCAACTTAGAACGGGTATATTAGGTTGTAACCCTATCTTAAGTCAAGGAAGATCTGTATTTGGGTGATCTTTTCCTGAGGAAACCCTTCACAAGAACATCTGGTCTAAAATATACATATTCTCTTTGACTTCGTTTCCCACCTTTCCAATTAAGCCATTACCACTATATCACATTTCCCTCCTACAGCCCCATCTTCTTCAGTTTTCAAAATTTGAGCTATAAATCTTTAAGTCAACCTATTTAAGCTGATTTGAAACTTGAATAAAATAAAACAAAACCAAAAAAGATACCTAACAACTATCAAAAGCCTGCAATGTCATGTCATTTACCCATCAAACCACCAATATTATATTTGCTAACATCTAAATATATTATTTATATCTCAACATTATGCAGAATTCGAAATTATGCAGTAATGTTAATTAAGTAAATGCTACTTCTCACAAAATTCACAGGAAATAGAGTGATGGAACACCACAAAAACAGTGTATGTAGTGGAATCTGAATATTTTTCTGCCACTGGAAAGAGATAACGGAGCATTTTAGGCAAGGGGGTAGTAGGATCAAGTTCATGTTTCTGTTTTGTTTTTTAAAGATTTTATTTATTTATTTGAGAGAGAGTGAGATCACGAACAGGGGGGAAGGGTAGAGGGAGAAGCAGACTCCCCGCTAAGCAGGTAGTCCAATGTAGGACTTGATCTTAGGACTCAGGAATCACGACCTGAGCTGAAGTTAGATGTTTAACCAACCAAGCCAACCAGGCGCCCTCAAATTTTTAAAAGATGACTGACCACGATATGGAGAATAGGATGATAAAGATCTGCAAAGATTCAGTGGAGCACTGATGAAGGCCTGGAGTAGGACAGTAGCGGTGGAGATGAGGGGATGATGAGTGGAGGAGGCTGTTGCTGCTACTGCTAATCATGACAATGATGATGAATGTGGTGGTCGTGGTAGAACTGCCTTTATATGGAGCCTTATGTGCCAAGCACTATGCTTAGCACTTTATGTGCATTAACTAATTGATCTTTTCAACAACCTTACAACTTAGGTGCTGCTACTATTTCCCCATTTCGCAATAAAGATATTAAGGTTTCAGAAGTTATGTTACTTGCCCAAAGACATACAACTGGTAAATACAGAAGTTTTGAGTTGGGGCGCCTGGGTAGTTCAGTCTTAAATCTTAAAAAAAAAAAAAAGATTCGTGAGTGAAGTTAGTAAAAGAATCAGTTGTATTTATCTGCACCAGAATCCTGTCCAAGTCTCTCCTTCTTTTGATAACAGAATCGTGCTTTGAAGGGGAAGGTAGCTGTGGGAACTACTCCTTCCTCTTTACATACAATACTGAAGCAATCAATTAAATTAATTAATCAATTAAGATGTCCTGTGCTTTCCTGACCAACAGGCCTTTCCTGACTAAGAAGGCCTTTTCCTGTCTGACTTCCCAGGTATGAGGACCATTTCCTTGTTTCTGACATATGTATTTTTTAATTACCTTTTATCTCATATTATAAAAGGAGATTTGACACACCAATACCCTAGTGTGTTCATTCTCCAAGTCTCTTTGGGCTTCTATCCTAGCCACTCCATATACATGAATGCCAAAATCCCTAGTAGGACTCAGTTGAGCTTGGGTAACGAATAATTATATGATTAAAGGTATTTATCTTTGCCCCCCCATTTACTTGCAAAGTTGAGTCTTATTACCTCCATTTATGCCATTATATATTGGCCTTATGCTACACGTGGAGATACCTGAGTCAATCGTTTCTACCACGTGGAGACACTCTGTCAACAACAACAACAAAATAGCAGAATGCAGAGATAGAAAGATTTCCCAGTTATCGAGCAAAAAAATTCTTTTTTTTTTTTTTTTGCTTACTTGCATTTCTGTGGCTTATATCTTTTTTTTTTTAAAGATTTTATTTATTTTATTTGACAGAGAGAGAGATCACAAGCAGGCAGAGAGATATCTTAAAGCAAACTAATTTAGAAGTTGGTGCCAGAAAATAGGATGGTATAAGTGACAGAATCTCAAATGTAAAACGTTTTAGCAAAAAAGAGTGCAGGATAGTGAAAATCTCCTCACCCCCTAACAGGAAATTGGAACTCTTTACTGTACTTTTAAACTGTAGCCTATTGTCTTGAAACTGAGACTTCCTAACTAAGGACACTGATGCTTTAAAAGAATGTGATATGAAAAGAAGCTGCTGGTTATTTCTTACTGCCTTCATACCCTACAAGATAGATACAAGTCACCAACTTTGGAAGTACAAGGCACACAGATACAACTAGGTAAGAGGTGCTCTTCTCAATTACCACCAATAAGCCAAAAAGGCAGAATCAGATAATCATACTTCTTGAGGAATTACAGAAATCTATGAACCAGGAAACAAAAGAGGGAAAGTGGGAGATAAGACTGGATCCTGGAAAGAGGAAGCTTGATCACCTATGACTATGTCCAACATTAATAAATGTCGGTTGAGTTCTTAGTTCCTATATTTATTTAATTTAAATCTTATCCTTCTCATAAAAATGTCTTTATTTGAATTCTCTTCATATTTTTAAGTGTTTACTCTGCATATAACTAGGTTATATTCTTTATTTTGCTTTCTAAAATTTTGATGCAAAATATGAAGAAACATATATAAAACTGACAACATAAAATTTAGGAATAAATTACACAAAAATGGGAATGGTAGATAAATACAGATCTAAGAGAGTTACTATGTCCATTATTCTCACAATGCCTCTTGTTGCCCATTCAGAACAAATTAAGATTATCCTGTTCTTAGTTAGATGTAGAAAGTTAAAAGAGTAAAGTCACTATCTCAAGGCATTCCTACCCCCATCTCTGGCCAATCTATCTATCTTCCATAATAATAGAAAGAATCAAACCTACTCTTTCTATCTCAAGTTGAAATTTAAAATACATAGGGGTGCCTGGGTGGCTCAGTGGGTTAAAGCCTCTGCCTTCAGCCCAGGTCGTGATCCCAGGGTTCTGGATGGAGCCCCACATCGGGCTCTCTGCTCACCGGGGAGCCTGCTTCCTCCTCTCTCTCTGCCGACCTCTCTGCCTGCTTGTGATCTCTATCTGTCAAATAAGTAAATAAAAGCTTTAAAAAAAAAAAAACATATTCTCAGTGGACATCATTTTAAGTGGTAGTTATATATGGAACAAAAATTGATTTTTGAAAGTTGGCTTCATTATCTAGCCACCAATTATAATATCTAGTCTGTAAAACCAAATCCAAAAAGAAAAATCTATATACAAGAGCCTTCTGGAACACAACCCTATCACAAGCTGATCAATTAAATCTTCCCAAGTTGACATCAAGTCATTACATATCACATAGAAACACTTTAATTAGTGATTACTCTCAGAGAATAATGTAATCTAACCTCATTTTTTTTTCAGAATACTGATAAAAATGTCAACTAGAATTATGTTTGATTCCAATTTAAATGTTATAAGAAAATGTCTAAGTACATGTGATGATCAATAACCTCTGACAGAACTTTTAAAAATTAGAATAAAGAAATGATGGCACCCTTTTAGAGAGAATTATATGATATAATATGAAGGTAAATGTGTTACTAACCTGCCTTAAATTTGTTAGAAGTATATTCTTAAAGGATGCATTTTTTCCCCCAAGAAGCCTGACACATTACACAGAATCTGCTATGATAATAAGTCCATCCAGGCCTACATTTACTCAGCTAAAAGGTTATTTTTAGGGTATTAAAATTAAAATCCTGACACAGTTCATATTATACAAAACATAGAAGCAAGAAATATTTGGGCGCCTGGGTAGCCCAGTGGGTTGAGCCTCTGCCTTCAGCTCAGGTCATGATCTCAGGGTCCTGGGATCGAGCCCCATATTGGGCACTCTGCTCAGCAGGGAGTCTGCTTCCTCCTCTCTCTCTGCCTGCCTCTCTGCCTACTTGTGACCTCTCTCTCTCTCAAATAAACAAAATCTTCAAAAAAAAAAAGTAGCAAGAAAGATTTGATAATTCAACTAAATTAGAAACAAAAATGTAAAAACCCCCAATACATGTATCACTCAGTCATGATTATTTATAATCAATCTGGGACCGTAATAGACCCACATAATGACACCAGTATTATGAACATTAAAATTATAATAGCCTCACTTCTTTCATTAGTTGTTCATGAAGATTCAACTCTTATTTTCAGCACAGAGCAAACTTTATCCTGAAAAGCCTCCTAAATTTTCCTTAGAAAAATGGCCAACATTTTCTCCCATCAATAAAGAGTCAATTTTAGAACTCAAGATATATAGAACAATGACCAAATTCTGAGAGAACACCAAAGTGGAGATTCAATTTTACGAAAGTAAAAAGTTATTTTAGGCTTTGTTTCCAATTTAGAAAACACATAAAATCATAAAATGAGCAGAAAAACAATTCAGTGCATTTCAACAATTCAATCCAATTACTACGAACCCCAGTTTCCCTAAGAAAACTGCAGTAGCATTGAGTGGGTTAACAAGAGAAAGAGTAACAGTGAGGTTGGCAACCACAAGCGAGCGTTCACATCTCTCCTGTCACCTTCACTGTAACAGGATTGATTACATGAAGGCAGAGCCATGACAATGTAAGAAGCATCTATGGACACAATAACCTTCAGTGTATATGTGATACATACCAATTTATCGTCCAGCTGTTTATGGTCATGTGTGTTATAATCAATCTCTTATGAGTCAACATCATCAAAGAAAAAGTTTTAGGTAGGAAGAGCCGCTACTGACAGTATCAGCTTTTGGTCAAACATTTAAAACAATAAAATATTAAACCAAAAAGTATTTTCAAGTCTGTCTGATTAAAGTATTACCCAGCCATTCAAAATAACTGATTGGTCTTATTTTCGCAATAAAACTTTGAAGTAAAAGATTAAATATTATCAAAGATTACAGGAATACCTCATTTTATTGCACTTCATAGATAGTACTTTCTTTTCTTTCTTTTTTTTTTTTTTAACAAATTGAAGGTGTGTGGCAACTCTCAGTCCAGATAGTCTACTAGCACCATTTCTCCAACTGCATTTGCTCACTTCATGTCTCTGTCTCTCATTTTGGTAATTCTCACAATATTTTACTTATTCATTATTATTATATTTGTTATAGTGATCTGTGATCAGTGATTATGACCTTCTGAAAGCTCAGATAACAGCATTTTTTAGCAATAAAGTATTTTTAATCAAAGTATGTTACTGTTTTTTAGACATAAGGCAATTGCACATTTAATAGTCTACAGTAAGTACAAACATAACTTTTGTATGCACTGAAAAACAAAAAACTTTATTTGACCCACTTTTTTGTGATATTCACTTTATTGCACTAAAAGGTTTAGTGTGGTGGTCTGGAATTGAACCTGCAATATCTCCAAGGTATGCCTGGAGAAATACAGATCATGTCTGATTGCTGTATTCATAACTGCTTCTACTAAGCCTTTACATTTTGTTCAGTGTTGTTTACACTAAATAAATGATAAATCCTTTTAAGTATTTCTATGCCCCTTTAATTTGTGTTTTTTTCTGTCTCACAAACTAGACAATAAGTTTCTTTGGGGCAAGAGCTACAAGATCCCTCTATTTCCCTGAATGTTTAGAAAAAGCTGTTTTATTACGTCCTGTATCCCCACCACTGGCTATAGACCTGGTATAAATAAATACTACATAAAATACATTTATAGAATGAAGAATTCCTCGTAACCCATAGAATGCAGTCTTGCTTCAGTCCCAATCCCAATCTGCCTTGCAGACAGAGAGAAAAAAAACTGTTTCCATGAAGGCACCAAACAAACTTCATTGCTCTCATGCCAAAAACCCTTTCACAGTTTTGCACTGCCATCTAGATGAAATAAAAACTCTTTAGGGCAAAATCCTCTGTATCTGTCCCCAGCTTACCATTTCTATCTCTGGTCCTCTATCCTCATCTCCCTCACACTGTCCCAAGATGGGAAACTGCTGTATTGCTGTCTCCAAGCCTGGACATGCAGAGCTCCCTCTACTTGGACTGTCCTTAATCCAGCATTGCTCTGTGGATTTGTCTAAGATGCCACCTCCTCCAAGAAGCGTTCTGCCCATCTCCCATCTTTTTTAGCTGGCTTGCCCTCACAGTGCTTCTAGGAATGAATGTAAATTTTGCTTCTTGAGAATAGTGGTCACCAAATATGACAGAAAACGAAGGGACACCTGGGAGGCGTCCCTCCCAGGTTAAGTCGGTTAAGCATTGATTTTGGCTCAAGTCATGATCTCAGAGTCGTGAGATCAATCCTTGCATTGGGCTCTGCACTGGGTGTAAAGCCTGCTTGAGATTCTCCCTTTTCCTCTGCCCCTCTCCCATGCTTGTGTTCTCTCTCTCTTCAAAACCAAAACCAAAACAAAAACTAATATAAGTTGGAGGGGGTAATTTCTGGTGTTAGGATGACTGCAGAACATGTGATTTGGGATCAAATTTAGAGGCTGTACTGTACAAATATTAAAATACATAATTTCTTGAATTTAGGAATTTATGAAGGTCACACATTATATTCTCTGTAAAAACCAAGGATCTGGAATATTACATATATTTTATAATGTCTATATTTTTCTCACATGCTAGTAGATTCTGTCATATTAATAACAATGACATAAAGAAAACACATCTATTAAAACACTCACCTGTATTACCATATGCATTCATAAATTTGTGTCCTTAGAAGCGAATCTAACACTGATGTTTGTTTTTTAGTGTAGTACTTATGTCATGTATCTTAACTTTGATACCTTTTTGCAAATGGAATGCTAATATTATTTCATTTTGTTGATATAAAATATGTTCTGTGAGAACTGAAGTCTTATAGATACACAGGTCACCATAAAATTACCATTTTCGGTCTCAACCTTATTATAATTTTGGAGACACTCAGGAATCAAAAGCAAATGTACAGAAACAGAAGGAAAGCAAAAATCACATAAGTTCTGATTGGGAGAGTATAAAGGGAGTTGTGATAAAAATATCAGGAAGTCAAGAGATTTGAAGAAGCAGTACAGAGTCTCTTGCTGGCTTTATAGAAGCAAAGAAACCTGTTGTGAACTGCTTATGGAGGGGGTCAGGTGGCAAGAACCCGACAACTTCCCAGAGCTGAGAGCCTCCACAGGCAACATTAAGCAAGAAAACAGGAACTGTGATCTTAATCTATAAGGAACTAAATTTTGCTAACAACCAGTGATTGGGATAGGAGGACCTTAAGCCTCGGCTAATATCATAGCCCCAACTGAAATCTTAAGCAAAGGCCTCAACTAAGTTTGCTTAAACTCCTGACCCATAGAAACTATGAAATAATTTGCATTGTTTTAAGTCACTGGCTTCATGGTAACTTATTAAACAGCAATGAAAAACCACATTATGCTTTATAACCAAGAAAATATTACTGTTACATGTGTCTGCTTACAAATCACATCTACATCGAAAAAAAAATTTTTTTCCAAATACACTGCCTTTTCTTTATAATCTAGCAATAGGCTTCCATTTTCATGAAATCTGGACACTGAATTTGTTATCAAAGCATTTTATCTCCAGGCTTTCATTTAATTAAAAATATATCTGAAAGTGAAAACTGAATTTAAAAGTGTATTTCCTTAGCTTTTTGGCATCATATTTTATTTTTGGGGAAGGGGATGCTGGAGGAAGGGGCAGAGGGAAAGAGAGGATCTTAAGCAGGCTCCAGGCCCAGCGCAGAGCCCAACATACGGCTGAATCTCACAACCTGAGCCAAAACCAAGAGTTGGATGGTTAAATGACTGAGCCACCAAGGTGCCTCTGGAGTCGTATTTTAAAAACATATTATTTTAGAAAACATTTATTATATCCTATGCTTAGAAAAATAGATACACATTTAACACACTTATTTATCTTTTCAGTATTTACAATGATTACTAAAATATATCATATTAAGGAATACATCATATTGTGAGAGCATATTGACTCATTGTGTGAACATTTTCATATGATATATAATATATGGAGAAAGAAGAGATAGACGATTCACAGTCAAAACTTCATATAAGATTATATAATATAAATTCTCCAACATAACTGTTTTCATAGCTAAATCTGTCATCTAGTAAAGGTGGGGGAAAGAGTTTGGTGATATCATCCATCATACAATTAGAGGGCAAAATAAGCTACCTTTTAGTATTTTCAGAATGTAACAATTCAAATTTTATACTGTGCTTCTGTCAAACAGGAAGTCTGTAACTAAAATTTTTAACACCCACAACAGAGGTTTGTATTGTTAATTGTTTTATTAACCTTTGTTTTGTAGAATTCCAAATAAAGTTTGGTCTTTTAAAAAGAAATCTACCTTAAGTTAGCCTACCTTCCACACTCAATGTCCCCATTTTAGACTCCAGGAAATCAAATAATGTGCTTGGTGCTGATGGCCTTGCATTTCCCAGTTCCTCCTCTTCTTCAGATCTTATTCTCCCCCTTCCTTTTCCTTTGCCTGAAGAAGTAAATAAGATATATTTATTGTGCATGCAAAAACAAAAGGAAAAAACACACTAAAATATAATCATCAGTCACCTTTAAGTTTGATTTTGTATTTCTTTTCATATTTTCTGTATATTCTATATCTTTTAAATAAAAAAGTTTTTAAATGATAATATACGTATTTTAAAGATTTTATTTATTTATTTATTTATTTATTTGTCAGAGAGAGAGAGAGAGAGAGAGAGAGAAGGAGAACAAGCAGGAGGAACAGCAGGCAGAGGAAGAAGCAGGCTCCATGCTGAGCAAGGCCCAGTGTGAGACTTGATCCTAGGACGCTGGGATCATGACCCAAGTCAAAGGCAGATGCTCAAACGACTGAGCCACCCAGGCATTCCTTTAAATGATTATATTAACTAACACCTTTAGTCCTCTAAATGATCTATTTGGAAATTTGAATTTGTTCATGTTCTCCTATCTTCTAGGAGAAAAAAATTATTTTTATAAAATTTTTCTTTAAATGCTTATCCTTTAAAAGAATATAGGATTAAGGCTGGAATGACTAAAGAATAACACTAAGTAAAAGTTATGCACTTGTTGGGACGCCGGGGTGGCTCGGTTGGTTGGACGACTGCCTTCGGCTCAGGTCATGATCCCGGAGTCCTGAGATTGAGTCCTGCATCGGGCTCCCAGCTCCACGGGGAGTCTGCTTCTCTCTCTGACCTTCTCCTCGCTCATGTTCTCTCTCACTGTCTCTCTCTCAAATAAATAAATAAAATCTTAAAAAAAAAAAAAGTTATGCACTTGTTAATTTTAAAAAGTTGACAGACTCGTCATTTATGTAAGGGGCATAGTTCTAGAAATTAAGAATAGATCTACTCACTTCATATCCTATTTTCTCTACTGCTTATCACAACCCTGTTAAATATTATCAGACCTACTGTACACAAAGATGAAGATAAACAGAGTAAGTTAAACAAGTCTCCGTGGTTCTAAAATTGGTGCTCTTCCACTTACCACAAATAGAAATGAATTTGTAACTCCCACTCCCCCATGAGAAACCCCAGCCAAAAAAGCAACCAATATTATCTGGCACATTGCTTAATGAATTCTACCTCTCAGAGGTGGTCCTGAAACAGGTTTGTGTTTATTGCTGTTAAGAAGTACATTCAGTGCTGCTTCTAAGTTGTTGTCATTATCCATAAGAGCTTGCCTCGATGCTTCTTTACTGAAGCCCATTTCTGTTATGTGTTTCAGAGCCTTCTCATCGACCTATAAGAAAGTAAAAGCAAAGCTGTGCTGATGGCCATAAATAAACAAGGTATAAGTTTTTAACCATACACTGTTTTTTAACTAAAAATTACATCTCCTGCTTATGGAAAAATGTCATACTAATACATCACTCACTTGCTGCTTTTTCATATCAACAGTTAAGAAAAAATCTATATGATATGTGGGGTTGTGCCTCTAGTACTCTTTGACCTCACAACTACCGTAACAAATGCAAGAAAGAAGGAACGGAAGAACATATACATGCAAAAGAATTTGGTACTTAGTCATTAGAAAAATGTACTAAGTACCAAAGATACTAGAAATGTACTAGAATAATGTACTAAATTTGAATGTACATAAATTTACATTCAAATTTACATTGGTATTTCAAATTGTCCTTTTGATGGTCTCCTTCAGTTTTGAATAATAGCTTTGTTGGATAATAGTTCTTGGTTAACAGGCTCCCCCCTCCTTTCAGTACTTTCAAGATATCACCCCACTGAGTTCTTGCTTCATAGTTTCTAATCAGATATTGGTCATATATCTTATTCAGGATCCATTGAATTTGATGAATTGCTCAAAAAGTTGTCCTCTCACAACTTTCAAGATTTCTCTGTCTTTAACTTTCAGCAACTTGATTATAATGTGTCTTGGTATATCTCTCTCCCTAACTTTATCCTATTGGAGTTCACTGAATTTCTTGGATTTGTAGGTTCATAATTTCATTGAATTGGGAAATTGGGGCCATTATTTCTTCAGATAGTCTTTCTGTTCCGCTGTCTCTTCTCCTATTGGGATTCCCATACATAATGTATACGTTGGTACATTTGATGATACCCCGAAAGTCCCTTAGCCTCTATTTTTCTTCACTCTTCTCTCTTTCTGCATCTTAGACCTAATAATTTCAATACCCTATATTAAAGTTCACCGATTCTTTCCCCTACCTGTTCCAGTCTGATGTTGAATCTGCTAATTAGATTTTTTATTTCAGCTACTATGCTTTTTCTGCTTCAGTAATCCTATTTGGTTTCCTTTTATAATTTCTCTTTTTTTTCTTATTATATTCAGTTGGCCAACATATAGTACAGGATTAGTTTTTGGTGTAGTGTTCAATGGTTCATTAGTTGCATATAACAACAAGTGCTCAGGTTCCCTAATTGTTCATATACTATTTTCTTGATTTCTTTTAGTTCTTTGTCAATGGTTCCCTTCAGACCTTCGAGCATACTTAAAATAGTTCATTTAAAGTCTTTGTTTAGTAGGTCCAATGCGTGGGCTTCTTCAGGGATGATTTCTCTCATTTCTTTTTTTCCTATGAATAGGTCATAGTTTGCTCATTTTTGATATGCTTTGTAATTTTTTGTTTTTGAGAACTGGACATTTTGAATGCTGTGTAATGGCAATAATTTGGGAAATTGGATTCTCCCTCCTCTTCAGGGACTACTATTGCTAATAGATGAAAGCTGCCATTGTGAGTTTGTTCGGTGACTTTTCCAGTCTTTCTTTGCAAGGATTACATTCCTTGAAGTCTCTGTTCCATTATCGCCATGGTCAGCCAGTAACCAGCCTCTTTCTTCATCACTCATTATTCCGGATGCTCAAGGGTCTGACTACCAGGCTCCAGAGTTTTAAAATAGTTGTTTCAAAGAGTACTTGTCAGCTCAACAGTTGTTTGGGTGGTGGGGCCAATTCCTGGAGCTCTCTACTCCACCAACTTTGTGATGTCACTCTCTTTATGTGTTTAATCCTTACCACAACCCCAAACTGCTGGTCTCTGATGTTCTATGTATGGCAAGACATTCCCTAAAGAAGTATTCTCAATTTACTGAAGTTTGAAGGCCTCTTTAGTCAGAAACCATATTTTTTCAGCTCACTATATCTACTCTAACCTGCATATGTTCAAGGGAAAGACAGCTTGGCCCACATTTATAAACCCATTCTCCTTGGCCAATGACTGATTTAGAAGCAGACATGTGACCTAGCTCTAGTCAAAAAGACATAAATGGAATTTTCTGAAGGTTTCAGAAAATATTTTCTTATCTGATATAATAGACCCATACACTTTCTTTCCTGCCTTTGAACTTTTTGTGTGAAGTTTTAACACACAGAGAATCCTGTAACTCTGAGAAGAAAGCCAAAAATCACAGAGATGCCCACCAGAGCTTTAACATTGTTATACGGCTGAATTTATCAAACTTTATAACCATCTACTTCTGAATTTCTAGTTATATGAAATAATAAATCCCTATTATTTAAGCCAGTCTTAGTATTCTGTGCCCTACAGATAAAATCACCTAAAGTCATTTAACTTCTAAAGGCAGAGCAAAATGAATTCTTATCAGTTCCCTTATATCTGAGGACACTGCAGCATACCAGAAGTAACATTGATGTCTACCATTTATCTTAAAAATCCAGGTATATTTTGCAAATGAGACCATAATATACATGAATTTGTTCTAATACATTTTTCCCACAGAGTGAAGCAAAGCAAAACAAAATTACTTCAGACAAAATGTGAGAAAGATGTGGGGAAGGGAAGTGATGAACCTGGTGCATCATCTTAGAGACTATAATCTCTATTAAATGTCTCTATTTAATTTGATGGCTTTTTATCAATCCATTCTAAAAGGTGTTATTTGGACATTAGAAATTTAAGTAAAATGGAGGTTTTAAGTAAATTATCTTTCAATTAATCCAAATTTTCTATAGATTAACTATAATCCTTAATGAAAACCTTAGAATTGTGAAATCTATTCACAATACACTGAACAAAGCCAGTGGTAGTTATGAGAGAGAACAGAAAAATCATCAAGGCAAGGAAGAACACATTAATTTTGTAGTTGATTCTTTAGCCTTACCAGTTCTCTATAAACACCTTCATGTTTCCCCTCAGATTTGGTTGACTTTTCTTTTTGTAAAATTTCCCTATTTCGGTTACCAGCAGCACTCATGTTGAGATTACTTCGAGCACCACCACCACCTCCTCCAAATGTCTTGGTCTTGTGATAGGAGGAAAACAAAAGAGATGTAAGTAAATAACATTTAAAAGTAGCTCTAAAGACTAATCTACAACGAAAAGCACCTAGTAAAACTGAAGCACCTAAAAGCTTCTTGATTATGTTTTGCATGAAAAAAAAATGTTAACTAATTATTTTAAAACAAATACCTACTAGCCATAATCTCTTCTTTCTACAAGTCCAGATGAAGCAATTAAAAAATTATGTTAATTGAAATATTTAAGTCTTCTAGGCAAGTCATCAGAATAAACTTAAGTAGACAACAATATAGAAGAAAATAAAATAGTACCAGCATAATGGAGATAAGGTATTAAAATAATTCTAGGGTATAATACTTTACTGATATCATAAGACCTGGGTTGTATAGCAAGTCTATCTTTAGCAAGGCACTAAATATGTCTAGGAATCAGCTACATTATGTCTGTAATCCAGTAATATGGTTATATAATCTTTTTTTAAAAGATTTTATTTATTTGAGACAGAGCACATGTGCATGAGTAGGGGAGGAGCAGAGGGACAAGCAGACTCCCCACTGAGTGGGGAGCTCATAGTGGCCTTCAATCCCAGGATCCTGAGATCATGACCTGAGCTGGAGTCAGATACTTAAACCACTGACTGCTTAACCCAGGTGACTCTGGTTGTATGATCTTAAAAAGGAAACAAATAATATGAATTTTAATACTAGATTAAAACTCTCATTACTGATTTTATTACTTACATTAATTATATAATACGCCATCTTACCAACTATGTATAAAAACTTTAAAGTCCATTATTTCTTATTTTGCCTGATTTGCTTGAATAATTATGTTTAATCACCTCTGAAAATCAGATTTGATCTCATTTTTATTAAAACTATAGAGAAAAGATTAGAATGTAAAGAACATGAGTTTGGAATGATACAAAATCATGACTGAAAAGCAACCCATAAACTGTTACTTATACAATATCAAATTAAACATCTGGTTATACAATATCTTTATAGTTCTAAGAGATCTAATAAAAGAGGAAGAAGTGCACAGTTGCTTTTTATTAGTGATAATAGTAGCTTTACACATGTTTTAAAATTATGACAGTAAGAAAACATCCTAGATATACATTTACATAACACTGGGAAATTGTTTTGAATCAGATGAAAATATAAAGAAACAAAACCTGAGAAATAGAAAAATAGTATGGGATAAGCATTAACTAGACAACATATTAAATACTGATTAGGAGTTGATACACCATAATATTTAAATTTTATTTAAACCAAAACTAAAACCACATCTTCAAAGAGACCATTCATTCTTTGTTTTATGCAATAGATCTACAATGTCTAGAGGGTCATCTACTTATAAAACTGTAACAAAAAAATGTGAGTTTATATAATTGTGATCTAAAGTTAACTGGACTGGGAGATGGTGTAGTATAGTTAACATAGGCTTTGGAACTTGAGAAGACTGGGACTAAATCTCAACTCAAACACTTCCTATCTCATGCCTATCTCTTCCACCTTCCACAAGACAGGCTTCTCATTCTTTAAACAGGGATGAGAAAACCTACCTAATTGGGACATTGTAAGAATTAAATGACACCAACACCACAAAGTGATCAATTTAGTAACTGGCACATGGTAAATACTCACAATCCATGGCAACTTTAACTGTTTTGCTTAATATATTAAAACACAGTTACCTGGGAACTCTGGACACTGATGTATTCCAAATTAAATATATTTCTGGAATTAAAATTCCATAACACCAAAAGTACTTTTTCTTTGGGTACTAGTGAAGCAATCCCATCTTCTGGATGCTTTTCTTTATTATTTTCTTCCCATTTTTATGGATTAAACGATAGGATAAATTTTCAGAATTGCTTTTCACTGTTTTATAACAGTTGCCACTCACTAAACATATAAATACTTAGAAACAACACAACTAAAACATTATCCATAAGGTAAATGATGTTGTCCTTTATGAGTGACACCATCTTGTCCATACTGTACAATTTAGGGATCCGTGAAATCACCATGACCATGACACTCATGTGGGCCCTTAATGCTCCCTAGCAATCTTACTATATTTCCCTAGCCTAACTGTCTTCCCCATCTACTAGACTGCTAATTTACATATTCCCCTTACTCCTCAAACCTCCAACATCTTCTTCTCCATGGTTACTATTGACCTTGCTTACTACCTCACTGAAAAAAAAATGAAATAATCATTACAGAACTTGCATAGATTTTCACCACATCAACCCACCCACCAATATCTGCATACTCACTTTCTCTTAGCACTGTATATTTTATCTTACTACCATCCACATGAATGTCTAGAGGAATCTGGAGGAAATGAATCCCCCAACTCTACATTATTTCTTAGACCACATCTTACATGATCTTTCAAAAGCTTTTGATGAGTTCAATACCCCTTTCTCCATGATGCAATTTCTGAATTCTTTTGTTTTGATCCTATCTTCTTGGTTGTACCTTGGCTGATTCAATCTCTTTACACAACCTTTAGTGCTACAAGGGTTCATTTGTTACCCCTTTTATCTTCCCTTTAGCACTTATTTGGTGATCTCATTTGGCCTCATGATTTTCAAAAGGCATCCATATATGTCTACAACTGCCAAATGTGTAACTCTTCTAAAGCTTACTTTTTCAATTATACTCCTGTCTCACTGCCTATGAAGCCACATGGATGTCTCACAGATACACTTCAACATTAGCATGTTCAAAACAGAATACCAAATCTTTATCCTCAAACCCATTCCTCTATAGTCTTCTCCAATTCAAAGTAAGCAACTCTAACCTGCCAACTTCTTAGGGCAAAACACTTGGAATTATTCATGACACCTCTCCTCATGTACCACATTCAATATCTCAGAAATCGTGATAGCTCTACTTTTAAAATTCCAGGATCTGACCACTTGGCACCATCTATACAGCTGCCACCATCATTCTGGCTACCATTATTTTTCCCTCCCTGGATTACTTTAATAATTTCCTAATCATCTGATTCAATTTTCTCTAAAATCCACTCTGAACCTAGCAGCCAGAATTAGCTTTTTTAAAGTTGATGTTACTACTGTACTAAAAACCCTCTAAAGGCTCTCATTTCTCTCTGAATAAAGGTCAGTGCTTTTAACATGACTTACAGAGACCTACATAAGCTGACCTCCATTCTCACCCTTGACTTTACATTCTACCTCTGGTCCCTTTGTTGTCTCTGCTTCCACTGGCTACCTTTCTATTCCATGAACATATACTCTTGCTTTAGAACCTTTGCAAAGGCTTTTTCTTCTCATGTTACCATATAGCTAATTCTCTTACCTCCTTTAAGTCTTGGTTCAAATCTCATCATCCTGAGACCTAATCAAATTACTCTATTTAAAACTGAAATCTACAACTTACTTATTCAGCATGTTTATATTAGTGTCCTTACTAGAATGTAAACTATAAATATTTTAAAAGAATTTTCAATTTCTATTGAAATAAAAACCATCCTATTTTATTTATTTTTTAAAAAAGATTTTATTATTTATTTGACACAGCGAAAAAGATAGTGAGCAAGAGAGCACAAGCAGGCGTAGTGGCGCACAGAGAGAGAAGGAGAAGTGGGCTCCTGGCTGAGCAAGAAACCTGATGCGGGCTCATTCCCATAACCGTGGGATCATGATCTGAGCCGAAGGTAGCCACTAGACCAACTGAGCCACCCAGACCAGGTGCTCCTGACCATTGTATTTAAAAGTGCACCCTACCCTCAACTGGCACTCCGAACTTCCCAATCTACTCTATCTTTTTTCTTCCTATAGCACTTACCCAACATCTAACCTACCACTTAACTTACTTACTCAGTGCACTAATAGTCTGTCTCCTTTACTAAATATATAAGCTTAATATGGGAAGGGATCTTTTGTCTATGTCTATTTCGTTCACTGATTTAACCTAAGCATTTAAAATACTCCCTAGGGGGCACCTGGGTGGCTCAGTTGGTTAAGTGTCCAACTCTTGATTTTGGCTCAGGCCATGCATGATCTCAGGGTCATGAGATTGAGCCCTTGTGTCAGGCTGGGCATGGAGTCTGCTTAAGATTCTCTCTCTCCCTTCCTCTGCCCCTCCTCACCCCTCCGTGCTTGTTCTCTTTCTCTCTCTCTCTCAAAAATACAAAATAAAATATAAAACACTTCCTAGCATATAGATTTTCAAAATATATTTGCTGATTAAGGAATAAAGGAAAAATAAATGAAAATCATGGCTTGATCATGTGCTGTAGACACCACCAAATCCATGTGTTTAAGGAGATATCACAAAACATCTTTTCAGAGCAATTACAGTGTCATATGATTTTGCTGTTCAGACATTTAAATATAAATCTGTGTGTGTGTGTGTGTGTGTGTGTGTGTGCAAGCATACTTACCTATATAGAAGGATATATAGATATAGGGATAATCTACTATAATGCACATAGGGTTAGTCCTAGATTTGCCAGTAACACTAAGCAAGTTTGGTTAGTTTTGAGCCAACAGCAGCTCTCTCATATACAAATTGAGAAGTTTTAAGTTTTTTCAGAAAACTAGAATTCTTTACTTATCAAATATTATGGAAAATATAATGTGATCAATTATGATTTTTAAAAGATGAAGCATATTATAGTATAACTATATTCCAGTAAATAGCTATAACCATATCAAAATTTTAGGAGGAAAGTTTGTGCGAGAAAAATGTGCAAAAGAACAACTTTCCTGTAATCATTAAGGAATTGATATATACCCAATAAACTCTTTTTAAACTCCATAATTTTAATAGCTTTTTGGGAAAGAAGAAATTTATTTTATATGAACTATGCAAAATGCATTAATTTCAGAATCATTAAAAGTGATTTTTTAAAAAATGTACCTTAGAACATAGGAAATACTGAAGAATAGCAATAGTCACATCTATTGAGTGCTTTTAGTGAAGGAAAATTTGATCTGTGCCATGCAGGATTCTAAATGTTTTAAAGATTATCAATTTAATTCTCACAGGAACCTTAGGAAGTGGGTACCATTATTATTCTCTTTTCATAGATGAAGGAAAATAAGGCAGAAAAAACTAAGTAATCTAACAGCAGGATATGCTCCTGGGCTGTCTGATTCCAGAGCTTGTGCTCTCGGACTCTACAAGTGACATATGATGGAAAGACATTGCACGAAGGGAGAAAAGGGTAGTCTGTTAGCAAGAATTGTCAAGGAGAGGGCGCCTGGGTAGCTCAGTGGGTTAAGTGTCTGCCTTCAGCTCAGGTCGTGATCCTGGAGTCCTGGAGTCCTGGGATCCAGTCCTGCATCCTGAATCAGGCTCTCTGCTCAGCAGAGAGTCTGCTTCTCCCTCTCCCTTGTCAGCTCCTCCCCCCATCCCACCCCATGACTTCCGCTCCCTCTCTAACCCACTCTCTCTGTCACAGAAAAAAAAAAAAAAAAGAATTGTCAAGGAGATTAAGAAAAAGAACGTAGGAGCAAAATGTGTAAGCTTAAGACTCCATAAGTTACTGTGGCATTTCTACTGATAAAATATGCAAGAAGAATGTCAAAAGTTTGTTGAATTAGTTACCTTACATGAAAAGACAATAATGATTATAAGTAACCTAAATAGAACATACTGACAAGAAATAAAAAAATTTATAATGATTTAGTTTCTTACTTCTTTGCTCTTAGCAACTTCCGCAATAGCAGCAGTCCTTTGCTTTTCAAACTCATCATTATCATTTGTAGGTTTGACAGGCATTGTAACTTGCAATGTCTTTCTTCGGTCAAGTTCTCTACTATCCACTTGGACATGAGATATGCACTTCTGATAATAATAAATAAAAACAAAACACTTCAGTATTTCCAAAAGAGATTCAAGTTTTTCATAAGAAAGTAATACCTTAAAAGAACTGTTTGTGTCACTGACAACTGAGAGCTCATAAAACTGTAATTCTTTCTCACAGATTAAAAAAAAAAAGGTAGAAAAGTGATTAAGTTGACTTTTAAATAAATGTAACAGGTAAATAAAATGTAGAGCTACATAAATATGTGGCTATCTAAAATAGGGCACATATTTAAAATACATATTGAACCAAGAGATTTAAGCTGTATTTGAAACAACTGAAACGTGAAACAATTATAAATTTCAAACAGTCTATACTACTGCACAAGAAGAGATAAGGTCGGTTTTTTATTAAGAGTTTGAATTCTATATTATGCCATAATATGCATATGAGGATTATTTTAAATAGTATGATTATTTTAAATATAAAGAGCTGTCTCTGAACTTATAAACCAAAAACTAAAAATGTACCTGTTCTCTCAATCAGGCTATAAAGTTTTTGATTCTTAGTTTCATAAGATAAATTAAGAAAGCTATCACTGCCTAAAAGTAAGCCCTGAGTTCTGCTCTCCCTTCTAATCCTCGCAGTAAAAATCCTATAAAATGAACCTTGTCTCAATTTAATAATAAAAAGGAAAACAGGGGAGCCTGGGTGGCTCAGTGGATTAAGCCGCTGCCTTCGGCTCAGGTCATGATCTCAGTGTCCTGGGATCGAGCCCCGCATCGGGCCCTCTGCTCAGCAGGGAGCCTGCTTCCCCCTCTGTCTCTGCCTGCCTCTCTGTCTACTTGTGATCTCTCTCTCTGTCAAATAAAATAAATAAAATCTTTAAAAAAAAAAAAAAAGGAAAACATGCTCTCAAACAAATATGTTAAACAAATACTGATTTTCAGCAATATAAATATATCCTGTTGATACCAGAACACATCCAGCATTATCTATCTTTAACCCACGTACAAGGCTAAGGTAAACTGAATAAGATTTTTTCAGAATGGACTTAATAAAAAATAATATGATCGAAACCATCACTTATATTTCCTAATTAAAAAAACTAAAAAATACTCTTCATAATCTTAAAAATATATTATAAGTCTCTCTCAGCAATTCATGAAAGAAATATTATCACCAAAATGTTTAAGAGGAAAGCAAATTCTTGCAAACATGTATTTATTAGATTCAAATGCCAATTATTAGACTGTTTATGCTCTATTTCCATTCTGAAGGTTTACTACATTGGTAGAAGAGAGAACAGCATCAACATGGGTCAGACTATAGGGCATCATGCCTCCTTTCATTTTGACTATACCTGGCTCCAAAGCATGGTAAAATGGGCATATTTTTAAAGTATTTTCAAAATAGTAATGATGCACGAATGACTTTAATTTTGAGGTGACCCTACAAAAATATTTTTGGAAGAGGATGCCAGTCAACTGACTGTACCCATTTATCTGCTGATCAGCCAGATGTTTTTTTCACAACAAACCAAACCAAACCAAAACTGTTATGATGTAGCTCTGTTTCCTACCTGTTGTGTCCCCAACTCATCTTCACTCTGAGCTAGCACTCTCGAAGAAAAATAAAGAGCAAATGCAAGGCAGATTACTAACAGCTAAATGCTGGTGCCATCATGAAGTAAAGGAAAAGCTGCCACAGGTATTATTCTCACACTCAGCAGGGATAAAGTAGGGAAAGGCTGCAGGAGACTGTTATGAATACACTTTGACGCTGAGTACAATCAGGATGACCCAAGATACCCGCCAGCCAAGGTGTTACTTCAATGTAACATTTTGCAGAAGCTGGGTTGAAAAATAGGAAGTTGCACACTTTTAGCATTTATGAGAGAAGGATCAGGGCTGCTGTTGTTAAAAAAATAAGCATCAAATAGAAATGATATTAAGTTCTCGCCTGAGATGCGTTATTTGGATCAAGGCAGAAGAACAGAATCCAGGGAAGGACAGCTGGGACAGCAGGCCCCACTGAAGTGCAATGAGGCCCTTCCCTGCCTCTGCGTTCTCACATTTATGTCTCACCCTTCTGTTCACACTTTCATTTTCTCTCTCTTTTGTGTTTCCATGACAAAGAGGGAAATTACAGCATACATTTGTCCTCTTACTTTTGAATTTCTTCTTTCTCTCTCTCTCAAAAAAAAAAAAAAGCCGCCCCATCCTATCTTAATTAGTTCTAAGTTGCTGCTCTTCAGGTATGCCTCTTAATTGTTTCAATCTTTGGGTTAACAAGCTCTTGGGAAAAGAATCTACACCAATAATTTAATTAAAAAACTCCACAATTATTAAATTTCTATATTTAATATATTTCCACATAACTCCCATGACCTCTAAATGAATAGTTCAGCATAAAACTAAACAAGTTTCAATACAAATGAAAAACAATTTTTTGCTGATTAAAATTCATCTGCCAACATTAAAGTCATTACCTGTCCAAAAGGCACAAAAGGAGGTGGTCCACCTTCAGTTCCAATATTACTTCTATTGTGTTTTGACAAGCTCTGTGAGAAAAGTGAGTCACAAAAGAGAAATTATACCATTTACAATGTACCAGGAATCCACTTACTTTAGTAGATCATACAGAACAGGAAAAAAAGCCTTCTATAAATTATTTCAAACTACATAAAATATTTTATGTAATTAGACAATAACTACGCAAACGTTCTCCTCTCACCTCCCCATACTAAACTACACATTCAAATACAATTTTCAGAAGCACCTATTAACCTGCTCCCATAAAAGGAAAACTTAACTAGTTAAAAAGAACAAAACAAAACAAAACAAAACCCTCCTCAACAAGGGGTAAATTCAAGACAACAAACATTGGTAATAAGAATTTTACTTTAAAGCATATTAAAACTATATTCTGACAGACAAACATTACCTGGAAATGATCTTCAAAATAAATTTTTAGACATAAAAACTATTAGCAAACAACATACTTGTGATAGTGTGATTAAAAAATAAAAAATATATATATATATGTATATGTATATATATTTGGTCCTCCTCCCCAGTTCCTGGAACAGAGCTCCTAAAACTCTTTGAGTTTCCCGAGTGATAGGGGTGAGAGGTGCATTTTCTGTTACTCATAATAAGCTTCTTTGAGGATACCAGAGTTTATGCTAACAAGGCAACTATTGATGGGTCCCCCCAGTAGCTCCAGGATGGGGGCTGGTTGCTAGAGGCACCAATAATATGATTAGTAGGTAGAAGACTAACAAGATGGGACTGGGAGGGAGACAAACCTTAAGAGACTCTTAATCTCACATAACAAACTGAGGGTTGCGGTGTCGGGGGGATATGGAGAGGGTGGTGGGGTTATGGTCATTGGGGAGAGTATATGCTATGGTGAGTGCTGTGAAGTGTGTAAACCTGGCAATTCACAGACCTGTACCCCTGGGGTTAATAATACATTATATGTTTATAAAAAAAAAAACTTAAACACACACATACACACACACACACACACACAACAACAACAACAAAGAAGGTAGAAGACCTTCTTAGAGTAATTTAAATTAGAAGAACTAATACCAATGTCCAGTGGTTTAGTCAATTATGCCTATATAATGCGTTTCCTCTGAAACCCTAAACAATGAGGTTCAGAGAGTTTCCAGGATGGTGAACATATCCATGTGCTGGGAGGGTAGAACACACCCAATTCTAGGACAGAAACTCCTGAGCTAAGGACCCTTCTAGACCTTGCACTTCTTCATCTGGCTGTTCATTTGTATCTTTTGTTAATATCCTTTATCATAAACTTGTAATAGTAAGTAAAGCGTTTCCCTGAATTCTGTGGGCCATTATAGCAAATTTTCAAAACTGAGCAGGGAGTCATGAGTATCCCCAATTTGTAACCACACTGGACTGAAGTGTGGGCAACCTGGGGACCCACTATTTGCAACTGGCATCTGAAGTGGTGGACAAATCTTGTGAGACTGAGTCCTTAAGCTGTGGGGTCTGTACTAACTCCACGTAGTGTCAAAATTGAATTATATTTTGGGATATCCATGTGGTGTCTATAGAGAAGTGGAGAATTGGTTAGTGTGGAAAGTACATTCAGTTGGTGTCAAAGTGTGATTAGCAACAGTTCTTAGGGATACTTACGATAAAAGTGATTTCTAATTATTTAAAGAGATCATATTATTATAGTTTCTGATATGGAGGTTACTTTAAATTATGGTAAAATTCCCTCAATAAAGTCTTGTTTTTCAAATCAATTTATACTTTGAAGAAGTAATCAGCCCACTGTTCTTTAATAAAAATAAGCTTCCAAACCCCACCAATTTCAGTTTCCTTATCTCCTTCTTGCATTTAAGACTAGAGAGATAACAGTGCATTATAAAAATGGGGAAAAAAGATCCTCCTAGTAAAACAATTTCTCACATCATAAAATCTTTCGAAAACATCACAAGGAATCATCTGAAGGACTTCTTTCAGTCAATTCCTCTTATCTGTTTTATTTTTGAGGTGTTAACAAATGTCTGTTAACACTAGTTGTCATTTAATACATCTTTTCAACTTTAAATTTTTTTATGCACCTTTAATAATTATCGTTAGAAATTGCTATGTTTAAAATATGTTGTTAAATAGTGGATGGAAAGAACTTTTAAAAAAAATCAACAAGTGCACTTTTCAAACATGTTCTAGAGTTCCCCAATTATATAAAGAATGCTATGCATTTTAGGTAATTTATATAACGAATATTAAGACTAGGGGTGCCTGACTCGCTCAGTTGGTTAAGTGTCCAACTTAAGAGATGGTCCAACTTATAAGATGGAGCACCACATTGGGCTCCGTGTTCAGTGGGGAGTCTGCTTGAGTGTCTCTCTCTCTCTGCCACTCCCCCATTCACGCATTTTCTCTCTCTCTCTCAAATAAATAAATAAATCTTTGAAAAAAGAATGCTAAGAGTAAAGGCAGTAATACTATTCAGTTGATTAAGCAGAGTAATTTGAACAGTATAGGAATTTCATATTTCTTTACAAGCTATACTTAAGATTTTAAACTACTTTAAAAAAACAGCAAATGCATACAATTATCTAGGGTCCTTTTCTCAGCTTCAGTTTAGATATAAGAATAGGATTTTTCAAACATCAATCATTTCAATTTATACTATAATTTCCTCAAAAAGCTCACATAAGCTGCTAATAATGCCATCTCTCAATATACATTATATAATTCAAACATGGGATTTTTACTTCTCATCCTGACAAATGCACAAAAGTCAGACTTCATCTCCCTCTATAAACAAGTAGGAATCTGGACAAGATGTAAGAAACAACTGTTTTAAGGCATAGGACAAGAAGTATTGCAGGACTATAATCCCTGAAAGAAAGAAAAAAAAAAAGATGAGCTCAGCATTTCTGCTCAGAAATATGATGCAGATAGAGAGCACAGAGAGCAACATTGAGAAAATGAATTTCATAACACAGGCAGGCTGATGCAACTTGAAGTTGTAGGGCAGAGTTTTGTAAAAGAGGAACCTGCGGAGAAAAGAGGCTCCAGAAACCAACATATGAATGCCCCGAAGTCATTACTGAGAACCAGAATGAATGAAAAACAAGAGCAAGTTGTTAAGTTTCCATTTATAATAGCATCAAAAATACTTAGGGATAAACTTAAGAAACTGAAAACTATAAAAAATGTCGAAAGAAATTAAAGATGATTACAGTAAATGTAAAGATATCTTGTGGTCATGGATTGAAAGAATATTAAGATGTCAATATTACTCAAAGTGGTCTAGAGATTCAATGCAATCCCTATCAAAATCCCAAAAAGTTTTGTTTGCAGGCAGATATAGAAAAAATCATCCTACAATTCATATGGAATCTCAAGGGACTGTGAACAGCCATAACTATCTGAAAAAGGCCTCACACTTCTCAAGTATACAACTTACCACACATTACTATAATCAAAATAGCATTGTACTGGCATAAAGACACACATATGGAATAAAAGAATAAGGAACCCAGCATAAACCCCTGCTTGCATATATGGTCAAATGATTTCTGATGAGGGTGGACAAGACCATTCACTGGGAGGAGAGAAATGATGCTGGTAAAATGGGTATCCACATGCAAAACAATGAAATTGGGCCCTTAACTTGTGTCATATAAAACATTAATTTAAAATGGATCAAATACTAAATTCAAACCCATAAAAGACTTAAAAGAAAACAGAGAAGTAAAGTTTCAGGACCCTGGATTTAGCAATGATTTCTTAGATGTGACACCAAAAGCACAGGTAACAAAAGAAAAAACCATGAAATTAAACTTCACGAAAATTAAAAACTTTTATGCATCAGAGGACACTACTGACAGAGTAAAAGGCAACTCACAAATATGAAAAAATATTTGCAAGTCATACATCTGTTAAAGAACTGATATCCAGAAAATACCAAGAATTCCTATGATAAAAAACTAAACAAACCAGTTAAAAAACGGACAAGGACTTAAATATTTCTCCAAAGAAGATAAACAAATGGCCTATGAAAGGCTACTAAATATCACTAAGAATTAAGGAAATGCAAATTAAAACTACAATGAGACTTCGCTTCACACCTATTAAGATGATTATTATAAAAATAAGATAAAATAAAAATGATTGGCAAGGATGTAGAGAAATCAGATCTCTTGTGCATTGTTGATGGGAATATAAAATGGTATAATCACTGCTGAAAACAATATGGCAGTTACTCTAAAAATTAAACACAGAATTACCCTATGACTCAGTAATTCTACTTCTGGGTTACATGCCCAAAAGAATTGAAAGCAGAAACCTAAAAAGATATTTGTACAACCAAGTTCATAACAGCACTGTTCACAATTAGCCAATAGAAACAACTCTAATGTCCATCCATGGATGAATGAGGAAAATGTGTGTACACCCACACACACAAGGCATAGTGTTCAGCCTTAAAAAGCCAGACAATTCTGACACATTCTGCAACATGGCTGAACCTTGAAAACATTATGCAAGTGAAATAAGCCAGACACTAAAGACCAAATATCCTATGATTCCATTTATATGAAGTACCTAGAGTAGTTGAATTCATAAGGACAGAAAGTAGAATGGTGAGTACCAGAGACCAGGGGTGGCTGTAGGAGGGTTGTGAATTTATTTCTTGGGTATACAGTCCAAGTTCTGGAAGACAGAAATTCTAGATATGGATGGTTGTGATAGTTGTATTAACAATATAAATGTATTTAATGCCACTGAATTTTACACTTAAAATGGTTAAAATGTCAAATTTTATGTTATGTATACATTACCATACATACATACCAAAGAAAATAACTAACCCAGATCTGTCATGGGAATAGGCTGAGGGACACTAAAATGTTACTGAAACGACATTACTTGGTAAATTACATCTGATTTAGAAATCTCTAGAACTTGTCTTTGTCCAACATACAAAACATTTTGAGGTTTGAGTTTTTTTTCTTTTCATCACCTATTACCAATTTGTTATAGCTATAACACCTGCATATGGTTTAAGTACTACCCAGTGGGGCACCTGGGTGGCTCAGTCATTAAGTGTCTGCCTTCCACTTAGTTCATGATCTCAGGGTCCTGGGATAGAGCCAGGATTTGCTCAGCTGGGAGCCTGCTTCTCCCTCTTCCACTCCCCCTGCTTGTGTTCTCTCTTTCACTGTTTCTCTGTCAAATAAATAAAATCTTAAATAAATAAATAAATACTGCCCAATGTCCCCTATTTATTTTACAAAACAGTTAGGGCCCTCTTTCAAAATTAACTCTATGGTTTATGGTTTCTTTGTGTACATCTAATTTCTAAGTGTACCACCTGCCAGATGCTTATTAAGTAATTGAATTCTCCATGGTTTCTATATCACTATGGTTACCAAATCAAAACAGCAACAACAACCATGAAACCAAAGAGAACTATAATCGTATTAAAATGTTTTTTAACGCTTTCTAATGTAAATTTTTATTGCCTCCTAACAAGAAAAATAACACAGCTTTCCGGAAACAAAATGCAAACATAATATAATAAAACATTACAAGGACAACTATCAAACTACTACTGTGTTTGTGTGTGTGTGTATGCATGTGTAGTGTATGTTCTAGGGGTGAGGAAGTTTCTAGAAATATTTAACTGACTTATAGTTAGTGAAGTAGTTCGCTGGCTGGGGTTGCATAAATAATTTAAGGTACTGGTCTGACTTGAGAGCATCTTACCACATTTTTTAAAGTCTCTAATAATAAAAAAAATAATTTATTAACTTGTGAATAGAGTGATATGAAATGGGTGGGATTTCTCTAGGAAATTCAAAGTTCATAAATGTGGCTATTTATGTAAAAGTATCAATCCACTTCTGAATTACTTGCTTTTGAACATTTTAAACTAAACAATGCAGTTATGGAACATTATCTTATACTGCATAGTACTGCAGGCCTAAATGCAGCACATTACTATCTAAGTAATGAATCCTAAGGAATAAAAAAAATCCCTAAACTTCTTTACTATTTACTTCCCGAAAAGAGGCACTTTCAAACTATGAAAATAGAAAAGAATAATGTATCATAAAATAGCAAAAGCTTCTATTGCTAGGCCCCTTGGCTCATTCTAGGTAACAGGCAAGATTTGAGGGTAGCATAAGAACATCAATTTTATCAAAGAGTAGTTTTATGGGCTTTGTAACTTACTCATTCCACAATCATTTGTTATAATGTTTTTTCTATGTAAGGATCAGGGCTCTGCTTTAGAGATACCGGAACTCTGAGATCTATCACCTACTAGCTCTCTAATCATAAAATACATTATTTAACAGTTCTTTAAGTCCATTTCCTAATCTATATGGACATAATATTCCCTCATAAGACTGTTAGGAGGATTACATGGTATACTGATGCAAGAGTCCAGCACAATACTACAGACTGTTCAATAAATATTCAAGGAATTGAACAAAGGCACAAACAATTCTGACTTCAAAAAGCTTGCAATCTATTAAAGAAGTTAAGTAAACATAATTTTAGTGTTAAGTAAAAAATAATATGCTTCCTGATACAAATAAAATGGTCCAAGAATTTCATAAGGAGAAGCTATTTCACTTGGTAAAGAAGCAAGCATTTGACCAGGGTATAAAAGTGAACAGGGAACAATTTGGCCATGCAGGGATCAGGAGAAAGAAAACAAGATAAATAATATAAATGTGGGGAAAGCTTTTTCCCCCAAAAGTATAACTGAGGAAAGCATAGAGAATCAAAGAAAGAGTAAGTAGTTCCATTTGGCTAGAAAAAATCCATGTAAAATAATTTAGAAAGTTAAAAAGGAAAACTGGAACCAGGGCTAGATTGTAAACAGCCTTGAATGCCAAATTAAGGCATTTGAAATAAAAGCAGGGTATGCTGTGTTCTGAGTGACACTGAAGGAAGATAATCTTGAAGAAATAAATACAATAAATTAGAAGATGGTGAAAGGGTATATGGAGAGACCAGCGAAAAGGCTACTGCAGTAGTTCAGGCGAGAGATGTAAAGACTTAATCGAGTTGTGAATATTTTTAAAAATTTAAAAAATAGGCTAAACAAACAAACAAACTATAGCAACAGCAATGGATCTGGAGAGCAAAGGACCAATTTAAGGTCTGATTGTGGTGGATCTACAGAATTGATTACGGGAAACAAACCAGAGACAAAAATCACTAGATAACCTAGATGACTAGGAGAACGAAGATATCACCAATATAAATGGGGAAAACACCAATTAACATGCCTAGGAAGACAAGATAATAATGATCTCTCCATTAATGTGAAAATCTATACATATAACTTGCTTTCAGTTGTATATATGTGTGGTTGTACATTAAGAATTAAGACAAATACACATTATATACATGTATATTCACAAACACTGGGTTTTTTTGCAGAATTATACACAGATACATTATACATAGTTTATAAATGGTATCTTGGGAGTTTTGAAAACTTGTCAGTAAAGAATTACTTTTTAAAATATGTAATAAAATGTAGTAAATACTGAAAAATGACATCTGCTCAAGACAAAGAATATACTTAGATAAAGGTAGATAGTTTTCTGTAAAGATCACTGTCTTCCATTTGATTCAACTCTGACACAAGAGACTAGTTTTACTGTTCATTATGGGACAATCTCCTTAAAGCACAGAATGCAATTTTAAAAAGTGAAGTTTTTTTAAAAGTTCAAGCCATTTTTCTTAGTTTACACTTACTCTCTGTAACTCCCATTTCTCAATAAGGTGTTCTACTTCACCACCAAGAACTGTAGTGTTAGAGTCATTCAAGAGCAGGAATCCATTTTTTATATCCACAATGCCTGAGAGCTTCACTTTAGTTCCAGGTGGTGTATTCAGGCTAAAGAAAGGAGGAAAAAAAAAAAAAAAAGAGTTAAAACACACTGAAGCTCCTTCCCCAAACTCAAATTTTGTTCTGAATCTGGTCAAGTTCTTCAAAACACACTCATACAAACACTTTTTTTTTAGGAGACACTGGCTATACAGTGTAAATAGATTATGTATAGGTAAGAGGTCAGAAGACCAGGCCCAAGGCTGTCACTTTTTACCTTACTGACAAATGAACTTCAGTTTCCCCATTAAAAACAAAACAAAACAAAACAACAACAACAACAACAACAAAACCCACAATGTGGACAATAAAAATCACACCTCAGAAATTTGTAAATAAGAGTTATGAAAGTACCTTCTCATGTTGTACACAGCATGCCGTACAAAGAAAAGATCTGTCATTTTCCCCTCTGAGCTTTGACAATGCATTGCAAAGATATACTATGTACAAAATTAAGTTTCAGTACACAAAAAGATATCTGACCAGTAATAATCCTAGAAATTTTACATCTTTATGAGCTACCATAATGCATATAAACAATGCTCTTTTTTGTTAACCACCTAGTTAAAGATCAAATGAGTTGTTAATTTAGTTTAATCTTACAATAACTTGTCTGTAATAGGCTAAATATTATTAGACTTAAGGCAAACAGTACACCATGATCCATTTTACAAAAACCAGAGAGGAAATGTTTATACCCCTACCAACTGTCTGTTAGAAGAAATAGTGGAAGGAACCATTTCATTACTGAGATTTATCCTAAAATAAAAGCACAGATATTGAGTCCCACCCCATTTCTTTGCATATGTGGCAAGGGATAAAGTACTCTCAACAGGAGTAAAGACCATTCTCAAATATGTAGAACAAATTTAGAAAATAAGTCTGAAATGGTTTCATGTTGTCCACATTTACAACGCAACAACAAAATCAGTGTAAAGCATCAATATCATCGGTCTATTTTTTTTAAAAAAAAAGATGGTTTTAAAACAGTTATTAACAAGAAGAAATAGAATCCACCTGTTTTTAAAGCCTCAAAGATCTCATAGAAAGCAAGACATTATCTGGTAAAAACTACTCTGAGGATCTCAAGCTTTGTCATCACATGTAATTCATGGAACAAATGGTCATGAACAGCCATGCCTAATCTAACCCTTAAGTGGAGAGCTCTGTGGTGCTAAATAACTAAGGACAGTATTTATCAGACTTCAGTATCAGCAACAGTTGGATACAGTTACACTAAATGAAAAAGTTTTTCTCAATTTTAGGCAATCAGCAGATCCAGATTTTCATAACTGTATCAAAAAAAGTTTCAACTACAGGATGCTACACTCTTTAAAGAAACTACTCTAATTACTGAATTGTATCATTTATATAAGACTTATACTTCAAAACCATTTTTAGCCAATAATTTCCTACAAATTGATGAAGTTGAAAAATGCAATGAAAATCTAGAAACATAAATTAGCAATAAAAGAAACTACATAAGAACTTAAAAGACTGGATGCAAATTACAGGGACATTTAAGTTGTGATAATATAACTTGAAAACTAAAAGCTAATCTGAAAACAAATGATAAACTAATTTTTGTATGAAGTGACTGTACCTTTTTCAAACTCTCCTTAATAGGTTAAGAGAAAAAATTGTCAAATTATTTGAAGATGTGCTTAAAATTTCATTAGGATAACTGGTAAAAACTCCCACTCACCAGATTAAATGATAGTCCTATGCCCACAAAAGGATAAATAGATGTTAAAATTTTAATATAATTTTTAATATACATCGCTGTCAAGGTCCTAACTAACCCTTATTCAGAGAGCATATTTTTAATTACTATTTTTATTGGCACCCCAAAATGCCTCTACTCTCTCTTCAATGCAATTTTTAAAAAGCTATATAACAAGACAAACATAAAAACAGTGAGAACTGGGTGTTTAAAAGTTGAAGTCAATCAGGAAGTAGAACAGAAGAATTGAAAAAAGCACCCCAAAGAAATGTAATGTGCACTGAAGACAACACAGTCCGTATCAGATCCCGGTGTATCCTCTCTACTGAATTATTCTACTTTGCTTCTAAGCTAACCACTAACCAATTACTTCGATAAAAGTCTCCCAGATATTCACATGTAAAAATATTTCTGTAGGCTGTTGCTTTCACAGCAACAAAAGTAGCATGCCACTTGGATGATGAGAAAGAGGTAGTATTTTTTTTTTTCAATTGTCAAACTGCAATAAATTTAACAAAAGAAAACAGTTAACAACATAAGGGACCCTCCTTCCTGGACGATCTTGTGTCTTCACTTAGCTCAGAGAAATACAGAGCAGTAAAATCAGACAAGTCAAGTCTTGCACAGCAAGTCTTTCTGAATCATTTGTAAACTCCTTTGTAGGGGGTTTGACTGTATTTGTCAAAGGAGGAGAGGCTGTCTTTCACCACAAAAGTAGGAACTCTCCATTCTTCAAAAAGACAACAGGGGCACCTGGGTGGCTCAGTCAGTTAAATGTCCAACTCCTGATCTAAGTTCACGTCTTGATCTCAGGGTTGTGAGTTCAAGACCTGCGTTGGGCTCCATGCTGAACGTGGAGCCTACTTAAAATAACAACAACAACAACAACAAAACCATAATGCAAAATCAATAAAACCTGCTTTGTATATAAAAACCAGCATTTCAGGGGCACCTGGGTGGCTCAGTTGTTTAAGTGACTGCCTTCAGTCCAGGTCATATCCCAGGGTCCTGGATCAAGCTCCACGTTGGGCTCCCTGCTCGCCAGGGAGTCTGCTTCTCCCTCTTCCTCTGCTTGCTGCTCTACCTGCTTGTGCTCTCTCTTTCAATAAATAAAATCTTTTTTTAAAAAAATCAGTATTTTAGACAAATATGTATCTTCTAAGAAAGACATTCCCTTTACCAGAGGCAGATATAGATTGAAGAAAGAATAAAAAGAAGGGAAATTATTGAGCATGGCTTAGAGGCCTCAACCAATCACATTTCTTCCCATATACCACCACCCCAAATCACCAAAGCTCTTCCAAATGGAACTTTTCACTCATTTGTTTTCGGGACAACATGTCTCTGCACGCACTATTCCCCCCTCACTAGTCTTGAAATACTCATATTTTAGGTCTTATTCCTGGCTCCCCCCAGTAGAGTAAATTTTCTAGACTCCTAATTCTTTTTTTTTATTTTCAAAATTTTTTAAAGATTTTATTTATTTGTCAGAAAGAGTGAGAGAGTAAGGGCAAGAGAATGGCCGGCAGAGGGAGAAGGAGGCTCCCTGCTGAGCAAGGAGCCTGATGCGGGACTCCATCCCAGGACCCTGAGATCATGACCTGAGCTGAATGTAGATACTTAACTGACTGAGCCACCCAGGCATCCCAACTCCTAATCCTTTTAGTTGACATATTTATTATAACTTATATGCTTATGTGCCTACATCATTAGCAGAGGAGCTATTTGGGGGCAAAAATCTAATTTTTTTTTTTTTTTTTTTTTTTTTACTTCTGTGCCCTAGCACCAGATAAAGGGGCTAGAACACAGCAGCTGCTAAACACTTGTTAAATGCTCACTGCGGAGAGAAATATGGTCTAGGAGTTTACATTAAGTGAGAAAGCTCAAAGGAGCCACAGCAGCAAACATGAGCATTTAGAACACCACTACAAATGTCCAATGAAAATTTCCACCTTGGAAAATTGCTCACACTGAATGGTGGGGACACTGATGTTAAAGAAAACATTTCCCCCTTCCTTCTCATTGCTTTTCTCCATCCCAACAGGAATGCCAACTCTAAAAAGTTTCTCACAGAAACACACACATAACAGTGAAATTGGACTCCTGTCTCACAATACTCACAAAAATTAACTTGTAATGGATCAAGGACTTTAATATAAAACTTGCTACCTAAGGCTCCTAGAATAAGACACAGAAGCAGCTTATCAGTATTGATCTTGGCAATGATTTTGTAGACATGACACCAAAAGTACAACAAAAGCAAAAATCAGTAAATGGAACTACATCAAACTCAAAAGCTTCTACACAAAAAGAAACAAGATGAAAAGAAATATACAGAATGGGATATAATTTTTGCAAACCATATATTGGATAAGGGATTAATATCCAAAATATATGAAGAACTCTGTCAACATAATTAAAAAAAAATCTGATTCAAAAATGAGAAGAACTAAGCAGACATTTTTCCAAAGAGGACAGCAAAATGACCGAAAGGCAGGTGAAAGCTACTCAACATTATTACTCATCAGGGAAATGCAAATCAAAACCACATGAGCTATCACCTTACTTCTCTTAGATTGGTTTTCATCAAGAACACAAAAGACAAGAGATACTGGCAAGGATGTGGTGAAACGGGAACTCATACATTGTTGGTAGAAATGTAAATTGCTTCAAACACTATGATAAACAATATGCAGATTCTTCAAAAACTTAAAAATAGATCTACCATATAATCCAGCAATTCCAAAGGGTATATACCCAAAGGAAATGAAAGCAGGATTTTGACCAGAAATACATACTCTCATCTTTACTGCAACATTATTCATAATAGCCAAGATTTGGAAACAACTCGAATGAATGGATAGAAAAGATGTGGTATATATATACAATGGAACATTATTCAGCATGAGAAAGGAGAATATCTTTCCATTTGCCACAACATGAGTGGACTTTAAACTATTATGCTAAGCAAGATAATTCAGACAGAGAAAGACTATATGATATCATTTATATGTGGAATCCAAATAAGTTAAATCTGTAAAAAGAATAAAATGGTGGCTACCAGGAAATGGTAGGGAGGGATAAGATTAAAGCAGTTTAAGGGTACCAATTTGTAATGAGCCACAGAGATCTAATACACAGTCTAATAAATACAGACAATATTATGCTATAATTTTACAATGCGATAAATATTTTTACATTAGGGATAATATATAAGGCTATCAAAGGAAAATGCTATACAATTTAAACTTATACAATGTTACACATCAAATTTATGCAAATAAAAATAAAAAGTTCTCATAAAAATAGCCAAAGAAGAATTTGGAAAATTGTTCCTTATGGAGTTCCCTGTCCTCTCAGAAAGTAGAAGGGCACATGTCTCTAGTTTCAATCATTTCCTAAGAAAATTCATTAGTCTATAAAACTTTTCTAGTGTGATGGACACAGCTGCTGAAGAAGAAATGGTAACATATTCAGAGAATTTGTTCCTGGAAATTTTTGACCTAAATTTTACTGAAAAAAAAACAGAAATGATTACTTTTCATACAAAGCCACCTTGAATTATTTTAAAGTAATTAACATTTAAGGAAAGAGTAACTCCATTCCTATTTTCCTATACAGATGAAGTAGAAGTATAAATTCCTTACTTTCTTTTGAAAAATCATAACAGGCACTTATAATAGTTCATTACTTCTTTCTAAAATTCGTAAAACAAAATCCATTTTGAATAGCACCTTCACACTGCAACAAATACAGAAATTAAAGTGTCAATCACCTTATTTTTGACATATAACTAAATTCCACAGCTGTGCAACTTATATGCCCATCAGTCATCTGCAAACGCAGCATTCTTGGTGCAGCCTGAGATTCTTCATTGTCCTTTGGTGCAGCAACATTGCGAATTTTTTGAATTTGCAAAACACATGGACCTTCAAGCTGTCAAAATACAAAGGAATAAATATCACTTTCTAGCCATGGCATTTTCATTTATTCTGTTTCCCTCTTCCTTAATGGTCATACTTCATGATTTATAATAATTTCAATTAAATAAGGTCAAAAGTAAAATTACATAATATACATCAGGATTTGGGTGGATTTAAAGATAAAACTTCAAAAGGGTCTCCTGAATTCATTAATTCTGAATGCATTTTCAGAAAGTAATGAGAAAACCTGAGGAAAACCAAGTTATATTTCTGGATTAAAGGTGTATTAATAGATTTTTTAGTATTATGTGCTCTAAATTATTCATATGCACCCCCCCATCTTCTCCCATGTACCTTAAGGTACAATCTGGAATTAAAGAACTTGGTAATTCTTTTTAAAGACTTTATTTATTTATTTGACAGAGAGAGAGAGATCACAAGCAGGCAGAGAGGCAGGGGAGTGTGGAGGGGGAGAAACAGGCTCCCTGCTGAGCAGAGAGCTGGATGCAGGGCTCCTCCCAGGACCCTGGGATCATGACCTGAGCCAAAGGCAGAGGCTTAATCCACTGAGCCACCCGGGCATCCCTAAGAACTTGGTAATTTTTTAAGGGACATCAACTTAACACCACCAGTTGGAAGGAATATATACTGTTTAAAAACAGCAGGTTTAAAGCACGCCCTCTTCTGGCATTAATGAAGAATACAATACCCCAAAATTTAACAATATAAAGTTCAAAAAGTGTGAGCTGTACTGGATGTATTTTCACATTATTTTTTTAAGTAAATTTAAATCTAATGTTGTATTACATGCCTGGCACTAAAGAGAAGAAATGCTCTCTCTGGTCACATTTCAATCAAAGCCAAAAATAAAATTGATGAGCTCTTAAAAATTTTATATAACAAAATGCCTCTGATATAATTGGGAAATGCTGGTAAAATCTGTTTACATGGCTGAAAAACAACTTTATTACAAAGTGATATTTTCTACATTATAAAATATTATACCTTTCAGTAGTATCATACCTACAAATGAAAAAAAAAGGCTACTTTTTTGTTACATAGTGTTAAGTAAAATCTTTCTGTGCATAATAATGTGATTTATATTTTCAGCAAAGAAAAATGTGAAATGACTGACAAACATTTACACTTAATTTCTTGAGTAAGCATGTCCCAAATTAACAAATTTCTACTTCATATTTACTAGTATTTTGCCAAAGAGAAATAATTTTGATATATATTTAGTCCTAAAGAATATAATTAGAAAAAAGAGACTAAAATTTCATTGAATTTTCAGTTACAAAAAAAAATTCCAACTTAAAACAAGTCCAAAATCTTTAATAAGTACAGATAAGTTGCGAATTCAGGATGAACTTTTTCTTTTGCTTTGTTAATGTCATTAAAATAAGGACATTTAAATTAAACCATAGACAGGTTGTAGTTATTATAATGTTTACCATTCTATTTTATTTTTCTACTCCTAATATTTTTAGCTTAGACATTAATGAATATACAGCTTGTGCTGTCGAACCATATGCAACTACCTAAATATATATTTAAATTAATTAAGTGAAATTTAAAATTCAACTCTTGAGTAACATTATCCATATTTCAAATGTTCTGTATCTGGACAACACAGATATAAACTACCTACATCACTACAAAAAGTTCTATTAGCTGATCGATGATCTAGATCTATGCGTTCCAAAGTGAGACACATGTATTTTAGGGGGAGCACATCCATTGACTTGTGACAGGAAAACTTTTGCTTCTGTTTAATTCTTAGTAAGAAAGAAATTAAACTTCCTAGGATTTCTTATCCAGCACAACAGGGGCACCCTAACTTGGTCATATGAAATACAGATCACAACGTATCTTTATGGAATTGCAGAGTCCTACAACCCTGCTAAGACATTGATTCTAGACTTCTGGCCGACAGAACTGTGAGAGAATAAATTTTTGTGTTTCATGCCACCAAGTTTGTGGTAATTTGTTACAGGAACCTTAGGAAATGAATATACCCACTCATGGAATGACTTATCTGATTGGGAAAAATATACCATATATACTGGGCTCAAACTGGGCTCATTCTCACCCTTCTTTTTCTTGGGATCTAGCTAGGAACTCTGAGGTATTTAATCAGGCACTTCACTGGATTGACACTACTGTGAAGGAGTGTCTAAGTCTGACTGGTTTGTGGTTCAGTTAGTCCATTCGCCTCTCTCACTAAATCACATCTTTCAAAGTAATTTTCATTAATAATAAAGCTGATATTTTGGCCCACATCTCCCACACTTTACTTCTCAACTGATTCAAAAACAAAGCAGAAAAGGAGGTACTATTTACTAGACTCCTCTTAGAAGAGTCTACAATCTTTTTATGGTCACTTCTCCAGGAGAATTATCAAGCCTTACTATTAGTTATTCCACAATTCAGAAATGTTCTATATGTAAGCCAACAGATATAATGAATATTTTCATTTATGTTTACAAAATTCAGCTTATTATACTCTGTAGTAAACAAAAAACTAGAAGTATGGGACCTAAATAAAACACAAATAGTAGGAGATAAAATGCTATAGTTCTAAGATTATAAATGCTAACTTTAAATTCTGAATCTAAGTGACTCAGCTGGTTGAGCATCCAATTCTTAATTTTGGTTCAGGTTAAGATCTAGGCATCATGCGATCAAATCCAGCTTTGGGTTCCACGCTCAGTGGGGAATCTGCTTTCCCCTCTCCCTCTGCCTCTCCCCCTGCTTCTGCATTCTCTTTTTCTCTCTCTCTAAAACAAATAAATAAATCTTAAAAAAATAAATAAAATCATCTAAAGGCATCCACAATAATGAATGAAAATTAACCTCAAAATCTGTGTCCAACTGGTGTCAAGGGCAACCCCAAAGTTAAAAAATATATAAATTCGATTGGGGGGGACAAGATGGCGGGATACTAGGAAGAGGCGTCTTTTCAGCTGGTACCCCAAAGTGAGCTGATTACCTACCAAAGAACTCCGATCACCCATGAAATCAGCCTGAGATCAGAATTATACACGTCTGGATCTCTACAGGGGCAGAAGACGCCAGTGAGCAGGTAAAGCGGAATGGGAACAGCGGACTGATATCGGAAGATAAACAAAAGGGGGAGGGAGCCACCAGAGGCGACTGGTGCAAAAGTAATACCCCGATACGAGCGAGAGTGCCCTGCGTCTGGGGACCAGCATTAACTTGGAGACTGGTTGAAAGCACTCCAAAAGAGCAAAGGATCGCGGGGGGAAATTGTGGGAATCGGGGCGGCTAGGGACAGGGGCTTAAGTCCCCGGTCCCAGACGGCCTCCCCGGTGCAGAGGCAGAGAGAGTGCGGCGGAGAAACCGGCTCCTGGTCCCTAAGCCACCAGCACGCCCCAGAGCGCGGGGGTTCCGGCTCCTGTGAGGGGATGGGAGCTGCGCCGGTCTGCAGAACGCGCACTAGCCCTACCACAAAGCTTGAGATGCGCGCGCACGTCCCTCCAGCTCTCCTGGGTTTCTAAGGCCCGGGGGCGCTTCTTGACCCACGCCATTGTTTCAAAGTCTAAGCCGCACGCGCGCGAAACTCTTCCCCAGACAGAGGCGCGCAAAAGCCCAGCCTGCGGCTTACGGACCAGCACCCCGTTCTCAGTGCCCCAGACGCGCGCCCGACCCACAGCCGCCTCTGAAAAGAGGTGCGCCCAAGCCGGGCACTCCCAGCCCGGGCCGGCGGCAAAATCTCAGTGTGCGATCGCTGCTTGGAACCTCTCTGGCGGTCAGGAGCTCCCAGACAGCCGCCACTGCCTTGGCTTTGGGGACGAGCAAAAGATCCTGCACCCCCAGGGTCTTTAACTTGGAACCTGCACTGCCAGCGGCCAAGGGGGAATTTATTCAGCTTCTGCACCCAGACTGAGGCTTCTCTCTGAGACGGAGATCAGGAAGTGTTCCAGGGTGCACCTTGACTGCACCAGAGTTGATACATCCAGCTACATCTGTTCAGTCTGCTCCCACCAAAATGACTAGGAGGAGGAATGCCCAACAGAAGAAAAATACAGAGGATGGACCTTCTGCAATAGAGCTAACGGCTATCAACATAGACAATATGTCGGAAAGAGAATTCAGGCTAACAATTATCCAGGCAATAGCTAGGTTGGAGAAAGCCATGGATGACCAAACAGAATTGATTAGGGCCGAACTGAAAGCGACCAGACAGGATATTCACAATGTTAGGGCGGAGCTTAAAGCTACCAGGGAGGAGGTCCACAATGCTCTCAATGAGTTCCAATCTAATCTAAACTCTCTCAAAGCTAGGGTAACTGAGAAAGAAGATAGAATTAGTGATCTGGAAGACAAACAGATAGAGAGAAAGGATCAGGAGGAAGCCTGGAACAAACAGCTTAGATCCCACGAAAGCAGAATTAGGGAAATAAATGATGCCATGAAGCGTTCCAACGTCAGAATTATTGGAATTCCTGAAGGGGAGGAGAAAGAAAGAAGTCTAGAAGATATCGTGGAACAAGTCCTTCATGAAAATTTTCCGAATCTCGCGAATGAAACCAGCGTTCATGTACTAGAGGCTAAACGGTCTCCACCCAAGATTATACACTCCAAAAAAACATCACGACACCTGATAGTCAAATTGAGAAATTATAATTGTAGGTATAATCTCTTGAAAGCTGCCAGGGCAAAGAGGCTCCTTACTTACAGAGGGAAGCCCATCAGAATAACGTCAGACCTGTCCACAGAGACCTGGCAAGCCAGAAGAGGCTGGCAAGATATATTCAGGGCACTAAATGAGAAGAACATGCAGCCAAGAATACTTTATCCAGCAAGACTGACATTCAAAATGGATGGAGAGATAAAGAGTTTCCAAGACCGGCAAGGCTTAAAAGACTATGCAACCACCAAGCCGACACTGCAGGAAATATTAAGGGGGGTTCTATAAAAGAGGAAAAATCCCAAGAATAGCATTGAACAGAAATACAGAGACATTCTACAGAAAGAAAGACTTCAAAGGTAACTCGATGTCAATAAAAACGTATCTATCAATAATCACTCTCAATGTGAATGGCCTAAATGCACCCATAAAACGGCACAGGGTTGCAGATTGGATAAAACGACAGGACCCATCCATATGCTGTCTACAAGAGACCCATTTTGAACCTAAAGATACACGCAGACTGAAAGTAAAGGGGTGGAGAAGCATCTTTCATGCCAATGGGACTCAAAAGAAGGCTGGGGTAGCGATTCTCATATCAGATAAATTAGACTTCAAACTAAAGACTGTAGTCAGAGATACAGAAGGACACTACATAATCCTTAAAGGGACTATCCACCAAGATGATCTAACAATTGTAAATATCTATGCTCCCAATATGGGAGCAGCCAATTACTTAAGAAAACTGTTAATCAAGATAAAGAGTCATATTGATATGAATACACTAATCGTAGGAGATCTTAACACGCCTCTTTCAGAATTAGACAGATCATCGAAGCAGAAAATCAATAAAGAAACAAGAGCATTGAATGACACATTGGACCAGATGGACCTCATAGACATATACAGAACATTCCACCCTAAAACAGCAGAATACTCATTCTTCTCAAGTGCACACGGAACCTTCTCCAGAATAGACCACATACTGGGTCACAAATCAGGACTCAGCCGATACCAAAAGACTGAGATTATTCCCTGCATATTCTCAGATCACAATGCTTTGAAACTGGAGCTCAATCACAAGGAAAAGTTCCGAAGGAACTCAAACACCTGGAAGCTAAAGACCACCTTGCTTAAGAATGCTTGGATCAACCAGGAGATCAAAGAAGAACTGAAACAATTCATGGAAACCAATGAGAATGAAGACACTTCGGTCCAAAACCTATGGGATACAGCAAAGGTGGTCCTAAGGGGAAAATATATAGCCATCCAAGCCTTGCTCAAAAAAATTGAAAAATCCAGAACACACCAGCTGTCTCTACACCTTAAAGAACTGGAGGATCAACAACAAATCAAACCAACTCCACACCTAAGAAGGGAAATCATCAAGATTAGAGCTGAGATCAATGAGGGAGAAACCAGAGATACAGTAGAACGTATCAATGAAACTAGAAGCTGGTTTTTTGAAAGAATCAATAAGATCGATAAGCCACTGGCTACACTAATCCGAAAGAAAAGAGAGAAATCCCAAATTCATAAAATTATGAATGAAAAGGGAGAGATCACAACTAACGCCAAGGAAGTAGAAAAAATCATCAGAAGTTATTACGAACAGTTATATGCCAATAAGCTTAGCAACCTAGATGAAATGGATGCATTCCTGGAAAAATATAAACTACCAAAATTGAACCAGGAAGAAATCGACAACCTGAATAGACCGATATCTAATAACGAGATTGAAGCAGTGATCAAAAATCTCCCAAAAAACAAGAGCCCAGGACCTGACGGATTCCCTGGGGAATTCCACCAAACCGTCCAAGAAGAAATAACACCTATTCTCCTGAAGCTGTTTCAAAAAATTGAAGCAGAAGGAAAACTTCCAGACTCTTTCTATGAAGCCAGCATTACCCTGATCCCCAAACCAGGCAAGGACCATACCAAAAAGGAGAATTTCAGACCAATATCACTGATGAATATGGATGCTAAGATTCTCAACAAGATCCTAGCCAATAGGATCCAACAACACATTAAAAAGATTATCCACCATGATCAGGTGGGATTCATCCCTGGGCTACAAGGATGGTTCAACATTCGTAAATCAATCAATGTGATACAACAAATTAATATGAGAAGAGAGAAGAACCACATGGTCCTCTCAATTGATGCAGAAAAAGCATTTGACAAAATCCAACATCCGTTCCTGATTAAAACGCTTCAAAGTATAGGGATAGAGGGAACATTCCTGAACCTCATCAAATCTATCTATGAAAGACCCACAGCAAATATCATCCTCAATGGGAAAAAGCTTGCAGCCTTCCCATTGAGATCAGGAACAAGACAAGGATGCCCACTTTCACCACTCTTGTTCAACATAGTATTAGAAGTCCTAGCAACAGCAATCAGACAACAGAGAGAAATAAAAGGTATCCAAATTGGTAATGAAGAAGTCAAACTCTCTCTCTTCGCAGATGACATGATTCTTTATATGGAAAACCCAAAAGACTCCACCCCCAAACTACTAGAACTCATACAGCAATTCAGCAGCGTGGCAGGATACAAAGTCAATGTGCAGAAATCAGTGGCTTTCTTATACACTAACAATGAAAATACAGAAAGGGAAATTAGAGAATCGATTCCATTTACTATAGCACCAAGAACCATAAGATACCTGGGAATAAACCTAACTAAAGAGGTAAAGGATCTATACTTGAGGAACTATAGAACACTCATGAAAGAAACTGAAGAAGACACAAAAAGATGGAAGACCATTCCATGCTCTTGGATCGGAAGAATAAACATTGTTAAAATGTCTATACTGCCTAGAGCAATCTATACTTTTAATGCCATTCCGATCAAAATTCCACCGGCATTCTTCAAAGAGCTGGAGCAAATAATCCTAATATTTGTATGGAATCAGAAGAGACCCCGAATCGCTAAGGAAATGTTGAAAAACAAAAATAAAGCTGGCGGCATCACCTTACCTGATTTCAAGCTTTATTACAAAGCTGTGATCACCAAGACAGCATGGTACTGGCATAAAAACAGACACATAGACCAGTGGAACAGAGTAGAGAGCCCTGATATGGACCCTCAACTCTATGGTCAATTAATCTTCGACAAAACAGGAAAAAATATACAGTGGAAAAAAGACAGTCTCTTTAATAAATGGTGCTGGGAAAACTGGACAGCTATATGTAGAAGAATGAAACTCGACCATTCTCTTACACCGTACACAAAGATAAACTCAAAATGGATAAAAGACCTCAACGTGAGACAGGAATCTATCAGAATCTTAGAGGAGAACATAGGCAGTAATCTCTTTGATATCAGCCACAGCAACTTCTTTCAAGATACGTCTCCAAAGGCAAAGGAAACAAAAGAGAAAATAAACTTCTGGGACTTCATCAAAATCAAAAGCTTCTGCACAGCAAAGGAAACAGTTAAAAAAACAAAGAGGCAACCCACGGAATGGGAGAAGATATTTGCAAATGACAGTACAGACAAAAGGTTGATATCCAGGATCTATAATGAACTCCTCAAACTCAACCCACACGAAACAGACAATCACATCAAAAAATGGGCAGAAGATATGAACAGACACTTCTCCAATCAAGACATACAAATGGCTATCAGACACATGAAAAAATGCTCATCATCATTAGCCCTCAGGGAGATTCAAATTAAAACCACATTGAGATATCACCTTACACCAGTTAGAATGGCCAAAATTAACAAAACAGGAAACAACATGTGTTGGAGAGGATGTGGAGAAAGGGGAACCCTCTTACACTGTTGGTGGGAATGCAAGTTGGTGCAGCCTCTTTGGAGAACAGTGTGGAGATTCCTCAAGAAATTAAAAATAGAGCTTCCCTACGACCCTGCAATTGCACTCCTGGGTATTTACCCCAAAGATACAGATGTCGTGAAAAGAAGGCCCATCTGTACCCCAATGTTTATAGCAGCAATGGCCACAGTCGCCAAACTATGGAAAGAACCAAGATGCCCTTCAACGGATGAATGGATAAGGAAGATGTGGTCCATATACACTATGGAGTATTATGCCTCCATCAGAAAGGACGAATATCCAACTTTTGTAGCAACATGGACGGGACTGGAAGAGATTATGCTGAGTGAAATCAGTCAAGCAGAGAGAGTCAATTATCATATGGTTTCACTCATTTGTGGAGCATAACCAATAGCATGGAGGACAAGGGGCGTTAGAGAGGAGTAGGGAATTTGGGTAAATTGGAAGGGGAGGTGAACCATGAGAGACTATGGACTCTGAAAAACAGTCTGAGGGGTTTGAAGTGGCGGGGGGGGTGGGAGGTTGGGGTACCAGGTGGTGGGTATTATAGAGGGCACAGCTTGCATGGAGTACTGGGTGTGGTGAAAAACTAATGAATACTGTTTTTCTGAAAATAAATAAATTGGGAAAAAAAATTTAAAAATATATAAATTCTAGATGAAAATAATAAAAAACAAATATTAATCTGTATACAGTGTTATAAATTTCAGAACACTGGTCACATTATCCGTTCAGGCATCTACAGTAAATCTCAATTTAGTGGACATTTTCCACCAGAGAAGATCTATGTGTGCTTCTGGCAGTAACAACCCTGCAATTGAGAGAGCCTCAACTTTGGGCTAGTGCAAAAGTAACAAAATTAACCTTAGCCAAAACCTCATAGCACCCCCATTAGCTCCAGATATTCCTTCTAGAAGAAAGTACTGCTGATTCAGGTGCCCACAAAGACAGGTCAAGAAACATGAAATCACAAGAAAATATCAAGAGACTCATAAGGAAACAAGCCATAAAGCATGAGAATCATAGTAAAATTAAAAATTAAAAAAAATTAAGTCTCCAAGGCCTGGGGAACTTGGAATTATCAAAAACAGACTACAAAATAATAAGCCTGGTCTAAAAAATTTATATAGCTTGTATTAGAAGAGAGAGAAGAAAATTATAGAGCTAAACTAACAAGTTATGAAAAGAACAACAGACTGAGCTCAAATAAGGTAGAAGAAAGAGGATAATATGGAGAAATTAATGAAATAAACAAATTCAAGCTTAGCAAAGACTAGTGTTGATTCTTCACAAAGGCTAATGAAACTGATACTGAACGGACTGATCAAGAAGCAGAGAGTAAAGATGCCAATCAGTGACTTAAGAGATAATATTAATAAAAACATTCAACCTACTTTCATCAGCAGTGGAAAAATACAGAAGAACTATGCAGAGCGGTCTAAATATCCATCAACTAGTAAATGAAAAGAAGAAAGTGGTATATCCATACAATGGAATACTAATCAGCAATAAATAGAAACAAACTACTGACATATTAACCTCAAAAACATTCACTAAGTTAAAGACGCCAGATACAAGAGAGTATATACACTGTGTTTGCACTCATGTGACATGTCAATAAAAGGCAAATTTATAAAGAAAGCATAAAAGAATATACAGATAAAATATTAAGAATAATAAGTATAAGTTAGTAGAATTTAAGATCAATAGACAATTATCAGAGAGAAAAAGTAATTTTTTAAAAACACCATTTACAGCAGCAAAAATAAAATACTCCAGGAATAAAGCTTACAAAAGATACAAGACCTCTATACTTTCATAAATTATAAAACTATGCAAAAACTAAATAAATGAAGAGATACATCTAGGAGTATGTGAGAGGCAGCTCATACCAGTTCACAAGACCCTATTATGCACATATCTTCCCAATTCTGGCATCAGTGATTTCATGGTGTAGCTTATAATTAGCCATGGTGATAATACTCTTGCTACAAAAAGTAGCAAATGTTATGTATTAGGGCTTTTTTCTTCTGTTCACAGAGGCACCTTATAAGCATTTCACTGATAATATGGTAACATAACAATATCAATTGTCTTTAAACTAATTGGCCCAATAGACACATGAAAAAGTGCTTCACATCACTCGGCATCAGGGAAATACAAATCAAAACCACAATGAGATACCACCTCACACCAGTCAGAATGGCTAAAGTTAACAAGTCAAGAAATGACAGATGCTGGCGAGGATGCGGAGAAAGGGGAACCCTCCTACACTGTTGGTGCGAACGCAAGCTGGTGCTTGCGTTTTTTGAGGAACCTCAAAAAGTTGAAAATAGAGCTACCCTATGACCCAGCAATTGAACTACTGGGTATTTACCCTAAAGATACAAATGTAGTGATCCAAAGGGCACGTGCACCCAAATGTTTATAGCAGCAATGTCCACAATGGCCAAACTATGGAAAGAACCTAGATGTCCATCAACAGATGAATGGATAAAGAAGAGGTAGTATATATATACAAAGGAATACTATGCACCCATCAAAAGAAATGAAATCTTCCCATTTGCAATGACATGGATGGAACTAGAGGATATGATGCTCAGCAAAATAAGTCAATCGGAGAAAGACAACTATCATATAATCTCCCTGATATGAGGAAGTGGAGAGGCAACGTGGAGGTTTGGGGGGTAGGAAAAGAATAAATGAAACAAGATGGGATCAGGAGGGAGACAAACCATAAGAGACTCTTAATCTCACAAAACAAACTGAGGGCTGCTATGGGGGAGAGGGTTAGGGAGAGGGTGGTGGGTTATAGACATTGGGGAGAGTATGTGCTATGGTGAGTGCTGTGAAATGTGTAAACCTGGCAATTCACAGACCTGTACCCCTGGGGCTAATAATACATTATATGTTAATAAAAATTAAAAAAAAAAAAAACGATTGGCAAATTCAATGCAATTTTAATCAAAACTCCACATCTTTTCTTTTTTAAGATTTTATTTATTTATTTATTTATTTGATAGAGAGAAAAATCACAAGTAGGCAGAGAGGCAGGCAGAGAGAGAGGAGGAAGCAGGCTCCCCACTGAGCAGAGAGACTGTTCTGGGGGCTCAATCCCAGGACTCTGAGATCATGACCTAAGCCAAAGGCAGAGACTTAACCCACTGAGCCACTCAGGTGCCCCAAAACTCCAACATCTTTTAAGAAACTTGTTCATTTGATTCTGAAATGTATACCAGTGTGGGGTGGGCAAGGACAGAATAGCCTAAGGAAGAGTAACATATTTTATAAACACAAGATTAGAAAAATTTGATCATTTCAAGTGCCACAAATGATAGAGATTAATGGTATCTCACACATACTACTGAAGGTAATATAAATTTGGTACAACTTCTTTAATAAATAATTTGGCATAATCTTATAAAGTTCAATACTGGCTTAGCGCTAGAACATAATTCAATCCCTGGTTATGTTCCCCAGAAAAACTCTTAGAAACATGCATCAAGAAAAATACACAAATTTATTCCTAAAAGTAGTGCATCTATTATAAAAATAAAAGAAAAAGAAAAGCATTTAAATATCCATCAACAGGAGAATAAGTAAACTGAAGTATATTTACACAGTTTAGTATTATATAAAAGAGAAAAATGAATGCATAATAGATATATGCCACATGGACACCTATTAGACACAGAGCACTGAATGACAGAAGCAAATTACAGCAGACAGTATGTTAACATTTTATAAAGCTTAAAAATAAAAATATATATTGTTCATGAACAATGACATATGACTAAAATATTTTTAAAAGTAAAGTTAAACTCAAAATTCACAATCTGTTCTTGGTGTGGGAGGGAGGAAGAGCTAGGACACCCAGGTAGGCAGAGTGGTGCTGTAATGTTCTAGTTCTTCTACCAGGCTAAGAATTCAGATGTGCTCACTTTATTATTAAGCTTAAAGCATATATGTTTGTATATGTTAAATATTACATTAAAATAGTTCAAATAGTTTACATATATTTTGAAATTAAGACATTGGGTAGTTCACAGAAATATCAAGAGAATTAAAGAACTAGGTCTGTTGCCTACACAGAGAGAAAAAAAACACTCATAACCAAATCATAGAAATGGTTTAGTGGCCATGGTGTTGGTAAAACAACAGTTCTTGGATGGGGAGAGAGAGAAGAAGCCTTAGTATTTGTAGCATCTGCCAACTGCCATGGCTGATTTCCACTACCAAGATGTTACTGAACTCTTAACTAGGAAGACATGCTGACAATCAGCATTCATGAGCTCTAATGAATGGGACTCAACACACTCCAAGCATCTAGGTGTACACCTGTTCCATCAGCCTCACTGGCCCTAGAAACCTACCCCAGGACTGCTGCAGCTACTACCGTAGAAACTCAAACTCGCTGTAGCTTCTACCACTAGCAGAGAGCATTCACTATGGTTCCTGCTTATTTGAATGATTAGCCCAAGTCCATCGAGGCTACAGATGACTAGCAGAGCTGAGGTACATATGCATGGCATAGTTGCAATGGAGGCTGCAGAAAATGTGTCTGGCATTTTCTTTCTCTTCACCACCATGACTGGAAAGATGGGACATTCCCTCACACACACGAAGATAACTCAGGTTCTAGGAATCACAAATGTCCACTATACTTATCTTCCATGTATTGTTATCAGTCAAGATTTTGTCAAGCTGTTTTTTATAGTTTGTACAATAAACCTTTTCATTGTATATATCGTATATATAGTATTATATAATATATATTATAATATATATAATTAATATGTGTGTGAATATATGTGTATATATACACCTATATGCACAATCACTCTCCTCTCCTAAGATTTTAAATATGCCCCCAAATGGGGATCTGCCCACTATTACCTCACTGGGAAGCACACCTCTAAAAACTAATAGTCTAGGCAAGAAAAGCAACCTCCCCACTTCACCAAGCTGAGACAGCTGCCCTTTCATCGCAAGTACTTCTGACACAATATTGATTTCACTACATGAACACATAAGTTTCTTGATCTCTCATTAGGTTATGTGTTCCAACAAGGCAGGGGCTGTCCTGTTGATCGCTGCATCCCTTGAACTTAGCACAAATATGCATTCAAAATTCCTTGATAAATACAGTGTTCCCTTTGTCTTCAAAATAATTTGCCTTAGTTTACCTCCAGATCCACAAAGTGTGATAGGATCACTTGTGTATCTTAAATGAGAAAACTGAGAGCAGAGGGTAATGTATTCTGCCAGATGTCATTCAGCTAGTAGGAGGGAGAATTAGGATTTAGATTGAGATCTGTCTTATACCAAAGTCTGTCGTCTTTCTATTACGCATTTTAAAACTATGACAAAATTTGTTACATGGTAAAAGCAGATACAGGTCTAAAGGGCAATGGAAATACTGATGCTTAAAAATTAATTCTGTTCAAAAGGGGTCAAGAAAATTGGGAGAGAAGTGGAATATGAATGGGGTTTACCGTGGAAGCATAGACAGATTTTAAGGAAGTTAAATTCCTTCATCTCTGCAATAAAAAGAGGCCAGTAATCATTTCTGTTTTTAGTGTTTTTCTGAAGACTACAAAGATAGTGCATATAAACTGTTTAACACTGGATATAGCAGAGCAGATTTTCAGTAAGGAGAGGAGAAAAAGAAGAAAAAGAAGAATTTGCTGGAAATCAGGGCTCTCCTGGGTAAGTTAGAAGCTTGTACCAAAAAAGATCAAGAAAAAAGTAACTCAAACACACTAGAAATGCTGGAAAAACAGCTTTGCAAAGGTAGTCCCTCATCCGTAGCTCAAATTTTTCAAGCTATATTTACATACAGCGAGAGGATAAATGCAAAAAAAAAATTATAAATAACAGTAAAAAGAACATTTCTGAATCCTAAATATGATAGTACCTTTACTAGAAGACGACCTAAAAGTTTCCACTCCTCAGACATTTTAAAAACAGAGTATTATAAAAGCTTATTAAGTGAGAAATAGACATAATCCTGAATAGGTTCTTCCAAACTTGAGATCCCCTGTGAAAAGCATCAATTTATACATCGAAGTATGTAGTACAGGGCATAATTTCTCTTATTCAATCATTCAGAGCAATTATAGCAAATGAAATATGAGGAAAACACTGTGGGCCCCCCCCGTCAAAGGTAACCCTTATACTAGTGTATCATTAGCCTATTTCCAAACCTCTATCCTTCACCTTTTTAGCTTTTTGTTCTCTGGGAGAATTAAAAAAGAAAAAAAAAAAAAAAAAAAGGTGAACAGTTTGTTTTTCAATTATCAGAAGAGTTATTTACCTATTACATATAGTTTAGTACAGTCATTTTTAAACTCCACAGAAGTTCTACTAATATTTGCCAATAAACACTTGTAAATAAAGCAAAGTAAAATCAATATTTCAGAGTAATCCATTGTTCTGAAACTTAAGAGTACATGTTTAATTTTAATAACTCACCAGAAGGAACACTGACAAATTGTATTATTTGCCAGAATATAAATTAACATACATAAAACATGATATAATTTTATTTAAATTAAAACTTAAAGCTTTTTTCAATTATTTTTCTTTTGAAAAACGTCTAATTTTCTAGACTGATGGTGAAAGGGCATTGACTTTGAATTTTAAGGCAGCGAAGCCATCTTGTGGTTGATGTCGGTACTGCTAGAGCTTTGAGTGGGTCCCTCCCATTTGTAAAATTAGGTCTTTAATCACAGTTTGACATTTAAAAAGGCATATACAACCTGTCATTTTTAAGACTTAGAAGGAAAAAATAAATACAGACCTGAAAGTCCTTCCTTTTTAGGGTTCCACAGTAATGCATAAGGTCATCACATAGCTGGACTGGTAATGTATTTTTATAATAACCTCTACTTTATAATTCTATACTTTGGTTCAGAGGCTTAAGCTATGAAAATCACTACTGCAAAATATTATGCTTAAAAAAAAGAATATGAAAAATACTAAACAGCTTTGTAGAAATAATAGTTCTACTTCTTTTTCTGTGATGACTTTGTTCCATGATTTTTAGCTTATAAGCCATCAGGTTCAAAGAACTTATAATATCTAAAAAATGCAAAGTCTGCCCTAAAACACTCAGAAAAAAAGTTACAAAGGTGGCTTCCCCACCACACCTCCCTCCACTCTCACCATCTAAACCTCAAAGATAAACTGCCTACGGGAAGACATGGCTTAGGCTTGGAAGCCTGGAGACAGCAGTCATCTTCCCCCTCAGCATTTTTTTTTTCTTTCTTTTTTAAGTATGCTGGGAGTGGGCATTAAACTCATGACCCTGAGACCAAGACCTGAGCTGAGAGCAAGAGTCAAATACTCAACTGACACCCAGGCACACCATTTCCCTTCAGCATTTTTTTTTTAAAAGATTTTATTTATTTATTTGACAGAGAGAGATCACAAGTAGGCAGAGAGGCAGGCAGAGAGAGAGAGGGAAGCAGGCTCCCCGCTGAGCAGAGAGCCCGATGCGGGACTCGATCCCAGGACCCTGAGATCATGACCTGAGCTGAAGGCAGCGGCTTAACCCACTGAGCCACCCAGGCGCCCCTCCCTTCAGCATTTTTTAAAATTTGTTTGAAACCTTTTCATTAAGGTCATGGGCAACCTTAGGGAGAAAATATAGGAACTGAAAAACAATGTAAAGAGAATGGAAGGAAAGAGAAAAGAACCTGCACAAAACTATTATATTAATTAATGATAAAGTTCCTTGCACTTTTTGCCATTCTACTTTCTTCCAATTTAATAGTGATAACTAAAAACAATTTTTTAAAAAATTTTTATTTATTTATTTATTTATTTAAAGATTTTATTTATTTATTTGTGAGAGAGAGAGGAGCGAGAGTGAGCACAGGCAGACAGAGTGGCAGGCAGAGGCAGAGGGAGAAGCAGGCTCCCTGCCGAGCAAGGAGCCCGATGCGGGACTCGATCCCAGGACGTTGGGATCATGACCCGAGCCGAAGGCAGCTGCTCAACCAACTGAGCCACCCAGGCAGAGAGACATCACAAGGAGGCAGAGAGGCATGCAGAGAGAGGAAGGGAAGCAGGCTCCCTGCTGAGCAGAGAGCCTGATGTGGGGCTCGATCCCAGGACCCTGAGATCATGACCTGAGCTGAAGGCAGAGGCTTAACCAACTGAGCCCCCCAGGCGCCCAACTAAAAACAATTATTAAGACTTCAGTCTCACACCCCAGATGACAATGTTTTTCTGAAGGCCCCAGATTTGTCTTAGAACAAAAAAGATATAAATTCAATGTATCCAGGATTAACTGTCTTCTCTGATCACAGTTCAATCAGCTCTCCATTTTTCCTTTCCATTCTCAAATTCCTAAATGCTAAAAATGGTATTATCCAAGACTTAGTAAATATAATAACAATACACACCATGTGAGCATTTACTTTTGGGAGAAGTCTGAAGACTCCTCTCTACAATCCTTTAATCTACCTCCAAAGAGGATTACTGCTTCGATGTTAGTCACTTTTCCTGTAAAGAACAGTTGTACTCATCAGACCTCTCCAAGACTGCTGCCTAATCTGGGATTCTATACTCCAGAAACTTGCCAGGTATGCTTCCCAGACCACCAGAATCAACATCCCATGGAAACTTGTCCAAAATACAGATTCTTAGGCTCTATCCTAACTCAGTGGAATCAGAAACTGGGGGAATCCAGGGGTAGAGGGGAGGGGCTGGGCATCTGTGTTTTATCCAAGTTTCATGGTGATTTTGGTATATGATGAAGTCTGAAAACTTCACAACCAAAACCACTGAACCAACTGAAAACCACAATCAAAAAAAGAGATGTATGGAAACTGAAGAGAACTCTGAGAAAAATGAAGTTGAATGGAAAATTCGAGAAAGAATAAACAAAGGAATCAAGATAACTAGCTTTAGCAAAAGAAACTTGTGGCAAAGACATTTACAAGTCCTCAAATATATGAAGAATTATTCTCAAGAGAAAGTAAGCAGATGTTCTCCATTCCCCCTGAGGGAAGATCAAGAAGACATTACGAACTTTAAGTTGTAGCATAAGAAATTTAGATTAAAATAAAATTAAAGTTTGCTGACACAGAGTGTTGTTAAATATTAAAATGAATTACTGAAAAGTTTATAGAACCTCTTCTCTGAGTATCTGTCTAAAAAATGAAGAGTAGATTAGAATTCTCATATGGCTCTTTCTAGCAAAATGATTACCATCATTTATATAAACAGATTAATACTTAGAAAATGTGTGAAACTTTTTTACACTATATACCTTTTACAATTATCTAATAACTAAGTGTTAAAATGGTAAGAATATTTATCCAAACACAAAACATACACACTGAAAGTATTTATTTATAGATAATGATGGTTCTTTAATAGTTTAAAAAGTGACCAATAGCACATAAGATTCTTGGCTGACACAATTCACATGTATTTTCAAATAAAAGAAGAAATATAGGTAAAAAAGAAGTAAAAGACTGAGTAGTTGGTATCTAAAAACTGTATCCCTGGATTTTAAAAAGATCACTGCACAATTCACAATATGAATATATATATATATGAAAATTTTGAATCTATATGACATATGTAATACATACATTATATTATGTATATTACGTACTAATAAATATATGTGGTACAAAATGGAAGCAATAACCAAATGCACAGCTTTGATGAACTGCTCTTAATATCCTCTCACAATCTTACAATTTTATAAAATAAGTTCATTAAATAAACATGAAAATAGGTAACTAAAATTAAAAGGTACAAAAAGGTCCTTGTCCTGTATTCTAGCAATATTTGCTAAGTCTCACATTAATGAGCTTATAATTCCTAAAACTGATAGGTTTTTTAAAAAATGTTTAAAGTCACCAAAAGTTTAAAACTTCAAGTCAATAATTTTCCATTTGTACAGAAAGTCACTAAGATAACTCTGTGACCTAGTTAATTCTAAAATATTTTGCAGTTGCAGTCTTTACTGACAAAATATAATTCCAATAATTTAGTAAATGTTCATATTTATTGCAGTTAGCATAATTTAGGAAGTTAATGTTTTTCTTTACCTTTTCTACCTTTCCACCATTGATGTCACTGGGGAGGAATTTCTTGCCAATTGTTCTTAAGTCTGTCTAAAATAAAAATATTATTATTAAAATATAATTATAGAGAAAAGTAAATCTAAATCTAATCTTACTCATAAACAAAAGATGAAATTTATTAACACCTATAGAATAAAATTTAAATCAGTATCTTTTAGCTGATTATGAGATCTATACATACAATCGATCTTTTCAAGTAACATAGTACCATACATATGTTATTGAAAGTACATCAGTAAGTTGAACAGTAATGTTTAAGGCCTTAGTTCTGGTTATATTCCTTTCAATAACTTACTAAATCTTCTCTATTAAAACCTAGTAATTGATTTTATATTACTGTAGTCTTACTAAAAAAAAATAATGTCCCAATCCAAAGCCAACTGACTACTTTAAGTATATAAACAGAATATATTTTTGATAACTGAATCCTATATAACACTCAAATGAAGAGTCATGAAAACATTATTCTTTTGGCTGTGATACCTATTACAAAGCTACATAACATACAAATATCCTAGGGAACAACACCACTGCAAAAGCAAGAATAGGAAGACTTTACTATAGTAAAAATCCATATTATTTGCTTAAACAAATTACAGAAGTCAAAGTTAGTGAACAAATGACTAAGTATATGAAAGTGCAAACCAGAGCAAAACAAAAATGAAAACATAGGAACTAACAAACAAAATTACAGCATTTCTGATATAAAAACAAAACTTCAACTATACAGTTTACAAAAAAGCAGAACTTTTAAGGATATTGTCCTCTTTAGGAAGTAAAAACTGAAGGAACAATAAGAAACTTGCTCAGAGGAAAATCAATACTCATGAAGAAGGCCTAATTATTTAAGCTAAGAAATTATCTTGATGACAGAGTGTGAGGTTAGACTGATAACTGAATTTATATTGTTCTGTTCTTCTTTAAAATATAACAAGAGCTCTTCATCTTCTTCAGAGCAGAATAAAAGAAAATAGACTTAGAGTGCATTTAATCACAAAAACTGTAAGGCAGAAATTCATGTTAGACTTAGGGGGAAAACACTAGATGATTAAAATTACTGTGACATAAAATGAAGACATGGAGAGAAGTCGGATAGTCCTCTTTCATCACCTACAATAACAGAATGTCCTCTTATTTTAAATATCAGTATGTGGTCAGCTTAAGAAATGAGCATATAAATTACACAATCCCCACAGATCTTTCCAGTCTTTTACTACCATAATTCATATTTTAATTCTCAATGTAAAGCAAGGGTCACTCCTAAGCTAAAACTCACCAAGTAGAGCTGCCAGACAAACTAAGCCCCAAATCCAAAACACTTGTGTAACAATATGTTAGCTTTATCATCTTTGCAGCCTCTATCCAGTAACAGAGTGAAAGAATTATAAGCATACCTTTTCACTTTGAAAATACTGAGCAGCAATGGGAAAAAAATATTTTCTTATACTAACCTTCCATATATTAGGATTGTTTTATTCCTAATGTTAATTACACATGAAGTACTTGGTTCAACGAATTGCAAAGAGTAAACACTTAATGAATGTTAACTATCATGTTTATTTGTTAATATAAGATATGTACATTTTGTTATCTGAACATGAATAATCATTAAGTTAGTAATACAACTAACAGTTCATAATAATGCAGGCATCATTTTGAAGTCACTCAAAGGCTCAAATATTTAAATATGTATGCAAAACAGAACACTTACAAATTTTATGATATACCACGGTTTCTCATTTCTGATTCTTAGCAATAATTATGAAATTTAATTTAAACCAAAATGAGGCATCAATATAAAGTTGAAATAAACACTAAATTAAAATCCTAAACTCTGAATCATTACAAACTGTAATTAACTAATAGGACCATGGACACTGCCACAAATTCTCTAAATCCAGCTAATTTATTCCTCTATAAAATGGAAAAAATATCACCAAGCTTATCCATAAAGTTGTTATCAGGCTAAAGGGAGACATTATATTCAAAGTTTATATAACTTTTAAAGTGCTAAACACATATATAATGAATATTATTTCATTATTCTTTAAGCAAGATGAAAATGACCTACCAAATCTTTAAACATCCTAAAATCAAAATCAATGTATAAGTACTCCAAAGGCAATTTCATGCTTCAGATGCCATTATGTGAGGATCACTAGTAAAACTGGGTCCAAAAATGCATTTATATTGGACATAAAAAAATTATGCAGGATTAATATTTAATCTATAACAACATATGCACTTGTACACACATACAAAAGATTCCTATTTACTCGAGTAAGTTCAATGGAATATCTATTTGGCAAGTCATTTCATATTACGCAGAATCTTAAAAGAAATTTTTGAAAATCTGTTTTTAAATTTTTACTAATACATAGTACTCGGTAATTTAAGACTGAGCTATCACTTAATTTACTTGTGAATAATTCAGGTATTTAAGCCCAAAACTACATGCTGGATTTTAACGTCATTTCTTAGTATTTTTAATCCCCATTCTACAGAGCAAAAAATTAAGGACCCTCCTTTCAACATAAAAATCTATACAGAAATGAGTTATACAACAGCTCTGAGGCTGCTCTTTTTAGAAGGGCTTACTTTTACAAGGTTGGCTCTAGGCTGGCATGTGGGAACTTGCACTTGAACATCTCCTAACTGAAAATGTGGTTCACTGCCTAGACTATTTATATGAACAATGTGATTTACGGTGAACACCTGCTTTTTGAGGGGGAGGAGTCTTACAACTGTTCGTTTAGGCAGAGAGTGTCTCTATAAGCAGACCAATAAATGTACTGGGTGCTAGTCCCTAGTGGACTTGCCTGGGCAGAAACACTGTACCGTTACCCTTGCTTTTCAAAAGTTCACATTATGCCACTTTGCTTTTACAAAAGACCTACACGAGTTTTCGCTAAATGAAAGAAATTCAAAGATTTTCATTTTATAGGCAAAGGTGAAAAGCAAAAAAAGTGTTCAGTGGCTGTTATTATACTGAGCATTTATAGAAACAGAATGCACCCCAAACAGCGAGAGGGGCACTACCAAGCTTCTTCCCCAGGAACTATACTCAGCATCTCAGCATCAAACTGCAAGAGTTTTGAACTGTGTTCTGGGCATCTGTGCTTTCTCTTGATTTATTTTTGTGTATCCTTTAGCAAGATATGCCCTAAGGTAACAGAAAAATCTGAGACGTTACTTTTTGGGTCTGGGAATTCTCTAAAATCTTTCCATATAAATTAATGGTAATTACTTCTGCATTCTACACCATTTTGGCTTACAAAAAGTTTTGCCCAAATGTCCTATATATTTTTTTAAATTTTACTTTTTTTTTTTTTTTTTGAGAGAGAGAGAAGCACACATGTGAGCTGGAGGGGTCAGGGTGGAGGGATAGAAGAAGGAGAAAGAGACACTTAGGCAGGTTCCACACCCAGCGTGGAACTCAAGAGTCAGATGTTCAACTGACTAAGCCACCCACATGCCCCAGGAATGTTCTACTTTTGGGTAGCGTGGAAAACCTATACATATATTATTGCATTTTCATTGCTAGATAAAGGAACAAGCTCAGTGTGTCCCGAATGGGAGGAGAGGGACATAAGAAAGCTTATGAATGGATTATTCTCCCAATATGTAATAAGTTATATATAATAAGAATCAATAATACAACTCTTTTTTAACTAGTGACTAATAGCCCCTAATCTTTCAAAAGCCGAAAAAATTTCAACAGAAATACTATAAATGCCTGACTTTATTTAAGGGTCATAAGCTTGAAAGGTAAATTATCTCTCTGGTGTAGACTTCATCCTAATTAAAGGTAATTCTTTTTCCTATTGTATGGCATGAAATCTTGGATTGGCATATTCAACCATATATTTCAGAGAAAATTATACAGACAAATTAAAATTCATAAAATAATGGTCATCATGTACCTCTTATATACATAGGACAAATACTTCATCTTGATTTACTTTATTTATAGTTTCACATCCAATTATAGGAGATCATTTCTATTTACCTAATCTTGTAAATAAGAAAAAGAAGAGCAAAAAAAGAAGAAAAAAAAAGGAAAGGAAGAGAAGACTGTCAAAAATAATTCATCATCTTTAGAATTTTTCTTTAATTAATAGAGTTCTTTCAATATTTTTTAAAAGTAGAACTCACTTATTAGGGTACAAGTAAAAAAAAGTTAAAGTGTATACAGAATATTTCCATTTGTAGTCATAGACAACATGCATAATTTCTAAAGTTTACTTTTTTAAAAAGATTTTTATTTTATTTACTTGATGGACAGAGATCACAAGTAGGCAGAGACGCAGGCAGAGACAGAGTGGGAAGTAGACTCCCTGCTGAGCAGAGAGCCCATGATGCAGGGCTCAATCCCAGAACCCTGAGATCATAACCCGAGCTGAAGGCAGAGACTTAATCCACTGAGCCACCCAGGTGCCCCTCTAAATCTCACTTTAAAAATTTTTATTCTTTTATTAAAAACCTACATTCTTAGCTCAGAAACAAAAAATGACCTTATTAGTTTTATTGAATAAAATTCAAAGAAGCTGAAGAAAATGACAGAATTCAAAACATAAATTTTATCTGTGTAAGTCCATTTAATTGATATAAATTAACATAAAAAGAAAAAGTTATACAGTTATATATTTATTCATATTTTAAATGTTATCAGTTGCTGCCATTTCTGCTTCACATTATACCTGTGTTGCACTGATATGGTGGATCTGTCATTCTCTTATGAATAAGAGAGTAAGTAATTCTCTTATGAATTTTGTTGACTATTTATCACAATTTATAAATTTAATAGATTAAATTATACATTTAATAGACTGTTATCATAAAGATAATTTGAAAATGCTCCCAATGGCGTAACTAGAAAGATGAAAAAAAGAATATTCATTTACTTACACCTAAATTTCAAACAATTTTTATAACTCTTCAAAAAAATCCAAAGGCCAATCCCAATTATGGAAAAGATACAGCTATAGAAATAGGTAGAAGGAGGAGATTGAAAAGAAATATATATACAACATAACTGTAATTATGGATAGCCTTAATTTTCTTATTTTACTTTTGTTTTCTGAACTGTTCTACAATATACATTACTTTTATCCACAGGATAAGTTATTTTGGAACAAAAAATACAACTGTCAAAAAGCTATAACCTACCTGGAGTTCCTATGTTAATAAAATGATTTGTTTTAATAAATATAAATAGTAGTTTCTGCTATTATATATATACTATAAATATTATGAAAGTCTCTGATCCTGGGGGGAAATGGGAATCTTAATTGCATTTTTTTCCTTTCTTATTGGATTCTATATAACAGTTGTTATAAGAAACATAAATTTCTAAAAATTGGGTTGATATGAGATTACTGAATTCAACAAACATCACTGCAACTTAAAATACACAGTAAAACCAAAAGATGTCCTCTATATACTTTTCTTAAAATCCAGATTATTCTGTAAGACATTTTTCATGAAAGCTTCTAGATTTAAAATGTTTACAAGTTAATAAATAAAACCTACATTGAGAGCAATCAGGATGATGTCATTTATATTGACTTTGTCAGGAGAACTTGTGCAAGCTTCAATGCCTTCATCTGAAAGATACCTGTTAAAATAAAATAAATGCCTTAATATTTCCTAAAATCAAAATTAACCAAATTATATTCTTAAATCAACATGCAATTTTGTTCCATACTATAAAAAGCTTTACCATAAATATTAAGGAAAGAGCTCTGGATATTCCATTTATTTACCATTTCTGATAGAACAAATGGATAACACATATTTCCCCTCTTTTGTATCCTTAAAGGGATGCTGTATCAATAAAATTATCTATACGCTTTCTGAGAAAAGCCATTTAAATATCAAAATACTTCTTAATGAATGTATGAGATACTCCTATTATTCAAATATACTATCTGTCTTAAATATTTGTTAATACAGAAGTTCTCAGAGACTCGAGATGTGCTATAAAAATAGAACTAAAAATAACAGATTTAAACTTAATCCATGACAATTTCCTCTGTCTGCTACTTTCTTAAATTATCTTCTCAGGTTCCCTTTCCTGGACATTACATTCCTGAGAAAGATTTAGTAAATATTATTGACTTAAAGTGGCACAAAGATAGGCAACTTTTTAGCTTATCCCTTTTCCTTTTCCTTTTCTCTTTTCAGTTTTTTTACTCATTGTCTTATTGCCTTTTGATCTTTTATTCAGTCTAAACAAGTATCACATCTGTTACAGACAGTAGTTAATTCAAGAATAAAAAGATTATTGATTCCAGAGAGAGAATCATTTCTACCCATTCATTCATGCTTAATGCAGGCATTTTAAAATTCTTTGATAAATTCTAGAATTCAGGTATTATCTCCCCCAAAATCCACCTGTACAAATGCCCATTAACATCTCACATCTTTTACTTTTTTTAAGATTTTATTTTTAAGTAATCTCTATACTCAACATGGGGCTCAAGAGTCGCACACTCTACCAACCAAGTCAGCAGGCACCACCCATCTCACGTCTTTTATAATAAGAATCAACCACTTTAACAAAAGGGCTGGTGCCAACATTGCCACTGCAGACATTCTCCCACTGAAAAGATACAGGAGTGTTAATCTGACAGCAAGCTCATTCCTGATAGCCAGCAATTCGACCACCAATACCCAACATTGGAGTGATTCTAAGACACGTATCAATGTAAACTCTACCTGGAGACAACGACCAACAAGTCTTTAAGGAACACAGACTGAATAATTTTTCAAAAATGAGGGAGCAAGTGAAAAGAAATGTAAATTGAAGAACGCAAAAGAACAAGAGATTAAAGTTGATAAGCCTAGAACAAGACCAAGGAGATAAAAGTATAAATATCAAAACAAGAATGTATTAAAACAATTATATAGTATTGAGTTTAAGACCATGGCAGTACTAAACTACAATGATGAAAGAAGGCAGGTAGTTAACCAGGTTACAGAGGAAAAACAGAAGTGTTAAGTATGTACATAAGTCAGTAAGAATGAATGCAGAGGAGAAAGTAATATCATAGTACACAAGTGATCAGGGATACAAATGTCTATAGTCAGCATAGATGGTTGAAACACTACTTTAATTCAAAATGGCTATTAATTTCCTTACTATGTTGTTAAATTTTCATTGGGCCTACCCACTGACTATATGTCATTAATCATCTTACAAATTCAGTTTTAGAAATATTAAGTCCCTATTTCTGTGAAAAGTAGTATGTGAGTCAGTAATAAGATTAGTAAAATGATGAAAATTAAACACCTGCCTTCAAGGAGTTCACTGCCTCATAAACAGCACAACACAATAAATATATAAACATTCAAGGCCAAAATATTATAAATGAAATATTACAGGGGCTCAAAGCAGCTAGGGGATGGGAAAGAATGCACAAAAGGGAACAGTATAAGCAACAACATAAAAGTAAGAAGAGTAAAATAGATTCTAGTGATAATAACCTATAATATTCTGGTTGGAAAATGGGAAAGAAATGAGAGATGAGTATAGATTGAGATGGATTATAGAAAGCAACAGTACACAAAGAGATATGGTGATTGATCAGATATGCTGATTGAATAATTACAAAAACACAACTTTCAAAATTCCTACACAATGTGGAAATAATATGCAATGACTAATAAAATACTTTGTTTTTCTAGAAAGGTATACCTTTAGAATTTAAAAGGTCATAGGAAGTGAGATGATCTGGAATAAATCTTTAAAATAATCAAAACTTGGGGCACCTGGGTGGCTCAGTGGGTTAAAGCCTCTGCCTTCGGCTTAGGTCATGATCCCAGGGTCCTGGGATAGAGCCCCACATCGGGCGCTCTGCTCAGCAGAAAGCCTGCTTGCCTTCTGCTCTCTCTCTGCCTGCCTCTCTGCCTACTTGTGATCTCTGTCAAATAAATAAATAAAATCTTAAAAAAATAAAATAAAATAATCAAAATTTACCTCTTCAGTTCTACAGATAAGAAAAAGAAGGCCCAAAGATGTTAACGGAACTTCCCCCAAATAGAAAATTAAGTGACACAGAGTTAAAACAAGAATGCCCACTGACTCCCAGTTCACCAGTCTTTTCATTAAAACATACAATTCTTATTTACCAACTACAACTGCTAAAGTAAGAAAAAAGATCTTTTCACAAATGTATGCCAGTATCTGTACAAAACAATTTCCTGGTCCACTAGACAATTTTACCAAACACACAAAAGGGACAACTAGGCAAACTCAATCAGTGAGCTCCACAATATATTAAAGAAGAATATATCTAGGGGCATCTGCGTGGCACAGGTCCTGATCTCATGGTCATTAGACCGAGCCCCACATCTGGCTCCATGCTCAGCACTAAGTCTGCTTAAAATATTCTCTCCCTCTTCCTCTGCCCCTTGCCCCCAAGTGCTCTCTTTCTCCCTCAAATAAATAAGTCAATCTTAAAAAAAAAAAAAAAAGTCTAGTTTCATAGTAAAAGATCAGAGAATACTAATAATTAGAGATTAAAAAATTATAAAAACATAAAAATACCTATCCCTACATAATATAAAAAGGAAAACTCTAAAATTGTAAGGATAGAAGCCATAAAGAAGGAGAAATTTGACTTTATACATGTGTAAGTCAACTATCATGTGATTTCTTTCAAATAATGCCTATTAAGTGCCTCCTGAATATAAAAACTTTTAAAATGTGGCTCAGTCTCAATTTCCACATCTTACAAGTCTCTCTTACTCGCCCTTCATATTTTGAAAAATCAAAGAATTTGAGCCTCACAGCTATACTCCTATCAAGGAACAGTAGACCTAGTCATAGCTCTCCCAGTAACATCTTGGTGATCCTTCTGTAAATACTGTACCATTTCCACTGAAGGACTGAATCTAAATTAACCATAACTTGGGACTTACAAATTCATCTTGTTTTTATAAACATTTAAAACTCCAACACTATCAATGAATAAAACAAATAAAAACTAATACTAATAAAAGTCAAATTCCCAAATTGGCTTCAACTTGCATGACAGTAATGCAATAACTGAAAGAACGAAACACAAAATTCAGCAGTCTTAATGTGAGAAATTCGAGGAAAGACAAGAATTGAAAAATTAGAGCAAGTGTGCCAGATCTGATCCCTGTACACATCTGCACGATGGACCTGGAGGGAAGAGAATTACAATCAGTTCCCATGTACCACCTCAGAGCACATAAAACCCAAGGGCGTACAGACCTTAAAGAAGAAACAAACCCCAGAGAGCTCTTGTTTACTAAAACAGCAAAAGCACATATTTTTCCATTCTAGTGGAGATTTTGGAACAGTGATGTTATAAAATCATTCATTACTATTCTGTACTAAAAATACATTGGAATACATTTTATTGACATGCAAGGCACTAAGGGCTAAATTTCTTCATGATACAGAACAGACTAACATTTCTCACTAATTTTAACTTCAAATAATGTCATTTTAAGGTCACAGTTTAAGAAGTGCTCAAATTAAAAAAGAGATTTTAGAAACTTCTTCCTTTTCTTCATAAATAGAAGATATATAAATTCCATCTTACTCAGAGTCACTTAATTCGTAATCCTGAGCAACTCTTCACTTTAGAAGTGAAAGCTTCAAAATTATTATCCACCAATTTGGGGGAGAGGGATTTCCTATTACAAATAACAAATATATATTCAATGAGAAGGGTCACACACAGCCTAAGCACTACTACCAGAACCATCTTCATTTCATGTTCAAAAGTCACCTGGGCATAAAACAAACAAACAAACAAAAACCAACCATGCCCAAACTACAATTCAAGAATCTTAACTGATAGAAAACTGTGATAAAACAAATATAATTATTTTAATCTCATTTATTTAATTGAGATAGTGGATCACCATTAACACCTCACTACCAATAAGGGAAAAAGACAGCCAATTTCCCTTTTATTCATTCCTCTGAAGCAGGTAAAATCCTTGAGTCTAACTTATTCCCTGGCTATGATGGGCACAGAATGTGGAGGACAAGGACAACTGAAGGCTACATGCCTCATCTACAGAGAACAGCCTTAACTTGCCTGTAGTCGACTCTCCATAGGAGGACAGGTAAAGCAGTTAGTATTAGAGCGTCTCATTTTTAGCTTTTAGTTTTTTGTAAAGCAATATATATGCCAAACAAAACAGAGTTCAGCCTGCATGTGGAACATACACTGTTACTTTGTACTTACTAATCAGAGTAGTTTATTAAAATTATCTGCTTATTTCTTCCTGTATATTTTGTCTATCTTTCTCGTGCAAGTTTATACCAAAGTGTCTCTCAAATGATGTAATATTCATGGCTAACTTGAATCACTTTGTATGACTTTTGGAAAGCAATGAACACAACTATGTAGGTAACCAATGCTCTTACCAGAGTTCTCTACATCGGACTACAAAGTGTCAAATCATTCAGTTTGGCGAAAATATTTTACAAACTGGACATATGTGGAATTGATCCTTATTTCAGATTCCAGACTACATAGGTATTTCTGTTCTGTTTTGTTTTGGTTTTGTTTTTTTAGGAAAGAGGAATATTCTAATTAATTGGCCAGAAACCCTAACAAGCAAACATTAGTTTTCGTCCCCTCCATCCACCTCATCCATTCAAGCAGTTTGAACTAAGACCTGAATTCCTAAAGTAATGAAAGACAGTATATATTACTGCACATACAAATTAAGTTGACGATTCAAGAAAATTTTTTGAAATGCCAATGAGAAAACTAAGAATGAAAACCTTCCCAAATGGATAGAACAAAATAAAATAATGGACATATCTGGACAAAAACTTACACAGTAGTCTTAACTATCTCTAAATAAAACCCAAATCAAATGGCCTCATATGGTTTTAGTGGTATTTGATCTATATATGATTATTTGCTACCACATTGAGATTATTGGACCAAATATGTAATCTAAATATCAAAATGGGAATTTTAACAAATGAATTCTTGTTTAAACACAAAGAAAATAAAGATAATTAACTTCCAATTACATAAGCTCATATGAGGAAAGAAGAGGATAAAATATGAAATAATTTTTTAAAAAATCAGTTAAATTCAAAGGTATCTTTGGTCCCGTCAAATATTGAAGTTGACAACCTACTGCAAATTCTCAAAACATTAGAAAATATATATATATATATATATATATATATATTTTAAGTAAACTCTACTCCCAACATGGCGTTTGAATTCACAACCCCAAGATCAAAAGTTGCATGCTCTACCAATTAAGGCAGCCAGGTGCCCCCAACACATTAAAAAATATTTTACAAAATTGCCTGAATAAAGAACTCTCTATTCTCTCTGCCTATCCTGTTTCCATTCCCATTGTGTAAGTGGACTGTAACATGCTTGCCAAAAAATTCAGTTCTTGCTATTATTCTTATACCCCAGAGACACTGAAATAATAACTTGCTAATTTCCTCCTCTAAGGCAGGAGAAAATGACTTATAAATACCTATTTGTGAATATAATTTGGGAAAATATAATGCAGGCATAACTTGTTTTACTGTACTTTGCAGATATTGTACTTTTTACAAATCGAAGGTTTGTGGCAACCCTCTATTGAGCAAGTCTATTGGTATCATTTTTTTCCAATAGCATTTGTGCATTTCGTATCTGTTGTTACACTCACATTCTCACATTAAACTTTTTAAAAATAATATTCTACTTATTTATTTGAGAGACAGAGTGAGTGAGCAAAAGAGAGAGAGAGCACAAGCTGGAGGAGGGGCAGAGGGGGAGGGAGAAGCAGACTCCCTGCTGAGCAGTGAGCCTGACACAGGTCTGGATCCCAGGATGCCAGGATCCATCATCTGACCCAAAGGCAACTGCTTAACTGACTGAGCCACCCAGATGTTCCAGTATTACAAACGTTTTCATCATTATCATATTTGTGATGGTGATCTGTGATGATGATCTTTGATGTTACTATTGTAACTGCTTTGGGGTGCCATGAACCACACCCATATAAGAAGGTGAACTTAATCAATAAATGTGTGTTTTCTGATGGCTCCACCAACTATTGCTCTCTCGTCTCTCTCCCTTCTCCTTGGGCCTTCCTATTCTCTGAGATACACTACTGAAATTAAGCCAATTAATAACCTTACATTGGCCTCTGAGTGTTCAAGCGAAAGGAAGAGCCACCTATCTCTCACTTTAAATCAAAAGCTAAACATGGTTAAACTTAGTGGGGAAGGCACGTAGAAAGCTGAAACAGGCTGAAAGCTAGGTCATTGCACCAGTTAGCTGAGTTGTAAATTTAAAGAAACAGTTGTTAAAGGATATTAAAAGCAGTATTCCAATGAACACACAAATGATAAGAAAGTGACACAGCCTTATTGCTGATATGGAGAAAGTTTTAATGTTTGGATAGAAGATCAAATCAGTCACAATGTTCTCTTAAGCCAAAGCCTAATCCAGAGCAAGCCCCAAACTCTCTTCAATTCTATGAAGACTGAGAGAGATGAAAAGCCGCAGAATTAGTTTGAACTAGCAATGGTTGGTTCATGAGGTTTAAGGAAAAAAAGCTGTCTCTGTAACATTAAAGTGCAAGGGGAAGCAGCAAGTACTAACGGAGAAGATGCAACAAGTGATACAGAAGATCTAGCTAAAATCATTAATGAAGGTGGCTACACCAAGCAGTAGATTTTCAATATAGATGAAACACCCTTCTACTCGAAGAAGATGCCATCTAGGACTTCCGTAGCTAGAGGGGAGAAGTCCATGGCTGGCTTCAAAGGTTCAAGGAATAAATAGGCTGGCTTTCTTTTTAGGGGCCAATAATACAAGCTGGTGATTTTAACATGTAGCCAATGCTCATTTACTGTTCTGAAAATCCTATGGCCCTTAAGAATTACAGTAAATCTACTATGCCTATGTTCTACAAATAAAACCACAAAACCTAGATGACAGCACATCCTTTTACAACATGGTTTACTGAATATTTTCAGCCCAGTGTTGAAACTTTCTGCTCAGTAAAAAAGATTCCTTTCAAATTACTACTAATTAACAATGTACCTGGTCACCTAAGATCTTTGATGGAGATGTACAACAAGATTAATGTTGTTTTCATGCCTGCTAATACAACATCTATTCTCAATCCAGTCTGCTGTCAAGGAATAATTTAGACTTTCAAGTTTGTTATTTAAGAAATATATTTGAAAAAAAAAAGGAAAAAGAAATATACTTTGCAAAGCTATAGCTGCTATACATAGTGATTCCTCTGATGGATTTTGGCAAAGTAAACTGGAGACCTTCTGGAAAGGATGCGCCATTCTAGATGCCAGTAAGAACATTCCTGATTCATGGAACAGGTCAAAATACTAACATTCACAAGAGTATGGAAGAGGTTGATTCCAACCCTCTTGGATGACTTTGAGGGGTTCAAGACTTCAGTGCAAGAAGTAACTGCAGATGTGGTAGCAACAGCAAGAAAAGCAGAATTAGAAGTAGAGCCCGAAGATGGGACTGAATTGCTGCAATCTCATGATAAAACTTGAACAGATGAAGGCTTGATTCTTATCAGTGAGCAAAGAAAGTGGTTTCTTGAGATGGAATCTGTTCCTGGTAAAGATACTGTGAAGATGATTATAGTGAAGACAACTTTCATATGCACTGGGAAACCAAAAAATTAATTTTACTTGCTTTATTGCGATATTTGTTTTACTGTGGTGATATGAAACCAAACCCACAATATCTCTGAAGTATGCCGGTATTTAACCATGTTGAATAACAAGATTAGTAAGATAACAAAACTAATAAAAAATTTGCTTCAGATCACTTGGTACAGATGAAATTAATATATTCAAGATAGTTTATAGATACACTGTGGTAAAAAAATTATTTTTTAATTTTTTTATTTATTATTTACTTTACAGAGAGAGAGAGAGAGAGAGAGAGATCATAAGTAGGCAGAAAGGTAGGCAGAGAGAGAAGGGGAAGCAGGCTCCCCGCTGAGCAGAGAGCCTGATGCGGGCCTTGATCCCAGGACCCTGGGATCATACCTGAGCCGAAGGCAGAGGCTTAACCCACTGAGCCACCCAGGTGCCCCCAAAAAATCGTTTTTGAAAACACAAATTGATGGGGCACCTGGGTGGCTCAGTGGGTAAAAGCCTCTACCTTCGGCTCAGGTCATGATCCCTGGGTCGTAGGATCGAGCCCCACATCGGGCTCTCTGCTCAGTGGGGAGCCTGCTTCCTCCTCTCTCTCTGCCTACTTGTGATCTCTATCTGTCAAATAAATAAATAAAATCTTTAAAAAAAAAAAAAAACGTTACCAAAAAAAACAAAAAACAAAAAAACCCACAAATTGATATGCCACAGTAAGCTGAATGAACCCATGGGATTCTTTGTCCAAATCCTTTTTAAGCAAATAATTAGGAAGACCAAAACACAGTAATTAGGAGGACCAAAACACTAAAGATAAATAAGAGGACAAACCATGATACACAAAAGATAAAAATCTAAAAAAAGGTCTTTTATTGTGTTTCCATTAATAACCAAGTCTCTATTCTATCATCTTCTTTCTTTAGGTAAAGTAGCCATCTACCTTATGCCAAAATAAATACCACTGAATTCTTGGAATCTCTACTGCAACAATTATAATAAGGACCTGAATCAACACTACCTTAAAATTTAATTTTCTCTATGGTTTATGAATGAATGTATCAGATGAGTAAAGTTATATATTATTTAAAGTACTTCTAAGTACAATCACTTACTGTTGATCTTAATCAATACAGTAAACTATTTTTTTAAAAGATTTTATTTATTTATTTGACAGAGAGAGAGAGATAGATCACAAGTAGGCAGAGAGGCAGGCGGGGGGGTGGGGGGAGGGAAGCAGGCTCCCCACTGAGCAGAGAGCCCGATGCGGGGCTCCATCCCAGGACCCTGGGATCATGACCTGCAGTAAACAATTTTTAATACAAAATTTATTTTATCCAGAAATAAATTATTTTAAAAACTACATTAATTTTTCAGTTTTCACTTTTTATGATTTCTTTACATATACAAAGGTACACTATTTCCATTTGGTTAACCTATGACATTAAATTTCTTCCACATGTTCAAACTTACTCACACCTCAGTAAATCTGTTTTAATTTCTTCTACACTAATTTTACAAATTGTTACATTATCAAAATAGAAATACCAAAAGCAAAGATATCAATGATACTTAATATTTTAAATGCAATTTTTTCATAAAATAAACTGGCACAAAAACTGAGGATGACTATGCAAAAATTAAAAAGAGAAAATTTACTTAGTGCTACAGAAACATTTTTTTCCCTAAACAACTTCTAGATATGTGAAGCATTATGAAAAGCCCTGATATACACCATGATCAATACCCTACCTCAAATATTTCAGTGGCCAGACAAAAATTTTTTGACCCAACATTAAACACTGAAAGGTGGAAATTAGAAAAAATTATAAGGAGAATCCTTTGAAAAGTTATGTCTAATTTAAAACACTTTAAGGGGTGCCTGGGTGGCTCAGTGGGTTAAGCCTTTGCCTTCAGCTCAGGTCATGGTCTCAGGGTCTTGGGATCGAGCCTTGCATGGGTCTCTCTGCTCAGCAGAGAGCCTGCTTTCTCTTTCTCTGCCTGCCTCTCTGCCTACTTGTGATCCATGTCTGTCAAATAAATAAATAAAATCTTAAAGAAAAAAAAACACTTTAAATTCTGAAAAACTGAAAGCTACCTTTATTTTTGTTAGGCACTTCCCTTTAAAATACTGAAGATTTATTAGCAAAATCTGAAGGCTGTACTACTTGAAAACACCACTAGGTGACAACCTTGCTTCACAAAGTGAAATATCATCACACCACTACTCAAAGGTAAACCTTCAAAGATGTACTAAACTAGCTTTCAAATAAAGGATTTGGCATTTACCGGCTGTTAAGGGGTAGAAGAGATATCAAAGAAAATAAAATACACTATTACAATTTTAAAATTTGTATTTGCTATAAAGATCACTCAGGGTTTAAAAACAAACTCATTTAGCAAGCATTTAAGAGATATCTCAAGAAAAAAAATTCAATATCAAAAGGTAATTTTCTCTTGTATTGTCTCCTACGTGCATCCTTTGAAAATAGAGACTTATAAAAAGTACACATAAATTATTAGAAAATAAGGCTTTTTTCTGTGGAGTAGTCACAAAGAGTATTTTCAACATTATTTCAATAGTTGCTTTTTTCTCTGACATCAAAATAAATAAGCATGACAATTTTAAGATAATAACCATAAGAGGACAGGTAACAATAAACTACAAGCTTCTATTTTTTATAACCCATTTCCAGATATTAAAATATTTTCCCTATACATAAACTAACCTATGATGATATTAATCCTGGAATGCTTATTCAGTATAAAAACTTTTTACCATCTGAGCAAGTAAAACTTTGTAAATAATTCCTAGGAAATTCCATAACAGATATATTACAAAGAATAGTGGCAATGGAGACCTATCTATGTTATTATTCATTTTTGCTAACCAAGCCTTCACATAAATTTAAAAGTATAGGGGCACCTGGGTGGCTGGCTCAGTGGGAAAGCCTCTGCCTTCAGCTCAGGTCATGATCCCGGGGTCCTGGGATAGACCCCACATCGGGGCTCTCTGCTCAGCGGGGAGCCTGCTTCCTCCTCTCTCTGACTGCCTCTCTGCCTACTTGTAATCTCTGTCTGTCAAATACATAAATAAAATCTTTTAAAAAAAAGTATAAAATGAAGCCTATATATTTTTACTTTCATTGGAGGTTATAATTTATATCCTTATCCTTATATAACTTATATCCTAATTCAACATTTTCATACTTTAATTCAGAAGCAGAGCTAACGTTGTGTTCTAGTAACTCATATTTTATTTTATTTTATTTTTTTTAGTAACTCATATTTTAAAATGCAAGAGTATTTGATATTTCTGTCATCTTTTCCTCAGCACAAAGGTGACAGCTATAAAACTATATAACAGGTGGAAAGCCTCACTTCAGGCCCCACGCCCTGTGCACTGACTATGGCAAGAGAGGATCAGTTCCTACAGAGTCTATGCCAAGGAATTTCAATATTTAATTTGTGGATATCTTCCAATTTTATATACAGATAAATATATACAGTTTATAACAATAAGAAATTAAGTTACTCCATGAGACTGCACAACTATTTCTGCCCAAAGAAGAATTTCCAATGCAAAATACACTGCCATCATTTTTGTCCAATCTGCCATTTACATCAAAATTTAAAACGCTGTCAAGAAATAGCTGGTTGAGTAATAATCTTAAAATTCTTTAGCACAGAATTACAGTTGTAATAACTAATTTTAAAATTAGACATTTTATAATTTACTTATAATTTATTTAAATGCCATTAACACATTTATTTAATGACTTTTATTTAAAACTTTAAAAACGAAAATCTACTTCAATTATCATAAGCAATTATGGCAAATACCTACTCATTCGTAGTATATGTAATCATATATTTTACGATCTAATAGTATAACAATCCTCCATAAATTAAAACAAAATGAAAATGAAAGAGGCCTAAAATAAAAAGAGCAGTCACTTAAATATGCTACCAAATCAAGTAAATATTAAACAAATAAATGACTTATTTGCCAAAACAGTGGTGTATATATATATGCCTTCATATATATATATAATTTATATATATCTTAGCCCATAAGATATATATTAGTCAATAAATATAGATTCTAGCTTTCATTTCTTTAAAATAAAAACTGTAGAGAGGTATAACTAAAAGCTGGAAGTGAACCTTCCCCAATTTTCCTTCTAAAAAATAAACAGTATTAACAATCTTAGACCTTGTATATCCTTGTAATATATATACACATAAACTGGAGTGGAATTTAGAAGAAAATATTTGTTTGCTTATAAAAATTAATCATTTTACATAAAAATTTTTGCAGTAATATTTTTCATTTAAGAATATATCACAGCCAGGGGCACCTGGGTGGCTCAATGGGTTAAAGCCTCTGCCTTCGGCTCAGGTCATGATCTCAGGGTCTTGAGATCGAGCCCCACATCTGGCTCTCTGCTCTGCGGGGAGCCTGCTTCCCCCTTTCTCTCTGCCTGCCTCTCTGCCTACTTATGATCTCTGTCAAATAAATAAATAAAATTTAAAAAAAAAAAGAATATATCACAGCCAATTTTCATTTAAAGCACATAGATTACCCCATCTCATCCTTTTCAATAGATGCAAAGTATTCCTTTCTACATAGGGGCAATACCAAAATTTATTTAACTATTCAGGTTGTTTCTAATTTTCTATTAACAATACTTTCTTGAGTATATTTGTAGATACACAATAGAGGACAAATATTAGTATTTTTATAAGAGGTATTTCTAAAAGTGGTACTGCTATGTGATATTATATGTGTTAGGACAGAGAAAAAGAACTTTAAACTTTGAAATTATGAAATATTTTGTGCTTCTGGAAATAACTAAATATTTTAATAAAAATGATTGTTTATAAAAAAATTCTAATTTTAAGAAATCTTACTTGAGGGGCACCTGGGTGGCTCAGTGGGTTAAGCCGCTCGCTGCCTTCAGCTCAGGTCATGATCTCAGGGTCCTGGGATCGAGTCCCGCATCGGACTCTCTGCTCAGCAGGGAGCCTGCTTCCTCCTCTCTCTCTCTGCCTGCCTCTCTGCCTACTTGTGATCTCTCTCTGTCAAATAAATAAATAAAATCTTTAAAAAAAAAAAAAAGAAATCTTACTTGATGAACAAATATCCCTAAAGAGTTTTACAATTAACAAAGCACTCTCAATGACTGAATAAGAATTTAGGTAAATGACACGATCTCTCCTTATCCTCTCTCTGAGTCTTGTGTGTTAAAGTTTACATACTTGACTCCTGGGATTCCCATACCTATTAGTGTGTGTGTGTGTGTGTGTGTGTGTGTGTGTGTGAACACCACTTAAAAAGACAGGAATCAATATATATTCTTTAAAGCGTCAGTTCTGGGTATGATAGAGTACATACATCATACATGATGGAGTACATCATACATTCTACTGGATGTATGGTGATACCCTCTGCCCCCCACAGAAAATATCTAAAAAGGTAGAAAATAAACAAAAATCAACTCCAGCTACTGCAAAGTGAGCAGAAAATACTGATGGGGAATGCATGCTCACTTGCAGTCCAAATGGCAGACCAGCAGCAGGTATGTACAAGGACATACTGATAATCTTTATGCTCTGGGGAACAGAAAAAGGAAGTAAAGAAACCAGGACCACTGAAGACTGGGGGGGGAATCTGGTAAGGGAAAAACCCAAAAAGGGGTCTACAGACTCTGGCTACCCTCCTCTCTGATGACCTCAGAATGACCCACATGCAGAACACTCACAGAAATCCAGATAAAGACAAGAGATTGAACAGAGAATGGAATTGCCAAACAAATTAAGACTCTATAGTTCATGCCTATGAAAAAAGGTGTCATCTACAACTTAGGAAACAATATCATCGGTGAAAATCAAAATCTCCACCACTCAACAATTCATAACACCAAGAATACAATCCAAAATTACCCAACAAAGAACCTAAAAAAAACCCCACATTCTCTAGAAAAAAGAAAATCAATCAGATTTGAACCAAGATGAACCAGATGCTAGAACTAGAAGACAAGAATATTAAAATAAATGTTGTTACTACTCTCAATTAAGAAAAGATGCCTTCAATACATTAAATCTCAGCAGACAGATGATGTTTCAGCTGAGAGAGAGAAAAAATTTAAAAATCTAGTTAAAGTTCTAGAATAGAAAACTAGTTCTGAAATAAAATGAAGTAACAGCAGGATGAACATAGTGGAAAGAGTAAGTGAATTATAAGACAGACGTTACAACATTTCTATATTTTACTTAAAGTAGTACACTATTAACAGTAAATGCACTATGAAAGTTAAGGATATTACCTAACACAATCCTTAGCAAAATCACCATAAAAATAATGTAAAAGAGAAATAATAGCAGAGGTCTACACAAAAGTGTATACATGAATGTTCAAAGCATCATTATTTATAATTGCAATAATTATAAGTAACCCAAAAGTCCAACAACTATTCTTAAAATTGTAATATATTTATACCACAATACAAAGAAGCAAAATACAAATACACACAATGGTGTGAATGAATCTCAAAAACATTATCCCAAGTGAAAGAGGGCAACATACAAAAGACCACACACAGTATGTGATTCCATTTAGATAAAATTTAAGAAAAAGCAAAACTATCTGACAGAAAGTAGATCCGAGTTTGCCTGGGGTGGGGATATGGAAGGACATCAAATACAAAGGAGTTGGAAGGTAAGAAATCCCTTTATACAGGGGTGCCTGAGTGGCTCAGTGGATTAAGCTTCTGCTTTCAGCTTAGGTCATGATCTCAGGGTCCTAGGATGAAGCCTCACATTGGGCTCTCTGCTCAGCAGGGAGCCTGCTTCCCCCCCCCCTCTATTCTGTCTACTTGTGATCTCTGCCTGTCAAATAAATAAAATCTTTAAAAAAAATCCATTTACACAACTAAATATGTTATCAAATCCATCAAACTGTACTTTTAAGATTGGTGAATTTAATTGTATGTAAACAATACCTTAGGAAACAGAAAACAGGACAATTTCAGAGAAGTTTGCTGATTTATCAATGATACCTAGAAAGTGGCAACAATGGATAAAACAATGGATAAAAGCCTTTGACTCCTTAGTCCAGAGCTGCCTTACAGCATTTTTTATTGAAAATGATGATGAATACATTCAAAATATAAAACTTAATCAAGGTAGGAGCCTAAAATTAAATACAATTAGAAAGAAGCCAATTATCTATATGTTAAATCAAAAATGTAACCACACTAAAATTAAAAAAAAAGCCAATCCAGTAAACATTAAATTAAACATTTAAATTAAACATTAAAAACTCTAAGCAAATCTTGAACTCTAGCAGTTTTCTTTTTCCACAGTGGTATAGTTGTAGCACTCAAACTACTCTGAGCAAATAAGTAAATACACTGATGATGTTAGGAATCAGGGTTCTCACTGTTGGAGAAGGAAGATACAAATATAGATGGCAGAAGGCTAGAAATAAACATCTGGTGTTGTACTAGAAATAGTAGTTTCAGGATAAACTCATGATTTTATATTTATATATCAACTTATTCATTCTCATGTGTGCGGACTGTCTAGAAACCGCACTCCCTCATGTTAACAGTTATATTTTTCATTAATTTCATCATGAAAGAAGTCTTGATATGACTTTCAATTTTAAAAGGGCAATAACACATTTTTAAAATAATATTTGGCATATAAAACTCAGTTGTTACAGATTCTAAAATCTGAACATTTCTAAGTCATCATCATTTTACAATAAAAACATTTTCCCACTCTAAAGATGTGCATGTCAACAAAGATAATATTTAACTAAACAGTCACAAATAACTAAATATATGCATTTCTATAAAACATATGTTAATAACAATCTTAAAATGAATAAAGTCAAAAAGTCAGACTGGCAAGAGGTCAGGTTATTCAGCGAAGTATTATTTTAAAAACACACCTATACAAAAACTGTATGTTTGTGTTTTTTTAAGGATTTTATTTATTTATATGAGAAAGAGAGTGAGACAGAGAGCATGAAAGGGGAGAGGGTCAGAGGGAGAAGCAGACTCCCTGCTGAGCAGGGAGCCTGTTGTAGGACTAGATCCCAGGACTCCAGGATCATGAAACGAGCTGAAGGCAGTTGCCCAACCAAAGAGCCCACAAAAACTGTATGTGGACAAAATGTATTTTGTGAATCTATCCTTTTAACTTCCATAATTTAATAATAATTTTATAATTTCAAAACTTTCATAATTTAGTAAATATGAAACCCATATTTTGACAGTACATTAATCCTGTAGGTAATGTTAAATAAATATTCTGACCTTGTTATTTTATTTGTCAAAAAATCTGAAACTTCACTACCAGTGGATATAGACACAACTATAGTTTCTAGTGTGTGTAACAGCACTCATATATCAATTAGTTTACAGGAATTAGGTTACAAGAATTTGGCCTTTTATAGGACCAAAAACATTAAGAAATAATTTTTTTAAGTTTCCTTAAAGCTAATTCAGCCTCATGAATTATTTTTTTCCTTCCTTCAGCAAAATTTTTATTTGGGATTTATTTGGCACTACACGTAATATCAAGTTTTGTTATTGCTGTTGTTTTTTCAAGTAATATAAAGTTAAAAGTTCAGACCCATCTTCAAGAAGTTGATGGTCCAGTGAACTGGCAGCCACGAAAGCAAAAAATTATAATGAACAGAAACAAAAAATTCTAATGTACCCTGTATGAATAAGATGAATTGGGCAGTTAAGTCTGCATGGAAAGATCAGGGTAAGTTCTGAGAAGGAAGCAGTATCATGAGCTGAGATTAGAAACAACACAACCAACTGTCACTCATTTCTGTGAGTGATAAACCTCGCAGGAGTGCAAAAAGCGCAGAGTTGTGAAACAGATAGGCAAATTGTATAGTCAAAAGTATTTTCTATATCAAAAGTATTTCTGTTATCCAGAAGTATTCTGTATTCTGTTTGGATAACAGAAATGTTTAACTGCAATGTTAAACTGGTATATAGCATCATAAAGTCTTTGATAAGTAAGAAAGGTATTATTTGTTGATTTTATACCTTTCTCAGCAGTTTTCTTATTTTACAAATATGAAATTTCTTATACCATCTGCCCTAATAAAAGATTTCATTTATAATTAAGGCATGCTAATATAATTCTAAGACAGATGATTATTATTCTACAAAACCCAGCAGATCATCATTAGCCAAAACAGCCAGTCTCTGGATCAGTCTGGCTAGTTACCATATTGCCCTTTAAGAAAGTCACAAGACAAGCTAACATAATATATTAAATGCTCTGAAGAGTCCTGTAATCAACAACCTGTTTCTTTTTTTACTTTTTTAAAAATTTTATTTATTTATTTGACAGCAAGAGAAAGATAGCAAGGTAAAGAAGACAAGAAGGGGGAGTGGCAGGCAGAGAAAGAGAGAGAAGTAAGCTCCTGTTGAACAGGGAGTCCAACCTGGGGTTTGATCCCAGGATCCCAGGATCATGACCTGAGCTGAAGGCAGATACTTAACTGACTGAGGATTCGGAACCACCCAGTTCCCCATTCCTTTCTATTTTTTTAAATACAGAGCTAATCAGACAAGGGAACCTAACTTCGCCATTTAACATCCTTAGAACATATTTTATATTAACATATTAGTATGACAATTTAACACTATTTGTAAGTAACCCAGTAAGTCTCAACATAATAGTGTGTAATTTTGCTAAATCACAAATTTCAAGCCCATCTGCTGAGTGGCTGCTTAATGGGAATGAGTCACAGGAGAATTCTGCCAACCACTGCATCTCAAAGTAGCTCTTCAGTACTCTACAGTGGTATTCACAAGGAATCAGGTCATATTCCTCACCAATAACAGAGGTAACTATAATCCTTGTACACAAGTGTACAACTAGCACACTTGAACCATGGCTATTTCCTTACATTGTAAAATGAAATATTAAGTAACATGGTGTATAAATTAGGCCGCAGGCATAAATAAATTCAGTATGCCTTACATTAATATATGACAACAGTGCTAACGCTTTTTACTATGTGCTAGACATTGTTTTAAGTGCTTTCTTTATATTAATTTATTTAATCCTTACAACAACTCTGCGAGGTATGTACTGGCATTACACACTTTACAGCTGAGGAACCTCAAATATGAAGAGCTTAATCAAACCTTCTCATGGACACACAGTTTACAAAAGACAGAGCTAGCATGCTATCCCCAGGACTCTGGTCCGGGTCTATGCTCTGATTAACCACACTTAAACCCAGAGTAAAAAAAATGCTCAAAATCCACAATCTGGTTTCAGCACTAACTCAACTGGAAGAGATAATCTTTAATGTCCCCTCTGGGTCTCAGTCATTAAAGACTTCTAAAGTCCTACGAGGCCTTTTCTAGCTTCCAACAACTACAGGTCCACCTTTCTAGGCTTGATGGTCCTTTTCCTTTGTTTCTCTAACCGCTTTCCTGAAAGCACCTCATCATGCCACCATAAAACTTGAATTTTAAGAGCCAGGATAACATTGTGAGAAGCTCTGCTTTTGCAGAAAAAAAAAAAAAAAGAAAAGTATTTTCCTCAGACCTCTTCCTTTTCTTTAACTGTCATATGGATAAACTAGGAATAGGAATGTGTTGGCTGTGTACAACAGAAAACCAGATTCGGAGGGAAGAAATATTGGAGGTTGAGACACTAATTAGGAAGCTACTACATCAATCCAAATCAGAGATGAAGATGGTCTAGAACAGGGCAGTGACAAGGAGGGTATAGATAAGCAGCAAGAGGCAAGGAGCACTTAGTGATCAAATTCTATAGTACCTGGTGACTCCGGGGAAATTAGGGAGAATGAGGATGGATGATGAGAGTTAATAGTTTCTGGAGAAAGATGAGTTCAGTGTGGGGCAGGTGTGATTTGATGTGTCTGCAAGATGGCAGACATTCAAAAAAGGTGTCTGAGCTGGAGATAAACAGAGGAGTAAGGGGAGGGGGGAAAATGGTACAGGAGAAAAATGGATGACATTCTCTTACTCACCACCCCCCTATTCAAGGGCATACATTCAAATTCTGGCAACCAGGCTGCAATATAAAATAAACACAAAAACAAGAAAAGAGAAGAGAAGAAGAACATATAAAAGCAGGGTTTTTCTTTAAGAAGCCAAATGGTTTCTTTGGGAAGAACCAAGATGGCAAATAAGGACACTGGGTACCACAAAACAAACCAGCTCGGGGCGCCTGGGTGGCTCAGTGGGTTAAAGCCTCTGCCTTTGGCTCAGGTCATGATCCCAGGGTTCTGGGATCGAACCCCACATTGGGCTCTCTGCTCAGCAGGGAGCCTGCTTCCTCCTCTCTCTCTGCCTGCCTCTCTGCCTACTTGTGATCTCTGTCAAATAAATAAATAAAACCTTTAAAACAAACAAACAAAAAAACCAGCTCACCCTACTGCAGCATTTACAGGTCCTAAAGTGAGTTATTAAGTAATCCACTTGGTCACTCCAGAGCAAAGCCTTTTGGTCTAAGAGTCTCTCCCAGGTATACATACTTTTTCTCCTGGCTCATTTTAATCTGTGAACTAATAACCAAATACCAAGGAAAATTGGGAAAAGCCTATAACATGAAACCAAGAACAACAAACCTATAACCTATAACATGAGACCAAGAACAACAAACAGGAAAAAAAAATGGCACTAGAGGAAACAGACATGATTCCAAAAGGGAAAAGACCTTTGATTACTTCCCTCAGAATCAAAAGATGAAAGAAAAACAGAGCACCATGAAAAATATTAAAGCATCCATTGAAGAAGAGTCTGTAAAAAAGAATAGGGTATTGTGAAAAAATGTTAAAGGGGGTTCCTAGAAATTAAAAATATTTACCCAAATTAAAAACCCAATAGTCGGGGCAGCTGGGTAGCTCAGTGGGTTAAAGCCTCTGCCTTCAGCTCAGGTCATGATCTTAGGGTCCTGGGATCAAGCCCCACATCAGGTTCTCTGCTCAGCAGGGAGCCTGCTTCCTCCTCTCTCTGCCTGCCTCTCTGACTACTTGTGAGGTCTCTATCAAATAAATAAATAAAATCTTTAAAAAAAAAAAACAGTAAGTTTCAAAAAAGTTAAGGAACTCTCTCAGGAAGTAAAACAAAAAAATGCAGCAAGATGAGAGAAAAAAGTAAAAGAACTACTGAATTATTCACTTTGAAATGGTTAATTTTATGTTATGTAAACATAACATAAATTTTTAAATTAAAAAAATAAATTTTTTTTAAAGATTTTATTTATTTGAAAGACAGAGATCACAAGTAGGCAGAGAGAGAGAGGGAAGCAGGCTCCCTGCTGAGGTAAGCAATCTTTTTTTTTTTTTTTTTAAAGATTTTATTTGTTTATTTAACAGACAGAGATTACAAGTAGACAGAGAGGCAGGCAGAGAGAGGGAGAGGGAAGCAGGCTCCCCGCTGAGCAGAGAGCCCGATGCGGGACTCGATCCCAGGACTCCGGGATCATGATCTGAGCCGAAGGCAGCGGCTTAACCCACTGAGCCACCCAGGCGCCCTGAGGTAAGCAATCTTGATAAAATCTGAAACAAAAGTATAAAGAGACGCATGTAAGGGTGCTTCACAACACTGTTCATAAGAAGAAGCATGGAAATTAGAAATGATCTAAATTGTCAATCTGTATGGGAATGAATATATAAAATGTGATAGGCAGTATAATCACATAGTTACTACTACATAGCAGTTAAAAATACACTATACTGATTCATTTAAGAAATACACATTGAGTGCTAGCTGTATGTCAGTTACTGATCTAGGTGCTAGTGATTTCACAATGAGCAAGACAGTCCTTGCCTCTAGGGAACTTACAAATAGGTCTTCATATACCAGCACAGACACAGGATAGAGAGTAAGCTGTGAAATATTAACTATATAAATTCTTAAATTATTCACTAAGCAATCCTACATATTATTTATGTACACATACAGGTAAATGTATTTTTTAATGATCTTACAGAATACATGCAAAAATCATAGTAAGGTTGCTTCTGAAAAGGCAAAGAAGGAGAGAGAATCGAAGATGTGGATCATAGGGAACTTCTATCTGAAATTTCTGTGTTTTTTTAGGAAAAAAGTCAGTTTACCAACTAATAATAGTCAATTCTGGGTATATCCAACATTAGTATTTATTTTATTAACCTCTCTGCTTTATTTACTGCCAAAAAGTAAGAGACCTAAAGAAATAATCGAGAGGGTCCAATAACCAGTTAATAAAGGTTCTAATAATAGTAGAGTATAGAGGAAATTGCAAGGAAAAAATATAAGAGAATTTCCCAAAGCTAAAGATATAAATAATGACACTGAAAGAACTCAGTAAAAAAGAAAAGTTCCCAATACAATAAATGGAGGGAAAAATACCCAGATACTTAATTGTGCATTTTCAAGAGACCAGGGATATAAAAAGAGAACTCTAAAACACATAGCAAATAAGAAGAAGGAAAAAGGAAGAAGAAATAAGAATGAGGCTGGCACCAGACTTTTTTGATTAATGCCCTCAAAAAAAATGGTTTCCACTGGTAATTCTACAACTATCCAAAACATCACTCAGGTGTCAGGGCAAGATAAGTACAGTTTCAGACATGCAACACCTAAGAAAATTTACTTTTAACCATCCATTCACAGGAAATTGAACTACATAAGGATGTGAACTAATAAGGAAATGGAATAAACTAAAAAAGAAAATGGAACAAGAAAATGAATCCAACACGAGAAAATGATAAACTGAAATCTCAAAAGAAAGATGCAGAGCAGAACTTAAAAAAAATCACTTCAGATTAGAAGAAGGGAACACTTCAGAAGGGAGCTGCCCAGTGGGGAAAAAACAAAAGGGAAGAAAGCATTCCACATATGTGATAAATTTTTTTTCTCAATCTTACATATCAAAATTTGGGGTTGGGGGCACCTGGGTGGCTCAGTGGGTTAAGCCGCTGCCTTCGGCTCAGGTCATGATCTCAGGGTCCTGGGATCGAGTCCCGCATCGGGCTCTCTGCTCGGCAGGGAGCCTGCTTCCCTCTCTCTCCCTCTGCCTGGCTCTCTGCCTACTTGTGATTTCTCTCTGTCAAAAAAAAAAAAAAAAAAAAAAATCTAAAATTTGGGGTTGGATGATTCTTTATTTAGGGGACTACTTTGTGCAGTGTAGGATGTCTAACAGCATTCCTAGGCTCTACACATTAGATGCCAGTGGTGCTCCCCAAGTTGTGACAATCAAAAATATCTCCAGACACTACCAAATATCCTGGGGGCAGGGACGGGTGTTGGGAAAATGCTAATTTTAATTGAGAACCATTACCTTAAAAGAACTGAAAAATAAATAAAAGCAAGCAATGTTAAGAAAAAAAAAAAATGACAATTAGATATTCCAGGAAGTACTAGAAGCTGTATAAGAAAGAAAATAAAATCAGAGCTATTTACATGATTTTCTATACAGAAAATTTACAGTCATCATAATAGAAACACTGTAAATTTAAATGTGGCTATCAGCTAGTGTAAGATATATGGAAGACTTCATTATAGTTACATGATAAAATGTACATTTCGTCTATCTTGACACTGAGAAATTAAAGATAAGGGGCTTCTAAAAATAGTAATATATTAGGGAGGGCAGATAAGTAATTGGACAGGCTAAATATTTATCTATCCCATGAATCAACAGATAATAAAATTAAAACGAAGTCAAAACAGCTGATAAAGGCATATTATAATTTTGAAAAATACTTTATTTATTTATTTGAGAGAGAGAGAGAGAGAGTAAGAAAGAGCATGAGAGAGGAGAAGGTCAGAGGGAGAAGCAGACTCCCCATGGAGCTGGGAGCCCGATGCAGGACTCCATCCTCGGACTCTGGGATCACGACCTGAGCGAAGTCAGTAGCTTAACCAACTGAGCCACCCAGGCGCTCAAAGGCATATTATTTTGAAAGAGGAAAATAACCATCAGAAACATTTAAGAGTTAAAGCAGGATTGGGAGGAGGGGAGAGATGGATGAGCAGGAGCTACTCTTGTTTTTTTCAAAGATTTTATTTATTCATATGAGAAAGAGAGGGAGGGGGAGGGGAAGTTGAGGGAGGGGGCAGAGGGAAGAGGGACAAGCAGACTACCTGCTAAGTGAGGAGCCTGACATGGGGCTCAATCCCAGGACCCTGAGATCATGACCTGAGCCAAAGTCAGATGCTTAAATCAAATGAGCCACCCAGGCGTTGTATCCCAGGAACTTCTTCTCTTTTCTTTTTTTTTTTAGGAACTACTGTTCTTCAATGTAAATTCTTCAGTATCTTCTTTTTTTCTTTTTTTAAGCTACAAACATATATTACTTTGATAGAAATTTTAAGTAATTTTAAAAAAATCAATTAGTATCTTTTAGAAGAAATAATTATTTACATAAATAAAAACAGAATAAGTACCATCAGTCATTCATTTACGGAAATTTCACTCTAATCTCATTTATAATTGCTATAATACAGCCACTGATTCAATTTACTCATAAAATATTTAATAAAACCCTACTATAAATTTTGAACTTGTTGAATAATAAGTTAAATAAAGGTCAGTGTTGATCACATGAGCAACGGAGAGATATTTTTGAAATGGGCAGAGTCTGATTAAAAGTTCTCCCTTGAGGCACCTGAGTTGCTCAATCAGTTCAAGTATCTGCCTTTGGCTCAGGTGATGATCCCAGGGTGCTGGGATCAAGCCCTGAGTCAGGCTCCTGTCTCAGGAGAAAGCCTGCTTCTCTTCGTGCCCTCCCCTCACTCTGCCTGCTGCTTCCCCTGCTTGTGCTCTCTCTCTCTGTCAAACAACGAAATAAAACATTCTTTTAAAAGTAACAAAAATAAAATAAAATAAAAATAAAATCTGCCTTAAGTAGATTAGTCTGAAGTATGAAATTTTTTAAAAAGATTTTATTTATTTATTTAAGAGAGACAGAGATAACGACAGAGATAGCAACAGAGCATGAGAGAACATGAGCGGGGAGGAGAAGGAGAAGCAGGCTCCCCAGTGAGAAGGGAGTCCGATGTGGGGCTTGATCCCAGGACTCTGGGATCATGATCTGAGTCAAAGGCAGATGCTTAAATGACTGAGCCACCCAGGTGCCCCTAAAAAGTGCAAATAAATTCCATCACAGAAGTTCAATTGTAAAGTGTTAAAGTTTGTGTAGAATATGATGGCCATTCCAGAACAGGCAGAAGTAAAGCTGAGGTAAAGATGAAGATGATGATGATGATGTTGATAACAATTACAATGACAGATACTGTACCTTTAAATGCCAGATATCACGCTAATTATTAGATATATGTCATTTGTCCTAATAACCCCATATTATTTTATTTCCATTTTATAAATTAAAAAATTCAGATTAATTAACCCACCAGAAGTTACACAGTTAGTAAACAGTGTAATGGTATTTAAGAGAAATGGCAAACTTTAGTAAAAAGTGACTGGAGGAAGTACTAACCACTATTCTATTATATTAACCTGCCTTAGGAATGGTGTAAGTCTTGATTTATGATTCAGAAACTATACACTACTTCATACCATAAAGGATTTGAGACAGAAGGAAATAAAACAGAGAGGTAAGTGAAAGCAGAAGAAAACTGGAAGGAAATTTAAAACTCCATAACTCTATTTATGGCAGACACAAGAAAAAAAAAAATCACAGAGTTCTTCAATGTTTTTTATAAAAGGTACAAGAGACTCTAGTTATCAAGGTAACTTATAACTGGGTCAACATTTCCTAAAGAAAAAAAAAAAAAAAGGAAGAAAAAAGGCTTCATTGAGCCTGTACTTTGTTAAAACAAATGAAAGGCTTATTTTATATTTTTAAAAATGTAGTTTTTAATGGCAAATATGTACTTACTGAGAGATCAGTTTTGTTTTATTATTTGATTTATTTATTTGTTTGTTTGTTTTTTACCAGTTAGAAAAGCTTAGTGCCTTCTGGCAACCTAAAACTTTTTCTGCTCTTTTCCACTTTCCAGTTGTTTATAAAAATATCAAACAAACACAACCTGTGCTGGCCCCTATTCCTGGAAGACTGCACTTTACATTTTTATCTTTCTCTGACTGAACAAGTAGCCATTCAATGCTAACTATTTGTTACACATCTGAAATGGTTAACTTTTCATTTTTATAATTAAAATAAACTAAAATTATTTGTATTGGAATCCTGTATCTCACAAATTAATATCAAAGTCCAATTTTTATGCTGCATAAAATAACTCAAAGAAAAACATTATTCATGACTAATTTATATTTTAATTAAATAACCCACTACATACACAGTATTATCAAGTTTTAGTTAATGTCAATGTAACACGTATTAAATCCATTTATATATATAATCCCATTTATGTTATAGGAGAAACAAATACAAATAATTAGCACCCAGAGAAATAATGTGTCTTTCTAAACATTTTAAAATTCAAATTAACATCTGAAAAAAGAAGATAGCCAGAGCAGACTAAAAATTACAATCTAAATCTAAAGAAAAAAAAACACTAAAGACAAATGGAGGAAATGCAATAGCTTCAAATAACCAGGAATTACCCTCAACCTCATTATTGCCAGCTAGAACACAGCCATATTTTCCCATGGCCAAAACAAAGGGATTGGACCATGTAGTCTCCAACTCAGCATTTCCATGCCACAATTATCAAGGTAGAGTCAAAAGAATCTTTCTTTGCTTGGTGATATTCTAGGGCAATGAGGTACATTCTGTTATTTCAAATTAAGAGCAGACACAGTTAATATACCACCTCAAATGTATAAAACTTGTAATATTTGGGCACCTGGTTGGTGAAGTTGGTTAAGCACCGGAATCTTGGTTTTGGCTCAGGTCATGATCTCAGGTCAGGGTCCTGAGATCTAGCCCTGCGTCTGGCTCTGCACTCGGTGCAGAGCCTGCTTAGGACTTTCTCTCCCTTTCCCTCTGCCGCTCCCTCCAACAAGTACGCTCTCTTTCTAAAATAAGTAAATCTTTTTAAAAATTAAAAAAAAAACTTTTAATATTGAAGGAAAATATAAGGGCAATTTAAACATCAAGGGAAGAATGATTCATTGGTTATTAATTTCACATTTTCCTCACTATGAAGAGGGACAGTTCTATAAAATAAGAAATATCAGGAATAGAAACAGTTCCACAAAGCAGCAAGAAACCATTCAAAACTGGAAAAACTACAAATTCATGGTTTTTAAACGCATAAGAGAACTGAGACCACAAAGAAACCTCTACGAATTAAACTCTAGAAAATGATTAGTCCTTCATAGGAGAGAAGAGAGCCACAGTGATTCCATCCCTGATGAAATAAGAAGAATTTAACACACTTTGAGTAAGGAAAAATCAGCCAAACTTTTAACAAACTTCACAGCCACATATAGTCTGGCCTCACAGATTAAATCCCAAGGATTTCCAGCCACAAGCAAGTCTGCAACTACATGCCATCCCACACTGGTCTTCACCAAGTGCTCAGGTATTGTCGCCAAAAGCTGGAATGCGGAGGGGGATGCAGGAGGAGAAAGAGAGAAAGAGAGAGAGACAAGGAGAGACAGAAGTCTATCACAGTAACTCTGGACCTTAAGGCTTTCAGCTACAAATGACTACGGGCAGAGCAGGAGAGAAAAAAGAACTTCTGATCTCCCCACCGCTTTCCCGGTACTCTAAGTTTTCAAGTCTAAGAGTAAGGCAGGGGTTGAAAGTAACCCTTCCAAGGCACTCCAGGCTTTAACAGAGGAAAGACACAACAGGGCTGAAAAGAGGCATTAAAAAGCAGAATATGATGTTTTTTCCCTTTGCCATATTAGGGAAATTCTCTCCTATAATTCTCTCCAACATACCTTCTGCTCCCCTCTCTCTTCTTCTTCTGGAATCCCAATTATTCTAATGTTGTTTCGTCTTATGGTGTCACTTATCTCTCAAATTCTCTCCTCGTGGTCCAGTAGCTGTTTGTCCCTCTTTTGCTCAGCTTCTTTATTCTCTGTCATTTGGTCTTCTATATCACTAATTCTTTCTTCTACCTCATTTATCCTAGCAGTGAGAGCCTCCATTTTTTATTACACCTCATTAGTAGCTTTTTTTATTTCAACTTGGTTAGATTTTAGTTCTTTTATTTCTCCAGAAAGGGCTTTTATATCTCCCGAAAGGGTTTCTCTAATATCTTCCATGCCTTTTTCGAGCCCGGCCAGAACATTGAGAATCATCATTCTGAACTCTATATCTGACATATTACCTATGTCTGTATTGATTAGGTCCCTAGCCTTCGGTACTGCCTCGTGTTCTTTTTTTTGTGGTGAGTTTTTCCACCTTGTCATTTTGTCCAGATAAGAGTATATGAAGGAGCAAGTAAAATACTAAAAGGGTGGCAAAGACCCCAGGAAGATACACTTTAACCAAATCAGAAGAGACCCCAAATCATGGGGGAGAGAAAGGGGATAAAAAGAGGTTCAGGAAAAAAAAAAAAAAAAGAAACAATTAAAAAAAGAAAACGAATAAAGAAAGAATTTTTAAAAGAATATATATATATATATATATATATTAGATAAACTAGTTAAAAAATGTTAAAAAAGAAAAGGGTAAAAGTTAAAAAAATTAGAAGAAGAAGAAAAAAAAATTGAAAAAAAGAAAAAAAAACAAATTAAATTAACTGCAAGACTAATGAATCATGGGGAGAAAGCCATGAGTTCAGTGCTTTGCTTTCTCCTCCTCTGGAGTTCCGCAGCTCTCCTTGGAATTGAACCTGCACTCCTTGGTAGGTGAACTTGGTCCTGGCTGGATTTCTAGTTGATCTTCTGGGGGAGGGGCCTGTTGTAGTGATTCTCAAGTGTCTTTGCCCCAGGCGGAATTGCACCGCCCTTATCAGGAGCTGGGCTGAGAGAAGATATTTGCAAACGACATATCAGATAAAGGGCTAGTGTCCAAAATCTATAAAGAACTTAGCAAACTCAACACCCAAAGAACAAATAATCCAATCAAGAAAGGGACAGAAGACATGAACAGACATTTCTGCAAAGAAGACATCGAGAAGGCCAAAAGACACATGAAAAAGTGCTCCACATCACTCAGCATCAGGAAAATACAAATCAAAACCACAATGAGATATCACCTCACACCAGTCAGAATGGCTAAAATTAACAAGTCAGGAAATGACAGATGCTGGCGAGGATGTGGAGAAAGGGGAACCCTCCTACACTGTTGGTGGGAAATGCAAGCTGGTGCAACCACTCTGGAAAACAGCATGGAGGTTCCTCAAAATGTTGAAAATAGAACTACCCTATGACCCAGCAATTGCACTATTGGGTATTTACCCTAAAGATACAAATGTAGTGACCCGAAGTGGCACGTGCACCCGAATGTTTATAGTAGCAATGTCTACAATAGCCAAACTATGGAAAAAACCTAGATGTCCATCAACGGATGAATGGATAAAGAAGATGTGGTATCCAGAAGATGTGATATATATACACAATGGAATACTATGCAGCCATCAAAAGAAATGAAATCTTGCCATTTGCAACAACGTGGATGGAACTAGGGGGTATCGTGCTTAGCGAAATAAGTCAATCGGAGAAAGACAACTATCATATGATCTCCCTGATATGAGGAAGTGGAGATGCAACATGGGGGGTTAAGGGGGTAGGAGAAGAATGAATGAAACAAGATGGGATTGCGAGGGAGACAAACCATAAGTGACTCTTAATCTCACAAAACAAACTGAGGGTTGCTGGGGGTAGGGTGTTTGGGAGAGGGGGGTGGGGTTATGGACATTGGGGAGGGTATGTGCTATGGTTAGTGCTGTGAAGTGTGTAAACCTGGCGATTCACAGACCTATACCCCTGGGGATAAAAATACATTATATGTTTATAAAAAATAAAAAAAAAAATTAAAAAATTTTTTAAAAAAGCAGAATATGAATCATGAGTCTGACAAATTAGCAAAACAGAGAGAAATAGAACTCCCATAGTTTTAAACCCGGAAGCTTAGCTATGAAGTAAGAGTGGAGCCCTGGAATTTGCCAGTATTTGGATTCCAAGTCCTATTAAAGACAAAGTTGTGACCCTATCCTCATGGCATCTGAATCACTGGCATTCTGCCGCAAACTACAACTGGAAACAAACAAACAAAAACGGTCACAATAACCACTAAGCAGATTAACTCACCCTTTCCCACCCCTACTACTCCAGATCCAGAAGGGCATGAAAATGAGTGTTACTTATTTCATTCTCTACAGTTGTTTTATACTTTATACAGAAACAATGCAATAAAATATTACATGGCATACAATAAAGCAAAAGTAAATGTAACAATCGAAAGACAAAACAGTAGACAGAACAGAGGTGAGTCAAATGTCAAAACTGGCAGACACTTGAAACTAGCTCTGCTATAAGTAAAAAGAAATGGAAGGACTGAACATTAAGCAGGAAGAGATAAGGAATTTCAAAGGATATGTATACTACAAAAAATAGAAACTCTAAAAATGAAAAATATAGGATCAGAAATAAAGAATTCAATAAATAGGCTTTACAGCAGACACAAAAGAGTAAAGGATTAGTGAACTTGAAGATACTTAAAAAGGAAGTAGCTAAGTTAAAAAAAAAAAAGGTGAAAAATGAACAGAATGGAAAATCCAAGATAACCAAGTCTAACATGGAGTGTCAGTAAAGCTCTGAAAAGAAGTGATAAAAAATGAGGCAGAAAAAGCATATAAGAAGATAATGTCTACATAATTTCCAAAATTGATCAAAGATTCCAAACCAAATATGCAATAGCTCAACAAACCCCACAGTGACTAAATGCAAGAAAACCACAGCAAGGCACATCACAGACTGATAGTGAAATAACAGTAAAAAAAAAAAAAAAATGTTTAATAGCAGTGAGAGAATAAAGACACATTACACACTGAGGAAAAATGTAAGAATTTCCACTAACTTTTATTCATAAAAAATTCATTCCCAAGAAAATAAAGCCACATCTTACAGCACCTGGGTGGCTCAGTCAGTTAAGTGTCTCACTCTTGATTTTGGCTTAGGAGATAATCTCAGGGTTGTGAGAATGAGTCCTGTGTCAGGCTCTGTGCTGGGCATGGAGCCTGCTTAAGATTCTCTCTCTCTTCCTCTACTGATGAAAAAAAAATTTTTTTTAATAAATAAATAAATAAAGCAACATCTTTAAAAAAATGAATCAACCTATAAATCTATATGCAGAAAAAAAATCCTTTAAAAGGAAAATGAAATAGATAAAAGCTGAGAGAATTCATAACGAGCAGACACACAATACAAGAACTGCTAATGGAAGCTATTAGTCATAAGCAAAATAATACAAGATGAAACCACAGGAGAGAATTAAAAGCATCTGAAATGGTAAATACATAGGTAAATACAGAATATGTTTTAAACTACTTTTGTGGGGCGCCTGAGTGGCTCAGTCAGTTAAGTGTCAGCCTTCAGCTCAGGTCATGACTCCAGAGTCCTGGGATCAAGCACTGTGTCAGGCTCCCAGCTCAGTGGAGAGTCAACTTCTCCCTTTGCCTGCTGCTCCTCCTGCTTGTGCTCTCTTTCTTTCACACTCACTCTATCTTAAATAAAGTCTTAAAAAAAGAGAGAGAAAACTAACTTTGCATATATATGCAAATTTCTTTTAGACTATAGATTGTTTAAAGTGAAATAGTAAAAATACTATGAAAAAAATCAGAAGGACAATGGGCAGGCAGGGATAAATAAAATTACACTATTGTAAAATTTTTACATTGTTCATTAAGTATTCTTATTTGGAGGCAGACTGTGATAATGTAAAGATTCATACTGTAATCTTTTTAGAAGAGCACTCATTTTTGAAATGACACTAAGAGGTGTAATGAAAATCAATACAGGAGACAAAGCAGTACACTAAAAAATACATGCTGCACCAAAAAGAAGGTAGAGGAAGGCACAATGAATAAGGAGGATAAAGAGAAAACAAATATTAAAGTGGGAGACTAAAATAAGCTACATTAATAATTATACTGAATAATGAATTAACTCCAGACTTTCAATTACTAAAAGCAGGAAGTGGGGCAAAAGAATTGAGAGAAGTCCCGTGAGATGCTCATGGTGTTCAGCAACCAGAGGCTTAAGGCTCCCGGAAGAAATTGGAGAAAGCACTGGAAGGCAATCCAAGTTTTCAACCTGTCGGACCAGACTGTCCTCTGTAATAGTTTTATCAATCTGCATTCACCACAGCATCTTAGGAGAGTCTCTGTTTCATCACAACCTTGCCAACAAAAATATTTTAAAATTTTTGCCACCATATGGGTATTCTAGGATATCCCAGTGTCACTTTAATTTGCATGTCTCTGTAAGTGTGAACAATTTTTCATGTTTCAGAACCATTTTTCTCTTTTTATGTGTGAATTTCCCTTCCCACATTTTCTTCTACTACATATATGGTTTCAAGTAGACTCTAATCAATTTGGGGTTTATTCTGTGTATCATATAAAGACATGGATATAATTTTATCATTCCCCAAATGGCTACCAAGTTGTCCAAATAACGTGCTTTCAAAAGTGAGTCTTCAGTGCACTGCTTTGAGATGTTGCCTATGCCAGTAATTAGTTCTTCAGCCCCAAATTCACATTTTGCTACCTGAATTGTGAAAATGAATTTGAGCCCTTTACACATATTTCCTGGCCAGCTGCGACCATGTCAAGCTTTGTCAGCAGAGGGCACTGGGGACTGCAGGATGAAAGGGTTTTGCTTCATGATTCAAGTGTGCTCCTAGAACAGGCTCCTACAGTGCAGAGTAGCTGGCAGTATCACGCAGCACCGTCCCTCAGGTGCTTGCATACTGGAGTGACTCCAGGAAGACTTCTGCCTTGTGAACAGCTTTTCCTTACATCTTAAATATAATTTCCACAAGTTCCAAAGAAGTGATTTCCAGCAAGTTCTGCCAGTGCAGGAACACAGCCACTCCACTCCCATTCACTGTCCTCTTCAATGTGATCTGAATCTCAACCCTAAGAACAGGGGAAGTTCTTCCACTCAAGAGGGGTAATAGCTGCTCTTTATATCTGCTATTCCTAGATTCTCTGGAATTCTCTTTACTTCTTACTAGATAAGGCTTCACTCCAATATCCTGTTACACTTCATAATTTATATATCAAATTTTCTCTGTTCAAATTACTATGTGGGTTTCTCTCTCCTTATTGGAGCCAGGCTGATACAATACCTTTGCCACATACTAAGTTTCCATTTGTACTTGAGTCTAACTCAGGACTTCCTGCTCAATTTACTAGTCTGCTTTTCTATTCATGCAACAGTACTACACTGCCATAATGTTTGGTAGGACTATTCTCCCTACTCCTTTATAGTTTTTTCAAGTATTTCCTGGATAGTCTCACATGTGTTTTAAATGTAAATCTTAGTATCAACTTGCCTAATTCTATAAAGTAGCTTGTTGGTTTTTACTGTGATTTTATTGAATTTATAAACTAACTTAGGGAGAGCTGACATCCTGATAATGTTGAGTTGTTCCATCTACGAGCAAGGATGTCTTTCCAATTTTACTTTTGAGTCTTTAATGAGTGTTTTAAATTTTTCTTCATATAGCTTTTGCACATTTGTTAAATTTATTCCTACATATTTAATCTTCTTTGTTTCTATGGTAAACATGTGCAATCATTTTTTCCTATTTATAATTGGTGTGTATGAAGGAATTGATTTTCATGTTAATTTTATATCCTGCTACTTCTCTAAATTATTTTATTGTTGGATTTAGTTTTATCATTGGTTCTCTGGGTTTTCCAGGTTTATTATATCATCTGCAGATTGAGAGAGTTTTACAACTTCTTTACCCTGATTTATCTTGTATAATACACTGGTTAATATCTTTGTACAGTGTTGAATAGTTAAGAGTAGTGGGCATCTTTGCCTTGTTGATGATTTTGTATGTTTCTCCATTAAGTAAGATAGGGGCTTTAAGACTAAATTATATAATATTTTATCAAGTTAAAGAAGTATCCCTTCATTCTTATTTTCTTTTTTTTTTAAGATTTTATTTTTTTATTTGACAGAGATCACAAGTAGGCAGAGAGGCACACACACAGAGAGAGAGAGAGAGAGAGAGGAGGAAATAGGCTTTCCGCTAAACAGAGAGCCCAATGTGGGGCTCAATCCCAAGACCCTGGGATAATGACCTGAACCAAAAGCAGAGGCTTTAACCCACTGAGCCACCTAGGCGCCCCCATTGTTATTTTCTTGAGTGTTTTTATCATGAGTGGATGCTGAATTTTCTCAAAGATTTTCAAAATCAGCATCAATGGAGATATGATTTTTTTCCCTTAGATTTCTTAATACAGTCTATGATACTAATAGATTTCTTAATATTTAACCAAACATGTATATTTCTTTCTCAATGTGGTACTGAATTCTGTTTGCTATTATCTGTTTAGAAATTTTTTGTCAATATAATGAGTTGCATTTGTCTATAGTTTGCCTTCTTCGTGCAGTTTGTATGGTTTAAGTTTCAGTGTTATACTTCCTTCATAAAAGGAAATTAGGAAGTTTCCCATCTTTTTTTCAACATTTAGGATTATATTTTATGTGAAGGTTTGGTAGAATTCTCCTGCAAAACCACTTGAGCTTGAGAGTGCATTTGGGGATTATTCCTTGAGAATTTTCTCTGTTGCTTTTATGGTCTGCTCTAATAGGGTTGAATTTAGTAATTTGTACTTCCCTAGAAAATTACTTATTTCCTATAGGTTTTTAAAAGAATTTGTAAAGTGGCCCCATGATATTTATTTATTTATTTTATTTATTTATTTTTATGATATACTTGTTATTTCCTATTTTATATATTTGTCCTTTATTTTTCCCTTGAATAGGTTAGACAATGATTTGCCTGTTTTGTTAACTTTTCAAAAACACTAGTACTGTTCATCAAGTGATGAATGGATATAAACAAAATGTGGTTAGTACCATAAATAGAGTATTATTCAGCCACAAAATGAAGTACTAATACATGCTACAACATCAGCAAACCGTAAGAACATTATGCTAAGTGAAAGAAACCAAATATCTAATGTCTATCATGTGATTCCATTTACACGAAATATCCATAGGCAAATCCATGGAGACATAAAGCAGATTAGAGGTTGCCCAGGGCTTGAAGCAAAAGGGGTGGGGAATGGTAAATGGGTACAAGCCTTCTTGCTGGGTAATAAAAATGTTGTAGAATCAGAATGTGGTGATGACTGCACAACTTTGTGAATATGCTAAAAGTTACTGAACTGTACACCTTGAAAGGGTAGATTTTATGGTATCAATAAAGCTGTTTTTAAAAAGCTACTGCATGGCCAGGGGAAAAAAAATTACCAGGAATCTGGTTTACTTATTAGAGTTATTGGTTTTCTATTCTCCCTCATCAATTTTTTGCTTTTATCTTCATTATTTTTCTTCTTTGTACTTTCTTTTGCCTTGCTTTGTTGTTTTTCCTCTAGTTTTTATTTTTTTAACTGGAAATTTAATTCACTTACTTTTATTTTTTTCATTTTTGCTGATGACAATGTTTAGTGAAAGAATTTTTGACTGATCATTGCTTTAAATGTATCACACATTATGACATGCAGTGTCTTCACTGTTGTTATGTTCAACTCCATGAGTTTAATTGCATTTATTTCCCTTTATCAAGGAACTATTTGATCATTTTTTTAACTTACAGATGAAGAGAACATTTTACTTATGTTAGTAAACTCTAGTTTTATTGTTATGTAATCAGAATGTTGCTTGTAATACTTCTACTTTATAGATGTTACTAATGCTTTATTTATAATACATAATCTATTTTGTCAATGTGTTTTAGCCCTGATAACCACTAACTAACCACTATAGTACTAACTATATAGTACTAAACACTGTACATTCAATCACAGCCTTCCATAGGCCCTCAATAGGAATGTGTATTCTTTATTATCAAGGTGTAACATTTTATATGCACCCATAAGATTTACCTCATTGATTATATTGTTTAGATATTCTATCTTCTTATTTGTCCACTTAATCCACTTAGTAAAAAAGCAGTGTAGTTAAGTCCATTATTTGTATGCTTCTATCTACGTGCCAATATACCTCCTATAGGTTTTGTTTCAGAAAGGTAGTTTCTATGTTATTTGATGCATAAATATTCATAAATGTAGTATCTTAATTGCCAAGGATAGGTTTTAGTATTAACCTTTTATGTCACATTTAAAACTTTTGGGCTTGAATTCTACCATATCTGATATCAAGATCACTATCCCTGTTCTCATATTCTTTCCATTTGTCTGCCCTTTTGTCCAATTAATACTTCTGTGAATCCTTTTACTTTTTAGCCATTCTGAATCATTTTATTTTAAAGTACATCTCTTACAAATAGAAGATGGTTGTTTTTTGTTATATGAGCCAATCAAAAAAAAAAATCAGGAGGCTAGAGCTCATTTACATTGTTGGTTGTAACTGATATATTTGGTTTCAATTTTAGCATAATATTTTATAAACTGTGTATTTTGTTATTCTTAGCATGTTGCTTTGTCCATAAGATGTGTATTCTTTGCTAATTTTGTTTTAAATTTGTTTTTACAAAGTTCTGTATTTTTGCTTTCGCAGTACTTTTGTACTTTTACCTTTTTAAATTCCCTTGAGTACAGTTTCCTCATTTAACTTTTTAACACCTGACTTATCAGGTGTTTTTGTTATTCTTTAACACCTATTGCCTATTTTCCTCCTTCCCTCTTCCCTCTCCTCCTGCTAGAATTCTAGTTTCATCATTTCTAATGTTCTCACAATACTTAACATTTTTACATTAGTTTTCCATCCTCATCCCCACCTTTCTTTCAGTCTTATACATATAATTACATATGTTTTTAAATGCTCACCATCAAAACTTTTGGTGAAGAGTCCCAAACATCATTTGGTTAGATGAAACTCATCTTCTAGATTCCTCAAAAGGCATGAGGAGTACAGAATTACTTAACCTATGACATACTGGAAACTATTTTTATACAGCTTTAATATTTAAAAGATACCTTCTAGTGCACACAGAGCATTTTCCAGAAGAGATCACATGTTAGGCCACAAAGCAAGTCTCAACAAATTCAAAAAGACTGAAATAATATTGCTCATCTTTTCAGACCACACTGGTATAAAACTAGAAATCAGGGGTGCCTGCGTGGCTCAGTGGGTTAAAGTCTCTGCCTTCAGCTCAGGTCATGATGCCAGGGTGCTGGGATCTAGCCCCATGCTGGGCTCTCTGCTCAGCAGGGAGCCTGCTTCCTCCTCTCTCTCTCTCTGCCCGTCTCTCTGCCTACTTGTGATCTCTGTCTGTCAAATAAATAAATAAAATCTTTAAAAAAAAAAAACCAAAAAACTAGAAATCAACCACAAGAAAAAAAATCTAGAAAGAACACAAATACATGGAGGCTTAATACATGTTACTAAACAATGAATGGGTCAACCAAAGAATCAAAGAGGAAATCAAAAAATACATGGAGACAAATGAAAATGAAAACACAATGGCCCAAAACTCTGGGATGCAGCAAAGCTGTTCTAAGAGGGAAGTTTACAGCAATACAGGTCTAATACAAGAAGGAAGAAAAATCTCAAATAAACAACCTCGCTTTACACCTAAAGGAGCTGGAAAAAGAACAAAGCCCAAAGCCTGTAAAAGGAAGGGGAAAATAAACATTAGAGAAGAAAAAAATGAAATAGAGACGTAAAAAACAATAAAGCATATAAATGAAACCAGAAGGTGATCCATAAAAAGGTAAAAGTCATAGATAGATCTTTAGCAGACTCAAAAAAAGAGACAGAGAGAGGAAAGAGAGGAGGAGGATTCCAAAAAATAAAATCATAATTGAAAAAGGAGAAACAACCATCTCCAAAAAAAAAAGATTATAAGAAAATAATATGAAACATTATATACCAGCAAACTGAACAACCCAGATGAAATGGATAAACTCTTAGAAATATATAATCTTCAAAACTGACTCAGGAAGAAAAAGGAAATTTAAACAGACCAATTACTAAAAAGGAAATTGAATCAGTAATCAAAAAACTCCCCAAAAAGACCAGATGGCTTCACAGGTGAATTCTCCCAAACATTTAAAGAAGAATTAATATCCATTCTTCTCAAACTATTCCAAAAAAGTAGAAGAGGAAGGAAGGCTCTATCTAGTCCATAATTTATTTATTCTATAGAACTAACATTACCCTGATACCAAAACCAGATACTAAAAGAAGAGAGAGTACTACAGGCCAATTATCTCTGACAAACATAGATGTAAAAATCCTCAACAAAGTATTAGCAAACTGCATACAACAATACATTAAAAAGATTATTCACCACAATCAAGTGGGATTTATCCTCGGATGCAATGATAGCTCAATATTTGCAAGTTAATGTGACATATCACATTACTAAAACGAAGGATAAAAATCATATGATCATCTCAATAGATGCAGAAAAGCATCTGATGGAATTCAATATTCATTCATAAAGTGGGGTTAAAGGAAACATAACACTGCACAATAAAGACCATATATGAAAAAGCGACAGCTAACATCATACTCAATGGAGAAAAATAGAGCTTTTGCTTAGATCAGAACAAGATAAGGACTCTCCACTCTCACTAGTTCTGTTCAACAGGGTACTGGAAGTCCTGGCCACAGCAATCAGACAACAAAAAGAAATAAAAGGCATACAAACTGGTAAGGAAGAAAACTTTTACTACTTGCAGATGACATGATACAATATATAGAAAACCCTAAAGACTACACCAAAAACTACTGGAACAGATATATAAATTCAGTAAAGTTACAGAATACAAAATTAATATGTGAATCCTCCAATTTTGTGGTCTGTTGTCTTATAATTGTCTAATTCTTCCTTTTTCTTCTTTGCCTCTTCACAACCAAATGGCCAAAGGAAGCTTTTTCCTTCCTTTTTGCCTTTTTTTCTCTCCCAGAAGCGATATAGTTGAAGGATCATCCTTTTAATTTCTATTCTTTAAATTAGTCTTAATCTTTTAAACAGAGTCTGCCCTTTTAAATCACATTCCTTTTCCTTTATATGTTATCTAATACTTTCTAAGTTGTATACCTGCTCACTATACAGCATCTCTCAGTTTAAATCTCCCACCTGGGGCCCTTAATTGGAACCAGTTCCTTTAAGATATGCATACTTTAAAATACTTTTCTGATATGCCAAGTTACCTTAGTATTTTCAGATTTGGGGTAGATTTCATCTTCCTGGTAGTCATTCCTATTCACTCTCAAGCCATATCATTTCCATCTCTACTCTGCTTTTCCAGTAGTTTAAAAAGGTCTGCCTTGAATCACTAAAGCCCCACAATAGGACAAGATTGGAGTGGTAGTGTGTGGAACCATAGTGCTGGTTTTTGTTAATGTTTTCTTTTTACCCTCAGCTATTTGATAGTTTCACCATTCTCTGTCTTTACATAATGTTGAGAGTGTGTTTTTTTACACAGAGTTTTCATATGTGTGCAGTTATTTATACTACAGTTCAAAAGATTTGGGGAATTTGTTCATGACACTATTACCATTTTCTAGCTATCAGAAGTCTGAGTGTGCTTTGTTCAATAAGTAGATAAGCTGATTCTAAAACTCATATGGAAATGTAAAAGATCAAGGATAGTCAAATTACACCCAAGAAAAGATGAGGGCTTCTACTAACTGATATCATTACTTCTATTACGTTTCATTAATCAAAACAGTATGATATGGGCATGGAGAAAGTAAACTAGAACAAGGGAACAGGATAGTGCCTAAACATAGACAAACAGAATATGGTAAGTAGATCTTCAACCAAAATGCCAAGTCAATCCACTGGGAAAGAAAAATCTTTTTAACAAATTTATTACTGAAACAATTGAATATCTGCATAAAAATAAAGAAATATATCAGTCTCTTTCCCAGTCTATACACAAAATTAATTAGGACATATATCTAAATATAACCCTAAAGCTTCTGGAAGCAACCATAAAAGAATATGTCCACAAACTTGAGGTAGGCAACAATTTTTAGACAGAACATAAAATGTACTAATCATAACTGACAAAATTGATCTTCACCAAAATTAAATATTTCTAATACAAAAAGATATTACTAATAAACCAAAATAAGATGGGAAAATACATTCACATCATATGTAATTGCCAAAAGGCTTATAGCTAGAACATATAATTCCCACAAATCAATATTTAAAAGTCAAACAATTCAATTTTTTTAAGTCAGCAAAAGACTGAAATAGATACTTCATAAAATAATATATACAAATGGCCATTAAGCACATGAAAAAGGACTCAATATCTTAATAACTCTGATCATCAAGAATATACACTTTAAAAACAGAATGAGATACCATTTCATATCAGCATAATGGCTAAAATTAAAAGGACTGAAAACATTGAATTTTGATGAGAAAGTAGAGAATCCACATGTCCCACACATTGTTAGGGTATACAATGTCACATTTGTAGAAATAAAGTAGCTATTTCTTATAAAGATAAACACAAATCCATCCTACGATCCACCAAACCCACTCCTCGATATTTATTCAAGAGAAATGAAAACACTGGCCCACAAAAATACTTGTCCAAGATGTTCACAGTCTTATTCCTAATAACCAGACACACACACACAAAAAAAAACCCAAAATGGCTATCAACAGGAAAATGACTAAACAAATTATAGACAGTTAACATGTAATACTACTCAACAAACAAAAAAGAATGAACTACTAATATAGACAAGACCATGACTGAATCTCAAAAACATGTCAAGCTTCTCACATGAAAAAGTGCTCCACATCACTTGGCATCAGGGAAATACAAATCAAAACCACAATGGGATACCACCTCATACCAGTCAGAATGGCTAAAATTAATAAGTCAGGGAATGACAGATGCGGGTGAGGATACGGAGAAAGGGGAACCCTTCTACACTGCTGGTGGGAATGCAAGCTGGTGCAACCACTCTGGAAAACAGCATGGAGGTTCCTCAAAATGTTGAAAATAGAGCTACCCTTTGACCCAGCAATTGCACTACTGGGTATTTACCCTAAAGATACAAACGTAGTGATCCAAACGGGTATGTGCACCCGAATGTTTATAGCAGCAATGTCCACAATAGCCAAACTATGGAAAGAACCTAGATGTCCATCAACAGATGAATGGATGAAGAAGAGGTGGTATATATATACAATGGAATACTATGCACCCATCAAAAGAATTGAAATCTTGCCATTTGTGATGACAAAGGATGGAACTAGAGGGTATCATGCTTAGCGAAGTAAGTCAATCGGAGAAAGACAAATATCATATGATCTCCCTGATATGAGGAAGTGGAGATGCAATGTGGGGGGGTTGGGGGGTAGGAAAGGAATAAATGAAACAAGATGGGATGTCGGGGACTGCCTCCGGCCGGGAAAGTCCCCACAATTACAAGATGGCGCTTGGCTCACTGCCAGCAAAATGCGCTGCAAGTAAACAACGAACGTTCTGGTGAAGCCCACCTAAAGGAGGACATAGTCATTGGCTGTTTCAAATTTAATCAGCATAGTAACAGGACTCTCAATGGCTCACCCCATTTCTTGGCCCCTTATTGGTCACCCTGCCACATATAAGCTAAGGAAGTTGACGAAATAAATGGATGAAGCATTAACACCATACCAGGCTGATTGTCGTTCTTGCAGGCCGAGGGCGACAATGGGATCGGGAGGGAGACAAACCATAAGAGAATCTTAATCTCACAAAACAAACTGAGGGTTGTCAGGGGGAGGGGGATAGGGAGAGGGGGGTAGGGTTATGGACATTGGGGAGGGAATGAGTTATGGTGAGTGCTGTGATGTGTGTAAATCTGGCGATTCACAGACCTGTACCTCTGGGGCTAATAATACATTATATGTTTATAAAAAAAAATTAAAAGAAAACAAAAAACAAAAACATGTCAAGCTTCTAAGAAGTCGACAAAAATAATTCCATTTTTATGATGTCCAGTTAGAGGAAAATTAATTCATGATGACAAATGCTAGAAAAAGATGACCTAGAGGGAACAGGCCAGTGGAAGGGACAAAGCATGAGAAAACCTTCTTGGGTGACAGAAATGTTTTGTATTTTGTTTAGAATGGTACTTCCATTAAGTGCACTCAACTATGAAAACTTATTGCACTAAACACTTAAGACCTACACATTTTAAGGTATGTTAATTACAGTACAATTAAAAAAGAAAAGTTACATCACTTTCTTTATTCTGTAAACACTTGAGTCCCTAGTCCTAGGAATTCAAAGATAAAAAAGGAACATGGTCATTGACTTCAAATAAGTTCAGTTCCAGTAAAGTTTAGCTGACTTGCAGAGACAGATGAATAATTATAGCATAATGACCTAGAGATAAAATGTTATAGGAACTCAAAGAGAGGATACCTTCTTCCTGTTAGAGAAGACTTCCTATAAAAGATAATAGCTTCATTTTAAAATCAAAGGCAGAGCACCTGGGTGGCCCAGTCTGTTAAGAGACCAACTCTTAATTTCAGCTGAGGTCATGATCTCTGGGTCCTGGGCTTGAGATCCTTGGCGTAGGTATTGGCACGGGGCTCACTACTCAGGAGGGAATCTGCTTCTGTTCCTCTACCTCTTCCTCTGCTCCTCCTTCCCTCCCCCGCTTGCAAGCTTACACTCTCTCTAAAATAAATAAATACGTCTTAAAATGGGATAAAATAAAAGAGAGGCAAGAATCAAATAACTTAAATGGAGAAAAGCATTACAGACATAAAGAGCAAGATGAGAAATGATATAATAATCAGATTCAATATAGCGCATACATGAGAGACCAATAAACAGGCTGATACTGTTGGAGCAGCAACTACAGAGAAAGGAGCAAGAAAGAAAGCCAGAGACAAACAAGAAGACATACAAATCTTTGTAAGGAAGACAGACTTCATCCTGCAGAAGACAGGAAACCTAAAGGTTAAACAACAATTTTAGATAACTTATTCTAGCAGCCCTAGAAAAGATGGATTTGAGAGAGGAAGAAGACCAATCAGGAGGCTCCTAATGTCCTCCCAAGAATGAAGGCCTTTAGTGGGAAAATATTTAGAAGGTAAAACTGACAGGACTGACTCTTAATTTAAGTATAAGAGAATGGTAAGAGGCAAAACTGACTTTTAGGTGACTGATGAGATGAATGTACCACAAACTAAGTCAGAATATAAAGAGGAGAATTTTGGAGATTGGGGAAGAAAAGCACACTTAAAAGCATGGAAGTCTGAGGTGCCTCTGTGATACTGAGTTCAAACTGTACAGCAAAGTGTTTCATATACAAGCACACATTTTGAAATACAGGCTTAGCCAGATTTAGGAATCATCACCATGCAGAAATCAGTTTAAAATGAGATTCATCAGTTAAAGTAAGAAAAATGAGCAAGTGAAACAAAAACAAAACTTTTGTAGTACCAACAGGGAAAGTGAGAAAAGGCAGAAAGAGTGGGATAAGAACACTATAAAAAGACAGCAACTGAATAATAAGAAAAGGATAAAGAGAACAAAAATTCTGCAGTGTTTGGGGACACAGGGAACAGTAAATTTCAAGAAGTGAGTTGACCAGTATCCTCCAATGCAGCAAAGAAGTCAGTAAGGAATGTACCTCACCAACAGATTATTGATAACTTCAGCAAAAGCATTTGGTGTAGTGTAGGAGAAGCACAGGGCAGTCGGCAGCAAACAGAAAAGTAATAGGCACATGGGACGCCTGGGTGGCTCAGTTGGTTGGACGACTGCCTTCGGCTCAGGGCGTGATCCTGGAGTCCCGGGATCGAGTCCCACATCGGCCTCCCAGCTCCTTGGGGAGTCTGCTTCGCTCTCTGACCTTCTCCTCGCTCATGCTCTCTCTCACTGTTTCTCTCTCTCAAATAAATAAATAAAATCTTTAAAAAAAAAAAAAAGAAAAGTAATAGGCACAGGTGAAAAAGTAGAAAATAACACAAAGAGTGGTGATAGACTTCTATATGTGCCATGTATGTGATAAGAGTCAGACATGTGCTCAACATTAAAGCAGCAACTTTCAAAAGAAGGAAAAATACCAGAAGAGGCATTTATAAAATATTTTTTATGTAAAATATTTTCTCAAAAAGGAAACTCAGATCTCAGAGAAAAAAAATGTCCTGCTTAAAAATATCTAATTATTAAATGACTGTTTCAAATATAGCTTCTTTCACATACTGGCTTGGAAATAGCACTAAAATAAGAAAGGAATCGGTAGTTGATCCTATCAGCTTAGTCATGAGAAAGGTAAGCACAAGTATGCCCACCTGGCATATGTTTTTAAAACTTCATTAATTAGGAAAAAAATAACATTCCTGCTCCTCTTCAGAAATCTAGATCTAAGAATTACATTATGAGGTCTTCTTTTTCCTTTTCTTAAAAATCTTTATACTTCAAAATACCTTCTTCCTTGAAGTATTTTTACATACATATAAATGCAAATGTAAATTATATATATTATTTTTAAAATGAACTTTCAAAAGGTATTTTAGTTTTGAGGCATCAAACAAACTTATGAACTTTTAAGCAAAAAAAATTAAAAAACCACCAGCACTAACACTAATAGAATAAGTATTAACTGATTTTATTTTTAAATTGTGGGGGAGGAAAGAAACAAGTCAAGGGCACTGAGAATAAACTAGAATTATCAATTCCTTCAATTTCCCTTAAGAAGAAATTCACTGATGAAGTTTATCTCTAGAGAATGTTTTCCTTTAAGTTGTCCCTACCTGAATGTTGATCTCTCAACCCATTCTTGAAATAGAAGCCAGAGTGATCTTTGTAAACTCAGCAAATCTGGTCTTTTCAAGGCCCTGATTTAAAACTCTCAGCGGATCTCTGGACCCAGGGTGGTACTTGGGGAATCCATCAAGTCATCAATACAAAGTTTGGCCATTTGAAAAAAGAGCGATTTGCATATATCTTCCAATTTGATATGTAAAATTAATCATAATTTTTAAAGAAAAACTAATACACTCTTCAAAACTATTATACTCGTTAAGTTTGTGGATGAGCTATCAAGATTGCAGTGGTCTATTTAATTTAGCTAAAATTCAGGGCCTGGATTTCTCAGTGATGTTATTTGTTTATGTTGGTTACAGTTGTTAAATGGCATGCTTGGTTGTTATCACTATATTACTTATACCCCAGTATACCAGAGTGGTTAGGTGAAATGTGAAAGTTCTGATGGAACATTTTATAATGAGAATAATGTCAAAAATGGAAACTGTGAATAAACAGAATTTCAGTGTATATGAATCTCTACATGGTGGGAATGGCAACTCTACAAGTTTGAGGATTCATATCCAAAAAGGAAAAATATGAATGAATATAAGAATGAATATTGAAAAACTGGATTTCATTAGACCCTTTGTGCCTAGTCCCCTGAACACTGTTAAAATAGTTCCCCTACAGGGACAACTGCGTGGCTCAGTAGGTTACACATCTGCCTTCGGCTAAGGTCATGATCCCAGGGTCCTGGAATCGAGTCCTGCATCAGACTCCCTGCTCAGCAGGAAGTCTGCCTCTCTCTCTCCCTGCTGTTCCCCCTGCTTGGCTCATTCTCTCTCTGTCTCACTCAATCTAATAAATAAATAAAAAGATTAAAAAAAAAAAACTTCACCTATAATTTTTGTCAAATCAATGCATGAATTTTTTTCATGAATTCAATTTCTAATCTAAAATAGCTTATTACTGGGATGCCTGGGTGGCTCAGTCAGTTAAGCGTCTGCCTTCAGCTCAGGACATGATTCCAGGGTCCTGGAATAGAGCCCTTGTCGGGGTTATTCCTCAGTGAGAAGCCTGCTCCTCCCTCTCCCTCAGCCTGCCACTCCCCCTGCTTGTGCTCTTTCTCTCTTCCTCTCTCCCTCTAAAATAAATAAATAAAATCTTTAAAAATAAATCAATAAAAAAAAACAGATTACAAATAAATTAGATTAATTTAAGTATAACTGGCTACCAAATAGGTTTTGCTATTTAAAGACAAACTTCTATATTTTACTCAGAATTGATATGTTTTAGCAGGCTTTTCAACCTCACATCTGTTTCCTTCCCTTAAGCAGTACTGATCTGATAAAAACTATCTGTAGTCTAGGTTTTCTATAAAATCCAAAAGTTGTCCAGGTGTGATAGAAATTCTCAATTGAAAGCAATGAAGGATTTCTATCTGCCCTAGGACATAATGGAAAAGTTCTATTAAAATCAGTAGACCATTTCAAAAACACCTGACAATTCTGTATCTGATAGAAAGTCCCACTGCAAGTAGTGGCACATTCCTATCAAATAGTTAGGATTTACTAATCTGTGAAGCAGCACCATTCATACCAGTCATTACAAATAAGGATACAAACAAGGATCATGGTTGTTCTGGAAAGTTATTTTTGACAAACATTGGAAAAGTAGCATGTACAACTTATTCCAACCTCTTCTAAGTAATAATGAACTAATAAATCTACTTCACTAATTACTTAGGACAGAGGCCAATAAGCTTTTTCTGTAAAGGGGCAGATAGTAAAAATTGTAGTTTTCCTGCAGGCCATATGATCTCTGTCACAACTACTCAACTCTGCTCAGAGCACAAATGCATGGTATAGCTGTGTATGAATAAAACTTTATTAACAAGAGTAAGCATGAAATCAAACTGGGCCATAGTTTGCCAACTCCTTACTTAGGATAAAGCTCTATAATCTTTTTTCTTTAAATTCTAGACTCAAAAGATGTCTCTCTTTAAACATTTATTTAATCTTCAAAAAATTTATATTGTTCCATAAATTTACACATTACAAAACTGGCTCCAAACATTTAATTTTTAAGGAGGACATTCCATTACTCATTAAATGAAAACCTTATTTATAAAATTAAAAGGCAAATACTTAATAACAATGCAATATTTCAACAAGAATATTAAATTACCTGCCTTCAGCTTGAGACTTACTAAATTCACATCCAAAATAAGAGACTGAATATTGATAGTTCTCTCTCTCAAATGTCTTTCTATTCTTCCTGTGCAAGTAAAATAATATTATATGAAATATCCTATCTGTATTACTTATCTTTAATTTGAGGCACCAACACTTATAAGATTACCAAATGGTAAGACATATTTTATAAAGAGATTCAAAACCCATAAGATATAAGGATTTTGTCTTTATCAAGGTAATCCTTTAAGAGACAATAAAAGATATTCTAAAATAAAGGACAACTTTTTTCAGAAATAACACAATATCAGAAATCGATATATGTGAAAATTACATGAATTTATTTATAGGCAGCACTAAGTTATGAGAATCCAGGCTTAATATGCATTACAAAGGATGCAAATATTTACTAGGCACTCAGCATATGACAAGCAGTGTTCTGAACACTTTGTGTGTATCAACTCATTAATCCTCTTAAGCACACTGTGGGTTAGGTGCTATAATTGGCACCACTTAACAGATGAGCAAACTGAGGCAGCAAAGAATTAATGTACTCAAGGCTATAGTTAGTCAGTGGCAGAACCAGGACTGACCCTAGGAGAGGACAGTTGGACTTCAGAGCCCATGCTTTTAACCATGAACCCCATCACTTCTCAGGAGGCAGGTATGTTTGTGTGGCCAGCCATACTTCAATTACACCTTAAAATTTAAAAATAGAAAGTAGGTATAAATTTAACTGAAAATCAAGGATACATGTGGTGTTTTCACAACTATTTTCTTTTCCTCATTAATCACTCATGATAACCCAGTTTTGTGATGTAATTCTAATTAACCAATTCTAATATAAATTAACTATTCAAAATCATGGAATTTACTAATTTCAGTTCCAAACACAAATCCATTCCAGCTCGCAAGCCTGTTCCTCCTCCACAATGCTGACTTCCTGCTGACTTCTTAGTTCATGTACACTGAGTACTTAAGCAAAAAAGAAAAAAAACGGCTGCTCTGGGGCAGTACCAGGCAAGCTGTAAAAGCAACAAGCAAGCTGAATATAACAAAAACATTCAGTCAAACAGCCTATTTTTCCACTTTAAAAATACAAGTCTTAGATACACAGAAATCTATAATCATACATTTTTTAAATATACTTTTGCTTAAGGCAGTAGAGCATTACCAGTAACGATAAACAATTCAATTTGCACATGAAAGTTATTGTGATAAGGTAAAACATTTTAAAAGACCACCAACAGTCCAATTCAATTTTATTTTCCACGAAAACATGTTTAGGCAGGAGTAATTCAAACCATGTCAAGCAACGTTAGCCAATATGACAACGGCACAGATAAGTCTCATAACACCAAATGTAAACTAATATTAGTTCGTATTAATTCATAACTAAAAGTATAAGAAAGCTACAAAATACAGTGGAAAGGTATTACCTCATAACAAACATGACTGTTCTTTAATGTGTCATAATAGATATCAACCACATGATTAAACCAAGAAGGCTCGCAATCCCCTTTGCTAAGCAAACATAACACATACATACTTACTACTTATTATTATGGAGTGACATAATTAGGGAAAGAGGGCTTGGCAAACTAAAAAGTCCTTTACAAACATAAGATTATCACTAAAAATAATAAAAAATTTTAAGTAGAATATTAATAAGCAAATTGAATCAAAAGTATAAAGTAAAAAAAAAAATTCCTCATTCATTCATACCAAATTCATGCAACTTTACCATAATTTGAATATCAGTAAGTGAAAAATTCAAAATGTCTTCAGGTAGAAGGGAACTACTTCAAGTGTGGTCCCTGGATCCATGTCAGTCTTCAAACTCTTTGTTACTGCTTCATGATGGAGTAACTGAAGGGAGCATTTAAAATCTCTTACAGAGGGGCGCCTGGGTGGCTCAATGGGTTAAGCCTCTGGGTTAAAGCCTCTGCCTTCAGCTCAGGTCATGATCCCAGGGTCCTGGGATGGAGCCCCACATCGGACTCTCTGCTTGTCAGGGAGCCTGCTTCCCCTCCTCTCTGCCTGCCTCTCTGCCTACTTGTGATCTCTGTCTGTCAAATAAATAAAAATAAATTTAAAAAATATATATTTAGGCTTGTTTAAAAAAATCTCTTACAGAAATTTGAAATTGTTACAAAATTTTATACTTCACAAAAGTACTGGCGTGTGAAAAACTAGAAATTTTAATAACTGGAAAGAGTTTGAGAATCACAGAACTAGACCACATTTCCCAGAATCCTTTTCACATAGGTGAGACTAAGTTCTTGGAAACCAAGGAAGTGATGTATCCCACTTTTCCCATTAGGGAGGGACTTGACTCTATGGCTCTCAGCTGTCCTTTCCCTTCCTGCGAGCTAAAACTCAGATGTGGCGGCTACTTTGCTATATGGGTGGAAACAATGACAATACCCTAAGTGGTGCTTCTCAAACTCTGAGGTACAAAAAAGTTACTAGGAGAATCCTGTTAAAACACAGATGCTGATTTAATAGCACTGTGGTAGACTGAGATTCTGCATTGCTAACAAGCTACCAGATAACGCTAATGAAGCTGATCTTAGGACCATACTTGGAGTAGCCCGTGTTAGGGGACAACAAAACAGTAAGATCAAAGGAACCTGGGTCCCTAAATGACAGCAAAAAGCAATATCACCAACACTGTATGTTGTTTTGTGATGAGGGGGGAAAAATGCTATGATTTTTAGAGCTTTGTAATGCGGGGTCTTTGTACATCAGCCTAGATTTCAACCTAACTAATGTAGATCAGTTCTGTAAATATTAGAAGGGTATACCTCAGGCCAATTTTGTGTTTTAATTAAAATCATGTCAACATAAGTGCTTATTCATATAAGTATAAACTGGTAAAAACTTCAAGGCCTTATTGCCCTTTCAAAATAATCAGGCTCCAGAACGCACACTATGATTTCTGTCATGTATCATTTAAATATTATTACTCTGTACCCATTAACATCTAAACCACCACCCTGCACTATCTTTCTCATGATGTCAAATCAAAATTTAATGAGTATAATGGCAGGTGTCTCTGTACAGCCAAGAGTAGCTAGATGTGTTTACCAACAAAGTTAAATGTAAATTTTGGGTGGTTACTTTGTACCAATAATGATGTAAACACAGACACAAAAATGGGCACTGAAATTTCATGGTATTGATAGAGCAACCATATTTTTAATATACGCATACAAAATACATTCATTTTTACCAATGGTTAATTATCAAGGAAACACCTAATTAACATATGCTTAGAAAGACTTCTGATAAATGTATAACTAAAGAAAAAAAAAAAAGTAAAAACAAAGCAAATAATCACAACCAGAAAAAGCAGTCAAAAAATTTATCAGCAGCAGCCAAATAAAAAAGTATACCCTAATCCTATAAAACTTCAAAATGACCAAAGACGGATCTGATCGAGCCTGGATTCTAACCCTGTACTACACCTCCCCAAAAAGCACAACTTTTCCTCCCTGAAAAGCACAAGGAAAGAAGAAAATCAACACAATCCTGGAGAACCCTCACTATTACTCACAATTTAGAGTGAAACAAACCAAGAGACTCAGCAGGCAGCCTGGACCAAAGATTATGACAAACCCCTAGGAGGAGAAGCCTCTGCATACCAACTGAAGCTCTCAGCCCCAGGGGAAAGGCTCAATAGTATTGGTCATTCTGAGTATGGTAGACAGAGGGAAGCCACTGAGAAGAAGCCTATTTTACATGTTTTGTGACCTAATTAGCAACATATACATGGTCAAATTTTTGCTGTTCATAATTGAAAGTTGTTTTTTGTTTTGTTTTTTTTTAGATTTTATTTATTCATTTGACAGACAGAGATCACAAGTAGGCAGAGGGGCAGGCAGAGAGAGAGAGAGGAGGAAGCAGGATCCCTGCTGAGCAGAGAGCCCGATGCGGGGCTCGATCCCAGGACTCTGGGATCATGACCTGAGCCGAAGGCAGAGGCTTAACCCACTGAGCCACTCAGGTGCCCCTCATAATTGAAAGTTAACAAAAGAACAACCTATGCTTGGCAGGGTCCTCATATAAGAACCCAGTGGACTGAAACCCTCTGCCAGCTTACTAAACTGGAAAGTGTCCCAAATGCCTACTGCTTTGCCCTATCAAAGGCCACAGAATGAATTACAACCTCATCATCCTAATGCTTTTCTAACCAGGGACCCCCAGATAACAAGCAATTGTGAAATATTAAAAAGAAAAATAAAAACTTTAGCACCTCATAAAATATCAAATGAGTAAAGAAATAATTAGGACCTAGGACAAACTTATACTAAAAACAAACTTCTGAAAATAATTTCTATTAACAATGCTTTGAGAGAGAACATCTCAAATCCCTACAGAAACAGTTGGTTGTCCCATTCAAAGAAATATTATCAACATATCTATAAACGTATGTGTTTGTGTTCTGTCATTAGTATCAATAGAGAAAGCTTTAATAGTTTATTTCCTGCATTTCTGTAAAAATAATAATTTTTCCATAAAACTGATTTTTAGACTTTCACATTCATTTCACAAGTAACAATTTCCTACTCTGTACAAAGCCTGAATAAGTTTCATGTTCCTTGAGAACACAAAAACAATATTATGAAACATCCTGAGACTAATTAATTATGATGGGATTATCAATATTCATTCCACAAGCATTTCTGTGTCTACTGTGGACCTCACACCCTGCTAAGTGCTAAGAATGCTATAGAAACATGAGAAGACTTGATCCTTGTCCTGCAGGATCTTACAAAACAACACATCAAACTATTTTAACTAAATAGAAAAACGGGATCTAATCTAATATAATATTAGAATACATTTATGGCAAAAGGAATATACACGTATTTCTTTGGGTCTAATAATATTAGAATATATTATGGCAAAAGGAAAAATTATTTCATTCATTTTATCGTGACCATCTATCAACTTTCTGGACATTTAAACTTGCAGACATCCCTATTTCTCTTTCAAAACAAAACTTAAACTGAATTAATTCCAAAAGCCATTATAAAATGTTGGCTTAATTTATTTAGCAAGTTTTCCCATCCACATTTATGTTTAATATTTCATATTATATATTTTTAAAAATCTACCTTTATTAATTTTCAAATATCTCAAGGTCTTGCTTAGGAATTTAGTAAAATAAAAATGTTTTTTCTTACATCTTCACTTAATGTCTACAACAGACTGTCTTCTGAAAAGCTGCTGCTGAATTTTATTTGCCTTTTGTTTTTAAAGATTTATTTATTTATTTGGGAGAGAGAGAGAGAAAGCATGAGCAGGGGGAGAGGCAGAGGAAGAAGCAGGCTCCTTGCTGAACAGGGAGCCAAATACAGGGCTAGATCCCAGGACCCTGGGATCATGACCTGTTCCTAAGACAGAGCCTTAACAGACTAAGCCACCCAGGTGCCCCTATTTGCATTTTATATTTAAAAGAGATTTAAGGGGACGGGGTGGGGGTGGAGGTGGGTTGGGGGGGGTGGGATTTTTTTAAAAAGGAACATTCAGATACCTAAATTTATAAAAAAAAAGTTTTAAAAACTGATCTGAATCTCTAGAATCAGCAAGTCAGTAATATTGACCTATGCAAATAATCTTGTCACAGAACTCTTAAAGATATGTCCATTTTCTCTTTTCAGAAAAGTCAGTGATTTCCTTCCAATCCTTTTTCCCCTCTCTGGCAGCTCCTAAAAGGCTAATTCTCTTTTAAAATGCTGAAATTCCTCTGTGCTTGAACACAGCCTCTTCTTATTTAAAGCCTGGCTTTTTAGATCATAGATCAGTGCTATCTAATAGAAATAAGATGCAAGCTACACTCGTAACAGTAAAAAGAACCATGTAAAGTTAAATTAATAATGTATTTTAACACAATATATTGACAGCATTATTTCAATATATAAGCAATATAAAAATATATGAGAGATATTTACATCCTTCTTTGTTCTAAGTCTTCCAAACCCAGTCTGTATTTTATAGGTACAAGTATTTTACATTTTACAAGCATTCAGCAGCCACATGTGGCAAATGTCTACCATATTGGACAGTGTGGCCTTAGATGATCTCATCTGCACTGCTTCAATTATCAGCTATACTTGAATGATTCCAAATTTATTCTCTAATCCGGTCTTTTTCCTAGTGCAAGATTAGTATTTCCCAATGCCTAACTGGCATCTTCTTTTAGATAACTCAAAGGCACCTCACAGTCAAATAATGTCCAGCTTCAATTCCACCCATCAAAAATGTGTTCCTTTTCTAATACTCCCTATTTAACCTTATCGTAATCAGTTCAAGTATAAAAGCCAGAAACCTAGAAATCAACTCTTTGACACTTCCTTCTCTCTTTCCCATATACAATCCATCTAAAAGTTCTGTCCATTTTACCTCCTAAATATTGCTCAAATCAATTTCTGTTCTCCATCTCAATCATCACCACCACTTTATCCATCCGGCTACTCATGCCAAGCTCTGAGCTATTTTCTTAAATGCAAGCATTTCTCAAAATTTAACTATGATGTCATCCCTACTCCAACCCCTGATAAAACTTTCCAACTGATTTCTATTGCCTCCAGAATAAAAGCAAGGCCCAAGCTACATGACCTAGACCCTAAGTATCTCCCAGTCCCACCTCCCTATACTGTTCCTATCTTGTCCAGTCATCCCAGTCCTTCAGACCTTTGTACTCACCATGCTCCCTATTGCCCTGTGAAATTTGCATCTGCTTTTTAAAATCTTACTTATCCTACATAATTCCCACTTATCCTCCAGATCTCAGGGACGCATTCTACAACCACCACAAAGACACCAAATTTCCATTCCATAAATTCTTCCAGAACCATGCCCCTTTTCATCTCTGGTGTGTTTACAGATTCAGTGTTTACAGTATATAGTTAATGGCTTTCTCCCCCATAAGACTACATTAGATTATACTAAAGAAAGTGTCTGCTACAAGATGTTTAATAATTATTTGCTGAATGAATGCATCAATGAATCTGCCTTGTTTTTCCCTAGAAAAGGACTAGACACCAATATGAGATGGCATATACAACATATCCTACTTATACACCATTAGTTCTGGAAAGCCTTCCAGACTTCCCAAGCAAAATACCACTGTATAGCATGTTTAAATTCTGAGGGACTTGTATATCATCGCAAAAACAAACAGTGCCTTGTGTAGAAGAGGCATAAACATTTACTACATGTATTTCAGTAGACACATTACTATATAGGGTTACATATTTCTTTGCATTATTGCAGAGACTTAACAGTTGTAAAGATACCATACCTTCAACAACACTATCTTAAGATGAGGGTAGCTATTTGTCTCCACTATAAAGGCTGTAAAGCTGTAATAAGTGTAAGAAGCCCTCACACATACACACAGACTCACCCACAGAGTATGGTTGTGAAACCTGTAGGGGTTACAGTACTAAGGTACTCGTAGGATCTGTCCAGCCCTGGAGTGTGATGTGGTTCTTTCCCCTTTCTCTATATCACTAGGGTGCTTCTTTTCTGTTCTCAGTATCTTTGATTTGACACTCCTGTTAATATTTTACCTTATCACCACACATTTTTTTGTCCCCTCTTCTCTGCTTTACATTGTTTTCATTCTATGACTTCACAAATGTTTCTCAATTTTTACATAAATTGTTTTTGCATTACTGGGAGTGCAGTCTGCTTCTTCTAAAAATCATCTGGAGGTAAAGCCTTCTTCCGCTGCTTCAAGATCCTACACCTTACAAAAAGTCAATTTCTAGAGAGATGGGACTAACTGCAACATGATAAGTCAAACTGCCAATATCCTTCTTTTGTCAAAAGGAGAAAATATAAGCCAAAAAAGTTGATATAGTTATATTTTTATGGTTCTTGAAATGTTACTATGTAATTTTTACTTGATTTAGCAAATGCTGCTGTGTGAGAGGAGAAAATTATTTTCAACTTGCTGAGGTAGCAAGTTTCTTTTTATACCCCCTTTATGCTTGAGGCAGTCATGTCTACAGGCAGTTGAAACTAGATTTATAGGTTATTCACCAAAAAATCACTGCAAACAGCACCTTGAAACCTTAAAATTTGCAGTTTAACAGAATATCCAGGCATTTTTAGCAGTTTATAGTATCAGTAGAAGCCAGCGGGCAGTATGTAACATATTTTAAGACAGAAGGTCAACAAGGCTTATTAGTATTTAACTATAATTTCACAAAAAAACATAAACCAAAGATATAGTTACAAATGCTCATTAAAAAAATATGAAATGTTTCAAAATGGGATGTCTCTGATAAGCTCCCCTGAAACCTAAATACAAGGCAACTGGCTTCTTCTAGTATTCTTCAACATGATCTATTATTGTTTTGGCTAAAAAAGTGTTTTAATGGTTCTGATCCTCTCTGAAACAGTATACCAAGAGTATGTTTATATCAAAGTGGTAATGATAAAATATTTTATAATTCTAGATAATTTTATAATTCTAGAAAAGAAAGTATCTTGCACTTAATATACCACCTTATAAAGAACTACCAATATTCTTTACAAATGGACTTATGCCTAAGAGTTATGTTGGCATATGAGGGAGCAAAACTTCAGACACCCTTTGTATAAACTTCTCTCATATCACTGTTAGCAACAGTGTAGCAGGTAAAAGTAAAGTAATGCTGATGGTGCTGTAAAGGTTGCTTCCCATTTGAAGACAGATCATTGACCATGAATCTCCTGGGGAAGAGGTGTGTCTCTCAGAAAACAGAAGCCATACAGGAAAGGTGCAGAGTGGGCTACCGAACCAGGAATCTGACTTTCTTGGTCTTGATCATTAATGTTTTGGGGAGGAAGCTTCTACATGATGGCATGTGAAAAGAAGCTCTCCATCTGTGGATAGGTCTAAAGTTAGAAATTAGAAATTCCAGCAAATTGTCCTAAAGCACCACTTTGGAATAACTATCTCAAAGCAACATGTGGAACCGGGCTGGCTCCTCAAGACAAAAGAGCATTCACTTCATACTCCACACTGCCATTGTGCTTCCTATTTTATCTATCTTACAATTGTTCTTCTCTAGTACTAAATTTTTATAGACTTTTTTAAAGCTGCAGTCTTTCTTAGTTGTTCAAAGGTGAAAGAAAGGGAAAGGAGTTTGGTGGTACACACTTGGGCCAGAGAATGGTCAGTATAGTGGAAGCACCAGTAATCAAAGAAAATAGAACTCAAAAGAGAAGGTGAAGTTCAAGGGGAACAATGTAAGAAGACTTGTGTGTTCATCCTTCTATTTCCCCTCTAACCTTTCCCTCCTCACCAAAAACACAAACACAAAAACCCCAGAGCACATCCGGGTTAAGCCTTGCATGTTAGAAATCTGGAGTTTCTAATGAACTATGTATTTCTAATGCTTCCTTATGGTGTCTTCAACTCAAAACTGCTAGGTAAGGCAAACACATATAACATAGTGCCTTACCTTTCAGATAATCTTAGACTTTGCAAAATACAGAATTAACCATTTTCAGGTAACTCTGATCAGCATTTAAGTGAGCCACTGCAAGATAAAGCTTTCTTTGTTTTCAAAATCAACCACTCCTAAGCATAAGCACCTTATATTTCCCAAAGGAGAAAGTAAATTTATACACCACAAAATGCTTTAATCCAATTTTCTATTTCAAAATGTGTTATTTTTTATCAACAATTTAAATTAGAAATGATCACCATGGCTTGATGGAAATGAGTTTTGAATCTTTATTCCACACATTTGAGCAGTATTCTTGGATCTGCTACTTATAACTGAGCAAATCTTTGATTTTCTCTGTGCTTCAGTATCCTCATCTGCACACAAGGGTGTTAAGCTGTGCCATCACTAATTCCATGGAAAATACCTTTCTCAAAAACACAATCAGGGACGCCTGGGTGGCTCAGTTGGTTGAGCAGCTGCCTTCGGCTCAGGTCATGATCCCGGCGTCCTGGGATCGAGTCCCACATCGGGCTCCTTGCTCGGCGGGGAGCCTGCTTCTCCCTCTGCCTCTGCCTGCCATTCTGTCTGCCTGTGCTCGCTCTCTCCCCCTCTCTCTCTCTGATAAATAAATTTTTAAAAATCTTTAAAAAAAAAAAACCACAATCACCATTATGTTCTAACATGTTTCTATTTTTTAAGGTTCCAAAAGGTTGATATTTCTATAAAAATTCTAAAGATTCAAAAGGTTAGCAAAAACAAGCAACTCCCCCTTGAGGAGACTCTCCCAAGAGAAAAAACAAAAAGGCATTAAGTAAACCTGTTATTGAGACAAACTGAGCCAAATCTCTCATTGTGAAGTTTATTCCACACATATAACTAAACACTATAAGAGATCAATGTGCTATTTAGTGCATTATTTAAACACAACCACCATACTGTGAAAGTCCCTGAAACTTTTAAGTTCAAATTAGCATAACCTGTTGCTTTCTATGCTACTCATCACTAAAGACAAAAAAATTACTGTAATGTCTGCTGGAGTGGCTATTGTTGGAGATGTATTTTAAAGTACTGGTTTTGTGGGGGTCTTTAAGATAATAGACTAAAGGGGGGGATTTGCTCAAAAACAAAACAAAACAAAACAAAACAAAAACCATAAACTGGAATTATGTATCAGAAACCTAAGCTTTATTTTTAAGATAAAATATTACTCTAAACTATTATTTTAGGTGAAGATGATAGAAAGGATTTAATAATAGTTTAGGTGTCTTAACATCTATTTCTTTTCAGGTCCTATAAGTAATTAAGTGTATAGACTAAGAACTAAGAAAAAATGGTTTTGTCCGTGACTATAACAGAATCCCAAGAGTTAGAGTAAACTCAGAAAGTCAGAACTGGAATGAGTTGGTCAAAACTACTCTATGGCCCTAAATCCTTCCAGTTCTCTTCTCTGCCTAAACTTTTGAGATTCTACATTTTAACATAGTAAGACTCTACTTAAACATAAGATCTAGGGGCGCCTGCGTGGCTCAGTGGGTTAAAGCCTCTGCTTTCGGCTCAGGTCATGATCCGGGATGGAGCCCCGCATTGGGCTCTCTGCTCAGCAGGGGGCCTGCTTCCCCCTCTCTCTCTGCCTGCCTCTCTGCCTACTTGTGATCTCTGTCTGTCAAATAAATAAATAAAATCTTAAAAAAAAAAAAAAAACATAAGATCTACAGGCTACTTGAACACCTAGGAGATCTCTTTCTCTTTTTTGGCACAAATCTAATTTGTTCAAGACCTATTGGGAATTACTCTTGGAAAAAGTCTTATTAGAGGCACAAATTACTATTGCCTTTGTGAGTCACTGCCATATAAAAGCAACAAAATCTGGTGGAAGAAGAAACATGTTAAACAGATCATTTGCAACACAAAGTGACAAATGTTACAATATAACCATGCTAGGGACTTTAACAATGTAACAAGAAAAAGGAGGCACTATCTAAACTTGGGTAGAGACTGCTATAGAATCTGATTAGCAGGGGCATTCCAAGGTCAATTGTATCAGACTTTACTGGGAACCTACATTGTACTGGCTCCCTGGCAGTACAAATATACAGAAAAATAAGATGCAGTTCCCCACCCCTAAAGAGCTTGTAGTCCAGAAAAGAACAATTTAGTATGTGTTTGGAACCAATTTAGTATGGTTTTGGAACCTAAAACCAATGTTTTAGGTGTCATGTTGGAAAGAAGTAACCCCACAAGTTTGTAAATGAAATCATATAACTAGGTTAAGTTAAGTTTGTAAATGGAATCATATAACTAGTTTGAAAAACCAAGGCTCAATTTAATGAAGAATGGAGAAAAACTAAGTAAAAGAGTAATCGAAGGTTATTATCCAAAACATTCTTGTGAGGTAAGAAACTGAAGGTAGAGATTCCAGAATAAAAATAGAATTGAGTATGGTGAGTTTTTCCTTCAAAGTCTGTTACCCTAATGGTATTCTACGCAAAAACCATGGGAACAACAATGCATAATGGTTAAAAGCACCAGATTTGGAACCAGCCCCACTGTGCTCACCTTTGAACTCCACCACTTCCTAGCTAGGTCAGAAAAATTACTTAACAGTTCTGTGCCTGAGTCCTCACTTCTAAAGTGAAGTGCCTGCACAGCCAGGAGCCCCTTCTTCAAAACACAGGCATTATTATATCACTCCAATCAAAAACTTTATCCACAAAATCAAATCCATATCTTTTAGGCACTTATAGCCGCCATAACCCGACCCAACCTTTCTGGTCTTCATCCTCACTGGACACCCTCCTACTTCCAGGAACCACTAGGATCTAGTGTCAGTTCTGCAAACCAATAAGCACTTTCCTACTTCTGTGTCGCCTCTCCAGTGGCTGTCTAGAAAGACTTTTCCCTCACCATCTTTCAAAACCTGCTTCTCTAGGAAATGAACTCTCCTTCCCCTCCCAGTTCCATAGCCCATTTGCGAGCCTCTCTGCACAGTTCGCCACTGTTTCCCGTTTTTATGTTTGTTCCTGTAATGCCCCCCTCTCTCCTCTTTTCACCAAGATAGTGAACTTTCAAAGAGCTGGGGCAAATCTTTTTCATCCTCCTTCCCTCCCCTCCTCTCAGACTGCGCCTAGGTAGGCCTGCAAAAGCGTTACTAAATTAAACTGGATGTTAACAAGTGTAATGGCCTCAGTTCCAGAAACTGCTTAATTTCACATTTTTTAAACTGCTTTCAGATTCTAAAATCTTAACATGAAACGTCTTTAAAAATCAGAACATTGCCATCGCTTCAAGAAAAGTTCCACGGAGCACCCACACGAGTTGACAATGAGGTCATTCTTAGCTTCAGAAGTTGTGTGTGTGCCACGGAGGGCAGCTTCACAGCGGTCGGAACACACTACTCCGAAATTAAGAGAAAGAAGAGGCGGCCCGGTTGCAGCACGGGCTTTGCCCTGGTGGGCCCTCAACTTCCTGAGGGCCCGCGGGCTCCGGCCGCGCTCGCCCCTCTCCGCTGCACTGGGGTCCCTCCAGCCCTTGCCTCCCCTCGTCCCGCCGCAGCAACACTCCCCAGAGCGGCGCGGACGGCGTGGCAGGTCCTCCCGGGCGAATGCGCTCGGGCCTGGGCCGCCGGCCACCCCGCCTGCTCGGCCCGCAGCCCCCGGCCTCTCCCCGGCCCGCCGCCCGCCGCCCGCCGCCCGGGGCCCAGGCCGCGCCGCCGCCGCCGCCCCGAGGGAAGCTGGGGGACTCGCTCAGCTCCGCGTGGCGCCGGGGGCGGAGCCGGCCCGGAGGGCCCGGGGAGAGGCCGGGGGCGGGCGGCGGCCTCCGCCTACCCCGACACGCACCCCACCGCCCCCAACCCCAACCCTCCTCGGGGCCCCGGCCCGCGTCCGCGGCCGAGCGGCCAGCGGGACTCGCCACTTACCAACCCGCCTGGGACAACGCCGCGCCGGGAACCTCAGACATGGTAGCTGCTTAGGCCGGGGGTGGGGGTGGGGGAGTAGGCCTCCTACTTGAGACCAAAAAAAAAAAAAAAAAAAAAAAAAAATTAGAAGAAGAAGAAGAAGAAAGAAAGAAAGAAAAAAAAAAACCGAAAGAAAAGAAAAGAAAAAAAAAAAAACTCCTCTGGTCGGCTCTGCAACTGGGCATGCTCAGTGCAGCCGGCGCTTCCGCGTGCAAGTTCCGCTCGCCGCGTTTTCCGAGCGGCCGCAGGGGCAGGCCTGGCGTGGGGCTTGCAGGCTACAGCCTGCCGCGGGCCGTGATGCCTAGCACACCGGCTGGGGCCTGGAAATCTCAGGCCAGTTTGTGAGCAAGGACTACGAGACTTTGCTTTCCCCCGAAGGCCTGGTTATGTTTTGTTTTGGGCTCACTTTTCTGAGTTGCACACCTTGGAAACTAATGCGGACTTTTTTCTTTGTAGAGCGGAAAGTAACGCCCGCTTTCCAGCGCCGACAGCCAGTCGCTTCACCCGAGGCCAGGGTTTGCCAGAGTTGAGACGGGGGGTCGGTGGAGGGGCAGTGCCTCCAGGCTGGGGACAGTGAAACTCAACGAAAGAGATGTTGCCAGCCACTGTGCGTTGGAGAAAAGTTTACTTTCTTAAAATAAACACTCGCTCCATTCACTCTGCTTTTCGACACTCTGCCCCGACACAAAGAAAAGAATAAAGTCGCATTTTTTTTTCGAGTCCCCACAGGCAAATCAGTTTGTAGGAGGTTGGAGCACAATGAATGGTCAACCCAAGGAAACCTGAACTTAAGGGACATGGGTAAATCGAGCAGTTGTGTCAGTGTTTGTTTTCTCTGTCGCTCTGTCACGGGTCATGCTCTGCCACTGGACCCGTCCAAAGTCCCAGCGCGGCCCCGTCACAGCTGGCACTGACATAACCAGGCTTGGCTGGCTCCACAGCCCCCTCGCTGGTGTCCTCCGGCTCTCAAGTGAGCTGAAGCGCAGGGGCGGGTCCCCGAGTGAGCCTGCGCGGCGGCGACGCCGAACGGCGCGTTAGACGCTCCAGCACGATAGGTCGGCTGAGACATACGACAGCCAATCGGAGAGGAGCAGATGGAAGGTGGGGCCTCGGACCGGGGAGACACTCCCTAAAAGTTTGCTCCGCCTTCCTTGGTTTACCAGCTCTGTGGCTGCTCCGGTAAAGACGCTTCTGGGTGCCTCGGGCCCCAACTGTCAAATCACGAGGAGAAACCCAGAACTTAAGCCGCATCACCCGCCGCTGCCTCACCTGAAACCATCATCCCAAACACAGACCTGGAGCAGAGACTGCGGAACTGGACAGAGCCCCGTTCTTGGGATTGGGGATGAAATTCACAGTTACAGAAGGAAGGAAATAATTGCCATGGGTGGAGCTAAAACTCAATGCAAATTTTTCTCCTTTTAATTAAACTCCGTGGGGGCTTCCCCAAGTCATAGTTTTAAAATCGCGGTTCTTCTAAAGCTATCGAAATATGTTTTCAAGCACCTTGCTTAGGTACTTATTTCCAAGTGCTTAGAATCAAAAGTAATTCCTTCCTATTCTTTGCAATTTGCAGTAGTATACTGTGTTTCGGCCATACACATGGTACAAGTATATTTCACTTTAATAGCACCAGTTATCCTGTTCAGTAGTCAGGAAAAGATTTGCCCTTCTGAAGGTAAATAGATGACTCAAGTTGCTAATAATTTTTATTGGCTGTTAAATAGGATCTACTCTGACCAATTATTTACATTTTGCAATTAGTGTAAGTTATTAACTATAAAAATGATATGCTGTCCTAATACCAGAATTCTTCACTGGCTAAATGTGAATCCGTTACACGTTTGTTCTTACAGTGCAGTGTAGTTAGAATTTACCATTGCATAGCGCTTACAGTAACTTTATTAAAATGCTGAAACATTATCCCCTTAGTTTAAGAAGTATTTTGAAGAATGGGTTGAGGATTCCCACTGGAAAAACTTGGGACAATATTACCATCAAAAACAATGATGATAGTTTATTGAATTTTTAAAAAATAGGTAAAATACATGCTTTCAGAATGGCACTAAGAACAAGTGGTGCCTTGGCTGGCTCAGTTGGTAAGTCATGTGACTCTTGAGCTTGGGGTTGAAAATTCAAGCCCCACATTGGATATAGAGATTATTAAAAATAAAATAATAAAAAAAAGAAAGGTGAAAGGATGAAAGCTTTTCTTTCAGAGGTATCCCAGAGAATAAATGTAGAACAATTGATAGAATTAGAAAAATGACCTTTTTCTAATTCATTCACAATTGATTGAGGCAAAGTTCATCAAAAGATGCTAAAAGCCATTGGTAAAAGATCGTAGCAGTACAGGATCCTCACACAGTCTTAAGGTATCAAGCCATAACTTAATTATTACAAAATAAAAAAATGTACCTTTCCAGTAAAAAAAGAAAATCACTGCCTTAACCAAATGACTAGCGCTAGAGTCACTAATCGGACAATCTGATATTATGTGCTTACTGATGAAGCACATGATGCAAAGTACACAACATCTTCTAAGAAATATTCTTGCCGGGGCATCTGGGTGGCTCAGTGGGTTAAAGCCTCTGCCTTCCGCTCAGGTCATGATTCCAAGGTCCTGGGATCGAGCCCTGCATTGCATCGGGCTCTCTGCTCAGTGGGAAGCCTAGTTCTCTTCCTCCCTCTCTCTGCCTGCCTCTCTGCCTACTTGTGATCTCTGTCTGTCATATAAATAAATAAAATCTTAAAAAAAAAAAAAAAAGAAATATTCTTGCCAAAATTGTTTAACCTGAATTTACTCAAGCTTCTAGGCAGTAGATCCTAACCAGGAGCTGAGACCCCATTCCTTATCCCTTACCCAAGTGGGTACATTTGACAATGCCCGGAGACATTTTCAGTTGTCATAACCTGGGGGGTGGGGAGTGTTACTGCATCTAATGGGCACTGCTAAACATTGCACAATGGACAACACAGTTTTCCCACAATGAAGAATTATCTGGCCCAAAATGTAAATAGTGCCAAAGCTGAGCAACCCTGGTCTAGATATAAGCAAAAACTTAAAGGATATATAGAGGATATTGAAGCAAGTCAAACAGGAAGAAACAAGCAGATAAATCCAGAATGTGGTATATTCTGTAAGAAACCTGGCCTGACCTATTTATTGAGCCAATATAGTAATAATTTTTTTAAATCTCCATATTAATAAGACTCAAGAGATGTAACAACAAAGTAGAATTTTGGATCTTAAAAAAAGAAAGATATTTTGTGGCATTATACTTAATCTTGGAAATTTTATGCCAAAGCTTTTATGGCTGAGGAGTTGTGGTGTCTACAACTTATCTCCAAGTGACTCAGAAAAAATAGGTATGTTGATACATAATATATATGTAAAACAAATATACATACATATGTGTATGTATATTAAAGAGGGAGAGAGGGTAAATGTGGCAAAATGTTTAAAATGTGTGTGCTCATTATATTGTAACTTCTCTCTAACTTTAAATTTTTCAACATAAAAAGCTAAAAGATATATTATACCAATTTTTTTCACATCCAAAACTTTTAATTGGAATTAAGGTCTGTATAAATATGTTAGTGCCATGGAAAATGGTAACAGCTGACTAAACAAAAAAATATTAATAACAATTTTCATTTTTAATAAGATAAGTCACCAATTTACAGAAAATATAAAGTCTACAGTTAGCTTAAACTTGGGCAAAATCCTAAGAATGATAGAAAAGCTTAGCAAGGCAGGGTGTCTGGGTGACACATCTGGTTAAGTGTCTGTCTTCAGCCCAGGTCATGAGCCCAGGGTCCTGGGATGAAGGCCAACATCAGGCTTCCTCCTCAGCAGGGAATCTGCTTCCCTTCTCCCCCTACCTTACCCCTTATCTCACCTTCCCCCAACCTCTCTCCCTTCCCATGCTCACTCACTCTCATTCCCTCTCTCAAATAGATTTTTGAAAAAGAAAGAGAGCTTTGCTAGCTAAGGAGAATAAAAAGGAGGAAGTAAATTTATCTGGAGTCAATGGTGTAAGTTAACAGAAGAGAGAGAGATGGAATCCATTCATTTCTGTTTTGTCCTTATCATTTCAGTGAAGAAAGTGGTTCAGAGTGAAAAATGATAGTATATGGAAAAATAGGAATAGGAACCATGATAAAAGGTGAGATTATAAGTATACCTAGTCTTTCTAAAGCACATTAAATCTTTTTGATCTTAAGCCATTAACATCCCAGAGAATACTAAAATAACCTGTGAATGACTCAGATGTTGAGTTCATTCAGGAAACATGGTAGTAGCCTGGAAACAAGCAAAAATATTTCCAGTTTTAAGAACAGGAAAAAAGTTTTTAAAATAAATGGTACTGGAACAACTGGATATGCACATACAAAAAAGTAAAGTTCCTTTTATCATACACAAAAATTAACTTAAAGTAAATCATATATTTAAATGCAAGAGCTAAAAATATAAAACTCTAGAAAAAGAAAAAGTAGAACCAAATCTCCATGACCTTGGATTAGGCAATAGATATGACATCCAAAGTATGAACTAAAAACGAAAAATTAGATGAAGTGCACTTCATCAAAATTTAAAACTTTTGTGCTTCAAAGGACACCACCAAGACAATGAAAAGATAATCTACAGAAAGGGAGAAAATAGGGGCTTAAAGCAAGAATATGTAAAGAACTGTACTGACTCGATAGTGAAAAGGCAACTCAAAAATGAGCAAAGCATTTAAGCAGAATTTCTCCAAAGAAGGTATACAAATGGGCAATAAATGATGAAAAGATGACCAACATCATTAGTCATTAGAGATATGCCGATCAAAATCACAATGAGCAGCTTCACACCCACTAAAATGGCTATAGTTAAAAAGATGGATGATAACAAGTGTTGATGAGGATGTGAAGAAATTAGAATCTTCATACATTGTTGGTAGGAATGTAAAATTGTGCAACCATTTTGGAAAAGAGTTTGGCAGTTTCTCAAAAAGTTAAAAACAGAGTTTCCATATGACTCAGCATTTCTAGTCCTAGGTGTATATATCCAAGAGAAATGGATACTAATATTCACCCCAAAATTTGTATTTGATATTCATAGCAGCATCGTTCATTATTGTCAGTAAGTGTAAACAATGTAAATGTCCATCAGCTGATGAATAGATAAACAGAAGTAGTGGGGTTTCACAAGCTAAAGATAAGGGAATTTGTTGTTCACCCATTAATCATGATTCTAGAACGTATGATTTAGGAGATGAATTTTTAGGAGAAAGAGTAAGGAAATAGCTAACCTTCAAAGAATAACTTCTAGAATTCTATGATTTTAAAACATGCCAGATGAACCTCATTTTACTGTTTCTTTTTTTAAAGTTTCTGAACTAATGAATACAAGCAGTACAGTGTGGCCCTCAGGACAGACCAGGTCATTCCATGACAATAAGCAACAACAAAATAAGTATTTTAAATTAAAATACTTTTAATTTTTAAAAAAATGTTTATTGGGATGCCTGGGTGGCTCAGTTGGTTAAGTGGCTGCGTTCGGCTCAGGTCATGATCCCAAGTATCCTGGGATCAAGTCCCACATTGGGCTCCTTGCTGGACAGGAATTCTGCTTCTCCCTCTGCCTCTGCCTGACACTCTGCCTGCTTGTGCTCCCTCGCTCTCTCTCCCTCTCTCTCTGATTAAAAAAAAAGAAAGAAAGAAAGAAAAGTTTATTTTTCTAAAAAGAAAGAAAAGAAAAGGCAAGAGAAAAAGCTCATTTTTTTTTCATGTTGTATGGCCAGTGTAGGTATTTGGAGGGTGGGGAGAAAGGTCTCTCTGCTCATAATGGTCATCCTCATTTCAGAATCTTGACAGAACATTAACTATCAGTAACATTGCGGATTGAAGCAGGAAAGGGTGAAAAGGCTCTGGAGAATCTCACACAGGAAATTAATGCTTTGCCAGGACTGGACATATGACAACACAGGAAGTCAATCACCAGATGCTAGGAGGTAGAAAGCCATAAATATTCAATGAGCAAGATTAATGGCTGTGGTACCAATATTATTTGTAATAACAATGACATACCAGTATTATTTGTAATAACAAAACCCTGAAGGAAACCAAATGTCCATCGACGAGGGAATATTTATTTATTTCTATTTTTTTATTATGTTCAGTTAACCACTGAACAGTACATAATTAGTTTTGATGTAGTGTTCAGTGATTCATTAGTTAAGTATAATGCCTAATGAGGAATATTTAAGTAAGATAAAATGGGTGTCATGTAGACATCACAAAAAAAATTAAGTAGATCACTATGTACTAAGATTTATTAGTCAGATATATATGTGGAGTAAGAATAGAAGCAAGTTTTAACATGATGAATTACTATGTCATTAAGAAAAAAGTGAAAATCCCATGAAAGAAATGGGCAAAGCCTCTGAATAGGCAATATACTAAAATGAAATCTAAGTGATCAATAAATATGTGAAAATGTTTAACCATATCAATAGCCACAAAAATGAATTTTTAAAATTTTATTGAAAAGTAGTTGACATACAATATTATATAAGTTTCAGGTGTAAAACATAGTGATTCAAACAATGGGATATCAATAAAATTCCACTTTTGGATTGCAGGGTGGCACCATTGTTTAAGTGGCTGACTCTTGATTTCAGCTCAAGTCACGATCTCAGGTTGTGAGATTGAACCCCACATCAGATTGAGCACAGAGCCTGCTTGGGGATTCTCTCTCTTCTCTCCCTTTATCCCCGCTTCTCTCTCTCTCTCTCTAAAATAAATAAATAAAATTTTAAAATAAATAAGTAAAATAAAATAAAATAAAATTTCACTTTTATCTAACCCAGTAACAAAAACTAGTAAATAATATCAAATGTTGGCAAGGATATGGGGAAATAATTCTTTAATACATTGTAAGAGTAAAGTTCATACAACCACTTTGGAGAGTATTTTGGCAATATCCAGCAAAACTGAAAATGTGTATACCTTATGGCTGACCATTTCCATTTTAGATACTTATTTCCGAGAAAGATGTTCATTGATACATTGCTTTAAAATAGAAGAATGAGAACAATTCTGATGTTCAATTGAGAGTAAATGTGTTTAAAAAAAAAGTGGTTTAGTCATAAAATGAAATGCTCTATGTCAGTTTAAAGGAATACACTAGAGTTCTCTTGGTATAAATTTGGATATGTCTCAACAACATAATGCTGGGTTAAAAAAAAGACAAAACAGACTCCCTGGTAAAGTTTATTTCTTTAATAAAAGAATAGAAGCAATTATGATAATATGTAGATGTTTTTATGTTATTATTTATACTTTTATTACATTTTAAATACCTCAAAAACACGATTGTAACACTGTGGCATTCCATCATACTTTATAATAATAATAATAATATTAATATATTTTATTTCTGCAACATACTGTTCTATCGTCAATATAATCAAAATATAAGTAATATGAAAAAGAGGAAGAAGAAAGGGAAAGGAGGGCAAAAAAAACCCAAAACTGTAATCGTGACCTTCAGAAATTTGAAAGACACATGTACAAGAAAATTTAGACTTGTTGTCAGTCCAAGAGTGTAGTTGTAAGGACTAAAGAGAAGATTTCATTTTAACATAATAATCTTAATCTAGAGCCAGTCCAGCAAGTAAGCCTCAGAACAGAGTGAGTTCCCCAGTGATGAAGGTGCTTACGCCTCCACTAGATGCATATTACAGAAAGGAACTCAAGTGGTTAGACCGGTTCAGTGGTCTGTCAAAGGATTTTCTTTTCTTTTCTTTTATTTCTTTACAGTATTCATTGTTTTTGCACCACACTCAGTGCTCCATGCAATCCGTGCCCTCCCTACTACCTACCACCTGGTTCCCCCAACCTCCCACCCCACCCCGCCCCTTCACATCCCCTTCCAATTTCCCTCAACTCCCTTCTCCTCTCCATCTCCCCTTGTCCTCCATGCTATTTGTTATGTTCCACAAACTTATTTGTCACAGCATTCTCTAAGGAGCGCAAGTGGCTCTACTTGGCACCTCAAGAACCATAGTAATTGACAAGGAGAAGGGTCAGGATTGCGGAGTCCAGACCTCTAAGCCCACTCAAAGCTGACTAGCACTCCTTTAACTTGCTTTACAATTTGAATGAAACATTCAACGAATAAGAAGAAGTTATAAGAACCATGAGGCTAGATGAATAAACCAGTTATTCATTCAACAGGGACTTATTAAACCCATACTAGGAGTAAAACACTGAGCCAGGCCCTGCCAGTAATATCAGCAGTCATGAGCTCTGCCTTTGGAATTTAGTCTATCTGAGGATAAAAATATTAAATTATATATAAAAAGTTAGTTAATTACAATTGTAGTAAGCGCTATGAAGATCAAACCAAACTGCATCCTATGTATGATACTATGAATCCATATTCTTAGTATTAAAATGACTATTGGGGCGCCTGGGTGGCTCAGTGGGTTAAGCCTCTGCTTTTTGGCTCTGATCTCAGGGTCCTGGAATTGGGCTCTCTGCTCAGCAGGGACCCTGCTTCCCTCTCCTCTCTCTGCCTGTCTCTCTGCCTACTTGTGATCTCTCTGTCAAATAAATAGATAAAATCTTTAAAAAAAATAAAATAAAATGACTATTAACTAAACTTGATTTCATACTATGTATATATGTGTGTCCCGAAATTAGATTATTCATTCAGATATCATTTTAACAACATATATTTATTTAGGGGCTAGACAGTAATGAGTAAGACCATGGAGTCTTTGTCTTCATAGAGATTTCATTCTGTTTAGGGTGAAGGAGTTAGTATGGTAGAGGAGTAGGTGACCCTAACCTGGCCTCATCCATTGAACACAGCTAGATAATTACCAGATCATTTGGAACACCCAAGAAATCCTTCTAATTGTTTACGGAAGATATCATGTGTTTTATTTAATAAATTAAATATTAGAGGTGATCACTGTGGCTTTTGACAATTACTATAAACTATAATAAAATGTGAGCATAATTGGACATAAATACACAATATGAGTTGTAAGTGATGAAAAAGATTAAGAGGACATATACAGGGGCACCTGGGTGGCTCAGTTGGTTAAGCAACTGCCTTCAGTTCAGGTCATGTTCCTGGAGTCCTGGGATCGAGTCCCACATCAGAAACCCTGCTCAGCAGGGAGTCTGCTTCTCCCTCTGACCCTCCCCCTTCTCATGCTCTCTCTCTCTCTCAAATAAATAAATAAAATATTTTTTTAAAAAGGACATGTACATAAATATTACTAATGTAGATATTTGGGTGATGATAGAAGTATGACTTTGAGTCCTTTAAAGGTATGTGTATTTTCCAAAATTAGCATGCACTACTCACATAAAAACATACATAGGTCCAATAAGAATAAGAGTGAATTTCTGTGGTATCTTTTGTTCTCCGAAATCTTAGTGGTCCACATCTATGTGCACTATGGTTAGTGGTCATATTACTTTGAAGATTCTTCTACCTTTGTCAAGGATTTTATTATCTAATATACTGCAACATTTCTCATGATATGTATTTTATATTTATATTATTTCCCTTTGTTATTTGTTATGGATGGCATGAATTCTATTTACATATTGAAACACTATTTCTCATTTGTACTTTACTTGCCCTAGGTATCCTATATAACCTTTTCACTTAATCATTCTTTATAAGTAACAGTACTTGAAATTTGTTTTAGATTTCACCAAACATTTCCAAATCTACGTTAAGTAGGTCTGATAGTCCACTGAAAGTGTAGTAGATATAGGAGATGTTGTTCCAGGTCTCTTCGGTTTCAATAGCACCTAACTCAAGTAAAAGACATTTTTTTCAAATAGAATGTATAAAGATATGGGGGTCCTACAGAACCCAGGAGCACAAAAATAAGGACAGGAAACAAGAGCTGATGGTCGCCAGACTTGGGGGCAAAATCCCATCTCTACACTTCTGTGGCCCTTGACACATCTTCTTTCTTCTTTCTCTTTACTTTCTAATTTGTATGACAGTGTATGTGCTTAGCTCCTACGTTAACATGTCCCAGAGAAAAGAGATCCTCTCTCACTCTTGACCCCAAACAGAAATTTCCAGGAAGGCATCTAGCCTGGCTTAGTGTGGGTAAAGAGCCCAGCATGGGGTTTAGTCAGTATGGTCAGAGGATGGGATCACACTTTACACAGAGCCTGCCACAGGACCACCACTTGAGAGAAGCTGGCAATTAAGACATTTACCTGAGCAGACACCCCAAAATCTATCTACCACAGTTGTATTCCTCCTCAATGTTTATAAGTCAAAAATTTAAGAACCTACAATTTGAAAGAAGGTTAGTTTCACCTGATATAATTGGTCAGCACTATTTAAAGTATCTTTTGGATAGATTCCAATTTTCCCATAATTGTTTTTACTTAAATAGAAATCATGGACAGTCACTTTGCACCAACTTTACACATATACAAGTTTCCTATATATGTAAAAGAGGAATTGGCCCGTTTTCCTTCTTATGTCACAAAGTTAGGCTGCATATATTTTCATTATTTCATTCAATAAGCTTCAAGCACTATATTCTGTCATATTCCTTAAAGCCATTAAACTCATATTTTTAAGCTGCTTGGGACATTTGGGACAGAGGCCATATGTATTTGGTGTCCACACATGAGCTAAAACAGTGCACAGGGTGATTTGTTTTCAAAGAGAAGTGGAAATTGCCCCCCAAAATCTTTGTAGACTTAAGCTGTAATATTCATACTTAATGAAATTTGCCAAGATTACTTCCCATATTTTCTCAGCTTTGACAAAAATTACCCTATAAATATTTTACAAATCATTTACTCTCTTCAAAGCTTGCCGCTAACACCAGACCTAACATGCCGCTCCCTCTTCCAATCTTCCCCAGAGTTCAATCACTGTCATTTGTCCCTGCTCTTTGGTACTTAAGTCACCTTCAGCATGCTGCTAAGACTTATCTAAACTCATTTTAATCAATTTAAGAACTAACATTTCACGGAAAAGTGCATGAAAGAACACATAAATATGTTTTATTCTTCCCCTTGTTTTCCACTCCTTTCTTTAGAGTGGTCAGTGAGGTAATACAACTCAGCATAAAATGGATGTCAGCTACACTTCTTTATGGATGTCTCTTCCACTCTCCATTTCTCTTGAAGTTTTGGGAAGTTTTAACCAAATACATACACCCATGTATTTACTAAAATATATATATATAATCCAAACATATGTATATATTTATTTATTTAGCAAGCTCTACTGACAAGTAATTTTCAGTTAAATTTATAAATTGTAGAGCTAAGATTCCAGGATATTCTGACTCCAAAGCACACACACTTAGCACCAGCTTTCCTGAGAACCTGGAAAACAGTGGGAGCCTCGACAAGGAGAAGATGATGAAATGGACATGCTGATTTTAGGTGTGTTAAAGCTAACGTGACAAAACCTGCCAAATATCATACTGAAATTGGGGCTATAAACAGACGGAGAGCAAATTTGGTATTTGGAGTCATCTTCTTATAAGAGATTGTTCGAGCATTCTAAGTAAACAGGTTGTGAGGAATGATGAAGCACTGAGAAGAGGCTCAAACATGAAGCCCAACATGCGACCCCAGTAAAGAACGGGAGGAAGGGAAAGAAGCAAGGAAATAACAAAAGCTGCAGTCAGATGGCCAGGAGGACTGTGTTGAAGGGTAAATGGTGGATGGATGATTAAACCAGATAAACTGAATTCAGTTAAAATCTATTTGCTTGACAAGATGCAGGTGACACCTTAAGAAAACAATAGCAAAACACATAGAGTCTCATCCTGTACTTTGATATTCACATACCATCATCATCATCATTATCATCATCAACAACAAAACTTATTGGAAGTGCTAAGTATTTTTTAAATGCAAATGAGGAAATGGGATAATAGTGGTAAAATGGCCTTTCCAAGATCACTGTGCCATTAAATGACAAAGCTAAGATTTAGATCCATGTCCATCCAACGCTCAGACCACCTTCTTAACCAATATATGTACACCATTCCCAAAATAAGAGGCGATGGTGTTAGAGATCATTGCTAGATTTCTATCACGGAATTTCTATTATTTCTATCATAAACATTTCTATCATGTTTGTGGACATGATTTAAATAACACTGACCCAATGAATATTTATTATATCAATAATATAGTGAGAAAGTTGCTCCCATTTCCAATTCTCTTTCAATTTGTCTAATCTCCTCAAACAAGTAGTGTCAGTTTGGAGTGAGTATTTCTAACATCCCTCTAGCATTTGCCAACTTCCATTTTTTAGCAAAGAAGATAGTAGGCCTGCCTGAAGGTCGGGATCTTCTGTAGACAACATCTAACCAGAATTTAATAATGTTGCTGTTAGCTATTTGTGGCAAATTATTCTGTATTTCCATTTACTGGTGAATAAAGTTTCCTGTCTAAATACATGTAAGATTTTTAAAAGTGGCTCTGTTTAAAAACATATATTAAGCAAATGATACTACAGGAAGTATGTGGATATGAGAAAATTGGGAGGGTAGCTTGTGGAATGACTGCAATTAGGAAAAACTACAATCTGTGAAACACCTCTTCCCTTTCTGTGAAATCCTTAATCATAACCTTGATATCAGGGATCAATTAGTTATTTCCCTCCCTCCACTCATTTCCATCATTCTTCATGTAGCACTGTTCTAAGCAATGCTTTCCATGTGATTGCCATTTGTATGGTAGGTCTTGTCTTGACTTTTCTTTTTTCGTCTCTTCTCTTTTCCCTCCCTCTTTCTTTCTCCCTTCCTTTCTCTCTTTCTCCTTCCTTCCCTCCTTATTCCTGCTCACCCGCTGTTGGGGCAATAGCTGGTATACTGCCCTCGGATGGAATGTTAGTAGGCCAAAAATTTGAGCTGAGCTGTGAGACTGCTCTCACAATCTAAACCCCTTCATTGGCTTTCCAGGGCTAAAAATAGTGAGAGCTCTGAATTACTAGCCAGGAGTCACCTCTGATAATTTTTGCTGTAAAGGATTAGAAGGAGAATTTTTTAAGCCCAGGGGAAATAAAGCTGGTTCACATTCACTTTTATCCCTAAAATGTCTTAGTAATAAATAAAAGGTTGGTTATTCCTTTTCAGAGCTTTGTTGTTTAACCCTTCTGCTCATTCAAAACTATCCCATTTTCTGTGTTCCACTTCTCGAGAAAGATCTTTAGGCACAGATGATCTCATTTAGAAGAGGATCATGTGAGCAGAGATTAAGGGAGTTGCTGGCCTGACTGGTTCTTTCTAGTTAGTGCTTTGAGAAGATAAAACTAGGCTTCTAACTCTCATATAAGCTAGGTAATGGGAGTAGTTATAATGTGCTTTATACCTTTCTATATGTTAGCTCACTTAATAACAAAGCTATTAGAGATTGTGTGTGTATGTGTGTGTGTGTGTGTGTGTGTAAAATCCCCATCTTGCAGGTAAGGAAACTTGAGTCTGAATTTGTAGTTGGTCAGCGGCAAAGCTGGGGTTTAAGTCTAAACTTCTGATAACAAGTTGTGCATCATGAACTACCTACTCAATCCCATTCCACTTGTGCAAGCCATTCCAACGGCATTTTTGTGATTTTTGTAAACTCCCAAAACTACCCTGGATTTTGGATGGCAGAAGACTTAGAAGTGAGAGAAGAAAGGTCAGGTTCTGGGAACAGCAAAGAATAAAACAATAAAGAAATAGATAAAACCAAAAATGGAAGAGGCTATGGATCTCTACATTTCAACAAAAACTCGATAATGATGCTTTTAAAGAGTTAAATGCTTTAGTCAATGTTTTCAAAAAGGGTGATAAATGGAATAATTTTATAATGCGTCTGCTTGACTCAGAATGAAAGGGAGAGAAAGAATAGTTCTATATTTTAGACATAATTTTAAAATATATTTTACCCATTCCTCCAGATAGATACCCATCAAAATTCTGAGAAGTCAAATAAAGTCATTGCTAATTACGTGTTAATTATAGATAGTTTATTAGCATGATCCAAATGTTCACAGACCTTATCTGCCTGCAGGTTCAAATGAGGCTACCTTAGCTTTTATACACCAATTTTGCTGTCACTCTTCACAACACAACTACAAGACTCAAGCATTACTTGACTTTGACCGTCCCCTCCCCGCCACTGTAATAATCGATCCTAGTTTTGCAGGGGGTCCTCAGATGCTGTGTAACACATGGGTAACAACCATACTTCACGGTCTTCTGTTCTGGCCTTTTATTCCTATCCACTGACTCACAATCCACTACAGGAAAGTATTTGGATGCTGTAATTGCCCCACAACCTCTCTGAAAATGCTGGCTCTCTATCTAGGAGATTGTTTATTATTGCCCCAAAGTTACAAAACCTCAATATGTCAAATAGTAATGTGTTCCTCCACTGTGTCACGTACATAAAATGGGGACTGCCCCCCTCCAAATCCTGGTTGCACTTGCATCACCTGGGACCCAAAATAGCTCTACTTATTCTGAGTCTTACAGATTTCTTTGAAAAAGATTTTGCTTCAACTCTTGGACTTCTTCAAGCCCAAACAGGAAACTACATGGAACAGGGTTGAGGAACAGACACTACACCATCCTCTCCAGTCTTCTATTTTGCTGAAAACCACCTCATACATCTAGTTTATCCAAGCAGATGTTAGGGAAATCACAAGTCAGCCTGTTTAGCAGACACACCTATACCTTTTTAACCCCAGCTGGGAAATATTCTGCCCCAAATTAGTTTCAATAATTCAGATTTCTCATATTAAGAATTGTATTTCTTTTATACATATGAATAGTTTTAAATACATTAAGCCTCTTATTCTAATCAATGAACAAACTCAGACACAATTAATAGGATATTTATACAATAACTTACTATAAAATAAAAATTCAGCAAACCTGGGTTCGACTCCAGACCCTAAAATAACCCATTGATGGCCTCACTCAGACCATTTACTTCTCTGAGACTCCAGAGAGTTTTTTTCTCCAAAGCGTTGGATTTCTGAATAATTGGATTACAAAGTCTTTAAGACCCTCCATATTTGTATGATTTCGAATGTAATTTTATTATTTCCGATTATTGGTTGGTTGGCAAGTTGTATTTTCAGAGATGGTTGCACCAGTATGTATCTCATCCCACACCCTCTGTGACCGTCTCCTGTCTCCACTGACAGATGGAGTCGATCATTTCCTCCTTTCTGGTCTCTACAACTTCCTTGACCATTCTAATATAGGTGAAGGAAGGCTTCAGAGATTTCAGAGACTAGATCATAAAAGACAAACAGCTTTGGGGTCGCCTCTCCCTCCCATTCCCAACCCCTTGCCCTATCTATCTTATGCTTGCCTTTGGACCCCAACCACCATATTGTGAGGAAGCTCAGGCCACACAGAGAGGACATGTGTAGAGTTCTAATCAACAGCCTTAGTCAGCCCCCCAACAGATCATCACCAGCAGCTGCTGGACATGTGAGTAAATGAATCTTCAGATGATTCAGACTTCAGGTTTTGGTTCTTCCCACTGAGTCCTCAGACACCATGGATCAGAGGAGAGTTGAACTTGCAGTGTCCTGTCTGATTTCTAGTTTCTGACCCACAGGAACCATGAGAAAGAATAAGTGACTATTATTATGTTAAGCCATTAAAATTGGGCATAGTCTATTAGGCAGCCACAGCAGTCAGATCCCAAGATATGAGAAACTAACTTGTATAAATTGCCGACTATGTGCCAGGCACTCTGCTAGTTCCTTGATTTGTATCCCGGATCTTTTAGTCTATACTATGACTCGATATTTGCTTTTTTTTTTTTTTTTAAAGATTTTTATTTATTTATTTGAGAGAGAGAGACAGCGAGAGAGCGCATGAGCGAGGAGAAGGTCAGAGAGCGAAGCAGACTCCCCATGGAGCTGGGAGGCCGATGTGGGACTCGATCCCGGGACTCCAGGATCACGCCCTGAGCCGAAGGCAGTCGTCCAACCAACTGCGCCACCCAGGCGTCCCTCGATATTTGCTTTTATGCTATGTTACTGGACATATCTGTAATTTATTTTATTCCAAGTTTTTGGTCGGTAATGCAACTACCAGATAGAACCTTGTCCCTTGGGAAAAATAATTAATACTTTAAGATATTCCATTTTCTAGTGCTGTTCCCAGAAATGCTCTGTGCTGCCTGATTTGTACAAAGGAAAAACTACTGCGAGGTAATGAAAAACCATTGCAGGGCTGATGCTCAGAGAGAAATATTTTTATGTCGAGTTCTAAAAAATATATTTTTTAAATCATTAAAAGTGAACTCTACAATGCCTTCCATCTCTAAGGCTTAATTCTGCAAAAGTATCAATATATTTATTTTTCAGATGTCTTTTAGAAAGAGCAATCTCTGTTGCTATTATAAAATATTTCTTCCACCTCTTCTCTCATAATAACTAATATCCATTTTTCTTAAGCTTTGTTGAAGATAAGAAGTATAAGAAAAAAGTGGCCAATGACATAGAGATGTTCACTCTCATAATTTTAAAAAAATATATATGTTTTAGATCAGACACCAGTTGTTTGCAGAAATGTAGCTGGAGCATATAGCTAGTGTTTCAGGGGGATACCTATTTCCCCCAGTCTCTACTATGCAAAAATAAAAATAGTTAATATTACAATATAGTAAAATTACATATATACACATAGATATTTTTACGTAGACTAATTTTATGCATTCATTATGATTGTTGTTAATTAGTATCAGACACACATACTACTATCAATTATAAATATTTTAAATATTATTTCAAATATCATTATTATTATTATTAAAATACTTGGGGAAGAAATTCCACCCATATTGTGTTCAAAGCAGCAATTCAAACTGCTTTGTTTTATCGGTCATCAACAAATGGAACAGATGCAGTTTTTTGTTGACAGATAATATTCAGCGGTATATTGGATCTTGAGCTAGAAACACTGGTGAATATTAAAGTCATAAATAATTCAATCCTTTGTAGCATCGGTGTATGACCTCAAAATAACCCTGTTCAATCTGAAACCACTGGTAATGGCCCAAAGTTCGGCAAGGCCAAATCATACCCTGCCATATATAGTAACACACTGTAATATAGAGTTTCAACAAAGAAAATACAGTTAGCATAATAATGAGGCATTAGCTGAAATGCACACAGAGTTGTTGACCTGAAACAAAAAATCTACAGAAAGAATGTGTTCTGAAGGATACTGACAAAGTAATTAAAATAACTAGAAAAATAGACCTAACTTAAAACTTAGCAAGTCATAAGTCCTGTCTTAGTCACTTAACCTCTAACTTACGCTCCCTGACCCCTACAGACTGCTTTAATATTCAGTTATTCAATAGAGTAAATTCAGAGCATTGCTGTATTCAATTCTAACACTCCTACCTCTACCCCAATACCAAACTTTGCATGACTTCCATAATAGGATAAAGTCTTTTCCTCTTTGGTGGCTCTTTACTAACTGCACTCTTAGCCTCAAATACCTCTTCCTTCCTTTGTACCTCAGACTTCACTTCTGGAATGCTCACCTGACTGACCGGGGCACAACTGTTGCCTCCTCTGCCTGTAGGCGTACAAGTCATTTTGTAGATCCGTTTTCTACAGTCCTCACTTGACCACATTGAAGGCAATGATGTATCTATTTATCCATGTCTCCTTTTCCACTGTCAGGTGCCTGAGGCAAGGGTCATCATTTCACCCTTTTACTACTACCCAGCATGGTCACAAAACGTGGTGGTCAGTAGTAGGGACTTGGAAGTTAGACACCCAAGTTAGATCCGAACTCCACCCCTTCCTTAGCCGTGTGATCCAGGGAGAAATACTTAGCTTCTGACCTCCATCCTAACAAGGATTGCTTGGAAGATTAATCGAGAGAAAATACAGGTACAGAATCTGTTACACAGCAAGTCCTCAACAAACATGTGTTACTGAGTATAGTAAGTGTTTGCTGTCATCTGATTAACTTGAAATGTTTATTCTAGGTTAGATCAGACTATTAGGCTGAAATTTGTCTAGTGATGCCATTTGTGCTTTCTGGATTAAGAGAATTTTATGCACTTATGAATGTTATTCAACACATCTGCAATGTATGGAGATTACTGTAAAAAGAATCCATAGAGATGTCATTTGACTCAATACCTTCACCTGTTCCTGGACATCTTCAAAACTACAAAACAATCACTGTCATCATAACAGTTATCAAATTCACTCCCCATGATCTTTATTTAATATTGTAGTACACTTAAATGAACTTGTCAAAATTAAAACTTAAATTAATTTGATTAATAAATAAATTTCAGTTTTAAATTTTAAAACTGAAAATGAATTCAGTATTACTACCATAGAAAATATTATCATTTTATTTTATATGAAATACCCAAAATATATAACTATTTAGAATCTTTAGAAATGGTGACTAATGGTAAAGAAGTAGGAACAATAGAGCAATAGTTTTCTATTGTGTTTTCTTGTATAATAGCACTGGCATTATACCTAGCCCTATTACATGATGTGAAAGTCCATTTTCTAAAATGGGCAGCTACAGGTTCACATGAAGCATAATTATGCAGCAGAGGCCATAATCAAGGATGTGATATTCTCAGTGTGTGGGAAAGCAAGTGAACTTTGTATGGAATCTGCTCATGCTTTTGCTATAGGGCCAGAAAATCAAAACATTCGGCATTTTTTTCCATATCAACCTCACTGAGGATGAATTTAATCTGGATAATTGCCTGGATATAAATTAACCTTAGTCATGGTCCTGAAGAGTAATAATAATGAGCTGCCAATTACCTGAAACTACAGTCCTGAACTCAGAGCAGTAGCTGAACAAAGTGGAAATGTCTGTGCAAAGAAGTCCTTCGCAGGCAAACTGGAGAGCTGAAATTAAAAAAAAAAAAAATCAACCCTTTCTGTCCCATCCATGCCCACCTCTTTGTCATCTAAAGACTGAAGATCATTTCCTCCACTCTATATGAAAATGCAAAATAACACCAAGGACAGCTCCTACTACTTAAAAACAGCGTGCATGAGGTAGGAGGGGAGAACAGAGCTAAATAATAATACCATTCAACATCTCCCTCCATTATCACTGCTCTTCATTTCTTCTTGTACTTAAGCTCTTTTCAGAAATGTCAAGCAAATAGCCAGAATGATATTACCCTGAAATGCACACTGTATCTACAGATAGTGGGGGGGGTTTGATCCTTATTATATATAAACTGTAAGGCTTTTAAAATTCAAGGCTCTTAGAAAAGCCTAAGTAAATCCATTCATTCTCAAATTTAGACCTTCCAGCAGATGATAACTTAAAAATTGATTATTCTGACTTTAACAATGTAAAATGAGATTTCCCTGTAACTATTCATAAGTGGAGTTAAATGTAATAGATAAAAGCGTAAATAGATTTGGAATGCCTTGAGTTTATATAATTTTTTTCATTACTCCTGAAGTTATTTATTAGGGGTAGTTTAGTTCTTGTTGTAGCATTGTATATTCTTTTAATCTTCATGTTAGTTATAAAAAAAATTATATATACATATGCATGTATATATGGGAAATTAGGTAACTGTCTCTTGGTCATTTGGATGATCAATGAGTTAAAAGGAAAGTTCAGGAATCCTGAGCCATTCAAGTCAGTAGATATACGAGCTATCACAAATTCTCAACCAGTAACCCTGGCTAATAACCTCGTTACACTGTTGACTAACTGAAAAAAGTTGAAGGTTTTGTTTTTGTTTTTGTTTTTTAATTCATTCTTGTAATAGGTGTCATCAGGTGGTATTAAGGGAGGGCTCTCTAGAGTAGTTACTGAAATGTGAAGGATTCATAGAGAAATACTCTTCTTTACTAAAGGAAATATATTTAGGGACATGCAATCAAAAACTTAATGGGGGGGGGTGCCTGGGTGGCTCAGTGGGTTAAGCCGCTGCCTTCAGCTCAGGTCATGATCCCAGGGTCCTGGGATTGAGCCCACATCAGGCTCTACGCTCAGCAGGGAGCCTGCTTCCCCCTCTATCTCTGCCTGTTTCTCTGCCTACTTGTGATCTCTCTCTCTCTCTGTCAAATAAATAAAAAATAAAAATAAAAAAATCTTTAAAAAAAAGGGAAGAAAAGTCCCGTCCCTCCTTTAAAAAAAAAAAAAAAACTTAATGGGGGGGTAGAAATAATTTTCCAAGTTCTTGGCAGCAGAACTCCATCAAAGACTGACTTTCTGAAATTCCTCTCCCATTCTCACCTAAATCCACTCCATTTTGCCCCATGACACCATTGAAACTGCTCTTATCAAAGTCATCACAGACCTCCAAATTGCTGAACCCAATGCTCATTCTTTCTGATCTATCCAGCATTGACTTTTAGTACATTAATCTACAGCCTCGTCACTGAGCACAACTGAGCATTTCTTCCTCCCTGATACACTTTCTTCACTTGGCTTGCAGGATGCTATCCTCTTGACTTTTTCCCTGCAGTAAAGACAAAAACGTCCTAGAAATCGCTGCATTTGAAAGATTAAAAAAAAAAAAATACATCCATGCTCAGGAAGGCACTCTTCATCAATGCCCTATAATCCAAAAGACCTGAGAGGCCAGTGGTCTGAAGGTCTACAATATCATAAAAACAAAACTTTCTGTATCAAGCCAGAGAAATGCAAACAAAACGGGAGGTGGGAAACCTAGCATGAGATGAGACTGGCACTTAAAAATGTCTAATGCTCAGATTCCTACGTGGCATCTCTTGAATTCTCATCTTGCAAAAGGGGATAATTATTCTAATTTCAAATATTCAGTGGGCTTGCACCTTGGGGGCTAAAAGCTGCTTGGTTGTTATCTCTTCACTTGCAGACCATATGTTCAGTGTGCTGTGAGACAAAGGCCAAGAGAAAGGCCTTGACACTGAGGTCTGGCAAATGAAGAAACCGAAGGTAGTTGCTAAGACGTTACAAATTCCCTGCCCATATTCTGAGTTGAAAGACTCTAATTTAACAAGATAAACAGATTTGGTGATTAACCCATGGAATTGAAAACTCCATTTAGAGTCAACTAAATTCTTAAATTGTAATTGCTAGAGAAATCTCAAATTTAGCAAACAAAAGTTGGTGATTGCTCAACCCTTAAGTCCTAAGTAATCCTTGGACTTTCTCTCCGTGACATTCTGATAAATGGTAAAACTGGCTAGAGGGAAGGTGATGAGGATTATTAATTTCTGTGGTGTAAATACTTCCACTATGGCCATTTCAAATTTCTGTGTGTGTCACAGAAGACAGAGATGGGAAGAGATAATACACAACTGATTCTCACGTTCCTGCCGTTGCCACAGGATGAAGCGGATTGCTAAAGACATACATACACCACAAGAGGACTTCTTCCTGAAGCTCATTATCTGTGGACAATATAGTCTAGGGAGATCCTTCCAGAGAAAGGATCCGAGGTAGCCAGACTGACTAAGGATTTTCCTTTACTTCCCAAGCACAAAATCCCATATTGTTCTTTATCTGCAGAATATGATATGAATTAGTGACAACTCTCAGTTATTTCCTATTCTATCCTCCTCTCCATAAGAGTTCTAAATTGAAATTACCTGATTTCAGTCTGCAGTTGCCTTTGGAGTACAACAGAAGTGATTAGGTTTTGCATTTATGCATAGGTTCTCAGACCATGAGCATTATATCTAGACCTATTTGAAAACATACATCATCCAGTTATCTTAAATTTAGAGTGTGATGCAGTAACCAGACCAAATGCTGAGTTGTCTCCCTTGGGAAGGGCAGGAGTACACTTGGGAGTGTATGACATTTTGTGCCAAGCCAGAACATATTTAGAAGTTTCTATATGTAAAGAAAGATATGTATTGGTGTTGATTCACCAAAGGGTAAATTCCACTTAAATTTCTCTAACAGTCATTCTGCCTCTTTTGCTAATAGTATCATATTTGGAGTTTTGGGGGTTTCCTATGTATCTTCCCCTCTCATCCATATGGGTCAAGGTACAATTTTATCTCTCTTTTTGCAGAAAACTAGGGGACTCAAGCCTGGCCAGTCAGACCACTGCTTTCTTCTAGAAACTAATTGATCCAGTAAGGGTGTAATAAAATCTAGGACTTTTACAGGAGTTACTGTCAAGTGATGTTTTCTCTGTTCTTCTGGACTCAAATCTTGAAAGATACAAGCCTGGAGATCCAAAAGCCACCACCTGGAGCCTTAAAATGATGCCCCACAATCCACAGCATGGTTGAAAGAGGCAAAATGATTTCAGTGTCTGGATCAAGTCAAACCTGAAGAAAGTAGACTGTATGAGCCAATAGGTTATTTAGCCAGTTTGGATTATACATATATATTTTTAACATCTTCAGGCCATTTCAAGAACTTAGCTTACGTAAAATTGAAGAGAAAAATTTTACACCAAGTTAATAGAAGTTTTGTCTTTTAATATTTAGGCTTGACAGATTCCCTTAGATTCCTTTAGCCACAATCTCCTTTTTTAATTAAATGGAATACTACCGTTTCACAAAAAAATCAAATCACATTTAAGCGAGATAGAATTCTGATTACTTTATTCCCTATCTGCCACCTTTTTACAAATGCCAGCAAATTAATGCATAAAACAAACACGTGCATATCTTATGCTTACTAAATTATGTTAAAATTTTGAGATTTCCACAGTAGCTGGTTTTTGTGACATTGCCCCAGCCCTGTCATCTATGATCCAAAAATTCTGCTGCCGTCAAGATCCTGTCTCCACTGTGTTCCATTCAATTTTATTGACCCTCAGACCTGTCTCTACAGAAATCAAGATGACAAATAGCTCATATAATTAATTTATATTACCATAAGAGGAGAAGGACATGCTCCAGTAAAATATCCCTTTTGCCATCACATATAGAAATATTTTGGAACAAGTCGACCTTTTGGTGTCCTTCATATCCAAATTGTACTGGAAACTCCCACTTTGCCTAATTATTGCAACAATCCCAGTGACTTCTTGTTTAAGTCTTAAGTTAAATATGTCTTGAGAGAGCATGGGATTTTGTTTACGACAAAGCTTTATTTACATACAACAATTAAGTGTCCGCTGACACCAGGAAATCATAATCCAAACATAAATTAATGTGTCTGTTTCTTACATTCAATTATCTATAACCTAAAATAATACATTTGATCCTTCATTGGACAAAGATGTTACATTTTCTTTTTCTCTTTTAACTGTATGTTTCTGTAACATTTCATTTTTCCATTCTCAGATTCATAAGGAATGCTTTATCCCCCCCTACTACATGAGGGTCAGATAATTCCCAGGTTGTGTCCTGAAATATCAGAACCCAGCTGGTAGTCTCAAAAAGTCTATAGTTGGAACAGAGGAAGGCAAAGAATTTGTACAGGCCAGGAAGGAAAGAAATTAGGCACCAAATTTATATCTTAAGAAAAAAAAAATAGGTACTTAATGGGATAGAAATCCAGGAAACATTTGTTCTTAATCAGCTGTGCCAGGGATACACCCATATTCATGCAGGGCCCTGAGGACATTTCTCAGGGAACAGATAAATTAACTAAAATGTTCCATGTACTCCTCTGGCTTCAAGTTCCTTCTCCTTGACATAAAAGTGGATTTATTGTAGTTGTTTTATAAAATCTGCAGAGGGGAAAAAAAAGGATATCTTAATCACAATTGTGGTGTCTAAATGGGGTGTCTCTCCCAAGCAGATGAGGGCTCTCAAATGTGGGCCAACTGATCCGGTGGAAGCCGGTGTCGCAGGTGGTGAAAGCATTCACCTGAGGCAGAAAAAAGTAGATAGAAGGTTATTGAATACACTGTGAAGGAGCCCCAGACAGGACAGCAGAGGACAGGCAGTGGGGGAGGGCGGTATTTGAAGGGGGAAGATGAGGAGGTATGGTGAGGTGGTATGGATGGAATTTTCCCTTTTTTGGCAACTGTGCCTGGTTATACACAGCCCATTGGGTACTTAGGGCCCGTGAGTATTTTGAGGTGGGTGGCCTGAAGGACCAGTCTGTTCCCAGCCAGGGTGTCGCTATGGCCCCCTTCAATATTCCATTGCTCAAGCCGTTTGCCTAAAAGTGGCCTCTACAACAATCCGTTAAAACCACTGCCTCTTTGTACTCTGCAGGCATTTCAGGGATTTGCCTAATGGGAACTGAGTTGGGGATGCAGTTAGTTTGGGTTTGGTGGCATGTATTGATGTAGCTTGTAGACACTTCCCTACATAGCTGTTATGGCTAGCTGTGCAGAGTAGGAATGACTTCCAGGAATCTTCCTACACCTCACGGTGCAGACCCACCCAGCCTGTGGTACAAGGACATTAGTGATAAATTGTTTAATGAGTGCTACCGGACCTGTCACTGCCCAGGAGATCTGCAACATCCTGAAATCCTACAGTTAATTTATGAAGCAAACATAATGGAGGTTTCCCCAAATTTAGCAGAAATATTAAAATTGTACATAGACTTCATCAGCAAGCAGTTATGAAGCTGAGTATTTTCTAAACTTAAAATGAGAATAAACAAGTTTAAATTAACTACGCTAAGGAAATGCCTGAATTATCCTTCTGTTCTCTGAATAAAAATTTGTATTCTGAAATTATTGTCATATGAAGGGACAATAAGTATGCATCTAAAAGGTGTAGAGAAAAATATTAGAGACATGCATCAGGAAGTTCATTAATGAAAAGAATTTTGTTAATTTTCTGCATTTTGTGATCTTTGTAATGTTTCAAGCTATTGAGATTTATAATTTGTCATGATTTCTACTTTCTAAATGAATACTTTCTTATCATATTTTATATTTATAATATTATAATTTTTTTCTTAAAAAAAAACCAAAAATGTCCCTTCCAAACTTTATAAGCTTCAGGACACACAAAATCTGGATCCACACATGTCTTCAAAATAAATATGAACAAAATTTTATCTATCTGGATGCAAAGTAAAAAAAATTCTGGCTATTCTCCAGGAATTTCCAAATATCTAGATGATTTGCTGACTTTTTTAAAAAAAAAATCTCTCATCAAAATGACTGTCTCATCAGATAGTCATAATCAATGACTGATGTTATGGGGGGAAAAAAACACATCAAATCTGATTTACAGTCTCTGCCAATTCCCCAGACAATGAGACCTCATTTCTTTGAGGGCTTAATCCCACTGAAAATTAAAGAAAATTTTAAATTACTCTGGTTATCATGGAAAATCGAATTCTGGCTCTTTGCCTTCTTATCATATGGTTCTTCTCATCTAAAGACAGCAAGTTCTTCCTTTACATTTTTATTCAATATCTTTTGGCGAAGCATAAAACAGTCTCTATCAATTTCTCACCAGTTCCTGAACATTCCTAAATTGAAATTATTTTAGAGTAGTTATTCATGGGGCTTGCAAGTTGAAATGAAAAAGCAATGAAAATCAATTTCATTATAAGCTTTGAAGTAAAGGGATGTTGCATCAAAAACTTGACTGGTAGGTAGGTGGTATTTGCTTATTTTATTCTGGAATGCTACAGCACAGCAGCTTTCAAACCACTGAAAAACCCAGCTGGTGATACTCTGAAATACATTCCCTGTACATAATCAGGGAAGTCTCAGCTTGACTTGGTGTTTTTGCACAGAATTCAGTGAAAAGAATACATCTGTATTATTTCATGGCGGTGACTTCATTTATAGCATTATGCACTTTCCTTCTCATAGAGGGTGCTTCAGTTAATGATCCTGTTCCATAACAGGTTGGATATTTTCTCTGGTAGGTATCAAAATAGAGAGACTAGCAAACAGTTCTCAAAGCCCTGAGGACAGTTCAAAATTCGAAGTTTGCAGTACTTAATGGGCCAAAAGCCTAAGGTTTTGAAGCTATGAATACACACAAGCAACATGAAGTGGAGAACACTTAATAATTGACACTTAAAAATTTTGATAGTTCAATGTATTACTACCTTCTGTGGGAAATCAGAGCTCTTCCCTAATTCCATTCACTCTGACTAGTGAAAAGAAGAAAGGGCAAAATGGAGTCCCAAGTATACACAATATAGAACTTGATATCAAAAAAGGACAATTTAGTGGAAATTACAAAGATAGTCAATAGAATTTAAATGAGACCATCATCCTTCCTTCCTATGCCACTGGGCTGGCTTTCTTCACTCTCTTTTTTCACTTTGACTAATGTCAAGGTAGAGCATGGGGTTTATTTCTATTGGGGAACTTCACCCCAACCCAATTTAAACAGTGTAGCCCTTTGGAGTACTGGGATATCCAGAGCCAACTGAGGGCTGTTTACCAGCAGAATCCTCACTGAGGTGGCCTTAACTTTGGAAGGTCTATTGGATGGCTGGATGGGTCCAGGAAAAGAAGACATGAAAACTCCTCTCCAGCCCACAAAGACAGGGCTCTCTTTCTGCCAAGCTCTCTAGGTGTTATTTCAGCGGCCTAAGGTCAGTGCTTTAAGCCAAACAAAGAAAGACCCAGGCGCAACCCCAATCCGTCTCTGGTATAATCTGAAGAAATGGATCTCATAGATCTCACGGATTTTATGTCCAACTACTGCCCCAAGCAGATGGCCAGATAAGGGTTTTGTCCAAAGCCCGGGCATCAGGCTTGCATATCACAATACCTGTGTGTCTGAGGAAGGTAACAAGATTGAGCCAGGCAGGCCAGGCCTAAGGAAAATCACAGCATGAGTGCCACGATAAATGATCAATGCCACTCACCTTCAAGGTCAGGGGAGAGGAGTAAGTGGTGGGATTCTGGCGAACTGGAATGCTTGTCCTGTCCAAAGTGAGCTATTGCCCCTCTGCTCCAGCTGATTGCTGTAAGGTAGCCTAGATTTCAAGGGAAATTGGAAATCTGGATTTTTTAATGTGTTATCTACTGGTTGTTTAGCTTTTGTCAATTACTTGGAATTTATGAAACAACAACAACAACTTTGCTGGTGGATACCATGCAGGTCAAGCAAATAACTGCAAACAGGATATGAATTATGGGCCAAAAATTTGTAGTCTCTGCCAGGTGTGTATCACGTGAAATTGATGTTCCTGTGACTCTGTGTGGCACTAAATTGCTGTTTGAGGAATCAAGAAATCTGGGGTTCCTTCTCTCTTTTTTTTTTATCAGATGGTGAAAATAACAGTACTGACTTAAAATAATAAATTCTAAAAAACAAAATGGGGAGATTAGAATTTGTAGTAATATAATTATTATATTACATGGAATTAGAATTGAAGGTGATAATTTTGCTTTTATTTTCATTTCAAAAGCTTGGGTAAAAAGAGAAAAACCAATGGGATATAAGTCTAACTACAAACCATAGAGAACTCAGAAAAATTGGAGTGCCGTAACACACTAAATTTGACAACACCTGATGTGAATGAGATTTTGAGGATTAGTTTCTATGTAGTACTCAGATTTATTGTAAAAGGTGATGCTAGTGCCCAGAAAAAGATAAATTATATTAGATTTGAAAGAGTAGGAAGTTTATCTATAGGAAATCTGGAAGAGTACTCCTATTATATGAGCTATCACAATATGATTCACTTAGGGGAAACCCCCAAAAAACTATAGCACATTTACTTCATTTTACAAATGTAATAAAATAAGTGCATTTATTTGGGGAAAATTCATGGATTAATTTAAAGGAAATAAGCTACAGGCTCTCTGCAGATAATTTAAAAATAACTCACTGGAAGCTCAAGAAAATGTGTGGCATGCATTAAAAGACCAGATTTCTGGAAGAAAAAAAAATTCTTCATGGTTGATTGCCATGTCTAAAATAATGCAATGTCAAAGATGCTATCACAGAAAAGGATAGAGCATTTCTTTTAAAATATAAAGATTGCTCAAGAGGAAGATCAGGTAAAAATTAAATTATGTGAAGAAAAAAATATCCAGAGCTAACCTTGACTTAGTATCTCAATGATGTACAGAAGCATGCATATGCACACATGAAACGGGAAACTTGGTAAGTCAATGGACTGGTCAATGTAAATATGTAAATATACTTTTGATATTGTACTATTGTTTTGGAAGGTGTTTCTATTGGAGAACTTGGCTGTATTTTTTTACAAGTGGATGTGAATCTGCAACTATCTCAAAATAAAATTTTTAATTTTAAAACACTAATGTAAACAATCAAGGATAAGTTTTTAAAATATGAAAAGGTAGGAGTCTTGCTAGATAGGCACTTAATAACCACAGTGTACAACATGTACAGAGTGGAATAAAGAAAGAATAATGAGTTGTTTGCTTCAGTCAAAGAAAGACAAGGAAGGAACTTCTCATTTTTCTATGTTGTCTTTTGAAAGAGCAAAGTAGCTGGTACTATGTCAAATGTTGGCCACTATATGTAACTAGCCTCAAGTTAGTAATAGTTAGGTTATGGTAGTTCAGAACCTGTGACTTAGAGCGGTTAGCCACTGTGAGATTCAGGATAGTTACTTTACATTATTATCTTTGTATACCTATTGCCCATGAGAGTACCCGGCACATACTAGGAACTCAATAAATGCTTATTTTTCTATTTAAAAAAAAAAAAGAAAGAAAGAATGAGGGAGTGAAGGTCTGAGGACTAGTGAAACGCCACGGTAAGCAATGTTGTTAGGAGACAGTGTAATGCAAAAATTAAGTAAATGGCCACAGGACTTGTACTGAGTTCAAATTCTGGCTCTGTCCTTAACTATCCAGGGAAGTGATCCAAGGTCTCTAATCCTTAGATAACCACCCCTGAAGTGAGGATGATGGCAATAACACCACTTATTTCACAGGTTTTTGAAAAGCTCAGAAAGATAATACAACAAGAGCACAGCGTCTCGTACACAATAAAAGATACTCAGTGAATATTAGTCATCACTATCCTTAGTACCTTTGAGAATTATAGGCCAGTAATCTTTCTTTGTGTTGGGCAAATTAACTAAGAGTAGAATAATACTAATCACTAGCAACTAAGAAAAATAGAGCAAATGCAAATCCTTGCACATTTACTGGAGTTCTTCATGAGCACAATTGTTTATTAAATACTTCATAAATGGCAGGTGTTTTGTGAAGTATCTAAATTAATTTTAATAGTAACTCTAAGAGGTGGGACACCTTGGTGGCTCATTCAGTTAAGCATCTGCCTTAGGCTCAAGTCGTGATCCTAGGGTCCTGGGATAGAGTCCTGCATGGGGCTCCTTGCTCAGTGGGGAGCCTGCTTCTCCCTTTGCCTGCCACTCCCTCTGCTTGTGCTCTCTCTCCCTCTCTGACAAATATATAAGTAAAATTAAAAATAATAATAATAGTAACCCTAAGAGGTAAGTTACATTATTATCTTTGTATACTTATTGCCCATGAGAGTACCCGGCACATACTAGGAACTCAATAAAGGCTTATTTTTCTATTTAAAAAAAAAAAGAAAGAAAGAATGAGGGAGTGAAGGTCTGAGGACTAGTGAAATGCCACGGTAAGCAATGTTGTTAGGAGACAATGTAATGCAAAAATTAAGTAAATGGCCACAGGACTTGTACTGAGTTCTAATTATTATTATATCCCTTTCACACATGAGGAGAGCAGAACAAAAGAAGTCAACTAGTTATTCAATTAACAAAATCAAACAACTTAAAATTGGAAAAGCCAAACTTTAAGCTGAGGGGCTGCATTGGGAACCCATGCTTTGACATCCACATGACAGTTGTTCCTTTTGGGGAATAAAGAAAATTAAAATGTGATCAAGGATCTAAATACCAAAAGATGTACTGTAGATTATCAGGCAGTACATATTTTATTAAGTAGTAAACTCCAGAGATTATGAGAGCAGGAGTCTCAATTAGTAATAGAAATTATGTGCAATGGCTATTTAACTGGTATAGAGACAGTTTTATAAACAGGCAGTGTGCATGGTTTAACTTCCTAATGCCTCAGTGATTCCAGGAAGAAGCAACTAAAAAAAAGGAAGTAATTCCTGGAAGACTAAGCAGAAAATTAGTGATTTGGTTATCTCTGAAAGAATGTAGGTGATAGAAAGACAAAGAGGAGACTTACCCTTCACTATATACCCTTTGAGACTTTTCTATTTTTTTTTTCCTACTCAAAAAGAAATGACTGGAAAAAAAATACTATGGTTGGGGCTTGAAGACTGTGTTTGAATATCCAGTTTGATACTAGAGAAAGCTAAAGTCTCAAACACATCATCCCTGGGTAGTTACTGGATTAGATAGAGCTAGGCTTCAAACCAAGTTTGGTTTATGGTTTTTCTTAAACCTGAAATTCATTAATTATTAGATCAACTTTAGATTTCATATAATCCCATTGTTAGATTTTAATAATCTTTATTTCTATACCATTTGTCTTTTGGTATTAAAGTCTAATTAACATTTCAGAATCTGGTCTCAATTTTATGTACTTCTTTGCTTGACTAATGTAACAATAATGAATTCTGTGGTAGCCTGAATGAAGTCCTCCCCAAAGATGTCCATGTCCTAATCCCTGGACAAAGTCCCTAATCCTCACAGAGAAGAAGGAATTTTGTAGGTGTTATTAAGCTAAGGATCTTGAAATGGAAGATTGTCCTGGATTCTTATGTGGACCTGATGTAATTGCAAGGGAACTAAAATGAGGACGGTGGAATGGTCAAAGAAGGAGGTGTGAAGAAGACAAAAGCAGAAGTAAGAATTATGTGGCCATAAAGGAATAAAGGCAGTTTCTATAAGCTGGAAATGGCAAGGAGTAGATTGTCTCCTACAGCCTCCAAAAGGAATATAATCTGCTGACACATAATGTTAGCCCTGTGAGACTCATTTCAGACTTTTGACCAGCAGAACTGTAAGATAGTAAATTTGTGTTGTTTTAAGTTGCTAATTTTGTGGTGACTTGTCACAGCACAATAGGAACTAATGCAAATGTTCAGTTTCCAGCATTTTGAATATTGTAAATCAGACAGCAGATATATAGATAATAGCAAAATCTAAAGGTAATACAACACAGTAAATAAAGATTTGGCTACAAGCAAGAGGGTACCCACAAAATTCAAGACTACTGTAACAGGAATTAAAATCAACAAAATTAATTACATCAATAATAAATTTATAAACACTAAATAATTATCTTGAAAGCAAAAACTCATTATTAAAATTAAGTTTCACAGAATAAATATTTACTGACCTAAACTGGGTGTCTAGCAAGGTCTGAGGCCCAGGTGAGTTGAACAGGTCTATATAACTGAGCAGAGAGCCAGAGCAGAAGGAAAACTAATGGATGGGCCCCATGGCCATGCAGTATGGAGTGTTTGCAGGGGCAGAGCAGAAAGTGTGGTTGAGATGCACTAAAGTACACAGTGGAGGAAACTGTAGGTAAGATAGAGGCCTGTACCACCACCTGTAGGATGAAGCTGTTAGGATTTTTCCAAACAACTAGAATGGCCATAGTGATTTGCCCAGTTTGTGATTTTATCCTTTAGCTGCTACTCAATCATCTACAGAAGGCAAGCAGACTTTCCATTCAGACCTAAGGTATAAGAATAATTAATCCCCGGTTTTGGCAAGATGTTGGAGGAGTAGCAGACTGAGATGACATCAGGTCACAGGAGTTCAGCTAGATAGTTATTAAACCACTCTGAACACCTACAAACCCATCAGGAGATTGAAGAGAAGAAGAGCAGTGATTCTAGAAACAGAAAATTGACCACTTTTGAGAGGTAGGACATGCAGAGAAGTAAACCCAAAGCAATGGGAAGATAGACTGTGGGGGAAGAGCTGGCTTCCGGCAAACAGTGGAGCAACAGAACACAAAATTTGAACTTTTAAAAGTCTGCTCCACTGAGGGACATCTCTCCAGAGGCTAAGTGGGGCTGGAGCCCTCATGGGGACAGTGTGGTCTCAGGTCCCACAGGGTCACAGAAAGATTGGGGGTTTCTAAGTGTAGCAGAGCTCACAGGTATCAGAGCAGAGAAGCTGACTACAGAGATGGAGTCGAGGAGTGAGCTCACAGCTTGGAGTTACCTTAAACTGTGATCTGCAGCACAGTCAACCACTGCTCTTTGAGCAGGGACCCCACAAGTGGCAGTTCCAGGGAGACCCCCTTCTTCCTCCATCAGGAGAAGTGGTGCAGGAGCACACAGCAGGAATCAGCTGGGTTTGTAGATTCCAAATGGGGCTATGTCCTGGAGATAGAAATCCTCAGTCTCAGGCCGGATGAGCACAGAATACAGGCAGATACCAGGAAGACAAGACTGATTGGCTATTTTTCTCTGGGGGTGCACTGAGGAGTGGGGCTCCAAGCTCTCAGCTCCTCTGGGCTGGAGATTGGGAGGCCGCCATTTTCCTTCCAGTCCTCCAGTGCTCGATGGAAAGTGACCAGGGAACAAAAGCTACCCAGAGTGAACCCAAGGAAATTACTTAGCCTGGCCCCTGGCAAAAGTGGTGCAATTCTGCCTCAGACAAAGACATTTGATACTCACTGCAATGGTCCCTTCCCCAGAAGATCAGCAAGAACATCCAGCCAAGACCAAGCTCACCAATCAAGGAGAACAGTGGAACTCCAGAGCTAGGGAAAGGCAATGAATAGAATTCCTGACTTATCCCCCATGATCCTTTAGTCTTGCAAAGTTAATTCTTTTTAAAAAAATTTTTTCTTATTCTATTTTTTAACTTTTCCTCTTTCCTCTTTTAAACATTTTTTAAACTGTTTATCTTAACAATACCTTTCTTTAAAAAAAATCCTTTTAACCTTCATTGTTATAGTCATATTTTTTCCCTTCATCGTATTTAACCTAATTTTTTGCATACATGTAGGTTTTATTTCTTTAATACTTTGGGACACAATTTCTTCTAATAGAGCAAAAAATACCTTAAATCTAGCACATGGCTTTGTTCTAGTCTCCAGCTTGATCACATTTTTTCCTTTTCCAACCAACTTATCTTTCAATTCCTTTTTTAGAAATTTTTAAAAATTTCATCTTTACAGTCATATTCATCCCTTCATCATGTGTACTCTTTTTGCGTATGTGTGTGTGTGTCTGTATGTATATATATGTGTGTGTGTATACATATATATATATGTTTTTCTTTCTTTAAAATTTTGGGAAGGAGTCTCTTCAAAGAGACCAAAATACACCCAAAATTAAGTGGGTGCCTCTGTTCTTTTCACCAGTCTAAAATATGTATGTATTTATTTATTTACTTATATTTCTCCACCCCCCTTTCTTCTCCCTCCAGTTTTGGGTCTCTTATTTGGTGAGCATACATTTTCCTGGGGTCTTTGCCACCCTTTTAGAATTTTATTCTCTTGTTCATATATTCTTATCTGGATAAAATGACAAGACAAAAACTCACCACCAAAAAACAAAAACAAAAACAAGAGGCTGTACCAATGGCTAGGGACCTAATCAATATGGACATTGGTAATATGTCAGAAATAGATTCAGAATGATGATTCTCAAGGTGCTAGCTAGGCTCAAAAAAGGCCTGGAAGATATAAGAGAAACACTTTCTGGAGAAATAAAATCTATTTCTGGAGAAATAAAAGAACTAAAATCTAACCAAGTTGAAATTTAAAAAGCTATTAATGAAGTGCAATAAAAAAGCGGAGGCTCTTACTGTTAGGATAAATGAGACAGAAGAGAGAATTAGTGATATAGAAGACCAAATAATGGAGAATAAAGAAGCTAAGCAAAAGAGAGACACACAGCTACTGGACCATGAGGGGATAATTCAAGAAATAAGTGATATCATAAGATGAAACAATATTAGAATAATAGGGATCCCAGTAGAAGCAGAAAGAGAGAGGAGGGCAGAAAGTATATTGGAGCAAATTATAGTAGAGAATTTTCCTAATATGGCAAAGGGAACAAGCATCAAAGTCCAGGAGGCACAGAGAACCCATTCAAAAATCAATAAAAATGGTGTGCAGCCCATTATTTATTAGTAAAACTTACAATTCTTGGTGACAAAGAGAAAATCTGGAAAGCAGCTCAGAACAAGAAATCTGTAACATACAATGGTAGAAATATTAGATGGGCAGCAGATTTATCCAGAGACCTGGCAGGCCAGAAAGAACTGGCAAGATATATTCAGAACACTAAGTGAGGAAAATATGCAGCCAAGAATACTATATCCAGCTAGGCTACATTGAAAATAGGAGATAAAAACCTTCCAGGACAAACAAAAATTAAAAGAATTGGCAAAAACCAAACTAGCCCTACAGGATATATTGAAAGGGGTCCTCTGAGCAAAGAGAGAGCCTAAGAGTAGTAGACCAGAAAGGAACAGAAACATTATACAGTAATAGTCACCTTACAGGCAACACAATGGCACTAAATTCATCTTTCAATAGTAACCCTGAATGTAAATGGACTAAATGCCCCAATCAAAAGACACAGAGAATCAGAATGGATAAAAAACCAACACCCATCGATATGCTGTTTATAAGAAACTCATTTTAGACCCAAAGATGCCTCCGTTTTTAAAGTGAGAGGCTGGAAAATAACTTACCATGCTGGGGTGGCAATCCTTATATCAGATCAATTAGATTTTAAGCCAAAGATTGTAGTAAGAGATGAGGAAGGACACTATATCATACTTAAAGGGTCTGTCCAACAAGAAGAGCTAACAACTTTAAATATGTATGCCCCTAACATGGGAGCAGCAAATTATATAAACCAATTAATAACAAAATCAAAGAAACACATCAATAATAACACAATAAATAGTAGGGGATTTTAACACCCCCCTCACTGAAATGGACAGACCATCTAAGCAAAAGATCAACAAGGACATAGAGGCTTTAAATGACACACTGGACCCGATGGACATCATAGATTTACTCAGAACATTCCATCCCAAAGCAACAGAATGGACATTCTTCTCTAGTGCACATGGAACATTCTCCAGACTAGAGCACATCTTGGGTCACAAATCAGGTCTCAACTGGTACCAAAAGGCATCATTCCTGCATATTTTCAGACCACAATGCTCTGAAGCTAGAACTCAATCACAAGAGGAAAGTTAGAACTGAAAAAATTCATTGAAACAAATGAAATGAAAACACAACTGTTCAAAATCTATGGGACACAGCAAAGGTGCTCCTGAGAGGAAAATATATAGTGATACAAACCTTTCTCAAGAAACAAGAAAGGTCTCAAATACACAACCTAACCCTACACCTAAAGGAGCTGGAGAAAGAACAACAAAGAAAGCCTAAACCCAGGAGACGAAGAGAAATAATGATCAGAGCAGAAACCAATGAAACAGAAATCAAAAGAACAGTAGAACAAATCAACAAATCTTTCTTTGAAAGAATTGATAAGATTGACAAACCCCTGGCCAGACTTATCCAAAAAAAGAGAAAGGACCCAAATTAATAAAATCATGAATGAAGGAGGAGAGATCACAACCAACACCAAAGAAATACAAACAATTATAAGAACATATTATGAGCAACTCTACACCAGCAAATTTGATGATCTGGAAGGGATGCATTCCTAGGGATGTATAAACTACCAAAACTGAACGAGGAAGAAATAGAAAACCTGAACAGACCATAACCCAGTAAGGAGATTGAAGCAATCATCAAAAATCTCACAAAAGGGGCGCCTGGGTGGCTCAGTGGGTTAAGCTGCTGCCTTCGGCTCAGGTCATGATCTCAGGTTCCTGGGATCGAGTCCTACGTTGGGCTCTCTACTCAGCAGGGAGCCTGCTTCCCTTCCTCTCTCTCTCTCTGCCTGCCTCTCTGCCTACTTGTGATCTCTCTCTCTCTCTCTCTGTGTCAAATAAATAAATAAATAAAAATCTAAAAAAAAAAAAAAAATCTCACAAAAAACCAAGAGCCCATGGCCAGAAGTCTTCCCAGGGAAGTTCTACCAAACATTTAAAGAACAATTAATACATATTCTCCTGAAACTGTTGCAAAAAATAGAAATGGAAAGAAAACTTCCACACTCATTTTATGAACTCAGCATTACCTTGATCCCAAAACCAGACAAGGACCCCATCAAAAAGAATTACAGACCAATAACCTTGATGAACACGGATGCGAAAATTCTCACCAAAATACTAGCCCATAGGATCCAACAGTACATTAAAAGGATTATTCACCATGACCAAGTGGTATTTATTCCAGGGCTGCAAGGTTGGTTCAACAACTGCAAATCAACCAACGTGATACACTACATCAATAAAAGAAAGAACAGGAACCATATGATACTCTCAATTGATGCTGAAAAGCATTTGACAAAGTACAGCATTCTTTCTTGATCAAAATTCTTCAAAGTGTAGGGATAGAGGATACATACCTCAATATCATCAAAACCATCTATTAGAGCTTTTCCCCTAAGGTCAGGAACATGGCAGGGATGTCCACTACCACCACTGCTATTCAACATAGTACTAGAAGTCATAGCCTCAACAATTAGACAACAAAAAGAAATTAAAGGCATCCAAATCAGCAAAGAAGAAGTCAAACTCTCACTCTTTGCAGGTGATAGGATACTTTATGTGGAAAACACAAAAGACTCCACTTCAAAACTGCTAGAACTCATACAGGAATCCAGTAAAGTATCAGGATATAAAATCGATGCACAAAAATCAGTTGCATTTCTATACACCAACAGCAAGACAGAAGAAAGAGAAATTAAGGAGTTGGTCCCATTTACAATTGCACCCAAAACCACAAGATACCTAGGAATAAAACTAACTGAAGAGGCAAGGAGTCTGTACTCAGAGAACTATAAAGTACTCATGAAAGAAATTGAAGACGACACCAAAAAAATGGAAAAATGTTTCATGCTCATGGATTGGAAGAACAAATATTGTGAAAATGTCTATGCTATCTAAAGCAATCTACACGTTTAATGCAATCCCTATCAAAATACCATCAATTTTTTTTCAAAGAATTGAGACAAATTATCCTAAAATTTATAAGGAACCAGAAATAGACAGAGGAATGTTGGAAAAGAAAGCCAAAGTTTGTGGCATCACAATTCCAGACTTCAAGCTCTATTACAAAGCTGTCATCCTCAAGGCAGCATGGTACTGGCACAGAAATAGACCCATAGATCAATGGAACAGAATAGAGAGCCCAGAAATAGACCCTCAAATATATGGTCAACTAATCTTTGACAAAGCAGGATAGAATGACTAATGGAAAAAAGACAGTCTCTTCAACAGATGGTGCTGGGAAAATTGGGCCACCACATGCAGAAAAATGAAACTGGACCATTTCCTTATGGTCTCAAAATGGATGAAAGACCTCAGTGTGAGAAAGGAATCCATGAAAATCCTTGAGGAGAACACAGGCAGCAACCTCTTCAACCTCAACCACAGCAACTTCTTCCTAGAAACATCGCCAAAGGGAAGGGAAGCAAGGGCAAAAATAAACTATTGGGACTTCATCAAGATCAAAAGCTTTTGCACAGCAAAGGAAATAGTAAAAAAATCAAAAGACAACTTACAGAATGGGAGAAGATATTCACAAATGATATAATCAGTTAAAGGGCTAGTATCCAAAATCTATAAAGAGCCTATCAAGCTCAACACCCAAAGAACAAATAATCCAATCAAGAAATGGGCAGAGGACATGAACAGACATTTCTGCCAAGAAGACATCCAGATGGCCAACAGATTCATGAAAAAGTGCTCAATATCACTGGGCATCAGGGAAATACAAAATGAGACACCACCTCATACCAGTCAGCATGGCTAAAACTATCAAGTCAGGAAATGACAGATATTGGTGGGGATGCAGAGAAAAGGGAATCCTCCTACACTTGGTGGGAACGCAAGCTGTTGGAAAATAGCATGGAGGTTCCTCAAAAACTTTCAAAAAGTTGAAAATAGAACTACCCTACGACCCAGCAATCACACTACTGGGTATTTACCCTAAAGATACAAATGTAGTGATCCGAAGGGGCAGGTGCACCTGAATGTTTATAGTAGCAATGTCCACAATAACCAAACTATGGAAAGAACCTATATGTCCAATGACAGATGAATGGATAAAGAAGAGGTAGTATATATATACACAACGGAATACTATAGAGTCATCAAAAGAAACGAAATCTTGCCATTTGCAACACCGTGGATGGAACTAGAGGGTATTATGTTGAGCAGAATAAGTCAATCAGAGGAAGACAGTTATCATATGATCAACTCATATGAAGAATTTGAGAGGCAAAGTAGGTGGTTTGGGGGGTAGGAAAGGAAAAATGTAACAAGATGGGAGCTGGAGGGAGACAAACCATAAGAGACTCTTAATCTCAGAAAAACAAACTGAGGGTTGCTTGGGGGGTGGGGGACTAGGGAGAGGGTAGTTGGGTGATGGACATTGGGAAGGGGATGTGCTATGGTGAGTGCCGTGAAATGTGTAAGCCTGATGACCCACAGACTTTACCCCTGGGACTAATAATACATTATATTTAATAAAAATAGTTAATAAAAAATAGAACAAAAAAGATAAATAAAATAAAAATTTTCACCTTGTGAATAAAAAATAATAAGGAATAATTGATCCCCAACAATAGCCATATGTTAGGACAATAATCATTATGTGGGAAATCAGAACTTTTTTCCATCCCATGGTTCTATGAAAGAATAAAATAATCCCAATAGTTAACTTCTGTAGGATGTTCTATGTCTCTTATTCCCTCCTTCCCCCACTCTCATTTGGTTCTTGAGCCCAAGAGATGGAATGCAGAACATGGTAAGAACCTATTTGATGCAAGTTAGTTATTACTTTCTTTACCATGAGTTTTTGTGAATATAAGTGATAAATGTTCCAAGCATCATGTTTAGTTTAGAGCAATTTACTCGGAATTACTTAAATTTATCTTTTCTTAGGTGTTAAAAATGGAAAGAAGAAAGTGTTGCTAAGTAGAATTATCATTCATTGGTTAAACAGAATTAACATTTGTAAGGTACAAACATGGAGAGTTACCTTTCATATAGACTGACTAATATAATCATTTCTATTAAACTGTCTTGACTTCTCAAACAAATTAGCCTAACTTTTGAAACAAAATTGAAAAAGTTGGAGTTCTTAACTCATTCAAAAGTAGATTAAATATGTTATAACTAAATGGGATAAGTCTAACTATAAGAGATAATTCAGAGAAATACTTGTATTCACCGTAGGACTGTTAAAACTTAACTTATACTTATTTTGTTCAAATTAACCACTCTATTATCTTCATTTTACAATTCTCTACACTTAGTTAAACACATGGTTCACAATATATTAAAGGATAATACCTGAAAATAAGAATTAGATAAGCTTATGATATGATCAGTGAATCAAATTATGTTGAATTCAGATTAAATATAATGAGAAAAAACTATCCTTTTTTATTATTGAGATAAAATTGGTATATAACATTGTATAAGTTTCAATTGTATAACACTGTAATTTGACATTTTTATGCACTACAAAATGATCTCCAATAAAAGTCTAGTTACCATCCATCACCATAAAATTGGCTCATTTCATCCACTTCACACATCTTCCATGACCCTTCTCCATTCTGGTAACTATAAATCTGTTTTCTGTATCTGTGAATTTGTTTTTATTTTATTTTCTTTGCTCATTTGTTGTTGTTATTATTATTGTTTGCTTTCCACATATGAGTGAAATCATATGGTATTTGTCTTTCTCCATCTGATGTATTTCACTCAGCATAATACCTTTAAGGTCCACCCATGTTGTCACAAATGGCAAGATTTCATTCTTTTTTAATGTTGAGTAGTATTCCATTGTGTGTATATACCACATCCTCTTTATCTATTCATCTATTGATGGACACTTTATGTTGTTTCCAGTTCTTAGCTATGAGAAAAACTATTGTTACAAGGAGATGATAAATCAAGAATGTTAAGTGCTGGGGAACCTGGGTGGCTCAGTGGGTTAAGCCTCTGCCTTCGGCTCAGGTCATGATCTCAGGGTCCCAGGATTGATGCCTGCATTCGTCTCTCTGCTTGACTGGGAACCTGCTTCCCCCTCTCTCTCTGCCTGCCTCTCTGCCTACTTGTTGTCTCTGTTTGTCAAATAAATAAATAAAATCTTAAAAAAAAAAAAAGAATGTTAAGTGCTTAAACTTTGTGTTGTCATTTATAGAGTTTTGTATCCTAAAGCTGAGATTAACCCTGATCATTGGCCATAGTTACATTACCTAAATTTTTGCTCCTCTGACTCATACTTTATTCTATTTTACTTGTTTTAGATATAGAAAAAAGATTGTACACTTTGTGTGTTGGGATGCAGGAAGGTATCTTGCTATAGACTCTTGCTCCATGAATTGACTTCCCCAGATGCAGTGATGTATCCAGGCAGAAGCATTCAGCCCATGCCTGGCTGTTTATGCCACCTCACCTCCCTGCTACCAGTGCAATGGACTAGTGACTCAAGATAATCCCCTGGAAACCCTTCCCAGGAGCTGAGGTTTCCTTCCTTCAGAATGATGAAACTGAGAGGAAGTGAACTTTGGGTTGAGCTTCTGTTCCCCCCACTGCCTGACACTGACTTTTGAGAGTCCCAATATCTTCCGATTGCCAAAGCGTTCACTTTTCTCTTCCTTGACTTCTCAACAGCATTCAAAGCAGTTAACCATTTTGGCTGCAGATTGACACCTTTATCTCCTGTAGAACTTTTCCCTTACCTTCTGAAAGGACTCCACACTTGATTTTTCCCTACATCACTGGCCATTTTTTCTAAGGCTCCTTGGCTGACTTTCCTCCTCACCTCTCTAAATGTTGAGTACTCTTGGGTTTTTTCCTTTGCTCCCCTCTCTCTTCTGTTTACACTCCTGACCTGGAGGTTATCTAGACCCTGGGATTAAATACCATCTATATGAAAATGGAACCCAAATCTCTCAGTCTCCACATCCATCTTCTGACTTTCGCCTATTTGACATCTCCCTTAGATGTATCTGGAATTTGGGACAACTGGGTGATTCAGTTGATGAAGCTTCTGTCTTCGGCTCAGGTCATGATCCCAGGGTCCTGGGATTGAGTCCAGCGATAGGCTCCCTGCTCAGTGGGAGCCTGCTTCTCCCTCTCCCTCTGCCACTCCCTCTGCTGGTGCATGCTCGCTCACTCTCTCTCTCTCTCTCTGACAAATAAATACATAAAATCTTAAAAAAAAAAAAAAAAGATGGCTCCAGAATCTCAGACCTACCACGGTGGAGTTAATTTGTGATTCTCACATTCTATCCATCCCCCAACCTAAACTATTTGTTTTCTTCTCAGTTTTTCCACCTGAGTAAATAATACACCATCCACCCAGACCTAGCTGGTAGAATCAAAAACATCGGCATTACCCTTAGTCCAAGATACCATTATCTCATACTTAAACCACTGCAGTAACCTTCCCAACTGGTCATTCCTCTTTTCCTCTCTATGTACATCACTTCTTGCCATAGCATCACTTGGCAACTTGTCACTCAGATTCAGTTTAAATTTCACCTCCTCAGAGAAATTTTCCATGGCCAGTTACCAAGTTTTAATTTTTTGGCATAGCTTTTTTTCTCCCTTTTCATCTCTCTGTCCCTGTCTCTGTCTCTCTCTTCTTAATTTACAGTTTCCCACAGTTGGAATCTATGCTCCATGTCTTATTCACCGCTGTACCTTAGCTCCTGGTATAGAATACAGACTTGATAAACATCAGTTTAGTGACTAATTGAAAGAGAAACTGTACTCACTGGATATTTTCTGAATAGTTGGAAATCCTCTTAAATCCCCTGCCCACCCATATACCTTCCATGTATTTAACAACAGCTCTCTACTCTTCTTTTCTTTTTTTTAAAAAAGATTTTAATTATTCATTTGAGAGAGAGAACACGAGAGTGGGGAATGTCACAGGGAGAAGCAGACTCTCTGCGGAGCATAAATTTCCACACCCCTACCCCTTGTAGGGCTCCATCCCAGGACTTCAGGATCATGACCCGAGCCGAAGGCAGACACTTAACTGACTGAGCCGCCCAGGTGCCCCAAGCTATCTATATTTCTGTACCAAGTTATCAACCTTGCCCCCATCATAAACTTACTAAGATGTTTCTAAGAAGCACTGAAGTTTACAAAACTGAGTTCTTTATCTTTTACTTATTGATTTGAAAGGCTCTTTATACATTAAGATATTACCTTTTGTCTATCAGATTGCAAAATTTTTCTCCTATATTTCTATTGATACTTTAAATTTGTCATTGGGCTTTAATTTTGTTTATGTATTTATTACTGCATAGAAGTTTAAATTTTTATGTTACTGTCTTTAGTGCTAGGCTTAGAAATACTTTTTCTTCCCCAAAATTATATGGATACTTATCTATTTGTATTTTGGTTTATATTCTCTGAAACTTGTTTTGCTGTCAAGTGAGAGGTAAGGATTCAACTTTATTCTTTTTCAAATCATAAGTCAATTGTCTCATTACCAGTCACCAATAAGTCCATCCTTTTGCCAGCAATGTCAACTTGAGGCAGTCTGTGTGGTGGTCAAAAGAATGGCCTTGAGTTCAGACAACATGGGTTAAACCAGGCTGATCCTCTTATTAATATGCTTTCTAGTGTTTCTAAAATTCACCCTCTTCATCTGCAAATATGAGATAATGAGATAAGAGTAGTATCTACCTCAAAGTGTTGTGTAAGAATAAGATAATTGTGAAATACTCAGCATGATTCCTGGCACATGGTATGCTTCATTACTATTATTACAACTTTTTAATTTCTTAATTTAACCCTTCAACTTCAAATGGAATTTTGGTTGAAATTGTATTGAATATATAATTTTATAAAATTGTCATATTTACAGAGTAAAGTCCTCCCATTCAGGAGCACAGCATATCTTCTTAATAGGCTTTGCTTTCTTTTCTCCCTTTCTTTTTAGGCTTCTTCCTAGGAGATATATAGCTATAGATATATCATATATGTTATATTATTATAAATATATATTATTGCTATTTTTTAAAGCTTTATTTATTTATTTGACAGACAGAGATCACAAGCAGGCAGAGAGGCAGGCAGAGGGAGAGAGAGAGAGGGAAGCAGGCTCTCCGCTGAGCAGAGAGCCCGACATGGGGCTCCATCCCAAGACCCTGGGATCATGACCCGAGCCAAAGGCAGAGGCTTTAACCCACTGAGCCACCCAGGCGTCCCAAAATTATTGCTATTTTTAATAGGCTCTCTTTTCTCATTCTGTTGTCTAATGGATTAGTACTTGGAATTCTATCACTATTTAAAGATTTTTCTTTGCATTTATAGTCATATTTCTTCTTTACTAATGATATACATTTCTCTTTCTTTTTTCATTCATCAGACTTATTTGATGTTTGCCTACCTTATCAGCCTTAAGACTTTACATGTCAATTCTATTTTTATTTTGTCTATAATATTGTTCCTTTTTTAATTTAATCTATTTTCTTGATAGATTTATTAGTTAATTTTTCCCACTTTCTCTTTCTTTCAAGTTTTTATTTCAATTCCAGTTAGTTAACACACAGTGTAATAGTTTCAGGTGTAGAATTTAGTGATCAACCCTTACATATAAGGGTTTATCATAGCAAGTGCTTATCAGAGCAAGTGCCTTCCCTAAAACCCATCACCCATTTAACCCATCACCCTGCCCACCTCTCCTCCAGTAACTCTGGACTGTTTTTTTCTCTATAATCAGGAGTGGTTTTTTTGGTTTGTCTCTTTCCTCCCCTTTCCTCCACCACATTTATCTGTTTTGTTTCTTAAATTCTACATATGAGTGAAATCATATGGTATTTGTCTTTCTCTGACTTATTTTGTTTAGAGTACACTCTAACTCCATTCATGTCATTGCAAATGGTAAGATTCCATTCTTTTTTGTGGCTGAGTAATATTCATATATATATGAATGTACATATATATATGTATATACACACTTATGTATATATGTGTGTCTATCTATATAATTATACATATATGGTAATATATATGTATATATATTATTATAATAATGTCATAATTTGGCTATTGTAATAATGCTGCTAAAAACATCAAGATGCATGTATCCCTTCAAATTAGTATTTTTGTAACCTTTGGGAAAATCCCTAGTAGTACAATTGCCGAATTGTAGGGTAGTTTAATTTTTGACTTTTTGAGGAACCTCCATACTATTTTCCAGAGTGGCTGCTCCAGTTTGCATTCCCACCAGCAGTGTAAGAGTGTTCCTCTTTTACCACATCCTTACCAACATCTGTTGTTTCCTGTGTTGTTAATTTTAGTAATTCTGACTGGTGTGAGGTGATACTCATTGTAGTTTTGATTTGTATTTGCATGATGATGAATGATGCTGAGCATCTTTTCACGTGCCAGTTTTCCTGCTTTCTTTATGTTTATGTTTTTGGGTCTCCCTCCCCGTGTTTTAGTTGTGTATATTATTTATTTAAAATACAGAGTTGATTATAACCCACAGAGGTTTTTTCACCCCTTAAAACGTTCTCATTGCTAGTTTCTAAATTGTCAGAGATTTTCACTTCTGGTACCTCTAGGCTAGAAAATTCCACATTCACTGGAAAACAATAAAGTCCTTAAAATGTTACTAATTTTTGATGTTCATATATATTTATGTCCTGTTCTACTCTATAATTTCATTTTTTATATTTAGGAATTTAGGATTTTATATATATATTTGATATCTCTTTCTGTATAAGAAACCATCACAACTACCACAACTCAGTGACTATTTACAACATATATTTATTATGTCACAGTTTCAATGAGTCAAGAGGCTAAACGTAGCTTTACTGGATCCTCTGCTCAGGGTCTCACAAGGCTGAAATTATGTGTGAGCCAGGCTGTGACCCGTTCTAGAATTTGGGGTTCTCTTTCAAATTGGTTGTTGACAGAGCTCACTTCCTTGTGATTATAGAGCCGAGAATCCTCTTTCTTATTATAGCTGTAGGCCACTCTCAACCCTGAAAGTTCCCTGCAATTCCTTGCTGAGTGCTCCCTCCCAGAGGACCTCTCACAACAGGGAGGTTTGCTTCTTCAAGGCCAACAGAAGATTCTCTGACATCTAAGCTTTCTGTTAAAGGATTCACCTGATTAGGTCAGGCCCACCCAGGGCAATCTTCATTTTGATTATTTTAAAGCCAACTGATTAGACACCTTAATCACATCTGCCAAAACTACTCACTTTTTCTGGTTTAATCTAATCTAACCACAGCAGTGACACCCATCATATTTACAGGTCCTGTCCATAGTCAAATGAAGAGGATTATAGAGGAAGTGTATAAGGGGCAGGAATCTTTATTATGTGGTAAGAGTAGTTCTACCTCACTATTTTTTTTAAAGAATTTTTGTGTTTTATTTTTTGCTTTTTAGTTTTTCAGGGTAAGACTTGGGAACAACTTGTCTAGGAGAAATAAATCTGTTGTACTTTATTGGGATCACATTAAACTAGAAATTAACTAATTAACTTGAGAAGAAACTGATTTGAATCCTAACCAGACATAAAATATGTATTTCCATTAGTTCAAGTGTTCTATATGTGTCCTTCTTTTGTGTTAAATTTTATTTTATACAGACATTGCAAATTTATGAAAAAAATAGACTTGGAATTTTAATTTTCTTGAAATAATTCAATAGCATTGGAGTTCTTTTTTAAGAGGTTTTATGAAATTCCTGTAAAATTGCCTGGACCTGGTAATGTTTTTAGAAGATCATGCTTCAGCAACTGCTATTTTTTTCTTGGAAATTTGTCTGCTTATATACTCTATCATTTTTATGGTAATTTATTCATTTCTTCCAGGTTTTTCATTTTATTTACATAGAGTTGAGCAGAGTAATCTCAGAATTCTTTGTCCTCCTTTCTGGAGTTATTTTCCTACTGTCATTTCTTAATCTATGTAGTTAAACTTTCCCTATTTTTCCTTAATTAAGTTAATTTGTTTATTCTATTTTTTTCCTCAGGTTTATTTTTCCTCAATTAGTTTTATTTTTCTATTCTTAAAATCCATTGATTCTATTTTCAGGTTGATTAATATATCCTTCTATTTTCTTTCAGTTTATTTTCTTTTTCTTTTTCAAACTTTTTAAATTGGTAGTTTAATTCATTTATTTTTATTTCCTGTCTTTAAAAGGAATTAACATATTTAGGCTATGACTTTTTTTTTAGCACTGTGCTATAATATTTCCTTATAGTTATTACTATATTTTTAAAATTCTACAGTTTTAGTTTATAGCTCTTCTTTGACCCATGACCTAATTGTTTACAATTTTTTAAAATTATCAGATGAAAGGACTTTTATTTTCTTATTTATTTCTAGTTTTATTCAATTGTAATCACATTTATTGGTTGGAGGTTACTCTTCAGTCTAATTATAATCAATTTCCATGACTACTCCTTAGGTATTTGAAAACAAGGTGGATTTTATATTTTCAGGAACAGAGTTCAACATGCATAAAATAGATTTATTTAATAATGTTGCTCAAGTCTTTTAGAACTTACTCTCCTTCATTTTTTTTTTTTTTTGGTCTATTTCTCCTTGTAATTCCTATCATTTGTGCTTTATGAATGTCACTACTATTTTGATTGGTGTATAGATTTTTATAACTTTTATATCTTCACTACCAAATGTCCCCTTTGGAATTATAAAGGAATTATATAATTCCTTTTATCTTGAATTCCATTTTATCTGATTTTGACTTCTCAAGACCTTCTTCAAGTTCAACTCTTTTGAAAGTTTTAGGTGTCTTCTGTATACACAACAAAGTTTTTCTTGGTCTCTAACCTTGAAATATTTTTTCATTTAATAGGTGGGTTAAGCATTTACATTTATCAATATAATAGATACATTTGCCCTTCTGTCATATTGTTCTATGTTATAGTATCTGATCATAGTTGTTTTTAAAAGTCTTTCCAATGTAATTTGCTTATTTTTGAGTGTATGTAGTTATTTGTTGCTTAAAAAGGTCTAAATTTTTATTTCTCTATTTACCTTTATTTCTTTAGACACTATTAGTTTCCTATGAGGGTCAATGATAGTATTAAAATATCCCCCCCTTGTTTTTGTCCCTTTGTGTTCCATTATGAGTCAATAAAATTATATTTCTTAGTGTTTGTTAAATTTTCTTTTATTTCCAGTATTTGATTGGCAACTTGAAGTAATATCCTTTGACTTCCAGATACTACTGATGGGGCAATCTATCTCTTTCTACCTTGATTCTTCCTATTTGCTTAACTACTTAATTTGTAAATTGTAAGGACGTATGTGACTTATTTCTGTCATTCTAGTCTTATTTGTTTCAGTCTTGGTTCTACAGTTAAATATATTTAATTGGCACTGCAAGTTTTTTTACTTTTGTTTCCCTAGTCTTCCTTGGTTGATAAAATTTATCCTCCATTAACTTCCTCAGTAGAGGATCACGGGCATTCTTACTTCTTGAGTTCTTACGTGTTTAAAATATTTCTCAAGGTCTTGAAGGACAATCTGGGTGGCTATAAAATCATTAGCTTAGTAACTTCACTAGGATATGCCCTGGTATTGACCATTTTAGGTCAATTTTCTATGAACCAGGGTTCCATGAATCCTTTTAACAGACCTATTCATAAATGTTTATAACCTTAAGGATTTCTTGCATTATTTGCCATTTCTAGTCACCTTTAAGCAGTCCAGTAGTGCATACACTGGCTCTTCTTTGCCTGACTTTTCTATTGTGTTTTTTCTAGTTCTTTTAAACACCTTAATTTTTTTTTAACTTTTCCCATTTCTATTTCTTGATCCTTTATATTCCCATGAATTTTCCACAGTTTCTATTATTCTGTCTTTTGCAGTTCATCTTCATTTCTGTAATGGTTTTCCCTTTTCTACTTTTTTTGAGTTCTGTCACTTCATATTTTACTTTTCTGTTATTTCACAATACTCATACATAGTGCTTGCACATGTGTTTTTTTAACATAAATAATTGTTTCTTTTTTAAAGATTTATTAATTTGAGAGAGAGAGTGTGCACATATTGGGGGGAGGAGCAGAGAGAGAGGAAGAGAGAGACTCCCCAGCAAAGTCCCCGCTAAGCAAGGAGCTGGATGTGGGGGTTGATCATGACTTGAGATCATGACCTGAGCCAAATAAAATCAAACGCTCAACTGACTGAGACACCTAGGTGCCCCCAAAATAATTATTTCTTTTACCATTTAAAAAATATTCATTATGAAGTACTTTGTACCAAATACCACTCTTCTATGGCATTATTTTTTGGAGAGTATTGAGTTCTTGATTGATATTACTACTCACATCTTTTTTCTGTAATATCTTTTTATCAATGCTGTGTTAGTTTCTTTTTTTAATCAATGTTTTTACTTTATTTTTTTTAAAAGACTTTATTTATTTATTTGACAGAGATAGAGAGAGGGGGGGGGACAAGCAGGGGGAGCAGAAGAAGGAGAAGCAGTCTCCCCACTGAGCAGGGAGCTCGGCGCAGGACTTGATACCAGGCTCCTAGGATCATGACCCAAACTGAAGGCAGACGCTTAATTGACTGAGACACCCAGGGACCCCCGATCAATGTTTTCTAATGTGTGACATTTTCCTGTTTTGACTATTTGCAATTGTTTCCTATGGAAGGGTACAGAGTATTGTTACTAAAACCAGTGCAACTATATTGTCAAGGATATCTTACCTTTATTTAACACATGCGATTAACAAAGCAATTTGGACAAAAGCTCTTATTTTTATTTTCATCCTATCAGGACTCTATGAACCAGATAGGGTAATTATTATACCCATTTCTTAGATGAAGAGATTTGGAATCAAACAGATTATAAAACTTTTCTTAATAGTTATTAAAACCTGGTTCCCAAGTCCAGGCTCCAACCATCAAATATACTGAAACTAGTAACTCTCTTTGCATAGGTATCTTTCCTTTGGGTGTTTGTAGTCTATCTTAAAATTGGCAGTGAGAAATAAGTTTTATTTTTTGTTATGAAATGACTAGGTAAAAGAGTAAATTTATTTATTACCCATTTTCTTCTTATTTGATCTTTATGTAGAATTCAAGATGATTTTTTTTTAATTTTATTTATTTAAGAGAGAGAGAGCACGAGTGGAGGGAGGGGCAGAGGGAGAAAGAGAAGGACAAAGAGGCTCCCCACTGAGCATAGAACCCAGTTCAGTCCTAGGACCCTGAGATCATGACCTGAGCCAAAGGTAGGTGCTTAACCAACTGAGCCACCCAGGTGCCCCCATAGGATGATCTTTTTTTTTTTTTTTTTTAAAGATTTTGTTTATTTATTTGACAGAGAGAAATCACAAGTAGACGGAGAGGCAGGCAGAGAGAGAGAGGGAAGCAGGCTCCCTGCTGAGCAGAGAGCCCGATGTGGGACTCGATCCCAGGACCCTGAGATCATGACCTGAGCCGAAGGCAGCGGCTTAACCCACTGAGCCACCCAGGCGTCCCCCCATAGGATGATCTTAAGGAAATATTGTATCTATTTCCTGCTCAATGGGTAATTAGCTGGGTATTTAACTTAATGGTTCTCAGTTTCTTCACCTTAAAGTATCTAGGCTTAAACTCAAATATCTAAAACTGGTATTCAAAGAGTTGAACTCTCAATATCTTTTGAACTGAGAGAAGACATCTTGAACCAAATAAAAGACTGAATCGCAAGATGAGACGCTTACAGCTCTACTTGTCTATAGCAAGGGTAAGTACAGAGCTTTCTTATGGGAGGAGACAGCACGGGAAAGACAAGAGAACATTCTACAGACTCCTAATATGTTACTGTTAACCTTATTTCTCCTCCCTGCAAACAGTTCAACTTTACACAGTATCTCAATCTCACACAAACTGAAACTAATGTCCTAGGTAATTCCATAGGACAGAGCTTCTTCCTCTCTTTCTTCTACAGTTTGTTCCCATCTCTGGCTCTCCCCTCACAGCCTTCCTCTGTGAAGTAATGTTGACTTCTGTTATACTTCTTTGACTCAATAAACACATAGTTTGTGCCTAACACATGCCAACACAGTGGTAAGAACTGGTGTTAGTGCTTGAGAAATAACTCATACCGAAAGTTATAAAATTTTGATCTATTCTGAGGAAAAAAGCTATGGAAATTCAATCAATAAAAGAGAGAGGCTGTCATACTACAGCTTATTGTTATCTCCAATCTGGAAATGTAACAACAAACATACTTTGTGATTTGCACAGTTTTTATTTATTACATATTTTCTCCTTCAGCCAGATTTGTGGCTTATAAAAATAACCAAATATTTGCTTACAAATTGTTATAATGAAAATCTGTAGCCTGCTGCAGTAAGATTCATGGTCATGGTAACTTTGAAAGCATTTGTTTGCATTTGGAGTGTGGGGGAATAATTTAAATTTTAAATTTTTGCATAAATTATTTATACGTTGAGTCCAAGATGCAGTGCAATTACGACAACATTTTTTAGAAGTCAGGCAGAAGTTTGAAATTTATAAATACCTCTTTACATTTTGGCGGCCCTAGATATAGTTTTCTAGAAAGCTGTATTTTTTGTTGTTTGAATAGCAGTTAGCTGTTTTCATTCTCTCTAACAGATGGAACCAAAGCATTGTGAACATTTTTATTAAAACAGCAAATGAAGCTATGAAAGAAGTGTCACATTGCCAAGTATTCATCTTGCAAATTAAATTCTACAACTTAGCAGGTGGTTTAAGTTCCCTTTAGAAATTTAAAATCAGCTTATTTCATTTCTGTGTGGCTTAACAGAGACACAGGTTCACTTCTGCATTCACTTACACAGAATCTGTTTGCACGTTTCTTAGAATTGACAGTTGGGAAAATATTTGCCAACTCTCACTCAAAATGGCTCATGATTGCCACATTCAGTTGGTTGAGGCTTCAATTTCCTTCACTATTAAAGTCGACTCTTTGTCTTTGGAATCCGTTTGCAAGGCCCGGCTGGATCCAAAAATTTAAAGCCCAAATTCAGCATTTTTTTTTGCTAATTTTGATGTACATTATCATTCAGTGTACTGGCATGATGCTACACAGGATAGAAAACTCCCCAAATTATGTGGCAGTTATTATGGACTGAGAGTCTGTGGACTCAGATTCATAAGTTTAATTCTAATCTCCAATGTGATGGTATTTGGAGGAGGGGCCTTTGGGTGGTAACTAGATCATGGAAACAGAAACCTCAGAAACCCACTAATCATGGGATTAGTGCCCATATAAAAGAGACTCCAGGGAGCATTTTCTTCCCTTTCACCATGTGAAGACACATCAAGAAAGTGTTCTCTATAAACCAGGGAGCAGGTCCTCACCAGACACTGATTCTTCCAACACCTTGATTTTGGACTTCCCGGACCCTAGAATTGCAAGAAATAAGGTTCTGTTGTCTATAAGCCATCCAGTCTATGATATTCTGTTATAGTAGCCTACCTGGGTTCAAGTTTAGAGAATGATAGTCAGTTGACTTTTCCAAGTCTCTACAGGTTTTTACTGATTAACTATGGTAAATCTGACACACTAAAGAACTAGCTATAGTGGGCATTTCAGAGGTGATGAAGTAGAAGTACTTTTCACTGCTTCTAATGCCACCACCATAAGGTTAATTTCACAAAAGCCTCCATTTTCCTCCAAAAAATTTTTTTCAATGTTCTTCCACAACCTACAAAGTGAAACTTAAGACTCATCATTCACATACTTGTTTCACCCACCAGCTGTTTTTATGACTACTTCTCAACAGATCTTGTTCCTGATAAACTGGTCTATTTATTGTTTTCCAAGAAAGTTGGCAGTACTTTGTGTACTCCTGTATTCACCTTTACCCTGTACCTTCCTTCTTCCTTTTCATTGCCTACATCCTTCTTTTCCCTGCAGGCACAACTTAAATCACAATGGAGCCAAGCACTGAGCTCTCAGCTTGGGGTTACCTTAAACTGTGATCTGCAGCATAGTCAGACCACTGCTCTTTGAGCAGGGACCCCACAAATGTCAGATCCAGGGACACCCACCTTCGTCCACCAGAAGAGCAGAGCGGCAGGATCTGCTGGGTTTGGAGACTGGGCTGTGTGCTAGAGACAGAAATGTTTGGTCACAGGCCTAGTGAGCTCTGAGTGCAGCTGGAGACCAGGGAGATGGGAGTGATTGAGTACTCTTCTCTAAGTACACATTGAGGAGTGGGACCCTAAGCTCTCACCTCCTCCGGGCCGGAGATTGGGAGGCCACCATTTTCATTCCCATCCTCCAGAGCTCTATGGAAAGCATTCAGGGAACAAAAGCTCCAGAGCGAACCCTGGCAGATTACTTAGCCTGGCCCCTGGCAAGGGCAGCACAATTCCACCTCGGGCAAAGACATTTGAGAATCAATATAACTGGCCCCACCTCCAGAAGATCAGCAAGAACATCCAGCCAAGACCAAGCTCACTGATCAAGGACAACAGCAGAATTCCAGAGGAGGGGAAAACAAAGCATGGAATCCATGGCTTTCTCCTCAGGATTCTTTAGTCTTGCAAAGTTAATTAATTTTTTTAAATATTATATTTTTCTTATTCTAGTTTTTAAAACTTTTCCTATTTCTTCTTTTAACATTTTTTAATGAGTTTATCTTAACAATACCTTTCTTTAAAAAAATCTTTTTAAACCTCCAAATTATAGTCATATTTTATCCTTCATTGTATCTAACTTTATTTTTAGTATACATAAAGGATTTTTTCTTCTAAAAAATTTTGTGCAATTTCTTCTGATAGATCAAAATATACCCTAAATCTAGCATAGGGCTTTGTTCTGGGAGAAATGGATGCATTCCTAGACATGTATTAACTACCAAAGCTGAACCAGAAAGTAATAGAAAACCTGAACAGACCCATAACTGGTAAGGAGATTGAAGCAATCATCAAAAATCTCACAAAAAACAGGAGGCCAGGGACAGATGGCTTCCAGGGGAAGTTCTACTAAACATTTAAAGAACAAGTAATACTTAGTCTCCTGAAACTGTTCCAAAAAATAGAAATGGAAGGAAAACTTCCAAACTCATTTTATGAGGCCAGCATTATCTTGATTCCCAAACCAGACAGAGACCCCATCAAAAGGAGAATTACAGACCAATAACTTTGACGAACACAGATGCGAAAATTTTCACCAAAATACTAGCCAATAGGATCCAACAGACATTGAAAGGATTATTCACCATGACCAAGGATGCAAGGTTGGTTCAACATCCACAAATCAATCAATGTGATACACTACATTAAGAAAGAACGGGAAGCATATGATACTCTCAATAGATGCTGAAAAGCATTTGACAAAGTACAGGATCCTTTCTTGATCGAAACTCTTCAAAGTGTAGGGATAGAGGGTACAAACCTCAATATCATCAAAGCCATCTATGAAAAACCCATAGCGAATATCATTCTCAATGGGGAAAAATGAGAGCTTTTCCCCTAAGGTCAGGAACACGGCAGGGATGTCCACTATCATCACTGCTATTCAACATAGTACTGGAAGTTCTAGCCTCAGCAATCAGACAACAAAAAGAAATTAAAGGCATCCAAATCAACAAAGAAGAAGCCAAATTCTCACTCTTTGCAGATGATAGGATACGTTATGTGGAAAACCCAAAAGACTCCACTCCAAATCTGCTAGATCTTGTACAGGAATTCAGTAAAGTGTCAGGATATAAAATCAATGCACAGAAATCAGTTACATTTCTATACACCAACAGCAAGACAGAAGAAAGAGAAATTAAGGAAGCAATCCCATTTACAATTGCACCTAAAACCATAAGATACCTAGAAATAAACCTAACCAAAGAGGCAAAGAATCTGTACTCAGAGAACTATAAAGTACTCATGAAAGAAATAGAGAATGACACAAAGAAATGGAAAAGTGTTCCATGCTCATGGATTGGAAGACCAAATATTGTGAAAATGTCTATGCTACCTAAAGCAATCTACACGTTTAATGCAACCCCTATCAAAATACTATCTTTTTTTTTTTTCAAAGAAATGGAACAAATAATCCCAAAATTTATAAGGAACCAGAAATAGCCAGAGGAATGTTTAATAAGAAAGCCAAAGTTGGTGGCATCACAATTCCAGTCTTTAAGCTTTATTACAAAGCTGTCATCATCAAGGCAGTTTGTACTGGCACAGAAATAGACACATAGATCAATGGAACAGAATAGAGAGCCCAGAAATAGACCCTCAAATACATAGACCCTCAAATATATGGTCAACTAATCTTTGACAAAGCAAGGTAGAATGTCTAATGGAAAAAAGTCTCTTCAACAGATGGTGCTGGGAAAATTGGGCCACCATATGCAGAAGAATGAAACTGGATCATTTCCTTATACCACACACAAAAATAGACTCAAAATGGATGAAAGACCTCAATGTGAGAAAGGAATCCATGAAAATCCTTGAGGAGAACACAGGCAGCAACCTCTTAGACCTCAGCCACTGCAACTTCTTGCTAGAAACATCATCAAAGGCAAGGTAATCAAGGTCAAACATGAACTATTGGGACTTCATCAAGATCAAAATCTTTTGCACAGCAAAGGAAACAGTTAGCAAAACCAAAAGACAACTGACAGAATGGGAGAAGATAATCACAAATCAGTTAAAGGGCTTGCATCCAAAATCTGTAAAGAACTTATCAAACTCAACACCCAAAGAACAAATATTCCAATAAAGAAATGGGCAGAGGACATGAACAGACATTTCTGCCAAGAAGACATCCAGATGGCCAAGAGACTCATGAAAAAGTGCTCCACATTACTGGGCATCAGGGAAATACAAATCAAAACCACAATGAGATACCACCTCACACCAGTCAGAATGGCTAAAATTAACAAGTCAGGAAATAACAGATGCGTGAAGATGTGGAGAAAGAGGAACCCTCCCACACTCTTGGTGGGAATGCATGCTGGTGCAGCTGCTCTGGAAAACAGCATGGAGGTTTCTCAAAAAGTTGAAAATAGTGCTATACTGCAACCTAGCAGTCACACCACTGGGTATTCACCCTAAAGATACAAATGTAGTGATCTGAAGGGGCACGTGCACCCGAATGTTTATAGCAATAATGCCCGCTATAGCCAAACTATGGAAAGAACTATGTCCATCAACAGATGAATAAAGAAGAGGTGGTGTATATATATGTGTGTGTGTGTGTGTGTGTGTGTGTATGCAATGGAATACTATGCAGCCATCAAAAGAAATCATGTCATTTGTAATGCCGTGGATGGAACTAGAGGGTATTTTGAGCAAAATAAGTCAATCAGAGAAAAACAATTATCATATGATCTCCCTGACATGAGGAATTTAAGAGGCAAAGTAGGGGGCTTGGGTAGTAGGGAAGGAAAAAATGAAACAAGATGAGATCTGGAGAGACACAAACCATAAGAGACTCTTAATCTCACAAAATAAACTGAGGGTTGCCAGGAGGAGGGGGAGTAGGGACGGGGTGGTTGGGATATAGACACTGGGGAGGGTATGTGTTATAGTTAGCGCTATGAAGTGTGTAAGCCAGACGATTCACAAACCTGTACCCCTAGGGCTAATAATACATTATGTTAATTAAAAAAAGGAATCGAAATCGGTCTATATTAATGTCAATCTCTGTTTTCTTTCCAGATGGTCTTGATGACCTCCTGCATCTGTAGTCTGCTCTGCCCTGCCTCAAAGTTAAATGAGAAGATATTGAATCTGCCTATCAACTTCCTCATCCAAGGAATCATTAGGGTGTGAAAGTATTCAAGCCTGAGCCAGAGTTGCTAAGTGAGCCCATGAATTCACCTAGGAGAACCCCATAAACAACTGGGGGGTAGGCTGCCTCTCTGACTTCTTCTGCTTACGTTTCTAGGATTCCTCTGTCCTAGCCAACATCTCCCACACACAGACACCTGATTACACACATGCAACCTTAACTATATTGGTCAGTGCCCGGGTTTCCCATGGAAGCTCAGCAGTGTCTCCTGTCAGCAGTGGGGATCTACCCATTATCTTGTTCCTGCCAACCCTATTCCCCGGCGGACTGGGTCCAGCCTGCCTTTCCATGACTTGGTGATGCTAATGACATAAAGGACCTAGCCAGTGCCTAAAATACAATAGACAGTTACCATTTCCCTTCTTTTGTGTTACCCCAGGTTACCTGGGGTCCACTTTCCCCTCAGACCCAAGAGAAATTCCTGTCTATAGCTCATTGCCTTCAACTCCTCTGGGAAGGTTTTCATCTTTGCTTCATTATGTCCCAAACACCCATCTTGGCCTTTACACCAGTTCCTACAAGAAATCCAACCAAGTAAAATATTTTGCAATTTTATGTGGGTTTTTATGCAAGTTGGGAGGCTCAAGGGGCATGGAGGTCTCCAACACAGCTTTCTATCTTCCTCTAGGTGTCCATTTCTCTCCTTGGTGTCCCCCCTGGTGACCTAACCTGTTGAGCACAGTCCTGGGGACATGTGTCTGGCCCTCATACCCCAGTGCTCCTGCCAGCAGTTTTGGTTTAAAAAGTTTCTCCTTCCTCATTATATTTGTTTTGCATGCAGTTTCTCGTATGATCTGATGCTGTATCTCGTAATAGTTCCTCCTGTGTACATCCCTCCATTTCTCACCTATTCGCCCACTCTCTCCCCAGGAGCAAAAGCATTGCTTTTGGTTCCCACACTTGTTCTAGAACTGGGCTGCCCCTGCCACGCCTTGCCTGTGCTGCCTTGTTCCCTGAGATTCAGTCTCCCTTCCCCCAGCTGATCCCACATTATTTACCACTAAACCCCTGCTTTGGGAAAAACCTTAACAGTTAACTGGGACAGCAAAGCTTTTTCCATTTCATAGATGTGTGTGCTGAGCCTGAGGCGGTGTTTCCTCCTAAATCTGCACACAGGGAAGCAGATTAATCACACAGATCTGAAGTAGGCACTGTTTGTTTTGCATGAACAAACAGCAATTGCTCTTTGTTTAAATTTAATAGTTAAAAATGAACAGTTCTAGTGATAATTACCACATATTTATATTGGCATTTTACTTTTTAAGTTCTAGAAGAACAGCAGTTTAACTCAATTGAATCATATTTATCAAGCCAAAGGTTAAATACTACTGCCTTTTAAAATTAGAGAAGATTATGAACTTGCTAAGAAAATCCCCTAAATTAATAGCCATGTGTAATAGACACATCTTTTGTTGAGGGGTGGGTAGCGAAGAGAGAAACAAAAGGAACTAACAGTAGATCAAAGTAAATATAACATTTGTTGACTAATACAGGGGAATATATATATAGAAAGTCATCATTGCTGCTAATAGTCACACAGGCTGACTTTGGTCAGTGGACCAATGAAATATGTTTGTCATAGAAGACACTGTAGTACATACCAGACACTAAAACCTTTTCACATCACACAACTAATCCTGCTGATGCAGCACTTACCACATTTATAACGGAGAATGTTGACAGCGGCATTTTTAATAAGAATATTGTTCGTGATAATTTCATGATTTACAAAATACATTACTGACTTATGAATCATGCTTAATTTTAATCCTGTTTCTAAACACTGCAAAGAGGAAAGTGTCCCTTTTCATTGCGACTGTCTATTTGCACCTCTCTTGAAAATGTGTCTTTCTGGTGCATGGTACACGGACATTTTAATTAAAACTTACCTATGTGGGAGCTTCCTACCTGCTTCTAGAAAATAACTCCAAATAAGAATGTTGGAACAGGGGCGCCTGGGTGGCTCAGTGGTTTAAGCCTCTGCCTTCAGCTCAGGTCATGATCTCAGGGTCCTGGGATCTAGCCCCACATCGGGCTCTCTGCTCGGCAGGGAGCCTGCTTACCCCTCTCTGCCTGCCTCTCTGACTACTTGTGATCTCTCTCTGTCTATCAAACAAATAAATAAAAATCTTAAAAAAAAAAAAAGAATGTTGGAACAATGATCAATTATGAATTGAAAGCAATCATCAATTTGGAATTAGAAATAGAGTATATTTCATATAATGTGTTTATTTTAAAAGTGTCTTTAGTTACTTTACTTTCAAAACTGAAGGTGTAATTTAAATTATGGAATTACATACCTGGAAGAGCTTTATATGAGAGATCAACCCCTCCTCACTTTCCTAGAAAGGCAATGAGAGGTTAATTACATACCTGAGACCAATAACCGATAGAAGGGCTGGAACTAATACAAAAAGCTCCTGATTTCTAGATTCACATTCTTTCTAAAACCTCAGTCTTCCACTAGTAAATAAGATTAGTCTGAAGTAGTAAGCTTCATTGTGCTTTAATAGATCAATTTTCTAAATGAAATTAAGATATCAATATTTCAACTAGTCAAACCATTGACTTTGTGCGGATATATTTTCATGTTTATAGTATTTTGCATATTTAATATTCAGGATGGTCTTTCCATAGACCCAATTTTCAATCCCTACAATTACTCAAGGTTGAAGGAAGGATAAAACATAGACTTTCAATATTTGCATCTTTTATGCCAAATGAGAGCTCAAAAAATTAGTTTCAGTGAGGTTTTAATATTAAAATGTGACTTGAATTGTGGAAGAATACATTAATAGGAAATATATATTCATTCTCAGATAAGTAAAATGCTTAATCCATTATTTCTAAGCTGATCTTTTTTGTTGTCTTATAAGATTAGGTTGTTGATTCCATTTTATTAGGAAAGTGCTTTACAATATTCGTTGAACAATACTTCATACAAATAATCCTTCTTGAGAATTTGTAATAAATCGGTGACTTTCTGACAATTAAAAATAGAAATAGCCTTCATATATCACTGTATCAGATAAACTGCTTCCAGCTACAAGTAACAGAAATCCTAAATTAAACTGACAAAACATCAGGGGAATGTATTAGCTCACAGAAACAGCAAGTTTCCTTGGGTAGATCAGCAGCTCAACTGCGTCACCAAGGACTTTTTCTTTTCATCTCTTTGCATGGGTGTCCAAAATGCCAGCTTCAACCTCTGTGAAGTAGGTCTTAGCGTTATTCCCATCTTACAAATGAGAAGATTTATGGCCTTAAAATGATACCCACATGGTCCCTTCATGGTCATAAAATGCTTGCCAGTAGCAATCAGGTTATATCATTAACATCCAGTGGGGAAGGCAGACACTAGCTTCCTGTTGTTCTCTCTTAAGAGCAGGGAAGAATTTTCACAGACATCTCTAGAACACTTCTTGCATCTCATTGACCAGAGCTGAGCCTCATATTCATTTTTGTACCAAATGTTGTCCAGGGGGTGGGATAGCTTTTGATTCTCTGTGACCGGACCCTTGAGCCGGGGGCCAGTTCTCCAACAATTCATCCAGGGGGAGAAATTCTTCATTGAGAAGAGGAGGCCCCAACTCCCACTGAAACATCCTTCCCTCTTGACTTCCACGACGTTCCACTTTTTTTTTTCCCCCCAATTTATTTATTTTCAGAAAAACAGTATTCATTATTTTTTCACCACACCCAGTGCTCCATGCAAGCTGTGCCCTCTATAATACCCACCACCTGGTACCCCAACCTCCCACCCCCCCGCCACTTCAAACCCCTCAGACTGTTTTTCAGAGTCCATAGTCTCTCATGGTTCACCTCCCCTTCCTTTTAGCTTGCCTTCTGGTTCTCTAGTCTCCATGTCTTGGACTCCTTTCCAGGCAACTCGTCTTCTTGCCTCCTAAATATTGGAACTCTGCATTCCTAGGTCCCTCTTCTTTTTTCTTTCTCTAAATCTCTCCCTGGGTTATTTTACCCTTTCCTGTGGTTTTGGCTATCACCCTACATTGATAATCTCCCACTCAAAACTTTCTCCTGAACTCCAGATTCATATCCAGCTCTATTCCAAGTGCCATGTTTAGGAACTCGTGTTTCTTTCGTTTTGTGTCTCCTCTTTCTCCTACAACCAGTGGTTCTCAAACTCGAGCATGCATCAGAATCATGTGGAGGGCTTGCTAAAATACAAGTTGCTTGGTCTGTCCTCTGAGTTCCTGAGTCAGTAGGTCTGGGTTAGGATTAGAGAGTCTGCATTTCTAACCACTTTACTGAGTAATGTGGCCACTATCAATCTGGAACAATGCTTTGAGAACAAGGGTCCCAGAGGGTTGGCCTGGAATGTCCAAAGCTGAGTCATGGGCACAAAGAAGGGGTAGCCAGTGGGAAGGGAGGAAAAGTGAGGATAAGGAAGGTGCATCCACTGCCTGAGGCATTGGCCCTAAAGTATTTTTCATCATTCTCACTGACATTCTGTTGGCTCCACCTAAGTGACGGGAAACTGAGAACTGTGATGCAGTTGGATAGTCACTTCCTGGCTACATTCACTACATTCTAGTGCCATAAAAGAAGACAAGAATGGGTTTTGGTGAACTGCTAGAAGTCTTCACTTCTCTCCAGTCTGATAATACCAACTAATAAGCAGCCATGCTTGCTTTCTTTTATTTTCTCCAGTGTTCACCAAGGGTTTTCAGACTTGCTTCCACACATCCTGTGCCCAGGTCTTAATTTATGAAGGTTAACTGAGTGACACCTTGGCAAAGCCCATGCCATTGAAAGATTTTTATTACTTACACTTCTCAAGACAAAAAGGAACACATACCACACCACACAGGGCCAAAGGGAAGGTGCTAGGTTTGGGTCAGGGCAGAAGACAGGAGTGAGAGGAAAGCCTAGATCGAAGTCTTTACTGAGGTTTCCACGAGAAGGGAAGGCAGGGCATACAGTTGAGGACTGGTTAGTTCGAATCAGTGCAGCTATGGAGGTGGTCTCTAGTTGGCTGGGAATCTTGTCCTAGATAATATAGGGCAGGGGAAACATTGCCTTGGTGTGCAAGAACTAGATAAAGTACAGTATTTAGGAATACAGATTCAGGCAGGTTGGTTTGCATATGAAAGGAGTGCTCCTGACTGGGCCCTTTGCTACCTCAGAGAACTGGCGAGCCTTGGCAGGGGTAGTCTTTTCCTGTGCCTGTACAGCCCTCAAAATGTCAAAACATTTAAGATGCAGAAAATAAAAAACATGATTAATACACACACACTCCTCTCTGCTCTGCATATGGCTGATCCATTCTCATTCTTTCGTCTCAATTTAAGTGTCACCTCCACTAAAGGGGGTCCTTCCAGAAATACTTTGTTTCAGCAGGTGTCAGCCGGCTTCACAGATCCTGTTCATTTCCTATTTATCACTCAGCACACTGTATTATTTTATTTTTAAATTTAGTATCTATCTCAGTTGCTAGGAATCAGCTTCATCAGGACAAGAACCATGCTCTTTTATTCATCTCTGTATTACTTACATAAGAAGACCATTTTTTGTTGATGACTCCAAACCATGTCCCTTCCCTTCTTTCTTACTAGCAGAATCCTAATTTATTTGGGGCAATGGGAGATTCTTGTTCTTAGGGAAGATGGAACTAGAGGTCTAGGGATAGGCATGTAATCCAATTCTAGCCACTGAAATACAAAGAGAAATCTGGGAAATCTTCTGTGAACTGTATGAGGATATAATGTCTGGAGTTGCAGCAGCCATATTGCAACCATGAGGGAATGACAAGAGAATTGCAGAGATACCAATCTTGAGATCTGAGATCATTAAGCTGCTACACCTGCCTTGCAACCACCTATCATTGTTAAGGAAGATAATAAAAAACACTACATATTTAAGGCACTCTCTGTTGAGGTGGTTGGATGGAGCCAAATGTATTATGACTCACCATACTGCTTGACAATATGAGCCACATGTGCTCAATTAATGCAGGTATTTGTTGTTGTTGAACAAATAAAAGACTACATAGCTAACGTAAAATGAGAAAGGTTGAGGTAGATATCCAGGTATTTCAGCTCATACAAAAGATGCAATTTTGCTTTTGGGGATTTAAAATTAAAGGGGAGAGATGGTGATGCAGGGGACATATTACACAGACTGGCTATCTTTATTAGCAACGTAGACAAATACTCTTGTTCATTTAAATAAAAATTTAATGAGGACTTACTACTTTGAAAAGAACTACATTAAGGAGTCATATAGCATACTGTTTGAAAACACAGGCCACATAAATACTTAAATACAGCCACTTAAAACATGGTGACCTTAAGGTAAGTCACTAAATCTCACTTAACTTTAGTTTACTCCTCTTTAAAAAAGGAAATATTTACACTTTTAAAATAAATATTTACACTTTTAAAATGTTAGTGTGCTGAGATAATAAAGTGCTCAATGTCCTACATGTCTAGAAAATAATAAACACTTAAAATACAACTTTATAATTATTAAGCATATTTGAAAGCAACATAATGTATAGGTGAAAAATAGATAGCCCTTTTCCATAGCTAAACTATTAGAGAACATTAGGTAATATAAAATAGCATGAGGAATGTAAACGAAGGAAAGGTCTTTTTGCCTTGGGTGGTCAGACAATGTTTCAGTAGAAAAGACATTTGACTGGGACCTTTTAGGAAAGGTTGCATTTTAACCTGCAGAGACGAGCAGGGAAACGTGTGTCATGGGGGCTGGAAGAACCAGATCACAGGCAATAAAACATAGGGAAAGGAGAGAAGACAAGTACAAGGCAGTTTATATAGTGGCTGATAGGATAGCATGGCACCAGTATAGACTTACAGAGGAGGCTCATGGAGGTGTGGGGCTCGATCCCAAGACCCTGAGATCATGACCTGAACCATCCCCTTGCTGAACTCATGTTGTGAATTCTGTTGTGTAAGGATATGGTGCTTAGAGCTTCAGCAGCAATCTTGGGTCCATGAGGAAAGATCTTCTCAAACACTGAGGATGGTTAAGTGGGAAGATTAAAGACACCTGGGTCTTTGAGGACATTATTGTTCTGTTGAATCAATTCTGGGCCCACCCATTCCCTGATGACCAATTAAGTAAGCTGTAGATATATATGATTTCAGCCACTAGTGGTCAAGTTTCCCATTATTAGTGGTCAGAACATTCCAACTAAGGCCAAGAAGGATGTTTGAGGAAGACTTGTAAGGGATCAATGGGAATGGGTTGAGGCAGTGATGAAACTGAAAGCAGGCAGTAGGAAAAAATTACTGAGCTCATCTTGTGTGTAATTTTTAAATTAAGAGACATGCATAGCACTTAAATGTACCAGACCCTATGAAGCACTGTGCTCATCTAATTCTCATGAAACCTATATGAGGTAAACACATCATTATTGCCATTTTCAAGTGAGGAAACTGAGTTGTAGAGAGGTGAGACAATTTGCTCAAGGACACACAGCTAGTTAGTAGCAAACATTTATCTAAGCAGTCTAGCTCCAGGATCTGTGCTCTGAAACACTAGTATTTAATTTACACACAAGCACTATCTTACTTCCATATAACAATTCCTTTTTTTTTTAAGATTTATTTATTTATTTGAGAGAGAGAGAGAGAGAGAGAAAGCAGGAGAGTGATTGTGAGTTGTTGGGGGTGGGGGCAGAGAGAGAGAATCTTCAAGCAGACTCCCGCAGATCAGGGAGCCTGATGACATAGGCCTGGATCCCAGGACCCTAAGATCATGACCTGAGCCGAAACCAAGAGTCAGATAGTCAACCAACTGAGCCACCCAGGCACTCCCATATAACAATTCTATGAGGAAAATGCCACCAGTATTGCCATTTACAAATGAAGAAACTGAAACAGGGAGGTTAAGAAATTTAAGGTCACACATGTTACAAGGGATGAAGCAAAGGTTAAGCCCAGTTCCACCTGACTCCAGAGTTCTAACCCTGATGCCCAATTCCCAGTGAGAAGACAGTTTCAGACATTTGCATCAGAGGAGTGGCTTCAGAAATGTGAAGGGAGAACCTTACATAAGACAGATTGAGAAGACCGGTTAGTAAGAATTAGGAATAGATGATATGTAAGGGGAAAGGATGAAAAGTGATTGTTTCACAAAGCTGAGTGAAAATACAGGGTTATGATTTTTTAAAAAGGAAGTCTAGAAAACAAATATCTTAAATTCATCATCTGAGTGAACACTTCAGAATCATCATCAGCATCTCCAGTGAGTTAGGATCAACTCTAGAAGCAGACTGAAGATGAACTGTTACTTCTTTAAATATCAACTTCTACATGCATCTGAAAATGTGGTCCAGGAGAATGGGTGGGTACTTCTTCTCGATCATTTTATAAATTAAAATCCTTGAGTCAGTCCTTAAAACAAAGGTCCCTGATAGCCCACCTCCCGCAGAGGTAGGATGGGATTGTCTGTCCCCCAGCTCAGGCCTCTGCCACTGCCACATATAGTCTCCCTTGGCATAGGACACATGCACCATTTGTTTTCAGAACACAACACATCACATTGCTATGGAAGAAGTTCATGACAGGAACTATACTCACAGAGTCTCTGCAGGCTATTTCCAGGGCTTCCTTCCCCAGGGCTAGCTGCATAGTAGCTCCAATCCTTAATCACTTTGCTCTTTCTTCTTGTAGAACCTTACTTCTATCCCTTGGCCAACACAGACGATTTTCTTAGTTTCTGTAGTTCCTATAGAAGGTTAGCTCTAGGTCAAGGCTTGGTCTTGGGTTAAAAAATTATTTTTCTCATCTTTGCCTGAAGCTCAATTTAGTGGCCTCCATAGATTCAACTTAATTCATTCAATAAATAAGTAAAATTACGGATTACTAAGTACCAAGCACCACACTAGAAGCTTAAAGCCTAGGGAAGTCTCAGTCTGTAATGTGCAGAGGAACACCTGGGCATCTTGTTAAAAATGCAGATGTGAATGCAGTAGGCTGAGGATGGGGCTGAACCAGATGCAGTATTTTTTAAAAGGCTCTTAGGTGAGATCCATGCTGCTCCCAGGTGAGATCCATTTTGTTAACGATGAAGGTAGATGGGAACATAAATAATTAAGTTCGAGCAATAAAGATTTATAGATACAATGATATACAGGTGAGAAACTGAGAAAGAAGGGGCTCCCCAAATTCCTCTACTCTGAGCTGCTTCCTCAGGAACCTCCCTTAGACCACTCCTGGTTCATTTCAGTATTTCTGATTCTGCTCTAAACCTCTGCCATCAACTCCTACTCTAAATGCTTGCTGAACACCCACTCAAAAACAAATAGTCTCTCCATGTCTACAAAAGCATTCCTGCATTTCCCCAATATTCTTCCATTTTTCCACTTGAACCCTTACCTAATTCCCTCATTTTGGCTTCTAACTCCTCATCCTTGGTCATCAGTCACTCCTTAGGAAAGTCCACTTTCCAGGCATACACTGCTACATTCTGTGATCTTACCTTATGAACATTAGTAGTGCATGCTATAAGCTTACATTTATGTGTTAATTCTTTATATATGATAATAATAATAGCTAAGACTTATGGAGAGCTTCAAGGATGCCAAGCACTTTGATACTCATAAAAGTCTATGAGGTGGGAACTAATATCACCTTATTTTGCCTGTTGAATATAATTGAGACAGAGAGGTTGAGGTCACATTGTCATTAGCTGTAGGAGCTATGATTTTGATGTTCCATCAGCAGGTAGGTCTTCAGAAAACGGTGCCATTTAAAATAAAACTAGTTACTGTACAATCTACTCACTGTTTTGATAAGGTTGGGAATGTGTGTTAACCATTCCTGCGGCATGGGAAATCATCATATGGAAGCAACTGGACATATTCTCTGCCTGTGAGTGGATGGGTACTGGGGAGATTTGGTATCTACTCAACGTGCTTTCAAACCTGGTTAAGTGGCTATGCCATGGTAACTTACGGCCCTAGATGAGTCTCTTAAACTCTTAATTCGCTTTTGCTTTATATAGATGAGAGATTCACTTTTATTTGATGCTTCAGGTTCTGATCAAGACTTTCAGTCAAGTGTCTCAGAATGCAAATACATATTTTGGTTTTATAAAATCATCTGGGTTTAGCAGGAAATCTGATTTCACTAGAGAATTGTATCACGCTGGGTTCTTTTTAGGCTGTTGCTATAATTGAATTGCCTTTTGCCAAAAGGATTATTTTGAACTCATGGAAAACTCCTTAAAAAAAAAATGACAATGAAAGCCCAAAGGACATTCAATATGAAACCAAATTATTATAGCATTAAAGGATCTAAGTTAAATCCACGAAGGCAAGAAAATTCAAAGCAGGTTTTAGGAATAAAACTCCTTCAGTTTCATGCCTCGCTGCACGTGCATGACCACTTCCTTAAACATGTAGGAGGGAGTAGAGGCAGTGAAATTATTTAGCTGGCAACTCCCATGGACCTTTAGATCAGTTAAGGAACTCAAAATATTGGTAATAGGAGCAGGACCATAAGGAAATAATCCAATTTTTTTCTTTTTTTTTTCTCCCCCCAGAACGAGACCTTCTGTTGTTACTATTCTCTTATCTTTTCCTTGTCCTTGGTATTTTCTTCAGCATGCTTCCCAGATGCTATCTTTTGGCCATCTAAACGATACTACAAAAATGTGATTCCATTGCAACTGCTATTACCATCCCTTCACCTAATCACTTAATCATTCCCCCCCTCAACCATTACTGCCTCCCAGATTCTAGCTCCTTGTGTTAAATTTCTTTCTCTCTTTTGGCTTATCCTAACAAGAACAATCTTTGTCCTTTCCATTCAGGCCCCCTGTTAAACCTCCCATATAATCCATTTCCCATGTCGGTCCCTTCCCCAGATCTCTGTAGTGTCCTGATAACCAGGTACGACTGTTTCAGCATGCACGCATGTGGGGTGTTCTTATATAAACAGGCAAGGGGAGAGCTCCTGAATCAGTAGGCAACTAGCAGCTTTTGTCTCTTGTACCAGAATCTCTATTCAAAGAGCCTTGAATTTAGCTATAATCTGCTTCATACTGAGCCTACAAACAAATGTTTTCTGGCTCTTCCTATAACAAATTAAAATATATATTGTGGAGTCACTTTCATTCGTAGAGGATATCTCATTTCTGTAAGTGACAGCAACCTCTTTCAGGTCCCTGGATTCTTTTTCTATGACAAATAAAGGGTGTCCCTGCATTGCATAGGCTCCAGTGAGTACACAGTGCAGTATTTATCCAGGGTTGAGAACAAGTCCTTCTCTTCTCAACTGTATGTAGCACATCTTTGGTTCAATCACATATATAGCTTTGCAATTCAAAGAATCAGGCATAATTTATTCCTCTCATTCCTTCTCCCTTTGGAATCAAAATGTTTTGAAATTTGGTAATTCCTCTCGCGTGGTTTCTATTCAGTATGTTAACCTTTCATTTCTGGCTATTATCCATGCTACAGCCAAATCTGGGAGGATGGCGAAACCACCTAGATTCTATTTTTTTAACATTTAGTCTAGCTGAGTTAACAGAAATATGCTAACTGATCTTTATTATGCACAACTCTCTAACTCAGTATTCCTTTCCCCACTTACGTCAATTCATTCAAATGAGTTAATACAATGCAATTCTGTATCTTTTTCACAAGATGGCACTATAACTTTCTGTATTTATTATTGAGCAGGGAAATACAAAAGAATTCTAAAATTTATAGTTTAAATTACATAAATTGTAGCTGAATATTAAAAGGACTATAATAGTACAAGAATATATGGTGATCTAATTTTCTTTAAGATATTTTAAGTCCCTTAAAAAAATAATCGGTGAAAATCAGAATGAACTCAAGGAAATTTGTGTTTTTACTTCTCCCTTGTTTTTAATATCTATTAAATCAGGAAAGCCTTTTTCTTTTCTTTTCTTCAGGATAACATGATATGGTATTTCCAGTGGTACGAAGGTGCTAGTTAGCTTCTATTTCTTGCTTTAATTTTTCTAGTAATGTAGCAAATACTTACCTGGATATCAGCCATTCCATTGTTATTAATATATAAGAATATCTTTTTTTTTTTTGAAATTTTGTTTGGTAGAAAATCACAGAATTATGCGTTCAAATTGGGATCTTATTGCCATCTCTGAGTGTGACCCTATGAAGAGTAGACATCTTTTCAAAATAAAATCTAGATAATGGAAGAAGTAGGGGAAACCAAAAAAAAGTGAAGTGTATACATAATTATTTAAATTCTCTTGTGCAAAGACCCTGAAATATGCATTTCATGTAACTCTATGGAATCATAACAGTTAACATTTATTGAGCTCTTACCCTATGGTATACACTATGCTAGATTCTTTACATGCATGAACTCACTTACTTCTCAAAACCCTATGAGGTGGTGACTGTAATTATCCATTTTTTACTTGGGTGGAACTGACATTTAGTAAGACAATTCATTCCTTCTTTCCTTTCTTCCACAAGTGATTTTTGAGTACCTACTATGTGAGTTGAACGTTTGGATGGGGAATTTATACACAGAATCTGCTGAGACCAAAATCCAAGACTCAGTCACTTAATTATAGAGCTATAAGGAATCAGTTTCTCAGATATACCTAAAAGGTAAATAAGTGGTGAAAAAGAAAAAAAAAATCCACTATGAGCAAGCAATTTGACACACCACCCACAACAGCATTAGTTTTTTGCTCTATGTGTTTTCCATAATGTTTATTTAAAGCTTCTTTATACAGAGTTCAACTTGCCCAGGATATAATATGTACTTTAATTATATAACAATTCAACAACCATTTCTTGAACACCTAATCTGTACTAAGATAAAAAACACTTTTGAGCTAAAGCTGGGCCTGGCCTAATTTTGCCCTTCTGCTTAGCCTACCATCTAGCCTACCAATTAAGATGGTAGGCTAAGTAAGAAGAGCAAAATTTCTCTATCCATCTAAGAACAACAAAAAATACACAGAAATCTTGATAAAACATTTTTAGCGTTTTTAACATGTAGCCAAGCTCAATACTACAGGGGGGGAAAAAAAAAGAAACAACAACTCTCCAGTTTACATAAATGAAGAAGGAATTCTAAGGCTCAGAGTAAGAAGCAGTTAAAGCTGCACAGCCCATGAGCCCCCAGATACCATAACTGGGACTTTAATACATCATGGAGGTAAGATGTAAGGTGCAGATCCTATAGACAGCAAGAACTCCATCTTCTACCCAAAAAGAAAAGATGAGAAAGAATTATATGGCTATGTGACAAATGGTCCTTAGATATATCTCGCAGACAGCCATCTGGTTGGGGATGAGGAGGAAATAATCCATATGGAAAAGTCTAGTCTTTGCTCAGGTGAAAGGATCTAAATTCACACCATCCACATTAGTTAGTTTGGAACCTCAGTAGAGGTGATGTGAAACCAGTCTGAGAGGTCCTCCTGGGCCCATGAGAAACTGCTAGGAAAAATAAATTTTATGGAAGATGAACTCAAGCGCAGTAATTATGTGACAAAGCTTAGTGGCAAACAAGAGAACCCCCAGACCTAACAAAGGGGAGATCTCACAGAGATAATAGCAAAGCAATCTGAAGGGGACTTGAAAATAAACATGTTTTAAATGTTTAAAGAGACAGAATATATGTAATTTTAAATGAACAGATCCCTAAAGCTGAAAGAAATTGGACCATTGTGGGGTTGGGCGAGCCTGGTGGTGAGTATTAAGGAGGGCATGTATTGCATGGAGCACTGGGTGTGGTGAATAAAAAATGATAAACAAAAATTAAATTAAATTTAAAAAGAAATAAAGGATACAACAGGGTCACTTTAAAAAACTCAACAGACTTGATAAATAATGGTTTAGTTACAGTATAAGAGAAAATTAGCAAAATGAAAGATATATCTCTGGAGATAACCCAGAACATAGAGAAATAAAAAGAGAGAAACCATGAGAGAAGAGTTAAGAGAAGTAGAAGATAGAATGAAAAGATCTGGGTAGGAAGAGAAGATGGCAAAGAGATTTCTAGAAGTGAATCATGACATGAGATCTCGGACTGAAGAAACATACATTATTCTGAGCAAGATAAATAAAAACAAATTCATTCTTAGACATATTATACAATTGTAAGATAGAGTGATGAAGCTTAAGAATAATGAGAAAATCTTGAATCAACCAGAAAAAAGACAGTTTAACTTCTAAAATGGGACAATCAAGGTGTGCCTGGGTGGTTCAGTCAAGTGTCTGCCTTCGGCTCACGTCATGATCCCAGGGTCCTGAGATCAAGCCCCACATTGGGCTCCCCACTCAACAGGAGCCTGCTTCTCCCTCTCCTACTCCCCCTGCTTGCGTTCCCTCTCTTGCTGTCTCTCTCTCTCTGTCAAATAAATAAATAGAATCTTTAACAATAAAATAAAATAAAATGGACAATCAACATGGACGTTGACTTTCCATCAGCAAGAGATTTGTTTGTTTGTTTTATGTAGGCTCCACACCCAACATAGGGCTCAAACTCATGACCCTGAGAGTCACATGCTCTACTGACAGAGCCAGCCAGATGCCACAAGAGAAGGTGTATATATATTAAAAAATAATAATAATACCAAAGACAAAAGTGGTGTTGAGTGTATTAAATTTTATGTAAAGTGTGGGCTAATTAAAGACACTTCTAGTTTTATTTATAACATCTGAAAGAAGTATGAGTTGGTCAACATGTTCCTCTGGTACAAGCATGGCTTCCTTGTTAATGGAAAAGTTGCCAAAGTGGAGGTGGGAACTGACAAGTACCAAAAAGCCCACTTCTGGTTAAGGAAATGCGTAAGAGGTCAAATGGTGGGAAATATTTCCTCATTCATTGTCTGTCCTGCTAAAAAATGTTCTTACTTGCCTCTCTAAGAAACCTTTCGTACATGAGTGAACAAAAGATTAAAAAACAAACCAAACTTGGGTTTCACTGAAATAAAGAGGGTTAGAAAGCAATAGATTTTTAGACTTCAAAATGTCAACAAAGACTTTTCTTTATGAGTTTTTGGCTTTTTTGAGTGTATTGCTTTTTCTCCAGCTTCCATTTCAATCCTTGGGTCAGGGGTAGATCAGGGAAGTACACCTTTAGGCATTTTAAATTCTGGGCAAGCTAACTCCTCCTTTTGTGTGTCTGTTCTGCACATTGCAGGGCATTCAGCATCTCTGGCCTCCACCCACTCATGGCCAATAAATCTTCTACCCATGCCACTTACTTTGGCAACTAAATATTCCCACATATGTTCTGAGGACCAGTTTCACTGCACTGCAACACTAATTGCTTTTCTTTTTCCAGTCATCATCAGAGCTACCATCAGCCCAGTATCTATGTAAAGACATGTTCTCCAAAATTGCTAGAACTCATACAGGAATTCAGTCAAGTGGCAGGATATAAAATCAATGCACAGAAGTCAGTTGCATATCTATACACTAACAATGAGACAGAAGAAAGAGAAATTAAGGAGTTGATTCCATTTACAGTTGCACCCAAAACCATAAGATACCTAGAAATAAACCTAAACAAAGAGGAAAAGGATCTGTACTCTGAAAACTATAGAATACCCTTGAAAGAAAATGAGGGAGACACAAAGAGATGGAAAAACTTTCCATGCTCATGGATTGGAAGAACAAATATTGTTAAAATGTCTATGCTACATAGGGAAATCTACATATTCAGTGCAATCCCTATCAAAATACCATCAACTTTTTTTCATAGAACTGGAACAAATAATCCTAAAATTTGTATGGAACCAGAAAAGATCCTGAATAGCCAAAAGAATGTTGAAAACAACAACAACAACAACAACAAAAAAAAAGCTGGTGGCATCACAATTACAGACTTGAAGATCTATTACCAAGCTGTAATCAAGACAGTATGGTACTGGCACAAAAAGACACATAGATCAATCGGAACAGGATAGAGAGCCCAGAAATGGACCCTTCATCTTCAACAATGCAGGAAAGAATGTCCAGTGGAAAAAAGACAGTCTCTTCAACAAATGGTTTTGGGAAAACTGGACAGCCACATGCAGAAGAAAGAAACTGGACATTCCCTTACACCATACAGAAAAATAGATTCCAAATGAATGAAAGACCTAAATGTAAGACAGGAATCCATCAAAATCCTAGAGGAAAACACAGGCAGCAATCTCTTCAGTCTTGGCCACAGCAACTTCTTGCTAGACACAACTCCAAAGGCAAGGGAAACAAAGGTAAAAATGAACTATTGGGATTTCATCAACATTAAAACTTTTGCACAGCAAAGGAAAGAGTCAACAAAACCAACAAAGTCAAAGACAATTGACAGAACGGGAGAAGATATTTGCAAACGACACATCATATAAAGGGGTAGTATCCAAAATCTATAAAGAACTTATCAAACTCAATACACAAAGAACAAATAGTCCAATTAAGAAATGGGCAGAAGACATGAACAGACATTTCTGCAAAGAAGACATCCAAATGGCACATAAAAAAGTGCTCAACATCACTCGGAATTTGGGAAATCCAAATCAAAACTACACCTCACACCAGTCAGAATGGCTAAAATTAACAGATCAGGAAATGACAGATGTTGGCAAGGATGTGGAGACAGGGAACCCTTCTACACTGTTGGTGGGAATACAAACTGGTGAAGTCACTCTGGAAAATAGTATGAAGTTTCCTCAAGACATTAAAAATAGAGGTACTCTACAACCCAGCAATTGCACTACTGGGGATTTACCCCAAAGATACAAATGTAGTGATCCAAAGGAACACCTGTATCCCAATGTTTACAGCAACAATGTCCATGATAGCCAAACTATAGAAAGAGCCCATACGTCCACGGACAGATGAAAGGCTAAAGAGGATGTATGTATATACATACATATATATGAATATATATATATATATATAAAATATTGAATATTATGCAGCCATTAAAAAATGAAATCTTGCATTTGCAACAACATGGATGGAACTAGAGGATATTATGCTAGGCAAAATAAGTCAATCAGAGACAATTATCATGTGATCTCTCTGATATGTGGAATTTAAGAAAGAATACAGAAGGTAATAGGGGAAGAAAGGACAAATAAAACAAGATAAAAGGAGAGAGGGAGACAAACCATAGAGACTCTTCATCATAGGAAACAAACAGACGGTGGCTGGAGGGGTGGGGGCTGGAGGGATGGAGTAACTTGGTGATGGACATTGAGAAGGGTATATGTTGTAATGAAGACTGGGTGTTATATGAGACTGATGAATCACAGACCTGTACCCCTGAAACAAGTAATACATTATATGTTAATTAATTGAATTTAAATAAAAAATAATAAATAAATAAATAAAGACATGCTCTTATCACCTTCATCCTCCATTGTCTTTATCACGTAGCCATTTAAACAAAAATGGCTGCAACCAGCATAGCAATTTTGTTCCAACTAATGCTAATTCCCAATCTTAATCCAATAAAATAGAATGCTTTCTAATCGTTCAATCACATTAAAGTCAAGTTATGAAAATTCATGTTAAAGTAGAGAGGCTTACCCCCTTGTCATTAATGCCCTCTTTCTGTTCCCTTGTCCACGGAAAAATCCTTCAGCTTGTTCTTTTTTTTTTTTTTTTTTAAAGATTTTATTTATTTATTTGAGAGAGAGAGACAGTGAGAGAGAGCACGAGCGAGGAGAAGGTCAGAGAGCGAAGCATACTCCCCATGGAGCTGGGAGCCTGATGCGGGACTCGATCCCGGGACTCAAGGATCACGCCCTGAGCCGAAGGCAGTCGTCCAACCAACTGAGCCACCCAGGCTTAATTCTGAGCCCTGAGTACAAAGTCTCTCGACATCTTACCCACATACACTGCACCAAGAAATTCAAATGCAGGTTCACAATGTGTGGTATATTTGGGGTCAGAAGTCTGGGAAAATTAATATTCAAGCCCATTTGAAAGTCAGTGAGAAAATTTGGCAGGAGTCATTACTTCTTTCCTTGAGACAGAACATTTTCAAAACCATAACTAAATAACAGGCAGAAAGGAGTAAAACGTTTCCTGCTGACCTCCTCATCCCAGATATAACTAACGGAGCCAGGCAAGAAAGAAACCAGTGAGAATCTTAGAAACAATGAGTTTTCTTGGTTTCTTTTCTGAACGTGGTAAAGATCTTCAAATAGGAAACCAGTCTACTTTTTTAAAAAAGTATTTTCTCAGGGGCGCCTGGGTGGCTCCGTAGGTTAAAAAAGTATTTTCTCAAGGAGCTTCTATCCCATGGGAGAATAGAGTGAGAAAAATGTAATCAGTAAAATCAGTAACAAAGTGAGAAGGCAAGAGGCTGGCTTACTTCAGTGGTCAGGGCTTTTTTGAGGCTCGTTGAGATTGTGTAGCCTTGGCATTAGAGGCAGACAGCATAGAGGGACCCTCTGTCAATGCAAGGAGAGGAAATGCAGCAAGGTGTCAGACTAAGCCTGAAGCTTAGGAAGAATCCTACAAGCGAGTGACAATGGACAAAGCAGCCACCTAGAAAGCAGGCCCTTAGTCCAGGGTTACACAGGTAAGATAAACATCCAGAGAAAAATGTGCAGCACAGCAGAACTGCCAAAGGAAATAGAAAGTGGGGAAAAAACCATGCCTACATCTGGAATATTTATACCTTAGGCCATGGAGGATTGAGTAAGGATCAATGATTCATTCTTTCATCTGTCCATTTATGCATTCAAGTTTTTATGGCATTATTATATTACATGCTTGGTGCTGTGCAAGGTGCTACACAAAGATGACAAGATAAAATCCTTCAGGGTTTGGTGAGGAAGAATGGCAAGTAAGCCAGCAGAATCGAAAGAATGTGATCAAGTGCTATAGTAGAGTATAGGAGGCTGAGGGAACTTTGAAGAGAGATCGAGGTGATCGAGAAGGCTGGAACATACTTCACAGATTGTGTCTCTAAGGGGTGAACAGAAAAGCTAACACAGTGGTGCCTGGGTGGCTCAGAAGGTTAAGTGTCTGACTTGATTTTGGTTCAGGTCATGATCCCAGGGTCATGAGATGGAGCCCACTGTGGGGTTCTAGGCTGGATATGGAGCCTGCTTGAGAGCCTCTCTCTTTCCCTTGCCCTCTACCACCCCCGTTTCACCCAGTATGCACTGTCTCCCTCTTTTTCTCTCAAAAAAAGAAAAAAGGAAGGAAGGAAAGAAGAAAAGCTAAGACCTAGACATAGAGGACAGGATACTGTGGTGTAGGAACTACAATTAGCCATAATGGTCAAAACCCAGGTTGTCTGTGGGATGGGATAGGGTGGGGGTGGGGGAATGAGGCTAAAGAGGCAGGCAGAGGCCTGTTTATGAAAGACCTGTGCCACGATAAAGAGGCTTGACTTCCTTTTGCAAGAAAACCAGACAAAGTAATGGATTCCAAACATAGAAAATATGACCAACACTCATTAATGAACTAACCAATAGCCATTTTCAAATTCCTTCTTGCCCATTTCGCTTTCTAGAAGTTGGAAAAAACAATATATCCATCTTGCTGGTCTCCCTTGCAGCTTACTTAGCCATAAGACCCAGTTCTGGTCAATGTGACATGAGAGGAAGTCTTCTTGGTAGGCTTCTAGGGAAAATTTTTCCCTCCCTGATAAAAGCAGACAGGCAGGAGAGAGAAATTCTCTCACCATCCTGGCCATACCCTGGCTTCCTGTCTTTTAATTCTGAGGCCCGAGTACATGATGTCTGGTGCCCGTGGGAAGACCTAAGGAATCAAAGAACCATCAAATGAAGTGCCCTAAAATTTGGAGCTGATGATCTGATCCCCAAACCACAGGCATGCAAACTTTTGTTACATGAAGTATATTGTTCTTTATGGCTTCGGCCAGTTTCAGCTGGAGTTTTTTGTAATATGCAGCCCAAAGCATTCCTAATTGTTACTGAGAGTGAGTTATTAAGTATTGCTAAAATGTGGAATTTATGAACTAAATTATGCTGATTCTAGAATTTACCAAGGACTCCAAATCAGTATTCTACTGGCTGTTCAACAGCTTTGTGAAGTGTTGACTTCTTACATGTTGCAGCTACTTGAAACTCCTCCTACTGTCTGAAAGTATCCTTTATCATCAGTATCTCAATGATGTTACATTGGATTGGTCACAGTTCTTATTCGCCATGATTCTTACTTTTTAATTATGTAAGACAATTAGTTTTATCATTATCAGGTTAGTTTGTTTTGCATTCTTCAGTTACACTTACAACATAGGCTTAATTTCACTTGATATTTAATTTTCCAAATACTTGATTTTAGTTCACATGTGCATGCACTGTGGTTCAAATAGAACTTAACCAAGTTGCTATTGATGAAACAATAACTCTCACCAAAAACTTGTTCATTCAAGGTGATTTGTAATATGGATTTGTGATTTTTAATATGCAAATGCTATCAGGATGTCATAAAACTACATATGATTACAGAAGCTTAAATACAAAATTATATTTGTATTTTTTTCTTGGAACATAAACAATTCATATATGTTATGAAATACAAGAGTTACCTAGTTCCCCCTTTTCCCCACTCCTAACATTCTCTACTCTATATGGTAGCTAGGTTTGGCCTTACATTTCTCTAGAATGCTTCTCGACTGTTGTTCCTATTGGGACCACCCAACAGTACTGCCAATCATAACTTGGTACTCTGACCCACAGTCCACTTCCCTGAGGCCACCATTTTTCTTTGGTTTCTTCAGACAAGTACATCATTCTGTGCAGGTATCTGCAAATTTCTCTACTAGAGTGCTAGCAGGGAAAGTATAATTTTCTAGCTAACATAAAATTTTTTATTTTGGTATCAAAAGGAAGGGCACCAGAGACATCTACCTTCGCAAGGAGGTCAGTCTTCCCTCATAGCCTGCCTCTCCTGCTTACAGGATAAGTCATGCCCTTTTCTTCAGTTCTCTCCACCTACAGCTCTGCTCTCTTCTCCTGGGAACACCACACCTCTTCATAGTAAAAGTCCCCATTTCCTGGTTTCTTCCCCTTTCCCATCACACGATACCCCAAATATATACTAACGTCCTGATTAGGGTTAGATTCCATTTCCATATGTGAAAGTGAACATAGATTTTCTCTTCTGAGGACCTCTCCTATTTTCTTGGTGGTGTCTTCACTTGTAACATGCGGATAATAATAGTAGCCACTCTCAGAGAGTGGCTAGCAGGCTTAGTGATAGCTCACAGCTTATAGCAGTGACTGACCCATAGAAATCACTGCAGAAGAGTTGGTATTGAAAAAGTGTGGGAGTTCCTTTGACTAGTGTATCTAATTAAGGTGCATATATCTCCTAATGACAAATACTAATTTCTTTCTGAAATAGAACAATCCAGTCCTGTGCCAGGGCTATTAGCTTGTTTAAATGAATGAATAAGTAAATAAATAGTAAGATCCAAATAGTACCACTACAGAAAATACAAATGCATGGGGAAAAACTGAGACTGGGAAAGGCCACTGAATTATTTTAAAAAGAAAATAATGAAATTCAAGGTGAGACACAGAATGAGAAACATAGTAAGAAAACACACTACAGAGGCACAAAGAGAAAAAAGGATGAAAATCAAGTTGTTTGTTCCATTAAGCAAGCCTTGGTGTTAATGAATCTAGTTTCCTGTGGATTACGGCCAGGAGAAAATGAACAGTTTAGGTAACAGCCAATCCTCACTGGATGCAGAGGTCCAGAAAATTGCCAAGGCAATAGCAGCTACTTATGACATTCTGGGAAGAAATGGATATTGGGAATTTCTTTTTATTAAGCAACCGAGACAATGGCAGGATACTATCAAATGACGGAGGGGAGGAACAGAGCATTGTTCCAAACTCACCAGAAATGCAGTCAACAGCGATACACCTGTCAGGAGTACTCCAAGTGTTTCTTGAATTCAGCTGAGTTGAGCAATAAAAGAGACGTAAGAACAGTGCAAAGAAATATGGAAACTGAAAGAGAAACAAAAGGAGAAGATCTGTGCTTTACTGCCTCTCTAAAGAGAGGACATGGCTTTTAGTGCCAAAAGCAAGTTGGCTTCTAATCTGAACCGTGTGTCACAGGGCAAGTTAAATACTGAGAACCGCCATTTCCTCACCTGCGAAAACAACCCCAACAACAACAACAAAGAAGACAATATTAGACTACTGTTAAGAATCTGAGGGATAATGCTATGTTGTCCCTGCCTGTTTTATAGCAAGTGCTCTATAAATTATAGACCTCTTCCCTTTTCTGTAACTAAACAAGTAACCTATTTTATAGTGGAAAATTAGCATCCTAAAAAAATTAGAGGTCATGAAACAGGAAAAAAAAAACATTTTTAATGGTAGTGGTTTGTGTTTGGATACAATTAAAAATGTAAAATCGCTGAAAGGGCTCTGAGATTTATGTCAGTTCTTTAAGAAATCAAAAAATTAGGGGCACCTAAGTGGCACAGTTGGTCGAGCGGTGGACTCGTTTTCAGCTCAGGTCATCCTCTCAGGGTCATGATCTCAGGGTCGTGAGATTGAGCTGTACCAGGCTCCCCACTCAGCAGAGAATCTGCTTGGATTCTCTCCCTCTTCCCCTGTCCCTCTCCCATATCCTTCCCTCCCCACACTCCCTCTCTCCCCTTCTCTCTCTAAAATAAATAACCCCCCCAAAAAAGAAATCAATGAATTAAATCACCAAGCATAATCCTCCATGCAGTATATATGTGTAGTTTAAGCCAATCGTAGAATAAAATTAGCTTTATACTTATATCCAGCTCACACATCTATATCCCCCATTTCCTAAATTATATCTTTACTTGAATCTCTCATAGACATCTCAAACTTTGCATGTTCAATACCAATCTCCTGAGTGTCTCAACATAGAGATCTTTTTAGGGATTTCTCAGAACAATCAGGGCACCATATTCACTTAATTCAAACACCAAACCAAAGAGGTTCCCTTGATTAATCCTATCCTTTAGCTCCTACATCCTTTTCATCCTGCCTCCAAAATCTGCCTGTTGTTCTTCATGTCTATTGCCACCCTCTGCTCCCAACCAGTACCATCTCTAGCCTGGAATCCTGCCATGGGCCTCTACCCAGCTTCGGACATCCAGTCTTGCTTGCTTGCTTACAGTCTGTTCCTTGCATAACCATGAGAATGATCTTTTGCGGGCACCTGGGTGGCTCAGTTAGTTAAGCGTCTGCCTTCACTGCAGGTCCTGTTCTCAGGGTCCTAGGATGGAGCTCAGCAGTGGGCTCCCTGCGTCTGCAGCACTCTCCGCCCCCATCATGTGCACAAATGTGCTCTATTTTGTTCTCTGTCTCTCAAATAAATCATCAAAAAAAAAAAAAAAAAAAGATCTTTTGAGCACATAAATCAGATGATGCCATTTGGAACCTAAAAGCTTTCAATAGAGTCCCTTGACCTCGGAGTGAAATTGCACTCCTTTCCAGAGCCTACAAAGCCCAAAATGATGTGGCGCATGACTGCTGCTCTACCACCTCTCACTGCACTGTCCCCCAGGCTCACAGACCTTTGACTACTTCTAGAACATGCCTCACTTGTTCTTATTTCTGGGCTTTTGTATCTGCTATTTCCTTTGTCTGGAAAGATTTTTCCCAGCTCCTGACATAGCTGACCCCACCCTTGCTTTGGATGTCAGACCAGCCTTTTCTGAACATCCAATATAAACAATTCCTCCTTTTCACTTTCAATCACTATCACAACTTGTAATTATTTATTGATTTATTGCTTTAGCTTTTACTTATCTGTCACTAGAATTTCAGCTTTATCAGGGTAGAGACTGCGTCTGTCTTATTCTGCAGTGTATCTCTTACATTCAGAACTTGCCTGGCACTTATTAGATGCTCAATAACTATTTGTGAAATAAATGAAAGTTGCATGTGTTTCCTATATTTCTCTCTCTATAAATGTATATGTGTGGGTGTATACATTTACACATACATGCAGTGCTTTGGAAAAAAAAAAAGTTAAGTCCCCATGAGAGTGCAATCAAAAGTTTTTCTTCCTTTAAATTTCCCGTCATTTTAAAAATATTTGCATTTTGTTGTTTCTGTGGTTATTCAAGCCAAACATGAAGATTACTTTCTCCCACAGTAATTAGCTCCTTCTGGGAGAACTTTTTAGAAAATTTCTTTGTGGTCTTGCCCAATTTGAGCACTGGTCTTATGTAAATTTTTTTTTTTTTCCCTTTATATTTCATCTCAACTGGCAAAAATACTGATTGACAGCTTAAAATCCATGTCCCTGTCTTGGAGTGGGAATTGATATAGGGATTAGGAAACCCCAGTACAGGGCAAGAAATCCAACTGGCTTCTACAAATTTGAAGTCCAACAGAGCACCCAGGCCAGATGGTTTAAACGTGCCTTGTTACTAATAACTTAGTATAAAGGAGATAATAACTCCCTTGCTAGATAGCATGTTTCAAATGGTTTTAGAGATGGGAATTAAGGCAATAAAAGCCAGGTGAATAAACTAATTTTTCTTGTTGAAAATGCAGGTGGTATTTTCAAACGCAGCTGCTATGTTTTAAGGGAATGTAATAGTAATATACTTTCCTAATTTTATTATTTTGAAACTTGATTTTTCTTTGCAAAAATTTGAGACATTACACAAATGCAAGATACTATGATAGTTAATATTATCAACTTCGACATTATCGTTGGTTATCAATTGCCGTGTACAGATTGATCCCCAAACCTTGGTTGGTTAAAGCAACAATATTTATTATCTCAGTTTCTATAGGTCAGACACTAACTCTTAGGTCCTTTGCTCAGGATCTCTAACAGTTCAGCTGCAGAAATCTCAAGGCTCAAGTAGGGAAGGATCCATTTCCCGGCTCACTCACATGATCGTTGGTTGGCAGGATTCAATTCCACATTCCCGGGGTGTTCCTCAGTTCCTTGTGGTGTGGGCCACTTCATAGGGCAGCCCCCAACATGGCAGCTTGCTTCATCAGAGCAAGAGAGCACAGGGGCAAGAAAGAGCACTATTAAGACTAAAGTCATGGGGCGCCTGGGTGGCTCAGTGGGTTGAGCCGCTGCCTTCGGCTCAGGTCATGATCTCAGGGTCCTGCGATCGAGTCCCGCATCGGGGTCTCTGCTCAGCGGGAGGCCTGCTTCCCTTCCCCTCTCTCTGCCTGCCTCTCTGCCTACTGTGATCTCTCTCTGTCAAATAAATAAATAAAATCTTAAAAAAAAAAAAAAGACTAAAGTCATAATCAATGGATAAGGAAGATGTGGTCCATATACACTATGGAGTATTATGCCTCCATCAGAAAGGATGAATACCCAACTTTTGTAGCAACATGGACGGGACTGGAAGAGATTATGCTGAGTGAAATAAGTCAAGCAGAGAGAGTCAATTATCATATGGTTTCACTTATTTGTGGAGCATAACAAATAGCATGGAGGACAAGGGGCGTTAGAGAGGAGTAGGGAATTTGGGTAAATTGGAAGGGGAGGTGAACCATGAGAGACTATGGACTCTGAAAAACAGTCTGAGGGGTTTGAAGTGGCGGGGGGGGGGGGGGGGGGGGAGGTTGGGGTACCAGGTGGTGGGTATTATAGAGGGCACGCTTGCATGGAGCACTGGGTGTGGTGAAAAACTAATGAATACTGTTTTTCTGAAAATAAATAAATTGGAAAAAAATATTAAAAAAAAAAATCTGTTCAAGAGCAATGTCATCTTGTATTTAAGAAAACCAGTTTTGAGGTTGGAGAGAAGAGATCGAATCCGCGATCTGCTCTTTATTAGCCATACGGCTGGACGAGTTGCTTAACCTCTGTCAGTGTCCATTTCCTAATCTCTAAAAAATCTTTCCATAGGATCAGAAGGAGGACTAAATGAAACATCAAAACAGAGCACTTAGCACAATCCTTGGCAACCAGTAGGTGCTCAGTTAGTATTATCAATTACTCTCAGTATAATATGAGAACATACTAGTGACAGGGCCATCAATATTTAGGCTTCATATGTGAAAAACCCCAAACTTGAAATGATGTTGATTATCTCAATATAAGTTATACATTTGACCCTGACCAATATGGGAGTTCGGGAGTTGACCCCTTATGCAGTCAGAACTCCACAAATTGGTGTGCTGGGTGGCTCAGTGGGTTAGAGCCTCTGCCTTCAGCTCAGGTCATGATCCCAGGGTCCTGGGATTGAGCCCTGCATCGGACTCTGCTCAGCAGGGAGCCTGCTTCCCTTCCTCTCTCTCTCTGCCTGCCTTTCTGCCTACTTGTGATCTCCGTCTGTCAAATAAATAACAAATAAAATCTTTCTTAAAAATCCACAAATTATTTTTGACTCCCCCAAACTTAACTACTAGCCAATCATTGACTAGAAGACTTACTGATAACATATATAGTCAATTAACACATATTTTCTGTGTTATGCCTATTATATACTGTATTCCTACAATAAAGTAAGCAACAGAAAAGACTGATACTAAGAAAATCATAAGGAAGAGAAAATACATTCACAATACTGTACTGGATTTATAAAAAAAAATTCTGCATTAACTAGAACTGCACAGTTCAAACTTGCAGTGTTCAAGGGTCAACTGTATTAAATACACAATCCATCATTAGGTTCTGCAGATTCTACCTCCAAAATATACATTCAATTTATAGGCCTCTTTCTTTCTTCTTGGACACATTCTCTTGCAATATCATCCTAATTGGTCTTCCCAGTCCCTCTCTTTAATGTCCTTCACTGAAGCTTCTATAGAGCAACCAAGGTAATCTTTAAACTATTTTAAAAGACTAAATCACTCCTCAACTTTAATACCTTTCTGTAGCTTCTCATTTAACATGAAATTCAAGTATTTTTATATGAGCTACAAGAATCTGCCTATTTTTCCAACCTCATCCTCTCCCACTTTACTTTGCCTTTTATACTCAGCCATACCCACTTTCCTTTAACTCCTTGAACTTGTGGAACTCATGTATGCCTCAGGGCCTTTGCACATGCTTTTTCTTTGCTTGAAACACTTCCTTAAACACTTCATCTAGTTAACTCTGGTCATCTTTCAAGTCACAGTGCATATTACTTTCTCATGACAGACTCTGTCACCTTCCTCCTCCAACCCAGGTGGGGCTTTCCCATTATTATTTCTTAGAGTATCTTTCTGTTTCATTGTTTCTAACCTTATATTCTTTTGTGTGTGTGTGTGTGTGTGTGTGTATATTTTATTTTTTAATTTTTTTTTCAATTTATTTATTTTCAGAAAAACATTATTCATTAGTTTTTCACCACACCCAGTGCTCCATGCAAGCCGTGCCCTCTATAATACCCACCACCTGGTACCGCAACCTCCCACCCCCCCGCCACTTCAAACCCCTCAGACTGTTTTTCAGAGTCCATAGTCTCTCATGGTTCACCTCCCCTTCCAATTTACCCAAATTCCCTACTCCTCTCTAACGTCCCTTGTCCTCCATGCTATTTGTTATGCTCCACAAATAAGTGAAACCATATGATAATTGACTCTCTCTGCTTGACTTATTTCACTCAGCATAATCTCTTCCAGTCCCGTCCATGTTGCTACAAAAGTTGGGTATTCATCCTTTCTGATGGAGGCATAATACTCCATAGTGTATATGGACCACATCTTCCTTATCCATTCATCCGTTGAAGGGTATCTTGGTTCTTTCCATAGTTCGGCGACCGTGGCCATTGCTGCTATAAACATTGGGGTACAGATGGCCCTTCTTTTCACGACATCTGTATCTTTGGGGTAAATACCCAGGAGTGCAATCGCAGGGTCATAGGGAAGCTCTATTTTTAATTTCTTGAGGAATCTCCACACTGTTCTCCAAAGAGGCTGCACCAACTTGCATTCCCACCAACAGTGGAAGAGGGTTCCCCTTTCTCCACATCCTCTCCAACACATGTTGTTTCCTGTTTTGTTAATTTTGGCCATTCTAACTGGTGTAAGGTGATATCTCAATGTGGTTTTAATTTGAATCTCCCTGAGGGCTAATGATGATGAACATTTTTTCATGTGTCTGATAGCCATTTGTAGGTCTTGATTGGAGAAGTGTCTGTTCATATCTTCTGCCCCTTTTTTGATGTGTTTGCCTGTTTCGTGTGTGTTGAGTTTGAGGAGTTCATTATAGATCCTGGATATCAACCTTTTGTCTGTACTGTCATTTGCAAATATCTTCTCCCATTCCGTGGGTTGCCTCTTTGTTTTTTTGACTGTTTCCTTTGCTGTGCAGAAGCTTTTGATTTTGATGAAGTCCCAGAAGTTTATTTTCGTTTTTGTTTCCTTTGCCTTTGGAGACGTATCTTGAAAGAAGTTGCTGTGGCTGATATCAAAGAGATTACTGCCTATGTTCTCCTCTAGGATTCTGATGGATTCCTGTCTCACGTTGAGGTCTTTTATCCATTTTGAGTTTATCTTTGTGTACGGTGTAAGAGAATGGTCGAGTTTCATTCTTCTACATATAGCTGTCTAGTTTTCCCAGCACCATTTATTGAAGAGACTGTCTTTTTTCCACTGTATATTTTTTCCTGTTTTGTCGAAGATTAATTGACCATAGAGTTGAGGGTCCATATCTGGGCTCTCTACTCTGTTCCACTGGTCTATGTGTCTGTTTTTATGCCAGTACCATGCTGTCTTGGTGATCACAGCTTTGTAATAAAGCTTGAAATCAGGTAAGGTGATGCCACCAGCTTTATTTTTGTTTTTCAACATTTCCTTAGCGATTCGGGGGTCTCTTCTGATTCCATACAAATTTTAGGATTATTTGCTCCAGCTCTTTGAAGAATGCCAGTGGAATTTTGATCGGAATGGCATTAAAAGTATAGATTGCTCTAGGCAGTATAGACATTTTAACAATGTTTATTCTTCCGATCCAAGAGCATGGAATGGTCTTCCATCTATTTGTGTCTTCTTCAATTTCTTTCATGAGTGTTCTGTAGTTCCTCAAGTACAGATCCTTTACCTCTTTGGACTAACCTTATATTCCAGGAGATTATATGTTCAATGTCTTTCTCTTGTGAGAGAGCTGACACTATTTTATTTACCATTTCATATTCAAGTCTAAGACAATATCTAAAGAATAGTAGGTGTTTATTTTTTAACATTAGTTCTATATATTTTAAGAAGCACTTAGGTGCACAAAGGAATTGTGTAATGTTAGAATGATACTGTGAACAATATTCATGGCTCAGCTGATGGAGAATCCAGTGTTCTTTTAGGAAACAGAAGACATTCAAAAATTGCTCCCCAGTTTCTATTAACAATTCTCTAAAAATAAACATCTCCATTGGATACTAACATACAAACTTAAAATAAATATGTAAATCAGAATTGCTTGCCATTTTCAGATTGCTCATGTGCCAATAAATATGCAGTCGATAAAAAAAATACCAGGGAGGTGGGCACAAAGACTCTCTGGGTCTGTACGGCAGGAATGAAAATCACTTCCATAGGTAGCAATTCGTGAAGAAGGAGGCATCCTTGGAAAACAGTAGCACTTAAGGATGGCAGGTCACAAATCTGGTGATGGGGTATCAGATGTACAGTAAAGCCCATTTTCCCCAGCATCTTATTCAAGGACAAAAAAACAAAATCTCAATACTCGAATTGTACCATATTTCCTAACACTAAATCTCCTCTCTTGTAACCTCACCCTATCTTCAAAGAGTATCCTCAGTTAGAAGAGGTACCTAGACTTTCTACATTTCAGGACACCTATATGCATCAGACAACAGCTTTCACCCTTTTTTATTCCACTTTAAGATACAGTATTTGATTTTTAAAAATTAAGTGTTTAAAGGTGCCTTGGTGGCTCAGTTGGTTAAGTGGCTGACTCTTGATTTCGACTCAGGTCGTGATCTCAAGATCCTGGCATTGAGCCCCGAGTTGGGTTCCGGGCTTAGTGGGGAGTCTGCCTAAGGATTCTCTCCCTCTCCCACTGCTCCTCTCCCTGCTCATGCACACTCTCTCTCTTAAGTAAATCTTTTAAAAAAATAAAAAACAAGTCTTTAAAAACTTGGAATAGTCTCGTTATTTTTTAATTTAATTTAATTTTTATCTGAAATAATAACATTGAGTTTTTAAAATAGAGTCAGTACTGGGGCTCCTGGGTGGCTCAGTGGGTTAAAGCCTCTGCCTTCAGCTCAGGTCATGATCCCAGGTTCTGGGATTGAGCCCCGCATGAGGCTCTCTGCTCAGCAGGGAGTCTGCTTCCCTTCTTCTCCCTCTGTCTGCCTCTCTGCCTACTTGTGATCTCTGTCTGTCAAATAAATAATAAATAAGATCTTTAAAAAAATAGTATCTTTTAGAGATATACACAATACTTACAGCTGAAATAACATTTGTCTTGGAATTGCTTCTAATGATTTAGGGCAATGGTGGGGACTATAGGTTTAGATAAAATAAGATAGATAATTATTGAACCTGGATGATGATATACAGATGTTCATTATACTATTCAACTTATATTTATTTGTTTGAAATTGTTGATAATCAAAAGTTAAAAAGAGTCCTTACAAAATATCTTTTCAACTGCCTAGATTCAATTCTCCCAACCCCCCATCTAAGATTATAATGCTGACCATACTGCACTTAAAACCCTCATCATAGAGAGTCTGGTCTGGTCCAGACTGCTACGTTTGGGGTTTTGATTCCACCACTTACTAACATGTGTTAATGGTACATGCTGGGAGAGGCAGCATAACTTTTCTGTGACTCAGTTTCTTTTTCTGTAAAATGGGGAGAAAAGTGCCAATCTCATACTATTGTAAAGGTACAATGCAATCATAAATGTACATGTACATAATGTAAATGTAAATGTAAATGTACATAAATGTTAAAATGGCCCAAAACTGCTTATTCAGTTAATAATGGCAATCATTTATAAATTAATTCAATCAATTGTTTATTAAGGACTTCCCCTATGTCGGGCTTTATTCCAAAGGTAGCTATTATTATTCTCAGATTTAGCTATCAGTGAAAATACGCAGAAACACTAAGCAAGAGGAGAGATTTACAGAAACTGAAGAGTTGGGCTGAAAGAGGAAAAGCATTGAAGAATCTGAATGAGGGAATAGGAAAGAAGTCATGGGTGTTGGTCTGACTATGTTTTCTTCCTTTGCCCCTCTCACTTTAAGCAAGGAGGGAGCGATAAGAGGACATCATTGGTTTCTGAAGGACATAAGACTCCGTGGTCAGAAGATGTCCTTTGGGGGTCCTCCTTGCAATGGATAAGAACACAATTGCCTGGTTAATTAAAAGAAAAAATCTATTCGCTGGGAACCCTTATCCATTCTGTAAGGACAAGCCCCAGAGAATTTTTATCTCAAATTCAAAACCTAAGGGAAAAGAGTCATGAGTATTTGAGATGCATTTGTTTTTCAGGCTTCATACAGAGGAAAGCCCCTCATGTGGTCACGTGTCTGTGTTGTATACTTACCTGTAGCCAGTGACGCTGGAGAAAGACTCAGACTATAGGGCAGGAGTGTAGTTTCTCCCAAGGATAAAGTTCCATTGATATGTTGAGTACCATGCTTCCCTCTCTGACTGCAGTTGCCTGGAGCCGTTCCTGTCCCTGACTTCTCAGGGACCAAAGACCCCATGGTGTCCCAGGCCTGATAGGGATCTTCCTTATTTCCTTGTCTTCTGCTGCCTGCTGGACCCCTGGCCCACCTGCTCAGGCCCTGCAGCCCTCCTGGCCCGGTGCTGTCTACCTCTCCGCTCTCCAGGTCAGCAGTGCGTGCACCTGCTGCCACCTCACGCCTCAGTGCTGTCAAGAGGAAGCCAGAGCAAGAACCGTGACCTTGGAGATGAAGAATTTTAGCAACAACAGAATTACTGGGAGTTGTATTACACACTAGAAGAGGAGACAAGTACATAAGAAAAAGCCTTTTTTTTGGACAGCATATCAGTTCTTTTTAAAATGTGGAACTTTGTTTAGAAACTCTTTTGGGATTCATTTAGAGTGTGTTTGAAAGACTTAGAAACATTAAAACTTTTACCCAAGTCTCAATTACATAATCTAATTCAGGGTGAATGCAGGGCGATTCTGGTTTAGGTGGGGATCCCGGCTCCTCTCACTGTCCTCCGTAACCTTTGAAGTCATTTCCCCTTTGATGATGTGTGTCAACGATGAGGAGACAGAAGGCTGGCTGAGGACAAAGCAAAAGCTGACACCCAGCAACCTTCTCCCACCCCCACTCCTGGGTGGGACATATGTGACATTCTTTAGGAATCTCCCAACTATCTTAGCTTGCTAAAAAAGGACAGAACGACCTTGACAATGGCAAGGCCTCTAGTATCCGATATCTTGTAGGTCCTCTTTAGCATATGGAAGTTCTATTGAAACCTCCCTTTTCCTTCCCCCACCCCCATGGTTCATAACCTGTCACCCCTCACAACCCTGGGGCAGCGGCTTTTCCTGCCCACAGGTCCTGCCCACAGGTCCTGTCCCCGTGCCTTAATAAACCACCATTTTGCACCAAAGATGTCTCAATTCTTTCTTGGTCATTGGCTCCGGACCTCACCCCACCAAACCTCACGTATATTCTAGAATTTCATCATCAAGATCTGAATTAAAGTCTACTTATTTTTTAAGAATTCCTTCTTTTCTTTATTTCATTGCTTAAGCTAACAGCTGGGGAGAAAAGAATCATCATCCCACCGTATATAGTACGCATGCGTAACAATTACAGGCGAGAACTGGAAACTCACTTCTGCTGATGTGATCTTTTAAAAATTGCTATGAATTTTATAGAAAAACCGATGTTCCCCAGACACGTTTTTTTCTAATTTGGGTGTAAGGGAGTAGGGGGAGTTGGCAGAATCCCCACATTGTGAATCCTGGGGGGAAAACTGGTAGAATCCTGTTACCTAAGTGCTCAGTGTTCCATGGTAACTCTACCCCTCCCACACCGATTTCCTACTAACGTCACCAGAGCAGCCTTTTTGGACATCTGCCACTCTCCCGAACACCCCTCAACACCCCACTTCTCTTTGAGACCATCAGGGCTATGGAAGGGGAGCGTCCTGAGCTTTCCTCCTTTCCACTGTGACACTGGGTATCTGTATCACCTCAGGGAAAATTAAAATGTATGTGTGTTGGGATGGCAGGCAAGAATGTTGTAAAAATGCTAGCACTGGTATTCTCTGTAGGGCAATTATAAGCCACTGCTGCGTTCTTCTTAACATTTCCATCCTCTGCAAATTGCCAGGAAAGAACAGTTAATATGCTGATCAGAAAACAACAACAACAACAACAAAAAAAACTGTTTTGTAAATGACTGAAAGAAATCTTTTTTTTTTTTCTTCCCTTCAATTTTTCTCCTCTTTTCCTTCTTCTGGCACGCCCTTCATTCCTTAAAAGGGAGCCAGTATCAATTTCAGAGAAACAGTGGGGGGAAACATTTATTTTTGAGGTCTCAGAAGAAATGGTTCTTTCCCCTCAGCCCAGTTTTTACAGTTTCCTCTTCATTTCTGTCCATAGTCCGAGACTCTCTCCAGTTTTATCCCTCACCCTCTGGTCTTGTTCCCTGTCCTTTTTCCAGACTCTATCCTTTATACTATGCCTAATCTTATGTAATCCTTCACCCTTTCCTGACTTCTGTTAGCCCTTCCCATGCCTTCAAGATCCATAATCAGCAAAATTCCAGGCGTCTGCACCTTCTTGAATGTACCGGGCTTTTCCCTGAGGATACCACTCCCTGGATACCTCACACCCTCCTCTCGCCTCAGGGCTAGAAGTAAAGCATAAAATGCTTCTCGATTGCATACCCAAGCCATTTCTCTTCCTTCACAGAACAGATCTTTTGATTCTCCTGCCTTCTTATTTGCCACATTTGCTTCCCTTTCTTGGCTATCATCTATTGACTGCCTTCCTAGAATTTTCTCTTAGGACATTTGTGTACACTGTCTTCTCCACCCGTACAGCTGTCATTATTCTCAGTGATGTTTGACATCCACAAGGATGGCACATTCTGGACTCTCTGGTCTTGGCACCCTCCCCCATCCGCCACCCTCAGTTCGCGTGCGCTTTTTCTTTACCTCAGCCGTCCACACCCATGGGGATGACCGTGCTCATCACCAGTAATGGCACCCTTCAAGAAGCTGCACTTTCACTGCACTACTTCTTAAATACCGCCTCCTATCTTTCCAGCCCACTTGTTCCTCTACACATGGTACTAATTATTTGACCACCCCCCACAACATATTAAAGTAACCACTTTCCACTATTCATCATTCCTTTTCTGTTTTCACATCCCTGTTTCTCAGATAAGATTTCATGGTCCATCACTCCATGGCAACCACGCTCTTCAAACGTGCCCTTCTGATGAAGACATCACATTTGCCTGTCAAAATTCCAACTTGCTTGAACACACGCCTGCACCAAAGTTGTTGCTAAACGTTGCTAGGAAAAATGACATGCAGGACTTCTGGGGTGACTGGTTGCATCCAGATCACGATGACAAACCCCAAATGAACACCTGATGGTACCCAGTTGATGAGGGAACAGAAGGCAAGCTGAGGACAAAGCAGAAGCTGACACCCTGTAACCACTCCTCCCTCATGGGATATATGTGACTTTCCTCAGGCACTCCCGGCTGCCCTAAAGGAAAAACAAATAGTTAACTTGTAGAGACCACAGTCCTGCAAGACCTGAGTCTCCCTCAGTTTACAAATACCCTAGTGATTTATAAAGAAGGAGCTTTCTTATCAATAACCTAACTTCCAGAGACCCATAACTCAGTTCCTGAAGCCCTAAGATTACCCTCCTCTTCATGAGACTGAGGTGGAAGGAAATGTAAATAAAGCTGAATTTCTTCTAAACCCAAAGCTCATTGACAAGGACGTGTGATAGGAGGGGTATGACATTCCACCAGGAAACTCCCAACTGTCTTCTTGTTCTTGCCTCATCAGAGGGAAAACCAGCCTGGGTTCGACAATAACCAGGCCTCATGTGTCCCATGAGTCTTCTTTGCATTATGACAGCCCTTCTGAATACCCACTTTGTTCTCACCTCCCCAACTCCCTCCCTCAACCCTAGCACTCCTCAGGAAAGCAGGGTAGCAGGTCTTTCTGCCCATGGGTCCTGTCCCCGTGCTTTAATAAGCCACTATTTTGCACCAAAGATGTCTCAAGAATTCTTTCTTGGTCATGGGCTCCAGAATCCACCCCACTGAACCTCATCTATATTCCAAAACTACATCACAGGGAGTGTGCTTTCCCACTGTGTCAAACGGCTCTTACACCTTTTTACTCCCTCAGTAGTGCTTTCTTCACTCTTTACCGATAAAAAAAATTGAGAACCCTTTCTTCTTACTATTACCAAATAGAAAAACCTACCCACCACTCACGTTCTCTGCCTTCCTGTATTCCCTCTTCCTCTTCCTCCCTTCCTCTTCTTGGCGTCTTGGCTACTATCTCCTCTGTCCTTCTCAGAGACTTTACTCCTTGGATTATTTCCTCTCACCCCAACATCATCAGTCTCTCTTCCCACAGGATCACTCCTGTCAGCAGACCGGACACGCTCAGCTGCGTCCTATTTAAAACAACAACCGCTCTTTACCCCACGTTTCCTTTTCACTTTCTCCTTGTTTCTCATTTGCTTTTCTCAGCAAAATATTCCCAGGTGGGTTCTACAATTTCTGTTTCTACTTCATTATTCTCATTTTTCTCCTTCCAGTAATTTCAGTCTGGCTTCTACCTCTACCATTCTACTTCAGTGTCTGCTGTATATCTAATATTTGTCCAAAGCAGCCTCCATCCCTTGAAATCATCTGTCTTCTAGTCTTCACTGTTCAGATAGTGGAACCACTCCTTTCAAACATCTAAGGGGCAATTTTTTCCCCCAACTTGTTTCTTCCTCTGCCTCACTTCAACAAGGATGTAGAACTGCCTCTGTCTTTTTTCTGTTTACATTGCCACTTTCTTCCAGGACAATGTTCCCTTAAAAGAATTTACGCTTCCACCCCACCCCAACCAACTCCAGTCTATTTTGCACAAAACAACCAGGAGGAGTAAACTGTTTAAATGTAAATTACACATTTGAGCACACCCTTTAATGGCATCCCATTATACCTACAATACACTCTTAATCACCATACCTCAGACTTTTCCCTTAGGGTACAGCCCAGAAGTCACTCTCTCCAGATCCATGTTCTCTCTACCCTCAAGTCTGAACCAGCTGCCCTTTCCATAGCCACAGGACAGCCAGCTCTTCCCCTATACTCTATGCCACTCTTTGCTTGTTATCTGTCTCTCATAATGCTGCAAATTCTCTCAGAGCTGGGAAGATGCTTCCTGTGTTCATGTCCCAAGCTTCTAGCACAGCGTCTAACATATAGGATTTCCTTAATAAATACTGATAAATAGATGAATGACTCTCCTTTAATAGGTTCTCTTGGAACCATCATAGTTCACATTTAACATCTCTCTGGTAGACCATTCTCCCCACACATAATTCATAAAGAATCCTGTTGCTGATTTAAGTGAATTTTTTAGTTAATACAGGCTTATTGACCGTTAGCTGATGAATACAAGGCAAATAAGATAAGCAAGCAATTTCTGCAGTCCATAGAAGATCCAGAAACATGGAAAGTTTCTGTGAGGGAACTTTGTCCTGTAGGGCCAGTCACCATAATTACAGGTGGCATGGTGACAGATATGCAGGACCTTCAGCCTCAAGCTGATGTTCACACAAAGATCTAGCCCAAGGGTCTACATCCTATATAAAATTATAAGAACAAAAAGGAGTAAGAACTTTCAACATCACAGTTTTTCTCCTAGGTATATCTTAAAACTAGTTCCAAAGATAAGTATAAAGTGTATTTCATCTGAACTTTTGAACTTTATTGTTTTCAAAACACCTGCAATATACATTAAGAAGATAAAGTTTATTTTAATTAATTAATTTATTTATTAATGCATTCAATAAATCTTCATTAAGACCTCCGAGGCATAAAGAGCCCTGGGTCAGGTACCAGAAATGCTAGAGACAAAGACCCAAAGGGTATCTGCCTTCATTGGGTTTACATTTGAATAGAAAGATACACATTAAACAACTAATTATCTAATCCATTTTGTAGTTTTAACTATGACAGGAGCCATAAATAAGAAACCAAGAAACTATGAAGGCACAAAATGTAAATAATCTCCCTTGGCCCTTGCATGTGCATCTCTGCTTTTTCTGCTCTTCTCTGTGGCCTGGGAGGCTGACCCCTTTGGGTTGCACCCAAGAGTTTCCTTGCTGTCTGGCTTCCCCTTGGCTTCAGCATAAGATAGGAGGGCAGAAGGGGATCAAGGTCACAGGAAGTACCTCCCAGCTCCCTCCCAGCCCCACCACAATGAGGCAGGAGTTGCATGCTTTCTTCAGGCCCTGGGAACCACTTCATTTTCTTGCCACTAAAGCCTAGGGACAGTCACAGCTCCCAGGTGCCTGTCTGGCATTCCTCACCAGCCCTGTTGGTTCCCCTTAACCCTGCAGGCATCATCATCTCCTTGTGGAACCCAACAGTTTCCCAGTTTGTGTGTGCCCCCTATGTCCTTCGGGGATCCTGACTAACAGAGCAGAGGGCTGGGGAATCTGACTTAGTTTAGACAGAAGGGGTAAGGACAAAGATTTCCTGACCAAGTCATATTTAAGCAGAGGACTGACAGATGTTATTTTCCTGGTTGGTCCTTCTTCTATCCTTTCTGTTCTCTCTGCATCAACCTAGAAACATCTGCACTTCCAGAGGAGAGTAATGGGGTATCAGATCAATTGCTCTCTCCTTTATCCCTCTTTTTCCACGACCCTCCCTCAACCCTAGCAGTGAACACTTTCTCTTTCTGGCTTTTCTAGAATGGTCTTCTCCCTGGATATCTTTATATCTTTATGTCCTCCGAGATCTTTCCTTCTTCCTTACTCTTCCTCCCCAATCTTTCATGTCCTGCCAAAACCCCTAACACACGTGCACCCTCCCCAACGTGACCCACAATGTGACCAGAATATGCCTTCTCTCTCACCGCTCCTGTGTATTCAGCCACGTGAGATACTCACTGTTTCGTGCCTTTGTTCACAGTTTTTCTTCTTCTGGATCATCCTAACCTCATCTGTCCCCTCTGTCGAAATCCTATTCAGTTTAAATGCCACCACTCCACAAAGCCTTCCTAAAGGTCTCAGCAGGAAGTATTCACTTCCATTATTTTTTTTGTTCCCATAAATACTTTTTAACCTTTCTTGCACTTCCCACATGATTTATAGTTTTGATATTTGTGGAAATGTCTTATTTCTCTCCGATGATCATTAGCTCTGAGAAGGCAGGGACTAGTTTATCTAGGGAGCATCCACACCAGTGCATCTACTACAATGTCCAGCTCCTAGCAGGGCCACGGTGGCCTTTAGTGTCCCTTTACATATATTTTACCATCTATGGTGTAGAAAATCATTCTAAGATTACTCTCGTATACAGCAAAAGAAATGAAAGCATTAGCGTGCTCTCTTTGTATGTGGTCCTTGGCATGGTTACTCTCATAATGTGTTTTTTTATTGCAATGTAATTAAACCGTACAGTTAAACCAAACATAGCTAAGGGAAACAGAGCTAAGAATATTTCCTCCAGTGATAGCTTGAGAGGTCTGACTTTGTCCTTCCATTTCCAGTCTTTCAACATTCGAGAATCAGTCATGCCAAAATATTTAGCATCTCAGGAAAAAGAAAATAAAAATCTTTTAAGGGCCTCCAGACACCATATAGCTGCATGGAGCTAGACAAATTGGAATGGGGCATAGACAGATTAATTGAGGGGGAAAGGAAAACACGCAACCCCTAGCTTCATGTTCCACACTTCAAATTGAGATCGCTAAATGTTCTCCTCCAGGAGGTTTTTGTTATGTCTATTGTTTGGTTTGATAATGTTGGAAGATGAGGAATTGGGGAATTTCAACTCCAGAAAGACTTCAGTTCTATGCATTCTGTGTAATTAGATTTGGTTTTAAATGGTTGTTGCTTTATTCTAAAGATGTATTTAAAATAGGGGCATCTGGGTGGCACCATTGGTTAAGGATCTGACTTTTCGTTTCAGTTCAGGTCATGATCTCAGGGTCCTGGGATCAAGCCCCAGATCAGGCTCCGGACAAACGTGGAATCTGCTTGAGAGTCTCCCTCTCCCTCTGCCACTTCCACTCTTGTTTTCTCTCTCTCTCTCTCTAAAATAAATAAATGCATCTTTAAGAAAAAGAAAAAGAAGATGTATTTAAAATAAAATGCTGATAATACCATGTAATTATCATTGGATAACTCTTTTAACCTTATAACCAGCTCCAATGCAGATATCGTGCCCATTTCAGAGATGAGGAAACAGAGGCTCAAGATACTATCTAATGGTCCTGTGCGAAGGCCCAGTTGTCAGATGACAGGTCTCCCTTGGTCCAGTGCTCTTAGACACTATGCAGCCCTCGGGACCCGGCGTTATCACTGGAGTGAAGACACATTTGTTCAGCCGTGCTCTGCGGCCGCTGCAAAGGTTCTACCGCTCTCTGAAACCTATTGCTGCAGAAAGCCTCTTCCTTAGCAAGGAGATCTGGACAGAAAGCTAGAGAAGAGATGGCCTGGCCAGAAACATGGCAGGAAAATGGATGCACCCAGAATGGACCAGTCCCATTCGGAGTCCTGATGGGTCTTCCTTCAACTGCTAAGCCAACCATAGCTGGGAAATGAATGTGATAATTTTCTGGGAAGGAAGAGTCCGTGGGAGGACAATAGAAGAACTTTCTGTCCTGCACACACAAGGAAGCATGCTCTGAGAGTGTATATCATCTATTTTAAAAATCACTCCTGTGAGAGTTGGGTTTTAAAATGGTTGGGTGGCAGATTTTTTGCATCGCTTTCTATGCATATGTAAATACGTTCCCTCCCTGCCAGTTGTTATAGAAGTTGTTTAATCCTCAAAAGGCTCAAAGACATAGAGACCCGAGAAAAATATTTTTTATTGAATTGAGGTGATATTTTTTTTTAATCGAGAAAGCAGTCATCTAAGTGGTTTTCCTATTTTCTATCTCACGTATAACAAAACACCTCAACAGTAACATGTGAGACAGTATTCAGAAAGCAATTCCAAACACATTAAAAGAGCTGCTTTGGAAAAAATGAGTCAAGTGAGTTTTTTCCCCTTTAAAGGCCACAAATAAAGAAACACCCTTCTAACAGGGTGCTGGGTTGAAAAGGGGATAAGAGGGGGAACACAATATCTCATCTAAAATCTTGCAGGCAAGAGCGTTTATTACTGCAGGAAGCAGAAGGTGAGCCTCGCTTATAAATGAGATCCTGCAGACGAGGGAGATGTATCTTGCTGAAGTATTACTGTACAGAACGAACCTTTAAAGCTTGGACTCTGAAGGTATAAACCATTGTCAAATAAATCTAAACCGATGTATTCATTTTTAATAAAAGAAAATGTGACATAGCATGGCCACAATAATATGTAATTTCATCCTTGCATTTCAATTCTCAGGGGTTATTTAATTCTCCTTAAAACATTACAGAAAACTGCAAGGGGTGAGATGAAAATAAATATTCTCACCTAGAATGATCTTCATTTCATCAGCATTTTCCCTGCCACGGAGAAACAATAGTGGAATCCTCAAATATGAAACCCCAGCTACAATTTAACTATATAATAATTTTAAATACCCAGTCTGACACATAAATAGTTAGGAGAAGGGATGATTTAAAAAAAAAAAAAACTATTTAAAGACCTTTTATTTGGATATTTAAATTTCCAATAAAGAAGGTAACCCCCATAGGAAAGATATAAATATTAATTAATTGTGAAAAATAAAGAGAATTGAACAGACATGGGAGTATTTTATTAAAAATGTCTCTCAAGATGAATAATCCACAGGGTTAATTGACAAAGCTATTTTTAAAAAATGTTTTCCTTCATGTGACATTAGGTTTTGGACCTCAGGTTTTTTTCCTCTTTTTCTCTTCCCTGTTTTCCTTCTTGCATTCCTCCCCTGCTGTTTTCAAAGTAGGATTTGTTAGTTATATTAAAAACACATAAACAAGTTGGTAAATGAAATAGAAATAAACATTCCTTGAAACTAAGAACCTTACTACAAGCCTCCATGAAACTGTAGACTCTTTCTTCACTGACAAAGCAGCTGAGCGAGCTTTATGGCGACCCAGGCAATGTTAGGCCTTATTTTTCAATGATCAGAGTCATTAGTTATGTCCTCTCTACCAATGCCCAACATATCACAGAAAATTCTAGCTCCTGTTATAGAACCATATTTGATATAAGGATGCCTTTCTTGAAACTCATATCATTCAAAAGAACAATCAAATAATTAATGAGTTTGATTAAAAAAATTCCAGTGCAATTGAAGAAGTGCTAACTTTCAAGGATAGAGTATCTAAAACTTTAGTTTCCATGCTGAGGAGAACCTCAAAAAGTTAAGGAGGAAGAAAGTTTGGCAGGTCGCTCAAAAAGTTAAACACAGAATAACCACGTCACTTAGGAATTCCACTCCTACATTTATACTCCCCAAAACGGAAGCACGTACTCCAACAAATACTTATACATCTATACGTGCATGCTTATACCAGTACTCTTTCTAATAGGCAAAAGGTGGAAACAGCCCAAATGTCCATCAGTGCATGAAAAGACACATGCATTGTGGTCTATACACACAATAGACTATTATTCAGCTATAAAGAGGAATAAAGTACTGATTCATGCTACAACATGCACAAACCTTGAAAACATGCCAAGTCAAGGAAGCCGGAAAAAAAAGGTCACATATTGTATGATTCCATTTCTAGCGAATATCTAGAAGAGTTCGATCCAGAGAAACAGATGAACAGTGGTGGTCACCAGGGGCTGGGAATGAGGAGCAACTACTTAATGAACACAGGATGACGAAAAGGTTTTAGAACTAGGTTTCCCAATATTGTGAATGTTCTAAATGTCACTGAAATGTTCACTTTATTGATTTTTTTAAGGACTTTATTTATTTATTTGAGAGAGAGAACGAGCATGAACAGGGGATGAGGAAGGCAGAGGGAGAAGAAGACCCCCTGCTGAGCAGGGAGCTCAACACGGGGCTCCACCCCAGGTCCCCGAGATCATGAGCTGAGCCAAAGGTAGATACTTACCCAGCTGAGCCACCCATGTGCCCCTGAAATGTTCACTTTAAAGAGGTTAATGTAATGTTGTGTAAATTTCACCTTAAAAAAAAAAAAAAATGCAAACAAGCAGCCTTCCAAAAAAAAGATGTTAAGGAATGAAAACTCAAAGCCACTGAAATTATAGCTCAGAAAAACATGAGCAGGAAGCATTGGACAGTCAGAATTGGATGTAAATGAACATGTGATAAGATGAGAAAAAAGAAAAAAAAGTGAGCCCAGTGGCAAATATATTATCAACAAAAACTTTCATAGAAAAACATTCTTAACAAAAGCAAGCTCTCTCTATTTAAAAAAAAATATATATATATATATATATATATATTTGCAAGAGAGAGAGTGAGCAAGTGAGAGAGAGAGAGAGCAAAGAGGTAGAGTGAGAGGGGGAAGCAGACTCCCCACCAAGCGGAGAGCTCGATGTGGGGCTTGATCCAAGGACTCTGGGATGATCTGAGCCAAAGGCAGATGCTTAACGAACTGAGCCACCCAGGTGCCCCCAAAGCAAGTGTTCTCTAAAGCAAACTTGGGAGAAGCTCTTTTTAAATGAATGACATGTAAATAATAGATGTTTTTAAAATCTCTATTTTTGAACCAATTACCTAGTAAAGGTCCTAATTCAATTGTTTTGGCTGATAATCGATAACTCACTTATAGTTCATTAAATGTATGATGTATACTTCAAGGAGTTTAAATATACTCCCTCAATCTTACTTACAGGAGAGTTTTGGTCTGTATAGCCCATTTTCTGAAAGTAATGCAAAGGAAAACTTCAGTCTATCTTTGGTTCGTTGTTAAAAAAAAAATCCAGGGACATTAGGTTTAAATAATTTTAGCGTGCGAAACAAAGCACTCTATCAAAATAAGGGATGTGGAGCCACTCTTAGTACAAAAAGAAGACTAAAGACATCCACATGTTGGGTCTGAGTTATAGAGACGGCACGATAGAGTTATTTCAAATAATTTTAATGATTAGGGTAAGTTAATCTGAAAAAAAGGAGAAAAGCAATTTGAAAAAATGGAGACCATGTTGAGTACAATACAGCAGGATAAGAGAGCAAATAGGAAAAAGAAATGGAAAGTGTTCAGGAAGCAATTACTCGCTATCCCAGGGTTCTGTGAGTGATCTAACAGTAGGTGCCCCGGGACTGGAAAGGGGCCACGGTGAGTGAATAGGACTGGAGGGAAGTAATCAGAGATAAGAATAACGAGTATCAGAGGCACAAGACACAGAATAGAGAGAGACGATGACAAAGTTTACAGCCTGAACTTCAAAGGCATGGCACAATAAGGAGGAAAGCTAAAGCTGAGAACAGAATAAAGGGTCTGCTCACAAATATTATGAAAATGTGAGATGATGGAATACAAGCTTGCCGAAGGAGGCCGTGAGGGCATGTGACAGAAAGCCCAGAGATGAGGTGCAGAAAGCAGTAACATTATCAAAAGCATAAATGAGTTTTTAGCCGTCACGTTCAAATGTGTAGATAGGAAAGGTGACTAGGTGCTGCGGTTCAGAACATAATTTTCCGAAGAAACAAGTTTGGAAAAGCACAGTCTCATCTTGACTGTAAAGTGGGTAATTAGTCACTGGCAATCAAAGATATACACAGGGGCCAGAGTTTCTCTTCTAGAAGTTTCAAGGAGAAGCCGTTAACAGAAACTAAAACAGAAACTTTCCCAGACACTGACCATGTCCCTGGGGAGAAACCAAACAAATGGCACCATGTAAATAACCATAGGGGAAGCGAATCACTAAGGAAAATGATGAAAGAAGTCATTTGTTATCCTTCATCACATTTAGAAACAAATGTGAAAATCATGGAGCATATTTAACTATCTATTGGAATTACACCCAAAACAGATCTACCTCTTCAGAACCCATTCAAAAATATTTATATTTATGTATACATAACGGTATCAAGCCAAGTGTGCTGTCTTAATGACTGTTAATTACGATTTCAAAGGTCAAATGATATGGTTTTTGCATCCAATTTTGTCTCTTTCAGCTCTGCCACTTAAATACTTCTAAGTGTCAGTTTTCTGATCTGGGGAGGAGCTAAGGACACCTCCAGTATGTGCCACTTGACATTGAAAGGACAGTATGAGATAATGTTGTGATGCGCTCTGCTGTTGATGAGACACTCTATTAATTTGGTTGTCACTATTATTATTAGTTATCATAAATGGTCATATTGCCAGTATGTCTTAGTCATCATGGAAAGGCGGAAAAAAGGTTATGGTCAAAAACAATATAAAGCTTATTGGGGTCTAGATGTAACATGATGCTAGAGAAAATAACAAGCTCACTTTTTTCCTCAGAATTGTTTTAATTAAATGCTATATTTTATTAACAACCATAGTTTTGTCATAAAAGAGGGAAGACACACATTAAAAAAATGCATCAAACAGAAATTAGTCCAGTGTAATTAGTGTGAATTATCAAAATACCAGCACATAAAGGCACAAGTGCCCTATTATAAAAACCAGGTGTTTAAACAAGATAAAACTGCCTCCTGAATCAATAGGGGATTTGAGCTGAGTTATGCTTTTCAAATATAGAAAAGATTGTTTCTAATTGCTTTTTCCATAGGTACCAAATTTGTGCGCATTATAAAAATGTTTCAAAAAGAAGTTATCCATGTGATGTGAACATTTGTATGCATTTCAGCCACTCTCAATGTATCTTTGGCCCTGACTAAGAAAGAGAATTTAAATATCAATCTAGTATAGAATAATAGAAGGGAAGATGCTAACCAAAACGGAAGGGGAAAACATTTCTTCCAAAATCTTGAGTTTAGCATAGAAATTTCTGCATAAATTGTAAACCCTGGGAAGGGCGTGGAAAGATGGAACAAGGTCCTGAAAGAGGCAGAGGGTAACAGGCTTGAGAGATAGGTGGTGGGTTTGGCCTTAAAAAGAAAGGAATACCTGAGCCTCTGAGACAAAGGGAGACGAGGGAAGTGCAGGGGTGAGCGCAAAGAGTTTATAGAGGGTCAGGATTTAAGAAAGATCATACTAAATGGCCTCAATTTTCTTGATTAATTGGGAGACAAGATTATCTTCTGAGAGTAGGGCAGGCAGGGGCAGGTGGGGGGAGCTAAAATTAAAAGCAAAACCAAATGAAGCATTAGTCATTGTCACAGATCCAGGACTGGGATTAACCCTAAGAAAAGTGAAACTTTTTTTTTTTCCTTTTTTACATCTTTTCCCAATAGATGTAAAAGATTGCAATCCAGAATCCTCAATCTTTCACATGACTGTCAGATGATCCTTCAATCGTCTATGCCACTTCCATATTCTTTCTCAAACATATTCTTCAGTAAGCGGCTAAAGACACACATAGTGGGGCATCTGGGTGGCACGGTCAGTTAAGCGTCCAGCTGTTGGTTTTGGCTCAGGTCGTGATCTCAGGGTTGTGGGATGGAGCTCTGTGTCAGGTTCTGTGCTGAGTCTGCTTGGGACTCTCTCTCTCTCTCTCACTCTCTCCCTCTGCCCCCAAGCCCCTGCATGCTCTTTCTCTCAAATAAATAAATTATTCTTTAAAAAAGAGAGAGACAGAGATACACACATATAGTTTGTGTTTTGCTCTGATTGAAATAACTGAGGCAATAATCTCCAATTCCCCCAGGTTACCCATGCTTGCAAAAACTGGTTCTCCTACGATTGATAAGAGAGGTGACTTCTAAGACCCAAAGCATAAGGCTGTCTCTTTGCAATAACATCATTATGAATCCTTAGTTCCCACTAAACATCTTCATCTCTGAAGATAATATCCTGGGGGAAATGCCTGCAATCTCTAATTACTACAGGGTTTCACAGGAAGTGGTCTGAGGGTAAAGTCAGTTTGCCCTCCTCCTTACATTTGCCAAGAAACAACTTCAGGATCTTGTCCCTTCCATTTTTACCAAAAGAAGTAGAAGATAAAGAAAAGTCTGAGAGTATCTTACCAATGAAGCCCACCTGTCTGTTTACTAATAATAAGTATCTTTTGACACCTCAAAGATTTGCAAAGATTCTCCCCTTGGCCCAAACTCTAATCAGGCTCCTCCCCTGAATTTTCAACTAGGACTCAACTTTTGAATTACTGATTCATCTCTGCATTGCCCAATTTCAGCAAGAATCCTGTTAAGTTAGTTTATCCCTCATACTCTACATATTGTCACCTCTGATAGCTAATTGCATTTTTCATCATCTCCCAAGTTGATGTCCAATCTCCCTAGCCTGCCTTCAGCAAGAATGCTGGTAGGTCAGTTTTGCCAGAATCCTCTTAACCTCTGATGTTTCCTCTTGGTAATTTTCCATCCACTGACTCCCACCCTGTTCCTTGACTCTAAATTCTCACTTCTTCGGGTTGCAGTTGGAGTTGAGCTTATCCCTCTCTTCCGCTGCGAGACCCCACTGCAGGGTCCCCACACCTATGGTGATAATCTCGTGAATAAAGTCTGCCTTACCATTCTCTAAGCGTCATGATTTCTTTTCTTTAACAGCATCAACATTTAGATGCAGATTTAGAAAGATGACCAAAACTTCAGTCCACATAATTGTGCCAAACCACAATGAAGTGGGACCCATGATATCACAGCATCTGGTGAAATAATTGTCTTACTTTTGAGAAAGTTCCCTAAGCGGATCAAAAATTGTTGCACTGGTTTCTGGCTACACTGAAGGCAAAGACGTTGATGGAACCTCCAGGAGGGAAGTCTGCTGCCAATTCTATTAGAGGGCCCCCTTGAATCTTTGGTTAACCTTTATCAAGTCCTGTAAGAGTTGTTCAAAACAGCCGGTCAGGAAGGATTTTGGGCTTCTGGGGCTGGAATATATATGAAACTATTAAATGTTTTAGTATCATACATGCATAGAGAAGACAGGAGCATATATGTCCGCTAACCCATTCTGAAGGCACAGTTTTCACCAGCTCTTATCCATAGTGAATCCACATGGAAAACTATATTTGTGGGTTGTCTACACCACAATAGCAAAGCCCCAGATGTATGGCCAGGAGAAAGGAAATGATGAAGCTGTACAATGTCTTGGAAATAGCCGGGTCTGCTTCAAAAAGATAGAGGCTCCGTTACCCAGGGCACAGCCTGTCTTCTCACTAACAATCAGCCCATGAAAGGCTGTCGTTGGGGCTCCTCCTACATGTGTCGGAGCTCTGAGAATCGGTGGTTTGATAGCGAGCATTGAGTTGAAAATTATGCGTCTCAGACATCAGCAGAGACCCAGGAACCAATCAAACCTGAATACCTGAGGACAGACAAAATGGGATGGCATGATCGGATTTAAACACATTTACTAACTCACCTTCCAACCATTCGACTATTAATAATTGTAGTTCTTCAACAGAAAGGAAAATGCATTAAAGAGGCTGCTGTGAGTCACTTTGTTTCATCCTAGGTGAAAATAAATGTAATCTAAGAAACTCTTCCTTTGTCATTATAAAATAACATCCTTCCATCTGTTCATAGCAGTAGATCTGTGTTGATTTCATGATTTTAAGAACATATTATAGTTACTTAAGAGGCGGTTATTGGTGAAAGCTGGGTAGGAGATACACAGGAACTCTTTCGTGACTTCTTATGAGTCTCACATAAGAGGTTTTTAAAAATCAAAACAAAACAAAAAATCCTTCTGCATACAAATTTGTCTCGATGTATATCCAGTGACCAATGAGAAAATGATCTACATTATTAGTGAAGTGCTTGGGACGCCTGGGTGGCTCAGTTGGTTGGACGACTGCCTTCGGCTCAGGGCGTGATCCTGGAGTCCGGGGATCGAGTCCCACATCGGGCTCCCAGCTCCATGGGGAGTCTGCTTCGCTCTCTGACCTTCTCCTCGCTCATGCTCTCTCTCACTGTCTCTCTCTCTCAAATAAATAAATAAAATCTTTAAAAAAAAAAAATTAGTGAAGTGCTTCCCTTTCTATCCTTGTTCCAGATTTCTACGTTACCTATTGTTTCAAGGTAGTAAGAGAGGAGGTGTGAGGACTCGGTCCAGTCTATGCAGGCGCAATATCAGGGCAGAAATGGATGAAGACTCTTGGGTACTTGTCACTGGCTGTCGCTCGCTCCCTTCCTTCTCAGTACCTGCTCCGGGGGTCCGCAAAGAGTAGTAGGCAGAGTGGAAGCAGGGTCTAAGTGTCACAGTGGCGTACTCACACGGGTGTCAGAGAATGGAGAATGGGGAGGAGGAGACTACAAGGAGAGGCCCACGAGGAACAAGCAGTAAAAAATCTCAACATGGACAAGACCAACCAGGAAAATGAAAAAAGAAAAGGATGGAAAGGAGCGAGTTGCTAATATAGGAGAGCCCTTGGCCCTCCCTTTGGAAGCTGGTGACTATTGTGTGCCTAGAGTAAATCCTAGGCCGTTCGATGTTAGGCAGCCCGTCCTGCAGTGTGGGGGGGACACGATTCCCAGGCTTGGATCCACAGGCAAGGATGAGAGAAGGGAATATGGAAAGGATTGGGGAGGCAGTGAGACAGTGGAACAGTTGAGGGAAAAGCAATTCAGTCATAGTCTGCGGGCAGTTAGCCCTGACCCTCCTCATCATGACCATCAGGAGTTTTGCCTTGTGCCTTGAATCCTGATTTTTTTTCCCCCTGAACTTACATGTGTTTGATGTACCTTTGTTGCAAACTTTTTGGTGTCACATGTCTTCTATGCGTCTCCTATCACCAGCTGCTAACTGAATGTTGCATTTGACCCAATCTATAAGATTCTGTCAGATGTAGAGTTTTACCCTATTGCATGGCAAGGTGTTCATTATATGTTACGAAGATAATAAAGCAATTTAAAAGGAAAGAAGGATGGAAGGAAGGAAAGAAAGAAAGAGAGAGAGAAAAAAAGACAAGACTTTTGGATATTTGTCATATGTGAAGAAACAAAATTCACAAAGCCCATGGTTTCTGAAGCTGTGGTGCAGCTGGGCCCATTTATGACCCATACCTGAATTGGGCCCTTGGTTTGGCCCAGGGACTGGTATCCTTCTCAGTAGTTAAGATGGGAATGAAGGTCAACTTGCTGATCATTCTACCTCTTCTATTTATATGCCTCCTCATCCCTATGAGCTAGATAAAGCAAGCACGGGTCCAGGCCTCACTGGCTCACCAAAGGCTGACTAGAAATTGTCCTTCTCTGAACTGGGTCATGCAGCATAATGATGATCCCATGCAATCCCCACTGCTCAGTAATGCAGGCCCACCCTCACCCGTGGCCAGACCTTTCTCTAAATTCCCACCAGGCCAAGGCAAAGCCCTGTTGTTAGACAGCATCTAACCACACCTTTAACTTCTTGAATTGGCCTACCTTGTTCACGATCATTCCACTTGTAGTGACCCTACCACAGTTGCTTGGATAACCTGTTCTACCTAAGCAGCTGATCAAAGAGAGGTAGAAGAAAGCATTAACACCATACTTGTCTCTCGGCCAATTTGGACACTGATCCCAAGTCTCCAGAAATGCGCCAGAGACTTGAATAGGAGAGGTAAGGGTCCTCTTCTCCATATGCATCTGATTCCCACAGTATCTGATGCTTAGTTACCCTGTGTGGCTTATGTGGGAAAGGTCTCAGATGAGTTATGGATAAAGTATTGAAAGAGAGTGTCATGAATCTACTGGCCAAGCCAGTTCTTCACTGTGACAGTGGCATTGAGAAGTGATGGGTAAGTGTGAGGAAGACAAACCAGAGAAGATGCTAGCCATCAGAAGACAAAAAGAGGCAAGACACAAGAAATGGAAGGGAAATGTACACGTAATATTAACCATAGCCATTTGTGCAGGTCAAAGCAAATTATCAGCAATTTCAGAGTATTTAGCCTAGTAAAAGGAGGCCTGGTATGGTCTCACTTACGATACACTTCAAGAAATAAATCAGCTATGTCAAGTCACTGATTACTTTATCCAACTGTGTAGTCATTCATTTAACAATAATTTATTGAGCTTCTACTATGTGCCAGGTATATTTCTAGGCATCAGTATTTAGCAGTGAGCAGGATATCCAAAAATCTCTGTGGTCAGAGTTGACATTCTGGTAAAGAAAGATAGACAATTCACAAATTGTGTGTATATGTGTACATGCATGCACACAAGCAGAGATTACATATTATGTTAGTATTTATATGTACATATAGCATCACTATCTAACATAAATCTAACATTTTGTATGTGTGTGTGTGTGTTATGAAGAAAAACATGAGAAAGATAACGAGGGACAGAAGGTAGGGTATACAACTGTAAATAAGGTGAGTGAGAAGGCTTCACTGATGTTTGCCCTTTGAGCAAAGATCTAAAGGAGAAAATGCAGTCATCCATGAAACTATCTGGACAAAGAACTTTCAGGCAGAGGGAACAACAGAAACATCAAGGTGACTCAAATGGACGGAGCAAAGAGGAGCCGAATAAGAGGGGGAAGTCAAACCAGTAATGGGCGCCATATCATACGGGACATGGGAAGGATCTGTCTTTTACTCAAAGTGGTGAGGAAGCCATTAGAGGATGTTGAGCAGAAGAGAACAATGCTCTGACTTATGTTTGTCAAGAATCTTTCTGGCTGCTCTGTTGAGAAGAGACCCTGTAGGATCAAGTGTGGAAGCAGGGGGAGGAGTTAGACAACTGTTCCTTCAGGGGAATTCAGGGGAGAGGGCGAGGGATAGTGACGGTCGTGGGGAGGTGTGGTCGGATTGGAGGCCTAATCTGAGAGTAGAATGAATAGTCTTTGCCGCAGGATGGGACGTGAGATGTGAGAGAATCAGAGAGGTAAGGAACACTGAAGTTTTTGGTCTGAACAACTGACTGAATGGATGAAATGGGAAAAACTAGGGTAGCAGCAGTTATGGGGACATAAATTGAGAAGCGTTCAGTTGAGATTGCATTGAATTTGAGATATCTGTTAGCTATCTAAGGGTCATAATATGATCACGTTTGCTCCAGAGCCAAAGCCATAAACATTTTCACATATGTATATTTTTTAAGTCCCCTCAAAGGATCATGTGGCTACATAAATACCTAGTTATTTGAAATTAACTTTATTTTTATGTTATCCCATATGTTAACATATTCTTTTTCCAAATGAACAGGAATTATAACAACTGACTGCAAAGACTGTTATACAAGAATAAACAAAGTAGAATTTGAGCCAACTTATTTAGCATATTAATCACACAATTTGGAAATCTTTGCACTAAAAAGAAACAAACATGAACACATTCTTCTGTTCCGGCTAATGCTGATTTCATTTTCAAAGTCATCTGTGTTGTCAATACTATAAAAATTAAAATCTATTGATCCGAGTTCATCCATATGTACATGAGAAGTAAAATCTGGCTCTATTTTTTTTTTTTTATTCATGAGAATCTATCTAGTGTTCAGTCATGCAGGACTGTAATTTGCTCATATGTTCTCTTTATTTTTTTAAAGTTCAGCTTATTTGACTCTCTGGTGTCAGAACAAATGCATCCCGAGTCTTCCAAAAGCATGCACGTCGTCCCTTTTTCTTTGATAGAGTCCCACGGAAGTCAGGGTCTGAGCCCTGGGCGCTCAGAACACAGGTTGTGCTGACCCCAGCCCGTTGGCTTGTGGTAATGACCGCGACTGTGGATCAGAGACAAATGGATATGCGAAGCAGAAATACAGTTATACGCATGTCAGTATTTCTGTGATTGAACTGATTTAACTTGGGCATTTTATCACATCAATCATTTGTTTCAACAGCCTTTCAGTAAACAATAAAAAGACTGTGGGTTTCAATTAGCAGGAGAAATTCTTGGATGGCCAAAAGAATGAAAAGAGAAATGAGGGAGAGATGAGGTGCAGGATAAGGATAGAGTCTTTTTTAAAAAGAGCAGAAGGGGGGCACCTGGGTGGCTCGGTGGGTTAAAGCCTCTGCCTTCAGCTCAGGTCATGATCCCAGGGTCTTGAGATCGAGCCCCGCATCAGGCTCTCTGCTCAGCAGGGGAGGCTGCTTCCCCTCCTCTCTCTGCCTGCTTCTCTGCCTACTTGAGATCTCTCTCTCTCTCTCTGTCAAATAAATAAAATCTTAAAAAAAAGAAAGAAAGAAAGAAAAAGAACAGAAGGTAACAGGGCACCTGGGGGGCTCAGTTCATTAAGCGTCTGCCTTCAGCTCTGGTCATGATCCCAGGGTCCTGGGATGGAGCCTAGCACCCAGCTCCCTGCTCAGCAGGAAGCTTGCGTCTCCCTCCTCCACTCTCCCTGCTCGTGTTCCAGCTCTTGCTGTGTCTCTCTCTGTCAAATAAATAAATAAAATCTTTAAAAAAAAAAAAAAAGAAAGAAAGAAAAGAAGGTAGGTGGAGAGGGAGGGATGGAGGGGAGGAACCAGTGACTCCCCAAATCCAGCTTTGTGTTTATTATGTTTTCCCCAGTTTTTATGTCCCTCCAGTGTCCTAGCTTTTGTGGTAGGTAGTTTTGAAGATTCTGATTAGGCTGACATGGTGATTTCCCTCCATTTCCTTCCTCTCTTCATCACCCCTTTATTCTATTAATCCCCAGAGAGAGCTTTGACAGAGATAGGCATGCCTATTAGCCTAAACAAAACATTTTGATCTAAATAAAAATACAATGTGCGTAGCTGATGATACAATTAACAGCATACTCCATTTTAACCTCAAGATGACCTGGGATTCCTCCCCAACACCTCCTAAGAAAAGAACAGGCTCATAGTCAGCAAGAAGGGCAATACATCTGTAATCTTTTGCTCAGCCTGCTATGGGAGGGAATAAAGTACTTGCATCGGGAAGGCTGCAGACCGGTATTTTTAAATTAAATCATCCAGATAATTGCACAATTCTTGATATCATTACACTAATATACACACAGACTGAGCTAAAGACTGGCCTGCCACAGTAACGTTTTATGCGACCACTTAAGGGCTTAGGTGCAACCATTGAGCTCACCTTCCTGTATTATTTTTCAGTTGCTAGATTTAAAAGAAAAGTAAACACGTCCAAAAAAAAAAAAAAAAAAAAAGCTAGGAGGAAGAAGGAAAGATGAGTGATTTGATCATCACGAACCCCAGAGCCCTGTTAAAAAGTATTTGTACTTTAAAAAATCTTTTTTGCTGAAAGCTTTTTCGGGAGAAATAAATTATACTGACTCTATATAAATAAAAGCAGAAAGAGCAAAGACGAACATGAACATATATTACCAATGCCATTCATCAAATATAGTTGACACTTCAATCTAATCCGGCAAATGAAAACACAGAAGTTTATAGAGTTATAGGAAGTAAGCAATTTAAACACACCAGGGCACAAGGTCACCCAACACACAACGAGGAAGATGTTCCCTTTTCTTTTCTCTTTTTCTTTCTTTCTTCAGTCTGAATCTCTCAAATCCCAATGGATATCCATCCTTCTCACAGGGTGAAGAGATCTTTAAATCAGATACTTAATAAGAGCAGTCCAAAGGTTCCTTAACAGGTGCACCTTTCTCCAGTGTCATAAACTAAAAGGACATTTCATGCATTTTGTACTGTCACTATGGTACCAGTTTTCCCTTTCCATAATAAATTCACACATTTCTTAACTAATTAGCTCATTAATTTTCAATGTGATTCCCAGTAAAAACTCTTTGAGATAGTTAATCTTTCTAAAAGTGTGTGAGGTTGCAAAAAAAAAAAAAAATGTTCTTGGAGCCCCGTCACCCCCAATCCCCAATCCCCAACGGTCTGCATGGGCGGGGCAGCGCAGAGCTGCAAAAACACATCGTATTTGTTTTTTGGAAGCAAACCTCTGAGGCCGCTTTATAACCAGAAATCATATCCGTGTCATGCAGATGCCGTGGTAAACTTTACGGTTCCAATTAGGAACGGACAGTTTTCAATGCACTGCTCAAACACTTTGCTAGTCTATATGTAAATACTTCACTAAAACCACTGAACGGTGATGGGGTTCAATATTAATATCACAAATTAAAGATGACATCGGAATGCCTACTATCCAGAAGAGCGATCAGCGCTCGTGGCGAGGCAATAATCCGCGGCTTAAGCAACTTTCAAGCACCGTGGGGGAAAAAACAAATGTGATGGAGCTTGGAAATTGCACTGGTGCGTGAAGAACATACCGTATTAAAGAGCGACTGCTGATTGACCCGGCAATGAAGTGGAGGATATGACCATATGCTTCCATAAAGGACATTTGGAAATGGCTCCCAGATGATCCCCCGAGAACTCCTGACTATTACCTGGTGTATTCCCATTAATTGACAATGTAAACTTTATCTGTAACAGGGACATAAGCTGTCACAATAACGGCCTGCCCTCCTGGGAGGAAAAAATTACCTGAATAATTACCTGGCCCAGCGTATCTTCCCCGACAGAAATATCAAAGTGTTATGATGGCTGGATTTCCCTTAAGTGTTGTGGGCACTGCCTTGGAAAGAGGAATGGTCCTGACTTCTTTCCTCGGATACTTGGAAAGGTGGAAATAGGTATGTTAACCTCGGGACCGGGAGCACAACACCAGAGGTGGAAGGAGATTATTCAAAGCAGAGTTTATAATCCCAAGCACGAGGCTAGGGATTATATGCCATATGCTAAGAATACGATTCTGGGTCTGCTTCCTTTGGTAAATCCTGGTATCCCTAGAGAGAGTCATAATAAAGACCGTGTAAGAGGATGTACCAGGCATGAGACCTAAGGCCAAGAATCTCCACAGTGGAAACTGAGCAATTCTAAGACATGGCACTGCCGTTTCTTCCTTGATGCTGGGACAAAGCTGAGAAGGCAGGATGAGCACACCTGTGAGTAGATGTTGTGTGCCCCTGACGGTGCCAGCAGGGGGTCTTAAGAATCAACTCTGGAGAAAGGCTGCTGGATTTCAAATCCTGGCTCGGCTACGTCCCCGCTGTGTTACTTAATCTCTGGCCTTTAGCTTTTCTCTGTAACATGTAGCTTCCTTACAGGTCAGAGCCTGGTGAACGTGCTTTAGCCAGCAGCTCGGATCACTGTTTCCTGCCTGAGGGCAGTCTAAGGATATTTTTATTTTTAGGGCAACGTAAGAGTCCCGTGGTTCTTCTGACCTCCGTTCATCCTCTCTCTGCTTCCAAAGTGGGAACAGAAATGTTGAGACTCTCCCACGACCCACTTCAGCTGTGTCTGCCTGGCTCCCCTGGGGAAGCCACATCTTCGGTCACGGCTGCTGCTAAAGCCACTGATCCAACCAGCGACCCCCCATGGGCTCCCTCTCCTCCAGGGGCAGAGGCCTGGGTCATCGGCTGGGGCCACAAGCACCTTTTGCCCACACTGCCTTTCTTTTAACTACATCTTCCCACAAGCTACTCTGCTTCCAAGCACGGGAAGGTAGACCTAGCACCATGCGGATCATCTAGCCACCCCACTGTGAACACCTGTTCTCCCACTTCCCCCATAACTATGGAAAGTTCCAGTCTCCTGAATTGGATAGCACCAACTCCACAGGTTTGGTGGAGGCCACTGAGATGACCTCCTAAGTACACAATTTGTGTTAGAATCCTTGTTCCAGGGCCCAAGACACTTTAGTTGGTGCCTTTTCTGATGGAGTAACAGAGCGTAAAATGGGCTGGGGAAACACAGTGGCTGCTCGGGTTTGGGTGTCACAGATGCTGTGTCAACGGCGACAACAAGGCAGGCAGCCGTCAGCAGGTGAGCGGAGCAAGAAATGACCATCCACAGTGCTGTCTTATGCAAATCCAGATGACTTGTATTCACAGCCTTCCCGTTTCCTGAACATTCTCATTTTCCAAGAGGCTTTCAACTCAGGTTAGAAGAAAAGAAACCGGATATGGAAACGGTACCAAAGAGACGGTGGCTTTGTACTCTAATTGCCGTGAGTGAAGAGACAGGGTGTGAAGAACAGTGGCCTCGTAGGGTTGAGATTTTTCTCCCCGGCACCTTCTCCAGGAGGCTGACACAAATGGGAGGTTGTGACATGAGAGCAATCTCCCTGGAACAATCACCCACCGCAACTACACAATCCATAATGGCTGGGATAGAGAAAGCCAACAGTAATAAAGGCACATTATTCCCTTGCCTCTGTGAGATCAAACAATACTCAGGTTGATGGAGGGTCCACTTTCATGTCTCCTGAAAAGTCCATATTTCTGGATATCCCTGAACTACCAAGAGTTTTCCTAAGGTAAGGTTAAAAAAATAATTGTGGTTTAGGCGTGTGTTTCAAAAGGAGAACCAACTGCTCTTTAAGTTCCGTGCAAGAACAAAAGAGACCCTGAATATAGACAGAAGGTCTGACCCATTGTACAGCGAAAGGAAAATAAAGCTGGGGCCGCCCGTGAATGCCTGCCTTGAATTCAGGCGTAGTCCGAGTGGGTAGGACAGGCAGGAGGTGTGATGATTTTTTAATGGCCGCTTCGGCAGAGATGTTCACACCGGCATTGTTCTTGGGGAAAAAGCGTCCATTCTGTTAGATACTTGTCACACTCCAATTAAAAACAGATTTATTGTCAAGGGGTTGTAGATTATCGGTTTCCTTCCACCTGTAGTTTGTCTATTGTTGAAAAATCTTACATAAAGAAAAAGTTAGAGGCCGAGAAGAGCTTTTTTATAAGTCCAGAGTGGGAAAATATTGCCACTTAAAAAATACTATTTCTGAGAGAAAGCAGAGGTGTCAGAGACAAAGAGAAAAAGAGGGAGAGGTGTCAGTCAGTCAATAGTATTTATTGAACACTCACTGTGTGGGGAGAACACAAAGGGCATAATAGACTCAGCACTTGTTCTCCAGGATCTTGGAAACTGATGGAAGAACAGGCATTAACAGGAGGAAACCCTTGTAAAGCACACGATTAATTGCAACTCTGAAGAGGGGTGTGTGTGTGCGTGTGTGTGTGTGTGTGTGTGTATGGGTGCGTAGGCGCATTCGTGTTTGTTTGTATCTAAAGGGAGCTTGAAAGTAAGAAACAGCCATGGTAATGAGATCAGAGAATAAATGCCGCTGAACACAGGAGAAATGATATGAGAATACAAATTATCCTGTAGCACCTTTGTCTTTCAGTTGACTCTTCTCGGAGTGTAAATCAGACGCAGAAATATAACACAAGATACCTTTCTTGTCATTGGGACATCGAGTAACTGGCATCCTACCATGTCTGATAGCTAACGCTTCAAAGATATGCATCACATGTATTACTGTTCCACCTCACGGAAGGGATCTGACTTGAAAATGCGATGACAGGGAGCCATATTGGGGAACAGAAATTGTTTACGAAATTGCTTGGTCTGTGGGTGAATCCAGGCCCTCATTGAGAATTCATTATTTTATAAACTGCACAAAGGGATTTCCAAGTTGTCAAGCTTGGTTTGTAAAAAATAAAATAAAAAAGATATGATAAAATGTCTGGCACAAGCTTTTCTGACTTTAATTTTTTTTCTCCGTACTATTCATCTTCCCAGTCATAGCGGGTACTCCATCAGCTGTGATAGCTGCTATTTTCTCTGGATTTAGATCAAACAACCTCAGAACATCCATCAGGGCCATTTTTACATCCTTTCTCCTTTGATGCCAAACCCCAAAGATTCCCCATCATGTACAGTCTGCAAGTTGTGGGGCTGACAAGCATTAGTAACCTTGGAATGTCACCCAGACACCAGCTTTCATCCTGGAGGAGGCTAATGAATTTTGCTGCAACCAACTTGGTCTTGAAATGATTTTTCTTCGGGTCACCTTTCATAGTTAAAACAGTTTGCTTTCTTATAGTTTACTTTTCGTCTGCTGAGTGAGAGCGGCAGAGAGGACGGAGCCAGGGGAGAGGAGCGTCTGGAGCACAAAATTGTGATAACTGCTTTTAACGCTGTGTATTTTTATTTTATTTTATTTATTTTATTTATTTTAAGATTTTATTTATTTATCAAAGAGAGAGAGAGGGAAAGCAAGCACAGGCAGAAAGAATGGCAGGCAGAGGCAGAGGGAGAAGCAGGCTCCCCGCTGAGCAAGGAGCCTGATGTGGGACTCGATCCCAGGACGCCGGGATCATGACCGGTGCCGAAGGCAGCTGCTTAACCAACTGAGCCACCCAGGCGTCCCAAAGCTGTGCATTTTTAAAGCACCTGGGCAAAACTCTAATTTCTTAGTGTCCTCATTTGCTAAATGTCATCATAAAGGTAGAGTTGCAACGTAGGATTTTCAACTTTTTAAGCATAAGATTCCCTTAAAAAATAAATATATGACTATAGACACATAATCTGCTTTGAATATATGTGAGTCTAAGAAATTAAAGTTTGGCCCAGATGGTTAAAAAAAATACACCGTGTTAGACACAGGGACCAAAATTTTGTGCCCCAGATTCTTGTCCTCAGGTTTGATCTCTGCCATTTTTACTTAGCAGATGAAAAGTAAACTACAGGGGAGCCTGGGTGTCTCAGTCTGTTAAGCATCTGCCTTCAGCTCAGGCCATGATCCCAGGCTCCTGGGATCCAGCCCCTGCTAGCTCGGTCTCTGTCTCTCTCAAAATAAATAAATAAAACCTTTTTAAAAAGTAAACTACAAGAAAGCCAATTATTTTAACTATGAGAAATGACCTTTAAAATTTTTCTCTCTCTGTCTCTCTCACACACACATAGACATTCCCATCTAGAATTATCTATATTTGGTACACCTTCAAGGAGAAAATGCAGAATGACATAAAGTGAACTTAATACTGGATCTTATTAAGAACAGTAGCCACTCCACACTCTTGAACAGGCTAGTACACACACGTGTGAGATGGATCAGGGGTCAGTGCAGCTGGGGCACGCATAAAAATTTGCCTGTTCTTCTAAATAACATCGTCGCAGATTTAAGAGCCACTGCTCTAGGCCTATAAAAGGCAATAACCATTTCTGGTCTATAACGTGCTCACGGTCGAGCAGTGTTGATGTGGCCCAAGTCACGGGTTCGAAGTCGGGATTCAGGCGTTCACGCAGTTAATATTCATCGAAGAGTAGCCACAGGCGTTCTCCAGCATTCACGCACCCATTGCTAAAAGACACAACAGACCCTCAAAATTTTAAATCCGAATAAATTAATGCATGTATCTTTGTAAACTAAGTTTCCTTCCCTCTCCCCAGCGCACGGCTGCTCCCACAGTCATCTGCAGGTCCAACATCTTCAGGGACTCCCACCCACCTCAATATGGCCCGCAGGCCTAGGGCCCTTGGAAAGCTGAACCCAGCGCGAGCGGTCTCCGAGCCCGCGCTCCGAGACTGCACGCGCTCCGCCCGGGCCCGTCTCACGCGCGCCGCGCCCGCAGATCCGCTGGAGGGCGCCAGCGTCCTCCCTGAGAAGGCGCGCTCGCGGGAGCTCAGAGCCGCAGGCCAGCGTTGGCAGGGGACTGTCGCAGTCCCTGAGGACTTCGCATCCGTTGACCCCTGGAGAGGTGGGAGTGCCTCTCCCACTTTGTATCACCCTTTCTCAGCTAGGCATCCAAAGAGCAGGTGTCTCACCTAACCGGCTATGAAAACAGCTCCTCGGCCTCGCCCGCCCCCACTATCCATCCCTACCGAGATGTGCCCCACGCTGGCCTCCCAGGCCTTGTGGCCTCCACACCTGTCCGGCACCTGCACCCTCCACTGCAGCGTCTTGGGGCAACTACCCTGGTGCCTCTTGAACTTTTCTGCATCCAGATCACCTGGGGACCTCGCGTTAAAATGCAGATTCTGATTTAGCCAGGCTGCCCTGGGCCTGCATTCATCAGCAGGAACAAGGCTCAAAATTTAAGGGGCTACAAAAAACTCAGTAATCAAGATAAATAGTATCCTAATGCAATATTCATAATACCTAATGCAATATTTGAAATGTAATATTTATTTATAATTAAGCTATTTTAATATATTAAAATTAATGTGTATTACCCATTAAATATTAACAGAACAAATATTTATAGAAATATTTAATTAACACAATATTGATAATATTTAATGCAATATTTTGAAAAATGAAAATCAATACCCCGCCAAATCTGTGATGAACAAATTATCCAAATTTTAAGTACAGGACTAAAGATCTCAAGGGATGTTGACCACATTTTCAGCAGCCAGAGAGCACAGCCAAAAACATTGTTACTTCCTTTGAGAGGTTACTCACCCTCACCACACTTTACCAATGAGGGATCAGTCTGCTAATTTGGGTGCAGGCTAAGACCATTGAGAGAACTAGGACATCTCATCTTACCTTGCAACAACCACGGGAAGTAATTACAGTTAGCTGAGGAAACCTATTCTGAGCAGTGGTTCTCAGCTATGCACTTAGCAGTGCCTTGAAACATTCTTGGTGAGTGGCCTTCTGGCATCTGGTGGGGAGGTGGCGAGGTGGGACTAAGCATCATACAACACACAGGACAGCTCCTCACAACAAAGAAGTATTTGTCCCAAAATGTCAATAGTGCCTGCGCTGAGAAACCATGCTTTAAAAATAGGGTACTATATATAGATTACATCATGGATAACAAATATGGTAACTGAGTTTGAACTAAAGTTTTCTGAGTTGTAGGTTTTTTTATACTCATCATCTACCCCCCAGCAGAAAGAAAGCATTTCTACTTTTAACCCTGGACATTGACTTAGTCACAATAAATATTTCTTCTTTCTGTGTAAAGGTACGATATAAGAAAATTAATACTCTGGGAGTCTTTGGGGAAAAGCCTGTTGGGTGACAAATAGCAAAGGTTAGGAAGAGCTGCTAAGTATCACCAATTTAGAGCCAATTAAGGATACAAGCCCGCTGTGGTTCTCTAGAAAGTTGGCTTCAACTGCGTTTAATGAAAGTAAACCTTGAACCACGTTCTCCTGGTGTGGAATTTGGAAAGCTTAACTTACCCTTAAATTTGATAACACCTTAGATTTGAAGCCAGTGGAAACTCACCTAGTTCTCTAAAATTTGTTATATCTGTCAGTTGACTCATGATGTCAGATGGAAAAAAAAACCCCGCTTAGAAACATTTCAATGTGTGAGTATATGAATTAATAAAACATCAATATAGTATTTTCATTTTTCAGGCTCCCTTGACGTCTACCTTCTGTTAAGTTCTCTAGTGGAAGCACAGACTGGAGGTTGGAATGCTGAAGGAAGGGAAGGTGTTTCTGTCTTGTTCCCTAGTTTCTGGACATCCCCAAGCTCTGGGAGACTCTGGATTCTTTTGGCACTCCTGGCCCCAGACATGTCATCTCCCTCCAAGGAAATAACACCAGCTGTGGGTGACGTAGGGACCTCCCATGAAGTCTGAGGTTCTGATGACCTCTTCTCTTTTGCTCTCTCAGGCCTGGGGGTGGTAGCGGCTCCCGGCAGTGACTAAGATCGGGGCTACTCCAGCATTTCCTTCCTGCCCTTGCACACTTCGAACTCTTGTATAAATAATTCCGTGTATGCAGGCCCCTCTGCTTAAAATACCTATTCTGACTTTTATTTCCCTAACTAGAACCCACATTCAGGATACTGTAACAGAAAAGATAAAACAACAAAATGTACACAAGGGTACTGGTTACACCTCTTTATATAAAGCTTATCACTGGTGCATTTCTCAATGACCCTATTAGAAATAACATATGTCAAACATGACCTAGATGCCTGGGACGGAACTGGTGCTCATAAAAAGGAAAATATATATATATATATATATATATTTTTTTTTTGTCATTCATGTTTTCCTTTTCCCCCACCCGGAAGAAGTTGAAAATTAGGTGGATGAAAATGATTAAAAAAAAAAAAAATTCCAGCTGTTCGACCAAAAGAAGCAAGGTCCAGAATGTATTTCAATAATGTATCTCAACCAGATGTTAACTAGAGTTTTCTCCTCTTTAAAGAGCAATGATGCCTGTCCAAGAAAAACACTTTAATCATCCCACTCTCCCTTTGGGACTATGGAAAATTGCCGCATGCAAATGCTGCAGACCTAATTGATCATGTGTGAGTGTGGATATGTGACTGTATATAACTTCGGTTATTCCATTTCTGACTTGCCTGTTTCACTGTAACAATATTTCTGCATTTTCCAATAGGACCTGGATGTTCTTTTTCTAAAAAAAAAAATTACTTATGTATTCGACAGAGAGAGAGAAAGAGAGAAAGCAAGAAAGTGCAACCAAGGGGAGTGGCAGAGGGAGAGGGAGAAGCAGGTTCCCTGCTGAACACAGAGCCCAGTGCAGGGCTCAATCCCAAGACCTTGAGATCCTGACCTGAGCTTAAGACAGATGTTTAACCAGCTGAGCCACCCAGGTGCCCCGAACCTGGATGTTCTTAAGTCTTAACTTGAATATTTTGGCATCCTGGCTTCAGTCATCTAAATTATATGGTGACATAACTATAAACGTTTTCTCCAAAACACAGAATCCTAGGAATGTTGAAATTTTCTGACGAGTCTGACAATCATTTTATTCTATATAAACACAGCAGTTAGTGATTTTATACCAATTTCAATGACATTTGGTATGTAGGTAGAAGATAAATAAATGATTGTGTCTTTATAAAGCCAGTTAGATGTCTTTTAAAATATAATACCTTGTCGTTCATGACACTCACGTTAGAGGAAAATGTTTTCCTTGCCTTCATTCACTTGACAGCCCTGAGGTCTGCAGTTAATGGGACTATTTATATGGCCACTTTCTGCAGGTTACGGTGGTCCAACACCGTAAAATATCCAGTGAATGCAGAACAATATTTTGGATGTTAAAGGGAGTGCCAAGGGAACATATGATTTGGGTCTTGCTTTATTAATCAATACTCGCCAGCAGAAAATAATAGGATAATCGTGGGTCTTTGCATTAGTGTGGTAAGATTTGTAAATACATGCACTTGTGGAGGGCTCTTTGTGTTGCACTAGCCATACAAAATGATACGTAACCCATGGTAGTAAGGCTATGTGGAAGTTAAGGGAACAGTTACAGTGACCAAGGGATATTACTCCATTTTCTTACCCTAAGTTCCTCCCAGGAGAATAAAGGCCAAGGCCTGAGCTTTTTGCAGGTAGTTTGTTTTGGAAAGTGGTGCCAGGGACCAGGAGTGAAGGACCAGGGAGAGCCAAACCAGGAAAGTGGAGAAGAAGGCAAATCAAGTGTGCGTTATTGAGTTGTTCACAACTGTGGGCAGCTGGAGCTCTGCCCTGCTGGTGCCCCCCGAGTGGTTGGATAGAACAGTCCACCCGTAGGATCACAGGGAGAAACACTTATCCATTGGCTCTCGGATCTTACTTGGATCTCCTTTGGTTGAGGGTTGCCCATGGAGAGTTAACTCACTCCCACTCCTGAGGGCATAGAGTTCCCAACCCAGAGCACCGGGAGCCCAGGGCAGGTGGGAGAACGGATGTCGTTGGCATAAAATGGTCACATCTTATGCACTAAACTCTATAATAGGAAGTAAGATCAAGAAGATAAAGCACAGTGCCCAAGGGGAGTCTGACAGTGCCCAAAGTCTCCTAACAGGGTGTAAGCAGGGAGGTCTTCTGCAAAAGAGATTTGGCCCTATATGCTACAAGCAATGTTTTAATAAGGAAGTTTCTATCAGGAGGTCCTGGTTTATATTTTCCTATTTTTGTAAACCATCTCATTTCCCGAGACATTCCACTACTAAGAACTAATTGACTTCTTAGCTCTTGTGTCAGTGATATGTCCTCAACTTTGAAGAAAGGGAAAATTTCTTGCCGTCTTTTAATCTGGCTAGGATTGTGATCCTTATTGTTCATCATAACAACCTACAGGACCACCCCTACTTTGTGGGGAGAACAGATATTTTGTTTCAAAAAGCAACTGTCTATGTAACCAATTTGAGTAACCCCAAATCAGCTTGTTAGCACTATTCTAATGGCCCATGCATCCCTTTAAAAGAAATACTGAACCTTGGGAAAGAATGATTTGCTCACCAGGCTACCATCCAAGACTGGGCAGCTGACCGCAGGGACCCAGGACAAGCCCACTGAAGTGCACCTAGGAGCTCCTCAGAGCACCTGGATGACCTCCATGCCTGGGGTGACCAATGGGGAGGATTGCAGAGCACCGCAATCAGGAGCAATGGAGCCCACGGGCCATGCAGGATTGGCTGGGTCAGGGCACCTTGCTGGGACAGCACTGCCCTCTAGCTGGTCCCAGCTGCCAGAGGAGGACTTAGGACATTTTGAGGAAGGTGCTCCAAAACGCAAGGGAGAAGGAGGCCGGAGGACCTGAGATCCCCATGGTCGAAGGTCTAAGGGCTGTACCACCTTTTCTCCTCACTGCTTTTTCAGAAGCATCTTTTCTAAAGACCAAATCACTGTTATTCTGGCAGACTAAATGCTGGGCTTTCCTTTGCATGCTAATGCCAAGTGTTTATGAATTGGGCTTTTTGCAGTGCAGAAATATGTCTTTATAGGAAGCCAGTTTTTATCTGCAATGCAACCAAGGGGCAACTCATTAGCAGTATTAAAACACCATCTTCGTGCTTTATATATTAGTCTCTAGGCATTCATATTCCCCTTAGAATGTACTCCTGGTTTGAGCAGGAGTGGAACGTATCTCTTGTTCATCTGATCTGTAATGGGATCTATAGGTTATACTGTATATTCTTTATGTTTGAAGATGCCTCTTTATTATTTTACCCCTTGGTTACTGTTTCTTACAACCCCTATTTATACCACAGATTCTCCCGAAAACAACATTACCAAGGTCAGATGGTACAGATATCGTCACACATACCGTTTCTTAAGACAGCATTAAAATGCTGCTGTTACTGTTGAACTGTTCCTGTTTCCATGAGGTTAACATATAAAAATGCATTATTCATGAAAGAAAATGCATTTCATATATTTTGCCAATTGTTATTATTGTTCTAGAGGGGCAAATAAATGAAAATGGTGGTAGTTGTGGAAATGCATCCTTATTCAGAACTTAATATACAATACCAATTTAGACTACTTACCTTCTTCAACTTTAAACCTTCCATTAAACTGCAAAGCTTGATGTCAGCTAAACTCTATAAATGTTAATTTAAGGTCAAGGTGCTCCTGGGAAGCATTTGAATGCTTAGAGCAGAGCCCAAGAAAACTTCTTTTCAAAGATTTATGGGATGATATGGCTCCTTTTTGAAAAATAGGAACTCTATTTCTACTTTTTCCAATCACTTTCTATTTCAAGCTCTAGGACACACTTTTCTTTATGGATCTTTCTGAGATATTTAATAGCATTCTGGAGATGTTAAAATGCAAATTTTTTCCATGTGTAATGTATAGTGTCTCTCCAATTTAAACTCCATTTAGTAATGCCAAATGCTTTGTATAGTGAGGGATGAATCATCCGGAACTCGGGAGTACTTTCGTCCATAAAGTAGCCAAAACACAAATGCATCCTTTTCAATATCCAAATTATCATGAGGTAGGATTTTTAGCCAATGATCACTTTTTCTGAATCAGAATCATGTACCAATATGCATTCAAGGTTTGGCCCAAAGAGACCTAAGGTCCATTTTTCTTTGTTGCCTAAGTTACTGTATGGAATAAAGTTGGGCACCAAGGAAACTACACATGCCTCCCTCCCTTTTAGGCTATCAAAGTCTCTTTCAACGGGGAGCTGGAATCTTGTTGAGGCCGTGGCTGGGGAGAGCAACACAGTTTCTTCTTTTCTGGAAGCCACGAGACCATTCCATCCCTGCAGGAATATGAGGTGCCCTAAGGAGAGGGCCAGCATCGTCACGGTATTCGTACCTCCCTCTGGGATATGGACGTGATAGGCCAAACTTACTACTCTCCTAGGAAGCCCCCATACACAGCCGCTGGTCAAGGAAGGCAGATCTAGGTGGCCCCTTACGCCTTCATATACCATTGTATAGAACACTCATTGTATATAGAGCAAGTGATGAAAAGCCAGCAAATATTTAGGCTCTCCAGAGGTCTCGTAGGTGGCCTGACACATCAGCTTCATTCAGAAAGGAATAATGGTCACTAGACAGGGTAATGAGATTTTTCTCTCAGAAATTTGAAAGAGAACAACAGCACAGCCGAGCAATTAGCAGAGGGGTTGAAGGTGAAAGGTACCCCGGGAAGGCTGTTAGCAGAGGCCACGTAGCAGGGAAGGTTGTGAGCGAGCAGAAGCTCTAATGATGTAGTCATAAAGTAGAAACTGGGCATGAGAGAGACATTCCTCTGAAACATCAGGAGAGAGAGGAGTTAAGTCGTGGTAATTACAAATCACCAGAATCAAACCAACTCGGTGAGGCTTGGTTATAAACCTTTCCCGAATTCCCTGAAACACTTGCTGTCTTTATTTTCTGTTTTTGCACAATTTGTTTCTTTTTACTCGGGATAACCTGAGTCATCTCAGGTTGAGATTGAGAAAAAGAGACTCAAGCCCGCCCTGCCAAGCATGGAGATCGGAGACTCTGAGATCAGGACCTGAGCTGAGACCAAGAGTCAGATGCTTAACCGACTGTGCCACCCAGGCGCCCTGAAGACTGTAATTTTAAAAGCTGAGGGTTTCTCTTTTTACTCTGACACCTCCACATGTTAGAGCCCTGCTCTCCCTGTCACAGACTAGGGGATGGAAAGGAGTATTTTCCTAAGAGCTTTGCAGTTGTTGACTTCAATTACCATACAGTAACTTCCAAGGTTGTGGATAGAGCTGTAAATATTGAGCCATAGTCTACGCAGCCTCTGTAATATTTTGACCTAACAGATCAGATTTATAACATGCATATGAGAAAGGATACAATTTAGTAGGCAGTGTAAACAACAGCGTACAGGGTAGGCTGGAAGGGCCAGTGAATTAACTCTCCTCTTGAACCCTCCAGCAAAGACTGACCAGAGCTGGTATATGATCATTCCTCAGGTGGGATCATTTTAAGGCACCTAACATGTCCCTGGTCCCAGAGTTTCCCTGGTGGGATCTGGCTCCAGCTGCCCACAGTTATAATCTTCTCTAAACCTGGGCCCTCCGAACCAGCATCCAGCCTCAATCTCCCACCTGTTCAAAGTCACGTCTCATGAGGAGGAAAGCCCCTCATGGTCGAATAGTCCCACCTGCCTTGGGCTTCTCTGACAGAGTCATGCTCCTAAATAGAGAACATGGGCTTGTTGGTTAGTTGTCTTGGTTTGGGGTTTCCCTAGAAGCAAACCCTGTGTCAGGACTTGGAGTTTATGGTAGGAAAACATGAAGGGGCGAGTAAGGCAGGGAAACAGGAAAGGTGTGTCATCAAGCCCGCTCACATTTTGGGCGACCAGAGCCAAATATCACTGGATGCTCTGGGAGCCAGGGCAGGACACAGGCCCTAAAGTGACCCTGCCCGAGGGACAGTCCTATACCAGTTCCGGTCAGTGTTTGTCTGAGAGGAGAGTCAGTTGGTCGGCTACAACGTGGGCTCTGGCGGCATGAGACAGCGTGAAGCAAAGGAATATAGATGCTCCCAGTCAGAAGTTTCGGAAGCAGTAAGGGTGAGGAGATAGGATTGGGGGAAGAGTGGGTCTGTTATGAAGATGCTAAAGTGTTCACACTTTTCTAAGTTGTGAAAAGGAAAACCAAAAGCCCGATTCTCCTACGCTCAGCTAAGCAGCCCCATGTTTTGGCAGCCTGACAAAGCTCGCTAAACTCGGCTTCTCTGGCTAGGAAGGGATATTTCGCTTTGCGACTGCACCTTCAGCGTTTTACCTTGAAATGAGAATGTTGCCCAATTCAGAAAAAGAATCAAGGAACGTGATCTCTGCTGCCCACAGGTAAGAAATATTCGTTTATTTACTGAGACGTTGCCTCCTTCTAGAAGGGATCTAAGGCCGATCTGTAGCATCATTGTCTTCTAGAAGCTTTCAGAATTTCTGAAACGGTTCCTCCACTGGGATGAGTGACATATATTTGTATGCTGACAGGGACAGGCATCTTACTTCCTCGTGTTTTTTAAGATAGCATTGTTCAAAGATTTCTTTACTCATTTCTTAAAAAAAAAAATCATAGGGGCACCTGGGCGGCTCAGTCAGTTGAGTGTCCAGCTCTTGGTTTCGGCTCAAGTCATGGTCTCAGGGGGTTGTGACATGGAGCCCCGCAGCTGGCTCCGGACTCAATGCAGGGTCTGCTTGAGACTTTCCCTCCTTCCTCCCTGCTTCTCCCCTGCTGGAACGCCTGCTCGCTGTCAGATAAAACAGCCGAGCACAATACAATGTGGCGAGCTTGTTGAGGAGGTGCTCACAGAAGGGGTACCCAGGAGTGCACCCACAGAAGAACGGCACTGGGTCCTGGAGCGCTGTGGGCCAGAGGAAAGAATATGAGTGAAGAGGCCGAAGGGCAGTGTGTGTACATGTAACGTGTGGGCACACACTTCTCTTTTTGCGTATTTAGATGTGTGAAGTTTGAGGGCAGATCAGTCCGTTTCAGGCCCACAGCACTCACGTGTGGAGGCTCGGGGCTTAGCAACAAATGGTGAGTTAAGAAAACAACAAGTTAGGGGCGCCTGGGTGGCTCAGTGGCTTAAGCCGCTGCCTTCGGCTCAGGTCATGATCTCAGGATCCTGGGATTGAGTCCTGCATCGGGCTCTCTGCTCAGCGGGGAGCCTGCTTCTTCCTCTCTCTCTCTCTCTCTGTCTGCCTCTCTGCCTACTTGTGATCTCTCTCTGTCAAATAAATAAATAAAATCTTTAAAAAACAAACAAACAAAAAACACAACAAGTTAGTGGCTGTAACTGGAGCGCAAGGTGGGAAGCAAGCAGAGGAGGGATGGGAGAGGGAAGCAGACGCTAGTTACACCTGATCAGCCAGATGGCGGGTTTGGGTTTCCCCCTGTGGTCACGGACAGAGCCTGAAGGCTTTTAAGGGAGGGAATGACAGGATCAGGTTTCCTTTGGGGACTCCTGGCCGCCAAGCTGGTGAAAGAGTGGGAGCGAGGCCTGGAGGTGGGAGACCAAACCCGAGGCAGCTGCCCAAGGCAGAGGAGAGCTAAGGGTTTCCTGGAGGAGGCGGTGGCCACCGAGGTGGGGAAAAGTGGAGGTGCTCCCAAGGCACCCCAGGCAGGGGCAGGCGGCCTGCCTCGGTTCTTTCTTTGAGAACCAGATGTACCTCTGTGGTCCCATGTCTGGTAACTTATTACGGTGTTGGCATGCATGTATATTTCTCCCCCGGCTGCTGCAGGGAATAAATGCTTATTTTCATCTGTGTCCAGTCTGCCAGCTTCGCCTGGCACACGGTAGTTCCCTAGACGTTTGCTGAGGGAGAAATTTGTATCCCTTATGCATGCGCCCATTTTTCTAGTTGTACCACTCCGCAGCTGTAGGGAATGTATTTAAGCCTGTTGTGTATTTAAAGTCTCTCCAGAGCTCCCCTATCTGCTTCCAGGGTCAGTAACCTAATCCTTTCCATGGTTGTGTATCCGACTTGGTTTTGAATCCTTCCCCATCCTAGTTCATCTAATGACAGTAAACTCCTAGGACTGGGCATCATACTTCTAGAATCTTGAGAGAGAAACGCGAAGTGCCAGAAGGTGAGTGCGACAGAGGAAGTTAGCCAGTGCTTTACTGTTGGCCAATGTCCACTCCTGTCTGCATGATCCCTTTCTCCAAAGGCCAAGCTGGAGACTAAAAAAGAAAGTCCTTCAAAGGAGTGAATAACTTCCTCATACATTCTACAATGTCCTCTGCCTGAAGATTGGGGAGGGGGTGGAGAGACAGGAGGAAGGGTCATGTAGGCAAGGGTGTCTCCTGCCTGAAAAGCAAAGAGGACAAGGAGAAACAACCGTTGAAACGAGAACCCGAGAGGGTCTGCATAGTAGTTTGTCCCTTAGGCTGTTAAAGCACAGAATATCAACTTCCATCCCACTCACAACTTACCAGCCATCTCCTTCCCACAAAACTAAAGCATTTAACATTCCTTGTCATTTTCCCTTAGATATACATGTATAAGCACATACTTGCTAGCAGGAGAAGGAGAGAGACAGCAATATTGAAGAATAAAAGTTCCATTGTTCTGTTGCCTCTAAAGTAAGTGATGGAAATTATAAGCTAATTTACATATGGGAGATTAGCAGGGTATCCCTTTATTCCTATTAATATATTTTCCCTTCCTAATTATAAAGATTTGAATCTTTTTAAAACAACTTTATACAAAACATTTGTGTGGATATAAGAACTGCATGTTAAATGCTAATTCTGGATGAGTTATTTGCATAACCTCACAAAGGAGCTAAATTGCTTGTATTTAATAATAAATAGAGAGTTTAAAAAGGATTGCGGATATCTTGAGAGAATGTGAAACAGAGAAAAAATTTGCTTCTATTTTAAGATATGGAATTTTTTTTTCCCACTTTGAATTTAAAACTACTTCTCCATCCTCTAGGGAAAACTTGTCCTAACTTTCTGATAAGCTTAATATTCCAGGGCTCCTACAATATGGCGATTCAAATACATTGAAGGTGAAGAGCTAATAAGTTTTTAAATGAACATGGATAGTTTTCAAAAGAGGATAAACTGCATTCAAAATAGTTTTTACATTTGGGAAGTGGAGACTTTTGAAGATTATAGTGTCTGCATGTGCTAGCAAAATAGAAAGAATCATAGAAGTGATGTGGAGAATTCAGGGAGAATCAAAATTCAGAAAGGAAGAAAGATGAAAGGCTTTTCTTTAAAGGATGGGAATTTGACAGTGTCCCTGACTTAGATATCAGTAGTCATTTCTGCAGGTGAGCAGGAAAAACATGCACGTAGGGAGAACACACAAAATTACTAAGGTGATAAACATCAAATCGAAATGAGATGCATTTCTGTTGTTGGGAAGACTGGAACGAGTCTCTCATCAGCGTGTAGGATGGTAGCCACTCCGTCCTTCCTTTTCCCCTCTGCCCCTCAGCTCCCTGCTTCATGGACACTCTATTCTCAGTTAATTTGCCATCTCTTTGCCCATTCCTCTTCATTTTCCTTTGCAGGCCCCTCTTTCTCTCTTTGACCTTTAACCATTGACGTCTAATTCAGTCCTGAGCTTTCTTTTTTTCTCCTGGCATCCTCCGTTCCTGAATGATCTCTTTAGTGTCCACAGCTTTACATTGGATCTCTGGGCCCTAAATACCGAACTGACACCCTAGCCCCTGCCGTCTGAGCTGCGGTTTGCGGATGCTTGCCCGTCACCTCTTCTCAGGTGTCTGCCTGCATTCCGCATGCAGCTAGCCTGTTCAGAACTTCACTCCTGACGTGGTCTGCCGCCCATCCCTCCCCAGACTTCCCCACTTCAGCGGTTCGTATCCCATGCACCCGTTCTAGCTGCCCAATAGCAACACAACATCTCTGTCAATTCTTTTTTTTTTTTCTTAAAATTTTATTTATTTTAGAGTGTTAGCAAGAGTATTGGGGAGGAGCAGTGGGAGAGGGAAAGAGAGAATCTCGGACTCCCTGCTGAGCATGGAGCCCCACACAAGGTTTGATCCCACAACCCATGAGATCATGACCTGAGCTGAAACCAAGCATTGGCCGCCTAACTGAGCCAACCTAGACGCCCCTCTCTGTCACTTCGCCATGGAAAAAGCCTGTCAGATTCTTCCACCATTCATTTCTACTGCTGGCATTCCTGTGTAAGCCTCCATCTCACACAGACAATTTTGTTGGCTTCTCTGACAGCTACTGTCACTTCCATAACTGTTTCTTCAACAACAGCAACAAGAACAGCATAATCTTTATGTCCTAAATTGTTACCAGCTTCCTCTCCTTAGAATTAACAGGCAGATTCTATACCCTATTGCAAAATGGCTCCTCCGGATTACTGCAAGTTTGACCTGACCTATGAAGATGCCACTTTTCTATTAAAACCCTTTCAATGGCTTCCTTTTGCATAAGAATAAAATCAGAACTCCTTACAATGGTGTTACAGACTGAATGTTGGTGGCCCTTCCCCCAAATTCGTATGATGAAATCCTAGCCCCCAAGGTGATGGTATTAGGAGATGCGTTCTTTGGGAGGTGATTAGGTCATGAGGGTAGAGCCCTTGTGAATGTGATTAGTGCTTTTTATAAGAGAAACCCCGAACAGCTTCCACACTCCCTTTTGCCATGTGAAGACATGACAAAAGACAGCTATCAATGACCCTCACTAAACATTGAAAACTAAACATTGAATCCCCTGGCGCCTTGATACTGGACTTCCCTCCCTCTAGTATTTCACTGGTATTCCACTATAGCGACCCAAATGCACTAAGGCAAGTGGTCCATAAGGACCCCATGTGATCTGGCCCTTGCTTGACAAAATTTACCCATCTCCTGTGCTTCTGTGTTTCTGACTTCCCTCCAACCATACTGACCTTCTTTCAACCCCTTAAATGTCCCATGCTTTTTCCAGTGTCTGAGCCTTTAAACATGCTTTTCTTCTGGAAGTACCCTTTTCCCTGCTTTTTATGTAAGTGACCCTTTGAATTCTCAGCTCTAATGCCGCTCCATCAATGAGATCCTCCCTGCCTACTGGTTCTGAGTAAGCTTGCTCCTACGATTTACCATGTAGCACTCTACCTTATCTGTTTCCTTCAAAGCACTCATCATAATTTGCATTTAATATTTTTTTATTTTCTTGTGTATTGACCACCCTTCTACTAGACTGCTAATACCTTAAGAAGAGGGATAATATTTGTTTTATTATCTGAAGAGCTTAGTTTAATACCTGTCACTTACTAGACTTTTAATATTTGTAAAACAAATGAAGAAATAAATAAGTGAACTGAGGGCCATTATAGAAGTCAGGTTTTCTACAAAATTCTTGGTGAGTGAGTAAAACTAGTCAATGGCTTAGTATCTGGAAATTCAGTGGTCATAGTTTGCTACTTCAGGACTTAATAACAGTTTAGGGAAGAAATTATGACCTATAGCAATATTTCCATGTCTGGAGAATATGAAAGGTTTTGGAATGTAGCCTTTCAAAATGTCAAGTGCCTATTTTATTGAGGTTTTTAATGTTTTCAAATGATTTAAGCTAAATTGCGTTCTCATTATTTGCTTACAAAACACTTGCATGGCCCCAAGGAATCGAGTTAAGCCCTACAATGAAGACAGCGAAGTCAGCAGACGGAGACTAAAGGGGGCTGCCTGTGCACATCTCCAGTTTTCCTAGCATGAGACAGAAAAACTCATGGCAAAGTGACTCTACAGTGGAACTATATACACCAGGGTGGTCTGGGACCAAACAACTTTTGCTCTGACAATATATGATTCAATGATTGTCAACATTCAATGAGTTGATATGGTTCCTTGCAATTCTATGCCATGTTCTCTGTTCTAATATCATTTTTCCTCAAGTCCTGAATATTGCTTCTGGAGTTATCCAGAATAATTATCTATGCAAGCATGATATCAAACCCGAGGCATTTCCAAAAACAAAAACAAAAATAAAACCCCCAAACCAAAAGCATTGTGACCTGCTGGGGAATAGCCTCTGCCCTGCTGATTCCTTTGAGTGACATTTCAAAGCTGATTACTTAGCTCTATTCAGACAGATATCCCACTGCAATCAACATCCTTCTTGTGTTTGCCTCAATAGGGATTTTGCCTTAATAAGAAATATAGAATTGGGTTCTTAGTGATAATTATGATAATAATTTTCAAAGGACAAGTCTTTCCCTTAATAAATAATCCTTCTCTAAGAGCAAGCATCCTTGAATCGTATCTGTGCTGTCTTTCAAATGAACATTTAAAAAAATCAATTTTGATACTTGAGACTGATGCAAGGATAAGTGGAACTCGGAGATGACAGACTCTGCTTTTATGTGGATATTAACGTGTGCCTAATGCCAACAGTGGGGGTGAGGGGGGGAGACAAGCAAATTTATTAAGGCCTTCTCTAATCCTCCAATACCAAAGATAACCTGAGATTTATATTCCATAAAATACCCCATCTCCATCCTAAATTGCTAATTAAAACTGACAGAGGTTACCAGATCAACATAGTGCTACCATTGTAGTTTAATACAAGGCAGGTAGTGTTTGGATGGTTTGAGGTGATTTAGCATCTATTTTCACTCGCCATCCGTCCGTCTACCTCTAATAACAGGTAATTCAGTAAAAACAGAGTACTTGCTAGGCTATTGCTATAAGTCCTCTGGCCTTCCATGAATTCACATTGCTGCCTCTAGGCTGCTTGTATATGGGAATTCTGGACCCACTACTGATCCAACAAAATTAGTGTACTCTTAATCCTTTTTACCTATTTCACCCTTCCCCCGACCCACCTCCCCTCTGGTAACCAAGTTTGTTCTCCGCATTTAAGTTTTTTTGGTCTCTCTCTCTCTTTTTTTTCTTTGTTCATTTATTTTGTTTCTTCTATTCCACACAACAATGGAATCATATTTGTCTTTTTTTGAATGACTTATTTCACTTAACAATATATCCTCTAGGTTCATTCATATTGTTGTAAATGGCAAGGTTTCATTCATTTTTATAGTTGAGTAATATTCCTCTGTGTGTGTGTGTGTGTGTGTGTGTACCACATCTTCCTTATCCATTCATCTTTCGAAGAACACTTAAATCGCTTTCATATCTAGGCTATCATAAATAATACTGCAACAAACAGGTGTGCATACATCTTTTCAAACTGCATTTTCATTTTCTTTGGGTAAATACCCAGTGGTGGAATTACTAGATCATACAGTATTTCTATTTTTAATCTTTTGAGGAACCTCTATACTGTTTTCCATAATGGCCGTACCAACTTGCATTCCAACCAATGGTGCAGGAGGGATCCTTTTTCTCCACATCCCCACCAATACTTGTTATTTCTTGTCTTTTAGCCATCTGACAGATGTAAAGTGATATCTCACTGTGGTTTTGATTTGCATTTTCCTGATGTTGAGTGATGTTGTGTATTTTTTCATGTGTCTGTTGACCATGTGTATATCTTCTTTAGAAAAATGTCCATTCAGAACCTCTGCCCATTTTTTGGTCCAACTGAGGAGTTTTTGTGTGGTGAGTTGTATACAAGATCTTTATATAGTTTGAGTGTTAACCCCTTATTGGATATATCATTTGCAAATATCTTCATTCAGTGGGTTGATTTTTTGATTTTTTGATTTTTTTTTTCCTGTGAGAAAGCTTTTTGTTTGGTGTAGTCCCAATAGTTTGTTTTTGCTTTTATTTTTCTAGCCTGAGGAGATATATCCATAGATATGTTGCTAATGATGATGTCAAGAGATTGCAGCCCTTATTTTCTATTAGGAGTCTTATGGTTTCAAGTCTCACATTTTGAGTTTACTTTTGTGAATGGTGTGAGAAAGTGGTCCAGTTTTATTCTTTTGCATGTAGCTATCCAGTTTTCCTGGCACAATTTGTTGAAAAGGCCGTCTTTTTCCCACTGTATAGTCCTGCCTTCTTTACATAGATGACTTGACCATGTAAGTATGGGTTTATTTCTGTGCTATCCTGTTTTATTGTTCTATGCATCTATTTTTGTGCCAGTACCTTATATTTTTGATTGCTACAGCTTTGTTGGGTATCCTGAAACCTGGGATTGTGATACTTCCAGCTTTGTTCTTTCTCAAGGTGGCTTCAGCTATTTGGGGTCTTTTGTGGTTCCATATAAATTTTAATATACTTTGTTCTGGTTCTGTGAAAAATATTGTTGGGGTTTTGATAGAGATTGCATTAAATCTGTAGATTGTTTTGGGTAGTGTAGACATTTTAGCATTATTGGTTCTTCCAATCCATAAGCATGGAATATCTTTCCATTTGTTTATGTCATTCTTAAATTTCCTTCATCAGTGTTTTATAGTTTTTAGAGTACAGATCTTTCATGTCCTGGATAAGTTTATCCATAGGTATTTTATTTTGGTGCAATTGGTAAATGGGATTTTTTTTCAATTTTAAAGATCTGGTTCTTTGAAAAGATTAATAACTTTGATAGATTTCCTGTATGGCAAAGAAAAGATAGAGAAGACAGATTATCAATGTCAGGAATCAAACAGAGGCTATCACTAAGAAAACTGCAGACATCAAATGATATTAATAATAATTATTATTATTAATAAAAATAGGTATACATACAAATTTGGCAACTTAGAAGAAATGGATCAATTCCTCAAAAAACACAAATTACCACAATTCACCTAATATGAAATAGATCATTTGAATAGTTCTGAAACTATTTAAAAAATTGAATTCATAATTTTAAACACTACCCCAAATTCTCTACTCCTAAGTGGTGCTATGGAGAATTCTACCAAATGTTTAAAGAACTAACACTAATTCTACACATTATCTCTTCTGGAAAATAAAAGAACAAAGAGCACTTCCTAATTCATTTTATGAAGCTAATATTTTTCAGATATCAAAACCAGATGAATACAGCACAAAACAAGAAAACTACACACCAATATCCTTCATGAATATAAATGTAAAATCTTTAATAAAGTATTAGCAAATAGAATTCAGCAATATATAAAACAGAATTATTATACCATGCACAAGTGGATTCATTCCAGAGATATAAGACCAGTTCACTATTTGAAAATTATTCCATGTAATCAATTTGATATAATTTACTGTATTGAAGAAAAAATAACATGAAATCAATCAATACAGAGCATTCCTTGGACAAAATTCAATAGCCATTCATGAAAAATAAGAGTAGAGAGGAATTTACACAACTTGATAAAGAACATCTACAAAAAAATCCCTACAACTAACATACTAAATACATTACAAGGATGTCTGCCTTTACCAACGTTATTCAGTAGACCTGGAATTGTAGCCAGTGCGATAAGACAAAAAAAAAAAAAAAAAAAGGAAATAAAAGGCATATAGATCATAAAAAAAGAAATGAAAGAAATAGAACTATGTATCCTATTACAGAAGATATAATTGCCTATGTAGAAAATTTCAAAATTTGCTAAAAATCTCTTAAAACCAAGTGAATTCAGCAGTGTGGCAGAATGCAAGATTTACACACAAAAATTAATTACATTTCCATATACTAGTAAAGAACATATGGACACTAAAATTGAAAACACAACACCTGTACATAAGCTCTGTGTGTGTGTGTGTGTGTGTGTAAATCTAACAAGACATGTACAGGATTGTATACAAAACTATACAGTGCTGATATAAGATCTAAATAAATGAATTGAAATACAGCTATTCATGAGTTAGAAGAGTTAACATAACAAAGACATCAATTCTCTCAAAACTGATATACAAGTTTGACAAGTTTACAATTTCTGTAAAAATTCCAATGTTTGTTATTGATATATATAAGATTATTCTAAATTTTATATGAAAAGGCAAAGGAACTAGAATAGCTAAAACAATTTTGAAAAGAGAATAAAATAGGAGGAAACAGTCTACCTTGTTTACAGATGTATGACGTAGGTATATTAATTGAGACTATGCCATTGATAGAGGGATAGACACACAGATCAGTGGAACAGAATAAAGAACTTAGAAATACATCCATACAAATATGCCCAATAGATTTTTGACAAAGGTGCAAGTGTGGGAGAAAACTAGTCCATTCAACAAATAGTCCTATGGGAATTGGAAATCTTAAATTTAAAAAAAAAATTCACTTGACCGAAGTCTCACATCTTATTTAAAAAAATTAGCTCAAAATGGATAGCAGGCATAAATGTTAAAAATTATAAAACTTTTAGGAAAGTCTTCTATAATGGGAGCTAAGCAAAAACTTCTTTGACCTGATACTGAAAATATCCATAAAAAGAAAAATTGTTAAATTGGACTTTATAATTTTTTAGCAGCGCTGGGTGGCTCAGTGGGTTAAGGCTCTGTCTTCGGCTCAGGTCATGATCTCAGGGTCCTGGGCTCGAGCCCCACATCAGGCTTTCTGCTCAGCAGGGACCCTGCTTCCCCCACTCTCTCTGCCTGCCTCTCTGCCTACTTATGATCTCTACCTGTCAAATAAATAAATAAAATCTTAAAAAAAATTTTTTTTAATGTTTGCTTCATGAAGGACCCTGTTAAGAAAATGAAAGGACTAATTACAGGCTGGCAGAAAATATTTGTAGATCACCTGACAAAGGGCTAGTATTTAGAACAGAAAAAGAAATCTTAAAACAGATGAAAACAAACAATCCTATTAGAAAATTGACAAAAGACACAAAGAGACAGTTCACCAAAGAGGATTTAAAGTGGCAAATAAGCACATGAAAAAATATCCAACAGTATTAGCCTTTAGAGAAATGCAAATTAAAACTGCAATTAGGTATCACTGTATGTCTATTAGAATGGCTGAGATACTGAAAAGTGACAACACCAAACATTGGTGAGGATGTGGAGAAATTGAATCACTCATATGTTACTGGTGGGAATGTAAAATGGTACATTCACTCTGGAAAACAGCTTGGCAGTTTCTTAAAAGAATAAAATAAACATGCAGTTACCATATGACCCAACAATTACACTCCTGGGCATTTATCCCAGGGCAATGAAAACTTACAGTTACACAAAAAACCTGTACCCAAGAATAGATCGTAGCTTTCTTCATGATAGGCAAAAGCTGGAAACAATCCAGATGTGAGTGAGGGAGTAGACAAACTGTGGGCCAGCCATAGCACAGAATACAAAGGAATACAAAGAAATGTTCAGGAATACAAAGGAACACGCTATTGATCTACAACAACTGGGTGACTCTCCAGAGAATTATGCTAAGTGGAAAAAAAGCCAATCTCAAGAGGTTAGATTTCTGTAGCTTTGTTGAAATGACAACATCATAGAAAGGAAGAACAGATTAGTTGCCGCTAGGAGTTAGGGAGGGAAGTGGTACGGCTTTTAAAGCAACATGAAATATGCTTACTATGATGGAAGTGTTCATTAACTTGACTGTATCAATGTTAATATCTTGATCCTGACATTGAATTTGAATTTCAGTTTTGTAAGATGTTACCTTTGGGGGAAAATGGATAAAGGATACCCAGGTCCTCGCTGCATTTTTTTTTTTTTTTTAAATCAACTCTGTGGATTGACAATTGTCGAAAAAAAAGAAAGGGTGTCAGCCTGCAGCCTGGGTAGTCTCTTATACCACTTTTCAATTCACTAACACATTCAGTTATTATTTGTGTTGAATTATTGTAAATTCAAAAATGTAAACTTTAGACATAAAGGCTAATTTAAACTAATACATTTTTAGCATTTATGACTACAGGAGAAATACGTTCCTGATTTGGAAATTAGTAGACCATATTGAAAATGGCAAATCCTCCTCACATAATCATCTCAGGTTGAGAATAGGAACTTTAGGGTCAACTTGTGATATTCCAACTGCAATAAAACAAAAATCTCAGATTCATTTCAAATAATCCCATAAAAAGCCTGTGAAAAAAAAATTATATCACACACATGTGGCCTGGTAGGATGACGAGGAGAGAATGAATGACAATTTCCCATGCACTATAAACTTGCTTTTCTAAAGAACACAAGGTTACATAAATACTATATTCTTTCTGGCAAAAACAATGAGAAAACAAACTGCACACATCAAAATAATACAAAATGAAATAAAACCCAACAACCTATTTGCACAGTATAGCTTTTTCTGAATGTAACTCATCCATTCATTCTGACTGAACGCTTTTTTTTTTTTTAAGATTTTATTTATTTACTTGACAGACAGAGATTACAAGCAGGCAGAGAGGCAGGCAGAGAGAGAGAGGAGGAAGCAGGCTCCCCACTGAGCAGAGGGCCGAACCAGACGTGGGGCTCGATCCCAGGATCCTGGGACCATGACCTGAGCCAAAGGTAGAGGCCCTAACCCACTGAGCCACCCAGGCGCCCCTCTGACTGAACTCTTAGGCCAGAATTTAGCAGGATGTGGGCTAAGGGAGGATGAGCTCACAATGTGCTATCTAGTGCTGAACTTGTGTCAAGAATCATCCCTCAGGGTCAATACAAAAGAGAAATTTAGGCAGGCAATCCAACTAATTGCATTCTGAGAAGTCCAAGATAGGAGGTGAAGTCCAGACTTGAAGCCACAGGTCAGAAACCAGGAGGAATAGAAATTCCACCCAGAGTAGATGAAGCCTGAGGTAATTAGCCACACTATTGGGGCATCACCGAAGATACTTCTGTAGGTACATGTGTTTTCACTATAGGTAAGAGAGCTGCTAAAAATTCCAGGTCAGTTCAGAAATAGTTATTTGACAAATATTTATTAAGGACCTCTTGTCTATCTTGGGCTTTATGCTAAGTATGGGGGAGCAAAGGACGTTAAGTTCTTACAGCTCAGTTGAAGAGTGGGATAAGGTAGCAATGGCCAAGGCCTATGAAAAGTGGGAGGCAAGCGTGGGAGGACATGTGTGCCCCCAAAGATGCATTTGTGTTGTTCTGTGGGTCTGTGGCAGTAGAGAGACAGAGAGGGTGGCAGGCCAGAGAAAATGTTCCCAAGAGCATGCCAGTTGAAGTGGGTCTTAGAAGGAAAAACCTTTCAAGGAGAGAAGGATGGGGAGAGAAATTTCAGGCAGAGGGAAAAGAATCTGAAAGAGATGCTGAGGCTTGGAAAAAACCATGGTGCCTCTAGAAAAAATTGCATTCCAGAAGAAATTGACCAGGTAAAGCTGGGCCCTTGGAGGACACTAGCTAGAGCCACTGATGAGGGGAGGCAGAGAACTGAAAGCAAGGGCATTAAATGGAAGCCTGCACAAAGCAAGGTATATCTTGGTTGTACTCTTGGTTCAGAATGCCAGCTTCCAGGTTTTACCACCCAAGGTAGTGGTTCTCAAACTTTAATGCATGTTTGATTCCCCTGGGATTTTTTTTTTTTTTTTAAAGATTTTATCTATCTACTTGACAGAGAGAGAGATCACAAGCAGGCGGAGAGTCAGGCAGAGAGAGAGAGAGAGAGAAGTAGGCTCCCGCCAAGCAAAGAGCCTGATGCGGGGCTCGATCCCAGGACACCCAGATCACGACCCGAGCCGAAGGCAGCGGCCCAATCCATGGAGCCACCCAGGCGCCCCCCCACCCCGGGATGTTTTTAAAATGCACATTCTGATGTGTTGGATTTGGAAAGGGCCCTAAGATGCTACCTTTCTAATGGGGCTCCGGATGATGCTGACTCTGTTCGTCCATGGACGAGTACACTAGTCTTTAGAGTGGATGTGGAAACGTTCCTTTGGAGTGAGGGAAGAAAATGCTATAACTTACATTTATAGTCCTTATCAAAAAAGTAGGAAATTAAACTTTGCTACAGTAATACACAGATTAACTCTGGCTCCTTCACTCACTTTCTCTGCTAGAGAGTTGGCATGTCTAATATCTAAGGTGTCCTGAAGGAAAGAGAGGCGTTCTATCACTTGGAGGCATTGACAGTAACCCCTTTATTCTACGTCCAATTTCAATCTATAGCCGTATACTGCGGTTGTATTGTTCAGGGGATATCTGGATTACACAATCTAATGTCAACTAATTTTCATAAAATGAACAAGAGGCTTCAAAGGACTCCTATGCCCAAACCACTGACTAGAAATAATATTGGGAATATAAATGCAAGCGAACAGTCCAGTGGTATTGAGAATGCTTCAGCACCCAGGGTGAGCTCTTGAGGACCACGCTGTGATGTGAAAACAACGATTCCAAGATCTGACCCCAAGCTGGTTAGAAATAAGTAGAAATGATGAGTAAGACTATTTGCAGTATGGATTTGCACCTAGCAAGAGCAACTAATTCAACCATAAGTGTGTAGTGTTCCCTGGGAGCTCAGTGAAACCATCATGATTACCAAGACTTTTAAAATACTAACTTCATAAAGCAGACCTCTACTATTTTTCAGCTAGATTTAAGACACGCGGTACTCAATCTGGGACAACATTTCATTAAATCTGATGAAACTTTTAAAAAAATCAGTTTTGTGTTTTCTTACATAATAGTGGAGGCAAAAAGTCACCTGTTGGGGGATGGCTTGATCTTTCTGGTGGAGTAAGAAAGAGCTGAAAGACCACATGAGAACAATATAGCAGCCAGCCACATCAAATACCAGTGGCTCAAGAACCCCAGTCCTGGAGTCATCTCCATTCAGTGAGAAGTTGAAAATGGTTCATGGGAGATTTTTGACAGGCCTGAAAGTGGCTTAAATCACGTTTGCTCATATTCTGTTGGCCTACCTCAAAACGACGCAACTCACTTCAAGAGAGGCTGGGAAATACCATCTGCCAACATTTTCTAAAGAACTGAGTCTGAAGTCAACAACTTTATCAAGTAAGACTGGGGGCTGAGAAGAAGTGGGTAAGGGAGCTATTGTATATCTTTATGGTTACACTGTGTGCATATGGATTTTTTGAAAATTATTTCAGAAAATAAGTTAAAGAAGATAATAATGATAATAATAAATGGGCATGCAGTCAGGCATTTAGAAATGGCAACCAATCTGTTCTGAGTGCATGATTTTCCTTTTTAAGGCTCTATTATCTTTTTGAGGGTATGCACATACTTAGACCTACTTGAAAGTGTAGATAAGGAAATAGGAAAATAATGCTTAAGGTCTGCTAATATTTTATTCAAAATAAATGTAAATGACTTTCTGCTAGATTCCTACAAAAGTAATGACAACATTAATAGACTTTAGGATGTATTATGAAGACTAAGCATTAAAATATATGAATCTAGATGGGTTTACTTTCTTTCAAAATTAGTCTATAAACTAGTATGTAAAATACCCATTTCTGAATGCTTAATTGATATCTAATAATATTCTCTAGAATTTAGGGAATTAATCTAATTAATTTTGCTAAGCTGACAACAAAAAGCATAGAAAACAACTCAAGAAATGCAGACCATATAACAGATGACTATTCTTATTACCTCTGGAAATAATAATTCCCAGGGAAGATAAAACGTTCATCATAGTGTTGTAAAATGAATGAAAGCTGCAATTTAAAATTCCAAATCCTGATAACATAACTGTACAAGAGGGGAAAGTGAAATTTACAAGGAACAATTAGAAAAATTATAAATACTTAGGTTTTCTAAAATTATTTTATAATGTATTTGATCGCTGAGCTATTAAGATTTTTCTCTCATAAAATTATAATAAATCCTAGGCAGTCTGAAAAATCCTATCAGCAGGAAGCATGTGTCTTTTTTTAATGCAATGTGGCTTTAAAATGAGCAATTCCCAATTATTAACCTTAAAACATCTCAGCAGACAGAAATAGAGATAAATGCTTTGTTTTTCTGGAGCTCCACACCAGGCACTTTCATCCTCTCCTCTTTCCTTCATAGGAAGCAATTAAATCTTTGCATAGAAGATTAACAAGTCTTTGGGAAAGCAAAAATCATTAGGACAAAACCTGTGGCCATTTGAAAAAAGTACAGGTTTGCCCCACTATCCAAAAGTAGAGCCTTCCCAGAAAACATTTCATAATCTAAAATGGACTCAAGGAAGGAAGCAATTACCATTAATTTATATGGAAAAAATTTGAGCATTCTGAGACTCAAAAAATAACCTCTCTTAGGCTTTTCTGATACCTTGCGACACATCTTGCTAACGGATGCACAAAATAAATTGAGATGAAGCACAGATGCTCACAGACACAGTTCAAAGCTATGGTGGCTGGACGCTGAGCGCAGTTCCTGGGGAAGGAGTTCCGCGGTGGCCCTCTCGCTAGAAAGAGTGAATGCTGTCTGTATCAAGGCTCACTCCAAAACAAATGCTGAAAGCTATTTTCACTTTTCACCTTTTTTTTTTTAAAAGCAAAAATCCTCTTCAGATTTCTTTCCATTAACAAAAACACACGCATGTAGGTCTTCTATAAAAGCAAAGTGACAAACTTCCGAAAAGCAGGGGATATTTGTATCAGGTTAGGTAATAACAGTTGAACTTTTGAGTTATTAAAGCAATAAATTTTTTAATCAATTTGGGAAGTATGATGAGTATCTGAAATCTTTACTTGGTATTAAATGATTTTTCTCTCCTAAGACAAGAATTCTCAGACTGACCTCTTCAGGTTTCTTCCAGACCTAACTCAATTATTATATTTTTCTCTCAGACTTTCTAGAGCAATGAAGTATATTTAAAAATCAGTATGACATTTGTCTTATTTTTTATATTTATGGTAGTTAGCTGTCAAGCAAATGTAGAATACTTATAAACACACTTCTTTTGAACCTGACATGATATCTAGAGTTGCTAGAAGGAATATTATCCCTGCTCTAATCAGAGTTCAGGTGAACATGTAATGATGTTTGGCAGGTCATAGTTGATGATCTCATGTTGGGACGGTCCCATCAAGAAAAGAAGGATGGAAGGTTCTGAACAGATCCAGTTTTAAAGGAAGCATATTTGAGGCTGCAAACAGGATCTGGGAAACCAAGATTGGAATTTGTTTCAGATCTTCTGGGAAACTTCTTCAGCTCAAGAGAGTGCAAGCACCATAAAAAAAAAAAATCTTTCAGTTGTCTAACAGCTGAATGCTGATGAACGTGCACCTGAAGTGCTCACAACAGCAGATTTGCTGAATCTGCTACTATTTTGGGGAGTCAGCACATGCTGTATACTTTGGACCTGCCAGAGGCCAAGGACAGGCTGCAGCCCAAATACATGAGCAGCAGAAGACACAGTTCAGAAACACAGCTGTGAGTCAGGACCAACTCAAAAATGTCCCAAAATATTTTCAAAGGGATGAAACCATGTATTTGGCAGCTACTTTCAACAAAACAAAAATCTTTATGATACTGCCTCTATCCTTGATTTGACCTGCTATGAGCCAAATGTCTGTGTTGCTCCAAAAGTCATATGTTGAAATCTTAACCTCCAAAAGATGGTATTAGATGGTGTGGCCTTTGGGAGATGTTCAGGTCATAAGGGTGGAGCCCTTATGGATAGGATTCATACCCTGATTAAAAAAAGTCGCCACAGAACTTTCTAGCTCCTTCTACCATATGAGGACATGGAGAGAAGGTGCCAGCTATAAACCAGGAAGAGTCCCTTCACCAGAATGCAATCATTCTAGCGCCTTAAGGCTTCTTAGACTTCCCAGGCTCCAGAACTGTGAGAAAGACATTTCTATTGTTTATAAGCCACCTAGTCTGTGATATTTTGTTATAGCTGCCCAAATGGTCTAAGACATGACCATTATAACTTTTATTAGATTTACTGACTCAGCCCCCCATCTCCTTCAGTCTCTTCCATGACTTCTCGTGTTTGAGTGTGAGTTCTTGCCAACACAGTCTTCCTAAAAAGATATCCTCATGTTCCACACCCCCTCACCCACCGCCCACAACTTCTGTACTTCAGTGAGGTTGGCCCATGTGGAAGATTATTTGTAAAAATGGATGCTCCCTGAAGTCTACACCCTGAGCAATGTGACTTTGCAGCTCCTTCCATTGAGAAATGGAGTCTAATTCCCTACCACTTTAACCAGGCTTTGTGATATGCACTGACCAAAATAATGTGGCAAAAACGGCAGAGTGCCAGGTTCACATCTAGAGGCCTTGGCATGCTTCTGCTCTTGCTCTCTTATGTCCCTGCCACTGCCAAATGAGAAAAAAAAACACACACACACAGTAGTCAGCTAGAGCATGAAAGACTGTGGAGACAAGCTTGGGCACTTCAGCCAAGAGCCAGCTGATAAACCAATCAGCAAGCCTAGCATATAAGTGAGTTATTCTAGACCAGCCAGTCTCCCAGCTGACCTAGTTGACTATAGTCCAACTGACAGTAAGCCCAGTTAAGATACACTGAGCCAAGCCCACATCAGCAGAACCACCCAGACAACCTAGGAATAACAGGCAATTGCAAATGGCCTTTGTTTTAAGTTGGGAGGTGATTTGTTACAGAGCAATAACTAAGGAACGTAGCCCCCATACAATCGATGTTTATTCCTAGCTCTGTGTTTATATATTGTTCTTCATAGAATGCCTCTTTCCTCCACTCATATCTGTTCACTTTTAAGACCCAAGTGCTATCTCACAAAGGTTTCTTTGACTGCAAACCATATAAATCTCTCTTTAATCGAGTAACACATTTGTCATTTTTCTCTGTAATATTTCATGTATCCCGTATTCAATTATACAAAACCTGAGTTATATCAACCCCAAACACAGAGCTAGTTCGTTTTGGAGACTTCATAAAAATTTACTAGCTAAAAACAAACAGACTTGCTATTCTCCCTACCCATCCAACCCATGGCATGGTTTAGGCATCAATACCAACTGCCGCAACTGATTAACAAGTGCAAGAGTTTCCCTGCTAAAGATCTTTATAAAGAGCATTGATGGATATATAAATATAGTTTACTTAAAACATCAATTTACTTTAAATAGAAGAACTATATTGATAGATTTTTTCCTCATATATATGTACACACACACACACACACACACACACATATATATGAGAGAGAGATCTATATATCTCCTTAAGAGAATTCTGCCTTTGTAAGGGCTATCAGTTTTTGTTTCTGCTTATTAAGGATGTACTTCATATTCATTTTATTTGACACTATAGGAAATTGTGCATGACTCAAGCTACATAATTCTGAGCTTATTTCTGAGATGATTTGTCTATTATTTCAAATTGTCACAAGGTCGGTTGACTCTTTACATGCATCAGGTAAAGTAAGAAATATGTATTACATACCAATTTAAATACCATAATAAATTCCCAGATTCAGTATCATCCATGACCACCTCATGTTCTAACATCATTTTTTTTTCTAGAATGTATGCTACTTACACATAATACCGCAAATGTTACGGCATTGGAGTTTTAGTGCATTAAACAGTTACAGACTATTTATCACTTTGAATTCATCCATCACCTCACTACAATTCCAACAATTATACCGAGTAATTTATTTAAAAATTAATTTTTGTTTAAGTGTAGTTTTATAAGCTTTTCCTTAGAAATCAAGAAATGAGTTTTCATTTATAAAAAATAAACTGTCTCAGCTCAAAACTCTTATGCTAAGATCAGTGTTAAATAATGATATTATTGAATATTATATATAGGCCACTCAAGAGGCAAATTTAAGCCAATTTATAACTTGGCTCAGAAACAGTTATCTGTTAGAAGTGGTACTAGTTAGAAGGGATAAGAATAGCTCTTGCTTATTTAAAGGCAACCATTTATTGACTTTTGGCTGTGTATCAGGTACCTATAAAGAACTTTAGCTTCATAATATGATTAAATCCTACTATATTCCCACAAAATGAGGATTAGTATTAGTATGAGGCATTAGTGTTTGCAAACAAGGAAATGGAGATTCTGAGAAATATCTTGCCCATAATCACATAGATAAGGAACTATGGCTCATTTTTTTCTCTTGCATGCCTCCCAGATTGTTCTTGTTTTCAGAAGTCCAGCTCTATCTCTAAAGTTCCTCTTGAGATCATTCTGATGGCAAAGCTTCTTTGTTTCCTGTTTCTATGGCATATCACTTTATCTAAGCAGCTGCTGACTTCTGCACATAACCAGTGCTGGGGAGTGGGTGTGTGGCATATACGGCTTCCTTGTGTATATAATTGTAATGCTTCTCTCATGATTTAAAAGCCTGCTCAACTTACTAGTGCCAAATTACTAGAAACTGGAGGATTAAGTCTTTGAAAATATTTTTAAAATACTTTGAAAAGAAGATAACAAAAAGCAATTGCTTAATCCAAAGGAAGCAGTTATTAGTGATAGAATTTTAGGTAGTTGTGAGGATATATAATTGGATCAGTGGCTCTCAGTTTGGGGAGAACTTGGGAATCACCTGTAGAGTTAAAAAAAAAAAAAAAAAAACCTTTACTCAGCAATCTCCATATTGCTTTGTGTGGTGGATACTGAGTAGCAATGTGTTTTATAAAAGCTGCAAATGTAATGATAACAGTCAGCCAGTATAGAAAGCCAATAGTTTGGAGAAGGAAGTCACAAAATACCTACCTATATAAAAAAATGGATCTTCCCTTGGTTTTCCTCAGAGGGTGTGTCAGTCTGTGGCACTGAGTTTGCTCTTCAAATGAAACAAATTTCTCACCAACATGCCTGTAGGTATGCTTCAAGATTTTTCAAAAATGTTTTCTGTGATATTGCTGGAAGGACACATGGGGAGAAATATTTGTAACTCAGAGGTGTGAAATGCATGTTAGACAAATTTCAGAAGCCAAAATGAAAACAATTGATAGATAGGCTATAATAGGATCAATTATTTTGGCATAGCTCAAATCACCACAAAATCCAAAGAAAACTCTCAAACTGAGAAGAGTTATTTGCCACCTTTTGACAGATCTGTCATTTTGTTAAAACACAGAGATCTTAAACCAGCTGAGAGGGCTGGGAGCAGCAATGCCCTAATATGAGTGAGTACACCTAGCAAGCAAATCTTGGTTTCTAAATACCATCCTCCGTGAAAGGACCAAGGCTCCATTGAGAAATGGCTGAGTCCACTGCCAGAACGGCAAAGGACAAGATAAGCGTGGGCCATTGTGCCAGAAAGTAAGGAAATGCTAAAAGAATGAGGATGACACATCAAAAGGAAACAGGAAACAGGTTCAGGAGAATCCCACTGCCTAAATCTGGAACAATCTGAGTACCAAAATAAATACAATAACTTACAATAATCCATTTAATAAAATAAGAATCCATGAACCCTTACTGATACCAATTTTAAAAATGAAAGTTAAATGAGGGACAGGATATTTACATAGTCTTGAAGCATGTCCCTGCAGAATACTTATTAATTAAAATCGGAAACATGCAACTTTATAGACAAGGCAGGCAGACACCAGTTGACTCAGGTGATCAAAGTTAACATCATCAGTAAGGAGTACTCCCGCCAAAGTTGCATAACATGAATCTAATCATGAGGAAACAAACTGAAGGGGACTCTATTTTTTTAAAAAATTATTCTGTAATCTTCATAACTGTTGAGATCCTGAAAATCAAGGAAAGTCTGAGGAACTATTCCAAACTGAAGGACCCTGAAGATACATCACAACTAAATGTAAACTTTCCTATAAAGGATATCATTGGGAAAGTTGGAAAACCCTGAATGGGGGCTGAGGACTAGATGGTAGGAAAATGTCACTTTTGATCTCCTGATTTGGGTATGTGTTGTTTTATAGGAATATACCTTTGAACTAAATATTTGGGGATTATAAAATATCAAGTCAGCAACTTACCCTCCAATGGCTCAGGAAAAAAAAAGATCTCTGCATTGTATTTGCAGTTTTTCTGTAAGTTTGAAATTGTTTCCAAAAAATTTCAGTGCACTGGAATTTATTAGGAAAGCTCAGTGAGGTAGAGAGTGCATTTACATGCTTTTCCCCAAGGAAAGCAGGAAAATAACAACCCTCTAGATACTAGATATGCTAAACTACATGAGAATTTGCTAGGTAAGTATAAAAAAATCTAACCTTCTTGAGTTTCCAATCACTGGCCTTACTTTGCTTCTAACATTTAGGACTCCTGGGAGTAGAGGGAGCTCTCATAAGGAGTATGACTATTTTATTTCCTTCTCAGAATTCAGTGGAAGAAGGAAAGCATCCTTCTGAAGGACTGAAGAGAAAGATACGCCAATAAGCAAAGCCCAAAGATTCCACAGCAACTCTTTAACAAATTTCAACACTTAACTGAAGTTGAAAAAAAATCTTTTAAGTACAGACATTTATGAAGTTTCAACAAGTATTTCACATATTTTTTTCAGAAGTACACTAAGTTTGTTTTTTTTTTTTTTTTTTAAATGCTACTTCTTCTCAGAGATAATAAAAACATACTGTTCATTGTATCAGACCTTAAAGAGACCTCTGGAGCTCATCTAACCCAAATACCTCCTGCTGGATTACAGCCCCATCCCTTTTGTTCTGCCCTGGTGGGTATAGAGAACAGATGGAAGTCATCCTCTGATCCTGTGAGCTCCAGGGTCGGCAGATTGAGAGCCTGACCCCCGTGCAGGGGGCAGCCATGCCGTGCCTGACTCCCTGCGGATCTCCTCCAGCCCACGTGGATGTTGATATTTCGTGGTTCACAAGCTCCACGGGCAACAAGTTCTTTGGGACAGCAATGCTTACCTCCCAGCTGGTGGTGTTAATCCTCCTGAATTGTGTCGTTTGTGGACCAAGCTAAATGCAAAAGGGCGGAAACTGACTTTCATTATACTCTGAGGCTATGGAGGGGACACACAATGGTCATAGTTCAATGCTTCCCAGAGTACAATCATCCTTCAAACAGGATGGCTTCTGAAAGTCATGTTTCAGCGTCTCTTCCCAGACATCACCTAGCCTGCAGAAAAAACATACATTCAGTCTCGTGTTCCTCCTTCTTCACCCCATATATCTATTAACCAGCCACCAAGTTGATTGACTGAATTATCCTTTCGATTTTTGCTGTCACCTGTTAGGAGAAGAGCCCACGATGTGGAAAGCGCCACAGGAGAGGGAAGCAAAAGACAGAAATATTGCTAAAAATAGAGAAATTAGCAGAGAACTCTGTCCCTGGGAAACCTGAATTCAAATGTTTTATACCTGAAATAAACCCCAGGAAATCAATGAATCTTCATAAAGCCACAGAGCAGGAAAAGACTGTGTTGTCCTTTGTTTCAGCTGAGTCCTGTTCACCATGGATATTCACAGAAGTTCTTGATCTATAATCCATACTTTTCATTTACAAAAGCCTTTTTCTTTTTCCCTTAAATCCAGAGAAAGCAAATGTCTGTAGTATGACTGAGTCCCTATAATTTAAGTCCTTGCCCTCTAAGTAGATAAGGATGTATAAACTGTATTTCTGAAGCCACTTGACCTCCTTATGAGTTAGGAGCTATTATTTCCCCCATTTCTCAGATGAGAAAGGGGATTCTTAGAGAGTTGAGTCCCTTACCCAGGGCCACACAGCTTATTAGTGGCAGATCCTGGAGTTGTGGCCAGAACTAATTCTGACTAAATTATTTTAGTAAACTCATTTTTGAAAAATAATCACATCTTTTGATGTGTACAAAAGAATGTATGTAGCACACAGTATTCTTGTAATCTACTGCAAAATAGACCACTTCAAGCCATTTGACTTAAAACAGTAATTAGTTACCATCTCACAGTTCTAAGGATTGTTTCAGTTCAGCGGGGCACATCCCACATGAGTTTCTCATGTTATTGCAGTCTTATGGGCTAGGATCATTTGTAAGCTCAACTGTGCTGGACATGTATGATGACTTCTTCATACTTCTCTCTGGTGCCTCCACTGGGATAGCTGGTGGGACATCTCCCTGTCTCCATTCAGTCTCTCCATGTGGTTAACTTGGGTTTCTTCACAATGTAGTGGTCTTGAAGTAGTTGGACTTCCTACATGGTGGCTTGCTTCCCCGGAGTGTGTGTTCTAGAAGGCTATGAAGGCCCAAGTCTTCTTAAGACTTAAACTTGTAAGTTGCACAGTGTCACGTCTGCTGCATCTTCTTGATTATGCCCCCAGGTTTAATTGTTGTTCTCCAGGGAGGGAACAACATGAGAGCATAAGTATTAGGAAGCATAGTGCTCTGGAGAACCATCCTTGCAGACCGGTCACCAAATATAAGTTGTAATGTATAATCAAAACAACAGAAGCTATCAACCAAAGTTTTCACCAAACTCATCCCTTTATCGTCTAGAAGTGGTAAATGCTATCCCAAATTGCGTGTTTTTATATCCTCACATGGTTGAAAAACTGTGTATATATACAGACTATTTAGTTTTGCTCATTTTAAAACTCTGTTTGAATAGTATCATACAGTAGGTAATCTTCCATTACCTTCATTTTTACCCTCAAAATCATTTTTAAGATTAGCTTATTCTGTTGCAAACAGACTTGACTCACTCATTTTCATTGCTGCGGAATATTCTATTGTGGGAAGATACCAAAACATATCCATTCTTCTGTTAGTGGATATTTGGGTCTTTTTTTTTTTTTTTTGCAACTAGACACACCACGTCTGTGAACATTATTGTTTATCTCCTGAGGTCCATATATTAGACTTTCTCTCAGACATATCTCCAAGAGGGGATGCTGGGTTGTGGGTCACAGAGAAAATAGACTTTTAATTGGCCTTTCTATCTCCAGGCTCCTGCCTCTCTAGTCCATTCTCTACATAGTTGGTAGAGCGATCTTTCTAGAATATAACTATGGTGTTATTCCCTTACCTTAGGGCCTTCAGTGGCTCCCCACTGACTATACCAGTTGTTTTCAAACTTTTGGGTAAATTAGAAGAACCTTAGGGGTTTGTCAAAGCCATTGGAGTCTTGGTTCTGCCCCTGGAGATACTGATGCCATCACTAAGGGCAGACTTATATGTTTGAAAAAGCTTCCCAAATAATTCTGTTGCATATCAGAATTTGAGGATCACTGGATATATGATTAAGTCTCAACTCCTAAGTATAATGCAAAACCCACTCCACGATTTTGTTTTCCTCCTATACCTCCAGCTTTAACTTTTGGCCCACCTTGTCAAATACCCTGAAGCAAGCAAGGCCAAAGGCTTAAAGTTTTTGAAATGCTCCCATCGCTTCCATTTCTTATTTCCAGTTCTTTATTGTGATTTTTTTTAACTGTCAATCTCTTTTTACTAAGGGGAAAGAACTTGGAAGTCAGGGGGCCTTTTCTATTGCCAGTGTATGTCCAAACATCTTGCACAGTACCTAGGTGCTTAAGGAATATTTATCAAATTTATTGATTTTCCCAAGGACGCAAAACAAGGTAATGGTGCGTCTGGGATGAGAACCTGAATTTCTTCATTTCTAGCCCAATGATCATTCTGTACCATGTAGTGCGTCTAATGATGAAACCACATTATCATAATGTTCTTAGTACCTGGACTGAAAGGAGAAGGATGACCTTCATTCCCCATTCTTAAGAAAGGAATGAATACACATGCATTTCTGAAGGATTATATTGAAGAGAATGTAGAAATAAATGTAAGTCCTCAGACCTCAATTTCACTCCCAAAGGACTAAATTATTTTTCTCCAAAGCATAGGAAATTTTGCTTCTGTTTGCTTTGGTAAACACCTTAACTTGGATAATCTACCATTGTTTTTAAGGTTGCCTTTGGAAAATCATATCAACTTATGTAACCACTCATCTTGTTCCTATTTGTTATAGCCTTATTTTCCTTCACTTACCTTATACGTATTTTACGATATTATTTGCAGTAATTTCCATTGTTTTAATAAAAACCCAGACAGAAAATGGGGAATCTGTATAAAACTCCCCATATTTCATAATGCATTTTTGAAAGATGTTTTTTGAAGATCCTCCATTGAGCAGAATGTGAATGGGTTGTTATTGTTGTGCTTTGATTTGAATTCTCGCTAGCTTTAGAATTCTCTCCAAAAGCTTTCTCAATCAGGCTTTGCAGCTCTTCTACAATGCAGTGTTTTCGTGCTTCTGAATTCCTGCTCTTTGTAGAAAAGCTGTCCTATATGCAACTTCAAAGAAAACATAACCAACAAAAAGATTTATCTGGAAAATCAATTAAGGTGATTATCGGTTAAATGAGGTTAATTCCGTGTTGAAAGAAGCCAAGATATTTTCCCTTTAGTGACAGATCCTATTTTGCTAATATAAATTCTTGCCCTGACCATGAGCCACGGAAGACACTTAGAGACAAGAATAATTAATTAAAAGATACATTTCACGAAGCGGATGACACTGGCAGAGTAAGAAAATAAGCAAACTAGAAAGGTAAAGCAGAATTTACCAACTAAAGATAAAGCACCAAAAAATGTTCGGCCTTTTCTAGTGCTGACGGTATTTTCTTCTGAGGCCCAAAAATGCAGAGAGCAATTCAACCCTGTAGAGGTCTGTTTTTCATCAGCTTTGATCTGAAAATTGAGACAAGTGTTTGGAGTACTGTCGCTGATAAGGAGGAACGTGAAGGCTGGAAGCGTACTTGAACAGAATGTGGTTACTCACACCCCGAACGATTAAACACTCACTGCATTTTTTTTAAAAGGCAAATTCTGCAAGTCACACGGTTTCAGAAATCATTACAGAGAAAAAGAACAGCACACACAGTACTTTCATAAGAGCAAAAGCTGTCATGACCACAGAATACCAAAGTGTAAGCCGTGCACATATTCCCAGTTTCATCTTTAGTTTTTCTTATTTGTTTCTAGACGCTGTTTTCTCTACCACCGACAGTGTTTATAGGCTCTGGCTGCCACATAATGAAACAAAAGCGGAAAGCCTTGATTATGGTGTTAGTGCGTTAGGAAGATACCAGCATAGCCGGGTACCAGACTTTCTTTCTTTCTTTTTTTTTAATTCTGTTTTTATTCTCTCTTCTGGGGGGATGTTATTTCCTTGATCTGAGGCTCCTGGGGAATCCTCGGTCAGCAGGTTGTTGAAAGGTCAAATTCATAGACCAGTTGCATGGTTGAGATGCAGTCCAGTTTCTCCCTAGAACGGGGAGAGACCTTCCATAAGCCAGCCCCTCACGAGACTCCTGAGGCCTTAGGGTGCAGGCAAGAGGTAGACTGATAAAGGGTGAAATTTCCCCAGCTGGCCTGGTTCAGCTTGTGGAAAATCTGACCATTTTTTTTTCAAGACCCCTCTCGGGTTTTAGGGAGACAAGTCTTCACAGTCCCCAGCTGAAACACAGAAACTTCTCACTTACCCGTTGGGCTTTAATCTCCTCTTTTGCATTAGCAGAATGTGTGAAATCTCCTTAGAGTGGTACCTCTTTAGTATCTGTGCTAGCTGTGCATGTGAAACAAAGCAGTATCATTAATGAAATCATTGAAACATTCCTCAGCACCCACAATGTGACAGATACCACAGGGCACCAGAGACACAAAGAAGAGTAAGAAAGAATTATGCCAGGCCTCGAGCAGTCAAGGTCTTTGCTGGGAAGATAGATCTGCAAACAGCCCATTACAATCTAATGACAGAGTGTGGTAACTGCTAGAGCAGGGCTTACACAGGGAGCTGCAGGTGCAGAGAGGGGGGCGATCTCACTCTGCTGGGTTTTGAGAAAAAAGGAGCCTGGGATCATGTCACAGAGGAAGGGAGGTATTCATCAGCTGAGCTTGCGTTCTCCCAGTAGAGAGGGCTCAGGAAGCCCTTACAGAAGCAGAGAGCTGCAAAAGCCAGGGTGAGTTGAGCAATTGAAAAGGTGTATGGGAAGCAGATAGTTTGGAAAGTTTCCTATCAAGTGACCTCTTCTCATAAGAGGAAACTTTGGAGAAAAAAAAATTAATCCCCACCTGTCACATCAGCAGATAGAGGAGAGCAGATACAATGAACATCAGAGCTGCTTTCTGAAAGAAGAGGTAGAGAAGCCTTATCACAAGCAGAACCCCCAGGAGAGGAGGGGAGGGGAGGGGAGGGTTAAGCATGCCTCGGGCTAGTGCCCTTTCTTTCCCAGCTGTTCCTCCACCCATACACTGTGGATTCTGTTTTTTTCTTTACACATTACCTTAGAAATCTGGTGTTTGGAGCAGTAGTGATCCCTTGAGGGTCTGGATTCAAAGATGTTTCCAGGCTTAACAAAGTCCCAGGGAAAGTGTTCTCTAAGAGAGAGGTAGGCTAGAGGTCTTCCCAGAAGATCAAAACTAGAAGAGGGACAAACACTCCCTCCATAGAATTGGGGATCTCAAGGGGGTTGACTCTTTGGGAGAACTGAGCCTTTGACATCAGTAAAATTGAAAAGAAAAGCAGAAGCCTTTTACCTGAATAACCAGGGACACCCAGCCAGAATTATTACTGATGATGAAAATAGTGACTGAGGAGATTGAATTTCCAATCCAGCTGGGTGTCCTCAACAAGATTAGGGGTGGATTAAAATTCGAATGGAAGAAAAATTTCTCAGGTAAGCCTTCCCTTATCCAATAATGGATCAAGATCCTTTGTTATAGTCTGTCCAACAACCCGTCCTCTTACACCTTAGCACTTACCTCAGTTTAGATGATTCGGTTTCATTTTTAGGATTATCTCCTTAATGTATTTCTTTGATGCCATTAGACTATAAGCTCTATGAAAGAAGACTCTTTTTGTTCATCACTCCGCCCTCAAGTGCCTGGTGCAGAGCCAGGCACATAGTAGGTGCTCAATAAATAGTTGATAACTAAATGCCAAGTTGGCTGCCATCTTTTGGGAGATTGATCCATAATCATCCATGTGATCATAACTGTACAACACATGGTATGTGTTTGACCTATGAGAATGCTATACATGACTTGCAAGGAGGAGATGAAGAGGAGGGTAGAATTTGGTGAGTGTGAGCATCAAGGGGGGGAACCCAAACCTCTGGTAATGTTGCTGAAGGCAGGTGTCCTTCACTCAAGCTTTTCTCCACTTTATCCTCTACCACACTGAATGTCTTTCTGTGCCTTGAAGGTAGCATGTTCTCACTGTCTCCAGGTCATCACACATACCATTGCATCTCCCCCAACTGATCCTGTATCACCGGTTTCTGAAACTGTTTTATTGAAACACAGTCATTACCCCTGCATTTAGTATTGTCTATGGCTGATTTTTTGCTACAGTGGCAGACTGGAGTAGTTGTGACAGAGAACTTACAGCCCATCAAACCTCAGGTATTTGCTACACCTCCATTTTTCCAGAAAAAGTTGGCCAACTTCTGTTCCAGATCTGTCTTACAATTTTCAGGAAATAGAGTGGATGTAAGATCGAGTTAAATGATGCAACAGTGATGCAATCAGCCAAATCCAGAATGTGGCACATTCTACCCCAGTTTCTTCAATAAATCAATTGCATTGAAAAGAAGGGAAAGACACGATAGTACACAAGAGACTGAACAAACACAAATGCACATGAGGGGACAAGGAGGAAAAGAGAGGAGTAAAATTCTGTCACATATAAAACAAGAGGGAATGAGTAGTAGGACCTAAATGCATTCAAACTCAGATTTTATATATATATATATATATTTATCTATCATGGCTCCAAAAAAACACATTAATGGACTGAATTTGACCAGGTCAACCTGACTTGTGAGCTCCTGTGTGGCAGAGGAATGCTCCTTAATGCAATTGATTGTTATTATTCATTTGTTTCTCAAGCTTCTTCAGATCAAATATCTATGATTTTATTGTATTTGTTATTAACAGGCCTATTTATCACCCCCCAAGCCCTGTGGAATTTTATCCTCTTGGATTTCTTTTGACTTGCAATACCAATGTTTTTCCCCTGCAATGAGTATCAGTAGGTGTTTTCCCAAGATGAATCACATGTCATGATCATCTACCCACACATTTGGAACCTTGTTAGTTCCATATGTGCTGTGTTTCTATTCTTCCCTCTGTTGAAAACACCTCACTTAGTACCATCTGTGAAGTTTAATAAATTCTTTATTTGTTCTTTCATAGAACTCACAAGGATATTAAATGAAACCCTTTAAATAGAAATCAGAAATTACACAGCTCAGTCTTTGACTAGGTATGCAATCTTAGTGAAGCTGTTTAATCTGATTAAATCTCCATTTTAGTACTTTTTTCCTTTGTTTCACTTTTTCTACTTGTTTATTACCTTGAGTGCAATGACTTAAGAGGCCCTCTCCTTCTTTTTAGAAGAATGAGTGTCAGAGTCATAGAATGGCCAAGTTGATATACTTTCTTTTTTAAAAAATGCTTGTTTGTTCTAAGTAAATATTTCATGAAGGGATTGCATGAAGGAGTTCTCGCATGAATTTGTTTCTTTGGTTCTTCTGGGTCACTTAGCCACATTGTGATAAAAATGTGTGCTTATACAATGCAAACAGCATTAACTACAATAAAATATGTGAAGTGCCCTAAATTTCTTCTAGTGAAAAAAAAAAAAAAGGGATATGTACACCAAAGGAAACTCTATAAGGTAAATGACATTTATCAGGTAAGCAGTAGAATGTATACAGATTTTCAAATGACTCATCTATAAAAAGATGTCTAAATAGCCCTTTTGTAAGTTGAGGGACAAAAAAACAAAGAACTTCATAGAAAAATGGGAAAAGATACAAATAGCAATTCCCCCAAAAGATATAAAAATGGTCCATGGTATATGAAAATATGTTCAATAATATGTTTCTCATAATTAGAGAAATTCAAATTAAGACAACATTGAGATATAAGTTGTAACCTATGGAATTGGTGGGGTTAAAAAGTATAAGAATATATTCTGTTGGCCATTCTGTGGGGCAACAGGTGCTCTCATATACCTCTGGGAGAATGTAAACTAGTACAACCGGTGGGGGGATACTTTGGCAATATCTAACAAAATTACAACCCACTTCTATGAATTTACCCTGATGATATATCTTTAACAATATGAAGAAGTACTTGCACACAGTTATTTCAGCATTATTTATAACTGCAATGTATTTGAAACAATCTAAGTGCCCATGAATCAAAGACTGCGTGGAGGGTATATGCACACAGTAAAGTACCATGAGGCTATTAAAAAAAAAAAAAGTGAGGAATATCTTTATTAACTTATATGGATTAATTTCCAGGATATACTTTTAAGTGAAACATCCAAGTGCAAGAGAATATCATAATATATATAATACAGCATGGGAAAATATATGTACATGTTTTCATACAAACAGAAACATAAGAAGGATACACCAGAACTAAGAAGATTGGTCACCTAAAGGAAATAGGAAGGGACTGGGTGGACAGAATGCCAACAGGGTGTAAGGGTTGAGGGAAGGGACACCTCTCTGAGTAGTTATGTATATACATATTCATATATATATGGTTCTGACTCTGGGAATCATGGTAGTTCCATGCTTAATGTTAGCCATACTCAATAAATAGTTAAATCAGGAAGCAGAGGAAACTCAAAATACACACAACAACAAATTTGGAAAATAGTCTTTGAACTCTATATTGTAAGGCTAAAGGAAAAAAAAAACACTGGGTTGTTAGTTACTAAATTTGTTTTTCACTGGGGTGTGGGTTAGCAATTCAATAACTGTGTGTATTCTAGAATGAAGCAAATAAATGAATATACCCTGGATAATCAATGACTAGTTTTTCACTGCTGGAGAAAGGAATGAGGCAGAGTCGAATGAACTGTGAGGTGAAGGCTTGGAATCAGAGATCTCAGTATGAGCTCATGGTCTTTAATATATTTAGAGATAGAGAAAAAGATAGAGATGAGTGTGTATGGAATGTATATAAAAATACACATGCACAAAGTTCTTTTCTCTTTTCTCTGCAAAAGCCCAGGAACAGTGACACCTCAGTGAGCCCAACTGGCACATGATTCTTCAATAAAAGGAGCCAGGGCTCCCTGGCTGATTCCAGGGATGAGGCAAGAAAAATAAACAAAGCGTGTCTGAAGTATCTTGTGGTGCCAGGAATGCTCAGAAAACTGACGGGGCCATGGGGAAAGGACACAAGCCTTCATTTGAAGGCACTCCCATGGTCAAAGCTGGGAAAAGCCACAAAATATATGAGATTAATAGATTATAGCCTATAGAATAAAATAAAATTCTATGAGTTCATGCTAATGGAAGCAAATAATTACTATTTTTTTAAAGATTTTATTTACTTGACAGAGCGGGGGCGGGGGGAGCAGGCTTCCTTCTGAGCAGAGAGCCCTATGCGGGGCTTGACCCCAGGACCCTGAGAGCATGACCTGAACCGCAGGCAGCGGCTTAACCCACTAAGCCACCCAGGCGCCCCAAATAATTACTATTTTTATGTGAGCCTTTCTTTCCCACAGTATCTTCATCTATACAGATAAAGCCAGTAGTATTTATCTTGCAATATTTTTGTAAGGATGCATTGAGACAAAGGATTCAAAACAACAGTTCAAAACACATGGAAAGTATCTGTAAATGTTGACTTCTTTTCCCACCCCATTTTTTTTTTTTAACACAGTCCTCTTCCAGAAAATCAGAGTTCACAATTTTGAGGTTAAATAGCTGGTAGAGTTTTGATTTAGCTTTAGAAACATCATCTTAGTTCTTTTTAGCAGCCTCCTTCAAAATGGTACCTTCTACCTATTGTCTTGCTGGTGATAGTGAACCTAGACCAGTCACTAGGAATCCATCATTTCCCTATGTATTCTGCCACCTGCTTCATCTCCCCTCCAGGTAAGTGATGGAAGTGCTGCTCAGACTTAAACTCTGTGATTCTGTGCACAGCCTGGAGAGCTGGCCATGAGAGAACACTGCAGGCTTGGAAGAGGTGACTCATCTCCTCCTTGGAGTACAGCACTCTAGGTAGAGCGGCTGTCATCTGCATAAAGATACTGACCTACCACAGAAGAAGTTCAGCCAGGCCCTTCAGCATTTTCCTTTTTTCTGCCTTAGTATTTGGGTGGTCCCATTTTAGGTTGGTTAAAGTGTTTGATGAACCTGTATTTTTTATATGTATTGTCTTCTCCTTCAGAGTTAGTATGATCCTTAAAGGCAGAGAACATTTTCTACTTTGCTTTGCTAATCCTTTAGCATCTAATAATAATCTGCACACTGGAGTTGACACTATCAATCCAGCTTTGGGTACAAACTAATCTTAGGAAACAGATATAAATCCAATTTTTCTGTAGGAAACAGATATAAATCCAATTCTTCTTCTGTTAGAGAGAGATAATACTACCTGTTTTTTTCCTGTTATATAGAGATGTGTGGTCATGTAATTTTGTAAGTTAGAAAAACATACTATGATGTGTGTATAAGTGCTTGAAACCTTCGGCATAAAGACAGATAATTCACTGAATGTACTACTACTCCATTTATTCAACAAATTTTTACCAAGCATTCATGACAGCCCTGGCACTGTGTTACATAGGAGAAGAGTAAGTCTCAGAGGCAAATAAATGATAGTACCTGACCTCACTGGGTTTGGAGTCAAATAGAGCAGGACACATGTATGAATGTTTGCAGTGAAGTGTCACACTGTATGTACTATGATAACCGTCTGTACAAGATACACTAAGGCACAAGGAAGGCCCAGTAATTCCACCAAAATCATTGAGAAGAGCTTCACCAAGAACCTATCAATTTGAGCCAAGTTGGAAAGATCATTCAGCTGCGGCAGGAAGAACAAATAGAGACCTGACTGCAAGCAGGGAAACCGGTTAAAGGACCATTGCAAGAGCCCAGGCTGGAGACCATGAGACCTGGAAAGCAAGAGAATGGGGAGCAGCCAGCACTATGCAGGGCTTACAGGAGGGGCTGAGTACATATTTATTGAATATGCATAAGAGAGAACTAAGAAAGACAATAAATGTTCAAGTAGATGTGACAGGAATTCATCATTCATTCACCTAACAAGTATTTATTGTGCATCTACTAAATGCCAAATACTGTTCTAGGTGATGAAGACATAGAGTTAATACAACAGACTCTACCATCAAGAAATTTATATTCTAACAGGGAAGGGAGAAGAAACAGATAAATATGGATAAGTCAGGCGTGTGTAAATGCGGTGAAGAGAAAGGGGGCAGCAGGACGGGAGCACTGGAGGATAGGAGGGCAGTAGTTGCTATTCTTATTTGAGGTGGTCGGGGAGGGCCTCTCTAGTAGAGTTTTCCATCAGCAGACAGCTGAATGAGGGAAGGTGGGGAGCCATGTGAGTATATGAGAGGAGAAAGGTCCGGTGAGAAACAGGAAGGCTAGTATTTGTGGCACAGAGAGAGTACAGGGGAGAGGGGCAGCAGAGGAGGACAGAGAGGAATATTATGATGGGAGGATCTTAGGCAGAAAACGTCGGGGGAGGTCTTTTCAAGAGAGCAGGTGTCCTAAAGGTTCTGTGTGCAGATATTGAAAGGAGTTCTGGGGCCTCCACTGACAGCTCCATTTTATGGCGGAGGCATCCCTGGGAGCATACAGGACTGAAGAGCCCCAGACCATTGAGGAGAGGGAAAACTGATAAGTGTCCACTGATCAATAGATAAAACTATCTCACACACACACACACACACACACACACAGAGGAATATTATTCAGCCATAGAAAAGGGAAAATCCTGCCATTTGCAACAACATGGATGGACCTTAGGGACATTACACTAGGTAAAATAAGTCAGACAGAGAAAGACAAATACCTTATGATTTCACTTATATGTAGAATCAAAAAAACCTGAGCTCATAGATACTGAGAATGGACTGAGGGTTGCTGGAAGTGGTGGTAATTGAGGGTGAAATGGGTAAAGACGTTCAAATGTACAGACTGGGTTATAAAGAAGTTTTTGAATATAATATACAACATAGTGACTATAGTTAATCTTGTGTTGTATAGTTAAAAGTTACTAAGGGATTAGTTCTTAAAAGTTCTCATCGTGAGAAAATACAGATTTATAACCATGTATGGTGATTTATGTTTATTAAGCTTATTGTGGTGATCAATTTTAATACATATATCAAATCATTATGTTGCATACCTAAAAACTAATATAATAGGTCCATTATTTCTCAGATTTGTTTAAAAAAAAATGACTCCAAGCTTCCTTATTTGATTCCACGTTCCATCCAACCAAATATTTAATACAGGGAATACAAACTGGGGAGATGTCAAATTATTTCAAATTGGATATATTGAGTTTGAGGTGTCTAGGGGATGGCCAAGAGGAGATGTTTAGTGAACAGGTTATATAAGAAACTGTAGCTCAGAGAGTCTTTGGAGCTGGAAAAGAGAGTCGTGTGCGTATTTATGACAAAAATATCATGGGGATGGATGTGGTCACCAGGAAGTTGGGGGTGAGGGGAAGATGACCAAGGTCAGCACCTGAGGATTACCAACATTGGAAGAAAGGAAAGAAATAAATGAACCTGCGAACAAGACTGAGAAGGAATGCTGAGAAACAGGAGAAATGATAGAAGTGTGGTATCAAAGAAGTCAAAGAAGAAGAGATTCCTCAAGGAGACAGGAATAGCCAGCATTGTTTCCTGAGGAAATGCCAAAAGGGAAGGGAGAACATAAAGACATTGAACATGAGTTATTTTTTTCAAGAAGCTCTAGTGTAAGAGGAAAATGTGAGGGAGGTGTTAACTAGGAGGGAATCAAGGCAACTTGAGCTTCTTTGGAAAAGAAGACTTCTTTCAGAGGAAGCTGAAAATCTAGAAGGAGAGGAAATGGCTAATGGAGCAAACTCTCACAGGAGCCAAGAGAGAATGGGAACAAGAGCATTCCACTTGGAAGACTGGTTTACAAGTGAGAACACCCACCCTTTTTACGAAATTATGATCCTGTCATTATTTTAAAATTTAATATTCTAAAAATTGTGGGTTCTTTGCATGAATTTTGATTGTTTAAACATTAAAGTTTTTAATTTAATTTAAAAATATTATTTATCTTGATTATAAAGGTTTTTGGTGTCCCTTAAACTTTGCACCAGAAGCAAGTGCCCCATTAGCTTCATCCCAGTGCCTGTTTCATACAGTCATATATCTTATCCACCAAGGAAAATGTTGTTAGGATTCATCCAGAGAAGAGGCTGTTCTAGAACAAGCACTTGGGACTGGGCGTATAGGACGTAGGCAGGGATGGACACTGAGGCTTAGGGGTGTCAGGCCTGGAGTCCAAGAAAGGAGAAATGCTCAGTGACTTGTGGACGGACACTATGCAGCAAGGCACCCACAAGCACAAGAGACCCCCCTCTCCTGACAAATTGGCCTGGCTTTGAATGTGAGTGTATATGAGAGTCATTAAGCATTCCCTCAGTCATTCTTCTGTGATCTGACTCCTATATCTTCAGTAAAGTCTTCTTTCTACCAGTAACAAACTGTTTACTGCCTGGCAAAAATATCACAGACTCTTGATAATGAGCTTACATTATTACGAAATTATGAACCCATGCAGTACATTTCCTTATTTTGGTACATTTCTTTCCTTCCACATAGCACAGTTTATGCCCTTCCTCTTGTGATGGCTTTTTCTCCATCTCTGTCTGATATATTCATGCAATAGATTTATGAGTTTCATATCTTTACTCCTTTTCTAACAGTATAAAGTGCTACCCACACAGTTGATTGGCATAGTTTTTATTTCTTGTTTAAACCTAACCTAATTCTTTATTGCTACTGACTTACAATTTTCACTGGTGATAAAGAGAGAACGAGGGAATCCACTTGTGTGTATCAGAGTTCACAGCATTATAAAAATAGCTAGTTGACGGCAAAATGTCCCACTAGCCAGTCATGTAAACGGAAGTAATTGTTTTGTCAGGTATCGGCAAAGGAGTAGGTATCTATTCATATGTTCCTTGCCAGTGGTGTGATCGTAAACATTTAAAAACCAGCTCTCCAGAAAATAAAGCCCCAATTTTTTTGTGTTTACCAAGTTCAATGTTATAAATCTATGACTAATTTCAAGCTGCCAACCTGACATGGCAGGATATGAAATATCCTTCACACTATTGTATGATATTTCCACCATACAGATACAAGGGACGTATCAGGGTAGAAGTATTTGTAAAATAACGAGGAAGGGGTGAGTTTTGAGCATCTGCTACTCTTTTCTGCAACCAATTTTACGTAGTTCTAAGTTTACGCAATTTAATTTTTAACGGTAGCTTGCAAAATTCCTGAAAACTTAACGATCAGCTCTAAAGAGCCTGTGATTTCCAGCCCTGGGACATCACTGCCCTTTCCTGACTTGAGTGAAAAGGAGTGGGTTATGAGGAGACTGACCCGAAGCGTAAAATTCCTCATGCAGAGGACTAGCAGCAGTTTGAGGGATGGTGGCTGCCTGTGTTGGAGAAACTGGAACACTAAGGAAAAGAAACTTCCAATGCAAGGGGTTCAAGAGTAAAATATATCATGTGACTGTCTTGTCCTCTGAGAAACTCACGATGCTTGAACACATCTAGTTTTGTGCTATACCAGCAGGGCCATGCTCCTGGATCTGCCTCATTCCACTTCTCTTCTGGGTAGTTTTCTTTAGGAACTAGAAGGTTTTTCTTCTCTAAGTTTATAAAAACCAAAGATCTCATTCTGGAGTTGGAAAGTGAAGGCTTATCGTAAAGATGGAGAGTCTTCTTAAGATAATACAGGGGGTTAATATTTGTAGAGCATTGTTTCTAGGATCAAGGCTCTTCTCTTCTTTTTCCTTTCCTTTCCTTTTCTTCTCCTTTCTCCTTTCTCCTTCCTCCCTTCTCTCCCTCCCTCCCTTTCTCTCTCTCTTTCTTTCTTTCTTTAACAAAATAAGACTGGGCACTTGGATAGGAAGAAAAGTTCTATCCTCCCCTGTCTTATGTCCAAGTCAGAGCAACTCAGGAGATGGTCTTTGTACTACTTCTGCTATAGGTACTTCCGGATGAGCCATATTCCAAACATGGGCTGTGCAAATTCTATTTATTAGGAGAAGAGTCATTTGGGAGAGAGGCCAGCTGATCCTGTATTGCTCCAGAGCTCTAGCTCATTACACCTGGAGGAAAGTAGGAAATGCAGACTTGAAAATACAGTCCTAAACCCATCCCCTCTTCTACTTCTAGTGAAGCATAGTGAGGCATAATACTGTAACGCAACGTTTTCATAAATGTAGTTACTACACATTATTAGGTTCTATTTATGTGCTACTTAATGAATTCCCATTCTCTGAGCAAATCACATTTTGATGGCTTCTCTGTTCTGGCTGTGAACTCTGCCCATCAAACAAGGCACTTTTGCTATAGGGCAGTGGTTTTCCAAAGATCTTCCTGATAGGAGATCCTTGCTGAGCAGTTCCACTCTGCTGTTGAGTTCTGAGTAAGAGTCTATTTGATAAAAGAGTTTTCAATACTCAGAAGTCAAGTCTGAAAACCACCAGTAAGAGAGAAAAGAGGCTCTACCTGTGCTGCATGACAAAAGTGAGAAAGAATTAATCCAGAAGCATTGGAAAATCACTGTTGGAATTGAGACTATGATACAGGCCAGTTGGTTTAAAGCTAAGAGAGATGTGAATAAAGCCCTTAATATTAAATTGAAGATTGTTGTCCTGATACCATTCGTACTCAAGGACTATTGATTTTTTTTTTTTTTTTGAATCAAGCTGTTAAAAAATGTTGTGCTGAGGATGAAACCATATTCAATGACAAATGGACTGCATGAACTGTCTTCACGGGAGTCTTATCAAAGCTTTTCACATGGTGCTTGGACGGTTTGTTTTGATGGGCAGAATCTGAGTCAGGCACCCTTATCTGTCTTCATTATTATGGATATGAACATGGTTCCCGAGACTCTCACTAGTTCCACAAAAGGAGATTTTTTTTAAATGCAGCCTGATAAGTTCTCCATTCAACGAGAGCTGGAGAATGTTTTCTTCCACTGCACCATAGCTTAAAGACATCTGACCTGAGTTTCTGCAAAAGTTTCTTTTTATAGGGAGAATATTGAGGTTACAGTGTTTGAATATTTTCGCCTCTCTTCTCTTTCTTCAAATGGGCTTTAAGAGTTCCCCCCACTTTCCACATTTAGTAATCTAGGAGAACCTACACATGAAAGACAGCCATCAGGAAAGACGAGAGTGCTGCCAAACATCTGGAAAAACATCTGGAACATCAAGCTCACTTCATCACTGTATTAACTCAGATCAGTCCAATTCACTCACCAAAAAAAAAAAAACAAACAGAAAAGAGTCGCTTAGATCTGAAGCCCCACACCACCACATTTTCTGCTGCTGATGTTTCCTGTTTGTAGAGTTGTTCTCTTCTGTTCTTTCATAACTTGAAAGTTGGAAAAGTGTAAGGGCCTATTTAGTCAGAGCGGCCCCACCTGGGTTGAATAGCCATTTTGTTGTTTATGCAGTAAAACTTAAACTGACCCTGCCCACTCCCCCCAACCAACCCCCCCCCCCCCCCCCCCCCCGCCAAGGGGAACTTACTTAAAAGCAAGTCCAGGAAATCAGTCCCAGGTAACAAAGCCCAAATACAAGGGTCAGGTGGAGACATCCAATCAGTGGGGGTACATACTGTCTCCTAGCTACCAAGGAGTGTGGGCCCCGCCCTTGGGGTGCCTTTTGGGCACCCATTCTGACTAAGGTGATAGGCTAGTTCAAATAGCTTCTATGGGGTGAATTGTAGTTCAATTGGCCACCCATGTGTGACCTAGCATGACTGTGTAGCTTTCTCTGTGTATTTCACCTGTGTGTGGCCAGGCTCAACAACATGGCTTTTGCTCTATAACAGTTAGTCTGTGAGGCAGGGAGGGGTCGCCTTCTCTGTAAGGGGTGGCCCGACCAGTCTGTTTGACGGTCAGTTTGATTCTTGATGCTTGGTGAGAAATAAAGCTTTGCTTGACCTTCGCTTTGTATCAGTCTCGCTCCTTTGACCATGGACCCAACATTGGGGACCCAACAGAAAGCACTAGCATGGAGGCCAGGAGAACAGGAAGCCTGTCCTTGATATGAGCAACATCAGATTTTCCTTTTACTGGCAGATATATTCACTCTAGGTGGGCGCTGTGCGGAGATAATCTGATTTCTTTTGGTTAACAACACTGAGGAAGGACACCTTATTATCCCTACTTTGTAGACTGTGAAGTCAAGACTTACCCAAAGTCACTTAGCTGGTAAATGGTGGGAAAAGGCTGCAAATCCAGGCTGTGGGACCCCAGGCTCTGAGCACTGAACTCCATACAGGAGTAGAGTCAAAGGAAGTGATAGGCAAGTATCCCAGCCCCAGAGACCCATGCAGGGATGGAGAGACCTTGGAAAATGGAGAATAATTGCTCTCCTTCCAGTAGAGCCTATTTTGAGCCTTGCTTCTGAGCATTCATCTATGCACTAGACTTCTTTTTGTTTCCCTACACAATGTGACATTTTCTACATTTCTAAAACTGCATTAAGTGCCTCAGGTAATTGTTTATTTGTATAAGGTCAAGTTCATGTAAGTCAAGTGTTGAGTCATCCAGTGAGCATCTGTACACCACTATGCTTTAACTATGTTGAAAGGGAAAGGAGAAAGATGGGGAGGATAGGATTTTTTTTTAATTTGGAGACTCACAGGGAAAGTACTGTATGGTATAAAGAAGTGGGAATGGGAAGGAAAACAGAAATGATGCAAGGAACAGTGACTAGAGAGAGCAAGTTAACTCCTACATGTACTAATGCTTCAAAAGCCTCCTGACTTAGGCTTCTTTCTGTGTAAATCACAGCTCATGCTAAAAGGAAGTCTCATTTATTCATTCTTTCATTCAAAGAATATTCGGCATGAATTAGTCATTGCCCTTATACATTCCCTTAATTCTCATTTCTTCCCTGTGTTGAATACTTTCTAGAACATTTGACCAGTACACAAGAGTCCCCTTAAAAGCCCCTGTAAGTGTAGACTCAACAGTCATTTTGTACAACCTGAACCCCCCAAGGACAGCCAAGCCCTTGTTCCTGGCCTCGTCATAGTCTGTTGTGTTTTGCTCCAACACAGACAGAATTCAGCTCTTTCACTAGTTTCCATGACAATTTCTGGTCATCAGGATTATCGTATAATTTTTGAAGTTTCTACAGTAAGTTGGGTGAAATGGAGACGGGTCATTCAGACTCTTCCCTCCCTCTCCTTCTTAACTTTCTTTCCTGAGTCACACTTGTTCTTCTCCTTGAGCCTGCACAGTAGTTTAGAGTAATCATCTTTTGCAATTTGAGCGTGCCCTGAGGGCTGACCCCCTAAGCCAATCAACTTATCAAAGTATTACTTCCAAGCTAGATATTCTCCCTCAGGGGAGCTCTGGTCAATATAATGATCTTCTTCAGATAGGTTTGTCCTTGGAAGTTGTGACCACTTTTATAATAGCACTGATTGGTGAACAAAAAAAATCAATCTTTAGGAAAAAACCAAGAGAAGTAGACAGCAGAGTGAGAAAGAGAACACTTCTTGGGGAGGCATTGGCCCTCCAGCTCCTTGATTCTGTTCTCCCTAAGGTGGGGGCTGCATTCCATCCTTTGTGTTCTGTGAAATAGCCCATTACCTAGTAATTCCCTTTTTAACTTAGATTAGCTAGGCTATTTACTTGTCATCCAATAACCTTAATTAAAGTCCTTCCCTATGAAAAAGCATCACTTTTTTTTTCATCACCAGTTATTTTGTGTGTACTTTCCACTTTACTGAAAGCTTCTTATGGGCAAGGACAGCATTTGTATTACTCACTATTTTATTCTCAGCACCTAGCATATTTCCGAAACTGAGTAAAAGTATTTGATTGACTGCCAACCAGGTACCAAGCACTACTTTGGGTACTTCGATTATCAAGATGAAAGACATGATCCTAGACCTTCCATGGTTTAGAGTCTAAATTATTCCCAAATCAGCCCAGTTCTACTGCTATTCTAGTTATTCCTTGTACTAGTCTGGAATCTTTGAGCTTAGGTCAAGGGGCAGTGTTGGCTCAAGTGATCAAATCTCACAAAGGAGAGGGAAAAAACTGGGCCTTGGGGATAGCTGGAGCCAGAGACAAATGTGGTCAGAACTCTTCTCCCTTTCTTGTCTTTATCTATGGATTTCCTTCACCATATCAGACTTCTTTCCTCCTGGGTATGTAATAGTAACCACTAGCAGCTTTCATGCTTCTGTTATTCCAGCTTCATCATGATTTTCCATGGTTCTACTTTGGCAGAAAATCCTAGCAGAGGTCCCCACCACCACGCCCAGTTGGTTCAGCTTGTATTAAATGTGCTTTTCTGGACCAATTACAGTTGAGGGAAGGCACTGGGATTATTTCAGATTGGATCATGACCAGTAGAATCTGTAGGACAGTGGGAGCTTCCAATCTCAGGCCCATGGATGGGCCATGGCCAGAAAGGGGGTGGGTGATCTTCTGGGTAGACAAAATAATAGATGTTTGCCCACTCTATCCCCTCATCCTCACATCCACCAACTTCTTTCCTTGGCTTTATTTAACAGGTATCTATTAAATGGTCATTTAGTGCAAGGCATTGTGTTAAGCTCTTTGACTAAACACTTACATTTTCATTCTCAAAATTGATGTTTTCAAGGAAAACAAACATCTTTTCTCAGTCCTTGTGATCATAACCTAGTTTTTCCTGCATTTACTTTTCGGAGTCAAAGCATAGCAAAACCTTCAAGCACTGGCTTATTTGGGCCATCCCAGTGCACATGAATCAGATGATTTTATCTTTTGTTCCTATCCTTGCCATCCCTAATCTGTCAGGCAGTCCTGAATCTATACCATCAGACTTGTTTGTTCTACTTTTCTATCCTTTTATCATGGTTCCATTAACTCACATCCAAGGATGTCAAGAGAATAAATAGCCCAATAAAACAAAAGAATATACTTCCAGATTTAAAAGGAAAGAAACATACAAGAAATACATAAATCATGCTGTATGACAATAGCCTGGAAGACTGCATGGGAGGATCTTTGTGTTTTCTGTAAAAGAAAAGAAAAATGGAATTCCCATGCCTTGCATCAGCACTTGACAGTGGGTGTTATAGTATATTGGGCACCAAAAAGGAGGGATGGTCTTCAGGCATAATTTGCCTGAGTAAGCATAATGGAGGATGACCACATATTTCCTCTGGCGATCATCTTATAATCGGGGATAATTGAAGCACAAATCTAACCTATGAGTTGTCTAAGAAATTACTAATCATGGACATTTCTTCCTCATAAAGCGTGGTGCCTTACAACATGGCTTTGGCATGCCAACATCCTAACACTTAATGTCACACCTGTGTAATGGAGACTCATGTCTCAATGCCCTCTTTCCAGATAAACAGAAGGTGCTTGTCCAAGAGTAATAAACACCTGGCACGCAGGTTGCTAAGAGCTCAAATAAAGATAAGTTTGTTAGCCTGACCTATATGTTCTCAGGATCTCAAATTAATCTAATGTTATCTGACATTTGGTACTTTCTCTATCTAAACCAAAAAGGCCACTCTTTGATCAAGGTTTCATCCCTGTTTTTCAAGAAGCAATTGTGGGGCGCCTGGGTGGCTCAGTGGGTTAATCCTCTGCCTTCGGCTCAGGTCATGATCTCAGGGTCCTGGGATCGAGCCCCACATTGGGCTCTCTGCTCGGCGGGGGGCCTGCTTCCTCCTCTCTGCCTGTGTCTCTGCCTACTTGTGATCCCTGTCTGTCAAATAAATAAATAAAATCTTTAAAAAAAAAAAAAAAGAAGCAATTGTAACTTTGCCTCCTGATGCTCACCTGCAACTCCGATCTGATGTTTTGTGATCTCCAACTGTAGCACCCAGACTTAAGCAGAATATAATTCTAAGGCATTCTGAATCAAATGTTTGGTTCTTGGGGTCAATACTAATGTCAGGCTAAGCCTAACATCAAAGGGGAACTTTTTTTTTTTTTAAGATTCTCTCATGACTTGAATTCGAAATATATGATATTAGCATTTAAAAATGCACTTTAAAGATCTCTTAATTTAAGCTCATAGTTTTACAGTTGAGGAAACTCAGATTCCAAGAAGTAATTTCCCCAAGGTCACACAGATCTTCGTTACAGCGCAAACTTATGCTAGAACATAATTTTGTTTTACCTTCATTATGGAGAAAGTGAAACTATTTAACTGTTTAAAATGTGTTCTATACATTTTAATATGTTTAGTTATGAAAAACAGAGAATTTTTTCCCCTGTCAATAGAAAGCTGGATTGGCATGCAGCCAGCCAACTTACCTGCCACTTTCTATAGATTCACAAGTTAGTAATTACCTTACCTTTCTAGGAAATAGGATTCAATACACCAGGCTCTGAGAAGGAAAAGGCAGTGCCAAGGGGGAGAGAAACTACTGAGAAGGTCACCAGCTGTGCACATAGTAAACACCTGCCCCAATCTCCTCATTCAATAAGAACACTTATACTACTAAAATTATTACTACCATGACCATTATTATTTAACATAATCTAACTTTGGGTGTCGTCCTGGAACAAGCTATGAATGGTCTCAATGTTAGCAACTCAGGAATTTCTTCTCCTTTCCTGACCAAAGCCTGTCTGCTATTGTCTAGAAGCCCAAGGTTTATAAGCCTGAGGTCACTCCCACAAAACCTAATCTGATTTTATGCCTGAAACAAGAAGATGGCTTTATGATAGGGCAGAACAAGACTGTTGGAATCAGGCTGCATGGGCCTCATACCCAAAGGCATGTGTGATCACCCTGTGTTTCCTGCAAACACTTCCGGACTTGCAAATTTCCCTTGTGTACCATTTTGGCGGGCTCCGCCTACTCTCTGCACAGGATCACCACACACGGCTACAGATTTCCCAAAATATCTGTCAATTTTATTTATTCAGAAGTACCAGGTCTCCAGCTGACTCATCTGACCTCCTATCGGGACGAACTGCATTTAAGGGAATTTTTAAATTATTATTATTTCAACTTTCTCCTCTTTTTTTTTTTTTTTTAAGATTTTTATTTATTTGACAGAAAGAGAGAGATCACAAGTAGGCAGAGAGGCAGGCAGAGAGAGAGGGAAGCAGGCTCCCTGCTGAGCAGAGAGCCCAATGCAGGGCTTGATCCCAGGATCCTGAGATCACAACCTGAGCCAAAGGCAGAGGCTTAACCCATTGAGCCACCCAGGTGCCCCTCAACTTTCTCCTCTTAAGATAGTTTCTTTAATCGTGCATTTGTTTAACATCAGAGGGAAATATAAATAAAAGGATATTCGCTAGCCTTTCTATGTTCTGCAGGAGGCAGATTACAGAAATTTTAAGTCCAGTGACAATTCTACAAAGCAATGAAAAAGACAGAATCCTTGTTACATGCACATCATGGATGAATCTCCCAGATATAATGGCGAGCAAGAGAGGGGGGACATGAAAGAATACATGCTGAATAATTCCATGCTTATCAAGTACGAATAACAAACCTAATCTATGGTGATACAGGTCAGATAGTGGTGGCTGTGGACATGGCTCCCAGGAGAGCTGTCTTGATCTGGGTGGTGACAAAGTAATGTATACTTATATAAATACTCACCCACTTACAGACTTAGGATTTGTGTACTTCACTATATATGAATGTATAGATTGATATATGAACACACACTTAAAATATTTATATATAATGGGGGCACCTGCGTGGCTCAGTGGGTTAAAGCCTCTGCCTTTGGCTCAGGTCACGATCCCGAGGTCCTGGGATCAAGCCCCACATTGGGCTCTCTGCTTCAGCAGGGAGCCTGCTTCCTCCTCTCTGCCTGCCTCTCTGCCTCCTTGTGATCTCTGTCTGTCAATTAAATAAATAAATATTTTTTTAAAAAATTGTGAAAATATTTATATATAATGTATACTACACTCATTTGTATATACAAGTATACATTTACTATGTATAAATGTATACATAGCATGCTTTAATTTTTTAAAATTATAAAAGTATACCTCTATTTTTTAGAAAAGTTTTTTAAAGAACTAGTGACATGCTTCAGTCTCCAATACATATAAAGTGCGCTCTTTAGCTAATCATTCCTGTAATTACAAATTTCCTTTTCAGGCTGCATAGTCTGTAGTCCTAACCTTTGTTCCTGGCTCACTCCCAGCGTGACTGCTCCTCCAGGGAGACCCCAGCCAGGCTGCTATGCAGAGAAGGTGGGTTCCCCATCTTCCTTGCGGCCCTCGGTTTGGTTCTCCAGTGTCGCTATGATCACCTCGTGTTTTCTCACCTCATGTTTTCTCCTGGCCAGAATCATCTAAACATCCGGATCACCCATACATCTTTCTGGATATGCAAGACATAGCCAAAAGAACAGTCAGAAATCCTCCTTCAGTCCTCCTTCAAATATTTAAAATGGATTTTACTTCATTTTATTTTATTTTATTTTTTTATTTTATTTTTTAAAAAGATTTTATTTATTTATTTGACAGAGAGAGAGAGAGAGAGAGAGAGCGAGCGCACAGGCAGACAGAGTGGCAGGCAGAGGCAGAGGGAGAGCAGGCTCCCTGCTGAGCAAGGAGCCCGATGTGGGACTTGATCCCAGGATGCTGGCATCATGACCTGAGCCGAAGGCAGCTCTTTAACCAACTGAGCCAACTATTTTTTTTAGAGAGGGAGAGAGGGACGGAGAGAGGGACAGAGAGAGAGAGGAGAGAATCTTAAGCACGCTCCATGCCCAGTGTAGAGCCTTCTCTTACAACCCTGAGATCATGACCTGAGCCCAAATCAAGAGTCACTTAACCAACTGAGCCACCCAGGCGCCCCTAAAAATTGTTTTACATATAACAACAACATAGCATCAAAGAACATCGTGGTGGATTCATATTCCTCACAAAACTAATAGGAGAAACACAGGAATGGGATCCCAGTGATTACAGCATGCTAACAAATCACTTTTTTTTTTTTTTTACTGTGTCCCTTTTCTTCGTCCACGTTTTCCTACATGTATAAATAATTTAAATGTCTAATCATTCATATCTATAACATTTTTCCTTAACAAGTCATCATAGAATTTTGGAAAAATATTTCATACTATTATTCAACTCCCTATTCTCATTTTGTAAAATGTTTGATGTGTTTTCACTTTTTTTGGAAAGAGTATCTTCGAGCATGCAACTTTTTTACTGTTTTGACACTGAGTATAGCCTAATTTTCTAGGTACAGGATTATTGTGGGAGAAGACTTATGCAGTTCTTGAAAATATAGACAAATTTGTTTTAGAAAAGGATTGTACTAATTCCTCCGGTGTTAGTAATGTATAATATCTATTATATATTGTTCATGTTGTATAAGACCAGTTTCGTCAGTCTTGCCAACATTAAATCATTTCTTTTTTTTTTAAATAACAGCTCTATGGAGATATTCATGTACAACCCACACCTATTAGCAGTCACTCCCCATTTTTCCCTCCTCTCAGCCCTTGGCAACCACTGGTCTACTTTATGCTTTTATGGATTTGCCTATTCTGGACATTTTCTATAACCAGAACCCTACAGCATGTGATCTTTTGTGTCTGGTTTCTTTCACTGAACCTATTTTTTAGGTTCTTCCATGTTGCAGCATGAATCAGTATTTCGTTCCTTTTCATGGGTGCATAATATGCCATTGTATGATATAATGCTCATTTTTATTAATTCATCTGTTGATGGACAACTGACTTGTTGCCACTCTGGGACTATAATAAATATTGGTACTATGAGGACTTGTGTACAAATTTTTGTGTGACTATATCTCAAATTCTCTTGGATACATAACTAGGAGTATAATTGCTACATTGTGGTAATTCTATATTTTACTTGATGAGGAACTGGTAAACTGTTTTGGAGACCATCTGTATTGTTTTATATTCCCACAGGCAATGTCTCAGAATTCCAGTTTCTCCACATCTTGACTGATGCCCATTATTATCAATCTTTTTTTATTGTAGCCATCCTAATGCATATGAAGTGGTATCTTATTGTGGTTTAATTTGAATTTGCTGAATGACTAAAGATATTGACTATTTTTTTCATGTGTTTCTTAGCCACTTACCAATTTTCTGCGAAGAAACACCTATTCAAATCCTTGTCATTTTTGATTGGGTTATTTGTCTTTTTTTGTTGTTGTTGTGTTGTAAGAGTTCACATATGGTTTGTAACTGGTTTTGTCCATTCCTTGGGTTATTTTTCACTTTCTTAATAGTGTCCTTTGAAGCACACGTTTTTAATTTGGATGGAGACCAGTTTATTTATTTTATTTTTATGTCACTTTTGCTCTTGCTATATTATCTAAGGATCCATTCCCTGATCCCAGGTCATAAAGATTTATGCCTATGTTTTCTTCTAAGAGTTTTATAGTCTTAGCTCTTATATTTAAATGTATGAACCATTCTGAGTTAATTTTTGGGGGGAAGCAGTGTCCAACTTTATTCTTTTATGTGGATATTCAGTTGTTCTAGTATTCTTATTGAAAATCAGTTAGGCTTAAGTGCAAGAGTTTATTTTTGGATTCTTAATTGAATTCTATTGATCTATATTTCTATCCTATGCCAGGTACACACTGTTTTGATTACTGAGTCTTTGTAATGAATTTTGAAATTGAGAAGAGTGTAACCTGCAACTTTATTCTTTACCAAGATTGTTTTGGCTATTCTAGATTTCCTAGATTTCCATATGAATTTTATAAGATTATCACTATCTACCCCAAAAAGAGCAGCTGAGGTTTTGATAGGTATTATATTAAATCTGCAGATTAATTTGGGGTGTGTTGCCATGTTGACAACATTAAATCTTCCAGTACATGAACATGAAATATCTTTCCATTTTTTTCAACATTGTTTTCTGGGTTTCTGTGTATAAGTCTTAGACACATTATGTTAAATTTATTCCCAAGTACTTTATTCCTTTTGATGCTATCACAAATGCGATTGCTTTGCTAATTTCATTTAAAGATTGTTCATTGATAGTCTGTAGAAATTATAGAAATACAATTGATTTTTGGATATTGACCTTATATCCTACAGCCTTGCTAAACTTATAAGTTTTGATTGGTTTTTTGTGAATTCCTTTAGATTCCCTATATATAAGATGATTTCCTGTGCAATACATATAATTTTAATTCTTCCTTTCTACTTCTTTTTTTTTTTTTTTCATTTCCTTGCTTACTTTTTCAAACCTCTAGTACAATATCAAATGGAGGTGGTAAGAGCAAACATTCTTGTCTTGTTCCTGATCTTAGGGGAAAGCATCTAGTTTTTCACCATTGAGTATTATGTTACCATAGGTTTTTATGGATGGTCTTTATCAAGTTGAGGGAGTTGCTTTCTATTTTTAGGTTATTGACCGTTTTACTCATGAAAGCGTATTGGGTTTTGTCAAATGCTTTTTCTGTGTCTGTTGAGAATATTATGTGTGTTTTTCCCCCTTCATTCTATTAATGTAGTTTGTTATATAGATTGATTTTTATGTGTTGAATGACTCATCCATTCCTGGAATAAAACCTATTTGATCATGGCATATAATCTTTCCTACATGTTGCAGGATTTGGTTTGCTAGGATCTTGTTGAGGACTTTTGCATTTATATTCATAAGCGATGTTGGTCTGTAGTTTTATTGTGATGTTTTTATGTGGTTTTAGTATCAGGATAATGGAAGCACATAGAGGGAGTTAGGAAGCCTTCCTGCCTCTTCTATTTTTTAGAAGAGTTTATGAAAGATTGATGTTTATTCTTTTTAAACATTTGGTAGGATTCACCAGAATATAATTTCCTTTACACATCTAAATGATATGGTATTAACACAGTGTTATTTTAGCTTTTTTTTTTTTTTGATAACTAACAAGGCTAAGCATTTTCCCATATGTGTGCTTGCTAATTATCTCTGTTGGCATGTATTGTTTGTTCGTGTCCTTTGCTTATTTTCATACTGGGGTCTCAGTGTTTTTCTTGTCAACTTTAATGAGCTTTTTATAAAAGTGACTCTCCTACCATTATATTTTATTCTAGTAATTTTTCATTATCCAGAAATACTAATGTGTTTTAGTCATAAAGAGGATCAGTCAGATTTTAAAAAATTCTGTTTACAATAATTTTCTCACAGTTTATCCTGTTGACATACAAAATTATTTCATATTTAAGGGAGGAAACAGGAGGTCACAAATCTAATTGACATTTTTATATTCCTTGATGCCCAGACTAATTTTTAAAAATTTATTTTCTTGAATGTTTATTTGTTTTTACTACACCAAGCTAGGCATATATATCAGACATATCAGATCTATCAGATCTTCCTCTGAGTTCTTGCTGATAGTTCCATGTGTGGGTTTGACTCATTGAGTACATGCTTACACACTCAGTTCAACATCAGATTCAATGTCCTCTGACTTTTGTACCCCAGGAAGATGTCAAAATGAGAGATAAACAATTTAATCAATATGTACATTAAAAATTTAATTTTGTTTACCATGCTAATGAAGAGGACTTGATGAGTCCTCTAAGGTGTCTGTCAAACATTTGATTTATGAGACCAGTTGGCATAAAGTCTAATTAGGGGATTTTAAGCTATTATAGCATTCCCTATAGGCCTATCACATGTGCCTAGGACACCTCCCACTGGAAATATATTATCAATGATTAGATCTGGAAAAGTCTTATTACACATATACTTCATATGTAGGGTGTGTGTGTATATGTGTGTGTGTGTGTATGTGTATGAGAGGGAATGTGGGTGTGTGAATTTAAATACAGAAAAAGTAAAACTCTCACAGGCAGAGGGTGCATTTTTGGTAGCACAGATTAGGAACAAATCACTCTTAGAGTCTGCTTTAAGAAAGTAATTTAAACTAGCTAGTGTAGATGTTTTTTGGTATTTTGCTTTTTATCTCTGCATTGTCACCAAAAACAAATCACAAATTCGGCAATAGATTTTTTATAAAATGTTCTTCTCTAATGTATTTGTTAATTTTTAAAAATTTATTTATTTGAGAAAGAGAGAGAGCACACAAGTCAGGGGAGCAGCAGGCAGAGGGAGAGGGAGAAGCAAAAGCCTGATGGGGGCCTCAATCCCAGGACCTTGGGATCCTGACTGGAGCAAAAGGCAGACACTTAACTGACTGAGCCCCCAGGCACACTGTGTTAGGAAATTTTCATCTCTGACTCTCTTATCACATTGTATAGGTATGTACACAGTTATATGTCATCATTCCACATCTACACAAAATAATATTCGTGCTGACTATACGGAAGGTGGGGATAAAATTTTGTTTTAATCATTCCCATGTTTTTCCTACCTCTTTGGTCCATTTCTCCTAATCATAAATGTTACTATTCCTATAAATTTTATTCCTTTAAGAAGCATCTCCACAGAATACATCTCTATTTGTGCAATTTAATCAAGCATGACTATGCTAGAAGCTTGCTAGACACTATATTTGACAAAATTCTTTTTTGCCTAAGTTTTTCTCATTCCACGTTTCAAACTAGACAAGGCTTCATGCTCTGTCATTTGATGTCTACATGATCCTTGTACAAGGTACCTAATCTCTCTGGGTCTCAGTTTCCTCTTTCTTAAAGAGGATAATTCTTTCCTTTCAAGGTTGTTGAGAGAGTCCACCACACGTTTGCTCCAGCCCTCTTGGCATATGGCAAGAATAGAGGCCATTGGCCAAAGGAGAGATAGAAAGCAGCATAGGACAGAAGGAGCATCATCAAAGACACAACTCTGTCTTCTCTGCTGCCTAGATTATTTATAACCCTTGCCCATGAACTGAAAAATGACTCCAAGTGAAGGGAAGGAGTAAAGAGAGAGAAAACAAATCCTGAAATAATATGAGTATGTAAAACCATGAGTAAGACAAAGAAACACAAGAGTGTCTGAGTTCACCATGAACTGGCCAGATTGACTTTTTTTCATTAACGCGCAGTTGTAAGGCTCCTTCCATATAGTTTGGTAAGTGCCTCAATCCTCAATATTCTCTGCAATCATAATTGGATCTAGCTTGGGAGACTAGCTGAAAGATTTGGGGAGGAGGATTTTTAACCCCGTTTTTATACCCTTTCTCCTTATTATATCCTTCACGGGTAGCCTATCCATTATTATATCCTATATGTTGACATCAGCACTCAGGCATCTGCTTCCTTTTGAAGGAGAAAAATCTGTGAGTCACTGCTTGGAAAGTTTTCTCCAACCTTAAGTCACTATTTATTTTGACCTATTACTAATGGAAATATCCTCCCAAAGTCCAGGGCAAATGTCCCCTTTACTCACCTTACTCCCATAATCATCAAATTATGGAAGTCTCTACAGTCTGACCAAGGGTATCAACACTACAAATAATTCCAACGAGGTCATCACAACTTCAAACAGTAATAAGCGGTACCATTAGCAAGAGTCCAGAGAGCAGAGGTCAGGAGTTAGGCTTTCATACAAACTAAAGGCTTCTGAAAGCTTTTACATAGGAAACTGTTTATCACCTCTTTACATCCAGTCACATGGATATGTTTTATTCATCTGGGGAAGTACATATCAGTGAGGCAAAAGAAAAACTTGCTTCCCTAAAGACAACTTTTTTATTGCCATTGGTAATGATGCTTCCTGATAAGAGTCAACACTGCGCCTTCACATTATCTCTTTCTACAACTGTGAGAACCATCCCGCCACGTCAGCAAGAGCAGGAAAATGAAGAGCAAATGAAAACCTGAAAACAACTTGAAGAAAACGGAAGCACCTCCTGTCTCATTACAGAGTTTAATTGAACTGAAAAGTTCTTCCAAAGTTTGGTGCAAACTCATTTGGCAGCAAAACTCAAACTGATATAAGATTGTTTAAAGATTATTTATCCTACTTAGTATGAATATTCATTTCTTTATGAGCCTAAATAACAATGTGCTTGATTACAGGACACACATCATTGGGGACGTTCTATCTCCACACATGACGTAAGGCATTTAATTACCTTCCTGAAACTCAAAAGCTTCTGAACCCTAAAACTCTTCTAGTCTCAAAGGTTTCAGATAAGGAAGTATGAATTAGTATTAATTTTTCCACTTAGGTTATGTAGAATTACTCTAGACATTTTTTTCTTTATGTGGCATTGTACTTGGCCCATGTTCCTGATCCTCATTTCTTCATCTGTTTCCATAAATTATAACTTATCTAAATGAGAGTACTAGGTAATTAATGATAATTAAGCACTTAAAATGGTACTATGTGTGCAAACATATATAGAAAACATATATATGTTCATGTGTATACAAATATACACCTTGAATTTAGCAAACACAAAGGTTATAACTGATACTTTGATTCAACCATCTGTTCTCAGAAGCAAAGCTTTAATCAAGAGGCCTGACAGTAGGTAGGAAGGGATATGACTGAAATGTTTGGCTTTAGAGAGGCTATCTTCAGGCAGAGAACTCAAAAACTTCTCTTCAAATTACTAAATATCTTAGGGGAGCCTGATATTCATGGAATCTAATCTATCTCTATATGGTTTAAAGAGCTTATATGTGGCATCTATGTCTATGCTGAGCACTGCAAGCATTTTTTCTTGATTATATTGCAGGAGCAGCTAAGGTTTACATTCATTTTGCATAATGGGGATAATAATAGCCACATCAAGAGTTGTTTTGCTGATTGGATAACACATTAAATGTCAAGCCCCATGCCTGCCACAGGATACCACTGGGAGGTGATACAGTGAGCATTATTATCCTCAGTTTACAGGTGAGGACCAGAAATTGTAGGTGGCTTGCCCAAGGTCACATGACTAGTAAACTGGAAAACTAACACTTAATCTCATTCTGCTGGTGGCAAACTCAGTGTTTTTTCCATACCTTCTCACTATCTAAAATAAATAACGGTATCTTTTACCAGTTTTTGAAAATGGAAATGGCTTTGTTGCTTTTATTATTCAAATAATAGACACTCATTATATAAACAATTGCATGGTTCTAAAATTGGACAGATATAAAGAAAAGAGTATAATAAAATAACTCATTATTGAATCACCCAGAAAGAACCATGTCTAATTGGGAGTATAACCTTTAAGACCTATTTTTCATGCATAAACACATGTAAATGAAAATGTAACACTTAAAATAGGATAATATATATCATGTCTGTAGTGTGCTTTTTTCATATAAAATGTGTTATAGACATGTTTCTAATAAATAAATGTTTTAGTTATGAACTTCAAAGTATTTACTAAAGATGTCCAAAACTGTACATTTTTAAACAAACAAAACAGAAACATAATCATAAATACAGAGAACAAAGTGGTGGTTGCCAAACTGGAGGGCTTCTGGGGGGTAGATGACATAGGTGAAGGGGACTAAGAGGTAGAAGCCTCCAGTTATAAAATAAGTAAGTCACGGGAGTGAAAAATAAAGCATAGGGAAAAGAGTGAATAATATTGTAATAGTATGGTGAAAAAGACCTGTATCTTTCTGAAACTCTACTTAATTTATTCTTAAGGTCTACAAGTCTCCTCTTTTGCAACCCAGAACTCATGGCTCAGTATGAGTTTTTATACAGATCCGAAAGAACAAGATCCGGGGCACCCGGATGGCTCTGTGGGTTAAGCCTCTGCCTTTGGCTCAGGTCATGATCTCAGGGTCCTGGGATCGAGCCCTGCAGAGGGTTCTCTGCTCATCAGGGAGCCTGCTTTCCCCTCTCTCTCTGCCTGCCTCTCTGCCTATTTGTAATCCCTCTGTCAAATAAATAAATTTAATTTTAAAAAAGGGGGGGGTCTACAAGTCAACTTGTCCAATTCCATGGCAGAATCAGTCACTCCTGTGTTTTCTTGGTTTTACACAGTTACATCACTTTAGGACTTTTGTTCTCTCTCTCTTTTCCTTCTCTTCACTTGGGGCAATGTTTCACATCATGGGCAAGAGCTATGAATCACTGAAGGCAGCAAAGACAAGGTTGGACCCTTGATGATGCTCTTTTCTTCTTTGTTGCCTTTTACCTGCCTTTTGGCTGATAGCTCTAATCTTGCCACACCTGCTAAGAAGGTTGCAAATACTTTTTGACAACTGACTGTCAGATGGTACATTCTACATCCACCTTATTCCAAACACAAGGTCTCTTCAAGTTTTCCCACCATCCCATCTGTCTTATTTCAGTCTGCTATTCTAAAATGACATATACTGGGTAGCTGAAAAAATAGATGTGTATATCTCATAGTTCTAGAGGCTGGGACGTCTAAGGTCAGGCACTAGCAGATGCATCAGTGCCTGAGGAGATCCCATTTCCCAGTTCATAAACAACCATCTTCTCACTTTGTCCTCACACAGTGAAAGTGGCAGGAGAGCTCTCGGAGTCTCCTTCATAAGGGCACTAATCCCATTCATGAGGGCTTCCCCCTCATGACCTAATCACTTCTCAAAGTACCCCTCTCCTGAAACCATCACATTTAGGGGTTAGGATTTCACATATGAACTTCAGGAGACACAACCATTTCGTCCATGACCCCATCTGCGTCCTCTCAACTGCTCTTCACGTGCCAAAAGACGTTGCCTATGGGGCCACCTCCTGACAGTCACTGCTATTCTACTACTAGGGTACCATGTTGTGGTAGGCTGAAAATAAACCCCCAAATATTTACATTCTTCTCCCAGAACTTGTAAATATGTTACCTTACATGGTAAAAGGCACTTTGCTGATGTGATTAATTAAAGATCTTGGTAAGGAGAGATTATAGTGGGTTCTCTTGGTGGGCCCAGTAAATCATGAGGCCTTTCTAAGAGGAAATTGGAAGGGTCAGAAGCGGAAAAGGAGAAATGATGGAACCAGAGAGAAAGAGAAAGAGACTAGAGTGAAGATGTTATGCTGCTGGCTTTAGAGATGGAGGAAGAAATCACGAGTCAAGGAATGTGGGCAACCTCTGGAAGTCAGAAGAGATGAGGACAGATTCCCTATAGCCTTCAGAAGGAAGGCAGCCAGTCTCTCAGCTGCCTTGATTTTAGGCCATTGAGACTAATTTAAAAATTTTGACCACTAGACTTAGGAGATAATAAATATGTATTGTTTCAAGCCACTAAGTTTGTGGTAATTTCTTGTAGCAGCAAGAGGAAACTAATACATGCATGAAACACAGAGTTTCTTTAGAAGTCCCGCAGTGTCCCTGGGCTTTATCTAGGGAAATGAAGCATAGGTGTCCTCTCCGTTGGTCCTCCCCCAGCCTGCTGCCAATCTCAACTGGACTGCTATTGTCCCCATTCATCCCTCCTTCAGAACTTGGCCAAGAGAGATGGAGAAAACTACATTCCTTTCAGAGGGCACCACCAGCAGCCAAGTCTATTATCCTCTTCTCTGTGAAGAATGAACCTGTTTCCCTCCTTGACACAGGAAATAACTGGCCAATCATTCCTCCAAATCTATCATTTGTTTTAACACTTCAGGGCTTTGGATTCTAATATACAAAGCCAAATTTTCAAACTAAACCTCTTTCTCTCACAAAGCCCACTCAGGCAAACCTAAAGCTTCTCGATTTGAGTTTAAAATTTCATTCACAAACATATGTGTTCTGTTATATTTGTCCTTCTCCTGAGCCAATGAGGGCACTGCTTCAGTGCTGTGTAAAGAGAAAATCTAGGCAAATATCATGGCAATTTAACCTTGTTCACATAGACCTCCATCAACATTTTTAATATTTGCAGAATATTTCATTATATGGTTACTCCAGAACTTATTTACTCAATTCCCCTTTGATGAGTATTTTGATTGTTGTCAAATTTTTACTAGCATAAAAAATGCAGACATGAATATTCTTGTATATACATTTCTGAAGAGAAAAATAAAAGAGTATAAAATCATCTCTTTAAGGAAAAGCCTTAGAAACAGATTTTCTAGATCAAAATTTATGCATATTTTACATTTAGTAACTTACTGCCCACTTGCTTTTCTTCTATAGTGGAAGTAAAAGAGGAGTCATCTTCTGCTTGTACCAATTTTTTCTTTCATCTGTACTCCAGGGTGTGAGGTCCCAATCTGTCCATACTCTGGCTAATTACAGGTGCTATTCATTTTTCCTTTATCCTCAGTGGACCCAAAATAAGATCAAACTGGTATTTTACTTTGTCTATCTTTGATTATTAGTCAGGCTAATATTTGTTGTTTATTGGCCATTTTTTTAAATTTTTTATTTTTTATAAACATATATTTTTATCCCCAGGGGTACAGGTTTGTGAATCGCCATGTTTACACACTTCACAGCACTCACCAAAGCACATACCCTCCCCAATGTCCATAACCCCACCCCCCTTCTCCCAACCCCCCTAACCCCAGCAACCCTCAGTTTGTTTTGTGAGATTAAGAGTCACTTATGGTTTGTCTCCCTCCCAGTCCCATCTTGTTTCATTTAATCTTCTCCTACCCCCTTAAGCCCCCATGTTGCATCACCACTTCCTCATATCAGGGAGATCATATGGTAGTTGTCTTTCTCTGCTTGACTTATTTCGCTAAGCATGATATGCTCTAGTTCCACCCATGTTGTCGCAAATGGCAAGATTTCATTTCTTTTGATGGCTGCATAGTATTCCATTGTGTATATATACCACATCTTCTTGATCCATTCATCTGTTGATGGACATCTAGGTTCTTTCCATAGTTTGGCTATTGTGGACATTGCTGCTATAAACATTCGGGTGCACGTGCCCCTTTGGATCACTACGTTTGTATCTTTAGGGTAAATACCCAGTAGTGCAATTGCTGCGTCATAGGGCAGTTCTATTTTCAACATTTTGAGGAACCTCTATGCTGTTTTCCAGAGTGGTTGCACCAGCTTGCATTCCCACCAACAGTGTAGGAGGGTTCCCCTTTCACCGCATCCTCGCCAGCATCTGTCATTTCCGGACTTGTTGATTTTAGCCATTCTGACTGGTGTGAGGTGATATCTCATTGTGGTTTTGATTTGTATTTCCCTGATGCCGAGTGATATGGAGCACTTTTTCATGTGTCTGTTGGCCATCTGGATGTCTTCTTTGCAGAAATGTCTGTTCATGTCCTCTGCCCATTTCTTGATTGGATTATTTGTTCTTTGGGTGTTGAGTTTGCTAAGTTCTTTATAGATTTTGGACACTAGTCCTTTATCTGATATGTCATTTGCAAATATCTTCTCCCATTCTGTCAGTTGTCTTTTGATTTTGTTAACTGTTTCCTTTGCTGTGAAAAAGCTTTTGATCTTGATGAAATCCCAATAGTTCATTTTTGCCCTTGTTTCCCTTGGCTTTGGCAATGTTCCTAGGAAGATGTTGCTGTGGTTGAGGTCGAAGAAGTTGCTGCCTGTGTTTGCCTCAAGGATTTTGATGGATTCCTTTCTCACATTGAGGTCCTTCATCCATTTTGAGTCTATTTTTGTGTGTGGTGTAAGGAAATGGTCCAATTTCATTTTTCTGCACGTGGCTGTCCAATTTTCCCAACACCATTTATTGAAGAGGCTGTCTTTTTTCCATTGGACATTCTTTCCTGCTTTGTCGAAGATTAGTTGACCATAGAGTTGAGGGTCTATTTCTGGGCTCTCTATTCTGTTCCATTGATCTATGTGTCTGTTTTTGTGCCAGTACCATGCTGTCTTGATGATGACAGCTTTGTAATAGAGCTTTAAGTCTGGAATTGTGTTGCTACCAACTTTGGCTTTCTTTTTCAATATCCCTTTGGCTATTCGAGGTCTTTTCTGGTTCCATATAAATTTTAGAATTATTTGTTCCATTTCTTTGAAAAAGATGGATGGTACTTTGATAGGAATTGCATTAAATGTGTAGATTGCTTTAGGTAGCATAGACATTTTCACAATATTTATTCTTCCAATCCAGGAGCATGGAACATTTTTCCATTTCTTTGTGTCTTCCTCAATATCTTTCATGAGTACTTTATAGTTTTCTGAGTATAGATTCTTAGCCTCTTTGGTTAGGTTTATTCCTAGGTATCTTATGGTTTGGGGTGCAACTGTAAATGGGATTGACTCCTTAATTTCTCTTTCTTCTGTCTTGTTGTTGGTGTAGAGAAATGCAACTGATTTCTGTGCATTTATTTTATATCCTGACACTTTACTGAATTCCTGTACAAGTTCTAGCAGTTTTGGAGTGGAGTCTTTTGGGTTTTCCACATATAGTATCATATCATCTGCGAAGAGTGATAGTTTGACTTCTTCTTTGACAATTTGGATGCCTTTAATTTCCTTTTGTTGTCTGATTGCTGAGGCTAGGACTTCTAGTACTATGTTGAATAGCAGTGGTGATAATGGACATCCCTGCCGTGTTCCTGACCTTAGTGGAAAAGCTTTCAGTTTTTCTCCATTGAGAATGATATTTGCGGTGGGTTTTTCATAGATGGCTTTGATGATATTGAGGTATGCGCCCTCTATCCCTACACTTTGAAGAGTTTTGATCAGGAAGGGATGCTGTACTTTGTCAAATGCTTTTTCAGCATCTGTTGAGAGTATCATATGGTTCTTGTTCTTTCTTTTATTGATGTGTTGTATCACTTTGACTGATTTGCGGATGTTGAACCAACCTTGCAGCCTTGGAATAAATCCCACTTGGTCGTGGTGAAAAATCCTTTTAATGTACTGTTGAATCCTATTGGCTAGTATTTTGGTGAGAATTTTCGCATCTGTGTTCATCAAGGATATTGGGCTATAGCTCTCTTTCTTGATGGGATCCTTGTCTGATTTTGTGATCAAGGTGATGCTGGCCTCATAAAATGAGTTTGGAAGTTTTCCTTCCATTTCTATTTTTTGGAACAGTTTCAGGAGAATAGGAATTAGTTCTTCTTTAAATGTTTGGTAGAATTCCCCCGGGAAGCCATCTGGCCCTGGGCTTTTGTTTGTTTGGAGATTTTTAATGACTGTTTCAATCTCCTTACTGGTTATGGTTCTGTTCAGGCTTTCTATTTCTTCCTGGTTCAGTTGTGGTAGTTTATATGTTTCTAGGAACGCATCCATTTCTTCCAAATTGTCAAATTTGTTGGCATAGAGTTGCTCATAGTATGTTCTTATAATAGTTTGTATTTCTTTGGTGTTAGTTGTGATCTCTCCTCTTTTATTCATGATTTTATTTATTTGGGTCATTTCTATTTTCTTTTTGATAAGTCTGGCCAGGGGTTTATCAATTTTATTAATTCTTTCAAAGAACCAGCTCCTAGTTTTGTTGATTTGCTCTATTGTTTTTTTGGTTTCTATTTCATTGATTTCTGCTCTGATCTTTATGATTTCTCTTCTCCTACTGGGCTTAGGGTTTCTTTCTTGTTCTTTCTCCAGCTCCTTTAGGTGTAGTTTTAGGTTGTGTACCTGAGATTTTTCTTGTTTCTTGAGAAAGGCTTCTACTGCTATATATTTTCCTCTCGGGACTGCTTTTGTTGTGTCCCACAGATTTTGAACTGTTGTATTTTCATTATCATTTGTTTCCATGATTTTTTTCAATTCTTCTTTAATTTCCTGGTTGACCCATTCATTCTTTAGAAGGATGCTGTTTAGTCTCCATGTATTTGGGTTTTTTCCAAACTTCCTCTTGTGGTTGAGTTCTAGCTTCAGAGCATTGTGGTCTGAAAATATGCAGGGAATGATCCCAATCTTTTGGTACTGGTTGAGTCCTGATTTAGGACCGAGGATGTGATCTATTCTGGAGAATGTTCCATGTGCACTAGAGAAGAATGTGTATTCTGTTGCTTTGGGATGAAATGTTTTAAATATATCTGTGATGTCTATCTGGTCCAGTGTGTCATTTAAGGCCTTTATTTCCTTGCTGATCTTTTGCTTGGATGATCTGTCCATTTCAGTGAGGGGAGTGTTAAAGTCCCCTACTATTATTGTATTTTTGTTGATGTGTTTCTTTGATTTTGTTATTAATTGGTTTATATAGTTGGCTGCTCCCACGTTGGGGGCATAGATATTTAAAATTGTTAGATCTTCTTGTTGGACAGACCCTTTGAGTATGATATAGTGTCCTTCCTCATCTCTTATTATAGTCTTTGGCTTAAAATCTAATTGATCTGATATAAGGATTGCCACTCCTGCTTTTTTCTGATGTCCATTAGCATGGTAAATTCTTTTCCACCCCCTCACTTTAAATCTGGAGGTGTCTTCGGGCTTAAAATGAGTTTCTTGGAGGCAACATATAGATGGGTTTTGTTTTTTTATCCATTCTGATACCCTGTGTCTTTTGATTGGGGCATTTAGCCCATTAACATTCAGGGTAACTATTGAGAGATATGAATTTAGTGCCATTGTATTGCCTGTAAGGTGACTGTTACTGTATATTGTCTCTGTTCCTTACTGATCTACCACTTGTAGGCTCTCTCTTTGCTTAGAGGACCCCTTTCAATATTTCCTGTAGAGCTGGTTTGGTGTTTGCAAATTCTTTCAGTTTTTGTTTGTCCTGGAAGCTTTTAATCTCTCCTTCTATTTTCAATGATAGCCTAGCTGGATATAGTATTCTTGGCTGCATGTTTTTCTCCTTAGTGCTCTGAAAATATCATGCCAGCTCTTTCTGGCCTGCCAGGTCTCTGTGGATAAGTCAGCTGCCAATCTAATATTTTTACCATTATATGTTACAGACTTCTTTTCCTGGGCTGCTTTCAGGATTTTCTCTTTGTCACTAAGACTTGTAAATTTTACTATTAGGTGACGGGGTGTGGGCCTATTCTTATTGATTTTGAGGGGTGTTCTCTGAACCTCCTGAATTTTGATGCTCGTTCCCTTTGCCATATTGGGGAAATTCTCCCCAATAATTCTCTCCAGTATACCTTCTGCTCCCCTCTCTCTTTCTTCTTCTTCTGGAATCCCAATTATTCTAATGTTGTTTCGTCTTATGGTGGCACTTATCTCTCAAATTCTCCCCTCATGTTCCGGTAGCTGTTTGTCCCTCTTTTGCTCAGCTTCTTTATTCTCTGTCATTTGGTCTTCTATATCGCTAATTCTTTCTTCTGCCTCATTCATCCTAGCAGTGAGAGCCTTCATTTTTGATTGCACCTCATTAATAGCTTTTTTGATTTCAACTTGGTTAGATTTTAGTTCTTTTATTTCTCCAGATAGGGCTTTTATATCTCCCGAGAGGGTTTTTCTAATATCTTCTATGCCTTTTTCGAGCCCGGCTAGAACCTTGAGAATTGTCATTCTGAACTCTAGATCTGACATATTACCAATGTCTGTATTGATTAGGTCCCCCGCCTTCGGTACTGCCTCTTGTTCTTTTTTTTGTGGTGAATTTTTCCGCCTTGTTATTTTGTCCAGATAAGAGTATATGAAGGAGCAAGTGAAATACTAAAAGGGTGGCAACAACCCCAGGAAAATATGCTTTAACCAAATCAGAAGAGATCCCAAATCATGAGGGGGGAGAAAGGGGATAAAAAGAGGTTCAAAAGGAAAGAAAGAAAAGAAAAGTATTTTAAAAAAAGAAAACAAATAAAGAAAAATATAAAAAAGAAAAAATATATATATTAGATAAACTAGTTTAAAAACGTTAAAAAAGAAAAGGGTAAAAGTTAAAAAAATTTTAGCTGAAGAAGAGAAAAAAAATGAAAAAAAAATTTAATTAACTGCAAGACTAAAAAAAAATCACAGGGAGAAAGCCATGAGTTCCGTGCTTTGCTTTCTCCTCCTCTGGAATTCTGCTGCTCTCCTTGGTATTGAAACTGCACTCCTTGGTAGGTGAACTTGGTTTTGGCTGGATTTCTTGTTGATCTTCTGGGGGAGGGTCCTGTTATAGTGATTCTCAAGTGTCTTTGCCCCAGGCGGAATTGCACCGCCCTTACCAGGGGCCAGGCTGAGTAATCAGCTCGGGTTTGCTTTCAGGAGCTTTTGTTCCCTTAGCGCTTTCCGTAGAGTTCCGGAGGACGGGAATACAAATGGTGGCCTCCTGGTCTGCTGCCCGGAGGAGCCGAGAGCCCGGGGCCCCACTCCTCAGTGCGCCCTCAGAGAACAGCGCCCAATTACTCCCGTCTGCCTGACCTCTGGCCGCCCTGCAAGCTCACGGAGCCTGCGACCAGTTCAAGGTAGCCCCAAGCTGTGAGCTTACTGTCGGCTCTGTCTCTGTAGCCGGCTTTCCCGTTCCAATACCTGCAAGCTCTGCGACACTCAGATACCCACGATCCTTCTGTGACCCTGCGGGACCTGAGGCCACTCTGACCCCGCATGGGCTTCGCTTGCCGGGAGCCGGCCCCTCCCCCCGGGGTCTATCTTCCCGTCGCTTTGGATTCACTTCTCGCCAGTCCTACCTTTCAGAAAGTGGCTGTTTTTCTGTTTCCAGAATTGCTGTTCTTCTTCTCTTTGATCTGCCATGGATTTGCAGGTGTTTACAATCTTTAGATAAGCTATCTAGCTGATCTCCTGCTAGCTGAAGTAGTCTCAGCCTGCTACTTCTCTGCCATCTTGACTCCTCCCTCTTATTGGCCATTTTTATTCCTTCTCTAGATTCACCAATCATACTCTCAGCCCATTTTTCTACATCTTCTTCAGATTAGTCTTTGTACACCATCCCAATTTCCCCCATGCTTGTCACTTACCTTTCTCTTTGTATTTATTTTCCCTTTTTCATTTTCCTTTTTTGTTGTTGTTTTTCTTTTTGAAGCATAGTTCACACACAATGTTACATTAGCTGCAGGTGTACAACACAGTGATACCACATCTCTCTACGTTATGATGTGTTCGCCACATGTGTAGCTCCCATCTGTCACCATACAAAGCTATTGCTATACCATTCCCTATGCTGGGCCTTTATTTCTGTGACTTACTCATTCCATAACTAGCAGCCCATATCTCCCACTCCCTTTCACCTATTTTGCCCATCCCCCAACCTCATTCCCTCTGGCAACCATCATGGGTCTGGTTCTGCTTTGTTTGTTTTGTTTTTTAGATTCTACATATTTTGTTTTATTTTAAAGATTCTACATGTTTAAAACTTTACTTTTATGGCTTCTCTGCCCCGTGAGATTGTCAAGTATGTCAATCATTCCTTTAAATGTTCTGATTTAGGTAGTACTCCAGCTTTTAATTTTAGTGCTGTTTGTGATTTGCAGAATGTGGTATCTGAATGCTTGGATCAAGGAGGCATATTTAAAAAGAAAAACTTTTTGGTGACACATGTCAACAGGCTTTATTTCATAATAAATAAATAAGTGTACTTTGATTTAATGGAAGACTTGGGGTCTTTAAAAGCTGTCAGTCATAACTGAATGACTTTCTGAAGTTATACAGTTATGTTTATAACAGCTTCTCCCCAAGAAAGCAGTCATTTAATATTGTGGTTCAACTAACAAGTTATGCTTCACATTTGGCAGCTCTTCCTTCTACAAACTAATAGCCTTTCTAAAACCCATTCACCTGACACTTCTCTTCCTACCATACCTGTTCTTTGCAGAATTATTTAGATTTTCAAAAGAATTTGGAACGCTTAGTCTCTAAACAGTTTCTCTCAATGTAGCCTCTTGCTATTCAGACTTAGGTAACAGGACTTGAATCACTATTGAGCCTACCAGAGCTACCTATGTGTCCACTGAGAGGCTAGACTGCTTGGTTAGGTGGGCGTGTATCTCACGTCTTTGAGGGAAATGTATCCTCTACAGTAACCAGAAGGAAGGAAACCCTGTGAGGGTGCTGACACCAGATTACCAGATCAAACATCTGGACTAAAATGAACGGTTAGTTCAGTGAGGGGATTTACCTGGCATTTACTGAAGCAGTTGTTGTTATGGATTAATGGAAACAATCTGTGATTTGGTATTTTGTTAATAGAAATCCTATTTTGGATTTCACAAAATTGAAATCACTGTCATGTCCTTCATATTTTATTTCGATACCCTGTTGTCTTGATACTCTGGAGTGTGTGTGTGTGTGTGTGTGTGTGTATACGTGTGTGTGTATGTTGGAAGGAGAGGCAGGTGGTAAAGAGAGAAATCAATGCAATTGTTTTGTAGGTAAAAGTGTTTCAGCATGGGATTTTTTTCAAACATCAGTAATTCCTTCAAAGACATTCTTAATTAACTGATATTAATAAACAATTATCTAAATAAATTCTAGTGTTATTGTGTTCCAAACTGAAATATCCCTACTTAAAATAAGCTAAAGATCCTATGGAATATTACACAGCCATTAAAAAGAATAAACATAAATTTAAAACTCATGTCTGTTGAGTTTTTCCCCCCAATGTACTTCTACCAAGTGAAACCTACTAAATCCAACTGATAAACATTTAAGACTTGTTAAACTATGAATGGAAGCAAAACCAATGCATTATTTAAAAAAAAATAACTTTTGGCTTAAAAATACTATATTGAATATTTTTAAATGTCAGATAACTGGAATGCTAGAAATCTTTAATTTGATTTTGCTAAAACAGCTTGGTTAAAAATTGAGTCCCTGGGTACTATGTTTTTCTCCTGATAAATTCAAGTAGCTTGTATGAAAAATATCTGATATGTTTTCATCTTATAATCTTTTCTATAGACATTCAGAAAGCTTTGGTTCCTCTTGACCACATTCTATCTAAATCAAATTCATTTTGTCCAACAAAAAGTTCAGGAAGACTGCACAGAAATATTATTAATGTTGAAATACCAGACATTTTCTAGATAATTCTATAGAAAAGATAATTCTGAATAGGATTTTTTTTATCTTGATAATGTGCTGTTATTCATTTCTCTTGGAACTATTTCTTCCTGATATATACGGTTTTTGTCCCATGCTGGTAAAACCACTATTTTGTTAATAGTTAACAATGTATTCCACATGGTCATTCCAGCTGCTTTGGTTCCTTGACCTATTTCTTCAACAGTGCAAATTTTTTTTCAACAGATTCTTCCTAAAGTTATCCATTAACTTTTAACAATGAGATTTCCAAGGAATCCAATAAACCCTCTGTCTAATTGCTTTTCATCTCTGACCAAATTGTCATTTTTGGCTGCTGATTTATGTGTGTCCAAAATACCTAAATTCCTTATGCTTGTTATAAATTGTTACTTTGGGAAGATCTTTTCTACTTCCAAATTACACAAATTCCTTTTCATTTCTATTGTTAAAGAAAGATTTTTTAAAAGCCAATTTCAGTATTGTAGACATTTAAGGGGCATAATTAATTTCATGCTTGTCCTCATTTATCAGCAAGCTTGCTTTCTTTTTTTGTGTCTCCTTCCCCTGATGTATTTGTTAACACTTCACTGAATAGTGTTAATCCTTTATATTATTAGAATATTTGCTTACTTGCAAACACATATCTTTTCAATGAAAGTTGTCTCCTTATCTGAAGTGTTCACTTGGCTTCCTTCTCATCTTCTTATTTCCCAAACAGATTTTGTTTATCAAAGTCTTTTGGTGAGTTTTAGTGACTTTAGCAAGACTTTTATCAAAGTCATGCCACTTGTTCTGTAGAGTTCTTTTTCCTGATGGGGTTAAAAGATAGGCTGGGTTTTCATTAAAATCCTTTAAGCTAAATAGGTCCTCCATACCCCTTGATTTAAATACATTTATTTCCTGAACACTTGGATTATTTGGGATTTTTTGTGTGAATTATTATATACTGAAGTTTCTACTGTTATACTGGAATCAATGATTTTCTGCACCATATCTGCTTTATATCCATAATTTTCTATAAACACCAATTTATATTTCATCAACAAAATATTTTTTTATTTTTGAACGTTTTTATTTAAATTCCAGTTTGTATACATTGTAATATTAGTTTCAGTTGTGCAATACAGTGATTCCACACCTCCATACAACATCCATTGCTCATCACAACAAGTCCAGTCCTTAATCCCCACACCTATTTAACTCATCCCCCCCACCTACCTTCCTTCTGGTAACCATCTGTTTGCTCTCTACAGTTAAGAGTCTGTTTTTTGGTTTGCTTCTCCTCTCTCTCTCTCTCTCTCTTTTTTTGCTTTTGTTCATTTGTTTTGTTTCTTGAATTCCACATATGAGTGAAATCATATGGTATTTGTCTTTCTCTGATTTATTTTGCTTCTCATTATATTCTCTAGCTCCATCCATGTTACTGCAAATGGCAAGATTTCATTCTCTTTTTTTGGCTGAATAATATTCCATTGTGTATATACAACATTTCTTCTTTATCCATTCATCAGTCAATGGACACATGGGCTATTTCCATAATTTGGCTATTGTAGATAATGCTGCTATAAACATTGGGGTGCATGTATTCCTCTGAATTAGTATTTTTGTATTCTTTGGGTAAATACCTAGTAATGAAATTGCTGGTTCATAGGCCAGTTTTATTCTTAACTTTTTGAAGAACCTCCATACCGTTTTCCAGAGTGGCTGTACCAGTTTGCATTTCCACCAACAGTGCATGAATGTTCCTTTTTCTCCACATCCTCACCAACAATGTTATTTCTTGTCTTTTTTATTTTAGCCATTCTGAGAGGCATGAGGTAGTATCTTATTGAGTTTTGATTTACATTTTATTGATTAGTGATGCTGAGCATCTTTTCAAGTGCCTGTTCGCCATTGGTATATGTTCTTTGGAAAATGTCTATTCAAATACTGTATCCACTTTTTAATTGGATTTTTTTATTGAATTTTATGAGTTCTTATATGTTGGATATTAACCTTTTATTGGATATAGCATTTGCAAATGTCTTCTCTCATTCAGTAGGTTGCTCATTTTCTGGATAGTTTCCTTTGCTGTGAAAAAGCTTTTTAGTTTGATGTGTTCTCATTTGTTTATTTTTGCTTTTGTTGCCCTTGCCTGAGGAGACAGATCAAAACATATATCTATTTGATAAGATAAATATCAAAGAGCAAACACATTGCACATGTTGTCTCCTAGAAGTTCTATGGTTTCAGGTCTTATATTTATGTCTTCAACCTATTTTAAGTTTATTTTTATATATTTTTGTATATGGCATAAGGAAGTGGTCCATCTTCATTCTTTTGCATGTTGCTGTCCAGTTTTTCCAACACCATTTATTGAAGAGACTGTTTTCCCCCGTTATATATTCTTGCCTCATTTGTCACAGATTAATTTACTGTATAATCAATCATGACTCTATTTCTGGGCTCTGTATTCTGTGCCATTGATCTATGTGTCTGCTTTTATGCCAGTACCATTCTGTTTTGATTACAACAGCTTTGTGGTACATGTTAAAATTTGGGATTGTGAGACCTCTTTCTTTGTTTCTCTTTCTCAAGATTCCTTTGGCTATTTGGGCTCTTTTGTGGTTCCATACAGATTTTAGAATTATTTGTCCTAGTTCTGTAAAAATCCCATTGGTATTTTGATAGAGATTGCATTGAATTGGTAGATTACTTTGGGTAGTATGGACATTTTAGCAATATTAAGTCTTCCAATCCATGAGCATGAAATATCTTTCCTATTGTTTGTGTTGTCTTCAATTCCTTTCATCAATGTCTTGTATTTTTCTCCATCTAATGAGATGATCATTATCCTTTGTTTTATTAATGTGGTCTATCATATTGATTACAAGAAGTAATTTTGAGAATAAAATAAGTGCATATTATTAAAGGAATTATGTAAATTGCAATATACTCTGCATAAATTAATTTTTATTAAAACTCCCTCTTTGTTTATGTAAGGGATCAGAAAATGTGACGTTAAATGATTTATTAGTGAAAGTTTGATCTAGGGAAAGTTTATACATAAAATAAGATTAGGCACAGGAATTGACATTGGAGAATTGAGGGAAAAGAGAGGGTTTCCTATTTTCCTTTTGGAAACTTTAACTCTCTTTTTGTCACTTCTGAGTGGTTAAAATTAATTAAAAGGGCTCCTGTAATCTCTCCCTCCATCTTTGTTTTCTACCTTTCTACCTACTCCATTAGCTCAGAATATCTTTGACATTGAGCTAGACAATGCAGCCAGGTCATATCTACACTGTAAGACAATCTATCATTATCACTACCCCTAGGAGCCTTCATAGACATTTTATACCTAATCACCTCTCCCCCATAAATATTTAATACTCTACATTTAGTGTATATATGTTTCTGTACTTTGGGCCTTTGGAAAACCACAAACCATTGCAACTAACTATAATTATTTTTGGCTCTAATTATCAATTTTAATCCTCTAGAGGATAATTATTGTCCCCATGGAGAATGTGTGATGGGGAACAGGTGAGAGAACTAGTACTTCAGTTCAGCATCTTTCTCCTGTCCAATGTCATTTATAAGCCTCCCTTTAGTTGAAAACAACTGAAAGCCAGGAGGCAAAGGAGTTCACAGATAGTCTATGCAAGTCAACCTCCTACAACACAGAGCTGGATGGAGAAGGATCAAGAGTGGATCTGAATGGGTGAATAAAAGATATTAACACAGAAAAAGAAGCCAATAACCATGAAATACATTTTCAATGTGTGGTGGTTTTGAGAACAGGTAAAGTCAAAAGTCAGAAGAGCTGATATATTTAGCAGAGACAGGGCAGATGGGAAATGAAGGTAATAAAGAGAGCTTAAGGGGCACCTGGGTGGCTCAGCTGGTAAAGTGTCTGCCTTCAGCAGTTTCATGATCTCAGAGTCCTGGGACTGAGGCCCACATCAGGCTCCCTGCTCAGTGGGGAACCCGCTTCTCCCTCTCCCTCTGCTATTCCCCCTGCTTGTGCTCTCTCTCTGTCAAATGAATAAATAAAATCTTAAAAGAGAGAGAGAGAGAGAGCTTAACACAGAAAGTAAACAAATAACAATGGCTAGACTGGTTCAAGATCTAGCTCTTCTTCTGAAATCTTAAATGCAGGAGTCCTCAAGCCTCATGCTGGAATTGACACTCTCCTGGTATCTTACTGGGCTCTTAGTTCATGAAGGTTCTATCAGGGATGTGGTACAAGAGAATTGATTGCAATATTTCATTTGATAGATAAAAGAGGCTCAGGGGAAGTGAGGTGTTGGAATGAGAACTTGTGTCTAAATCTCTAATAGGCCCCAAGACTTTCCTGTACGTTATACCACTGTATAGCACTTGCTGGCCCAAATTTTCTAGCTCTTCCCTGAAGGCTTCTCTTAATTCTTTTCCATTTCACTTGACTTCTCTTTAGCTTTTACATGTAGTAAGAAAGTCATAAGGAAGAGAAAATACATTTACAGTACTGTACTGTATCTATAAAACAAAAAAATCCATGTATAAGTGGACCCACACAGTTCAAACCCGTGTTGTTCAAGGGTCAACTGTATTGATAAGTTACAAACATTGATATTGGGAAATCACATGTAATAAATTATTCTGAAGCATTCATAAATTCGACTTTTCTCCTTATGACTAATTATGAATGACCCCAAGTTTTCATGTCCAGGGTAATTTGTAATTTTGCTAGGGGTGCTAGTTTTAGTTCTTCGTGTTACAAGGTGGCTGTCCTTTAGCTAGTGAGTAAGGTGAACTTACTGTCCTGCATTCACATTCAAATCAGCTTTGTGTTTAGCAACTTTTATGGCCATACACAAAATGAAACATAAACACGAAACCTTTGTGTGTAGTGATTCATATTGTCATTTTATGGCAACAATTATGCATTATGGTGGTATTTACAGACAGAGGGATTTGCAAAGATATGGTGAAGGTCCACTATAGTTGAAAATCCAAGGCTATAAAACATAAAAGAAAGATTTTCTCACAGGATTTTAGTTTTGTTACTGTTGTAGATAGCACATAAGAGAAGTCTTCAAAAGTACATAGTTAGAAAGAAAAAAAGAAGAGAGACTGAGTCATTCTTTTTCTCCCTTATAAAGTCCTAGAACAAGCTGGGTTTTTTAAATTTATCTAAAACCCTTTATAAGAGGCACAAAAATGAAACAAATGGTAATTTTAACAGAATAAATACTGACTCTGTTCCACTTAAAATAAAATTACATATTCTCTTGTAAAAGAAAAGATGTCAGAGTTAGCACAGAAGAATGAATTCATGTTATTAAGAATTCACAATTAAAATATTAAAATTCTGACATTATAAAAATGCTCATAAACCCACAACCATCACTTGATGTCAAGATGATATTATAGTCATTAAAAAATAATATTACCTAGACATTCCATTCTGAACAAAGACATTAGATATAAGAACTTTATCAAATAAAATTAGCATTTCCAAAGATGTTTGAAATCCACTCTGAGTAACTTCTGTGATTGTGAACTGTAAATATGAACATTAAGTACATATTTAAACTAGGTGAGTTACATTGACTTTTTATTTTAATCACATATTGAGTTCTGCAATTTGTAAGGAATAGTAGCAAATTTATATTCAGAACAGCTTTCAATGTTTATGTGAATATTTTAATGTTAGAGGTACATTTCTTAGCGATATGACACCTAAATAGACACTATATATAGCCAACTTAGCACTGTGGATAAATTGTATTGATGTATATGTTCACCAGTAAAATACAGAACATGCTTATTTACTTATTTTTTCTACATAGTACAACAATATTGGCAGGTAGTCAAATTTCAATGAACGTCTAAACTTATTCCTTAGGTTAACTGTCTGACATTAGGAGCTAGAATCAACTAGTAATGAAGTTTACACAGTTGGAAATGTGAAATTTACCTGAAAAGTTATTTACTAACATGTTTAATCACACAAATGATAGCATAACAATAAATGGGCATTTTAAAACTATATTTTCCCCCATGTCATGTAAAATAGAAAAAAACCCATCTACAGACCATTGAGAAAAATCAACTTTTTTTTCATTTGCCAAGTTTCTTTCCATTCTAGGCTATATGCATTAGCAATAAAGCTCTCCAAAATGCATTAGCAGAGATATCACTTGGTGGAAACACATCTTTTTTCTTCATGACAGAGAAAATGATATTTACTAGTTTACAGAGCATGACATTTGGCATTACCATACTGCAAATTGGGAAACAAGGATTTTATGAATGGTTTTCTTTTCAGATTTTAGGGGATACTTAAATTTTATATAACAAAATTACCATTTGTGATATACTCCAAGAAACTGTTATTCTCAGTGCATATGTTGACTCTCAAAGGAAACCTATTTTGAAATCTCAAGGTTCATTATAGTTCCATTACATATATCTTTAGTTTAACAAGAAATGTCTTTGCAGATCATACCATGTTTCTTTTTTCCACATCAGTTTTTGTCTCCATAGTATACATTTTTTTGAGTTCATGATCTCCCTTAATTTGTAAATAAGGCAAATACGTAAGTTCTGCCATAAGAATATTTTAGGTACTTCGAAGTAAAATACTCTAAGACATAGGACATTCTGACTTCAGTTATTTATTCTACTTCTATGATTAAGAATTAATATTCCATACTTTTCTTTTTCACTACTACCCACTTAATATCCCTCTTCTCAGCCAAATATAATTCCTCACCTTCTTCACAGTCTTCCTGAAGTTTTATAATTCTTTTGAAAACTTTTTCCAAATAAATAGAATTATACAATCACTTTTCCTGACAAATAGCAATAGATATTGACCAATGTGGAAGGCAGAATAATGGTCTACCAAAGATGTCCATGTCCTAATCCCTGGACTATGTGAATAGGTTGCCTCACATGGCAAAATAAAACTAAGGGTGCAGGTGGAATTAAAGTTGTTAATCTGTTGACCTTAAAATAGGGGGATTATACTTAATTATTACTTAAAAGCAGAAAGCGAAGACTGAAGAGTCACTGAAATATGTGGTGTTACAGGAAGAGATAGGAAGTTTTGAAGCATGAGAGAGTCTTGATCTGCTCTTGCCGGTTTTGAAAATGTAGGAACAGGACTGTGAACCTGGGCATGAGGTGGTTTCTAGAAGCTCAAAACAGCTTTCAGCAGACAGGAAGAAGAAATGGGACTCTGTGCAACAATAAAGATATGGATTTTGCCAACAACTTGCTTGAGTATAGACAGAAGTTCTCCCTTAGTGTCTCTAGGAAGGACTGTGGCTCTTCTGATATCTTCATTTTAGCCTGGTGAGACCCATTTTGAAATTCTAACGTTAAGAACTATAAAAGAATAAATTTCAGTTGTTTTAAACCTAGTTTGTGGTAATTTATGTGACAGCAATAGAAAACTAATATGATCATATTCACCTCAAAGAATTAATTTTATTATTTTTTTAATTAACATATAATGTATTGCTTTATTCAGGGGTACAGGTGTGTGATTCATCAGTCTTACACAACTCACAGTGCTTACCACAGCACACACCCTCCCTAATGTCCATCACCCAGCCACCACATCCCTCTCACCCCCCTCCACTCCAGGAACCCTCAGTTTGTTTCCCATGATTAGGAGTCTCTTATGGTTTCTCTCCCTCTTTGGCTTCATCTTGTTTCATTTTCCCTTCCTTTTCCTATGATCCTCTGTCTTGTTTCTCAAATTCCTCATATCAGTGAGATCATATGATAATTGTCTTCTTTTGACTGACTTATTTGCTTAGCATAATATCCTCTACTTGTACCCATGTCTTTGCAAATGTCAAGATTTCATTTTTGATGGCTGTATAATATTCCATTGTATGTATGTACCACATCTTCTGTATCCTTTCATCTGTTGATGGACATTTAGGCTTTTTCCATAGTTTGGCTATTGTGGACAGTGCTGCTATAAACACTGAGATGCAGCTGCCCCTTCAGATCACAACATTTGTGTCTTTGGGGTGAATCCCAGTAGTGCAATTGCTAGGTCCTAGGGTAGCTCTATTTTCAACTTTTTGAGGAAACTCCATACTGTTTTCCAGAGTGACTGCATCAGCTTATATTCCCACCAACAGTGTAGGAGGGTTACCCTTTCTCTACATCCTTGTCAACATCTGTCCTTTCCTGACTTGTTAATTTTAGCCATTCTGCCTGGTGTGAGGTGGTATCTCATTGAGGTTTTGATTTGTATTTCCCTGATGCTGAGTGGTGTTGAGCATTTTTTTATGTGTCTGTTGGCCAGTTGGATGTCTTCTTTCCAGATATGTCTTTTCATGTCTTCTGCCCATTTCTTGATTGGATTATTTGTTCTTTGGGTGTTGAGTTTGATAACTTCTTTATAGAATTTGGTACTAGCCCTTTATCTGATAGGTTGTTTGCAAATATCTTCTCCCATTCTGTCAGTTGTCTTTTAATTTTGTTGACTGTTTCCTTCACCGTGCAAAAGACTTTGATCTTGAAGTCCCAATGTTCATTTTTGCCTTTGTTTCCCTTGCCTTTGAAGTTGTGTCTAGCAAGAAGTTGCATGGCCGAGGTCAAAGAGGTTGCTGCCTGTGTTCTCCTCAAGGATTTTGATGGATTCCTGTCTTACATTTAGGCCTTCCATCTGTTTGAAGTCTATTTGTGTCTGTGGTATAAGGGAATGATGTGGTTTCATTCTTCTGCATGTGTCTGTCCAGTTTTCCCAGAAACATTTGTTGAAGAGACTGTCTTTTTCCTGTTGGATATTCTTCCCTGCTTTGCTGAAGATTAGTTGACCATAGAGTTGAGGATCCATTTCTGGGATCTCTAGTCTGTTGCATTGATCTGTCTGTTTTTGTGCCAGTACCATACTGTTCTGATGATCACAGCTTTGTAATAGAGCTTGAAGTCTGGAATTGTGATGTTGTCAGCTTTGGTTTTCTTTTTCAACATTCCTTTGGCTGTTTGGGGACTTTTCTCATTCCATACAAATTTTAGGGCTATTTGTTCCATTTCTTTGAAAAAACTTGATGGTATTTTGATAGGGATTGTTTAAATGTGTAGGATTCTCTAGGTAGCATAGACTTTTTCACAATATTTGTTCTTCTGATCCATAAGCATGGAATGTTTTTCCTTCTCTTTGTGTCTTCCTCAATTTCTTCCATGAGTATTCTGTAGTTTTCAGAGTGCAGATCCTTTGCCTCTTTGGTCAGATTTATTCCTAGGTATCTTATGGATTTGGGTGCAATTGTAAATGGGACCAACTTCTTAATTTCTCTTTCTTTTGTCTTGTTGTTGGTGTACAGAAATGCAGCTGATTTCTGTGCACTGATTTTATATCCTTCCATTTTACTGAATTCCTGTATGAGTTCTAACAGTTTTGGGACAGAGTCTTTTGGGTTTTCCACATAAAGTAACATGTCACCTGCAAAGAGTGAGAGTTTGACTCGAGATGCCTTTTGTTTCTTTTTGTGGTCTGATTGTTGAGGCTAGGACTTTGGTACTATGTTGAATAGCAGTGATGATAGTGGACATCCCTTCAAAGCATTAATTTATTAATTTAATTATCCTATAAGCATCCATAGATAGATAAGTTTGGTTTGTTTCACTCTGGCAAACTAGGTGAAAGGATTTAACTCCTATTCCTTCCAGAATTCTATTGAAATATTAGTAAAGAAATAAATAAGAAAATACATTCATTAAAAAAAAACAAGAATGGGAACATCATCAGATAAAAGATTTTAATAAACTTATAGAAGACTGAAGGTAGATTAATCTTGAGTAGAAAAATCTACAGACCAAAACCTATGCAGGAAAATGTATAGTAGAAGTTAGCATCACTATTTCCTGCCAAGTCCCAGGAGACTTCAGATTCCACATTGGAAAGTGAAACAATATCGAGGTGATTGTATGAAGCAAACTCTATAGATCAGCCATGCAAGTTTCCTCATCTACGTCCCCAGGCTAAAAATAAGTGAGATAATCTGGCAGAGAAGGGCTAACGTGTCTAGTGTGAGTGTTCTCCACCAGGATAAGCCTCCTTCAAACTGAAAGGAGAAAAGAATACTGCCTGTTCTTTCACTTAAAGTGAATTTAGTCAATAGATTTAATTATATTTGTCAGGTAAATATTATAAACATTAGCAATGTAAACACTGTAATCTAACTGATAGAAAAGGCAAGTGGGAGCTGTCAAGAGAGAGGTAGAAGGAACTAATTTCCTCATTTTATGGTAGTTGAGAGATTTTATCTAAAGATGTTGAAATGAGAAACAAGATTTAAGTATGTATATTATTTATAATTATGAATGTAACATATTGTGCTAAGCAATCTCTAAGATGGTCCCAATGATCTCTGCCTCCTAGTATTTACATCTTTGTGTAATCTCCTCACTTTGAGTTGGGCTAGATTTATTGACTAACTTCTAAGGAGTAGAATACAGTAGAAATGATGGGATGTCACTTGGGATTAGGTTATAAAAAAGGACTTTGACTTCCACCCTGAGTGCTTTGTTGTATTGCTCAGCTGCCAGTTGTGAGACAGTCATCTGGAAAGACAGCAATTATCCTTTTTCCCATAGGTGAGCCTTCCCACATGGACCAAAGTCTTGGCTAGTAAACTGACTGCAGCCTCATGAAAAATTCTGAGTCAGAGTAACTCAGCCTAGCCACACCAAGATTCCTGACCCAAAGAAACCTTGCAATAGTAAATTGTGTTGTTACATTAATTTTTTTGTATTATCATTATGTAGGTAATTTATTATGTGAATATGCACATTTATATACATATTTACATACCTACACATATATGTACATATATATAATTTTTCTATTGATTTTGTCAAAAAATTTTGCCATATAAAAGTTTTAATTTTTGTATAGTCAAATATGTCTCATCACTTTTTTTTAAAGATTTATTTATTTTATAGAGAGTGAGAACAAGCAGGGGGAGGAACAGAGGGATAGGGAGAGAGACAATCTCAACAGACTCCCTACTGAGCATGGAGCCCACTGTAGGGCTCCATCCCAGGACACTGAGATCATGAACTGGGCCAAAATCAAGAGTTAGTCACTTAACCAACTGAGCTACCCAGGTGTCCCCTTCTCATCATTTCTTTCAGAAATTTTATCTTCTCTGCCCATATATTGTGTATATAGTATACTATATGTTTGTGTAGGAATGTTTTCAAAATTTTACATTTTAAATTTAATCCACATGACATGTATTTTTGTTTCCATAGAGCCCAATTTGACTTTTCACATATGACTAGTCAGTTTTGTCTGCAAAGCTTTTAAATAATCTGTCATCTTCCCACTTATATAAATAAATATAATAAATTTAATGTGTTATCATATACACTTGGGTTGTTTTTTTAAGAGTATTCTGTTCTACAGATCCATTTGTCTTTACCTGTACCAGTATCTTACTGATCTGATGAAAGCATGCTCTAGTTCATTGGTAAAGCCAGTTCTGACCTCATCCAAATTGCTTCTCTTTTCTACATTTATGGGCTACTCAATCTATAATGTACAAAGAGCTCAGATGGAAAAGAAAAAGACAGTTCAATTTTAAAAATCACCAAAGATCACACACACAAAAAGGTTATTTACAAAAGAGCAATTCCAAGTGATCAACATACATAAACTTTTGAAAAAATTCAAATTCTCTAATGGTCAGTATTAGCTGATTAAATTAACCATGAGACATAAGCTTACCCTATCTGGCTGGCAACAATTTAAATGCTCTAATATCTATTTCTGTTGAGGCTGCAAAAGAAAAGGAACACTTTACCTTACTTTACTTACCTTACCATACTGACAGGAAACTGAAATATGCATTGTTGCAGCCTTTTGGGAATTGTTACAGACTTTTGGTGATATTTAAAAAAAGTTTCAAGTATAACTTTAACCTAGAAACTACACTCCTGGGAATCTATTTCATAGAAATAAATCAACTAGTAGTTGAGAATATCTGCACAGAATGTTTATTGAAGCAATGATCATTGTGGCACAAAACTAAAAGCATTTTTCATGTCCGTCAGTAAAAGAACGGTTCAATTAATATGGTCCCATATATCATGATGTTTTCAATAATTTTAAAAGAATTCTTTAAAATTATTACAGCTGATTTAGAGATTTTACCACAAAAAATCTTGACAGAAGAAAAAATGTAAAAAAGCTCAGTAATAGGATCTCAGTTTTGTATAATAAATAGTGACTAAAAAACCTATATAGACATTATCTTTTCGCAAGTTTTGTTTGCAAAACAGACAGACAGACAGACATGCAAGCTAACACCATGCAAAATGATCTTAATAATCAATGGAGAAAATCACGATTCTTCTAAAGCCTTTAAAAATGTAGTCAAAATTAATACCTCTGGGTCAATTAATCGTAAATGTGTGGAGAAATTCACAAATTGTAAAACAAACGTTTATTCAGTACACTGTAAATTAAAACGTGAAGAGTATTAAGAGTTAAAGCATTTTATTTCTTTGTAAAAAAACTTATTAAAAAATTTAAAAAACTTATTAAAACAAACTCATCAAGGATAATGGGAACTAGAACAAGTAATCTCAAAACTTGTATGGAACAACAAAGGACCTTGAATCGCCAAAGCAATCTAGGAAAAGAAAAACAAAACTGGAGGAATCATAATTCCAGATTTCAAGTTATATTACAAAACAGTAGTAATTAAAACAGTATGGTGCTGGCATAAAAATAGACATATAGCTGAATTGAACAGAATAGAAACCCAGAAATAAACTCCCAATTATGTGCTCAATCTTTTTTTTTTCAAATAATCTTTGACAAAGGATGAAAGAATATGCAATGAGAAGAAGACATTGTTTTTAATAAAGGATGTTGGTTCACCTCCCCTTCCAATTTACCCAAATTCCCTACTCCTCTCTAACGCCCCTTGTCCTCCATGCTATTGGTTATGCTCCACAGATAAGGATGTTGGGAACACTAGACAGCTATCTGCAAAAGAATGAAACTGGACCACTTCCTTATATCATACACAAAAATAAACTCAAAATGGATTAAGACCTAAGTGTGAAACCTGAAACCATAAAAATTATTAAAGATAACATAGGTAGTAATTTCTCTGACACTGGTCATAGCAAAATTTCTCTAGATATGTCTCCTGAGGCAAGAGAAATAAAAGCAAATATAAGCTGTTAGGACTACATCAAAATAAAAAGTTTCTGCATAGCAAAAAAACAATGAACAAAACTAAAGGACCTATGGGATGGGAGAAGATATTTTCAAATTACATCTCCAATAAAGGGTTAGTATCCAAAATATATAAATAACTTAAGCAACTCAACACCCCCAAAATAAACAATCCAATTGAAAAATGAAAAAAAAAAAAAAGAAAAATGAATAGGAGACATGAATAGACATTTCTCTAATGAAGACATCCAGATGGTCAACAGACACATGAAAAGATGCTCAACAACGGGGTGCCTGGGTGGTTCAGTGGGTTAAAGCCTCTGCCTTCAGCTCAGGTTATGATCCTGGGATCAAGCCCCGCATCGGGCTCTCTGCTCAGCAGGGAGCCCGCTTCCTCCTCTCTCTCTCTGCCTGCCTCTCTGCCTACTTGTGGTCTGTCTATCAAATAAATAAATAAAATCTTAAAAAAAAAGAAGAAAAGAAAAGATTCCCAACATCATCTATCATCATGGAAATGCAAATCAAAAAGATATCACTTCACACCTTTTAAGATGGCTAAAATAAAAAAACTCAAGAAACAACTAGTGTTGGCAAAGATGTGGAGAAAATGAAACTTGATGCACTGTTGGTGGAAATGCAAACTGGTGCAGCCACTCTGGAAAACAGTATGGAGGCTCTTCATAAAGCTAAAAATGGAATTATCCTAAGATCTACCAATCGCACTATTGGGTATTTACCCAATATTTACCAATATGTACCCAAGAGCTGGTGTGTGTGTGTGTGTGTGTTTGTGTGTGTATGTGTGTGTGTAATGGAATATTACTCAACCATAAAAAGAATGAAATCTTGAAATCCACAACAACATGGCTAGAGCTAGAGAGTATTATGCTAAGCAAAATAAGTCAGTCACAGAAAGATAAATGTCATATGTGATTTCACTCATATACAGAATTTTAAGAAACAAAAAGAATCAACGGAAAAAGAAAAGAGAGAGAGAAACCAAGAAACAGACACTTAACTGTAGAGAACAAATAGATGGTTACCAGAAGGGAGGTTAGTTGGGGGGAATGGGTGAAATAGGTGTGGAGATTAAAGAGCACCTTTATCCTGGGGCGCCTGGGTGGCTCAGTGTGTTAAAGCCTCTGCCTTCAGCTCAGGTCATGATTCCAGGGTCTTGGGATCGAGGCCCGGATCAGGCTCTCTGCTCAGCAGGGAGCCTGCTTCCTTCCTCTCTCTGCCTCTCTGCCTACTCGTGATCTCTTTCTGTCAAATAAATAAATAAAATCTTTTTTTAAAAAGTATATTTATCATGATTAGAAGAAGAAGAGGAAATGGAAAAGTGCTGTCTTCTTTTCAATGGATAATTTGCAAAACAGAGCAAGTATCTTTTCCTGGGGAGTTTTCATACTTCTTTATGACTTTGGGTCACTTTTTGACACACTACCCTTTGCATTTTCAATGTTGTGAAATATCTCCAGAGATGCCTTTAATGTGAAGTTTTTCCATGGCGTCACTCCCTCTGGGGCATGATTCTTTTAATCACCATCACTTTCCTCATTTCTGTTGTTAAATCCACCTTACCTAAGTTCCTTTGGGTCCATAGCTAGGATATCCTGAATGGCTACAATGTCAACATTCCCATGCCCAGCTATTTCTCTTAAACTCCATTTATATTTGATTTGAATTTCACTTCCAGCATTATTGCTTTTTATATCTTTGCCCAATTTCATCTTTGTTACCCATTTCCCTCTCTTGATTATTTAACTTTTGTGAAATAAGTGGTTTTATCACTGGCAGGGAAAGAGGCAACACAACTACACTGTTCCATCTGTCAGTTACCTCAGTTTAAAAAGTGCAGTCAATTCTGCAATAGATTTTGAAAGAAGGGACCAATCAGCAACAGATTTTGAAAGAAGGGACAGGATTGGTCACTGATCATGATGTATATTTGTTTTTTACATGGTGATTTGGAGAGTGACAAGCTAGAGATGAAGTTTGTACTTTTGCAATTATTCACAGCTAATAGGTTGTGATAACTGAAATTTGAACCATGTTATTGGGGCACTGGTATTATGTAACTGAACTGTGGTAAGTGAAGTTCCTTTATGTAGGAACTAGGCAAAATGAAGACTTCCTGTACGTAAACATATGTGTGTGATTATATAATCATGTATTTATTTATTTATGTTTAAACATTTAAAAATTTAAATTCAAATAATCAACATATAATGTATTATTGGTTTCAGAGGTATAGGCCTGTGATTCATCAGTCTTATATAATACCCAGTGCTTATTACATCACATGCCCTCCTTAATGTCCATTGCTCAGTTACCCATCCCTCCATATTGCTCCCTTCCAGCAACTCTCAGTTTGTTTCCTATGATTAAGAGTCTCTTATGTTTTTTTTTCCCCTCTCGGGTTTCATCTTGTTTCATTTTTTCTTCTCTTCCCCTATGATCCTCTGTTTTGTTTCTTAAATACCACATATCAGTGAGATTATATGATAGTTGTCTTCTTTTGACTGACTTATTTGCTTAGCATAATATCCTCTACTTGTACCCATGACATTGCAAATGGCAAGATTTCATTTTTTGATGTCTGCATAATATTCCATTATGTATATATACACCACATCTTCTTTATCCATTCGTCTGTTGATGGACATCTAGGCTCTTTCCATAGTTTGGTTACTGTGGACAGTGCTGCTATAAACATTGGGATGCAGCTGCCCCTTCAGATCACAACATTTGTGTCTTTGGGGTAAATACCCAGTAGCGCAATTGCTGGTCATAGGGTAGCTCTATTTTCAACTTTTTGAGGAAACTCTATACTGTTTTCCAGAGTGGCTGCACCAGTTTACATTCCCACCAAAAGTGCAGGAGGGTCCCCCCTTCTCTGCATCCTTGTCAACGACTGTCATTTTCTGACTTGTTAATTTTAGCCGTTCTGACTGGTGTAAGGTAATATCTCATTGAGGTTTTGATTTGTATTTCCCTGATGCTGAGTGGTGTTGAGCACTCTTTCATTTGTCTGTTGGCCATTTGGATGTCTTCTTTGCAGAAATGTCTGTTCATTTCCTGATTGGATTATTTGAGTTTGATAACTTCTTTATAGATTTTGGATACTAGCCCTTTATCTGATATGTCATTTGCAAATATCTTCTCCCATTCTGTCGGTTGTCTTTTAGTTTTGTTGACTGTTTCCTTCACTGTGCAAAAGATTTTAATCTTGATGAAGTCCCAATGTTCATTTTTGCCTTTGTTTCTCTTGCCTTTGGAGTTGTGTCTAGCAAGAAATTGCTGTGGCCAAGGTCAAAGAGGTTGCTGCCTGTGTTCTCCTCAAGGATTTTGATGGATTCCTGTCTTATATTTAGGTCTTTTATCCTTTTGGAGTCTATTTGTGTCTGTGGTATAAGGGAATGATGTAATTTCATTCTTCTGCATGTGTCTGTCCAGTTTTCCCAGAAACATTTGTTGAAGAGACTGTTTTTTTTTTTCCTGTTGGATATTCTTCCCTGCTTTGTTGAAGATTAGTTGACCATAGAGTTGAGGATCCATTTCTGAGATCTCTAGTCTGTTGCATTGATCTATGTATCTGTTTTTGTACCAGTATCATACTGTTCTGATGATCACAGCTTTGTAATAGAGCTTGAAGTCTGGAATTGTGATGCTGTCAGCTTTGGTTTTCTTTTTCAACATTTGTTTGGCTGTTTGGGTTCTTTTCTCATTCCATACTAATTTTAGAACTATTTGTTCCATTTCTTTGAAAAAACTTGATGGTATTTTGATAGGGACTGTTTAAATGTGTAGGATTCTCTAGGTGGCATAGACTTTTTCACAATATTTGTTCTTCTGATCCATGAGCATGGAATGTTTTTCCATCTCTTTGTGTCTTCCTTAATTTCTTCCATGACTATTCTGTAGTTTTCAGAGTGCAGATCTTCTGCCTCTTTGGTTAGATTTATTCCTAGGTATCTTATGGTTTTGGATGCCATTGTAAACAGGGTTGATTTCCTAATTTCTCTTTCTTCTGTCTCATTGTTCTATAGAAGTGCAGCTGATTTCTGTGCATTGATTTTATATCTTGCCACTTTGCTGAATTCCTGTATGAGTTCTAGCAAATTGGGAGAGGTGTCTTTTGGGTTTTCCACATAAAGTATCATGTCATCTGCAAAGAGTAAGATTTGACTTCTTTGCTGATAGAGATGCCTTTTGTTTCTTTTTGTTGTCTGTTTGCTGAAGCTAGAACTTCTAGTACTATGTTGAATAGCTGTGGTGATGGTGGTGGACATCCCTGCCATGTTCCTGGCTTTAGAGAAAAGGTCTCAGTATTTCCCCATTAAGAATTATATTTGCTGTGCAATTTTCATATATGGCTTTTATGATATTGAGGTATGTTCCCTCTATCCCTTCATTGTGAGGAGTTATAATCAAGAAAGGATGCTGTACTTTGTCAAATGTTTTCCCTGCATCTATTGAGAGGATCATATAGTTTTTGTTCTTTCTCTTATTAATATGATGTATCATTTTGGTAGATTTGCAGATGTTGAACCACCCTTGCAGCCCTGGAAAAAATCCCATTTGGTCATAGTGAATAATCCTTTTAACATACAATTGGATCCTATGGCTAATACTTGGTGAGAATTTCTGTACCCGTGTTCTTCAAGGATATTGGTCTATAATTACCCTTATTGATGGGGTCTTTTTCTGGTTTGGGGATCAAGGTAATGCTAGCCTCATAGAATGAGCTTGGAAGTTTTCCTTCCATTTCTATTTTTTGAAACAGCTTCAGAAAGATAAGTATTAATTCTTCTTAAATGTTTGGCAGAGTTTCCCTGGTAATCCATCTAGCCCTGGGCTCTTGTTTATTGGGAGATTTTTTATTACTGCTTCAATTTTCTTGCTGGTTATGGGTCTGTTCAGGTTTTCTATTTCCTCCTGGTTCAGTTTTGGAAGTTTATACATCTCGAGGAATGCATCCATTTCTTCCAAATTGCCTAATTTGTTGGCATATAGTTCTCATAATATTTTCTCTTTAAAAATTTAAAAAAATTTTTTTCAGTGTTCCAATATTCATTTTTTATGCACCATACGCAGTGCTCCATGCAATATGTGCCCTTCATAATACCCACCCACCGGGCTCACCCACTCCCACCACCTTTCCCTACAAAACCCTCAGTTTGTTTCTCAGTGTTTACAGTCTCTCATGGTTTGTCTACCCCTCGGATTTCCCCCAACTCACTTCTCCTCTCCTTCTCCCAATGTCCACCATGCTATTCCTTATGCTCCACAAGTAAGCAAAATCATATGATAATTGACTCTCTCTGCTTGACTTATTTCACTCAGCATAATCTCCTCCAGTCCCCTCCATGTTGATACAAATGTTAGGTATTCATTCTTTCTGATGGAGACATAATACTCCATTGTATATATGGACCATATCTTCTTTATCCATTTATCTGTTGAAGGGCATCTCAGCTCTTTCCACAGTTTGTCAACTGTGGCTATTGCTGCTATGAACATTGAGGTACAGATGGCCCTTCTTTTCACTACATCTGTATCATTGTGGCAAATACCCAGTAGTACAATTGCAGGGCCATAAGGTAGCTCTATTTTTAATTTTTTTTTCCAATTTATTTATTTTCAGAAAAACAGTATTCATTATTTTTTCACCACACCCAGTGCTCCATGCAAGCCGTGCCCTCCACAATACCCACCACCTGGTACCCCAACCTCCCACCCCCCCGCCACTTCAAACCCCTCAGATTGTTTTTCAGAGTCCATAGTCTCTCATGGTTCCTCTCCCCTTCCAATTTACCCAAAAGCACATACCCTCCCCAATGTCCATAACCCTACCCCCCTTCTCCCAACCCCCCTCCCCCCAGCAACCCACAGTTTGTTTCGTGAGATTAAGAGTCACTTATGGTTTGTCTCCCTCCCTATCCCATTTTGTTTCATGGATTCTTCTCCTACCCACTTAAGCCCCCATGTTGCATCACCACTCCCTCATTCTATTTTTAATTTTTTAAGGAATCTCCACACCATTTTCCAAAGTGGCTGCACCAACTTACATTCCCACAAAAACAGCATAAGAGGATTCCCCTTTCTCCAGATCCTCTACGACACTTGTTGTTTCCTGTCTTGTTGATTTTGGCCATTCTACCTGGTATAAGGTAATATCTCAATGTGGTTTTGATTTGAATTTCCCTGATGACTAATGGTGATGAACATTTTTTCATGTGTCTGTTAGCCATTTGTATGTCTTCTTTGGAAAAGTGTCTGTTCATGTCTTCTGCCCATTTTTTAAAAAAGATTTTATTTATTTATTTGACAGACAGTGATCACAAGTAGTAGGCAGAGAAGCAGGCTGAGAGAGGGGGGAATCAGCCTCCCCACTGAGCAGAGACCCCCCCCCCAGTGTGGGGCTCGATCCCAGGACCCTGGGATCATGACCCAAGATGAAGGCAGAGGCTTTAACCCACCAAGCCACCCAGGCACCCCTCTTCTGCCCATTTTTTGACGTGATTATCTGTTTTGTGTGTGTTGAGTTGGAGGAGTTCTTTATAGACCTTGGATATCAGCCCTTTGTCTGTAGTGTCATTTGCAAATATCTTCTCCCATTCCCTGGGTTGCCTCTCTGTTTTGCAGACTGTTTCCTTTGCTGTGCAGAAGCTTTTTATCTTGATGAAGTCCCAAAAGTTCATTTTTGCTTTTGTTTCCTTTGTCATTGGAGACGTGTCTTCAAATAAGTTGCTGTGGCCCATGTCAAAGAGATTACTGCCCATGTTCTCCTCTAGGATTTTGATAGATTCCTTTCTCACATTGACATCTTACATCCATTTCAAGTTTATCTGTGTGTATGGTTTGAGAGAATGATCAAGTTTCATTCTTCTATACATAGCTGTCCAATTTTCCCAGCATAATTTATTGAAGAGACTGTCTTTTTTCCACTGGATATTTTTTCCTGCTTTGTTGAAGACTATCTGACCATAGGGTTGCAGGTCCATATCTGGACTTTCTACTCTGTTCCATTTGTCTATGTGTCTGTTTTTGTGCCAGTATCATGCTGGTTTGGTGATCACAGGTTCATAGTAAAGCTTGCTTGAAATTAGGCAACATTATGCCCCCAGTTTTTTTTTTTTTCAACATTTCCTTAGCAATTTGGGGTCTCTTTTGATTCCATATAATTGTATTTCTTTGGTGTTGGTTGTGAACTCTCCTCTTTCATTCATGATTTTATTTTCTTGTGTTCTTTCTCTTTTCTTTTTGATAAGTCTAGCCAGAGGCTTATCAATCATATTAATTCTTTCAAAGAACCAGCTCCTAGTATTGTTGATCTGTTCTATGTGGTTTTTAGTTTGTTTGTTTGTTTCTGTTTCATTGATTTCTGTTCTAATCTTTATCATTTCTCTTCTTCTGCTGTGTTTAGGCTTTATTTGCTGTTCTTTCTCCAGCTTCTTTAGGTATAAGGTTAGATTATGTATTTGATACCTTTCTTGTTTCTCGAGAATCTTGTATTGCTGTATACTTCCATCTTAGGACTGCCTTTCCTGCATCCCAGAGGTTTTGAATAGTTGCATTTTCATTTTCATTTGTTTCCATGAATTTTTAAAAATTTTTCCTTAGTTTCCTAGTTGACCCATTCATTCTTTAGTAAGATGCTCTTTAGCCCCCATGTAGTTGCGTTCTTTCCAAATTTCCTCTTGTGATTGAGTTCCAGTTTCAAAGCATTATGGTCTGAAATTATGCAGGCAATGATTCTAATCTTTTGGTACCATTTGAGACCCGATTTGTGACCCAGTATGTGATTTATTCTGGGGGATATTCCATGTGCACTCAAGAAGAATGTGTATTCTGTTGCTTTAGAATGGAATTTCTGAATATATCTGCGATGTCCATCTGGTCAAGTGTGTCATTCAAATCTCTTATGTCTTTATTGATCTTCAGCTTAGGTGATCTGTCCATTGCAGTGAAGGGGGTATTAAAATTCCTTACTATTATTGTATTATTATCAATGTGTTTCTTTGGTTATTATTAATTGGCTTATATAATTGGTTTCTCCCATGTTAGGGACATAAGTATTTAAAATTGTTAGATCTTTTTGTTGGGTAGACCTTTTAGTTATGATATAGTGTCCTTCTTCAATTTTTTTTTAAGATTTTATTTATTGGGGCGCCTGGGTGGCTTGGTTGGTTGGGCATCTGCCTTTGGCTCAGGTCATGATCCTGAAGTCCCAGGATCAAGTCCTGCATCGGGCTCCCTGCCCAGCAGGGAGCTTGCTTCTCCCTCTGCCCCTCACCCCAATTGTGCTCTCTGTTGCTCTCTCTCTCAAATAAATAAAATCTTTTTTAAAAGATTTTATTTGACAGAGAGAGACAGAGAGGCAGGCAAAGAGAGAGGGGGAAGCAGGCTCCCTGCTGAGCAGAGAGCCAGATGTGGGGCTTCATCCCAGGACCATGAGATCAATACCTGAACCAAATGCAGAGGCTTAACCCACTGTGCCACCCAGGCACCCCCTTCTTCATTTTTTATTATAGTCTTCAGTTTAAAATTCAACTTGGGTTATGGAGAGAGGGGTTAGGTTATGGACATTGGGGAGGGTATGTGATATGGTGAGTGCTGTGAAGTGTGTAAGCCTGACCATCCACAGACCTGTACCCCTGGGGCAAATAATACATTATATGTTAATAAAATAAAAAAAATTAATTTGGGTATAAGGACATAAGGATTGACACCCCAGCTTTTTTTTATGTCGATTAGCATAATAAATGGTTTTACATCCCTTACTTTCAATCTGGATATTTCTCTGGGTCTAAAATGAGTCTCTTGCAGACAACATATCAATGGATCTTGCTTTTTTATCCCATCTGCGGATATCCAACCCTGTGTCTTTTGATTGGGGCATTTATCCCATTTACATTCAGAGTAACTATTGAAAGATATAATTTTAGTATCATAGTATTACCTGTAAAGTGACTGTTACTGTATATCATCTCTATTCCTTTCTGGTCTAGGTTACTTTCAAGCTCTCTCTTTCCAAGCTCTTTGCTTGGAAGGTCCCTTTTAACATTTCTTGTAGGGCTGGTTTGGTGATCTCAAATTCCTTAAGTCACTATTTGTTATGGAAGATTTTTATCATTTCTTCTATTTTGAATGACATCTGAACTGGATAAACTATTTCTTGGCTGCATATTTTTCTCATTTAGCACCCTGAATATACCATGCCAGTCCTTTGTGGCCTTCCAGGTCTCTCTGGATAGGCGTGCTGCCAGTCTAATGTTTCTACTCTTGCAGTTTACAGACCTCTAGTCCTGAGCTGCAGGACGTGGCAGGATACAAAGTTAATGTACAGAAATCAGTGGCTTTCTTATACACTAACAATGATAATACAGAAAGGGAAATTAGAGAATTGATTCCATTTACTATAGCACCAAGAACCATTAGATACCTGGGAATAAACCTAACCAAAGAGGTAAAGGATCTGTACTTGAGGAACTATAGAACACTCATGAAAGAAATTGAAGAAGACACAAAAAGATGGAAGACCATTCCATGCTCTTGGATTGGAAGAATAAACATTGTTAAAATGTCTATACTGCCTAGAGCAATCTATACTTTTAATGCCATTCCGATCAAAATTCCACGGGTATTCTTCAAAGAGCTGGAGCAAATAATCCTAAAATTTGTATGGAATCAGAAGAGACCCCGAATCACTAAGGAAATGTTGAAAAACAAAAATAAAACGGGGGCATTACGTTACCTGATTTCAAGCTTTACTACAAAGCTGTGATCACCAAGACAGCATGGTACTGGCATAAAAACAGACACATAGACCAGTGGAACAGAGTAGAGAGCCCAGATATGGACCCTCAACTCTATGGTCAAATAATCTTTGACAAAAAAGGAAATAATATACAGTGGAAAAAAGACAGTCTCTTCAATAAATGGTGCTGGGAAAAGTGGACAGCTATATGTAGAAGAATGAAACTCGACCATTCTCTTACACCGTACACAAAGATCAACTCAAAATGGATAAAAGACCTCAACCTGAGACAGGAATCCATCAGAATCCCAGAGAAGAACATAGGCAGTAAACTCTTCGATATCAGCCACAGCAACTTCTTTCAAGATATGTCTCCAAAGGCAAAAGAAACAAAAGCAAAAATGAACTTTGGGACTTCATCAAGATCAAAAGCTTCTGCACAGCAAAGGAAACTGTCAACAAAACAAAGAGGCAACCCACAGAATGGGAGAAGTTATTTGCAAATGACAGTACAGACAAAAGGTTGATATCCAGGATCTATAAAGAACTTCTCAAACTCAACACACACAAAACAGATAATCATATCAAAAAACGGGCAGAAGATATGAACAGACACTTCTCCAATGAAGACATACAAATGGCTATCAGACACATGAAAAAATGTTCATCATCACTAGCCATCAGGGAGATTCAAATCAAAACCACATTTAGATACCACCTTACACCAGTTAGAGTCGCCAAAATTAGCAAGACAGGAAACAACATGTGTTGGAAAGGATGTGGAGAAAGGGGAACCCTCTTACACTGTTGGTGGGAATGCAAGTTGGTGCAGCCACTTTGGAAAATGGTGTGAAGATTCCTTAAGAAACTAAAAATAGAGCTTCCCTATGACCCTGCAATTGTACTACTGGTATTTACCCCAAAGATACAGATGTAGTGAAAAGAAGGGCCATCTGTACCCCAATGTTTATAGCAGCAATGGCCACGGTCACCAATCTGTGGAAAGAACCAAGATGCCCTTCAACGGATGAATGGATAAGGAAGATATGGTCCATATACACTATGGAGTATTATGCCTTCATCAGAAAGGATGAATACCCAACTTTTGTAGCAACATGGACAGGACTGGAAGAGATTATGCTGAGTGAAATAAGTTAAGCAGAGAGACTCAGTTATCATATGGTTTCACTTATTTGTGGAGTATAACAAATAGCATGGAGGACAAGGGGAGATGGAGAGGAGAAGGGAGTTGAGGGAAATTGGAAGGGGATGTGAACCATGACAGACTATGGACTCTGAAAAACAACCTGAGGGTTTTGAAAGGGTGGGGGGGGTATGGGAGGTTGGGGGAACCAGGTGGTGGGTAGTAGGGAGGGCACGGATTGCATGGAGCACTGGGTGTGGTGCAAAAACAATGAATACTGTTACGCTGAAAAGAAATAAAAAATTAAAAAAAAAACCTTAAAGTTGACTAGAATTATAACTATGTTAGGGGATGGATTGGTCCCTAATACATTGGTATTATATGTACCCCAATACATTGGTATTAAATGTAAAGCTTGTGAACTTCAAAATTTCCTTTCATGTAGTCCTTATTATTAGTATTACTATTACTATTACATATTTATAGGTTTATTTCCCTGGGAGCATCATGAGGTAAAATAAGGGGGCATAGGTTAAAAATACCAGATACCCTTCTTTGAGACTCTTTATACATGAAATGAATCTGACCAAATTGTTCTAAGGATTGAATGTGGTAGTATATGGATGCCTGATACAGGGACTGCACAATTCTTGTTAATATTTCTTTTCTTACTTCAGATTTTATTTTCTTTTCTCCCTCTTAACCTCTCCCCACTTTCTCTAACATAGCTTTGGCCCTAGATTATTGAATAACTGAAAGAAAAACACCTATATTATTCTCTATGGAATTTTGCATTTTAGTTCTTACCTATGTCACATATGAAAAGACCAATAAAATTCTGTTATTGAAACAAAAAAATTAAGAAATTGGTTCAAAAAGGAGGGGAAAACTTTTTAAAAAAGGAAAATAAAATAAACAAATATTAATGTTGATAGACTAGAGAATCATGAGGAAAAAGCCATGAGTTCTATGTGCCGTACTACCCTAGTGCTGGAGTTTTGCAGTTCTTTTTGATCAGTAAACTTGGTCTTGGTTGGATGTTCTTGCTGATTTTCTGGGGGTGGGGTCAATTGCATTGATTCTCAAGTGTATTTGCCCCAGGTGATTTTCATTGCCCTTGTCAGGGGCCAGGCTAAGTAATCTTCTCCCTTTTGTTCTATATGGCTTTTGTTCCCTGAAGGCTTTCCGCCCAGCTTTAGAGGATGAGAATGAAAATGTTGGCCTCCCAATCTCTGGCCCCAGAGTTGAAAGCTCACCACTCCTCTATGAGCCCTTGGAGAAAAGCAATCACTCCTGTCTCAGTGGGCTCTGTCTGCACTCCATGCTCACCCAGACTGTGACCGGGTATTTCTGTCTCTGGTACATGGTCCCGTTTGGATTCTCCAAACCCTGCAGACTCCTGCAGCGTACTCCTAGGCTGCTACTCTTAGGGGAGGAAGAAGGGGGCGTCTCTCTGCTGCTTGTTGGGCTCCTCCTGCTCAGAGACCAGTGGCCCAACTATGTTGCAGTTCATGGTATATGGCAACCCCAATATGAGAGTCCACTCCTTAGCTCCCTGATTTCAGCCAGCTTCTCCATTCAGAATGCCTAGGAGCTCTGCCTTACTCAGTCACCCCAAGTCTTCCTGTGACTCTGAGAGTCCTGAGACCACACTGTCTCAGCTAAGGTTCTATCCCCACTTAGCAGCCTGAGTGATGTCACTCACCAGAGCAGATTTCTAAAAGTTCTGATCTTGTCCTCTGCTGCTCTATCACTTGCCAGTAGCCAGCTGAAGGAGGCTCTCTCCGCCTGCAGTCTATCTTCTCATATATGGTCTTGGATTCACTTTTCTGAGCCTCCTACCTTGCAGAGGTGGTCGATTTTCTATTTGTAGAGTTGCAGCTATTCTTTCCTTAGGTCTCTGGTTAAGTGCACAGGTATTCAGATAGCTATCTAGCAGAATTCCTGGGAACAGATGAAATTAAGGTCTCCTACTCCTCTGCCATCTTGGTTTTTTTTTTTTTTTTAATTTTTTTTACTTGACAGAGATCACAAGAAGGCAGAGAGGCAGGCCGAGAGAGAGAGGAGGAAGCAGGCTCCCCGCTGAGCAGAGAGCCCAAAGCGTGGCCCGATCCCAGGACCCTGGGATCATGACCCGAGCCAAAGGTGGAGGCTTAACCCACTGAGCCACCCAGGTGCCCCTCCTCTGCCATCTTGGACTCTCCTATAACCATGTATTTTTTAAAAAAAAAAGTTCAATTGTGGTAAAAACACATAACACAAAATTTACCCATTTTAATCATTTTAAAGCACACAGTTCATTAGTGTTAAGTATATTCACATTATTATATAACAGATCTCCAAAACTTTTTCATCTTGCAGAGCTAAAACTCCATATCCATTAAGCAAAATGAATGTTTTTTATGTTTATAAAATCATGAAGAAATAACAAAGGATTCTTAATAGGCTGTAAACATTTGTTAATGGGGAAAGGCAATGTTTCTGAATGAGGGAGGGAGAATTACGCAAAACAAAAATGAAAATAAAAACTAGGAAAAACCACATTAAGACAAAACATGTACCATATTAGCACATTTATGTACTTATAAATGCAAAAATATTTGTGTGAATACATGTAAATAAAATAAAGGTAACTAATCAAGCAGAAATAAAAGATTAGCAAAAATTGAGCTTAGGAGATAGCAGAGGGAGTAAAAGTAAGATAATTTTCTTTCATAACAGAGTTGGTTGATACTGTTGAGTACCAATAAATTTAGAAAACAAGGCATAAATAAAATATTCAGTAATATAGAGGTAATGACCAGAAGAACTTGAAATTAAAATGGCTAAATGTGGTTATCTCTGCTAAATAGAAATAGGAGTAAAGAATGGGAGATTTTTGCTTAGTGTTTTATAATCTTCTGTAATCCTAGATTTTTTTATTACCATATTTAATTCATTTTTATAATTAAAAAATGGCAAACTTAGTACTTATTTGCTGGGTGCTTACAATGAAGTTACATACCACATAAGAATTAAAATCCCACATACAGCAGTATCATTCCACAATATAGTTATCTGTTTCTAAATATGTATATAATATGATAATTTTTCCTTACAAAGTGAAGTTTAGTAGCAGCATTAATAAAGCAAAGGGAGGCACTACATTTAAAACTTCAGTGATCACTATGCAGACAGTAATGTCTAACACCATAAAATACTAAGATGAATTAAGGTGAGTAACAGGACAGCAGTTAAGAACATTATCCTAAAATTTGAAACCAATTTAAATATCCTATGGTCAGCTATACTATGTAATGGAAAACCACATCAGTGTCCTCCTAACATGGATCTAGGCACTTTAACATCACTAGTATTAGTCAGACATAATAGAAAAATGGATCCTGATCTAAAAGGCTTTCTAGAATATGCTTGATGTAGTAGAAGTCATTCATTTTTTTCAAAATAGTCACATGTAAATCATAGCTTTAAATATAATTGTAGGCAAATGTCCAGATTTCTAGAGAATATGAGTATGGGAGGGGGATAGTGATCGAATTTTCCAGAATTTGTGAGTAAAAATCAAATCACCTTTTATAGATGTTAAGTCTAACATGATAGAGTGCTAGCAGCTGTATTTGTTTGGTTTCCTGCTGCTGTTCTTAAAAGAGTACTCTTTGGCATTTTTGTACGGACCTAAAGAATGGTGTGGGTTTTTAATCTGTGCATGGTGTAAGGTGGTGGTTCTTTTCTGTAAGTTCTGGTATCGAAAGATGACATATTAATGTGAGAAATTCGATTTTGTTTACCAAGAGGATCAGAAGATTCGATTACAATTTCTCAATACTAATTTTCAGAATGAATCATGTAAATGGACAGAATGAAATAAATTAGCAAACCACATGTAGGAGAACATCTGTTGTCCTATTTTATACATGGTAATTAAGGCAGATAGACTATTTGTTTGATCCCAGCTTTCTCTGAATGCATGTGAAAATCCAGCTTGCAACTACTGCTTTTCCAGGACCATTCATTACAAAGTCTTTGAGTCCTTAGAGTTGAGAGAGAGAGAGAGAGAGAGAGAAAGAAAGAGAAACATAGGTTGTCTATTAAACACTTTGCATGCTTTCTCCATGAGAAAATAAGGATTAAAGAGATTAAAGGATAAAAGGCAAGGCTCCATGAATCAGAACACATAAAACTTTACATTTTCAATTATATTTTATATTTTACAAATATGCACACTCAAGAATCTGCTAATCATCTACCATGATTAAAATGTTTTCTACTCTTAGGTTTAGTTCTGAAGGTATAGTCCATATTAACAAAAGTAAAGTAGAATTGATGATTAAGGTAGTTAAATAATTTTCAGGACGTTTAAGCTTTTTAGAAATCTGGCTGTTTACACTGGTGATTGGGCAATTCTCCATGTTATTCTGTGTAATGAAAACAAAACATTGATTTTACCTTTATGTTTTCTTCTATCAATTCTCTTGTCTGTAATTCCCTGTTCAGCTCTTCCTAGAAATTAAACATAATTCCTTTCTCCCTGAAGGTGTAGAGAGCTCTTTCTAATCTTCAACAAGTTTTCAGTAATGCCTGGGTTAAAGTATACTCACATGTAAAAATAAAGGAAATTCTGGAATATAGCTCAAAAGCTGAATAAGAAAGACCCAGACATAAAATAATCTGGATACCTGAATAGGTGATGGCAACTGGGGAATGTCCATAAAAGGGCTTTGTAGGATTCTTAGGAAAGTTGCGTTTGGTAAATTTGTAAAATTCCGTCTTGTTATCTCCAAATCTTTGTAAGAGTTTTGTTTGTCATTACAGACTGTTCATCTTTACTGAACTGAACTGGGGACTGTATGACTATGCTGGTTATATGCTTCAATTTTATTGGTTCCTATGAGGAACTCCACAATTCTTTATGGCTTGAATGTATCTGTGCCTCCCAGGATTCCCCTTGTGGCATTTCACCTCACACTGCTGGCTGCCTGAAGCAAAGTAAGGCATTTCACTCTGGTATGATCCATCAGAGATCTCTCTCAACTTAATTTGCTTGAATTAGCAAAGAAGAGTGATTGGCTGAGCCACTCCAAGAAGGACAGAATGAGGAAATCATTAAAAAAAAAAAAAAGAAAAGAAAGAAAGAAAGAAAAGTAAATGTGAGAGATGTCAGGGAGAAAGCGAGAAGGGAGGTTCTGGTTGACTCGAATCTTTAGCAGAGCTAGCTTTACGGGCACACAACCTGCACAGTCATACAGGATTCTGAACTCGGAAGGGCTAGCGCAGAAGGTTTCATGCTTTGCTTTCGTCATCTTGAAATTCTCAATGATTTTTAAACAAAGGCATCTTGTTTTTTCATTCTGTGAAGTTTGTAGCCAGTTCTGAGATCAAGTTCCTTCTATAATGTGAACGTCTTTAGTATTTTTCTTTGTTTTGTAGGAAAATAAAAATCCTTCAGTGTTTATACTAGTTTGAGTTGAGAATTTGTGACTTGCAATGGAAACAGTTGCAACAAACATGTCTTCAAATCTGTGCTTTCTATCAGTCCTCAGGTTGTGATACCAACAAACCCTGATTATCTCTGAAGAATAAATTATTCACTTATGAATGATTTATGACACAGTTTTAACACTAAATCTTGTTTTCCTGCCATCTGTCATGCCTTTAGCTGACTTCACAGCATCAGTTAGATAGTCCATGGAATGAAAACTAATGTTAAATACTCCTTAAAAATATTTATATGTATATATATTTCATTTATATGTAATATTTTATTATATAATATAAATACCTAAAATATATTTTTGAAAGGAGGAATATATATGATACATATATAGCATGCAACAATACACGTCAGGGAAAATTATTACATTTTTAGAGTATTTTCCAGTTTATAAAATGCTTTTACACACAATGTATTACTATAAGAAGTTCTCTATTTTGAATTAAACCACTGGGCCATTGATGGGTAAGCCATCTCCCTGGTAATGGGTCCATTTTCTCATTTTAATATTTTGAAAACAAATGAAAATGGTATCATACTGCCATATAAAGGCAGGTTTTATCTACATCTGAAATTCAGTTTGTGGTACTGGTCATCATAAGTTGGTACACAGAAAACTCCATCTACGATCAACCAAAAACAACAGAACAGATCAGGTGCTGCTTTATGGAGACAGAACTCAAAGACACGAATGTTTTTGGAGGACATGGTCAGGATGCAAGAAATCACATGCATTCATTAGATGGAAAGCTCATGTGCTTCACATTCTGAAATATTATAAGGTCCTGTCCTCTGAAACCTCACTGTAGTAAGCTTGGTGGAACTAGAAGTACTACTTAATTTCAAAAAGCAGATGGACAGATTTATTAGGTACAGAAATACGCAGGCCTGAACATTAAGGTTTAATGTAGATCTGACGGAGGGTGACACAGGTTTCCACAGCTCTGTAGTTTGATCATTCAAGAAATTTCTGGTCTAGACAGCTGTGAGGGTTCATCCAGTCAGAGGACTTCAGCAGGGCCCTGGGGTCCCAGAATTGCCTTCCCAGTGCCGTCCATAGCTCTCCTTCTTTCTTCCTTTGCATCCTTGCTGGAGACCACAATCCGGGAGATGAGTGAGGAACAGCTCTTCCTTGTCACAGTGTAAATGAAGAAAGGATGTTTTATTTTGTTTACAACAGTTCAATCCCTCCTGTTAGTAAGAAGTGGAAATTAGGTTGAGGGACTCATATAACTGAGAGAGGTGAGGGATAGAGTTATAGAAATGGCAAGACCTTCAAATGAATTCAGGATTTAGTAACCAGCTGAAGGACAACAGCAGATGGTAAGTTTAGAGGTGTACAAATATAATGGGAGGAGGTCAGATGAATTTCGATAGCAATTGCAGAAGAACTGCGTGATAGTTTTGAGGAATAAAGAAGAGAAGAGAAGCCATATGGTGAGATGATAATTAGGCTCCAGTGTTTGCCTTTAAGAAAAGGAAAACCTTGGAAAATTATTTATGAAGACACAACCTAAGGTAAAGAAAAAGATTTATTGGAAAAGGAAAGAAAGAGAGGTAGCAATCTCGGTCTAAGCTGCAAAGTTGGGGAGAGGTTTTACAGTAAAATTAAAACAAGGGACATGAAGACAGGAAATACATAGTAATTGAAACAGTAAAGAACTATGAATCAAGCTTCCTTATTACAGGAATAGAATAGTACTGAGAAGTGGAACAGAGTTTACCAAGAAATTATTTGTACTAAGTAATCAGAAACATTTTGACACTGACAATAAACGAGTGAATTTGGTGCTTATTACAATGCAAATCCGTTCTTCTTGTCCAGAAAGAAAAGTCAACATCACCTTAGAGTGCAGATGGGCTAACCTTTGCAGAGTGTGGTGGCCGTGCCCTGCAGAGTGCGTGGAGGGATCGGAGTGGAGTCTGAGAAAGCAGACAGTGGCTGACTCAGCCAGGAGGGTGGGCAGGTGACAGAGCCTGATCTGAAGCAGGGACAGAGAATGGGTTTCAGGGGGGATTGAGGAGGGACAATCGACAGGATTTAGAGACTGGATGTGAAATGAAGCAGGTCTCTGCTTGGATAGCTGGGTCGGCTGTGTTGCGATCCACTGTGGTGAGCTCACAGGGTGAGAGGCAGGTAGAGAAAGATGCCAAGTTCACTTTTGTTTGTGGTGCATTTTAGGTGTCTGTGGGATAGTGTCATTTTTTTCTCCTTCCCATTTCTGACCACCAAACTCTTCATGAACACTTTTCTTTTTCTTTTTTTTTTTTTTAAGATTTTATTGATTTATTTATTTGTCAGAGATTGAGAGCGAGCGAGCACAGGCAGGCAGAGTGACAGGCAGAGGCAGAGGAAGAATCAGGCTCCCTGCCAAGCAAGGAGCCTGATGTGGGGCTTGATCCTAGAACGCTGGGATCATGACCTGAGCTGAAGGCAGCCGCTTAACTGACTGAGGCACCCAGGCGTCCCGTTGATGAATACTTTTCTTTACATGGATAAGATACTCTTGACATCGAAGTTGTCAGTCTTCTAACCCAGAGATGACGACAACATCAACAACAACAACTTCCCATTATCTGCTAATTTAATTAGTTCTATTCTTAGAGAGGCAACCTTACTTCATTTCTCTTTCCCAGATTTTGGGGTGTCGCTCACTGTTCACCTAATATCTCCTCAACTGGGGTGTAATTCATCAGCGAAAAGGAAAAGTCATAGAGAACTTTCAGGATTTCTGCTTGGAATCATGAAGAAGGGCGGTGGTGTTGGCAAACACGAGCAGTAGGAAATGGAATTGTGAGAGGTTCAGTTTTGTTAGGTGTTCAAGTGAGGAATATCCAAATGGGATTTCATAGAATGTCAGACTGAATAGGGATATCAAGGGGAAGGAAAATTAACACTTATTGATCATAAAATATGCGCCAGGCACTTTGCCAGAGCTCTTTCATATATGTTACCTCAATTAATCTTGATAACATGCTTACAAATTATTTCTCCTGTTTCATAAATAGAAACAAAGATTCTCAGAGAATAAGTAAGTAGCTCAAAGTCACTCAGTTATTCAGGTGGTTATTAGAGTATTTCGAACATGGGGGAAGGTTGATGTCACCCTTTGTGCCCTATACCAAAGATATGAAAATTGTTTTTTGGAGGGAGAAAAAATGGTCTCTTTTAATATATTAAACACTTTACAGTATATAACACACTGATATATATATATATATATATATATATATATATAACACACTGATATATATATATATATATATCAGTGTTTTACATATATGTAAACAAATATATTGTATATTTAAAATATTAAAATTTTATGGGGGTGTATAAGGAAAAATGTCTGTAATAACTCTTTAAGGGGGAATGAGAATAAATAAAAGGTTGAAAAACACTGATATAGGCCTATTTCATTTAATAAAGTTTTTACTCTTTTTTCCTTTTTTGCACAATTCTTTTTTTGTTTCATGTGAAATCTCACATTAAACCATAATACATATAGCAGGTAAAAACGGTGTTGGTTTCAATGTCACTGGGATGAGAGCCCATAAACATGCCTTTTCCCTCACCTTCTGTGGCAGCCCTTGAGGTCATGATACGAAGGTTAGAACTTTGAGTATCTTAGTTGGAATATCTAGAGGACAAAATTCAACCTCTTTATTATACAGATGAGTAAACTGAGGTGAGCTTGTAATGTGTAAGCATGAACTCCTATGGCAGTTTTATTGTTCACACAAACTGGAACTGAACCAGGCTTTCTATCCTGAAGCATACTACGGAGGTGAGACACACAAAGAGGAAGAAATGAAAAGTCCGAGCAGAAGGCAGGTAATGGATGTTTAGAGAGATGATGAGAGAAATAAGTGAGAAGAGATATTTAGGAAGGATACTCTTCAAAAGAAAAAAAATTGGGGGGAACTGTGTATGGTGACTAAGTGTGATGAACATTTCACAGTATATACAAATATCTAATCATTATGTTGCATATCTGAAACTAATACAATGTTATATGTCAATGATACCTCAAAAGATAAATTAATTTGAAAATTAATTTGAAAATACTGTACTTAGCAGCAGCAAATGGAGAGGTCATAGTTTCAGGATGCTCTGTGGGCAGAACTTGGTTTCTGGATATTTCAGACACCATCAGCGAATAGGTAAGGATGTTAACTTTGCTAACTGTTGCAACTAATTACCCTTCCATGATCGAATAGAAACATCAATACGTTAATCACAGCAAATTGAGAAAAAAAATTTTAGTCTATTGTATTAAGATGGATTCAGCTAAAGGATTAGAGCACAAAACAAACAGTGAGCAAAATGGACGCCTTCTGGACAGATCTCAATAAAGACAGTCCTTATGTCCTTATGTACATTTGAATCTATAGAATGTCTGGAACCCAGCACCTAAGGCTAAAAAAGGGGAAAACAGGGCGCCTGGGTGGCTCAGTGGGTTAAGCCGCTGCCTTCGGCTCAGGTCATGATCTCAGGGTCCTGGGATCGAGGCCCGCATCGGGCTCTCTGCTCAGCAGGGAGCCTGCTTCCTCCTCTCTCTCTGCCTGCCTCTCTGCCTGCTTGTGATCTCTCTCTGTCAAATAAATAAATAAAATCTTTAAAAAAAAAAAAAAAGGGGGAAACAGAGATGATGATGAGATAGAGACATGGATAAAAGGAAAAGAAAATTTGAAAATCTAAAAAAAAAAAAAAAAAGAAAAGAAAATTTGAAAATCTCTCTTAAGCACCATAGAATTCTTTCAACTTATTTTATATGCATTTTTAGCTTTGAGTGACATTGTTACTATTTGCTATTGTCAGACAAATTATTATCCAAGTGACTCAACAAATTATGTTTTTAGGATGTAATTGTGCTTTAGTATGAGGGAATTAAATTATAATCTTACAAGAGTCTTAATAATTACTTAATTCTTTTTTTGCTATTTATTTCCAATATTGGGATTGTGATCTGGTAGTGACAACTAACATTTTCAATTGAACCTTAGTTAAGTGTCTCACACTAACAGGAATATTCCTGTTCCTCTTTACACAGCTCTATCATCTACAAACATGGGCAGATTAATTTTCTAATCAAAGCATTCTGGGAAACTATTAAGCATGACATTAAACTGTGTAATACTAATTATATTCCCTATGAAGAATTTCTATCTAAACTTACAGCATAAGACCCTGGAGAAAACTTATCAGAGCACGAATTGCTTAAATGTATTTTAAGAAGAATCACATAGCCATATAATAATTTTGCTTTTTGTCCCTACCTTAAATCAACGCTGTCCTCCCCAGTGATTCATTATGGCGGCAAATCTTGTTGACCTTGTGAAACAGATTTTTTTTTAAAAGGTGTTAAGGCCTGTGTAAGTGTGTAACACAGCAAAGGGAAGTATTTAGCTCTATTGTGAAAATGTGTCCAAAATTAATAGTTGCTTCTTACTAGACTACTACTCTCGTTGAAGAAATAGAAATAACGGAACAGAATTAATCGTGACATACCGGGGGTGTGTGTGTGGAAATCATTTAGAGGGCTGAGAAAAAATTTTCCGTAAAGGGCCAGATAATAAACAGTTTAAGTTTTGCAAGCCAGATGGTCTCTGTTGTATATATATAGTATATATATATACACTATATATACTATAGTGTATAGTTGGTACACTATAAACCACCAATTTTGGTTTATAGTGTACAGGAAAAGGAAGCTCTGGACAATATGTAAAAGAATGGGCATAGCTATATTCCAATAGCATTTTAGTTACAAAAGGAGATGGCTGATCAAAATCACAATGATAGCACTTCAAACCTACTAACATGGCTAGATTCAAAAAGTCAGTTAAAAAAAAATCAGTAAAGATATGGCAAAATTGGACCCTCATGCTTTACTGGTGAGAATGGAAAATGGTGCAGCCACTTTGGTCAAGTCTGGCCGTTCTTGACAGAGACTTGCTATATGGTCCTGCAATTCCTTTCCTCTGCATATATCTGAGAGAAATGAGTAGTTGCTTCCCACAGAACACCAAGTACATGAATATTTATAGTGGTACTATTTATAATAGCCAAAAGAAACAACCCAAATGTCCATCAGCTGATGAACTGCTAAATAAGAGGTGGTATATCCATACAACGGACTATTACTCAGCCTCTTGGGGAATTTCGGCAGTCTTGTGGAATTTTTGGTGACATCTAGTGGCCGGGGTTAGAAATACTGCTACTCATCTTAGAAGGCACAGGACAGCCATCTGTCCTTGGAAGGCACAGGACAGCCCTACCCACCTGTTACAAAGAATTATCTGGCTTCAGGGCCACCTGGGTGGCTCAGTGGGTTAAAGCCTCTGCCTTCAGCTCAGGTCATGATCCCAGGGTCCTGGGATCGAGCCCCACATGGGGCTCTCTGCTCAGCAGGGAGCTTGCTTTCCCCTCTCTCTCTGCCTGCCTCTCTGCCTACTTGTGATCTCTCTGTCAAATAAATAAATAAAATCTTAAAAACAAAAACAACACACACAAAAAAACTGATGACATCATTAAAAAAAAAAAATTATCTGGCTTCAAATGTTAATAGGGCCAAGACTGAGAAACCCTTGTTTACGTGCACACATTTTATGACTCTAACAGTGAGCATTCCGTGCATATAATTTGCTCTCTCCCCATCTTACATTATGTTGTAGAACAGCAGCAGTTTAAACCAAGACGGACAAGCAGGTGGAGAATGTGGAGGGAGCCAGCCCTCAAATCCTGCAGGGGAAGCAACAGTAGTATACCTTGCTACTGAAGGTTTGAAATCAAGGTGCCAGGTCAGTGCTAATGGCTAGCTAATTATTCTAACACTTGTAATTAAGTCTAAAGTGCTATAGAACTTTTGTACAATGAGGTACACTTCCACTGTTGTTGAGAGGTAAAGCAATGGAAAAAGTGAAGTTACGTAAATTAGGCTTTGAATTAGGTTTGTAATTATGTTTCTTGTTCTAATCCACTGACTCCTCGGAGATCATGCACAGTAAAGTACTGAATTTGTAATTTTTTTGGTAGTGCTTTTGTAGAACTACAAAACTTCTTTTCTAGAACTCAAATTTGTAGAAAAAATTCATAGAAAGTTTTTTTTGGTTCCTGGTTCTCTGTCTTTGTATTACTTTAAGGGAGAGAAAGAAAATGATGTTGTAAGAGAGAATAAAAGAGAGAGGAGAACAAGTAGAGGGAAGGGAATAGATTTTATTATTCAAAGTTTAAAAATATTAAGGTCATTCTAAAAGGAAATTATTTCACTTTTCCTTATGTGCACTTAATAGCGCGTTGTGGTCTCAATGCCAATAAATGAAGACTTTTTTGGAGGAATGGAAAGACTTAAGGTAGTTATTTCCAAAGTTCCTATATTTCTGTTTATTTGTATATTTTGTTAAAAACTGGATGTGAAATATTTCTGATAAACAGAAAATTATAGAAAATAGTAAAACAGACACAAATATACCCACTGCTGAGATTAAATAGTTGTTCATATTTTGCTAGATTTATTTCAGCTCTCTCCCTTTTAATAAATAAAACATTACAGATACTATAGCTATAAAGTTGCAGCTTTGATTTCTTGCCTCTTCTTCCTTTACTCTACGGAAGTAGGTGAAAATTTGGGGTATATTTTCCTCTTTTTTTTTTTTAAGATTTTATTCGTTTAAAAGAAAAGATTTTATTTACTTATTTGTCAGAGAGAGAGAGCACGCACAAGTAGGGGCAACAGCAGGCAGAGAGAGAAGCAGGGAGCCTGATGCAGGGCTCTATCCCAGGACCCTGGGATCCTAACCTGAGCTGAAGGCAGAGACTTAACCCACTGAGCCACCCAAGTGTCCCTTCCTCATGTTTTTATACACACAAATGCACACACACCATATATGTGTATGTGTGTATATATATATATATGTGTGTGTGTGTATATATATGTATATTTCTTCTTGTATATATATGTATATATATGTATATAAAATCAAGTGGAGATATATATATCTCCACTTGATTTTTCTCTTTATTCTTGAGGTATATTCAAAAGTAGACCCAGTTATTTATTTTCTTTTTCTTTTTTTTTTTTTTTAAGATTTTTATTTATTTATTTGATGGAGAGAGAGATCACAAGTAGGCAGAGAGGCAGACTGAGAGAGAGAGAGAGAGAAGCAGGCTCCCTGCTGAGCAGAGAGCCCGATGTGGGGCTTGATCCCAGAACCCCGAGATCATGACCTGAGCCGAAGGCAGAGGCTTTAACCCACTGAGCCACCCAGGCACCCCCCAGTTATTTATTTTAAATGTAATAATGGATTTTACCATATAAGAACCCTTTGTGTGTTTTACTCTTTCTGTGACTTACTGCAACCGCAGGCTGGTGAAATAGTTTACTCTTTTTTGCTATTATGAAGCAAGAAGTATCTTCATATGGTATCTTTGGGCGTCTCCAGGGAGACATGTAGACATGGAAGTGCTGGGCCACAGATGCATGTACCTTCTTCTCTCCTTGGTCCTACAAAGTTTGCTGCCCAATGTGGCTGCACTCATTGTATATGCTTGTCATCTTTGTAAGAATCCCTACACCTTGGCCAAAATTTGGTGATGTGAGACTGTAATATTTGCTAATCTGGTAAGGGTGAAATGGTATCTCATAAAATTGTCATTACAAAAAACCGACTGGGAATGATCCATCCCTTCCCTCAAGTTTTCACACCTTTCTCTCTTATATAGCCATTGAGAGTGAACCCTCACAAAAGTTGCATTCGTAATTAGATGTTGAGACTGAACAGAAATGATAAAGGAAGAAAATGTATTTTTGGATTCCAAGCTTCTCTGAGCCTGCTTTTTGTCTCATTAAGTTTGTCCTAGCCCTGTATACCCAGCACATTTGGAGCATTCCCAAAACTGTTGACTCAGTGAAGTATATCATCTTCCTGTGGGGGTGTCAGAATGAGAAACAGTGCATACTGTTGTGAAGTTTAAATAATAATTTAAAAATGTACTTTTGAAAATGTAAAACTTAGGCAAAAGTATTATTTTCACAGATGCATTGCAGTTGCAAAGAATTTCTTTTCTTTCTCTTTCTCTCCCTCTCTCTCTTTTTAAGATTTTATCTATTTGAGAGAAAGCATGAATAGGGAGAGGGGCAGAGCTAGAGGGACAAGCAGACTCCCCACTAATCAGAGCCCTATGTGTGGCTCAATCCCAGGATCCTGAGATCATGACCTAAGCTAAAGTCAGACACTTAACTGGAGGAGCAACCCGGGTGCCCTAAAAATTTCTATAAGAAAAATTTCAGAGGGATCTATGTGAAGCTTGAAAATTAATTATAATAACTTCTGTTGATAACTTGTTTATTTATACTTAGTACCTTCTACATGCCAGGGACATGAGAAAGAAAAGAGCAACCCTTCACATAAGGTAACTAGTTTGACACTTACAGCAAGGGCCTAATGTTTTAAAAGCTAGCCTGACACTCACAGCTAAGCCATGTTGTTCTCCTCATGGACATAAACAATCTCTCAGAGCACCAATATCAGATAAGGTCACTCCGACTGTGTTGACATGAGACAGAGCAAGACCACTTCTAATTTTATCTATGTACAAACAACAGCAAGGTCAAGTGCAAATCACAAAATACCAACCTTCCCTCCTGATACTGTTGTTTTGTTGTCAGTTACAACTCTAGCTTCACTACCTGTCATTCTTCTAGATAAAATTTATCAAGATATCCAGTCATTAAACTGCCCCAATTCCTGACAGTACCGAAATCCAGAGTAACCCTCCCCATTCAGTTTCTAAGGAGCCTTCCAAATCACCTAACTGAAGTCCAAATCCTTTCACTCCTTTCTAAGACTTTCTTACTGAGATACCCCACAGTTCCCCATAGAGGATGGTCTCATCCCCAGGGAGTAATAAACTCCACCTGTTCAACTGCAGGTCTTTCTCCTGGTGGTCTTTGATGGGAAGTCTTTGATGTTTTCACAGACATTCCTAAGAGCTTTACATATGCTATCTCATTTAAGCCTGACAATACCCCTGTTAGGTATTATTATTATTCCCTTTTGCAGATGGAGAGGCAGAGATAGTTTAACATCATCTCCAAATCTCATAGCTAATAAATGACAGGAATACAATTTGCACTTGTGTCTAATGGTTATTAAGACTTAATGAACTGCTTCAGTTCTATGGTTCCTGATGGTCCTAATTCTCCTGGACTTTCTACCCTGAAGATGACTTGCTCTTTAAAGATAGAGACTGATGCAGAAAGTCTGGCACAGTATAAACAAAGAAATATTTAAAAACAAGAATTAAAAACAAAACAATAATGTAGCCTGAAGATATACTTGGAACTAAAGCCTCTCTTCTGAACCTCTGTGCTTATCTCCCCGGAGTTGCTGGAGTTGTTTCTTGTACCCAAATCGGTACCAGACGTTTACCAGAATCTTGGCCCACACCACTTCCATGTAGTTAGAAGATGGTTAACTTAAGGAAATAGTTCAAAGAAAAGATGACTTTAAAGGCGGGAAAAAGCACACCGATGTGTGGGGAAACTGCTTTGGTCTTGAGGCTTGACCTTGGGTTTACACAAGGAACTCTTGCATGGTTGCAGCTCAAGGCCCTTCATTGTAAGCTCTTGAAGTTTTTTCAGCTTTTTGGTCTTGAGTACTCCTGGCCTTGCTTCTGACCTCTAATACCTTACATCTAATGTCCTGCCACTCTTTCCTACCTAGTGAAAATCCATGGGCTCTTCCTTTTGCCTTTCTAGATCTGCTCCTTCAGATTTAATATTCCTCCTCTTTGTTCTCAATGAATCTTTAAAACAACTGCTATACGCGTATATTATTTTGTTATTCGTGTAAAGATTTCTGAACCACATACTGTCCTTAAGGACGTGGCCGAGCCCCTTCTGATTTTTGGTGGCCCTCTCTGCTACTCCACAGCGGGCTCTCAGCACTTAGGTACTCAGCAGGCGTTCAGTATGTCCAAAAAGCATCCTTTTGGAGCGTCATGGTTGCTATTGTTCTCACCTTCCTCTCACACTTCCAAGTAATTACATATCCTAGAACTACTTTTCCTGGTGGCCATGGCACCAGGGCAAGGCAGGGTTAGCAGACGATTTCATATTCCAGCGCTGCGCAGTGGTTCAGAGGGTGTCGTCTGCCTTCCAGGTTGGCAGGAACCGTTCTCCAAATTCCAAATAAACCCACACCAGCACTAAGTGACTTCTGGTAGGTTCTCATGCTCTTCCGACCTGATCCTTGCGGTGCCCTTAAGACGAGCGGCCTGGACCGCCAAAGGGGTTGAACGGCGAAACGAACGGGCCGCGCAGCCAATCACGTTTCGCTCTGCCCGGAAAAGGCGGGTCCCGGGAGTGTCATTGACAAAGCCGCGCGGGATTGGCGGGTCCAGAGCGGTCCGGGGTGGCGGGAGTTTTCGGATGTGTTGGCGGTGACCTCGGCAGCAGCGGTTGGGCTGAGTTGGACCGGAGGGGCGGGCGGAACCGGGAACGCCCGTCCGCCGCGGATTTCTGAGCCCCCGTCTCGCGGGTCTCACTACGGCCGTCTTCTTTCCGTCCCCCAGAGCTGCGGGGAAGGATGGATCGGCACCGGCCGCGGCTGCACCACCCGAAGCAGGGCTCCGCCGCCGGGGCCCCCTACCCAGCCTCTGCTTCGCTCCGGAGCTGCCGGGAAAGCAAGATGCCGCGCAGGAAGGGCCCCCAGCACCCTCCGCCCGGCGCGGCCGAGGATCCTGGAGAGAAACGCCCCAAGTTCGTAAGTTTCGCCTGGCGCTGTGGTGGGGCAGCTGCTGCCTTGCGGAGGGGCTGTGGCTCCCGTCCTGGGATCCTTCAATTTCGTTACCCTCTGACTGGCTTGACAGCCGTGGGTGGATCCACCGGGCCTGGGTGGGAAGGTGGGGGGTAAGTTTTGTTCTAGGTTTCTAGGGCTGCCAGTCTCGGGATAGATTTACGACGACAGGGTCCAATTCTGTTTGGATCCACTGACAAACCCAATTGATCCACTGTGTTGCCCCACGTTTGTTCTGGCTGAAAAGCCGTTCAGAAGTGTCTGTATTGACGTCACCTAGGTGGACATTGCATTTTTTAAGTTGAAATTCTCCCCACCCCTCTAGGGTCTTGAGGATAGGAGGCATAGCAAAGTGAACTTTTAGGTGATAAGTGTTCCCCCCCCCCCAGCTTACTATTTTAATCCACGAAGAACTTTTTAAGGCAGATGTAATTTTCCAAGTACAGAAAAAATCGTTGCAATAACATGGCGGACTATGTAGTCACTGCTAAGGAATGTCTCGCTTAGATTGGAAAGAAGTCTAAGTATTTGAAATTCGCTATTCTGGTTGCTTCTCTTACTCACTTTGGCACCCAAGGGAGATGTCATGATAAGCGGCTTGCCAATCTTTTTGTTGGTGTTATCTAGTGATGCAATGCAATGATGATTGTTTTGCATATGTGTGTGCAGATAAATCACTGAAGGTTGATAGCTCTAGGGTGAATCTAACAATTAAAAATTTAATATTTGGACCCGTCCGTTTTACTTAGGAGTATGGAAAACTTTTTAAGTTATTGGTAAAATTATACAGTACTGCGTGTGCCTTCTGTGAACAAATAAACACTCATTAGGAACTTAAGTCAGGATACACATATTAAGGGAATAGAGATTTGTGGAGGAGGAGTACGTTGCTAAGAATACAGTTAAAAATGATGGTTGAATAAAACTGGGAACAGAGCTGTGATATGTATCAGAATGCTGAAAATGAGGGACAACATGGATTAATTTTGCTAAAGTAAGTATCAAGGTGGCCATAGGCCATGTGAAGTTTTGCAGGAGCATCAACTATGTTGTTATTGTTATTTTAGCAGAGTTGAAGAATAAATGGGATTGAGTTAAACTGGTAGGGCAGGATTCTAGCCAGTAGGAAAAGAATCCTGGGGCAATGGTTTTTCTTCCTTTTAGAGTCTACTCTCTGTGTTAGTGATGTCATTCTATTTTATTTCTCACTCCTATGCTCCAGAATGCATGGGATGTGATTTTCTGTGACACCCCCATCAAGGATGTCATGGAAACAGAACCTAAGCTAGTATTTAGGTTTAGTTTCATTTTAGGATGTATCAGGTGATTTGGATTCTAGTCTGTTTTTCATTTCCTAAGTACGTTAAAAGGGTTATTGTAAAGATGAAATGAACTCCAAAGGCAATACTTTGAAGCTTTAAAGTTAATAAACATATCGAAAACAGTGTCTTCTTTTATTTTTTATTTATTTTAAGACTTATTTATTTATTTGAGAGAGAGCATGCATGTGTGTGGGGAGAGGCAGAGGAAGGGGGTCCCAGACAGACTCTGTGTTGATTGCAGAGCTTACCACCAGGCTTCATCTCACCACCCTGAGATCACAACCTGAGTGGAAACCGAGACTGGGTCCCTTAACTGACCATGCCACCCAGGAGCCCCCACGCCCCCCACTGTGTTTGTTTTTGGATAAGAGTCTGATTTGAATCACGGCTTCATAATTAATTTAGAGGTAATTTTGACTATTGATAATCCCTGAAACTAATTTAGATTCTTGCTGACATGGTAGTTTCTTTAGCTGTATTTTCCATTTCACTAATTCTCTCATCAGCAATGTTTAATCTGCTATTTAACTTGTTTGGAATATTTAAGTTTAGCAATTACAGTTGACTCTTGAACAACATGGGTTTGAAATGCACAGGTCTAGTTATGCATGGATTTCTTACAGTTCAGTACTGTAAAGTTATTTTTTCTTATGGTTTTCTTAATAGCATTTTCTTTCCTTAGTTTGTTCTAAGAATAGAGTATATAGTACATATAACATGCAAAATATATATTAGTTGGTTATGTTATCAGTAAGGATTCCAGTCAGTAGTAAGCTATTGGTAGTAAGTGTTTGGAGAGTCAAAAGTTATACACGAATTTTGACTGCATGGAAATCCATCAGTGCCCCGAAACCTTGTGTTGTTCAATGGTCAATGGCATTTTTTATTTCTGTAGGTTCTATTTCTTTTTCAGATCTGCATGGTCATTCCTGATAGTTCATTGTTTCTTATTTTTTTTTTTTTTTAGGTATTTCCTACGTGACTCTCTTTGTTCTTTCTTTGATAGTTCTGGTGTGTGTAATTTTTGGACTGTCTGTGTTGACTTGCACTTGTGGTGACTTATTCTCTCTCCTCCTGTGCTTATAGATCTTTAGGAGTTCATTGCTTTATCTCAACCTATCTTTTAATAGGCCTTAGTGGGGATGCTTTTCTCCGGTGTCCTTTCTGGGAGTGCTACCGATTAGGGACCATCTGTTATAGGAGTAAGACTCATAGGGAGCCCAAGGTTCCATGCTTAACCCTAACTCTGTTCCTGGCCTATGGCTCAGTATGCCAGTCTTTTTTTTTTTTTTAAAGATTTTATTTATTTATTTGACAGAGAGAGATCACAAGTAGGCAGAGAGGCAGGCAGAGAGAGAGAGAGGAGGAAGCAGGCTCCCTGCTGAGCAGAGAGCCCGATGCAGGGCTCGATCCCAGGACCCTGGGATCATGACCCGAGCCGAAGGCAGCGGCTTAACCCACTGAGCCACCCAGGCGCCCTCCTCAGTATGCCAGTCTTAAGGCTCCCTTCTGAGCAGCTCTTCCCAGTCAGCCTAGTTCCGCACTGCTCTCAGTCTCACCCGAGTAACTCTAACTTGGAGGTTGGAGATGGTCGCTCTCTCGTGCCATCTCAGCAATGCCTCTGTATGTGATTGTTCTGTAGTTCCGTTTGCTCTACTGCCAGATGTCAGGTCGGTTCTTGGCTTCTTTTGATTCATATGGAGCCACATTAGCCTGAATCTCTTTGGGCCACTGAGTCATTAGGTCACCTACTTGCCATGGGGAGCTGCTTTTGACTGGAATATGTAAGGTAGGTTGGTGATGTCACAGGAATAGGGATAATTTAGGTATTTGGTGCTTTACATACTCCATAAAGCTGCAAACTGGCAGTTGAACTGAATGGGAAATTGGTCCCTTGCCCCAGTCTTAGATTAGGAAGGCATAAGTTCTGGTGCCCACTGAAATCCTGCTTTACTCTGAGCCTTGATAAAGCAGACACATCCTTGTTTTCTAGTGTAGGTCTAGTCCTGGGTCTCAGGTTACTTTTGAATTGTGTATACAAGTTTGTGGTATAGAATTTCTCCCCATAGATCTGTGTAAAGAGTAGAAATTAGTCTGTTGTAAATGTATGTTAGTTTGGCTACACAGGAGATCACTGACTTTGGGGCTGTTTGGGAACTAGCCCACTTGACTTCAGTAGAAAATATGGTAAGCAGTGAGGTTTTTTTTTTTTTTGTAAGCAGTGAGTTTTGAGATGCTGGGGATAGGTGCTGGGGGACAGGATGCAACTATTGGAGGCTGGGGGTGAGGGATCAAGGCAGGTGTCTGGATGAAGGCTTTGAGAATGTAGATAGAATTCAGGAGGATCATTAAACTTTGTCCTGCCCTAGGTCACACTCTCAGTACCTGAGCTGAAGTCCTATTTCCCTTTTAGAATAGAACAAAACAGTTGCCTCTTCATCATGAAATGCCTCTCAGTGATGCTGGGCACTTTGTTCTTACCTTTCACTGCTCTTAGAAGCACACAGCACGGGCAGTGGTGGCCTCCCATCCAGACGGAGAGCAGGATGTGTGGCTTCTGGAGAAGTTCCCCTCTCTAGGCTGTGGGCCTATTTTTGGAGAGGAGGCCTGTGCATTTGGTGATCCTGTTGGGAGAGCAGCTCTTCTTTATAATTAGGAATATCCTTTAAAACTTCTCATAGACTTTAGTGTAAATCTTGCATCTAATCTTATGGTTTCCATCGAACGGCTTGTTAATTATTGTTTAATTATGTCATTACAGTACTTTAAATTTGGGTTGCGATTTTTCACCTTGTCCAGTAATATCTGTCCAGTAATATCTGTCTACCATTTTGGACATCAATAATGATAATAATTAACCCTAATGATCGAACCAAGTTCTGTTCTAGGTGCTGTCCACTCACTTACTCTTTCACCCCCTACACCAACCCTATGAGGTGTGTGATATTACTAGCCTTGTTTGCTGGGTGGGAAAAGTAAAGGACAGAGGTTGAATTGCCTTAGGTCACACAGCTGCCTGTTGGTGGGATGGGGTTTAGCCACTGTCCTGTATTATCTCCCATGCAGTTGGGAATTTTAATCTTTACTACGGTTCTCATTCAGGAGCCATTACAAATACTAGCACCTTTAATGAATACAGAATTAATGGTTTCCTCCTGATCACAGGCAGTTTGTAAGGTGGGAAGAGGTAGGAAGTTGGAGAGTTGTTTCTTGTACTGGGAACTTGGGGTAAGTGAAATCAGAGTAGACTTGAAGAGATCAGCGCATGCTCACCTCGATGTTGTTTCCGGTGTATTTGGAGGCAGGTATGGCTGGCTGAATAATGAGTACCTCCCCCCGCCCCACCCCAGAGATAGTCATGTCTTAGTCCCTGAAACCTGTGAGTGTAACTTTCTATTGCTAAAAAGCACTTTCGGTGAAGGCTTTTAAAATTGGGGAAATTATCCTGGATTACCAGGCCTGGCTCTACATGCACGCTAGATGTCCTTTTAAGTGGGAGGCAGAGGGAGATTTGACTTCAGAAAAGGAGAAGGTGATGGGACTCTAAGGCAGAGATTGGTGATGTAGCCCCAAGTCAAAGAATGTTGGCAGCCATTGGAAAGTGGAGTAGGGAAGGAACTGGTCTCCATTCGAGCTTCCAGAGGGAGAGTGCTGCTGCGGACACAGTCACTTGAGCCCAGGGCAACTCATTTCTGACTTTGGGCCTCCAGCACGGAGAGAATACATTTTTGTTCTAAGCCATCTGGTCTGGTAATCTGTCTTGGCAGCCCTAAGAAATGACCACAGCAGGTATGCTTCTGAGGGTGACCACATTGAAAGGTGTGGTTTAACAGTTTATATATGAAGTATTTTAGGAGAATCATCAAATTCATCTAAATCTCTTTGTTGTAGTATGGTTTTATTTTGTACTCCTTGTGATTGGGGTGGGGGTGGATAGAAGATACATACAGTTCAGTCCTCTGGAATAGCAACTAGAACTTGAATTCATCTTGTTCTGCTGCATCATTTTCGTAGTTGCTAGAAAGCAGAACAAAGGTGGAGGTAATTTCTGGGTGCTTTTTCTTTCTTTCTTTTTTTTTTTTTTAAAGATTTTATTTATTTATTTGACAGAGAGAGAGAGATCACAAGTAGGCAGAGAGGCAGGCAGAGAGGGGTGGGGGGGTGGAGGAAGCAGGCTCCCTGCTGAGCAGAGAGCCCAATGTGGGCTTGATCCCAGGACCCTGAGATCATGACCTGAGCCGAAGGCAGAGGCTTTAACCCACTGAGCCACCCAGGCAACCCTGGGTGCTCTTTTTGAGTTTATTTCTTCACTGAGTCCTCAGCTAACGTGATGCTTTCAATGGTCCTAGAGTTAAATTGGCAAGAATTGGAGACAGTGTTGTTATTTGAAGGCTTTAGGCACTTGAATGGCATTCATGTCAAAATCCACCTGACCCATCTGACACGGAAGCCTTCAGAGGTAAGATCATTTATTTTATTCAGGTCAGTCTTCTAAGTGAATTGCCTGAATTGCCCAGACTTTTCTTCCCCCACCGTTTACCCTTCCGAACAAGAGAAAAGAAGTTTTTTGTTATTGTTGTTTGTTTGTTAATATATGACTTATCAAAAGAAACAAAGTATATCAAGTGGCTTTTGGGAGTATGTTTAGTTGCTGAAAATAGATGATATATGGCTTTTACTTCTGGATCGCTCTGGATCTTTTGCGTGTGTGTGTGTGTGTGTGTGTCGTGCGGGGTAAAAAGGGGTTGGGAGTAGGGATAATTGTCTCAGATTTAGAGTAAGGCTTAATTGCTTTTTTCAAAGACTCATGTCTTTAATTATGAAGCAAGCAAACTGACATACATTTATTACACAATGAAACCTTGCATCTCATCTAGTCTGTCTTGTAGCAATTGCTTCTGAACAGATGTTACCTGAAACACCTTTGTGCAGTTGGTAGAATGCTAAAATTTGTCATGTTTTTATTATTGTTGTCGTGAATTAACTCTACTTTATGGCATAACTTTATTGCTGTGTCCTAGAATCTTTATATATTTATTGCCTTATAAATTGGATTTAAAATTGGCTTTTTATATAGAATGTAAATTAACATGTGTATAACTTGTTTATGCTTGCAGAATAATCCAAGAAAAAACTGCTACGTATTATACTAATGTAATTGTCTTTAACTCAGCACATAGTATCCTCCAAACAGGAATGAAATGAATGCTACAGAATATGCTTACCGTCACACTCTGCTTGTTTCTCCCAGAAACTGATTTGACTTTTAGATCTATAAAATATAGATTAAGCATAACCTTTTACTTCATGGGATATTAAGGATCAAAGCACGAGCTTTCTTTGAACAGGATCTACAAAGGTAACTTTTCTCTCCAGAGCAGCAGGGTGGCATTGAAGTGCCTCATCGCTGGGAGTAATTTTCTCAAATATCAAATCAAATAATCATTATTAACTTAGGGGAGGATTTAAGAGTTTCAATAAGTTAAGTTTTGGTGTTGGAATGTTTCAGTTACTAGCTAATTAATGAGAACTCTTTGGAAATGCTTGCCATAGATGGTATTCTTTAAAAAGACCCGCTGCCATCCCTTCTTACAGTTTTTTTTTGTAGAATTGGGAATAGCATTTATGAGCGGTGACGTGGGCCACTGTTATGGCTTGAATCCTATAGCTATGTTATGCATTCGTTGGGGCTAGTTCCTTCTCTCTGGGCCTCTGTTTCCTCACGTGTAAGATGCAATTGTTGGGAAGATGAGACGTGTGATAGGCCTGGAATGGTATCTGGCTCATTGTAATCCCGATGTCAGTCTTTGCCATTTATAGGATTGTTGTTGCTGTCATCATCAGTAGCAATAGTAGTAGTAGTAGTAGTAGCAGTGCACTGTTTTCTAGGTTTTAGGGCCTTGGGGATATTACACTGTGTATTTGAATTACTTTCCTGTACTAGAAGCTTTTCACAGGGTCAGCATTTCCCCCCACGTTGTGTGTGGCAGGAGCAGAGTCCTGCCATTCTCAGTTCTTTTCCTGGGGTGTTGGGTAACATTCAGGTTGATGCAGGTTTCTGGTTGTGATGGCTGCATAGTCAGAGCAAGGTTCTTGAACTTTCTAGGCATTATGTTTTTATACGTAAAATGGGGATCATGAAACTGTGACACTTGCATGCAGATAAAACTTAGAAAAGAAACCCACGAAGGCAACAACCTCAAACTTAAGAAACAAATCCTTGTGACGCTCCAATGTGGACTTGAATTATAATAAAAATAATGTTACTTAGGGACGCCTGGGTGGCTCAGTTGGTTAAGCAGCTGCCTTCGGCTCAGGTCATGATCCCAGCGTCCTGGGATCGAGTCCCACATCAGGGTCCTTGCTCGGCAGGGAGCCTGCTTCTCCCTCTGCCTCTGCCTGCCTCTCTGTCTGCCTGTGCTCGCTCTCTCTCCCTCTCTCTCTGACAAATAAATAAATAAAATCTTTAAAAAAAAAAATAATGTTACTTATATATGTATAGATATAAGTTAAAAATATGACTCCTTATGTTTATGGCTCTTTTACAACTATGAAACTCAAACAGATTTTCACATAAAACCCGAAACAAAACTATAAAACCAATAAAATTAAAATGAATAACAACATTAATTTAATGTGATTGATGATGATGTTTTGCTGAAATTAAGTCATCATTGTTGAACTTAATAGTGGGAAGATATGTGTATGGTTTGCTGTTTTCCTTTTTGTCAGCTTGACTTTTGGATGGAAGTGGAATCCCAGAGGCTGAGTAAGCAGAGGACAGTGATAAAGCGAAAGACTCAGTCCCACACTATTGGTAGAGACCGGTCATCTACCATTATTGTCTTTTTCACAAGATCTTAACTTGAGGCTTCGGGTGAAATAGTGATTATGATATAATCACTGGTTATGATTAAGAAAAATGTAGCCATATGTAGATATTTTCTACTCAACTGTATGAAATTGGTGAAAAGGAGCAGAAAGAATCAGAGCTGAGACCACCAGCATCTATATTCATTTTTCTCTTGAAATTAACCTTACCATAGCTCTGAGTATTTGGTTCCTTGAATAGGAACATTTTGGAATTATGGACGACCTTTTGGAATGGAATTCTTCCGGGTAGAGGAGATCATGAAAACCTAGGTAGTGTGATTGCTGTTGTTTGTCCTTCTTCTAGTGCCCTGTTGTGGTGTACACAGGCACACACACACACACGCCTACATGCCCACATGCACGCACGCAAGTGTGGCCACCAGAAGCCACACTTCTGATGGAAGGACTATGGTGTAGAGTGGTCATTCAGATTGTCCAGATGATGCTTATTTTCCTTCACATGTTTAAGATAATCTTGGAAAAGTACAATATTTAAAAAATCGTCTGGACCTGGAGAGCCCAAGAAGGGATCAGCAGACTCAGTTTGAGGATGCCAAGAGGTGACTTAAGAAGTTAGTTCAGTCCTGGAAACCGGCAAAGGTTTTGTACCTTTAGTTCTTCATCTAGCAATGAGCTCAAAGTGATTAGTAAGTGTTTCTCAGTTGTGAAGGATGTATACAGTGTGCTTCAAAACAGTTTGCTTCTTCTTGGGGGGCCTGGGTGGCTCAGTGGGTTAAAGCCTCTGCCTTCAGCTCAAGTTATGATCTCAGGGTCCTGGGATCTGCTCAGCAGGAAGCCTGCTTCTCTTCCTCTCTCTCTGCCTGCCTCTCTGCCTACTTGTGATCTCTGTCTGTCAAATGAATAAATAAAATCCAAAACAAACAAACAAACAAACAAACCAACCCAGTTTACTTCTTAACAGTTTATCGAGGGAAGACACTTCCCTTGCAATTAAAATATATATATATTCCTTTGGTCATACAAAAGAAATGTAGAACACAGTGAGTGTCAGAAACGAAATTTTATAAATGCTATTGAATTGTCTGTTTTCTCTATCAGTTTCCTTGTAATCTTTGCTCTTCACTTCTTTGAGGTAGGGGCTATTTACAGGACTTTTTATTTATTTCATGAGGGACCTTCATGGGTTAAATATGGCTAATTACCTGTTCAGCTCTCCAAGGAAATTATCATTAATTCTAGGTTATTCTGGAAGTTAAAAAAGAAAAGTACATGCTTCTTTTGGAGTTATGATGTAGAATTTCTTGAAACTCTTAGTGAGATACATGGGTTAGTCTAATTATTAGATCTGTAATAGTGCATTTATTTGGCTTATTTTATTATAAAGTATCTTCCCAGGATGTGGGGAGTTTATCCTGTAATTGCTGCATTTTCCTGAGGTGGGTTGTTTATTTGGGCATCAGAAAATGTAACTTTGTAACATTCAGCTTTTAAGTAGGATTTACAAATTGGTGACATTAATTATGGACTGTACTATACTATTAAACTGTTGTGTTGATCAAATCCTTGGGTAGAATGCAATTTGTAAGGACAATTACGATTCATTTCTAATGTAAAATCTGACAATCTGAGAAATGAACATGAGAACCAGAATGCACATAATCTGCAATCAGAAATTCAATGTGACAGTTTGATTTCCTTATAAAAGGTGATAGTCTCCAATTAAAACCATGCTCAAACCCTTATTCAGCCTCTCTTCTGAAGGTGTTATTTTGCTATTACTGATATGTTATCTTGAACCTGTTTTCACTTATGGTACGCACATACCTGTGAGCTTTTGGAAGTCACTTTTCTCTCTGCAAAGCTTGGCATAGGCTTGAGCTTACTACAGTAGGTCTGTGAACGCTTGGCTAATTGAAAATCTATGCAAAATTACTCCTGTAACCTTACACCACCTGGTTCATTAATCTATTCATGATTAATTTAGATTTAAATGTTATTGATATACCCTAAATGTCTATCTCTTTTTATAAAAGATTTCAGTGGTGGTGGGGAAGAACATGTAAAGGCTACCAGAAACATATCTGGGTCACTGGAGAACTGAGCCTGCCTATTCAGGCTCCTCTAGGGGCCAGCAATGTGGCTTTCAAGCCCTACTGTGGTAAAGAGGGTGTAGGATGGATTCAAATATGGCAGTGTATCCTTGGGCAAATCAGTGAACTTCTGTGCCTCAGTTTTCCTATCTGTAAAATGGAATAGATAACCACAGCATGGCCATTGTAGCTTGTTGGGAGGATAAATTGAGGTAATGGATGCTTCAGTAGCTTGGGTACAGTGCTTAGCAGTTAATACGTGACAGCTATTGTGAGTTTTACTCTTTTAATTCTTTCTCAGATACAAGAGTAGGGGGATCTCACCTGAAGTGTTGAATTCTCTAGGGCTGATCATTTGGAAGGAGATGTGATGGGATCTCAGTTATTGGCATCATTTTGACCATTCTTTTCAGCTTCCCACTTCCCTTTCTCCCTGTGTTCCTGTTAGACCTCTGCATTGTGTCCCTGAACCCGACCTTAACTGGAGTGGGGAACACACCAAGAGGTTTGGCTCCTGGGCGTACACCCCTCCTTTCTGTTTAATCTAGCCCTCCAGCCCCTTGACCTCTCTTACCCTGTCGGTTTCCTGCCGACTTCTGCTCCACACAATACCCATACTCCACAAAAGTAACCCTAGCACTTTTGAACTAGCATGGCTTCGCATTCCTCACCTCCTCAAGCCTGCCATAGGGTAGACGGTAAATAACTAGTACAACCTCTGGTTTCCTTGTCCGCTTGCGCTGATGGCCAAGCCTGCAGCAACTTGACAGGCTCCCTGGGTCTTGAAGTGGGCTGCTGTCTGGAGGTGGAAACCCTCCCAGCTCTGTGAGCTGATTTCCTTGCATTCTTTATCTGTGGGTCGGCTGATTGGCTGGGTCCTCAAAGCTGGAGATAATCATCATCATCACAATAGCTACATTTATTCAGCTCTCCCAGTGGGCTGTGCGCTATCTTAATCACTTAATCCTAATTCACTGCTTTCAAGGCAGCACTCTCCTCACCCTGGTTTTGGATGGGATGGGACTGAGGTGAGGAGAGGGGTTTGGGGCCTTTTCTGAGCCGCCACAGCTGGGGATGGGGGTGATGGGTACCAGCAGTCAGGTCTAACTCCAGAGCCCTGGCTTTGAACCACCTCTCTGGTTACCTTTTCTATTTTTATTAACATTTTTTTTAAAAAGATTTTATTTATTTATTTGACAGAGATCACAGTACTCAGAGAGGCAGGCAGAGAGAGAGAGAAGGAAGCAGGCTCCCTGCTGAGCAGAGAGCCCGATGCGGGACTCTATCCCAGGACCCTGAGATCATGACCTGAGCCGAAGGCAGCGGCTTAACCCACTGAGCCACCCTGGTGCCCCTATTTCTATGAACATTTATGCTAAACCATTATAATTACTCTCTTTACCGCTATGAGCCTGATTCCTTTTTGTTGTGAGTAGTTTTTTAAATTGAAAAAGTAATGTATGTGTAAGGGCCTACTTAGCCAGAGGGAGCCATTTTGTTGTTTATGCAGCAAACTTAGATTGACCCTGCCCGCGCCCCCCCCCCCAACCCGAAGCTTACTTGGAAACAAGTCTGGGAAACCAGAAAAATATGACTGACCAGCCCCTGATAATGAAGCCCAAATACAAGGACGTGTCCGGCCAGGTGGAAACGTCCAATCAATAAAAGCACACGTATTACCTCCCTACCCGCCAAGGATGAGCGAAGCCAGGTGGAGACATCCAATCAGGAAAGCACCTCTCTAACCACTCAAGAATGTGGGCCCTACCTTTTGGGCGCCAATTCTGACCAGAGTAATAGGCTAGTTCAAATAACTACTATAGGGTGAATTGTAATTCAGTTGGCCCCCTGTGTGTGTCCAGGCTCCACCACATGGCCTTTACTCCATAAAAGTTAGTCTGTGAGACTGGGAGGGGTTGCCTCTTCGCAAGAGACGGCCCTGGCTGGTCAGTTTGATTCTCGATTCTTGGCGCGAAATAAAGCTTTGCTTGACCTTCGCTTTGTATCAGTCTCGTCCTTTTGTCTACGGACCCTTTCAGTATGCACCTCTTAAAAAGGCCAGCAGTGGAAGAGTACAGTCTCGCTTGGAGACTTCTTACGTCCCAGACCACTGAATCAGCTTGTTCCCAAATGGTGGCCGCGGTGGCTTCTATTAATTTCTTTTGTATCCTTTAATGATATTCTGTGTATATGTGTAGAATACCCACTTGTATGTACATGGGAACATTCCACCGCTTTCCTTTAAAAGATCTTAGAGATGGTTACCCCTGACTCTTAGCACTCCCCTTGACACCTTCTTCGGATAGAAAATAAAGGCCGTTTTGCTTGAACTTGCTCAATTTCCTGCTGTCTGCACCTGTAATCTTCCCTATCTGCAGCTCTTCCTCTTTTCTCCCTCCGGTATCCACAGAAGAAATGTCTGTTTTTCTGTTCAAGGTTAATCCCTTCACCCCTGTTCTTGATCCAGTCCCATTCCATTAGGTGTGTTTCACTCTTTATAGGTTGCAATCTCTAAGAATGCTCCGGTGCTTCCCATTATAAAAAAAGCAGAAGCAAAACCAAACAACCTCCCTCTCTGACTTTCTCTTGACCCTTCTCCCTCTCTGAATACTATGCTCTGCTTCCTTCCCTTCTAGTCAGTTATTTATTTATTCAGTAAATACGTGAATTTATTCAGTAAATACGTAGAGCACAGGTAGATACAATTTGGTCCTTGTCTTCAAGAGGCTCCCATTGAGTCTGGTATGAAGAGAGGTGTGAACCAACAAGTGGGAAGTGTTACCAAGGAGTCCATTTTAAGTCATCTTGAAGGACTCAGGTTCTGAAATAACCTGGATTTAAATCCTGGTTCTGTATTTGACAGCCGTGGGACCTTGGAAAATTACTGTGTTTCTTTGTTTGTTTCTTCATCTCCAAGTTGGAAACCTATATGGTACAATGGACATGATGATTCATCGTGTTAGAATGAGGGTTGACACATAAGTTTTATTTATTTTTTTTAAAGATTTTATTTATTTATTTGACAGAGATCACAGTAGACAGAGAGGCAGGCAGAGAGAGAGGAGGAAGCAGGCTCCCTGCTGAGCAGAGAGCCCGATGTGGGACTCGATCCCAGGACCCTGAGATCATGACCTGAGCCGAAGGCAGCGGCTTAACCCACTGAGCCACCCAGGTGCCCGACACATAAGTTTTAAATAGGTCTTAGCCTGTTGCTGCTAGTATGAGGGCACTGGTGAAGGGTAGAGTGTTCTTGTTGACGAGGGATTCAGCCAACTCCCATTGGTTCCTCAACCTTCCTTTGCTTCTGTTTATTCCACTGAAATTGCTTGGGCAGATCCATTATTACCAACATGGTGGCTGATTTTCAAACTTCATCTTACTTGACTTACTTCACAGGATTAGCTTCTTGAAAGCTTTGCCATGATGTGTACTTTTCTTCTGATCTTTGCTCATCTTTCTTTGTACCATTTTATTTAATTAATTAATTTATTTATTTGACAGAGAGAAACCACAAGTAGGCAGAGAGGCAGGCAGAGAGAGAGAGAGGAGGAAGCAGGCTCCCCGCAGAGCAGAGAGCCCGATGTGGGGCTCGATCCCAGGACCCCGGGACCATGATGTGAGCTGAAGGCAGAGGCTTTAACCCACTGAGCCACCCAGGTGCCCCTCTTTGCACCATTTTAAATTAGTGTTCCCAAGTACTGTCTCCAGTCATATTCTTCCAGGTTATACCTCCTTTCAGCCTGAGCTTATCTATTTCCTTAGCTTTTACTACTACCTAGATTAGTGTTTTTCAGGAGGACTTTCTGTGATGAGATATTCTGTTTTGCTTGCCCCTTAGCATCTTCTCCGCTAAGTCAGCTTCCCTGATGGTGATGTGATGATTTACCCTTTTTGGAGAACAGGCACATCTTATTCTGGCCAAAATGGTGCACTTTCATAGCCCCTGATGCCACCATCAGTGGTAGGTTTATGAGCCAAACAGCATCAGCAATGACAGAACCAGGTGTGGGATCACATCCCTTAGAAGGGCTGTCATCAAGAAGGCAAGAGATAACACATGATGGTGAGGATGTAAAGGGAACCCTTTCCCCGGCCAGGTGGAAACGTCCAATCAATAAAAGCACACGTATTACCTCCCTACCCGCACTGTTGGTGGCACTGTAAATTCAGTCACCGTGGAAAACCGTGTGGAGGTTCCTCAAAAAATTGTAAATAAAACCATCATTCAGCAGTCCCACAGGATATATATCCAAAGGAAATTAAATCAGGATCTCGAAGAGACATGGCACTCCCATGTCTATTGCAGCATTATTCACAATAACCTAGATATAGAAACAATCTAAATGTCTGTCAACAGATGAATGAACAAAGAAAAGATGTACTATGTATACACACACAATAGAATATTTTCCAGTCACGATTAAAGGAAATCCTGTCCTTTGCAACAACACGTATGGACCTGGACATTTTGCTTAATGAGATAAGCCAGACTGAGAAAGATAGATATTGTATGATATCACTTATAATGTGGAATCTAAAAAAGCCAAACTTGTACAGACTAGAGAGCACAATGATGGTTACCAAGGCCCAGGGTGGTGGGAAGGATGGGGTAACTGGAGAGATATTAAAGGCTACAAACTTCCAACTAAAATGTAAGTTCAAGATCTCCAGTGCATAGCATAGTGATTAAATAATACTGTATCATCTACTCCAAAATCACTAAGAGACCAGAACTCAAATGTTCTCACTACAAAAAATAAGTGATAATTATGTGATATGATAAAGGTATCAGCTAACGCAATGGTGGTAATCACTGTAATATATACATGTATGAAATCAACACTTTGGGCACTGTTAGCTTACACAATGTTAAGTGTCATTGATATCTCAGAAAGAAAAGAAATAGGGGAGGATTATTTTCACACCCTTGTGAGATCTGCAGTCCTGAATAATTTGCCCTAGTTTATTAGGATCATTGGGTGCCTTCTCATGGCTGTGGCTGTCAGCTGAGCACTTCCCCATAATCCTTGTTGACCTGTTTTATAGGTGTCCTTGAATAGTGAAATTATCAACATGGAACCATGTACTTTTAGAAGTACTTTGCAAATATACTTGGGCTAATGTTGTTAGAGCCGGATTTTGGCATTGCTGGAAGATTGCCAAGGGCAATTAGGCTGAAGTTGCTTGAGCTCGCAGCTTGACTGTAGAAATTGGTGTGTTCAAAACCTAATGTTTTGAACATAGAATGCCATATGTTGAAAATTCATTGTGCCATGATATGTTACGGTGCAGATTTGGTGCAGTATTGGGCTGCTCTGTGTCTGATTCTATTCAAGGATTTAGCTTTCTGGATACCTCAGGATGACAAGTGCAAAGAAAAGCATTAAGATGAGGAAACTTTCTATTTCAGTGTGGGTAGCCCTTGCAGGACTGTTACTTTGTGATACTATTTTTGGAATCACCAGAAAGAGAAAATAAGTGATCCAGGCTCTTTATTTTTTTCTCTAGAGCCTTTTGGGTTGTCAACTCCTTCAGGGCAGCTGACATGTATCGTAGGTCTTTTTGGGCCAGGCCTACTGTGGTGTTGGCTTAGCTAGATGTTAACTGTATAACCAGCTTGGGTAATGTTTCTAGAAGAAATGTAAAATGAACTACATTTTATGCATAATACTAGGACTGGATGTAAGAGTTGGGATTGTGCTCTTTTTTTTGTTTTTCAGATGTTAACCTTGTAATATGCACTCATCGTTTGGGCTCATTTGTAGTGAGGAACCAATGTAGACACTAGTAACAAAAAGTAATCATCAAATTATGCAAGAAAAGTTTTCAGCAATTTAGTTATTGTAGAGTTCAAACTTCATCAAGAATTAAAAATACTTGGGGCGCCTGGGTGGCTCAGTGGGTTGGGCCGCTGCCTTCGGCTCGGGTCATGATCTCAGGGTCCTGGGATCGAGTCCCGCATCGGGCTCTCTGCTCAGCGGGGAGCCTGCTTCCCTCTCTCTCTCTGCCTGTCTCTCCATCTACTTGTGATTTCTCTCTGTCAAATAAATACATAGAATCTTAAAAAAAAAAAAAGAATTAAAAATACTTAATTTTCTTTGATTGATGTTGCCCTGTAATTTTTGATTTGGATGTGTGTGTGTGTGTGTTTTTCTTGAATGTGGATATTTTTGTGACTTACATTTTAGTCTGAATTGGGAGGGCATGGTTTATAAGGCTTGTGGTATATACTGCAGTTTAAATTCTACAAATTAGAAATAAAACTACTTATTCCATCTCTATTAAACCCTTAAGAGAGCAACTTTAAGACATAAATGGGGAAAACTCCCTAGCAAAACACATTCTTGGGACACCTGGGTGGCTCAGTGGTTTAAGCATTTGACTTCAGCTCAGGTCATGACCCTGGGGGTTCCTGGGATTGAGCCCCTACTTGGGCTCCCTGCTCAGGGGTGAGTCTGCTTCTCCTTCTTCCTCTTCCCACACTCACACTCTTTCTTCCTCTTCCCCTTCCTGCACTCATGCTCTCTCTCTCCCAAATAAATAAATAAAGTCTTAAAAACAAACAAACAAACAAACAAACAAACATATTCTTATTAGTTTATAGAAATCACAGTCTGCCCCTTCCTCCCCCTGGCTTGTTATACTCACTCACCAGAACTTTTAAGGTATAACTTTGTGGTCAGTGTTTTAACACTTAATAATCACCCAGTTGGAATTGTGCTTGTTTTTCTTGTTAACATTTCATTTTCAAATTTCTTTGCCTCAGAAACTGCTTTATTTCCACTGTGAGTCCTCCCTAGATTTGGTAACAGCAGCTGTCCCAGCGTAGCAGTGGGGACCGAGGGAAGGGGAATGAGGATTTTGGAGTCACAGGGACTGAGTGTCCATTTCCAGCCTGATCACTTTTCACACTGGCAAATCACTTCTCTGACACTTCATTTTCTGATGTCTAAGATGGGGATAATGGTTAATTAATAGGATTGTTGGGTGTGTTGGTAATTACAAAGAGTGCTCAGGAAGTGGTAGTGATTATGATGAGGTGGACTACAGTCCTCTGGGTACTGAGGGTCTTGGGTTTTGTCTCAGTCAGAGCCTTTTTTGATTTAAAGAAACAGACCCTTATACAATATGTAGTTTGAAATGGGAAAGGGCAGTTGTAAAGACACAGGGGGGTATATTCTTGGATCAAGCATAGTAAATGTAGCTGATCTTCCCAAGGGTTTGGAACCAAGAACTGATAGCTGGCAGCTTCTGTCATTCTCTCTTTTCAGGGGTCACACAGCCTCGTTTTGCTTCTCACTAGGCATTTGTTCCATTGTTGTGTCTCCACAGAGCACAGCTTCTGTGTCTGTGATCTTCACACAGCCAAGCTCAGAGCCTCGCAATTCCAGACCTACATGCTCTCGACCCACGCGAGAACAGATTGTCATTCTCATCTCCGAATCCCAAATCCAGATTTTTGGTAGAGTGAGGATCTGATTGGCTCTGGTTGGGTGTGGGGGTGGAGCTCTGCTCACATCTGTGGTCAGGCCTGGCTCACAGAGAACAACGAAGCCTGCTGGGGCCACCCCGCTGACATAGAGAAGGGGTTCTGTGCATGAGGCAGAGAAGCCAACGAGTATCTACCATATTGACATGTGGGTCTTTGGAGATTCCTTGATGATAGTCTTGGCACTGGAAGACTGAGCTCAGAAGACTTTGTCCAAGCTAGTTTTTTTTTTTTTTTAAATTAACATATAATGCATTATTTGTTTCATGGGTATAGGTCTGCTGTTCATCAGTCCTACACAGTTCATAGCACTCACCATAACACATATCCTCTCCAATGTCCATTCAGACACCCCATCCCTCCCATACCCTCCCCTCCAGCAATGCTGTTTATTTCCCGAGATTAAGAGTCTCTTACCGTCTGTTTCCCTCTCTGGTTTCATCTTGTTTCATTTTCCCCTCTCTTCCCCTATGATCCTCTGTCTTGTTTCTGGAGTTCCTCATATCAGAGAGATCATATGATAATTGTCTTTCTCTGATTGACTTATTTCACTTAGCTTAATACCTTCTAGTTCCATTCATGTTGTTGCAAATGGCAAGATTTCATTTTCTTGATGGCTGTATAGTATTCCATTGTGTGTGTATCTATCTATATAAAAGATCGTTATCCATTTACCCCTAGTTTCCCATTAGAGTCACAAGTAGTTGTGACAGGCTTTATAAGCACTTGTGACAGGCTCTACCTTCAGATATTCTGATTCAGTTGGTTTGGAATGTTAAGAAAACAAAAACTCTTCAGCTGATTCTCAGGTATGGTCAGTTGAAAACTACTGACCTACAGTGTTCCCTGTACTAGGTCTAGGCATTCAAAGATGAGGAAGAACCAAAGTCCCTGGCATATTAAAAACAAAACAAAAAGAAAACCAAAGACATAAACACAAACTGCAAACAATGATCAGTGACCCAAGGGAATTGTAAAGGAAGAGCTTTGGATGAAGAGTGGTGGGCTTATCATTTTTTGCTGATAATGAAGGGTGACTCCGCCCACCCCCACCACAGGTTTATTCATGCAGTACCTACTCAGGTCTGCTTACCTCCATCTCATTCACCCAGCTAGCTGTCCCTGTCCTGAGGCCCAGGCTCTAGGCATGGCCTTGGGAAACTGCCACTGCTTGAGTTCTCAGCCCCAAAGAAAAATGACAACATTGCGAGGCCTCGGCAGCTGTCAAGAGAATGGTGCAATATAACTGACATCCAGCAAATAGAGCTGCTGGCAAAATGACCATGACAAAAATCCTGCTCTCAGGAGCCTATGCCCACTCTGGGGAGGGGATCTGCACACATTTACAGCAGTAACAAATGGATTTAACTGGATTAGAGGATGATTTCAGCCCCCAGTGAGGGGAGACTGTTGGATGTGGTTTTAAGGAGAATGATGGTGACCTGAACCAAGGTGATACGATGGAGTTCTAGAATCTAGGTGAGGTTTGGTGGGGCGAGGTCCAGAGCCGATGACCAAGAAAGAATTCTTGAGACATCTTTGGTGCAAAATGGTGGTTTATTAAAGCACGAGGACAGGACCCGTGGGCAGAAAGAGCTGCTGCCCTGGGTTGTGAGGGATGGCAGGTTATGTACCCTGCTGTTGGGGGAAGGTGAAGGAGAGGGAGGTTTCAATGGAGCTTCCATATGCTAAATGGGGCCTACTAGGGGCCAGGATACTGGAGGTCTTGAGGCTTGATCAATGTTGTCTTTTCCCTTTTGGCAAGCCATTAACATCAAGATAGTTGGGAGATTCCTAAGAATGTCACATTTGTCCCACCCTGGAGTAATGGGGGTGAAGGGGAGATTGCGAGGTGTCAACCTTTTGCTGGGGTGAGGGGGAGATTGCGAGGTATCAGCCTTTTTGCTTTGTCCTTCTGCTCCCTCATCAATGATGGTGGGGATGTTAGTGTGGGAAGGAAGGGGACTTGTGGTGATTTTTTCAACTAAGGCTTCAGACAGCCTGTGAGGACAGACGCTTCCTACTCAACTGGTACCAGGAGAAACTGATGTTCAGGGAGTTTCAGTGTCTGGGGTCACACAGCTGATCCCTATCTGAGCTGGATTCCAATCTAGGTGAGTTGGCTTCTAGGACCCAGGGTGTTAGCTTTCTACTGGGGAACGCAGGGCAGTAAATAAGAGTCTCGGAAGAGGTGTGCTTATGGGTAAGTTAGAACCTTCAGGAAGCAGGTGATGTTTGAAAGGGGAGTATGTGAAGGAACCGAGTAGCAAACTGAGTAGCAAACGGCAGGAGCACGGGTATGGAGAAGGACAGGACTAGGACAGCCTCTCAGTCAGAGCCCAGACAAGAAATAAAAACATTGGTGGAACAGTTTAACAGGGGAATTGCTTACGAAAGTGTTGGAGGGGAAAGGGCAAAGAGGGGATGCTGCCTGAGAGGGACCCTGTGGCGGGACTCAGATATCTGTGGGCACTTGGCTCTTTGTTGACCCCTTGGGGGAGGCCCTTAGGGCTGGGGCTCAGACTCCTGTGAGGTCTGAGGGGTTATGTTGTAATTAAACTGTTGTAACTAAAAATTTTTTCTAACTTTCGTTTCTCCAAACATGCTTGCTTGGCTATTCCTTAGACTGCTTCTGCACCCGCGTCCCCATCCTCTAGTCCTATATTTGAAAAGTTGTGTTAATGCAATAGAACTAGCTGAGTTGGTCCAAAAACTGCCTTGGTGGGCTTTACAGTGTTTTGAGAGTATTTCTAATACTTCTTAGTAAATAGCGCCTGGCAACAGGCCCGTTAAGGAGCCCTGAAGGAAATGGTCGAGAACAGCCACTGTTCTTCCATTCCCTCTGGGGCTTTCCCTCTGGGGCGTCTTGTATCTCTTGTATTCAACTGTTGTTTATTGGTTAAGTTGATTATTCATAGCATGTTTTTGTACTTTTTGTATTTGTGACTGTTCCGTAAGAGGAATAAAAAAGTCCCTGGCCTTAAAGTGCTCTGGTGTCCAACTGCTATGGCTCCCTCCCTTTCCTCTGTCTTGTTTGCTGTAGCTGTGCTGGTCCCTATTCCTTGAGCGCCCCAGACTTGCTCCTTTCTGGGGGCTGCTTTTCCTCTGAGCTGCTTTCCTCCATGTCCACACAGCAACCCCCTTAGTCCGCTTTCAGCTCCGCTCCAGTTCCACACTCCCTGTCAGACCTCTGCCGGCCCAGTTCCCCGCATTTAAAATTGCAAACTGCAAACGCTCCCGCCTGGCTTCCTAGCCTCCCCTCGCCTTGCTTGGCTTTTCGTTTTAGCATAACAAGCGTCACCTTCTAACATCCTCTGTAACTTATTTATGGTGTTTACGGTCTCTTCCCGAAGAGAAGGAAAGTTCCTTTAGGACTGGAGTCCTTGTTTTATTTACCAGTGTACTCCTTGTCAAGAATATAGTAATGTTTAATAAACATTTGCTGAGTGCCTGCCTTCAGATTCTGTTATGCTGTTAGAAGAGGAAATTTTCTGTTACAGGTTTTTCCCGAATCATGGCTGAGGATGAATGTGACTTCAGCCTTCCATCATGGTTATGTTTGCCAGTTAATAGCATGTATTTAACCAGATATAGTTAGCAAGGAGGGATCGCTTTTCCTTCTGGTCGCCATTGAACAGCTCTGATGTGCGCTGCCCTCACGGTCTCTCACCGCGGTTATTGTCTTGCTGCTCTTTTGGCTTTAAGCTTCTCTGGGCAGGGACTGAGTCCTCTTCATTTTTGACATCCTCTCTTGCCCCATATTAGCAACCTAATCATGCAGTAGGAAGATTAGGAGTAGGAGATTAGGTTTTTGCTTAAAATCCTAAATCCCGTTTTATTTTGGTACCATGTCCTCCTTTGCATGATAAAGTTACCAGGTGAGTGGTATTTACCTTAACATTCTCAACATAGCATGAGATCCTTTACATTTACAATAAAGAAAAATGATAGATTTCTTTTATCTCTGCCATTAATAAGTGTCATAAAATAGGAAAATAAAGCTAAGTCAATACGTTATTGCCACAGAAATTGAATTCGTGTCAAAAGGATTTGTGCGTGTGATGTAGTGATTCGTATATTTTTCTTGGAATTAAGTCTCCAGCAGGTTGACAACATCAATAATTCACAAAACCAAGGAGCTTTTTGAAATTGGTTAATTTATATATGTGAATTACAAAACCAGTGAATAATGTGCTTAATGTATTCTGACATATTTGCAAATATGCATTAAAAAACCCCTAGTCTGTGTTTACAATATTAGATTTTTTAGATTTTTTTTTTAACTTCATACATTATTATTTGAAAAGGAACTTATCTATATTTTCTGCTTGGTATGGAAAGTATTATCCATAGTAATGTAAAAAAGCTTTTCTCGGGGCGCCTGGGTGGCTCACTGGGTTAAAGCCTCTGCCTTCGGCTCAGGTCATGATCCTGGGGTCCTGGGATCCAGCCCCGCATCGGGCTCTCTGCTCAGCGGGGAGCCTGCTTCCTCCCTCTCTCTGCCTGCCTCTCTGCCTGCTTGTGATCTCTCTCTGTCAAATAAATAAAAAATTCTTAAAAAAAAAAAGCTTTTCTCATTATAAAAATAAATAAGCTTATTCTAGACAACTGGGAATATAGAGGAAAATGTGGGGGAAAAAATTGCTCCAAATCCCACAATCCGGATATATAAAATTAAAAATAGTTCCTGTCTTTTTTTCCCCTATAGGAGTGTTTATTAGTGGAGTTGGAATTATATTGCATATGCAATTTTAAATGCATCTTTTTTTCATGTAACAATAGTATGCATTTTCCTATGTAATTATAGTAGGCTGGACTGTAGTTATATAATCATTCCCATATTCTGGGAAGTTTTAGGTTGATGACAATTCTAGGTATTTAAGATAAAATATAGTAACAAATACCTGTGTACACACTTCTGTTTTTATTTTCTAATTCTAGAAGTAGAATTATTAGGTTAAAGAATATGAACATAGGATTTGTTTCACCAAATCCTTCTCTAAAAAGGTTCAACAAAACTTAATTTCCTTATGGTGATGCTAGAATGTAAAAAAACAAAATCCTTCTTGAACCAATAAGGAATGATGCATGGTTAGCTTTGGGAATATTCAGGCTGCATCGGTGTCTGAGTAAGACCTCTAGGAGACTGACTCAGGCTCAGAAACAACTTATCTAAACTTAGTTTAGATAAGCTTCAAGGTACTCTAGGACCATTTCTGGCAGTGAATACTTTAAATACTTTTCAGCATTCTCCAGATGACTATAAAGGTCATGGATTCTGGTGACCTAGAACCAAATCGACTTGTAGAGCTGCTCAGAGATTTGAATTGCCTTTTCTTGGACCCATTGCACAGGAGTTTTTGATGTGATAGTAGACGGGAAAAGAACTGGAATGGCTGAGGAGAGCATCTTAAAATAGGTATTAAAATAAGTTCAAGCTGTTACTAGAATTAACCATTTTGTTTTTCCTTTCATTTTTCCTCACCATTAAGTTTTTTGAAGGAAAAAGAACACTGGAGTTGAGTTAGAATTTAAAAAAAAAGAGAGACTTGTTAGGTGCCCAGCTCCTGTGTTGTGTCATCTAGGAGAGAAGTTCAAGTAACAATTTGATAATTGGTTTTTCTAGAGAGGTAGTGGTTTTCTAGCAGTTCTGTTGCTGCCTTTTGATCCTTCTGAAATTGTTGAGTTTTCTTAGAAATTAATTTTTTCCCTTCTATGAATGCTTAGCTGATGTCTCTTCCTGAAAGCTAGTGTATATCGAGGACTCTCCTTTCCCAAAGGAGGAATTATGGAGAAGAGAGGTTAGGTTCTCCCACAGGTGAGAGTAGAGAAGACGGGGGTAATGGCCGGGTGTTTATTTTTCTGAGGTAGGCACGGTTTGGTTTTGAATAAATGAACAGATCAAAAGAAGCTGGAGAGATTTTACTCATTCTCACCTGTCCCTAACATGTCTCACTTTCTCTACCGGGGACTAAAAATATGACCGCATGAAAAGCCAGTCAAAAGCTTTTCTTTATGTTATCAAAGAGCCAGCTCTACTCTTATCCTCAGTGCTATGAAAGCGTCAGTATTATTTTTGGACATTTCTGAGCTATTAAATATGGAGTCCTTGAATACTTTCACATCTAGGTATGTTGTATCGTTGCCTGGGAAATGAACCTTAGGCTCTGTAGGTGTGGTTAGTGTCTTGATTAGTCCTATACCTTTATAGTCCTGCGGTCTTCACAATTGGCATTGACATTAAACAGGTGTGTGGGCCAGAAATGTTAGGATAAAGCACGAGTTAGCATTTGGTGGAAAGGAATAATCTGGAATTGGAAACAAGTGTGAGCAGTGCATTACCATAGCATCACCCACACCTTTTAAAAGAAGTTTGATCCATTTTTCCTTTTGGATGTAAATTTGTTGCGTCAGTAACCCATTAGGCACTTACTTTGACAGGCAAATAGTGTTATGTCCTGGTTTGATCTAATGAGCAAGCCTTGATCCTTTAGTACTAAATATATACTTACAGGGTAGAATTATTGTACCTTTAGGGATAGACTAAGCATTTGAATAAATGACGCAATAATTCACCCTACCCCCTAGAGAGTGTTGAATTCTCTTAAAACAGTACTAATTGGTGCCTCTCACTACATGGCAGTGAGACCTGTTCCAACTGTACCAGCTCAGTGTTTCTCACTTTGAAAAACGTCTTCTACTTTCTACCTGTACCCTTCATTTAGCTTGTTTCGGGGACACTGGTTTTTAAGAGAGCCACCTGACGAGAGTTTCGAATGTGTGCTCAAGGGATATTTTGTGGCTGGTGGCGGTGGAGTGCAGAGCAGTGTTTCTCACGGGGTCCTGGGCTGGTGGCTGCATTGCCACCTGGAGCCTGTGGATGCCTAAACCCCACTTTAGACCTACTGAGTCAGAATGTTGAGTAGCCGAGACCTTGTCATCTTCTTTCACAGAGAAAATCTTGGTGTGTTCTAGCGCACACAAGCAAGGTGTAAACCAGGTGGCCGAGAGGGTCTCATTGATGAAACTGGGTTTGAGTCAGGCGCCTTCAGAGGCTTTAATCTTACAAGTTTTCCTCGTTAGTGATTCATCATAATGACTTAGTTAAAGGATATAAATTGATGAAATTAAATTGCAACAGCTAAAAATTATTTTTAAAATAGTATCATGTATTTGACTTGATCAGAGTCGTGATCAGAGCTTATTAGCTTGACATTTGGTAGTGGGTGCCATGTAACTAATGACATGAGTGGACAGATCCTTTGCTTCCTGCTGGTTGCAGTGTGTTATCCAATGAAGGAAAATAGAAATTTGCTAAAAGTCTTGGCTACAGCTTGGATTCTTCTTTGTCGTCGTTGTCGTCTTCTTCTTTTTTTTTTCAGTGTATGTGGACCTTGGGTTTTTATGTTGCTTTGTATTCTGTAGTTTAACTGGTCTTGTTTATTTCCTTGTAAACTAAGTTGGCTGGGGAGGGACCCCTTGCTATTTAAAGCATTTCATACAGTGCTCTGCAAGCTCTAGATCTATTTTTTGACAGCATAGATGTTCTTCAGTAAAGGTTTTGATGTCTTGCTTAAATGTGAATGTAGAGAGCTATGTTCTGTGTGTTTGTTTTTTTTTTTTAAAGATTTTATATATTTATTTGACAGAGAGATCACAAGTAGGCAGAGAGGCAGGCAGAGAGAGAGGAGGAAGCAGGCTCCCTGCTGAGCAGAGATCCCGATGCGGGACTTGATCCCAGGACCCTGAGATCATGACCTGAGCCGAAGGCAGAGGCTTAACCCACTGAGCAACCCAGGTGCCCGTGAGACCTACGTTCTGTATTTCTACCTTTTTTTTTTCTTCAAAAGAACATAGGATCCAAAAAAAAAAAAAAAAAAAAAACCCAAAACAAAACAAAAAACCTATAAAGACTTTTTCTCTTTTAGTTCCAGAGTGATCCTCTTGACCATTCATCCTAGGAATTGTCATTACAGAAGACATTCCTCCCTATCTATATGAGGTGTTCCTTACTTTTTCAGGAGAAAGTAGAATTAGTAAACTGAGCAACGTAGGAACACAGGAAGAAAGGTGAGTTTTTTGGTTTGGGAAAGGATCCCTGACGTACTTTAATACGACACCTGAACCATTTACCAACGGTTCTGCATACAGAACTGTTTTTGAAATTATTGCCCATTTGATTTATCCCATTGCCATAAAGCATAAATAACACCTATACAATCATAGATCAGGTAATGTAACTCAAGATCACAAAATCACATTTAGGTATGAATGTTTTAGTAGGTCTAAAACTGTATGCTTTTGATTTCTGTGTATGTGTGTGGAGGAACAAATACAAAAGTTGCTATTAGGTTATTTTTGAAGTGGTCACATCTGCTTACATTGAATGTTTCCATTCCCTTCTTGGTATGGGTATCAGCAAATGCTACTTGTGAGCTGGATTGATGGGTGCAGTTCCTACTTCCCCCAAGCAGAAGCCAGAGTAAAAAGCATTGCTGGTAGCTATCAAACAAACAACTACATTTTTTTAAGTGTCTTGGCTAACCAGACATAAAGAGTACCTTGGAGTAGCAGTAAAAAGGCAGTAACTTTTTATAATAAAGTTCTTGCTTTTTTAAATTAAGGATGTCACCCTTGTAGTTTTAGATCTACTACAAAAAGGCGGAAACCCCACAGAATTACCCGAGGGTTTTATGTCTATCCTTTCCTTTCTCCTGCCCGTTGGACTTTTTAGGAGTCTGTGATCTAAACATCGACATAATGTCCACTTCATAGAAAACTTGAATTAACTTTGCAAATATCGTACAAAAGGGTACCGCTTGATAAAACTGTATATTTTAAAAATAAGCCATGTCTATTTTTCCTTTGGGTCATGTTTGAAGTCGACTGGGATTGGACATTTCAGTTTTTAGGGAAAATTACTCATGTGTAGATCTATTTAAATTTTTGAATGCTGATGGGTTTTGTAGTAGTCTCTTTCAGATTGCATGCATATAAATAAATAGCTATGCAATTTCTCTTTTTTTGAAAGCTAAATTTTGAAACGACACTTATTCTGGTTTTCCTGTTTTGGAATAGGAACCAAAGTTTTTGTATTGGTTTTCCAAATCTTTACGCTGTTAGTCACTACCTGCAGTCTTGTTGAGTGTCCTTGAGTTTGCCATCACTTCCTGCCCTGCTGGCTTCTCTGGGTCTTGGTATGGATGGTGGGGAGAATTGATAGGCAGGTGCTTTCCAGAGAAGGAATAAGGAACTTGAACTTGGCTTCTTGTTTTTTCTCTCAGACTGTTGTTAGACTTCCTGAACTTGGATCCCTTTGAGTTTTCTTACCCCTGCAATATAATTCTGTCACAATTCATCACATGTTCTTTTTTGTAGAAGACTGTTTGTAATATAGCTAGTAACTGGGCATGCCTATGTGCTTGCATAGTTTTTAAAAAACTAAAGCATTGAACAAATGGAGTCCTTTTAAAAGCTAGATTCTTTAAATTTTTATTTGAGACAGAGAGAGCATGAGCACATGAGCAGGGAGTCCAATGGGGCTCTGTCCCAGGACCCTGGGATCATGACCTCAGCTGAAGGCATTTGCTTAACCAACTGAGCCACCCAGGTGCCACTAAAGCTAGATTCTCAGTGAGATGGTTTCACCATCTAAAGAAGTTTTGACCAAAAAAATTGATCTTACGCATCTTTCTTCTACATAAGGGTGACTGTTCTATTCTGAGTTGTGAGTTCAACTCTAACTGAGAGGGCTATGTAGCTTTCGACCTTCGGAGTTATAAAAAAAATGTTGTTTCTGGGTATTTACATGTTCTGTGTTTTGCATCCTGTAACCTCCACTACCCACTTTTCCTGTTTGGTATTGTACTTTTCTGCATCTTTTCTGCAGTCTTTAGATCGTGAATCCTCCTTGGGCTCGACTCTAGTTTTTAAAAATTGTTTCTTTCCATTCCCTCGATGTTGCTTTTATGACATTTTCCTTAGGCAACTCAAACAGGTATTTGGGACTATTTCACTGAGGAAGGTGTTTTCTTTTTACCATGGTATACTTCTCTAAACAGGATTCCAGCGGGATCCTTTTTCTGTGGCCTGACTTTTTAAGCATTAGGTCATCTAGAATGCCATTGTCTTGGTAATTGGCTGTAGGCCTCTCCTCCTGTGAGAGGAATGCAGAACGATCCCTTTCAGGGGCCATGCCCCATTGGGATTGGGGTGGTATCTCTGGTGGAAGAATAGAGATGTGTTAACCACGGGCAGTGGGCTGGAAATCTCTGTTGGTGGGAAACTGGTGCATACAGCAGGCAGTTAGAGGGAGGGGCTCCCCACACAGTCTTTCTACTGCTCCTTTTCCTGCGAACTTGAGAGCCATGTAGACTGGTGTCTAATTGTAATAATGGCCTGTGGGAGGAGACTGTGACCCCTAAGTACCTCAGAAATCTTAATAGTTCTTCCCAGGGGTATACCCACTTTTAAGGACTTCTGTGCTTGATATTTTCAAGGACTGAAGGTAATATTGAAGACAACTTCTAGCCCAGAATTAAAAACCATTTAATTCAGTACTCTCCTTTCTTCCCAATTGAACAGAGCGTTTAGGTTAGAACCTAGTGGTGGGGCTATTAAGTGTGGTCGGTTAGTTACTCAGCTTTGGTTATACACAAAGCTTATTCTGGGCCCTTCCAGCTACTGTATTCCTTGCCCTAGAGGAAGGAACGTCTTGGTCAAAGAGCAAGAGAATCTGGGATAGTGATTTGTTCTGTACAATTTTTTAATCTGTATTATCTCTCAGGTAGATTGATGAGCATAAAGATGTATTCCGGTATACAAATATGAATAACAAATTTCATCCCATCCATGTTGAATTCAGTGCCACGCAGGCTGTTAGATGATGAATGCTAACACATGTTCTTTTATACTTCTAAAATAGGAACTATTTAGGAATGCACTTGACCCTTTCTCTGCCCTTTTAAATGGTCTAATGCTACTGAATAAGACAAGGAAGCACTGGACATTGATTCTGGCTCCTTGAATACAAAATATTGCCTGACTCCGGAATTTATAAAACTTAGATTTCTGGTTGTCTTTTTTTCCCCTTAAATACTTTTTCTTTTGAACACCACTTTGTAAGAAACTAATTTATTCACTTTGTAAAGTGGCCTTATGTTTGTCTAGCAGGGAAATCAGCAAAAGGGTTCTCAAAGAAGCTAGCAATGAAATTGAAAAGTGTCTACTGTCACCACTGGTGATAAATCAAACTGATGTTAAAGATGCAAATAGTCATTCCAGTACTCTCTTCGTTACTAGAATTGTTTAAGTTAATTAAGCCAGCAAAGTACTTCATTATCTTCTATGCTGCATGCTAATGGTAGATTTAAAGTTTCACTGTCTTGTAGTTCAGATTTTTTTTCATGTTTTAAATCTCCCTATCCATTGTGTTCAAAGTCCATTTACTTAATGGTAACAAATATTGTTAATCAGGACTATCTATTTGTTGTAGCACAGGTTTCTAGTTTATCAGGTTTGCAAGTCCAAGAAATCTTGAGAAATGTTTGAAATTACGCTATTCAGGGTTCCTTTTGTACATCTTCTTGAGAAGGTGATTAAAGCAATATATAATTCATTTTTATTAGACTGTCAGGAATTTAATTACATTCAACTTAGCATTCTAGAATTTTTAAACGTATTCTATTAGCTAAAATAAAAAAAAGCTGTTATAAATTACTGATATGATTGGTTTCTTTTATTTGCAGCATTTAAATATTAAGACACTGACGGATGATATGGTAAGGTTATGCTCAACATTTCTTCCGTTGTGAATCTTAACTAACCATGTAATGTGGATGCCATGCTATGCTAACACCTTTGAAACTGCTTGTTTTGGAAATATGCTGTTTTTTATAGTGCCAAAGTAAAAGGCAGAATGGATTAAAAAAAAATACATGACATTTTTTACTTTTAAATAGTAAAAGGAACTAGTTGATATGTTAATTTAAAAAATTTGTTTAATTACAAATTGTTAGTCAACTTTGAATCATTCAAATCAGCTCTCATTCTTTGGGGATGAATTGCGCACTTCAGAAAGAGGTAAAAAAAAATAGCTAAAGATATTTAGAGTTTTGAAATATGTAGTTGCTAATTAAAGTAAACCAGACTAAAATCTCATGCACGTATTTAAAAAAATATTGTTCAAAAACGAGAGAACCTTCCTATTTGTTCTGCCTATTGCTGCTTATCAGTAATGAACACTTTATAGCACCGTTACAGATTTCTTGTATATTCGAGTACATGTTTTTGAGAAATAGATTTTTGAATGTAACTCGTGGCTAATGATAAGGGATAATAAGAACAGCAACAAGGTCCACCCAAATAATAATATTTAAAAAAGTCAGTATGGTGGGACAAAGCACAGTGCCTTGTTGACCTGGTTTTGAATTTGAATTCACCTTTAATATGAAACAGGGTGCCTAGAACATAGTAAGCCCTCAAAAAAGTGTTTGGCACCCCTGTTATCCAAAGGACTCTCTTGGGTACTTGGATAAAGTGGACATGTGGAGTTGAATGAGATCTAGATCTTGACATGCAAGATGGAAGACATTCAATTAGAATATTCTGTTTTATTTCTTTGGGTAAGATCTAAGCAAAGAAGGTTGATGCAAGCTTTTCTGGATAATGTTTTTCATAAAGCAGCATTTAGAAAGTTGTAGTGATATGGAATGCTTACAGAGAGGACATGTAATTTCTTACCTCGCAAGGTAGATGTTGTCCTCATCTTGGCCCTCGGTTACACGGAGGATCAGCTAGGTTAAGTAAGCAGTTTGCCCAAGTATGCGCAGCTGGCTAGGGGTGCAGCTATGGCTTGAATCTTGTTTCACAAAGCTCCGAAACCATATGCTTACTGTGCTGACTTAGCCTTCATATGATTGCTTATGACTGTTAATAAAACCACCTGCAATTTTTGGTATGATAGAATATACAATATACAATAATAGGATTGTAAGAGCCTTCTTAAAATAGTTATCTAGCATATAGTTCACCCATGTAAAGTGTACAACTGAATGGTTTTTGGTGTATTCAGAGTTGTACAGGCATTGCCACAATCAAATTTTAGAACATTTCCACCACCCAAAGAGAAGCCTCCTACTTATAAGCAGTCACTCATCCCCAACTCCGCCAGCCCGAGGCAATGGCCAGGCTACATAAGCTAGAGACTGCCACTTCTGGACATTTCCCATGAATGGAGTCATGATACATGAAAGCATTCAGTCACAAAAGACCGTTTTGCATAGTGTTTTCAAGGGTTATCCATGTTGTAGCTTGTATTGCTACTTTGTTCCTTTCTCTTGCTGAATGCAATTCTAGGACATGTGAGATTTGATCATATTTTATGGGCACTAAGCATTTTTTTCCTCTCTTCATTTAGCTGCTGCTCTTACCCTTGGTAGGACTGACCTTGCACATTGCCAACCCGCAGCCTCTACTCTAAGTTCTAGAAACAGTTCTGTTTCTTTTCTACAGTGGCCTCAGCAGGTCATTCTGGAACCCGCCATGCTCTGATCATACGTTAATAAATGGGCTCCTCCTCAGTGAAGCCTGTAGTTTTCTCTCTCCCTCTTGCCTCCATCCCTGCTCTCCCCTCATCCTTGTAATTGGGCTTGGGAAGGTCAGAACTTTTGGGAAGTTACCATAGTGTCTTGTGTGGTATTTCTATCAAAGCAGTATATCACTCTATGATCTTCTCATCAGTTTAAACATCTTCAAGGAAGAAGCCGTATTTTAATTGTAGGTATGCTGTCTGGTACATGGTAAGCATTTTCATTAGTTTTTCATTGAAAGAATAAAAGAACGAATTCCTGTTTTTGATTACTTGCCTGGTATTGTGGTTTCCTTGGACGTGGGGATAGCTTGGTCCTGGTTGGGCTTTCCAGAAATGGACCCTTGCCTTTGCACAGGGAAAAGAAGCTTTAAAAACAAAACAAAAACAAAAAATAGCTTTGGTAAGAGCTTGCTGTCAGACTTTTGACCACCTGCCTGGATCCCTGATGGTTGCCTTGTCCCTGCTTTTATCTTCAGTGTGCCCACGAATGTTTCTTCTAGATTTCTCCTTAACCTTTTCCCCCTTGACCAGCTGACTGGTCTCCCCAGCTCCCACTGCTCACTTCTGCTCTTGTACTTTAGTCTGGCTCTTGAGTATGCTGGGGCTCAAGTCCAGGGAAGGATCAAGCAGGCAGCTGGATGCTTTGCTGTGGAGCATAGAGAAGAAGCCTGGCTCTGCTGAATAAGAAGCTCTGAAAAGCAAACCTTACTCATCGATTGATGCACTGTGGAAAGGGCATTTGGATGAGGAATCCGGAAGCTCTTGTGGAAAGAACGAACTTCACCTCTTAGCTCTTTGACCTTGGCAAATCAATTAACTTGATTGTTCACTTATTTGTAAAGCAGGACTAATTATACCTTCTCTTCTTTCCTCATAGAATTCCGAGTTTTGCTTAAGCTGAAATGTGTTGCTTGGCTGCATTCATTTCTGTCCCTTTTACACCCCTTTAAAAAATATTTTCCAATGTATAGACAGTGGGGTGATGTGATACATCTGTAGTTGAGCCTCATACACTGTGTCACAGACCAGTGCACAACTTGGAGGAAAGGTGGTAAGGGTAGCTGGATATCTTAGAGCCTCCGCAAAGTGTTTCTGGGGAGTTAGAGCTTAGGGAAGCATTTGCCGTGGAAGCTTTAGTGTGTGCTGCCAGTGCTTTCTAATTAAAGTGGCCACCCCACATACATGTTGCATGTGTATTCTTAATTTAGAACTTTTTAAGAAAGATTTTATTTGACAGAGAGGGAGAGGGCTTAAACCGGGGGAGAGGCAAGCAGAGGGAGAAGGAGAAGCAGATTCCTCGCTGAGCGAGGAGCCTGATGCAGTACTGGATCCAGGACCCTGAGATCATGACCTGAGCTGAAGGCAGATGCTCAACTGAGCCACCTAGGTGCCCCAATTTAGAACTCTTTAATGTGAGAATAGCGTGTTTTGGGCAGAACTTTAGAGAAGGTGCATAAGAATGGTGTCACCTATAGTCACATGTTTGAATGAGTATTTTAGAAACGTTAAGTTGAAACATTATGGGAAGCATTAATGTTAAAAATCCATCTCCTTTTAATTTGTTGTGATGAAGGCCTACAAAAATATTTCACGTTTCAAGTTATTTCTTGACTTACAGTCAGGATTTCATAGAACACTGTCCGGTTGCGGAAAGTCCTGCTCTGGTGTGGAGATCCCTGGGCAGAGTTTATATACTTGAAACCGTGTTGTTTCTACAAATATTTGAGCATTCACGATGTATAAAGAGCAATGCAAGGTGAAAAAGTCGTTTAGTTTACAACCATCCATTGTCTACATCTGGGCTGAAAAGAGCTCTTTCCATGGAGAGACAAAAGGATTGAGACAAGGGCAGTGAAGGGAGCCCAGTTAGGAAAGGTAAACAGAAAGAAACTGAACGTGGATGACACGATGCTGAATTCTCCATCAGTGTGTCCGCGGAGTGTTTTTGTGGTCTAGAAGTTGTTTTAACTTGCTTATTGTCCCTCACAACCATTTGTTTAAAGTGTGGGGCTCCTGCTGATGGTCTTGTCTTTTATCCCTCCCGCAGCCCGTATTAGTATCATAATCTCTGGTGTGGCCTGCAGTAATGATTTACAAACTTTCTTGGCTGGGACCTGCAGTAAGAAGTACCCTTCATTTTGTAGTCCAGCACACATACACAGATAAATTCTCATCACAACTGAAACAATTTTATAAACAATTATTTAATGTTTCTGAGCATTGCGAACTCTGATCTTTTCCACTCTTTTCTATTGTATTTTTACTCCTCTCCATTCCATTAAAATAAAATAAAAAAAAAGGTTTGGGTGCAGATCAGATCCACTGCATTGATTTCTTGTCCCACACATGGCTCACAACCATAGCTTGAAAATGGACATTGGCTTAGACAGCAACCAGAAGAGGTCCTCTGGTCTCTCCAAGTGTCTGCTCTTCATTTCATGACTTGGGGTTGAAAGTGGAAGTCTGGGTTCAGGTGCTAGTTCTGCCACTTGCTAGCAGTGTGAATGCGCAGGACTCATTAAGCTGTGGAGCCTTGGTATCCCTGGTGATAGAGCCTTTTTTTTAAAATATTTTATTTATTTATTTGACAGACAGAGATCATAGATAGGCAGAGAGAGAGAGGCACAGAGAGAAGGGGGAAGCAGGCTCCCCGTTGAGCAGAGAGCCTGACGTGGGGCTCGATCCCAGGACCCTGAGATCATGACCTGAGTGAAGGCAGAGGCTTAACCCACTGAGCCACCCAGGGACCCGTGATAGAGCTTTTTAAGGGAGAAACACTGCCAACACACTTGGTGAACTATGTATTCACTGTACTAGTGGTAGAAGTAGGAATATGCTTTTTTTTTTTTTGAAAAGAAAGAGGAAGGATTTATTTAGAATACAATGCACCAATTTTATGGCTGTAACCTGATGATTTTTGACAAATATATGCAATCATGTATACACGATGATTATGATAGAAAAGCTTTCCATCACTCTCAAAAGATTCCCTTTGTGCTTTTTATGGTCAATCCTTCCTGCCCTCCCCCAAACCCCCTGCCCATTTTGGTTCTTGGGAATCAGCTTACTGCACTACACAATTCAGTTTCTAGGATTTCATATAAATGGAGTGTCTGGCTTCTTTTACTTAGTGTAACGCTTTTGAGACCCCTCTTGTGCTTTGGTGTATCAGAAATTTGTTCTTTTTATTACTGAATAGTATTCCATTGTTTGGTCATACTACAGTTTCTATATTCAGTAGTTTGGGTCTCTAGTTTTTGGGGACTGAGTAAAGCTGTGAACATTTGGATATAGTTCTTGTGGGCTGGTTTTCATTTTGGAAGGGGAATCAGGTGGTAACTATGACTAACTTTATAAGAAACTGACAAATTGTTTCCCCTAAGGACTAATGATGTTGAGCATCTTTTACTGTGCTTATTTGCTATTCCTATCTTGTAAGGTCTATCACAAGATACAGGGCCATTCAAATCATTCTTGAGTGGGCTTTGGGCTTTCAAGGAATTTTTTCATATCTGTATTTTGAATTAGGTTTTTGTGATATTTCCTTATCCTTTTATATATAGGATCTTTATTCTTATATATAGGATCTTTTTCCCTCTTTTTAATCCTGATTAGTAACTTATCTTCTGTCCCCCCCCCCCCCTCCCTCCCCCCCCCCCCCCGCCCTGCTGTTTAGTCTGGGTAGAGATTTGTCAATTTTATTGATCTCAGAAAAACAGTTTTAGGTTTCATTAATTTCTGGATGATAACTTTGCTTTTATCTTTCCTTTTGCCTTTGTCTTTTTATGGTTTCTTAAAATAGAAACTTACATAATTGATTTGAGGCTTTTGCTTCCTAATATAAAAAAATTACACTATAAATTTTCCTCTGAGAGCTACTTTAGCTGTATCATTTTCTGAATATTCAAAATATCTTCTAATTTCCTGTTGATTTCTTTTTTAACCCATTGGTTATTTAGATCTGTGTTTAACTTTTAAATATTTGGCTTTTCCTGATCATTCTGTTACTGACTTAAAACTTAATTCTCTTGTGGCCAGGGACCATAGTTTGTGTGACTTCAATCATTTTCATTTTTGAGTCCTCTTTCCAGAATGTGGTCTGTCTTTGTGAATGTTATGTGTACATTCTACTTGTTTTAGAATTAGTCTATAAGTCCTATTTGTTGACAGTGTTGTTCATATATTCTGGATTTTTCTGTTCACTTGTTCTAATAATTGAGAGAGAAGAGGGAAGTTTCCAACTATGATTTTGGATTTTTATTTCTCTTTTCAGTTCTATAAGTTTTGCTCCATATATTTTAAAGCTCTGCAATTAAGTGCATATACACTTGGGGTTGCAGTAAATCTTTCATCATTATGAAATGACTACTTTTATCCCCAGTAATATTCATTAAATTATGGTCTTTGGAAATTTACTAGATTTATTGGCTATACTTTATATAGTTATTCCCTTCCTCTTTGGACAAATATTTCTTGTTTTTAGGGACAGAAACTTTATTGATTTTTGTATCTCTATGACCTTTTTCTATTTTGTGTGGTTTTCCCCTGTCTGTCTTAAACTATTATTTATCAGATTTTTTTCTTTCAGCCACTGCTCTCCTCTGTGTATAATACTGGACTGGGGTGGATCCCCTTAGTCCATGTCTTTGTCTATGACCTTTAAGTTGAGACCTATTACTGCACTGGCCTACCGAATACCTTTGTATGGATGTCTCATCTGTACTTGAAACTCTACATGCCCCACATGAAACCTTTGACTTTCTTTCCTCTTAAGCTTGTTTCTGTTGCTATATTCTCATAGAAGGTAGCTTCTTGATGATGATTTCTTGAATCTATTTCCTTTTCTCTATTCCTTCTATCAGAACATAAGACTCCCTATCTCTTGTCAGGATTTTCAAGAAACTCTGTTGCTCCCTAAAAAGTCAGCTTCCTGCACACCAGGCTGACCCATCTAAATTATATATCTGACCATATTTTATCTCATTTGAAACTGCTGAGGTGCTCCTGTTATCTATAAGTCAAGCCTGAACTCTTTAATATGACCTATAAGACCTTTATGGTAGGATCCTGCCTCTCTAACTTGATAGGCATTTCTTAGTCAACATAAAGACCCTCTAATTGTTAGCTTTATGCTAAGTAGTGTTCCAAATATTAGCTTTATAAATACTTAATGCCCCCTTAGAAGCTTGTGAAAATTACTATTCCCATTTTGAAAAATGACAAAACTGAGCAAGAGAGATTTAATAACTTGTTCAATGTCATGGGGGCGGTGAGAAAAGACTATGACAGACCGATTCCAGAGAACATGGTCTTTACCAAAAGAGTTATATTGCTTTTTAAATACTATTCCTTTCTCCACTGAGAGTGCCAGTATAAAATCTCAAAGTATATTTTCTTGTTTTCTGGTTTCCCCCCTTGAAGCCACTTGTATGAGACTTCTGACCTTTAAATTGATAAGGAAAAATTGTATCCTAGTCGTTGATCTTAATTCTGAGAATTACAATTGTAAAAATATTCTAAGAAGTTTTCTATAATTAGAAATGAGTTATTTTTAGTATTTCCAGTGAACAAAACTGAGAGACCTTTATGTGTGCAATGAGAGATGTCAACGAGTAAAGGATATGAATCTTTTTTGTTTTTCTTTTTTTTTAATTGTAAAAGACATGGGAAAACTCTGTATGGGAAACCAATTCACGATCTAGTAATAGCCTTCGAGCCATTGGTCTTCGAAGCCATTGAAGGTAACACCTGGGTGTGGGTTCTGATGAGTGTTTTGAGAGGCTGTAATTGTTCTCTGTAGGCCTTGTGACTAACTCAATATAACAGCTACCAGATGACTCCAGCATGTTCCTAAGTGTGTTACGTGAGAGTGATCGGCTCAAAGAAGAGTTGCCCAGATGAATATGTTTAACAGAACTGTGTTTGGCCTACCTGCAGGCTATTCTTGGATCTACCTAGATGTGACCTCCCTTGTGGGATAAATGCTTAAATTAATTGGATGTTGTACTTATGAAAGAAAATAATCATTTTATCTGATTATGTACCTCACTTGCAACTCACTTAACAGAACATAAATCATCAACTTAAAAAAAAGAGCTTAACTTAAAAGAATTAATTGAATTTTCTTTATTGGCCTAATGGGACATAAAACTTTCTGTATTATAATTTAAGTTCATTTTGAATTTTTATGAACTTCTATTTTCCTTGGTAGGTTTAAAAACCATGAATAATAATGCAGAGAGTATGGTATTTTCCAGTTTTTCTTTGAAATGATATATTCAAAAGAAACTTTTCTTTGTAAAGTAAATAAACCAGCATGGCCCGGGACAATTGAATGTATGTGGTAAAATACATCAAATAAATTCTATAAGCTTAAATTATTCACTAAGTCAGGTGAGCCTTTCTGAGCCCATTAATATGAGTTAATTAGAGCTTCCTGTACTTAGGTTTTCAGTAGTAACACTTAAGTACCATCTTAGAATCTTTAAATATTTATGGGATAGTTTAGAGAGCTCCTACTCAAATCAGTAGAAACTTGGGAATAAGATCAAGAGCTCTCAGAGTTGAATATACTAAGATGTAGTGGGTGTGCAGACTCGTTTATTCATCCTTTTCTCCCTTCATTCATTAAGCGTTTGAGTGGTTAGTACTGTTATAGGAATACAAAGATAAATATGACTGTCTCTGTCTCTGGGAACAGTGGGAAAGGAGATGTGTATACAGTTTACAGTTGCATAGGTGTACAATAATACTGTTCCAGGCCCATCGTACTATATTTAGTGTTCATTGGAAGTGTAAGGTCAGCTTTGATGTTGGGAGAAGACTTGGTAGAGAAGGTGACTTTTCCACTATTTCTGAAGCACAAGTTGGAATCTAAGCTCGCAGAAGTTGTAGTAATTTTTTACTCTGATAATTTTTCTTCCTGGATACTAACTGAGTGGATTCCTAATGGAAATGTTGGGTTGGCAAATAGCAATTATTGATGTTTTCGGGAAATTTTGTTTATTGGTATTACTCATCTATGTCTTCTAAAAAGTGTAATATTTATCTACAGAGCTAATTTATATTTCCTTTTATGTATATAGTTTTTGCATATAAGAAATTAGAATTGTACTTAAAGATGTGAGTAGGTATAACTTAGAGATTGTTTGAATATTCTTTTTAAGTGACTGTTTTTTCCTTTGAGTGGATATTTTTCTTCTCACGTGGTGTTGCATTACAGAAGTCAAGGTTGTGTTCAGTCTAGGGGACTAATACTCAAAGCATCAGTGTCAGGAAGAAGTCTAGGTTATTTTCAATATATAAAACCATAACACTTGGAGTTCTTCCTGATATTGTTGGGAAGGAATTGGCAAAGCAAGAAGCAATGGCTTGTATCCCAGACATGGAAGATAGAAAGCTATTTATTATTCACTTAACAAAAACGAATAGAACACCCACTGTATGCTTGGACGATGTGGAATTCTAGGATTAGGTCCAGTAGTGAATAAAATAATAATTCTGTTCTTATACCCTGGTTGAGTAAACAAATGATAGAGGTAGTTTCAGAATAGTGTTGTTACTAGGTAATGGCAGGCACCAGACTTGTGGGCATCTTGCCCAGTCTTGAGTTAACTAAGATGTAGTTAACTGAGAGCTGAAGATGGAGTTGAAATGAGCCAGATTAAGGGGATGGGATAGGAGTTGTGGTTGTAGATAGGTTTTAGGCACAGGGAACAACATGCACTTTTAAGAGACTCTGGCTTTTTTATTACATCTGGGTCCTACAGCGTAAGAGGGCTGGAGTGGTGAAGAGATTGTCTGAAGTGAAAGTGCAGTTTAGATCAAGCTGGACCTTCTTGAGCCGTGGTAAAATGGAATGACCTTCTCTGAATAATGGGGATGCAAAAGTTGAAAGGTTTTAAGCATAGTAGTGAGGGGCAGGTTTGGATTTGCATTTCAGTAAGATCAAAATGATGTCAATATAGAGAGTAGCTCAGAGTGTTTGGGTGTAGAGGGACAGAGCAGACTTAGAGGTAAGTGAGGAGGCTGTGGCTGTTGTCCAGGTGCTCAGAAGCAGGACAGTAGCAGTAGGGACAGAGAGAAGATGATTTAAGAAGAGTCGATCTATATGGTTTCATGATTTGTTTCCTTATTGGTTTTCATTATTACTACAATTCAGATGATTTTCTGTTGATCTAAGTCAAAATCAGAAGTCCTAGCCCAGGGGCGCCTGGGTGGCTCAGTGGGTTAAGCCGCTGCCTTCGGCTCAGGTCATGATCTCGGGGTCCTGGGATCGAGTCCCGCATCGGGCTCTCTGCTCCGCAGGGAGCCTGCTTCCTCCTCTCTCTCTCTCTCTCTGCCTGCCTCTCTGCCTACTTGTGATCTCTCTCTCTGTCAAATAAATAAATAAAATCTTTAAAAAAAAAAAAAAAAAAAAAAAAGAAGTCCTAGCCCAACCATATCAGCATCTAGATGCCTCTCTGACGATCCAGGTCCATTTATTCTTTTTCCCTGATATCCTCTCCCAACTCCTCTGTTCTTCTCAAGCCCTCCTACTTTACCTGTTGGCAGTCAAAGCCTGTCTTTGAATGTTTGTTTTTCCTTCTTGCTCTAATTGAAACCTAGATGTTCTTTGAAGACTTTTCATTCCTGTTAGCTTCTTCCTTCAAAAGCTTCTAGCTCTTTTTGAGCATTTCTGGTGCAGTTCTCCTGGTTGGTCTCAACTTGAGGTCTTGTAGTTTCTGCCACCAATGCATGAAAGGCATTAGAACTTGAGTTGTTTACTTTTCCACCTTGATTTCTGTTATTCTGTACCTACCAGGAGTTCTTAAACTGTAGGCCATGGACACCAGGGGTCTGTAGTAAAATGCATGGTGTCCTTGAACTGGAAGAGAAAAAAAAATTAATTTCTTTATCTTCATTAGTCTTTAAGTAAAACTTAGGTTTTTTGTTTTTTTTTTTTTTTTAAATTATGAATGTAGGTGAAAACAAATTCCAAACACACACATACAGAAGGATTTGACCTGTGAATTTATTATACCACAGAAAACAGATAAGTTCAAAGCACATTAGTGATTAAAGATACTTCAAAAGGTGGTTTGTGTTCAACACTATGTTGAAATTAGATTTCCTATTACCCATGTTCTATGATGAGTTCATGAAGACCTATTACTATAAAATTTTAAAATATTTTCATAATACTGTTTTTGTTATTATACTTATTTTAGTCATTTAAAAGTATCCTGTGAGGAGCTCTGTATTAGTCTTCTGTTGTTATATAATTATCCTAAAGCTGAGTGGGTTAAAAAAAAAATAAATATATAACATTTCAGTTTCTTGGGTCTAAAATTTGGAAGGAGCTTAGTGGGATAGTGGTGGTTTGAGGTCTTCCATGAGATTATAAGCACAGCACTGGCCCAGGCTGCAGTCATGCTAAGTCTTGCTGAGGCTGGAGAATCCATTTATGGGGTGTTCACTTCTGACTGGGAAGTTGGTGCTGGTAGTTGTTGGGGGCCTCCGTTTTTTCCTGTGTGGGCATCTTCACTGGCAGCGCTGCAACAGTTGGCTGTAGAAGGCATATTGTAATTTATTTTATTTTAAAAGGTTTTATTTATTTATTTGACAGAGACACAGTGGGAGAGGGAACACAAGCAAGGAGAGTGGGAGAGGGAGAAGCAGGCTTCCACTGAGCAGGGAGCCCGATATAGGACTTGATCCCAGGACTCTGGGATCATGCCCGAGCCAAAGGCAGATGCTTAATGACTGAGCCACCCAGGTGCCTCTGCAATTCATTTTCAAGGAATTTTAATAACCTAGTGAGTATGCTTCTTATTGAATAAGATAACCTATGAAATTTAAATGTAAATAAACTACTGTAAGTAGGTACATTTCTGGGGGGGGGTGATGGTAAACTTTCTTGTCAAAGCCTCTGGCTAAGGAATGTCTTAGAATTTCACTAAAACCTAAATTTAAGGGCAGGAAGGGCCATTTCTCACACTGAGGGCTATTAAAGTTAGAGTGTTATAGTGGGTGGCTTGGTGGGAATTGTTCTTGAGTGCTAGGATGTGGCCTCAGACAGGGATGGTTAGTTCTTCATACCTGCAATGATGAATGGCCAATTTCCCATTAACAGAGTTCTATCTTAGTCCTAGTGATGTCACCAGAACTTCAGTTAAGACCATGGAACAGGCAAGCATGTCTTTGGACTGTCAGCGTGTATCATCTTCCATAATTCTCCCATCAGCCTCACAGGGTTCCCTGATGTATCCTCTTTTCAAGCCTATTTTGAGGTTCCCTCATACCAGAATTAATCACTTATTCCTTTCTGTTGCTAATTTATTTGGCTTATGATTTTTTTTCTTGGGGTCATCTATATATTTTATCTTTATTTATAGTAGCTTCTCCTGTTTTTTTCTTCAGTTGGTAAGCCTCTTCAGGGATGGTACTGTATCTTATATATTTTATCCAGTAATTGCTCATTCACTTACACCACGTGCTAATTGGTTGCTAGCTATCTGCTAGGTTCTGTGCTGTGGGCCAAACATACAGCAGTGACTGTAATAATTTCCTGTTGCTGTGTTAACAGTTACCCCAAAATTTAGTGACTTAAAACAGCAATCATTTAGTTTTTTGCACTTTTTCTGGGGGCAGGAATTTGGTAGTGGGTCAGTATGTGGTTTTGGCTTGGAGTACCATGAGACTGTAATGAAGATGTTGGCTCGAGCTATAGAACTCTTACTCTCTGAGGACCTAGTAGTCATGTGTTGCTATATAATAAGTCATCTGAAGGCTCAGCTGGGCTTCTAAGATGGCACACTCGCATGGCTGTTGGCAAGAGGCTTCTTGGCCTCTTTAGTTTCTTTAGCTCATTTCTTTGCCATGTGGACCTCCCCCAGGTCTTGAGTGCCTTCCTGGTGTGGTCTTTTATGATCTGGTCTTAGAAACCACACTCCATAATGTCCACAGTATCCTACTGTTTATACAAGTCAGAATTATTTGGGACTGTCTTAGAGACTGGCTACCATAGTGACTAAGACAGTTGACCGTTTGTCTAGCATGCCCCTTATATTGTAGTGGGGAAGAGACCATCAACTTTCTCAAAATAAATGAAGAAATTACATGTTTTCATAAGTCTTGTGAAAGGACATGAAAAGGGAATAAACTGTGTGTGGTGATGATGCGGAGTACGGAATCCATTTGATAGAGTGGTCACCAAAGGCATTTCAGGTCTTAACCCAAAGCAGAAAGGTGAGAAGGAGCTTCATTTTCTATTAACAACTCGCAGGGGATAGGTATTATCATGAAAGATTTAAATAGCTTCCTTAGCTTTGACACAACAAGCAGGGGGCTGGGCAGGATCCAGAATTCAGACTCAGGAGCCCATTTTTTAATCAGCAAGTTGCTTGTATAGTAATAAAGTTAATTAAAAAGTCAAGCAATTTTAGGGACGCCTGGGTGGCTCAGTTGGTTGAGCAGCTGCCTTCGGCTCGGGTCATGATCCCAGCGTCCTGGGATCGGGTCCCACATCGGGCTCCTTGCTTGGCAGGGAGCCTGCTCCTCCCTCTGCCTCTGCCTGCCATTCTGTCTGCCTGTGCTCGCTCTCTCTCCCTCTCTCTCTCTGACAAATAAATAAAATCTTTAAAAAAAAAAAAAAAGTCAAGCAATTTTAGCTGTTAGGTTTTTTTTTTTCCTTCTCCTTCCTCAACTTTTTTTTTTTTTTTTTAAGATTTATTTATTTTAGAGAGAGAGCACAAGCCAGGGGGAGGGACAGAGGGAAGGAGGGAAGAGGGAAATCGAGAGAGAGAGAGAGAGAGAGAGAGAGAAGCAGACTCCTCCGTGAGCACAGAGCCCAGACCTGGATGCAAACCCCCTTCCCAGAGATCATGACGTGAGTCAGACACTCAATTGACTGAGCTACCCAGGTGTCCCATCTTCTTAAGTATAGTTAGTACAAGACTGCATGAAAATTGGTAGATAATTTTAAGTAATTTTTTTCTAGATTTCAGGTATGCATTCACATGGAATTAACTTATAATTACAGTGAACTTTTATTTGCTTCATTCTCTTGGATTGCATGAAAATAGGTATTTCCTTTAGAGGTTCTAAGGAAGTAGATTTAGGATACTTTTTCAGGCTTTTCAAATTTAAAATGGCTAATAATTACAGTATCTTCCTTTTGTTTTAAATTAAAAAAAATCAATGCTGATAGTATTTAAAACACTGTAAAAGAACTTTGTCACTATTATAGTGTTATACTATAGCTTAAAATCCAGATAGTTTTTTAAAGCCTGTTTTGGTTTAATTAATTTTATTTAAACTGTAATTACTGATTATCAGTGTGAGATAATACTCAGTAGGGTGCTCATTTAACTTCCCATGAAGATAAGTGATATTAATTTATAAAACTGTACACCCCAGACACAGCTGAAGCCATATTAATTAAGAGTGGTGTACCACCTCCAAACAGTATTAAAATAGACTTCTCTCGGTCTTCTGTGTGTTTAACCAGTTCTTCAGCAAAGGTGAGTCGTTGATATAGTTTACCTCCTTGGGTTGTGTTTCTAGCTCAACTTTAAGAGAATTCATGTAAAATGAAAAGTAGCTATGCAAGTGCACAGATTGGGAAACCTCCCAGTGAAATTGCTGAATACAAAATAACCAACTTCTAGTCAGCATAACAGGGATTCCTATTGTGTATTTATGGACAAAGTCATTTAAAACTTTTGCTTTTGGGTTCCATTGTGCCTTTAAGCAAATTGAGTAATTCTGTGAAAGAAAAATTAGGAATGTTTCTTACACCCACCCTCATTTCTGTGTGGAGTCACAGCATCCTTCCTTGAAACAAAAACAAACCCTCCCCCCCAACTCCACAACTTTAGAACGTTTAAAATGATTTGATAAGTAAAGTTCATTTTGTACCTAGCTTTGTCAGTAGTGCCCAGATGATGGGAATATACCCACAAGGTAAGATCATCACATACCAGGGGATGCTTTTACTCTAAGCCCGAGGTACTCAACAAATTCAATTTACTATTCCAGCATAGAAGGATTGTATGTATTTTTCTCCTACTCCTATGGCTCTTTGTGCTAATTTTTCCTACCTTGCCTTTAGCTATCCTAGTGGTAATGTGTGAAATTGTTTTCCACTTGAATAAAATCCAACCTTCCCCCAGAGTTTAGGTGCTAAGCCTATGGGGGCGGTGTGCTCATTCTATTTTATGGTTGTTGTTGTACAAATTATGATGCTGTTTATTGAAACAAATGCAGCTCTACTTCTAAAAACACAATGGAATTTTTTTTCATTTATGGGGTTGTATAAGTTAAATACTATGAAATTGTTATGTATAAAAGTGTTTTGGAGCTCATCCTTTATTATTTAGCCAGGCAGTTTTCTTATTTTAAAAATTAAATGCAGGGGGCGCCTGGGTGGCTCAGTGGGTTGAGCCGCTGCCTTCGGCTGGGGTCATGATCCGGGGGTCCTGGGATCGAGTCCCGCATGGGGCTCTCTGCTCAGCGGGGGCCCTGCTTCCTTCTCTCTCTCTCTGCCTGCCTCTCTGTCTGTCAAATAAACAAAAATTAAAAAAAAAAAAAATTAAATGCAGGGCGCCTGGGTGGCTGAATTGGTTGAGCGTCTGCCTTCAGCTCAGGTCGTGATCCCAGGTACCCAGGATCGAGTCTCGTATTGGCTTCCTTGCCCAGTGAGGAGCTTGCTTCTCCCTCTGCCTGCCACTCCTCCTGCTTGTGTTCTTTCTCTAAAATCTTAAAAAAAAAAAAAAAAATTTAGCAAATGCATTCATCCTGATGCTGCCTTTCAAGCTCTTAATGCAAGTGTATAAAATACAGAAGGGGCTCAGTGACTGAGAGAATCTTATAAAGTTTTGGTTCGTGGTGAAATTAGAATTTTTTTGGTAACTATCACTGATGGAGCCATTGGGTTATATATTTACAAATTAACTTGTGAATTGCTTACTCTTACTATTCCCATTCATTGACGTGTTTACATTTATAATATTGATGCTGCATTAATGCTGTTTTGCTTAATTTCACTTCATTATGAGTTTAACATATTCAGCTACTTTGTGTGTGGTGTGTGGAGTCGGCATGTATTTAACACTCAGGAATTCATCTCTGTGGAGAAGTTACAGCAATGAAGTAGTGATTCAGAGGACAGGGGGAGGAACCAATCCCAATTCTTAAATTTTGGTCTTATTTTTTAAAGCCAATATCAAGAATTGGGGTACCGAGGCACATAGAGTCACTCACTTTGGGACCTCTAATCACACGGAGACAATTGTGTATTTCTCAGTTATTTCCAAAGTAAAGGAGTATTTATGTGGACGAGTTGGGTGCCCTTTTCTCTGTTGCTGTAGCTCATTGTCCATACCTCTTGCTAAATTTTTTTAATATCCATATAGAATTGCTTCTTTATATGCTTGTCGCTGCCACTGGATTGTTACTCAGCTTGAGTTGAATATAGCTTTTCGTTTTTGTTTTTTTTAAATTGTAAACATCCGATGGAGTAACATTTCTGTTCTTTGTTTATATATCTGGGATTCTATCTGGTGTCATTTCTTTTTTCATCCTGAAAAACTTCTTTTGACCTGTTTTGGAGTATAGGTCTGATGGAGACTGATTCTCTCAAGTTTTAGCTGTCTGAAAGTGTTACATTCTGCTTCTGTTTTCGAAAGGTATTTTTACTGGTTATAGAATCCCATGATGACTGTCGTTTTCTTCCCAGGACTTTTAAAGATGCCCTTCCATTGTCTTTTGTTGTAGTTTCTGGTGAGAAATGAGTTATTTGTGTCATTTTTATCTTGTATATAATGTGTCTTCATATGTCTAGCTGTGCTTTTATGGTTTGCCCTTTACTTGGGATTTTCAGCAGCTTCACTGTGGGCTTGTTTGTCTGGGTATTCTTCCTCCGTGGCTGTGCTTCTGGTAGTCATGAACCGATTTTTAGAAAATCAATTATTTCAGTCATTATCTCCTGAAATAGATCTCCAATATCCTTTTCTTTTTCTCATCCTCAGTTACGCTTATATTACAGTGCTTCACACTGTACCACAGCCCTGGGGTCTCGGTTCTTTCATTTTTCTTTCCCTTCTGTGGTGTTTGAGTTTGCATGCTTTATGTTGGTCTGGGTTTAGGTTCACTGGTTCATTTCTCAGCAGTGTTCTGGTTATCCTGAAGTTCATCTAATGAATTTTTGGTTGATACATCTTAAATTTCTAACATGTTCTTAAGATTTTATTTATTTATTTGTCAGAGAGAGAGAGAGAAAGAGAGAGAGCGTGCGCGCATGCACCAGCAGGCAGAGGCGGAGAGAGAAGCAGGCTCCCTGTCGAGCAAGGAGCCCAATGTGGGACTTGATCCCAGGACCCTGGGATCATGACCTGAGCCAAAGGCATTGGCTTAACCAATTGAGCCACCAGGTGTCCCTTTAACATGCTCTTAAAAATGATTTCCATGCCTTTTAAATTGCCCATCTCCTACACTGTGTCCGTTTTTCATTATGTCCTTCAGAATTTTTAAAAGATTCATTTATTTATTTGACAGAACCAGAGAGAGAGAGTGAGAGAGGGAGACAGCAGGAGCGGGAATACAAGTAGGGGGCGTTGAAGAGGAAGCAGCAGTCTTCCTGCCGAGCATGGAGCCCCATGCTGCCTTTGATCCCAGGACTCTAGGATCATTACCTGAGCCCAAAGCAGACACTTAATGACTGAGTCTCCCAGGTGCCCCCTGTAGCATTTTTACAAGTATCTTTTGAGATAGTGTGACCCGTGAGTCCATCATCCAGGCCATCTCTAGATCTGCTTCTCTTTGACTCTGGGTGATGCTTTCTTGGTCCTTAGCGAATTCATCAGTAGTTGATAATATGGTAGACATACATTTTATTTGAATACTGTGGACATAATCCTTCTAAGAAAGGGAGTGCCTTTCTTTAGGCTGCTAAAAAGGGGACTGAGTTCATGGGGTGTCTCTTTGAGCTGGGCTTGGCAAAGCGGCCTTAAGTTGAGTGGTGTCCTCTGGGCCTTCAAGGTTGTTCAGAACGAATGAGGCTCTGGTACTCAGCTTTTAGCTTGATGACTAAAATATTCGTTTTCAAGACTGGGATAACTCTTTCTGCTTTACAGTTCAGATGCCCTTTTCAGGGTTAATGTAAAGTTCTTCGTGTTTTCGGTTTCTTCAGGAGATACCTTGCTAACTTGGTGTCTGCCCCTGGCCTTCAGGTGGTAGCTGTCATTTACTCACTGAACATCCAGAATATGTTTTGGGGGCTTCTCTCCCATCTTTCGCTTAGTTCAGAGTGTTTGGGAGGACAGTCTCTTTACCTAGGGAGAGGCCTCCCGGGACACTTCATGTCTGGGGATATCTTGCCCTCCCTCCAGCTTTTGGCAGACTAACTCATGCAGTTGGTGAAGGCCTGAGGGAAAGCCTTGGTAGGTGGGTGTAGACTTGCTCCAGGACTGGGGCTCCATGGAATTCCAGTTTTTCATGCCAGAACCCATGCTGTCAATGTGTCAATAGTTCATTAAAAATTTGGCTTTTTTTTTTTTTTAAATCCTTGTTTAATTCTTAGTCTAACTGTTTGTCAGGGATCAAAGCAGCTTGTCACTTCCTAGTAGTCCTTCCAGGTTTTCTTATGTCCTCAGCCGCCTGATGGGTTGAAAGCAACACCGACTGTAACTTGGGAGGTTTTCTGGCTTGTTTTTGTTATGAGGATGAGAACAGTGGTGGCATTTTGTGACTACTTTCTAAATCCTGCTGGAAGCTGTCGTATTCTTAGGACTTTCATGATTAGGTCCTGTTAGATGGACCATGTGTGAATGTAGTACATGGCATTTTTTTCTAGGCTTTGTATTCACAGTGAATTTGAAGATCTGTTTTGAAAGCTAAATATCTTTGCATCTTACTTAAAGAAATCCTATTTCTTTTGTGAACTAATACTGCGACTTTTTGTCCTTTTAAATTCAGTATTTTGTATCACATTTCTCTACTGGGCTATACTAACGCTATCCAATAGAATTTTCTGTTGGAAATGCTCTTTATGTGCTTTGACCAGTATGAGGGCCACCAGCCACATGTGGCTCTTGAGGGCTTGACATGTGGCTGGTGCAACTAAGAAACTGAACTTATAATTTACATTTAAACGTGGCTAGTTGCTACCCTGAAGAGCGCAAGTCGATAGCTTATATACATTATGGCAAAAATAGTGTAAGATATAGTTATACTGAACAATTCACGGAACCATTGTGGTTTCTGAACACACTTCTGTTAACTACTTTAAGACCTTCTTTGCCTTTTTGATACTGCTTGAAACTTTGAGTCTGGGTTTTATGTGAGGAACAGAATTTGTGAAATCAAGCAATTTCCAAAGAACAAATAATTAGCTCTATAAAGTAATATCTATATACTTGCAAATATCAGTGAACTATTTGATTTAATATAAGAAATCTCATCGCAGCAAAATCCCCAGCTTTATCTCCTGAGGCTCTAGCCATCCTACTCTATAGCTGCTCGTGAAATTCAAACACAGGCCAGCCTGAATGAAGAGAAATGTGTTATTTATCAGACCAACAAGCTCTAGAGATATAAGCAGAATTCAACTCTTAGTGCATACTATGAAATGTGATCGAGGAATTCTGTGAAAAGGGCCCTGGGCAAGGGAGCTGGGAGCTAGGACACTAAATATTGGTTTGATTGCCCACCCCCAAATTAGCCCAGTTACCTTTGTAAAACTGCTTAGTTTGCTAATCTGTAAAGCAAAGGTCACCTGCCATTAGAATCTTAATTCTGTAATTTAAGATTAGAAGGAATCTTTGGAGGTTACCTGATCTCTTTTCTGTTTTTAGACAAGATGGTTATGGAACACTTTTGTGTTTTTAAGATTCTAGTGCTAATGCCTTCTGATGAAATCATAGTGATATGAAATCATGGGATCGACCCTTTGGTGGGGGGTTATTTTGGCAACTAGATACATGTTGTTGGAGGAAATATTAACGCATGTGCTACTTTGCCTTTGTAGCTGGACAAATTTGCCAGCATAAGAATTCCAGGGAGCAAGAAGGAGAGACCTCCACTTTCCAACCTGAAGACTGCGTTTTCAAGCAATGATTGCTCTTCTGAGGTGATGGAAAATATTCCAAAGCCACTGTCACAGAATGAAGTCTTAGAACTTTTTGAAAAGATGATGGTAAGAATTTATTTTTCCCATAAAATGATTGATGAAAAAACCTTACCTTGTTAATGGACCAATGAACATTTAAGGCTTGTTTTCCATATATGATTTCTAATGTCCTTGAAGATAGCAATTTAGGCATACAGAGCTTTAGGATTACCCACCCCCCCCAAAAAAAATGAGAGGAAAATTGGCACACTAGGTTGTGTGTGTGTGTGTGTGTGTGTAATATATAGAATACATAAAAACCCTCTCAAGTATCATAATGGTACATTTTGAATCTTAAAGATTATCTAAGGGGTCTATTAGGGGTTGTTTGCATTTTAGAATGATCATCACAGTGCTGTGTATGTTTATGCTGATTTTGTTCATCTTTTTTTCTAGTTTGATTCCTTTCTTAATTCTCAGGATAACCAGGTTCATAGAGTCCCAGAACATTTATATCTGAGGAGACTAGAACTTACTTATTTTGGGGTGTGTCTTTTCTGGTGGAGACAGTGCTGTAAGAAGCTGCCTTCAGTTGGTTCCAATAAATGGTGATCCTGACTCTGCTCATGGGTAAACTAATTTGACCAACAACCCACTGTGTTAAGTACGTTCAAAATCATTTATCACAAAATGAATGCTAATTGCATCTAAATAGTTTTACATATAGCTCTTACCCTCAAGTTGCTTATCTTGGAGGAATCAAAATAAACATTTTGAAGAATTAAATGAGTAAGAAATGCCAGAGGGTTCTAATTAATGGTTAAGTTCCTTGTAAGTTCAGAGTAGGAAGAAACTAACTTTTGAGATACCTCATTAGCTTCAGGGGAAGCCAAAATTGAAAGGTTATTATAGTAGCTTAGGGAAATTTCCTGGAACAGATGGACTTAGAGGCAGGTGTGGCCTTATAGGGTTGGAATAAGCAGAGGGAAAGGACATTCTTTTAAGATGGGGAAATGACAGTGAACTGAGACAGAGCAAGGTACAAATAGCTTAGGGGGATCGTGTGAGAGGTTTGAAAAATTGGACTGGAGTGATAATTTAGGGCCAATTATGAGAGGATTTTTTATACCATTTTGAAGAGTTATATAATATTTCAACTCAGGATTTATTTTTTCTATTCCTCTATAATTTTTGACAGCCTTATTAGTTTTTAGGGAAATTGACTTATTTAGTGTGTAAAATGTGTTTGAAATTTGAGAAGGTTAATAGCGGGTCTCCTCATTATTTAACGGGAATCAACAAAATATTTACCCTTATACTGCCTTATTTTCTATTCATCAAATATTTGTGTTCAGTGTTATACATGGAGCTTTAGGAGGCCCCAGAAAGAGAGAATGCCTAGATTGTGTCTCCATAGGATTAATTAGTGTTAGTGATTCCTAACTTTTCATCACTGAGCATATGTTAGTATTGTTTTGCATGAACCCTAGACTTGGGACATTCTTACCTATTATGTTAGCTCTTTTTTTTTTTTAAGATTTTATTTATTTATTTGACAGAGAGAAATCACAAGTAAACAGAGAGGCAGGCAGAGAGAGAGAGAGAGGGAAGCAGGCTCCCTGCTGAGCAGAGAGCCCGATGCGGGACTCGATCCCAGGACCCTGAGATCCTGACCTGAGCCGAAGGCAGCGGCTTAACCCACTGAGCCACCCATGCGCCCCTTATGTTAGCTCTTGATGAAGGACTAATTTTGTTTTTAATTAACCACACATTTATAACTCCTTATTAACTCTTTCATCTCCATGAGTTGGTATCATTTTAGCCTTGAGCAAAAAACCTTTTCTTTCCCCCCAATTTTAGCGTATGTGCCACCGAAGTGAGGACTTTTGTTTGTTTTTGTTTTATATTTTGCTGGCCTTTGCCTCTGTTAATGAGGCTTGTATAATGGTAGTTCTCTTCAATACTACATTGGAGGACTCAAGATAATAAAGTGCCCTTAGCTCCCTTCTCATTCCATGTACTATATGTGGAATCACTGACCTAAATGACCTAGGAGATTCTAGAATGGTACTACTTTCATTTCCTGGTGACTACTTTGTTAAGGCGTTTTTCTTTTTGATCATGATTGCTAGTGGCATCTGAGTATAAGTGAGTAAGCTATTAATATAAGGTGTTTATGAGGCCACATCTTAACACCACAAGCCATTAAAAGTATGGCTACTGGGAGTACTGGATACAGTTCACGGTATTCTGTACTGACCGTGATTACTTGAGGTATTTTTCAGTTACTGTGAAGAGGGTCAGTTACCCAGAGAAGGGTAAGACTTTCAGTGTTTGTAGTTATGAATAGGGCAGAAGGATATTGACATTTCTGAAGTGTTTACACAATACATATTTAATAACTGGGCCCTATCGCTTGTTAAATCTAAACAGGTATCCCTGTTGGCAGAAAATCGTTTGCAATCAAACTCATTTTACTCAGCAGCAGTAAAATGAAATTTTTGATGGTCAGGGATGCCCAGTTTGCTAAGTGAGTTTGTGAGAACTAAGGTCTTGTTTTTTTTTTTTTCTTTTTTTAAAAAGAATTAGGTTCTTCTTCCCTTTCTGATTGCTTGACTGACAATACATTACAGGGGAAAATCCTCTGATGGTTCTGGAGCTGAGGAAGTTCTCTTCCCTAAATGTAGATGAGTGATATCTGTCAAGCTTTACAGGGTACTTCATTTTTGACCAATTTAAAGCTGGTCTATGTCTGTAGAGAATGCTAGATGAAGTGTTGAGTTTAAATTTTTTTATTTTTACTTACATATCTAGTACTTCTTAAAAATTTTAAACTTTTATTTGTTCAGTGAGTGGAAGAGTGAGAGAGTGGGGGGCGGGGCAGAAGATGAAGGGAGAGAGAGAATCTTGAGCAGACTCCCTGCTGAGTGCGGAGTCCCACAATGTGTGACCCTGAGATCATGACCTCATCGGAAATCAAGAGTTGCCACTTAACCAACTGCGCCATCTAGGCACCCCTGTCCGTCGTACCTCTGTCCTTTCGAAGAAGCCGCATCAAGCCTGCAATCTTAACTAAGTCTTGGCGTTTGCCGCTACAGGAATTTTCTGTCATTTAAAATTTACATCTAAATGCCTAGTTTTGACATTGTGCAATTTTTAAAAACTTATTTAACTTTATCAAAGGTATTGAAGTAATTTTTACATAAAGTAAAAACTATTCTTACAGAAACTTTTTTTTTTTTTAATAGTCTTCAGTGTGCTGACTTGATAATGAGAGGTAAGGGTATAATGCTTGAATATTTGTAATCCTTTCTTGTTTATTTTGGAGGTGGATTTACTTGGTCTCTGGGAAATAGTTTATAGGGTTTTTCGGTCGAGGTTGGGTTGAGCCTTATTTTTTTGAGCAATGATGAATGTTGAAACTACTTAAGGGCTCTTTTTCCCATTTGTCTTTTGGTTAAAGTGGAATTGTTATCCAAAAGCCCCTATTGGTTGCTGTGTGGATCTAGCTTTGTGAAATTGCTATGTGAACATCTTGTATATACAACTTTGATTTCTGGAAGTCAAGTTTCAGGGCTTACTATTGGGCTCACTGTAGGTCTATGTTAACTGGTTTTTGAATGATTTGAGCATGGTAGATACAAGCTGGAAGTGACTTGATCATTGTAGCTGTTGCCTCTTTATAGCAGCTCCCTTGGCTTATTCTTGTGCTCCCAGGTGAAATCCCAGGCGGGTCTCAGTCTTTCTCTTGGCTTTGAGATTGAACCGAAAAAAATTATAAAAATAATTTTGATCTAAAAAATAGCTGTCTTTTTCCCCCTTGCAGGCTGGCTTTACTTTAGGTCTCCATTCGGGGCAATGGTTAGGGAATGAGCTTGGCCTCTTTTGTTTCTCTACCTTACTTGGCTATCCTCTCCAGACTGCCAACTATTTCCTCTAGGACTACATGGGAGGTGAGGAGAGGAGGAATAAGAGTTTGCTTCTGGTCTAGGGTGTTTATAATCTGCCCTTGGTGCTCTGGGGTGATGTTGGTTTTTATTGCTGCTGTAACAAATTACCATGGTTTTTGATGGCTTAAATGCCAACATACTGTCTCCTAGTTCTGCAAGTCAAAGTCCAGGTTGATTCACCTGGTTTCTCAGGTTTCACAAGGCTGAAATCTATGTCCAAATGGCTGGGATCTTACCGGATGCTTTGGGAAGAACCTCTTCAAGTTCATGGTGGCAGAATCCAGTTCCTCACTGTTGTAGGACTGAGGTCCTGGTTGTCCTCTGGGGGCCGCCTTAGCTCCCAAAGGCCTCTTTCCTATCCTTTATGTGGGCCCCTACCTCTCTGTTACATGAAATCCATCTCCTGTTTAAAATTTCTATGCCTTCTCCTCCTGTGGCATCTCTTGTCTCCCTCTACAGAAAGTTCTCTGCTTTGAAGGACTCCTGTATTAGATTAGGCTCACCCAGATGATCCAACATAGTATTGCAGAGTTCCCTTCTAACAGGTAATGTAACTCATTTATAGGACCAGAGATTAGGGCATGGACGTGGGGGACTGTTCTGCCTTTTACAGGTGTAGGAAATTATAGATGCTGATTCTTTCCTCTTGTGCTTTTTTTGTGCTCCCTGGTGCCCAGTCTCACCCGCAGTTCCCTTGTCACTGTCACTGGTGATGTATACTTTGGTCTTCTGCCCTGGTCATCTGTGAGCCTATTCCTCTGCAGGAGTCACCTTCTGGATGCAGGACCTCTCAGAGGCCAGGACTGCTGCTTCCCTGGGATGTACATCCTGCCCACGGGAAGCTGATGTATCCTTTGGCCCTTGCTCTTGTCCTTTATCTCATTCCCTTTAGAAGTTGCCCTCTAGGGAGTATAAACTACTTGATTCTTTCTTGCTATTCCAGATTTATCCTCCTAACTATAAGTGGCTTTCTGATCATTAGATCTTCTATGTAATACATTCCACTCACTCTTGTCTGCAGCTCTCTTTCCTTTAGTTACCATGACATTCCTTTCCTTCTGATTGTCCTATTCTCTGGACAGTTTTTACCAGGTTCCATTCCAGGTTTCCTGATTCTGATTTTCATTTCCTCAGGGCGTTACCTCGGGTCCTCTTACCTTTTCTTTGTCCACTTCGGTTCCTTTCACATTTCTCATGGGGGATGGGAGCCCTTTCATGTTAGAATATCCCCAGTATTCTGATGCTCTGCTGTCTTTGGAAGAGCAGCTATAATCAAACTCTGTAAAAGATGCTAAACCTCAACAAGCCAGAAACTGATCTCATTCTTTTCTTTTGATATTTTTCCAACTTTACTGAGATACAATTGACCTATATGACATTGTGTAAGCTTACAGTATACAATGATACAGTGTGACTTGATTGATGCATATATATATGTGTGTGTGTGTATGTATAAATGCTTTATAATGGCCCAATATTTATTTTATTGAAGTACAGTTGACACACAGTGTTAGTTTCAAGTGTACTACATGGTGATTGGAGCATATATATTTCTAAATGATTACCACGATAAGGATAGTTAACATGTCTGTCACCTCATTTAGTTACCATACCTTACCTTCAGTCCCACAGTCAGAACTTTTAAGATTTACGGGAGCCTGAATGGCTCAGTCAGTTGAGTGTCCGACTCTTGATTTTGGCTCAGGTCATGATGTCAGGGTCCTGGGATCCAGCCCCGTCTCTTCTTGGGCTCTGCACTCAGCGGGGAATCAGCTTGAGGGTTTCTCGCCCTCTGCCCTTCTCCACCCCTTCAGATAAATAAATTTACAAAAAGAACTTTGAGCAATTTTCAGGTATACAATACAGCATTAGATTGACCAAGTTGTACATTAGATCCTCAGAATTTGTTAGTCTTAGAACTGTGAATTGTACTCTTGACCGCCTTCATCCACTTCCCTCCAGCTTCCTTCATCCACTTCATTCACCAGTTCCCGGCAACCACTAATCTGTTTCTGGGAGTTTGTTACTTCTAGATTGCACATGTAAGTAATACCATGTAGTATTTCTTTGACTTATTTCACCTAATGTAATGCCCTTGGGGTTCATCCATACTGTTGCAAATGGCAGCATTTTCTTTCTTATGGCTGAGTAATATTCTATTATGTATATGTATACACTAGTTTCTTTATTCATTTATCTGAACGGATACTTTTTTTTTTTTTGCCATTTTAGTTTCATAAATAGTACTGTAGGGACGCCTGGGTGGCGCAGTTGGTTGGACGACTGCCTCCGGCTCACGGCGTGATCCTGGAGTCCCGGGATCGAGTCCCACATCAGGCTCCCAGCTCCACGGGGAGTCTGCTTCGCTCTCTGACCTTCTCCTCGCTCATGCTCTCTCTCACTGTATCTCTCTCTCAAATAAATAAATAAAATCTTTAAAAAAAAAAAAAATAGTACTGTAAACATGGAGGTAACAGGCATCTCTTCCAGAGAGTGATTTTCATTTCCTCTGGATGTACCCAGAAGTGGGACTGCTGAGAGCAGACAGAAGTTCTGGTTTTAATTTTTTTTTTTTTTTTGAATATCTGTACTATTTTTCACAGTGCCTGTAACAATTTACATTCTCACGAACAGTGCACCTGGGTTCCCACTTCTTCATTCTCACTAACACTTGATATCCTTTTGATAACTGCCATTTTAACAGGTCTGAAGTAATACCTCTTGTGGTTTGTTTGTTTGTTTTTTAAAGATTTATTTATTTATTTGACAGACAGAGATCACAAGTAGGCAGAGAGGCAGGCAGAGAGAGAGAAGGAAACAGGCTCCCCGCTGAGCAGAGAGCCCGACTCAGGGCTCAATCCCAGGACCCTGGGATCATGACCTGAGCTGAAGGCAGAGGCTTTAACCCACTGAGCCGCCCAGGCGCCCCTCTTGTGTTTTTTTTTTTTTTTTTTTAAGATTTTATTTATTTATTTGACAGAGATCACAAGTAGGCAGAGAGGCAGGCAGAGAGAGAGAGAGAGAGAGAGGAGGAAGCAGGCTCCCTGCCGAGCAAAGAGCCTGATATGGGGCTTGATCCCAGGACCCCGGGATCATGACCTGAGCTGAAGGCAGAGGCTTTAACCTAATGAGCCACCCAGGCACTCCTGTTCTCACTTTTTAATAAGATTTTTTTGTTTGAGTTGTAGGAGTCCCTTATATATTTTGTATATTAACCTTTTATCAGATGTGTGGTTCGTAAATATATTCTCTTATTCTGAGGTTGCCTTTTCATTTTGTTGTTGGCTTTTTTGCTGTGCAAATTTGATGAAAGCCTACTTGCTTATTTTTGTTTTTAGTGCTTGTGCTTTTTTTTTGTCCTATCCAAAAAGCATTGCCCAAAACAATGTCCATAAACTTTCCCCCTGTGTTTTCTTCTTGGAGTTCTATAGTTTTAGGTCTTATATTTATGTCTTTAATCCATTTTGAATTAATTTTTGAGTGGTGTAATGTAGGGGTCTAGTTGTATGTTTCTTTTTTGCCTGTGGTTAACCAGTATTCCCAACTGTATTTATTGAAGAGACCATCTTTCCCATGAGGTATTCTTGGCTTTCTTGTCAAATATTAGTTGACCATATATGTATGGTTTCTTTCTGGGCTCTTGATTCATTTGCATTGATCTATGTATCAGTTTTTATGCCAGTATAGTATTTTGGTTACTGTAGTTTTGTAATATAGTTTGAAGTCAGTAAGCATGATCCCTCCAGCTTTATTTTTCAAGACTGCTTTGGTTAATCATGGTATTCTGTGGTTCCATAAAAAACAGTGTAAGACTGTTTTTCTATTTATATAAAAATGTGGTTGGAATCTTGATAGAGATTGCATTTACTTTATAGATGGCTTTAAGTAGGATGGATATTTTAACAATACTAATTATTACCTATGAGCATAAAATGTTTTCCCATTTATTTGTGTACTCATATTTTTCACCATTGCTTTACATGTACAGATCTTTTACCTGCCTAAATTTATTCTTGTTTTATTGACTTTCATCTTATTGTAAATGAGATTGTTTAATTTTTTTTTTTCAGATAGTTCACTGTTATTGTATAGAAATGCATCTGATTTTTGTGTGTTGATTTTATATCCTGCCACTTCACTGAATTCATCTGTTCTCAGTTTTTTGGTGGAGCCCTCAGGGTTTTCTATATATAATATCCTCTATAAATAGGTGACAGCATTACTTCTTCCTTTTCAGTCTGGTTGTCTTTTATTTCTTGCCTCTGCTCTGGCTATGACTTAGAGTATTAGGTTGCTTTAGGTGAGAGTAGGCATCCTTGTCTGTTTCATGATCTTGGAGGAAAAGCTTCAATCTATAACCAGTCGAGTACAGGTGGACTGTGGGCTTTTCATACAGCCTTTAATATGTTAAGGTCTTCTTCTATTCCCAGTTCACTGAGTTTCTATCATGAATTGATGTTGAATTTTTCAGGTGAATCCCACTTTTTTAATGGTGTACAGTCCTTTTAATGTACTGTTTAATTTAGCTTGCTAGTATTTTGTGAGAGTTTCTGCTTCTAGAATGGATAAAGATGTGGTATATATGTATATATATATATATACACACACACACACACACTCACATACATACAATGGAATATTATACAGCCATCAGAAGAAATGAAATCTTGCCATTTGCGACGACATGGATGCAACTAGAAGGTATTATGCTTAGCGAAATAGGTCAATCAGAGAAAGACAATTATCATATGATCTCCCTGATATGAGGAGGTTGAGAGGCAATGTGGGGGGTTTGTGGGGTAGAAAGGGAATAAATGAAACAAAATGGGATTGGGAGGGAGACAAACCATAATAGACTCTTAATCTCACAAAACAAACAGGGTTGCTGGGGGGAGCGGGGGAGGGAGAGGGTGGTGGGGTTATGGACACTGGGGAGGGTATGTGCTATGGTGAGTGCTGTGAAGTATGTAAACATGGCGATTCACAGACCTGTACCCCTGGGGCTAATAATACATTATATGTTAATTAAAAAAAAAAAAAAGAGTTTCTGCATCCAAATTCACTGGTGATAATGGCTTAGAGTATTCTTGTAGTATCCTTGTCTGGCTTGGCATTAGGGTAAATGATGGCTTGGTAAAGAGTTAGGGAGTATTCCCTCTTTCCCTCTTCTTTAGTCTTTTGGAAGAGTTTGAGGAAAATGGGTGTTAATTCTTCTTTAAATGTTTGGTTACCCAGTGAAACCATCCAGTCTTGACTTTGGGCAGTTTTGGTTATTGATTAAACTTCAGTGTTCTATTGGTGTGTTCAGATTTTTTGTTTCTTCATGATTCAATCTTGGTAAGCTGTGTGTTTGTAGGAATTTATCCATTTCTTACAGGTTGTCCAATTCGTTGGTATGTATATATAGTTTAGAGTAGTCTCTTATGACCCTCTGTGTATTGGTGATAGGATTTGTAATGTGTCCTCTCTGATTTCTGATCTGTGTGTTCTCTCTCTTTTTTAAAATTTTTTCTTTTTTTAATATGCACCACACCCAATGTTCCATGCAATACGTGTCCTCCTTAATACCTCCTTAATTTCTTAAGGAATCACCAGGTTCACCCAATGCCCCACCCACCTCCCCTCCAAAACCCTCAGTTTGTTTCTCAGTGTTCAGTCTCTCATGGTTTGTCTTTCCCTCTGATTTCCCCCAATTCACTTCTCTTCTCCATCTCCCAATGTCCTCCGTATTATTCCTTATGCTCCACAAGTAAGTGAAACCATATGATAATTGACTCTCTCTGCTTGACTTATTTCACTCAGCATAATCTCCTCCAGTCCCATCCATGTTGAAACAAAAGTCGGGTATTCATCCTTTCTGCTGGAAGCATAATACTCCATTGTATATATGGACCATTTTATCTACTTGTCTGTTGAAGGGCATCTCTGCTCTTTCCATAGTTTGGGGACTGTGATCATTGCTGCCACCCAGCAATGAACCCTGGGGAACAGATGGCCCTTCTTTTCACTACATCTGTATCATTGGGGTAAATACTCAGTAGTGCGATTGCAGGATCATAGGGTAGCTCTATTTTTAATTTCTTAAGGAATCTTCACACCATTTTCCAAAGTGGCTGCACCAACTTGCATTCCCACCAACAGTGTAAGAGGGTTCCCCTTTCTCCACATCCTCTCCAACACTTTTTGTTTCCTGTCTTGTTGATTTTGGCCATTCTAGCTGGTATAAGATGGTATCTCAATGTGGTTTCGGTTTCTTCCTGATGGCTAATGATGATGAACATTTTTTCATGTGTCTGTTAGTCATTTGTATGTCTTCTTTGGAGAAGTATCTGTTCATGTCTTCTGGCCATTTTTTGACATGATTATCTGTTTTGTGTGTGTTGAATTTGAGGCGTTCTTTATAGATCTTGGATATCAGCCCTTTGTCTGTAGTATCATTTGTGAATATCTTCTTCCATTCTTTCTATGGGTTACCTCTTTGTTTTTTTGACTGTTTCCTTTGCTGTGCAGAAGCTTTTGATCTTGACGAAGTACCAAAGTTCATTTTTGCTTTTGTTTCCTTTGCCTTTGGAGACATGTCTTGAAAGAAGTTGCTGTGGCCGTTGTTGAAGAGGTTACTATCTATGTTCTCCTCTAGGATTCTGATGGATGCCTGCCTCATGTTGAGGTCTTTTATCCATTTCGAGTTTATCTTTGTGTATGGTGTAAGAGATTGGTTGAATTTCATTCTTCTACATATAGCTGTCCGATTTTCCCAGCACCATTTATTGAAGAGACTGTCTTTTTTCCACTGTATATATTTTTTGTGTTTTGTCGAAGATTATTTGACCATAGAGTTGTAGGTCCATATCTGGGCTCTCAACTCTGTTCCACTGGTCTATGTATTTATTTTTGTGCCAGTGCCATGCTGTCTTAGTGATCACAGCTTTGTAGTAAAGCTTGAAATCAAGCAATGTGATGCCCCAGGATTGTTTTTCAACATTTCCTTAGCAATTTGAGGTCTTTTCTGGTTCCATACCAATTTTAGGATTATTTGTTCTGGCACTTCGAAAAATGTCAGTGGAATTTTGATCAGGATGGCATCGAAAGTATAGATTGCTCTGAGCAGTATAGACATTTTAACAATGTTTATTCTTCCGACCCATGAGCATGGAATGCTTTTCCATCTTTTTGTGTCTTATTCTTTTTTTTTTTTTTTTTAAGATTTTATTTATTTATCTGACAGAGACCACAAGTAGGCAGAGAGGCAGGCAGAGAGAGAGAGAGGAGGAAGCAGGCACCCTGCCGAGCAGAGAGCCCGATGCGGGACTCGATCCCAGGACACTGAGATCATGACCTGAGCCGAAGGCAGCGGCTTAACCCACTGAGCCACCCAGGCGCCCCTGTGTCTTATTCTATTTTTTTCATGAGTGTTCTGTAGTTCCTTGAGTACAGATCCTTTGCCTCTTTCATTAGGTTTATTCCAAGGTATCTTATCATTCTTGGTGCTATAGTAAAGGGAATCGATTTTCTTGTTTCCCTTTCTATATTTTCATTGTTAGTGTATAAGAAAGCAACAGATTTCTATGCACTGATTTTGTATCCTGCAAAATTACTGAATTGCTGTATGAGTTCTAGTAGTTTGGGGGTGGAGTCTTTTTTGGGTTTTCCATAGAATGTATCATGTCATCCACAAAGAGAGAGAGAGAGTTTGATTTCTTTGCCAATTTGAATAAATTTTATTTCTTTTTGTTGTCTGATTGCTGTTGATAGGACTTCTAGTACTATGTTGAACAGCAGTGGCAAGAGTGGGCGTCCTTGTCATGTACGTGATCTCAAAGGGAAGGCTGTCCACTTTTCCCCACTGAGGATGATATTTGCTGTGGCTTTTTCAAAGATAGGTTTTATGAAGTTGGGGAATGTTCCCCATATCCCTATACTTTGAATCGTTTTAATCAGGACCGGATGCTGTATTTTGCAAATGCTTTTCCTGCATCAATTGAGAGGACCATGTGGTTCTTCTCTTTTCCCATATTGATTTGTTCTATCACATTAATTGATTTGGGAATATTGAACCACCCTTGCATCCCATGGATAAATCCCACTTGGTCATGGTGGATAATCTTTTTAATGTACTGTTGGATCCTATTAGGATCTTGTTGAGAATCTTAGCACCCATGTTCCTCAGGGATATTGGATGAAATTCTCGTTTTTGGTGGAGTCTTTGCCTCATTTGGGGATCAGGGTAATGCTTGCTTCATTGAAAGAGTCTGGAAGTTTTCCTTCTTTTTCTGTTTTTTGAAAAAGCTTCAGGAGAATAGGTGTTATTTCTTCTTTGAATTTTGGTAGAGTTCCCCAGGGAATCCATCAAGTCTTGGGCTCTTGGGAGGGTTTTGGTCACTGCTTCAATATCATTACTAGATATTGGCCTATTCAAGTTGTCAATTTCTTCCTGATTCAGTTTTGGAAGTTTATAGGTTTCCAGGAATGCATCCATTTCTTCTAGGTTGCTTAACTTATTGGCATATAATGGTCGATAATAATTTCTGATGATTATTTCTGTTTCCTTGGTGTTAGTTGTGATCTCTCCCATTTCATTCGTAATTTTATTAAGTTGGGTCCTCTCTCTCTTTTTGGATTAGTTTGTATTAGATTAGATTTATTGATCTTATTTTTTTCTTTCAAAGAACCAGCTTCTAGTTTATTTGAAGTATTCTACTGTATCTCTGCTTTCTAACTCATTGATCTCTGCTCTAATCTTGATTATTTCCCTTCTTGTGTGTGGGGTTGGCTTAATTTGTTGCTGATTTTCCAGTTCTTTAAGGTGTAAAGAGAGCTAGATTTTTCAATTTTTTGAATTCTGGATTTTTCAATTTTTGTATTCTGGGTTTTTCAGTTTTTTTGAGTGAGGCTTAGATGGCTATGTATTTCCCCGTTAGGACTACCTTTGCTGTATCCCACAGGTTTTGGACCGAAGTGTCTTCATTCTTATTGGTTTCCATGAATTGGTTAAGTTCTTCTTTGAGTTCCTGGTTGATCCAAACATTGTTAAGCGAGGTGGAATTTAGCTTCCAAGTGTTTGAATTCCTTCCAGACTTTTTCTTGTGGTCGAGTTCCACTTCCAAAGCATTGTGGTCTGAGCATATTCAGGGAATAATCTCAATCTTTTGGTATTGGTTGAGCCCTGATTCGTGACCCATTATGTGGTCTATTCTGGAGAAAGTTTCATGTACACTCGAGAAGAAAGAATATTCATTTGTTTTAGGGTGGAATGTTCTGTGTATATCTGTGAGGTCCATCTAGTCCAGTGCGTCATTCAGAGCTCTTGTTTCTTTATTGATTTTCTGCTTGGATGATCTATTACTGAGAGTGGCATGTTAAGATCCCCTACTGTTAATGTATTCATATTAATATGACTATTTATTTTTTAAAAGATTTTATTTATTTATTTGACAGAGGTCACATGTAGGCAGAGAGGCAGGCAGAGAAGACGGGGGAGGGGGGAGCAGGCTTCCTGCTGAGCAGAGAGCCCGATGTGGGGCTCGATCCCAGTACCCTGAGATCCTGACCTGAGCTGAAGGCAGCTGGTACCCAGGCACCTGGGTGACTCTTTGTTTTGAATAGCAGTTGGCTTAAGTAGTTGGCTGCTCCCATATTGGGGGCATAAATATTTACAATTGTTAGATCTTCTTGGTGGATAGACCTTCTAAAAATGTAGTGTCCTTCTGTATCTCTGACTACAGTCTTTAGCTTAAAAATCTAATTTATCTGATATGAAAATCACTACCCCAGCTTTCTTTTGAGGCCTATTGACATGAAAGATGCTTCTCTATCCCTTCACTTTCAGTCTGGATATATCTCTAGGTTCCAAATATGCCTCTTATAGACAGCATATGGACAGGTCTGTTGTTTTATCCATTCTGCAACCCTGTGCCATTTTATGGGAGCATTTAGGCCATTCACGTCAAGAGTGATTATTAAAAGGTAAGTTTTTATTGACCTCGTGATGCCTTGAAGTCCTTGTTTCTATAGATTGTCTGTATATTTCTGTTCTGTGTCACTCTTGGGTTCTTCTTTTATAGAACCTCCCTCTCCCCTTAATATTTCTTGTAGTGCTGGCTTGGTGGTTGCATACCCTTTTAAACCTTGCTGGTCTTGGAAGCTTTTTATCTGTCGATCCATTTTGAATGTCAGCCTTGTTGGATGAAGTATTCTTGGCTGCATGTTCTTCTCATTTAGTGCCCTGAATATGTCTTGCCAGCCCTTTCTGGCTTACTGGTTTTCTGTGGACAGGTCTGATGTTATTCTGATGGTCCTTTCTCTGTGTGTAAGGAATCTCTTCCCCCTAGCTGCCCTTAAGAGCTTCTGTCTGAAATTATGATTTGTGAATTTCATAAGTAAGTGTCTGGATGTCTTTCTAGACTCGTTGATCTTGCCTCTAGGACACGAACACTTGTTCCATCCCCAGATTAGGGAAATTTTCATCCAGAGTGTGTTCAACTATATCTTCTAGTCTTCTCTCTCTCTCTACCCCCACAGGGATCCCAATAATTCTGACACTGGAACATTTCATGGCATCATTTATTTCCCTAATTCGGTTTTCATGGCTTCTAAGCTGTTTGTTCCAGGCCTCCTCCTGATCCTTCTTTTCTATTAGTTTGTCTTCTAGATCACTAATTCTATCTTCTGCCTTGGGTTACTCTAGCTGATAGAGTATTTAGATTAGATTGGATCTCACTGATAGCATTTTTAACTTCTGCCAGATCAGCTCTCACTTCCTCCCTTAGAGATTCTATGTTGTTACTAATGGTCTTCTCGAACCTAGCCATTGCCTGGATAATTGTTACCCTGAATTCCGTTTCTGAATACTGTTTATGTCCATATCCAATAGTTCTGTGGCAGAGGGCACAATCTCTGGATTTTTCCTCTGTTGGGTGTTTCTCCTCCTAGTCATTTTGGTGAAAGGTTGTTGAGGGGATCTATAACTGAATATATCAACCATGATCCAGGCAAGGTGCACCCTTCCATCCACTAATAAGATAACCCAGTGATCACACTCTGGGTGTCACAGTAAGCTGGACTATGTACCTTGATCTGAGAACAGCAGATCTGACAATGCTGACATCCTGATCTTAGACTTCCAGCTTCCAGAACTGAAGCTTGCTTATAAAAGCAGTCCTCAGAAGGGTTGCAGCTCTGAATTTTAGCTGGCAAAAGAAGTGTTATTTCTGAATACTCAGAACACTGAGTATTTCTTTTTGAGTTGATCATTTCTTTTTTTTTTTTTTTTAAGATTTTATTTATTTATTTGACAAAGAGAGAGAGAGATCACAAGTAGGCAGAGAGGCAGAGAGAGGGGGAAGCAGGCTCCCTGTTGAGCAGAGAGCCCAACTCGGGGCTTGATCCCAGGACCCTGGGATCATGACCTGAGCCGAAGGCAGCGGCTTAACCCACTGAGCCACCCAGGCACCCCTTTTTTTTTCTTTTCAAATCTACCTCTTTGTTTCATGATTTTTCCCCCATTTAAAAAATATTTTGTTTTTAAAATTTTTAAAAAAGATTTTATTTATTTATTTGACAGAGAAACAGTCACAGCGAGAGAGGGAACACAAGCAGGGGAGTGGGAGAGGCAGGCCTCCAGCTGAGCAGGGAGCCTGATGTAGGGCTGGATTCCAGGACCTTGGGATCGTGACCTGAGTTGAAGCCAGACACTTAATGACTGAGCGACTCAGGCACTCCTAAAATATTTTCTAATTCATTCTAATCTTTATTATGTCTTTAACTTTGGGCTGAGTTTATTTCTTCCTTGAGATATAAAGCCAGGTTGTTAATTTGGGATATTTCTTTAAGGATTTATTTATTTTAGAGGGAAGAGAGTATAAACACACACACACACACACACACTCTCTCTCTCTCTCTCTCTCTGGGGAGGGACTGAGGGGAAAGAGAGAATCCTTAAGCCAACTCCCCGATGAGTGCTGACCTGGATGCTTTGAGATCATGACCTGACCTGAACCAAGAGTTGGCGGCTCAACGACTGAGCCAACTGGGTGGTCCTAATTTGAAATATTTCTTTTTTAATGTAGGTACTTATTTCTGTAAACTTGTATTATACTCCTGTGCCTGTATCCTACTGGTATTGGTATGTTGTGATTTTGTTTTCATTGGTCTTCAGGTAGTTTTATTTTTCCCTTTTCATTTCTTCTTTGTCCCATTGATTGTGCAAGATGGTGTTGTAAAATTTCCACATATTTGAATTTACAGCTTTCCTCTTGTTATACTGTTTTCTAGTGTCTCACCATCATGATCAGAAAAGATACTTGATAATATTTTATCTTGTTGAATTTTGAGGCTTGTTTTATGACCTAACATATGCTAAATCCTGAAAATGTTCAATGTGTGCTTGAGAAGAATTAGTATTTTGCTATTCCTGAATAGCATACTTTGTATATATCCATTCTATAGTATTATTCAAATTTGCTCTTTCCTGACTAATTCTGACTAGATCAGAGTGTGGGGTATTATATTGTTTAACTATTGTATTGCAGCTAATTTCTCTTTAGTTCTGTACTGGATATAATTATGTTCTCAGATGTAGGGAGCATAAATAGTTAGAATTGTTTTTAGCTTCCTGATGAGTTGATCCCTTTGTCATTACATAGTCTTCATCTTTTGTGACCATTTTTAGCTGAATTCTGTTTTTTTCTGATAAAACTGATTTTTTAAAAGACTAAAGATCTTATTTATTTGAGGAAAGTGAGGGCGAGAGAGATCATACATAAGCATGAGTGTGGGGAGGGAGAGGGAGAAGCAAACTCCCTGCTGAGCAAGGAGCTAGATGCAATCTGGGAGTTGATCCCAGTACCCTGGGATATATGACCTGAGCCATGCAGGTGCCCCCAAAATGATTTCTTTTGGTTACCATTTGTTTGGAATACATTTTTTCATTCCTTTACTCTCAGCCTATGTATGCCCTTACAGCTAAAGGGATTCTCTTGTAGGCAGCATATTATTGGATCTTCTTAAAATCCATTCAGCCATTTTGTGTCTTTTGGGAGAATTTTATCCATTTGTGTTTATTGAGAAGGACTTTCTGTTGCCATGGTAATTGTTTCCTTTAGATTTTTCTTTCTTTCATTGTGGTGGTCTTTTGTGATTGACTTTTTGTGGCAGCATGTTATGAACACCTTTATAGCCTTGTGCTATATAAAAGATTTTCCTTTATAGTTACCTATAGTTATGAGGCTTATAGTAAATATCTTAGAGTTAAAATATCCTGCTTTATGCTGACAACTTTAATACCACATGAAAACTTTATACTACTTTAACCTTTTAGGTTGTGAGTGTTACAATTGACATTTCTTTTAGTATTGTGTAACAATAACAAATTGTAGTTATAGTTCATAAGTTTAACATTTAAAACTAGCATAAATGACTTGCAAAATCAGAATTTGGCTTTTTCTTACTGATTTCTTATTTCTTTTCTTATATATATTTTTAAGGATTTTATTTATTTATTTGACAGACAGAGATCACAAGTAGGCAGAGAGGCAGGCAGGAGAGAGGAAGGGAAGCAGGCTCCCTGCTGAGCAGAGAGCCCAATGCAAGGCCCAGGACCCTGGGATCATGACCTGAGTTGAAGGCAGAGGCTTAACCCACTGAGCCACCCAGGCGCCCCTCCTATATTTTTTGTAGGGATTAGTGTCCTTTTATTTCAGCTTGAGAATATCTTTTAGCATTTCTTTTTTTTTTTTTAACACATGAATAAATATGTATTTATTTATTTTTTAGTTTTAAAATTTTTTTATAGACATATAATGTATTATTAGCTCTTAGCATTTCTTATAAGACAGGTTACTGGGGATGAACTCAGTCAGCTTTTGTTTTGGGAAAGTCCTATCTCTCTTATTTCTGAAGGACACCTTTGCTGGATATACTATTCTTTGTTGACTTTTTTCTTTCAGCACTTGGAATGTTTCATTCATTTGGCTTATGAAGTGTCTAGTGGTAATCTGCTAATAGTCATATGGGGTCCCCTTATTTGTCACTAGTCCCTTTTCCTCCTTATGCTTTCAGAATTCTCTTTGTGTGTGACTTGTGGCTATTTAATGACAATGTGTGTCAGTGTAGCTTTTTGGGTTCAATTTATGTAGAAGTCCTTGGACCTTTTGAATCTGAATATCCATTTCTCCCCCCAAGTTAAGGAGGTTTTTAGCCTTTTATCATTGTAGACTTTTTCTTATCCCCACCCCCGCCACTGAGGTTTATACTTGATATTTTGTTTCTCTTGTTGCTGTCCCATAGACATTTTTTAAAAAAAAATTTATTTATTTATTTTGACAGAGAGAGATGACGAGTAGGCAGAGAGGCAGGCAGAGAGAGAAGGGGAAGCAGGCTCCCTGCTGAACAGAGAGCCCAATGTGAGGCCCAATCCCAGGACCCTGAGACCATGACCTGAGCTGAAGGCAGAGGCTTTAGCTCACTGTTAACCCACTGAGCAACCCAGGCGCCCCACATAGACATTTTTAATTTTCATTTTTCTCCTTACACTAGAGAATTTCAAATGATTTATCTTTGAATACCTTGGCTTTCTCTTTTTCCCCTTTTGATGGTTTCTTTGAACTTCATTTTGCTCATACTTCCTTCTAATTTCATTTAGTTGTCTGCATTGTTTTAGAACACTTCAAAGAAGATTATTTGGAATTTTTTGTCAGCTGGTAGACTTCTATTTTTTTAGGATTGTTACTGGAACTTGTTTGTTTCCTGTTTACTTGATTTTAATACTGTCTTCACCATCTAGCAGGAACATGCTAAAGCTTTATTCTTTGTTTCTGGGATTTTCACAGTGCTATCTTGCCTATGGAGAGTTAATGGCCTTTGTGGAGGGTATTATTGACTTTGGCAATGACCTATGTTGCCATCTTGTTGACCTCACCTTCTGTCATATTTTTTAAACAAAATTCCCCCACAAAAGTATTTATACCTTAATTCTCTCTCAGAGGCCTGCAGTGAGACCCTGAGATTGGGGAATTCTTTTTGACACCCCCCCCCCCTTGGATATTGGTCACATACATTCATTTCTGTCCTTAATAGGTCCTGATTTTGTTTCTTCTCTGATGGACCTTTCATTACCTCTTCCCTGGGCAATTGCACTGGACTTCTATCTACCCTTCCATACCTCTGCTCAAGAATCCTTATTCACACTTTAAATCCTGGCCAAAACATTACTTTTGTTTGATGCTTTCCTATGTTCTGTCTGGCCTAGTACTCATTAAACCTGCTTCTCACAGCTGCTTGTGTGTAATCCCTTGTAGAATTTATCCTTTGTTATTTCGATAGGCCTTCCCTACTAGATTAAATTAATGCAGAATCATTCAACTGGTTATCTTAATTGCCTGTTAAATGTATATTCCTAACTTTTAAGATTTCTAACATCCCACGTTATTTTTACCTGCAATTCTATGTTTGGATGGAAATTAGCCTTAATTGCTAGTTTTCTCAGTTACACATAAACATTAAAATAATGAATAGGAAGAGAGATTTCATGCATTCATCCCTTCTTGTTTAATTTTTCACTTCTCTCTGAAAGAATGAAAGCTATGCAAGAAAGGTCAGCTATCTAGATGTGATCATTAACAGGGATTAAATGAGTGCCAATGATGATATAATTCTGACGAAGTTTTTAAATTCTGGACTTCCTGTCATCACTTGTAAGTATGGAAGAAAAATGGTCCCTAAATTGCACAGAGTACATAAGTATGAATAGTGATGCCCTAATCTTTTCTTAGGAAGATGTTTGTCAGCCTTTATTTAAAAGGGAGAGAGCACATTTATAAAATGCCATCATTATCTCTTAAGCATGTGCTTTAGGTGTCTACTAGTATTAAGAGCTTAGATGACCTGTTTAATACATATATCGGCTTTTAGTGTGGGGAAACATAGATAAAGGTAAAGGCATTCACAATTTGATTTTTTGAAACTATTTTCATTGTATAATGTTGAATCTACTTGTTTAAAGATGTTTTTTTAAAATATGATATTTCAAATATACAAAAAATAAAGCATAACCAACACCACCACAGATATCACTGAAGTGACTTATATATTCATAATCCTGTTCTTCTTCTTTAATTTCCAAATGTGAATAAAACCCAGAATCTGATGGTTTCATTCCTGTTAAGCTTTTTCTCTGTAGTAATGACCCATGTACAGAAACATTTTTTTTTAACCATTTGTTGGTAGGTTGCTGACTCCATGTTCCATAATCTCCTAATTCCATAATTGTCCTACATAACCACACCACAACCACCCAAATCAGAAAGTTAATAGTGATCAATTTCTATCAACTAATCCTCAGACCCTGTTCACTTTTTCTCTGTAGTACCAAAATGGTCTTTGTAGGAAAAGAGTATAGTTTAAAATCATGTGTTTCATTCAGCTGTCAAGTTGTTGTTGTTGTTGTTGCTGTTTTTTAAAATCTCCTTCATTTTGGAATAGTCCTCAGTTCCGTCTTGTATTTTATGAAGTTGACATTTTTGAAGATTCCACTTGGTTAATTTGTAAAATGTCCCCAAGTTTGCATTGGTACTATAAAGCTTTTTAATTAGAAGTCTGTTCATTGTAAACAGATTACCTCCTACTTTAAATAATTCATTTTTTAATGATCATGAGAATTTTGACCATCTCACACATTTACCTGCCCTTTGGTTTATTCCTTCATAAATTTCTTGTTTATATCTTTTGCCTGTTACTGGGGTTTTTGTCTTTTTTTTTTTTTCCTTTTTTTCATATTGGTTTGTAGAATTTGTCACTATTTGGACTAATGATTATGTGTGTTTATCAGCTGTAAAGCATCCTTGTCCCAGTCTGGGTCTTGTCTTTTTACTTTCTTTAGGAGTAGATGAATTAAAGTACAGAACTATAAAATTCCATGGGGTCCGATTTATCCATCTCCTTATGGTATTGGCTTTTTGTATATTTAAGTAATCCTTCTCAATACTGACATCATAAATCTGTTCTGTATTTCATGATTCTGTATCTTTATTTCTGTGGGATATGGATGCAGTTTTTTTTCTACATGGATTAACTGTTTTTTTCTGTCAGCACTGATTTAATAGTCCTTCTTATCCTTTCATTTATCATACTTCACTAGTAAACATCAAGTTCCCGCACGTATGTGGATTTGTTGTGGAGGTTAGATTTTGCCCATTAGTCTATTTGTCTAGCTCTCATTTACATTCATTGTCTTAATTACTATAGCTGTATAATAAGTCTTATTATCTAAGATCCCTCCCTCTATTCCAAATCATCTTGACTATTCTTGAGCCCTGTTTTTGTATTAATTTTAGTATCAATTAAGTTCTATTATAAACCCTGTTGGGATTCTGGCTGGAATCATCGTGAATTTATTGATTTAGGAAAAATGGATATTTAGTGATATTAAGTTTTCCCATCTGTGATTATTGTATATGTTATCTCTAGATTTTTTGGTTCCTAACAGAGTAAATATTTATTTTTCTCCCTAGGGGCATCACACATCTATTAGGTTTATTCTTTATTTCTAATATGTAACCATCTTTAAATTTTTTTTTTTTTAAACTAAGAATATTGTCACTTTTTGTTTGTGAATTTTGGTATCTGGTAATGTTGCAGAATTCTCATTTTTATTTGTAGATTCTTTTTTTGTGTGTGTCCTCTCAGAGTATCTGTGAAAGCCTTATTTTTTTTACTTCCTTTCTTTTTCATTGTACTGAGTAGAATCATACAGTAAAAGTTAAAACTGTTTTCTTGAAAGTGGTGAATATTTTTCAAAACTGAGATTTCCCTCCAGACATAATAATCTCTGAATTAGGGGAACTGAGAAACTGCTCTTATTTCTTTGTACTCCAGCTTCTTAAAGTCCTCTTCTGCCTCCAAATATGTGCTCTACCTTCTTAAAAGTCCTCTTCTGCCTTCAAAAGGAAGATGAAATGCAATCCATTCCATAAAGCTCTTTCTAAAAACCCTAGACAAGAGTCAATATGTTCTATTTTTCTCTCCCTAAAGTATTTAGTGAAAGTCTTTTCTCATTTTACATTTCAGTTACTTGAGTTATGGCTAGTTCCTGAGTTGATTGGCCTTCCATTAGAGTAGATTCTTGATCCTGCTAACTTTTTTTTAACTGCATGTATCCTCTTTTACTGATTAAATGAGTGACTCTGTTATTTGTTTTACTGTTGATTCTTTAGAACTATAAGAACTTCTTTAATGAGAACTTTGATATAATAATTTTTTTAAGAGTATCGTAGTGGACTATGGATAGTCAACTTTACTCATCTTGTCGCCTTAGTGCCTTCACAGTGCTTATTGGATGTATTGTCAAGTGAGCTGATCTGTTCCCACCCCCCGCCCCTTGGTAAACATTAAGTTTAAGCAATCAAATGATAAAAACTAGAACAAATACAGTTAAATACTGATATGTCTTTTTATAATCAATTCAGATATATTTGAAGCATAAGGTCCAGAGGAAGACAAAAGAGCTCAGGTGAACTTATAAAATCGAATATGACCATGTACATATGTTTTGATACTTACCATAGATGGTGGGAGGAGGGCTCATCTTGCTAACTTTTTACATTTTTAAAGACTATTTGAGTGAGGGAGTGCAGGCCCAGGGGGAAGTGGCAGCAGTGAGAGAAAGAGAGCGCACATATATGGGGGTGGTGGGGAGAGGCAGAGGGAGACAGAGAATCTCAGGCCAACTGTGTGGTGAGCAGGAATCCCACGTGGGGTTGGATTTCACGACCCTGAGATCATGACCTGAACTGACACCAAGAAGTCAGTCGGTTAACTGACTGAGTCACCCAGGCGCTTCATCGTCTCGCTAACTTTATTCCATGTTCCCACTGTTTGGGTACCTGTGAAGGACAGTTCCTCCTTTTTCTTCCCCTATCATATTTTCCCCTTAATCCTTGGTTGTAAGGATATGCCTAGCTATTTCTTTAGTTGGCTAAATGCATACCTGTTGTGTTGAATGTGTGGGTGATATCTTACCCAGGAGTGGGAATGATAAGAGAAACCAACAAAGACTTTTGTGTTAATTATGTTTATTGACTGCTATAGATTCCTACTAGCAGTTAGTTTATTTCAAGTATTAGTGTTCTTTACAAATCTGCTTTTCTATATCATGAATATTTTTTTATTTCTTAAAAACTTAAACAGTATATTTAGGGTTAGCCAGATAAAATGAGAGTGGTTGTGTGGGAATGGTTTGTTTTGATCTATGAGTTGTCACCTTTTCCCTTTCCTTTAGGTAGAAATTGAAAAATTTAGGGAAAGGTGGTTTAAAAGCAATCCGAATAATAATCCAAATAAGAGGAGGAGGAGAAAAAGCGTATAGAAGTATAAGGCAATTGTCAAGTTGATTCATGGGTTGTGTTTGTCAGGGGGGAATAATGTCAATGCCTAGTTGTTTCTCTTTAGATCCAGATAAATGAGAAAATAAATGATTTAGGAGCAATGGATTTTGCCTGATGGGAGTTCGTTGAACCAATTAAATGGTTAGAGGAATTTTAAGAAGAATAGGTGTTACGATAAAGTTTAGGCATGCTCTTTCACCAATTAGGAAGTGTGTAAGTCAGTTCTTTCCCAACAGTGAGGGCTTTTTCTCCGTCTTCTTTCATCTCTAGAAAAGTTGGCTTTTGTCTGTTCATTCTCTATTTATTTATCCTTCAGGTAATTGGTGAAGATACGGCTATTTGTTTAGAAAAGTTGAAAAGCAGATCAAAAGTTTTTATCACTAGCTGTATTCTTACCTAAAAGATCACATAACAATTGGTGATTATAGGTGCTTATGTATGCTTGAACCGTTCCAGTAAGATATTTCAAAATAAATTGTGCAGTTCCCTGCCTATTAATTTTATTTCTTATCTATTTAGCTAAAACTTATATGGAAGAAGAGTGATGCTTGAGATCCCCCCCACCCCCTTTGTTGGCTTAGAACAAAGTGAAATTTGGTTTCAAACTGAGCTATTTTACACTTTCTATAAGCTCTAGTTAGAATATTTGGTCAACATTTTATGTGAGTTCCTTGTCAGTCTCTGCATAAATGCTGTGTTTTGGCTGCTGTCCTGTTAATGAGCTAGCTTGTCCGGTATCTGATTAATTTTAATGGGGATTGAGTAAAGATACTATGGATAGAACAGTGAATATTCAACCTCATTATTGACAGAACCAAATTTTATATGTATGTATGTATATATATATACACACACACATATATAAAACTTCTCTATAATCAAACTGATAAGTAAAAAAGTTGCTATAAAGGCATATATAAGAATATAGTAAAAGATCAAGAGAAAGATCTGTAGCATTAACATACTTACGGACGTGTTGAATATAAAGTAGTAATAAAGTTAATTCTGAGTTCTTTTTTCCAAGGTTTTCTAATTTTTCTAATTCTAAAGCTTTTCCCATTTTCTGATTTTTTTCTAATTTTATGTAAACCTGACTTAATAAAACAAATTGCAGAACTAGATAGATTCAGTTAATGGACACTATTTGAATGTATATAATGATCTGGAATGAGATCATGAAATATTTCACTTTATTTGGCGCTGAACTGTTCATGGTGGCAAACAGTACCTTAATGTAGGAGTAAGCATTAGCAAGACCTTTTTGGCACATGGTGTGGAAGATGAATTCCAATATGGTTGAGAACAGAAGAATACCTTTAGAGGAAATACAGGTAAAATTGTGCTTATAGGTTGGTGAGCTCTTAAGTCTCAGGAGAAGTAAATAAGGGATCAGGAGAAGTAAATAAGGGATCTTGTGGACCTCTTAAAATGCTTAACCAATTTGTTGCTGTGGTGATAAAAATGTGAGCACAAGAGAGACTGTTTCCAACAACAATCCTCTTGGTTTTAACCCATGAAACAGAAGCCTTAATACACTTTAAATGAGAGGATTACTTTTGATTTAAGACTTCATGTTTGGTTTTGATATTGTTGTGCTTCCAGTTTTACCTTCTGATATGATGCTTTTTGATGCAGGGGAATGTTTGGATCTAGGACTATACTATCTTCCACATACATTTTCTAAACTGTATGCCTCTGTGCATCTGTAGAGTTTTTCCTCTCTGGGTGAATTTCCTCAGACCTGACCATCTTCAGCTTGCTCCCTGTGTATGCTTGCTTAATTCTCCAAATAGTCAATCATTTTAAATTTAATCTGACTCTCCATGGTGTTAACTATCCCACTCAACTTGATGTATGTAAATTTAATGAGCATGCTGTCTTGTAAAATCCACATCCGTGAATGAAAATAGTGAGACTAATGTTTGTAACTTGGTTGAAAGTATGTCCATTCTGTTTGCCATTCTTTGCTTGATTGCTCCTTAGTGTTCTAACTAGTTGCATGTATGTGCAGGAGCATTAAGATTGCATCTTTTTTCCTCCCCTCAGTTTTGCCAAGAAAATATGGAAAATATTTATTTTTACCAGTATTTTGTCAGTCTAAGATGGGGTCAAGGTGTGTAAAATACAGTAGCAAGCTCGCAACTTTCTTGTTGGTGGGAACTAATGACCCCATCCAGCACACAGACAGAAGGAATCCTTCGCAGTAGCTTAAAAGCTGCTGACTTGACTATATCCTTTGACCTGGTTTCTAGGTCAGGGCTGCTTTTGACACCTAGGGTGTCCATGTGCAATTTAGAAAAAGATGTATCCTCATTCCTCTGGCTGGACACAGTGCATCATAGAAATGGACACAGTTTGAGGGAAGTCTGGAGGATCTCTACTCTGTTCACTCCTCCCCCAGATGCCACCGTTGTCCCAGGTCACCAAGGTTCTGTGCAGTTCTGCTAGTGCTTCCTGAAAATGTCCTGGATTTCAGCTTGGCCATTTTTACCTGTGTCTGAAGAATCTGTCTCTGGGGCTGGACCTTGTTTCTGTCATTTTTCTTAGCTAGGGAGGTGAGTGTTATCTCTAGCTCCAGCTGCATCCTTCCGAAAATTATCTTCATCTCATGGTTTGTCCTGAAAGAGGATTAGCAAATTCTGTTTGCAAACTTGTGTTACGTCTTACTTAACAAATACCTGAAAGGAAATCCACTGTGGTCTTTGCATTGTGAAAGTGGCAGCGAGTGTACAAAAAAAGTTCTTTAAAAGGTTACCTGTGAAGGAGAGTGAAGGAAGCCATATATAAAGGAGAGCTAGGGTTGAGGGAAGGCTCCTTTTCTTTTTAATTTTGATCCATTAAGGATTAACGTGTTTATGTATTGAGACCCAACCAACTGAGAACAATTTAGTGAGACAGGATTGAAAAAGGATAATTGATATGCAGTGCCCTATCAGGAGGTGAGAGGAAGGAGGATCAGAGCATAAATGAATGGAATTATCTTTGGATGGAGGCAAGAATTGATAAAGTTTAGTGTGCAAATAAATTGGTAATATAGGAAATGGGAAATTGAAAGCTTTCTTTTCACAGAGGAAATTGAAATTTGCTTACTGAAAATGATAGGTGGAAGTAATAGTTTCATAGTTCTCTGAGAAGGGAATTTGAAATAAGGACCTTAGGGAATGTGAGAAGGAAAATCTAGTTGGCTTTTCCATAGATGTAGGAAGTGATGGATCATGGAATTAACCTGCTTTGGGAGAAAATAGAAGGGATCAAGGAAAAAGGTTTTATGGAGGTCAAGACCATGGTGGTTTGGGAGTAGGACAAGTAAAAAGAGAGAAGATGGAGGTCAGAGAAAAGAGTTGTGGAGATTATGATGATCCTTGAGGTGCAACAGTTTTTACATAATGAAAAGGTCTGGGTGTGGTCATGAAGACTGTGGTTGAGAAAAGGGGAAGTAAAGACCGCTGGTTGGGGGAGGCCGAAGACTGGATGGCAAGGCATGGGATGGAAGAGGAGTCAACACCAGGTGCTGGCCCACATAAGTGTTAAGTCTGATAGTATTAGCCCCAAAGGAAATTCGATTTTAGATGATGATGGAGACAAATACTATGGGAATAAAAATGGAGAGTTAAGATAGACCAGATTTCAAATTTCAGCCATAGGACTATGGTCACCTGAAGGAATTTCCTAAGCTTCCATTCTCTCTTCAACGAAAAAGAGGCTATTACATACTTATAAATGTTGAGTGCCATGCCTGGCCCAAGAACTTATTTAAGATGACAGGAATACTAAATCTTTGTCAAAAGTTGTAGAAAGAATTTTGGGAAGAATGAGGATGGTTTACAGGGCAGGTTTGGAATGAAAATGGGAAGAAATGTGAGCAACTTGAATTTGGTTTGGGAAAATTCCAAAGGGTGCCTGACCTTTAGATTTGGAAAGGAATTCTGATACCTGTGTCTTAACTCTACCTTTTAGTAACCTCAGATTTGTTTTGATAGTGGTTTCTGTACTTCCTTCCCCTCTGTCAAGTCTGTATTTATTATAGCCAAATACACTGCAAATGTACATTATTTACTAGACTTGAAAAAAATTTCTAAGATTGAAGGATGTTCCATTTCTTCATTCTGAACTTATTTTAATGGCAGAAATTCTATAAATCATTTTTATCTTGCAATAAGATTTTGAAACAATCTTAGATTTATAGAAAGGTTATAAAGAGAGCACTGACAATTCTTAGATACCCTTCACCTAACTTCCTCAAAAGTCAACGTCTTATATAGCTTGAATGCAGTTATTAAAACTGAGACATTAATGTTGGTACAGTACTAAATTACATTATTGAGGTTTTGCCATTTTTCTACTTGCATTTTTTTCTGTTCTAGGATCCAATCCAGGATCATGTCTCAAGTTCAGATTACCATGTATCCTTGGTCTCCTCCAATCAATGACATTTCCTTATCTTCCATGACCTTTATACTTGAGAAGAATCCTTATTTTGTAGAGTGCTTCTTCATTTGGGTTTCTTTTCTGCAGCATTTTTTCTGTTTTTAAAATCTATCCTTAGTTCCAGTCAGACTCACATAGTAAAATAGCACAGTGGTTCAATTAAGGTATAGTTTTTAATTAGAAAGTAATTAACTAAAGGAAAATTAGTTTTTGATGTTGCAACTCCCAGTTTCCCCAGGCAAAACCGTGTCTCAACATGTGTATGAAGGTAGCACTATAAGTTAGTTACTTTATAATGTATGTTAAGATATTTATAGAACATTAGCAACAATACTCTTCAGACAGTTTTGATTTGATAACTGCTAAGATATTTTTGAGATCTAGTCACCTAAATAGCCAACTGATAACTAGAAGTGGGAACACTTTATCTTTTATCCACTAAATATTAGCCTCATTCAAATTACTCATCTGTTCTTTTACAATTATGTGTTCTCTGTATTTCCTGTTCAGTATTTGATTTATAATATTTAATGAACTACATACATATGTCTGAGTACATTGATACAGTGAAGTAAACCACATTTCAGGAATCTCTTAAAATCCGTTCCTGCACTTTCTTTTTGTCCTGACGCAGTGTAGTAGATGTCCCAACCTATGTTTGAATGGAAGAATTGGTTCATACCATGGTTTGTATTGCTTGTTGAGGCCCTGTATGTGAGTTTCTGTATTATCTGGTTCTGTTTAAAAATAAGCCTTATTATACAGTTGTTTTCAAAAGGTGTTGTGTGTGCTGTTGTGCCCCTAAAGGACACCCGTTACCAGGCTGGTGCATGCAAACCCCAGTCGATTCATATTGGTTCCCAGTGACTCACAGCTGCCCTCTCCAGAGATCTGGCCTCCGGGAACTATGATCCTGTAGCTAACTGACTGATCTGGAGGTGTACAACTGCCCCCTCACTCTAGGTAGTACTGATAGCAGTGCAGTTCGGGCTAAAGCAAGACTAGCTGAGGCAACATTTTCACATGTGTCTTTCCCCAGCTCTGTCTTGCTTTTTTTTATTCACTAGCATGAAGGTATCCCCTCCATTAGTCCTCTGCACCAGAATCCCTGTCTCATACTCTACCTCTAGGGAACCTGACCTAAGGTAGTAGAGATGCATGTGATCATTTTGGACAGGTGGGAACTGAGTAACATAAAAATTGATGACTTGCTTTCAAGGGACCTATTAGAATTACCTGGAAGCTGCACTAGACTGGGAGTCGGGGCTCCGGGTCTTGAGTTTCAAAGAACCAGCTATCCCTGAAAAGTCGTCTGATTTCTGTGAGCCTGGATTTTCTATTCTGTAATTCACGGAGTGTAGATGATGTGATACTCAAATTCTCACAATGAAGATTTTCCCCTAAGACAGGGGGTTATGACATGAAGGTGCTAGGCTCCTGAACCCCACTTTCCCACTCCAGTTTCTGGGATAGCCTTCAGAAATGCTCAGCTTAACTCCTCTGGAATTAAACACAAAAACACTGAAGTGGTTCAGAGCAAGTTTCCCCAAAATGTGTCACTTTAACATGTGCACTATTTGAGCGGAAGGCATTTGAGACCCTACGGGCTTGAGAGAGATAGTTTCCCCTCTCTGAACCACCTAGAAGAATCTAAATTGGGAGCCTTTCCCAGAGAGGAGTTATGAGAGAGAAGTTTTATCTGAGTGACCTGTGTAGGAGGACAACTATCTGATTACCAAACTTTTCTTACCGCCTGTGAATTGTCCTCCTTCCCTTGAAACCCAGGGCTCCTGTTCCATTCCTTACCTCAGTATGGCATATAAGGCTCATTTTACCTTTCTGTCCTGAAATCTTTCATGTGTGTGATTTTCTCCCATTAATCTGGCTCATGACAACTTAATTCTCAAATTAACTAGAAAAACCTATAAAGGGTAGAAGGAAATTTTGTCTTTCTACTATAACATAGATGTGCATTTGTTTTGGAAAAAGCTTCTACTACATTTCCTAAGGACTTTGTGGCCCCTGACCCCCAAAATCCAGTGTCTGTGCCCAATAGGGTGCTCTTCTTTCAGACTTTTTCTTTGTAGAGCTAAATTTTGCACTTTTTATGCACAAAAACATATTTTTCCTTTTCAGTGCTCCTGTATTTCCTTTTGTAAATGGCAGAATTTCTTTTTCCAATACCATTTTTTTCTGATTAAATAGAGAGTTACCTGCCAAATGAGAAGGGTCCGTGGTACTGCGTACCTGATTCCAGACTTCTTAGTGTCCTTTCTTGTTTCCTTTTTGCTTTTAAACTGGTACTGTCATGAAGCGAGTGCTGTATTTAGACAAGAGAGTTGGGGTATGGCAGAGGAAATGGGCTGGGAAAACTCTGGGTTTCTTCCCTAATTCCAAATATACCACTTTTGCATGTGAGCTGCTGTCATCTTGAATATACCTTTCCAAAAAAAAGCATTAGACTTTGTAGTTTTTCTCATATTCTGTATTTACTATTTTAATTTGCTGGTAAAGAGCTGAGTCAGGTTTGCCCATTGCACAGAAAATAAAAAATACAGTGAATATTTAAATACAGAGGTTCTCAGTACTCTCATGTCCTTTGCCTTTTTAGAACAACTACTCCCGTTACTTCCCTGTGACTTCGCCATTGCTTTCTTCCAGTGAAAGTCTCTATAGGTAGTAGAAGCTATCTATAATCATAATTTTAAAAATCCATTTAATGTCTTACTGTACTGCATAATACAACCACACACATTACAATGTAAGCAATTGGCCATGACTGGTCAGGAGGTACAAAAAAGTCATTCTTGAATCTTTGCTTCACGTGAGTATAATAGCTATTGTGCATGTCAACATAGCTTTGCTGTTCCAGTGATTCAAATACAACAACCAGTGTCTTCCTGGGATACCCAAATTAAAAAAATTGAGCACAATTGATGGCAAAGCTTATTTAAAACAAAAACAAGAAGCCAGTATAACTATAACTTGCAGAGTAGTTGGATTCTTGGAAAAAATCAATGTCTATTAAAACCACATACTGCAAAGTATTTAATCAGTAACAATTTACATATTAATTCCATTTTATATTTAATTCTATTGAATTAGTCAAAGCTTAGGAAGTTTTTGTGTTTTGTTTTGTTTTTCCTTTTTCTTTCTTTCTTCTTCTTCTTCTTTTGTTTTGTTTTGTTTTGTTTTGTTTGTACATCTGTCTGTGGGACACAGAATAGTTTCTTATCATGCAGGATTAGCCCAGGTGTTGAAGAATGTCTAGCACACCTTAATAAATGCTGATAGCATCATCTCAGTCATTGACAACCAAAATATTTCAAGATATTTTTAAAATCCTACGTGGTATTAAGGTCTATTGAGAGTCCCTGGCATAAAGTAAAAAAGAAAAAAAAAAAAAAGAGGGAGAACAAAACAAACCATTATTCACATAATAAGATATTTCCAACCTGAATGGGCAGGAGTGACATTATTAATTACTACCTTTTATTAGGGTCAAGTGGAACAACTTCTAAAATCTTAAATATTTATATCAAAGTGAAATGAAGAAAATTTTGACTTTTAAGTGCTTGAAGGGATTAGTATCCAAAAACTGAGTCAGCTCAAGGCATAAATAACAGTGTCTGATGAGTTGTAGCACTTTTATAAAACATTTATAAAAACTTAACTTCTGGACTCCATAGGTGCTCCAAAGTTCTGATTTTTATACACCTGTTTCTGAGTGGATATAGGGTTGGTATACATTCAGGTGTGTTATATTGCATATCACACATGACAAAGGGCTAGTATCTGGAGGAAATCCATTTGAGCTGCCCTTTTAATTTAGTCATTTTTGTCTCCCTGTAGGCTCCTTTTTCTTTGCCAGAGCAGCCTCTAAATAAGACAGCTTGTAGAAATTCCCACATTTAAGTGGGCATTCTTGACTTGTATTTTTAAAAAGTTAAAGTGAGACCTGTAGCACAATCTAGGTTACTTAAATCTTTATTTTGATGGGTGCTGTTGAGAAATGTTAGATTTTTGGGTGGTACCTCTTTTTATGAGTACAACTCTTAGATGATTTAGAACACAGAATAGACTAAGTAGTTAATGGATATTTTTGCTAGGGGTAGACAAGAGACCACTATAGAATGCCTTTTGCCAGGATCTATACCAGGTATTTGATCAGATGAGCTTGTAGCTACACAATCTGGAAAGTGGTTGGCTTATTTACCTTTTAATTTTTGATACATGGAGCAGCTCATTCAGAAATAGTGCAAAATAGCTTCAGGTACAGCTATTTAAAAAAACAACAACAAACTATAGTTGTGTGTGTTGTGTTTGTGTTTGTGTGTGTGTGTGTGTGTGTGTATTGTGACTCTAGATGACCTTATGAAAGGGAGAAATCTAATCTAAGTGTCTAATTATCTGTAGTGATGAGAATGTAATTTTACTAGCTTGCTGTGAAATTTAAAAAGATTTTCTGGTAAGTGTTTTACCTGTTAAAATGATCTAGAACATGTTTTTGTCTGTATTTCCTGCTCTTTCTTTTCTCCAGGCAGAACTATGTGTAAATCATTCCAAAACAATTAATGCTGCTTTAGTCACAAATTATTGATTTTTCCGTTCCTAGGGTATGTAGAATTGCTACTCTACTTAGATTCTAAAATGAGGCTTTTTAATTGTGTTTTCCAGGAAGATATGAATTTAAATGAAGATAAGAAGGCACCATTGCGGGAAAAGGACTTCAGCATCAAAAAAGAAATGGTGATGCAGTACATTAATACTGCTTCCAAGACAGTAAGTAAAACTGTCAAGTTGAAAAATACTGCTGAACCGTGTTATAGTGTGGAAAACAACACATTTGTCTAACGAAGTGCTTAAATTTTTGAGCAACTGGAATCACAGGGCTTTTGAATGTATAAAGGCCACGAGTAGGATGTTTATTTAATTTAAAAATATTTCTCGTACCTTTTAAGACTGCTTTTGCTTTTTAGCCCCTGACATTGATGAGGAACATGGACTGGGTTGGTTTCCTCTAAGACTTCTTTCCTTGTTAAGGAAAGTGGATTAAGATGGCTATTGATCTCTGATGTCACTTATAAATTGGGATAATATTTGTATTATAGAAAAGTAGGGCCGATTTTACTCTAACTACCTAAATCAGTTCACATAATAGTGGCTGAGAGGCATATCTTTAACGTGAGGTTCTCTATGGATAAAATTATCTCATAACAAATTATAAACGTAGACGTTGAAAAGAGCATTAAGCCTCCACGTGTCTGCCAGTTTTCCAAGGAAACATGAAATATGTGGGTGGAAGTAATGAGTAAATGTCTAAGAAACCATGACTGGCATGCAGAATCAATTACATTTATTTCATGGGACAACAAATGAGCTTGACCAGTCATATAGAAATTGAATTGATGGATGGGATGAAGTCTACAAAACGGTAACTAATGAAGAAGCAATCAGAAAGACAGTAGAAAATGATTTTGGCTGAATTTAAAACAGAATTGGTTGGAGAAGAATAACTTATTACGCTGCAGTTTTCTCTGGATATTTTAACTAAAGGCCAAGTAACGAGAATTTAAGTTATTTATACGTAAGCTCTATTTATCTACTAGACCAGTCAGTGACTTGGAGAATTTTCTTTTAGAAAGCAGACTCAAGTGGTGTTTAATTTTTAAGCATGCCTCCTGTTCTGCAGTTTGATGTTGATTTGTAGAAATCAGAGTACTGTACTTTTTCTGGTTCCTTATGTAGATGGGTGTTGTTTCCTGCTATTGTGATGAAAATTGCTTTTGCTTCTTAATGGTCCCTGGATATCACAAATGAATGTTAGGGACTTAAGAGAGCACTTGTGTTGTGGATTGACTTATCATCCCTTTGATACTGGGCATCTTATTTTACCTGATTCTCAACATCCTCCTCCACAAGATGGGACTTAGAGCTATATCATAGGCTTGTTGTTAGAATTTAATTGTTTATGGGGGTCCTGGCTCACTCAGTCTGTTAAGCATCTGCCTTCAGCTCAGGTCATGATCCTGCGTCCTGGGATCTAGTCACACGGGCTCCCTGCTCAGTGGGAGCCTGCTTCTCCCTCTTCCCACCCATGGCCCCCCACCCCCACCCCCTTCCCGGCTCATGCTCTCTCTTTCTGTCAAGTAAATAAAATACTAAAAAAATAGTTTATTTCATGAGTGGAACATAGCAGGTTTTATACCTGTGGCTGCCTCTTTTGGTAGCAGTGGTTGTTAGCAATTGTTTCTTATTTTTTCTTTGTGATTTGTTCTTGCTGTTGATATCATTACACCGTAGTTCTTGATGAACATGGACTTATATTTTTGAAAAGTACAAATTGACCATTAGTGGGTCTGCATCACATTTATTAAGTGTCTGTATATCAGGCAGTGTTCCAGGCATTGGACTTGGAGTACCAAGATGGTCAATCATGGTGACTTACGGAGCAACATAAGACATGTAACAGAAACACATAAACATACGTGATAAATGAAATGCAATGTGGAAAAAACACAGGGGACGTGGAGATGGTGTTATTTTCCTTTTTTATTGAAGAGTAGTTAGCATGCAGTGTTACATTAGTTTGAGATGTGCAAGAGGTTTCACTAATTCTAACATTACTCAGTGTTCATCTCTGGTAAGGGTACTCTTAATCCCCTTTATCTATTTTTACCTGTCTCTCCACCCCTCCCTGTGCTGTAACTGTCTCATGGACAGTTAATAGGGATGACTCCCCTATTAGACAATTTTAAATCCAAAGAACATAAATTCACTTAATAAAATTATAAGAGATACTATATTAGTTAGAACTGGTTTAGAAAACATTGGTATAATAATGCATTTTAATTCTTGAATTTTAGATAATAAACAGACTTTTTAGAACAAACTGCTTTGAACTTCATTAGAGTGGATCTATTTCAGTTTGCATACACTCACTGATTGTAAACTTTAATCCTCTAATCGTTTTGGACTGAGGTTGGAATTTATTTACTAGAATTAGATAATTAGATTATCAGGATTGAAATAGATTAGTTATCTAAAGTATGATTAAAGCATTCACTCATTTAATTAGTGTGTGGAGGATCATGGCTTTTCCTAGGAGGATGCTTAATAATTTGGCGGTTGGTTAACATTCTAGAAAGTTCAAGCTGACCAGTCATCTATTTTTGCTCTGGAAGTAGAAACACATTAACTCTTAGATACAGACTTTGTCATACCAGTGTATTGAGGTTAATGAGGACAAAAAATCTTCTCTGAGGAAAAACCGTCAAAATTTATAGATGAGTTATTCTAGAGAGCATGGGGGTGTTTGTGTCAGATAAACTTTTGTTATAAATTTAGCCTTAGACTTTGCTTTGAGATTGTTTTGTGGAGAAGCATTAATATTTTTCAAAATAGCACTGATGCCTGCAGTTGATAATCTGAAAATTCTTTAGAAATATTAATGCTCAAACCAGCCCTAAAGTAGCTAAGCTGGATTTTTGGAATGGGGGAAAAATAACAAATCCTCAGTCAAGCTAGGTTGTTTCTAAGACCTTAAGTTTGTTTCAGTAGCCCAATGGAATGCTGATTTTTTTTCAGTTAGAAAAGATTATTAACTGTTTTTTTTTTTTTTTTTTTTTTTTTTTAAGCAAAGAGCCTACTTTAGAGGCTGAAAAATGCCAAAGTCAAATTTTCCAGTTTCCTACAGCATGGGTATGTGAGCCAGGTTTGGCCAGTACTGTCTGCTGGGGGCTTCTGAGAAATGTTTTAATCCCTCACAAAGAGATCCAGGGCAGAAAACCACTTTTTTCCCCGTTATTTGACATGGTTGTGAGAGGGCGTGGGATAGTTGGCACATGACTTCTTGGAGTTGCTGCTCTGGTCTTATACAGCCCTGCCTCCAGATTTTTCTGTCACGTGAGGTGATGCACGTTCTTATTTAAACTACTTTAGGTGGGGATTTTGCTATGCTGTTGTGCGCATCTGGCTGGACCGTCCCTATAGCCTTCTGCCTATACAGGGTCTCCATCTCTAATTCATTCTGAAAATTACTCCCCTCATCAAGTAGACCGTGCATACATGAGAGCGGGTAGTACAGCGCCAAGTGGCCATTCCTTGGTAGATGACTTGCCTCAGATGTTCCATAGCAAGTTTATTGAAGAAAATTTGTTTCGGAAAGAATGAATACAGTCTTGACTTTAGTTTGATTACTAGGGGGCTGGTAAGTATTCTGCAGTAAGGGGTAAGGACCTTGAAATGAGGCTCTAACATGATAGTCCAAATGAAGAGACTCCATCGTTTCCAAAAAAAAATGGAAGAAGAAAATTTTGAAACCAACACCAAGGAGCTCTTAAGCCACACATTGTGTAAAAATTTCCCCTATTTTCTATAGGGAACTGTAATTTAATAAACATCTACCCTGTAAATGTATTGAGTCATGCTTACCCTGGCTTTGAGTGTTCTCGTTCTTTATTGTGGTCTAGTTATTTTCCCCCTTCAAATTCTGAAAGCACCTCTGCAGATAACGTTAAATGATGGTTTTATTGTCAGGAATCCTGTACTTTGAGGAGACAAACCAGGCTTTGGAGATAAATCCTAATAGACGAGCTGCCCTCACCAAGTTTTTCTTTTCTTGGTGTTGGTATCTCCTCCCCGTGTCTGCAATACCCGTTTTGATGTTGGTGTTTATATTCTTGCTGGTGCTTGAGTTGTATTCAGGGTGAACTGGCTCTGGGTAGGTGATGTCTGGGTAATGTGAAAGTCACAGGAAGCCATGGGTTACTTTAAAAACCACTGGAAAAAGGTGTTAAAAAGGATACCTTACAGAGGGGAGGATTTAGAGCAATAAGATACTTCCCTTCCCTACCCCTCCATCACAAAGGAATCTTAAAAATAAAAAAATTCATTCTACTTCTTCCATCTGTTGAGAAGAAAGAATCTTCTTTGTGCTGTTTCAGTTGGCTGCTTTTTCAGGGTAATCTGTGGCAATGGAAACTGGAGGAGTCCTGAGAAGTCAGCATCTACAGCCCTGGAAGTGAAAGCAAATCCCTGGAAGAAGAAAGCAGCTCAGAGGGTGTGAGAGGGAGGGAGGGAGGAAGGGGGTGGAATATAACACCTTTGCCTCCAGGAACTAAGTAGTGGGCTTGAGTGTTTGCTTATCAGTGCTTTTGGAGTTGACTTTTTCTCCACCCCCCCCCATATATTTATTTATTTTATTTATTTGACAAAGAGACAGAGTGAGCATAAGCAAGGGAGCTGCAGGCAGAGGGAGAGGGAGAAGCAGGCTCCCCAAAGAGCAGGAAGCCCCATGTGGGGCTCGATCCCAGGACCCCGAGATCATGACCCGAGTGGAAGGCAGATGCTTAACTGACTGAGCCACCCAGGTGCCCCTCCGGAACTTATTTTTAAACACAAGATATGAGACAGCCCTGACAGTTTACCTCTATACAGATGACAACCAGACTGCTACCTGTCAGCATGTGGTCTTATCTTTTGGGTTGTACCATTTGGTGTGGATAAAAGGCTCAAATAATTTCTCTTCCAAATACATACTTCTAGTTCCTTCTGAATGCATTAGCTTGGAATAAAAAATTCCTCTAAGCTCCTGCTCCTGGACCTCCCTCCCTCTATCTGTATGCCATAGGAAGCTGTATCACACCTGCAAGTAAAGAGCTGATTTTTAGCGGGGCTGATGACTGGTAAGGCCTAATTTCACATTTCTCAGCTTCTTCATTAGAACGTCCATCCTTTATTTCCTGTTTATATTTAGTTTTTTCCTTTTTGGTCCGCCATCCGTCTCTCCCTACCTCTTCCCCAAAGAAGCAGAATTAATCTTTCTGCTCCCGGAAGTCCGCTTGCTTCTTTGGACTTTGTTTTCAGCTTTTCTCTTTCCTAGTCATTCGTGACCACAGACAATTGACTGCAAGGCTCCTCTGAGGCGTGTATTGGAGAAGTTTGCTTCATGTTGAGCTCTCCTCCTTCAGCCCTTAAGTATTTCTGTAGTTCTGGGTTAGACTTCTTGAGTAAGAAATAAACACCAAATATTAGAACATAACTTTAAAAGGCACGTAGAAAGGGTAACAAGTTTTTTAAACAATGTGATAAAATGTGCCTACATGGAGTTCATAAATGTAGGATTGTAGGTTCTTGTATGTATGTGTACCTGTGTGTATATATAGTATATTTTGAAAGGTGTTACCAGGTACCTCTTGTCCTAGCCCAGTAGGTCATTCAAGTATGAATGACGTGGTTTTGTCCAGTGATGTCCTTCTAGGCGTGTCCTGATCAGGAAAGAAGTGTTTTGGGAAAATACTAGTGATGGCCAAATTTATATATTTTTCCCTAGGTAGAAAACCTGGAGTTCATCTCTTTTAGCCCTGATTTGTTAATATTGTATTATATTGGTGGGGGCATTTTCAAACCTTTCAGAGTCTTTTTTTTTTTGGAGGGGGTTTATTTTCATGTTAATTTTGGAAAACATTGTCAGATGCAGATACATCAAGTTTTGTTTTCTCTCACTTTTAATCATTGTTATTACTTAAAAGGGTTATATTTCAAGCACTGGGAACTTAGATGAACCAGACAGTTCTACACATTTTTGCTACTTAAAGTTAACATGGATTATTTTTTGACTTCCATTTGGGGTTAGGGATTTGAACCAAGTGCACTTGTAACAAAAGCTTAGTAAAAATGTGTGGCTGGTACTTGGTATTAGACACTTACCCATTCATCGGCAGGGCAGTGCCCTTGCTTACATTATTTTGTCTGTTTGTCTCCAGGTCTTTCTTGCTGACTAGGAGGAAATATCAGAGCCCCAGGGCAATGAACCAATTTCTTGTTAGGAGTATTTCTTAATAAGCTAACTGGCACTTTAATTTCCATTTCTGCCTACATAGGACAGGTTTTATTTATGTACAATTAAAATGATCTTCTAACAGTTCAAATCCATCCAGCTTCATTATGAGTTGTTTCTGGGCAGCACCAGGGGCGAATAATGTGCTCCTGCTATTACTGCCCTGTGTTCTTGCTTAGGCAGGAGATGATAATGAAGAACCCAGTCATCTTTTCTTCATCTTTTTTTTTTTTTTTCTTACAAGAAATTATATTAGGTTCAAATTAGAATTGTGTATTTTTGGTCTTTTAAAAATCTTAAGGGTGCCTGGGTGGTTTGGTTGATTCAGCATCTGTCTTTGGCTCAGGTCATGCTATCAGGGTCCTGAGATCTAGCCCCTCATAGGGCTTCCTGCTCAGCAGGGAGGGAGCCTGCTTTTCCCTCTGGTCCCCCCACCCCCCACCCTGCTGGCACACACACACTCTTATTCTCTCAAATAAGATCTTACCAAAACAAACCCACCTTAAAGATACCTTTTCTTAAAGCAATTTTTAAAAAGACTCACCTGATATAAAAATAATGTTATTTACTGGTAAAACCTAGAATTTTAGAACCTGATGTGGTCCCCGATGCTTATACCAGTTGTGGCATTGGAGATCATCTGAGGTGGTTTTTATCTTTTTCACTGAATTGTTTCTTGGTCAGAGATAATTTGCTCTGCTCTTGCTTTTTAGATTTTGCAAATGTAATTACACTTATGACTGATTACAGCAAAAGTAGTAAAAACTTGGAGAGTGTCAGAAAAAAGAGGCACGTGATTTGAGGGAGACAAAAGTGATGAGCAATAGCCCTATGGAATAGCCCTATGGAATGGAAGAAAGAGTTCTGAAGGAATATGTGAAAATGAAAAAAATGTTATGTATCTATGGCTGCCTTTCATGAGTGAAGGGGATAGGAAATTCATGAAATGAGCAGGAAATGAGAGTGGACAGGAACATTGGTTCTCAACCTTGATATCCATTAGAATCTTCTGGAGAACCTAAAAAAAACCAAAACACCCAAAAACTGTGTCTGAGCCCTAGCATTTAGCAAGTTAATTCCTGCAGGTAGGATCCAGGCACCTGGACTTTGTGAAGATCTCTTGGTGATTCTAGCGTATAAGCAAGGATGAAAAACACTCCTGGGCTGTACAAGATGAGCCTCATCACTAGAGGTCTATGTAGTGTAACATTAATACAACAAAAGATTAGGAGTCGATAGAATTTAAAGGCAAAGCATAGAGCATATTTACAAATAAAGCCACTTAGGGTCTAAGGCTAGTTTGCCTGGGCAACAGATCAGAATGGCATACTGTAGCTATGAAGAAATCCTAATGTTTGTCCACTTTAACCTTCCCCTCTTCTGATTCTGTCTACTATGACAAATGGAAGGACCTGGACTGTTTTGGGAGATGTCCAATTGAGTATTAATAAGGAGGAAAAGAGTATGCCTGGTGTAAAAGCTTCAGTGGACTGATTGATATTCCTAGTTGGTGGCTGTAATCTTAAAACCCTCCTTAATTTAGTTTGGGCTTAAGAGACAGCCTTTCAGTTCTTAATTATTCCTAAATAGAATACATTCTATACATACTTAAATCCTTCATATGTTAATCATCTTGATGTACAAAAAGCATTAATTCTTAATTTCATGTTTCCCTGACTTAATACCATTTCCTAAATGGTGCAGTATCATGGTTCCCCTCCACTTTGAAGAAAATAGGGTTGGTATATCTTCTTACATTCAATGTAATACAGAACTATTTGAAATTCTTTCAATATCAGAAAGCCTTCCAGGGATAGACCAGGTAAACTGGGAACTCTATCCTTAGGATCACCAAAATCTGAAAAAATAGTCCAAGAGTAAATTTAGATGTTATCATTGTTAAGCTAATTTTTTCTGGTGGGGGGGGGGAGGGTGGATTTTTTTCTCCCCCTGGGAAGGCTGTTCTATCACTCTCCATGACTTATGTCATTTTCTGGCATGATTTTTGTAAAGAATGGCATTATACTCATTTAGTAGACATTTTTATAGTTTATTTATTGTAGGTCTAGAATATATCTTAGCGTACCTTTACATTTTGAACATGAGTAAAGGCCTAGGAAGTGACATCCCCATGTTCTGCAGTTAGAACTAGAAATCAGACCTTTAAAAAACAAAAAACAAAAACTTTTTTATTGTAAATTAAAACAGTTCTAGAAAACACCAAAAACAAATATGTAGCTTAATGAATTATCATAAGGGAAATACCACCCAGGTTAATAAATGGAACCTTGCCATCTACCCTTCAGCTATCCTGTCCATTTCAAATCCCCCCGTTCCTGCTTTTTTTGAACTATTCCTAATCACTACCTTGACTTTTATAGGAGTCACTTCCTTGAGTTTCTTTATAGTTTTATTACCCAAAAATACATCACCAGACACCATAATTTATTCATGATTTTTTAAAAATTTGGAATGTCTTTAAGGTTCCCCCCCCCCAATCTTCAGAAGTCCCATCTATTTATTTTTATCTAGGACAGTCTGGCTTTTGCTGATTGCATAATCCTTTTTCTTATGTTTCATTTCCTGCAAAATGGCAGCTAGATCAAGAAGCTTGATCAGACTCAGATTTGATCCCTTTGGCAAGACCATAGGAAGTATTATGTTTTATTGTCAGGAGTTTCTTCATGTCTGGTTTATAATTAAAATTCTATAATTTCATTTACATTTATTAGTTGGAATACTTGTTCAGTCTTAGGTTTATTTTAATTCCAGTATAGTTAATATGTAGTGTTGCATTAATTTCAGGTGTAAAATACAGTGATCAGCACTTCTGTACGACACTTGCTGCCCATCACAGGTGCACTCCTTAATCCTCATCACCTATTTCACCCATCCCCCCACCAGTCTCTCTGGTAACCATCAGTTTTGTCCTCTCTAGTTAAGGGTCTGTTCCTTGGTTTGTCTCTTTTTTTCTTTGCGTACTTGTTCTGTTTTTTAAATTCTACATATGAGTGAAATTATATGTTATTTGTCTTTTTCTGACTTGTTTCACTTAGTATTCTACTCTCTAGCTCTATCCATGTTGTTGCAAATGGCAAGATGTAATTATTTTCTTTGGTTGATTAATATTACATCATATATATAATATATATAACACACATATATATTATATATATATTTACCAGCTCTTTATCCATTCATCTATTGATGAGTGCTTGGTCTGCTTCCATAATTTGGTTGTCGTAAATAATGCTGCTGCAAATGTAGGGGTGCGTGTATCCCTCTGAATTGGTGTTTGTGTATTTTTGGGATAATTACTCAGTAGTGCAATTACTGGATGGTTGGGTGGTTCGTTCCATTTTTAACTTTTTGAGGAACCTTCATACTGTTTTCCACAGTGGCTTTCCACAGTTTTCATTCCTGCCAGCAGTGCATGTGGGTTCCTGTTTCTCTACATCCTTGCCTCTTGTTTCTTGTGTTGCTGATTTTAGTCATTCTGATGACAGCTGTGAGGTGATATCCCATTATAGTTTTGATCCATATTTCCCTGATGAGTGATATTGAGCATCTTCTCATGTGTCTGTTGGCCATCTGTATATCTTCTTTGGAGAAATGTCTATTCATGTCTCCTGCCCATTTTTTATTAGGATTATTTGTTTTAGGGGTGTTGTATAAGTTCTCTTTTGGATACTAACCCTTTATCAGATAGGGTTTGCCTTTTAGTTTTGATGATTGTTTCCTTTGTTGTGCAAAAGTTTTGTATTTTGCTATAGTTCCACTAGTTTATTTTTGTTTTCTGTTTGCCTTGTTCCAGAAGACGGATCTAGAAAAAAAGTTTCTGTGTCTAATGGCAGAGAAATTACTGTCTGTGCTCTGTTCTCAGATTTTTATAGTTCCAGGTTTCATATTTAGGTCCTCAATCCATTTTATTTTATTTTATTTTTAAAGATTTTATTTATTTATTTGACAGAGAGAGGCACAGCGAGAGAGAAAACCCAAGCAGGGCAGTGGGAGAGGGAGAAGCAGGCTTCCTGCTGAGCAGGGAGCCTGATGCTGGGCTCAATCCCAGGACCCTCCGATCATGACCTGAGTGGAAGGCAGATGCTTAATGACTAAGCCATACAGGCACCCCCCCTTAATCCATTTTGAATTTATCTTATGGTATAAGCCAGTTTTCCCAACACCATTTGCTGAAGAGACTGTCTTCTTCTCACTGCATATTCTTACTTGGAATATGCTTATAAAGAGACATTTCCTCTCAAATACTGACTACTTCATGGTATAGGAAGTTTAGGATAAATACTTGATTCTTTTCCATTGCCAATTTTCACTATAGTGGATTGGTTTCCTAACCTCTGAAGGTAACCAGTTATTTTTAATATTAAGATATGATAATTATGATAATTTATGCATTATAATTACTATCCTTAGTGAAGCTCAAATTGCCCCATCTTTGACTAGTTGGTTCCTGGACATTTTGTTATGACCCTAGGAATTTCGGATTGTTCATTCCTGCCTGGTGAGTATGTTGATTCTCCCACACTGTGTCTGGGATCCATCTTTTCCTTCAGTGGGAAATGGTATTTCAAGAACAGTCTGGGCATAAGGATGCTTATTGCTGGTGGATTAATCACTGTTTCTGGGCCTCTTCAGCAGAGTGATAGCAAAGGAAAAACATGGTGTGGATATGTTCAAAGAAGTGTTCTTTGACATATGCGGTCTCCACCTGCTGCTTTTGTTAGACTCTGTCTACATTGAACATAGAGCTGTTACATTTTCTAGTTCTTTCTAGTCCTCCGGTAGCTTTCCCGTCTATGAGTAACTGAATTTAGCGCCGCCGCTTTTATTTCTGAGTAACTATATTTTAAGTCTCCCCACCAGTCCATAGTTCTTATTTCCCTAGATGTTTGTCTAAAGTTTGCTCTGCAGTGGATTCCTCTGTAGGGCTCCTGGGAAGAGCATTTCCTGATTATTGCATGCAGATAACCGTATATGCCTTCTATCATTTAGTCAGTTTTATTGGATATAAAATCTTCGGCTAATGTGGTTTTGTTTTTGTTTTTGGATCTTAAATATATTCTTTTCTTCTGGCATAAAAACATGACAGAAGTTCTGCTGGTAACTAATTATTATCCCTTATGGATTACTGGCTCTTTTTATCTAGTTGTTTGAGTTGGGATTATCTGATAAACAGTATACTTTTATTATGTATTTCTTAAATCTTTAAAAATTTTTTTTTCTTAATTTTCATGGAAGTGTTCTGTTGACCTGCTTTGGGCTCTTCTTCAGAGATCTTATTATCTGTATGTAAGATTTTTGTGTATCCCCAATATGCGTTCTGTCCCAAATCTTTCTTCTGTATTTTTGTTGTTGTTGTTCTTTCTAGTTTAGTTTTTACTTCTGAAGTGATTTTCTTAGTTATTCCCCAACCCCCCACTCCAAATTCTCTCCCTCATTTCTGAGGATTTTGAAATTTGTTTTTTTTCCACTATGTCTTGTATGTTGTCTTAATGTCTCTTTGCACAGTTTGAAATTGTAAGTTACTTTGCCATGTTTTATGGCTTTGTTTTTGTGGCAACTGTTCATCTTCTGCAGGAATGTTCTGCTCAACTTCAATTTCGCCGTCAGCACTTTCTCTCATCATGCTGTACTCTCCTACAACGGACCCCAGGCAGCTCAGTGCCGGGAGTTCACGGGACACATCCGCCCCAGTCTCCTTCGTTGTTTTTTGCCACTTGAGCTCATCCACAATTGGAAAAGGCCAAACTCCACCTAGTTTGAGCTGCTGTCCTCAAATTAGCCTACTGAGGCTTCTAATGAGGACCTCTGGGCTATTTTGGGCTTCTGGTGCTTTCATGTTCATCTGGCATCTTCTTGCCTCCTCTGTTTCTTCCCACACAGACGTTGATATTGTGTAAATTTTGTGGTCATTAGTGGTTTGTCTCCTACTGCTTGTATTTTGAGGATCACAGAGATAAGTTGTTGCTTGCATTGTTAGGTCTGTGGTTTTGCCCTTTAGTTGTTTTTTTCTGTAGGAATCCAGTGAGTTTCAAAAACTGTACTGCTGCTGCCATCTGCCCAAAGCCTCTAGTTTTCTTATTGTGAGTTTCATATTCTTAATGTGATGCCAATGTATGTCTTTGGTTTAAAAACAATTCTAGATTTTCAGGATTTCTTCTTCTTGCCTGCCCCCACCCTCCTTGACTCAGGATAGACTATCATGATCGATTAAGGAATGACATTTCTCGATGTGACCTGAACTGATAGCTCTGGCTTTTGCTGTTTTTTCCACCCGTAAACTTTCATCAAACCTTGTAATGATCTGTGACCTACAAATAGATTTAAATAAAACACTAGTTTTAGTTTTAATTTCTATATTATGATTATGCAGTGCTATCATCTTCTCAGATGATTTCGATAAGTTGTGCAGAATGCTTCCTTTTTTATATCGCAGTGATAGTTGGAAAACTCAGACTGCCCCTCTGTACTTTACCCCACCCCTGGAAAAATAGGTCTCATCTGCTTGTGTGTGTCTATAAATTAGTGAGTGTGTTAAATCTATCACAGCATGAAATCACTTCAAGCACTGTGAAAGACCATCTTAAAGAATTTAAATTGATTGCAGATGTTGGTGCAATTAAGCAGGCCTGATGAGCTCAGAATCCTGTTTCTCAGATTTGAATATGAATGCATTTTTAAAAATTACAGCGATGTACTCCATGTAAATGGAGTTCATAGGCACTGGAGAGTTTATTTCACCTTGGATTTTAAAATGGTTCGATGATGTGAAAAGTACTGTGTGACCCCTTTTGCAGATACCTGTATTACTTCGAAAATGCATTACTAATGAAAATGTATCACTCCTCTTAACTATATAGTTCCATGCCATCCTTAACCAACCAGAAGTGACTTTGAATGATTATTTCCTTTGTTATTTCATTTGTCTACCAATTTGTTGATCTACTTTCTGTGTCTGTAATTCATTTAAAAATTATTCTATAGACAGAGAAGTAGAATAACTCCTCCCCATTTTTAGGGGGGGAAAAACGTATAACAAGCCAAGGGACTTGGCTTAGAGCATGAAAGCCTGGGACCTTTCTTCCCCTTGAGGTCAGACTTTGTGACTGCTAGAACTCTACCTTCCTGTAGTTGCTTTGGCTTTAAACTGCTGAAACATAAAAGAAATCTTCTATCTTAAAATATAGCCTACTGGGTTGCAAATTAGAAAGTGAATTCTGAAACAAGACTAACAAGATTAAGTAGAGTGTACGGTGTGTTCATTTTCAATTTCTTTCAAATTGATCCGTGCACATTAAGTAATTAAACTCATCAATTTTGGTAACATATTGTAAAATATTATGGACATTAGGACTTTATTATATATACAGTAGTAAAATAGATTACAAAAATGGTAACTGTATTTAGATACTGCTTTTAAATACTAAGAAAATTGCTGAAATATTATTTGAAGTATAGTAATATTAATGACTGGAACTAGGAACAAAGACTACATTCTATCTTTTCTGGAAGGTATGAATTATTAAATTTATGTTCTACAATGTTTTATAAAAGCTTGTTTTACTCATCATGGCAGACTATGTCTTTTTGAGTTCAGAATCCCGCTTTGTTACTTTTAGCTATATGATCTGAGAATTCATTATCCCTAAGACATGACTTACTAAATAATAAAATTTTAGGGGCGTTTGTGTTGGAACATGTAGGACGGGAAGTAGGGCAGTGATTACATACGTTCAAGTCATCAAAGTTGGAAGTGTCAGATGACACTGGGCAGCTGTGTGCTACTGCTGAAGCATTCTTACGCTGGCTTCATAATGGAATAAAGTTGAGTAAATTACTAAAAGCAGGCATCATAAAAATTATTTTCGTTCCTACTTAAAAAATGAACATATATATTCTCGTGTCAATCTTTGGATATAGCACCACGTCCTTTTCTCTGAGTAGGAGTGGGTTCTACTTTGGTTTTTCCTGCATAAGGGATGCCCATGAAGCATTGTCTGTGACCCACTGTGTGTTTTAATTTGACCAAGAATGTATACTTACTATTTTTTAGCTTAAATTCAATTAGCTAACATATAGTACATCATTAATAAAGCAGTCTAAATTCAAACATAGATTTGTCTGATTTTTTATAGTATGATCTTGTCAGTTATCTTGTCCCTACTTAATTTGAAAACAAGTTTTTTTTTTTTTTTTAAAGCACTCATCCTAATCTTATCTTTTCCAGGCATTAAAGTAATTTATCACAGAAACAATTTATCTTTCATTCTCCTATGTGATTATATTAACTCGAACAGATATCACAGCTCATTAGCAATTTGGGGCACAAAAAATCAACTCTGGGTAGTCACAAAATTCAATTCATAGGAGTAAGTTTGTGTAGTTACTATGTGGGGCTACAGCATGTGTTGGGCACCTGCCACTGTAAGTTATAGAATACTAGAAAGCTTGATACTGGACATCTATATCCAGTACCTTAAGGAAGTCACACTTGAGTGGATTTTCTTCTTCCCTGTCTCTCTCCAGTGGAGTCATAAAAATATAATTTTCCATAATTTTATTTTTCTCTTAATTGTTCTACCCTTTGTTAGAAATAATGGTTTCCGCTCAATCGTACTCAAAAACAGGAACATATTGGCTCGCGCATCTGAGAAGGTATTGGCTTCAGATGGGCCTAGATCTAGGTTCTCAAATGACCTAAGGACTTAGTCTTTCTACTTCTGTTAGCTCTGTTTGACTATGTCTTGGCTTCATTCATGCAGGTTTTTCCCCCCATGATATATCTAGATGGATAGCAGAAGTTTCTGGGTTAATTTTAGATTAACAATCTCTATAAAAATTCTTGATCACTTACCCCATTAACTTAAAAAAAAAGTTGATTATTTATGCCAATAAGTATTGGTTTACTATAAGCATGTCTACTGTACTAGTACTTCATATTTGTTCTATTCATTTTATGTATAAACTAATGTATTAATATTTTATCTCAAGTGTGTGACATGAATTGAAAATATTAAGATGGAAATGATTTCATTTGAGAATATTGCCTCCTTCACAAATGTTTGGTTTTTCTTTTGTTATGAACACATTTTAGCTATGCCAGATTGATGATATAAGCTGATAAATATGCCCTTAATCTTCTCAAATGTTTTTACACAATCTACAAAATTATTTAGTGACTTGCTGTTTTTAAGAACTATAAGATTTTCTGGGCTTGGTACCCTTTTTAAGATAAAAGAAAAGTTAAGTTTTTTATCTGTTTTCTTCTAAATATTATACTCCTACCCACCCTAGATTTAAATGTCTTAATTTTTAATTACCCATCCTATTTTTTCTAACTGAATCAATCCTGTCCATTCAGGAATATTCTGGGAGCATGCACCCACCTGCAGTATCCATTGCAGTTCTCTGAAGTTTACGTTGACTTCCTTCTTACCCACATCAACCTTTTCTTATTGTTGCCTCTACTGGTTTCTTTGTGGTACCACGAACCAGGTCTCATCCTCCATTTAGCCACATTGGAAGACATGCTTGAATTCGCTCTTATGCTGTTCACTTTGCCACCTTTTATGTGTGCTGGGTTAGTGCTTCAGGACTAAGCTATGATGTGCCCTAACTCTGCCTTTATATGTTATACTTGGAAAAGAATGTCGTTAAGGTTCTGTATCACCTGGACAAGACTGATCCCTTTAGGACAATCTTATCTCTGTGAATTTGTGATTGCCCACATGTGATTGAACTTGAAGGCTCACAAACTTGATCGATCAACATTGTAAGGCTTAGCATACATTTTGTGAACAGGTATACATTCTAAGCTAATAGAGACTGTGTAAGAATGCAAATGCCATTTTAATGACTTAGAAATAGCATTAGGGAGAAGATTGTTTTCTCATCTCTTTGTAGGCTAGTCTATATAAGAAGCCAAATTATAATTATTTACTTGGTTTGTTGGATGATGTGCTGTGAAGATAATGGGCTGTGTACCCCTGACACTGTTGGTTTTTCTGCCTTAACTGTCCTCCCACTTCATATAGTCATCCACTGAATTAATCCGATAGACTAGAAGCTCCATGAAGACAGGGAATAAGCGATGCAGCATAAAGTAGGTATCTGTGTTAGTGTGCCTAGTACTCCCTTTCCTGGAAAGTCTCAGTGGAACTCTGCTGAATTCTGGACATGTCATCAGGTAGCCAAGCAGACTGCTTCTTCCTACGTTAGCGTACCCTGAAATGGCTAAGGTCATATTTTTTAATGGTTAAAAAAATGCATTTTATCTTGAGGTCATACTTGATCTTGGTGCACATGTATAATCTCTTGAGACATTTTAATAGGCTTGTATTTGATAAATTTGGTTTTTCTGAATTTCATTATCTGAATTTAATTGTAACTTAAGTTTTGTGGGTGTCTCAGAGTTGGCAAAATGCATCTCCCCTGAGGTTCATTTCTATTAGAATGTGACCAGAACTGATGTTTTCATTTTATTTTTCTCAGTACATATTTAAGTTTCATAGTTCATGATTTTTATATTTCCCCCTGTAATTTTGAGAGTTTTCTTAGGACCTAGAGTGTTTCAATGACTAAAGTGATTAAAATTCTAAGATCAACTTGTTTAGTAATCAAGTAACATTGCAAGTGTCATTCATTTATTCATATGTTCAAATTTAAAATTATTAAAATCAAAGATACAACTTAAGTTAAAATAGCACTTAATGTGATGGTCTACGACCAATGTGGAAGAATATCTGTTTATGGCTTTGTTCTCTGGTGAAAAAAGACGATTTCTAAGTACTTTTTTCATTAAAAGTTCAGGAGAAGGAATACTTTTCTTGTAAGTTATGATCAGAATTCAAATGCCATCTTAAAGCATAATAAATAAAAAATGAATAAATGAATTGAATGGCTTTAAGTAATTACTTTTGTATAATGCTTATTTAAAATTAATAACAAAATCTAAGTTAAGAATGTGACTAATGGGAATGCACTAAAGAAAGGTAATTTAAAACAGTAATTTTAAGTGTTTCTTACTTCAAAAAGGATGCATTGCTATAGAAAACTAGAAAGTACAAGACATAAAGAAGGAAAAAAAAATCCTACCATTCCAAGGAAGTATTAAGGTGGTTTTGATTTCAAAACAGCCTAGGGGCGCCTGGGTGGCTCGTGGGTTAAAGCCTCTGCCTTTGGCTCAGGTCATGATCCCAGGGTCCTGGGATCGAGCCCCACATCGGGCTCTCTGCCTGCCTCCCTGCCTACTTGTGATCTCCGTCTGTCAAATAAATTAAAAAAAAAAACAAAAACAACCTAAAAAGGTATTAAGAGAGTAAAACTAAAGTTTCTATAGCAGAAATGTTAACTGTGGCTTTTTCCGTTGTGTCAGTTTTGTGGAAGTCTAGAAACTAAAGATAGCAGGTGTCAGACTACTGTGGTCATGGGAAGAGATTGTGAGACTAATCCTGCTACTGTTAACTTGTCACTCAGTTCTAGGCTATATGAGACTAGGTTCACAAATGCTTTAAAAAATGGAAGAGCTATCAAAAAAGGCTTTCTTTGGAGAGAGTGGTGTCAGGGTGCTAAGGCATTATCTCTAACTCTTTGTGAGGGAATAAAGCCATATGGGTGGCCCTTTGAGAGAATTTCTCAGAAGTTGACTGCATCCCTTTCAATATGGGGACATGATGATTGGAAAATGACTCTATTTGCAAATGGTGGACTCTAAAGACAAGAGGCTGTGTTAGCTGCTCTGGTGGCAAAGCAAGTATAAAAAAGTAGACCTGCTTTTGGACCAAGTTAGACTTGTACCAAAACATCAATTGGATATGGACCTCTCAAAAAGTAGTTGGGTTTGAGAGATCTTAAGGGCTTCATCTAAGGGGACGACCTGCGATGACCCCAACACAGTCTATGAAGAGTAGACTTAGAAAACCCAGCAAATGACTCTCCGAGTTACCCACATATGCAAATGCTGCTTCTTGGGATGCTTATCAGCCCCAACTTGAGGACAGTGGCACCTGAGTATAACTGCGATATCCAAGGACAACAGTTTCCTGTATCTTACCTCTTCCCTCCCCACTGTTCTCTCAGCTCTGAAGGATTGGAGAAACCTGATGAGTTGAGATAATGGATTTGAAGAATTAGTTGGGAAAATAATGAAGTCCCATAGCTCCGTTCAGTACTATTTTCTGGTCTGAGTGATGGTCACACTGAGGAAGGGGAGGAACGTTAAGATTGAATTTTGTGATACTCTACTTGTTTTTTGAGATTAAAGAACTCCCTCGAACTCCCTCTTCCTTACTATGTTGGGTAAGTGATGTGAAATGTAGAGTTTTCTGAAGCAAAATAATCTTGAGGTGAATATTGTCAAGTACGTTAAATTCCAGAAATTGTGAGGAAAAAGATTGGGTATGTTGGTTAATATAACAACTAAAAATTTCCATATGGGTAGTGATGGGGAGAGAAAGGGAGTAAATATAAAAATTTAGAAGAAATAAAAAAAATGGAGTAAAATATTTGCTCTGTATCACTGCTGGGTAAAGAATACCTACAAATCATTAGGAAAAAGACGAATAACCCAATAGGAAAATTTTCACTTAATATGAATAGGCAATTTACCTAAGAAGAAACATAAATGGTGAATGGCTATTTGAAAAGACATTCAATCTCAATACGTAAATTAAAATCGGTGTGGAAAGCATTTTTCATCTGTCAAAATAGAAAAGCTAAACAGTATTGCTGACAGTAGTGTTTGGTGAAGGAGTAAAAATATATAGCAATGCAACTTTATTGTAGTATAATTTGGTAGTATTTAAATAAAAAACCGCTATACCCTAATGATCTAACAAACCCCACTATTTTGAATCTATTTGTATAACAATAAATTGAAAGTATAAAGCTGTACAAAGTGAGTCCTTGCAGCACTGTGTGAAATATCAAGAAACTTACCCCAAATTCCCATCACTGGAAAAGTGATGAATTTATAGCATATTCCTATAGCAATGGATATTACAGCCATTCAAATGAGCGCATTAGATATGACTTGGAAAGTTAGCTGATCAGGAAAAAAAAATAGAAGCAGGTGGATGGTACAAGTTTGTGTTTAAAGAAATTTTATACGTGTATATGTGAGTGAGTAGGTGGTCTATGTGTTCTCTACCCATTGAAAAGGAAATGCCTGATGGCTTCTCCTCAAACTTGCAAAAGCACTCACAGTGTCCTCTTAGGCTGTGGTTGGGGAAACTGAGGCAAGGACATCAATTTCCTTGTATACTTAAAAAGGTCTAGTGGGATTGTGGGTGACTTGTAGTTTTTGATGTTTTTGTGTATTTCTTAGGATAAACAGGTTTGGGTTTTTTTGGATCGAAAATGAAGAGGATGATATGGGGGGGAAAGAGGGAGGGCAACCATCAACCAGATTATATCCTACTTCTGGATGTAGTGAGACATGACCAATGAACTTCTGTGCTTGCCCCTTGACTTTTTTTTTTTTTTTTTTTTTGGCTATAGCAATCCATTCTATGCATAGGAAATTTGGGGAAGCTAATGTGTACAAGACAAGGTCTTTAGCACTTTTTGCTTTAATAGTGTAAAGAATACAATGGGATATGTGGGCTGTATGTGTGTAGTCAGGTGCTGGATTCTCGCCCACTGCACCGGGTGGAGAATGCATTCTACTCTGTCTTGGGGAGTTGGTGGGGGAGACCCTGGACTTGCATCAGTCCCCAGCTGGCATCTAAGCAACACCACAGACTACCGCTGCTGTGGCTTCCTTCTGCCAAGTCTTCTGCCTTGGTCCCAGAAATTGTCTTTTTAGAGGAATATTTCTTAGCAGAAACAAAATCTGATGTTGTTCCTGACAGAACACCATTTTTGTCTTGTTTACTAAGTCATTTTGCCACGGTGCAGATGGCCTGATAACATGGACCACATTTAAATTACAAAAATAAAAACAAATCGGCAGAGCTAATAGTGTGCCGTTTGCAAAGCTTTTAAATGTAACTTGGAATAGCGCACAGCTTCATTTTATACTCTTGGAGTAAATTGGCACTCATTTTATAATCACTTTTATTTGCAGACCTTAAGTTTTGGAAACATCTGGATAAATCGCTAAATAAATTCAATGTTCAGTTTGTGATCATTGCCAAATAGCGTTTATTAAGCCTTTACCTGCGTGTGACAATGCCGACCGCTGTAAATACCACACTAATTGAGATAGAACCTGGAGGCTCGATTCATGAGAGAGGTACATTATTACATTGAAGTATATGAAAATTCTTATTTATATTTGAAGTATTTCATGTGATTTTCCTGTGCCTTTAGGAGTTACTACTTAAACTGATTTTTTTTTTCCAACCTTAAAAATTAGGGGAGTAGATCTGATAACCTCCAAGTTACTTTCCATTTCTGACAGTTCTTTGGTTCCTGCTTTTACCAGGAAATGTCCCTCCAGTACAAACCCTGCTTTCGGAGCCATTTAGTTGAAAACTTGATGTCTTTATCTTAGTGTTTTCACTCAGTAATGTTTTCATTAAGTAACGTATAATCCTTACAGAAAAAATGTACAAACCGAAAAGAAGAAAATGAAAACCATAATTTCTTTGCCAGAGAGAAGGTTGTTAGCATTTTGGGTTACTTTTCTTCGAATCCTGCGAAAGGAAGTTGAGACTGTCAACCTCAAGATGCTTGTGAAGAGTAAATGAAATTCTGTGTGTTCCTGGGTGTGTGGTGTGTGGCATATATTTTAAGCATTCAGTAGTACATACTGATGATAGATGTGTTTTCTAGTAATTTTTAAAGTTTCGGTCTTATTTCTGATATTTCTTATTCTAATGCTATCTTGATAATGTTCCATCTGCTTTTATTCTGAGGCTTATGAGAGACCCTTAATAACTGTGACTTGTAGGAGGTAGTGTTAGTCAGTCTTCGAGAAAAATGCATTTGTCATCTAGTGTTTTCTGGTCTTCTCCATTTCAAGGAAAATTTTAGTGTTGGTATATATAAAAGGGATGTGTGACAGAACCCTTGGCTGTAGAGAACACCAGGGTGTATAGATTTTTCTCTGAAATTCATGAAATTGGTCATGGCATGCCGAAAATTAGTTCTCACATTATTGGTGTAAAGACATGGTTGAAAACTTACCAGTAAAGTTAGGTTAGTAAGGAGAGAAGAGTAGTAGAGACATGGTGAAAGCCTCTGTTAAGTGGGGAGAGGAGGAGAAACAAAGGCGAGGATTTTGTGAAGCTGCTCTAGCTAGATCTGCAGTTTTAGGTAGGATATAGGGCAGTCAAGAAGAATTAGACGGGATAGTGTTAGGGAGAGAAGTGCTCAGGTGGGAAAATAGAAGAGTCGTGCTTCAGGGAGATTGCTGGCTGGGCCCTGAGGTGAGGCCCAGAGATGAGGTATTCCTTGATGGTCACCGGTAAGAGAAACTCTTGATGGGGCAGGTAACCAAATCTGGGAGGGCCTAGGAGAAGTGGATGTAGTGAAGAAGTGGGATAGTGAGATTATACCATACTTGTCGATTTTGGTGGTGGTGATAAAGAAGAAAAATAGTAGCCTGGCAGGAAGCAGAACTGAGGGAGGTGAGCGTGGATATGGTTGAAGGGTTTGCGCATAAGAGGTGCTTGGACTAGACTGATGGTTTAGTGTTCTGTCTTAAAAATAAGGAAGCACACAGTTTTTGCTGTGTGGGCAACTGAGTAAAGCAAGAAGAATACTGATTTTCTTGGTAGAGGAAAATGGACTCAATACTGCCTAGTGTTGCTGTTTTCACAGAGGGAGGGGCAAAGTCATGTGTCAAGAGTAGGGCAGAGACAGTTTCAAAAAGAGCTGATGGCTTTTGACCAGGTATTAAAGGGATGGAACAGGAGTAAAAATATCTGAAAGCTATCTTGAGGGCCATTTGAGGCTAGGAAATAGAAACAAATACTAATGAAGAATAATGACTTCTAAATTCTGTTTCGTGAAAGAACCCTTTTTATAAAAATGTAGTCTTCCATGACACTCCCATCAAATTGCAGATAGAAGCATTAGTTTATCTTAGAGGCCATAGTTAATCCTCGTATGGTCAAGCTTGAGGCTCAGGTCCTGAAACCTAGAGGTCCAAGGGAACCTGTCCTGGGAGGAGACAAGTAGAATGCACAGAAAAGATGATCTAGATAAACTAGAACCTTGATAATCCCCTTCCTTTTGACTACGAATAGGCCAGAACAATCCCTATTGGGCAAGTAATGCCAATTCAAGGATCCTGAGGTCAAGGTTAGGCTGAGGAGCAGATGCCGGAAGATCAAGTCTGAAGCTGCAACACAAGCCTAGCAAACCACCACAGGAAGAAAACGTGTGGATCTGAAGGATTTGCGTTAAGGAAATGGTTCCCCAAGTCTGGGGAGCAAAAGCACTGGAGCATAGGAGGTTAATATTGCCTGGTTGATTTTCAGCTTGTTTTCATACATCAATTGGGCCATTGCAGACAGATAACAGAGTGTGGAGTGATGTGTGTGTGTGTGTGTGTGTGTGTGTGTGTATGTGTATGTATGTATGTGTGTGTGTATGTTCTCAGGGTACGCGAGGTCTGGTGGCTAAAGGGAAATGCTTCTTCTGGAATCGTGGGTGGCTTTTTTGGGAGGAGGGTACTGGAAAGCTTTCTCAAGATCCCACTTTACAGGTGCTGCTCGCAGCACCTGTGATTCAGTGACTCTGTCGTTGGCTTTGAGGTTGGCTTCTAAAGCTCAGGGAATGAGTTGCAAGTAGCTTCATTGACTATTGGGTAAATAGGTAAATCGAGTGTGAGCATTTATTGTAACTTCCTAGAGCTCTCGAGAGGGGTTCATGGATTGATTTTTGCCTCAGATTCACATTCTTTCATGAATCCTTCTTTTGCTGACCTGTTCGGTGAGCCTGCATGTCTGATTGTTTCTTTCCTCCAAATGTGAGATGATCTCAGCACAGACTATTTGGGTCAGCAAAAGGTTGATAAAAATTTTCTCTTATGTAGTTGTTACCCAATGGTTATTATGTAGTCCATTTTTTTTTCTCTTTAAATTTTAAGAAGGTAGAAGGGCATCTGGGTGGGCAGTTAGTTAAGCATCCACCTCTTGGTTTCAGCTCAGGTCGTGATCTCAGGGTTGTGAGCCCCCTGAGTGGGGGCTCCTTGCTTAGCAGGGAGTCTACTTGAGATTCTTCTCCTCTCCTTCTGCACCACCCCCTGCCTCCTCCTCATGCTTTCTCTCTTTATCTAAAATGAAGTAAATCTGAAAAGACAAAACAAAACAAAACAAAACAAAAAAACAAAAATGAAAGAAACATAGAATTATGTAGGAATAAAGCTATTAGGAATCTGGGTTTTAAAATGAGAACAAACATGTAAAATTATAAGTACTTTCTAAAATTAAGTACTAGCCATCATATCCATAGTTTGTGAAACCGGGTATCTGGAAGTAAAGCTTCTCTCACTTCTGGTATAAAAATATAGAACATTTTAAAGGATAAAAATTGTGTGAAATTGTGTGTTAAGAAAACGACACATTTGTCAAACGGAAACTCTAAGTGTATTATTACCATAGTTCTTAAGAGTAATTTAAATAATACTGTCAATTATACGTAAGTCTCAAAAGCATTAGCTATTGTGCATTAAGAAATAATTAGATTTCATTTTTCTTAAACCATGTAGTGATATTTTCTTTGTATAAACATGTGGAGACTTAGGAACACTGACATGGGTGGCGAGAATGGGGAATAATTTATATAGTGCTGATTTTTTTTTTTTTCCTGGTACATGCATAAAACCTGCAGGGTATCAAATGTAGCAATTCATTTGGGAGAGTACATCACAGTGTTAGTCAGACCTGTGCTGGCTCAGTTATGGAAGCCCAGTTTGAACTACCTTGAGCAAAAGAGGCAATTTGTTGACTTCTACCTGGAAGAGAAGGGATAAGTAGACTGAGGGTCCAAAGCCAGGAATTTTTCCCTTCTTCCCTCAGCCTCTGGATGTTGGTGTCTTCACCCTGACTACAGCACGGCTTTCTCCAAGAAATGGGAACCTTGCAGCTATAAGAGAAAACAAAGGCATAATTAATTGTTAAAGCTAAAACCACTTGTTTAACAAACCTCATAGGCAAGAGACAAATAATCCTGTAAAAAAATAGATTTCTAGTGGTTTTGACAAGAGATTAATACCTATATCCTAGAATGAGCTTTTATGAATTGCTAGGAAAAAAAAATCAATAGAAAAATGGACTAAGGGTCTGAAAAGACTATTCAAGAAGAAGAAATTAAATAAATACAAATATCTGTAGTTGTGGATATTCAAACTAACACTTTATACCCATTTTATACCCATTGCATATTTAAAATTTTTGTATTTACTTGAGAGAGAGAGAGAGCGAGAGAGCTGTATGTGGGCTCTATCCCAAGACTTGGGGATCATGACTTGAGCCAAAGGCAGACTTTTTTTTTTTTTTTTTTTTTTTTTTATTTATTTGAGAGAGAGAGACAGTGAGAGAGAGCATGAGCGAGGAGAAGGTCAGAGAGCGAAGCAGACTCCCCATGGAGCTGGGAGCCCGATGTGGGACTCGATCCCGGGACTCCAGGATCACGCCCTGAGCCGAAGGCAGTCGTCCAACCAACTGCGCCACCCAGGCGTCCCCAAAGGCAGACATTTAACAGACTGAACCACCCAGGTGCACCTCCTCCCTCACCCCACCACTGCCATTGCATATTTTACTATTCTAGTGGCAGTGTGGGGGAAAAGTACCTTCATACGTGGCTGGTGGAACTGTACTATGATACAGCATTTTGAAAAGCTATCTGAAATGTCTATGAAAAAGAAGAAATGTACATGCTTTTTGACCCAGGTTTTCCACTTCTGGGATTCTATGAAATAGAAATAAAAGCACCAATAGATGAGGACATTGCACAAAGGTGTGTTTTCTTCAGTAGTAGTTACTATGTTAAAAACTTGGAAACAGAAGGGAATAGGTAAATAAATTACCTGTATCTTTGAATATTCTGCCAATATTAAAAAGAATGAATTAGAATAATACTAGATAATTTGAGAAACTTCCATGTGTTATAAACCAGAAAAGATGCAGAGAATTATATAAGATGATGCCATCAAAAAATAAACTCTTTAGCTGTATAATTGTTTATGTGTGTGAATATATAGGATTATGTGTGCCTGGGTTAAAATATGGAAAGGTACATACCAGACTTTTTACATGAATTGCCTTACAATAAGAAGGGGGATATAGTAGCTAGGTCAAAGAAAAAAAATCACTTTTATGGGTTTATGAAACATATTTTTTATATAAATATAAATTGTGTATATCACATTTATTTAAATTATATATTAAATATATATACACATACACACAAATGAATAAAGAAGTTAAATGAGTTTCCAGAATGAAGAAAACCATATTAAAAGGGCAATACAATTTTGGTTACACTAAAAAAAAAAAAACTATTAAGAGATTATAGAATGCCACATTTTAATTCTGCTCAAACTGAAGTAATTGAGAAACATTGAAGAACCCTAACCTGTGGGCATAAACTGAAGATGGCAAATAGATTTACTGTGAAGGAAATAAACTTGAGGTAATTCCTTATTCAATCTGATATTTCCTTCTCCTAACAAGAGATCTGCTATTTATATATCTGGCATGTAATGAATGTTGGTTGAAGATAGTTGTGTATAAGCCTTATTAAACAGTGTATGTGTATATAAAATCAGACCATATATATATATTACATTTAACAAATACTGGTTGAGTAAATGTATTGAAGGCTGTTAACTGAAAGAGAAATGGACCTTCAGGAAGAAAATATTTAAAACGCAGTCTAGAATACCAGTTACATACATATAATCATATAACTCTTCAGGAAGGAGCTTAAATTCATTGACATTTGATACATTTTGGTTAACTTGGTACTTCATGTGGTGATGGGGATAAGTTGGGATTGGTGGTTGAGCAACTGAAAAGGAGTATAAGCCATCGCCAACTGAAGATGAGATTTGTCTTAGCTTTTTAAGTGATTTCAGTACAGACGGCTTTGTGCCATTCCAATTTATACAAAAACCATGACACACCCAAACACAGGGGTTGTGTCATTGCCCTCATTCCTCTATCCCAACCTGGAAGGTGGTACAGGCACATGACGTTATCGGAGGATTGATTTCTGACTACAGCATATGCTGTACACAAATCAGTCTAGCACGATGTACTGTGCATTAGGTGTTCTAGAGCTGGTTTGCCTCTCAGTGATTGAAACTGGCCTCCAGGGAGTATTTTCATAGATAGAGATTGGCAAATGCTACCAAAAAGTTCTTTTTCCTGAGAGGCGGCTGTGAAACACTTTCCAGCAATATCATTTAATTTAATTATGAATCAAGACCTGTGTCATGGTGACTAAAAATTGGAAAACAAATTCTACATTTCAGAGTTTAGTTGTGATTTTTATCAAGAATTAGTAAGTAGGACATACAAAATAGGGTATTTGCTTTTTAAAAGTATTCAATTTTATTTTGATATTTAATAATTAGGGAATATGTAAATTTCTGCAGACGATCATCAGAATTATCATTCTGAAATACATCATTTAAACGATGATTAAGCAGTGCCTCCAGGATCATGTAATTCCTCTTTGGTTTTTGGAAAGATACTTAATTCCACAAGCCCTCCCTACCCTCCAGCCTTATACCTGAATTTGGGCAGGGTTTTTTTTTTTTTTTTTTTTTTAAATTAGATCTTATTTATTTATTTGACAGAGAGAGAGACACAGTGATAGAGGGAACACAAGCAGGGAGAGTGGAACAGGGAGATGCAGGCCTCCTGCTGAGAGCCAAGAGCCGGATTCAGGGCTGGATCCTAGGACCCTGGGATCATGACCTGAGCCAAAGGCAGACGGACGCTTAACAACGGAGCCACCCAGGCGCCCTTGTGCAGTTCTTTATAGAGAATCTCTTTTTGTTGCTTAAAGCTGTGGTGAATGGGCATTTCTCTCCTCCTGAGTTAGCAGTGATCTGGGTAGTTAATGACAGCCTATTTATAAACCACTCTGAGAATTTAAGATCAAATCCAGAGATGAAAAACATGTTGACAGCTTGACAAAGGGCGTGCCTCTTGAGTCATGATCTTTACATTGAGTCCTTCCGGGATGAGATGAGTAGAAATAGTAGATGAATGAAATTCTTTAATCTCCTTCATATATTCATATCCCCCCCAACCCGTAAACAAGTATTTTGTGTCAGGCCCTGTTCAAGGCTGTAGGGATAACTGTGATAAACAGAGCCGACAGTAAGTACCCCTGCTCTAGTGTAGCCTACATTTTAGTGGAGGAAACAGATGTATAATAAAAATATAAGACCAGGTCTGGGAACACAAAGAATTTGTATTTTTTTTTTTTTTTACTGTTAAGGCCTTTGTTCAAGTTCTTCCATAGTACTATAGAGCTTGACATTTGACCCTTTGATCTTTTCTGCTATGACAGGTGTCCTTATTTATCCATGTGACTCAGGAAGGGGGCGGTGCTTGTAGATATAGGAATGTGAAGTGTTTGAAGAGAAGTACACTGAATAACTAGTCTGGGCAGTGATGATTCAGAAACTACCCTGGAAGGGAAGGTATTACCCCCAAATTGGTAAAAATCCCACGAGAGCATTTCCAAAGCTTAATAGGGATTTTTGCTTGTTTTGTTCATGATTTGTAATGTGTGAATCACTGCTGGTATTGGAGAGCAGCTCAGCAGATACTGTTGAAGGAATGGGTGTAACTACATTGCTTTAACCAACTGCCCTAATGTGGTTTGATCAAGATGGGATTTAAAAAAATTTGTTAAACTGGTTTTTGAGCTCCTATTTTCTGCAGTGCATACAAAGATGAGCCCAACATTTATCTTATTTTCAATGAGGTTTTAAATCTGCTAGGCGTCAAATTATCTATCTATATATATATAGTCTGCTAAAAGAAGCTAGAAGTAACTAACGCACAATAAGAGAAATAAACCTTAAAGTGGGAATTGGGAGGTTAAGATCATCTCCTGCTGAGGTGAGAGAAGAAGTTTCCATGTGGAGTGGCATCCAGCAGGATTGAACAGGTAGGGATGGAACGTAGGGATGTGGAAGGCTGCTGGAATCACATCAGCAAAGATGTATTTTATGTGTGGGAAACCATGATGTGCATCTGTGCATTGGAAGTTGTTTATTTTGTCCAGAGCGAGGTTCCTTTCAAAGAGAACAGTAGGATATGAGGCTGAAAAAGCAGGTTTGGAAATATTTTTTTTCCTCCCCTACCGGAGCACTGAATATTTTTGAGGAGAGTGGGATGGTTAGAGAGAGGCTCCTTTGTGTCTGTTAACAGGAGAAACCGTTCTCCCTCTTTTGTCTTTTAAGCGCCTTGGAGATAGAACATGTTAGGTCTCCTTGTGCGAGACGAACACACTTTTGTGCCCAACTCTAGTAACACTTTCCAGCTGTTTCTTTCTTCTTTTTTTTCGATTTGTTATTTCTGTTTTTTTTTTTTTTTTTAAAGGTTATAATAAAACTGAGAAGATGAAATCTTTCTTACAGGTTCACTTGAACTGGCCTTGTGTCTCTAACCTCATAGGCTCATGTCTCTGTCTTCCTCACTGTTGCCCTAGGATCTTTCTGACACACAGCTTTTTGGTATTTGATTTCCAATTAGGCAGTGGCTTCCTGTTAGCTGTGAGCTAAAGTTGGCTTCCTTTGGGGTGAGGTAGGCACCGTCCACATTCTGGTACCCGCGTGTTTTGTGCCTTCTTCGTCTTCACTCCCTGCACCATCTGTAATGTAGCCATCTAGTTCTAAAGTGCCCCATCTCTTTCACCTTGTTTTGCCCGTGTTGTATGTGGAATCCTTTCCACTCCCATCTCCTAACACCCAGTTCTTGAATTACTTTTACTGGAGCACTACCTTCTCTGATATCCTGGGTGACACTTGGGACTTGCCCCCCTTTCTGCCCACCAAGAATGGATTCCCATCCAGGTTCCCCAACCTTGTAACTGTTCAGGTGCTCTTTCTGAAGTTGATGACTGCCTCAGGGACAGAATTTTCTCTTACTAGTTTCTGAGTCCCGCTATTGACCATAGTGGTTGGTCCACAATAGATCCTTCTCAGCATGTTTATTGACGGACTTGTTAGATGGGTAGGTAGGTTTTACCAGACACCTTAGAAACTATGAACTTGTAACATTGTTACCATGAGACTGTAAAAGTTTTTAAACTTAGCATTTTTGAATGCTCTTGGCAGGAGCATAGTAGTTGAATAAATTTAGAGCCATTAACTTTTTTGTCCTCTCATTCTGGGAGATAGAAATATGAGACAGTTTTAGCTTTTGTGTGTAAGTACTTTGTTATAAGGTAGAACACAGATGAACAATTAACTCCTTTTTGTTGGACTTCAGTTGCTTCTCCTCATTTTGATCAATTTGCTAATTCATGTTGCTTCCTCACTAAACAACTCTCCAGACTGTGGGTCCCTCCTTTGCTCTATAAAATTGGACAGCTTTAAAAATAGTTAAGTAAAGAGGAATATATGATTTTCTGTGACAAAAATCACATAATACACGTAAATTGCAAGTGTATTTCAATTTCACAGCTTTGTCCACTCTGTAAGAACTGGGAACATTTGACATTGAGGGAAACAGAAGCCAAAGTGCCACAGCTGATCATAGTGGGATGTGATTCCGACCCCAAGATCTTGTGTTTTCCTCTCTACTATTTTTTTGGTCCCATATTTAGCTGTTATATATATATTTTAAAGATTATTTGAGAGAGAAAGAGAGAAAAAGAAAGAGCAAGGGCACCCACTAGTTTTGGGGGTGGGAAGGGACAGAGGCAGAGGGAGAAGCAGGCCCCCCGTTGAGCAGGGAGCTTGATGTCTGGCTTGATCCCAGGACCCTGGGATCATGACCTGAGCCGAAGGCCAATGAGTAACTGACTGAGCCACCCAGGCACCCCTATATAATATATTTTAAATATTTTATTTATTTGACAGAAAGAGAGAGTATAAGCAGTGGGGAGAGGCAGAGGGAGAAGCAGACTTCTTGCTGAGCAAGGAGCCTGATGCGGGATTCAATTCCAGGACCCTGGGATTGTTAGGTCCGTTATTAAATGAAACGAGACTGAGAAAAAGTGAAAGTTATTTAAAGCTTTATTCTGTGCCAAGCATTAGAAGTCAGTCAGGGCCACCTCTGAAGAGAGCGACCCCTCTCAGCCTCACAGACTAACTTTTATAGAGCAAAAGCCTGGCCACATAGGTGGCCAATGAGATTGTAACATTGTATAGTCATGTTAGGCCACATGCAGGTGGCCAGTTGAATTACAATTTACCCTTTAGTAGCTGTTTGAATTAACCTATTACTCTGGTCAGAACTGGCGCTGCTCAAGTTTGGCACCCAAAAGGTGGGGTTTACATTCTTTGGTGGTCAGGGAGATAGTATGTGCACTTTACTGATTGGATGTTTTCACCTGGCCTGAATGGTCCTTGTATTCTGGGCTCTGTTATTAGGAACTGGCCGACCATATTTTACTGGTTTCCCAGACTTGCTTCTAAGTAAGTTTCTCAAGGGGGCGGGGGCAGGGTCAGTTTAGGTTTTACTGCACAAACAACAAAATGGCTTTTTAACCAAGATGGAGTCACTCTGGCTAAATAAGTCCTTACAGAATCACGAACTGAGTTAAAGGCAGATGTTTAACTGACTGAGCCACCCAGGGATCCCTCATGTTAACTACATTAAGAACAATCTGACGAATGTTACATTTTGTGCTGTTGTATATTGATTTTTTTTTTTTTTTAGTTTAGATTTGTAGGTTGGTATGTGTATATGAAGAAGTTGGTTTTCTTCTATAAACCAAGAAAAGGGAAAAAAAAGGCTTATACTGTAAATATAACAATGACACTTGAAAGTACTCAGAATTGTGGATGCAAATAATTGCAATTACCTGGAGGGACTGAAAAACAAATTGCCTGATTTTAAAGACTGGAACAGCTGGTGTTTTCTTACCTCCTTCCCCCCTTCTTTTTTGGTAAATGCCCAATGAAGTTTTGTTGTTTTTCTTCTTATATAAACATAATCAACACAATAAAGAAGATAATGAACCAATGACTAAGAGCATCAGCACATTTTTTTACTCTGTTCAGATGTGCCAAATAGATCTTTATCCTTCAGTGAACCATCAAATAGAGGCTGGCAAATTAGAACATCCATGTTTATTTAATCAGCTTCCCCCACCCAACTTTTTTCCTTTTATTTTTTATTTTTTTTTAGTTTTAAAGTGCAATTTGTTGTTTAGGTCGAACTAAACATTTTCTAGTTTTAAAAGGTATGTTGAAGATGCTAAATATAAACCAGTGGCTTCATTTGACAACCTGTATCTTGTTTCATTTAATTTTATTTTCAGCAAGAAAATATCACATTCACTGTAAGACCTTTTAAATGGCATGCTTTGAAACCCAAAGATTTGAAAGGACTTCAGCTCGAATGTAACTGTGTAAGCTTAGAAATGGAATGAAGCATAAAAATTAGTCAATTTGAATAGGGATTTTAAGTACTTTTAAATGAAATTTATATAATACAGTTGACAAATCTTTAGTTACTGCTGGATAAAACAACAGAATAAACACATGCGTGTAACCAGTACCCAGCTGGGGCAGTGGGACACTGTTGGCCTGCGTGCAGCTCCTAGCCCTTCTGCTTCCTTCTCTTCAAGATAACTGCCGACTTCTAAGACGACCAGTTTTCTGTTTTATAAATGTCTTGTAAAACTTTTGTTTTTTTTTTTTTTTGGTGGAAAAATCTACATAATACAAAATTCACCATTTTTAAGCATACAATCCATTACATTTAGTTTCTTAACCATTTTTAAATGTACAATCCATTACATTTAGTTTCTTCACAGTGGTGTGCATCACCACGGTCTAGTTCCAGTACCTTTCTGTCAGCCCCAATGGAAAACCCCTGCCCTTGAAGCAGTTACTCCATATCCTTCCCTCTTGCCTATAGAAACCAATGGGAACCCCTTCAAACTGGTTCCTCTTACCTTTGGCACATCCTTACCGTTCTTTGAGCACTGCTTACCATCTTGTGAAAAATCTTCCAAGGTCCTCCTGTAATGTTCTAGCCCCAGCCCTGGAATCAGTTCTTTGTCCAAGGAATAGTTTATTTTAGTGGAGAATGCTGTTTAGAAATCAGGTCTTCTAATGGGCACGTACACACACACACACACACCATGCATGCATACACATATACACACACATATGTAGATGTTCATATGTTTATATGTAAACATATATAATATGTAAACATATATATATAACATATATATATATACACATATATATATGTAAACGTGTGTGTGTATTTGGAAATTGCATATATCTATGTATATTAAGTATAAATATATAGCAAACCTATAGTCTGTGTGTACACACATCCATTTTATATCTATTTTTTTAATTTTTTAGCTAGCTATATCGAAATACCCCTCAAACCACAAGTTTATACGGTTTCTTTTGATTTTTATATTCTAGCTGATTTCTCTGCAATAAATATCTATTTGAAATACAATTAGGTTCACTTATTTGGATTCATCTTACTTTAGGATTTTCTTCCTATTCTCTTTGATAGTATTTTTTCCTTTCTGAGTATATGGAAAAGCGAAAGTCAGAACATACACAGAGGTAGACTCAAAGCATTATCACTTACCTTCTCTCTTAGGTGTTCTACTCTGTCTTACCTGTTATATTCCCATTTGCTCCCTGAAGGTACACAATCTCATGAATGTTCCCGATTATTTCATCCTGCTTTTTATAAAATAAACAGATGTTTATTTTCTAATACCTTTTCATAAACACAGTTATTAAATTCTTTGCTAATTTTTCCACTTCCAACTTTATCACGAAAATCATTTCGTAAGCTTCAGCAATACCCTTTTTCTTTTTTATAACTGCATGTAATGGTTCATGCCATGTGTTCTGGTGTGTGGCTTCTATTCTCTGGCTATGGGTGGAAGCAGTTGACTGTTAACTGTTAACAGTACATCCTTTTTTTTTATTTTTTTAAAGATTTTATTTATTTATTTGACAGACAGAGATCACAAGCAGACAGAGAGGCAGGCAGAGAGAGGGAGAGGAGGAAGCAGGCTCCCTGCAGAGCAGAGAGCCCAATGCGGGACTCGATCCCAGGACCCTGAGATCATGACCTGAGCCGAAGGCAGCGGCTTAACCCACTGAGCCACCCAGGCGCCCTAACAGTACATCCTTTTGAGGTTTAAAAGCTAAAAGAAGGGGCACCTGGGTAGCTCAGTCGTTAAGCGGTGTTAAGCAGGGTCCTGGGATCGAGCCCCACATCGGGCTCCCTGCTCAGCCGGAAGCCTGCTTCTCCCTCTCCCACTCCCTCTGCTTCTGTTCCCTCTCTAGTTGTGTCTCTCTCTGTCAAATAAATAAATAAAAATCTAAAACAAAAATAAAAATGAAAATTAAAAAAGCTAAAAGAACAGGGGCACTTGGGCTCAGTTGTTTAAGTGTCAGGCTCTTGATTTTGGCTCAGGTCATGGTCTCAGGGTCATGAGATTGAGTCCTGTGCTGGGCGGGGAGCTTTCTTAAGATTCTGTCTCTTCTTCTCTCATCAACATCTCTCTCTCTCTCCTTCTCTCTTCAACATCCCTACCTTGTCCTGCCTGTGTCCTCTCGGTCTTAAAAAAAACAAAACAAAACAAACAAAAACCTAAAATAAAACAAAACTAAAAGAACGCCTCAGTTCTGGTTATGGTAACCAGGCGGAAGTGCTATAATAGCAGGATATCGCATTCAACAGTTGAAGAAAACTTCTTAGATAAACCAAATAGTCTAAAAATTCAAGTGTCCTATTGAAGGCAATGGCTAATGTCAGTATGCTTTCCTGTGAATACCAGGAATGTTGATGCTAGTTAGGTATTGATGGATAATAGGACTGTAACGTGCTGAATTTCTTTTATTACTTCAGGCTCATTTCTGAGTTGCTAAAATTAGTGTTGGATCAATCTGGTTTCTTTTTTTAATCACTTTTTTTTTATAAGATGTACTTGATAATTCTAAACGTTTAACATGTGCTGTTTTTAATGTATACTAAAAGCAGCCTCCAAAATTATAGGCAGAGCTCTTGGTACATAATGGTGCTCATTAAGTGTTTATGGAAAAAATATAATAACTCCTAAAAGGATCTCTTTGCTAAACTTTTTTTTGGTTGGTGAACGCCCCTTTCTGCACTACTTTTCATTGCTTGTAGTTGTCTACTATGAGTTTGCATAATATCCTCTCTGAATAACAGATTTTATTGGTACTGGAGCTCTGTTGGGGTTGTAAATGTTCTGAAAACAAGTAATTCATAGAGCAATGACAGCTTAGTGTTTCTGTTGATCAGTGACATTAGAGATGCTAGAAATCATTTGAAAAATGCAAGAAAATTGTTGCAATGCATTTTAATAGTAATATACATGATAGTAATTTAGATTATAATTACCCCCTTGGCAACAACTGTGCTTACCCTTATTTTGCACAGTGCTGACTCTGCAGTTTTCTTAAAATACTGTCATTATCGGTGCAAACTATTTCTTTAAATAGTCTCCACATTTCATATTATCTTATTTATCTCTGCTAGTCTCATCACCTAAATTAGGTACCAAGAATACAGGAGTTACAATGCTAAAGAGAAACTGAGACAGTTAACTTCTAGTTACTGATGTACAGAGACAAAGGGGCACACACTCCCCTCCCCCACAGTTAAGACTGTGTGTGTGTGTGTGTGCGCGCGTGCACGTGGTACGCATATGCACGCACACACACTTATATCACTAGGAGAACTTAGGCTTTTTGACTCCTTTACCATCACATTGTTGGGAATTTTTTGTTCTTTGCAGAATCTTTTGTTCTTTACCTGCTAAAAATTACAAAGTGAATGTCATGGAGAGGGATCTGGAGTCTAATAACTGCATATAAAAATCAGTTAAGGTTTTAATGCTTTCTTACAATCCCTCCAGTTTTAAGTTTTTAACCACTAGAGGTTATATATTTTGGGTCAGGTTAAATAGAACATGCTGATTTTTCCTTATGGGTTTAGGTGTTAGCGACTGTTACCTGCCATTGAGGAGGTAGTATAGGATATTTGGGTACAGGCTACATTCTGGGAGGAATAGGGTATGATTTAATGAGTTTAGTAATAGTTTGTAATGATTGTAGTTGTGTGCAAGAATATAATTTCTAACTTCTGTGATGTCTTGGGTAACGTAGGCAAACTTGCTTAAAACAACTGTGATGTATTAGACATTCTACTAGGACTAAAAGTTGATTGTCCTCACCCACATATACCTTAGGGGGTGTCCTCTTCCTACAGAGCGTGCAGACTTTCTAGGGACAGCTTTTTTGACTACCTTTGTAATTAGGTCATCATTAAAGGGCGGAGTCTCCATGCTTGTGAGGGAATCATTCAATATTGAAAAAGTTCTTTAATACTTTCTACTGGTAACTGGAAAGGAGATATATTTTTAATTTATTATAGAAACGGTATTTCAAATTCTGCAAACAAGTTAATGAAATAGGATAATGGAGAAACTTAGTGAACAGGTCTGATACCTGAACGGAGATGAAATACAGTCATGGGCATAGGTACAAAAATGACTACCATTACCTTGAATAGTACGTAGCAAAAGGAGGAATATTTGGTTTTAGAAATACAGAAATTGTGAAGGAAGTATGTGATGAAAGTACGTATTTTTTTTAATACCGTATTACTTTTTGTACCTTAGAATACATTTAATAAGAATCTGACAAGGGAAATGTTATGTACTTTTCTATCTTGCATTTGGTATTTCAGAATAAAATTTACTAGGGGATTAAAAGATTTAAAAATTATGTTGGATAAATAGCCTTCTAATTTTTGTGATGTCAGGCAGACATTCTTATCTCACTAATGTGTTTTGATACCACAGGGGATAAAGCTTTCTAAGTATTTTCATCTTCATGGCTAATGGAATCAGAGATAGGCAGATGTGAGTGTCCTTCCTCTCTCTCCCTACTTCCTGTTTCCTTTGAAGTTCTGTAAAATGAAAGAAACACAAGAAGAGCTGCACTTAAAAGGAATATTTCTGATTATCCATATATCCTATTTCTCCCCACAATTTCATTTCTTATGTACCTGTATGTTGATAGTACTCTAATAAAAGGGAGAAATCCTGCCAAAAGCTGATCACCCAATTATCTGGTCTACTTCCTATGTCTTTAATTTGAGATCTTCCTTTTTAAGTGTTCTTTCTTCCAGAAATCTTTTCGGGTGACTTATCTTCCTCTCCTCTTTTGTTTTAATCCTTAGTCTATGCATACCTTCGATTTTATTACAACCTTTCATTCATTCATTCACTGAATGCCAGGCATATTCTGAGGGACTGACGGCATAGTCATGACTTAGGTGGCAGAAGATGCTGTCCTAGTGGATGCATTTCAGTGGAGAAGGCCTCACACAAAGAGGTGCTGGCATGTACTGACAGACTCCTTAGTCGTAGCTCCCTTCTTATTCATATGGCTCCAAAGCCTTTGCTTTTCCTCCTGCTACTACTGCTGTCCTGCTATCATCATTCACTTAGAGGATCCATCCAACATTTCCATCCTCTCATTCCTCAAATTTCTCAGTTCCAACAGTCTTTGTTTTTCTACCCAATCTCAACCACTCAGTGCCTCGGGTTAAGATACCACCTATAAATAGGGTCTACAAACTTTCTTGAGCATTCTTGATTTTTCCTCGTACTTACTATTCTCACTGTAAGAATTCCATAACCTTTTTAGAATGGCTGATCCACTGACTCTACCATTTATTTGTATCCATTGCCTTCTAACAGCCATGCCCTTCTTTTTTTATTGACCTGTTTTATTGACTCTGTTGTTACCTTGAGTAATAATCTGTTCGTTTGCCTCTCGGTCCATATAAACCCTGTCCTTGGTTAAACTCAACTACCTGTTTCCTCTGCCTTTGCATCTCTGCATAGCCTGCATCTGGGAATAAGGATGCAGCAACACTGACTAGTGTTTTCTGAATGACCGCAGTCGACAGGTAAGCCTGTAACCCCACCACATGGCTCTTGTCAGTGCACTTCGTGACTTTCTGAAAAAGATTTCAGACCTTTTCTTCTATCTCCAACTCTGCGTCCTCACTTTTAGCTGATTATATTGCTATTTCTATCCCCATGAAGGTGGATGCAATCAGAAGAGAACTTTCACACCTCATTTCCTGATCACCAGGTCTAACAGTCTGCCTGAATCTTTCCTCTTCATCTCTGCTTTGGCTTTTCTTACAGTGCTAGACCTTACTGGTGACAGTGTAAAATCAACCCTTCCTCTTGTATCCTAGGTCACATCCTGTGTCATCTGCTTTAGTTTTTTGTTTATTTGTTTCTTGTCCTGCATACGTACCTACTTTTGCTTTTGGCTTTCTTTTCTCTCTTTTTCTTTCTTTCTTTCTTTCTTTATAAAGGTTTTAGTTATTTATTTCACAGAGATCACAAGCAGGCAGAGAGGCAGGCAGAAAGAACAGCGTGTGGAGTAGGAAAGCAGACTCCCTGCTGAGCAGAAAGCCCGATGTGGGGCTTGATCCCAGGACCCTGAGATCATGACCTGAGCCGAAGGCAGAGGCTTAACCCACTGTGCCACCCAGGCGCCCCCATATGTACCTGCCTTATGCATTATCAGTTGCTTTCCCCCTGCTTGGTTATTCCCATCAGCATGCAAACATGGTGTGGTTCCAACCTCCCCACGCCCCCCAAAAATCCCACTGTAGGTTCCCTTCCAGCTGCTGCCCCCATTCTTTGCTCTCCTTTATGGGAAATCTACTCAGAGGAGTTGTTCATTCTTCTTGCTTTCCCCTTGATCTTTTGACCAGGTTTATCCCCAATCTATGACTCATGCCACTGTTGACAGGGTCTCAATGAGCAAGTGGATGGCAGTACTGCTCACTCAGTTGTTAAGACCAAAAAACTTTGGCATCATCTTTGAATTTAGCTTCTTTCACACCTCACCTCCAGACTCTCAGCTAGTCTTGTCTGATCTAACTTCATATTGCGCCGATCTCATGGCTTCTGTCACTGGCTCCTTATACTAGGCTGCTGTCAACTCTTGACCAGACAGTATGCTAGCCCTCTTATTGGTCATCTTGTTTCACATTTTACTACTCACAGTCTGTTGCCACACAGTAGCTGGAACAATCTTTTAGAAGTGTTTGATTTTAATAGACCTTAAATTTTATCTGCTGGGTATCTTCCAGTAGCTTTCCATCCACTCAGAATAAAATCCAAAGCCCTCAACATGGTGTGTAAGACTCATTAGGGACTGGCAAATTTTTGTATGAAATGGCCTGACAGTAAACATTTCAGGCTTTGTAAGTCACCCAGGGTTTCAGTTACTTGTACTGGTGTCCCTGTTTTGACTTCCTGTTCTTCCTTTTTATAAGCTTTTAAAAATGTAAGAAATACTCTTAACTCTAGAGTCCTATAAAAACATTTGGCACTCAGGCTGCAGTTTGTCTGTCCCCTACCTCTGGGACCAGACACCAGCCCTGCATCAGGTTCTCTGCTTAGCAGGGAGCCTGCTACCCCCACCCCCGTTTCTCTGCCTACTTTTGATCTCTCTCTCTTTCTGTCAGATAAATAAATAAATAAATAAATAAATAAAATTGATGAGTCCACTGTTCTGTATATATTTAAAGGGAACAGCCAAACTTTCGGTCAAAGAGGCAATACCATTTTACATTTCCTTCGGTAGTATAGGTGAGTTTTAGGTGCTTTACATCCTCCCCATTCTTGGAGGTGTGCAGTGATATTCCGTTTGTGGGTTTTTTTGTTTTGTTTTGTTTTTTGTTTTTCTTTTTTAAATTTACCTTCTGGTTTTAAACTGAATTTCCCTGGTGACAAATATCTTGAACATTATTTAATGTCATTACTGGCCATTCATATATCTTTTTTGGGGGAAGTCTTTTGATCATTTTTTAATTGGGCTGTTTTATTTGTACTGAGTTGTAGGACTTCATTAAATGTTCTGAATACAGATTTTTATGCAATACATTTATTGTTGGGAGAGACAGTCTGCCATGGGCCCTGAGTATCCCTGTATATTTATTCTGGTTACCCCAAGAAGACAAGGCCCAACTGCTCCTTACCCAAACCATTTCTCAGTGTGGGGTTTGCAGTGAGCTGCCTTGAGAGGTAGTTAGGTCTTCTTGTAGACAGTGAGCAGACTTGTTATTAGTCAGTAAAACACTGGGGAGTCCCCCACGCTTAGTATCCTATAATGCAATGCACTCCATGTGTAGGCATCCGTCAGGGAGGCCTGTGATGCCCCTGTGGGATGTGGGGGGTTGGAGAACCAGTAGACACGTAATCAAGTCCTTTGTCTCTAACCTAGGACTCCTGTGTTTTCTGCCAGCACTAACAAACCATAATGGGCTAACGTAGCTTTTTATGTAGAGTTAAGTCTCATTTTGCACACTTCTTAGTTTGTACTGCAGATATTTTCTCCTAGTCTGTGGTTTACTTTTCATGGTCTTAACGAAACTATCTTAAGAGTTGCTTGCAAAGCAGAAGGTTGAAATTTTGATGAAGTCTAATTTATCGATTTTATAGTTAATGCCATTTGTCCTAAGAAATCTTTGCCTTCCTGAAAGTAGTGAAGATTGTCATCTATGTTTTCTTGTAGACATTAAATTTTAGCTTGTACATTTAGATCCAAGGTCTAGGTTCACTTTCTCTCATTTGGATGTCCAGTTCTTCCAGTACTATTTGTTGAGGAGACTCTTGCCCCATTGAATTACATTAACACTGTTGTTGAAAGTCATCGACCATGTAGGAGCAAGTGTATTTCTGGAGTCTGTTCTATTGATACCATTCTAGCTTGATTACAGTAGCTTTATAGTAAGTCTTGAAATCAGAGGAAATCCCCCCAACTTTATTCTTCTAAATTATTCTATTTTAGGTTTCCTGCATTTCAGTATATATTTTATTTCCATATAAATTTTAGAAGCTGCTTTTTAGTTTCTGCAAAACTTACTGATATTTCAGTGGTGAATGCATCGAATATAAAGATTGTTCTTCAGAAAATGTATTTCTAAACAATGTCTTTAAAATATCAAGTCTTCTGTTGGCATGTCATGAACCTGGCATAACATCATTTATTTAGGTTACCTTTAATACCTCCTCACCACGTTTTGTACTTCTTAGAATATAAGTATTTCTCTTCTTTTTTTAGAAATTTTCCTGAGTATTTTGTGAGGGCTCTTTTAATGCTACTAAAAATGAGAATTAGTAAAATTTTATTTCCCCAATGTGAGTAGTATTTAGAAATAAAATTAGTTTGAGCTTTTATTCTGTGATCTTGCTAAATTCATGTAGACGATTTCATTTGCAAATAGGCAGTTTTACTACTTCTTTTCTAAACTGTCTATTGTCATTGCCTTACCACACTAGCTAGTATCTCCAGTATAATACTGAACAGGAATGGTAAGAGCCAAGATGTTTCTTGTGTTCTTGCTTTTAGGGGAACCAAAGTGTTGTTTTAACCAACATGGGAATTATAGTAGCTGGAAGATTTTATGAATGGGGGTATATGATATTCTATTTTATATCATGAAACAAACTAAAGAATTATTAAATTCAGTTATCCAACAATCTCTGAATCTCCTAGAACTTCCATTTCATGGAATTGACCTCTTTTGGCTCAACTGACTTTACCTTTAACTATAGTCAGATGGTGGAAGAGTACAAATTCTAATGTTTTAAGATGACTAAATCATTACCTTTCATAATAGAAGTCAAAGGTAATACTGAAAACTTATAAGTTTAAAGAGAGCAGAGTAAACATCTGATTTAGACATTAAGTAGCTATCAGAAGAAAGTTAAGGGAATGAAATTGATTGTCTCTGAAAGATAGGGTTAAGTGGTGGGGCAGGAGACTGCTTTTTTATTTTATTTTTTCAAATTCATTTACTGCTTTTTATTCTTACGTTTAAAAAGTATTGATGAGATGGTCTTACCCATTTATTGTTGAAGGGAACCAAGTTGATCACATCAGTTTTGGTTTGTTTTGAACCCCTCTCCCCTCCATCATCATTTCAATGATAAATTCAGAGTACTGAATCAAATACTACAACTATCAAGTACTCCAAAAAGATCATCTGGTTTAACTTCTGTTGGCATACATTTGGATTAAAAATATTGGCCTGATAGTGTGCACATGAAGCTTGAAAAATTAAGATACCAAGAAATTTTGCTAAGCAACCTACATGTCCAATGATACTGGTCTAAATTAGGTAAGTAATTAAGTATGTTAATAGTCTCTAGGCAGGAAAAAAAAATTCATTGAAGATGCTAGGATGTGTTTATGAAACATGACTAAAAATAAAAGTAGCCTATGGAACAGTGTGTGTGCTATAATATTTTTGAAAGTAAAGTACAGGTATTTATGAATGTATATGGGATATTATGTACATATTCTTATATGAGGAAAAAAACACCTCAATACCAAATATTCATTTTGGGGCTTTTTTGTTTTCCCTATTGCTTTTTTGTTTTCCAGATTTTCTGTGTTGAACACGTAATACATAATTTAAAGCAGGAAAAGATGCTGATAAACACTATGTCAGGACAAGTTAAATATATTCTCTTTAATGATACATAATGTAATCACTGATTTTTTTTTAAAGTACTTATTTTCACCATTTCAGTTCCGCTTTCCACTTTATTTTCTTTATTCTGAGATTTGCTTATAATTTTCTTTAGTAAATTACCACATTGCTGTTGATGAAAACCATCAGTCTTTCCCATGCCAATTTGTTTTGCATTATTGGGAAAGTTTCCTTGGACAATATTATGGCAAACTAATAATAAGAAAGAAAAAAAAAAGCATCTAATTTCCTGCCATCCCTACTAACCTGCTTTTGAACATGTATTAATTCCTTCACCTTGGATGTATAATCTGTAATTGACATAGATACAATTCCGGACTTGACTGTTTGTTCATCATGCTCATCATTTTCCATCTGGAATGTCTTTGTGTCTTCTTAACGGGTCTTCTGATGCTACTGATCTGAGAATAAAAGTCAAAGTTCCTTTGGTGGCCTGTGAGGTTACAGTTTCTTCCATCACAGCTTTTCAGTTACCAGTATGCATGTTTCTCTCTCCTTCAGATCTTTACTCTAATATTCAAGTTTGAGGCCTTCAAATTTTTCTGTAAGTCTTTCTGTGAGCACACCATTTGCAATTGCCAACCGCCTCCTGGGCTCCTTAATCCTCTTCTCTGCTTTTGTTTTTCTGGAGCACTTTCTACTAGCCACAAAACAACTATTTTAACTGCTTATTTCCTTTATTGTCTGCCTGGGTTTCTTCTCCATGGAGAAGAAAGCTCCATGCATCTAGGGATTTTTATCCCTTGTTTACTATTTTCTGTGTAATGCTTAGAACAGTGTCTGGCACTTAGTAAGCATTAAATATTGCCTGATGAGTGAACTCCAACTCTTACAATCTGCCAGAGTTAGCCTTCCAATACTGCCCTGGATAACTAATTGGAGAGCGGTGCTCTGTCCCTCCATGATCTGGCCGCTAGCTTCATTCTGTTGTAGGTGCTTCTGTTTTTTTTGTGGTCCTACATATGTGCCATGTGTTAGTCTGGAAGGAGTTCCTAATTCTTAGTCTTCTTAACTGATTTCCTTCTCTGTGTTACTCAAGCTTCCCTCCACCAAATTAGGGCTTTGCCTCATGGCTCTGAGTGCCTTGGTACCCCATTATGGGAATTAGACTGCACTGAAAAGTATTATTCACTTGCTTGCATATCCCTTTCCAGACTTAGGTTTTGATAATCTCTGTGTTTACTGTGCTTACAACTGGACACCTGATGGTAGTTGAGTCAATTAATGACTTACCACCATTTTTGGTGGTGCTCAGAATACTAATTTTAATAGGGTGGTTCCTGTATTGATGTTTGCTTTTTATTTTGCATGGGCCTAAAATGGATGACTATATTTTCAGATATTTTTGTGGTAAGTACTATCACTCTTTTCCATGACATTTGGGATTTGAAAAAGTCCTTTAAGTTTGCAGATCTTTTGGTGTTTTTATCTTCTGTGAGTATCTTGGATTATACTCTATATTTGTGGGCAGAAGGAATCATTCCCTCAAAATAAGACTGCTCACGGTAGCCATGTGCGGCTGCTAATATGAAAGGTTGGATTAATATAATCGATACTACTTTAATGAAGATCGATTTATTTATTTATTTGTTTTAATTTACAGGGAAGTCTTAAGAGTCGGCGACAGATCTCACCTCAGGAATTCATCCATGAACTGAAAATGGGGTGTGCAGATGAGAGACTTGTCACGTGCCTGGAGTCCCTCCGCGTGTCTTTGACTAGTAATCCTGTGAGGTAATTCATCTGTCTGAACGTCATCAGGGCATGCTAGTAAATGAAACAGATGTCATTAATCTGTTACTTTTATTTAATACTTTCTTCATAGCACCTGTAAATAGGTGGTATATATATCAACGATGTCTCAAGGTAAAAAATGAATAGGTAATGTTTATATGGATGATGAAATACAGTGTCAGTAAGACTTTTTGTATTTATTACCAAGTGATAAATAGCCTATGAACTTTAAAACAAAAACTTTTATTTATTTATTTATTTTTAATTTTTTTTAAAAAAAGTGGGGCGCCTTCTTGGCTCAGTGGGTTAAGCATTGACTCGTGATTTCTGCTCAGGTCAAGATCTCATGGGTTGTCAGCTCGAACCTCACATTGGGCTCCGCGCTTAGCGGTTAGTCTGCTTGAGATATTCTCTCTCCTTCTCCCTTTGTTGCTCCCCCAACTCACGTGCATACTCTCTCTCTCTCTTCCCTAAAATAAGTCTTAATTTTTTTTTTAAATTTATAGTGTTTTTTAAATGAGAACAATCATGATTAGAAACTGAGTTTCACTCTGTATTTGGGTATTATATATTCACTGGCTGAAATTTTGTTTGACATAGAAATACCATTAATTAACTTTTCCTTTATTGGAAATAATATCTTTATAGGAGTATATAGGTTAATATTGCCAGATTTAGCAAGTAAAAATAGAAGATGCCCAGTAAACTCTGAATTTCAAACATACTAACACTAAAAATTTTTCTTGTTTATCTGAAATCCAAGTTTAATTAGGTGTCCTGGATCTGGCAACACTAAGACAGGTGTCTCTGTAAATCAGGTTTTAGACTTTTAAGCTCAGAATACTTTTGAAAAACTTCAAGCAGAAATTGTTTAAAAAAAAAAAAAAGTCTGAGCAGTCACAAAATCAGGATTTCAGAGCTGTAAGGGTCTAAGGTAGATCAGTTTTGGCTGCTTCTGTGTAATAAATGAATGGTTGTTTCTGTTTGAGAATGTATCTGTTCTATATATATATATATTTTTTTTCATTCATTCTTAGGGCTAGAATGACTGACTGTGGAAGGTAATATATAATAGAATCTCTTTGATATCCTCTCTGATTAGTACTTTACTGGACACTTCTGAAGTTTGGCTACAATATAAAAAAAATCCTTGGCAGTATGACTATTTAAAACAAAAAGACTCTACCTGCTGAGACATGAAAGTGAGTGAGGTTTAACTGAGGCATATGAAGAGTGAACAAAGTATTGTTCAGTATATTTCAACTGTATTTTTGCTTTTCCATATTTCCTCACTTCCAGACTCTTCTTTAGATGGAAACATGATGGGGAAGAGGCCAGGAACTTCGTATATCTTATTTATTTCTCTTTACCAGGCACTGTGCACAGCACATATAAGTCCTCAGGGAAGACCTGTCGATTGAAACATGAAGTTTAATTTTAGTCTCCTTCAGTTTCACCTTGGCTGTTGTTAGAGACTAGGTTGAATTGAGATTTTTTTTTTTAAGATTTTATTTATTTATTTGTCAGAGAGAGAGAGAGAGCACAAGCAAGCAGAGTGGCAGGCAGAGGTGGAGAGAGAAGCAGGATCTGTAAGGAGGAGCAAGGAGCCTGTTGCGGGACTTAATCCCAGGACCCTGGAATCATGACCTGGGCTGAAGGCAGCAGCTTAACTGACTGAGCCACCCAGGCATCCCTGAATTGAGATTTTGACAGGTATAATCATACATGAAGAGCTCTGGTTTCATATGTATCTGTTTTAATATATTAATTTAAAAAATAATTATTGAGTACCTGATACTTATCAAGCATTGTCTAAGATGAAGGGTTTGGGTAAATAGCAAAGCAGAACTAGACCCAGTTCTTAAGGAGTTTAAATGTAGGAAGAGGGTGTTTTGGGCTTGATTGGGAGATGCACTATTGTTTTAGTTTACCTGGCAGCCACTGAGCAATGGATTTATGCATGGCTTTTCTTTTTTTTCTTTTTTTTTAAGATTTTATTTATTTGACACAGAGAGAGAAATCACAAGTAGTCAGAGAGGCAGGCAGAGAGAGAGAGAGGGGAGGAAGCAGGCTCCCCGCGGAGCAGAGAGCCCGATGCGGCGCTCCATCCGCGGACCCTGGGATCATGACCTGAGCCGAAGGCAGAGGCTTTAACCCACTGAGCCACGCAGGCACCCCATGGCTTTTCAATTTAATTAGAAGTAGACCCTTCGGGGGGTGCCTGGGTGGCTCAATGGGTTAAGCCTCTGCCTTCGGCTCAGGTCGTGATCTCAGGGTCGTGGGATCAAGCCCCACATCTGGCTGTCTGTTCAGTGGGGAGCCTGCTTCCCACTCTCTCTCTGCCTGCCTCTCTGCCTACTTGTGATCTCTTTCTCTCTGTCAAATAAATCAATAAAATTAAAAAAAAAAGTATACTCTTCCCTTTACATTCATAATTTGATTAAATGAAAATGGTAGCAAAAGAAAAACTGAGAGGTTTTAATGTATGAATTCATGTGTATTCCAGTGGATACAATTATATGTGATTTCACCTTAAACTACTGGAAAATAATGCTATGTCTCTTTCACTTCAATCTTACTTTAAAAAAATTATAGTATTATTTTTCTAAGAAAGACCAATTCTAGAATGTATTATCAGCAATCCACAAGCTGTGCATGTTTTCTATAAAAGTATTTTTAATTGGAAATGATAGAAATCTTACCATTAGAGATGTTTTCCTGAAATTGTGGCGCATGATGTAGAGAGAAGAGGCTCAAGAGTATCTCTGTGTGTGGTTCTCCAGGTTGAGGAATGACTCACTTCGAGGTGTAAAAGTTGAAGTTATGCCTATGTTCAAAGTTTTGGACTTGGCTCTTAGTTTTATGTCTGCTATTGTTAAGTCAGTTTTTCATATTTTCTTATTTTTTAAATATATACTCTGTGACTCAGTTTCAAGAGAAAAAGACTTTTTGTCACTTTTTGAGATCATTGTTAGACCTGTAGTATTGAGTATATCAGCGTTAAAATTCTTCGGTGTCTGTGACTAGAATTAAGAGGGAAATATGTGAACTGATGAATGATGATTCTGCAACACTGGTTTGGGTTTGGGTTTTATTAAATAAAAAATCAAGTAACAAGAAGGAAATCTCCGTCTACCCCACCCCCACCCAGATATGCAATACTTTTAGAGCCATTTATCTATTTCTGAAACTCCGCTTACCAATTATGCGCCACATCAGCCTTTGACCATCCGGACAGTGAATTGTATGAAAACCAGCACATTAAATACTGTGTTATTTGCCACCATTAATGAAGTGTTGATTTGAAGATCACAAAATTCTTCTGTTTTGAAGTTTTATTGATTATTCAATATACTTGGTGACAGTTTTAAACTAAAAGACATAGTTGCTTTACTTTTGGAACACAAGAAAAGACCAACTTCAAATTGTTAATTATAACTTTCAGTGGATCTTGACATAGGCAACAATTATGTTCGAGCTATCAAACACTTTGAGGTGGGAACATAAAAGAGTAGATACTAACATTATTATGATTGATTTCTAGCATTGTAGTCCATAGTCATCTATGTATATAGCAAATTAGTTATAGAATATATCTTCATTTTCTCAATTTGATGAGGCTGTCAAGGGCACGATTTCTGTCTCTGAAAATCCAGTCTATCAGGTCCTATGTTTTGTGATCCTAGGCATTATTTTCCATTTTTGTTTTGTTTTTTAAGTATATGTGCTGCTGAAGTGAGCACTTATATTCCTTTACTTAAGGTTAACCTGTGCGTTTTGAAGTTTACAAGACCTATTTTCTTGCTAACATCTTTTAAATTTCTAAGGAGGTTTTGGAACTAGGTCTGATGAAGTGAATAACTAAGCTCAAAAAATCACTTTAGAAAAATGTGCAGTTGGGGCGCCTGGGTGGCTCAGTGGGTTAAGCCACTGCCTTCAGTTCGGATCATAATCTCACGGTCCTGGGATCGAGCCCCGCATCGGGCTCTCTGCTCAGCAGGGAGCCTGCTTCCTTCTCTCTCTCTGCCTGCCTCTCTGCCTGCTTGTGATCTCTCTCTGTCAAATAAATAAATAAAATCTTTAAAAAAAAAAATGTGCAGCAAAATGTTTACTGCCACGCAAGTGAGCAGACTTTGTGTGTCATTATTCCACTTGACCAGTGTCATGTTTGGAATCTAATTTTTCTCCATTTCTGGGCTTAAACACAAAACTGGTGGAAGAACTTAATTTTGGAATTGACATACTTTGTGCCATGGTCCACACATGTGAGGAGACAAATAGTTAAGTTTGTGGCAAACAACGAGATGAACGTACTCATTGGTATCAATGTGATCTGGAGAAAAAAGTCAAGACCAATATTTTGAAATTACCAATACTTATTAAAAATCTTATTTTTTAAAATGGTAAACATATAAAAAAGGTTTCATCATTGGAGTAAAACAAGTACCCACTTGCCTACCAATGAGGGGAAGCTAGAAATACTGCTTGTAAGTTTGAGGTTCCCATGCATCCTTGCTAAACTTTATGTCCCCTTTTTCCACTGTGCTGTGGTTAGCACTGTTTTTAATTTCAGGCTTATCTTTTCTTTCTTTTCATTATCATTTCACCATATATGTCTAATTCATCCATGTATGATTTGGTGTTTTATCTTTTTGAACTTCGTGTCAGTGGCAGCATCTTCCATACATTCTTCTGGGGCTTTGCCCCTGTTTCTTAGATTTATATATGTTGATGTGTGCATCCGCTCTCATCATCACAATTCGTACTGTTCTTTACCCTTATTATTATTTTTTTTAATGTTTTAGGCATAGCTATTGTAAATAGCATGCAAATGCTTTTCAAACAATTCTGATAGTCTTTATCAGGCAAATGCTTTTTAAAATAATTCTGATGGTCTTTGTCTTTTTAACCACTATGAAAATGCATTGGAACCTATATCTGATATTTCATTCTGAATTTTCACTTAGTTTACACTTCTTTTACCATGTTTGTCTCCCTTTCCACACCCCCTGTTCTGCTCTTTGTTCCTTTTCTGTATTCTTTCTCTTCATCCATAAATTCTTTTGGATAGATTTTTAATTTCTCATGTCACCTTTTCCTTACTTTCTAATTTGGAAGACTTATTTGCAATGATCATAGAAAAGAAAGTTAACTTGTGCATACTCAAAAAGAAATTTAATATGCATGTACACAAAAGGGACAAAAATCAGCAGTATCCTTTATTTTGAACCTAAGAATAACACAATCACCCTCAGTTAATTTGCATGCTAGTTTTATGTGATATTTTAATTGTATATTTTCCTTTTAATATCACAGATTAGCCATTGTTAAACAACAGATATGTGTATATGTATACATGTTTATACATGCATATAATCATTCCTTTTTAAGTCTTGTGCTTTTGTCTCTGATGATTTTACTCTTGCTTCAAGTATATGAGTAGGTTCCCTTGGGGAAAGTCTTTTGAGGGTAAAACTTTTGTCAGAAGGTGAATTTATTTGCCTCTACTTTTTAAAAAATTATTATGTTTTTAAATTTAAATTCAGTTAACATATAGTATGTTATTAGTTTCAGAGGTAGAATTCATTGATTCATCAGCTGTTTATAACACCCGTTGCTCATTACATCATGTGCCCTCCTTAATATCCATCACCCAGTTACCCCATCCCCTCACTCCTGTCCCCTCCAGCAACCCTTAGTTTGTGTTCTATAATTAAGAGTCTCTTATGGTTTTTCTCCCTCTCTGGTTTCATCTTTTTTTTTTTTTTTTCCCCCCTCCTCCACTATGATCCTCTGTTTTGTTTCTTAAATTCCACATTTCCATGAGATCTTAAGATCTTATGATAATTGTCTTTCTCTGATTGATTTATTTCGCTTCCTATAATACCCTCTAGTTCCATCCACGTCATTGCAAATGACAAAATTTCATTTTTGATGGTTGAGTACTATTTCATTACACACACACACACACACACACACACCCCACATCTCCTTTATCCGCTCATCTGCTAATTGACATCGGGCTTTTTTCAAAGTTTGGCTATTATGGACATTGCTGCTATAAATACTGGGGTGCAGGTACCCCTTCAGATCACTACATTTGTTAGATTTCTACTTTAATACAAGGAGAAAAGGCATTAAATTTATGTGCCCCAAATCCAAATTTCTCAGAAGGGTATAAAAAGAAAAGTAAAAGCCTTCCTCCTTTCTGTCATTTGGTTTTTGGATCTGCTGGTCAGAAGTGAAATCCTGTGAAGTTTCTTGTGTGTTTTTGCTCCAGATTTTTTTTTTCTTTCAATTTATTTATTTTCAGAAAAACAGTATTCATGATTTTTTCACCACACCCAGTGCTCCATGCAAGCTGTGCCCTCTATAATACCCACCACCAGGTACCCCAACCTCCCACCCCCCCGCCACTTCAAACCCCTCAGATTGTTTTTCAGAGTCCATAGTCTCTCATGGTTCATCTCCCCTTCCAATTTACCCAAAAGCACATACCCTCCCCAATGTCCATAACCCTACCCCCCTTCTCCCAACCCCCCTCCCCCCAGCAACCCACAGTTTGTTTCGTGAGATTAAGAGTCACTTATGGTTTGTCTCCCTCCCTATCCCGTCTTGTTTCATGGATTCTCCTCCTACCCACTTAAGCCCCCATGTTGCATCACCACTTCCTCATATCAGGGAGATCATATGATATTTGTCTTTCTCTGCTTGACTTATTTCGCTAAGCATGATACGCTCTAGTTCCATCCATGTTGTCGCAAATGGCAAGATTTCGTTTCTTTTGATGGCTGCATAGTATTCCATTGTGTATATATACCACATCTTCTTGATCCATTCATCTGTTGATGGACATCTAGGTTCTTTCCATAGTTTGGCTATTGTGGACATTGCTGCTATAAACATTCGGGTGCACGTGCCCCTTTGGATCACTACGTTTGTATCTTTAGGGTAAATTCCCAGTAGTGCAATTGCTGGGTCATAGGGCAGTTCTATTTTCAACATTTTGAGGAACCTCCATGCTGTTTTCCAGAGTGGTTGCACCAGCTTGCATTCCCACCAACAGTGTAGGAGGGTTCCCCTTTCTCCGCATCCTCGCCAGCATCTGTCATTTCCGGACTTGTTGATTTTAGCCATTCTGACTGGTGTGAGGTGATATCTCATTGTGGTTTTGATTTGTATTTCCCTGATGCCGAGTGATATGGAGCACTTTTTCATGTGTCTGTTGGCCATCTGGATGTCTTCTTTGCAGAAACGTCTGTTCATGTCCTCTGCCCATTTCTTGATTGGATTATTTGTTCTTTGGGTGTTGAGTTTGTTAAGTTCTTTATAGATTTTGGACACTAGTCCTTTATCTGATATGTCGTTTGCAAATATCTTCTCCCATTCTGTCAGTTGTCTTTTGGTTTTGTTAACTGTTTCCTTTGCTGTGCAAAAGCTTTTGATTTTGATGAAATCCCAAAAGTTCATTTTTGCCTTTGATTCCCTTGCCTTTGGCGATGTTCCTAGGAAGATGTTGCTGCGGCTGAGGTCGAAGAGGTTGCTGCCTGTGTTCTCCTCAAGGATTTTGATGGATTCCTTTCTCACATTGAGGTCCTTAATCCATTTTGAATCTATTTTTGTGTGTGGTGTAAGGAAATGGTCCAATTTCATTTTTCTGCACGTGGCTGTCCAATTTTCCCAACACCATTTATTGAAGAGGCTGTCTTTTTTGCATTGGACATTCTTTCCTGCTTTGTCGAAGATTAGTTGACCATAGTGTTGAGGGTCTATTTCTGGGCTCTCTATTCTGTTCCATTGGTCTATGTGTCTGTTTTTGTGCCAGTACCATGCTGTCTTGATGATGACAGCTTTGTAATAGAGCTTGAAGTCCGGTATTGTGATGCCACTAACTTTGGCTTTGTTTTTCAATATCCCTTTGGCTATTCGAGGTCTTTTCTGGTTCCATATAAATTTTAAAATTATTTGTTCCATTTCTTTGAAAAAGATGGATGGTACTTTGATAGGAATTGCATTAAATGTGTAGATTGCTTTAGGTAGCATAGACATTTTCACAATATTTATTCTTCCAATCCAGGAGCATGGAACATTTTTCCATTTCTTTGTGTCTTCCTCAATTTCTTTCATGAGTACTTTATAGTTTTCTGAGTATAGATTCTTAGCCTCTTTGGTTAGGTTTATTCCTAGGTATCTTATGGTTTGGGGTGCAATTGTAAATGGGATTGACTCCTTAATTTCTCTTTCTTCTGTCTTGTTGTTGGTGTAGAGAAATGCAACTGATTTCTGTGCATTGATCTTATATCCTGACACTTTACTGAATTCCTGTATAAGTTCTAGCAGTTTTGGAGTGGAGTCTTTTGGGTTTTCCACATAGAGTATCATATCATCTGCGAAGAGTGATAATTTGACTTCTTCTTTGCCGATTTGGATGCCTTTAATTTCCTTTTGTTGTCTGATTGCTGAGGGCTAGGACTTCTAGTACTATGTTGAATAGCAGTGGTGATAATGGACATCCCTGCCGTGTTCCTGACCTTAGTGGAAAAGCTTTCAGTTTTTCTCCATTGAGAATGATATCTGCGGTGGGTTTTTCATAGATGGCTTTGATGATATTGAGGTATGTGCCCTCTATCCCTACACTTTGAAGGGTTTTGATCAGGAAGGGATGCTGTACTTTGTCAAATGCTTTTTCAGCATCTATTGAGAGTATCATATGGTTCTTGTTCTTTCTTTTATTGATGTGTTGTATTACATTGACTGATTTGCAGATGTTGAACCAACCTTGCAGCCCTGGGATAAATCCCACTTGGTCGTGGTGAATAATCCTTTTAATGTACTGTTGAATCCTATTGGCTAGTATTTTGGTGAGAATTTTTGCATCTGTGTTCATCAAGGATATTGGTCTATAGCTCTCTTTTTTGATGGGATCCTTGTCTGGTTTTGGGATCAAGGTGATGCTGGCCTCATAAAATGAGTTTGGGAGTTTTCCTTCCATTTCTATTTTTTGGAACAGTTTCAGGAGAATAGGAATTAGTTCTTCTTTAAATGTTTGGTAGAATTTCCCCGGGAAGCCATCTGGCCCTGGGCTTTTGTTTGTTTGGAGATTTTTAATGACTGTTTCAATCTCCTTACTGGTTATGGGTCTGTTCAGGCTTTCTATTTCTTCCTGGTTCAATTTTGGTAGTTTATATGTTTCTAGGAATGCATCCATTTCTTCCAGATTGTCAAATTTGTTGGCGTAGAGTTGCTCATAGTATGTTCTTATAATAGTTTGTATTTCTTTGGTGTTAGTTGTGATCTCTCCTCTTTCATTCATGATTTTATTTATTTGGGTCCTTTCTCTTTTCTTTTTGATAAGTCTGGCCAAGGGTTTATCAATTTTATTAATTCTTTCAAAGAACCAGCTCCTAGTTTGGTTGATTTTTTCTATTGTTTTTTTGGTTTCTATTTCATTGATTTCTGCTCTGATCTTTATGATTTCTCTTCTCCTGCTGGGCTTAGGGTTTCTTTCTTGTTCTTTCTCCAGCTCCTTTAGGTGTAGGGTTAGGTTGTGTACCTGAGACCTTTCTTGTTTCTTGAGAAAAGCTTGTACCGCTATATATTTTCCTCTCAGGACTGCCTTTGTTGTGTCCCACAGATTTTGAACCGTTGTATTTTCATTATCATTTGTTTCCATGATTTTTTTCAATTCTTCTTTAATTTCCCGGTTGACCCATTCATTCTTTAGAAGGATGCTGTTTAGTCTCCATGTATTTGTGTTCTTTCCAAACTTCCTCTTGTGGTTGAGTTCTAGCTTCAGAGCATTGTGGTCTGAAAATATGCAGGGAATGATCCCAATCTTTTGATACCGGTTGAGTCCTGATTTAGGACCGAGGATGTGATCTATTCTGGAGAATGTTCCATGTGCACTAGAGAAGAATGTGTATTCTGTTGCTTTGGGATGAAATGTTCTGAATATATCTGTGATGTCCATCTCATCCAGTGTATCATTTAAGGCCTTTATTTCCCTGTTGATCTTTTGCTTGGATGATCTGTCCATTTCAGTGAGGGGAGTGTTAAAGTCCCCTACTATTATTGTATTATTGTTGATGTGTTTCTTTGATTTTGTTATTAATTGGTTTATATAGTTTGCTGTGCCCACTTTCGGGGCATAGATATTTAAAATTGTTAGATCTTCTTGTTGGACAGACCCTTTGAGTATGATACAGTGTCCTTCCTCATCTCTTATTATAGTCTTTGGCTTAAAATCTAATTGATCTGATATAAGGATTGCCACTCCTGCTTTTTTCTGATGTCCATTAGCATGGTAAATTCTTTTCCACCCCCTCACTTTAAGTCTGGAGGTGTCTTCGGGTTTAAAATGAGTTTCTTGGAGGCAACATATAGATGGGTTTTGTTTTTTTATCCATTCTGATACCGTTTGTCTTTTGATGGGGGCATTTAGCCCATTAACATTCAGGGTAACTATTGAGAGATGATTTTAGTGCCATTGTATTGCCTGTAAGGTGACTGTTACTGTATATTTTCTCTGTTCCTTTCTGATATACCACTTGTAGGCTCTCTCTTTGCTTAGAGGACCCCTTTCAGTATTTCCTGTAGAGCTGGTTTGGTGTTTGCAAATTCTTTCAGTTTTTGTTTGTCCTGGAAGCTTTTAATCTCTCCTTCTATTTTCAATGATAGCCTAGCTGGATATAGTATTCTTGGCTGCATGTTTTTCTCGTGTAGTGCTCTGAAAATATCATGCCAGCTCTTTCTGGCCTGCCAGGTCTCTGTGGATAAGTCAGCTGCCAGTCTAATACTTTTACCATTGTATGTTACAGACTTCTTTTCCCAGGCTGCTTTCAGGATTTTCTCTTTGTCACTAAGGCTTGTAAATTTTACTATTAGGTGACGGGGTGTGGGCCTATTCTTATTGATTTTGAGGGGCGTTCTCTGAACCTCCTGAATTTTGATGCTCGTTCCCTTTGCCATATTGGGGAAATTCTCCCCAATAATTCTCTCCAGTATACCTTCTGCTCCCCTCTCTCTTTCTTCTTCTTCTGGAATCCCAATTATTCTAATGTTGTTTCGTCTTATGGTGTCACTTATTTCTCGAATTCTCCCCTCATGGTCCAGTAGCTGTTTGTCCCTCTTTCGCTCAGCTTCTTTATTCTCTGTCATTTGGTCTTCTATATCGCTAATTCTTTCTTCTGCCTCATTTATCCTAGCAGTGAGAGCCTCCATTTTTGATTGAACTTCATTAATAGCTTTTTTGATTTCAACTTGGTTAGATTTTAGTTCTTTTATTTCTCCAGAAAGGGCTTTTATATCTCTGGAGAGGGTTTCTCTAATATCGTCCATGCCTTTTTCAAGCCCGGCTATAACCTTGAGAATTGTCATTTTGAACTCTAGATCTGACATATTACCAGTGTCTGTATTGAGTAGGTCCCTAGCCTTCGGTACTGCCTCTTGTTCTTTTTTTTGTTGTGAATTTTTCCACCTTGTCATTTTGTCCAGCTAAGAGTATAAGAAGGCGCAAGTAAAATACTAAAAGGGTGGCAACAATCCCAGGAAAATATGCTTTAACCAAATCAGAAGAGATCCCAAATCGTGAGGGGGGGATTTCTCCCCCCTCACGATTGGGTGAGGGATCTCCCCTGATTGGGATCTCCTTTGATTGGGATCTCCCAATCTCTTCTGATTCGGATCTCTTCTGATTTGGGGATAAAAAGAGGTTTAAAAAGAAAGAAAGAAAAAAAAGAAAAAAAGAATTAAAAAAAAGAGATTGAATTAAAAATTCAATCAAGAAGTTAAAAAGGAATTAAGAAAAAAAAGATTGAAGAGATTAGGATCTCTTCTGATTTGGGGATAAAAAGAGGTTCAAAAATAAAGAAAGAAAAAAAGAAAAAAAAGAATTAAAAAAATGAATAAAGAAAAGTATAAAAAAGTAAAATATATATATATTAGATAATCTAGTTAAAAAACGTTAAAAAAGAAAAGGGTAAAAGTTATAAAAAATTTTAGCAGAAGAAGAGAAAAAAAAATGAAAAAGAAAATTAAATTAACTGCAAGACTAAAAAATCACAGGCAGAAAGCCATGAGTTCCGTGGTTTGTTTTCTCCTCCTCTGGAATTCTGCTGCTCTTTCCTTGGTATTGAAACTGCATTCCTTGGTAGGTGAACTTGGTCTTGCCTGGATTTCTTGTCGATCTTCTGCGGGGGGGCCTGGTGTAGTGATTCTCAAGTGTCTTTGCCCCAGGCGGAATTACACTGCCCTTACCAGGGGCCGGGCTGAGTGATCTGCTCGGCTTTGCTTTCAGGAGCTTTTGTTCCCTGAGCACTTTCCGTAGAGTTCCGGAGGACGGGAATACAAATGGCGGCCTCCTGGTCTCCGGCCCGGAGGAGCCGAGAGCCCGGGGCCCCGCTCCCCAGTGTGCCCTCAGCGAACAGCTCCTAGTAACTCGCGTCTGCCTAACCTCCGTCTGCCTAACCTCCGGCCGCGCTCCGAGCTCACCGAGCTTGCAACCGGTTCAAGGCAACTCTGAGCTGCGAGTTCACTGTCAGCTCTGTCTCTGCAGCCGGCTTTCCCGTTCCAATATCCGCAAGCTCTGCAACACTCAGACACCCCCGATCCTTCTGTGACCCCGCGGGACCTGAGGTCACCCCGACCCCGCGTGGGCTTCGCCCCGGTTTAGCCTCCGGAGCGAAGTCCCTCAGCGGAACAGACTTTTAAAAGTCCTGATTTTGTGCTCCGTTGCTCCGCCGCTTGCCGGGAGCCAGCCCCTCCCACCGGGGTCTATCTTCCCGTCGCTTTGGATTCACTTCTCCACCAGTCCTACCTTTCAGAAAGTGGTTGTTTTTCTGTTTCTAGAATTGCTGTTCTTCTCTTCGATCTGCCGATGGATTTGCAGGTGTTTGCAATCTTTAGATAAGCTCTCTAGCTGATCTCCTGCTAGCTGAGGTAGTCTCAGCCTGCTACTTCTCCGCCATCTTGACTCCTCCTGCTCCAGATTTTTTAAGTGCATATGTTAATATATTAATATTCTCATTTTACTTTACCTTACTTTTGCATACTTTATTATTTTTTTTTTAAGATGAACCCTTGAAGTTGCAGTTTTATTGCTTTGCAGGATATCAGTCTTGTAGTTAAATTGGCATTCTTCTATGTATTAAGTCACCTTAAATTCTTTGATTTTTCTAGTTCTTTCTGAATCAGGGTCATCATCTTGCTGTTCCTTCATTAATGTGGTAAATGAATATTTGACATTGCTCATTTATCTGGGTGAAGTGCTGTTTATCTTTTTGAAAATCATGGATTGATGTTAGAGGTTTGTGGAATGTGGTAATATTCCTCAAAATTACCGTAGAAATTCATGGAAGGAGTGAATGGGTGGAAAGACTGGGTTTCCTACATCCTCTTCCCATCCCTGGGTTGGGGGAAGGGACAATGCATATGAAAGGTAGGGTGTTTCTTGAGTGAAGAAGACCTAGTGTCCCTCCTTGATTGTCACTGCCAGTCCTCCAGGTCTTCTTCTTTCTCCCCTGCCCACAGAGCTCCTGCTCTTCATCTGTGGATCTAAATGTTGATGGGTAGGGTGAGGTGGGAGAGAGGGGGTTGTAGGTTCTTCAGAGCACTCAAACCAAAGCATGGACAAGTCAAACCTTTTTCTTACCAAGATGGACCTCTTATTAAAGCTTAATTTTACTGCATTATGATCCTAGAGGAGTCTCTGTGGCTTTTGTCAGCCTTACCAAAGATGTTTTCCTAGAAAGGAGATGGAGTGGAAACAGGATGAGACTATGCACATACATGTATGTATCTGTGTACATTGTATATGCTGTCAGAGTCCTAACAGGAAGACAGACACCAGAGAGCACGCTGTAAGGTTTTGTTTTGTTTTGTTTTCCTTTTAAAGTTAACATCAGAAATTGGTTAAATAACTGATGGAGAGACAGAGGAACCAAATAGGAAAGAGTGAGGCCCATGATTAGCGGCAGCAGGAAGCTGCTCCCCTCCTGTGCTAGAGGGAGAGAAAGAGAACTCTGTTCTGGAAGGTAATGGGCTGGTGTCAAATGGCAGAAACTGCATTCATGAGGAAGATGCAGCTGTTGCCAGAGAAACCTCCTGGGCAGAGAGAAAGGGAGGGAGAGAGCATTATCCTTGTTTCTCCCTTCTTCCCACTGCTCAAACCTAGCAGGGAACAGATGATCACAGACCATGGGAGCTGAAGACTGCGGAGTCAGCCCCTTTGAAACTAGAACAGAGCTGCAGAAGGGGATGAGGGGAAAGCGAGGACAGGGGTCAAGCATCTGTACGTTATTTAGCGGGACACAGTAAATGTTGAATTCTTGTTTCTTCCAGTTTTTAGTTTTGTTGGATATTTAGGTTCTTTGTCTTAATACTAGGAGCTATAAATAAGTGTTCTCATTATATGCTACAGGACTTGAGTCTGGTCATAAACTTTCTAAGAATACAAAGGACTATCTTGCTTTGAATTTCCTGAAACTGTCTTGATTTGAAGGAGTCCTGTGCTCAGCTCCTACATTGACTTCAGAACTTTTTCAGTATCTCACTTTTGTTTCGCCTCACAAAGATCTTTTTCTATTTATGACTCATCCCTTGATTCCATTAAAAAAAAAAAGAACACCTTTTACTGTTTATTTCATTTTCTCTAACAGCTGTCCTGTTTCACACATACACATGCAAATGACAGGTTTTGTGGAGACACTGATAGACCTGGTTGTTGCCCTTGAGTTCCAAATATGTTAAAGCAGATAGAGAAGTAAGGTTAGGAATAACCTCTGTACCGATAAAAGACTAAGTTGCAGAGCACAACTGGGACTTCTGAAGATGAAATGTAGTTAATCTCATCAAATCAAACTTGCCCATGTTGTCATGAGTGGAAAGAGCAGACGACTGTAGGTCACAGTCAGGATCCCTTCCCCACTTTCACCAGCTGTATAAATCAGTCCTTCTGGGTAGTGGTGGTGGTGGGGAAAATCTTCCCATAATGAGCTGGAGGAAGTGACTGGAAGTAATCCTGATGTTCTTTTCTGGGGAACATAGTAGAAGGCCTCTGCCTTTTTGAAATGAGAGGAAGAGAGTAGTAAATGTTCTCAGTAATGATACGCTCCAGCTTATTTTTATTCCCCTGATATGTTTTAGAGTTTTAAAGTAAGACATGAGCTATAAATTTTTTTTTTAAAGCCTTAGAAAAAAGTTTGAGAATTAACAATGTACAGATGTATGGTGATATTAGTAGTGAGAATTTCTGAAGTAGACAAGAGTAAGGTTTTCCTTCATGATCTACATTCTTTTTTTTTTAAGATTTTATTAATTTATTTGACAGACAGAGATCACAAGTAGGCAGAGAGGCAGGCAGAGAGAGAGGAAGGGAAGCAGACTCCCTGTTGAGCAGAGAGCCTGATTCAGGGCTTGATCCCAGGACAGTGAGATCATGACCTGAGCCGAAGGCAGAGGCTTTAACCCACTGAGCCACCCAGGTGCCCCCATGATCGACATTCTTAAATTCCTTCCTTCCTTCCTTCCTTTTTTGTCTTCTTTCCTCTAACTAGTGATATCAGAGAGGTAAGTCATTCACATGGTTCTGTTTTCCTTCCTGTATTGTTTTAGTAAGGTAACTGCTAGTTAGTTGTGGCATTTAAACTGATTAAGTGTGTGTGTGGGGGGGGGGGTGGAGATCCAAAACATTTCGAGTGCTCAAGAGGCACGTGTGGCTATTGGCTAACAAATTGAACAGCACCTATATAAACCATCTATATCACTGTAAAAATATTCTATTAGACATTGCCGCTTAAACACCTTGGTTCCTGTGTGTAACTGCTTTCTTCTTTCACCTAAGTACTGCATGATGATTCTATCCCCAAAGTTAAGTTCGGAACTATGGGAATATATAAAAGAATTGAAGTCTGGAAGATTAAAGGATTTTTAAAACCTCTAAGGATGAGTGAGCATTTATATCAAGGGTCCTGAAAGAAGAAATGAGTGATCTCAGAGAGACTCCCTTTAGTGGAGAGTGCTGTCTTGAAAGGATAAGGCAAAGGGAATGGACTTCATACCAGCTATTAAGGGATAGAAATGGAGAGGTGAGGTGTGTCTGACAGACAGTCCAAAAGCTATGGTCCATGACAGACTTCAGTGTGGCTGGCTGTAGCCCGGATGAGGGAATCAGCAATATGACACTCCATAGAAATCATAGAAATGTCGTCTTTAGTAGGTTAGAAATATTAGTTGGATGCATATTTATTTTACAGGACTTTTCTGAGGGAGATACACTTTTATCTCTTCAAAGTAGTTTTTCTAGGTTGTTTCCAATAAAAATTCATAGAGTTTAGGTAAGTTGTTAATATTCTTTATTCTTTAGACCATACCATATATCTTAGGATATGCTTTGTATTATTTATGTCTAAATTAACATTCAGGATCCATAACTTTTATGACCCTTAATATTGCTTATTAGAGAAATATTTGTTGGAAGTGCCCTCTAATTTTAGGTCATTCTGCAGTCCTTTCCAAAGTGTTTCAAATGAAATATTAATGAAAAATGCCCTGGAAGAAAATATTAATGTTTATAAATGAGTACTAACCTGATATTTTAAAGGGCATGCCAATACATTCCAGTGCTTTCACAGTTCTACCAGAACTGGTGTAATTTCTTTGAGAGACCTTCCAGAAGACTGAATGTTCCACCTAAGTAGGAGTCTTTCTCTTTTGCTTATTGTCATTCAGACTACAACTTGGTTTTGGCTTGTAGATATATTAAAATGTGTTATAATTATTCGGTTTCAAAGTTAACTCTATCTGTGTCTGAAAAGCTTTGACTTTGCATGCAAGGTTAACAGTAAAAGTACAGTACATTGAAAATATAGTAATTGCTTTTAACTGAGAAATATATATTTTCTGTACATGGTGACTAAGAGCTGTGTAGCTCAATTTATACTTGACCTGAAAGGTCCTAGAATTGTAAAATCCTCCCAATCTACTTTATTATATAAATATCTCCTAGTCTATTTAAAATAAAATATAAATTGCCGTTTGAATAGGTAATATTAATTTTTAAAAAGAATTCTATTCAAATGTAAAGTCAGTCACAATTAACATAGGGTCTCAAACCTCTTTTAAAATACAGTAGTTTGATATTCAGCATAAAAGAAGGAGTATGTGACTGAAAACTAATTATTCAAAAAGACTAGATTACTCTTTAAAAGACAACAAAATAGAGTGTTAAACTTATATAGTTGCTTCTGACCATAGAGGTGAAATTCAAGAAACTTTACTTTTCAGTGATAATTGTCTGTGTCCTCAGAGAATGTAAGCCTTCTATGTTCAGCCTGTAATAGTTATCAATATGATGTCACTTACTGAATACTTTGGTTTCTTGCAAAGATAGATACATTCAGTGGAAAAATTACTGAGCTGAAGACCCTCACACACCCTGGTTATTTAGAATCCTACATTCAAAGAATCTATATAGTTTTTTATTTATACTCATTTTTCTGCCTTGTTTTGATGTTTTAAAAGTATTGCTTGGTGTGGGGTACCCAGGTGGCTCATTTGGTTAAGCATCTGACCCTTGATCTCGGCCCTGGTCTGAGTTCAAGCCCTGTGTTGCACCATATGCTGGGCCTTCTTTAAAAAAAAGTATTGCTTTATGAGCTAAGTAAAGAATTAAAAATTCAATTTTTGTCTTGGTAGTCTCTGTTGTCTCTATACATAAAAAAGTACTTAACGGCAGTTGACCTTTGAGCAACACAGGTTTGAATTGTGTGTGTCCATTTATACACAGCTATTTTCTCTTAGAATTTCTCAATATTTTCTGTAGCTTTCTTTATTGTAAGAATACAGTATATAACATATAATATATGTTAATTGGCTGGTTTTGTTATAGGTAAGACTTCTGGTCAACAGTAGGTTATTAGTAGCTAAAATTTTGGGGAGTCCAAAGTTTATACATAGATTTTCCATTGTGCTGGGGAAATTAGCACCCTTAACACAGCCACGTTGTTCAAGGATCAATTGTACATATAAGACCTTAATACAGAGGTAGGTGAAATAATATTGGCACTAGAAGGAAGTTTTAATTTTTGTGATTCAGAAAATCTTGTGAAATAAAATTCAACTTTATCATCCATATTGGCCATGGATTGCTAGGTCTTTTGTTATGGGGTAATCAATATATATGAGAAAGAAATAGGTGTGGGTTTCATATGTTAAATATCTTTCATATGTTGAAATTCATAAAAGTTAAACACATGAGGGTTAGACCTACTGAGGTCACTTGGAGTGCCTATGTGGAGTTAGATCATTTGAGCACAAGTTCAATAGAACTTTGTCCAGGAAATGTTCTTTGTGCTTTCAGTACTCAAATCATGTGACCAGTCAGCACTTGAATGGTGCTTAATATGACCTAGGAATGGAATTTATACTTAAATCCACATGTCACTAGGAGCTTCCCGTTTGGACGATAGTTTTACAGATGAGAAACTCATGTGATATTCTTGGTGTTCTTGTTTTGAGACTTTGCATTTTTGAGTCTCTGTAAGTATGGGGGCTCTCTATACCATGCTGTGGATTTCTGAGGTGGCTCATGTAATATTATGTTGTTGTGGAACTATAATATGGAACTTTAGACCAAGGTGTTTGTTAAATGGGGTTGAATAGTAAAGAGAACAGAGAAATTAAAGCATGAAATAAAATGCATGAGATGATATACTCCTCATTTTTCAGGACAGGGCATCAAGTATTTTGAGTGCCTTATACACTTCTCTGTTGGAAAACTAGTAGAGGTACAAGAGCTTCTCCCTGTCTTCAAATTACTAAGATTCCATTTGGAGAGAAATGTCTAACACATCATAGAGCAAGTGATATCACCAGCTCTTACCTAATTAAATCTTTGTGTGGTTTGGATAAAATGCAGCAAAGTAGCAGAGGATGTATTTGTTAATCTACTTACGCCACAAGAGTTCTCAGGTGCTGTGCTAAGTATCACAGTAATGAGGCATATGGGGGAGAGATCTAGAAAACATGTAATAAGTAGAAGACACAACTTTAGTTAAAATAAGGGACTGAGAGTAATGGATAGAGGACATTTAGATGCAAACTGATCAAAGAATATCTTTGAGGTGGTAAATCTTAAGAGCTTAAGAAGACAAGGAATTAGCTAAGAGGAGCTCAGGCTTTGGTTGCAGGGTCTGGACTACCCCCTGGCCAGCAGAGACCCTGAAGTGGGGAAGCAGTGAGGCAGGAGGGTGGAGAGAGGGAAGTGGAGTCCCAGAGGCCATGGAGCCATCAGAGAGTTGGGCAGTGTCCAGGTCATGAGAAGTCTTAAGGTGATTTGGGAGAGAGATAAGATTTTTAGTTTAAATAAGTGTGAGGCTGTTAATGAGTTTTACACAGGAAATGACCTATTTCTAAATATACTTGTTAAAAGGAACTGCTATGGGGAGAATGGATTAAAGGGAGGAAAGAGTGGACAGGGAGATCAGAAAGGAGACTATGGCCTAATCACAGGAGGGATGAGCATGGCTTGGATGAGGATTGCAGTAGTGGTGGGGCAAGGAGTTGGGTGGGTTTTGCAGACAAATTGAAGGTAGGAACTTTAGGGCATGTTGACAGATTGGATGTGTGGTGTGAATGAGAAGGAGGAATCGAGAATAACACTTAGATAGTGTCACCTGAGCATAAGTGGATAGTAATACCATTAACTCGGATAGGGGAAGATGGTTTTGTTACTAGTTTCACGCATTTGGGAAAAAATCAAAATATCTGTTTTACCATGTAAAGTTTGATGTGTTTCAGTTTCATAGTTTGAGATATGAAGCAGCTAGATAATGGGGCCTGGAGCTCAGTGGAGAATGTACAAATACTTACCTATTGTTTATATGTAGACTGCACATAAAGCCCTGAGAATTGTTGAGAATATTCAGGTAGGACAGGAAGTGTGTGTGTGTGTTTGTGTGTGTTTGTGTGTGTGTGTGTGTGTGTGTAAAGATATAGAAGAAGGCCCAGAACAAGTCCTGGGGATCTCCAGCAATTTATCCATGGTCTAGAAAGGCAAAAGGAGCCAGGAAAACAGGAAGGAGTGGTCATTTGGGAGGAGGAGAACCCCAAAAGCCTGAGCGTAAGAGAAGGAGAGTGTTTCAGTAGGGAAAGTGATAAACCACCCAGAATGTTCTGAGACCTGGTGCAAGATATTACTGTCAGAATTGGCAAGAGGAGGATGGTGGTGACCTTTGAGAAAAGCAATTTTGTGGAGTCTGGGTGGCAGAAGCCAGATTAAGTGAGATGGAATAAATGGACGGTGAAGAACTCCTGACAATTCTTGTGATGAAATTGAGACATTTTCCTATAAAAGAAAGACAAATGTGCATTAACTAGAGGGATATCTGGGCCAGGTGGGTAAAACCCAGTAAGCGAATGGAGAAACTTAAATTAATGGGAGTTCAAAGAAGAAGGACACTTGAATTGGCTCTTGAAAGATGAAATAGTTTCATTTGCAGCTGAGTGAACGTAGCAATGAACTTGATAGAATCAGGAGCAGATGATAGACTTAATAATGAAGTTTATGGGACAAGTGTTGGGCAGCAAGTACTTAGGGTGAAAAACAGAAGATGGAAGTCGTGCAATGTAATGATTTCTTCTTCCCCATACATTTGTGGTCAAATTAGTCAATTTAAAATGAATAATTCATTAATGCCTTCCTGAAGTAATGATTTTTTGATTTGATACTAAGAAACCTCCTTACTCATATTTCATACATTCCCAATGATTGCTTTTTCTACAATGTTTCTTTTAGTATGGACTGAAGTTTTGATCAGAGCACATGCTAGGATATGTTATTTTACCTCCGTAGTTCTCTTACTTTTTTCATCTGAAGATCAAGAGCTAATGTTTCTTATATTGGTCATTTGTTTTTCATCACAGCAGTTCTTCTGTTTTTTTTTTTTTTTTTCATTTTATTTTGAACACTTTAGACATTTTATACCTTCCAATATATTAGAGTTAAAAAGTAACCAGGAGAATAAACTTGTTAGTTTGTTATTCTACTATTTCATCTAATATCAGAAGTGAGAATAAGTGACTCGTTTAAAATACATTATTCCTTTAAAAGTCAATTCCTAGACAATATACATATGAATGATTGTATTTTGAAGTTTGGTAAATTTTTAAATCAGAATGTTATTTAGTTGCTGAATTTCCGAAATCCCTGTCTGGCTGTATAATTTAGTGTAATCTTTGTGGATGGGCCATTGGTTGAGATGTGGGTATATGTTTGTTTTGCCCTACAGGGCATGTTAATTGCTTTGTACCCCCCTCCCCACCCCGTTCATTTTAAATATTTAGTCACCTTGCTTAGAGTAGGTGAAAATGAAAGGTAAAATAAGCTATAATTATATTCAGCATTGGTGATATATTACTCTGACAGAGGAATGTAAATTGGATTTGGATATTACATAGTATTAAAGCTGACCTTCTAAGGTTAAGGTATAAAATTTGTTACTTTGTCACATATGACCAGTGATATTTTTTTCCCGTTTCAGGATGTTTCTTATATTGATTTTTAACAAAATAACTTTGTGTTTCCCTAAGCGTTTATGTAAGATTATTCTTTGGGGTAATTAAAAAATTTTTTTTCCTCTTTTTTAAAAATTATTTTTCTTATGAAAAGAGTTCATTATAGGAAAGTAGATAATACATAAAAGCAAAAAAAAAAGTACAATACCACCTACTTAGGCACTGTAACTTCTTGGGTGGAAGTGTTTATGTGTCTACTGAGGACGTCCTTTTGTTTAATGCTATTGGTTTTTGGAAAAATGAGCTAAAGCAGGGAATGATAAATGATTCACATATATCCTAAACATCCTTTGAATTCAAAAGATTAAGAATCCATTTTTTTTCCTTCTAGACTTTTGATGTGGAGGTCAAGGTAGTGTCTACTCTATTTCTTAGTAGAAATAGACGTGGAGGCCAGACTTTACCTATTCTACTTCTTAGGGTGGACACAAATTGATTATAGGTTGATTATATAAACACATCGACAATGCATTATTTTCTTCTTATTGGTACTTAAAGGTGGAAGAGAAATGTAGAGAGTCTTACAAAGTATAGAGTACAGACTTCTTAAAAAGTCATTCTGCTGATGTCTCTTAGTATTACACACTTGTCTCTTAGTATAACACACTTGTGTCCACATCTACTTCTGTGGCACTTTTTAAAATGTCACTGAAAAAATATACATATTTCTCAAAGCCTTAGGCTTAGTTTTCATAGAAATAGCTATTTTTACAGTGATTTGTCTGTTTATGTAATTTTAATTAGACTATCTAATTAGGGTAATTAATACCACTGGCAAAAATAGATTTGGAAACAAACCTCACCTCCCATTGGTTCCAGTGGAGTTTACTTGAGCATAAAGAAGCAGTCTTACTTCTCCCTGCCAGGGAGGTACGATGGACAGGTATGATGGCCAGGTGGGGAGCTGACTCCCAGTCATGTCCAGCAATAACAAGAAATCTCTTCCAGGCATCTGGGTGGCTCAGTTAATTTTCTTTCTGCCTTCCACTCAGGTCATGATCCCAGGGTCCTGGGATCAAGCTCTGTATTAGGCTCCTTGCTCAGCTGGGCATCTGCTTCTCCCTCTCCCTCTCCCTCTCCTGCTCCCTCAGCTTGGGCTTTCTTTCTCTCTAATAAATAAATAAAGTCTTTAAAAAAAAAAAGGAAGAAAGAAACCTCTTCCTAAAATGTCAATGGAGGCCAGTTAGAGATAGTGGACCTCTGTTTTCACTTGGCAGCATTGAGGTGATACCTATCCTTCATCCACTGGAGAAGTATCATAGGAAGCAAGCTAAAAAAATAAGAGATTGAAGTAAAAAATGGGGTATCATAACAAAATAATCTAAGTGTCCAGGTTTCAGTATAAACACTTGGCTTACTAAAAAGGAAGATCACAAGCTGAGTGCTAATTCCATATCCATCCATTAATAATAGATGCCATTATTATTAGATGCCAATATGGAGTTGACAGCGATATTTGAATATTCTTTTAAAAGATTGTATTTATTTACTTTAGAGATAGTGAGTAGGAGGAGGAGCAGAAGAAGAGGGGCAAGCAGACTGTTGGCTGAACAGGGAGTCCAGTGCAGGGCTTTATCTCACAACCCTGAAATCATGATCTGAACTGAAATCAAGAGTTGTATACTTAATTGACTGAGCCACCCAGGTACCCTGATTTATTTGCATATTCTGATAAGGATGCTTAAAGGAGCCATCATAAAGGTGTTTTAATGAACAATTATGAATATGCTGGGAGAAAAAGAATAGTCTCAACAAATATGTAGAAGAAACTTTATTCTTTTTTAAAGCTCAAATAACAGTTTTAGAATTGAGAAATACAGTAACTGAAATGAAAAACTTACTGGAAGAATACAACAACAAAATGTAGGGATGAGAGGAAAGAATTGGTGAACTGCAGTATAGAATAATAGAAATTACCCAGTCTGAACAGAGAGAAAATTAAAAAAAACAGAGCCTCAGTGACTTGTGGTGCTATAATCAAAGATTTAACAGTTTCTTATCTAAATCCTAGGTTTTGAGAGAAAAGGTAGGATAAAAAAGTACACGAGGAAATAATGGCTAAATATTTTCTATATTTGGCAAAAGATAAAAACCTACAGATTCAGGAAACTGAATGAATCATTAATAGGATGAACCCAAAGAAATCCAATGAGACACATCCTAGTCAAACTTCTGAGTTTGACTAGGATGTGTCTCATTGGATTTCTTGAGTGTAACAAGGGATGCTGCTTTAGTTACAGGGAGAACCTGGAATGATACTGGATTTCTCATCAGAAACTATGGAGGCCGAAAGCATGTGGTAAAGCAGTTTTTAAATAAAGAAAGCAAGGAACAGTCAGCTCAGAATCCTAAATGCTGTAAAAGTATTCTTCAGGAATGAAGGGGAAATCTAGACATACTCAGATGAAGGAAAACAAAGGGAGTTTGTGGCCAGAAAATTCACCCTAAAAGAATGGCTAAAGAACATTTTCTAAATGAAGGAAACAATAAAGGAGGGCATTCTTGAAATATTGGGAAGAAAAAGTGTGCAGTGTTAGTAAAAATAAGCATAAGTATATTTTTCTTGAATTTTATAAGTTAAGTGTGGTAGAAGCAAAAATTATATCTCATATGGTTCTAAATCTATGTAGAAGAAATATGTAAAACAACTATACTCTAAATGGGGAGGGTAAAGATGCATAAAGGGAGGTGTGTTAGCTTGGGCAGCCATAACAAAAATGCTACAGACTGGGTGGCTTAAACATAAACTTATTTTCTCACAGTTCTGGAGGCTGAAAGCCTTAAGGCCATGGTAAAGTGCCAGCAGGGTTGGTTTCTTATTTGGCCTCTCTCTTTGGCTTGTAGATGGCTGCTGTCTCGTAGTGTCTCCACATGGCCTTTGCTCTGTGGGTGTGCAGTCCTGCTGTCTCTTCCTCTTACAAGGACAGTAGTCCTACTGGATTAGGGCCCTGTCCTTACAATCTCATTTAACCTTAATTATCTCTGTAAAGGCCTTATCTCCAAATACAGTCACATTGTGGGTTTGGGTTTTAACATGTGAATTTTGAAGGACACTGTTTCATTCGTAACAGGAGAGAAAGTTTGTACAATTCACTCAAGCTTGTAAAATGATGATGGCAGTAAAAGTATTCCTGAAGAATACTTTTACAGCATGATGTCAGTAAACTTTGATATATTATCATGTACGCAGATTGACCTCTAGAAAAGCTGTATGAGCTATAAATAAAAAAATGTAATAAATAAAAAATTTAAAAAATGGCATTCTAAAACATGTTTTAGTAAACCACAAGAAGACGGAAAAGAAAATGAACAAACAGAATGAAGAGTATCCCCCCCCCGCAAAAACAATACAAAATTAGAGTGAAACTTTAACATGTCAATAATTACCTGAAGTGTAAATGGTTATGCCAATTAAAGGAGACTGGCAGAGTAGGTGAAGAAACATCACCTGATTATATGCTTTCTATCAGAAATTCACTTCAAATATAGTGATATAGACAGATGGAAGTGAATAGATAGTAAAACATATTTTGCAAACATTAAAAGATGCTCATGGCTATTTTAATATTCTATAGTGTTGACCTCAGAGTAAAGAAAAAGATGTATTTTTCTGAGTCAGTCCATCAAAAGACCCATCCTAAGTGTATACTTCAAACCTCAGATGTGCACAGTATATGAAGCAAAAATACTAGAATTGAAAGGAATAGATATATTCACAAATAGATTTGGAGACTTCACAATTTGGTTCACAATCAGTAGAACACCTTGTTGGAAAATCACCAATAAGAACTTAACATTACTATCAAGTAAAAGAACATAATGCGTATTTATAGACTTATTCCATCTAACAGCAGAGTATGTATTCTTAAAACATATACCAACATAAACCATATCTTGGGCCACAAAGCAAACCTCATCAAATTTAAAAAAATGTGTTCTTCCCCCAAAAGGGTCAAATGTGTTCTTCCAAATGTGTTCTTCCCCCAAAAGGGTCAAACTAGAAATCAATAACAGAAAGATAGCAGGAAGGTATCCAAACATTTGAAAAGTAGATAACACATTTGTATATAATCCTTGAGTCAAAGAAAAAAATCTCAAATAAAAAAAATACACTGAAGTTAATGAAAAGACAACCTTTCAGAACTTACGACATGTCTAAAGTAGTACTGGGAAGGAAATCTGTGGCATTGAATACCTACGTTAGGTAGAGAAAAAGAAAAAGGGCTCAAGTCAATAAATTTTAACCCAAAATAAAAACATCCAAAATAAATAAGAAATAATAAAGAGTAGAAATCAATTAAATTGCAAACAGAGTAACAATAGAGGAAATCAATGAAACAAGGATGTAGTTCTTTGAGAAGATTAATAAAACTGTTAAATCTTTATTGGTGAAAAAAATAGACAAATTACTAGGGTCAGCAATAAAACCGAGTATCACTGCAGACCCTGTGTCACCAGAGTAGTAAGGCAGACAACAAACTTTATACACAAATTGGAAAACTTGAAAGACTAGTTCTTCAAAAAGCAAAGTACTACAACACCCCATGGGGAAAAGAAAATTTGAATTGTTCTCTATTAAGGAAATTAAATAATGATTTTAAGACTCCCTAAAAGATCTTCAAGTACAGATGACTTCCCCGGAGAATTCTACCAAAGATTTGAGGAAAGATTAATATCAATTCTACACAGTCTCATCTGGAAAATACAAGAGCAGGGAACAACTCAATATATTTTATGAAGTTGGTGCTGTTAGTAAAACCAAATGAAGACAGTAATAAAACAAAACCCCAAACCCCAGATTTACAAACTCATGTCTGTCATGAATGTGGGCATGAAAATCTTCATCATGATGCACTTAATCAACAAGGCTAAAGAAGAAAAATCATATATCAATAGATGCAGACAAAGCTTTGACAAAACTGAACACTTACTCCTGATAAAAACTGGGGAAAAATAGAAATGTTATAGATTGGGTTGTGTCCTGCAGAAAAAACGTTTTTAAGTCCTGATGCCTTAGAATATGACCTTATTGGAAAATCGGGTCCTTACAGTTGTAATAAGATGAGTTGATAAAGGAACAGAGTAGGCTCTTAATCCAATTTGTGTCCTTTTAAGAAGAGAGACAAAGTGTCATGTGGTGAAAGGTATGGAAATCCTGGATTAGCCATTATTCCCAGAAGCTAAGAAGAGGCAAGGAAAGTTCTACCCATAATCAGAGAGGAGGCCTGGCCCTATTGACTTTGGACTTCTAGTCAGAACTATGAGAATAAACCTCTCTTTTAAACTTTGTGGTACTTTGTTATAGCTACTCTAGGAAACTAACACAGAGGAATACTTTCTCCACTTGATAACATGAATCTACAAAAATTTTAAAGCTAACATTAAATGTGAGAGGTTCAAAATTCTCCCCCTCAGGCTGGGAACAAGGCAAGGATGGTTTGCTCTTGCCACTCTTGTTCAACACAGGGCTGGAATTTCTAACCAAAACAATGAAGCACAAATGAAACGAACAAAAAATATTACTTTATTTACTTTATATATAAGTAATTTACTATTTATTTACTTTACATATAAGTAAAAAAGAAGGGATATTAATTGTCCCTATTTGTAGATGGCATGGTTGTTTACATAGAAAAGTTGAAAGTATCTCCAAAATCTAGAACTAATCAGTAAGTTCCATAATAGTGCAGATTTAAGATAAAAATCAATGTATTTTGCAAGATGCAAAAGTTTCAGATTTCTTGTACAACAGTGTGGTAAATATATTTCTTTTACTAGCAATGAACTTTTGTAAAACCCCATTTACTAGTGTTTTCCTCTAACACCACTCCCGTCCCGGGGGAGGAAAAAAAAAAAAAAACTATAGAGAGAACAAAACTGATATATAGCTAACAAATCATGTAGAGAACTTATGGTGTAAACCACAAAATCAAAATGAAGAGAATTGAATTTCTGAATAAATGGGGAGAGATCTTGTGTTCTTGATGTTTGCTTGATTGTTTGGGAAAATTCAATTTCTTGTGGTTGTGAGACTGACATCCCTGGCTGTCATGTGAGGGTTGTCTCAGCTCTAAAGCGCCCCTCCTCCAATTTCTTGGCTCCTATTCCCCTTCCTCAGTCTCTAAACCTATAAAGGCAGAGTCCTTCTCATGCTTTTACATCTCTCTTCTTTCTGCCATTTTATCTTTGATCCCTCTGGGAAATGCTTTCAACTTCATTGAACTAGGTAATTAGATTGGATTCACCTGGATAATTTAGGATAATCTCTCTATTTTAAAAATACTCCGATTAATCACCTCAGTTTCCTTTTTTATTTCCCCTTTTGTTATATCAGATAACCACAGCTTCTGGTGTTTGGCCATGGGCATCTTTCTGGGGGTAAGGTACAATTACTCTGCCTACCACATAGGCCTAATGGTTTCCCATTGCCCATGACGTTGTATAGATTTTTTTCCAGAAGTTCTTTCCTACCTTTTGGGTTTTATCAGATACAGCCACCTCTGGTAGTCAGCACAGGCACATCTTTCATATTTAATATGTTTGTATGTATTCTCCCTCTGCCTCAGAAGCTGCTCTTTCTCTGACTTCAAGACTTAGGTCAGACCTCAGCGCATTTGTTCCTGGGAGAGTTAGATCCTTATTCTGTTTCCTTAGCGTCATGATTATAACACTTATTGCATTATGGAGATAATTTAGCTCAACATTTGTTTCAACCACTAGTCTGTGATCCTTTCAAGGACGGAGAACATGTTTTATTCAGTTTTGTATTTGTCATACCTACTGCAGTCTTGGGCACACAATGAGCCCTTCCAGAAGGCTGAGTGGCTTTGTTAACGAACATTTGTTTCAGTGGTAATGAACATCACCCTTTGAGCGGCAGTCAATCAAGTCCTAAAGTATGATAAGGACAAGGACTCTAGATTCATCATCCTTGGTTCAGTACGGATAAGTACCTGTTCCGAAATCAGAACTAATGTTTTCAGCATGAAGGTTGAGACAGGCTCAATGAAAACGCAGGGGAGGCGTCACCGCTTTGTACCTTTTTTTACATCTATAAAGTAAGGCTGTGAGCCCGGGCACAAGCAGACCTGGATGCTATTTCTAAGTGACCTTAACCTCTCTCTGTGTGTTCTTTACCTGAAATAGAGAAATGGAAGGAGATTCAATTTTAAAACTTACTGAGTGCTTAGTCTCTTCCAGGTGCTGGGGAATTTAAAGACCAATTAGAAATGGCCTTTACCCTCCTGGTGTATGTAACTGGTCAGGTTGCCCTTACGATGTGGTGGGTTTATTTCAGCTCTATCTCTAATGCCTTTGTCTTTCTCCTCCTCAGAGCGCATTTGGGAGGAGAGAGGGTAACACTGTAGCCTGTGGGAAACCTACAGGGGTAGTGTTCCTTTGGCCAGGGAGTAAATCTGAGACCTGATGATTGCTTCTCCTGCTCAATGAGGTGACTGTATTTGCTTCATAAAGCCGACAATACCTAGGACACCACTTTGCATACCTTTGATTTCATCCTGAGGAAGGAATAAGTGAATTTCAAAGGCTAAGCTGCTTTGAACGTTTATTTAAAGATGGTTTGAACATTTAATCCTGGAGACCTGCTCTCCTCCTTTTTTTCTCCCCTTCTGTTACCTCTTCACCTCTTCTTTGCTCCTTCGTTGAGCCCCCTGCTAGGAGAGTGCTAAATGGCAATATACTTAGAAGATTTTTTTTTGAAGCAATTAAAAGAGAAGAGTTTGATATTTCCTGTTATAGAATTTTAAGAGGTAGATTTTGTGTTAAATTAGTACTTAGCACATTTCTTTTTGCTGTTTTAAAGCAATTTTTTCCCAATACAAATGACATACTAATCTCTATGTCATTTCTATTCATGAAGAAGCAACATTTGCACAGTGCTCGTTCATCCATGAATGCAGTTTGTAGCGAAACCACATAATGCCCGATGGTACTGTGCTGACAGGCACAGGAGAAACAGAACAGATTTTGTTTTCTGAAGATTGATCATTTATACATCAGTTGATAATTTTTTCTCCAGGTTGCTTCTTACATAGATGATGAGAAATTTTTTACTTTTGTAAGAAGCTATGGATTTCAATGAACCTCTGTCAGTACTGCAGACCTACCTACTCAATATCCCTTTTTATCTTGAGCAGCTTTTCCAGAAAAGATAAGAAGTAATATTGGTCCCTCATTTTAAAAGTAATATTGCTGAAAATAGTAAGGGTGGGGGGTTGAGGTTTTGAGATACAGTTTGTGAGCGACAACTTGTTCGTACAACTCTATCCTGGCCTGGCAAATTTTTAAGAAAACAGGAAGACTTATGCACATCTAATTTGTGTTTTAATATTACTTTTCAATAAGTACTTTTACCAGCTTTTTACATTTAAATATACAGTTTCTTTGTTATCAAGCATCTTTGTTCCCTCCCTTGTGCCCTGTCTTCAATTGCTTGTTTTTGGTGTTTTATGAAATGTATAGTCTGACTTTCATTAGGTTGTTACCCTTCTCTCTGATTTTATTGAGATTCCTGCCATGAGTTAAAGATTGTAGTACAAAGTAATTTGGTATAAGGCCTCTTTACATTCAATTTATTAAGTTTATTTTATAGAGAATTAGTTTATATGTAATATGTTTGAGTGGATGAAAGTTTTATTTTAATGACTCAGTCTGTAGTGCAGAAGAGTTATTTGGTGGGTTCAGAAATAACTGATTTGAGAACTTCTGTGGGTCCCACTATTCTGGTTATAATTGTTATATTCAGTGTGATTTTTAAAAAAAAGGATATGTTCTATTAACTTCTCAGACCACAAGACTTAACTTGATTTATTTGGTTTGATAGGCTTCCTCAATTTTATAATGGGCTCCATCATAAGCATGTTAAATGAAACGAAGTCTTGTTATATTAACATAATTAAAATTTTTTTTGGTACAAGGCAGTTTTAGGAATAGTGATTTTATTTTCCACAATGATTGAAGGAGATGGTAGTATGAACAATCCTAGATCATATTAGCTTTAGAATATTTTTATGGATATACTTGGTATATAGAGATTGTTAAGAATTCACTTCAAACAAAATACTGATGTCCTGCTGTGGGTTTAGTAACACAAGAGGGCCTGATGAACCGAATCTGTCCTTGTGTCTCAGTGTCAGCCCAAGTAACACTATCAAGTTACTTCCCTTTTTTTTTTTTTTAAAAGATCTTATTTGTCCATTTAGAGAGAGCAGAGGAAGGGGGAGAGGGAGAGGAAAAAAGTATTTCAAACAGGCTCCACGTAGAGCCCGACTCAGGGCTTGATCTCATGACCCTGAAATCATGATCTGAGCTGAAATCAAAAGCTAGATACTTAGCCAACTGAGCCACCCAGGTGACCCTCTCAATTACTTTTTATGTGTTTGATTTCAAGCTTTTCTGCTTCATTTGAAATAAAAAATATAGAGTAGGATGTCAACAAGGTAAACAGTTAAGCAGATGCTGTAGGTGTTTCCATGAAACCTGAAAGTGAGATTTGAAATGCCTTCAGGTAACCTGTGTGTTGTTGACAGCGGAGAGTAAACTCACCACTTCTGAAGTAGCACCCCGGTTTCAAAACACTGACTTCTACTTAAGTTGTTATTTTCACCTTCACTGTAATAGTGATCTTTAGGCTTTTCCTCTATAGGAATTAGTATGTTTATTGCTTAAGTAAATTCCTGATTTAGTTAGGTGGTGGGGAGAATCAGATTCTGAACACTGATAGTTAAGTAAGCTGTATTCACAAGTGTATAAATGAAGATGAATTATTTTAAATAATTTTTTTTACATTTAAAAATGTGTTTCATTTTTATTGTTGTCATGGGGAATGTTCTATCATGTCAAGAAAATGATATATATGGGTATGCGACTTAAACAGGTTCTTCATGTTTAAGAACTGCTTTTAATGATTGGATGAAATTTTGCCCTTATAGTTCCATTTTTCAAGGGTTACACACAAAATCATACATGGAAACCTATATACAAAGAAATAAACAGTTATATATCCTATCTTTTACTTCTTCCCTCTTTTTTGGAGATAGAATATATTTTTTATTGTTCAGGACTTTTAAAATCACTACTGGAAACGTATTTTAATATCCATTAAGGTAGTTTTTCTATAATCAAGGTGAACTGTTGACTTTTGGTGGTGATGTCTTCCTTATATTACAGTATTGTGATTATACCAGTTGGTTTATGAAAACAGGTGGCTTGGTCAAGATGAATATATTCATTTAAAAATAACCATGTAGTTCTTTAAAAAACAAAACAAAACAATTGAACTTTGAAACTTGGGAAATTAACATTTGTAGAATGCATGTCAGTGGTTTGAGAAATTTTCCTAAGACCTCCCTTTTGATATCTTGAAATTTTTTTAGCAATCTTTATGTAGATCTGAGTCTTACCTCTTTCTCTTTTTTAATTAAAAATTTTTTTTAGGATTTTATTTTTATTTGTCAGAGTGTATAAGCAGGGTGAGTGGTAGGCAGAGGGAGAAGCATATTCCCTACTGAGCAAGGAGCCCCATGTGGGCCTAGATCCCAGGACCCCAGGATCATGACCTGAACTGAAGGCAGATGCTTCACTGACTGAGCCACCCAGGCATCCCTGAAGCCATCCCTCTTTAAGTCTTGCCTGATTTCTGCTCTCTGGGTCGGGGGAGATGCTCTCATTAGTAGCATTTGCTGATTTCTGTGGTATAAGACTTCCAACATGGCAGATTTTAGTTACTACGTGATGTCACTGGACACAGAGAATGAAGTGACGGGCACAGTCAGCTCTCACAAGCTGTTTGATTCCGTCACTACTCCTCCTTTCACATGATGATGAATCATGATTGATTTTGCACCTGGTGTTATTCTTGGACTGTGTTATAGCATAACATGGGTAAAATATTTGTGACTATATAGCGTTATTGTGATATTCCAAACTAGAATACTGACCATGTGTAACTGCCTCTTATTTCTGTTTATCAGTTGGGTGCAAAGCTTTGGACATGAGGGGCTTGGATTATTACTGGACATTTTGGAAAGACTGATTAATGGTAAAATGTAAGTATATTGTTCATTTTTATTTTCAGTTAAGCTACATTTCTGTGTCTAATTATAATTCCAATACTGATATTTTTTATGCCAATGCAGACAAGAAAAAATTGTAAAGAAGAATCAGCATAAAGTTATACAGTGTCTAAAGGCTTTGATGAATACACAGGTATGTACATAAGTAGTTATATTGTATTCTTCACTAGTTCTTAGAGAATTTCTGTGAAATAGAGTTGTATGTTATGAAATTTGAACTAAAGAGATGTACTGCTTTGATAAGCTTATGCGTAGATAGAGGACAAAATATTACATTGCATTGACTTCTAGTTTTGTATCAAATCAACCATCTCTCAACAGGAGAAACTTGAGAATTGAGTAGCATCTCTTGATGCTTAAATCCTCATGTGCACATTAATTCTCCCTTTCTACTCTCTTTTTGTTCTCCTCTCTGGCCATCCTTTCCTTTTCAAAGTATAGTATGAGTAAGTTTTGAAATCATACATGATAATCAGACATGGTCTGCAGTAATACTTATTACCAAAGAATCAAGTTGGAAAGACAGTTTTTATAGTTGAGGAACTTAAATCTGCAAGGAAATTAATGTGAACCGATAGGAAACAGGTCCCAGAAATGGATCAGTGATGTTTAATGTAAGTAATATTGAGACTAAAGGTAATAGGGCAGGTCTGCTGAGTTTGTAAATGTGTATCTGACAGTGTTTCCTTGTTTAATAGAATTTGTACTGTTAATTGTGGAAATTAGCTCTATCCCATGCCACGTCTTTAGCTTCAACATCTAAACATATCTACCTCATGATGGGTGCAGTAATGATAGGTATTTTAGTTGCCATTAGACAGCAGGAGAGGAATTTTACCTATGGTGTTAGGATGATTTGAGTTTTAGAGCAAAACTGTATATTTCTGATTTTTTAAAATATTTTTGCGTTAAAAAAAATAAGCCTTTAGAAGACTACACCCTTAAGTACTGGTACTTAAATTATTAACATTCATATTTCTTTTTACTAAATATAGCAAAAGTTTGTATTTTCTGATTATTTCTGTCTTATTTATTTTTCAGCATTTTCTTGAGCTGAGTTTTGTTTTTAACCAATGAAATATTTTTTTTACCACCCTGCCTTCTCTAATCAGAGAAGATTTTCAAGCAGACTATCTGATGTAGAAATCTGCTCTATGTTGTTATATATTCAAATATATTCTAGATTTGAGCTCGTTGTTCTGTAAGAATTAGATTCCAGGTATTGTGAATGATCTTGTGCATCATTCTTTGAATTTGAGAAAACCATAATTAAAGAGAGGTGAGGAGGTTTCTATAGACCATAATATTCCTGCTCGATTTGAGACTGAATTGGAGAGCGGGTAAACTTCATGTGTTTATGTTCTAAGTGATATAGTGTGTTCTCTTATAAGAGACTGCTTTTGCTTATAGTTTGTGTCTGTGGAGCTAGAATATATTGTCTTTGTGTTGATTGCTATCACCTGTACTTACATGAATAAAAAGTTACTGATACTTGGAATTAGTATTCTAATGTCTGAATTCTAAAATTAATAATATATGAAATAATTTTTCAATAAAGACTCTCTTGGGGTTTGTTGATGATTTTTCATTTATCTCACTGTGCAGGATTTATAGGAGTTCTTTGAAGGATGGAAAAAATACAGGCTTTAAGAGAACAGTGGTACCTTATTAGGTACTAGTATTTTGTTATTAATGTAATGAACAAATCTGGTAATAGGTGAAAGTGGATTTCATGTAATAAACTAGGCTAAATAATATTTTCTAAGTGGAAAAAGACTGAATATCAGGGGGAAACAAAGGGATGAGAAGTTAAATACTTTTGCATTAAAAGATAATTAGAACAAGGGCTTCATTCTGGTCAGTTAACTGTTTGAGTGTTGCTTTAAGGTGTGCACCTGCAGGGACGGTGTTTTGCTCCTGAAGCCAGCCCCTTACCAGCCTGGACCCTTCTCTTTGCTCCTAGGATTAACTCACCATAGGGAATTATTCAGCATCAGTATTCATGTCTCATTGATCATCCTCCACAGGGATCTAAGGTCTTCCCCTTCTCCCACTGAACACCCTTGCAGTGGCTTGAAATTCCATCTATTAGGTAATAATAGGTCTCAAGTAGAATGCAAAGGGAACCTGGCTTTAGTCTTCGGTTTAGAACACGTGAGTTTTCATATAAACCTGGGTGGGTCCTTGTCATTCAGTAGAGAGACAACCTTAGACCTTCCAAAATTTGTCACTGCCTCTAACCTTGTAATAGGCTTCATTTAATGCACTTTAGATGCTAGCAGATGCTAGCACTGGTAAGTTGATGATTTGTCTCAGAGTCGACAGTTTTTGTTTGGTTTTGCTTTTTTTTTTTTTTTTTTTTTTAATAACTGAACAAGAGTAATTTAATTCAAGTAGGCAGCAATTCTGTCTGTAGTTCTAGGTGCTCAGTAGTGCTAACCTGGCTTCATTCCAGCCTTAAAATGAGCACTACGTGCGTTTATGTTAGCAAAGTCAGAATACTGCTGATGATGGACCTTCCAGAGGTTAGGGGGTGCTAATCAAAACTATGAAATCTGAGAATGCTCATATTCTGCTCTCCCCGCATTAATGGTTTAGGGTTGGAGGGCTTCGCAGAGAAGGTAGCGAGTATCACCTGGAGGAAATCGGTGTGCCTTGCCTTGAGTGGTTGGAAGAGCCACAGGTTTCTGATTCCAGAGGTGCAGGCATTGGTTAAGGATGTCTGGGTGGGTGGGAAATAAAGGGGGAAATGCTTTACTGGATCGTCCTCAGTTTTCTTAGGACAGAGCCAGCCCTTTGGTTCTTGGTAATCATTGACTGATTGACTCTTTGAATTGGATCTAAGTGGTACTTTCTATGCTTCTGACAATTCCCTGGAATGATTATTAAAGAATGTTGTGGTTCTTGGCCCCATGCCTGCTTTCTTTTCTTTTTTTTTTTTTTTTGTTTCCAGTTTTTGTGATGCCCAAGACATCACAAAAGTGATCACTTCCTGGCTGTCTGTTTGTAAACTTTTCCTTATCACCAATAAGAGGGGGAAGTTTCTCCAGAAAGCATATCTTGGGGCCCTTGGCCCCCGTGCAGGCGCTGCTTCCTTCATACCGGTGTTCCTTAGAAAGCAGCCTAAAGCAAATGGGGTATTTTAGCACAGTTAACTAATGGCTTCTTTGTATAAATGGCATCTGTGAGATAGGAAAATTATAAATAAGATTTTGTTCTCACAGCATTTGGGTCTAAGCTTGTTATAGATTTAACTTTGATACTTATACCTTGTGTTAATTTTTAGTTAAGCCATAGTTTATATGTCTGTTATTGGGATTAAGGTTCTTTTTTGTGCTCAGTAGTAATTCTAATCAACCAATTTCTCACTCTTTAGAAAGATCCTCGGGGAGGCATGGAAGATAAATCGTATCGTTTTATTGCTTCTATTTATCCTCTGTTATTTGATACTTATCTTCCATAGATTGTAAGTGGGCCCTAAGAGATGTATACATCCTTAAATCAAAACACGAAGTCATTAACATGGCTCCTTATCTTCTAATTGGATGTGACATCCTAGCAGTAGCAAACAAACTTTATCCTTGTCTGGCATCATCCCATTTATATAATGTGTTTACAATTGCATTGTCTTTCTGATGATAAAATATCATTCTGATTAGAATACTTATGCTCCTCATGGCAGTTTCTACATGGTATCTGCCCAAATCATCTTTCAACTTGGGCCCATCTTAGGAACTCAGTGTTACTCTTTAGGTCTGCCCTGTTGTTACGTGGTTACCACATGTGGCTGTTGAGCACTTCTAGTGTGACTTGTCTGAATGGAGATGTGCTCTAAATAGAAAATAGACACTGGATTTTGAATATGTAGCAAAGAAAAGAAATGAAATAATCAATGAATGTTTTATATTGACTCTGTTGATATGATTATATTTTAGATATATTGGATTAATTTCATTAAAATTTTACTTTTGGCTTGGAAACCTGACATTGCCACTGTGGTTCTCATTCTGTTGCTGTGGGATAGAATTGATGCGTGTGGTTACTTGTGATAGTGTATCCCTTATCCACCTTCCTTCCCAGGAAAGCTCCTCATGCCCTCAGGGTCTGGTTCAGAAACAGACTGTTCATTTTGTGTGCTTGTGTTGGGAAATCTCAGTTTTCCTCACTGCTTCTCCCTTTCTCCAGGGGGTTACTTATCTTACTTACTTAATAGTTATCAGTCCTACCATTATCAAATCACCTTTGAGAAGTCACTTATATTTGCTTGACTCTCCTACTTCTTGATATGAATACTTTTATGAATTTTTATTCTTTTTAAATTTTTTATGATATTTATTTTCTGGCTTTTACTAAATGTGAAAATGTATTATCCTATCAACTTTTTAAATAATGATGTTTCCTTTAGGGTGTTGTTAATTTTTTCAATAAACTGCTAACCTTTAGCCTCTTATTTCCAAAATGTTTATAGTATGGCTTGGAAAGAATTATGAGTGAAGAGAGGAGTCTTTCTCTGTTAGCCAAAGCCATCGATCCCGAGCACCCAAGTATGATGACAGATGTGGTGAAACTCCTGTCTGCGGTATGCATTGTAGGAGAGGAAAGCATGTAAGTCTTCTCAACTCATTTCTCTAAACTATGTAACAGTATAATTTGATTTACTTAGTGTTTTCATTATTCTAGACTGGAATTTATTGTTAATAAATGAATACAACTTAAGCAACTGCTTTAGATTCATAATTGGCTGAACAGAAATGTTTGAGTAATAATTTCTCAGTATAGTAGTTCTAGGCTAACATGTTTCTATGAAAAACTGATTTTGTCATATTTATTTTAAAATATTCTGATTTCAAACCCTAAACAAAAATTCTCAGTGAAGACATAAAAAAAAATATATGAATGGATCCTATTTCTTACGTAATTTTGTTTTTCAGATAGAGTTAATTCAAAACCCTTATAAAAGCGAACATCATACTATTTGAAAATGTATTTATAGCACAGATTTGAAAAGTGTTCTATGAAAGAATAGTACTTTACTGATTGAGGGTACATAGTCTGACCATAAAGTACATCCTGAAGTTTTAAACTTTAAACACATTATCCACATATGTTAAGGTTGTAACTAAAAGACTATTACATACATATTAACAGATAATTATAAAGATAAACTTTTTTTTTTTTAAAAGGTTGGGGTACTTATTATAAGATGCATTTAAAAATTTATTATAAATGCCTTTTAAAAAGACTAAAGATAAAGGCACTTGTGATGAGCACTAGGTGTTACATGTAAGCAATGAATCAATAAATTCTACTCCTGAAACTGCTATCATGCTATATATGTTAGCTATCTGGAATTTAAATAAAAACTTGCAACAAAAACCAAACAGAAAAGGATTAAGACAGTAGAAAATGGAACAACTAACAGAACAGAGAGAAATAGCCCTTTCATGAAGGCTGGGCAAAGGCCCGTAAGCCGAACCTTCTGCCAACATTTGAAACTTGTCCTTATGGTGAACCTGCTTGGGGGCTGAGGAGTGTTGGGCTGTCCCTGTCCAGTGTGGCCTCACCGGAGAGTCTGCAGGCCCCACTCTGGCCTTGCCCTCCAGCTGTCTGCACACATAGCTACAGCGCGCCTCCATGGACGAGGAGGTCCCCAGCGGCAGCCCCAGCACACGAAGCCAGGCACAGCTTCAGCACGTTCCCTTTCCCATTTTCAGAGTACCCTATTAATTGTATCACAGAACCCTAAGAGTTTACTTATTGCTGACACACTGGTTGCTCCTTCTGCTCCTTCCTCTCATTCCATCCTCCTCCTCCTCCTTCTTTCCTTTCTTATTTCTCGGTTCTTCTCTTTTCCTTCTTCATCCTTCCTTACCACTTTCTCCTTTCCTTCGTTCCTTCTTGTCCCTCTGCTTTCCCTCCTCTTTCTTTTACCGTCTCTTTTTCCTTCTCTTTTTTTCACTACCTCCTTCCTCCACTTTGTATTTATCATTTCTTGACTTCCTAGGTTATCAAGATGATGAAGATAATGTTAACAGCCTACATGTCTGTGTCTACAAACTGAGTTTCTCCAGTGTGCCAGGCTGTGTTAACACACTGGTCTTTAAAGGAGTAACGGGTGTATTTCTTGTGTTGGCTATAAATCCTTACTATGATGTATTTTTGGCTACCAGACTTCTTTATACTCAAAAGGAAGGATAGTATAGTGATTAAGAATGCCGAGACCATGCTTACCACACCGACTGTCTGATTTCAGATCCTTGCTCCACTTAGGAGATGTGAGACCTCAGACAAATTGCTTAACTCCCCGCCTCCCCGTTTCCTAATCTATAATAAGGGATAATAAAATCTACTTCATAGAACTATATACATTAAAAAGAGTTAATATTTGTAAACTGGTTTAAATAGTGCCTGATGCGTAGAAAGCACTTTATAAGTGTTTGATAAATAACCCTCATCATAGGGTTATTAGGAATAAATGAACAAAAACATGTAGCTAGTACTTGATACATGCTATGTACTCAGCTTTTAAAATGTTGCTTCTTGCTTAGGAGTAGTGATTCTGGAGTTCAGTAGATTAAGCAGTTGTAGTTAGGCATTTGGATTACTTGCTATTTGAAATTTAATTAATTTCAAAATTTCTGATAGCCTTGAAGAGGTTTTAGAAGCTTTAACATCAGCTGGAGAAGAAAGAAAAATTGACAGATTTTCACCTATTGTGGAAGGACTCCGACATGATTCAGTTCAACTGCAAGTAGGTTTCATATCTAATCCTATGTACTGTTTTGTAACTGTTAGCTCACTGGCTTATATTCAAATATGAAAACCTGCATGTTGTCCAATATTTTATAATATTTCAAATAACGTATAGAATTCTAATAATGTATCTTATAGATGTAACTTGGCGTGTACCTATTATTATTTCCTTAGGTTATGTTCCTAGAAGCTGGCTTACTAGAGATCTCTATAAAACATATAATCATAGTCCATAAATTGTTTACTCTCGGTTAGTCTCATTAGTTGACTATTACAAATTTTAAGTTTGGGCAATTAAGTGAATTATGGCTTTTCATTGATCTATTAGTTTTTATGTTGGAAAATTAAGACTTTCCATAAATAATAATGAGACCAAGTTACACTGAGATTTTCAAAGATATTTAAATATTTAAGTTCTCACAGTCACATTTAGACTTAGCCATTATATTGTCCAAGCTGTATAACTAATATTCTTTTAATTTCTCCTTTTTTTTTTTGTAAAAAAAAAAAAAAGTTTTTTTAAATAACTGTAATTACTGTTACAAGTATTGCTAATACCCTGAGTATCTTTAAGGAAATAATAGATACCTGACTCCCACTTCCCAATATTTTTAGAATTTAATTGGCGTGACCTGGCTTTTGGGATTTTTAAAGATTCTCAGATGATTCTAATGTGCAGCAATATTCAAAAACAAAGATGTACTAATAGCTATAAAGTAAACTTATTTCACACTTAATTAGTAAAAAAGTTAGTTTTTTTTTTAAAGATTATTTATTTCATTTATTTGAAAGAGAGAGAGCAAGAGAGAGCACAGGTGAGAAGATGGAGAAGTTGGCTTCCCGCTGAGCCAGGAGCCTAGTGCCTTGGGATCATGGCCTGAGCCAAAGACGCTCAACTGATTGAGCCACCCAGTTGCCCCTAAAAAATTACAGTTTTAAATTTTATTTTAAAGCTCTGGGTAGCTTGACCTTCATATGGTTTCTCAGTGTGGTAGGAACAGAAAAACCAAATCTCCACGTTGAATTTTAAAATAAAATGGTATTTGATTTACAGGCTGAAAATCTTAAGGATAGTCAAATGAATAAATTTACTGTGGCATTTCTAATGATCGTATTTGTGATGGTGATCTTCCCGATGACAGTCTTCGTGAATGGCTAGCGCAGACCCCTGCTTTCTCTGGGCGGCAGGGAGGCAGACCTGGAGATTTGAGTGTGTGGTCCCTGTTGCAGAAGTGTCAATACTGGAGCTTCTGGAAAAAAGCCCCGCCTGACTCGTCGGGGCTTGTCAGAGAGCATAGGAATGGGAGTCTGGGATGTGTTGTCCACTCTGATGTGGACCCCGCTCCTTCAGTTTTTTTGATGTGTGCTCTAGAGTCTTTTTGCTTATGCTCCATGGGTCTCATTTCCCTTCTCCTCTCATCTGGCTCCAGAGCTCCCATTTGCCACAAGCCCAAGGAAAAGCAAACTAAGAAGAAGCTTTGTAGAGAAAAGCTGAACACTTACCTTGTCTGAATTTTCCTTTGGTAGCCAGGTTACCTTTTACTCATGCAGTATTTGTACAAATTGCACCAGGTTATCAGATTCATTAATTTGTGTAGCATATTAGAGTTCATGTCCAATTCTGAAAATTTCACTTAGGAAATGTAATAATCACTTGTAAACATTATCACCTAAATACTTCTTATGCTAATGTATACTTTTTTTTTCTTTTTAAAGATTTAATTTTTTTATTTGAGAGTGAGAGGAAGTGAGGATGGGTTGGGGATGCATGGTGGGGGGAGGGTTATGGAGCAGGGAGCTGGATGCGGGGCTCCATCCCAGAACCCTGGGATCATGACCTGAGCCAAAAGCAGACCCTTAACCAACCTAGCCACCCAGGTGCCCTTACTAATGTGTACTTTTTGAACTAATAACACACGTGTCCCTAGAGTGGGAGGGATGGTGTCTTGTGATGCAAGGACTAGAGTTGTGAGTCGCACAGCTTGAATTTAAGCTGGATCTCTTGGCATCCTGGCTCTGTGACTCAGTCGGGATCATGCCCCAGACCACTTCTATGCTTCAGTTCTCTCACTTGTGAGAGAAGGACAATATTGATCACTATCTCATTGTGGATATGGGGATTACATAGACTAATGTATTTAAAATGCTTAGTTTTTTTGCCATAAATGTTGAGTAAATGCTAGCCTTACAAAGTAATTTTGTTAAATTAAAAACAAAGTCAGTGGAAAATGAAGATTGAAGGGGATCTTCCTTTTTCAGAAATATTAGCTGTGTTGATAGTAAAATTGTTACATAACTATAACTTAGCAGTTACACTCATGAACTAACCCGGATGAATGAAATGCAGGTTCATACACATCCCCATACCCATATTGTTACAGCAGCTTTATTTGTCATAGGCTCAAATTGGGAACAATCCAGATGTCCTTCAACAGGTGAATGGTTAAACTGTGGACACCCATACTGCAGAATACGTAGTATCGAAAAAGAATCAACTATTGATACACCCAACAACTTACATGAATCTCCAGGGAATTACCTTTCTTGAAAAATGCCAGTCCTGAAGGGTGTACACTGGATGGTTCCATTTATATAGTAGCCTTGAAAGAACCAAGTTTTAGAGATGGAGAACAGTTTAGTGGTTGCCAGAGGTTTGGGATAGGGGCTGGGAAAGTATTGGGTGTGGCCGTAAGTAAATGGCAGCAGAGAGTTGTGTGTGGTGACATTTGTGCATCTTGATTGTGGTGATGGTGGCAAATTTGTACATACAGCGAACTTGCACAGAACCTTACTTGGACACACAAATGAGTGTAAGACTGCTGAAATCTGAATAAGCTCTTGTGGGGTGTACCAATTTCAATTTCCTGGTTTTAATGTTACATTATAATTATGCAAGAAGTTACCATGGGGCAGAATTTTGCGAAGAGTACCTAGGACCTACCTGTAAGTTTTTTCTTTTTGCAACTTTCTGTGTATGTACAATTATTTCAGAATAAAAAGTTTAAAAAGACTTGGTAAAAGTGGGGTCCCAATTTGTTTGCAGCAGTATTATGGTCACTTAATATTTTAAAGCTCTGAAGAGGGGCACCTGGGTGGCTGTTGGTTGGTGTCTGCCTTTGGCTTGGGTTGTGATCCCAGGGTCCTGGGATCAAGTCCTGTGTTAGGCTTCCTGCTTGGTGGGGAGGCTGCTTCTCCCTCTCCATCTGCCTCTTCTCTCTCCTTGTGCTCGCTTGCTTTCAAAAATAAATAGATCAGTCTTAAGCTTTGAGGAAAAGGGTGAAGATGTCTTGTTAAGAACAAAGCCATGTTTCATCTAGACAAATAACATGATTGACTCATTAATTGAAAGATGGCAATTACAACCTTAAGATTTTTGGTAACATGTATATGAAATTTGTTTTGGCTATTGAGGTAGCCATGTTTAGCAATGGCTAAACATTGAGGTAAACTTGTCTAACCTTATCATTAGGATTATCATTGATTATCATATGAACCTGAAGGCAAACTACATGTATCAAAAACGTTCCTGGAGGGGCGCCTGGGTGGCTCAGTGGGTTGAGCCGCTGCCTTCGGCTCAGGTCATGATCTCAGGGTCCTGGGATCGAGTCCCGCATCGGGCTCTCTGCTCGGCGGGGAGCCTGCTTCCTCCTCTCTCTCTGCCTGCCTCTCTGCTTACTTGTGACCTCTCTCTGTCAAGTAAATAAAATCTTAAAAAAAAAAAAAAGTTCCTGGATATGTTTAGTCATTTCTGTTGGTCAATTACTCTCAATTTATTGAAGGTGCTACCATTTGGAAAATAAATATCTATAAAATTCTCTGAAAGAGAATGACCAGTTAAAAATTGAGAATGGATTATTAGCTTATAGAAGACACTAAGACTTGAAATTAAAATATATTTAAAGATTTGATGTAATTTTGAAATGATTCCTTTTTATAACCGTTTTACTGAGATAAAATACACGTATCATAAAAGTTATCCACGAAAAGTGGACAGTCCTATATATTTGTATAATTAGAGTTGTACAATCTTCTCCATAATCAAGAACATTCTCTTACCCCTAAAAGAATCTCCTCACCCCCTCTCCCAATCCCTTCATTGTCACCTTGTAATACCCTCATTCCCTTTAGCTCTAGGCAATTGCCAATCCACTATCTCTATAAATTTTCATATTCTGGATTTTTGATAAAAATAATACAATATGGGGTCTTTTCTGACTGGTGCTCTCACTTAATATTTTCAGTGTTCGTTCTTGTTGAAATATGTATCACAACTTCATTTTTCCCCCTCCAAATATTAGGCTATTGTATGGATATTCCACATTTTTTATCAGTTAGTTGTCAGTTGGTGGAAATGTGAGTTGTTTCTTTTTACCTTTTATGGATAATGCTACCTGAGAATATTGGTGGAGATGATTTTATTTATTTAAATGATTGCTTGCTTGTTTGCCGTATTTAGTAAGGACTGGGGCATGGCTACCAACAACATCTTCCTTAGATAGTTGTTGAAGTCAACCATTTGACTCAGTTCTTGAAAAATTTTACCAAGACATGGGTGGCTGCTTATATTTGCTCTTTTGAAACTAATTGCCTTAGTTGTGAGTAGTTACATTTTTTTTTAAGTTTAGTTATTTTCCGAAACACTAAAATGTCTTGATATGGGTTGTAAAGTTTAATTTTCATTGAAAATTCATTTAAAAGTTCATTTTAGCATTATTTTTTCCATTTTTTTGATATGTTCAGATTAAATTTCCATGTTCTTGAATAAATGATGGGAAGAATTTAAAAAAAATTTTTATTTTCCTACTCAACCATTTTATTCTGGGTCTTTACTCTTGAAGGAAAGTTTCCATTACTAAGCCTAAACTAGCAGGTGGAAATCTTAAGTTAGGAGTTAAAGGTACTATTTTTCAGATAGCTAGTTAACTTAGGGAGTTCAGGGGTGGTGGGGAAGTAAGTAGATTGTCTTTCCTGGGATTGCTGGTTGTTCTCTCTTTCCTTTAAAAAAAACTAAGCAACTCTTCTTTTTGAGTGCTTCTGAATTTACTGTAAGTAGAGTATATTTTAGAGCTAACTGGTTATCAATTTTCCTATTAAGCTATTGCTCTAAGTGCCCATTTTACCATTACCTTTTAATTTGTATTTATTGAAATGTACTAGTCTGGCTGATATTAGCAAGTGACCAAATTAAAAATAAAACTTGTTTATTGTTGAATAAAGAGAACCCTATTGTTTGCTTTTAAATTGGAGGAAATGGAAGATAGTAAAATTTAAAAATTCTCATTGTTCTTTTATATATAACAAAGTACTTTTTCAAGGAGGATTGTTAGATTTTTTTTTTTTTTGAGTCTGATAATAATGAAGATAATGTGACTGACCATGTTACTAGTAGAATTGAACATCTTTCATTACTCATATGGTATAGTAAGACAGTTTAAAAAAAAAAAAAGTGAGTGTCACAAATAACCTAAAATTATTTTCAGGCCTTAGAGAGTCTTCCCTTTCAGGAAAGAAAGTACTAATATAAATATCAGACTTAAATATATACTACTCTTCTCAAGTATATGAGAGAAGGGCTTTCAGAGTCAAACAGCATAATCCACTATGGGTAATTGAAGCAGGAAATGTACTTACTGGGTACCTTAACAATTTTTGGCAGGCCTAGGGAACTCCATGTGGATGATACTAGCCAGAAGTAATGTAGAAGTGCCAGACCACATCTGGGAATGTTCTAAGGGAAACTCCATGCCCAGCATTCTACACTGGTTAGCATGTGGCACACTAGGACATATTGCTGTGTTTCTGCCACAGCAGTAAACCTTGCCTCACGCGGCTCAGACAGTCACTCCTTACGTTGGCTCAGTCTTCCTTACTAAAAGAGGGTCCGAAGAAGTACGGGTGAGCCAGTCTCTAGTTTCAGCCACATTTATCCGTTATTTTCATTTCTTTCCTTTTATTTTTCTTTTATCTGTTTTCTGAATTTTACACATTTATCTGTTATCTGAATTTATCTGTTATTTTCATTTCTTTCTTTTATTTTTCTTTTCTATGTGTGTCTTTTCTCTTTTTAAAGCCATCCTTTGCTATAGTATCAAACATGAGGTAGATTCTAAAGAGTTTGCCTAAACTCTTGGTGTTGGTCATGGAACTGTTTGAGTTGTGGTAGATTTTTGTCAGGAAAGGAATCAGAGTGGAAAAACTAAAGTTCTTTGGGTGGATGTTTGCTTTTCTGTGCATTTGTTCTCAGGCCTGTGGTGATGGCATGCTATGTTTTTTTCTGGTGTCTTCCTCTCAGTCCTTTTGGACCCATGGGGGGAAGTATCGAGAACATGATTTTTACGTCACTTGTTAGTCTGTCGTAGTTTTATGGGTGCTGTGAGAAGACATGAATCCCTGGGTCAGCAACAAAGGACTTCATTACCCATAGCAACAGTAGTGTTTTGTATCAGCCTCAGTTTCCATTTGCAGCAGGTTGTGCTTCAGGAGAGAAACCCTGAGGATAGGAAATTCAAGTCTTACATCACGGGCAGTACTAATTCTGATGGATGCAGGTGATGATGAAATCAGTTCAGTTTCTCTCAGAGTATTTAATTAAGGCTGTTGGTCAGCCAGTCTCCAAGCAGCAGGTTGAGGCTAACCTGCAGAATGGACCCCAGCCAGGACTTCCAGGTCCCAGATGGAATCAGCTGAACAAATCCCACAGACCATCAGGGTCTAACTTAGAACAACAGAATCTTAATTTTTTCTATTGATCTTTCCAGTTTGGCTGAGGTAGTCAGGTACGGAATGATGTATTAGTGATTGCACAGACTTCCCCTGGTTCAGCAAGAAGGAAATCCAGGACAGTTCTTTTATCCATAACAACCCTAGTGAGTGAGCTGAAGCCGGGTGTTTTCCAGGGCCAGGGCAGTATTGATGGTAGTTTCAACTAAAATCAGGAACAGATATCTTACCTCCATTTCTAATTGGGCAACTCCCATCATGGAGATAAATGCCTGCAGGGTACACATATATAGTTAATTTTTTCTGCAGGACCAATGGTAGCCTTAGTTTGGAGAGCCTTCATGGCTGTCTGTGGACTGAGCACTTGTGTTTGCTTAGATGCTTGTACATCTCTTAGAATCAGCTCTGAGGTGAAGGGCAACATTTTTAGAGAGACAAGCAAGTTAACATCTGGCTGCTTCATAGCATATATAGTCTTGAAGGTCTACATGGTACTTCTGGAAGGAAAGTATTATTTATAGTTATTGGGGTCCTCCAATGACCTTTATCGAACAGGCAGCTATTGGGTAATAGTGCTTTCACTGTGGCCTCCTACTGGCTGATAAACTGTAGGATGCTCAGTTCAGGGTAAAATTGAGTCCAATCCTTGCTTTTGGAGCATGTGAAGACTTGGTGGAGAGGCCAAGTTGTACTACAGGGGAGAAACTCTTGAGTTTAGAAAACCTTAATCTTTTTTAGTGGGTTGTAATTGTACCTGCCTTTTGCTCCAAAGAGATATTATCTTTATTATTCTGGACATGAAGCACGCCTACCTATTTGCTATTCAAATATCCTCAAAAAGAACAATCAGAAGATGGCCCACCAGTGCCTCTACTTGCAATGCACCCAGAAATGTAAGAGACTCAAGGTGATTTGTCCAGTGGTGGGGAACAGACCACGAAACCTTCTCCTGTCAGCTTCTTGGCTTTGCCTTCAGTCTGATCCTCTTGGTGTTTTTTTTTCCTATAGATTCATTGCACCTTGATATAGGCTGAATAGAATGAAACCTTCATTTATTTTGGTTCATGTGATACTACGGAGTATTTTCCCTACCTTAATTACTGACTAAAGGGACATTGGACAAGGGTGGTAGGTGATATCCTAGGACTCAGGGGACAGGAATGATTGGTATGTCTTTCTAGGATTCTCACAGTAGATACTGCTCTATCCTAGAGGGTATTTTTTAAAGAGACAAAAGGCAGAAATATAATCTAAGTCTTTGGTATCTCTAGAACTGTTATTAGAGGAAAGTCAAATTTCAGACACATTCAGACACCTGGCATACACGTGGTCTTAACAAATATCTCATGGTTACATATTAAAGTGCATAAGGTGTTCACATTTAGAGAACAGGAAGAAAAAGTGAAAGTGTCCTATTGAATATGAAGTTGCATTTATAATACTTATGAATCATACAACTTGAAAACTGTATTCTTGCTGAAACTTGCTTTGTAGAACAAGGCTGTGTTAATCTGGGTCTTCTGAGAAGCAAGAGATTTAGTATGCATGGCACTGGGGGAAGGCCTTTTAGAGGGCCTGGAGAGGGCTGGGGGAGGTGGGGAGATGTTCCGCTCCCTGCAGACCTGATGCCAGGTGGAGGAGAGAAGGAAGGAGGGTTGAGGGAAGTGTCTTGGGCTGATGTGCACTTCCAGAAGAACTTGGCAGGTTTGTTTTGTCCTCAAGCCAAAGCCCCTTTGGCTTCGCATTTTATTATTCTTGCTGTGTGTTCAGACATTGGCTGGGAAAGGCCCGTGGGGACTGTGGCCTCAGCTCACCTGTTGTGATGGATTTCACAGGGTAGCAGCTGGGGCTGGCCTGTTGGTCATTTATACTCTCTGTAGCCAGAGATGGAGAATTGCATTCCCGTGGCTGCCGCAAAGACAGTTTTTCTTAAAAACAAAACCAAAACAAAACAAAACTTCTTCAATTTCTGTATTTCATTGAGTTCCATAACAGAATAGGTATTTGTAAAATTGATTGGGTCACATCTTCTTATGTCTCAGTAAGTAGGAACAATTACCTTTAATGGAGTATAGTCACTGTACTCTGAAATTTGTTACTGGGTAATGATTGAGAAATACGACATTGAAACAAATTATAGGTTACAGTGACTTTTTAGATATAGTCAAGTTTATTTGCTTCTCTTTCTTTTTGTTTCCTGTACCCCTTCAATGCTCAAAATATCCCCAGGTTTAATTTTGCTTGAGACCAAACAGAGGTCTTACTATAATGAGTAGTCATATCTTAATTTATTATTTCTTTTTGTTTCAAATATCTCCACTTCCCCCTGCCCTGCCAAATTACTAACCAAAGTTATTTTCAGTTTCAAGTAACTTATCCTCACATGTAATGAAGAACCAAATAAAGAACAAAGATGTTAGCAAGATTTTATATTTAGGACCAGTGTTGGGGCATCCCAGAAAGATGCAGAGATCAGTTTGTTTTAATCCCTCTCTGTTTTGACTACTTTTATTGAGGTTTACATCGGTAGGATTAATATATCAATATAAATCCAAATGCTAAATGCATTGAAATGGACTGGTAAATAATATGCCATTAAACTAAGACGTTAGAGAAACACAGTGGAATAATAGTCTAATGTGAACTCACGCTGTCCTAGGGAGCACACATCTAAGCATAAATTCGTGGTGGAAATTTTTGTCTAGAACATACAGCCAATTTTCTGAGCTGACATAATAAATTTCTTCACTTACGCTACAGTAGATCACCAGAAAGATAAACTTACCTCATGCTTCAAAGGTAACTGCATAGAGTTTCATAATTAAGCAGTCAATTAGTTAATTGTTCAGCGGCTGCTGTGCATTGAGTTATACAAGAGCTATACAAGAAGTATGTCCTGCCTGGGCCACCTGTGCAGATCAGTCACTTAAGCATCTGCCTTTGGCTTAGGTCATGATCCAGGGCCTTGGGATCTAACCCCACATATCCCGTCGCTGCTCAGCAGGGAGCCTCCTTTTCTCTCTCCCTCTGCCCTTCCCCCTACTTGTGTTTTTTTTCTCTCTCTCAAATAAATAAATAAAAATTTTAAGAAAAGTATACGCCTGCCCTTAAGAAGCTTATACTTGGGAATCTAAGGCTAGCTAATGTTTCGTAAGTAAAATGCAGTAGGAGGAGTTCTAGCAAAATGCATGGGAAGACACAGAAGAAATGAATGCTGTCGCACTGGGGAGTGTCTGAATAAATACTTAAAAATCTGTTTATTTTTCCAATATTCCCATTCATATAAATTATAGCTTTTTGAATTCTGCGCTTTATATTCTGTGTTTGTATGGAAATTATGTAGTTACCTCACGCTCTGATTTATTCTCTTACTGTGTCGATCATTTGCAGAATACTCAATTGGAAATCTAAATAAAATTAAAAAGAACTTTACATCTGCTGATATACTTTACTGTTTCTGTGTTTGTCTGCTTAATGTAGGCTGGTTAGTTTTTATTCTGAATTAACGCGTGTGCTTTTTAAATTCTTTGGAGTTTCTTTGCACTAGCGGCAAACTGTTTCTCTGTAAGCATCATTTACTCATTTTAATTTGATAAATATGGAATTTGATTGTACAAAGAGAAACAGATGATTTCTGCTGTGGGGTAGGGAAGATGAATAGCAGACTATGTTGTATCTTCCAGGCCCAGATAATAATTATTCACGGATTCGGGTAGAATTTTTATGTATGTACTTGACTGGTACTTGTTTACAGTGTGAATTTAGGTTATAAAGCTGATATATTTTCAGCGTCATATAGTCATCATTTTATTTGTAAAAACACCTACTTGTGTTCAGGATGAACATGTTGACCAAAGTGTGAGCTTTCTAAAGAATAATCTTGCGTTGGCTGTCAGATACCTTCTCTGGTCCTTCAGCACTGTCGCTGAGAAAGCATTTGCTCTGGTGGCCTTCGAACAAATTGGATGAGCTCTATGTTTGAGCCTCCAGGCATCACACCTGTTACGGTACCTTGCATTTTGTGCTTCACTTTCATCTGAAAGGGTCAAAGATTTTTGTGTCAAAGTTTAAAAATGCATAAAGTATTTATTTTTTCTTATCTTTGCATTGAGCATGGTGTCAGGGGTAAGTAAAATTGTGTACTGGAGGAAATTTAGGTGATGGGTATTCACAGATGAAGAAACCTGACTGTTTTCAAGGGCAGAAAGCTACTTTGCTGATGAAGTGTCGGAGATAGTGGCATGTTCCTTTCTTTGTCTTGCTCATTAACCTCTTTCTAGGTCTAATGATTTTTCTTTGATCATTTGCCTTGTTCCTGAGATTGCCTTTGACCAGATCTATTCCTCATATTGACTATCTTTGAGATTTCTGTTTACGGTTTATTTACTTTGCCCCCTGTTGTGTGTCTGTGCCTTCTAGTTTACAGCATTGCTGACATTTGTTCCACTATTTGTAATTACACTCTGGCTGCTCATTTTCCTTGGCTTGGTCTGTGGGCTTGGCGGGTCCTAGTCCTTGCAGTGCACCATCTGTTTGCTGCTGCTCTTGAGGGAACCTTCAACTCTCCTAAGCCCTAGATGGACACTGGTGCGCGTGAGCACGTGTGCACCATGCTCGCACGCAAGCACGCACACACCCTTCCAGCTACAAATTATGCTAAAGACGCTTTTTCTCACGTGAGGTTCCTTCTTGGTAACTGAGACAAGAATAACAAAATGGGCTTGCAGTATCTGCTTTCCAAATCATTAGAACTGAGTCCATGATTTAACACCTAAAGAGAAGTGTCATATATGCTGAGACTAAAGGTTAACAAGCAGCATTCCAAAAGTATAAAGATGAGTTTGGAGGAAGGAGAATATTTTAGTGCCGATCATCTTGGTTGCATATGGTACATATGAGAAGGCAGGTGTTTCCCTACTTGGGACAACAACTCTGTCTCTTTATAAGAAACTGCTCTTGTCAAGTCACCAATTGGCCTAATGCAGTGGTAATTTATTAGTCATCTTAGCTGACCTATTAGAGCCTCTGACTCAGTTAATCATTCTCTCTGTTGAGACCATTTCCTCCCATAAGTCCTGGGTACCCAAGTTTCCTTTTTCTTCTACCTCACTGATGCCTTTTAACTTTATTTCCCCAGCCTTTAAAACAAAGCCTGCAACTGAAATGTCCCATCAGCTCCTGTACCTCTTTTCTCTCTGCTACTACTGGGTGGTTCCACCTAAGACCGTGAGTTCCACGTAAGACTGTGCAGTTGTTGTGGTCATGTTTTTCTTGAACCTGGGTCCCCTATAGCCAGTTTCCTTCTCCACTTTTTTCAGGGCTGCTCACTAAAGATATTTCTAACTTAACATGTCTAAAACACAGCTCCCCTGATTTGTCTTCCCAAGCTTCTTTCTCCCATCTTAATGAATGCTTTATTTTCCACTCTGATCAATGATAATCCCATCCTTCCAATTGCCCAGGCCAAAAACCTTGGAGTCAGTCTTAACTCTTCATCTCTGAGAGTGATTTCTATCTTTTTCCATAGCTGTATCCCTAGCACTTAGAAGTGCTTAGTGGGCACCAATAAAATAGGCTTGGAGGGAATGAAATGGTTGAGCAGGTACACAGGGAACTCTGTATTTTGATGTTCAAACATAGACACTTTAAATTAGGATGTTTCCAGGAGGGCAGAAGCTCTTAGTTTTCTCACCCTCATCTATTCCACAGGGAAGTACATTTTGTGATGCTGTTGAAACAATATTTTAAAGGCAAATTAATAAAGATTATAAAGGCTACATTTTTGAAACCTCAAGCAGCATGGGAATTGTTTGTGATGAATATCACAGTGCCATTATTTCCTTGAGCTTCTGTTAATATCTCCAGCAGACACAGTCTAGGTACCCACTAACTAGTTTTTTTTTTTTTAAATGAATGAATGAGTCCTAATGTATATCTATTTTTTATTTTTTTAGAAGCAATTGTGGTGGGGTCAGAGGGAGAGGGAAGAGAGAATCTTAAGCAGGCTCCATGCTCAGCAAGGAGCTGGATGTGGGGTTCTAGCTCATGATCATGAGATCGTGACCTGAGCCAAAATCAAAGAGTCAGACGTTTAACCAACTGAACCACACAGGACCCCTCCTAATACACATTTCAATCTCAGAATTTTAAAAGCAGAATTTATCCTATTCTCAAAAACCTCTTTCTCTCCTTACATTTTATAGCTCTGTTAGTGGTATTACCTCCTATTTAGTTGAAGAACAGAGGTGAGGAGGCTCTTCTGAATGCTTCTGAGTCCACCCCATGTCCACGCAGCCATCACATTCTATCAGTTTCTCTCACATTTTTAATGTTCAAGCTCTTGTCATTGTTCACTCAAGTTGCTTCTACAACAGCTCCTTAACTTACACTGCTCCCTCCACTATTCCCTCTCCTTTATATAGAATGCCTTGTGGTTTCCTCTGTTTCCAGCTGCGCCTGACTTTTCTGACTTGGCACATGCAGCTGTGCCTCACCTGGCCTGTCTTCTTGTCCTGCCTCACTTCTTGTGACTCCTTGCACTGCTCTCTCCCTTCTCATCCTCACAAACTGCTCAGGAAATCAGAATTCCTTGTAGTTCAATGGAAGGTCCCATGTCCTCTAACAGGTTCATTCTTTAGCTGTTTTGAACATCTCACCTCAGTCCTTCATCAGGCTACCTTCCTCCTTATCCCTAAGGGCCTATGCTTTTACCCAGCTGTCCTTGTCTTCAGTTTCTCCACATTCCTGCTGTATATGGAACATCTCTCTTCTACATGGTATATTTCTACCATTGCATCTATCTTCATGAGGGTAGGCAGATATATCCCATTTACCTGCATAGTTCCTGCTGTGTGTAGTAACTGATTTCAATGACATAGATGCTATATTGGCACCTGCTTCTGCTAGTATGTTGTTTATATGAAATTCTAAGATCAAATAGGTCTGTGTATCTCAGTATACATGCTAAAAACCTAGAAGGAACTCTTTGACCTTTATCTTGATGATAGAATTACTTTTCTGTAAGGAAACACTACATTTTGCTGTATGCTTGCATATGTTCATAGACATATATTTACATGGCATTGATTAAAGAGTGGTTATAGGTCATAATAATGGCAGATTACCATTAGAATTGGAAGGGATTTTAGATAATTAACTTCATTATTTCAGCTTAAATCAATTTTCTGTTTTTCCTTTTATAGGAAATTGCCATTTAGGGTGTTTCCTAGAAATACTTTGGTTTATCCTTTTCCCTTCTTTCTCTTCAATTTCAGGCTGTTCTTGTTCTGCATGTATTTACTTTACATTTAAGTCCTATTTCCTGCTAATTTTTTATGCTGCTTATTTTTGCTGCTTTGAGTTGTCTATAATTCACGTCTTTTCCAGAAACCTAGTGACTAATACTAATTTAATTGCTCTGAGTGTAGAGAAACATTATTTAAATATCCTTTGAGATCTTTTAAAACTATATACTACTACTGAAAAACTATTTTTGTGGTTACCAGGTAATGATTGGCATGGAGGTAGAAAGAAAGCGTCTTAAACTTTGTGATGTGAGCCAGTTATAGCTGAACGAATGTGTAGTGGAAAGGTCACCTTCATTTTAAGTTTATTCTTTTTTTATTTTAAATGTCTCCCTTTCCCCTATTTATCTTCTGGCACATTTCCTTCCTCCAGTTTAAATAGTCTTAAGTTTTGACAGTAGAGGCGTGCTGGTCAGATTTTAGTATTTAGACATCAAATACAATAATTACGATATATTTCAACCAGCAGGACCTAAGACCCCTGTCGGTGTCTTAATCCAAAAAAAGCATTTTAAATTCATATAAACCTTGCCTTAAGGGATGGAGAAAGGACAATTTAGGGAACAGCATGAGGTTAAACATATTGATCAGTAAGCCAGTCATTCTTGTTAGACTCGGGTAGAATGCAGACTTAGAAAATAACATCATCATCATTAACAAAGAATACTTTGCTTTTCTTAGAGATGATCACTTCTGCCTCCGATCTCTTTTCCTTTGATTATATGGATTTCAGACAATGAAAGATAAATTTCAGCCAGGCATTAAAAAAAAAAAAAAGATCCACTTTGAAATTTGGAGTGTTAAATAACTGGAAAATACAGTGATTTTTGCACTTTCATCATTGAAGCTGTATACCAAAGAATTTAATTAGTTATGTAATTTCTTTATACCTTCGGAATAAACATGACATATATTATTTTTGAATTTTTGCCAAAGTGTTTGAACCATTGCCTGGTTAATTCTAATTAATTGTGCCATGATCGTGAGATAGGGTTTTGTTATAACAACCCCATTAACCAGATTCAGGACAATTACTGACCTTCAGGTGTTGGAAATTTTGGGTTTTTCTTGATGAATGGCAAGTTACCATTGTATTTTAGCTAAGTATTTTATATCCAGTAGAGATCTATAATTTTTCAACTAGGGTGTTCAGCTTTGTGTTGTATGTACATGGAATGATATTTTTGGACAAGAACTTAACTTTTGGGTAGACTGAATTTTTTATGGAATGGTACCAGTGCCTAATGTTTCTAGAATCCACAAGAACTCCCAAACAAATGGAAAATTAAACAAACAAACAAAAACTTCACTGAACCCATATTTCTTAATTTGTAATTGACTAACGTAATCTACATATGGATTATTGTTTTAATAGGTTCTCCCCCAAAGGAAGATACTTCATTCTTGGAACAAAACCTTGATATTTCAGTTCTATGATTCTTTTCTTTAATGTTGGAATCTGAGCCTTCGTCTCACTGTGCAATCTATTGTAGGTAGCGTGTATGCAGCTCATCAATGCCCTTGTTACTTCTCCTGATGATTTGGACTTCAGGCTTCACATCAGAAATGAATTTATGCGTTGTGGATTGAAAGACATCTTGCCAGTAAGTGCCCTGCAGTCTCCTTATTAATATTTAAATTAGAGGAGTACTTGAATAGGGGGAAATTTAGATAAATTACCTTCAAGAATAATTTATCTGTGGGGGAAAAAAGGCTCAAGTATAAAAATTTGTGAAATATAGATAAGATGTGAGTATTACTTAACACTTTAAGTGTTTGAATGCTATAAATCCAGACAAATGGTTGGCTTATTGTTTGTGTTTTTCATTAACTTTTTTTGCATTATTAAAAAGAAAACCATTGATTGCCATTTCTATTTAATATCTCTAGAATTTAAAACGTCTGAGGAATGATGGCCTGGATATCCAACTTAAAGTGTTTGATGAGCATAAGGAGGAAGATTTGCTTGAGTTCTCTCATCGCCTCGATGATATTAGAGCTGAACTTGAATATCCTTTTGTTCTGAAATTAGTGAAATATGAAAAATTCTTGCTAACCCCCAAATAACCAATCTTCACTCCCCGAAATATTAAACTTCTGAAGCCGTTTCGATATAAACAGTGTAAAGTCAGACTGACTTTATGAATCAGACTGATTTTTATATAAACTTTTCTAATTAGTTTAATTTGTGTATTTCTGAGTACATGCATATGTAAATCAATGTTACAACCTACAGATGGATTTTGTTAGGCCCTGTGTGTGTGTACACACACTACCTGTTTTTTCTTTTCATGTTTGGCAGCTCCTCTCCTTTAGTGCTTTCCAGCATTAGGAGAAGGGTGTCGTTAGCTTGCTTGTTGGCTCCTGCCCTACACCTTGGGGGAACACTCACATGGCCTCTGTTAACTCTGTGTGCTTTTCCAGAAATCCACCAGGTTCCTGTCCTCTGCTGGGGCTACTCCATGGTGGATAATGCCTGGCACCAGCTCTATTGGTTAAAAAAATTTAATATGGTATTTACAACCAGTTGCCTCTTACTCTTGTCTCCAGCAACGTCTTGGCTTGAGAGAGGCAAATGGTTGGAGTTGATGGTGGAGGAGAAGCCAGGGAGTGTCAGGTCAAGTTGTCATTTGCAAACTTGTTTTCCTCTACTTTGAAACCTAGAGACCTGTGTTTTATTTGATGTTAAGTATACATGATGCCCACTTTAGACCAAGGCACATAATAGTCTTTTGAAGCCTTACAGAGTAGATTCTGTGCTATGTTATTAGAGTTGTTTGGTGTAAAGGATGAATAAATTCGTGTATTCCTTAATCAGTTTACTGAAGCATATGATATTTACAACATGGTGTGGAACTCAGTTAAGGAAACTAGAGCGGAAGGATATTTCATTTCTATTCTTCAGCATCTTTTGCTGATTCGAAATGATTATTTTATAAGGTAAGAGGAATTATTTTGTAAGGTAAGAAGAAGCTATGTTCTAATGTTTTCTTTCACTAACGAAATTCTATTGATTGTGAAAATCTCCTGATGTTTGGTTTGGGCAAGCAAATAATTTTCAGATACTTATTTATACCGTAATACTGACTCATGGGTGTATATTTAGACAGGTGACAGTAAAATGATATTACTGTTATGTTTTAAGCTCCAGCAGATTCTTGGTAACAAGTTTTCATCTGAATAAAAATGCACACTAGCAACAAATTACTAATTTATCATGTGATGGATACTATTTTCTATTTAGTGTTTAGGTGGTAGGAGTGATGTTGATAAGTTTCTTTATATAAGTTACATGAAGGGTACTAAACATTGCTTTTATTAGTGTTTAAGTAACTAGCAAGTGTCTTGATAATACAGTTGCATCTAATGTTGCTAATGTCTCAGAGAAGCTAGACAAATGACATTTCAAGTTTGATTATAACTAGCCATCTTGAGCTTAACAGATTGTTTATCTCATCTGTATGTTGTCTATCTATAGCTGTGTGAAGATATTAGCACCTAAGTTGCTTGGTTGTTACGAAGATGGAATATAGTAGCCTGGGTAAATCTCCTAGCCAAATATCTGCCACATATTGTATCCTGAATAAATGCTCTCTATATCCTCTTTCTACCTTGTTACTGTTTTATGAGGAAAGCCAAGATCCTTGAATTTAAATTTTTTTTTTTTTCGCCTTTAATTTAGCTTTCCTGAAATTTCATTCTCAAGCCCTTTGGGCAATAAGTATTTTCTTACTCTAATTTCATGTAGAAGAATTTGCTAGACATGTCTCATTGAGGCCGTGTCCTCTGGGTGATGTCAGAGGGTGTAATTCTGGCTTTTTATATAACTGAAAAGTGAATAGAGTAAGAGTCAAAAAAAAAAAAAAGGTAAAACTTTAGGTTCTTTGGGGTGAGTATAGATTATTCATCTTATCTTCTTTTGTAAATACTAATGTAAAATATTAATATATGGATCAAAATATTAATGAAAATATTAATAATTTGATTAAAATATCGATACATGGATTAAACAATATTTTTAAATATCAGAGGTACCTTGCTGGTAATTATACTACTATTTTTTCCCTAATATTCTTAAAAATAAAATTGAAACTTCCATTTACTCTAAAGTACCCCATCCTTTTCTTGATTCCCGTATGATTGGTTCGGTCAACCTCCAATTGTTCACTGCTGTTTGAGTTTTCAAGAATTCAAGAATATTATTTGCTTTCAAAGTTTTCCAGGTCTTAGTGTTGCTAGGGGGGTTATATCTTATTTTTGATCCTTTCATTTTAACCTAATCCCTTAATCTGTGCTTCAAGAGCATAGGCGGTTGTGTCTACCTTTAAAACACATTGAAAAGTGCAACTCTCCTAGGACCTGCTCAGGCAATTCTATCACTTCAGTAGAATTAAGAGTCTCAGAAAAGTATTAAACCATAGAATCCCCAGAGCGACATTAGTGAGGTATAGAATGTTAGTTATATCAGTCATTTTTCAAGTATCATATTTTTAATTTGATACTTAACCATGCTGCATTCTTCCTTGACTCTTTAAGCCCCAGGACCTTGGTCTTTGTTCCAGATACGGTTCCTGTGAAGGCATCGTTCTTCCTATGCCTGCTCTAATCAAGACAGTTCCATCCATTTTTTTGCCCATATTCTCAAATTCTCATAGGTATTTGTTATTGTTATTTATTCTAATAGAGAATATATTTTTATTATAAGGTTGAGTCAGATTAGGGTCACTTAAGTTTTCATATATTCATTTAAAAATTATTTAACTTTTTATTTACAGTGAAATTTTCATTTAGTGGTGTGCAGGTCTATGGATCTTGCTTTTTCGGTTTTAGCTTCATTTTTTTGGTTTTCCCACTCTTAGAAGGACCTGGCTTATACCTTTTAGAAATCCTTGATTATTGGAACATTTTTTTGTTTACTGAACATTCTAAACACATATTGATATTTTTAAAAAGTTTTTATAAATGACATTATTTTAGAATGCAAGTTGTTCCCATTTAAAAGAATTAGTGGATTGGGAAATTAAAAATTTTGCTCACCTTCTCATTTGGTAGATTTGTTTCTCTTGGAACAAGAGGACATTTTACTGAAATGGAACTCGATTGGAGACTGTACATGAAAGGTAGCTCCTGACCCCAAGAAAAATGAAATGCGGAAAGATAATTGGAGGGTGGAGTAGAAGATCAAATCCACTTTTGTAACAAATACTCAATGGCTTACATGTGCAAAATATTCTGCTAGTTGAATGTGCATGAGAGATAATTTGATATTTGGTAAAAATACTAAAGAGAAAGTGAAGATGATTTTAAAATTCCTGCAACAAAAATGATGTATCAGTGAAGTAATGACAATTTATGTTCATCCCTTAATTAGGTTATTCACATATTCCTCTGACATAGTCACTAACTCACCTATATTGCTCATGGAGATTATTTTCTAGATTTATTTGTCTGGAATCCAGAAGTAATTATTTTATTTTGTTATGTTAGTGTTGCCTTTAAAGAGGTTTTGCATGAAATTTCAGCTGCTTTGTAAATGAGTTTATCATTGGGAGCTGTGGAGTGAGAAAACATACTGAAATTATGATTTAAAAAAAAAAAAAGGCCACAAAATTGCCTATGTTAATTTAAAACCCATTCATATTAAAACAACACTAGGATAGGAATGCCTGGGTGGCTGAGTCAATTGAGCATCTGACTTTAGCTCGGGACATGATCTCAGTTAGGGTCCTGGGATTGAGCCCCCTCTGAGTCAGGCTCCCTGTCCAGCAGGGAGTCTGCTTCTCCTTCTAACTCTGCCCCTTCTCCTCTTTCTCTAGGACCTCTCTCTCTCTCCCCCTCTCTCAAATCAATAAATAAAATCTTAAAAAAGTCAAAACTAGGATAGCATTGAATAAGAGGAAAAAGGAATCAAATGTTTTCATCTCATCTCAGTTTTCAAATGTGATCTAAACGTGTGCAGTTTTTGCACTTTAACTGTAAATGTGGTTGGTTATTATGGCAACACATTAGGGAATGGGAGATTACTTTTTTAAGAAAAGTTTAGAATATTGAGGAAAGGATTAGTAATATTACCTTTCTTTGATATGTACCCACGAAGAGTGTCTTAAAACATTTTTAGTTTATGACAGTCCATGACCATTTGTCATCTTTGCTAATGCTGTGAATTTTATTCAGCATAATGGGTCATTTATTAGATGTGAAATAAGTAGATGAAGGGCAAGTAGGTCACGGTGTCTAGGGAAGAGATGCTCAAATGACTAGAGACACCATCCCATACATGACGAGAAAGATTTGGCGAGGAAATGTGTGCCAGAAGTCATTGAGGGAAGAAATAAGTCTTGGTGCTGGCTGGGAATGAAGAATTGAGCTCACTGAGATTGCATCTACCCTTTCTGTCACTTTAGTTTGGTTTTGTCACTGTAATTTGCTGGATATTTCTTTTAAATTTGTTGGCTTAAGTTTTAAGGGACGTTCTTTTGCTTACTACAAACAGGTGGACTGAAAACATGATCCCAATTGGGGATTATAGTTAAACTTTAATTTTTGGACCAAAAAATGGTATACTAGATTTTTTCAGTTGTCTTTTGAGTAGAAGTATTCATTTGGTACTTATGATTTACAATATCAGTTTTTAATTGGACTCCACAAACATCCTAAAAATAGTATACTGTATAGTTTTAAGAACCTTTTTAGAGAATTTTTTTTGGAGAAAAAGGTATGTGTTTGCCTCATGTTAATAAAATGAATAGTGATAGCTATGGTATAGTGGCAGGTTGATCTCTTTTGAGGACTGCTTTTAAGCACATATCACTTCATCTTACTATTCTTTTTTATTGTTAACTAATTAAGTCAAGTTTCTGATTTTTGTAAGCAAATTATCATTAAAGCACTCTATCTGCCAAAAGAACAAAAATGTATTCTCTTAAGATCATTAGAAGGAAAGCAATGCCTGTTGAATTTCCTCTCTCATGTTAAATCTGACATGTCAATTGTTGAAACTGCAGAGGTGAATTATTGAACTTAAAATGAGCTTACCAAACTGCTTTGATGGAGAGTTACACCAATAACCTGGATGTCCATTCATTATTCTTCTTGGTTTTAGGCAACAATACTTCAAATTAATTGATGAGTGTATATCTCAGATTGTATTGCATAGAGATGGGATGGATCCAGACTTCACATATCGAAAAAGACTAGATTTAGATTTAAGTCACTTTGTTGGTGAGTATTTCTCCTTTATTTAAATGGAAATCTTTTATTTTCCCTTAACCCGCAGGTCAGCTCTGCAGCATTGGTTCTCATCATATGACCTGTAGCCCTGAGTGCCCTTGATACCCTCCCTCTCAGGGGATCTTAAGGATCCTAAATTGCCTTTTCCATTGTGTTGATACTTGTGCTGGTGATGAAACAAAGGTGGATCAAACTGCTGGCCCATGGTTAGCAATCAAGGCCTTGACACCAAATTGTGTTAGTAGCTATCATATTCCTCACGCTGAGTAAAACAAAACAATGAAAACTGCCGTATTTTACTTGAGTGTCCTTGATAACTGATAACTGAAAAACATTTTGTTAAAAATCTAACTCTTGAGTACACATTACTTTAATATCCCCTAAGACAAAACGTCTTGTCTTTACACATTTAGCACTTCCAGGTCCCCAAGTACAATGAGCACATAGCTGTGGATTTGCTTGAATTGCAAGCTGAATTGGTTGATTTTTACTTTGAAGGAATGATTGTCATGAAAAGCTAGGGCTACTCAGGCGTGATTGTTTTGGCACATACTTTTTAAAAAAAGAAAAGCAGGTCTATAATGTCAGGGAAAACAACTGATAGAATTTGTTACCAATGATCAAATTTCAAGCTTTCAAGTAAAAATTTGAGTTTTGGAAAACCTGAATCTGCTACTGTTAGCTTGACAGCTTCCCTGTACTCAAATTTGTTTCTGATGAAATCAGTGGTGATTATTTTGATATTATACGATGAGATGTGTCAGTGTTTAGAGACTCTGCAAACCATTCTTTTCTGAATTCCAGTGCCTGATAACCAATTCTGCATGGGTAAAGAATTCATGGATTTTAAAGTTCGAGAACAAAATAATCATTGATATGTGATTCCACATAGCAACTAATGTGGAAGGAGTATGTGTATGTCAAATTTTGGCATGGCGTGAAAAAAGAATATCCCTTATTTGAGTGAGGTGGTTTTTTTCTTCATAGAATATTTGAGTCCGGGAAGAGGTATGGAATGTATAAAATGAGAAAGAAAAGAGTTAATATTAGTGGTACTGATAAAGAAGTACTTATTTCTCTCCACAGGAGAGAAGCAATAAGTTCCTGATAGTGGGAGGGACAGAGAAATAAGGAAAAACGTCTTATGAATACGAAGCAAACTAAAATGTGGAGCAATTTTGAATAGTATCTGAAAATCAAGTTTGTTCTACCTAATGATTAGGAATGCTTTTACTTGAGTAGATAAGAGGTTTTAGACATTGAACCCTTGAGAAATAGACGCCATGACTACTACTTGGCTCTATGAGTGAAACATATTTACTTAGTTACAACAAATACATTGTATGTGTTGATTTTAAATATTTACAAAAAACTTAGAGGCACAATGCAGAGGACTTACAGAAGAGAATGTCACTGTGTTCATGTGAATAGGTGAGTGTGAGGATCTGGGGTCGGACATTAGGGTAGAAAGATGAAGGAAAGTATGGGGCACAGATAACTTCAGATATTAGAGTGGAAATCAGGAGATGCTGTTTTCATAACACAGATCAGAGGTTTAAGTATTTATTTACTGTTCTAGAGCCAGCCATTTTTGAAAGCAAAATTATTAAAATAAATGGGATTAGACAAGGAACACCATTTTCATCTTCTATTATAGGAAGCTATCTGTAATATATTAAATAGGTAAATCAAGAAATTATGGTATAAACATTTTATGTAGAGTATGGAAGCTAACTGCCAGAATAATCCAATAAAAGAAGAACTGTGAGAGGTCGCAGTTTAGAAATGGAATTGAGTTTTTAGTGTAGTGATTTGTTGTTACTTTTCATCATAAGCCTTCTGTAATGTGTTTTTTTAAAACTGTGTTTATATATTTTATTTATAAAAGAAAGGCACTATTAAAATCCTAACAATTTCAAGAAGTACCAGAATAAAAAAAAAATTGTCACTGTAATTTTAGATACTTGCATAGACCAAGCCAAACTAGAAGAGTTTGAAGAGAAAGCATTGGAACTTCACAAGAAAGTAAGTAATTTTGAGTAACTTTGGAAGACTCTGTGAGGAGACTCCTCAGGCGTACTTCTGCCTCAGGGACTTTGCTTGGTGTTCCCACTCTCTTCTTTACCTCCTTCAGGCAGCGCAAATGCCATCCGAGAGGAGGATTTCCTAGACTATTTAAAAATTCTAACCTTCCACTCCCAACCCTGACTCTTTCTCTGTTATGTCTTCTTCTGTTGTATTCTTTATCTAACATGCCACATGGTGTCCGTGGATGTATTGTTTCTTTCTTCCTCCAGAGTAAACTTTACGAAGGATTTTTGTTTGTAGGTTTGTTTGAAGGATTTTGTTTATTCACTGTCCCTGTACCTCGAACAGTTCCTGGCCCTCAGAATTAACAACAGCAACAACAACAACAGAAATACGTGAATGAATAAATGAAAAAAAATTATATTCCTCAAGAAATCCTGTAACTTAGGCCCTTAGGGTTGAAATTATATCTAAAAGTTTTAAAGCTTAGTTTTTGTTTTGGGTAAAGTTGCTTCCTTAGATCTAGCTGAACATATAAAACTGTCATTTTTGTAGGTCAGATGTATCTGATATAGCAGTTCGTTTGTTTCTGCCCAGTATTGGTGACAAGCCATTCCCTACTTTTCTTTAAGGTGCTGTTCTGTGGTTTCATCTCTGCTCAGCATGGACCTGTTAGACTTCTTCTCTGTTTTGAAAAATTTACATTGGTGTTCTTCACATTTTAAGTAGTCACTCTGATTTAAATTCTTGTGGCTGGTTTCTCACATGGGAGGAATAAATTATAATTACTACTACCAGCACTTGAATGGACAGACACTAAATGAACATTTACTCTGTGTTTTGTACCATGCCTGAGGGGCTACTTTTTGGATCTATCAGGACCTAGATAAATCTTGAGAGAATTGTACATTTTTATAACTTTTTTTTTTTAAGATTTTATTTATTCATTTGACAGACAGAGATCACAAATAGGCAGAGAAGCAGGCAGAGAGAGAGAGAGAGGAGGAAGCAGTCTCCCCCTGAGCAGAGATCCCGATGTGGGGCTCGATCCCAGGACCCTGGTATTATGACCCGAGCCGGAGGCAGAGGCTTTAACACATTGAGCCACCCGGGTGCTCCATAACCTTTTAAGATAATGTAACTTGCAGATGATAGGCAGCCTTTCATTAGTTACTGGGAATTTATGAAAAACTGTAAATGTCCTGTGTGAGAAGTCCTGAGATTGACCACTTAGTGAGAGATGACTAACTCCCTGGCCTTTGGCTACAGACTAGGATAACAGCTGCGAATATGCTACTGTCATTGCCCTGCAGTGTAGTAGGAGACAAATTAGTGGGTCATTTAAGTGTCATATGTGCTACAGTTGATAGGGGATGGTGTTGTAAGGTGTGCCCTCACCCTGATCTCATATTCCAACGTCACTACTTCTCTACTGTTTGAACTTTTCATGAGAAAGTAGTAGTAATCTTTCAAGTACTTGATTTGGTTGCATCCCAGATAGCGTAAATTTGCTTTTATAATCATTTTTAGGTGTATGGTATATATGAGTATTGTTAAATGTGATACCCTTCTCAACATACTGTTTTAAAATTGTCAAGTTTAAGTGTAAGTGGAAGAAAGACCTTGTTCAAGGTTACTTATCTCCTTTTAGTCAGAAGTTATATGTCTTAGGTATATTCAGAAAATATTGTTGGCTCCATAAAAGATTTCTATTGCCATACCATTTTGTATATATCAGCAAGAACTTCTTTCTGATAGCTTTATAAGGACACATGTAAATACTTTGCTTTAGGCAGGAAGCTATCATAGTTGCTAGACACATTCTTTATTTTGGTGCATAAATTTGAAAAATGAAGACCAGAAATGTCAGAAAGTACATAGAGAATATTGAATTATCAACCTTCTTGTACAGATGCACTAATACATTTACCCTAGGGAATGAAATTAAGCAGAGCTTCAGCCTTAACTGTGTTTCTTGACATTTTTGCGTGTAATTTTGTAAGCGTAATATTGCTTTAGTAACTCTTTTTGGAGAAGAAGGCTATCATATTTGTTTTTATAAAGTATGTCTTTAATGGAGATTCATTTTATCCCCAAGGCTACTGTGATTTGACTATAGATATTATAAAAATGCTAAAGCAAAGTTTATATTTTGTCTGATCCTGTTAATAGGGTAGGATGTAGAAATTTCTCTCTTTGTTAAATAATAGAGATACTTTAAGTAAGACCAAGTTAATAAATTCCTTTAGAGTATACTAATTATGAGTCTGGTGGTTTTGGTAGTTTTATCTTTTTCCATTAAGTAGTCCTTTTTCCTCCCAAAAGTTACTCTAAGCCATATGAGGTAGGATTGTGTACATATTGATATTGTGAAGAAGACTTCATTTTAACTCTCATAAGACTTTAATTTTTTATTTCTTGCTAAGCAGCAGTAAACATTGAGCAGTCATAAAAGGGAGAATAGAGAACATGACCTCTCAAAGATTTTTCATGCTGGGAGCTTGAGGAACTTTAATATATGATATTGACATATTTATTCACAACATATAAAGGGAGATTTGACAGGAATTGGCTCCATCTGTTCATTCAAGAAATATTTATTGAGTTTAGTTTAAAATGTAAAGCTTGGAAAGGTGATGAATAAAATACGTTCTCACTATTAATAAGCTTCCAGGTTGGTGAGTGTTACTGAGGTATGTGATAGTGCATTTCAATATTTTTATATTACAGTGTAATAAGTGTGATGGTAGTTAAACCCTCTGCTCTGTGTGTGCCTATAGAAAGGGTTCCTCATCTAGTCTTGGGTGACCAAGGGAGGCTTAGCCAAGGAAGTGATAACTAATATGAGGTGATGATAAACTGAGATAGCCAAGAGGGAGATATAGGGAAATTTTACTGCGAATTTCCTATAGGCCTCTCAAGATTAATATTTCTGAAACTAAATTCATTTTTCTTTTCCCTAAAATGCCCTTTCAGGAGCACCTGGGTGGCTTAGTCATCTACACGTCTGACTGTGTGATTTCCATTCAGGTCACACGGGTCGTGAGATCTAATCCTGCGTTGTTGGGTTCTACTCTTAGCGGGGAGTCTGCTTGAGAGTCTCTCCTTCTGCCTCTCCCCCTGCTCTCTCGCTCTCTAAAATAATCTTTTTAAAAAAATGTCTTTCCCCCAGGTATTTTATATTCCTGTTTCCCCCCTAAAATTCTAATATTTAGTTTTCAGCTTACAAAGCAATAAAACACTATTGTCATCTTAGATATACTTCCCTTATTCATTTCCTACATTGTTATACACTATTTAGATTCTGGGGTTTTTAAATTTTGTTTTGTTTTATTTTGTTTAGGGTTTTTTTGTTTGTTTGGTTTTTTTTTTTTTTTTACAGATTTTATTTATTTACCAGACACAGTGAGAGAGGAAATATAAGCAGGGGGAGTGGGAGAGGGAGAAAAGCAGGCTTCCACTGAGCAGGGAACCTGATGTGGGGCTCAATCCCAGGACCCTGGGATCGTGACTGGAGCTGAAGGCAAACACTTAACGACTGAGCCACCAAACGCCCCAAGATTCTTGTTTGTTTTTTTCTGTTTTATTTTAAAAGACCAAAATGAAACCCTACATCCCCCCCCCATTCCTTTGTCTTCTACCTTTGTTCAGGCAGGCCTTCAGTTCTTGCTTGAATAACTGCAGGACCATCCAAACTCATTTTCATGTGTCTGGTGTTTCTCTTTCAGACCACCTTCTACCCTGCTGCAGGTTGGGTTTTTTGAAGGGCAGATTTGATCATGTTAATTTCTTATTTATTTATAATTTATTCGCCATAGTTTTCAGGCTAAAGGGAAAACTTTTTGGCTTATTGTAAAATTCCTTTGAACAGTTTCATTCCTGGCTACATCAGTGGCTTCATCCCTTGCAACTTCTCTTCCTCTCTCCTTTTATGGCCCTGACATGTGGTTGCTTATCTTTTATGCACTGTGCTAGACCCTCGATTTGAAGTGCTAAGTGCTCTTCTCAGCTGCCTACTTAAGTTCTTTAAATGTGTGGTCAAACACCATTCCTCCAGGAATCACTCCCATGCCGGCAGTCTTATTTCTCTATTGCTGGTAATTTTCATAGGTTTTGGGTTATTAGTTTGCTTTTATTTTGCCACCAGACACACTACACATTCTAAAAACAATCACAGTATTCTATTCAACTGTATATCTCTAGCATGTACCACTTTGAGGAACACACCAGACACACGCTATTACTTACTATATAATAGGAAATAGGTAGTTTGGGGCCAAGTCCCAGGCGGTTCCTAGATATAAGGTTGAGTGTAGTCTTTAAATAAAGTCACTAAAAGTTTAAGAACAAAAGGAGTCATGTTTTTTGAGTCATCTTTTAGAAAGAAGAGCATTCAAAGAAGTTTGTAATGGGGGAGGTAATACTGACTTTAAAAATACTGGTCTTGTTTTTTTTGCCTTGAAAGATGTTCATTGACTATTTGAAAATGCATTTCTGGACTGATTAGCGGTGTGGAATTCAGATGAGAAGCTGGGCTGGTGGTAGGGATTAGGACACCATCGGTGTATGAAGGGAGATTGGAGCATGTGGTGTGGAAGATACCATTCTATCAGACATGGAAGTGAGACCAGGAGAGGGGTGAAGGAAGAGTCCTATAACACAGAAATGTTATAGGGTGGGACTGGGGAGTAGGAACTATTGAAGAATTGGTAGGAACAGTCAAGGAGTTAGTAGGAGAACCAGAACAGTGTGTTGTAACGGAACACACTGGCACACAGAGAATGAATATGGGGGCAAATTTGCTTACACTGTATTGGGGGGGAGGAAACACCTATGCGGAGGTGAGTGTATGAAAAATCTTCGGAACTTTTGCCTAATTTTGTTGTAAGCCTAAAGGAGTTCTGAAAAATAAAATCTATCTTATGAAACAAGCTATGAAACTTTACCTAAATGTAAGTTGGAGGAAGGTGATGTGTTTTCATCTAAACTCAGGGTTGGAAGGCAAAATCTGGCTTTTATTTTCACCTCTTTACTTACCGGCTGTATGATGAGGGACTAGTTAACCATTTCTTTGAGTCCAGGACAAAATAAGATTCATAAATTTTTAAGTGCCTTTTGTAAAGTGTTGATTTTTATATTTTTGTGTGTGTGTGAATTGAGGTTTGACTATATTTTAAAGTCTAAAGTCTATATTTGGGAAGTAGTTGTATATTTTTTTTATTTTTTTTATTTTTTTAAGAGTTAAATAAATATTCCTGGTTGTGAGACACTACCCTAATGAAATTCCCTTGTGCCAGGAGAGGTTTTCAGTCATGACAATGGTAGGGTGAAGCTATTTGAATGCAAGGTGGGAATTTGTGATGAGGGGCTATATAAATTAGAAAACTCACTGGGTTCACCAAATTTTACTGTTTGCCTTCCTTCCACAGGGTATTGTACCGAGTCTTTGAAAGAATAATTTACCATTAATCTCTCAAAGATTAATCTCCCAAAGATTAATGGGAAGTAACACAGATTTTATTCTCTTAAATTATCATTGAGGGGTTAGAACTATGTCAGGGCCCTTAGCTCTCACGATGGTGTAAGAAAAAGTGACACGTTTACAAAATGGAGTCCTTTAATTATAAATAATACTAAAATGGAATTCTTTTAATTCCTATTGATAAGCTTCCCATAAAAATTTTAAGTAGAAGTTTTTGCAGGTAGGGGTCACGGAACTCAGTGCAGTGCTTTGCTCTCTATTATTGTACCCAAAGTTACAATGATATTTAGGGACTTTTAAGAAAAATGTCAGTGTTGAAGATACCTCTGAGCCACTTTGCTCTGCCGAGAGAAGGTCACAGACTCCATCTTTGGCTTTGTCTGCTCTCTTGCAAATTGAATGATTTTTGGTGGGACCTGGAGGGACCTAGAAAAAGACTTTGGGTGACTTAGCAAAATCTGCCATTCTTTTCATAAAAAGTCCGTGTTCTGCTGACAGATCATTACAGTCATATTTTTCTATGAAGAATAGTGCTTTTCAGTGACATCTTTCTGTCTCCCGGTTTTTTGGTCTTTGTTTTTTTTTTTTCCTCCCTCCTCTGCAGTTTGAAAAAGAGTTTACTGATCACCAAGAAACTCAGGCCCAATTGCAGAAAAAAGAAGCAGAGATTAATGAACTTCAAGCGGAGTTACAAGCTTTTAAGTCACAGGTAAAATACCATCTTTCTTGATTGAATTTGGGTATTGAAAGCTTACCAGGGAAGCAAAGGTCATGTCATATCTTCATAGCTCAAAATGTTTCAACTTCAATTTCACTAGTATGTTTTCATGGTATTGTTTCTATGTATTTCTATTCTGTAAATTTTTTAAAAATGACTTTGCCCCCCTTTTTTTCTACTTGCATTTTTAAGAAATTTACTAATTAATCTGCTTGCTTATGTTTCATTTGGGTTTTGTTCTTAATGTCACGTGTTTTATATGTAACCATAAAGGGTAAGAAAGTATTTTACTCTTCGATTTGTCATTCATCACTGTTCTTTATCCCACTACAGGAAATTATTGCTCAAGCTATTTATTTTTCAAAACCTTCAGGCTATGGGTACCTTGCAGTGAAAGATAACCTCTAGCTGAATGAGAACATTTTCTGATAATTTTTCAATTTCCAAAAGTAAACAGATTTAAAACATGACAAAAAAGAGAGCAAATCTGGATTATGAAGCAGATAGCTCACATACACCCTCCACACATAAAACATTTAGATAGCAAGAAATATATCATCTGCATGTTGTAAATAGATGACAGTAAGGAGTAGAATATTCATAGCTAAATTTCTTCATGCAGATTTACATATAGGATCATGAGCAGTATGTAGTGTTTTGGCTCATTTTCTTTCATCCTAATTTATGGTTGTGTCAAAATAGTCTCAGATGTACCATTTCCTATATCGGGTTACTATTTCCCATATTATTGGCTATTTTGTTTTCTTTTAAATACTTAGTGGATAGTTTTGTTACGGAGATTGTAAGAAGTTATCTGAAGACATAGTTCAATGGTAAGTGTCCACTTTTAAGGGAAAAAACCTCTTTTCTGTAAGAATATGACTGTCCATGATCTTTCTTTAGTGTGCAAGAAGGAAGTACAACTTATTGAAACTTTTCATCTTTCCCATGTGGCTCCTTGTCTCTCACACTAAGAAAAACATTTGATTATGTTTTATATTTCAGATTGAGTTATAGGCAGGGCCTGAGATATTTATGTGCAGCTTCTCTTGGTCTGGGCTAATAGAAATTTTAAAAAACTTTTTAATTTCTTCTAGTTGAAGGATTACTTGTAAATCCAATCTAAAGAATTCCTGTTGATTAAAAAAAGAAAATAGCCTCCAAGTTTGGATATATTATTGCTGCTTGTGTTTTATATAAATAAGGGAATGAATTTATTTTATAACTGAGATTAAGCCCAGGAATCTCCTATGTTATTTAAAAATGTGGATAAGGATGACTAGCTTTGTACATCAGAAGCAAGCCTGGAATTAGACACTTAGTATTGGCTACCATATTAATTTTTGAAGAACAATAGGAATTTTTTTTTTGATTGGTGTGTGTTTCTCATGAAATCCATTCATTTGTCTTAAGATTCTTCTCTCTGTTCAAAGCCATTTTAATTATGAAAGGTATGATAAGACATATTCTGTTATTTATGATTTTTTTCCTTTATTCTCTTAACAACCAACTAGTGTCAGGTGCTGGGGATATGACAGACAGTGAGCAGGTTAATCACAGGATAATCTGACCTCCTGAAAAATATATTTAAGTCAACCATACTCATCAAATGAGCTAATATAGAGCAGAAATCCAACCATATCTTTAAGACATTTCTAGTTAATTATAAAATGCACATTGAGTGTGAATATAACATACATACTTAACATTCAGAGGGCAGTACTATCCATTCTAACAGCAAAGCAGCATAATGCTGGATTCATTCTACTATGTAGTTAATGTTTTTGTTAAGATACATGCTTTGATTTTTGTTTTCAGTTTCTTTTATAACACTTTTTCTTTGTGCTGATCTCAGATGTCAGTTTCAGGCTTTTATACATGATCTGTTTTTCCATAATTGTGACATGAAACTTTTCAAATGATTTATTAGCATTTATTAAATGCTACCATTTGCAAGGTGTTTTGTGTATGTGTGTGTGTGTGTGTATCTTAGAACTGAAGTAATTATAGGAAAATAATCCTATCACAAAAAATTATCAATTCTCATCTTTATAATAATTAAAAGGCATTTATTATTACCATGGCATGGAGACAAAAGGACAAAAGTGACCAGTGACCATATTTAGCTCTTTTTCATTCCTGATTTTGCATTGCTTCTCTGTGACATTGGACGCTATAGACCAGCACCCCCCTCCTTCCCGTGTGACTCATGAACCTGTACTTGTCTGCTTTTTCTCTCACCTTTCATTTATTCATTCATTCTACACAAATTTCTTCACTGGCTATCATTTGCCAGTTGCCACTTTCAGTGTTGGAGAAAGAGTAGTAAATTCTGTAGACTTCGTCACTTCCCTCATGGAAGTTATAATCTTTCAAAGAGGTAAATGCTTATGATCCAGTGCAATCCAAGAGAAGCACAAAGTGCTCTCAGTGTAAGAGGAGTGTAAGAGGAGAGCAGGCTTTCCTGAGGAAAGAATGTGCTAGCTAAGACTGAAAGGATCAGTGGAAAGTGAGCCATGTGCCAAGACTCGAGTTCCAGGCAGAAGGAATAGCATGTGCCAGGGCCTAGAAATCGCTGTGAGGTTGGCATCTACATGGAACTGTATGTGAAAGCCAGTTCACGAGGACCATGATGTGCCCCCTGTAGGTCCTACTTAGGAATTTCAGATTTTTTTTTTCTCTCAAGGTAAAGACATGATGATCTAACAATAGTATTATACACTGTCTTGATCTTTTTGTTGTTTAAGTTCTCATTTAAATGCTAGTATTCTATAGAATTCCATACATAGAATTTCTTTATGTTATATGCTCTGTTCATACTGAGTGAACTTAGCTACTCTCGTGACTTGAACTATCACCTAGATACTGCTGATTTTCAAATCTTCTAGACTTGTATACCCATATCCTTCTTGGACATCTCTTCCTAGATGGCCATAACCATCAAAATAGGAAATAATATTTCTGGCAGTTACAGTTTTATGAAAACAAAAGTGAAATTCTTTAATTGGGGGGAAAAACCCCAATTTGGTTGGAATTTTGTTTTGTTTTTTTGTTTTTTTTTGTTTTTGTTTTTGTTTGTTTTCGGTTAACCCATGTGAAATTGCTGATATGGAATCATCTTTGATTTAAATAATAATTTTTGAGGAAAGTGTGCCTTTACATGCGTTGTAGATGTTTTTAGTCATGTTTCTTGTTTCTTCTTCTCCTCTAGTTTGGTGCCTTGCCAGCTGTTACAAATAACGCTTTGCAGCTGTCCAAAGAAAATGGAGCTGGCCCCCCAGCACTGGCTCCTCCTCCGCCACTGCCCTCCTGTGGAGGTGGGCTGCCTCCACCCCCTCCACCTCCTCCTCCTCCTCCTCCACTTCCAGGAATGCCAATGCCCTTTGGTGGTCCTGTGCCCCCACCACCTCCCCTGGGATTTCTCAACGGGCGAAACTCTCCTCCTCCACCAACCCTACCATTTGGATTAAAACCAAAGAAAGAATTTAAACCTGAAACCAACATGAGAAGATTGAATTGGTTAAAGGTAAAACAGAACTAAATGGAAGAAAAATACACTATCACCTCCATTAAAATTTAATTTTATATTTGCTTATATTTAATTTCTAGTGGAAATTCTAATCACAGTGACATTAAATAGACAAGCATTATTTGAATTAAACAAAAGTGTTGAGGCAAAGCCCTTTTCTCTTGACTAAGGCTTTCTAGTTTAAAATTTGGTAAGAGTTAATAATTGTTAAATGGGATTTGATTCATCATCAAATTGGTAATTCAGCATTACCATTGAGCCCATTATAAGGTGTTTCTCAAAAGTACAAAGAACCTTAATGTTCTTTGGAACTTTTTTGTGTTGGTAGCCATTGGAAAAACCAACACTAGTTGTCGAAGTTAATATTCATTTAGTCAGGACACAGAAATTCTGAATCCTGCAGAAAGATGGTTTCTTGGTCACACAGCCTTGGAAGGGGATGTGTAATGTATCCTGTACTTGAATTGTTGCTGTGCACACAAGCATATCAAAGACTCTGAGAGGTATAATTAAGAAGCAACAAATTTTATTTCACTCTGCTTCAAACCCTCAACTATGTGACAGTGGAACTTTTTTTTTTCCCTTAATAAAACGTTAGCTTCTTGAGGAGCTTGGATTTTATTGAACACACTTTGGGGAAAAATATTACAGGGATTACTTCATAAACATCTGCTGGCAGCTATGGGACCCTGGGTCTGAACATACTGATTGAGCTGGGACAGATGAAACACCCAACTATTTATGAATCCATCTCTCTGATTGCAGATCAGACCTCATGAAATGACTGAAAACTGTTTCTGGATAAAAGTAAATGAAAATAAGTATGAAAATGTGGATTTGCTTTGTAAACTTGAGAATACATTTTGTTGCCAACAAAAAGGTAAGTTGAACATCATGCCTACTTGTTAATTTTAGTACGTTAATGTTGCCAATTTTTATACATTAACTTCTAGAAAACATTATTTTAAGAGTCTTGGAGATATTTTTGCTTACTAATGATTAAATAAATTATCTAATGAAAAGAAATGTTTAAAATACAGATTTTGTTATTCGGATTACTGCATGAGAAATCTTCAAAACGCAAATGTTTAATACCGAACTTTGTCAAATTTTCAGTATAATATCTTTTTTGAAGATGTTATGAATTGGACTTTTGAAAAGGAGGATGTTTTCATGGAGAATTTTGGCATGAGAATCCCTTTTAGTCAGTGGGGCATAGAAAAACAAACAAAATGAATGTGAACCTTTGTTCTAGTCAGAATTTTACTACCCTTTAATATTAGAGTGATGGTCACAATAATTATTATGAATCACATGGGACAGAAATAACAAATTTATAGAATACCTTGAAAGTTAACTTAAAAAACAAGGATATGAGTAAGTTATATGATCTTTTCATTAAAAGTAATACATTCATTTCCAATTATTTTTTGTGATAGCTTTTACTCATTTGGTGTGATTTTTGTTTTGTTTTGTTTTGAAATAACTCAAACATTATTCTTATCTGAACATTGGGTTTCCACTACATGTTTCAGAGCTGATATGCACTTAAGCTATTAAGTTAATTTTTAAATTATGTAATGCTTACATTTTAGGTCTATATTATAAGGTACTTAGATCAGTGATTACATTTTAATTTTCAAAAAGGAATCTTTTTCACCATAAACTATGCCACTTATATGACCCTGGGCTCATTGAGCACAGAGAGCTGGAGAAGAGAGACTGTGTTCCAGCTGGAGATGGGAAGGCTTGCTGTAGAGAGAGAAGAATTAACTTCTTAAAATACCTACTATGGAGGCACCTGGGTGACCCAGTCAATTAAACATCTGCCTTTGGCACAGGTCATGATCTTGGGGTCCTGGGATTGAGCCCCATGTTGTTGGGGGGGGGTCACTGCTCAGTGGGGAGCCTGCTTCTCCCTCTCACTCTGCCACTCTTTCACCCCATTTGTGCCCTCTGTCTCTCTCTCTCAAACAAAAATCTTAAAAAAAAAAAAAAAAGATACCTACTAAGTGATAGGCACTATGCTATGTATCTGATTTAACTTGACAGTCACGGCAATGAAAGGATATTGACAGATACTAAAAAAAAATTGCATTCCTTTGAAATACTTGTAAAATAGAACTATAACTTAGAGTTTCTTTCGAAAAAGTAGTTGTAAGTTAAAAACTCTAAAAGGTAATTGTGAATGAAGGTGGTTTCCCAGAATTTGGGATAAACCCAAAGCCTTCAGCAGATATTTTTGGGCACTGTCCTTGTTCAAAATAGTAAAACTGATGCATTTTGATCTTTGAAAACAGTAGGAATTTTCTCAGCAAGCTTATCCTAGGAAAACTTGTGAAGTAAGCAGATCTTAATTTTACCTTTTGATTATGGAGAATGAACATTTTCTTTGAATAAGATTAGTGCACTCTTCAGGCAATCAAGGAAAATATATGGCAGTTAAAATGTGTATTTACATGTAAAACACTTCAGAATTTCAGATTCCATATTCTGGAATTGATTAGTTTTCCCTTCGCTTTCCTAGTAGGTACAAATGGTGGTACCTTAAAGCTATTTAAGTAATACTGCCATCCAGCTACTGTCTCTGTCTCTTTTTTTTTTTCTCTTTACTCTGATTACTTTCTTAATTAATGAGGCTCAAAAGGGAAACTTGTTAGCATGTCTTTAATTTAGCTGTAGTGCTAGCCCTAAATGAAATAATTGGACCTTTAAAAAATTCTTAAGTCATCTAACTTTAGCCTTGAGATTCAAGGTTGAAAAAAAAAACAACAACAATGTATTTGCTGAATCTAATGTTAGTCATGAAGTGAAAGGCGAGGGAAGGATGATCTTTTTCTGAGTGTCCTGTACCACCATCCCTCTCTTTTTTGGACATGCTGTCCCCTTGGCCCGGAGTCTCTCATTTGACTTAGAGGCTGTCAGGGACCCATGACTTCTATTGTTTCAGCTCAGATGCTACCTTCTTTCTTCTGTGACAGTGGAAGATACTTCCATGAATCAGATTTCCAAGGTTGTCCTCCTGGGCAAGTCACAACAGGAAACAGGCTGAGAAGGTGACAACTTTTTGGTCTGGATTTTAAGGAATAATTCCTGGAGAACATTATTCATGGAGAATTAAGAGCACTTTTTAGCATTCCTAGTATTTAAGATTGTAGTGGAAAACAAAACTGCTGCTTTCAGAGAAGTAGGATTTCCTATAGCCATTATGTGGAAAAGATCATAAAGGAAGGCCAGAGGAAAGTATCTGGAAAGCTTAGACAAGACTGAGGGCTGATGGAGTGGACATGTTTCTACTTGTCTCTTTATTCACAGCCTGGCCCCTGAGGCTTTAGGTGCAAGTCTTAACTTTTTGCCCATCTCTTGTGACTCCTGAGGTTACTTTGAATCGATTTTGTGATTTTCGCAGAATTCAAAATTAAACCTCGTCACTTATTATTCAGTCCAAGGTGGCCCTATAGTTGCTCTGCTCCCTCGCTGTGGGAGTTGGGGAAGATAGAGGCATTGTCTACTGGCTGATTTTTCATCACTGGTTTGGATCACAGCACAGCTCAACAGGGAAGGTCACAGGATTCTCATCACTGGAGACTACTGGGTTTTAGAGAACTAACATTATCTGGTTTTCACTGCAGTAATTCTTTTGCCAAAGAACTGGGGCATTTTGTGACAACATGGATGGGCCTCGAGGGCATTATGCTAAATGAAAATAAGTCAGACAGAGAAAGACAAATACTGTCTGATTTCTCTTCTGTGTAGAACCTCAGAACAACAAACAATAAAAGCAAACTAAGCTATGGATACAGAGAACAGATTGGGGGTTGCCCGAGGCCTGGGTAGGGGAAGTGGGCAAAAGGGGGTATACATTTGTTAAACAAAAAACCCAGAGCTATTTCTCTGATTACAATGGTGGAAGTTCCATCCCAGGAATTTAAAATGGTAAATGCCAATCAGTTTTGCTCCCTAAACATTTGAAGCAGGTAGAAAGTAAAAAGAACTGAATTCAATCATTTACTCTCTATCTGTTCTAAACACATACTCTATTATTTTTTTTTGATTACTTATTATTGTTATTTTATTATTATTATTATTTTACTATGGAAGACACTGCTTTGGGTTTTACAGTCTTTCAGGTTAAGATGACTGGGTTTTACTGGTTTTAAACCCCTGAAACTTGGAAAAGGAAGAGGACCTTATGGTAGCCTTATAGCACCCATAAAACACCTGTGGTGTACCACTCCCTGAGCTGGGCCATCTTCATGTTACCTTATTTAATCAGTACCACATCTCTACTGAGATCTTTCTCCTGCACAACAATGCTGAGTCCCCAGAATACCACCGAGACCCACGCTCTGGTAGATATAGCAAGGTATTCTAGCTGTGAGCTTGGACATTTCCTCCTGACTCATGTTCTTCTTTATTATATCTCCATCTTGCCCGCTCCCACCCGTTAGATTTTAATAATGTTGTCTTTTAAACTAACCTCCTGTGATGTATATAACATTGTTTTAATAGGAAAGTGCCTATGCCCTATCTTGAGGAGTATAAGGAAATTCTCTCAGCCTTTTCTTGTGAAATCAAGAAGTTTCCCTGATTCAGTTTTATCACTTTCTCTTTTATACCTTATTTTGCTATCAGGTATCACTTTGGTTTCCTTGCCTTTCTCAGTCCTAAATTTTCGAGCTCTATCTTAGCTTTCCATTTTTTAAAGTCTTCTGAAAATAACACGTAGACATTTTTCTTGGCTATATTTCTCTTTTTTTCATTCTTCTTCATTCAATGCTCCTGCCTTTTCTTTCTTCTATTTGGCTACTGATGTTCAAGTCAACAAATATTTATTGGGTGTACCTTGTATGTTAGGCCTTGTGATTGGCACTGGGGCACTGTAGAGAGAAAGGCAGACAGTGCCCATCCACATATTGCATTCACAATCTCTGTGAAACTGTCAAGTTCTCCGTCATGTTGAAGCATAAGAGTGAGGAATGGAAGACAAATGGTTGATTTTGATTCAGAAAAGACTGCCATGATTTACTCTCTTGGCCTCCTGTTAAAATTTAACAAGATTATAAAATAAAATTGTGTATATATCTCTTTGAAATGTAATCACAATATTCATAAATTGAACATTTGGTATCATCAAAATAATGCTAATGACCTGCGTATTTTTTACCAGATTGGAAGCATCTGTTAGCTAATTTTTACAGGCTGTAGGAAAATGGATTAACGTATACTAACAGGTTATTGGTGTTGGATTTATCAACTAAAATTAATATTAATTACTTTAATTATTCACAAACTGTTAACTTAATAGGGATTAAAGGGCTTTCTAAAAGTACGTGAATAGTCTAATTCACTTAGACTGATTTATTATAAAAATGTGATTCCACAATTGTTAGCTTTCTGAAGTAATCACATTGTATAACAGGTGCATCCTATTTGCCAGATAGGGCCAATAAACTGGTTTATAAATAATTTCTCAGCCGAACAGTTACGGCATATGGAAACAGTTAATGGATTATGCACTTAAAAACAAATCAAGCTTAGATTTCTGACATCATAGTTCAGTGGACAAAGTGTTGGGATAGGGAGTGATAAACCATGGATTATCCCAGGGACTTGGCTGTGTTCAGGATGTCACTTTGTATTTGAAACACAATTTATTCCTCTGTATGAACAAAAGTGTATTAAAAATAAATCCTAAACTATCTCACAAGCCTACATTAAGATGAATAATATAATTTATAACTGTGTAGTTTGGGAATGCATGTTAAAAAAGTGATGATGAGATGAATGCAACGTATCTTAAAGTTTTCTGAAAAGGCATTTGACAAACACTAATTTGGAAAGATTGAGGAGGAAGTGTGTGAAGAATTAAATATTTCCCTAGAGATTTATCCTTTGGTTCTTGTCTGCGTCTGAATCTGAAAAGAACTAAAGACTTTAAAAAAAAAAAATGATAGTATAGGTCAGGAATGTCTTGCTTCACCATTAGGAAGTATCTCATTGTTACCAATTATTTGTATTTTGTGTTGGGTTGCTAAAGAAACAGAATCGTATTCTGAAAGCTTTAAAGAAATAGAACTTAAAGAAAAAGGCTAAAGAGAGTGGGCTTGTTTAGCTGGAGCCACAGGCGACTTTCAGGTCCCAGGATGGTTCAGTTACATGCTTAGTTATACAGCATATCTTTGGCAGAGTGTGACGGGAATTTTAAGGGCCCATGTAACTAGGCGTATTACTTGTATAACATACAAACGTTGCAAACGGAAAGGGAGAAGGCTTGGACGTGCACAAGGTGGGGGGAGGTGCTCACAAACAAAGCTCCCCCCACACCCTGCTTTTTCCCTCTTCTCTGTTTTCCTTTTAACATTGGAGAAAGGAATGTGGTGGGGAGCACTGGATTCACTGGAGTCACTTCATTAGTAGTAGACTGGGGTAAACCATGTTCCTTCTGGATTACAAAATCATCTTGGTGTTTTAAGTCTTGTTGTTTGCACCTATAGCTGTCCTCTATTGACAACATTGTAAGGTTGTTGCATTTTACCGTCCTCACACATTTTTTCCCCTCAGGACCTCTCTCCCATTTCCTACATCTTCCGTCTTCTCCCCGTTGACTCAGGGCATTTCCTGTTGCCCTCTGGTTGCTCAGTGGACACTTCCCTATTTCAGGCGGTTCTGCTTTGCCTTGTCTGCATGATGTTCTAGCACTCAGGACTCCCAGTCGTAATTAGTGTATAGTATTATTCTCCTGAAAATATAATAGAGACTCATCCTTCTGGATGCACGATTTTAATCTTAAAATAATATAAATAAATCTGGCCGTTCACTGCCCCTTTCCCCTCCCTCTTCTGCATTCTTCCTGTCTCCCTGTCTACTTCCACACACACTTGCCAGGCCTGGATGGAAGAAGATCCCATGGCGTGAGTATTGCAACCGACGTGACCGCTGGAGCCCAAGGAGAGAGTGGTCGTGGTAGGAGGGTCCTAAGGAGCTAGGTGGGGGAGGCTTCTTGCTGGATTGCGTGCTGTTGGAATTGGATGCTAAATAAACAATGTAGTAAATTCTTCTGTAACGGGGGAATAAAGAAAACCCTTTATGAAAATAACTTTTTTTAACCTTGAATTTCCCAAGCTAGATTTTGAGGTAATTATATATTTGTATTTAGGTGAGCTGGGTGTGTTTTGTCCCTCAAAGTTAAATCATTTCGTCACAGCTTATAATTTGTAACATGTTCTGTGCATTTAACACAAACATTCACAGGTTTGCTGGATTTTAAGGAGAAACACCAGGTAGGAAATCTTTGGTTATTACAACTCTCGCTTATCTAGGTGTTTGTGTCTTAAAAGAGTGATTCTTTCTGAGTCAAACATACTCTAATTCAGGGGTTCTTAACTTGGGGTCTTTGAACGTGGCTAAGGAAAAATAATCATTACTTTCACTAACCTCTAGTTGAAATTTAGCTTTTCCTTCAATTATAAATACAGGCAACAAACACATCCACACCTATGCCATTTCTACCTGTAAAGTTTATATATCCTTTTATTTATATCCCATTAGAATTATTTCAGATATATTAAAACAGTGTTAAAACCCCTCACTACTTCAAAATTAGGGTAGTTGTGAGACCTGCAGCTAGATCTTGTTGTTCAATACATTAATAAAGAAGCCTTGGGGCGCCTGGGTGGCTCAGTGGTTTAAGCCTCTGCCTTCAGCTCAGGTTGTGATCTCAGGGTCCTGGGATCGAGAGCCCCACATCGGGCTCTCTGCTCAGCGGGGAGCCTGCTTCCCCCTCTCTCTCTGCCTGACTCTCTGCCTACTTGTGATCTCTGTCTGTCAAGTAAATAAATAAAAATCTTAAAAAAAAAAATAAATAAAGAAGCCTCTTTTGTCAGTTGGGTCCTCCGAGAGCAGATGCCGAGAGAGGCTGGAGTTCAGGAGATTTTTGTGGGGTGTGCCGTGGGTAATGCACATGAAAGGTGGAAGGTGGGGAAAATAGGATTAGGTCGAAGAACTTCAAGCCATGATGTACTAGAACAAATCCTCAGCCACCGTGGTTGGGAGGGAGCTCTGGTGCAGAATGCCTGTTAGGGGAGGGGGCGCTGGGGGCCTGGGCTCGTGCTCCTGCCATGCTCAGCCATTGGCTCAGGCTGCCCAGGAATTGTGTGGCCTGGATTCAGAAGCTAAGGAGTATCCTGAGGGTGGTAACAGCTTGGATCTTGTCAGCTAAGTGTGCTCCTTTCTAAAGGGAGGTCTCCTATATATTTTATTTTCTGCATTTAAGAATTATTTTGAGAAGCCATGCACCTCTCTGACTGCCAGTGGGGGCCCATGGCAACAAAGGTTATGAAGCCTGCTCTAGCCTTTCTGCCTTGTATGGTGCTGGCGTGAGGTGGGGTCAGGGGCCTTGGCCTGAACTTGACTGCTGCCTATTTACATATATGCAATTTTAGTTAGTTTGTTTTTAAGATTTTATTTACTTGAGAGAGAGAGTATAAGCACAGGCAGGTGGAGGGAAGAAGACTCTCCAGCAGACTCTGCGCTCAATCTCAGGGCCCTGATATCGCTACTGAGCCCAAACCAAGAGTCGGAAGCTTAACCAGCTGACCCAGGTGCCACCCCCAGTTTTTTGTTTTTTTGTTTTTTGTTTTTTTTTAATTCAAGGGACCAGTACCTTATTTGTAAGGAGAATGAGTTACTTCATCCAACTAGGAATTTCATTTTACAGTGACTTTAACAACAAGTCGTCCATTTTGGGGTTCACTTTAATAGACTTCTGTAAAGCATTTGTTAATTCAAGCATTATGTTGAATCTGGCAGAAATACAAAACTCCTTAATTAGACAGTGACACAACAAGTATTGGTGACATTTTTTTTTTTTAAGCATTTGTGTTGACCTCCTACTATTTTATTTGTTCCCCAAAACAATCCTGCAGAAGAATCAAGGCAAAAATCGCCTAGATTTTATGTGTAAGAAAAAGTTGCACTCTTGAAGCAAAGTTGAGCTAAAAGGAGCTGCCACTCTGAATGGAATACAGATCTAAGTCTAAAGCCACTGTTCCTCTGCTGTGCCGTGCGGCTTCTCTGATTAAAAGAAATCCTATTATGTTTTATTTAAAGTGCTCTTCTTTGATTTAAAATAATTTCCCTCTCATCTCCCGCCACCTTACCGCTGCCCCACAGCAGTTCACCCTCATCCCACAATTTATATTAAAGGCTTTAAAAACTTGCCATTTTTTATTAAGACCATCTTTCATCATTTGATCCCTCTATTCACTTCTGTAAGTATTTGAGCTGTAAATACTAACACCATGCTGTGGCATGTACAGGAGAAGAGAGGCTGTGGAGTCGCCCCCACACCCGTGTGTGACCCCGCCTTTGGCGGCCACCGTTCTTGATCACATGGGGAAGATGATACCCATCTCACAAGGTGATGTGAGGATTACAGCATGAAGATTTTAAAGCATCTTTTGCAATGCCCAGCTCATTGTAGTTGCTCAGGAATTATTAGGCAAACTTAAATTTTGAGAAAACAGGCTCATTTCCACTTGTAAAATTTTGTGTACCTCCTCTGAATCTTCCACGGGACCTGGCCATCGTTAGCCTCACTTCGAATGAATTTGCCAGTCAAACCATAGGACTGCTGAGTGAACTGACCTATGTCAGTGGTCATTTCAGAAGATTGCCGTAACACTGATTTGTACCATCAGTTTTAGAAAATACTCATAGATTCTGTACATCCTGTTTCTTTCATTTTTGTGTATGTCTTCACTGTCAAAAGCTTTATTAAGTTCGGGAGAAAGAGGGATCTGTTGAATCAGGAATAAAGGCCTGTCCTTTTTTTTTTTTTTTTTTTTTAATTTTTTTCTGAGTTTTTCCATGATTTTTTTTCTTTTGGTTTACAAGTCATGAATGGAGCTGAGCCAATAAATTTTGTGATTTTATGAAATTTAAAAACAGAATTTTTAACTTTTAACTTGGTGTGATTCAGGTTTTGGACGTTGAGCTAATGATTCGAGTGTGAACTTGATATTCTTTTTTTTTAAGATTTTATTTATTTATTTGACAGAGAGAGATTACAAGTAGGCAGAGAGGCAGGCAGGGGCAGCGGGGGTGGAAGCAGGCTCCCTGCTGAGCAGAGAGCCTGATGCAGGGCTCGATCCCAGGACCCTGAGATCATGACCTGAGCCAAAGGCAGAGCTTAACCCACTGAGCCACCCAGGTGCCCCGTCTCGAGTGTGAACTTGAAAAGCTCAGTCCGTACTTTATAAAATCTGACTGGTTCTTGTTAATTATTCATGATTATTTTTGACAGTTATTTATGGTTTCAAAGATTAGCAAGGATGGTATATTTGGCTTAATGTAATTAAAGAAGTGGGATGCGTTAAGAGTCAGGGAAACCGTAGTTGATAGGCAAATACAAGAGCCAAGTAAAGCTTATGGCCTAAATCCTCCCCAGGGTTTGCAGGAAGGGTGAGAACTGTTAATTTTCTTATTTTCACAGAGTGCTAGCAGAAGGTTCAGAGGAGTGATAATTTTTCAGGAATAGGTCCCCCCCCCCCTTTATGATAAGTCAAAGAAATTATTTAGGCAAACCATATACAATTTCTGTATATGAAATTTCTGTTGTTTTGACCTATTAAGAACTTGATTGGTTCCGGCCAATTTGTTTCCTAAAGTGGTGACTAATTAAGAAAATACAAAGAGCTGTCTTTATAACTTAATTGATAATGAATATTGGTATTTCTACCTTTCTTATAGCATGTCAAATAATCGATAAGGGGGTGGGTGAGAAGTATTTATTTTGGAAGACCTTACAGCCGCCAAATGTAAGATTGGAAGACAGCCTTGGAATTGTACGTGCTGTATTGGTGTATATAAATCAGTGTTTTCTGGTGAATCTCTGAGGAACTTTGCCTGCAGGAAATGGTATGCAGCTGGAAGTGATTTACACAAGTCTGATGGTTGATTGTCTCAGATTTGGTAAATCTGTCAGGATTCAGGATAAGCTTCTCTACTTTTTTTTTAGCTTTTTGTCCATTTCCTGCATAGGGTAGGAGGAATCATTATGCTCACCAGTGGGGCTTTGTATTAATTTTCTATTGCTGTTCTAACAAATTACTGTGAATTTGGCAACTTAATGCAAATTTAGAGTTTTACAGTTCTGTTGGAAGTGCATCATGGTCTCACTGGGCTAAAATCAAGGTGTCAACAGGGCTACATTCTGGGGGGCTCTAGGGGAAAATCTGTCCATTCCTTGCCTAGTCCGGCTTCTGGAGCTGCCCACGTATGTGGCTTCCTTAATTACATCCTCCTCAGACTCTGACCTTTGCCAGGAAAGTTTCTTTTGAAGAACCAAGTAATTAAATTGGGTGCACCTGACTAATCCATGCCATGTCCCAATCTTTGGGTCTCTAACCTTAACCACATCTGCAAAGTTCTTTTTCCATGTAAGGTAACATATTTATGGTTCTAGGGATTAGAACATGGTCATCTTCCACAGAGGAGGGTGGGTACTAGGATGAGTGGTGGTCATCAAACTGCAACATTTCACAAAGTACTCGACCCTGTTAATTCCACTCACTAAAATTCTATCTTCCTCCTTTAACTCTGTGTTTCATTTACAGGAATGCTATCTTAGGGTCCTGGGGTATTTTAACTTTATAAGTTATTTGTTCTGTTCACTAAATGTTATTGAGATTCCAATCTTTACTGATCGTATTAACATGTTTTGGTTACCACAGCTAAGTGCCTTTCTGGAGTTTGAGGAAAAATCCTTATACATGTCTTTCTAAGTACCAGCAAAGATTTTTCCCCCTTCTTCATTCAAATATACTATGTTTAATGAGCAACAGGTATCACAGTCTACTATGTATTTCCTGTTTGTAATGCACACTATAAATTTTATTTTTTTGAGAAATTATTAAATTGTGTGTGTACATAATTTTTTTTTTTCCTTCAACCCAGGAACATCCTTCCAAAACCTAGAGTAAAGAACCATTGATATTTAAAAAAAAATTGGTGGAGTGCCTCAGTGGCTCTTTTGGTTAGGTGCCTACCGTTGGTTCAGGTCAGGATCCTGGGGTCCTGAGATCTAGCCCTGCATCAGGTTCCCTGCTCAGTGGGGAGTCTGTTTCTCCCTCTGACCAACCCCCCGCCCCATTTGTGCTCTCTTTCTCAAACGAATAAATAAAAAAATCTTTTAAAAAATTGGTTTTTTTTACTCTTGTTACTATGTTTTTTAAGAAAGACTGGTTCTAATTTAGAAAAAGAAATGTGTACTATTTATACATTACTAACTTTTGGGAGATAACTTATGATTACATTATTAACTTTCTACACTGCCCGTTGAAAAGCAATTTCCTCACTTTGAAGTTTAGTTAAGTATGTTAAAATACAGATCATTACTCTTGTTCTATGATGTTTCACAACAAATTTTTCAGAATAATATTTGTTTTGTGATAGAGACCCTGGGAAGAGGGACATTTTCTTGGTCCGGATCTTACTCAGACCTCATAAGCATCTAGAAATGGATATGAACATATAATTTCATTCCTACCTGGAAAATATATGTTGTTATAATTGCATATTCCACCAGGCATGTTTCAAATACAGTATATAAAAAGTTTATTTTAATTGGAAAAAATTCATCACTTAGGAAATCCCATTTATCAGAAAGATCTAATGCAACCACATTTCACACAAAATAAGCAATTTATTTTAATTTAATTGTTGGCCCTTAGTCATTTGCCTGTCTACTCTTCCATCATGATGCTGCCTCAGCCTCCTTCTTCCCGGAGCAGAGCTCTTCTTCCTCCTTTCATCTTCTCCTCTTTTTCAATTAGAGAACCAATTATTTTTCAGGGTTTCACAGGTCACAGTGAGACAGTTTGGCGCTCCGCTCCTGTAGCATAAGATTTAACCCAGAGGAGTCAAAATAGCCAGGGGAATAACTGTGTTTGTTTTTAAATGAGGGATAATAGTGTTGGGAAATTTAATGTGCGTCAGCTTTAAAATTATGCATTTTCTGAATAATACTTCTCTCAAGTTTTACTGTGCTTCATTTCAAATCTTGCCTATCTATAGAAAAGTGAATATGAGCTCTTTCCACTGACCAATCATTTGTATTTCCATTACCCGCTTTAGTAGATTGGATGGTGGTTTCAGTACTGATAACGAGGAAAGCAGCAGTCTGTACCAGGTTCTGTGTGGTAAAAATACTTTGGTCATAGAATTTCCTAGATGTGTGTGTGTATGTGTGTTTATGTGTAAAACTTATGTGTTTATGAGAGAATATTTTCCATAAACCAGATAATCCAAAATTGATCTCCACTGGATTGTGGCTTCATTTTTTACCGTCTGTTTCTCTCTGCAAGACTGTGAGGTACAGAGAAGGCAACTGACGGGATCATCCCATGCCCATTTTTGTATCTCTGAGGTGTGCTTTATCAAAAAGCTATTTTCGTGAATGTGTTCTTGATGAATAAGCGTAACTTACAAACTCAATAAATCAAAATTTCTCATTATTCTTGATTATATTAGGGTTGTAAGAAGTCCAGAACAGCTGTTGGAAGCAAAAAGCAATGAGAGAAAGGAGCTGACTCAAACAGTTAAAGGGAAGAGGGAAAAGGGATGCCTGTTCGGCCCTAGTAACTGAACCTACTCCTTACATTGTGATATTCAGGCCTTCATCCCATGTTCATGTGTGGAAGCTCAGAGAAGTTAAAAATCTGGCTCTCTAGGTCACGTCACTATCAAGGAGCTGCAAGTACAGAATTCACTTCTTTCCGACTTCATACCTTCTTTTCCCTCTCTGCTGGTTAGACCAAAAGGAAAGGAGAGAGAGAGTGTCAGTGTAAGTCCACAAGCACTGGTCTGGAAATGACCTTGGTATCTGCTCCCCGGACTACCTGTGTGGCACAGTGACCTCTTTTCTTTTATTCCTTTTAACCTTCGGAAGCTCTAATAGCCATTTCATCCATTACATACATACTTCCAACCTTTTTTTCCCTTAAATACCTTTGTGTTGTTTTCGCCTATTCTTCCTCTTCCTAAGACAGTAATGCCAGCTGTCTGCAGATTTTCCACGCCTACAAATAGCACATTTATTATATCCCATGTGTGCATGTGTTCTAAAGGATTAAAAAGAAAAAAAAAAAAACCCTTCTCTGTTATTGGTAGCTTTTTGGGGTCTGGTCCAACTTGTATTTCTAGCTGTAGTCTCCTTGTTATTTTTCTGCTTTATACACTAGACTTCAGTTAACTTTGGTCTATTTTTTCACCAAGTTTGGCTATGTATTTCATTGCCTCTCCCTGCGTCTTCATCCTTTACCCTGAATGCTTTAATTTGCAGTCTCTACCCATTCTTCATCTCCTAGGAAAATCTCCACAGAAACTGCTTGCTGCTGAGGTCTTACTGGCAGAATGTCTTCCACTGGGTTAGGCTTGAAGTATTTGCTTGGGTTCTGCCCCTGGCTGCTGCCTTGTGTGCAGTTTTTTGCTTTCACATGGTTGAACCCTTTCTCCTTTCCTGGGACAGTGCCAAAGCCTCTGGAAAGCCTTCCGTCTCCTGCTGCTCTGCTCTCTTTCTCCATCTCCCTCTACCTTCTTTGTTTCTCTTCAGCCACACTGGAGAGCCCCCAAGACATCCCCAAAGGTTCCCTTCCTTGGACATGGGAGAGGAAAAATTAAGTCTCTTACCAACTCTGAGTCTTGACTCCTGCACTTGCTTTCCAACTCAGTACTGCCACGGTTTTCCATGCGCTCTGCCTCTAGGTCCCTGTGCCAGTTCTTTCTACCTGGGTTGTTGCTTTCTTCGTAAAAATCGTTTATCAACTTCTGGTGTATTCTCATTTACTAAGCATATGTTTATCTTGTTTATTCTCTGCCTTCATTGGAATTTAAATGTCTTTCGGGGAGAGATCTTTATTTTCCTTTTCTGCTGTGTTGCTATCACCTAGCAGAATACCCGACATGTTAGTGGACCGTGAATTAATAATGTTGGGTGAATGAATGATGGTTTCTCATTCCTTTAAAAGGGAAATATGATAATTTCTTCCTCTTCCAACAAGCTATCTTTTTTTAAAAATTTATTTAAGCAAATAGTAGTTTTGGATAGAGAAATATTTAAGTGATCAAGACTCTAATTAACTCTGCCCCTGATGACTTTAGCTCTGAGTGAATAACAAGCTCTTCTGTAAATTAGGTAAAACAAACAAACAAAAATTTGTAACAATGAAAATGGCTGAGAGTGGGATAGGTTCAGGATCTAGATGCTGAAATATCTTGCTTGGTTTAGCAGCAGGAATCTATATAAGAAGGAGGGAAGAGTTGAGGTAAATTTTGTCTTATTGTTGGATGGACCTTGATTCCATTGTGCAAACCAAGAATAACTGTTAACAAATAGATTGTAACATATTTTATAGTCACTACTCCCCCCCAAAATTGCACCTTTGTTAGGTATTGATTTTTTTTTTTTGTATGAGATAGATGAATTTCATATCATATAAAAACCATTTTTAAGTGAATAATTCCGTGGCATTTAGGACATTCACAATGGAGTGCAACCACCACTTCTGTCTACATTTAAAACATTTCCATCAGTCCAAAGTGAAACCCTGTACCCACGGAGCAGTTTCTCACCCTTCGTCCCCGTCCTTTCTCTCCAGCCCTGGCAACCACCCGTCTGTTTTCTGTTTATGTGAATTTATACTGGTTTTTTCATAGAGATGGGAGACCTGCAATATGTGACTTTTTTGTATCTAGCTTCTTTTACTTAGCATGATAGTTTTTAGGATCATACACATTGTAGCAGATATCAGTATTACATTCCTTTTCTGTATATACTATTGTGTTTATCTACCATCCTGTGTATATATGAAGTTTTTATTCGTTCTTTGCACACTGAAGCTGTTCCAAACCCCCCCCCCTTTATTTGCTATTGTGCCTAGAGCTGGTATGAATGTGTGTGAACATGTATTTGTTTAAATACCTGTTTTCCATTCTTTGGGTAACAGACTTAGGAGTGGAATTGCTGTATCACTTGGTAATTTTGTATTTAGCTTTTTGAGAAACTGCCAAACTGTTTTTCAGAGTGGCTGAGTCTCTTTACACTCCCTCTAGCAATGCATAAAGGTTCTAATTTCTCCACATCCTTGCAAAAACTTGTTTTTTTTTTCCTTTTGTTTCTTTTTATTTTTTTTAATAGGTGTTGACTTTAAGCTTTTAAAAAATTCAAAATTTACTTAAACTATTCTTATGTAAAGATTTGAGCATAACAAACTGAAGTATATTAACTCTTCTTATAGAGGCTAATACAAGGTTTAATCAAGTAGAGAAAACTTAGGATACAAATAGTATTGCCAGTTTGAACAGTGGTAGAATTCAAGGGTTTTTTGACAGTGTAGCTTGCAAGTTTACATGAAAGACACATGTATTATGGGTTATTCTATATTATAACTATAAAATATCACCTGTGAGTGACGTGGACATGAAATATTGCTTATGCTGTTTAAGATTTTGTGAAGGTAACTGTTTAAACTGCTATAATTTTTTCAATATAAAATAATCATTACAGAAAGTTGAGAAATGGATGAAAGAAAGAAGTAGCACCCTAAACTCTACTACTTGAAATCAGTGTAGGGTTTGCCTGTATTCCCTTTTATCTTTTCAAAATATGTGTATGTGATATATTTTCATGTTATTTGCACATATGCATTCTATACTATTAAACTGTTTTTATTGTATTTTGACTGACCATATAGTATTACATCTAGTCATTATATCACAGCTATTATACATATTTAAGAATCTATTGATTGAAACTAATTAGAAAAGATCTCACGAGAGCAGGTAGCTTCACCTTGCTGACCCCATGCAAACTCTCTGTCTTTGCTCTAGTGTCATTTCCTTTCAGAAATGCCTTCTAGCACTTTCCAGATTGGGATAGATCCCTTTGTAATTCATTCCCTCATAGCTCCTTTTCACTCATAGTATTGGTTTGTGATTCTTATAAAATTCTTATTTGTATGTTTACTTAATGTTCTCTTCCTAATAAACTGTAATCTTTCCGTGGGTAGAATAGGTCTGCCTTCTTTCCACTGTATCCCCTTCACTGAGGCCAGTATCTGATGCTTACTATTGCTTCATAAGTTTGCTGGATGGGTTAGTGAGTGAACACACAGGGAGAAGGAGAAAAAGAATAAAGACGTGGCCATGTGTGCTGGATGTATTTGGGGAAATATGTAGGCTTGAGAGCTAAAGAGTATAATGTTGTGTCCTTCAGTTTCCATGGGATTGGCGGAGATGGACCATGAACCAGGGCACAATTGTATCCATATTATGGAGGTCTTTGTATGGAAAATTCAGGCATTTAAATTTAATGCCATTACATAAATATTAATAATTTAAAATATTAAATATATTAACTTCTGTCACGAACATTGAAATGTATCGAATAGAGATAAAGTGTGTTTCAATTCCTACTTTACCATAACAAGTCAGTATTGGACAACTCTGTGTTGTAGTAGGTAAAATCCACAGGCTGGGGTACCATTAAGAGACCATTCTAATTACCCAGGGAACTGGTGATAAAGTCCAGAATCTAGGTTCCTTCCATGGGAGTACAATAGATATGAGAGAGAGTTGTGGAAGTAGAATCAACCATGTTTAGGGGATCATTAGCTAGTGGACTTTGGAAAGAATTGCAGACCATAGGCTGATTTAGGGTTAATAGCATGAATTAAGCTGATGTCTATAGATTTTAGGCTGAAGATAAGCAGCTTTTAATTTTACCCAGTTGACTTGAGATACTGTTATGGATTCTCATTATAGGTTGGCAAAGCTTTTCTGTTTAGTCCACACAGTAAATATTTTAGTCCCTGTGGGCCATATGATCTTGGTTATAGCTACTCTGTTGTGCCACTACAGTGTAAAAGCAGCCACTTACTCTATGTAAACTAATGGTCATAGCTGTTTCTAGTAATATTTTATTTATAAAAACAGGTGGCAGCTCAGACTTGGCTCATAGGGCTGTAGCTTATTGACACTGGGTTATATTATTGAGGTTTTATTTCAGATTATAGTATTGAGTTATAGTGTATCTCAATGTGAATTATGTTATTTCTTTGGCCAGTGATCACTAACTGGAAGTAGGACTGGAGAAATGGGCTCTTGTATTTTCTTAGATTTGACGAATTACCTCATAGATATCTGTGACTAAATGTCATGGAACTGAGATAGAGAAAAGGGTATAGTAGCAACTACCTGCAGAAGATTGGTTGGAAAGTCTAATTTGGATGGTGAGAGAAATGAAGGTAGAGGGATGTCAAAGGGAAACTAGTTAAAGTGCAAAGACTAGAGAGTATATGAATTTTAGGAACAGGCTTCTTGGACATGACAATAGTGGGAAAATGTAGCTTTTTAAGTGCTGTATCTTAGAATAAAGACCTTTCAGGAATTGGTCTAATTCTAGAGAGTCAAATAGTTTTATAGCCAAAATGCTGGAATAAAACAGTGGAAATAGAAGTAAGATTCTAATATCAAAAATTAACAATGAAAACCTCATTTTTGGAATTAGAATACCTGGTTGGAATCTTCTCTCTGATTTTTTTTTTTTAATTTAGATGAATTTGCATTCTTTTTCAGATTAATTTTCTCATCTGAAAAGAGGTTAATAGCCATTCACAAGATTATTAAGAGACAATGTCTCCTGAATGCCTCCCATGATACCTGATTCACATTACTTCATAAAGGGAAACTCTTATTACTGGTTCACAAGCCGGTTCCCTCTTCATGGAGGGCAAGGAGAGAAGGAGGCAGACCATTCCAGATTGGTAGGTGGCAGGTTTGAAAAGCAAGGGAGCTTAACTTATAAGGCATGCTTTGTGTGGCTGCAAGATGAGAAGATGTCTGTTCTTACCCATCAAATCTTGAAAGTTTATATAGAGGCTTTAACTGGGTTCAGTTCAGTTATGTATATACCTGGATAGTTTCAATAAAACCCTACTCTCTCAAGGCTATGTTTTTGGAACAGCTCCCACTGTGGAACAGTGGAGCATGCATTCCAAGGGCACAGGTGAGGGATCTCCAGTTGTCTGGGTGAAGCTTGCGGATCAACTGGAGATCTGATTACCTTTTCCAACTATTATACTAATTTCATTTGTATTGCCTTATGGCAAAGAAGAGTAGCTGTTATGAATTAAGCATTTGGACTGGATTTTCTCTAAGTTCCCTTCCATAGCTAAGTTTCATTTTTTATTGATATTTAAGGTTTCTTCAGTGATAAATTAATATGAATTCATCTTTAAGACCTAGTATTCAATGCCATTTTTTTGAATAGTAATGATCTTAGGAGATTTAATATAAAACAACTGTTGGGAAGGTGTAAAATGTTCCCTTCCCTTGTGGTGGTCTTTAAATTAGATCATAAGTTTAGATCATATCTGACTCTATGGCATCAAAATGGCTGTTTTCATTCATAAAATGGTACAGTTACTAGGGTCATTGGTTTACATCAAAATAGTGAAGCATTAAGAGAATCAGGCAGTGAGCCATGCAGGGTTAAAGTTAGAGGGGGTTGCTGTTTTTGCTAATGACATTTTCTTAACTTTTTTTTTTTTCTTTTTCGAAAACTATTGAACATGAGCATATGACTCTTTATACTAATTGTAATGCATTACTGTATCCCATAATCTATGAGAATGTTCACCTCTGCACTCTGCCTGTCCAGCTGTTGTCTTGAACAATTATCAGCGAGTTATTATTCCGGTATGAGCTGTGTCATGCTCGAAAGTGGGATGAAAAAAATGTTAATGAGCATGCATGAATGTTGGTTGATGAAGGTTAAGTGCTTGCAGATATGCTCTCTGCATTCTTCCCCGTGAATGTTCAGACAGAGGCAATGGATTCTGATGAGGGATTACAAACAAATGGTGCTGATTGACAGTTCTTGATTTAACATTAAAATGGTATCTAAAGGCAAATTCTCTATTTCCGCTGAATAATAGACAGAGTGTTGTTGACCTCTGGTGCAGTTCTTCATCATCGGTTTTATTTCACAATTTTTTTTTTTTTGCTGTTGTACCAGATTTTCAAGTTCTCTCATTTTGTATTACACATTATTTTAAAGTTGTGCCTGGTGAGGGTAGTGTAGTTTAAAAAGAAACATTAACATGTCCATTATGTACTTGGGTTTTCAGAATAATAACTTTTCATTTTTAAGTATGAACAAATTAAAATCCATACAGTAGCTTTTCAGGCTGATAAGCATGGTCCAGTACTCATCAGCAATACGTTCTTTCTCTTTGTGTCTGCATGTAGTTTTAAATGATGACCCAAGTGCTTTTTCAGCATTTGTTATTTGTATGCTAATTAAAATTAGCTGCATATATATTCTTTTTTTTTTTTAAAGATTTTTATTTATTTATTTGACAGACAGATCACAAGTAGGCAGAGAGGCAGGCAGAGAGAGAGAGGAGGAAGCAGGCTCCCCACTGAGCAGAGAGCCTGACGATCCCAGGACCCTGGGATCATGACCTGAGCCGAAGGCAGAGGCTTTAACCCACTGAGCCACCCAGGCGCCCAAGCTGCATATATATTCTTTAGAAATTTTTGGAGTTGATTCTGTGAACATTGCATTTCCTGCGCTATATATTGAACTTGAACTTCAAATGGTTTTTTTTTTTAAAAGAAATGACTAGGCAAGGAACAATATTAAGTAGTCTTGATGACGCTTTTTTCTCATCATTTTATCCATTATTAATAATCAAGAAGTTGGTGTTCCAACTCTAGGTTGTTCTTTATAAAGTAAAATGTTACACAAATGTTTGTTTTTAATCAATTTTAGCCGAAAGGACAACACAGAGGGATCACAGTGGTTTGCATCTTGTAATGAAAGTGGGAATGTTGGTTAGGTAAGAGAATTGTAAAGTTAGGATGATCTATAGTAATCATTTTATCATTTAATAGATGAAAAGTATGATAGCGCAACACAGGATTAAAACCTTTGCCGGTAAAACCATCATTGGTTCATGTCTGAATGATGTATCACTCAAATATTTTCTATATGCGTCCTGTGGAGACAGCACGCTCTAATTTGGTGCCTATTTAGGAGATTTTAACAATATGCTAGAATATTCTGTGTTTTTTGTATTTTTCACACATTTTTAATATGTGAAGCTTGGCTTGTAAAATTTATAGGGTTTTTCCTGATAAAAGGAATCATAATTATTATGGAAAATACTGCTGCCTTAACTCTGAATTCTGAAGCAAACAGGACAGGAATACCCACCTGTACCTCTTGGCACTGGTTCCCACATCTATCCTGTAGATCGATACTCCTCTGCAGAAGAGGGCCTCCTTATCTCCTAGCCCAACAGCTTTGTGCTTACAGACTTTTTCTCCTTGGAGCTCCGTAATCCCTATTGTATTAAGTGCTTAAGACTTAGTGCTCATGTGGCTTTTTTTTCTGTCAGCAAGTGAAATTGGATATACAAATCATATTCCCTCAAGGCTTGCTACTTCTTAATACTCTGCCTAGGATTGCAGTTATCTGCCATCAATCAGCAGGCAGAGGCTCTGGTTTGGTTATTGAATCAGTCATGGCAAATCACGCAGCCCAGCCAACCAGCCAGTCAGCCAAATGACACATTTCAGATGCCCCTCCCCTGAAAGGTACTGTCTTAGCTTCTGGAAGGGAGTGCTGAACAAGAATTCTTGACTTCTTGTAGTAGATTTTCAAATGGCAAGGGTAGAAAATAAATCGGTAGAAAAGCAGCAACAACAACAACAAAGTTTTTTTTTTAACGTCCTGTGCAAGTAATGAGGAAGTTAAGGTAATAGGTGTTACATGGAAGAGGCTGGTCACCGAAGGCCTCTGAGGTCCCGACGTTTAATTGGAGACCTGAAGGGGATTGAGAATTCGCCAGGCAAGCGAGGAATTGAGGGACAAGCTCTACAGATGTGGGAAACAGCATGTTCAATATCCCTTAGGTTGGAAAGAATCTGTAATCTAGAATCCTTCAGACACTCAGTGTGACTGGAGCATTATTATGTAAGGAGGAGAAAGGCAGGAGATGGGGTTTGAGGTCTGGATGGTAATGGAAAAGCTTCAGGCCAACATTTGAGTTGTTTGGGAGGGTGAATGTGGTTTATGAAAGCAGGAAGGAAAAGAGAAGTCTAATCCTACAGAAGGGATCGTTGCGTCAGAGGATTTGGCACACCATTGCTGTGTCTGCTGGCCCAGGGCACAGGACCTAGAAGGTGTTACTGACCTGCTGGATGTGGTGGTAGGTGATGTTACAAGGCTACAAAGTGGCCTGCTATGAACCTAGAATGAGTGATGCTGAGGACACCTTCTTTACAGATGTTTTGCCTATCTCCTTTCTAAAAGATGTTGTAAAGGACTATAGCCCCCTTTTTTTCTTTTTTAAAATTTTATTTAAATACTATTAATTAGCATATAATATTAGTTTCAGGTTTAGAGGTCAGTGATTCATCAGTCTTCTAGAACATGCAGTGCTCATTACATCACCTGTCCTCCTCAATGCTCATTGTCCCCCTACCCCATTCCGCTGACTCCCCTCCCTTCCAGCAACTCTCAGTTTGTTTTCTATGATTAAGAGAGCCTCTTATGGTTTCTTGCCCTCTCTGATTTTGTCTTGTTTTATTTTGTCTTTTCCTCTATGATCCTCTCTTTTGTTCCTTAAATTCCATGTACAAGTGAGATCATATGATAACTTTCTCTGATTGACTTAGTTTGCTTAGCATAATACCTTTTAGTACCATCCACATCATTGTAAATGGCAAGATTTTTTTTTTATTTTTCATTTTTTTTGATGGCTGAAGCCCCTTTTTTCTAACACATAAGAAAGTTATTTGAAACAAGTTGGTGTTAAACATAGCAGTTTTGACTTAACTATGCTTTAACAAACAAAGGTGTATTTCAATAAACTTTCAAAATCCTATTGCATACAAGGCATGGATGACGGTAGAAATAGATGTCTCAGCTCCCCTCTCCAAATCCTGTTGTTGGAATTCCACTTCCCTCTGAGGACTGGCTTACCTTGTATCTCAGAGATGCATGATGAGTTCATGTGTGATGGTCATTCTTGAAATAAACCCTTTTGTTCTTCAACTGCCTTGTGCAGAATGATACTGGAAAAGACTGAAGTTCTTCTCTTTTGGATTTATGTTTATACTAAGATTTTTTCCTACATTAAAAAAAAACACTTAGAACTGTAGTTTACTTCTTTGTATATATGTATATAAACTCACTTATTTATACCTAAAAAGTGACTCTTCAGAGTGAGCGGAGAGGGTTGCGTTCTAATCCTGTCTCCTGTTCAGCTGTCAAGGCCCACACCTCAAACCACTTATTCCACGAAGATTTTCCTGACTAGCCAGATTTATTTTTTGCTTCTTTGAACCTCCATGCGTCGTCTCCCTTCATTGGTCTCATTTCTTTGAGTCACTCAAAAACTGACTGATTTTTCAGTAAACTCTTTCAGTGGGTTTCTGATGGATTATCTCTCAAAAGACCCCTTTAAAATGTTTCACGTTATATAAATGATTCTACTATTATATAATTTTTATCTTTGTCCCTATTACTGCTCCAGTTTTAATTGAAATCCTTTAAGGACCAGAATTATGTTTTTTTCTTCTCTATCCTTCCTTGGATGTCTCAGTGCCTTATGAATGAGTGAGTGATTGAAACTGCTTAAAATAGTCTTTGCAGTGACAAAGGAGCCTGTCCTGTCCTTGGAGGAGCTCTGTATTGACAAGGATTGCAATTCTAGTTGCTTTCATTGCTCTAACAGGACTTTCATTGCCCTGGGTGTCCTTTTTCCAAAAACAGAGTTTGGTACAGTGAGAATAGCCTAGAATTGAGAATCTGGTTTTTAATCTTGAATCTGCCACTAGGTAGTTTTTTGGCCTTGGAGAGGGGCAGTTTTCTGGGCCTCCGTTCCATATCTATGAAATGGGAGTTCTAAATATTTGGGATTTTTTCCAACTACTTATCTTCATTAAAATGAAGAACTAAGCTACCAAAATAAACTTTGGGAAAATCACTTTAAAATCCATGTATCTAGGCTTAGTAGAGGAAAAACTGTAGTAGTGATGGTAAGCTTGATCACATATCTTTTCTCAAAAGGGAATGAGATTATCACTTAGGTGTACTACACTGGAGATTCAACAAAGGCTTATATAGATATGGAAAAATACATTGCAAAAATAATATTGTAATAATATTGATGGCAATATTACTGTAATAATATTGATGGCAAAAATTTGGAAACACCTTCAATAATCATTAGGGAGAACAGTTAATTATGGTAAAATAGAGTACATGGGTGACATACTATGGAGCTTTTTTTTAAAAAGATTTTATTTATTTATTTGACAGAGAGAGATCACAAGTAGGCAGAGCAGCAGGCAGGGGGGGTGGGGTGGAGGATGGGCTCCCTGCTGAGCAGACAACCAGATGCTGGGCTCAATCCCCAGACACTGAGACCTGACCTGAGCTGAAGGCAGAGGCTTAACCCACTGAGCCACACAGGCGCCCCCTATGAAGCTTTTTTAAAGAATATGGTAGATCCACACCTATGAACATGGGAAAATATTCAGTGTTCATTGCTATATGAAATAATAAAATGTAAAACAACATATATGGTATAAGCTTATTTGATTAAAAAGGAAAAAAAAACCCTTAAGTCGTATATTTGGCTATGTGTATATGCATCTGTTTGTGTTTACATACACACTTAGATATGTGTATTTATATTTTATGTGTAGCTTTTTAGACGATACCAACAGTAGCTTTTGTTGCTAGTAACTATTTTTACCAGTAGGTTTTTTTCTTTTTTTGGAGGAATATTTATAATAAAATTTAGTAGGGTAAAGGAACATTTGCTTTATTGTTTGAATCACTTTACAGTGATGTTTAAAAATTCTTTTTCCTAGAAAACATTTCCAGCATAATAGGACAATTAGCTGGATTTTTATGCATAGTTGTCTGTTTTTTTAAACTCTGTGTTTTATATGTTTAACTGGGAAGTAAAAGGTGACTTTGCCTTAGTCAATGTAAATGAATCTCAAAAATTGTAACAAGATATGTGAGTCATTTGTTTGATTTTTTAAACAGTCACCGCTTAGAAATGACCTTAGCTTTCCAAAGTGAAAGAAATTTTTGTCAAGTATATTACATACACAGGGTTCCATTAATTCAGTAAACTGCATTCAGAAAGCAGTATATTCGATAGTTAATTATTCCAAATGGTGCCAGTGATCAGAAGGGACACCCATTTGTAATGAAGGGAGTCTGCATAATGGTTATCCTGAAGAATGTTTGCTCAAGTGTGAGGACAGAAGTAATTGATGAAGTGCAAGTTGCATATATCTTCCTCAGGCTTTAGAAGGAGAGCTTGTGAAAAGCTGAGAAAGCATTGTGAGTATCAAGTAACCAAGTAAAGAGGACTAAGTACAGGAATAAGATTTTAAATTTCAAATCATTTGATGTCAAGTATTCTGTACGTCAATAGAAATGCATGTGTTATAGGTCGTATTCCTTTGGGACATTTTTATGTATGCGTGTTGAGAAGAGTTTTTGAAGTCCTCACTGACTTTGTAAAATTTAGATAGCATATTTGCTGCTGGTATACGTCTTCCTATTGGAATTGTAGGGGAATTTATCCAGTGTGAGTTTCTATTATTTGGAAAGTCTACTGTACTATAACCAGTATTTCTGAAAATAACGTGTCTCCTGACCCGTGAGCACCTGCACATCTCCCATTCACCACTTATGGAACAGGACAGGCTTGTAGGCAGGGGCACTTGCTGTCTCAACTTGCCGTGCACTGCACTTGCTTTCCAGAACTTGTGGCATATGGGTTGAAGACCGTTCTTCCTATGGAGAGCCAGATAGGAGGCAGGGCACGAATACCCTCTGCTCTTAGGTTTCCAAACTCTATTCCATCATCTTTTACCTCAGACCTTTCTCCCTTATGTGTGGGAGGAGGAAGGGAACACAGTCTTTATGGTTGGGTCTAAATTCTGACCCTGTTGCTTCTGGTTTTCTGCAAGTTTTTTTCTTGGTCTTTCTTATGCCTGAGATTCTGTCCTTACCTTCTCTTCTGCATCTTTCCTTTGCAGTGCAGGCAATGGGATCCTGTCCTGTTTTAAGTAAAAGAAAACATGGTGAGCTCATTTAAGCATATTCTCCCTGTAAGTACCCAGCTCCTGAATTGAACCACATAGCTTTCAACATCATCGGTTCAGCATAGATATTAACAGAAACCTAATTTTACATTCCATGTTGAGGAATGACCTCTTACTCTAAGTGCTATCATTCCCCCGGAGGAAATAAATGCCCTTGATCCTGAAATGGCAAGGCGATAGGAAAAATCTCCGGATAGAAAAAAAAATTAATCTTCAGTTATCATCTCCAATTATTATCTGACTCTACTTTCACTGCAGGGTAGAATGAATCTTAGTCATTCTTCCTTTAATTCCATTCAGCCCACTTGTCCTCACATTTGTAGTTTCTGCTGATGGCCACATTGGCTCTGAATGGCCAAGATGATCAATTTCCAGAGCAGAAAAAGCACAAAAGTGGGAGTTTAGAGTCCTGATGTCCATTTGCCGACTCTTTGCCACTCTGCTTCAGTTTTTTTACTGTAAAATAAGATCTTTATTAGGTGATATTTTACTATTCATTTTAATGGGAGAGAAAGGATTTGAAACTTTGAGAAATTCAAGTAATCATTTGAAATATGGATTCCATGTTTCTTGGGTAAACAAAAAAGTAAAATAATAATAATGATATTATTTATTAAAATATTTTAAAGATTTGGTATTTTGACATTCACCAGAGTCCCCAGTCGATGGGTATTCCTAGATGTCAAAAATATTCTCAGTATTTCGTTCTATGTTCTGTATTGGCTTGTTAGTATATGTGTTTTGAATCTTAATTTTTACTGTTTGACATTTTCGTGAAGCATTTAAACCAGAGATAGTTTTTAATTAGTAAGATTGGGTAGTTTACAGTAAGGGATATTTCCTTTCCTGTAAAGATTGTTCTCTACTAAGATGTTAATGCTTCTCTGCTCAAGTGTCAGGTGGCCCAACATAATGTGAAGTAATTGAGTTTAAAGTGAAATTTTCTAATAGGATTTAAGCTATTGCACTCCCATTAATGAAAAGTTTCTTCCCTTTTCCTTTCACAGAATGGTTCTGTTAAGTACTTTATTCTTTTTCATAGTCTGTTTGGTTAGTATGCTCAGGATATGATGTTTTTGTGAGGCAGGCTGGAAGATACTGGAAAATGATGGTTTTACACAAAGCCTGTAACTTTAAATATGGACATTAGGAAGGAGGTGGAAATGTTGCTTATCTTAAATTCTTCAGAGTTTTCATGGGAGTTTTGGGGATTATAAAACATCAGGATGTTTCCAAATCCTGTCTTGATTCAGCTCTCCTTTTTTTCCGTGGTAAGATACCTGTCTAGGGATCCACAACAAAGGAAGATAAAGCACCATTTAATGTTAACATGGTTGTATGCAGATACTAAAGACTGCCTCTTTCTCTAGAATGCAATATGATAGTTTCTCCATGTGCTTGCAACTTATGTGGGGCAAAGACCCAGGAGGTGAAAGGGTTGATTTCAGTGATGGAAAATGTCAGGCTCTCTTGCCTGTGGCGGCTTTTAAAAAGGGAAAGAGATAAAAGATGAGGGGGCCACACTCCAAAAGGGGCTGAACCTTTTAAAGTGGAGGAGTAAGAAGATGGGGGAGAGAGGAGCTATGATCTGCTTTCTTTTCTTTTTTTTTTTTTTTTAATGTGTCTGCTTTCCATGTCAAAGACTACCCTTGCTTTCTTGCCCATCCTCCCTGATGACAATAGTTGACCAGCGTGGCCATAGTCTTAGAAATCTGAGAGCCAGGCTGTGACATTGGAGAAACTGGAAATGGGATTAGGTTCTTGAGACCATGGATAGCCAGGAAGCAAGGTTCTTACACAATTTGGAGAGGTAATCCAGACTGAGGTAGGAAAAACGATTCTTCCAGAGCTGCATTTTCTGTACCATCTCATGAGCAGTCAGACTGGAGTCCATGTTTGAGGTGCACTGTGCCTTGAAGAAGCACCATCTCTGTCCTTGAGCAGATCTTGAGAAAGACCACACACATTTTAAATGATCCCAGTTTGATCTGATTTGAGATTGAGGATCACTTAAGATTTACTGTCTTCTTGTTTAAAAAAAAAAATCACCTAATCCCTACATACATTTTTAAAGCAAAAAGAGGTCAAACTCATATTATTTAAAAAAAAGTGGTTTGAAATCCAGCCAGTCCAGCCTTAATTTTTTCTATATTTTTTCATGCTTCGTTAACATAAAATCTTATCACTTAAAGCATGCTTACATCTACAGTTCTTTTTTTTAATTTAATTTTATTTTTTGTGTTCCAAGATTCATTGCTTATATACCACACCCAGTGGTCCATGAAGTATGTGCCCTCTGTAATAACCACCACCAGGCTCACTTAACCCCCTACTCCCTCCCTTCCGAAACCCTCAGTTTGTTTCTCAGAGTCTACAGTCTCTCATGGTTTGTCTTCTCCTCTGATTTTCCCCAAATCACCTTCTCTTTCCTTCTCCTAATGTCTTCCAGGTTATTCCTTGTGCTCCACAAGTAAGTGAAACCATATGATAGCTGACTCTCTCTGCTTGACTTATTTCACTCAGCATAATCTCCTCCAGTCCTATCCATATTGATACAAAAGTTCATATTAAATCTATAGTTCTAAGGCTTTACATACATTCATATTGTTACATAACCATCACCACCTTCCATCTCCAGAGCTTTTTCATCTTCCCCTGCCAACACTCTGTACTCACTAAACACCAGCTCCCCATTCCCTTCTCGCTCATGCAAATGTCATTTTTTAAAACATTTCCATCTTCCTAGTCTATACAAACCCTGTTAGTCCTTCTTAACCACTTCCTTATAGTTAGAAGGTACACGAGGGGCATTTGGTTTGCATATAGGAGAAGTGATACACTGGAAAAGAGGTCTGAACATGAGACTAGAGTTTTGTTTGACTATATAAGATCGACACAGTATGAGATCTAGCTTGAAGGGATGATAATGTAGATACGTATCAAAAGGCCACATTAAAAAAAAAATCTTAAGTTCAAGTGGTTGTCAGATAGAAAAGAGCACTAGTTGATTCTAGAAAACAGACCAGGCAAATAATGGAACTCTAGCAAGGTAGACCAGTTGGAAACCAGAATGCTCTGGAATACTATCTTGGAGCACCCTTGATCACAGAGGAATAAGGATTTAATAACTGAGACATTGGGGAAATGACTTGAGTTTTCAACTGAGCTAACAGAGACATGAACATGATTATCAGAGGGACAGAGTAACTACTTACCAGAAAGGCTGTATAATAAAGGCTGTGTAATAAATAATTGAATCGAATAGATACCCAGGTATTGTTTCTACTTCCTCCTCTTTTACACAATGCTCACACACAAACACTCTAAAGTAATTTTTTAAAAAGTTTATTTATTTATTTGACAGAGATCACAAGTAGGCAGAGAGGCAGGCAGAGAGAGAGAGGATGGGAAGCAAGCTCCCCACTGAGCAGAGAGCCTGACTTGGGGGTCAATCCCAGGACCGTGGGATCACGACCCGAGCCGAAGGCAGAGGCTTTAACCCACTGATCCACCCAGGCGCCCCTAAAGTGATGTATACATTTGATCAGATGTGATGTATACATTTCTTTCCTAGGGCAATATAAAGCCCATAGTTGAAGACAAGTCCATGGTTCTTATGATAGGGGTAGGGTAAAAACTTCATTTTTCTAATACTAAACCAAATGTTAATGTGAAATATGCATTGATGCTCTACATTCTGATTCATTTTTTGCAAAAACACAAATCCTGAAGAATACAAGCATGCTGTCATTGAGTCTAATTAAGATCATCGTAGAATTCTGCTGCTTACACCTGAAATTCTTTCTCATTATTTTGGAATAATGGTCATTTTTATGCCTGATCACATTTCTTCTATAAAGGTTTAGATAATCACTCTCGCCATTTTGATAAAATTCTGTCTTTGTTTTTTCTGTCTGATACTCTAGGGATGGTCTGCTCACAATTTAGTGCAGCATTGCTTCTTATCTGTTAGTTAAGACCATTTATTGTTACTTTTTCTATTCCCAAGTTGCTTAGCACTTGTGTGTACAAATACTAATAAGTTGGCTTATTAAGTCTTTCCATTCTACAACATGCTAGATATCCTGAATTTCCTTTGTCCTCATTCGGATTTAATCCTTCTTTACTGAGTTCTCATTCTTTTTATAATAGGTTTTTCCACCCTTTAGTACATTTTCTTGTGTATGCATTACTATGCCATGCATTAACCTTTTGAGTCTTTGCTCTGTAATTTCTTTTAGCAGGGATATATTTTTACTTTCTAATATCTGCTGAGGGTAAATGGGAGTAGGTTGGACTGGCAAAGACTAATAGCTAGTAGAAAAATTATGTAATATGAGTACATGTAGTATTCCATGACTGGGAAACAGTAACATCCAAGAATAATTCCTAGGGAGCAGTTCCTTACAGTTGGGAGATTTTGAGGATACGTAACAAAAAAAGCTGAGAGATGTTTTTATGAATTGCGATGAGCCAAGAAAGATCATGTGACAATAGGCTTCAGTGTTTTTTTAAACTGAATTTTTAACTCTTTCCTAATTCTTTATTTTCTTCACTGATACCTTTGGTCTATTTAATCAAAGTTCATCTCAATTTGAACTTAATTTAATTATAACATTTAACACCACTATGTACATGACAAATAAACCTAACTGAATTGGTTATTTTTTCTCCCCAGAGCATGGCTTGTTAAATTAAACATTTTGTTGAATATGTGAATTTGAAGGATATTTGTATTTTCTTTGGTTTGAGCTCCTGTAGTTCTGTTATCTCAATCTTGGTTAAGAAGGGGTGTTTATATACAACGGGACCTCAAGAATGTGGTTCTTTTAGTTTGTGGTGTAAATACCTTTGAAATGAGCAGAATTGCTAATTTCTATGATTACAAATGTCCTTAGAAATGGAGCAGTTTTTATAACATTCTTCAATTGGATTATTATTGTATTTGGGAATAAAGAGGGAGGAAACAAATTTTAGGTCAACTAGGTAGAGATCATTATAGTTTTGAAGTGTATTTTTCACTTTTTTTATTTTTTAATAGACTGCATTCCCTATACCTTAGTGTTCTTCTTGTACATGTAGTAACTGTAAAAAAAAAAAATTAAAAAAAAAAAAAAAGGTTACAGCTCTAATGAAAGATTTGTGAAAGAATGAAATCCTTTTCCCTGTCCATGGAGGGCTTGAGTTGTAGAGAAAAGTCCTTGAAGACTATTTGTTTTGTGACATTGGCTACTGAAAGAGAATGTCATATAAAGAGAAATATGCATTTGTTTGCTACACTTTTGATGATTGCTCTAGTTGAAATAATCTATTCCACAATATTTTAGTTAGCACGTTAGCCACTCTTCTTATTCTATCATTCTTAGCCTGGAATTGCCAGGCAGACATCTCTTTTCTAATAAAATACTCTGATTAGTTATGGCAGTCATATATTAATATTTGAGTAGGAAGATAGCCTGTTTCTAGCCTGTTTCTCCTCTGTTTATTTTCTATGTAGTTAGGTTCATAGTCATTTATTTATGTGCCTAGAAACACTAAAACTGAGTTTGACAGATCAGATATGACTAAAGCTATTTATACTATTATGGTTTTCAATACCAAAGCATTTACTTTGACATTTTGCCAACGGGGTATTGCCAACTTAAAAAATAATTCATTCCAAGTTTGCACTTTCTTCTATGTATTCCATATCTTCTGCCTTCAAGCTGCCTAAATCTTCTTTGAAAAATATTCTCGTATCACAACCACCAGTAGTAGTAACTCTCAAAAATCTATTTTCCTTCCCCAGCTATTAGATTATTCTCAAATTCTGACCCTTGAGATTTCCAGGTATATATTCCTTTCAAAATGTATTGCTGGATAACTGAACCACATTCCGTTAACCACCATTTGAAGAGAGGTAGTGATGGGTGAAATTAAGAATTCCCTTTGGAACTGTACATTTTTTCCATAGCATTAAATCCTGCTCATTGTGCTCAAGAAACGAAGCATCTCTCTCTCTTCCCCCGGATCCATTCACCTTCCTGCTTTCTCTCCCAGTGAGCATGTAATACGAGGGAAAATTCTATCAAGTGTCAATGCGAAGCTTATGTGCTGGGTTGCAGATCATTTCCCTCATGTGGACTGCCTGCCCCCGGCTGCTCTTGGCCTGTAGTGTGGCAATCAGTTTCCTTGTCCCCCAAGGGGGCCGGTCGCCGCCTCGCCCTTTGTGTCACTGTGGGCAAGTAGATCATACGCTCTGGGCTTCGGCTTCCTCATCAGTGAAATGAAGTGGCTAAACTGCACAGATGGTTCTTCTAGAATCAGGACACTATAAAGTCTTGACACTCTCTGTTAGCATCTTAGAACCTGAACAGTAAGAAAGCTAGAAGAAAAACAAGTGCCATTATTGCAAAGAATCTGTAGTTTATGGATGTCTTCCTGCCTCTGCCTTTTGCCTTATATGAAGATTGTGCTAGGCCTCAGTTGTCATTTCCTAAATACATGATATATGTTTGCTTTATTTCTATAGCTGAGTTGATTTTATTGGCTTCTCTCAGTGTCACAGAGCATGCTTATTTAATCGGGTACACTTCCTTTTATCCTCTCAAGGCTAGTGTAATCTAATGAACAAAGGTAATTTATTGTGAACATCTAACATATAAAATTTAATAGCATTTGTACCAAATGAATACCAGAAAAAAATTGAAATGTGTAGTATTTTAAAAGCATACTGACATGAGTTATGTTACCCAGGAAGCACCAATAAAAATAGAATAAACAATTATTAGTAGCATTCATTGATTTAGAATATTCCATTATGGAAAGAGAAAACCGTGCTATTACCTTTTGTGCCTCCACTAGCTACTTACACATTTAGAACTGTGTGCTCTAGAAGTTTTTGCAGTGGTGAGATAACATATGATAGAATATGTGGAATCTTACTCCTGAAAAAAGTCACATTTTTAATGACTCTGATTAGAGCATAATGGAAAATGAACTGGAATAAACTGTATAACCATGTACCATGGAATTATGATTTTTAATGGAAAATTTAGTATGAAAGCAAAGATTTTGAAAGGAGATTCTTTATATAATTTTGCTGCTATTTTTGAAACTTTGAAAATAGAAAAAGAATAAAGAGAAAATGTAATTAAAAAAGACTTTTTCAGTTCATGGCTCTTGGCAACATAGAAAGTTTTGTCATCTTTGACTTCATTCTGACATAAAACCCTCATAAAATGCGGCATATGCTGTGTTAGTGATCAGAACCATTTTTGAACAGTATTAATCTTCTGTTGGAAAAACGCCTTCTTACACAACATCTCTAGGAAATAAGATTAAACACAGACCTCTAATGGCAGAAAAGCTAGATCACAAGTATAGACAGCACTAATAGTCTGACTTTATGATGCAGAGCTTCATCTTGAGAAAATCGAGTCTTTTTAGTGAAAGTGTATTTTATAATAGTCTTAGAAGAAGAGCTCTACCCGTGGATGGGATGAGTCCAAAATATCCTCTGTCAGCTCATGAATTCTAGTTGGGCCCTCTGATTCTTGTCTCTTATTTCCCTGTCACCGTGAAGGCTGTGGGAAGGTTACGGGAAGGTCATTATTATTCTATTTCCTTCTCACAGCTTCTCTTTGAGGTCCAGTATCCCCAGGTCCTAGAGGAGGGATGTAAGCCATGGTGAGGTTCAGTGGTGGGTATATGGTGGGGCTGGAGACGCAGGATCTGGTTGGAGACGCCCGGCCCGAGTTGCCTGCAAGACTCCACACTCTGTCCTGGCTAGTAGCTCACAGAAATGATGTCACCATGGCTACATGAAATAAGATTTTGTGTATGAACTTCATTTCCATTAAACATCCTCATTTGTTCATATTCCTCTTGAATGCATCTTTATTGCTAACAACATTTGGATCCTGCTTTATCAGGACTTCTGCATAAACATTTTCACTGGTGTTACACTGAGTTGAGGCAGTCTGTTATCTGGCTTCATTTTTTTTTTTTTTTCAACCTCACATTTTATTATGGTTTTATCCAAATTTATTATTAGGCTTATTTATTTATTTATTTATTTATTTATGTTTATATATTTATATATTTTGTTATTTATTTTTTAATATATTTATTATTATTTATTATTAGGTTTTACCCTAATCAGTCTATTTGGTTAAGAGAGTGATTATCAGATTTCTACTGTGTGTGTGTATGTTTTTGTTTGTTTGTTTTTTATTTTTTGTTTGTTTTTAATCCTGTTTTGTCTCTCAGAAAACTTTGCTGCTTCTTATCCCTTTGCCCATATTCTGCTCAGTTCATTTGCAGTGAAGGTGCCCGCCAGACATCCAAGTAGAGATGATGTTGAGAGTAGGCCCTTGGATGTTCAGTCTGGAATTCAGGAAACTGATGTGGGCTGGATTCTACTCTTGGAAATCATCCCTTCTTTTCATCCCAGTGGCTGCTGCTGTAGATGAGAGCACCAGTTACTCTCCTTTGGATTTCTGTATTACTTTTGCCATTCTTTCACTTCACTTTGAAGAGCCTGAGTTTTTTCTAAAATGCAATTCTTTTGATGTCTGTCACATACTTGAACCTAGGTGGCTCTTTTCATTGCGTGGAGGATAAAATCCAGATTTCTTAACCTCACTTAAAAGGTTTTGCATGATACGGTACCTGCTTGATATGGTACCTATGGTTTTGCATGATATGGTACCTATGGTAGTTTCTCATGTCCTTTACTTCCAGACAATATTCTTTGCCCTTATTGTTCTCACTTCTTTCTGTGCCTTTCAAGTTCTTGCAACTTGACACCTTCAGACACTATCCTTTCATTGCCTGATCCTTCTTCCTACCACCCCAAAACCTTCTCTCATGCCTAAGTCCTTTTCTCTCTCAAGCTTTTGATTAGGTATCATTTATTATATGAAGACGGTCACTGATAAGTATGGGTTATGAGGTTCTTTATTCTAGTGTGGTTCTTATCAAAACATTGCAGACTTATCTAGGTATTGTAGTTGACATTTGCTTCTCACTCACCACTATGGGTCTCTAGATTCTGTGAGGCCAAGATGTCTCTGTTTTGTTTAACATTATATCTATATTGCGTAGCACGGTCCCTTTTAATTGGTGCTTAATATTCATTTGAATGAAAGAATAAGTAAAGTTGCTGATTATAAAACAATGTAAAATTCAACAAAGTTTCTATATTCCAGCAGTAACTAGTTGTGAAGTACAGTGAGAAAGATAGAATTAACCAATCTCTCTGTCTCTCATCTGAATATTTAAGAGTATATAATTTAGATATATTCAGGACCTCTAACACAAACAATGAATGTACAGGTTGCCGACAAAGAACACTGTGCTGAGTTGAATAATTATAAACACATGTCATGTTGATGACTGGGAATTTTGAAAATTGTCAACATATCAAATTTCCTTGAATCTATTTACAAATGCCTCATGAGTCAAATACAATTCAAATGAATTTTATTTCTGGAACTCTTGAGTTGTTCTAATGGTCATGTGGAAAAATAAATGAGAAAAGGGAAGAAAATTTAAAAACGGAAGAAAAATAATTTGAACATTCAATTAAAGTATAGTACTTCAAACAGTGAAACAGAATTAGACGCCCAGAAAAATAAGTATAGGATAAAAGTGTAATATGAAATCAGTTGAGAAAGATGACTAATAAAATACTTAATAAATATTTTGAAAAATATAAATGTTGATCCCTGTCTCACACTGTGTACTGAAGCATGTAATTATAATAGTCTTTTTTGATATAATGTAGTGATAATGTGCCATCTTATATATATGAAGATGCTTTTGGAAGCTCTTTTTCCCTAGTATTCGTGATTTATTTGGACATACCTAAAACACTTCAGTCCATTTTTTTTTAAAGATTTTTTTTATTTATTTGCCATAGAGAGAGATCACAAGTAGGCAGAGAGACAGGCAGAGAGAGAGGGAGAAGCAGGCTCCCCGCGGAGCAGAGAGCCCCATGTGGGGCTCGATCCCAGGACCCTGGGACCATGACCTGAGCCGAAGACAGAGGCTTAACCCACTGAGCCACCCAGGTGCCCCCAGTCCATTATTTTTTTGTTATCAAGATCCTAATTTTGCAAGATGACTGGCTTTGACCCAGAAGTGGTATCTGTGGATACAAAGGAGAGGGAAGATGATAGGATCACTATTGGTTCCAGCTCTTAACCTTGACTGTCCTGTACCTTGCTGTAAGGACAGGTCTTGGATTGATATTTAGCATGATACATTTATTCTCTGACTTTTTACTAAGGATAGGGGGTTCAGATGCATTTTTTGCTTCTGAAGTCCTCAAATAAAATAAACTAGCGGTCAAATTTTGACTGTTTTCAAAGATTTGGAAAACAAATTATAAATCACCTACTCTTCCAGTTTAGTAGAAGCTATGTTTTTAATTTAAGTACGTGTGATCTCTCAGACATAAACTAGCTGTGTGATTGTTTAGCACTCTTAGAGCTAACTTCTTAACCTACCCTAAGTATAAGTACACTTATTTTTATAATCGTGTTTGGCATGTTGTTCAAATAAGCTAAGTATACTCATTCTTGTACCCAGTGGCATTGGTTTCTAATAAAGCACATCAGTTCTGTTTTTGCTGTTAGACCTTCCAGTATCTACTCTAAGGTTTTGTAGCATAAGAACGATCAGTGCCTATCCGAAACATTATAGGTCTTGGGGTGTTATTTTTTTAACAGCGTTATTTAACAGAATTCTATCTTTTTTGTTGTTGTTGGTTTTTTTTTTTGTTTTTTTTTTTTGTTTTTTAAATAATAGTTCACAACCTGTCCTTTTGCTACTGAATGACGTGGATCTATCCTTGGTTTTACAGAGAGAAGAGAAGAAGAAGATTTTGAAGAGAAGAAAGCTATCAAGAAAAAAATTAAGGAGCTTAAATTTTTAGATTCTAAAATTGCCCAGAACCTTTGTACGTATGATTCCTATAAATTATTTCATTTTCTTTATGACTTCTTTTTCATTTCATTATTGTAATATTTTATGATTTGCTTAATAACTTTAAAGATAATTCCTTTCCTTTAGGCTATTTATGGGTTAAATTCCTCAAAAAATTAATATGTATTAGAAAATAAAGCTAAGAAAAGTATTTAGAATAAAAATATATCTTGTATAACTAAAATCTTTATATTTTGGATATATTCTAAAATCTATCTTCTATATACTTTGTCTAAGTATATAAATAACAAGTTAAGAAATTTAGGTGATGACATAACATTTTAAAAAGTGGTAGCAGATTTTTTCTTTTAAACCTTCGAATCTCTATTATTTTTGATACTTGATCACACACAAAAGAGGTTGGAATATTAATGGAAATTAGGATGATGAATAAAATGAATTCCATTATCCCATCTGAGCAGTTCAAAGCCTTTCCTCAAAAGTAATGACTGGAAATATTTTAGATTTAATTACTGTTACAGGAGCTAAATAGTTAGTATTAAATTGTCTCCCTGACTGAATTACTATGGGAGGAGAGGGCAAAGAGTTTTGCTTCTAACTCATTTCTAATCGTAACTTAAATGCATCAAAGATAGTTTGCTTGGAACTGAGATAATACCCTATGTATATATTACTTTCTGATGTTGTGAGAGGAATACAATGTGGAGAATCTAGAGGCATGGAAAGTTAACATGGCTTTTAGTCTGCCTTTCAATTATTACATGCCTCAAGAGAGCTTTTAACAAGCGTTGGGAACAAAAATTCTTTGGTGTGAGGCTAAAGATCCATGCTATCGATTAAAGAAGGAATTATGTTGGAGGCAGTAAGCGTAAAAGACAGAGTTGGCATTCCTTCTGTGAAAGTTTTGAGATCTCCTTCCTTTCCTGCTTACTATGACAGGGCCATCCCTTTCCTGTATTGTGGGTGTGCCAAGATACTACTCGGTTTCTGGGCACAAATTGATCGCACATCCCTACACTCTTGAAGGTAGATGTCATCATGTGACTTGCTTGGGTCAATGACAGTGTAAGTGGAGATGAGATAGCTTTTGTGTGGAAGCATTTATTGCTGGTGTGAGAAACTCCAGTGTTCTTTCTCCTACACCCCAGAATGGCAGTAAAAATGGTGTCCATCACCCTGATGTGAAGATTGTATCAGGGCTCTTTCTGATGTGTAATGGACATGTAGTCTGAATTAGAAATGATTTGTGTATGTATGTATATATGTGCGCATGCTTAGATTCCTGAGATTTGGGGGACTGTTACATAATACAGGTATTTCAGAGAATTTTCCCTTTTAAAGGAACATTGACTTCAAAGCATTATTAACTTAGATAATCTCAAAAAGTTCTATTCTCTGGGATCAGAAAGAGATTTTTTCCTGAAAAGTGTCCATGACTTGGGTTACTGATTCCTAGGTTGAACTCTAAATAACCTCGTTAGGGATCCTGAAATACCATTTTATTTATTTATTTACCTGCAGATCTATTTATTCATTTGAGAGAGGGAAAGACAATGCTTGGATGGGGAGGGGCAGGGGGAGAGAGACAAGCAGACTCCTGTGGAGCAGAGAGCCCTAGTACCCTCAGATCATGACCTGAGCCAAAGTCATATGCTTAACCAACTAAGCCACCCAGGCACCCCAAGAAGTAGCATTTTTAATAGAATTCTTTTAGGTGGGTCAGCCATGATAAGTTAGCACTGATATCCAACTCAAAGTTGCATAATTGACTTTGGTATTCTTTACATGTGACAGAACATGTGCTAAATGGGATTTCAAATTTAATAATGGCTAATGATTATTGATTACCTTTATGTGTTAGTTTTATATTTGGTCCTTTAATCTTTACTATAACCCTATTACAGAGGTAGGAACATTAACGTTATGGGTGGGTATAGCTGTTCAGTGACTTGAATAAGTTGGTTTATTTTGAAAATGGTCAGTAGGTATAGGTTATACTATTCCCGTTTAGAGATAACAAAATCATATTATACAGAGAATATTATTTTTGTTTTATTTTATTTTAGCTAGAGGATATAGATCCATCCATTTTATTGTCAAACACGTTTTAAAATTTAAGATTGAAAAGTCCAGAATTTAAACCATGTCATATTATGATGTAATCCATTTCTGGATTCTTCTTGCCCTCTTCGATTGTAGCAAGTGTTATGATTCAAGCTTTAAGAAGCTTTAACAACCTATAATTATAGTCTGATTCACAGCTGGTTTTTGTCTGTGAAATTTGGTCTTTTGAGATACTGAATTCTGAAAAGAGTCTTGTGATAGTGACAAGGCTCTATGTTGTCACTTGGAGATCTGAGATACTGTCTTAGATTTCTCTTCACTGAAATATTTGATAGAATTTTGAAGAAAGGATCTAAAAATCTACTCCTTTATTTACCTATTTATTCAAAAGTGTGTTAGGTTCTCCCTGTATTTGAGTTCATAAAGGGTTTGGCAAAGACCCTGGGCTCAGCATAAAAGGTTGAATTGCAGCCACTCCAGGCTCAAGAGATGTCTTAGGAGTTTTACAAGGTTCATATGCTTTACCAGATTTTTGGAGTATTAGAGCTATAAAGGGAGGAACCCTGGAATCTATGCATTAATGTAAAGGTTTAAATATTTATAAGTTCTCTTGAAGAAAACATGTGTGACTGGTTCCAAATCTGCACACTTTACACTTCTTCACTGAACTCAGTTTCCCACTGGGATCTATGTAATCACATTTTGAAGGATAAGATGCATGTTAGTAAAAATACTCACTTTAATGGGTCTTTTGGAGGCTTTAAATGGGTATCTCATATTCTCAGTAACTTTTAATTTGTTTTTTAAAGGTCTAGGCTTGTCTTCTGAATTTTGTGTTATACATTAGGCCATTTTCAACTCTTCTGTCATTTTTTTTTTTACCTTAGAGCAAATGTTTTTAAAATCTTATTCATAAGTTATAAAAACGACATAGTTCAGTCTTTATAAATACAGACATGTTATTTATAACAATAACATGATTATATGTTATTTTAACTATATAATAATCAATACCTGAAAGCAGTGGGTGAATTAGAAATATAGAAGAAAGACAAAAAATAAATTATGTCCATTCACAAAGTAAACTCTTCTATTCATTATGCATGTTGTATATACAAATATACACACAAATGTATATTTATATACATATATACCTGTTGTATATATATACATGTTGTATATATATAAAATATATACTATATATTATGTATATTATATATAATATATAAAAATAATATATATACATGTGTATATATACACATGTGTAAATATAGTATATATTCTTTAAAAGTGTGTGAGGTCATATAAGGTTTTTTTCTGCAATTTTTTTTTTTTTAAATCTCCAAGGCCATCTTTACTTTGGACACCAGTCACAAGTTTGGGGGTCCCCTAGACCACTCTTAAATATGATAATTTGTTAGAAGGACTCACAGAACTCAATGAAAGCTATCTGACTCAAGCTTAAATGATACAGATTAAAAGTCAGCTGAGGAAAGAGTTACATGGGGCAGAGTCCAGGAGAGTTCTGAGGGTCAAGTTTTTAGCCATGGACAGTTCTAGGTTCTCCCAGCAATGATGAATAATAATACCCACTAATTATTGCCAACCAGGAGGCTCACTTAAGCCTTGGTATCCGGCATTTTTACTAGGTCTTGGTTATGGGTGAACCCCTGCAAGACTGACCTTAGTTTTCAGACCCTTGAGAGGTCAGGCTAATACTGCGACCCAACCCCCCGCCCCACCATAAATCACATTATTAGCATAGTCTAGATAGGTATTTCCTGATTAAGTTTAAAAAATATCCTTTTCAGGATGGAGGAGATAGATATTTCAAGGGCATTTTTCTCCACATTGCCATAATGGCTTAAGTATATAAAAGTATGTATTTTTTTTCTCTCAATAACTATGTTATGCTTCAGAGTTATTTTATTCTTTGATCTTTGTATTTAATGTTACAATCTTTTCTATATTTCTGTGTCGTATCCATAGACTAGGTTTCTTGAGTGAAATTAATTGCTTCTCAAAAGAAATTAATAATTTCAAAGATTCTGCTTAATCTTTCTAAATTTGCAATTCAGGTATATTTTAACAGTTTACCTTTTCAGTTTGCTTATGTTAAGGTTTAACAAATTATTATTTTTCTTTTGTCTTTTTTTTTCTTACTCTTTTAATAAAGGTTACATATATTTTGCTCATTTTACTTTTTTTATCCTAAATGAAGAAAAAACAAATGCTTTTAGTCTTGAGGCGGGTTTATCCCCTCAACTTCCTTGCTTTTTAATTGTTTTGATGCTTCAATGGGTTTCCCTTTTATGGTGTCAGATACCAATCTTTTCACATATTTTTCATCAACTTTTATGCTTAAGATGTTCTCTTACCATAAAGAAGCTAAATTGGCATGTTAAATTTCTTTTAATAATCACTTTTATTAATATTTGCATCTAATTCTACAGTCATATACAACTTGTTTTGTACATGATGTATAGATTTAGATTTTTCTCTACCCATCAATTACTGATGATCTTTGAGATCATATAGTTAGCATATTTTTGTGCTTTTTTTTTATTGTCTACTACAGGGTTATTTTGTTATAATTCCATTAATCTCTGTTGCAATAGCATTTATACAATTTTGTTAGCCCATTTTGTTGGGATATTAAGGGTTATACCCATCCATAGTTTCTAGCACTGTTTTCCCATATTTATGACTAGTTGAGTTCAGAAATGTGTCAACAAAGCTGGTGATGAGAACACATACGGTACCCTTGTTGCTTATCTGTAGATGATCCATGGTACCTTGGGTATATGGAATACAGCCTTCATGAAAGAAGTAGACCATGTTTTCTCAGCCTTGCCAAACACGCTGTCTATGAAAATACCTACAGACAAAATGACATAAGTTCAGCATATAAAATAAATTAGTGGGCTAGGGGTAGCCCACTACTACTAATGTAAAGTTGAAATTCTTAGTAATTTTATCCAATCTATATTGGATATATTACCCAATCTAATCTATTTGGATAGTTTTCCAGGAAAATTTGTTTTCCAGTATTGGATATTCAAGCTTTAGTTACATGCAGAGGCTATTTTTCTAGGATATTGTGTATAATATTTTGAAATAGGGAAGTGCTCTTATAACTTACAATAGTGTTAGTGCACTACTTAGCAGTTTCTTAAAATATTTTTTTGTGAACTATTTAGTAGGGCTGGAAGATATTATATAAGTTAATAACATACATGTTTAGACAAATATTACATGTGCATCTTGGAGTTTCATAGTTCTTTTTATTATAATGTGATATTTTTATGGCATACCAAATATATTTCAGGATTTTTTTTTTAATCACATGAAAATTGGCACCATTCCGTGATAGGCTAATAACTAAGCATTAAAAATCAACCTTGTAACCAGCATAATAATAAAGGACTGTTGCTTAAATAGTAGTTCTAAAGCTAGAGTAGAAAATGTGCTAATGAAAGTTCCCCCCTAGTAATTACATTTAATGTTTCAAGTCTCTCATTTTATGAATTATTTTTGATTTTTTATATGGAACTACGTCTCAAATTCTTTCCTTCCCTTACTCATCATGAGCCTCTCTCTCCTCCTTTTAGCAATCTTCCTGAGCTCTTTTCGGGTGCCATACGAGGAAATCAAAATGATGATATTGGAAGTGGATGAAACACAGTTGGCAGAGTCTATGATTCAGGTAAACAAACTGGCAGAGAGCTTAAATTCCAATATTTCATTGCAAGCTTCTCATTAAATAGAAATTTGTAAGTGAAGCAAAATTCTTAAACCAAATCATTCAACTGGAAAATCATTGCTGCATAATTAGTTTTAGCATAACTTCTGCTTTGCCAGGAGATAAAACTCTGTATCTTCTCTTAACTGCAAACCAAATATAATGCTATCAAAATGATTACATTTCAATTATTTTAAATGACTCTTTCTGAAAGGCAACTTGTTTAATTTTACATATATGTTTTTGTTTTGGTTACAGTTCAGTTTAGTAATATGTTAATTAATGTTTATTTGTATAATTCTTTTAGAATATGTTTTTCTTAGACTTATGAAGTCATATTATGATTTGGTATAGAAGATAGAGGGAGTGTTCTCTTTATTTGAAGCTAGCTTCATGAACAACCCTCCCTTGAGTCATTGGTGTTCCTATGAGTGCTAGAAATCGTGGGCATAGCATTCTGAATCCATTCAGGAGGCTATGAGGTTTTTCAAAATGGTTTTTACCCACAGTAGTATTTAAGGAACACGAGTGTGGGGCCAGAGTTACTTGCTGAGTTCCACATAAGGCATCAATAATGCATATCTTGATAAAATGTAAAACCGGTGAATCAAACCACAAAATATATAGGGAGAGAATAATCTGTTTACTATCTTTCATTCTTATAATGGATGTACTTGGGAAAGGATGTTTTTTTAGCAATAAAATGAAACCAGAGATTATTTGTTAGTGTCAGCACATCTTTAAAATTATTTCAGACATTTACATCAGTAGATGGTATCTTTAGCAGCCTTTGACTTGCCTCTCCTACCTTGTCTTCCCAATATGGCTGTGACATAATCCCAGTAGGAGTTTGCCCTGTGAGTCGCTGAGACTCCCAAACAAACGATTCAGTAACTCTTGAAGGTTTCATCCTCTGGCACTTTCTTTTTACTAGATTTTTATCTAATTTACTTTTGGCTATAAATGGACATTGTTGTTCGGAGTAGACTTCAAGTTCCTTAAAGGAATTTTTTCTACTTAATACGTGTTTGTGTTTTTCCTAATGTGTTTGTTGAATATTTACAGAGTCGCTTTTAACTTGATTATATGAATGCGTTGGATGTTCAGGTGGCTCTTGGGTAGAGATGGAGGAAAAATTTGGATTTTTTTAAGTTCATGTCCAACGATCATCCAGTTCTGTAAAATTTCTTGATATATTAGTTTTCTATTGCTGCTATAACAATTTACCACAACTTCAGTAGCTGAAAATAACACAAATGTATCAGCCTACATTTCTATTGAACAGAAATCTGGTGTGTGTCTTACTTACCATGCTTAAGTCAAGGTGTTGGCAGGCTTACATTCTTTTCTACAGGATTTAGAAAAAGATTCTTTTCCTGGCTCCTCGTGGCTGCTTACATTCCTTGGCTTGGGACACATTTCTTCAACTCTGAAGCAATGTTGCCTTTCTCTCTCCTTTCTTTCGTAATCACATCTCCCTCTGGCTCCATTATTCTGTTTCCCTCTTTCACTGGTAAGAACCTTTGTGGTTACATTTGGCAGTTCAGATAATACAGAAAAATTGTCCTATTTTAAGGTCCGCTGATAACAACCTTGATTTCCCTTTGCCATGTAACCTCATATTTCCACAAGTTCTTGGGATTAGGTGTGGGCATCTTGGAGGATGTGGTTTGGGTCATCTTGCCTACCACACCTACTAATATAAAATGAGTTTTGGGGATTTAAGATCTAAAGACTTAGTTTGAATATTATTATATTAAAAATAAGAATTTCATGCTCTTTGAAGTCTGATTTAAAAAATATGTTCCTAATTGTAAAGTGAAGAACTGCCAATTTTGAAAAGGGCATAGAGAAAACATTACTCGGTAATTATCACCATTTCGGTAAGTTCTGTTCTGAATCATAACTTTCTTCCGTCTTTTCTTATTACTTATTCCTATATAACCAGATGTCAGTGATATGCTGTTTGTTGTTGTTGTTGTTTAGTATGCTGTTTTTGATGTCAGTTCTCTATCTCATTCTTGACCCATTTGCCTTCATTTGTCATATAGTAATTAATTCATTTAGCAAATATTTTATTTTACCTACTATGTGCAGGGCATTACGTCAGGCTCAGTTAGATGTGGAATTTATAGTTTGGCAAGGGAAATGACATTTGCATAAACATGAAATAAACATGACTGGATCAGGATTAATTGATTTTAAGATTTATAGGCTGTGTTAGGGGAGTGCTGTGCCATGTGTGGAGGCAAGGGTTCTTACATGTGTGCATGTGTAGAGGTGAGGGTTCTGCAGGGTTGGATAACAGTATGGATGTAGAAAAGGCAGTAGGACCATGTGAGTAATGTAGCAGGCGTCAGTTATTCTGGTCCTAATAATTCCCTGTGCTGTGAGGGAAAAGCTGGGGGGTGGGAGCAACTGCAAAAAGTTTAGTTTGATAGGACCTTAAGATTTGTGAAAGGATGGTAAATTTGATAAAGGGAGAGACCAAGGAAGTTTGGGCCTCTATTCTTATAAATCACAAGAATTTCATTGCAAAGCAAAGCTAATGAAGTGAAAAATTAATAAATTCATGATAAAGGTTAATTATATGTGAACTACAGATATCTAAGGGGATTTGATGGTCATCTAAAAGGATCATGAAGAAATTCAGAGACCTGGTTAGTAAATAGCTCAAATAATCTAGCTGTCAGCTAGAATGGTTGAAGGAAACAAATAACTAGGTCTTTGGGCCTCAGGCAGTTTTCATAAGAGAAATTTCTATTTGTATGGAAAAATCCTCTATTGCTTTTATTCAGTTGGTAGTTTTAGTAATAATACTTTTTTAGGGATGATCTTAAATTGTCACTTTTTTTGTTTGTTTTTGGCCAGTCAACCAAGTTTTTTTCCAAAGGTACACAGTGAGTCCACAACTTGTTCTTTGATCTAACTCCTTTGATACAGAATGTCCTCTAACATTATTTTTAACTAATGACACCTTTTGGGGGGGAGTTTTTCCCCATAAATATATATATAGCATGATGTAGGCTTAATTATAACTTATACTTGACTTGGGTTTGTACAGAGTATACTGATGTTATAATCTGGAGATGTGAGCACCAACCACTCTTTTTCTTAATTTTAATATCAGGACACTAACTTGCTTATAACACTGTTATAGTCAATTTTATTTTGATACAGAGGATCTGTATAGACTTTGTCTCCAGGATTGTGTAATCATTAAAATTCTAACAGGGAAGATAATTTGTGTGTTTATTTGGCTTTTCTCCATTGGGAGTGTTTCTCTTGTCTAAATGTGTGGCTTGGGAAAGGCCATGGATAAAAGACAAAGGAGCTGAAATAACGCAGAGCCTGTGGTTTCTGGACAGCTGATGATATAGGCAAAAGACCATGGGTACTTAAGTTCCTAAAGGAGCTCCCTATAGGCTTTTTATATGCAAAGTGTATCATTCTGTGTCTTCAGTGCCTTCCCAAGTTTACCTTCCCATCAGAAAAGTTTGTTTTAGAGATACTTTAATTTTTATTATTAAAACTGTAATCATGTTCATTAAATCTTGCAAGCAGTTTCATTAAAATTTCCTGAATTTCATTTCTTTTTCTTGCCTTTTAGTAGCAGTATGATAATTTCTTTTATCCCCTTGAATGAAGCGTTAAAATGTTTGGCTTTGCCTGAAATTTCTGACATTTAATTCCCTAAAGCTGAAATGTAATTGATCACATTTACCCAGGTGAGAAATCTGTTCCTTTGGTGTAGGTTGAGTTTTTCTTTCTCCGTTTTATGGTTAATCAAATAAACATTCAGTAGCACTTGATTTGAATATATAACTCTGGAGAGAGAAGAGGAAAATTGACTGCTTTCAGGATGCAGAGAATGTAGTGTAAGGCTGAGTACAAGGCTGAGGTTACCTAGAAACAAAAGGAAAGGTTGACTTTTTCAGTGGTTTCTTTCCCATAGTTGATTAGTAAGTCTTTCTAGAATTCAAAAAGCACATTTGGTGAAGATATTTTCTTGTGGTTTTAATTTTTAGAACCTAATAAAACATCTTCCTGATCAAGAACAGTTAAGTTCATTGTCTCAGTTCAAGAATGACTATAACAACTTATGTGAACCCGAGCAGTTTGCTGTTGTGGTAAGTACCGTCCATCTCTCAGCGTTTGCTCTTCTGGGTGGGGGTTTTTGTACTGTGCCACACGGGAAAGGAAAGGTCAGGTCTTTTCCCATCGGGATTGTTTCATAAACCTTCAGTGTCCATCTTGCTTTTTTTTAACCTCAGGATATTTATGAAAAATTATCTTGATTTCAAATATATATATTGAAACTGTAGCCTTAAGGGAAGTCCAAGGAGTTTTTAAGAGCATGAACATGATTTTGTGTGTGTGTGTGTGTGTTTTCTCTCTTTCATGTGAGAATGTAAGGTGAAAACTGCACTCCTATGGCAGAAGGGTATATTTATGTTTTATTCTGAAGCTATGTATTCCAACATATTGCAAGAATAGCTTCAGTTTCTTGTTCTATCGCTCACCTCCATTCATCTCCTATTTTGGACTCGAATTACAAATACAGTTTCCTTCTTGGCAATGAAGATGAAAAATGAATACCTTTTTAAGAAAAAATCTGAGACCCCTTTATAATCATCTCGTTCCAGCCTCCTTATTTTATACAAGTTGGGGTCCAAAGAGGTAAAAATACTTGCCAATGTTATATATTAGCTGAGTTGCAACTTAAAATTAAGATTTTATCAAGCTTTCTTCTGTTCTTTTTTCCTTCCATTATCATTTTGAGGTTGGTTATGTTTAGTCATCATGACAATACTTAAGTGTTTCATTTCTTTTTAATTTTTTTAAAGATTTTACTTATTTGAGGGAGAATAAGAGAGAGAGGGAGAGAGAGAGAGAAAGAGAGAGAGAAAGAAACAAGCGGAGGGGGGCAGAGAGAGAAGGAGAAAGAGACTCTCCACTGAGCACGGAGCCTGACACAGGGCTCCATCCCTGGGATCTTAACCTGAGCCAAAGGCAGATGCTTAACCAACTAAGCCACCCAGGTGCTCCCATTTCTTTTTTATATGTGAGATTCTTTATTTCCCTTTTATCTTCAGTTCTATTACCAGCTTCCAGGGATATGATAGAATTGTATTTGATATAATTTTGAAAATTTGGGTTGACTAACTAAAGGACTGTCTGCATACCATATTTTGCATGTTATAGGCATTTGCTCTTGAACTACTTCCTGTCCCTTCATAAACCCATTCTCCTCACCCCTCTCCACAGCACCTGTCCCCTTCCTGAGTTCACAAAACTCTGATTAGAACACAGAAAGGGGAAAATAAAGGGTTTTCCCCTATTCATTGTCTTAAAATTTTGATAGCTTATTTACAAAAGTGTTTTTCTTTTTTCTTACTCAGTTCTTTAGAGTACCATTTTATCTTCTCTTTTTCTCTTTCTTCTGTATTTCCTTCTTTGCTTTATATTCTATTACCTGATCACATTGTCTTTCTTTTGATCCCTATTTGATCCCTGTCTTCCACTGGGAATAAGTGAGTAAGGGAGAATTTGCATTAAGTTTTTAACCACAGACTTTTTTGCCCATCTCTTTTGACTCTTGAATGAAGATTACAAAATGTAAAATTACAGTTTTAAAGTATTTCCCATTCACATTAAATCTGAAAGACACACAAGCTTATGTGAAAATGCATATTTAGCAAGTAACATTTTACACTGAGCATCATCACAGAGAAAATGTAAAATTCTTGCCATGTTTTAATGATTTTCACAGAAGAATGAGCTCAAACTTGCAGTTATTTTAGGTGTATTTAAAATAGCCAGATTATGCCCTTCTTTGAAAATCTGGAGTTCACTTCAAAGAGCCATGATTTACAAGCAGATCACACTAGCACTACATTCTAGCACTACATCATAGTGCTAGAGCTTATAGTTTTGATTTTTAGACAGAGATGGACCACTTCCATTTTGAGACATCTCGGCTCAAAGTTAACCTTGAATCTACACGTTCTATGCTGGGTTGTACCTGATTGCAAATGAAATTTAATGTAGAAAGAGTAATTCTATTGAAAAACATTGGCTATAAATAATATGAACCGTGCTTTATTATATGTTGATAGTGAATGTTCTTGAAGACATTTTTGTAAGTTCTAGTTTGTGTGGTACTAAAATTTTAAGACATAATTGCTTTCATGAAGAAAGGAAAAAAATTTGAGAGGGGAAATACAGTGTGTGTGTGTATGTGTGTGTATTAGTATTTATTTATTTATTTTGTCAAATAGTAATGTTCTTCAACTTTACCTTCTTCCATTGCGACTTGTCATCACTGCCAGTCTCCCTCTATTTCTCAGACACCTCTCCCCCTCACCAAAAAAAAGGGGGGGGAAACGTGCTTAAAGTTCTAAACAGTACTTGAGAATTACCAAAAAAAAAATGATGGCCAAAAATTATAGAACACTGTGGAATGCCTGAAGTTTTTGGTACTTTCTGAATTAAAAGCTCAATATTAAGTTTCTTTAAAGAGTGGTATTTTTTCAGTTTATCAGGGTAATATAAGTAACATGATTTGGTGGTTTTAGGGAGCTGGTTATAATGATCATGTATATTTTTTTGATTCCGATTATATTGTTTCACTTTTAAAGTAATAAATTTAATTATGTTTTTATCAAAGATGGGCTATTACTTTGGGATAACTGCAGATTCCTACATGACTTTGATCTTGTAGAAGAATATTTACTCATTGACTAAACTTAGATTTAAAGTACTAATTATTTTTACCTAAAAACCATCAATGTTTCACAGATAAGGAATAGGCAAGGGTTAGGATTGCCTTTGCACCACCACCCCCAAAATGTTTCATTTTCACCCAAGAGACTTACTTTTAGCTCTTTGTCGTATTCAGGTTCTGTAACCTGATAGTGATTTCTTTCTTTCTTTCTTTTTTTTTTTATGATTTTATTTATTTATTTGACAGACAGAGATCACAAGTAGACAGAGAGGCAGGCAGACAGAGAGGGAAGCAGACACCCTGCCAAGCGGAGAGCCCGATGCGGGACTCGATCCCAGAACCCTGAGATCATGACCCGAGCCAAAGGCAGCGGCTTAACCCACTGAGCCACCCAGGTGCCCCCTGATAGTGATTTCTATATTGTTTTCATTTTAACAAAAATAAGTTAAGGGTAGCTCAGCCAGTTTGTTGTCCCAACTCTTGGTTAGGATCTCAGGGACATGAGATCATGCCCCATGTCAGGTTCCACATTGGGCGTGGAGCCTGCTTAAGATTTTCTCCCCCCCCCTTCCTCTTGCTCTCTCGTTCTCCATCTCTAACTTAAAAAAAGTTATAACTCTACAATTATATTATTTGCCAGTTTAAATTTTTCTTTCATCAACTAATATAAATTTACTGATTTGATTAATGTGAATTACATACAGATTTCTCGGAAAGGTGTGTTCCATTTCAACCAGCATCAAAATTTGATAGAATAAAATCACTGTAGCTGTTTGTGTTATGTAATTGATCTTAATTCCACTAAAGAATTATGTAAAACAATAAAAAGCAGCTCTACCAGGACATTGGCATTTGTTTATTTTCTCTTTGATAGAAAGGCAATGTGCAAAAATAAACATCCAAAATGCTAGTAACCAATGTCAGTTGCAGACCAATTCGAATATATAAGATATAACATGTAAGTTAGAAATATGCTTTAACTTTTGTCATGTATTATTTAGATACAACTTTTTAGGACTCTGTCCTGTTACAGAGTATGGTATACAAATAGCCAATTGAGAAATACTATGCAAATAGTCATGAAATTTTATGTTTCTGAAGCTTTCTTTTAAAAATATATTTTATATTTTATTTTTTTAAATTTAAATTCAATTATTTAACATTAATGTATTATTGGTTTCAGAGGTAGAGGTCAGTGATTCATTAATCTTATATAATACCCAGAGCTCATTACATCATGTGCCCTCTTTAATGCCTATCACCCCGTTATCCCATCTCCCAACCCACCTCCCCTCCAGCAACCCTCAGTTTGTTTCTTATGATTAAGAGTCTGTTGTGGTTTGTCTCCTTCTCTGATTTTGTGTTGTTTTAGGACTCCCCTATGGTACGCTGTTTTCTTTCTTAAATTCCACATATGAGCGAGATCATATAATTGTCTTTCTCTGATTGACTTTGATATGTCTGTATTCTCTCCTGGTTTTCTATAACATAGTATTTCATATGCACTTTATTTTTCCCTTGAAACTGGAAGCAAAATTTTTTAATGGAGATACTGTCACTATCCAAAAAAAGTTTTTAATGCATGAATACCAGGTACAGGTACTTCCATGCTATAAAGAGTTTAGTCACTCATCCGTTACTTTTAATAATTCAGAGTCTTGAGATACCTTTCTGAACTAATTCTCTTTTCGATTTTTATGACTTGGACATTAGCCAGTTAGAGTAGGACAGTTGTAAGCTGCTCTGGGGCTGGTCCCATCTGTGCTCTGTAGTCTAGTTGTGATGGTGATGCTGGTGGTGGTCTGGTACCTTTTGGAATTGATCCTCCAGTGCTATGAATTCAGGGTCTAATAGTCTAATGATACGATTAAGTTGTTTTTGTAGCTGAATAAACCATACTTATATGTCCTATGTTTTCTGGGAGATGTTGACATATGAAAAATAATATCCCTTTAAAAATCTTAATTTGAAATATTCTTTCCCCTGGACAGTTCTGGACTCTCTTTGTTGTTGAGATATCTTTTTATATTTGGTATGCCCTATCCTCTTCCTTTATTCACCTTAACTTTCCATCAATAAGTGAAGAAGTGAAAATATACCTGCCTACCTCTTTTCTTGGATTTCTTCCTTCCCTCTTCAGCTCTAATACCTCCTCATTTATCCTCCCCAAATATTGCCTACTTACTGAAGGTTTACTCCCCTTGAGTAGAACCAGATTTTAGTTGTATAACTATTTTTTTATATTTTCAGTTTCTTTCATCAGTAAACCATTAGGTAAAATCACTGTTCTCACAGTATCGTGGTTTAACTGTGGGAGAAATCAGATATGTGAATATTCAGTGGGATCAGAAGATGAGCGGAAGTTTGGAAAGATGCCTAAAAATTTGCATTTGAAACTTGATGCATTAGACTTTCTTTGATTAAAAATTCTAGGTTTTTGAGTATTTGTCTCCACATTACTTAATTCTCTTAAGCTGTCTGTTCTTCAAAGGGATTAAAGCATTTATAGGAAGGTTGAACTGAACAAATGCCCTGTTTGTATTCTGTATTTTGAGCTACCACCATTTGGTGTCACTATAGGGCAGGGTTTTTAAACTTTGTGCAGGAGAGCCCTTTGTTGTTTTGTTTTGTTTTGTTGTTGTTGTTGTTGTTTTAATCAAAAACTGTTGTAGGATATTTATGAATATTTCCCTGCATTAAAAATGCCTGTTTTAAAATATACCCTAATATTCTTGTTGTAAAACATTCAAATAACGTATAAAAATAGTGAATACAATGTGAAAGTTCCTTGTATCTCACTAGCTCACTGCATTCCATATCTTCATATTTCCAACACATAGTGTATCTTCCAGCACATGGTAACCATATGATAGTAAGTAAATGCATATATGAAATAAGAGATGAACAGAAAGGAGGGAAAATGTATGGTAAGAACAATAAAATAACAAAATTTGAAGAGATTTTTAAAGAAGATTTTGCTGTTTTAAACATTATTTTCAACATTTCGTTGAACTTCTTCCAATCCTGTTTCTTTATATTCCCAAATACATGCGTGTTCATGTGAACATTTAGAAAAACATATTGTTCTAAAACTTTGTCATTGTAAAAAATATATTTTGGAGATAGTTATTTTCATGATGAACTGGTTTAAAAAAAATTTTTTTTTAAGATTTATTTTTTTTGTCAGAGAGAGAAAGCACAAGCAGGGAGAAGGGCAGGCGGAGGGAGAAGCAATCTCCCCACTGAGCAAGGAACCTGATGTGGGACTCAATTCCAGAATTCTGGAATCGTGACCTGAGCCAACAAAGCCACCCAGGTGTCCCTGGTTTTAAATTCTTGAATGGTATTTTATGGTCTCTACTGTGACTTCTTCTTTTAACTATTCCTCTAAAGAAGGTTGGTTAGTTAGAGGGTTTTAAAATAATTTTGTATACATCTTCCTGTATGTACTTGAAAATTTTATTCAGAAATATTATGTCAATACCCATTTAAAAAAATTGTATGTTCCCGGGGTTTTTTAAAAGAATAATTCTGCATTCATATTTATATATACATTTGAAGGCAGTGCATCTTGGATGTTGAGAGTGTGGACTATGGGTTTCAATCCTAGACCAACCTTATTAGCTGTGTGCTCTTGGGTACTTATTTTCTGTACCTCAATTTTCTTATTTATGAAATGAGACTGTATTATTTCCTGGTACTGCTATAACAAATGACCCACTAACTTCGTTGACTTCAAACAACAAAAGATGTTTGGGGGTCAGAAGTTCAAAATGGGTCATCAGGGCTGCATTCCTTCTGATGGCTGTGGAAGGATAGTTATTTCCTTTTTCCAGCTTCTGGAGACTGCTCACATTCCTTGGCTCATGGTCCAGCATCACTGTGGCTTTTATCATCACATCTTATCTGACCCTCTCCTCTCCTTTTATGAGTCCTCTGATTATTTTGGGCCTATTTGGATACTCCAGAATAATATCCCCTTCTAAAGATCCCTAATTTAATCACATCTGCAAAGTCCCTTTGACATGTAAAAGTGTTAGGGAATAGCGGTTATATTTAAGGGATCATCATTCTACCAATCACAGTGACAGTAACAGTGCCTATCTGCATTGTGTTCTCCTGAGTATTGAAAAATCAATACAGTGAATATGTGTAAATCCTCTTAAAATGATAAACTCTTTGTAAAAGTTAGTTTTGTTATTAATATTATTTTTTAGGGAAGAGTCCCAGAATTTCAATTACTAGGTTAAAGGTATTTTTTATCTTGATAGTTTTTGCTAAATTACTTTTCCAAGATACACGTGTCAATGTATACTTAGAAACAATATGTGTGGATATTTTTTTCCCAGTATAGTCACCGATATTTAATATCATCTTTTTTTTCACTTGTTTTTATATATTTAACTTCATATTTTTTGGTTATGAGATGATATTGAAGCAGTTATTATATATTATTTTTCTTCTTAGAACTGCCTATAGTATCTTTTATTTTACTCTTTTTTCCTTCTAGTTTGTAGAATCTTAGGTAATCTTTTTGTTACTTCTTTGTAAATATTTGCAGTTTTTCTTAATTCTTCTCACTTGTCTCTTTGCTTTTATTTATGATGTCTGTTGTTTTCTAGCATTTTCAAAGTTTGGTTTTAAAAGTAAGTTGAGATAAAGAGACCCATGTTACTCATTTAATGACAGGAATTTATCCTGGGTATACAGACAGGCGTGGTCCTTTGTATATAAGAAGAGCATTGTTCCTAATTTATAATAGGACCAGGTGATTCAGTCTTTAGTTAGACTGCAGGAAACATTTATAAAGATATAAAATGTGTGTGAAATACCACAGACTATCCTTCACTGCCTCCCTAAAGTTCTTCATATGCTTCCCGTTGCTCTTACATGGATGTCTGTGGTTCTTTCAAACAGCATTAGACCTTAAAAAAATCATGGAAGTATAATTGATATATAATAAAATGCACACATTTAACTTTGTAGAATTTGATTTTTTTTTAAAGATTTTATTTATTTATTTGACAGACAGAGATCACAAGTAGGCAGAGAGGCAGGCAGAGAGAAAGGGGAAAGCAGGCTACCTGCTTAGCAGAAAACCCGATGTGGGACTCGATCCTGGGACCCTGGGATCATGACCTGAGCTGAAGGCAGAGGCTTAACCCACTGAGCCACCCAGGTGCCCTGTAGCATTTGATTTTGCAGTATATAATGAAATAGATAATGAAACCATCACCATAATCAAGATAATGAGCATATCCATCACCCCCAAATGTTTCCTCAGAACTTTCTAGGAGCCCCTCCTTCCCATACACCAAAAACTCAGTCTTTAATGAAGCATTATTGCCTCCCCTCCTCCTCTAGCCTTAGTTTTCCCTTCTCTGGACTACTTTTCCTGTAAAATTTAGTATCCTTCCTCTTTGTTACTATAATGTCCTATGCATATCTCCAAATGGCTCTTATTCCCCTAGAACATAAGTTCTTTTACACAGGACGGTCTTCATTATGTTCAGAATTTTCTATAAGCTGAAGTAGCTCATGTTTATCTTCATATTTCCAACACATAGTGTATCTTCCAGCACATGGTAACCATATGATAGTAAGTAAATGCATATATGAAATAAGAGATGAACAGAAAGGAGGGAAAATGTATGGTAAGAACAATAAAATAACAAAATTTGAAGAGATTTTTAAAGAAGATTTTGCTGTTTTAAAGCAGTTTTTGGTTCACAGCAATATTGGGGGGGAAGGTACAGAGATTTCCCATATACCCTCCCCCTCCCACATCCATGGCCTCCCCCATTATCAACACCCCAGCGTGGTACATTTATTACAGTTGATGAATCATTATTATCACCCAAATTCCGTAGTTTACATTATAGCTTACTCTTGGTATTGTACATTTTCTGGGTTTAGATAAATGTATAGTGATATATATCCATCGTATGGTATCATATGGATATTGTTATTGCCCTAAAACAAATGTCTTTTAAAATCACTTTTAAAAAAAGTTTAAATTTAATTCCAGTTAATTAACATACAGTGTAATATTAATTTCAGGAGTACAATACAGTGGTTCAGCACTTCCGTATAACACCTGGTGCTCATCCCAAGTGTACTCCTTAGTCCCCTATTTGACCCATCTCCCCACCTACCTCCCTCTGGTAACCGTCAGTTTGTTCTTCATAGTTAAAATTGTTTCTTGGTTTGCCCATCTCTCTGCCTCCTTCCCCTGCCCCTTTTACCCTTTGTTCATTTGTTCTGTTTCTTAAATTCCACATATGAGTAAAATCATATAGTGTTTATTTTTCTCTGACTGACTTATTTTACTTAACACAATACTCTCTAGTTCCATCCGTATCATTGCAAATGACAAGATTTCATTCTTTTTTATAGCTGAGTAATATTCTGGTGTGTGTGTGTGTGTGTGTGTGTGTATGTATGTGTTGAAACACATTCACATATCACCTCTTCTTTATCCATCAGTCGATGGATGGGTGGGCTGTTTTCAATTTTTGGCTATCATAGATAAAGCTGCTGTAAACATTGAGGGCCATGTAGTCCTTTGAGTCAGCATTTTTTTATTTGGATTAATACCTCCTGGTTCAATTGGTGGATCATAAGGTACTTCTATTTTTAACTTTTTGAGGAACCTCCATATTATTTTCCAGAGTGGCTGCACCAGTGTGCATTCCTACCAAAAGTGCGTGAGGATTTTACTTTCTCCACATCTTCACCAATACCTGTTGTTTCTTATGTTGTTGGTTTTAGTCATTCTGACAGCTCTGAGGTGATATCTCACTGTAGTTTTGATTTGCATTTCCCCAATGATGAGTGATGTCAAGCATCTTTTCATGTGTCTTTTGGCCATCTCTATTTCTACTTTTGAAAAATGCCTGTTCATGTCTTCTGCTCATTTTTAATTGGATTATTCATTTTTGGGGTGTTGGTAAGTTCTTTATTTTGGATACTAACCCTTTATCAGATATATCATTTGTAAATATTTTCTCCTATTTCATAGGTCTGCCTTTCAGTTTTGTTGTTTCCTTTCCTATGCAGAAGCTTTTCATTTTGATGTCCCATTAGTTTATTTTTGCTTTTGTTTCCCTTGTCTCAGGAGACATAAAGTCACTTTTTAAAATGAAAATGTTAAGTATTTTTGAGATAATTATTTTAATTTTTGTTAATGTAAATCTCTAGATAATGACTTCTCTATGGCAGGAATGGGTGAATTCAAAAGCAGACCAAGTAACTTATAAGCATAAAAATCTGAATTCACTCTTTTTTTAAGAAGTGGAATTTAGGGGCGCCTGGGTGGCTCAGTGGATTAAAGCCTCTGCCTTTGGCTCAGGTCATGATCCCAGGGTCCTGGGATTAAGCCCCATATAGGGCTTTCTGCTCAGCAGGGAGCTTGCCTTCCCCCCTTTCTCAGCCTGTGTCTCTACCTATTTGTGATCTCTGTCAAATAAATAAATAAAATCTTAAAAAAAAAAAAAGTAGAACTTAACTGCCCTGTGTAATGCTGCTACTTGCTCACTTGTCACAATATGTTATGTTCTTTTGATATCACACCTACATTGGACCCTTACCTTGTTGCTCTTTTAACTCAGAAGGCCATTTTTTTTTAAGTACATTGAATATTCAGGGTATTCTGTAGAGTATTTTTTATAGTACTTAGTGGTTTTGTTTTATGTAGGTGTTGAGGAAATTGTGATTTGGTGTACAAATCATGGTTTATTGAAACACCTTTAGGAAAGACTGAGCAAGAGAGGTAAGGAATCTGAAAGTGTATATCCACTGAACTATTGCTTTTCCAGACTAAATATCTTCCAAGTCTGTGTTTCATTCATACTTTGGGTATTGGTTATTTTGAGAGCTTTGCAAATGTCCTGCTGAAAGATCAGTCATGTTTCACAGAGTTCTCACTTTAAAAGTAGTAAAAGATATGAAGTTAGTATGATACGATTTCTTTTCCATTTTGGTTTCTTGCAATTATTTCTTCCTTTTCTCTTTGATATTTCATCTTCCATCTCGTCTGTCAATGAGAGAAATCTTGCTAATCTCTTCTCTTGGAATGTAGAGTTCTGTTTTGTCTTCTGCTTTTTGGTGCCTGTCCTGGAGTCCAAGTTCTCTCAAATTTCATGATGCTTTAGACAGCACTTTGGCAAACTCATCTGCAAATCTTTCACTACCCAGGGAGGACATTTGTTTAGAATAATAAATGATTATAACTAGAGTCATAGCTATTTAAATCTTAGAGGTCTGCTTCTCTTATGATCCTAAACATTCAGCTGTTGTTCAGTTATTCTTGTCACTCTGCTTTGCAACCTTCTTGACATGCTTCTACCAGGATCCAGGACTTAATATAGGCTCACTAGCACAGATGGTTTTTCTTTCACCTAGTTCAAGGCTTATTAATTTAGCTTGCTTTCAATTCTCATTGATTTGCAGCTAAAATTCTGCAGACATTTAGAACTTCTGTAATTTTTTTTATGTTCTGATTTTTGTCTTCTGTCACCTTCAGTAGTTTAAGCTAAAATATTCATAATTCCACTTGAAGTTTTAATTAAATTTAAAGAAATTTTGTTGGTGTGAGTAGTTAAAATCAGTTGTCAGCTGGAAGGTATTTTCACCTTGCCGTCCTACTCTAAGATTTTCTTAGAAGATCTTGTTCCACAAAGATTTTTTGTAGTTCTTCGTACACATGACACAATGGAGTTAGACATTGACAAAACTTTTAAAAGTCCACTTAACATCTTGTCTTTATAAGTACAATAGGTAATACACAATAATGTGTAACAGATGTATCGATTCAACCAAATATACTGAAATATACAGAAAATTGGAGGTTTTCTTATGATTGAGTTTAACATGGCTTCACTGCCAATAGATTGAGTATATTTAAGAACCATTCTAATATTGATTGGAGCTTGCATTAAATTCTCAAGAAATGGCTCCAGGTAGCAATTTTTCTAATAATGTAGGCCCTGGCCTTCTGATGTTACAGGGGGCTGAGATCGCCAGGTATTTTATGGAAGAATTGTGACCTTGAAATTGTATTGGTAACTGCACCACCATCTATCTGATCTTTTTATTTTAATACTTGTCTCTTGAGGTTCAGAAATGATTCATTCATTTGTGCATTTGATAAATACTTATTGACTACCTACTGTGCACTGGGCATTGCTCCAAGCCCTGGGTGAAGTGAATTGGATGTGTCTCTTATTCCTTGTTGGTCTTACATTTCTGAAGATAACAATATACACATAGACAAAAACACAAGGTAATACCAAGTAATAATAAATACTCCTCAGGAAGTGGGGGGTAAGGGTGCATACGTGTGTGTGTGTGAGATTAACAAGGCCAGAAGAGAGAATATTTAGCCAAAGCTCAAGTGACTGTAGTTAACTCTGTGGCTGTCTTGGGGAAAGCACGGTATAGATGGAGGGAACCACAAGCACCAAGGCTTTGAGGGATAAGTGAATTTGGCACAGCCAAGGCCAGTGGTTGTGGCAGAGTTAGGAGATGAAAGGGGATATAGGGGATGAAGTTAGACCACGGGGCCTTGATGTCATGGTGTGAGGCCCGTGGACTTTATTCTAAGAAAGTCATCAGAGTTTGAAATAAGGAAATGATCAGACTTTGAGTATTATTCTGGCAACTGTGTGGGGGAACAGGTTGTGGGGAGGGGGCATAAATTGAAGGCAATGGCCAGTTAACATTCCATTCTAATGATTTAATGATGAAGGTGAGAAATAGTACTGGCTCGATAGGCTGGATGGCACTGTAACTGGAAAGCAATGGTCAGAATCTGGATATATTTGGATAGATTGGATTCTGGATATGAGAGAAATCAGGCTGACTCCAAAGTTCTTGACCTGTGTAACTAGAAAGATAAGCATTTCCAGTCACAGAGATGAGGAAAAGGCTTGCAAGAGGAACAGACTGGGAAGGAGCATCACTTAACATGTCTGTAGACCTCCAGGTAGACATGAAATATGAAGTTGGGATGGAAGCTGGGACTTAGGGCTGGAGGCATAGATTTGGGGCCAGGGTATTTAAAGCTGTGGCTCTGGAGGAGATCACCTAGGGAGTGAATTAGAAATACAACACAGGAGATCGTGAAGGGCAAAGCAAAATATGCAAACCCTAGTTTTTTGTTTTTTCCCCCCCCCCAGTCTTCTCTCAAGAGAGGGACTCACCATCAGCAAGGTTTTGTTTGTTTTTACAGCTACCACCTCTCTAAGGAAAATTGTAATCCCCGGTCTAGGGAATTGTACCAGGTGATTTTATAGTATGACACTACTGCAGTTTGTTTCAAAAACTAAGTGCGAGCCAGGGTGAGAGGGCTATTTGGCATTTGTAGAATATAATTCATCAGGGACCTTTGGAAAGAAGATCATGTTCATAAGAATATATATCTGTGGAAAGAAAGACAACACTTTTGCCTCTAAATCTTGCTCTTGTATGAAAGAAAATGGGATAATCTGTAGCATATCATCTAACTAAAGGTATGCTGCCTATATCATAAAATAAGATAAAGTTAAAGTATGTAGGCATATTCCATGATAAAATAACCCTCTCATTTCATGAAGGGATTGAGTTCATTTAGTTCGAATCAACATAAAAATACTAATATCAAATTCTGCCAGCAAGGGGGAAAAATCACTCCCATACTACCAATTGTATTCTCTGTAGAGTGGGCGGGTAAGTTGAATTGAGCTTTAAATGAATTCTCTTACGAGCTTTTGTTACCCTTGTTCCCTTGAAATTAGTAGAATGTCAGCTATATTAAATAACTTTGCAATTCCTTAATTTATTAGAACTAATGAAAACACAGCATGATCAGAATAATAAGCTCTTTCAAGGAGTTTATCACAAAGTTTGAATTTTCAGCTCTGATTTGTCTTGATCCTCCCCCTTTATTCACTTAATGACAGAAAGGTTCAGTGTTTGCTTGTGTTTTTTCTATAACATGTATGTAAAACATGTGAAAGATTTGATATTAGATACTCCCTAACTCCATTTATCTTCAACCAGTCTATTTTTAACACAACAGCCAGTGATCCAAGTCAGATAATATTCTCTCTACCTATAATCCTAGAATGGCTTCCCACCTCAGAGAAAAGTCCCAAGTCCTTGGCAGTGGTCACCGAAGCCTATAAAATCTGCCATTGCCTCGGTGTTCTTGGCTCAATTTCTACTGAGCTCCCTGGGCTAACTCTGCTTGAACAACGTGGCCTCTATTATTCCTTGCAATGCCAGTCACATTCTTGAGGATTTTCTATTTGCTGTTTACTCTCCTTGGATCTTGCTTCTACCAGATATCCAAAATGGCATGCTTCTTAATGTCCTCACAGTCTCTGTTCCTGTGTCAGCTTGTGGAGGTCTTTTCTGAGTACTCTGAAATTGCATGACCCCTTGCCCAAAGCACTTCTTTTCCTCACCTCTGCTTTATTTTCCTCGCATGCATTCATTGTCTTCTCATTATATGTCCGTTAACCTATCTATTAAGTCTATCATAAGAATGTCATCTCAGGAGTCATTTTTTCAGTTATCTTTTGGTGAATTCCTAATGTCTTGAACAGTATTTGGCATATAATAAGCACTCCGTAAGTATCTGATGAATGAATGAATGAATTTTCCATATGGTACTTTATGTTTTATTCTAAATATGGAAATACTAACACTATCTAGCTCTAGGCTTACTGAGGCTTGCTATGTAACATATTCCTAATAGTGAAACATGAATCTGGGTTAAAAAACGTGGTCTTGGTATTCCAAATCCCTTCAAATATCCTTCATTGCATATCTAGCCCAATTAGGCAGGTCTGGGTTTGAATAGTTAATTTACCATATACTAGGTATGAAACTATAAATAATTCTCTTAACACCCTCAATTTCATTTTCCGTATTTACAAAATTTATGTGAATTTAGAACATACCTCCTTAGGTTGTGGTAAGATTTAAAGGAGAGCATTTGTGGGTGGTCAGTAGTGAATCAGTACCCAATTCTGTTAGCTGCTATCCTCCTCCTCATCAGACTTGTGTTTTAAATGTTTTTCTTCTCATATGTTGAGATCCCGTTGAGGGCTCACTTTCTTGCTTTGACTTATTTCCTAAGGTACAATTGGAATGTTCTCTCCTGTTCTCTGATCCTCTTGCATGTTTTATGCATGTTTTCCTCCCATAATGTGTTAGGAATTATTTTCAGGTTATGCACAACCTTATAATTCCAAATCCAATGTAACTCTTCTTGTGTGTTGCCTGTAGACTCTCAACCTGTGGTGAACATTTCACCCTGTTGGTTTTATCTACTCGCTGCTTGTTTTGTCCTCTGGCTCCCACGTGCTGCTTGTCTGACTCCTTCCCTGACTCTTTGCCTGTTTCTTCTAATACTTAAATCAGCCTCTTAGTATAATTCTGTCTTGTCTCTTTTCATAACCTTCTCTTTCTCAATGATTTTATTCACCCCACAATTATTTATTAACTCCTCTTGAACAATGTTTAGATATTCTAGACTTTTTATACCTTGTATATTTTTTAAATACACAGTATTCAGTTGCGCAAAGCAGCCAAGGCAAGGAGAGGATGTGAGACAAAAGTGAGAATCGACCGATGAACATTCTGGTTACCATCAGTATCCTGACCCCCAGATCTTGCACTGAGATGCAGTGCCAGAATGGATGTTTTGTGTTGATGGGAACAATCTTTGAGAGTACCATTCCAGTTACTGAAGACCTGATTAGGAGAAGTTTTCCTTCTGATATTAGGTATATATGTTACAGCCAGAAATATGAGCTAAGTAGACCTGACTATGTCTATTGAACTGAAGACCTTAGCCTTAGAAATCCCCTGAAATTAAAATCTTCCAGTTGCATACAGTAACAGCTTGATGGTTGTTATAAAAAATGTGCTCGAGGACAAAAAAAGATACTAGAAATTGAATTTAACTCTATGAGATATTACAACACAGCAGGTTAGACCTCTGCTTGTAAGTCATCTCATGCAGTGGGATGGCTTGAGATTAGAATCTGACTCCATGTTAGTTTAGTGTGATTATTTTTTTAATATAATATCTGGGACTTGTTACACTTAGAGGAGGGTTTGAATGATAGCAGGGAGAGTAATTTTGGAGTTTCAGTTCAATATATAAGTATTGCATCAAATGAGTAACCATAGAGCAGCCAAGTAACTACTTGACAGTTAAATTATTTTGACTTTTCTTCAGTGATAATACATTTGCCTACTATATCCCTCAAGGTCCTCCTTTAGTATTGCAAGAACTGAAACTAGGGTAGAGTAGGTGACCTAACCCCCATATCTGATAAACAGAAGAGAAGGATTCACATTCAGGATTTCTGTTTATATTTTGTTTCCACCATACTGAGTTGTTTCTAGGTATAAGGTTCTTGATATGTTAGCAAAGAAGTTGTTGTATACAGGAGGTGGGCAAAAGGCAAATGAAGGGAAAGTTTTTTAAAAAGCTTTATCTTATATTGCATTTTTGCTTAGACCAGTTCTAGCTCTCCTTCTCTTTGCAGAAACCAAACACCATTTTTTTTTTATCTTTGGAAAGTCAGAGCCCAAATGGGATGGAAATCTTCTGTCCTTTCTTGAAGAGCCTGATGAGTGTAGATGTTTCTGGAATGTGAACTGCCTTATCAGGCTCATTACTCTTGTGGCCTGACGACTGACTTCATTGAGAAGCCTTTTCCTCATTTTCTGGCCTCTGCTTGACAGAAAACTGGCACTGGGATGCAAAGGGTTAGAGTCCTTGAAAACTTTTCTGGGATACCCAGAATCAACTGTATAGTTTCATTTAACTTGATTTGTGCCATGGTCCTGAGACAGAAGGTGATGGTATTTGGTCTTATATTTTCTCTCGTTCATTGTAGTACTTATCTGAGTTTTGTTTTGTCTTTTCCTTTACCCTCTTTTCTTATATTTTCATTTTGTATTGAATTGTATGTTTCATTAAACATCCTTATCTTCCATACCAGACGTGGCCCTTTTGAAAGGATAAATGTGTTTGTTTTCTTTCCTTTAACATTGGGTCAAGTTTCCTGTTCTGCAACTCAACTATTATCCATTATTAATGTTATTTTTCTTTCTTTACCACAGATGGCAATTTTGTATCTAAGTCTACATATTACATTTATTTAAGTGATGGGATTGGGACAAAGAGATTCCCCAGCCCCCTCTATTAAAGAGCTAATGTTAAGTTTTACACCATTACTACCGTCCTCATTACTACCAAATTATGTAACATATTATATTTGTCCAAGTTCCCATCTGCTAGGAAAATCTAATTGTGTGTGTACTGTAGCACTTACAATATATTAACTTATATTGATACATTAAATAGTCATGATTTAGTATAAATTTTAATATGTTTAGGAATTCTTATAGTTGGTGGCTTTATGTTGAAATTGTGATTTTTGATTTTTTTTTTTTTTTCCTATTTTTCCTCACTGATGTCACATAATGTGTGTCTCCCTGTAGTAAGCTGTGTGGCATTACTGAAGTTTTATGCTCTGGGGAAGTAGAGTTTGTCAGTTCTATTTTATCAATGTTTCCTTTGAAGGTAGCTGCCCTTGGAACCACTAGCCACAGTGAAGCACCTAAATCATTCTGATCAAATCAATGCTGGTATGTTCTGAAAGGATGTAAGTTTCCAGCAGCTTTGTAGTCAGATTTTTTTCCCCTTTTTTGGAGGGGGGGGGGAATATTACCCTTTTTTTCCATTTAAATTTATTTATTTTTCCTTTTTTTAATTATTATGTTCAATTAGCCAGCATATAGTACATCATCAGCTTTGACATAGTGTTCAACGATTCATTAGTTGCGTATAACACCCAGTGCATCACCACATGTGCCTTCCTTAATACCCATCACCATCACCTGGTTACCGCATACCCTCAACCCTCTCCCCCTGTAACCCTCAGTTTGTTTCCCAGAGTCCCGAGTCTCATGGTTTGTCTCCCTCTCTGAATTCTTCCCATTCAGTTTTCCCTCCCTTCCCCTGTAGTCATCTGCGCTATTCCTTATGTTCCATGTATGAATAAAACCATATGATAATTGTCTTTCTCTGTTTGACTTATTTCACTTAGAATAATCCCCTCCAGTTCCATTCATGCTGATGCAAATGGTCTAGGTTTTTTTTTCTTTTTTCTTTTTTTTTTTTAAGACTTTATTTATTTATTTGACAGAGAGATCACAAGTAGGCATAGAGGAAGGCAGAGAGAGAGGGGGAAGCAGGCTCCCCGCAGAGCAGAGAGCGGATGTGGGGCTCGATCCCAGGACCCTGGGATCATGACCTGAGCCGAAGGCAGAGGCTTTAACCCATTGAGCCACCGGCGCCCCGTCTGGGTTTTCTTGACACTGTGTTTATGCTTTGCGTAAGCTCTGACCCAGAATTTTTTGAAAGTATTCAGTAGTGTGAATGTAATTAAGAGAAAACCAGTTCATTTAGCTTCATGACACTCCATTCCTTGATTGTTTAATTTTCTATCTACCATTCTGTTCTCTCTCATTCTATTACTTGATATACTTTTGTCCTTGTTTACTTTTCTAAGTTTTTCTCTTAGGAGCAGCTATATCTACTATGTTCTTAGCCCCTTATTTCTCACTAGATTCTTAAAATCTTTTTTGAAACTATCCATAATTCTGACTGCTGGTTTTTAGTCGTTATCTCTCTTGCCAGTTAAAAACGACACCCCCCCATCCTCCACCCAAATGCAGGTTTCTACATATTTTCCCCTAATCTTGGCTCTGTGCCACAGCCTGAACTCTGCCGTCGAACTGCCCTTTGTCTCACCACACCTTAATCAGTATCTCCATAGTTCTGTCGTTTTGCCTGAAATGCAGATACAGACCTGGCAGCTCTGGCGTCTTCTGACAAAGTAACAGATACACTTAATGACTAAAGATACACTTAATAACAGCGGGAGAGTTGCTGGAAGAGTTGTTGTATCACAGTGATTTGGTTTGAATGCTCCCATAAGCACCCACCAAATCAATGGCTTGAGCTGAAACCTAAACCCAAAAGCCAAATGCATTTCTGAAAGGACATTGATTTTATTTTTAGAAACCTATGAATGAATTTTATTTGTCCTCATGTAGAAACTGAGAATAAGAACTGCAAGCAATCAATGCTAAGAAACACAGTAAGGTGTCATTCCTAATGGGTTTATATTTGAAATAATACAGAGACATCTTTGCTATTAATATTCTGGAATCAGAGAAAGAGCAAGAATTTGTAAAATGGCATAGGAGAAATTAAAGTGAAGGCCAGGAATTGGTCATTTAAGCATATTTGGGGGTAGTTGTCACCTTAAACTATGAGATAGTTTGCAAATGTTACAAGAAAAGGCCCTCTTGTTCTTCATTACTTTGGGATAATCTGATCTACAACACTTGTTTTTTCCTGTGTCCCTATCTCTTACCTCTACCACCCCTGACCCCACTTCCCCCGTAGTACCATCCAGAACTTGAATGTCTGCTAGTGAGGTCAACTTCTAGAGATAGAGATAAAAGGGTCAGCTGGCTAGAATTAACATCTAAGGATCTAACTGTGAGGTATATATATGTGTGTATTTGTGTGTATCTTTCAGTTACAAATTTCTCTTTTACTCTGTACCTTTTTTTATCTGGTCCACTGATCAATCTTGAGCATGTAATTAATTAACCACTTGCAACTGTAGAGGATTTAGCCAAAGTGGCTCTTAAATGTAAGTATCATGTTTATGGTATTTTGATGATTTCTCATAATCCCTCCTTTATTAAATGAAGCCCTGAAAGTCAGGCAGGGATCGCTATGCCTAGAAGGCTTTTGTTTTACTCGTGGTAATGAATGGTAATGGGGAAGCCAAATTTAAAATACAATAAAGTGTGGGTATTAATTTTAGAATGATATTATTGACAAAACATAAACCCTCAAAGATGGTAATACTGGGGCAGTCTGTCATAACTGCATATACTTTTGTTTTTTCGATTTGTTGATTGTCTAGTGTGTTTCGGGCCCTATGCCTCTTGCTCTAAATGTACAGTCTTTTTCCACAGAGCTGCTAGTGATCTCTTATTATAAAACTTAATGGGGGGGTTAAATGACATGTCACCTCTAAGCTTAAAATACTCTAAACGTTTTAAAATTTACTTTTTGTTGTATTAATAAAGCCACTCCAGCTTTATTTTGATTAATGATAATGTGGTCTATTCTTTTCATTCTTTTCCTTTTAAGATTCTGTTGTTACAGGCAGCATATAAGTTTTTTAATCCAATTTTTAAAAATTTTATTGTGTTATGTTCATCACCATACAATACATCATTAGTTTTTAATGTAGTGTTCCAAGATTCATTGTTTACATATAACACCTTCAGAGTATAGGGATAGAGGGAACATTCCTCAACTTCATAAGATCCATCTATGAAAAACCCACAGCAAATATCATTCTCAATGGGGAAAAGCTGAGAGCCTTCCCACTGAGATCAGGAACAGAACTAGAATGCCCTCTCTTGCCACTGTTGTTCGACATAGTACTAGCAAGAGCAGAAGTCCTAGCAATAGCAATCAGACAACAAAAAGAAATAAAAGATACTCAAATTGGCAAAGAAGTCAAACTCTCTCTCTTCATAGATGACATAGAACTTTATGTGGAAAACCCAAAAGACTCCACTCCCAAATTACTAGAACTCTTATAGCAGTTCAGTAATGTGGCAGGATATAAAATCAATGCACAGAAATCAGTTGCTTTCTTATATACTAACAATGAAACTGTAGAAAGAGAAATTAGAAAATTGATTCCATTCACAATAGCACCAAAAACCACAAGACACCTTGTAATAAACCTAACCAAAGAGGTAAAAGGTCTACACTCAACTACAAACTACAAAACACTCATGAAAGAAATTGAAGAAGACACAAAAAGATGGAAAAGCATTCCACGCCCATGGATCAGAAGAATAAAAATTGTTAAAATGTTGGGGCGCCTGGGTGGCTCAGGTCATGATCCCAGGGTCCTGGGATCGAGCCCCACATCAGGCTTTCTGCTTGGCGGGGAGCCTGCTTCCTCCTCTCTCTCTGCCTGCCTCTCTGCCTACTTGTGATCTCTGTCTGTCGAATAAATAAATAAAATCTTTAAAAAAAATTGTTAAAATGTCTATGCTGCCCAGAGCAATCTATACTTTCAATGCCGTCCCAATCAAAATACCAACAGTATTTTTCAAAGTGCTAGAACAAACAATCTTAAAATTTGTATACAACCAGAAAAGACCCCAGATCACCAAGGAAATGTTGAGAAAGAAAAAACAACACTAGGAGCATCATGTTGTCTGATTTCAAGCTTTACTACAAAGCTGTGATCACCAAGACAGCGTGATACTGGTATAAAAACAGACCATAGACCAGTGGAACAGGGTAGAGAGCCCAGATACAGACCCTCAACTCTATGGTCAAACAATCTTCAACAAAGCAGGAGAAAAAATCCATTGGGGGTGGTGAACAGTCTCTTTAATAAATGGTGCTTGGGAAAATTGGATAGCTATGTACAGAAGAATGGAACTCTATAATTCTCTTACACCATACACAATGATAAACCCTAAATGGATAAGAAACCTCAATGTGAGACAGGGATCCATCAGAATCCTAAAGGAAAGCATAGGCAGTTACCTTTTTGACATCAACCACAGCAACTTCTTTTAAAACATGTCTCCAAAGGCAAGGGAAACAAAAGTGAAAATGAACTTTTGGGACTTCACCAAGATCAAAAGCTTCTGCACAACAAAGGAAACCATCAACAAAACAAAGAGGCAACCCATGGAATGGGAGAAGATATTTGGAAATGACACTACAGACAAAGGGCTGATATCCACGATCTATAAAGAAGTTGTCAAACTCAACACCCAAAAGACTGAAAATCAATTCAAAAAATGGGCAGAAGACATGAACTGACACTTCTGCAACGAAGACACATACAAATGGCTAGCAGACACATGAAAAAAATGTTCATCATCATTAGCCATCAGAGAAATACAAATCAAAACCACATTGAGATATCACCTTACACCAGTTAGAATGGCAAAGATTAACAACAAATGTTGGAGAGGTTGTAGAGAAAGGGGAAACCTCCTATGCTGTTGGTGGGAATGGAAGTTGGTGCAGCCACTTTGGAAAACAGTGTGGAGATTCCTCAAAAAATTAAAAATAGAGCTACCCTATGACCCTACAAGAACTACTATGTATTTACTCCAAAGATACAGATGTAATGAAAAGAAAGGCCATATGGTTTCTCTTAAGATCACATAAATCTTTTGCCTTTTTAATCCAATCTAATGATTACTACTTTTTTCAGTGTAGTATATTGAACACTTTCTTCTAATGTGGTTATGTGGGTTTTTTCTTCTAATGTGATATGGTGGGGTTTTCAATCTATTATCTTGTTATCTTCTCTCTCATCTATTCTTTGGTACTCTTTCTCTTGGATTGAGTATTTTGGTGACTTTATCTTTTTGTTGATTTTCAGGTATTACTCTTTGTTTTATTGATGGTTGCATTAGTGTTTATAGTCTCTATGTTTGTTTGTTTTTTAAGATTTTATTTATTTTTTTGACAGATAGAGATCACAAGTAGGCAGAGAGGCAGGCTGAGAGAGGAAGAAGCAGGCTCCCTGCAGAACAGAGAGCCCGATGCGGGGCTTGATCCCAGGACCCTGAGACCATGACCTGAGCCGAAGGCAGAGGCTTAACCCACTGAGCCACCCAGGTGCCCCTGTAGTCTCTATTTTTAACTTCAAGTCATATTAAACCACTTTATGTGTGATATAAACTCTTAAAACAATGTCTTCCTGTTTTCCATTACCGGTGGGCTTTGTGCTCTTGGTACTCTACATTTTACCTCAGCATGGGTTTAAAACTCTTAACACATGGTTACTGTTTTTACTTCCAACACTCTGTTGTCTTTTATATCTACTTACATACATAACATTTCCCCGTATTTTTCACTTATCTGTGCAAATCTTGACTTCCATCTAGAATACTTCTTCTCCCTGAAGAAATGCCTGTAACATTTCTTCCAATGTTAATGAATTCTTTCAGTTTTTCTATGTCTGAGCAAGTCATTTTTTCACCTTCACATTAAAAAAAGTGTTTTCATGGGTATAGAATTCCAGACTGAAAGCTTTTTCTTTCAGTCTTCTAGATGTGTTCTACACATTACTGCATGGTCTTCTTGTTTGAATTATTTCGGGCAAGAAAATTTGCCATCATTCTTATCTTTGTTCAATTGTACATGTCTTTTTTCTTTATTACCTGTTTTCAAAAATTTTCTCTTCCTCATTAGTTTTGAACAATTTGATTATTGGGTACCTTGGGTGTAGTTTCCTTTATATTTCCTGTCCATGGATTTCACTGAGTTTGTAGATCTATGGGTCTATAGTTCTCATTGAATTTGAAAATTTTCACCATTCCTTTTTTTCAAATACCTTTTTTCTACCTACTTCCTGCATTTCAGGGACTTAAACTGTATATGTTTTATTACTAAATAAATATTTTATTATTTACGTATATATTAGTCCTTTTGAAGTTGTTCCTCCCATAATAAACCTCCCACTGATGCTTTTTTTGGGTGTACTTCTTCATCTTTTTCATTTGTGATAATGTCTGTGGCTATGTATACAAGTTAGTTTTTTTATTGTGTGCTGTCTAATCTGCTGTTTTTCCCATTCAGTCATCCTACATCATAATTTTTTCTCTAGAAATTCAGGCTTGGGTATTTTAAAAAATATCTTTCACCTCCTTAAAATTCTCAATTTTTCCCACAACCTTCTCAAACATATGAAATAGTTTTATAGTAACTTTTGCCTGTTTATGCTTATGTCATTTGTGCAGTTCTGTATCTTTATTCATTAACATTTCTCCTCAATGGTTAAATTTTCCTACTACTTTTGGTGGCTAGTGATTTTTGTTTGGGTGCCAAAATTTTTCTTTTTAACATGTTGCACTCTAGATACTTTTCTATTCTCCTAAATATTCTTGAGCTTTGTTTTGGGAGATAGTAAATAATTTGCTAATAGTTTGGTATTTAATGTGGCATGTATTTAAACTTTGTTCCATGGAATCAGACTAGCTTTCAACCTAGAGCTTTTTCAACCCCAAGAGTGAGGCAATACTCTTCTGAGTATTCTACTGAATGTCCCATGTATTTTGAAGTTTTCCCCACTCTGGCTGATGGGAACAAGTACTCTTCGCAACCCTGTGTGAGAGTCAGCATCGTTACCTCTGGTGCTCTTAGATGATACTTTCCCCAGCCTCCAGTGGCTTTTCTCACATGAGTGTGCTGATCTGTACCAGAGCTAAAAACATAGGGGGAACCTCTTGAGATCACCAGAGGTTTGTCTCTGTGCTATCTTTCCTTTCTGGTATTATATCTCAAGAACTCCAGTTGCTTTAGGTTTATCATATTCCTGTCTGCCTCTCCTCAATTTATGGGGAATCCCCGACTCCACCTGACTTCCTTCTCCTTGTGCCCGGCTTCAGAAACACTTTCCAAAAAGTGAGTTGGCAGTCACGGCGCTCACCTTGTTTCCCCTTTCTCAGGAGACACTGTCCCACACTGCCTGGGGTCCACTCTCTGAAAACTATTTCTTCAGGCATAAGTCTAGTCCCTGTTTCTCCATCTTTGGCCAGAAGAGGAATTTCCCCTTGCAATTTTGAATGGTTTCTAATTTTATTACAGTTTGTAAGATGATGGAGTGTCTGTTTTTTGAAACTCATAGTTTACTGCTCCCTTCCTTACTTACTGTGTTGCAGTCCTATTCTTTTGCTGTCCCCACCTCAGATTGACCTTTACTCTTGCAGCTGCTTCTGCTTCAGCCCAAATGCCACTTCATCATGGAAACACACATCATTTTCTCTCTCCTATACCCTGCTTAGTCCTAGCACATTGCCTTATTTCAAAGGATCTTGTCTACTGCTCTTTTTCTCTTCCTTCCTCTGCTTGCTTACTTATAGTACGCTCCATTTGGACAAGGAGGTTCTTGTCTTATTTAATGGGAATCTGCAAGGCCAAAAACAGTGAACACAGTAAATGTTCAATAAATATTTGATATATAAACAGATCTAACTCCAAAAGTAGGCATTACCATTTCATAGATGAAGCAGCTTGTTCACTCTCACCAGTAAGTATTACTGCTCTGCTGTGAACTCAGACTTTCATGCCACTAAAAAGTAATCATTCCTCTATTTCTTGGGCTGGCCACTGATCTTGTGTTTCTGTTTGCTGTAGGTACCCACTGTCCTGGGGTTGTTTTTAGTGGTGGTTTCTGTCTGCTTCATTACTGGAGCAATTTATTTTTAGTATTTAAAGTTTAACTGTGAGATAATAATAGATGCAAATTACTTAGAACTTTCAAGGGGGAGCTGAAATTGTTGAACTTGAAATTAAGTTTTTAGAAATTTTGGCTCTTCTTTTCTTTGGGATTTTAAATCTTCTAAGTAGACAACTGAAAAGTGGGACATTTAAGCCCATAATAGGAAATGTGGTTTCTTTGTTGCTTTTTGGTATGGAAACATGATTCTTTCTAGTTAGACCCTCTATGTAGTATTGAAATTTTATGGCCCAATCTGCTTAATTTGTTTCATTTGCAGAAACAAAATGAAACATCATTACAGTCACATACTAATTACTAGCCATACATCATTCATTTGAAATAAAGCCTAAAGCATTTTGTAGTTATAAGCAAAAAGGTCTCTTATGATTCATCACTTTGCAAACAACATTGTTTTAAGGTTGCTTTTTTTAGATCCAAGTATCATCTAGTGCCTGGGAAACATTTTCTGTATTCTGCAAATCTCATTACATGTAGGTTTCCATAGTCTCTTCTGACACTGCTTTGAAAACAGTGGAAAGGGGGAAGCTGGACTCAGGGAACTAAGTCACTGTGGAGCCAGGCAGTTGCATCATACTTGCGACTTAAGATGTAATTGTGGCTGTTGGCTGCTTTGTGTCTCATTTGTGAGGCCTTCTCTAAGGGTCTTAAAGTGCATTTTTAGTAAAATCGTGTAAATACTGTAATATTCTACTCAGTGGGCTGTCCCTACTAACACAAAGGTGAAAATTTGACAGAAGTGTATTATATACATACTATTCACATAGACTTTAAGTATCTCCCTATAAATTGTTTATTAGAAAGGAAAAGTATAGTCACGTTACATAGGAAGAACTGGCGAGCATCACTTTAACCAAGTATGTCTGTGTGTGTGTGTGTGTATAAGATGGAGAGAGAGTGTGTGAGAAAGCAGATAGGACAGCACAGAACTAGCTGAACTAGCTGGTTAATTTGGATAAATTCTCTTTTTTGGTCTTCTTAAAACAAATTATAATTTTTTAAAATTCCATTTACAGTAACATAAAAACATAAAATACTTAGTAATGAGTTAACAAAAGCTGTGTAAACCACTAGCAAAGATAAAACCGAACAAAATATGCAAGTCGTCTATTATAAGGCAGCGGGCAACCAGTAGAGGAAAAATTGCAAGCCTAGAGAGAGCAAACTAATCTTAACTTCATGAATGCCCAGCTTTGGCCTAGTGAAAATTTATAGTTAACAGCAGTTGAAATAGAAGTTGTGTTTTTCTCTAAGCAGAATAGGCAGAGATCAGAATATATAGCAGTAGAAAAAGCTGAAATCGTCTGGGCATTGAATGGGGTGGGATTGTGCAGAAAGGAAATCCGGTCGTCCTTGTGCAGATCTGCATGGAGTTTGCACCTGGATCCTGGGCTGTTCCTATGCTGGACAAGATTAGTCGCACCGCACCTGCTACAGGTTGTTAGTGGAGCAGAGATCCTAGAGGTCCAGCATTGCTGGGAGGCTTGGATTTCTGGCTTTGCCAAAATAGAAAGGTAGTCTTGGCACCTCACTTACTTACTTGGCATTTACTCAAACTGGAAAGGTTTTACTTTAGGAATGAGCACCACACCCTAAAGAAGTAACTACTCTAGACCACCTTAAGGAAACCTATAATCCAGCCTTGCAGACTCCTCTGGGAAGAAACTTGGACGGTCGTCCAACCAAGTTAGAGGAGCTGGGGCAACTCATTGACTTCCACCAGCTATACTAACAATGTATAACTCGGGCATGTACAACTTATGGTGATCACCCAGTGATTTGCCTGCTAAAACAAGAATGAACATTCCTTGACTGACTTTTTTGCTTAGCATAATATAAGTCAGAGAAAGATAAATACCATATGAACAAAACAGATGAACATAGGGGAAGGGAAGGGAAAATAAAGAGAAAAACAGAAAGGGAGACAAACCATGAGAGACTTTTAACTGTAGGAAATTAAGGGTAGCTGTTGGGGAGGTGGGTGGGAGGGGTGGCGTAACTGGGTGATGGGCATTAAGGAAGGTACTTGATGTAATGAGCCCTGGATATTATATGTAACTGATGAATCACTAAATTCTACCTCTGAAACTAATAATATACTATATGTTAATTAATCAGCATTTAAATTAAAAATTTTTTAAAAAGAATGAATATTCTTTAAATATTATTTAAAGGAATATTATAACTCAAAGTTGCTGTGATATTATAATATTAAATAGTAAAGAAAAATAAAATGGGATTTATCATCAAAAGAAAAAAATCAAACCAGACCTACGATGGCCCAGATTTGGAATTTCACATGCAAAGCCTTTACTGCGGATATTATGAATATGTTCAAAGAACTAAAGGAAATTATCTTCTAGGAGTTAAAAAACAACAACAACATGGTTTTAATTGAGAAATCTCTGCAGGGAAATGAAAACTATAAAAATTTGCCATATGGAAATTTTCAAACTGAAGAGTTTAATAACTGAATTGAAATATTTAATGAGTACGTTTAATGGTATATTGGAGGGAGCAGAAGAGTCAGTGAATTTGAAGACAGCTCTATAGAATTTATTTTATCTTAAGAGCGTAGGCCAAAATAATTTGTGTAAAAAGGTGAACGGAACTTTAGGTATTTTTGGGTAAATACCAATCATTCCCAAAACACCTATAATTGGCATCCTCAAAGGAGAAGAGAGTAAGATTGTGGCTGCCAAAATATTTGAAGATATAATGACCAAGAAATTCCAAATTGAGTGAGAAATAGAAATTTCAAGTTCAAGAAGCCCAGCATACTCCAAAGAGGACAACGTAAAGAAAAAGCCACCTTGGCACATCCTAGTCAAACTGCCTACAGCCAGAAATGAAGAAAAAGTCATGAAACTAACTTGTTGCAGATTGTTTGGGTGAGGATTGGTGGGGGAGACACATTGTTTATAGGGAAATGAGAGATTTTTGCTGACTGCAGAAATAATGGAAAGTGGACGTCAACAGAAGGATGTAAGTTGTTGAAATAATTTAAAAAAAAAAAGACATGTAAACTCAAATTTTTCTCTTTAATAGATACCCTTCCCAAAACAGGGTACAATAAAGACTTTTTAGTGAACTGAGAGGGTTTGTGGCTGGCAGATCTGTCCTACAAAGAATGCTAAAGATTGTACTTCAAACCAAGGGGAAATGATACAGGATGGAAACTCAGATCCTCAAGAAGAAATGAAGGTGCCTAAAACAGTAAATAAACTGTTTTCCCTTCTTCTATATTACTTAAAAGAGAACTGGTAATTAAAAAAACAAAAACAAACAAACAAAAAACCACTGCAGGTTAGGACTTATAATGTACATAGACTTAAAAAATATGATGGTAGTTGCACAAATGATGGGGGCACAACAAATGGAATTGTGCTGTTAATACATTACATGCTGAAATGAATCAGGTGGTGTGAAATGGAGGAAGGCTGAGGCAGGAAAAGGAAAACATGTACAGATGCAATATGAAAGTCATAGTAATGCTAAGTAGACTGCTACAGAAGGATGTATCAGTAATGTAAGGATGCATTTTGTTAGTCCTAGAGCAATGAGAAAAAATAAAACGAAGAGTCAGAACTCAGATGCCAGTAGAAGAAATAAAATGGAATACTAAAAATTGCTTAATTACATCTCTCTCATCTTTTTCCCTGCTTCTGTAGTTGAGAAGAAGAGGGGACAAATGGAAAACGGCAACAATAAGAAAAATAGCCTAACTATGGCTAGTTCAGAGAAGGTATACTTCAAGGCAAAACCTATTATAAGAAATAGTGATATTACACAATGATAGAAAGAGGAATTTACTAGGAATAATCATCTTAAATATATAAGCTCCTAATAACAGCATCAAAATTCATCAAGCACGAACTGGCTAAATTAAATGTAGAAATAGATAATTCCCTAGTCCTAGCCTGTAATGTCTCTTTTTCAGTAAATTCTAGAAAAAATATAGACTCCCCCCTCCCCCCCAAAAAAGTAAATATATAGAAAATCAAGGCAGTTCTCTCAACTCTCTTGTTCTAGTATTTGTGGGGCTTCCTCAGAACAACTGTAGAATATTCCTTTCAAATAGACATGGAAGGTTCACCAAAGTAGACCACTTGGGAATGTAGAATATATCTCGGGATTTTTCAGAAGATTGAAATCTTGCTGAGTAGGTTTTCTGTTAAAACTTAACTGGACAATAATAATGGAAAATCTCTGAAAATTGCATAATGTGGTTTTTAATTACTTGTGGGTCAAAGAAAAAATCATTTTGAACTGATTGCAAATACTGAAAAACAAAACCAGATTTTCAAATTACAGTTATCAAGAGTCAAAAGAATTTCAATACAGAGAATTAGACTTGAACATATATGCAAAAATTAACAAAGTATTTTTGTATCAAATATTTCAGTGCATGAAGAGTATGTCATGACCAAGTGGTACAAGGTTGACTTAACATTTAAAAATTAATGTAGTTAACCATATTACCAGAAAAAAGGGAGAAAAATCACATTATCTAAGTAGATGCAAAATGAGAAGTATTCAGAATTTGAATTTGTGATAAATAAAAATTCTTAGCAACTAGAAATAGGAACTCCTTCAACTTGATAAAGGACATCCACGGAAAACCTGTAACTCTCCTCATAACTGATGGTGAAAGCTTAAATGCTTTGTCGTTTATGATTGGAATTCAGGCAAGGCTATCTATTCTTACACTTCTATTCAGCATTATAATGCATGTTTTAACTTGTATAGTAAGAAAAGGAAAAGAAATTAAGGGCCTGTGCATTGGAAATGAGGAAGTAAACCACCTTTATGTGACCTGATTATTGTAAATCCCTTATGAATTCACATAAGCAAACTTGGTTGAAGTAACCAGTGCATTTAGTAAGATCACAGAATATTCAGATACCCGAGTAAGTTGTATTTTTCTCTATAAGCCATGATATATACTAGAAAGCAAAATAAAAATAGTACTGTTTACTTTAGCTCCAAAACTAAAATACTTATGAAAAAAAATTCACTAAAACCTGCTAATTTTCTACATCAAAAGCCATAAGACACTGCTGAGAGAAATTAAAGAAATTGTAAATGAGATATTTACCAGGCTTATAAAGTGGAAGGCTCAGTATTAGTAAGATCCATTTTTCTCTCAAATGATCTTAGATTTCTAATATATGATACACATTCCCAATCAAAATCCCAGCAGGTTATGTTAAAGTAATTGACAGGAAGTTAGTTACAAAAAATTTGTATGGCATGCAAAGGACCTAGAAGAGTTAAAAATCAGTTTTGAAGAAAGAACATACTTGGAAGACATAGACTACTGATGCAATATCAAGGCAGTAACATTTTGGCTTAAAAATACACAAACTTTTTCTAGAAAGTTTAGAAATAAACCCACGAAGATACTATTATCGACTGATTTTCAACAGAGACTTCATGGCTAATGAGTGGGGAAAGGAACTTTTTTGCATCTAACTCTACTGCAGTGCTTGGATATCTTGCGAACTGAAATGAATTGTATCGTATTACACAGGATACTTAATGAGGAATGGAATATAGACCTAACATGCAAAGACAAAATATCAAACAGGTTTCAAGTGGTAAAAACTACTTAGCGAAACAGTTTAACAATTTCTTATAAAGCATACATTTGTACTGTTTTTTAGATACTTAATAGAAATGACAAGATTCATACAAAAAAATTCATAAGGTCCTGTATTAGTTTCCATGGGCTTCAACAACAAATGCCCACAACTGCGATGGCTTAAAGCAACAAATTTATTCTCTCACATTTCTGGAGACCAAAAATCCTAAATTGAGGTGTTGGCAGGTTGGTTCCTTCTGGAGGCTTTGAGGATGAATCTGTTCCCTGCCTGTCTTCTCACTTGTGTTAGCTGCTCCCAGTCACGACTCTGTGTTTTCTAGCTGGTAGGATGACTCCAATCTCTGCCGCCTCCCTTGCATCGCTTTCTCCTGTGTGTCCCCCCCCCCTTTTTTAAATTAAAATGACATCAGTTACTTAATTTAGAGCTCACCCTAAATCCAGCATGATCTCATGTGGAGATCCCTAATCACATCAGCAAAGACCCTCTTTCCAAATAAATTCACAGGTACCTGGCGTTAGAACTTGACACACCATTTTTCCAGTCCTTGTTTAACCCAAACCCTACGTTGCCTCAGACTAGAAAATAAGAGTCTCCCAACATGTTATATGTCTGGTATATTTTTACAATGAAATCTTGCTCATTAATAAAAGCGAATAAAGTACCTGATCACATATATATGAATCTCAAAGTCATTTTGTTCAGTGAGAGAAGCCAGACATGAAAAGTGTTTACTGAAAGTTTTATTAAAATAAATTTCAAGAAGAGGCGAAACTAAGTTATTGTGATAGAAATCAAAACATTGGTTTCCTGTGGTAGGGTGGGAATTGTCTGGAAGCAGACATGAATGAATTTAAGACACCAGAATGGTTCTGGGTTTTATGCCAGCTTTTTAATTCATCAGATATGAAACTTCTGTGTTAAGAGTATTTGCTAAGACTGCCAATTTAAATAAGAAGTCTCTCGCTCTCTAGCTTTCCCACTTACAGATCCTGAGCATCTACAGAACTCATTTGGACCTCCTGTGAAATCTTTAGTGGTCCAGAATTGATAAGTACTTGTAAACAAAGATAAAGCAATATCTGATGACTATAACCAATGTTCTATTTCTTGACTAGCTAGAGGAATATACATCTTATCCATTTAATAATTTTTGTATAATTCTTGGCTTTGCTCCTATGAAAAATATAAAAAAACATACCATATGTACATTGCTGTTCTGTAGTTTTTAAAAAAAATAATTTTAGCTTCAGAGCTTTAATATCATAAGGACACATTTATTAATTTTTTTGGGGGGGGGCGTATTCTGAGCACTGCCCAGGCATAAGGTGCTATTTAAATAGCTATGTTTTTGATACATTTCTTTCTTTTTTTTTATTTTAAGATTTTATTTATCTTGAAAGCATGAGTAAGTAAGCGGGGTAAGGGGCAGAGGAAGAGAATCTCAACCAGACTCCCTGCTGAGTGTGGAGCCCAATGTGGGGCTTGATCTCAAGACCGTGAGATCCTGACCTGAGCCCTAATCAAGAGGGATGCTCAACCAACTGACCCACCCACAGACCCCTTTTGATGTATTTCTTGACATGAAATGTTCTCCCCCACCCCCACCCCGAGCATTCTGGAAGTCTTGAAAATAGTGGCCAACTCATAGTAAAGGGTCGCTATTTTTTATGTAGTTTAGCAAGGAATCAAGTTAAAACCTTTTTTCTAAGTGTCTTAATTCTCTTAATAGATTCACATTTCTTAGAGGTCGCTTTCCTCTCTGCCCTTCGTCATTTTCTTTAGTCTTGGACAACGAAGCATTTGTTTCTTACCGTCCTCCTTGCTTTTCGCACCTCTCCCACAGAGAACGGAAGAATTAGCTAATAAGGAAGTATGAGTGGAGAGTGCAGTGTGAGGGGCTAACAAACACGAATCTGGAAAATACTCAAAATTCAGCACAACAGGAGGTAGTCGGGAAAGGAAAGGAGTCTGAAGTAGTAACAGGCAATGCTCACAGCAGGGTCATCTCCATAGTGTTTTGTCTAATAACTACTGCGGCGCAATTAAAGTCCATCGTACTCCTGGAAAAGCATAGGAGTAGGTTGAGTATCAGATGGTTTTTAAGTCGTGATTATTAATTTCCACACTGTGATGCTCTGAGTGGCACGCACACATGATTGGCGGCGAGTTAGCTTGAGGGCTGTGTCCTACTGGTATGTGACCTCGAAGGAGTCCTTGAACCTTTGTGAAATCCTGTTGTGTTATTCCTGATACATGCACAAAACATATGAAGTAAAGGTTTAAGTCCGTGAAGACTGGAGTGAGTGACTTTTCAATCAGTTGGTTACTTACAGGGTTAGCCAAATGAATGGTTAAAATAGTTTTGAAACAGCCTGAGGGAAGAATAACAAAGATACAGAGCACGTACTGAAATTTCTTTTGAGGGGAGTCTCCGCAAGTCTGCAGGCAAGAAGGTGGGGGGCAAATGCAGCAAGCTTTTTTTTTTTTTTTTTAATTTTATTTATTTGTTATTTGTTTGGCAGAGAGACAGCACAAATAGGCAGAGTGGCAGGCGGAGGGAGAGGGAGAAGCAGGCTCCCTGCTGAGCAGGGAGTCAGATGCAGGACTCAATCCTAGGACCCTGGGATCATGACCTGAGCCGAAGCGGACTGAGCCACCCGGTGATTCGCCCCAGCGAGTTTTGAATAATCTGGTTTCTGAATATCTCTTATCTATAAAACAAGGAGAACCAGATATGGTATTATACATAACTGGTATAGAAATGTCTAATTATATTTTTTCATCAGTAAAACAATGGATGACATGGGAAAAACATAATCTTAATGAGATGATGGAAGAGGACATCTTCCTGGGGACTATTACTACTTTTTACCCTTAAAAAAAAAAAAAAAAAAAAAAAAAAGGATTTATTTATTTATTTATTTGACAGAGAAATCACAAGTAGGCAGAGAGGCAGGCAGAGAGAGAGAGAGAGAGAGAGAGGAGGAAGCAGGCTCCCCGCTGAGCAGGGAGCCTGATGTGCAGCTCGATCCCAGGACCCTGAGACCATGACCTGAACTGAAGGCAGAGGCTTAACCCACTGAGTCACCCAGGTGCCCACTACTTTTTTACCCTTTAAGACAGACGGAAGGACTCCGATGATCTAAAGGCGGCAGTCCTGATTTAGGTGACTTTCTTAGTGCTGAGTGGGCTTCCACTCAGTACCTGTTGGTCATTATTCTCCAAAGGTCTTTCATTTCATCTCTTCTCCGACAATACTCATGTTGCCAATAAACACAAGTGTGATTGTAATGGTTACCCGTGGTGTTCCAGATACTGCTTGCGGTTTGATTTTCACCAGTCACTGTTTGAAAGGTATTCTCATTGCAGCGCGGGCCATCTATGGTCATGCGGTGGGGAGATTGCGGGAATCCTTCCCCTGCTTTCATACAACAGTGAGATCAGAGTATTTTCACTTTCACTTTTAAGCCTTTAGATTGATCTTCAGATTACAATCCATCGATTTGGTGATGCAAGTTTATATTACTAAGACTCCGTAGCAATAAATTGAAAGGCTACCTCTGTGAAAGCGGAATTCTAATTTCTTCAAGCATTCTAATTATTAGCTGTCTTATAGTTTAACTTCTATAACTCTTCTCCTCCTCCTCCTCCTCCTTTTTAGTGACTTTCTGTTACCACTGAGAGGGAAATGGAGTGCTCCATTTCTGCATCCAGCCTAGCCTGTGGCAGACAAATGAGAGGTTCCTTAGCAAGCCAATAGAATTCAAATCCTGTGTTGACGGATCACAGATCACATAAAGTGACAAAGAAACATCATTCTGGAATTTTTTTAAAAAATTTCTAATACTTAACCTTTTTTCTTTGATCCAGTATGACAAAAGACTTGGTTTGATTAATGAGAAAGAGATCCCTGTGATTATCCTAAATCTTAAGATTTAGATCTTAGAATGTTATCGTTCTTTCCTGGTTTGGTTTGGTTTTTAAATAACGGGGACAGCCAAGTGTCCTGGAGGATCCGAGTAGGCTATTTTAATAGAGGACTCAGGACCTTAACACGCATCAGGTGATCTCTCAGATTCTTTTCCAACTCAGTGATTTTTTTCACTAAAATAAGTTTATTTCCTATGCGTCAAAATGTTTTTTGAAATTTGGAAGGAAAACAATATGCAAAGGATGTCTAATTTTAAAAGATGTTGCAGGATTCCTTTCCTGACTTTGCTTGGTCAGGCTTTTTCATGAACTCGTAGCATTTTGTTCTGCATTACATCATACACTTACTCTATCTTTTCAAGGTACCTGTCCCCAGTGCCAGGTAGACTCATTACTCATACAAATCTAGGTTATATTTTTCTAGGAAAATTAATTACTTTATACTGGCTACATATGGTTAGCTTGTCAGCAGGAAAGCTTCAACATATTTTGGGTCAATATAATATAAGCATTTAAGCAGAGTTTTTTTCACTTTGGGCATAAAGTAGTACATTAATATAGGTTAAAAGTAATGTGTTTTGTAATACTGATATTTTCCTGATACTACTGATTGTATACTGATATGCGAATACCTCGCATATTTACTGCAAAGTAACAAAGTGTCATGAATGAGGATACAAGTTGAAAACATGCCATGGGCACATCATATACATTTTGAACGACCATAATATGTGTATTCAGGTGATTACTCCTCTCTCTTATTATTCTAAAGGATCTATTAAATGTAATAGAACATTATACAGAATTGGCCCAATATAATATGAATGCCATTTGCAATGTTTAAGGATAAAAATGTAGGGAATTTAGCCCATTTGGGAACATTTAAGAACCATGAAGCAACTTGATGAGAAGTAATCACTGCTGAACTCTACTTCATGAGCTGGACCTAGAAATCCAAACAGAAGGATTCATGCCCATTCACAATCAGTATTCTAATAGGGCTTCATTTTATCTTTTTAACATTTTATATTTATTTTATGGAGCCATTATTAGTTTTTGCCTTTTTTTTTTTTTTTTTTTTTGAGTCTTATTTGAGCTTACTGTCTTCTTACTTTCTTGTTGGAAGAAAAAAATCTTCCTCTAGACAGGCAAACTTGAGATATTTTTTAGAGCTCTTTGTAGAGAGGAGTCATTAACTACATTAGTCGAACTCTTAGGATCTTGGCTGTATACACTTAAATGTTTAATCTGTCAGGTGGCTGGGGAGAACACTAAATGTGACTTAGCTCTTTATATTATTTACTAAGAAACTTTTCAGTCACTGTATGGATTTGGTCCATCAGACAATGTTCTCTCAGAGCTATGAACAGAGAGAAAACCCCTAATGCCCAGTTGTGGTTAGGCAGGGCTGCTAGGCTGTACTGTTAAACAGCTAACCAGGGTCGGGAATAGCCTTTTGAATCTAATAAATTCAGGCCTTTGTCTGGTCTACTCAATTTTAAATAAGTCATTATATTATGAGCAGATAGTCTTGTGCCTCTGGAACAGAAATCCTATAAGCTTTGTGTGGCATTGTCCTTTACTTTTTTCTTTAGGGTCTGTGACTGACAGAATTCTTCCCTATTTTAACCCTCTGGTGTTCTGTCACTCCCCACCCCCCCACCTTGCCTCTCACTGCTTTTGATATTTATAATAGTTGTTGAAATTCAATAGTTTTACTGTTAATGCCTCATCAAGGTGTTTTAAGTCTAAATCCCTAGTATATTTGCCCACGGAATGCATAGCTTACATGCCTTTTGTCTCCAGCCTTCAGTTAAATGGCTCTTCTCCCCGCTTGTGGTGGGAAGCTCAGGCAAGAACTTGCTGACCCTCTAGCCTTTCTGTTCTTTTTGTACTCTTCAACCCCCCACATTCACAAGGGAACCCCGAGTCCTGAACAGGGTTCACGTGGCGTGAGATGGATCTGTGGCTCCGCGAGGCTTCTGTCTCTGGCTACGCCCATGTTCCCTAACACGGACCCTGCTCATTTAGTGTGTGTCAGGAGTCATTCTACTTGTCTGTGTTTCTCAGGAAAGTCAATTTACTACAAATTGGGACCTATTTACTTTCCCTCCATCTAACACATACTGTTAGTCAGCAGGGCTTCTGAGGACAGCGGTTGCTATTTGAAGAAAACAAACCCACTTTGGATCTTTCTGAATGCTTTAAACATGACCCCACATTTTCAATATCGAACAAAAATTAATGGTAGACCTGCTTTGTCATTTGTTGCCTGTGTACCCTGTTACCGTTTGAAAATTCGGTTTCTGTTAAGAAATTATATGCACTCGATTACTTGACCATTGTCATCAAATTAAAGCTTTCTTTCCACTGGGCATCTAAATTGCGAATTTTTCTTCTCTGAGGAATGACTCTTGATTGCTCACAAAACACAAGCAGGGCTCCTCTCCCTGCTATCAGTTTGAAGGGACATATTGCTTCCTCGGCACTGTCATACCAATAAATCATCCCAGATTACTCGCCGTCATACAGGACTAAAGTATACCATGCATTTTAAAGGAAATCTGCTATTTTCTTTTCCATCAGATGAGCAATGTGAAGAGACTGCGGCCACGGCTCAGTGCTATTCTCTTTAAGCTGCAGTTTGAAGAGCAGGTGAACAACATCAAACCTGACATCATGGCTGTCAGTACTGCCTGCGAGGAGATAAAGCAGAGCAGAAGCTTCAGCAAGTTGCTGGAACTTGTGTTGCTGATGGGAAACTACATGAACGCTGGCTCCCGGAATGCTCAAACCTTCGGATTTAACCTTAGCTCTCTCTGTAAAGTGAGTTTGTTTTTTAAAAACACATATTTGCCTGAACACTTCTGAAATGTCAGCCCTGATTACATTGTTTAAATATTTTTAGTTTGAAGTGCCCGTTATCAGGAATTTGAACGAAACCATGAACCCAAACCCAGAGTGAACTGAGCTAATTTACTTAACCTTGGAGCTAAATCCAAATATTAATTTTCTCTGATCTGCAAATTCAGTGGAAGGATTTTGTTTAATAACAGAATTATGTTGTAAACCCAGGCTTTCCCAAACTAATGAAATGGAACATCAAAATATTATAAAGTCTAATATTCAATTCAGGTAGCTGCAAATGATGGTATAGACATTTTGGGAATTGCTTAGGGTTGCCACTACATTTTTTTACTGTTAGGATTTAAATATTTCGTTGTTTTTGTTTTTGTTTTGGCAAGCTGACTAAAGGCAGAAAAGAATGAGACTGCTTTATATAAGTGGAAAATCATTAGGAATAAACATGCCTCAGGAGTCTTTGATGATTTTGAAATGTTTCTATCTAAATATAATTTTAAAGGATGTGAAAATCAAGGAAGTTTAGAGATTTTTTTTTTTTTTTTCTCCTGGGTTCTTCCACAGGTTAAATGTCCTTATGGCAAATATATTCACTGTTTTATGTAACAGGAGCTCTTTCCTCAGAAGCGGGCTATAGTAATAGCACTTTATTGATCTGCTTACAACAAATTCTTCTCTGTTACACATCACAAGAAAAGCTTTCTTTTGTTCTTGACCTGCTAACATCTATACTACCTGATTAAGGAATTTGATGACTGGTTTTCCTCACTGTCCAGGAGTTCACTTCATGCAACTTCACCTGTATGAAAGACCTTGATTAGTATGCATCTGTTTCCAAACTTAAATCTGAAGAGGATTTCTGCTTTTACGAAATGTGATTGCTTCTCTACTTTACACTATTTGGCATATGGAGGGTTTCATGGGAACGCTCCACTTTTCGGTAGCTGGGGAGACCTGTGTTGATATTTATTGCCACTGAGGGAAGGTGGGATGTAAATCCAGTTTTAGCTTTGGGTTTCCTTGAATAGTTGATCTCTCAGTGCTTTCATGACTTTCTTTATACAGTTTTCCTGACCTATACCTCCTGTTGGCATAAAAGCTTGTGAGCTAGCTTTACTCCATCTCCACCTTTTTATTTTCCTCTCATTTTCTGAGCCTGATATATTCCGTTAAGATCCCTGGCCTGGGGGCTGCAATTCATAATCCATGTATTAAAGACTGGAGTAAAGTATGGAGGGCTTACTTATTCCTGTGCCAAACGCTTGACCTCATCGTCTCATTGAATGGATATAATTATTTATGTGGCATACATGGAACCCCTGTTTTTCACGTGTAAATTATTATGATTAAAATTTTTAATAGAGCTATATCCAAAAAGTTATGACAACAGAGTTGAGAGAGAGGCTAGCTCGGTTAAGGGAGAACAGCTAACCATTCAGAGAGGAATGGGAAGGATCTGGAAGTATGAGTGGATGTTCCTGAGAAGGAAAGGCATTCTAAGCGGTAGCCATCAGGTGGCATGAAGGGTCATATGATGGCATATGTGAGTTCACCAAGGGATCAGAAGCTTAGGTAGGAGAAGCATAGGGAAAATGGAAATGAAGTAGTATATTGGTCTAGATTAAAAATCATCTCCAGTGGCACACCTGATGGTAAAGATTAATGGAGACATGTTCTTTAATTCATATGATATTCTCAGAGATGTCCCGTAGCAACCTAATTCTAATAGCAGTATGGAAGAAAGTTGAGCTGCTCTGTCCAGTCCTGGTACCATGAGCCATGTGGAGCTGTTTACAATTAAATTAATTAAAATTTAAATAAAATTAGGGTATACCTCAGTCATCCTTGCCACGTTTCAGGTGAATAAGTGTCCATATGTGTTGGCAGTGTAAATAGAGCACATTTCCATCATGGTAGAATATTCTCCTGGACCACACTGGCCTAGAGGGTTATAGTTGGGAGAGACTCGGTGACTGGCTGACATTTAGCAAGTGACTGAGGAACTAAAACTGAAAAGATAGATGAGGAGGATGATGGAGATGCCTTCATTATTTAACAAGTATTTTGAAACGGTGTGTGTCTGCTATTAAACAGTGACTGTATGTCGAGACAGTGGAATTACAAGCTTTGACAGTGACAAAAGGGTTTGGGGTAGGATGGGAGACGGGGTGAAGGGGAGTGACACAGTCAAGGAGCATCTAGGGAACTGTGAGAATATGGTGATAATGAACTTGGAGGTGGAAAGGCGAGGAGGCAAGCACAGCTGCCAGATTCAGGCTTTTCCTGAGCAGGGAAGCAAAGGAAGACGAGATGAAGAGCACAAAGTCACGGAGACATTTACACCAGCATATCAACTGGAGTTTCTTTCTTTCTTCTTCTTCTTTTTTTTTTTTTTTAAGATTTTATTTGTTTGACAGATGGAGATCACAAATAAGCAGAGAAGTAGGCAGAGAGAGAGAGGGAGGAAGCAGGCTCCCCTCTGACCAGAGAGGCCGATGCAGGACTCAATCCCAGGACCCTGGGATCATGACCTGAGCTGAAGGCAGAGGCTTTAACCCACTGAGCCACTCAGGCACCCTGGAGTTTGTTTCTTAATGTTAAGTGTCTACTTGTTTTGAGAGCTTGCATCTCAGAACTCCAGCCGACTTAAAAAAGTTGACCATATGCCCTCCCTCATACTTTCCTTGCAGAGTAGCTGTTGACAAGAGATGAGGTCTGATTGTTGAGGTAGAGTAGCCCAATACAATGCCTGGTGCATAGTAAATATCTGAGTGAATGACAATGTGATAGACAAAATGGACACAAATTTTTCCCTCTTAGTTATGTAGTTGAAAGTAGACGTCCTCTCATACTGCTATACAGTGGCTGATGCATAGTAATTTACAAGTGCAATGAATGTTGATATTATTTCACTAGAGTTAATCTGTAAACTAGTTAATCTGTCGCCAGATAAGAGCCTGCTGTATTTTCAGGCAATGATACTAGATACTTTGATCATCCGTATTAGAAACCTTCTATTGTGCAAGAAACAAAATAAATACCACAACTTTATATTTTTTATTAGCCTACATGTCAAGTTGAAAGCATATATTGAACAAGATGATATCTCATCATGTTTGTTATCAGAAGCAGCAGCTTGATCTCTGACTATTGTGATTGAATTTTCACACTGAGTATAAAGCATTTGGTTTGACGATAAGTCCCCATAAAAGGAATTCCATATTTATTTGACAGTAGAAAGACAGGGTAATGTTTTAATCTGTTAAAACATGCTGGGTAATTATATGACATCTAGTATTCTATATTCAGAATCTTTAGTTTTAAATACCTTTTATAAATTTAGCTCGAGAATGAAAAGTGTAGCAAATTCATATTAGGGTGTTAACTTGACATAGTTTAGAAATAATTACATGAATAGTGAAATCTATATACATTATAGTTGAGTTTGGGGGGCTATAGTACATCTTTGCATACATTTATAATTGAGGAAACTAAATACAATAACTGAGTTCAGAGGGGAAGTTTTGTGAGCTTTTTTAAATCCTAAATATTTGATGCGGCCTATGATAAATAAACATAAAAGTAAAATATGAGATATAAGAGAAACACAAGTGAGAATCTGTTAAGATACAGGTGTTTAGGTTTGAGACTCAGTGAAGTGCAAACATGGTAATGAAACTTCACATGAGCTAAAGATGAGTTTTCTTTTATTAACCAAACGTGAACTTCACAAGAAAATTTGCATGTGTATTGTTATAAAAGAAAAATACGATATTGAGCCACGGTCTTTAAAACAGGAAACGAAAGAATCAGTTACATTAGGTTCTTTCTTTTGGAATTATCTCTCGTCCCCTCCCCCTTTCCTTTCCTACATGTTTGGATCAGAGCCTCTTAGGGCCTGACACTCCAAGAGAACCCTTATGGTAAGGTACAAACGTACTTTTCAGTTGCATAATGCTATTCCTAGTTGAAGTAAAATGGTAGAAGTACCTTGCTTTCTGATGGCTTGGCTATTTAAAAGGATAAATCTTAGAATATATAAAAGAATGGATGGACTTCTTTTCATCCATAAAGTCCTCCCAAGATAGTCTAGACTTTAGATAAGAATTGGATAATATGCAATTAGAAATTATATTCTTTTTTCTGTACCTGCTATTGATTAAATGGAAACCCATATCCTTAGAAATTCAGTCTGTAAATGGTAGGTGAATGCCTGACCAAAGTGCCCACCTAGAAAAAATGTGTGTGTGCTTTGTGTTGAAGTTAATTTTCTGTTGTTAGGGCAAAGATCCTTCCCCCCCACCCCCTTCTTCAGGTAGATCGGTATTCTAGCAAAAGAGTGAGTTGACCCAATCATCAAAGTTTAACACCATACTAAGGTATATGAGAGGGTTTTAACTTATAAATTTAAAAAGCAGATGTTATCAGTCTATACACAATAGGTATAACATGTGTTTACTATTTCTTAATGTCTAATGATAGGTAATTTCAGAGTAACAAATTATGCTCATCAATACAACTGGATGATGTAGCCATAAAATGTAGCTTTTTTTTTCTGACTAATTAAATAAACTATATCAGGATATAGATATAAATTTTGAAAGAGTTTACAAATTGTAATGACTTTTGTCAGTGTTTATGCTGGGTTTTTTTGAAATTATTGATTCCATTATAAATGTAACAGTATTAATCACTTTGTAAGAAACTTTTCTATTCTAGTTGGTGGTAGAACACACAGTGAGTTCATCTCAAAGATGAAGTCATCAAAAAATACATAGTAATGAGAGTGTGGAGGGGTTAGAAGTTAGGTATTAAAAGGACAGGCAGCAGGAGACAAGATTTGTTTTTGTCTCCTCTATTGATTTTGATTTTTTTGTCCATTTAAAAGATTTTTTTTTTTTTTTTTTGTCCATTGAAGTGCATGAAATTTTTATCTCATCTCCTATATATTCTTTTACAAGCACAGGCTAACCAAAAGTAGAATAAAGCTGCCCAGAGCTGTGATGAAGAAGATTTTTATATTTATTCTTTCTTTCTTTTTTAAAGATTTATTAATTTATCGTAGACAGAGAGGGCTCGATGATGGGGGATGGGGAGGAGAAGCAGAGGGAGAGAGGATCCTGAAGCAATCTCCCTGCTAAGCGCAGAGCCCAAATGGGGCTCTATCCCAGGACCCTGAGATCATGACTTGAGCTGAAATCAGGAGCCAACTGCTTTACTGACTGAGCTACCCAGGAAACCCTGGAGAAGATTTTTAAAGGAAAAAAAACAAAACCAAAAACTGTTTAATTTCCTTTTTGCTTAGTGCCCCCACCAGCTCCAGTGGGTGATTTCTTGAAATTATGAACACCTCTTTTTAGAGTATCTTGATTATCAACCTGGAGTACTCTTTAAGAAATACTGATGTGTCAGCTCCACATTGGATCAATTACTTCAGCATGTATGGATAGGGATCTTGATAAATGGCTTTTTAAAGGTCCCCCAGGTAATTTTAATGCACAAACTGAACTGAGAATCACTTTGTCTTCTGCCCTACTTCTTTATCCCAGCTTGGAAAATCCCCGATGGGTGGTATGGAACCAGAGAACAAACATACAAAAACAAAACTTAACCAACACAAGAAAAAAAAAAAAAAAGAAAGAAAGAAACAGCTCCTTGTCTTCACTTAAGGATGAGTGGTGAAAATATTTTTAAAAACTACTGCTTTTTTATCATGCCAAGCTGAACATCACTCTGAAAGTAAAGAAAAGGAGTGAGAGGAGTGTGGCTCTCAGGCACATCGCAGAACTGAAATAAGTTGATGGTCGGCGTCCTGAGTTATTTTGCAGGGCTCTGGCTTGTACAGGTAGAGTTTTAGTCATTATTAAAAGCACGAGACAAATACCTCTGCCTGTCAACTGTTAACAGCTGTACAGTAATACTGTGAAGGTTTTGTGAAATTCCACTTCTCCTATATGGCTTTTTCCTCACTGTATGAAGTTATTTTGAAGAAAGACCTCTGACAAAAAAATCCATTGTTCCATCTGCATTGTGTTTTAGAAGGATTTTAGAAAGATTTTTATTCTTTATCGGATTGGTAAAATCACACCAGTGAATTTTGGCACCCTTTGAAAGTAAAGCAATTTTTGGCCAAAGACTTGCAGATAACAAATGCCATTCTTACTTTACATCCAGCCAATTTAAGTCACTGAAATACTGACTTCCAAAGCAATGTGATACTATTTAGGATTCTTAAGCCCTTTGATTCATTCATTAACATAATCTATAGCATTTTCTAAGAAATATTTGGTTTTGCTAAGTAATAAATTTTATTCACATTACCTTTGTTTTCTTTTAATTACTATTAAGCATTGTAACTTGAAATTATTCTTTCACTAGAATTAGAGTGGCTTTGCTTGTGAATAGCAAATACACTGTTTGTGTGCTATCATCTCACCATTCTCACAGAAAGCATAGCTAACCTATCAAATTCCCTTTGCCCCTAACACAGAGACTCAGCATTGTCCTTAATACCGTACTTCTAGACAGCTACTATCAGTTAGAGGTAGCACCCAAGATGAATCTTAGAAAGCATCCCTTTTTAGTCCAGTCTCCTCTTTTTATATATTTTAACAATGAAAAATAAAAAATTGAATAAGATCCTCTATTCCTGGAGGAACTTATTGTTTACCTCTTCTTTGTCAAGGGTCTGCATTGCTCTTATGTTTTTGGGATAGATGCAAAACGTGCAACATTCTTATCTTTATAGTTATAGTTAAACAGTGGCATTTGTGAACATTTGTTTTTAGGTGGCAAAGGTGGGGGAGTATGATGATAAAATAGATGTACCAAAGGCAAAGACATTACAAGAAAGGAAAATTATTGGCCCATATCTCTCATAAACAGAGATGCAGAAATTCTCAGCAAAATTTTATAAGCCAAAACCAACAATGTATAAAAAAAAATTACATACCCCACCAAGTGAGATTTATTAAGGTACAGGAGGCTGATTAAACATTTGAAAATCACTTAATGGAATCCATTACATCCACAGGCTAAATAAGAAAAATAATTTGATCATATTAATATATATGTTGAAAAGGCATTTGAGAAAATCCAACATCCATTCATGCAAAAACTCAACAAACTAGAAATATAGAAGGAGACTTCCTCATGTTGATAAGGAATATATACAAAAACTACAGCTAGCATCATTCTTAATGGTAAGAAACTAAATGTTTTTCCTCTTCAGTTGGGAAAAAGGAAAAACTGTCCCTGCTCACCATTCTTATTCAACATGGTGTTGGAAGTCCTAGCTAATGCAATAAGACAAGAGAATGAAATAAAAGGTATTTAGATTGAGAAGAAATAAATAAAAGTGTCTTTGTTTATAGGTAAAATGATTGCCTACATAGAAAATTGCCCCAAATTGACCAAAAAGGGAAAAAAAAAAAAAACCAGTTCCTGAAACTAATAAGTGATTATAGCAAAATTTCAAGATATGAGATTGACATAAAAAAGTTAATCAATTTCCAAACACCAGCAATGAACAATTGGAACTTGAAAGTAAAAATAATATCATTTATGTTAGTGCAAAAAAGAGTAATACTAGAATATGAACAAAATCTTATGAGAAAAACTAGAACTTTGATGAAAGAAATCAAAAAAGATCTAATAAAGAAATAGTATTCCATGTGAATGGAAAAGAATACTCAATATTGTTAAGATATTTCTTCCTAATTTGATCTAGAGATTCAATGTAATCCTAATCGAAATCCCAGTGAATTATTTTGTGAGTATTGAAACCTGACTCTAATGGTCCTATGGATATGTAAAAGACCCAGAATAGCCAACACACCGCTGAAGAATAACAGAGTTGGAGGACTGAACTACTGGGCTTGAACACTTATAAAGCTGCAGTATTCAGAACATTGTTGTATTGGTTAAAAAAAGTAGATCAATGGAACAGAATAGATAGCTCAGAAATAACTCCACATAAATACAATGAAATATTTAGCAATGAAGCAAAGATAATTCAGTTAAGAATAATCTTTTGAAGAAGAGGTGCTGGAACCAGTACACATAAACATGCAAAAAAAAAAAAGTGTATCTACATACAGACTTCCAGCCTTTCATAAAATTTAACTAAAAATGAACAGAGGCCTAAATGTAAAATGCAAACTATAGAACTTTTAGAAAGAAGAGAAAATCTAGGTGGCCTCAGGTTTGGCAGTGACTTTTTTTTTTTTTAAAGATTTTATTATTTATTTATTTATTTGACAGAGAGAGAGAGAGATCACAAGTAAGCAGAGAGGCAGGCAGAGAGAGAGAGAGGAGGAAGCAGGCTCCCCACAGAGCAGAGAGCCCAATGCGGGGCTCGATTCCAGGACTCCGAGATCAGGACCTGAGCCGAAGGCAGAGGCTTTTAACCCACTGAGCCACCCAGGCACCCCTGGCAGTGACTTTTTAGATAGGATATCAAACACATAATCCTTGAAAGAAAAATGTCACTAAGTTGGATTTCATTAAAATTAAAAACTTCTGCTCTGCAAAAAACGCTTTTAAGATAGAAGATACACCACAGACTGGGAGGAAATCTTTGCAAAATACCTATCTGATAAAGGCCTTGTATGCAAAATATACAAATAACTCTTGACACTCAACAACAAGAAAACAAAGTTTCGAAAGACCTGACCAGACACATCCCCGAAGAAGATTTACAAATGGCAAATAAATATATGAACAGATAATCAACATCATATGCCAGCAGAGAATTATAAGCTGAAACAGTGACATAACACCACACACATTTTAGAATGGCTAAAACTTGAAACACTGGCCAAGACCAAATCCTGGCCAAGATGTAGTACAATAGGAACTCTCATACATTACTAAAGGGAATCAAAATAGTACATCTACGTTTGAAGATTGGCAGGTACCAAGTTAAACATAGATTTTTTTTTTAAAGATAATATTTTACAGAGCACGAGCAGAAGGGGCAGATGGAAAGGGAGAGAGACGTTCAAACAGACCCCACCCGAGCACAGAGCCTGATGCAGGGCTCAGTCTCATGATCCTGTAGTCACAACCTGAGCTGAAATCAAGACTCAGATGCTTAACCAACTTTGCCTGCCAGGTGCTCCATGCTAAACATATATTTAACATAGGATTCAGTGATCACCCTCTTACTTACTCAAAGGAGTTGAAAACCTGCACAGAAATGTTTATAGCAGCTTTATTTGTAATTGCTGAACTTTGGGAACAACCAAGATGTTCTTTAGTAGGTGAATGAATAGGCTGTGATGCCTGCATACAACACATTATTATTCAGTAATAAAAATAAATGGTCTCCCAAGCCAAGAAAAGATTCGGAAGAACCTTAAATGCTTATTAAGTGAAAGAAGTCCATATGAGAAGACTACATACTGGATGATTTCAACTATATGTATCTTTTTGAAAGAGAAAATTATAAAAATTGTAAAAAGATTCATGGTTGCCAGTGTTGTTTTGGGGAGGGAAGAAGAAGGAGATGAAAAGTGGAGCACAGTGAATTTGAGGGAGGGATGTGTGTGAAACTATTCTGTATGACTGGGTAATGGTAGATATATACTATGCATGCTTCAAAATCCATACAATTGTAGAAGTCAGAGTTGATGATGATGCATCAATATCATCAAATCAGTTGTGTACCACACCTAATGTAAAGTGTTACTAATAAGGGAACTGGTGTGGAGGAGAGGGTATATGGAAACCCTGTTATTTCCTGCTCATTTTATTCTGTAAAGCTGAAACTGCTTTAAAAAAAGTAAAACGTGGTGTTTAAAAAATAAAAAGTAAACCATTTAATTTAAAATTAACGTATTTGTTTCATTTATATTAACTAAAGAACAGTGAGCTGTTTTAAATGTCTCATGGAATAAGGGGACTGTATAAGCAAACAGAACATCGAACGATATAGTAGATAATGTAATGAGCTAACATTTTCACTGCATTGCAAAAATGTTTTTAACACTGCAGTTTCTGTGCTTACTAAAATCTAAGAGAAATAAGTTTAAAACATAATTCAGGGAAGGTTGGGGAGATATGGAAGAAATCAGCTTATAATGATAGGAATCCACATTATATAAAGCATTTTCTTGCTTAATAATGTTTCAGCTTTCATCATTTTGAATGAATATTACATAATATAGATTATTTTTGTATATGAATATCACAAAGTATTTGTCTAGTTACTTTTTTTTATCTAATATCAATTAATCTCCATCTATCTTGAAAATCATTGTGAGAATTTTATTATCAGTATTAATAGTTACGGCAGTGATATAGATGATGCTAAGCATCTTATTTTATTTAAATTATGATTTTTATTTCCATTGTAGAGAGAACCAATCTTTTTAAAAAATTTAATCAGGATGCTGATTATTTTCTTAATGTGGTTACATATATCAAAAACATTATTCATTGTATAATTGTGGTTTTCACTTGTGAGTTTTTACTGGCATGTTGACCTTTTGTCTGAGAAAATATATATTCTCTGACAGTATGTGTTAACACATCTATTTTTATATGAATACCTTTAACTTAAATTTAGAGATACTATTTTGTACATACAAATCACTTTATTCTGCATAGGATTTAAGATGGAGTATCATGTTAGTACATATACTTGTTCAGGTCTGTTAAAGGTTAAACAGCTGTCTTTTCATCTTACCATATTCGTATAATATTGTCAGCACTAACCTACTAGCAGTGTTGAAAGACTCGCTGTTTGAGTGATAAGATTCAGGTGGCATTTTATTAAATTTATAGATGAAACAGTAGAAAGAACGTCATGCTCTCAGAACTAGAGATGACCTCAGGGTAGAAGGTGTCAGTTTTAAGAGGCTTTCCAGGCTAGAAGTAGCAGGTTACAGGGCTTCGGTATTTTAAATTGCATTGATGTTATTTTGTTGTCTTACTACCATTTTTGTCCACTGTGGTTTTGAGAAATTTGTTTCTTTGACACATAATAAACTCAAGATTTTTGTAGAGGAACGTACTTTGAGGTGGTTATGAACTTTGGATTCACACAGACATGTCCTCAAACCTTGGCTTTACCAGATAGTAGCTATACGATGTGGAGTATGCTGCATGATCTCTCAAATCTTTTTTATCCTCTTTAGTTATGGGTATATTAGTTCCTCATAAAGGTATTATGTGTTTTAAGCGCTAAATACATCTTTTTTTTGGCTACCCCTGGTCTCAGGATAAGTGCCATAGAAGAGCTGTGGCTATAATAATGTCGTGGTATTGGGCGCCTGGGTGGCTCAGTGGGTTAAAGCCTCTGCCTTCGGCTCAGGTCATGATCCTGGGGTCCTGGGATCGAGCCCCGCATCAGGCTCTCTGCTCTGCAGGGAGCCTGCTTCCCTCTCCCTCTCTCTGCCTGCCTCTCTGCCTACTGTGATCTCTGTCTGTCAAATAAATAAATAAAATCTTTAAAAAAAAAATAATGTCGTGGTATTAGTGATAGTGGTGTTAATAGTGACGATTGTTAATATTTATAATTTAAAATTAATTTGATTATTAATATTCATCATTATCAATATTAGTGGTATTAATGGCATTTTCAAGTTAGGGTCTTCTAGAATGTTCAATGGACACCTACAGATTCTCATAATTTTGTCATGTTATTATGTTCAGCACTGTCTGCCACGGCTAGAGTGTCTGTGCTGGTTTCAATACATACTTAGATAATAGAAACACAATAATGGGAGCAGAGTGGCCAATTTTGCAATGTTCTTATGTTTTAAGTGTCATTAGAGTAAGGGGCCTTTGGATTCTGAGGATCACCCAAAGTTTACTCAGTTTTTATTTTAGGAATTTTCCTTGTGATTAAAACAATGGGATATTCTTTAGATGTCATCCAAATTTGTGCTGAATAGCTTAAAAATATTTCAAAATATTGCATTGTAGCTACAAAGGAATTCTACTCCAGAGTGACAACTAGGCCGTGATTTATTACAGGATCTTCTTTTAACATTATTTTGTCTGGAATGAACAGAGCAGTTGAAGAAACTCCATCCATCTTTTTGTTTATTTGACATCCATGCTGCATTAAATGTACCTCAAAGAAACAATATACAAATAAGAAATTCTCCTTAACAGCCATGATTACTCATCAACAAGATACATCTCTTGGCAATAAAACAAAAGGAAGCCTGTCAAGCAATGTCTGTTAAAATTTAAATAAAGGATATATTTTAAACCTAAACGAATTTTTAAAGCAAGTATTTTAGCTTCATTTTCTTTCCAAGAGTTAGTGTTACAAAGTATACTGAAGTGAACTGTTCTCTTCAACAAAATTAGACCCATCCCCCAAGCTTTCCTTACTCTTCTAGCTCAGTTGCTGATTACGTATGAGTAATTAGTGGAAATAGAATGCTCCTTTTTTGGTACATATTTATCAAAAACTGGGAAAAAATTGAACATGTAGATTAAGACATTGATAAATATTCCATTGTGCATTCATGCTTTTAGAAGATGACCTTTTCTCATTCTTTCTTCTAAAGAGACTTGTGGGGGGCAGGGAAGGGAGGAATAGAGTAATTGGGGCAGGAAGAATACCTTTGTGTACTTTTTCCTGAGAATGTTAGGACCTGAATGAAGATTCTCCACCCTGGGATTTAAAGCCACATAGCAGTTTGTGAATGAGACACTATGTTATCAACAATTGGTTGCCATCTTTGTTTCTTATCTGAACTTCTTCTTAGTTATTACATTTACTTTCAATTTTATTTATTTGGAAATTTGATTTTTCTTTTGTCTTACAGTTAAATACAGATTCTGAAAGGATGGGAGAATTTTGATTCCATTTACTATTCAGTAGATAAACTTTTTCAATATTAGACTGTTGCCAATTCTCAGCTTGCTAACCAGGCGATGTTTTCAGTAACAGCCAATCCAGCACCCTCCTCCATGAATTACTGTCTAGCTTTGTGATGGTCTCTGAATAACTTGAATCTTTGTTTGACTTGTATACTTAACATTGACTAAATCGATAGATGCAATAAACTATATTATATTTCAGAATTCATAATTCTGAATTTTTATTGCTCATGAATAAAGATCAAGATTGATCCAGTTGCTTGTTAGATCATAGGGATTTCTTGATCTATTAATCCTAGCAGTTGCTGGCTATTTAGTTGCAACATATATGGTACTGGAAAGCCCTTTCCAGGCTTTACAAATTATAGAGGTAGATGGTGCTTGGGCTAATCAACATTCCATACGAGCTGCACATCTAGTTTCACAGGAGAGGAGCATGGTGAAGAAGGGATGTCATTAGTGGCATTTGGGAGCTGAGAGTCCATAGAAGGGATGCTATTCCCTGGGCAGTTATTGCTGTCATGGGGGTAGAGGGGATAGAAGAGTACACTATTAGGGTGCTTTAAAAAATAAAAAATAAAACCAAAGGACAGCTTTTATGGTACGTCTGGGTTATACAAGAGAAAATGACTACATTTATGAAAGTTTGCTAGTGTTACTCGCCTTATCCATTAAAGATGATAATGTGAAGGAAATTATGGATTGAAAAGGTAACTTAATCAGATTAGTATTCTCAATATGTGTGAAAACAAAGATTCTTTTTTTTTTTTTTTTAAGATTTTTATTTATTTCCTTGACAGAGAGAGATCACAAGTAGGCAGAGAGGCAGGCATGAGGCAGGGTAGGGGGGTGGGGAAGCAGGCTCCCCGCTGAGCAGAGAGCTCGATGCGGGGCTTGATCCCAGGACTCTGAGATCATGACCTGAGCAGAAGGCCGACTTAACCCACTGAGCCACCCAGGTGCCCCACAGACAAAGATTCTAACTGCACTTAGCATGCAAAAAATAACTTGTGAACTATGATTACAACTAGATCATATACTTGTGTATAAATATATATCTCCTTTCATCCTGTGTACCTGTTTGGGTTCGTTTGATCAACTCTTGAACTTTGGGGGCTAAAGGCTCCTCAGTCTGGAGGGCCTAGGTCATCATACTCCTCTGAGTTCTAGCCAGGTATGCTCAACAGTTTCCCCAGGGGATAGAAAATTGGTTCTTGGAAGCAAAAGTATCTTGCTATTTTTTATGTGCAAAGCATAGATATACATACAGTATAGGAAAAGATACACAGGATACCTATGATTTTAAAATTTCACAGGTACACATGATTGGGGGGAAAAACCTAAAAATACTCTTTAGCCAGCAATAATGAAAGAGAAAGATTGAGAAATATTTTTCTACGCCTGTATCAATCTACATCCTTTGTGGGTATTTTTACTTGGATGTTACTTAAAAGCTTCAAATTCGTTCAAAACTGAAACTGATCTCTTTGCCCACCGCACTCCACCCAAATCTGTTCCTCTGTCTTTCCGTTTACTTCAATTAATGGCACCACCTGGGTCTCCATGGCCCCTCTGTCCCATTATCTCCGTCCCCATGGCACTGCCCTGACTCAGGGCCTTGTCTTTCCCTGCCTGGATTGTTGTTACCGGTTTTTAAGTTACTTTCCCTGCTGCTGTTCTTTCCCTTGGTTTTTTGTCTTTTATCCACACTGTGCTAGAGGGAGCTTTTTCTAAACCGTAGGTCTCATCATCTCTTACCCAGTTTAAAAACTCCCAATTCTTAGGGATCAAAAGCCTGTTTTCTGGTCTTTTCCAATGTTCCCAGCTTTGTATCTTTCTACTCTCTCTATTGTCCTCCTCAACACACTTCTTTTTCTGAGTCACTCAGACTCCTCAAATATGTCTTCTTCGTCCTCAAGTGTGGCAGTTTTCAAATATTGCTCCATCTGCTCGTGGTACGGCCCTTTTGAATTTTCTTTTTCCCTTTCCTAATCCATACAGCTTCCTGTCTACCAGTGTTCCAGATGTCCTGTCCTCTGAGGTGTACTTTTTGATTATTTCTATTATACTGTTTGTCACAACAGGGTAAATGTACGTGTGTGTGTGCGCGTGCGCACATGCGTGTGTGTGTTTTCCCCCCTACTAAACAGCTTCTTGAGGAACAGCTCTGTACTTTGTTTGTTGTTGTATCTCTGACTCCTACAGCCTCTAGTAGGCATGTCATAAATATGTACCAATTTTTAAAAAAAAAATTTAAAAAAGGAACAAATGTCTGGAATTGTTTTAAGTACTATTATTATATAGACTTACAGATTATTCTGTTCTTCTAAGTGTTTATCATGTATTTTTTCCCATAAAATGTTGCATAATAGATTGGATTAAGCTTATACTTTCTTTTCAAAAAATGTTAATGACTTCAAACAACAATCCATAGAGTAGCTTTTCAAGGACTTAAACATTTGCAATTCAAAAATAGAATTGACTAATTTTACAATTCATTTACTTCTTACCTACAAAATACAGTATTAACATTAGGTAAGTAGACAGATTACCAAAATATTTTTGACTGTTTTTTCTCCCTCTTGTCCTATCTAGCTAAAAGACACAAAATCAGCAGATCAGAAAACAACACTACTTCATTTTCTGGTGGAAGTATGTGAAGAAAAGTACCCTGATATCCTGAATTTTGTGGATGATTTGGAACATTTAGACAAAGCCAGTAAAGGTTTGTGCTTTCATAGAAAACATTTCACAGCTCTGGGTCTTTAGTTAGTTCGTCAAGACAGAAAATAATGCCTTTTGTTTGAACATACTTGCTACTTTGCCTCTGTATTTTAAATATGTTTTTAAAAATATAAAAGATAGGTAGTTGTGTAGTTTAAACCTTATGACTACCTGCCAGCCTCTCCCTCTGCTGCTCAGCTGCCTCCTCTGTAACCATGGTAATGCTCACTTGAGTCAGGATCCTTCACTTGGGGAGGATCATTGTGTCTGGGCTAAGCCCCAGTAATCAATGTGCCTAGTTAGCCTAAGTTAAATCTGTGTTCACCCACACTGAAGGTAGAGACTGCATCCTTTGTCCTAGTAGGGACCAAACAGCTAGAAATTCCCTTCAGTCCTTTCTGATGCCCAGTTATCTCATCTGCTTCTGTCCCTACTGGATTTAGATCAGGTTGCAAAGGGTTAGGATAGGACAGGATTTGTTATTAATAGTCATAGTATGATTTAAATGCAATTTTTGATGACTTGAAGATTCCAGTTTTTCTTTATATATCCTATTCTGTGATAAAAATTTTACTTGCTCCAACAACCAATTTATGCATACACATTTCTATGAATATATGCGCACTGACGTACATACTTCTTGGGAGACAACTCATTTGAAATGGTGGGATAGCTGTATTGTCATTGTGTTGAAAACTGGTCATTAGAAATGGCAGACTATTTCTGTGTTGTTTGTTGTTTATTGTCTTCCTAAAATTAGAACCTTTCAACTTAAGAATAATTCACCATAATCCCCCATTTTAGTGACTACGCCTTCTTAAAAAAAATTACTTTTGTCATTTTCTACTCCCTTTGTTTCTTCCATAAAATGGGGATTGTAACCCTCCATCTGCAGAGTGGCAATGTGATTGGATGAGATGTTCTTTGACAGTTTTTCCTGAGATGTATGTTTCTTTGAAGTATGTAACTCACACAGCCAATATATTGAGGTGGCAGGGAGGGTAGGGGAGAGTTAGAAATAATTAGTCTGGATTTTTAAGACCAAAAATAAGCTTTTTACTTTACTTTTTGCTCCTGAATGCTAATGTTGTAATGATGTTGGAATGATTTACTTTGCCCTTGTGTTACCTAAGAATGTCCTTGACATAAGAAGATAATGACCATGTGTGTGTGTACACATATATGGGTGTAAGTGTTTTAATGGAATTTAGGAAGGGAAAATAAAGTTATTTTTTTATATTAAACAATGAGATAGGGCAAAAGTGCAGAGGAAAAAGAACATTAAAATAACTCAATAATACTCAAAATAGCTTTTGAGTGATTGATTCATTAATTCAGGGAAGGTAATGTCTCTAAAATGAGATTTCTGAAATTTGGGGATGAAATTTAAGTATATGGGCCAAAAGAGAATTGAAAGTGGGGAAATTGAAAGTGATGAATGGTAAGCATGATAAGTAAAAGAATAATAGATGAAAAAGTTATACATAAAGTCTTGAAACACAGAGAAAGCTTCTTTTCTAGAAAAAAGATAGCTGAGTAGAGTAATAGTTTATATCAACATTATGTCTTTGGGAAGAATTAAATCCATGCAAGCATTTTATGTTAATAACAGTTTGCATTTCTGACCACGTCACCATCTTTTTCTCCTGTTTCTAAAGCTGAACGATGAGCTGGAACATACTTCTCTTTCAGATGTACGTGTTAGTATAGAATTTATTTTCCAGCAGTGGTGCTCTAAATTAAGTTTTTAAAGTATCATTTATCTATTTTGACTCACATAATTGTACTTAAAATTCTATATAAATATTTTATTATTTTGCTTTTGAAAACTAACTTTGATAAGGGCTTGTAGAGCTGTAGCTTGATAATTAGATACTTATGTTTGTTTTCTTTTTTAATGTCTCTACTGGGGCATTCTAGGGCTTCGAGATTTTTCATTTCCATCTGTTATAATGGAGGCATGCATATGTGTATAGGTCAGCAGATAGCATGAATGTGTTACACCGGGAGCAGCCAACTGATATTTGAAATGAAAAAGCCATCACTGAGACAGATAGATATAGATGATGTAGATTTTTTTTTTACATAATGTAGGTGACTGTAGAGCATAATTTCTTCGTGTGATAATATTACCCTATTAATGAATGAGATTTTAGAGGAATGAATGTAATAGTTTTGGATGAAGTAAGCCTATGTTTGCTTTGGAAAATTTCAGTGCTTTTCTATTATATATCATCATTTAAAAGTTTCCATATTTGAAGTCTCCTCAGTGAGCTATCATATGAATTAAAAAGTACCTTTGTTTTTGAGACATAACAAAATCCTGGCCATTAAGTCCTCGTGGATCAGCAGGGGGATCTTTCATTGCAACTAATGAGCTTACCCGTATGACAATTTTCAAAAATCTACTTCATTAGGGCTGCTTCTTTTCTAAGAGATAATGGCTTACAGCTTTTCTGTTGTATTTCAATGAAAATATTTCGGGTCATTATTGTATTTCTATATACCATTGCAATATTTCTTTTCTTTTTTTTCTTTTTCCTGGTCTTTGAAGGGTTGAATACATTGTTCTCTTGTCTAAACAGCTGAAGTTAATGGACTCCAATCTGTGAAGGTTTTATTGATTATTTCACAATAACCAGCTTCATGATTAACCTTGAATGGTATTTTATTAATGAGTAGAAAATATGACAAAACTCGGAGAATTTGGGGAGTGTATTAAAGTAAAATTGAGGCAAGTTTACAGTGTCACCTTGTTCAACCCTGTCTGTCTCAGGGTTATCGTATCTCTGCCATATATTTCTCTTCTTCCCTAGAGAGTCTAAATTCTAGGAATGCCGTGCAAGTCCAGTCTAGAACTCACTGCTTCATTTGATAATCAGGTGTTGTGTGATTACTCGGTGTCAGAAACTGTGCCCTTGTCTTGGTAGTAACACAGGTGACCTCACTGGCATCTAGCTCCTGTCCTAACTGGCTCCTTTTACATTCTCCAGGTCCTTTATTCTTCCTCCTCTTCCATGAAGCCTCTAACTATTGCCTGTGTTATTAGTCTAATACTGAGCCCTTCTTTTTCTTTTTCTTTTTTTTTTTTTTTCTTGCCATAAATCCTGAGGTGATCTCTTCAGCTTCCAAGGGTTTACATACCATCATTTCATTAATGACTTACAGATCTGTACCCCCGTCATCCCTCCTAAGCTCCATGCTTGCATATCCAACAGCATACTTGCCGTCTTTAGCCACACCACACGCATAGATCACAATAGGCCCATAAAATGTGCTTTTCATTCCTACACCCATTACCTCTCCTCCCTAAACTGTATTTACTTGAGAAAATCCTTCCTAGCACCCTTTCTTTGGTATCCCTGTTTTCATTCGCCTTGTCTCTTTACAGCCTTCATTCACATCAGCTGCGAGCCGTGTGGTAGATTCTAAGTTAAATCTATGGGAAATGGCAGCTGTGGTCTAGAATGTTGCCTCATCCCCTCCCTCATAGAGCAGCTTAAGAGTAAATGTCATTTTCCCTCTGGGGCTTTTTTCTTGGTTGTTCTGGGGAGCGTCACCTAAGTTTCAGTGGGCTCTAGTCTTTCTTCAAGGATAAATTCATATGCTTTCCAGAAAATCTTAAACCACTGTCTAAGAACTCAGAGTCTAGATTAGAGAGTATTCCTGGAATTACTATAGATGGAATTAGCTTCTAGAGAATGGGCCGCCTTCGGTGTATTGTCAGAGTGGATTTAATGATTCCCCATTTCTAATGTTTTTTCACTTTTTTCCATTTCCACATGTTTAGCTTTTGGGAGCATTCTTTGATATCTTACATTTGATATTTGTCCTCTCCCTTTTATTGACATCTCTGCTTTTAAGACTGTTTGTTTGCTTTTGGCTAGTAACTCCTTGGTCTGACCCAAATATTTGTTTACTCAAATACATCTCCAATTCCCGTGCCACATGACTTATCAACATTTTATGATAAATGGCTTACTAAATACCAAATGTTTATCTTTTATTCACCTACTGTGAGCACTTAGAACACTTCAATTCCAGGTGGCTGCCACCTGGAAATGTATAGTGTTTAAAATTTCAAATTCATGTGCTCTAACAAGCAGAAAGCATTTTCAAAGGCTCCCATTAACCTTCTTATACTCTACACTTCTAAAAATGCCAATTAAAATTTATTAGTTTGATGTATATATTTTGAATATTCAGGATTAGTTGTTAATTCAATTGCATTTTAGACATTAGGTGTGTACTTTAAGTACATAAAAATATTCATTGTGTGACAGACTTAATAACATAAATAACATTATGTTAGGTCATAGGTTGGGGCCTCTTAATTTTGTGAGATAAATCATTCATCTGGCATTTCAAATTAACTGTAGGATATTAGAGTTTTATGAAAATACTCATTTGTGTGCATTTCTGCCAATATAGTGAAATCATTTGAAAGCTCATAGTTGGGGGGCATTTATAATAAAATAATTGAGAGATGACAACCACATAAGGTATTGCTTTAACTGAATTATCAATAAAGGGCACAAAAATGTATTCTGGTAGGAGCTGAATTCTGTCCGCCTGTGCCTAAACCTTAACCTTTAGTATCTCAGATTGTGATTGAATGCGAAAATAGGTGTTTAAAGAGGTGATTATGTAAAACGAGTCTCTTAAGGTAGGCCCTAATCCAGTGTGAATTGTATCCTTATAAGAGGAGGAAATTTGGATAGATGGACACCAGGGGTTCACATGCACGCAGACCGACCGTGTGAGGAGACAGCAAGAAGGTAGCTGTCTATAAGCTAAGGCCATCTTCTTGCTTCAGAAGAAACCAAATATAGTGACACCTTGATCTTAGACTCCAGCACTGTGAGGAATGAAGTTTCTGTTGTTTAAGCTACCCAGCCCTTGGCATTTGGGATGCACCTCTAGCACATTAATAGAATAACTTAAGGCACTTTTCCTGCTTAGAGCTTTTCGGCTGTAGAATAGTGTATACAGAATGTTGTTTTATTTGATCAGATCACTTAAAGAAACAGTCATAGCCCTGCTGTGTTAGGTGTTCACTAGTAAGCAGTTTTGGAATATCAAAGGTTCTTGTTCAAACTATGAATTACCACATGAGTTTATAAAATTACAATTATGCTTCAATTCCTTTTTTGAACAGATGCAGCATAAATTCGCACATTATAAGGAAATATTGAGGCAATCTAAATAAATATATTCATGAATATTCACATTTAATTTCAGAGTTAGATCTATGTATCTCCTAGATTTTATTTTAGAATTCATTTGTTTACACAGGTATATTAAGTTTTTGTTCTGTTTTTTTTTTTTTTTTTTACTCATCCCTATATATATATATTTCTTTACCACCTACCTCTGTTTTGCTACTTTAATGGTTGTAATTTTATTATAAGCAAATAGCCAGTAAAGGCTAGTAATACTCTGAATTATCCGTTGACTCTTTTCCAAAAGGGAAGTGTGGATGGATGGTTGTACTTTTTTTTTGCATTATCCTGTAGAAATAATGAAAACATTTGCTATCTCCTACCTATGTAACCTGATTCTGTGGCTAGATGGTAGAGTTACAAGTTATGTCTGGGAAACTACTTTGTGACTCCTGTGTAATTAGGTCTCAATGATCTATTTGGATAATCTGTACTGATCTAGTTAGTATACATAAGAATTGTAGAATAATTTTAATGTCACTACAAGCCAAATGTAATAAATGGTAAATTTATTTTTAAAATGTAACTCAGTATAGGATTGCATATATGTACTAAAAGGACAGTATTTGTAAAAATTTTCTATTCAAATGAACACTTTTAACATAAAAAGGTAGCATGAAATATATAACTGGGTCCTTCATAAGGTAGCTACAAGATATATGAAAAATACATGTAGTATACTAGGAACTCAGTGTGCTGGTAAGGGGCCACAAGGTGCAAGTTGTCTGTTGAATAGGATTTTACTTAAATTATCCCGGTTAATTTCCAGGGATTAGCTCTATAGGGTTGGCGTCAAAAGTTTATATCAGAGACTCACATGTAAGGTTGTATTGCACTGTTGCTCTGTGCAAATATCAACTATTTTGAAAAGCGTCGTAATGGAATGTAGAAAGAGCATGACCAAAGTCCCTCGAAGGATTAAGGAGTCTGTAGACTGATGCTGAAGAACACTAGGCATGGAGGAACGACACTTCCAGCTAAAGATTGCTTTTTGAGATACTGAGCTGAGAACATTTCCTGAATCGGCTGCTGCTGGGGCTGATAGATGATGATGAAGAAGAAAAATACATCAGGAAGACCTCTATATCTTTTTGGAGGTTAGCAGACTGAAAGTGGCATCAATACAGCATTAATCTTTTCAAGAAACTAACAGTTTACAGTGTTTGCAGATTTGGGGCCAGCTACGGATTTGAAATAGCTACTGGAACAGTTCCGTCAGTGTCACCTATGAGCCATAGCTCACATCAAGTCACAGGACATCAAGTCACAGGACAGAATCAACAGTGACAAGCAAGGTCTCAGAGCTCTTCTAGACGGCTGGCCACAAAGCAGTATTTACGGCCCCTCAGTGTTGCAACAGGAAGTGGGAAATTATAAACAAGGCGGATGGAAGAAGATTTCAGAATGAGAGCATTCTGAAGGATAGCTTACCATAACAAATCTGTGCTCTCTGAGGAAGCCTAAGCAGGGGATGAAACACGCTCCCTCACTGCAATCTGCTGAATGTCGCTGCTCACAAGGTCGCCATGTCACCAGCTGGGTGGAGTGCTATGGGGGGGCTCAGATGCTACAGGCAAATCTGCCAGCTGCTCCCCAGAAACCAGGCTGTGTGAGACTTGCCGAGTCTTGAAATAATAGTTGTATGAGCTTCGTAGGGTTGCCATAATGGATGAACACACACTAGGTTCCTTTAACCAATAGAAGTGTATGAATTTATTCTCTAATTATTCAGGAATACAGCGGTCTAAACTCAAGGTGTTGGTAGCATGCGTTCCTTCTGAAGTCTCTCAGGGAAGAGCCATCTTGTGCTTCTCTCATAGCTTCTGGTGGCTGCCAGCAACCCTTGGTGTCCTCCATGTCTCTGTCTCTCACCTCTCTTTGTAAAGACACCAGTCATTTGGTTTAAGGCCTCCCTAAATCCAGGGTGATTTCATCTCGAGATTCTTAACTGATATCCTTTGCAGAGATCCTATTGCCAAGTAAGTCACATGCTGAAGTGTTTTGTGGCCATGGATTTGGGGGTGAGAGGGATACTATGCAACTCCCTGTAGTCGTCCTTGTCCTCACTCCCATAACTGCACGCAAGAAGCACCAGCCTCTCTGAGTGTCATGAAATGGTGAAGCAGTTACATAGATCGACATACATATGGAAAGCAGTTAGCATTATGTCGTGAAATGTTCTGGTGTTTAAGGGTTATTGTAGGTGAGCTTCTGAAATACCCTTTTCTTTCATCATCACATGCAAATACTAAAGCATTTAAAACTGAAATCCATCATATGCCTCTGTAGGTAAGGCATTTTCATTAACAAGCGGTGATAATTACAATAACCCCAATAAATAATTTCAGTGGGCAAAATAAAAAATGGGATCCCCATGAGATTTTGGAGACGTTATATTATGGAGGAAGTTGTTACAGTCACAGAGTCTGAAGTTAGACAACTGGGGTGCAAACCCCATCTCTGCCCATTGCTAGAGGTGTAACTTTGGATGAGTTCCTTATCCCCATTGGGACTCAGTGTTCTTACCTGAAAACGGGAACAATAGTTGTATTTCATTCAGAGGTTTGTTGTAAGCTTATAGGTTAATATGTGCAAATAAATAGTTGTATATGTATATGTGCAAATAGTTAACATGTGCAAATAGTTAAATAGTTGTATAGCACACCATACGGACTATGTAAATATTCTCTGTATTTGCTGTAGTTGTAGCTGTTGTTTTTCAGTGATTATTTCTTACGGACCCACAACTGCCTATTTCGTCAGTAATAATGCAGATAAACATGAGTCTCTGTGATAAGCAAGAGTCTCTGTGAATAATATAATTACGTCATTTTAACATGTATTCTCAATAGTTATTTGAACAGATCCCGACTGTGTCTTGCCTGAAACTTATGCAAGCTTTTGAATTTCATGGATCTGTGTCATTGAAAAATTTATTTACTTTTCTAAAAATTAAAGAACAATATACACACAGGAAATTGCACAAATCTTAAGTGCACAGCACAATGCATTTTCACTGGTTGAGCATCCTAGCATAGGGAAAGGAATTTGGAAAATGAGTTCTATTTTCCTTCCTCTCCTGCAGCCTGAGTCACTATTTTTATTTCCTGTTTTGAACTTTGATAAAAAGATTTCTTTTGAAAGAGGGCTTCTACTATTAAAAAGCAGTAAAAAGCTAGGGTCCAACAACTCTTCAACAACTTGGAGCTTATTTTTTTCTGGAAGCTTTTGCATGTCATTTAAAAAATAGATTTACTAGCTTGGAATTATTAAGGAATTTGTTAGTTGGAAATGTTTTCCATTTCCATATGAAAATGTGGCTCAGCCGTTAGGCATCTGCTGTCAGCTCAGGTCATGATCCCAGCGTCCTGGGATCGAGCCCCACATCGGGCTCCTTGCTCAGTGGGAAGCCTGCTTCTCCCTCTCCCACTCCCCTGCTTGTGTTCCCTCTCTCACGGTCTCTCTGTCAAATAAATTAAAAAAAAAAAAAAAAGATGTTGCAAGTGATAGAAACATCAAAAAAGATATTTCTTTGCCTACATAGAAAAACGTAAAGAAAATAGGTTCTGGATAATCTTCCCCCCTCCCCTCAGAAGAGGTCATCTTCAGATATAGATTTAAATCGATCAGCAGTTGGACTCTTGTCATGTAAACACATGTGTCCTGTTTCTCAGCAGCTGTCTGTCATACCATGTATTTGAAGGAAAAAAGTACTAGTGCTCATTTATGGTTTTGGGTATGTTTTGACCTTACAAGGAAAGAAGTCTTTCCAAAAAGTTGATTGACTTCTCACGGCATAGCAAACAGGATGCTAGGCATTTGCATCAATAAGGATCAGACCTGAATTTGACAGTAAAAAAAGTAAGATGGACTCCTTTGTTTTTTTACGAGCCATTTCATGAGTGCCTCCTCTGTCCAGGCACAATTTGGAAGACCGGATAGGGCTGTGAGCATTAAAGAAAAGTGTCTGCCCTCTCGAAGTTTATGTTTTATGGAACATCTGCCACAGGAAGAAGTGCAGGTATATTATGTCATTATGGTGAGCTCTGGAATTCCAGTGCAGGGTTTTGGTTTTTTCCCCACAATTAAGGCTGAGTGGTCAGAGAAGTCCCCAGAAAGAAGGTGGCTTTTGTGAAAAAATGTGAAAGAAGTGGGAGGAGGAGGCAAGGTAATCTGGGTGTCAGAAGCATTCTAGTCAGTAGAGCCCTATAGAAGTCCCAAGATAGGCAAGTGAGACTGGAACAGAGGGAGGGCATGAGAGATGAGGTCAGAAAGGTCACAGACTCTGTAAGACAGGACTCCTCGTTAGACAGATTTTGACTTTACTCGGGGGGAGGGGGCATTAGAAAGGTTTCAAGCAGAAGATGGACATCTGACTTGTATTTTCAAAGGATTGGTTTGGCTTCTGCTTTGGGGAAAAATCCAGAAGAACAATGGCAGAAGCAGTGAATCCACTTAGATGTTCTAAGGATCATCCAGGGAGGAAAGCGTGTTTTCTGGGACCAGAAGGAGGGAGCAACAACAGTGGGAAATATTTTGATTTTGAAGGTAGAACCAATAGGACTTTATGAGTGGGTGTGTTGGGTATAAGAGAAAGAGGAGTCATAACACGAATTGTTTACTGAGGTGTAGAAGCAGATTCAAAGAGGAAAATGTGGCGCAGCTCGGTGACTCAGTGGGTTAAGCCTCTGCCTTTGGCTGGGGTCCTTGATCTCAGGGTCCTGGGATGGAGCCCCACATCTAGCTCTCTGCTAACCAGGGACCCTGCTTTCCCCTCTCTCTGCCTACTTGTGATCTCTCTGTCTGTCAAATAAATAAATAAAATCTTAAAAAAAAAAAGAACAAAGAGAAAGATGAGTTCCGATTTGAAAATGTGAGTTTAAGATGCCCATGAAATATTAAAGAAAGGTTCAATAGGCATTTGGCGTTCAGTGGAAGGATATAGGCTGGAGGAAAAATTTGCAATTGTTCAGGTCTAGAGATATGCAGTCTAGGACATGTTAGGCTGCGTGGTCTCTTGTAGTCATATGTAGAAGTTTATCTTAAAATTTGCACATCGTCCAATCTGTACTTAATATTTACCATGGGACACAGTAGAAATGGTAACATCTCCCTCCCATACACATGCACACAAAAGCATTATCCCGAGGTAGCGTTTTGAATAACATGACAGATGTCTCTAGGATGGACCTCTTTTGTGTCTTGTTTACTGTGATCTTGACCATCTTATTTGTAAGAAGGAATTTTCAAAATCTCATAAACATGGTTTGTTAAAGGGTTGGTTTTTACTACTACTACTGGTTTCTTTTTTCTTTTCTTTTATTTTTTTTAAGATTTTAAAAATTTATTTTACAGAGAGAAATCACAAGCAGAGAGAGAGGGGGAAGCAGGCTCTCTGCTGAACAGGGAGCCCAATGCGGGGCTCAATCCCAGGACCCTGAGATCATGACCTGAACCCAAGGCAGAGGCTTAACCCACTGAACCACCCAGGCGCTCCACTACTACTGGTTTCTAAAAAGCTGACTGACCTTTAACGCTCTCTTCATGATTGTAGAGCATGAGGCTGCTTCTCTTCCCCCAGATCAGGGAGCAGGGGAGGAAGTGGAGGGTTCAGAAAACCGACCTGAGCTAGGCCCTTTCCCTGGGCTGCGTTCACCCTCTCACCTCTGCTTGCTTTCAACCTTTCCTCTTTCCAGGTTCCATAGTAGACATAGGCCATTCTCTAGCAGCATGATGTTAAAAAAATAAAATAACCGCAAAATTCTCATTGCATATAGTACAGTAAATTAGGAAATGCAAGCTAGGACAATTTAGTGTAAGGGGTCCCATCAAGAATGAGAACAATGGGATGGAAGGAAGACAGCAGAGGAAGGCCAGGGCTTACTGAGGATAACTGACCCTTCCTTCCCCACTGCTTCTTTCAGTTTACCTTTGTTGCGATTTATTTTGAGTTTGTGCTTTTCTGTCCTCCGGTTTCAGTTGTGTGTTTTCTCAAAATAATCATGGGTTTCACAATGCTATTCTAGAACTTAGATTTTTGTTAGAGGCCCACTTCATGTGGAGGTTTTTAAAATGTTGCTGAGGTTTTTGTCCATCTTGCCTATCCAATTTATTGTTTTTGTTTTTTTTTAACTTGCATTTATAAAATATTCTTAGAGTTTCATAAAATACCTTTATTTGGTTGGGAGCCTGAAATGCCTTTTTTTTTTTTTTTTTTTTTTTTAAGATTTTATTTATTTATTTGACAGACAGAGACCACAAGTAGGCAGAGAGGCAGGGAGAGAGAGAGGAGGAAGTAGGCTCCCTGCTTAGCAGAGAGCCCGATGCGGGGCTCAATCCCAGGACCCTGAGATCATGGCCTGAGCCAAAGGCAGAGGCTTTAACCCACTGAGCCACCCAGGCGCCCAGGAGCCTGAAATGCTTTAATGCCTAGTTTGTTGCCCTCTCAAAACGACTGTGTTTGTGAGTACAAAATGGTTCATTTAGGTTGAATGTTTGAATTGTTTAATGGTAATAAGTTGTGTAAGCCTTCTTTAAAGAGATCACCTTTCCTGGAATGTTTTCATGAAAGGTAAGAAAGAATGTGACACTTCTTAGGATGCTTGTCATAAAATAATAACCAGCATCTCCAGGAGATATTCACAGAGGATTTTTATTTAATTGTAAAAATTACATAGGTCTACGTAATTTTCTACTCTCCTTTCTTGAAATCTTAGCAAATGGCGGAGGCCATAACATTACAGAAAGTCTATACTTTACTTTAAACTTAAACACTTATGGTTGTGACTTTTAACTTTTATACTTAATACCTCTAATGCATAATTATCATAATGACAAGGCACTGAAGATAAATCTGTGTGCTGAATTTTAAGGTTTTAGATATTTACTCTATTAACCTCAAGAGGTGAAAGCTAAAGCCAAAATCCATTCCTTCAGCAAATATTTGAGTGTCTGCAGTATGTTATGTAATTGAAGATACAAAAATAAATAAAATATGGTATCTTCCCTCAAGGAATTTGTGGTCATTTGGGAGAGGAAGGCACACACAAAGATAAAAGTAATGGAGTGTAGTAATTGCAAAGATAGAGATAATTACCAGGTATGATGGGTGGGGAGGGCACCTCACTAGGGGGCCTAGCTAGAGTTTTCGACCCTTTTTATTATATCTGAGTAGGATTGATTGAGGGGTGCAGTAGACAAGGCAAATAGACATTTTTTCCAGTGTCAGTACCGACAGAGTGGATGAAGAGGGGTTGGGGGGGAGGGAAACTAAAAAGCAGGGTGTCCTTCTAGAGTAAAATATAGCAGCAGAGCATGAAATAGTCAAGGCAGCTTGTGGGTGGAGCTCAGATGTTGTCGTGAAAGCAGTTTACTGGCTGACTTGAAGCCATGTTTAAATTAGTGTTTGTCTGGAAACTCCTAAGTGCAGTGTGGAGAAGGCAGAAACACAGTTCATGGTTCTGCTGTTCACCAGGATGTGGAGATTGCAGATGGGCGGTTGCCTGGGGGCTGATACACGTGACATCTGAGGTGACTGAGAGACATTCCATTGATTGAATATTAACTGAGTAAAATGCAAAGGTGGAAAGTGCCCTTAAAATAATCTAGTCAACTCTGTTTGAGGACGGCTGTGTTTTGTTACTTACAAGTAATGGAAAAGAATAAAAAAAGATTAATTTCTTGGTCAAGGAATGTGACAGTGTTGAAAGATAAAATTCATACACAGGTCACATACAAGGACACCAGTAAATTAACACTTCTTTGAGGGTGTACAATTTAAAACTCTGCTGTAGTTGGGATTTCTAGTACAAAAATATATATATATATAATCACTGAGCTCAAAGAACTTGACAGTTATGAACAGTGCAGTTAAAATTATGTTTGAAGATGTATAAAGGAATTATCTGTGGAAATAGAATTGCTGAAAAAGAAAGACACCGAAGAAGTTCTTATATATTCTTTGGTTTTCCCTGTTGGATGGCCCAGACATGATTAGCCTACAATTTGCTCACATCCTTCTCTCTCACAAGTGTGCTTTTGGTCCTTACTTAAAAACCAGTGAAAGTTGGTTACTTACACTTAAATCCTCTTATCCATAATGTACAAATAATGTAACCAGAGACAGCTGATGAAGCATAAATAATGGCTTAGTGGGGTTTCTAACTGTAGAGTAGCTGCAAGAAGCGTTTTTAAAGACCACTTGCTTACTCTTTATCACGTCACCAGTAAATGTTTGAATATGCCCAAACAGTCCTAGTATTTTATCCTTCCAATTAGCAACTTTCCCTTTTTAGAGTGACTTCTACAACACTGTTCCTGGCCTGGTCACGATGATTCTTTTTACTTTTCTCTGAGTCTGCTGTTACTTCTTTCAGCCTTTAAGCTCTTCCTTCCTTACTGAGTGCTGAGAGTAACACTGCATCATGCACTCTCTTAAAAAAAAAAAAAAAAAACAAAACTCTTTATCCTATGTTACCACATTTGATCTTTTATGAAATGCTTATAAGCTAAACATAGGAGGTAGGATTCTTCCCATTTCACTGATGTGGAAATGAAGCCAGTGAGAAATTGCTTCAAATCATAATGACCTGCTAGGAAACAAAGAATTGGATCACTTCATATAGGCTTCTTAGGCCTTTCTCTCATCGCCCTGGGAAGTGCTCATCACTCACCAGGATGGCTCTTCAGAGGGCAGCCCACGTCGGGTTGTTAGACCCTTCTGAGCAGCACAACTCATGAATCAAAAAATTTACTTTTTTTTTTTTTTTTTTTAAACACCTCCTCACAGGCACTGGGGTTCTGCCTTTCCTCCAGACATGTACTTCTATATATCCAGGTGGTATATTAGAAATACGTGTTTGGTCATTTTCCAGTTTCCTGGTAGAGAGGACCTAAAACCTAGACTTTTTTAAGTGATAAAAATGTGTTTTGTATGCTAATGAGATGAATCGGGCAGATGGGGTAGGAGAGGAGGAACCTAGATAGCTCCAGGATGGGATGCTGGTCACCAGAGTCAACAAGCATGTGATTAGAGGGTTAGAATTATCAGCCTACCCTCTGACCTCTGGGGGATGGGGAAGGGGGCTGGTGATAGAGTTGAGTCACCACTGACCAATGATTTGATCAGTAGTCCCCATGTTGTGAAGCTTCAGTAAGAACTCTGAAACGGGGACACTGGCTATATTCATAGAAGTCATGGAAACTGTACTACTTCCCTACCCCCATTCTTTGCTGTATGCATACCTTCCCTTTGGCTATTTCTGAATTGCATCCTTTATATTAAAACTGTAATAACAGATATAGTGCTTTCCTGAGTTCTGTAAGACACTAAATGACAGAAAATAAGTGGGAGGAGGAGCATGGAAATCCCTGACTCTAGCCAGTCCATCAGAAGTGTGGGTTATGGGAGATCTCTAGGTCTTGGGATTGTTTTCTGAAGTGAGGGCAGTCTTTGAGGCTGAGGCCTTAAACTCCATGGGGTCTGCATTAACTCTAGGTACTTCCTGTCAGAATTGAAGTGGAAGACTACCGAACTGGTGTCCACGAATCAGAGAATTGATAGGATAGTCATTAAACATTGTATTAGGTGTCAGGGAAAAAAAAAAAAAAAAAAAGGAAAGAAAGAATCCCAACTGTGTTCCCTTCCAGTGTGTGTTCCCTATGTTCCCTTCCTTGCCTGGTGTTTTTTGTTACATTGGAGTTTCTTGGACTTTTATTTATCTTTTCTGTAGGTATTTCCCCAAAATGACATGTATGTGTAGTAAATTGGATTAGTGGACTAACGGTATTTTAAGTATGTGCCTTTGTTCCATGGTATATGAACACATTAAGTTGAAACATTCATTTAAAAATATGGTAGCATATCTATCTGTCATCCAGCCATCCATCCAGAGTGCTTACATCTAGTCCCCTGAGTTTGGCCACATGTGGATTACTTGTGATTGCACGAGGCAAGATTATACAAAAAGACAGTCATTGTGTGAAAGCCACATCTGTGTATTTAAACACTGTTACTGGCAGATAGGTAGCAGTTGTAAAAATAAAATCTCTGTAGAGAAAAACAGTTAAAAATGAAGTCTGAAATTTAATTGCCTGAGTTTGAATTCTGACCTCACTACTTTTAGTTGTTTGACTTTCACTCACTCAACTCTAGTTTTGTTATCTGTAAAATGGGGTAATAGCAATGTCAATTTTCATGATCATCCCGTGAGGATTTTAAAAATTAATGGAATATCCTGGGGTGCCTGGGTGGCTCAGTTGGTTCAATGTCTGCCTTCAGCTCAGGTCATGATCCAGGGTCCTGGATCAAGTCTTGTATTGGGCTCCTTCCTCAGTGGGGGAGTGTGCTTCTCCTTCTCCCTCTGCCTTCTCTCTCCTTCTTTCTCTCCCATAAATAAATAAATCTTTAAAAAAATTAATGGGAGAAGCTTAAGACAGGACCTCAGAACACTCAGTGTATTTTAGCCACTGCTGCTGTTATCCCTACTAATACAATTACAACTGTCACTACTACTGTTTTACTACTAATAAGCTTGTTTTGAACCTGATTTACAGCATAAAGTGGCTGTACAGCTTATAAATTGTTGTGAGCACATATTTATTCAAAATGGTTTTACGTGTTTTTGAACTTGTATTTTTTTTTTTTAAAGATTTTATTTGACAGCACAAGTAGGCTGAGCAGCAGGGAGAAAGAGAGGGGGAAGCAGGCTCCCTGCTGAGCAGAGAGCCCAATGCGGGGCTCGATTCCAGGACCCTGGGATCATGACCTGAGCTGAAGGCAGAGGCTTAACCCACTGAACCACCTAGGCACTCTTGAACTTGTATTTTTTTTTTAAAGGTTTTATTTATTTGATAGAGATCACAAGTAAGCAGAGAGGCAAGCAGAGAGGGATAGAGGGGAAGCAGGCTCCCCGCTGAGCAAAGAGGCTGATGCAGGGCTTGATCCCAGGACCCCAAGATCATGACCTGAGCCGAAGGCAGAGGCTTAACCTACTGAGCCATCCAGGCACCTCCGAACTTGTATTTATCTAATGAGGAGTTTCACAGTTGAAATATAAAAGTGACTGAACCACCTGTAAGATTTCTTGAGAAATGATAGAGGAAATGCTAATGAAATACTAGATAAGAGATCAAATAGACTAGGAGAGCAAAGGGAATCTCTTCTTATAGTGCAGATACAGAACTTTGAAAGAAGCAAAAAAAAAAAATTGGAAATGAAAAGAGTAAATGAAACACCCCAGGCCTAATTAAATAGAGGTCTTGCTTGTGAATAATTGACAAACAGACATGAAATTGAAAGAGCAGAGCATAGCAACCGTGTGTTACCATCATGAGCAATGTATAGCAAGATTTGGTTACTTGAGTTAAATAGATTGAATTAATTAATGCACTAAATGCTTTCATGATAGAAATATTTTATACACTCTTTTATTTGTGTTTTTGCCTTAAATGTAAGGCTGACAGAAAGGGGAAGCATGAGTAGCACAAAACTAATGAGAAAATACGCACCTACTGTAACTTCGAAATGGCTTCACTAGAGTGGGAGGCAAAGGTTGAAGTATCATCGCTCCTGGCACAAACAGCTACTGTATGTGGCTCTCGGAAGAGTTCATTCATTGGCCTCATTGAACATTGGCGCCGGGTGGCTCAATTGGTGACTCTTGTTTTCGTCTCAGGTCATGGTCTCAGAGTCCTAAGATGGGGCTCCCTGCTCGGTGGAGAATCTGCTTCTCTGTCCTTACCCCTGGCCTCTCCTCATGCACACCCTCCCTCTCTCTATTTCAAATGAATTGAAAACAATAACATTGTTTCTTCAAATTAGCCTGCTAAGTGATTTTACAACAAATTATGTAAAGATTTTATTAATAGCTAATTAATATGTTAGAATAGCTAATTAATATATTAGAATAACAAATGTTATTTTGTATACAGCTAGTTTAAAAAACAAAACTCCATGTTCTCATGCAACTTTCTTTTTCATGCTTTCCTTCTATTCCATTTTATTGAACAAAGGCTATAAATGTGTATTTTTTAACTTTCCCATTTTGTTGGGCATTTAGGTTGCTTTCAAAGATATTCCCATTCATTCTTACAGGTAAAACCTGACTCTTGTCAATTTCTCAGGATTAATTGGAAGCCTAAACATAGTAGCATACTTAGAATTATTATATGCATTTTTCATCATTATTTCATATAGTTCGCAGTAATGGGAAGCAAAAGAAAAAAAGTTTTAACCAAAATTCATCTGAGCACCCAACCTTGGTTTGGGTCACTATATCTTTATATATCATTATGTATAACTATATAATGATATAAATATATCATTTATGTATCATTAATTTTTTTCCTTGATGTCATCTAAAACTATGCATAGATTTTAGGCAGTGATTACTCAGTGTCCTGCTTGGTGACCAGTACATTGTGATAGGGCCTTAGCGTCCCCCTGTATTATTTGTTCATGTGCACTGTGAGAGTAGCTCCCCGTCAAAGGAGGAAAATTGTTCTTAGATAATAAACACACATTGTGCTCATGGTACCCGTAAAGAAAAGGTGACAATTGTTCTACATGTTGCTAAAGTAGCTTGTGCTACCTTTGCATTCCCATTAGAGATTAGCTTGGACAACAGAACACTCTTTTCCACCTACTCATTGTTCCCCGTCAAGAGATCCCGATTTCGAAAAATGTTAAAATTATGTTAAAATGGGCTTAAAGTTCAAGAGTCCGTATTTGCTCCACTTTTTCTGAATGGATTATTTTGTAGTGTTTATGGTGGTCAAGGGCTCTAATTTTAAGTAAAACTCTATTAAATGTGATTTGTTCATGAGAGCGTTTCCTAAATTTCATCTTATGTTTTTTTAAGTAGGAAATTTCCTTCATTTTTGCATTTGAAAACATAAAGGTTTAAAAAAATTAGTGAAATTTATCTTTAGTAGAAATGTATTTTATTATTGTAAGGTTTTTCACAAATGTTTTGTTGTTAAAGTGTTTTACCTTTTATATATTATAATTTTGTCCTTTCAAGGCATTTAATATACTCTCTTTTAGTCTCTGTAGAAACGCTGGAAAAGAATTTGAAGCAGATGGGAAGGCAGCTTCAACAGCTTGAGAAAGATTTGGAAACCTTTCCCCCTCCTGAGGACTTGCATGATAAGTTTGTGACAAAGATGTCCATATCCTTCTGATATCTAAATAACTTAAGTCACTAGTCTACTAGAGTTACAATTTATTTAATGTTGTAGGTATATTTGCATAACCAGTGGTTATTCTGTAGTGCCAAATAGCAGTTTAACTTTCGCCTTCTTGTGGGAAAATTTATCAGTGTGTTTGCCTATCATGAATAATACAGAAATGTGCTTTCAATTCTTTTTTAAATCAATTTGGGTATTTTCTCTCATCTTTTCCCTTTCATTTGCCCTCTTTCTTTCTGATGTTCATGGTAAATTGAAAGGACGTGAAAACTGAGTTTTAGGAAGTTTGAATCTAACTCATGATGTGATTTAGATGATTCTGAAATGTTTTAGGAAGGAAACAAAGACTTTGTGAACTGGTATAACTAGTCAGCTTAATTTCATGGGTTGTTATAAAACATTATCTCATGTTCCAGAAACTTTAATATTTCCTTTAGAAATACTGCCTAGTTCCAAAATGAAAATGGAATTTGTCGTGATCAGTACTTGTATAGGTCTTCTCCAAATCGAAAATAAAATGTGTGTGTATGTGTGTGTGTGTGTGTGTGTATAAATGACACTTGTGTGTCCTTAATTTAAGGTTTCTTTTGAATTCGATTATCTTTGGTTTCACTAACTTTGTGGCTTAATCTCTAATGAGTAATTGAAGTAATAAAGTTTTTTTTTTTAATTTCCTGAAACGAATGTTGAGTTGCTTTGCAAACCATTCTGTGAGATTAGAGACTGATATCTTTTGTTATAATAAAGTATTACTACTATGCATTATTAAAATCCCATATGGACCTCAGAATTTTATATGAAAGGATAACCCACTTCCAATGAGCTCTTATAAATAGACATTCCTAATATTTTAAACTGAGATACTTGAAATCAGATAACTACTTTTCCTCTTCCCATATTTGCTCCCCTGAGATTTAGAAAATCACAAAATTATTATTTGGTCTGTCATAGATTTTATTGTATATGCTTTCAGCTTAATTGTGAATTAGTTCAATTTTTAGCTTTCTTTGCTGTCTCTCTTGGGAAATATCATAAAAATGCACTCCAGCAACAATCAATTCAGGCTAATGTGTTTGTTTCCTTTCATATCTCTCCTACCCATCCAGGTTCTTGTTTTATTAGATAGGGCACTGTTATCACTACATTTGAGAAGGGTTTTTGGTTTGTTTGTTTGTGTTTTGTTTTTTTAAACTAAAGGTGAAATCCGTATTTACCCATCACAAAAATACTTTCGCAGCACCTTCTTATTTGGCAATGTATGATTTTTAAAACTAAATTGGTTATTGCAGTTACATTGGCTTCATCATTCTTAGCTCCCCCCCATCATTTTATCATGTTAAAATATTTATATGTGACAGTTTATTTTAATCATTAAGCACTGTTAATTGAAGTACTTTCATTGTTCCCTATAGAGAGAACACATTTTAGAAAAGGGTTTACTTGCATGCAGCTTCTGGTAATACACTGTGAGCGTACTAATTGGGAGGCTTGGGTTTCTGGAACCTATAACCTAAGATAAATTCCTGAGCTTGGAGTGAAGGTGGTAGAATCCCGCTCAGCAGACGATCCCAGGACCTATCCACACTTGTATTCATATGACACAAGAAACTGAATGATGTTGGCTTCTTGAAAGGTATGCAGCTCATAAAAAGCAACCAGCAGGAAATCAGAAACAGGAAGGATGATGCTTTGTTGGAAACAATTTTTCATTCTGAGTACAATTATACTCCATGGACAAGAAAGCTACTACATCCTGTCGCTAAATATCACAACCTAGAAGCCTCTAATGAACTGATTAGCATTCATGTATCTCTTGGAAGTCAGATATATGAACAGTTGGTGCACTTTGCTATTGACAAAGCTTATAATCATAAATATTCTTTGCTGAGATTAGATTGCACTCGTTTGCTTTTCATCTTGGTTAGACATACTAGTTTCGAAGTAATTAAATTCATTCATTGCAAAGCTTTGTTTACTTTAATTAGGACTGACAACAAGTCACATTTTGAATATTAAATGGATTTATATAGATCTTATTAAAATGGCAAATTGTGAGCCTCTTATCAGATCTGAGAAAATGAAAGAATTCGGAAACTAAAATGCACAATGAATAAAAATGTATTTAACTAAAGTTTGGGTTCTTAACGCTCAAACTTTGCCTTAAGTTTTAGTGCTTATTAGTTGAAATGCATGTCTAATTGTTTGGTTCATCAACCAATTCTGAAAGAATGTATGTATTATTTAACTTGTTAGGGATGCATTTTTTACAAGTAAATATTTAAACAATCATGACTTAGTAACTTAAATAATCCGTTAATTGAATTGTTTTAAATTATAATGATAGAATCTGTTATATGAAATTTCACTATTCGCATTACTTACAGTATATTGTAATTTTATTCTTCCAGTGACTGCTTTTTATTTATATAACTACTGAGTATAAAAATGTGAATTTAATACATCCTTTTAAAATGCATGTACAGTTGTTTCATATACTCACATTGACTTTTTAGTAATACTTATGTTACTTTCCAATTGCTAAGCCTGGGTCAGAAATACGATTGGAGTTGACCGTTTCCACTGTAAATATTTGCTTGAAAAATTTGGGACATGAATTTGAGGCAGGGCCACCAACATAGTTACATGCAAACTATTACATGTGAAGTATCCACACTTACCTCTTCTATGTGAGAAAATTGGGAAAATACCAGGATTGGTTAATGTGGTGCCTGTTCGTTTCTTTTGAACTTTAGATTCTAGAATACTTCTTATATTAAGGAAGATAACAAATAGATCCTAAAGCATTGCCCTTGAGTTTCTCCTTGCCCGGAATTTACCTTTTCTTCTCTTCCTACCCCATCTCCTGAGTCTCTTAGAAAAAGTCATTTTGCCAGACATTTATATAGTTTTATATTTGTCACACTTATAATCACTTGGCTTTTTCTCATGTTATAGTCTTTAAATTTCTTCACTGCAATCTTACTTTATTTTCATACTTTTTTTTCCTTGTTCTCGTATATAGCAATGTGTTAGGCACTTTTGAAATTATTACACAGATGCTAAAACTATTCCAATAAATTCCTTGAAAGACTTAGATCTTATTGCTGTATTCCACACTGTGTAAAACACAGCATCTTTTAGGTAAAAGAATTCAGTACCTTTCTATGTGATTGAACAGCAGTTAGAAAGTAAAATAGAGGAACGGGATCTGTGAAATATAAACTCGTATAATACATGTCCATTTGCAAGAGTGGGAGTTTGGGTAATTGGGTGATTTGTAATAGAAGATTTTTCTCTTGAATGTCCCCTCTCTCCCTCCCTCCCCTTCTTAACTCCCTCGTATTTCCTTCCTCATCTTCCATTGAAATTCTTTTTTTTTTTTTTTTAAGATTTTATGTATTTATTTGACAGAGAGAGACACACAGAGAGAGGGAACACAAGCAGGGGGAGCGGGAAAGGCAGAAGCAGGCTTCCTGCTGAGCAGGGAACCCCGATGCGGGGCTCGATCCCAGGACCCTGGGATCATGACCTAAGCCGAAGGCAGCTGCTTAACAATGGAGCCATCCAGGCACCCTTCCATTCACATTCTTAACAAACTTCTAAAACTTGTATTAAAATATCCTGCTCCTCATCCAAATCGGTAATGATCTTTTCCTTCCCTGAAGCCTCACTGTGCTACAGCTACAGCACTTGGTGCTCGCGGCTCTTTTGTTGTAACACTCCATTTGTTCCAGGCCATGTCCCCTTAGCCAGGAGTTGCCCGACAGCCCGACGTAAACTAGCCTCTCTCTGTCTGTATAGTATCACACACTTTTATTTTCATCATTACACTTATCACTCTCTGACGATTCATGCATTTCCTTCTTTATCCTCTGTCCCCCCTCTCCAGAAGGTATGTGTGATGAAAGCAGGGATTCTGCTTACCTCGTTAAGTAGTGTTTTCTCTATTGCCCAGAACAGTGAGATGCAGTGGAGCTTAGTGAATACTTACCGAATGGCTGGCTGGCTGCCTGGCCGGCTGGATCCTGACTACTTAAGATCTATGAAAGGTATTAGCCCTAGGGGACCGAGTAAAGCTGGTCCTGGTAAGATGTGTCAATGGAAGTGATAGCTATCATTTTGGGGGGGAAGCACAATAATCAGGGCAGGACAGGAGACTGAATGTGGAATGTATTTGTGCTGGGTGGTTTCACCGTCGCTCAGTGAGAGAATAGCCCATCAGCAATGATGTGGAGTGCCTCATTAATGTAACTGTTTATTCTGACCTATCAGACAATCCTTTTAAACTGAAAATTAATTTGACATTTTCCCAAATTGTTTCTGTTCAGTCCCAATTTTGCCATTCTTGTGGGTAATTCCAGTTATTCAAAGCTCCACTTCATTCCTTTGGGAGCAAATTGTTTCATAGATAACAATGATAAGAAAATTAACTTAGAAAGCTCTCTAGCTGTTAAAACAAGGCCATGTCATTCCCATGGTTTTGGCTCTTGGTTTTCTTTCCCATCATATCTTTTTAGTTTATATAGAATTGCAATATTTTTATTAAGAACATTCAGGCAGGCGCCTGGTAGCTCATTCAGTTAAGGAACTGACTTGATTTCGGCTCAGGTCACGATCCGATCTCTTGTGAGATTGAGTCCTGTGTCATGCTCTGTGCTGGGTATGGAGCCTGTGGAAGATTCTCTTTCTGGGGGCAACTTGGCATAGTTGGTTAAGCACCTGACTCTTGCTTTCAGCTCAGGTCTGATCTCAAGGTCATGAGGTGGAGTCCTGTGTCGGGCTCTCCACTCAGTAGGGAGTCTGCTTGAGTTTCTCTGTCCCTCTCCCTCTGTGCCCGTATCCCCCCTCAAATAAATGAATATTTAAAAAAAAAAAAAACTCTCTCCTTCTCTCACCCCCTCAACACCTTCTCTCTTGCTCTCTCTCAAAAAAAAAAAAAATGCTCAAGCATATTTCTAATGTTTTATTGACTTGTGATTACTATCTGAAAATCCTAAGAAGTGTTATTGGGTAATACTTAACAGCTTGACTTTAACCTGTTGACCAAATTGATTCTTTTTTTAAGAAATATTTATTTATTTGAGAAATCACACAAGCAGTCGGGTTGGGGAGGTGGTTGGTAACAGCAGACAGAGAGGGAGAAGCAGGGAGCCCAATGCAGGGCTCGATCCCAAGACCCTGGGGCCATGACCTGAGCTGAAGGCAGACACCCAACAACTGAGCCACCCAGATGTCCCCAAACTGATTCTTGAGAACGGGCATATTCCCCGGCATTAGGATAAAATGACTAATATTTGTGAAGTGCCTATTATTAAAATGCAAAGCCTTACCATGCAATGAGGGGGAAGAAAGCGAGTAGCTTTAGGACCATGCAATTAGCAACACTCCCTAAAGTAGTACAGTTAGCGTGTTGTCTAGCACACCTATTTTCAGGGACTCTCTTAGGCCTTAGCATTACATCCAAATTGTATGTGTGTGAATGTGTAGATATGAAATTTTTTGAATGGAAGTTCCATAGCTTTCATCACACTTCTGAGGAGGCCTGTTACCCTTGCCACGAAAGTTTAAGAGTGATGGCACACTAGCGGAAAATGAATAATTGGCACCAATGTTTTGACAGATGAGTAGACTTAATGCAGCCAAGAAGATGGAACACAGTATCTACAGACAGGACTGATTGTCAGAGGTGACTGTCCTCTAGAAATGTGGTAGGACCCAAGTCCTAGTAGGGAGTTGGACTAACAGGAACAACTCAACTCTGTTCTAGCGGAATACAACGAATTACAAATGCTGTGTGTTCAATGGAACGAACTTAGAGCCATAGAGATGAGAGAAAAAGGCTTTGCAAAAGAGGAAGAATTGAAGGAAGCTTTGAATGATAGGTTTGGACAAGCAAAGGCAGAAATCAGTTTCTCTTTTAGACAAGAGTTGAGAATATATAAATAATCCATATGGATATAGCCTGTGTCTGGGACATAAATAATTTTAGGTGAGAGTTATAGATTGAATAAATAAACTAATGCTGATTTCTGACCTTACTATATAAATGATGGAATGATTATTTCATGTTACAAATGAATCACCATATGGTCCATTTAATGTTAGTTCCTGAATGTGTTTCAAATGTTTTTTAATTTACATAAATTCACTTTATAATATTTCATGAATATGGATATTTCCTACGACAAAGTGATTGGAAATCCATCACGTGTGACTGTATTGTTATAATTTCTTATGATTTTGTGATTTGAGTAATTATACAAAATCTTTTGTTACTCATCCAAGCATTAAAAATTGATACTGCACATACATTCGTCAACTGCTGCTACTGTTCTGAACTAGATTCTAGAAAATATAAGGAGGCATTTTGCTATTCAGATGAATATAAACTGAGCCACAGGAAGATCTAAAGATTTTCTTAAGGTTGTTAAAAAATATCAACTCTTGCATTAGAATCCAGACTTCCTACATTCTAGTTTATTCGTTTTTTCCTAAAATACTATATGTAAAAGTAAGAAGAGCAGAGTATGGCAGGGGAAAGAAGAAAAAAGAATGAACCAGCTTTAGAAGGGTAGTAGGTAATCTGTGGTCTGACCCTAGACATGGGTATAAGTGAGCTGTGATTGCCTGGGATGCCTTTCCTTTTGGGGAGCTTGGGTTCTAAGTGTCAGAAATTTTCTGTGCACCTTGACTATCACTACCCATCCGGAACCAGTGCTGTCTCTTACTCAAAGTGAAGAGCTCAGATCGGTTTCCTTATTTTATCTTCCACTGGGGAATACTCTGATCAGAGGAATCCTATCTTTTAAAATTAAAAATTGTGGAAAATCTTTCCTTTAGGTTATAAACATTCCATGTTTGGTTTTGTTTTCTTGGTCTTAATCTAGTTGTTTTTACTACTGACTTGTAAAAAAAAAAATCCTATATATTTTTTTACATTAAAGACAGCAAAATGGCTTTCATAAGCTTAATTCTATATGTTCCATATCCTTAAATGTCCCAACGAGCCATAGAGGAATATGAACGATACTCTTAACAGTGTCATCTTTTCAGAATGAGGTATGGTATATCTAACTGCATTAGTGATCTGTCACACCACAAAGGAAATGCTATGGTTTGTTTAAAAAATTTTTTCTAATGCTATCATTACATTCACTGTTAGCCTTCTGAAAATCAGTGTGTTTTGAGCTGTGTTGTCATAAATAAGAGAAAGAAGAACATTTCTGTATGTGCAGGTATATGTGCCAGATCATAATTTTAAATCATGTAATGCATAGAATAAGATATGTACCAATTTTCCAAAGGAAAGTTAAAACATGAAGTTATATACATTTGAAGTTCTTAATATAACTCTTAATTTATTTTTGGATTGATTTTAGAAGCTTAAAGCTTAAAATGAGTAAGTGGGCAATAAAAAAGCTAAGTGTTTACATTTACTACAAAGTGCTATTCATCTCTCAAAGAACTTTGCATTATTAACTTATTACTCCTTGGAACAGCCCTGTAAAATAAGTAGTTTTCTCATTCCCGTTTTATAGATGAGGAAATGGTAGCACAGGGAGATTGAGGCACTTGCCCATAGCCACTTACCACCAGGTACAGGAGTCTGAAATTGACCCCAGTTGTTCTGTTTAACCTCTGTGTTCAGTGCCCATGTAGTTGATTTCAGTATTGTGGAAATTACTCCATTTCAGCTACCGAGCTCTACTTTAAATCATACTGCATGATCTGAATAACATAGATACACAAGTTGGAAGTAGAATTTCCTGGAACTCAGTTGTAAAAGAAAAATATTAAATACTTAAATTTTCTGATAATTTTGACAAAGATATGAGATTGAAGTTAGGATTTCACTGCTGCACAGGATGGATTGAGTTGTAAGAACAGTGACCTGTTAGAGGTACTTCTGGCATTTCGGAGATGTGTAATAGTGCCTAACAGTTCAAACACTAGACTCCCAGATTTGTCCTTAAACGTTACTTTGTAAATTTCTGAATCCCTTAACTATAACATACAGCTTTGTTATCACTGCAAAAGAACAGTACGAGAAGCTTTTAAAGTTACACGAAAAGATGGAGAAGTTATACCAGAGTCTGATGGGATACTATGCCATCGATGTGAAGAAGATGTCCGTGGAAGACTTTTTTAATGACTTAAATAACTTCAGAACCACCTTCATGGTATGTTAAAATTTCTCATTTGTTTTCTAAAAAGGTGTCTGTGTCTATACCATCGCGTCAATTATTACTTTAATTTCATTACCTTATTTCACTCTTGTTTTCTGTAGTAAAAACCTACCTTTCCCTATGTTGAAAGTTAGCTTTAAAAATTTCTGATTTTAATACTATTGAAAAATAGAAAATTTGTTCTCTTTTTGGCCTTCCCAACATTAAGCTGTAATTGGAAATTTTGATTGAAAATGTGACAAATTCTGAAGTTTTTCATAAAGACTCCCCTCCTGGCCAATTATAGAGCACTTTTATAATATGTTTTTGGCTATGAATTTGTTTCTTTATACTTAAGATCAATTTGTATTTTTGTGGTGTAATTTCACCAAATTCCATGAAGCTCTTAGGAAGCTCTTTTTCTTTTTTTTTCCTTTTCTTTTCTTAATGCATTGTACAATATGCTACCTGTGATTTGCCTCTGAATGGATTTTACATTCCTAGGGTTTCCTTTAGATACTTTAATAGGGAGGTCAGGTCTTTGATGTGGAATCCTTTCATTTAGGCATTAAAAAGATCTTTTGAAAAGTATTAGCTGATTAGATGAGGAAAAAAACCACACACATATTAAAGTGAGAAAGCATTGTTGCCTCCCCAGGGAAACTGGTGATACATTTCTGCAATAAAAAATTATATTATTCTTAATAGATGGGTAAGTCATTTCTCTATTTCAGCAAATGTTTGTGGGGATTAAAAAGTTTCTTGAAGGGTAAAGAAAACTTGAATTTTAAAGAAGCATTTCTTTTTACTCCTAGGAAAAATTTATTGCTGAATGTATTGCACTTGGTTATGGTGAAATAGTCCTTTAATCAAAACTCAGTATTTTAAGGGAAAACTGGTCTACAATAAATACACATTTGCCCATAGCTTTAGTTTTTTCCCTCTACAAATTCAAAATGATTCTTTAGTTTTTCACTACCAGAAGTAGAAAAATGGGATTCAATAGATAAGTATATTTATTATATCTCTATATGTGTGAACTATTATACAGTATATTTCACTTTTATATCTTACGAGGTAACATGGCTTTAGTGGAAGTAGCAAAGGCTTTGCAGTCTAAGAACGCTAGGCTTGGATTCCACACTAATTATGTGACTGTGAACTGATATAACCGTACTGAACCTCAGTTTCCATATTTGTAAATAGAAATATTAATTCCTTTCTCATAAAAGTGCTTATTAAACCAGCTACTACATATTAAATATTTATTGCAGCTTCTTGCACATGGTAGTTGTTAAATAAATTAGTGCGTGGTGAAGGATTAATTTAGTAGGTTTGAGGTATTCCAACCCTGCGTATCTCAAAGAAAGTACTCACCCTCCCTTGGCACCTGGGAGGTCACCTGTAGCCCTTAGAATACCCTGTCTCCCACAGATCAGATATTTTTGGATGCCTGGGGCTTTGGACCAACCGATGTATTGTTTTGTTTTGTGGGGTTTTTTTTCCATTTTATTTTATTGTATTTTACTTCTTTTCGGTGTGCCAGTATTCATTGTTTCTGCACCACACCCAGTGCTCCATGCAATCCGTGCCCTCCTTAATAGCCACCACCAGGCTCACCCAACCTCCCACCCCCACCCCTCCCAAACCCTCAGATTGTTTCTCAGAGTCCACAGTCTCTCATGGTTCATCTCCCCCTCTGATTTCCCCCAACTCCTTTCTCTCCATCTCCCCATGTTCTCCTTGTTATTCCTTATGCTCCACAAGTAAGTGAAACCATATGATACTTGACTCTCTCTGCTTGACTTATTTCACTCATCATAATCTACTCCAGTCCCATCCATGTTGATATAAAAGTTGGGTATTCATCCTTTCTGATGGAGGCATAATACTCCATTGTGTATATGGACCATATCTTCTTTATCCATTCTTCCATTGAAGGGACAGTTCTTTTACCGTCTTGGTTCTTTCACAGTTTGGTGACTTTGGCCATTGCTGATATGAACATTGGGGTACAGGTGGCCCTTCTTATCACTACATCAATATCTTTGGGGTAAATACCCAGTAGTGCAATTGCAGGGTCATTGGGAAGCTCTATTTTTAATTTCTTAAGGAATTTCCATACTGATTTCCAAAGTGGCTGCACCAGCTTGCATTCCCACCAACAATTTAAGAGGGTTTCCCTTTCTCCACATCCTCTCCAACACATGTTGTTTACTGTCTTGTTAATTTTGGCCATTCTAACTGGTATAAGGTAGTATCTCAATGTGGTTTTGATTTGAATCTCCCTGATGGCTAATGATGATGAACATTTTTTCCTGTGACTGTTAGCCATTTGTATGTCTTCTTTGGAGAAGTGTCTGTTCATGTCTTCTGCCCATGTTTTGATGTGATTATCTATTTTGCGTGTGTTGAGTTTTTGAAGAGTTCTTTATAGACCTTGGATATTAGCCTGGGGCCTTGGACCAGCCTGTAGATAGTTTTTGCTAGAAATGTGTTTTATGGGGACTCCTGGGTGGCTTAGTCATTAAGCATCTGCCTTCTTCTCAGGTCATGATCCCAGGGTCCTGGGATCGAGCTCCACATCAGGCTCCCTCCTTGGCGGGAAGCCTGCTTCTCCCTCTCCCACTCCCACTCTCTTGCTGTGTCTCTCTCTGTCAAATAAATAAATAAAATCTTAAGATTTTATTTATTTATTTATTTTATTTATTTATTTGACAGAGAGAGACAGTGAGAGAGTGAGTGAGGAGAAGGTCAGAGAGAGAAACAGACTCCCCGTGGAGCTGGGAGCCCGATGCGGGACTCGATGTCAGGACTCCGGGATCATGACCTGAGCTGAAGGCAGTCGTCCAAGCAACTGAGCCACCAAGGCGTCCCATAAATAAATAAAATCTTAAAAAAAAAATAAAAGAAAGAAATGAAAGAAAGAAAGTCCATGCCTACATGACTGACCTTCCCAATAAAAACTCTTGATGCCAAGACATGGGAGAGTTCCCTTTCTTGGTTGTACTTCCTATGCATTGTCACATATCATTGCTAGAATAATGTAACTCCTCTGGGAGAAGTCAATTGTGATTTTAATCTGTGCCCTTTCACTGTAATAAACTGTAACCATGAGTACAAGAGCTTTTTAGGTTCTGAGTCCTTCCAACAAATTATCAAACCAGAGGGTGGTCTTAGGGACCCCTGACACAATTATGCATAAAAGTATAAAATAGATATATGGAATAATAACATCTATCATATATTGAGTGTTCTGTGAACCAGATATTCTTCCAAATGCCTTATATATGTTATCTCAGTCAATCTTCATGAAAGTTGTCCACCTTTCACTGTTACCATCCCTCTGTGGCACAGAGATGGAACATATCTGGCTTAATGTCATGTAGCTATAAAATGGTAGAATGAGGATTTGAACTCACCCTGGACAGGCTTCCTCTAAAAGCCTGTACAGTTAAATGTTATGTAGTTCTCCTTCTCATGTTTTATAGCTTATATTCTGTTTTACAGATAAGATCACTGGCATACAAAGGGTTTTCTAATGAAACCAAGTGTTTAAGCATTTAGATTGGCATTTGAATCAAGTCTAATTCCAAATTTTTCTAAGATCTGGCAGGATTAAAGGGCTTTGGGCATTCTGGGGGTAACTTGGTCATTGTGTTACTAAGTGATAGGCAGACAGTGAAAGTGTTGAGTTGAGTGGAGAAGCATTTAAAAGAGGAGGGTAATAGAGTAAGAACAATACTTTATTTCAGAGTTCCCATGGTTCCTAGAAGTAGATGCTGTCACACACACATATGCGCATTGTACTGAATTAACCTCATTAGATATAAATATAAAAAATATGTTTTATTTTATTTTTAAAATTTTATTTACTTATTTGACAGAGAGCACAAGCCGGTAGAGTAGTAGGGAGAGGGAGAAGCAGGCTCCCTGCTGAGTAAGGAGCCTGACACAGGGCTCGATCCCAAGACCCTGGGATCATGACTTGAGCTGAAAGCAGTTGCTTAACCAACTGAGCCACCCAGGTGCCCCAAATATATTTTATTTAAATGAATAATTTGGAGAGGAAAGTTTCTTTTGCGTAAAAATAAAAAAAGACTGGAAGGAAGTGGTTATATCAAGGTGGTGAATTTGGCACACACATTTTATTGTTTCCTCCTTTATGGTAAATATAGTTATACTGCTTGAATTTTAGACAGTGTATGTTTAAAAAGATGACAGTGTCAATATTGGCAAAAATTTTTGACAAATGGTTTGTTTTCTCAAATTCTCCTGATCCCTTATGTTGCTATTTAATTCCACACTATTCAGCTTTGAAAATCCAGTTAACTTCACTGAATCAGTGTGCAAATTTTAGCAACAGATGTAGTACTTTAATGTGTTAGGTCTGTTCTGGAAAGGCATATCAATACAATAAGCAAAAAAAAAAATAAATTTCCTTTTTAAGAAAATACTGGTAAGATACATTTGTATTGTTACTTCATCCACTGGTTTTTAGGAATACTCCTGGCCATGAATGAGCAAATTTTACCAATAAGGTGGCGGTCCATTTTGTATTACGTACATGGAGCTGGAGCCACTGTCCTCATTCCATACCTAACCCCCCACCACCAACAACTATGGCAGTTTTCCATGGAATGTTTTCTCCCAAGTTCAGATCATTCTATTTATGGTTTCCTATGCCTGGAGCATTCTGTCCATATTTTGCCTGGCAGAGTTACTATACTCACCCTTCTGCTCTTTGCTCAGACTTCGCTTCATCTAGTTAGATGTGTGTTTATCTTGCTTACCTTGTTTCTCTATTGTAATTCATGGCATTTATCTATTACTCAGCAGATGGGTAAATGTTGAGCAAGAGTCTAATCTTGGTCGGTGGGGGCCAGGCTTTGATAGCTAATACATATAATGCTCGCCAAGTGCCAGGTGCCCTATTCATTCATTTAACCCTAACAATTACTAGATGTGACATCCATGTTGGTATTATTCTCATTTTACAGATAAAAAAACTAAGGCTTATAGAGGTTGTGACTTGCCAGCAACTGATGGAGCTGAGGGGCTAACCCAGGGAGTCTATCCCATAGATGCTGAACTCTATTAATTCCTATTAAACATGGGAATTACATTTAAATGACTAACAGAACTAACCTGAAACTTAATACCTCCCCAAAATAAAAAATGTGACCTCTTTTATTTTTTTTCCAAATTTATTTTTAATAGTGATTGGTTTGTGAATAATTTTGTGAATAATTTATCCAAAAATATTTATATTTTAGAATTGCCCCAGAATTTACACTTAAACAATTAAAGTCTGGCTCATTTTTATTTAAAGCCCTTTATGATACCTTTCACCAACTCATGTAATCTCTTACCAGTGTTACTAAGATCTTTTAACTACATTGTTTATATTTAGCTGTTCAGGTTCTTTTGTATATTTATTGTTTTCCTTTCCTTTCTGAAAGTTCCTACACAATAGCTAAAGAAGGAACATCTGTTCTAGACTGCTGCCTCAAGCCATGTAGACCAAGAGGCAAAAGTTCCACTATCATGTAGCTTCCTCCGAGTAGCCTGCTCATTGTGACCGCAGCTTACCTCACCTCTTTTCTAGTTGGAGATTCTCATCCGGCGATTAATTTGTTGTTGTGTTAACAATCTACTCTAGGTAGATGGTTTCTATTTAGAACTACTCATCAATTTCCAAGAAATAGGGAATAAGTTTCCATTATCATCTTATTTAGCTTTGTTTTTATTACTGTCTTCAACAAGACAAACCCAAAAACAACTGCCAGTAATTGAGTGCCTGTTTCTTGCTAGAATCCATGCTAGATGCTTTATCTGCATCATCCAGCTTTGTCTCCTCAGTGTTCTTGTGAGGTATAGAGTGTCACTCGTGCAGTAATGGGGGCTGGGGGCGCTGGGGAGGCTGGCGGTAAAGAATTTGAGTGTCTTTTCAGAAGGCTCCAGAATTGGTAGGGACTAGGATTTGAATGGAAGCCTGCCCGACTCCAACGCCTGTACTTTAGAAAATATTTCCAAGTAGACTTTTGCTCAGAGAGTTTGGAAGAATTGTTAAAATGTGATTTTTAAGGGCTTTTTTTGTAATTTACTAGAGGGAATCAGCACAAGACCTACTTTATATCCTCATTCCTTAATAGAATAACTTTCTATCTACATTGATAGGTTCGTGGTACAGAATGTTTGTTGGTCTGGTTCTATTTCACAGCATAAAATGTTCTCTTTTAAAATTAGAGAACTATTAATGTACCCCTAGGCTGGGGATGAGGGTTAAGGTTAGGGGTTAGAGAGTCAGCATCTTCCTGTAATAGATTGTTGTTTCCTATAGGACTCATGGGAACCTATAGAATTCAAATTGGAGATACTAGGTGGGAATACTTGACCCCACACTGTAGGCTGAGTATGTTGGTGTCCTCCAAGGCATCAGGCTTCATCGGGTGAAGTTCATGCCTTCTGCTGTGTAGTGTTGTGCAATGATAATCACCGTTTTCCACTTGTAATTGGTTTTAGACTCATTGTTACATACAATTACCAATGTACCCATTTCTCACAGAGGTGTGGGCTTCTATAGGATGAATTGAGCCCATTATGGAATTCTCATTGGCTTTACTAGGACCCTCCATCCCTCCTCCCATCCCACCTAACAGCTTTAGCATGTTCACCTTGATTCTTTACATTTAGACCTAATTTTCATGTGTCTCTTTGGGCCCTATGGTTTTGAAGCATAATGTTTGTCTTGGCCCCACTTCTCACTCATATTTATATTAGAGAACTTTGCTCAAAGTGCCTTTGCTCACACCTGAAGCTTGTGGTCTCTTCTTTAACATTTTTGTTTCTTATCTTGGTGATGCTTTCCTTTTCCATCACTGAAAATTCTTTTGCTATTCTCTTTCTTTAGCCAGAATTATTAGCGCAGTACAACAACACTCTTAACTCCTTAAGCAAATTTCTACTGACACCCTGTTTATTTTGCTTAACCACCTCATCCTAGAGAAATACTTCTGAATGCTTCCCCTCTTGGCTCTCCTTTGCTATTTGTTCCCTTATAGATAACATGTTTGAAAACAATTTTCCTACTAAATTGTACTTAAGAATATGTCATTTTTCTGTGTATTTGAACTATATTTGATACACAATATTACATTGATTTCATGTGTACAATGTAGTGATTCAACATCTCTATACATTATGCTATTATACTTATCACAAGTGTAGCTTCATGACACAGCCTCATTGACTATATTCTCGATACTGTATTTTTCATCCTCATGATTTGTTCATTCCATAACTGGAAGCCTGTATCTCGCACTCCCCTTCACCCATTTTGCCTGTGCTCCCAGCCCTCTCCCCTCTGACAGCCACCAGTGTGTTCTCTTTATTTGCAGATCTCTTTCTGTCAATTATCTGTTTTAATTAGACATACGTAAGCACTGTGATGACCACCTGAGTTTACTATTTCATATATTCCCATACAGAATTGGTGTGATTACACTTAAAGCAGTCAGCCTTTTTTTTTGCTTCATGCTGTTCCTTTTCTGCTCACATGAACATTTTCTGTAGGGATTGTAAAGTAGCAAAAAAGATCAGTGGACATCGTTCTTTGTCTTTTTCTCAGACCCTGCATATCTGGGCACCCCACTTTCAGGTTAAGATTTTGAGAATGAGAAAAGCAATCCTGCCTTAAAAGCGATTACTAATGCATACATAAAAGGTGGGGTAGCCTCTGTTAGATATTTTCTTTTTCATGCACTGGGTTTGGGTGTATGTGCTGAACATTGCAGTTTTTCTTGTCCCTAAAGTCGAAACAGTTTCTCCCTAAACATCCTTCCCTGCATAGAACTATGTAATGGCTGAATTGTGTAATGACAATCACAGAGGAAGAATTCACCCTCATTTCTTCAGATCTAAAGTGATTTATGAACTTGGCCTACGGGAAGCCTAACCCTGGCTGCTTAATTTTGACAGTGGTATTTTGCCATCTGCCTTATTTTGGGGAAGATGGCCTCGGCTGAGAGTCAGGCTCTGGCATCAGAGCACGTGGGGTGTTAGAACCATGGGCAAGTTACTTAACCTTACTGAGCCTGTTTTCTTTTAATAACACCATGTATTCCTTGGGGATGTTCCATATTGAAGATCAAATCACAAAATGTACATGCACACTCAAAATAAGTTAGCTATCCCCAAAGAATAGAAGTAATTTTTACCTTCACCATGTCATTATAACAGGATCAATATTTTAAGTATTGTGTCCCCTTTTTATTTTATGTTTCCACATAGACACTTTGAACTAAATAAATAGCTGTTTTTCATCAATAGTTCTGTGTTTAGATTATTTCTACAATTTTGTTCAAGTTATGTTTCATCCTGTTAAAGATCCATCATTCATGCTACTTGAGGACTTTAAGTTAATTTTTGGTTCATGCAGTTGAAATACACTGTGTAGTGAACAAATATAAAATCAGTTATAACTCATTTAATCTTGCTGCATGGATTGATCAAATACAATTTGTTCTTCTACTGAATACTGAGACTAAAGTAGTGATTTGCCAAACAAAAATGAACTCATCCAATGAGAGGATATTTTTAGTATAAAATTTTCTTGGTAAAGAGGACAACCAGAACAAAACTGATTATTTAAGTCACACAAATTTGATGCTTGTCAACTTTAAATGTCATTCCTGATGACCATTGTATGGACTAACTAGCTGACCAATAGGAACTTCAAAGCACTACGCTTTTCCCTGTATGCTCCTTAAATCTCGTAGATTGACTCATGGTGTTATCAGACCAATGAAAAGCATGTAAAAGTCCCATGGTTGGATGTTGAGCCCACTTGTGTAATTATTATAAGAAATACCTTCTCTCCTTGCTTGATTTTGTGAGTTTACAGCGTAAAAAATGTCTTTAGTGGCAGTATTGTTTTCTGAGATCATACTGGGAGGTATAAAGCTCCAAACCTAGAACAAAACAAATATTTTAGCTGTAGGATGTTTTCTTTATATCCTTTAGCATCTGATTTTTTAAGGAATTAGACCTATTCCAGTGCTGAATATTTGGGGTTTACAACCTTGAAAATAATTCTGATAGGTTCTTCTAATCTTTACTTTTTAGACTTTTCACAGTGAAACGCAGCTAGACTAATCGACTTAAATTTTCTCTTTACTGAAAGAATTTATTCTTACTATGCCTTACTCAGTGGGGTTATAAGTACATCTGATGACAGGTTCTATATGATTAAATGACTGGTAATTTTTACTTTCCTTTTACTTTTTAAATATTTTGTTCACTGAAATAATAATAGCAAAAGGCAAAGACTAGATTGTTCTAATAAAATGATAAGGTCAACTGTTGATAGGCAGTGGAGGGAAAATAAATAAACTAATACATAGTAATAAGTATATTAATCCATGTAGTTGAAAAGACAACATTAAAGTAGGAGACTACAAACAAAAATGAATAAAATGGCATCCTCTTTATACATCAGATATACTGGTCTACGTTTACTTAAGCCTACTTTTAATGTTATGTCTTAAACATTTCCAGATTTACATGGAAATTGTAGGTCTTTAGCTGGGGTTTTCCTTGAAGAGGTAATTAGCAGTAGCTCAAAAACAAACAAAACTACCCTATCGCTAAGCCTCCCTTTAAGCACTACACTTCATGACTACCTTCTTGTGCCCAGCTGTGCCTTTCTTCAAGCCTCACGATTGTGGGAAAACAGTATTTTTATACTACTTCAGAGCACAAATGAAGAAAACACATTTAATGGAAAATCCAGTTATACTTTGGGAAGCTGTAATTGTGAATATTCCATACTTCTTCTATTAGAGAAGTTGTAGAATAGGTTGAACTCTATCTCATGTATTTGAGAATGTTGTAAAATGTGTGACAAAATCGGGGCACCTGGGTGGCTCAGTGGGTTAAGCCTCTGCCTTCGGCTCAGGTCATGATCTCAGGGTCCTGGGATCGAGTCCCACATTGGGCTCTCTGCTGAGCGGAGAGCCTGCTTCCCCCCCCTCTCTCTCTCTGCCTGCCTCTCTGTCTACTGTGATCTCTCCCTGTCAAATAAATAAATAAAATCTTTTAAAAAAAAATGTGTGACAAAATCACCAACAAACTCATTGCGTAATTATATAGGTTCAATAATGTTAAGTCTCTAATAGGCTTATAGGTAATTTGCTGTTTCATCTGAAACTGATTTTACCAAAAACAGCACCTTGAAGCTGAAATAGTTTAGTCATCAGCACCTGCACATTCTTGGGGACATTCTCAAAGGATAGTTTCCCATTTTCCTAAGCTTCATAGACATGAAAAGTTCAACCAGTATTACCTTATATCGAATGTTAAGATGATGAATTGTTTGTGCCAGTATATAGTATATGATGCTTTCCTATTCTCATTGACAGCATTTTTTCATTGAATTTGGTAATATCAGAGAATATAATTAAATTTTTACTGTAATTCTAGATTCCTTTCTAAAGCATCTACTTATACTGTTGAAGTAGGGATTTCTAAGAATAACTCATTTTCCACAAGGTAGTTATTGTCCATTGTTTCTGGGTTTTTTTTAAATTTTTTTGTTTTTTGTCTGTAGGAGAAATTTTGTATTTAGTTACAAAAGAAAATCTTAGCAGAAAATGGGCAAATAGGTCACATATGTTTTATATTCTTAAAGACTGTTGTGACTGGTGTTAATTATAAGAAAAACGATTCTTCTGTGTTTCAGTATGGGAATATGTACAGGAATACATATTTAAGGTTTTCTTAGTTAAAATATTTCCCATTTCTTCCTGAAAATGTGGTCATGGGGAATTTCTAGAAAGCAGTCATTTAGTATGTTTGACATTGAGTCTTCTCAAAATTGAGTTAACTGCTAAAAAAGCATTTAATGGGAATGTGTTGGACTCTTGCGTGTTGTTTACTCTGAGAGAATTAGCCTGTGTTTTTATAGTACCGGATACCCATCCCTCTGGGAAGCATGCAGATTTAAATTCAGTTTGTCTAATCTTATCTTAGGGATCTGAGATAAAAATTAAATACTTAAGTAAGAAGAAAAACTTTTGAGTTTAGTGAAAACTGAAGAGATCGCTGGTTTGCATAGTTTAAATATTCATTAATGTTGAAAGAAATATAACTCTGAACAAGAAGACATTTATAAACTTTTCAATGTTTTTTCATATAATAAGCTCATTTTCAAAGTTAACAATATATATAGAATATTATCATATGTTGAAAATGTTGAGTTGGGTAGACAAAATTATTTAAATGGGCTAAGAGTCAGAAATGGAGTTTCAGTATGATTAAAAAGCGTCTGTGGAAGTCCACTTGTGTTTTATATTCTCATTTTTATACTATAATTTTTCTCTTATAAAATAAGACAAATATATATTTTTTAAAGATTTTATTTATTTATTTGACAGAGAGAGATCACAAGTAGGCAGAGAGGCAGGGAGAGAGAGAGGGAAGCAGGCTCCCTGCTGAGCGGAAAGCCCAATGCGGGACTCGATCCCAGGACCCTGAGATCATGACCTGAGCCGAAGGCAGCGGCTAAACCCACTGAGCCACCCAGGCGCCCCTAAGACAAATATTTTTGACAAGAAAAAGTATGTTTGGAATATAGACCAGTAAACTTTTTGGAAGGAGGTGATACACACGTAGATTTTTTAATTTTTAAATTTAAGAAATAAAGATCCATGTGTTGATCAGTCTTTTATAAAAACCTACTTATGAGAATTTTCTCACAATATAGTATAGACTCAAAGATCACTCCCACTACAATATAAGCTATTTTAAAACATGGCTGTCTTGTGAGAAAGTTGGGGAAATCTTTAAGGGCAAAGGGTTGTTTTTCATGAACATCTCTCTGTTAAAGGAGCTCCCAAAGCAGGGATTGGCTAACTGTTTAATGGCCCAGGTAATAAATACTTGCAAACCAGATGTTAAAAATTACTCAGCTCTGCAGTAGCAGTATAAAAGCCATCGTAAGTGGTATGTAAGTGACAGAGTGTGGCTATGTCCAATCCAGATATTTCTAGAAACTGCTGGCCAACTCGCAAGTATATTTTGCTGACCCCTACTTTAAAGAATATATTTAAAGAGGCAACATTTTTTTTCTTCAGAAAGAAAGAATTGAGAGACAAATTTCATATCTACTATGAAACTAAATATAAAGAAAGTATACAATAAAACAGTGTCTAACTTGTTTTGTAGAAAAGGGGGTTCAGAGCTTAACTCCTGGACAGAATTGTGAAATAAGTTGAACAAGGTATTTGGAGTTCAGGTGTTTAATCTTTTCTGTATTGTTCAAAGGAGAAGAAGGGAGATAGAGCTATCAGTGAACTTTCAGGTCTTGTTAATTAATTTGTGTGATAAAATTACAAGGATAAGCAGTAAAAGGATAGCTGTATCCAGTATACATTCCAAATCACAGGAGGAGAAATTGACCGAGAAAGACATACAAAGAAAATTAATAAGATGCATAAAGAAGAACCAATAGAAGGATTAAAATAAAGTGGTAGAAACAAATATTTTATAAACCACAATAAAATTTTTAGAAGACTAAGATTGGATAAACAAAACCTAGCCTTATGCTGTTTGAGACCTACCTATAACCCAGGTATGCAGAGAAGTGTGAAAGAACAGCTAATGAATACAATATTAGCCAAAAGAAAAAGGGAAACTATGTTGATAACAGACAAAATAGACTTAAGATAAGGGGACGTTACTTCATGATAGAAAGCTTAATTCATCCGAAAGATACAGTTCAAAAATTGGCATGAGCATAATAACATAGCACCAAAAGAGACATGTAAAAATTTTTAATTTCTAGAGACTTGACAGATTTGGCATTATATTGGGGGAAACTTCAACAAAGTTCTCTAATTGATATAGCATTAAAGATATGGGAGATTTAAACAATTCAATTAATAGAGTTGATTTGATTAATATAGAGAGAACCCAACTCGACAATTAGGAGTACACTTCTCAGTCATAAGTGGCGCTTTCACCTAAGTAATCATGTACGAGAGACCATGAATGAAATCTTGATAAATTTCCAAGCTGCAGCTTTCTTCATTAACTACTATAATATGCAATTAGCAATCAAATTGGAAAAAGGATGAAATTTTAAAACCTCTGTCTTGAAAATTCTGAAATTACATGAAATAACTCATGTTAAGGAAGAAATCATAGAGAAAAATTAGTCCTGAACAATAGTGAGAATACTCCATGATTTATGGAATGCAGTGATAGTGGTATAAAAAAAATTGTACCCGAAATGCTTATGTTAAAAGATTGGAATGACTGGGCGGGGGGGGAGTAAGCATGACCTCAGAAGTTAAGAAGGAATTGTATAATCCTAGGAAAAAATAAGGAAACAAAGGAATGAAGGAAAAAGGACTTAGAGAATTTTTGAAAAGCAAAATTGTCATTATTTTGGAAAAGACAATTAGGGGGCACTCAGATGGCTCAGTGAGTTAAGAATCTGCCTTTGGCTCAGATCAGGATCTCAGGGTCCTGGGATCCAGCCCCACCTGGGGCTCCCTGCTCAGGGGGGGTCTGTTCCCTCTCCCTTTGCTCCTCCCCTACTTGTATTTCTGAAAAGATTAATCAAGAAAAAGGAGCTATTGAGGATATAACAAGGATTATAATTACAGATACAGAAGATAGTAAAAAGAGCCAAGCATAATTTGTAGGCAAGTAAAATAGAATTAGGTTGATGAAATAGGTAGGTTCCTAGAAAAACTACTACATATTAAAACCACTTTAAAAGAAAAAGAAAGCTGGAATAAGCCTATAAGATGACTTCTTTAGAATCTTTGAACAAATTAAATACTTGGCCCAAAAAGTCTTTGAGTTGAGTTTTACCAAATTTAATGAAATGATTATTCTAAACTGATAGAATATAGATATCTATGCACAATGACCAAATGCTCAAAAAGAAAGTGCTTCATGTCCAAGTTGAGTTTATCCCAGAAATGAAAGTGTGGTTTAATATTAGACTATCCATTAATATAATTTACTGCATTAAGACTTTAAATAGATTGAGGAAAACATTTGATAAAATTCAACCCTTGTTCAGATTTTAAAATAAGAACAATAAACCAGTCAAACCCTCTACCCCTAAGTAGAGTACTAGGGACAGAGAGAGCCTTCTTAGCCTAACAATAGGAATTTAGTTCCTACAGTATGATAAAACAAGAAATAAGAAATAGAAAATTTGATAACCAAGTAACCATTCTATATGGTTGTCTATTAATAATATGAAAAGGAAGCCACAAGAAAATTATTGGAAATAAATTTTTATCAATGGAATATATAAAATGTGCATTAGTTACAAAACATTAGAAATCATAATTTTTTTAAAGATACCATTTAAAAGAATGATAGAAAATACAGAGATTAAATCTAACATAAAATGTCTAAGACCTAAACGGAAAAAGTATAATTTTTTTAAGACTTTAAAAAGGCCCAAGTTAATGGACAGCCACATTATGTTTATAAATAAACTTAATATTGTAAAGATACCAATTTTATTTACATAAAATCTGCAGAGTCAGAGAAAATCCTGTTCAAAATCCTAATATGCCTTTTCAAAAACTTCAGTAAGTTTTCTCTGCAAAATAGGTGACTGGGGAAAGGCTCAAGAAAAGGGAAAACAATTCTAAAGAAGAAAAATCAGGCATAAGCTATAATATTTTGGACGGTGTTACTGATGCAAACAGGGATATATTGGACCAGATGGACTGAAAAAGTCACCAACGATAGCACATGTATGGCTACTTCAAATCCAGAAGAGATGACTTTGCCAATCAGTGGGCATAGAGTGGGTTAGTTGTGAAAGTTACAGTTCAACCTTTTTCCATAGGAAAAAGCAAATAGGTTCCTTACCTCACACCATTCAAAAACAGTGACTCCAGATAAAGTAGCTACTAAAGTGTGAACAGGATTATTAAATTTTTAAGAAGAAAGTTTAGAAGAATCTTTTTGTCTTTGAAGTAGGGAAGAATTTCTTAAATAAGTTATAAAAGGTGCTAGCAGTAAGAGAAAAGATATTTTTGACTACATTTAAGAACTTTTGTTTACTGAAGGACTACACAAGTAAATGAAGTATGACAGTTAAAATCCAAAATCTACTTACAAAATTAACTGACTAAAGATTACTATCCAGAATATTTAAAGAACTGCAAATTGATAACCTAATAGAAAATGATAACCTAATAGAAATGTGGGTAAAAGATACAATTGGCATTTCACAGAGTAGGAAATACAAATGTTTCATAAACATGTGAGAAGCAACTTCAGCTAATTAGTAACCATAGAAATACCAGTTAAAAGCACCATGTGATACTATTATAAGCTTGCCAAATAGAAGACTGATGATAACAATTTGGTTAGTATGTAGGCTATGATTATGCGCTGATGGTAGCTGTATCTTTTGGCACAACCATTTAGGAAACATTTTGACACACCATGTAGTAAAATGGAAGAGGATTCTCCTTTTATTCATCACCCAGCTCCACTCCTACCTGAGAGAGGAGTGGCTTTCAAACTATTTTGATCATAATCCACACTGTCAAATAATATTTTACAAGGGGACCCAGCACTCCTTAGAACAAAAACAAAAAGCATCAACGAAGAATACTTATCCTTACTGCTTGTGTGTTACATTCTAAAACGTTCAGTTCTCTTTCACTTAAAGAAACTGTCAACAATTTCTAAACATATTTAAGAACCACGTAATAGGATCTACCATTAAAAAACTTTTACATGTAGGTACAGGGAGACATGTGCAAAATTGCTGCTTTCAGCATTGTTCATCATAGCCAAAAACCCAAAGCAGTTCAAATCCCACCGATAGGTGAGTGAGTAATAAAGTAATATTATAAGCAGTAAAAAAGAGATTCTATTTATATCTAAAAATGTGAATGAATTCGAGAAATATGTTGAGTAGAGAAAGAAAGCCATAGAAATTTATAAAAAAGATGATGAAATTAAAAAAAAAATCTCAAAGATAATGTTTAGGAGAATAGTCACAGCTTATTACGTTCTGCCAGACCATTCTAAATTCTACAAACATACACATGCGCACACACGCACATGTGCTTATTGAAAGTCACTGGCTTTGGGTCATTTTGGTTTCTCTGGAACAAAAAGGTGTGATGTTATAATGTATATTTAAACTTGTGGCAACGTTCTCATTATATTATGCAGAACACAAATTATGATGGGAAATAATTGTGTGTTCATTTTCTTTTGGAATACACACACGTATGTACACATATTTGACATTTATCTCTGTTTGTATACACTTATTTATTAACTATGTGTTTTTATAGAGCTATTTTAGGGTCTCCTATTACCATAAAATGCACGTGAGCCTTAGGAGCTCAGGTAAATTATTGATTATGACTTCGAAGTGAACAGTCAAAATGTGGCTGAAGTTTTAAAACCGTCTGTGGTCATTGCCAAGAGATCCTTCAGGATCTCTTGCCAGGAGCATTTGCCAGGCTATCTCAGGGACATTCTGCAAGCACCCAGAGAAGTTTTTTTTGGCACTGCATAACTGGAAGTACTTGGTACAGTTCAATTTATTTGCCAGTTGACTAAATAGAAAACCAGGTCGAGAATAAGGTAAACATCAAATAATGCATATGAACTCGTCAAATCACTTAAGTTGTGCACTTGAAACTAATGTAACTTTGTGTGTGAACTATACTAAAAATAAAAAATTAAAATGAGAGGATAAAAAAATTAATGTCCTATAGCTATCTTCATGTACAGCTCATAACTTTTCATTCTAGCTTTGTATGTAGAATGGAAGTAACCAAGAGGCAATTGTGTCTAGAAACATGTGGTTCTCTAACTGTTCATCTTTTCTGTTTTCTGCTACTTTTGCTTCTCAACATTTAGAACAAAAGAAAATTCCCAATTACTGTTTGAACTGGGATATTACTTTCAGACTAAATACCTATTTCTATGCTGTCTGTTGGTATTTTTCCAGCCAAAATTCCTCTAGTAGTTATAATGTCAGAATAAGATATGTTTTAAATGAGATTGGCTTTTAAATGAAAATCAATAGTGCATTTTCCATAAAACAAAATAACTTTAGGAACTACTTCAGACCTTATTCCTTAAATGTAAACATTATTTTTATAGGTCTTAGGAAGTAATTTTGATTTTTATTGCCCAGTGGAATACTAAAAGGTTGTGGCATTTATGTCTGGTAATAGGTTGTCTATTAAGGGTTCTCATTGAAATGCATCCAGTCATTAAAGTAGGAAAATTTACATTGGAAAATTTTGTACTTTAATAAGTTTAATAGGTAAGCTACATGAAATATATATTTTTTTTTATCGTAGTTTCCTCTTACTCATTTCCCTGAAGCAAGAAATACAGTTTTGATTTCTGAATAGTTACCCTTTTCTCTACCACAATCCAGTCATCCCTGTCTCCCTTACCTATACACACATGGTTACCCGTGTGCGTGCCTGCGCACACACGTATACATGCTTATCTTTGAAACCACACTTGTCTTCTACTTTAATGCTCCCTTTTCTGACCTTTTTTGTGTTGATTTTTATAGCAGCCGTTGTCTTAGAGTTGGTGCTCTACACACACTCCTGTACGTCTGAAGCAGCGTGGTGGAAAGCACATACCCTATAGGCAGCCTTCGCGTCCCGGCTCTTCCTACATTCATTATAATGAGCAACTCTTGAACCATCCTATGCCAAATAGAGAATGCAGAATCCATTTTGAGGATCGGAGGGATTGCATGGGAAAGCATCTATTATGGCCGCTGGCATTTCTTAGCTTAGTAGTAATAGTGTTCATGTATGTCATGAACTGTGAGGAGTAGAATTTAGCTTGTTAGCCTGCCATCGTTTCATGGATGTTGGCAAAAAACACAAGACTGTGGAGTCAAAGGATTTAGTACAGCAATAGCACTAGCCAGAGTCAATGGTTGTATAGATTCCTGAGTCTATATTCCCATAGGGCAGTGTGAAGAAGGCCAGATTTCATACCTATGTGCACAGTGGCTTGTATTACTGGAATGAAATCCTGAACTTAGGGAACCCAATCTTTTTTGAAGGGTAGTAAGACGTTTTGACCTTTGCCCCAGTTTTCCTACTGGTCACTGAACAAATCCATTTATTTAAGAGTGAGACCCTATCTCTGTCTTCCAAGACTGTTCATAATATAAGTATCTTTGAAAAGATCATTTGTAACAAAGGTTCTTCTTGTACCTTAGAGTGCTTGGTCTTGCACTCTCCTGCTTAAAAATCTCCAGTTATTTTCCAAGAAAATGCCACCTTCCTATCTTGGCTTGCACACCCTAAGTTGATGATCAGGCTTCGATGTATCTCCTCACCTCCTCTTCTGTCATCACACTGGCCTTATATCTTTCTTTCAAACCCACCCACAGCCTTTGCATTTGTACTTGCCCCAGGTTATCACCTAGTTAGCTGTTTAGCATTGAAGATTCAGCATGAATCAAACAGTGAGTGAGGCCTTATCTGACCGCCTCACTGTAATGTAGCTTCCCAAGCATTCTATCACATCAATTTTTTTTTCATGGTAGAATATTTCTCAAACTCTTTTTATTTATTATCTATCTTTGCTTCTTGGTCCACCCTATCACACAGAATAAAAACTTGCTTTAGACCTATAGATACATCCATGCATATATTTGTCATATACAAATATGACACATACATGTCGAGTGCTTTTCCGAATACCACTTACTACTCAGTGTCTTGATATTTATCGCATGAAGGGATGGATGGATGAATTCGAATGGCCTGTACTCTAGGCTTTTTTTTCCTCCTTTTTTCCCCATGTACTTTTCATCATTTTGGTCAACATTATTAAATTTTGCTATTTGATTTCTAATGACGACCACGCACTTTCACTAGGGTTAACACAAACAAGATAGAGAAATGAAAGTTCTCCCCCAAAATAACATAAGCCACCTACTTGTTAAAGTTTAGTTATATAGTTTTCTATTTAATACTATTAGTGATAAATGAACAGTTAGATAGTCCATTTGAATCCCTTGGTACTGCGAACACAGTCTTTATCAGAGACTATAATATGTGCTATCCTGTTTGTTGGCACATAGAAAAGTCTTTGTCTACCTGTTAATTCATACTAATGCCAGGTGAGAGGGGTTTCTTGATCTGTACAAAACTTAGAAAATAAGAAATTAAACCACATATCTATTCAGGATCCTATAGTTCCCATGTTATTGGTTTTGAGAAGAAGTTAGCGGTCTAGCTTTGAAATGCCAAATATTCCTCTAGTCATCCTATGACACTTGTCTTCATGTGAGAGAAATTGTTAAGTGATGGACTATAACATGAAACAGTCATTGCAAAATTTCAACTCTTTTCTGCCATTTCTTTGACTACTTTTCTGGTACTTGGTAGTTTACCTGAAGAAGATGTATGGAAGGCTCTAATACATTTGCTAGACCCTCTTTTGGAAATATATATAAGGAAGCAGTTTTGATTTGTAAATTAAATGATTTTTATTTTTAGTTTCTGTCTCCCTTCTCTTAGTTGATTCCACTAAGATGCAGGTGCTTCAAACATACGTTGTATTTATAGATCCGTATTTAACAAGGGTTCCTGTGCTAATCTTTTAAAAGACCATGTTACTAATATTAGACATAGCCATTATCTAAAAGATATTTAATCACAGTTCTTCAGATTAATAATTTTTGTGGAATCGCTGATTTGAAAAATTGATCATATTCCAAAATTTATTTGTAACAGCAAGCAAGAAAGGAGAACATCAAAAAAAGAGAGGCAGAGGAAAGGGAAAAACGTGCTCAAATAGCCAAAGAATTGGCAGAGAAAGAAAGACTTGAACGCCAACAAAAGAAAAAGCGCTTATTAGAAATGAAGACTGGTGAGTACTATCAGATTTGCTATTTGTACTGGTTATTAGCAATTTAATAAACTACTGTGAAAAAAGAAGGTGGGATCACCTATATGTACAGTTAAACGGTAGAACATTTCCCCCTTTAGTTTACTCACAAGTAGTGCTTTTATTCTAACTGGTCATTGGTTGTAGATGACACTGGTCCCCTGGTCTATTCTTGTAGTCCCAGTATTTTCACACTGTTATAAAACTCGTTATAGAACAACTTACAGAAAACCGGGAAATTCTACTGGACAAGTAACTTGTTTTTTTTTCAACAAAATACTCTAAGGGAGGGAAAAAGTGATGGAGGGAAATGTATTGATTAAAAGAGTCTTAAGAGACTTATCAACCAATTGCAATAAATGGAACCTACATATATTCTAATCTAAACAAGTATGGGCAAAGGCAGTCTGAAAAATTTGAATACTTTTTTTTTTTTCTGTAGACATGACATTGTTGTCGTGAATATGTTATAAAGTATCTTTTAGAGACTTATCCTGAAATTTTACAAACAAAATTGTGTCTGAGATTTCAATCAAAATAGTCTAGCATGACCAGGGAAATAGGCGGGTATGTAGATGAAACAAGATTAGCTGTAAATAATAATTGCTAAACTTGTGTGATGGGTGCTTGAAGGGAAGGGTGTGTTCACTACACTGTTTTCTGTACTTCTGTATATTTTGAAATTTAATGAAAAGCTCTTGGAAAAAAATATAAAAATTATAGTTTTACAAAGGTATGTATGTATATATTTCAAAACTAGAAGATATCACTAACTTAGAAGCAAAAGAATTAAGTAAATTGTAGTTACATTTCATTCCCTCAAAATTCTATCTCTTCCACCTCTAAGCCACTAAGGATTGCAGAAGGCTTTAATTAAAATCCATCAACTTCACTGCTAAATTACCATAGTTTACAACTCAGGGCTGCAAATTCACCTAAAGTTTCCCCAGGGGTAGACAGAGATGCCTTTTTTGCCTTTTTTACTTTCACTTTTACAGACATATTTTATCTTTAATAAAGCAAACTGAGTACCTTAATGTGTCACACATGTTTCTTCCAGGAGGGGAAAAAAAACCCATCTAAGCACAGTTTCTTGTTTAAAAGAGTAAACTTGAAATTCATGAAGTGTTCTCAAAAATATCTTAAAGTATTAACTAAAATGGAGATCAGAAAGGTTTAACATTGATTTTAATGTTTCTGGAATCATTTTAAGATAATTGACTACTGCCTAATTTACCAGACATTCTTATATTTGAACACTGATTCATTTAGTATTGGCCAAAGTGTCATCTGGTTGAGTTGACAGCAAGAACAAGGGCTGTATTTTTTGTGTGATTTGCCCCGACCCTCTGGTCTATCATATAGAGCCTCTCTGCAATTCTCTGTTCTATCCACCTGGAAAGTTAAAACCTGATAGGAAACAAAAATTTTTAACGAAATATTAAATCCAATGTCATCTCAATATTTTCATTTAAATTTTCCTTCCTTTGAAGGCATTTTATTTTTAAGAATAACCAAGTTCATTCTGTTTTTCCCATTTAAAAATAATACTGTTGTGTTACAGAAAACACCTAAAAAGTAGTTGATCAAAAGACCATTACCCATAATCCTCCTATCCAAAAAATCCCTTTTACTATTTTGGCACATCCTTCTTTCAGTTTTAAAATTTTCTACCTTTCAATAATAGCTGTATGATAGTAGTGAATATGCTGTTTAGCATCTCACTGAACTTTCTGAATGTTTCCTGTTACTTTTGTGATTCTTAATTTGTAATTTGCAATACCTGTGTCATTGCATTCACTGGATATATCATATCGAATGTAATTTTCATTAGTCATAATGAGGTCACAGAACACAGCTATTGCCATCTTTTCAATGTGATACATTTATGCATAAATGGTTGACAAATATTTATGATTCTTAGGATATGGATTAGAAAAGGATAGTTTAAGACTTTTTGGTGCATGTTGCCAAACTGATTTCCAAAGGCATTATTCTAATTTCACCAACTTTTCGTATTAGTTTATGAACATGCTTTGGTTGAATATTCTCATTTTTAAAGCTTTTTGTTAATTTAATAAAATAGAACGTTTTCTTTTATCTTAATTTACCTTTCTGTGAGTACTAATGAAGTTGGGCATTTTTTTAAGTATTTATTAGTCCATTTGTATTTCATTCTCTGTGAATTGTGTTCTTAGTCTTTTTCTTATTGATTTATACACATTAGCTCATTGAGCGTCAATATTTACCTTTTAAATATATTTCCTCACTTTGACTGTCTATTTTTATATCTTTATATATAAAAATGTTTTATAATTTTTGCTTTTGTGATTTTTTCATCTTTAAATTTAGAAAGTCATCTTTACAGCAGCTTTGTATCATTTCAGTTTTTTTTTTCTAGCTTCAGTTATTCATAATACTATTCGCTCCACTTAATGGTAATTCTTAATCATTCATATACTAGGGTCCATTTCTGAAATTTACCAAAACTGTTCCAATACTTACCCACCAGTTATGGTTAATAATTGGTATTTGTATTGGTTTCACATAGGTAATTTTGTGTTGAGAACATTAGTTCTCTTTTCCTCCAATATAGTTAACATACAGTGTAATATTAGTTTCAGGTATACAATATAGTGATTCAACAGTTCTATGCAACACCCACCGCTCATCACAAAACGTGCACTCCTTAATCCCCATCACCCATGCCCTCACCCTCCTCCTCTCTGGCAGCCCATCAGTCTGTTTTCTATAGTTAGGAGTCTGTCTGTCTCTTATTTTGCCTCTCGCTCTCTGTCTCTTTGCTCGCTTTTGTTGTTATTTCTTAAATTCACATGTAAGTGAAATCATAAGATATTTCTCTTTCTCTGACGAATTTAACTTAGCATTACCCTCTCTAGCTCCATTGGCAAGATTTTATGGCTGAGTAATATTCCATTGTATATATATATATATACACACACACACACACACACACACACCCTCTTGTTTATCCCTTCATCAGTCGATAGACCCTTGGGAAGCTTCCATAGTTTAGCTACTGTAAATACGCTGCAATAAACACAGGGGTGTAGGTATCCCTTTGAATTAGTGCTTTTGTATTTTTAATTACCAAACAGTGCAATTACTGACCAGATCATAGGGTAGTTCTATTTTTAACTTTTTGTGGCTGCTCATACTGTTTTCTACAGAGGGTGTGACAGTTTGTGTTCCCAAGAGGACTGTACTTTCCTATTCTTCATTGTTAAACTCAGTATGAATTTTTTAAATAATGGTTTCTCTGCATCTTTTGTGAATCCTAGAGCTTGTCTTATTTGACCTATTGAATTATCTTATAAAACTTTTATACTATACTGTATCTTCCCAAGCATGATCTGGGTCTCAAATAAGTGTAGGGTTCTCACTTGATAGACGTTCCCCGCAAAACCTTAATATCCTAAGGTCCCTATATGCCCAATATTTTGACATTTTGCAGGAGAGTGTTCTTCAAAAGATAGTCTGGGTAACATTAATTTATATAGATGATATTAAATAAACACTTTAACACAATATATCTTTAGATATTCTGTATTATGTGAATATTTTAATAGATTTACTCAGAAACTCATTTGATAGGAAAGAAAACTATCATGTAGGAAGCTACTTTTAAAAACATTTGGAATTTTTGGAAATCAGCTTTGAATTTCTTCTTTTTTCCTATAGCCTATGGATTTTTAAAAATCTAAGGATATATCCCAAATTTCAGAGCACCTAAACATATAATATCCTCACCAAAGGGAAACATCTCTTCTAAAACCCTAATAAATGATGACTTCCCAAATAGTTTTTAGTTTTCCTTTGAACATAAGGTTGCTAATCTAGAAGAACAGTGTAGTCAGTCTCTTACTATAGCTGCTATAGCTAAGTTAGTCATGTAAGTATTAAATGTATTATTATTTGTTGATAACTTTTTTACATTTAAAAATAGTACACATATGCAATCATCTTTTCCTTTCCATGTTAAATACAGAATATGCTTTTTGTCAAATCATGATTTTCATAACCTTTGGAGGCTTTATTAAATAGAAGTCAATAAAGTAGTAAGTCTAATTAATGCTTAATTATGAAAATATTCTTACGCAAAATATCAGGTTTTGATACTCTTAACAGATACACTGAATTTCATGCATTTCCTATACTTGACAAATATTATCTTAAGTTAAAATATTGTATCACTATGAAAAGTATAAGTGCTATGCTTTTCCACTTCATTAGTATAGAGAAGAGATTTAATAGGTCACTTTTGTTTTATTTAACAAGAAATAGTTTTTGTATTTAAATGCTGTGATTACACTGATAGATAAGAATAAATACAGTCCCTGATGGAATGAAGTTTGTAATTCTAATGGGTCAACCAGAAAACCACATGTAAAAGATAATTTCAGATTGTAAACAGTTATCTGAACTAAAACAAGGTGGGACAATAAGACAGAGATGCTGACGTGGTGGGTGGTGGTGACAAAATTTGGTCTTCAAGAACTAAGAGTACTACTAATTTATTTAAGAAAACATACTAATTTAAAATATTGGTTCTAAAACTCCTTAGAAATTGATAGGAAAAATAACCAGGTTCATGTTCCTATCTTATACTATATACACTAATATGGTTTATTTTTTAAATACTGTGAGCTAAAACTCTGTCTTATTTTTCCTTGTGGGTGTTCTATTTTAGTACAGAATGTCGTACTGCTTCAATCTTTGTGGAAGTTGTCAGCCTAGCTTTCCTAATCTTCAAAAAAAAAATGTAGAAGGGCGAACTGTTGAATTTACATTAGTGCTTTGTCACCTCTCTATACCAGGAACTTTTTGTTTTATCTTATTTTTGTATGTAGGGCACGCAGCCCTGAATGATAGAGAGAGAGAAAAATGTTCACATAAACCCACAGGGAGCTTCCTTCCATATATTTTCATGACTTGAGTATTTTCACCATGCAAATAAGAACTGTGTTTTTTCACAGATGTACAAATTCTTGTATCACCACCTGAGGTAGTAGAGTAAATTAAATCCCTGCTCTTTCTTATCCACCATAAATCATTACTTGCCCTTGGCGAAAGAGCAGGTAAAGATTTTCGAGTCTACTATTTATTATTGCTATCATTTCAGGATGTGATTTTTGTTAATAGAATGAAAATAAAAATAGACTAGTGGGCTAAATTTCCCTAAAAAGAAAAACGAAGCGTTGAAAATCCTTTTGCACAGCAAAACTAAGAAAGCACAGAATCTCATATTGTCATATTATAGCTTTAAGAGGTCATTTTTCTCATTTTTGTTTTCTTTAAAAATGATGAGCCTGGAGGTTTCTTAAATATTCACAATCCAGTTTTGGTTATTTCTGTTGAATGATTTGTTATTACATTAAACAAGCAAAGATATTAACTACATTTTCATGATGTCTTTTTTTAAATCAGTATGTGAATTTTGAATACATGTTCAGAGGTTGGTATTTACATTTGAATTATTTTAATTGAGAAGATACCCAAAGTATTAAACATCTGACGGAGAAACTAGTATGTATAGACACTAGCATTTATTTGTTTGAAGTGCACAGCTATCCTTATGTGTAATCATTTCTAGTAAGACAAATAGTAATAGCAATTTTATGTGATTATGTGCAAGTTTTTCGAGACTGCATTTCTGTTTCTTAATCATGGAAACAAAGAGGGCATTTGATAATAGAATTCAAATATTATGTTTTAAGACTTCCTGAGTATGTAAGTTGATTCACATAATTTTTAAATAGCACATCAGAATGGCCTTGAAATGGACCCAGTGTTGTATAATTATGTTTTGTGGGGGAAGTAAATAAGAGCTTATTTAATGGAGCAATAAAAACTATATGAGCATCTCCTATATTTCAGTCTTTAGGTTACAATTTGTTTATTATTTATTAGACTTAAATGTCTCATTTGGTACAACTTCAGTCTATTAAATAAAGAGATAATTAGCTTTTAGAAATCTGTTGTTTACCCACATGGCCAAAACAGCTCCTTTGTTTTCCATTCTGCAATTTAGAATAACTAAGCAATTAGGCCTCCATTTTAGAGGAAATGCATATTACATAAATACTACTTGGGAATGTCTCTGCCAATCTCAACAGATAGGCAATTAATGTGTGTACTTGCTTTCATAAAGGCTTTGACAATTACTCTGTGCTCTGCAGATATCATAAAACTTAGATTATTTTCCATAATGGTGTATATTCTAGTTTTGTTCAATGGTGCTTTCAGCTTTCTAGCATTTTTGGAAATTGATCCATAGAAATAGGCCAATGGTTTTAATCATTTTCTCTATTTAGAAGACGAGAACAACTAAGATTGTACTCACTCTGATACATTCTTTTCTTACCTTTATCTTTTATTGGACAGTAATAGTAGCAACACCCACTTCTGCCACCACTTATTGATCACATGTTATTTACCCGGTTCTGTATGTCCATTATTGTGTGTAATGCTTACAGCAAATTTATGAAACTATTTTTATCAACATTGCTTAATGTCTTTGTATGTGGTCACAGATTTAGCAAGCACTGAAGCCAAGTTTTCTGACCAGAGGGCATATTTGTCAACTCTTGTGCTATTATGCCTTTACCACTGATGATCTAACCATAGTGCAGAGAAAAAGGGACCAAAATAAAATTTAGTGATTAATAACTAGCACTAGACTCTATACCTATATATGGAGGTTGAGAATTATCTTCTCTGGAAACCTTGAATGCGAGGGGCAGCTGTCTTTGGCATCATAGTCAATGGTTTTAAACTATAGTTACCCTCTTCCTTTGTGTTGGAAGGTTTGAGGAGGATTGTCAAATTAGTAAGGCCTTTCTAGTCTGGTTCAGATTCCACTTTAATTCTTCTGATTGATGGGCGCCTGGGTGGCTCAGTGGGTTAAGCCGCTGCCTTCGGCTCAGGTCATGATCCCAGGGTCCTGGGATCGAGTCCCACATCCGGCTCCCTGCTCAGCGGGGAGCCTGCTTCCTCCTCTCTCTCTGCCTGCCTCTCTGCCTACTTGTGATCTCTCTCTGTCAAATAAATACATAAAATCTTTAAAAAATTTTTTTTTAATTCTTCTGATTGTTCAAGCATTGGTTTATCCCAGTGCCCAGAACCCTGAAGACACCATCAGCACCATTCTTCTGCTCTAGAAAATGTTTTTGTTTTGTTTTGTTTATGTTTTTTAATTAACATATAATGTATTTGTTTCAGGGGTACAGGTCTGTGATTCATCAGACTTACACAATTCACAGCTCTTACCATAGCACATACACTCCCTAATGTCCATCACCCAGCCACCCCCTCCCTCCTCCCACCCTCCCCTCCAGCAACCCTCAGTTTGTTTCCTGAGATTAAGAGTCTCTTGTGTTTTGTCTCCCTCTTTTATTTCATCTTGTTTTATTTTTCTCTCCCTTCCCCTATGATCTTCTGTCTTGTTTCTCAAATTCCTCATATCAGTGAGATCATATGATAATTATCTTTCTCTGATCGACTTATTTTGCTCAGCATAATACCCTCTAGTTCCATCCATGTTGTTGCAAATGGCAAGATTTCGGGGGTTTTGATGGCTGCATAGTATTCCATTGTATATATACCACGACTTTATCCACAGAAAACAGTTTTTCAATGGTCTGAATAGTTCAGGGCCCAACTGTGTAGCCAAAGCTCAACAGTTCTGAAGCAGTGGTATGGAAACGTCTGTATTACTTTCATTACGTGACCCAAGTTAGAAGAGAAAGAACCAGCAAATTCTGTTGTGTAGTCGTCTGTGGAGGGGGCACAAATACCTTGGTGTGATTTATTCAAGAACAAATACCCTTAGACACCCTTGCCCCTGCCACCAGCTCTACCATTTAACAATTTATTTGCCAATGGTATTAGGACACTTATGCTCTATGAATAGTATCAAGGAGTCTCCAGTGGGAAATTTTTCCAAGAGCGTTGCTAATAATTGTTTCTCAGGTTTTCATTTGTGTGCAAGAATCTCTTTCACTGGAATAAGTTTCAATGGGAAAAACTACTTCAGAGTCTAACCTTCATTTGCACTAATACATGTCTTCTCTGTATAGCTGTGCAAGGCCCATTCACCATCCTCTGTCTCTTTACAAAAGCCCTCTGAAAATAAAAATAAGGAGAAGAAGCTCTCAGACTTCTTTAGCACAACATATCTTGAAATTTTGATTTTTTTTTTTTTTTGGTAACTTTCTTGAGTTGTGTTACTCTTTTTGAAACATCTTCATGGTACATCCTCATACTAATTGGCTTACTTACAGTATTTAAGAAACATTCTGAAAATGGTTTTCATCACCCTTCTGAGTATTCTCTAGTATTAGCTACATGCCAACTAGAAAATGACTCCAATTTGTTGTTGTCATTGTTTAAATTTGTTTTGTACTGCAAGATTAAATGTCAATTGTAAACTTGTTGGAGGGCAAAATAATTTCAATCTTTATGGTGTCGCATGGGTTACTTCTAAGAATTTTACCAAAGAAAACTTTGTAAAGAAAACTTTAGACTTTGTAAACTTTGTAAAGAAAACTTTGTCTTGCTACATAGCTTAACTTGTGACAGATTCACCCTGCTCATAATCAAGGGCAGAAATCCTACCTATCCATTGCATTAATCTTAGTACCATGTGGAGAACATTTTAACTTTGACAACATAGGCTGCAATCACAGTGCATCTTTTGTGTGTGCGACATTGACTACTCCTTAGGTAACTGTCCCTCCCAACCCTTACTGAGAGGGTATATACTTTCCCAACTAGTGAACTGTTGTCGTGATGAGCGCCCGCGTGTCGCACTGCGAGTTCTCAGTAGAATTAGTATTTGTATTTGAAGTTATTTTTAATTTCAGAGATAGACTGTGAGTCTTGTCTTACTTTCAGACATAACCACAGATCTCTTGGTTTTTTGAGAAACTTGTCTGCTTCAGGCATACTCTCTACACATCAGGTAAATGTCTGTTTCTAACAGTTTCCCTGATAGACACAGCCCTCCTGAGGGAGCGACTTTTGAACTTGATTGGCGCCTGCATAGTGTCCAGTCCAGTGCTTCAAAAAAAGAAAAAAAGATTTTATCACAGTTGCAGAAGAGGTGAAATATATGCTCCCCACCCCTTCAATCCTGTTACTTATTGGCACCAGTCAAAAAGCTAGTAACAACCAATCAGACAAAATGGTAAAGGAAACTGGATTGCTTCGGTTTTGAGGCAGTTAAATGTACTCTGTGTCTCCAACCCCTTTGCAATCCCAAAATGCAAATTTGCCTCGAAAACCAGAAGTTTTTAAGTAACTTCAGTGTCCAAGCTCATTTGATGCCAGACCTGGCCTGAACTGACAGGAGGCCCCATCGAAGCAGAAATAATAATGAGTTTAATTAGAGGATGCTGCCCTAGGTTATTCTGGATGTGGTGTTTTTTTCACACGGTAGACACCTTTTTGACCTTCATACAATCTGCGGAACAGATTCTAAAACATCTCACTGTAGAGTTTGTGGATATGTACTTCTCAGTGACTGCTCTCTGACTCCGTTGAACTGCTTATACTATTCACTCTTTCCCTCAGGCACACTCGTTCCTACTTCTCTGTGCTTATTTCTAGTGTCCTCTTTGCCGTAAATGCCTTTCCTCTAATGCTTAACTGAATCTAACAAAATAGTGTTTGTTTTAAATCCAGCGTTCTCTAAAATGTCTTCTCTGAATATTCATCCTTGAGGACAGTCTCTTTTTTGTAAACCATATAGTCTTGCTACATAGCTTAATGTATGGAATATTTGGCTAACCTCATTTTATTTGCTTTAGTTTATGCTGTTAATCAGTGGTACATTTTTCAAGAACTTGGCCTTCAGCATTCTTATCTCATAGGTCCTAGCATGTGGTGGGCACGTAGTAAATAATAAAAATGTCAAAGAGTTGGTAAAAATATAACCAGTCAAATGACATCTCTTCTGTTTTGTGTTCAGCTTAGCTTGTTGTTACTTATGTGTAAAGGAAAAACATAGATCAGACTACAGAACCTTGAGCCGAATTAGTCGGCTCCTGTTTTTATAAATAAAGTTTTATTGGAAGATAGCCGCACTCCTTCCTTCACATATTGTCTGTGACAGCCTTGGTGCCACAGGTGCAGAGTTGAGCAACTAGGATACAGACCATAGGTCCCACAAATTCTAAAATATTTGCTATCTTGTGCTTTACAGAAAAAGTTTACTATCTCCTGATATTGATTGATAATCTATAGAGACTATTCTCTGACTTTTATGCCAGAATGTAAAAAACAAAAAACAACCTATTCCATCAACTTTTCCCTTGTCTCCCTGGAACCAAAAGTATGCATTTGCAAAATTACCAGTGTGTGTTAGAAAATAAGGATCTTGGGACACCTGAGTAGCTAGGTCAATTTAAGCATCTGCCTTTGGCTCAGGTCATGATCCTGGAGTCCCTGGATTGAGCCCCACAGTGGGCTCCCTGCTCAGCAGGGAGTCTGCCCCCGCTGCCCCTCACCCCACTTGTACTCATTCATACGCTCTCAAATAAATAAAATCTTTTAAAAAAATTGAGTATCTTGTAGTTAAAAAATAATGTTAGTTGTTAGGGAAAACTAAATCTTTCAGCACAGTAAAAGAATCATGTGATTTTTAGATTCTATTAATTTAAAATGAAAAGTTGTGCAGTTGAACTTTTGAAATGCTAGCAAGCATCTGGACTGCCAATTGTTCCAGTTACCAGTCCAGCACAACTATTGTGCTCTTATGCTTTTATCCCAGCTTATCGTCCCCAGTATTGCTGTACTATTGTTTGTATATCTTTTGAGATGAAAATATCAATGTGTCAAAAGGTCGTAGGGGAAGCCAGGTTTTTTATTTCTTTATTAATAGGCTGTCTCTTTTCTCTTCCTATTTTTGGTCATTTTGACATTAAATTCTTAAGGTTGAAGGAAATCCATTCAGTGGTGGTGAACTTGGTCATGAAGGTTGCTACGTCTAAAGTGATTATCTTGCCATTTTAAAAAAGGAACTCAGTAGTATTTGGCTTTTGATGATGGATAAATAAACTCTAGGGCAGATGGGGAAAATTAAGCAGAGAAATTGAATATTTATGTGTTACTTGAAAATGGTATAAATAAGCATTAGTGCTTAGATGAAATTAGACATTATTTTGTAATAGAATTTTAAAATATTGTTTCCTGGATAGCTTCCTTCCTCAGATATCCAATGTTCTTCAAGAAAATTAGAAGCAGCATAATATTAACAGAGTTAACATTGAGGGCAGTCTTAACACAAGCTTGGATGCCCCAAGGCAGGAAGAATTTGACAGACTAGTGTAATAACAGAAAACAGATGACTGACTGTTTCTGAAATGAGCAATTCTTGGGAGACCATTGCCTGGGTAGAATGAACTGTCTCTTAGAACTTCCACTGGTAATTAACACTAACGGTTAAAAGTGACAGTAATTTCAGTACAGCACAATCCTTTGAAGGCTTACTTTTAAACTTTTCGTTCTACCCATGCAATAACTCTTCTGAATCCGAAATATATATATGTACATATTTTTTTTGGTCAAATTATTGTTGAGTTAGAGGCTCCATCAGGAACTTTCAGTTGTTGTGTGAAGATTCAGGCCTTTAGAAGCTGGATAGTCTCTCTCCAAAGTCATCCTGACTTTGATGCTCTGACTTACCTGTAGTTTTAATATGCTAAACATGTGACAGTTCCTTTTTTTCATGGCAAAGTAGCCCTCAAATGTCATAAAGTCAAGAAGGTGGGCGAACAGAAGGGACTATCTTAATTCAGAAGCCAAGAATTAAGAGAAAGGCTGTCTTTTTATTGTAATTCAGGTATATTTTAGAAGCATTGACTCTGCTAGTGCTGAATTGCAATTATGATCTCTTGTTTCCAGTGTCTTGATGCTAATTAGATCGTATTATGTGAATAGAAGGGGTCTTTTTGTTTTGTTTTGTTTTTGTTTTCCTTCGCCTTCATTTACTTTAATGTTTGTCATGGAACAATGTTGATCTTTCAAAAAAATGTAGTGCTTTTTGGTAGAGGCACTTGGTATTATTTCCTGAATGCATGGAGAGTTTTTATTAAATAAATATTAAGTTAGTCAATAAATAAATAAATCTAAATATTTTAATAGATTATCCTACCATTTTGCTGTGCATCTGTTGATTATACTATGATTTTAGCTTTGGTAGAGGAAAATATCATTTGCGGTAATTAGAAATACCGTTCATTCTTGCAAAAAAACCCTGTTGCTGCTCACTTTCCCCACAGACGGCAACCTTTTTAGGGACATTATCCATGGGATTCTAAAGGAACTTGGCCTGAGGAAACATGGCATTTGGGTTATACTGTGTTCTGATCGATCCCTGCATTTTGACACTCTTAAGACACACAGCATTGAGATCTGCATGGTATCTGTTGAGAGTGAATGTAAAATGTCTTAATGTTCTCTTTGGAGGCATAATGGAGAGTTTAAAAACTGTTCCTTCCCTACTTGGAAAATTAAGAGAGCTCAAATGATACTGAGCTTTGTTCAGAACTGTTCAGAACTGCTTTACTCATAGTGTGGGAAAGCTTGGGAAGGAGTACTGTTTTTCAAGTCTTTCCACTCCCCCATGAGAGAAGTCCCATTTTATGTTTGGCACTGTCTTATTTCTAAAGCATCGCACTTGGGATATAATAGAAGCGGAATACTAACAGAGTTGCCATTCATCAGCTCTAAACAGGGAAAGGCAAGAAAGGAGAAATATCTCCAGCAGTGCTTAGCAATGTTAGAATGTTAGGAACCCTTAGAGATATAAAAATTTCCATCCGAGTATTACGGCTTTGCTAGGGAGCCCTGCTCCCATTTGAATGCAGTTACTATCGAAAACAGAAATAAAACATCTTAAGAATTTGGTGTGTCCCTCCTAGAAACTCATCAGAGGCCTCTATGGAATAAAGTTTTAGCTTAATTCATTAATTAGATGATATTTATCTTTTGTAAAATACGAGAAAAGAGGAAAGTGATTTAAACATTTACTATAGTTACTTTACATGATATTTCAGTTAATGTTCTAATTTGGCTGTAAAAGATTTGCTTCTTTCAACAGGAAAATCAAACATAACATTACTTCTCAATTAATCTTACAAAAATAAAACTCTTGTATATAAAATTAGCCATATTTTTTAAAAAGAACCTTTTAAAGTGAGCTGTTTATCTTTCCATAGCAGGTGTTTAATAAGCACTTTTAAAATATTTATGGAATTCACGTCTGTGGGGCGGAAATTCCTCACTTGTACTACTCACCTGTACATACTCTCTCTGAGATGACCACTTTGAGGTATATTTGGCTAAATCCTAGGGCGAGATATGGCATCTGTCCGGTATGTTGTATGTGTTCTTATAGTGTCGGTAACAGGTATTTCATAGTCAGGAGTGCAAATTCAGATGTGCAAAGATATAATTAATAAATGAAATTTCATTTCTGACTCTGAAATACCTGCCTGCCTAATGGGAAACAACATAGTCATTTCTCTCTGATGATGTGTTTCAGCTCAGTAATGCCAGCGTCGGATTCAGTTATTCTTGTCAGAAATCCCGTTCCGTGCTCTCTTCTCATTGTCCTTCTCTCTAAAACGGATGCCAAGCTTGAAAGCCAGCCTGTGGGCACTTCTTATGACGTGCACTCTTCTTGATTGGGTTCTGTCTGGACCAAACCAGCCTCTTGACGTAATTTCCTGTGTCTTCTTTTAGTAAGGGTGAGGTCTCTTCTGCTCTTGAGTGGGAATCCAGAAGATTTCACTTCTCTTAGACACCTCCTCTGCTCCCAGATAGTGGCAAGTCTAAGAGAGGTCTCCGAATTCTTCCCTTGGATTTATACTTTCTCTCTGCTCACTTCTTTTTCTCTCCAGCCAGTGCCCCTAGAAGTCACTGTGTTCCTCCCATGGCACTCATCTGTGGGGGCTGGAATTTTTCGCTTAGGTGTGTCCCCCAGCCACCTCTCAGGAGTGTGTGCTGCGCAGTGCGGCCTTGGACCTGCCACTTTCCCAGTGCCACAGGCTGGATGCAAGATGCTTCTGCTCTTGGATTCCACTCCCTGTGACTCAATGTGAAATCCTACCCTGTGAGTCCCGATTCCTCCTGTAATGAGGAATGGTGTTCAGTGTTCCTACACTGCAGGAAACCTCCTCCCTTCCTAGTTTCTCCCAGCAGATGGGGGCATCTTTTCCATTTATGTACATCCAATAGTGTGATGTGCATTCTCTCCTCTGTGGATAGTTCCAATACTGTGAATAGACCTTTCTGCCTCCACCTTAGGGTAGAGCCGGAAAAGGTGGGTTGGCTTCGGAGCAGTAGAGCTGAGACTTCTATTGGTCCTTTGAAATGCAGAATCTTGAATTAGGATGATACCAAATGAACACAGTAAAATGAGCCAGGGCTTCCAAGTCTGGAAATCCACTGGGCTGTGTAAATTAAGACACGGAGGCATGAAAATTCATATTTGGACAGCAACAAATAATGTAGCCGACCTGAAATGCTCTCTCGGTAGGGATGTAGGAAGGGGCAAGGCTAAATGGGAAATCGGGAGAGCATGCCCTGTGCATTGAGCAGAGCAGTGATGCAGTCTTCTTTTAGAGAGATGGCTCTGATGGTAAGAAAGCATGTAGAAGGCTTAGAGGATATGGCGTGAGTAGACAGAGTGAGACCGGTTAGGAGACCATTGTAATTTTGTAGGAGCTGAATGCCAATAACCTGAACTGGGAAGTACTGAGAAAGGGAAGACAGGGCAGATTGGAAAGGCAGTGTAAAGTGGTACCAATAGGGTTTTGTAGCTGACGAAGTGAGGGGACACGGAAAAGCTTTCGTGACAGTGTCAGTGGTACTTGTCTGATTTAGGACATGTTGATTTTATATCTCTAATTTAAAGCCCTTTTATCTGGGGCATAACTTCACCTGAAAAGGTCTGGGATAGAGTATGTGACCCAACTGCATGTAAATGTTAACTTCTTTCCTAGAGGAAGAAAACACTCTTCTTTGTTAACAGTTTGAGCATCTTTTTTTTACCTATGCCAACCAAGAACATTTGAAAATAAATCATGTTACCTCGTGAGGGTAAACTGGGGGTGGGGCTTTCAGGGAGCAGCTGATGGAAGCTTGGGACGCATGTCAGGTAAAACAGCATGTATTTCATTCTCCCCTCAGAGGAAAGAGGGGCAGTCCCCTTCTTTCAGCTGGAATCAGCTCAGGCCATCAGTTCCAAAACTCTGGGATTCTCGTTATTGAAATTTGCATTCACATTTATTTTTCAGTGCTGTGTGGTATTGTTTTAGTTCACATTTTCTGATTTTTTAAAAAGCATTGATCATACCTTACCTAGCATTCCAAAAGACATTCTCAAGGCTCCTATGTGATTTGTTCTTGTGATTTTACATTTCTGAAAACCAATGATAAAAATTGGCCTTGGAGTACCTCCTTTATTAACAGAACTGGTACTGTGATGGTTAAAAGAAATTCTTCCTATGAAAAGGTTTTTTTCAACAAATGTTTATTGATCACGTATCATGTTATGGGTACTTTCCAAGGGCCCTGAGGCTGTAGCAGGGAACAAAACAAGCAAATATCTCTGTCCTTGTGGGTCCTGATGGAGAAGACAGACAACATTTAAGATATATAGTGTTAGAAGTCTGTAAGTTCTGAGGAGGATAAGACAAAACAGGGATGAGGGATAGGAAGTAAGCAAAGAAGTGACATTTTAAATAGGGCAGTTTTTTCCCTTGCCAAAGTTCTGGATCCGAAGGACAGTGTTGTTATTCTCTTAGAACGCAAATGGGATCCTGTGTAAGGTTGAGTGCTCCAGCCTAGGGGTTGGGTGAGCAGTACTCCAGCCTCTGATCCACTGGTAGCTAAGTAACAGTAAGCAGACCAGTTAGCTTCCCAGAATTTAAGTCTCATCCATCAAAGAAGGTTCCTTCTAGCCTGCAAATTCCATCTATATTCTCCTATAAGTCAATTTTTAAAGAAAAACATGCCTGAGCAGTCGAAATTTGTCTAGGCCCTCCACTCATTTTACAAAACTATCCTCTATGAAAATAAAGGTAGGAAATTAAGAGTCTCTCTCACCATACAATAGGTTTTTGTTTGGTTTTGCTTTCCATCGAGTTATAGGGCAATTTTTTTTTGAAAGTTAATCCATTTAGAATGTTTTCCCCCACACTTTTGCTCAGTAAAAGAGAGACATGGTCTTAGAAAAAGTTACTAATTGGGGGGAATTTAGGGAAATGCATACATATGTGAGTATGTATAAGGGACAGATCTTTTCATAAATGGATTATCTCTTACGTCAGTAACTAGTTTGCTGTCCGTGCTTTCCTAATTTTCTGAATGGAATGGTTCAGTATATATGTAGAACACAAATGAAAATGTTATATATTACAGAATTGGCTGACCTTTTTACAGACTGACAACTTCCCATTTTCCATGACAAATACTCAATCAGAGCTTCAGTCTATTAAGAGCAGAGCTCATTAACATGCATAAACTAGCAGCCTAATCTAGTTATAATGCATCTTTAATGTGTGACATATATAGCATAGTGTAGCTCCTTAGTCTTATAGTAAAAGGTAGAGTGTCCTCCAGTGATCAACAGGGTTCCAAGATCAATTTAACCTGGGTAAAACCTTTATCTGTAACAACTGTCATTAGGAATGACTAGCATTTCAACTAATTAGCCCACCATTTACAACCCATAAGCTTCTCACAGATGGTAAATGTTTATAAACACCCACAGATGTGTGCACAGCTGACTCTCAGTTATCCGCAGGAATAAGGGACATAGATAATTTTGATTCACTTACAATACAAACCACTCATTTTAGCTAGTTCCAATCTCTTTTCTCTTTGGACTTTTTACGACAGCTGTTAATGAAATAGCAAATCAACTAATGTAATTTTAACTTCTCCTCCTATTGGTGCACATACCCTATGGTGGAAACACTAATACGTACATATGCAACCAGAAGATGGCTGTCAAGAAGATGAAAATAGGACCCACAAGCTTAGATAAATATATTAAGAAGTGGAGAATTGTTCCTATATGCTCTTGGCTGTATGTCTAGTCACTATCTGACCTCCTTGGAACAGAGGAGAATAGATCCCTAAATTTGAGATAAACCAAAAAAAACCCCACCATTTCCCTTGGCACTTTGTGTCCTGTGTTAACAATCACTTTTTTTCAGATAATTCTTTCTGTAATTTAATCTCAATTTTTCATTAAAATGTCAGTCTATCTACTGTCTCGTATTGAATGAAGATGAAGAGATATAAATATAAGCCAAACACCATGAAGTTATTTCTTTGCCTTATATCCTTCAGTCTAAAGAGTCTTGGGTCTTGCACTTCTTTTGTATATTCTTAATCTAAAAGTTTTGTTTATTCTCCTCTGTGCACTGGGTGTATTTCACTTGTCCAAGCAAATTTAAAGGCAATATTTGATAGTGGTCACCCAGAGACAAGAGCTGTGTGAAGATAATGTAGTCTACAGGATGTATGGTGAAGGGCAACCATTTTATTTTCTGGCAACCTGCAGAATGTATACTGTCTTCAGGCTGAGGTATTCATAAGTTAATATAGCTGTTTTCCAGAGTTTCCTTACTGGAGAAATATTTCTTTCAACTTACTGGAAAGAAAAATTAATCATTCTGTAACTGCATATTGGGGATATTTCAAGGTATTTAAAGAAGAAATTTTATAATACATTAAATGGTGACCAAAATTAGTGTCTAGAACTTGAATGGTGGAAGAATGTGGCACTGAAGAAAGAAATCTTGCACTTTTGGAGTGTGCCAGTAAGCATGTAACTTTTCAGAAAAGTGATACACTAGTTTTTACTGTTTTTCATTCAGCAGGATTTGTAAATACTAGTAGGTTATATAGGAATCATGTTGGATATTTCCCCGGAAAGAAAAGTAACTGGAAACTCAGTGCTTTGAGATACTGAGATCTTTTATACATATTTGCCTTTGACATTTTCCTGTGCTTGAATAGGTGATACCATTCACTGAGATAAGAAATACAGGCAGAAGTAGAATTTGGGGGAAAATGGTAATGAATTCCATTTTGTAGATGTTACCTTTGAGATATCTATAGAACACTTGAGTTATCTTGTCTCAGGGATTCAGTTGGGGTGAGGGTAATTCAGTAGTTTGCCTGAGACTTTCCCAGTGTTAGCACTGCGAACCCTTTGTTCCAAGAAACCCTTTAGTCTGGCAAATGTGGATTGTTGGTCACGGGTGCTGGGACACAGGAGTGGAGCTTGTGCGGTTGATAAAAACTTGGGAGTTCTTAATATACAAAGCTGTGGGGTTTAATAAACTGCTGATGGAGAGTGTGAGGAATACTGTTACGTATGGATGAAGAAAGAGGAGCCAAGAAAAGCTTGAGAAGGAGTCACCATGAAATTCGTAGGGAACAAAAATTCTGACATCATGGAGGCTAGGGAAGAGATCATTTCAAAGGAGAAGAGTTAGTCTGTGATGTCAAATGTTACCAAGAGATCATGTAATAAAGAGAATGACACTTGTCCCATTGATTTCAACTCAAAGGAAAGGGTTAGAAGGTTGATAAATGAACATGGGAAGCGAAACTGAGATGTAAGGAGGGTGGTAACTCGAGGGGATTTGGAGTCAAGAGAGGACCAAGCAGGTGTTTGAGTTTGTTTGAATGTAGTTGGGGGAATGAGATGGGGAGGGAGACTACAAAGGACACTTGATAGAACAAGGTCCTGAAGGATATAGGAACAGTGCAAAGGGTAAGATAACAGTGCAGTTAGAGCAAATTGTGTTGGAAAGCAACCTGTTCTGCTATTGTGATGGGTGGGAAGGAGGAAAGGCTAGGTTCAGCTATAGATATGCTCACAGATTTGAGGTTAAGAAGTTAAGGGTATTTCCATCAAAGGGTTTCTTTTTTATATATGAAATAGAGGAAATCCTCTACTGAGGAAGGACAGTGGTTGGTTGAGAAGTGTGAAGAAAGTGTGGAAGCATTGCAACAACTCCTATCAGGGAGTGGGAGTGAGAGCCTCCTGGTGAAACATTGGAGGAGTGTTGGATAGCATTAAGAATTCAGTTGAGGTTGGCAACTGTGATTATGTACTGGTCCCGATCCTGCAGTATTATTTTTCAGCAAGATTACTCAGCAGCGGATATACAGTTTCAAGAAGATGGAATCTGGGGTCCATTTATGTTTTACCAGGAGTCTGAAAATGGACCTCAATGGAAGAAGTAAGATACTGGCAGTTGAGCCACGGTCAAAGCAATGAACCATAGAGTATTAGCAGACAAACAAGGAATGAAGACCGTGGGGCCAAGGCTTTGTAGATTTCCAGGGACATGTGACAGAACTAGTGAGAGAGAGAGAGAGAGACTCTTAGAAGAGCAGGAGTCAGAACAGTTTATATGATTTTAAGTTATTAATAAAGCAGTTGTGGGTGGTGGCAAAGTTCAGGTATGGATGTAAGAATGGGTAATGGACCGTTAAAAAGAAAGGATCGGTCCCTGGAGATGAGGGAGTCAAAGAACTCATTTGCTATTAGATTAGTTATCCACATGGGACTGAATTCATGCAGGATAATGTCAGGACTTGGCTGGAGAAGGAAGATTGAACAGATGACCACATCTATCTTGAATAGAGGGGAGACTAGTACACAATTTGGTGACATTGACCCAGAGGGATGGCAATGATATAGCCAAATGACATGTTTCTCAAAACACTCTTTTTACATCCAGGAAAAGAAGTGATACTCTGATGTAACAGTAAACATGAGGAAGAAACTACTCCCCTCTCCCTTACCTATACTCCTACATGCACTTAATGTATGAGAGAATGAGGGATATCTGCTAGGAAGGGTCAGTGGAGATCATCTGTCCAGTTTTTGGTAGAGGTGAAAAAAATATTCAGTAAAGACATTGAGGCAGTAGAGAAGTTGCTTATGCTAATAAATATTGAGGAAACAAAGGCCAGGAAGAACTTAAATTTTGGCCAAGAATGATAGTGATAGTGGTTTAGCTGGCTTCAAGGTTTTAACCCAACTATTAACAGTTACCCAGTGAATGGGTTGTAGGGAGGGACCATGAAGCCACAGGCAGACTAGACTGATTCTAGTATTTCCAGATACTTATGGTCCTAGGAGAATTGGAAGATGTCTCTGGCCTTTCTCTGTGGGAAGGGAGTCTTCTGTGATCTGCATCTCATTTATTGGCAGGTTCCAGAGAAAGGGAGCAGGTTTCTATTGAGTTGGGGGAAACTTAATCTGTGCTTGTTGGTTGAGTTACCAGCTACAGAAGCCACAGTCTGTATCTCAAGGCATTTCCTGAAAACACCTCTAAGTACAACTCAGCAAAGCTAGGGATCTGAGCACTTCTCAGTTAGCCGCCAACATCTCTATGTTGAGAAAAGTATATAATGGAAAGAATCAGAAAGATACTGGTTCAGACCGCCCCTCTGTTACTTACCTGTGGGAGAGCTTTGGGAACATTTCCTTCATTTCTTGAGCTTCGGTTTCCCTGGCTTTAAAATTGTTGTGATAAGTTACTCTGCAGGGTCGGATGAGAATTAAATCAGAAAATTTAGGTAAAAAACTCCACACAGGTGTTCATTCAAAGCGATGGTTCCTCATATATCTTAATTCATATTTAGATTTTTTTTACTCATATTCTTTTCTAGATAAAATTGTGCTCAAACATACCTAATATCAGGTTTTATTTGGGGGCTTCTGTATTCATTTTGTTAGTTTTTTTTGTAGTTAAGAGGAAAATCTTCCATTGTTCGCTTGAAAGAGTTTAGCACATTTTTGCCTCCAGTTTCTTTGCAATTGTTAATGAGTTCATGGAAAGTTCAGTTGTCTCCCACTTTCTTCTCTTTTCTGTGATATTTGCTTTCTCTGGAAGCATATGTCAATTCCTTTCCTCCCCACTTTCCTCTCATTCAGAGTTGCCTATTGTCTTTGCTGACTTCCGTTTTTGAAAAGCATGCTGCTGTTACTCAGGATTTTTACATTTCTTCAGTGTGTAATATTAATGTCACATTTTTGTATCTGATTGGGGAAGGAATGGGGAGGGAATACCATATTTGTGCAGAATAAACCTATATTTCTCCTTCAGATGAACTGAAAAAAATAGTACTTTGAGTCACAAATTTGTATTAAAAATGAACCTAGAACTCAAATCTAGTAAACGTACTTGGGGCAAAGTTGGCAGCAGTGAGGTGGCATTTAAGAACATTCCTGGCACTCAAAATGCTCATATACAAATTTCTGCTGCTTAGCACGTTATCCATAGAGTCTTTTAAAGTGCAATTAAAACCCATCTTCAGAAATCTAAGGGCAAATACGGGTATCAAAGAATGACCCGGACGTCATCACTGGGCAGCCACAGCTGCCCCTCTAATCCACTGTCTCTACAGGAAGCAGTCTCCTAGCACTCGCTTTCTCTTTTGGGACATTTATCATACAGGTAGTCAGAAATTTTATGTTGAAATTGCCCTTAGACTGTAAGTCCCATGAGAATAAGGGCTGGGGCTGGTTTCAGTGGCTGCCACGTGTTCCCGAGTGTTTCTGTGTGGGATTGACTTGAAGTACAGATTTTATAGTTGCATATTTCCAACCACTTCTTGGACAAAGCAGTCTGACTGTTCTGCCAGCACCTCAAAATCAATTCATCTAAAACTGAACTTACCACGTTCCACATAAAACCTGATTTTCATGTTCTCATTTTGGGTTAATGATCCCACCAATTTCCCAGTCACCCCGGCTTGACACCTTCACACTATGCCAACTTTAATCATGGTGAAGTACAATTTTGATTATTTCACACCTTTCAAAACCATTCTATGGCAGTTCTTCAGCCTTGAATCCCAGCTCCCTGGACCTCTCTTCCCTACCTTTTCTCCCCCTCTTCCTGTGTTCACCATATGTTGCTGTCAGCACTTGACTGTTGGGGCCCCTCTGGACACCACTCAGCATCCAGCGATGCTTGCCAAAAGTGGCCCCTCATGGCCTTAAGTCCATTTATCCCAGCTTCTCCTGAAAGAAATTCCTGTGAAATTACTACTGTCCCCTAGTTTACCTTCCTTTTTTTTTTTTAAATTCAGTGTATTGAATTAAACATTTTCATTTTCTGTATCTGAAATCATTCTATTCTTTGTACAAAACTTGGAGAAACAAAGCCATTGAAAAATACTTTTCAAAATTCCTCACTCGTATAGTGAGAAAATATTAAGAAAATATGAAAATAATCTAGAAAATGTTAAAATGAGTCTAAAACATATCCTAACATATTTTCATCAGAGAGTAAGCAATTGCCAAATGTAAACACTGCCAGGCTAATTTCTCAGAGTGAAGTGAAGCTCTTGGGGTATAGCAAGTGAAGCTTCTACTCAGAAGTAGTGATGTTAGGCCATGTAATTAACCTTTTGCTGTCTGGGTTACTGTGTGATTAAAGGGTCATGGATGTTCGCTGGGTGTGAGTCACATCTTGTTAAATGCCATTGTCATTTTGCATCTACATATATATTTAAATAGATACATTATCTTTCCCTTGACATTCTATGTTTTTGCAACTGAAGGCATCTGTTCAGGATCCTCGTCCCTACACAATACACGAGGATAACTTTGGCGACATTATTTTTTTAAACCAGAGTCAATGCTGGTTTTTAAATTTTGCCTTCTTTAGTAATTGCTAGAATAGGTCACCGTGAACAAGCTAATCAGAGTTGGCACTTGAGTACTTACATGGGAGACATTTTAAAACACATTTAACGCTGGGAGAATGATTTAGTAATGCGTTTCTCAGCACCATGTGCTAGAGTAATAGCTAAGCAAGAAGTCTGAAAATATCCTCTGTTTTATACCTGATATCTGTGAGTGGTCATAGAAAGGTGTATATCCAGTGTCCTTATTGGTAAAATAAGTGATTGACTTTTTTTCTCTTGGTATATTTTGGAGGTAGTCCATATGAACAATTTAAATATGCTTTGGGGTACCTGGGTGGTTCAATCAGTTAAGTGTCTGCCTTTGGCTCAGGTTGTGATCCCGGGGTCCTGGGATCGAGCCCCAAATTGGGCTCTCTGCTTGGCAGGGAGCCCTGTTTGGGCTCCCTACTCAGTGGGGAGCCTGCTTCTCACACTCCCTTTCTCCCTGCTTATGCTCTCTCTCTCAAATAAATAAAATCTTTTTTTAAAAAGATTTTATTTATTTATTTGAGAGAGAGACAGTGAGAGAGAGCATGAGCAAGGGGAAGGTCAGAGGGAGAAGCAGACTCCCTGTGGAGCTGGGAGCCCAATGCAGGACTCAATCCCCAAATTCCGGGATCATGAACTGAGCCGAAGGCAGTCATCCAACCAACTGAGCCACCCAGGCGTCCTTCAAATAAATAAAATCTTTAAAATAAATATATACCTTTCATTATTTTTTCATCTCTCAGTATATTTTAACTATATAATATCATACTTTATCTAGTCTGTCTCTTGCTGATGGGCATTTAGGTTGTTTCCAATCTTCTAATACTATAAGCAATGTTATAATAAGCATGCTTGTACATAATAATATCTTGCACATGTGAGTTATAGGTAGGATAATTTTCTTAGAAAAAAATTATTTCAAGTGGTATGTGCAATTTTTTTCTGATAGATTGCTAAATTGCATTCTTAAGAGCTTGTATTAGCTTATATTTAGACCAACGTGAGGATAACCTATACCAATTATCCTCATTTTTTATTGCCATGCTGATGAGTGAAAGATGATCTCTCACTGATGGATTTAGAATAGCCTTAATTATGAATGAGTTTGAGTATGATATCCTCTGAACAAAAGCCTTGCTTATTTATTTTAATGGTGGGTTTCCTGAACATACCATTTGCCTGCTTTTTTTTTTTTTTAATTGATTTTTTTTTTCTGAGTCATAATTTCTTTATCTCAAGAAAACCAGTCTTAAGGAATACCTGTGTTCTAAATTTTTCTCTAGTTTCTCCTTTTATTGTTTGTGTAAACTTTGTTCTTAATATTTTTTTTAATTTGCAGACATTTAGTGTAGTAAAATCTGTATGACATTTGGGTATTTAGACTTTTCACAAGATCTTCCCATTCCAGAAATAATGAAAAATATACTTTTACATGCTATCTGCTGTACTTTCACAATTTAATTTTTTTAATGTTGAAATGTTTTATCAACTTGGAATTTATGTTGGAGTAAGTAGCAGAATGGGAGCCAGATAAAACATTGTCACCATAGTGGTTATTGAACATTTTCTTATTCTCTACTGATTTGAAATGCCACATTTATCATAAGTCATGAATTAAATTTTTGTATGTATTGGATATGAATCCCCAAGGGCACTATATGTTACACATTATTTTCCAAGCTTATTTGACCACAGAACCAGCCTCCCTTCAACAACAACAACAACACACACGCACACACACACACACACAAAGTTCCTCATAGGACTAGCATTCTGTGGTACACACTTTGGGAAACTCTTTCTTATTGAAAATTTTGATATAGAATGTGTATTTTATAATAGCCCAGCTAAGTTTTTGCTGTATTATTTTGTAATAATGGTTAATGAAATTTCATTCATTGATTTTATGGTCACTTGTAAATCTTGTGCCTTAAGTATGCTGACATTCCAAAAATCGTGTGCCCTTTTTATTTGAAAGGAGAAGTAAGTGAGCGCACACTTAACTTACTTTCCTGTAATTTTGCCATTTGTTTACATTAGCTTTAAAAATGAAAGAGCTCTAATAAAAGATTTCAGAAGAAGATAGATTGGATATCTTCATGAGTTGAACTAAATGACTATGATACTGAAATCATTTTCTTACATCAGAATCTAAATTATAAGAATTAGGAAGTTAAAAATTAATAACAATGCAATATGATTTGTTACAATATATTTATATTGCCTTTTTTGCCTGGTTGTTTATGTAATTAAAATAGTATCATACTTTATGCATGACATCCAATATGGTTTTCTTTTTTTTTTTTTTTTTTTTTGGAGACTGAAGAGTTTGTATGAGAAAAATAGTTATTTTACAAATACATTTTTAACCTTACCTTATTTATGACATGAAATTATTTAGATTCTGATTTGCATACAATGTAGTAAATAGTATAATAATCATGGTTTATACATTCAAATGTACCTGTGAAATATGTTTTACACAAGCATTGAAAATACAGCCTATATTTTACCCACAGCAACTATACAAATGGCCCCATAGTCTGTGCTCAAGAGTTATAAGGTGACCGTCACAGATCCAGGCATATTCAAGATAACAAGAAGTAAGTAGTAGCATGTGATTGCAGACAGAGTTATGTCACAGCTCCAGAAGATATTCAAGATTGTAAGCAGAACTAAAGAGATTATCAACTATTCTATTTTTTTAAAAAAAGAAAGAAAGAAAGGAGGAAGAAAACAATAAAAACTTATTCCTTTGTAAGAGATTCTATTTTTTTAACTTACAACAGGAAATATGTTGAGTTCAATTTGTACAAATAATGAATAGTAGAGAAAAATAGGTTACAATATTGTGTTTTTTTTTAAATGAAATTCTACTTATGGTTGAGCCACTTACAGTATAAAAGAAAACCATTCTAATTATCATTTTATCAGTTAAATCCCAATGAAAATTGGCTCTCCAACTCCCTTGCCTCAAATTTTCAGTTTCACATCTAGATTAAGACAAGTTCAAAGACTTTAAGTTATTCCTGTCTTTTTGCTGTCTGGTTTAAGTCGTATTTTGAGCTTTGTTCTAGGTTAAAGACTGAACTGGGTTACCAAGTAAAGCAGATACAATCTGGTTCCCAGAAGGTCTATAACCAGCAGCATAGAAAAATAATTCATGTAATTTTGTAAGGGCAACTGTCACTGTTTCCTTTAGAAAGAGTTGGGTTAAACTGTGAGCCTATGAGATTTATGCATCAGCTGCACACTTCTGTCACTTCTTGGGAGGAACTGAGCTTTTTTTCTTCTCTAGCCCCACTCCCAGTGTGGTATCAGTTAATGAAGATCTGTAGCAAAAAGGGGAGCTCTCAAAGTGCATGCACAGTAAACATGATGGAAAGCAGAGACTGAAAACACTCATTTCTCCCTGAAATCCCCTTTACATGTTAGTTTGCCTTGTGGCTCACCCTCAGTGTTCTTGTCACTCACCACACATATCTCCCTAAGTGAGCTCACGCTCTGCTCTGTCAACAACCACAACAGAAATCAACTGAGACGAAGCTCTTGCTATGTGCCAAGCTCCCTGCTGAGCACTGCACACCATGCACGTCTTTAAATCTTCCAGTAACCTCGTGAGGGCAGGTTCTATTCTTATTTCCACATTAAATTTGAGGAGAAAGAAAATGAGGGTTAGTAAGGTTCAATAAATTGCCCAGAGTCACACTAGTGGCTAATTAGAAAGCCAGTATTTCAGTCCAAGTCGTTTGAATTCAAAACGTGGGTTCTCTACCTTTTTGCTATGCTTACATTCTTTCTGTAGCTTCAGGTACAACCGCTATGCTTCTAAGTTAAAGCTGTTAGTGGAACCGCCTCGCTTCCCTCTTGCATTAAACCTGGGAAACCATCAGCCTCTGAACACCTTTTATCACCTACAGTTGGATGTGTCCTGAACATCTCAACACATCCAAACGTGGATTCCTCTCTAGGCTCAGCCCCCTTCTGCCACCAAACAAGAATGTTCCAGTACTTGGTGAAGGATATCGGTACATACCTAGTTAGCCACACTGGGTACCTGGAAATCTGCCTCAGGTTTATTTTTTAATACTCCCATCCGTGCCCACCAAGATTTTTCTGTTCATTTTCTTTCACATTTGCACCACCGTCCATCTCTTACTTGGGCCCTGTGATCCTGTTTTGCCAAGATTTAAATCCTCAGACCTGCTCTCCCCTTATTTTCCTTGCCCTTCATCTTGTCTCTCCCCAGAGTGTTCTTTCTAAAACAGGAATTTGACCATGTTATGTCCTAGGTTGAAATAATTTGATGGCTTGCTTAAAGGTAAACCCCAAATTCCTGTGCCTTACTCAGCTGCCCCTCCCTGTGCCCTCGGCTCCTCTCAGCTCTGCCCCACAGGCATTCTGCTCTCCACTCCCATACACACCTGGGTCTCCCAAGTGTTTCTTGACCCTCCACCTGTTCTGTGAGCTTGAGCAGGGCCTTCCTTCTCTAGGCATCTGTGACAGACAGAAAGCTCTTTTTTAAGTCTTAGGTACCAGGAGGCCTTCTGGGACTGCTGCCCCTTCTCCCTGCCCCATACCAGCTATCCTTCCTGGTCTGGAGAGCTCCGTCACACAGCTCACCATGTTGTGTTGTATCATTTGTTACCTCTCCTCTTCCCCTTATCAGAGGAAAGCACAAGAAGGTCAAATAATAACTTCTTTCATCTCTACTTACCTGGTCATCTTTTTCTGTCATGAGATCTTTCATTGTCCTTATCTTATCAACATAATGACTGCCAATTCCTAAATGAAATATGTTAAGCTCCTAGCGTGATAAAATATATTTTCCCTCTTTCCTCTCAACTTCCTTCCATTTCTTCCTACTTGCCAGAGGCAGCCAATTTTAATTCTTGGGATTTTTTTTTCCCCGTATTTATTTCCCTCTTCTCTATTTGTTGATGATGTGCTTAGACTACTGTTATTTAATTTTATGCATTAACGCATTCCTGAGAAGTGAAGATTTTCTTCTCTTTTGTTTTCTCCCCACCTCGTACTCCCCTTGTATACCCCTTCTCCTCCACCCCTGCTGTCCTCACATTACTATTATCGCAAATGATAGTCCAAAAAAATGGTGTTTATAATATCACAACTGTGGAAATATTCCTTACCGCTTCAGTTAGTGTTCCATGATTATTTCCTGTTAGACAACAATGTCATTTCTAGGTTTATATGAACAATTTCTTTAATTTGTTCAGTATTTGTGTACACCTGTTCCAATTTTATCTGGACTCTCGGGTCTGTGAAATTAACAGCAGTCATTTGTGCAAATGGCTCAATACAAGAGGTTTGCTCTTAGTTCCTTGGCCATGGTTCCCACCTACAATCCAGCTTTCTCCCATAAGTTCTGAACTGGCTGCTCTGGGCCTGGGACACAAGTGTCATCCTGAGAAATATTTTTGCCACTTTGCTGTTTTGTCCCCTCACCTCTCCTGGATCCCATATTTGTTTCTTTTTCTTACCACCTTATCTTTTTTGCCCAAGCACACCTTCTAGTAGCTTTCTAAGGACGAGTGCTCATAAACTTACATGTTCATTTTCTGTCCTCTTCTTAGAGGCAGTGTAACGATTTCCTCATCGGAAATCATTTCTCTTCAGAATTTGAAATCCATATCTTGTTTTCTTGGGCTCAGTGTGGCTTTTGAGAAATCCATTTCCATTCTGATTCTCTACTTTGTGGTGCAACCTATTTGGTTTGTTTTTAACATTCTTGAGCCTTTTACATCTTCTCTGTATCTGTAATTATCTGTACTTTCCGTGTTGTGCCTTGGCTTGGGAAAAGTAGAACAGAGGGAAGAATATACCTTTTCATGTCCTGCCTTATCTTTTTTCTCCTCCTGGTTCTCAAGATGGCCTCTCCTGATTCAGTCATATGCACTTCCAGAGGACCATATAAGGCAAGAATAAAGCCAACCCTTGTATTCCTAGGACCTTTCCCAGGGTCTGGCCCACAGTGCCGAATGAGTATCTTTTGTAATATAGAAATGACTTCTGAAAATATCATCAAAATTTTTGTCTGAATTTGAGACCAGAATTTCCAGCTTACTTTCAGAAGTTACCAGAAGGTCCCTGCTAGCACCTTACACTCATGTGTCCAACAAGAAGCTCATTATCTTCAACATTTGTTACCCATCAAACTGGATATTATTTTAAAACATTTTCATATTTTCAGTCATAGGCCCCTGAGACCTCAGACTTGTCTAACTCCTCAGTAGGCTACCCTCTGCTTGTCTGCATGTCCCATTGATTCCACTTTAGGGATATCTCCTCCTCAGCTCTCTCTCCTCCATTTCCCTTGACACTGTATGATTTTTGTAAATACCATTTACTAATTAAACAAGGTGATGTGTTATTCTGATATAGCAAAGCTTTGACTATTATAGTTTGTCTATTGATTTAAAAGAGTTCCTAGAAAGAGAGAGGGTATAAATATTTTTGATATGAACTGACTTGTAGTTGGAGATGTTGAATTCCAGTCTACAATTTAAAAATACCTAATTTTTATTTCTCTTCGGAGAGGAATAATGTATTAAAGTGATGTAAATTTGAATTATTAAGTTTGTATTAGAATCATGTAAATATAAATCATTTCTATGCTTGACTCTAGCTCACTTTTGTTTTTATTCATATCTTTCGCTTTTGTACCTGCTACTCCTTCTGCCAGGGATGCTATTCTCTCCCTCGTCTTTGCCATGACTAAATACTGCTAATTTGTCAGGTCGTAATTCACTAGGAAACCTTGTTTCTCCAGTACTTCGTATGGATTCCCTCCCATACCTTTCACACTCTTCTGCTTCTTGAGAGCAGAAAACATTATTAATTATTATTAATCCTTGGGCCCTAGGGAATTTTAGTGCCTAATAGTGTCCTGGCATGTAGTAGGCCCTCCATAAACATATGATGAATTATTATAATCTAAATGTAGTTTTAATATTTGGAATAACGCCTCCATTTTGTCTTTATCTTACACATTGGATTATTTAGAGACTATTTCAAGGACCTATTTCTGATAGGCACTTCTGATCAGTTTCCCTTAGAAATGACAGTAATCAAAGACATAATAAAATACACTTAAAGTTAGTTAAAATCAGTTAATTTATATTATATCTAAAACAACACTTGAAACCTAATCAAATATTTCATAAATTTCCTGTAGTCTGCCATGGAGTTCGTTTATGAATTTATTTTTCTACATTTTTATATCACTTGGCAATTTACCAAGTGCTCTCATTTGTATTTTCTCATTGGATCCTCTCATAAACCCTAGACAGATATTCTTTCTATTAGACTTCTCAGGAGCCATTATGTAACGAGTCCCGAGTCACATAGGTAGTTGGTCAAGAACTCAGACTAGCATGAATGTCTTCTTACTTCCATAATATATTCTTCCCATTGGGAATAATATGTTCTTCATTGGGAATGAAGGCCCAGAAAAGCCATCAGCTCTGGGGAACAAGAGCACAGAGGTTCCCGCTGGACACGGAAGGATGGGAGAGAAAAGGTGTGTGAAGAAAGTTGCCTTCAGCTGAAGAACAGGTTGTGAAATTGAAAGAGATAAGATTGGAAACACAATTGGAATCAAGTGTAGGGGCAAGTGAAAGAGTTGGAACTTTGTATTGTAGGAGGTGAGAGATAGTGAAAATTCGTGACTGGCAGACTGAAGATCGTGGCTCTGTTTTTGAGCTGACCTGTGCTGTATGGAATGAATTCGAATTTGGGATTAACTGGATGCAGTGTGACTCCTGGCAACTCATGTGAGATTTCAGGTGAAAAGTAATTCAATTCTGGACAGTGAGCTTAAAGTTCAGTCAGAAAAGGAAACAATCGATCAATTCTTGAGATATTGGAGTGTGTGCACGAACAAGGTTTGGCACCTGAATGGTTGTGTGAGACAAGGGAAGAGGAAGAAACGGCGCTGCACTGTTTACAGTGGTGGTGGGAATGTGCTCCCACCACTTCCCAGGCCCCCTTCCCACCTGTGACCTGTATTTTCCTGCATAATTACTCCTACCCATTGGCCATATTGGTGCCTCACTTGTTATTTAGTCAACATTTATTAATGAACACTTTCTGTGTAATACTGGCATTTTGCTAGGTATTAAGGTTAAACAAAAGCCATAATCTCTGTCCTCAGTGAACTCAGTCTGGTGGCAGAAACTGTCAAGTAAATTATATTGTAAAGGGTTTATTGCCACGGCTACCACATGCCATTAAGACATAGAGGGGCACCTGGTTCAGGTCACATACGTCAGGGAAGGATTCCCATTTCTGTCTTAGAGGAGGAATTAGCTTGGCAAAGAAAAGGGAAGGATGTTCTGTGTAAAGAAGGCAGCATGTTCAAGAGCATGAAATGGAGAACATGAGACAGGGGCATAAGTTGTTTAGTGAGCCTAAGTATGTCAGCAACTATTTCCTGAGAACAATGGAATTAACCTACCTAATGGTAAGATAATTATCATATTCAAGTAACTTAATATTTGCAAAATACAGTTATGTAATATCCAGTCCATTTTAAAATTTCCCCAATTTTCCCAACAATATCATTTATATGATACAGTCCAAGAGCTAATCAAAGACTGTGCATTACATTTGGTTGTCCTTATCTCTTGAATCTCCCTCAGTCTCCCTAACCTCTTCTTTCTTTCCTTCCTTACTTGTTTTTCATAACTGATAGTCTTTCAGAACCCACACCAGTCACTTTACAGAATGTTCCTCACTTTGGGTTCCCTTTTTTTGGGGGGTGGTTAAGATTTTATTGATTTATTAGAGAGAGAGAGAGAGATCATGAGCAGGAGGGAGGGGTAAAGGGAAAAAGCCCAAGGTGGGACTTGATACCAGGACACTGGGATCATGACCTGAGCTGAAGGCAGATGCGTAACTGACTGAGCCACCCAGTCACCCCTCACTTTGGATTTTATTATAGTTTCCTCACATTTAGATTTAGGATAAATATTTTTGTGCCAAGTACTACATAGGTTGAGTCCGTCTCAGGGCACCCTTTCAGAAGGCATTATTGTCAGTGTCTACCATTACTGTCACATTTGATGTCAGCTTTGATTATTTAGGTAAGGTGACATCTGCCAGATTTCTCCAAATCCTGTTCCCTGACAGCCTTATATCCAATAGTTTCTGCACCCATTACTGATTTCTGCCTCAATCAGTTCTTACTATGTGAATTATAATGTAGTAAATTTTATGTTTCCCCCATATCTTTGACACCTGTTAGTTGACATTCTTCTGTAAAGAACTTTCCCTTACTCCATATTTATTTTTAAATTTTTAGTATCAGTATGGATGCATAAGTGTTTTTCCCCCGAATGTGTAATAATCCATCCCCATTATTACTCATTTAGTGCTCAAATCACCCTAAATTTGGCCAAGACTGTCCTTCATTGTGGCCCCCTCTGTCCTTCTGACCCATCCCTGCTTGTCTGTGAGCACTTCCTAATTTTCTGGTACATTAATACATTCCTGGCTTTTTTCCCACTTTCTTGGTCTCTGCCCCATAATCAATTATTTCTCTAAGTATTCTGGTTTGCATTAGTAATAGTATTTAGAAACCAGGATCTGGAGACCAGGCGTGTTCATTGCTGCCACAGAGTCATTACTTTTGGATTATTTTGGAAAGTTAGACAAAGTGTTTTTTGGTTTGTTTGGTTTTTTTTTGTTTGTTTGTTTGTTTTTTTAAACCTTGAGCCTGTATGATACTTGTAAATGCGACCCAACACTTCATGGTTCTTGCTCTCCTCCTATTCTATATTAGTATTTCCTTTCCTACAGTGAGTTTACCCATCTGCTTAGTCTTGTAATACACACAAAATGGGTTCAGAATCACTATGTCAATACCATTACCAATAGTAAACTTACTAAGAGAAGTCCACATTTTCTTTGTAGTCCTTTGATTTTAGTTTTGGTTTTGTGTTTATTCCCCCCCCCTTAAAGTGTATGTCATTAATCTCATGCTTGCTTTCTTAAAGCTTTAGATTTTTAAAATGTTGTCTTTTACTAATGAGATATATCCCTTCAATTTTGAATATCTGGCATAACTTGCAGTTCTTTTTTTTTTTTTTTAAAGTTAAGTTTGAGTGTAAATTTTCAAAGATATCTAGTTACTAATTAAGGTGTCTGAAATTTTTAATGTATTTTAATTAAAATAACCATCAAGGCACTTTAGAATTAAATTTATCTGTAAATTAACCTTCAGATATTCTACCTGTCACCCAGCTTTTTTTTAAATTACACCTACAAAGTTTAGTACTTTTCTAAAAATATGAGATAGAACCAGATGGAAAGAGGCCAATATATATTTATATTTATATATCTGCTTATAAACTGTTAATGAATTTGTTATCTGTACTCTCCTGCATTTATTTGTCATCTGTTTCCAATCAAGGGATTGCATTGCAGTAAAAAGAAATAAGAAAACCAGAGGAAAATAGTTTTCTATTACATCAGATGTAACTATACCAGCCATACAATTGGATAGAGAATCCTACAAATAACCTCTTCCTGAGGGACGAAAAAAGTGTATTTCCTTGAATTTGGACTTGGATCAGTAGTTTCTTTGAAGCTTCCCCCTGCCACTTCCTTTGAATAATATTTAACACTGACAACTATAGATAATTATGGATATTACAAGATAATCTGTTCTTTGGAGAGAGGATTGGCTCTATAACTACAGCCTCCATTAGTAGATACAGAATATCAATTTAATCATAATTGGGTGACAAATACTTTAGGTATTTGAGAGCCTCTTTTGGTTTATTTTTCATTACAGAAGACACACTTTTCATACATTCTATGAGAGTTTGTAGTCATTGTTCTGTGTCGCCTAAAGTCAGACAATTATCTTCTGATATAAAAAATCAGTTGTTATTCACAGTTGTTGCATGTTCACAGTAGTTAACCTGGAAATACAATTTCGTGCAAAAAGTTTAGGCAACAGAGTCTTGGTAACAGCAACAAAACATTCTCAGACACCTGGTCGATTTTAGAATAGAAGCTGATGCTTTGAAAATAATCCATTTCTACGAGGGAAACGTGATTTATGATAACCTGGGACACAGATATGCCTAGAACCGCATTCTATTTAAAGTTATTGGGCCGCCAGACTATAAAAGCAGTCCTGTGATGTGAATCAGTGGAACCCGGTCCTCTTTAGTGGATGGCAACACAGGCACTAATGAGGCCAATTTCATTAAAAGATACTTGATTTATGAGAGAGTTGAAGTCCTATCTTATTTTGAAATTGCTGGTTTCGCCCTGGCGTCTGATCTTTCTTCCCCCTAACCATCACCATCTCCAGTTTCTGTGTATGCTCTGACATTGCTATGGTAACCCTGAGGGCTGACGGAATTCCCTGCATCTCTTTTCACAGAGGGTGATGAGACAGGAGTGATGGATAGTCTGCTGGAGGCTCTGCAGTCGGGGGCTGCCTTCCGCGACCGAAGAAAAAGGACACCAAAGCCAAAAGGTGAACATTATACTTATTTCATGTTACTTTCTAGGGAACTATCATAAAGAACAACTTTTTTTTTTTTTTTTTTCCTTTTAATTCTTTTCAAGTCATGTGTCAAGAATGTAGTGCTCTGGGCAACAACTCTTCAGAAGTTTCATGAGTTTGCTTAATCCTTCCCTTGCAATGACAAATGTTAGGGAAGCATTCCAGTTGGGTGGTGGCAGTAGCACATTAACAAACCAAAGCACTGAACCTAGAAAATCCTGATTAGTGTGACAAGTCTCATCTAAAGAACCATATGCACCTTATCCCTGTGGAGTTTACAATAGCATAGTTAAATGGAAAGCAAAAGTCATAACATCATTGCTTCAAGTATTTCAGGGTATTGAAGCATTGCTTTGGGTCCAGACATATTTAACCTTTGAAAACTGTCTAATACTGCTAACATTTCTTGAGATGAACAGACCTCTGTATTAATTTTTTCTCTCTCTCTCAACAGATATTCGGCAAAGCCTCAGTCCCATGTCTCAGAGGCCTGTTCTGAAAGTTTGTAACCATGGTAATAAACCGTATTCATAAATTGCACATTCTTCTTATCTACTTTTATCCTGTTGATCTATTATTTTAATAGGCTGCTGTGAAGGTTCTCAAGTTCAAATATAACTATAGGAGTAGGAATGTGCGGATGTGCCTGTTGCCCTGAGATTGTATATTCATAATATTCCATGCTTACGATATGGCCTGGAGGTAGTATCTTAAGTTCTTCTTTGAGGTCTCAGATGAATTTTCCAATTTTTTATTATTCGAAATTATCTCAGACATTTTTGATCAGTGTTGCCCAGGGTGTCCTTTCAGAAACAGTTTGCTCTCGAAGTAATATTTTACATAGTGGATTTGCCTTACATCAAGATACAATTTGAAATATTAAATCTTAAACTATTTTACTCTACCATATTTGCCAGTATAGTTTGAAATACTGTGACCAGCATTTTGGCAAAATCATTAATACAGGTGAGTTTCATGTGCTCTTTTTGTGGAAGAACGTACTAGATTTACGAAAAAGGTGAGTAACTGAGTTTCTGATGTTTATCTGAGATTGACTGCTTTCAAAAGTCCCTAAGCAGCACCTGCACACCCACCTGAATGGAGCCCTCCTCTCTTCAAGGTGCCAATTCCTGCTGACTGAGTTTTATTTACATTGGTTTCCTTTCTCTCATTGTTATGTGTTATGGGGTTCTGCTTACCTTCCAAGGTCATAAGCAAATTTATCAATTACGTTGTCATTTATTCAGAGAGATTGTCATCAAAACTTGCCAGATTTATAAATGGAAAAATACTTGACAGATTTTCCTTCCAGGGTTGTTATAGATACGGAGGAGTTAAGTTCTGGAAGTGTTAATGTGTGGCTAAATACAGACATTTGTGTCAAATTTCTAGGGTAGCCTAGAAAAAACTAGGAAGTGAATAAGAAAAAAAGTACTTGTGGGTAATTAATCTTAATAGATGGGTAGATGTTTATTGCTCAAGGTGAAATGTTTAAATTGGTCTTTCTAGTCTTTTCAGCAGTTTGTTTTTGTTCTTGTTTGGCCTTTCCCTACTCTAACAGCAGAAAAGAGGAACTGTAGTATGTTACAGATACTCATTGTGGATAATTAAGTACTTCCTAACTTTGGGTTTATGATTTGGAGTCATTGCGACATAGTAAATAATGGCAAATGTCTAGAGAATAGAGCTATCCTTGACCCTAGAGATTATTTTGTTTTGTAGATGAATAAATGGAAATTCAGAGAAGCCTCAAACCCTCCCAAGAGTGCAGAGCTAGTTAGTGAAACAAATATGACCATAATGCAGTTCTGATTCCCATCACGTTTCTTTTTTTGATTACATGTGGGTATTTTGAATTATTTTTTATTAATAACAAAATATGTAAGATAATGCAGTCCCCATTGTGTGTCATTAAAGATCCACAGCCAAAACCATGATCATGAAGTGATTATAATGGCATACATATATCCCTCCTATGCTTAATTTAAAATGTGTTTTAGTTATTATGTAGAGGAAGATTATTTAAGGTAATTTTGTGCACTGGCCTTGGGAAACCCAGTCTTTTCTAACCGTAATGTCAGTGAAGTGTCCGGGCCACAAAAGCTCATCTATAATTACTTAGAAATTGTGGTGTTTTGGTCCATTGCATAAAAGCAGATGAACCTTGCATTTCTGTTTTTACTCAGGTTGACATGTACTATCTGAAGTTATAAGGCTATTGTGATAATTAAACTCATAGGTTATACAGCAAGCCAAAGTAGATATATCATAAAGGTCAAATTCTTTTCTAATATAAATGTAGTGGATTAAAGTGTTTTTTAACACTTACTTTCTATCAATATTTCTGTTGTGTTTTCTTTTCATATATCTAACCAAGTGGGGAAAAATCCAAATGACCAGTTAATCTTTAAGAACTCTGTATGTAAAGATAGATTTATTAGACTAGATATTGAAAAGTACAGAATTTAAGGAAAATATTGTCACTGAAACAAGGATCATGATTATTATCAGGAAAAATGATATTTCAGAGTATGTTGTAATCTTGCTATTTCTAAAAACTGCTTTTTGTTTTGAAAATGCTAACCCTACAACTCAACTAAACTATGTGAATTAAATGTAAGTTGAGCCTATTTTACTTTTTAATCTGCTTTCATGTACTTAAACTAATGTCTGACATTTCCTATATGCTTGTAGTGGTTCATATTATCTCATAAGCCTTCTTTCTGAAGACATAGATCTTCTACAATTATTTTAAACTTGCTTGTATTCTAAGTAAAATAATATTTTTAAGCATGAATAATAATCTAATGTCTACTGAGTTATTTGGCTTACTAAATACCAAGCACCATACAGAATTTTTTTACATATCATCCTGTATCTTCACAATAATCCTATCAGATAGTCAATATCTTTATCTCCATTTCGTTGTTGAAAATAACTAAAGATTAAAGAGGTCTGGTAATTTGCTTATGGTCCTGTGCCAAGTTTTGAACCTGAGCTGACTCTGATTCCAAGTTCTTAATCTTTCTGCCATGTTGTACTCTGAATACATGGCTTGAATCAGCATCTCTTCCTTTCACATTCTTGGGCTATAAGCAATCTAGGTTCCTTTTTCCCCTCTTCTTGACGTAAGGGTGACGGACTGAGAAAGACCCTTTCAGAGGTTTTCTAGCCTGTAGTGTATCTTGTCTCCTGTTCCCAGATTTAACTGCTAGGTAGCAGTCTTTTCCAAGAATATACTATCTTCTGGATTATAACCACTTTTTATTTCTGTTAATATACTTAGTATTAGGGACATCTGGGTGGGCTCAGTTGGTTAAGTATCTGCCTTTGGCTCGGGTCATGATCCTAGGGTCCTGGGATCAAGTTGCACAAATGTCAGGGCTCCGTGCTCAGCGGGGAGCCTGCCTCTCCCCCGCTTATTCTCTCTCTCTCTCTCTCTGACAAATAAATATATAAAAACTTAAAAAAAAATAAACTCTGTATTAAAACATATATATTAATTTTAGCCAACTTATACTCTGTTACAGAGACTATGGATTATATAGATTATAAGTACAGATTTAGATTATACCTAAAGATAAAAATGCAGTAGCAGACATAGATCATTTTTTATTTCAGAATTAAAAGATCCTGGTAGAGTATCCTCTGAGACCTTGCAGCTAAAATATCCCAGGATATTTTTTGGCAAAAGATGACCTCAAGCATTCTAACTGCTATGGCCCTCAGAAGCATGGAAATTCTACATGCTAAGTAATCCAGCCCTTGTTCTGTGTTCCAAACCTGTGCCAAAAAGACTTTGGTTAAAACCATTAATTGTTTTATCCTTTTTTTGCCTTTGATAGCCTCAGCAGAAATTAAATGCCCAGTATTTTTCCTCATTAAACCTTTATTCATTCATTCATTTAGCAAAAATTATTAAGCACTTGCTAGGCACTTACAGAGATAGTCCCTAAGCATTCATCATCTAGTTTGGACAGATGAGTAACAATTCCCATACATTTGGTTAATGCCGGGATAGAGGCAACACATAAAGCTTTGGGAGTACCTATAGATGCGGAAGACCAATCCAGACCTTATGAGGACAATCCAGACTTGACTTCTAGAAGGGCCTGGAATCCAGGCTGAGTTTTGAAGGATGAGTAGAAATGAGGACAAAAGCCCAAGGGCAAGTATGGGCCAGGAAAGAGCAATAGGTGTGTGCACTTTCTCAGAGGTTCTCCAGTGAACCCCAATCTATAAAACTATATATTCTAATAACCCCAATAGCTTTCCCATTTTGCAGTAGTCATTTTCTATTAACTATTCAATGTCTGCCCCACTACTGGTGAGTCCCATCAGGGTAGGGACAAGGGAATAAAAGATGCCCGACTTACATAGTGCTGTAACCTCAGCACTCGCTCCGTTGGTACCTGACACACGGATGTTTAGTAAGAATGTATTGAATGAACAGACATGTTTATGTTTAGGTTTGAATGGAACAATTAATGTACTATATTGAGCAAAATCAGGTCACTGGATGTCACCCAAATAAGTGGGATTTAATATGCTAATTGCTAAAGCTCCAGCTGTGAACACTGTTAACCCCTTTCTCATCTCCTCCCTAAAATGTTATCTGTCATGGGAAGGAGCTATTTGATCATCAGTGGTCTGTGCTTCAAAAGGTGTTGTATCAAATAGGGAGGATGCGGTTCGAACTTGATTGGATTATTCACTCCTTAGAAGTGGAGAGTTGCTTATTAATTAGATTTCTTTCCCTTGCTTAATCAAGCAGAGTTTAACAACAGTAAATAAAACAAAGGAAAGCTTCTGCTAATGAGTACAGGGCATTATCTTGTGTCTTTCCACAGTGCATTCCAAATCTGAAGATTTTCTGTAGTCTGTGGAAAATAGTAAGAGTTCCTTTTAAGTTAAGATAATCAAAGTATTTATTAATGCTTTTTTATCAAGATCGTACCATATCTGGTTGTTAGTGAATCAAATGGTCTGGTTAAAAATGAAGGACCAGATAGGAAAGAAGTATATGGAAAGTCTGATGCATGGCCAAGAAATTGGACTGTTGAGGTTTTTGAGCAGGAAAATAACAGGTCTGAGCAGGTTTTCTTGGAACTGAAGTGACAAATGTAGGAGAGAAGAAAGACTCAAAAGGACTTCATAGCCACCCTAGATGCCAACACCGACCGGCCGGCCACAAGGGATGGCGAGTGAATCAAAGAGCTTTTTAAGGTTTGAGGGAAGAAGCCAGGTCCAGAGCTGTGAGTTAAGAGACCCCCACAGAGAACTGCTAATGCTACTTAAGCTAATGAGCTCTCTAAAGAAAAATATTTAAATCTAGAGGATGGCAAATCAAGGAATACACCTCAGGGGTGGACACAGGTGGGTAACGAAGTGAGCAAGAGGCAAAAGAGAGATGAAGAAATCGGAAAGATTGCATGATAGTCGAGCCAACATTATGAAGGGGGAAAGGAGACTTTCAAGGACTTGGTTTCCTCATTTTCTGTCTTTTGTTGTTTGCTTCCCTGTTTCTACAACGCAGTGGTATACCGCTGAGTTGCTAGCGCATTTCAGGATACATTATTTCCTACTCTCTTCCAGGACATCTCTTCTTCACACAGTGGAGATGCTGTAAAGTGTTCCCAACAAAGGTTTCACAAATAGGAACGGTGTTGGTGTAGCCACACCTTGTGGTACATCTGCCTGCGATTTGATTGCATCTTCATTAGAAGGTTCTCTTTTCATTAAGTAGTACAGTGTGGTTTTTTTCTCAGTTAAATGGATATAGAGTAATCAGAAAGAATTCTATAAACTATATGCAATTAAAGTCCCTAATGATAAAACTATTTAACTGTGACAAAATAAGATAAAACATAATCAAAATTTTAGGCAAACAAGTATTACACATTTTTAGTGAACATCCATAACCTAAACAAAATCTTGCTATATTATCTTTACACTAAATCAATTCTTAATAGCCTTAATTTGGATTTGATTATCTATTTTTACTCTTCTACTTATATGTGGAGCTTTGAGAGATTTTTATAGAAATAAGATTGTATTGCCGCCAGGCACAGCTGCTCTGCTACTCGAAGATTTGAAGTCAGAATTAAATGTGAAGCTAGTTCGATATCTTTGAATTAGCATATTTCTCACGAAATAAGGGAGGCAACACAAGACAGGCTTCATTGTGGATCTCTCCAAACTTCACACATAACCACCCTGCCCTCCCTAATCCACTCAGTCGTGGGTCCTCTTTATTTCTTGACCTGCCTTCCTCCAAACAACAAGAATTTGTCTTGAGGCAGAATTATGAAATTAGTAAGGTTTTCAGTATTGTCTACTGAACACTAGCTGCCTTAAGGCTTGTTTGAAAACAATGAGGACAACACCAAGCCACTCCTTGTCTAGAAAACCGTATCTATCAAAGCAAATGTTGACAACTACCATTTTTTATTTCTTTGAACTGTATCCTAATTCAAAGTAGAAAAAAGCCTAGGAAATAATAAAGTAAAATTATATGATTTTGCCAAATGTCATTGGCTCATGTTTTTGAGAATATTTTTTGTTCTCTTTCTGATGAACTTCTGCTGCTAAATACCTGAGAAAGAAAGGGAGCTATTAAAATACTAATTGTTTTTGACACCCTTACACTGGAGCTTTCAAGCAGAATCAAATGCTACCTATAACTGTCAAAAAAGACTTAAATATTTTTTTAAGGAGATTTTTCTAGGCCAGGAGTGTAAAACAATTTGGGTGATTTCACATTTTATTCAAATATCAGTCTCTCCTATTTACTATGTAGTCAAGCAAAAGGAAGCATGGACTCAGCAGGGCTCCTGCCTAGGTAAGGATGCCCTGTGGGCAGAAGGGAAAGGCCTTTCTAATTTATAGTCAAGGCAGGGACAACCTTCTGGCTTAGTGAGTATCATATACACTCTTAAGCATGAACAGGTTAAAAAAAATCCTCAAGCAGTGAGGACTTGAAGTTGTTTTAAAAAGACATTTATGCAAGAAATAGCAAATGCCTTTCACTTAATGAGCATTCACAAATGTATGCTGAAGGCTGGAACTAAATTGAGTGAAAAGGGATAAAAGACTACTGCATAAGGAAAGGAATGTCCTTGACTTCCCTGAAATAGTTGTTATGATTAATATGTCTTTTGTTCTGTTTGTGTGCCGTAGTGGACTATAATTACATGATCTTTCAAAATTTCTGGCCCACTCTAAATTTCTCCCTTTCCTCGTAATACAAGCTCAGAAGGAGTTTGTGGAGAGATTTTAGAAGCTCCTAGAACTTGGTCCTTTTGTTTTATATTTTGTGATTGGGCATATTTTCTTTCCTGGTGACAGGATCTCTTGATTTAATCAATTTTCACCCCACCACCCACCAGAAAGATGAAAGAAGAATTTTTTATTTTGTTTTTTGATTACTGGCTTTTGTGTTGTTTGATTACTTTTCTCTTTTTCCGCACGTTATATTTTTACATGTATAACCTTAAAATGGAGCCACTTGTACTGTCACTTTGTCACTTGAGAACTAAAGTTGCATTGACATAATCACAAATGTGGAAAACATGTCAAATGGTTGGCAGATCTACAGTTTTAATGACAAATAAATTGTTTAAGATAAACGGTTTCAATTCAGTGAAATGGTGCTACTGGGAAGCTTCTCCCAGGATACCGGGAGGAGAAGGCATCATTTGTGCCTGGGACAGCCATTAGTCTTACTGGGTCTTCTGGGCCAGGTGGTGTACAGGGCTCTTCTGGGCTATGCAGCTTGGAAGGAGCAGGCAAGGGAAAGAGGAGCCTGGGAAAAAGCCATCAGCAAAGCCACAGGCTTCAGGGAGGCCAGGCAAATAACGATGGGGGAGCACCTAGACACAGATTGGCTGGCGAACACGGGTGCCGTTGTTCACCTCAGGAAGAGCAATTTCTATAGAATAATAGAAACTGAAGCCAGACGTCATTGGATGGAGGAGGGTAGGCTTCTCTTCCTAAATTGCCTAGGTGTAAAAGAAGAAAAACAAGAGAAATAGCAGGACCCAGAGCGAGTCGTGGTGTAACGAGTTAAGTTATGTCTCTTTGCCTTTTACGTGCCCTTGGCTTTACTGTCTCTGTGTTCTGGAGGGGAGGGATGAATATGTACTGGGGCCGTGGATAGTGAGGTTCTTAGGAGATGGCATGGGGGAGCACAGGTGTGGATAACCTGGACAGTGAAAAGGAAGGATATACAGAGAGAAGGGGATGCAAACACTGAGTAAGGGGGAATCTGAAGGTCTTACCTGGTGACATCTGTTTTCCCTGAGAACTAAGATAAAAGGTCTCCCCCTGAAAGTCTGAGTAGAAAGAGCGGCAAGGGTGATGGAGAAGGACCCATGGCATGTGTCCTGCGTCGACTGCGAGAGGTAACTCTTCAGGGAGACAAAACCATGTTTGCATCAATCCCGCTGAAAAGGGAGACAATTATGTAATGATAGTCTGTAAAGTCTGGGGAGGAGAAAAGTGGTCGGGGTGCTTCCCAGGCCCTGTGACAAAGGGCACTTGGTTTCCCGATAACCTAAAGGTTCTAAAAGTTTCCCTCCAGATGTAAGCATAGTGCTCAGCGTGATGGAAGGCCGTCTGAGCGTGCTTCAGAACACCAGTCAAGCAGAATCCTCCCATATTTTTAAGATGGTAAGATATTCGTACTTTAAAATAGTGTGGTGGTTATTTAGGGAAGTAATGGAGACTCTGGTGGGTCATGTTACACGATGTGTGTTTCAGCATTGTTGGGGTGCTGAGTTACGTATGAGGCAGGCGTTCTAACAGGGATGGAGGATGGTGACCCTCGCGTAGCTGGTATCCCTCCCAGCGTGTGTCCACTATATTACATATCTGAGATCCTCTCCTATGAGAACAACACTTGGTGCTCCCCTAGTTATTGCTAAGGTACCATTAGAATTATTTTTATATTTTATCGGTCCTCATTAAATGTCAGTTTGGAATAGGCAAATACAGAAACCATTTCTCAAGACGGTTGTATTAAAAATAAATCGTTTGCAAAGTGCCTGCCGCACACAGAGTAGCTACCTTAAAAGAGAGCAGTAGTTATTCTTATTCACTGATTATTTGTGAAAGCATAAAACTAGCCAGATTTTTGAATTTTGTTTCTAGAAACCTTAAAGGATCTAGCCAAGCAGTTTGACCTTGAAAGAGAGCATGGTATCAGGCTTGGGATTTGGAGACAGACAGGTCTTGGTTTGACTTCTTGACTTGCTAAAAGGGTGACAATAGCAGGTTATTTAACTTTTGAATGTCCTCCTCCTCAGTTGTAAAATAGAGAAATTACACGTTTCATAAACTATTAGGACAATTAGGACGATTTAGTAAAAGTATGGGAAAGTACTCTGCTGCAGTATCTGGACTGAGTAGATGTTCAATAACTTCAATGTTAGTTCCTCTTCGTTCTTTCCCCTTCTCCACCTACCTTCTGCAGGTGGAGATGCATTTGTCACTAGAGAGTCATTATAAATTTATGAGTAAAGTGACAGTAGTGTGCAGAACGGGTGTACTAATTAGAGATTGAAATTAATTTCTTTTCTATGAATAGTTCCTATATTGCACTTAAAGTGCATTGATTGGTATGAACTGGTTTAGAGGGGGGAAAAGGGAAAACTTAAAAGACTATAGAGATTTTTAGTTTTAAAATAGAATAGTGAAGATGTTTTAACCCCTTTGTCCCCTTGGGAGTCACCACAGAGGCACTAAGAGAAAGAGTAATAAAAACCAATCTCCAGTCCTCTGAAACCAAGACATCTTTCACCTGGAACAACGTATGACAGTGGAGAAGAACATGGTGCCGGGAGAGAAAGCTGGAATGCAGGTGTATTCATTTCCAAGGCCCCCATGACAAATTACCACAAACTGGGGAGCGGGCAGGTGGGGGCGCTTAAAGTAACAGAAAATTGTTCTGTCACAAATCTGGAGGCTAGAAGTCTGAAGGTGTTGGCCAGGTTGGTTCTGTCTGGAGGCTCTGGAGGAGAATCTGTCCTCTTTCTCCTCACTGCTTCTGCTGGTAGCCTGCCGTCTCTGGTGGTCATTGGCCTGCAAGCTGGGTTACTCAAATCTCTGCCTCCGTGTTCACAGCGCCTTCTCCCTGTCTATCTGTCTCTTCACATAGTCTTCTTAGAAGGACATTAATCTTTTGGTTAGAGTCATGCTAATCAAGTTTGAGCTCATCTTAATTCGATTATATCTGCAAAAGTCACATTCACAGATACCAGGAGTTAGGACTTCAACATAAATTTGGGGTGACACAATTCAACCCTCCAAAATAGGTACCCCAATGAGAAACAGAATGATCTACTCCTCACAGCTCCACATGAGGGTTCAGGAACCACAGATGGGAGGAAGGAGGCATAGAGCTGAAAATGCAAGTATTAGGGAGCTGTTCCGCCTCCAGCTAGGCACAGTGGCTCCAAATCCAGACTTGTAACCCCTATGCTGTGCTTACCCTGCCACCCCCCCAGCCCCCGGCCCCAGCCTTTCCCCCGTACCTCCAGGAGATAAAAAGTATGCTGTCTGGAAAAATTGTGCTAGAAACTCTAGAATTAGAATACAAGCCAGAGCTGAGGTACTCCACCAAAAACAGGGATTATGTAAACATAGAGGAAGGTTTTGGAGAGAAAAGGGGAGAAATGAATGACAAAGTCTTCTTCTGACCCCAACCCACCACCTAGTCTTTAATACACAGGAGCGAAGCTTATATTTTAAGTAGATGTCTGAATTTTCTTCTGTAGATAATGAACAGCCCAGAGAAAAGGCTTTCAGATAATGGCATTTCGGCTCCTGTCTCTCAAAAAACGCTAGCTTCCTGCAAGAACATGCCATGGAAAAGCTTGCTAGTTAACCTATTCACTCATTCCAAGTGTTTAGTCTTAAATATTAATTTACGTCCAGGAGTCATCAGCTGACATTTGAGGAAAATATTCAACATGAAAAAAGAAGGGAAAAAAAAACAAAATGAAGAAACTCTTAGTAGACAGAGAATATGTAGGGAATAGCATCAATTAATCTATATTAAATCATAATAATGTATATATCATCCTCTTCTTTTTATCATTGAAATATAAAAAAGGTATGTATAAAAAAGATTTAAAAACAAAAAGAACTTTCAAGTATGAAAAATATAGTAGCAGAAAGAAAATAGTACATATTTGGAGAAACATAAACATAGGAAGTTCTAGGGGAAGATCATGAGGGAAATGTAGAACTTAAAGATAATCTGATCCATTTGGCTATGTGTACAATTGTATTAGTGTGTACAATTGTATTAGTGTATACAGTTGTATTTGTATAATTGTATATTTGTGTACAATTTTATCATAAAACTTTGGGGACAATTAAGGGTAGGATGGTAACCGCTAAGAAAGAAAAAAGAGCCGATTTTTTTTTTTTTAATTAATTTATTTGACAGAGAGAGAGGCAGCGAGAGAGGGAACACAAGCAAGGGGAGTAGGAGAGGGAGAAGCGGGCTTCCTGCCAAGGAGGGAGCCTGATGCGGGGCTCCATCCCAGGACCTTGGGATCATTACCTGAGAGGAAGGCAGACGTTTAACGACTGAGCCACCCAGGTGCCGCAAAAGAAGAGCCAAATTTTACTCCAGGGGGAAATAGGGATATATAATTATAGTATACTACTTGAATTTGATATAACCTTGTGAGCAATTTTACAGTCCTAATAATATAAACTCTGTAGTAGCCAGACTCCCAAGATGGCCCCAATGATTACTGCCTCCTGGTGTTTGTAACCTTATGTAATCTGTACCACCTCCACAAACGTTTTCCAGGGTTAGTCTGTAACCATCTGAATACAGCAGAACTGATAGTATGTCATGTCTAAGATTAGGTTATGAAAGATAGTCTTGGTTGCTCTGTCTTCCTCCCTCCCTCTTCATTCTGGGGGAAGCCAGGTTGTGAGCAGCCCTTTTGAGACAACCGAGCTGTTAAGAAGTTAAGCTTTGGTCTATCATACTAGGAAATCAGTAAATAATGTCTAAAACTGACTACTCAGGAGATAGCAAGAGAAACATGAATAAGGCAGAGTCCAAGACAAGGAATTGCTGTTTTATTGGAAGCCTTTTGCATTTCTTTGGAAAATAACCATTAACCTTAAAGAAAATTAAAGTTAGAAATATTAAAGGTCTTAACTTTTAATTGCCTGCAATGGGGCAGGCAATCGAGATAGGAAGTCCTCTCCAAGAGTATCTTAGTTTGTTCCCATTAAAATACAGACAGAAGCCAAATCTCTTCTTTCATTCATTAGTTACTTAATACACTTTTCTCCTAAAAAATGCTGACTGCATTTGTATTTTTCCTTTTTTCCTTTTCCCTCCTCCAATACAGTGCGTGAACCTAAAGGAAACGTCTGTCTGTCCTAGCTCTCAGCTTTTCATTTTTATGTGATCCAGAGTTGAAAGTGCATTTCTAGAGTCACGGGGTATGATGAAGAGTCAATAGTATACTGCCTCTAGCTCAAGACAGTGAGTGTGCTTCTCCACATAAAATGGATACTCTCCCCTGCCATTTTGTGTGTGTTCTGGAGATAACATTGGCCAGCCATCTTGTAGCACATCTCTGAATCTTCTTTCCCTTGTAATTCTTAATGTGAGAGAAAACGGTGATGGAAATGAGTAATCCAGAAAATCAAGTACTACTCTAGTTTGTTTTTTAGAGCAAAGGTAGCCTTCCAGGGTGTGTAAGAAGAGCCTGAGGGCTAACCTAGACCTACTGAGTCTGTAGAAAGCAAGAGAGTGGGATGAGATCAGTATTTTGAAACTATAGCATTGGTTACAATCACTAGATCTTTGTATATAAGTGTCTTCAGCCATTACGCTGGAACTATTTGTGCTTTGGAGGGAAACGTTGGTCTCACTACCTGTTATGTAGTCGAGGTAAAAAGATAAATATTTTTTACTTTAAAAGGGTCTATAAATTTATTGAAGAAAGCACTGACGTGCATTAGGAAAGCTGCATGTCCCATTGATTCCCAAGTAAATTAGAAATTATTAGCATTAGCCATGATGTACATTATTGTGATGTGACAGCATTTGGCTTAAACAGTTTCACCATTTATTACCACTGATATTAGAATAAATGATAATGATCATTAAGTGCTATGTACATCATCATTTAACTAATCATGCTTGCAATCTCCTTCTATTAGTCAAACCTCCTTTGGTTAATTAGTCAGAAGAGCTGTCTAATCCCGATTTCTAGAGGAATAATGAAATAAGGGAATATTGAAATATAGTAAAAAAAAAAAAGTGCGTCACCATTTACATCATATATCAATTTTATTTACCTTCACCTAGTCCATTGTAACAGTCTCAAGGTTAAAAGATTCCAGCTTTTTTTTTATTTGAAATATGATGATTAGGCTTGTTAAATTATATGTACATACTTTTCCCATTAAAACACTTATGCAGCAGAAAAGTGCAACTGTGATATGCAAATAAAAACAAAATCTTCATTTACCAACATACCCATATTGGAAGATGAACCAATAAATACTGTTTAGATTTAGCATTAAAAATGTTAATAGCATCTTATATTTTAGGCCTGACAAGCCAGTAACTCAATCCAGAACTTCAAGGCTACAAATGTAAGATACAACTAAGAAACTTTTATCATCAGTCCTTTTATTACTTCTTATTAATACAGTTAGCCTCAGGAGTTCTTAAGCTGATGTTTGATAAACCATGCAGTAGGTTTTATTTAATTCAAAGTGTATTTTATCACTGGATAAAAACACCCCATATTTTCATGTCTTTCTCTTAATATTCCCCATGGCCCAAAGGAGAAGAAAAAAGAGAAAAGGATCTTTTAAAATTCATTGTGATCTGCCATCAGGCAACTACTTAATCATGATGATGATGGGCTACCTTTAAATGAGCAAATACCAATGAAGGAAGCCTGGGGTGTGTCCAGAGATCCCCTTGACAGTCTCGCAGGCAGAGGAAGGCGTCACCAGCAGCTCCTGGGTCCTGGGCTGCCCTGGCCACCCCATGGCGATAGCTTCGCCTCTACCAGGGATTCGGGTCGTCTTCACTTCTTAGACACTGTTTGCTCCTCGCTTGCTGGAAACCAGACATGGCCCATTCCTCTCTGTCCTGTTAACCTCTTCAGTCACTGATTCCCATTCACTGCTTTCCTCTAAACATAAAAAGACACAACTTGCTCAGGATGAGAAATAAAGATTCACTCATGCAATGAGGTAAGGAAAGTTAGTAAGTCTGGGTGCTATGTTGTTGAAATTTTTCCTAGAAATGAACTCTGTGTTTCCTCCATATTTGTTTTAAAGTCAGCAGAAGGGAGGGTTTTGAGAATAATTCTTTAAAAATTTTTCTTTGGTAATGAACTGTTATATCCTGCTCATATGCTATCCTTGTGGTGGTGTCTGTGGCCCGGCCCCCATGCCTATCTGTGCTGAAAAGTGTAACTGATTTTTTCTCATTCTAGGCCCATATGGTTCATCACATGTTCCTCCTCTAAACAGATCTCCACCCCTCTCTAGAAGCTCTTTGTCATTTTGCTCTAAGGTCTTCTTTAACCCTGTTACTATCCTCTTTTCTACAAACACCAAACACTATTTCTACTTCGAAAATCAGGAACAAAATCCTATAAATGTACAAATTCATGCCTCAGCGAAGCTTTCTCTGTTTACTTAAGTATGTGGTGTTAAGTATAGAGCTGAATGGGAAGGTTTTATTTTATTTTGTTTGAATTTTCTTGATACTCTTTTGCTTCTTCCCTCATTTTAAATGTAAACTTTGTGTGAAAGAGTCACATAAATAGAAGGAAGTACCCAGTTCCCAAACATGTGGCTTGATGAAGGTGCATAAAGTGAACTTACTATGTAACCAACACACAGATCAACAAAGGATATTGTTAGAAACAGGGAGCATCTCTTGCTCCTGTTCATAACCTCATATCCCACACGTACCCTCACTGTGACAGCATCAACTGATCTTGTTTTGTTCTTTTTATAAATTGTATGGTATGCTTTGTGTCCACGTTGTGTGAATTTGTGATTTGTTCATTCTTGTTATTTTGTACTCCACTCTAATTATACTGTATTTTTCCCCCTTTGTAGAGATTTCTGTTATTTCTTGATTTTCGCTTCTACAAAATAGTTCTAAGAACATTCTCATGTGTGTCCTTGGGCTCTGTCAGGTGTCCACCTAGGAGGGCAATTGCTCTTTCATTGGGTAGACCTAAATTCAGCTCTAGGAGATACTGTACTGTAAACTTCCAGCATGATTGTAGCAGTTTATACTTCCATCAGCAGGTGGGAGTTTCATTTCAACAACTCTGGTCTGTGTCTTACTATGGTTTTTATTTGCGTTTTCCTCCTGAGTAACTTGAGCACCTTTTCATATGCTTATTGCCTTTTCATATATCCTGCTGTTGTGAAGTTCCTGTTCATGGTGGGTTTTTGTTGTTGTTGTTGTCTTTGTTGTTTTTGCCTATTTTTTTCTATTGGTTCACAGATTTGTTTCATATTGAGAATAGATTTTGATACGACTTAGAATTCCATCCTAAAACTTAGGTCACACTTTCCATTAAAGGAAAAGTTGTGTCATTTTATAGTTTTATAAATGTTATTGGTCCCTCAGATCTTCCAGTAAGGAGCCTTAGAAGAACAGGTCTGCTCAGGATTCTATACAGAAGAGCAAGCATGTTATAGACTGTGGCCTGCCTGTCCTCTGCCACTAACTGCCTCTGGTCTATCTGTCCTTGTTGTCATGTGATAGCCCAGAGCCTTTCTAGCTTCTCTCAACTGCTGACACTCCAAGAACAGTCTTCTAGAAAAGCTGACCGGGCTTCTCAACTGCTAAGTCTGATGTACACTTTGTCATGCCTCAGTATTTACTACTAATCAGGAAATGTTGCTGGTCTGTAGTGAACTGTTGTCCTAAAATCTTGTCCTCAAGTTGTAGCTCACAAACGCAAATGGGGTTTGAACTCTCCAAGTCACAAACTTAAAAAACGTTTAGGTGTTTAGGTTTAGTTTATGATAAAATATGAGCGGCTTCTGTATAGACTACTTTTATTATTTTTTTAAAGATTTTATTTATTTATTTGACAGACAGAGATCACAAGTAGGCAGAGAGGCAGGCAGAGAGAGGGGGAAGCAGGCTCCCTGCTGAGCAGAGAGCCTGATGAGAGCCTTGATCCCAGGACCCTGGGATCATGACCTGAGCTGAAGGCAGAGGCTTTAACCCACTGAGCCACCCACGTGACCCTTGACTACTTTTAAATAAGTAGTCTATTACCAAAGAAAAAAATCCTTCATACTTACCCCAAACACATGATTCTTCTGTTGATGGATTTGGTTTAGAATTAAGCGGCTAAATGTATAAGTTTACCTAGAAGATTACTCATGTATTTTTCTCAGAAGACTATATGTTGTCTTCTAGGGCCAAATTTGCAACATATTGTGATAGTTTTACATTGAGAAAGAGTTAGTATGAAGTGAAAGCTGTTCTTTTTCAATGTTGACTCTATTCTATGGAAGGTGGGAAAGATAGGTGCCTTGCTAGGTACGTGTTCTAAAATCCATCACTTACCATGTTTCTTCCTCAGTAAAATGTGATATTAGACTAGTAATTATTCTTTTACAGCTTATACCTCCCACTCTTTTTCTTTAGACCTATTTGATTTATAGTTATACCACAATCTATAGATCAGTATCTACAGATATCAGTATCTATGTTGATTGCTACATGTGAACCAATTAAGCTGCCACCTGGCATCAAATATATTCATTAAAAGTAAGCATTGAGTTCATTTAGAAATTAATATATTTGAGGGATACCTGAGTGGCTCAGTCAGTTAAGCATCTGCCTTTGGCTCGGGTCATGATCCCGGGGTCCTGGGATCTAGTCCCATATCGGGTTCCGTGATCAATGGGAAGTGTGCTTCTCCCTCTGCCTGCTGCTCCCCCTGCTTGTGTGCTCTCTCTCTGACAAATAAAATCTTTAAAAAAAATTAATATATTTGAGTTTTCTCATGGAATTAGCTATCAATAGTAGAATATTTAAAAAATAGAGACGGTTATAAGGGGGAAAATAAAATCTACCCACAACCCGACTACTCAACATATATACATTATTAGCATTTTGGCATCACTTTTTCCAATTTTTAACATACATATACTTTTTTTTTAATTGAGACATGTTGTACAAAGTAACTTGTGTAAGGAGTTTTTCCCATGTAATATGAATTCCTCTTTGAATAATTTTTAATGGCTGTGTAATATCCCTATAGTAAGCCTGGGCCGTACATTATTTAACCAGCTTCCCTAGGGTTTGACCTTTTCATGGCTTTTAAATTTTCATCATTATAATAAATAGCACTATTTCTTTAGGATAAATTAACAGATAGGAACAATTTTAAGGCTTTTTATACATATTGCCATACTGACCTGGGTAGAGCGAAGGAATTATATTAAATTATACTTCTCCCAGCAGCCTATGACTGTGTCCATTCCTCAAATCCTCAACAGCACTACATGTGTTTAAAATTTTTTACAATTACACAAAAAGATGTCTTTTTTAATGTTTTTAATTAGAAGTGAAATTGTATATCTTCTTGTCTTTTAATAAAACTGACAAAATGTGAGAAACAGGGAGACCAGAAACAGGACAGTGGGAGAGAAACTTTTTGGGTATTTTTTTATCAAACTGCCACCAATTCAGGAAAAATCATAAACTTTAGTATTGTTATCTCCTGTCTTATTTCTCCACTAGGGGCAATTATTATTACTGTTTATCTGTGATGATATTTCAATGCTGCCAGCCCAGGCATAGGTCTTATTTACACATTTTGACCATTAATCCTAATACATGCAACTAATGCTTGATTTATTAGAATAATGAGTTAGGACTAGGAGAGGGGAATCAGAGATTGACCTAAACCCCAGCAGTAGCTAACTGGTTAAGGCAGGAGTCGCTAGGCTATCACCTGGACTGGTGCTTCCTTCCCAGGGGTTTTGGGTCATTGGGCAGCAGCTTAATAGATGTGTAAGGATGCTCCTGACTAAACTTTGTCTACTTGATGCCCACAGAGCCCAGTGAAAAGAAACTGGCCCAATCATCTAATGAATTTTCCTTCTGGACTTTTTTTTAACACCAATTTTAACAGACTTTTTTTTTCTTCACTACATTTGCCACGTGCATCCATTTAATGAAAGATATTTCAAAGATAAAGGTATTTGTATGTCATGATCACTGTTAAAATGTGATTCTTTAAACTTATAATTGATGTATGTGCTTCTAGGAAGATTTTGAGACAACTTTCAAAAGAATTCATATAACATCCTGCAATTGTAAGAGAAAAAAGATACTATAATGAAACAAAACAAAGTTGGCTCCCTTAGCTGTGGTTCTCAGCTTTGGCGTGTGTTAGAATCATGCAGGGGGCTCGTCATAGTGCAGATTGCTGGGTTCCACCCAGAGTCAGTGATTCCGTAGCTTTGTGGCAGTCACGAGAATTTGCATATCTCATCAATTCCCAGATGCTGCTCCTTCGGGAACTGTGCTTTGAGAACCACAGATGTAGATGTCTGAAATAATTTTTGATATTAATGTTTTTCTATTGAGTAGTTTATAAACCATATTCTGGTCATGCATAATGATAGCTATGCTCTTAGTTTCATAAGGCTCTTCATATGGATATAAAAGCTGTGATTGATTGTATGTCCTGGTGGTTCTGAAACATGGCCTCATTAGAAACACCTAGAGAGTTTTTCAACACACCAACATGGAACCTTATCTCTGATTTAATTGGGCGAGGACAGAACCTAGACACTATATTTTTTTAAACTCCCCTTGTGATTTCAGGGTGCAGCCAGAATTATAAGCCACCAATAGAGAGAAAAACAGTCCATATTGCCAAAAAAGAGTCAGCTTATTTCATTGTGGCTGGTTTTTGTTGTTTGTTTTTTTGTTTTGTTTTGTTTTTCCATCAGTGTGCCTAGCCACTCATTACCCCCGCCCTTTTTTTTTTAACCTGTGGGATGTGTTTTTGGTTCTTAAATACATGGTTTTGTTCTTCTCTTAATTGAACTTCATCCAGTTTTTTGATGAACCATTCCTCCAATCTATCAAGGTCATTTTAAATGCTGTTTCTTTCTTCTAGAGCATTTAACCCCTGCCCAACTAAGTATCATCTGCAAGTTTAATGAGATTTTCAATTTCCTAATTGAGACTGTGCTCATTAAGTTTTAATATTTTATAGTTTTATTGCAAATTATTTCCACCATGTGGGTGATGCTACCTTCACTTTGCCCTGGTCATGCACATTTTCTTCATTATCAGTGAACATTTAGTTAGTGCTTAGAAGTTGTGTGTTACTGAGTCAAGTTCTATGACTTAGAAATAGTTGAAAATCAATCTGATTTCATGTACTTTTTACTCTAAGGAGAATATGTATATAACATGAACTTCATGAGCAGCATACAACACGGAAGCATACACCTACAAAAATTGAACATGGAGAATATAGTTCATAGGTCAGATGGATGTAATGAGCCTAACTATGACTATATAGAAGTTAGAGTACCCGCTGCTTCTTTTTTTTTTTAAGATTTTATTTATTTATTTGACAGAGAGAGAGATCACAAGTAGGCAGAGAAGCAGGCAGAGAGAGAGGGAGAAGCAGAGAGCCACTAATCAGAGAGCCCAACTTGGGGCTTGATTCCCGGACCCTGAGATCTCGACCTGAGCTGAAGGCAGAGGCTTAAGCCACTGAGCCCTCCAGGAGCCCCCACAGCTGCTTCTTTTTTTTTTTTTTCAATTTATTTATTTTCAGAAAAACAGTATTCATTATTTTTTCACCACACCCAGTGCTCCATGCAAGCTGTGCCCTCTATAATACCCACCACCTGGTACCCCAACCTCCCACGCCCCCGCCACTTCAAACCCCTCAGATTGTTTTTCAGAGTCCATAGTCTCTCATGGTTCATCTCCCCTTCCAATTTACCCAAAAGCACATACCCTCCCCAATGTCCATAACCCTACCCCCCTTCTCCCAACCCCCCTCCCCCCAGCAACCCACAGTTTGTTTCGTGAGATTAAGAGTCACTTATGGTTTGTCTCCCTCCCTATCCCATCTTGTTTCATGGATTCTTCTCCTACCCACTTAAGCCCCCATGTTGCATCACCACTTCCTCATATCAGGGAGATCATATGATAGTTGTCTTTCTCCGCTTGACTTATTTCGCTAAGCATGATACGCTCTAGTTCCATCCATGTTGTCGCAAATGGCAAGATTTCGTTTCTTTTGATGGCTGCATAGTATTCCATTGTGTATATATACCACATCTTCTTGATCCATTCATCTGTTGATGGACATCTAGGTTCTTTCCATAGTTTGGCTATTGTGGACATTGCTGCTATAAACATTCGGGTGCACGTGCCCCTTTGGATCACTACATTTGTATCTTTAGGGTAAATTCCCAGTAGTGCAATTGCTGGGTCATAGGGCAGTTCTATTTTCAACATTTTGAGGAACCTCCATGCTGTTTTCCAGAGTGGTTGCACCAGCTTGCATTCCCACCAACAGTGTAGGAGGGTTCCCCTTTATCCGCATCCTCGCCAGCATCTGTCATTTCCTGACTTGTTGATTTTAGCCATTCTGACTGGTGTGAGGTGATATCTCATTGTGGTTTTGATTTGTATTTCCCTGATGCCGAGTGATATGGAGCACTTTTTCATGTGTCTGTTGGCCATCTGGATGTCTTCTTTGCAGAAACATCTGTTCATGTCCTCTGCCCATTTCTTGATTGGATTATTTGTTCTTTGGGCATTGAGTTTGTTAAGTTCTTTATAGATTTTGGACACTAGTCCTTTATCTGATATGTCGTTTGCAAATATCTTCTCCCATTCTGTCAGTTGTCTTTTGGTTTTGTTAACTGTTTCCTTTGCTGTGCAAAAGCTTTTGATTTTGATGAAATCCCAAAAGTTCATTTTTGCCTTTGATTCCCTTGCCTTTGGCGATGTTCCTAGGAAGATGTTGCTGCGGCTGAGGTCGAAGAGGTTGCTGCCTGTGTTCTCCTCAAGGATTTTGATGGATTCCTTTCTCACATTGAGGTCCTTAATCCATTTTGAATCTATTTTTGTGTGTGGTGTAAGGAAATGGTCCAATTTCATTTTTCTGCACGTGGCTGTCCAATTTTCCCAACACCATTTATTGAAGAGGCTGTCTTTTTTCCATTGGACATTCTTTCCTGCTTTGTCGAAGATTAGTTGACCATAGAGTTGAGGGTCTATTTCTGGGCTCTCTATTCTGTTCCATTGGTCTATGTGTCTGTTTTTGTGCCAGTACCATGCTGTCTTGATGATGACAGCTTTGTAATAAAGCTTGAAGTCCGGAATTGTGATGCCACCAACTTTGGCTTTGTTTTTCAATATCCCTTTGGCTATTCGAGGTCTTTTCTGGTTCCATATAAATTTTAAAATTATTTGTTCCATTTCTTTGAAAAAGATGGATGGTACTTTGATAGGAATTGCATTAAATGTGTAGATTGCTTTAGGTAGCATAGACATTTTCACAATATTTATTCTTCCAATCCAGGAGCATGGAACATTTTTCCATTTCTTTGTGTCTTCCTCAATTTCTTTCATGAGTACTTTATAGTTTTCTGAGTATAGATTCTGTGCCTCTTTGGTTAGGTTTATTCCTAGGTATCTTATGGTTTGGGGTGCAATTGTAAATGGGATTGACTCCTTAATTTCTCTTTCTTCTGTCTTGTTGCTGGTGTAGAGAAATGCAACTGATTTCTGTGCATTGATCTTATATCCTGACACTTTACTGAATTCCTGTATAAGTTCTAGCAGTTTTGGAGTGGAGTCTTTTGGGTTTTCCACATAGAGTATCATATCATCTGCGAAGAGTGATAATTTGACTTCTTCTTTGCCGATTTGGATGCCTTTAATTTCCTTTTGTTGTCTGATTGCTGAGGCTAGGACTTCTAGTACTATGTTGAATAGCAGTGGTGATAATGGACATCCCTGCCGTGTTCCTGACCTTAGTGGAAAAGCTTTCAGTTTTTCTCCATTGAGAATGATATTTGCAGTGGGTTTTTCATAGATGGCTTTGATGATATTGAGGTATGTGCCCTCTATCCCTACACTTTGAAGGGTTTTGATCAGGAAGGGATGCTGTACTTTGTCAAATGCTTTTTCAGCATCTATTGAGAGTATCATATGGTTCTTGTTCTTTCTTTTATTGATGTGTTGTATCACATTGACTGATTTGCGGATGTTGAACCAACCTTGCAGCCCTGGAATAAATCCCACTTGGTCGTGGTGAATAATCCTTTTAATGTACTGTTGAATCCTATTGGCTAGTATTTTGGTGAGAATTTTTGCATCTGTGTTCATCAAGGATATTGGTCTATAGCTCTCTTTTTTGATGGGATCCTTGTCTGGTTTTGGGATCAAGGTGATGCTGGCCTCATAAAATGAGTTTGGGAGTTTTCCTTCCATTTCTATTTTTTGGAACAGTTTCAGGAGAATAGGAATTAGTTCCTCTTTAAATGTTTGGTAGAATTCCCCCGGGAAGCCATCTGGCCCTGGGCTTTTGTTTGTTTGGAGATTTTTAATGACTGTTTCAATCTCCTTACTGGTTATGGGTCTGTTCAGGCTTTCTATTTCTTCCTGGTTCAATTTTGGTAGTTTATATGTTTCTAGGAATGCATCCATTTCTTCCAGATTGTCAAATTTGTTGGCGTAGAGTTGCTCATAGTATGTTCTTATAATAGTTTGTATTTCTTTGGTGTTAGTTGTGATCTCTCCTCTTTCATTCATGATTTTATTTATTTGGGTCCTTTCTCTTTTCTTTTTGATTAGTCTGGCCAAGGGTTTATCAATTTTATTAATTCTTTCAAAGAACCAGCTCCTAGTTTGGTTGATTTGTTCTATTGTTTTTTTGGTTTCTATTTCATTGATTTCTGCTCTGATCTTTATGATTTCCCTTCTCCTGCTGGGCTTAGGGTTTCTTTCTTGTTCTTTCTCCAGCTCCTTTAGGTGTAGGGTTAGGTTGTGTACCTGAGACCTTTCTTGTTTCTTGAGAAAAGCTTGTACCGCTATATATTTTCCTCTCAGGACTGCCTTTGTTGTGTCCCACAGATTTTGAACCGTTGTATTTTCATTATCATTTGTTTCCATGATTTTTTTCAATTCTTCTTTAATTTCCCGGTTGACCCATTCATTCTTTAGAAGGATGCTGTTTAGTCTCCATGTATTTGTGTTCTTTCCAAACTTCCTCTTGTGGTTGAGTTCTAGCTTCAGAGCATTGTGGTCTGAAAATATGCAGGGAATGATCCCAATCTTTTGATACCGGTTGAGTCCTGATTTAGGACCGAGGATGTGATCTATTCTGGAGAATGTTCCATGTGCACTAGAGAAGAATGTGTATTCTGTTGCTTTGGGATGAAATGTTCTGAATATATCTGTGATGTCCATCTCATCCAGTGTATCATTTAAGGCCTTTATTTCCCTGTTGATCTTTTGCTTGGATGATCTGTCCATTTCAGTGAGGGAAGTGTTAAAGTCCCCTACTATTATTGTATTATTGTTGATGTGTTTCTTTGATTTTGTTATTAATTGGTTTATATAGTTTGCTGCACCCACGTTGGGGGCATAGATATTTAAAATTGTTAGATCTTCTTGTTGGACAGACCCTTTGAGTATGATATAGTGTCCTTCCTCATCTCTTATTATAGTCTTTGGCTTAAAATCTAATTGATCTGATATAAGGATTGCCACTCCTGCTTTTTTCTGATGTCCATTAGCATGGTAAATTCTTTTCCACCCCCTCACTTTAAGTCTGGAGGTGTCTTCGGGTTTAAAATGAGTTTCTTGGAGGCAACATATAGTTGGGTTTTGTTTTTTTATCCATTCTGATACCCTGTGTCTTTTGATTGGGGCATTTAGCCCATTAACATTCAGGGTAACTATTGAGAGATATTATTTTAGTGCCATTGTATTGCCTGTAAGGTGACTGTTACTGTATATTGTCTCTGTTCCTTTCTGATCTACCACTTGTAGGCTCTCTCTTTGCTTAGAGGACCCCTTTCAGTATTTCCTGTAGAGCTGGTTTGGTGTTTGCAAATTCTTTCAGTTTTTGTTTGTCCTGGAAGCTTTTAATCTCTCCTTCTATTTTCAATGATAGCCTAGCTGGATATAGTATTCTTGGCTGCATGTTTTTCTCGTTTAGTGCTCTGAAAATGTCATGCCAGCTCTTTCTGGCCTGCCAGGTCTCTGTGGATAAATCAGCTGCCAATCTAATACTTTTACCATTGTATGTTACAGACTTCTTTTCCCGGGCTGCTTTCAGGATTTTCTCTTTGTCACTAAGGCTTGTAAATTTTACTATTAGGTGACGGGGTGTGGGCCTATTCTTATTGATTTTGAGGGGCGTTCTCTGAACCTCCTGAATTTTGATGCTCGTTCCCTTTGCCATATTGGGGAAATTCTCCCCAATAATTCTCTCCAGTATACCTTCTGCTCCCCTCTCTCTTTCTTCTTCTTCTGGAATCCCAATTATTCTAATGTTGTTTCGTCTTATGGTGCCCACAGCTGCTTCTTATTAGCTGTGTAACCTTGAACAAGTTACTTGATCCATGTGCCTAGGTATTGTCATCCATCAAGTGGGAGCTTAATAATTCCTCCCTTGGTTTGTTGTGAGGATTTAAATCAGATATTGAGTGTCGTGATGAGCACTGGGTGTTACATGCAACTAATGAATCATTGAACACCAATAACTAATGATGTACTCCATGTTGGCTTATTGAACATTACATATATATATATATATATATATATATATATATATATATATATATAACATATATATATGTTAAAAATAAATGAACAAATCAGATAATATATGGAGAAATCGCCACAGAGCCTGCAACATAGCAACAGTTCTAATAGATGGTAATGATTAAGAGTCAGCTGAAGAATTGTTAGAAGAAGACATTTTAGGTTTGGTTGGAAAAGACTGATAATAATCCACGTGGCACAAGGATGATTGGTCTGGGATCTGCCTTCTTCATTAATGAATGAGACTGATCCTAGAGCCTTTGATTTTTTTCACAGCTTAAGCAAGTTTTCCTATAAGCAAATAGAATTGAGATGTTTGCTCACCGTGTACTCTGTATATTATTGGAAAGTGTGCTTTTGTAGATAATTATGACTACCAACTGGCAGAACAGGATTCAAACTCAGGACTTCTGTCCATAAGCTGATAACTGTGAACTGGTAGAAACAAAGGGAAGAGATTGCCCCTGGCAAACGAGGTGAAGGAAATAAGAATCTGGCTTAGAAAAATAAGGTTCTCAAATAATAAAGTAGCCAGTATTTGACCACTTACTGTGTGTCAGACTTTGTTGACCCACATTATTTACATTGTCTTGCACTGAGACCTAGAAACCTTAAGAAGCTTGCCCCAAATCATACAGGTGATAAATGACAGCCCAGATCTCTGTGTCATCAGATCTGGATTGGGCCCAGAGCTATCTAATTCTAATCAGGAATTAGGCCCAGATCTGTGACAGCAAATTCCATCTCTGAATCACTTCGATAAATTGCCTATTTTGGGATGGAATCAGGAACTTACTTCTTCCAGGAAGAGCTACACTCAAAAAGATCAGAGTTAGACTACAGAAAGCTAAGGTGGAGCCAGGAGCTGTGTTTAACTTCCTAGCTATTTTGTGCAGAGTAAATGGGGAAAATCAGCTAAGGGATATTTTCTCTGGAGTTTACCATGTATTTAAATGAGTTAAATGGCTAAAAAGTGAAGGTGTCCCAGAAGAACGAGGCTGAAAATGGACCAGAAGAGGGTTTATAGATTAGGAGAGGTGGGGAAGGAGGGTGAGTTAGAAAGATAGACAATTTATATACTTCCTTTCTCCATTGATTTACTTAAAATAAGTAAACATCAAGAGTGATCTCTCTGCGCCCATAAAAGCTAACACTTTTTTGGTAAAACACAAATTTTCATAGCACTTTACAGTTTTCAGAGTGCTCTCACATGCATTATTTTGTTTGATCTTAACATATTGGTGAGCACTTTAACAATTTTGCTCCTATTATCCTAAAATATCCATAAGTACAAGAAATATGTCTATACCAAATTGGATAGAAGTCACAACTGTACTGGAGTTTCTTTGCCCATATCTTTTTAATGCATTTATGTCCTTATAAATGGCAAGTTTAGTTGTGATCAAAATTTAAATTTAGCTATTAATTGGGAAACAGTAGCCATCAGGCAGTGTCATAGAAGATCTTTGCTTTTCTTCCCTCTCATTTTACACCTTCCTTTTCGATCTCAAAAATCTCAATATTGCCACTGCACAAACATGTTCAAAATGAAGTAATTTTCCCTGTATAATACAGTTTTGAATCCCAAAATATCAGTTTGATAAAAAAAAAAAAAAAAACTTTTTCAGGCTATGACATTTGGAGTCACTAAAAAACAAAACAAAACAAAAAAACTTTGTATTATACTGCATTTTTTATGAAGTATATATACAAAAAGTCTTTAGATAAATTAGAATTGCATATATAAATACTTAGTGATTCATGAAAGAGTAGAAACCTCTGATAATGAATTTCCTGGAAAGTCTTCCAATCTTTCCCCTTTGTCAGTAGATTAGACGAAAATTAGACTTAGGTTTGTCTATTTACAAAGAAGATAGGTTTGTTTGTTTGTTTTCTCATCATTAACTCTAAAATTCTTTTTGATGTTTTTGTTTTGCTTTGTTTTCTTCACCTGGCTTGGTTAACACTAACCCAGGAGCTAAGTAATACAGTGTGCCTTTAACTACCCAGATAGAATTTAAGGAGCTATAAAGCAGGATATTTCTGACAGTAAAATTCTTACCTTTCATTAATGGTTACTTACTAAGAAAGTGTTTACTTCCTAAAGGAATCATTTATGAAGTGAAGATAAAGATCTACATCAGTTATTAAGGGGTACAATTTCTGTTTAGACTGTTTATATGGATCTTTTTAAGCATTTGGTTCTGAAACGAGTGCCAGCAGCGTGTCAGTGAAGAAGTCCGTTCTCTTTTAACTCACCCACATCCCTAGATAATTATTTAAGAAATGTGATCAAATTGAGCGTCATTATGTTCATACATACTACCATTATTTTTGTCACTTAGACTTCCCATTATAGAATCTGTACTTCTATTATTCTGAAAGGACTCCGGTTTTAAAATTACTACTTTATTACCACTTGTGGTGTAACGCTTAGAATACCCTTGAAGAAAGTCCTGGAGGGCATGCTTGGTTTCGAATTCCAGCTGTGCTGCTTAAATGCTGGCAGTTGCTGAATCTCTTCACACCTTGGTTTCATCATCTGTCAATGGACAGAAATCATACACACTTTATAGTGAAAACGAAATGGAACACACCATGCAAAGCCATATACATTCAGTAAGTGTGGACTCTTCTTAACGGTGATAACATTCGGCCCTGCGCTGACAGAGGTATTGGCTGAGAAAGAGACTATACTCTGGAAATGGTTGCGTATGGGAAATTTTAGAAAAGAAGGAAAAGGAGATCGTCATCTGCCAAAGTACCCCAGGTAGCCACATTGTCCTGTTGGTGGCTGAACATATCCCCCTTCTTGGCTCATTAAGGGATGCCCCCACCTCCGATCCACAGAACGGCTTACATGACTAAGAATGGCAATGATCAGTCATCAGACTGCAGAGGTAGCTAATGGTAGCCAAGGTAGCCTATTTTTGTCATTTAGTTTAACTGTTTCCATTCTACTTGTACCACCAGGAAACAAATGTCAAGATATTTTCAGTTTTCTGCTTTGAAAGTTTATTTCACAAACACTGATATTCTCTGATTTGATTTTTAAGCAATACAGAAGACCTACAAGATTGTACTTCCTGATATAAATTGCTTAGGTATTGTTGCTCCTCCTTTCATACAATCACATCTAGAGTTTGGTCGAATATCCAAGCTTAAGGAAGTGCATGTTAATTTTTTACAGGTTGTATACATTTGTATCATAGCAACTGATTGTGGCCCAAAAAGGGGGGGAGGGGAGTTGTAAATAACCCTGTTGTAGAAATAAAAGTAAGGAATCCTTCTTAAGGTCAGTAATAGGAAAATCAAGTTAAGAGGAATCTAATTTAATCACTCTGATTATTTTACTGGATTTTAAAAGAATGGATCAATAATGCTATTTTGTTTCAGTCTATTAACAGCCAGAACCTTGGCTCCCAAAATTAAGATATCAGTTCTTGTTAATTAAACTTAAATATGATGGCAGAGATCTTTGTGCCGTGAAGCGAGAGCCCGATCTCTGGCTGTTTTGTTCAGTTCTTGGTATAATGCAGTACACTGTTCTCAGCCAAAGCCCCGTGTTGTCTGGGCAACTCCCGTTGCCATAGCAATGAAATTCTTTCTCAGAGCAGGGCGGATGCTAATTGTAGCCATTTGTTGTTCCTTCTGTCGATCCCTTAACTAGCACAGTTGCGGAGCAGCCAGAGACTCTGGGTGAGCAGCAGAGTGCCCCCAAAAGCATCAAGGCTGAAGGCAACCGGCTGCTCTGCTTAAAAAATCATTTGAGCCGCCAGCAGTGCTGACAGTGCCACTATGTGGGCGGAAGCGCAGCCTGACTCAGACCCTGACAACTGTTGATCTGGGACTATGAGGGAAAGCGAAGACTGTTTAAAACCTGTTGAGAAGGGACTGATGACATGGACATTAATTTGACACCAGTCCCTCAGAGGTAGGTGCGAGGCTATCGCAACAACTGTTTATCCAGGCTCAACTCAATACTGGGATGCCCAGAGGCTGTGGGCAACCGATCAATGGCTCTCCCTTTATTTCCATCTGAAACTGCTTCCTGCAGCCTAAGGTAAAAAATACTCATTTGGTAGAAAGCAACCCGTTGTAATTCACACGGGTATTAGATTCAGTCTGTATTGGTAACTCCCTCCTCAAAAGCCCGAAATGAGCTGAAACCGAAAATCAACTCGGCGTAAATGAGAACAGGCACCCTTTGCAAAATAAGAGACCAAGTGACACCTACCGATTGTATGGTCTTTCATGCAGGTGTAATTGGAGAAAATGTTCTTAAACCTGGCATGCAGGAATTCATTGTAAAACCTAATTGCTGTAGGTACTTGGGAAAATTATTATAATGGTGAGAGGGAACATGTGAAGTACAATTATATTATTATATCATATCTTCCTTTAAAAGTATATCGACTCATAAAAATGGTCAGGTTTGTGAGATTTTTAAAACCGGCTACTGTGTAAACACAGTAATAAACATCAAGGTAGTTTTTTTAAAGTATAAATTTAATATACAGGTCTTCTAATCAAGTAGACTGAAGAAGATGCATCCTGGCCGAAATGGTCTCAAAATTCAGAGGAACAAATATCACACACTTGTTAGACTGAGCTATTCCTTGCTGTTTGTATTCAGATGGTCAAAACTGGTCTAAAAGTAGCCCAATCATAACTAGAGATTCCTCTTTTTATTGGAGAACAGGGAAAGAAGGCCTTTCAATTCAATATGATTTCTTTTCCCTGAAAGAACTCCATGCATATTTACTGTTTTGATCCCTTGTCCTGCTTTTTCCAGTGAGATAGCCACCAGCCTGTCGATCAGTGCCCTAAAGAAATTCGTTTCTGATGGCAGTGATCATGAGTCATTTGTGTGCTTCAAACACTAAACAAGTTAGTCCCATCTCGGTTAAAATAATACTCAACCCATCAATTCCAAAGAGAAAAGTCCTGAAATTGTTGAAATTTTGTAAGATTTGTCTGTTTTCTTCTTTTCCTAATTTGTGATTAAGCCGAAGTATCCATACACTATGTAACAAATACTATTTTAAGTATTATATATAAGATATACATATGCAAAATATATCTTATATGTGAATTTTGTATGAAAGACATCTCAGATATTCCCTAATAAGCCCTATGAAATATATTTTTAATAGGTTATTTTTATTAAATTCTCAACTTTAAAATTCTTGGTTCTACTCCTACAACACTGTATTGCCAGCATAATAAAGAAAAGCTCCAAAAGGTAAGAAAGACTCTTAATTCCTCAGTCAAGAGAGATCAGATTTCTGTCAAATTTGTCACCATTCATGGCTTCTAGCCTCCTCAAATGATTCGGTCTCCCATAGGGTTCTGAGAACAAATGAAGTCTAAAATACCCTTACAATGAGGCTGCACGTTCATTTTTCCTTGGCAGGGAGGATTTGTGTTAACACAAAACTTAGCAGTAGACTGGATGATAACTGGCAGGATAAATTTCCATCATGATCAGGGCGCACTAGCTCTCTGGAGAAGTAAGAGTAGACAGTCCATCTTCCCTCTGCCAAAGTTCTTGTCCTTAATGGCCAGAGAGATGAAAGGGCTAAAACCTGAATATGGGATGAGGCGTGCTCTAATGTCAAGGAGTGTTCTGAAAGCACATAATATTAATATTAAGCCTCATCAGGAAAGCCAGCTCTTTGTGGTACCTAGAGCTTTCTGCTAGGGGCAGAATCCTAACCATGGCTGACTACATTCCATACCCTTCCAATGTAAAAAGGTGCTGCCAGTTTTGTATAACTTGATGGTTTGTAGACCTTTGCCTTTAGTGACATGCCCACCATCTGGATAGCTAAGCTCACCGGGCCCAAGACAAACCAAACCTTCCCCAGACAATCTCTAGTGGGAGGTGACAGTCCATAGGCTTTCAGAATCAGGTCACTGGATTGGACTGGGACTTACCCAAGGACTGCCACCTGGGAAGGAAGAGTTGACTATGAGAGAAAGGAATCCAGGGGCCCAACTGGTTCTCTTGTCCTCAGTGTGGTGCAGATAGTGGGATAATCACTTCCCGAAATGAGAAGAATGCAGTCACCTATCATTCAAATGTGCATCCCCAGAGGGAAGTAACTCAAGAGAGCCAAGAGGACATGTTGTCTGTGTGTTTAGGAAGTGAGATGACCATCTCTTTCAGCGTGAGATTAATTCTGAGGCTGTCCCTAGACCAGACCTGATATGGTTTGAATCACTCCCCTGGGAAGATGAGAGAATGAGTTACCTGAAATTTAAAATTCTACTCTTAAAAATTCTATTTTAACTCTTGCTCAAGTCACTCATTTCTTGTCCCTCCTCTTAAAGAAATGAAGCTTAAAGCACTCACGTCCCATTAGGTCGATGAACCACTCTAGCAATGCATTGATTGAAGCAGGCTGATTTTAAAATCTTGCTATAAAATCGCTGTCTTATGTGAATGTTGATTAGAAGACTCAGTCTCCCTTGATCTTGGCCATAGTCAAGCTTCCCAGGACAGTATCTGGAAATGCCTTCCTGAGTACATATGCCTCAAAGACAGTCCTGACAGAATAATGGTGATTACCCCTACCCCCCCAACATATTGGTAATTGGTAATATCTGTCAACTTGGCGACCTGTTAGATTTTTTTGTTAGTTTTGTGTTTTAGAGTTTGGCTCACTTTTATAGTTATTTTCTCAATTTTTTCAGCCAAATATGTCTTATTCGCAGTTAACAATGTTACATGATTTATTTTTAATTGTGCCTAGCATTAAACAATTTGCTTCTAGGAAAACTGGTTCAAAGTTTTTCCAACTACTAAGTATATATTCTTTTTTTCTTTCTTTCTTTATTTCTTTTTTCTTTTTTTTCAGTTCAATTTGGTTTTATAACTTCAGGTGATGGTGGTTCAAGCTTTTAATTTTTAAAACTTAGATTCATTTTTCCCTTTGTCAGTCATTGCTTGAAATGACTAGTTAAGGGCGCATGGGTGGCTCAGTCAGTTAAGCAACTGCCTCTTGATATCAGCTCATGTCTTGATTTCAGGGTTGTGAGTTCAAGCCCTGCGTTTAAAAAAAAAAAAAAAAAAAAAAACTAGTGAGACCAGAAACTAGCACTATTTATATTATACTTAATGAGAAAAACTGTCAGAGGTTCCAAACCTTGCTGTGTGTCATAATCAAGTGTGTAGCTTCTTTAAAAAATAGTTCTCTGTGTCTCATCCAAGAAGACCTACTGAATCAAGATTCCTGGGGCTAGGAAGTTTTTAAACAAATTTCTCAAAAGATTATTGGGTGTCGGGACGCCTGGGTGGCTCAGTTGGTTAGGCAGCTGCCTTCGGCTCAGGTCATGATCCCAGCGTCCTGGGATCAAGTCCCACATCGGGCTCCTTGCTCCGCAGGGAGCCTGCTTCTCCCTCTGACTCTGCCTGCCACTCTGTCTGCCTGTGCTCGCTCTCACTCACTCTCTCTGACAAATAAATAAATAAAATCTTAAAAAAAAAAAAAAAAAAAAAAGATTATTGGGTGTACCTGAGATGTCCCTGGTTAGAAAAGAAACGTTTTGGAAACTATAACCTAGAGGAATATTTCTCACCTTTTGCTATCAGATTTCAGTGTGAAAACAAATCTTAAAGTCTTGACATTAGTTCCAGGGATATTCAAAACTAACTAGGTTATAATTTTCCTTTCCTTTTTTTTTTTTTTTTTGAGTTTTATTTTATTTTATTTTTTTAGTGTTCTAAAATTCATCATTTATGCACCACACTCAGCACTCCATGCAATACATGCTCTCCATATTTTTCTTTTGAGTCCTTTGTTGATATTTGTTTCTCTTTAAAGGGAAAATATTTTATATATTTGAATATAAATATATCTGCATAAAGTATATTAAAATCAATAATGTATTAGTGATTGAAAGTCAATTTAGAGTATAAATATAGAACATGGACAGAATTGCCATTTTTAAGATGTAAAAGTTTCTTAATTTTTTTTTTTTTTTTTTTTAAGCCCTAGAGTCAAAAAAAAAAAAAAAAAAAAGCCATTGCATGAGCTAGTGCCTGGAAAGATTTGTTTTCAATCCTTAGCCTTCCAAACAATTTACTTAGAGCTTGAAACATAGTTTCAACATTAATGAAAACTATCAAGCAGAGCAGACATAATTGGCTGAAATTTAATTAGAAAATTTGTTTGAAAAATAGTTTTTAGAAACTCTTAAAGTGTGTATTGATTGTGTATACTCATTTCTGATCTGTTTGCTAGCGATGGGTGCCCGGGACCTGACAACTCTAGGTCCAGCCTCCTCTCCCTCTGCTAACAGTAACTCATTGTTTCAGTAAAGTCTGGGCTGCTGGTTAGTGGGATTATAATTAATGACAATTTAATTTAACCTACATTTATATGTCCAGCCTTGTTTCACCTGATTATGTTACAAACCTCTGGGAACTTGTAACCATTTTCTTGCAGGTAATTTTCATCTGAGCAAGGAATAGCTCTACAGCACACACCAGCCATTAGTGAGTGTTTCTTCTTTCTATCCACTAAAATCATGAAAGAAACCAACATCTTTGACTCACTTGTTGCAATACTTCTAAGAAATTTTTCTCCCCCATTATTGGAAGTACCCACTCCAGATACACCAGAAGAAATTGCTAAACCTCTGGCATTCACTTTTTAAAAGATAGCTAACCTCCAGGGTAAACAATAGTCACACTTGAAATAGTATTGGTTTCTGCCATGTTGGGTTTTAGTCTCCCTTCTATTTTGCCTTCTCTTTCACTTTCTTAGCTTTGTTCTCGTTAAAACTGACAAACCTCAGGCTGTGTGTTAAAGCTAGAGGAAAAAGAAAGACAAAAAAGTAAGTTTTAAAATACTTCCTTCCTGGCGGGCTGAAGTTGTCAGTTCTTATGACAGCAACTACTGCAGGAAATCTTTCTAGAACAAAAAGGTTCTGAGTTTTACAAGTTGTCCATAAACTCCATACTAGTCATTCCTAACTAAAATGCTTTGGTTGTTCCACAGCTTGGGTCATTCTCTCTGATTTAGATTCTTTTCCTTCCTTGTTGCAGACACACTCTTAGCTTCACAGTTTCCTTTTTAGATGTCACCTTCCAGCAGTACTCCTCCCTACTCCTGATAATCCCTGCTGCTCTGTGCTGCAACCCTATGTTTTATCTCTATTATCACTTGGTGGGTTGTTGATGTAGTTGTCTCTCTTACTGGAATATGAGCTGAAGGCAGCAACCGTCTTTATTTTTGGTTCTTTGATGCCTAGCAGAGTGCCCAACGGGTAGTATGTATTAAATGAGTTTGTTGGTTTTTATTTCTGCCCACAATGTCATCCGTCCCCAGTGTCAGGGATGAGAGAGTATCTCTGTGCGTTGTGTGAATGGAAGTCTCTCTCCTTGGATTCCCGACAAGAAGATTTACATGGGGATCTGTGCTCAGATCAAAGATGGCTAGAAGGAAAGTGGCAAGGACAAAGCAGTTTATTAAAGTGAAAGTACATTCTCAAGGTGGGAGAGCTGGCGGGTTCTGAGAAGTGGAACTACCCGCTGTGTTGTTTGAAATTGGATATTGTTGGGTTTCTCTGGGTTTGGAGGAGCTGTACATATAGTGGAGTGAACTCTAATGGAGACTTCCTCCAGTCCTTTGGGAAACTCCTGCGAAGGGAGTTTCTGACCCTATAAGGTTTGTACCCTAAACTTCATGTCAGCCTTTTATTTGCAAGGGGTGGGGGGGTAGGTAGTTCTCATTGTCCCCACCTCCAGTTTACCTTTCTCTCATTCCTCCCTTCTAGGACTTGGGACTTGGCCTCAGGGTGTTCTTTCCACTGCTCATATCTAGCTTCTACCTAACACTACAGATTTTTTTCAGATAATTGGTAGCATCAATCTAAATAATGGATTTATATCGTCATCAGGCATCGGACTTACTCATGATCATTTTTAAAAGCTGGGTTTTACTTTTGATTGTTCTTTTATTTAATTATTATTTACATACAGAAAATGCACTAATCATAAATGTATATATAGTTCAATGTATTTTTACAAAATGAACTTACCATGTAACCAGCACCCATATGGTGTTTTTGCAAGATTGGATTTACCAGAGAAAATGAAGAAATTGATCCTTTTATAAATTCAGTGTAGGAATAGTATGGTCTGCCACCATTTTACTTAACTGTGTGTACATCCATGTATATTTTGAGACAAGGAGGTAACAGTGATGTCTGTGGTATACAGACCTTTTTCCTCTATTAAAGTGCCTTTTTATTCTCCCTGTTCCAGTCCCTTGGCAATTTCAAAGGAAATTGAATTTAAATATGTTTTTCTAGCTGCATTTAAATGTATGTAAATGGATTGTAAATAAAAACTTTAAAGGAAATGAAAATGCTTTACAAATATCCCATTAATTCCCCAAGCATCTTTATATGACTGTGAAAAAGGCAGTTGTCATAGAATCAAAAGGCTAGAAGGGACCCTTCAGTAGATCTGTGAATAGCCATTACACAAAGATAATCGGCCACTTTTTCTAAAATGTTCAGAAAAGATTACTTTTTTTTTAATAGTCCTCAGATTGGGCTGTCACACAGACCTCATAAGGGATAAGGCAAGGGTGAACATGTTCTCTCTGGGTGAGCACCCCTCAGGTACCCCTAACAGGATGCTTCTGATTCCTCTCATCTCACCTCACCTTATCTCAACTCCACCCCAACTTGCTCTTCATTTGTTCCCCACCCTGGAAACCTCCTCCCTGACTCATCACCACCACCACCACAACGTACACACCCCATTGGTCACCAGTACAATTTTCTCATCTCCTTAAGGTTGCTTAAATATGGCCTTTCCTCTGGGTGCTGCTGCCTTCTTTCAGGCCATAGTACTGTCTAGATACTTCTCCTGCAATAGCCATTCTGTTCATACTCCCTTCCTCCCGTGTTCCTCCTATCCAGTTCATTCCTTCATAGTGCTACTACTGGAGAGATCATCCTAAAATACAAATGTTTTTGTGCTCTGTGTAAATTCCAATAGTTTCCAATGTAAATTTCCCCCATTACCCCTTGTGTTTCTCCCCAGGCTCATCTTTGTGTATGCTATGGCCAGATTCCACCACTTGGCTGCATGTGGCCATTTGTAGTTCCCCATGGGAATCACACTTTTCAATGTGTACAATTCTTTCATCTTTTAGGAATGTTGCCCCTGTATGTCACATTCCAACATTTCATTAAGATTCAGAATGTTCGTCTTGAGACGCCTGGGTGGCTCAGTCTGTTGAGGGGCCGACTCCCAATTTCAGCTCAGGTCAAGATCTCAGGGTCTTGGGATTGAGCCTGAGTGGAACTCCACGCTCAGCGCAGAGTCTGCTTGTCCGTCTCCTTTCCCGTCTTCCCCTCCCCACCTCATGCTCCCACGCTCACTGTCTCAGTCTCAAATAAATAAAGTCTTTTTTTAAAAAAAGAATGTTAATCTTAACATTATAACTACTTGCATTAAGAGTTATTAATGCTCTCTTTGAGAACACCCACCCCAAAATCTGTCATTTCTTCAATTTTAATGAGTCTTATTATGATTCATGAAGGGTGAATTGTCAAAGCTGCTTAAATATAAACAAAATATGAGAGAATAAAGTAGAAACATGACCTACTGTGTAAAGTAGACAAGTCTTGATCTGTTCTTTTTATATATTCCTTTTCTCTTTTTTCCCCCTCTTTTAGCAGTATCTATGCTTAGATCACATGCTGGTCTTTTGAGATTACTCCTCATCCGTGGATTGCTGAAAATAGTATGGGGAGGATTTGAGATGGGTGGGTGGTGAGAGCGAGTTTGTATAATAATCTCAAACTGAGATTCAGATTTCCTCAAATATTTTCTTTTTGTTGCCCTGGGTCTTCTCACACTATTTCAGTGTCCAAGTAGTTGTGGCTCTTCGTAGTGCCCTTTAATTCACAGACTATTTATGATGGAGCCTAGTGGTCTCACTTCTTTATCTGTAGCTTTCTCCCTTAGCTGGGAGGGTGCTTGTCCCTGTTATTTCTCCTTCAACCCCCTATCCTGTACCATATTTCAGTGTGGCTCTGGTCTCCCTTCCCCAGCTCTTCCCTCACTTGGCCAGTGAATCAAATGCCTTCCAGACTCTGGAACCTTAAAAAATCCGTATTTTGTTGAAAATCAACAGAGGTATGTGTCAGCAATTAGCATCCCCCACTTGGGTGTTTTTGCAGATATGCCTCTCAATACATTATGAGCCTTTCCATTTCTCAGTGAACTATGAGGGGTTTTTTACACGTTCACTTAACCCATTTTCTGATTTTTAGTTTTAATAGTTATGGATTTATTGTTTCATTGTTGAGCTTTTTACTGATATATTGCGTGCATGGAGATAAATGCATGGAGTTCAATGTAATTGAATAAAAGTATAGAGTTCAATGTAATTTCTCAAAATGCACTCAGCATGTAACCCCACCAATACCAAGGAATAACACATCACCAGCACCCCCAGAAGCACCATTTTCTGTTTCCTCCCAGCTACTCACTCTTCTCGTTTGCCACCTCATTTCCCAGCGATAACCTTTCTGTACATTTTAGGACCATCAGTCCTTTAGTTTATTTGGGAACTCCATATAAATGGAGTATCACAGTCTGTTCTCTTTGGAATTTGCCTTCTTTCACTCAACCCGTCTGTTACATTCAATCATAATGTTGCACAGGACAGGTGTTTGCTGATTCTTACTGCCGCCTAATATTCCATTATATGAATAGTGTATGATTTACCCAACCTGCTGTTGAAGTGCATCTCGTTGGTTTGCCATTTAGAGCTGTTCTGAACAGTGCTACTCTGAACATTTTCAAACATGCCTTTCGGTGAACATAATTACGCCTATCTGTCGAGTGTGCACCTAGGAGTGGCATTGCTGGATCATAGTGTGCGCTCATGTTTCACTTACGTGAATATTACTAGCAGATGTTCCAAAGAAATCTTACCAGTTTTTGCTTCCATCAGCAGTAAAGGAGATTACAGTCATTTCGTATTCTCAGTAACACTTGGTATTACCAGTCTTTTAAAGTTCTTTTATTTTTTAGCCATTTTGCTGGCGTTTATTGGTATTACACTGGGGCTTTAAGTTGTATATCCTTTAATTCATAACCTCTTCTATGAAGTGTCATGAGTAAGTCTTTCTCCAATTTTCTAAGGAGTTCTCTTTTTCTTACTCATTTAAGGGGTTCTCGATATATTCTAGATCTGAGTTCTTCGGTGGATATTCTGTAATGCAAGTAACTTCTTCCTCTCTCTAGCTTTCCTTTTCAGTTTTTCCTTGGTGCTTTTATGGACACCTTAATTTTAATGTAGTTCAATTAATTGACCGTTTTGCTATGGTTAGTACTCATAGTGTCGTATTTAAGAAATCTTTGCCTATCTCAAGGTGATGACTGTATTCTTTTTTCTTCTAAAGTTTTTTTAATCTTCCATATTTAATACTATTATCAAGGATATAGTGATTTGGGGGTACCTGGGAGGTATAATCAGTTAAGCATCCCATTCTTGGTTTCAGCTCAGGTCATGAGATCAAGCCCACATTGGCTCCATGCTCAGTGTGGCAGCTGCTTAACACTCTCTCTCTCCTTACCTTTTCCTCTCCCTCTACCCCAACCCCCCACATGTTCACACATGCTCTCTTTCTTTAGAATAAATAATCTTTAAAAACCCTATTTTAATCTTCTGTTATTTATTTATATCTTTATCCTGTGTTTTTCATTTTTTAAAAATATTTTTTATTTTGGTGAAATATACGTAACATAAATTTATTTTTTACTGGTTTTAAGTGTACAGTTCTGTGGCATTGCATTCACATTGTTGTACAATCATCATCGCTGTCCACCTCTAGAATTTTTTCATCTCCCATGATTTAAACTCTGTACTCAGAGGTGGAGATGAACCATAAGAGACTGTGGACTCTGAGAAACAAACTGAGGGTTTTAGAGGGGAGGGTGGTGAGGGGTTTGGGTGAGGCCTGTGATGGTTATAAGGAGGGCACGTATTGTATGGAGCACTGGGTGTTATACATAAACAATGAATCTTGGAACACTGCATCAAAAACTAATGATGTATACTGTATGGTGAATAACATAACATAATAAAAAATAATAATAAAAAAATAAACATTAACTCTTCATCTTAAATATTTTTAAAGAATATTTTTATTACTTTCTACTTTTCTTATAACAAAGTTAACAATTCCAGATCTGAATACAAAAACGTATTTTAAAATCTTAATTACTATTTTTTTAACAATTCCCAAGTATGAAGTACAAGCTGCCAGAGAAGAATATAGCTTAAATATTTGAACATGTTTTATTTTTTGTTTTATGTATTTTTAATTTACTTTACATAATTTTGATTCAGCACTGTTAGGTTGAAACTACATAGAGGAGGCAGAAACATATTGTTATGTCAATTTGAGACACTATTCATGATGCAAAAGAACTTTAAAAATCTGTGCACGTGATTGAGATACAAGTACTTTCCATGGATATTTTTTTCTATTTTAAAATTGTTTTATGTTGCATAATAAATAGGTTAAATTTGGGGATTTAAGAGACTTTATAAATGTTTACTATAAATATATTAGTTATTCTTGAATTGGGGCATAGATTTTATGCTTGCATAAAGTCTTTATTATCTGTCTACCTAATCATTTTTAATTTAAGATATAGAAATAATTTAGCATTATAGAGTGGAATGTACATCTGAAAAAGTAGCATTTTGCATCTCTTTCACTTGCTACCAGCAATACTTAGATCTTTGCCTTCCATTGGTATTCTTCTCTCTGAATATTTATTCACATTTTCTCTTTGTGCATTTGTCTCCACCACATACACCTCCCCAAATGTCCCTGTAATGTGAAGAAATTCAAGGAAAAAAAAAACCTCCATACAAATTTCTTCTTTCTTAACTACCCCCATTCCGTGTACCCATTCTCTATTTTTTAAAGAGCACCTGCTTCATTTCAAAGTTTCTTTAAGTTGGTCATGTTTGTCTTATCAAGGGTGGCAGCTTGTTAAACTGTAAAAAGGACCTGTTAATGGCTGGGGTAAGACACGGAAATAACGAGCCATCTTGCTTTCCTGCAATTCCAGGTCAGCCCTTGACCTCCTCCCAATTTGCTCCTCATCCCCACGCCTTATTTTTTTTCTTCGCAGCCTTGGATGTGGTTTCCTGGAGCTGCTTCGTTGTTCCCGAACTCCTCTGTTTGAGAAAATACCCTCCATACTTTCAGGCTGACACTCCTTCGTTCATCTTCTTGCTCCCCCATCCCCTTTTCCTCATTCTCCCACTATAGTGTGAAGAATAGGAGGAGAAGAGTACTGTTGTTTCTCTAATTTAGGTCAAATGATTTGAACACGTAAAAGAAAGGTAGATAAGACACTTCATTCTAGCTTCTTATAAGTTTCTTGATCCTTCACCTAGAGCTTTTTGAAGTTTTACTCAAGGTAGAATGTACCTTGATTTTATTCCCCTCCATGGCATTTTTATTCGCTGCTTTACATACATGTCCACTGTTTGCTAATTTCATAGGCTACAGTACTGAAGGCCTTGGTGCGTGATGTGACACTTAGCAGGTGAGAAATCCCAGCACATGGGTTAATTAAATGTCATCAGGACGATCATTACAATTAGTGTTAGGAGATATCAGTTACAGAGCACTGTCTATGTGGCAAGCACTGTGTACTTGACTCTTGCAATGGTCCGATAAAGCAAGATAGACTACTCCTAGTTGCAGGGTAAAGGGGTGAAATTGTTTGTATTTGGTTTCATATGTAGAGTACAGCAGAGGTGAATTGGCACTCAGAAATTTGACTCCAACACCAATATTTCTTAAGTTCTTTGTTTAAAATGTTCCTGAATTATTCTTAGACAAGAATATATTTTCCAAGGAATTAAGGAAAGAATATTCTGAAATAATTCTGCAACATACCCTTGAATAAGTAGGTAAGGCGGGCGTATACATGGTATCAAAAATGTGAATGGTGCCTGTCTACTGAAGTGTCCTGACTGGGGTGTATCTCCTTGTATATTTTCTGGTGCTCTCCGTTGCATTTGGTGTTGCTTAACCAGAGTCACTGTAGCATGGTGGCAAGACAATGTGCTTTGGGATAAGCAGACCCAGGTTCAAATTGCAGTTTTGGTATTAATTTTAATATTGCTATATCTGTTTTCTTTAAAATCCATAAATAAATGTACTCTGTAGGTACTAAGTAAACTCTGTGTTTAAAAGTTCTTTACAGAATGCCTCACCCAGAATAACAGTTACAGATGCGAATGAACATGGAGGCTGTTGTACTTCTCATGCCAGTAGTACTGGTGGTATTGTCACTGATGCTCTGAACAGCACCGGGAGGCGCTCATATTGATATTGGTATTCCCAATTACTCAACAGTCATTAACTGACCAGCTCATGCTGCCACTTTCAGAATAGAGAATTTGATTCTTCCACCTGATGGGCTTTTTCTGCTATAGCATGCAGCCTCTGATCGTTCAGTATTAGAATGCTAAATACATTCAAGATTCAAATTACGATTCAGTAGGTGAAACGTGGTTAGTTTATTTTATACAGCATGTTATTCTACAGGATCCCATTCTTAACGAAATGCAAATTGGAAACTTCAAATCCATCTACTAATCCCTCTACTAACCGTTGTTAATTTTGCTACTTTGGACCTGAGATTGAAGGGTAGGTCTTTACAGCATGGTTAGGAGAGACAGGTGCCCAGTAAGGAGAGTCTCAACTTCGCCTCTGAAACATCTTAATACGTGAAATTCTATTACTTCACAGCTGCTAGAAAAAGAAAAGACATCAAGAAGTGGGAAAGCCATTGGTTGTAAACATGTAAATACAGGTTTTTGTGGACACATGCTATGTTGGTGAAAATATTTCAGTATACAAAGAGGCTAATAGAGAATATGTACAATGGTCAAGCCAAGCATTTAAACTTCAGAAAGCTAGGTTTCAAGTCAATTTATAACTGCTCCTAGAAGAGAGGCAGAACGGACCTGATCTATAGAATTCCCTCATGGGCACTGCAAGATATTATATGAAGGACTAGATTTTTAAAGTGATGCCATTTTAAAAATATCTTCATGAATTAATGGGATTATGTGTTTTCATCATATAATGTTGAGGAATATGTTATCTCGTGCATATTTTCTTCTTGGTCGTCTTAGTATTTGAGAGTAAGTAAAATCTCTCTTGGCTGAAGCCTGCCTTGCACAACAACTCCTTCCTCCCCTAGCACACGGAAGGGAAGAAGCAAACAAAAGGCAGTCTGACCATTCGTAAGCAACTTAGGTACCACTTTGGCTACCTGGTTGCATGCTCTGGGTCTGGACAGTGCATAGAGCCCAGTCTCTGGGGCGGCTGCTCTCCCAAGCCCTTCCTTCTCCTTCAGTCAGCTCCCCCAGGGTCCCTCACCCCATGCACCTGCATCATCTTACTGCTGTGGTGCCCTCACTTCGGCAGACCACCTTCCTGACCAGGATCTTTATTTAAATGACCCCAGACCATTATTGCCGGGCTTCCAGTTTGGTCAGGTAATTCTACAAATCGGGTAATTTTGCATTTTATTATTTTTTTTAACTTGACATGTCAAATGAAGAAGATAGATCTTGTGCATTTACAAGGGTGGAAATTAAACTTGGAAGGTCTTTTGAAGGTGATGATTTGGGGATACAGGGGGAAGTGAGGCTAATATTTAAGGATCAACCACTGTATGCCCAGTGTTCTCTTACACAGGTTAATTCATTTTGAACTCCAATCCACCTTTTTGGGGTAAATCCATTTTTCAGGTGAGAAAGAGGTGAGTTTAAGAGAGCAACTTACCCAAGGTCATACAACTTGTTAGCTGAATTGAGATTGAAATCAGGCTTTTAACCATACACGTGTTGGGGTTTGACATTGGTAGCATGGTCACTGCCTTAGTTACTGTGAGGTTCTTTTTTTATATGCCATGGCTGATATGACCTCCTCAGATTTATGTCTGCATTGTTTTATCTGTAGTCCCAGGGTATGAGCTTCATTCATTTTTCTACGTGTAATCCTTACCTTAGCATAAACCATGTATTAGGTGTCAATAATAATGGGCGAGTAAATGAAAAATGACCACACAAACGCCTGGGTGGCTCAGTTGGTTGGGCGGCTGCCTTCGGCTCAGGTCGTGATCCCAGTGTCCTGGGATCGAGTCCCACATCGGGTTCCTTCCTCGGCGGGGAGCCTGCTTCTCCCTCTGCCTCTGCCTGCCACTCTGTCTGCCTGCGCTTGAGCTCTGTATCTCTCTCTCTCTCACAAATAAAAAAAAAAATCAAGCAGAACTGTCTTCCAATTCAGTTGGATGTGACCCTGTATCTGTTTTCTACATTGGGAATAAAAATGCCACCGTAGAGTTTTAAGGAGCCAATGAAATCATGTAGACCAAGGTGATATGAGTACTGTATACAGAGGAGATGCTTAATATATATTTCTTCCCTTTCTATCTCCTCTCCCCCTGTATAAATACTTGATGTTATTCTGACTTATCTTTGTTTTCCTCTTATTGCACAAGATCCCTGCAAAACTCATTCATTCCTGCCTACCTTAGCATCCTACCTAATATGAGGTCAAATGTATCCAGATTTTTTATTAAGTTTTTTTTGATGTTGAAAATTGCAAAGTAAGGTGTTACAGACTCTCAAAGTGGTTTCCAGATTCTGCAAATTAGATCAGTGTTATTTTCTTTCCCTGAAAATGACTAGGGTGTTTTCATCTCCACACAATAAAGCATACTGGTCTCAGTCCATAAGTAGTTTTTTCAGAAAATTGTCTATTTTCCTATCTGCAAAGTACGTTCTTTTACATGCAACTAATATTAAATGCTTGTTGACTGATACTTACTGCATTGAAGTTTTTACTTCATTTTTGCCATGACTTTCCCAAATAGAAAAATAACAATCCTCTTTTTCAAGGTATTTTGAAACAGTCAGTTAAAAACATGACAGCAGATCTGAAATAATCTGAAGGGAAATGCCATTTTTCTCTACTAAATGTAAGATCACAGGGTTCCAGAGAGTACAGTTTTCTCTTTGAAAGTTTTAGTGACGTTTTAGGCATTTGGAAATTGAATTAAAGAATAGGAACATTATGTGGTATTAAGTTATGTGATACTTAAATGTGACATCCAATACTTCAAGAAATAAACTTTCGGCATTGATGTTGTTTAATAGTTACATTTTCAAAATTTGAAGATAAAGTGAAACGGCCTGGGCTAAGTGGCCGGCCCCTGTCTACAGCGTGCAGGGGCTATTGATTTATAACAAATGCCAGTACGAGCAGGCAGGGACTGGCTTGTTGCTGTCGGATGAGAACTGAAAGCAGATAGGTTTTGTTATCAATCACGGGTTGTCGGTGTAAGACAGCAAGGCCTGTTATAATTGATTTGATGGCTTTCGATGACTTGAGCTTTAGTGGCCAAAGCGGATTGTGGCAACTCAGCCTTGCAAGACATTGACATGAAGAGGAAGTGACATGACTCCTTGGAGGCGAAGTTAGATGGTTTCAAGAGGCAAATTTACTCACCAATTCAATAATTCATAAACTTTAGCTTTTGATATGAGATGATGTTGATGAGCCAAAAAGAAAATTCAGTATTTGGTTTTAACAGTTAGGCTTTGAGATGCTTTTTGTTAAATTAGACTAGCCTCATGTGTTTTATTTTTTTCACCCCCCAGACCCTGTTGTCCATAAATAATACTTACTGTATTTATTTTCATGTAGAACAGCATGTATTATGTGGCATTCCATTACTAAGCTATTTGATGGGAGTGTGAATTTTACAGGAGGAAAAACAAAAAGGAGATTGTATGAACCAGATATCTACTTTCATATATGACCTTGATTCTTGAGTTAAGTAAGTTGGGTTTTATTAAATCAAGCACCTTCAGGAATGAACACAGTAAAAGGTCCAAGTTAACAGACTGTGTCATGACTCAATTGTTACCTAAATCAAACCAGATTTCTGAATGCATGTATGTTCCAGTCAAGTGAACATAACAAGGGTTGGGGGGTGTGTATGTAATGGTAACTTGGTCTCCATGTCAAAGTTTTCTGACACAAATGGATTCTGATCTGGGTGAGAAAAGGAAAAAGTTTCCACTCAACAACATACTGACTCGCATTAGCTTCCTGGAGCACTGGCTTAGGAAGGGCTCAAGAGGAAAGAACATTGTGCTCATTGAGTGATGAGTGTGACGGTGCTAGATAGGGAAGTGACATGCTCTATCCCACACATTTGTACCCTCCAAACAGCACTTAAACCTTTTAAGGCTGATAGTGAAAAGAGATTGGTATCAAAATGTGCTTAGGGATTTCTTCTCCTGAGCAAACGTATGTCCGAAACCTAAGGACTATGATACTGAAGGTATAGAAGACTTAGGTATAATTAAACCCTCCTATCTTGAGCATCCTTCTTCAAATGTTAGCTGTAATGAATTCATCAAAGCTTATATATTTTCCTTTTATAAAGACTCCTCCCAGAAATCTTCCAGGATATTTTTATTTCAAACTTTAGAATAAGACGATAGGACACACCAGTTATGCTACCTTTGCAATAGAAGTTTTTATTTTTGTCTTCTCAGTGGTTAGATTAAGATGTTCCAAATTAAAACTTCTTAATGAAAATTAAGCTCTGGCTTTGTTTATTTTGAGGAAAAGAAATTGCTAGAAATCTATTTCTTTCAGGTTTTATTCCATAATGAACATTTTTCTTATGAATGTGTTTATTTATTTGCAATAGTCTCCTTTGGATGAAATTGCATGTGCTTCAGTAATAGTTCTTAATAAGCAGTGATATAAGAAGAAAGATTAACACTTAGGTGAATGCCTTAGAAATTACAGAACATAGCTATTGAAGGAACTTAAAGATCTTCTATTCCCAATGTCTTTAAAACTTTTTTGATTTCAGCCCACATTAAAAAAAAAAAAAACCAACCTCAAGACCCAATACATATATCTGCACACACACCTACCAAAAAAATCCGAAGATAAAAATTTCACAATTTTTACTTTTATTGTATGTAATACAGTTGATTTTCTAATCCAACCTACTCTAATCTACTGTATTCCATTTATAAAACAATATATAATGCCAGTCTTGGTGAATAGGGACCTGAAATGTAGAAAATATCACTCTACTCTAATTCTTTCATTTTACTAATTAAGAAACTGAAGCCAAAACTGAGAGATTTGTTTTGTTACAAAAGGAGAAGGAGAACATGCAAAAGCCACAGTCTGTTCTTCAGAATAGAAATCAAGTTCCAGATCCTCGAGGAATTTACAAACTAAAATGTAAATAGGACAAATACAATTAAATATATTACATCATTAACAATCACCCCCCTTAGTACCAGGTGATAGCAAATAGAATTGCAAATAAAATACTTAGATTATACTAATGAGAGGACTATAGATAGACTGGATAGACTATAAACAAAGTATTTGAACTACATTTTGAAGAAATGGAAAAACATAAGCTATTTTTCAGAAAAGGATCTTTTTAGGAAGGTGTTTTAATAGTATTCTGTGCAGATATGAAAGCATGACACATCAGGTTTTATATTTTTTTTTTAAAAGGTTTTATAAAACAATGAAGGTCAAAGTTGGAGATTAATGCACTCTGGCTCTACCGGAGACCTAATGCTGTTGTTCTGAATTAATCTAATATCCCACAAAGACTCAGTGTAGTTTAGCATAGTAGGTAAGTTTTCACAATAACAGGCTTTTAAATATTCTCACCAAGATTCTGACAGATGATCAGTAAAGACCATCGAGAGGCTAAAAAATCTTTAAATTCAAGTGAAACCAGCAGAAACTAAGCTAGAAATCTTTCTAAATTTAGGTACAAAAATTTTCATTTCAGCTATAAAGAGCTAAACAACCTGACTTTTTGGTTCATCTTGCTGTTTTCCTTTATATGTATATATAAAACTATATTGGACTATAGCTAACAAGCAGCCTTGAATGGTCTTAGAATATGGCAATTACGGCAATTATGTCTTCTACATTGATTTACCGGCTCATTCTCTTTCTAAGCTTTTTAACTATAGTGATCGGTGTAATTACAGAGCTGCCTCTACTGTGTGAAGGTACAATTTGCAGGTCAAAAATGTTATACAGAAGTAGGTATGGTGGCTGTCTAATTAGATTGCTTAATATTTATCAAAATGGCATTCTCTGTTGTTGTTGTGCTTTGCTTGTCTCCGTGTTCCGAATATTCTTTCTTAATATAATTACATGATTGGATTTTCTTTTTCCCTTTATGAGACATTAATCAGAGTTAAATGTTTAAGCTCAAAATATGATTTGCAGTTGGACATAAAATCTCCACTTTCTTCATCAGTGTTTTGTAGTTGAGTTCTGAGACATTCCCTCAGTAGATGTTCATTGTGTAGCTCCCAGGGTTGTCTCTTGTAGTTGCTAGGGCTCTGCTATTCCTGTCCGTGTGGACCTTACAAGCTCCACATTCTCTTGCGATGGCAAATAGAGAAAAGAAATATCAGCTTATTATAAGTACTGTGAAGAAAATAAATGAGATGTGATAATCAGCTGGAGACTTTCTTAGTGACATTTGAGCTACAACATGAAGGGAGGCCCCAGAAGGTGACAGCTAATCAAAGAGCCGAGAAGGAGCAATACTGAAGGAACAGAAGCAGGGGAGATCTGGGCCTGTTAGAGGAATCAGCAGAAGAGTGGTGTTGATGAAAAGGTGACGACTGAGCAGTGAGGGTGAATGAATGGAGGAGTCCGAGGTGTAGGTTGGAACTTAGGATAGTGGCCTTTGTAGGGAAGATAAGATTTATGCTGATCGCAGTAACACTATCTGATTTTTTCCTGGGTACTTACCAGGTGCCAGAAACTGTACTAAGTATTTTACTCGTGTATCCCATTTAATGATCACCACATCCCTGTGAAACAAGTAGTAATATCTCTGCCTTATAGGTGGCAGAAATGAGACTCAAAGAGATAAGGAACTGACTGCTACAACCCCTAGTATAGGGAGGAATCCCGGTAGTCCAGTTCTAGAGCTCACGTCCTCAACTACCACAGTAAACTTTTCACTCAAACTTCATTTGACCTTTCACGAAGGCTATATTTGTCTTCCCATTGATAACTTTTAATACTTTACTGGGGTTGCTAAATGTATGAGCAACAAAACAAATAGCAGACTCTACCTTGATGAATTTCTGCTGTCACTTTTTCCTTTTATAGTAAAAATAGTTGAAAAGGTATTAATTTCTTCCCAGTTTACCATATTTTTATTTTATGTGTCCCTTATATAGTCAAGCAGAATGTTTTCCATTTATAATTTTTTCAAGGATTTCCAGATTTATGAAGCATGAGGATGTAAAATTGTCCTCCTGCTTAAGTAAAGACAAAAGCTAATACAGTACTAGAGACCAGATACCAACTGGAAATGGACACCCAAGTGGAGGCTGAAGGGGATTGGAGACTCTGTCCTCAGTCTGTAGAGGCAGCTGCCACTCAACTCAGCCACATAGCACCTGGGGCGCCAGTTCTTCTGGTTCCCACAAAAACCCAGAAATCTCTATTTTTATGTGAAAAACCGCAATTCAAAAAATGTTAGCTCTTTCTTAGAGCAACTCTGACCACATAAAATTTGTCTGCAGTTGTCTGTGCCCCGTGGGCTAGTACCTTTCAACTGCTGCTCAAGAGCCCTGTTAAATTTTCCTTTCATTTTTAAGAAGCGTATTTAATTCTGTGATCCATCTGAATTTTATTTTGATTCATAGTGTTTGCTGTAACTTGAAAATTTTTTGAGCTATTTTGAAATAATCATATTCACAAGAAGCTGTTTTAATAGTGTAAGAGAATCCATGGACTCTTCACCCAGTTCCCCCGTATGGACATGTGTTGCGTAACTTTAGTACAAGGCTGAGAAATTGGCAAGTTGACATGGGTACATTCTGCAGGCCTTATTCAGATTTTATGGGTTTCCATACATTCATTTGTGTATGTATGTTAGTATGTGTGTGTAAGTCCGTGAAAATTTATCACATGCAAATCTGTGTAACTACCACAATTAGCATAAGATTCCATTACAAAGATCTCATGCTACCCCTTTATAGTCCATTGATTTTTGTATGCTCCTCCAAAACACACACATAAATAAACACACAGAAAACTGCCCAGAACCATCATGGCATGAATTCCTTTATTTCCTCTCTAGGATTCCTTTCTAATCCCTATTTAACTATTAACTGCTTCTTTTTTTTAAGATTTTATTTATCTATTAGAGAGAAAGAGAGCTTGTACAATAGAACACGAAGAAGCAGACTCCCCACTGCGCAGAGGCCTACATGGAGCTTTATCCCATATTCCGAGAGAATGACCTGAGCTGAAAGCAGGCACTTAACCAACTGAGCCACCCAGGCGCCTCTAACTATTGATTGTTTCTATATTAGAATTTTTTCTGGTTTACATTGGAATTGCAGCTCTTACCTCTCTATCTGCTCAGGGTTGCTACAATCTTACCAGACCAGAAAGACTATATGATCTCAGACGAGCCATTCTAAGTAATTTTTACATAGGCTCTTGTTCCTTCAAAGGTGAGCCTATCCTGGGCCGTGTTTACTGAGCTGGTGCACTGCAGTTAAGCTTCCTTTTCTGCATTGGTGGAACTTCTACACCTTGCCAGGAAACCTGGTGCTTCTTTTCTCTCCCACATGAACATTTCAGTCACAGGCCATTTACCTGCATGTATATATTGTTCCCTCTGAGTATCTTGTAATAAGTGAAGTCATTCAGAGACTTCAATGTCCTGGAGTTAGGAGGGGTTCAGGATGCATAGTCAACTCTCCTCTCAAGATGTTCTTTGACCTCTTACATCCCTTCTCTGGAACTCTTTCTCCTTCTTACAGTATCTCCTACTTTTGTGAAACTGTTCCTTATTTATAGGTTCCTATGTATATGCTTTTCTGTTTATATAGATAGAGAAAAATCCTCTTAATGGAGAAAATCAATACACAGTAGTGTATTGGCTTTTCTCCATTAAGTATAAATACACCCTTATATATTAAATCAGTAAAAATCAGTATTAAATCAGCAAAAAATTGAACATTATTAAATTAGTAAAAAAAAAATTGAACATCCTATTATAATCACCTGTTTTTACATTCATGTCCTAATATTAACATTTTTGTAAAAATGGCACGTATGCTGTAATTAACTAGTTCTTTACATATTCACCTGGTTCCAATAAACTGTAATTATATTCATTGTATAATTTATCTCTAATAGGTAAATATATTTTTATGGTTCAAACTTTAAAATTTACAAAAATTGGATCCCACCCCTGTCCTTTATACAGTTTCTTTTCAGAGTCAAGTGATGTTACCAGTATATTTTCTATCTCTTCTTTTTTTATATCTCTTCTGTTTCTTTATATTCTTGTTCTATCTCTATATTATTTGGCCTTTTTCTTAATTATTTCCAGGAATTTTTTGTATATTAATTCTTAAAGTGTTTGCTTTAAGTTGTTGTAAAGCCAGCCTTAAATAAAATACAATATACAATATACAATAAAAGTACAATATACATATACAATTTTTATATACAATAAAAGTAGCTACCAAATTTTACCTAAAAATAGATAGGCTAATTCTAAAATTGGAATGGAAAAACAAAGAAGCAAAAACTTAAAAAAATAAAAAGAAAAGAAAAAAAGAGAGTAACCTGTGGAGGTCTAGCCTTAGCAGATATTACAACATGAAGCAACAAACAAGAAAATAGGACAATATATTTTTGACTACAAAGCACAAATTTCTCTCTTCTTTTTGATGTCCCAGTTGTCTGACTTATCCAGCAGAACCCTCTTCAAGTCTCTGTGTCCCTGTGACACCATCCCAGGCATTTTTTAATATGTTCATACATTTGGGCAACAAGATGCCTCAAATTCCTTTTGACTATTTTTTCGCCTGCTGCAGAACTTGGAGTCAGTTATCCTCCACAGACACTTTAATGGAGAAGACTCTTAGAAACCAAAATGTGAGCCTTAGGGCTACATGTCAAATTGTGTGGGAGGTGGTGGATTGGCTGTGTAAGGCCACAGCCAGGCCCCTTTCATAACAACTGAGTTGATTCCTTGGGATGTATGGATGGCTCAGCCCTTAAGCATCTGCCTTTGGCTCAGGTCATAATCCCAGGGTCCTGGGATGGAGCCACACATTGGGCTCGCTGCTCGGCGGGCCTGCTTCTCCTTCTCCCTCTGCTGCTCTCCTGGCTGTGCTCTCTCTTTCTGTCAAATAAATAAAAATATTTTTAAAAAATACCCTTTATAAGTTACTAAGTTTACAATATCTATTTTCTCTATATCACATCTTCCTCATGGTAGAAAAAACAGCCAATATCTATGTATCTCCTACTATATATAGGCAGTGTTTTTCCCTTATGTGTAGTAACTTGTTCCATTATCATAAAAATCCCATAAGGCATACACATTTTATACACATGTAGGTATTTTCTATTTATTTATATATAAGGGAGAAGCTTTAGGCACAAAGAAGTTAAAAAGCTAGCAAAAATGGCAGAGTGGGATTCAAACCCATGCATTTGTCCATAGTCTTAAGATGGATGGATGAGGGTTAAGGACTCCTAGAAGCGTTTCCAAATTCCCTGGTTCATTTTAGGCAGACATTTGGGGAGGAGGTGGACTATGTATCAGCCCCACACAAGTTCTAATAGTCCTCTTCCTTGGATATCAAATAATTGTTTACTCTGTTCTGTGTGACCTCATCTAATTATCATCCCAGTTTCCTAAACAACAACCTGTCCCCCTAAGGAACTCTGGCCTGGGTTTGACCACCTACCTATTGCCAGGGGAGAATAACCCCTTTGGGAACCCCTTTGTTCCTACAGGTCATAGTGACCTTGTAAGAAACCTACAGGGGATGGCTTTGTTTTTGAAGAGCTTTCTTTTTTTTTTTTTTTTTAAAGATTTTATTTATTTATTTGACAGAGAGAAATCACAAGTAGATGGAGAGGCAGGCAGAGAGAGAGAGGGAAGCAGGCTCCCTGCTGAGCAGAGAGCCCAATGCGGGACTCGATCCCAGGACCCTGAGATCACGACCTGAGCCGAAGGCAGCGGCTTAACCCAGTGAGCCACCCAGGCGCCCTGAAGAGCTTTCTTTGAATAGAACTAGCTCACTGCCTCTGTTGAGATACGTGGTAAGGAATAAAACATTTAACGTGAAAGAAGAAGGTTTTCGATCTTTTCATAGGAAAGGTAATTTGTATGAAAGGCCTTTATCAACTGAGTAGATTTTATTATCATCATTGATTTCTAACCTCTAATCTCTACTGCATTTTCTGAGAGCCCTTAGCCAACAGTCCTAAGTGCTATTATTTTTAATATGTTTGTATTTACTTCTTTGTACTTAGGGCTTATTATTATTATTATTATTATATTTCATTTTAACATCTGCTTGCCTGTTTTTGTGAAATGTCTAATGAAAATACTTAACTAATAGTTGAAGACTGGAAATACTCAAACAGGAAGTCAGCTGATCACCACTGTTGTGAGTGAAGGGGCCACCAGGTCAGCCATCTGGAGATAGGTGTTAGATCAGTGACTGAGCGGAAACAGAAGTAAGTAAAGGGTCAGGTATGGCTGAGTTGGTTCACTGGACCAGGAGTCTCAACTGTCTCATGAGTTCCTGTAGGATGTATCAGGTTCTATGCACATGGTACAGACTCCAATGTTGGAAAGGTCAGGGAAATAAGAGCAGGTATGTGGGGACCTATTGCCTGGGGGGCCGATAGTTACCCTATCCTGAGGTGTTATGTTCAGATTAACTCGTTTTAGCTGTGAACAGCAAAGTCACACAAATTCAGAATTATCTGATGCATTGATTCCTGTCTTATTATACGTGTGTGCTAGAGAAGACATCAGTTTCATATAAAGAATTACTGATGTGTGTACATATGTAAGTCCACACACACACCCACACACACACACACATTATTTATATAGGAATGGGAAATGACTGGCTTTGTACAAAATTCCTTCTATAAATCTGGTTGTATAAATAATATATGCAAATCTATATACTTAATTCTAGAATACTCGTAAAGTTCTAATTTGTGTAATAGAATGGGCTTTGCAGTCTATTAAATGTGGCAGCTATGTTTTCAAAAGGAAAACTTTCTCACCAAGTTAATAATAATCAGATTTGAGTTTTAATAAGTAATTATAAACTTTTAGCAGAGAAAAGGCATCGGTCAGCAAAGCATATGATGCTATTTTTTTTCCCCGTCTTACCTTTGTAATAAGGCTTTTTCTTAAATTGCTTTCTGCCTTTCAAAATGGTAGCATTCGTGTTCTAGCAATAATTGTAAAGGTTTGAGTTATTATAAACTTTGAATATCAATTCCTCCCCTTCTGTGACAGTTCTACCACTAGGGAAGTCAGGCTTGCAAGGTCTAATTACTGCAGCGTTTTGATATCCCCAGCTACACTATTGGCAGGAATTTAAGCTATGGTAGAATTCAATGGTGACACCGTTGTAACTGAAAAAGCACAGAATCTGTTTTCAAGCTTGTTCAGGATGGAATCAAGTATTGGATGATGTCAAATAGTCCTGCTGTAAGTTCAGAAGTGTCTTGGATGATTCTAATATGAGATGCTAATTATTTGCAATAGAATGTAAATAAGGTGGCACTAAGTCTTATTTGCAGTGACTAATGAAAGCTGTTGTACTGTAATCAGTGAGATACAGAGCAACAGGGCAATTCATTAGGAAAACCATAGTTGACAAGCAGTTAATGCATGCCAGTCCAGACCTTTCCTCTTGCTTCTGTTTGCCTCTATTATTTCTTCTTGTTGATAATAATAAGTCCCATATGGAAAACGGATAACAAGGATAAGAAGAAAACTAGCAGCTAAATTTTGCCAAGCTATGCCGAATATCTACAGACTGTAAGTCTTCCTTAGCTTTTCTTTGCCTATGAAAAACAACTACCATATTAGGCTGATTGAAAATATAGTGATTTTCTAGTCAGCAAATTGCTAGTCTGAGGGTTTTTTGTGTGATCTCTCCAGACTTGAGCAGAACTTAACTATGCTGCAAATTATTTTATTTTCCAGATATATATTATATTTCAAAGTTAAGCCTCATTTTCACTTCTCATAGCTGAACAGCAGAGCTCTTTTAACAAATAAAAGCACGAAATTGCTTGATACTGCTCTCTTCTCTGTGTTATAGAGTACATGCCTTGGTAAATAAAAGTTGGAACTCTGGAAAAGCTTTTCTGCTCTAGGGCATACATTCATCACAGCCAACAGTAGTGCAGGATACTACCCTGTTTCTAAACTTGGATAGCCAGATTTCTAACTTCTATAACTATCAAGTGGCATAATCATTATGTTTTCTTCCCCACAGATGGAAAAATTAGGAAGGTGATTTCTGTTGTGTATCATTTTTAGAACCGTTTCTTTCGCTGGTTATCCATGGCTACCAGAGAGGAACGCCAGCTCGCTTGATTCCATCAATATTGTATGACCCATCACTTGTTTTAAAAGAATCTGAGGTGGCTTGTCTATTTAAAGGATGAAGAAGAAATGGGGACTTATTTTTGAGCTTCCAGGCAGCCAGGGGGAAGAAAAAAAGCAGCATGGTTATAGAATACCAGAATGTGGGCTACAGCTCCTGGGCAAGAGTGTATTTGGATCTAGGTTCAAGAAAGCGAAATCTAAGAAATAGAGTCTGAGGCCAGTTAAGAGTTTCATTTATTCTTTATCCCCTGTTAAATAAAATGTCATAAATTATGCACACTGAGCTCTTTGCTTCTGCCTGCAGTTGGGTGTCTTACATCTTGCAACACTGCCGGGCACCTAAGCCCAGTCTAAGATCACTGTGGAGTTGTAGTGCTTCCCAGCAGTGTTCCATAATTAAATTTGTTAGTTAAAACACAAGATAGGCACTTAAATTGGAATTCCAGATAAACAGGGAATACTTTTTTTTTTAAATCACAGTATGTCCCATAAATACTTTTTATATATACCTATGTCCCAAATATTACATGGGATATACTGATACTATAAAATTTCTCATTGCTTTTTCTTTTTTTTTTAAAAAAAAGATTTTATTTATTTATTTGACAGACAGAGATCACAGGTAGGCAGAGAGGCAGGCAGAGAGAGGAAGGGAAGCAGGCTCCCTGCTGAGCAGAGAGCCTGATGTGGGGCTTCATCCCAGGACCCTGGGACCATGACCCGAGCCAAAGGCAGAGGCCTTAACTCACTGAGCCACCCAGGCACCCTTCTCATTGCTTTTTTGAAATAGTAGTCAATCTGAAATTCAGATTTAACTGTTTTCATTTTTGTTTTGCTAAATCACACCACCTTACCCACAGCCTACAGGTAAACCTAGCAAACTGTAATAGGGTGATTGTCCCTTTATCACAGAAACTGAGGGCCCACAGTGACTGTCCCTATAGTTGAGGCTTTTTTCCTTTTTACTCTTCTTTTAACCTTTGTGAAAACTTTTTATTTTTTAAGATTTTATTTATTTATTTGAGAGAGAGACAGTGAGAGAGAACATGAGCAAGGAGAAGGTCAGAGGGAGAAGCAGACTCCCCATGGAACTGGGAGCCCGATGTGGGACTCGATCCCAGGACTCCAGGATCATGACCTGAGCCGAAGGCAATCGTCCAACCAACTGAGCCACCCAGGCACCCCCTTTGTGAAAACTTTTTAACCTTTGTTTTTAACCTTTGTTAGGGGCGCCTAGGTCGCTCAGTTGGTTGGGCGACTGTCTTTGGCTCAGGTCCGTGTTCCTGGAGTCCCGGGATTGAGTCCCACATCGGTCTCCCTCTTTGGCAGGGAGTCTGCTTCTCTAGCTGACCTCTCTCCTCTCAGGCTCTCCCTCTCTTTCTCATTCTCTCTCTCTCTCTCTCTCAAATAAATAAATGAAATCTTTAAAAAAGAAAAAAAAATCATTGTTAAAAAGGTTAACGGGGATAGATAGAATGATCATTATTTTCTGGCAAAGAGAGACTTAAAGAATTTTTAAACAGTACATAATAACCAAACCAAAACCTTTTATCACTTGAATATTTCAAGTGAGCTATGGTTTGGTTAGGGCAGTACACGTGCATGCGTGCACACACATTAACTTTCCAGTCAAAATAGCCAGAGAGAGTGTGGCAGGGGAAGTTAGCCGGTTGTGTGACAGGAGTGGGTGTTGCGTATCTCAGAACCCCATTGCCTCTAGGAACTCATGGGGGCCTGTAGCTTCTGGGACACTGCCCCAGAAGGAATCTCACTGATTCTGAGAAGCTTGGTTTTTACTGCACTCACTGTGCTTTTATCCTTGGGGTTTTAAATCTTGGATATTGTACTCACAGTCTGAACACTTGGCGTCAAGGGAACATTTTAAACACTGGTTTCCCCTGGTCTTTGAGCGCAGTGCTCAGTGTCACCAATTGCACATCTTCATTTTGTGTTAGCACCCGTGAGTCCCTGACCATTATTTTGGAGTGTGCCATTCCTTGTAGACCTTTACACCGCATTGCTCCTCCTCTCCACTATGCATTGGAAATCCATTCCTTAGAAAGGTTATGTATGCACTGGCATACACAGAGATCAGGGTTCAGGTGTAAAGACTAGAATCCAGTTTCGGTGGAAAAGCATTTCTAATAGCATATTAAACGGAATACAGTCTCATTGGGATAAATGAAGAAAAGAAACGATCTGGATTGAGCATTGATAGGTAACCTCCAAAGCTGTGACATAAGTATAGGACAATTGCTCCCTCCTCTGTGATGCAGAACTGCCTGCTGAATTTTGGAAGCTGCTATTGCAGCTCTTGGCTCCAGAACCTCACTGCCATGCCCTGACAGAAAGTCCCTGTGTGTGATCAGGGAGCAACCATCATTCCTGCCACCTGCGTAACCGGGCAGTGCATGTGACTGTCTATGCCAGCAGAACAGATAGCCATCTTCCTGTCTTGCAGCACCCACAAAGCTAGTAAGCGGATATTGGGAGTTCTACTAGTGTTAGAAGAGAACTCCAAATGCTTCCAGTCATACTTTCAAGGAAAATCAGCAAAGACATGACCTCTACTTCACTTCCAACTTATTAACCTTGAGCAATATGGAGATTGGTCAAGCCTAATCACAAACTACGAGAGGATCCTTGATGTGATTTTTAGCTTTCCAGCCAATACAGTACAAGACACTCCAGTGGGTGGTTAAAATGGGCTGTTGAATGTCAGTGCACCATAACCAGGATGTGTAACCTTGTTTACAAGTGACAGTTACAACGTATTAATTCATCTGCACAGTATAGAAAGGAAAAATCAATAAAGGCCATGTCATAAGGATCTCAGATGCCATTTGGAAAATGCTTCTGAGGTCCTTCTGTAACATCATTATTATTTCCATCTATAAGGTCATCTACCAATTCTTAAACAATGGCAAGCTTTTTTTCCTGGCCTTAAATTCATAACCGGTTGGAATGCAGAACTTATGACAGATAATTCCATGTTTTACTGGCAGTGTTTCACAACCATTTTATATACAAGGTAAAGCTTCTATATATGGTTGTATCCTTATTCAGAAGCTTTCGCTGTCAAATGAAGCCTGACTCCCGAAAGGACCCTAGGTAGGCAGTATTATTGTGGCCATTACTGTGAATGGGGCTCAGAAACTGATTTCAGAATTAATCTACCTTGATGGGTTCTACTTTGGTTCCTCCAGACACAAGCAAGTAACTTGAAGGGACTGAATTTCCTTCCCTTTTTCACATAGTTTGATGATGGCTGGATTGATGCCAAGTGGGCCATACTCAGATCTGCTCTATTTTTGTTTTATTTCTGGTATAGCCATCACTCCCACTGTCATTATCATTATTTTGTCAAATGGATGCAAACTGAAAAGGTTCTTTAGGAAATGGTGAGAGGCAAATAGGTTAGAATTAGTGATCATCCAGAAATATTTATAAGGCAATCACATCTGTTTTTTCCCTTGGGATTTTCATTTTGTGTAAGGCATAAAGAAATCCACATCATCAGTTCACCTAGTTTTTATACAGACGTAGAAATGTTGGCAAGTAACTTCAAAAGAAACATCAGTTAACAGCTTGAGTATTGAAGTACGGTTCTTCCTCTTATATTACTTGAGGAACCATTGTTGTATAAAAATCACAGTGCAATAAATGCAATAAAAATCATCTTTATTTATCAAAATAACATTTATTACCAAGACATGAAAAATGAAACTGACAAAGTAAGTTACACATTCCTATCAATCTTTTGAAATTTTCATGGATTTTCTCAATAAAAAGGCCTTACTTGCAAATTCCATTTGAGCTATTCTAATCAAATTTTCTTATAAGCTGGTTATAATTGTTAACAGTCCCTTTTGGGGAGATAGGTGATATATATATATATATATATATATATATATGGAGAGAGAGAGAACAACAAAAAGATATTATAGTGTAACTGTAAAATGTAAATCAAAATTCTTGATTTATGTAATCTTTAGAGTGTTATTTATGGAATTTTTCAGTATGAAAATCTTGCCAAGTGTACATTTAGTAAGTTCTATTCTTTTGAATTGCTATACTAGAATAAAAATATTAGAAAAATAAAAATCATGAGAATTAGAGCTAAGTTTCTGTCATAATTCTTTAATAGCAACCCTGTGCCCCACCCAACATATTTTTTTAAACTTTCACTTGGGATTATTACATATGCTCATCAGTTGATGAATACTTGCAGAGGAAAATGAGTTATTGGAGCAGATTAATCATTTGGCTTATAATGTTTACTTACTGGCTTAAATAACTACCAATAACTGTTCTGCTAAGCTTCTACTCAAAAATCCTTATCTTTTTTCTTTGTGTTTGCCTGTCTTCCACACACATTCAGTTGTATAGATTACTGTCAGGTACATATAGAGGAGAGCACTTGCAAGGGTAATGTATTTTCTGGCATTGTAGTCATTCAACCAGCATTTTTTAGGTTATTTATTTATTTATTTATTTTTAGATTTTTATTTATTTATTTATTTATTTGACAGAGAGAGAGAGATCACAAGTAGGCAGAGAGGCAGGCAGAGAGAGAGAAGAAGGGAAGCAGGCTCCCTGCCAAGCAGAGAGCCCGACGCGGGACTCGATCCCAGGACCCCGAGATCATGACCTGAGCTGAAGGCAGCGGCTTAACCCACTGAGCCACCCAGGCGCCCCTCAACCAGCATTTTTTCACACCAGCCCACATGCAGAATCCCTGACTAGTGGCTCTTATTATAAAGGCGAACATAATGGTTCCTATCTTAATACACTTAAAAGTTTGAGAAGAATCCTTGAGGTTTATATCATATTGCCCTTATTTTCAAAAATATCTATATCCAGATTTTTATCAACTTTTTTGTTAATAAAATGTTTTCATTGAACAAAAACAATTTCTAATATTTCAAGTTTTCTTAATTTATTAGAATTTTTTTGATTAAGTGTAATTTAATTTAATGTCAACTATGTAATTCACATGGCTCAAATTGAGATTTTTAAAAGAAAATACAGTGAAAAATCCCTCTTTCTCCTGTCCTCCAACCAGCCAGTTTCCCTTCCCCAGAAAAAGTGAATGTTGGTTTGGGTTAGGTTCCAAGAGCATATAAAAGAAAACTCACATATTATTGACTCAAATACTTAAACAGAGTAGTTCTACAATGTCATCAGGGACTTGGATTTCTTCTATCATTTTCATATGCAACTTTGTAACTTTATTTAACAATCAGTGGTTAGTTCTTATCCACAGTGACTATAGATTTTTGAAGGTGATGACAGGTAAGTAGGTAGCCCACATACAGAGCTCATTTGGTCAGTCTTCCTCCTCCCTCTCTTTTCTGGATAATCACACATGGATTACAGTATAGGACATTCCTGTTCCTTTGGTCCAGGCAGCTTTGTTGAGTCTGGTGTCCTTGTGCACATCTGGATTTTCCATCTTCTTCACAGCAAATTTCCAAGTTCTTTGAGTGCCCAAGGTGCAGGCTTGCAAACATCAATGATGTGTTTGCTGGTCACCACCTCCGTGAAGGCAGGTACTACTCTCCTCACCATCTTTCTTCGTGGGATTCATTCTGTTAGGCCCAGGTTAGGAGGGACAAAAATGGGGGTCTGCCCCTTTCTGTTTTTATCTATCTCCTTTAGCTTCTAATCTCAAGGCTGCCTCTTGGTCCAGTTTGGCTGCTGGAATGCCATCTGTCATTTCTGTATTCCAGGGAGGAGAAAGAAGCCAAGAGCCAAATGGCATGACTCGATAAAGAGCTTTTTCCAACACCCAGAAGAGGTGATGTAGGGAGACATTCTTATCCCAGAGTACTTTATATGAAAGGCTTGCCTGTAGTAGGAGGACCACAAGCAGCGTGACAGAAAGTAGTACCAGCACTGGAATGTTACCAGGGCCAACAGTGGCAGAGGACAGGCTTCACTTATTTATCCCATTTGCCTAGGCTTAGCATTTTTTCATCACTTCCATGTAAAATAGTTGCCTTTTAATCCATTCTCCATTAAAGCAGAACACCTTATTAAGTAAAATTTTACTTAAAAATATGAAATAGAACTAATATCGAGTATTGTATTTGATAGATGTCTTTCCTAAGTTAAAACAAATGTAGCTTTTTATACATGCTTCGGTCCCGTTCAGATTATACATGTGCCTATGTCCCATTTCACTAATACCCCTTTTCAAGCAGGACATTTTATTGTATGGCTTAATTTCAAAGGAAAAAAAATTTTGGAAAGGAGAGGAATAATATGAGGTATCACAGAAAAAGAGCAGTCTACTTTTTATTTGTGCTAAAAACCGTGAGGGCTTTTAAGGGACATCCATTTCCTTTCCAGAGGCTCCATGAGCTAACCCTCAGGAAAAGTAATGGACTATCAGTGGTCATTACAGTATACTTATTTCAGGGCTGAAATTCTGAATATTTTTTTATATAAATTATCAGAGTTAGGGGGAAAAGCTTTTTTTTGAGATGGCAGTGTCATTAAAATATATGAATGTGAAGTATCTATTACTTCTCACAGAGACTTTCATAAAACATACGGAAATCTGTTCCTTAATCTGTTTTCTTTTTTCAGCTTTATTAAGGGATAATTGACAAATAAAATTGTAAGGTATTTAAAGTGTACAGTGTGGTGATTTGACATCTATACATTATGACAGAATTTCCCCACTGAGTTAATTAAAACATCCATCAGCTCACATAGCTACCTACCCCCCCTAAATTTTTTGGTAAATACTTTTAAGATTTACTCTCTCAGCAAATTTTAATTCTGTAGTATAGTGATATCAATTTTAATCACCACATTATATATTAGATTCTCGGGCCTTATTCCTTCTATCACAAAGTTTGTACCCCTTTACCAGTTGCTCCCTGTTCCCCCCCAATTCTCCAACACCTGGCAACCCCTTTTCTACTCTTTGTTTCTAGGAGTTTGATGGTCTTTTCGATTCCACACATAAGTGAGATCATTCAGTATTTTGTCTTTTTCTGTCTGGCTTATTTCATTTAGCATAATGCCCTCCAGGTGTTCACCCATATTGTTGCAAATGACAGGATTCCCTTAGTTTTTTTAAGGCTGACTGATAGTCCATTCTGTGGTGTGTGTGCATACATTACAAAATGGAATATATGTATGTGTATACATACCTGCATGTAAAAAGGACTATTATTCACATATATATCACACTTATTGATGCATTCATACACTGATGGACACTTCCATTGTTTCCATTCCTTGTCTGTTGTGAGTAATGCCGCAGTGAACATGGGAGTGCAGATATCTTTTCGAGATAATGGTTTCATTTCCTCCCTAATCTTTTTGATAATTGAAAATCAGCTCAAAGTGTTACTCTTTCGGAATACAGCCTACCAAAAGGATTTAACAAATAACAGTTACTTTATAAAAATAATATTACTTGTTTCTGCCTTTCTCGACATGTCCCTACCAAAAATGTCGCAATTATGCGTACTATATGGCATTAATATATGTTCCTTTTTAGAAGACATTACCGTTTGACTTTGGAAGCTTGCTTATGGTGATCTCCTTTCTGCCTAGTGTCATCCTAACACATCACATTAAGCTAATTTATTAAGCATTTAACGTACAGTAGTTATGAATAGGATTAGGTCGTCTGCTTTATTTAGGCCACCTTGGTGTTTATAATTTCTAATGCTTTTCCTTGAATAAAACACTGTCACTAAAAAAAAAAAAAAAAACACTGTCACTATTTCTGAAAATTTGAATGGGTTGTCAAGTGCTAAACGGATTTGATTTTTTTTTTTTTTTTTTTAGTTATTCAAATAGATTTCAGAACAAGAGGAATTTAGCTTTGTTAATTACAAGGACATATCATAGTACCTTCTTTAAAGATTTAGGGTCTTATTAGAGTTGTTTTTGTTCTGTGATACTCTTTTTAAACAGAGGAAAGTGAAGTGTGGGATTTTTCCTCACCGCACGCAGCGTGGTATCAGGAAGGTGGCCAACAGCATGACCTTGGCCTTTAAGCCCATTTCCTCACTGTAAAACTGTAATAATAGTTCCGACCCTGAATGGTTGTTATGAGTTTGAAGATGAATTGACATCTGAAAGGACCTGGCTAGCGTCTGGTATAGACTAGTTCAGTAACCATTGATTTTTCTTTCTTTCTAATGTTAAAATTTCATGTTGTGTGTTTAGTGATCTGTGTAGAGATGATTAGAGATAAAAAGTTCAGTAGTGACATATAAGATTGTCCATTTTAATAACTCTCTCTTTTTGATTTGGAGCTCCAAAGCTAATGCTTTGGAAGATTTATCCTCCTATACCTATAATTCTCTCCGTTGCTACCATATCAATGGTGGCGGTGTTGGGGTAGGTTGGTGGCTATGTGGGAAAGTCACCAATGTTTTTCTTGGATGGTAACTGAAAACATAATCATGGATTTTTATTTTGTTTTGTTTTGTTTTGGTTTTAGTTCTGTAGATATATTCTTACTCCATAATATCCAGTTAAAACCTAAGGATAAGCACATTGCTAGAAAATAACATTTCTTCCCAAGAGTCTGAGTGGCTGATCAGACTGTAGACACTTGGCCTTGTTTGGATCAGAATGAGCGGGCCTTTGGGTGACAAATTAATGCAGGACTTGTAACTAGACAAAACAATAGAGACCACAAGTTTATGCCACTGTGGATCACTGTTTGGCACTGAAGGCAACTGGCTGACAGATGGCTATCCTCTGTGCAGACTCTTAACTAGGCCCCTGAGAAAATTCTTAAAAATACTTCAAGTATTTACAGCTTAAATCAATGCATCTAGATTAAAAATTGAAAATTTAGAAGTCGTACTAATATGTTAAAAATTCTTAACATTTTAATGATTATGATTTTTTAACCATTTCATAAACTCAGAGTAGTTATAAGATCATTATAAACTTACTGGGTTCTTTTTTTTCTCCTGAAATTCTAGTTGCCCTCATTAGTCCTCTATTTTGATTCCTATTTCAAATACCAGCTGTCCTGGAGTGTCCTATCAGAAATCTTTGATATGTTTTACAGATAATATGTGCATGCTTGATGCCCACTGCCCTGTGTTTCTGCTGCATTTTGTGATCGTTACCACAGTGTAGAAAATTTTAAAGATAAAAAATTAAATGACAATTTTTTTTTATCATTACCTTTTATTTTTTAATAGACTCGCCTGTCACTGTAGTCATGGTCGCCATGAAAGAATGCTGGCGTATGATGTGCATTGTGAAGCAGTCAGGTATTCCCCAGTTGATGGATAGTTCATCTCATTTAAAACAGAAATCATGGACTGAATATATTTTATAATAATTCTGTCAGACCCACTCATTTTATGTGTTAAGGAACCTAGTAGAGGGAGCATAAAATCAAAGAGCAGGTTTCAAATCTAGGTTTTGTCACTTATAGTGTGACCTTTTTTGAGTTATTTAAGCTAGCTTAAGTTCAGTTTCATATTTATAAGATGGAGATAATAACTATAATATCTACTTCAAATGACTTTTATGCACACTGGAAGCTATTCAGATGTGAAGGGTTTAGGATGTTGCCTGGTACCAGGCACATCCCCAGGAGAGGGACACTTGTATTTTTGTTGTTGACATCAACTTCATTTTCATTTCCTTTGAATTAACATTTCTTATATGCCCGAGCCCAGCATTATTCCTGTGAATGTAAGAAAGACAGAATTGTTACTATTCATTTTAATATAAAAATTTTCATCAAAATATTAATATGTCTGTAACCAAATTCTTATATAACTGGGGGTATCTGTTAAATGACATTTGTGCATTTAGATGTTCATTATAATTGACATTCATATAGCTGGTCCACTTAAAAAAAGATTTTTTTTTTAAAACTTACTCTTACCCTTTTGCAAAGAGTAGTCTTTACCAAGTGCTCGGTGATATCATTACATTCTTGCACACCCTGAGAAATATTTTTGTGTGAGCAGGTGCTGTGTACTTCTACTTACATACCTTATTTACTTCTCGCAATAAATGCAGCAGGTGAGGATTTCATCGTCATCTCCAAGAAAGAGAATATGAGTCTCAGAGAACTTTTAGGGTTTGTTCAAAGTTACACCTGGCCTTGTGTCACTATTAATTTCATTCAATCACCTCTACTTTCCATAAGTGCTACAACTGGAACAAACTGTGGGAATTTCTTCTCTGTTTACTGGGGAACAGACTGTGCCTCACTCTAAAGAACATTCTAACAGTATCATAAAATGATGGGCTGACCTCCCTTACCAGTTGTGAGATAGCACAGACAGCATTGTTGCTTGGCAGGAATGTATGAAAAAAATTGAAATTTATATGAATGACTGAGTTTATATGAAAGACCTTCCAAAGCTCTAAATCAGGACTTGCTAAAGATTTGTTTTCTCATACCCTCCTCTAATCAAGTGCCATATCCAAAAGATCTTGCCTTCACAAGTTTTCTTTAGAAACCTCAAAAACATAATGCTACAGAAGAGATGCATTAAACAAATATTTGATTACCTATCATGTGCCGGGAACTTGGCTAAGCAGGTAATTTGTGAGTTCTTGAGGTGAATTTTGAATAACTCTTTGAGGATAGAGACAATGATGTGCCCTCATTAACATCTAGGTAATAGATGGTTCTATAATAAATGGTAACAAATGTCTACTCACCAAAAGCATTTTTCTTATAAAATGAGCTGTATGTTCCTTGCTGGCAAATGGAATTGCATACGCTCCATACCCACAGCCAGCTCCTTGAGCACCACAGTCAGCCTCTTAGCAGACAAAAAGCTTAGATTTCTTAATGAATGAGGTAATAAATACTCCTCTTGTTTAAGGCACTTTAGTCACAATCTGTCTCTTGAAGGTAGAGCATCCTCACTGATGGAGACAGGAGAAGTGGAGGGGGCACTCCAAAGGTAAGATTGAGGATGTAACATCTTGTTAGAGGAAGAGGGAGAAGGAAAAAAGTAAACATATAAACAGAGATTTGAGATCTTGAAATTTAAATAAAAATTGTTTTTAGATTTCATTGAAGGCACGATGGCATTATCAAAATCTTGGATTCTTTTTAACCTTCCTCTTGCTCCCCATGGCTCTTGTCCTTGGGCTCATGGACTCATGCTTGCAAGATAATTGGCCTCATCCACAGTCAGCCAATTCAATTCTCTTGAATTTGTGTTTTTAGGAAGGCAAATCTTTCTCAGAAGTCCCTTAACAGACTTTGTAAATCTTAGTGGCCAGAACTATGATAACTCTTCAATCCAAAACGCCTCTTACCTGGAGTATTCTAACAACCCCGCCAACTACTCCTCCTCCCTTGAGTCTTAACACACTTGAATCCAACGAGTGCCACCATAGTTTTCTACCCAAGACACAGATCGAATCACATCATTCCATTGTTTAAAAATTGTTGGGTGCTTCCCTTTGGATACTGTTCCCCCCAACCCCTTCCCCATCCCAGATCACCCTACAAAGTGCATGCATTAAGTCCTCAATGGAAGTGGATTGTATTCTAGTTCTATTAATTGTGAACTATTCATAAACACATTTTAGATCAGATACTGAGGTTCTTTTTTTATTTAAAAAAATAGATCTTCAAGTCACTACAGATGGTGTATTATAGAAAGAAATAGGATTTATTGAGCAAATATTTATTATGCACTTCTTGTGGGTCATATACTATACTTGGAGTCCAGGATTAAATCAAACACAGTGTTGACTTCAAGAAGCCTGTAGTCTAGAAAGGAAGACTTATTAGAATGAACAAGTAATTTCAAGGGTAATAAGTGGGAAGAAAGAAGAGGGTGACAAAAGACCCAATACCAGGAAGACTTTGAGCTTTCCCAAAGAGATGATGTGTTCAATAAGAACTGAATGTGTCTGTGTGCAGAAGGTGGGTGTGTGGCATAGGGTCTGGGAGAGGTAGGGGTAGTTTGGCTGGAGGACACGAAGGAGGACACTGCGATGATCTGGATAAGAGATCATGGCGGCTTAGACTACAATTTTCTTTTTAAGATTTATTTATTTATTATTAAGGGTGGGAGGGATGGGGGGAGGAAGAGAAAGAATCTCAAGCAGACTCCCGACTAAGTGCTTAGTCCCACTTGGGCTTGATCCCACAACCCCGGGATCATGACCTGAGCCAAAATTAAGAGTCCAATGCTTAGCGTCTGACTGAGCCACCGATGTGCCCCTTGGACTAGAATTGAAGCAGTGAGGGCAAACAGAAAATACTGAACATGGTAAAGGGTTGTATGTTTAGAATAAACATGGGACTAATGAGTTACTGACTTGAGCAGATCGAGAAGACTATTGTTTCCTTCTTGAAAGGATCAAGGCTTGGTTAGAGAAAGAGGATCCCAAAAACATTTGGAAAGAGTATGTCGGCAGCCACCCAGTCAACCACTTGGAGAACTAAAGTGCTGTTCAGGATATTGCCATTGCCACAAGGGTGCTGTGCTGTCCTGATGATACACCCTCTTCATGTCTCTGCCTCTGTTTCTTGTCATTGCCATTAGATGTAATGTCCATACCTTTCTGGCATATGTTGACCCTGGTTTTCTTGACTTTATGGCTCTAACTCACTGCCTTCTCTCCGTTTCTTGATTTTAATGTCCCTATACTTTTTGAGCCCCTCTATGTGTTTCATTGTCCCATAAAGCGAGTTGACAGGTTGAGTTAGAGAATACGAAGTACAGAATGTCCTGTAGGGCAGCATCTCCTACCCGCTGCCCAGAGAGCCATCACCATTGCTGCAGAACGGAAAGCATGGCACCTTTTTTTTTTTTTTTTTTTGTCCATTTGTGCTATAAATTGTTTTTAGCGTTAACTCTGTCTAAGTAACACTAGGTCATGGGAAGAACACATGCTTTGTAGTTATTAAAACTTTGATCTAACTTGTGGCTTTTCTGTTCATCAGATATATGAACACGAGCCAAGAATTATTAAGTTCTCTGTGCCTTGATTTTCTCATCCGTAAAAGAGATACAACATATCTTGGCTTGTTCTAAGGATTAGAGAGAGTAGTACAAGTAACGGGTCTAGTATATTCTTATCTGGCATTAGGGGTGGTGGTAGCAGGAGTGATAGCCAACGAGGGAATCACTGAGGCAAGGGGAATAGTGTGGAAGGCATGGAGGTAATGGGAGCTTGTGATCATGACTCTTGTGGGGGTGGTGACAGTGGATTGTACACAGAAAAAACTGCCCTTGGCTCAGAAGGGCTATGGGTAAGAAAGGCACTCAAAGCTTCAAGGACTGTCCAGTACAAAGGAGTTTTTAAATTTAGTTGGGCTCTATTGTTAGGAAACAAATCACTATGCTCACTTAAACTTGGACCTTGGAGAGTGTATTTTATGAGTTCAACGCTGAATTACTTTCACAGTTCAAGAACACTGACAAAGTGACTTAAAAGTGTACAACAATTATCTAACTATTTCAGAAAGTCAATTTAGAGGTGGAAAGTCTGTATTAAAATGGAAAGAACAATGCTCACTTGCATGTACTTTAAAGAGCAAGTTAAAGCCTCGCTTCTTGGCCAAAGTGCATTATAGTCATTCAATTACGTCCTTTGAGCTTTTCTGTCTTTTTGACAGAACAAACTGATTTCAAAGTATAGCTTTGTTCTCTGTAATAAACTGTTTTGTATAAAAACTTGCAGGCAGAATTCAGATCACAGTGTGCATATTCTCTTTGTTTTAATTATTTTCAATACTTGTTCATTTGAACAGCTTTAGTGAAAAAAACTTCTCAGAAATAAACAACATGCAGTAAACATGTTTAAGAAAGTAAATATAGGGATGTTAATCCTAACACTTGTTAAGCCTTTAGTTTATAGACCGGTCACTATGCTGAGATATTTACATAAATTATCTTAGTAATCAAAACAGTCATGAGATGGAAACCAGTATTATCTTCATTTTAAAGATAAAGAAACTAAAACTTAGACTTCCCCAAGCTCTCATGCCTTGGGAGAGACAGAGCCAGCATCCACACTTCATGTTTTTAACTACACTGTTGATTGAGCAAGTTCTTTATTATTCCCTCTTCCTTGATTGTTTAGCAATAATTGGATTAATAAAGACTGAGTTCAAATTCAATGGAAGTTGGAGCCTATACTTTGAGAGTTGAATCTCTGATCTACTAATATGCCCCTAATCTCCTCCCATTTTTTAATTGCATGCCTTTTTCAAATTACGGCTTAGGTTATCATTTGTTGTAGATTAAAGGCAGAGAATACATTTAAAATAATAATAATGAAGCTTGGGTTTTTTCCTCGAAGTCTATAATAGTAGTCTGTAATAGATGTTTGCATGGTATTTTTTTTAAAGCACAACTTCTCTACCTTAGATGTCCTCATTCTCTTATTCAGAAAGACCAACTTAATAAAAGTAAATCATGTTAAATTAATAATTCTATAAAATTACAGGCTCATTTGGAAATAAAAGTTACTCATTAAGAATATGAAAGAGTACAAGGATTGTGCCCATTTAAAAATTTTAATTTTAAATTTAATTTTAATTTAAAAAATTAGGTACTATTTAATTTCAAATGGCTATAGATCTTCTGCATTTTTTCATAGATTCTATTGTGTTTCTATGTGTCTGAATGTGGTTATCTCTAGGTTATGGAAAAACAGATGATTTTTAAGTTTCTTTATTCATTTTATCTCTCATTCCTAGCAATTAAGAAAAATCTTTGTCAGTAATTTTTTTAAAATAAATTCCCTTTTAAATTAGTTTTGATTGTCCACAACAAATAGAGTTGTATTTTGGGTTTTTTTGTTTTGTTTTGTTTTGTTTTTTAAAGGTTTTACTTATTTATTTATTTAATTTATTTATTTATTTGACAGAGAGAGAGAGAGAGAGAGAGATCACAAGTAGGCAGAGAGGCAGGCAGAGAGAGAGGGGGAAGCAGGCTCCCTGCTGAGTAGAGAGCCCCATGTGGGGCTTGATCCCAGGACCCCGAGACCATGACCTGAGCCAAAGGCAGAGGTTTAACCCACTGAGCCACTCAGGCACCACTGTTATTATTATTATTTTTAATCCAGAAGGAAAAGCAGCATTTTATTTTGTTTTTTTTTAAAGGGGTGAGACAAGTATAAAAACAACATATCCTACTTAAAATATTCAGAAAATGTGTTGCAGAAACAGGTCAGTGCTATGGAGATAAAAATTTGGGAATTCTCAGTAGACAAATGGGTACAGTAGATTACTTTAGAAGTAAGTGTGGATAGAAAGGAGATAATTTCCAAGGACTGAGCCCGGAGACTCCCTAACATTTAGGGCTCGGGATGGTGAGGAGGACACATCAGAACACTGAGAAGGAGACGCAAGCAAGGCTGATATCCTGGAAGCTAAAGGGAAGGACATTTCGGAGGGAGAGAGGGAGAGCTGTGCCCAATACTGCTGAGCCATCAAGGGAGCTGAGAACTGAGAAACCACCATTGGATTTATGAACCAGGAGGCACGTGACTGAGGAGGCTGGTTTAGGTGCAGTGGGTAGGACACAGACTAAAATGCGTTCAAGAGGGCACAAGAGAAATTAGAAACTGAGGTTCTAGGTAATTTTTTTTTTTAAAGATTTTATTTATTTATTTGACAGAGAGAAATCACAAGTAGATGGAGAGGCAGGCAGAGAGAGAGAGGGAAGCAGGCCCCCTGCTGAGCAGAGAGCCCGACGCGGGACTCGATCCCAGGACCCCGAGATCATGCCCCGAGCCGAAGGCAGCGGCCCAACCACTTGAAAGGCAGTTTTCTATAAACTGAGAGAGAGAAACAGGTCAGTAGGAGGAAGTAAGGTCTAGGTGAAGAAATAGTATGTTGGTTTGCTAAAGAGAGCAGTGACATGAGGAGAAATTGATGACATTAGAAAAAGAAGAGTGGATTTCTAGGACTTTGTCCTCAGATGAGAGACTGAGGTCTGGATGCGGGTGGAGAGGTTGACCCTGTAAGTCTGTGCAGTCCTTGAGTAGAAATGGGAGGGAAGGTAGGACATGTGGGCCACAGTGAGGCAGGTGGAAAAATGTCACCGATGAAGAGGGTCTTCCTGGTGGAGTAACTAATTTTCATTTCTTCTCCTGTAGGTGAAGAATTTTCTAAAAATGCTTTGCCATGGTAGTTTATTTAAACCATCTTCACAGACATATTAAACCTTGCTATGAGATGTATCATCCGCTCTTCTGGGTTAGAAACTTGGGAGAATTTAAACTTTCCAGAAATACCAGATTTTCTACTTCAGTCCCTTTGATTCCAATTGCCTTTAATATGTTCACCCAATTTTAACTTTGTAAAACCTTATTCGGCAGTTTTCTTCCTGATATGTTGTAACTGTGAGAAAGTCCATTTTATTTCTTGGAGCTTTCACATTTAACTTGAGAAAGCCCTGTTTTCCAGATATTTAACCAGTTTCTAAATTACTTAACCAGGTGCCAGCATAGTGCATTTAATGTACCAAGTAATGATTACTGATTGCTGGTCAATCCATATTCTAATTGCTATTCTCCTCAAGGTATTGTTCTCTTGGGGGAAATTGTCAGCTGTTCAATGTTTTGAGACCAGAAACATTTAAAAATGCATTAAAACTTAAACTTGGAGCTTGCTAGAAACACATTTAGCTGGCTTTACTACTAGGTTCTAATCACTTCTTTCATGTAATGAATATGACTTCATTTTGTGTTAAAGTCTGTTTTCTCAGGCAGATGGATATAACCATTTTCTGAAATTATTGCCACAATAACTGCTAATAATATAATCATAATTACTTCCTTGGATTTATATGTATGTGTCAATTCTACTCAATCAAAATATTCCCATGGAAAATATGCTGGTAATATAAAATATTAACATATTTTTGTTGGCCGTTTCAGTGTGGGGAAATCAATTTAACTCTATTGTCCAAAAATGCTAATATAACGAATCTAAATTATCAATAATAATTTGAGAATGACTAACAGGAGAGAAAAAAGAAAAGGAAAAAAGGTAACCTCTACTGGCTACTTTATTTCCTGTTATTTGTAGCAGATCTCTCATAGTTGAGGCTTATTTTGTTCAGGAATCTAGATAACAAAAGAAGTAGTCTCTTAAAGTGATGTCTTAGTGCTTATGGACTTTTTTAATAGTCGCTGAATAAAAATGTCACAGCATTTTGGAAGGTATATGAAGAAAATATAATGAACTAACTTAATCACCATTATTCGCAACAAACATTCAGTTTCATAGATTATATTTTATTCAGGTTCTTAATGTTTCTCTTTTCTTTCTTCTCCCCTATTTGACCTGGTAACTTCTTACCTGAAAATGGGAAAAGTTGACTTTCTTTCTTTACTGCTGTCTCTTGTTAGACACATTATTAAGTTTGCAGGTGATTCAGAATCAGAAGATGTAAAAAAATACATATATGCATGTGTCTTAAGTGGGTAACAACAACATATGAGGAAAACTGAAGCATTATGGGCACAGCTCAGTACGAGGAAACACAAAATAGAATTGTTAAAGACCTCCTTACTAAGATTAGCACAGTAAAGCGTTGCCGCCTCAGCTGTGAAATACAGGCTTTGTGAAATCTAGAAACTTCTTGTGCCGTCAAGAAATTCCTTTTACCATTCTTAATATACTTCTGTATTGTTAATATATGAGTTGTTCCTCCATGTATTCTTTATTTCTCACTTTTCACTAGCATTGCATCTTTTAAACTGTGTGTTTAACCATAGGCTACAATAATGAAACAAAATACTAAAATACTTATTTCAACAATATTTTGACTCTCACAAACATTCCAGTTTCTTGAAATTACCTTCAGAGTCAGTTTATAAGCCACACAAGAAAAGGCCTGTTTACTTCATAGTCTTCCCTCATTGATCAGAAATGATTTTATGAGTTTTTTGTTGTTGTTGTTGTTGTTATTTTAATTAAACTTTCAAAGGGCTTCTAATTTTTTTTCTAAGGTTAAATCTACCCTCAAGGGGAAAAATTTCTGCTACCATTGAAAACAAAGATGCTGTGGGCCCTGAGGGCAATTACAGAAAAATTGGCAGATTGTTCTGAACAGAGAGAGGAGAATCAAGGGAGTAAGAGTGTGACTTCCCCCAGAAACTTTTGAAGAGGTTTCTTGTTAATCAGGTGCTCACATATTTAAAACTCCATCGTTGCTCTCTTGCCATGAGCCAAGAAAGTACATTTTGGGTTTGGGGATTTTTTTTTTTAATCTCTTTATTTGCTCATCTGTTTCTTGGGGGAGGGAATATGCTGTATTCACTTCTGAATGCCCACTTTTAATATACTGTTTGGCACATAGCAAGAGCCCAGGAAACGATGGCAGAATAAATATCTATTTCTTGGGAAGACAAATCAGTTCATCTTTACTTAAGAATCATGTTTATTTAGGTTTTTCTTGATTTTAACAATGCAGTGGTTATAAATTCATTCTTTCAATCTTTTCACATTTTTGGAGAACTGAGGATACAGATGTGAAAAAGAGACATAAACCCCCAGCCCTCCCAGAGAATAAATTCTAAAGAAAGAACATGATAAAATAAATAAATAAAATACATACTGTGTTAGATGATGAAGTAGGCTATGGAAAAATAAACAAGGAAACACCTGCTTCGGGATGGTGGTGGAGCTGGTAGCCAGTCATTAGCCCACCTGGATAATAGAAGCACTGGGGACCAGAGCAACTACCATTGCGGAGAGGAGTCTATACGTATCTCTTATAGCTGCAGTCGAGGCAGGTATAGCTGCCCCTGTGAGGTGATGTCTGTAGCTGCTAAGGCTAGAGACTGGGAGTGGTGCCTTGACCCCAGAAGTGGGGTATCAACTTCAGAGCAGTGAAACTAGCCAAGTTTTGGCAGTTGTATGCAGCTGAACTGGCAGAAAGAAAGACTGGAAGAGCCTCAGCAAAGAGTCGGTTCTCCCTCATGATGTTTACTATATTCTGAAGTCCAGGACAGTGAGGAGTTGCACAAGATTAAAAGTAAACAGAAAATGTTTTCTTGACGTTTCCTGAGGTTCCTGCCAGTAAATCGCATAAAGCTCTAGAAGACTATATCCTAGGAGCTAGGAACTGGGGCAAGTCAGAATGGACTCTTAATTAATCTGCTACTTCATCTAGGGTCAGCTCAGTCCCTGACTGGATTAAGGTAATCATTCCCTTCCTCCTAAAAGAGGAAAAAAAACCAAATCATTGTTTTGATCTTTGTTTTTTAATATGTAGATAATATCCAGACTTCTAATAAGACATTCCTAGGGATGTCAAGAGATAGGACATATGAACACACACACACACACACACACATACACACACACACACAGATTAGTAATACGCAGAGAATTCTGGCATTAGAGTTATTAGACAAGGGCTTTAATTGAGATTAAAATATTTAAGAAAATAAAATAGATTAGAAGATGGAGTGTTTTACTGAAGAGTTAGAATCTCAAAATTAAGAATAAAATGAAATTCGAGAATTGAAAGATAGAAGATCTGAAATTAAGTAGATGGGTAAAATGATGAATACATGTCAATTTAGACAAACAGTAAACAAAATTGGTGAGCCAGAAGACAGCTGGAAAATATCCAATCAGAAGCATAGAACATGTCATGGTAGGACACATATATAATTTAAACAGTTGAAATTAATTTTAATTTACTTAACCTTATGTATTTAAGTATCATTTCAACATATAATAAGCATATAAGTATTAATCAGTTACTTTGTTTTTATTCATGCCAAGTCTTTGAAATTGATACATATTTTATACTTCACCACATCTCGTTTTAGACTCTCCATTTCAAGTGCCCCATAGTCATATGTAGCTATGGCTACCATATTGGACAGCTCAGATTTACATCCTTAAAATTAGAATCCCAGAAAGAAGAGAGGAAAAAATCAGAAACAATATTTTTTTTTTAACAGTGGGTAGGAAAGGGGATAGAGAATTAAATATTGACATTGGGGAGGACACAAGGAGATACATAGTTTTAAATAAAGACATTGGGGGGAGGTGTCTGGGTGTCTCAGTCATTTAAGCAGCTGCTAACTACTCAGGTTATAATCCCGGAGTCCTGGGTTCAAGCTCCGCTTGGGCTCCCTACTCAACTAGGAGTCTGCTCTTCCCCCAACTCATGTTCTACTCTCTTTCTCTCTCTCTCAGTATAAGTAAATAAACTTTAAATAAATAAATAAAGACATGGGAGGGCGTCCTCACAGGGCAATATTTGAGGATAGAAATGAAGGAGATGGGGAAGTAAGTGAGCCCTGCAAATGGATAAGAGTAGAAGACTGAAGGCAAGGGCCTGAGGCAGAAGTATGATGGGATTTTTTAAAAAACATCAAGGAGCCTAGTGTATGATGGAGGGATTAACTGGTAGACAAGGAGATTATATCAGAGAAGCACAGCGAGCCAGATCATTTAAAGCCTCAATAGACTTATTAACATTTATCTAGAAGTAAGGAATACATATATTTTATTTACTCACTTTATAATAAGGGGGGGTACTCAAGTTTTAAAAATTAGCTTTGGGTTTTCTGCTGTTGTTAATTAAAAAAAAAAAGAAAATGTGTCCTGAGAGTGACTAGTACAGTCCTATAATGCCTTTATAAGTATACCACTAAAGACGTAGTGGGAAGAGTAAGGGAAGCTGTGCGGGTTTTTTTGAGGTTGGTTTTCAGAAATTCATTTCTTTTTCCCCTAGTCCCTAGAATATGATCAAACTCTGTTAGCATATTTTTTTTAAATAACACCTTTTCCACACTGTGAATATATCTAGCAAGAAAATCAATATAGTTATTCATTTCCAGATTTGTTACATGTGGGTTTTTTTTTTTTAAGATTGAAAATAACCACATTCCATTAGTGAGTTAAGCATGGATTTTTTTTTTTAAATTTGTAAGTGGCTCAATCTAAAGTATATTATATATTAGGATCAAGAAGAGATCTAGTTAAAAAGGTAAGACACTTCCTTATCTGACAAATGAAGGTTGTAAAACTGAGGATGCCTAGCTCTTGTATATGGTCTTCTTGCTCAGAAGTATGTAAAAATGTAATTCCTATAGCCAATCTGGGAAAATAAATATGAATCTTCATTTTCTGAGGTTGGATGAGACAATTATGGTAAAGGATCTGTCTTAGAAAAAGAAAAGTGATAAGAAAAGGTTGACGAGTGTGAGGACTCAGTTTCTTCAAGGATTGATATTAGCTTGCTTTACACTTCTACATGTAATCTAGAGAAAAGTAGGACTCAGTGAAATAGAGGTTTTAGAGAACACAGAACTTTCTAGTACAAAGTCAATGAGTTGGTAAGGGTCCTTGGGAAAAACCATGCAGCTCTGTGTAGGTGGGCATTTGAGTGTTGAAATGGGCAAATGCAACATTCTGTAGCTGGTCATTCAAAATTCAGTATACATATATTCCTGTGTATGACTTTGAAGCAATGGCTTTTTTTCCTTTTTGAAAGGTATCTGGACAGTTCCTTTGAAAATTCAATTAAAATTATGAGCCATTTCCCTAGGGAAAAAACTCAAAATCCCCGCAATAAAAAGTCAGGTTTAAAGGTAGTGGTCTTAAATTCACTAAAAAGTAACAAAATGATTTTCCTCAATCCATTCACTCAGTAAGTGAAGAAATATTTATTGAACTTCAGTTATAAACTTGATCCTAAATTAAGTACTGGAAATACACAGAGACCAAGACAAATTTGGCAGCAGACCTCACATAGGTTACAATTTGGGGAAAGAGATAGATAAGAAGGCATTTATGTCATAATGTGGTAACTGCTGCCACACCCTTACCAAAAATGTTTTGGACACCTCTGGAGAGGCACCTAATTCAGACTGAAGGGTGGACAAAGAGATTTCAGAGATAGTTGTGAGGAGCATCTAACTGACATCCAGTGGTTACTTTCAGTCAAATTTTTAAAAATTCACAGGCACAATGTTATTATATCTATATTTCAAAGATTTAGTAATTGTAGGTCTAGCATACATCAAGATGGATAAGTGGAATGAATAAAAACTAAAATGAATAAAAGGATAAAAACAATTTTTAAATGCACGATTTTTTTGAACTTAAGATAGAGGCTGAGCGAGAGCACAATAAAATAGACATATATATGCAAACACATATGAAATAAGTAAATTAACTTATTTACTTAAACAGGCCTGGAGAAAACTGACATTGTGTTAACAGACACTTATTTACCAAACCCCCGAATACTAGAATAAAAGATAGTATCCTTGAAGCTTGATCTGAGTAACTTCCTTTACAAAGTAAGTATTTTTTAGCTCATTATCCTAAATATTGTACTAGAAGGGATTATTAATGGAATTGAAGATTTTTTATAAATTACAGAAAGACAGGAATACTAAAATACTATATTTTACATTTAAGGTTGATTTCACAAGGATGACCAAACAATCTTTATTAGTCAGTGTAAGAAAGAGTTCCTGTCACAGCAGACAAGCCCTGGAACCTCGCTAACACAGGACAGTAAAGGTTGCTTTCTCTCCTCCACGAGATGCAGTATGCGCCGGGCAGCCTACCTCTATCACATAAGCAAATCCTCAGACCACAGTTTCTTCTGAAGGGAAAGAAAGGTGGAGAAGGCACTGGCTCTTAATCGCCTGACCCCAGATGTGACACATGTCACTTCAACCCCTTCGAAGAGGTCTGAGGTAGTCACACAGCCCAACGTCATTGTAGAATAGTCCCGGAAATGTAGGAAGGCCCGTGGAATATTTGGAATATTTGGTGAGCCCTGCCACACCCTTCGTCATTACATTCTTTGAGGACACTTGTCAGTAAAAATATTACTGAGACCTGACAAAGCAATGAATGTGTTTGTGCCTGTGTTACGCACCCCTCGTGTACAAACACGTCCTTCTTTTCCAGAGCTCTCTAAAACAGGAAATTTTCTCTACACCAGAGAAATATTTGACTACTATTACAAAGCTCTGTGGCCAAGTGATCACAGGATGAGAGGGAAAGGGGCACTTCACTGTTACACTGTAGAGAGATACGCTGTTAGGAGAATTGCTATTTCCTCCCCCTTTATCCTTCCTCAGGATGGAAGTAATGGGTTAAGTAGGAAACTGTGGCACCACTTAACAAAATAGGGACTATGAGGAAGAAGAGTTGCCCCCCCCCCCCGCCATCGGGAGAAAATAAGCCTGCATTTAAACATCAGGAACTGGAAGAGGGAGAGGGAGGTGGAGGAGGCAACATTCTGTACCCAGATAGAAACGGAGACCTGTAACTCAAAAAAGTATTTAGCATAGAGAGGTAAAGTTTGGAGCTAATAGCCACAGGTTGAGGCCTCGGAGCCCCATGCACCCTCCAGTGGAAAGACTCACATTTAGGGCTGATAGTGGGAGAAGGTGGAGGAGTAAGAGGATCACAGGGGCAAAGAGAAGTGGATGAGGAGAGTGACCTCCGGGCCAGCAAAGGATCTGCTAAGAGGTCTGGAAGGAGACGGAAGAAAAAGAATAGCTCTTTCCACCCAGTTTAGAGATTAGAAAATACAAATGAGGCATCATTCTGGATCCGCACCACGGGCCCGTGCAGGGTCACGAACAGCCAGTCCTTCCCCAGTGGACTCTGCTTCCAAACACTGAACTATACACAGTCCACGAGCTGTGAGGAAGTCCTGGAGAAAGTCCAGCTACCAAGTAAGACAGAGTGAATGACAAAAAGCACTTTTTCTAATAAAAACCTGGAATTAAGAGCCATCTCTGCCTAAAAGTGTTTCTGGAGAGACTGGGATGTGGGGGAATAGATTACGAAGTCAGTATTCAAATGCTGGTGGTGGAATTACCATCTCGGGATCTGGGCGGCTTTCAAGGTGGAGAACAAACTACCATCTCTCATGCAGATTATTAGAGTTGTCTCTTCCCTGGCCTCCCGGCTTCTCTCCTGTCCTCCTCCTGTCTGTTCTGAGCACAGCACCCAGGGTGGGCTTGCCTGAGTGTAGGTCAAACCAGGTAACTCTTCTCAGAACCCTCGGTGGGGTAAGAGATGTACAAGGCCAAAGCATCTGTCCCCCTCACGACTACAGCCTCACTTCAGCTGCTGCTGCCCTGGCTTCGTTCTTTGCAGCTGTCTGGCCACCTTGCTGTCCCCAGAACACATTCAGTCTGTGTGCGCAGTTCCTGCTGCCTGGAACATTTTTCCTTTTGAGATATGTGCACGCTCACCCCGTGGGTCCCTGCAGATCTCCGCTCCATTTACTTTAACTGAGAGCTTTCTTCTGACCATCCTTCGTAAGATAGCGAGCCTGATCCTTGGCATGTCTGCCCTGCCTGGGTCTCTCTGCATGCTGACCGCCCTCAGACGTGTGTTTGTATGTGTCTGTCTCTGGGACCCTCCTCCTGCCTTACCCCCAGAACACAGGCTCCGGAAGGGTGCGTGTCTTCTCAGTTTCCCTCTGTTCTTCCTAAAACAGAGCTTGGCCTGTGATAGGAGCTCGAGATGCTTTGCAGTCACCTGTATTTCCTTTTTGTTATTAGAAAAATATGTATCTATACCTATATTTCACTTTTTAAGTAACTTTAAGTAATTTCTACCCCCAATGTGGGGTTTGAGCTCGCAACCCTGAGATCAAGAGTCTCACGCTCTACCCCTGAGCCAGCCAGGAACCTCTGTTTCACTTTTAATAAGACTCTTTTAACACTCCCCCAAAAGAGAACATAATGTTAGTTTATATTTGTGTAAATTTAACTTTAGGCATCATTATTTTGTTTCAGCGCACACTTGCGAGCAGCTGCTGGAGACCACTGCACTCTGCCATCCCCATTCTTCTAGGCCAATTAATCCTTGCCATGTACTATTCGTGTTGTTCTTAGGAAATAAATTACTTCAAGCTGACTTAAGGAAATAAGAATAGTGCTGACTTTCTGTTTCTTTTAGGAAAGTAGGAATACGGTGCATTGTGCTATTCCTTTTGTCAAGATCTACAACAACAACACTTTTTCATGCAGGAATATAATGACCCTTGTTTTTTTGACCATTTGCACCACAATGTTTGTGGGGCAGAGATTTTTAAAAAGATAGATAAGAGGGATATTTGCTGGTGCTCTGTTCTCTTTCATTTTGTCAGATATTATGTTCTTACTCAAGTTCCGTCATCAACTGCTATGTCCTCACGTTCGGACTTGCTGATGGAGCTGTGGTCGTAGGCTTCCCATCACTTTTACTTTCTCCTCCTTTTATTGGTTGTATTGAGGCAAGAGAGGAGTCTCGTGTTTCTTCATTAGATTTTTTAAGTTATTCTGAGTCCTTGAGAAGACCATTTACCACAGGGAATCAGAGATAGCAGACTGCAAAAGACTTTAAAACCCCACATTAAGCTCAGAGTGAAACTGTCATCAGACAACCAATTATTTAATTTTCTTAACGATGCTCTTTATAAATGTCAATGCAATAACCTGTCATAGGGAGAGAAATTATAAAAGAGCAAAATGTACTGATAAATGTAAAAATCAAGAAAATAGATCTTTGAAAAGATGCTGCCCCCTATTTCAAAAGCCATAAAAGAGTCATTCTTTGGCTTATGCACATTTGGATGTATGTATTTTACTGGACTTTCCTGAGAGTTTAATTCTTGTCAATACATAATAGAGTTCTCCTTTCTTTGACTATTGTAATTTAAGATACTCATTTTGTTTTGTGTTGTTTTGTTTTGTTTTGTTTTGTTTTGTTTTTTTAAAAGGCCAGGAGCATTATTTACTTCTAAACCAAATTTTATGTAGAAGCAACCATTGTTTACAAGCACAATTAACATCCCAGAATGAAAGCGTAATTATCCACTATTTCTAACCCCTTTCATGGAAATATAAAACCATTAGCACAATAAACAAGTAGCTGTTAATCAGTTGGATGATTCAAAGTTGTTTCTAAACATCATGAACACTTGTTGTTCTTTGCTTTTGTTGATAGGTAGTCTTTATTCACAGCTTGTGTAGACCTGAAAACCCAGCTTTCCATCCTCAGATTCAAGGTTGTTCCAATTATCAAAGGGGAGTCACATTCACTAAAGGGAGAAATGATTCTTAGATCTGTCACATGTTTACAACCCTACATCTGTCACAGCCAGAGGAGTACAGTGTCCTGATAGCTATGATGACTAGTGGGCGCCTCTCTCTCTCTCTCTCTCATTCTCTCTCTCTCTCTCTCACACACACACACACACACACACACACACTCACACTCACACACACAGGTGAAATATTAGAGATATTGCTACACAAGCCTCAATTCCTTCTTTGGAAAACCTTTCTGCCCTCTCTCCGACCTTACGGGCAGCATGTGGAGCACTTTGGGGAGGCATTACTATTTCATTTCGATGTGTCTGAATTTTTTCGACCATCATTCGGTTATCCACCCGTCGATGTACCACATGCCAGTCAAGTTTTTAGTCAAGTTCAATGATTCAGTGGTTTGGAATGAAATCATCCTAATCTCTTGAGAATGTGCCATTCCTTAATTCATTTGAAATACAATTAAAAGTTCATTTTGCAAGTAACTAGACTAGAATCGCAAGTTTACTTTGACTTTCTTTCAAGAAGTAAAGGCAAATACATCTCAATTAATACAATGAGAGTCTGGTTTCTGGTTTCTTTATTAATGGTTTGCACAAGATCAGGAGCCTCATCATATACAAACAGAGAAAATATAAAGTACTGTAGAAAATTCAATTTAGCGCTACAGGGATTACTGCAACCTAGCAGCTCTTTATCTGCACTGGTATATAAAAGCACTCATAACAGTGCATCAATTTTCACAACCATTTAGTAGATTAGAAAGCAATTGTAAACAGCGTAAAACCCACATTAACTCCTGTCAACATCCTGCCTTTTGCTCAGTTATGGATTTGTTTGAAATAACAGATCTGAAGTGATGGCATCGACATCACAGATTGTATTATAAATATGAATGAACCTGCCGTAATGAGATGCGTAGCACTGTACGGCAGGAGTCTGTCCTCCCTGTCGTGGTAACAGGTTTGTGACATAAGGGAATCTGGTATGGTCGCTAAGAAATAACTCCACGTGTTCTTAGATGGTAATCCTGTCAACTGACATGTTTTCAGATCGCCCGAAATTTCATATTCTAGTATTGTACCGTTAATAACCATCTGCCGTTTAATGTTCAGAAGTCAGTCCAGATGATGTGAAATCCGGTGGGCTATTCCTAAAAAGTGATTATTAATTTAACTGAAATTTAGGGTTTGGGGTAGATTATCTTGATTGATCTCTGCCTAAAAGCATAAGATCAAATAACCATCTCATCTGAATAAAAACCAGGGAATGGGACTGGGTGCTGTTAAAATGGAAATTCCTTTGCATGACAGACGAGAACTGCATCCTTACCTTTCAGGCCTCTTCAATAAGGATTCAGTAAGCTGTTGTTTTCGTCTATCTGAAAGACGAAGGTGTATATCCTTCTGATTTTTGTTTTGCTTTTAAATGTAACCACATAGAGAGCTTTTGGTGGTGGAACAAACCATGTTTTTAGGAGACATCTTTTCATACTGTTAGATTAGAAGAAAGGGTACCAGTGCATATCTTTTTAATTGCTTGATTCAGCCTGAATTGTCATTCTTTTTTAGATAAGGGTCATTTTATTCTTCTGCTTAATGTCTTTTTTTGTCGGAATACTCATATTCTGGCAAAGTTTCATACTCACTTTTTAAGTACATCTGTTAGTCTTCAGGAAGAGTAAGTCACATTTTAGTATCAAAATTGCGAATCCAGTGGGATTGTGAACGTTCATTTGTTAGGATTTACCCAGTTGTCCACCTCTCTTCTTTGTTAGGAACTTTGCAGATACAGTTTTCGGAGGCTTAGAAGGGGGGAGTAGTAGTCACCTGATGGCACTAATATTTGTTTAGTGATTTTCTTGCCAAGTACTGTGCTGTGTGCTTTTATAACATTTTATCATCCCACTTAACACATTCTCCTTTTAACTGGTGAATATTTGAAGGGGGGGAATCATCTGGATGTATTGTAATAGTGGTTCTTCCCAAATACACAGTTTACTTGGAAAAGTAAATTCCAGGAGACAGAATATAAGATTAGTGTTTTTCTCTTGGCTTTTCTGGTTCTGGTTCTGACTGTAGCCATCCCTCAGCATCTGGTATAGGGGAAGGGGAGGATGGTACCATGGTGCCCCTCTGAGGGAGAGACAGGTATGCTTGCCTTCAAGTAAAGAACAGCTGTGCCCACGAATATTTGCTCTCACCCTTTTTCCTCTAAAGAGAGTGTTTATGGGACTGGCCACAGTATCCATATGGGAATCCTGTTTTTCCCGTTGAAACCACAAGCATGATGAAACCTAACCAGTAACCTACAAAATATATTCACTAGAAGCTGCGGCAGTGGTTCCAAGTTAGAAAGATGATTAGTATATTCATTTTTATCAACTGTAACACTTTATGATGCTTATGGAAATATTCTTAGTAAATTATTCAATCAAATAAATTTTACATGAGGGTTTTACTAACAAGTCTAAAAAATTATTTTCAACTAAATTCAGTCAGACAGATGGATTTTGTTCTCCAGGTGGTTGCGTATTTTTTGCTTGATAACCTATTTGGCAGCACTCTTTTGAACCTGTGAATATTTATATTTCAGGGCCCTCTCAATAATTAAGAAATCCACATTCAGTACCAGATGTTTCAAATGACTAAACAACTTTGTTTCATTCTAGAACTGTAACATTTTTTATTCTGTTTTCATTTTTAGTAACACTTTCCCAAGATCAGAAACAAAGCAAGTATTTCCTAAAGTCTTAGGTTCACTGAGAAACCATGTTAAGGTTAATATACGTTATTAAAGCAGAAATGTAGGCATCCCAAAAGCATTACTTATTTTAACAACTAAGTATTTTAGAAGCTTTAAAATTAGCCGTTTTATGTTTTCAGTTACTTTTATCCTTAGGTTGTTAGAGTACCCAACTTAGACACAAATTTAACTTAGAAAACTAAAAACATGCTTTCTTGCAATTATTACCTTTTTGGTAGGCCTTTACAGTTTTCTTTTAAGAATTAGGCAATGATGAATGGCATAGCTTCCTTTCTACTAAGCTAGACCAAAATCAAAGTTTATCAACCTCATATATATACATATTCTTAGTATAAATACTGAACTGAGAAGAGATTTTTTTATTTCTATAGCCAGTAAATCTTGAGTGTTCTGTGGATGTCGGGGTTCATGAACAATTCTGATTTGGGGGGGCCTTCTATATTATTTTACCTTGATTAGATCCATTCTAAGAATTATTTTTCTTAGTATTACTGGGGTTGATTATTGGTTATTAATATTAATTTCAAAGTCAAAGATATTTCATAGGATCTCATACCTGTGCTTTCTCTATAACTGTAGGTTAAATCAGAGGTGGAGAATTTAGAAGCTTTGGTTCATAAATAGTACCAAAAGAATAGTTCAAAATCAGAAAAATAAAGTCACTTACTTGAAAAATCATGTTTCAGGATATTACAAAGGTTCTTTTCTTTATGATGACTTTAGAATATTATGTACTAAATCATTTCATAGTTTGTTTCATATACTATTTCCTTCAAAATTCATTTTAGGCCTTTTAGAATAAGGATTGTAAAGATCATTTGAAATTCAGATTAGAAAATATCATTTCCAATATAAATTATAATTTCAATTTGATTTTTCAGATGAAAATCTCAAATTTGTTATAGAATTTTTAAAATTTCCTTTGTCTTTTTATAAAAATACTGTGTTGTTTTCATTATTTTGAAGATATCACATGCTTCATGAATTTTGCAGTAACTTTATTACTTTTTCCTAACTTTAGCACTGCAGTTTGTTCTCATGTTGGATTATAATACTAGTATACCATATATCACATGGTACTATGATACCATATAAAAACTGTCAGAAGAGCTTTTGCTTCAAATTGTTTTTACAAGAGAGAAGGACTTGCACTGATAATTATCTTCATTGTTTAGGCTTATGACATATCCTTTTCATTTTTTAATTTTGTTTTATTTTACTAAAGTGTGCATGCATGCAAGGAGGGGTGGGGAGAGAAAGAATTTCAACCAGACTCTGCACCGAGCGTAGAGCCCATGGTGGGGCTCGATCTCACTACCCTGAGATCATGACCTGATGGATACCGAGTGTCCCATTCTTTGAAAATTGAATTCTGTGACAAAGACCATCAGAGAGAGACATATCTGGCCAGGTCACACTCCCACCTAACATCTTTTTAGTGGCTTCCCATAGTTCTTGGAATAAAATTTCATACCCCTCCAGTCTCTGTCAAGTCACTCCTACCTTTGGTCACTACATCCCACACCAAAAAGAGTTTTCCATCTGTGGGCTCCATGCTGTTCCTCCTGCCTGGAATGCTGTTCTCCTGTTAAACCTGCCTTGCTCACTCTTGGGGTATCTTTCTGGTCTCAAATATTATTTTCTCATAGGAGTTTTCCTCTTGCTGCCTTGCCTCTAAAACAAATCAGGTCCCCCGTTACACTTCATAATTGCATCCTTTACTTTTCCTTCATTGCACTTACAAGTTATAATTACATATTTGTTTGATTATTTGTTTAATGCCTGCCTCTCCCAATAGAGTGTAAGCTGTATGATTAAAGGAAGAGTTGGAGTCAGAGGAAAGACTTTATTATAATCAGTATTTCACACTTTGACAGGTAAATTAGACCAAAATAACTCCCAGGGAGCAACACAGGGCCTGATAACCATGAAGTCAAGGCGAGGCCATGTGGTGTAACACAGGAAATACACAGATTTCGTTTTCAGAGGCCTCAAAGAATAGGAGGCTGGTGATGGGGGAGGAGGTTTACATAGAAGGAGTCTGCTCTTAATAGTCATTTGGGTTTATCTTTTGGCCTCTCTGGGCCTCAATGTCCTTGTCAGTAAAAGGAAACCTGAAGTTTTGTGATTGGAATACTGTCAACCACAAATAAAATAAGATGAAGCTTGGGCTCCAGTATTCTTCCAGAAGATAGGTTACACTTGTGAATCACACCAAGGATTCCAGAGACTGGCAAGAACATAGAGCTTCAGGAGGGCCTGGACAAGGGCCATGTAGAAGGGCTAAAGGGATGTAGAAGGGCTAGAGGGAAGGGTACAACTAGGAATGAATTGTGGCCTCTTTGGCTCCAAATTCACACTCTTTCTTAGCCCCCTAGTCTTAAATCTCAATCAGTTCTCCCACCAAATTTCATAGATAAATTATTAGGATTAAGAAAAAGAGCTAAGAATTCAACTACGAAAGCTAATATTTTCTTTAAAAAAAATAAATAAAAGACACAACTGATAATTTCTCAAAGCTATGACTTATCTATACCAAGTAAGATGGGTTGGGGGGGGAGTTTTATTTTTGGTTATCAAAAGCATAGAACAAAGAATACCATCAACTACAGCTGTGGTATTCTATATACTAAATTCTATTCTTGGCTTTTTAAAACCCTTTTTAACTCATCTGAAGCCGAATGAGATATTTTAGTCCTAACGTGTACATTGCATAAGCTTTATACCAAAGGGTCAGGATTATTTTTAACTAATGTTTAGAGGGGATCAATGGACTGTATCCTTTTGTTTGTGTTACACATGAAAGCATGAAAGGAATACAATTTACTTATTCCTAAACACCCTCAGTCAGCCATCTGCAAATGGAATTATGTACTTGAATATAAAAAAGTTAGTGGTAAATTTAGAATGTACTTGAGCTGAAACATTCTTTCCTCTTTGTTTCCTCCACTTACTTTATTAGTTCTACATGGATTAATAACTAAAATTGATCTACATACTGACTGACATGTCAGATGAAATTTTCTGAATTTTTCTGAAGCAGGTATTTATAGTGAGAGGGTTTCTTAAAGTCAGAAAGATTATACTTTTGCTAATAAAAAGCATATTAGGTTCTCAGAAATAAGCATAAGGAAATGGTTAAAATATGCCAGATTTTAAATTCTAATCCTTTACTATATTTTCTGAAACACTAAATATTAGGCAAGCTTTATAGTCTGGCTTAATATAGTTCAACAAAAGATTGGCGAAGGTTGATTATACAACACGAGTAGACAAAAACAATACTAATGACATGAAAAGCAGAAATTGCAATCTTTCATGCAGGGAACAGGTCTTTATAATTTTCTCAATCTAGTCATCCTCTTTCCTTTGGAAAATCCGAGAAGATTAGCTAATTAAAGATGCCCCCATATGGACTGATTTTGCTTTTATGCTAGTTTTGATCCTTTCTTTATCAGTCCTTTCTCCAACAATTAATATTTTTATGACTAAAAAACATCTGACAGTTCACAACCCAATCCCCTCCCCCAGTCCTCTTGTCATTTTTCCCTCAGACCTACCAGAACATTTCACACCTGAGGACAGATCTTCCTCAACTTAACAATGGAGTTACATCCTAACTGAATACATTTTATACACCTAATGCATTTAATGTACCTATACTTACCTAAAATGGTAAGTCCAGCCATCGTTAGGTAGGGACCCTCTGTATTTTGTATATGTTTCTACTTCTACCTGAGATGTCCTTCTTATCCTTCTTTAGTTGGTAGGCTTGGACTTACTTGCCAAAACTCAATACAAATGTTATTTCCACAGTCAGTTCTTTGGAGGCTTAGTTCCTCTGTCCTCTGTATTCCTGCCGCATTTTTTTTCTTTCATGGCTGTTTTAGCATTTATTTATAATTTATTTATTTTAATAAGATGCTTTTCTCTGCTATATATGAGTGCCTCAGGGTCTAAGACCTCCTTCATCTTTGCATCCCCAGCACAATGGCTGGTAGGTACATAGTAGGCAGTCCATTATGTTGCTTCGATGCATGAATTAAGTAACCAATTACATGAAATATCTGACAGACAATCTTCTACTTTGAAACCAGTTGTATTCCCAAAGTTAATTTTTAAATCAGTTGTTTTGGAACTCACAAAGCAATTTCCCCCAGAAACAATGTTATAAATGTTATAAATGGTGGTTAGGTTCCCAGGCTAGCCCTCAAGAGTCTATTTAACCCATAATGTAGCTGAAACACAATGCAGTTGTAATGAAAAATAGCAGAAAACAGCACTGTTACAAATGTGCAGTGTTTTCATTACATTAAGTAAATACAATTCCTCTTCTGTGTAGAAACTGCAATCCAGGGCAAATTATACCAATGGGCAGGCATAACATGACCTAGTGACAAAAGCACGATCGCTGAATATAAGCCAAGCTCTTTCACTAACTTGTCTTGTAGATCATTTAACTTTACTATGCCTGAGTTTCTACAACTCTCACCCCATTTAGTCATTTGTTGCCTGCTCCCCCTGAAGAAAAAGCAAGATAATGTGTGTAAGTATACAATGAAACATTCAGAGCCCTATGCAAATGTAGTGTGTATCCTGGTATAAAGTACTCACAAGTGAAATTAAACTGAATTATGAACATTTGATGGAATGAAAAAGAAAGTAACCCCTGGAGTTTAAGCTTCCGTTGGCGTGACCCCCAAAGCCTGGGAACTTGATAACCAGCAGGTTATCTTTCTTCCACCCTGACCAGCCCTGAGACGTATAAGTTAATCTCTCTGGAAAATAGTCTCCTCTTGGACAAAACAACACTTGGATTAGATGAAATCCGGTTCTTTTAATCTGATTGTCTGTATTTAACATTATTTGGACAGAGTGGCAACTTTGGTGGAAGCAAAAATGTCCTGAAGGGCTCATAAATACGATCTGAATTTCTTCACTGTCTCTTCCGTGATGAGTTTGCTTCAAGTACCACTTGGGTACATTATCTTTTTACTGCTTGATACAGTTTCTTCCTTCATCTGCTGATATGTCCGCATTAAAGCCAGTTTGTTCCCCAACAACCACCATCAAAATCTATATAGAAACTAACTACTGTCATGTAGTGTCTCCATCCATACTTACGGAAGAGCTATCTTCTCATTCCTTCCTCAGAATTCTGGTTTCTCCTACAAAGACTCAAGTTTTCCCTCATGATTTGCCTGAGAGATTCTCTGAGAGTTGATTCTGGTGCTTTTGATCTATGTTCCAGCTAACTGTCTAATCAAACCTTATTCTCTATTAGGAGCCATCTGTTTGCTGATGACTACTGCTTTTTATTTCTGTGCAATCCATTTTAGTCTGTTTATACCATACCACCTGCACTTTCCACTTTCCTACCCCTTCTTCCTTTCATGTGGGTGAGGGAGGGGACAGAAGGTGGCCAGCAGGGGTCCGCTGTCCTCCAAACAAAATGCTTGAAGTTCAACCCTTTCTCTCTGGCCAAAATGCCTCCTTTATCAACTTTATATTCTGCCCTATGTTTAAGCTTCCCCAGAAATCTTACGACTTTGAGGAGACTTTTCAGGAACAAAAGAAAGAAGTTAGTAATTATTAGAATCTTTAACTTTTTGTAACAAGAGATTCATATTTGTCTCTTCCTCAGTTGTTGCATAATAAATATGTAACCCCTTCTATACAAACAATTTTTAGTGGATCTGACTCCATTACAAAAACATGTTCTGTGTGAAATTCCCAATGCGATTTGATACTAAACATATTTGTATTAGATGATCAATGTAAGGTGTTTGTTCTCTTCATTGCCTTCATCTGTTCATCAGCAAAGGTGTCACTTGCTCTAAATCCTAGCATCTATGAGATAGGACATTTGTAGGGTTTTTAGTAGATTTCCCCTTAGGTGGGATTTCCTGCACATTGCTTCAGATGTATCTTAAGTCTTCCTGTTACTGCAAAGCTCGACTGAGACTGTGCCATTGTGAAGCCTGCCTTCACTTCACTATCCTGGTTTAGACCACACTCCTCTAAAATCCTGTTGCATTTATTGTGTGCACATCTCACTTGGCATTTCCTTACACTAAAGAGCTAGCATAAGCTCTTCTTTTGTCCATGGTGCTTTTCAAGTCAGCAGGAGTGCCTTAAACTTCTTGGTAGTATCTAACTCTTGTAGCTGATACGTATAGGTGCTCAATAAACATTTATTGATTCATTATTCAATTACATATTGACTTATTTGTTAAGTTGAAGTTTTCAGCTGATCCATTTTTGACCTTTTCAGTTATTAGGTTTTTGTCAGTGTTTTGATTACTCAGTTGCATTTTTACCATCAATAGGTTATGTCTATGAATAGAAGTCTAGAGACATTTTTAATGTGTTTGGGAAAATAAATTGAATAAGGAAGTGCAGATTTTAAAATTGCAGATGAATATTATGTTAGTGATTAACTGTAGCAAACATATTTCGAAACCGTTTATATAGCTGAGAAAAAGACAACAATAGAGCCATCCCTTGTGACCATTTTCAATGGCTTCCTTCAAAAATAGTCATTTTGAAGTTTTTGTTTCCTTCTTCCTTTAATCTCTCATGTTATGAATAATATTTAGTTGAACTCCCAAAGCAACTGGGGGAAGAAAATCTTTGGTGTTGATTTTGGATAAAATATGAGACATTTACTTTTGTGAATGTTAATCTCAGAAGACTTTAACACAGTCTTTTGTTCTCTGGACTCCTGTGTCATTCAAAGTTTAAATTTAAACACCACTGTGGTTTTGACCACAAGAAAGCCCACTGGAACACCTAAGTATGAAATTTTTAGTCATTGGTATCTATATAATTTCATTATTCTTTTAATTACCATTTCAGCAATTCTCAGATGGGTAATAATATATTTGGTTGTCCTGCCTGTCTTCTATAGGCAGTTTGTAGAATAAGCACCCTCATGTTATACCACTTTATAGTTCATTATTTCTCTGAGCTTTTTATTTTACCCATATTTGCTTGACAACCAAGTTAACTGATTAAAAATTATATTCTAATTAATTACCCTGTGAATCCTTTAAATCTCTCATTTCAAAACACTAAAAAATGTCAGATTTTGCCCTGGTTTCATGTCAAGAGTTAAAGCTCTACTTTCTGAATTTTTGACTTTATAAAATCCTTTCTGCCTATAAATTTCCAGATCTTACTGATCACAAAGCCCGCTAATCTGAAAATTCATGTGTTCTTTTAAAAAACAACAACAACAAAAAAAAAAGGTGTATTTGTTGAGGGCAAATACTTGTAACACTTGTATTAGATCAAAAGTTTGATCAGCTACAATCCCTTCGACGATTGTCTTTAAGAAGTCCAAACGAAGTTATTTCTCTCTGGCTTAAACATCTTGGCTGATTTTTAGAGTTGGATGAATTTCACTGTAAATTGCTGGTCGATGTGACTCGAGTACCCAGGAGCTGTCAGGATGGCTCAGTGATTTAGCGTTGGTGTCCTGCAGCTTTGACTATAATCAGCAGATGCTGTGGTATTACCATAAATGTTTTCCTAACTGCTTCTGTCAAAAAGAGAAAATTCTTCCTGCACCGAGTCTGCTGCTTCTGATTAAATTCAGTTTGCCTTCTTTTGCATAATTAATGTCCCATGATGATCTCTAACCTTTTGTTTTTAATATTGCCTCTTGGTCCAGACTCACTCTTGATGGGGAAGCTCAGCTAAGAGCAGACAAAGGGAAATGGATGGCGCTTTTACACGAACCCCTAGCACCTCCACGGCTCTGAAGTTGTTACTATTTTATACACCACCGCTTGTCAAAGATCATGAAAGGTTCTGGTCTTTGCGATGTTTTTCATTGTTGTGCCACGGCTCTGTTCTACTTCTGAAGGCTGTTTCTGCCACGCTTTGGTGCACATGGTTTTGCCTGAGGAAGTGGGATGATGGGATCTGCTTCCAGTGTGCTTACCCCAGGTGTGTGTAAACTGTGATAAACCTCGGGCACAAACTGGGCACAGGGCTTCCTATTCTCCTGCTGAACTTTCTATACCTGGAGCTCAAAGCAAGTCAGGCACTACACTGGCCACAACAAAGTCAATGTATTAAACACACACACACAAACACACACACACACACACACACACACACAGATATGTTAAAAATAAATGCCCTATTTGTCAGTGAAAATATTTTTTGTACATTTTCCCAATGGGATGAGATCTTTGAATTTGGTCAGCAGCACGTTTCTCCTAAAAAGCCCAAATCCTTCACCTTTTTCCTATTTATCCTTTTAGAACCCATGAATACTCCTGCCTGGTAACCACCTGTGAGTTCATTTTTTTTTTCTTTTTCAAGTGCAACATTGATGTGAATAGATATCCTTTGTGATTTGGTTCTTACAGTTTAAGATTAAAAAAAAAAAAAAAGTACACGATGTCTCCTAAGGTACTAAATCAGACCAGCAGTAACTGGCAAATTTACAGCTTACAACTGCTCTGGAATCATATTTTCTGTTATTAGGATTCCGTCTCTTCCCTTTGTTTCAGAAGAAAGGACAAATTGCTGAGCCTTCACATTTTCAGTGGCTTACCTCCTTCTTTCTGCTGTAGGAAATTTTACTAGCAAATATTATGTTACTTATTATTTTCTTCCTAGAATCAAAGAACTTTAGAATGGGAAAAGATTTTAGAAAAGTGGTAATTTCGTGACTGATGAAGCTAAGCCTAAATGAGGAAAAAACCACACATCGTGGCATATTTGGTTTGATGGGTTTCCAGCCATTGACTATTAAAATGTGAACTTTGAATGTAAATTTTAGTTTATCTCAGATTAAAACCAAATAAAAGGGAAACAAGAATTCTGAAATAAATACATCATTCCCTCTGGGGTATCCCCAGTCAGATGGGAGCTGGCTTCATGGGTAGTAAAAGAATTCACCCAGAGCAGAACAAAGGAGAGAGGGCGCCTGGGTGGTTCAGTTGGTGGAGCGACTGCCTTCAGCTCAGGTCATGATCCTGGAGTCCTGGGATTGAGTCCCGCATTGGGTTCCCTGCTTCTCCCTCTGACCCTGCCCCTTTTCATGCTCTCTCTTTCTCTCTCATTCTCTCTCTCAAATAAATAAATAAATAAGTCTTTAAAAAATAAAAAAATAAAGGAAGAACAAAGGAGAGACATCGAAGTTGAGAATACACTGCAAGGGAGCAGCAGTCAGGATAGTACAGGAGACACTGCCTGACACAAGGTGGTGGTGAGAGGCTATGGTTATAGGGCGGAGTGAGGAAATATGAGAGCCTATGGAATTTTCCCTTTTTTGGTAACTGTGCCTGATTGTAAGGAGCCCATTCATTGATTAGGACTCATGGCTATTTCAGGAGGGGTTGCCTAAGGAGCCTGTGTGCATTTCAGTTCAGGGAACATGGGCCCTTTTGCCTTGCTGTGGTTTGCATCGTTCAAGCCCATTGCCTGTAAGTGCCCTCCACAATCCCCAAAGAGATTCCACATAAAAGCAAGATACGGTCAACATTAACTTTTTCTTACGCAGACTGTGTTACTATAAACTCTTTAAGCATACAGTTGCTTAGATCTGCAGATCCAGTACATCTATGCATGGATATACGGGTGTGTGTTTCCCCCACACAACCACCAGCTTTTTACCACAACCGCTATACCACTTTTCCATCCCCGTTCATCATCTCTTTGTATTAGCCAACCACTTCTACAAGAGAGAGCACTCCCTTCAGCAAAACAGCTAATCTGTGACCCGGGAGACAATGGCAGTATGCCAGGTAAAACAGAAAGACTGTTAAGTCTTCATTGTGCATCCCCTTTTCCCTGGCTCTGTCACTAAAATAATCCACTTAACTTCTGGTCTCAATTTCCTTGTCGATAAATGGAGATAAACAATAACTACCTCACAGGAGGATTAAATGTGTGCTAACGTGTCCATATCCCTGCTTCTTTGGGACTTGCATCTGACAGCCAAAGAGAACCAGGGAGACACGGAAAAGGCAAGACTACAAGAACAAGAGGGCTTATATTTAATTAAACAACTGATTTCAATGGTTCTTTTAGTCTGTTTCCTGATCTCAGGTGATTCCTGAATATAACGTGTTAGTTACCACTCAAAACAAACAGACAAAAAAGTCACAGATGTGTCTCCTTCAATGATATTTGAAGGTGACCATGGAAATCACTTGAAAAGCCCCAAGATTTTAGGAAAATGGAAAATGTTTCTCTGACTCTCAGAAGAAAGAATCTTCTTACCGCCCTCCTTCCCTCCCCTCACATAAAGCTTTTCATAATCTTTTAATAACTCTAGATGACCTGGAATCCTCAAACTTTTTTTTGTGTGTATGTGTTTTTTTTATTAACGTATAATGTACTATTTGCTCTAGGGGTACAGGTCTGTGAATTATCAGGCTAACACATTTCATAGCACTCATCACAGCACATACCCTCCCCAATGTCCAAAACCCAGTCACCCTATCCCTTCCCCCCAGCCCCCAACAACCCTCAGCCAAACTTGGTTTTAAATGTATTGTTGTCATCATGCTTTAGGGGAAGCTATCAGATTAGTTTAAATGACAAAGAGCTTTAATGCAGAAGTATTACAGCTGCCATTCTCTTCCGATATATTCAGCATTTGGATATCCACCCACTTTATCCCCAGCAAATTAACATATAAATACACATCCTTGGATTTATCACTTTCACTGTGAATTTAATGATACTACATGTAAGCATAAGCCGGTTTGGGGTTTTTTTGGTTTTGTTTTTTTCTTGTTGTTGTTGTTGTTTTTGTCTTTTTTTTTTTCCTTTTTCTTTCTTTCTTTTTTTTTTTTTAACCATTAAAAGACATGTCTTGGTCCAGTATTCCAAAAGCATCCATGGCTCTGTTTCACCCAGAGTTCTAGGACTTCAGGAGAATCCATCTGCTGTAACCAGGAAAGAGGCCCAAACACAGCCATTTTTTTTTTTAAGATTTTATTTATTTATTTGACAGACAGAGATCACAAGTAGGCAGAGAGGCAGGCAGGGAGAGAGGGGGAGAAGCAGGCTCCCCTCTGAGCAGAGCGCCTGATGGGGGGCTTGATCCCAGGACACTGAGACCATGACCTGGGCTGAAGGCAGAGGCTTAACCCACTGAGCCACCCAGGTGCCCCAACACAGCCACTTTGAAGGTTTGTGATTAGAGGACACCTTACAGTGCCTTAGAATTGTATGAGGTCTGTATTTATCAAAGACTTCTTGCATATGTTGTTTTGGTCATAAAAGTCCTTTGTAGAGTTGGTTTATTTAATCTCCAGTAAACAAAGAGAGGTGCTGAAGTCTAGAGATGAAACGCATCATTCCGCATATAAAAAGTGAATGATAGAGCTAAGAAGAAACCCTTACAATTTTTCCTTTTTAAATATAAATTAACTCCCTAATAGAACACCCTCTGATCTACAGATGTAGAGTTTGCAACCAAACAGATGAACCAGGGAAAATTGTTTTTGTTCCTCTTTCATGTAAACCCAAATAACAAATCAATGAGCGTGCACCTTGGTAAATAGAAAGGTTGTTCCGTGACAGTTAGCTCAGTTAAAATCACATCTGTAGAGACAGCAGGGAGGGAAATAAAGCTACACTTGCCTCCCGCCAAAGGGCCTTTAACGTGCTTGAGGAGATCATCCGAGCCCTCTGCTCTCCAGGAGACCCAGAAGAGAGTCACAGCAGTAAAACTAGAAACATTGTCATGGTGTCCCACGGAGTAGCTGACCTCTCCGCCTTGACTTTTTCCCTGTATAATTGGGATATTAATAACAAATGCATAGAGTATGTAGGCATTAACTAGGAAAATGTTATTAAAGCAGCTTGTCCTGCCTGCGAACACTAAATGGTAGTATTGTCCCCACAATTCAGATAAAGACCCCGGGAAAGGTTTCTTGTGTCAAATGTAGTAAATGAGACCAATGGAAAATGTAGGGAAGGCAAAGAACAAGATGCTATGAGATAGACAATGGAGGGTGTGGGCCAGGGGTTCCTCAGAAGTGACTTCCTGTGCCAAAGCACTCTGACCTTGGTTCAGACTAACTATGGAGAAAAGGGGAAATTGGAACACCAGTTTTTTGAGAGACTCAGGTAGGATGATGAATCCAAATGATTGTTCTGCATTTATTATGACATTGGCAACAAGGGAAAAAATACGGTATTAGCAACAAGGGAAATAATAGTAACAGGTCAACTCCTTTCAGAGAACATTGCCGAGGGAGCCATTATTGTCAACCACATCTCAAACAGAAGTGATTCAAACTCTGAATTTCTGATTTCAAGTTTATTTTCTTCTTCGTATGTTCTGCAAATCCTGTCCATTTCCCCTTGGTAAACCAGGCCCTATTCAAACATCTCCAGACTTGTACTTCTACATAGCTTACTTTTTCCTCTCCCTCTCTTGTCTTTCCATCCCCCAAATTGCCTTGTTCACAAACTTTCCTTAGATTTCCACTAATTAGGCCCTGCTATCCTCACATTTCTTGTGTTCCCTTCATGTGTATTCCACTGCCACAAATGACACCCCCACTAAGCCCTAAGCATCTTCTTTTGAAATCTAGCACACCCGTAGGACTTTACTACACATTTGTGTTTTGTTTTGCAAAGCATGGATCCTAATTTTGCTAAACGCCATAACAGATACCAGGTTCAATAATGCATTTTTTTTTAAGATTTTATTTATTTCTTTGTCTGAGAGAGAGAGAAGGCACAAGCAAGGAGAGCTGCAGGCAGAGGGAGAAGCAGGCTCCCAGCTGAGCAAGGAGCCCAGTGTGGGACTAGATCCCAGGACACTGGGATCATGACCTGAGCCAAAGGCAGCAGACACTTAACTGACTGAGCCACCCAGCCATCCCTCCCCTCAATAATGCATTTTTAAAAAGGCATAAGTGACTACACAAAACATGTTGATTTTTGCCATTTGTCCTTGTTATACAGAAAAGATAATAAGCAAAGATCTCTGTAGATACCAGTATATCGGATGTGCTAGATTTTAGGTTTCCTATAGGCAGGAATCACATGTGCACATTCTTTGCTACATTCCTGACAGTTACACAGCATGGCCCCCTGTGTTTACTCCCAAATGAATGAAAGCACATTGTTCATCTTGCATCCTGCAGTATGCCAAAGAATTATGAGACATGGCCTCTGCCCTCTTGAATGTAGAGTCTTAAGACGCAGTGTCCCACATGTGCATGTGAACTACTGCTTTAACACCACAAGGGAGGAGGAGAACAGACCCTTCAAGTAGTTTGTGTGTGATCTCACTCGACTCTCACGTGAGGCAAGGACACAAAAAACCCTTACCACCAAGCCGACCAGGGTACACAATACATGAGAGGGGGACACTGAATGTTCATTGGAAAGTGACATCACCACCTGTTTAGGGGAATGTGCAGGGAGCATTTGATGAGATCTGACAGGTTCTAGGTTATTATAGACAATGGTTAGGACTGAGGATTAGCGGGGGCTAGTATTTCATAGCTCACTGCCCAAGTACAGCTAAAAGAAGTTAAAATGCACATCTTAGTTTAAGGAATCGTGCCCTTCCCTAAAGGAACAGTAGGTTCCCAAGCATGGATTAACAGTGTGGGGAAATGAGATGCTAAAACTGTAACATTTTGGATAGATTGAGGTTTGGGTGTTCATTCTTTGTTTTTAGAAGATAATTTTATAACTCTGGGCTCTCTACTTAGCACCAACTGGGTAGTATTGAAATGTAGAGTGTTTTTCTTTAATGTGTAATACTGTCAAAATAACTGGCTTCGAGTATTTTCTAATGTACCGGTGAATCTGGGCCACACATTTTGCTTCGTCTGTGAGTCACTAGTTGCAGTTGTAAGTATAGGTCGTACGTTATACCAAACAAGCAAAAGCCTTGGGAAAAAAAATATTCCCCGTTCCGTTTAACTAGAGAGCTCAATAGATATTTAAGGCATTTGTCACAAACAATATTGGTAAAAAGGAAGTATCCCATAAGTTAACTTTGACTCCTTGTATTAATCTATGAATGCTATCTACTCTTCCTTCAGCATTTATAGTTTCTACTTCAAAAGTTAAATATAATGGGGGTGCCTGGGTGGCTTGGCCATTTAAGCACCCAACTCTGGTTTCTGTTCAGGTCCTGATCTCAGGGTACTGAGCTGAAGCCCCACATCAGGGTCCCCTTTCAGCAGGGAGTTGGCTTGTCCCTCTCCCTCTGTTCCTCCCCAGCTCATGCTCTCTTTCACTACCCCTACCCCACGCTGCCCAATAAATAAATAAATAAATAAAATCTTAAAAAGAAAAAAAAAAAGTTAATACCACAGCTGTAGTTTGGTGCTGGAGCTGAATCAGAGGTTTGGGGCTTTCATGAAAGCTCTGCCCAAACTCGCCTCCTGCCCTGGAGCCAGTCGCTTAGTCCCTCAACTTCTCCTCCTCAGCTGTGAAATGGAGAGGAGAAAAATCGTCCTTCACTGGGCTGTCTAGAGCTGCCAAAAAAGCCCTTCCTACAGCTGGGGCACTTAGTAAATGCTCAAACACGTTCACGTTGTTTGTATTATTAGTCTTTTGTAACATATAACCTAAAATGGGGGCCAGGGGCTTGCAAACAAGTATCTTACCCATAATGGAGGAAAAGTGACTATTTTTCTTGTTAGAACTGAATCTGAATTCTCTCTCTTTGGGGGTCATACTGAAAATTTTATTTTTTAACAAAATGACCCACCCCCAGGCTCATCCAACCTCCCACCCTTATTCCCTCCAAAACCCTCAGTTTGTTTCTCAGTGTCCACAGTCTCTCATGGTTTGGCTCCCCCTCTGATTTCCCACAACTCACTTCTCCTCTCCATCTCCCAATGTCGTCCATGTTATTCCTTATGCTCCACAAGTAAGTGAAACAATATAATATTTGACTCTCTCTGCTTGACTTATTTCACTCAGCATAATCTCTTCCAATCCCGTCCATGTTGCTACGAAAGTTGTGTATTCATCCTTTCTGATGGAGGCATAATACTCCATAGTGTATATGGACCATATCTTGTTTATCCATTCGACCATTGAAGGGCATCTTGGTTCTTTCCACAGTTTGGCGACTGTGGCCATTGCTGCTATGAACACTGGGGTATAGGTGGCCCTTTTCACTACATCTGTATCTTTGGGGTAAATACTCAGTAGTGCAATTGTAGGATCCTAGGGTAGCAATATCTTTAATTTCTTAAAGAATCTCCACACTGTTTTCTAAAGTGGCTGCACCAACTTGCATCCCCACCAACAGTGTAAGAGGGTTCCCCTTTCTCCACATCCTTTCCAACACTTGTTTACTGTCTTGTTGATTTTGGCCATTCTAACTGGTGTAAGGTGGTATCTCAATGTGGTTTTGATTTAAATCTCTCTGATGGCTAATGATGATGAACATTTTTCCATGGGTCAGCCATTTGTATGTCTTCTTTGGAGAAGTGTCTGTTCATGTCTTCTGCTCATTTTTTGACATGATTATCTGTTTTGTGTGTGTTGAGTTTGATGAGCTCTTTATAGATCTTGGATATCAGCCCTTTGTCTGTAGTGTCATTTGTGAATATCTTCTCCCATTCCATGGGTTGCCTCTTTGTTTTGTTGACTGTTTTCTTTGCTGTGCAGAAGCTTTTGATCGTGATGAAGTCCCAAAAGTTCATTTTTGCTTTTGTTTCCTTTGCTTTTGGAGACATATCTTGAAAGAAGCTGCTGTGGCTGATGTCGAAGAGGTTACTGCCTATGTTCTCCTCTAGGATTTTGATATTTTAAGTCACTAAAAGTTAAGGTCTTAAAACGCCCCCTTAAATATAACGGTTGGTGACAGGTATAATGTCTGACCTCTAGTGGCTGTACCTTGTAGATGCATCTCAATTGATAGGGTTTTAAAAATAAGGGGCGCCTGGGTGGCTCAGTCTATTAGACATGAGCCTTCAGTTCAAGTCATGATCTCAGGGTTCTGGGATTGAGCACCAGGTCAGGCTCCCTGCTCAGCAAGGAATCTGCTTCTCCTTCTCCCTCTGTCCTTCCCCACTGCTTGTGCTCTCTCTTGCTATCTTTCTCTCTCTCAAATAAATAAATCTAAATAAATAAGCAGATAGAGAGATGATAGATATATAGATAAATAAATACCATAGGCAGGCTGTGGAAAGAAATCTCAGATTCTAAGAATTGAGTTCAAAATGCAAGCGTATTGTTAACTATCTTCCCTGAAGTTCTACTAGTCTAATTGTTGAGGTAATGACTCAAAGAACAGAGTTTTAGAACCAACTTTGTTCATTAGTGAGTTCAGCAGATATATCATCAGATATATGTATCTGTTGTATTATGTATGTATCAGCAGACCCCTGTCCTGAGGCTCAATAGCCAAGTAACGTCTATGGCAATTTTGGTTGACATTCTGAGGTTCATAGCAAGCTTTCAGCATCAACATTCAGCATTATTTGATTGGCTTTCCTGAAATATTTTTAAAATATCGACAGACTAGTGATGTGTATTTTTTATTAGACGTCTGTATAAGCAATATGTCTTTGATAATGTGTAGATGTATGTGTTTTTATGAATATTTTCAGATTTAAATTGAGCAGCCTTTCTGTATGTCATGTACTCCATCAGAGTTAAGGATGCTGTTTGTGACCAGGGAAAAGGTTGGAATTAAACTCTGATTATTCTAAACCACTGAGCTAAATGGACATAGAGTCTACATTTAATACAATTTCCCAAACTGAAAAAGACTAAAAACAATTTATACTGAGATTGAATAATAAAAAAGAGCATTCTGCCATGTGCTTGGAATATCTTTTCCTTTGTCTTTGACATATACCATATTGGAATATTTTATTTATTTTTTTTCTTTTTATACTTTGTATCTCAATTAATGGAGAACTTTTATCTCAATAGTTTAGTGAACTATAAATTGCTACTTATTTATGGCTCATGTGGATCTCCAATATTTTGTTTTTAATTTCGAATACCATGTGGTTTGTAAAGTTCCCCATGTTTTAAGGTTCAGTGCTAACACTTGTAGCTCTTTAAAGAGAATATGAGAAATGGAACGACTAACAATTGCTACAGCTTGTTCTCTGTCCATTTTCCTGCCATCAGCACCTTCTTGAGCTTACCAAGAGTACTGCACTTTAATTTCTTTCTTTTCTGTCTGCTGTGGTACATTTCCAGTGTTTTGTGTTTCATGTTGCCATAGAGACAAGAGGTGCTCCAAAGCCCTGGGAAGACGAATAGAAGCAGGTCTTTGAGGAAACAGTCCCTGCTGGCTGGAGAAGCCTAAAGCAGGAATCTATAGCAGTAAATGGAAAGAGGGAATTGTGTGGTCAGATCTGACTGTGTGTCCGTAGAGTCTGAGGAAGCTCACAGGCCCAGCCAAGCTGCATTCAAAATGAGTTGTTTACAGAAACCAATTTTTCAAAGATCTCAGGGCAGCCTGGGGTTTCTTAGGAGCCAAACTTAGTGTTTTATTTGCAAGAAAACAACTGAAGTGACATTGACCTATTCCTTTTCCTGTTTCCTCATTAAAAGGGAGCAGCTTCTAAGAAAGGTCCTCTTTGCCTGACTTACTTTGCCGATCAAAAATCTCACCTTTAAAACGCAGATCGATATTCTTTGACTCAGCCGAAACCATCAGAAGTCAAATTTAGTCTTAGCACAAGAGTCTCTAAAACCAGCATCCAAATCATTGATTCAGATATGCTAGTTCTAGAAATGGGTAGTTTACATTTACGTTAAATTGTCATGTACTCCTTCCATGTTTAGATATATAACAAAGATTTTATGCTTTTTTTTCCTGATTTAATGACTTGTTAAAGCTCCAGCTATATTATTTTAACTCATAACTGTTAATATCTATCATTTAGACAAAGCTAAGAGACTTTAAAGTAATATAGATTTTTCCCCCTCTTCCCTTTTCCAGATAAGTAGGCAGTAAGCCTTTAAAAGAAAAGGGGAAGAGAAAAATGAAAAACTTAAGGAAAACACGTGACACAGATCTTTAAAAGAACAAATATTATTTTGTGAAAAGCCAGTTTTTTCCCTTTTTTTTTGGATAAGATCCATACTAAGAGTGTTTGCTGCATTTTCTCACAGATCTAATATCTAAGCAGGGAAAGAATTCAGAGAAATTTTTTAAAAGTCAGCATATCTTCCCAGGTTACTGGTCCAAGGGCATAGTATGCAAAATTGTACTTTGGAGCAAGTGGGCCAGTGAGGTGTAAAAAGTTTGAGGGAAGACCTTGGAGGCGCTCATTTTCCTCCAACTGACAGTAGGAGGCAGTCGTGTACCAGCCTGAGCTGCTTTCTTTAAGGCGCTGCCTGTGACTCATGCCAGAGTTCTTTTTTTACTCACGTTCTAGAAATACACGAAACCAAAATCTTAGAGGTAGTGTCAGATTTCGTAACGAAACTTATTACCATCAATGCAGTACAAGATAATGCTGCTGGGCTATGAATAGAACTATCCAAAAAAATTTTAAAAAGGTGAGTCTATCCCTTTCTGAGTGGCAACTCTGTGCACCTTGAGCCCCCATGACAGGCCATGTTCCAATTTGAATAAAAATAGAAAGAATGGCAAGAAATAAAGGGCAGTCACGTTTTGGAACGGAAAGTCACATTTAATAAGGTAGAGCCTTCTAATTTTCACTGACTTCCTAAAATGTGTACTGGATGGTGAAGTAAGAGCAGAGTCCCTGAAAGGTAACCTGGCCTCCCTCTGCTTGGGTGGAGGGAAAAACATGTGTCAGAACTTGGCCGGTAGCAACAGCAAGCACTGCCGTTATTGGCACGCAGCTTCACAACTGTGTTCTACATCTTAGCCATCATCTGTTCCACCTCTCATGGCAGCTACATAAATCCAGATTACCAAGCAATGCATAACTGTTCCTTCTTTATGTAAAACAAAATCACAGTGAAGTGTTAAATTTTGGAACATTGCGTTCTTTCACTTGTTTTTCATGTAGCTACAAGATGACGTTGGGAAATGCATTTTCTTTAATGACGGATTTCATTAATAGGTTATCTTTTATTCATCGTCCTAATCTCAACAGGTTATCTATTTTGTGGGGCTTTTTGCCAGCATAAGGAATGTATTTATATCTGAAATTTATTTCCCCATGTAATTCAAACGGCACTGTTTATTTGATAACTAACCACAGTTAGTGTACAATCTGTGACCACAGAGCAAAGCTAAGTCTGCCAGTATGTACAAGGATGGAGCGAGCTTAGGATCTTTATCTTGTAACTTTTTTGCTCTAGCCAGGTGAACTACACATTCTTATATGGTGACTTACAAATCAGGTGTAGAAGTATTTTTAGGGAATACAGAAATATGAACAATGTCAATTTCCATTAGGATACGGATTTTTCCAATTTGAACTTTAACTAAAGCTTTTAAACTTTAGTTTTTTAAAACTTTTTATTTTTGTCATAATTTCTAAACCATTTTTATTAATAATTACCAGCTTTCTGATAGAGGAATATCCAACTTGAAATAAAGTCACCAAGATTTTCTATAAGGATCTGACTCAAAAATATTACAGGTAGGGCGCCTGGGTGGCTCAGCCTTTGCCTTCGGCTCAGGTCATGATCCCAGAGTTCTAGGATAGAGCCCCACATCGGGCTCTCTGCTCGGCATGGAGCCTGCTTCCTCCTCTCTCTCTGCCTGCCTCTCTGCCTACTTGTGATTTCTGTCTGTCAAATAAATAAATAAATAAATAATCTTTTTTAAAAAAAAAAAGTTACAGGTAACAGCACTGGGAGAAACCCCAGGTTCTAGTCTTACACTATACAGTACAGTAGCCAATGGCCTGATGTGGCTAGTCTGAATTGAGATGTATTATAAGTATAAAATACATCTTTGATTTTGAAGACTTAGTACATAACAAATCAAGAAAAAAAGGCAAAGATTTTATTAATGTATTTTAAATTTGCTTACATGCTAAAATAATATTTAACATTTGATTAAGAGAATACATTATGAAAATTAATTTCAGGTGATTATTTCCCACTATTTAATGTAACCTCTAAAAAATTCTAAGTGGCATATATAGCCCACTTTTGTGGCTCTCACTATATTTCTATTGGACAGTGCTGTTTTGGACTCAATGCTAGGTCTTCAAAGGGCCAGAAAGTACAAAAATATGTATTAAACAAAAATGATATGCCCTCAGTTTGTTACCCAGGTAATGTTATTCCAAAGTGTTTTCTTTAAAAAGGACTAATAGAAAACATTAAGTGAAACAGGATAATAAAATTATGCCATGCTTAGGTTCAGTCAAGAAATTATGTATTGGACACTCATAAGGGAGGCACTGTTCTAAGTACTTGGGATATACCAGTGAATAAAACAAAGGTCTCTGCCTTCATGGAGCTTACATCAGAGCAAGTTAGGTTAGATTCACATGGATATGAGCTTGTTTTTCTTTACCTTTGAAGATGTTACTGTCTTTTAGATATGGCTAATATTTTAATAATAGGCTGGAGAGAAGTAAAGGAACATTTCTATGAATACGATCATACCTTAAATAATTTGAGGTTAAAATAGTATTCAACACAAATGTGTCTCAGGATGGAATTCTCCAATGAATAAAAATAGATTGTTTAAGAAGATTTTATTAGGCACATATTGAAAACCAACCTCATTACTAAGTCCATACTGTAATGTTTTAAAGTTTGGATTCATAATGATTCTATGGAGCATAGAATTCTATTATTATATGGTATTCGGTATGGTAGTTGGGTTTGTACCCCCCACACAAATTTCAAACTACTAAATGGATATGATTTTGTATTTTCATAATTTAAGTGATAGGATCCTAAATGTTTGAGGGACTCAGCACCTACCATGGTGGCTAAACCCTCATTGAATTAACTAATAAATTGACATAATCATAACTTCACCTCATGACCTCTGGAAGAACAGTTGAAGAAAGTGTGGCTGTTAGGCTTGCCAAAGAGGTTGGGGAATAGGATTACTATCTCTAAATAGTGTAAGGGCTAAATAGTGTACAGCTGCTACTTCAGCTGTATGTAAAACGCGTGGAAGAGGAATCGGACACCCTTACCACACCCCTAATGAAAAAAATCAGTAAGCCAGTGATGAAGATTTCAGGGAGATAAGCACTAGATAAATGTAAGGTAAAACATTTAATTATAAGACTTGTCTAAAGGAAAAATATATTATCTTGTGAGGCTCTGACTTGAGGTCTTAAAACTTAGATAAGATGACCACGTGACAGGATGCTGAATAAATTGAATTCAAGTATTGGATAGACAGTTCTACCAAGTAATTCAGGCTCTTTCTAATCCTGAGATTATGTGACTCTGTGAGTCAAAATAGTATAGTTTATTTGTTTAGAAGGAACATCAGTATGTTGGAAATATCTAAAAGTGTTGAATTAGGGAAGATAAGTAAAGGAAAATACTTAAAAACACACTGTAAGATACTACTTAGAAATGGCTTCAGGAAAATATTTAAGTCCCATAGTATTTATTTAGCTGGTTATTTTCCAAGAGAGCTTCCAAGTCCTTAGCATTGGAAATCAGCCTTTCCTCAAACCCTCATCTCAGTGAAGTGCTCTTCATTTCACAATGGGTCTGTTTTCCGTGGTCTAATCATGTGCCCCAGAGCCGTAGGGGTAAGACTGTGACTGAGCTTGACAGAGGTAAACAGCAAAGTCTCTGTAGGCTTCACAGTTTATGGACTTCTCAAAACCTCCATTTTCTCAGTTATAAAACCAGATTGTTAATAACTATCTTTTAGAATTGTTGCAAAAAATTTTAAATAACATGTAGGGGGGTTATCAGAAATATAGTATGTATTCAATAACTATAATATCAAACCTTATCCCAGTGTTATTTCTCTACCTCTTCTCCATGAAACACCAAGTTATTTAGTGTCTGATATTAACTGACAGGCCAATGCATACTTGAGAAATATTTACTTAATAGCTGCTAAGCCTCCCACTGTGACCACAAGTACATAGTAGCATGGGACTGCTGTCAGGAACAGATAACAGGACTGGCAAACATGCTGTCATTGGTTTTTGTATGTTAGTATAAAGAGGAAGCTACTTTGGATGTGAGTTCTGTTCAAAAATGTGTTGTCTGAAATAATGGTAGGGGAAAAAAAAATGAAATAATGGTAGGACATTCAAGGCAGAAATGCTTCAGGAACCCAAGATGAACACAGGGTTAAGGCTCTGCCATGAGAGCTGCAGATGCAGGTGTGCGAGTCTTCTTATTAGCACAGAGGGTTGGAGCTGTGAGAGCTTGGTGAAGAGAATGTGGAATGGACAGGAAAGTGGGCCAAGTATCCAACCATGAGAAATGGCCACACAAGGCCACATTTTCATTTGAGAGGGGCTAGGAAGGTGGAAGAAGTTACCAAAGAAGATTAAAAACAATCATCAAAATGTGGGAGAATAAGTGCAGTAAAGGGCATTCCCATGAACGTGCTCACAAGCCGTCTGAAGACTTGAGTTTTGTCTCCGGTCTTGCCTGAAAGTTATGCCTGCTACTTCAGCTGTATGTAAAACGCGGTAAATCTATCATTTTATCATCTTATCATCTTGTAACAAGGTGTTACAAGAATCAAATGAGTGAAGTATAGGGAAAATGTGAGAACAGCAGCCATATATCGAGGTAACATGGTGATACTGACTTTATCAATTATATAGTATTAAAAGTTATGAGTAACATTGGATAATGACTTAAGACACCAACTACCCAGAGTTAAGCCAAGCTTTAGAGGGCACAGTCCTCTGAAAAACAGCCCTCACTTCAGACACCTGCTGTAAGTTTGGGGGTCTCCAGGAAGGCCACCCTCACTTCTGACCAGCTGGCTATAATAAATTCAGGGGTTTGCACTACACCCTCTGTTTCAATAATTCATGACAATGTGTCCTAGAATTCACTCAGCCCAGCTTACTATTATAGCTTTATTATAGTAAAAGGACACAAGTCAGAAAACAAGCCAAAGAAAGACCACACATGGAGTAAGGTCTAGGAGGGTCCCAAACATGAAGCTTCCATTGTCCCCAGGCATATATTCTTTTTTCCCAGCACATCTATGTGTAACAGTCCACATCATATTGCCACCCAGGAAAACTCAGCATCAGTGTCTAGACTTTGTATTGAGGCCTTATTACGTAGGCATGACTGACTTAATCATTGGTCACATGATTGAACTTAGTCTCTATCCTCCTCCCCTCCTTGAAGATCAGGCTTATATCACTTGACTCAAAACCCCAGCATTCTGGGGTACCTGGGGTGTTCAGTGGGTTGGGCCTCTGCCTTCAGGTGAGGTTGTGATCTCGGGGTCCTGGGATCAGGCCCCATATTGGGCTCTCTGCCCCACTTCCCCTCTCTCTCTGCCTGCCTACTTGTGACCTCTCTCTGTCAAATAAATAAAATCTTAAGAAAAAAATTCTAATCATGATTGGTCTTTTGGATGTAGCCACCCTGGCAATTCTGAATCACAATTACTATAAACTATCTAGAGACCTACCATGAATGACAGACACACTCTTATCACTCTGGAAATTCCAGGAGATTTGAGGCTACCTCCCAGGAAACTGCATAAAGGCAAACCAAATTCTTTTTTTCTTTTTTTTTTTAAGATTTAATTATGTATTTGAGAGAGTGTGTGAGTAGGAGGAAGGGCAGAGGGAGAGAGAGAATCCTGAAGCAGATTCCCCGCTGAGCACAGAGCCCCACACAGGGCTTGATCCCAGGACCCTGAGATCATGACCTGAGCCTAAATCAAGACGCAGCCACTTAACCAACTCCAGTTGCCACTCCAGTGTCTCCCAATTCTTTAGTATACGTATTCTAAAATGTTGCAAATTCCATTGAGTTTAGGAATTTTCAGCCTCTTAGGTTTCAATAGAGAGATAAAAACCAAATTAAAATTTTCTAAGAATTGAATAGAGATGTGGGGAAAAGGGAAGCAACTATAGAGAGGGACATTCAATTCAAGTAATATATTACAAACAGATTACATATCAGAAAGATAAGGAATTGAATGGAAGGGTTTACATTACTATTCACTATGGGGGGGGGGGTGATAAAAAAGAGGCTGGACTTAACCTGGATGCTCTGTAGTCAGGATCCTGCAGCATCTTGCATTCCTTCCAGCCTTATAAGCAATTAGGAAGGCCCAGGACAGGAAATTGTAAAATGGAAGTGTTTTCTTGAATTTTTATTTAAAGGGCAATGATATGAAACAAGACTGAATAAAAGTGTATATATGATGGGTTTCCAAAAAGCAAAAAAAAAAAGGTTCTAATTATGTTAAACAGTTCAACTAAGTAAATTTGAAGATGAAACTGGCTTTATTCAGCAATTTATGAGTCGGGCAGCATCCCATGTAGCACATAGAAAGGAGCGTTGATGAGCTGCACAAAATGGAGGTCTTACAGGAAGAAAAGGGGAGAGACAAGGAAGCAGTGAATTGTTTCAGGCAAGATCATCTAACTATGAAAGGGGTCTATTGGGCAGACTACTTCACTGGTGCTGACCAGGTAATTCCAGATTGAGGGCTTAAAGGTTACATTCCTGGGTGGAGCTGAAACTCCTATTAGGTTAGGTATTAAGTTTTGGTTTGCTGATATGGGACTCAGCACAAGTGACTCCATTTTGGGCCTGTTGTTAACTTTTTTAAAAGTTCCACCTTTTTTTTTTTTTTAAGATTTTATTTATTTATTTATTTATTTGACAGAGAGAGAGAGAGAGATCACAAGTAGGCAGAGAGGCAGGCAGAGAGAGAGAGAGAGAGAGAGGGAAGCAGGCTCTCTAGAGCCTGATGTGGGGCTTGATCCCAGGACCCTGGGATCATGACCTGAGCCGGAGGAAGAGGCTTTAACACACTGAGCCACCCAGGTGCCCCAAAAGTTCCTCCCTTTTGATTAAGCTTTCAGCTTAACCGACAGATGTTGATGAGGAGAACAAAGGCAAGAGAAATGTAGATAGAATTATATTTCCTTACAACTTGAGGCCATTGATAAATGCCTGACATAGGCGAAGTGTGACATTCCTCATGGGACTCACAGCTGCCTTAATGTTAATGCTTTTCTAGAGACTGAAAGCAACTTTATCTTGACAATAGCCCGACATTCAGGATCCTGTAAGTGTTCTTTAACTTATGGAAATCTGGAAATCCCTTCAGAGACTTCTCTTATCACTACCTCTACCCAAACTTAAAAATATATAATCAGTTACTTCCCAAAATCACAAGTACAACTCTTTTCTGCCCATGGGTCCTGTCCCCTGATAGAATAAAAGCACTCTTTTGCACCATAAAACATCTCAAAAATTCTTTCTTGACCCTTGTGCTCAATGGCCCTGCATCAATACAACCAAAATTTAAGTACTAGTATCACTCTCCACTACCTCTCTGTAGTTCTCATAGCTTTTGTTGATCCTCTGTGTGGGTATTCACAGTTCATGATGGGTCTTGCTTAGCAACAACTTCAGATTTACAATTTTTAAGTTGGCCATTATCTTTGTTCCTTTTCTGACATTCCAGTCTTAGGTGGGTCATTTGTTTGGTGGTTAGGGGCTGGGAACATACATTGAAAGCTCTTGAGAACAGAGCACTCCAGCGAGATTACAATAATTATTTTAAGTAGAATAATCCCCAGTGTCTGGAGTGTACTTGGGAGCCATGGTCCTCGGGACCCAAACCAGTCAAAATCAGATGACTCCAAGAATCCAGTGAGGGAGTCACCATTTTAAGCCACGTGGCTTGCTCATGATCTTATGTAACTGAGTTTCAACTTCCCCAGAAATATTCTTTTTTAAGATTTTATTTATTTATTTATTTGGCAGATCATAAGTAAGCAGAGAGGCAGGCGAGGGGGTGGGGGGAGCAGGCTTCCCGCTGAGCAGAGAGCCCAATGGAGGGCTTGATCCCAGGACCCTGGGATCATGACCTGAGCTGAAGGCAGGGGCTTTAACACACTGAGCCACCCAGGTACCTCTCAACTTCCCCAGAAATATTGATCAAGATGCAGCAGGCGGCGGCCATAGCACAGCTACCTCCTTCTTTGAAGATAATCAAGAGCTATCCAATAATCAAGATCAGCTTTTACCAGTCTAGGTCTTTACAGCGTTAGCAGCTGATTCAGCAGTGCTTGTCAGGAATTAAGGAGAAGTTCCAGATCATAACCTTATTTGAATTCAGTCCTGAATTCAGTCCTAACCAGGATGGAGGGGACCTACATGGTCATGAACTCCTCCTGGTAGATCTTTTCTACCTCGGCGTCGGAAATTCAGGGAAGCTGAGCAATGAGGTGTCTTAACTCTGTTTATGACCAGTTAGCAAACAGTTCAGTAACCTCAGAGCCATTGCCAAGCATGTGCAGCCACCTAGGCATTCCTAGGCCCGGAAGAATGAGAATCACAGCAGTCAAATATAAATTCTGTTGGGACATACACCATTTCTGCTAAGGTGGCACTCTTAATGTTTTTAGTATTGTAGACAGATTGGAGTTTTTGAGGACAAATCCAGCAGTCTGGAAATTTACTTCTTCTCAGCAACGGCCTGGGAAGTGTGGGTGATAGAATTATCTTTCAAGGCCATTGCCAGGGTAAAGGAAAGAAAGAGGAAAGAAGTGTTTTCTATTAAAGTAAGAAGTATTGATCTGGCATCTTTGGTGGAGGCCGTCTACCTCAATGTGAGCTACTGCTCTTCCTCATCAGTTTGATTCAGAGGTTGCCAGCCTCTGCACGGGCCTATATGTCAGGTGGAGCCTGCCTTGGCTGTGAGATGTGTATCTGAAGTTCAAGTCCCTGAAGTTTGGCTGCCATCTAGGTTGTGAGGGGGATCTGGTATAATCCCTTCCAAGGAGATTCAAGGACAGTATTTGTTCTTAATTATTCCACATCAGAAGGGTGAGAGAAAATTGGAAACATTAGTTTTGAGTCATAGCCAGATATGTGAGGAAACAAGAATTCAGGATCTAGTCTTAGTTTACAGGTATAAAACAAAACATCAAAGACAACAGGATTAGAATTATCTGCAAAGGTACAAACATAATTTTTCTCTCTACAATGATCCCCCCCCCTTTTTTTAACCAGAGATGATCATAGTAAAAGTGGCTTGTTTGCATTAGACTTGGTCTGATTATTTACATAAGTGGAGCAGGAATAGTGATTGGCCATATAAACTTTTATTAAAGACTGCGTTGATGGAACATTTTATAAGGAATCTCAGATTGACCTCTTAAAAGCTATTAGATTTTACCTACAAAATTTGTACTTTGAATGCCTCTCAAGTTCCCTAAAAAAATCCTCAGGTTCCTGGGCCTGCCAGGCAGTGACCATTTTTATTTACCTGGTAAGGCTACCTGGTAAGGCTGCAAGATACCAGGTTGATCTTTCCGGGCATTTCCTCAAAGCTGTCTGGTCATATCTCAGTCTGTACACATTTTTCTTAAATGTGGTATTCCAGTCAAAGCACTGGAGGTATAACCAATGCTTTCCAGCTGTGTCCTGTTATGAAGAGAAAGATTCTTACTGAATTTATGCAAATAACCAGTTATATTGCCATGTAGAGAATATTCAAGAGTTTTCAAATTCTGGATGAATCCAAGAAAAAGTAAATGTTCACTCTTCATTTAGAAAGATAAACTTTAGGCGTGCCTGGGTGGCTCGGTCGATTAGGTGTCCAATTCTTGATTTTGGCTCAGGTTATGACCTCAGGGTCCTGAGACTGAGCCTCCGGTGGGGCTTGCACTCAGCACAGAGTTGGCTTGAGAGATTTTCTCTCTCTCCCTTTCCTCTGCCCCTCCCCCCTGCTCATGTGCTCACCCGCTGGTGTGCACGTTCTCTCTCAAATGAATTTTTTTTAAAAATCTTTTAAAGAATACTTTAATAAATTGCTCTAAGTCATAGCTCACTTAAGATTTCCTTAAATTTGATAAAGCAAAACATTAAAGAACCAGAAATGTTTCAAACAAAACATCATAAAGAATTATAATCATCTTCCTTAGTTCATTCAGTCCTGTTTATTAATCACTTGTTCCGCTTGAATCTGGTTTTTCTATTCGTTCTGGAATTTCTTACCCAGCTCAATTTTTATGATCTTAAAGGTATCAGAAACTGGTACTTGTCAAAAGGCTTTATATGAATCTCCTTGAAGACGATGCACTTTTGCAGGAACACTTTTGCAAAAGCATCTGAGTAAAACAATAACTGTCTGCAAATGACAAAATACTTGAAAAATTCCCATTGTAAAAGATGTGATGAGAGTTGATTATAACAAAACTGACAAGGAAATCTGGTTATTTCTGTGACACACATTTTAAAATGGTAAGTGCAATTATGATCGTATTGTAGCAGGACATAGGAACTTAGAAGACTTTAGGAATTTAGAATACTCGGTTTTTCTTAAGTAATCAAAGACCCAAAGATAAAGTTTAACATGAAGCATAGTAAATTTTTGCCTTAAGATGCAAAGTCTTTGTTTCCAATGCAGATTATGTAAAAGATAAAGAAACTTTCACAGTCCATTAATAAAAGCAGACCCAAAGTCCAGAAAAACTTTGTCCTTTTAACAGAGAAAGCCAATTGTAATTTTGCACCAGTGTACTTTTGATATTAAAACTCATCTTTTCAATTTAACTTATTTGCATCTTAGCCAGCTTGACTACCATAAAATTCCTTTCCCAAGATTCAAACCTACAATTTTCTCCTTTTTTTCTTACTCTTTCACTTCTGAAATAACCAGTCTCACTTTAGGACAAATTACTTTTTTCCTTAACAAAAGTACATCTCCATTTTTCAGACCTTCCTTTACTAAAAACACACATCCTACTTTTCTTACATATGGAGATGTTTCCCTTATATTTCTAGCAGCTTTAATTACATATATTGGTATTTTTAACACTAAAAACTGTAATTTTTAGTGAAAATAAAGAAGCAATTATGAACTTTTACATGAGCATTCTGTGGCTTGACAAATTACAAATAATATTTTTTAATTTGTAGAAACATATGCTTTCTTCAGTGTGGCACACAACATGCTTACTAATATATCCAAATATCTTTAGTTCCTCTGTAAAAGGAAGCCAAAAGTGGATAAACCTGCATTCAGTAATTGTTTCAGTACTTAATCTGCTTCAGAAATAATGTCAGTAATTTAATGTCTATTCATCATTTAAATTAACTTAGTAGACTTTAAGCTTTCAGGCTCCAATAAAGATTTGGGGACACTATTTAAAAAGTTGACCTAAAACCTTTTCCCCCCTCTTACATCTATCTAATTCTCTGTTCTCAATAATTATGTTTAAATTACCCACAAAAATTTCTTGAGACAAACTCAGCCATCATCTCTTGCTCTTTCTTGCTAAGAAATTTTGTAACAGAGATAACATGACCCAGTTTAACTAATAAACTCAAGTAGAATAAAGTTATATATGGTTATGTATGTCTGCATTAATTTTAATGCTTATAATTCTAAGGACATATCTATTTTAATGACTCCAACAAATTTCAACTAGCTTCTGTTTACCAGATATTATCTCAGATCACATGATCTTAAAAAGCATCTGGGTTAGAGCACCTGGGTGGCTCAGTCAGTTAAACATCTGCCTTCGGCTCAGGTCATGATCTGAGGGTCCTGGGATGGAGTCCCACATGGGGCTCCCTGCTCAGTGAGGAATCTTTTCCTTTCTTGCCCTCTACCCCTCCCCTGACTTGTGTTCTCTCTTGTTCACTCTTTCTCTCAAATAAATAAATGAGTAAATAATGCTAATTTTAAAAAGCATTTGGGTTATTTTCTACTATATTTCTGAGAGTTTTAGGAGTCCTTAATGCATATGAGTGCTTCATTCTCTTAAAGACAATTATGTAGAGCTCTTTTATAAAAATTACTTTTATTAACACTATCCAGAGGTAGAAAATACCACATCTCTATAGTACATACATAGAGAAACAAACATAAAGACAGACACAGAGACCTTATATCTTCCATTTATAATCATTAATTACAAAAGATGTTGAATCCAAATTATGTTTCTGGCAGATAGAATATTTTGAGGTCATCTGCTTAGATGGCAAAAGCCTTTTAATTACATTTGTGAGAAAGGTGCAAGGTTTTTCATTTGCCCAAGTTTTAAAATAACCCTGTCTCCTTTTGTTCTTGTTTTTGGTTTTTTTTTCTGGTATTTTCCTCCTTGAAGTGGGTATTTTATTTTTATTGAGGAATAGTTAACATACAATCTGACATTAGTTTTAGCTATTCAGCTATGATTTGACAGCTCTATAGGTTATGCTGTGCTCATCCTAAGTTACCACCTGTCACCATGCAGCAATATTCTAATATCATTAACTATATATTCCCATGCTGTGCCTTTTATCCCTGTGACCTATTCATTCTGTAACTAGAAGTCTGTACCTTCCACTTCCTTTAGCCCATTTTGCTTATCTCCCCACTCCATCCCCTCTGCCTACTTTTGTTCTCTGTATGTATAGGTCTGGTAATGCTTTTTTTGTTTGTTCATTCATTTGCTGTCTAGAGTCTACATATTAGTAAAATCATATGATATTTGTCTTTCTCTGACTCATTTCACTTAGCATAATACACTCCAGGTCCATCTGTGTTTCTTCAAATGTCAAGATCTCTCTCTCCCTCTCTCTTTTTTATTAATGACTGAGGAATATTCTATTTTACTTATAAACTACATCTTTATCTATTTATTTATCTATTTATCTATATATGATATAGATTTATTTATTTATTTATCTATTTATTCTTCTATCAGTGAACACAATTTGTTTCTATATCTTGGCTATTGCATATAATGCTGCAATAAACATAGGGATGCATAGCTTTTTGAATTAGTATTTTTGTTTTCTTTGGCTAAAAACCCCATAGTGAAATTACTGGATTGTATGGTATTTCTATTTTTTATTTTTTGAGGAACCCAAATTACTTTCCACATGGCAATACCAATTTGTATCCTCACCAACAGTGCACCTCCTTGCCAATACTTGCTATTTCTTGGTTTTGGTATGAAGTGATATGTCAGTGTGGTTTTGATTTGCATTTCCCTGATAATTAGTGATGTTGAACATGTCTGTATATTTTTTCTTTTTTTTAATATTTTATTTATTTATTAGACAGAGAGAGAGAGAGATCACAAGTAGGCAGAGAGGCAGGCAGAGAGATAGAGGAAGGGAAGCAGGCTCCCTGCCAAGCAGAGAACCCGATGCGAGGCTCGATCCCAGGTCTGTGAGATCATGACCTGAGCCAAAGGCAGAGGCCCAACCCACTGAGCCACCCAGGCGCCCCTGTATATTTTCTTTTGAAAAATGTCTGTTCAGATCCTCTACCAATTTTTTAATCAGATTATTTGGAGTTGTTTTAGTGTTAAGTTCTATATATTTTCTATAATAACCTCTTACTGGATATATCATTTACAAGTATTTCACCCATTCAGTAGGTTGCCTTACCATTTTGTTGATGGTTTCCTTTGCTGTGCAAAAGTTTTTATTTTGGTTTAGTCCCAGTAGTTTATGTTTGCTTTTATTTCCCTTGCCTGAGGAGATGTATTTAGATAAATATTACTCAGGCTGATGTCCAAGGGATTATTGTCCATATTTTTTTCTGGGAGTATTGTGATTTCAGGTCTCTCATTTAGGTCTTTAATTTATTCTTAGTTTATTTTTGTGTAGGACATAAGAAAGTGGTCCAGTTTCATTCTTTTGCCTGTAGCTGTTCAGTTTTCTCAATGCCATTTACTGAAAAGACTCTTTTCACCACTATATATTCTTGCCTCTTTTGTGGTGGATTAAACCATGTATGCATGAGTTTATTTCTGGGCTTTCTATTCTGTTCCATTGATCTATGTGCCCATTTCTATGACAGTATCATATTATTTTGATTATTATAGCTTTATAGTATATCTTGAAATCCAGGATTGTGATACCTGCAGCTTTGTTCTTCTTAAGATTGATTTGACTGGATCCCTGGGTGGCTCAGTGGGTTAAGCCTCTGCCTTCACTCAGGTCATGATCTCAGGGTCCTGGGATCAAGCCCCACGTCAGGCTCTCTGCTCAGCGGGGAGCCTGCTTCCCCCTCTCTCTCTATGCCTGTCACTCTGCCTATCTGTGATCTCTGTCTGTCAAATAAATAAAATATTTTTAAAAAAATGATTGATTTGACTATATGGGGTCTCTCATGGAGCTATACAAATTTTAAGATGATTTGCTCCAGTTCTGTGAAAAATGCTATTAACATTTTCATAGGGATTAGTTTGAATATGTACATTGCTTTAGGAAGCATGGACATTTTAATAATAATTTTTCCAATCCATGAACATGGTATTTTTCCCATTTGTGTCATGTTCAATTTATTTCTTTTTTTCCTGAAGATTTTATTTATTTATTTTAGAGAGAAAGAGAGTGTGCTTGAGCAGGGAAAGATTTTGGTGGGGTTGTGGGCTCAACACAGGTTGAGCCTCTATGCAGGACCTGAGATCATGACCTAAGCCAAAACCAAGAGCCAGATGCTTACCCGACTGAACCACCCTGGCGCCCCATCTTCAATTTCTTTCATCAGTATTTTATAGTATTCATAGTTTATTCCTTCGTTAAGTTTATTCCTATGTATTTTATTTTTGGTGCAATTGTGAGTAGAATTGTTAATTGCTCTTTTTCCTACTTTATTATTAGTGTATAAAAACTACAGAGTTCTGGAGTGGAGTCTTTTGGGTTTTCCACATAGAGTATCATATCATCTGCGAAGAGTGATAATTTGACTTCTTCTTTGCCGATTTGGATGCCTTTAATTTCCTTTTGTTGTCTGATTGCTGAGGCTAGGACTTCTAGTACTATGTTGAATAGCAGTGGTGATAATGGACATCCCTGCCGTGTTCCTGACCTTAGTGGAAAAGCTTTCAGTTTTTCTCCATTGAGAATGATATTTGCAGTGGGTTTTTCATAGATGGCTTTGATGATATTGAGGTATGTGCCCTCTATCCCTACACTTTGAAGGGTTTTGATCAGGAAGGGATGCTGTATTTTGTCAAATGCTTTTTCAGCATCTATTGAGAGTATCATATGGTTCTTGTTCTTTCTTTTATTGATGTGTTGTATCACATTGACTGATTTGCGGATGTTGAACCAACCTTGCAGCCCTGGAATAAATCCCACTTGGTCGTGGTGAATAATCCTTTTAATGTACTGTTGAATCCTATTGGCTAGTATTTTGGTGAGAATTTTTGCATCTGTGTTCATCAAGGATATTGGTCTATAGCTCTCTTTTTTGATGGGATCCTTGTCTGGTTTTGGGATCAAGGTGATGCTGGCCTCATAAAATGAGTTTGGGAGTTTTCCTTCCATTTCTATTTTTTGGAACAGTTTCAGGAGAATAGGAATTAGTTCCTCTTTAAATGTTTGGTAGAATTCCCCCGGGAAGCCATCTGGCCCTGGGCTTTTGTTTGTTTGGAGATTTTTAATGACTGTTTCAATCTCCTTACTGGTTATGGGTCTGTTCAGGCTTTCTATTTCTTCCTGGTTCAATTTTGGTAGTTTATATGTTTCTAGGAATGCATCCATTTCTTCCAGATTGTCAAATTTGTTGGCGTAGAGTTGCTCATAGTATGTTCTTATAATAGTTTGTATTTCTTTGGTGTTAGTTGTGATCTCTCCTCTTTCATTCATGATTTTATTTATTTGGGTCCTTTCTCTTTTCTTTTTGATTAGTCTGGCCAAGGGTTTATCAATTTTATTAATTCTTTCAAAGAACCAGCTCCTAGTTTGGTTGATTTGTTCTATTGTTTTTTTGGTTTCTATTTCATTGATTTCTGCTCTGATCTTTATGATTTCTCTTCTCCTGCTGGGCTTAGGGTTTCTTTCTTGTTCTTTCTCCAGCTCCTTTAGGTGTAGGGTTAGGTTGTGTACCTGAGACCTTTCTTGTTTCTTGAGAAAAGCTTGTACCGCTATATATTTTCCTCTCAGGACTGCCTTTGTTGTGTCCCACAGATTTTGAACCGTTGTATTTTCATTATCATTTGTTTCCATGATTTTTTTCAATTCTTCTTTAATTTCCCGGTTGACCCATTCATTCTTTAGAAGGATGCTGTTTAGTCTCCATGTATTTGTGTTCTTTCCAAACTTCCTCTTGTGGTTGAGTTCTAGCTTCAGAGCATTGTGGTCTGAAAATATGCAGGGAATGATCCCAATCTTTTGATACCGGTTGAGTCCTGATTTAGGACCGAGGATGTGATCTATTCTGGAGAATGTTCCATGTGCACTAGAGAAGAATGTGTATTCTGTTGCTTTGGGATGAAATGTTCTGAATATATCTGTGATGTCCATCTCATCCAGTGTATCATTTAAGGCCTTTATTTCCCTGTTGATCTTTTGCTTGGATGATCTGTCCATTTCAGTGAGGGGAGTGTTAAAGTCCCCTACTATTATTGTATTTTTGTTGATGTGTTTCTTTGATTTTGTTATTAATTGGTTTATATAGTTGGCTGCGCCCACGTTGGGGGCATAGATATTTAAAATTGTTAGATATTCTTGTTGGACAGACCCTTTGAGTATGATATAGTGTCCTTCCTCATCTCTTATTATAGTCTTTGGCTTAAAATCTAATTGATCTGATATAAGGATTGCCACTCCTGCTTTTTTCTGATGTCCATTAAAGACTCCACTCCAAAACTGCTAGAACTTATACAGGAATTCAGTAAAGTGTCAGGATATAAGATCAATGCACAGAAATCAGTTGCACTTCTCTACACCAACAACAAGACAGAAGAAAGAGAAATTAAGGAGTCAATCCCATTTACAATTGCACCCCAAACCATAAGATACCTAGGAATAAACCTAACCAAAGAGGCTAAGAATCTATACTCAGAAAACTATAAAGTACTCATGAAAGAAATTGAGGAAGACACAAAGAAATGGAAAAATGTTCCATGCTCCTGGATTGGAAGAATAAATATTGTGAAAATGTCTATGCTACCTAAAGCAATCTACACATTTAATGCAATTCCTATCAAAGTACCATCCATCTTTTTCAAAGAAATGGAACAAATAATTTTAAAATTTATATGGAACCAGAAAAGACCTCGAATAGCCAAAGGGATATTGAAAAACAAAGCCAAAGTTGGTGGCATCACAATTCCGGACTTCAAGCTCTATTACAAAGCTGTCATCATCAAGACAGCATGGTACTGGCACAAAAACAGACACATAGACCAATGGAACAGAATAGAGAGCCCAGAAATAGACCCTCAACTCTATGGTCAACTAATCTTCGACAAAGCAGGAAAGAATGTCCAATGGAAAAAAGACAGCCTCTTCAATAAATGGTGTTGGGAAAATTGGACAGCCACGTGCAGAAAAATGAAATTGGACCATTTCCTTACACCACACACAAAAATAGATTCAAAATGGATTAAGGACCTCAATGTGAGAAAGGAATCCATCAAAATCCTTGAGGAGAACACAGGCAGCAACCTCTTCGACCTCAGCCGCAGCAACATCTTCCTAGGAACATCGCCAAAGGCAAGGGAAGCAAAGGCAAAAATGAACTTTTGGGATTTCATCAAAATCAAAAGCTTTTGCACAGCAAAGGAAACAGTTAACAAAACCAAAAGACAACTGACAGAATGGGAGAAGATATTTGCAAACGACATATCAGATAAAGGACTAGTGTCCAAAATCTATAAAGAACTTAACAAACTCAACGCCCAAAGAACAAATAATCCAATCAAGAAATGGGCAGAGGACATGAACAGATGTTTCTGCAAAGAAGACATCCAGATGGCCAACAGACACATGAAAAAGTGCTCCATATCACTCGGCATCAGGGAAATACAAATCAAAACCACAATGAGATATCACCTCACACCAGTCAGAATGGCTAAAATCAACAAGTCAGGAAATGACAGATGCTGGCGAGGATGCGGAGAAAGGGGAACCCTCCTACACTGTTGGTGGGAATGCAAGCTGGTGCAACCACTCTGGAAAACAGCATGGAGATTCCTCAAAATGTTGAAAATAGAACTGCCCTATGACCCAGCAATTGCACTACTGGGAATTTACCCTAAAGATACAAATGTAGTGATCTAAAGGGGCACGTGCACCCGAATGTTTATAGCAGCAATGTCCACAATAGCCAAACTATGGAAAGAACCTAGATGTCCATCAACAGATGAATGGATCAAGAAGATGTGGTATATATACACAATGGAATACTATGCAGCCATCAAAAGAAACGAAATCTTGCCATTTGCGACAACATGGATGGAACTAGAGCGTATCATGCTTAGCGAAATAAGTCAAGTGGAGAAAGACAACTATCATATGATCTCCCTGATATGAGGGAGTGGTGATGCAACATGGGGGCTTAAGTGGGTAGGAGAAGAATCCATGAAACAAGATGGGATAGGGAGGGAGACAAACCATAAGTGACTCTTAATCTCACGAAACAAACTGTGGGTTGCTGGGGGGAGGGGGGTTGGGAGAAGGGGGGAAGGTTATGGACATTGGGGAGGGTATGTGCTTTTGGGTAAATTGGAAGGGGAGATGAACCATGAGAGACTATGGACTCTGAAAAACAGTCTGAGGGGTTTGAAGTGGCGGGGGGGTGGGAGGTTGGGGTACCAGGTGGTGGGTATTATAGAGGGCACAGCTTGCATGGAGCACTGGGTGTGGTGAAAAAATAATGAATACTGTTTTTCTGAAAATAAATAAATTGGGAAAAAAAAAAAAAAACTACAGAGTTCTGTATTTTAAGCTTGTATTCTGCAACTTATTGGATTTATCCTAATAGTATTTGGTTGGAGTCTTTAGAGTTGTCTATGTATACTATTATGTCATTTACAAATAGAAACAATTTTACTTTTTCCTTACCAATTTGGATCCTTTTATTTCTTTTTCTTGTCTGATTGCTATGGCTAGGACTTTTATTTTATTTCCACCAATAGAAATAGTGAGAGTGGACTGGACCTCTTATCTCATTCCTCATCTTAGAAGAAAATCTCTGTTTCTCATCATTGAATATGATGGTAGCTGTGTATTTGTCATATATGGTCTTTATTATGTTAAGGTATGTTCCTTTTAACCCCACTTTGTTGAAAGTTTATATCATGAGCAGAGAATGAATGTTGTTATAGGGTTTTTCTGCATCATTTTATTCTTTTTCGAATTCCTTTAGGTGCAAGGTTGAGATTGTTTATTTGAGCTTTTTCTTATTTCTTGAGATAGGTCTGTATATATTTCCCTCCTAGAACCATTTTTGCTGTGTCTTAAAGATTTTGAAGCATTCTGTTTCATTTTTATTGGTCTCCATTTATTTTTATTTCCTCTTTGATTTCTTCATTGACTTTTAGGTTGTTTAGTAGTATATTATTTAGCCTTCCATTTTTCCCATTTTTTTTTCTTTCTAATTGAATGCTAGTTTCATACCACTGTGGTTGGAAAAGATGCTTAATAGGATTTCAGTCTTCTTGAGTTTATTGAGATTTGTTGTATGGCCTAACATGAGAATGTTCCATGTGCTTTGACTTTCTCCGTGTATGATCTATCCATTGATGTAAGTGGGGTTTTAAAGTCTCCTCGTATTTATTGTACCACTGTCAATCTCTCCCTTTATGTCTGTTAATATTTGCTTTATATATTTAGATGCTCCAATGTTGGATGCATGGATAGTTAAGCAACTGTTATATTCTCTTGTTGGATGGATCTCTTTGTCATTACATAAAAACTTTTTTTTTTTTCCTTTGGTCCCTTACTGCAGTTTTTCTTTTAAATTCTATTTTTTCTAATTATTACTATTGTAGCTTTTTTTTCCACTCTGTCTATTTGCATGAAATATCCTTTTTCACACTTTCTATCTAAATATATCTTCAGGCCTGAAGTGAGTCTTTTGTAGACAGTACATAAATGGGTCTTGGTATTTTCCACTCCACCATGCTATGTATTTTTATTGGAACATTTAGACTGTTTACAACTAATTTGGTCGGTATGTACTTATTGCCATTTTGTTAATTATTTTCTGGTTGCTTTTTACTTCTTCTTCTTCTTCTTCTTCTTCTTTTTTAACATTCTTTCCTTATGGTTGATGACTTTCTGTAATATGCTTGGATTCCTTTTTATTTTTTGTGTAGCTGTTACAGGTTTTTGGTTTGTCATTGCCATAAGGTTCATATATAACATCCTAAGTGTATAGCAGTCTACATTATACTGATGGTCATTTAAGTTTGAACAAATTGTTTTATGTATATGTTGTCATGTTTTATGTTTTTTATTTTGCAAGTTCCTTTTACCAATTGTTTACATATAATTGGTTTATTGCCTTTGTCTTTGAATCTTTATGCTATCTTTATAAGTAAATGCTCTACTACCTTTTCTATATATTTGCTTTTACTCATGAAATTTTTTTCCTTTCATAACTTTCTTCTAATTATGACCTTTGGTTTTACATTAAAGAAGTCCTCTTAACATTTTTTGTAAGGCCACTTTTGTGGCCCTTAATATTTTTCTGGGAAACTGTTTATCTCTCTCCTCCAATTCTGAATGATAACTGTGCCATACAGATGTTTTTTGGATGTAGGTTTTTTCCTTTCATCACTTGGTATATATTATGCCACTCTCTTCTAGCCTGCAAAATTTCTGCTGAAAAATCAGCTGATAGTTTCATGGGATTTCCTTGTACATAACTAGTTGCTTCTCTCTTGCTTCTTTTAAAATTCTCAACCTTGGGGACGCCTGGGTGGCTCAGTTGGCTAAGCAGCTGCCTTCGGCTCGGGTCATGATCCCAGGGTTCTGGGATCGAGTCCCGCATCGGGCTCCTTGCTCGGCAGGGAGCCTGCTTCTCCCTCTGCCTCCGCCTGCCTCTCTGTCTGCCTGTGCTCACTCACTTTCTCTCTCTCTGTCTCTGACAAATAAATAAATAAAATCTTTAAGAAAAAAAAATTCTCAACCTTTAAGCTTTCACATTTTAATTTTGTGTTGTAGTGTGGACCTCCTTGGGTTCATCTTGTTTGGAACTCTCTTTGATTCCTAAAAATGGATGTCTGTTTCCTTTCCTCTGCTAGGGAAATTTTCAGCTATTATTTCTTCAAATAATTTTCTGGCCCTTTTTCTCTTCATGTCCTAGGACCCCTCTAATACATTTGTTTATTTGATCTTGTCCAAGAGATCCCTTAACCTATCCTTTTAATCCTCATTTTTGAATTTTTTTGTTTTTGCTATTCAGCCTGGGTGTTTTCCATTACCCTGTCATAGGGATTGCTGTTCTGTTTTTCCATATCCTCCAATCTACTGCTGATTCCTTCATTTGTATTCTTTATTTCATTTGTTATATGCTCTCTCTCCAATTGGTTCTCTATCACTTTGTTGAAGTTTTCTCTGAATTCATTCCTCTTTTCTCAAGTCTGGTAAGCATCTTTATGATCGTTCTTTGAATTCATTATCAGGTTGATTGCTTATTTTCATTTTATTTACCTTTTCTTACACTTGTCTTAGTCTTTTGTTTGGAGCATATGCCTCTGTCTCATTTTGCTTGACTTTCTGTGTTTATTTCTATGAATCAGGCAGAAAAGCTACTTCTAAACTTGAAGAAATAATCTTGTGTATGGTCATTCCCTGTGTAGACTGTGTTTATTTGGTGACTTTGGCTGGCCAGAGCTTGAGCTGTCATGGGCTGGGGTTCCCGGGGCCCTCTGTGCTAGGGCTGCCCTGGTGGGATGACCATAACTGAACTGGGCATGCCAGTGCAGTTTCGGGGCTCTCTCCTTGGAGGGTGCCCTGGCAGGACAGTTAAAGCTGAAGTGAGTACAAACCGAGGTATCTCAGGGCCCTCCGTTCAGGGTGCACCCTGGTAGAGTGGCTAAAGTTGAGGCATGTGAAGGCCAAGGGCCCATTCTTCCCAGGTGGCAGTTGGAGCCCAGAAGTACACAGGCCAGGATCTCCCAAGGTGCTCTGTGCTGAAGGTGCCCAGGCAAATTGTCTGGAACCAGAGTAAGGGTCTGGAGTGTTTCAGGGCATTTTGTACCTATGTCATCTTGGTGAGAGGGCTGAAGCTGTAGTGAGCACTGATTAGGGGTTTCCCAGTGTGTGCCATATTGGGTTGCCAGGGAATGGTGTGGCTAGGTTAGTGCGGGCTGTGGGACCCAGGGTTCACTGAGGTGGTAGGCTGGCTAGGGTGCCTGAACCCTGGCTGTCCATACTATAAATGTGAAGGGGAAATGGAAACTGTACCACTTCACAGCCCATTCATCCTGGAGAGCTCTCGTGCTGTTTGGCCAAGTTCCAGGGTTAGATCCTTTATATTCTAGCTTCTTTTAAACCATGCCATCTGGGGCTGCTATGGGCTAGGTGCCCAGGGCTCCCAAAGGTGGCAGTCTGGTTATCGAGCCTGGACCCTGCTCCCATCTGCACTCTCAAGGTGGAGGAGGAACATAAACAGTGGCACTTGCCAGCCCCTCTGACCTAGAGAGAGTTCCAGCAGCTCTGCTGCCATTTGCTCTAGGGCTGGCTCCTTTATATGCTAGTTACTTTCTTAAACTGTGGTGCCTTTTTTTTCCCCCTGTGTCCCCTAGCAGATGAACCTGCACAGGTCCTTTGTCTCCATCTGTCTTTCATTCTCTATCAGAGCTCTTTTGTTGTGCAGAAACTTCACTCAGCCCTCAGTTCTTCAGGAGGAATTGTTCTATAAAGAGGTATAGATTTGGTGTGCTCATGGAGGAGGTGAGTTCAGGGTCTTCCTACAGCCACCATCTGTAGCCACTCATATTCCTGAAGTTGATATTTTAAAGCTATGACATAGGTAAGAATTCCTGGAGGGATCTAGTAGATCTCAAAGACACAGGGAAGGAATGCAAGTTCCTCTGAGCTTGACTTTTGTTAACTAGGACCAAATTTTACAACATTTACAATCCTTTCAAGATAAATTGAGGAGGTCTGGGGATTGATAGAATAGGTGGGCTTTAAATTTTTTCTGGAGCTACTTCTCTGGTTTTATAAAGATTTGTAAGGTAAGGACAGTTGCTTTTAATTCCTCAAGAAATTGGGTTGCAACTTAACGTAGTAGGCTGATCCACTCATAAATCCTTTTATGAAGGTGCTAGAAAGTTTTTCTTGCCTTCTGGTTACATAGTTCTATTTTAGCTAAGGGGAGAAAGACTTAAAAGTATTCCCATCAGACTCCGATTTTCAGCTTCTGACCAAAGAGCTATTTAATTCGTTGATGTTAAGAATTTGCATAGGACCTTTGAGTACACTTCTTTTTCCAGTGGCCCAGTTGATTACAAATGTAACATTGACCCTTGGGCTATCATTCTAATGGTGGATGACTAGAGAGTGGTGTGGGCAGCCAGGGGTTATCTCAGGTAACCTTGGATCTGTTTTAGCTGTAAGGTCACTCGGTAGACTTTTGTCTGCAACTGTGTTCCAAGTACCTTACACAATATTCAGCTATGGATGTGAGTTCAGACACACCGGTGATCTCCGATCCTGGTTCTGCCTTTTTATCAAACCACTTAGGAGATAATGTATTTACTACTAAGGCAACAAGAGCAGTTTGGGTTATGTTTATTGTATGGAATCTGGAATGCTGTAGGAAAGATAGCTTCCAGACAAGCTATAAGGTTGGCCACGGATTTAGCTTTTGTGTTGAGTAACCAATCCCTGCAGGCTCAGAAGACCCTAGGAATGGCTTGTAAAAGGTTAGTTGCTATTTCATGAGATTTTATTGGTCCATGAGGGAACCATGCTGAAAAACCATTTTGCTTCCCACATCCGTTCTTGAGCTTCATGGGGTCCCACCATCATTTGTACAAGCTGATAAGAATCTGACAGATTGGGGTCAGAGGCCCCAATAATGACTAAATTCTTCAGAATACTTTAGGAAATCCTACCTTTAGGAAATTTCCATCATTATGGCCCTTTTTTCAAGTTTTGACCAAGGAGTGAGAGATACCTGAGAAGGATCACCCATAACTTTTGGTGGTTTTATCATAAAGGTAACTGTTTGATAGTCTCTTCAGAGTGGAAAAGGCAGTCACCTCTTATGTCTTTAGTTTTTCATGATCCTTTTGCTATAAATTTTTTAGTGGAGTTAATTTGGAATCTTGAAACCTTTGAGAACATGCCCCATTCCGTTTAATTCAGGAATTCTTGATTTTGAGTGCACTTTTTAGATGAACAATCTTGGTTGCCGTTAGTAAGAATTTGCTATTTTTTAGGTATTTATATGTTCTGTAACCATAGTTCCTAGACACAAACTCAACAGGTATGCTGGAAGTTGGTATGCTCAACTTTTTGGAATCTAAGGATCTCATTAAAAAAAATTTTTTTTTTAAAGCTAAGCCTTTGGATCTCTGGGAGTTAAACTAATACTTAAAAGGGATGCGCCTCTGTGGGTTGTGTAGTGTTTGCTGTGTACCTCGCTGCACAGAAATTGAGGTTGTCCAGTGACAACCTCAACCAGTCAACCTGACCTATCCCATGACCAACTTAGCCTAACATGAGTCTTTAGGTTAGGTGGCAAGAACTGTAACAGCTTTTAAATGCTAGACCTTTCCTTGCCAATTTTGAAGTTGCTTCCCAGACTCCTTTTGTGTAGATAAAGGCTACTACTAAACAAGACAGACAAATGTGTGCACCTTAATACACCAGCAGTAACCAAAAGATGTTGCTGCAGCCCAGATAAGATAATAAGATAATACTGTGGCCACTATTGTTCCCACCATGGAACCTTGGACCGGGGGAAGTATTAAAGCATCAGACTTAAACAAATGGGGACTGGGGGGTCCACATAACTGGGGAACTGCTAACTCCCACTAAGAGTTCCCATGTGGATTTGGGGACTGAATCGAGGGCCAGGAGTTTCCACCAATTAAATAAGAATTGTGACCTAAACTACCAGGTAGCTGCTCCAGATGTCTAACTGACTAGAAACCCAATTAGATTAGAAACTCAATGCAAGAGCTGAAGTCAGAACCAAGAGGAACTTGGAGCCCTCAGAAATGGCAAGGAAAAAACTCAAAAAACATTCATGGATACCATTCCTGTGTTTCTGGTGGTTTCCAAAGCTCCCAAAAGTTCGCTTCATATCCCATTGCTGCCACTAAATCTATTCAAAAACAAAATTCAGCTGAGTAAATGTGAAGATCAAGCTGGCCTTATTCAGAAATTTATGAATTGGGCAGCATCTCATCTAACATATAGTAAGGAGCTGTAAGAAATAGAAGACTTTTATAGGCTGAAAGGGGGTGAGGTGAGGAAAGGGTATATTATTTCAGGCAAGGTCACCTTCCTTTGAAAGGAGACAGAAAGGTTCGATTGGGCAGATTCCCTCACTATGCTGGTCAGGTAATTCCAGATTGATCGGTAACCTTTAATTATGTTCCTGGATGAGGCTTAAACTGCAGTTTGGTTAGATATAAAGTCATGGCTTGGTGACATGGGGCTCAGCACAAGCGGCTCCATTTTGTACATGTTTCTTTAACAAGTGTCAATTATTTCCTCTATTCAGACACCTTTTATCATTTTCTTTGTCTTTTTTGAATTGGGGGAGTAATTGCTTTGTTGTTTTTTGTTTTTATGTAATGGGTTTCCAGAAGAGTCTCTTGGCACTCCCAAAAGATTCTGACTGTATACAAAATGCCCTTTGGCTCTTTTTGTCATTTTTACACATTTTCAATACAAAAGGTAAAATGAACAGCAAAATGAAACTAAGGGAAGACAATTATTTATAGCATCAGTAAATCAACAGTAAGGAAAACTACAGGGAGATGGGCTGCTGGTGGCCGCACTAACTTCAGTTATTGCATAGATTAAAAACATATATTTGTCACACACTTTACTATCATGTACACCCAGTAGTGCTTTAAAAATTATATTTATGGGTTATTTTTTTCTCACACCAAAGTAAAGCCATTTCTGGGGTGAAACAAACAGCTACTTAGTAGGTCAAAGTAATAGTTAAGAGCAAAAGGTTAAAAAAAAAAAAAAAAAATGGGGAAAAGAGACCAAACTTCGGGAAGGCTGAACTGAGGCAGTCATTTAGGACATGAGAGTCTTGTATTCTTCCTCCTGTCAAAGCTGCCACAGGTTCACCAGTGACCACAAAAGGCAGGAGCTCAATTTTATATTTCACCTGAGAGCTGGCACTTCTAAGAAGCCAGTGCCCATTAGAACCACAATGTGATGGGGGATCAATATGGACTTAAAGGGAATAATACCTCTTTCTAAACCATAACTGAGATTTCCTGCCACTGAGAGGGTTTTCCCGAAGGGCCATCAGCCAGGGCCTCAGCTTTGTCTTAGCTTAAGCGTAACAACTGTTAGCTGGAAGAGTTCCTCATCTGGAGGCCTAGCCGTGTCCGTTTATGTTTACTCTCTTGTCAGCAACTTTCCTAGTTTCCCGTGTTACTCAGGGAAACAAGGGGGAAATGAGCTCAGGCTGGTAGGTGTTTTTGTTTTGGCTTTCTACTGTTTGTTTAGTTGTCATCCACATCTCTAGTCTGCCAAAGGTCATGTGGGATCCAGCCTAAATCTAGTTGAAGGTTTTTATTCTCATGTTTAAGTCCTGGCGTTTCTCTGTATTTAAGAGCCATTCAACTTTTCAACAGGTTTCAACTTCTCATGCAGTTTTAGCAGGTGGGGGGTGGGGTGGGGGGGAAAGCTCTTGTGGGACTCCAGAATCAATTCTTAGAATGAGAATCATTTGAGGAATTAAACTGAAATTGAGATTTTTGGTTTTCCTTTTTTTTTTTTTTTTTTGTCTTAAAGGAAAATCGCATGTATCCCCATAGTTTATTTCCACAGAAACTTAGAAACAAGATGTGTGGATTAGATTCCATTACTGACCTACTGCTAAGAATAGCAGCTGGTCCTTGCCATCTGTACCATAATCACCAATGGTCCTGTGTATTGGCCATAGTCCTAGATATACTTCCCTTCACAAACATCCATTTTAACATCTTGTAAAGCCCTGGATTTGATTCATAAAATAATAGCACAACCGTCCTCTCTCTGGAGAGTGAAGCAACCATTCTGCTTTGCCTTTAATATGTTTTAGTTTCCATTTAAGAATGTATACTGGCAGGGATTTGAATTGGTGGGATATAGAAAAGTCTTTTTTTTTTGGATACCCCAGGCTTATCTTTCATTGAAAGTGTGCAAGTGTGTCATCTTGTATTTGGAATGTTCTAGTTTCTTGAGAAAAGGCAGTGAGCCCACTGGCTTCAAATTACGATTTATTTTATGCCTTTGAGCACCTATGGAGAGTTCTCTCCAACTTAAATCATTGTGCCATGCCCCAGTATTTGAAGCGAACTATTTAGAAACCAAGTGCATGTTTTTATGTGGAATTTGTTTCTATAGGTCAGCCCACACAAAGGCACCAATAGCAGATGTTTACTAGTAATGGCAAAAGCCACCTGGCTTTGAACCAGCATTATAATCAACGTGAACGAGCCTCCCGCCTGGGAGCTTCCTTCTACCTGTACACTTTGTGGCTAGTGGCAGTGGGATGGAAGACTCCTCAATCTCAACTTTATCAGCTTTGCAATTTCAGATGAAACTTCCTCAGCTCCACAGTTTGGGACTCCTGTGCCTGGGAACAAAGTGAAGAAAAAGAAACTGCAATCGTCTCCCACCTGGAGACTACTGAAGTGTGGAGAGATAAATGTGAGGGCTGCAGTGAAGAGTTGTTATCTAAGAACTCTAAGTTCAGTCTTAAAGAAGCCCTGGTGCACTTTCTTTATCGTTTCTTTGGTGGTTTCAGGAATGGCCACTCTCCGTTTTGTGTCATCTTGTCTGTCGCTTCTCATAAAAGATTCTCCACCTGAAACCACAGAGGAGTTAAATGCCAGCTTGGTTTTTCTCTTATCTGTGGGCGTGCTGTAGGAACAAAATAATATTTGGAGTTTCCTTAAAAGGGTGGAAATGCTCTTGCCTGCATTGACCCGCCCAGTGTTATCCACCTGAGCCTCCAAAGAAGTTCAAAGAGCCCACAGTTAAAGAAAAGCCGGGTTCTGCTAGGCATTTCATCCTTGGATCTGGCATAGGCTGAGTGAAGGAGGACTAAAATATCCAAGTGGATATACAGTCCTTGCTGTTAGCAACACACAGTTTATTAGTGACCTTGACAAGAGCTGTTTCAGAGGAGTAAAGGGTCAAAAGCATGATTGGAGTGGGTTCAAGAGAAAAATGGGAAGAGAGGAACTGAGACAGTAAGAATGGGCAATTCTTCTGAAATGTTTTGCTGTAAAGGCAGTCAACAATTGAGGTAGTAAATGGAGGATGTGGAGTCAAATACATTTTTTTTTCTCTAAAGATTGGGGCTATTACAACATACTTGTATGCTGAGGAGAGTGATCCCATGAAGAAGGAAACCTTCCCTATAGAGAAAAGACACAGCTGCCAGAGGGATGTCCTTGAATAGACAAATGACAGTAGTATGTGGTACTCACTGTGAAGGTTTGTCTCAGAGGGGAGCACAGGAGACCCTGAGGAGGGAAGGAGTCTATATGCAGTGAGTAGCTATCGGAGGCGGGTGGAAGCTTATGGGAGTTCTTTCCTGATTGTTTCTCTGAACGAGTTAAATGACAGCATAGGAGAACACATTGAACATTGAATAAGCAAGGAGAAGGTGTGAAATATTAGTCTAGGAGAATGGAAGAATGAATGGACGAGGGAATTGCAGTAGTAGTAAGGTCATACTTGAAATTCGCTGTCACAAATTTCAGTAAGATCCAGAAAGAAAAGGAGCATATGTATGACCTTGGACATACTGTACTGAGATAGTTTACATGGGTCTGTGATCTGCTTTACATAGTTATTGAGAGAATTAAATGTGACAGGAAGCATTTTGAGGTATAAGTACAGGATAGGATTATTGTGAAACTTAGCTTGGAATTACTTAGCACTTTTCTTTGGCAAAAAGCTTTTCAAATTTGTTTAAGACAGCCTTAGTATCTCTAGAGACAGCATTTGGCTTCTGCCACTGATTTACTCAGTAACTAAGTCTAACCAAATGCCTTAACCTCCTTTTGCTTTTACCTCTCAGTCTATAAAATGAGGATGGTAATGTTTAGAGTGCAACACATGCGTTATAAATGCAAGCTGTATAAATGCAAGCTGTTAATACAATGATATTTCAGGCCTCACCGGTACAATCACCAGAAAGTCAGAACGGTCAGCTTTGGGTGGTAGATGCATCCCTTAAGAAGCTTTTATAGATGGGTGCCTTGGTGGCTCGGCCGTTTAAGTATCTGCCTTGAGCTCAGGTTATGATCTCTGGGTCCTGAGATAGAGCCCCATCGGGCTCCTTGCTCTGAGGGAGTCTGCTTCTCTCTCTCTCCCTCCTTTTGCCCCTCCCCACTGCTCCTTCCCTCTCTTAAGTAAATAAAATCTTAAAAAAAGCAGCAGCTTTTATAGAAGTGGAAAACAAGCATCTTGAAGTTAGTGTCAGTCACCCACATTGGTTGCATTAATTCTCACAACTACTCTTTGATGTTGATTATTAGAACCTAAGACACAAAGTTTAACTTGCTAAAGCCAAGCAGAAGTGTGGATTTCAATCCTCAAAATCCCATGCTCTTTTCTTCATTTTTGCCACATATGGAATTGCACTTGAACCATTCATAGCCAGAGAAGGTATGGAATACTTTGTGTCTATGATGCACCCATATTCAGCCAACTTAGTGTCGTCTTTGCCATAACAACTGGAGCTAGAGTTGCCCAGCATCAGAATACCAGCGACTTCATTGGCGGCATCCTCCTGATAAAGTCGTTTACCAGAAATCAAATGACAGGAAAAGACAGGAGCATCTGTGACAGTAAGCTGACCAAAGATTTCCACTCTGCTACAAATGCAGTTCTCAGACATTCTGGGGACAGGAGGGTGGATACTATAAAAAAGAAATAATAATAAATTTGCACAGTCATGGGAACTGCAGGAATACTATGACCTCTGTCCTCTTTACTGCAAACACAATATGTACATTATAAATTATAAAGCATAAACAGCTCTAAGGAAATCAGTGCTCTGTTAGATTTTGATTTTTGAGTAACAATTGGCCATCTGATAGAGGAGGTGATAGGAAAACTGTATTTATTTTCTTCCAACAGCTAAAAGGTGATCATACTTCTAAAATTTGTTGAGATTGTCCAGGAAAGTGTGTAAAATACTCATCCATCACTGGAAGCCCCTGGTCAGGAAATGACAGGGCAGTAAATATCTTCAGCAGCCACCTTTTAATGTACAAGCTGTTTTCGGTTGGAATTTTCAGCACTCACATAAAACACACTGTCATGAGTGACTGCTTGTGCTCCAAAGTCATTACTATTGGGATAATGGAACATCTCTCGGCGAATAACCAAAAAACTTTAAATGTCATGTCAAGTTTGTTGAAGCCATTTTCAAGCCCTGTTCAAGGTTACATGAATATTGAGGGTGTCTGTTTTTTACCAGCTGGAGGTCTAATAACTCATAAGGTTGTACGATAGGCCAGTCAGTTAATTAAAAGAAAATCCAGCATTCCCTGTGAAAGTCAATCAGTCAGAGCCATCAGTCCTGAGCTATTGCGACTCTCCCCTTCCAGCCTTCCACACCGGGCTCAGTGTCACTTATCAATAAAAGTATACATGTGTGCATATGTATACAAGTCTGTGAATGTATGTGTGTATATTTGATGGACTAGGCCATAGTTTTGATTTGCTAGGAAGGTTTAATTTGCCTGCCAAATGCAGTATTATTTTTGAAGGAAATCACTGAGATTTTAAAGACCTAGTAAAAAAAAAATTTGTTTAGTTTTAAGAAAAAACAAAACAAAAATCTCATTATTATTGCAGCTAATGTATATCTTGGGTCCTAGAGTATGGAGAGGATTTCCTTACTCAGTACCTATTGAGCTATTGAGCACCACTTTGCCCCAGGGCCGTTTTAGGCTCTGACGTTTAGAACAACGTCCCTGTCATCTTGGAGCTCACATCCTAGCAGAGAGACAGACAGTGGACTAGTAAACAGGTATATGATGTGTCTGGTGGTTAGAAGTTCTATGAAGAGGGGTCAATATGTGATGGAAAGGGGCGGCGCTCTTTCTGTTGAGCGGTCCTAGAAGGCCTCTCTGCTTAGTAGAGCATCTGAGCAGAGACCAGAAGGACATCAGCATGGATGCTAAGGAAAGGGTTGTCTATTTATACTTTATTCTTAAACTACATGTATTTATTTCCAACCTACCTTTCTCTGAATATTTTAAGAGGACTTGAGAATAATTATTTTAAATTAATGTTTCCTAATGTGCAGTCCTTCCTTATCACAGTGATAAGTCTGTTGTTTCCCTCTTCCTTACTGTAGAGAACCAGAAAGTGCATTTGACAGAAGGGTCACGTTCACACTACAATATCAATTGCAACTCAACGAGGACTCCAGTCGCCAAGGAGCTTAATTATAATCTAGACACTCATACGTCTACGGGGAGGATCAAGGCAGTTGAGAAGAAGGAAGCCTGTAATGTAGAAAGCAACAGAAAAAAGGAAATGGAACTTCTTGGCTCTGTTTCTAAAAACGAATCTGTTCCCGAAGTTGAAGCCCTGCTGGCAAGATTACGAGCTTTATAAATTAAACTGGTAAAAAATGATTAAGCCAAATATAAAACCATGCTCTAAGCGATACCACTTGAAAAAAATTGCTTTTTATATAGGTGACTTTATATAGTTTAAATTATGGTCTATATTAGAAAAATAAAGCTAAATAACATGATTGCAGTGCTTTTTCTATGTACTTGAGGTCTTGGCTTATTCAAGATGGTAATGGATTTTAATGCTTTTCTTGTGTCCTGGTATTCATGTGTTCTATATTTAGTGGTGAAATTATACATAATGCTTTAGAAAGCAGGTAGGTGGCCATGTGTTCAGCAATGTGTCCTGAAGAAAATACCATTTTTCTAAGTCACTGTAGTTTTTACTGTACTGTTTTCAGCATTAATGAATCTCAAATCATTGGTATTAACTCTTGATATATATACCTATGTGTGTACATATATGTATATACATATCCCATGCATGTTGTTTATATGGGTCCAAGTTTCTCTTTCATTGGATCTTCAAGCTATCAACGTAACATCAGAAACATAAAATGGAATGTAAGAGAGCTGTGAGGAAATGCATGTAAGCTCATTGCTATCATTGTTGAATTCATGTTCATTAGACCCTGTAAGAGACTATAAGGCCATTGGGCACATACCCAAAAATGATGTACTAAGAATGTATGCACTTTTTGTAAAACATACCTGCTTCTGTATCAAGAGGATATATATTATACTGCAGTGCTGCCCAAAGTCTGAACTGAGAGAGAATTTTTCCCTTGGTAATTGTGACTCTGGGATAGAATTGCCGTTTTGAAACTTCCCAAGTAACAGATTTTTTTTTTTTCTGTGAACAAACTTGAAATTGCAGTTTCTTTGATCTGACAATCAATAAGTTTAACAAAGATCTAAAGTGTGTCAAGGAAGGTTTGCCTATGCAAATGTTGCAATTTTACCTCATTTGGGGCATCACATTAACTCTTAATTCTATAGTCAAGAAAATAAAACTTGCTACTTGCACTAAGTGAAAAAAAATTTGGGCTTTTTGTTTTGTTTTGTTTTGTTTGCAGTTAGCATATTCTGTGGATAAGCTGTAGCTTGACTGTGCTCTGCCATCTATCTAAGCATCTATTTGGCTTTATTATGTGCAGTAAGTAAATGACTGCTCTTTTACCTTCAGTTAAAAAGCAGTTATGTGGAACCAGTCTGTGAGGTCCACTGCTTTTTATTTCCTTGTTTAAGTTGCCACCTCCTTTCAGCTCCAAGTTAATAAAGTTAATTAATTAGAACTATGAACCAGGCCCCATTTACAGACATTGGGGAACGGTGCTATCCACAGCCTGTGTAGGAAGAAATTGTTCTCCTATGCATTGCTGAAATAGGAATTACAACTGGAGGACAAAATGCATATTTTCCTGAGAACAAATCCTCAAACTCAGAAAGGTGAAGGACATTGACGCATTTTAGCAGACAGAACCCTAATGACAAGAAAAGAAGCTAAATAAAAGAATGCTGTCAGTTCTTCATGTGATTCTGCAAAGACTGGGGCTTTTCAGAGACAAAGCTGAAATCCAACCAGAAAGTTTGGACATACCGGGTGGCAGGTAAACATTCCAGAAACTTGGGGCCAGGGAGCAGCCACTCGGGAGCAGCAGCCTGGCAACTAAAGGGAAGTGAAGATGACACAGAACCCCAGGGGCAGAGAAATGCAGGCCAGGCCTACACTGGAGCCATCAGGCCCCAGAGCATCTGTCCGCAGGAGCTGAAGGACAACCATCTAGCAGGAGGACCAGGAGCCCAAAGCTAGCAGAACACCAGCGCGGGCTGGCCTCCTGCAGCTTAGCAACCCACTCTGTCACCATCACTGACAGGAGTCTGAGCAGGCCCGAATAGGGGACCATGTTTTTTATTTTCCTCTCCACAGCTAAAGAGTTCACAGCGGTAAGAGCCAACCAAGAAACAGCCAAGTGCTTCTGCAGAGATTTCACTGATAAATGTGCCTTCAACAATGGGTGGGAGGGTACGATTAGGGTTTTATGAAAAACTCTTAATATTCCTTTAGCCAACTGTAGCTGGGAACTACAGTGATGACTTTTAATTGGAGGGCAGGCATTGAGATACAATTTCATGTTTTTGAGCAAACAGTCTTTTCATTTGAATTAGCAGGTCAACTTGAAGCCAACACACAGCTCAGCACCTGTGATGAAGATGTTCCACCCAGGCCAGTGACAAACCCTGAATAGGTTCTCAACCCCTCTCTGGTCAGTGTAGAGAATTTGGCAAAAACACACAGAAAGCTAAGTGATCACTGAGTTGTCCAAAAGCAAAGATCTGCTAATAAGTTTTCCCAGTCAAATAATTGAAGTGATTTAAAAATAAGGGAAGCAATCTAATCATAAAGCACATCCCATCTCTCCCCGCCCCCCTCATCATCTTCAGGGGATATATTCAAAGATAACCCCCCCAGGGGATGCCTAATTGCAGATAATACCCAACCCTATATATATTTTGCTTTTTCCTATACAAAGTTTAATTTCTAAATTAGGCACAGTAAGAGATTAACAGCAGTAACTAATAATAGAATAAATTTAATAATATGCTATAATAAACGTTACATGAATGTAGCCTCTATCAAAATATCTTAACGTAGGGGCACCTGGGTGGCCCCATGAGTTGAGCATCTAACTCGTGATTTTGGCTCAGAAGTATGAGATTGAATCCCATGTCAGGCTTCATGCTCAGCAGAGTCTGCTTCAGTTTCTCTCCCTCTGCCCTCCCCCCACTCACTCACTCTCACTCTTTCTCAAGTAAATCTTTTAAAAAATCATAGTGTAATCATAGTGTACTATACTTATCCTTCACTTTGTGGTGTGAGATGATAAAATGCCTCCCTGATGATTTGAAATGAGGGGAAGGACACAGACATAGTGTTAGGCTGCTATTCACCTCTGACCTTATGTCAGAAGGAGGATCCTCTGCTTCCAGATTATTGTTGAACCACAAATAACTGAAAGCATGGAAAGTTAAACCAGAAGTGGAGGCAAGGAGTGTACTACCCTATATGCATCTATGTCCTTTGTTAACATTTAAATATTCAAAAAACTATATCAAAGTTTATATGAAGAAGTAAACATTTCAATAATTTATAAACATTCAGTTTCCTGTTAAAAACTAAATCATTTAGACTATATCTATGCTATATTTCATCATATTAAACTCCTTTTTGGGTAACCACAGGTGGGCTGGGAGCATATTTCATGACTACTTTTGTGCCAGCCTTATGTACTGACTATACAACTTTTGGAAAGTAACAGGTCCTAAAAAAATAAACAGCTAATTTGATTGAAACTCAGAAAGGGACATTCATATTCTTTTTCTTCATATTAATTATTAAAATTCTTGAAGTCCATCAGTTGAAATCTGGCAGTGTAACAATAGTCAGTTTTGTCTAGTTAATTGTTCAAAGTAGTTATTACTGTCCTTGCCAGGCCAGAATGTTCTTAAAATGTGTACTAGGGCCAAACTCTGAGACCATTTTGCTCTAAGAGTTACGCTTTAGCAAAAACATATGATGTTGCCAAAGAACCACAAGACTGGATGGCATTTCAAAACTGAATCCAAATATCCCCATAAAACCTAATTAATACAGACATTAGTAATATGTCAGAACTGGAGTTTAGAATGACAATTATCAAGGTGGAAGCTAAGCTTGAAAAAAGCATGGAAGAGACTAGAGAATCACTTTCTGGAGAAATAAAAACTAAAATCTAAGCATGTTGAAATCAAAAAAGCTATTAATGAGGTGCAATAAAAAAAAAAAAAACAGGCTCCTACTGCTAGGATAAATGAGGCAGAAGAGAGAATTAGTGAGAAGACCAAATGATGGAGAATAAAGAAGCTGAGAAAAAGAGAGACAGATAACTACTGGACCTCAAGGGGAGAATTGGAGAGATAAGTGATACCACAAGATGAAACAATATTAGAATAATTGGGATCTCAGAAGAAGAAAGAGAGAGGGGGGCAGAAAGCATATTGGAGCAAATTATGGTAGAGTATTTCCCTAATATGGCAAAAGGAATAAGCGTCAAAATCTAAGAGACACAGAAAATCCTCCCTCAAAATCCATTAAAATAGGTCCACACCCTGTCATCTAATAGTAAAACTTACAAGTCTTAGTGACAAAGAGAACATCCTGAAAGCAGGTCGAGACAAGAAGTCTAACATACAGTGGTAGAAATATTAGAATGGCAGCAGACCTATCGACAGAGACCTGGCAGGCCAGAAAGGATGGTGCAATGATATATTCAGAACACAAAAAGAAAATTATGCAGCCGAGAATACTATATCCAGGTAGGCTGTCACTGAAAATAGAAGGAGAGATAAAAAGCTTCTAGGACAAAAAAAACTAAAAGAATTTGCAAACACCAAACCAGCCCTACGGGGAAGATTGAAAGTGGTCCCCTAAGCAAAGAGAGAGCTTAAAAGTAACAGACCAGAAAGGAACAGAGACAATATACAGTAACAGTCACCTTACAGGCAGTACAATGGCACTAAATTCATATCTTTCAATAGTTACCCCGAAGGTACATATGCTAAATGCCCCCAATCAAAAGACACAGGGTATCAGAATGGATAAAGAAAAAAAAAAAAAAAACAAGACCCACCAATATGCTCTCTACAAGAAAATCATTTTAGACGCAAAGACACCTCCAGATTTAAAATGAGGGGGTGGAAAACAATTTACTATGCTAATGGACATCAAAAGAAAGCTGGGATGGCAATCCTTAAATCAATTAGATTTTAAGCCAAAGACTATATTGAGATGAAGAAAGACCCTATGTCATACTAAAAGGGTCTGTCCAACAAGAAGATCTAACAATTTTAAATATGCCCCTAATATGGGAGCAGCCAACTATATAAACCAATTAATAACAAAATCAAAGAACACATCAACAACAATACAGTAATAGTAGGGGACTTTAACATTCCCCTCACTGAAATGGACAGATCATCTACACAAAAGATCAGCAAGGAAATAAAGGCTTTAAATGACACACTGGGCCATATGGACATCCCAGATATATTTAGAACATACCTTCCCAAAACAACAGAATACACATTCTTCTCTAGTGCACGTGGAACATTCTCCAGAATAGATCACATCCTGGATCCCAAATCAGGTCTCAACCAGTACCAAAAGATTGGGATCATTCCCTGCATTTTTCAGATCAAAATGCTTTGAAACTAGAACTCAATCACAAGAGGAAAGTTGGAAAGAACTCAAATACATGGAGGCTAAAGAAAATCCTACTAAAGAATGAATGGGTCAACCAGGAAATTAAAGAAGAATTTTAAAAATTCATGGAAACAAGTGAAAACACAACTGTTCCATATCTTTGGAACACAGAAAAATGGTCCTGAGAGGAAAGTATATAACAACACAAGCCTTTTTCAAGAAATAAGAAAGATCTCAAGTATACAACCTAACTCTACACCTAAAGGAGCTGGAGAAAGGACAGAAAAGAAAGCCTAAACCCAGCAGGAGAAGAGAAATAATAAAGATCAGAGCAAAAATCAATGAATAGAAACCAAAAGAATGGTAGAACAAATCAACGAAACTAGGAGCTGGTTCTTTGAAAGAATTAATAAGATTGATAAACCCCTGGCCATACTTATCAAAAAGAAAAGAGAAAGGACCCAAATAAATGAAACCATGAAAGAAAAAAAAGAGATCACAACCAACACCAAAGAAATACAAAGAATTATAAGGGCATATTATGAGCAACTATACACCAGCAAATTTGACAATCTGGAAGAAATGGATGCATTCCTAGAGACATATAAACTACCAAAACTGGGGGCGCCTGGGTGGCTCAGAGGGTTAAAGCCTCTGCCTTCGGCTCAAGTCATGATCCCAGCATCCTGGGATTGAGCCCCACATCGGGCTCTCTCCTTGGTGGGGAGCCTGCTTCCTCCTCTCTCTCTCTCTCTGCCTGTCTCTCTGCCTACTTGTGATCTCTCTCTGTCAAATAAATAAATAAAAATCTTAAAAAAAAAAAAAAAAAAAAAAGAAACTACCAAAACTGAACCAGGAGGAAATAGAAAACCCGAGCAGACCCATAACCAGTAAGGAGATTGAAGCAGTCATCAAAAATCTCCCAACAAACAAGAGCCCAGGGCCAGATGGCTTCCCAGGGGAATTCTACCAAACATTAAAACAAGAAGTAATACCTATTCTCCTGAAACTGTTCCAAAAAATAGAAATGGAAGGAAAACTTCCAAACTCATTTTATGAGGCCAGCATTACCTTGATCCCAAAACCAGACAAAGACCCCCATCAAAAAGAATTACAGACCAATATCCTTGATGAACACAGATGCAAAAATTCTCACCAAAATACTAGCCAATAGGATCCAACAGTACATTAAAAGGATTATTCACCAAGACCAAGTGGGATTTATTTCTGGGTTATAAGGTTGGTTCAACATCAATCAATGTGATATATTAATAAAAGAAAGAAGGAGAACCATATGAGACTCTTAATAGATGCTAGAAAAGCATGTGACAAAGTACAGCATCCTTTCTTGATCAAAACTCTTCACAGTGTACGCATAGAGGGTACATAATATCATCAAAACCATCTATGAAAAATCCACAACGAATACCATTCTAAATGGGGAAAAACAGAGCTTTTCCCCTAAGATCAGGAATACAGCAATGATATCCTTTATCACCACTGCTTTTCAATATAGTACTAGAAGTCGTAGTCTCAGCAATCAGAGAACATAAATAAATAGTATGCGAATCAGCAAAGTAGTCAAACTTTCACTTTTTGCAGATGATAGGATACTTTATGTGGAAAACCCAAAAGACTCCACTCCAAAACCTCTAGAACTCATACAGGAATTCAGTAAATGTCAGGATGCAAAATCAATGCACAGAAACCAGTTGCACTTCTATATACCAACAGCAAGATAGAAGAAAGAGAAATTAAGGAGTCGATCCCATTTACAATTGCACCCAAAACCATAAGATATTAGGAATAAACCTAACCAAAGAGGCAAAGAATCTATACTCAGAAAACTATAAAATATTCATGAAAGAAATTGAAGAAGACACAAAGAAATGGAAAAACTTCCCATGTTCATGGATTGGAAGAACAATATTGTGAAAATTTCTATGCTACCTAAAGCAATCTATACGTTTAATGCAATCCCTATTAAAATACCATCACTTTTCAAAGAAATGGAACAAATAATCCTAAAATTTATATGGAACCAGAAAAGACCCTGAATAGCCAGAGGATTGTTGAAAAGGAAAACCAAAGCTGGCAGCATCACGATTCCAGACTTCAAGCTCCATTACAAAGCAGTAATCATCAAGACAGTATGGTATTGGCACAAAAACAGACACAGAGATCAACGTAACAGAATAGAGAGCCCAGAAATAGACCCTCAACTCTATGGTCAACTAATCTTCGACAAAGCAGGAAAGAATGTCCAATGGAAAAAAGTCTTTTCAACAAATGGTGTTGGGAAAATTAGACAGCCACATGGAGAAGAATGAAACTGGACTATTTACTTACACCACACACAAAAAAAGACTCAAAATGAATGAAAGACCTCAGTGTGAGACAAGAATCAGACAGCAACCTCTTCGACCTCAGCCACAGACAACTTCTAGGAAACATCACCAAAGGCAAGGGAAATAAGGTCAAAAATGAAGTACTGGGAATTCATCAAGATCAAAAGCTTTTGCACAGCAAAGGAAACAGTCAACAAAACCCAAAGAGAACTGACAGAATGGGAGAAGATCTTCACAAATGACGACTCATCAGATAAAGGGCTAGTATCCAAAATCTATAAAGAACTTGTCAAACTCAGCACCCAAAGAACAAATAATCCAATCAAGAAATGGGCAGAAGGGGCGCCTGGGTGGCTCACTGGGTTGGGGCCTCTGCCTTCGACTCAGGTCATGATCCCAGAGCCCTGGGATCAAGCTCCACATCGGGCTCTCTGCTGAGCGGTGAGCCTGCTTCCTTGTCTCCCTCTGCCTGCCTCTCTGCCTACTTGTGATCTCTCTCAAATAAATAAATAAATCTTTAAAAAGAAAAAAAAAAAGAAAAGAAATAGGCAGAAGACATAAGCAGACACTTCTGCAAGGAAGACATCCAAATGGCCAACAGACACGTGAAAAAGTACTCAATATCATTCGGCATCAGGGAAATACAAATCAATACCACAATGAGATACCATCTTACACAAGTCAGAACAGCTAAAATTAACTAGTCAGGAAATGACATGTTGGTGAGGATGCGGACAAAGGGGAACCCTCCTACACTGTTGGTGAGAATGCAAGCCGGTGTAGCCACTCTGGAAAACAATATGGAAGTTCCTCAAAAAATTGAAAATAGAACTACCCTACAAACAGCAGTCACACTACTGGGTATTTACCCTAAAGATAAAATGTGATCTGAAGGGTAATGTGCACCCAAATGTTCATAGCAGCAATGTCCGTAATAGCCAAACTATGGAAAGAACCTAGATGTCCATCAACAGATGAATGTATAGAGAAGAGGTGGTATATATATATATATATATATATATATATATATATATATATATATATATATATGATGGAATACTATGCAGCCATCAAAAAACTGAAATCTTGCCATTTGCAATGACGTGGATGCAACTAGAGAGTATTATGCTAAGCAAAATAAGTCAATCCAAGAATGACAATCATCATATGCTCTCTCGTGAGGAATTTGAGAGGCAGGGTGGGGGATAATGGAGGGTAGGGAGGGAAAAAAATGAAACAAGATGAGATCGGGAAGGAGACAAACTATAAGAGACTCTTAATCTCGTGAAACAAACAGGGTTGCTGTGGCTTGGGGGAGGGTTAGGGTGGCTGGGTTCTGGACATTGGGGAGGGTACATGCTATGATGAGTGCTGTAAAATGTGTAAAGCTGAGATTCACAGACCTGTACCCTTGGGCCAAATAATACATTATATGTTAATAAAAAAGAATTTTAAAAAATCTCCCCATAAAATGAAAATAATGGAACCTAACCATAAAAGTTCATTATTCCTAAACATACCTTTGTCTTTTACAATGGGTATAAGGAGAGTATATCTCAGGATTTGGGAAGATGTCAGAGAAGGAGGATCCTGAACTTACCTCCTGCCACAGACACATCAAGTCTGCAAATACTTAGAGTGCAATTCACTCAGAACAACCCAAGCCTAGCAGAACAGCTATTCCACAGCTAAAGATGTAAAAAGGGATGTTGAGATGGGTAAGTGAGGCAGAGACACAGTTGTGAACAAAATCCCCAGCACAGTGACTCACAAATAGGAGTGATAGCTCAGACAGGACATCCTCCCTGATGTTCAGAGGGATCAAGCCCCACATCAGGGCCACATAAGACCTATCCCCCCATGGGGATGTGCATTAGGATGATGAGCCTTCATAATTTCCACTTTGAAAATCAGCAGCGCTTAATTCTGGACAGCATGAGGTCTCTAAGAAATAGAAAATCTGCCCTTAAATGGTCAGGGTACTCTATTACTCACTCCAAGACCCAACCAGAGAGAGCAATTTGAAAAATCTGAAAAAAGCCTGAAGAAAATTTATTGGCTAATTTTAGGTCATGTGTGACCCCCTCCAGAGCAGCTCCTGCCCAAGGAAATAGAAAGCCAGCCCCACCACCAGCATACCCAACAGCTACATCCAGGCCTCTCAGCCAGCCACACTGAAGGCTACCCCTGTCCAAAAGTGTGCCCACAGCTGTCACTGCTAGTCACTGCCCCCAGCTTGGTTGAGGGTCAGCTCCACCCACCAATGCACCTGCAGCAGTCATGACTAGTCATGACAGGATAGAAAATGTCTCTGAATGACATATTAGACCAGATGGACTTAACAGATATATATGGAACATTTCATTCAAAAACCACTGAATACACATTCTTTTCAGGGCAATATGGAACACTGTGCAGGATAGATCACATGTTAGGCCACAAAACCAGTCTGAAAAAATTTAAGAAGACTGAAATCTTATCAAGTATCTTTTCTGACCATAACATATGAAACTACAGATTCATTACAAAAAAAAAAAACCTAGAAAAAACACAAACACATGAAGGCTAAAACAACATGCTACCAAACAACCAACAGGTTAATCAAGAAATCCAAGAGAAAATAAAATAAAACACATGGAGAGAGAGATGAAAATCGAAATGCAATGGTCCAAAATCTTTGAGATGCAGGAAAAGCAGTCCTAAGAAGGTTTATAGTGACACAAACCTACCTCAAGAAGCAAGAAAAATTTCAAGCAATCCAAGCTAACACCTAAAGGAACCATAAAAAGAAAAAACAAGGCCCAAATTTAGTAGAAGAAAACCAATAACAAAGATCAGAGTGGAAATAAATGAAATAGAGACCAAACAAAAGAAAAGATCAATAAAACTAGGAGCTGGGGGCTCCTGGGTGGCTCAGTGGGTTAAAGCCTCTGCCTTCGGCTCAGGTCATGATCTCAGGGTCCTGGGATCGAGTCCCACATCGGGCTCTCTGCTCAGCTGGGAGCCTGCTTCCTCCTCTCTCTCTGCCTACTTGTGATCTCTGTCTGTCAAATAAATAAATAAATAAATAACTTAAAAAAAAAAAAAAACTAGGAGCTGGTTCTTTGGAAATTAAATAAAATTGATAAACCTTTAGCCAAATGCATCAAGAAAAAAAAAAAGAGAGAAAGGACTTAAAGAAAATCAGAAATGAAAGAAACTGAAATAAAGAAAAAAAACACAGTACAACCAACACTATAGAACTACAAGGAATCATAAGACACTACTATGAAAAATTGGACTATTACCAACAAATTGAACAACCTAGAGGAAATGGATAAATCCCTGAAAACAACTTCTAAGACTGAATCAAGGAGAAATAGAAAGTCTGAATAGGGACGCCTGGGTGACTCAGTCAGTTAAGCGGCTGCCTTCAGCTCAAGTCATGATCTCAGTGTTGCTCAGCAAGGAGCCTGCTTCTCCCTCTGTCTGCTGTTCACCCTGCTTGTTCTAGCTCTCCCACCTTATCTGACAAATAAATAAATAAAATCTTTAAATAAAAAAGTCTGAACAAATAATTACTAATAATGAGACTAAATCAGTAATCAAAGAACTCCCAGTGAACAAAAGTCCAGGACCAGATGATGGCTTCACAGGTGAATTCTACCAAACGTTTAAAGATGAGTTGATGTCTATTCTTCTCAAACTATGAGAAGAGGAAGGAGCAATTGCAAATTCATTCTATGAGACCAGCAGTGCCCTAATACCGAAACCAGACAAAGACACCAACAAAAGAAAACTCTAGTCCAATATCCCTGAGGAACATAGATGCATACATCCTCAACAACTTTTAGCAAACCAAATTCCACAATACATAAGCATTCACCACAATCAAGTGGGATTTATTCTAAGGATAATAGAATGGTTCAATGTTTGCAAATCAATCAATGTGATAAATCACATTAATAAGAGGAAAGATAAAAATCATATCATCATTTCAATAGATGCAGAAAAAGCAGTTAACAAACTATAACATCCATTCATGATAAAAACTCTCAACAAAAGTGGTTTTAGAGGGAATACAATAAAGGCCATATGTGACAAACCATAGTTAATGTCATGTTCAGTGGGAAGAACTGAAAATTTTTCCTCTAAGGTCAGGAATAAGACAAGAATGTCCACTTATATTCAACATAGTACTGTAAGTCCTAACAACAGCAATCAGACAAAGAGAAATGAAAACATACAAACTGGTAAGGAAGAAGTTAAACTGTTACTTTTTGCAAAAGACACAACCCTAAAGACTACCCAAAAAAGGGAAAAAACCTATTAATAAATGAATTCAGTTGAATATAGTACAAAATATACAGAAATATTTGGCATTTCTATATAACAAGAACAAAGCAGAGATTTTTTTTTCCCTAAATCTCATTTACAAATACACACACACAAAAAGAGTAAAATACCTAGGAGTAAATTTGACCAAGGAGAAAAAAGACTTATACTCTAAAAACTGTAAGATATTGATGAAATAAACTGAAGACAACACAAATGGAAAGATACACTATGCTTATAAATTGGAAGAATTAATAGTTAAAATGTCCATAGTACCCACAGCAACCTATAGATTTTCAAATAGGAATATTTTTTTACAGAACTAGAATAAATAATCCTAACATTTGTAGAGAACTACAAAAGATGCCAAATAGCCAAAGAAATCTTGAGGAAAAAAAAAAAAAAAACAGAGCCAGAGGTATCCTAACCCTAGATTTTAAAATATACTACAAAGCTACAGTAATTAAAACAGTACAGTGTCAGTACAGAAATAGACACAGATCAATGGGACAGAATAGAGAACCCATAAATAAACCCACACTTACATGGTCAATTAGTCAATGACAAAGGAGGTAAAAATACACAATGGAGAAAGACAATCTCTTTGATAACAGTGCTAGGAAAAACAGGACAGCTACATACAAAAGAATGAAACTGGACCACTTCCTTACACCTTATACAAAAATAGACTCAAAATGGATTAGAGAAATAAATATGAGGCACAAAACCATAAAACTATATTTTTTCCAGTAACTGCTAAATGAAAACATAGGCAGTAAGCTCTTGAATATTAGTCTTAGCAACATTTATGAATCTGTCTCCACAGGCAAGGGAAACAAAAGCAAAAATACGCAATATGGACTATATCAAACTAAAAAGCTTTTGCACTGTAAAGGAAACAAAATAAAACAACAAAAAAATGGTATTTGCAAATGGTATCTGATAAGGAGTTAATATCCAAAATCTATAAAGAATGCATATAACTCAACACCAAAAGAACAATCCAGTTTAAAAATTTGTCAGAAGATCTGAATAGATTTTTTTTTTAACAACAGACAGCAGACACATGAAAAGATGGTCAACATCACTGATCATCAGGGAAACGCAAATCAAAACCACAATAAGTTATCACCTCACTTATGTCAGAATAACTAGTATCCAAAAAAAAACAAGAAATAATAAGTGTTGGCAAGAATGTGGAGAAAAATGAAACTTTGTATACTGCTGGAATGTAAATTGGTGCAGTCACTGTGGAAAACAATATGGAGGTTCCTCAAGAAATTAAAAATAGAACTACTATACAATCTAGTAATTCCATTTCCGAGTATTTACCTGAAGAAAATAAAAACAATAATTCAAAAAGATTTATTCATCCCCACACTTACTGCAGCACTATACACGATAGCCAAGAGATGGAAGCAGCCCAAGTGTCTACTCATAGATGAATGGACGAAGATGTGGTGTATATATATGCAATGGAATACCACTCAGCAATCAAAAGGAATGAGATCTTACCAATTTTGACAACTTGGATGGAACTAGAGGGCATTATGCTAAGTGAAATAAGTCAGAGAAAGAACAATACAGTATGATTTCACTTATATGTGCACTCTTAAAATCAAATGAATAAACAAAATGCTGAATCGGGCCTATAAATACAAAGAACAAAATGATGGTTGCCAGAGGGAAGGTGGGAGCGGGGGGATCAGCAACATGGGTGAAGGGAAGTGGGAAGTACAAACTTCCAGTTAGAAAATAAAGAAGTCACAAGAATGAAAAGTACAGCATAGGGAATGTAGTCAATAACATTATAATTCTGTATAGTGACAGTTGGTAACTACACTTGTGATGAATGTTTCATAATTATGTAAATATGTAATCACTATGTTGTCACCTGGAATTAATATAATATTGTATGTCAACTATACTTCTATTAAAAATTTAAAAATAGGGGCACCTGGGTAGCTCAGTCAGTTAAACATCTGCCTTCAGCTCAGGTCATCATCTCAGGATCCTGTGATCGAGCCCCACGTCATCCGGGTCCCTGCTCAATGGAGAGTTTGCTTCTCCCTCTCCTTCTGTCCCTTCCCCCCTTTGTCCTCTCTCCCTCTCAAATAAATGAATAAAATATTTTAAGAAATAAAATGGGTGTAAGGATGTTAAAACTACTATGGGAGATGGAGTTTGAGGTAGGTGAAATTTAACTGTGTCCTCTAGGGTTAGCCCATAGGTGCTTCTTTTCTTCTATTCACCTTACTAGATTTGAATGTAATGTTTAACACTTCAACAGTACCCTCCCTTTCTTTTTTTTTTTTCTTACTTTCTTTAAAGACTTTATTTTTCTAAGCGATTTTAGTTTTACAAAAAATGGAGAGGGAAGTACAGATTTCCCATATACCTCTTGTCCCCACACATGCATAATCTCCTTCACTATTCACCTGAATGAGTACCCACCCCGGAGGCATCCTCAAGGGATGAGAACTTAAAAGGAATCTTGGTTTCTTCCAGTAAATCTTAAATTTCTCCCCCTCTACTCTCCACTTTGAAATTCCAACCATTGAACAAAAAGATATTGTAAAATTTCCAGATAACTCCTCCTTGCAATTAATATCACCAACATTCTCCATGTTCTCCCAATTCTACATTATTATATATTTCATGTTTGAAATCTTAATATTTTAAAGGCAATCTGATGACAGAACTGGAAGCCAAATTTATCTCCTCAGGGCAGCGTATTCACTTTCTTATACTACATCATTCTAAAGCATTTGGGTAAATCCCTACTACTAACTTTTTTTTTTTTAATTGTATCTAAAGTTTATGACTATCAATCTTTCTCCTGGCATTTTTGTCCCATGTTACATTTGGATTATAAACCTATTTTTAAAAATTTCTCTTTTATCCTTGCTTTATAACTATGAGTTACTAAAAATTTTCTTCAATGATTTCTTTTCTTTTTCTTTTTTTAAGATTTTATTTATTTATTTGATAGACAGAGATCACAAGCAGGCAGAGAGAGAGGAGGAAGCAGGCTCCCCGCTGAGCAGAGAGTCCAATGTGGGGCTCGATCCCAGGACCCTGGAATCATGACCTGAGCTGAAGGGAGCTTTAACCCACTGAGCCACCCAGGCACCCCTCTTCAATGATTTCTAATTGGTGTCAATCTAATCTTAATATTTTATATATAATCTAACCAGGTGTGATTGATGGTCAAACATGAAGCTACAATAAAATAATTAAGCAGATTGAGGGCACCTGGCTGGCTCAGTCCATAGAGCACATGGCTCTTGATCTCAGGGTTGTGAGTTCAAAGCCCCATAATAGGCAGGCACATACATACATACATACATAAAAAAACAAATAATTGTATGTATGTATGTATTTAAATAAAAACAAAATAATTAAACAGATTAAAACAAATGTTCTGGTGAATTATTTCTTGAGAGCAGGACCAAGTCCTCCAATAGCTATATTCCAGTTAATGTCTCCCTACAATGTCTGTGTTCAGACCAGGCTGGGTTCTGGTGGAACAGGCATATCTTTGCATCAAAAAAACAGTAGATTAAGTATAAATAATAACATACTTTTTTTTAAAGATTTTATTTATTTATTTGACAGACAGAGATCACAAGTAGGCAGAGAGGCAGGCAGAGAGAGAGGAGGAAGCAGGCTCCCCACGGAGCAGAGAGCCCGATGCGGGCCTTGATCCTAGGGATCTGGGATCATGACCTGAACCGAAGGCAGAGGCTTTAATCCACTGAGCCACCCAGGCGCCCCAATAACATGCATTTTTAATTTAAAACATTGTATCAAGACAAAGACAGGTATGAATATATATTAATAATATGGAAATGTCTATTTATATCCTTTATAATAATTTCAAGGCTCAATATGTATAAAGCATTCCCTGGTAAAATACATCAAAATTAGGCAACAAAAGTTTGGACCTCATAACTACAAGTACTCAACCTTTGAGGGAAGTTTGATTTTAAAGTGAAATATCTCTTTCTTTCCTTTGTATCAACCATACATACTAGGCCCTTACTGCAAAACCAACTAGTTACCTAATAAAAGCTAACGGGTGCCTTTCCACAGGGGGGCAGTCAAGGTTGTGGCAGGAGGCATTTTCTTTGGAGGGTCTCCTCTTGATTCCTTTCCTTTTCTTAATGACCTCACAAGAGCCATTCGGATGATCCTAAGCCACGACTGACATCCCATACCTGTGGCCTACTCAGAGCATGAGAATCCAATTTGACTGGGATAATAAATAAAATCTTGTCGTACTATTACAGGATGTTTGGCAAGGACAAGAATTAAGGCACCCTTTATAACTCCCGAAGGAATCTGGTGATATTTCTAACGTGATCTCACACATCATTCTGTCCCTCCTGACCTTCCGTGTATCACCCTCCTGAATTATAGCTTCTATCTGTTACCCTCTCCTCCTTCCATAGTCTCTTCCCAAAATAAAGGATTGCTGACCTGAGAAAACAAATCTGATTTTTTTCAATCTTTATAAGAAACTCAGTTAAAATGTCCTACAAGTCACTCCATATGTTTTCTGCGGAACATTTACTGCATCCATTAGATTAAATGTCTCACTTCATGAAATGAACAGTGAAGGTCTCTTAGAGATTACAAGACCTCTTTAAGAAGGGTCTAGCCTCATTCCTTAATAATTTCTGGGGTTCTAGGATGTTGTAGGACACATTATGTATTCCCCAAGTTCAATTTACCACCTATTTTTTCAATGATTAGTTCCTTTACCCTAGCCGACACTGGGGAGAGTTGCCTCTCAGGCACTTCCTCATGAATCCACCTAGAAAGGGAGTTTTTGATATGCTGTAATAGCTTTTCTCATACTCTCCAGAGAAGCTTAACAGCTTCTGTTCTGATGAGCCAAAGGAGAGTCCACTTACATAAAAACAGACACACTTCAAAGACGCTGCTAAGCATGAAGATACTAGGGTCACACGGGAATAGCAGGCATGCCTGTGGAGGCCAGAGGCCCTGTTCAAGTAGGATAACCTCAGTTAGGATGACTATTTGGGGGATGTATCTCAGGTACTACATCAGCCCCAGTGTTCTCAAGAAGCTAGGCTTTTGTTATCCTGAGGCTTCTCTCTATCTGAGCCTCCTTTGAGTTCTTTAAATGGATGGTAGCAGCAAAGCGTTACCCTTTCATGAGAATATGTACATTTTAACTTGCATCCAATCTAAAAGGATTGAAAGTTTGCTGATGGAGAATTGAGAAGCCACAAACTGAGGGAATCTACATTCACTTCCTGAGCTGTACCCTGAGCTGAAACTTCCCCTTGTTCTTTCTTTCTGAATACCCTTGTTATAATCACCTTGACTTCAAGACCTTCCACTTTAATGCTGAGGTCAGAGCATGGGCAAAAATCCCTTTCTTTCATTCTCTTTTGCAGACTTGAGACAAGATGGGACTTTTAAAAGACTTTACCAAAAAAAAAAAAAAAAGACTTTACAAAGCTCTGAGGAGAAGAGTGAAGGGTTAGCTAGAAGCCACAAGAAAGATAAAGATACCATGCTAATAAACAACAGTCCTCCTCCTCCACAGTAAAACAACCCTCCCATTTTGAGAAGCTGGGAAACGCACTTCCGCACTTCTCAGGTAGGCCCACAGGGATGAAGGGGTCTAGTGGTGCCTTCGTGAGGAAAAACTCCACGCTCTTACAGCTTCAGGTATCCTACAGAATGGCGACCATTGACTCAGTCTCAGAATGATATCCCACACACCCGTAAGGATTGTCTGGGCACCCTAGCCTTGCCTGAACTTCAGAAATGAGATACCAGCCTTGCCCAAATTACAGAGCATTGTTGGCCATACCAGTCAGTGGAACCCTTGAAGTCTTTGTGGGAGATGGGTATGCAGTTCTCTTGCTAGAAGCCACCCGATGCTGAGTGGTAAGTACCTCCAGAAGCCACACACACCCCGGACCCACACTGCACTGACAGCAGGGTCTGGCTGTGAACAGAGACCACGCATAATATGGGGAGTTAGGATAAAGGCAGAATAGGGAGAGTGGGATTGAAGGAAGTTTGCTGGGTAGTCCTTCATGAAAGGAGTCCTCCATGGTGAGGCCTGGGAGCAACGGAGATGCACAGTGTGTCCGACCATGTTGAGAGACAGGGAGGACACAAAAGACAGGCTAAGCACCTTCAAATCTTTCAAAGATCAATATGAAAGAGACACTGAATGTGTTCGTTTGTCTCTAGAGACTAGAGCTCAGCTCAACAGTGCATATGAAGCAGTGTTTTAACTGGAAAGCTGTGCAGTGATGAAAGTCCATGCTTCAAGAGTATGAACCACTGAATCCTAGAACACAAGCAAGTCCTCAAGAGAGATGCTGGAGGCCATCCAATTCAAACTCTTGATTCTCCACCTGAAGGGTGAAATGACCTGCCCACCTTGAGAGCCCACATTCCTTGCTCTCTGCACTCCCTCCCTAACGTAAGGCGGTCCCGTTAGCAAGTGTCCCCCTTACCTCGACAAGCAGAGGCCAGACTCTGCTTGATTGGGAGATAATGAAAGAATCGACTACTCAGGTAAAATGTTGGCATATATGAGCACTGAAGGACTTTACCACTCTTAGAATCCGTGTTCTGTGATTTTTAGAGAATCATAAGTGGGCACCCCTGCCTTGGGGCTTATCACCTTCCACATGCCGTCACATATCCTGCTTGCTTATCTCTTGGAGGGACATAATAACTGTCTTCATTATTCATGTTCCAGTGCCAGCTTTTACAACTGAAATAAATCAGCCCTACTCTAGAAAGAAGTGATCTGAAAAGGCAGAATTTCTCGTGGGAAAGAATGGCTCCTTAGGACCTGGTCTTGGTTGGTCTTGATCCGAGCGATAAGGCGGCTCTTTTCCAGCATGTAGAAATGTGGTGAGGAATGAAAACATGAACGTGAGTTCCACATGTTTGTGACCTCCTGAAGGGGAATTGCTGTTGGAGCCCATTTTACCAGTGGAGAAGCTGAGTCAAGAAGTAATTTACCCGTGGCTGGAAGCTAGTGAGGAGTGACCTTGAGACTAAAGTCCAAGCATTCTCCAACTCTAGCTCTCATGATCTTAAGCTATACTGTCTCCCTGCACAATTCAAAGCTACCCCCTGGGAAAAACACGAGGGATAAGAATCAAATGCCTTGCCTCCCTCGCAAAACTTGCTGGTAGTTTTATAGCTGCCCCTTATGTAAGACTCATCACTCAGCTTTGAACCAAAATGCTTATGATTTCCCAGAATCTCCGATACCTATACACCGAAGATGAAAGTGGACAAATTTTATAAAGTATTTTCTCATATACATTCCTATCATCACTGCTTCTTCCTGAATATGACACTGTCAGATAATCACGCATATAAATTTAAGGTGACTAAGTTTAAACATGAATATTTGCTGCCCGAGGTGGTCGAAATGACCAACAGTTGTCAGGAACTCACGGTCCTCTGAGATAAGCCAACTTTCCAAGCACTGCTCCCACTAGGAATGCTTTTCTTGCACAGATGAGCAGCTTGTCAAACCCTCTGTGTTTGGGAGACTCCTGAGATTTCTGTAAGTATGGTATGTACAAGAGATGAGTTCTTCCCCAACTGCTAGCCTCTCAGCAAAATAACAGTGTTCATCATTTTTGTTTCTCCCTTGGCTTCCTTATTTCTTTCTCTCCTTTCTTTCTGAATTTAGTGGGAAATAGAAGCATGATACGTAAGCAGTAACTTTGACAAGGCTTCTTTTTTTTCCTAAAATAACTACTTTGTTTAAAATAGGCCTTTTAATATCTAGAAATTTGAGTGCATTGGAGTTTTGTTTCTTTAAAAAAGAACTTCAGAATGTATGAGGTGTTTAGATTTAGTTCATTCATCAAGGTATTTCTTTAATTAGTAGTAAGCCATGCATTTGAAATGATGTATTTGAAGAGATTTCTGAGTTTCATCATTTGAGTAAGAGGCAATTTAGGTTTCAATCCTATTGAAGTTGGGACATTTATTGTGGATGAACCGAACTTGGTATTGGCCTCCCATAGGTAGGCTTTTTCCATTCCATAGCCAGCAATACTGACAAATAAATAATTGAATTTAAGACAGCCTAAATGAAATGCAAATTTGCCTGTTATTACTAAAGCATTCCAGGATAAAGTTTCTATTAGTCCTTCCTTTTTGTTTTCACAGTTTAATCCTTCTAAAGTTAGAAGTTGCTGACATTATCTTCAACGCACAAGTCTAACAGTGTATGTATCCATTATCTGACTTGCTTACAGGAACAAGGACAATGTATTGTTCATCACCATTTCTTCAGTGCCGTATATGATACCTGCCACAAAGCTCAATAAAATTTACTTTGACTGTGTTGAAAATAATTCATGAGCAATCTGTTTAATGAAAGAAGACCCAAGGATCCATTAGGGAATGATCTTGGTTTATTCTTGGACAGCCCTTATTCTTCTGCTGAAATCTCCATGTACCAAAACAAAATAGCAATTACATATGAGAGTCCATCATAAACTGTTCAGATGTCAATCCTTAACATCAGCCCATTAATTCAGTAATGCCAGGGGCTATGCAAAATACTGGAGATATAAAGCCCGACAAACAAAGATAATCCCTACTCTAGAGGGGTGTATAATACACCAGGGAAGAATGAGTTTGCTCAGCAGAGGAATGCAGGATTTGAGAGGCAAATATAATGGGAGGCTGCATTGATGGGGTGGGGAGAGAGGGATCAGGGAAGCTCTCCTGGGTAGTGACTCAAGTTGAAACAGGGAGGATGGGCAAAATTATGTGGGCAGAGAGAGTGCCAGGTAGAGGGAATAGCACGTGGAGAAGCTTAAAGTGGGAAACAGCACAAAATGTGGGAAAACAGCACAAAATGTTCACTGGGGGGTACAAAACAGATCGAAGTTTAAGGGGGAGCCAATCAAGTTACCATACTGCTTTCTCTATAACACGAAAACTCATACTACTTTTCCTAAACAATTCTGAAATTTTTTTTAATAAGACAGGTTTGTATAAATTTCTCTAATCCACCTCCAAAAGGAAAACAAGTAACAATTACTTGTGCTATTGAATGTCCTTAAGTTTTGTTTCGTTAAAGTAAAATATAATTAGATCAGGAGGATTCCAATTTTCATAAATTTTATATACATCAAGATTTCTATGTAAGGTATTCCAAGGTGAACACCTGTTATACTAATTATTTCAAAAATCATTCTGCACTAGATAACTTGGTATTTAAGGCGAGAGTATCACCTTCCTACTTGATACATTTTCAGTATATGGTTCATATACTTCACGTACTCATATGTTTATTTTAGAAAATAACTATAGGGTTTGAGATTAAGTATGTCACCCTAATTTTTAACACTACTGGTATGAAATGCCATATAAAATGATGTGATCACTCACATCATTGTGGGATATACATTCTTTAGAAATGATTTTTCCAAGAACACTCTCTTTTTTTTTCTCCAGAGATGCATACTTTTCTGACAAATACTAACAGTGGTGTTTTGTCTAGGATCCATGAAGGCAAGGTATCCACTGGGGATTTTCCCAGAGACAGTAATTTTCAAACAATAGGGCAAAAATGCATAGATCAGCCAACTAATTTATGTTACATCAATTTTACATACCCAGAAAGCATGAAACTTTAATATGATCTCACCAAAGTCAAATAAGCCAAACAGAAGCTATCAAGACAGGCCTGGCCCTTTCATCTAAACAAGCTGATGTCATGCTGCCTTTGAGAACGCAATGTATTTGGTAAAGGGCAGGGTGAACATGCTTCTAAATGCGTGTTCTATTAGACAGCAAAGAACTACAGAAGATGCTCAAAGCAAAGTGTCCAGACACCCAATTTGATTAATGTGATCCTTTATTTCACTTCAGGGGTAAAGGACTGGAGGGATAAAAGACCATAAGCTTACTTGACTACTGTAAAGGTCACAAAGGAAAGGATGGTAGGTAACATGAAGTTGTCAAGGAGACCAGAGACTAGTACTCACACCTGTGTGGCAGAGTCTCCAGCAGGGAAGGGCCAGGTGGCTCCAATCATCAGAGGGTTCAGTCCAAATGAAAAGGGCAGTGGAAATACAGGCCCCTAGAACACACCTGAATAAATTCAGGGCCTTATTCCCAAGTAAGTGAATTGAACCAGATGAGGGAGGGGGATTCTCCGTTGCTAGGTCAGAAGACTTTGGGTCTTCACTGTGGCCAGATAGCTCACATTCTGCTCTCATTGGCTCACGGCAGTCACCTGACACAGGCTTCCAGGTCCACTGAGACATAGAGATAGCGATGCTGGGTAATCACCAGCATTCCCTGTTGGAGAGCAAGGATGTGGACAGAAGCACAGTTATCCTAGGGCTGGGACAGGTGCTCCCACTCATTTGCTTTAAGGAAAACTCTGGGCAACCAGCCTGAAGGAGTGCCCTTCCTCTAAGATCACATAAAGAAGGACAAGCATTCCTTACAGAACTGCTCTTTTATGAACTCCATAGAATTAGAGTCCTGGGTGACATAAACTGAGCAGTTCTCAACTGTTTCTATCAATGGATTGGAGCCTTAGTCAACTCTGCTCCCCCCAAAAACCTAATAACTAAGAATTATAATAGATACTGGAAAAGAACAAAGCCTCACCCTTTCCTAAAATCTTCCTAATTCACGAAGTTAGAGGCTACTTGACTGTTGGAGAACTAAGAGCTTCTTTTTAAAAAGTTGGAAAAGCACTGGGGCGCCTGGGTGGCTCAGTGGGTTAAAGCCTCTGCCTTTGGCTCAGGTCGTGATCCCAGGGCCCTGGGATCGAGCCCCGAATCAAGCTCTCCACTCAGCAGGGAGCCTGCTTCCCCCCCTCTCTCTCTGCCTACTTGTGATCTCTATCTGATAAATAAATAAAATCTTTAAAAAAAAGTTGAGAAAGCATTAAAAAAAATCACATGATCAATAAAATCTCATAAAGCGTATATATCGATATGATAGGGACAAAGAAAAACTGTGTAAGAATTCACATCTTCTTTCCAGGCCTGCTTGCATCCCTTTCACTGCCTCGCCCCGTGGAGGTGAGGACACAGCGATGAGTGGGATACGTGGGGGTACTGTAGAACAGGATAGCAGGGTTTCCACTGAAAAGAACAGAGAGGGGCTAGCAAAAGGAGGGGGAGGAAGAGAACGAAGAGCATAAAGTGATTACCACGGGGGAAATGGTTTTGCAGCCACTGTGGGGATTTGGTGGAGACGAGTGAGCAGAGAGGAATCTGAAGATATCTTTCTGTGTGGACCATGTGTGAAGTCCAACAGGTCTCCTTCCCCTAAACCCTTAAAAATTATCTCTATTAGTTCTCAAGGCTTTGGGAGTCAGACTTGTGGGCTATGTATAAACGGATCTACCATACTTGGGTAACATCTGAGACAGGCTCAAGAAAAGTAATCAAAACAGCAGGCGTATTCTAGGAGAAGCTCTTCTGTAATTTCTGCAGACTATCCCAGAACAGCACATGTTAGTTTTTGTTATAACCGTCGTTCCAAACCTTTTGTTTCCTCTAAATAGAAGACTTGTTGTTGCTATTTTTGCACTTTGAAAACTGCCGTTTCAGCTTCCAGATCACACTCCCCATCCGTAATTGTAACAAGCCAAATGGCTCTGGTGGAAAATGCTGCTCTGCTCAACTTTTGGCATCTGAGATGTACCCCACAGAGTGTGCCTCTGCATCACACTGAGCAAAAAGATGAGCGACTTCGCACCCAGGAGATCAAATTAACTAATGAGGTAAATCTGACATTCATGGGTGAAACAACACACAGTGTTTAAGGACTCATCTGAAAAGAACTTTACGAAAAGTCATTTAAGAAATTTCATTCTCAGGCCATTACAAGCAGCTCTTGTGAATTTGCCGCTTTTCAGTTAGGGTAGACAAGACAGAGGAAACAAACAGACCCAAAGACTCCTGACTCAACATGATAGCGGTAAGCTTTCTGCTCACCCAACAGTCTTGCGGGGGTAGAGGTTGGTTGGTGTGAGGGTAGAATGACCCACATAGCTGTGCAGAGCCCAGGTCAGTGGCAGCTTGGTCATTTCAGTCTGTGGTTTTGCAGTTACTGAGGGTAGGGCGGGGTGAGTGGGGGAGGGACCAAGGACCGGAAGGGAAAAAGAGCATTAATGAGGGGACATGGGAGATTTTCCTGGCCATGCTTGGAAGTAGCAGACACAATTGGTACTCACGTTCTGTTGATGAAAACTTAGTTCCTTTTCTATAAGAAAAGCTGGGAACTGGGGCGCCTGGGTGGCTCAGTGGGTTAAAGCCTCTGCCTTCGGCTCAGGTCATGATTCCAGGGTCCTGGGATCGAGCCCCACATCGGGCTCTCTGCTCAGCAGGGAGCCTGCTTCCTCCTCCCTCTCTCTCTGCCTGCCTCTCTGCCTACTTGTGATCTCTATCTGTCAAATAAAAGAAAGAAAGAAAGAAAGAAAGAAAGAAAGAAAGAAAGAAAAGCTGGGAACTGTACTCTAGCTACATGCCCAAGGAGGGGAGAACAATAGAAATGCTCATAATCTCTAGCACACCCATTTCTCTGATTCTATTTTCTGCCCTGAGAATATTATTTACATGTACTGTGTGTCTATGGACAGACCACCCTGAATGAACCCAATCCTGTCTGACCTCGGAAGCTAAGCAGGATCAGGCCTGTTTAGTACTTGGATGGAAGAATATTTTCCACATGTACTAGTAGTTACAGAAGGCCCACAATGTATGGTTCTCTATCATAAGGTGACATAGTATTATGTAACAATACAACTTATAGATGTGTTTTATTAAAATGATCTCTTGAGGGAAGAATGATTGCTAAATACTATCAAAACAGTATGGTACTACTACAAAAAGAGACACAGATCAATAGAACAGAATAGAAAACCCAAAAGGAAGCTTATGAGCCCATCCCCATAAGGTCAATTAATCTACGACAAAGTAAAAAAGAATATCCAATGGGATAAACTGTTTTTTTTTCAGTAAATGGCTCTGGAAAAACTGGACAGCTATATGCAAAACAACAAAACTAGACCACTTTCTTACACCATACATAAAAATCAACTGAAGATGGATTAAAGACTTAAATGTGAGACCTGAAACCATAAAAATCCTAAAAGGAAACATAGGCAGCAATCTCTTGGAAATCAGCCTTATAAATATTTATCTAAATAGGCATCCTCAGACAAGGAAAATAAAAGCAAAAATAAACTATTGGGACTATACCAAAATAAAAAAGCTTTGCACAGCCAAGAAAACCATCAAAAAATGGTAAGGCAACCTACCAAATGAGGTAAGATATTTGCAAATGACATATCCAATAAAGAATTAATATTCAAAATATATAAAGAACTCTTACAACTCAATACCAAACACATAAATAATCTGATTAAAGATGGACAGGGAACCTGAATTTTTTTTTAAGATTTTTAATTTATTTATTTGACAGAGAGAGAGAGATCACAAGTAGGCAGAGAGGCAGGCAGACAGAGAGAGGCGGGGAAGCAGGCTCCCTGCTGAGTAGAGAGCTGGATGCGGGGCTCGATCCCAGGACCCTGGGATCATGACCTGAGCCGAAGGCAGAGGCCTAACCCACTGAAACACCCAGGCGCCCCATGAATATATTTTTTTTCGAGAAAGACATACACATGGCCAACAGACACATGAAAAGTTGCTCAACATCACTCAGCAGCAGGGAAATGCAACTCTATACCACAATGAGATACCGCCCCATGGATGGCAGAGGGGCTAGTATCAAAAAGACAAGAAATAACAAGTGTTGGTGAGGATGTGGAGAAAAGGGAATCCCCTGCACTGCTGGTGGAAATCTAAGTTGGTGCAGCCACTGTGGAAAATAGTATGCAGGTTCCTCAAAAAATTAAAAATAGAGGGGCTCCTGGTGGTGCAGTTGGTTAAGCATCAGACTCTTAGTTTCAGTTCAGGTCTGATTTCAGTTATTAGATTGAGCCCTGTGTCAGGCTTCATGGGGAGTCTGCTTGAGTTTCTCTCTCCCTCCCCCTCTGCTCCTCCCTCCACCCCCCACTCTCTAAAATAAATAAAGGAATCTTTAAAAAAAAAAAAAGTAAAAATAGAAATACCACACAATCCAGTAATCCGACTACTGGGTATTTACACAAAGAAAATAAAAACACTAATTCAAAAAGATATATGCACTCCTATGTATTTTTGTTTGTTTGTTTTTTAATACACTCCTATGTTAATTGTGGCAATATTTACAAAAGCCCAGATATGGAAGTAACCTAAGGGCCCATTGACCGATGAACAAAGATGTGATGCACACACACACACCCCTGCACACGGCGTAACATAACTCAGTCATTAAAAAGAATGAGATCTTACCCTTTTCAACAATGTGGATGGACCTTGAGGCTATTATGCTAAGTAAAATAGGTCAGGGAAAGAAAAATACCATGTAGTTTCACTTATATGTGGAATCTAAAAAAATGAAACTACTAAACAAACAAAAAAGCAGAAACAAACCTATCAATACAGAAAAGAAACTGATGACTGTTGGAGGGGAGCAGAGGCAGGGGCAAAATGGGTGAAGGGGTGGGAGGAACAGGCTTCTAATGATGGGAGGGTCAAGGTGTCCTTCTCAGTTCTTCTTGCCAGCGACTCCACTGACCCCCAGACTAGTGGGGACCATGCAAAGCAGCCATACTTTGTGTCCAGCCTCCATAGCCTTGCTCAATCTTGTGTTCATTGTCCACTCACTTTTCTTTGTGGTTTATCCGTATATGTATACATGTATATGTGAATATATATGCATATATGAATATATGTATATATGAATACATATATTCCTAAACAATGCATTGTAGCTCTACTCCACCCACCCTAACTTTTCTCACTTCATTTCTCTCCTCTTTAAATTGGGAAGTTACATTCTTATTCTTTTAGTAGTTTCTCTAGCTATCTTGATAGCTAAACTTTAAAAGTCTGAAGTTAGTTCATTACTTATATTACTCTTTGGGACAGGCTCAGTTTTTTTTTTTTCCTTCTCATGTAGGGAAAAACCCAGTTTTTCCCCCACCATGTTTTTATCCCACATGTCTGCCTCCTTTGCTTCTCAGAGAGAACACATCACCTTTGACATCTCTGTTCACTGAATGTGTGGAGTTTTCCCCCCACAACAATTAGCGAGTCTCAGACACCATGTAGGTTTAACTCAATTCTGTCACTATTTACCCAGAAATAGCATCAGAGCCTACAGGTTAAGAGCTCAGTCCCACAAAACTGCCCTCCTCTCCCCACCCACACACACATTTCAGACACCAGACCTCAACACAAGTTTGTGCTTCTGACCAACAGGCTATAAATCGGGGGTGCAACACCCACTCCTTGCTTTGGGGTTAATTTACTAGCGTGCCTAACACAACTCAGGGAAAAATGTGACCAGTTTATTAAAGAAAATGGTAAAGGAGACAGATGAACAGCCGGATGAAGAGATACAGAGGGCAAGGTATGGGGTGTCCTGAGCACAGCAGTTTCTGTTCCCTGGGGAGTCGGGCCGCATCACCCTCCTGGTGTGGATGTGTTCGCCAACCTAGAAGCTCTTTGAACTCCCTATTATTGAGATTTAATGAAGGTTTCCTTGTGAGGGCATGATCAATTACTAGCTCCATTTCCAGCCCCTCTCCTATCTCTGGAGGATGGGAAGACTAAAAATCCCAAGCTTCTAATTATGGTTTGATCTTCTGGGTGACCAGCCCCCATCCTAGAGCTGTCCAGGAGCCCACCTAGAGGGTCTCATTAGAACAAAATATGCTCCCAGTGCTCTTATCACTTAGGAATTTACAAGGGTTTTAGAAGCCCTGTCAAGGATGAGGTCAAAGACCAAATACAGGAACAAGAGATGTCTCTAGTGTTCTTATCATTTAGGAAATTACAAGGGTCTTAGTAGCTCTGTGCCAGGAGCTGGGAGCAGAGGCCTATATATATATATTTTTTTTTTTTTCTGTTATTTCACACATTTCCCCAAAAATGTAACTCTTTAACATTAACCCTTCAAAACTATATGCTTAAGTTGTCCAATATATTTTCTGTGATTTTCCCTTTAACTCCATAAGTTAGACATTGTTATCACTGTTTTACACATTTTTTTCATTTATCATATGTTTACTAGTATCTTTGCTTATTGTTTCCTTTTCATATCATACCCTTCTGGAATTATTTTGCATCTACCTTTAGAATTTCCTGTAGCAAGGAATTATGAGTGGTAAACTTTTTGATTTTTATTAAATTTGGAAGTTCTCCTTATTTCACTTTCATTCTTGAAAGATTTTACATGTGGGTATTTTCTTTTACCACAGTGATATTATTCCACAAGTTACATTGTTGCTGTTGAGAGATCAGTTGTTGGTCTAACTGCTGTTCTTAAGAGGTCATCTTCCTTTTCTCTCTGAGTGTTTTAAATTTATCTTTGGAGTTCTACAGTTTCACTGTGACTTACTAGGTATGGCTTCATCTTTATTCTCCCCAAGATTCACTGAATTTCCTGAATTTGACCTCTGGTGTCCACAATTCTGGAAAATTCGGGATATTTTCTCATTGAGTATTGCCTCTTTTCCATTCTATATCTTTTGGAACTCCTATTAGATCTCTACAAGACTTTGCCTATCTCCTAGGTCTCTTAACTGTGCTTTTAAATGTCTTATTTGACACTCTATGTGGTACTCTGGATAATTTCTTCCACTCTATCTTCCAGGACACTAATTTCTCCCCAGCTGTGTCTAATCTTCCATTTAACCCACCCACTGAGTTTTTAATATTAACTATTATATGGCTCATTTTAGAAATCCGTTTGCTTCTTTTTCAAGTCTGTTTGGTTGCTTTTAATAACCTCTTCTTCCTTTCTCTCATTTCCAAACTTCTCTGGTATTTACCTACATGTATTAAATATGTTCTTTTATAGTTTGTGTCTGATAATTCTGATACCTAAACACTTTGCCAGTGTGTATCTGCTGGCTCTTGCTTCTAGTGCCTTATTTCCTTTATTTTTGCCTTTAAGCTCATTTTCACTGGAACATTATCTCTGAGAATTCTTCGAAGCTTGGGTGGAATTCTCATGCCCTCAAAGAGGATCTGCACTTGCTTCTGTCTCTTGCCTGGTGCCTCTGTCAGCTTGAAGTTTCTTGGACCAACTACAATGGATAAGGAGAACTCCGCATTACAGAGTCCCAAAGGTCTGGCAAATTCCCAGGGGAAGATTTTCCATTCAGCGGCAATGGACTTCCCATTCTTCACAGAGATTGTCACAGGCAACTTTCCTTGCTGTGCCTTCCATGCAACAAGACCTGGTTCTTAGGAATCTTTACAGTAAAGGTGTAACCTTAGCAGGCCAAGTGCAGCTCTTACTTTGTCTCCCCCCCCCCTTTCTCTGTATGACCACCAAAAAGAAAAGATTCGGGGCAAAAAGTTTGGCAGACACCCTTAGAGTGAAAACTGTTCCAGTCTAAGTAAGGACTTAGCTCACAGGGTCCTACTTTCTCTTTAACCTCCCCAAGCACTTTATTTTTATCCCAGTTCCACAATACATTGAAAGAGCTTTAAATTTATTTATTACTTTTTTAAAGCCAGCACTTTTGTTTTCAATGGAAAAAATTTCAGGCTATTCCCCAAAAATTTCCATCCATAATTTTTCCTCAAATATGTCCTCTTTTTAAGTATACAGAATTCTGTATTTTACTTAACAATAATGCACCTTTTAGTATCCTGTATTTTCTTGATATACTTAGAAACACCCATATATATAACCTTGTTCTAAGATTATAAAAATGTTTTAATATGTGTTCTTCTAGTATTTTTCCTATCTTTTCTTCCCATTAAAAATCCCTTTGTGATTTGCTGGGATGTAAGTAATGAAGTTGAGAATCCAGTTGGATTTTTTTTTTTTTTAAACAAATGGCTAGCTGCTTACCCTAACATACCTTTTCATTAACCATATTCCTGAGTAGTGTTTCCAGATTTTCCTGTGTGGGCTCTCTGTTCTCTTTAACAAATCTGTCTTCTTGCACACAAGTGTTCATTTGTTTCAATTAGTGAAGTTGTATAACCAACTGTAATATCTGCTAAACTGAGAGCTCTGTCATCACAATTACTTTAAAAATTTTTTTCCTTCGGAATTTTCCTGGGTCTATCTTGAGTATTTTTTTCCTTCCATATGAAATTTAGAATTAGTCTATCAAATTTCCCATTACACCTGTTAAAATTTTGGCTAGGATATGCACAGTTATTTCCAGATTCCCCTTTACATTATTTTACAAATGGTATCATTAAAACATGGCTGTTGTTTCCTTCTGGGAGCAGTCAGAAAACAGATGGCACCCTTAACGGGTTTCGCTGAAAAGAGGTTAATGAAGGAACCGCTTCCAGAGGTATGGGCAGGTCTGAAGAAAAGAACAGGAAGTGGGGGGGGCACTCAGGGTCTAGCTACTGGACGGACGTCCTTAGCATCTCTGAATCTGCAGTGACAAAGGGAGAAAGCCTACAACCAGAGCCCACAAGAAGGGCCAGCTGGCAGAACGCAGCCACTACTCAGATCTGGGCAGGGGAAGGAGTAGAAAGGGGACAGGGAATTTGGACCTCAGATCTGCTGGTGTCTCCCTTTGGACAGACCCAGTGGGAAGCCAGAAAACAAGGAGCTTTGGGGAAAAGGTTTGGAAAGGTCACCCTCTCGAGCAGCACAGACAAGGCTGGAAAATGGATCTGGAGGGGTAAGTGGCAAATGACTAGCACAGCTCAATTTATGTCCTGGTAGCTTTTACACTTGCAACACTGTAGTGTTGTTACATTTTGAAATGTATTCACAGAGAAACTCTATCGAAAGTCATTCCAGAGAAATAACTGACTCATTATCCTGTAGCCAGATGACTTTGTGAAAATCAGATGCATTGTTACCTGAATTGGTAACAGTTGTTTTTCACTTGAAGTATGACATGTTCCAGGCTGCAAACCTTCCTTGTCAGATGGCGAAGCTGAAATTCTTCTGGTGACAGAGAACAGCAGCGGGCCGATTGCCTGTTTCCTCCATCCCTTCGCTCCGCAGACACAGAGTCTCATACCCCATCTATTACAGGATGATCTCTCATTAGCTTCAACTTTGAAACACAATTTTCTACTTCCTGATTGTAAAATCCCCAAAGATGCCTCAGAAGTTTGTATCTTTTTCTTCCAAGAAATGCAGAACAGTAAATCTTCCCGCAAAGAAAATCCACACAGAAACTAATAAACAGTAGTTTAAATTCAAGAGCACTTGGAAAGAGTACAGAAATCAGCAGGTGAGAACAAATTGGGCTCTTTCCAGGAAAGGTTATTTGAGATCATCGCTTTCCTCCTTCCGCTAATTTCTCTGCTGGCCTAAACACACGAATCTGTGGTCAGATGCCTTTGACTTGGAGAGTGGGAAGTAAAAAACCCAGTGAAATAAGCCTTTTCAGTGCTCTCCTGGATGGGCTTTATACCTCCTGATTTTACCCAGGGCCAAGGAGGAATCGGAGACTTTGTTCCAAAGAACAGACAAAGCATGCTCTACTTGGAATACAAAGACGGAGTGAGAATGCGGAACAGACCATCCACGGAAGGGCAGATGTGGGCTACAGTGAACTGCAGCCCAGCATCACCAGTAATCACCTCCCTACTATATGCCAACAGGGCGGTGTTAACCAGGAGCCGTTGTTTTCCGGGGCAAAAACTGGCCTTCAATTCTGATAACATGCTTTGGCATCAGGGCATCAAAGCAGAGAATGCCTCCGTGCTGGTCTTGGCTGCTCTGACAGATCGCCCATCAATAGAGTCTCAGAAAGAGACTCTAGCAAACAAACAGATTATTGAATTTTTTTCAGGTCATTTGAAGTATAGGAACCTGCCTAGGGTACATAAAGCAAATAGGTCTGTCTCTTTTCTGTGTTGTGCTCTCTGTGAGGAAGTTTCTTGAATGGAAAAGGGTGGTTCCAACCCCAAGAGCAGCATCATTCTGGCTCATTTTAGTACATCACTTCTGGTTAATGCACCACGTTGTGGATAGACATTCTAATAATCCCAGAAACAGAATTGTTTCTTGTTTGCTTTCTGAAGATGGATTTGTTTGGGCCTGGTTTTACTTTTCTTTCTTGAAACTCTCCCTGGTTGCCCCCTGTGGCCCCCTGCTATCCTGGCTAGCACTTACTAAAGCTTTCCTTCTTCCACTCAGTGTCTCATTGGAGATTATTTCCAAGGTCTGCCCTCCTTCTGTCCACTGTCTCAGTCTTTCACCTAAGTCGGTGCTCCCAGCAGAAATCCCTTACCTGAGCCCTAAATTTTCTCTCATCCACCATAGGTCCTTCTCACAGCTTGGGAACCTGGTTGGCCATTTCCTCCCAACACCAGAACTATTCCTCCTCCTCACATCCCTGTTTCTCCCCTACCAGTCCTGTACCATTTTCTAATACCCAGGATGAAAACAGAATTGATTTGTACTTTTCTGCACCTCTTTACTTTCAATCTCTTCAGTTGGAAAAACTCTTATGTCTTACCAAGACTATTACAGTGGACTCCTAAGTGCTCCTCCCCTGTCTCTAATCTCTTCTGATTCACCTCATCAGAGGATTCTGCCAGATTAGTGATACCAAAGAACCACTTAATCACACACTGCCTTTTCCCAAAGACTTGCCATGGCTCCCTATTACCTGTCTTGGAAGTTACTAACTCCACAGCTTCGCATTAAGGGTGATGACCAGCCTTATAGTAAAACCAAACTATTTTTCACTGCTTTCCAAACAGTAAGCTCTGAACTTCCCATTCATACATTCTTCGCTTTTCCTGGAATATTTTTTCCTGCCGCATTTCTACAACTGCTTTAAAAAAATCTCCTCAAAGTTCACCTTCGAATAGGACAGGGAACTTGATTTAAATCAACGAATCAAGACTCTTCTTCAAGGCCATGATGGAAATAGGTGAGCAAAGAATTAGGGGTGAGAAAGTTCCATAGTCAGGGAGAAACTTGGGAGACAGCCACAGTGCAGAACAGAGCTTGGCCCATCTGAGGAACTCAAGTGAGCTCATGCATCTGGTTCAGAAAGCAAGGAGGAGTGTGGAGGTGTGTACAGGTGTAGAAGGCTGAGAGGCAGACAGGGGCCTGATCAGGAGGAGTTTTGGAGGCTATACCAGGCGTTTGATTTATTTATTTATTTTGAACCTGGAAGGACATGCTCAGTTTGGTTTAGTTTTAAACTCATTTTGGCTCCTGTGTAGCAAATTGATTAGAAGGGATAGCAAAGCATGCCCTCGATCATTTCACTCCCACTGTACTTTGTGATTTGCTCACGAGCACCATCACCTTCCACCTGTTATAGTTATTTGCCTCATCTTGTACACTGCACTCATGTGTACAAGAATGTGTACAATGTACAATGAACGTGTCCCATTGCCCAGCTCGATGGTAACTTCCTAGAGATCCTGGATTCTTACCCATTTTAGAATCTTCTACACCATCTGCCATAGCACATCACCCGAAGTAAACACATAATAAATTGATGAATTTAGTTGAATTAGTTGTCCAGGTTGCCCTGAATTCACAAAAACTCACAAAAATTCACAAAAACAAAAACATTTTTCTGACCCATAATATTTAGGTTCAGCTTTATTCATTTGTCTCATTGGAGAAGAACTGAATGTCCCTTGGGTATCTTTAGACTCAGAAGCAAGACTGATGGGGGAAAGTTAGAGTTGATTTGGCCACAGTACTGGGTACAGTAGGAAGTGTATCTCTGATGAAATGAGAGTTCGCAGTGATGGAATCACCTGGTCCTGTGAGTTGCAGATCGTTACAAGTTTAAACTGTGATGGCCAGAGATGCTATAATGGATATCATGGGTTGAATGATGGCTCCCCAGGAGATATGCTTATGTCCTAACCCCAAAAACATGTGACTAAGACTTTATCTGGAAAGACAGATTTCTGCAGATATAATGAGCAGTTTCAAGATGAGATCATTTCAGATGATCGGAGTGGACACTACATCCAGCGAGAAGGGCTCATAAGGCACAAAGGCTGAGAAGACAAACACAGTGGTCAAGGCCACATGAAGAGAGAGGCAGATGTGCTGCCAAGGGCCTGAGAACACCTAGAGACACCAGAAACAGGGAGAGGCAATGGCAGATGCTCCTATGGACAGTTTGAAGTAACCATTATCCTACGGACACCTTGATTTTGAACTTTCAACCCCCAGAACACTGAGAGAATACATTCCTGTTATTTTTAAGTTTGTGGCAATTTCTTACAGCGGCAATAGGAAACCAACACAGATGGGATTCCTGCATGGGGAAAGAAGTTGGCCTAGATCCACGGTTTTCAAGTTTTTTAAGGTTTAGATCCCATAGTTCAAATGGAAGATTACTGATAAAACAGAGAAATTTCTCCTGCTCTAGTTGAAGGAAGCGGCCAGAGTCCACCCTCAGATCTCTAGGGAGCTAGATGGTGTAGAAGGTCTAGTCCAAGCATGATTCAATGGGTCAGTGTTTTATATGATAAGAGATGACAGAGTCCAGGAGACAAGTTTGTAACGTTGTGTTCTCCCAAAAGCAGACCCTGTGTTTATTTGGGAGGTTATCACAGAAGGCGCTGGCAGGGAGGAAGAAAATGAGATGGAGAATTGAAGAAAGCCAATATAGGGTACATTAGGAAGCTGGTTACTTCTGTGGGTGATGAAGTTAAATCCCTTAACAGGCAATGGGAGATAGTGTAGAAAATGCCTCAGAAGGGTTCTACCTGAGAGGCAAAGCAGATGGGATATTGATCCACTCTTACAATTCATCACTGGGTAGGGCTGCTCCAAGGGTGGTAATGGCTCTGTGTTTCTGACCTACCCTCTGACCAAGCTCAGCACGCACGTGGCCAGTGGATATTCTTAGAGCCCTGGGTGCTGGCAGCATGAAGCCGTTCACACATACTGGAATGGCGTGAAGTGAGGGGACAGGACTGGGGCTCTGCTGTCATGTCTGGGAAACACTCCAGTTGGCTGCAGATACCCGAAGAACCAACACTGTGTAAGACCATCTATGCTATCCAGGAGGAAAACAGACTGAATAAGCCCCTTGTCTCCCATTGTTAATCTTAATCCTGGAATGGAAACTTTGCTCTAAAATGGGCTTCTGTCCACTCAGTCAATTAGCTATCTGCATAAATAAATCATAGAACAACAGCATTTGCAGCACACTAGTGACACAGACAACATATGGGTATAGGAAGGAAAGGAATAGAAATGTTAATTATCTGAAAAAAAGAAAAAAGAAGAAGAAGAAGAAGAACCATTTTTGTTTTAAATAAGTTCCTAGGAAAAAGACCTAGAAACCATGTTCCTAATATTTGCTAGAGGGCATTGAGGATAAGAAGCCCTTATATTAAAAGAGAAATGGGCATGTTTATCAGGCTCAATGGTGGGATACCAAAGACACAAAAAGCACACTATCCAGGAGGATAGTGTCTGGTTGGCAGAGTCCATGGGTCACAGAATACTTGGAAAACTCACAGAGCCCGGAACAACAAAGGGAACATTGTGTGGTAGTTAAAAGTAGGTAGTTAATCCCCCATCAGACCTGGGACTGAAACCCAGCCGCACTCATTACTGGTCTTGAACAAATGATATTTTCTCTTGTGTAACAATAGGGGCAGCCTAAATTCCCATGAGGCCACGGGAGGGACACACAGAGACTAATGCTTACTCATAGTGGGTGCTCCAAACATCATTTTATTCACCTCTGTTACATACAAGGTACTCAAGTCTTTGGTTTCTGTGTCACTAAGGGACACACAGCCCAAGCAGAGAGAACAAGATTTTAAACCTCCCCCTCCTGCAAAAGCATAGGGGAGGAATAAAGACTTTAAGTTACTGTAGGTCTCTATAAAAGACAGTCAAACCCAGGGTCTGCCAGTTGGTCGATAGTGTGTTAAGCAGAAGCTGAAGAGCCAGAGCAAAATTGAAGTCTGCAGAAACGGAAAGTAACATCTGTGCCCAGCAATGGGATTTCCTGAAAGGCCTAGAATTCTCTGGACGGAGGGAGAAGTGTGGTTTCTGGTGGCCAGGCTCCTGTGGGGAATTTCTGGCTTACCCATCAGCCTTGTCCCTTCTTTCTTTCTTTTTTTTTTTTTTTTTTTTAAGATTTTATTTATTTATTTGACAGACAGAGATCACAAGTAGGCAGAGAGACAGGCAGAGAGAGAGAGAGAAGGAGAAGCAGGCTCCCTGCAGAGCAGAGAGCCCGTTGTGGGGCCCAATCCCAGTACCCCGGGATCATGACCTGAGCCAAAGGCAGAGGCTTTAACCCACTGAGCCACCCAGACACCCTCTTGTCCCCCCTTTCTAAGCCGTGCCCCTGTTGGCTTTCCCTCGAGCATCCACATTTCCCATCAACTTTGCAAAAATGCCCCCACTCTGAACTCTTCTCTCCAACCCACCAACTGCTCAGAAGTCTGTTAAGCAGATATAGTGGAATTAACAAAATCTATTTATAGGATTTGTTTTTCTTGAGGAACTTGAAGATAAAATTTGAGTGACGCAAAAGCTCTCCTGGAGCTATTCCTGTACCTGAAGAAAGGTAGATTAGAAAGAGGACTGTCATCTGATGAATGGTATGAATCGTCTTCAGGCTAAGAGCCCAGAGTCCCCGTGCAGGCTGTGCTGCCAAGCCACTGGCGGCCAAGGCGAACGGCTGACACTCGCTGTGCCTCAGTTTTCCCATATGGAAAGTGGAGATAAAAATATACTTCCCCACCGGGGATGTTCTAAGGATTACAGAAACAGTATCAGTGAAGCACTTTGTGGTGTTACATACCCCAAAAGGTATTACCATTATAAAAATGCACAATGCAAAACTCTATTTTTTACTTTGTGACTTTCATGGCATGAACAAACTTTACCCTCCAGCTTTTTAATATGCTTATAAGCCCTTTACAAGAATACAGCTTTCAGTCTGCACAGCAGGATACATAATATTTCTTATAAATTTAATTTAGAAAACGGCAGGAAAATAATGTTAAGGATTTGCCTTAAACCTACTAAAGCAAGGCAATTCCATTAATACTGCCACTCCATCTTTAACTCGACACATTGTGCTTTAAGATGACAGTCTTCTAAGATCCCTGCTTTTCTTTGGAACAATAAAGGTAAACTGGAGATACAGGACACATTTTTGTCTCTGAAATTTTTTCCCCCTAATGCTGCCAACTCAGATCCCTAACAAACCTCTTAATGTTTCTTTCTTCTTTTGAAGTGGGGGGTCTGAAAATTTCTGAGAGAAGTTTCCTCTTGACTTCCAATAAGGCCTGGGCTTCCCTAAGTATTCTGTTGCTTACTTAGAACTTTCGAATGCCTGCCATCAAAGGCAAGGCATTTGCCCTAAGGGAACGTAGAACTGGGAAGCTTTTAGCTTTTGGTTAAAGATGCGAATGAAGGTCCTCCCTTCAAGGACTGGGGGAAAAAAAAAAAAAAGATTCACTATTTTGGACAAATTGTCCCTGGTGGGAAGGCCCCTATATCTCCACACGCAGGTCCCTTTTGAGATGTTCTCTAGGACTACTGTAATAAATTATCACCAATTCAGTGTCTTAAAACAGCACACATTTATTATCTTACATTTCTGCAGATTTCAAGTCCAAAATGGGTCTCACTGGGCAAACATCAAGGTATTGGCAGGTCAGTGCCCCTTCTGTGGGTTCAGGGGGAGAATCTGTCCTTGACTTTTCCTGTTATCTGCATTTCCCGCCTCAGAGCCCCTTTCCTCCATCCTCAAAGCCAGCAGTGGTATAAAAAGGACTTGCCCCGGGCGTGCCTGGGTGGCTTAGTGGTTAAGCCTCTGCCTTCAGCTCAGGTCATGATCTCAGTGTCCTGGGATCGAGCCCCGCATTGGGCTTTCTGCTCGGTGGGGAGCCTGCTTTCCCCCCCTTCTCTCTCTGCCTGCCTCTCTGCCTACTTGTGATCTCTGTCTGTCAAATAAATAAATAAAATCTTTTTTTTTTAAAAAAAAAAAAAAGGACTTTCCCTATCACTGACCCACTCTGCTTCTCTCGGCTACCTTTAAGGCTCTTTGTGACGACATCCGGCCCACCCACCTTACCGAGGAGACTCTCACCCACCTCCTGGTGATCCCATTTGTTACCTTTGTTCTCCTTTCCCATGTCGTTGTATACATTCAGTCTCCAGGGATTAGAGAGGGGCCTCTCTGAAGGTAGAGGCTATGCCCTCTGCCATGAGATACACATATATCCCCCAACTCCTATGGGGGAATGGATGGACTCATAAAGACGGCATGGGTCCCACCAACTCTAGGGATAGTGTGATGGGATGTTGTTCCTGGTGTCGGAAGGCGTGCTGGGCCGCTGACCTTCCCTACCCCTCAAGTTTCCGTCCCAGGAGCAATGACTTTTTCCTTACCAGGCCTTGTATTCCCCAAATCTCAGTCTCCGTTCTATTCATGGGTGAGAATCTCAGCTCATCACACCCAGGTCAGTGCCCACCTGAGTATCTCGTGTAGACAACAGTTATCTTCCTACAGTGATCTGAACAGGTTTCAAAGGCTCTAAATACTGAACGCTGAGGCGGAATCCTCATTCTAGACCTCCGTTCTACATTTGTTGAAATAGCAGTTGATTTGGGTTTTTGTGACCTTGACCGAAGCCAAGTCTGGCCACAGTTAAATTCCACACTGAGTGGTATTTGTCTCTATTCTCACACAGCTACCCAGTCCCCCAGGCACTATGGGAATCCCTTTGCATAGGGGTTAGTGTATAGTCCTTCCGATGTAGAGATCTTCAGAGAAGTAACATCTCTCACCCAAGTCACATAGTCTCATCATCCCGAACAAACCCAGATTACTCTGACTCTAGGATCACGTGGGCCCCTCACTTGGGCACCCACTACTGACAGGTATCCCCTGCCCTTCTAGGTCTCAGGACACTCCATCCCGTCTTCAGTGCACTTTGTCGTTCTCTTCCCGTTCCCCTCGCATACCATCTGTCTTTAGGCACTCTTTGGCTGGATGCGATTAGTTAATTATTCTAGGAATACCTTATCCTTGCAAAGAAGCCCCTAGGATCAACTGAAAGGGGTAGGTTCCTACACCCTGACATTCTGATGAGAAGAGACCTTTGGTTGCCAGGGGTCCTTGAATCATTCCAAAGGGCAGCTGTCTCGGCTTCAGCCCCAGTTCTACCCCCCTCCCCACCATGTGGAAGCAAACGAAGCTAAAGCATTGCCTCTGTGAGATTCTATAGTATTCAAGGAGAGAAGTGAGTTACATTGACTGGCAACCAGAGATTAATTGGGTCTGTGTGGGTAAGTGGTTGGTGGGACAAGGTCAGCCTCTGCTCTGTGTCAGCTTGAAAGAGGATGTTGGGAGCGGAGTCAGAAGGCTGTGAAGGGCAGCCTCAGGGTCAGAATGACAGCAGCTCGGGGAAGGCTCTGGGCTGTGAAGTAAAACAACCACAAGTGTAAATGACCCGGGGCTCTGATGATGTGCGGCAGAGATGTTGGTGCTTTTAGACTGACATTCAAATGACTGAAATATCACCCGCCTCAACGGCCTGATCGACACCAAGGGAAAGTGAACTCAGATCATCAGCCAAGGGTTTGCCGTTTACTAAACAGAGTGTTAAAAGGTTTCTCAGTCCCTAAGGTCTCAGGCCTTTGTGATAATGTCACAGGAAGGTACAGTTAGTGCACCGCATGGGTGGCCCGCTTAAAATATTTACCTCCAAATGAGCCTATTAAATTTCTAAAAATATTAAGTCTCTAACAGATATAGCTCTTTCCCCCAAAGACAGATTAAAAGAAAAACACATCAAATGCATCGGCAGGCATCACTCCTGATGCATTTGAAGCTCGCCTCTGTAAAACAGCGCCGGCCATTTTTTTCTCCTATGTGGATATCTGTTTTCAAGGGGAGAATTGGGAGAAGGAGGTAAAGGAGACACAGGAAATTTCAGGTATAGGAAGCGTTCTCCTGCAGAACGGTTACAGTCCAAGCAACATGATTCCCCACGGCACAGCTGGGAATTGTTGTCCACAGCAGCCTGGTGCCCCCCCTTCCTCTCCCCTGGGAGGGCAGTGAGCTTCCTTGCTGTAGCCATTGGGCCAGGGCGCACATGTCAGCCCTGGAGACCTACAACTTTTTTTTTTTTCCTAAGAGATCAGTAAGTTCAGGGGACAGATTTGAGTAAACCAAATTGAAAGAGACTAAATATAAACCCACTGTTATCTTATTAATATTCATTGGAAAATAGGCTTTTATTGGCAGCCAGGATACTGCTCTGTCAGCTATGTAGGAAGTCAGGGAAATAGTCTGAGTTTCCTGGTTTGTGGAAAATCGCATCAAAAGAGGTGAAGGCTATGGGGGCACGGTTAATCCAGGCCATGGGGTGACTCAGTAGAATGAAGCAAGCCCATAACAAAGCACAACCCATGATATAATAGGAAGGACATTTATCTAGCACCCATCCTGTAACAGGCAGAGCACTAGGCAGTTTACATGCTTGCAATGATCATTCCTACTTTACGGAGAATTGTGGCTTCAGATTGATAACTTGTGCGAGATCACATAAACTACGGAATGATAGATTTGAGGTTAAACCCAGGTCTGTCTGACTCCAAGCCCAGACGCTTAACCACCATTATATACTTCCTCTGCACTCACTGGAATGCTCAGACTCTCAGATTTACTGCCTCTTGCCTGACAGTGTTGGAAAAACACTGCCAAAGCCTTGCTTTCTGACTCCTCTTTGTTTAAGCTGCCACACTGACCATTCCTTTCTGTTAACATAATTTTTCTTCTGTCTTCCCTCTTCTAATTCATGCTTCAGACTGCAGCCATAGTGATCCTTCTAAAACACAAACCTGATCCTATCACTCCCCTGCTTAAAACTCTTAATTGGGTTCCGTAGGATAAAGCGCAAATACTTTTGCTTGGATCACAGACATCTTGACGCTCTGTCGGGTGCTTGCCTCTCCATCTTCACCTTTCCACCCTCTTTCCCACCCCAACTTACACTCTTGCCGTATTTAACTTTCTGTCCTTGGAATCTCAATCTTAAACTCAGTTCATTTCTCTCGCGGTCTCTCTGGCTCTTGCGTTTCTCCCTGTTTGGTCAACACCTTTCCTTATCCAGCTCTCCTGTTCTTCTCAACCTTTCTCCCTCCAGCTCAGTCCCCCATTCACTCCACAAATATTTGCTGAGCACCCAGTAGTACATCATCATGTACTGTTTTAGGCACCACAGTTAGCACAGACTAGGTAGACATGGAGCTTCCATTTTCGTGGTGGTAGACAAACCATCCAAGAATGAATAAAGAGGGAAACCCCAAGGTGGTGATATGTCGTATACAGAGCATTAAAGTGTTAGTGGTAGGATGATGAAGGGAGAGAGTGAGGAAGAGTTTTGAGGATGTGACTCTGTGGTGGTCTGAGCGATGAGGGAATCAGCAACATAAAGATCAGAAGGACTAGCCCATACAAAGCTCAAGTTTGGGATGGAAATTGGTGAATTTAAGGCATGAAAAGGCTAGTATGGCTTGGGGTGGTCCATATTGGTAAGAGTTGAGCTAGGAGGGAAAGCCTACTGCCTACGGGTCTCGATGGCCCTCAAGGGTGTTTCGGTATGGGGGAAGCCACTTTACACTGGAAAGTGTAAACAGTCTGGTTTCCTTTGTTTTAATTGAGATATAATGGACATAACTGGTCTCCATTTTTACAAGTTCACTCTTCCTGTTGAGTGGAGAATGCATGATACATGTGTGGGAGTTGGAAGGGAGAGTAGAAGTAGTGAGACAGTGAGGACTCAGTCATGTGGGTCAGGGGTGAGATGGTGGGGCCGGACAAAGACCAAGACTATGGAGGTCCAAGGAAAGGGGAGACTCAGGGTGTGCTTTGGAGTTGGCAAAGTTTGCTTCTGGATCGTGTTGGGGATGAGAAGTCGTAAGGCTTAAGGTTGAAGGAGAGAAGAATGGAGAAGAACTCCCACAATTGGGTGTTGTGAACTGAAAGATGTGGTGGTATTTTTACCACTGGGAAAAACTGAAGAAGGAACTGGCCAACATGTGCTCTAAGTTTTGTGAGGGCAGGGATGAGAGCCAAGCAATAAATATTTGGTGAGTAAGTTCATTCAGTTAATTATTTCACCTACTCCTGTTCACTGTATCTGGATTAGAGAAGGGCCTCCATTCGATACCAGCATGTGTGTTTATCAGCTGTGTATTTGAACATCTTGGCTGGGTGCAGACAGTTTTGTGAGAGAAGTCATTTCTTTATCTATTCATCTCCTAGCTTTTGATTCTAATTTTACTTTTAGCAGCTGCTGAGGGTCCTGTGGAGGGCAGGGGCTAGGATTTGTTTTATCATCAGTACCTCGTGCACAATCTACCATAATTTATTAAATGAATAAATTGACCAACATCTTAAAAAAAATACTTGGGGGTCGACTTCGTCTATCAAATATTTTATAATAATTGGGACATTAGTGATGGCAATCTGTCATCTTCCAAATCTAAGTTTTTCCCCAATAGCGATGGCTAGGTGACATAACGTGTTCTGATGAAGGGAGATTATTTAAAGGAATGTATTATTCACAAAGAAACAAAATGAAGTTTCAAACATTCCCAGGACTCTATTTATCATCATCTCTTATCTTATGGGAAAATCACCTGGAAACTCCTCATACTGAGGAGGAAACTCCTGGGAACAAAATGATGCTTTGAATGACCAAAGCGGAGACTTCCAAATTTATTTCAGGTAACTCAATTCTTCAGGGGTCAAGGGATGGATCAGATCATTTCCTACCTTCTACCTACCTATTCCACGGAAAGCTCGATGTGAGGACTGAGAAGAGAATGTAAAATAAATAACTCTGCCTTAGCAAGTGCTAGTTTTGCAGGATACCACCAGTCAGATCAGCATCCCTATTTATCCAATGAAGTCTGCCTTCTGATAAGCACTCGGTTATTCCATAACGCCACGGCTCAAGTCATCTAGTCTCCAAGTTCTAAGGTGGAATAAGTACACAAAGCAGCCCGATACTGTGTGTGGGGGCTGGACTCCAGAACAATTTTGGTCTCCGTTTCAGAAATCAGGCTCAGGCAAGACTTGGTTATGAAACTGTCATATGCTGAGGTTTGTTGTGGTTATAGAACAGGTGACAAAAACTCAATACACACTTGAGGACACAGAATACGTACTCTTCTGGGAGTGACAAAAGTTGAAGTTCCTTCCAAGACTATCTAGGAGTTTTTAACATTAAGGAAGGAGATTCTAGTCTTAACAAAATTTTCCCTGGGAGCAGTGACATTAAAATGACAAAAAGATCATGGAAGTCAAGCAACCAGATTCTATCTAATACTGTATTTAAGTCTATCATTTCTGAAGTTTTCTTTTTTTTTTTCTTTTTAAGACTTTATTTCTCTGAGAGAGAGAGAGAGAGAATGAGTATAAGTAGGGGCAGTGCGAGAGAGGAGAGACTCACCACTGAGCAGGGAGCCCAATGTGAGGCTTGATCCTAGAACCCTGGGATCATGACCTGAACCAAAGGCAGACACTTAACTGACTGAGCCACCCAGGCATCCCTGTCTCATTTTTATTTGTTTTCTGGAAAGAAGACAAGACTCTCCTCTGAGCTTGAGAATGGATACCAAGGCAGACTAAACTGGATAATTGGGGATTTTTTTTTTTTTTTTTTTTTTTTTGGCAGCGAAGGAAAAACAACAGCAACAAAAAAAGCAGGAGTTATCTTGTTTTTCCATGCAGGAAAACAAAACAAACTTCAGTGTAGCTAAGTCTTGACGATTTTGTCTTCCAACAAACCCCCAAACATAGATAAAGTGCTTCAAGTGCCAATTTGAAGCTGGCAGGCAAGTTGGGCTGCAAATGATCTAATTTATCTCAATTCAAATCAGCTTAGCAAATTTGGAAGATGCTACATGAAAATAGGTAACATGGGAGTCACAAACACATGAATTTTAAGGTCTTTAAGCAAAAGTGACTTCCCAAGCCCAGCTACTTCCTGTTATGCTCCCAGTAAACAGTGCACACGGAAACCAGGGAGACAGGACAGGCTACCGGGTTAAAAGCTTGCCGATTTAAATGTTTGGCTCAAAACTAAGAATTACAAACCACCTGCCTCCCTTTCAGAAGCAAAGAAACTTTCAAAAGGCAACAATCTAGCTGAAACCCTAGGAAGAAGTGGGAGTACAAAAGAGAGGGCACAGTGGGAGAACACAGTAATTATTCAATAATTATTGGCAGTGAATAAAATGCATGAAATGCAGGTGTAAATTATAATGCAAGAATGCCATCATATTCTAATGGCAGTGCTGTCTCAGTCCAGGAAAGAGCACCCCTATGGATTCCTTTTCCGAACCCTTTACTTTGCTTAGGGGAGATTTAGAAAGGGCAGCAGACTATGGGTTTATAAAAGTCACAGCAAATTTAGTAAGAGGATTGGGACTCAGGTCACCTAAGAATGTTCTCTTTCCACTTCCCTTTTCTGAGTTTGACAATTTTCATATAAAACTTACACGATAATGGGTGATTTGGTTCCTTAACCTAAAAACAATAACATGAAACAGACCAAAAGAAAATTGCACCAAAAAAAAAAAAAAATTAGTTTTTCAGGCATGGGCAAATGTATCGTTATTTTTATGGCAATTAAAGTACAGCAAACAAGCGATTTGTGGCCTACGGTGCCTGATGTTGGCACCTTGCTTCATGGTTTACACATTGCTTTTGGAGCCACATTGTGTGCGGCGCTCACAGCAATCCTGTTCCAGGCAGGAATTATTAAACGACACGAGAAGCATATAAGGTGTCTGTCACGTGCTTGGCACATAGTTGGCGCTTCCTAAGTAAAAACACGGGTCCAGAGAAGTGAGGAGCCCAAGGTCACCTGTCCTGTTTGTGTCCAAACCACCTCAACCCCAAGTCTTCAGATCCACAGTACAAACCATCCTTCCACTACCTCGTCCTGACCTTCTGGGTTCTCAGGGCAAAGAGACAACTTGAAAACTCACACTTAGGTGAGGGTTTCTTTTACTTCCCTCTACAGAAGCTGTTAATTGGTAGTAACATCAAATGATTTACATATCACCTCCTTATTTCTTTGTCCTCCTTCTAGAAGTGGTGATGGGCTGGAAAATGAGCCTTCCAAGGGGGAGGGAAGGGGCATTTTCCCACCCCCAGTGCTGACTCATTAAGGAGTCCCACTCTACTCAAAAACTATAGAAGACTCAAGACTTTTTTCCACACATTCATTTCTCAGTATATAGCCTCACTTGAGTAATGTACCTCTTCCATCTGTGCATGGTAGAAACTTTGTCTTCCACTCTGCAGCATCTCGATGCCCATCTAGCATAAAAGGAGGATGGGATTGGGAAGAATGGAGATTGATTTTATCAATATATAAAACTAGAAACCTCAGGACTCAGAGGGGAATTTTATAACTGAGTATCTCAGCCTGCCCTTCAATATTCAAGGGACATCTAGTTGGAGGCGATCTTTCCAACTAGAGCCTGGCTGAGACTTGAGCATAGGATCCTTCCCGAGGATTATGCCTTCCTCTGCAAGTCCCACCCATTCCCCACCAGACATTTGCTGAGCTCCAGATCCCAGCCCAATCAGCTCCTGGTCATCTCTACTTTCATGTCTCCTAGATGATTCAAAGTCAACATCATTTATGAAATTCTTCTTTCCCTCAAAAATGGTTCTTGCTCATCATTTATGTCTTGGAGGAAGATTGCACCATTCAGACATTCTACCTAAAACCCAGGAGGACACATCAGGGTTTGAGTGGACCCACAGAGACCCAGACACCACACAGGAGAGGACCTGGCAGGACAGAGGGCCCTAAGATCACATGAATTTCCAGTGAGAATATTAATCCTATCACCCTTCTCCTGTACCACTTTTGCCTGCTTTATTCCACCAACTGCCTAAATAACAGTCCCTAGAATTCATCGACTCCACCTAAGGCAGGGGTCAGCTCACTGCCAGTTGATTCCAGTGAAGCATTACTGGGACTCAGCCACCCCCATTCATTAGGCATGGTCGAGGCTGCTTTTGCTCGGCAATGGCAGAGCTGAGTGATTGTGACAGAGAACTCAGGTTCCACACAGCCTGAAGTGTATACTATCTTACAGAAAAGGTTCACCTACCCCTGGCCTAAGAGAACATTAGATTAATCTCAGGATTCCCTAACTTCCTTGTGACTGCAGTCCCCACAAAAAGCCCAGGCTCCGAAGGCATTAACCCCATTATGGATCTGCTAGCTCTCTCCTGGCTTAATCTCCTACTCCTCCCAGCCTCTAAATTTCACAGCTGTATTCTCTAGAATTCACAGAGTGTCATCAGCAAAATCCCCTAAATCCTCAAAGTTCCTTTAATCTTCTTACTCTTATGAAACCCAGCTGTCCCTTGAAGCCAGTGCTTTCCCTGTAGCTCTCTTTAAATGATGGCTGTTCTCTTCCCCACCACCTTGTGTAGTGCCATACTGAGAGTGGTAGAGCCTTATATGACCATGTGTTACCATTATTCTCCCTGCACCCCACTCAGATGCCCATGATTGTCCTTTTTGATAACCTGCCTTCTAATAATCACTTACCATCCTTCCAATTTTTTGTTTTCATTTGTTGAAGAATTTTGGTGCTGGATTACTATAAGTTTCCCCACTACTCTTCTGTTAGTATCCTTTTTTTAAATATCCTTTTTTAAAATATTTTTTAAACATCCCATTTTTAAATATCCATATGGGATAATTGATTCAACACCTTGGCCTTACCTCCAACTATTTTATCTTCCATTACACCTTAGTTATCCACAGCCATGGTATGCTTAGTTACTCGTACATAGATCCCCTCCAAAATCTCATTTTGAGACAGCCCACTCTGATCACTAGTTCCTATTTTTCCAGCTTGCTTACTTTAATACCCTCATATCAATAATTTTTTTACCACTCCCGCCCCGAACCTTCTATCCATTGACCCTACCTCTTTCTACTGTCCTTCATTGGCCCATGCCCTCAGTTCCCTTTTTTACCCAACTTAGATGCCACAGGCCATACTTAGAATTTCTCCCTTGCATCACCCACAAATCCCTTCCCTTCTCTCTCCATTGTGCTCACATTCATTTGAAACACTAACCCTGATTAAATCCAACTTATCACACATTCTCCATTACTTTTCCCAAGCAGCTGATCATGGCTGAGAAAAAACACCCACCCTGCTGGCTTTAAACTAATGACTACCATCCTCAAGGGCTTTCAGTATTGCCCAGGACATTTTCAGAGTCAATGCATTCTTTCACTTTCTTGGATAAATATTTCATCCTTACTTTTCTTTCTTATAACCACTCCCCCTCCTCTTCCTTCCCACACTCACATTTACCAATGTCTTTGCATTTTTTTCCACCAGGAAAGTAGGTACAATGTACTGGTCTCTCTGTCTCTGTCCCTTCCCCCTTGTTCACCTTCCCCTCCTCCTTGTTAACAAGGAAAGAAGGGTCTCTCTTCCTTTCAGACTAACCTCTCTACTTGTGCACTGGATTCTATTGTCCTCTTGCCCAGTTGGGGACTATGCCTCTACTTACCCCTTTTTCTTCCTGTATCATCTTTCCCCCTTCTTTACTATACTATTCCCTTCAACACACAGACTTGCTAAAGTATCTCCAATTTAAAAAAAAAAAACATTCAAAACAGCAAAAACAACAACAAAAAACAAACAAACAAACAAACAAACCACCTTCTTTGACTACACATTACCTGTTGGTCCCTTTTCTTTTTTCCTCTTTGGAATAAAATTCCTTGATATTCTCCACAAAGCATCAAATGAATACTCAAAACTGTTAAGTCCAATCATCCCACACCTAGCCAATCCTTCAGTTTTCCCATCACACTAGGAATAAAATTCCTAGTCTTTACATAATCAAATCCCCTATTTTATCTCATTTTAATTCTTTTCCACCCAGTCACACTTTCTGTTTATGTTGCTTTATTTGTCTTCATAGTAATCAATACTTGAGTGTTGTTGGCTTAATAATAGTCCCCAAAGATGGCCAAATCCTCATCCCCAGAATCTATCAATAGATTTGTTACCTTACATGGTGAGAGGGACTTTGTAGATGTGATTAAGGTGAGAATATGGAGGTGAAGAAATCATCCTGGATAATCTGGGTGGGATATGAGTCCTTATAAAAAAGAGGCAGGAGGTTCAGGCTGGAGAAGGAGATATGACAAAGGAAGAAGACAGAGCGACACTGTCATGGAAAGGGTGCTGTAACCCAAGGAATGAAGATGATCTTGAGGTGTTGGAAAGGTGAGGAAATAGATTCTCAGAAGGAATAGTCTTGCTAACACTTTGATTTTTAACCATGAGATCAGTTCTCAGACTTCTAAACTCCAGAATGGTTATAAATGTATTTTGTTATGGCAGCAAAAGGAAGCTAATACATTGATACTGTGTTGTTTCTTTACCAGTTTAATTACCAGTCTTCCTAAATGCAATATAAGCCCCATGAACTAAAAGGTTGTCTCTTTTCTCTGCAATATGCCCAGCAGAGTGATAGATATTTACCAAATTAAAAACTATATGCAAGATTGTAGAAAAATGCATGGAAATCACTTCCTTCTTGGTTGATGTATGCTTTCATGCTTCCTTTTTGCTATGTGTCTCTGGTATCTGGGACCAAAGACCACAGTAGACAGCCCAGGGTACCCCTTTGACTGCCTTGTGTCTGGATTTCCATGTGGAGTCTAACAGTATCAAAAAAATGGGTCTTGAACTGCCCCCAAGCACCCAGCTAATTTGCCTCAAGGATCACCATTAGAATATTAAATTAAAGAGTTCATTTTATTTTCTGGAAAATTGTCCATTTCTCCTATATACTTCAAGATAAGTGAGAAGACAAATTAATAAGAAAAGCATTAACTGGAAATGGAGTTTGAAACTCACTTAAATCCATTTGTTTTTCTTCCTCACTACACTATAAGCTCATGAGGGCCTTAAATGTCTTATTTACTGCTTTATCCTCAGGGCCCAGAAACATGCATTGTGCTTAGTAGGCTCTCAATCAGAATTTAATAAATGAACAAGTTTTAATTTCTCCTCCCCTCAAACTCAATCCCAGACAGTCTCCAAATCCTATAGATTATCTTTCTTAGCATGCTTAATCTGCCCTCTCCCCTCCATCTCCTTTGTTCACCTTACTTCGGGGTCGCCAACCCCTTACACTGGGATGACTATAGTATTCTCTACGACTCTTCTGCACACTGCCATTAGAAGGCCTTCCCCAGATATGGTCATATTAACCTCTCTCTACCCCCAATTCAAGAGGTCAATGACTTCCATGTTGCCCATATGATAGAGCCCTTCCCCCTTGATGGGGCATCAACAAGCATCCAGATCCCACAGCTTTATACCATGCTCTCCTTCTTTACCCTCTTATTAGTCTCCGTGAGCCTATGATGCCCAAAGTCAGGCTGTTGTTTAGTGTCCCCTGTGCTGTTTCTTTGGCTTCCTCCATTGTCTGTGTTCTAGTTTTCTATTGTTCATAAGAAACCACTGTAAGATATTAGGGCTTAAAAAAACAACAGTCACTTACCATTATTACTTTTCACAGTGGCAGAGGTTGATTGGGCTCATCTAGGTGATTCTTAATGGTATTCTCCTATGAGTTTGCAGTCAGATGGTGGCTGGTGCTAGAGTCATCTCAAAGTTTCCCTCTTTTATAAGTTTAGCAATTAATAGTTTGTGCAGTCTGGGAGATCAGCCAGGGCTGAATGTTGGTGGTCCTGGGCTCCTCTCTACGCAGTCCCTCTTTGTAGCCTGGGCTTCCTCCCAACATGGAGCCTGTGAAAGCAAGCATCGCAAACAAACTAGGTCCAAGTGGCATGGTTCTTTCCTACCTGCTCTAGAAGTCACATAGTATACTTTTGCCACATTTTACTGATTAGGAGGCATACTCGGGTCAGCCCATATTCAAAGGTAAGGAAATTAGCTCTAGTTCTTTTTTTTTTTTTAAAATATTTTATTTATTTGACAGAGAGAAATCACAACTAGGCAGAGAGGCAGGCAGAGAGAGAAGGAAGCAGGCTCCCCGCTGAGCAGAGAGCCCGATGTGGGGCTCGATCCCAGGACTCTGGGATCATGACCCGAGCTGAAGGCAGAGGCTTTAACCCACTGAGCCACCCAGGCACCCCTTAGCTCTAGTTCTTGATGTGAGGAACATTGTGAATGTACATGAGGCACATAGAAGGAGGGAAGGAATTGAAAGAATGGACTGTGACCATCTTTGGAGACTAGCTATCAGTCAGGAATGCTTTCTTTTCTTTCACTCTACAAACACATCGTTTACCTTTCATGGTCCTCTTCATCCCTGACTCCCATACCAAGAAGCAGAACTATGACCCCCCTCCTTTGTAGGCCTATTCTTCCCTTTTGGGGCTTCTCTCCTGGAATATGACATATTATTTAACTTACTAATTTACACTTCTGTCCCTCCTAAACACTTGAGGACTTGACTCTGTTTTCTCATCTATACCTAGGAAGGTGTCAGATAGAAGGTAGGTGCTTAACCAGAAATATATTTCACAGTCAGTATTTGAGAGAAGGAATTGCAGATGGAGATGCTGATGGGTGAGTCCTAGGAAGCACACATACCTGCATCTCCATGTATATTGGTAGGATTTCATAGGCTTGTGGGCATACTCAAGACAAAGGAGAAAAAAGATTACATCTGTCAGGAGGTATTTTCAACTCTTTTGAAGAGGTCAAGGGTCACAGCTGTCAATGGAACCTTCAGCTCAAGGAAAGGGGAATTTTGAATGCCGCTGAGCATTTCAGTGCTCATGGGCTGGAAATGCCTTTGGAGGTAGAAAAAGCTTTAGTGCTTCCCCCCCAACCCCAGTGGGCTCCTGCCGTTTGTGGTGAGTACACACAGGGCGCCAGGGCACCTACAGAGATAATGGGCAGGTTCTGGAGCTCCAGCTGACAACACCACTACAAACGATCCTGAAAGTTTACCGACTGATCAAGTGTATAATAAATTAAGAGAACGTTTATCCAGGAGTGATAAGAGAATCTAAAATACTTCTCTGTTCAGATTTAATTTTCCAAGCAATAAAATTTCTAATATTAACAAAGGTTGTGGAGCTCCTAAATTATTTCTTTAAATCTTTAAAAAATTCTTTGAATATCTCATTCCAATGACTAATCAGATGATGACACCAAAAGAGCAGGTGACTTGAATTTTTCCATCAGCATTACAGAGCCAACATTTTATGGATTCAGTCCTTTTGGATTTAATTTCCTAATTAGCTTTTAAAAGAGAAGTGCAAAGGTTAAAAGCTGCTGCCTTTCTACAATTCGAGTATTTAAAATTCCACTGCCAACCTGGAAACTGAATTTCAAAATTAAAGCAATCTGTACAGAGCATCTAAATAAATATCTAATAAAATCTGTTTATAGATCAACCAGACTGAGACTTATGGCAAATCTTGCTACGATCTGCTCCTTTTTAAATTCAGCACTTTGTGGGCATAAACAGGGTCTTCAGAAACCCTATACTAAGGCTTATTCTATGCTGTTGGCAAGGTGCGAAACAGCAATTTTATGCATCTGATATTCTTCCAGCTGGTGCTGTAGATCAGACTAACAAAAGGTGCTGAATTTTTCTAGTAGTGCTTAGAGAACAGGGAGGAGGTGAATGGGAAAGGGCAGGTTTGGAGACCTAATGACTTGTATTCCTTGAGAAACCTATCTATATACTACAATTTTATTATTAACTAAATTTTCATTTTCATCCATCAAGTGTATTTATCTTTTCCTCTTGTTTCTTTCATGATTTTATATCTAGAAAACTCTTCCAAATTCAGATTTTAGAGCATGTACCCTCATATTTTTTCTGTAATTCTATTCATTTACATTTTTATTGAGGTGAAATTCACATAATTAAGTTACCAATTTTTAAGTGACATTTAGTATACTCACAACGTTCTATAACCATCACATCTAGTTCCAAACATTTCACCATCCCCCAAAGAAGACTCCAAAACCATAAAGCAATCACTCCCCACTTCCTACTCCCCCAGCCCTGGCAACCATGAATCTACTTTCAGTGGCTGTGAATTTACTTGTTCTGGATATTTTGCATAAATGGAACCACACAATGTGGGACTTTTTTTCTGTCTGGCTTCTCTGACTTAATATAATACTTTCGAGATTCAGCCTCCTTGGAGCATGTATAACCTACAAACCTTTATATGACTATATAATACACCATATTTTGTTTATCCACTCATCCATTGATAAGACATTTGGGTTGTTTTCATTTTTGGCTATTGTGAATCACGCTGTGATGAACATTCATATACCAGTATTTGTGTGAATATCTGCTTTTCATTATTTTGGGTTTATACCGAGAGGGTAGTTTCTGGGTCTTAGAGTAATTCTATTTCAACTTTTTGAGGAACTTATTTTTATGTTTAACTTTTAAAATTCACCTGTAGTTTCTAAATGGATTATTTCTAAATTGTCAAGTTTCTCCAAGTCATTTGACTAATTTCTTCTTTATCCTATAAGTTTATGTTTGTATTATTTTGCCTGAATCTCTTTTCAGAACCAGACACTTTAAAAATTACCGCTGTGGCCCTGAAGATTTTACATATCTGCTAAAGAAAGACTTCCTTTAACATTCATGTGTTTCAAGATTTTCTTGGCTAGTGTTGCCTTTTATTTTGTCAGATTAAATTTAGAATCACTTCTGTCAAGGTAAAAAAAAAATCACTGCAATTTTAATTGAAATTGTATTTAAGCTATATGTTATTTTGGAAGAAACCAAGATTGTATTCTGTTCAGTTAGTATGCCTCTCCATTTATTGGTATTTTCTTTGGGATCTTTCTGTAAACTTTATATATTTTTTAAAAGATTTTATTTATTTATTTGACACAGAGAAAGAGAGAGAACAAACAGGGGAGCAAAGGGAGAGCGAGAGGGAGAAGCAGGCTTCCCGTGGAGCAGGGAGCCCATCACGGGGCTTGATTCCAGGACCCCAGGATCGTGACCTGAGCCGAAGACAAATGGTGAATCCACTGAGCCACCCGGGTGCCCCTATACTTTCCTTTTAGAGAAGGTTAAAAAAAAAAAAAAACACCTCTTCCTCTGTCCTCCTAGGTTCAGTGGCTGGGGCCTGAGAATCACGCTAATAAAGACAGATTAGCAAGAGAAAAAATAATCTTTATGTAGAAATAAAACTCAAAGAAGTGGTCAGAGGACTGGAGCTTTGGTGCCAGCTCACACCAAACAAAGGCCAAGGGACTTGGGGCTTCTGGGCCGAGGAGGCAAGTTACAGGAAGGGGAAGGGAGGATTTGTGTGATAAATAAGGCTTGTCCTACGCAAACAAAAATCCCTCAGGTGCTCAGAATCATCTCAGGGCTAGTTTATGTTCCAGGTGGGGATACTTCCACGAATGGAAATTTTCTTTATAAAAGGGAACTTTCATGCTCTATTTTTTAAGGTAGCTAGGGAGAGAGGTAAATCCTACCTTGGTCAGCCCTCACTGGTCTTTAGTTCAAAATAATCCGTATGCCCAAGAGGCATATTTTGGGGTGGCTTATTCTGGTATCCTTCACCTTCGTTCTGGTGTTGCATATTCCTTGGTAAGATGCCTAGCTATTTTAACTTTTTATTACTTTATGAATAATCTTTCTTCCCAATGTTAATTTGGATACATTTATGTTTTTTAGCTCACTTATCAATTCTAGTTCGTTTTCAGTTTACTACCTGATTTTTTTCTATGTAAATTACTATCTACATAAATGTACATGGTCTGACAGTTTACGTCAACCTGCATACACGGGTAAACTGAGACAAGCTGGAAAATGTCAAAAAGATGAGTTTATTTGGGACTAGCAGAGGAATTGCAATTCGGGACATGCAAACCGCCGCAAGCTACCCGTGACTGTGTGGAGGGTTTGGGGTGGGTGATGTTTACCTGCTGCGAATGTAAAGAGGAGAGAGTTGAGTTAGTTGGTTAAAATCAAAAATGAGTGGAGACGAGCTTTGAGAATTCCCTGAGCAGACAAAACCGATCCACTCACACAAACAAAGCTCAGTTCAGCTTATTCAGTGAGACCAGCCTGACCTGCGTTGTCTCTTGGTCATGCCTCTGGAAACCGTAAGTAAACCTTCCCAAGGTTGATGTAAGGCAACCCCTGACCAACTCCCTTAGCATTTTCAAGAAAATTCCAACATTATCACTTTTCTGTAAATCAGGTATTCAAAGGAAATCTGTGTTTCAGTCTTTAAGTTTTGTTTTCCTGAGGGCAACAAATGCATGAGGTTCTTAAATTTTATAACCTCTGGTTCCATTTGAGATTGAAATTCTATCACACTAATGATTTTCTTTCTTGTTTCCAATAGCTGTGTCTTTATATCTTTTTGTTTGGTGAGAACTTTCAAGACAATAAGCTCTTTTGTTCATCTTTATACCCCCCCAGTGCCTGGAAAAATGTATGGGCTTAATATATATTTTTGAATAAAGAAATGCATTCTGTGTAATAATTTTGTAGTAGGCATTCTTGCTTCATTCAGATTTTACCAGAAATGCTTACGTATCTTACCATTGAGTATATTATTTTTTGGTTCGAGACTGGTGTTCATCATTACAGGAAGGAAAATGGTTTTTCTATTCCTAATTTTTAGAGACCTTAAAACTAAGAATGGGAGTACATTTTTATCAAATGTCTTTTCAGAATGTAATATTATCCTACAGTATTTCCTACTTATTTTGACTTTTTAAATGGTGCACTAACAAATTTCCCATACAAATATGCTTGAGGATGGTGGATTATTATTTTAATGTACTGTTGGATTTAATACATTAGTACTTTATTTAGAATGTTCACATAAAGTTTCAAAAGTAGTTTGGAGGGTGGAAGGTTCAAACACTTGCCTCTGAGTTCACTTCCTGCCTCTCTTCTCTAGGGGATGTGGTCCCTGTGCTCCTGGAAGGAATGGAACGGATAGCAGAAAGCATAGGATTAGCACAGCCCTTTAAGGAAGTAGGGCCCTGCTATAAACCAATGTTCATTTTCTTCAAACTCTTGGAAGCCACAGACTGGCATCACCTACAGTAAAGTCTGATGTCTATTGTTAGGTCAAAGCTCTTCCACCAAGCTCCAATTACCTACAGATTTGCCGATGGTCATTTCCTTGAAAGAGACTTGAGCTATCATACAACTTTTTCCCATTTCTTGGGGTAGTTTTGTTATTGTTGCTTCTTTGAGATAGTTCAACACCATCATTTACATATATTTTGTTGGGCATTAGAAATCAAAACTCATTCAGCAGAAGCCAGAATAACTGGTAGAAAGAGGATTAGACCATTCATATGCAGAGCACAACCACACAGGGTAACCTGAGAAGAGTATGACCAGACGCAACCATCTGGTGTCCCCAAACCACAAGCATAGTGCCAAGAATGCATAATGCAACTTACCCTGCAAATTTTTGCAACCTCAGAGTATAGAATAGTGTTCAGGGCATGGGGAAAATCCTCTAGTAACCATCGGGGAAAGAAAAGTGTCTGCTATAAGCAGAGCACTTTTGTCATCTATCACCTCTCTTCTTTCTCACTGCCAAATCCATATACTGAAATTCTAATGCCTAGTCCAGTGTGTCGGTATTAGGAGGTGGGGGCCTCTGCAAGTTGCTTAAGTCATGATAGCCAAGCCCTCATGAATGGAATTAATGCTTTTACAAAAGGGACCTCGCAGAGCTCCGTCTCTCTTACCATTTGAGGACTAAGATAGATTCAGACATTTTTTTTTTTTTTTATTAATCAGTACCATCCATGACAGCATTGAATGTAATATGCATGTTTTAGGACAGACCCCAAAGACAAACAGAAATGATTATTTTTAATAGTATACCAACTTGAATTATAGAAGATCTTATTCCCTCCTTGTAGATAATATGAAGTTGACTATAATCTAGGTCCATTTCTATATGCACAGTAGATATGGAAAAGGCTAAACTAATTTTGGGTTTAACAACATTATCTTTCAGTCTTACTGTAGGTGGGGGTTGTTGAAAACATTTCTCATATTCCTAGGCTGTTAGGACTTGCCTAAACAAGTTGTCCTGACCTGAAGTTAATGTCAATCCACTTGATGTGGTATTCACAATGTCTGGCATGTTCTAAGTATTCAAAAAATATTTGTGGACTAAATAAAGGGGCATTCGTCATCAAAAGATGCAGGAAAATGTTTGAAAATATGAAGAAAGTGGCCAATATTTTCTATCCATTTGTAGAATGCTATAATCTTTGACATGAAGGACCAAAGGAAAAAAAATCACCTCTTCTATGAAGCTTCTTAAATAAAATATGGCCAAGAGACCCTGGTAGGAACAGCCCCCAAAGTTATGCATTCAAGGTTTATGTTGGCACATTCCCTTCCCCTCCTATCTTCTTACTAACCAAGACAGGGACAGGAATGGGTGGGGGTGGGGTGGAAATTCAAAATAGGCTTCAGGGAAGACTAATAAAAATGGTGAGCTGGTTAGATATGATTGAAGGGAAAGCTGAGGGAAGCAGGTCTCAGGTGAAAAAGGAGAATGAGGAAAACCTAACGTTTTTCTTCAAGGATATGAAACGTTATAATGAGGAAGGTGCTGACCAGCTGTTCTTTACTACTGTAGAGTACAGAACTAATATAAAGAGGGATACTTTATAGAGGTAATAGAACGTCATAGTGAGGCTCCATTACCAGAGCAGGTGGGGGAGGGTAAGGATAAACAGTAATTCCTAAGTGTTGCTAATGGACCAATATCCGTAGCATCACCTAAAAGGGGTGCTAACCGTCCCCTGTTAGGGGATGGTTAAATTCTGGTAATTGATGCCATGGAATATTAGGCTTCCATTAAAAAGAATAATTTTTTTGGTAAGGTTTTATTTATTTCAGAGAGCGAGCGCAAGAGAGATCATAGAGGGAGAGGGAGAAGCAGGCTGCCCGCTGAGCAGGGAGCCCCATGTGGAATTGATTCCAGGACTCTGGGATCATGACCTGAGCTGAAGGCAGATGCTTAACCAACTGAGTCACCCAGGTGTCCCAAGAATGAAATTTTTTAAAACCACTGGCTTGGAGGAATTTCCATAATGCACTGTTAAGTGATAAAAGATGAAGGGAAGGGGCACCTGGGTGGCTCAGTGGATTAAGTCTCTGCCTTTGGCTCAGGTCATGATCTCAGGGTCCTGGGATGGACGCCCCATATCAAGCTCTCTGCTCAGCAGGGAACCTGCTTCCCCCCTCTCTCTCTGCCTGCCTCTCTGCCTACTTGTGATCTCTCTCCCTGTGTCAAACAAATAAAATCTTAAAAAAAAAAAAAAAGATGAAGGGAAGAATTTATAATGTTTTTATTGAAAACAATGACAACTCTCCCACATATGTGTACGTATTTGTGTATGATTATACTAGACTGCGTAAGTGTGGAAGGAAGCCAAAATATGTTTAAAAAAAAAAAGAAATAAAACTAACATGTTTACTATGGTCTTACTTATGTAAAATCATACAAATTTGTGTATTTATATGTAGGAAGATAATTAACAGTTTGCTAACAGTAGTTCTCTTTTGGTTGTAAGATTTAAGGGGATTATTGATTTATTCCTTATTCTTTTACATATTGCTTGACTTCTTCATATAATGAACATGCAAAACATAACTTTACTGTAACAACAAAGAAAACACAGGAGGAGAAGTATACAAATGAATGGAATCCACTAGTTGTCATCCTTTAGGAAGTTGGTAGTGGAGGGAATCTGTGTTGGAAAGTAGCAACAGCCAGATATCACTTCTCCAGAGAAGCACTGAGAGGTTGGGGAGGAAGGACGGAGCCGTGAGGAAACCTAGTGGAGAAGGGAGTGGGAGGCAGCAGGGCTCTTGGTGTGTGGAACTGAACGCACTCTGAGGAGTCTTCCTGTCTCAGGACCACCGAGACTGCTCCATAAGCTTTGCTGGTTCTGGGGAAGCTATGAGTTATGGTGTTTTCAGGAAGCTTCCCTGCTGATCTCTGGCACTAACGTTATCTGTCCTCTCTGACTTCCAGACTTCCTATTCTTGCCACCTCCCTGAACACTCTCTGCGTGGCATTACTACTTGTGCTTCTGAACAACTGAGGCCAGGAGAAAGAAAAGTAGGAGAGCTGGTCCCTGACTCTCAAGGTCCCCTCCCCTTGTCCAGCCATGGGGCCCCGGTGCGATGAAACTGATTTGCCTTCTAAGTCTCTGTCAAAACACCCTGTAACAGGCTTCTTTAAAAGTACTTACCAGGGTTTCTAATTTCCTATTTGTTATTGTTATAGTGCCTGTAATTATCTTTAGACTTCTTTAACGTTACAATATGATATGATAAAATGCAAAACTCGGGTTAAAGGGATACCCAGGGATTGATGTAGAAAGCAAGGTCAAGAGGTGGTCAGCTAAGTGTGCTAATTAGGTACAGTGGAGAGGTCAGATAACATTCTTTTAGGAAGGATTGGACTCCAGAGGTAGCTACCACAGGCCCTCATGTTATCCACATGTTCACCAACAATAGATTGTTTTAACTAGCATATTTGCTGTCAGAAACAGGTCTTGATTTACGTAAAATGTAACCTGTTGCTTAACGTGGGGAATAGAAATGAGCTGTTCATTGTGAAATTAAGGCATTTAATATACACTGAATGTTTAATAAAAAGCCATGAATAGGGTATAAGAATCCAGCAAGCTTTTGACTGTACCCTTAGGGTTTGCACTTAAAAAGATCTGGTTGTAGCCATGAATTCTGTATTCTGTCAGGGTGTTGGGGTGACTATCCTGCCTCTGGAAATTTGCCATTGAACTAGAAGGAGATTTTCATGCAAAGTTAATGGTTAAAGCATCTGAAAGAAAAGAGAGTAGAGGCCTTATCCAGTCTATAGAAGCCCTACGAATTGTTTTTTTTTTTTTTAATACCTGCTTTGCTAATAGTTTTAGTTAATAAACAGCTATTGGTGGGGCACCTGGGTGGCTCAGAACGTTATGTGTCCGGCTCTTGGTTTTGGCTCAAGTCATGATCTTGGGGTGATGAGATCAAGCTCCATGTCAGGTTCTGCACTCAGTGTGGCGTCTGCTTGAGATTCTCTCTCCTTCTGCCCCTCCTCTGCTCATTCTCTCTGTCTCTCTCTCTATCAAGAAATAAGAAAATAAAAATAGACATCTATTGGTCTGAAACTTTCTTTTAGCATAAACTGTTGTAAGGAAATAGCCTACTTACCCACTTCAAACTTCTTTGGTGGCTACCACAACCTATAAAAGACCCCAAGGATTGTGCGTATGATCAACAGATCTGTTTGCAACAGTTGGTATTCTTGTTTATTGTCTTCCTCCTTCCTTAGACTGTAGATTCCTCATCTGGTTTATATACTAGCACCTAGCAGAGACTTCTGTAGTACATGTGTGGAAATAATTTGGCGCACACTGTAAATCAATTGGCGGACCTTACCAGCTTCTTTTCTACTCTTTTCCAATCTTCCGGCTGAAAGTAATCAAATGGAAGCTTCCCTGCATACAACCCAAAGCTTCAGTGGTTCTGACAGGCACAATGACTCTTTGCAGGCTGAGAATGCTAACCTTGGGTACTTGGGAAACATGTATTGTGCCACGTGTTTACCCAAATTTCTTTTCAGGAGTGATGGTGGCAGACTGGGTAGAGAGCATCTGGAAATGGAGTAATGCAGTGACGAAGACAAGTATAGAGTCAAAGAGCCTACTGGTCCTCTGCTCATTGGTATGACTGTGGGTAAGCAGATGCCTCAGTTTCCTCATAAAAACTTTCAGTGACTTCTAGGTCTGGTGGGAAGATTAAAGGAGATACTATAATGTAAACTACTAAGAAAAGAGCCTGCCAGACCTGAGGTCAGACCTAGGGGATAATTAGCATTTCTTATGACTATCATTATTTACACCAGGTCACACAGATTTGGGAATAAAGTGTTCTGTGCCAGGTGCTCCTTTCTCTAAATAAGTGTTTTTAAACTGGAAAGAACATTGAATTATCTGCAGTGCCTATTTAATATTTGGATTTTCAGCCCCTGCCCCTGGAGACTGATTTACAAAAATCTGTGATCTGAAGGCCGAGATTGGCCTCAGGTGATCCTTCTGAGAAGCCAAGATAGGGAAACACTGCTTTAAATTAGTAAAAAGGTGAATTTTTAAGCACCTGCAATCATCTGGTTAAAAGTTGGCTTCTGATTAAGAAACCTGCCCAAGGCAGTGTTTGGTGCCTCAGGGTACCTTTTGGTAGTGAGAGCTAATGTTCTTTCTTAAAGCAGTAAGAGTATGGACTTTAGTCTTCAAAAACACTCAAGTCTGATTCTGTTGCTAGAGTATGACCTCCATCTTCTCATCTTCCATTGCTTTATCTGTAAAATGTAAACAGTGACACTTCCTTTCCTTCTGGGATTCTTATAGGATTAAATGAGATCTATAAAGCACAGTTCCTACACAGAGTAAAGACTCCATAATTATAAATCATAATTAGGATCAGTCAGGGATGCCTGGCTAGTTCAGCCCGAAGAGCAGGTGACTCCTGATCTCAGGGTCATGAGTTTGAGCCCCACGTTGGATGTGGAAATTACTAAAATAAAATAAAATAACTAGGATTAGTCATAATCAGACTTCTCCTTCCAGAATGGATGAGTAGCTCCTACTGAGCCTCACCCTCCTTCTGATAACTGTAGGTTCTGAACAAAACAGAAAAACCAATAGCTTAAGGGCACCAGCGAGTGAACAAAAGTGGGCAGATTCTCTAGAGGAGTTGACACTTTAAAAAAGGGCACTTAGTGGAAAAATTACCCATTTTTCAATAGTATTTAGTTTGGGGGCAAGCCAAAGTTGGCACCAACATGTCAGTAAAATTCTGAAAGAAAATTCTCAATTTTTTTGTCTTACAGAACCAGAGGATAGTGTTGGGGACAACCAGAGCTATTGGCAAGTGAAGGGGAAATCCCAAAGAATTCAAGACAGAGAGCAAATTCTATTATAAACTCTGCCTAAACCTCTGGCTGTCAAACCACGCATGCGTTGGGGAGACTCCAGCTAAGGATTAAAGAACCTATATAACCTGTAAGGTGTTGCCCAGGAGGCAGTGTTTTCAGTTTGAGTGCAATCAAATAATTGTTTGATAAAAAAGAAAATCTACATTCTTCACAGGAACATGAAAGAATTCAGTGTCTAAAACACAATATTGAGGATACAATCCCAAATAACTTAAAATTCAAAGAATCAGGAAAATAGGACCCATTCTCAAAAGAAAAGACAAACTCTGAGGTGAGCAAGATGTGAGAATTAGCAAAGATTTTAAAGCAACTATTCAGTCATGTTTAGAACATAAAGAATAATACATTTGTAGTGAATGAAAATACAGGAAATCTCAGCTGACATAATGAAGAATCATATGTGTATTCTAGAATTGAAGAATGCAGTATCTGCAATTTAAAAAGTTACTGAATTAATAGTGGAATATAGGTAATAGAGGAGAGTTGGTGAATTTGAAGATAGATTAATAAAACTTATGTATTCTGAATAATAGAAAAGATGAAAAAACTGAATGGAGCCTCAGGGACATATGGAATGATATAAAAAGGTCTAACATATAAAATTGGAGTCTAGAAAGCAGAGGAGAGAATGGAATAACTCTTAATTCTCGTCCTCATGCAATGAACAGAGATGGGTAAAGATAAGAGGAAGCATGGAGAAATTTACCAGAATTTGCCCTGTGTGGAGTAATGTCTTCAGATGTCTTACTCTATTGTCTGTTAAAACCCTTTAAACTTTCGAAGTACAAAAGCATTTCCTATTTGAAGGTTGATTTTTTAAAAAGTTCTCTTTCTCTCTCTTCTTTCCTCCCTTCCTCCCTCTCTCCCTTCTCTTCTGTTCTCTCTCTCCCTGTCAGCAAGTGTCTGAGTCCCTACTATATTTTCTGAAGAACAGAAGCTTTATCGAGTTCCTATGGCTGGCCCTCCACTAAAAAGTACCTGGAAGGCTCTTTGATTGTAGAAGCTCAATACTGCTTGAGTTGAATTGGAGTAAGCTTCCACCATGTTTCTCTTGCTAGACCTAGTTGAGATGTGAAAAGTTGAAGGCAAAGGACCACCACTGGAGAGTCCCTCAGAACTGCCCTGGAGCCTGGTATTCATGGCATCATGGATGTTGATGCTGTAGACGCTGGTTTGGTTTTGTATAGCATGGTTGGGAGGCCTGCAGTTGTCTTAGCATCCATCCATCATCTTTGGTTTATTGTTGCCACAAGTTTTCTTTCCTGTTTTCCTTAGTCTCTAGAAAAACACCTCTTAAACTTCTTCTCTACTGGGCAACTGGAGTCTTTTCTTTTTTTTAACCATGCAACATTATATTTTATTATGTCTGGGTTTTTAAAATTATTTCCTTAATCTTTCCATACATTGGGAAAAAGCAGTGTACTGTTTAATATATTGGAACTTGCAATATTGATCATTGTCTAGAGAAGGGAAAATTATCTCTAAAACATGATTAACCAGGAAGTCGGCTCACTCATCTGCCAACCTTCAAGAACATGGAGATGAGCATGATGGACAGACCGATCCCCATCTGAACCTTCACTCATTGCCATTCGATAACCCTTCTTCAGGCCCATAGCAGCAGCACATTTTGTGCCAACAATGATTAAATGTCAAGAAGACTTTCATCATCCCCTTCTGCTACAGAAATCTGGGATATGTTTCTTGGGTATCACAAAAAAATGTGTTGGTGCCTGAGGGGAAATGTTATGGAAAGGAAGGCACTGGTTGCCCTCGAAAAATGATTTTGGCTGGGATTTCCTCGCAAATGATCTTGCTGAAGATTGTGTGGCTACCAGGCCAGGTGGCCTGAGACTTGATGATCACAGCCTCGGCCTCCCTCCTGTGCGGCCACCTGGGGACTGGAGTGTTTTCTTTCTGATCAATGTAACTCCACTTTAAAATTTTAGTTATCCATGGAGTCTGCCCAACAAAGCTTCTAATTTTTTTAAAAATTCAAATGTAATTGGCATACAGTGTTATATTAGTTTCAGATGTACAATATAATAATTCAACAGTTCTAGACATTTATCAGTACTCATCAAGATAAGGGTAATTTTAGTCCCCTTTATCTAGTTCATCCATCTCCCCAATCACCATCCCTCTGGCATCCACCAGTTTGTTCTCTGTACTTCAGTGTCTTTTTTTTTTTTCCTTTGTTCATTTGTTTTCTTTCTTAACTTTCATATATGAGTGACATCCTATGGTATTTATCTTTCTCTATGACTTATTTTACTTAGCATTATGCTCTTTAGGTCTATCCATGTTGTTGTAAATGACATGATTTCATTCTTTTTTATGGCTGAATTATATCTATATATCATCTATATCTATAATCCTATATCCATATGTCTCCACACATACTATCTCTTCTTTATCCATTCGTCTATTGATGGACACTTGGAATGCTTCCATATCTTGGCTATTATAAATGATTCTGCCATAAACATATGACTGCATATATCTTTCAAGTCAGTGTTTTTTCTTTGGGTAAATACCCAATAGTTGAATTACTGGATAGCATGGTAATTCTATTTTTAATTTTTTAAGGAACCTCCATACTGTTTTCCACAAAGGCTGTACCAGTTTGCATTCCCACCAACAGTGCCCAAGAGTTCCGTTTTCTCCACATCTTTGCCAACATTTGCTACTTCTTGTCTTTTTGATAGTAATCATTCTTATTTGTTTGAGGTGATATTTCATTATGGTTTTGATTTGCATTTCCCTGATGATTAGTGACATTGAACATGTTTTTTATGCATCTGTTAGCTGTCTGTATGTATTCTTTGGAAAAATGTCTTTTCAGGTCTTCTGCTCATTTAAAAATAAGATTATTCAGGTGTGTGTGTGTGTGTGTGTGTGTGTGTGTGTTGAGTTATAGAAGTTCTTCATATATCTTGAATGTTAACCCCTTACAGACATATCATTTGCAAATATCTTTTCCCATTCAGTAGGTTGCCTTTTTGTTTTGTAGATGTTTCTTTTTTGCGTGAAAGCTTTTGACTTTGGTGTAGTCCTAATAGTTTAATTTTGCTCGTTTCCCTTGCCAGAGGTGACCTATCTAGAAAAATGTTTTTATGGCCCGTGTCAAAGAATATACCGCTTGTGTCTTCTTATAGGAACTTTATGGCTTCAGGTCTCACATTTAGGCCTTTAAATCCATTCTGACTTTACTTTTGTGTATGGTGTAAGAAAGTGGTCCAGTTTCATTGTTTTGCATGCAGTTGTCCAGTTTCCAACATCATTTGTTGAAGAATATCCCCATTGGATACCCTGTGTCCCCTGTTGCTTAATATCTCCATGTTTTCTCCTCCCCTTCCTTTTACTCGCTTGATGGAGACCTCTCTAGCAATAAACCAAAACCAAAACCAAAACAAAAACAAAAACAAAAAACATATTCAGGCATGACCTTGTCTGAGAATTATCCCAGATCATCTTAGAGAAAACTAATAATTTCTTCATTTATATTCTCATACTAAGTCAAATCTGAGGCACACTACTTGCCCCCTATGCCTTTATCATTGCTGGTGTCTTGTGATTGCTGGTGGCCAAGCAGCAGTCATTGCATGCTTGTTGTTTCACGCATGTACATGGAGTTAGTTATTGCTTGTGGAATTATGACTGAACGAGAGCTCGCAGCCAAGTGTGAGTGGGTAGAGGTGCAAAGGGAGAGGAAAATGGAAAGAAGCAGACTTCTGCCAAGCTGGAGCCTGGTGCCCGTGCGTTGGGGACACTCCATCTCATAACCCGGAGATTCCAACCTGAACGGAAATCAAGAGGCAGACACTCAACTGACTGAGCCTCCCAGGCTCCCTCCCCCCATTTACTCTTTGTTTAGATGACCATGAAAGTCTTTTTGTCTCCACACCCAGAACATCTGACTCCAAGACTGGCTCTAGGAAGGTCCAGTAGTGACTAAGACAGAAGTCTAAGGAGAGAGATTGAATCCTAGAAGTCCAATGTGAGTGGCTATGAAGTCCCGTGGTGGTGATAGATGGTCAATGCCCAGAGTGGTCTGGGGAAGAAGGGCAGTTCTGTTAGATACTGGGCTTATGTATATGGTCTTTCAGCATTTTTTGCTTAATTGACTTCCCAAACATTTTCAAATTGATCTCAAAGATTTTTCATTATAAGTTTAAGTAATTGCAAAGGACGATATTTCTGGTACTTTATAAATACTTATATTTAAATATGAAACTACTATATCACTATTTAAAATTTTTTACAAATTTTTATTTATTTTTGAGAGAGAGAGAAAGAGAGAGAGAGCACAGCAGAGGGAGGGGCAGAGGAAGCAGCAGATTCCCTGCTGAGCAGGAAACCCAATACAGGACTCCATCCCAGGATCATGACCTGAGCTGAAGGCAGACACTTAACTGACTGAGACACCGAGGCATCCTACATCACTATGTTGAATGTATCCAATGGGATTCTAATATCATAATGATTTAATACACACTATCATCCAGTTTAGATATATATGATTAAGCTCTTCTTTAATTTGGAAATTTTTACAATTTTCTCTTGTCTTCCTGAACTCGAGTTTCCAATTTCCGGAAAGTACAGTATACCAAAAAGACTTTATCAGACTTACCAGATGGAAATTGTACTTACTATTTAAAAATTTATAGGCACTCTGTTTATCTAAATACAATACACACTCAGAAAGGATGGGGAAAATAAATATATTGTTAATTTTATTATATTTTGCTAGAATTATATGTTTGATAAAATACTTTTATCATGTGGCTTAGTTTTTCTACTTTAAAGCTTAGAGTAGAAAACTAAGCTCATTAATGATCAACATAGAGCTTATTGAGATAGCAATAGCACATTGTCAAACCAATCAACCAAATCAGACTTCATCTCAGAAGATGTCTGACCTCATTTTTTAAATCTAAAACTAATTATGAGATAATTATAGATTCACAGAAAATTGCAAGAGGAGTAGAAAGAGATTTCATGTACTCTTCACCCAGTTTCCCCCAATGGTTGTATCTTACGCATCAAAACCAGGAACCTGATATTGGTACAATGTGTGTGTAGAGTTCCATGTCATTTATCACATGTACATATTTATGTAACCACTATGACAATCAATATACAGAACTGTTCTATAACCACAAAGATATTCCACATGTTACTCTTTTTTCCACTGCCAACCTCAACATTTCTGACTAAAGCGTATCATTTTTTGTTTGTTTTTTATTTGATCCCTCTGGTTTTTTGTGTCTTTTTCTTATTTTTCTCCTGTCTCCCCATGGGTTTCTCAATGTATTTTAGAATTCCATTTTTATTTATGTATAATGTTTATGAATAGAGAGCTTTGTGTGGATTTTTTTTAGTGGTTACTCTAGTTTTATATTATATATTATATATATAAGATATATCTATCTCTCTGTAGATAGATAGATATATCTTATATATATTATATATATATATCTACAGATAGATAGATAGATATATCTTATATATATATATATATTATATATATCTTTTCACAATTTCCTGCCATTGACATTTGATCGGATTGAGTGAATTGTAGAAAATTTATTTCCCCTTAAGTCCTTTTGCCCTTCCCCATTTATAATATAATTGTCTTAAATATTTTCTCTACATACATTGAGAACTATATCAGAAAACATTATAATTTTTGTTTTGACCATCACATACAATTTAGAAAACTCAGAGCAGGGAGGTCTATTGTATTTATTCATATTTTTATTCTTTCCATAGTTTTTTCTTCTTAATAATGTTCCAAAATTTCTTCTTTCAGTATTTCCATTCTGTTTTATAAAATTCCTTTACTACTCTTTTAGGATAGATTTACTGGTAGCAAATTCTCTTATTCTTCCTCCTTCAGCAAATGTCGTAATTTTCATTTCATTCCTGAAGGATACTTTTGTTGCATATAAGATTTTGGATTGAAAATTCTTTTCTTATAGCATTTGAAAAATATTTTACTATTTCTTCTGTCTTCCATGTTTTCTGGTGAGAAATCTTAGAATTCCACCCCTTCTCCCAAGTGAAATGTTTCTTGCTGCTTTCAAATTTTTTCCTTTTCTTTAGTGTTCAGAAGTTTGATTATGTTGTGTCTTGGCATGAATGTCGTTAGGTTTAATCTGCTTAGGGTTTGCTCAGTTTTTTGGTTGTAGATGTATATCTCTTGCCAAATTTACAAGATTTTTAGCCATTAATTCTTTGACTACTTTTTCAGCACTCTTTTCTTTCTTGTCTTGTTCTGAGATTTTGGCAACATGAATGTTAGATCTTTTGCTTTAGGCACAAATCCCTAAGGCTCAGTTAATTTTCTTTTTTTCAGCCTGTTTTTTCTGTTTGTTGCTCAGATTGGATAATTTCTATTGTTCTATTTTCCAATTCACTGATTCTTTCCTCTGTCCTCCATTCTGCTCTTGAACTCTCATTGGGACTTTAATTTCAACCATTATATTTTGTAAATCTGAAATTTTCATTTGGTTCTCTTTCATATCTTTTATTTTTTGCTGAGATTTTCTATTTCTTTGCCGACCCTTTTTTTTATTTGTTTAAATCACATTCATAATTGCTCAAATATTTTTGTCATGGCTGCTTTGGAGTCTCTTCAGATAATTCTACCACCTGTGTTATCTTGGTGTTGGGGTATATTGGTTATCTTAACTTAGTTAAGATTTTTTTTGGTTCTTGTTGTGATGATTTTTAAAAATTATATCCTGCACATTTTGAGTGTTGTGTAATGAGACCCTGAATTTTGTTTAAATGTTTAGTTTTAGCAGATCTCTTCTGACACCATACCGGTAGGGAAAGGTGGACATCACTCAGTTGTTCTCAGGTAGGGTAGATGTCCAGGTTCCATTGAGACCCTGGGAGAGGGTGCCTCCCTGTTGGGTAGGAGTCGACATTTAGTCTCCCCATGTGGACTTCATTGACACCATGGAAGAGGGAGCTGTCCTTACCCCTGGTGGTAGTGAAGTCTTGGCCCCATATTTGGCCTTCTCTGACACCAGTGTTCTCATAGGAAAGCATACCTTGTTATGGCCTAATGAGCTGGAACTCTAAGTTCTCCATAAGGTCTTTCCTGGTGGGAGTGGGAGCATGGCCTTATCCTTTCCCATGGAAGTTGAAGTAGGGCGGTTGTTGCCTATATATTTTTTTCTCTTGATAGGCAGCCCTTTTTTGATCCTTAGTTAGAAAGAACAGATTTTACCCCCCTTTCCCTGTTGGTGTTTCTGGCTTCTTTAGTGCCCAATACAGGGTCTATAAGGCAGAAAAAGCAGGAAATTTCATTGCTTTATATGTCCAAAGTTCCTTCACTAGAATGCCTTCTTCATTCCACTTTTCAGTCTTTATGTGTTTTATATAACGTCCAGAGTTTTTAGCTGTACTTAACAGGAAGGATATAGAGAAGTATACCCCACTCCATCATTTCTAGAATTGCAAATCTGACTTCATTTTTAAAACAAATAAATGTGCCAATAAGTAGATTTTGAGTTATATACTAGAAACTATGAAGAAAGGAATTATGGAATGCTTTACATAAAAATGATGACTAAAACAGTTGAATCCATATTTAAATATTTTTAATCTAATAGATCTAATTTATCCTGTTTGTACTAACAAATACAAACAAAATAACTCAATATATAGTTTCTCATTACTTAACTTGTAACAAGGTAGTGTAATGTATAGGTAAAATGAAGAGTTGTCAAAGAGGTAGAGATTATAATCAAATTCGTGGCATTTCTTGGGTAAATATGTGTGCATGTGCATATTTGGTGTGTGTGTTAAATTTTGATGTCTGGCTTTTAGGTATATTTCAATAATGTTCAGGTATAAACATAAATAACACAATAATTTTAGTTTAACCCTAAAAAATTGTTTAATAGGATCAAAGTTCTTACCTATGAAACAAAAGGGAAAACTATATAAACTGCTGAAAATGAATTGGTATGGCAGCTAGCATAATTTTATGTTATTAATAAGGGGTAGAAATATTAAACTTTTTATAAGATAAAGATTGGAATATTTTAAAGTATGATTAAATAAAATAGATTAACTGCCTTATTTAATACTAACACAAACCAAATCCAAAAAGAAACCATAGAGAAGTTTATTGGTGGGTTTTAGCTAATATACCTTAAAAAATTAGAATTCTCAGAAAACATTCCAGTAACATTTAAAAGATCTACAGCACTACTCATACTGTTTTGGCTGGCTGATGAAAGGTACTTTTTTTTTTTTTTTTTTTTTTTTTGGCTGATGGAAGTTGCTTTTTCTCCCCAGCTAATAACATATCTTAGGGATGAGCATTGAGAAGAGCTGAAAAGATGTGCTTACATTTAAATACATAAAAAAGGGACCATTTTTGGTATCAAATATTTCCCACAGATGCTCTTTTTGCCTCGCTCTCTACAGATTCTACCTCATGAATAGTGAATTCTTTGATAATAAGGGATAGACAAAGAGAAGTCATTAAATAAAAGTTATCATTACTCCCACTTTATTTCATTTTTATTTTTACTATGAGCTCCTTTTTATTGTATAGCTGCACTTAGAACATCTAAACAGGGACTCAGTTTATTTTTATTTTTATTTTTAATGCCCACCTTTATTCCTATCAGGAATACATAAAAGAGAAGGAATGACTGGAGCCCTAACTTAGAGTATCTTGAGTAGTCATGAAAGGAGGTACTTTCACCTTATTTTTGTACCCTGACAGTTTTATACTAGAGGTGGGGAATCATGTCTTGGCTCATTCTTGGTCAAGTGAGAAAGGGGCTGTTGGTGAACACAGGTGCATGATTATGTTAATCCGTTCTAGGAAAGGGTATGAGTTGAGTTTGAGAAACTGGAAATCGATTTCCCAGAATTATAGGGGCATTCTGGTTCAAGGTGGCAACCTGCAATTCTGAACTTGCCTCCTCCCTCAAACACACCAAATCTACGGCTACATATGGAATAGCTTCCTCTGGGAAAAACCTTAAAACCAGCTGACTGATCAGGTTTACATCAGGACTGACATTTTGTTTACATCAGGTAAATCAAAGAAGGCCCACAATGAAGCAGTTTGGATGGGCTGGGACAAAATTTAGTCGTAAATTTCACACAGTGTGGGGACTATAGTTAATACTGTATTGCATATTTGTGAGCATCTAGGAAGATGGATCTTGAAAGTTCTCATTAGAAGAAAAAGAGATTTGCAACTCGGTGTGGTGATGAATGCAAATTGGACTTAGTGTGGTGATCATTTTGCAATATACTCAAATATCAAAATGTTTCATTGTATACCTGAAACAGTATGTTATGTCAATTCCACCTCAATTAAAAAAAAATGCTAAAAACAACAACAACAACTATAGGAATTTCTATGCCCTTTGGAAGGGCTTTGCATGTTCCCAGATCTGTGAGTCCCCCAGTTTGACCATCTCTGCACAGATCACTGCTTGGTGTATGGGCCTTGCAATGTGAGAAGGAACAAGAGAATGGAGCTGATATTAAGAAACTATGAAGAGTGACTCTTCCAGTAACTATAGGAATAACTTGATTTATTGCGCTTCACTCTATCATATTTTGCAGATGCTGTCCTTTTTACAAATTGAAGGTCTGTGGCAGCCTTGCCTTAAGCATGTCTATGGACACTGCTTTTCTAATGTTATTTGCTCACTTCATGTCTTCTTGTCACATTTTAGTAATTATCAGTATTTCAGACTTTTTCATTACTATCATTATGGTGATCTGTGATAAGAGATTGCAAATCACCAAAAGCTCAGACAATGGTTAGTATTTTTTCACAACAAAGTAATTTTTAATTACAGTACGTACATTTTTAAAGACTTACTGCATACTTCATAGACTATAGTGAAAATTAACTTTTATATGCACTGGGAAGCCACAAAATTCATTTGACTTGCTTTATTGAGATATTCACTTTATTATGATGGTCTAGAACCAAACCTGCAATAATTCCATTTTATTAGATTATCAGGGTGTTTGGTGACAACACTAACTCAGAAGCTGTGGGAGATACTAGAACACTTGCTGAGTTTAAAAACTTAGAATTGGCTTTTTTCATGTTGGTTAGAATAACCTCATATTCCATTTTTGAGCACTCTTGCTTATTTCTGAGAATTTGAATCTCTTCACTGAAGTTATATGGGGTAATCACGCACTGACAGAGGTTTAAAATTAGCGGGAAAGGTACCAGGGTCACTAATTGGATTAATCAAATCACAGGATTTGATTTCATCACAGGATGAAACTCTCAGGGCTAAAAATTCTGTACAATGCTTCCCTTCTCATAAAGGTGGTGAGTTTGACCTTTATTGATAACACTGGCATTTGTGAAGAAAAAAATACAAAAGAATTTGCTGGTTGATTGTCCAGCAGTTAGAGAAGTCTTTAGAATTTTTGCAGCTGGAATTAAAATTTATTGGTTACAGATGATTAACATTGTAAAAATCAGAGCCTGAAAGTTGGTGGTGCATAACACCCTTGAGTAGGAAAGAGTGAATTGACATCATCACTGCTCCTGAAAAGCCAGAGTCAAAAACTTGCATGACAGAACCCACAGACATTTATTTGATCAGTCTTCCAGTCCTCCAAACCCCCACTCATTAGCTTCATCCAGGCCCAGCGTGGTTAGTTTGCAACCTGTCATTTCCCTTTGCAAAGTTTTACGAGAAGCTTATCAAAACATTTGAAGAGAATATAAGATGGAAATTATATGGAGTAAAAACCAGGCAGCTAAGAGCTATGGTGGTCATCACTGAATACGGACATTTTGACAAAGTCAGAATTTCAGCTCCCTGAAGATAAATTATGCATTGGGGTGTATGAACTTTGTGTTTGGATGTCATTTATTCACCCACTTTGTTCTGTATCCAAAAAATGATTAGTTTGGGGAGCAGTATTTCTACCCACTCTGGAAGAACCCCCCCTTTTTTTAAACTTAAATTCAATTAGCCAATATATAGTACATCATTAGTTTTAGATGTAGTGTTCAGTTATCATCAGTTGCATATAACACCCAGTGCTCATCACACCATGTGCCCTTCTTGATGCCCATCACTCAATTACCCCATTCCTCCAGCAACCCTCAATTTGTTTCCTATAGTTAAGAGTCTCTCATCATTTGTCTCCCTCTCTGATTTCTTCCATTCAGTTTTTCCTCCCTTCCCCTATGATCCTCTGTGCTGTTTCTTAAATTCCACATTTCAGTGAGACCATATGATAATTATCTTTCTCTGATTATTTCACTCAGCATAATACACTCTAGTTCCATTCACGTTGCTGTAAGTGGTAAGATTTCATCCTTTTGATGGCTAAATAATATTCCATCACATATATTAACCACATCTTCTTTATCCATTCATTTGTGGATGGACATCTGGGCTTTTTCCACAATTTGGCTATTGTGGACATTGTTGCTATTAATATTGGGATGCAAATGCCCCTTCAGATTGTATCTGTATTTTTGGGATAAATGCCTAATAGTATAATTTCTGGGTCATGAGGTAGCTCTATTTTTAACCTTTATACTGTTATTCCAGAGTGGCTATACCAGTTTGCATTCCCACCAACAGTGTAGGAGGTTTCCCCTTTCTCTGCAACCTTGCCAACACTTGTTTCCTGACTTGTTAATTTTAGCCATTCTGGCAGGTGTGAGATGATATCTCATTGTGGTTTTGATTTGGTATTTACTGATGATGAGTGATGTGGAACGTTTTTCATGTGTCTGTTGTCCATTTGTGTGTCTTCTTTGGAGAAATGTCTGTTCATGTCTTCTGCTTGTTTTCTAACTGGGTTATGTGTGTGTGTGTGTGTGTTTAAGATTTTATTTATTTATTTATTTGAGAGATAAAGAGAGAGAGAGAGCACACATAAGCAGGTGGAGCAGCAGGGAGAGGGAGAGGCAGGCTCCTGCTGAGCAGGGAACCTGACTTGGGGCTCAATCCCAGGACCCTGGGGTCATAACCTGAGCGAAAGGCAGACAGACACCTAACCAACTGAGCCACCCAAGCACCCTTGGATTATTTTTTGGGTGTTGAGTTTGATAAGTTTTTTGTGGATCTTGGATACTAGCCCTTTATCTGATATGTCATTTGCAAGTATCTTTTCCCATTCTGTAGATTGCCTTTTAGTTTTGTTGACTGTTTCCTTTGCTGTACGGAAGCTTTTTTATCTTGAAGAAGTCCCAATAGTTAATTTTTGCTTTTGTTTCCCTTGCCTTTGGAGAGATGTCTAGCAAGAAGTTGCTGTTGCCAAGGTTGAAAAGGTTGCTGCCTGTGTTCTCCTCTAGGATTTTGATAGATTCTTGTCACACATTTAGGTCTTTCAACTATTTGGAGTCTGTTTCTGTGTATGTTGTGAGGGAATGGTCCAGTTTCATTCTTCTGCATGTGGCTGTCCAATTTTCCCTACACCATTTGTTGAAAAGACTGTCTTCTTTCCATTGGATATTCTTACCTGCTTTGTCAAACATCAGTTGACCCTAGAGTTGAAGATCCATTTCTCCACTGATCTATATGTCTGTTTTTGTGCCAGTACCATGCTGTCTTGATGATTATAGCTTTGCAGTAGAGCTTGAAGTCTGGAATTGTGATGCCATTAGCTTTTGTTTCCTTTTTCAAAATTCCTCTGGCTATATGGGGTCTTTTCTGGTTCCATACAAATTTTAGAATTATTTATTCCAACTCTGGGGAAAATGTTGATGGTATTTTGATAGATTGCATTGAGTGTGTAGATTGCTGTGGGTAGCATAGACATTTTGACAATATTTGTTCTTTTAATACATGAGCATGGATTGTGTTCTCCTCAGTTTCTCTTAAGTGTTCTGTAGTGGAAAAACTCTTCTAAAGCAGGAAGTGGAATGGAGTGCTTGATGCTTTTATTTAAAACATGACCAAGACTACACTTTTGTTAGGTCCTTCATTAAAAATTCCTTTGAATAAACTATAATTAATTTATGCCAGAAGACAACAGAAATTGTGCTTCTTTTCACATGTTATGGGTGAGTGTATTGATTCTAATCAGTGAATCTGTATATTTGAATTATACTTTTGTGCTTTTCTCAGTAAGCCTATAGTAGTGATGAGGTTGGGATGGAGGGTTTATAGAGATATCTTTTAATGGATTTGATGTAAACCACCAAGAAAGTTTATAATAATTTTAATTGATAATAAGGAAGCAGAGGAGCAGAACAGAAGATAGTGTCTTAGTGTTTAGAGACCTTGAATTTATTGTTTCCTTTTGCAAAATCAATTAGTCACCTCTGACAAGATGCCTGCAATTTCAGGTGTTCCCACTTACTTGACCCTTCAAAGCTACTCTCTATGGGCTCTTTATGTGGCCTGGCTGCTGGAGGCACTGGTTGTTTTATACCCATTATTTGATTAAAGATTTAACAACTTTATTAAGGAGATATTTTCCTCATTTTACATCTGGGAATTGTGAGGTTCAGAGAGGGTTTGCCCGTGGGTCACAGCTAGAGTCACCATAAGAGTAAGGATTAAACCTTGTTCTGCTCAGATTCAGCTGGACATTTTTGTCCTACTGTGTTTTTCTACTCACCATCCACTGAAGCAAAGGGCTGAGTGAAGCCAGTCAAATGTCAGGAGCTACCTGACACTTTATGTGAGATAGAGCTGAGAGCAGACAAATCCCTAAGAACATTCCTCACTGAGCAGTGAATCCCAACTAGTTCCCATAGTCCTGACTTGTAGAAGAGGTTTGAACTCTAAATTAGGACCCACTTCTCTAGCTCTATGTCTCCTGCTCATCCTTTAGAGGTTTGCCTAGAGTTGATTCCTTCAAGAAAACCTTCTCTGACACCCTTCTAACATGGGTTTCCAGATCACAGTGCTTATCATGTCATGTTTAGTCATCTGTGTCACCCATTACATTTGTGAGTGCCTTATTATTATTTTCTTGGGACCTAGAAAATTGTCTGGAGCTCAGATGTTTATGGAATAAAGGAAGAATGTCACTAGCTTCTCAAGAGGCTTTGGAAAGATATGTGTATCTAGGTCTCAGTTTCCCCAGTGAAAAATGGAGAGCTTGTCCTATGTGACCTCTAAGATCACTTCATACGTAGTTTTGCAATGCTAGCTGTACACTGTGTATTCTACTAGAAGATATTTGAACTCCTTGATCTAAATTCCTGGGACCTCTTCTTACTTATTCCTGAGGGAGGGGAAAGGACCTATGTCTTATTTCCATTGTTTCCCAGGACTTATGTTAACATGCCCAGTATATACCCATTGAACAGTTGGATCCTTAGTCTTTAGTTTCCAGCATCCAGTGTGCAATGACAACAGACTATTTTATTGGCATGACCATGTGGCCTCATATAGGCAGGATTCTACATCTGGCTCTGGCACAAAGTCAAAATGCTCCAAAATGCTACCTTCTTTTAAAGATATCTAGTTAGAGATGGTGGGAAAACTCTCAGTGCCACATTATGCCATAAAAAATGTAGGCCTTTAGTGACTTTGAATATTGGATTAGCATTCACAGTCGAGGAAATCTGAGATCCTTGGAACTGGAGTGATTTTTCTAGGGTCCCATAGGCAGGAGTGGCAGAGTTACAGCCCTGTGGCAGGACTTCTGACACGAACACTAGCACATTTTTAACTTTCCACGTTGCTTACAAGAAGTCAGTTATTTTGGCTCACGGAGACTAGCGTTCTGCATATGCGTGTCACAATCCCATACAAGAATGACTTGCTGGAAGCCTGTTTCCATTCCTTGAAACAATGGCAGACGTATAACCTGCCCCTTAAAAGGACATCTTCACAACGATGACATTGAGAGGAAAACATGCTTACGGGGACTCCCGTCCATACAAAGCCTTTCTTTAATACTGCTGCAATACCCACTGGGAACCAGGAATTTCATGCCTCTCTTGACCTCCTTCCCGAGGAGCACTGAACTAGTATGATCTACTAGTATGGTCTAGCTCTACACCGAAAACTAATATTACACTGTATGTTGACTAACTGGAATTTAAATAAAAATTTAGAACTCAAAAAAAACCCCAAAAAACAAAACCCAAAAAAACCTAGTCTGTTCTATCCATCAGTATTGTGTATGCTCTCCAGATGGTCAGACTCCTGAACACAGTGACTGTGAGTATTCTGCTTGAAAATCCATGACCATCACAATAACTATCACACTGAAACGTCCAACCCACGGGTGCTAAAGAGCCTGGAGAACTAACGTGACTTGTCTCTACTGAATTAGCAGTGAGGAAGTTAAATAAATATTGTGTTACTGAAACAAAGCAAAAACTAAAAGAATTGCTTATTTAAGGAATGCTATTTTCCTTCAACATTAGGGGCCACCTCTAGCCTTGCCAATTTGATTCCTGAGACTGCTGTTTCCTTGGCTGCTATTCTGTGGATCCGTCTCTCCTGCCCCATCAATTGTCACGCGGTTTCTCTTTTAATGCCGCATAACAAACTATTTTAATAATGCATTTGTTATACAATGAGATCCTCTTAAATCTAGTTCCTACGGCCGTTTAGAGACACAATATGCTTATATTCTCAAATTTTACTGTGGGAGAAAACTGAAATCTGAATATTTCCCTATCATTCTGACAAATTTTCATCATGGACCCTCATGTGAATACTACAATTTAGCCAATGGCCTCTTATAGATAATAGACCAATATATCAGAATTAAACAGAGCTGAGTCCATGCATCTTTTAAAATCATCAAATACAAAGTCCTCCTGGTCACATAAATATAAATGAAAGCTTGATTATATCATAGTCTGCAGGCATACAGCGTGTGTGATGATAGTTGGCATGCCAGCATAAGCTATTGATTATTAAAGTCAGATATGAATTTTTCCAGCAGTGCCTCCAAGTTTGGATTCTTTAGTTTCCTCTTATTGGCCACATTTTGTAAAATCTCTATTTTTTCCTTCTGTGTGCAGGAGGGAGGGATCATTTTTAAGAGCCCAGGACAGTGCTTTGGATGTCCACACAAACTCTGGTATAAGGGGAAATGCATCCTCCCCTCCTACTACCATATGCTAGCACTGGGTCCTCAGTGCAACAAGACTGGTATGCCTCTCAGTGGGGAGCTTCTGGGAAGCTGGAGGAAGACTGCATACCACTGCACTGGTTCTGACACAGGCTAGACTGCTGATGGCTTTTCTTCAGTCTTTTCCAAGAAAATCCTGAAGTTCTTAAGAACTCCTTTTCATTTCTCCTACAACTCAACACAAACCTTCTAGGAGGGAGAATCCACAAGTGAAGCAGGAGGCCTTGGGGATTCAGAGATGAGCAACAGGTGGCATTGGCAGAAAGAGTGGCTTAGAATGCCTTTCCACCCTATGATCTCAAGAAGAGACACATTCTGGATGTGAGTCCAGAATTTTGACATTAACTTGAACCAAGTGAAATAATTTTCACCCAACTCTTCTTGACATATAAAAAGGGTTATTTAATATGGTTCAACCTAACGGAAAGGGCTTGGGAACAGCAAATTGGAGGTGGGGACGTAGAAGGGTTGTAATTACATGTGCAAAAAAAAAAAAAAAAAAAGGACAAGGGAAGCATTAATGGAGATTATTGGGTCGGGGCACTGAAACCCTCTCTGTAGCAACCCCTTGACACCAACACCTGTTCTGGGCTTGATGAAGACAAGGCAAGTGAGTGAAGGACCATGATATAACCATCAGTAACTAACACTAGTTCAGGGGACTTTCTCAAACACAAACACACACTCTACTGGCCTTTCCTTTTCAGTTCTTCCTATCTTTCATTTGCCAGTGACCCAAAGAAGCGAGAAAGGGGTGATTGACAAGGAATTTTTTAAAAATGCCCCAAATATATCAGCTATAAATAGAGTCAAAATTCAGTAAAGCAGAATCAGATATCTGAGTCATAAACTGTGATTTTACTAGTGCAAGTATTTATGGGATTAATTTTTCTGCATGGAAGAATGTATTTTGAAAATTAAAGAAAATATATTAGAGGAGCTCAGTGGCAGAGTTCTGTGTATCCCAAGAGTGTTGGCTGTACAGACCATGTGCACATGGCACCAAGAGTGCCTTCTCACCACTCCCGGGGCCCAGCTTGAGTGTGTGTATGCACACAGAGGAATACATTTATGTTGGTGTGTACTTAGGACACTACAAACACAGTTATAGTATGTAAGATTCTTTGTGAGTTCTTTCTTTACCCCACCTGCCAAATATTTCTGCTTCAGCCTTGGAAGGAATTTTGTGGAAAGAAAAGTCCTAGTGTTGTGTTCTCAGCTCAAGACCAGCTAAAGCCTTCAGTGGGATGGTCCTGGCATGTTAAAGCTGTTCATTCCACAATTTAAATCCTCCACAAAATATAAGCATCCCTAGGAAGAACGGCACACATTGACTTTTCATTTCCATCACCTTCAATCTCCACTCCGTTATCAAGTCCAGCTCTTTTTAGTTTCCTACATGGGCTCCTTCCTTCCTTCCTTCCTTCCTTCTTTCCTTCCTTCCTTTACATTCTTTTCTTTCTTTCTTTCTCTCTTTTATTTCACTTGCTGGGTCTTAGTATCACTGCTTTAGTTCAATCTTCTAACATCCTTGTCCTGTACTCCTGAAACCACCTCCCAGTAGTGTCCCTGCCTCCAAGTTTCTGGTTTTGTCCTCCTCGAATACATTCTCCACACTTTGGCCAGGGTGATCTCTCTAACATTCAGAGCTGACCAGCTCCTCAACTGTTCAAAACCCTTTCTTCACAGGAAAAAATCTAAATGCCAGTCTCTACATACAACAACTCCCTCTCCAGCCCCACGATAGGATCCCCTCTCTTCTACTGTCCCTTCACTCTGGTAATTTGCCACATCTATCATGATGCTTCATACCTTCTCCCTTTGCCCAGGCCCAAAATGACCTTCTCCAGACCCCACAATATTTGTGCCTAGTTACACCAATGAGGAAATCTGCTTGTATAAATTCACTCATTTCCTCATTCTTTCTATCTCTGCTTCGTTGTAATGGATAGAAGCCTAGGCTGTGGTGCTGCTGACCTTCTAACCTCTACCTCTGGATGAATATTAAGTTTCAACAAGTGAGGCTTTGGGGTAGAAGGGAAGCAAGAGGGTACTTGGGCTGGGATTAATTGTCTAATATTATTCTTTAGGCATAGGTTTTTAACTTAAAGTCCATGTACCTTGTGTGTCAGTGCCTTTCTTTCTGGGGCAAAAGTCCATAGCTTTATTTAGATTCTTAAAAGGATTCAATACCTAACAAGACTAAGAATCATGACCCCAAAGAAAAGAGTGTGTGTGTCTATGTGTGTGGGTATGTTACAACCACTCCTTTTTTTATTCTTGGAAAATTTTCATTCCATTTCAGACCATTTCTACTCACATGCTATTTGCAATAAATTGCTTTTTTTGTGCATTCCCATTTATGACTCAATTGAAAATTCCTTACTGAAATTTTAAGCCATTCTTTATCTTTTCCATAAAACCATATTATTAGTAAAAATAGATGTTTGACAGCCAATAGAGAACATTTATGCCTGGGCTTCAAAGTTTGTGAAAAATGTCAGATTATAGAAATAATGATTACTTTTATCACAGATCTATTACTAAAATCAAAGTCACAAAACAAAATTTGTCAACACAAGTTAGAAAAGGGTAAAACAACAATGACAGCAGCAACACAGATAGAAGAAAATGCCCAAGGTAGTTAAAAGTACTGTTTCTGAAAATCTATATTTAAAACTAACACAATAAAACCAACAAAGGACTGTGCAGACCAAAAGCCTATCAAATGCTCAGGTTAAACTATTATCCAGTAAGACTATGGAAATAAAAGAGGATTTTTATTTTGAAAAAAAATTATCTAGGGGGTTAAAACTGAGAAAATTTGTAAAGATTATATGAAGGAATTTGTTAACACTTCCCTTGATATCTAAATGCATACGTTTTACCGTGAAAGAATGAAAGTTTGGAATTTTAAAAACAAATGAGAGAAATTGATGTTTTTATGCTAGGGAGAATAATTTAATAGTCTCAAGGCTATTTCATTGTTATTGTTTTTCTATATGTGTTAAGTTTCCTCTGACCTAGTATGCTGGCGGGGGTGGTGGGGGTTTGGTAGGATGAAGGTTGTTCTGGGAAAATTAGGTTTGGGCTAATTTGAAACTACAAAAATGATGAAGAATGTGCAAAATGAAGGAGAAGAAATAATTAGAAGGGGAAGGAAAAGAGAGAGAGTAAAGGAAGAAGAAAGGGTCTAGAAATAAAGGGAACTGGGGAGGGAGAGAGAAGGAGGTGGAGGAGGGGACAGAGAAGTTGAGAAACTACTGTGACCTTGGCCTCTCAGAGCCCAGTTGGGAAACTGACATCCCTTACTGTGCTGAGTCTGAGCAGTCTTGAGAATTGTCTTCCTTGGCTCCCTAAACTAATTGGAAAATTTAAGGAAAGAACTATGTAAGGCCAGAATCCCAAAAAGCTGCCCATTTGAGAAATGTAAGATAATTGCCCCTAGTTGAGGTCTGTGCTGGGGCCAGAGCTGACAGAACAGAAAATTTATTTCAGAACAAAAGACATGAGCCAATGTGCTTGGGCCATGGAATTACTGGTCCTACTGTATATTGAACCATCCGGAAGCAGTCGGCCTGGTAACTCAGTGGAATGGTCCATTGAAAACTCAGATACCATTCTCTGGTTGGGTAGGTAATAGCTCCTTGTGCAGGTTGTGTGATATTCTACAGATGTGCTTAACTCCAACCAGGGACCAATATCTGGTGCTGTTTCCTCCATAGCTGGAACACAGGGGCCCTGAAACCAGGAGTGAAAGTGGGCGTGGCATATCCCAATATTATAATTAAATCACTCTGATGGCCTTTTATTTACTCTCCTTGTATCTTTGAAATCTGGATTAAGGGTGTTAGTAACCCTGAAAGTTTTCCTTCATCAAGTGATGCAACAATGTTGGAAGCTGAGATTGCTACTTGGCCATCTAGCCTTCCTCTTGCTTCTGGAAAACAAACAAAAATAAGGGTTTCATGTTAACTGAAGTGGATGATCCCGATTATCACTGGAAAATGGTGTTGTGCAATGGAGACAGGGAGGATTTTACAGGGAACTCAGTGGATGTGATGTCTCCTAGTTTTTCCTTATCCAGTGCTAAAGATAAAACTGCAGCAACCCTTTTCAAGCCAGATTACTATGGGTTTATCAATCCTGGGAATGAAATGTGGGTTATGTATTGGGCAAAGAATCCCGACCAGCTGAGGTACTGGTTGATGACAACAGGAACGTGAAACAAGTAGAAGAGAAAGGATAAAAAATAGTACTATAACCTTGTGACCTATTCAGGAATAAAGATTGTTGTAGCTACTCATATTTTCTTCCTCGCTGTCTTATGCATATCCTTGTATATTTTAACTAACTGTTGCTGTCTATATTTTATTTAGTGTGAGTGAAGTTTACAAAGTAGTACACAGAAAACTCCAGAAAAGGACTCCAGAAAAAAATTGTGAAAGATGTACAGGAGAAACAGACTTGACTCAAAGGACTTGGATTCGGACTCTAGGAAGTCAGTAGCAGTTGAGACTTTGTCTTTTTGGTGATGCCTCATATGCGGGACTTAGTCAGTGCCAGTGTTTTGTGCTCAATTGTTGCCAAATCTGTTGTTATTTAATTTTAAATATGGAAAAAGCGTGTGTATGTTAATGTTTCAGAGCCAAATCCTTCAGTAGGTGTTTGTCATGTCTTGGGCTGCCCAGAATCTCTTGAAAGCTTATTTGGAAGTTCTAACAAAAGACAACAGCTATTCATAAAACCCTTGACTGAAGAATGATCCTCCTCTGTTGGGGAAGTTCATCCTCTTTGACCAAGGAGCACTCATCTTGGGTAGGGATACACATGGAGTGATGAGGATGGGAATACTTTTCTCACCAGCCCGATCAGCTGAATCAGGATATCACAGTCAGATTGTCCACATATCCTGTCTACAATCTCTTGAAAACCTTCTTATATCTGGAGAAATATTCAGCTTCATGAGTCCTGTCTCCCACATGTAGAAGTCACAACACCTCTTCCCAGATTCCCTTGCAGTTAGGACACAGACAGGTATCTAGGCCCTATCAATCAGACATGGGAGAGTTTGATTCAGAACAAAACTGCACAAGGAATTAGGCTGTAAGTGGAATCCATTTGATAGGAGATGACTGCCCAGGTATTTGGCTATTACTAAAAGCAATGCTACAATGTCATTTTAGGGCACAATAGTTCTGGGAGTGCCAATGGCAGCCATGGGTGCTTTCAAGTTGAGTTTACGGCCAATGTGTGAATGACAACATCTCAAGATGGCAGGAGACTTTACTGGTGATAGGGATGATGACCATATCCATGACGGACCTGTGGTTTTTGTGGTGAAGTTTGAGCATTGCTCCAGAAGCTTACCCTTGAGCTCATTTTCCTGTCCGAGACCCCCCCCATTTTATTGAGATATAATTAACATATAACTTTCAACAGTACAAGATTTGATATGTGCAATATACTGTAAAATAATTACCACAGTAAGTTGAATTACCATCCATCACACTACATATGTACATTTTTATGAGAACTTTTAAGATCTATTCTCTTAGCACCTTTCAAATATACAGTATTATCCCATTATTATCATCATGTTGCACACTACACCCCCAGAACTTACCTGTAACTAGAAATTTTTACCTTTGACCACCTTTACCCATTTCCCTAACCCCTGCTCTGATTACCATCAATCTGTTCTGTTTCTATGAGTTTGACTTCTTAAAATCCCATGTGTAAGTATGATGATATTTATTTTTCTCTAATTTCACTTATCATAATGCCCTCAAATTCTGTTCATTCATGTTGTCACAAATGACAGTATTTCCCTTTTTACAGCTAAATAATATTCCATTGTGTGTATGCGTGCATACACGTGAGCGCGTGTGTGTTTGTGTGTGTTTCCAGTATTTTATTTATCTATTCATCTGTTGATGGACACTTAGGTTGTTTCCATGTCTTGACTATTGTAAATAATGCTGCAATAAACATGGAAATACAAGTACCTCTTTGAAAGAGTGATTTTGTTTCCTTTAGATGTATACCCAGAAGTGGGATTGTTGGACAATGTGTTAGTTCTGTCTTTAATTTTTTGAGGACACTTCATACTGACCTCCATAGTGTTTGTACCAATTTACAGTCTTACCAACAGTGCACAAAGAATCGCTTTCCTTCATATTGTCACTGACACTTGTATCTCTTGTCTTTTTGATAACAGTCATCCTAACAGGTGTGAGGTGATAGGTCGCTCTGGTTTTAATTTGAATTTCCTTGATAATTGGTGATGTTGAGCCCCTCTTCATGTACCTGTTAGTCACTTGAATATCTTTTTTAGAAAAATGTCTGCTTGGGTCCTTTGCCTACTTTTTAATCAGATTTTATTTTGTTTTGTTATTAAGTTGTATGAGTTCCTTATATATCTTGGATATTAACCTTTTATCAGATATGTGGTTTGCAAATATTTTCTCCTATTCTGTAGGTTGACTTTTCATTTTACTGGCCATTTTCTTTGCCATGCAGAAGGTTTTTAGTTTGATGTAATCATACTTGTTTATTCTTGCTTTTGTTGCTTGTGACTGAGGTGGTGTATCTTGGCAAAAAATTATTGCCAAGACTTATGCCAAGAAGTTTACCACCTATGTTTTCTCTAAGCGTTTTATGGTTTTAGGTCCTACATTTAAGCCTGCGATCCATTTCAAGTTAATTTTTGTGAGTGGTATATGAGAGAAGTCTAGTTTTGTTCTTTTGCATGTGAATATCCATTTTCCCATACCATCTCTCTTTTAAATATCCCTTTAAAAAATCCTTAACATCTTTTTAATTAATAAGATTTTTTTTTATCACCTTTTGGTGATCAAATGGCTTTTGTTGCATGTCATCAAGAACTCTGCCTGATGTGCCATCCATTGCCCACCTCCCACCTTAGAAAACTAAATTATTTACAAAATTAGTAGTTTATGAAACTATTTTATTTAGGGGATTGGGAAGATTCCTAGCTGTTGGGAATTGTAGGCAAATGGCAGTTTCTAAATATTATTATGACACCTGTTTTTATAGATGGGAAATCTGAGGCTCACAAAGGTCGGGTAACAAGCTAACAATGTTGGACTGCTCTATGGTATAATACTTTTAACTACCCAGAAGAGATGGGAGGAGGAATTGTCAGATCTCATAGTATGTACAAAGTGCATTTTAAGTTAATTGTTGTCAGAGCGTATCACTATTCAGTTGAAAGATTTGTCTGTTCTCAGTACACTTGTTACTGTGATGAATAAGCTACTTGCCATCACCGGAAAATTAATTCTTAGAGGACCCCAGGAATATGAGTCAGAGATTTCTTCTAAGTATTTCACATAACATATGAGTAGAGACTTTTTTAGGACTGGAAGGAGGGGTTCTGGAATACATTTTCTGTAATGCATTCCCTTAGCTTTGTAAACCCAGGCACATAGCTCCTCATCTCTAGGCCCTAGGGATTTGTTGGTTCTCCTGAGCTCCAGATCTTTGCTTTCCCTGCTCTTTGCTTCCTGGTGGGCTAATGCTTTTCCTTAAACTATCTTATGATCCTTTACATTACTTCTCTTCTTCCCCACAGGATGGAATATTCTAGAATGTTCTTTGTACTCATTGCTTAGATCTTACAGTTTTTTTGTGGCTGAGAAAAAAGTTTCCAGATATTTCTGAAATAATGTCATCCTTAACTTCATTATTTCTAGTTACAGTCCCTTTCCCCAGACTACATAATTGCTCTTCTTTGTAGTGTTTGTAACTTCCAAATAATTGAAGACTTTTTTTAGTCTTGAAATTGTAAATATTTATTCTCATTAACCTTTTAATTTGCATCACACTTGGTGATTCTCAGTTCAGCTTTGTTCTTTTTCCTGACTCTTCCAAGCTGAATAAAGGGCTCCAAATTAGACATGTTGTTCCAAGTTCAGTTCCATTGCAGTTGGGAGGGAGGGACATGGAATTTTCTCTTTCCACAGGCACTGTCTTCATATTTACCCTAATCTAGGTCTCTCTTGTAGGGGCAGGGTAACTTCCATGTACCATCACAAAATGTGCCTATTCTGTATCTTTCCCCCTTTTATTCCCTGTATTTTTAACCATCATGAGTTTATTTATTACTGTGTTGTCTTTACTGGTATTAGCAACAGCTCTTAATTTAGCATCATCTGCAAACTTCATTTAAGTACCATTTGCTGTCTCTGCAAGATCATTAATAAAGATGTCAACCATAGCAGCTTGGAAAGTTGCTACCACACTTCATCTTCAAGAAAAAGTGAAGATATAGAGAAAGTTTTCCTTGACATAAAATATTGAGATCCTCCTTCTCGTTTGCTTGACTTTCGAGGCCCTACCAAATGTCTGCTGAGAGGCAGCCTGTACATTTCGCAGAGCCTTGGCTGCATGCTGCTTCTTGTCATGTTTTTAGTGCATTAAAAGAAGTTTTCTTAAGTAAAAATTAAAAAACAAAAACAAAAACAACCCACGAGTTTGTGTTAAATTGACAGGAAAAATGTCAAATATTTCTAAAAATTTGAAATGTTGATGTTTGGGAAGTCAGATAGGCAAAGAACTGAGAAATAAGAGATTTGATTCTTGAAAAACTGATTTCGAGAAAGAGAGCTTTATTCTCATGGGGGAGAGAGTGTGGAATGATAGAAAGCTGCCACAGGAATGCAAGGAGTCCATTTACCTGCCCTGGTTGTGAACTGGGTAAAACTTACTTTTTTTCTTATGCTGACATCTCCCTGTGCTATTCCATATCCATCTGGTGACCAATGTTTTGGTAATAAATAAATGCTCTCCAAGCTTCATGACAGCCTCCAGAATTCTTTATCTCAAACCACAGGCAAACTTTGTACTTATAGCAATTAAATAACTAGCCTTTTCCTCTTTCACATTTTCCTCTTGCTGCTCTCCTATTTTTATCCTCAAGGAACTCAGACACAGATACATCACTTAGGTACAGGTTGTCTGACCTTTCAGCTCTCTAAAGTCTGACCAATCATGAGGAGCCAAGCACAATGAAAAAAAAATCTCTGTGAATTTAAAATAGTTCATACATAGACCTACACATACCCCCAAACGAATGCATATAAAATCTGGTGAAGCTGAATAAGTTTGTGGTCTAGTTAGCAGTTTTCTGCTATTGTCAATATGTTGGTTTTCAAGTTGTACTATAGTTTGTAAGATCTTACCACTGGTGGGAACTGGGTAATTTTACATGAGTCTCACTGTACTATTTTTGCAACTTTCTGTATATCTATAATTATTGCAAAATAAAAAGTTAGAAGTATTGAATAAAAAATAATTCATAGGCTGAATTATGCTGTTTTGATTTTACTCTAATTCCAGAAGTTGGTGGCAGATCATTTTTATAGGTGATTATTTATGGGTTGTTTGCTATATGTTACCCTCCTTTCTCATTTTAAGCCACTAGAAACTTTGCAGGGTAGAAAGGAGTCCTGCTTAAGGGCTAAAGCATTTTCTGCCATTTGTAACATTTGTCTGGACTTTGGGCTTTCACAATATTTCCCTGAACTGAACTGAAGGAGAAAAGAAAGTTTCACATGAAACTGAGAAGGTCAAAACAGATCATAGATTGGGAGAGGTGAGGAAGATGGTGGAGGAGGAGAACCTGAGGTCACATCGCCCTATGGATACACTGAGCTAATGGCTTCCTCTGTACAATTAACTCTGAAAATAACCCACAGTTGGGAAGACCAGACCTTCCACAGTTAATATAGAGAGTAGGCTACACTGGAAAGAATAGGATGGGTAGACATGGTTTGGAACCAAACTCCTGGCAAGACTAACCACAAACAGGAGGGATACCACATGTATGGAGAAGCAAGAGGATAAGACTCCATACCAGGTACCACAGGCACTGGAGACCCACACTGAGAAAATGAGTCCCCACAATATTAAGTTTTGAAAACCAGTGGGTTTATTTTCACAAGCTTTAAATATCAGCAGGCTTAGTTCCAGGAGAACCAGAGGGCTATTGGAAACAGTCTCCATCCTGAAGGAGCAAGTATAATAAATAAGGGGAAGGGCTGGGGTCTTCAGGACACTTTTCTAATAACAAAGGCACTGGCAGGTGCCATTTCTCTTCCTCTCATCCTGACTAGACAGCCAGATATGTGTGGGGGCCAGTGCAAACACTCTCTGCTCTTCTTGTTAGTACTATGTGCCCCAACCTCACACTCCCCTCTGGACTTAACCCACCCAACCTGCCCACCTCTCTCCAAAGCATCAGCTGCCCTACTACATCATGCAAGCAAGCTCCGTAGGGACAGGTGCCACTCCAAAGTGACCTCTGCCCTGCAGAAAGGGGGAGGAAACCCTACACACCAATGTGCCTGCAGTTCTAGCCACTAGTCTTTCAGCTGGCCACACGGGGACAAAGTCCTGCTATTTGATGCACCTGAAGCCCTAGCAGAGAGACTAAGTGCAGACATCTAGTCTGCATGCTAGCCCTACCCATCTACAAGCTAACCATGGCCTCAGACAGGCCACTCAGCAGTGCAAGTACTGACTGCTGCCCAGTGCACCAACAACAGCCAAAGCAAATCACTGCAATGAACTGGATCAAAAGCAAATGCAGCTCAGCCACAACAGTAGGACATACACAACCAACAGAGGAGACACCCCTAGAGTGCCTGGTTCTGATGACTGGGAGACATTGTGCTATAGGGCATCACAGGGCCTCTTTTATACAAGGTCACTATTTGCAAGACCAGGAGATGTAGCTGACCTTCCTAATACATGGAAACAAACACAGAGTTAGACAAAATGAGACTGAGGAATATGTCCCATATGAAAGAACAGGACAAAATAACAGCAAAAGAGCTAAAATAAATGAAGATAAACAATATGTCTGAAAAAGAATTTAAACTAATCGCCATAAAGATACTTACTGGATTTGAGAAAAGAATGAAGGATCTCAGTGAGAACTTAAACAAAGAGTTAGAAAATTAAAAAAAGAACCAGAGATGAAGAATTCAGTTATTGGGGGGGAAAATACACTACAGGGAATCAACAGCATATTAGAGAAAGCAGAAGTCAGATCAGTGACGTAAAGATAAGGTAAAAGAAAGCAACCAAGATGAACAACAAAAAGAAAAAAAAAATGTATCTTGCAACTTTAATGAGTTCATTTATCATTTCTAGTGGTTTTGAGGTGGTCTCTAGGGGTTTCCATATACACTATCTTGTCATCTACAAGTAATGACAATTTTACTTCTACTTTACCAATTTGGATGCCTTTTACTTCTTTTTCTTAGCTGATTGCTACATGCAAAAGAACGAAATCGAATCACTTTCTTACACCACACACAAAAGCTAACTCGAAGTGGATTAAACACCTAAATGCGAGATATCAAAGTATAATATTCCCAGAAGAAAACATAGGCAGTAATCACTTTGATTTTGTCCATAGCAACATTTTTCTAGATATGTCTCCCAGGCAAGGAAAACAAAAGCAAAAATAAACTACTGGGACTACACCAGAATCAAAAGTCTTTTGCACAGTAAAGGATTCCATCAACAAAACAAAAAGATGACCTACTGAATGAGAGGTCCTGACTGCCATGTCCAGTAAGGGGTTACTATCAAAAATATATAAAGAACTCCTACAACGCAACATAAACAAAAAAAATTAATTAAATAATCAGATTTAAAAGTGGGCTAAGGACCTGAACAGACATTTTTCCAAAGAAGACATATACATGGCCAACAGATGGACGGAAAAGATGCTCAACATCACTAATCATCAGGGAAATGCAAATGAAAACCACAGTGAGATATCACCTTACATCTGTCAGAATGTCTAGAATCAAAAAGACAAGAAATAACAAATGTTGACAAGGATGTGGTGAAAAAGGAAACCTTGTACAGCCACTGTGGAAAATAGTATGGGGGCTTTTCAAAAAATTATAAACAGAAATACTATATGATCCAGTAATTCAACTACTGGCCATTTACCCAAATTAAATGAAAACACTAACTGAAAAAGATAGATGTACTGTTTAATGTTTATTACAGCATTATTTATAATAGCTTAGGAAGCAACCTAAGTGTCCATGAATAGATGAATGAACAAGTAAGATATAACACACACACACACACACACACACACTCTTCAGTATTACTCAGCCTTAAAAAAGAATGAGATCTTGCCATTTGCAACAACATGAGTGAACCTAGAGTGTATATGCTAAGCGACATAAGTCAGGGGAAGATCAATACCATTTGATTTCACTTATATGTGGAATCTAAAAAACAAACAAACAAGTAACCCAAAACCAGATTCTTAAACATAGAGCACAAGCTGGTGGTTGCCAGAAGGGAGGTGGGTGAGGGGATTGTGAAATAGACAAAGAGGATTAAGAGGTACAAGCTTCCAGTTATAAAATAAATAACTTGCAGAAATGAAAAATACTGCATGGGGAATATAGTCAATAATATTGTAAAAATGTTGTTTTGTGACAGATGGTGACTACACTGTGGTGGTTGAGCATTGAGTAATGTATAGAATTGTTGAATCATTATGTTGTACGGCTGAAACTAATATAGCATTGTATGTTAATTATACTGCTTAAAAAAAAAAAAAAAAGAAACCAAATCCAGAGGCCCTGCCTACAGGGTTCTGGGAGCTGTTCCTAGGGTTGGGTGGGAATTGATGGCAGAAGGATCCCAGAGGTAAAACCTGTGTCATGCACCTGTGACATCAGAAATATTCCTGTCCCCTGTGCAGAGGACAGCACTTGAAGGAACAAATGACTAATGTCTATTGATGGCTGATGACCATGGGAGCTTGGTGGAAGTCTGTGGCACAGCCCCAGGAGAAGAGTCCAGTAATACCTATGAGTGAATTTTTTGCCTGGAAGACTGCATGGGTTAGAGCTAGATTTAAATAGATTAGAAGGAAATAAAGGAGTATGGTTACTTTTTCTCACCTAAGTTTTTGATCTGAGATTTATCCTTGCTATATTTGATTATCTAATTACTCAGTTAACAGTAAATCAATGTGGGTGGCTCATTCACTGACAGTCACAGTTTCCATTACTGACATAAAGGCAAAAACAACAAAAACAACAAAAAAAACTTAGATTTTTGAGAAACAGTTAATAAAGGTTTCCTGAATAGCCATTATATTCTAGCATATGTGGAAGATATTATTTTCCTTAATTATCCCCTCTCTTCTCCTTTTAAGTCATAGAGCACATTCCTCTCACTCTATCTTTTAACCTCCCTTATGGCTACGTGTGAATATGTGATCAAATTTTGGCTAATGGGATATGAATAGAAGTGAAGCAGGCAAATTTTGCAACATGTCCTTAGAAATAAAGTTGCTCAAACTTGTTCTTTTTTCCTCTTTTCTTTAGGCTGGAACAGGGACATGGCACAAACTCAGCTTTCAGGAGGAAAGAAAAATAACCCAGAGGAAGGCAAAGAACAAGATAAAAAAATCTGGTTCCCTGCAAATACCTTGCAAAGTGGGGCTACCCAACAAGCCTACACCAACCAGACAACTACATGAGAGAGAAATAAACTTATTGAAGCTGTACTTTTTAGTGTTTTTTGTTATAGCAACTTAGCATTTACCTTAACGTATATAGCAGATACCAATACTATATCTTTGTCAAGAATGTAAACAATAAAAAAAGAATGAGACAATAATGTTAATTTCTTCTGTTTAAGAAGTGGAGACTGAATTATCAAAACTTTGAAAGATTTAAGTTTTGGACAATACCATATACATAAACATTAGCGTTGTCCTTGAATTTTGCATTTAATATACGACAAGTATCTTCACCTTCCTTCCCTCCATATCATCAAATATTCTTTGGAAACATTCTTTTTAATGATACAACATCTGGATATACATAATTTATTAATGAATCTCCATGTTGTGGGGTATTTAAATCACTTCCAGATTTTTGTTATTTGTAGTGTTGCCATAAATATTTTGGTACATAAATCTTAGGCTTTAACTTTTATAATTTCACAAGGATGGAATCTTGGAAGTAGACTATGCTATACCACCTTTTCCTCTTTTTTCCAACCCTGTACCACTCAAGACCCATTTTCAAACAGCCCCAATACCAAAACTTCTCCCCATGTACCAAAATAAAAAATACTTTACAACCAACTCTTATCCAAATTTGGTTCTAGAATCAAATCTATTCTCTATAATACAGATTCTGGGACCATCCACAATTAGCCCACTACTTACCTTTTACGACCTTATCTTTTATTAAACTTGTATATCAACATTTGATTCCAGTTTAAATACTCTTTCTACCTTAATGTTTCCCACCTTTATGCCTTTTTGCCTGAATGGAATCACCTTTTATCTTCTTTCCAAAGTATCATACACTACTCAGTCTTCAAGATATCGCTTAATAGCCACCTCTTCTATTCAGACTCCCTGGAGCGTCAGTGAACATGGGTATCTGCTGCCATGAATTATTGAAGCACTTTTGTTTTTACTACCCATTTGGCATATACCTCACACGACACCTCTAAAATGGCCCCAAATGGCTGCACTTGTATGGTTCTTGAACATTTATACATGTATGTACATGTATAAAGGATATGCTTGGAGGTACTTACTTTCCCACAGCCCTATAAGCGTCAGCTGTTCACAAACCTCCAGCCAAACCAATTAACGACAGATAAACTTCTGAGCCAAAAGCAAACAATGCACATGGACAATAATGGTAAAGAGGATTCTGCCTGACAGATGAGAGAGACAATGCTGGTCATCACAAAGTGATGAACTCCAGAGTTAAGAGCAAGTCTGTGTTGGCCATGTTCAGATACGCAGGCAGAGGAAACCAGGCAACGCAGAACAGAATTCAAAGCAAAGAATTCAGAATGGTAGAGATTAGAGAATTTATCACCAGGAGAAGAAGAAATGAAGTGTCTGCCTCAATTCCTAATGCTATCCTACTTTCCAATTCTAGTTGTCCTGAGATGTATCCATATTACCTTTTCTTCTTTGAAATAGCCTTATAATAAATCACCATTTTATTTGAGTTATCTTTTTTTAAATATTTTATTTATTTGACAGAGAGAAATCACAACTAGGCAGAGAGGCAGGAGGAAGCAGACTCCCTGCAGAGCAGAGAGCCCGATGTGGGGCTCGATCCCAGGACCCTGAGATCCTGACCTGAGCCGAAGGCAGAAGCCCTAACCCACTGAGCCACTCAGGCGCCGCTACTTGAGTTATCCTGAATGGGTTTTTATTTCATGTGATTTAAAGAAACTTGAATAGGACAAGTACAACTAGGGGTTCAAGTTCTTTAACAGTAGGAAGAACATCTTCTACTTTGTTGCCTCTCCTGCACACTGTCCTATATATAAATTAGCTATTTCTTAAAATTATGTTTGTCTCTTTATAATCTCTTATTTCTATAACAAATGATATTCTCTCCAAGGATGTACTGTATCATCCATATATTCTTACAACTTTAACATTTATATGGGTCTGATTGGATTGGAGTCCCAGTTCTATCATTTACTAGCTGTGAAATCTCACTATAAAGTGAGAGGATTATGCCAGAAGACTGCCAGAAAGCCATTTATACCACTGGGATTAGAAACCATGATTAACCACCAGGGGAAGAATTTGAGTTAGTGGCCTAACAATTACATCCATAATTTTCCCACTGAGCAAGAGCCATGCATAGAATAAAAATATAGAGCATATGAAAATATTACTCTGTTTATGGTGGGAAGATGTAGCGCTCAGATAAAGTGTGCATTTTTATAAAATATCATTTAAAGGAAACACAATTGAAGGTAATTGAGATAGTGCTACCAGATGAAATAAAATAAAATCTAAGACAGATAGTAAGATCTTTAAGGTAATGCATTACCCTGTTTGTTAAAATGCTCCTATTTAACAGATATCTTCATTTGGGGAGTGTGATAACAAGAACTCTTACAGAGTTCTTCCTATGTGCTCATCATTGTACTTACTTATTATATCTATTATATAAATCAACCCTCAAGCAATCCATTCATATGACTTCTGTAATATTTCCCATTTTACAGAAGAGAAAAATTGAGGTTTAGGCAATAAAATTATTTGAACACAAATAATCTCTGACTTATTCACATCAGAATATATCACTTCATTCATAATGTCCTTTTGACATGAAAGAATGAAGAACAGCAACAAGATCTTTTATATATAATGATGTTCCTTGCTCATGTCTGCTACTGTGGGACCGCCAGAGCCTTGTAAAATTCAGCCTAGTTATTTCAAGCAGCGTCCAGAGGGTGTTTCGTATGTGTTAATGACCAGATCTGATTGGCCACCATGGAGTGTAGCAATTACTCGGGGTCAGATAATTGAAAGGACTCACAGGACTTTAACAAGGTATACTCATGAAAGATTTATTACAAGCAAAGGATACACAGCACCAGGAGCAAAAAAGCACAAAACAACATAGCAGAGGTCTGGAATATCAGGCACAGCTTCCAGAGTCCTCTCTGAGTTGCTCAAAATATGCTCCATCCTGGAATCATGACCCACAGATATGAGAACGAGATCTGTGTTTTAGGGGAGGATGAGCCACAAGTTTGCATGGAGGTTTTTATACTGCACGGGTCTCATGTCAGAATCAGTCTGAGCCACCAGGTAAACCAGGTGGGGACCATCAATCTCTGCATTTTCACTAAACAAGGCAGACTCACTGACACTGGGTAGCTCCAGGGGGAATATTAAGCTTTAAACAGCATATTATAAATCATTAGCTAGTATGTTTCATTCCCACCTTGGCCAAAGATTTATGTCATGACCCTTAGGCATCCCTAAAGATCCTTGGAGATGAGTTCTAATAGAATCCCATTTCTACATATGTGGATTTGTCATTTAAGAAGTTCTTCCCTTGCTCTAGCCCAGCATGGTCCAATAAACTTTTTGTAAAGATGGAAATGTTCTTTATTTGTGATGTACAATATGGTAGCAACTAGCTGTAGCAACTTGTGAGTAATGCACGCTTGAAATGTAGGTGGTGTGACTGAAGAACGGAATTTTAAATTTTATTTTAGTTCAAAGAACCACATGAGGATACTGGTGATCATATTAAACGATGCGGCTACGGTCTCCCCGTGCTGGACTTGGCTGTGTCTGGTGGGCACATTGTATCCAATGGCCCCACTGAAACTTACTGCCCTTCCTTCTGGGGAGCGCTGCTGCTGGTGGGCATTGCTGCCACTTCTGCTAGTGATGGCCCTGTCTGCTGGGCGCTGCTACGGCCTCTGCAGGGTACAGTGGTGGATGATCTAAAGCATGGAACGCCAGTGGTAGGCACTGTGGATTACCTTTCCAACAGCTATGCTTGCTTGCTGGCAGAACTTGCCTCTCACTGTAGGGATTGAAAATCCTAGGTTCTCATTTTTCCACCGTCTTTTGCATGGGACTGAACTCTGGTGAATGTGACCTGAAAGAATGTCTGCTTCTGGAGCACCTGGGTAGCTCAGTGGATTAAAGCCTCTACCTTCGGCTTGGGTCATGATCAAGCCCCGCATCAGGCTCTCTGCTTGGTGGGGAGCCTGCTTCTTCCTCTCTCTCTGCCTGCCTCTCTGTCTGTCAAATAAATAAATAAAGTCTTAAAAAAAAAAAAAAAGAATGTCTGCTTTTGTGGCCAAGAAGAGTTTCCTCTGTAACGAAATGGAGATGCAACTCTCTTCAAGTAGACTTTGAGACTGTGCCAATCCCCATAGTACTGCAACTCCTAATGACAGTGTTACATGACTGAATCCATCCTGGTGGTCGCTACTTCCTCTTTTCTCATAATGTTCAATGACACAACCATGTTTCAAATCTCACAGTGGTTTTAGGTAAACCTCCTACTATCCAAAGACATAACTGCAGGTGGGCTGGGTTAGAAAACATTTTAATTGGTGATACTGTATTTTACTCAGAATTACTCCTACTGAGACCTTGTAGTTAAAAATACCACCACAAGCAGCTTTAAAAGCTGATGGGAGGTAAGGAAATGGAGACCCTCTCAAGCAGTGTGGCAAAATGGGACCGTCATTGGAGGGAGGTAGGGTCATTGCAAGAGCATGTTAGAATGCTGATGGAAAACCCAAACAAACACGACACCCAAAACAACAAATGCAAAACAAAATAGAAGAGAAGTGAAAGGAAAATGGAGGGACTCCATGGAAGTCCCAGGTGTCAGAAAGAAGAACCCCAGGGCGCCTGTTGTGGCTCAATCTGCTAAGCAGCTGCCTTCAGCTCAGGTCATGATTCCAGGGTCCTGGGATGGAGCCCTGCATTGGGCTCCCTGTTCAGCAGAGAGCCTGCTTCTCTCTCTCCCTCTGCCTGTCACTCTGCTTACTTGTGTTCTCTCTCTGTCAAATAAATAAATAAAATCTTTAAAAAAAAAGAGGAACCTATCTCTGATTTTAATGTTATTATTGCTGTTCATGCTTATTCTTCCCTTTCTTCCATCTTTAACTGCTTATTGCTTTGTCTAAAGGTAGTACTTCCCCTCATTTGCTTACAAGAAATAAAATACTCTAGAGCGGAAGCACTTCCAGGACCATTTTCTGCTCTCACTGTCCTTCCTCCAAGAGGCAACCACATTCTGAATTGTTTATTTTTCCCATGTGAGTCACTAATTCTTTAGCACATATTTATGTATAAATAAAATGTAGTATTGCTTTCTATCATACCCTGTATCTCTTTCTGTAATTTGCTGTTTTGTTTTCTTGCTTAGCATTACTATTAACCTTTGTCTACCTTAAAACAGAAATTTTCACCTGATTACTTTAAGAGTTATAGAAAAATCCATTGATTAAATATACCATTTACTTATTTTCCTATTGATCAAAAAACTACTTATTATTCTTAAAAACTAACTTAAAAAATCAAAGTGCTATACATATACAGAGTTTCAAAGACTTGAATTGTTCTATAAGTCTTATTAAATCACTCGTTACCCCTAATCCAGAATACCCAGAGATAACCACATTCAACTTTTGTAGCTGATTTGTTTGGTATTTATCTCCAAAACTCTAAATGTTTGTAACATTATTTATTTTTAGAATTTAGGTTTTATCTATTATCTTTTGATTTTCCGCTAACGGAAGACAAAGTTTTAACTCTCTGTTCCACAAACACTTGCCTCTACCACGCATTACCATTCCTTCCCTCCATCTGTTCAATATAGTTCTATCATAATTTCAATTAGATCAATATATGATGTTTATTAATGACTCTGAGACCTCTGAGTTGGAATTATATAGTTACCAATGATTAATTTTTTTTTCCTGTGCAACTTTTTGTTTCCTATGGAGTTACTGTTTTATTTAGTTTTCCATGTACTTATAATTAATGCACACCCAGAACCTCTCCTGTTGTATAAATACCTTCTAAATCCATATAAACACAGGTGGCATTCTCTCAATTTCATTTTAAAGCAGTTTCTATCAAAACCCTATGATCTACTCCAATGGAGAATGGTTGCCTTCTGTGTTGAATGACCTGCAGGCTTGGTATTTGATATAGTATTGTATTGGTATCATACCATTGATATGGTATTGGTATTATGATATGCTTTATCATAATCTGAGTTCCAAGAAATGACACTAATTCTTAATTTCAGGATCCCATTTCTTCTTTTTTTAAATTTTTTTTTTCTGATTTCAATGAAGCCCACTATCAGTTTGAGTCAAGTCTCGTGGAAGATTACATTTTTTGAGAATTTATTCATAACTCACATTTGATAATTTCTCTGGGAATAGAATTGTAGGTGAAAAATAATTTTCCTTCGGAATTGTATCAACATTGAGCAATTGCTCTCTAGTCCTCAGCCTATTTACCGAAATCGAATACCATTTTGATTCTTGATTTTTTATGCAAGTCAGAGGTTAGCAAATCTAACATATAGGCTATTTTTGTTAATAAATTTTTTTCAGAACATAGCCATGCTCACTAATTGACCTATTGTTTAAGTCTGCTTTCCACTATAAGAACAGAGTTGGGTAGTTTTGGCACTTACTTTTACGGCCCTCAAGTTCTAAAACATTTGTGATCTGGCTCTTTACAGAAAAGTTTGCCCATCCTGGGTATAAGTCCTGGGTTTGTTTCCTCTCTAAAATTTTTTAAGATTTTTGTCCCCAGTGTTCTAAGCATTTAAGCTTATGTTCATTTATTGTGTCCTTAATTTCTGATATATCATCTTGAATTATTCCCACTAAAATTTCTTCTCATTTTATAATTCCTTTTTTTCTTAATTTTTGGAAATTCCATCATGTGAACCATTCTCTATCTTTTCCCTCCATTTTTTTTTTAAATCTCTGAGTTTTTTACTCTAAATTTAGGGATACTATTTTCTAAGATTTCTATTAAGGTTTTTAGTTCTGTTATCATGCTTTAATTAAAAAAACCTTTCTGTTCTCACTGCAATATATTTTCCTTATTCTCAACAGATAGTTATTATTAGTGTTCTTCTGGACATTTTCTTCTTTCCTTCATAGCCTCTGTCTTTCATGGTTTTTTTTTTTTTCTTTTTGTTTATTTTGAGCTGTGATTTCCATGTTTGCTGCCTTCCTCAAATGTTGATGATCCTTGGCTCATATTTAATGTAGGAAATTAAATAGTTTAAAGCTTATGCCCATGCCATGGCCCAGGTTTGCCATTGTGGGTTCTCTATAAAGTGATCTGACAGGGACATTTCCTGGAGAAACCCCTGAGATCAGTATCTCTAAGGCCTTTTCACTTGGGCTAGTCAGGTTTTCTATAAAAGGCTCATTCAGTGTCTGGCTCAGGGAGTTTAATCCCAGAGTTAAACAGGAGGAGAGGTCTAATATATTCATTTTTCTCTTACCATCACATTCTCCTACTCCCCCATATGAAGAACTGTCTCCTAGCCATCATCTCTATCTGGCGTTCCAGTCTAAAAACCATCTGTTCAACACCTCATCTTCTTCCTATAGAGGGAAGGGTCATTGCCAGTTGTTCAAAGGGGAGTGGGATCTGGGAAGATGGCTCTATGCTGGACTGATGGATAGCAACTCAGTTCCAACATTTCTCCTGCTCTCCCTATCACTGTGATTCTTCTAAGCTCTTTCTTATATTGCAGGAACTAGAAGCCAAGGAACTACATTTCCAGAATAATCTGCTGGCCAGTTCTGGATTCAAGTCTGCCAACGAGAGCCTACAAAATTGGAAAGCATAAGAAAGGTAGAAACCGTATTATTGCTTTCTGGCAACTGAAGGCAATTTATGGACTTTAGCAAAGATGAGATTTTTCAGCAGCCGAGGAGCATTTCTTTGCAAATCACTCGCTATGATGCTTCAGATAGTTGTGATATCTTTGGCAGCTTCCTGAAGTTCCTGTAATGCTTGATTCTCTGAAAACTGCCAGTAAATCTAAGAAGTAGCCATGGCTTTCTCGGACTTGTGCCTCTCTAGTTCTTCCAACGGTTTTATAAGTGGCTCATTTTCTGTATCGAACCCCTTCCAGACCGGTATAGAGTCTAAGTGCTCCTTGAATGGGCTTTCAACTACTCCTTCTGTGCTTAGCCTCACCTTTACCCCAGTTCTAGAGGTAACTTGGTAAATTGGGTCACTTCTCAGCCTTTCCCTACTACAGACTTTCTCAGATTTGATAAATCAATCACCATTTGCTCACGGGCTTTGCAGAAGCAAGATATTTTGATGCCGAGGACTCCTCTGCCTCTCTTTTTGTTCTTGGGGGCTTACACCTTTTATAACAATTTTCTTTTCTGTCTGTCATTCTTTAGTGAGGTTTTGGGGGGAAGCAGAATTCAATCCTGCATTCAGCCCTATATCAATTCTTCCATTCACTCTTCAACAGCTCCAACTTGGACACGGGTTTCCTCTTCAGCCTTATTTTGTACCGTTTTTTCCTTTATTCCAGCTTCACTGACCTTGGTGACCCTGAACCCCCCAAGGTCTTCCTTGAGTCAAGGTCTTTTACATATACAGTTGCTTTAGACTGGTCCCCCTTTCTGTCGTCGACATCCCTAAATATGCACCTGCTCTTTACATCTCTCAGAAAGGCCTTCCTTGACTACCTTCACATATAATGTCCTTTTTTTCTGTCACAGAACAGAATTATTTTCCTTTATTGCACTTTTATTTAAAGTCATATTTATTTAATGTCTATCTCTCCTATAAGAGTATACATTTTTTATTTATTATACATAAATAACTATCTCTATCAATAACTGAATAAAAAAAAGTGATTTGTAAGAAAACTTACAGAAAAAGAACATTATGTATCACCTGGCCTGACTACTGGGATAGCAGCAATATTGTTTAAATAGAAAGGACACTACAAACGTTCGATTTCTTAAAAGACTCAGCCTCAAAATATATTTTTTCCTATCCTGTTTTAATTCCACAAACTATCATCAAGGAAAAAAGAGAACAAGACCAATTTATAGGCTATGAGGCTTAGCATCCCCATAAGCCTTTTTCTTCCTATTTTTTTTTTTTAAACCAAAGAAACCCATTCATTTTCTCTTTCATCCCCTTAGGCTTAAGCCTGTTGAAAAAACTTCCTTAATAATGTTGAAATTTAAAAAAAAAGGAAAAGGAAAAGTGATGAGAAAATTAATATAATGAAATAATCAATGCAAATGACATTCTATTGTCCAGGAAAAACCCTCAATCAACTCTCTTAGAATTACTGAATCTGATGGGTAATTGTGGCTTAATTTCTAATTGTAAGATCAAGGCATGCTATCAGAAGTACTGCCAACATTAAATAGACATTTTATGGTGCTCATTTTAAGGTGGAACTTTAAAGAAATCGAAAACCATTAATCAAACACATAAATCATCCACACCGAGTATTAACTGAAAATCCCTAAATCTGGTAAAACTTAAATTTATATTCGGCATCAAAGAACATGCATCAATGCTTTATTTTTCTCAAGTCTTCAAAGGCGGGAAAAGTTTGGGAAAAAATTTTTATAATTTCAAACTCTCCCTATAGGGTGACTAGCTTGAAGTGTGTCCACAGAGCTAAAGAATCAGTTTTTGTGTTGAGAAGAAATGTATTTATATTATTTGTTCAATGAAAATATAGAACAATGTGTCCATTGTTTAAATTCCCCTATGTTGTTTGGAGAAAACAATCTAACACTATGTACGCACATAGTAGGTTACAGTTTATGTTTTCCATATATCACTCATTTGACAATAAATTTTTACGATGATTTCTTAAACTCATTAGACCTTATAAAATGATAAGAATGGGTTAAATAATCATTAAGTTTCTTTCCAGCTTTGATTCTATTAGATTTTCACAGTGGCACTGCCTCATGGCAAACACAGCTCAGTAAATTCCTCTCCTCTGTGTGTTTCTGTTTGTCTCTGTCACTTTGGTGTTCTCCCAGTAGACACATGGAGGGGCATGCTGATTAAATTAGTCAAATTAACTCTTTGCCTGACTCCATCCTCATTAGGCTAATGAGCACACTCAGGAGTACATCTGTACATCTTAGTCGTCTTAGGTCAGAAGTACTGTCACTAGGAGCACCAATGAAAAGTTGTAATTGTGACACTCTTTAGGAGTTGGGTTTTTTTGTTTTGTTTTGGTTTTTCTTTTTCTTTTTTTGGCTGGCAGCTCATTTTCCATCCTATCTCAAGAGGGAGCATGTGGCTCTGCTGAATAGAAGCTGTAATGCATTGGGCAATCTCATTTTCTCTGCTGGATCATTGTAAAAGAAGGTGTAATTTTGTTTTCTCCCCCAGGAAAGGGTTTGTGGGTAGGCAAGTGTGAGAGATGTTGAACAAGAATTAATCAAAGGGAGGGGAATCCTATTATAACCATAAGGTGCTGTGAAGTGATAGATCTTAATGACAGAGTAGCCGTGCGAAGAGCTGCTCCACAGATTTGTTTTGATTAAGTGTGTGTTTGTGTGTAGGGGATAAGAGAAGGGGACTTGGAGATAGATTTGGGGGAAAGACAGATGAGGAGGGGAGAGGGAACAACCAGTTTCACGGTTGAGTGCCCTCTGATTCTAAAAGGCATACTCTGTCCAAGTTATGCAACAGGGGGTAGGTTTCCCCGCTATCTGAAAACGGAGCCTTCCTAGGAAAACTTTTGTGAGCCGGAATGGTGTGAAGTGAGGGAATCATTACCATAAACTTATATGGAAAAAAATTTTTGAGCATTCCCAGACCCCCCAAATAACCCCTCTTACCCCTTGGGATACCTTAGGACACATCTTGCTAACAGATGCACATAATAAATCAAGATAAAGCACAGACCCTCACAGAGCTCTGGCCACTTGGTGTGGAGGTGCTGGGTGTCAGCTCTCCAGGAAGGACCGTGGTGGCGCCCCTTTGCTCCTCCGGGGCCACACTGCCTCTATCACTAGTGGAGGCAAAACAAATGCTGGACACTATTTTTACTTTTTGCCTTCTTTCATACTAGTGCAAATCTCTTTGGATTTCTTTCGGTGAGTGAAATCAGATACTAATGTAGGTCTTTTGTCAAAGCGAAGTGGTGTGAGGTAAACTTTTGAGAAGGGGAAACCTGTATTTGTTTGACTGGCATTTCACAGACTCATTAAGCACATATCCTCCATTTTTACACTGATTAAATTATTTTTCTGTACTTGGATACATTTATAAAACTTAAAACACTGAGGGCTAATAGTAAAGAGGCCTGCACATGGTAGGTGCCAAATATATGTTTCTGAACTAACAGAAGGACACTATGAACAATAGTTAAGCTCCTACAGCTGGCTGAGTACCAGTGGGAGCTGGCAGTAACCCATACAGCAGCTTCCTCTGGATGAGCAAATACTGTGGCTGAAAATACAGCTATATAACTGGGATTGTGGTCCATTTAGGACAAAAGCCCTTTATTGGTTTTCTAGAAGGAAAAAAGTTTGCCATCTCTAACCCTGGAATACTGGGTGAGGTAAAATGTTCTTTCCTCAGGGTGCTCAGTGGTACAACTTTATCACCACAGAGGCTTGGGAGTAGGAAATGTGCATAGATACAGGACTACGTCTAATAGTCTAGAAATTACGAGAAAACTCTTTGAATATTAGACATTTTTTAAAAAAATTATGGCTTCATAGGGCACAAAACCCCCCTCTTTTAGTTCAAATCTTAATACTTCCTTGTTGTGCGACAGTCTCCTGGACAGCTCAGAGCACCAGTCAGTAGATCCCTGTGTTTATGGCTCTATGGCAGCTGAAAAAGTTGTCTGTTGGGAGCTATAGCTGATCCAGGGAATCCCTGGCCCTATGCCTACATCAACAGAGTCTAAGTTTTTACACCTCCTGACTTTTTATTTGCCCACATCTTGCCAAGATGCTTCACCACTGCGGAACACCTAGATCTATCTTTACAGTAGGGATCAGGCATACTACAGGGACAACTTCCAAGGGAAAGACAAATTTTTTGATAATGGAACACTTTTTTTGGTCACCACACTGTTTTAAATTTCACTAGAAGGGTACCTAGGTGGTTTAGTTGGTTGGGCATCTGCCTTTGGCTCAGGTCATGATCCCAGGGTCCTGGGATGGAGCCCTGCATCGGGCTCCCTGTTTAGCGGGAAGCCTGCTGTTCCCTCTCCCACTCATCCTGCTCATGTTCACTCCTTGCTGTCTCTCTCCCTCTGTCAAATAAATAAATAAAATCGCAAAATAAAATAAAATAAAATAAAATAAAAATAGATTTCATTAGATATATGTCCTGGCTCTACCTCCTACCACTTGTCTGTTCTTACCATCAGTTTCCTTATCTATAAATTGGAATAATTAAACCCCTTACATCGTAAGATTATTGTGAAGGTTAATGAAATAATCATTACAAGATGCTTTACACTCTGCCTAGCATGGCGTAAGCACATGGTAAATGTTAGCTGCAATGACCAATGTAAGCCACTAGGGCTGGGACTGTTCTTGAATCTCAAAGTATTAAGGTGATTAACGACCAAACCTTTTTCTTTGATGAAATAAAATCCCCTTGGCTAAGAGGACATCATAGCTCCTGTGGGCCTATGGAACTAGAATGGTTCCTTGAAGATTGGTTACTACATTGTCACCCTTGCAAACTATTTTTCTCCCTTGGAGGAAGGGCTGGGCCAGCGAAGTGACTTAAGCTCCACAGAAAAATTGAGTTTTATAATGTAGCTCTTTTAGGGACCACGGGCCCATGCCTACCATGTGGGCACAGAGGAATGGACTTTTAAAGTGGTACTGAAAGTTTTGTAGGAGTTTATTGGGTATGGTGAGCATTTCAGACCAAATCATGTTCAAAGGCCCAGAAGTTTAAGAGGATAGACCAAGCTCAGGGAAATATGAGGAAGAATGGTTGATGGTATATTACATGGGGCAACAGTGAGGTACAGCTGAGAATTTGGAAAAATTACCCTCCAAATGTTTCTATGAAACAAACATTTAATATAACATTTAATATTTAATTTAATAATATTTAATTTGACATTTATATATCTCATATATAGGATTACCTTAAAGAGGTAGAATACCTCCCAGGCTAAACCCGAGGAGAAAATATTCATATGACAAAAGAAAAAAAAAATCTTAATCTGAAAGCCAATTGACCAATACTAGGGGCAGGTCAAAGGGGGGCAAAGATAGACTTTCTACCTCTAGCTCTGTCTAAAAGACTGGGTTTCCTGAACCATGAGCCCAAGGACCTAACCTCTGATGCACAGATGTCCCATAGAACTCTAGTGACTTGGCAACCATTCAGGTTAGGCAGTAGGTTTCTGATTCCAGATCTATCAAACAACCTTCTGATGAGCATTGTGTGTCCAGATCTACCCATGAAGAGTTCGTTTTGATTATGTTAATAAATTGACATTTTAGATTTTTAATGACAGACTTATGAGTTGAGTTGGTATGATTTATGTGCCTGAGCCTAGTGACTTCTGATATACTAACTCTGAATTTCCATCCTCCATATCCATGGCCCAGACCCTTGAAAACCATACCAGTGTTCTCCCTCTCTATGGGAACCTGTTTGAGGCCAGTTGCTTTTTCCCAGGAAATATTGCTTGGTTTCTTTTGACCTGCAGTAGACACAGGACATGACCATTAAGGGAAATCAAGGCTTTTATCAATGCAGGTAGGGTAAATATTATTGTTACCATCACCACTGAAATACTTGTGGAGATTCAAAACTTGTCTCTGAACTGGAACTTCTTCCCAAAGTCTTCCAAATACTAAAAATGAAAGTCTCTACAGCAGAACTTTTCTACTTATAGCCACACAAGGACAAAAGGCAAGACCCTTTGCAAAAATGATCCCAGGTACTATTTTTGAAGTCAGAATGTGTTAAGATGAAGTTTGAAAAATATAACTAATATCAATGCTGTCAACTGAAAGACGAGCCCTGAGCAGATGCAAGAATGGTCTCTGGCACCTGTGATCAATACAGTATCCATCTCTTACATTTGTAAGTGCTTTTAATCTTTTCTAAGGCTCTTTTACTTAATTCAGATCATTGGAAATTCCTAACAACCCAGTGAGGTGGTAGATAAGGGACTTATTATTCCTATGTGAGAGCTGAGGAAACGAAAAGGGAGTTGATAGGGCTTCCCAAATAGGACATCAAATGGCTGGTTAGTGAAGAGCAGAGAAGGGGGCGAGGCCTCACCTCATTCCCTGTGTGTGTCTCCCCAGCACACCATACTGTTTGCTCGGGTCCACTTTGGCTGCTGACAATAAACATGGCTGTGGAACTAACTGATGGTGGAACAATCTCCGCAGATAGCAACAAGGAGTAGATTTTGCCATAATTTGTCCACTTCCTGTCTGTAGAGTGTCGTATAGCCAGGAAACCTTCAGCTCTAATAATCATTCAGATTAGTCTGTGGGAACAGTTCTCAATTAACATGATCACTCTGACCCTTAATTATGCCACATTTTCCCACAAACTGTCATGGCAACTCTGTATACTCAGTTCCATATTTCCCCACTTTTTCAAGATGTTTTGCCAGGGATGGAAGTCTAGTTTGATGTCATGGAAAAGTTTGATTCTCACAGAGACATCAAATCTGTAATTCTGGTCTTTTCATTATAGTCTCAGATAAAAAATATCACCTTATGCTTTCCAACACCACTCTCAAAATGGCTATGTATTCTTTTATAAGCCCTTTTTACTTTGTTGCAGTTTCCTTTGGAGACTTCTGTTTTCCACTGATTCCACTCTGGTCAGTTGAAAACGCTAAAACATTTTTCTTTTTCATCAGATCTGTTTTCTTCAAATCCCTCTGCTGCCTTTCCAAACCACATTTAAACTTTGTGGGATTTTTTTTTTTTTAAGATTACTATCAAACTGAAGTTTTAAACTAAAAGGAATAATGACTATAATATAACTCCTCAATTTTCAGCAATAAATAATTTTGGCAAGAGAAGGAAAAGAAAATTAAACTGCTGAATGCATTTTCATACTATGTTGGGAAGAATAACTACAGGAAATTATTGGATTCTCTTCTATAAATGTCTTAGTATAGAACCTGGCATTTTGCTAAGCTTTATTTTTCCTCAAAGTATGTGAATTATCTAGCCAAAAATTTCTATAAAGGTAAATGTGAACTAAATGGGGAAGGGGAAGGTGGGGGGAGAAGGAGGAAGTGGAACTCAGCACAAGGAGGTGTTATGCAATCATCTGATATGCTACTGCCTAGTAGGGGATCAGCAGGAATTTTTTTTTTTTTTTACATCTACAGAAGCAGGAAGTTTAGAACTTTCTGGGTTCTTTAGAATAGCATGTGATGGTTCTGGCTCCTGCAGTTTCTGCATTTGTCCCAAGGAATAGGAACGTGTATATAAGGAGCAACCACAGAATAGTTCACTGGAGACTCATAATCAAATTTTTTTTTAAAAATTGAATTTTCATTCTTCTTCCATTTTGTAAATGCATTGTTTACTGAACAAAATGATCAAGGCACTCTACACGCATTATAAATATTTCCACAGGCAGTCATAAAGGATATTGCCTCTGGAGACAAATGCTTGTGGTGTTTTCTATAAATATGCCCTAGGTCAAGCCCTGTCGATCACTGGTATTTTGAGCTATGTTACTGGAAGTCTGGGGCAGGTGGGATATGATCTAGTAAACATCAGTTCATTCCGAACTGACAGCAATATGTAACCTGATATCTGAATACCCAGGGTAAAAGGATATTTAAATCATATCAGTCTTCCTTTAGTAGGAACTGAATGCAATAAGCTTCAAGTTTTCAGAATTACTTTGTGGAAAATGACATAAATCAGAAGAAATTAAGATAAAGTACAATTTTGACCAGAGTACATTACAATTAACATTAACCATATTGACTGGTCTATAACCAAGCACCATTTACCAATGCAATCCAGATGCATCTGCTTTTCTGAAACTGCTTATTATTTTGGTGGAAGTTTATGAGTTTCCTATGCTGAGTGTCTTGCTTTAAATCTTTTTCATTCATGTTAGTAAATAGAAATAAGAAGGCTTTCCCTTACAAATTCAGACCAGAAGATCAATGGAATGCCGCTAATATGTTTTTCATGATTAATAGAGGTTAATAAAATGAAGGTAATAAAATTGCTAATTAAATTCAGAAGGTAGAATTGCGACAAGAAGTATTTTTCAGAGGGCTTAAAAAATTACTCTTTTGGGGACGCCTGGGTGGTTCAGTCAGTTAAGCATCTGCCTTTGGCTCAGGTTATGATCCCAGGGTCCTAGGATTAAACCCCACATGGAGCCCCACATTGGGCGGGGGGTTCCTTGCTCAGCAGGGAGCCTGCTTCTCCCTCTGCCTCCTCTCCCCCTTCTTGTGCTCACTCTCTTTCTGTCAAATAAATAAATAACATATTTTTTAAAAAATTACTCTTTTATTCAAAAGAGGGAGGTTGGAGGACAGTCCTAATGTTATTGGGATCTAGAAGGATAGAACTTTCTTTGCAAAGTCTCCCTTTGTTGGTTTATTGAACCCTGTATTCATAACTTCTTGGAGGAAGGTGCTCAGTTTTCTTAGACTTTCTTCTCTGTTGCAAAATGACAGGGCTCAAAATTACTTGATTTCAAATTTATACTACTTGCTCTGGAAAGCTGCAAAAGGCAGCAGGCAACAATTATTTATGCATTTACTCTTTCACTGCCCGTGCCCTATTACCTTCCAACTGGAACTGCAAAAAACAAACACTTCACATCTGCCAGCCTTCACCATGATGGTAATCAGTAATATTTACTACTGCCACCTTTGCAGATGTGTGCGTATGCATACATACATCTCTCTGTCTATCGTTGGAAAAATTCAATTAAAAAATGGTTAGAACTTTGATTTTAAGATAGGATGCAGAGAAATACATTTTTAGCCTTAGGCCTACTGTCAAGATAATTTGAGGCCTAGGCGTTACAAGTCTTTCACTACTATACTTATTTGCAGAAAAATTCTTCTGGGAATATTTAGTAGATGAGGAATTCAGGGACAGTGAATGAGTCCTACACCTTGACATTTGCTACAGTATCTAGTAAATGTTCTGATTACCTTACCTGGCAATCTGTCAGCTTCTTCAAAGGTATTTAAGGTAGATTACCACTGATGACACATATAGAGCAGAATTGCTAAAAATAAAAGCAAAAAAAAAAAATTAAAATTTGATAGGCGGGTGGAGAATTATGTCCCAAACCTGGCTAATATTGAATTCTACAATTTTAGCTCTAAGCTTCCAGAGACAAGAAATAAAACATGATGGATAAATATTTCTCATTATTGGATGCAAATAAGTAAATCACTTTGACAAGAGTAACAAAGTTTTACTGATTAAAAAAATCTGAAATTAATTCATCACATGGATTTGTATGGGGAGAATATTGAGCTGCATAAAGTCTTATCTCGAAGAGGAATTGTTTCTTAAAGCAGAGAAGTTCTTGGTATGATTATTTCATGTGTTCATACTTGAAAAAAAAAAAAAGTGCACCTGCTTGTCTATTATTAAAATGTAACTCAGCAGTCATCCTGAACAAAAAACGCCGCCTGGAAAGATTGTCACAACCTAGATGGGAGATGTCTGCCCAGAGAGTTACATAAACAAAGAAGAGTTGGAAAGACCTCGGCGTAATAGCAACAACAGCAAAAATAAACTCGAGCGAAAGGGCACCAAACAAAAGCCTCACCCGGGCAAGCAGCCAAGGGAAGTTACTCAGACCGGGCAGAACCTTTCCTGAGAGACCTCTGCTTCCGATGGGGAAAGCTCTCCCCTCAGCTCTGGAGTGTTTCTAGCCATTTTATCTAAGAATTCTGCCCAGGAAATAGTTGTCAGACTCCACCTCACTCACCTCACCCTATCCAGACACCAGGTAAAACAGCTCTCTCTACCTTGGCACACACGGCGGCCTCTGGTAAGAACCTCCACCTTCCTCCACCCTGCCCTCGCCCCCACGCTGGGCCAAAATCTACTTATCAGCCCCCGGGTAGCCTCTGCTTAAATACCTCGTACCTCATGAAATCTTCCCTGACGGCACTAGTCCAGGTCAGGTGGCCCCAGCTCAGTGAGTCTCATCCCTGGCTGTGTGTTACAATCACCTGGAATGCACTGGGAACTTGCCGAGGCCCCATCTCCGCTTTCAGAGATTAAAGCTAGAAGGTTCCTTTTGAATGCTCTGGATGAGGCATAGGCATGTAGTATTTAAATTTCCCCAGGTGATAACAATGAGCAGGAAATGGTATGAACCTCTGTTCCTTAGGATCTACTTGCTCTCCGGATGTCTATATCATGACGCTTACCAATTCAATGTACCCTAGTATTCATTTATTGAGCATTTACTATGGAAAAAGAATGATTTTGTAATAATGAGTAAAACAGGATTTCTATTTCTTTTAAGATTTGTATTTATTTATTTGAGACAGAGAGTGTGTGTGCACACATAAGCAGGGGAAAGAGGCAGGGGGAGAGGGAGAGAGAAAATCTCCAGCAGGGCAGAGGCTGACATGGGCTTGATTCCACAACACTGAGATCCTGACATGAGCTGAAATCGTGTCAGAAGCTCAACTGATTGAGCTTCCCAGGCATCCCCAGGATCTCTATCTTTTTTTTTTTTTAAAGATTTTATTTATTTATTTGACAGAGAGAGACACAGTGAGAGAGGGAGCACAAGCAGGGGGAGTGGGAGAGGGAGAAGCAGGCTTCTCACTGAGCAGGGAGCCCCATGGGGGCTCCCAGGGTCCTGGGGTCATGACCTGAGCCAAAGGCAGATGCTTAACAACTGAGCCACCAGACGGCCCAGGATCTCTGTCTTTGTAGAGCTTACAGAAGAGCAGGGAGACAAATACCGAACAAGTTATTTATGATAAATAATTTAAAAGGGAGCTCTATAGGGTATAATGATCTGCTGTAAGAAAAACAGTGATCTAGTGTCGTAGATTGTTTACATTCTGCACTTTCCTATTGGAAATATAAATCTCACCCTTTACCATGTAACTTTGCAGTGTCCTTGCACATGAGGCTCTTTCCTGCTCCACTGATGTTGATCTTGGTCATGAGACTTGCTTGGGCCAATGGTAAGTTAATGAACGTCATGGAACAGACATTTTGCCTGCTCCATGAATTTGATATTTTGTGTTTCAGTGATCCACCATGAGGACTGCATGCTCTAAGAGGCCTGTGCCCTAGGATAAATGCAAGTGTCTTAGACTTGAACCTAAGTCACAGTGAGGAAGCAGTGCCTGCCATCCTTTGGCCTGATGCAGAACCTCCCCCAGGGATCCCGCCTGGTTCCCGTAAACTATGGAGAACCTGCATTCTGGTTATTTTAAGTCACTGAGTTTTGGAGTAGTTTGTCATATAACATTACTGTGGCAATCGGTAAGTAATACACTAGCTTGGGGTATGGCCACACTGCATTTGCCTAAATAAGCCACGTTTACCTTGTTCATCATTGTATTTCCTGTTCCTAACACACTGGGTAATATGTAGCAGGTGCTCAAAAAATATGTGTTGAAGGAATGAAAAGACAGTTCCTGACCTTGGTGATCTCATAGGATACATGTAAAGCAGTTCTGTGAACAAATAGTTACAGTACGAAGTGATAAATGCAGTAATAGAAGAGCTATTCTAGCATAGAGGTAGAAAGGCTTCAAGAGTGTGTTACCTACACCAAAGAAAAGTGTCAAAAACCAAGCACTCAGATTTAAACATAATAAGAACCACTTATTCTATCATCAGAAGCTTTTATTAAACTTGCTGGTGCAAGCTGGGCTACTTTCAAAGTCACATAAATAGACTTATAGTTCCTACCATAAAGCAATAAACTGTGTGGTTAAAGATTTTCAACATATGTACCGAATAAAATGAGATATTTATAATCTATGTTGCATGCAAATTAAAAGGGCAGTGGACTGGAGGTAGGGTCTAGTGAAATGGAATACCAGAGAATAGTAGATTGGAATGGATGTTTACCCAAAAAAGGCAAGTTGTTGCTTTACAAACCAAAATGAGAGCTCGAGAAACTGGACAGAGGGATGGGGAATGAGGATTGGAAGGAGGAGAGGAAGACCACAGTACAGGGAGAGTCTACTTGACCCATCCACCCTCTTTGCAGGTGGCCCTTTGAGAACTTATTAATTCTTAACTTGGTCAATGATGTCATGTGATGTCATTTTTTAAAGGGTGAAAGAAAAGTAATTAATTGATCAACTATTAATTAAATTGAAATATATTTGACATGTAATGTCAAATTCAAGGTGTGTTGTCATTCTTACATGGGTATTTCAGGGAGAGATACTAAAGAAAGTTTACCTATAATGAAAGTTATCTATAATGAAGAAAGAGCAAGATATTTCCATAGTCAGTGACTCCTCTACCCTCTTTTTTTCCTCTTTTTTTAAAAGACTTTATTTATTAATTTGTCTGAGAGAGAGCACAAGCAGGGGGAGCTAGGCAGAGGGAGAAGCAGGTTCCCTGCTGAGGAAGAAGACTGAAACAAGACTTGATCCCAGAACCCTGAGTCGAAGGCAGATGCTCAACTGACTGAGACACCCAGGCCTCCCTCCTCTGTCCTCTTTCAGTCTTCCAAGGAAAATATTAAGATCTCTAATTTACTGAGGTCTCCTCTCACACTCTGTTTTTTTCTTGGGGATTAATGCCCTTTTCCTGAAATTTTAGCAGGATTGGAGGAAGCAGGAGGCTAAATCTTTTTTTGCACCAGAAATCCAAAATATGGTTCTCTATGCCTAACAATTGCAAACAACTTAACATTTCCCTAAACCAGGAAGTTGTTGAATAAATCAGGTGTATGGGTATGCTTAAATAATATGTAGGTACTAAAAATCATGACGTTAACGATTATTTAAGGACAAGGAGAAATGCTCAGAACAGAAAGTGATTACAAAAGTTAGAATGTAGAATTCTCTTCATTATCCGACTCCCATATCAAAATGATAATAATTGTTAGTATATTTGTAGGGTGGGATTATAGCAAATTTACTTTATTTCATTCTTTTTGCAATTCAAGATTTCAGATTTTTTTCATGTTTTATTTTATCATCAGAAAAAAAATTTTGAAAGAAGTTTATGCTAATCATTTCTTCATATCTACTTTTTTTAGAGAGACAATCTGTCCATTCTTGATTATAGATACTTAAATCTGTTGGTGAGTAAAGTGATCACAATTTGATTATTTTACTGTTCAATTTCCAGATGAATTGATTACATTTTTCTCAGAGCCTCAGCTTCCCACAACTTATATGCTTAGAAGTCTCCAGAATACCTTTTCTTCTGGGACATTTTACTGCTTTCCACCACTTACTAGATAAATAAGAGAAGATAGTAGGGTCATGGAAAGGTCTTCAGAATTGAGCACTGCTAACACAGAACACTTCTTTCATAAGAACCTGCTCTTATGCATTCAGTTTTGCACAACTAAGTATGAAAAGCATTCACGTTTCATCTATATTAAATGTTGCAAATTGCATTCTCAAAAGTCCCTGAGTTGTACCTAACAGTCACACTAATACTTTAAAATAGCATGAACAAAGCAGGAAGTTGCATCCCTAAATAAGACAAGAGGTTGGCTTAAAGCGTCACCATGGGACATTTCATTTATTTTGAACTTGTATGCAATGATTTGTTTATTTCTAGGTTTTCAGATTTCAAGCAAAAAATTATAGAGGTAAATGTACTAACTTTTTTTATCTAGGTTGTTACTTTTCATAGCTCAAGTGAGAGGTTTATCTATAGTCAATCGTCTTAAATGTCATGATGGTTCTTCTTTTCCTCCTCCTCCTCCTCCTTCTTCTTCTCCTTCTTCTCTTTCTTCTTTTTTCAGGGCCTATTGTCCTTGCATACACATCCAAGCTTCCTGCCATGTTATCCAAGACTCTGTGTTTCAGACTGTAAAGATAATGTTAAAGGAATGAACAGAGTCTTGGTGGGATGGCCAGAGATGACCTCCTCCATGTGAAAGATAAGAATAGTGTAGGGGTGTCTGGCTGGTTCAATTGGTAGAGTATGAGATTCTCATCTCTGGGTCATGAGTTATGTCCATTTTGGGTGTAAAGCCTACTGAAAAAAACAAACAATTGTATGGAGAAGAACAAGAGAGTCTGATGTGGTAGAGCTTGGTGTTTTCAAGGAATGGAAGGAAAACCACTATAGCTGAAGCATAGGGAACAACGGAATGAATGGAGACTCATTCAACCTGTGACTGGGGAAGTTGTGCCTTTTCCATACAACCAAGACCTCTGATGTGGACATCACTGACTCTTGTGTAAAGTGTTGGTCCAATGCCCTGTGTTCATAGGAGCCGATGCCACATGGCTCCTCCTGCCAGCTTTGTGCCCAGCAAGTTGGCACTACAGTGGGTGAGCAGGAGACACTGTGATGCACTCTGGTTCCAGGACAGAGTTCTGTGGAAAAACCTTCCCTGATGATTCAAGACAACTTTAGACTCAGAGCTACTTCTTACAAGCCTGCAGGATTATGCTGCTCCAGACTCTGACAAGGAGAAATTTAGAGATAACCAGAAAACAAAACAAAACAAAACAAAATTATGACTCATTCAGTAAGCATGCAGTCCAGTTTGTGAGAAATTCATGGATTTTCCCACACAGGGATAGGATGAATGAATAGGAGACATGGGGAAAGAAACCATTAATGTCCATATCGTCCACTTAACTGTAAATCCCATTAAGAAAAGAAGGATGGTGGGGCACCTGGGTGGCTCAGCAGGTTAAGCCTCCACCTTCGACTTGGGTCATGATCTCAGGGTCCTGGGATCGAGCCCCACATCGGGCTCTCTGCTTGGCGGGGAGCCTGCTCCTCCCTCTCTCTCTGCCTGCCTCTCTGCCTACTTGTGATCTCTCTCTCTCTGTGTCAAATAAATAAATAAAATCTAAAAAAAAAAAAAAAGAAAGAAAAGAAAAGGATGATGGCTAGGTTTGCTTACTGTCGTATTGGTGAAGTCTAGAAGAGTGCCTGGTACATGGCAGGTACTAAAATAGTGTTTGCGGAATGCATGAATAAATAGCTGATTGCAGGTCTGAGAAGACAGGAGGTGAACCTGGATCATCTTGCTAGGCTGGAAAGTAAGGAAGTGATCTGCAAATGCATGGGCTTAACAAAAGCATCCAGCTTGAAGAGACTTTCACTAGCCAGATCAGAGGCAATTTTAAGCATCAAAGTAAATAAGGACAGTGATCCAGTAAATAAAATAGAAACCTAGGAGTCTATATTGGTAATAATTAGAGAGTTTAAAAAACTGGGGAAAGGGAGAGCTTTTCCTTAGAAGGTAATTCAGAGATAAGTGTGAGTGGGGTAGTAGAATTGGAAATTCGCCATTTTTCAGTTGTCATAATAATTTGGGCAAGGATCATCAATAGATGCTAAATCTGGGGGAAGAATGTGATGAAGAACAGGTTATAACTGTGAATGTATAAATATATGTTCTTCACATGACTAACCTTCAGAATGCTTATTGGTTGCAGTAAGTGCCAGCTAATGATATGACTGAGATGAAATGCCATCTAAATATAATGTGTGATCTTAGACTGGATTCTGCACTGGAGATTAAAAAAAAAAAAAAGAGCTTTTAAAGGATTTTATTGGCACAACCAGCAAAATGGGAATATGGACTGCTTAGATAAAAAGTACAGTATCGGGGTTAAATTTCCTCAAGTTGGTTACTGTACCATGGTTCCATAAAGCAATAGCATTCTTCTTAGGAAATACATACTGAAATGTTAAGGGATAAAGGGACGTGATAGATGCAACCTATCCTAGAGAAGTTCAGAAGGGAAATATTATACATAACACATGCATACAGACAAAGAAAGAGATGACAATTATGGTCAATGTTAAAATTTGTGTATCCAAAGAAGGGTGTTATGCTCTGTATTATTTTTGCAACTTTTCTGTGAGTTTGAAATTATTTTCAAATAGAAGTTTAAATAATGTAGCAAATGCATAATACAAAACAAAATAAGGTCAGAAAGGGTACAAGTCAAGTATTACTGCTGGTCGAATAATGGGAGAAATTTTGACCAGAGGAAATGAGAGAACAAGGAGGTCTTAAAGTCAGGAAAAAACAAACAAACAAAAAACCAAAGAGCAAAGATAAGGAGGGGAAGTAAAGGCATAAGGGAGAAGAGTCCCATTTAGCTAAAGGTTATGAAATTATAAAGATAAATCAACAATAGTAATTTGGAGATATTTTGTGAGACGATATCTTGAATATCCAACTGCATATTACCAACTCAAATTCATGCAATTATATTATTAATAATGCATTCTGTCCTAATGTATGATAAATTTCAATAAAGGCCATAAAGGAATTTTTGCTAGTATGATTTCAGAGAACAAAAGATTATTTCTAGCTCTTTCTAAATCTAAACAAAAAACAATCAAATAAAAAAATCCAAATATGCTGCTCATATATTTAGCTATGAAACTGAAACCCACATAGGCCGCTCAGAAAATTAAAAACAACAACACAGAGGCAAATTATTACAGCGAGCTTTGGAATTCAAATTCTCTCAAAAATTTCATTTTCTACAACTATTTGTTAAATTGCTGAGAAATTATTTGAAAAAAGTTCTGCATGTGCTGATCATCGGCAGCTCTTTTCTTTTCTCAAGTTACTTGAGCCTGCACGATCAATCCTTTATTCAGCTTTTAAATGAAAAACGAATTCTCATCTCAAGCCTCCCCTCTTTTAGCTGAGAGCTCCTTTGCAGCATGCAAACTACTCCAGTTAGCCAGCTGCATGCTGACTCCTCTACACTCTAGGCAAGGAACACATTCTGCCTGGCCCTGGTGGGAGATACCAATTGACCCAAGGACACAATGTTTCACAGGATCAAAGGCAGTGGTGAGGTCAAGGGGGCTGAGGCTGGCACAGCCAGGAGGTTTAGCCCCTGAGGAGGGTGTAATTGGTAGCTTTGTGTTTCAATAGAGTGAAGTGGGTAAAAGCCGGATTAGAGAAGGTCAAAGAGAGAATTGGAGGAAAGAAACTTGGGGGAACTGGTGTGAACTTTAGCCTAAGAAGAATGACTTAACCAAAAGAACAAGGTTAAAGGGAGAAGTAATCAAAGCCCATGGAGTCCACAGGGGATATTGTACTCTCCTGGGATGTAACTCAGGGTCTGGGCGAGATGGATGTAAGGGAAATGCATTCTAACCAGATGAGGGAGTTGAAAATAAGGGCTACAGGAAAAGCTACTGATTATGAAACAGAGTTGGGAAAATCAGACCTGGAGAAGTTGAATCCAACAGAGTGTAATAAGAAGGGCATTTAAATCCATATGTCAGAGTGGTTAATGGATTAGAAGCTGTGAAAAGTACAAGTGGGACAAGGATAAAAGAGGAAAGAGTGTTGCTAAAGAAAAAGGAACAGAGGCTTCCAAGAGGAAATATTTTATGTTAAAAACAGTGGCTAAGCCAACAAAAGGGGCTCAGCACAATGTTCTTTTATATAGGTGCCTGTAAGATTTGTTATTTAAAAAAGTTTTAATCACAGAATATTTGTTTCATAAAAAGATGGTGTTTAATATACATAAAAAAACAGAAGGTATATTAATAAAATGAGTACTCATAAACCTATCACCCTAGCTAAGAACTAGAACATTATCAACACCACATAAAAGGAAAGTCCAAGTTTTCTTCCTTCCTCTGACTCTTTGCACAGAGGTAATGTGAATTCACAAATATGGGGCTTAACCACTTCTTTTTTATTAAAGATTGTATTTATTTATTTGCCAGAGAGAGCATGAGCATGGAAAGGGTCCAGGCGTCCCTAGCCATTCCTTTTAAAAATACTTTTCCCCTATATGTATCCATCTCTTAACATGATATTGTTCAATTTTCCTTCTTTTTGAGCTTCATAGGTATGATTCTGAAGTTCCACTCTATGTGGTTATATACTTTATCACCAATGTTTACGTTTTTTATTAGTCAAGGTTCTCCACAGAAGAGACGCAGTAGGAGATATTATACATGGATACACAAAATTTAAGGTAAAAACATATTTATGCTCATTTATATTATGTTACATTTATATTAATTTATATTAAAAAATAGATACATCATGGGGCACCTGGGTGGCTCAAGCGTTAAGCCTCTGCCTTCGGCTCAGGTTATGATCTCAGAGTCCTGGGATTGAGCTCCACATCAGGCTCTCTGCTCAGAGAGGAGTCTGCTTTCTGCCCCATGAGCTCATGTCCACTCAGTCACCATTTTATCATTTCCTCATTCTCCTGTCAATTGACCCTTAGATGTTTCCATTTCTCTGGTGTTATGAAGAAAGATGCACTAGACATTTGTGTGCACATGCCTTTGAGCGCAAATGCAAGAGTTCCTCAAGACTATAGGAATGGAATGGATAGTAGACAGAGTATGTAAATTCAACTTTAAAATGTTTGCTACAGTGATTGTATCAATTTACATTTCTCTCAATACATCTAAGTAGGCAGAGTTGTGCTTTTAGTATTCAAGTTCCAAAAAACGGGGTTAGATACATGAAAGCAGTTAAATTCATTTGACAATTTGATCCGTATCCACTCTCTCCCCCCTTATAGAACCATACTTACCCCTAGACTATTTAGAAGTTGGAATGAGAAGTGAGGCAAGTTTGATGAGATAGTTTAATAGAGACATTGTAAACCATTCCTTCCTGCAGCAAGTATTTATTGAGCATATGCTACGTACCCAGCACTGTGCTGTGCATTGGGGAGGGCACATAATAGATGCCCCATCTATGGTTTCAAAACTAAGAATCTGGAAGGGAAGTGGATGGATTAATAGGCAATTATAACAGTGCTAAAACGAAGTTAGTATACAAGATGTCATTCACGTGCGTTTGCCACATGAGACAGTTTAGTTCTAAATGACCCGCTCCTTAGAATAATAAGCATTGATTTCTAGGGTAGTTGTTCTTAGCCTGTTGTTTCTTTGCTGCATATTTGTTAACAAGTATATTTATTAAGGATGCAAGATCTTTCCTTTGCATAATTCATTTTCTGCAGCTACTCTTCATAATCAGGTCTTCGCAGTCTGTAATAAGCGTCTTTATAGGAATGCATGACTATAAAAATAGGCTAAAATTCAATACACAGAAACAGTGAGCTTTAGACCAGCTACCAGGAAGATTTATTTTAGCAATATAGCTCTATGCGAGACTGCTGCCTGGTACTTTTTATCCAGCTTACAACATTTTATCTCCTTATGTTGGCCAGAGTTAGTCCTAAGAGTAGGATTCATCTTTAGAAAACCTTAAGTGTCAGTAAACTACACTGGTCTTACAGAAGACTCCAGCCCCATGATTCTGAGTATGGCACAACATCCCCGGAACATAACACCTCCTTCAGGCTCCATACTTTACTGTCAGTTTGCCTGTCTCCTTCTGGGAGTAACACAAGGTGTCACAGGACTTGCAATGGCACCACAGAAGGTGGGAGGAGGGAGTGGGTAGAGCACAGAGCTGAAAGCAGGGCCATTGAAATGTACTAATCTTTTGAGTCTTTGGCTGGGGGAGCCCTGCCCTACTTTTCCAGAATGCTGATAGTCGGTCATGTGATGTCTTTTCACCAAATTCCCTTGCACCCACCAGGCAATTAGACAATTTTTGGAGAAACATAATCTTTCCAGAGACGAGATCTCATACTGACGATATTTCTTTGTCACCAAAAGCCTTGTTTACTTCACAGCTAAAAATCTTCCAGTTTAGCTCCTAAGTGGACAAGCCATGCCTACGTATGTCACACTTCCAATAGTGAGCAAGTCACACAAACGCTGAGCTCTAATCAGCAACTTTGGAATCGCCAGCCTTAAATGTGAATGTTCAGGGGCACCTGGGTGGCTCAGTGGGTTAAGCCACTGCCTTCGACTCGGGTCATGATCGCAGGGTCCTGGGATCGAGCCCCGCATCGGGCTCTCTGCTCAGCCTGGAGCCTGCTTCCTTCTCTCTCTGCCTGCCTCTCTTCCTGCTTATGATCTCTCTCTGTCAAATAAATAAAATCTTAAAAAAAAAAATGTGAATGTTCAGCTAAGGATCACTATATATTTGAGGAACTCATCCGACATTAAAGAGAAAAACAAACAAATAAACAACAAAAAAAGGACCCGTTAAAAACAGAGATGATGCAGAAGAAAACAAACAAAAATCTATATTTAATATCTTCAGAGCAATAAAAGATACTACGTCAATAAAACAAACATAAGAGGTTATAAAAAATCAAGGAATTAGAAAGAGCCCTTAAAATTAGAAATATGGTAGCAGAATAAACCAATAAAAGGATTGGAAAATGAAATTGAGGAATGCTCAGAAAACAGAACAAAAAGAGACAGAAAATGGAGAAGACTGGAGGAAATTAGAAAATCAATGCAAAACATCTAACATCAAACTAATAAGAGAAAAATTAAAAAGGTGGGAGATTACCTTATTATAAGATGTTATAAAGAACTTTCCAGCTATACAGTTCTTTAAAAAAAAAAGGGATCTTCCTTTTTTTCCTTCTTAGGAGGCTGCTGGGAGATACCTTCAAGCAAAGTAAGGGGTAAACAAAGAAAGAGCAACATCAAGAAAAATGAGTATGCTGGGACGCCTGGGTGGCTCAGTTGGTTGGACGACTGCCTTCGGCTCAGGGCGTGATCCTGGAGTCCCGGGATCGAGTCCCACATCGGGCTCCCAGCTCCATGGGGAGTCTGCTTCGCTCTCTGACCTTCTCCTCGCTCATGCTCTCTCTCACTGTCTCTCTCTCTCTCTCAAATAAATAAATAAAATCTTTAAAAAAAAAAAAAAGAAAAATGAGTATGCATCAAACATGAAAGAAGCAAGAAAGGGAAGCCCTAGGAAATTCTATGAGGAGAAGTTAAACACCTGGAAACACAAGAGAGTTAGAGAAAAAAGAAGAAGCAATGATTAACTTTTTAGGAAAAGTACTATACATGAAAGGAAATGTAAAAATAGCTCCCTTTTTGACTCAATCCAATACCTGCATAGTTATAATAATAGAGAATAAAGATTGTGAAAAAACAGGATTGGAGGAAGAGGGGACAGGAAGTAAGGGTGAGTGGATGCAGGAGAGTTGAAGTCTCAGCCATCATAGTAAGATCAACGTACATCTAAAACTGATGAACCAAGAAGTAGCAGGATAAGCATAATATGGAAAAATATGGAGGCACCTGGGTGGCTCAGTTGGTTAAGTGTCTGCCTTCAGTTCAGGGGTCCTGGGATTGAGCCCTGTGTTGTGGGCTGGGGGATTCCGATTCTCTCTGCCCCTCACCCTACTCCTACTTGTGCTATCTCTCAATCTTCCTCTCAAATAAATAAATAAATAAATAAGATCTTAAAAAAAGAAAAACATGGAATGACACATCAGAAGAAACCTATCAAAGAGCAGAGAGAGGTGGAATCTGAGGAATGGTCTTAGGGAGACAGGAAATGTTGGAGCAGGGGCTGCTGTGTTAACCATAAACCCTATAAACTTCATGTTTACTGGGTCAAAGGATTTGATAATTTTTTGAGGCTTTTAAAATATATTAATCAGTTTTCTCCACAGCTCACTGGCAATGCAGAGTGTACCATTTTCCTTACATCCCCCTCAATGTGGGGTACCCCCTCAAGTTTTTCCCCATCTGATGAGTAAAATCATTTTAAAATTCGTTTAAAAATTATTTTAGGACACACACACATGCACATATTTGGGATGGATGGGCAGAGGAAGAGGGAGGGAGACAGAATCTCAAGCAGGCTTCATGCTCAGCATGGAGCCCGACACAGAACTTGATCTTATGACCCTGAGATCATGATCTGAACGAAAACCAAGAGTGGGACACTCCACTCACTGAGTCACCTAGGTACCCCCAGACTTGATATTTTGTTTTATTTTATTTTACTTTACTTATTGGTAGTGCCTTAGACAAATAGAATACATCTATGATAAATGATTCAAGCCTAACATAAGTATGCAGATTGAAACATGATGGTGACCTTTTAATCTTTTTATTTTCTATCCCGTTGCCTAGGAGTAATCAGAGTTAACAGATTTCAGTTCATTTTCTTTAGATTATATGTGTGTGTGTGTGTGTGTGTGTGTATACACACACATTTATGTACATTTATATATATGTATATACAATATTACATTTATATATATAAACATACACTATATGTAAATCTTATTTTTATATAAATGGAATTATACAATCCATGATGTTTTGCAAATTGCTTTCTAACCTTGACTATATCTTGGAAATCTCCCCAAGTCAAGTTTTTAAATTTTTTTAAGGTTTTATTTATTAATTTTTCATAGAGCACAAGCAGGGGAATAGCGCACAGAACAAGCGGAGGGAGAACCAGGCTCCCTCCGAAGCAAGGAGCCCAATGTGGGACTCGATCCCAGAACCTTGGGATCATGACCTGAATCTAACAGATACTTAATCAACTGAGCCACCCAGACATCCCCCCCCCACCTTTTTTTTCCCCCAAGTCACATTTTTTAAAACACTATTTGCTCTTACACATTTTAAACAATGTGCTGAGGTCAATCCATGGACCCCTATGAGGTAGGTGGACCCCTACCTCATACTAGTTGTGATCATTTCACACATGCACCAAGACGGTGTGAAAAGTTTATAGTACACACATTGAGGGTCTCTGGCAAGGGCAAGGCAGGTGCTCAAGCTGGTCTGACGTTCTGCCTTGAGAAGGCAGAGAAGGGAGGCTTTATGGTGGTCATGGGGTGTGGCTGGGCTACAGTTTCCCAGACCCAGACTGTGGCTTGCATGGTCTGAATTTGCTGCTGGTGTCAAAGGAGGAAGCACTGGGCTTTCTTATCAGCTTGCTCAGCCATGGGGTAGGAAACAGGGGAGGGGTGGGCCTTGAAAACTGTCAGCAAACATCAAAAATGGAGTCAGACTCTTTATGACACAGTATTTGCTATTCCTTGAGAGCTTAGTTACACAGATCCTTTTTACTCTTGGAAAATGATCTTCCTGATCTCAAAAAAGTATATTGAGTTAAGTGACAGACAAAGGTAATGAATTGGTGTTTTTTGTTGGTTTTTGACCTCCCATGCATGACAGCCATGCTCCTGATGGCAAAGGAATGGCAGTGACAAGCCACCATCACGCTGGCATGCATAGCAGCATTCAGCACCATTGAGAGTCTCCATCTGGAGAGGCCAGTGTCCTCGTACTCCTCTGGCGCAGGTCTTATTTTATTGCTTTGTGCAAACCAACCGGCCTCATTCCTGAGAGTCCATTGTGCCGGCATGGCTGTGCCCAGCTTCCCAAGGTGACAAATGTTGCTTCAAGCTTGTTTTCCATGTGCCTCTGCATGGCTTTCTCGGTCTCTTTAATGGAAGTGAGTTAGAGTCTGCTTTGGTCCCAGGAGGAGGACTCATCTCTGGTCTTCCCCCCCCTCCGAGTTCTGTAGCCACAGAGATTAAAGGTGGAAGGAGGCCTTCTATTTTTCCAATCTCAGAACCACAGAACTATTGTCTACTCAGCAAGTGTAAAGGGCTAAACGACAGTATCCAGAAGGCATGCCGACTGAGGCTTAATCACTGAATTTTGGGTAAAAGCTTGAAAATGGCCTGTTGATAGTACATAATAGCCAGAACAATTATTCTCTCCCTTGCAAAGAGTTGTAATTAACATGGAAATGTAGAAGAAAAGGCTGAGTTGTGAACAGAAGGGCTAAGGCATGAAGAGCTTGGCTTCCCCAGAAGCACTAAGAGCACTAGGAAGTGTTTAGGCCCAATTTGACATTTCAGATCAAGCAGATTAAAGCTCATGGTTTTTTCCACCTGGCATAATCCTAGCCCGTGGAAGCCACAGTTAATAATTATTTCCCTGAGCCTAGAGAGAGTTACACAATAGAATACCTTTTATCCTGGCAAACCGAGCATGTATTGTGGCCAGCGTTTTCAAAGCTGGCAGACAAAGGTTTGGCCTGCTCGGGGTGAAAATGTCCTTGGCATGACAAGTGCTTTTGTTCTCTTGTCCTCTACCACTTTCTGACCACGTTTGCATCACTAATTTCTCAAATCCACTGTGCTTTTGCGCTTCAGGCGGACTTTGCACTTGGAGGAACTTAGGGGCCAGTGGAGAAGTAAGGAAAGTTCTTATGACCGAACATGTTAAGGACATATCAGCCACAGGTGCACGGTGGGTCTTGTCTTGCCTTATTCAGTCAAGTGTCTTGGGAACCTGAAGTGCTGATAGACTGAAGGGTAAGGATTCGGTCACTCACGAATGACAACAATGCAGAATCACCCCACACATAAGAAGTTAGAATCTGAGGCAGACCCACAGATGAAAGTGGGCACCTGCTCTGTCCAGGGTGCTGAGCCAGGTATGAGGGGACATTCAAAGCAAAGTTGACAAGATGGCAGACAACGCTCCTAGAAAAAAAAGTTCTATGCCAGAGTTTCTGCCATTGACTCACTGTTATCAAACCACAGGCACTGGCTTGTCACTCTTTAAAGATAAACTTTTGCTCAGTTACTTTTCCTAGAGGTAAGTCTTTGAGGACAGGTACTAACCCACTGATTATTGCAGCTTCTTCCTGGAGTTGTAAGAAAAGGTCACAAATACCATCAAATAAGATAATGTGTGTAAAGCACAGCCCTGTGCTGGGAACACAGTGCTTAGTTAACCGTTGTTATGTACTTAAAGATATTTGTTTTATTCCTTCTATTTCATACATGTACGTCTTCCTTTCCCACTCATGTCCTTCGTCAATTTCTTTCCTCTCCCCTTTCCTCTCACTGACAGATCTTGATATTATTGTTGGCTATCTCTCTACACAGATGCTCTCCCTTGTTTACTTGGCCATAAGCTCTTGAGGATAAAACCTGTGTTTCTTATCTCTACTCAAATCGCCTAGCACACTAGCCTCACTGGTGGTTTGATTTAGACACATCAGAAAGTGGCCTGTAAATACAATATCTTATCCCTAGAAGGGGTTACTTCTCAATGGGAAATGCCCTCCCCATTATATTTTTACTCAGTTTAAAGTGGGGCTAGATACTAAGCCCAGAGTTCCTAAGTATCACCACCTTGCCTGCCCAGAATGTGTAAAAAGATGTGGGGAAGGGAGGAGCCAGGCATATGTGTTCCTAAGCAACTGATATCACTCTTTACCTGTATTTTTATTTATTTATTTGACACAGAGAGATCACAAGTAGGCAGAGAGGCTGGCAGAGAAAGAGGAAGGGAAGCAGGCTCCCCGCTGAGCAAAGAGACCAATGCGGGGCTCAATCCCAGGACCCTGGGACCATGACCTGAGCTGAAGGCAGAGGCTTTAATCCACTGAGCCACCCAGGTGCCCCTTTTCCTGTATTTTATGGACTTCAAACCTGACCACACAGCCTTCCTGAGGAAGCTTGTAGCAAACGTATGGGAGGAGGATGGTTTCTTTGGGAGCTTTCTCTCTGCTGCCTGAACTGAGAAAAAGATTTTCTAAAATCATGGACTTTTGGCTAAAGGATTGACCCCCTGCAGGTAATACATGCCCAGAGAAAAGTCTTGGACAGGAGTCCTTAAGAAAGATGCAGACGTGTTCTTCCCTTTTCTGAATAAGAAAGAGATGATAAAGGAAAATGCTTCATAGAGATAGAATTTTCCTCTGGAGGAGGAAATACCATTCATTGGTCATTATTCCTGGGTTCTGGTGTGTGGGTATCAGTCACTGACTCCAATCCTCTTTTATCGGAGTCTCTTCCTCTCCATGTTCCAACCTGTTTGAAGCACTCATTGCTGTCTCTCTGAAGCATGCTTCCTATCCAGACCTTCAGATTCCAGGTACCCACTATGGTTCCTCACCATGTCCAATGACTTCTCCCTCATCCTACTGCATCAGTCACATCCATCAAATATTATCTTTCTCTTGTGCCATTTGTTCAGGCCCTGATTGCTGACTTGAAATTCATGCAGAGGATTCCTTGGGCCATTCCAAGGCCTAGGCTCTGTTATATAACACATTATTTCCATTTTAACAAGTTTCTCCTGGGAACGCAATGTTTCAAATCTAATAATTCTTTTTTTTTTTAAGATTTTTAAAAAAAATTTATTTGACAGACAGAGATCACAAGTAGGTAGAGAGAGAGGAGGGGAAGCAACTCCCCACTGAGCAGAGAGCCCGATGCAGGACAGGGCTCGATCCCAGAATCCTGGGATCATGACCTGAGCCGAAGGCAGAGGCTTTAACCTGCTGAGCCACTCAGGTGCCCCTCTAATAAACAATTCTTAAAGGTGAAATTATCAGGCATAAACCCAGACTAGTGGGAATGGTCTATCTGGGTAGGGAAGGAGATGGAACTCGAGACTTCGGTGTTCCATTTCTCACATCAGAGCAAAGCTTTACTTTGTAACCCTCAGTTACCATTACTGAGAAGTACCCTAGTGTGTTGTGAGAATGATTTTCTGGCTTGGGCATCAGGAAACCTGAGTTCCAGTTCCAGTCTGTCGCTGTATGGCTGTGATATTAGGAAAGTCTGGGTCTGAGCTTCTCATCTCCAAAATGAATATGAGAGATTAGGTAATCTGCAAAGTTCCTTTCAGCTACGATTCTATGAGTTTCTGATACAGAGCTTCATAGGATTTGATTTAAACATGGCAGTAGGAGATAATCAAATGGTACTTAGAGAGGAAGGATGGATGAATATGAAATGCCACTGTAAATCTGATAGTTTTGTTGGCTCTGTGAAAGGCAACTTCAGAGGCAGTCCTTTCCTCAGCAGCTCTAATTTGTATGGAACTTCTGTTTCTGAAGTAGAAAAACTCAGTGCAAACACTTTCAATTAAGTTAAATGACTTCATGTTCTGTTAAGTTCAGGCTGGCTAGGAATTTCATGACTTTCCCTGACTTTATTACAATAATGCTTAGCACTAGGTTCACATGGGTGATGTCTACTCGACAGTATTTTCATAATTGTACAGCTATCATCAAATTATGTTGATTCATGGCTGAATGAAAAATGACAGTGAATAGCATAATTGTGAAATTTCACAAGGCACTGACATTTGTGTTTAAAGCACAGAAAATTTAGCAAGTATGACTACTACAATGGAAGTGCAATTGTGAAGACTTCATGGAAAAGTTCACGGATTCAAATGTAATTAAGCATGAATTAAACATGATGAGCTACAGGGCTAATTCCTGCACGGCGAAGCTACATTATGGAAATCTGCTTCAGAAATATGACCAGCTCCTTTTTTAACATATGTCAGATGCCTAACATATGGTCTCCTAAGGCCTCCAGCATACCTTGGGTGATCCAGGGCAGTCAGCGTATGCTTGGCACTGTTGAAGGTCTAGCTTATTGAGCCAAGAAACTAGGGAACATAATGGGAAATCAACCCATGCTTGTCAGAATCTCTCTGTTCCTTTAGAACAAGTATTATAAATTCAAAGAGAAATTTGAGCCTTTGTAGGATATAGTGCTTTCTTCTGCTTTTCATGCTGGTGCAATGAACAACAAATCGTGAATATAGACTAATGCCTACTTACAATTAATTATAGAGATGATGACGAAGTAAAGAGGGAGATTTCATAAGCCACACCTATAAACAAAATAAACTGCTTGACAACAATATACTTTGCTGTGGCTGAGGAACTCAGACAATCTGGGAAAGAGCTTCCTATACTATCTCCCTTTCCCCGACTTCTCCTGCCACTTTTCCCCAGCTTTTTTTGTACCCTTCCCTCAACCTCAAAGAGAAAGAGTAAGAAAGTAGGAGTCTGAAAGGTAAAATTACAGGCTCAAATCTTTTATTGACTGCTATGATCTGCTTCCTTTGGTGTCAGTTTCCTTATATGTCACATTAGGATAATTACATTACCTTTCCTGACTGACAGGGCTCCTAAGTGAATGTGATGTTGTGATAAAGGCAGAAGTCTTTCATCTATATCCATATATTCTTCCATCTCTATCTCTATCCACATCTATTACCTAAATAGAAGACACACTTGTGCTTGGCTCTGTTTTTGGTCATATCCCCAATGGACTATGGGAGGTGATGATCAGAATAATGAAAATAACAACATCGATGATGACCATTTATTACATGTACTGTGCCAGGCACTTTATAAACACCTTATAATTGCTTTTTATGTTTATGTAGAGAATTTAATTATATGATATGATTCTTTCTGAATCCTGGAAAAGTGAAGAGTCAGAAGACTAAAAATGTCTAAAATTGAATAGCTGGTTTTTCTTTTTAAAACAATGTACTTCTCTGGCCATAATTACTAAAGTGAGATACATTTCTCCTTTATCAGCAGTGGTCTGTGGTCTTTGTGTTAAAAGCTGTGGCTATATCCAGTCCCAGTGAAAGATCTGGGGGAATATTAGGTCTTTTGTTGTCAGATCTCATAGTACTACAAAGGAAGTTTCCCCACCCAGCCCTTTTTGTTTCCCCTCAAACCCAAGTACACCCAAGTGACCCCTTTCAATTTGAAAGAGAGAACTTTGGAACTTGAGAAGCTCACTGCCCACAAATGGTGAAGGAGACTAATAACACAAACAGCTCTTAGGCCTACTTTAGATAAATAACAATGACAGATCATTAATAGAAGTTCAGGCATGTCTTAGAGGTTAATGTGAATGAGCACAGAGATGTCCTTTTGCAGCATAAATTTCAGTGCCTCTGACAGAGACAGGATCTGCCACCTGTGACCCTGCAAGATGGTTGTTTTTTTTAAGTAAAATCTTCCTTAAGGTTATAAGGGTTAGATGCCTCTTTTAGCAGCCTTATGTAATGTAGGTGGGTGGGAGAGGGCGATTCTGTTGATCAGCACGTTCTCATCATCATGTATCTGGAGAACATCAGTTGGAACTTCAGTTTCCACTGTGTGCAGTATAGTCTTTTTCATGCATGGGTCTAGCCCCAAAGATTTCAAATAGGTGAAAATGCAAAGAAAATGGAATTGAATCATTCCCAATTGAAATAAAAATAAGAAACAAAGAAAGGGTTATTATAATGTGCTTTTTAATCCCAAATTGCCTGTCTATCCTGATATGGGTTGCAAAAACCAGAAATATAGTTTGAACCTGCAAGGTCCTTAACTTGGCATCATATTAGCAGTTTTTCCCTATTAGCTTGGAATCTGAAGCCGACTGTGCCCATACTTAGCTTTCTGTGTGCCTTCACAGCTCTGGGATACAAATCATGAAATCCTCTGCTGATCATCTCAGTTATCATTTATTTATTGAACATTATTAAGTTCTTATTAGAATATTATCTAATTTTTCTAGCATTCTCTTTGTATGAGACACTCTCCTAAGCATTTTATATGTATTAACTCATGTATGTCTCCCAAAAATCTTTTGAAGTAGATATTATACATATCCAAATAATATATTATTAGAAGTAGTAAGGGTGTTCTTTAGAGTGTGAATCATTTGTATGACATGCTAGGAAGTTTTATTGTTTCCTTTATAGTATGTCTTTTAAGGAATAAAAGCAGAGAAGAACTCTGGAGGATATATTTAAGAAGGAGAAACAATGGGATATTTAGGAGTCCAGTGCTTTACTTCAGGAAAGTAATGATGAGAACCTGACCATAGTGATAAAAGTGGAGACAGACAAGAGTAGAGCTGTTAAGTACTGAAGAGGCAGAATCAATAGTGTTTGGCGACCAGTTGGGTGTGAAGGACAAAGGAGAGTCAGTGGTGGACTCCCAGGTTCCTGCTTTGGTGACTAGGGATGATCCAAGGAGTGATCAGGGACAGGCTTATCAAAGCAAGCATTTTTGTGAGGAAGTGTATTCATTCAATTTGGGATGGGATGAAATAGAAAGTGCTGGGAATTCCAAATAGAAATTTTATGAGATTTTTGGGCAAAGTAGTCTGGAACTAAGGAGATCATTGTTGCTATTTGAAAGTTCTATATGGATTGGGGCGCCTGGGTGGCTCAGAGGGTTAAAGCCTCTGCCTTCGGCTCAGGTCATGATCCCAGGGTCCTGGGATTGAGCCCCGCATCAGGCTCTCTCCTTGGTGAGGAGCTGCTTCCTTCTCTCTCTCTGCCTGCCTCTCTGCCTACTTGTGATTTCTCTCTGTCGAATAAATAAATAAAATCTTAAAAAAAAAAAAAAAGAAAGTTCTATATGGATAAATGGTCTGTGATGGCTGGTATGGATGAGATTTTGTAGGTAATGTTACACTGTGAGAAGAGAACGGGGGCAGAAGGACAGACATCAGCAAAAGAGACTACAAGGGAATGGAGAGGGGAGAGAATAAAACCGGGCAAGATTAGTTGCACAGAAGCCAAGAGAAGAGAAAATGGCCGATATTTTCAAATGCAGTAAGTTAAATAAAGAGAGAGAAGTGTCCATTTGATCACAAGCACGTTGTTGTTGATCTGGTGAGAGCTGGTTCACTTGTACCAAGTAAATAGGAGGTGACAAAGTAAAAAGCTTTGAATGCAGGCATACCTCAATTTATTGCACTTTTATTTACTGCACTTTGAAGAAGCTGTACTTTTTTACAAATTGAGGGGCTGTGGCACCTCTGTACTGAGCATGTCTATTGGCACAAATTGTCCAACGGCATTTGCTCACTTTGTGTCTCTATGTCACACTTTGGTAGAGTTCACAATATTTCAAGGTTTTTCATTATTATATTTGTTATGGTTATCTGCAATCAGTGATCTTTGATGTTATTCCTGCAATTGTTTTGGGTGTCACAAACTGCACCCACATAAGATAACAAAATTGATTGATAAATGTTGTGCATGTTCTGGCTGCTCCACCCACCAATCATTCTCACATATTTCTCCCTCTCCTTGGATTTCTCTATTCCCCAAGACACAATTATATTGAAACTAGACCAACTAATAACCCTACAAGGACTTCTAAGTGTCCAAGTGAAAGGAAAATTCATGTGTCTCTCACTTTAAATCAAATCTAAAAATTATTAAGCTTGTGAAGAAGGCATGTTGAAATCCAAGACAGACCAAAATCTAGGCCTCTTGCACCAGTTAGCCAAGTTGTGAGTGGGGGGAAAAAAAAAGTTCTTGAAGGAAAGTAAAAGGGCTACTTCAGTGAATGGACGAATGATAGGAAAGTGAAACAGCCTTATTGTTGATATGATTTGAGTGGTCTGGTGAGAAGATTCAAACAACCCACAATATTCCCTTAAGCCAAAGCCTAATCCAAGAGCTGGGCTTCAATTTGCTTCAATTCTAGGAAGGCGGAAAGAGGTGAGGAAGCTTCAGAAGAAACGTTTGAAGCTAGGAGATGTGATTTCATGAGGCTTATGAGGTTTAAGGAAAGAAACCATTTTCATAAAATAAAAGTGCAAGGTAAAGCAGCAAGTATTGATGTAGAAGCTGCAGCCGGTTCTCCAGAAGATTTGGCTAAGATCGTTAATGAAGATGGCTATGCTAAATAACAGATTTTCAATGTAGACAGAACACCCTCCTATTCGGAAAAAGATGCCTTCTAGAACTTTCAAAGCTAGAGAGGAGAATTCAAGGCCTGGCTTCAAAAGTTCAAGGGACAGGTGACTCTCTTCATAGAGGCTAATGCAGCTGTTGATTTAAGTTGAAACCATTCTTATTGGCCATTCCAAAATCCTATGTCCTTTAAGAATTACGCTAAATCTATTCTGTCTGTGCTCTATAAGAGGAACAACAAAGCCTGGGTGATATCATATCTGTTTATGAAATGTTTACTGAACATTTTAAGCCCACTGCTGAGAGCTACTTCCAGAAAAAAAAAAAAAAAAGAAAAGAAAAGAAAAAATAAAAGATGGCTTTCAGAATATTACTGCTCATTGACAAAGCTTCTGGTCACTCATGAGCTCTGATGGAAAGGTACATGGAGAGATTTATGTTGTTTTCATACCAGTTAATACAACATCCCTTCTGCAGCCTGTGGATCAAGAAGTAAGTTAGACTTTAGAGTCTTTATTTAAAAAATATATTACATAACATTATAGCTGCTATAGATTCCTCGGATGGATCTGGGCTGAGTAAATTGAAAACATTCTGGAAAGGATTCACTGCTCTCGGTGCCATTAAGAACATTCATGTTTCATGGGAAGAGGTCAAAACACCAATACAGGAACTTGAAAGATGCTGATTCCGACCCTCATGGATGACTTTTAGGGGGTTAAGACTTGAGTGGAGGAGGTAACAGCAGATGTGGTAAAAACAGCGAGAAAACTAGAATTAGAAAGAGAGCCAGAAGATGGGACTAAATTTCTGCAATCACGTGATAAAACTTTAATAGATAAAAAGGTTCTTCTAATGAAAGAACAAAGATGGAATCGACTCCTGGTGAAGACTGTTGAAGTGACATCAGAAGGTATGGAATATTACATAAATTTAGTTGATAAAGCAGTGGTAGGGCTTGACAAGACTGATTCCAGTTTTAAAGGGACTTCTATTGTGAGTAAAATGGTATCAAACAGCATTGTATGCTCCAGCAAAATCATTTGCGAAGGAAGAGTCAACTGTCGTGGTAAACTTAGTTGTCTCAGTTTAAAAACTTGCCATAGTCCCTCTACCCTTAAGCAACCACCCCTCTGACGATTCGGCAGACATCAACCTCAAGGCAAGACCTTCAACCAGCAAAAACATTACACTTGCTGAAAGCTCAGATGATGGTTAGCAATAAAGTATCTTTAAATTAAGGCACGTTCCTTGTTTTTTTGGACACACTGCTATTGCACAGTTAATGGTATAAATACAACTTTTATATGCCTAGGAAACCGAAAAGTTCGTTTGATTCACTTTATTGCGATACTTGCTTTATTGCCGCTGTCTAGAACTGAACCTGCAATATCTTTAAGGTGTGCCTGCATAAAAGAGCCTTTTAAGTCACCTGGGAAAGTAGGGAACAAAAAGTTAAAGGATAACTTAATTCTTTTAAAGAGGGAGAGACTTCTTTGCTAAGAGTATGTAGCAAGAAAGAAGTTGAAGATAGAGAAAAGGAAGGGAAAACCTTTGATGGAGCAAATTCTCTGAGGACTTGGAGAGAGTGTGATCCTGAATGCATGTAGGGGATTCGGCTTTAAGCAGCAGCAGAACTGCCTCTTCTCAAGTAAGAAAAAAGAAAGCAAAGATCTAGGCACTTTTTCAGGTCAAGTTGTAAGGACAAGAGCTTGAGGTGTTTCTTGCTCTGTGGCTTTTGTTTTCTCCATAAAATAGAAGGTGTATTTAGCTGAGAGTCAGGGTGGGAATGGGGCCTGATGGGAGCAGAGACAGTTTAAGAGTCTACTTGGATGTGAATATTTTTGAGTGGGACCTTGAGAAAGATGACAGCGTACACTGGGAGCTTGGATTGGGGGAGGGGGGTCATTAACTAGTAATTGTGCCATCTTAGTTAGATAGTTAGGAGAATTCTCTCTTGAGGTACCTGGTCACTAGGCCAGCTATATGAATGGAAAGTAGCTGGCTGAAATGCTCTAATGTTGGGAGTTTTCCCAGCAGGTTCATCAGAGAATCAAAGAACAAAACATGACCCATTAAGATGACTGTAATCTTACAGAATCTCAGTAAGATTCAAGGACAAGTGACTGTGATAGGGAGGGGGAGAGTCTGCCCTGTTGACATTCTATCCTCTGTTTCTCATTGTCCTCTTCCCACCATTCACAAACCATTTGCTTGGCCATGGACCTTGATTCCAGTTTACTAGTTCGCACTATCCTGTTTTTTAACACTGAATTCTGCTTCTAGCACCTTTCATAGTCCATGCCTCAGAAACCACCTGATACACAGAACTTCTACCACCTGGAAATCCCTTGTGATGCTCAGCCAGCTCCCTGGGAACAAATTCCTGCATATTGACTCCATTCCAGAGTAGACAAGCATTCACTACGCACACTGTGCCCAGTGTTTGACCTATTAAATCCTTCCTGGAGGTGGTTTCCTCTCCGGGTAGGTCATTCTTCTGCTATCCATAGTCAGGATATCCACATGGTCAGGATATGATATTTTCAGGGGAACTAGAAAAGAGAGGCTCAGAAAGCATTATCCTCATTTTTCGTTCACTAAATATGTCACCTGGAAATGGCAGAAAGAAGAAAAATCACTGTTGAAACATGTAGTCTCCTGCTCTTTGAGATTGAAAAGATGATAGCAAATTGTCAGGTAATACTGAGTGGCTGACAAATGGTCATATATTCAAATATTGGTCATATATCCAAATTTTCTGGAATAATTCCAGGAAATGAGCCCATCCCTTCTCTACATCTTTACCATGTTTTACTAGACCTGAGAGGGTCAAAGCCAGAGCTAGCCTTGTATTTTATGGATGTCAACAGGCTGCTGGCTCTCTGCCTGGAGTGTTCTGCTCTCTGCTTTGTATGCAGGTCATATCTGAGAGCCATTCTGTGAGGATGCTGCAGGGTTTCCATCTGTCTTGAGCTCAGCAGAACTTCAGGGATCGCAATAGGAGATTCACGTGCACTGACAGGATTTTTATTCCACCTGCTGTTGATGGTTGATAAAGAAGGCAAAAGTGAAAATTCCAAAAATTTAGACTATTCTTTTTATTTTCAGTATTTGTTCAATAAATATATATTGATCACCTACTAAGTGCAAAGTGCTTACTCTCCTTGGTGCTAAGCATACTATAGAGAACCCAAATAGACATCATTCTTTATAGTCCAGTAGAAGTAGAAAGACAGAAATTAAACTTTTTTTTCAAATAAATGCAAAATTTCAACAAGTGCTATGAAAGAAAAGTCCATTGTATTTTGAGTATATATGAAAGGTAGCCTGCCTCATTATGTGGGGGTTAGGGAGGATATCTTAGAGGAGGTGGCAGTAGAGTTGAGATATGAATGATCATTAGGAGCTAACCAGGTGGAGCAGAGTGGGAGGTATGGGAAAAGGACCTGAGCAGAAGGAAGCATTCCAGGGACTGAAGGATGGTTGTGGGCTCGAGTTCAAAGAGTGAGGTTAAGTATGGGGTAAAAGCAGTGCCTCTAGTGACTCATGTGGTCTCTCACCCACAAGGAACAGGGAGGCATTGAATACTCTTTTTAAAAAAAAAAAAAATGAATAATGTGGTGATCAGCTTCTATTTGTGAAATAATCAGTCACTTTGGCCTCAGTACAAAGGATGGATTCAAGGTGGGAAAAATGAATATTGGGGAAAAGAGTCAAGGGGCAACTGCAGTGGTCCAGCTCAATAATGACAGTAGGCTGGATTATGTTGTGTCTGTCATGCTGCCTTTTGGAGATAGAACAAATAGGACTTATTGACTAAGGTGCCTTAGGGCAGAGAGAAAGTGAGGAATAATGGATAATTTCTAGGCTCTGGCTTTGGTGACTATGTGAGTGATAGTGGCAGTTGGTGTTCAATCAGAAGACTGGGGGAGAAGGAATTTTGGTTAGTTGAATCCTGAAATTGATATCATAAAATAATGTGAGTCTCCCGCCCATTTCATGTAAAATTCAGAACTCATAAATTATTACTATTAATTTTTAGAATTGGAAACAAGTTGTGAAAAGTGTACTTGTAGGTCATTTGACATCATCTTTGGAAATGGTTATAGTCAGAGACAAAACACTCCATTTCCATAATATTTATATGGAAATGTGTAGAGCAAAAATAAAAAAGGAAGTAGGAATTTAAGGCTCCCACTAAGGAAGTTGTGTGTATGTGTTTTTTCTGTGTGTAGGGGTATATGTGGGAAGACCATAGTCAATAGATGAGCTTATTTCCTTAGCTACTACACCCATAAATTTGCTATAGTCTTCCCCCACCTTAGTGTGTCATAAATATAGTAGACCTTATCCTCCTGTGTAATGATAAATTGAGACAGATTTTCTCCTTATTGGTTTTATGGATATTTCTTCTCTCTAAAATCTGAAATAATGTTTTTTCTTTAAGTTACTGTAAATAACCATTCAACTTCAATGCTGAGTTTTTCAGCTCTTCCCGCCACCCCCCCCCCCAGTTCATTCCTATTGCTATTTCATGTTAGATGAGGCACTGGGTCCAATTATAGCTTTGCATTTAATTACAAACTTTGCATATGTGTGCATTAATTAGAAGATTTTATTGCTTTGTATTTTATGACTGGAGGTTGTGAACTATAGCAATCCAATATACCACTTAAGGGGATAATACAAATTTAGAATAATAAAAAGAAATTTATAATGATCATCTCAGGCATTCAAACTATTGTATAGAAAAATAATAAAGCATAAATACAATATACACAGGAGTCAAGCCCATTCTCCTTCTTTAATTAAGAGGTTTTATCTTGTAAAGAAGACACTTAAAAATCTGGCACAATATATATTTGACATTTATTTAGGCTAAGAATCTTAGCCTAAAAGTGGGACCTTAAAAGTATGTTTAAAGATGTCTGCCTTTTAGAAAAAAAAAGGATCATGATGTTAAAACCCAAAGCTCTACAGGCATTTGCATATGGATAAAATGGGTCACAGGACTGTAAGGAGGGCTATAGGTTGCTTGAAAAAGACTTCAGAGTCAAGAATCCTCCTGCTAGCAAAGAATAAACCTAAGTAACTTTGGAAAACAGTATTTTGATTGAATACTCTAAGACTAAATACAACAATAACTGTATATAAATGTTGTAATCAAGTTAATAAATGTGTTTCTCACAGGGGCATGGGATAGAAATTCTGAAGTACTTTATGTCTACTAGAGTTGAACAAAAGAGATCATAAATTTAGTTATATAATAATAATAAGGTAGATAATAACCCAAGTTTCTCACTATTGGAGAAAGACATTTTAGATAAGGAAAGGGGGGAGGCTAAAATAAAACCTGCGGTGTTGGACTAGAATTAGAGCTATTAGTATTTATTCATGGACTTTGATATAAAAATATATCAAAGTCCATGAATACTAATATCTCAAACTATCATGTCAGTAGCATTGTGTTAGGGTTGGGAACTTTTATTTGCCTAAAACAATGCCTGGCACATATTAAGTTTCTCTCCATATTTTTAACTAAATGAATAAGTGATATCCCTTGAACTCAGCATAGACTATGTTATATACATTACAAAAAATACAGATACATATGTACGTATGGGTTAGTATTTCAGAGCTCTGCTGTGAGGGCCCAGAGCAATGCCACCGCAGTAACAGTGAGTACACCTGGTTCCCAGGTCTTGGCTCCTAAACACCATTCTTTGAGGAAGGAAATCAGGGCTTCATAAAGAAATTATTAATTCCTGGGGTAGGGCAGGAAAGTTCAAGATTAATCTGGATTACCTTGTGATAATGAAAAGTGCTCAAAAAGGAAGGGTGCTTATTGTAAGGACACAGGAGTCAACCTGAAGGAACTCTTACTGACTAAAGCTAAAAAAATTTGAGAAAAAAAAAGTAATTAAAACATTGGATTATAACTAGGTATCCTCAGAGAGAGTGCCTAAAAAGGGACAGGCTTCATTGAGATGAGCTGATTCTAGAGACCATAAGGAATCCCAAAAAAGAGCTTGGATTCAGGCAAGGAGCTTCAGCAGAAATTTTCTCCAGTTGCCTGGGGAAAAAGGGACAGAAGCAGCCCCTGAAGAAGCAAAATCTGAAAGGGACAATGATGACAATGGCTAAGTGGGGCAAGAGACACTTGAGCTCTGAGGAAAGCCCAGCATTATGTAGGCAGAACAGGTTCAAATGGGAAGAGTCTGGGTTATGCTGGGTCATAGTGGTTGAGAAAAAACAATCCCACTCTCAGGATTTGGGACAGATCGGCCAAATGGTCCCCCTGTGTCTTTCCAAGAATAAAGAAAGTTTCCTTGGAAAGAGAGTGGGAAGGGGTTTGGGGCACTGGCATAAACTAGGTCCTGATCTGCACCTCTCCAAGTGAATATATTGGCTCCTCTCGGAGTGTGGGGCCTCCGGAAGGAGGACTGAGAGATCTGATGTTCCTCGACCTCGGGGCTCTCAAGAACTCTGAGGGCAGAATGTGAGCAGGAATATTACAAATTATGCTACAGAAAGCTGATGTTAATCAGTGGCATATGATCCCCTGCTGTCTTTCTTCAAGCTCTACTCAGACTTCTCCAGGTGGGGTGGTTTGAATAGCCAAACATCAGCCTAATGACTTTCCTTAGTTCCTTTTACTACTTCAACTAATTGCTTTAGATCATCCTGATTATTTCCAGGAAAAAGCCCCTTCTTATTACTATGTCAACTTTAAGTTAATTTCTTCTTCAGAATTATAAGGGTAAATTATATAAAAATATTACAAGTATCAGAAGAACCAAGGATTAAATAAAGCATCGGTAACCTCCCTTAAACATCGGATGGTGATAGGATAGCTGGATGAATGGAACTGTGATGACAAAGTTCTAGAAGACTGGTCCTCAGATCAAGATTCTTAGCAAGAAGATCCAAGACCAGTAATCCCTTCTAAGACTCAGTATGACCAAATCTCTGTCTTTTCAAAGGTGCTCCAAGCCAATATTAGTACAGTGGTGGTGGGAAACTGGGGTTGAGTAAGGATGTTGGTTGCCTATTTAGCACTCACTTCCAAGGCCCCCATATTCTTAACATAACTCAGTTTTGTTTAGTAGTCCACCATCCACACTGAAGCCATATGTGGAAGTGGGTCTTACCTCGCTCCAAGGGCCCCATCGGTTCAAGGAGTATTATTTATTCAATTACTTAAAAATTTTGAGGGAAACTTATTATGTGCCAGGCATTGTTTTAGGTAAATAAAAAAGTTCCAAATCCCAAACACAATGCAGTTGACGTGATAGTGTGTGTGTAAAGAAAATGTACAAATAAAGCAAAACATATGGCAATAAAAGCTAAGGAGGGAAACAAGGCCTTGGTAAATTCGGAAGGAAATGCTGGAAGACAAGTGTTGGGGAGCGGTTGTGATTTTAAAAGGAACCACAAGGAACAGCTTGATGACGTGACATGTTCTCCTTCCTCGTCTTGCTTTAAAATTCGGTCAAGTCTGCCGATGAAACCAGAGAAGTCTACCAGGGAACTCACAGGAAAACATTTCCTCCAACAAAGATAGAGGCACAGAACAATCTCTTTTCTTCCTCCAGATGTAGTTATAATTGGATGTGATGCCAGGAAGAGCTGCAGGCAACTTGCTACCGGCTTGATGACACCAAGAAAGGCAGGGTGGAGAGAGAGAGAGAGAGAGAGAGGAAATGAAATTGGGACCTTGATTATTTTTCTGAGCCCCGGAATTAATTAATCCTGAAGTCTGATCTCTGGCTGTGCTCCTTGTGATGTGAAATATTACTTTTTCATACTGTGTGTACCTGTTTAAATCAGGATTCCTTTTACTTGCCGCTGAAGGCATGCTAACTGATAGAGAATGGGTCCTTGTAGCTTCAATCAACTGCAATACACCAGTTTGCAAAATTCCAAGTGGCTAGGGGGTAGGGACTTGGGACATTGATTATAACACAATCTTTTTCCTATACTAAGTTCAGCCACCTCAGGCTTGAAGCAGTTGGGCTAAAAAAATGATGACCCATTAGAGATCATTTCCCCAAGATAATGACATAAGGCTTCTCAACGTCATTTTGGAAAACCTCTTGTTCAGGGAATCATGGCCCACAAACCCTAATTTACAACTAAGTATGGAGAAGAGCTGGGTGATAGAGGGGTCCATAGATGTAGGTGGAGCTCACTCTGTTATAAAAATAAGAGTGGCATTCCAGAGGATGCAGGGACATCACAGTGACTGTCACGGTAGCTGGAGGAGGGGTTCAAGGGGTGGCGGTGCAGCCGCACGGAGAACTGGCATTTAATTTTTTGGGTTTTTTAAAATTCTCAGTGTAACTGAGAAACACTAAGAACTGGTTTTATTGCCACAAGTTGCCACCTGTGTTAGAATACCTGGCCCCTTCCCTACAAGAGGTCCATGCCCTAACCCTGGAGCCTATGAATAGACAATGTTATATAGCAAAATGGACTTTGCAGACCTAGTAAAGGTCATCAACCTTGAGATGGGGTGATTGTTCTAGATTATCAGAGTGGGCCCAATCTAATCACATAAACCCTTAAAGGCTGGAAACTTTTCCTGACTGGAGTCAGAGAAATGTGATAAATGAAGATGCAGCAGAGATTCTAAGTGTAGAAGGGACTTGGCCACCTTTTCTGGCCTTGAAGATGGAGGAAGGGAACCACAAGCTGAGACATGTGAGTGGCCTCTAGAAGTTGGCAATGGCCCTTAGCTGCCAGCCAGCAAGGCAATAGGGATATCAGTCCTCTAGCAACAACAAGAAACTAAATTCCACTAACCATGTGAATGATCAAGGAAACAGATTATCCCTTAGAGGCACTAATAAAGGAACACAGCCTGCCAGCATTGTTTTTCCCCAGAGACATGCGTCAAACTTCTGACCCACACATTTTAATATAATAAGTGTGTGCTGTTGTAAGTTGCTAAGTTTGTGGTAATTTGTTATCACAGCAATAGAAAATGAATACACCTGCCTAGCACAGAGTGGTGTCCATAGTGGATGAAGGTCTTGATTGAGTTACTGGATGGTGTGGAGGAAGGAGAAAAATGGAGTGCAGCTTTGAAGCAGGAGACAGGAGACAAAGAAGTGGGTCTGAGTGTTGACCTAGAAAAGACATGGCAAGTGGCTAGGAGGCATATCTGTTGTATATAACAAATTACACCCAAATTCAGTGGCTTAAAACAACAAGTATCTTGACTCAGCCTCTTGGACTGCCTCAGCTCTTTGGTTCTTCCGCGGAGCCCAGTTGGGCTCTTGAACCATTGTGGTCAGCTGCCAGTAAACGGGGCAGCCAACTCGGGTTCACCTCACCCATTGTGAACGGAGGAGTCCAGATTTGTCCACCAGGGGGCTCAAGAGCAGCAAGTGAGACTTTTCCAGTTGTTGGTTTTGTCATAATTGCTATTGCCCCATTGGCCAAAGCAAGTCACATGTTTGGTCCACGGACACTGTAACTGTTCGGTAGGGCCACCATAACAAGATACCACAGTCCAGGTGACTTAAAGAACAGCAACTCATTTTCTCGCAGTTCTGGAGAATAGAAATTCAAGATCCAGGAGATGGCAGGCTTGGTTTTTTCTGAGACTTTTCTCCTGGGCTTATAGAGGTCCTCTGTCTTGATGCCTCTTCATATGACTTTTTCTGTAGGTGCATCCTTGGTGTCTCTTGCTCTCCTTACAAAGACAGCGGTGCAATAGAATTAGAGCTTCACCCTACAGGCCTGAGGGGGGCTGTTTGTTTGTTTGTTTGTTTGTTTTATAGTCACCTCTTTAAAGGCTTTATCTCCAAATGTGGAGATACATTCTGAGATTAATTGGGACATTAACATATGAATTCTAGAGGGACACAATTCAGTCCATAACAGTCATTATGATAGGAGACTACCCAAAGTTTCAGAGGGGATGGTGAAATGCATGCACAAATGGGGGGCGGGAAATTACTAAGGATCTACCACAGGTTATCAAAATGTGGGAAAGGAACTGAAAATTCACAGTATTCCCCAGGATTAATTTTGCTTAAGACACAATGTCTTACAGGAGGAGTCTTGCAACTATGGCTGTAGGCTAAATCTGCCCCCCAGTCTATTTTTGTAAAGAAAGTTTTATTAGAACCCAGACTCCCCATTTATTTGGGCACTGTTTGTGGCTTCCTACTCTAAGGGCCAAGCTAAATAACTGTGGCAGAGACGGTACGGTCTGCAAACTTTCAGCCTCGTCACTATTCACAGAAAAGAAATGTACTGATCCAGTGTTAGAGAACAATTAAGAAGGGCATGCATCTGGTGAAGAAAGGGTAAGCAATCAGATAACCAACAGCAGAAAACATAAGGTCCCAGGGAGGGAGGGAAGGTGGCAGGTACAATTTTCCTTGCTTACTTTAGGTAAACAAATTACCAGGTAAACAGTAGCTCTGGAACTGTTACAAGGATGGGTCCTAAAGGGTGGCTTCTGAAGTGCGCTGAAACTCTTAGAGCGTTGTTTTACACATGCCTTGGCCACCCATCCATCTGTTGCCCACACATCCTCGTCCTTTCAAGTATTATCTAGAGATATCCAATTGTCGAACACGGAGAACAAAGCGGGAGTCTCAGCTTTGATGGGGATTCCCCCTCCTATGATATTTCCTATTAAGCCTCATTCACACCCAATACGAAGGCAGTGCTGCTTTTAAAACCCATTTCACGTTTTAAAACCAATTCTGTTAAGCATGACTTCAGCTGTCACTTCTTGTTATTTTGGGAGAAGCTCGATGCTCATAGGTTTGAAACATCCCATCCAATTGTTCAATGGGCTTCTGATAACTATCCCTGCCCACTGGGTATGAAGTCGACACCAATTATGCAGCTGACTGCCTTAACGATAGAGTATTTTAGAACAGGCCACAATGTCTTGCCTTTCTTACCATGTCTGGAAAGGCCTCCGAAACCAGTGCAATTTTACTCCTGCTGCAAGTGCAAGATGCAGGAGACCTGGCAGAGTGAATGAAAGTAGATAGCAGGCTCAGGACTATCTGCAGGGCTGATGTGGTCTATAACCCCACTGGAATCAAGAGAAGCAGGCTTTTCCAAACTTGCAACAGCAGCCTTGTTCTGGCTCAAGCAGACCACTAGAGACGGAGGCACTGCCGGGTGGCTGCCGATGACAGCTCACCACGACCCAGCTCCCCAGTCACTACACTGATACGTGCATTCACCCTACTGGAGGAAAAAAAAAAAATCATCTCCTCTTCTACCCTGGGACACTACTTCTGTGGGCTCTGAATCCACTGTTTTACACCCACCTGCTGGTATGATATAAACAGCCGCAATAGGCATCAAGCTATGAAAAGCTCCAAGGAGCGCGACTGCCAGGCGAACTGCTTCCTTGCTCTGTACTGTTTGGTGATTGTAAAATGGAATGCCAGATTAGCACAGGCACACGGTGTTTGTGTAAGGAGCAGGGAGGGTGATTTTTCCCTGCTTCTCCTACCAGCTATTTCTTACCAGTCCCATTGCTTTCTATAAAAAACAAGGTATTTGTTAATGTCATTTCTTAGCAGAAATCCAAAGGACAGGATCACTGACTCAATCCCAGAGTGAAACCACTCTGTTTCTTTCTGCTTTCCTACTGCCAAGTGAGAGCTTCTGATGCTCCTGGCCCAACAGTCCACTGGCCTATACAACTGCTGGCTCATGGAGACTTCCAGAACAGCCGTTTGCAGTCCTCCGATGTTGTATATCATGAACTAGATAAACACAGCCACCTTTCCCAAATGCAGAAAGTTGTTTCCGAACACAAAAACAAGCTGATGAAGCAGGTAGAACTCCAGGCAGCCTGGAGGCTGCCTCCTTCTTTTGGAAGACTTCTACAGTCTGTGTGGGTAATCTATGTTAACATCTCGTCTTTAAGACATTGACCTCACTTTGATTCAGATATTCTAGAAAAGGATTCATTTCTTCTCCATTTCAAAGCTGTTTATCTGGCTCAGAAAATAGCTGCTTTAAACAGAAGCCTTTACACTTGTCTGGGTAAATTCTGTTCCAATTTTTGTTTTGGCCACAAGTCAAAGATAACAGCTGTGCGCTTGTGGGTTCACTGAACTCTACGTGCTTGTTGGCTGCATCACCAACCAGAGGGAATAACCAATAATTAGAACATTTCGGGTCATCTTGGGAAGAACAGAGTTTTCTCATGTTTGGAAAGGTGATGTGACCTCCCTCTGATTTTCCCAAGCGTGGATCTGTCAGCGAGTGTGCGTGGCGCTGAAGGGACGAGCTTGCTCTCACGGCCACCGTGTCCTCCCTCTCCCAAAATATCACCTGATAAATGGAGGCTTAGAACTATATTTAATGTTTTCCACTTCTCTCTGGCTCTGCAACAGGCCTGAACTGTGATAACAAGCCAAAGTACTTGTGTATTCCTAGCACTTCAGCATTTCTGATCATAATGATTTGTGACTCAGACCTTGAAAGCTGTGGGGTTTCTTCCTAGTTGAATCAATACAAGTTTACATAAATATATGTTTCTGTTTTCCTTTTGTTCTTGCTTCAGCATTTATGTTTATTTGCTGGCAACAACAGACTATGGAAGGGTGGGGGAAAAGAAGTGGAGCAGATAGAGAGATGATTCAGAAGAAATTACTTGGGTGGATTCTAATTTTTTTTTCCCCTGATTATGACTTTTTTTGTTTGTTGCATTTATGAAAGGTAATGCATTGGGATTTTCATTTGGAAAGTATAAAATTTATCCTATGTCTTTAAAGAATATGACCCTTCATATATTAAATTTGGTTTTAAGCGAAAGCCATTCCTGTACAGTATAAGGGATATTACCACCTTTATGTTACATTTGATTTCAAACTATAGTCCTTCCTACACAAACTGCTCATGTATCAGGGTGTTGGGTGTGCTAGAGCTTTTCATATCGGTGACAGGTATTCTAAAACATTATAATCCACCAGTGACGTGGAGGCTAGTTTGCTGCTGATGGAATGAGCCAAGTGAGCATTCCTTCTGCATTTAAAAGCTCTCCCAGTCTAGGAGACAAGTTTAGTGGGAGATACGGTGATGATTTTTTGCTTGATTTTATGCCATGGATGGCAAAACCTTTCACTTATGCTTGAATAACCACAAGGATGAGGCAGAGGCCACATTTTTTAAAGATTCGCCAGCAGGACAGTCCCTATTAGGAAGCAAGAGCCCACTACTGATTTCCTCGTTCGTTCTGCTGTGGAATGTGCCCTGAGCACATGAAGGCCTTCCTGTGGCTGTGCTCTTTCTGGCTGAGGTCTAAGGTGGGGTCTGAAATTCAGAGGCCCCTTCTTCTCAGCCAACTGGGTCCATAGGGCTTCATCTGCTCAGGGTCAGGGTGGGGATGTGCCCACATTTTCCTTTGTCTTGTGGCATCTCTGAGCATGTTTGTACTTTCTCGCGTTGCTTTGAACACAAGACCCACCCCTGATTTCCCTAACTTTATTAATTTAATTTAATTTATTTTGCTAGTTTTAAATCCTATTCCAATAAGAAAGCAAATGAATGACTAGTACTATTGTCTAATAGAGATACATTTTCTATGTTTGGGTTCGTTCAGGTCAAGTCCAGCTACATACAGATATTTGTGTGGAATAGCTACATATTTCCCCTTTATTTAAGAATACTTTCAATGACATTTTATGCTCCAGGGAAAAATTAGGACTAATTTGAAGGCTATGTGTAAATATTATACTCACTCTATGAACCAGCATGTGATTGTCGAGATAGATTCTTGAAGTGTAACCTAGTCTAGGACTGATAGTCCTGGTTGGTAACAAGGAATCATGCCTACAGTGCCATGATAGGAAAACATCAGTTGCATATCTTGATTGTTGAAGATCTATATTCAGAATACAGAGCACCCCACCAAGCAGTTTATTGGCTCTGTGTCTCTGAGGGCTGCTTCCTAAAGTGGTCTTGAGAACAAAGGGCCAGAACTGTTCAAAACTTTCCTCAGAGATGGAATGTGTGAGTTCAACTGCACAAGACTGAGAAACACTCATCTTCCTGAAACAAGACACAAATGTGCTGCCGCACTTCTGGGTCACATTTCCTGTCTGCTTGGAGCATCCCTCTAGGACTGAAGAAACAAAGGGAGGTGGTAGGGAAAATATATCGAATCCCAGAGATGCCTGTGCTTGCAAATTATTTCTGCACGAAGATTTAGAATCCGGTGAAAGACAGGAACGTGTGCAGCAGGGATTTTTTTTCCCCTCCTCAGCACTTCTAGCCATGGGCAGATTGGTATGAGAAATCAGCTGTCCTGTGGAGGGTTAAGTGTAGCATCGCAAACAGTACTTCAAGACATCCGCTGCTTCTGTTATTTTGATCTTGAGATGGTGGGTCCTCTCTAGTAGATTCCCTCAGGACCTTTGTCAACTTGTCACACAAGGGATGTAGTAAACAGACTGTGGGTCTCTCTCTACTAATGTGCTCCATCTGATTAATTGTTATGTTAGTGCCTTTTTCTCTTTCATTCTTCAAAGTGCCTTTCTTTCTTTCACTTCTGGCAACACCACATAGGTGCTCATTTAATGATGAAAAAGGCCCTCCGGAACGTCTCCTTCTGTGGTGTGAGCTTAAATGAATGTAGTCACTACGGCGGAGCACCTCTCTTCCTAACGTGTAGGAATAAATCATAATATAGTTTTCTAGGGACCAAAAGAGAAAAATATAGACATTTCCATTAAAGAAACAGAGGCCCATTTTCTTACATATCTGAAGTTAGATATTATTAATGATCATTACTCGTATTATCCTCATTTTAGTCCCATGTTGAAGGCACTCTTTCTGGCCTATCTACGTTATGAAAAACAAGTATTTGGGAAAGGGATAAATCTGTAGATATGGTATAGGCAGCAGTGTCTTAATGATAGAACCAATTCCCTGCTTCTCTTGAGAGCTTTACATTAAATAATTAGTCCCTTAACAGCGTTTAGTAAGAGCTGTCTTTAGCTTAAGGAAAGAAAGAAGGAAATAAATATTTTTTTTAATGACCTACTATGTGTCAGGCACTTTGCTGGGTGACTTTTATTTGTTATCTCATTTAATACTCAATGACCCTGTTAGGTGGATAGTGTTTTTATTTTACACATGAGGGAACTGAGCAAAACAGAAGTGGGAATAGAAGAAAGGGGAATTGGAATCTTAGTTGTTAATCACTGGGTTCACTTTAACAAGCTTTCTGATCTTAGATTTGTAGTGGTCCTCTTGTGGCATTTGGAAATGGCAGAGAGGGTTTTATAGCAAAGTCAAGACCTGTGCCCAATGGGAAATCACAAATACACCATTGGATCCTTATTTCTGAGCCTTAACAGGGGGATCTGCTGGTACAGGTACACATGTGGGTGTGGGCCATGGCTCAGGCTTCCACTTTGGGCATATGATGACATAACTCCACCCAACTCAAGAGCTCTTAAATCCTGGCTTCTGGGCCAGATACTATTCTCATGGATCAACAGATTTCAATTCATTTAACCCTCAGAGCCTATAAGGTAGATGCTAACATTGTTCCCATTTTACGGAAGAGAAATCTGAGATAGCATTTGAGTAGCATAGTGGTTAAGCCACTTGTCAAAGGCCACAAGACTAGTAAGTAGTAGAATTAGGGTTTGGTCCAAGGCAGGCTGGCTTCAGAGTCATAGCTGCTTACCACTTTGGTTGATTGTCTTTCACCCAGGCCTTTTAGAGTTGTCCTTTGGGGAGATGACTTTCAGGGATGAGATTCCTGTCCCCATGCTTTTTCATGTAGTATTTAAAATTTCAAACTTGACTAAGGTAGTAAGTGAAAAAAAGAAATCACAATTCTTCAAATGTCATTTCATTCAGAACCACACAGTTTCTCCTCAGCAAGTGGGACAATGAAAACTTTCATTTTGAGGGAATCCTTCCTTCTCCCTTAGAGGGAATTCAACTGTCGTGAAATCCTGTTTTCCTTTTCTTGCAGAATGAACTGTACATTATGGGCTCAGCACCCTTCAAACCCAAATTGTTAGCCACTGATAAGTTGCTTTCCTATCTTAGAGGGCAGGGAGGTCTCAATCTGAAATTAGGAAGTGAGTTAAAATGTTTGCATTCCATCCTCTGAATGTATAGACAAAGAGAGGAATGACAAAACAGTTGAATTTAAACAAGTCCCTTCTGATCCTGCTAGAGAGATAATCAAAGAGTAGTCCATACAACTATAAGAAAAGCTGAGGTTCTGGTATATGCTTGGATTCACATCTCCACTCTTCTATATAACTAGCTGGTTGAATATATAACCACTCTTAATCCTGGGCTCATCAACTAGAAAACGGGTTTAATTTCTAGCTCACTGTGAGAATCAACAGATATGGTATGTTTTTGTAAAGTGGCTGTCACAGCGCCTGGCAGTGGTAAGCTTTTAATAAAAGACATTTTCATTAATTACAATAGTCCTGGGTGACTAAAACCTGGTAAGCCTTTTGTGTTTTAACTCTACAGATGCCTTGAACACACACACTGTGATCCGGAGTATCTGAAGTTAGTACGTCCCATGGTCTGATGGTGCCTGTCATATTCCCCACTTGGCTGCCTGGGAAGCACTGCACAGAGTACTTTCCACATACCTTCTATTCTTTGTGAGTTTCCCATGGGACATGTACCTCCCTAGCTCCATTTGACTCCATGGTTAAACCCTTTCTCCAAAGTGCCACAGCCAGGAAGGAGTAGAGACGGAATTTGAATCCAGCCTTCACATCTTGACCATTCCATTTCACTTCCGGCCGGAAAGAGAACCAAGATGGCTCAGTCACTGGAATCCCGGTTTTGGATGCAGCCGTTTAGATTCTAATTCCTGATAGCCAAGCGAGCTCAACTGTTCTGAACCCTTCTGAGCCTCAGTTCCTTCAAGTATAAAAAAAGGCGATAAGATGACCAATCCTGTAGGGCTTTTTTCAAAAAAACAAAGGAAGTAACAAAGAGAGTATGGCATGGATGTTCAATGGTCTAGTGTAGAACAAGACTCATCTCCTAGAGTATAAAGCACTTGAAGCCGGAATGGGTTGAGGTATTGCTGTCATCTTACATCAGGGGAAATGAGAAATGGGTTTACTTGGTATAATGAGGCTACTTCAGAAAAAAGTGATCTGCTTGAAAGATAGTAGGGCAGGCAGTATATTTCCACAAAACCTACCTTCTAAATTACAGAAGAAGACAAAGAGAATATTCTAAATATGGCAATCATCAATGACCAGTTATCTTCTTCAAGGGGTAAACCTGCTTCTTCTATGATGTGAAACTGTTAATTACTTCTAGCTCAGGAGTTAGAATAATGTGGTCATGAAACTAAGCATGAGCTAGATCCTGAAGGCATAAGATGAGGATTAAAAGAACTCAGGTTAGGGTAAGTGAAAACTTGGATAAATTTGTAAAATATTGCCCAAAGACCCTGCATTTTCTACTTGCTCAGCCTTTTGATGCCATTAAATGTATCATTTTGACAACAGACATAAAAGGGTACGTTGAGTAGGTGAAAATTTCACTTCCTTGCAAGGAATTTTACTGGTTTGATATCAAATATGTAGGGAAAGCTTATTCATGTAGTATTTAAAATTACATATGTGACTAAAGTAGTAAATGAAAAGAAAAAAAATCACAATTCTTTAAATGTCATTTCATTCAGAAGCACACATTGTCTGTTTCTCCTCAGCAAGTGGGGAAATGAAAAATGTCATGTACACGCAAGGTTGACAAATTGATTTTTCTTTGTGAGTACACATCTTGGCGTTAAGAATCAGAAAAAAATATATTTGTACTTTGTAGGTTTAAATGCTGAGTTTATACCATTTGGCCCACTTAAAAATTGCTAAGAAGAGCATAGAGGTAAAACATCAATATTTCTGTGATGTTTTGATATTTACTGGTGATGCTTTCTTAAGTATCACCTGCTCCACTGAAGCTGAATTCAGAAGGTACATCATAATTTTCAGGTATTATTATTTATTTTCAGTGTTTCCAGATAGAAAACATAAAATGTTAAAAATACTTCAAAAATGACTTGATATGTAATTTTTTTGCTCTTTCAAGAATGGCTTGCTATGTAATTTTTGTTCTTCTTCCCTCAGAATTCCTCGATCCACATGTGATTTTTGCTCTCAACTCTGCTCCTGTGAAAGTCCAACAGCCCTCGGAATAAATACAAAATAAATAATTTTTCCCCTGAGGCCACCCGGACGTTGATTTCCCAAAAGAACAAAAAATTGCTTTTAAACAAAGGATAAACATGGAGTTTGGGGAAGTCTGATTAAACTTCTTTGAAAGTTTTAAGCCAAGGCAAAAGGGGACAAGTGAGATTGTAATGGAATTCATCTTGCCGGCAGCATCATACAGCATTTGCTCTCCTGAACACTAACTTCAGCTGTGATTTATTAGGGGACCAAGTTCATGTCATTGCGCCTGATCTTTAGAGACCTGGCTTCAAATCCCGATTTTACTCACAATTGAAAATGAGGCTGGTGGTCAGGTCCTAGCCCTTCTTGACATGATTGTCAGCCTGCACTCCAGAGAATGGCTGTCTGTAAAAACAGGGAGTGTTAACTTGCAGGTCAGGGACTCAGGCGCCCATCAGTGGACTTTTTAATCTGCATTGAGACTGGGAGGGGCTTGGGGCTACTGACCCTCTCAGTGGGATACTTATTAAACTGCCTGACAAAGGAGCATAATACAATCTTAATGTCCTCCTAGGAAGCTTTTTCTTTTTCTTTTTCTTTCTTTTTTTTTTTTTTTTGGTCACAGCTGAAGAAAGTGACCAATTATTAAAATTTTGAAAAAGAAAGAGCTCTGGGACTTGGCATGTCTGTGTAAAATCTTAAAGGCAGCCAATTTTGCTTCCTGGCATTTACTTGCCCTGTGCAGCTTATAAATAGTTTCCATGTGGCTGCTGCTTTGGTAGAGACCCCTGAGAACAGGATGGAGAAATTAGTTTTGTAGAAGTCTGTCAGTACAGGTGTAATGTGTATGCCTAAGTGTAATTTTTATTTTTATTTTTTAATTAATTGCCTAGAGATGAAGGGTTGTTTGCTAACTTTTATGGAGAACAATAGGAAAAGCAAAAGATTTATAAAACATTAGTTTTATAGTTGGAGATAAGACAAAGCCAATCAAAGCAGTTGCATTTAAGAGAGGGCCATATAAAAGGATATGACCAGGCAATCGGAGAAAGACGATTATCCTATGGTTTCACTCATACGTGGAATTTAAGAAACAAAACAGAGGAGCATAGGGGAAGGGAGGAAAAAATAAAATAAGATGAAATCAGAGAGGGAGACAAACCATAAGAGACTCCTAACTATAGGAAACAATCTGAGGGTCACTGGAGGGGAGGTGGATGGGGGAATGGGGTAAGTGGGTGATGGGCATTAAGGAGGGCACGGGACGTGATGAGCACTGGGTGTTCTATGCAAGGGTTGCATCACTGAGCTCTCTCTCTTAATTAAGTGAATTTAAATAAGTTTTTAAAAAAGGATATGACTAGAGTTTAATGCTAATTTGCTATCAGATCTTGGGATCTCTATTCCCTTAATACGGGACTGCCTCTTCTGGTTGAATTTAGAGAAGGGGGGAGATGATGAGCCCCACCATAGCAAGAGTCTCTTCGGAAAATGTGTCCCATTCATTATGCTGTAATTGGGGGAAAAGGGACCACGGAGCTATTATATTTGAATATAAACTGAGGGGAACTTTTTTGATAGAACAGGAAGCTACTTGAGACAGATGGTTCATTTCCCTCATAGAAAGGTCATCTCATCCATAGAAAAAGCAGATGTTATCTGGAACAAATTATGGCTCAGCTACCCTATCTTGATAGACATTAAGTGGAGGTCATGATACTGACTTTTATTTAATATAGCCCTTTCAAAGCACTTTCTAAGGGCCAAGCACCATCCTAAAGACTATACATACATCGATTTATCGACTTCTCATAACAACCCTATGAAGTAGGGAGTGTTTTTTATTATTCCCATTTCCCAGATGAAGAAACTTAGAGAGATTGAGCCTAAGGTCAAATATCTAGGAAACAGGAGAGCCAGGATTTAAACCCAGGCAGTCTAGCTCTGGAGTCTTGTTCATTCTAAGCTGCTTGGTGGTGATGTACCCCCTGACTAGCTTTTCCCAGTAAACCAAACACAGACTGCCTACCCCATACTGGTTACATGTGAACTTTCTCCAGTGCTGCAGGAGTCACCCTAACTAAAGGTTTTAACCTTTGCTGAATTTGACAAGTGATACTGGAATAACTCATCTCATACACGACCATGACTTCAAACTTGTTAGTCAAGCTCTCAGAGCTGGTTAAACTGCCTGAGCATCTACAATACCCAAAGCCTCCATCAGAATGGACTTTGAAGAACAATGAACTTTTGGAGAGATTTCCCCTCCAGCTGGTCAGGAAAAGCTACCCCTGTTATACCGATAAACCTGTATTACAAGTACCCTTATCCCTATTTATCTTGCTCATAATATGTAAGTTGTGGAGACAGGGTTCATGCCTTATTTATCTTCTTCTAGGCTCTGCCTAGCAAAGGCACTCTGGGTGCACTGGTCTGAAGCTGTTGACAAACCAGTCTGGGTGCAGTGGGCCCAATGCACCCAGAGTGGTTTGTCGACAGCTTCAGACCAGCTTCACTTTGCTGCCTGGTTTCTGTGCACTTTCAGGCTGTGCCAATGATCAAAGACTGTCTCCTCTCCACCTCAGGGGATACAGCTTGTGACTGATTTTACAAAGTTAGGAAATAACTTTAACTTGTGGCATTCCTTGTCAAACAAAATTTAATGATTACTAGGAATGGGGCAAACAGAAATGAAATAGAAATGGGGCAAATGGAATTTGTATTTGGAGAAATACCCCAGAAGCTATTTAATACCAATTTCACAGAAGTAACTAGAGGGAGTTTTAATTGCCTCTGGATCCCTTTTGCCAAATCTAAGGAGTCTTAGAAAAATTAAAATAGAGCCAAGTAAGAGGTTATTGTGAAAGTAGAAGAAGTCATTTAGGAGGAGAAAAGCTTCCCTCGCATCTGTGCTATTTGTGATTTGTGATATCTAAATTATAGGACATGGCATAGTAACAAACCTCCCTTGACCTAATGTCCAACATTTCCCAAATAATCTAAGTATTCTAACCTCTTAGCCCTCAACCAACGTGCCTATTCACTCTAATCATCTCTGCTCCCTGCAGTCTTCCAAGTCCTGTCTCCTTTACTGTCATCTGAGGTAATTTTCAATTTTTATGTGGTTGCCTGTCTCCCTCCTACATGACTGCCCATGGGCGCATGTAAGCGTGCGCACGCGCACACACACGAAGGGGAGATTTTATCTTCTTTTAGCTCTTTTTCTCTTCTCTGCAGTTTCATAGTAAAGATCAGAAGATAGCAAGGCTGTTTTGTGGATGTGTGTGCGGGGGATAATTGAGGGTTAAAATTGGCTACTCCTCACCTTCTAGATGTGTGGCATTTTCTTATCTGCTTGTAGATGATTACGGTTTACTCAGCTAGTAAGGAGTTACTTTCAAAAGTCCAGAGGATTTTCCAACAGGAGTGGGTTGGACTATTTGCTGAAGCAGTGGAGATTACAAGCAACCCAGTGAGGGCGTTCATTGTGCTGACCTCTAAGTGGGGATGCACATGTTAGCTATGGCCTTGCTCTAAGGTTTCTAAAGCTAAGCTATTTCTGTATCTGGTGGGTACATCACTGTTTAAAAAATAAGTTAAAATTTTTGAGAATAACCACATCCTTGACAAGATGTATCCTTTTCTAAGGAGAAATGCTGCAGCTGTTTAACAAAGAATTACAACCCTCCACAGCTGTCTGGGCAGGAAATGAAGAAAATGAGCCCGGCTATCTCAAAATGGGTGTTTGGGGGATGGAGGAGGGTATAAGAGTTGCCATAGACTATTCTAGAATTGGGGCTCTGGGCCTGCCGGATTAATTTTATCTCATATGGAAGGGTCCTTGGCGCTCAGATTTCAAGTAGCATTAAAAAATTTGAACCATCTAAAATTAAGCAGAACGGTTACATAGATTCCAGACAAAGAATTAAAGTGAAAAATATATTTTTCTTTCAGCAACAACCAGGTTTCTCTTCTTCATCTTCTCCACCAGTGAATAAATTACATTAAAAAATTAATATCTGTATTATCTTACAGTCAAATGTGATGAAACTCTGGCTACAGGAATACCATGTAATAATCATCATCCCAGAAGACAACTGTTCATCTTTTTGCAAAGAATGTGGTCAGGGAAAAGCTGTCTATTGAATGGCCGTTTTGTGTGTCCCCCATGGGGCTTTACAGAGGTGCATTTCCCAAGCACAGCCAAGGTCAGATCACTCCTCTCCCTTAGAAACCTTCAGTGGCTCCCATTGTTTTTAGCGGTCTTTCTCAAAACATAATGCATCTATGAATCACCTAGTGATCAGGTAAAAATGCAGATTGTGATGCTATTGGCCTAGGGTGGGGTCTGGGCCTTTGCATGCCTAACAGCTTTCCAGGTGTTCCTGAGGCTGCTTTTCTTTGACCACAGTCTGAGTAGTGTGGGTCTACAGGACGGGTTTGACAATGGTTGCAGTGCCCACTTAGCTTCCAACCTTCTTCCCAGGCCAACTGCCCTGTGTTCTCTTGACTCTCCAAAGCCACTCTACTCTCTGGCCTCCTAGGGCTATTATTGTTTTTCTGGACATATGCGCACCTTCTTCTATGCTTTTGAGATGTTAGTCCCTATCAATTTCTTACTTGCCTTTATTAATCCAAAGAGCCCACACTTTCATAAGCCCTTTTCAGACTTTCCCTGACGTTTTTTCCCTGTCCTGCTCTCCTCTTGCATTTTGGCTGAAAATTGATTTTGTGACCTACTTATCTGCCAGACTCTTAGTGTATGGGGTGTGTACCTGTCTCTCTGAATGAACTATGAACCCGCAGTGGACAGTAATCTTATCCTATACATTTCTGCCTCTTCGGCAGCATTTTGCACAATTCCTGCATAGAACAGGTGTCAATAAAAGTTTGCTGGCATGGGATAAAATTCACAAATTATATAAAATCACTTCTCTGGGTGGCTTTCTCTCGAATAGCTGAACCTCACTGGCGTTCAGATAAACCTCCTCAGTGTTCTTTCCTGAAAGGATATGTCTTACTCCTTGGTAGTTAGGGATCACTCATGGGTGTTTTTTGAAAAGGTTTTGATTTAGAGGATCTATGAATGTAACTATGTGGGCTAAGCTTCTTGAAGGGGTAACCCAGCTGAGACTCACAAAAGAAAGCTGAGGCTGCTTCCTTTGCCGACCATACAAGCTGGGTTTTTTTTTTTTTTTTTTTTTATTGTTGCTAATGAGAGGCTGGGGTGTTGAATGTCTAACAGAAAGTATCTTAATCCTTTCTCATTAGACTTCTAAAATTAGCCTTATTTTGCCCTGCCTGAAAAATCACGAGATGTGCCACTTTTCCAGTTCTAGTTGGGATGACTGGAAATTTGAAGATCCAGGCCTATGGTCTGGAAGGACATTCCTAGCTGGGCATATTAACATGGAAGCTGAGTGGAACGTGGAACTAGGAGTGAACTGGGCTCTAATTTTTGTACGTCGTGTGTCAAATTTGCTATCTTGAACACATTATTTAGCCAATTTGAGCCTCAGTTTTCTCATCTTATACTGGGGTATATCATACCCATCTAAAGAACTGATATCGAATGGAAGAACATGAGTCGATTGTTATGGATGTATATGTGCAATAAATTATGGTGGGTGCTATTATAATTAGCTTTCTGACATATTATCAGTGCTTAAAGTTTTTCATCCATGCTTACTGAACATATCTCAAGTATTAGAAGTTGGGGATAAGACAGGGGCTCCTGACTTACACGTTTAAGTTCTTCACTTTATAGATCTGTGGACACTGTGTTGCGCCCTATCATTGGCCCTTTCTCATGGCAGAAGCAATATGTCATTGGTGACTTGATTACATTCCAAGTCCATTGAAATTGGGACTTTCTAATCTCTTCTGGATCATGGATTCATTTCAAAATCTCATGAAAGCTATTAACCTTCTCCTAAGCAAAAAATGCATGTATTCATGCAATTTTGCTTTTGTCTTCTGGGGGTTGATGAGTTCTGGGATGAAAATGACTGGTTCCTAGATCTGCTTATAAACTTCTGGTTCCTCATGAGGCGAAAAGCCAAGAATAACAAAACAAAGTTGAATTGGCACAAAAGAAGACCAGGAAGTTTAGGGGAAAATCACCCAATCATTCCCCAATTCATTTACCCTGCTTAGGAAAACCTAGAAAAATATGGATTCTTGAAGTGGGGAAGGGGGTGATCTGATAACCTTTTTTTTTTTTTACTATAGCTTATATTGAGAATTACTATCAAACATATCTGGGTTTCTGATATAAAAAGGTTTATGATGGGGGCCTCAGTGGCTCAGTTAAGCATCTGCCTTTGGCTCAAGTCATGATCCCAGGGTCCTGGGATCGAGCCCCCTGCTGGGCCTGCCTCTCCTTCTCCCTCTGCACCCTCCCACTCATGTGCATGTGCACACATACACACACACACATTCTCTCTCTCTCTCTCTCTCTCTCACTCTCTATCTCAAGTAAATCAAACCTTTTTTAAGACAAAGGTTTATGATATAAAATGATGATCTCAATAAGGTTTGTAATGAAAGTGAATAATAACCCAAGTTAGAAGATGTCTTCTGTTTAAGACGTGGAAGGGAAGTTACCCAAGCAACAAGGTATACTGTTCACCATTTATCTTGGTCCAGGTGGTAGATCTGTGTGCAGGCTGACTTGCATTAATAAACATTAACACAGTGGATGTGGAAACATGTCCAGGCTTTGCTCATCAGTTCCCATTTTCATACTTCCTGAGTAGGTTGGAAAATGTGGAAGGACAGCATGAATTCAATTTAACAGTCCAGTAGGTGCCAAAGAAATGATCACATCTCTGAAACTGTTTCGAACAAGATTTTTCAGATGGTAAAGAAAAGACAAATCCCTTGTTTAGTAGACAGCAAACACATTATACATTAATCATCCACCAGACATTAATATAATCAAAGGTTCCGTTTTAGTTCAAATACAACTTATGTTCCCTAATTAATTACTTACAGGACTATGTATTTTGCATTTTTAAGTAAATTTTCTGCTTCCCAGATGTCTTCTTACAGGGACGTTGTGACCCTTCAGAGAGAGGTTGGTTCTCTTATCACAGTGTTTTCAAGGCCTCTTGGGGTGTGAAAAAATAGAGTTTAAGTACCACCTGCCATGTTGGATCCAGTAAGGAATTTGTGAAGTTGGAATGCAGTTCCTACACTTAAGTAGGTTATATTCTTGGCAAAGAGGCTGTGAGCTGAGATGATGTAATTCAAACTTGATTTTTTTCCAGAGAAACATTATTATAATGGAGTTATCTTCCTGATCAAGTGTCAAGTCTTAGTGGATTTACAGAAACGAAGCTATCATACTAGTAAGGAACCTCAAAGAAAATCTGGCTCAGTCCTCTTTCTTGAGTCAGAAAAGTGTTATTCTCACTCTTCAGATGAGACAAGTAAAGTTTATTTAGAAGCTCAGAGTTCTGCTAACATGCCAACTAGGGGTGGGGCTTTGGAGGGTGATGGGAGGATCAGGAATAGTCCTGTCCAATAGAACTTTCTGCAGTCATCAAAGGTGATCTATATCTGTACTGCTCAATTCAGTAGTCACTAGCCACATGTGGCTGCTGCGTCCATGAAACATAGCTAGTATGACCAGGAAAAGTGAATTTTCAATTTTATATAATTTTAATTAACTTAAATATAAATATAAGTACCATGTGTGGATATCGCAGGTAAAATAAACTGAATTTCAGGTCTTTTGAAAGGCAAGGGCTAGGTAACAAAAAAGAAAGTATAGCCAAGAGAATAAAACCTAAGGAGATAACTACCTCTCTGACTGAATTGGTTGTTTTATAATGAAGTTTAAGGATCATCAATCTGCTGGTCAATACCAAGGAATTTTAGTAGTTTATAGCATGATAAAGTCTCAGAGCCATTTAACAAATTTTATAGTACAGGGAAGAAAAGATACATGATGAATCCTTAGGGCATGGCCAAGTACCAAGTCAACAATTTAAGCTTAGGACAAGAAACAAATGCTATATCTCATTTTAGAGTTAGGAGTACTTTAAAGAAAAATTTCCTAAGGATATTGGAGGAAGTTACCGAGAAAAATTGTGGAATATATTTTGTTTTTTTGTTTTTGCTTTTTTTTTTTTTTAAAGATTTTATTTATTCATTTGTCAGAGATCACAAGTAGGCAGAGAGGCAGGCAGAGAAAGAGGGGAAAGCAGGCTCCCTGCTGAGCAGAGAGCCTGATGTGGGGCTTGATCCCAGAACCCTGAAATTATGACCTGAGCCGAAGGCAGAGGTTTAAGCCACTGAGACACCCAGGCACCCTTGTGGAATATATTTTGAAAAACAAAATCAAAAAAACAGTTTCGACTGTGTATAGCCATAAGTCTAGAAGCAAAAATTATGGTTCTTATTATTCTTTCTACTAATTTGATTTCACTTTCAATTTAATACATCTACTTTAAAAAAATAGTAAAAAGCATGAGACCAGTCTCCTTACAAATTTGTAAGTGTACATCGCAATATTGGTAACTATAAATATTGGTCACTAGGGCGCCTGGGTGGCTCAGTGGGTTAAGCCGCTGCCTTCGGCTCAGGACATGATCTCAGGGTCCTGGGATCGAGTCCCGCATCGGGCTCTCTGCTCAGCAGGGAGCCTGCTTCCCTCTCTCTCTCTGCCTGCCTCTCCATCTACTTGTGATTTCTCTCTGTCAAATAAATAAATAAAATCTTAAAAAAAAAAATTGGTCACTAGAATGTTTTCATCTTACATGATAAACTTTATACCCATTCAATAGCGACTCTCCATTTAACTCTCCTCCTAGCCCCTGGTAATCACCATTCTACTTTCTGCTTTGATGAGTTTGACTACTTACATATAAACGGAATCATGCAGTATTTATCTTTTTGGAACTTGCTTATTTTAATTTGCATAATGTCCTCAAGGTTCATCCATGTTGTAGTATATGACCATATTTCCTTACTTTTTAAAGCCTGAATAATATTCCATTGTATGTATAAATCACATTATTCATTCATTAGTCAGTGAGTATAAGGTTGCTTCCATGTCTTAGCTATTGCAAACAGTGTTGTAATAAACATGGGGTTACATATATTTCTTGGAGATCCTGATTGCAATTTTTTTGATAAATACTCAGAAGTGGGATCACTGGATCATATAGTCATTCTATTTTTAATTTTTTAAAGAACCTCCTTACTATCCTCCATAGTAGCTGAGCCGTTTTACACTCCCACTAATAATGTTAGGGTTCCAATCTCTCCACATCCTCACCAACACTGTTATTTTCTATTTATTTATTTTTATATGGCCATTCTAATAGGTATAAGGTGATAGCTCACTGTGGGTTTGATTTACATTTCTCTTATGATTAGCGAACTTCTTTTCATTTATCTGTTGGCCATCTGTAGCTCTTCTTTGGGGAAATCTCTATTTCAATCTTTTGTCCATTTTTAAGTTAGGTTATTTGTTTTCTATTATTGAATTGTGGGCATTTTCTGAATATTTTGGATACTAATCTCTTATGATATATACACTTTGTAATTATTTTCTCCCGTTCCATAAGTTGCCTTTTTACTCTACCAGTTGTTTTCCTCACTGTATACAGAAATTTTTCATTTGAGATAGTCCTACTTATTTATTTTTGTTTATGTTGCCTATGCTTTTGATGTTATATCCAATAAATCATTGCCAAGATCAGTGTCACAGAGTTTTTTTCCCCTAAGCTTTCTTCTATGAGTTTCACAGTTTCAGGCCTTGCAGTTAAGTCTTTAATACATTTTTTAATTGATTTGTGTGTATGGAAAAAGGGTTCAGTTTCATTCTTTTGCGTGTGGATACACAATTTTCTCAACATCTCTTGTTTTATTGACAAGATTATGCATTCTCTTTTTAAATTTATTTTTATTTAAATTCAATTTATGCCTTCTCTATTGTGAATTCTTGGCACTCTTATTGAAGATCAGTTAAGGTATGGGTAGGGGTTTGTTTCTGGGCTTTTTATTCTGTTCCATTGGTCTATATATCTGCCTTTTACGCTATTGTCATAGTGTTTTAATTTTACTGTAGCTTTGCAGTATGTTTAGAAATGAGGAAGTGTGAGACCTTTAACTTTGTTCTTTCTCAGGATTGTTTTAGCCATTTGGTGGCCTTTGTGGTTCCATGCAAATTTTAGGATTTTTATTTTTTCCATTTCTGAAAAAAAATACCATTGGGGTTTTGATAGAGATTGCATTGAATCTGTAAATCATACTGGGTAGTATGGACATTTTAACAACATTAAGCCTTTCAATCTACAAATACAGAATATCTTCACATTTATTTTGTGTCTTATTTAATTTCTTTCACAATGTTTCATAGATAGATTTTAGCATACAGGTCTTTCACCTGATTGGTTAAATTTAATCCTAAGTATTTCTTCCTTTGATGCTAGTGCAAATGGAATTGTCTTCTTAATTTCCTTTTGGATTGTTCACTGTTAGTGTATAAAACACAACTGGTTTTTATTTGTTAATTTTGTAGCTTACAACTTTGCTGAATTCATTTATTAGTTCTACCTTTCTGTATGTGGAATCTTTAGGGTTTTTTTCTTTGTTTTGTTTTTGCATATAAGATCTTATCATCTGCAAACAGAGATATTTTACTCCTTTCTGATTTGGATGACATTTGTTTTCTTGCCTCTTTTTTCTGGCTAGAACTTTGAGTACTTTAAAAGTGAATAAAAGCAATGAGAGTGGGCATCCTTGTCTTATTTCTCATCTCAGAGGAAAACTTTCAGTTTTTCACTGTTGAGGAGATGTTAGCTGTGTACTCTTCATACATACCTTTTACTATGTTGAGGTATGTTCCCTCTATTCTTGTTTATTGAATGTTTTTATGATAAAAGGGTGCTCAACATTTTGATAGATGCTTTTCTGCATCTATTAACATATAAATTTCTATTCTTTTATTTTATGTGATTTTTATTCTTTGTTCTCTTAATATGATGTATCACATTAATTGATTTTTCATATGTTGAACTATATTTACATCCCAGGGATAAATCCTACTTTGTCATGGTGCATGAATTTTTTTTAATGTGTGTTGAATTTGGTTGAATTGATATATATCAATCCTCAACAAAATACTAACAAACCAAATATATATATATATATAGATAGTCTCCTATATTCATCAGGGATATTGACCTGTAGTTTTCTTAATAGTGTCTTTTTCTGGCTTTGGTATTAGAGTAATGCTGGCCTTATAAAATGAGTTCTTAATTTTTTGGAAGAGTTTGAGAAGAACTGACATTAATTCTTTAACTGTTTGGTAAAAAATTGCCAGTGAAGTAATCTGGTCTTGGGCTTTTCTTTATTGGAAGGGTTTGGTTACTAATTCAATCTCCTTACTAGTTATGGGTCTGTTTAGATTTTCTATTTCTGCCCGAGTCAGTCTTACTAAGTTGTATGTTTCTAGGAATTTATCCATTTTTTCAAAGTTTTCCAGTTTGTTGGTTTATAAGTGTTTATAGTTGTCCCATGATCCTTTTTATTTCTGTGGCGTTAGTTATTAGTATCTTCTGTTTAATATCTTTTTTATTTGTTTGAATCTTTTCTCTTTTTCTCAGTCTAGCTAAAGTTTTATCAATTTTGTTGATCTTCTTTTAAAAAAATAATAACTCTTAGTTTTGTTGACTTCTTAAATTATATTTCTGTTCTCTATTTCTGCTCTAATCTTTAGTATTATCTTCCTTCTGCTAACTTTGGGTTTAGTTTGTACTTCTTTTTTTAATTCTTTGAGTTGTAAAGTTAGGTTTCACTTGGGATCTTTTTTTGTTTTAAACGTAAGCCTTGTCACTATACACTTCTCTTTTAGTACTGCTTTCTCTGCATTCCATACATGTGGGTATGCTATATTTTTGTTTTCATTTTTCTCAAGATTTGTTCTAACTTCCCTTTTGATTTCTTCTTTGTCTTATTGGTTGTGCAAGAGTGTGTTGTTTAATTTCTACACATTGCAAATTTTTCAGTTTTCCTTCTGTTATTAATTTTTAGTTTCATTGCACTGTGGCTAGAAAAGATGCTTGGTATGATTTCAGCCGCCTTAAATTTGTTAAGAGTTATTTTGTGTGTTGTGATCTAAAATGTAACCTATCCTGGAAATGTTCCATGTGTGCTTAAAGAATGTATATTCTGTTGCTGTTGAGTGAAATGTCCTTTATATGTCTATGAGGTCCACTTAGCCTTTAGTGTTGTCCAAGTTGTCTGCTTCATTTTTGATCTTCTATTTGGATAGTCTATCCATTATTGAAAGTGGAGTATTGACATCTCCTACTATTATTGTGTTGCTCTTTATTTCTCTCTTCAATTCTGTCAATGTCTGCTTTATGTATCTAGTTATATATACCTCTGATGTTGGGTGTAATAATTGTTATATTCTTGTGAACTGACCTTTTTATTATATATAATAATATATAATGTCTTATCTTTGTCTCTTTTGAAAGTTTTTGTCAAAAATAAAACAGAGGGGCACCCACTGGGTGGCTCAGTGGGTTAAAGCCTCTGCCTTCAGCTCAGGCCATGATCTCAGGGTCCTGGGATTGAGCTCTGCATCAGGGTCTCTGCTAGGCAGGGAGCCTGCTTCCTTCTCTCTCTGTCTGCCTCTCTGCCTACTTGTGATCTCTGTCTGTCAAATAAATAAATAACATCTTAAAAAAAAAAACCAAAAAAACAAACCAGAAAATTCTTTTTTTTTTTCCTGGTGTAAGTACGTATGGCTATTCTTGCTTTCTTTTGGTTACCATTCACATAGAACACGTTTCTTCACCCTTTTGTTATCAGCTTGTATGTGTCCTTAAATCTAGAATGAGTCCCAGTTGACACCACATAATTAGACTTTTTCTTAAAAAATTCATTCAGCCATTCTGTGTCTTTTGATTATGGAATTCAATCCATTTATATTTAAAGTAATTGTTGATATGGAAGGACTTATTATTGCCATTTTGTTCATTGTTTTCTGTCTATCTCATAGGATTTTTTTGTTCCTTATCTTTGTTTAGGTTATTACAACAGAAGATCACAGACTGGGTGGCTTATAAACAACTGGAATTTATTTCTCACAGTTTTTTAAGCAGCTGCCTCATAAACTTCCCTGAGGGGGCTGGCAAGTCTGAAATCTGCTGGGAAGGCTGGTATACTGGAAACTCAGGTAAGAATTGATTTTGCCATTTTGTGTCCAATCTTAGTAGGGTAGGTTGGAAGGCTGGACACTCAAGCAGGTTATCTATGTTGCAGTCTTGAGGCAAAATTACTTTTTGCCTCTGGAACTGCAGTTTTTCTTTTAAGGCCTTCAACTGAATGAATAATACCCACTCACATTGTTGAGGATAATCTTTACTTTAAATCTTTATTTTACTTAATCTTTACTTTACTTAATCTTTACTGGTTGTTAAATTAATCACATCTAAAAAATATCTTCACAGTATCACCTAGTTTTAACCAAACAGTTGGACACCATAGCCTAGCCATGTAGACACATAAAACTGACCATCACAATGCTCTACATTACATAAATTGAGTAACCTATGGTCACAGAAATTCAAAGATAATCAGGGTAGAAAAGGACATGAAAGATCATTTGGTTAAGGTCTTCATTTCACAAATGAGGAAACTAAGGAACAATAGGGTGGAGGCAATATGAGGCAATGTGAATGAGTAAATAGAGGACTTTGAAGACCGAAAGATATAAATATGAGACTCAGGTTCATCCTTTATCAGTTGTGTATCTTTTGACAAGATATTAACCTTTCTCTGCCTCAGTTTCAACATGTGTAAGATGGAATTATCTACCATTCTTAACAGTAACATTTTTAAAGAACAGTCTGTAGTAAGAATAATTACTCAATAATTGGAAATTAATTATCACTATTGACAACATCATGGGGACCTAAAATGTAGCTTTTAACTTACTTAAGAACTCAGCTAGGAAGTGAGAAAGAGTATCAATGTCCAAGTCTTTTGTTCCTTATCACAATGGTGCTTTCAGTAATAATGTGAAATTATGTTAACTGTGATAGTTTACCCAACCACCTGCATATACTTTCAAATCCATATATTCCTTACTTATTCATGACTTATCCATGTTCCTTACTTATCCATATTGAATTTATTATTCCTTACTTATTCATACTGAATAAGTATCCATTCCTTACTTATCCATACTGAAATAAAATCAGGCAGTGTTCTGTCAGTTGCAGATTCATATCAGGGTTGGGAGATTCAGGAAGGTATTCCAAGGCAGAGTTTGAAAAGTATGTTGAGGACTGTTCTGGTGGGGAGGTCTGAGTTCACATCAGATGAATTTCTGAGATGTTGATCCAGGACTGTTTATTTTGTGGCTCTCGTTTTCTCATCATGAATGTACTTTTGTAAGCATGGGCCTTAGAGATCATGGTACTGTCCTCTCTCTTAGAATCAGAATGTCTGCTTTTGCTACCTTGAGCTATTGGCTCACCAATTAGGAGCTTCCCCGTGCTTGTGGATGTTATGTAAGAAAACCCGTGTTGGCAGAGGTGGACCTAGCTCTTTCTTGTGGAGAATTCTCTATTTTTGATCCTTTACCATCTTGTTGCTTTACAATGTCAAGAGCCTAAAAGCTTTGGTTTGAATGGTGGCCAAATGCCTAGACATTCAGGACCGAGTTTGATCCTTAATCCACAAAATCAAAGATTCCTCTCTCAGCCACAGGTCCTGCTTGTTGCCTTTTAAAATTGGATTACTACTGTCACTAGAGCACTGCCTTTTTCTTCTATCAGTCATTCTAAAAGCTTGACTATAGGTGTGCCAATAAAGTAATGAGACAGCCCCCACTCCCCACAAACAGCAGAAAAAGTGCCAACTGAATTTGTCTTTGAAAGTCATTTTTCTTCAAACATTTTTGAAGCTGTTTAGAACTATTCTTAAAATGTTTTGTAGTGACAGTTCTAACAAAAGAAAAAAAATTAGTGTTGTTATGTTGTAGTCATAGGACATTCTTTTAGGCTCTGCTGTATTTTTTCCCTTTCATTTTTTTCCTCTCTTTCTTCCATTTCTTCTTGGAGGATGGGAAGTGGAAGAAAGAATGGGAGTCAAGGTTAAAGAATCAAAGAGAAGATAGGGGTCCTGGATGGGGAGCATTTCAGAAGGACTACAGAGGGTAATGCTTTTCAAACGTTAACGTACATTGAACTCTCTCGGGATTGTGTCAAAATTCAAATTCTGATTCAGTAGGTTAGAGTGCAGATTGAGGGTCTACATTTCTAGCATGTTTCTGGGTGATGTCATTTTTACTGGACCATACTCAGTATTCTGAGTAAAGGACACAAGGAGAGAGGGAAGCCAAAGTATAAGAACCACTCTCAAGGAGACATCTTACGTGCTCACTCAGGTACTCCTCACAACAGTACTCCCCGCCCCCCGCCGTAAAGTTACTTTCCCTCATTACAAATAAGGTTGTAGACTCAGAGAGGTTAGGTAATGAACCAAGCTGGATATAAAGGTGGTTTTTGGTGACATCGAGGATCCCAGTTGGCCTCTCAGTGCTGCCTCTCATTGTTAATATGTGTGCTGTCCTCCTTGCTATGGGTGTTCCATCCCCAGCAGAGCACCTACATTCTGCTCCACAGAGATTTCCCACAGCCTTTTCCACCCTTACTTGCCCAGGGGCTTTGGTTTGGCTGTAGCTCCTTTTCCTGCCCCCAGTCTCTTTTTCTCTTCCCAACACCTTATACACTACTGCTAGAGTGACTTTTTTTAAATTTCTCATTTTTAAAAAAGATGTATTTGTTCTGGGGGGAGGGGCAGGGGAGAGAAAAAGAGAATCCCGAGCAGACTCAGTGCTGAGTATGGAGCCTGAGGTGGGATTCAATCTTATGACCCTGAGATCAGGACCCGAGCTGAAACCAAGAATTAGACCCTTAACCTGTGCTACCCAAGCACCCCCAGAATGGTTTTTAACATGCAACTCTCATCAAGTTCTCCCCTGTTTGGAAAACTTCAGCATATCTGACATGCTCTTTGGCTTGACCCTCAAGGTTGTCTATGATATCCCCGCTTTCCAGGTCTCTCCTGGCATATCTGCTGGATTGCAACCAAATGGGCTACTCCTTTTTGCTTGAATAGACCTTGAGTTTCCCTGCCTCCCGACTTTTGCTTACTTGATCTTTTTCCTGCAATCCCCAATCCTCCATCTCAGCATGTTAGTTAGGGTCATTTCCATGCCTTGTCTGTCTCCCTCAGCCAGATACCAGTGCTCCATTCTTGGAAATTTGCAGAGTCCTTTCCTGAAAGGATGTCTCTTATTCCAGGTAGTATCAACCCCATTCTAAAGCAGGATGTGCAGCAGTCTTCATGAACATTGCCATCATTTAGTACTTGTGTAATCCCTTCTCCTTCTGGGTATCAGGGGCCCAGAGAGCACAGCAAGCACTAAACCATATTTTGTGAATGAAGTTGTATGTGTAAGACTGGGAACTATGAAAGAGATTAGATGGTGAGTACATTGTAAGTTAAGTACTCTCAGAATATTAGCTCTTTGGTTTTTGTGTGTTTGCTTTTTTTGAGTCTTTAATGAGCTAACTAAAGAGCAGAATAAAATGTACATATTTAAGCAGTATGTAATGTGTCCAGAGCTTATTCCCATCATCATCTGTAACATGCAATAAAGAAATCCCCTGTTCCCAGAATATCAGGGGAATTCTCTGAATGTGAAGCTATAGAACACCTAGAACAGTGCCTGGCATGTAGGAGAGGCTCACCAAATGCTGCTTTCCATCATTTTGCTCTCTAAGTTAATTGCATAGGACTGCTGAAGGGATTTCTTTGATCTAGAAAGCTTGCACAGCAGTGAGAAGGAAGCATTTGGTTTTTAGCTTTTTTTTTTTTTTTTTCTTAACTGCCAGGTGTAGAAATATCTTGTGAAATAGAAAGTGGGAAGCCTCATCTCCCTGGAAACTGTTTGATATTCTTAGACAAATCAGAAGAGCAATGAGTAGCCACTGGTAATAATAATAACTCACTAGGCACCACGGTCCTTTGTCTTGGCAGAATGTTTTGGAATGACTGCCAGTCTTTGTAGTTCTTCCATAAAGCAATCCTCCTGCTATGATTCAGTTTAAGGGAAGACTACCACTTGTTCACCTATGGTGGAGTCTGAAGAAGGAAGATGAAATGCAGTACAGATGCCAACGTAGTAAGAAAATTATTTAAATCACCAGCCCTCTGCATTACTAGAACTGATCCTCATATCACTAGCACTGGTATCAAGAGAGAAAAGATTGTTTCCTATGTGAATTTATAATAGTGACCCTTAAATTAAAATGTGCATAAGACTCACCTGGGAAGCTTGTTAAAAATGGAAATCTTTGAGAAATTCTGATTCAGTAGTTATAGAGCAGAACTTAAGGATCTAATATAAGTGGTTCTTGGACTATTTTACAGTTTTCATACACAGTTGGGGAAATTGAGGGTCAGATTATTAACCAGGAAAATAAAAATGGAAATGCCAAGTGATTTTCCAAAGTCCACATGGATAGAAATATAGAGGAGCCAGGATTCCACCCGGAGTTTTTTTTATGCCAATCTACAGTTATTTCCTTTCACTATTGCCTCCAATTACCTATGGATGTGTGTCTCAAAACTAAGGTACATACACATCAGCTGGAAAACTTGTCAAAATGTGGATTCAGATACAATAGGTCTGAGGAGGGGCCAGAGTTCTGCATTTCTAACAGACTCCTGGGTGCCGCTGCTGCTATTCTGCGCACCTCACTTTGAGTTGCCAAAATGTAGGCCATCACTGTGCCTGGACTGAAACATTTAAGTAAATCAGAGATGGTCATGAGCTAAAATAAAATGGCCCTTTCTGACTCTGTAGCCTCTATTGTAGATAACACAGGACTGAGAAAATAGAAGGCTAGTAGATAAATAAGAATACAATTTAGTTGCTGAAAGGCCCCGGGGAATCAGGTGGTGGCCCTGAGTAAAGCTTGCCTTTTTTCCCTCTTTGGTGTAGTTTTCATGGTGATCTGCTTCCCTGGGAAGCTATTGAGCGAGTCTGATGAAAGCAGATGATTGTTCCTAGAAATATGAGTGAAGTAACGGGAAATGAAGAAGATGCATGAGAAGAAATAGAACAGAAAGCATGGTTGGAGTTAATGTGAATTTTTTAGATTACAAAATGACCTAAAAACAAAAATGAAATGAAAAACATTTATGTGTGTTCATAAGTATAGTTAACAGGGTTTCAAAAAATACCATTAAATTAGGTTATGGAGCCGAGATTATTAACCAGGAAAATAAAAATGAACACATAAAATTACCTGCTTCTTTTCCTAAAGTCTTTGAGACTAGTTATATTTTATACCTTTTCAGAAAAGGGAAAAGAAATAAAAATTCAAGTAGAATTACTTCTGCATTGAAGGAGAAGTATTTCATTTGGCATAACAGAGAAATTCAGAGTCTCTAAAGACTGAAAATAGTATATTGGGGGAGGATACAGACACAACATTTTTAGAAATTTTTAGAAAGCAATGTTTCTTCTCTGAAGAACTTTAATCAATTAAGATTTGAGTTCCTATTATGTGCTAGACACTAGGCTGGTTACAGGAATACTGCAATGATAAGATACAGTACCTCTCATGAGACAGGAAACAGATGTACAAATAGGTAACTGTAATGCAATGGAATGACTGAAAAAGTGAAATTGTGACCCAAATGCAGGAAGTGAGAAAAAGAACTCATTTTATTCAGGTGAGTTAGGGGAGTCTTCAAAGAAGACATAATATTTAATATAAGCCTTGAGGGACAGTAAGAGATGGCCTATAGAAGTTTGTTAATATCTACTTAAGCAAATATTATTTATTATTACATAAAATGGGTAATAAAGACTCCCTGTGAAAGCTGACAGTCCTGAGTTCAAATCCCAACTCCATTGCTTCACGATGCACAGCCTTGGGCATATTATGGAATCTATTTGAACCAAGATTTTCTCTTTTGAATGATAATATGTTATGTTCCATGAGGAAATAAATAAGATAAATGAGGAGACAGTAAGTGTGTGACTTCCAGTCTTCTAAATACACCTGTATTCCAGTGTCAAGAAATTTAGGCCCAAACTAAATTCCTGAACACATATTCTTTGGAATGAGGCTGTTCCTTTGGTAAGTGCCGCATCTGTTGGTTAAATTCTCTGTTCTAAGACTTCCGTTCACTTCCCGATCTAGATTTTCCCTCATGACATTTGTACTGGCTTTCACAGTATTTCCTACAAATTCCATATCCATGCAGAACCTCAGAATGTGACTTGGTTTAGAAACAAGGTCTTTGCAGACATAATTAGGTACATTACAGTGGGGTCATACAAAATTAGGATGGGCCCTAAATCCAGTACTACTGGTGCTCCTATGGGAAGAGAAAAAGGTACACAGAGGCATGAGAAAGAAGCCCAAGCAAGGGCAGAGGTAGAGATTGGAGTTATGCTGCCACAAGCCAAGGGACACTAAGGGTTGCTGGCAAATGTCAGAAACTAGAAAAGGCCAGGAAGAATTCTTCCTGAAGCTCCAAAGGTCCTTTGGAAGAAGCATGGCCCTGACAAGACTTTGATACTGGATTTCTAGCCTCTAGAATCAGGAGAGAACAAATTTCTGCTGTTTTCAACTGCCCAGTTTGTGACACTTGTTACAATAGCCCTAAGAAACTAACAAGACACCTATACATCATTTGCTTTCCACTTAGAGTCATGAGGTTAGTTCTGAAGGCACACAGTGGCTTTGCAACTGTTGGCTTGACCAGGCTGGACTGCATTCCCTACAATTCTCTTCCTCATATGCTTTTGGTTAAGGTGGGCCGCAAGAGTTATTTTTGCACAAGCTTTGGGGGTCACCACTGTAACAGCAGAAGCCATATTGTTTCTGTGCTCAGAAAGTCAGGCCAGGGTCACCTGGTGCTTTTGACACTCATACACACTGGTGTAGGGCAACAGTCTGGTCCACAGCTGGACCACAGTGTTACTTCCCCCTGGACACTCCTTCAGCTTCTCTTCCTCCTAGGCCAGGTATGTTAATTAACCCTGTGAAGAAGGATCCATTTTCTCCTGTGGGAGACTATGAGAGAGTCCACATGGGTTCTAGTTTGTCCTCTCTCTCCCTACTTCACATCCATCTTCCCTTCCTAGCTGCATGGCCCACAGACATCAAGCTCCTGGATCAGTTGCAAAGACAACAGCCTTGCAGAAACTATTTTCTGGCAAACTCAACTTTGTAAGGTCAAGTCCCTATAATAAATTACTTTTGTGATAGGGTCCTCACAGGTACAGGGCCCTGGTGCCCCAACGTTTAGACCGAAGTTTTCAGGCAAGATAATCTCTCCCTGTCTACAGATGAGATGGCTATATTGTAAAAATCAGTGCACCTGAGGTTCTTGAACATACCTGGTGAAATGCCAAACAGTGTTTTATGTGAACTTACCTCTTGGAGTTTTCAGCCTCCGGGAAATTTAGTGGCTCAGAATAAAGATCTCCCATTTCTTCTCCTTCATGTTTGTGACTTTTTTTTTTTTTTCTCCTTGCTTTGCTACCAGAGAAGAAGAAAATTATAGTCAGCTCCTACTGTTCTCTGCTTCTACTCCTGCTGGGAGCAGTAGGCTTCAGGGTTCATATTCTATTTTATAATGGCTTTTACAGCCATCATTCGGGAAGACCTTGGCTCAACTGTCAGCATGGAGCATGGCTGTCTACAGCTGGAGCCTCCGAGCAGAGTCCCTGACTCTGTAGTGACAACCCCTTCCCTTCAACCTTGTCCTAGATCTCTTCCCTGAAAGCCAGACAATGTAATCAGAGATGTCCTGATGCTAATGGGAAGAAGATGAATCACGATAATAGTCGTTGCATTTTTTTAAGTTCCCCTGCACTTTGTGCATAAAAGCTGGCCATGACATTTGCAGCTGGCTCTACCAGGCAGTTCTTCTTGTGCCAGCACTGAGTACAGTCTCATAATATGGCCTGCAATGAAAGCTTCATGCATTTATAATGAAGATCTTGTAGCCAGAGTGAATGATTCCATTCACTGCAAACATAGAATGGATGTTCAGTTACATTTGATGCCTCCTGGATAGAGTAGAGGGGGAGGTGAATGGTGATGTCAACTTGAGAGAAAATGGGTTAGAACAAGCAAAAGGAGTCTTGCTGTTCTCAATTCTAGTCAGCACGCCAGTAGAATGATGTCTGCAACATGGCACTCTATACTTAATAGGTTATTGATAGGTTATTGATACCAGTCTTTACTCACTTTTTTTTTTTTTTTTTTTTTTTAAGAGAATCCTTCCATAGCTCCCTTTGGTCCACAGGGCTAAGCCTCAATTCATTAACTTAGCATAGAGAGCTCTCGCAATCTAGTCTCAACTTAGTGTCTCCAAACCACTGACCATTTCTTTAGAATACCATTTGCCTGAAAATTTCTGTGCTTTATTTACCTTAATTTTTCTGTAAGGATTTTTCTTGCCTCTTTTTCTACCTTGGGAACTCTAAGGTTTTAAGAACTAGCTCAAACATTACTACCTTTGATATCCTTAGACAAAATTAAGAATTCTTTCTACTGTGTTCCCCGCAGCATCTTTTATAAACTTCTATTATAATCCACAGTACAAATCATGTAATTATTGATTTATCTGTCTAACTTTTTAATTTTGTGTTTTTTGGTGGAATTGATGGATTCCTTAGAATCTAGAATCGTTCCTGGAACTAATGTGGAATTAATAGTTTCTCTTTTTGAAAAGAATTGAACAGTATTGGGAAGAGAACAATTAACTTGGCTAAAAATATTTAAATTATGAGTTTGGGCATCTGGGTTCTAATCTCCATATGACCTTAAACTATTTTTAATGGCTGGTCAGAGCTGAGTGACACTGATAAGTACGGAAAGTCTCAGTTTCTCCTTGCCTTGATTTCTTCTGTTGTTAATTGGTAAATGTGATATCTACTGTTGCTAACTCACAGATAAGTCTTGTGAATCAAATGAAATAAGAAGTATGAAAATGACAATACCCCCCACGACTTCACTACCCATAGAGCAATGCTGGGTATTTTCAATAACATTTTGCTTGAATCTGGTTCAGTAGCTCTCTGACACTGGGCTGTTAGAACAGGCTGACCCAGACTGAGGGTTTGTTCTTCTGACACCCATTACTGGTGGGGAGAACATCCAGAGAAGACCAGCGGCTTCTGGAACTTAGGAGAATGAACTTTGGTATGTGGTTTGTTTGTTGTGGACTTCTCCTGTTCATTCCCCAGGCTTGTGCCACACACTTAGTCAAGCTAGTGGTGATCAGGAGGAAGATATGAGTTTGAAATTCCAAGTCAGTTAATGGAATGCACTCCCTAAGAATAGTATTGAAATCAATAAACATTTCTTGGGAGGCTCTGAAGATCTCTGAGAGACAGCGTGGCTCTTCCCAAGTGTTTATGAAGGAAAAAATTCTTATTGGTCCAAGATGACTCAGCACTCTCATACTTGAAGCTAGCTATTTCTACCTCCTCCTCAGATATGACCTGGAATAATTATTTTCTTGGCAATTAGGTTTATGATAACCCAAGCAAAACCTTAAAAAAAAAAAAAAACCAACAGATGAAAATGGTCTCTGGTGTCTTCACATCCCCCTTAAGTACTTTCTCCAACATTCTTATAGGCTTTTCCCTTACCTTATTGCATGCAGGGGCCTCATTTCCCCCATCGCTGTCCAAATATCACTCCTTCTTTTTGCTTTTCCCCAACAGTAGAAAAAGAATTAGTAGCTTATTGTTCTAATTATGAAAGCTGATCACTGCTTTATAGATTAAGGTGTCTTTATTTTCCGTGTCTCCAGGTTTTTATTGGGGTAATATAACATAATTTCAAAGCAGACTATAGTGATATAAACCACAGAAGAATGTTTTTCTCTGATAATTTCAATACCTTTGCTCATTAGTATTTGCAGACATCTGCACATTAGATTATGATATGTATTGTCAGAGTTTTAGCGATTTCTCTTGTGTCTACAGAGAAAAGGTGAACTTCAAACACTCTCAAAATTGAGATTTTTAAAATTAGGAAACAGTTCATACCTCTTGGGCAAGTCAAAATAAGATGATTATTGGATTGGGGGAGGCAGTGGTAGACATAAGATAAAAGGAACAGATTTTGTTTTGCTTTTGTATTAATAACCCAGATGGTCACACTACTGAAGACAATCACATCTTAATAAATTATAGTTACACTGGTAGTCATGAAGAAACTAAAAATGAATACAAAGGGAAGGCATCATGCTTTCACATGAAGTTGAGTAATAGGAATTGCCATTAACATGACATATTTTCAACTGGTCAGGTAAAAATAAAATTTGCTAATGAAATATGACCATCTTAAATAAGGCACAAGGAGAGAATTCACATATTAGGTACAGAAAAAAAAAAGTCTTCGAGTTATAAACACAAGATATTTGTGTCTCCTCAGCAAAAACTAAGCTTACCCATAGGTGATAGTCTTGTTATATCAGTGACATCGAGTGTCTTAATTGTCATAATTCCGTAGAAGTGCCTTGTACATGTAGCAAAATAGACTAAAAATATCGCCCTTGTGAAAATGAATGATTTATTGCTATTCCCTGGAGAAGAATGGTTTCATTTAAAGTAGTAATGAACACCTGACATTTGCTTAGCTCTACTTTTTTTTTTGGTCCAGCTTCTGTCTCCATTTCATAGGCTCTTGGTTGGAAAGGAATAGTAAAAGGGTCACCTTGTTTATCCACTCATCTGATGCTTGGATCTTTTCCAAAGAAGAACAAACAGAAGGACTTGAACTATGCTGGCAAATGACCTCCTAAGGTCACCTAGTCTGCCTATCGATGCTCCGACTGCTCAAGGTCTCTTTCCTGCACCTCCTTCTCACTGGCCCTGGCTCTGCTTACTGGCACTTCACAGCATAGTGCCAACCCTTCAGGAAAACAACAGCCCTTCAAGTATCCATCAGGTCACATGGGGCCTTTTTCCTCCTACCTCAGGCTAAACATTTGGTGCCCTTCTTTCATTCCTCCTACTACAAAGTTCAGAGTCTCTTCACCACACAGGCCACTTTCTATTGTCCGTATGCTTCTTAAATGTGGTATCAAAGAGGAGGGGCACCTGGGTGGCTCCGTGGGTTAAAGCCTCTGCCTTTGGCTCAGGTCATGATCCCAGGGTCTGGGGATCAAACCCCACAGTGGGCTCTCTGCTCAGCGGGGAGCTGCTTCCTCCTCTGCCTCTCTGCCTACTTGTGATCTCTGTCTGTCAAATAAATAAATAAAATCTTAAAAAAGAAAAGAAAAGAAAAACGGGAATGCACCATCCTAGATGTGATCTAACAAAGCAGAGCAGGACTATAATTTCCTTAGTCAACTTAAAATGAACACATACTAATGCTGCTTGGGCTCAAATTAGACTTTTCAAAGTCAATTGAGACTTGATGGGAATCAGTGAATTTTTAAAATCATATAGATGCTAAACAATGTCTACATTCCATTCTATTCTCATCCAGTTGTTTCTATAGACCCACATGTCAGACCTTTCATTTTTTCCTAGTAAATTTAATTTTAGGCTTGATGCATTATTCTCACCTATCAAATTAAAAAAAAATATGTTAAGACATTGAGAGATCTTGTCCAATCCCAGCTAAAGGTATAAAGTTATTGACTCCAAGAAGTGACAGGGTCCAAGCTCCTGATGCTTCATTGCATCCTCTTCCCTTCCATGGTCCTACATTGCTTACAACATTCTCTCCTCTCAGCAATATTGCCTTTCCCCTTTGGGTTATTGAATGATTTATTTTATTTTATTTTATTTTATTTTTTAGAAGAGGAAAAAAAAATTTTTTTTAAGATTTAATTTATTTATTTGACAGAGAGGGAGAGCTCACAAGTAAGCAGAGAGGCAGGCAGAGAGAGAGAGGGGGAAGCAGGCTTTCTGCCAAGCGGAGAACCCCATGTGGGGCTCAATCCCAGAACCCTGAGATCATGACCTGAGCCGAAGGCAGAGGCTTAACCCACTGAGCCACACAGGTGCCCTGAAAGACTGATTTTAAAAGCCCACTAAATTTAGCTTGGACAACTACAATAGAGCATTATTATGAAAGATACTTTTTCTTTTCCTTTACAAAAGAAGTCTTTTTTTGTTTTTTAAGATTTTACCTATTTATTTTAGAGAGAGAGGGAGAGGATGATCAGGTGAAGGAGCAAAGTGAGAGAGAGACTCTCAAGCTGACTATACACTGAGCAGGGAGCCCAATATGGGGCTTGATCCTGAGATCATGAATCAAGCTGAAACACTGGACAGTGAGAGCTGGACACTTAACCAAATGAGTCGCCCAGGTGCCCCATAGAAGCAGTCTTGAAATGACACCCATTCTCTAAAATCCAGTCTACTCTTGACCTTTTGGAAGACAAAGTTAATGATCATGCTGATTAGTCATAACTGTCCTCAAATTACAGTTGCCTTTATAATAACAATAAAAAGAAGAACCTTTTTATAGTTGAGATTCAAGAAATATTAATTCCAACCCTGGCAGCATCTCCTTGGACAAGAGAGATAATCTCTCTAGGCCTCAGTTGCTAAAACCAAAAGAAAGTAAGTTTCTTGGCCTCTGGTCAGTGCTTTGGCTATTTATAGAAATACTGTAGTTTTCTTAGTAGGGAAAGATGTTCAAAATTTCATCATTAAAACTCTATGCTAAAGCAAGAGTTCTCTGTTCAAAACCAAATACTCCATGGGAGAGTTAATACATTTAAATTAGCGGCTAATACTTGAGAGCACAGCTTTTTGGAAGGTTGCCAACTAAATAACTGAAGAAGCTTTGAATTGGATGAGAGTCATAGTAAGAAAGTATATTTAGCAGATAGTGCAGAAGCCCCATCCTGGGGAATAGGCTGAAATCAGAAGGTGTAATATTCTATATGAGGGTATCTCGCCAGCTAGAGATGGACCTAGAAGCTGTGAGCCCAAGTGTGGAAGGATGATGACAAATTATTGTAGGGACTGGAAGGGAATTAGGAAAGCAGCCAATTCAATTCCTTCATTTTACGGATGAGGAGACTAAGCTTTCAGTGCCTTGCCCAAGGTCATAGAGCTGGTAAGTAGTGGGGTCAGGTCCCTGATTCCTGCCCAGTGCCTTTCCTCTATATCATGAAGACAAACTACACAATTTTGCTTAAAATGGCCCTGCTCTCAGGTTCTAGCACCATGCAAAGTGAGTGAGATTGATGAGGTGGTTGAAGTTGTCTATTTGGCAGTAGAAAATGCCTCTCCCTGAGGCCGCACAGCCATTCTGTCAATAATGTTTGGGTAAATGCATCAGTGTGGTCTGTCTCTGTAGAGATTGGCAGAGAACATACAATATTCACACGTTTATATTGTTCTTACTGATTGACTTGGAGACCAATCAAGGTTGGTTGAGGACATGCACAGGATGCTTTTGTGGCTGAACATGTAGTCCCAGATGAAGACAAATATTGCTAAATGGATTCTAGATGAGTAGAGAATGGTTGTGGAATGGTGTGTGGAAGCCATCACTGATGGCATCTTTAGGGAGGTGACCAGCCACATCATCTTTGCTCTGTCCTTGGGCAGATGCTGAGTGCTTGTACAATCGGCACTTTTAGAGTTTGTTTCTGAAGCATTGCCTTTTTAGAATTTCTCTTGAAGCATCAAGCTTCCTCACTGTAGCTGAATAATCATTGGTCATCTCCTTTCACCTGCCTTGTTCTCATTTTAAAGAAAGGCTTTCAAGGACAACCCCCACACAGACCCAGTTCTGTGGAACTTGGAGCCAAAGTCAGTCTTTTCCCAAGCAGCCATCCAGGCAGGTGCTTCTCACACACAAAGGCGCATATGAACCACCTGGGCATCTTGTTACAATGGAGATTATAATTCAGTATGTCTGGGATGAGGCTAGAGATTGCACCTTCCAGACAAGCTCTCAGAAGATGCCGGCGCTGCTCTTCGGCAGACCCGCTTTGAGTAGCAAGGTTACGGCTTAGCCTCGGCCTGACTTGGGGAGACACTTGTGAGGTCTGCTTGGGCAGGCTTTTCCCCACTCCATTCATAGGAGCGTGTTTAACCAGAACCTTCCTGGGCCCAGAGGGAAAATTATTGAGCCTATTATGCACTAGCAGTGAACATGGATCTTTGCACCTAAGCCTTCTTAATCAAATCTGCAATATTTGTGGGTGGGACTGTTTGCTTGCACAAACACCCTACACTTGCCCACAGTAATTAGGTAATTGAATTGCAAACAGTAATTAGCTGCCTAACTGCCTGCTTGTTCATGCAGGTATCCAATTTGCTTTTGAAATGTGGGCTTATACTGGTGAGAATGGAAGCTGCCGTTAAAGACTGCAGACACAATTAAGAAGGCCCATTGAAAACCTGGCTCTGAGTGAGCCGGCTGTTGCATACTTCTCCCTTATTATTATTTTTTTTCCTCCCTATTTCAGTTACTCTGATTACATTTTTTCTCTGTGACTTGGAGAATCTCAGTTCCATTGTGTTACTTAAGAAAAATGAGAGGTGGTATTGGATGCCTGTTTTCATGTCTTCGGGATAAAATTAAAAACTAAGCGTTGTGTAATAGAGTGACAGCTGGTCTGCTGCTTTCTTAGTGAACTGACAAGCTTGTTTACTTCCTGAGAGCTTGTCTCTCTGCACAGCCCATCATGAAAACAGGTGAGGGCTCCTGATGCCGTCTTTCCCACACAAGTGGGATACGTGCTCCAAGACGTGGCCCCAAAAAACGCAGTTCTCTTTTAACCCATCCGTGCTTGTTTTCATAACAAAGAAGAAACTAGAAATCAGAAACATCTGCCTTTTTGATGAAGCGAGCTCATGTCCAGCCTTCCCATGAAACTTCAAGGACGATGTTAAGCAATTTCCCTCCAGCCATTGGGAACTATTCATTCTTTTAAAACATGCCTCCCAATCCACTCTACCCACTTACCTCCAATGTCTGAGATTTGGACTCTCCTGTGTCCTGAGCTGTGGGTCCCTGGGCATCGGTGCGCCACGCTCTGCGGAGGGCCATAGAGCAGTGATCTGATTCCCATCACGCCCTGGGGCTCTTCCAACGCAGCTTCAGAAAGGTGACCTTGAACCTGCTGACCTCTAAAACCCTGTCCAGCTGAACCGGCCCATCCTTTTTGGCAGGTGAAAATCTTAAGAACACACAATTTTTCCTAACGTAGAACAACAGGGAGTTTTCAGATAGCATAGCGCAATCTTTGCAAATTATATTATGATAGTATTCATTTACTAATACCGCATGCGGAGTCATGGGGCTTTTCAGTTCTTTAACGTAACAACAGTTTTGATTCGACTCGACTCCTGCACACAGGCTAAGTTTTTAGAAGAACATCTTGCAAAATCTCCCTTCCTTTTCTTTTTTTTAAATAATTGGCAGGAAGACCATTGTGTGGTCCCCAGCTTTATAAGATGTCTATAAAAGAGGATTTAGAAACATTTAAACTAGATTGTTGAAATCCATTTAGTTTTAATTTCATTATGAAGTGTACTAAAGGGCCAGTGGTCAGGGCTGTTACTGGAGATTTCGGAGGTGGAAATCTGAGGCATCATTAGGAAAAAATTAAAAGGAACAAAAATCAAGGGCATTTTTATATTCAGTGTAAAAGAAAACACTTGGATACAGAAAACTATGGCTATTAAAAATAATAAGGAGGCAACTTAGATGTTAAGCTGAGAAATTAGAACGTTAATGATGGTTGCCCCCATTAGATAATGGAAGAAGTGAAGTGTGTAATTTTAAGACCCCTCCTCCCTTCACACAATAATCCTCAACAAGCACCCTGAAAGTCTCCTTAATATTGTTTCTTATATATTAGGGAGAGCAAAAATCCCGAGGATTCCTCAGAGAGTTTCCTTTTGAATTGATTTTTTGAAGAGCAGGGAGTAAGATTTCCTGGCGAATAAATCACAAAATTGAACCTGGTCCTTCCTCTTCAGCCCTCCTGGAGTGGCCTTTGTATGGGCTTCATCATTTTTCTTCTGGACCATGACAATCTCACTGAATTAGCCATGCCCTCATCTTTTTTTCTCTTCTCGCATACACTGTCCACACTGTCACCAGAATTATTTCTTTGAATCAAAAATCAGCATGTTACTTGAACGGTTTCCTGATGCTCAGAAATAAAATCCTTATTGTAGGGGCACCTAGGTGGCTCAGTGAGTTAAGCCTCTGCCTTTCAGCTCAGGTCATGATCCCAGGGTCCTAAGATGGAGCCTAGCATCAGGCTCTCTGCTCAGCAGGGAGCCTGCTTCCCCCTCTCTCTGCCTGCTTCTCTGCCTACCTGTGATCTCCTTCTCTCAAATAAGTAAATAAAATCTTTAAAAAAAAATCCTTATTGTAACACAAAAGGCTCTTCACATCCTGGCTCCTCCCTATTTAGGCAACTCTCCCTCAGCAGCCCTCTACCCAGCCATGCATCCCGCACCCTGGTCATACTAAAACTCTCAACAGTCCCTGAATGTCACGTGTTCTTGTTACACTTTGTCATTTGGTGCAGGGGTCAGGGAATCAGACTGGGATAAAACAGAGACCAGTTGTAGGGTATGGTCAAAACTCACAGGAAGGGAAGAACTTATGGGCAGATAATTGGGAGTGATTGTACTTTAATCCTTTCAAAGGTTTATTGAGTAGAAAGAACACTTGTCTAAATAAGCTCAGTGCATAGCAGTTACCCATATCACATTGCTTTATAACCAACATTCAAGGAATTATATTAGCCTCTTGGCTACAGAGCATATGGAAGTCCAGATGGGTGTAGGTTTTTTTCCCTTTTCATTTTGTTTAACTTGTGCTGACGGTATCAGATTTTCCATCTCCAGAGTCATAGCTTGTACTTGTAAACATAGTGAGTTCAGTGGAAGAGGAGAGGGAAAGGCAAAAAAAAAAAGTGTTTTATGAGGAGAGGACAGCATTTACCTTCCTTCTTAATGTCCAGTAATACACAGGTATCCGTGAAGATCAGCTCCCCTCTAGCAGGAAAAATTCAAGGTTTGGTGCTCTTTAGGAAAGAGACAGTTTATAACATCTGCAGCCTCATAGAGCTGAATAAATTTTTTGATTGAGTTAAATTTTTCTTTAAGATACTCTATAACCTGGGAAGGAGAGTGAAACGTTTGGAAACAGTCTCCAGTCTTTCATTTCACCGCTTGTTCTGCCTTCTTTTTCCTGCTACTCTGCAGGCCAGGGGCCCTAGGTCTTCTAGCAAAGAGAAATGACCTTCATTTCCAGGAAGCTGGAGAGGAGAGGAAATCAGGGATCAGGGCTGATGACGGGATCTTCTTATAGTTGGGAGATGTCTCTACTGCTTGTTTGGTGCTTCTTTCCTGGTAATGGAGGCAAACAAGGGGAGTAAAATAGTCCTTCCAGTAGGAGGTAGGACCCTGCATGGATACAGACTTTACCTTTGTGTACACCACAATAAAAATGCACATGGACATGGTCTCTTTAAGGTCACACAGTGTAAGGGAGCACATGTCCACCCACCTATTAGGATGGTACTTTGGGTCACTTTTCCTGAGATACTTATTAAGAGGGATCATGTCCATTTAATTTAATTAGAAGAAACAAAAATTACCTGTGTTACGTAAAGTATAAAAAGCACATGTACCCTTACAGCCGGCCACCCTCTGGTGAGGAACCCCCGTGACTGGGATTCAGACTACTCAAAACAAGCAAGCTCACTCGGGGCGCCTGGGTGGCTCAGTGGGTTAAGCCGCTGCCTTCGGCTCAGGTCATGATCCCAGGGTCTTGGGATCGAGTCCCGCATCGGGCTCTCTGCCGAGTGGAGAACCTTCTTTCCTCTCTCTCTCTCTCTCTCTCTGCCTGCCTCTCTGCCTACTTGTGAACAAGCAAGTTCACTCAACAGTCACTGATGTCCAGAGTTGTCTCCTTTAGCTAGATCAGAGTATTGAAACTAGACTGATAGAGCAATAGGGTGGGGGGAAGGTTGGAGAGTGAAATACCCATGATTTCTGACAAAACCAAACTGCCTTTCTTCCAGCTAGAATGGGCAGAAAATCCTAATCTGATTACTCAGAAAAGCCAAAGGCAGTGATTCTGGAAGCACAGAATGTGCCTCCCCTATCTATAACTGTGCTAGCTCTAGAGCAGCCCCTAAAGGGGAGGGGGTATTTATTCACTGGGTGGGTTCTAAGCAAGTGATTGCCATTGTATCCACTACCATGTCAGGAACTGGGAAAAGCTAATGAAGGTACTAAATCTCTGTTCTTATTGGGGTCGCTGTCTGGTGAGAAACAGAAACGGGATGGAGTATGATGGAGCCAGTCTACTTGGAGACACAGAACTCAGGTAGCTCGTAACTATACCAGACACTGTGCTAGTCAGGTCTTTGACACCCACCAGTAGATCCCACATTCTAGTTCAAGATTTCTAAAGCTCTGACTCTCATAACCCCCATTGCATTGTTTTATATAGTCATTTTATCTTTATTTGAAGAGCAGAAGGGAGAGGCTGGCAACCTTCAAGTCCTGAAGAAAGTAATGCTGTCTTTGTAGGTCATGTTTTGCTAATTCTTCCTTCTTCAGTCAGATCATAGAGTTGTAGCTTGTACGGTTGAATAAGATGCCATCTACATTCATCCTTCAAGCAGGAAGAATGTGAAAACTTAATAAACAGGGGAGTCGTGATCACTGAGATTAACAAATGATCCCCACCTTGCCTGCTGTTATGGTAGAATGATTTCCCCACTGCCATAATTCATATGTTGAAGTCCTAACCCCCAGGATCTCAGAATGTGACTGTATTTGGAGAAAAAGCCTTTAAGGCAGTAATTAAGTTAAAATGAAGCTGTTAGTGTGGGCCCTATTCAGTCCACCCGGTGTCCTTATAAAAAAGATTAGGACACACAGAGAGACATCAGGAGTGAGCGTGCATGAAGACTACATGAGGACACAGTGAGAAGGTGGCCATCTGCAAGCCAAGGGGAAAGGCTTGGAACAGCTTCTTCTCTAGTTCTCTTTCCTCTGTTCTCAGAGGAAACCAACCCTGCTGGCACCTTGATGTTGGACTTCCAGCCTCGAGGACTGTGAGAAAATAAATTTCTCTTGTTTAAGCCACTCAGTCTATGGTATTTTGTTATGGCAGTTCTAACAAGCTAATATATTTGCCTTTGTATCTTTTGAATATGCTGTGGTTCAGTAACTTGATGGACTAACCTTTCAAAAGAAAAGAACCATACTTCTCCTTAGTTCCCATTCAGACAAGGAAAGGTGCTTGAATTATTCTTCTAACATCTCTTACGGTCACTAAACTGGACACATCATGAACACTATATTTACTATTTGGCAAGCTCCCAAATCCAGGGGGCACTATTAAGTTTGTCTCACATGGATTGAGTTCTTTAAGGGTTGAACCTGAGAAGTCTTCTAATATTTGATATTTTAATATTGACATGCTTGAAGAGAGGGCTCAGAAATAAATGACCACTTCAGATCTGTTCTGGCTCAATGATCCACAAGTATATATACCTTGAAAGGACTTTGATCTTCTCCAAGTCTTTATATAAATTCAAAGTACTTAGTATTTTTAAAATATCATCTGCCATTAAAATTATTTTTTTCTATTGGATGTGGTTGAAAATCACATAGATAATATTTAATAATCAGGAGATTGACATGTAAATCACCATTGTTTGAAAAAGCTCACTGATGCGAAGATGTAATTTTCTCTCTCCTCCCCAAACCAGTAAGAAAGCAAATAACAACCTTCTCGTAGTCCTGTGGTTAATAGATTGAAGATTTGTGTTGGGAGAGGGGGTATAAAAATGCTTTGTTTCTGGTGCTTTCAGGTTGATAAATTGTTAGATAATCCAGGCTTTTTACCGAAATTCATTTCCTCTGCTTAATGACTAATTGTGGCAAAATAGACATGGCTTCAGAATCCATGTCTTTTCTATTTGCATTTTTTCCTTCTGATTCTTAGATTTAAAATTCCAGTTGTGCTAGAAATCATGATATGTCTAACACTTTTTGAAAATTATATAGATCAAAAGAGAAAGCATGTTCATAAAAAGCTTTGATAGTCTCCTTCTAATAAACCCCCCTTTTAGACATTTTTAATTTATACAGAAAAGCAGTGTTCAGTTGGGAAATGCTCAGATATTGTGCTTTAAAGCCTTAATTTATGTGATCAGCTTGATCCACATGGTGCACATTATCCCTAACTTGTTGGCAGAGGGAAAAATTTAGCTTGATAATATTTTCTACCCTTTGTGAAAAGAAAATATGCTTATTAAGGAACCTGGGAGGCAATGTTGGGCTGCTACTAGCACAGGGACCAGCCCAGTGTGGGCAGAGTTGCTGCGGGGGTGTCAGGAGACCTTTGCCTGTTCAATTTTCTGCTGCCTGGTCCCTCAGAGATCACTAATTCCTTTTTTATGCTATAACCAATCCAATACCAACGAAGACAACAGCTATGTTCGATAGGTATATTTTTGCCAGCTTATATTAAATAATTCATTATAAATGTTTGAAGGGCTGAAATTAGCCTTTATTAAATATAGAAGTAGGCATCATCAGCATTCCCTGATGAAAGCAATCCACCCCTTTAATGATTCCTCTTTCCAAGTGGTATTATCAGGACTGTTAATTTTAATGTTTTTAGAGCATTTTTTATGGGTTATAGGTTATGAATCATGCCCCCCCCCCGCCAAAAAAAAAGGTGTTGAAGTCCTAAATGCCAGTACCTGTTAAATGCAGCCTTATTTGGAAATAGGATCTTTCTAATGATCAAGTTAAGATGAGACCGTTTGGGTGAGCCCAATCCAATATGACTCGTGTCCTTCTGAAAAGGGGAAATTTGGACATATAGGAAGACATGCCCGGAGGGAAGATGACGTGAAGACATAGGGAGGAAGCTACAAGCTGAGGAAGTATTTTTTTCTCTTTTCTTTTTTCTTTTTTTTTTTTTTTAAGATTTTTTTTATTTATTTGACAGAAAGAGATCACAAGTAGGCGGAGAGGCAGGAAGAGAGAGAGGAGGAAGAAGGCTCCCTGCTGAGCAGAGAGCCCGATGCAGGTCTCCATCCGAGGATCCTGGGATCATGACCTGAGCTGAAGGCAGAGGTTTTAACCCACTGAGCCACCCAGGTGCCCACAAGCTGAGGAAATCTTGAGGCTACCAGAAGCAAGGCGAGAGGCACAGACTACGTTCTTTCTCATAGCCTTCAGGGGAATCAACCTAGTCAACACCTTGATTTCAGATTTCCTAGCCTCCAGAGGCATGAACCAACACATTTCTGTTTTTAAGGGCACCTTTGTGGTACTTTGTTAAGCAGCCCCAAGAATCTACCACACCAACAAAGTCTCCTCTACCAGGGTTAGGATATTTTCACACATTTGAAGTCTTTGCATAGATGTCATGTGCTTCCACATTAAATAATCACTTCATTTAAAATGGCACAAGCAGACATTTTTTATCTCCATTTAATTTTTCTCCTCAGCATTTACTGTTTAATGCACAATATGTATTACTTATTTACACTTTTTGTCATCTTTCCCCTCACTTTAATGTGAGCTCCACAAAGGGAGAGAGTGCTGACAATTTTGCTTCAAGCACAAAGCTGATCCTCAGATAGTTGCAATATAAGTGATTGAAACAATTAGCTGCTTCCTCACCTCATTCCATTCCATATCATCTTCAATACCTATCTTACTCTGAACACAACCACGTCACAAAGACCACTACAAGGGAAAAACAAAAAGGAGGAATGAAAGGGTGTTGCCTATTTTCATGTATGATTTTTTTGTTAAGGTTTTATTTATTTGCGAGAGAGAGAGAGAGCACAAAAGCAGGGGGAGCAGCAAACTCCTTACTGACTGGGGAGCCTGATGTGGGTCTTAGTCCCAGGATGTAAGTATGACGACCTGAGCTGAGCCAAAGGCTGATGCTTAACCAACTAAGCCACCGAGGCACCTCTGTTGGCTAGATAGTTTACTGCTATGTTTGTAGCTTCTTTTTTGCTTTTTTAATGGAATCTTTTCTTTTTTTTTTTAATTTTGTTTTATTATTAACGTATAATGTATTATTTATTTCAGGGGTACAGGTCTGTGATTCATCAGTCTTACATAACACACAGCACTCACCACAACACATACCCTCCCCAACGTCCATCACCCAAGTACCCCATCTCTCAACCCCCTCCCCTCCAGCAACCCTCCGTTTGTTCATGTATGACTTTTTTGTTTGATGTGTGTGTACTTTGCTGGCAAAGCATCAGATTCAGTAAATGAGATTATTTTTGCAAGATGAAAAAAAAAAGAAAGAAAGAAAGAAAGAAAGGGTGTTGCGTAGGAGATGCTGGGAAATTTGCCTAATCTAGGATGTAGTTCATTTCAAGTTACGAGTAGTAGAAGAGTAAGACAGATGTTTTTATCTTTCATTTCTATTCATCCCCATACCTTGGTGTCAGCCCCTTTCAAGTCTATGAGATTTCAGTAATTTTTAAACAAGTAACATTTCTGAAAGGCTAGCACAGCAATTTTGAATGTTCTTATTTTATCCCAAATCTCTGGTTTTAGATGAACTGCTCAAAGGGAAAAATCCTGGATTTATAATCTGCTTGGGTTCAGATTTTCTTCTAGGACAATTTGGTAGGCACTATGTGTGAGTAGATGAGTGTTTTTCATGCCTGTGACCTTATGGTCTCATGGGAGAGTGAGCAATGTTCCATAATACTGGTCCCTGAAGGCAGAGTATTCTATTATTTGGATAAGGTTATGGTGTCCCAGGCTGAGCCCCCTTCTTCAATCTCTTTTAACCTAAAATAGTATGGCCTGGGCTGCTCCAGGGTTTTGTTTAATTTCTGTCGGGGTTTGTTCAATACAGTTATGCCTAACTGATCACCATATTTTTATGTTGCTTAAAGTACAATTTTTAATTCACTTGTTGAGTTCTATTTCCAACCTCAGAACAGAGAAAAGCAGTTGTCTGGGATCAGAATGTCTTACCACTCATACATATGGCCCTGGGCAAATTATCTAGTCTTTTGAAGCCTGTGAAAAGGGATAACCATTGCTAACCCTACAGGATTATCATTTAGAGAAAAAAATGTATATAAGGTTCTGGAACATGGTAGGTGTTCTGCAAATGACAGAGATTGCTATTTTCCCTGTAGGCTGGCAAATTCAACAATATATTTACTTAACCTACAGGCTCTAGGCTGCTCAGATTTCAGCAGAAATATTAACAGTGGAGCCTTCCCTCACAGGTTCAGGCAGCGAGGTTATGCCTCTAATCCAATTTGCCTCTTCCATATTAGAGATATGGATGTGATTCTGTCCTGGAAATTTGGGCTGCAGGTGCCAAGAGGAGAAGAAAGAGTATGTGTCAGTGCTCAGAACTCTCTGGTAGAGTCTTCCATAAAATCCCATTTGGACAATGCCCCAGTGACCAAAAAACAAACAAACCCCAAACATCCCAAAACCTCTTGCTTTGATAGTAGCTGAGATTGTCCCAAACATACAGGGGATCTATGAATCCACGGCCGTGTTGCTCCTGCAGAAACACTGAGTGTGTCCTTGAGCTGCAAGCTCCCCTGTTTTTCTCAAACAGTACTAACTTCCAATTCCACTGAGGTGGGTGGATGTTCATTAAAGCATTTCACTAGCATACAGAGAAAAAGGAAATCAACTTGAAAGATAATTTATGAGCAACCTTTTTTAGTGTTTGAAAATATGCCAGCACATCTAGCTGCAGCCACTCAGGTTTTTATGGATTTTTTGTTATTGTTGTTTGTCATTTTGGTACGATAACCACCTGTAGTCATTAACTCTCCCCATTTCTAGCACAGGGTCTCAAACATCTGTCACTGCAGCCAAAATGTCCCTCAACGGACCTCGACTTTATGTCCCTGAAATGGGAATTTCAGCTCCCAGCGCTGGAATTATGCATATGTCCTCTTTAGCAGGCAGCCTGGTGATTCTCACCTCCAGTTCCGCATTCCTAAAGTGGTGTTCCCTGCACCCCACTCCTCCTGGGAACTGTGCTTCAGTTTTTAGGTAGTCCCCGAAGTATCCTATCTCTCCTGCTGGACTTCGGGCGCACTGAGGGCAAATATGAAGTCTCCTGCAATTTTATGTCTCATTCTGCACCAGCAGAGTGGGGGCTCAGTAAATGCTTATTGAATATATTTTGCATATAGTTCTATAGACATAACAATACTGAGAAGTAACAGACAGGGGAGGAAGGAGAGGGAAGACACTAAAAGAAATCATTTTGGTTGTTTCTTTCAATGAAAAGATTTTACATCATCGTATGTTGGTTGAGGTCCTAAATTTTCACAGCTATTTGAATTATCCACACTTACAATAAAGGATGAAAATTCTATGTTTATATATAGGAGGTCTTTTTTTTTTTTCTTTCACCCTAAACATAAGTTCTCAAAATAAAGGATGCTAGATCAAATTTTCCCTGTAAATGGTTTATCCTGGAAATCTTTTCTTTCCTTAGTGTAACGCTGGGTATTTACAGCTGCTACAGCTCATCAGTCTCACGCCAGTAAATTATCCTGAGAGATCACAATATTGAGGTTTTAAAGATATTAACATTCTGGTATGATGTTTTTCTTTCTTTATTTTCCTTTTCCTTTTTTTTTTTTTTTTTTTACTGGAAAGAATCTAATGTAATTTGACCTTAAAATATGAAAATGTGATCCTCCATTCAGACCAAACAGGGGCTCCGTATCTCATGGACCACATTTCCAGTAAATGGCCTATGTGTGTTCTAAAGGATGTATTTTTCATGGTCCCTAAGTGAAACTCAAATTACGTGTGCTCAGAAACGTTGTTTTCCTTTCCAGAATATCCTGAAGGCTTAAAAATATTTACAAGTATGAACCTCAATATGAATGTAATTTACCATCTAGGTGACTGATATGCTGACTAAAGAATAAATGTTTTTTATTTTCTTTAGATACAAATATATTATTCTTATAAAGGATGAATATTATACTTGTGTGTTTATAATAATGACAAATGTAGAAAATTAGGCAAAAAGGCAATGGTATAATTAAGACCACACATACCTCTGTGGGATTCCCTGGCAAGCTGTAGTCCCTGTCCTGGTGTATACACTGACTTTGTTCAGGCTTATTTCTAAACGGGAAACCAGATGAAGCTAGGGAAACCAAAATTTATTGGTTTTGCTTAATTTAAGACATAAAAAAAATCAGAACATCATCTGTAGTCGCCAAGGACAATGCTGCCCAAGGCCCTCTTTTAGGCCTTCTGAGATAGCCCTCCTGGCAAAATTACTGAGCTCCGAAAAAATCCAAGTTAATCTGGAGAATCAGAACTGTTTCTGTCAGGTCATTAGAAATGGAAGGTAAAGTAGATTTGCACCATTCCTTTGCTGCAGCCTCAGGATTCCTGACCATGTCCAGTCTGTTCAGAGAGGCAGGAAATAAAGAATGTAAAGAAATTTTAGTGAGCGTTGCTCAGAGCAATGAGACTTTGGGCAGTTTGCGCCGTAGACGAGCTGCTTGACTTTGGGCAAGTTAGGCTGATCTCTCTGTTTCCACACTTACACAGTGGGAATGATGATAATATTTCTTCTCAATGGAGAATGAAGGTCTTTGGGAGGATGAAGAAGTTAATATGTAGAAAGCACTTAGAATAGTGCTGGGCACCAAGTGAGTGCTGTGAAAAGATTTCGCTATTATTTATATTATCCCAGGACTCTCACGGGTCTCCATATTCCTTTGGGATGACTTTCCCCTTCATATACATGTTAAAAATCCTTCTGGTCCACCTTAACCATCATCATCGGAGCCAACTATAAGAGCTGAACTAAGGAAGTATTATAGGTCAGTGGTTTAGTGCTTGGTAGGGATCAGAGAGAGCTGAGGTCAAATGCATTCTCTATTCTATATCAACAACTACTTTTTAAAGTGTAGCTTTCTCATTAGTGAACTACTAATGAGGTAGTACTAGGCCCTCCCTTTTTGGGTACTGCCCTTGTTAAATGAGGTAATGTATGGGGAGCCTGTGGTAGAATCATCTCCTTCATTTTGATTCCCTTCACATTTCTTTTTCTTCTGGACACACACACACAATTATCCTCCTTGTGTTATGCTTGCCTGGTGCATGTCTGGATTATATCAATTATTTTTCTTTCCCTCCATTGCTTAGCCCAGTGCTATGTTCGTGAGAGCCCATCAGAACACATTTGTGGAAAAAACAAATAATAAGAATGAAAGAGGAATCAGAAATGAATCATGAACTTCTAGGGTCAGCCTAAAAGCCATTACTATAAGAATATATAACGATATTGATAAACATTCAAAGAGCTGCCTTTAAAAGTTTCATAGCTCAAAGATACCCTGAAATCTTTGGAAGGCAAAAAAGACTTTTAAGAACCTACTTTAATTTGTTTTCATCCCCCATTTCTTTTGTTGTCATGTGGTGAGGAAGGCTGATTCTCAGGGTCATTGCAAATTGATTTTGTGCTGTGCACTTAAAAGAACTGAAGTAGGTTCTTAGAGTTTTGTTCACTATTACTGCTCCTAAGGATTCTCATTCTGATCATTGATTTAATTTTTTTTCTTTTGGTAATAGGTTTTTGAACTACAACAAAAAATTATTTTAGCAAAAGTATTAGCCCTGTGGATAATTGCTACGGGATTTTTTTAGTGTTGTAAATATATGTTTAGATATATTGTAATTCATATGATCCTCAAAAATCAAATTTGTTGAGTACAACAAATATGATATGTTTTTGCTGGTTATGTTTTGACATGCCTTTAAAGATCTTTGAATAAATTGTTATAGAAATTTTATAATCTGTGGTAGTAGTCAAAGTATAGAAGGTAAGAGGGAATGTGTATAAAATATTATATTTTATCATTTTATTACTTATATACCTTAAAGAGAGTGTTTTAAAAACTGGCATTTTATTCTTAATTTTTCTCATTATACTTGAAAAGTGCTTTCAGGTTGCCTGTTCTAACAGTTTATAGCAAAACCCAACAATCGCCTTTGTAAATATCAGAACTGGTGCATAAACTCCAGAGGGACCCAGTCTGTAGCAGCCCGAGTTGGTCACTGGGAGATTGATTTTATGAATTGGTATTCAAAGTGTTTCTTGCCCTGATAAAATATAGCCTCTTCCTCCACCTGAATAGGGTTCTATAATCCACCATTTTCTCAGATTCTTCAGCTGTTTTTTCAGATAATATTCTGCTGGGAGGCTGTGTCCAGCCATCCTACGAAGTAGTAATAAATGGACCGTCTGCCCTTTGCTGTGGTTTTAGTCAGCACCTTGGAGAGTAGAGGTTAAACCTTAAAAACGGAAGTGATAGAGAATAAAAAGGGAAATTTCACAAGGTGATGAAAAAAAAAACCATTCCAATTATAAGTGGGAGATGTATACAAATGCTCCATTGATGAAATGGCTTTCCTTACTGTGTGAAAATTAAAGAATCCCTGGACCCAAACCCCTTTAATACCCACAAACAAGACTCCTGCCACGGCAGGAAGTCAATTATCTCCATGGCAACCAAAACAAATAGTGAATATTGCCTTAGCAGACAAGATGGATAAAAGGTGCATCTAAAATTAATTTATGTCTTGGGATCAGACACTTGAGATGAGAGAACTGGTCCATAAAGTACCCAAGAGGAGCTATTAAAAGAGAAACAAAATAAGTCCCTTGTTGAGTTCCCAAGGGAGCCGTGGTTGGAGCATATAAATCCTTTTTGCTCAGCCTTTAAGGGGAAAAGTTGTCAATATTTCCCCATTTACATGCCAGCTTTGATGATGGCCCCCTGTAAATCTCAGGCCTGCCAAAGAATGTTTATTAAGAAGGGCCTTCAAGAATGATCTCTTAATCCATCCTCTAGTATAGTTGGGGATATTACTATTATTATTATTATTGTATACCTCAATTCTGAGATGTAGAGATGAAGATTAAAGTTCAGAAAATTTAAAGAGTATAAAAATCTTGCATTAAAAAAATATATAAGAAGAAGAGGAAAAAGAGAGAACACCATCACCAGCACACAGACTCCTCAGAAGCAAACATGGAGCTATTAATTTTTCATTAAGTGCAAAAATTTTAAACACTAATTAAACCACTGTTTGGAAAAAAAACTCCAGATATTAAAAGGAAATTTTCAGGAGAGAAAAGGTGTGTCTGCTCTTCTGTGCCCGGAGACATGGCTTTTGAAGTCAGGGAGACTCCAGCAAGAGTCTCCAGTAAGAGTCCATTTCTTACTCTAAGTAGGAAGATGGTGGGACAAGAAGGCTGAGTGGGATGCAGATCCCAAGCACTCCCTGCTAGGGCAGAACTCTTCTCCCCAGGCTGGAATCACATTTAATGATTAAGCTGATTTAGGTTTCCTCTTTCTAGTAGACAAATCCCACACCCTTTCTCCAAGGTCACAGTTCCCTCCTTCAGATGCAACATTTAATCAATCCCACAGGAGCTGTCTCTTTCTTCATGGTATCTCTTGTCAGTTTCCCCCTCCTTCCTATCCACCCTCATAATTGCATAGCTAGGTGATTATTATAGTTTCCTAATTTACCTAGCCACCTTCTTGCCCCTCACCTGTATCTATCCCATGCACTTGGGTTCATTTTTCCAGAAGATCATTTTATTTTTTATGCCTTTACTAAAAACATAACAATAAAGCAAAGCAAAACAAAACACAATGACTTCCTGTTGCTTGTAGCATAAAACCAAGATTCTTCTGTGTGACATTTACGGTTCTCCACCAGCTGACCTTAACCTTTACACTAACATGTCTCCCCACCAAGTGCTTCCACGAATCCATCATTCTAGTCATTATCACTTACCACAAATGCCTTACACTCTCCCATGTGTCTTGACTCCAGCAATTCTTGTTACTTACTGGAATAGCCTCCGCTATGGGCTTTATTTCTTTCTTCCCAACACAAAGAGCACCTCTTATACATCTCTTAAAAGCCAACTCATATTTTAAATTTCTGAACACTTCCTAATCTCGTGATCTCATTTTCCTCTGAATCCAGTGGTACTTAGTATCTGTGGTGGGCAGAATAATCTCAAGTCCCTGGAATCAAGTGATGTGTTATCTCACAAGGTAATAGGGATTTGGCAGATGTAATTAAAGTCACAGACCTTAAAATAGAGAAAAAAAAATGGTCTCAATCTAATCACAGTGGCCAAGCCCTTAAACGCAGAGATGGCTGCATTCAGAGAGATGTGATAGAAGGGAAAAGTAGAGAGATTCTTAAGAGTGAGGAGGATTTGAGGCACTGTTGCTGGCTTTGAGATGTAAGGGCCCACATGCGAGAAATGGAGAATGTTCTCCTAAGAAGTTAGGCCATAAAGGTGGTCTAGAATTGACAGCCAACAACGGAATGGGAGCTCAGTCCTTCAGCTTCAAGGAACCGGATTCTACCAACAATCAGGATGCAGTAGGAAGAAGGTTCTTCCCAGAACTTCTCAATGAGACCCCAGCCTTGATTTTAGCTTTGTGAAACCTGGGGCAGAGGAACCAGCTAAACCAACCACAACTTCTGACCAATAGTACCGTGAGATAAGAAATTTGTGCTGTTTTAAACCCCTGAGTTTGTGGCTATGTGTTATGAGAGCAATAGAAAATTAGTACAATGTCTTTACTGTGCATTTTACACAGTGGGGTGTTCAAGAGATTGGGGTTTAGAATTGAACTATTGGTCTAGAAATTGCATGACCTTAAGGCAAGTTACTGAATCTTTTAGGTTCTACAGTTTCATCATCTTTAATAAGGAAACCCATCATCGCTCATGATAATTCATAGAATTATAATGAGAATCAACTTAGATATGACATGTGAAGGCATTAGAAACATGCCTGCCACATATTAACATTCAATAATGCTATGCCTTATGGCTATTTATATTAATGATGAGTTTCTACAAGTAGATTCCAAGTTCCTGAAATATGGACAAGCAATGGATTAAAAATGATCACAAAGTCTTCACAGTTCTTCCCATGAAGTGACAAAGCTGCTTTTTCTCCATCACTTGCATCTGGGCTGGTATTTTTGACTTTTCTTGTCTAAAAGAATATGATGGAATTGATGTCATGACAGTCTCAAGAGAAACTGCAGCTTTTGCTCCTTTGCAATGTTTCCACCATCATGGGAAGAGGCCGGCGGTGAAAGACAAGCTGGGGAGAAGCCTGCCTACCTCTGTCACTTCAGAGAGCCCCACCAACCATCTTCCGTAGTAACCATCAGAGCATCTAGCACCAGCCAAGCCCCCAGCTCACCACAGCCACAGAAACCAGAACAAAAACTACCCAGCCCACCCACAAGATCCCAAAATATAATAAATTGCTGTTTTCACCTGCTCAGTTTCACTTTTGCTTGGGAAGCAATACATAGCTGATACTGGAGATTACCTTAACCTTCCTTGCATTTTCCCCAGCTGCCTCCTTAGAACTTAGCTCAGAGCCTTGTACATTATCAAAACTCAAGTGTTTATTAATGTAATTATTACCTACTCTTTTTCCTTGATTTTTTTCATATTTTATTTATTTATTAAATTAAAATTTTCATTTAGTCTGGTTATAAAGAAACCTAGACATGTATTTGCCAATGAGTTTCATCATTTGGGTAAAAACACACTTGTTCTTACACTGTGTAGTCAGGATAAGGCAAGTAAGAAAGAGGTTATTGATTATAACTGGATAAAAGTGTGAGTAATATACCTTTGACTTATGCTGATTCTGTGCAAGTTATATAGCCTCTATGGGCCTTGGTTAGCTAATCTGTAAGTTGGAAGGCTTGTATTAGAAGCTCTACACTATTTTCCAATCCCCACATTTCACCATGGAACCCTCTGCCTATGGATCTGGCATAGGCAGCTGTTCCCAGGGGGCAGAAGTGCTGAGTTCATTCCAAGTTTAAAGCAGTTGTCAGAGAGGAGAGACTAGCCTTTGCGGTAGAAGCCAAGACCCAGTGGTCCCTGTTTTAAGCAATTCTGCTTCATGATATATTTTGTCATTTGTTGGGAAGGAAATTAATTGGTGGTCTTTGTCTAGTTTGCTCTGTCCATATCATAAAGTACATCACAATTGGCAGATGGCTGGCAGCCTCAGCAGGGAAAATAGAACATGGAATCATTTTAAGAATGGATGGGCCTCTTATACCTTGCCTCATGGCAATTTCTTTCACATTTGTGTTGCAATAAACACATGTTCCAGCAATGCTAGAAGATGCTAAAACTTGTTCTATGTTTGGTCAGTAAGGGAAGGAAGAAGGTAATTTTCTTAATCTAAACTAATCTAAATAATGTCTTATGCCTCTAGGGAGATAGTTTACGAATACAAATTATTTTTTGTTTTATGATTACTGTGTCTCCTAGTAAGTGCATGCTGCTGATCACAACAGAATGAAAATGATCTGTCCCTCTGGACAAAGTATCTAAGTGCCTCCTAATGGAAAGTCTCTGAGGTGTTCCATCCACTTCCAGTTCTGAGGATACACATAGCTGCCGCCTCTGGCCTCCTGTTCTCTACTCTAGACCACCTTCTTCTTCCTCCCCCTCCTCCCCCTCCTCTGCTTCCTCCTTCCCCTCCTCTACTCCTTTTCTTCTTCTTCAAGAATTTTTTTTAAAGATTTCATTTATTCATTTGACAGACAGAGTACCCAAGTAGGCAGAGAGGCAGGCAGAGAGAGAGGAGAAAGCAGGCTCCCCACTGAGCAGAGAGCCCGATGCAGGGCTCGATCCCAGAACCCTGGAATCATGACCCGAGCCGAAGGCAGAAGCTTTAACCCAATGAGCCACCCAGGCACCCCTCTTCATCAATATTTTATTTATTCATTTGAGAGAGAGCATAAGCAGGGGGAGAGGCAGAGGAAGAGGGAGAAGCAGACTACCGGCTGAGCTGGGAGCCCAACATGGGGCTCTATTCCAGGACCGGGAGATCATGACCTATGCTGAATACAGATGCCCAACCATCTGAGCCACCCAGGTGCCCTACTTTAGACCTGTAACTGCGGCTGGCTTCTCTGGTCTCCATCCCATAGCCATGAATATGAACCTTCATTCTTCTTCTTCATCATTCCCACCTCCTCGTCTCATTCTACACTAGTGTCCTACAGTTTGAGAACCACAGACTTTCCACCCCTGAGGTGAGTCCAGGTTTCTGGAACAAATACCTTATCCCTGGACTGGGAAGTAAAGATAAAACATCTTTTTTTTTTTTAAGATTTTAAAAAATGTTTATTTGAGAAAGAGAGAGAGCATGAACAGGGAGGGGCAGAGGGGAAGAGAGAAAGAATCCAAAGCAGACTCTGCACTAAGCACAGAGCCTAAAGGGGGGCCCTACCCCACAACTGTGAGAATATGACTGGAGTCAAAACCAAGAGTTGGACACTTAACAGACTGAACTACGAAGGCACTCCAAGATAGAAAGATCTTTTAAAGTTCATGGAGCAATAGAGAAAAGTAAACTAAATCTCTTAAAAGTTTTCCACATCTCTAGCATCCTTCATGCAAACAGAATATACTTCTACAAATCAATCAGATGGAAACAATTTCAGAATGCAGCAATTTCCAGTATCTTTCATCATGAATTGTTATAGAGAGCCATGTGACACACACTTGCACATTGTATCTAACTTCAGTATACTTCCCATAACAGTCTCACAAGTAATTACCAAATATTTTTAGACTTTAAAAAATCAGGGTGATCAAATAAATGGTCACCAGGCCATCAGCCAAATGTTAATATAGATTTAAAATTATAATACTTTTAGAAAAATTTTGAAGACCCTCTCCCAAACCAGTATAAATTGAGGTAGACTAGGGAGCTTGCCATGGTTGCTGAACTTTAGTTTTTATCTCTAGTTTAGTTTTTATCACTAGAAATAAAAATATACTTCAAAACTCTTGTGAGTACTTATGCTTCTAGCAATAATGGATCACAGGGAACATAATTACCCTTAAACAACTAGATGACCCGATAAGATGTAGGAAACAATGATATTCAACCATTGGAACACACGTAGAACACAAGAGTGACTCCTGAGAGAAGGAAAACAAATGAGGTGTGTTCTATAATTGCCCCAGTTTACTGACTAGAAAGCATTTTCAGGCTACAAAGCAGGGAGGGAGAACCGAAACAGAGCCTGTAGGACCCATGACCTCAAGATACACAGCTCAGAATTTCGGAGGGATAGGATCAGGGCCAGGACAAGGGTGACCAAAGTAAGCACCTGCCTTAGGCACAAAATTTAGAACAATGTCCCAAACTGAGTAATCAAGATAAATAATATTTTAATCCATTATTTTAAAAACCCAAATTAATGTTAAAAATCACAATGAACAAAATAGCAAACTTTTAAATAAAGACAAAATCTGACTCTGATCTTGCACACTTTGGCTTTGCTTGCCTTATCCTAATTCTGGCCCTGTCCATTTTTAATTTTGATGAAATCCAATTTATCATAAAAAAAAAATTTAAGTAGGCTCCACATGGTACTGGTGTGGAGCCCAATGTCGGGCTTGAGCTCATGACTCTGAGATCAAGGCCTGAGCTGAGATCAAGAGGAGAACGCTTAACTGACTGAGCCACCCAGGTGCCCCAATCATTTTTTTTGTTTTTTTTTTTTTATGCTTAGTGCTTTGCCAATCAAGTTTACAAAGATTTTCTTCTATGTGTTCTTCTAGGAGTTTAATATTTTCACTTCTAACTTTAGGTAAGATTGTGATCGAACAAATTTTTGTTTACAGTGTGAGACGGGGGTCAAGATTCGTTCTTTTCCATACTGATATCCAGTAGTCAAGGACTCATAAGAAAGCCCATCTCATCCTTTTGAAGCCCTCATTCTGTGCTACTTCCACCTCTGGGGTCCTAGCCCTGTAGAATTCAGCAGCTTCACCTGCCCCAATTCTGATCTCTGTCTCCCCAGCTCAGATCAACTTCCATGATCTGCTTGGATTCCAGCTTACTGTACTGTAGTCAGAAACTTGTTCCCGGTTCAGACAGTGTGCAATAAAAAGACACACATCACAAGTTCTTTTTCTTAGGGATCCCATCCACACACTGCTTGTAGTCCAATGCCTGAACACTGTTGCCTCATGTATTTGTCTCAGTGGTTATGCTTGTTTATGATGGGAGTGCTACTTTGGTTCCCATTACTCCACCATTGTCAGAAATGCTTTTTTTTTTTTTTTTTTAAAGATTTATTCATTTATTTGTCAGAGAGAGAAAAAACAAGCAGGGGGATGGGCAGTCAGAAGAAAAAGCAGGCTCCCCATTGAGCAAGGAGCCTGATACAGGACTTGATTCCAGGATCCTGGGATCATGACCTGAGCTGAAAGCAGAAGCTTTCAGCCCAGAAATCATCTTTATACAATATTAATGAAAAAGCTCTTTTATAGTTATTTGATATAGTATTTTTAATCATACTGATCACGCATCATACATGATGATCATATACCACTCCTTTGTATACGTGACAAACAAAATATAAGTGAGGTTGGATAAGGTATTACTGGAATTTCAAGCTCTTTTGAATTACTTTAATTGAAGTTGTTGGTGCTTGTATTTTCCCCAGGCAATAGTGGTCTCAATGCCTCTAAGATCACTGGCAATGCTGCATTCCTCAAAAGACTGATCTATTGATTCTGTGGTTCTCCTCCAAGTTTCTGTCACTTCTGAATTCTCATGTTGGTACTTTAAAGGACGGTCAATGTGTAAGTGGTGTCACTGTGTTATGTGTGCCACCTGGTCCACTGTAATTATTAAGTGTCATGGATAGTAAGAGCGCATCCAGATTTCAAAGATTAGAATGTAATAAAAAGTGTGTATTAGAATTAGTGTGATACAATACTTGCTGTTTAAACTATATGCATCTGAATAGTGAGAAAAGTAGAAACCAACTATTAAAAACAAAAATATTTTTCTTCTATCATGGGGGAGTATAGTTAGCATTACTCTAGAATTGATTGCCAATCTTTACTGTTGCAACAAACTTATTCCACTGGTCATTTTTTATTCCTGTGGCTAAATAGAGAGTAAAAATTAATTTTGAATGTCAGTGTGAAAAAGAAATGTGTAGAAGAAAAAAAATAGTATCTATGTACAAGAATCATCTCCTGACAAGAAGTTAGGGAAAATGAGTTCTAAACTTGTATATTAGTAGCTAATGTGTGCTGCCATTGTTCAAGGAGTTTTCAGTAGAAGCTTCCTTAACCACCTGCATTCAAAGATTTACTTATTTATTTGAGAGAGAGAATGAGAGAGAGAGAGGGAGGGAGCACACATGAGCAGGGGGAGGGCCAGAGGAAGAGAGAGAGAGAGAGAGAATCTCAAGAAGACTCATCTCTGAGTGTGGAGCCTGACACAGCTCCATCTCATAGCCCCGAGATTACAACCTGAGCTGAAACCAGGAGTCAGACATGTAACGGACTGAGCCGCCCAGGCACCCCAACCACTTGCACTTAAAAGACAGCTTAACTTTCTGCATTCCATCCACAAAGGACACTGACATACTTATGGCACATCAACAGTCCCAGGGTGGGTCTGTCTCCTGGAAGCTGATCACCATCGCTCCCCCAAGTAGAGGTGTAAGTTATTGAGTGTCAGAGAGGTATGGGTCCAAATCTGATTATAACAGTTGTACCTGTTAATGCAATTGTCTCTTTTATTAAATATAACACAATTCAGTGAAATAAGAATCCCAACAGAATAAAAATGTTATTTTTATAAAAACTAAGTTGAGTGCACAGGAAAGATTCCATCAATATGATATGTTTTAAAAAATGTTGTTGAATTAGGTACAAGTGAGATGACCATTACAAATTCGGAAACTGTTAAAAGCTAAAAGAATCCTGTGCTTAGGTTGACTCATGAATGTTTACCATTTTTGTGCTCCTTTGAAGGAAGGAAAACTTTTTGGATGACTAGAAACCCAATCAGAGGGCCCACACTCAAAGAAAAGACCTTGGTCCTACATGAAATATAAGTAAATGAATACACACACACATGCACACATACCTAAAATATACATACTTTATATAATATATATTATATAAATATATATTAAAATATATAAAGCATACTATATAAATATGTTAATAAAAATATAATAATCTGATAATATATTGGGTTTGTATGCAAGTGTTAGATTAAATATATGATACATACATATAATACATGATTCAGTGTTTGTATTTATCATGAATCACGACTTACACTGACATTTTTATATACTTGTCTTTATTATGTTGAATAAGATGGCTTCTGCAATACTATTAGTGTCCGCTTTTCAGACAGAAAGAGATGGAAACCAAAACCAAGAACCTCATTTGTTCAAGAGCACCAAGTGGCGAAGACAGAATGACCACCCTTCAGTAGAATCCCAGACCCTTCAGCCTCAAGCTTCACAGCCTCCCACGGACTTGCTTCATGGGTTTTATGTTCTGGTGTTTATGTTCTTCATGACTACTTTCGCCAGATAGGTCCCTACCAACAGCAGGTGAGGAAACACACCCCGGTCTCTCCTTGTATCATCACTACCTTACACAGATAACAGCATGGCTACATTGAAACAATCCTACTAAGTGACCCTGAACTTTTCTTTGATTATTTTTCACTGATTTCAAGTTTCAGAATCTTTTTTCAAGAGCTCAAAAGTCAGGGCAGTGATGGGGTAAACAAGCTGGAGTCTAACCAGTGATGGGTTTGAGGTATGAATCTCTGACAGAAAGAAATGACTCCTACCCAGCATGGCCAGTATTAATCTTTGGCCTCTCCTTAGGATCTTTCTCATATTAAAGCTTGCTTTAAAATGTCCCTTGTCAGATGTCCTATAACTAATGCCATTCAAGTTTGTGGTGCCTGAATTCAAATATCTTTTTTGAGTAATGGTCACACACTATTCCTCTGGTGGCCTTATTAATCTTTTCTGACTTTGAATAATGAATGTCCTTTGGTGGATGTCTAAGACCACAGTTTAGTAGCACAGCACTTGTACTGAACCTTCCAACAATCTCTCTGTGTTGGTCAATATGTATTAGGTACTCACATTCACTTTAATCATAACTAAAAAATTCACCATTACTTAATTTCTTCAAAGATTTAACATTATCAGCCTCTATTAGACAGTATATAAAGACGAGATTTTTCCATAAAGCTGTGTATGTTTGGAATCCTAAGTGTCCTTATAAGTAAAATTGGACTAAAAATGTATATATAATAAATGATGTTGATCAGTCTAGAATATCATTAAAAATGTATATAACACTACTTAATAAAACAGATATCACCAGGAAAGTACAATTTTGCAGCGTATGAAAAGAATTCTATTTTCACATAATTTATCATTTGATTTAGGTCAGAGAATTTTCTAATTAATTCCCAATCAATTTTTGGCAAAGTTTGTTGCTTCTACTTCCAGAAGATAAAGTGCATAGCAAGAATAAGCCATTTCTGAATTTTTTTTCATGTTCTTGTATTCTATTACCTTAGCCCTGCATTTATCTCTAGGTGTTCATGTACAATGATCTAAATGAAATTTTTGAGATGAATATTAGTTTTTCACAACATACCAACATCTGTTCCCAGTCAAAGTAATAGGGTTATAGTCAATGGGATATAAACAACTCATGGAAACATTCATGTTGAGAAAGAACCTTCTGGGAAAACTGAAAGATAGATTTGTCGTTTCCTAGGTGAGTGGCTTCCATTCGAGGCTGGGGAAGCAGTGCTACTAGAAGGGAACACAGATGAGAGCTGATAGGAAGATAAATTTCCCGCAAGATCTAAGATCAGCCACCCACAGAGCTTTGTTTATTTTTAAAATGGATTGTTCAGATATGGTGTTCCTTACGTAGAAAAATGCAGTAATGAAAAGACAGAGAGAGAAGGGTGACTATTCTCAGATAAGCCTGAAAAATTTATTAAACATTGTTTTATCTTAAACATTTCACCAGGAGAGTATACGTGCAACATAGACTTAATATCAGGATAGGGACTAAGGAAACTAAACAAGTGTATACCAGAATATTTATCTTTAAACAAATGTTTTAGTTATTTTATTTTTTTACCAATTTTTTAAAGGATTTTATTTATTTATTTGAGACAGAGAGATACAAAGAGAGAGAGCATGAGCAAGGGGAGAGGCAGAGGGAGAGGGAGAAGCAGACTCCCTGCTGAGCCAGGAGCTTGATGTGGGGCTCAATCCCAGGATGCTGGGATCATGACCTGAGCCAAAGGCAGACACTTAACCAACTGAGCCACCCAGGCGCCTCACGTTTTAGTTATTTTAAAAGGAGACTTTGTTTTGGTCCATGTGGAGGTCACAGGTTTGAGGAATAGCATGGGATAAGTTACTAGCAAATGCAACCAAAATAATTATATACTGTCTTGGCTTTTTATATTTGTTAAGTTTGTTTAATTCTATTTTAAAGTGCTTTTGAATCCAATGGCATATTGCTTATTATTTTCAATGTAAAACCCAAGTAAGGGTGAGGCAGTGTGTTCCTGGATGCTCTGGTCTCAGAGACATTGTTTTCTTCCGTCCTGAGACAAACAACATAGGAATGTTTGCTGCCTCCCTTTTCCCAAAATCCCTCACTCTCTGACAGAGATCACAAACTATGTCTGAGGATATTGTAAGTACTGTTGCTCCCTTTATCGGGGGGTGGGAGGGTTATGTTCCAAGCTGCCCTCCACCTTGTGGATATCTGAAACCGCCAATAAGACTCAACCCTACGTAGACCGTGTTTTTTCTTACACACACGCCTATGATAAAGTTTAATTTATAAATTAGGCCCCTAACAGATTAACAACAATAACTAAAAAGAAAACAGAACACTTATAAAAATTACTGTACTAAAAGAAGTGTGAATGTGGCCTCTCTATCCAAGTATCTTAGCGTACTATAACCTCCCTTCTTGTGACAACGTGAGATGATAAAATGCGATGAGTGAGGGGAATGGTGGCAGGTACTGTGACAGAGCCTTAGGCTACTACTGACCTTCAGACCCTAAGTAGAGGGAGGATCATCTGCTTCCCGGTCAACGTCCACAAGCTTCCTTTGTCACAGCTCTTCTAACAGTGTGACTGGCTGGATTTCCTCATTATGTGAAAGAAAACAATGTTTAGTTTATATCCCCTGGAGCATGCATAGCCTCTGGAAATATTTTTGAATAAGCACTGTTTTTAATCCGGTGAGTTTTTTTCCTTTTAGCTCTTTGTCAGTCTTGGAGATTGATACCCCAGAAGCGTGGCTTCCAGGCTCTTCTCTGCCAAGAATGCAAACAATGCCACCCAGTTTAGGTAATCCTAGCAGGAATAGCTACTGCTTTCTCAAGGAAAGTTCCCTGGTCACTTATTTGAGATTGACTAATGTAGGCACTGCTAAAGATTTCTCCTCCAGTTTAAACATATACAAGTCTGTGGAAAATAAAGCCTCCTTCCTTCTGCCTCCAGCCATTCCCGTCTATACCTATCCTAAATGGAAGTAATCTGTAGGTCCTGAGACAGTACCTCCTGAGCTGTTGACCTTTGCATTCTTCTCTCTGCCTCAAACCAGAAAGCCACTTTTGAAGCTGGGATTGTCTTTAAGCAGAAACCTCAAAAGTGAACTCTAGAAAGGAAATGCGTATGTGTGCGTGCCTGTTCAGGGATAGAAGGAGAATAATACCTTTTAAGAATTTCTTACAATAAACTGTTAATTAGAAAATTTCAGAGTTCACGTAGGTCCTAGGGGAAGTACATGGACAAAAGCAGGTCCCAAAGAGTTGGATTCTTCCAGGACCTAAATTATTCTTAGGGTTTTATCAAATGGCTTTATCCCTTAATTATATGAACAGTTTTTGAACATGAGTAAGTCCTGTGAGGCACCACTTAGTTCATTGTAGTAGTAATTTCAAAAACGGCACCCAGGTGACTTGACAGATTTTATGCCATTTTTAAAAGTGCCAAGTTTATACTCAGACACAGGAAAAATCTGGAATGTTATCTGCATATACCTTAAACAGCTCCTTCCTCTCGAAGAGAAGACAGTTACCAGTGTACTACAAAACCAGGGTTTCTGAAGATGTTGTCAGTGCCTTTTCACTGAGCTCTCAGGAATAGCGACCTTGGTTCACCTTGAAACTATGATGCCTTTGCCATGTGTTTTACAAGGGTTTCACCTCCACGATGCGCTTTCACTGCCCGACTCTTAACTCAGTGGAGAGTGTCAGTGCCAGTGCCCTACTGACATTTCGAGAGGGTAAAGGAAAGAACTCTCAGCTCAGGTCAGAGGTGTCAGGATTCAGAGACCTTAACACTGGGCTCAAGGCCTGAAATCTGGTTTGAACAGGAGAAGTCAAGACGAAATGGCCCAGCATTGTCCAACCTTTGCCTATCAAGTCACTGTTATTCAGAGAGCCATTTAGAGAACACACGGGCATAACATAGAACAGGAGGGGGTTGAGTCGAAGGACAGGGTACAGAGAGGGTAACTGCGGCATTTTCAGAGTTGCTGGCATGAGTTTAAATAAATGATTTTGAGCTCTAATCCAACCCTCAAATCTTTCTTATTCCTTACAATTTTGTTTCCCCATTTATTATAATATCCTCCTTCCGGGATTATGATGAGAAAATATAGAAACATTTTTTAAGTGATTTTTTTTTTCCCTCTGAAACAGAATATTGCTATTTAAACGTGAAATAAGAGTTTCTGGTTTCATAATTTATTTTGCTCCACCTAAGGTTGGGAAATGTTCGAGAATGAACCTGTCAACCCACCTAAGATCTTCCTGAATCACCTTCAGTATTCAGCCTGGGTTGCAAGATGTGTTTCCAGAATGCTCAACAGATATCCAGTAGAATTTCTCATGCTTCAAAGTCTATAACACCTGGCTAGTGATTAAATGGGTTTGTTTTTTTTAGAGTAATTAAAAAATATATCAATTGTAATAGATCTTTTATTCCCTACAGTGTATGTTCAGAGCAGATCTTTTTTTTTCTTTTCTTTTTTTTTTTTTTCCTTTTCAGATCTTTAGATCAGTAGATTTCTAGAGAGAATGAACTGTGTGCTTAATTGTGTGCATGGGAATGGAACCCAGGCAGAATCAATTTCAGCCCTCAGGATAACGGAGGCATCCTGTATTCTTCACGCATTCTTTCCCCAAATCCCATTACCACATTATACACAATAAATGTGTTTTGGAGACTTGACTTTCTTTCCTCCACCCCAGTAAAAAAGAGAGCATAAATTTTGTAAAGTTACTACCATCTTCTTGTCACGGGAATTTTTGGTTACAGGACTACCTCCCTTCAAGTACCTGTGGCTAAGAGTTTGATGATTAAATCTCGGAGGGAAACAGTTTTTGGCTGGGGCTTTGTCACTGGGCGGTAGGATTCTTTGGGGAGTCTAGGTATTCATGAGACCTAAGTATTTGGTGGTTCATACCGACTGGATCTACTTTCTTTCCTGGGAAAACAGACAGCCCTTGTTTGGGATGGTATCTGAGGATTAGGGTTACTACTGAGCCGGAGAATTTTTCATTGTGGGAGACTTGTCCTGTTCTTTGCACAACATCCAGCCGCATTCTTGGCCACTCTCCTGCAGAGGCCAGTAGCCCCTCTCCCCTGTTCCCAATGTGACTATCAAAAATGTCTCCAGACATTGCCAAATATCTCTCAGGGGCAACAGAATCACTCCCGTCACACCGCCACCTGAAAACCAATGGGTTGAGAGGATTATTTGATAACATCCTGATGTTAGTACCTGGATTTTCTATCTCTCTGGAGTTAACACATAGTAACAGTGTATTGCATATATAATTTGTAAACTGCTTTTCACTTAGAGCATTATATTTAAGTCTCCCAAGAGCTCAAGACACATTTGTTGATAGTCTTTTAAAACTGGGAGACTGACTCAGGACTGGTAAGTAGGTACATTCTTAAAGTGACAGGCGACAAAACACTTCCGGTGGGTTTTCTAGGGCACTCATTTTGGACCCAACCCCCACATTCCCATGGTTCCCTTTGTCTGATATAACTGTGCACTGGTTTGTCTTAGTAATTTCTCTTATGCTCATGCTGGGGAAGGGATCCTAGAATTTTTCTGGTCCATCTTGCATCTCAGGAGAAAACTGAGTCATAGGGGAAATAAATAGGTAACTTGTCCAGGTAACAAATGTTCCAAAGTTGGGACTTAAAGCCAAGTCTCTGAACTTCTTCACCAGTGTTCTTTCATTAAGTGCTACTTGGTCAATATCACAGAAATAAATGAAGAAGTAAGATACAAATGTTTTAGGGTGTGTGTGGTGTGTGTGTCTGTACACATGCGCACATGCATGTGTGTGTGCATGCGCTGATGAGGGTAGTTCTACTGGCTGCGTTCTCCGTGTTCAAAATGGTTGTGGCTGATCTCTTCCACTATTATCAGGCATCGTATTTCTGCCTTGAAATGACTATCAGATGGGGGGAAAAGGTGGTGGGAGGCGGGAAGCCCTTTAGGGAAAGACTAATTACTGTGCTTAAGAAGACAGCCTTTCTAGTAAACCTCTTTCCACACCCCAACTCCCTAACCCCTTCCCTTATCGTCGATGAGAAATTGTCAAATCCTATAAACTCAACGGGTGTGGTGAAGGTGCCGGATTGTTTGCCAGGCTGGGCTGTCTGAAAATCCGAATGCTCTATGCTAATGGAACTCTTGTCATGCACACTGATCCTTTGTTTCCGTGCCCCCAAAGTCTTTGGTATGCAAATCAAACCACAGGGGCACTTTAACATGTAAATCACATAATCTCCCTCACGTGGGATGAATTGACAGGATTTTAAGCTCCTTGACTGTTGGGAGGCAATGAGCGGTACTTATTTAACCGGCATTATTGCACTGGGCACATCTCCTACATTGGGCTTTACTCGGTGGTACCGCCACTCCGGGGGAAAACTGGTGCGATTATTAACATTGCTGTCAAAGGAACCAGCGGACCTCAAACTTCAGAAATTCGGACCCCCGCTTTGAAGAGGAAAATAAGGCACTCCTCAGCAACGGTGCTGAGTTCTGTGTCCCTTTGGAGGGCGGGTTTTTCTTCTTTGATTAGTGAATGAACAGTGAATTTTCCAGGGAATGGCTGTTTCCAGCCTGTTTCACAGGTAACAGAGCCAAGGAGAGTTAGAGGGACTTTTCTAGCCCTGGAGCTGGGGGGGAGTTCAGGTGGAGGTGGGGAGCCAAGCCCGCTTGGAGGCCGGGGCGGGGTGTGCTTTCACCAGCTGCCTGCTATAGACTTGACCCCTAGTTTGGGGCTAAGTCACTTAAGCGCCTTATGCCAGCTTCCTTCCCAGAAAAACAGGGATAATGCTAGAGGGAGCAGGGGACCAGATCCTGTTTGTAATGACAGCTGAGCTGCCTGGGCAAGATGTGCTTGTTCCGGAAATGAAGTGTGATTCCATTAAAATGTGTGATCTCTTGAAACAGGCTACCTTGTTTTGGAGTGTGTGGTACTGGATTTATTTGTTGGGAACAAATTGATGAGAACAATATTTTGCCCTCCAGCGTCAGTTTGTACTGGGCACAGTTAAAAGGCAGCTTCAGCTCTTAATGGGCTGATGCTCTCCCTACGTGTGTTTGAAGGGTTTGACAATTGTAATGTGCTCATTGCAGCCATTACCTGGGTGGCCAGCCCCCACTGGGCACCCTTCCAAGACTTCTTTTGAGCTTTTGGAACTCAATATACATTTTCCCATAGAAACAATGGCTATAAGGCTTCTTGGACGGTGGACAAAAATCGATTGGACCCAAATGTAGCCAAAACACTGTGCATTTGAAATTAACAGCTAGCAAGAAAAATTAGAAGCGAGTATTAGAAATTATCTTTTTTTTTCTAAAAAAAAATCGCATAATCTATTTAAACCTATCAAAGCCCTGCATTAAGTTTTGCAAAGTTAAGATCCCAAGCTGCCAGTCTTGGTCTAACACTTTCGAAGGCATGGAAACAGAACTCTACTGGTGCATTTCCCTAACACACCACTAGAATACAGGACAGAGAAAAGGGGATGAAGGAAATGCTGATCTAAACAGGGGAGGAAAAGCAGTTAAATCACCCCCAGCCAGATAGCCTCCACCCGTCGGGCTGCTCCTCACATTATTGGGATGAGGAGCTGCTTGGGGCACTGTTTGTGTCTTCTTGGTCCAAGACACTCATTGCCCAGATTCTGGGGATATCACTGCTGAGGCCTCAAAGTTGAGCCCTCCCCAGGGACTGCCTTCCCCAAGAGCTGCCTTGCCCGAGGTCATGACCCTTTCCTGGAGCAGCCATCACCTGATCATCTGTCAGTTTAAGAATATAAAGCCCCGCATCCCTGCCTGAATATGGGACAATGCTGAAAGGGCATGTCCGCTTCAGAGCTCCCTGGAGGATCTGCCTCTCCGGTGATTCCTTATCAGTTCAACTTGTTCCTCCACCTGAAGCCTGTTTGCTACACTTCCTTGTGCAGGTGGATGGAAGGGCTGATAACTACTCAAGAGGAAAGAGAAGAACCTGTAAGGGTATTAGCAGAGAGAACAGAGCACTGGAATATAGGAGCTCTTCTGGCTGGGTACTCATTTAATAGCATTTCTAGGTGAAATAGATCCAATGCTTTGGCCAAAGCTACCACAGATCCTTACACGAAGGCTGGTAGAGAATTCGAGCGAGCGAGTCCTTTCTGCCTGCAACCGTCTGATCTTCCCGCAGAATTTCAGCTGTGTTGATTGACACAACTCTTGCCTCTGAACCAGTTCGGAAGCCTCCTTGCTTTCTCGGGAAGATTCTCTTGGTGAGTTCTAAGCCTGATATTTCTGAATAGGATATTCAGAGATCATTAATCACAAAAACATCTTTTCTCCTAACGACTTCTTGCTGCCAGCCGCAATCAGTCGTGGTGCCAGGTCCGGCTGGGGGTTTTTGCGCCTTGTCAACCCGAGGTCTGAGTCCCAGTGATGCTCATGCCATAGCTCTAGTTCTTAGTTTTATCCCTCTGAGCTTTTCCCTGGGTGCCAGACACACACGATAGGAAAAGGACGTCCAAAAAAGTATCGTGAAGATTTCCAAGAGCTAGCCGTCTTCCCAAAGGCTGACACTAAGGACTGTCCAGCATGCCTTGGACTCTGAGCAGCTGTGAGTTCAGAGTGCCGTGGGAGGGTTGTGGAGGTGCGTCCCAGAGCCTGAAGTCGAAGTGGAACTGTCTCGCATGCTTGGCTGGCTGGAAGGGTCCCCCTAAGAAAGTGGCTGTCAAGGTCCATCACCTCTTGTTTTCAAAGTCTGTTTCCTGAAGATCAAATGTGGTACCTTGCGATTATGGGAGTTCACAAAACAATTCGAAGGCAAAAAAAAAAAAAAAAAGAGCAGAGAATTTGACCTGACATGCTTGGCAGACCCCTGAACAAAACATTATTTCATGCTCTGATGTTTAGCTATTGTTTTCCGGAAGGATGAAAAATGTAAAACTGTAGTGGTAATGCCCGTCCAAGGATCAGCAGCTTGCAGAAGGTACAAGAATGCCCAGAATTGTTGTGGAGGCCAGAGTGAATTAGGTTTAAACTTGAGCTTCACAAATCCAGCACTGTGTTGGCTGGTCTGCAAGGGCTCAGTTTTAGGAGGCAACCCGAACGTAAACCTGAATTTTAGGGAAGAATTATGTGGATTGCTTCAGAGAAAGGCTCTCTTACCATGTCAATAACAGATCATTAAAAAAACCCTCTGATTTGGAACCATGGGCACACTGTGATGGTAAGACGAGGATTATAATATCCTCAGAAAAGGCCTAAACCCATCATTTATTAAACAAATGTCACTGAAAGCTAACCATGTGGTGCTGAGCAAATGTTTGAAAAACTGCGAAGGTGGAAATTTCCTTCCAGATAGTTTGCAAATTACATAAAACAAATGATTCCAGTTATTATTAATTTTTAATATCTTAGGAACATTATAGAATATCTATGGATCTCAGGGTAAAATCTAAACTTCTTATGAAGGTTTCTGAAAGACCTATGGTAACTGCTGCTGTTGATTCACGTGCTGTGCCCCTCCCACTTGATAATCCACTCAGTGTGCACCTGTTCTGTGCTTGGCAAACATTCTCCGCTCAGAGCTCAGTACCCTCCCCCAACCCCTCTACCACCTCTCCCTTTGACTTGCTAGCTCTCACTCACCCTTTAGAGCTAATAGTAAATTTCATTTTCTCTTAGGAGGACTTTTATGATCTCCTTTGATTGGGTTAGACACTCCTGTAACGCTCTGTGATCTTCCTATTGTATTAGTCAGCTAGGGCAGCCATGACATAACACTGCAGACTCCATGGCTTAAAGAACAGCAATTTATTTTCTCACATTTCTGGAGCCTGGAAGTTTCAGATCAAGGTCTCCCAGCTTCGGTTTCTTGCAAGATCCCTCCTCCCAGTTTGCAGACAGCTGCCTTCTTGCTGTGTGCTCGCCTGGTGGAAAGAGATCTCTGTCGCTTCATGCACTTCCTGTAAGGACACTAAGCCTATCAGATTAAAACTCTACTCTATGACCTCACTTGGCCTTAAGTACTTGGATAGAGTCCCTCTCTCTGAATGTAGTCACATTAGGGATTGAGGCTTCGCATATGAATTTGGGGGAGACACAGACCTCAGTCCGCGATACCCATTATATTTCTCATTCCGAATACCACTAACATTATGATTTGTATTTAAGGGAAAATGCAAATGCCCACCGACCTAGAAAACAATGTGCCCTCTAAATAGTGCCCTCAGCACATCACACCGCACTGCAGTAGGTTGTTGGCTTGTCTTTATCCTTTACTAGAGCTTAAGCTTCAGGCGGGCAGGATGATGCTTATCTTTTTTATCACTGTCTTCTCAGCACTGACCATAGAGCTTCATCAGTATAGACCCTCAGTGAACATTTACTGAGTAAACGACCTTGACACAAACATAATGAATCGAACCTGTTGGCAACATTTGCTCCATTCCTTTGGGGACCCTTGAGGATCTTGGATCATGCATTCTGGTACAAAGTCTTCGCTACATCCTCCTGCCCTACTCTTTTCCTCAAATGGATGTCTTTATCAGTTGCACTTTCTCTAGAATGTATTTTACTTTCCTTCCAACATGTTATTTCCTCTCGGATGTTATCTTCCTCCACCAGCTTACTTTTTCCTTTTGTGCCTCACAGGTTCTGACTATCTTGACTTTTAATCTTGACTTCTCCAGATGTTTCTGTGAAAATTTTTATAGGTAGGAAGAAACCCATAGAGGTTGAGACTTCGCCAAAGCTATTTGGTAATGCACAGGCAGTGCTAAAACTGGAAACAGGGAGAATTTTGAGCATGGCAAGACAGAAGTATTCTCAATCCTTTGGAAATTTCCAAGCTTGCTTCTCTATATTAGGTCAAGTGGTGGAGGGGATCGGGCAGGGGAACCAGAAACAAGGTGGGTGGTCAGTGTACTGGAAAGAGCACTGAGCTACCCAGGGGCTGTTTGAATAATTGCTACAGAGCTAAGTGGAATAGAGCTATGAAAAAGCATTCTTGGAGATTATAACCATTTGGAAGATGCACATTTATAAAAAGTTAATCTTTGCTGTAAGACAGGATGTGTAAGACTGAATGATTATCCAGAGAGCTGGAATATTAGGAGTTAAAAGGAGGACGATCACCCTGGGCAGTAGTGCAGAGAAGAGTTGTCTGTGAGGTAGACCTAGAACTTTTCCTAAAGGATGGCTTTAGAAAGGTTCACTTTATGGGCGCCTGGCTGGCTCAGTCGTTAGGTATCTGTCTTTGGCTCAGGTCATGATTCCAGGGTCTTGGGATGGAGCCTGCCACCGACCCCCCACTGGAGCCCGGCCATGGAGCCCCACCATCAAGCCCCGTGACACCTGCCTTGGGGTCAGGTCATGACCCCAGGGTCCTGGGGTCAAGCCTCCCATAGTGCTCTCTGCTCAGCGGGAAGCCCGATTCTCCCTCCCTCACTCCCCCTGCTTGCGTTCCCTCTCTCACCATCTCTCTTTCTGTCAAATAAATAAATAAAATCTTAAAAAAATGATTTATAAAAATTGACTTTACGTGCCTTTCAAATTCATCCTTTCCATTCAAGGCCACAGAAATAGGTCATTTGGTCATCATTTCTCTAATTTTCTTTCTTTAAGTTTTACAACTCAAAATTCTCATTAAAAAAAATCAGAATATATACAGTAAAATGTGAAATGACACATAGGCACGTAATGAAGATTTTTAAAAAACTAAAGATCATCTTATATAAATTATTTTGCAATGAGGTTTTACTCATTAAAAATATTCCTCTAAAATATTTTTTATGTCAGAATATACAGCTCTTTCTTTTGACTTCCCTTATTGTGTGGATTCTGGTGAAACACTATTCTACTCACTTCTGGCCTATCCTCGTACATCTTCTTCCCAGCTGCTACAAGTAATATTTTTATAAAAAATCTATATATAGGGATGCCTGGGTGGCTTAGTGGGTTAAAGCCTCTGCCTTCTGCTCAGGTCATGATCCCATGGTCCTGGATGGAGCTCCACTTTGGGCTCTCTGCTCCATGGGGCTGCTTCCTCCCCTCTCTGTCTCTACCTCTCTCTCTGCTTTCTTGTGATCTCTGTCTGTCAAGTAAATAAATAAAATCTTTTAAAAAAATAAAATAAAATAAATATAGTGTTATGCTGCTTTGCTTAGAGTCTTTCATTGGTAGCTGTATCAGTTAAAAATCCTTTTCTTGAAAGTAACAGAAGATAGAACTCAAACTTGTTAATATAATAAATAGAATTTTATTGGTTCATGTAACTAAAGATTGCAAAGTAGGTGGACTTCAGGCAAAGTTAAACCCCGGGGTTCAATATAGTCATCAGAAGTGTGGTTTCTTCCTGTCTCCCCAGTGCCCGCCAGTGTGTCAACTTTATTCTAGGGCTGTTCTCCCTGTTAGTCACAAAGCTTCTTGTACAGTTGTTTCTGTATCATCAATAGTGTTCATGGGTTTCATACTGTTTGTACAACCCCTAGGGCTATGCAAATCTCCAAATGAAAACAAGGAGATGATAGAAAATGATAAAGGTATGCTAAGGCAACAATCATATATTTGCACTAAAGCACTTAATTGTTTTAAGAGTAAAGTGTAAATTCTTTGGCCTGGTTTGCAAGGCCATTCACCATGTAGTCTCTGTTTATCTTTTTAATTTCATTTTTCTGTCTTATATATACTTTATCTACTATGGCAGGGGCACTCTTGCAATGTCATATTCGTTTCATGTATTCTCATGCACTTCTTCTCTTTTCTGAAGTGACCTAGATTCAATATGACCTCTATGAAGCTTTGATTAACCTTTTTCTGTTACCAGCAGGATTGCTGTGTATGGCTTCTTGGGTGGTACATTACACGCCTCCAGGGTTGTCATCACTCACATACACTGGGACATGAAGGTTGTCCCCTGGGTTGTGCAGTGTAAAACCTTCACCGCTGTACATGGTGGCCCTGGCCTGCTTTCCTTAATATCACACTACATTCTAAAGGTTCATTGAAATGTCCACTATCCTTCACATCTGTGAGCTTCATGAAGGCTGGCACTGTATCTTAACAGGATAGCTGTATTACTTGCCTCTTCTAGATCTGCATTTTTCTTATCTGTCTGCTGCTAAAAGTGTTTGTTAAAAGAGTGAATGAATAAATAGCCATAATTTTTGAGTGCTGTTATTTCCTTTAAGTTTATTTAACTATCACAGCACTGTTAAGAGGTAGGTATTATTTCCTTTATTTTGCAGCTGGGGAAACTGAGGCTCAGAGAAGTTTGGTCAGTTGTCCAGGGACATACAGGTAGTAAGTAACAAAACTGAGTCTCTCTCTCTCTCTCTCTCTCTCTCTTTTTCTCTCTCTCAAGTCAGTTTTTCTTTTGTGATGAATGGTGGACATAAAGTTTCAGCTTTGAGAATGAATGATAATGTCTGTTTAGTTGCTTTAACCACATAGTGGAAAGACAAATCATGCAATCTCCCGCACCGAGTTCCCAGGATTAAGTGAGATTATGTCTGTGACTGTGCTCCAAATCACAGGGGTACATAACACTATGCAAATACAAGATAATATTTTATAATGATGGCTTGGTATTAATAGCTTCCAACTTCATAATTAACTTAGGATGCATGTTTTAAAGAGATGCATGTTTTAATATTTTTATGGATGCACAAATGGAATCTTGAAATACATTTGCAGATCGGGGCTGCAGCCCCAAAGGGAAGAAAGAGGCAGCCTAATCTTATGGCCCATGTACGGGGCCAAGACCAAGCAGTCTTCCAAGACATCTTCCTTTGCTGTTCGTTCTCATTAGCTGAATTCAAATTCCAGTGGTGATAATACATAATTCTTCTGCTGCATATAGATTTTGCCTCTATAAAAGGAAAAAAAAATCTATAAATGTAATCATCTCTCCCTTGTCAGCTAATGTAACACAGTAGTAACTATAAAACAGTTTTCTTTAGGTTCTTTTGTGCGATTTGTTCCTCCTGGCATGGATGGGGATATGAGCAGCATTTTGTTTCAATAGAGCTTTTCTGTAGCTTTTAACCAGTTACAAAAGGTATCTGTCTGTACCTGGACACAATCCGGCCACAGAAATCAAATAGGCTTTTAAGCCTTGAAAGAAAGGAAACTAGAAGGCCAGTGGCAAATATTTCATCATTTTATGGGGGCAAATATTATATATCTGGGAAAAAGATTTTTTTCAAAGTATATAATTTAGGAGTGTCTAAAGGTGTTTTGTTAGGTCAATTGTGTATCAGGAATTTAAAAGGAAGGGACTAAAGATCTTTAAATGCCCCCCCCCCCAGATAAGGTGAACCTAATCTATTGTAAATTATACTTCCCACTCTCTGTTCTGGGAGAAAGGCTTTCTGTCTCGCTTTCAGTATTTAAAATCTGAAATAATACAGACCTGACTACCCAGGGGTCTGCCTCTTGGCCTGGTGCTTTGTCACCACAATTGAGAAGGGCAGGTTGGAAGCAGCAGCATGCCCCCAGTGTAATTCATGAGAGCAAGAGACAGTGTTGTCTGCGATTTTTCCAGAGGCTGGCTGTAACTATACTCCCCTTGAGTTTCTGCCAAGGCACATCACTAAGTAAGAAGGAGGTAAAATAAGGATAAGATTTAACTGCTTCTTTCCAGGGAAGCTTGGAGACAGTCTCACTTCCTTTTTTAAAGTTGGAGGCAATTTTATTTGTTTAGGCAAATCCTATGGGAAATGAATAAGTAAAGTACCAACTGACATGCTTCAGTAGGCTGAAAATAGATCCCAGGACAGGATTTCTTTTTTATTTATCAGCCATATGTATTTATTCCAGGTTTCCTTCTCACAGACTCCCAGACTGGGAGAATCAGAGATAGTAATAGCTAACAAGCACAGATTTTTTTTTAGTTTGTTTATTTTGGAGGTTACCTCTCAACCTTTTTACTTTGAAAAAATTTTAAACCTACAGAATAGTTGAAAGACTAATATGAACATTTTGCACATTTGCTTTCTCTCTCACTCTTTTTTTGCTTAGAGTATGAAAGTAAGTTTCAAGCAGAATCCTGATAGTTCATCTCTAAATACTTCAATGTGTGTCTTCAAAGAACAAAGACAGGGGCGCCTGGGTGGCTCAGTGGGTTAAGCCTCTGCCTTTAGCTCAGGTCATGATCTCAGGGTCCTGGGATCGAGTCCCGCATCGGGCTCTCTGCTCGGCAGGGAGCCTGCTTCCTCCTCTCTCTCTCTCTGCTTGTTTCTCTGCCTGCTTGTGATTTCTCTCTGTCAAAGAACAAAGACACCCTATCATGATCATAACCAAGGAACTTAACACTGATATAATATGTTGTAATATACAGTCCACATGCAAATTTCCTCCAGTTGTCCCAATAATGTCCTTTATAGTTATTCTTCTGTTGAATTCAAGATCCAAAGAAGGAGCACACATTATATTCAGTTATCCCATCTCTTTGGTCTCTGTATGTTCAGAACAGCCTCACCCCCAGCACCCCCACCTAATCTGTCAATTGCAACATTAATATTTTTGAAAATTCCTGGGCAAATGCTCTATAGAAATACCTATTTTAGAATTGTCTGGTAAGTTCTTACCAAGTGTGTTGTCAGACTACTGTGTTCAAAGCCTACTATTTCTCTGTGGTTATATCATCAAGTTGCTATGTGATTAGGTTCATTTTTTTGTCTGTATTCAATTTTAGGTTTTGCCTTTGGTTTATCTTTTTAAATTTAAATTTAATTTTTGGGTATGTAAAACATTTACATGGCTCAAAAGGCAAAAATTTAAAATAAAATTAAGCATTAAAAATACCCACCAAGAGAAGTCTTCTTCCTATTTCTGTCTTTCTCCCAATTCCCATCCACTTCTTCTGAGTAGCTATTTTCATTAGTTTCTGGTTTATCCTTGCTATATTTCATTTTGCAAAAATAAGTAAATAAGTTACATATATATGCATATGTATGTTTATATGTATATCTATGTGTTTATATATGTGTATATAGATCTATATTTCTGACTTTTATTTTTTTATTTATATTTTGATTTATATTTATTAATTTTGATTTATATTTATTTTTTTAAGATTTTATTTATTTATTTGACAGACAAAGATCATAGGTAGGCAGAGAGGCAGGCAGAGAGAGGAAGGGAAGCAGGCTCCCCACCCAGCAGAGAGCCCTATGTGGAGCTTGATCCCAGGACCCGGGATCATGACCTGAGCCAAAGGCAGAGGTTTTAACCCACTGAGTCACCCAGGCGTCCCTCTGATTTTATTTCTTATGATGAAGGTTGTAAAGATACATTACAAAATTATTTTGCATTTACTTTTTTCATTTACTATATTATAAAAATCCCTCCATAGTAATTCATAGAAGTACTACTAATTCTTTTCATAACTGCACAGTACTTCACTGTATCAATGAGTATTCTGGGATTACCCATTTTGATTTTTTCCCAATATTTTGCTATAACAAATAAAACTTTGACAAGTAACCTGCACATCTGTTGTATTATACTTATGGAGGTGCCCTTATAGGTGTGATGCTGAGCCAAAAGGTAAATGCTTGTGTGCTGCAAATGTCTCTCCATAGGGTGGCATTCTTCTGCACCTTCCCAAAGAATGTATGAGCGTGTCTGGCACAAATAGAAATACCTTACATTATCTTACTGAATTTTCATTAGAATCTTCTCAGGATGATATTTTCATTGTCCCCATTTTATATGTAGGAGGGTAAGGCTCAGAGAGCTTGACAAACATCTCTAGGTTCACATGACTAGACAATGGCACAGTCGGGATTTGAACCCAAGTTCATGCAACCAGCACCTCACTGTGCCACGTGTCGCCTGAATTTAACTATATGAATCATAATTTTGTATCTTGACAAGATTAATGGAAACTCTTTTGTTTCAGGAATGGTTTTCTTGAAAATATCAAGGGATACTGAGGAATCAAGAGAATTTATAATCTCAAGGAATGTTAGATAAGTAAAAGAATAATTTTCATGTTTTTTAAGGAGGTCAGTGTTCAATCAAAATTGCTAGATATGAGCCAAAGATTCTGACCTAGTGAGTTTAGCTATGACAGCAAGAAAGAATTTTCAGGAAGACCCCTCTGTGGAGACAAGGCATGAGGATATAGAATGCCATGTCTAGTTCCAGTCCCAGTAGAGAGTTGAGGGAACAGACCAGAAACCTGGAGAGAATCTAGGGACAAGACTTAGATGATCAAGATGAAGGAGAAAGCTTCCCACGGTGGGGAGAATGAGGCTATCCAGGGACTGATCCTAAGGCTGACAGCAACAAGCAAATAAATGATGTCAGATACAGATCAGGTTCTGATCCAGCACAATGGCACAGGATGTTTAGAGAAGACCTCTCCAAGGATGTGTCCTTTGAAGTCAAACACGAATGATGAGAAACAGCTAGCCATCTAAAGATTTGGGGGAAACAACTTTCCCAAAGGGGGAACAGCAAATGCAAGGGTTCTCAGGGGGAAAATTAGCCATGCCAGTCTTGTAACATATAGACTGCTATAACTATAAGATGTTAAATAAAGCAGAGATAATTTATGAGAGTGGGTACATGGACAGAGCAGGCAGGGCCTTGTCAGTCAGAGTAAAAGAGTTTGGATTTATTCTAAGTGCATCTAGGCAGGTTTAGGGGAGGCAAGTTCCAACGGACTCCTGGAATGAGTTGCATTTTAGTCATTAGAGAATGTATTTAAATTCAATTCTATGGGGTATGAGTTCCAAGGGGTATGATGAATTCCAAGGAGATAGAAATAGAAATATGGCTATTGATTGCCATATATATATTTATTTATTTTTAAGGCAGAGTTATTTTTTGTAAAGCAGCCTATAAAATGAAGCTGAACATGAAGTTTGGCCAGCAGCGTGGGTTAAAGGACATTTACACAAACATAAATACATTGCTATTTACATTTGCCACCTCCAGATGATTCATCAAGAGATGTATGCTCTTCATATTCAAGTATGAATAACTATTTGTTTCAGGGAAATATGCATAGTAAACACATGTTGTTTCATGGAAAGAAGTAAGAATTTTAAAATATCTTGTAATGTGCCACATGTGAGGCTCGGAATGTATGCCACTGGTGATTGAAATAGACAGTAGCGTATCCCCATCTTGTTCATCAAATCTTCATATTTTTCTGAAATCAGGTAATAGAAACTGTTTTTTGATTATATCTCTCATTTGGCACTCAGTATTTTTTATAGATTCCTGAAATCAGGGAAGTTTGTAACATTAAGTAAGAAATCAAGCTAAGTTAAAGACATAAATCCTTCAGAAATAAAGAGTGAAAAAAGTTAATGAAAGAATGACAGTTAATATATTTAAAAAGGCATGAGAGGTATGCCAAAAATAAGGATAATTTAGTATCAAGTCAACTTATAAGAAAAATAACCCAAACATATTATTTAACTTTAAAGCAAAATCATGACTGGCCAAGTAAAAATCTAGTAGGAATACTAAAAATATATAAATATGCTTTGCATATCCTAATTTTCTTTCTTTCATAGTCTGAGCTATAAGATATATCTGAGCTTCAACTATTTTTATTTTATTTTTTTTAAGGTTTATTTATTTATTTGAGAGAGAAAGAGCATGAGTCAGGGGTGGAGCAGAGGGAGAGGAACAAACAGACTCTCTACTAAGTGCAGAGCCAGATGCAAGGCTCAATCCCAGGACCCCAAGATCATGACTGGAGCACAAATCAAGTTGGTTGCTTAACCAGCTGTGCCACCCAGGAGCCCCCAGGTATTTTTAAATATCTAGGTGTTTGATTTCATGTAAACCAACATGCAGACATTTGACTGAATTTTGTACTTTCATCTAACTATTGAAAATCCTATAGAGGGACACCTGGATGCTCAATCCGTTGAATGTCTGCCTTTGGCTCAGGTCTTGATCTCAGGGTCCTGGAATTGAGTCCCACATCAGGATTCTTGCTCAGTGGGGAGCCTCCTTTTCCTTCTGCCTGTCACTCCCCCTGCCTGTGCTCTCTCCTGCCCTCCCTTTCTCTCTGACAAACAAATAAATAAAATTTTCAATAAAATAAGATAAAAACATATGGTAATAGCGTGAGCCACCTTTTTAAATTTATAAATTAGGCACAGATAATACATAGGTAACATATAATGTAATGAAACTTGAAGAGTGATCATGCAATCAACTGAAAATTTTAATTGTTTGATTACGGAAGAAAACTACCATAGATTTATTTAATAAGAAATTTTTAAAAAGTCTTTCTGTGGAAACGAATCTGTGTGGTTGCTCGAAGTACCCACTGAGACAAGAAAAATATTCAAGTGATTTTCAAATTATTTAAATACAGGTAAAGGATTACAACTTACTGTATATAGATGGCCTTCTCTCTAGAAGTACAATAACCCTCATAGTCAGAATGATTATTTCCTGCCCCTCAAATCCTCCGGAGAATATCTGATGGCTCCTGACCATATATAACTGGGGTGAGGATCACTTCAAGCTGTTCCATGATGCTTGCTCCATTTTTGGAGAGATTCCCTCTTGGCCTCCACTATGTCTGTGGAGACTCTGGCTCCTTGCCTTCTCTCTTTCCAGTATAGCACTTTCCAGAATGTTTGCTGTGAGATTGGCTGAACCATGGGCCAGCTGTCCAAGCATCCCTTCCCCCTAATAGGTCTATTCCTATAGTCTTTTACCAGTTCTTTTTAAAAATAATGATCATATCTACAAAACAGAAAAGTGAATTCAAGGCTATAAAATGTAGTCAGTCTAGTTGGCTGAAGTCTAATGAAACCCAGAGTCTGAGTTAGGAGTTTAGATCTGGTGTCTGGTGGGCAATAGGGAGTCACTGTATATTCCTGAGGAAGGAAGTGCTTCCTCTGTGGACTGACCTGGAGATGGGAGATATGGAAGAGAGGGAGAAGAAGGGATAACATGATATGTATTGTTCTGTCACTTATCTTTACTACCTTTGGTTTCAGTGATATTCTCACCTAAGTTATAAGGCTGGGTATAAGGTTTTTACAGGTGATCCTGCAGAGAGGTTAGAAGCAAGGGGAAATGGTTGGTGGCATCCAGGTATAAGAGACTAATAACTAGGAAGCTTGGCATAGGTACTAGCCTGTGTGCTGGGTATCATAAATAGAGCAGAGTGATCAGAGGACACTTGCATGGGCATTCTTTGACAGAACATGATTGAGACAAGCGATGAGCTCAGGGCCTCTTCCAGAGCAAAGACATTTACATTTTGAAATTTGGAGAAGCTAATGGTGAATAATCATAATACTGTCAAGAGCACCATTTCATAAGCACCTTTTATGTGCGAGGGAAAGGTATGAATATTATCTCACTTACTTTTCATATCCATGGAGTGAGGATAGATATTATTATCTCCATTTTGCAGATGAGGAAAGATGAATCAGAAGAGACATCAAATATGATTGGTAGATCATGATTCAAACCAAAGTCTTTCTGATTCTAAAGCATAGATAGTAAACTACTATTTGGGGTTTGATTTATGATTTTTAGCTCTATCAAATCTCTTTAAAATAGCTATTGGGTATTGCTTTAGTAAATTTTTTGCTCTCAACATCAGAGAGTGTGTCTAGAAGAACATGGGGAGAATCAAAATTTTTCTTGAAAATGGAAAATCTCACTCAAGAAACAGGAGCTATTGCATATGGGGACTTTGTGACAACCCTTTGAATCCTCTATAAAATTACTCAAAACAAAACAAAAGCAATGCTTTCTTTCTCCTCTGTATGCTTTTTCTTCTGGGTTATTTTGTGCTTTACTTTGTGGTTTTAGCATGTTGTAAGTCTTCCTCAAAAGTTTGATGATATTTGGTTGATCATTCATACTCTAGTGTGAGTCACTGAAAATCTAATGAAACCTGTGTTTTGTTGATAGAGCTTGTTGACTGGGGTCTTTGGGTGATTTACTGATTTTGGGGGAGTAGTCTCTAAGTATCAGTAGCTGTAGGTATTTTCTCTGAGTACTAAAGTAGAAAAGCAATTATAGTTACAGAAAAATGTTAATAGTGCAAATATACATTTTTCTCCCCTTGCGACATTTGAGAGTAAGTGACTGCCATATTTTTGTGTGTATTTCCTATATACCATTTAAGCAAATTGTATCCATCAAAATCAGGATATTAACATTGCCACCATCTGATCCCTAAAAACCCATTACATCCATTTAAGGAAAAGTCCAGGAGGAATTATGTGTTGTCTTTTGCTGTTATCTTTTAGTCCCCTTCAATCTAGAAAATTTCATCAGTTCTTGCTCAACTTTTATTTTTTTTTAATATTTTTGAATGTCAGTTATTTTGTGAAATGTCTTTCAATTCTATGTTTTGTAAATATTTCTTCATGATTTTTTTCCAGTTATCATCTACAGCAGGAATATCACAGTGGTGGTTTCTTACTGCATATTCTTGTCGTTGTGCACAGTTTTCATTTGTTCTATTATTAAAGATATTGAGTTTGATCACTTGAATAAGGCAGTGTCTGCCAAGGTTTTCCACAATAGTGTTACTCTTTTTCTCTTTGTAATTAAGTGTTTTGTGTGGGAGGTACTTCAAGATTTATAAATATCCTGTTTTTCATCAAATTTAATTAATTAGTTAATATTGGTATAAACCTACAGATTTATATTTTGTTCAATGTTTATAATTTGTTACTATATTAAGTTTTTTTGATGCTTAAATAATCTCAGATTTGACCAGTGGGACCCCTTTATGATGACCTCTGTTTCCTTTTTTGAACCTCAACTGTTCTTACGCTACTTATGTTCTAACTTCCCAAGTGCTGTTTCTGTGGCTTCCCTCCTTCTTCATGCAAAACTACCTGCCCAGGCTGGCCCCAGATACTGATTTGAGGTGAAATTTTCAAGACAGGAATAGAAGAAGAAGATCTAAGACCCATATCCTAGGTGAAACTTTCAGAGGAATGGAGAAACTTCTGGAATTTGGAATGGGAAGGCAGAGTGACACTGTTGAGCTCCACTACAATTTCAACTCTAAGAACAGATACACACAGACATATGTACACATTTACATGGTATGCAATCTCTAAATCAAGTCAATATATTAACAGGTCCTCAGCCAAAAAGGAACAATTTGTTTCCATATTAATTGAGTAAAACATGGCTATAATGGATTTATCTAAAGGTGTCTTGGCTTGGATTCCCCAGAAGCTGCCTCTAAGACAGGACTCAAGTCTACATAATATTTTTGGGGGGGTCATCCAAGGAAATACTGGGAGAGTGGAGATGTAAATCAGGAAAGGGAATTAAGACAATAAAAGGTGTGTTCTGTGCCACTTATCTGAGGATATCTAGCTCAGCTTCTCAAGGGACCTCTGGAAAACAGTGAGAACACATCTAATTTATCCTGATTGATGGCCAAAGAAGCAGTGATATTTACCTTTCAACTCCTTGTTTGTCATTGGTTAAGGATTCTGAGAGACATTAACTCTCCAGACTTCTGGTTGACCCCCACCATAGGCTTGAGGGTGCTCCCACTGACAGATGAAAAGTCCTTACAGAAAGTTGCAGGTGTCTGCATGCAGTAAGTGATGCACAGAAAAGATATCAATGGGACAGGGACAGTTTGTTGAAGATGTTTTGTCTTTTCAAGATTCTGCACCTGAGAGAGTACATACTACTTTAGGGAAATATTCAAAATCATGTTAGATTATGCTGTAATTTGTGTTGTACCCAGATGAGACTCCAGTGAAGCAGAAAAAACTAATAATATATAATATGAGTAATAATAGCTTATAATATCTCATATTTTTAGAGCTTACTACAGTGTTGTCATGTTTTATACAGATTAGTTCATGATCAAAGCAACTCCTTAAAAACCAACATTGTTAAGTATTTACATTTAATGTATAAGGAAAGGAAGATTTTGAGGGGATTAGCAACTCGCTCAAGGTGACACTACTGGTAAAAGGTGCTGTTGGGTTGTAAAAAGAGGCCGGGTAGCTCCAGAGCTCAAAGTCATAGTCATTTTCTTGGTTTACTAAAGCAAAGCCATCAGAGTTTCCTCAAAAACAATAGAAAGAAGACCTCTAAGGAGGAACCTCTGAAATGCTCTCACAATCAATCATCTAGTGGAGAAACATCGATCCAGTGATGAAGAGAGCTAGGATTTAGACAGGAGGCCTCTAAATGCAAGTAATCAGCCTTAGGTTCTAATTGGAGCCCTGGTATAAAATTTTACCCTGAAGAAACCTATTGAGTTCAATGCATCAGTCCCTTCTGTAGAACTCACTTCCAGCTTCTGGGAACTGCTAATGAGAGCATCCCAACAAATGCAATGGGGAACTTGAGGCCGACAAAATGTTGTTTGCAGTTCCAGCACTCTGAATTGAAAGCTGATAAGTGCAAGCCATACATTTGGGGTCATGCACTCATTTTTCAGTTAAAAAAAAAAATTTTTTTTTTAAGTCTTTTGATCCAGATTCTGACAGGGTAGACATTCTTAAGGCAAGTAAGACTCCTATTTTCAATGTAGAGAAATAATTCTTGTCTCCAAAAAATCTAAAAAAGAATGGAAGATGAGTATCGATTGAAAAGTCAATCTAAGTTTCATTCTGAATGGAAGTGATTGAAATCCAGTGATTGAAATTAAGATGCTATAGGATAACATGTTGCATTTTAAATGTCTCTAGGAAATTAGCCAACTGTCCTTGGAACATACGTGCAGTACGATGTGAGTAATTTTTGGTTGAAACTAGGTCACTTTCTGTTTTAACTAGGAAACTTTTGTTTCAGCTTGGTAAATGCTTTTGCTAAAGAAGGGGAAGTAGATAAAAATTACCAGAGAGTCCTAAGGAAAAAGAAAACTATGGGAAGGATGATGCTCAGATGACATCAAAAAACTATTTGTAGCCTCTATACCACCAGACTTTTCACACTGTAAAGCTACCAAATAACTATCTAATTTTGCAGGTCCTCAACTGGCCTAGTGCGTAAGTCATTTAACTTTGATCACTGTGAGGACCTTGTTATGCCCCAATAATGGGTCCGTGATTAAAGGAGGGAGACTGATATAAAGTGAAGGTCAAGCAAAGCTTTATTTCGCGCCAAGCATCAAGAATCTAATCGAATGTTCCGGGACGCACCTCTTACGAGAAGGCGACCCTTCTCTGTTTCACAGACTAGTTTTTAAGGGCAAAGGCCATGCGGTCGGGCCTGGCCATGCACAGGTGGCCAATGAGATTGAAACACACACAGGAAACTCCACAGTGACGCTAGGTGACCAACTGAATTACAATTTACCCTAGTAGACATTTGACCCAGCCTATCACCTTGGTTGGGATTGGTGCCCAAAAGGCTCCCAAAGGGTGGGGCCCATACTCCTTGATAACCATGGAGACAGTATGCATCCCCCCACTGATCAGATGTCTCCACCTGTTTTGACCCACCCTCATATCTGGGCTTTGATAGCTGGAGCTGGTTTCCAGGACTTGTTTTTAAGTGAATCCCCTAGGGGAAGGCGAGGAGGGACAATTTAACTTTAATGAAAGCCTCTTGCTAAATAGGTCCTTACGGACCTAAATGGTGTAGGAAGACATTTTTTGGTTATACTCAATCCCATGGGGAAAAAAAAAAGTGTACAAACAAACAAACAAACAAAACCAACAAAAAAAAACCCAACATGTCTGTGCCTTTTATCCTTGAGGAAGATGGATACATTTTGGAAGTACAGATCTTGGCTTTACTGAGACATATACTCCAGTGATCTAAGTGAGTAAGTGCTAAAAATTTCCCAGTTCATTTCTATAGATTTTGAGCAATTGTCTTAGCTTCTTTCTTAACCCTGTAGAAGGAAACTCTCAAATAGTAACCACTAAAATCCCAATAAAGTAAAGAGATAATAAAAAAAAATGAAAATGTTTCCATCTGGAATCTCTTCAGATTTCAGGGTGAATAAATTGGCAGATACCTGGTAGAACCCTGGGGCCAAAAACTGAGCTTATTTTGTTTCTGTTTTCATTTCTCCTTTTTTTTTTTTTTTTTTTGCCTTGTCAGTTGAATAACATCTCTGCCGATTTTCTGGAGACTCAAGTCTTCCCAATGGCCATTTGTCACTCCCTCAGCTTCCATGGCTGCTGGCTACGGGTACTGAAAAAACACCAAGGTGAAGGGAAAAAAAAAAAAAAAATCAGGGAATAATGTAAATCTGAACGTTCTCTTCCAGAATTTCAACTAAATTTGGAAACCGATGCCAAGTGGCAAAGTAAAGGTTTTCTTTCCATGGATCCTCTAATTGCCCCAAAAAGGCAGCCCTTGGGAGCGTTGCAGATTTTAAGCATTCAAGGTGTGTTGACGGTGGACTGGTAGTCATAAGGCAGATGGCAGGGAATCTGCTGGAAGGCTGAATTTTCACTGGTGCCAATAGGGCTGACTGCACACTAGTTAAGTGGGGTAGCTGTCAAGGAAAGAGACGCTTTGCTTTCCCTCCCCTACAGGGACAGTTGAACCACACACTTCCCTCCTTCTCTGGTTCCCAGTTGCCCTGGGCATTTTTCTCTGTTACAGCATTTCACTCCTGAAATGAATGGCACTTAGCAGGGAAGGTGTCTTTGGTAAGTATTTTACAACAGCGCAGGAGTTAACAGTTTCTTTTTTCATTAAAAGTGAGTTTTTGGTGGCTTTGTGACTGGCAGCCTGGAAACTTCTTTCTTCCCTTTGATGCAGTGATCTCATAAAGAGTCTCCTTTTCCCAGACATCTGCCAAAGGGAAGGTTATGCTCCTTTCCTCCCTTCCTTCTGCCTTTGTTCCCTGCTTCCCTTCCCTCCCAAGAGTCATGAGAGATTTTTGTAAAATTCCTGTGAATATGCACCAGTGATAGATGCCAGGTAATGCCACGAACAACACACCAAATGATTAGTTTATAAGGGATATGTGTGTTAGGGGTGGGGGTGTGGGGGGGGGAGTATCCAAAAAAGCTTGGGGGACAACGGAGGTAGTTATAGCTCATTCAAAAAGATAGCATAAAGAAGAGGAGAAGAGAAAAGTAGTATTTAGCCACCTTTACAACATCAGTGGACGTACCAGTGGTAACTTTTTAAAATGTAGATTTGCTGCTATTAATATTCCACTTACAGCCAATTAAATATTGACAAGGTAATTCTATTGCAAGGCGGATAACGTAGTGTTCCAAAGTCAGAATGTGTCCTCCTTAAGGACGGGCATTATATCACACTTATTACTGCTGCCCAGAGCTTACCACAGGGCTTGGCACAAAGAAAGCACTAGATAAAGATTTGTTAACTTGAATAGAAAAAAAAGTTAGTAGATCACTACATCATGAACTCCGCAAAAGTATTTATGAGAATTAGGATAGCGATTATGTGTAAGTGGAAGCTGATTTATCTATTATGCCTTTGACCCACACTTCATTAGCACAATCAGTCTTCTGCAGGACGATGCACCTGAGACATTACAAGGGCTTAAAGTATCATCTGAAACGTCCAAGAAAAATCTGATTATATTCTGTATAATTTTAATACTTTTAGTCTTCGGGGTATTTTACTCGACTTTAATTCTTTGAGAATTAGCAATCCATTAATGATATATAGGATAAATTGCTCTAATCAGAGGCTGTGATTAACCAGAATGTCGAATGTGTAGCGATTAAAAAAATGTTTTTAGGTGGACCGAGCTGGTTTGGAAGGCAGATTTGGCTGTTGCTAGCCTTGTGATCTTGGGCAGGCCCATGAGCCCCTCTACACTTTGTATTCCTCATCTCAAAAAATGGGAAGAACGACACTTTCTCCCTCCAGGGCTGTTGGAAGATTAAAGGAGATAATGTGTGTGCTCAGCATGGTGACGGGTACTTGGCAATCCCTCACTAAATAGTTGGACTAGGAATAAGTAGCCACCCTGATGTCCCTCCTGTGTCCCCCACTTGTGCTGTGTGATTATTATACCGACCATGTACCAGGAAAGAAGAAACCCTGGGTGTATGCCATTGGGCACCCTCTATTCCTGCTCTAGGGCTTGTAGCTTTATACTAAAAAGAGAAGTGTTAGGTACTGAAAAAGCTTCCCCTGTGTTTGGCAGCATGTTATTAGTATCACAAGTGGAATTAGTCTAGATGTATATTTTCCAAATATAATTTGTTATTTTCTAAGGTAGATCTAGACACATACCTGTATTTTTTCCTCCAATCCCACAAGCAATTTCAGATCCATTCAGGGAAATGCCATCTGTTCTTTGTAGTCAGAAATGAAAAGAAACTGAGTTTTCAGCATCACTATGAGATTTGCATTTGAATAATAGGTGTCAGATATGTTGTTACCCATTTCTTTTAAGTGGGAGGTTAAATGCTGGTGACTTCACTAGTGTTGGGAAGCAAAATGTTAATATTGCAATTATCTTTTTCCTTAATGAGATGATATTGAGAAGCAGGTTTAGAAAAATTTACTGAATAAGATGCTGAGTAGGAAGGGAAGATAGGTTGGCTGGCTTTCCTCTCTTTCTCTTGGTGGACCCCAGGTTAGAGAGATGGAGAAGAATCTATATGTTGTTGCTTACAAACTTGAGCTACTTTGGTGGATCCCCAGATCCCTTTCTGTGAGCTGGATAAGGACTGAAAGTCTGAGGAGACTTGCCTTCTGACAACAGTACCATTTTGTGGGGATAAAACCCTCAGAAAGTCACTGTAGACATTCTGGAGACTTCACATTCTCCCCCCGTCCCTCTATCCATCTCCACCCACAGTTTCAGGAGTCCCTAGGACCACCCTCACTTCTGACACCGAATGCAAGTTCTACGTTCCCAAGATCATCTTCAAGCTCAATAATTCACTAGATGGACTCCCAGAACTCAGAAAAGCTGTTATACTTAGGGTTTGTTTCAGTGAAAAGATGCAAGTAAAATTAACAGAGGAAAGACAAGGCATGGCGCTTTGGTTTTCTCCCAGTGGTTATGGAGGACAGCACCCGTTTCTCTCAACAACACATGAAGTATTGCCAACCACGAAAGCTTACTTGATCCTGGGTGGCCAAAATTTTATTGGAGCTTGGTCAGAAAGACATGGTTGACCATCCGTGCAGCTAACCTTATGAGGCTCTCCACCATAAATCACTTTGTTAGTTAGCATAGCCTACCTAGTGTGGCTCAAATCCCCCTGATGAACAAAGACATTCTTATCAGAGACGACATCCCAAGGGTTCAGAGATTACTTCCTGAGAGCCGATGGCAAACACCAAACCTCAATCTGGGCAAAGTTAATCCTGTACTGCACACAGCCCTGTCCTCTTCCAGAACATAAAGATATTTTAAGATCCTGCTATAGAACTCAAGTGAGATGGCTAAACAGAGCAAGTCAAGAAATAATCACAATCAGGCTAGGTTCAACACATTTCCGGTCCTTGATCTCCTCAAAGAAATTGCAATTGTCAGTGACACTTTCTATGTAAGTAGGATCCTACCAAAATTGAGGAAAAGGACAAATTTTTGTAATTCCACTACCCATTTTACTCAGACATTACCTTACCGCACCATAAAACACAGTCTGAGAATCCATGCAATTTGATTTAAGAGTTATCTATAAATATTATTTTCCTGATCCTTGAGCCAGGTTGAGCACTGAACAGCAACAGCCTCATATTTGAGAGAATGTGCCTATCACTGCAATGTCTACTAAAGGAGAGAATTTTAAGTATGCAGATTTACTCATACCCAATACAGCAGAAGGCTCTCTTGGGAATAATCAAGAAAACAGAATAGCTTCCTTCCTTTAGGTCACCTATTTATTCATCCATATGAAGAAGGTATGGGAGAGGGAGCCTTAATCAAACTTTGCATTTTCTTCTTGCATTTCAAACAAACCTAGTGTTAGGATACTTGGAGCTATTATCAAAAGCTCATGTTCCTCCATATCTCGCCTCCCTCTTGGGTCCAACTTTATTCTCAACTTAGGAATCATAAATCCAAATACCCATGGAACTAGAAGAGCATATCAACATGTGAAGTGTAACAAGAATGTGACAATAGATATTCTTGGAAAGTGTGGCAAAGTGGATATTGGCAGACTGTGTGAGAATTCATATACAAATTTTAAAATATTTATCAGGCAAATCAGACACATCTTTTGGTGGACATAGCCCACAAAGTACTGGTTTGGGACTCCCATAACAGAAGGATAGAAGAGCAAATATCCAAATATTAGTAAGAAAAAAGATAGAACTTATCCGTTGCCTCAACATTTCAAATATTTTCAGATTATGCAATCTGGCTTAATGTTGACTATAAAGATTCCGTTTTCCAATTTTCCTAAGAAATGTAAAAGAAAAGAAAGTTAAACAAAGAAATGTACTCAATATTGAATGGGAACATCAAACAAAAAGAATTACCTTTGCTATCCTATTCATCCTTTATTCTTAATGGTATGGATTTGACCCAGAAAGGGAGAGCCAATGAAGACTTTTGATTTAAAAGCACCTAAGCTGCTCTGTGATGGGAATAATAGAAATACACATTTTAAAGTAATGGAAGTAAGTAATAATATCTAATCTTTAAATTAAATTCTAGACAGTGAAATAAGAGTGGAAGGGAGACTTACACAGTAACATTTTTGACATTTCCAGTCTAAGGGCACATGAAGTATACAATCTGTAAAATATATTTATGGAGAATAAATCTAGAATTATCTCCTGGAAATTGAAGTAAAGTCCAGCTTTTTACATTTCCAGCACACAGTAGGCATCCAATAAATCTTTACTGAATTAATTTTTTAAAAAATGCTTGTTTGCAGGGCACCTGGTTGGCTCAGTGGGTTAAGCCTCTGCCTTTGGCTCAGGTCATGATCTCAGGGTCCTGGGATCGAGCCCCTCACATCAGGCTCTCTGCTCAGCAAGGAGCCTGCTTCCCCCTCTCTCTCTGCCTGCCTCTCTGCCTACTTGTGATCTCTGTCTGTCAAATAAATAAATAAAATCTTTAAAAAAAAAATGCTTGTTTGCGTCCTTCTCAGGGCCCTACTGAGTTTTCTAATCATGCATAACCCATGTCAAATGAAAGATAAACTGTGCACAGTGAACAATGGCCATTGTCTTTTCACCTTACCCAAAATAAGAACCATAAAGGCCAGTGTTTGAGGGGAAATTATTCTCTTGATAAAACTCCAAGTATTTGAACTTTTATAAGGCAGGCCTCCCCAGTGAGAGTTTAGATCCAAAGAGTTTCAGTAAAGAGTCCATGTAAGCACTCACAAGTTTGGAAGCTTATCCAAACTGAAATTAATCTATGAACCTTTTGAGGTTTTCTGCATTCTAAAGAAAGCTGAGAAAGCCAGAGAGGGCAGAGAAATCACAGAGAAAAACCGAGGAGAGTGGTCATAGGAAATGCTGCAGAGGCCGGAAAGATCACAGGGGTGAGGGGGAGAGGAGGAGGGCATGGAAAAGGGTTCCAGAAATGGAAGAGGAGGAAAACGGAGGAGCAGAGGTAGCTTGGAGGGAGCCAAGGAGGCCAGAGCAATCACAGCAAGAGAAGCTGAGGGCAGAGGGAGCACTAAGAAAACAGAGCTAAGTGGAGAGATTACAGAGGTGCAATCAGTATAGAGGAGGAGGGCAAGAAACGTGCCCTCAAGAAGGGCTCCACTTCAAACTCCGACTGCTTAACGGGAAGAACTGCAAGACCTTTCATTTGGATTGCGATCCTTTGAAATCTGGAAAAAATTTTCCTCTCTCTTCCCTTCCTCTCTTTTCTTCTCCCCTCCCCCTGTCCTATCTCCTCTAAAAAATTGGTAAGAGAGGAAAGAAAGGAGGTGATTTGATTTCTCCCCCTAGTTGTTTTGCAGTTTGATTACCAATATGTCACGCAAGACTTAAGATGCAATGCAATGCGAGGCTTAAAAGATGAAACTGACTCGAAACAGAATATAAGCGATCTTTCTTCCTGTGGAAAATTGCCCATCCTTCTTCCCTCCGAAAACTCAAGGTGAAGAAACTACTGTGTTTGAGAAGAAGCAAAAAAGCATATTTTAAAAAATGAACAAAATGCTAGTAATACTACAGCAAACTAAGTGTTTGAGTGTTTAAGTATTAAACGATATTATTGTTTACTGGACAGGCCCCCCTTCCTTCTACCGTGAGAGAATAGCTTGAATGAACTATGTCTGTGAAATTCAATGCATTGTGGGCTATTTAGGCATGCCCTAGTCCCTGGCACCACAGCTTTAGCTGATCTCCTCGGAGTGTACATCTTTCCCAATTCAATCCCCTCTTTCACAGGTAGAGAAATAGACATCAGAGAAATTGGCATTCTGTCTTAAGGCCACTACTGAATAGTAAGACCTTAAACTCTATCTGTACTACACACAGTTCTGACAAGATGTGTAACTTTTTACACCTTCTCAGTTTCTGAATCATGATTCATTTGTGGGCTGTGTTGAGGTAGGCTGTCAGAAGTAATTGAAATTAGGAGCAGAGAAGCAGCTATTTTAGTCTGACCCATAAAATAATCCCCTTGGCCTAGCTTCTGGGTACTCTTGGTGGGACGTCTGTTCCATTGTAACAGGTTGATAAAAGCCAGCTCGCTTTTTTTCCCCCCGGATAGGTCTCACGCGGACACCCTAACCCAGTCCATCCGGGTTTGTTTTGTTCTGTTCTGTGATTGTAAATGTGTAATGTTTATTGAAACTCAGGGTAGGAGGACAGGGTCAAGTAAGATAGTACATGAATAAATCATACCTATCACCAGTATAAAAAAGTATAAAAACATGCAACTAAGATTGGAACAGGGAAAGGCAGTTATCTTCATATTCAAAATACCCAGCGAAATTTTTATGCTTATAAAACCTTTCTATTCTCCTCCTTGTTTTACTGCTGAATAAGAAATCAAGATGGCCAAAACCTGAAATCTTGCCATTTGCAACAACGTGGATGGAACTAGAGGGCACTATGCTAAGCAAAATAACTCAATTAGAGAAAGACAATTATCCTATGATCTCTCTGATAGAAGGAATTTTAGAGACAGGGCAGGGGTTTGTGGGGAGAAGGAAGGGAAAATGAAACAAGATGGGACCAGAGAGGGAGACAAAACGTGAGGGAATCTTAGTCTCAGGAAACAGACTGAGGGCTGCAGGAGGGGGTCGTGGCGGGGAGGGATAGGGTGGCTGGGTGATGGACATCGGGGAGGGTATGTGCTATGGTGAGTGCTGTGAATTGTGTAAGACTGATGATTCATAGACCTGTACCCCTGAAGCAAATAATACATTCTATGTTAACAAAAATAATTAAAAAAAATTAAATTAAATTTAAAAAAAAAAAGAAAGAAAGAAAGAAACCAAGATGACACAGTCCTTCCTCTTCCTGATTTCTTAGACTTGCTGGGTCTAAGTAAGACCTGATTTCTTAGACTTAGCACACGACACTGTTAAACTCCATCACTAGTTTTCATTTCAGATCTTGGTCCCAAGTTAACACAATGGAAACTTTATTTTTAGATCTTATTTTTTTTTTTAAGATTTTATTGATTTATTTGATAGACCGAGATCACAAGTAGGCAGAGAGGCAGACAGAGAGAGAGAGGAGGAAGCAGGCTTCCTGCTGAGCAGAGAGCCCGATTCGGGGCTCGATCCCAGGACCCTGGGATCATGACCTGAGCCGAAGGCAGAGGCTTTAACCCACTGAACCACCCAGGCGCCCCTTTAGATCTTATATTTTTATTTGAGAGAGAGAGAGCAAGTGGTAGGGAGGAAGAAGGATAAGCAGACTCCATGCTGAGTGAGGAACCCAATGCAGGGCTCAATCCCACAACCCCAAGATCATGTCTGAGCTGAGATCAAGAGTTGGATGCTTAGGGTGCCTGGGTGGCTCAGTGGGTTAAAGCCTCTGCTTTCAGTTCAGGTCATGATCCAGGGTCCTGGGATCGAGCCCCACATCGTGTTCTCTGCCCAGCGGGAAGCCTGCTTCCTCCCCTCTCTCTCTGCCTACCTCTCTGCCTACTTGTGATCTCTGTCTGTCAAATAAATCCATAAAATCTTAAAAAAAAAAAAAGGAGAGTTGGATGCTTAACTGACTGAGCCACCCAGGTGCCCCAACACAACGGAAACTTTTAAAATTGCTTCTAACTGGGACGCCTGGGTGGCTCAGTGGGTTAAGCCGCTGCCTTCGGCTCAGGTCATGATCTCAGGGTCCTGGGATCGAGTCCCACATCGAGCTCTCTGCTCAGCAGGGAGCCTGCTTCCCTCTCCCTCTCTCTCTGCCTGCCTCTCTGTCTACTTGTGATCTCTCTCTCTGTCAAATAAATAAATAAAATATTAAAAAAAATTGCTTCTAACTTTCAGCAACAGCTGGATGACAATAGCTCCTCAAACTAAAGCATTATTGTACTCATCAAAACTAAGCTTTTTCCACCCATTCTAAGATTCTAACAGTGACTTTATTATACTATTCTTTTCTCAATAATAATTTAATAATTTCTTTAGTAATAATCACATGCTAGTCATTTATTGGAGTGAAAGGATTCAAAAAGTTGGAAGGTGGTGACTGTTTTCAAGTCTCTTCTTGGGAAATAAGATGGAGCTATGTGAAACCTTGTTCTTATTTATATTGATGTACACACATCTGTCTCATCTTCAAACTGGAAGCTCTTTAAGGTTAGAGAGTTTGGTTTCTCCTCCTTGTCTAAATCCCTCTAGCCCATGGTATGGCATACAGAACACAATCATCATGATTTGTTGGCTAATAGGCTTCTGCCTAGTCTCTCCAGGATAAACCATCAACGTGGTATGGGCAAGCCAGCTTGACTTTTTCCAGTTACTATCTCATCATTTTCCTCCTTCTTATATTTTCCAGAACAGATCCTGGTGACTATTTGATTTTCCCATGCCTAGTTCTCTTTTTTCCTGAGAAAATAACACCTACATTACTTCGTGGACTTGCTGGAAGGACCAAATGCAATGCTGTATACATTTGAAAGGTAGGTATAGAAAACGTTACAAGCAGGTGCTATTTTTATAGAGCTGTTTCCTTTGGTGTGAAAGTAGAGAATATAAGCAATGTACTTGTGAAACTGGATACAAATATATCATTCATAAATTTGGGACATAGAAATGCTAGCAATTCCATACATTTAATAGCCATTAAAAACAAACTTTTATCAAGCCAACCATCAGTAACGGTAATCATGAAAAACAACAGGTAACAGAAAAGCAATTTTGTTTTACTGTTCAGCGGACCAGAGATGTGCAATTAGATGCAAACCCCACTTAAGTGTGCATGATGCACGATTGTATTCACACTCCTTTATCCTTGCAGGCTCAGTAAATACTGTCAGGTAAGAGTGCAGACTCTGCAGCAAGATTTGCCTAGGTCAGACTCTGTCTCTTTCACTTAGCATCTGAGACCTCTGCCCCCTGTTCCCTATCTGTGAGAGGGAGGGGATGGAAAAAAGGAGAACCTACCTTTTCAGGTTGTTGAGCTGATGAAATGAGATATCTATATAGTAATAATCATAGAAAATGTTCTGACATATAGCAAGCACCATATAATTGTTAGCTGGAATTATTCTATTGTCTCACAACATCTCCGTAAATCGTCAGAAAGGTAACTAGCCCTTCTAGGTTTTGTTCTTTAAGACATTGAACATCAGGCCAGGGGAATAGGTCGATGGTAAGGTGGGTGCTGCACGCTCACTTCTAGCCCTGGTGAGCTTTCCCAGTGAAGGGGTCAGATTCTGTTTTCTTTCTTTCTTTTTTTTTTTTTTTTAAGATTTTATTTATTTATTTGACAGACAGAGATCACAAGCAGGCAGAGAGGCAGGCAGAGAGAGAGGAAGGGAAGCAGGCTCCCCACTGAGCAGAGGTTCCCCATGTGGGGCTTGATTCTAGGACCCTGGGATAATGACCTGAGCCAAAGGCAGAGGCTTTAACCCACTGAGTCACCCAGGCACCCCCAGATTTTGGTGTCTGCTGAATGAGGATGAGGATGGTAAGGAGCAGAACACAGTGACTGTTGTGTGAATGTTGAGTGAACGTTGTACAAGATGAAACCAAACTAGATAAGCTGCCACTGCTAAATGGGCAAAAGCACAGGCATTGGAGTTACCCCTGGGTCCTGATCGCAGCTCTGCCCTTTGACCACCTGCATGGATGACACCTTCCAAACTGGGCGGCTGGGTTGTTGTAAGCACAGCACTGAACACAGAGCATGGCTGCTAAGGCATCTGCGCGGAGGTTAGTTTCTGTTCAGCTTGGCCAACTACACATGGTTCTGTTTTGTTTCAACTCTCTGGCTTTGCTTTAATGACTTGAGAGAAACAGCAGATTTCCATTCCTTTTTGCAAATATTTTAGCACTTAAAGATTGTCATTCGCACAGTTGTTACATCGATAACAAAGCGAGCCTGAGCCCTGCTTGAACAGGGTCTGTTTCTGGGAAAATAGCTTGTCTGTTTCTGCTTTGCCTCATCTGCCATGTATATTTCGGTTGTTAATTGGAGATGGAAACATTCCTGAGCTTTCTTCTTCCCTAGGTATTGATCTTTTGGGTGAACATAAAGTCTTAACCCCTTAAGCTTTATCACCATGCTTCCTCTACCTTATCAATTCAAACGGATTTAGCACTATTATCAGTATTTAGATCTTGACTTTCTTTCTACTTCTTTCTCCTTTAAAGCAATCTGTCTAGCTGCAAACCTCTTGTTAGAAGAGATTATATGATTGTTTTTTGGTTTTATAATCTGTTTGAAGAAGAAGTGGCTGCACACTTGAGGATTTAAAATGATGTCTCAACAGGAAACAGCTTTTCTGTTGAAAACCCGATTTCTCACAGAGCTCCCTTTTCTTTCTTTATAACAAAATTTTCAGATTTGATCACACTGCTACCGGGACATTTCGTTTTATTTAAATGCGACAACACAAACATCACTAATCTGGTTTCCCCAAATTCATTTGCGCACTCCCTGTCAACAATGGTTTTATCAGCCATCAAAATCTAATTGAAATGGCAGTGCCGCATGTAGTCATCCAATAATTATAAAATAAACAGACTGAAAATTCAGCTGCATTTGAACAAAAGCCATCAAAGTAACATAAACAGGAGAAAAGGTAATTAAAGAGCTTTCTCTCTTCAGCTTTCAACATTACAGGTTTATTTAAATGCAGCTCTAGCAGGAGACCTGAGGTGGATTGATTGGCCAAATTTGTCGACTGACGCTATTCTGAAATGTGTCCCATTAAAAATGAGGTGAAGAAATTTAAAAAGCACGATTAACAGGGCACCTCAGAAAGCATGCTTTACTTCCTCCTCTGAGAACTTCTGTGGTCATGTGCACAGGTGACAGTTAATAATAGATGACAAAAGGCACTGCCCTTTATCATTTAAACACCACATCTTCAGAGGCTGGGGCAGAGAGAGCAGTCTGGTCCCTGTCTATAAAAGTGTGACGTCAAAGGGCTGCTCAGCGTTGCCTGCGCAAACCGTCATTGAATTTTTCACCTGCCGGAGAAAGGGAAGCTGACTATCAGAGGCTGTAATGCTCGCATGCAAGTGGTTTAGCAGTAAGAGATTCAAACTTTTGAAGGAGAGGTAACAAAGCCCTAAGAATAAGCCCCGGTCATGAATGTATATATAGTCCCCGGGCTGGTTGGCATAGCAACTGTTTCTGAGAACCCCGGTGCTGCTTAAGTAAACAGCTGAAGCACAGAGCGTACCTCAGCTAAGCTGGGTCCATCTGTAGTATCAGCATGTGAGGATCAGAACGGGAACATTTTCTCCCGTGAACTGATGATATTTTGATGTCTCCTCCTAATAACTCCATTGTTCTTAGCACTTTGTGGCAAGCCTCTGGTTCTGTTTTTCCGTGGGGCCCTTTTGTTGAGCAATCTCAACATAGGTGAATCTGACTGAGTTGGTTTGGGGATAACTAAAAGGGATCCAAGGGATCCAGGCTTAGTACCTGGCCTCAGTTATTTGTCAAAAACTTTCAGGGATAACGAATCGATGATCCAACAGATGTGATAGCTGCCCGAGTTCTTGGAGGTTCAGCACGCTGGGTCATTGCCGAAGTTTTGGAATCAGCCCAACCTAGCTAGAGTTTCTGGTCCTGCTATGAAAAGTGCTGTGGCATTGGGCGTATTGGGCATGTAATCAATCCTTCCAGCAACTGTTTTCTCAAATGTTAAATGAAGATAGTGATAAATACCTCATGGGCGCTGGAGGATTAAAGAAGATACTCTATTTAAAATTGCTACATGCAGTACTCAAGAAATGGTAGTGCTCACACACCTTCCTGGGTTCTTACCCAAAGGCATTTTAGAACTTGACCTGTTCAGGGCTCCCTGGGTGGTTCAGGTGGTGAGACATCTGCCTTCGGCTGAGGTTGGGATCCAGCCCCACATCAGGCTCCTTGCTCAGTTGGGAGCCCGCTTCTCCTCTGCCTGCTGCTGCCCTTACTTGTGCTCTCTCTCTCTCTCTTTCTCTGAAAAGTAAATAAATAAAATCTTAAAAAAGGAAAAAAAAAAAAAAAAAAGAACTTGGCATGTTCAGTGCCTGCCCTTTTTCATGTGATTCTGCAGTAACTCCCGACTCATCTAAGCCAAATGTTGTCATCTAATTCCCCTCACCAGTAGCTGATGAGTGGTCCTAGTTCTTGCCACTGATATAGGAGGGGAGTTCTTAGAAGACAGATTACTGGTAAGATATTAGATCCACTTGGACTAGAGTAGTAAGAGGTCCTCACAGGATTCATGGTTACAGAATAGATGAGAATACATATTATGAGAGCTCTTATGTGCTTGTAAGTGAATGTCCTTATTTTATCTAAGATTTGTAAATAACAAGTGGACATTTCTGTTTGGGCTAGGCTTCATTACCTGCAATACTCTTCTGGAACTGAACTATGCAAACCATTGTTTTAGAAGTATTTTAAAAGCACACGCTATAATGCTTTGAAAAATTATGTAGTCGAATAATTCACCTGTGTCTTATCCCTGTGGAGAAAGAAAAAAAAAAAAAGGCAGCTCTACCTCTTGGAAACTTCTTTCTGGAAAGTTCTTTTTAGACATGTAAGAGAATGTAAGGGTTATAACTAATGGGTCATTCCTTTCTTGAGGATCTGCTCTACCACCCATTTCTGATGAGAGAAGAGACTTTAATGGGAAAGGCCAATTGGAGTCTCTTTTATTGATATCAAAACATCTGAGCTTCCTGAGAAAAATGAACTGAGAATCATTGTAATTCTGAGTGTCTGGAAAAGAATTCTGAATGTTTTATATTCACACTCCCATTCCTTGATCTCCCTTATAAATCTTTGCCCCCAAAATAGTCCTTCTCAGTCCAAAATGATTCATTTTTATCTTGCTTTTACCCTGATAATTTGAAAGTGTTGTGTTTCCAAAAATTCGTATTGTTTTCATGAATCACATCTTTTTTCTGAATATTGTAAGTTAAGATTTTTCTTACCCTGTACAACTCAGGACTCTACAAAGAAGGATGAGATAACAAGGGAGGAAAGTTGGTGTCTGTTTGTGAGCCGTGAGTTCTTTTCCCTGGGGTTTCACTGAATAATCTGCCACTAATATGATGCATGATATTGTCTTGGCAGTTTATTATTTTGAGGCAATAGAACATAACAGATTGGAAGGAACTATCTTGATCTATTATATCAAGAATCCACAATTTATAGCTCTGTCTATTTGCTGGTAAAAAGACACTCCCTGAAAGTAGAAGACGTGTGCATCTGTGTGGTGATAAGAATGCGGTCCTTTAAAAACGTTTTGATATCCTTACATTTGTACCGTGCCTGTGATTAGGGACAAAATTCCTTGTATTTTATATAAACACACGAAATACATGTATTTGTTAAATATATATTATTACATTGACTCTCCACAATAACCTTGTGAGGTAAGTTCTGTAAATTGTCAGTTCAGAGATGAAGAGCCTGAGGTACAGAGGAAGTTAGATGACTTGCCCAAAGTCACGTAGCAAATGAGTGGCGGAGGGACTCCACCCTGGGGTCTCTTGATTCTTAATGATATTGTTCAGTTTATTTTTTTCTTCACAGCTGCTTCTATAGGTATGTGTGGTTTACCTAGGGCTAACACTATTTATTCATAACCCCTTGTAATACAATTTTTTGGAGATGCTGTCTCTGCCCGGTTTAAAGTCCATGGCTAAAGGCTGATCAGTTTCCCTTTTCAAAGAGGAACAACTAGTTAAATCCACATGTCAGCCCCTGTGGAAACCCCACACTCCCAGGCTACTGTGTATTCACCCCAATCACGGACCAGACCCCAGACATCTTGGGTGGCCCCTATGCCCTGGAACCTGAGGAATCATTCAAATTATCCTGTCCACAGAAAACTCAAAAAACCTAGCTAACCCCACCCTACCTGCCTTACTTAAGCCACCTTCTCCACCTCCAACCTACTCTTACTCTTCCTCTGCCCAATTGCCTACGTGGCCCTGCTTGGTAGACTTCTCTCATTTGGACTTGAAGTAATAGAGATCTGCTTTTCATTTACCCGAGTTTCATTGGGTTGTGTCTCGGCCTCAAAAGAATCTTTAAATCTTATACAACACCACTTTGGAGTTTAAATTTGTCTCTAACCTTTTCAGATACACTGTGATATAACTGGAAAAGCTTTGGATAGAGAGACAGGTGTCTGAGCTTCTACTACAGGATTTGTGTGGCCTTGAGCAGGTTCACTTAACCCCTTGGAGCCTCAGCGTTCTCACCTATGAAATGAGCAATCACCCTCAGTGCAGTGGTTCCTGTTCTGGGTTGATCTATCATTTTGTGGTATAGATGAGTGGGATAAATCATTCCGGGTATAGATTTCTATCATTGTGTGGTATAAATTGGTGTTGCCAAAGTGCAAGGGTATCTGAGGACAAATTGAAAGAGGAATATTCGGCTGGAAGGCGATGCCTATGTTCTGTAGATGTGAATCTTTCTGTATGGCTGATTTACATTGAAGTCATGATAACATGATAAAAGGTATCATGAAGAAATTCTTTTGTCTCAATGACAGAATAGCTCACAAAACTGGACTCGAGCTAATAAAACAATGATGGCCAGTATCATCTCTCCAGGCTGGTTGGTCACCCATCATTATAGCACCAGAAATTTGCTTGTTATGGGGTTTTGAAAGTCTCCTTTCCAGAATGTAACCTATGAATTCTGAGAACATATGTTAAAGTTCCTTTGAGGTGTTTTGTTTTTTTCCCCATTCTCTCCCCCTCTCTCTCTCTTTTTCTTTTTCTTTTATTTTTTTGGTCAGGAACTTCAGAAGCTGCTGAAGCTGCAGATTTTGGTGACATTGACCTGTCTTCCTCTTTGTTTGGTGGTTGATGAATCCTTGGGGAGAGGTGTCTGCAAACCTGATGGAGGGCCAGAAAATAGAGCTGCTGTGAACGGCAGTTCCTGGACGCTTGGTTTTTCTGAAAGATAGGCTCTTGATCAGGCAAGCAGGACTTAATGATTTATGCCTTTATGCTCAACTCCAGATAAAGTTAGACTATATCCTAAAGCGTATGAAGGAGGAAAAGCTATTACATAGAGCACTTGGCTTGTCAGTGATAAATTTTAAAAAAGGAAAAGAAAGAGAGAGGGAGAATAAGAGAGAGAGAGAGTGAGACATTAAATAACCTGTACTTGAAATGATTTCCAAATTTCAGCAACCTGGGAATAATAATAGAAGAGAGAGTCTTAAAACACTTGTGTGGCCTCATCCTCCTCCACCAGGCTTTCTTTTTATCTAAGATTGAACTTGGGATTTTATGATGTATTTGTATTTCAGAACCAGAATGGATAAAAACTAGCATTGTGAAGGCTTGGAAGAAACATAGATTTTTTTTTTTAACCTCTCCCTATCTCTTTTCTAAAGGCATATGATTGTGTTTTAATAACCTAAACAAGACATGGGTTTGAGATCCCTCATTGGGATTAGAAATAGAATTAAGAGTCAAAGTTATAATACCAAATCATCCTAGAGTGCCTGAGAGGTTCTGCTAGTTTTGTAATTGGTTAGTTCTCCCATTTAGATTCTTTAAAATACTTTCTCCTTCTTGTCTAGCCTAATTTTCCCTATCCTGTAAGGGTTGGTACAGGTGAAGAGCTATCTCCTTGAAAGGAACTTTCTCTAATAGAGCAGACCTTCACACTCCATGCAGACGGTCTCGCATCTCTTCACCATTTCTGTGCGTTCTCTGTTGGTTTCAGTGTGCTCTTTCTTCTGACCACGGACACCTACTTTCTTCTTTGGAGAACTTCCCCTGAGCCACTGTAACCATTTTGGCTGCATACTCAAGAGATTTTGTAGACAGCTGGAGTGCTTATCTACTCTTCAGGGGTCCTTGGCCAGTGGGTTACTGGTGTAGAAGTATGGAAGTTCATCTCCTCTGCCTTGGTACATTCTGGACTTCCCATGCAGGATCAGATTGAAGCCGTCATTTGTGAGACTTTGAAATATTCCCCATCCCAATTCTGCTTTCCTCCTTCCCTTAGCAATTTATTTTGAGAGTGCATTCCTAATGCAAATCCTATCTCAAGGTTTGCTTCTGGGGAACATGACTTAAAACACCTTTCGGGCATCACTTTTTTTGGAATTCTAATAGTTTCTATGTGGTCGAGCACTAGTATTAGACTGTGTCACATGACTTGCTTTTTTTACTCCAAGGAGATTGTGATCTCTCTGATGGTTGATGGAATCCTATGTAGTGTCTACTATTTTTACTTGATCATTTTATCCTGCATCTATTTCAAAAAAGGCTTTAGGAGCTTATAATAAATGAGTAGGTAAAATAAAATCAAAATCAGTGGACAGAAGATAAATGATGGGAAAATAAGGGGAGGAGGAAGAAGGAAAAATCAACACCTCCACAATGAGGAAAGCTACCAAAATCAAGAATAATATTTAGCTTGTACTTCTTAGCAGCTAGGATAAAGATAAATATGATTTTTTTTGTAGTTTTCAATGTTTCATAGGATGAAGTTGTCTTAGTTATCCATTGCTGTGTAACAAATTACCCCCAAAAGCATGCAGTTTGAAACAACAAACATTTATTAGCTCTCACAGTTTCTAAGTCACAGGAAATGGGGAGAAGCTTAGTTGAATGGTTCTGACTCATGGTCTCAAGCTGCAGTCAAGCTGTTCTAACAACTGCAGTCACATCAAGTTTTGGAGTTGGAGAATCCATTTTGAAGCTCACTCACATGGTTATTGGCAGACCTCAGTTCCTCACTAATGGCTGCCCAGAGCCCTCCCTTCTTTGCCACATGTGTCTCCTCACAGGTGGCCTGAAAGTCCTCAAGCAGCTGGTTTTTCCCAGGATGAGCCATCTGAGAGAAAGTCAAAACAGAAGCTGCAATCTTTTCTAATGTACACTGGGAGATGATAGACCTTAGCTTTTGCTCTCTGCCACTGGTCTCACGGACAAACCCTCATGCAGTGCTGGAAGGACTACACAGTGTACAAATGCTGGGGGTGGAGATCCCTGAGGCCATTTTGGAGGATGATAACCGAAGAAGTAGATCAGAGGTGTGCATTTCTCCTGAAAGCTGAAAGAGTAAAAAAGATAGTTCAAAGGAGGACCACTATGTGCATAATTTTTTTGGTATGCTCTGTGTACTTGTCATATAAAGGGTTCTTAATGAGTATTATAGATACCCAAAATACACCCGTCCTCCAGGATATTTTCTCCATAATGAAGAGTAAGTCAACTAAAAACTATTGAGGACACAGTATCTGTACTAGATACTACATTGGATGCTGATCTGGGTACTTATAAGTCAATCTTTTAAAAAGTGCTGTAGGTGTACCACTTCCTCTGTGTTTCTAATGCTTGCACTCTAAAGTGGGTGCTCAAATCACATCCATCCACCTTCCTCGGTCTCAATTATCTTCATCCTATATTTCATTTTCATCATGTCATTATTGCTTAATGACTCATTACTAATATAATAAAATCCAATCTCCTTGACTTTTCCAAAGCAGATTTCATCTACTCAAGTCTCTATTCCATTGCATCTTCCATGATGAGCCCTTGTCTTTAACCTGGAAGTATTCTCACTGTATTCCAAGTGTCCCTCTAATTTTTAACTCATCCCTTGTTCTTGTTACCATTTTACCTACTGAGAATTTCTTAATTCTATTGTTATCTCCAAGTCCTTGTTGAGTTGTCTTCCTTAATATTTCCATATCTTCACCACTTCTGCATTAGTTCAAGTCCTAATATTTCTTAGGTGGATTATTATCTTTTTCTTTTTCAATTTTTTAGGTCTTTTCTGCTCCAATCCATTCTCCATATTGCTCCATTATTTTTATAAAACATTATACTGATCATATCATATCCTTGCAAATCACTTTGAGGGCTTGGCATTTAGTAGGTGCTCAGTAGTTGTTAACTGCATGAATGAAATGACCTAGTAAAGTCCCACTCTCTATTGCCATGAAGTCTTCCTATAATTCTGACTCTCACTTTGATCTTTCTCTCTTTTGAGGTCCTGTGATTGTGTTGTCTCTCACTTATTTTGAAGTTCTATTTTGTGTTTCTCCTGTTATCACTTAACTTTTTCTAAAGATTTGTTTATTTTAGAGAAAAAGGGAGAGAGCTCGGGGCTTGATCTTGGGACCCTGAGACCATGACTTGAGCCAAAATCAGGAGTTTGATGCTTAACCGACTGAGCCACCCAGGCACCACCAACTCTTTCTTTCATTCATTTATTCTTCATTTGTTTATTAACTCAACACATTTCTTTGGTACCTATATGCCCTACACCATGCTAAGTCTTGGGGTACAATGATTAGGAAAAGCAGAGAGCCTTTCTGCCTTCATGGCCCTTAGAGTTTAGTTGCAAATAAGAATGAAATTAAATAATTACAGCAAAGAAGGTATGATGACAGACTGAGGAAAGTGCTACAAAGGGGTGGTTGTATGAAGGCATTTAACACTGGACCAAGCCATGGACTCAGACCTCGGAAAGTCTTCTCTGAGGAAGTGATTTTTGAGCTAAGATCAGAATGATGAGTAGAAACCACATAACCAAGAGAGTTGGTACAAGGAGTGAGGGTAAAACACCCTGTTGTAAACCATGCAGTGGAATACATAAGGACTGTATAATGGGATAAAAATTTATAAGAAGAAAAAAAAAAATATAAGAAGGCCAGGTCAATTGGATCCAGGAAGAGAAAAAGGACATTAATGGAAAAACTAGTGAAATCTGAATAACACATGGCATTGAGTTAATAGCAATGTACTAATGGTAATGTTAATGGTTTCTAAGTTTTGACCAATATTGCGATAATGGAAGGTGATAACATTAGGGGAAAACGGAAATAGAGTGAGCAGTATAGGGGAATGCTCTACTCTCTATGTGACTTTAATGCAAATCTAAGATTATTCCCAATTAAAAGTTTATTTAAAAAATAATAATAAGGCCAGAATGAAAAAAACTCTGTAAGGGAAGAAGGGTGCAAGATAAGGCTGAAGATTAAGACCGGGCCAAGGTTTCTGCAGATCTTGTTGCACCATCTGAAGAATGTTAGTCTTTATCTTGTAGTAAGGGAAGAGCCATGATAGTTTTCAACAGAGGATGTCATAGCAGAGCTGCATTTGAAAATATCAGTGACCTGGGGGCAGTGCAGTGAGTGTACTAGAGGGATTCTGGGGTGGGACACTCTTCCAGTCAGACAAGAAATGAATTAAATAAAGGTGGGGCAGACTCTTCTCAGTGACATATATGTTTTTGGACTTCATTTACCTTTTATTTCTCTTTAATGTCTGTCTCAGAATTCTGCACATAATATCTATGGGACACATATTTATTGAATGAATAAATGAATAGGTAAATAGATGAATTAATGAAAAAGGATCAGATCAGGTTAAGCAGCCCCTTGGTGATATCATGGTGACCCTTTCCAAAACACAAGGGCTGGGACTGCTGATTTCTGACAGAATGAATAGGCTTTCCCCCAGAGTTTCCCCATTGCTTTTAAAAACCCTTACTTACTCCAGAAATGAATGATTTCTTATCTCATTTTTGGAATACCCAGTGCTTGCCAAAGGTTTAGGGAGGAACACTGATGGAAAAGTGGAGGTTCAAGAACACTTTGAAAGAAAACTTAGAAGCATCTGATACCTAGAAATGCAAGAAATCAGTTGAGATGTGGAGAGTCATCGGCACAATGGCTTCTTTTTTGGAGCATTTTCATTCTGTGTATAATTCCTATTTCCCCCATGCTGCAATAGAAATAATCTTAGCTTTCTTAGAGACATCCTTAATTAGGAGTTCTTCACCTCCTGGGGGTAAGTTTCTAATTTCTCAATAGATAAAGGAAGCCCAGGGATCGGCTGTAGTGTGTGTATGAGGAAGGCACCATACCATGAGTTCTGTTCACTCACTTCAGCTGAGAGCCAGCAGGTTAGGCAGTGGCGGGTCTGAGTTTTCTGCAAGCCTTTTTCCTTTGAAAAGACAGTGCAGGTTTCTGAAGAACCATCTCTTGAGCTAATTGGTTTGAAGATCAGGAGACTGCTGAGTTCCTTTCAACCCAGAGAAAGAAGGAACTAAGAATGATTAACATTCCAAGATTGTTTCAGCCAGGTAACCCTAAAGGTCCCAGTTTCTCTCCTAGAATCTTTGTTCTAACATTTGTGCTCAGTGTTTGGGGAAGTCCATTCCTGCCCATGTTTGTTTTCTAACACATGACTGGTTTTAGCCAATGGAGCTCCTGTCATGGATCTCAGAGGTTAATCTTTTCCGTTTCTTGTCTCCTCTCCTTCCCAGACATGCATTCATTTGACTGGCAGCCTGGAAAATTGAAAAATGCCACAGGGGTTATTAAGGTTGAAATCGTTTCTGCTCTTTGAAGCTCTGCAAGCTAGTTATTGCTGCACCTATAATATCCAGGCATCAGAATAGCACGTATTGTTCTTAAGCTTGCCTGACACCGGCCCATATCAGCTGTAACACCCAGATAGAATGAAGGGGTCTCAAGATGTCATTTCTCCACTCTGAAATATATCCCTCCAGTCGATTAAAACAGAGTCCCTGAAGTTATTAGAATGTATTCTGTGTCTTTGTGCACACACGTTTGATTTACTTTTGTTCTTATTAAAAGGGTAAGCCTAGAGAAAAGAAGAAAAGAGAATCTTCCATAATCCATATTTTAATAATTGCCTGAGTGCACATTTACTCTACAGAGACTTTCCTGTTTCTGTAACTATTTACTTGGCTCTTCTGCAAAATGTGTATTACTTACCTGGCCTGGTAGACCATGACACAGCTTCTGGCCTATCATGTAATCCTGCATTTGGTTCCCCCTGAGCCATTATGGTGTTTTGAGTCTGTCTGTAGTATGGAGATATTATTTCAATGGTTTTTTTTTTCCCCACAATAATGGCTCCATATTGTATAAATTGTATTGAGTCATTATGATGTTAATACATAAATATTAAGAAAACCATTGGGAAAAAGTAACTGTGTAATTGAGATAGCCTATTTTCCAATGTTAATAACCTCTTCTTTAATTTTTTCTCCATAAAAAATATTGAGGGAGTTTAATCCACATAAAAACTTACAAATATTTATTAAAAAAAAAATCGTTTCATACCCTACCTCAGTAACAGGAAACAGTACCACCTCATCTGCTGGAAAACTTCTATGAATCATTTAAACAAAACAAAGAAAGAAAAAAAAAACACCCCAAAGTACACTATGGTAACAAGAAACTTCCAAGATTCTTCAGGAAAGAGAATTTGTTTGTTTCCTTTTAGCTTTAGGGCAATAATCTTTTTTACTGTGTTGCTTCAGGCAAACGATTCAATATTAGCAGTAATACCTACTTATGACTAAGAATAGGAAGATGTAAAATCATCTATAATAATGAACACCCTGATCATGAAAGTGAACTTAAATTCGTGTTCTTCAGGGGTGCCTGGATGTCTCTGTTAAGCATCCGACTCTTGGTTTCAGCTCAGGTCATTATCTCAGGATCAAGAGTTTGAGACCCGTGTCAGCCCATGTCCATGCATGTAATTGGCCTACTCCTATATTGGTAGATCAGTCAGCGTCCCAGTAGGAAACAGAACTCATTCCAGATGGTTCGAATAAGACTTGAATGAAAAGATAACTTACAGAGGTATGAGGGCTGCCATCCAAGGGAATGTGTGAAGGGTAAGTGAGGTGTTCCCTTCAGTGACTGAAAGTAAGAAGCCATTACCACACCCTCCACTGAGGGGCTGAGTAGAGGAAGTGGTGGAACTGGAACCCAGTAAGCACTGGAAGTGTGGAGAGAAGGCTGCTGTCACAGTGAATCAGCACAGTTGCCACCGTAGCTGTGGTATGAAAATAGAATGAGTGGGGAAGAAATACTCCAACTTCTGTCCTTCTGCCATACTTCTCCTGCTGTACATCTGCTGGACAACCTCACCTAGGAGGCAGCCAGAGAGAAAGCCTAGGAGCTGTGGTCTGCCAGGGCGACCTCATGGAGAAATATTCAGAACAATTGGTTTTTACATTACTAGAATTAGCATTATTGATGTCTAAAGAACTAAATGATTACTAAGGAATTATACTTTTTACCCTTTATGAGAAAGGAGCTAGAAGTTTCATATATTCTTTCACATGAGATAAGAATTTCAAAATGAACTTTGGCAAGTTTTTTTATTGCTTTGCAAAAATATTCAAAAATTTATCCAATAGTCTAATTAATATCCATATAGGAAATGGCAATTTTCAAAGGATTTTTTATCACAGAGGGTATCTCATTTAACCCTAACTGAAGCCCTAAGAGGTAGCTATTATTTGATTTATTTTCCAGATGAGGAGACTGTAGCTCAGAGCATCAAATGACTTTCCCAATATCCTAAGTCAGAATGAACAGCATCGAGATGCAAACCTGGGTCTCCTGACTCCAGCCACCTGGTTCTTGGCATTATACCATTCTGCCTTTCTCAAAATAAGAATGTCATACACTCGTGATGGCAGATACACTGGAAGAAGAGAACTGTCTGTACTTTGCAGGAAATTGCATTGGTAGGGGAACTAGCGTCTTCGTATTAGATGAGCTCAGTCTCAGGATGTCAAGGGCAGTTTGAAGCATCAAGGCCAGTGGAAGGAAATCGTTCAGGGAAAGATGCAAGATTTGAGGCAGAGGCTGGAGTTATATCCTGAGGAAATAGTAAAAAGGAGTCTTTCATGAGGAATGTACATTCCTGAGAGTGGTTGGGAGGAGAATATTAAGGATATAAAGCAAAGCTTCTCAAGGGTTATAACTGCTGCAACATGTCTCAAAATATTGTTCATGGACCACTTCTGTCAGAATCACCAGGGTTACTAATTAAAAAGGTCTGCGCTGGATCCCCCTCTGACTTACAGGGTCAGTGTCTATTTGAGAGGAACTACACGGTATGACATTTTGACATGTCCTCTCTATTAGCCCCCTACTCTTCCACTCCTACCCCATCCCCTCTCCAGCTACACACACACAGAGGCTGAGAACAACTGAGAGCAAATTCAGGCAGCTTGACTAAAAAGAACTCTGTAACAGGACTGTAAATATTTGGTCTGGCATAGCTGGAAATAACCCATCTGATTACCCATCTATCATAGCAACTTCTGTTTCTTTGCTTCAATCATACCTTTTGAATAAGCTTTTGAAAATGTATTTTCTAATTTTATGCTTTAATAAACAAGGTATATTAAAGACAAAATGACTTTTCAGACTCTTCCAGTGCCTTGAGTTAAATATTTTAAACATCAATTATGGTAAATGTGAGGATATTTACATCTTTAGTAAATCTGTAGTAAATTGAGAAATCTGGTTGAAACTGTATGGATGCTAAGATTGCTTTTAAAAAGGAATCCCTAAGATAGGCATGTGTTCTTGTTATTTAATTTCATTTTCATAGAAGTAATGTGAAAAATAAGCAACTGTAAGACCTCTAAAGTAAGATAATATGGCTGTCTTTTTTTTTTTTTATAAAATTATCCACAACAGATGAAGTCACTTGCAAGATGTTTTCTAATCAACACTAAAAGCTTCTCCTCTGTTTTTATCATCATCCTTTTGCAGCATTCAAAACATTATTGTTTTGGCATCAATAACACTTCAACTTCCGGTTAGCTTGCTTTACACTCAAGTTTCTGGGTGCCAGATATCTGAGGTTATTGTGTTTATGGTATGGGATGGAATACTGATTTTCATTGTTTTCAGTAAAGGTTTTGTTGTCATTTGGAACTTCATTCTGTAGAATATGGGTGTCTACCTTCTTACCCTATGAGAACTTCCTTGTCAGTTGGAACCCTGTAATCCAGGTCATATCTCAAACAAATGGCATTTTAAATCCTGTTTAATAACAGTTTTAAAACAGTGACTAAGGCTGGTATAATATAACTTAACTGTGAATCTACAGGCTATGTCTACAAGGCTATAAATCAGCCTTGTTGATTTATAGAGAGGCACAGATACTTTTTAACTAGTAATCTTAGGTTGAATTTGAGCCAATTGTAGAGTTTTCCTTTTTTATTGCAATTCAAAATGGCAAACATAGAGTCCCCCCCCCCATTATGGTAGCATTATTGATCAGCCACAAGAACAAGATATACTGGTTGGTTTTTTGCTCCATTAATGGATCATTAGGGAAGGTCTTTATACTTGGAATTGTTTTTAGGGAGGGTCTGTGTAGTCAGAATTATTTTTCCAGTAATGGTCATGGGTTTTTGAGTTGATCCACTTATATTAGAGAGTAGTCCCTCTTGGACAAACATCTGTGGTTTTGAGTTGGCTGGCCTGGATTGAAGCTACAATTTATAGACATGGAAGTAGATCAAAATAAACAGCTTATTCCAGAATTAACTCAAGAGTTTGACCTCATTTGCAACATGCTCTACTCCAGAGTTTATTGGTTTTAACCTAATGGGTGTTTTTAAAATTAAAGTCCTTATCTTTGGGGACTTTTCCAGAAAATCCAGCAATTACTTTTTCAAATATCCATTATTTCTTTGAGGACACATTTGATAAGAGACAAAAGAAAATATAAGCATTATATATTTTGGTATAAAGATAACACAGTGCAATCTCTATAGTAATTTCCTATAAGTTCTTATCAAAGCAATTTAAAGCAAACAATTGGAAAGTGAAAATTATATGTGATCACCCTTTTAGGAGAGGTATGTTCACAATGCCAATTAATCAATTTTATTGATTTCCCCCTTTCTGAGCTAACCAGTTGTTCTTGTTCCCCTCAGTATCGCCTTAGTATGTATCTCTGAGAGCTCTCTGTACATTAAGAGATTCTTAACAGGTGTTACCACTAGACCAGGCCATTATGTCTACCATAGCCCTTTTATAAGAAATGACACTTACTTGAGTATTATTAATTCTTAGACTATACAAAAAAAAAAATCACTCAGCTATTCTTTTAAGGTTTAATTATATATACACACGAGTATATGCTATTTCTCACACTCAATTTTCTTTGCCTTCTGTTATGCTATTACAGGAAGGCAGATGTTTATTATAAATTATATTTCTTTAATATATAACAAAGTAAAGATATGGGGTTGAATTATTTATTTTTTGAACTTCTGCCTAAAACATTAAAACCATACTAATATCAACTCTGCAGAATCTGTTTAAAAATAGGAGCAACTGGGGTGCTGTATTTCATGACTGAATGCCAAAGCTTTCATACTGAAAGAAAGCCGGGAGGTAGGAACAATTGAAAGACTCCAAATGCATCATGTCTAAAAAAGCCAAAAGACAAGCTAAGTCTATAAAGACTTCCTGTCATATTCATTTCTTTTTCCCATCCATACAGTAAGGGTACTGTAAGGCTATTGAGTTCTTTCAAATCTCTTGGCTGGAAATTTATTTTCAAACCATAACAAGTTATTTATTTTATTTTATAAATAGAGATTCTTTATTCTTAATTTGGTCATATCCTGAAATCAAATAAAATTAAGGTACAGCCCAAGACTTTCTCCCAAAGGTATCTCTCCTTGCACTATTTAATGGAAAATCAACAAAGGACTGCGGATGGCCATCCCCTCAAGTTGACAGTCATTGCTATTTTTCCTTTTTCTGTTTACCATTTGAAATTTTGGCATTTTTTCCTTTATATTGATATGAAACAGAAAAGCTTGACAAGACAAGAAATTGAAACTATTTATATATTTCTTTCCTTGTGGTTTAAAACGTACACAGGTCCCTGCATTCTAAGCAGTGGCTTTCAATGGGGAGTGATTTTGTAGCATGTTCCTCTCTCTCTGCCCCACCTGTCAAGGACTTCCGGCAGTGTCTGGAGACATCTTCTATTGTGACTTGGGGCTGGGAGGGTCTACTGGCATCCAGCAAGTAGAGGCCAGGGATGCTGCTAAACATTCTACAACGCACAGAACAGCTCCCACAATAAAGAATTATCTAGCCCCAAACATCAATACCACCCAGATTGAAAAACCCTCTTCTAGAACAAGCCCTCTGAAATCTTGCTTGGCCTTTGTCGGCAACTCTGGCTTTCAACTGCCAAGCTTTCACTGCTTATTCAGCCATTTTCTAGGTATCACTGGCAATCCCATTTCACTTCACTCTTGGGAGTAAGAGTTTTATAAAATTCAAAGGCTTTGATTTTTTTTTAAAACCCCACCTTCTTTAATTGTGGTGCGTTTGATCCTTCGCACAGATCTTTCTCTGCGTTTGTTTGTTTTTTCTGATTTCTTCATGCCTCTGTTACCACTCCATTTTTATGTCCTTTTGGGTCTTCCTTATGTCTTTCTATTCTCTAAACCACTGGAATCTGACATCTTCTCTCTACTGCATTTCTTGTGTGCTGGAACACTCCTGACCCTAGATTAGCTATGTTCTTTTCATTAGGCAGCACTGAACCCTAGATTGCTCTATTCTAAATTGTCAGGGACCTGGGGAACTGCCCTACTGACTCTATTTCCCTTATCCCACTTTGGGGTCACACCTGAGGAGGTTCTGGAACCACGGGATATCAATCTGTGGAGGACGTGGTAGTAACACTACTAATGGTTGTTGTCCTTGTAGAGCACTAACCATATGTGTTAGGTACTGTGCAAAGTGTTTTTCATACATTATTTCCACCGGATAGACATGACCAAACCTGTCTGCCCCCAAGAGGAGAAGAGTCAGAGAACTTCAGCAAGTAACTGAGGGCATTGGCTAGCAATGGGTAGGACTAGGACTTGCAACCAGGACTATTTGATTTAAAGCTCCCACTCTTTCCATGGGGTCCTCTTGCCTCTGTGTCTGGCAAATAGTTAAGAACATACTGACATGCTTAATTTTATCTAAGGTAGAGGTTGGTGACTTTCTCTGAATTATAAAAAGTCTTTCAGGGGCACCTGGGTGGCTCAGTGGGTTAAAGCCTCTGCCTTCGGCTCAGGTCATGATCCCAGGGTCCTGGGATCGAGCCCCGCGTTGGGTTCTCTGCTTAGCAGGGAGCCTGCTTCCCCCTCTTTCTCTCTGCCTGCCTCTCTGCCTACTTGTGATCTCTGTCTGTCAAATAAATAAATAAAATATTTGGAAAAAAAAGATGACCAGAAAGGCTTAAATCAAACGGACTTCATATTCTCAGAACTGGAAAATATTTCATTGGTTCTACACTCTTTTTTGAGGCCAAAGCAAAATTGGCTTCATTCACTTATTTCATATCTAGCATAATCCAGCAATTATGCTAGTTGCTGCAGTCCTTGGCAAGTCTCTTAGAATTCCAGAGTCAGGGCGGTGCCTAGGAAAAGTCAGGGCTCTGCAGTCCGACTGGCTGTTTTGTGCGCCAGGCTGCCCCTCCGTGATATGCTCCGTCTCAGTCACCTGACTTGACTTCTCTACCCTTCAGGCTGCTCACCTTTCAAATCAGAATAATACATTTCAAATCACAGCATTTTGGAGAGCCTCATAAGACCTAATGCGTGAAGACTCCACGGACAGGGAGTAAGCAGAGTAGAGCTCCCATCCTCTCCTCCTTCATACAAGGTAACAGGATAAGGGTCCCCAGCAGGGTGTGAACGTGAATCAATGAAACATCCACAAATTCTACGAAGTGCCTTGGAACTACGTGAAACGGATGTCACTTGCTTGATAACAGCGCAGAGAAGAGATAGGGTGAGATATGGAAGGTGAGCGGGAGCTTCTTGAAGTAGATGCACTCTATTCTTATAACCCATTTTTTTTTTAAAGATTTTTTTATTTATTTGACAGAGAGAGATCACAAGTAGGCAGAGAGACAGGCAGAGAGAGAGGAAGGGAAGCAGGCTCCCTGCCGAGCAGAGAGCCCGATGTGGGACTCGATCCCAGGACCCTGAGATCATGACCTGAGCCGAAGGCAGCGGCTTAACACACTGAGCCACCCAGGCGCCCCTTCTTATAACCCATTTTTGTAGATTTGCTCTGAGGAAAGTGGTTTCTCTTCCCTGCTTAACCGGTGTCAGAGAATTCCTGTGTGCAGCATGGTGAATTACTGCTATATCCTGTTTCAGAGATGGCTGCTTTTCTGTCACGGGTGGAAAATTTTCCAGTGCATGAAAGTGTGAAAGTATAAGGGTGTGAATGTTTTTGTAAACAAGATATTCTAGATGTTATTTCTACCCACAATTTACTTTTGTGCTGTGTGTGTGTGTGTATGTGTGCTTGGCAGGATCTTTCAAAATACCAGCCAGAGAGTTTCAGTTCCTCAAACTAATCTCACCATCTCTGTATTTTCTATCATTTGTCTGTCCAATGATAGCAGGCGTTGACCTTTGGTAGATCATTAGGCATTCCCAATCTCTTTCTGCCAGCCATTCTGGAGACTGGAAAAATTCAAAGCTCACCTAATCAGCTTCTCTGTGATAGAGAAATGAGAATAGTTCTGGCCAATAAGACAGAGGGAATGGGGGCTCTGGGAATGCTTTTACTTTTCCTAACAAAAGTGGTCTATGCTACGTATACCGTGATTTCCTCCTTTCCCCACTCCCATCTTCTATTTTCTTTTTTTTTTTTCTTTGTTTTTGTTATTGTTTTTGCCTTGAATGAGGTTATGATGACTGGAGCTACAGCAGCCATCTTGCAGTCGAGAGGAATGACCAAGAAAATCACAGACATTCTAGCTCTTATCTTTTAAGACTGCAAAACAGATACCAGCAGCTGCCCATCTCCAGACTTTTTGTTTTGTGAGACAAAGGAATCTCCATTGCTTCAAATTGCTGTCCATCACATTTTTCTGGGAACTGTGTGTGGCTGGGTATATTCTGATAACAGTACCTTTGAACAACACATTGCACTCACCTGTGAATTATCATGGATCTTCTCCATTGATTCCTTCTCTGCTAAAAACTCTCTTTCAGGGAAGGTGTAAACGATTGAATCCACATCCTCATCTCAAATATATTCTCTTCATTTCATGGTACTTACTGGACACCAGCACTGGGCAAACCTTTACTTTTGACTTTTCACTATTAATACATTGCACTCTGCAATATTAATGCCTTCTATTTGTTGCTGTATTTCCCTGAAGAGGTATTTTTCTTTTTATGTTTTGTTTTTTGTTTTCGAGTCATAATGTCTAGTTGTTGTTTTTTAATTCCCTTAAGATGCATAATACTGAGCTCTCTTATTAGACCCATCAGAAGATATTTTTGATGGATGGACACGCTGCACACAGAGTTTTACCAGCTGCTACTAGGCAACCAGAAAGGGTGTCAGTGTGTGGTGGTATTCACACACACAGCTAGGCCTAGACGTACTTTCATAGTGTCACTTACTTCAGCTGGGAAAGAGCCAGACTTGAATCTGGCTTTGCCCCCCTCCTCTTTTGCTCAGAACTGCTTTTCTCAATAGCTCCCCACTGCAGGATTCCTTTCAGAGCTCAAGCCCTGAACGTTTATGTGGCATGTACATTAAGAGAGTTCTTTTTTTCAAAGTACAGATCCTTTCTTCTTGATTTGGCATCTGACTGTGGTTATTTCTATTATTAAACATCAATGATTCATATTATATAACAGTAGTTATTTAGAATGAGAAGGTATAATATAAAGTAATAAGGTACCTTCAGCTGTGCATTGCTTCATGGTACCTGGATGATTTCATTTTTTTTTCATATTTCATTTTTAGCTATCCCTATCATTTCCGTTGAATTGTACACACAGCATTTTCTTTTTGTTTTTCTTAAAGAAAAACATTGAAAAGGGCAAGAGATTCCAACCCTTTGAATGTCGACTTCTTTTCTTTACACAAATACTTGAAAACCCTTGTTAATTAGAAACAAAATAGTACATCCCACATTCATTTGGCTTCCCTGCGTCATCTCTGACAGTTATGAGAGACAAATACGTTTCTGCTCATTACTGGCACTGTTCAAGCAGTAAAGCTCAGGGAGAAGACGACGTGAACAAATCAGTGAAATAAGGTCATGGCTCACACACACAATGATTTAATCCCACAGGGAGACAGGAAACACCCAACATCATCCTATTTTTCCACCTCATCAAGAATTTGAAGTCTTAAATAGCTTTCCTATGTCATTTCTTCAGGAACTGACTTCATATCCTTGTTTCTGATCTGAAAGCGAGAAGGGCAAGGCAGAGAGAGCCTTCTGTTTTCCTTTTTAAATTCAAAAGGAATGAAAGCTGGGAAGACTAGTTGGAATGTGTTGTTCAAGCCCATGAGGAAGACCAGGACACATCTTTAAAAACTCTCGTGCTCTTTGAGCCCTCAGTGCAGGACGGTCCCACACTTGTCCTACTGACGTAGACAAAAATCTGACTTCCAGTTAGCTCCTTTTTAGGAATCTTCTGCTAGATTCCCTCTTGAAGGGCAGGAAAGCTGCTGACAAATGCACATGACATACAACTGTGCTACAAAATGAAGGTCTATGGATCTAGCACTGCGCTCACACCCCCACTCTGTCTTATTTTCACTTCCGCCTCCACTGTCTACACATGGCTTCCTGGCAGTCTGCTGGATTACAGTGTAGAGATATCCAGGTCAAAGTCAGGCTTATGTCCTGATCTACTTGTGGAGGTTGTTTTTCCTCCCTCTGCTCTACTGCTCTGTTTTGAGCTCTTTTAATGAAAAGAGCAGAATCTTTTGACTTCTGAATTCCGGATTCCACACTCTTTTGTTGTTAACATGTGGCAACGTCACAGCAAGGTTGCCTGGAAACGTGTTGAGAAACATGTTGAGAAAATGTGAGGAGAAAACACTGCTGGCTGGAGACACCCCTGGGCATGTCTGCCTCAGACATCCGTCTGGAGATCAGAGGCCTGCCACCCAGAGCCCACAGAGGACTCACAGCTGCCACCGCCATCACCTATTACCACGGAAGTGTTGTTTCTTTGTAACCAACCTGCCCTGCTGCATTGCCATCTCCTCATACCCAACTGTCTCTGTCTTTGTAATCATGGCGGGAGCACCCGTTACGGGTAATGAAAGCCCTTGCCCAGCTTATCTCACTCGTCGCTCTGGAAGGGATTGTTTCCTGAGAATAGTTCCTCGGAGTGAGTGGGTATGCTCTCCTGAACTAGCTGTGGGAGAAAATGTTTGAGAAGTCACTAATAAGGGCAGCTGCCACTAACATCTGGAAACGCCTTGTCATTACAGAGTACCGTCTCATAGAGCATGGCATTCTGAATCCTTACACAATCCCTCCCAAGAAATGAGATTATGAAGATGGTGTTATTGTCCCCACTTTAAAGAGAGAAGACACTTGAAATAAGTCACACATGTAGTGAAGTCAGGACCGGAAGGAAGTCTGGTGCTGATGTGCTCTCGGCCATGCCATCCCATCTCATTTAGAATAGCGATTCATGACCTTTCTGAGGCTATCTGTGCCTTTGAAAATCTGATAAAAGCTATGAACATTTCTGAACCTATAGGCACATAGAGTTCCACATAAAACATTTTCATACAAGGTTAACCTGCTTATGGTCAACTGCACCCTATTTATGTGCCCTGATCTGGAGAAAGGCAGCCATATTTGGGGATGGGGAGGTAGAAACAGCAATGGCACAACCCAGGCCACTGAGAAGGCCTGCCCGGGCAGGGGTACATAAAACTGCTTATATATTTCAAGGATGATTTTGATTATGCAATATTATTATTTCTATTAAGTGCTTATTTGTGTCAGACGTTCTGCTAAGTGCTTCCATCTCCTGTTCATTACAATTCTTTAAGTTTTACTGTCCCATTTTTCAAAAAGAAATGAGGTTTAAGCAGTATCCCCAGTGTCATGAAATCATTCAGCTTGTCAGGGACTGAGCTGGAATTTGAACCCAGGCAGTTTGCCTCCAGATCTTACCTCCTTATCCACCATACAAACCTTTTCTTTGAGTTATGATATGAAGCCAACCCGTCCTCATTATGATTTAAATGAAGGTGTGCTGGGCAGTGAGCTCACCACCAGTCTTTTGCACACAGCACCTAAATTGAGGGCTCTGTCTTTTCTGCCTAAGAAATACTGCATTATTTTATTCACTATGGCTTCCATTTTATATCAGTGTTGTTCTCCCTTTGCCCTAATCTACTGTATTTTATGACTGGGATGATTTTTTCTTTTTAACTTAAATTGCAAGTCTCTTGGGTGGGAATCACATCTCCATACATACTATCTATTCTAGAGTTAGTTCTCCCCAGATTTCACCATGTACACTAGTCACTCAGGGATCTTAATGACATGCAAATTCTGATTTAGTGGGTCTGGGTGGGGCCCAAGAGCCTGCATTTCTAACAGCTCTCTGGTGAGAACCATCCCACAGGTCCATAGATCACCATCTGAGTGGCAATGTTCTAGAGTATACTATGCTCTCTAGACAAGTAGCAAAGAACACAGGAGGCAGAGGCTGTTTATATGCTAGAACTGGACTTCATTATTCAGCAAACACTTACCAAGCTCCTACTCCATGCCAGATATTAGAAACAGTAGACTTTAACTCTGGTTCTCCCATCATCTAATTCAAGGATGATGGAATGAATAATCTTATCTCTACTTTATGAATGGAGTAAGGACGTTTGTTCTCAATTAGCTGGGAGCTAGTGTGGTACACTGGAGGAGGAAGGCCTTGGAAGCCAGGTAGACTTGAGTTGTAATCCCTCCACAACCCACGACTACAGAGCCATATGACATTTATTTATTCCTGAGGGAGTCGTTAAACTTTTGCTGACCAGACATTAGGGTAACCCTGGGAGTCTAAAGGGCTTGTGGGCTTAGTGCAGACACTGGAGGAAAGACACTCAAGCCAATCAAGCAGTGTAGATGAGCATGACGAGTGCTGGGATGCAGGCTGTTTAGACAGAACACTGATGAGCATCTAAATGAAATTATGGAGTAAGGAACTTTGTTTGAGGTATGAGTTAGCCAAACAGAAGGCAAGGTATGACATTATACATGCTGAAATGGACTTTGGAGGCGGGTCTCAGGGCATTAGCCCTTATTTCAACTCATGGCTGTGAAGAACTGGGCAAGTGTCTTAACTCTTTAAATCTCAGTTTCCTTGTCTATAAAATAATAATAATCACTGTAGCCTTTTCATGGGGATTATATGAGCAATTCACATTGAGCACTTTGGCACAATGCCTAGCATATGTGAGAACTCATCAAACAGAGGCTCGGGTGGGAAGATGTGAGTGTGAAAGAGCATGTTGCATGTGCAGACTGGAAATTGCTTCCATCTGGCTGGGGTGAAGAGAGAGAGCAGAGAAAAATGCAGGAGGTGATGGGAAGGAATGCACTGAGAAATCTTTTTTGTACTAAGATAAGGGGTTTGAGCAGAAATGCACAAAGATGGGAATGAGGATGGGGTAATAGTAGGGTGATACGGGGGCTGATGGGGGAATTAAACAAGATGGAATATGATTTTGGTGAGCTTTAGTTTCCCCTTTATATTAGAGCTTTCCTGAACTTAGATGAAGCACCTTTCTGCAAAGCTTGGTGAGTCCACTGGTCTGAGGGCCCAGGTAATCTCCTTGGCTTCATTACTTTGCTCAGACGTCTGATCCTTGACTTTCTTCTCATTCGCTTGAATTTCTGATTCCTGTGGACTGCCTCCCAGATATGTCACCTTTGGCCAGCTGGACAAGGTTATCAGTGAAGTCACTGAAAGCAGTGCTTGAGCTGGGAATATTGTAGTGTTCACTCTTCATGAATGTTGAATGGGCGAAGCATGGGTATTTAATAAGGTCTTGATGAATACTTTATATTTCTCTGCACCTTGTCTTGACTGATTTTCCTAAACTGACCACTGCTTGTTTTATGTCCCCTGTCTGACCATCTCTCATTCACCTAGACTTCCGCAGAATCCTACTTGGAAAGATTTTTCCCCCCAATTCTAACATGAAACGTATTCCCCCTGAGTCAAATATACTATTATTTAATAATTATTAAGTACTTGAACATTACAAAGAATGGAAAAAAAAAAGTTTCAGTCTCTGGGTTCTCTCTTTGTGGATTTGATATGGCTTTTTGTTTGGTTTGGTTTTGTTTTGTTTTCCCTCTCTCTCTCACACGTGTGTGCATACATGTGCTTATGCCAGGCTTCATGAGAAAAGTATGTTAAATTTAGAATTTGGTAATTAATGTGTGTATGTGTGTGTGTATGTGTGTGTTTGGGTGGAGTCAACTATGTTTCCACAAAAACAAATCCATAATTTATTTGAACTTGGTGTCAGTGCAACATGGAATTTTGGTTTTGTCCTCTCCAGGACTTCAAAGTGACTGGCTCCCAAGGCTTCAGTTGTCTCCTTATAAAGATTTGTTGTAAACTTTGCCTGTTTAAATCGTGAATATTGACTTCCTCACAGAAGAAAGTCAGAGACAAGGCTGCAATATGGCTGCAGAGAATAGTCTGTGTAAAATGAGAAACACCAGACAAAGAATGTCCATTCTTATTTTCAGTTGATCTCTTCTGGCTGTTTGGCTGATGGCTGCTCCTTGGACAATTTGGCTTCCTTCCTACACTCCTGTTCCTTGACCTGTCCATGCATCCCCTCTGACTATGAGAAACAAATCTCTCTCTCCTGGGTTTCATTGTCTGCTCACTGAACAGCCTGAGTTTTCTTCTTCCCAACCCTCTCTATAAGAAGGTCAGGTACAAGTTACCACTCCTAGTTGATTGCTGGAATCTTCATTGGACTCACACCAGCCATAGACTTATGAGTGCAAAAAGGAAGGATGCAGGTAAATCTAAGATGACTAAAATGAGACCTTAACATAGGAATGATTTTAGTGGCTGGGTCACTTGAAGTTTGCAGGACCTCTTTATTTTTTGGGTTTGTAACAAGGTGTCCTGTCCTATGTGGCTTTCTTCTCACGGTCATACAAACCTTCAGTGAGAAACTGAGACTGTTATGGTGACAGATTCGGCTCCTATTATTTACATTTTTCACTTTACATATTATTTTTGAGTCCAATGTACACCAACAGTTTCTGAGACATACACGGTAGATAACTTTATGGCAAATGGAATGACATAATTCTGTCTGCCACCTTTAAAAACTGTCATAGCTTCAGTCTGTTTCTACCTTCCCCATTCCTCATTGTATTCCTTTCTACCAGCCATTCCTTAAATTGGTGTTCTTATTAGGTAGAAAAAGAATAGTCCAAATTCCCTACAAAAGCTACATTAAAAATAAATTGTTCATAAGGAAAAGTATAAATTTTTTCTACATTAACTGTCAGCACAGCTTGGGACTTTATTTTCCCCTAGATGCAAAGTCAGTTCATATATTAGCACCTGACTGTTCACTGGGAGTGCCCTGCTGTGTGTTGTGTTGTGTGTGTGTGTGTTATGTGTGTGTGCGTGTATTTCAATGAGATAATGAATTTTAGTTCTTTCTGGGAAAATAAGGATTCTCAACTCAAAATCAACCTAAACTTTCTATGTTTAAATCATTGCACATAATCAAACTAACCCTTTAAATCATTGTGTGAAATTACTTAGTTCGATATTTGTGTGGCAAAAACTCTAGGGGTAATGTTTATCATTTGTTAATTTTGCACATGTAGAGTCAAGAAAGGGAGGTAAAAGGACTCTGTTGTGGGTCATCGATCCCACCCTGACCTGGAACAAAGGTCAGACTTCTGCGTCTTTGTCTTTACTGTCTGAGCAAGTCCAGAAGTATGTGCTCTTAGTAAAGATGGAGGGAGGGTAGAATCATGTATAATTTTAATGCTTTCCCTGCCGTTTACCAAAATGTGTTTCAAATTTTTCTGAAAAAGCATTTACTTTTCTGAATTGTAATTGCCAGTGCTTATGCAAATATTGCATAAACCTTAATTTCTTTTTTGAATGCTTTCCACATCTGGTCTTTGCCCTTCTTTTTATTATTTAACTTCACAAGGCTTAACCTTACTACAGACAATATTCTCCCCCAAAATTGCTGTGCCGAAGTAGACTGATTATCATTGCATAAATATCATCTCCAGATAAGATTTATTGACTGCCCACCCGTGGAAGGCACTGAACTAGGCCTCGCAATAAATGTTATTGAATAGCTTCCACCTCTGTTCATAAGATCTGTGCTGCTCAAAAAGTAAGGCAAAAATTACCTCATATCCTATTTCCCCCGCTGTACTCTGAATATAGATTTATAGTTGGATTTCTTCTTTCTACTTTGTGATCTGGAAACTCTCATTATGAAGTAGTTGTTCTTTCCATAAACTTTTTAGATCTTTGTGAGCTCTCTTTTATTACTTTTTTATGCTGATATGCTCTGGCATCAAGGAGTCCTTACAAGGGATATCTACAGGCCTATTCCTTGGTCATTATAGAAAATAAGACCTTTTTCTTTTCATCAAAGTAAGAATCTGGTGCAAATGTGAATCATAACCTCAAGTTTCCTTCATTCATCAGAAAGTTCATCGCTGTCCATCTATCTAATGATGTTTCAGATACTTGTGATTTTTTAAAAAGATTTTATCAGATGCTTTTGATTTTAAAAACTATTATTATGTTTGGATGCAGGATTTATATTCTTTGAAACAGTAAAATAAGTTGGGTTTAAAAGAAAAAAATTAAAAGCATGAAAGGCCTGCTTGAGTTGAGCATTATTTAGGAAATATATTAAAGGATTTGTAAGAGCACACTTTGGATGTAGGTAAGTCATAAATATATCCATAAATTTGTATCTTGGAGGACATTATCTCATTTGCTTTTTCATTTTTAGAGAGTATTTTATTCAGTATCACACTCAGGGCATGGCACCAAACAGACTAATTCAAATCGTGGTTTTGTCCTGCTTTATGGCATGACTTTGGACAATTCAACTTTTCTGACCCTCAATTTCCTTACCTCTAAAACTGGAGCAGTGGTATCTATTTAGCAGGGAGGTTGTTATGAATATTTATAGGTGGTGTAAAATGCCATCTACCTAGTCAGTCTTAGATATATTGGTAACTATTAGTATAGCTTTTAGCAGCCCTTGAAAATGTGTTTAAAAAATCATTTAGGCCTTCAAAATTATATTTGATCTCTAAATTTTATTAAATCTTTTGTGTTCAGAGTGATGTCCTTCCTGCTATTCTCTTCGTTTTCTTGTTGCTGTATATTGCTTTCCCTAACCAATTAGTTTATAGAAAATATGCAGTGTGTAATCACAAATGAATTTTTTAAAAGCCTACATAGCAGGACTTAAACATCCAAATGAGTCCTTCAAAGTGTCCCATAGGTAAGCTCTACATTACACTAACATCACTACCATTGTTTCAGATCATCTTCAAGCCTCCCTTTGAAAAATGCCTTCAAAGTCAATATGCAAGCCACCTAAGAAAATCAATGACATTGCTTTGGAGTTGCTCCTTATTCATATCGAAAAGAAAAGTGTCACCTCGCTTGACTCTTCGCTTTATTAAGATAATGTTTACCCTCAATTATGTCTAGCTCTTCCCCTTCCTTTTCTTTTTGTGTGGTGGTGAATAGTTAAAACAGCTTGAGTAGTAAAAGGCATCAAGCCCTCAGCAAGATGGATATCCAAACATTTGCCTGGATAACCATTTTTAACCATTGTCAGGGTAACCTGACATGCAACAAAGGATGTCAGAACCTCCAAAATAAGCCACAATTAGACAACTATTCCCTTTGGGCATCAGTAATACTGGGGAATTTCTGGAAATCTAGGCTTTGAAGTTTTAAGTAGCACATTTAATCTCTCTAGTCTTCACACACACGCTTGACCAGGCAGTAGACATTCAACCTCTTCCTTTTTCCTCAGAGCAAGTCTTGAGTGTGAGTGTGTTGATGCTCTTGGGGGCAGTTTTGTGGGTAGAAAAGACTAGTCAGTAGTCATCATGCTTTTAAGGAGTAGTGGTCAATTTATTCAAGTTTGAGATTTAGAAGCCTAGTTCTTCCTGAAGCTTTTAGGTTCATTTTCTAAAACTGACTTTATGTTTGTATGTCTACAGTAACTTTCAAGAGCCTTTGAACAACATTTCGATCTGTTTGCAAGTGTACATACCTTTGAATCACTTAAAATTCATGGATAGATCAAACATTTTCTTGTCTTTTCTGCTGTGACAGTGATATGATTAAAAGGCCTCAAGAGGGGCCCCTGGGTGGCTCAGTGGTTTAAGCCTCTGCCTTCAGCTTGGGTCATGATCTCAGGGTCTTGGGATTGAGCCCTGCATCGGGCTCTCTGCTTAGCAGGGAGCCTGCTTCCCCCTCTCTCTCTGCCTGCCTCTCTGCCTACTTGTGATCTCTCTCTGTCTATCAAATAAATAAATAAAAATCTTTAAAAAAAAATTTAAAAGGCCTCAAGAACTTAATAACTTCTTATGAAATCTAATAAATTAAAAGTACAAATATGGAAAGCTCTAAGTTCTTCTAAATGATATGATATTATGTAAATGCCAAAATTCTACTTCAAATCAATATATTTAAATTCTGCATATACATTTTAGCTCAGATTTACAAGACTAACATGTTACTCTAAGAAACTAAATTCTCCCAAACTTAATACATATTTAAAATACTAATTGTTCACTGATTCACTAATAATGCACTGAGTGTGATACTTGCTTGATCTTTGCCCTGTATGCTAGACATCTCAAAATTCTCTTGAATTTTGAACTGAATTTTGAATTGAATATTGAATACACAGCAATTCGAATTTGGATATCGATACACAACTTAAACTTACATTCAAAACTAAATTCTTGATCTTCTACCCTAAGCATGCTCTCACTGCAGTCTTCTGTACCTATAAATGGCAAATGTATTCTTATAGTTGCTTAAGCCCAGAACTTTGGAGTCCTTTATTACACTTCACACTGACATCTGGTCATGAAATTCTCTGATTCCACCTATAACATATGTCCATAATCCTACCATTCTCATCACCTTCATTACCAGCCCAGCCCTCTTGTCTAAACCATTACTATCTCTTTTTTTAAAGATTTTATTTATTCATTTTCAGACAGAGATCACAAGTAGGCAGAGAGGCAGGCAGAGAGAATGGGGGAGGCAGGCTCCCCGCTGAGCCGAGAGCCCCATGTGGGGCTTGATCCTAGGGCCCTGGGATCATGACCTGAGCCGAAGATAGAGGCTTTAACCCACTGAGCCACCCAGGCGCCCCCAATTATTGTCTTTTTAAGTACCTTTTTTTTCCTTTTTAATATTTCTTCTTTTAAATTGAGGTGAAGTTCACATAACATAAAATTAACCATTTTAGAGTTTTTTTATTATTATATAATATAATTATATAATAATTATTTTTTAAAAAAGATTTTATTTATTTGACAGACAGAAATCACAAGTAGGCAGAGAAGCAGGCAGAGAGAGAGAGGAGGAAGCAGGCTCCCTGCTGAGCAGAGAGCCCGACACGGGGCTCGATCCCAGGACCCCGGAATCATGACCCGAGCCAAAGGCAGAGGCTTCAACCCACTGAGCCACCCAGGCGCCCCCATTATTGTCTTTTTAAGTACCATTTTTTTCCTTTTTAAGATTTCTTCTTTTAAATTGAGGTGAAGTTCCCATAACATAAAGTTAACCATTTTAGAGTTTTATTATTATTATATAATATAATTATATAATTATTATATATAATATATAATACAATTATATAATTATTCAGTGGCATTGAGTATATTCCCAATGTTGTCAACCACCTTCTTTATCTAGTTCCAAAATATTTTCATCATCTCAAAGTAAAACCCAATACCCACTCACATGTTACTTCCCAAATCTGCTTTCACCCAATCGCTAGAATCTAATCTGCTTTCTGTCGGTATGGATTCACTCATTTGGGGTATTTTTTATGTTGTGATGTGCAACCTTTTGTGTCTGGCTTTTTTCATTTACCATAATATTTTTGAGGTTCATTTATGTTGCATCATATATCAGTACTTCATGCCTTTTTATGGCTAAATAATATTTCATAGTACATAAATACCACAGTTTATTAATCCATTCATCTGTTGATGGACTGCCGCATGTTTTTGTAATAGATGTCTCTCTGGTCTTCCTGTTTCTGTCTTTGACCTCTTGTATTCTTTTCTCAACACAGTAACTAAAGAGAAGCTTTTAGGATGTCAGATTATGTTACTCCTCTGCTCAAATTCTTCCATATCATTCTATCACTTAGGCTAGCATCCAAAGTCTTTACAAGACCTTATAAAATCTTTAATGCCTCCTTACAACTGTTCTCACTCTCATATCCTATTTTCCATGATTCTCTTCTTACACACTTTATGACAGTCACAAGGTCTCCTCCAAAGTCTTGAAAGCACCAGACATACACCACTTCAAGACCTCTTCATTACCTTTCCTCTAGACAACCCCACAGTTTACCCCTTTATCTCCTTCAAGTCTCTGTTCAGATGCCCTCTACTACACTGTCCCTTACCTTCTAATCTAGATCCTTCTTAATGTGCTTTACATTTTTATTTCTATTTTCTATATTTTTTATAACATACCACCTTTTAATATACTATACAATTTACTTGTCCAGAATTAGACAAGTTCTTTTAGAAGCAAATCCTGAGACAAAATTTGAGTGCAATAATTTAACTTGGGAGGTGATCTCAAGATAAAGAAGCAGGCCAGTGGTGTAGTGAGTCAAGGAGAGGTAGACTACTAAGAAGATTATCTCTGTGGACAATTGAGGCTTCCCACCAAGACATGAGGAAAGTGAGGTATGTACCTATCAGCACCGTTCCTGCCACTGGTCGAGGGCTATTTTCAGGGCTTCAATACTCATTTCTGTCCTTCCTCGAGTGTGGGAAGAGTGTGCTCCTGGGACTCAGGCAGAAAGTTGTAACTGTTCATTCATAGTTAATAGTCTTCAACTAATGAGTGTGGATAAAATGTAAACAGGGCATTGGCATGATCAGTTTTACTCATTTATTATGTTTGTTGTATTTATTCCTTGACTAGAAGGCAAGGTTTGCAAAGGTAGAGACTTTTTCTGCTTTGCTCATGAATGTATCCACACTGCCCAGAACAGTACCTGCCACCTCGCTCATAGTCAACACACATTTTTGAAGAAAGGAAGGAAGGATGAAATGAAGAAAAGAAAGAAGGAGTAATTGTCTTAAATATCTTATATTTAATTCTAAATCTGCATGTCTTGAGCAATATTTCTTCTGGGAGATACAATTTTGTTGTCTCAAACATTTTTTTGAGTGCATTTCTCAAGAGTGATGTTTCTGGTTGCCTTCTCAGTTTGCTGAAGTTACAGACAATCAGAAGTTGTAGTCAGGAAAAAACTGATTCTTTGTGTTGTGGCTAGGATGGACTGACCCCTATATATTGTATGTGACAACAACTTCACAACTTTTTCTTTTTTATTGCGATAGAGTTGACACACAGGTATCAGGTATACAAGTATATCAGGTATACAAGTTGTATAACAAGTTTCAGGTATACAGCATAGTGATCTGACAAGACTATGCACTATTCTGTGCTCACCACAAGTGGAGCTACCATTTGTGACCATACAACGCTATTATAATAGCATTGACTAGACTCCCTATGCTGCAACTTTCATCCCCGTGACTTATTCATTCCATAACTGGAAGCCCATATCTCCCACTTCCTTTCACCTATTTTGCCCACCTTCTTACCCTCCTCTGGCAACCATCAGTTCTCATATTTATGGGTCTTCTTCTGTTTTTTATTTGTTTCTTCATTTTTCTGAGTGTGTGTTTTTTGTTTTTTGTTTTGTTTTGTTTTTTAGAGTCCACATGTAAGTGAAATCGTATGGTAGTTGTCTTTCTCTGCAGGACTTCATAACTTAAAGCCACAGTTAATCATATACTCCAGAAGTCAGATTACTCTATAATCCTCTCTCAAGTGGCTAAACCTCTTGATTGGATTTTGTATTGCTTTGACTCTTTAAAATATGCAGAATATTTTTCCTTCTAACATTAAAGACCCCTGAACTTGACAAAATTGTGCACTTGTTCAAATAGTTAAAGAATTTAGTATTTCAATGCTAAGAATATATATACACATGCATACTCTTCATACATACATGAATTTTGGATATATATACACACATACTCTTCATACATACATGAATATATACACACACACATACTCTTCATACATACATGAATTTTGGATACCTTTCGTAGCTTCCAAGGTTATTCACAAAAAGAAATATTTTATCAAATAAAAGCTTATGTGGAAGCCCAGTGCCCCAAGGAAATAAACTCTGAGATTCCTTGATGGAAGAAATAGGGAGTTTGGAATCCTGTCCTCTTGAAACTATATAACCAGTAAAGACGTCTTATAAGCACAAAGTAGGTCCATAGGAATAGAATATTGGAAGAGACCCTTCCAATTTCAACTTCCATATCTTCTGTGCAAGAATCTACTGCCTTCTTTTGGGCTCCTCTTTGGCTTTTTAATGCACTTAATAAGATTATAGATATAATTTTAAAAGCTATCATTCATGTGTATCTGCTATATGCAAGATGTCATCGTAATTTGATTTGATCTCTAACCTTTGAAGTCATCATGCAACATAAGTAAAATTAAACATGCAGAAATAGGTGAAGAGTTGTCAATTTATACAGCTAGAAAGTGGAAGAATCAATATTTGAACCAATCCTGTCCTAAACTTTGCTAGGTATGAACAATGTTTTATCAATTAGTGGATATTCAAAAAAGAACAGAGAAGACACAGCATTTTATACCAACAGTGTTACTGCTTTTTGTTTTTTGTTTTTTTTTTGAGAAGTCTCAAGATTTAGATTCCAGAGAAAGCATGCTATTCTTGACTCTGGTGTCCAATTCATAAATTCATAGTACTGTATATGAGAATTAAAGATTGCATTGGACAAAAGTTTTTAATCTCCAAAACAGGAGCTTTAGTGAGAAAACTCCCTGAGCAGAAAAAGAATGATCACTTACCTCTGCAATTTTATCCACAATGGGCAGATGAATGAGCCCATCATGAAAGAATGTGATGTTGTTCTAAATGTCCTTCAAGATCTTTATAGCATGAGAAAGAACAGAATAATGGGGCACGTGGGGAAACATCCCCAGTGGAATGGAGCTGCTGTGTACATGTTCCAAGTGGTAATGGACATGAGAGTTGAAAGAAGAAGTCTTACATCAACTATAAGATCATTAGTCTGGCCAGAAATGAAATATTCTTTCAATGGTACCAGTTCAGGGAAGAGAGAAAAACAGAATACCAAGGCATATTGAACTATCTGGAAGTTATATGGCAAGAGGAAATTATAATCATTAGATTTTTTTATAAGAAGCAGCATGGATGCAATGTCTGTTTTGCAACTAGAATTTTTTTGTATCTCATAAATATGTCTTTGAATAACGTTTCTGAATTTGGTGTGCTTATCCTATAAGTGATATAATTTAGGTAATTGTTATAACCATGACCATGTTCAAGATTGCTTTCTTATTCCCATTTCTGACTGCCAGTTCTTTCAATGGGACCCAAGAGATACAAAATTTGGGGCTATGATTATATACCCAGCTGCCTCTATTAATGAGATTAATCTATAGTAGACAGAAACTAAAAATTAAATTAATCTATATTAGATAGACATTAACTATTCCCTTAGAAGTCCCCTAGTGTGATGTTTCCAAAGCAATGTTATGATTTATGTAAATCATATGCTATAAAGTAGTTTAGGAAGACTTAATGCAATACTCCACATCCAGAAAAAAACTTCACAGATAATCACAAAAAGATGAAAACTAAACTATTTAGAATTTTAGAAAGTCTCTAAAGGGACTATTCCTTAGCCTTTTACAGTGTGTGTGCTGATGTTAATTTCAGTCATTTAGCATAAAATTATCCTTATTCCTAATTATAATTTCTTTTCTGCATCATAAGGTTATTTCTTTAGTCACTAACCGTTATTATCTATTAATACTATCATCCCAGCCCATCCTATTTAGTTCCTTCGGAGCCTGTGGTAAATTCCTAGGTTACTGAGGAACAGTAAAGCTTCTAGGCCCTGCAACTAGACCGTAGGAGTTTGAAATCTGACCATCGAAACTTGTGGGCAAAATTACCTCATTATGCTATACCTCAGATTCTTCTTTGTAAAATGGAGCTAATAATAATATATAGCTCTTATGATTGTTTGGGTCCTAAACGAGATTTTTTTAAGTAAAAAAATACAGCATAGTGCTTGATAGATGGTAAGTCCTCAATAAAATTTGCTAATATTTTCCCTACTTTTTCATTCTGAGATAACTGATTTTTTACAAAGTGGGGATTCATCGATCCCTGGAGATGAATTTCTCTAGCTGTTTCTTTCAATTTTGCTCTTTTAGTAAGTAATCTCACTAGATGTCATAATATATAGACCATAAAACAACTATAAATATTTGAGGGTATCCTCAGCCATGTGATCATTTATCAAGATCACTTTTGAAAGGTTGAGTACACTAATTATTTTGAATACATCCAATGACTGGAAGCCCAGACATACCTTTAAATCATTGTATGCTTGACTATGTGCTAGGGATTTTCTTTTTTGGTTAATGTAAATCATTGTCTGAAACAACTAGAATCCATTTGTTGTTGATTCTACAACTATCTGATAAAAGGCAAGGGTCCATATCTTCTTTTTGCATCTTATTCCCTTTATGCATTTGCTTTTACAGTAATTATGTCTTCCTGTATCTGATTTTGGCTTTGTTTTTGACTGGATGTAGACTTAGTTCACCTTGATCTCTCAAAACTAGTCTTTTTTATTTTTTTTTTAACTTTGTGTTTTATAGTTTGTCAATAAGTCGATCAAGCTATCAATGTATCTTAATGTATTTATTTTTCTTTGTGTTTGCTTTTGTTCTGCAAAATCTACACAACTTTTTGTTCAACAGTTGGGCCCCAAAGTACAGGTGCTCTTCTAATTTTGGCCTAACCAATAGTGTTCAAAACTGCTGCTGCTCCTGCTGCTGAAAAATCGCCATGCTTGTTTTACATGATATGTCTATTAATGCAATCCAATATAGTATTTGCCTTTTGATGACAGTGTTACACTGCTGAATCATATTCAATTTTTCATCCATTATTTCTTCCCTGGTGAATCACAGAACATTTGTCTTTATTAGCTCTCACAGTATTGATTTCCACCCTTCCTTTCTTCTATCGATATCAAACCACATTTTAATCATATCTTCCAAACTAGATTCTTGTGTCTTAACATAAAAAATGTCCAAATGGGAAACGTTTTCTTGAATGGATTTAAGCAAGGTATATTCCATTGCACGGCATTGTGAAGTACTAGGTATTTAGAATCTTGGAGGACAGTAGGAAAACTTCAAGAAACAACTACACTAGTTTTCTTTTGCCCTAAAGAGGGCTTCATAGACGCAAATTGCCAATGGTAACTAGTTTAGGCTAATGGAAAAATCAGTTGAATTGTAGGTTTACGAAGTCTGTAGGATGGGTAGAATTGTGCTTATTAGCAGCCAACATTATTGAGTGTCTACTGTATGTAGGGCTTCATCCTGGAAGTAATGTTGAATAGGATAGTTTTCTTTTTCTAATGAATTTAAAACATACTTCCAGGTTATTTGAGTGTGATGGGGCAATATTGAGATTTATTTTTAGCTAATGAAATGTTAAAGCTATGCAACAATTATGGAAAGCTTTTTCAAAGCATTTTCAAAATGTTCTTCAAATCTATGCTTTTTCAAAATATAAACAGAATCCTGTTACGTTATGTACTGCACACCATTTTCCTTGAGTCTCTGTATTTCAGAAAAGAGTTACTTTTCCATTTTTTTAATGAAATAGTTGGCTATTTATAACTTGGCCATTAGAAACTTCCAAAATTTTTTCAATGAAAAAAAAAAACAAACTTCATTTCGAAAATGTTCATCTGATATTAAATAACCGAGTAGGATCCAAATTACCAGCTAACAGTTCACATCTCAATAGAAATAAAACATTACAAAGTTTCATGACAGAGTTACTCCAAAGAATGATTAATTGGATGGGGTTTCTTTGGCATATGACTGCACTTTCTTTATGGCCTCATTTATTTGTGGCCTCTAAAGAGGTACTTCAGTCATATAGCTATAGGCAATTCATTATAACTTTTAAGAAAAAAATAAAAATGACAACCCTTTATTTTTAAATGATCGGCTGCATTGTCCTTGCTATTTCTAATGATAGCTATTTGTTGAAAGTGATTGTAAAAGCTGGCAGAACCTAAAAAGACTACTGGTTATATCTCTTCTGGCTGTGAAGATTTTTCAAATAGGAGATGCCTAATTTTATTTGGTTCTCCATTTTTGATATTAAATTCACAGAACTTGGTAAGAGTCTCAGGTGGGCTTCAGAGATGCAGAGACTGGTTGCTTCATGGTAAAGATCCAACACCACCTCACAGGGCTACAGCAGCGCAGGCAGCTCCTACCTCCCAGAGACAAAACAGGAGGCCAAAATCCCGGTCCCTGTTTCTTTTGAGTATAATTTACTGTGCAACTTACACCCTGGACCTGTTTAATGGTCCTAACAGCAGAGTTTCTAGGCCAACGACTAAATCAGCGGCAGTGCTCTCCATTTGCAGACAAGCCTTATGATTTACAAAATTTAATAAGCTGGGCCCTCGTGACATTTCCCCCCAAGATTCTGCTTTTATGGTCACTGCCAAGAAAGCTGTCAAACAGGCATATACCCATTGGCATAATGAAAGCTTACGTTTTTGTTTTTTTGTTTCTTTTTTTTGCACAAAAGCATATAAATATATTCCTACTATTGATAATTCATTAACAATGAATAAATTCTAAAGCATTCTCCTTGCCGGATACGGTAATACATTAGTGACTTTTTTGCATTGCTTTATGGGAGTGATATTTCTTGGGTAGTATTTTTGCAAGTGTCTGCCAAATAGAGTACAGACGAAGGTCAGACGACTTAACAGTTTCTCATCTGCACACTGATCCTTTAAGTCAAGGTTTGCCGTAAGTCAAAGTCCCTTGTCACAATCTGAAAGTTCATCTTTTGTATTGTGGGAACATACAGAGTTTTGTTTGGATTTCTTCATCTTTGTTTTCTTAAAAGTTACAACTGGTTAGGAGCTTTGCCTAAGAGGCTTCTATTAAATCAGCCTCGATTACATTGCTTTGTTATACCAAGATGGCTCTTTGGGGTCAGCTTTGGTTTTCAAATATAAAACCCCAAAATGCACTGAGATGATTCTATTTTATTAAAATAGGCACCACTCCCACCAATCATGCTTTGCTGGCCTTGGGTGCCGTAGTTTGTCCATCATGTGATCTTGCGAAGTGAGAAGCTTGCAAAAATCACAACCTGATCCACCTGGAATTCCTGGCTCAGTTGCTAGTCTCATGGTAACCGACACACCTGGTGGTGATATTTTCTATTAAATAAAATTATGAAATTCATCAAACTTGAATTAGAAGTACCCCTGAGGTTATTCTTTTGAAAGGATGTTGTTCCTGTTGAGACTGCATACAAAAAATAATGTATCTTCCATTGTTTTAGGCTTAATCACCCTTCCTTTTAAAGATAGATTTCCTGATACCAAAATAGACACGCTCTAAATCTTTAAATCGGTTTGTCTTCTGTGTCCTGTTTCCTGTTTCCCATTGTTCTTGTCTCTTTTATTTCTCCCAATCAACGTCTTGTTTTCTCTGTTACACGATTCACATTCATGTAGATTAGTTTTGCAGCTTTTCCCCCCCTATTCAACCCAGTCCTGGGCGAACTGCATTCCTATTACAAATGTATACATGTTATACTGTTTGGGAAGCCTAGCTTACATATAATGATAAATGTGAGGAAAAATAGGTATATTCTCTTATCATAACCTGCCTGCTCTATTTTCTTTCCACTACAGGGAGTTTTCATGGGTGCATGGCAAAACAAATTGCAATCACCTGGGTGTTTTCCACTCTAGTTCTGTCATTCTGAATGATAAATGTATTTATTCTTTAGTTGAGAATTAATATGTTTTTCTATCTATTTCTATGTACATACATTTATGTCTTTGTATATGCATGGGCAGATGATGAGCAACAACTAAAGAGAACAGTGAAAATATTCCTCCCCCACCCCAGAATCAATGAAAAAATGTTTTATGTTCACATTTAAACGTTTAAGGCCTGGGGTAAGACAGCTCTTAAGGTCAACCAGACAGGAAGATTTTCCTCTCCTAAGCATCTATCAACAGTCCTTGGAAGTGCAGTCAGCACTAGCATAATTTAATAGGCCTTCTCTGTGAAAAGGATGCCTCTTTGACATCATGTCACAACTTGTGCTTCAACTGAAGATTTTCAGGTGGTCTATGTTTTGCTGCATTGATTTCCTTTTATCATTTTAGTCACAAACAGTTTCAAATCCCTTTTTTCTTATGTGTTCTAGAAACCAGGAAAATAAAGACTCATAAAAATTATGCATTCCTCTGGTGTTCCCTTTCTGGACTGAAAACAAGGAACAGTTGCTACCCTGCAGATGGTAGGCAGCCCCGTTCCAGTATCTGCTGAACCTTCAGGTCATTTGTGGCTAGACTGTGGCTTGGTTTGGGATTAAGCACCAGGCTTGACTAGCACAGTTTGGAAAGGGACAGATAAATTGATTTTTTTTTACCAGCAGGGGGCACTGCAGAGCAAGAATAGTTGGGGATGTTCTGCAGGTCAATCCAAAATAAAATGTGTGTGAATATTCCTTCTCTTGGGACAAGAGATGCAGAAGAAAGAAAAAGACAGAAGATGATGAATACACTTGAAACCGATCAGGGAAGTAAAGTGTGTGTTTGTGTGTGTGTTTATCTAGCAATATATAATATAAAATTCTTGGGAAAATAAGGAAACTATCAGGAGAATTCAAAATCCATACATGTCAAAGATAACTTTTTTTAAAATTTAAGAATCATAAACATTTTAGTAAATATAGCTAAAGATGTCAGTTTAAGACTGCTGGAAAATGACCCTCCTCTCATCCCATCCTCCTCCAAAGACAAACCATATGCCTTGAAGATACTGCAACACATTTTCTTCTGGGGAGCTACATACTCAGAGAAATAAATAAAAAAATTGTATATTTTTCCCATTGTTTGTTTCTATAGAGAGTGTCTGTGAATTGTGGTGCTTTAAAAATATATGACCGTTGCATAGAGGAATAACACAAGTTATATATTTACTGAAGAATGTTATCTAGAATATATGGACTTATACTTATACGTCATATTTGGAAGGGGAAATTTTAAGCTATATTTTCTTACAGCAGGATTTTCCTCTGTGTTTGGAATATTGAGAGCTGTGTATATAAAGACATGTTCCTGGAATATCTCTTTTGCCCAGCAGAACCTCAGAGCTGAGTGAGGGTGTAGGAAAACAAACAAACAAACACCCTACCAGGATATTATCTGACCACACATCATACAATGCTGAGGAGCCATTGGTCCTTAAATTTTCAGTCTATATGTAATCTAGAAGAAACTTGTTTATTTAAATAGATCTGGTCTTTAGAACAATCAGAGTAAATTCTTTAATAAGGAATTCTAATTCTAGTAAAAAAAGCAAGTAAAGGGAAAATGTACATAGAATGAAGAAGCTGGAACACCTGTTGGGAGAATCTCATGGGGGAATACTGGCTCTAATATAAATGCATTTGCTTTACCCAGCAGTTCAGGAATATCAGCTAAAATGTCATGCTAAATGAAGGAAAGGAAATGGAAAAAACTGTTGAGTTTAGTTTTATAAAAATACTGCAAACACTTATGTATGCATTGGGTTTTCTGATATCTAATTTAAACTAGTATTGATCAGAATTCTTTTAGAATGGCATTTGGTACCTTGAAAATGGTCTGGAAAGTCTTTATGAAATGATATGTTATCATTCCTTCTAGGTATGGACAGGGATTAGCTGAAAACTGGCTGAAAGCTAGTGCATGAGTGAATCAGGTTATAAAATTGATACCATCTATGAAAGTCTTCAACAATTCAGTTCACTTCAACAAAAATTATTTAGCATCTACTAAGTGCCAGATACTATGTTAGGAATTAGAGACCATTAGAAGAATAAGACAATTTCACTGGCCTAAAGGACCTTGGAGAGTGGTGGGAAAGACATCCTGAATTTCAAAACAATAGGACAAAGTGTGGTTTGAGATATTTATACAGTGCGGCAGAAGTTCCCGGGGTGATAATTTGTTTGTATTTCGGGGTGTGATGAGTACTTAATCTGGATGGGGGACTCACGACCAGCTTTCTGGAGGAGATGATGCCTAAATTGGTTTTAAGGATTCAGTTAGAGGGTGACAAGAATTGCTATTGCGATCAACTAGGGACATCGGTCTTGAAGTTCTCTTAAAGGGATCATTTGTGTGCTTCACCTTCTTAATTTTAAAAAACCACTGCATATATGTGACTCTGTCTTTTCGGAATCTTTCAATTAAATCCCTCTAAGGACAGCCCAACACTTCAGAGACTTGGATTTAATCATTCAATAAAGTGTTCCATTAATTTAACTTATTTTAATATGAGGAATAGCCATTCATTAACTGACAAACAATTAGTGAACATCTACTACATGCCAGGCACTGTTCTACATCCTGCATGTGAATGAAAGCCTTTCTTTTCTCTCATTAATCTTATATCACATTATATAGGCTTAACCCAAATCTATGAACAACAGCTATTACAGCTTAAAACAAAAAACAAAAAACTTTCTCATGCATACTTTAATTTTTACAAGTCTATTAGATGGTAGACTGGCTTTTCTTCCTTTCTTTGAGGCAAATTGTCTTACTTGCACATCTGTGAACCCCAGGACTACGTCTTCTCTAGCTGGACCCCAACATGATCCTGAAATTTGATTTTTAGAACTGCAGCCTCTTGGTCCAATTTGACAGATCAAATTCAATAAATATTTGTTGTTACTATGGGCTAAGCCCTGTTTAATATTAGGAATACTAGCTCAGGGAGCTTATAGTGTAACTAGAGAGGCAAAGAGTCATACAATCTTAAATAAATGTATAATTGCACACTCTGATAAAACTGTAAAAGAAGGTCACATTCTGCTGTTAAGAGATGTAATGGGGTAAGGGAAAGACAAAGGGAGGTATGTTAGTGAAAGTTCCTGGTAAAAATTTGTTCATGTGGGCATTCAGGAAGAGTATTTTGTGGTCAACAAAGAGAAGGGGAAATGGTGTGTGTGTGTGTGTGTGTGTGTGTGTGTGTGTTTGTGAGAGAGAGAGAGAGACAGAGAGAGAGAGAGAGATAGAGAGAAGGAGACAGAGATACAGAGAGGTGGGGGAGTGGGAAGACGATTCCAGGAAGAGATAAAGAGTGTGAGCAAAACTATATAGGCAGGTTGGATTATACAAATGACATTCACTGGAAGAAAAAATTCTGTAAGAAAACCCGGTTTGGAATGGGAGAAGGCCTTAAGTTCATTTTGGGACATGGTGAGCTTGAAGAGTCTTTACACTACTAGAGATTTTTAAGTAGGAAGTTGGGTATCTAGGACTAGAGGTCAGAGGGAGCGTGGAGTGAGTATATACAACTGGAATCATTAATATAGAGATGTCATTGAAACTGTAGTCATGGAAAAGATCACTTGGAGAGAGAGGAAAGGGCATGGAAATAATGCTACCAGTAGCCAAATATTAATAGCTAAGAAAAGGAAGACTGAGAAGAAAGAAACAAAACAAAATAAAATGAAACAGAAGACTGTGGATGTTGTCACTCAGGCTAGGGGAAGTGGGTTTCTAGAGTGAGGGGTCACCAATGGTATCAAATTTCTAAGAGGTCAAATAGAATGAAAAATGAAAAAGCCAATGGACTCTGGCCCAGGACAGGTTGATCATAATGAGAACCAGAGGGGCAATGGCTATGGCCTGGGAGCCAGTGGAGAGAATTAGAGAAGCCAATGACAATAGAGGGTCAATGAAGCCAAACCTCTCTAGTGATAAATATGTCTTTGAAGGAAGGTGAAGGAGAGGTTGTAACTTGAGGGGGATGCAGGCCTACGGAGGTTTTCTAAAACGGAATGAGAGTCTTGGGCATTTTTATTTATTTATTTTTATTTGTTTATTTACTTATTTTTAAAGATGTTATTTATTTACTTGACAGACAGATCACAAGTAGGCAGAGGCAGGCAGAGAGAGAGGAGGAAGCAGGCTCCCTGCTGAGCAGAGAGCCCGCTACGGGGCTCGACGCCAGGACACTGGGATCATGACCAGAGCCGAAGGCAGAGGCTTTAACCCACTGAGCCACCCAGGCGCCCCTTGGGCATTTTTAAATAAAAATAAATAAATAAATAAATAAATAAAACAGAATAATAAATAAATAAATAAATAAAAATGTGAATAAATAAATAAATAAAAATAAAAAGGATCCAGTTGAGAGGGCAAAATGAAGATACAAGGAAGAGAGGGGATAATCAACAGGGTATGGTAGAAGAAAGAAAATATTCCTAAGAAGGCAGGAGGGATAGAAGGATAGAATCCAAAGTGCGGGTAAAATGATTGACCTAAGATAGGGAAAAGGACCCTCCTGTATAATAAGATGAGGGAAAAGGGGAGGAAAAAATGGGTGTAGTGTGGGCAGTTTTAAGAGTCTGACAGTGGAAGTGATGACATTGCCCTGTGGTGCTTTCTATTTGCTTTGTTAAGTGAGAGGAGAGACCATCTGCTAAAATTGAGGCAGGGGTTGATGCTGTTATATGGCCTTTATGCTATTCAAATCTTAGTTTCCCCTATGGTGTTTGACTTGGTTTGTCCTTCTTTCTCTAGACATTGCAGGCTACTTTCCCCTATCGAAATCTGACCTTGGATGTTGGGGTGGCCAGATAGCCAGGGGATCCAGAAATATCCTATTCCACACCAAGGTCAACTTTCTCAATGAGAAAGATATGCAATAAAAAGTTATGAAAAGGGGGAAAAAGTAACATATGCACTAAAAAGTTATGAAAAGGGGGAAAAGTAACATATGCAATAAGAAGTTATGAAAAGGGGGAAAAGTAACATATTGCCAACTTGACTTGGGCCAGACCTTAACTTAAGGGATTCTGGCAGGCTAGACTAAAGCACATGGCCCTGGGGCCAAGTCCTACTCTGTCCAGCCTTCCATTGCCATCAGCAAAACAAACAGCACACTTGAATTTCAGATCTTCTCTCATCCCAGCTGATCACATGTAAATGAGAAGGCTGTATGAGGGTACATGTGTCCTGAGTACCTTGGACAAGCTGGCTCCAAGCCCAACATGGGGCCAAAGTCTTGGCTTAGCTGTTATAGCAAGAAGAGTATGGGCTCTTTTATTCCAAGATGGCTCCATTATTGGGGTGGCATCCAGGGAATAGGGCCCTGATCAGAAGTTCCAGAAAGTGTCCTAGTCTTTTATATTTGGGACATATACCCTGAACTTTCTCCTGCCAATGTATACTTCTCTGAATCACACAAAAACTATCCATGAATCTTAAATTTGGTGAACATTTCTGGGTTTGGGTAAATTGCTTTATAGTTAAATAAATTATTATGCTTCCCCACTTACTTAGTGTTAAAAAAATACTCCGAAGACAGTAACATTTAAAACACCTTTCATTGCCCTTATTGATCCAGGTGCTACCACCTTTTTTTCCCTTTCTTTCATAGCCAAACTTCTCTGAGCTCTAGATTCCTTCGTTTTCTTACTGACTTCATCAACTCCTATTAACTGCTTTGTATCCCAGAAAATACTCTCAGGATTTACTAGCAACTTCTCGATTATTAAATCCAATTTTTTTTCTTGGTGCATATTACTTCTGATGATTACAGAACTGCAATATATCTTCCTGGTTCTGCTTCTTTCTAAATAGTCTGTTACGTCTACCTGATCCTTCTTCCTCCCGTTCCACCTCTGTAGGTATCTGCCCTCAGCCTCTATTCCTTCCTCCCTCTATTTCTTCCTGGAACACACTTCATGACCACAACTACCATCTCTGTGCAAATAAATCCAAAATTTATTTCTCTACTTCTAACAGTTCTTCCCAGGTGTGGTCTCCTTTCTCCAGCTGCATCATGCAGAGATCCTAGTAGGTGTCCTTTCACTAATCTTGAATTTAATAGATCAAATGCTGAATTAATTATCCCTTGGACTTAGTTTCTTTTTCAGTAACCAGAAGATCATCTGGATGACAGCAGAGTTTCCCACACCTGACCGATAATCAGAATTCTTCTGATGTGTGATGCTGGACTCTGTGTTCTAAAGACTTTTCAGGTGTTTCCAGTGATCAGCCAAACTGTTCAAGGGAGAGGATCATCAAAGTAACTGACCTTAGGTCCTAGGATGTCATAAATTTATTCTATACTCTCTCTTTCCCCAAATTAGCACTGATATTTAATAGCAACATTGATACTGAAAGAGCTATTTTATTTCCCTGAGCCTCAGCTCTCTCATCTGTAAGATGAATATCAAAATATCTACAGCAGATTATTGTCATGATAGAAAGTGAGGTTAGATGTGTAAATTTTGCAGTATCATGACTTATATACAACAGGGGCTTTCTGATTTGCTTGCTCTACCTCTATTTTTTTTCTAGTTCATTCTCCACACTGCTAGCAAATTGATTTTCTGTAAGTGTCACTTTTATTTTGTCACTCTTCCTCATGACCTCTGTGGTTTTTCATTACTTTCAGCGATAATACTCAGACCCCTGCTCCAAAGGCAAATATGTTTCTTCAAGAGTAGTATTGTGGTGTTTAACCACCTTTGATGCAAAATTTAGAAAGAGATTGTTTTTTATAAGTATGAATATCTATAATTTGGAAATTTGAGTCACCCCCCCATTGCACAATATAAAAAATAATCATTATCTTGTCATGTAGTTCACAGAAATGCAATTGACCCTTTGTAGCAAAAAACCATAACCTTGTCATAAAAATATTAAAAATAGGGAAAATAGCAAAAAGCAGTTCCACTGCATGTGCGTATTAAATACTTGAGCTGCATGTACTTCTCTAGCTCAGGAACTTCTGGGGATGAGTCCTGAGCGACTTTAGCCAGGTCTGCCTTGGCTCTGAAACACATTCCCACTAAGCTGTAAATGATTGATTTCAGAGCAGCCTTTGAGCTGATAGCGAGAAGGGAGAGAGAGCATGAAAATGTCGGATCCTGGATGGAATGAAAGGTAGCCACAAAAATATATGTCTTCCTAGTCTTGCTTTACTTAGTTGGCCTCCTTTAATCCATGCAGGCCATTTGTGTTTTATTCGGTCAGGTATGTCACTTTATTTCTTCCAGTTACCCTTAATGATTAGGGTTGCAGAATGGTGGGAGTAGCTGTTTGGGGTAAAAGGCTTTTCCCAGAACCACCCAAACAGCTTGCTGACCCCTCTGGCTAGGTCTTTGGTCTTTCCCAAATCCACGGAAGAGAAGGTGGTTTTCTCTCTCTCAGCACAGTGGGTGTGCCCCCGCCCCAGATACCACCTTACCCAATAAATTTGCTTCAAGAAGAGTGTTTACCTCCAAATTTGCTTTTATAAAGAAGTGATTGGTGGGGCTTCAAGCCTTCCAAGCTACTTGCCTCTTTGAAAGTCTCCTTCTTTGTTATTCTCTCACCTCACCTCTGGGCGAGAGGGGGAGGAGGAAAAAATGGGGAGTTACTGATCAAGGGGTATAAGGTTTGTGTTAAGCAAGATGAATAAGGTCTAGATTTCTACTCTACAACATTGTACCTGTAGTCAACGATAATGCATTGTACACTCCCAGTTTGTTAAGAGAGCAAATCTGGTGTTGTGTTCTTGCCACAATACATACAATAAATTTAAATAAATAAATAAAACTGCTGCTTAAAAAAAAAAAAAAAAACAAAAAACAAGGTGAATAGAGAACTGGCTAAGAAACCCAGCTTGGTGTAAATTGGAAGGGGAGGTGAACCATGAGAGACTATGGACTCTGAAAAACAGTCTGAGGGGTTTGAAGTGGCGGGGGGTGGGGGGTGGGAGGTTGGGGTACCAGGTAGTGGGTATTATAGAGGGCACAGCTTGCATGGAGCACTGGATGTGGTGAAAAAATAATGAATACTGTTTTTCTGAAAATAAATAAATTGGGAAAAAAAAAAAGTAAAAAAAAAAAAAAAGAAACCCAGCTTGCGACTAACGAATTTTGGTGACCTGAGCAAGGAGGTAATTGTTCAGAGCCTCAATTTCCCTACCTGGAAACTCGTGAAGGGTTCAGATGAGAGAGTCCATGAAATCATAATGGTATTTTCTGTTATCTTAAACTCCTGCTTTGGCTCCTGGTGCATGCTAGGTATGGGACAAGTTTTGGTGTTTTAACCAGTACAGGCATTAGTTGATACCAAATTGCTTTCCCTTTTGTTATAACACATGTGCTGAAGAAGGGCACAAAGGAAGCAGGAGTAAATAGAGATTATTGATGATTTCTCCTAATTCCCTGAGGTCTGCTTTTACGACTCTCCTTTGTTTAGGGCTCTCTTGTACTTTCAACCTGCAGGCAAGGCAAATAAATGCTGTTTACAAGATATTTGAGTTCCTCCATTCCCTGACAACATTTTGTTTCACCTTCCCTCCACCAGAAAGGCCATAGCAATGACCAAAACAGCTTGCACAAAAGGAGGCTGTCAGTGGAGAGGCACCTGTCCATTAACTCGCCCAGAAAGGATTCTGATTCAAGATATTATTCTTTACGACAACATGGGGAGTTACTAATTTGATCTTGGTTTTATCTGATTTTGATCTGATTTTATTTGATCATAACGTAAACATAAAATTTTTCCAAAAGTGAAAATGTCCCCATTATTTTTTTTTCTCATATACATAGGCATGTTCTTTGAAAAAATTGAGAAATGAGGAGTATAGGAAAGAAATAGAAACAACCCCCAAGAGTATCACCTAGAGATTCTTTTAATTAACAGAAAGTGTTTCACCCTCTGAGTCTACCATGACATTTCTTGCCAGACTCCTACGGATGGATATTTGTTTACAGTTCTTAAAGATAAAAACCTGTACATCCATGTCTATAGCAGTATCGTTCATGATAGCCAAAAAGTGGAAACAGCTCCAATGCACATCAATACTTTAATGGATAAACATTATGTGATATATTCATGCAATGGAATATTATTCAGCCGTAAAGTTCTGATACACGCTCCAACAGCATCAACCTTCAAAATATACTAAGTGAAACAAGTCAAACACAAAAGACCACATACTGTGTGATTCCATTTATATGAAATGAACAGAATCAGCAACTCCACGGAGACAGAAAACAGAATGTTTCCCAAGGGAGGAGAAAACAGTGAGTGACTGCTATGGTCATACGGTTTCTTTTGGGAGATTAGGGGAAAGTGATAAAATATTCTGAAATTAGATAGTGATGAATGATGCAAAACTTTGGGGATCTACTAAAAACCATTGAATTGACTCTTCAAAAGGGTGAACTTTATGGTATGTGAATTACATCTTAATAAAACTGCTATTAAAAAAAAAAACTCAAGGAAGAAAGCATTCCAGAAAAATATCTGGAGGTCAAAACATCAATTGCTGCCAAAATGCCAAGCTCCTGTTGTAACAAGTAATGTTGGCAAGAGCAGTTTGAATTGTCTGGTGAGGCTGAATATCATATCATATAATATCATATCTTATCATATAAGAGTAAATGAGAGGTGACAAAATATAGACTGAGTCTAGACAACACTTTCAAGAACTTTTAATGGGAGAGGAGGAGAACTAGGACAGTAACTGGAGAGGAAATGAAGAGGAAAGATGCATTTAACTTTGAGTTCTAGTTTTGTTTTCATTTGGGCAGGAGAGAGACTCATGCATGACTCAGTGCTGATGGAGAAGGTCCAGTAGAGTAGGACAGAGGAGTGAGAGGAAAATACATAAATGGCAATGCTTGAGAAAGGAGGAGGTAGGGCTTGGAATTTGATTATAATAGAGGGTTTGAAAGAACTGCTTTGAGAAAAAAGAGAGAAATGACTGGGACCCTAGGAAATAAAACTTTGAGGTAGCTCTGAGGATCCCATCAAGGCCTTGAATATATGGTAACATTCATTCATTCATTCACAATGCTATCCACTTATGCTATCCTAAGGACGGCAAACCAAGTCATACTTTTCTGGTGTGTGTGGTGATCTAGGGCTGGGGTTTTGCAGGGAGAATGCAGTAGAAGCACAGTGGGGGTAAAGAACTGAAGATGTTGGCATCAGGGTGACCACAGTGAAAGACCACACCAGTGAAGACAGAGGGGGAGGAAAGTGCATTTAGATATAGGCAAATATAGAAGAAGTGAGAAGAGCAAGTAATTAGAGGTCTTGGTAAGGTCAAATAATCGTAAAAAAGACTGATTTGTTGCATGCTTTCTCAGTAGCATCATGCTAACTGTTATGGGGTACATTATTTATTCAGCAACAACTGTTATTTTCATTAAAAACAAAACAAAACAAAACAAAAACAAAGGCTTAGTTTAAGAAATTTGCTCAAGTTCATACATCTCGAACGTGGCAGAATTACTACTCAGCATAGGGCATCTGACTCCAAAGCACTTGCTCTAATTGTTGGGCTACTTCACAGCTACAGGTATTACATAAGTAGCTGAGTCAGAGAACTGGAAGGTAGGAGTTGTGCTTGTTAAATGATGACACTGACATTTAGGAAATTGGACATGAACATTTCAAGAGCTGACAAAGGAATAGGGCCCATCCATGAGATGTGGCAGCAGAAATAGAATGGGAGGGAAGACCACTGAAATTATGGAAATAAAGAGAGGTTTGAGACCAGCTTTTGGACATATTGTTCATCTGTAGGCTCAGCTCTCTGGGAATGTTAACAGAACTTGGAATGGAGAGGAAGACTGTGAATTAGGTTCTAAAGTTTATAGTTAATGAGGGGCAATAAAAAGAAAGTTGGTGGAGGGCAGTGATGCCAGAAGGGTAAACATGCTGTGGGATGATGGGTGAGAAATGGTTTGGAAGTGTCAGTGGGGACCATATCCCAATGCTGAGGCTTGTGAAGTTTGAGGAAATTAACAGACTTTCCTGGAATAAACAGAAGAACTATTCTCAGAACAGAGCTAGGATTCACTTTCAGGCAGTAAGTAGGCCTTGACTTTTTTTTTTTTTTTTTTATTCCTTTGAAAAGCACTTGAGAATTTGATGGAAGCCTCAGACTTGTTCCCAGGAAACTGCATGTAAACGCATATATACACAAAAGTTGCATACGATGTGTTTTATTGGATGGAAAATTGATTTCTTTTCAGAGACAGAATGTAAAATCAATCTCTGCAAATAACTGCATCTTTTAATCTTGCTTTATCATACTAACAACAAATGGTCATTTCCTAAAAAATGAACATAATTCCAAACTGTGAAAATTTTTAAAAGTAAATTTTTATGTGCTTTAAAGCAAATGTTAATGGAAACCTCAGGTTTATTCACAAAAAAGAAGAGAGTGGAAGGAATGGAGGAAGATAGGAAGGGAAGGGAGAGAGAGAGAGAAATGTTGCAGGACTTTGATACAGAAATACCCTTGTCCATGGATTTATTGGACATTTATCTTTATTTTGATACTAAGAAATATGGAACACTCTGACTTTAAAAGGTTTGAGGCAGGAAGTGGAACCAACCCTCTCATAGTTCTGTTTATCAGATGAGGGTAGGCTTACATGGGGAATTCCAGAGACCATCCAACCTTCCGTGTTGAGTAGCTGAATTCATGTAACATCATTTTCTTTGTCCTCAAACCAAAGATACCTTTGAGAAGGATGATGACATGAATGTTGCCAGTATCAGCGAGAAAATTATAATGAATTCATGTTTTGATTTCAAAATCACCTGAGTAGAAGTAACTTCAAAAACTTTTTTGTTTTATTTTTTTTTAATTTCCAGGTATATCTGCTGCTTTCTACTTACAGAGACATTAAAGCTTTGCCATTCTTCATTCCAGGCTGTAGAAACACTTCATTACCATGACATAATTATGGTCCTCTCTCCCCAGTCTTCTCTGAATGCACATATTCTTGCAATAGATTCCCCGGCAATGAGGAAAGACCTGGAACAAAATATATGCCACACACATGTCTCTAAACATGGCTTCCAAATAAGGCAAGTCAGTAATGGACTCTGTTCTGAAAAACCGTTCTTGGAATTATCTTTCCTTTTCTCTGTCACAAAAGAGAGAGAGAGAGAGAGAGATATCTGCATGGAGATTAATCAGACGCTGTAAGATTTGCCCTGTGGAAAATCAGAAAACTCTGGTATGCAAGTAAAGAATTGCACATTCTGCTTCCATTTCTTGATGAAACTTTGGGATAAGCTGGCCAATCGTGTTCGGGTTTCTGATGAAGTTAATGACTTTCTCAGTGGAAAACAAGAGTCGGTGCCAATATATACTGATGGAGATAGCAGTGAGTCACATGGACATATGGAGCTTCTTTCTTTACTTAGCTATCAAAAATATCAGGCACACTCCAGTCTCAAGTCTTTTCCACTTGTTCCCTTTGCCTAGAACATTCTTCTTGCAGACATCTGTATAGCTCACTCCCAATTTCCTTCAGATCTCTATCAAATGTCATTTTCGTAGAGAGGTCCGCCTAATCTCCTTTTATAAAATGGCATGGAGCCCTCCCCCAGCAGATGCTACCCCTTACACCATGCTCTATTTTCTCCGTGGCTCTTATCACCGCATGACGGCATTTATGCTTGTTGGCTTATTGTCTGTTTCTTCCACAGGGACCTGTGGTCCACAAAGCCCGAGCCATGGTAGTTTTGTTCATGCCTGTTATCCTCGGCACCTAGAATGGTGTTACAGACAATATAAATTTGTTGAACACATGTTTCATCTGTTTAAAGTACAAATTTTTGTCTGAGGATCTCGACAAAAAGGAGGGTTTCTGTTTTTTCTAGTTGTTGCCCTTCACTGTTCATTCCTTACTCCTGCTTGAGGCTTCTCACTAACCCTTCTGGGCTTTCCATCACAGCTCTGCAAGCCGCTGTCCTCTCCCCATGCTGTTCTGCCTCAAGCATAAATAGAGCCTATTTATTTCCTTCTCCAAGGCTATACTAACATGTTTTACTAAATATGTGAGGCTTTCGTAAGAGGATTACAGAGGAGAAAAAGAAAACTTGGAAGTCAGTTCATTTGTCATTATCTGTCATAAAGAGTTTCTTCCTGAATTCTTCTCTTGGCTCCAGTCATCCCACAGGTCAATGCAGTCTGCGACATGTTCTTTGAGAGCAGAGCCTTTTTCTCCCACCTCCTCCCTTTCCTGAGCCTCAACTACCCGTGGATCTCAATCCCAAGGAAAACAAAGGAGACACTCCTTTCTCTGGCTGAACAGGTGACAAATGAACATAGCCTAGTCTTAAAAATAAAAACAGAAATAAAACAAAAAGCTAAGGTACTGCCCCAGGGTGAAATACAATCTTCCCACCTTGCCCAGGATCATGAAGCTCTCTACATCACCCCACATTATATACATATTTCCAGATGAAACTCTGACTCTGTACATGAAAGCCACATCACTTTTTCCATACGTCTTGTAATGGCAGAAGTTCTTTGTAATGGCCACATAGTTATCTTCTTTACTTCTTTTCAGATCCCAGAAAAACTGCTCATCGTTCATATCATCACATACAAAAAGTGTGGCCCAGGCGTACCTGGATGGCTCAGTCAGTTACATGTCTGCCTTAAACTCAGGTTATAATCCTGGGGTCCTGGGATCAAGCCCCATGTTGGGCCCCCCACGAAGTGGAGAGTCTGCTTCTCCCTCTGTCCCTCCTCCCCCTCGTGAGTGCTCTTTCTCTGTCAAATAAATAAATAAAATCTTTAAACAACTACAACAACAACGAGTGTGCCAGTCAAAATCCAGCAATAACCAGATCATTCCATGAGTCAGAGAGCTAATAAATGTGGGGTCAAGAGTGAAAGATACTGAAAGTCAAAGATGAATCTTGGTTCCTGCCTTCGCAAATTTTTATAATGTTTTAGTTATTCCAATGCAGTGTTTTCATTAAAAGACCCCAAAACCAAAACCCAAAAACAGTCCACAAATTCAAGGTAAACATTTATATTTGAAACATTCATGCTTCCTTTCATACAAACTTTTCAGCACAAAAAATATTGTGCCTTCTGTGTCCCACTTCAAAGATAAAAGTAAAACCAAAGGATATGGAAGTGTTTTTATAATTTATTTCCTTTGAAGTTTTCTGTAACTTTATGCTTACAGTAAGCAATGATAGATCTTTTTAATCATGAGGCAGAGACATTTATTTAATTTTTGTCAATAGGAAACAATTCTAGACATTGTAATATGGTTTTAATGATGATCTTATGCTCCTTGATTATACACATGAAGAAACCTAGACCTTTTTTAGTACAACAATACTCATAATATGGCAACTTTTTTCCCCCACAAAATCATATTTCAAAATAACAGGAAGAAAACTTAAAAACTTAATCTTTTTAAGCATGTTACTGAGCCCATGAAGCATAGTTCACAGACCTTACTTCAGACCTTTGAGTTCTAACCAAAGTAGAATATAGATTTTTCAGGAAGAGTTTGAAGATGTAATGGCTAATCCGATCGGTGTTCCAGAGAAAAGAGTTGAAAGATTTGGGAGGGAGAGGGAACCGTAGGACATGGGTTGGCGAAAACAAATACCAAGTAGTTTTGAGGTTAGAGGACTGGATGAAGAAGAAGCTGGGGTATGTTGACTAACAATGTGAAGTAGCTGATTTGAAGATTGACACACAATTCATCTTAGCCATTTTCTCATTGATGGGAAAATGCATGTGTCTCAGAAATTATCAAGGACTTGGATTGGTTGCAGCTCCAAAGAAAACTTAATTTCTTGGGATGGGAAACTTTGCCATGTAGAAGGAATAGGTTGGGCTCCTTATTGATAACTTGGAGTCTTGGGAGCAGCATTCAGAATGCTGAATGCATTTCAGAATTATTTAATACTTCTTTCTTTTAATGTTTCACCTTGGCTGAGGTAGTCTCTTAAAAGGACATGTAAATACACTGCTCCTTGTTTTCATTAATTTAGAAATAAGAAACATGGATTCCTTAAAAGAAAATCCACCCAATTTTCCTTTCGTATCTATTACCAAACTGCCTTGTTGAATACATGTCTCAAAAGGTTGTTGAAGTGATCATACCTGGCTTGTTGGAAGGATCCAGGCGTTTCCTCATGTCTTTCATACAAATGACATGCATTTGTTATGTCATTTCATATAACAACACTTATGTTGTTCCTGTTTTTCTCTGCCATGGTTCCTTCCTCCTTTCCTCCATATATTTACTGTAATTTAACAAATTAATATCACAAATTTGATTAATATCTATCTCTCACTAGACTATAGACGTCAAGGGAGCAGGAATGTTTGTTCTAGTTCCTCCTGTATCCCCAGTACCTAACCCAGTGCTCAGCATGGGTAATTGCATAAGATAAACTTTCTTGATTGATTAAATGTATGCTCAAAGACATATTTGCTCCTTTTCTTTTCTTCTCTCTCTTTTTTTTACATAATTTCTAGACCAAAAAGATTTTAATCTCACTCTAACAGAACATTTTCTCACTTGATGGGGGAATCTGACTATGTTTACAAGGAACAAATTGTGTGAGATGGTTAACAGTGTATGTGTAAATAATAAATTAAAAAAAAATTTGGGTGTTCATTATTCAGGTCAGATATTTGCATTTCAAATTCTCATTGATATGGCTCGATTTTCTCTTTGAGGGGATAACTGAACTTCTATTTGTTGCTAAAAAGTGGAAAGAGTCAGGTATCATTAGATCTTGGTTTCATTTCTGGCTTTATATATGACTTGGGAGCTTAAGCCTTGTCAGCTATAGAAGAGGGAAAAACTCAAATGACTATACTTTTTCCACCACAAAATACTGTCAAGAACAAATGAGATAATTATACATGAATTTTTTTTTAAAGATTTTATTTATTTATTTGACAGAGAGAAATCACAAGTAGGTGGAGAGGCAGGCAGAGAGAGAGAGAGAGAGGGAAGCAGGCCCCCTGCTGAGCAGAGAGCCCGATGCGGGACTCGATCCGAGGACCCTGAGATCATGACCTGAGCCGAAGGCAACGGCTTAACCCACTGAGCCACCCAGGTGCCCCTACACATGAATATTTTGATGGTAAAAGTATCATTTATATATCTAGATATACCACCCAATATATATATATCCGTTCATATATATGAATATGTATGTATATGTTAACAACTTTTACTAATAAAATATCCATGTATGAATATATACACATATAGATAATCATTTCTCTTGGTCTGGCTATATATACAGTTAATATTCAAATGATAGGGGATGACTACATAATAAGATAAATAATGATGATAACTATTGACATTTGTAATGTGTCAAGCATTGGGCTAAATGCCTCACATGTATTTTATTATTTAATATCACAAAAAATGTTTATCATTTTTTCCCTTCCCACTTATACTCCTCTCATTCTCTCTTGCACTCACTCCATGAAATTCGGTGTTTTATCCATCAATCCACTGAATCTTTTCTTCTCAAGGCCACTCATGTCCTCTGTGTTGACAATGTCAATGGTCAATTCTACTCTCTCACTCAACCCTTCTGCAGCACATGAACAGGAGATGATTCCGTTTTGTGCACCACTTTATTTTCTTGGCTCTATGACACTACCTTCTCATGATTTTCATCTTCTTGACCTCTGAATATTAGAAATCCCTAGAGGCCAGAGCCAGGATCTGTGCTAGATCTATTTTAGCACATTCCTATTGGGATCTCACTCAGTCCCGATAGCTTCACTATATTTATACCCTCACAGTACCTAAATTTTTTTTTTAAAGATTTTATTTATTAATTTATTTGACACAGAGAGAGAGAGAGAGATCACAATTAGGCAGAGAGGCAGGCAGAGAGAGAGGGGGAAGCAGGCTCCCCGCTGAGCAGAGAGCCTGATGCGGGGCTCGATCCCAGGACCCTGAGATCATACCTGAGCCGAAGGCAGCGGCTTAACCCACTGAGCCACCCAGGTGCCCCAGTGCCTAAATTTTAAGATACATTCTTGACCTTTTCCCTGAAGGTATACTTGCATATCCAGTGGCCTAACTGAATATTCCCACATGGACGTCTAATGAGTGTCTCTTAACCAAGTTCTTATAGTTCTTTATAGTTTCCTTCCTTTGTACCTATTTCTTCAGTCTCCAGTCACTTAAGTGCTTAGGTCCAGAACTTTGGAATCATTCTCATTGTCTTTTTCACAACTCATACTAACTCTATTAGAAGTTCTATTCAGTATCTCTACCTTCAAACGTACCATGAATCTAACTACTCTTAGCAGCTGCCGAATGCCATCTCCTATTTGAAGCTACCACTCCCTCTTGCCTGCACTATTGCAGTTACCTTCACTTGGTCATCCTGTATCTATTTCTGGTTCTCTAGAGTCTATTCTCCACAGAAGAGCCAAAGTTATTTTTTCAAAACATAAATTGGATCATGAGAGAGAGATAAAAAATGTTCAATGGCTTCTCATCACAAAGTAAAATTCAAAACACTACTATGGCGTCTAAGTTTCTAAGAGTTATTCCTTGGCTATCTTTTCAATTCAATTCAGAAGTCACTGAGCACCAGTCTTACAGATCTTGCTTTTTTTTTTTTTAAAGATTTTTATTTATTTATTTGACAGGGATCACAAGTAGGCAGAGAGGCAGGCAGAGAGAGAGGGGCTCTCTGCTCTCTGCTGAGCAGAGAACCCAATGCGGGCCTCGATCCCAGGACCCTGAGATCATGACCTGAGCCGAAGGCAGAGGATTTAACCCACTGAGCCACCCAGGCACCCACAGATCTTGCTTTTTCTCAAAATCGCCAAAGTATTCCAGACTGAGGATGTTTGCATTTATTCTATCTTCTGCGTGGAAAGCTCTTCTCCACGTACTCACGTGGATCACTGCCTTACCTCTTTCAGGTCTCTGCTGAAATGATACCACCTCTGAGGCCTTGTCAGCTCCTGCTCTTGTTGGACTATTATCAGATTATCTAGAACTATATGTATATTTTTTTAAGATTTTATTTATTTGACCGAGAGAGACACAGCGAGTGAGGGAACACAGTTAGGAGTGAGAGAGGCAGAAGCAGGCTTCCCGCTGAGCAGGGAGCCTGGTCTGGGACTCGATCCCAGGACCGTGGGATCATGACCTGAGCTGAAGGCGGACACTTAATGACTGAGCCATTCAGGCCCCCAGAACGACTTGAACAATTACTGCTACTTGAGATGATATTTCATTTTAACTTTTTAAATTATAAGGTATGTGAGAGTAGCTCACTGCAGTATCCTTACTATCTAAAACAGAGCTTGAAATATGACAGTGTAAAATAAAAAGAAATATTTTATTTTTGGAGAACCCTATGTAGTCAATCAAATCTGCTTTTTTTTTTTTTTTTTTAATAGGAAAGGTATTTGAGACTCAGAGTAGTCACATCCCTTTGTCAAGATCCCATCATTAGTAAATGGTATAGTCAGGATTTGAATACTGATCTTGCACTTTAAGCCACTATGCCGTAATATACTATACTGTCTTCACTCGCTGTATACTTACCTTAAAAATTCAGGAACCCCAAATTTCCATAAACATTTCATCAAAACACATGTGTGTGTGCTCACATTTCAAGCATCTCGTTGCCTTTCTAGGGTTTTTTGAAGGTCTACACACATCCACAGTTAACAGCTTATGTTTCACAGTCCCTGAAGGGAGGTTTAAAGAAGAGAAAAACCACCTTCTGAAACACATCGATGCAAAGATTGTTAAAAAACAATCAATGACACTTCCCTGACAATTGGATAAATGCACAGATGCTAAGAATTTTGGACTATAAAGTGAAAGTGATATAGTCAGGTGACTTTTATCTCTCTGATCCCGTGTTTGAGCTTTGCAGAGGCCCGAAGCAGTACTTAAACCCTAACACCGTTACAGGAAAAGCCATTGACTTCAGCATTAGACAAGACCCAAGGCCAGTTCCTGAAGTCAGGTTTTACCGATTTTTAACACTAAACAGATTTCTCTAAAAGCATATCTGGCAATTGTCTTTTTAAGTGTTCTTAAGAAATGCTAAATTTTCTTCTCTTTCAACCATGATGCCATTTTCATTTTGTGTCCATTTAAAGAAAACCTTGAGTCTGGAAGTCAAAGCATGCAACATATCAGTTTTGTCTAGATTTATGTCAATGATTGGATGAAAGTAGAAAAAAATTTTTTTTGGTTATGTCATGCCAAGAGTTGGATATTTGAAAATATCTGAATACTATTTGAATAATTTTTCACTTGTCCATGAAACATAATAATGGTTAACATTGAGTGTGTTATGCTAAATGAAGTAAGTGAGAGAAGACAAACACCATACGATTTCACCCATATGTGGAACTTAAGAAATAAAACAGATGAACATAGGAAAAGGGAAAGAAAAATAAAATAAGATAAAGACAGAGAGGAAGGCAAACCAGAAGAGACTCTTAGATATAGGGAACAAACAGTGGGTGCCTGGAGGGGAGATGAGTGGGGGGATGTGGTAACTGGGTGATGGGCATGAAGGAAGGCACTTGATGGAATGAGCACTGGGTGTTAACATGCAATGGACGCATCACTAAATTCTACCTCCAAAACTAAAAACAAACAAACAAACAAAAAAACTCCAAAACAAAAAAACGAATCGTTAACATTTATGGAATCCTGGTTCTACCTCTGCTAGTTGTGTGACCTTGTGTACATTACTTAACTTCTTTTTTGCATGTTGGTTTCCTAATGTGTAGACTGGGGATTATACTAGTGCCAATCGCATGAGATTTTGGTGAGGGTCAGATGAGAAAAACGTTAAGCACTTAGTGTCTAGCAGGGTATGAAGGTTCCAGAAACACCAGCTACTATAATGTGTTTGTGTGGTTCCTAGCTCAGGATTTCTTATTCTTGGAGTAGGTGACATTTTGGATCAGATAATTCATTGTTGTAGAGTGCTATACTGTGTCTTGTAGAGTGTCTAGCAGCATCTCTGGCCTCTACAAATAGATTCCAGTAACAGCCACCCCCTCCCAGCTGTGACAACCAAAAATGTCTCCAGACATTGCCAGATGTCCCCTGGGGGACAAATCACTCCATGGTGGGGACAACTACTAGACTAATGCTTTACATATAGTATCTCATTAGATTTTTTGTGACAAATTTAAGGGGTAATTAATAATTTCATCCCATTTTAGTAAATAAGGAAAGTGGAATTTAGGAACATCAATTATTTGCCCTAAGACACACAAGACATACCTGGGGAGATTGAGTTGTTACCACAATGTGACTGCTGCCGACAAAGCTGAAATGGTGTGTTCCTTAGGTGTGTCTCTGGTTGTTGGGGTGCTCCTGTGTACAAGGCCTAGACGTCAACTTTCCATTGTATTTCCACTCTCCCCTGCTCAGGAGTCTGCTGTGGGCTTGCTATATGTGGCTTTATAGCTCAGTGTCCTTCTTTACGACTACTGTTTTTCTCTGTGTTATAGAATGCTATACTTTTCTATTAGGATCAACTGATTGAGTGAGGCTTCTCTCTAGGGAGCATTCTCAGCTTAATGTCAAAGCAGAAGTTTCCACCCTTAACTGCGGTAGATATAATCTGCACTCCTGATAACTTTTCAGTGAGATGTAACAGTGAACTGACTTTTGCTTAACATTTATTGCGAACTTAATTGAAAAGAATGAATTCAGGAATTTTATCAAAAGAATTTGTGGTGCTTTGAGGACAAGGTAGAGAATAAACAAATTAACAAAATAAACTGATAAGGTTTCCCTTGCTTAAAAATTAGCAACAGACAACTCCCAAGTAATCTGTGAGTATGTTGACCTTGCCCTTTCCTAGATGTTTTCCTGGGCTTAGGTTTCTAAGTTTTTTCCATTTTTAATGATGTAGATTTGTATTCAGGTAAGAGGAGGCAGAGTGGGAGAGTAATTTTGTTTTCCATCTTCATCTTACTGGATTCGTCTGCTACATTTTTCACTTTTGTGGGTCCCATAGTAGTGTTTTGTTATGGCTTCTCTTGCGTCTGGTCAACTCCTTGCTGTTTCCTTTCTTGGCTACTTTGTTTTGTCAAACTCTTAAATTATTGAACCCCAGGGTGGGGTCCTTAAACTATAACTCATCTCACTTTCTATATTCTTTGGGCAATCTTATACAGTAACATGATTTCAGATATCATTATTTTCCAGTGGTTTCCAAGTCTGTGTCCTTCCTTTGGGCGTGTGCCCTGAGCTTCAGACTTAACTATCCAATTACTAACTGGGCATCTCCATAGGAACATTCCATAGACACTTGTTGCAACATGTTCCCCCCACAAAAGGATCCTTTCCCTCAGTTGGTGACACCACCATCCACCATCACCATCCACCGTTCACCATCCAGTTGCTCAAGGCAGAACTATAATCTCTCATCTCTCTGTGAGACCATCAATCACCAATTTCTGATTATTCTACTTCTTCTACATAGATTTGATTCATTTTCTTCTTGCACACTGAACCGCCACTGTCGTTATCTTCCAGGAATCACTGCCTTCACCTCCCAAGAGGGTGGTGAAGACAAGACAGCACGCAGGTTAATAGTGACTGTGAGCCCTCCTTGTTGGAGCTTCTGCCTGTCTTTCTGTCACTCTGTTTCCCGGGTATGCCTTACACTGGGCCCTCAGGTACCACTGAGCAGTTTGTGGTTGTCTCTGCCTAATGGATTGATTTTCACTTCCTGCTTCTGTTTGGCTGTCCCCTTTATGTGGGATGCTCTTTCCCTAATTATCTCATTCAGAAGCCTTTGATAAACCTTAACTGTTCTCTCTCCAATAACCTCTTCCTACAGTCCTCCAATGATTTTGGTTGCCTTTTTATAGCTATCTGCCATATTACTTTATAATCATTAGATTCTCTATCTCTATCTCTATACATGTTCCGTACACACACTCAACTTTCGGGAGGCAAAACCATAGCGAATACACCTAAACGTTTGTTGAGTGAATAACTACACCAATGTTCTCCCTGAATTGGTAGCAATCTATTTTACTAAAAGAGCTTTTTAAATAATGATCATCTCTCCGTGATGTTAAAATTTTATGTGATTTACAGATGGAAGTTTGCCCTGATTCCTAAATTAAGTAGAAGACTATTACTTCTGTTCACCTAAACATCCTCCGGTAAATGTTTTCTCAGCTTGTGGCAGAGATTCTCAGCTATCGAACTGGACGTTGGTATAAACCTTTTATGCCACAGGGAGCAACATGTGGCCGTCAACAGGATTAGATTCTCTGTAGGAAAGTGGGAGTTGGATCCTGGGCCAGCACTCTTGATCAAATCTCTTTGCATCAACATGCTGCTCTTGAAGTTATACCTCTCAGTATCACCTCCCACTGAAAGAGTGGGAAAAAATGCCAACAACAAAAACATGTACCTGCTTTAAACTTCTTATCTTAAATACACCATTTAAAAATCGTAAGTATAAAAATTATAAGTTGCAAAACATACATAAAGAGTAGTTTTTCATACTACAAACATCTTTCTGGGTTTTACTAAAAGAATCATTGCAGAATTTATTTAAGTAGTAAAGTCTCAGTAAATTAAGAAACTACGTGATTAAAAAATATTGCATACAATCTTTTAGGAACAGATTGGAAATATTAGAAGATACCTGCTCTTTAGATTCATAAATGTATATTTTCTTTTTTTTAAAGATTTATTTATTTGACAAATACAGATCACAAGCAAGCAGAGAGGCAGGCGGGGGGGGGGGGAAGCAGGCTCCTGCTGAGCAGAGAGCTCAATGTGGGGCTCGATCCCAGGACCCTGGAATCATGGCCCAAGCCAAAGGCAGAAGGTTTAACCCACTGAGCCACCCAGGTGCCCCAAATATATGTTTTCTTAACGGTGCTTATATTGCTATATGACTATGTGTTCAATATCCACGTTTAAATGGGACCACGCTTATGGTAAATTATGTATTTGTATATTATTCATATACAAAGTAGTAAGCCTCTTTCAATGTCATTGTCCTGAATATTTATAAAATGTCCTGTCAGTGTTCAAAAGAATTTTATGTAATAGATAGTCTGTGATATATGCAATATATGGGATAGCAGCTGAGCACATCACTTAATGTATATGATGAGATAAACATTATTGGAGCTTATAGTATGTTTTGCTTTTGACCAGTTTTACCCCGAAACTCAAGAAGTTTCATGATCATTTTCTTTGTCAAAAATCTCTCTCAGGAATGCCTGAAAGACATCGATACAGTTGTAAATAGTGTTACAAGGATGTCAAACTTGACTCAGGTGGATCAACAAGCCATTATTCCTCTCATTTGTACTCATTTTTAATGATCAGCAACTGAGCCTGACAGTATTTTTGTGACACTTTCAATCCACAGGACTGAGAGAGCTGCTGTTTACCCCTATCTCACCGGAGACATTAGCATTAACAAGCTGACTCCTGCACTGCCTGGTGCCAGCCATAGGTCACATCGGTGTGAAGGCAGCTGTCTCTGGGGTGGGCCATGCCATCTCTATTTTCCAGACAACAGCTGGCTGAGGGATCTCACACTATTAACATCCGTGTGAACTGAATGCCAGCGACTTGCATACGACGTTCGGTGCAGGAAGGGAAGCATGGATGCTACTAGCAGAACCCGCCCACGTTGCCCAGAAGAAGCAGGAGTTCCATATGGCAGGTGAACGAAAGAAGTCATGGGATGTGCCCTTGTCCATAGCCAGTCAACTGGCACTCTTGCCCCTGCTGTTTTAAATCAAGGTGAACAAATTCGGGGCTACCAACACATTGATTTTAGAGTGGCATGGTTTCCTTTTCTAATAGTTTATAGATGTCTGCTGCCAAACAGCTAGAGTTTATTCATTAAAACAATTACTTTGATTTTCAATCATGTACATTCTTTGAGATCCACTAATATTAATAATTTTTTTTGTGCTTTGGTGTTAGAGAGGAAGGAAAAGAAAATTACCATATTCTTTTCAGTATGAGAATTCTGTTAGAGAAATTAAGCTCTCAGAGCAAATATGATCCTGAAGAAGAGTTCTTAACAGAAAAATGTACTATCGTATTACTATTTATTGAAGTAGTTAAAAAGTAGTTATGATTGGCAGATCTTTGTATAAAAGTTTTCTTCTTTACTGCCTGTGAATCTCATGGTCCTTTGCACTTTCAGTCTTAGATTAATATCTGATTGGTTTGCTAATTATTGGAGGTCTGGGACATCTCCCTAAAATTTCTTCCTGCTTCAAGCAAAGGATGAGTAAATTTGGAAAAGAGTGTAAGTGTTCTTTAAATTCATGGCTATGCAATGCCAGAACAAAACAGTTGAAAGTTGAAAACTGATTATTTGCCTTGTTTTAGGTGAAAAGAAAGACAAGGGGGAAAAAATCCATTATTCAAAATTAATTTTTAAAATGCACTAAATTAGTTACTTGTTGGGATACAAACTTAAGCTAGATTAGAAATACACGTTTTGAGGGGCCATTTTTCTTACTTCATACTTCAAGAAAATCGTTGCATATCCAGTTTTTTTCTGGTATGAAGAGACAACTTCTTTTTGCTATTTTCATCATTTGGAAAACAAAACCATCAGAATCACTTGTTTATTTTTTGATCCCCAAGGAAATAGTAGTGTTATCATCAAATTCAGGAAGTGGATAAACCCTGGAATAACATAAACAGAAACCATTGTATATAAATAAGCCAATTTAAAGTAATTTAGTCAAAGAAAGGCTCTGTTGCTTTCTTAATTTTTTCCTAAACACTTTGTCTCATTGTAACACGCACAGGGCCTACATGTTCTAATGTTCTTTTTCTCTTTATGTCCCCCTCTGGGGTTTTGGTCCAGTAAATTCAGAAACCATTGCCTTTGGGGGAATTATTGGTATTTAAAAGCAGATCTCAACATCACACAAATCGCAATTGTAGTCTGCGCAAGGTAATGGTCAATAAATGAGCGAGAATAAGAACACTAAAGCTAGATTGTGAGGAAAGAAAGGGGGAAAAAAGCTTACTACATTCTTTCTAAACAAACAAAAAGGCATAATTGGAAAAATTCATTTTTATGTTTCCTTACATTAGATGGGGACCACTGAGTGAAACATTCACTGATGAATTACTCCTGTAATCTGTGTAGGAAAAACAGCTACTGGCAAATTAAAGAGTCCTGGAACAGAGCCATGAGAACTAAATGGCTAAAAATGAAAACAGGCAAACATTTGAGAGTATTCTACAGAATACAGATCTTTCAACACCTCCCCCTTTTCACTGGTTAATTCATCGTCATGGAAACAGAATTTATCAAAATGTTCTTGCTCACGCCTAGTGACCCAGTGAGTAGACTTAACAGAGCTGGTGAAAGGTAACTCAGGCTGAAGCAATTTTTACAAATGATATGCTGCAGTTCATAAATCGGTGAATTTTGAATGGTGCCATTGTGTCAGTGGAACAGTTTCCAAGTCTCAAGGGTGCACTTTTTTGTTTGTGTTTTAAAATCTGCTAGGCAGAGAAACCAGAAACCTTTGCTAGTGATTGAGCAGGGATGACGAACCCCGAGGAAAGTGGCCAATTTTAGGTTTTAACTCACCTTTTCCCCTCTCAGTCTGTCTTTCCTCTCTTGTCTAAAGGATGTTTCAAGCCGGTATATGGTAGCATTTCTTTGGTTGGTTCATCTGTCCCAGCAGCAGGCTCTGCTGTTCCACAACTCAAAGAGGCAAAAATCCTTCCTCATCGTAACTGTCTTCCCTGATCTCCAGTGGGAGCTGGGTGTTGGCAATCACAGCCTAACAGATTTGGATAGCTCTAAGCTGACACTTTCCCCACACTAGAGTTAACCCCACGATGGAGTGGCTTCCTGGTTTTAGGAAAATGACTTGAGGAATTCCCTATGGGAAAGTGCCATTTTACCATTAAAAAAAAAAAAAAGACATCATCCATGCAGCTGCCAAATTCAGGGAAGGTTGATTTTTTACTTTATTTTATGTTCGCAATTAGTGACTTGTTGTCATGGAAACCACGCTTCAGATGATTCTTGAACTTAAATGGCTGGATGTGATCAGGCAGAAGCCCTCCCCCTTTTTAGGCTCAGTAGTCAGTGTCTCTCTCTTTGGTTATTCTGATAACAGAATCACATAAAACATCTATAAACATGCAAAATAATAGCACAGGGCAACATCAATTAAAGCTGAATATTCAATAATTCATTCTTTAATTAAGGCTCTTTTCTTTTTTCCTGAAGCTGTAACCTTTCAAGTGTTAAAACAGGCATAAGAACTAAATCATTTAGTAAAAGAAATCTTTTCTAATTAGCAGTTTGTGATACACTAATAAAAAAAAACCCTGAGATTTGAAATTCCTTTTTGGTTTTTACTATTTTATATAGAAAGCAAAATGAAAGAACTTCATTTGGAAAGTCTATTCAAGGTGAAATAACTGTGGATTGAGGCACTTACCTTTTATAGGTGTGTGCCTGTGCTTGTGTGTGTGTGTGTGTGTGTGTGTGTGTCTTTTGTCTCTTGAGTAGGGAGGGTTAGGGTTTATCAGGGAAACAGCATAACCCACGGGAGGTTCTGGGCAGCCAGAAATAATTAATCTATATTGAGATTGCAGGCATAGTGTCCGTGTTTGCATATGTGACTACCCTGTGTCAGAGCTGGGAAATGAAAGCCTCCAACCAAAAGAGAAGCTCATCTTTAAAAAGGAAAAATCAAACACTCAGGCACTCTGGATTTATTTGCTGACCTCTGTTTGAATACAGAATTCACTACTCTTCAGAAATACTATTATGCAGCATGGACACTAAGCTCTCTATACGTGTCCGGGTTTCTTTACTCTCCAGGTAATGGGGAATTCACTTCCCTCACTACCTCTATTCATGCCAATTCAGGGAGAAGAGGGCTCACAGGAGAGGGAGCAAAATAAGACTGGTCACTTTTCTTTTTTAATTTAAAGGACATACTGGCTTTTGTTTTGCTTTGTATTGTTTTGTTTTTACTAGTGGAAGATAAAGTTGACTTCAAACATCTTTTCAATTAATTAAAACTGAGTGTAAATTCACACTAAATTTTCTGTAGCTTGAAGGGAAAACAAATAACTACATAATGTCACATGAGTAGGACATACGTGACATTCATCTTGCATGATACACATAATATCACAGGTCCTGAAGTATGGTAGTATTTGTAGCTGCTGTATGAAAAGGTAAGTGAAATTATTTGGCTGACAACCCGTGAACCAAACTCCTCGTTATTATAATGATACTCCATTTCTTAGTTTAGATAGATCATCTGACCTCTCTGTGATTTGGTTTCTTCAACTCTAAAATGAGAAACTTGCCTGACCATTTTTTAAGTTCCCACAGACATGTATTAAGGCCACTGATGTCGAAGCACTCAATACATTTTGACAAATGAATAACTTTGGTATTTTCTTTTGCAGATTGAACGGTGACAACTCTAACAGCTTTTAAAATATTTTTTTTTATTTTTTAAGTTTTTTTTTTTATTTAAGATTTTATTTATTTATTTGACAGACAGAGATCATAAGCAGGAAGAGAGAGAAAAGGAAGCAGGCTTCCTGCTGAGCAGAGAGCCCAATGCGGGGCTCCATCCCAGGACCCTGGGATCATGACCTGAGCCGAAGGCAGAGGCTTTAACCCACTGAGCCACCCAGGTGCTCCTATTTTTTATTTTTTTATTTTTTTAAGGCAAAGGTGTTTGCCTTCTCTCTCCTAAAAATCTGTCCTAAGAAACAGATTAGGATGAGATACATTGTCTGTGGGCAGGAGCCATCAGGTTATAAGGTGTGTGGGGCCAGAGAAGACTGGCAAAACGGGAACGCAGGACTGCTGCACATTTTGTATCTCTTTCTGAAATACAGATCTCTATTGAAAAGCAGAAGGTTTCACTGTTTCTCACGGAGAAACAGTATGCACAGCAGCCAAAGATAATAGAAAAGATGTGATGCATGAGGGCACCTCTTTTGATTGTGAGGCCAGAGAGAGTTAGTTAAACAGGAACAGGGTTCTTGTCTTCTATCTTGTAGCCTTTACTCGTACCCTGCCCTCTACGTGGAGGTAGAGCAAAGCACGCTTTTCCTCTCTTAAAGAGGTGCCCCAGAAGGTCAAACACAGTCAAGAACTAAGAAGAATGATGCTGGTGCCTGGTGTCTCTCCCTCACTGCTGTGTGTCATCTGTGCAGAGAGAAGTTAGCTGAGTGTGATCCCTTGAAAACTAGGGAGGAGGAAGCATATTCATATTTAACTTGAATTCAAGTTAAGAATACTGTGCTTTCTTCCTACGTTGACTTTATTTGCTTCAGAAAATTAGCAGCCTACATTTAAATCAGGTAGATGGAAAATATATTTGTTCAAACATATTGTGCTCTGGAGGAGAAAATTACACACACACACACACACACACACAGAGGTACACATACACACACCCCAGTTTTAGAATATGTCCATTTTCCTTTCTTTCTTTTCCAGCCACATGTTTAGTAGAGGAGATTCAAAGTATTTGGGGACAGGTGACACAATGAAATAACTAAGGGAATGGGACCATCGAGGAAAGGGGCTGTCGCATCAGTCTTTGTACTCTTTGCAGCTGTCTGCTCTGACTTTAGGTGATATGAGCAGCCTGGTCCTGCTCTGATGACTCTCAAGAGTATACCTTGGCGTGGTCGTCAGTATTGTTAAATTGTTTACTCCTTGTCCCCCTATCCTCGTCCATTGGCGGTAGTGGTGGTGGGGGGGTGATACATAAACCAGAAATGAAACTCAAGGGTTAAGGTTAGGGTTAGGGTTAGATAAATGATCACTAAATCAAAGTTCCCATTTTCTTTGGGAACTAAGTTTGATCTTCGCAACCTGCTACCAAGATGCCTAGGAATTCAGATAAATTCATAACATGCTAAGAGACTACCTTGCTAATAGTACTAGGAAGCAGCTTCTTAATTCATTTTATCACATGATGTGTGTGCTTAGCTCAGAGGTGTCAAAACCAAGAATTAGCACCTGATCCAAATACAACCAGTGTATGGGTTGGCCAGCACCTATCAGGTGTTTGATGAAGTGATTTGATTCTATTCAATGAAGATGCTGATGCTGGAAAGTGAGGAACCAAGCTGGAGTCTCTCTTACTGAGTAGAATAGGGACCTGTAGAGAGGGACACAGATAATCAACTAATCAAAGGCTAAGAGACACATAGCAAAAAGGGAGGCATGAAGTAGTGAAAACCACATAGACAAAGAACATGAGGTAGAGAAGAAGAAAGAAAATACAGTTAACCCTTGAACAACACAGGGGTTGGGGCGTCCACACCCCACACAGTTGAAGATCTGCAGATAACTTTTAACACTCCAAAAACTTAACGACTAATAGCCTACTGTTGACCAGAAGACTTACTGATAACATAAACAATTAACACACATTCTGTATATGTATTATATATTGTATCTTTACAGTGAAGTAGCTAGAGAAAAGAAAATGTTACTAAGAAATCACAAGGAAGAAAGAATACATTTACAGTACTGTATTGCTTTTATTGAAAAAAAAAAAAATCGATGTGTCAATGGATGTGTGCAGCTCAAACTCATGTTGTTTAAGGGTCAGCTGCAGTCAGAAAACAGACCAGACCCACTAACAGCAGAAAAGTGGTCTGTATGAGGCACCTGAGTGGCTCAGACAGTTAAGTGTCTGCCATCAGCTCAGTCATGATATCAGGGTCCTGGGATAGGGTCCCGCATCGGGCTCTCTGCTCAGCCAGGAGTCTGCTTCTACTTCTTCCTCTGCTGCCCCACCCTCCAGCTTGTACTCTTTCTCTCTCTCAAATGAATAAATAAAATCTTAAAAAAAAAAAAAACCAACTAAAAATGAAAAGTGATCTGTGAGAATAGCGGTGGCTACATTATGGTTTGTGGCCAGTAGATTATGTTGTGTGCTGTGATAGAATGAAAGGCATCTTAATTCTCCATGAAACTGGTTCCGTTGATAGCTGAGCAGTTATTCTGGACTCCCTCGTTTCCCCTTGTGTCCTTGCAGCACATATCCTTAACTGGAAAATTCTCAGCTATTCATATTTCAAATATTTATTCTGTTCCTTTCTCTCCTTCATTTCCTTCTGGTATTCCTATTAGGTGTATGTTTTATTTTTGTATTTGTCCCCCAATGTTTGGATATTGTATTCTCTTTTTTGTTTTTTGTTTTTAAAAATCTCTTTGCTTTGCGATTTGAGAAGTTTCTATTGACATAATCTTCAAGTTCTCAAGTTCTTTCCTTGTCTGGGTACAGTCTATTGAGTAGCCCATCAAAGGCCTTTTTTCATTTCTGTGACAGGATTTTTGATTTCTAGTCTTTCCTTTTTACTCTTTCCTGGAGTTTCCATCTCTCAGCTTACATTACTCTCCTGTTCTTACACATTGTCTCTTTGTTCCATGAGAGACCTTAACATACAAATTGTTGTTAAATTTCAGGTCTGATCAGTCCCAATATTTGTGATATCTGAATCTGGTTCTGAACCTTGCCTTGTCCCTTCAGACTGTGTCTTTTTTGCCTCTTAGCAAGCTTTGTAATTTTTTTGTTGAAAGCCAGATGGGATGTCTTGGGTAGAAGAACTCAGAAATCTGACCTTTGTGTAAGATTTTCTATTTATCTGCTAGGTGTTGAGCTATGTTTACTGTTGGCTGTAGCTGTAGCTGTAGATGTCAGAGACTGAAATTTCTTGTGGCGTCCTTCCTTTTGTCATTTCTGCTGTCTTTGAGTTTTCCTGAAGTCTCCTTTGTAAATAAGGTCTGAGCCACACAGTTTTTCTCAGCTGTACTCCTCTGTTATTATTCAGGGACCCTATTCGTACGGCGCAGAATGCCCATGTGGAGGGGGGATCATTGTAGCGGCCATGATTATGTCTAAGTCTCAATTTTATTTTGTTTATCCCCCCTCAGGTGAGACCGAAAGGCTAGATGGCACTGGAGTTGTGTATTTCCCTTCCTCCACATCTGTTAGACTCTGATAAAATTCAAGTCAGTTTAATTTTTCCCTCAAGAAAAGATTTTGTTAAGTAGAACAAAATGCTCTAGGTATATTTTGAAATGGCTACTTCTCTCTTTTCCTTTTGGGAGCATGAGAAAATTTTTCTTCAGTTTCTCTATAAGAACCTGGTTGGGATACTGGAGTAAAAACTCACAAAAAGTACCTGGCACACCCCAAAGGCTGGGTCTCCAGGGGTTTTTATTTCTTATGCTTGTCTAAGCTCACTCTTCAGCAATTAGTCAGTTCCCTTAAAGTATCCCTGACCGATGCTGGCTCTAGCTGAGGTTTCTCCTCTGTATCCAGTGAACTGTGATTCCCTGTATCTGCCTTTCTTTCGAGGATTTAGGGTAGCATTTGCTCCATCATCTCAATTCTCCAGTTGATTTAAGGAAAGTTGATGATTTTCAGCTTATTCATATGTTTACTTATTGTGAGGATGGGAGTGATGACTTCCAAACTCTTTACATGCTGGACTGGAAACAGGAAGTGAACCCTGTCACTTGAAATTACCTAAATTCCCCTCTGTCCTTTGCAACCAAAAGTATAAAGAAAAAACGCTGTTTTAAAGGCCACTGGTTGTACCTTGTTTGGTTGTTCATTTCTTTCTTTCTTTAAGTTGACCTGACATGATCCCTCTTGTCATATTTGAAAGTTTTCTTACTAGATGTTTAAAAACTTGTCTTTATTTGGTATGAGCTGAGGCAAGTAACAACTCGTTTTCTCAATTTCTTCACTGGAGAAAGAGACAGAGACAGAGAGAAAGATTGATCTAATACATAATCAAGTAACCACAGAAGAACCCTACTGATAATTCATGCATAGATGGTATTTGAAAAAGGTGGGGTGCTATATAAATTTATATAATGTAATCTTGCATGCCATTTTTGGACTATTTTGAATGAAGCACTTTTATGTAGAGTATTAAAAAAATTTAAGGTGATATATTTTAGTGTCATTTTTTTTCCCTTAAACTCCTCTGCCCACCTCTTATTTTTAGATAGTTCATTATTCTAGAAAACTCTCTCATGTCTACAGTTTTGTAGAATTAGATATGGGCAGGTATACTCTTGAGAAAGTATTTTCTTATTATCATTTTTGACAGTAGATTTGTTCTAGAAAGGGAGTCTTTGAAATATAAGCTATAATATCAATCATCATTTTAACAATGTAATTTATATACTACAATAAGAACTCTGTCACTTTCTCTGCATTTTGGTTGTTTCATACATTTTCAATGCCAATACTTATTAACACCTCTTGTTGTACTAAAGTGATTGTTTTCATGAACTTATCAAATTTTATCTCTCTGTGCACTAAAAACATGCTGGTGAAGAGGATCAACTTACTAATTCAAGTTTATAAAGGATGAAGCACTTGCCCTTGAATTTATATTATCATGATTGCTTTGCAGTGTCTTCAAAGAGGAAAAAAAAAAGCCCTTCAGAATAGCGCTGTTTCTGTTTCTCTTTTTATTTATTTAGCCACGAAGTAGCCTTGAAAGATCAGCTGTCACACAATCCTGGAGATACTTTTATCGTTTATTTCTTTATTTTATACTGGAGAGGAAGGAAGGATGTGTATAAAGAAAAATAATGAGGTATGACAGGTTATTTGACAGTTTGCTAACACAAATTAACCTCCTTTTAAGACTGGCTTCATGTGAACATCCAGTTTCACTCCAGCTTGACAGCACAGCCTCTGTTTGTGGGACTGTCCTAAAAGAAGGTAAAGTTTGGAAGGTGGCGGTGGCAGACAGCGATGACATTTCTGCCCTATTCCAAGCGCTGTGAAGCTTTCCATGAACAATACGATATTTTTGCTTGGTTTGGGATCTGTCTACTGATGTGCTCATCCTGATCAGAGCCATCTCCAGAGGATAGGAGTACTTTGGGCAAGAATGCCGTTTTCCTTTCTTGTTTAATGGTTGAAGAAACTAATGCACGGTGAAATGATGTGGCTAAGGCAGGGCCGTAAAACTGAGGTCTGCGCTCACTCTGCTCATGTTTGAATCCTGTTGTTTCACCATTAGCCATTGTCTTAGTCCATTCCTAGCAGCTCAGGCTGCTGTAACAAAATGCTATGGGCTAGATGGTTTATAAACAACCACAATTTATTCTTCCTAGTTTGGGATACGAGAACAATCCAAGATCAAGGAGCTAGCATTGTCCTCTTCTGGTGAGGTCCCTCTTTCTGGTTCATAGTCCGTGCCTTCTCACTCTGTCCTCACATGGTGCAAGGGGTTAGGGATCTCTCTGAAGCCTCTTTTATAAGGGCACTAATCCCATCTGAGAGGGCTCTCCACCCTCAACCAAAGCACCTCTCAAAAGCCCCACCTTTCAATATCATCACATCAGGCATTAGGATTTCAACATATGAACTTTGGAGGGGATATAAACATTCATATCGCAGTTCCCATTTTGCTTATGGTGTTCTTGAGTTCAGAATTAATCCTTTCTCTAAACCTCTGGGCTTTTCTTGCCACACTATAGATTAGGTGCTAGGTATTCATGTATGTCTTATCTTCTCCCCAAGTCTGTGGGATCTTTAACTTTTTTTTTTTTTAAAAGATTTATTTATTTATTTGACAGAGATCACAATTAGGCAGAGAGGCAGACAGAGAGAGAGAGAGAGAGGAGGAAGCAGGCTCCCCGCTGAGCAGAGAGCCCGAAGTGGGTCTCCATCCCAGGACCCTGGGATCATGTCCTGAGCTGAAGGCAGAGGCTTTAACCCACTGAGCCACCCAGGTGCCCCTCTGTGGGATCTTTAAAGACAGAAGGAACATATCCTTATTCTTGTACCAAAAAAAAAAACAATGACCAGCAAAACTAATAAAAAATAAGTTATATTTCATATAATAGTGGCATAATTTAAGCAGTTATTTCTTAAATGCCATGTGAATGAGAATTCCAGAATAGTATCTTACTATTGAACTAACTTACTATAGAATTACATGTTCTAACATGTCTTTTTCTGTTTGTTTTATTTTTTAATTTTTTAACATGAGAAGAAAAAGTGGATCAATGCTGAAGTGAAAGCCAGTAATGGACATCAGGAAACTTATAGGCCAAACTCATCCTTCCCTCCTATGCCAGCAAACTTCTGGGATCATAAGAAATTATGTTTTTAGGATGCACATGATTCAAAAATGATTTCTTATAGCATTCAGCAGGAGAGAAAATGAGTCCCAGAGCTTGTAGAGACTTTATCTCAATTCTGAGTATGCATTGCCTCGCCTTCTATGTACTTAACCCACTCTAGGTACATCTGTCTTTACCATCAACAGCATAAACCTCAAATAACCCAACTCTCATCTTCTCCTGATTCCATCCCAATTCATACTTATCAGGTTAAAAAACTGATATCACCACTGTGGTCATCACCAGCTTTCCCTTTTTCCAGCATGTCAGAATCTGACCTCTCCCCTCCCTGACAGCTTGGTTTGAGGGATTTGAAGTTTAAACTATATTTTATCTCTGTACTTTCCTGATATTGGTAATAAAATAGGTTGGCTGGAAGACAGATTGTGAATAGAAAACTATGTTTCTCTTAAACAGTGAACCGAGCTTTATACTCTTAAAAATCTAGCCTGAAAAATGACTTCTGCTCTCTTGGTATAGGGTAACTGCAGTTCCTGACCATTTTCATTTTGCCTGTTTGACATAATACCAGTGGTAGAAGCAGAGAAAAGTAGCAGAAGTTCCCTACAGAATGTCTGCCCTTAGGTGTCAAACCCAGAGATTAGGCCCAGATTGAATTTACAATGCCCTCATTTCTGGCTAAATTTCTATTTCATTTTCTTAAAATTTTAAAAACAGCTATTTCAGGTTACATTTATTTTGATTATCAGTACATCCTGTGGACTCAATATATTTGATTATAGCTGATAACCTAGCAAATTAGATATCATAACACAGATGGTAAATATCTCACTGGTGTCACCAAAGTTTGGTGACTGTGGTCTGTTTGAAATATGGTAATGGGAGAATAGATCTAATTGAGTAGAGACAGACTTTGCTGAGTAGAGAAATTTGCAATGTCATTTATGCCTGCTCAGAAATCCAAAACCCTAAGAGCAGAAATTTACTAGAGATAACTGGAGTGTGAATGAAAGGTGAAAGTACAGGTGTGATATTATTGTGAAGATGTAGTAAGTGTCATTTGGCCTGATGTAAGAAATAAATGATATGTTTCCGATTTAGGTCAGACATGTTGCACAGGTTTAATATATTGTAAAAAGGGGAGCTTCAAATATTGGGGATGTATAAAGGGACTCTCATTCAGCTAGTAGTACTACATCTGACAAGTTCTTGACCTGCTTTGTCTCAAAATGTATCTCCCAGAGTTACTGAAAGCAGTTGGGAATAATGATGACTTTGTATCTGTATTTGAGTAACTCTGAGAACATTTTTGGCAAAATAGAAGTTATGCCTCCAGGGAAGACATGGTCATATTCTTCCAAGGTATATGATAGCAAGGAAAGGAAAGAGTAGGTACAGTCATACCTACTCCCTGGATTCTGGGAAAGTAGATCTCAACATGTTCAGAAACATGGTCAGCAGGATTTTCTGGCATAAAAATCCAGAAGGGCAGCTGTCTCAAGGGGAGTGTGATAATTGAAGCCTTGTCATTTAGAACAGAAATTGGAAGTACTGAATATGGCTCTGAAGATGAAAGCTAGGATGAGTGGATAGAAGCTAGAGGAAAACAGATTTTCAGCTCAATGTAAGAAACAACATTCTAACTTTTAGAACTGTCCAAAGATAAAAATGGGCTGGCGTGGGAAGTAGAGAGTTATTCATCACTTGATGTAGCCAAGCATAAGCTGGATGACTTCTTACCTAAATATCCCAGAGAAGAGTTGAGCACCCGATGGGTAATTGGACTAGGTGATTGATGATTCTTTTCCATACTGAAATGTGCCGATTATTGACAAAAACACTTCCTATGGTACAGCTCAGTTGTTTAACTCCACAATGGATAACAGTGTAAATACTTCTTACAAGAAGTATTTCTTTAAACACACATCATATTTTCTTTTATACCGTTAATAATTACTAAAAATGTCAGTTAAAAATTCTAATTTCCTTTTTTCTTCAAAGTACACATATTTAGCTTCTACTGATGCTAGAGGGTACTTATGCACCCCTCGGGCAGTTCCAAAACTCTTATACACACCCACACCATCTGATCTCTTCTAAGGATCATACCCTCCAAAATTACCTCTCTCTCCTTTTCCCAAAATTTCTCTTAAAAAAGTACTCATCTCAGGGCGTCTGGATGGCTCAGTCAGATGCTTATCTGCCTTTCACTCAGGTCATGATCCCAGGATCCTGGGATTGAGCCCCATATGGGGTTACCTATTCAGAGGGGAGTCTGCTTCTCCTTCTCCCTCTGCCTCCACCCCCACGCTTGTTTTTATTTCTCTCCAATAAATATAATCTTAAAATTTTTTTTTAAATTTTTATTTATTAATTTTTTTAAAATTTTTTCCCCAATTTATTTATTTTCAGAAAAACAGTATTCATTATTTTTTCACCACACCCAGTGCTCCATGCAAGCCGTGCCCTCTGTAATACCCACCACCTGGTACCCCAACCTCCCACCCCCAAAAAAAATTTTTTTAAGTACTCATCTCTTATCAGGTGTTCAGCAATTTGGTTACAGTGGTTTTTTGAAGGTCATCGTTATTGATTGTTTGTGCCCCTGTGCTAAAGCTCACTGGATCCTTTCAAGAAGTCTAGGTAGTTGGTATTAATATTTACAACTTAACAATTAGGAAATTGAACCTTAAGGAGGTTAGAAAAAACATATTTAGAATCAGTAAGTGGTTTGCTGGACTCTCAGTTCCTCCTGGCTCAAAAGCCCCACTTCATCACTACATGCATATGCTTAATGCCAGATGAGCTTGATTCCCTCAGAAAGCATTTGGATTATATTTCTTTAAAAAGGTTGCCTATTAGCCTAAATACCTAAATGTATATGATATATCATTTTCTTTCACTCTCATATTGTTCTGCAAAGATCTGTTGTCCATATGAAGGCCAAAATGCAGTTGGCATCTATTCTTCACTCTTTAGGAAGGTAAATGTCAAAAAGTTCTGAGGAAAAAAAAATGTGACTACCCCTGGCTTGTTCTAGATAGCAGGTATAGATGCTTGGAGTTAGTAGAATAAGCTTTAAAAAATGGGGCAAAGTGTGACATCAAGAATAGTGAGCTGAAGGGAAAAGGAAGAAAGTTGGGGCAGTGGAACAAAGATAGATTTCAGAGATAAGTAGCTCCAAGCTTCCGTCTTGCCTTCACTACTTCCTAGCTGTAAAAACATATGTTACTATGTCATTCCAAGTATCAATTTCTTCATATTCCAATGGGAATAATAATACCCGCTTAGCCATATTGTGCGAACTAGGGGTAATATGCTTAGTAAATGTTCATTGAGTTTGTCTGTGGTGGGACCTAGGTATCAGCATTTAAAAAAAAAAAAAAACTTACTTTATGCGTTATTCCAGTTAATAAATGTTGAAGGAAATAGGGAAATAGAAACGCATTTCTGGACAGAGACCACAGCGATAATTGTTGTAGATAAGATCTACTGATGGATGTTAAAATAGTGAGTAAATGTCTGAGGAAAAACAGAATTTGTGTGGTTTCAAAGTATTTATTAACTACTAAAGGTAAGATAACTATAGAGGAGAAACTCATTAGATATGACTTTAACCAAGTTATCAATGTTAGTATTCCCAAAAATAATACAACAACAGCATGAACTCCTTGATATGCCTTGAGAAGGGTATATCATTTCTGTGGTATTCTTACAAAAATGCATCCCTTTGTTCTGATCATGACAAAACATCAGAGAAACCCGAATTAAATCTAAATAACAGATTAATACTCTTCAAAAGGATCAAGGCTATGAAAGACAAGAAGAGGCTGAGGAAATATCACAGATTGGACAAGGCTAAAAAGAAATACCAGTTCAATGCAATCTTGAATCCAAAAAGGAAATTAGTGGAACAACCAGTAAAATTCTAATAGGACCCAATTTATTTACTAATATTCTATCATTAATGTTAATTTCTTGGTTCTGATAATATCACATGGTCATGTAAGGAGTTAATATTATAGGAAGCAGGTGAGGGACGTGTGAGAACTCGTTGTACTATTTTTGCAACTTTTCTGTAAATCAAAAATTAATTCAAAATAAATAGTTTAAAAATACGTCTCCAGTGATTCTAATGCATAACCAAGATTGAGAATCTCTTGACAAGAATGTAGTAAGTTCTCAACAATTGATAGCTATTACCAAATCTGGCTAAATGTCATGCATGACCAATCTTTTTTACTGCTCAGGAAGCATGGTTCATTTTTTCTGTTTGTCTGACCTGAATTTGTCTTTCTGGATAGTGATAGTGGAATTTATTCAAATATAACATAGTCTTGAAAAATATAAGTAGTTGGAGAGAATTTTTACATGATTCAACCTTAGAAATTGAATGTTTTTCTAGATAACAAGGGAACAATGAAACTCTCCCAATTTCCCTGTCAAATTTTCCACCTTAAGAATGTGAAGGACCTTCACCTCTGTACAACCCTTGTCTTAAAGTCTGCATTCTCTCACTCCTTGCTAATTTTGTGATTTCTGATGACCAGGATGAGCTGCCTCTTTAAGTTTTTCTCACAGGAAAAAAAACAACACAATAGTATCTGTTAGTCATTGGATATTTTCTAGGGCAGAACAATTATCTTAGTTTGATTAGCAAGCAAGGAAGGAAGAGGAGTTGAGGAGGGAAATTTCTGTTTATTCTCCAAGCCCAAATTTAGAATTCAGATATTTCTCTTAAGTAGAAATGTTAGATAAAGCACAAGTATTTTCTTCAGGGTGTGTCACCCACAAGAGAGTTTGGGAAGGAAGGAGAACAAAGTAGGTATTTATCTGTTTGTAGAGTTTTAAAATAATTACTTCCATAGTCAAGACTGTTCAATTTACAAAAGTAGATAATTTAGAATAATAATTTCACTCAAGTTTATAGAAGAATTTAAAGCTCTTCTCCCAAAGATCTTCAAATAAAAAACTGGTTGCTTATGCATTAAAGTGAAAATGGGAAATTTAAAATATTTTAATGGAAAACGTTTTATTTTTTTTCCCCAAGTGATAAAGGCTCAACCTGTAGAAGCAAGGGGCTCTAAAGCCAGTAGTTCTGAAGGTGATATTTTGAGGTTGCTCAGCTCAATATCTTCATATTCTTTTTCCTCATTTGCACATAGGGCTAATAATAGTAATTTCCTCATAGCATTGACATAAAAAGAAATAAGATCACGTTTTTTTAAAAAAGGCCTAGTGTAGTACCTGGCACATGGTAAATATTAAATTTGTTTTGATTGTTTTGTGTGTGTGTGGTGTGTGTTTTTCTTTTTCCAAGAAGGATGACAAGAGAAGAAAAAAGAAGTATGAGTTAAATAGAAAATCTGCACTTCGCTCTGGTGGAATCCCTAGATAGTGGCCTGTCCCTACATCTCCATCACTTAGCCAGGCATTTTGGACTAGTTCTTGACATACACTGGGAGTTCGAGGATCATTATTGAATAAATTAATATAATCGTGTTCTTGCAAATGCCCTCAGTTACTTTGGCCTTCTATTTCTCCTCCATCTTCAGGCAGCGATAATCCCTACTGACTTGAAACCACATACTTAGCTTTTCTTGGATATCCTTGAGTATCTGCCTATTGCTAGAGAAAGTGACATGACTGGGCTGACTGTTTTCACTTGGAATGAACACACCTCAAATGGACCTTCAGGACTACTCAGAAATTGTTTCCTCAGTAACTTTGCTTCCCAGGGAGATTTTAATTTCAAGTGTTCTCTCTTTTCACACCTCCCACCCTCTCATTCTTAGCTGAATACTTCACTTCATTTTTCATTCAGAAAATAGAAAACATAGAATGAAAACTCCATCTGCCCACAACTAAATCTAGAAACCCAAGTTCCTTTGCCCCCAACTCTATTATGTTCCCACCTGTTACTATGACGGCCTGTCTTTCCACTGGTAATTTGGATCTCATCCACTGACTCCCAATCACCTTTACTGATACCCATCCACTTTCCTACATCCTCAGTCTCTCCCCTTTTCCTTCATTATTTCCGCACACACGTAACATGTCCCACTACTTTCCCTCTTAAAACCTAACATTCCATGGATCTGACATCTCCTTTGGCTATTGCGTCATTCTTCATCCATCTTCAGAGTCCAACTTTGTGAATGATCAAATCGTATTTTCTATCTCTGCATCTTCACTTTCTGCTTGCTCTTCATCCCACTCTAATCTGATTGTACCTTTACCATTCCAGTGGAGGTGTAGGACTGTAGTTTGGTGGGTTTGGTGTAGTTCAAAAAGAAACATTAGGAAAGCCATTTGGGGGGCACCTGTGTGGCTCAGTTAGTTAAGCATCTGCCTTTTGCTCAGGTCATGATCCCAGGGTCCTGGGATTGAGGCCCACCTCGGGCTCCCTGCTCACCAGGGAGTCTGCTTCTCCTTCTGTCTTGCCCTCCTGGTCATGCTCTCTTTCCCTCTCGTTCACTCTCTTTCTCTCAAATAAATAAATAAAATCTTAAAAAAATAATAAAATAAAAAAGGAAAGCCAAAAGCCATTTGGCCTTAAATCCAAGCCCAAGTCTCTAGTTTAGATCTATCAGTAAATGGTAATTTGATTTCTAGTTCAGACTCCCATCAGAACTTGGGAGAAGAAGAAAGGAAGATCATTTTATTGGACCCCTAAAACTGCAGCATCTTTATGAGTTAGCTAGGAACACTGAAAAATAGACAAGGGCTAGAAATTGGGACTCAAAGTAATATGGAGATAAGGTTTTCTAAATGACTGGTTATTTGGCTTTAGTAAGTAGGGATCATGTTGATTTTGACCTTGGTGAATCACAGTGGCTAAATATGGCTGATGTCTCAGAAGCAAGGATAATTTTGGTTAGATGTGGGCCTTGGTAAGCACAGGCTTTATGGACAGGCTGGGACAGCAGATGCTGACCTGAGCCTGGCAGGTGCTACTTCCACCTAAATGGCATAGTCAATGCTTGGATTAGATTATCTGGGAAATCATCCTTTTCATCCTAATTAAGATTTGTCTCAAAATAAGCAGAGCTTTAACATATGGAGTGAAAGTAATTGGAGTTGAGGAACTCAAAAAATTGACAGAGAATGTGTCAGATGGCAGACAAAAATGGAGAACAGGACCCTGAGTCGAAATAGCAGTTCGTAAATTTGGTTGGGATTTTCCATAGAAGAAGATCAAGATCAAGATTTTTTTTTGGTATAATTTTGTATTATTTCCATGAAAAATAGCAAGAATATTTTAAAATAATTTTGGTGTTGAGAGTGTGCTCGCTATTTGGAAAATTTACTCAAATGAATTACATGAAGCATCCCAGTCTTAATGGGTACTGTTGGCTCATCCTGTAGCTCTTATCTCGAACATAGTCACTTCTCACTATCTCCACCGTTTCAACCACACTCTCAGGCATCCGCATCTTTTACCCTACTGCTGCAGTAGCCTCCTCGTCTCCCTCCTATCCTTGTCCCCCTGGAGTCTGTTCCTCTGCACAGCAGCCAGAATGACCTTTTACAAATGTAAATCAAATCATAGCATTCTCTGGCTTAAAATCCTACAGTGGTTCTCATAGCAATTAAGTTCAAATCCGTATTACTTACCATGATTTGCAGGGACCCTACGTAACCAGTCCCAATCATCCCTTGTCATCTTTCTTCCTGACGATTATGCATCAGCTATGATCCTAGACCATTCCCTTACCAGAGATTTTTGCATATTTTATTCCTTCTGCCTTGGAATTCTTCCTCTTTCTTCTCCTCCTCCCCTCTCCATCCTTCCAGACCTTAATTCAAATGTCATCTTTGAGAGACATTTCCTGACCTCATTATCGAAAGCAGTACCTAACCTCAACCTTTCGTCTTGTTACCTTCTTTTTTTTTTTTTTTAAAGATTTTATTTATTTATTTGTCAGAGAGAGAGGGAGAGAGAGCGCGAGCACAGGCAGACAGAGGCAGAGGGAGAAGCAGGCTCCCTGCTGTGCAAGGAGCCCGATGTGGGTCTCGATCCCAGGACGCTGGGATCATGACCTGAGCCGAAGGCAGCTGCTTAACCAACTGAGCCACCCAGGCGTCCCGTCTTGTTACCTTCTAATGTATGACCTTGTGTTCTTAATTTCACAACCCGTATCACTCTCTGAAATCAGCTCATTTATGTATTTGTTTATTGTCTGCCTTGTCTCCCTAGAATGGAAGTTGTATGAAGACAGAGAATTTCGTTCATTCTTGTGTCCATGATATCTAAAACCAAGTCTGACAGACAATGACTATTTGTTATGCTGGTGAGGAAGCTACTCACCTCTCAACATCAAACTCATCTTTCCGTATTCTGCTTTGTCCACCTGGCACTGGGACCCCACAAATCCCATTTCTCCCTTAGAGTTGGGTCTGCCAGTTCTCCCTTAAAGCTGGCTCTGCCAATTGGGAACAATGGAGGAAAAATGCAAAGAATGGAAAGGAAAAGACTTCTTCCTTCTTTTTCTGGGGAGCCTGTCAGCAACACGGCAGTAGCACTTCTTTGCTTTGGGGGGCGGGGGGGGGGATGACTACTGGCTCCAATTTGCATATTTCACACAGCTTGAACCAACCCCAGCATCCTCTCTCTGATACCCTAATACTATCCTGCAGCTCCCTTCTCAAAAGATTGAGTCCAGCTTCATGGGGTCCTTCTTCTAGGCCTGTCAGCCAGCACCATCCAATAGAAAGAAAATGCAAGTCACATATAAAATTTTAAGTTCAAGTGGTCACATCAAAAAAGCAAAAAAAAAAAAAAAAAGGGTAAAATAAATATGTTATTTAACCCAATGTACCCCTAAATATTGTCATTTCAACATGATCAATACAAAAATTATTAAGGGATATTTTACCTTCCTTTTTTCATAGTTAGTCTTTGAAATCTGGTGTGTATTTTATACTTTCGGTGCATCTCAGTTTGGAGCAGTGGCATTTTAAGTTGCTCAAAACCAAATGTTGGCAAAAACCAAATTATGGCTACCATGTTGGACCATGCAGCTCAACGCAGTTTAACATTCCTAACATCTTTCCTCATTTTCCAGGCCTAGGGGAAGACTTAACTATCTGTGATGGCTTCATGTTTCTGGTTTTGTAATACCTAATTGATCATCATTTGTATAACTCCCATTTGTTGAAATAACTGGCCTGCTTTCTATTCCTTAACTGTATCCTACCCGATTCTTTTGTCCCATAAATGAATGATGCTGCTGGAAAAATAAGATCATTATATCTTAAAAACACTACACAGATGATACAGTTTAATTATCCATTTGGGACAGGGTAAAAGAACTGTGTACTATTGAAAAATAGGAGCATGGCAGAGTGGATATGTAATCTGAGATCTGCTCATACAGGAACTGGGGACATTCTGTCTTTCCTTTGGACAGTGGTACAGTACAATTTTGTCACTTTCCCTCTCTGCTCCCCATTATACCTCACATCACAAAGAGAGATGTGACTATTATCTGGTGGATTTTGGCCAAGGTTTTTATAAAACCATGAGATGGGTTTTGGAATTGTCTAGCACAAAAACAAAATGAGGTATACAATACCTTTGCCTCTAACAATTTAGGTGAATTTAAAAATGTTACCTTGTGTAGGCTCTATTATCAGCTACATCTGTGTAAAGCTTAGAAAATTGAGATTAAAAAAATAAACATACAGATAAACAAAAAACCTAACCATTTGCTTGATTATAGAAGCCTAGAAACCAATTTAATTGTATTCAACTTTTTAATGGAATTCTGCCAAATTGTTTTTGAGTATGTGTGCAAACACTGGTCGGGTGGTCAGTGTATTTTATGTTAGGAATTCTGAATGTGAGTCAAATATTTCTTTTTGCCATATGCCAAGAGGCTAGACCATATCTCCATTTGGTCTTGTCAAATCACTTTTGAAGCAGGAGGGTGACAGCTCACACCAGCTCTGACTTCATAAAATCAGGGCAACAATTCTTGCCCTTAAAATGTATTAGGGACGAAAGGGCTCTTCTCCTAGATCCTGTTATAGATGCTATGAATTTCATTCTCTATTGTCTTATTATGTCCCTTACCCTCTCTTAACCTTTTTGTTCTTTACCCTCTTTTTTCTTCTGTCACTCTCTCTCTCATATTCTCCTGCTGCCTTTTCTCCACTTGGAATCATTATTCTTTTGTTGCTGAAGGATATACTTCCCTTTAGGACTTGAAGTACATGCCTAAGCCAACACAGATGGAGGAAAAGTCTTTCTTTTTTTGGCCACTTTTCCTACCCCCTACCTTCTTGCATCTGATCTCTCAACTTTCCCTTAGACCTGCTTCAATTTCTCTTTCTCATTAAAACTTTCTGTAACTTTCCATTCCTTTTGCCCCTCTCTAGTCTTTCCCCTCCCACTAATATAAATTTTCAGGACTTAAATCAAGACTTTTCTCTTCAAGGCAGTATGTGAACTTTAGTTAATCCTTGGTGTACGCTCTTTTATTACCACTGCTCTATCAGGCAGGGAGGAGACTGAGTCTTTCCGAGCTCCCAGAGGGGTCAATTTGGTGTCTGAACCAGAAGTCTGATACGGCTTATGCTTAGTTCTTTATTAAGACCGGGAGATAAAGGCTCTGTCTCTCTCGCATCATAGTTCCTTGGATTTATACAATGCCCCTTTCCTGAGGATCCAAAAGCATCCGAATGCAATTTGCCAACCGCCTCAGTGTCCAAGGAAATAAATGCTTACCCGGATACCTGTTTGCTAAACACAATCAGAATATGTCAAACGGGGCTTCGCCGGTGGAACCAAAACGAGTGTTAATAGTCTCCCTCTTCCTTCCTTTCATTTTATTGAGATCTTGCAGGGAATCTGCGTTTTTAAGAGAACTCTGCATTCGTACTTAATGCGGGCAGACGCTTGTTTCCTTGGCAGAGCCGCATGCTATGCAAATCAGCAGCTCTGGGAGATAAAAATCTCCCAGGCTACACGGATTTTCTGCGGGCCAAAGGGCATTGACAAATTAATTGCAAAGCTGCCCTCTGACACTGTTGTGAAGTAGGTTAGCAACTCGCCCAAAGTCACATTGCTTCTGAACCGCCGGCCCGAGAGAGGAGGCTCTTCCCTGGAAGCCTTCCCAGCGCTCCACACTTGGCTGTCTGGTTTCTCCTCACCAGTGAGTCATTCCCACGGACGTGCTCCCAGAATGGTTTCAGCTGCGACTGGCAGCAGTTCACTGTCCCGAAAAGGCAGGCAGTCCCCTACCCGCCGCCCAACTCTGCTACCCAGCGGCGCGCAGGCCCGTTCCGTCTGCCTCTGGGGAGGGAAGTTCGGGTTTCCTCCGTGGCGAGGGTGCCCTGGAGGCTGTCTGCATTGAAAGCGGTGGAAGTTCCGCCTCTTTTAGGGAGGTGACACGCCCCAGGCGCGAGCCCCTCGCATCGTCGTCGCCGGAGAAGTGCTGAGTGGCAAAGTGAGGGATGAGGCTAGTCTCCCTCCCGGCGGTAAGAACCCAAGCCTCTGTTTGACCTCCCGGTGGCTGCTGTGTAAGGCATCCCCAAACTTGGTGGCTTCAATCACGAGAAATCCATTCTCCCACAATTCTGCAGGTCAGAGGTCCCAAATCAGGCTCACTGGGCTGAAAACGATGTCGACGGGGCGGGCCCCCTTTGGAGGCGCTGGGGGACCAGCCATTCCCTGCGTCTTCCAGCGTCTGGTGATGCAGAGGTTCCTGGGCTGGGGGCCGCATGGCCGCTTTCTCTGCCTCTGCGGCCTCGTTACCTTCTCCTCTTCTGTATCGAATCTCTTGCGGATTAGATACAGAATTGCAGTTAGGACCCGCCCTGATAACCCAGGGACATCTTCCCATCTCAAGAACTTTGAACTTAAGTCACATCTGCAAAGATGCTTTTTCCACATAAGGTAACATTCACAAGGGCCCTTATATTCTTCCAAGGTAGGGTGCTAGATCAAGGGAGGGGTTTGTCTAATTTCTAACCTCTCTAAAAATAGCGTGGGGTTGTTTTTTGTTTTTTTTTTAAAACAGAGTTTTACCTCAAAAATTTAAGCCAATTTCTTTCTTTTTAAAAAATTTTATTTATTTAACAGAGATCACAAATAGGCAGAGAGGCAGGGGGGGGGAGCAGGCTCCCTGCTTAGCAGAGAGCCAATGTGGGGCTCGAACCCATGACTCTGAGGTCATGACCTGAGCGGAAGGCAGAGGCTTTAACCCACTGAGCCACCCAGGTGCCCCTAAACCAATTTCTTTCTTTAGGGATGCAATATCAATGAATACTGCTCAGAGAAACTTAAAATACCCCTGGTGTTTATTGTATAGTTCTGATGTATTGGTTGGAGAATTTTCTAGTTTGGTCATATAGTTGTTTTTCCTAGACTCAAACCTATTAATATGCATTTACTGGACTAGTACTTTTGGTCATTCAGAGAAGGGGCAGTATAAAAATAAAGTTCTTTGGTTTGTTATGTGGGGACTGGGGAAAATTTTTCTTTATGAGCAACTCCCTTGCCTCATTTCCCTTCTTGTTATGTAACTGATATTTTTAGTACCCCATGGCATTTATACCTTATCAGAAGTCTGTGTTACTTTTATTTCCTTAAAGGAGATTATCAGGGTGGTATGTTTGTTTTATTTTTTATTTTGTTTGCATTTTAAAAAATTAACTAATTTTAAATTGAAACATAGTTGGCATATAATATAATATAATATAATATAATATCATATAATATGTTTTAAGTACACAACATAGTGATTCAACAGTTCCGTACATTATGCAGTGCTCACTGAGATAAGTCTAGTCATCCTCTGTCACCATACAAAGGTATTATAATATTGTTGACTATATTTCCTATGCTGTATTTTACATCCCGATGACTTACTTCTTTTATAAATGGAAGTTTGTGCTTCTTAATCTCTTTCAGCTATTTTGCCTACCTCCCAATCCCTCCCTACCCCCCCGCCCACCACAACCATGGGTTCTCTGTATTTATGACAGTTTCTGTTTTGCTTTGTTTGTCCTTTTGTGCTGTTTTTTAGATTCCACATATAAGTGAAATCATATGATATTTGTTTGTCTCTGACTCATTTCACTTACCATAATAAAGGTGGTATGTTTAGATTTTCATTGTTATTCCTCTTTGCTTGCTCGAGGCACAAAGAATTTTTTTCCTATGTTTTTTATTGTTGTTGTTTGTTTCATGGCTGATAAAATAAAAAGGAGACTGGATAATGCTTGGGACATTTTGAAATTTGCTTGCATTTATCTTTGGGTGAGACATCTCTTAGAAGGGAACCGTACTTTCCATATAGATTTCATGCAAATGTGAGAAGAATTTAAATTTAGTCTCAGATTTTGGAGGAAAAAAACTGAAAGGCTTATGATTAGTCTTGAAGTTTGTTTGAATTATAGGTTCAAAGAAAGAATCATGAGACATGAACTTATATATGAAATAATAATTATAGCAACTCCTTTTGTTTTGAGCAGAAATAGCAACATTAAATTCAGAAACACATCAGATTCACCGAGGCATGTATGGCTGGCTTATGAACTATTAGTACTTACATGGGGAATAATAATAAAAACAAATATCAGTTCTTTTTTTTTTTTTTAAGATGTATTTATGTATTTTGAGAGAGCGCATGCATCCTCATGGCCGTTGGACAGCAGGGAGGGGCAAAGGGAGATGAAGAGAGACTCCTCTGGGGACTCCCTGTGAGCGGGAAGCCCGATTTAGGACTTAATCCCAGGACTCTGAGATCATGACCTTAGCCAAAATAAAAGACTCAGCCACCCAACCTACTGAGGCACCTAGGTGCCCCTCAGTTATTATTATTCTTAACTTTTCAGATATTTTTCATTCAATGTCCTAGGTACAATGTTGAACATTCTGTTTTCCTAAACCAAGGAAAAGATACCTGCTAAATGAATAAAAAATTTCATTTCTTCTATCAGTATTCTTACCCCACCAATAGAAACAGCTAGATGTAGCCCACCCAGCTACTTTGGATGACTTCATACGATGTGTGACCAACATCATTGTTTAAGTTCCGTAGATCATATAAAAAAAAAAAAAGAAGAAGAAGAAGAAATGAAAAGAGAGGGAGAGAGAGAGAGACAGGGTATAAGGAACCTGGAGGGCAATTTCTTCATTTTTAAATTCCCACACCTACATATCAAGCCTCTTTACAGCTTTTTTACTCCTTGATACCATCCCAATTTATCCAGGTCTTTCCATGTCATTACTGCTTTCTTGAGTTAGGCCATCATTGCCTCTTGCCAAGGTTATCAGAACAATCTCCCAACTGTCTCAGTTCTTGTCTTTTTCTACACTAGTAGCCTATGGTCTTTCTAAAATCCAAACTATGTGATTAAAACTTTTCAGTACCACCCACAGTCCTTAGGATAAAATCCAACTCCTACCTGTCCTATCAGAATTTCCATAATCCTGTTTATCTTTTCAGACTCTTCTCCTATCTCTTCTTCTATCACAGTATATATTATAAGGTACTGATATGTTTGTAAATCTCTTCAAAATGTGCTTTTCCTTGCTTTTGCAGATACTGTTCCCTCAGGTAGGAAAATCTTGTCTCTCTGTCCCCTTTTTTTTTTTAAGATTTTATTTATTTATTTGACAGACAGAGACCACAAGGAGGCAGAGAGAGAGGGGGAAGCATGTTCCCTGCTGAGCAGAGAGCCCGATGTGGGGCTCTATCCCAGGACCCTGAGATCATGACCCAAGCCAAAGGCCGAGGCTTTAACCCACTGAGCCACCCAGGTGCCCCTGTCCCATCTTTCTTTATCCCATCCCTCCACCGCTCTTCTTTGCTTGATTAACTCAGTTTAGCAATGACCTTCACCTGGAAGTCCTTACCAAAACCCCCTTCCCCAGATTAGGGTATTTTCTCTCTCCACCTGCTTCTTCAATTTAGTTCTTATCAAACCTTGATTTTGTCTCTCTCTCTCCCTCTCTCTCTTTTTTTTTTTTTTTAATTTACCTGCTAAAGCTTCAGGGCAAGGAATGCATTTTGTTAACCATTGTGTTCATATAATAGACATGCAATAAACATTTATTGACTGAATGAAGAATCCTAGTCAAATAGGTTTGTCAGGAAAATGAAAACAGACAAGGAAAAGACAAAACAGATGCTGAGTGGAAATGTCAGCAGTTACATATTTGCTATCACTGGGAGGAACTTTAATTTTCTTTGTTCTCCTTTCTTCTCCAAAGAAACAAAAGTGCTAACAGCAGAACTTTGCAGAACAAAACTTCTTGTTTTCTTACAACTTATTTATCATCTATCACTCTAAATTGGTCTTAAGAGATGATATGGTACCACTATAACCTCTTCCTCTAGCTTTACATTATTTAACCACAGTGATTTTTTTGGAAGTATTTTGTGTATTTTTGTTTTTTTCTATAAGAATAGAAAGTTTCTATAAGGAACTTTGACTTTCATCAGAGAAAAAAATAGACTCTAGTTTGGTTTTTAGAATGTTGTATTTCATGATGGTGACCATGATTATGAAACACAGCTGCCCAGAGAGGAGGCAGCAACCAGACAATGTACTGAAGGAATGTGACACTTTTTCAGTGGTATAGGGAATTGTCAAATACTTCATAAATGGAGTTGAATTTGACCTTACTTACTTTTTATAGTGGCACCTTTTAATTGAGTGGTAGACATACTCTGACTTCCTAATTCTACAGGCCTTAAGCCAAAATGAAGAAAGTCAAGTATTTAATAAAACATGGCTTTCCTTAAAAGATTTGCTTTTACTGTTTCCTAACAACTTAAAATGCAACTTAGAATAAACCCTCTAGTTATTGAATTGTTTCTGAAGGCCTAGTAAAACAAAGTAATGAGCAGGAAGACAGAGGAATAGATGCTCAACCTTCTGTCCACTCCACCCTGTGGATCTGTTGGACATTTCTTAATGAATGTTCTGTTGAAGAACTCATTATGTAAAATATCGAGCTTGCTTGTTCTTCCTTCCCTCCATTCCTTCCCTTCTTTTGTTCTTTTGTCATTTACTGAATGTATGTGTCATTCAATCCTACTTCCAGAGATGAAGACCCCGGGGACCAATTAGGAACTTGGCATTTATGTGGCTAGTTAGGAACTTGGCTATTATAGTGGCTCCCCTATTATGAAGCAGTTTGATAAATGCAGTGTTAGTGATATGCATATTGGAAGAGTCGACTACTCAGTCTGGGCTCAGTGGTGTGATGAGAAGGAGGAATGAAGGTTAGGAAAGGCTATTTGGAGGAAGGGGGTTATGAGCTGATTGATACTTGGGAATATAGGTTATTATAAGAAACACAACAAAGTGGAAAAAAAGAACAAAGAGAAGGGGGCAAAGACAGAGTACAAATGTGAGAAAAGAGAAGAGAATACTCAGACACCTGCAAATAGTTCGGTATCTCTAGAATTAGAGCTTGCATGGTAATTAAGCAGGGATTGATGGGGCTGTGGCAGACAGGACCCAGAGTCGGAGAAATGGGCAGGGCCAGATGTAAAAGGGTTTGTACTGGTCAAAATACATTTTTGAGCACAGATGCATTGCTAGGCATTGGCAATACGCAAATAAATTAGAGAAGGTCCTTGCCATAAATGAACCCCAAAGTTCATAGACTAGGAAGACATGACAACAAATAAGGGATTTGCAATAAATTCAATACTGACAAGTACTTGGATATTATTCAATGACTGGGAGCATGTGGAGAGTTTTAAGTGTCAGCAGAATGTGATTACATTGTGTTTGTGTTTTACAGCATTGTACAGAATGAAATGGAAGGTTGTGAAGCCAGAGATTAAGACGTCACTTAGGAGATTCTACTACACTGATCCGGGGGAGATTCGAAGAAACCGTCAGTGGGGACCGGCAAGCTTCTATTGAGTGACTGGGTGTCATTAGCCAACGGAAGGGGACACAGAGTTAACTGTTTTATTCCTCTAAGTCTTTTATTCAGCCCCCTTTTATTCCTTTCCTTTCTCAGGTGATCTGCCTTCACTGAGGCTCTGGAACTTGATCATCATCTGTAATTTTTTGCTCTCGCTCATCACCAAGTTGCAGCAATTTCATCCTCGAAATGACACTTGAATCCATCACTTCCTTTCTATTTCAGTCATCACAATTCTGGGTCAGGCTCCCATTATCTCTGACTTAGATGACTGCAAAAGCTTTTTAACCAGTCTTTCTCTCTCCAGTCTTTTCTCACTGCTTTTGGAGTTTTCTAGAGTGTATGTGTATCTGATCATATCACGGTCCCGCTCAAAAACTTCAAACTCATTATTGCTTATAAGAACCACCTTCCATGATGGGATGCTAGACAACACATGGGGTGGTGCAAAGGACTGGTTTGGATGGTGGAAGCTTTGGATTCACTTCTGGCCAGGTCTAGTTATCCTTGTGATCGTACGAGTTTTTCTAGCTACTTCTTGCTTCTTCATCTATAAAACAGTAGAGTAGAAGTAGATGTTCTTACAGATCCTTTCCAGTTGTAGGTAGCTCAGTGACCACATTTCTACTTTTCTAGCCTCCTACTTTACCGGTCAGTCTTGACTTCCAGCAGTATAACTGTGGTACCATAAACACATTCTGCGCTCTCTTGTGTGTCATGGCTTCACAATCATATTTGTTTAACGAGTGCTTCCTTTCCTACATGTCACTGATTTCCCCTGTTGAAATCTTACTCATCTCTCAAGACCCACATCAGATTCAGCCTTCTCCACCAGTCCTCTCATGATCTCTTCCGTTGAAGTAAATCATTCCTTTGTAGATGCTCTCGGAGCATTTTGTTTATAAATCTTTGGTGATTTTCTGCTGTTGTCCAAGTAGCTATTTCTTTCTCCCCAGTGTACTTTAAAATCCTTAAGGGGGAGGGTGCATGTGTATTCTTATTTATATGTCTCCATCTTGACATTTAACACCTGGCAAGATCTCAGTTGATAAATGTTGCTTAACTGAATGGACATAATAAACACGCTATTCATAAAGGAGTGTTGTATTTCAACGTGGTCACTTTGGGGGCCCTCATTCATCAGACCTGACTGATGGATTTCTATATGAATTCTGGAGGTTTTCGAAAAATCACATTTGGCATCAAGGGACAAATACTTAAGAGAGTGGATGTATTCTAATTTTTAAATTAAATTCCAAAGTAAAACACCAAAAAGTCTAGCACAGTAGAAGAATGCTTGGATTGAGTGTGGCCTCTTAGAGTAACACTAATGCATTAAAACCATGTTGGTTGCATGGTCTTTGCACTGCTTTATGGAATCGCTAACAATATATTTATTAGTACTATATAACCCTCCAAAGATGATTTAATAACTTTCTCTCTTTTTTTTAAACTTTTTCACTGAAATGACTTATCCTTATGTAGACTGAAAATTTCTTGGTCATTACACTCTGCATAAACTTTTATTTTAATGGTGAAGATTCTGACCATGTTGATGATTCTTTACCCTAAATACCCGTCAAATTGGAGTTAGAATACAAAGCTCTAATAGTCTTTGTAAGCAGAGAGGAGTGATTAATTGCTGCCTATTCAGAAAGTCTGTTAATGGAAAGAAAAGAAACCAGTCCAGTGTGGGATCACATCCTCCTTTTCCCAACCAGAAATGCTCATCGGGCGCTTGTCTGTTTTAGGCTGTTCAGATGTGGAGATGAAAACTTGAGCTAATTGTATCTTTAGAATGGGATAAACACTTGGGCCTTTCTCTGAGTTTCAGCAGAGAAGTTCAGTGTCATTGATGATGCCTGCCATCTGAAATTGTACTTTCACAATCAGAGTAATTTTCCATTTAGGAGCCTCCTGCAGCAGCTGAACCCTGGCGGGACACTCTAGTCCTTGTGCTCGATAACTTCATGGCCTTTCCAGCACTGGGGGTGAGGAAGAGGGTAGAGAAAATCTTCTTATATCTTAGCAACTAATTGATTTAGTAGGATTCATGACATTCATCAGACATTCTTATTACTTGCGTTGTCTTGTCCTAAATCCATCTCAGACCACTGTGACATGGAAATGCAGTTTCTTGCTGGAGCTACTTAAGTAATCCCACAGTGTCTAATAATGTCCACTATTCAGTCTGTTTTCCCAGCATGCTAAATCTTCAATTTTGTGACCTGATTTGAGTGAATGACATGCATTTTGGGGGAAGAAGGGCTGATGTGTGGATTTTAAAAAAAGAAAAAAGAAGAAAAGGAAAGAAAAGGAAATTTCAGAAAGAGATTTCATTTTAAAATGGGAGAAATGATGCAGTACCAAGATTTCGATATGCAAACCAGCCAAAATAAACTGTGCTGTACAGTGTTTGACATGCACAATGTCATTTAATGAGGCATAGTTATCCAAGTTATTTGAACTGCTTAAAAATCATTGTTAGCATCTGGTGAGAGTCTGCCAAGTTTTACAGCTAATCTTTACACACGGGGCTGTATATTGCTTATAAGACAGAATAGATATACTTGCGCATTTTGCCATGTGGACTTCCTTTTCCCCTTTTCCCATAAATTTTAAACCAAATTCTCAGTGGTCACTGACCGATTCAGGGAATAGTACTTTGTGCCAAGGTCCCTTCTGCTTATGGTCCTATAGTTAAATATTGGAAAAGGGGTGTGTAAGTACCTAACACACCTGGCTTGAGGTAGAATTAAGTAAATGGTCTGTGGGTAAGAAAAATAAAAAAGGGGATGAGATTTATCCAGTGAGATGAGGAGGGGTTACAGGGCTTCTAGGCACAAACGTTCCTGCATCAGACATTAGTTATCAGTGATACATATAATCATCCTGGCTACATAATCCTGGCTACACTGGTGGGTAGGGTAAGATCTTGGAGTGTAGGGAGGATAAAATATTCAAGGTGTAGTAAGGCTCATACAGGAGGCTGTGTTGAATGATTTATTCACCTGGAAAACACATTTTCAAGTTGATTTTTAATAGTCCTGTTGGGGGTGGGTGTTGCCACATTAATTTCAAGATATAAATTTATCTGAGTTGTCTAATCTATGTAAGAATCTTGGTTTCCTTTCCTATATAAATGTTGTCCAAATTTTTCACCACATTGCCAAACCAATTTCCTCTTTCCTGGAGCATGTAAAATGGTTTTCTAGTAGTTCCCACAAGTGGAGTTTGTTTGAAAACATCATTCTTTTGTCCTGTTGGCTGGCCTTAATTATTCTTTATTCTCCTCTGGGGGATCAGAAGATTTGGCTGCTTTTTCTCTTTGAGGGTAAAGCAGGAACTTGCAAATGCCCAGAAAAATAAATGTGTTCCTGACTAGGTGCCCAGTAGAATAATGTAGCTAAAATTATTGTTTTTTTATGATTATTAATACTGAATTATGCTGGTAAAATGGCCTAAGATCCTATAATGAGAAGAGCTGTATAAATATGAAATCACAGTGTTTAACAACAGCTGCATCCTCAAAGGATATTGGAAATCCACTTATCTAGATTTAAATATGAGAAAGAGCATGAAATGTGTTAGCTTTTGAGATAGGGATGTGGATAAATTTTCGGGTTCATATATAGTGATTATCTGAAGTCTATTCTGATTTATCCAGCTGGCTCTTCACTACTGGATTGATAGATTTTAATATACTGCATTTCTTTCATGTTTCAGCTACCGTATGACTCTTGCCATTAGGTAGTATGACACACGGCGTGCTCTGGTAACTGCTGACCTTCAGTAATCAGGGAGCATCATCTTGGCTCTAACGGAATAGAATACCAGTGGCAGGCTTACTAGATTTGCTACATTTAAATCAAAGATTTTTAAAACACTTCATTAGGAAAGGTTTCTTCCATCTTTCCTTTTTCTTAAAAACTGTTTAGGGTAAAAAAGTATAGAATATTTATCTATCCGGGGCTAAGCCACAGACCCCACAGGGAAGGCCAGTGCTAGGAAAAGCCTGTTTACAGGCTGGGGGGTCCATACCTGAGAGTGTTTCTTTTTTGTGCCATTCCTCTGGGCTCTCAGTGACACTACCTTCTAATGGTTGTCACATCCAATGTCTTGTAATGATTCTCTCCCCATTCCCTAAACCATCACTTGCAATTGTAAGGACATAGGGAATTATGGAGTGCATGGGACGAAGCAGAGAGGGAATAAATTAGGTGACTTTTGCCTTATTTCGGCTTTGCATGTATCTTTCTAAAGCCTATGTTGGTGACATAGGAACCCTAGAATAGGTAATTTGGGAGAAGAGGCTTTAAAACTTTCCCACTGTTTCTGAGGCATATTTATTTTGCTCTTGCTACTTTAAGACATACCCAGTTTAGTTATTCATACATCTCTATTAATTCTAAAAATTCCTGTGGGGTAGTGTTGTCAAATATAGCAAACAAACATACAATAAATAAAAACATTGCATGGGACATACTTATACTAAAAAAAAATTATAGTGCATCTAAAATCCAAATTTCATTGGCCATTCTATATTTTGTCTAGCTACGCTATCTAGGAGACATTCTGGAGTTTACTATCATCCCCCAGTTTCCTCAGGTTGGTCTTGATGTGTTAATACTCGGAAAACATTTTAATAACCAAAGGAAAGCAGATAGATGGGGGTAGGAGTCAGAATTCATTTGTGTCTCTGGCTGTAGGTCTCTCAATATTCTCTGCTTCCAGAATTGTTTTTGGTAAATATTTCATATACTCTATTGAGCAGAACAGATGTACATAGCTGGGGTTTTCTTCAGAACTCTCCTGAAGCCTCCTCAATGATTTCTCTTTCTATGGACACTTTCTATGGACACTGGAGAGGGAGGTGGAGACCCAAGGGGGAGCCTTGGCTCTGTGGCCTTTGTGGTCTCAGCAGCCTAGAAGCCTTGCTGACAGAAGTTAAGAAGTTAAGAAGAAAGCTCGGGACATCCACTAATCCACAGGCTACAACAGCAGGGTTTAGGTGAACAGTTGTGCCATACGGCTAAGACTGTCCTTCTGCAATATCCATGTTTCCATCATTAGGCGTCTAGAACTCTTCAAAGTCCTGAAGAAGAGCTCATTCACCTGAATAAGAAGGAATCTACTCCTAAAGGAGGAGAGAACTCAGGACCCATTGAGAACTCAGCTCACCATGCCCTTTACTCCTATTGCCTGGCTTTCCTCTGATGGCATTACTTCCCCTGGAGGCCCCTCAATATGGCAGTTTTCTCTCTTATATGCCTTATAGAAAGGGACAAGAGGTGGGTTAGGCCGTTTGCTTGCTCCTTCTGATCACTTCTAGATCATTCTTTCTATCCTCCTCTTCCTTAAAAATACTCACCTTTTACCCCCATGTCATCAGAGTACAGTATCACCTGTACACCTTTTGTTACAACCATCCACTGCCATCCTCCTTTTGAGTAGGGTCCCTCACCTCTTGAAGATTTTAGCTTAGTGCTCCTTTCACCAATGCCACGCCTGTCACATTCTTGGTGCTTTCAAATCCAGGTATATGATCTCTCCAGAACTCTGTACTCCGTTTCTTTGCCTCACTGGACCTCAGTCAACCTCTCCTCTGGCTATAATCTGATCTTTTCATGACCCATACACATCTGTTACATCAATTTCAGACATCCCATAAACTCCTTACCACCCTAACCCTATCTCCCCAGTTTACTCCCTCAATTACAGGTTTCCCCATGACCTGAAAGTAGAGCATTCCTATGAAACCTTTCCTAAGCCAAATTGCATAAAACAAAGAAGCAATTGCCATTCATTTATCTGGGAATGTTTTTGAGTATTGAAAGACCCAACAAAAAAAAACCCTCCTTGGCTTTTCTGATCCCTTAGGACACATCTTGCTAACAGATGCCCAAAATAAATCGAAAAGCACAGATCCTCACAGACACAGTTCAAAGCTATGGTGGCTAGAGGCTGAGATGCTGAGTGTAGCTCACGGGAAAGGAGCGTGGTGATGCCCCTCTTGCTGCTCGATGTTATGTGCTGCCTCCGTGCAAAACCACTGTTTTCATTTTCTTCATAAAAGCAAAAATCCTTTGGATTCCTTTCAATTGGCGACACGGGTGCTAATGTTGGTCTTTTGTAAGAGTGATGTGGAGTAATGCGAACTTTCAGAAAGCAAGGGATACCTGTATCTCAACTGCAGCATCTTTTAAACCTTTTAAACCTCCCCCCACCCCAATGTTCCTACTACCTTTTCAATATCCCTAAATCCCAAACCTTCTCTCCTAGTCCCTTGTCCAGTTTAAAATATAGGGCCCATCATTATACTCACTCCCTTGCATACTCTCAACTCCCTTGCCCACTTCCCCTTTGTGATACTAGGCTAAATCATACTGGACTATATCACAACCTTGGTTAAAACAAGCTCTCTGGGGGCACCTGGGTGACTCAGTTGGTTGAGCAGCTGCCTTTGGCTTAGGTCATGATCCTGGAGTCCTGGGATCGAGTCCCACATCAGGCTCCCAGCTCCACAGGGAGTCTGCTTCTCCCTCTGACCCTCTCCTCTCTCATGCTCTCTCTCACTGTCTCTCTCTCAAATAAATAAATAAAATCTTTAAAAACAAAACAAAAAAACCAAGCTCTCTGAGCACTTCTGTGATTGAACCGAGGCTGATACAAGTGGAACAAAACGCACAATCACTGATGACTGGTTTCCCTGATCATTACTGTTGAGGCAGACCTTAATGCTACCAGCCATCCTACCAATCCACTCATTGTCACAGGCTCCTAGATTAGCCCCGGTACTTCTTCCTCTCAGTCCTCCTAGCTCCTTCCTCCCTCTCTCTCACCTAACAACCCTGTTTTCTGCCTCCCTGAATACAAAAGCCAGCAGAAGAAACTTCCACATGCTCTGATAGCCTGTTTTCATCTTAACCTGTACACTCTACCCTCTTTTCTTTGATTATCAATAAGCATGATATTCCTGGTGAAGGCCAAATACTCCTTGAATGATTAGATCCCATCCTTTCTTCCTTATTCAGAGACATTTTGACAACCTGCCCTTTTCTTTTTTAGCTCACCTGTCCCCCTCTGTTGGATTATTCTAATTAGCTTGTAATTGTGTCATTATTTTCCCAATTAAAAAAAATATCCTCACGACTTTAGTTTCTCCTCTGGATATTATCCCATTTTTCCTCCAGAGAGTTATCTATGCTTACTGACTTGCTGTTTCTAATTACTCCCTTCTTTTCTTAACCTACTCAAATCATTTTTTAACTCCCACTATACCACTGAAACTGGTCTTATCAGAGTCACCTATGATTTCCTTATTGCTTAATCTAAAGATTATATCTCATCTTGCTGGAGTTTTCAGAAGCATTTAACATAAATTCCCTCTCTGTCCTTGAAATATTTTCTCCATTTGTCTTCCAAGACACTACATTTACCTAGCTTTCCTTCTACTTTTCTAGGTACTGCATTACTAGGTTCTTCATCTTTTCAATGTCTACACGTTGGAATGTGCCAGGGCTTACTCCTTAACCTTTTTCTCCTTTCCATTCATTTTCCTCATTTCCCAGAGGATGTCAACATGATTCATGATTTTTTTAATTTTTAATTTTTTTCTTAATTTTTAAAAAGATTCTATTTAGTTATTTGTCAGAGAGAGAGAGAGAGTTAGAGAGAGAGAGAGACAGAGCCCACTAGCAGTGGAGAACAGCAAGCAGAGGGAGAAGTGGGCTCCCCACTGAGCAAGGAATGCAATGTGGGACTTGATCATCAGACTTGGGATCATGACCTAAGCAGAAGGCAGATGCTAAACTAACTGAGCCACCCAGGGGGTCCTTCATGATTTTTTTTTTTTTTTTTTTTTTAAGATTCAGAGAGAGAGAATGATCAGGAGGAGGAGCAGAGGGGAAGGGAAAGAGAAAATCCCAAGTAGCCTCCCCACCCAACACAGAGCCCACATGGGGCTTGATTCTATGACCCTGAGATCAAGGCCTGAGCTGAAATTAAAATTCAGTCCCAGACTGAGTCACCCAGGAGCTCCACTGATTCATGATTTTAAATATAATCTATATGTTTATGATGTCTATAGTTATGTCTCCTGCCTGGCCCCCTGCTCTGAATTTAAGTATTTAAATGCATCTGAATATATGCCATATGCACAATGCTTACCTGATGTTCTGTGGGGATGTCTAATAGATATAAGATGCTTAACATTTCCCAAATCCATGTGCTGAGATATCCCCCAACCTCCAAATCTGTTCTTATAGTTGTTTTCCTATCTTTTTTAATGGAAAATTCATCTACATACTTGTTCTAGCCCAAGTCTTTGTGTTATCCTTGACCCGTCTTATTTTCTGGCATTCTACATAAGATTTATCACAAATTCTATTGATTTTACCTTCAAAATATTTCCTAAATTTATCCCATTCTTACCTCTCCTGCTACAACACCCGAATCACATTCCTGAATTAATGCAGTAGACTCCTAACTGATTTTCTTATACCTGCTCTTGCCCTTTTTGGTTTATTTTCAACCAAGGAGATAGAGATGTTGCTAAGTGTAACTTAGTTCCTAACACTCTCTGCCCACATGGTTCTCCATCTTTTACCAGGCGCTATATTAATGTCCACGGTGTCTCACTGCCTTTACTTTCTACCACCATTGTCATTCATTCCAGTCTGACCACACAGGCTTCTCTGTTGTTGCTCGAAACGCATTCACAGGGTTCCACCTTGCACTTGCTGTTCCTTTATCTGGAATGGTCTTCTGACAAATATCCACAGGACTAGCTCTTCTGCTTCACTCAGGTTTTCACTCAAAAATCATCTTCTCAGTTAAGGGCTTTTCTGCTCACTTTATCTTTCGTCTCCGTGCCTCTGTCCCAACACTTCTTTCCTTCTTTACCAAATTTGCATTTTTTAGACTATCTAATAATTCCATAAATTTCTTAGTTAACTTTGTTTACTGTCTGTCTTCCCTGCTAGAATCTAAGCCCAATACAGGCAAGAACATTAGTCGATTTTATCCTCTGCTACATATCCTCAGTCTTGGCACAAAGGAGGTGCTCCAATATTTATTGAATAAACAAGTGAAAATATGAGCACTCATGGAAGATGTTCCTGAATCTGTGAAGCATATAATATGAGCAACATTGTTGGTTTTATTCACTTTATTCTTTATTGTTTTATGGATGCACACATGCTTGTTCAGAAGACTTGGAAAACAGCCCTAGAGAAATGTGTGTATTAGGGATCATTGCTTAGAATATGAGACTGTTTTAAAAGAATGAGGGTTGTTTTGTGGAGTAAGTAGCATTCCAGGGGCTAAAACTATCAGAAAGAGAAGGCGGGCCATTTTAAAATGTGGTAGAGCATTTAAATGAAGTGGCAGAGGAAGGGGGGAGGTTTGTGAATAAAATGACCAACTTGCTTAGCTATAGTAAATCATCTTTCATATTGAAAGGGACCAAGAATTAGAAGTTGCAAGCACTTGAGAAGAAATAAGGCTTGATTTCTCATTTTTCAAAAGGAGATATTAATACTGGCCTACCCTGACTTCTGTAGTGAGCTTCTGTTATTATCAAATGATATGGTTATAGAAATACACTGTAGCTTCTGAAATGCTACACAAATACAAGGGATTATTTTAGGGTGCCACCGTCCAAGAAATGATCCAGTAGGGAGTGTGAAGCAATCAAACAGTCAACAGAATGAAAATCCCAATTTATCTAGAGGCTTATTGTTGGCTATTAGGGAGAGGTAGAATGTGGTTAAACCAGCGTGGTCTGATGGATTATTGTGGTCTACGGTGCGTAAGAGGTTAAGGCAACTGATTTGAAATCTAATGGAATTTCTGTGTGCGGTGTGGAGTCTGCTCCCAGTAACTCCGCAGGGCTATAATGTGATTTGAAGTGGAGGAGGGATTGAAGGCGTAAAGCAGGTTTCAGGAATCTGCGTGCAAAGTAAACAGCATCTGGCCAATCACTTTGGTGGGTATGAATTCCAGAGAAGGGATCACCAGAGAGTTCATGATAAATGCCTTGGTAATGTTGGGTGAAAGACAAAAGATGGTAGGGCGACACAGAACAAAACAAAAGGTCACGGGCTTAGAGGTTGAGCGGATCTTGGGTTTGGCTAGTAGGAGTGAGAAATCCTGGTAAAGCCACAGAAAATGTGGTAAATCAAAATACTCTGATTATGCCCACACCCGGTTCTTACTACCTTAGTAGTTACGAAGTTTTTCCTCATTTCCTACCTTGCTGCAGCAATTTAAGCCTGTCTCCTCTTTTATAGTGGTCATAAAATTATTCAGCCTCCTTTTAAAATACAGCTCCTGCATTTGACTCTCTGATCTCCTGCAGCACTGAATTCCACTGTGTGCAGAAGTATTTCATTTTATTGGTTTTTAAATTTTCTTGCTGCGCCATTCATATGAGTACTTATTCTCATATTGTGCAATGGCATTTTAAGCTTGGAATTGATAACTTTGTTCCCCCTGTACTTTTCCTAATCTTAAGTGGTGCAATTAAGTTCCTTTCTAACTATGCTCATTGTCAGGCTGGAGAAACCAGGTTTTTATAATCTTTCATTGCATGTCAGTCCTGCCAGACACCTCACCTCCCTCACGGGCCTAATCTGGACCTTTCCGCTAAGCACACGGTGCCCTACCCTGTAATCACCACCAGGTAGCAATTGTGAAATACTCTGAAAATTGTGAGGTCATTACCTGACAAAATCTTACATTTAGGTAATGCTTTTATCCCTGAAGATAACCTGTTGTTCTTTGCCAACAATACCAATGCTTCAGACAGCGTCAGTGCAGGTCAAAAATGGACATCAGAAACGTACATGTCAGTATGTGTCTGTGTGCACCTCCTTGAAGGGGTGCGCTCCATTTTTTGCTCACCTGCCAGGGAGGGGGTATGAGGATGGATAGAACAGTCTTGTGGGTCTTGTGGAAAAGAACCATGTTTGCTGTCGCTGCAGGCTGGTCGTTTTGGGTGGCCGACCAAAAGCCAAATAATAAAGGCAAATAAAATAAAACAGAACATTGAGCAGTTGCTCGAGGCAAAGAAAAGTGTCAGTCTAGGCTTTTGTTATGGCTGGGCTGTGAACATCAGTGCATGGGAGAGGCCTGGACTGGCACTAGGATGATGCTGTGTCATTTGAAGCAGGCAAAGTGCAGATGCTGGTTCTTATTAAATATCTGCAGGTTTTAGTAGTTTCGTGTACCTTCCTCTGAAGAAAAAGAAAACAGTCCTTCCGAAGGAGTTCACAATTTTCTGTTCACCTGATTTGAAGCTCTTTGACATGTCCGTGTAGCTCCTACCTCGGGGAGGATTTAACCAACTCTATTATGAACCTGCCTAGGAAAGATAGGGGACTTGTATTTTTGAGGACAATAACAAAATTGCTTTGAGGATCTTTAATGTCAACTTTTTCAGAGATCATGCAGGCCCAGGCTTTTCCAAAGCTCAAATAATAACGTGATGCAAAGAAGCATCTGCCGGTCTCAGATATTCTAAGGTCCAGAAATGCAGATGAACTGGACAGAAGTCACACACATATCCAGTGCTAGACTCTGAAATGCAGAGCCAGGACGAGGGTGATACCCCGAGACCATTTTATTTATTCTCATACATTATTGTCTTGGGTGCCAAATTTGGGAAGGAGCTAATAAACTCAGCACTTGAGAGAAATAATATTCCAATGCAAAATTTAAATCAAAAGTAGTATAAAAAAATCCACAATGAACAAACTGTCAAAATTTTAAGTAAAGACAGTCTAGGACAATTGATTTTTTTCCTTGTTACTCGGGCTTCAGTGTAGGTTGGTATGATACCATTGTAATAGTTCAGACCTCCCCATCCCTTATCTACTGGGACATGCGAACACCTAACTGTGCTCAGCCGTGGAAGACTTACTCCCTGGCATGTTTCTTAGGAATATCTCAAGTTTGGTATCTGTGTTTCCAAAAAAATGTTGAATGCTGGAGTTTTACTCATGTTTCCTTGAGCATTACATTCCTATTTGTATCATTGAAGACATTGCTCAGTGGATTGAAAATGGTACTATTTTGTAGTGCTTATTCTCAAGTTCAGATCATTAAGATGTAGAGTGGTGATGCTTTTAGTACGTTTTTTAAATATACATATTTTTTAAACACACTGGCCCAAAGAAGAAGAAGAAAGAAGAATATAGGATTTTTATGGAATTTTTAGAGAATCAAAATTACTTAAAATGTACAAATATATAGGACTTGAGAATTAAAGGCCACTTTGGTTCCTGATGTGACTTTGTACTGATATACTATGGAAAAAGCTCAGAATATCATTTCTGGCGTGGCCTCAGCAGTCAACTCCTTTCTACTTAAGGCTCAACCTAAATTGGTAACAGTCACAACAGGGCAGGAGGGGGCTTAAAGTGACTGTCCTATTAGTTTAGCTCAATTGCAGAGTTGGGCTCTGCTGAGAGGCCAAAAATGGGTCTTCCTCTTTCATCCCCACTTTCTTGAATTAATCTACCCACTTCCAAAAGGGTACAGGATGGGGGAGACTGACTGACTTTATTCTTTCTTGGGTTTTCAGGCAGGCAGAGCCAAGAAACGGAGCCATGAATGAATAGAGCCACCCCCATGTTAACTCCACCCAATAGATAAATGTGGCTGGTGCAAATGAGGTTCTTACCGGATTAGTCACTAGGAGAGAGAGAGCATAAAAGAATAGGCTTATAGATGTATTTCCAAAGAAGGCAGAGAAATTGGTGAAAAGGTTAACTTTGTAAGCCTGACTTCTTTTCCTAAGCAACAGCCATGTACTTGCTTGAGACCACTATCCAAATAAGCCATTATCAACAATTTCAAGGTCATGGTTATCAGCACACCACAGAAAAGATTAGGTTCAGCTCTTAAAGGTAAAACAAAACAGAAAGGAAGAAAACTTCACAGTAGTTTAGACAAGATGAAAATATGTTTATTTTTACAGAAAAGTCTGGAGATGGATCGTTCATGAGTGCTGTGGTGCCGAGGCTCAGATCTCTTCTGTCTTGTTCTACCATTTGTGTCTTCCATTCTCTCTCTCTCTCTCTCTCTTTTTTAAAGATTTTTAAAATTTATTTGACAGAAATCACAAGTAGGCAGAGAGAGGGAGAAGCAGGCTTCCTGCTGAGCAGAGAGCCTGATTCAGGGTTCCATCCCAGGACCCTGAGATCATGACCTGAGCCGAAGGCAGAGGCTTAACCCTTTGAGCCACCCAGGCGCCCCTGTGTCTTCCATTCTTAAGGTCACCTTATGGTACAGTCCAGCTTCTGTTACCAAACTGGCATCCCGGATACCATCAAGAAGAAACAGAGTAGGGACGCCTGGGTGGCGCAGTTGGTTGAACGACTGCCTCCGGCTCAGGGCGTGATCCTGGAGTCCTGGGATCGAGTCCCACATCAGGCTCCCAGCTCCATGGGGAGTCTGCTTCGCTCTCTGACCTTCTCCTCGCTCATTCTCTCTCTCACTGTCTCTCTCTCTCAAATAAATAAAATAAAATCTTTAAAAAAATAAAAAAAAATAAAAAAAAAAGAAGAAACAGAGTAAAGCAGGGTAAGAGGTGGACGTTAACTGACTCTTTAAAAAAGCATTTAAAAAACTGCCATTTGACTTGTGCTTATAGCCCAGTGTGTAAATTTAGGCCCGTGGTGACATGTAGCTGCAAGGGAGGCTAAAAAGTTGAAGTATTCTGGGTGAGCAGGCACCCAGGAAAATTTGGAAGAAGGAAATATTAAGGCAGAAGAAGAAAATACTCTTTGGGGTAGAGCTAGCCGTCTTCATATGGGAAATATTAGAACTTTGAAACATGGAATTTATTATGGCAACAGCTCCCAAGTCTTTCCTTGTTGAAGACTGAATCACAACTGGAAGGGCTGGATTCTCAAGGACAGCTGCCCAGTTATTCAAACATTAGGTGGTTGAAATTGTAAATGCATCAGTTTTTGTGTCCCGTTTCTTAATCTTTTTTCTTTGATAAACCTGTTTTGTTATGTGACTGCTTTATTAGCACATGATGATACATAAATTCTTATTTCCTTTATATTTCTTTTCTTTTTTTTTTTTTTTAAGATTTTTATTTATTTGACAGAAAGAGAGAGAGTACAAACAAGGAGGAGAGGGAAAGAGGGGAGGAGGCTCTCTGCTGAGCCGGGAGCCTGGGAGCATGCTTTGAGCTGAAGCCGGATGCTTGGACTGAACCACCCAGGGGTCCCTAGCTTCCTTTGTATTTCTTAATGATCATCTGTTAGATTGTTTTGTCTTTGCTTCCTTTAACCTTGTTTCTCTAGATAAAATTAAGTGTGAACTTGTTTAATACTGCATTCTAGTTTACTATAACTTATGGTTGAACGAACCTCAACCACTTCTTACTTTGCAGATTACTTGAATAGATTGCAAAGCAATGTATAAAGCTACCCCATGAAATCAAAACACGGCGTGGATGTAAATGCATTCATATGTGAAATATGAAGAGTTACTGCTTGGTATTCAATGGCAATGCATAAAACTTTACTCAGTATCTACTTTAAGGTAACATCAGGCTTAAGTTATTAATGCTTTAACATGAACATTTAAAGATTAACATGAACATTCATTTGCTCCTACCAAAAGCAATAAATATTAAGTTTAGGGCTCTTTGCAATTGTTAGCTTTAGTAAGTTAATTTATAGTTCTCACATTGTTTCTTTTCTTTTTTTTTTTTTTTTAAGATTTTATTTATTTATTTATTTATTTGAGAGCGAGAGAGAGAGAGAGAGAGAGAGAGCAGGGGCAGGAGGAGGAACAGAGTGGGGAGCAAAGTGGGGAGAGGGAGGGGAAAGAATCTCCAGAAGACTCCACACTGAGTCCCGTATAGGGATCACCAACGCAGGGCTGGACCATGAGATCATGGCCTAAGGTCATGATCTGAGCCAAAACCAAGAGTCAGAGGCTTAACTGACTAAGCCACCCAGGTGCCACTGGTTCTTACATTTCTTGAGGGATCCAAATTCATGTTAAGTAGAGTGATTCATAGGCTGCTAGGCTAGAAACTGGATGAATTCATTTACTGGTGAGGAAACCCAGCCAGATGTCCAGCAGCTGTATCTCAGTTAACGGAGTTTATAATTTTGAGGATTATAGAGTTCTAAGGATGTATCCATTGAGAATGCATTATACAGCATCATTTCAATTTTATGATGGTCAAAACCTGCGTCAGATAATGTCTCTTATAATTTAGAAATAAGAGTCAATTATGTTAGAAGCTGCATAATGTTTTTGATTCTCCAGCTGTTTGCTAGAAGGAATTCTTAAACAGGTAAATAGAGAGAAAATTTGTTTGCTCAGGTAAATAAATGGTAAATTTAGCAGTTTTGGAATGGGGCAATATTAAGATGTGGTGAGAACATTCATTTATTAAATTCTAATGACCTAATAGTAATAACTTTAATGATACCAATTATTAGGGCTGTGGCAGCAAATTTCTCTTCACCACCCTTGGTTTAACTCATTATTTTGGTCATCATATGGCCAGAATCTATCCTGTACTCTTCTGTTCAGTCTATTCCTGCATAATGAATGATAATATATTGGCAGGAGGTAGGAAAATCAGACGAAATCAATTAAGACAATCTCATCTTGTCACAAAACAATATTCTATGTGTTTTCCTCTGGTGGATTTCCAGTTTCAGAAGTCCTAGCACTACTGCCCCTTACAATTTTACTTTACCTGGGTAAAGTCATGAATCTCCATCAAGTCTTTGATCCTCAAGCTGAAACAGCTATTTTTTTAAAATTTAAGTTCTTCTGATAAAGGTAGAAACTGTGCTTATTAAAGTTAGACCTATAGACTATAAATTGTGTCTTGCATTCAAGATTAACAGTGTGAGGCCAGTGAGATTTTTGTCTTCCATAAATAAAAAATTGTCTCGAAGTCAGATTTTAAGGATAGTCCGGGAGGCTTAAGCAAGCTCCTTATATATTGTGGATCTTATTAATGTTCCCTCTGGATAATTGCTGCTACATAAGCTAAATTTATCTGCCAATGAGAAAAAACTAAATCAATACAATTGGCCAAAAGAAAGAAAGCATATGATGCTCTTGACTGTGGAATTCATTACCTAAGTTGATAACAAGTAAGTAAGTAACACTGAAATACAGCCAACCTTCCCACACACTAGAAAGTAAAGAGAAACAGAATGATTGGGGCAAACTTTGGTGCTTTGTTATTTGTTGCTTTGATTAGTACTAAGCTTGCTATGCTGGTTAAAAGACTTGGAAGCTTAGATTAGCAGCCCACTCTTGTTTCCAGTACCTTTGGTTCCAGTTTCCAACTTTTACATCTCCTGTTTCTCTTTGTGTTAAATGTTTGTAAACTTTTCTCATCACTAAAAAAATTAGATTGGTTTTGAATGTTATAAAATAATATTGATTTGCAACTGTCTTTTACACTTCTGCCAGTCTTTTACTATTTGTAAAGTAAATAAGGAATTCATAAAAGCACAGGTGGGGCAGCATGAATTTTTGTTTTCCTCGAGTAAGAAAATCCTTATAATCTGAGAATGCCTCAAGCAGTGTTTATGATAAGTTCTTGATAAAGGGAGCAACAACAATCCCCACAAAATCTTTCTTAAGGCACTGTGAATATACAGTAAAAAAATGTCTATTCTCTCCTTGTTTGGAAATTTTAAGCAGATCTTTCTCACTGAATACTTTGCCATTGCTTGAGGGGCTGTATAGGACTGTTGTAGTACTTTGGGCTCTCAGGGCGTTTGCTTCTCAAGAAGCATCTTATCCTGAAGAAATGTTTGGAGATCCATGGCTGTGATATAAAAGGAAGTACTGTGCAGTGAAAACACACTTTATGATAACTCGTCAGTTGGCAATACCAGAAAACATTTCTAAAACATGAGCACTCCTATTTTGTTTTAATTTATAATTTTTAACTTTTTTTGCTTTTATTATTATTTTTGGCAGGGGGCTAGTGACCCAACACATTCTTTCAAGCTGTATCATCAGGACTTTTACACACACACGCACAGGTCCAGACATGCGTGCGCGCACGCGCGCGCACACACACACACACACACACACACACACGGACTCACATTCACAGACGAAGCTAATTGAAGATACAATCACAGGACTGTAATTTGCTATCTCCTTGCTAGTGTCTGTTAGTGGCCACTTTGCTACAGGCTATCATTTTTATTGCCAGTGGGAGTCAGTGATAGGCATAGAATTATTGCCCGATAATGACACCATTACTGGGTGTCACTACTGTATTTGGACTTGGGGCTATTTGTAACTTGTTTGATTCACGGCACAGAGCTGTAACTGAACAGAATATTCTAAATGTGCACATTTGTTATCCAGATACCATAGATCAGGGTCAGCTGGGAAGCAACAGACAGTACATTCAGGGCTGCTGTAAACTCAAGTTGAATTATGTCTGGGCACCCAACTCAACACCATTCACTCTTGGCATTTTCAGGTGGCACACCCTCTGCACTGGTAATTTGTGAGTATTCGTGATCAAAAGTAGGTCCAGTAAGGAAGCCATATGGTTTGTCTTTCAAGTCTGATGCATTTGTGAAGGAACAGATGCAAAATTGAGCACACCTGGAATTCAGAGGCAGGAGCCCTGACAGAGCAATCTGTTGTATTACACCATATATGCTTGAGGATTTGTGGGGATGAAGTCCCTACAGACAAAACCTGCCTTGATATCACTCACATCTTAATACATAATCTACATTGGCTGTTGGGCATTTATTTTTCATGGTTGGATACACTTACACTCACATTAGTTTTCTGTGACAACTGAATAAATGTGGTAGCAGAAAGTTTACTTGAATGAATGAAAAGCGTAAGAAGTATCATATGAAAATTCACGCAGTGCTTTAGCTGTATTATTTTGAAGTGTTAGAATGAGTGGTGTGTGTGTGGCCTTCGCAAAGTTGTGGAACTACATGCCAATGGCTTCTTTTGCATGATTTTTGTGTTCTACTAGTAGTGGGAACACCTCTGATACAGAGGTAGACAGTGTTGCAGAATGTCACATGGGTGTCACATACGAGATTATTGAGGTAAAATATTATTGTATAGAGCTGGAGTCAGGAAGGAAATGAACTAAGGCACAGTCTAGTTCTAGTGCATTTGGCAGTTAAAAATCCCTCTTCTTTCTCTATTGCATGTTAATGCAGTAACACTGAATGACTGACAGTCACAGGGATAGTATTGGCATGAACAGATGTAGAAGCTTCATGATGTGAGGATATATAGAAAATGCTCCTTTGGTTAAGATGGTATGTTAACATCTGAGCTGACTCCCCGACGATATATTAACTCATCTTGGAAGAAACTTCAAGACTTTTTTGGCTGGAAAAAACAATCAAACGAAGAAAAAGTGCAAGGGGAACCACAGGGGTCAAAAGATGTGCTTCTGGGGACGCCTGGGTGGCTCAGTTGGTTAAGCGGCTGCCTTCGGCTCAGGTCATGATCCCAGCGTCCTGGGATCGAGTCCCGCATCGGGCTCCTTGCTTGGCAGGGAGTCTGCTTCTCCCTCTGCCTCTTCCTGCCACTCTGTCTGCCTGTGCTTGCTCTCGCTTCTCTCTCTATGACAAATAAATAAATAAAATCTTTAAAAAAAAAAAAAAAAAAGATGTGCTTCTGTATCCAATAATTGTGTTAGGTAAATTAAGAAGAAATGTCAAGTTTTGACAAGTTTTATATGAAAATTATGATAAAAGAGAATGTCATTATCCTTTAACTGATCCTATATTCTAATAGCAATAATACAAGATGAAAAAAGTAAACCAAGCAATTTTTTAAAAGTAAAACTTAGTAATGGGCTTTTTCCTTTTTTTACTGGGGAAATACAGTTTTAGAAATTTCTTGAAAAATGGGAGGTGTTGGGACACCTCGGTGGCTCAGTCAGTTAAGCATCTGCCCTTAGCTGGGTCATGATCCCAGGGTCATGGGATCAAGTCCCCCACTGGGCTACTTGCTCAGCGGGGAGCCTGCCTCTCCCTCTCCCCGCCGCCTGTCGCTCTACATGCTTGTGTTCTCACTCTGTCAAATAAATGCATAAAATCTTTTTTAGAAAATGAGGAGATGTTGAGGAAGAACTGTGGGTCAGAGAGACGAATCTACACAGGTCATCTAGGGAATAATGAGGGACCAGACTAGGAGAGAAGAGACTGGGCTGTGGGAGAATTTGCAATCCTCCAATGCAAGTAGGAGGGCGGTCAGTAACAGGAAATACACTGACCGAGTGGAGTTAAATTCTTGATCAGAGCTGTTCCCTTGATGAAAAATAACTCATTCCTGGTTGCTTTGATAATAGGACCTTTATCTTATGTTAATGGCATTATAAGCAGGAACAAAGCATGTAGATTTTTAAGAGGGTGGGGCACTGAATTGCCTCCACTTTGGGGAGAGTCTGAGTAATTTTGGGAGATTCTTGTCCCACAAGGTATGTAATTAGTGGAAAGAATATTACTTTTATGTGCATATATTAACGAGAATACTTGCTCAAGAGGGCTTCCAGGTCCTGCTGATCCATTGCTACCCTAACAAATCTTAACACACAGTATTTTATATCCAGCCAACCTCCCTGGTACTTAATACCACCATGGTGCTTTGGAAGAAAAGCCAAGAAATCAGAAATTCTGGACTGGAAAAGGCAGAAGCTCACACTCTTGGGGGCCTGGGAAGGGTTTGGAAAAATATAAGCAGAAAATCTAAGCAGAAAAGTTGCTGCTTGAGTTGCTCCCCAGTCCTTGACCTCACAGCCATAAGATCCCTCACACAACTCTGTATCAGCTTAGTTCATGCTCTTTTTTTTTTTTTTTCATAATTTTATGCATCTGGAAAATAATTACCAGGACATACATTTTGTTTCACTAGTAACTAGGCCATGTGACATCAATATATTTTGAGCAGCTACAAAGAGGATCAGGGTTATTTCAAAACAGTTTTATTTGTGTAATGCCTTTGTCAAACACATACAGTATTCAATATGTGCCAGGAGCTATTCTTAACATTTACCAATATTAACATATTATCATAGATATAATTAGATGGATAATTCCTGGTGGGTTGTGACAGAATTTATTTTGCTTTGGATAACTCAGATTATTGAAAAAATTTATTATGTGTATGTTGAGAGAGTTTCAGAACGTTAATGGGGAGAAATCAGACCTAAAATCCACATTCATTCAGGGTTCCTTATGTGTGGTCCATGCTTCTCAAAGAAGTCCACAAATGTGCTTTCAGGACCCTGCACTTATAAGTCTGCCTATAAAAGTCTGCCTACTTATTTTTTTATGGGGAAAGGGATATATCTTCTCTATTAGATTCCCAAAGGCAGCTGCAGTGCCCGGTGGCAATGTTGGTTTATGTTGCTTAGCTTCCATTATCATCTCTTCAAGTTCAGTCTTATGCAAACTGAAGAGGAAAATTAAGATATTTACTGTGTATGCAGTATGATGCAAATTGATGGTGTTGGCTTAGGAGGATTTTAAAGATTTTATTTATTTATTTGACAGGGAGAGAGACAGAGAGAGAGAAGGAACACAAGCAGGGGGAGTGGGAGAGGGAGAAGCAGGCCTCCTGCTGAGCAGGGAGCCTGATGTGGGGCTCAATCCCAGGACCCCTGGACCATGACCTAGGCCAAAGGCAGGTGCTTAACCACTGAGCCACCCAGGTGCCCCAGCTTAGAAGGATTTTAATTAAATTTCTTCTAAAAATGCATCAAAGCCAGGAATGGCAAGAAAAAGAAAAAATAGAGGTAAACTCTATAAAAACTATCAATAGTGCAATGAGAATAGAGAAACAACCCCAAACTGAAAACATGAAGCATAACTCTCAAATCCTTGATGCCTAGCTTGAGACAAGAGTGTTTGCTGGCATCTGACACAAGTCAGACAAACTGGAGAAAAGTGTACATTTTCTCAAAAGTGTCATAGCACCTGGGTTGCTCAGTCTGTTAAGCATCTGACTCTTGATTTCAGCTCAGGTCGTGATCTCAGGGTCTTGAGATCAGGCTCCTTGTTGGGCATGAAACCTGCTTAAGATTCTCTCTCTCCCTCTGTCCCTCTCCCTGACACCCATTCTCCCTGTCCAAAAGAAAAAAAAAAAGTGTCACAGTGAATAGAATTGATAAACAAAACATTCCTGCTATCATGGAATTTACATATTGTGGGAAGACAGAAAATACAGTGCTCAACAAGCACTGGTTACAATAAGTACTCCAAAGAAAATAAAATGAGGGGCACCTGGGTGGCTCAGTGGGTTAAATCCTCTGCCTTCGGCTTGGGTCATGATCCCAGGGTCCTGGGATTGAGCCCCACGTGGGGCTTTCTGCTCAGCAGGGAGCCTGCTTCCTCCTCTCTCTCTCTGCCTGCCTCTCTGCCTACTTGTGATCTCTGTCAAACAAATAAATAAAATATTTTTAAAAAAAGAAAAGAAAAGAAAATGAGGTGATCTCTGTTAAGTATCTGAGGATCTGTGGTATCTGAGATGGTGACATTTGAACTGAGATCTGACTGACAGAAAGATGACAGCCTGGCAAATATTTGGGGCCAGAGTTTGCCAGAAAGGGGGAAAAGTAAGTAAAAGAAATCCAAGTCAGGGATGATTTTGGCAGGGATAATGTATAATAAGAAGGTTAGCATGTCTGGCTTAAGTCAGTGGAAGAAATGGTAGGAAATATAAATGTTAGAAACCATGATGAATACTGTTTATTACTGAAATTATTGAATAATTATTATTCAATAATAATAATAATCGAATACCATTTATTTTTATTATTATTTTTACTCTGGAGGTAGAAAGAATTGGTTAGCTGAATAATCTCTTCATCTTCCATAGCAGGGCATTTATATGTTTTTAAAGTTAACACATGTTGTTAAATAGCATAATGATTCCAATCTTAAAAATTTAGAACTGATTTCTTAATATTTTAAATATTAATATCTCTGTGGTAAAGAAAATGTTAAAGTTGTTCAGCATTTCCTTTAGTTGCATTTTTTTTCTTCTTCTGGTTCAAAGGAAATTTAACATTTGTTTGTTAAAAGTAACATTAGTGTGGTTATAATTTTGTAGCATTATGCTCTATTTCTTTCCTTCCTATTTCCCACCCCCTCTTTCTTCCTTCCTTCTCTCTTCTTTCCTTCCTTCTTTTCTTCTTTCTTCCTTACTTTTACACAGGTAGGATATGTATAAGATATTTGAAGTGATGTCCATCTAATGGCAATGATGAATATTTTCAGTTTTTTACTTTTTTATTCTTAGTTTTATAATAGGCCAGAAATGTAACTTAATTATGTTATTCATTAATATTTTGTGGGTTTTTTGTTGCTATAATTTTTGTTCTTACTTTCTTTGTCCTAAGAGATTGAGTGATTTTGTGTTTGTGTTTCTTTCTCACTTCATTTCTAGCATTTAAACATGTTACCCAAGATCCTTGATTATCTTTTATAAATTGTAGCTTTCTTACTTTTCTCAGAGACGCTGCAGTATGAAGAACTTCATCAAGATACTTCCTAGCCTTTTCATACTCATGAATTTGGATAATTTCTTCTAGCACATCATATTAGATAGAAACTTATATTTTTGCATTGATCTTTAAATCTTTCTACTGGTGAAACCTATAAACCAACACCTTATGATAAATTTTAGTAGCTAATGGCTGTTGATATGACAGGTTTAAAAATGACTCTTGCTGTTCATCAATTTTTCTTTGGATATGGGAGTTTTAGAACTGCCTGCTTCTATTTTTGAAATATTCTGTGTAATAATATTCTCAAAACAATTGTATGTGCTTATCTGTAAGTTTGTATGTAAACACATGTTTAAGAATAAGTATTTTTGTCAGTAAATTAGTTTTTAAAAGGTTGATCTAGTCTATTCATTTTATCTCATTTTTAAGTAAATGGATCCAAGATTGCTCCTTGAATTAATTATGAATGTTGTGGTAGATTGTTTTATTATTCCCAAGTCTTCACTTTCTTCATATTATAGGGTTATATATCCATGCCTTTTATTATGTATTATTTTAGTACCGCACATAGTCCACTAAATGAAATGTAATTCCTTGCTTACTTGACTTTGGACGTGGCCATGTACTTTGGCTTTGTTTTGGCCAATGAAATGTAGAAGTAAGCCAAAGCTTTAAATATGTTTCCATTTGTTGCCATTCTCTTGTTCTTCTGCTGCCTGCCCCAGGTAGTTCTTGCCTCAGAATGATGGAAAAAAAAATAGAACAGACCTGAATTTGACCTGCATTTGGAGTGTGGTCAAGCACAAAAGAATCTAAGTGAGACCAGCCAAAATCATGAGGGGCAGTGGGAGAGAGAGAGGATCTCTAGCAGATTCTGTGCTCAGTGCGAAGCCCTATATGGAGCCCAATGTGGGACTTGATCCCCTGACCCTGAGATCGTGACCTGAGCCGAAATCAAGAGTCAGATTCTTGACTGACTGAGCCATCAGGTACCCCAACTACTCACCACTTTATAATAAGTCCTTAACTGGGATTTTTGAAAATTACTGCAAATATTGTACAAATAACAATTTTAGGTTGAATAAATGCAAACTTCTGAAAAAAATTTATTTTTTAAAAAAAGGTTAGGATTATTAGATTCTGGGTTTTTTAAAATCCTACCCTCAGTAAATATTTATAAAATATTTGTAAAGCCTTTGTCTGGGTAGCAGCTCAGACAAAGAAATGCCAAGATACTTATTTTTGTGAGTGACATGTCAGTCAAGATGAGACCACATGACATTTCAGATCAACCCACAGCCCGTGGAGAACAAAACTTAGGGAGAGGCGCAGCAGAAAGAAAAAATGAATCATGGATTCATTAAATGTAATTTAAGTCTGAACAAAGATAACAAAATTATGCACAGATAAGCACCAGTGACTGCAGATAAACCATGTGTATGTGAGGTAGTTAGATACAAGTTTCTGCAGAGAACACCACATATTTTCTGTGCCATTGAGAAATAGAGATTAAACTGAGTAAATATTAATCAGTAACATCCAAAGTGACTTTTATACTTGATTTCAAAGGTGATAATCATGTCCAGCATGTGTCCTCGGTGACTTTTACATATCAAGTGCTGTTTCTATCAGCCTAGGGGAATTGGTGGGTAAGACAGAATGGCTCTGCCTCCATGGAGTCCACACTGTTTTTGGGGAAACACGAAAACTGCCTTTTAGAATTTTGTTTTTCAATTTTTTGGAGATACATGATCCTTTCTCACGTCTAATCAGAACCCTTGCACAGGTTTGCAGCTGCTCTTAATTCTGCCTGGAAAGCTCTTCTTTCTCTTGGCAGTCAACTAGATGCAGATGCAAACTAGAATTGTTACAAAGCAGTAGAAAGGAGTATAGAGATGGAGAGGTAATGTGTACAGAGAAATGGGAAGGAGGATAAGGAGCAGGACATGTGAGGAAGAGGGGAGAGAGCAAGACATCTCAGAGAGGAAGGAGCTTTGCCTCCCTTGGAAGTGAAAGGATGATGCTAGGGCATGCAGGGTAAAGGTGAGAGCAAGAGCCAGATTACCGCCAGCTTGAGGGTAAGTGTACTTCCTGAAAGGGGTAAGGATGTTATTGGAGGAGCAGTGAGAAGCTCAGTAACTTATTTTAAAGGAAAGGGGTATGCATCATTAGTTTCCACGTTAAAAATCTTACTTTCCTAAGTGGGGAATAGATTGGGATTGGGAAAGAGAGAAAAGAGGGAGGAATCCAGGTGACAGGTGGTTGGTGACTGGTAGTAGGGTGATGGCTATAGAAACAGAAGTGGGAATATTCAAAAGATATTTTAGATCTAGAAAAACAGCACTTGATGATGGATTGGACGTTAGCAGTGACTTAGGGGGGAAACTTAAAGATGACTTCTAGGTTTCTACAAAGTTGAATAACAGTAGTCAAAGGAGATCGCTGGCTAGATTTGCAGACCAGGCTGCCAGCTGCAGACATGCTTAGATGACTGATCAGGAATAACATTGATTTAAAGAAGGGCTTTGATCATGAAAACTGAAGTACAGACAGAGCACAGTGGCAGGTGGGACTCAGAGAAGAGAGAGGCACAGACAGGCAAAAGTCTAGACAGGTCATGTTCAGAGGCTATTCTTAGTCTGGAGACCTGGTCCCACCATCATGTTTCAAAACAGCACTAGGCACCCAGCAAGGGTGGGAAGCAGCATCAAGGGAGTGAAAGAGGTTGCAGAATCAAGCATGGCTGAGAAACAATTACGGTTGCACGAGCTTATATGAATTAGTTGAATTACTTAACCTTTCAGAGCCTCCGATTCCTTATTTATAAAACAGGACGAAAATATTTACCTTGTATGTTTGTTATGGAGATTAATTTGAGCAACATTTACAAAATACCTTGCATATAGTAGATGCTAAAAATGGCCTCCCCACTGCGTAAATTAATTCATATCATTGAGAGCTCTCACTCATTCAGCTACATGACTAATCAACCTGACACTAAAGGGCTTGGTTCTCATCCAGCTCCCCTCAAGCTGCAGAGTGGGGAGTGGGGAGATAGGAAAGAGAAAGGATGGAACTAAACATTGTGGTATAGTCTAAATCATACTATAGGGTCTAAATCCCACTTCATTATACACCCTATTACATGGTGGTAAATTCTTTAATTTTTGTATCTTTGCAACAACTTTGTGAGAACAGTATTACTTGGTTTCTTTTATAAATAAGGAAACTTGGGCAGAATTTGGGAGATCAGAGCAAGGTTACTAAGAACCTGCCAGAAGAGCCAGGATTGGAACATGCTGAGCTAGATGCTTGTGCATTTCTCCCTCTACAGTGCATGGCTTCTGCAAAAGGTGGGTCCCAACACAAGTCCAATTCCAAAAGGAGAAAACTTGTCATGTACACAATAACCGCACCCCCTGCCCCCGGATTGGACAGGAGGGCTCTATTTGAGGGGAATGGTTTGGGAGGATTTATATCCTCTTTGAATTTGGAAGAGCTGAGTCATTCAGTCATGGACTTTAGTTATACGTTATTTTAGAAAGAAGAGGCTTCAGAGTCCCTGAAAAGTTGTTTGACCCCCTGAGATCATTCAGCTGGTGGCATTTTGGCATTTTTCACTATTTCAGTTCAATAGTCTTTCAGTGTTTCTCTGATGCCTCAGGCATTTCTCCTCTGACTTTTTTTTTTTTTAATTTAATCTTTGATTCAATCCTTACTTGTGACAGCAGGGATTTTTGTCCGTAATACGACTGGTGAAAGACATACTTATATGCACATCTCCCCTTGGAGAGCTAATTGTCATCTTAGTTTTGATATGATCAAACTAGAACTCAATTTTCTTGCCTCAAGTCTGCCCACCTTCCCTATAGTCTTCCTCCTTAACAAATTTCCACTTCAGGACATGAACCTCAGCTATCCTCAATCCCTCCTTCTCTATGGAAATTGGCACCCAGAAGTATGTCATTTCTGTCTTTGAACTGTTACATCCTCCACTGACATCTCCTAGAAACATCTTTTGCCTGGGCTACTCTGATAACCTCCTAAATACTTCTCCCTTCCTCCTCCCACTCCCCTGTTCCCATTCTCTTGGCCCAGACTGCTCCATTCACAAGGGAAGAGGAAGGTGAGGTTGCCCTCACCCTACTTGATCCGAAGTCTGACATCATGGCCAACTTTTCTCTTACGCCCCCTTCCCTCCCATACACTTGACTACTTTTTAGTTCCTCAAACATGCTGACCAACTGCCATCTCCGGGCTTTTCTACCTGCTGACTTTTCTGTGCAGAATTCTCTTCTTCCAGATAGACAAATGGCTTCTTTCCACACTTTATTGACATTTGTGCTAAAATTTCACCTTGGGGGAGCCTGGGTGGCTCAGTTGTTTGAGCCTCCGACTTGGTTTCAGCTCAGGTCATGATCTCAGGGTGGTGAGATCGAGCCTTTCTCAATGCCTAAGACTCTTTCCCTCTTCCTGTGCCCCTCATTCTGCTTGTGCTCTCTCCATCTCTGTCAAATAAATAAATCAATATAATCCTAAAATATCACCTTGTCAGAAAGTCTTTCTTGACAATTCATTATAAGAGGGCAACTCTGCCCCATACTTCAGCTCTCTTTTTGCCATAGTGTTGATCACTGCTTAACCCAGTATAAATTTTTTTTTTAAAGACTTTTTTTTTTTTTTAAGATTTTATCTATTTATTTATTTATTTATTTGACAGGCAGAGATAGGCTGAGAGGGAGCCTGCTTCCTCCAGTATAAATTTGTTTATTGTTTTTCTCACAACACCCTCCATCCTGCTTTGTATATATGGTCCATGAGGACAGGAGATTTTGTTCATATTTGCTTACCATTAGAATCATGCTTAGGTTGATCGAGGAATGAATTCAATTCATATTTGCTGAATGAATATATTGATGTTAATATTTGTGATATAAATTGTCATTCTTGTAGACTGGGTCCAAGTCCTTATGTATATTAATTTTAACTTCTTTTTCTTTGATTGTTCTTGTCCCCCTGACCTCTGGTTTTATTATAATTAACCATAGCTTTGATAAGAAATACTCCCAATTTGGGGGAATAGCAATTTCAACAGTAAAACATTAGCATTGAATGGATAATCTGAACAAGTCATTTCTGGAAAAACATTGTGAAATAAAATACATCTCCTTAGAGCACATTTTTGTCATGTAGAATATTTCCTTATTCCCATGCAACACTAGATTCTGCTGCGTTTATTTGCTTTAGAATTTAATGCTTATTATATTTGGGGAACTAGAACTGAATGAAAATGAAAACCTTTTCTAATGTTATCAAGAGATATCATACCAAGAATTTTTAATCTATTTTAGTAAGTTTTAACATATAGTAGAACCAGTAATTCCTGCCCTGACTTAATTCCCATTGACCATCGTTTGTGCTGCAAAGATGAAGCTCGGTACTTTAGCTCGTCTTTCAGACAAAGTGAGACAGTTGTATTGAATTCCGAAGCATGTGCACTTGAAATTGGAAGTCCACTGTCAGTGAGGAGAACCTGCGGTAGCTGCACCTCGCCTCCTCTTCTGTGATGTGATACAGCTAATCTCAGCTGAACTACTTGAGATGCTTGTTACTGCTGCAATCTCAATGAATTTAGAGTGGTAATCAATTAACAGTAAATAGGTTTCTTTGTCAATTTGGAAGCATCCCAATGAAGGTAAAGAGAACGTGGAATGAGGTGATAAATAATTTATAGCTAGAGAGGATCCTTAATTCCTTCTGCCCACTCATAGGTTCTACATTATTTTTTAGGGGTAACATGAGACCAATAACCAGAGACCTGGGACACAAATTAGTTCTGTTTAAGAAAGAGATTTTTAAACTTAAAGACTTGCCAGTTTTGCTGCTTACACCTGGATTTTATACGAATGATGCAATTGCAAAGGGCCACTTGTCTGTGACCCTCCTGAGGTCTCTTTTTGCCATTTCTCTCATTATTTTGATTTTTCTCTTGATCTCTCCTCCAGGATTATTTTCCGACTTGCTTGCATCTCATTTTGTACCAGTAAAATGCATATGTTAGTGCACACATGCACGATTGCTGTTTTTATCCTACTCTGGTAACTCTTTTTCTATGTCTCTCAGGGTCTCATCTTGGCTAGGCTTTACTTTTATTAGTATCTTGACAGCTTGGAGGTGGTGATTAGGACATTTAGAGCTCTGAGGCTTGGATGCCCAGCATGGATGTAATTCCCTGTTCATTACCTGTCTTCCTTCCCCTGCTCTGCCTAGGTATGGGTAATAAAGGCCTGTCTTCCCTTACTCGGTTCCTAAGGCATAGGGGACCACGTGGTAATGTTTCAGCAGCAACTTCCTCAGTGACATCTGAGCATAGTGAATTCACAATGTATTTTGCCCACCCTCACAATACACCAATAAAGTCTGTTGGCTGACAAGGAGGTCTGACTTCTTGGTGTTCTCCTCTCTCCTCTAACCCAGCCCCTACTCTATCCTAGCCCTAAGTGTTGACTAGGGCTCTGGGTCTCTCTTTTAGATTCCAGCAGCCCCTTCACCTGGTTTGGATCCCACTTTTGAAATGTCTTCGTTTTTGTCTTTTTGTTTTACATTGTCTTGTGTGGACTTCCCCTACCCAGAGCTCTCATGTACATCATGCTGAGAACTGTTCCCACCTTGAACTGCCTCACTCCATAGGCAACTACACTTCACTCTTGAACTGAACCCTTAGATTTTGACCTCTGGCAGAAGGTGAAAAATGAGAGGTCCCTGGTTCAACTGAACTTGGTGATTTTGTATTCTAGAAGGGGGATAGCTTTTCTGTTTTTCCAGATGTATCCACTCTCTGCTAGTTTTAGTTATCTGAGAGCTTTGGGGATTTAGAAGCGGGGGTTTAGACTAGGTCTTAATGCTGGTGCATGTCCAATAAAGAAAATCACCACCACATATAGAAACAGAAGTAGATTTATGTGAAGCTAAAGAATCTTAAGTTTCCAGATCTTCATTTGCATGGGCCCCTTTTGATGCCCTGGCAAGGGCTTCAGCGATGTGTTCACATAGGCATATAATTTTGTAAATTTGCAAAAGATATTTTAACTGCAATTGATGATAACCATTGTGTCTATTCACTTCATCTTCCAATCTGTCATATTTCCACTCATGCCTGGTGGCATTGCCAGTGGGCCGGGACACATTTTTGATTTGACTAAGGAGAATGAAAGTGAGATACATTCAGTTTGGGTTTATTAGCATGGATTTATGTGCATAGCAATTACTTCTATGAGTCAGCCACGGCTAATGGACGGCCTTGAAGGTGCACAGCTCAGATGTCCCTTCAAGAGAACATGTTGGCATATTTCCTCTAGCCTCTGCACCTCCAACCTCTCACCAAGACCGTGCTCTCTCCAGGCTGCTCTGAGTCAGTGACTGTGTGGTCATAGTCCTAGAGCCAGACCATTCCTGCCCATTATGGAATGGGCAGTGTTTGCCATGGAGCCTCAGCTTTCTCAGAGCTGTACTGCAGCCATACGGTCTTCCATCCAATTCTCCTTCCTTCTCTCTTTCCTTCCACAGGTGTCAGATCTTCATCACATTTGAAAGCTTCTCTCTATATTCCATTCTTTCTCTTTCTTATCTTCCATGGGCATTCTCCCTCAACAAATCTCTTGTACATCTAATTCCAACCTGGAGTCTGCCTCAAAGGACATGAACTGACACAGCGGAAGATTTCACAGGTGAGTGAGTGTCAGATCTTTGTTTAAACCAAAAGTTGGCTATTGACTCTGATGCTAACAACCTTCACACCACACTATATTGCCTTTTATATGCCTAGTGGTCTACCAACCAATCTTTGATTCCTTAACCCAAACTTCAAATTGTGGTCATCTATTTTTAGTCACTTGCCAGCACTTGACAATATTTCCCACCTCCCCTCCTGACCCCAGATCATTTTTTTCCCCCAATGTTCTCATCCACTTCTGGCCTACGTATACGCCACACTCTACCCAAACAGACTCTGCTATTTATAGGGCAAACCTTTGCTTATGCTCTTTTCCCTGTCTGAAATAACTTTGTCCAAACTAGATGTGTGCATATTTCTTACTAATTTCTTGCTGATGAGACATTGACAAAGGAAATATAAAACTAATAATATACCACGACAATGAGGACATCTGTGATGAACTGATAAACAATCATCATTAATTTAAGAAGCATGTAAGATTAATCATGGTTCTAGAAAACTTAAAATGTCCTAAAACTTTATAGACTGTTTATGAAAGAAACTTGATATTTTCTCTAATTTGATAATAACTGTAAAATTCATATATTACCAATGGAGTTGTGAAACTTGTAGAAACTTTCCCCAAATACCATTTTTTTTTCTTTGCCTAACCATATGAGAGAAAAGACTTAATTATTATCTGCTTGCTATTGAATTATGTTGTTCCCAAGTGTTGTTCCCAAACTTCATATGTTGAAGCCCTAACCCTCACTGTGACTGTGTTTGGGGTTAGGGCCTACAGTAAGATAATAAAGATAAAAATGAGGTCATAAGAATGGGTCAGTAGGATTTGTGCCTTCATATTTTTAAGAGCTATCACAGAGCTTGCTCTCTCTTGCTACTTTCCCTTTCTGCCTCCCTGCCCTAGAAGGACATAGTGAGAAGGCAGCTTTCTGTAAGCCATAGTGTTCTCATCAGAAACCAAACCCTGTTAGAACCTTGATTTTGGGTTTTTCAGCCTCTAGAACTGTGAGAAAATCTCTGTTGTTTAAGCTGCCTGGTCTGAAGTATTTTGTTATAGCAGTGTGAGTTCACTAAGGCACTCACTATCTTTCCCTTTTTTTCTACATAAGAGTGATTTTCAACTTGGTGTGAAATCTGTCCTTACAGGGAATATTTGACGATATCTTGAGATATTTTTGATGGTCACAATTGGGAGGATTCTCCTGGCATCTAATGGGTAGAGGTCAGAAGTGCTGCAAAAATTCCTATAATTCTTAGGGCAGCTTGTCTCCTCTTTTCCAACTTAACCTGCTCCCAACAAAGAACCATCTGGTTCACAATGTCAATAATGCAAAGATTGCAAAGCTTGAGAAGCCCTGCTATAACAAATATATAAAATCATGTCTTATGAAGAGGTGATTGAAGAGGCTCTAGTCAATTACATGGGAAAAGTATTAAAGGGAGATATTGAGCATATAGTTAATAATTATCTTGTATTTTCTGGGTTTTGTTGTGATATCTTCATATTTTTAAAACTCATAATTAATATATTTTTATTTTCCTTAATAAAACATTATTTTTGTACCTGGTTTGGCACTCTTTTTTAAAAGACAACCCTCTTTTATAATCTTCAGTTCCCCAAATCCTGAATTCATCCCAATTTAGAATTATGATTACATACTTATATACAACACTAGTAGATTTTTACTTCATTATGATCCTGAATCTCAACATTATAATTTTACTTTTTGGGTATAGTCTGACTATCTAAAAATGCTTAGTAAAGTTTAATGTAACAGAACATTTTTATAAGTGGAATAAATGCTGTCATTATTGTATATGTAGGCAAGAGATTTGGCCTTTCTCACTAAATCCTCTTTGCCCTTTGCAGAAGATTTTCCTAAGCTGTTAAATAATAGAGCATTCATGTGATGTATTCTGGGGTCTCTTCTTTAGTGGAGTATGTTCACATGAGAGAGAATGGAGAGTCACATGAGAGACACATCTTTTCACCCCAATCCTGAAAATTAATTAACAAGTCATGCCAGATTTTGAAATTTCTCAAATATTTCCCATTATTTCATTATTTTATTTAAGGCCTCTATCATTCCTCCACTGGACAGCTGAACAGTCTCCTATTTGGATCACCCACTTCTACTTTATAGTCTATACATGTACCAAGATGATCTATGATCCATCTCTCTATAGCAAGGTCATCTATTCATCTGAGCATGTCTTTGCATGTTTAAAAGCGTTCAATGATTTTCCATTTTTATTTGTGTTTGTATCAAAACTTGTTCTTCAGAAAAATCTCTAGCAGAAGCCCAATGAATAACATTGATAAAATTGTATCAGGGGAAGGGCCAGAGCCTCCTTCCTTAAGCCATCTTATACTCTTTACCCTTCTCTGTGGTCCCTGAAGCACCTTCATGATACCCATGTGTGACTAGAATGAAAGCAATAATTTATCATCTAAACAAGCACACTTCTGATAGTGAATGGTCAAATCATTGCTAGTTACTGGGATAATAGGTGAAAAGTGAGGTTATCCCAGGCATATTGGAAGGTACTGTCTCCTGTGTTTCTTAAAGTATAATTTACAGATATCATCTGTAAATCAGTCCAACCAACTTGGCTTGCAGATTTCTGAGCCACAACCTACATCCAGAGAATCATCATCTTGAGCACATGAGAGGTGCACAGGATAGCTCTAAGAAGCACAGTCAACACTGCTCTGCAGGATCCTCAAACTGATTTGCTAACCCTTTCTGACTGCCCTGACCATGTCCTCTCCTCTCCAGATACCATATTGGTTTTTGAGATTATGCTTTGATGTACATTGCGTCCTCTTTCTGGACCCTGGGGAGCCATTCTTCTGCTCCTCAGGTAGAGTTAAGTGCACTGCTCTATGGTCCAACAGAACTTATTGCATTTTATTGCTGACTTTATCCTAGTGGATTTTTGTTACATTATTTTAGGTATATATTTTTTTTCATTAAATTGTGAGCTTTTCAAGGGCAAGGGCCACATTTTACGAATTTTAGAACATAGCACAATACTTGGCACATAGTAATTGCTCACGTGGTTGATGAATAAAAAAGTTGGTAGATGAGTGAAGATAATGTTCATTACCTCTCCTAATTTTGGCTCCCTAAGTAACTCTTCTAGCTTTAACCTCAAACAATCCAACAATTTCTTTTTTACTGAGTGATTATATTATTATGTCATTTAGAAAATTATTTAAATGACTATGGATATTAAAGTCTTAAATCTAATATATACGTTTGAATATCTCATCATATGGCATTTTTAGAATCAGAAAATGGTTAGAAATCCCTCAGACTTCTACATCTTACAGATGAGAAACAAGCTCAGTTTCTTCTTCTATCAGTAGTGGAGCAAAGATGAATCTGTAGCCCTGAGGTAACAACACAAGGCCATCTGTGTTCCTGACACTTTTTTTTTTAAAGACTTTTTATTTATTTATTTGACAGACAGAGATCACAAGTAGACAGAGAGGCAGAGAGGGAGAGAGGAGGAAGCAAGTTCCCTGCTGAGCAGAGAGCCCGATGTGGGGCTCGATCCCAGGACACTGAGATCATGACCTGAGCCGAAGGCAGAGGTTTTAACCCACTGAGCCACCCAGGCACCCCTTCTGACACTTTTTTTAAGTCTCTGCCCTAAAAGGTAATGCCTGGCCCTAATATTGGGGCTAGGTACTGAATAAGATAACATTAGTATGTCATAATGTTATAGGTTGGATTCTTTAGGAAGCAGACTCTGAGATAGAATTTGGCTGGGGGCATTTATTAAGGAGCACCTTCTCGATGAACACCTGTGAAATGGAAGGGAAGAGAAGCAGGATTGGGCAAAGAAAGAGGTCAAGCTTCAATACAGTCCTAATAGTGGCCTCTTTTGATTCCAAAGGAATTCCAGAGCAAGAACAATCCTTCAGTGTTGTCCTTAGTGGGTTAGGATAGTCAGCAACTTACACCCCTGTATTGTATGTGTGCCACCTCAGAGAAGGTGTGATGTTGGGCGAGGCAGTTCTCTGCATTTGAGGTAATCCCTGGAGGCTGAGAGCCAAAGGCTCTCTGCTAGTAGTATTCCTAGCATCTGGGCAACAACATCTTCCTTGAAGGGAGAATCTAGGCAACAGAGCAGTGTTACCACACCAAGTTTTAGATTCTGGTTTGAATCCGGTATACTCAGTTGACAGAGGAGCTGGAGTTGTCAGTTGGGTCTCAGTTCACAACACAGCTGTGTATATAATGATACAGTATACCAAATTTATGGAGACCTCTGAAATTCTTGCTGTGATCTTTTGGAGATTTTCTTTGCTAATATGTGGGATATGTAGAATTTTAGCAAAGTATGTACTGATGAAACTATTTTCTTTTCAATTACTATTTGACAGCTTACCAAACTTCTTAATATAAAATAAGCTCTTATTGTATGACAAAAATAAGTCTTGCAGTCAGGGTGAAAATTTTTTTAAAATATAATGTTGTAATAGGTTTTGTAAGATTTTACTTAAAATTTTCAAATATGTACATGTGAAGTCAGCCTGAATTCCTATTTTGTCTATTTTTATATTCAGGTATTAAGAATATGCAAAAAAATTATAAAATAAGCTGGAAAACTAATCACGTATTTTTATTTTATACAGAGACATTTATCCAGTATGATACCTTGTTTTAATTTGGAACATTTTTCCCAGGTAATTTACTAACTTTTAAATTCTTCCCATGATTTTTGCCTCTTCTAGGTCAATTGATTAACTATATTTCCTATGAAAAAATGTATAATATGTTGATATTTTCAAAGCTTTCGCATAGGCCAATACATGGTATTATTTTTAATCACCTCTGTATTATACTGTATATACTTTCTCTTTCTAAATTTGTGTATTAGGATTTATTTTAAAGTATTACTATTATTATTATTTTTAAGATTTTACTTATTTGACAGAGAGAGAGATCACAAGCAGGCAGAGGCAGGCAAAGAGAGAGGGGGAATCAGGGTCTCCACTGAGCAGAGAGCCTGACATGGGGCTTGATCCCAGGACCCTGAGACCACGACCCAAGCCGAAGGCAGAGGCTTAACCCACTGAGCCACCCAGGTGCCCCTTAAATTATTTTTTGGAGAAGAGTTATTTTGAGTGATTTATTTTCAAAGAACTCCTTACATTAAGTAATTCTACTTTTTAATTTTTATCTTAAATTTTTAATTTATACATTTAACAAAGAATTCATTTCTTCTGCTCTTCTTAAAATTGCTTTGTTGTACTTCCAATTTGTGTAAAGATCTGATTAATATATTTATCCTTTTTTTGGTACACAGATGTTCACATTTACTCATAATAGCAAAAAAAAAAAAATAAAAGAAACAATAAAATGTTCTTCAATATGTAGATGTCTAAATAGACTCTGGTATATCCATACATGAAATAGCACCGAACAACAAAAATTGGTACATGTAACAGCTTGGATGGATCTTGAGATAATTATGCTGAGTGAAAAAAGCCAGCCTACTGTATTATTTTATAACATTCTCAGAATAGCCAAATCATAGAGATGGAAAGCAGATTAGTGGTTGCTGGGGGTGAGGGATGGTGGAAGAAAGTGAAATGGGTGTGAAAGAGATAGAAGGAGGGAGATCACTGTAGTAATGGACTAATTCTGTATCTTCATGCTGTAGCAGTTATTCAAGTGTACACATGCTACAGTATAACAATACAATTATGCGTACTCATTGCCTCAATGTAATTTCCTAGTTTTTTTTTTTTTAAGATTTTATTTATTTATTTGACAGAGAGAGATCACAAGTAGGCAGAGAGGCAGGCAGAGAGATAGAGGAAGCAGGCTCCCTGCTGAGCAGAGAGCCTGATGCGGGACTCAATCCCAGAACCCCAGGATCATGACCTGAGCCGAAGGCAGAGGCTTAACCCGCTGAGCCACCCAGGTGCCCCTAATTTCCTGGTTTTGATGTTGTGTTATAACTAGGGACAACATGACCATTGAGGAAAACTGGATGGAAAAGGTCCATGAGACCTCTTTTTACTATCTTTGCAACTTCATTGAATACATAAATTTTCTGCCTTTTTAAAAAAATAATTGAAGCATTTTAGGTTAAAAAGAATAGTTCTTTTGAGTAACTTTGGCCACTTCCCAGGTGTCTGGTATGCATTTTTAATCATTAGTGTTCCTTTAAAATTTTTCTGTAATTGTTATTTTTATTTTTTAACAGAAGCAATTTATGAGGTCAATAAATTTTTCAAACTTGAAATTTTTTAACATTTTGATATTAATTTTTAGGGTTGTCACTATTATTGTTTTTGAATTGGTTTCAAACAATATACACCATGGAATTTTTGGAGTTTTATTTATACTTAAAAATAAAAGATTTTATTTGAAAGAGAGAGAGGGAGGGAGAGAGAGAGAAAGAGAGCCCACAGGAGCAGAGGGACAAGGCAACTCTCTGCTGAGCACGGAGCTGATTGGGGCTTGATCAGGACCCTGAGATAATGACCTGAACTGAAATCTGATGCTTAACTGAGCCACCTAGGTGCCCCTATCACCTTTTTTTAATGATTTCATATGAACTACTTTTGTAAAAGTTCCATGGACACTTGAGGAAAAAAGTGCATTATTTCTGTTTTCCATATAGAGTTCAATGTAAATATGCTAAATAATATTATTAACTATTTAGGATTTTGTATCATTTTTAATCTTATTTACTTATTAAAGCCTATGAATGTTGTATTAAAATCTGTACCTCCTGTTGTGTTTCTGTTATTTCTCATTGTATTTTTAACAGATTTTGCTTCCTGTGTTTTATATTATAAAGTATAATTGCTAGACTCCAAAATCATTATTATAGATTGTATCTTCATACAAAGATAAGATATTGCATATTTTATTTTTGTTGAAGACTATTTTTCTGTTATTAATATAATTTGGCAATTTCTTTTTCCTTTGGTTTAATTGCTGCATTTTGTCCAAATATTTACTTTTAACATTTCTTTTTTATTTTGCTTTACAGAAGCTAGCTTTTGTTTTGTAGCCAAGTCTAAGGGTTATCTTTTAGCAAAGGTGTTTACTATTAAAAATGGTATGTTTGATATTATTTTGTCATTGTTTGGAGATTTCTGTATTTGGTATTTTGTTGTTTGTATGTTCTTCCTTTTTAAAGACTTCTTTGCTTTTTGTTAATGAAATATGTTAATTTAATTAATTAACTAATTAATTTTGCTAAACAATTTGGAAGAACTCCCCCTCCCCACACTGAAAACAGTATTTTAGAGGTTACTATTAAAATTTTAAAATAGCATATTTGAACATGTATTTTGCTGATTATTAATGTCATGAATGGACCAAAAGCTATTGCTGTTTTTCTACACTAAGTACCCACTTTTATTCACCCCATCTACTTTATAGTTTTTTTCATATGATATGGAATTTCTGGATAAATAGATACTATTAAATTATATATTAACATTAAGAAGCTATTCTTTCTGAGCCATTGCTCATGTTTTATTTTTTGTTTTACAACTGTTACTATATTTAAGTAACTTTAGTGCCTTCTGTGCATCCTTTCATATGACAGGTTCACTACTTGGCTTCCATTTTGACTGATATTTTAAACAGTTAACATTTTCACGGATAACTTTGGAAGCTATCCTTTGTGAGCCTGTGCATTACTATGTAAGGGCCTACTTAGTCAGAGGGAGCCATTTTGTTGTTTATGCAGTAAATTTAGATTGACCCTGACCCTCCCAGAGGAACTTACTTAAAAGCAAGTCTGGGAAACCAGTTCCAGGTAGCAAAAGCCCAGATACAAGGGCGGGTCAGGCCAGGTGGAGACATCCAATCAGTGGGGCGCGCATACTGTCTCCCTAGCTACCAAGGAAAGTGGACCCCGCCTTTTGGGCACCAATTCTGACCAAGGTGATAGGCTAGTTCAAATATCTACTATGGGGTAAATTGAAATTCAGTTGGCCACCCGCGTGTCACCTAGCATGACTGTGCAGTTTTCTCTGTGTGTTGCAATCTCATTGGCCACCCGTGTGTCGCCAGGCTCAACCACATGGCCTTTGCTCTATAAAAGTTAGGCTGTGAGGCTGGGAGATGGCTGATTCTCCATGCTTGGCTCGGAATAAAGCTTGGCTTGACCTTCGCTTTGTATCCGTCTTGCTCCTTTGATCACGGCCCCATTATTAGGGGACCTATCAATTACAAATAATTTCTCTTGTCTTTCCTTGAATAACTTGGCTGAGGACAGGGTTTCCTGGTAAACGTTTTCTTTTCCAAAACATCTTTTAAGGGTTTGTTTTTTACCTTGCTTTTAATGGCTTATAATGTCGTCGTAGAGTAGCCAGCTTCACAGGTTTTCTTCTGAGAGAGGTTCATTTCTCCATGTTCCACTCCCAGCCTTAGGGACGCATGATTTGCTCCTTTTTTCTTGAAATTCACTTTACCAGAATGTGATCTGGAAAGGTAAGACCTCAAGTCTTTCTTGAGATGTTTCTTACATTCCCTTACATAATTTAGGAAACATTAAGAATGTTTTAATCCAGGGGTAAAACATAAGAACCTTTTTACTCCTTTATTATATAGTTTGTTATTTATTATATTTATTTATTTATTTATTTTTAAAAAAATTTCCAGGAAATCAATTCTCATTTCTTTTTTTTTTTCTTTTTTCAATTCTCATTTCTTAATCCTTATATCCTGTCTTCCATTTTAATCATCTTTAAACCTGTAATTTTTCTTTTCTTCTCCTTCTATCGGCAAAGGTCACTGAGATGACCTGCCAGTTAACCCCAGAGCTGCATCCTAGCAATCAGAGTCCAATCCGGGCCATCAGAACCCAATCCGGGTCATCAGAGTACAATACGGGCAATCGGAGCTCAATCCGGGCAATCAGAGTCCAATCCGGGCAATCGGAGCTCAATCCGGGCAATTGGAGCCTCTTCACCCCCACCTCCCTGTTTCCCGGATGTGCCTGCTGTTTTTCTGGGTGGGGGAGATCCCCACAGCGGGGAAGCGTTTCCATCAGCCTGGACAGAGTGGGGTGCCGCTGAGACTCAGGATGTGTACGTGACTGAACCCAGCTAAGGCTTCTGTTTAGTCTTTTAAGCCTCCCGACTGGCAGGTGCGAATATCTACCCGTCTTCCGGCTGCTCCAGACCAGTGTCCGAAGTGAGTAAGTGCCGTCCCTTATCAGCTCCGCTAGCTCTCAGGCTGGTGCGGCCCGCCTCTTCCGCCTGTCTCCTTGCCCTGCGTGCGCGGGCCCCTGTTCCAGCTGATCGAGTCTGCCTTTTTGAAGGGCTTCAGTGTGTTGCCTGTTGGACTGATTTAATTTTCTGTCTTTCTTCTCACATCTTGCTTAGCTTTTTATTCCGAGATTGCCTCGCTCTTCATAAAGATACATTGAATGATTTATTGTAATTTCATATCATTATGGTCTTAAAAAATCTAGTTCCCTAACCCATTCCATTTCCTTAATATCTAAAGGTTGACATATTATTTCAGAGTCCATGTTTCCTTCCATGTCACTGGTAATAAAAATCAGGTTCCCGGGGGGGGGAAATATATATATATATATATATATATATATATATTTTTTTTTTTTTTTTAATAAGTTCCCATAATAGATCTTTTCTCAAAAGTTTGTTTTTCTTTTGCATTTTTACTGCTTACGTCCTCTCCCTTTTTAAAGTGCAGGTAACTTTCATAAGTGCCATGCTTATTTTTGTTTGGTTTTGTTGTTTTTCCCCCCAGAATGAGCAGACTATGTCCTACTCTGACACTGACCTGCAGACATTACTGGTGGTTTCTTTTGGTTTATCCTCACTACCCGTTTAACAGCAGTTGGAGTTGTCTCATATTTTAAGCTGGAGACAAGAGTTGTTGGTGTCGAGTATTTCATATTCCTGGTGTTCAGATGTCCTCTCTATGGTATGGTTTAGCTGGCTTTGAAGAGCTCTGTATCTGGTCTAGCTGCATTACATTGCTGTGAATTGGGGGATAAATTCCTGAGTAATTGAAGCACTCCTTAATTCTTCCTTTCCTAAAGACATCAAATGGATAATCCACAACCTGCCCACTGCTCCCAGATTTCCCAAAGTTAGACCTTCTGTACAGCTGCATTAATGTCATTGGAAGTCAAGCATCCCATTGTGATAAATCTTCCATCCCAGCCATAATTTTTATATTTCTGGAAATTTTATTGTCTTGCAGTGTGTATAAAAACTGGTACCATTTTCATCTGGGGATTTAACACAGGAACATAGGGAGATGTTGGCAACATGACTCTGGCCACATCAGAAAGCAAGCTGGGGTCTTCCCTTTATTGCTTAGAAATGTGTCTAAGACAGGGACAGAGGTCAAGTGCTAGTGAGCTAGGTTGATACTGGCCTTAGCACTGAAGCCTTCCAGTGTTGGTCCTTTAGTTTATGAGTGATGGGGACATTTAGGAGATCCCAGGTATGGGACTGGGTACTCAAGGGACTAGAGCAAGTGGCACTTAATCAAACAACTGAGAAATACTGCAATATTTTACTGATTCTGATGGCCTTAGCAGTACAGGTATCTCCCATACACCTCCTACCCCCAATTTACAATTATTGTAGGAATCATTAATTATTTCTAGTTTTTAATGGGATAAATCTTTGCATCACTTTTTGAGTTTTCAAGAGTACTTCATTGTGGGATGCTATGAGGAAGATAAATTATGAAGTATTATGACTATTTCATTTGTTTCACAAAGGGGGAAATAGAAATTCAAGAACTTTGTCTAATTTAATATGGCCTGTGGCTAGAATCCTGTTTTATTTATTCTTTTGCCTCCTACCATACTGAAATCTTGTATCATATACTTTCCTATGTGCAGCTGATCCTATAAGACATAGAATGATTGCCAAAAAAACACTTGGTTAGAAACTATGGGTTTGAATCTCAACTCTTGTCTTACTGTCTGATCTTAAAAGATGCAACGTCTCTGAATTTGGTTTTGTTCACCTGTGAACTATTCTGTCTGCAAGATCGAATGAAATAAGGGATATGAGAAAACTTTGCGTGTTCTAATAGTGCAGTATTAGTTGTTTATGAACACATGTATGTTTTGTATTTTTTATGAGGTTTAAACCTTCCTCATGTTATTTGTTTGATCACCGTTTGAAAGAAGAGTGCATTGTGCATGGTAGGTATTCTACATATTTGTTTACTGAGTGAGTGTGTTCATGGCTTGTCAGCCTGCTCTTAAATGACTAGAATGAACTTATGTCCCCTCACTTTTCAGATAAATTCTATAAAATCCAGGAAGAAATATGTAAATTGAGATTTTTCACAACTGTATGTATATAAGTAATGTTAGTGCCCTAAAATTATTCTTGTTTATTTCTTACCATTTACTGTGACTGTCATTATTTAAATTAGCATATGCTTCTTATACTGTTTAATACGTATTACACTTAAATGCTCATCTCATTAGTGTTAAATGGTGAGTTTCTTTTATAGTACATTTTTGTTTCCTTCCTTTATTGCAGTTTTAAAAAATCTAGGCATTCTTGACTATAATGAGGGAGGAAAGTATCTTCTATAAAATGCCCAAACATCATTTCTCTCTTGAGCATGTGGTTTCCTTTTTGGTACAACAGGAGAAAACTTAACCCATTTCTTTAATAAAATGAATGCCAGATGTTCTGTAAGTCCAACAATTAAGGAGGCATGTCCATAGTGGAAGAGGTGCAGGATGTTAGAGTCTGACTCTATGTACCTTCCTCCCTGGTGATATCTCACTGGACTCTGTTGTTGTCTCAGCTCTCACTTTGTTTTTGTTTTTGTTTTTTTCCTCTTTATGTTCAGGCCCCAGGGTGGGCACTGGTCATTTAATTCTGCATAGCTTAGTTGAGGGTACTCTGAACATTTAACCAGTGTTCATAAACAAGAAGTGATAAAATAGGAGCCATGGGACCCTGGCTTGCTAGTTCCAGTTGTGCTCAGTTTGGGCTCTCTCTCCTGGGCCCTATGCTGGGATCCATTCCTCACCCTAGGATTGCTGTTCTAGCCAGCCCCCGGTGTCCTGATCTATGGCCTCAACTTATGTATATCAGAATGTTGCAGCCCTTTTTAAGTAACAAGACAATATAGTTTATCATCCAGATCAGGACATTTATGAGAATAAAATGTTGATGCTGTAAATCATTTCAGTAGGATAAGAAGAATAGTTGTCCTAGGAAAACTGGGATACATAGTTTCCAAAATGGTAAGAGAATCAGTACTTGAGGAAGGCTTCATTTCCTTATAGGGTAAGTTGTTTTTTTTGAAAGTCACCTTTATAAAAGAGTCAGATAACCATGCTTAGATTCAATCAGCCATAAGCATTTTGACATTCACATTTAGAAATAATTATTTTATCTTGCTAGGAGGACATGAACCTAAAACTTGAGATTTGGCTTGCCAGCTATTCTTTTTTCAGAGGACAAATTCAAGAAATTTACATAACAGTTTGGGTATTCCATTTGTAAAAATATTAACTCATAAACTTAGAAAATATGGCTTCATATTCGGAGATCTAATTTATAAAGTAGGACTTTGCCACCCACTTTTAGCTGTGTCTGCTAAATGGAAAAAAAAATCGTCTCCAATAATGACTCCTAGAAATGCGTGTCTCCATCCTGACTTATTCTTTACTTCTCAGACACTTTTTACTATTTAAATTGTTCATGGAACTTTTAAAGGAAACCTTACCTGAAACCTAAGCAAAGCCCTGAACCATTCCCCTCCATTTTTTATCAAATGCTTCCTGCACTCGCTAACTTCTTTCTTTCCCTCTACCTCACACAGACCTTTATCTGGCAGTAGAAAGGAAAATACATCTTATGAAAGCTTTGGAAAAGGATTCAATTCCCTACATCAGAGCTCCACCTCTCCTGGGACCTCATTATTTCTTTGAGGTTCTTGCCCTGCAAATCAGGTCTGTCCTATTGGCTCTCCTTCCTGCTTTTTTAGCCCTCTTCCTTCCCATCAAGTTTGTCTAAATGGGTGGAACACACTGTTTTTCCAGCACTGGCCAATTCTTGGATGCCGTAATTGTACTTCAGATGTTTAAAACAACATGTTGAAAATACTAGATGTTTTAAAGATGGAAAATACCTGTGAAGACAAGAGGAGTTTGGAGTTTAAAAAATTTCTTAAGAAGATTAAGGAGACACATGGATTTGGGAAAGTTTGATTTCTTGTTAAGTGTAAAAAAACAAGGCAGGCAAGAAAGGCAAGGGGTAGAAGTCGCTGACAAATGTTACCAGAAGCCTGAAACCAAAGAATATACTTAAAAATCCCATCTACTCAGGTGAAAACTTGACAGGTGGCACCCTGAAGGTAGCTTGGACTTCCTCAGTCTGCCCTACCCTGTGGCTTCTGATGTTCCTGAGCCTTTCTACAGTAGCCAGACAGCTCCAGTGGCATCTGGCCAGAGCACTATGCTCCCATACACTGTTTGCAGGACATTAGTACCTGGAGGCAGTTGAAGGCTCCTTCTCAGTGGAGGATGTCTTTTCCTTTTTCCTTTTTGTCACTGGTGGTGTGGAACTGCTTCTGCTCATCATTCTCTTTTAATCTGGCCCAGTGATGAAAAAGACCTACTGGGGCACGCCTGGCAGGTGAAACATCCAGATGCTAAGCTCCAGGATTAATTTTGCTAGCAGTGGCATCTGGGAGTCAGCTCCTTTCCCTGGCTTGGCTGGCAGACTGGGTTAACCCCTCAAAGTCCAGAAGGCTCATTTGATGTGTCAAATTAGCAGTCCAGCTCTCTTGGCAGGAAGAGCCACACCAATGTTCTTTCAATGCAGAAATCTGTATTTAAACATCAGAGCCTTGAAGTTTTATCAGAGCTTTTGTTCCACTAGGGACAAAGAACAAATGGTCCCTGGAAATGATAAGGAGTCTGAGTGATGTGCATGCTTTTCCAAGCAACACCTGCAGAGTGTATTCTAAGCAGGGGAGGCTGTTGTCAGTGTCCCTCAAAGGAAAGAAAAGGCAAGGCTAGGCAAGGCCAGGCCAGGCCAAGCCTGGGAAGAATGTTTCACTAAGTAAGAATGAAAGTGGATGGAAATATTATTTCAGAAAGCTACTAGATGCCCTCCCCACCCCATTACTGCACATGTACACACACACACACACACACAGAGGCATGTGCACATACGTCTATACCACACTCACTTCACACTTTCTTTGCATTTGCATTTTCCTTTTGTTCAGTAACACTGTCTTTCTTATCCCCAAAAGTCAAGAAAAAGATTTATAATCTGACTCTGCCTTCATGAAATCTTGCCTCTACCATGGCATTTTTTTTTGTTGTTGTTGGAAAGTTTATGACTGAGTGTCTGCAAGCAACAGTACTTTTGAAAGGGGCTCTAAATATTAAACTCATTTCAAGTGTGACTTGAGACTCAGGCAGACTGCAGGAGTGGTGACAATTTATTACTCTTCAGAAGCCCTAAAGCAGAGTAAATATAGATTTACCAGTGATAATATGAGAACAACAGATCAATTTGATTTTAAGTAAATCCTTCCCCCCAAAAGCCAGAATTTGATTAATCCATCGAAGCTTGCTAGAGTCACCAGGAACTAATTGAAACATAGATTAGTTCTTCTTCTTCCCACACAGTTAAAAGTGTCTGGCTGAAGAAGGGAATATTCTGAACTTTTTTGTTGGCGCAGATTGTCAGTTTTTCAGTAATTGCTTACCCCAAGTTTAAATGTCATATGTCTAGTTTCAAAACAGTCGGGAAGCCTGAGATAATTTATTCATTATGATGTAGGTAAAATGGCCTCATCTAACAGTCTCATAATGGAATTCAGAGGCTCTGTAGCCAGCTCTGGCCCCAGTCTGTGCTCATACATGGCTGTCTGGAATGGCTCCTCAAGACCCAAACCCTTACCCAATTTATTCTGCTTGTGTCCTAAGGACAGAAAAGCCATACAAATTCCAGAGAGATGTGGTAATACTTTAGTGTCATGACAATCTTATTGGAACTTTGAATTTGCAGTCTGCTTTTTGCTCTGAGTCTCTCAAAGAACTTTTGAAACATTTATATGTTTCACAGATTTTTGTAACTGGTAGAGATCAACTCAGTTTTATACCAGGAAAGAATGAGAAGAAGAGAGGGTAGGGACATATCCAGCAGTGTCCAAAAGTCAATGCCAAGATGGTGTAGAAGTAAATATCCATGGGGTCAACTGAGGAACCAGTATCTAAGAACTAAAGGTCAGACAGACTTTATAAAAGTGTGGTAATAGGGGCCCCTTATATTTTAGAGTTTGCAGAGAATGCTTCTGTATTTATTCCTGAATTTGATGGCTGAACACTTCTAGGATGAGACTTGATTTCCGTTTTCAGGTGAAGAAACTGAGGAACAAAAACTAACAATATGTCAACGAGTAAATTATTGTATTTAGTATATCTAAGTCTGGTGCCAGTGTCTTTTGAATCATTACCCAGTATTTTTCCTTTAGTTTGACCCATTAGTAAATGTGATGTGGGGAGCTGAGAGGCTCCTTTTTTCTCTTAAAAAGTGGCTGATGATTATAATGAGTTTTTTACCCAGAGAACTTAAAAATTTTTTTTTAAACATTGAGACTTAAGCTTTATTTATTTTCATGGGCTCTGCCAGTTAATTTACTGTTTTTCCTAGGAAGTGGCCATTATTGCATTTATTTTAAGTAATAATGATGGCAGTGATATTAACTCCACTAAGTCAGAGGCTTGGAGAATGGCTGTATAATGGCAAAGTCTTCCAATTTAGGCCTGATTTTTATTCTGGAGAATTTGATAAGCCTTCTTTTATAGGGTTATTCTTGAGAGTTAAGTGGGTATTTTCTGAAAGTGCCATGAAGTTCTGATTTTATTCTTCTGAAAAAAGAAAAAAGAATGATTTATGCACAACTGCATATAAATGATATGTGCACTATATTCCTGTGTGTCCTGGAAGCTCTATTGCTTTTTAATATTGCTTAATAAAATTGAGTATGAGTTTTTTAAAAAGGTCTTACTTTGCTTTGCAAAATAAATAATAGGCCCAGGTGGCTTTTGTTCTGCTATAAATTTCATCACAACTTCAAGAAATTTCCCCAAATCATGTCGCTGCCCACTTTTGTAGGTGAAATATGGGGTGAAGGATTTGCCTTTCTTTAATTCTGTTCATCCTGGAATTTCCTGAGTGAGAAAAGTAATTGTGGGAAAGGGCTATAGAAGGGTGCTTTGACTATTACTAGGAAGGAAGTGTCGGGGAAAGTGTTGACTAAGGAATTTTTTCCAGTGAATTATGAGTCCTATAATCAAGCCTTATCAGTCGGCTGCTCCATCAAATCTAGTTAACTAACAGGGATTCAGTGCTTTGGATTAAAGCTCTGGCCCATATAGAAGAAGTAAAACATAGAAAAGTAGTCTACTTTAAGAGTCTCACTCAAGGTATTGACAATCTGGACTTTCATAAGCTAACAGTTCAGCGAAATGTATAGACCTTGAATTAATTTCCAATGACCTATATGCTTTAAAATCTCTACTTCACTTCAGATTTGTTAGAAGAGGTAGTTCAATTAAATTATGATGCCTTAATGAGTGGGAAGAACTTGAGAGCAAATCCTAAAACATAACTTCCTCTTTCCCTTCTGCCAAATCTCAGAAGGTATTGATAATACACATAAAGAAAATAATGAGTCATGTTTGAAGAGGAGCTCTGCCTTGCTAGATCAGGGCAACACTAAAGAGACAGATTCTGCCTTATGTGGTTTAGAGCCAGGCTCATGTGTGTATTATCTACCTGGATTTCAAACCCAGTTCATTTTCTTTTTCTTTTTTTTTTTTTCTTTTCTTTTCCTTACTTTCTTTATCTTTTTTTTTCTTTTTTTTTTAAATTTTTTCTTTCTTTTTTAAAATTTTTTCTTTCTTTCTTTTTTTAACAGATTTTATTTATTTGAGAGAGACAAAGTGCAAGCCATGGGAGGGAGAGGAAGAAGCATTACCACCCCCCTGCCCCACCGCCCCATTGAACAGGGAGCCCAACACGGGGCTCAATCCTAGAACTTGGAAATTGTGACCTGAGCCTAAGGCAGATGCTTTAACTGAGCCACCCAGGTGTCCCCAAGACCCAGTTTAAATATACCTGCTCCATGATCCTTCTCTGATTTTCCTCAGTTGTGATTTCTAATTTTTCAGATTTTGCATATCTTTTTATCTCTCTCTGATGCTATTTCTCAGTCTTATATTTTATTAATTATGTGTGAAACATTTTCTACTTTTTTATTATTTTTTAAAGATTTTATTAATTTGTCAGAGAGAGAGGGCAAGTACAAGTGGGGTTTGGGGGGCAGAAGGAGAAGCAGGCTCCCCGCTGAGCAAGGAGCCTGATGTGGGACTTGATTCCAAGACTTTGGGAGCATAACCTGAGCCAAAGGAAGACACTGAACTGACTGAGTCACCCAGGCATCCCATATGTTTTCTACTTTCAGATCTGAGGGTTAGTTCTGTGTCTTATTTTTGAACACTAATGACATTTACACCTTACTTTACATATAATATGTTTTCATCATATATTTGTTAAATGACTCATTGGGTTCCATGATCAATGAATTCTTCTGTCCTTCAAAGTGAATTCTATGATGTACTACCAAATAATGAAATTTGAAAATAATCATATATCAAATGACATACAAATATAGCATATTATTTCATTGTAATAAGTGTGTTCTAGTAAAGTTTAACATATTTTAAAGACAAATGAAATTAACTCATGTGTTTTCATTTTAAAACTGAATACAGAGTCCTGTGGGAGAAATTGCTTAAGAATTAAAAATTTATGTATGGTTAAAATATAATGAAGTACATGATTTCTTTTGTTGCCATATTTGTACTTTGCTTTATATTTTTTTGCTCATGTTACTGTTTTGGCAATCTTTTTGCACAGGAGGAATCTTTTAAAATCACATATCTTACAGAAAAATAATTTTCTAATGAAATGTATGAAACTTTTAAAATAAATATTGCACTGAAATGTGAAAACTATGACTATAGTAAATGAAGGAAGAGAAGTCTAATTCTGTAAGAGGAAAACTCATCTTTTATGGGGGTGGGCAATTAAATTATAACTATTTATTTTGTTGGTGTAATCTCCTATAGCTGTAGCTTATGTTTATAGGGTGTATAATTCTGCTTAGTCTGATTTACTTTGTGTTTACAAAGTACCTTTACAAAGTATTTGGCTTACACAGATAATAATTCTCATTTATGTTTGATGTCCCTTATGGATCAACCATGGCTCTGCTCCACATTCTCTTCACTGGGGAACCCAAACTGACAGAATAACCCCTTTCTGGTCATTTTAAAAAATGTTACGTGTCACAAGACAAGACCATCTCTCAATATCTGAAACAAAAACCTTAACATGTATTTATTGCTTACTTAAGTGAGGGAAAGCTCTGTGGGTCAGGCATATGGTCTTCAAGTGAAGCAGGGAACTGATCTCTTTTAGAGCTTTTGGGAAGGTGGAATTTGGGGATTGACTGACTTTCAAGATGGGAGTGTGCTGACATCAGCTGTGGAAGCATGGATACTACAGTGAGACTGATGGATAATTGACATTCAGATAATGTTTCTTCTGAAAGTCCAGTCCCTACTAGATGACTTTTAGAAGCAAAATGCCTTCACTGATTGGCTGGTGTTCCTAAGCAGTTGTAATTATTGTTATTGCTATGGAACTGTCGCTGACTGATCAGATAGATTTAAAGAATTCTGGTGTTTACCTGTTTCTGTAGTTTCAGAACATTTTTTAAAAAGGAATGTGGAAACTTCATTATTTCATTCTCTCTTGGCAGTCAGAAAAGAGAAGGTGATGAAACTATGTGAAGGCTTTTCTGGCTTATACTTGGAAGTGGTATTTGTCACTTCTAGTCACATTTTATCAGTCAGAGAAGATCACAGAGACAAACTTAATAGCAATCTCCAATCAATTCCCAGGAAGAGACAGGAAATACAGTTGACCCTTAAACAACATGCATGTGAACTGCACAGGCCTATTTATACACAGATTTTTTTTTTCCCCTATGAAATAATACTGCAAATGTATTTTCTTTTCCTTATGATTTAAAAATTTTATTTCATCTAATTTTATTCTAAAAATATGGTATATAATGAATATAACATACAAAATATGTGGTAATCAACTTTTTGTGTTATTGGTAAGGCTTCTAGTCAATAGTATGCTATTAATAGTTCAGTTTTGGGGGAGTGAAAAGTTATATGTAGATTTTTGGCTCTGTTGGGGAGGGGGTCTTTTCCCCTCACCCCTACATTGTTAAAGGGTCAACTGTATTTTTTTAAATAGCATCCAGGGTTCATCACATCATATGCCATCCTTAATGCCCATCATCCAGCTACCCCATCCCCCTACCCACCTCCCCTCCAGCAACCTTCAATTTCTTTCCTATAGTTAAGAGTCTTTAATGGTTTGTCTCCCTCTCTGATTTCTTCCCACTCAGTTTTTCCCTCCCTGTGTTTTTCCCTATGATCCTCTGTGCTGTTTCTCATGTTCCTCATATGAGTGAAACCATATAATTGTCTTTCTCTGATTGACTTATTTCACTGTGTAATACCCTCCACTTTCATCCATGTCAATGTAAATGGTAAGATTTCATCCTTTCTGATGGCTGAATAATATTCCATTGTGTATATATACCACATCTTTATTCATTTATCGGTTGATGGACATCTTGGCTCTTTCCCCAGTTTGGCTGTTGTGGACATTGCTGTTAGAAACATTAGGTGCAGGTCCCCCTTCAGATGACTACATTTGTGTCTTTGGGGGTAAATACCAAGTAGCCCAGTAGTGTGATTGCTGAGTCATAGGATAGATCTATTTTTAGCTTTTTGAGGAACCTCCATACTTTTCCCAGACCAGCTTGTCTTCCCACCAACGGTGTAAGGGGGTTTCTTTTTTTTATAACTTCACCAACATTTGTTGTTTCCTGCCTTATTAATTTTAACCATTCTGACTGGTGTGAGGTGGTATCTCATTGTGGTTTTGATTTGTGTTTCCCCACTGCCAAATGGTGTTGAGCATTTTTTCATATGTCGGCCGTTTGTATGTCATCTTTGGAGAAATGTCTGTTCATGTCTTCTCTCCATTTCTTGACTGGATTATTTGTTTTTTAGGTGTTGAGTTTTGTAAGTTCTTTATATTTGGAAACTAGCCCTTGATCTGATATTTCATTTGCAAATATCTTCTCCCATGCTTTAGGTTGCCTTTAGTTTTGTTGACTGTTTCCTTTGCTGTGCAGAAGCTTTTTATTTTGATGAAGTCCCAGTAGTTCATTTTTACTTTTTTTTCCATTGCCTTTGGAAATGTGTCTAGCAAGAAGTTGCTGTAGCTGAGGTTCAAGAGGTTGCTGCCTGTTCTCTCCTCTAAGATTTTAATGGATTCCTATCTCACATTTTGGTCTTTCATCCATTTGGAATCTATTTTTGTGTATCGTATAAGAAAATGGTCCAGTTTCATTCTCCTACATGTGGCTGTCCAAGAGGGTCAACAGTATTTTGAGCAATAATATGATCTACTACACAGAAGTTATGGTAGAAGGGGAATGTGGTGCACTTATGTCAGTAGAAAAGGTAAAATATTTCTTTAAAAAGAGAGCCAAACATTACTACATGAAAAAAATACACTTCTGATAGGTTTTTAAATCCATCTTTTTGTAAGTACCTTCATGTATAGTGCTATTAGAGTGATTGTTAGCCAGGGAATTGTATTTATAAATGTCACAAATTATTTTTTAATGTATATTTTCTATGGTGAATTCTGAACAGCAAAAACATTCTCAAGAGCTTTATTTGTGATCTCATCTGCCTTTCAAGAAGAAAAACATGACTCAATAAAAATAAGGCCACATAATAGCTGAAAGAGCAACCCACTGAGATACCATTTTGATCATCTCACTTCTTAAAATGTCTTCACTGGCTTTCCATGGGCTTGAGTGGAGAATTCAACTTCCTTAGACTGACATTCGTATCTTAGTTATATTTATTTTTAAACTTCATATTAAGGTGATATATAGCAATGAGTTTGATAAAATTCCATTATTTTTTTCTAGTGTTGATGAATTTTTAAGTGCTTTAACATACAGTTGCTCAGTATCACATAGCCTTTGCTTATAATTGAAATGAAAATCAACCAGCCCAGCATTAAGGCTCCAAAAAATCCAATATTCCTACTGCAGGTGAGGGAGTGGAAGCCGGGATTTGTGGTAGGTCTAGTGTGATTTAAATCACCACCTGCTGAGCCAGACAAACTGACCCATTTCTTATTCTCCTGCAATACCTTTGACTTTACTTCCTTTTTATCTTTAATCATAGTGTCCCATCTTTCATAGCATGAATCAAATGGGCCATAAATGGGTAGATGAGACAATGCTGATTTATCCAGGTTGTCTAGCTGATGAGATTTATCATTATTTAGCAGATCTTTTCTATTAATTAACTGGCCATTTGAATAAGTTTGGGCTCTGAGACATTTTCCTGAGTTTTATTTTATAATAAATATATATATATATATATATATATATATATATATATATAAAGACCTCATTTTTTAGAGCAATTTAGGTTTTCAGGAAAATTGAACAGAAGATCCAGAGATTTCCCACATACTCCCTGCCCCTGAACATCAGAGTCTCCCTCATTACTGATATGCTACACCAGAGTGGTGCATTTGTTATAAATGATGAATTTACACTGACACTTCTTAATTACCCAAAGTCCATAGTTTATATACAGCTCACTCTTGGTGCTGTACATTCTCTGGGTTTGGACAACTATGTCATAACATGTATTGACCATTATAATGACATGCAGAGTAGTTTTACTTCTCTAAAAATTCTCTGTGCTCCACCTGTATATCTGCAAATGCAACCACTGATCATTTTACTGTCTCCATAATTTTGCCTTTTCCAAAATGTTAGATAGTTGTAATTATGTAGTATATGGCCTTTTCAGATTGACTTCTTTCACTTAGTAGTGTGCATTTGAGTTTCCTCCATGTTTTCCAAATTTTGATAGTTCATTTCTTTTTAGCTCTAAATAGTATTCCATTGTCTGGATGTACCACAGTTTATTTACGCATTCACCTACTGGAGGGCACCTTGGTTGCTTTCAAGTTTGGGTAACAGTGAATAAAACTGCCAGAAACATCCACGTAAAGGTTTCTGTGTGAACACATTTTCAGCTCCTTTAGGAAACACAAGGAGTGCAATTGCTGGATCCTATAGTGAGAGTATGTTTGTTTGTTTATTTATTTTAAGGATTTTATTTTATTTATTTGAGAGAGAAAGAGAATGAGTGAGAGGGAGAGAGCACACAACCTGGGAGAGTGGCAGAGGAAAAGGGGGAAACAGACTCTCCACTGAGCAGGAAGCCCAATGTGGGACTTAATCCCAGGACCCTGAGATCGTGACCTGAGCTGAAGGCAGACGCTTAACTGACAAATCCACCCAGGTGTCCCAGAGTATGTTTAATTACAAAATTACAAATCTCCAAACTCTTCCACAATGTCTGTACTTTTTTTGCATTCCTACTAGTGGGGAATGAAATTTCACTCTTGTTGCTCCATATCCTTTCCAGCATTTGGTGTTTTTAGCACAGTGTTTTTAAAGAAAAAGTTAACATATTTTCCCCAAATTCCAGTCCTGTCTTAAGTTCATAGTCCCCTAAATTTGTATACAAACCTAGGGATGTTACTAGTTGTATAGACATACATTAATAACCAAATATATGCATGTACATAACAGCAGTGATGATGGTGATATGATGATATCACTTTTTGCCACTTATTCTGTGCCTCAAATTGCATTTTTCATGCATTCTCCTCATTAATGCTCATCATAATAGTATGTTTGAAATATTAGCTATTGACACAGTTTGCACAGCAGTAAATGTTAAACCTGGGTTTCAAATCCAGGTAGTCTAACTCCAGAGCTAATACTTTAAACCACAAAGCACTATGTTTTCTTATATCAATAAATAAATGTGTGTATATGTGTACATGTATATGTGTACATGTATATGTGTGTGTCCCTTCATATGCTCTTTGTTATAGGAAAGATGGAAACAAAAATAGGAAGAATGAATTTAACAGCTTGCTTGAGGAGGTTATCTGTATATGTATATTAATATGTATATGTATATGTATATGTCATTAGGTCAGTATTTCTATGTCAGTGTCTTTAACTCTGCCATTAAACTAGTTATTTAGCAAACCGGATACCAGGTTTCTTAGATTTTATCAGCTATCTTTGTCTGACATAAAGCAACTGCTTCACACTTTTTGCCCTTGCCTTTCTCCTGAATTATTATGGACGGCTTCTCTCTGGTACACAAATTGTCAAACAATCTAAACTTTGCATGGTATACTGCTAATATACTCCAGACACCACTATGTGAGTTTAAATTACCCAATGCCAATAAAATACTCACTTTCCGTGTCAAACAATGTGTGGAAGAAACATGCTTCACTTCTACTTATGGTGGACATGATGAATTGGCTCTATAAACATAGTACTTAGCATGAAAAAACAGTTTTCAGATAAACAGACTATTTTATTCTCTTCATTTTTCTTCCCTGCATATTTTTCTCAAAAGTGTATGAAATATGTTTTGTTGTTGGCTCACTTAGCACTTTCAGGTTAGTTTCTTTAGGATAAACAGGTTTAGATTCCCAAGCAGAACAATGAAAGGAACACTGTGAAACCTGCCTTCTGCATCACCCCAAGGGGATGGAACAAAGTCAGTTGCCTGGTAGAGGTGGTCTTTAAGTAAAGGTCAAATAAAATTGTACTGGAAGTTTAGAGACTAGCTTCATGTGGCTGTTTTAGGTAGGGGGGCTGACCTGGTGAGAACTGGAGGGAAAAAAAAAACAATATTCTAAAGCTAAAGCTCTGTGTTTCTTCTGACTCCTCTCTCCCTCATTCTAAGAAATATGAAATGCCGATTTGTCTGTGATTCATTTCCTCTTCATTAGATTATACAAGGTGTTCACTAAGGTATTTATTGTGGAAGAAGTTTTTAAAAAATTGGAAGAAGTTGAAAGGTGTATCTTAAGGCTGCTCTAACAAGTGATCACAAGCTGAGTGACTTAAAACAACAGAAATTTATTGTCTCATTGTTCTGGAGTTTAGATGTTTGAAATCAAGTTATCTGCTGGGTTGTGCTATCTCTGGAGGCTCTAGATGTTGATCCTTTCTGGCCTCTTCCTACCTTCTGATGGTTTCGGCAAACCTTGGCATTCTGAGGCTTGCAGATGCATCACTTCTATCTCTGCCTTGTTGTCATCACCTCGATCTCTGCCTCTGTTGTCACCACCTCAATCTCTGTCTCTCTTGTCATGTGGTGTTCTTCACTGTCTGTCTCTAGGTCCAAATTTCCCTCTTCTAGGGACATCCATTTTTGGATCAGTGCCCACCCTTATCCAGTATGACCTCATCTGAACTTGATTACAACCGTAAAGATCCTATTTCCAAATAAGGTCACCTTCTCAGGTACTAAGAGTTAGGATATTAACATAGCTTTTTGGAGGACACAGTACTACTCACTACAAGAGGCAGTGATGTATGGTGGGAAGAGGACTAGATTTGGAGCAAAGACGTTAATTACCAACTATTGGCTTGGTGGGAATGGGGGGTGGTTCACTCTCTTCATAACTGCCATTGACTCCACTCATTTTTTTGAATGCATGGTTAAAATCTTTCCAAACTTATGTTAAGTGCTATGCAAATGTAGCTTTCAGAGAAAGTTAGTTCCTATTTGCAGCCTGAGTAGAGGAATTATAGAACCACAACTTGGAATCAGGAGACTCAGGTTTAGTTTGGGCTCCAGGCTGTGTACCCCGGAGTTCTGGACCTTAATCCTTCCAAAATTTGGTCTGATAAATGTAGTGAAATTGCAATTTTATCTATCCAACCAGATCAATTGATATAGCAATACCATAATAATAGGATATGGAGTGGGAGTATTCTTTTTGCTCTGTAACTATATCCCACAGTTAAAGAAATATGAACAAAATACATTGTTTAAAACACCCAAATTGGGGCCAGTTTCTAGAGCTCTGAATCTATATTGTTGTTCTCAGTCCCTGCTAACGTAGTGCTTCATAAACTCCTACCTCTTTCTGTACCTTCCTGGTCCCCATTACATAAGCAGAGGACTGGGGATGGGAATAGGAGCTGGAGACTGGCCAAGTTCTGTGTCCTTAGGTGAGGAGGGATGCTGTGATTTTTCTCCCTACTGCCTTCAGGTGCTCCATGTCTAGCAGAAAGATTGCAGAGCAACACCAAATCCCTCCCTTGTCTTATATTCATATCTTTTACAATATGACTTTTCAAGTTCTTCTAACAACAGGGGTATCTTTCCCCCATTTCTTTCTTTTTTCTTTTTCTTATTGTGTTAAATACATAATGTAAAATTTTACCATCTTAACTATTCTTAAGGTACAGTTAACTGATATGAAAATGTCCAAATTGTTCTGCAGCAATCGCCACATCCATCCCATAACTCTTTATACATCTTGTAGAACAAACGCTATACCTACCCATTCTTAAAAAAACAAACAAACAAAAACAACAACAAAAAAACTCCCCATTCTCCTCTCCTTGTAGCCCTGGAAACCACGATTATATTTTTTATCTTTATGATTTTGATTACTCTAAGTACCTTAATAAGTGGAATCATACAGTTGTCTTTTTTTGATTGACTTCTATCACCATAATGCCCTCAGGGTTCATCCATGTTGTAGCATATTGCAGAGTGTCCTTTTTAAAAGCTGAATAATATTCCATTGTATGTATGCACTAGTTTTTCTTACCTATTCATCTGTTGATGGACACTTGGGTTGCTTTCAGTGAAATACCTACTGTGAATAATACTGCTATGAACTTGGTTGTACAGTGGTCTCTTCAAGACCTTGCTTTCAATTCTTTTGGGTAATATTCCCAGAAGTAGGATTGCTGGATCACACGGTAATTCCATTTCTAATTTTTTGAGGAACCATCATACTGTTTTCTGTAACAATCATACCGTTTTATGTTTCTACCAGGAGTGTGTGTGGGTTCCAGTTTCTCTACAACCTCATCAATGCATATTGTTTTCTGCTTTTTTTTTTATAATGGCTATCCTAATAGATATAAAATGGTATTGCATTGTAGTTTTAATTGTTTGCATTTCCCTAATGATTAACAATATTGAACATCATCTTATGTGCTTATTGCCCATTCATGTATCTTCTTTGGATGAATGTCTACTGAAGTCCTTTGCCCATTTTTAAATCATTTTTTTTTATTGTTGAGTTTTAAGAGTTCTCGATACATTCTGGGTATTAATCTCTTATCAGATACATAATTTGCAAATATTTTCTCTCATTCTGTGGGTTATCTTTTTACTCTCTGGATAATGTTTTTGATGTACAGGTTTTTTTCCCCCTTTTAAGTCCACTTTGCCTCTGTCTGTGCCTTTGGAGTCATAGCTAAGAAATCATTATTAAATCCAATGTCATGAAACTTATGTCCTCTGTCTTTTTATTTTTTTTTAAGTTTTATTTATTTATTAGAGAGAGCACAAGCAGGGCAACAGCAGGCTCCTCATGAGGAGGGAAGCCCGATGTGGAGCTCGATCCCAGGACTCTGGGATCATGACCTAAGCCGAAGGCAGATGCTTAATCAACTGAGCTACCCAGTACCCCCTATGTCTTTTTCTAAGAGTTTTATTGTTTTAGGTCTTACATTTAGGTCCTTGATTCATTTTGAATTAATTCTTGTATACAGCATTAGTAAATAAGGGTACAACTATTTTTTTGCACATGGGTATCCAATTTTTTCAGAACCATTTGTTGAAAAGACTGTGCTATTCCCATCGAACAGTCTTGGCACCCTTGTCAAAAATCATTTGACCAAATATGCAGTGGTTTATTTCTATTCTATTTGTATATCTGTCTTTATGCCAATACTATGCTATTTTGATGACTATAGCTTTTGCACTAAATTTTGAAATCAGGTAGACCCTCTTATTTTGTTGTTCTTTTCCAAGACTGTTTTGTGCATTCAAGACTCCTTGAGATTCTTTATGAATTTTAGAATGGGTTTTTCTATTCATGCAAAACACATCATTGGGGATTTTTTAAAAGATTTATATATTTTATTTTATTTATTTATTTTCTAAAAAGATTTTTATTTATTTATTTTGAGAGAGAGAGAGACACAGAGTGAGAGAGAGCATGAGAGGGGAGGTCAGAGGGTGAAGCAGACTCCCCATGGAGCTGGCAGCCCAGTGTGGGACTTGATCCCAGGACTCTGGGACCATGACCTGAGCCGAAGGCAGTTGCTTAACCAACTGAGCCACCCAGGTGCACTGAGATTTATATATTTTAAAGAGAGAGAGTATGTGTGTATGGATGGGAAGAGCAGAAGGAGAGGGAGAGAGAATTTCAAGCAGACTCCATGCTGAACACAGAGCCTGACATGGGACTTGATCTCGTGACCCTGGGATCATGACCTAAGCTGAAACCAAGAGTCAGATGTTTAACCAACTGTGTTACCCAGGCACCCCAGCATTGGGATTTTGATAGGGATTACACTGAATGTGTAGATTGCTTTGGGTAATGTTGACATTTTAACAGTATTAAATATTTCAATCTATGAATCAGGGATTTGTTTCCATTTATCTATGTTATCTTCAGTATCTGTCCCCCTATAATGTTTTGTAGTTTTCATTGTATAAGTCTTTTAGCTCCTTGGTTGAGTTAATTCCTAAGTATTTTATTCTTTTTTTAGCTCTTATAAGTGGAATTGTTTTTGTAATTTCCTTTTCAGATTTCCCATCCTAGCTCCCACAAGCTGTGTGCAAGATGCTCCAGGAACACATGCAGAGCTGCCTGCCATGTGGCTGGGGGGTGGGGAATGGGTAGCTGCTGCTGTGCTAGGAGCTGAGATTGACCAAACTTAATCTCAATTTATTCTTCAAGACTTCCCCCTCAAGTTGCAAACCTTCAGCAGACCACAGAGTTCCAAAATAATCGTATCAGATGGATTCTGCCCGTGAAATTACTCTCTAGATGGGGAGACAGATTCCTGGTGCTTCCTATTCTGCCATCTTCCCAGACCCTTTGACTCCTCTCTCTTCTTCACTTTCTCTTATATATATGGATTGGCTTCCTGGTTTGCTTCGGACCTTAGAATACAGCATAAGTGAGTTCTGAGTATAGGCCTCTTGCATATTTTCACTTTCTCTCTATAATCCAGGTGCCTTCCTGAGAAACATATGCAAGTTGGCCTCTCACCTCTCAAAGAATATGAAAGACACAAGAATTAAAAGTAGACCTGAGTTATTCCAGGTGGGTTTAGTCAGCCAGTTTCCAGCTGACCTACCAACTGACTATAGTGCCCTGGTGATTATAGGAGTTCAGCTGAGCCTAGAAAAAACTGGTAGAAATTCCCAGCTACTTTTGGATTTATAGAAGTAATACATGGGGGCGCCTGGGTGTCTCAGTGGGTTAAAGCCTCTGCCTTCGGCTCAGGTCATGATCCCAGGATCCTGGGATCGAGCCTCGCATTGGGCTCTCTGCTTGGCAGGGAGCCTGCTTCCCTCTCTCTCTCTCTGCCTGCCTCTCTGCCTACTTGTGATCTCTCTGTCAAATAAATAAAATATTAAAAAAAAAGAAGTAATACATGTTGTTGTTTTAAGTTTTGAGTTGCTTTGTTATGAAGCAATATCTAACTGATACAGGAGTTGATACCTAGAAGCACAGTGTTGCCATAACAAAATCCCAAAATATGTTGTATTGATTTTACAGCAAGGTGGCAGGTATAAGTTGAAAACAATTGTGACCCTTGTAATGCAGGAGCAAAACATTTGCTACAGTTATGGCCTGTGGTATTTGGAAGATAGAAACAGTTCCTAATGCACATGTGGACTTGATCAAGATGATTTCCAGGCCAACAAATTGTCATCTGGTTGCTCTTAGCTGTAGATGATATATAACATAAAGAAAGAGATGAACTAAAGAAAAATTGGCCAGCTAACACACAAAATTTAGAGAGAGTATAGAGGATTTCTTGGTTGGAAAATAAAACTATTTCTTATTTCTAGTCTCTTTTGCCAGTAACAGATTCTTAAAGTAAGGTGAAGCCTGGAGAGAAAGATCAAATTAGATTAAGGCAATGGGATCCTTACTGTTAAGACTTCTGGAAGAATTATGACCATGCTTAATAGACCTTCTCAGCTGGATAAAAAGGGATTTAAGGAAACTTAAAAATGTGGTCCCACAGATGTCTGATCTCAGAGTAATAGTGATTAAATCTAGAAAGTGAAACTAAGAAACAATTTGGGGTGTGACTTTTGCAACATGGAGAATAAGTAGATATATGGAAAGCTCACAAAGTTTTATAGTGGGTTATATTGACAAAAGATCAGCAAAATTGAACTAAAATTGACTAACACTATTCACATTATGAACGTTACTCTGTATTCTCAACTTTATATGCATAGGAATCAAATTGATGAAGCTACTTCTCAGCTGCAAAGTCAGGTCTTTTTTTTCAGAAATAAGATGTGATGGAAAAAGAAGGATATCCAGAGGGGTGCCTGAGTGGCTCAGTTGGTTAAGCATTTGACTCTTCGTTTTGGTTAAAGTAAAAATCTCAGAGTCATGAGATAGAGCCCCACATGAGGCTCCACTCTGGAAATGGAGCCTGCATAAGATCCTCTCACTCACATGCACGCATGTGCTCTTACTCTCTCAAAAATGAATGAATGATACCCAGAGCCAAGAGACAAGAGAGTGGTAGTAAGATCTGAGGAGAATGCTGAACAAGAGAATCATTCTCAAGGAGTAGAACCAAGACATAATCAAGCAGCATTATCCAAACATGGAATGGGGAGAGGTGTTAGGGAGTCTTGTCAATATTTGCCTGGGAGGATTTCGGAACTGACATTGAGCAATGATTACTTTCTGCTTCTCATTCTCCAAGTTTTTAAATGGCAGTATTGCTGTGGTTATTCTGTTCTAGGTTCAGTTTTGTATTTTGGATTATGAGAGGCTTATCTTTTTAGTTTAAAAATCTCTGCATCATATGGGACCACAAGATCTAATGTAGGTCATAATCATGATGCTATGATTAGGTGACATTTGGAAGTCTGAGGAGGTAATGAGTTTATTTTGCATGTGGGGTGGTTGTGAATAATTGTGGCCAGGAGGGCCCTGTGTTAATTTGATTGCAAAAATTACCTTAATTTCTCCTCCTTTTTTAAATCCTTGCTCTTTGCCATCAAGAACAGGAGTCTGCTTCCTACACTTGAATCTGGGATGACCTAATGACTTTCTTTGACCCAAAAAATATAGGAGAGGTGATGTTATTCCAGGTCTACCCCTGTTCCACAAAATGCCTTCCTCTCTCCCTCTTGCAGTCTTGCTACTGTCAAGGGAATAAACCCGGTTAGCCTGCCAGGTGAGAGAAACATGGAGGAGTGCTGAGTGTTCCAGCTAGGCGCCTAGCAGAACAGTCAGTTTCTAGCTTATGTACCATTGCCCCCAGATGTGTGCATGAACTCAGCTTAGACTCAGCAGGACTCTCTAGTGAGATCCAGACTTGTGAGAAATAATAAATGTTGTTTTAAGAACACTACAAATTTGGGCAGTTTCTTATGCTGCAAGAACTAACTAATATACAACCTAAACCAGTTGGGGTGGGGATCCAGTAGACTCCTTCACAGATTTTGGGGATGCCTATTAGAAGGGATGATTAGCATGTATTCCATCATGGGGATTCTGGTTAGGCTGTGAACTTGTCAGTCAACCTCTGTGACTATTTGAACTAGTATCCTAACCAAGAGGAATGACTGGCTGGCTGCTGGGCAAAGGGCCCCCACGGTAACTGCCTGTGGTTTGAATCCCTGGTGCAAGTGGAGGAGGTTAGAACACTCCTTGCTCTAGCTACCCTCACCTATTTGGGAGAAATACACGGCAGGTAGGTGGTGGTGGGAGAGTTATCAGGGAACACCTCCACAGTGCCGGGGAGAGCATTAGGTGAGTCGGTGTTAGGCTTAGTACACTGACAGCCAAAACAGGATGGCAACCAAGTGAAGAAACTCATGCCCTTTTCCCTTCCATTTTTCTATGTCTTCATCCAGAAAGAAGCCAGAACCAGAAAGAGCAGTAAGAGGCAGATCATTCTCACCTTCCTCTCAAAGATTCATGTTTGGTTTTGGGAGTAAAGGGGAATGTGGGATTGGATTTTTCAACTACTCTAAGTTACATTTTTATGACTGAAAGTGATCCCAAATCTATAGGATCTGTGTAAGAGAAACTTAATGAACAGAAAAGATTGAATTGACAGGGATTGGAGGAAACAAAAAACTATTTCAAGGCATAACTGAGGAAGTTAAAATTGTTCAAGAAAATGACTTTGAATAGCTATCAATATTTTACATTTGCATCTGTGTTTTAGTTTATGAAAAAACTTTGTACAAACATCTGTTGGTATGTATCAATAAACATAGATAACATTCATTTATGTGTTTTATAAAGTGTAAAGTTCTATGAAAAGGAAGTGTTCTATTGGTTATAATTTCAAATATTTGCTTTCATATATGCTATTATTTTTTAATTTTTAAAAATTTTTAGAGCTTTTATTTGTTTCTTTGGGAGAGATGGAGATAGTGACAATTTAATACAGATATATTAAATTCTGTTTACAGACTAAATTATTGAATATTTGCTTCATATCTCCTTTGCTGAATATTCCCATGTCTTTTCCATTGCATATTCAATACTGGGGTGAGGTTGCTTAGGTGTGTTTTGCTCTCTGTGTTAGGGTTCTCCAATTAAATAGATCCACTGGATTCATATATATAGAATTGGCTTATGCAGTTACAGAGGCTGGCATGTCCCAAATCTTCAGGGGAGGTTGCCAGACTGGAGATCCAGGGAAAAGCTGGTGTTGTAGTTCAGAAGTCATCTGCTGGCAGAAGTCCCTCTAGCTTGGGGGAGGTCAGTCTTTTTATTCAGGTCTTCAGTTTACTGGATAATACCCAATCATATTATGGAGGGCAGTCTGCTTTGCTCTCAGTCCTCTAATTTTAATGTTAATCTCACCTGAAAACACTCTTCAGTGAGGCATCCAGAATAATGTGTGACCAAATATCTGGGCATCATGGTGCCCAAGATGCCATAAAAATTGACCTTCACATTCTCTTTCTGTCTGTTCTTTCCAGTTTGGGTGTTGGACTAGCTTCTTCCACAAGCTTTTGGGGTGAGTTCTTTGGGCTGTTTTTTTTCTCCTCTTTAATTAAGAATCTAGCAATTCTTTAGTGATAATTTTAGAGTGCCTACAGCAAAACACTGACATTCTACTATTGGTAATAGTTTTTTTTTTCTATTGGTAATTCTTCTTCTTCTTCTTCTTCTTTTTTTTTTTAAGATTTCATTTATTTATTGTACAGAGACACAGCGAGAGAGGGTACACAAGCAGGGGAGTGGGATAGGGAGAAGCAGGCTTCCCGCCTAGCAGGTAGCCCAGAGCAGGGCTCAATCCCAGAACCCTAGGATCATGACCTGAGCCAAAGGCAGATGCTTAATGACTAACCCACCCAGGTGCCCTTCTATTGGTATTATTCTACAATGGACTTCTTCACTCTCTTCATTGTGTACTAATCTATTGGGATAAAATTTTACATATTTGGGTCTTATATCCAGGTATAACATTATTATATTCATACATTTAAATATAAATATTGATTTTCCAAAACATATTTTCAGACTGTTTGGATTCCTCTTCTGTAATGCTATATTGGTATTTAGTTACCCATATTCAATAAAGACGTGATACTATGGGCCTCTTTCTGAGAGCTATTCATCCCTAGGACTGATGGACTCATTACCATACATCTGGCCAATCAAGCATGTCTTCCTCTTGTGTCCTAAGGCCATACTCTATGTTTTTGAAGCTTATACTCATGCAAAACTCTTTACTTATGAGGTCGAATTCATCACCCTTCTTCTTGTTTCCTATCAGTACTTTATTCCTTAAGCTTTTTTGGAAGTCTTTATTTCTGAATAGACCAGAGTAGCTTTCCTTCCTTTCTTCCTCTTTCCCATCCTTCCTTCTTTCTCCCCTCCTTTCCTTTCTCTCCCCTCCCCTCCCTTTCCCTTTCCATTATTTCCACATGGAAATAGCCTTACAACCGATCTGTGTGCTATAAACTTTCATCTTTAATCCAATGGATATAACTGGGTTTATTTTCCCAAAATTCAGTTTGCCTTATAATATATTATTGGTTACATGAAATATTTTTCCCCACATGAAATATATTATTATCTACCTAAAAAAGCTGAAATTTGCTATGACCTTCAAAGTCTTCCACCCTTGGAGCTCTTTAGCTATGCAAGTTCATCTCCTATTATTTCTAAGAACGAACATTCAGTTCAGGCATCGGTAATTTTTTTTTAAACTTTCCCCAAATAATCTGCATGTGCTACACTTTAAGCCTTTGTTCAGAATGTTTTTCCTGCCTTTCACCTGTTTCCCATTCAAGACTCAGAGCAAGTCTGACTTCTTATAAGCCCTGTTCTCTGCCCATTTCCATTGTATCAATCTTACCTGTCAGTCTCTCTATACAAAATTGGGTCTTCTGTCATCAGGTTTTCTTTAATTATTAGGTGAAGATTGCATCTAATAACTAATTATTTATAATCTATCTTTTTTTTGGGTAAGGGTTTTTAGACATTTCCAATATATATATTTTTGAAGTTCATATGCATTTTGACATACTTTCTCTCATTTGATCCTGACCACATTTCTACCAGGGAGGCAGGACAGATATTAATCTTATTTGAAGACAGGAAGACAGGCTAAGAGTCATAGTTTCAGGCCAGGTATCTAGTAATGACAGGATTTTGAGTGCAGGTCTTTTGACTGTTTTTTGTCATTCTTAAATATGCATCAAGACTGTGTATAGATGAAAAGAATGGAGTATGCACATGGAAGCATTTTACATGCTGCATAGAAGTATGCATGTAGGGTTTAAAAAGTTATATTTTATATGCCCCATTTCAGGAGCAGGGATCACATTTTATATTCCCAATATTGATTTGTTCAGCATGTACTTATTGTTAGTTTATTGTGTGTTTGAAATGCACTCAATTCTAGGAATATAAAGATGACAATACATGTTCTTGTTCTTACCAAGTTTACAGTCAAGTGTCAAACAAGTAAGGACAAATATGATACGTAATAATACTATAATGGAGGGATGAAAGATTATGCTGTAGTGGGAGAAATGGAAGGGGCCTAAATTTCTGTTATTTTTGTTCATCTGCAAGTCAGAAAACCTTACTGTCAAAAAGGAAGAAAGGAAATAAGGAATAGGGTGAAGGAGGCAAAGAAGGAAAGAAGAAAATGTGTACTCAAAGTAGAAATAAAACCAACGTAATGAGTATCTGCCTGTCTGGAACTGTGCTAGTCTCTCCGACATATTTAATTATCAGAAAATGTTATGGACTATCATTATCACTGTCACTATAACTGAACTCAAGAGAAATTAAATAACTTCCCCAAAGTTAGACGGATAATGCTGAGTTCAGAGTAATGATAACAAACTATTGTTGAGTCAGATACTAGCTACAAATGTGGTCTCACACAAAATTTTAATTTAAAAGAATAAACCTAGGTCTTTCCCCTCATCTATTTTTTAATTTTAAATACAACATGTGAACCCTCCTGAAATATCAAGAGCCTGAAGTCCATTTTGACACAATATGGTCTTAGTTATAATGGATGAGAAAATGAGAGATATATCTTAGCAAATACAGAAAACATCCAGAAAAGCTTCAGTTTGTGATATTACTATTTTAGGACATTTTGAGAACTTCTGCATACTTAGTCTACTTTGAGAGTTCAACCAGCCATTGATAATTGAATAATAAGCCAGATTTTTGCTAATAATACATCTTGGCTGTGCTTAAGTGTTCAGCTGCCACCAAAAGCAATCTGCTGAGGGTAGAAGGAGTATTACGTATCTGAAATATAAAGATATCCACAGTAGAATTAGCTGGTGGTGATGTTCACCTGCAAAATTACATATTAGTTCTCTGTACCCTGTCAAATATTTAAGTAACAAGTCAAGCTAGAGAGCCTTTGTCAGGCTCTTATTTGTAACCAGATGTACCCTAGACTTTTGTCACCATCTGCATATTTAATCTTAGATATGAAAACATCATATTAATTATAACTACCCCATTAATTACATTGGATTGTTTAGGACGTGAGGTGGCAAATATATCTTTCAGTGCAGGTGGTACGATTTTTAGTAGAACTGTAATATGTATGGCAAGCTGGACAATTTATTTATAATTCATCCTGAGTGAAATTCATTTCATCAAGAAAGTATGTAGATACTTCAATCATTAGAGAAATCAGTCCCCTTCATTGTAGTAATTTTTCTTTTTATAATACATTTTTTTTTCTTATGGAAGAAAAACGACTTTGCTGTAATTGGTTTCTACTATACTTTATTCTTTTATGCATACACCTGTCTTCTTATCTGCATGTCTCTCAGATTTAAGGCTGCAGCATTGGCTCTAGTTCATGGTGGTATTTGTGATGCACTATGGATTGAATTGAAATCCTTTGAACTCATTTAGGCTGTGACATTTTATGGCAGATTAATTAAAATGATTCGTAGTTACTTTAGCCTCAGTGGGAAAAGAGAACAGGTTTCTGATATGAAATTCTCTCTTTGGCCTCCTTTGCTTCCTGCCTGATTATCTTAGCACTCTGCATTACCGTGTTTCCTTTGCATAAATAGGGAATTAGTGTTTGTGGATAGAAATGTCTGTGGATAGAAAGTGTCTGTGGATAGAATCAGAACCCTTGCAATACCAAGTGTTTGTAAACCAGTATCTAGCCTTGGCAGGTGAGAATTCTACCACTGAACCACCCATGCAGTATCTAGCCTTGAATCAAGGGACACACTAACTTGCTGGGAATGAAGCATCACAAATGCTGGATCAGGCTCTGTTGTTAAAATTTGTTCCAGCAATGCTTTAGACCAACCTGCTTGAAAAGTGAAAAGTGGAGAACGCCTTATGCCACAGCACCAAGTTGCTAAGAAACTAACTCCCAGGAACTATTTCATTCTAGACTGTTCAGATGCACCATGGGTAACATGAAATTCTTCCACTCTCTTTTCTCAGACTGGTAATCCTTATTATGTATGAATCAGGAAGTGACAGTTGCCTCCTGTCTCATTACCCATGGACATTTAAGCTTCATTCCTAATTTACAAACGTTTTTGTTTGTTCTGGGCAATCCAGTGATTATGTGAAATATATCTAATAGAATACCATATTAAGATGAACAGAATGTTAACTCCTGGTTACTTTATTAGCTGATTTTTCAGTCTGTTTCTCTTTAAATCTTTGTCCTCTTTTTTCTCCTCTTCCTAGATTTCTGCTCCCATTTGATTATTTTAACTCCTCATTGGCTCTGGTAGAAAACTGAAAATTAGACTTTGCCCATACTTGTTAACAGTAATTGTATGGATGAGATGACATACGTTGTTTGTTTCAGTTGCCTGTTTTGGAGAGTACTACAATAATTACTACCCTTTTTTTTTTTTTTTTTTTTGAAGAGTAATTGATGTACAATGTTGTATTAGTTTTAGGTGTGCAATATAATGATTTGGTATTTATATATTTTATGAAATGGTCACCACAGTAAGTCTAATTACCATCTTCCACCATACAAATTTGTTGCAATATTATTTGACGATTTTCTGTGCTACAAATTACATCCCTGTGTCTTATTTATTTTGTAACTGGAAGATTGTGCCTCTTAATCCTTTTCATGTATTTTGCCCATTCCCCACCCCCTCCTCTCTGACAACCATCAGTTTGTTCTGTGTATTTGTCTGTGTCTGTTAATAATTGTTCTGTATGTTTTGTTTTTTTAGTTTCCACATATAAGTGAAATCATATGGTATTTGTCTTGGTCTTATTTCACTTACGGTAATACTCTCTAGATCCATCCATGTTGTCACAAAGGGTGAGATTTCTTTCTTTCTGTGTTTGGGGAATTTGGTGCTTTAGTTTACTGGTCTGATGACCTCTCTGAGATACAGTCTCTTCTTCCTTTGTCTCCACAGATGGCTATATACCCTAAAATGTTTTTTTTCTAGTCTCCTCTCACCAGTTGGTGACTGAAAAGTCCCAATGTGGCATCCTTTTGACTCATGTGAGATTTATGAATCCTGGAGTGCTGACTTCTGAGAATATAAATTAGTTGTTCCAATGTAGTATCTCTTTCAGGTTCACTCACTTCTGGCCATCTCCTGGCCACATCAGGCACATCTGCTTCTTGATCACTTTGCCACATTCAGGAAGAAGGCAGGTGCTAGTCTCCAGTTTGGGAGTTGATGGACAGAACACCATGACAGGAGAAATAAGTTAAATGTTCTACCACTACCAACCTCACCCAATGGAGAAAAGGGGAAAGAGCTAGTTATTTCATGATTTAATTCTCCTCGGGAAGACAACCCTCCCTTGTTGGCAGGAAAAATTACTTTTCAGAGACTTATTTAAACTGTGAGATTCTAAGACCATGACTCAAATTTCCTTTGACCATGACTATACAGAATTTAGCATCTTTTATTTTTAACTTTTAGCCATTTCAGCAGATATCCTCTGACCAGTTAGTAGCCCCTTGGGGGCAGAAATACATCTCTGGTACTTTATGTGGTACTCTGTGTTTAGGGAGATAAATGAATAGATATGTGTTATGCACATACACAGATTATGTGTTATATTCCTATGTTTAAATAAAGTGATTACAAGTCTTAATGACACTTGGTAACAGGTATTTAATGTTCAGGTATAGACCCTAAGAGGAGCTGATCTCTGTCACAGGATGTTCCTCAAAGAGCTCAATAATAAAACCAATATGAAATTTTTGTATGTTAAAAAATTAAGGTTCTAGGACCCCACCACTACTGAATCAGAAAAGGAAGGGGCATACTGGAATCTCAGTTTTAAATAAACATCAGACATGATTTTCATGCAGGTGAAGTTTGAGAATCACTGTTGTAAGCAGTGGGAAATTGTTGATGAATTCTGAGTAAGAATGCAACAGGACAAAAGCAGTGTTTTCATATGCCAGGTTGGTATGGAGGATGCACTGGAGGAGGGAAAGAGGGTAGATACTTAACGGAAGACCTCAGGTAGGGAGCCTTATAATTGTTCAGGTGAAAAAGTAGATTTGTTGGTGTCAGCATGAAAGGAAATAGAAAGATGAGTATGAGAAACATGAGTTACTGTGAAATCCTCACAGAGAGAAGGCGTCAAAGGTGATTCCAAGCTTTTAAGCTTGGATGGTGGGAACACTGATACTCCCCTCTTCACAGTGAACATAACTGCAGGGGAGGATAATGGCAGCTGCTGCCTGTAAATCCATGCTGATCTGTAGGAGGTTTCATATCCCACACGTGTGAGTCATGCTCTGTTTTGGCGTACGCATACCCATAACAAAACTCAGGCTCTGCTCTGCGTGTGATATCTCCCTACCCTACTCAGGAGGTAGAGGCAGAGTTAGAGAGGTGGATAGAGCTCAGCGATGCTGATGCTGCCATGTTTAGGATGAAGTCCGCCTTTAAGCCTTATCTAGCATTTATCCAACTAAGTGATTTTATTTCAAAGCATTTTTAATTGCTTATAATGTAATTAAAATCTTTCATATGTTTTACAAACACATTCCATCTAATCTCAAAGCAGCATTCTGGGCTAGGCTGGACAGGAGTTCTCATTATATCCATGAGGAGAGTTCCCATGTCTGCACTTCCTTTATATGGCATACGTCTCAATTCCCTCCCCTCTGCTATGTGGCCTTAAAAAGGCCCAGTGGAAATGTTGCCTTTTTGGAAGTTTACTCAGTTCCCCTTGATGATCTCTTATTATTTTATTTCAGTTGCTCTGTTTTATTTCATTGCCCTGTGGTTATTTATTACTTTTCAATCTTTCTGTCATTAGACTCCAGACCAGGAGAGCATCTCTGAACCAAGGCTGTGATTATCTTTGTTCTTAGTAAGACCAGGGGTGTCAGAGTTGAGAAGGTATCTACAAACTTGTCTCATCAGATTCTGGTCGAAGAGATGATCTTTTCAGTGGGCATGAACAGATTCCTGCCATACCATATTTAATCCTACAGTCTGGGGAATGAATCCCAGACAGTAAAAGAGTCACAGAAACTGCAATTGTAGAAGATGGAAAGAGAACACACCTAGGATTTCTTGATTATTGGTCCTGAGGGCTTTTCCCTTAGCTCAGCCTGTTTTATTTTAGTGAAGAGATAGTTGTTGCAGGGATCTCACTTAAGATACTTTCAGATTATCCATTGTATTTCAAAACCTGCCTAATTGCATTTCATGAAATATGCTATTCACTAAGTATGTTATACATAATTCTGATACACCTTTTCCCTTTCATCAGTTTAGGAAATGCAGTGAATGTGCTTTATTAATTCGAGCATCCCACAACGGCTTGCATTGTCATTATCTATGACATTTTACAATTTTTTTTTTGGACTTTTTCGAAAACATTCATAGCTGAATCAGTTTTTATCTATGGTTGAATTTAAAACGCACAGGGACCATTTTAAATGCATTGTGATAGTGCATATAGGCAACATTTACCTGATTCCCTTCATCCTCTAATTTTATCATTCTTTTGAAAAGAGCTATTGATTGTGTTGGGCATGATTTGTTCTTTATAAAACCACGCTGCTTATTGCTCATGGTTCCATCATCCTCCAGATTTTGATAAATTTCATCTCATTGGGCCTGTTTCATTATTTTACTGTTGATATTAGACTTACCAGGCTATCATTTTCAGCTTCACTTCTCTTGCCTTTAGTGAAATGTGTACTTGCCCCCCATATACTCTAAGATTATCTGTCTCTGTTATGCAGTAGATGTTACAGTGACTGAAATTTCACTACTTGAGACTTACACAATATAGAAAGCACAATTATTACAGAAAAGCCTCTTTTAAAATGCAAACATTGTGGGAAGTGTGACACACCTTTAACACTTTGGTGACAGTTTTAATCACCTTGTTTTATATTGAAGTAACATCATGAGGACACAGAGAGCACTCAGGAAGCAGGGATATTAAAAGCAGGGAGGGATGGCAAGAGGGAACAAAGGGCAAAAGAAAGGTTGTCAATTCCAACTTCTTGTCCTCTAGGATTTTTTTTCAAGGAAGGGATCTTACTAGGGATAATTCTTCTGCCCTCATCCTCTACAAACATTCTTATAATAATGCTGGACCAAGAATTAAATACAAAATATAATCCACATTAAATTTAGGAAAGAAGAACATCCCTAATGCACAAATGAACTTTAGGGCAAGCAATACTGAAAAAATACACGTAATTTGAAAATGTCTATATCCCAGAAAATAGTATAGATTCTCTATAATGATAATAACAGCTAACGCGTTTTGGAATACTTAGCTGTATGCATGTTCCCACTTAATTTTCCTGGTGAGCTGAGGGAGTAAATGCTGTTATTGTTTGCAGTTTAACCATGAGGAAAGTGAAGCACAGGCTTCCTCATAAAGCTAAAATGGAGGGCCTGTGATTTAGACCCAGTCTGACAGAGTACCACCTTCTGTGCTCAAGCTATGGCTGGCAGTGGTAATTCTTTCTTCTGGTGTCTTAACTTTCTATTATAACCTTGGAGGGATTCAGGCTTTCATCTGGTACTTATACTTACTTGTTCTACTTAGTTTTGTCTATTTGTTGTTATTGGTAAACATAGCCTTTCAAACTATGGTATACAAACATAGCCTATCAAATTATGGTATATAAAATCAAGCGGGGAAAATGGACTTACTGTATAATGGAGGTGCCACTTATGAAAGCCTATGGAAGAAATTAAAAAGGCTTCCAGTCATTTTTAATGCAGTGAAAATTTATTAATTTAAAGTGAACAAATGTGACTTCTTAATGTGGTTGTTTGGAGGGGTAAGAATGTTAACCATAGTGTCTTAATAAAAACAAATCCTTATGTAATGACTAGAGTTTGAAAATTACCATACTGGATATAGAGATCTAAAGAAGTAGAAAAGCTAATACAACAGTTTATTCAGTCCTGATTAGGCATAGTAATATTTATATTTTTATTCAGTCATTTATCTGCCTCTTATTTCATTCACTTGTTTGATAAACCATTGGATGCCGGTTGATATCTGGGATATCTAGTTCCATCTAATAAGAAAGAGAACAGGATTATGATACAGTTAGTCTGAAAAGAGCTACAGTACATATAGAACTAATAAAGAAAGGAAAGTCTAGCCCTTGTATGGTCTGTGAACACTATTTCAGGAGTTTTTTATATTTTGTTATTAATTCAAATGTTTACTTTTCCAGTACACACATATCAGGTTATGTCATGAGTTTTCTGTTCCCATTAAGAACATGCAATGTAGTGATCAGTTCTTGCTGATGCATATTAATGTTGGTCAAATGATGTGGATGGTTTTATCAATAAAATAAAATAAAATAAATAAAATAATTTACAATGTAAATATATTAGAAATTGTTCTCAGATATTTTGAGAGTAGGATTAAACCCTACCGTGCAATTTAATACCTAGCAAAACAGCATTCTTTTCTTAGAAGTATGTGTTCAATTTGATTACTCAGGGCTCAGACTATAAATAAAGATATTATTATCAAGATGTAATAGGTTCATGATAATATTCCACAATCTTACTTGTTTTCTTTTGTATATATTACAATTTGACACTTGAAGTTACCTCAGAACACTAGAAAAAAAATGGAATTATCTAATTGTCCATCAGTCTGAGCCATTAAAATTGTGCCTAGAACCTGAATTGGAAGCATAAGTATAGTTTTCTAATGTGTGATATTTTAGAGCATTAATGTTATTTATTTTTATTTTTCTCTCCCACAGCAGTAGACAGATTCCACTGATACAATTACACTGTTCAAGATAACAAATTATTTTTCATAGTTTTGATCATTTCCCTTTTTTTTTAATATGAATAAGCTTATTAAGACATTTTATTTGCAACTATAAAGACTCCCATAAGCCACTCTTTACAGCCTCCATCTTTTATTCCCTTTGTGAAAATGTGAAGTCCTCACAGCTGCTTTAGAGACTAAAAAGCTCTGATTTGTTTGAAAAAGCTTCAGTGCACATAGGCAATGTTTAAAGAGGCTTTGGCAAAATTAAAAGTAGAAAGCTTTTAAAGCAGATGTAGGGATTCTGTCAACTGTGAAGCAAGTCCAAGATGGCAGAGTACATTGGAAAACCATCTAACTTGAATCATCAGGTGCTTCTTCTTGAGGTTAGTCTGGTATTCTGTTTATTGACTAAAGGCCCTTACCATCCTGGACTAAATACAACCCTATCTTCAGGGTCCTCCAAACTGCTTTGCTAAATAATGGTGGTTCAAAATAAGAAAAAAAAGCAATTAAGTGTAACTGTACTTACGTATATTTTGCCAAAACAATAAGAACTTATTTCTATGATTTTGGAAGGTCTTTTTAATCATCAAAGAGAATTAAAATTATGTTGTCATATTTTTCTTTTGGTATTAAAATATTTCTTTCACTTTAAAGTATTATTTCAGTTCTCTTCAAAAATATTATAGTATGCATAATAAAATTTCATCTAATAATAGGAGAAATGATGTCAGTTTTTTTATTCTGTATTTACTAAATGTGGATTTATATTCTGTGCTAGATGCTGTGGAAGTTATAAAAGGTAATAGGCAAAATCTCTGCCTTCAAAGAGGATATGTTCTCTCCTTGGGAAAGAAAATAAATGCGTATTTAAGTAATTAAATAACAATGGAAGGAAGTCTAAAAAATATACTGAGCTCTTTGTGCTAGAAAATGCTAATAACTACATACCAAATGATTTACATAGTTAGAATAATCTTTTAGAACATTATAGCAGGAGGTAGAAATGGCGTAGAGGACGTTCAGATTTTGGAAAAAAAAAATTGAGATTTTATATCTGGCCCTGATACTTACAAGTTGACTTACTTTGATTTCCCTGAGATAATTCCTACTTTATGGGGTCCTTTTAACCATTGAGAAAATAGAAGTCAAGCATCCAGCTTGATAAATGTGGACCTGCCAAGTCTTAAAACAGTTATTTATTTTTTTACTGAGATAACATGCTTGTGTGGAGGATCAGGTAGACTCATCCTTTTTCTTCGCCAAGAGAAGAAAGAGAATAGAGAATCCAAGTGGAGAGGAGTGGTCTAAAGGTGAGTATTAAAAAAGTTTAAGGAAAGGAAGAAGGAAAACTAGTTGACAGAATATCTTCTAGTTCATCACTGCTCAAAATGGGATGACGAATTAATGTTGCCCCATGGACTACTTACACTGCAATTTGCACAAGAATTGAGAGTTAAGTGTTTAGAATTTTTTATAGAAATATGATAGAGTAATTCTATGTTGATTTAGTAATAATGTTTGGGGTTTTATTTTTTTATGTCTTCATGGTTTTTCCTTGTCATCTTTCTAATAATTTATTTTTATTGAGTTTTACAGACATAAGTTTGCAGTTGGTTCTTTAAGTACTTTTTAAAAAGACCTATTGGAGAAGATTTGAATTCCATTAATTGAAGGTTGATGTTTAACAGAATTTTTTTTTTTTAACTAACTGCACAGTTCCTCCTGTTTTCCAATTACAATGTGTACAATATGCTACTGTCAATATGATATTGGCATCTGGGGCTTTGAGGACTTCATGGCACCAGCCTGTTTATGACTACTCAAATGAAAGACTTCCGGGAGACAGGGGAAATTGACAGAATTTTTGCCAGTGTCATAGATGAGATGGAAAGCTTACAAACAAATCAGTGAAGTTTAATAATGCAGAATATCACAGCAGCAAGGGAATACTAGTTGTCCAACAAATAGCACTGAGGCAAATGCCAGGTCCTCTACAATACTCACAGGACCACGGACACATTGATTCAGGCTGGCCCATGCTACTCAGGTAAACACCAGCAGTCAGCATTTCCTTCCCTGGTGACTTATTCTATCCAGTCTCAGTCTGGTAAATACCTTGAGGAAGTTAAGACCAAAAAAGAAATGTCTGGCATTGAAGTAAACCAGGTGGGAAGGGCAAGAAGGACTTGTACAAACAAAATCTCTGCTTCCTGCTCCTATTTCCTTCTAACTTGTGACTGCTGTGTGTATGTGTGTGTGTATGTAAAGTTCCCATGCACGATTGCTGAGATTCTTAGATTATAGATGTCAGGAGTTTAGGATGAGCTATTTTTGTATCTGATGGTTGAAAAATCAGGCAAATCTGCACTAACTGACAACACTCAGTCTATAGACTGCAAGTAAACTGTCAGTGAATGCCTAATTTTGTTTCTTCCTTTTCAAAGGAAAAACATAGTTGGCAAAGTCATTTATTTGCCTATCAGTTGTAATCTTCTATTTCTACAGGATTTTCAATAGCTATAAGATACACTTTCACCAACATATTCTTCTGTTTGTTAATTTTTCTCATTCTTGAATGAGAAAAGACCAAAGATAGAATGACTTAATTAATTATAGGATCCCCAGAAAATTATTTTAGTGTTGTTTTTTTTTTAACGTTTTGTTTGGAGATAGCCATAAATTCATACTCAGTTGTACAAAATAATACAGTTATTCCATGGAAATGTCACTAAATTTCCCCCAAAGGTAATAATCTGCATAACTGAAGTACTGTATCACAACCAGGAAATTGACATTGATGTAATCCACAGAACTAATTCAGATCTCATCAGTTGTACATGCATGCACATGTATATGTATGTGTATACTTAGTTCCCTGCAATTTTATTACATCTATAGATTTGTGTAACTACCACCACAGTCAAGATTCAGAACATTTGTATCACGAGGATCTCTTGTGTTATCAGTTTATGACTAGAATCACTTTACTCCTTTTCTCTCCCATAATCCCTAGAAAGCAGTAGTCTGTTCTCCATCTTTATTATTTTGTCATTTCAGAAAGGTTATGTAAATGGAATCACATAGTATGTGAGATTGAGTGATTGGCTTTTTTAGTTAGCATTATTCCTTTGTGATCCGCCCGGTTATTGTGTGTATTAATAGTTTATTCTTTTTTATTGCTGAGTAGTATTCTGTGGTAATGAAGTACCACAGTTTTAAATCTTTCATTTCCTGTTGAAAGACACTGTTTCTTTACAGTCTGTTCTTCATGATTGAAATATGTTCTCCTCCATCATCTTCTTTTAGAAGCATAGTAGACATTTACTAAGTGTTCATGTGTACCAGGTGGTATGCTAGACATTTTTCATGTGCCAACTTACTTAAAGACTAACTCCATGCAGTGGATTCTGTTATCTCTGCTTTATACTTGAGAACATCCAGGTTCAGATAAGTTAAGTAGATTGTCCAGGTTACCATGCAAACAAACAGTAGAAATGGTATGTGAACTTGGGCAGTTTAATTCTAGTACCTATAATTTGATCTCATCATTTTCCAAAGTAACAAATTAAATACAGTTATAGTTTTATATTTAATTACTCTTACTTTTCCCAATGTATAATTTCATATATTTGTCCAAAATTTCTGAGTACATAAGTAAATAATGAAAAGAGATCAAAACATATCTGACATATAAATTGAAAACATTTACTTAAAATGACTGTTGTTTACTCCTGAATTCCAACTTTATATTGTCATCCCATAGAGATCTTAGTTAAGCAAAGGGATTTGTAAATGTTTGTATCCTTTAAACTATTCCTTGGGCTTCAGCGATGGGTGCAAAGTGGGTGGTGAAGAAGAGTAGTGTATGTGCGGGGTGGTGAAGATGGAGAAAGCTAAGTGTAGAATTCTGAGTTAATGAATTTACAGTTGTTTCAGGGGCAGGGCCCTTCATTGGATCTCTCTTCTATATTGGGTGATGTTTTCTATATCAGGAAGGAAGGTCAGATCACCCTGGGAGACTTGGGCTTTTCTTCTGTGTCTGATGCTTATCTCCCCCTTGACTCAAAGTTTCCTTTTTAGTGAGTATGTCTAGCCTGAAGTACTAGGGGGTGATCTCAGTCCCTGATAGAGTGACACTGTGGGCAGCAAGATCTCGTTTATGGGGATTAGGCAGCAAGTGACCCAGGCGCTCTTAAAAGCTGCTTATGTGCAGGAATGGCAGTGGGGCCATCACTGGCAAGCTGAAGTTTGTCTTTCTGTGGAGACACTGAAAAGCCTTGTTTGGGTGATTCCGAAATACAGGGGTCACAGTCTGCATGCTTAACCAGAATTTAAGCATATGGTATGTGAGAGATAGGGAGTGAAACAGTGAAGTGTACCCAGCAATTAGGTGATGAATATGGAAGAGCACTATAACTTGAGGGGATGGGAGGCCCACTAATTCATATAAAAAATCTGAGTGATGAATCCTGAGTGGGTGAAGGGACCAAAGTGGATGTCACCACTTTGTATGGGAAATACAAGGTAAGCAAGAGGACAGGAACTCTGGCAGGTTCTTTCTTCTCTTGTTTGTCTCTTTTGATCCTTAATGGAGTTACACTGGCCCTGGTTAGGTCTCAGGTTGAAAATTTCAATAACTATCACTCAGCAAGATTTATAACAAGACCTGATAAGGCTGTGATGTTGTGTAAAACACATACAGCACACAGAATCAACCTCAACTCTCATTCTGATTTTGCAAACTCCTTTGGATAAATCACTTCATCACTCAGGGTTCTTACACAGAAGATAACTAGCATAATTTTGAGTGATTTTTCAACATTCAAATCATAAAATTCTGTGAAAAATGCTGTAAATATTTCCGTGTTCTGTTGAAGTATCACACTTCATTACTAATACTGAAATTATTTACAGTTAACTCATTTCAAAGTTATTTTATTAATGTTTTACTGGATACATATATCTTCAGAAGGTAAATATATACATGTACATTTATATATGTATATAAGTATGTCCATATATATAATTTCATATGATTTCTTCATTATTACAAAATGTGTAAAGAAGACTCCTTCTGGGGCATAGCATTATTGGCTTTCAATATTTGCCTTAAATCTACTGAAATAAAAATGATACTTTTTTTTATGCTGTTTTTACTCATATTTCAACTGTGAAAGCGAGATTCCACACAGGAAAAGTAAAGGTAGTACTGGGTGACCAGATGCTGTGAAACAGGCAAAATCCATTTGCTGAATGGAGTGAACTGTGTGCTGGAGGAATAGAGAAAAGGGAGTGGCATTTGACTAAGAGGAGTACTAGAGGTCCCAAAAGCTCGCAAGCTATATTTTTTTTTCCTCAAATATTAACAAGTACTTTTTTTTTTTTTTTAATGCTTTGTGGCTATTCTGATCAGCCTCAATGAATAAGTTGTAACAGCAAATTTTGACTTTGGTATTTACTTCTGATTATCTTACTGATCATTCCACCATTTTGATGAGCAAAGCAGTTCACACATGTTAAGAAAACAGTATATTGGAATATTTCTATTTATGGAATAAGCAATTGTTATAATAAGGCTAGCTTATGTTGATATAATAGTTGTAGCAAAGAAATTACCTGTTTATTATAACAGAAGAAGTAGAACAGCTGCTTTTAATTTTTCCAACTTCAGATGAGGAAACAAGCTCAAGGAGTTTAAGGACATTGACCAAGGCATAGCAGTAACAAGGGTTCAAGAGGAATCTCGATGTTCTGATTTCTGATTATTTGATTCCTGAGCTGGTTATTTGATTCCTGAGTTATCTTTTCCTTCCCTTCACTATTTACACATTTTTTTATCATAAAATAAATTGAAAACAACAATGATCATTTAGGACCTGTCAGGCTTCTCTGTGCTCTTTATGGTTTTGTGACAGCTTATTAAAGTTGAAGCATCTGATGAACCATGAGAAAAATCTTCAGAGTAGTAGTCGAAGGATCTTATGACCATTTCAAGAATGTAAAAGAGTGAAGAAGCTGGAGAGAGGGAAAGTGACTTGTGAGACCTCTCTGGGGAGTAGGGATGGTATATGTGTAGCTCCTGGGCTCCTAGGGAGGTGAGGGGTGCTGTGGCCTCCGCTGGTTCCTCAGCCTCAAGTTAAAGAAGTCAGGCTTGTAGCAGCTCAGAGTACTGTAGGTGGTTTCTCTTCGTTCTTGTCTCAAGCCTGAAAGGCAGACAGAGAGAGTGTGTTACTTTTGGCTGCAGTAATCCCTGGGAGCAAAGGATGAGTTTGCATTTCTCATGGATGAAATGAAGCCAAAGAGAGAAAGAGCTGATTAAAATTCTGTCTAACCAGGAGTTAGGGATAAATAGGTAGAGCTCAGAATAGTTTTAGGGCAGTGAAACTACTCAATGGCATACTATAATGGTGGATACATGTCATTATACCTTGGTCAAACCTGTAGAATGTGTGCTACCAAGAATGAACTCTGATGTAAACTGTGAACTCTGGTGATGACAGTTGTCAGTGTAGGTTCATCAGTTGTAACAGTTGAACATCCCTCTGGTGGGGAATGTTCAAATTGGGGGAGGTTATGTAGGTATGTGGGCAGGGAGAATTTCTTTACTTGTCCTTTCAAGTTTTGCTATGAGTCTAAAACTGCTCTAAAAAAAAATAAAGTCTATTAAAAAAAATTTAAAAATCCTGCCTAAGAGGACCACTTCCAACGGTGAACAACACCAACAACAAGAGGATCCTAAGTCCCAAGTTGACAACCTAGGGAGAAGCAGGAAAACAGTTAAATCCTTCTCCCTCCCCAGCCCCCAGGTTCCGACCCCAGCTGGGGTAGGAATAAGGGGTGTTTTATTTTTGAATGAGGAATGGAGTGTAGATTAATATATTGAACTGGATACTTTTAATTATGACTAGAGATTGTTAGTTTATAACTTAAAAGAATTGAACATTCTTTTTATTATTTAAAAATGTTTTAATGGATTATCAGTTTAGTGCATTTCTTTCCATTTTGTTCTTTTACTACTATGTGCATCATTTTATATTTTGCTTTTGTGTTTTCCTATAATGAAATTATCATATGTATGTCCATGCTGTTATGTAATCCTCATAATCACCATTTTAATGATAGCATTGAGTTCCCTTATGAATGCCATAATTTGCTTTCTCATTCCTGTGCTGTTGGATATGCAGGCTATTTAGAAATGACCTTTCCATGTTTTAAGGTTGAATGTCTGTTTGTTTTTAGGATACGGGCTTACTATCATTAAGATTTTTACAACACTTTATAAGTATTGCTTTTAATTATAAATTGCTCTCCAAATTGAAGTTTCAATTTCACTGTTTGCAAATACAAATGAGAGAAAATTTCTGCTATTCCCAAGACAGCTTTGGGGGTTATCTTTTTTAAAATTTTGCTAATTTGGGGTGCCTGGGTGGCTCAGTTGTTAATCATCTGCCTTTGACTTGGGTCATGATCCTGAAGTTGTGGGATCAAGCCCTGCATCAAGCCCTGCATCAGGCCCGCTCAGTGGGGAGCCTGCTTTTCCCTCTTCCACTCCCCCTGCTTGTATTGCTTCTCTTGCTGTCTCTCTCTGTCAAATAAATAAATAAATAAATAAAATCTTTTTTTTAAAAATTGGCCTATTTAACTACTACATTTTCATTGTAGTCTTGACTTACATTTTTTTGATAACTAGTGGGGCTTGGTGCTTTTAAAACTAATTTTGTACACCAGCAGTATCATCTGCTTTATTTATTAAAAATATTTTTTCCAAATATGAAATAATTAGAAAAATATTAAAATTCTAATAGACATATATTAAAAGAACATAAATAGGTAGCACACTAGGTTAGAATTACAACTATGAAGTAAACATGCTAAACTCAGTAGTTGTCAAATAAATGCAAATTAAAACAATAGTTTGGTTTCTGAAAGTATTACCTGTTTGTTTATTAATTATTCTTTGTAAATTTGAACCCAGTCTTCTCTTTCCCTTTTACTTTCTACAAACTTCTTCAAATGCAAGCATTTTTATTTTTAAGGACTTAAATATGGGATTTTTTTCTTCTTTTTTTGGTATGTTTGTTTCATAAAAAATCAGACTCTCTTCAAAAAAGATATATATTCAGATCAGTTTTGTATGATTTTTCTTACTAAAACTTTTTAACTCATAAAAAGTGAATTATGCTGTATGGTATGAACTGAAGATATGAGTAGATCTCCCTCCCCCTAGGTCATATATTGGAAGATCTTTTCATTATTCCTTGATATGTGATGCCTCTTTTATCATATATATAATATAATTTCTATTTGGTCACTTCTTGCTGTACTCTGTATATCTATCTGTAGACAAATAGACCAATGGTTTAATTATAACTATATAATTTGTTTTTCTTTTGAAAAATTTCTAAGATGTTCTCTGATCTGGTAATTTAAACTTCATCTGTTAGAGTATTTCCTCAGTATTCAAATTGTATCCCATTACAATTTTAATCTGATCACATAAAACTTTGGATTAATTTGGCAAGATTTAAAACCTTGATATTAACACTATTGTGAAATATGAAAGAATAATGGAGATGCTTTTTTTCTTAGAAACAAATATAAAATAGTTCTTTATAGTTTTATCCCTGTAGTTTACTCACATTTTTAATTAGGATAATTCCTACTTAATTTTTTATTGCTATTTCTTTTTGTTTTTTTAAAAAAAGATTTTATTTATTTATAGAGCACACAAGATGTGGAATGGCAGAGGGAGAGGGAGAGAGAATTCTCAAGGAGATTGCTCACCGAGTTTGGAGCCCAATGCAGGTATCCATCTCATGACCCTGAGATCGTGACCTGGGTCAAAATTAAGAGGCAGATGTTTTGGCTTCCTGGGTGGCGGAGTTGGTTAAGCCTCAGTCTCTTGGTATGGGCTCAGGTTGTGATTTCAGGGTCATGAGATCAACCCCACATTGGACTCTGTGCTCAGCTGGGAGGCTGCTTAAGCCTCTCTTGCTCTCTTCATCTGCCCCTTCCCTCCCTAATATAGCTCTCTCTCCCTCTCTCAAATAAGTAAGTAAATCTAAAAAAAAAAAAAGGTCAGTTGCTTAACTACTTGAGCCACCCAGGTACCCCTTGTTGCTATTTTTTTTTTTAATTTTCTTTCTAAAGATTTATTTTATTTATTTTTGAGAGAAAGTGAGCACATGCATGAGAGCATAGGAAAGGGCAGAGGGAGGGAGGAGACAAATCCTCCAAGCTGACTCCTCACTGAGCAAGGATCCCGAGGCAGGTCTTTTTTTTTTTTTTTTTTTTAATTTAATTTAATTTTTTCAGTGTTCCAAGATTCATTGTTTGTGCGCCACACCCAGTGCTTCACGCAATACATGCCCTCCTTAATACCCACCACCAGGCTCACCCATCACCCCAACCCACTCCCCTCCAAAACCCTCAGTTTGTTTCTGAGTCCACAGTCTCTCATGGTTCCTATCCCCCTCTGATTTATCCCAGTTCACTTTTCCTTTCCATCTCCTAATGTCCTCCATGTTATTTCTTATGCTCCACAAGTAAGTGAAACCATATAATAATTGACTTTCTCTGCTTGACTTATTTCACTCAGCATAATCTCTTCCAGTCCCATCCATGTTGATACAAAAGTTGGGTATTCATCCATTCTGATGGCTGCATAATATTCCATTTTATATATGGACCATATTTTCTTTATCCATTTGTCTGTTGAAGGGCATCTTATTCTTTACACAGTTTGGCAACTGTGGCCATTGCTGCTATGAACATTGGGGTACAGATGGCCCCTCTTTTCACTACATCTGTATCTTTGGGGTAAATCCACAGTAGTGCAATTGCAGGGTCATAGGGTAGCTCTATTTTTATTTCTTAAGGAATCTCCACACTGTTTTCCAAAGTGGCTGCACCAACTTGCATTCCCACCAACAGAATAAGAGGGTTCCTCTTCCTCCACATCCTCTCCAACACATGTTGTTTACTGTCTTGTTTGATTTTGGCCATTCTAACTGGTGTAAGGTGGTATATCAATATGGTTTTGATTTGAATCTCCCTGATGGTTAATGGTGATGTTACCCATTTGTATGTCTTCTTTGGAGAAGTGTCTGTTCATGTCTTCTGCCCATTTTTTGATGTGATTATCTGTTTTGTGTGTGTTGAGTTTGAGGAGTTCTTAATAGATCTTGAATATCAGTCCGTTGTCTATAGTGTCATTTGCGAATATCTTCTTCCATTTCGTGGCTTGCCTCTTTGTTTTGTTAACTGTTTCCTTTGCTGTGCAGAAGCTTTTAATCTTGATGAAGTCCCAAAAGTTCATTTTCACTTTTGCTTCCTTTGCCTTTGGAGACATATCTTGAAAGAAGTTGCTGCGGCCAATGTTGAAGAGGTTATTGCCTATGCTCTCCTCTAGGATTTTGATGGATTCCTGCTTCATGTTGAGGTCTTTCATGCATTTTGAGTCTATCTTTGTGTATGGTGTGAAAGAATGGTCGAGTTCCATTCTTCTATACATAGCTGTCCAGTTTTCCCAGCACCATTTATTGAAGAGACTCTTCCCCACCCCCCCCTGAATATTTTTTCCTGCTTTGTCAAAGATTATATGACCATAGAGTTGAGGGTCCATATCTGGGCTCTCTACTCTATTCTATTGGTCTATGTGTCTGTTTTTGTGCCAGTATCATGCTGTCTTGGTGATCACAGCTTTGTAGTAAAGCTTGAAATCAGGCAATGTGATGCCCCCAGGTTTTTCTTTCTCAGCATTTTCTTGGTGATTCGGCATCTCTTCTGGTTCCATACAAATTTTAGGATTATTTGTTCCAACACTTTGAAAAATGTCAGTGGAATTTTGGTCAGGATGGCATTGAAAGTATAGATTTCTATGGGCAGTATAGACATTTTAACAATGATTATTCTTCCAATCCATGATCATGGAATATTTTTCCATCTTTTCGTGTCTTCTTCATTTTCTTTCATGAGTGTTCTATAGTTCCTCAGGTCTTGATGCAGGGCTTGATCCCAGGACCCTGAGTGCACAACCTGAGCTGAAATCAAGAGTTGGATGCTTGACTGACTGAGCCACCCATGTTCCCCTCCTTGTTACTATTTCTAATGGGAATTCTTGAATTTGGTGTATGGAGTTGGAATAGATATTTTTGATATTTATCTTTAACTATTTCTTGTTGCTGAATTCCCTTATGAATTTTATTTTTCAGTTGATTAATTTTTAAGTTCTTCTGGATCTCATCTTCTGCATCTAGCAAATATATTTTCTACCTTTTTTGTATTATGGTTTCACTTATTTTTGGTTCTTAAATTGTGAAACTGATCAATTCTGAAATATCACTGGTTTTGAGTGAGTAGGAATTTTTTTTTTTTTAACATTTTGTTTATTTATTTGACAGAGAGAAAGTCAGCGAGAGACGGAACATAAGCAAGGGGAGTGTGAGAGGGAGAAGCAGACTTCCTGCTGAGCTGGGAGCCTGGTGGAGGGCTCATGTGGAGCTCAATCCCAGGACCCCAGGATCATGACCTGAGCTGAAGACAGATGCTTAAAGGCTGAGTCACCCAGGTGCCCTGAGCAGGAATCTTAATTCCTTTGCTACTGATTTTGAAAAGAAAAATGTTTAGCACTTTCTCCACTCAGTATGATGCCAGATGTTTTGAAATAAACACTCTGAATCCATCCTTCTTGTCCTCATTAAAGTATTTTAAAATACTTGGGCATAATATTTTATCAAACATCTTTTTTTTTGCCATCCCAGTAAAGAAATAATACAAATTTTTCTTATTTATCCTTTTTATGTGACATGATGTTAATCAATCTTATAAATTTAACCACTTTTCATTCCTCTGATGAATGCACTTTAGTATAATAAATTGTTGACTTCTTGTTGTGCAAATGATCATGGACAACATCACTAGCACAGTAGATTTAACACAGGGTTTAAATTTATTGGCAGAGAAGAGCATAGTACAGGCGGGTCACCCAAAATTTCACTGTTCCACTATTTGGGGAAGCATGTAAGACTCATGGTACATGGTAGCTTTTTTGCCAGTAATGGGAAGCCCCATGCATTCATATTGAGAGCCAGGACATATCTGTGAGCCTGTAAGAAATATAAGTTCCTTGGTCTGGAACAGATATTTTTAGGTAAGGGGTCTCCTAATATGTAGTGGCTGGTATTTGCCTTTCTTCCTTTGAGGCAGTTCAAATCTGTATCAGTTCTCTGCTAAATTATCAAAAGGGAGAGAAGATAAACTAGGGCTATATAGGTTTGATTTTCCTCTGTTCCCTATTACTTCAATTACAATTTTAGCATCCATGTTCATCAAGAAGATTGGACTGTATTATAGTAGTTTTTTCTTTTAATTTTAAAATTTTTTATATAGTCCTGTATTTTGTACTCTGAAATAGTGGGCATTTGGGACTGTTCTGAGGCTCTGGAGGAATTTTTGTTTAAACCATATGATTAATTTTGAATTTAACTTTATTGTAATTGATTCTAATTGTTTTTCTGCATCTGACTTGTGTTAATTTTATGCCTCTTTCAGCCAAGCTGTTTCTTTTCCTATTTTGTGTTGTATTGTATAGGAAATACTCTGTATGTTCTTGTCTTCCACAATAATTTATAAAAATGGAGATTTGATTTTAACTTTATTGGTGGCAATTTTAACAGGTTTCATAGATTTCTTAGAGTTTTATTTGTGATGCTTTTATGAAGACAAAAAATTACAACTTAACTTCATTTTATGGAAAAGTAAGAAGTATAGTACTTCTGCTCTTTTTCTTCCTACCTTATGTACTTTCATTAATTTAATTTGGATCCATAAGCCCTTATTCAAGAAAAAAAAGTGTTCTGCTATTAAGGCATATTTTGTCATTTGTATCCTATGTTAGTTACCATAGTTACACCAGTTATTTAGACTTACAGCATCAGCCTTTCTCTTAGTAAGGTTTAGTGAATTCTGAAGTTTTTTCTCTTGCTAGTTTCAGTGTTTTTTGGTAGTTCTTTTCTGTTCTACTATGACTTCCAAATGAGAGAGATCTGAATTTGATTTATTTTCATTTTTCTAGTTGACTAAGGAATATCTTTAATTTTCTTTCATAAACATATTTGAGTGTATTTTCTGAAATAACCTCTCTGAGGTTTCCATTCTTGTTTTCAATTATGAATGCCAGCTTGACTGGTTACCATGTGTTTTGTGTTATCACTTCTCTGTCTTCACTGCCAAAACTTAAATATATTTCTCTATTGTTTTCTGCAGAGAAAAGAACAAAAAAATGGAACTCTTTGCTTTATTAAAGATTAATTTTTGGAGGATTATTGTTTTTCAGTTTTGAAAGTTTCAGAACCAATTCTCTTTTCTTGGAATTTAAATAATAAAATTAGTAAGAAACACATTGCTTGTTAAATTGCCATGAACACAGTCATATTTTTTAGTATCTTTTTCTACTCTGGGAAAATTGTTATTAGAATTAGCTTTTGATCCATTTTTTTTTCTCCTTTGGGGATAATCACTATTTTGAGTTGAATATCTGTTTTTTAACCATCCGTATCTATTATCTTTTGTCATTTTATGTCTTCATTCCAAATTTATGATTACATCTGAGACTTACCCTTTTTTCCTTAAAAACTTATTTTTCTGCCATGTCAAGTCTGCTATTTAGTACTTTGAGTGGAGAATTTATTTCGCTTCTTAAATTAAAAAATAGGTTTACTCTCTTCTTATTTTTGTCTGTTTGGTAAGGCATGCTTTTGCATCTCCTTGAGAATGTATCGGAAATTTAAAAAAAAATTTTTTTTCCATTTCATCGAGTAAACCTATTTCTGGGGAAGGACTTATTTTTAATATCTTAAATTGTACAATACAGAATACATGCAGAAAATTGCATAAAACATATGTACAGTATAACAAATTATTTAAAGTCAACACCCATGTGTAGTGGGTGTAGGTCAAGCAATTGAATGTAGCCAACACCCCAAAACTCCTTTGCATAACCAACTATATAATTTGTAAGGCCCAGCACAAAATGAAAATGTGGTATCCCTTGTTTTAAAATTATTAAGAATTTCAAGACAGCAAGAACAGAGCATTAAATCAAGCCCAGGCCCTTCCTGAGCATGCAGTCCTGAACAAGCTGCATGCTTAACTTTCAAAGATGCCGTGAGGAATAAATGACATAAAGCGTGTGTGGCTAGTATGTTGAATAAGCATGATGCATGGATTTTGATAAAAATGCAGTTTTATTTTCTTGTCTCCCATATCAAAGCAGAGTGTAGTATTCTTCTTTCCTTGCAAGAAAATCCCAGGAGGCCCAAGCCTATAGGGCAGATTCTTAGATAAGACACAGTCCTGAAGAAACATTGTCAGAAATATTGTACCAGTTACATAATTGGAATGTATAATCCTGTATAATAATTGGAATTAATAACTTTTCAGCTTCAACTTCCCTCCCTTACTTGGATATACTCTGAGCTAGAGAATGAGAAAAGTAGGATCCTCCACCTGTTCTCCCTCACTATTCTTTACTCTGAGTTGAAGTGGGGAAGATACTAAGAGGATAAGACAGTATTGCTTGGTTCTCTGACTTAGATGGTTGGCCTTGGCAGATGATCTAAATTGCCTTTCTTTTCTTGCAATATGTTTAATGGACACTTCACTTCAGAGGTTTTCTGCTGGCTCCTGTCTTATAGTCCTGTGGTGGTTTGTGCTTCCTTTCTTGATACCCACCTTTGTTATTGCTATATCTCTGTACTGTAGTTTTTGTGGATTTTCAGACAGCATTATTAGATAGGACCCAGGATGAGCCCATGCCAGTCTTTTGTCCCCTGTGACCCACATGTAGGCTCTGAGGGAAAAGCTCAGTTTCTCCTGCTCTGATGAATTTGGAGACAGACCGATCCCAGTGCTCTGCCAGTCTCTGAATTAAGCCAGCCTTTGTATCACCTAAATAAGGGTAGACATCAGTTAGGCAGACATCAGTCAGACATGCACATGAGTCAGGTTCCCAACTTTTGAAACACACTCTCAAACACTTAAACACATTCTTTAGTCTTATTGAAAACCATCCTGTCTTCCTCACACCATCCCTCCCTTCCAGCTAGGCTCCAGGTCGCAGAGGAGTCTTAGGAGGGCAAAAGCTGCCTCTAGAGATATATAGCAAAATTCCCACAGTAACACAAAAGTTTGGCTCTAGAATTCAGATGCATAAACCATGAGGTTATGTTGTTATGAGTGTAATGAAAAACAGTAATTTTTGGTCTGGATATAAAGGTAATAAAAGTTACACTAGGAAAGCCATATATTGTTGTTATATATGGCAAGCCATATATTTATAATGATCAAGAATCATTCATGTACTACCAAACCTCATGTCATATTCTGGGCATTTTGAGAATAGGGAGCTAGATAGAGAATGGGAGCCAATTATGAGTAGTATCAAATCTGTGTTATCTCGCGGTACCTTATATTTTACAGTATTGCTCACCAGTCTTCTCAAATCCCTCTCTGAGTGTTTTTTATAAGTTCAAGGTCTCTAGGAGTCATGAATAAGATTTCGTACCTCTTTGCAAATCCTGCATAATTTGGAGTAGGAGTTGGTTTTACTGCAACTCTGCTATCTGCTGACTGTCCATTAGAGCCGCAGCCTTTCTCATACCCTAAAACATATATGACGTTTTCAGAATACTTAATAGTAGGTACTTGTATTTCTCCAAAGGTCGTATGTAATTTCTCCCCCTACTTAACCCTTAAATGAAGAGTTAGCCACATGGGTTTATTGGAAAAGTTGCTGTAAACCACTTAACAGTGGTGGAAAACTTGTTCTTTTAACAACTGAAGCAGAAGGAAAGTACGTATCACTTATAAAACAGTTGTGGTGCACAATAGGTATTTAAAACTTGCTGTTTCTTATTTCTAGGGAGCATAAAGAAACTAGTGGATATCCTGGAAAGAACAAATGGGGAGAACTTATATTTAAGCAGCTTGATGAATTCCAATGTTCCAAAAAAAGAGCCAAAAAGAACCTTCAAGAGATTTTGTTTGGAAAAAAAAGAGAGAGACTTTATATGGAACCTGAATGAAATGCATTTTAGTTTGAGGCAACTGAGCTTACATCCTAAGTGGTGGAACTCCAGGAACCAGTTAACCAGAGGGAGAGAAGTGACATTAAGAGAATAGTTTCCAAAAGGGGTCCTAACTCATGAATAAGGCATAAGGGGAATGTAAACCCTAGGAGAACACATTTCCTTGTTTTTTGTTTTTTGTGTTTTTGGGTTTTTTTTGGTCGTTGAGGTACACAGAAAATCCTTCTCAAAAATTGTTTTGTGAGTATTTTAAACCACTGAGCCACCCAGGTGCCCCCTGTTTTATGAGTATTTTAATGGAAAGTTTGGAAATAGATTTCTAAAATAATTTCTTGAACATTTTTCTTACACATCAGAAACAATTTCTTAAAACCAGAGAAAATATTAAAATTTACATTATTATAGCTAATATCAATATTCACTTAATCAGTTTATTATAATTTTTATTTATTTATTTATTAAAAAGGTTTTTATTTATTTGATAGAGAATACAAGTTGGGGAGCTGCAGAGGAAGAGGGAGGGGCTTGATCCCAGGATCCTAGAATCGTGATGTGAGCTGAATGCATATGCTTAACCAACTGAGTCACCCAGGCACCCAGTGTTTACTTATTTAATAGTTCTGGAACCTCCATCATATCAGGTACTTTGTAAGGAGAGGAGCTGCAGCAGTGAACACAGCAGATGAAGACCTGTTCTCATAAAGCTTGCTTTCTGAGGGCAGCAGGAATTGAGAGTAAACAAGCAAACGCATAAATATGCAATATCTCATTTGGTCACAAGTGCTAAGAAGAAAGATAAATCCAGGAAAGGAATGGAATGGGGAGCATTAATAGGTGGAAAAACAGAGCAGGGTTATTTAAGATAGGTTTCAAAGAAGTGATGTTTTCTGTGGTAAAATTCTCAGATACCTAAATAAGGTGAGAAAGTTAGCTCTGAAGATATTTGAAGGAAGAATATGCATAAGAGCAAATGCCAGTTCAAAATAATAAATGGACATTGGGGAGGGTATGTGCTTTTGGGTAAATTGGAAGGGGAGATGAACCATGAGAGACTATGGACTCTGAAAAACAATCTGAGGGGTTTGAAGTGGCGGGGGGGGTGGGAGGTTGGGGTACCAGGTGGTGGGTATTATAGAGGGCACAGCTTGCATGGAGCACTGGGTGTGGTGAAAAAATAATGAATACTGTTTTTCTGAAAATAAATAAATTGGAAAAAAAATAATAAATTAAAGGTAGTATTTATAGAAGTTGTAATAATATAGTGACAACAGTAACAGCAGGGTAATTTATTAAATACATCTATGTTTTCATCCTTTATTTATTTATTTATTAAAGATTTTCTTTATTTATTTGACAGACAGAGATCACAAGTAGGCAGAGAGGCAGGCAGAGAGATAGAGGAGGAAGCAGAGCAGAGAGCTGGATGCAGGGCTCGATCCCAGGACTCTGGGATCATGACCTGAGCCGAAGGCAGAGACTTGAACCCACTGAGCCACCCAGGTGCCCTTCATCCATTATTTAAACAATTTCTGTGTATCTTTATCCTATAAGTTTTGTTTTGTAGTTAATGCCCTAATGGGATTTTTTGTGTATGTGTACAGAAGGGTCTTTTCAGAGATTACTTTTTCTTTTTATATTTAAAATGTTCTAGTTATGTTTAAAAAATCAATTACAGATTCATGTATAGTTATAAGAAATAATGCAGAGATTATGATTACATTTCACCCGATTTCTCTCAGTGTTAACATCTTGCAAATATGGTGTTGAGTAAGACAACCAGGATATTGGTACAATCCATTGATCTTACTTGGATTTTACCAGTTTGACATGCACTTATTTGCAGCATGTGTACTTAGTTCTGTGCAATTTTATCATGTGTCTAGATTTATGTGACCACCATCACGTCAAGTTAAAGACAGTTCCCTCACCATAAGGATTCTTCATATTGCCTTTTAAGACATATTCCCTCTCCCTCCCTTTCCACTTAATGCTCAGTCCCTAGCTTTCAGTAACGACTGATCTGATTTCTGTCTACAATTTTGTCATTTCCATAATCTTATATGAATTAAGCCTTACTATATGTAAGCTTTCAGGATTCTATTTTTTTATTCAGTGTAATTTCCTTGAGATTTATCCAAATTGTTACATCTTTCAGTAGTTCCTTCCTTTTTGACTATTGAGTAGTATTCTCTGGTAATGAGGTATCACACCTTGTTTAAATATTCATCTCTTGAAGACATTTAGATTGTTTCCAGTATTTGGCTCCTACAGATAAAGTTGCTATGAACATTTATATACAAGGTTTTATGTGAACATAAGTTTTATTGCCCTGGAATAAATGCCCATGGTTGGCATTGCTGTGTGTCATGTGTTCAGTACATACTTAATTTTGTAAGAAACTTCCAAACTGTTCTCCTGAATAGTTGTACATTTTACATTTCCAGTAGCAACTTATGAAAGGCTAAGTTTGTCTGCATCATCTCCAGAATTTGGTATTATTATAAATTTTCATTTTAGCTATTTAATAGGTGTTCTTTTTTTTTTTAAATTAGTGTTCAGTTTACTACACTTGCAAATCAGAAGACATAGTTCATCTTTTTACATGTAAATGCAGCTTGTGTGAATTATTATTCTATTGCTATGTCTACAAAGCTCTAGTAATCACTTTTAAGGGAACTTTCAATAATACGTGGTATTATTTACATATTTATTTAATCACTTTTCAACCCTTTAAATGGAATTTGTACATTTAATGTGTTTGATTAAAAAAGAAATATATCGATTGCCAGACCAAGAACTAAAATTTTGAGTATTTATTAATTAATTAAAAAATTATTTAATTTCAATTAACATACAGTATATCACTAGTTTCAGAGGTAGAGCTCAGTCATTCATCAGTTTTTTTTTTTTTTTTAAGATTTTATTTATTTATTTGACAGAGATCATAAGTAGGCAGAGAGGCAGGCAGAGAGAGAGGAAGGGAAGCAGGCTTCCCACTGAGCAGAGTGCCCGATTTGGGGCTCAATTCCAGGATCCTGGGATCATGACCTGAGCTGAAGGCAGAGGCTTTAATCCACTGAGCCACCCAGGCGCCCCAGTTCATCAGTCTTTTATAATACCTTGTGCTCATTACATCACATGCCCTTCCTAATGTCCATCACCCAGGAACCACATCCTCCTACCTCCCCTGTTTGTTTCTTATTTATCTTCCTCTCTGATTTTGTCTTACTTTATTTTTCCCTCCCTTTCCTTATCCTCCTTTTTTTATTTCTTAAATTCCACATATGAATGAAATTGTATGATAATTGTCTTTCTCTGATTATTTCACTTAGCATTATACCTTCTAGTTCCATCCTTGTCATTGCTAATGGCAAGATTTCATTTCTTTTGATGGCTGCATGGTATTCCATTGTGTATATATGCCACTTCTTCTTTATCCATTCATCTGTCAATGGACATCTGGGCTCCTTCCATAGTTTGGCTATTGTGGATGTTGCTGCTATAAGCATTGGAATGCAGGTGCCCCTTTGGATGACTACATTTGTTTCTTTGGGGTAAATACCTAGTAGTGTGATTGCTGGGTCGTAAGATAGCTGTATTTTCAACTTTTTGAGGAAACTCCATACTGTTTTCCAGAGTGGCTGCTCAAGGTTGCACTGCCACAAACAATGTAAGAGTTCCCCTTTTTCCACGTCCTCGCCAACATCTGTCATTTCCTGCCTTACTAATTTTAGCTATTCTGACTGGTGGGAGGTGATATCTCATTGTGGTTTTGATTTGTATTTCCCTGATGCTGAGTGATGTTGGTAATTTTCTCATATGTCTGTTGGCCATTTGTATGTGTTATTTGGAGAAATGTCTGTTCATATTTTCTGCCCATTTCTTGACAGGATTATTTGTTGTTTGGGTGTTGAGTTTGAAAAGTTCTTTCTGGATTTGGAGACTAGCTCTTAATCAGATAAGCCCTTTTTCTGATAAGACATTTGCAAATATCTTCTCCCATTCTGTCAGTTGTCAGTTTTGTCAACTGTTTCTTTTGCTGTGCAGAAGCTTTTTATCTTGATGAAGTCCCTATAGTTCATTTTGGCCTTTGTTTCTCTTGTCTTTGGAGACATGTCTAGCAAGAAGTTGCTGTGGCTGAGATTGAAGAGATTGCTGCCTGTGTTCCCCTCTAGGATCTTGATGGATTCTTATCTCAAATTTAGGTCTTTCATCCATGTGGAGTCTGTTTTTGTGTATGGTGTAAGGAAATGGTCTAGTTTATTCTTCTGCATGTGACTGTCTGATTTTCCCAACAACATTTGTTGAAGAGGCTGTCTTATATTGTCTTATACATACAAATATATGTATATCTTTGCTCACATATACACACACAACCAAATATAAATTATATTTAGATTATCTGAAATTTGAATTAGGTTTTATAACTTTTTTCCAAAAATGATTGTATTTAAAGGTTTTCTTTTTTATTTCTCTTTTTTAAAATTAACATATCATGTATTCTAGCCCCAGGGATACAGGTCTATGAATAGCCAGGTTTACACACTTCACAGCACTCACCATAGCACATACCCTCCCCAATGTCCATAACCCCACCATCCTCTCCCTATCCCCCTTCCCCCAGGCAACCCTCGTTTGTTTTGTGAGATTAAGAGTCTCTGATGATTTATTCCCTCCCAATCCCATCTTGTTTCATTTATTCTATTCCTACCCCCCAAACCCCCCACATTGCATCTCCACTTCCTCATATCAGGGAGATCATGATAGTTGCCTTTCTCCGACTGACTTATTTCGCTAAGCATAATACCCTCCAGTTCCATCCACATCATTGCAAATGGCAAGATTTCATTTCTTTTGATGGCTGCATATTATTCCATTGTGTGCATATATATACCACCTCTTCTTTATCCATTCATCTGTTGATGGACATCTAGGTTCTTTCCATAGTTTGGCTATTGTGGACACTGCTGCTATAAAATTTGAGTGCATCTGCTCCTTCGGATCACTACGTTTGTATCTTTAGGGTAAATGCCCAGTAGTGCAATTGCTGAGTCAAAGGGTAGTTCTATTTTCAAGTTTCTGAGGAACCTCCATGCTGTATTCCAGAGTGGTTGCACCAGCTTGCATTCCCACCAACAGTGTAGGAGGGTTCCCCTTTCTCTGCATCCTCACCAGCATCTGTCATTTCCTGACTTGTTGATTTTAACCATTCTGACTGGTGTGAGGTGATATCTCATTGTGGTTTTGATTTGTATTTCCCTGATGCCGAGTGATGTGGAGCATTTTTTCATGTGTCTGTTGGCCATCTGAATGTCTTCTTTGCAGAAATGTCTGTTCATGTCCTCTGCCCATTTCTTTTTTTTTTTTTTTTTTTTAAAGATTTTATTTATTTATTTGACAGAGAGAGATTACAAGTAGGCAGAGAGGCAGGCAGAGAGAGAGAGAGGAGGAAGCAGGCTCCCTGCAGAGCAGAGAGCCCGATGCGGGACCCGATCCCAGGACCCTGAGATCATGACCTGAGCCGAAGGCAGCGGCTTAACCCACTGAGCCACCCAGGTGCCCTATACTGTGAAAAGTTTTAATCAATAAGGTTGCTGGCCTTTGTCAAATGCTTTGTCTGCATCTGTTGATAAGACTATATGATTCTTGTTCTTTCTTTTATTAATGTGGTGTATCATATTGATTGATTGTGGGTATCGAACCACCCTTGCAGCCCAGGAGTAAATGCCAGTTGGTTGTGGTAAAAATTGGAGTAATTTAAATATGAAAACATCAAGTTGTATTCCTTAAATATAATTCCCATTTGTCAGTAGGACATGAGGTATCTCAATAAAGTTGAAATGAAGAAAATTTTTAAAAAAGAAGAAAAAATAAGAAAAAAATTCTCCCCCTCACATTTTAAAAAATAAATCTAAGAAATTAAACTTAAATAAGATGAAACTGAGATTCTCTTAAATATTACCCTATGCCACAAAATAGCTTTACAGTTGTGATTTTAAATTGACAGTTAATTAAATTTATGCATGTTAAACTGGAGTTGTAGTTTTTTTGTTTTTTAGATTTTATTTATTTAATTGACAGAGATCACAAGTAGACAGAGAGGCAGGCAGAGAGACAAAGGGGGAAGCAGTGTCCCTGGTGAGCAGAGAGCCCAGTGCCAGAACTCGATCCCAGGACCTGAGATCATGACCTGAGCTGAAGGCCGAGGCTTAACCCACTGAGCCACCCAGGTGACCCTGAAGTTGTAGTTTTTTTGACAAACTTGCAAAAATAGTGCCATGGAGGTAAATAATCTTTTTAACAAATGGTAGGTAACAATTCACATGTCAAAACTGAACTCAGAATAGGTCATTATGAGCTAAATGTGTAAGATAAAAGCACAAAACTTTTAAAAGAGGATATAGTAGAAAATCTTCATGACTTGATGTTAGATGACAAGTTTTTAGACATGATAATCCTTTAAATAAAAAATTGATAAATTGAACTTCATTAAAATGAAAAAACCTGCTCTGTGAAAGACTCTGTTAGACAATGAAAAGATAAGCCACCAACTGGGAGAAAACAATTTCAAATCCTTTCTTTGCAAAGAACCATATTCAGAATAATTAAAAAACTCTCTAACTTTAAAAGTAAAAAACAAAACAAAAAAATCCCCCACAAACAATCCACTTGGAAGTAAGCAAAGAAACAGAAGACTTTACTGAATAAGGCATATAAAGGGCAAATAAACACATGGAGATATGTTTAACATGACTAGAGAAATTCAAATTAAAATCATTATGAAATAGTGTAGAAACAAGAGAGGACTTCCTTGCCTTGTTCCCAGTCTTAAGGAGAAAAGTGTCTAGTTTCTTACCATTAAGTATTATGTTACCTGCAGAGTTTTTATAGATTCTTTATCAAATTAAATGGAATTTCCCCCTGTTTTAATTTTGCTGACTATTTTTATGATGAAAGAATGTTAGGTTTTCTTACATTTTTTCCTGCCTTTATTGATAGATCATATTTTTTTTCTTCTTTATCCTGATGATGTGGTAGATTACATCATCTGATTTTCAAATATTAAACCAGCTCTCTACTCTCTACTTCCTCTGTTTACACTGCTAATAATGGTTTACCAATTTTAGTGATCTTTTCAAGGAACTAGCTTTTGCTTTTGATGATTTTGTCAATTGGTTTCTTATTTTCAGTTTTATTGATTTCTGCCTAATTTTTATTATTTTCTTCTGACTGCTTTGAGCTAAAACTGATTAAATCTATCTTTATTGGGCTGGTGTCTTGGCCCAGTGACTGACTTTCATGTGTTTCTCCAGTGGTATGACCCCCTCCAAAACCTATCCCTACGCCTCCCCTTGTCCCTCCCCTGGGTGCATCCTTTTTCCATCTCTTTCCTTATTGATTACATTTTCTCCCCATTTCACTATGACTAGGAGGCTGAGGGGGATAGAATGGGGAGGAATTCCTTTCCCTCAACAGGAAAATATTTCAGGATTGTGCTCTGGCAAACTTCATCCCTGGAGAGTAGACCTTTTTTATGAAGAAAGTTTTAGGCACGTTTTACAACATTACTCTTCTCCTCCTGCCAGAGCCTTTATATACCTTGAGAACCTGGTGGAGCTTCTGGAAGTAGCTTCCATAAAAATGTGGATACCTTCATATGACTGGGAATACCAGGAGTGTTTCTGTCAGTAATCCAAACTCAACTTCCAGCAATTTGCTGAAAATTACTTTTTAAGTATTTCTACCAGTTTATGGCTCTCTGGTCCAGGTATGGATATCTTACTTGATTGCGTACTTCTGTGTGTGCCTGTCTTTCTAGATTTCAGAGTGGTATTCTGGCAATGATCTCAGTTCTCTCATAGATCCAAGAAAAACAATTGATTTTTGACTTGTCCAGATATTTTTGTTGTAAGAATAGGAGTGACAACTTCTCATTCCTTTACATGCTGGAGCTGAAACCAAAGACTCCACTGTGTTTCTTTTTTTAAGATAAACAGATCAAGTACTTTTATTTGCTCTCTGTGATATACTTTGCTGGGTATTATGAGGTATACAAAAAGCATGGAAAAAAAGTAGTTCTTGTTATCTAGGAGTTTTAAATCTATTCTTATTTTTTCCCCTTTTTTATTGAAGTGTAGTTGACATATAATATTATTTTAGTTTCAGGTATACAACATAGTGATTCAACATTTATCTACATTAAGAAATGAGCACCATGATAAGTCCATTTACTGTTACCAAAGTTATTATAATATTGTTAACTATATTTTCCCTGATGTACTTTCCGTTCCCATGACTTATTTATAACTAGAATATTGTATCTCTTAAACCCGTTTTCCCTACCCCCTACCTCTAACAAACACCAGTTTGTTGTTTGTATTTATGAGTCTGTTTCTGTTTTATTTAATTTTGCTTTTTAAATTTTACATGTAAGTGAAATTATAAGGTATTTGTCTTCTCTGACTTACTTCACTTAGCATAATATCCTCTAGGCCTATCCATGTTGTTGCAAATGGCAAGATTTCATTATTGTTTATGGCTGAGTAATATTTCAGTGTATACTACATCTTACCTATTCATCTGTTGATGGACACTTACACTGCTTCCATATCTTGGTTATTGTAAGTAATGCTGTTGTGAACATAAGGATGTATATAATTTTTTGGATTAGTATTTTCATTTTCTTTGAGTAAGTACCAGGAGGTAGAGTTGCTAGATCATATGGTATTTCTATATTTAATTTTTGTGAAACTTCCATGCTGTTTTCCACAGTGGCTGCATCAATTTATATTCCCAACAGTGCACAAGAGTTCCCTTTTCTTCACATTCTAATCAACAGTTGTTATTACTTGTCTTTTTGATACTAGCCATTCATTCCTGATATGCGTGAGATAATACCTCAATGTGGCTTTGATTTTCGTTTCTTCTAGCTTCAGAGCATTGTGGTCTGAAAATATGCAGGGAATGATCCCAATCTTTTGATACCGGTTGAGTCCTGATTTAGGACCGAGGATGTGATCTATTCTGGAGAATGTTCCATGTGCACTAGAGAAGAATGTGTATTCTGTTGCTTTGGGATGAAATGTTCTAAATATATCTGTGATGTCCATCTGGTCCAGTGTGTCATTTAAGGCCTTTATTTCCTTGCTGATCTTTTGCTTGGATGATCTGTCCATTTCAGTGAGGGGAGTGTTAAAGTCCCCTACTATTATTGTATTATTGTTGATGTGTTTCTTTGATTTTGTTATTAATTGGTTTATATAATTGGCTGCTCCCACGTTGGGGGCATAGATATTTAAAATTGTTAGATCTTCTTGTTGGACAGACCCTTTGAGTATGATATAGTGTCCTTCCTCATCTCTTATTATAGTCTTTGGCTTAAAATCTAATTGATCTGATATAAGGATTGCCACTCCTGCTTTCTTCTGATATCCATTAGCATGGTAAATTTTTTTCCACCCCCTCACTTTAAATCTGGAAGTGTCTTCGGGTTTAAAATGAGTTTCTTGGAGGCAACTATAGATGGGTTTTGTTTTTTTATCCATTCTGATACCCTGTGTCTTTTGATTGGGGCATTTAGCCTGTTAACATTCAGGGTAACTATTGAGAGATATGAATTTAGTGCCATTGTATTGCCTGTATAATGTCTCTGTTCCTTACTGATCTACCACTTGTAGGCTCTCTCTTTGCTTAGAGGACCCCTTTCAATATTTCCTGTAGAGCTGGTTTGGTGTTTGCAAATTCTTTCAGTTTTTGTTTGTCCTAGAAACTTTTAATCTCTCCTTCTATTTTCAATGATAACCTAGCTGGATATAGTATTCTTGGCTGCATGTTTTTCTCGTTTAGTGCTCTGAAAATATTATGCCAGCTCTTTCTGGCCTGCCAGGTCTCTGTGGATAAGTCTGCTGCCAATCTAATATTTTTACCCTTGTATGTTACAGACTTCTTTTCCTGGGCTGCTTTCAGGATTTTCTCTTTGTCACTAAGACTTGTAAATTTTACTATTAGGTAATGGGGTGTGGGCCTATTCTTATTGATTTTGAGGGGCGTTCTCTGAACTCCTGAATTTTGATGCTCGTTCCCTTTGCCATATTGGGGAAATTCTCCCCAATTATTCTCTCCAGTATACCTTCTGCTCCCCTCTCTCTTTCTTCTTCTTCTGGAATCCCAATTATTCCAATGTTGTTTCATCTTATGGTGTCACTTATCTCTCGAATTCTCCCCTCGTGGTCCAGTAGCTGTTTGTCCCTCTTTCGCTCAGCTTCTTTATTCTCTGTCATTTGGTCTTCTGTATCGCTAATTCTTTCTTCTGCCTCATTTATCCTAGCAGTGAGAGCCTCCATTTTTGATTGCACCTCATTAATAGCTTTTTTGATTTCAACTTGGTTAGATTTTAGTTCTTTTATTTCTCCAGAAAGGGCTTTTATATCTCCCGAGAGGATTTCTCTAATATCTTCCATGCCTTTTTCGAGCCCGGCTAGAACCTTGAGAACTGTCATTCTGAACTCTAGATCTGACATATTACCAATGTCCATATTGATTAGGTCCCTAGCCTTCGGTACTGCCTCTTGTTCTTTTTTTTGTGGTGAATTTTTCCACCTTGTCATTTTGTCCAGATAAGAGTATATGAAGGAGCAAGTAAAATACTAAAAGGGTGGCAACAACCCCAGGCAAATATGCTTTCAGAAAGTGGTTGTTTTTCTGTTTCCAGAATTACTGTTCTTCTTCTCTTCGATCTGCCGATGGATTTGCAGGTGTTTGCAATCTTTAGATAAGCTATCTAGCTGATCTCCTGCTAGCTGAAGTAGTCTCAGCCTGCTACTTTCCCGCCATCTTGACTCTGATTTTCGTTTCTTTAATGATTAATGATTTTGAACATCTTTTCTTGTGTCGTTGGCCATCTGTATGTTGTCTTTGGAAAAATGTCTGTTCAAGCATCTCATTTTAAAGTCAGATTATTTATTGTTTGGTGTTGAGTTGTATGAGTTCTTTATATATTTTTGATAATAACCCCTCACAGAATATATCATTTGCAAATATCTTCTCTTATTCTATAGGGTGCCTTATTTTGTTAGTAGTTTTCTTCACTGTGCAAAGGTTTTTTAGCTTGCTATAATACCAATTGTTTATTTTTCTTTTGGTTGAGTAGACAGATCCAAAATATAGTTTATACTTATAATATAAACTTATATGATAATTTAGTATTTATACTAAATATTAAACATAATGCATAATTTATATTTATAATATAAATATATATCTATCTGAATTCACTGTGTTTTCTTTTAGGGATTTTATGGCCTCAGAAATTACATTAAGTTTTTTTTTTAATCCCATTTGAGTTTATTTTTATATATGGGGTAAGGAAGTGGTCCTGTTTTATTCTTTTGTATGCAGCTGTCCAGTTTTCCCAACATCATTTGTTGAAGAGATTCTCATTTTCCCACTGTATATTCTTTGTTTTAGGTTAATGGACCATTAACCAAGCATGAGTTTATTTCTGGGCTTTCTCTTTGTTTCATTGATCTATATGTCTGTTTTTGTGACAATACCATACTGTTTTGGTCACTAAAACTTTGTAGTATAGTTTGAAATCTGGAATGTGATACTTCCAGCTTTATTCTTTTTCAAGATTGCTTTTGTAATTCAAGGTCTTTGTGGTTCCATACAAGTTTTAGTAGTATTTCTTCTGTTCTCTGAAAGACACCATTGGAATTTTAACAGAATTTGAATTTGTAGATTGCTTTGGGTAGTATAGACATTTTAACAATATTAATCCTCCCAAACCATGAATGTGGTATATCCTTTCATTTATTTGTGTCATCTTGAATTTCTTTCATCATCCTCATAGTTTTCAGAGTATAGGTCTTTAATTTCCTTGGTTAAATTTATAAATTCATTGTCCTAGTTTGGAGTTGTGGATTTTAAAATAAGTAAGAAGCTTTATAACTTCATTGTGTTTATTATTAGAAAATAAGGCATATTAGGTAATTTTAGAAATATATTCAGGAGCTACAAGAATAAATATCCCAATTATGATCTGGATATAATGCTGTTAGGATAAGTAGTAGTTGAAATAACTTTGAAGTTGTTTTTATAACTGCTGTGTTTCTGATATAAGTTTCTGCTGAATCCAGAATTGTTTTATTTCATTATAATCACTTTTTATAAGTCAAAGTTCTCGCCATTAATCTTTACATAGACTTTTATATTATAATTTGCTTCATAGCTCTTTTCTCCCAACCTTACTGCAAGGTAAATTAGAATAAGTTGTACTACTAAGGGGTAGAGAGTTTGAATGACTTAATCTGTGTCATGCTGAAAGCCAATTATATAAGCAGAATTTAAAGATATAGGCCTTGCAATATTAGCCAACAGAACCACAGCAATGTTAATGAAAATACTACATTTTAAAATCAAACTGATTTTTCCAAGACAAACTAATAGTACTCTTGGTTTTATATCCTTTTCTGACTTTGATCAGTTAGAAATCAAGTTCAAATATACATTTCCTGTTTCTTATTTAGGAAATGCTATTATATACTACCCTGTATTATGGGTACCATGTTATATAAGACAGAGTCCTTACCCTCCAGATGATCATGGCATATAAAATGAGACATACTTATTAAGAAGTACAGTAAAGTGTTATGTGCTATGAGAGAAGTTTGAATGGGGTATAAAGGGGGTGGTAGTCAAATTTCTCTGGGTGAGGAGAATTAGAAATTTCTTACTTCCAACTTTTTAAGATTTTATTTATTTATCTGAGAGAAAGAGAGAGAGAAAGAGAGAGCATAAGCAAGGTGAGGGGCAGAGGGAGAAGCAGGGAGTCTGATGTGGGGCTAGATCCCAGGACTTTGGGATCATGGCCTGAGCTAAAGGCAGACACTTAACCAACTGAGCCACCCAGGTGGCCCTAGACACTTCCAACTTTTTAATAGTTATATTCATTAAAATGATTTTTAACAGTCATTAGTGGTTGTTGAAGAAACAGATACTTTATTCAGTGACTACAGTGATGTCCCATTGATTTATGTTGACTCAACTTTCCGATATTTTAATTTTAGCATATACACAAAGGGAGTAAAAACCTGAAACAACATTAAACAAAACAGCCATAATTATGAGGCTGTCTCTCCTAGAGTAGGACGGTATTTTCACGTTTATAAAAATACTTCACTCTGTCTCTTTCCTTCATGGTTTTAGTACCTGAGAGGAATATTTCCTTTCCTGATTGTGCCTTTTTGTTTCTATTTTTATATGTTCAGTCAGTATTGATTTTTGATGCCATGTTGGTATTTCTCTGGTCTTCTGACCTCTTATTCACAGTGAAAAATCCCACACATCACATGCCTTTTAGAGTAAATGATGTTTCCATAGTTTTGAACCCTCTTTCAGCACTTACAATCAAATATACAAAACCTAATCTTACAGTAAAAAGGTAAGTTAAAGGTAGCTATTCACATTTCTTTTGATAGGAGTGTCTGGCATAGATTCTGCCTATAATGGGCTTTCAAAAGTATTCCTGAATAAATAAATAGGAGGTGGTCCTAGTAGGTGTGGCTGTCCCTTGCGAATAAGTGTAAAATTATGATATAAAAATTATGAAAGTTTCTATTTGAAAAACATAAACTTTGTAAGGATTAATTGCATATAAGTATTTTTTAGAGTTATGATTGAACTGTTATTTTTAAACTGCATGCATTTAAAAATGATTGTGAATGTTGATGTTCATTGAAGATTAATTAACACAGTTGTTTTAATGAAGATCATTTCTAATGTCTCCCTGTTCTCTCTCTTCATACTCATTTAGTCCTCTACTTTTTCTTTTGTGGGACACTTTTCCTAACACTATATGCGGCTTAGCTGTCTTTTGCACATTTATTCAGTCATGTTTGGGGACAAATATGATTAAAGGCATTAGGATGGAAAGCTTAAAAAAACTGATACTATATTTTAGAAGTTGAAATCTTTTGTATCTGGATCTGTTTCAATTTTTATTTTTTTTTTCACAGTTTTGCTTTGGCATGATAAATAAAATGTGTGTCAATGTTTTCTCTGGTTTTTGGATGACTGAAAAAATATATTACAGAAGGTGGTGGGAGAAAGATTTGAAGGAACATTAACTACTAGAGCATGGGTGATTACAGTTGGAGATTTGCTAATATTTGGGAAAAGAGAATACTTAACCAGCTACTCAAAAATACGGAGAATTTATGCCTGCTAATTTTTTTATATTGTAATTCTCTTTTTCAATAGTGGTTGATTACATTTATATTTCCTTAAGAATCACTTCTTTGCAACAGCTGTTCATCCTGATACCAGGTTTTTGTCAGAATGGTTGCTAACTTAAAAGGTCTTGTAATACACTTTACTATATATCTAATGAGAACTGACATATTACTACTGAGAACTAGAGCACCACATCAAAACTTCTATATTTGTGCTTGGATAGATTTGCTGAACTAATGCAACCTCACCGTGAATCAGGGCTATAGCATTTTCTTGAATATTAGTTTTAGAAATATTTTATGTTTGGAAGTCATAAATCTTGGCATAGCAATGAACCTAAATTTATAAAGAGAATTAAAAAAATAACAGCAGAGATAACCAATCATCATCCAAGAAAGTATTATTATTGTTTATTTATTATTATTACTTTTTTTTTTTTTTTTTTTGAGAGAGAGAGTGTATAAACCTGTGAGAGCAGGGGTGGGGGCTGTTGAGGGGAAGGAGCAGAGAGAGAGAGAGAATTTTAAGCAGACTCCAAACCCCGCATGGAGCCTCATGTGGGGCGTGATCTCATGACCCTGAGATCATGACTTGAGCCAAAAGCAAGAGTTGGAGGCTCAACTGACTGAGCCACCCAGGTGCCACTGTTACTATTACTTTTTAATGTGGTTGTTGGTGTGGTCTGGCAGGAACTTGGGATAAATTTAGAGTAGGTGAAAGTTGTGAGCTCCTCATTTGTCTCTCAGGTATTTGAGCTAGCCAGTTTCATGACAGTATTAAGGTTAATAGTGAGGGTGTGGTTTGTTTTCAGTATATTCAGGTTTTAAATAAGGCCTCAGGCACTTAACAAACCATGATTAGCCTGACAGTTTGATTAAGTGATTTCCCAGAGGGTTGGTGTGGTTGGACTAAATTCATTCTGAGAGCGATTTTCCTTAACATGGTTAAGTAATGTTAATAAAATGATTCTAAGAGTCACCTTATTTTAGTGTGAGTTAGAGAAGGTGCATGATGAAATGTGAGAGAAACTCTCCTACACAGTCACTATTCACTTTCACTGAAGATTTTTGGATGGCTATAGATTCAGTATTTTTTTTTTAACAACCAAGAAGTCCTGTAATATTTTTGAGCAACGAAGAAGTCCTGTAACATGCTATAGATAAGATAAATAATTGATATCATTTTCCTTGATGTCTTGGAAAAGAAGGAAAGAAAATTTTTAGAGAATTGTAGATGGAGCAGTGTTTTTCCCTTAAATATGTTATGTGTGCAGCAAGAATCATAGGTGTGTTAGTAATCTTGGGCTTTAAAATTAAGTTGGGAGAATTTTTTTAAATAATTTTTTTGGCTAATTTATCTTTGATATTAAGTGATATTTTCTGTTCCTCTAGTGTCAATGAATAATTTGCATAAAAACCCTGTACTCATTCAGTCTGTCATCACACCTTGCCAGAAGAGTAAAATGTTTCATCTTTTCTAAGAGAACGATAATGTAAATTAGGAAATAGGCAATTGATTTGTTGAAAATATAAAATCTGTTTAATTCATTACAGATGCAGAGGAAGGAAGCACCAAGTCCATTGAGCCATCTATAGTTGGTAGTCCTTTGTTTTAATAATTATTAAAATATAATGGCAATGTAATGATACTAATCTTTTTATTTTTTATGAGAGTTTTACAGAATTAGTGATGTATATTTGCTCATCTACCCTGTAAATTGAAGGAGACTGCACTTTGACCCTGAGCAGGAAGTTGTATTTAGCATATACCAGCATTAGCCATGTGTCTGAGTGAAGGGAGAGGAAATTCTTATTCTTGAGTACTCTTACCATAAATTCATCCTCAACCAGGAGACAGACCTTTATTTTAGTTATTAAGCCTTGACTTTTATCAAGAACATCCTTTTCTTCGTGGGGATATTACAGGAAATAATCCATGACTTTGTGCATGTGAGGAGGACATGGTGACCCCACAAAAGTGGCTGTCTCTTATATGCACTGTTTAAAAAGTTTCTTTAGTGAAATTTCAAAACATTTTTTTCAGCACATTCAAAACATTCAAAACATTTTTTTCAACAATAGAGTGGTGGAGACCTGCTGAACTTCTTTTTGCCTCCTTGTGTGATCATTGTTTTATTCTTTATGCCTTTTTGCAAGTATTCATAATAAAATATTTAAAATAACTAGTACTATTAAATACTATCAAATACTATTGGGAAAAAGTAAATATGGACTCTATATTTTAATAAAAAATTGGCCTGAAGTCATTAATCATTCCCCACTATTTCCTTCTTTCTTTTACCCTTTACGCATGTAGTTATGCCTCTGTGCCTTGCTTATGCTTTATCCCTTTCTGTGGAATGTTCTCTTCCGTTTCAGGAAGTCTCAAACAGGAGCTTTATGCTACTAAATTTCTCTGCTTCTGTATACTGCTTTATATTCTATAAGGCTTTTAAATTGTCTTGAAACCCATATATGGTTCTCTTCTGACTGCTCCATGCATCAGGCATGAAACAGCACTGGTCACTTCTTTGCATTCTCCTAAAAGAAAACATAGTTCCAAAGGCATTAGTGAGAAATGTGGAATTCACTGAAGGATCCACTGAGAAGCTGAAGAAGAGTCCTGCACCACACATATCACACGTTTCACCTCCAAATATCCACTGGCAATCTCTTCTCAGGTGCCAGTTACAGTGTTTTCCTCTTTCTCGATCTTTCCCAAACTGCTAATTTTCTGTATTTCCTCCTATATTCCTATATTGGATAGAAATTCCAAGTAGTTGGTTCCCAGGTTTGCAGTTCCTAGTTATTAACCCAGACTCTAAGCAGAGTTATCCAAAGACTTCATGAGCAAGTGATGGGATCTCCTTAAGATATTCTTTCTTCAGCTATTAAGAAAAACAAGGTTTTCCTGCATTTTACCATAATAGAGGTAGCAGTAGTATATGTCTTTTATTAGATTGTATGTTCTAAAAGGCACTCATCTCCACAGCACATTTTTCTCCTAATATGTCCATTGTCTCAGTAAATTCTCTTATCATCCACTCAGTCTCCTAAACTAGAAGAGAAACCTGCAGGTGAAAAAGAGGGGATCCCACTGTATTCAGCGAAAGTACAGACTAGAGTTCTTTGAATAGCATTTCAGCAACTTGGCAGTTTTATCCCAAATTCTTTGTATTATCTTGCATCACACCCCCCTTACACTACATGTTCTGGACACAATGAAGCATTTGTGCTAAGTTCCTGATACCCGCCATGCGTGACTTTGCTGATACAATTCTTTATGCATGGAATATCTTTTTCTCAATGTCTTCACCTCACAAACTCCAGATCATCCTTCAAAGTCTAGCACAAATGTCAGCTTTTCTTTGAAGCCTGCCTGCCTTGTCCCTTCCATACAGAATTAATTAGATCTTCCTCTCCACAAACTTGCATAGTATATTTCCTTATTACAATACTTATAACACTGCATTATGCCTTTAATTATTTGCCTAGGTTTCTTTCCCATCAGCAAGGAGAGAAGGAACTAAGCTTTATTTATTTTAAAATCTCTCTTGCCACCCAGTACCTAGTACATATTAATTAATTATTCATGTATTCATTCATAATATATTTTAGGCAGTAAAGGGGTTGTAGCTACAATTTAAAATCAAAACTGTGAGAACTACCCTGAAAAAAAGGGTATTATGAGACTTGGTCTATGCTGGAGGAGGTTGATTTTGAAAAGTCAACTTAAGTAATATAAGAATGTAAGTTATATATATACTAAAACGTAAGACTTGAATAAGAATTAAATAATAGCAACGAGGTGTCTTGGTGATGAGCATTTCAGTTAGGGTGAAAAATGACATGCACTCTGGAAAGGTGGAACTTGTCCTCTTTAGGATGTGGAAGAAGTTAACACGCTCTGAGCACAGACAGCAGGTAGAGATGGTAGGAGAGGCAATGAAGGGAGAGGCAACAGCTAGGAATGTGAATGGTATTTTAGAACACATGAAAGATGCTTAATGAACTAATAGAAACCCCTTTCAGGTTTCTAGCAGAACATCGTCACACTTGCATTTTGAAAATATTCTGGTTGCAAAATGGAGATTGGAGGGAGGCAAGAGTGAAGGCAGCAAGACCAGTCAAGATATGGTAGAGGTAGGAAAAACAGATACCTTTTGGGAAGCAAAAAGCAGCCAGATTAGGATTTATATTGGACAAGGAAATAGTAAGGGATGTATAATGAATGATGCTTAAATATATGGTTTATGCAACTTAATTTTTACTGTTCCACGAAATAGCATAAAAATAGAGCGAAACTAGGAATAGTGGTGATGGCTGGGGTGGGTGTGGCCGATCATAAATTTGGTGTAGTTCTGAGGTGCCTTTTGAGATGTAGTCTCTGAGGTGCTCAGAGAAATGGCTAGAGCTTCAGATTTTTAAAAAAAGACACTTAGGGGCGCCTGGGTGGCTCAGTGGATTGAGCCTCTGCCTTTGGCTCGGGTCGTGGTCTCAGGGTCCTGGGATCGAGCCCCGCATGGGGTTCTCTGCTCGGCGGGGAGCCTACTTCTCTCCCTCTCTCTCTGCCTGCCTCTCTGCTTACTTGTGATCTCTGTCTGTCAAATGAATAAATGAATAAAATCTTAAAAAAAAAAGACACTTAATAAGATAACTACTAAAAAATATATCTTGGACTTAACCATGGATTGAGAAGTGATTGGGAGAAAATACAGTGTAGACAGGAACTACAAGGAAGTCTTTTGAAATGTTGTGGAAGGAGATAAGAGATCCAGTGTTTGTTAGAAGGCATATAGAGGATTTTGCATTTATTATTTTTGTATTTATTTAATGGGAGAGAAATTCAGTCCACTTTCTTGCCAGTGGGAAAGAACTAGTTAAGAGTGAAAGGTTAGAGCTTAACATGCAAAAAAAAAACCTCAAAAAACACCAAAAAAAAAAAAAAAACCATGAGAAAAAAGAAAAAAATGTTGGTAATCTAAAATCTTGAGGAATTTGGTGGGATGGGCTGATAAAATCAGAGATGGGAAATAATAGATTTAGTCATAACATTTTCAGAGGCTGGAAGACTTGACTCTGTTGGCTCAGTTGTGATTGATGTCAATCTCAACAATTGTGATCTCAGCTTATTCTGCCTGGGGTTTTGACAGTGTTAGTAGCTTTATACTCTATGCCCGCACAGTTCTGGCTGTTAAGGCTTTAGAAACTGCAAAAGCTCAGACTCTGATGATAGGATTTCTATCAGTTAAGGATAACTAATTTTCCCAAATGTATGGTAACTACAAATGAACTTGGAACTTACAAAGAGGCTACAGGATAATTTTTTCTTGATAAGTCTGTTGTATCAGCTCATTTGAAAGTCAGTAGTGTATTCTTTGGCATCGCACATGCACACACACACACACAAACACAAACACACAGAATATATACCCCAGAATATATAATCAAATAAGATGTGTATGTGTTTTTTTTTATTATTAGTAACACATACTGGACAGACCATTCCCACACTTAGTGATGAAGTGGAACTTTGTGTAGGGTCTACTTATATGTAAAAATGTACAGTAGCAATCTTTAGGTCATTTCTTACACTGTATGATCATACTGCAGAAAATTGAGCAGGCTTCATTCTTTAGATAGATCACAACTTAAGCTTCTCTTTATTTCGGAGTATATTTTTCCTATTTATTAGTTCTTGAAGAGAATAGTGTTTTGTGATTGATAAAAAGTGATCAAAAGCAAAAATCACAGAAGAAATATGTGCTTATTTTGAAAAATTTGAAAAATGTGGAAAAGTGAGAGAAAGTAAATGGAAGTTTCTTATTCTGAGAATCCACAAATAGCCATGGGATACATTTTCTGTGTTTCTCACCAGCTTCATGTATCTGTTGTCTGTTTTCTGTATCTAAATATAGACAGAGAGACCAAGACAGAGACCATAAGAATTCCAGTAAGCATATAATTTTGTATTCTACTTTTTTGTTCTCCTAATAGCCTTTTATCACTTCATTGATCATGCATTGAAAACACCATTTCAGTAGCTGCATAATGTGCTGTCTTGAGTATGTGGCATCATTATTTATCCATTCCTGGACACTTAGGATAATATTATTTTAATATAATAAATAATATAATATTTGGCATATTTACACTAAGATGTATTCATATTTCTGATAATTTCAGTGGGATAACATCACAGAAATAGATTTACCGGAAGATTTTGGGTATATACGACTTCTGGAAAAGCTAAACCAACTCATAGCCCTACAGGCAGTTTGTGAGCTTGCTCATCTCATTACATCCTCACCAACATTGAGTATTTCAGCATTTATGTACTCATTAAGTACTCCTATTTTCTTTTTTGTCTTCTCTAGGATTGATGTTTTTTGCTCATGTTTAAGGTATAACATTTACCATATTTATTTGCACAAGTCTTTTATTGAGTATTTTATTACTGTTTGTCATATTCATAGCAATATTTGCTGATTATTTTTACATTTTAAATTTTAAAAATATTTTTAAATGTTCATATAGGTCAAGGAAGCATGTTAATAATGATCTTTCATTTCACCTTATTTTGTTAGGTATTCTCTTTCCACCTAGTGATCAGAAAATATTTCCTTAATTTCTTGTCAATTTTATTGGAATCATTTTTTTATATTGAGTTTTTTAATTTATCTTGATTTAAAATTTTTTTAATATAAAACGTGATCTCTTATTTTTTTAGGATTCCAGGTATGGTGAAAGATTACCAGTGGTTTCATAGAGATGGAGTCAATTCATCATATCACATATCACATATCATATATATCAGCTACTGAACCAGACTTAGCATATATATTTTGCTCAAAATCAGTACAAGAATAGAATTTCACTTTGCAACTGATTTTAAAGAGAAGCTCACTCAAACCAAATCTTTTATAATTCTGTCAAGTTTACTTAAAAAATGACATGGTTATTCATTGCTATGCTGAAATCCACCATTTGCTTTTTTGTCTGTACTCCTTTTTTTTTTTTTTTTTTCTTTTCTTCTTGGTCTGCCTTCTTCCTCTCTCCAGTCTCACCATAAATTCTCATCTCATCTTTTGTTATCTGAACCTGCCTTGGAGTATCACCTTCAGTCTAGTTACTTATCAAGCTATTTATTTCAACAAATACAGTCTTCTTTCTAAAATGAATCCTGGTAAACCAAATTTTCTCCATAGGTTTTAAAGATTAACTGTGAAAATGATTCATAGAATTTCTTATCACTTAAATAAATCAAATATTGAGTAAAAAAGTTGAAAACTTCCAGGGTTACTTTTCAGATAAATTATATCAGTGTCTCTGACTTTCATTCCATTTAAGAGAAGTCCATCTCACAGTTGATGACAGGACAACTAAATAAGATATAAAATCCCTAAGTTTTCTGTGTATGAATAAACTTCTTCACATTCTACCATGATGCTGTCATACCTATAGAAAATGAATTTGTGTCCTGGAGACCAGCATGAGGACAATTGTTAAGTAGTCGCTCAGCTGCATCTGCATTATTGCACTATCTCTACAGAACAGAAGCAGTTGCTAAGCTAAAGAGTTCTTGATTTAGCCAAAAATGCCATAGGTGATAAAACCCCAGTTGACTATTCTTCAGTAAGTTACTGCTCAGGAACCAGAGTTTTCATGAACATTCATGTGACCTGTTTATGCATAAAGCATACATTATTGTTATTTTTTAAAATTAACATATGATGTATTATTCGCTTCAAGGGTACAGGTCTGTGAATCATCAGTCTTACATAATTTACAGCACTTCCCATAGCACATATCCTCCCCATGTCCATAACCCAGCCACCCTATCCCTCTTCCCCTGCCTCCCAGCAACCCTCAAGTTGTTTCCTGAGCTTGAGTCTTTTATAGTTTGACTCCCTCCCTGGTCACATCTTGTTTCATATTTTTCCCTCCCTATCCCCCATGACCCCTGCTCTGCCTCTCAAATTCCTCATACCAGAGAGGTCATGTGATAATTGTCTTTCTCTGATTGACTTTTTTCACTTAGCGTAATACCTTCTAGTTCTAGCCACGTCATTGCAAATGGCAGGATTTTTTTTGATGGCTGCATAGTATTCCAGTTTGTGTGTGTGTGTGTGTGTGTGTGTGTGTGTGTGTGTGTAAAACATCTTCTTTATCCATTCATCCGTTGATGAACATCTAGGTTCTTTCCATAGTTTGGCTCTTTTGGACAGTGCTGCTATAAACATTGGGGTGCACATGCCCCTTCGGGTCACTACATTTGTATCTTTAGGATAAATACCCAGTAGTGCAATTGCTTGGGTTGTAGCTAGCTCTATTTTCAACTTTTTGAGGAACTTCCATACTGTTTTCCAAAGTGGCTGCATCAGCTTGCATTCCCATCAACAGTGTAGGAGGGTTCCCTCTTTCTGCATCCTCGCCAACATCTGTCATTTCCTGACTTGTTAATTTTGGCCATTCTGACTGGTGTAAGGTGACATCTCACTGTGCTTTTTGGTTTGTATTTCCCTGATGCCGAGTGATGTGGAGCACTTTTTCAAAGCATACATTTTTAAAGGGGGGAAATTATGTTGCTCTTCTCAAATGAAGTGATCACGTTATGTTTGCCACACTAAACACACACATTCTGAAATGTTTGCATAAAAGCTTTGGCTTTAAAATGTAGTTGTCTTGTGGAAAAAATGTAGTTGTCTTGTGGAAGTGATTCTGATATTTGTAAGTCTTTAAGGGCATATAGCACACACCCACATGTCAGTTTGCAGTTGTAACATAGCCAAAGCACTTACTCAGCTGGGTAAGGGGACTAAAGAAGGCATAGTTAAGAGCTCAAATTATTTTTCTAGATCATTCTAGAGAAAACGATTTATGATTCTGGGAGACTGTTCAACATTTCTCTAGGTACTTCTAGTTCTAAATCAAATCTTTGCTTCCTGGGCACCTTGGCTTCTGTGTCACTTACTTGTAGCATCTCAGACAGACAGACATTATTGTTTCTTGTTTCTGTTCTTTTTTATTTATTTATTTTACTTTAGTTGAATTTGAGGAACGTGCAGACAACAACCATATGTAACTTGTCACAATTGTGCCTCATCACCCTCAGACAAATGGTGAGGTTGAAAGCAGAACACAGACACGTAAGGCCTTCTGAAATAGATTGTTAAAAAGATTGGCCAAAAAGACTTGCCAGATTTCTCATTGCTTAACCTTTCACTCCACATTCAATAAGAAGAACCCATCCCAGTAGTGGTTTGACAACATAAGTTTCCTCCTATGTTTCCATCCACATTTAACTTAAAGGAATATAAAGGAAATAACATTTTCAAGAGAACTTTTTGTCCACACCTTTGCTTATGCAGCTTTCGCTGTAGTGCTAAGTCTGCTAAGAACTGTACACCTAGATTATAGTTCTTTGCTAAGAACTGTACACCTACCTTAGGATAGGTTCTCTGTCCATTTAGAGGTCTGGATGGCAACACCTCCCTTCCCTATAACTGCTCCACAGAGCAGAGTCCTCACACCAGGCTACTCCTTTACTGGCTGAAAAATAATTTTAGCTCAGGAATAAAGGATGCCTTGTTTCAAGGGGCACGATGGTCCAATGTGTTTTTATTCCTTTTAATTTGTTCTTTTTGAGGACTCATTAATGCTTCAGGGATGTAGAGACAGCTTAACCATAAGTGATTGTTATAATCAAGTACTATCTTTCTAAACACCCTTTTCACTACTTGCATAACTGCTACCAAAAACAAACTGATAAGCGTATGAACACAAAACAGTCAATAAAAGTTGTGTTGAAGACTTCAGCATAGCTTTGTTCTTTCTTTACACAGGTGTTATCCAACACCTAGTAAGGTATTCATTTCCTTTTATTCCTCTTCCTTTCATTCTCTCGTTTCCATTCCCAATTCAGATGGTCATTCAGATGATGAGATTCAGATTATTATTACTCAAATTATTTTGTTATTATATATTATTTATAATATATAATAAATATAAATACTTTATTATTATAAAATAATTTGAGTAATAATCCAAATCTGATTATTACCCAGATGATATATTTTTATATACATAAATTTCTAGTAGCCTCTGAGAGCATTGGGAAACAGACCTCAGGTTTTTAAATTATTGTGAGGAACTGTGAGATACAGTATCCACATTCTGTATCCTCTTAAACCAGAAGGATGCCTCCTTTCCCTCTCTCTCATATTAGGTTTTGCTTCAGTTTTGGCTCAAAGCAAGTGAACAAAATCACAGAACTATCCAGTAGTCACTTGGTCTCTGAACCAGCTTGTGGTAGTTGTGAGGGCCTCTATGTGTGTTCACAGAGGTATGGCAGATGTGTGGCAGTGGGGTGGGTACATATCTGTATTACCCTAAAAGTCAAGTCAGTTTGCACATGCTAATCCCCTAATTCAGATATGTGTCTCTGTAGGGATGTGCATATTTATGAGACAGGCAGAATAAGAGTGGGAGAGTGATAAGAATTTGAATGTGCAGGAGGAGATGGGGTACAGAGGTGGCAAGTGACTACCAAGACAGAGTCAAAGGACTTATAAGTATTCCATGTGGCTCCCTATCACATGTTTAGAGAGAGGAATTAGACAGAATGGCGGCTTGTCCATGACCATGAAATGGGGCTCTGAACTAAAAGACATGAGCATTTATTTAATGATTGTTAACATGGAATTATCCAGCAGAATTTGGGAAACCTGATTACTTGCGAGAGGAAAAGTAATTATAGTGAGAACTATTCTGATTTTCTGACATCTCTGTAATATGTGGCTAGAATGCAAATGTTTTTGCCCAGGAAAAGGAAACTGAGAAGGTGGAAGCGGTTATAGGGAAATAAAGCTGCTTCTTTAAATCATCCTCTTCTTGACTGGAAGGGCCAGAGTGTTAATCAAACAAGCAGGCCTGGGTGAATAGTGATATGAGGAAGGCATGCATGATGAGTAAAATCAGCACAATTGACTTTGTTTAGGATTTTCCTCCTTCTGAAAGGCATGTGCCCCATCCTGATACCTATTTATTATTGGCATAAGTTCTTCAAGTTACAGTTAAATTTCTTTATGTCTCTTTGAAAACAACATAGGAAAGTTAGACTATATTTATTGTTTTGAAATGTATTATCATTTACTTCTTACTTAGTAAATAGTGAAAATTATTTTACTAGATCTTGATGACCATTTAAAAATAAATAGAATAGCATATAAAAGAAAGAAGCCACAAATCCCTTGGAGCATCATATGTAGTAGGTATTGTTTCAAGAAACTTTGTGTCTTTTTTTTTTTTTTGCATGCGTGTGTGTGTGTGTGTGTGTGTGTGTGTGTGTTTGTGTTGGGGGGGAGGGGGGCTAATGATGTGAAATCTGTTTCTCACCATATCTTCAAACACGTTTCAAAGCCACTGACTTCGGTTTATAAAACAACATTACTGTTAAGTTTGATGGAGGAGAGAAAAATAAATCCCCCAAACTGTTGATGGACAATTAGAAGATTTGAGTTTTACTAGTGGTTATACCACCAAATAGCTGAGTGAACTATGTTGATTCCCTTTACTCGACTATAAAATTAGGCATTAAATTAAATTATCTCTGAGACCCTGAAATTTAGACATAATCTTACTATTAACTGAGTGGCTGACATGATAATGAATGAAGAATTGTTCGGAGATTAAAGATCTGAAGCACTGCCTTGCATAATGTTGATTCTCTTACTGTTCTTAGCCAGAAGAGGAGGAGAGCTCCAACTTCTATCTTATTTTAATAGATGAACAGAAATACTAAATAATACTCTTTTTATAGGTTTTTTTTTAAAAAAATCCCTATATTGAAAAGCTGAAAGATTTATACTGATTTTACATCTATCTGTTAATAATAATAAGACTCTTGCTTGGTAGCCAGGTCCCAAAGTACATTTACTTTTTTTTTTTTTCAAACTTTAGCCTTTCACTCACAGAGGTTGAATCAGCAGGCTATTAACTTGTCCAGTCTCGAGTCCCATGGAACAAGGGCTCACAGCCACTAGACTTTCTGACTATGGAATTTACTTTTCATTTTTACTTGGAGCATTGTCTTTGGATTTAAAGTGAAAACATAAGTGTCTGACAGTGAATTTGAAATCTCCTAAGGAGAATGTATTTTAATGCATCTTGCTAGTGTTGAAAAATACATCACCGTGTATTAAAAATGTGACAAGTTCTTATTTTTTAGATTATGTTTATGATATATAAAATCATAGTCATTATAATTTGTCTCTCAGTCAAGTGAGTAGGATTCATTTTAATATTTCATATATGCTTTCCTAAAAAAGAGAAAGATAGTCTTCAAAAGTGGGAAATAGATGAACAGTAATAAGAAAAAAAACGACTATCAGCAGAACAAGAAATATTGTGTCTGTGCCCTTTTAAAGATGCAGTGGGGAAGCAATTCTTTTGTCATAATTTAAGTGTTTCTGAGATGGCGTTTTGTATGCTAATTGCATATAAATCCTTTTTTTTAATTGAACCTCCACCATGCAAAATCTACAGTTTGATAGCACAATAGGATTTATATTCTTGAAAGAGCTTTTCTTTTGGGGGTAAGATGGTTGGAATAGTCTATATTTTGGCACTTTGTCTGATTTTCTTCCTTAATCCTGAAACTTAACACGGCTATCAAAAGTTATCAACTAAAAACATGAACCCAATACACCATGCACCCAACATTCCCAAGAAAGTTCTGCATTTAATGCTAAAGTGTTCAGAGGGAAATGAAGCAATTCAACCTTACACAACATAGTTCAATTGTTTTGGCTTTCTAGCTTGTCACACAACTCCTTCTCTAAATACAAGTTATCTATTTCTCCATGTTTAGTCATTTCCTGTGCAAGCATTTGCAGTATATTGTGGACAGGCAAATTATGTGGTTAACAGAAACTTTTGATCAGAGTTAAAAAAGCATAGATCCATTTAATTCAGTTAAAATCTCTTTATCTAAGAACATATTAGTTTCTACCCTTCAAATTCGACTCCAAAAATAAAAAAATTATTACAAGATCCTGCTGTGAAAAATAAAACAGTAAAAAGACATATCTCTTCCTGCTGCAGGTCTAGATTTTATCCTATGAATACTGTATATCTACCTCCATAGAATCTTTCAATGTGTTATATTTATCAGCTAATACTTGAGGATATTTCTCCTATTTACATATAAAGAAGTTGACATTCAGTGCTTTGCCTGATGAAAATTTCAAAAAATGGTCTTATTGCTAAATTTCCCGCAAGTTCTACAGCTACAAATAAAGAAAACTCCAATTACTTTAAAAACTGCCTCCCTTTGTATTAGATTAGAAAACCACTAATAGCTTTTGAGCATGATTGTCTAATATTTTATTCAGGTCTTGCTTAGAAACATATTGAAATCATTACCTGACTTTTAAGAAAGAGAAGTTCTTTTTCCAATTAAAAATAAACCCACTGGCACACCCAAGCTCTTACTTCTTTTGCCTGGAAATGCTCATTTGACTTTCAGATTAGGATATAAAGGGATATCAACCAGAAAAAAAGTGATGTTTCTGGAAGTGACATTTTGAAAGGTGATTTGGGTAGTACTTGGGCACAAAATTAACCTTTTTGTTTTCCTAGTATGGTCAACAAAATAAAGGAAAAAATACATACCAGATAGCACCTAGCATTCCATTTTATGTTTTCCAGGAGTTTGGAATAATGGTAAGCAAAATCCTGGAAATGAAATGTTCAAGAATATATCATGTTAAAATGGAAGTTCAAAGATGAACTTTTGGAAATTTTTTTGCTAACATAACAGAATTTGTGACAAATCATTATGTCTCTATTGAAATGAACTGTGAAATCATGAAACAAATTGTAGACACACCAAACCTTAACCTGGTAATTGGTGCTTTGTAATTTGAGGACACTAGGGGCAGATTTTGATATTTTAGCTCAAAAATGGTAAAATCAGATGGCTTAATACACAGTGTGGCACTTAACTGTACACTGGTCTAATTCTATGGCTTTGTTTAAATGCATGACTTATTTGAGAAAATAAACTTTCACTAATGATACATGACCTTGAATATATTGTTTGCTTCCCCCCTCCCATTCAACTGGAATTTTGTGTAAAATGCAAAGAATCACAGAAAAATGTAGTACATGTTATCTTGTCTATTGTTTTGCCAAAAGAGGTAATTCACAATGTGTATTTTGGATATTAGTTTATAGTCCAGAGTGACACAATCTTATTCCTGACTTAAAAGATGGGTACATGTGTCTTAGAAGATTGAGAGAACACTAAGTAAGTATAAGGCTGTTTGGGTGTGCAGGATCCATCTTTGCTCCAGCAGACAGTTGGTTCTGTAAGATCAATGACTATACTATACAATTCTTAAGCTTGTTTTCTATTTTCATACAGTATTGTTCATGTCTATGACTTAAAGATATATGCAATTTTGCAGTCTCACACTTGATGGAATAACATAGAATAGTTCTATTAAGTTTTATTAACAATTTTTAGAATCTTAGAATAATGCAGTATCTCAATATGACATTATAGGCACACAAGAAATTCCAAATCAGCCCATTGATCACTAAGCAAATCTTAATGGCATTTTGAGCAAGTGTCAAAATAAAATACATAAATAAGGAATTTCCTTCAGTGAATTTTATTTTGAACTTCTGATGATTTTAAGATTTGGTGGCTCTTAAGATTTGGGTGGCTCAGTCGGTTAAGCGACTGCCTTCAGCTCAGGCCATGATCCTAGGTACCTGGGATCAAGTCCCTCGTTGGGCTTCTTGTTCAAGGAGGACCCTTCTTCTCCCTCTGCCTGCTGTTCCCCCTGCTTGTGTTCTCTCTCTCTCAGACAAATAAATAAAATCTTAAAAAAAAAAAAGAGTCAAAATAAAATGGAAAGCATTTGAAAAATAAATAAATGCATGAATCTTTAAAGACCATTAATTGCTGAATAAAGCCAAGTTCTGGAAAAAGTACTTAGATATTTATGTTTGCTATTTCATTAGTTATATACATTTTAAAATATGTAGTCAATTTTTTCCTCCTGTTTTCTTCCTTGATGTTTTTATAGCTTTCTGTCTTCAATTCCTTCCTAGTGGTTTTTGTTCTCTTTTATAGATTATTTTTATTTACTTTTTATCTTCTTTGTTAATACATCATTAATAATTCAAGTGTGTCAAACGTTTAGAAATAACCAAAGTAAAACCTGGGAATCACTGAAGTAGTAACTAGTAAGAATTTATTGTGTACACATCAAAAAGATAGTTCATGAACTCAGAGCCCTCAAATCAAAACATAGAATGAGGCTCAGGGGCATATTGTTATAAAGTAGCTTTTATAGTGAGAAAGCAGTGACTGCTTACTCCTCACAGTGAATGGTTATATTAGATATTGATATACAAATAGATATTAGATATATTAGAATTTTCTTAAATGATAGGCAGTTGGTCAGTGGTTATTTCATATTAATCTTGGGGAAAGAGTTCAAGTTTTGCTTATGATTTCAGAGACATAAGCAAGAAGGGACCCAGGTCAAGTTAGTCTTGCAAAACAAGCTAAATTAAACTTTGTGTATATGATTGTGCTGTTTTTGTCCACTCAGGGAGTTTTCAAAGTTTTCATTTGTTTTTAATTTTAACAGTTCTCCTCTCCCGTTGGCCTTCACCCTTTGGTTATTCTCCCAGCAGGCTGAGAGTGTGACCAACCAATATCGTCTTGTTCTCATTTACCACTATTGATGTAATCAGGTTGAAGAAGCACGTATTTCCTCTTTCCATTAGTTGAGTCTTTAGGTTAGAGGGCCATGTAGTCACCATCTTCACCATTTATGTGGTTATTATTGATCTCATCCAGTTGTGGGATCTTGATGGATACTGTTTAGCATGTGAATGGCTATCACAGGCATTTAAAACCCTCAAGAGTATACTATAGTGCACTAGAGAGGTTACTATAATGACTATCCAGAGAACAATAACCAAGGACTGACAAATTCCCTGGAAAAGAGATTACCTTAAGCCAAGATTAACCAGTTAAATAACTCAAATGGATTATATTTTAAAAATTTATTTATATATGCACAGCATGATGTATTAACAATCACATATTGTTATGACTACTTAGGACAGGATGAATATGAGGATGTTTTGGTTTGAGAGGAGAGGTTGCAGGTCAGCTCCACAAGATGTAAAGAATCAGGTAATTTAATTAGAGGCATTTCTATGAAAACAAAAAAAAAAACCCACAAAAGTTGATAGTTCAAGCAAATTACAAATTCAGTTTCTGAGCTTGGGGAATATTGGTTTAAAAAAATCTTCAGAGGGACTGGGGTTCGGCAGTGACAATCTGACAGACATTCCTGAGTTGCAGTTTGAATGTCTCTGGTGAGCTTTCTGAGTGGCCGTATAGCAACAGGCATAAAGATTGTGAGATATTGTGATTTCTCTTAGGTTTATATTAAGTTGTCTGGCTTTAACTTGTGTGACTTTGGGAAAGGGGCAACTTTAGTTCTGTAGTGATTCTAAGTCAAAAAAATGGGAGAAAATTGGAAACATTAGTTCGGAGAATTCTAACCAAATATTGGAGGAAAGTAGAGGAATTCAGGATCCAATCTAGTTTACAGGTAAAAACAAAATCTCAAAGACAATTAATAGGATTAAAATCTGTTACCCACAAAGACATATTATTGAAATATAATTTTTTTCTCTACAGTCATTCCCATTTCTATTAAAAAAGAAAGATTAGGGCACCTGGGTGGCTCAGTGGGTTAAAGCCTCTGCCTTCGGCTCAGGTCATGATCCCAGGGTCCTGGGATCGAGCCCCACATCGGGCTCTCTGCTCAGCAGGGAGCCTGCTTCCTCCTCTCTCTCTGACTGCCTCTCTACCTACTTGCGCGATCTGTCAAATAAATGAATAAAATCTTTAAAAAAAAGAAAGAAAGATTAATTTGTTTACAAATTAAGTTTTTTTTCAATAAATTTGGTCTGATTATTTATATAAGTGCAGCAAGAACAGTGTTTGACCTTATAGGCTTTTTAAAATCTGCTTTGTGGGAACTTTCCGTAAGTAAACTCAGATTGGACTTTCATAAGCCTCTCAAGGTTAGGGTGCCAAGACAAGAACTTGTCTAATTGTGTCCTGTTACAAGGAGATCAGATTTATATTGAATTTATTCAAATACATATATTGTCATAAGAGATAAGAATATTTAATAAAAGTTTCTGGATTCTGGAGGAATCAGGTAGGGAGAAAAAGAAAAATGTTTCAACTTTTGTTGCAAAGATGCACTTTACCAAATTGCTCTAGGTTATAGATAGCTTAAAAGAGAGGTGAAAAGGGGGCCCTTTAACTGTGGGAAATAAAACAGTAAAGAACCAGCAGTTTTTGAAATGAAGTTATGAAAATCACAATAATCTTCATCAGTTTATTCACTGTTATATAATTACTTTTTATATTGTGTCAATTTGGATTAGCAGCTTTATTAATCAATCAGTCTCCATTAAAGTTTTAGAAATTCTTACCCAGTTCAGTGTCATGATCCTAAAGTTATGAGAAAACTGGCATTTTAGAGTGTTTGCAGGGATCTTCTCTATGAATCTCTTTGAAAATGAAGCACTTTTTTCTCCAAAATTATCGGAGTAAAATAATGACTGTCTGTAAATGACCAAAGACTTAAAAATAACCGTGGTTAAAGGTCTGCTAATAGTTCACACATGCACACACACAAACACACATACACGCAACTGACAAGTAAATTGTGATGTATATTGGAAAATTATGACTGATAACATACCAAAACATATCAAATTTTTTAGAAATTTCATATAATTTCTGAATTATTTATTTTGATGATATATATCCCATATAAATATGAGCTAAGAAGTTTAAACTTTACTTTTTAATCAACAATATTTTTCATGCAATTTAACATATTAAAAGGCCAAAATAAATTAACATTTATATTTTACTTCATTCAAAATTTAATTTGGGGAAGTTAAAAATGTCAAAAGATTTAAAGCATCTGATCAAACAGGGTCATAGTTCTCTGTGAAACAATATTTAACTATCCATTCAACCAAAGACAATTAAAAGATTTCAAAGACAAATATAGAAATTAATATAGTTGTTAAAAAAAACCCTTGGATCTTTTAATAGAAAAGACTCAGTTATTTTTCTAAGTAGTCAAAGACTTGGTAAAGATAACATGAAACACAAGAAATTATTTTCTTAAGACATGGGATCTTTGTTTTCTATGCAATTACATTAAAGGTAAAGAAAAACCTTTGTTTACAATCTCTTGAGAGTAGAACAGGAATCTAAGAAAACCCTATCCTTTTAACAGAGACAAAATCAAATTCTGATTTGTTCTTTTTATATTAAAATTTCTTTTTTTGTATTTATAAAAAATTTCTTTTTTTATATTAAAATTTCTTTTTTTAACACAATAAATTCATTCCAATCTCAGCTTGGCTACACATAAAATTCCTTTCTCAGGAGTCCTTTCCCACAAACCTTCTACAGTTTTTACATCCATTTAGATTTGTCTCATCCTTTTGCTTTCTTATTCTGAAATCATTTTACTTTAGGACAAACTTTCTTTTTTCCCTTACCAAAACAAAACCAACCCCCCCCCCAAAAAAATCCCAAACTCAAAAACACATGTCTTGGTTTTGGATAAATTACTGATCCAAACACATTCTATTTTTCTTATCTATTTTTCATATAAAATCACTTCCTTTAATCATCATTTTTCGTAGTTTTATTTTTACATACTGATTATAAATCTTAACTATTAGTAATTTCTGCTTTCTAGTGAAAACTAGGAAGCTGACAGTGGTGAACTACCATATTTTAGCACCCTTTAGTAAATTTATAGATATATTTCATAATTTCTAGACATACATTCTTCCTCATAGAAACATTTTTCAATGTGACGCAAAACATGTTTATTAATAGATGAAAAAGACATTTGTCTCTCTGTGAAAAAGTTAAAAAATTAACTTATTTAGCATTTAATATTAATTTACTTGAAAATGGTTTAGATATTCAGTGAATATGTTATTTAAATACACTATTCACTATTATCTTCCTTATGTTTATTTAAGTTACTTGATTTTAACAATTATGCTTAGATTAGATATCAAACAGCTGTCATCTTGTTATTTTTACCTTTTGGCAAATTTTAAAGACGGGCCTACTTTTGTTAAACAGCCTTTGCTTAGTTTTTATTTATCAAGATTATCCCAGGGAGCCTGGGTGGCTCAGTGGGTTAAGCCGCTGCCTTCGGCTCAGGTCATGATCTCAGGGTCCTGGGATCAAGTCCCGCATCGGGCTTTCTGCTCAGCAGGGAGCCTGCTTCTCTCTCTCTCTCTGTCTGCCTCTCCATCTACTTGTGATTTCTCTCTGTCAAATAAATAAATGAAATCTTTAAAAAAAAAAAAAAAAGATTATCCCAGATCATGTGAATTTGAAAAATATTTGAGTAAGTTTCTATATTTCTGAGAGTATATTTGATTTATGTAAATACTTAATTTTTTTTCCAGTTATTTAGAACTCTTTATAAACTAGTTTTGGCAATATCATCTGTAGGTAGAGAAAATAACATACCTTATAACATACATATGTAGACATACATAAACATACAGACAGACCCAAACAGAGAGCTTATAGCTTTTGTTAAAAAAATTTAAGCCATCATTGCAACTGTACTGTGTATAAACCTTCTTTCAGTTAACATCTTCATTTTCATTAAGATGTGTTTTTAAACTTATGTGTGGAAGCATATGGGAATAGCTATATACTTAACACATTGAAACTACATTGTGTGTAAACCTTCTTTCAAGTAAGATCTTTTATTAAGATACAAATGTTTGATCAGTTAATCTTTGACAGAGAAGGAAAGGATATCCAATGGGATAAAGATGGTCTCTTCAACAAATGGTTTTGGGAAAACTGGACAGCAATATGCAAAAGAATGATATGGAGCACTTTTTTATACCATACAGAAAAATAAATTCAAAATGGATTAAAGACCTAAATGTGAGGCCTGACACCATGAAAGTTCTAGGGGAGAGCACAGGTAGTAACCGCTTTGACTTTGGCCATAGTAAATTCTTTCTAGATACATCTCCTGAGGCAAGCGAAACAAAAGCAAAACTAAACAATAGTTTATTGTTTACAGTCCCAATAGGGACTTCATTAAAAAAAGTTTCTGCACAGCAAAGGAAACAATCAACAAAACTAAAAGGCAGAACTATAAAATGGGAGAAGATATTTGCAAACGACATACCTAATAAAGTGTTAGTATCCAAAATATATAAAAAACTTACCGACTGAACACCCCCCCAAAATGAATAATCCAATTAAGAAATGGCCAGAAGACATGATAGATATTTTTCCAAAGAAGACATACAGATGGCCAACATATATAGGAGAAGATGCATCATCAGGGAGATGCACATCAAAACTACAATGAGGATATCACCTCACAACTGTCAGATGGCTAAAATCAACAACATAAGAAACAGCAGGTGTTGGCAGGGATGTGGAGAAAGAGAAAACCTCTTGCACTGCTTTTGGGAATGCAAACTGGTGCAGCCATAGTAGGAAACAGTATGGAGGGTTCTCAAAAAGTTAAAATTAGACTGACACTATGATCCAGCAATTGCACTACTAGATATTTACCCAAAGGATAGAAGAATACTAATTCAGAGGGTACATGCACCCCAATATTTATAGCAGCAGTATCTGCAATAGCAGAATTATAGAAAGAGCCCAAGTATCCATCAACTGATGAGTGGATAATGAAGAGGTGGTGTATATATATAATACATATATATATATATATATAAAATACATATATATATAATGGAATATTATTCAGCCTTAAAAGAATGAAATTTTGTAATTTGCAATGGTATGGATGGAACTAGAGAGTATTATGCTCAGTGAAATAAGTCAGTCAGAAGGAGACAACTACCATATGACTTCACCCATATGGTGGAATTTAAGAAATAAAACAAGCAAATGGGGGAAAAAAGAGAGAGGCAAACCAGGAAACTGGCTCTTTAAACTATAGAGACCAAACTGATGGTTACTAGCAGGGAGGTGGGTGAGGGAATAGGTAATGGGATTAAGGAGTGTACTTACTGTGATGAGCACTAGGTGTTGTATGGACGAGTTAAATCACTATATTGTATACCTGAAACTAATATTACACCATATGTTAGCTAACTGGAATTTAAATAAAACTTTAAAAAAATTAGCTCTGTCTCAAGTACAAAACTCAAAAGAATAGTTGTATTCACATTGTGATTTTGGCAGGTGAACAGATTTAAGCTTACCTGCACAGACTGGACAGAGAGTTTTGCTAGAGATTTCTTTATTTGCATGTTGTAAGGATCCCTTTAGAGCTGTTTTGAGAGTCATTTTATCTTTTGGAAGCTCCTGCATTCCACTCAAAGAATGCATTTCATTGTCTCTGAGGGGTTTGGAATCCTTTCTTCCAAGGGTGCCCCTTAAGGTGGACTTACCTAACTTAAGTGTTCCCCAGAGTGGCTGCTACAATTCTAAAAGTTCACCCATTTTCCAAAAAGTCACAAGATCTTGGTCCATAGACCAAGTTTGCTTTAGATTCCCTAAGATATCTTAACAATTAAGGGCACAGTTTTCCAACAACTCTTTAAAACACAGGGAATTACATGTCTTCTTCACTTTTGGACCAATAGGGTGACTTGCAAAGAAATTTACCAAGTGAAATACAGGTATGAACAGTAAAGGTGGAGAGCTCAAAATGCAAAGAGAGTGGCTCAGATCCAAGAGAGGTTTCCTCTCTCACTCCACAGTCAGGGTGAAAGCCATGAGCTCATTGGGCTCTGTGGGCACCAGCACTTGTTTGCTCACCAACCTTGGAGTCATTTGGGATCTTCTTTGGATCCCACTTCTTTTATTTATTTATTTATTATTATTATTTTTTAAGATTTTATTTATTTATTTGACAGATAGAGATCACAAGTAGAGATGCAGGCAGAGAGAGAGAGGAGGAAGCAGGCTTCCCGCTGAGCAGAGAGCCCGATGCAGACTGGATCCCAGAACCCTGAGATCATGACCTGAGCTGAAGGCAGAGGCTTTAACCTACTGAGCCACCCAGGCACCCCTGGATCCCACTTCTCATGCCATAAAATATCAAGAGTTCAGAAATAACAAAACCAATGAGTCATCAAAGTTGTTATTAGTAAAAGTTTATTGTGCATATGCCATAAAGTTTGTAAACAAGGAGCATTCAGACTAAAAGAATGAGACTCAGGAGTATATTGTTATACAACACCTTATAAAGGGAGGAGGCAGTGACTGTTTATTCTTCACAGTGATTGGTTATAATATTGGAATATTCTCAAATGGTAAGCAAATGGTCAGTGGTTACCTCATATCAACTTTGGAAAACAGTTTAAGTTTTGTTTATTATTTCTGAGGCATAAGCAAGAAATGACCCAGGTCATTTTAGTCTTGCAAAATAATCTACACTGAACTTTGTTTGTATGATTAAACTGGTTTTTTCTGCTTGGAATTTGGTCTTCATTTGTTTTTGGTCTTAAGTGCAGCAACTCTGCTGTACTAATCATACTAAATATGTTAGTTATGTTATTTACAATATAATGTTAATCTTGATTCACATTCTTTACTTTTGAATCAATTAAAAATGTGTTAATGATTTGCTAAAGTTTAAGAAAAATATAAAATTACTCGATATGTTATTTTCTCCAAGTCTCAGATGGTTTCATTGTAGACCAGTGCATTTTACAAATGTATATTAAGGAAAGAGTCAACATACCAAGTTCCTCTTTCTAATAGGCTGTGCTTTGGTCTGGTAAGAAAATTTAATAATAAAAAGACAGCAAGGGGAGAGTTGGGCTGTTTCATGAGGTAATGAGTTCTGTCTTAAGAAAGTTTGGGTATAAGCTAGGTGGCTTCTCAGGAACAACATGGTAGAAAAGCATGTGGATGAGGTAGCAGAGAGGGTATGTTTATTAACTTCCACTTCCAGATTTCCATGATCCTTTCAAATTCCACAGCTCACTTGGGGTAATTGTTATCTCCTTTTGATGGTCCATTCAGAGGGGCTAGTGACTGCAAATGAATGGAAATAAGATGCTTTGCCTTGCCACAGATGAGCAGTGGGGTTCTTTCAAGGGGTGTTATTTCAATTTGAATATCTTCATCTGTAAGTAATAACATTTCAGAAAAAAATGTATTGAAGATAAAGAAAATTTATTATCTCAGATAACAAGAAGTCTGTATGTAGTTTTTCCTGATTGGTTTACTAGCTCAATATACATGACCCCTTTGTCTTCTGTGGAGGCCGAGAAAATTAAGGCCATCCCACCTCAAGTTTAGCTGATGTGGGAAACAGAAACAGAAGAAAATCATTAAAATTCCTTACCTACTGACAAACCCTTGAAACAGACAGAGTGGCTCTCCACTGAGGACTTAACTGGCCTCACCTTGAGGTTTTGCTAAGGAAAATCCTGGCCTGACCGACCAGGATCCTGTAAGTCTACTTTAACGATTCCTTTATCTCTAAACCTCCAAGATAATGTCGAGAATCATTCCCAAGTATATGGCCCACTGATATACATCTAAAGGGTCTCATGAGAATTACTGGGAATAAATAACCTTTCTCCCAACAATAGCTAGCCTCTCAAGGTCCTGGAGACCTTACTTCTGAAAGTCCTTAGAGACTTAACATCATCCATAATCCCCTTTGTCCTCACCCACCACCTAGTCCACCCCTACTCTGCCTTAGAAACTCTGACTGTAATCTGGTTCAGGGTCCAAGTCCCTACTCCCCTGTGTCAGGTATACTTGGGCCCAAGCTTAAGCTTGTCAAATAAACCCTCATGTGATTGCATCGGTGCTTGGCTCCTTAGTGGTCTCTGGGATGCGAAAACTCATACCACTTTCTGTTTTGTTACCCATAATTTATCATCGGTCTGCCTTTTTGGTTGGAAGATAGTGACAGCAGCTTCAAGCCTCAGCCCTCAGGCTGAAAAAGGAAGAAAGATTGAGGTTGGGGGTGGGAGAGAGTATTGAATCTTTTGTCCTAGCAGGTATGCTTTTATCAGGGATAAAAATATTTCCAGGCTCCCTCCAGTAGGAGGGTCTGTTGTAGCATCTGGTGGGGGCGGTGGAGGTAGGGGGAGAAAATTAAGTATATTAAAGTTCTGGCATCTTCACCCTCAGAGCTTAAGGCTTTGACATTAAAGAAGAAAGGACTAGAAATAACAAAGCTATTGGATAGTGAACAAAAGTGTCTTTAACAAGTTACAAGAGCACTGTGGCTCACCAAATAAATTTTCAACATTATTTCTAATTAGAAATGAATTGCTGCCATCAGTGGAATTGAAAATAATCCTCTAATTTTTGCCAAAGGTATAGATAAATGACCAAGATTGTGGGTTAGAGAGGCAACTATCCAACAGGGCAATCACATCAGAAGTAGTCTTGGAGTTATAATTATGGTATGATCTTTTGTATACGTAGTTCCTAGCTAAATGATGTCCCTGTCAGAGTCATGCTTCAATCTGTTCCAGTAATTTCCCCATTCCGTTGTCTAGTCATGTGGTGACTAGGCATTCTCTCAGACATATGCAGGCTCTCTCCTCATCATAGGATTGACTCTATACCTTGCTCTTCAAGCCTCCACTGCTCATGTTTCATTCTCCTTCCTCCCCTTTTGGGTTGGCCAAATAACCAATGTTCAAACAACATGAGCAGAGGGAAAGAGAGGAAAAAGGGAAGAAGAGCAAGAAGTGGCTGGAGAATGGTTGATACTGGGTTTTTGGAGCCAGAATCTTGGGCTTTTTTCTTCTTCTTTCCCAGAAGAGCATGACACAGTTATAGATCCTGTGGGTGAATCAGGAGGAAGCTAGTGCCAGTAGGTGAAGTGGTAACTAATGGAATCCAAGTTATTAATTGAGACAAAAACAGAAGGTGAAAAGAAAATAAGGAGGGCAGAGTACAAACTGCAGTTACTGATGGACGAGGTGCTGGGCTTGTTTTGCCAGGGGAAAGTCAGGCTTGGAATGTTCCCAGGATAAAGGGCAGTGGCAAGCATGGGAAGGAGGGGCTGGAGGTGGTAAGAGACAAATTTAAGAGAGTATGGCAAACTGGGCTTCACTGCCATTTCCTGTGGTGTGTGTTCTTCCAACTATTAAATGTGTTTTGGATGGCTGTCACTTGATCTTCCACAACTTACAAGGAAGGTACTACCCGTCAAGAAGTAAGTTATCAAAAATGCAAATGCCTTTAAAAATTCTACTGGAGAGCCCACTGCAGCATCTATCTTCGACAACAGCCCCAGCAGACACCCATTCAGTACCTGAGCATGTTTCCTTCTCAGTAAACTACGGATAGCTATTTCTTGTGGAGATTTATAAACAGGTCCTCCTCAGTTTGGCTGTGTAGTCTTTTCTCCCCCTGCACTGTAAATATTAAAAAAAAATTTTTTTTTTAGTATAATGTGATGTTTTGATATTGTAAAAAATATCTTTTTGGCTGGAGAGAAGCTGCCTCTCCCAGGGCTAGCTAATTTTTAGAGATAGCAAAGGACCCAGCCAGATGCATGTCTTTGTATGTAAACTAACCAGTCCAGAGTCACTTCCTCTCTCTGGCCTGGGCATGGTTAGAGGCAACATCTCTCTGCTCTAATCCTTCCGGGCTCAGGTGCCAGGCAACTAGGGACTACTCTTATCACCTGAAGCCCACTGAAGACATTACTCTAACTAGCCAGTCCTAAACTGTCAACCCTGCCCTGTCTAGCATTTCCCACAGAAGTCTATACCCTCCACTCACAACTATTTTCTGTCTCCTGACCACCCTGGTGCTTTCCCATGTGATCTTTCATGGTATATAATGACTTCTGTCTCTAGAATCTGTGAGTAGAGTAAATTTTGGTTTTTCCTTAATCTCCTCTCTGGCTCCTCTTGAAGCTGCACCACCTGCCTGACCTTTCATAAGAGTTCAAAATACCTACCTCAGAATGTTTACGTATTACGTTACATTTACATTTACATATACAACTACTTGAACTTTGTAATAAATGGTAAGATTTTGGAGCAGGCCTTGCACTCTATGCAGTATCTCTTCTAGGAAAAAAATGTCCTAGAACTACAGTGTATGTTCATTTCTAAAATAAAGTACATGTGCTGGAATTTATATTATTTATTCATGTTACTGCTTGTTGCAGCTGCTATTTACCAATCAACATGGACATATTTAAATATTTTAACAATCAGTACTGCCATAACAGTACATCCTGGATAACTTCAGGCTTGGATCTTCGCCAGGTGAATATTACCCTCAAGATTTTGGCCCCCTGTAAAAAACCAGGTCAGAAGCACCTCTTAGACAATATTGCCTTTGCAGTGGTAAATAATATCCTTCTGGATTTTGATGCTTTTATATTTCACATACACACACACACATATACACTATATATATATATATATATATATATATATATATATATATACATATATACATATATACACACACACAATGGGATCTTAACTTTTTATGGGTTCTAAGAGGGGTGAATTTGGGGTAAGTTTGATTCACTAGGAATTTTACAAGAGCTTTATAGAATTTTGGATACTTATTAAAGAGGAATCAGATACTAAAGTATAGATATTTTGTTGACATGATATGACTTAATCTTCAATTTCATTTGATTTTCTCATTTATAAGTAAAGGCTGTTGTTAATCCTGTTTCATCTAATGTCATTATTTTTGACTAAAGGCTATTACAAAATAACAAATGTGACATTGTCTCATGTCTTTTACTACAGTTTGTACTAACAAAATCTCATCTTTGGTTTTGGAAAGGGTTACTCACACAAATCCTACTCCCCTTCCAAAATACTCTGAATAGGGAAGACAATAAGGCGCAGAGGGAAGAATACAACCTCGAACAACAGAGAGACCTTGTTCTATATTCTGCCTCTGCCACTTCCTCGCTCTGTGAGTGTAGAGATTATTTAAGTTTTTTTAGCCTCACATTTTTAATGTTTTCCTTTCTCAATCTTTTTTATTTTTTAAATTAAAAAAAAATTTATTTATCTCTTAGCTTCTGAGATATAATTGACTTTACTCAGTATTTTGTGTGTGTGTGTGTGTGTGTATTAATTGCCCTGTACTTGTTTACCCCCCTAGGACTACATAAGAAAATGTCAGGAGGCACCATGAGTAGATCAAGGACCAAGGACTAGAGTGGGATATTTGGTATACTAGCTGAAATAAAGTTTGGAGGCTGAGAAAGGAAATACAGAAGATTTAATCAGTAATTCAAAGTTGGGTGATCAACTTTACGTTAGAACTAACTTATTAGTATGTGAAGGTTAAGGAGACCCTTATACTGTGTGCTTTTCCTCATCCATGCAAATACGATTAGTTCACTCTTTTACACTTAAAGGTCTACTCCCCCATGGGCTATTTTGACTCTAACTAGATGAAGGAATTCCTTGTTCCTGATCTCTTTCTTGATCTGGTCTGTTGCTCTTTTGCTTCTGCTCATCTTTTAGCCTATTATTTTCTTCTTTTGAAGGTTTGTTAGTAAAATAAGTCTTGAATTTTAGCTGTTTTTTCCTCTAACATGACTCATTTTTATATTTTTGTCATCTGTCCGGGAAACTTTATATGATCTCTGTAACCACTCTTGCTCCCTACATCTCTACACGATTCAGCCACCACTACCAAAATTTGTGGGTACAGGAGCAGAATTAAGAATTACTCTTATAATAACAAAAATGCATATCTGTATATAGTCTTCATATTTGTTTCTAGATATCATCCTGTTTTTTTAAAATTTATTTTAAAAAATTTTTTTTATAAACATATAATGTATTTTTATCCCCAGGTGTACAGGCCTGTGAATCACCAGGTTTACACAATTAACAGCACTCACCATAGCACATACCCTCCCCATTGTCCATAACACCACCCCTCTCTCCCGACCTCCCTCCCCCCAGCAACCTTCGGTTTGTTTTGTGAGATTAAGAGTCACTTATGGTTTATCTCCAGCCCAATCCTATCTTGTTTCATTTATTCTTTTCCTACCTCCCAAACCCCCCACATTGCATCTCCACTTCCTCATATCAGGGAGATCATATGATAGTTGTCTTTCTCCGATTGACATACTTCACTAAGCATGATACCCTCTAGTTCCATCCACGTCATCGCAAATGGCAAGATTTCATTTCTTTTAATGGCTGCATGGTATTCCATTGTGTATATATACCACCTCTTCTTTATCCATTCATCTGTTGATGGACATCTAGGTTCTTTCCATAGTTTGGCTATCGTGGACATTGCTACTATAAACATTCAGGTGCACGTGCCCCTTCGGATCACTACATTTGTATCTTTAGGGTAAATACCCAGTAGTGCAATTGCTGGGTCATAGGGTAGTGCTATTTTCAACTTTTTGAAGAACCTCCGTGTTGTTTTCCAGAGTGGTTGCACCAGCTTGCATTCCCACCCACAGTGTAGGAGGGTTTCCCTTTCTCCGCATCCTCGCCAGCATGTGTCATTTCCTGACTTGTTGATTTTAGCCATTCTGACTGGTGTGAGGTGATATCTCATTGTGGTTTTGATTTGTATTTCCCTGATGCCAAGTGATGTGGAGCACTTTTTCATGTGTCTGTTGGTCATCTGGATGTCTTCTTTGCAGAAATGTTTGTTCATGTCCTCTGCCCAATTCTTGATTGGATTATTTGTTCTTTGGGTATTGAGTTTGAGAAGTTCTTTTTAGATTTTTAGATTTTGGATACTAGCCCTTTATCTGATATGTCGTTTGCAAATATCTTCTCCCATTCTGTCAGTTGTCTTTTGGTTTTGTTAACTGTTTCCTTTGCTGTGCAGAAGCTTTTGATCTTGATGAAATCCCAATAGTTCATTTTTGCCCTTGCTTCCCTTGCCTTTAGCGATGTTCCTAGGAAGACGTTGCTGCGGCTGAGGTCAAGGAGGTGCTGCATATGTTCTCCTCAAGGATTTGGATGGATTCCTTTCTCACATTGAGTCCTTCATCCATTTGAGTCTATTTTTGTGTGTGGTGTAAGGAAATGGTCCAATTTCATTTTTCTGCTTGTGACTGTCCAATTTTTCCCATTTATTAAAGAGGCTGTCTTTTTCCCATTGGACATTCTTTCTTGCTTTTTCGAAGATTAGTTGACCATAGAGTTGAGGGTCTATTTCTGGACTCTCTATTCTGTTCCATTGATCTATGTGTCTGTTTTTGTGCCAGTACCATGCTGTCTTGATGATGACAGCATTGTAATAGAGCTTGAAGTCTGGAATTGTGATGCCACCAACTTTGGCTTTCTATTTTAATATTCCTTTGGCTATTTGAGGTCTTTTCTGGTTCCATATAAATTTTAGGATTATTTGTTCCATTTCTTTGAGAAAAATGCATGGGATTTTGTTAGGGATTCCATTAAATGTGTAGATTGCTTTAGGTAGCATAGACATTTTCAAAATATTTGTTCTTTCAATCCTGGAGCATGGAACATTTTTTCTCGTTCTTTCTTTTATTAATGTGTTGTATCACATTGATTGATTTGTGGATGTTGAACCAACCTTGCAGCCCTAGAATAACTCCCACGTGGTCGTGGTGAATAATCCTTTTAATGTACTGTTGAATCCTATTGGCTAGTATTTTGATGATAATTTTTGCATCCGTGTTCATCAAGGATATTCATCTGTAATTCTTTTTTGATGGGATTTTTGTCTGGTTTTGGGATCAAGGTGATGCTGGCCTCATAAAATGAGTTTGGAAGTTTTCCTACCATTTCTATTTTTTGGAACAGTTTCAGGAGAATAGGAATTGGTTCTTCTTTAAATGTTTGGTTGAATTCCCCTGGGAAGCCATCTGGCCCTGGGCTTTTGTTTGTTTGGAGATTTTTGATGACTGTTTCAATCTCCTTACTGGTTATGGGTCTGTTCAGGTTTTCTTTTCCTGGTTCAGTTGTGGTAGTTTATATGTCTCTAGGAATGCATCCATTTATTCCAGATTGTCAAATTTGTTGGCGTAGAGTTGCTCATAATATGTTCTTATAATTGTTTGTATTTCTTTGGTGTTGGTTGTGACCTCTCCTCTTTCATTCATGATTTTATTTATTTGGGTCCTTTCTCTTTTCTTTCTGATAAGTCTGGCCAGGGGTTTATCAATCTTATTAATTCTTTCAAAGAACCAACTCTTAATTTCATTGATTTGTTCTATTCTTTTTTTTGATTTCTATTTCATTGATTTCTGCTCTGATCTTTATTATTTCTTTTCTCCTGCTGGGTTTAGGATTTCTTTCTTGTTCTTTCTCCAGCTCCTTTAGGTGTAGGGTTGGGTTGTGTATTTGAGAACTTTCTTGTTTCTTGAGAAAGGGTTGTATCGCTATATATTTGCCTCTCAGGACTGCCTTTGCTGTGTCCCACAGATTTTGAACTGTTGTGTTTTCATTATCATTTGTTTCCATGAATTTTTTCAATTCTTCTTCAATTTCCTGGTTGACCCATTCATTCTTTAGAAGGTTGCTGTTTAGTCTCCATGTATTTGGGTTCTTTCCAAATTTCCTCTTGTGATTGAGTTCTAGGTTCAGAGCATTGTGGTCTGAAAATATGCAGGGAATGATTCCAATCTTTTGATACTGGTTGAGACCTAATTTATGATCCAGGATGTGATCTATTCTGGAGAATGTTCCATGTGCACTAAAGAAGAATGTGTATTCTGTTGCTTTGGGATGGAATGTTCTGAATATATCTGTGATGTCCATATGGTCCAGTGTGTCATTTAAGAACTTTATTTCCTTGTTGATCTTTTGCTTGGATGATCTGTCCATCTCAGTGAGGGGAGTGTTAAAGTCCCCTACTATTATTGTATTATTGTGGATGTGTTTCTTTGATTTTGTTATTAATTGGTTTATATATTTGGCTGCTCTCATGTTAGGGGCATAGATATTTAAAATTGTTAGATCTTCTTGTTGGACAGACCCTTTGAGTATGATATAGTGTCCTTCCTCATCTCTTATTATAGTCTTTTACTTAAAATCTAACTTATCTGATATAAGGATTGCCACCCCACCTTTCTTCTAATGTCCATTAGCATGGTAAATTCTTTTCCACCCCCTCACTTTAAATCTGGAGGTGTCTTCGGATCTAAAATGAGTTTCTTATAGGCAACATATTGATGGGTTTTGTTTTTTATCCATTCTGATACCCTGTGTCTTTTGATTGTGGCATTTAGCCCAATAACATTCAGGGTAACTATTGAGAGATATGAATTTTGTGCCATTGTATTGCCTGTAAGGTGACTGTTACTGTATATTGTCTCTGTTCCTTTCTGATCTACTACTTTAAGTGTTTCTCTTTGCTTAGAGGACCCCTTTCAATATTTCCTGTAGAGCTGGTTTGGTGTTTGCAAATTCTTTCAGTTTTTGTTTGTCCTGGAAGCTTTTTATCTCCCCTTCTATTTTCAATGATAGCCTAGCTGGATATAGTATTCTTGGCTGCATGTTTTTCTTGTTTAGTGCTCTGAATATATCATGCCAGTTCTTTCTGGCCTGCCAGGTCTCTGTGGATAAGTCTGCTGCCACTCTAATGTTTTTACCCTTGTATGTTACAGACTTCTTTTCCTGGGCTGCTTTCAGGATTTTCTCTTTGTCGCTAAGACTTGTAAATTTTACTATTAGGTGATAGGTGTGGACCTATTCTTGTTGATTTTGAGGGGGGTTCTCTGCACCTCCTGGATTTTGATGCTTGTTCCCTTTGCCACATTAGGGAAATTCTCTACAATAATTCTCTCCAATATACCTTCTGCTCCCCTCTCTCTTTCTTCTTCTTCTGGAATCCCAATTATTCTAATGTTGTTTTATCTAATGGTGTCACTTATCTCTCGAATTCTCCCCTCATGGTCCAGTAGCTGTTTGTCCCTCTTTTGCTCAGCTTCTTTATTCTCTGTCATTTGATCTTCTATATCACTAATTCTTTCTTCTGCCTCATTTATCCTAGCAGTTAGCATTTTTTATTGTACCTCATTAATAGCTTTTTAAAATTTCAACTTGGTTAGATTTTAGTTCTTTTATTTCTCCAGAAAGGGCTTTTATATATCCAGAGAGGGTTTCTCTAATATCTTCCATGTCTTTTTCAAGCCTGGCTAGAACCTTAAGAATCATCATTCTGAACTCTAGATCTGATATATTATCAATGTCTATATTGATTAGGTTCCCTAGCCTTTGGTACTGCCTCCTCTTCTTTTTTTTTTTTTTTTTGTGGTGAGTTTTTCCTGCTTGTCATTTTGTCCAGATAAGAGTATATGAAGGAGCAAATTAAATACTAAAAGGGTGGCAAAGACCCCAAGAAAATGCACTTTAACGAAATCAGAAGAGACCCCAATCGTGGGGGGGGCGGGGGCGAAGAAAGGGGATAAAAAGAAGTTCAGAAAAAAAAATTAAAAAAATAAAACAAATAAAGAAAAATTATAGAAAAGAAAATATATATATATATATTAGACTGGTGACTAGAACAGGGTTACCCACTTAATTTTGGGAGTATTTTGGTCCCTTAGAAGAAACTATCTCCCCAAATTTTAAAAAATGAAAAACGTATATAAGGGTAAACACAACGATGGGATGGAATATGCCTATAAAAATGAAAAAAAATATTTTTTTAAAATTCTAAAAAAGGAGTTGATTAAGTTTGTTGGGGGAATAAAAAAAAAGAAAGTGGAGAGAATTTGCTTGGGCTGGAGACTAGAACAAGCCTGGAGCTAGATTTAGGATATATTTTGATCTATTAGAAGAAGTCCTACACCAAATTTTTTAGAAGAAAAAACCCTATGTGTATACAAAATTTAAACACAATGAAGGATAAAATATGATTTTAATAATGAAGTTTCAAAGATTTTTTTTAATGAAAGGTATTGTTAAGATAAGCTAGTTAAAAAACATTAAAAAAGAAAAGGGTAAAAGATGGGGCGCCTGGGTAGCTCAGTGGGTTAAGCCGCTGCCTTCGGCTCAGGTCATGATCTCAGGGTCCTGGGATCGAGTCCCGCATCAGGCTCTCTGCTCAGCAGGAAGCTTGCTTCCCTCTCTCTCTCTCTCTATCTCTCTCTACCAGCCTCTCCATCTACTTGTGACTTCTCTCTGTCAAATAAATAAATAAAATCTTTAAAAAAAAAAAAAAAAGAAAAGGGTAAAAGTTAAAAAAAATTAGCAGAAGAAAAAAAATTAAATTAAAAAAATTAAATTAACTGTAAGACCAAAGAATCATGGGGAGAAAGCCATGAGTTCTGTGCTTTGCTTACTCCTCCTCTGGAATTCTGCTGCTCTCCTTGGTAAGTGAACTTGGTCTTGGCTGTATTTCTTGTTGATCTTCTCAGAGAGGGGCCTGTTGTATTGATTCTCAAGCGTCTTTGCCTGAGGCGGAATTGCACCGCCCTTACCTGGACGGGCTAAGTAATCCACTCGGGTTGCTTTCAGGAGCAGAGTTCCAGAGTACGGGAATGAAAGTGGCGACCTCCCAATCTCTGGCCTGGAGGAGCCGAGACCTAGGGGCCCCACTCCTCAGTGCACCCTCAGAGAAAAGCGCTCAATCAGTCCCATCTCCCTGGCCTCCGGCTGCGCTCTGAGGTCACTCAGCCTGCGACCAGTTCAAGGTAACCCCGAGCTGAGAGCTCACTCCTCGGCTCTGTCTCTGTAGCCAGCTTCCCCGCTCTAATACCTGGGAGCTCTGCAACACTCAGACACCCCCATCCTTCTGTGACCCTATGGGACTTGGGGCCATGCTGACTCCACATGGGCTTCACCCTGGTTTACCGTCTGAAGCGATGTCCCTCAGTGGAGCAGACTTTTAAAAGTCCTGATTTAGTGCTCCGTTGCTTCGCTGCTTGCCGGGAGCCACCCCCCCCCCCCGCCCCGCCCCTGCGGTCTATCTTCCCGTCGCTTTGGATTCACTTCTTTGTGGGTCCTACCTTTCAGAAAATGGTCAATTTTCTGTTTCTAGAATTGCTGTTCTTCTTCTCTTCGATCTCCCATTGGATTTGTTGGTGTTTGCAATGGTTAGATAAGCTATCTAGCTGATTTCCTGCTACCTGATGTAGTCTCAGCCTGCTACTTCTCTGCCATCTTGACTCCTCCCCTATCCTGTTTTTTTATTGCTTTAAATTTGTTAGTAAAACTACCTTCTCAGCTTTAATATTTGTATCTATTTATATCATAATGTATCATATCATATCATATAATTTTATAGCATATTGTAAAATCATGATGGAATAGGGGAAAAGTGATAATGGGTGTGATAATAATTTAAATTTTGTTATGCTCATTGCCTATCTACATCCCTGGCAATGACATTGATGGGTCTGTCCTCACAGGGCCACATGTGTGTGTGTGACAGAGAGAGAGAAAAAGAGTGCTAAGGATTAAGGATGATTATACACAGAGTAGGATGTGAAACACCTTGAGATAAGTGAGGGAAAACTCGATATATATCTAGTTTAAGCTGTACAGGCTCAAGAATCCAGAAAATTCATAAGGGAGGAAATGAAGTGAAGTCAAATACCATGTATAGGTTAGTTCATATTTTCATTTCCAAAAGTTACATTTTGTATGCTTCTTTACTTAGAGTGTATACATGTACAATGTATTTTAACTTTTCTTAAGAGCTAATGGATATTTTAAGTTGCTCACATTATATTTGAAAATTCACTTAGCTGGAAGATAAAAAGCAAAAGAAATTTGTTTTGCATTGGTATTGATGAAACCAGGAAATTTACTCTTATAGAGGTATAGATTTTTATATTTATTTATTTATTTATTCATTCATTCATTTTTAAAGATTTTACGTATTTGACAGAGAGACAGATCACAAGTAGGCAGAGAGGCAGACAGAGAGAGAGAGGGAAGCAGGCTCCCTGCTGAGCAGAGAGCCCGATGTGGAACTTGATCCCAGGACCCTGGGATCATGACCTGAGCTGAAGGCAGAGGCTTTAACCCACTGAGCCATGCAGGTGCCCAGAAGTAGGGATTTTTAAAGGGAACTTTTATTAAAAACTTTGTCCATATATAAGTCCCTATATAAGTCTTGACCTTTTCCTTGCTGGCATTTATGTTTTCTGTTAACAGTGCATATTTACTTTCATATATAACATCTTGGGAGACTTTTGCTGTAGCATGACAGAGTAATTGGCACTTGGCTAGCCCATGCACTATAAACACTGATCAAACTGGACACAATACATAACAATCACTTTATTTATTCAGCAAGAACCAACACAGGACTGCGATCTCTGAGAGAAAAAGAAACGATAATCACCATTACTTTTTCTTGGGGACTATTTCCCGATTATAAAGCATAAAGATGGAGCTTTTAATAAGAGTATGATAGTCTTTTGAAGTTTAGGGGGTTAAAAATTAGAGTGCAGGGTTTCCAAATGGGTTAGAATTTGTAGAACCAAGGACCAGAGAGAAATAAGCTATGCAAAGAAATAAATTTGCCAAGGAATCATTTTTAAGTTTTTCACCAAATACGGAGTTGTGAGTGTGCAGGGGAAGCTGGGGAGCTGTGAAAGTAAACATAGATTTTGGGGGTCATACATTTCTGAGAAAGATAGGGGCGACAACCAGTTTGACCTTGCTAAACACCATGAACATTCAATGTAGATTCCTACATGTATAGAGCTACACTAGAGTTAGAATAAGAAATAATATAGAGCTATTCTGACAATCATACTGATTCACAATTAAATTAACTTTCTGTCTGAATAACACTCAACAGTCTTTAATGAAAGATTAAGAAAAATTGCTTTTAATAACATAGCATTCATAATGGTTTGGGTTAAGATAAAATATCACTACATAGGCATAAGCATATGGCATAAGTATATAATCAAGAAATTCTGTAATTCATAATCAGGGATAAAAATAGTAGTAGAGACAGGTCCAGAGATGAAGAGATGTTAGAATTAGTAGACACACTGTTTAAAACAGTTATTAAAATATGTCTAAGAATTTAAAGGAAAGAGTGAATATGATGAGTAAACCTATAGGAAATCCCAGTAGAGAAATGGAAATTTAAAAAAATGAAAAGCTGGAACTCAAAAACACAATAACACAATAAATAATAATAACACAATAATGAAAAATTTATAATTTATACCTGATAAATATTAAAAAGTTTTGCTCATGAAAAACCTAAGACTGAAAATACTTATATATCTGATGTTGGACTTCAGACTATGTAAAGAACTTTTAAAAATCGATTTAAAAAATTTCAAACCCATTTTTAAATAAATGGACAAAAGACCTGAACATTTATGAAGGGATAAACAAATAACACATGAAAAAATATTCAAAATCATTTGTCATTAGGCTTATGAAACTGAAACCAGTGATTAATTTTAACATAATTTTAGAAGGTTGACATGAGTGAATATTGACAAGTATTCAAGCAACTGGAACACTAATTAGAGATTGGTATATAAAAATGATACAACTAATTTGGAAAGCCATTTGGAAATTTCTAAAAAATTAAATTCAGTTAATTAACATATAATGTATTATTAGTTTCAGGGGTATAGGTCTGTGATTCATTAGTCTTATATAATACCCAGTGCTCATTATCACATATACCCTCCCCAGTGTCCATCACCCAGTTACCCTGTTCCTCTACCCCTCTCCCCTCTAGCAGCCCTCAGTTTTTTTCCTATGATTAAAAGTCTATTAAGGTTTGTCTTCCTCTCTGGTTTCATCTTGTTTCATTTTTTCTCTCTTCCCTTATGATCTTCTGCCTCATTTCTTAAATTTCACATATCAGTGAGATCATATGATAATTGTCTTTCTCTGATTGACTTATTTCACTTAGCATAATACCCTCTAGTTCCATCCATGTCCTTGCAAATGGCAAGATATAATTCTTTTTGATGGCTGTGTAATCCCCCCCATGTGTCTCTCTCTCTCTCTCTCTCTCACATTTTCTCTATTCATCTGTCAATGGACATCTGGGCTTTTTCTATAGCTTGACTCTTATGGACAGTGCTGCTATAAACATTGCAGTGCATGTGCCATTTAGATCACATTTGTATCTTTGGGGTAAATACCTAGCAGTGCAGTTTCTGGGTCATAGGGTAGATCAATTTTCAACTTTTTGAGGAATCTCATTGCATTCCCACCAACAGTGTAAGAGGATTCTCCTTTTTCTGCATTCTCACCTATATCTGTCATTTCCCAAATGGTTAATTTTAGCCATTCTGACTGGTGTAAGGTGGTATTTCATTGTTGCCAAGTGATGTTGAGCACTTTTTCCCGTGTCTATTGGCCATTTCTATGTCTTCTTTGGAGAAATGACTCTTCATGTCTTCTGCCCATTTCTTGACTGGATTATTTGTTCTTTGAGTGTTGAGTTTGGTAAATTCTTTATAGATCTTGGATACTAGCCCTTTATCTGATACATCTTTTTCAAATATCTTTTCCAATTCTGTTGGTTGTCTTGTGGTCTCCTTTGCTGTGTAGAAGCTTTTTACCTCGATGAAGTCCTAGTAGTTCATTTTTGCCTTTGTTTCCCTTGCCTTTGGAGACATGTCTAGCAAGAAGTTGCTGTGACCAGAGTTGAAGAGGTTGCTGCCTGTGTTCTCTTGTAGGATTTTGATGTATTCCTATCTCACATTTAGGTTTTTCATCCATGTGGAGTCTGTTTTTGTGTATGGTGTAAGGAAACAGTCCTGTTTCATTCTTCTGCATGTGGCTGGTTAATTTGCCCAACACCATTTGTTGAAGAGACTGTCTTTTTTCTGTCAATTATCTCTCTTTTTTTCCCTCCCTTACTCACTCCCTCCCTCCCTTCTTTCCTTCCTTCCTTTCTCTTCCTTTCTTTCTTCCAAAATTCAATGCTTATGCATCACACCCAGTGCTCCATGCAATAGGTGCCCTCCATAATACCCACCACCAGGCTCACCTAATCCCCAACCACCCCTCCCCTCCAAAACCTTCAGTTTGTTTCTTAGAGTCCACAGTCTCTCATGGTTTATCTCCCCCTCTGATTTCTCCTCACTCACTTCTCCTCTCCATCTCTCAATATCCTCTATGTTATTCCTTATGCTTTACAAGTAAGTGAAACCATATGATAATTGACTCTCTCTACTTGACTTATTTCACTCAGCATATTCTCTTCCAGACCCGTCCCGTGTTGATACAAAAGGTGTGTATTCATCCTTTCTAATGGAGGCATAATACTCCATTGTATATATGGACCATATCTTCTTTATCCATTGTCTGTTGAAAGGCATCTTGGTTCTTCCCACAGTTTGGTGAGTGTGGCTATTGCTGCTCTGAATATTGGGGTAGAGATGGCCCTTCTTTTCATCATATCTGTATTTTTGGGGTAAATACACAGTAGTACAATTGCAGGATCATAGGGTTCCTGCTATGTCAAAGATTAGTTGACCATAGAGTTGACGGTCTATTTCTGGGTTTTCTATTTTTGTTCCTTTGATCTATGTGTCTGTTTCTGTGCCTGTACCATACTGTCTTGATGATTACAGCTTTGTAATAGAGCTTGAAGTCTAGTATTGTGATGCCACCAGTTTTGGTTTTCCTTTTCAGCATTCCTTTGTCTATTTGGGGTCTTTTCTGGTTCCACATAAATGTTAGGATTATTTGTTCTAACTCTATGAAAAAAGTGGATGGTATTTTGATAGGGATTGCATTGAATGTATAGATTGCTCTAGGTAGCTTAGACGTTTTAACAATATTTGTTCTTCCAATCTGTAAACATGGAACGTTTTTCCATTTCTTCATGACTTCCTCAATTTCTTTCATGAGGTTTCTATAGTTTTCAGAGTACAGATCCTTTTCCTCTTTGGCTAGGTTTTTCCCTAGGTATCTTATGGTTTTGGGTGCAGTTTTAAAAAGGATCGACTCCTTAGTTTCTCTTTTTTCTGTGTCATTGTTAGTGTATAGGAATGCAACTAATTTCTGTGCATTAATTTTATATCCTGCCACGTTGAAGAATTCCTGTATGAATTCTAGCAAGTTTGGAGTCCTTTGCGTTTTCCACATAGAATATCATGCCATCTGCAAAGAATGAGAGTTTGACTTCTTTGCCTATTCAGATGCCTTTTATTTCTTTTTGCTTTCTGATTGCTGAGGCTAGGACTTCTAGTACTATTCTGAATAGCAATCCCTGTTGTGTTCCTTTCCTTAAGAGAAAGGGTCTCAGTTTTTACCCATTGAGAATGATATTTGCTGTGGGGTTTTCATAGATGGCTTTTATGATACTGAGGTATGTACCCTCTGTCCCTATACTGTGAAGAGTTTAACCAAGAAAGGATGCTGTACTTTGTCATATGCTTTTTCTCTATCTGTTGAGACGATCATAGGGTTCTTGTCCTTTCTTTTATTATGTAAAATAAATGTATTGATTGATTTGCATTTGTTAAATCAGCCTGGCAGCCCAGAAATAAATCCCACTTCGTTGGTGAATAATCCTTTTAATGTACTGTTTGATCCTATTCGTATTTTGGTGGGAATTTTTGCATCCATGTTCACCAAGGATATTAGTCTATGATTCTCCTTTTTGGTGGGGTCTTTGTCTGGTTTGGGAATCAAGGTAATGCTGGTCTCATAGAAAGAATTTGGACGTTTTCTTTCAATTTTGATTTTTTGAAATAGCTTCGGAATAATGGGTGTTAGTTTTTTAAATGTTTGGTAGAATTCTGCTGGGAAGCCATCTGGCCCTAGGCTTTTGTTTGTTGGGAGATTTTTTTAATTAATCCTTCAATTTCCTTGCTGGTTATGGGTCTTTTCTATTACTTCCTGATTCAGTTTTAGTAGTTTATACATCTCTAGGAATGCATCCATTTTTTCCAGGTTGTCTAATTTGTGGGCATATAGGTGCTCATAATATGTTCTTATAATTGTTTGTATTTCTTTGTTGTTGATTGTGATCACTCCTCTTTCATTATTTATTTGGGTCCTTTCTCTTTTTTTTTTTTTTTAAAGATTTTATTTGTTTATTTGACAGAGAGAGATCACAATTAGGCAGAGAAGCAGGCAGAGAGAGAGAGAGAGAGAGAGGGAAGCAGGCTCCCCGCTGACCAGAGAGCCCAATGTGGGACTCTATCCCAGGACCCTGAAATCATGACCTGAGCTGAAGGCAGTGGCTTAACCCACTGAGGCACCCAGGCACCCCCTTTCTCTTCTTTTTGATAAATCTGGCCAGGGGTTTATCAGTCTTCTTAATTCTTTCAAAGAACCAGCTCCTAGTTTTGTTGCTCTGTTCTACTATCTTTTGGTTTCTATTTCATTGATTTCTGCTCTAATCTTTATTATTTCTCTTCTCTGCTGGGTATAGGCTTTATTTGCTGTTCTTTCTCTAGCACCTTTAGGTGTAAGGTAAGGTTGTACATTTGAGACCTTTATTGTTTCTTGAGAAAGACTTGTAGTGCTCTGTACTTCCCTTTTAGGACTGCCTTTGCTGCATCCCAAAGATTTTGAACAATTGTGTTTTCATTTGCATTTATTTCCATGATTTCTTTTAATTCTTCTTTAATTTCCTGATTGACCCATTCATTCTTTAGTAGGATATTCTTTAGGCTCCATGTAGTTGAATTCTTTCCAACTTTCCTTTTGTCATTGAGTTCCAGTTCCAAACATTGTAGACTGAAAATATGCATGGAATTATCCCAGTCTTTTGGTACCAGTTGAGACCTGATTTGTGATATAGGATGTGATCCATTCTGGGGAATATTCCATGTGCATTCGAAAAGAATGTGTATTCTGTTGCTGTGGGATAGAATGTTCTGAGTATATCTGTGAAGTCCGTCTTGTCCAGTGTCATTCAAAGCCCTTATTTTCTTGTTGATCTTCTCCTTAGATGATCTGTCCTTTGCAGTGTGGTGGGGGATGGTGGTGGTGGTGTGTTTAAGTCCCCTACTATTATTGTATTATTAGTGATGTGTTTCTTTGATTTTCTTATGAATTGATTATGTTATTGACTGCTCCCATCTTAGGGGCATAAATATTAACATTTGTTAAATCTTCATGTTGAATAGACCCTTTAATTATGATACAGTGTCCGTCTCATTTCTTATTACAGTCTTTGGTTTAAAATCTAATTTGTCTGATAGAATGTGATTGCTACCCAGCTTTCTTTTGATGTCCATTAGCATGAAAAATAATTTTCCACCCCCTCACTTTAAATCTGGAGGTGTCTTTGGGTCTAAAATGAGTCTTTTGCAGACAGCTTATTGATGGATCTTGCTTTTTTATCCAGTCTGATATCCTGTGTCTTTTGATTGGGGCATTTAGCCCTTTACATTCAGAGTAACCACTGAAAGATATGAATTTAGTGCCATTGTATTGCCTGTAAATTGACTGTTGCTGTATATTGTCTCTGTTCTTTTCCGGTCTGTGTTACTTTTGTGTTCTCTCTTTGCTTAGAGAACCCCTTTTAATATTTCTTGTATGGCTAGTTTGGTAATCACAAATTCTTTTTGTTTCTGTTTTTCCTGGAAGTTTTTATCACTCCTATTTTGAATGACATCCTAGCTGAATAAAGTAATCTTGACTGGATATTTTTCTTGTTTAGACCCTGAATATGTCATGCCAGTCCTTTCTGTCCTGCCAGGTCTCCATGTATAGGTTTGCTGCCAATTTAGTGTTTCCATTCTTATAGGTTACAGACCTCTTGTCCCAAGCTGCTTTCAGGATTCTATCTTTGTTTCTGCAATGGCAATGTTGTTGGACTATTTTTGTTGATTTTGAGGGGGTTCTCTATGCCTTCTGGATTTTGATGTGTGTTTCCTTCTCCAGATTAGGGAAGTTATCTTCCATAATTTGCTCCACTATACCTTATGCCCTGCCCCCACTTTCATTTTCTTCTGGGATCCCAATTATTCTAATATTGTTCTGCTTTATAGTATCACTTATCTCTCGAATTATCCCCTTGTGACCCAGTAGTTATTTATCTCTCTTTTACTCAGCTTCTTTGTTCTCCATAATTTGGTCTTCTGTATCATTAATTCTCTTGTCTGCCTCATTTATTCTGGCAGAGCCTCCATTTTTTTGATTGCATCTTTTTAATTGCCTTTTTGATTTTGTCTTGGTTAGATTTTAGTTCCTTCATTTACCCAGAAAGGTATTCTCTAGTGTCTTCTATGCTATTTTTCAAGCCAACTAGTTTCTTTATAATTGTTATTCTGAACTCTAGTTCTGAAATCTTACCAATGTCCATATTGGTTAAGTCCCTGGCAGTCAGTACTGCTCTTGTTCTCTTTTTTTTGAGGTGAGTTTTTCCTCCTTATTATTCTTTCGAGGGAAAGATAGATGAATGAGAGAGCAAAGTACTAAGATGGCAACAACAACTCCAGAGACATATACACTAAACAAATCAGAAGAGACTCGAAACTGGGGGTGGGGGGAAGGGAATATGATCAGACAGGTGAGCAGAACAGAGTAATACACTGGATTCTCTGTGTATTTTAGTCTGTTTTTTAAGAAAACTAAATCCCAAATTGTAGAGAAGAAAAACTTATATATGTACAAAATATAATTAAATGCAGTGGAAGGATAGGATGTAATTGTAAAAATGGAAATTAAAAGACAACAAAAGAGAAAGGAAAAAAAAACAATAAAAAGAAAGAGATATAAACAGACAGGTGAACAGAACAGAACAATACACTATGTCCTGAGTGTATTTTGGACAGTTTGTTAGAAGAAGCTGTATCTCAAAATTGTAAAGAAAGAAAAACTTAAATATATAAAAATAAAATTAAATACATTGAAAGGATGGAATGTAAGTATAAAGATGAAGATTAAGAAAGACTTTAACAGCATCAAAAACAAAACAAAACAAAAACATCAAATAACAACAAAAAGGAAGAAGAAGAAGAAGAAAAAAAAGAGAATATGATCAGATGGGTGACTAGAAGAGTCATATACTAGATTTTGTGTGTATTTTGGCCTTTTAGAAGAAACTGCATCCCAAAATTTTAAAGAAATGTGTATATATATGTATGTATATATATATATATATACATATACATATACATACACAAATAAGATTAAATACAATGGAGGAATAGAAGGTAATTATAAAAATGGAAATTTAAAAAGATTTTATAATCTTTTATATCGGGCTGGGAGCCCGATGCCTGACTAGATCATGGAACTCCAGGATCATGACCTGAGCTGTACACAGTCATTTAACCAACTGAGGCACCCAGGCACCTGAAAATTTAAAAAGACTTTAAAAAGATGTTGATAAAATAGGAAATTGGTTGAAAAAGGAAAGAGGAAAAGTTAAAGTTAAAAATGTAAAAGAAAAAAATTGAAGACTAAAGAGTCATGGAGAAAAGCTATGAGTTCTATGTGCTATATTTGCTTAGCGTTGGAGTTTTGCAGTTCTGTTATCAGTAAATTTTGTCCTGGCTTGATGTTCTTGCTGATCTTCTGGTGGAGGAGCCTATTACATTGATTCGCATTTGTCTTTGCACCAAGTGGATTTGCATTGCCCTTGCCAGTGGCCAGGCTATGTAATCTGCTCTGGTTTGCTCTATGTGGCTTTTGTTCCCTAAAAGCTTTCTGCACAGCTTTAGAGGATGAAAATGAAAATGGTGGCCTTCCAATCTCTGGCACCAGAGCTGAGAGCTAGGAACCCCACTCCTCAGCAGGCCCTCAGAGAAAAGCAGTCAATCACTCCTTTCTCCCTGGTCTCCAGCTGCACTCTGTGCTCACCCGGCTTGTGACAGTGCGCATCTAATTCAGGCATGCAACCCTGTTTGGAATCTCCAAACCCTGCAGACTGCTGTGGTGTGCTCCCAGGATTCTCCCAGGAGATTATTGGAGGTCTCTCTGGTCTGCTGCTTTTTGTTGCTCAGGGGGAAGTTGCCTGTGCCACCATTCATGGTTATGGCAACTCTGTGCTGACAGCCCACTCCTGGGTTCCCACTTTGCAGCTAGCTTCCCCACTGCAGTGCCTGGTATCTCTACCACACTCATGCACCCCCAGTCTTCATGTGACTCCCAGAAATCCTGAGATCACATTGCGCCAGGTAGGGATCTGTTCCTGCTTAGCAGCTTGAGCAACATCCCTCCCCAGAGCAGACTTATGTAAATTCCGATTTTGTACTCTGCTGCTCTATCACTTGCCAGTAGCCTGCTGAAGGAGGCTCTCTCCCCTTGCTGTCTATCTTCCCATATATGGCCTTGGATTCATTTCTCCTCACCTTCCTACCTTGCAGAAGGTTGTCACTTTTCTATTTGTAGAGTTGCTGCTATTCTTTTCTTAGATCTTCAGTTTAGTTTGCAGGTGTTCAGAATTATTTGATCGTTATCTAGCTGAGTTCGTTCCTCGGACAAGACGAAACTAAGGTCTCTTACTCCTCCATCATCTTGGACTCTTTCTGGCAGTATTTTTCAAAGTTACATTTACAATGTGGAGCAGTTCTACTTCTACTCAGTTATCCAAGAGAAATAAAAACATACGTTGACAAAAATAAGTATTGCATAAGAATGTTTATAACAATTTTATTTTAATAGCTTCAAACTAAAAATATCTTAGATGTTCATCTAAAAGTGAATAGATAAATAAGTTGAATTTATACAATAAAAAATACTACTTGGAAATAAAATGAAAGAACTATTTGTACATTTTTAACACATGGATAAGTTTGAAAACCATTATGCTGAATAGAAGAAGTCAATCATAAAAGTGTTCATTTACACTTTTAGTATAATTTTAGAATAGGCAAAAAAGAATAAGCAAAAAACAATAAAGTGTTTATAAGGGACTTCCAGGGAAGATGGCAGAGTAGGAGGGCCCTAACCTTATTTCATCCCATGGATATAACTAGATAACACATCAGTGCAAAAAAGAATGTAAAATATGACACCATATACCTAACATATGGTGGGACATGGAGAAAGAAGAAAAGAATGGGTTCATATTTAAGCAATTATCAACTTCATATATACTGTTATATGCAGAAGATACTATATACAAACCTAATGGTAACCACAAATCAAAAACCAGCAATAGATGTGCAAAAAATTAAGAGAAAGGAATTCAAGTATATCACTAAAGAAAGCCAGAAAACCATGAAAGAGAGCAATAGAAGAAATGCTTAGAGAAAATCTATAAAAACAATCACAAAAGAGTAACAAAATGGTAATAAATACATCTATCAGTAATTACCTTGAAAGTAAGTGGACTACATGCTCCAATCAAAGATATAAGGTGACAGAATTGATAAAAAAATTAATAACAAGAAAACAAGATCTATCTATATGCTACCTACAAGACTTGTTTCATATCTAGACACCTGGGGATGGAGAAATATTTATGCAAATGTATGTCAAAAGAAAGCTGGGGTAGTAATACTTATATATGGCAAAATAGACTGTAAAAGACAAAGAGTGTAATAAGAGACAAAGAGACTATATAAAAATAAAGGGGACAATCCATCAAGAAGATAAAACAATAGTAAATATTTATGCACCAAATCTGAGAACATCAAAACAACAACAACAACAACAACAAAACAGTTAATAACAAACATAAATGAGCTAATGAATAGGAATACAACAGTAGGAGACTTAAATACTCCACTTATATCGATGGACAGATCATTAAAGCAAAATCAATAAGGAAATAGTGGGGGTTGCCTGAGTAGCTTAGTTGTTAAGCATCTGCCTTTGTTTCAGGTCATGATCCCAGGGTCCTGGGATCAAGCCCTGTATCAGGCTCCCTGCTCAGCAGGAAGTCTCCTTCTCCCTCTCCCACTCCTCCTGCTTGTCTCCCTCTCTCTATGAAATAAATAAGTAAAATCTTTAAAAAAATAAATAAATAGTTGCTTTGAATGACACACTGGACTACATGGATCTAACAGATACATTCAGAATATTCCATCCTAAAACAAAAGAATACACATTCTTTTCAAGTGCATATGGAACATTCTCCAGAACAGATAACATATGAGGGCACAAAACAAGTCTTGACAAGTTAAAAAAGATTAAAGTTATACCATGTATTTTTTCTGACCAGGTGCTATATATAAAATTAGAAGTCAACCACAAGAAAAAATATGGACAGAGAACAAATACATGGAAGTTAACTAACATGATACCAAACAATGAATGGGTCAATCATGAAATCAGAGGAGAAATAAAAAATTACATGAAAATAAAAACACAAGGGTCCAAAATCTTTGACATGCAATAAAATTGGTTCTAAGAGAGAAAAAGTTTATAGCCTTAGAGGTCTATTTCAAGAAACAAGAAATCTGAAAAATAACCTAATCTTACACCTTAAGGAAGTAGAAAAAAAACAATAACAACCAAAAAAACCCCAGCACCAGTAGAAAAAAGGAAATAATAAAGTTTAGAGCAGAAATAAGTGATATAGAAACTAAAAACAAAAAACAAACAATAGATCAATGAAACCTGGAGCTGATTCTTTGAAAAAAGTTAATAAAATTGGTAAACCTTCAGCCAGACTCATCCAAAAAAAAAAAAAAAAAAAAAAAGAGGGCTCAAATAATGAAAGAGGAGACAAACAAATGAAAGAGGAGAAATAACCGAAACCACAGACATATAAATAATTTTAAGAGGATATTATAAAAAATTATATGCCAAAAAGTTGGGACAACCTAGAAGCAATGGATAAGTTCCTAGATATATATAGCCTATCAAAACTAAATCAAGAAGAAATGGAAAATTTAGACAGACTGATTACCAGCAATGAAATAGAGTCAGTAACCAAAAAACTCCCAACAGACAGAAGTCTGGGACCAGACAGTCAGAGGCGAATGTTACCAAATATTTAAAGAAGACTTAATACCTATTCTTCTCAAACTATTTCAAAAAGTAGAAAAGGAGAGAAAACATCCAAATTTATTCTATGAGACCAGCATTACCAAGATACCAAAATCAGAGAGAAATGCCACACACAAAAAAAGAAGTAGAACTGTAGGCCAATATCTCTGATGAACATAGATGCAGAAATCCTCAACAAAATAGTAGCACATCGGTGTAAATGTGTAAATGATTAAAAAAAATCATTCACCATGATAAAGTGGGATTCATTACTGGGTTGCAAGATTGGTTCAGTATTCTCAATCAATATGATACATCACATCAGTGAGGGAAAGGATAAGAACAATATAATCATTTCAATGGACACAGAAAAAAAAATTGACAAACTACAACATCCATTCATGATTAAAACCCTCAACAATGTAGTTTTAGAAGGGACATACTTCAACACAATAAAGGCCATTTATGAAAAAACAATAGCTAACATCATACTCAATGGGGAAAACCTGAAAGTATTTCCCCTAAGGTCAGAAACAAGACAAGGATGTCCTCTGCACCACTTTTATTCAACAGAGAACTGGAAGTCCTAGTTAAAGCAATCAAACAACAAAGAGAAATAAAAGGCATCTAAATTGGTAAGGAAGAAGTAAAACTTTCACTGATTGCAGATGACATGATACTGTACATAGAAAGCCCTAAAGACTCCACCAAAAACCTGCTAGAACTGATAAATGACTCCAGTAAGATTGCAGAATATAAAATCAATGTACAGAAATGTTGCACTTCTATACATTAATAATGAAGCAGCAGAAAGAGAAATTTTAAGAAATTCCATTTATAATTGCACCAAAAATAATAAAATGCGAAGGAATAAACTTTAACAAAGAAGTACGAGAACTGTACTCTGAAAACTATAAAACAGTGATGAAAGAAAATGAAGATGACACAAATAAATACAAAGATATTCCATGCTCATGGATTGGAACAACAAATATTGCTAAAATGTCTATACTACCTAAAGCAATCTACATATTTAGTGCAATGTCTAGCAAAATACCAACAGAATTTTTCACAGAACCAGAACGAACAATCCTAAAATTTGTATAGAACCACAAAAGATCTCAAATAGTTAAGCAGTTTTGAAAAAGAAAATCAAAGCTGGAGCATCACAATTCTGGACTTCAAGTTATATTACAAAGCTATATTAATCGAAACAGTATGGTACCGGCACAGAAATAGACAATAGAGATCAATAGAACAGAATAGTAAAAAACCCAGAAATAAACACACAGTTATATAGTCAACTTACCTATGACAAAGGAGGAGAGAGTATGCAATGGGAAAAAGAAAGTCTCATCAACAAATGGTGTTGGGATAACTGAACAGTTGTGTGCCAAAAATGAAACTGAACCACTTTTCATACACCATACACAAAAATAAACTCAAAATGGATTAATGACCTAAATGCGAAACCTGAAACCATAAAAGTCTTAGAAGAGTGCTCAGGCAGTATTTTCTCTGACCCTGGCCATCGCAACATTTTTTTAAATGTCTCCTAAGACAAGGGAAGTAAAAACAAAAATAAACTATTGAGAGTACATCAAAATTAAAAACTTCTGCACCGCAAAGGAAACAATAAAATGAAAAGGCAAACTGTGGGGTGGGAGAAAATATTTGCAGATTACATATATAATAAAGAGCCAGTATCTAAAATATATAAAAAACTTATAAAACTGAACACCCCCCAAAACCCCAAATCCTACTAAAAATGGGCAGGAGACATGAACATATATTTCTCCAAAGAAGACATTGAGATGGTCAATAGGTACACAAATAGATGCTCAACCTCACTGATCATCAAGGGAAAGCAAATCAAAACTATAATGATATATCACTACATACCTGTAGTATGGATAAAATTTAAAAAAAAAAACACAAAAAATAACAAGTGTTGGAGAGGATGTGGAGAAATAGGAACCCTCATGTCCTGTTGTTGGGAGTACAAACTGGTGCAGTGACTGTGGAGAACTATATAGAGGCTCCTTAAAAACTTAAAAATAGAACTACCCTATAATCTAGGAATCACTCTAATGTGTGGATATCCAAAACATACAAAATATCTAATTAAAAGCTTATGTGTTTACAACAGCATTATTTAAAATAGCCAAATTATGGAAGCTGTCCAAGTATTCATCAATAGATGGATAAAGAAGATGGTACATACACACACTATGGAATATTAAGCAGCCATAAAAACGAATGATGTCATGCATTTGCAATGACATGGATGGAACTAGAGGATATAATGTTAAGTAAAATAAATCAGAGAGAGGCAAATATCATATGATTTCAGTCATGTGGAATGTAAGAAACAAAGGGAACAAATAAAACAAAAAACACTCTCTTTTTAAAAAAAGGTTTATTTTACGTGGAGTGGTGGGGGGGCCAGAGGGAGAGAGAGAACCTCAGGCAGACTCCCCTCTGAGTGTAGAGCCTGACTCACAGCTGGACCTCATGATCCTGAGATCATGACTCTGAGATCATGACCTGAGCTGAAATCTAGTCAGATGCTTAACTGACTGAGTCACCAGGTGCCCCCCCAAACAGACACTTAAATATAGAGAACAAAGTGCTGATTACCAGGGGGAGGTGGGTGGAGCAAATGGGTGAAATAGGTGATGGGAGTTAAAGAGTACACTTACCATGTTGAACACTGAGTAGTGTATAGAATTGTTAAATCATTATGTTGTATACCTGAACGTAAGTAGCACTGTATATTAATGATAATGAAATTAAAATTAACTTCAAAAAAATAAAGGACAAAAAAACACTGGTCCTTCCTTGATTAACTTCAAAAAAATAAAGGACAAAAAAACATTGGTCCTTCCTTGATAGGTGCCACTAGATTGAGTGGAAGGGGGTATGTGGGAATTTTCTGGGGTGATAGAAATACTTATTTTTATAATAGACTTGTGGGTTACATAATGTCAAACTGTACCATATAATGTTTGTGTTGTTTTATAAAAATTATACTTGAATTTAAAGTATAGGTACATTTTGGATTATTTAATTCCTTCTCCTTGTGATTTCAAAAGAATTTTATAGTTACCTCTGTGCTATTTGAAATCTGTAGGTTAAATAGGATATTTTTAAACCAATTTAAAAATATTGCAGTATAAAATTTGTTTAAATTCATTTTTTTTCTAAGGTGTTTTATTAAGCATTAGTTATTTTTGGAACTCTAAGACCACAACAGATTGATGATTCTGTATGGTACTCTAAGACCACAACAGATCGCTGATTCTGTATGGTACTGGTTGTGTAAGGCCATGAGTAAGTGTGCCATGTTGAAGGTGAAATCCTTAGATTAAGTTTTTCCTGATGGTGTAGGGAAGGGATATGAGACACAGTGGTAAGATAAGGGAAGTCCTGTTGGAACATTTTGAGAATCGAAGCCATTTATCTGCTTTTTGCCAATCAGTGGTTGGACATTAACCTAAAACTTGACAAAAATTATGTACTGTATCATTTCTCCTACTTGACAAAAGAGGAAACTAAATTTCAGACAAATAAGTTGCCAGGATCAGACAACTAGTAAAACAATGTTAATATGCTGTCAAAGGAGAACATGAATAATTAGTTATAAATAAATTGTGGGGACATGTAAGTGGTTGAGTCAGTTAAGTGTCTGCCTTTGGCTCGGGTCATGATTCCAAGGTCCTGGGATTGAGCCCAGCATTGGGCTTCGGGCTTCCTGTTCAGTGGGGAGTCTGCTTCTCCCTCTCTGTCTGCCCCTCCCTCTGCTCATGCTTTCTTTCCTTCTCTCTCTCTCTCTCAAATAAGTAAAATCTTAAAAAAAAAAAAAAGAAAGAAATTATGATCCTTTTAAGCAATCCATTTTCAGAGAAATAAGTTTCGAAGAATACATTTCTCTGAAAAATTGGGCCATAATTGTGGAGAGATTAAGGCCAACCTTCTGCCTAAGATCGACCCTCCCTCTTTCTTTCTTCTTCCTTTTTGCTTTATTCCTCTCTCTCTCCTTCCTTCCTCCCTCCCTCCCTCCCCCTTCCTTCCTTCCTTCCTTCCTTCCTTCCTTCCTTCCTTCCTTTCCTCCCTCCCTCCCTTCTTCCTTCCTTCCTTCCTTCCTTCCTTTCTTTCTTTCTTTCTTTCTTTCTTTCTTATTTTATTTATTTGACAGAGAAACAGACACAAGCAGGGGATCAGCAGGAAGAGGGAAAGGAAGAAGCAGGCCCCCTGCTGAGCAGAAAGCCCTAAGCAGGACTTTGGGATCATGACTTGAACCAAAGTCAGAGCAGAAACTGACTGAGCCACTGAGGCACCACTAAGAGCCATTTTTTTCATTCATCTAAAATCCACAGATTTATCAGAAACCTCCCACAGGATCATTTCTTTTGCTGAGGACATGAATGACATGCAGTTGTCGAATCCAGTTGATACTTTTGAACACAGTTGATCATTCCCTTCTTGAAAGACTGTTTCCTTGGCTGCAATGATGTAACACTATCCTGGTTCTCCTTCTGCCTTCCTGTTAATTCCTTCTCGGTTTCCTGCCATTTGCTCCTCCACCTTTTTATATTAGAGCCTTTCAAAACATTTTTATTTTTTCATTTCTTTTTCCTCTGTTGATGTTCTTTGCCTCATCTTCCAACACTTCAGAGCTACATGCTAAGCTCTTTCCTGAGGCTCTCATGTATTTTCTCATCTATTTGGAGATATTTTCCTCTCCCTCTTTGCATTGTTAGAATTTACTGACAGTTACATTTTTCATATCTATGTACACTGGTATGACTATCTTTCTTCTAATTTACTGCCATTTTTAAAAATCAGTAACTTTTTAAGAATTAAAATTAGTGTATTGAAAATAGAAATCCAATATCATTATAATAATTGAAAAATAGAATGATTATATGCCATAATTAAAAGGAATTTATTAAAAGCAAATACACTGTGTAATAATTAATTCTATCTGCACTTAACTGAATTTGGGATATAATGATCTAGTCATTTTCTTCTTTTTGTAGAGTATTTTTTTCCTTTTTTATCTGTCAGTGGCCAATTACATTTCTTTTCTTTTCTTTTTTCTTTCTTTCTTTTTTTTTTTTTTTTAAAGATTTTATTTATTTGGCAAAGAGAGAGATCACAAGTAGGCAGAGAGAGAGGCAGAGAGAGAGGAAGGGAAGCAGACTTCCTGCCTAGCAGAGAGCCCGATGTGGGGCTCGATCCCAGGACCCTGGGATCATGACCTTAGCCGAAGGCAGAGGCCTTAACCCACCGAGCCACCCAGGTGCCCCTACATTGCTTTTCTAATATTAAGCTAACTTCACATTTCTGCTATAAACCAACTTGATCATGATAAATGATCCTTTTTACCAGTTGCTTGGTTCAATTTGCCAATACTTTTGAAATATTTTTGCATCTACATTCAAAATGAGTTTGGACTATATTTACTCTTATACTCTTCTTATTTGGTTTTGATATCAAGGAAATACTAGTTTGATCTACTTAATTAGAGTTTAACCCATTTTTCTGTTCTCTGGAAGTCTGTAGGATTTAAGTGAGTTTTCCTTAAACTTGCCAGTAAAGTGAGTTGGGCCTGTAGTTTGTTTTGGAAAAAGCTTTATGTTACTGGTTCAGTTCCATTATTTTAATCTCAGTTTATTATTTCTTTTGGCAAATTTGTATGTTGTATTTTTTGTAGGAATTTTCTAGCACAGTATCTACTGAATTCCAAATTTATATAAATAAGGTTATAACATACACTTAATATCTTTTTAATATCTGTAAGACTTATTTATGCTCACCCTATTTTATTCTTGATATGAATTATCTTTTTATTTTTTGGTCAATCTTCTTATATATATATATATTTTCACATGATATTAATCTTCAAATTTTGGCTCTGTTTGTCTTCTGTATTATAGTTACCATTTTATTTCATCATCATCATCGTTTGATCTGTTTCTCTAATATTTCATTCTTTCTGCCTTTCCCCCACCCCGTTCTTTCTATAATTTCCTGAGATGGATGCTGAAATCATTACATTTAAGCCATTCTTCATTCTTATTTTTATATGTATATATTTATTTTATTTTCTATGCCATACTTCAAAATTTGATGTTATATTTTTCAATGTTGTCAGCTCAGTATATTTTTAAAATTCTCTCTTGATTTCCTTTTGACATATGTTTTTATAATGTCCAAACATATGGGGATTTTCTAATTATATTTTGATTGTTGATAGTTGGCAAAGATCATAAACCTTATGATTACTTTCATGTTTATTGATGCTTGCTTTATGGCATGGAATTTGGTTCAACTTTTATAATTGTTCTGCTTGTTCTTAGAAGAATTTAACTTGCAATGTTGGATGCTCTAATACACACTAAGTCAACTTTTTTCCTCTACATCTTTCTTGAGTTTATACATGCTCCCACTGACTATACATTTGACTTTTACCCTTGTAGTCCTTTATTTTATAAATTTATACGTTTTAAGTCACATTATTTATTTCATACATATTTTAAATTAAAGTTTCTTGGTGATTCTTTTATCATTATTATGTCCTTTACGTTTAATGTAGCAATTGATATGTATTTCATATATTCTAACTCTTTATCTCTTAGAATTCTTAGATTTGTTATTTTATCTGGTCAGTATTTATGTACAGATCCTATTATTTTACCTCTTTATTTGTTCATCATTTCTTCTTATATCTCAGCCTTTTTTTTTTTTTTTTAACACCAATTTTGTTTTGTCTGATGCAAACTCCTTATTTGCTTTCCTTGAGACATCCCCTTTGCTGAATAATAGTCAGGACTTTCTGATAACTATCAGGACTTCCTTATATTTCAGGAGTTAACCTAAGTGGAAGAAAACAAAAGTTGTGCAGCATCGTTGAATACCTATAATATATTAGGTGTCATGGCAGGGGTTAGCGATAGCACAATGAACAATAAAATCAAGGAACTTTGAAACAGGAAGTGAGAGGTCAAGACAATAAAAATATAAGCAACATAATTGTGATAATTGCTATGAAGTATAAAATAAGCTGTGTGAAAGATAAAGGAGGAGGGGTGTTGGATCTACTTTAGAGTGAATAGTTAGGAAAGGCATCTCAGAGGACTTGACTGAGCTCTGGTTGAAGAGAAGTTATGCTGGCTAAGAGTAGAAGATGAAATATTCTAGATAAAGGATGGAGCTTGATTTTAGGCTCTTGGATGACTTGTTTTGGGAGAAAAAGGAAGTGAGGGTGGTTGAAATGTAGTGAGCAAAGAAGAAAGTGAAGTTTGATAAGGTAGGCAGGGTTCAGATCATGGAGAGCTTCTTAGGTCTTGACAATGAGTTTGACTTATATTTGTAATGTTTTTGGGAAGCAGGTGGAGGATTGAAATAGGAAATTGATATAAAGTTCACTATATTTTTAAATACCACTTTTGCTATTATACAGAATAAGAAGAATTGGTAGAAGGTGGACATGGAATTTGGAAGACAGGATTCATGATGTTTTTGAATAGATTGGTGACGGTAGAGATGGAGATAATCGAATCAATTTTAAGTGTACTTTGGAGCTAGAATGGACAGAATTTACTGATGTTGATGCATCCTACTTTATTATTGTTGTTGTTATTATTGTTATGACTATTTTGCTAGGGACACGGGGGTAAAATGTGGTCTTGTTAATTAATTGAGCCAGAAAATGTACAGTAAATGAGAAATTTGGGGAAATTTAATATTCTCTTTTGGATGAGTTAAGCTTGAGATATCTGTGGAATGTTTAAGTCAAGAATTGAACATTTGAATGTAGAAATCTGGATCTCAGAGGAGCCATGGGCTGAACATAAAAATTTAAGTGTCATCAGCATTAAGTGTTTTTAAAGCTCTGAAAGTGGATGAGATCACCTCAGGGGAAAGTATGGTGAAAGAATAAAGAGCTAGGACTGAGTCCTGAGGAATTTTAATATCTATATGTTGGGTATAGGAGATAGCCAGGTCAGGGAAAGAAGAGGAACTCAAGGTGCCACAGAAGTCAAAGACATAAGAATTCCGAAAAGAAGAGTAAAGGTTTTCCCCACATTAGAGGATTGTTCACTAATTTAATCTTACAAAATGGAAAATGGAACCCTTTCTTTCTTGACTAGTTTAGCCTTAAATCACATAACAGTGTTTACTATGCTCTTCAGTTTTCTTAAACCTCTGCTCAGAAGACTTGGCTATTGCTCTTACTGAAGACATTTAAGTCATTAAGACATTTTGAAGGTAAAAAAAGATGATTTTTCGACTCCAAGATAAAATAGGCCATCATGGTTTGAAATAAGTAATAAAACATTAATCAAAATTCTATTTTGAAATTGCTTGAAAAAAAAGAAAAACCTGAAACATTTCTTTCAGTTTTTCTCTGAAAGCTAGCAGGAGAATTATGCTGGATTACATGAAATTAAAAGGATAAGGTAAATTTACTTTGGATTTCTCCATGCCCTTGTTTATCATAGTTAGATCAACTTTGGTGATGGTTATCTTTAAATGAATATTATCAGGAATACCTTGGGTTTCAGCTGACACAGAAATTGCTAGAAGTCTGATTGTAGTTAAGTAGTAAACATCTCCTATTAGGCTTTTATAAAACCTCACCACTGATAGAAATGCCAATGCTTAGGGGAAAAAAATGTCTATTGTTGGTCAGAGCTGTAATTAAAAACTATACTTTGTTTTCAATCCAATTTTGGAAAGAATACAGGAGAAAAAGCAAGATGTAAATTTTACAATGCCTTGGCAGTGTATCCAGTTCTCAGTTGAACAAAGAAGCTTATATGCAGAAAATCTTGTAGGAATAAAGCATGTAAAATAAATAAAAAGCTTCCAGTGCTTAATTCCAATCTTCTCCACAGCAACTGGAGCTGCTGATAAGACACCTACTTGGAGTAATGATGCATAATGTGAAAATGCAATAACCCAGACCTCATAAGTACGGACGGATGCCATCTTTTTAAAGGAAATGGTTGCAAATGTGAAGTGCAATGTGCTGAACCATTTTCAAAGGTATTTTCATAAACACGGCAAAATGCCAAGGTTTGGTTTTTCCCAACATGATAGGAAGAGCAAGCGTTGGTAACTATTATAGGGGCATCCGGTATTTGTCCATGTTGTATCATATAAATGTTTAGGTACTGTCGATTCATTATTAGTGGCAGTTTTAATGGGAATATAAATATTATAAAGTGTGTTTACTACAGATAAATCATAGGGGTGCTGAAGTAATTTGCAGTACTAAAGCTCATTTTGGATAATTACAGTGCCCCTGAAGAATGTGTTTATGTATTACAAAGAAAGAGATTGTTAAGGAGAAAACTGTTTTGGAGTTAGTGACATTCTGAAAAGAGTAGAGGCTAATACTGTTTGGGACTAGTTTAGGAATGCGTGAGAATATTAATGAAAAAAGATTTTGTGAGTTGGAAAGAGAGGAAAACCACTGTAATTTCAGTTGCTGGGCTAACATTATTCAGTCAAATTTCATGCAGATGACTTAGTGTTAACTACAGAAATAACATAAGAAATGATTAGTTAAGATTATGCTGGCAGTAAAAATACTAATATTTTATTGCACATTGAATTCTAGCTTACATTTTATGCAGATGTAAATTAGATTGAAATGTTGTTTATCCTTTTTTTTATGAAGGCTATTTTCATCACAGTATTAAAGGTTATTATTGGTTTACATCCCACTTCCTATTTTATTTGAATAAGGTGATCTTTAGCTTCTTTATTTTCCCTGAAATTAATAAGCCACAGTAAACTTTAAATAGAGTGAGTTAAAGAGAATTAAACAATTGTGTCCTAGGCTTTAGAAGGTGATGTTATAATGAGATTCAAATTCTCCCCTTCAAGTATTGTTTATTTGTAAACTAGTCTGGCTTGGTCTTCTTATAAATGTTCTACTGATTAATTTCCTATGAAACATAAATTTCTTTTCCTTTTTGACAAGCTAGTCAGAATCTGCCAGTTTGGAGATTGTTTAAGAAAAATGCAGCATAGAAGGAAAAAAAATGCAGCAAAGTGAAATGAGCATAAAATTAGATTTAGCTGAGATTGAGGTATCTATATTGTCATTTAAAAGTGAATTCAGCAGGCATTAAGTGAGTTTTGTGTTTAGGTTGGAAAGTGAATAGCAGATGGGTAGAGAGAAACAATCGGCTTTTCTCCTCTGGCTGCTTCCCCCATAGCTATCTGCCTTCTGGAATGACTCCTTTGCCTGTGCTGTATGGTATACAGTTTGACTTTCAGGGTTCCATGCGTGAGTGCATGCACATGTGTGCACTGGTGCAAATAGATCAAATAGAGTCCGCAGTAAAGAGTACTACTTGAATAAATTTGTTGTTTATGTTACTTGCCCCTAAGTATTAGCTTTCTCTCAGTATCAGTCTTTCCTCAGGGAAAGAGTTTAATCAGCTCTATCTGGCAAAAATATTCACATCCTTTACTGGTAAAATTTCCTGACTTTCTGACTTCAGTGGAAATTTGGGAAGCCTGGTATAGTTCAGATGTAATAACAGACGTTTAGGTTCTTCTACTTCTTACCACATTCACATTTGGTTTACTTAGTATGGCTTCAAAGCTCTTGGTGGTATCTGATGTACAAATTCATTTCATTACTCATCCTCTACCATTCATTCTTTAAGAAAATGAGTGTCAAGAAAAATATTTTTTTAAGTAGAGAGGCTCTGAGGCGTTAGTATTTTCACACCTGTTTCAGTGCTCTTCACAGTCAAATATGATACCGCTTTGATTTCAGATGTGAACTCAGGGTAGTTTAGTGTTAGAACTGAATCTTTATGTTTCGTTAGTGTGTCGATGAATGCCAACTAACTTGTTTGGAAAAATAGTTCTTAAAAGCAAGTCAGATTTTTCCACTGGTTATCATTAGAAACTGGATTTGCATTTCCTTAGGGAAAAAAAGAAATTGAGACTGTTGAAAATTTTGGGTGGAGATAGAGGATTGCAACATTATAAGAGGGACGCTGTAGTGTAGCAGCATTGTTGGAACTTCTCAAGATTACTTCATCCAAAATTTTTTTTTCTTTTCAAATACTCTTCTTACTCTGAGAATGTATTCACCATGGTAAACAAATCTTGTAAATTGAGGGAATTTTTAAGATGCTTATGTACTCACCCTATGCATACATATGATATCTAGGAAAATTTTCTTTCATTTTCTCCTGGCATCCAATCGATTCACTTTTGTGTTTATTATGGATCATTATCTAGGTAAATTTAGAAGGATTTATGTATATCAGCAATCAAAATTCCAGGATAAACCTGTGGCCCACTGGTAACAGGTCCCATTAGTGTAAGGATTCAAAATCCTTACTTTGGAGCTTCCAGATTGGTGAACAAGAACACATATACATGTTGAGAGGGTGATGCATCCCAGACTCCATAGTGATTGAAGCTCCTGTGCTCAGGACCTTTCCAGACTTTGTCCCATGAACCTCTTCATCTGGCCCTTCATTTGCAACCTTTAATATCCTTTGTAATAAACCAGTAATCTATTCTACTTTGCCCAGGAAAGGAGAGTAGGATTCCAGGTGATGCAGCAACAAATGTCAAGGGTTGTCTTAGGTGGACACGATGATAAGATGCAGGAGTATAAACAAATGCAGAGCTAAGACTTAGCCTGGAAACTTTGATTAACATGCATAACAATAGCAGACAACATTCCTGGACAAACATCAGCTATTATAAATCTGTGATGACAGAAGCCATGGAATAAAGATGATTGATCATGAAGAAAGAAGAGCCTGGGAACTTGATGACGTTCTTAAACAGTGATACTAGCTTTGGAAGATTTACCTCAATACTCTTATTAAAGGAAATACACCAACTCCCTTCTGTTTTACCCACTATAGTAGAATTTTCTGTTATAATGAATCCAAATCTAGTTGATGATGCTGGCAAATTGATTATGTGTAAGCACCTATTATGTGTTAGTGTGATTACAAGCACTTTACATACTAACTTCTGAAATTCGCACAGTGACCTTTTCAGATAGATCAAAGTTTCTCGAGGTGTGGTCCCCGGACCAGCATCATCACCATTACCTGGCAGCTTGTTGGAAATGTGCATTTTGGGGCTTCACCTCAATTGTTCCGAATGAGAAACTCTGGGGTGGGGACTTAGCAGTCTGTGTTTTGATGAGATCTCCAGGCAATTCTGATATACGCTGAAGTTGACAACCACTGATATAGGGTATTGCATTTATCCCCATTTTGGAGATAAGTTGACTGAGCTGAATTTAAGTCACTTGCCCAATGTTATATAACTAGCAAGACTGACTTCTAAGTCTGTCTGTGTAACCACCACATTATACCCCTGATGCCCATCATGTGTTAAGAACTTCTGCTCTCAGGAAGTGGTCTTTAAATTTTGAAAACATACTCTTTTGAAAAATTACATAACTCCTTGTACATTTTTAAGTTGACATCTAAAAGTTCCATATCGCAAGGTTAAATAATTACAAAGAATATGATTTTTAGTACATTGTAAATTGTGACATTTTAAAATGTGTTCCATCGGTCTTCTAAATGTATCCTGTGAAATGTAAATGCCGTAGCATTTTAAATTTACTATCATCCATTAAAAAAAAGCTTTTTTCTCTAATATTAAAAAAAAAATTCTTACATAAATTCAGCCCCACCTACTTGTACAAACATGGATCACAACAAAGCACAAATGAGATCTGGAGATACGGATTCAAAAAGACCAATTCTGCCTTTTGTTGATTGTATCATTTGGCAAGTTATTTTACTTATATAAACCTCAGTGTTCTCCTCTATAAATTGATCATATTAATATTTCCTTTCAGGGGGTTGTGAGGATCAAATGAAGTATAAAATACGCAGTGCAGACTCTGGCAATTATAGGAGCTCGTTTCCTAAGTATTAATCTTTTTTTTTTTTTTTTTTTAAATCAGCTGTCATGATTGACTTGATTCCTTTCTCTCTCCCCTTGCTACTTTTCCTTCTGTTCTTCATGAGTTTTCCTTCTGGATCTGGAGGAACTCATCTTGCATTTGACCTTCCTCTGCCCATATTTGTAAGACTGGGCATTGGACTCAACTGGTGTTGGGCTGGTTGCAGTACCTGCTAAATTAGGAGGACTTGTATGTCCACCTAGCATCACATCTTCCACCAGTGTAATGGCACCTCTTATATGGCTGTTTTCTCCTATTACCCCTGAACAAAATCCAGACCCATGAAACCCAGACACTTTCTATTCAGAGTGCTGGAAGTATGTGAAGGTGAGTGAGCAGAGACGTATCAATACTCATATGGAGTGAGCAATATGCCCTACCCTGACACCCACTATTTTATGTAATCCTTACAGTATTCCTAAAGGGGGTATATGATGCTTCCTCTTATAATTCAGATAATATAAATATTCTGCTGCATCCATGCAGCTACTTTGTCAGAACTAGAATAAGATATAGATCTTTCTGATATAAAGTCCAAGAACTGCCTACTATACCACACAGAGGTTGGTCTCAGACAGCTATGACTTCAAAACTGATAGATGTATGCTAGAGGGGAATGAGATCTGAAGACAACTCCAGCTGTAAAGATGCTATGGACCTCCTGGCTCCACTTCTGTCTGCTCCTTAATTCTCAGTGGGTTTATTGCCTGATTTATCCCATATATTCTATAAATCCCCATCAAATTGGTCTTCTCGAGCATCTGGTCCTTTCTGTGCTTCACATACTTCTTTCCTTCAATAGTCAGGCTGTTGCATTTTGCCCACCAGTTTCTAGACTTGAAACACTTGATGAAGACCAGATTTTCCTTGATTTGGTTATCCCAGACTCTTCTCTACATAGTGGAGATGGGAAATGTCAAGCAATGGACTTGACTTTAGGATAGCTAAGCTTTTAAAAATAAATTCAAAATGAAGGATTCCCAGACATTCAAAATTCAAAAAATTACATATGTTAAAATGTAATTTCACTAATTACATAATATTTATTTGCCTCCTTATAATTAATGATAAGCTAAGTACTACTGGTTAGCTGAGCTCTGTGCTTTTAAAAAATTCCCTTTTAAAATGGTGATTAGTTTACTTGAGTCAGTCTTCCCCTTGATTTTTAGCTATTGTTTATGCATCCACACTTCCAAGATTAAGTAATTTTAATAGTCATTATGGTTATTATATAGTCATTCTGTGGTTAAACTTTTCATATCATGAGTGTTGTTCTTCATTTCCAGATCGGATTGTCTTCTCCGTCTGGGATAACCTGAAGAATTACTTCTTGGAGTGAAACTTTATAAAGCAAACTTTTTGCCAAGCTTCTAAAATAACCTTTTATACAAGAGTACTTTATGAATTTATTTTTCCTTTAGATTCCCCCACCCCCCTGCTGCAGTTGTTTACTGAAAGATTACTACAACTTGTTTTTTCTTTTTTTAGTGGGTTTCTTTAGAACCATAACTGACATTATCACTTAGGATGTAGCTATGTATGGCCCTGGTGACTGCTACTGGATGAGACATACAAGGAGACTAACATTTTCAAGAGATGAGCCTGTAGATCCGTTTTCATACAGAGGATGAAGGAGAGTCTGAAATATACACTTGATAGTAAGAGGCCATGCTAGTGGAGAATAGCAACAGTCTGAATACTGAATTCTCAAAAATGTATGTATGAAGCACAACCTCTGGGATTTCATGGAAAATAATCAAATGGGAAGTGAGAAAGTAGACTAGAGTCAGAACTCAGAGAAGAAACGTTAAGTGTGAAACTCTCTGCTTAGTAGGACTGAGATCTAAGCAATACACTGGGATTCTAAACAAAGGGGAAACATTATGGGAGTGTGGGTGAGGTTGAGTTTCAGGAATACATCTCAGGTCTCAGAACAGGGCACAAGATAGATAACCTGAGACCAAATTCTACAGTGTTAGACAAAATATTACTGGTTTCAAAAATCTCATTTGCTTGAAGTTCAGTTATGTCTTGGGAATAAATCTTGTAAGAGTCTGCCATGGCAAGTTGAGACAAGTGGAATAAAGGTATCAAGGCTGGACCTAACTAGCATTTTAACGTAGAATGCAGTTAACTATAAATTTTACCTAGTTCATATGTAACTATAAGTGAAGATTTTTTTTACTACAACTATGTGGAGATACTTTTGATACTCTGTCATTTCCCTGAAAACCCCTTTATTTCCCAGTGTTGCTTCTGCATGTGCTGTTTCTTTAGAGCATTCAGCCTTGGACTGCAGGGATCACCTAGACCAGGTTGTGAGCAAAGAGTGGTGTAATTTATGTTCTCAGAGCTCCCTGCATGATACGGCTGAATTGGGGTTCATTTGAAAATGCACCCTCTGGCTCTTTTCCAGTGCCTCATTTCTCTTAGAAGAAATTTCCTACTAAATAGCTTGTACATGAGTCTTTCCCTCATGTGCTGTTTCTGGGGAAACTGAGTCAAGATAACCCACATTTGTGATAGTTTAGGAAATAGTGAAAATATACTCACAGTAACGTAAATATGATGTCATAGGGAGTATTAACTGCAGCTTTGAGAATGCAGTATGGGGATGGAGTTTGGATGCATCAGTTCCTTTGTTTTATAGCTCTGCAGCTATTCTTTGTTTTTTGAGGTTTTTTTCTTTTTTTTTTTTTTAACAATTGGACTGTTCTTGAAATACTTTAATCTAAATCCCAATTTTGTAGTCACTATTACAGATTAGCATTCAGCTTGATATTTGGTGATGTGTACCATAGCAGCTTAGAAAGGGACTGCACCTTTTCAAGTAACCTCTTTTCTATAAAAAGAACCAAGAAATGTTAGGTTCTTGGTATTGTGTACTTACCTTTGTATTTGATAATCCTTCCATATTGCTGCACTGTTGTTGCTGGCTTATTACTGAAAATTTAATAGTATTTAATTAAAATCCGGAAATGTGCTTTCAATGCTATTACCCTAAAAAGTAGGGGGAAAAAAAGGCTCATCCTTACCATTTGCATTATACTGGAAACTGTTAAACACTTAATCTTCTCGCATAGTGGTTCTGTGCTTTTAAGAGGATTACATTATTAATTGTTTAATTATTCATTATGCCGCATTTTGCCATTCAGTACAAAAGCTTTTTTAAAATTAATTTAATGTTTTATCCTTCTTAGCAGTCATTCTCTGTACTGGTCTCTCTGTTCTTTCATGATAGGATGTCGCAGCAAAGAATCAAGAGGATGCCTTGTTGAAAGCTAAGCCTTTAGCTTTAGCAAATAGATCTTTTGCCAGAGCAATGACTCAACACAACACAAGGCAACTGAGTCTTGCTGTATTCCAGAGACTGTGGTAAGAAATATGTCACCAGTGGGAGCATCATTAATCATAATTGTAGGAGTGACAGTTAGTTTCTTGACCTCATTGATACCGGCAGGGAGGTCAGTGCTTCAAGCAGTTCATCCTTCAGGCAAGGAAAACTATTGGGAAGATTTCCATTTTTTTATCGCTGGCATTTTTATTTAATCCCATCATTTTCCCCACAGTCTGGGCAGAAGTACAAAAGCTTCAAGCAGGCACAGTCTGGCCCTTTTTCTTTTTCTCTCTGCCAGAAGTAACCTTGGCAATTGATGGTTTGGGGGAAAGCTACCACACCCCTTTTCCTCAGCTGTGTGTTCTCTTGTCCTACCTTCCCTCTTTTGCTCTCTCCTTTTTTCCACCTCTTCTCTCTTGGCATCTGAAGAGCAGGAGGGAAGAAAAAGTCATTCAAAAGGAGCCTGGTGATAGCAGCCCTGTCCATTTCTCCGTGCTGATCTTAGAGGTAGTTTACGAAGCAACTTTTTTCATGCATGATGGCGCATATGCCCCTCCAGCAGGGGTAAGTCTGGCAGCCTGCTGCTAGAAAGGAGCTGGTGCTGATTTTAGAGCCCGTCTCAGCTAATGAACTTCATCCCAGCCCCACAGAGGAACCTTCATAAAAGAAAACATGAAGGAATGAATGAAGGAATGAACAAATTCACTGGATGAATGGATGAGTTCATTCAATGAATGAAAAGAATTTAAGGACTTTAGTTTGTAAATCTGAATGTATATTCAGACATGAAAACATATTTGATTTCATACAAAACGTCATCATGATATCCTAATACAAGACAGATATAAAAGTAGTGAGTGAATGCCTGAAAGGCAATTTAAATAACTCATTGTCTTGCTGCTCTGCCAGATATATTGTAGGGTCATGGAGGTACACAGTTAACAGGTTACACGTGATACTGTTATATAATGTGCACATTCTTGGGGAATGGAAGATGGATAAAAAATAAATGAATAATTAAAATACTGATAAGGAAAAAAGAATGAGATGAGAGTATGTGGTCTTGGGTGGTTAGTTTATTTATTTTTGTGGGGGGCGGTTACTTTAGATGTGATAGTAAAGGAATGCTGACCTGGGAAGGTAGAGTTATAAATGATTATGGTATTTCACACACAAAAATTTTTTTTTCAAAGATTTTACTTATTTATTTGATGGAGAAAGACACAGTGAGAGAGGGAACACAAGCAGAGGGACTGGGAGAGGGAGAAGTAGGCTTCCCGTGGAACAGGGAGCCCGATGTGGGACTGGACCCCAGGAACCTGGGATCATGTCCAGAGCTAAAGGCAGACGTTTAACGACTGAGCCACCCAGGTGCCCCAGTATTTCGTGAAAATTTTAAGAAGAGTCTAAATATGCTAGTTTCTCTTTAAAAGAGAAAGAACACCACTGATATGTGTTTATTGTTATTCAAAAGAGATGGTTGTTTTCAATTAAAAATTTAGATAATGTCCTAAAATATTTGGCTAGATTTTTCTTTCAAAGAAAATCTTTTAAAGACCTCAACAATCTGATCTTAGATCAGACCTATTCTGTAAACATGTAGAGTTTTCATTCTCTTTCAATTAATTAACCTCTGATAAATGACTATCTTATGAGAGATTTAAGTTTCTTTGCAATGCTTTGCCCTTTTTTCTATGCATGCATTGGGAGCCTATAACACCAGTGTTATTGAAATTACAGCATCTGCTTATATTATGTGCCATTCTTTTTCTCTCCCTCTCCACAAATCACTTTATTTTAAAAACAGCAAATGGACTTGGCCGTTTTCTTCAAAGAGATCTGAATGATTGAAGCTATTTTTTCTCTTTCTTTTTTTTTCTTTCACTTTTGAAAGATACTACCTTTCTTCTTGCCATCATTGAGATGTGTTGCAAGATCTCTCTGAGGTCCTGTTGTAAGGATTTTATTATTTTAGCCATAGAAAGTGTATGGTAACATATACCTCAGAAGTTTCAAAGAGCCATGTCATCAAATACAGTCATTTAAAATCTCATCTAATGTGAGTTTAGTGCATGAACACTAACACTTCAACATTTGAAGGTAGTGAATTAATTTATATATAAATAATTGCAATGTGAAAACAAAGGAGTTACACATTTATAGCTGAAGTTTATTTATTTATATTTCTTAAGATTTTAAGTAATCTCTACACCCAACTGGGGCTCAAACCTACAACCCCTAGATCAAGAGTCACATGCTCTACTGACTGATCAGCCAGGGGCCCATATAGCTACATTTTCTATTGTGAATGTCTTTACTCTTTTTTGGGGGGGAGGGTAAGGTTTTATTTATTTGAGAGAGAATGAGAGAGAGAGAGAGCACGAGCGAGGAGGAGAGTCAGAGGGAAAGGGAGAAGCAGACTCGGCTGAGCAAGGAGCCTGATGCAGGGCTTGATCCCAGGACCCTGAGATCATGACCTGAACTGATGTCAGATGCTTAACTGACTGAGGTACCACCCAGGTGCCTCAAAATATCTTTACTCTTTTGTTTTCAGTAATGATAATGAAATGAAATGCAAATATTATAGGAAAAATTACATATTTAAATGTATGTGTTCTGAATTCTGTCTCAGTTATATCAGTTCTGCTTAGTTTATTCTTCAGGGGTTGTTGGGATGATTATATCTTTAAGAAATTGGGGATTGAGTTTTCTGAGGATTTTTCAGTTAGGCTTAACACCTATATCTTTGTGTTTAACTGAGAGTAGTTGTATTAATAACCCATTTCAAAGGGTATTTTGATAATCAGAAAATCTTCTAGGTGATTATTTTAGCACATGAGGAATGTTTCATCTAGCATTTGCCTTATTGCTTAACTAGCAGGGAATTTAATAAAAGTTTTAATAATAGGAATGCCAAAAGATCTTTGGAAAGAATTTTACCAAAACTCAGTTCTAGTGCAATTTCCCTAAAAGATGTCATGATTTCAGCAAATCTCATGTTATCTTTTTCTAACTACAAAATAAAAGTTACTATGGATGTCAGCCTTGTACATGAACACAAAGCCCTGAATGTATGATGATAGTAAAATAGTTTCCTTAAAGCACTTCTGTTTTTCTGAGGAGAAAAAAGAAAGATCAACTCTTCTTTTCCAAAGAGCCTTTAAAGAGATTAAATTGAATTACAGGAACCTTTACATAAATATATTTGTTTTTCATTGGAGGGGGACAGAATTTTGTAGAATGTGGTTACTGTGAGGAGGGTGTGGTCACAGGATGAAAAGGAGGAAGAAACAAGGAAAACTATTTATAAAAAACAATCAGTAAATTTGAGCTTTGACCTCAAGTTGTTTATATCAATTACAGCATAATTAATGGGCCACCTGAATTATGCTTTGCTTTCCTGTTCCTGGCTGATGTGCTTATGCACATTGATGAAGAATTTCCCATCCTTCTGGCTTCCTTTTCCTTACTTTCTTTTGAATGTCCTTTTGTTAAATAAGGGAATTAATTGTAGAAAACATCTCCCTTATGATAGCATGTCTCTCTTTCCCTAAATGATAAGTTAGAGATTATCATTATTTACAACACCAACCAAACAAAATAAAAACTAGGATTTTTTGGATGGAAATTCTGAATATATGTGAAACAACATAGTCGTATTTTAGTACAAAATACATCTTTTTAAATAAGAGGCTGTATTGCATTTTTAAATTTATTATTTAGGCTTGCAAAATTAATGGGTAAAAGATAAATGTTCCTAAGCATCGAATAAATCTCTAATGTCAGATTTGATTTTAATACATTGAGTCATCTTTCTACAAAGAAAGACCCTTTCAACCTTTAGTGTTGCTTGGAATGAGACAAGGTTATTTGGTAATTTTCAGTTCAGTGTTCTGAAAATCAGATAGTGTTCCTATAGCTGGAATCATTACAATAGAACTGGACGAAATTCAACTTCTTTCCTTAGGATTGGAATTTCTAACTCCACTTTAATGGCAAAATTTTGTTTTGGGTTATACACAGGCAAGTAAGTAATATTTCTGCTGGTAAATAGACATCATTAACTTAGTTAAAATATTTTAGTGACTTCTTAACAAATCAAAGAAAGACAGATTGGAAAAATGTGCTCCTTCAGAAATCATTTATTGATTATCTGTGGTGTTTTGGGCAACAATGGCACTGGTAATTTAGATATTAAGAGAAAGATTAATACTCACATGCTAATTGACAAAGACAAATAACAAAGCAATAATTATAAAAATGTTAGTGTGCTGTAAATGATAAGGATGTGAGAAGGGCGACCTGGCAGCACAGGAGGGGCACTGATATCAGCCTGAGGCAGAGATCAGAAAACCAGAAATCTAATGTTTCTTGAAGATTGAGAGGCAAAGAATGAAGTACTTGCAGGGAGAATGAGAGGTCTGTGGATAGGAAAGGCTTAGTGGAGCGGGCACATTTGGAGGGCTTCCATTTTCAACAAGACTGGAAATTAGAGAGGCAGCTCTAGAAGGAAGCTGCATCTGGAGAAGTCTGCATGGAGGGATTCATATTTCACCCTCATGATGGCTGTAAATTTATAGAGATTTTGAGAAAGGGATTACCTAATCAGATGTATATTCCATTGAGAGTATTTTGGCAGCACTTTGAGGGATGAAATGGAATAGTGGGGTTGAGGATAAGGAGATCTGTTAGTAAGATTTCTCTTAATTTAGGAGACAAGTGAAGGCTTGAACCTCAACAGTGTCAATAACAATTGATGCAAAAGTTTGGCACTGGGCAGTATTAATGACATAGAATGACCAAGGCTGGTAACTAGCTGGAAGAAGATGATAGAGAATTAGATAATAATGGATAGTGGTTCCAGCAACAAGAATGCAAGAAAATTGGCAGATTTTAAGAGGGGAAGGAGTGGATTCTGACTTCAAGGAACTTGAGGAGCCTGAGAAAGACTCTAGAGTAGAGCTGTGTAGAAATCAGTGGGTTTTAAGTGGATGGAATTGTGAACAAGACAATTGTGAACAAACAACGGGTGATCACTGAAGCCATAAACTGAATTTCAGGCTTGTTTATAGGACTGTTTCTTTGAGACAACAGGAAGAAACTGAGGTGGGTGGAGGAGGGAGGAGTCAAAAACCTAATATTTATATAGAGATTTTATAGTGCAAAGTATTTTCAAATGCTTCATTTTTGTGCCCAAAGCGATGTTATGAAGGAGGCATTATTATGATTACCTTTCCCCATTCATGAGGATGTCTGAAGCTCACCTGAATTAAGAAGTTCTATAAATAATGAATAAATCCTAGCTACAAATATAGGTCTATTGTCTGCTTTTCAAGATAATATTTCTTTCATTAAATCAGAACTACAATCAGAACTACATTGTAACCATACCTAAGCTAATACCATCTAATATCTCATACATGTGTTATACTCATGAAATTGTTGAAAAATGCTCACTCCTTTTGTGCTTTCGTTTTGTGGAGTAAAGGGAAACTTTCTAAGGTCAGTATTGTGACAGGCAAGAAATAGTAGTTGAGTTATGGCAGGGACATTGGCATTGCCCGAGGGAATTCTGAGTTGGTATTTTCAACTGCTGTAGTCACAACAGAACAGCTTCACATTTAAGATGGTCGAAAATACATTATTAGCCATATTATAGCCCATTTGCCAATGACTTGGCTTCTGTATAGGCCTCTTTTGTCGTGGCAGTTTGGTTATTTTAGAATTGATTTAGATAAGGGAAAAACACAAACTAAAATACCACCATGTGACTTGCCTTTTGGCTAAGATCAAGTGTAGCATCCAGTATTATTAAATCAGAATGTCCAATCTTGGGGGAACTATCTGAGAAACTCGTTAAAAAAGGATAGTTTAAAAGGGGTGCCTGGATGGCTCAGTAGGTTAGGTGTCTGACTCTTTTATTTCTGCTTGGGTCATGATCTCAGGTTCATGGGATGGAGCACTGAGTCAGTCTGTACATTGAGTGTGGAGACTGCTTTAGATTCTCTCTCTCTCTCTCCCTCTGCCCAAACCCTCCCTCCCCCACACATGTGGTCTCTCTCTCTCTAAAATAAAAATAAATATTAAAAAAAAGAATGGGTAAATGGTAGAAAAATATTCAGTAAAATCTTGCATGCCTTTTACAGAAGGCTGAGTCAGAAGATAGTTTCCTTATCCTCCTCTACCCTGAAAAAATAAATAGTCTCTGATATAAATATATCAAGAAAATATATGTCTTAGTAAAGAGAAACATTTGCCAAAATTAGTATAGAGTTAGAATATGAGATATATACTTGCTAATTTCATGTTATTATAGACATTTTTCAAGGAAGACATACACCTGACCAATAGGCACATGAAAAGATGTTCAACATCCCTAATCATCAGGGAAATGCAAGCCAATGAAATATCACCTTATACCAGTTAGAATTGCTATTACCAAAAAGGAAAAAAAAAAAAAAAGCATTGGACAATCTATAGGGAAAAAGGAACCCTTGTACACTGTTAGGAATTTATATTGATGCAGCCACTATGGAAAACAGTATGGAGGTTCCTCAAAAAAAAAATTAAAAATAGAACCACCATATGATGTAGATATTCCACTTTTGGATATTTATCCAGAGAAAATGAAAATAATTTGAAAAAATATATGCGCCATGCTCATTGCAGCATTATTTACAATAGCTGAGATACAGAAACAACCTAAATATTCATTGATAGATGAATAAAGAATATGTGATATATATATACACACACACACACACACATACACACACACACATATACACATATGCAATGGAATATTACTCAGACTTAAAAAAGGAGGAAACCTTGCCTTTGCAACAACATGGATGGACCTTGAGCATATTTGAGTAAAGTAAGTCAGAAAGAGAAAGACAAATATAAGTTCACTTTCATGTGGAATGTAAAAACAAAACGCATACACAAAGCAGCCCAACCAAACTAAGTTAAACCAAACCAAACTCAGATACAGAGAATAGATTGGTGGGGAAGAGGGTTGAGGTTGGACAAAATGGGTGAATGGGGGTGCACCTGGCTTAACCTGTGGGTTAAGCCTATGCCTTTGGCTCAGATCATGATCTCAGGGTCCTGGGATCGAGCCCCGCATCATGATCTCTGCTCAGCAGGGAGCTTGCTTCGCCTCTCTCTCTCTGTTTGCCTCTCTGCCTACTTGTGATCTCTGTCCATCAAATAAATAAATAAAATCTTTAAAAAAATGGGTGAAGGGGTCAACTGTATGGTAATGGATGGTAACTAGACTTAACTTTGGTGATCACTTTGTAATATACACAAAAATTGAATTATTATGTTGTACACCTGAAACTAATGCAATGTTGTATACCAGTTTTATCTCAATTTAAAAAAATAAGTAAAATATAGTTAGTTGGAAGAAAAATCTTAATGCTGTTTTTTTTTGAGATTTCCATCTGAAAGAAAGAACTCTGAAATTCCTTTGGGTAGAAATAGAGCTACCCATTTATTCTACTGCATTTTTAGTAATGTTGCATTTAATATGCAAAATGATAGGTTTCTTATATTGGTGAGAGGACAAAGTAAAATATAATTTTGAAAGATAGGAAAGTGGCACTCTTCTAAATATGGACACTGCCTGAGTACAGTTGGCTGATCATAAAATGTGCAATTCAGGCTTTCATATTGATATTTTAGATTGACAGTACACTTGGGTTAGTGGGGTGAGCTTCATTTACTGAGAAGTCATAGAAAGTCATGTTGATTGTCTGAGTAGGTGGCTGTACTTGAAGGATAATGCTAAAATGCAAGAGAATAGAAAAGCTGGTTCTTAGTATGAGAAGTCCACTATACTCTCCTGCCTGACATACACAGCAGAGGAAAAAAATGGAAACAGACCTCACTTAAGATTCTGTTGGGTTTTAAATATTTCTGCTTTAATGTTGTCAGCTTTAGTTCTTCAGTTTCACCAAGTACAAGAAAATGGTGTGAATGATCTCTTTTGTGGAAGAAAACGTGACTAGTTATTACAATATAAGAAACCTTGCTTGTTATTCTCTCCCTTATCCTTACCACTTATATCTTACTGAGCACAGGCAAGGATTTGTGTATTAAAAGTGACTGGAGTGATAAAATGTTTGTTTTTTCAATTTCAGAAAGCATGTTTATTTTTCTGTGGTCATAGAACCAAAGATTATGGTAATATGTTTCACACACACACATATATAAAGGCTACCATTAAGGCAGTCTCTAGATGTTCAGTTCTATCACCCAAGAAGTCTGAGCAAGGGCTTGCACAGTATTTTGTAGCCGTATTTATTGCCATATGGCCATTTCTAAATTACATCATGTTGTAAGTTGAGATTGTTTGAAGGAGTTTGGCTAACTTCCAACTTGGGAATACCTTTCACAGAGGCTGTTGCTAATGGGAATGCGTGATCATCTGGTAATGTAACAGCGTTAATATTGTTTTTATTGAGTTAGCTGGACTACTAGCTATTGGGTGCTGGAGAAAATACAGTTTATGGTACAGTGATCTAATGTAGCTATCTTGCCAGGCATCTGTCTTGTTAAGCATGTAATTCATCTAAGCAACCCCGGCTGTATGACTTTTTGCTATGGTCTGAACCACTTTCTAGCCAAAAACTGACATTGAAATGAACAGAGAGAGACAAATGTTTCTGTGAGTTTATCTTATTCTATGGTCACCTTTATATATTTTATGGCTACCATTTTTGTGTGTGATCACAAAACAAAGCTATTCTTTAGCTCAGTAGTTCTTAAAGTGTGGTGACTTGACCAGCAGTATCACCTGGGAATTTGTTAGGAATACAGATTCTTAGATATAGCCTCAGTCCTACTGAATCAGAAAATTTATGGATGAGGCCCAAAATTCTATATTTTCACAAGGTTCCCATGTGACTCTGATGCTGATTCAAGTTTGAGAACCGCTGCATTAGAAAAGACAACTGACAGAATGGGAGAAGATATTTGCAAACGACATATCAGATAAAGGACTAGTGTCCAAAATCTATAAAGAACTTAGCAAACTCAACACCCAAAGAACAAAGAATCCAATCAAGAAATGGGCAGAGGACATGAACAGACATTTCTGCAAAGAAGACATCCAGATGGCCAACAGACACATGAAAAAGTGCTCCATATCACTCGGCATCAGGGAAATACAAATCAAAACCACAATGAGATATCACCTCACACCAGTCAGAATGGCTAAAATCAACAAGTCAGGAAATGACAGATGCTGGCGAGGATGTGGAGAAAGGGGAACCCTCCTACACTGTTGGTGGGAATGCAAGCTGGTGCAACCACTCTGGAAAACAGCATGGAGGTTCCTCAAAATGTTGAAAATAGAACTGTCCTATGACCCAGCAATTGCACTACTGGGAATTTACCCTAAAGATACAAACGTAGTGATCCAAAGGGGCACGTGCACCCGAATGTTTATAGCAGCAATATCCACAATAGCCAAACTATGGAAAGAACCTAGATGTCCATCAACAGATGAATGGATCAAGAAGATGTGGTATATATACACAATGGAATACTATGCAGCCATCAAAAGAAATGAAATCTTGCCATTTGCGACAACATGGATGGAACTAGAGCGTATCATGCTTAGCGAAATAAGTCAAGTGGAGAAAGACAACTATCATATGATCTCCCTGATATGAGGGAGTGGTGATGCAACATGGGGGCTTAAGTGGGTAGGAGAAGAATCCATGAAACAAGATGGGATAGGGAGGGAGACAAACCATAAGTGACTCTTAATCTCACGAAACCAACTGTGGGTTGCTGGGGGGAGGGGGGTTGGGAGAAGGGGGGTAGGGTTATGGACATTGGGGAGGGTATGTGCTTTTGGGCAAATTGGAAGGGGAGATGAACCATGAGAGACTATGGACTCTGAAAAACAATCTGAGGGGTTTGAAGTGGCGGGGGGGTGGGAGGTTGGGGTACCAGGTGGTGGGTATTATAGAGGGCACAGCTTGCATGGAGCACTGGGTGTGGTGAAAAAATAATGAATACTGTTTTTCTGAAAATAAATAAATTGGAAAAAAAATAAAAAATTAAAAAAAAAGACTTTTATTTTAAACTTTATTTAAATACAGCAGAAGATGAACATGTAACTTCAGAGTTGAAAACTGATCATCATACATGGTTCTTCCTTAGAAGTTTCTAAGACGCGATCTCAAAATTTCTTTATATAATTCAGTTAAAATACTACATTTTATTGAAAGTGATATAGCTACTTTTATATTTATTTAACAAATGGAGAGAACAAAGAATTACAAAAAAAACCCTGTATTTCTTTAGGGGCCTGAGGTGACTTTTTTATGAGAAAGAAAAGTCTGATTCTAACCAGTTGTCTTCTATTCTGCTGTGTCTCAATGATTAAGACAACAATAACACAAATCAGAATTTCTGATACACAGGAATTTTTACCTACTTTTATGTACCTCAAAAAGGCCCAGTTGATGATGTTATAATTGAAAAGGAATAATTTTAGAAAAATGGGTAGTTATAGAAAAAACTGCCTGGTGATAATAAAGCAAAATATACTTTAGTCCTGTCCTTCCTTTTTTGTTCCCCAAATGACTGGTACTTTCATGACGTTACCAACCTGAGAAATAGAAAATGACTAAGATGGAGGACTGCTTTTCAGCAGAAAAACAGTTCTTTGAATTAAACAGATATAATGGAGTGATCTTCCAGACATATCTTGTATGTACTTTCCTGATAATGTTGCATAACTGAATATGATCTTCAGGACGATCAGCAAGTTTGTTTTCATTTCTCTACTATGTTTAATCATACTGTTGATATTCTGTAATATTTAAGGTTTATTTATTTATTTTTTGTTAGTGAGCTAGCAGTATGTTGCATGATAAGCCATATCCATACCAATTCTTTAATCAGTGTTGTTCATGAATACTAAATGTGGAGGGGAAAATAATTGGGGGGAGATTACCTTCCTACCAGAGCCAGGAGTGTAAAGTTTCATGATATTAAAAAGAAAAAAAAAGAAGAAGGAATTGTCAAGGCTGTAAGTCAGTGGCAGAAGCAGGAATTACTGCTACTCAGGGACCATAAATTTTGGAGTGTGAATGTGACTTACCATACATGAATTTTCAGAAAAATTAAAATATTTAATATCCAACCAGGATATAGATTATCCTAAAGTTACTGAAAATTTATTTCCAGTATATTTTGGCTACTTAAGCAACTTGGGATGCCAGACTAAAGCTTGAAGTAGCCACCACTGTAAGCAATTGAATAAAGAAAATGTGATCATTTATTTTTTAATCAACCTTTTCTACTAAATTTAGCTACCTATTCTCCATAGACCTGTCCACTATTTTAAAATTAATTCGTGGTGGGGCGCCTGGGTGGCTCAGTGGGTTAAAGCCTCTACCTTCTGCTCAGGTCATGATCCCAAGGTCCCCATCAGGCTCTCTACTCAGCAGGGAGCCTGCTTCCTCCTCTCTCTCTGCCTGCCTCTCTGCCTACTTGTGATCTCTGTCTGTCAAATAAATAAATAAAATCTTTGAAAAAATAAAAAAAAATTCATTCGTGGCTAGCAACTATTTCAAAAGCATGAATTCCCTGTTGCTGTAGACACAGGCAACTGTAAGCTCACTTACTTTTTGAATATTATACAGATCAGATAAAAATTTTAAAAATGACTTACATTACACATTACTAGCAATGCGTCCAAAGATTCAAAATCTATCAAAATATAATACTGCAGCTGAAATTTCATCTTAATTTAATGTTTGGTTTTTGAGACTGCAAATCAAAGAATCAGGTCAACAATTTAAGAAACTGTCCCGAAATGTAGATGCTGGTTGCTTCAAAAACTCTCTGTAGGGAAATAGATGGATTGAGTGATTGAAAAAAAAAAAATGTCTATAACATAAAACTTTGTCTCTATCACATAAAATTTGTGGATAGCCATGTTGGTTGGGTATTAAGCCATAAGGCATTTCTTGCTGTAAGAAATAGAAATACAAGAGGATTTTTGAAATAAAAAATTTCCATTTTCTCTATAAAGATTTCAAGAGTGAAATATCTAAGATTCATTTCTGCTAGTCCATTCTTGAAAAATTTAATAATTATGACTGGACTTTGGGAAAATATAAAGTGGCTTGAGACAAAGTACAGATGGTTACTCTTGTCAGAACACCATGTATAAACAAGGAATCCTTAGGATTCTTGCCTTTAGTTGAATAAATTGGTAGATTTGTGATAAATGCCAATAACACTATACTTGAAATTGTTGAAATTCTTTATTAAGGAAAAGAAATCAACCAATATAATTATTTGACCTCAGGCACAGAAACCAGTGATTACCTAGAAATTGGAAATATTTGTTGTACTATTGATATTATTATTGTATTATTTCTAAGTTGGCTTTAAAGTAATGTTATCTAAGAAATTGACACCCAGTTTTTCTGGATGAATGGAGTAGTATTATCCCTTTTTTTTTTTATAGGTTTCTGAAGATTAACTTTTTTAAATTGCAAGTGTCTGAGTAACAAGATTACTAATAGGAATTTTGACACCAGAATTGGACATTTCTTCTCCATTTCAGCAAATGATCTCCTCTGCTTCAGATTTTTGAAACTCTGCTCAGTATATCACATATTTCTGATATTTATGTGTTTCATAAAGAATAAACCTAGAATGGAGTTGAAAGGAAGTTAAGCTCAGTTCTAAATTATTCCTTATGTATATTGTTATAATGTGCACTGTTTTTTTAACAAACATGGAATTCCAGTTCAAAATTTCTACTCAAAAGAACATATGAATACTTTATAGGATGGAAAAAGTCTGCGAACTGTAAAATAAAGAACTGTGGGCTGCACTTCTACTGCAATTTGATTTACAGGATTTATATCTCATTCCAAAGTGGAGGGCATTAGATCCTGAGGATGCTTGTCTTGTGTCATGAGCCCTTGTCACATATAATGTACCACATTACACATATACATTCATTTCAGAACCTGTCATTCCACAGTAAGACAGACATTTGTACAAATTATGTATGTCCCTCTTAAATGGTTAAGTTCTTTGTGGGTCTGAAATGTGATACTTTAAAAAAATGTGTATGTGTGAAACAGGTTTGGAAATGTGGTAAAGTTGAAATTCATACCCTATACCCAGATGTGCAAAAATTTCTCTGTAACTCATTTGAACTTTTTCATAACCTCTATCCACAGAGTTGTTAGATAAAAGGTGAACTTACTAAGTGAATGTATCTCAGTCTTACCTAGTTTAAGCCCTTCTCCTTTGGGATAAATATTGAGGCAATATGACCTCAGCTGTTTGAGAGTTGTTTTTTCCCTTTGTCTGCTTATTCCCAAGATGCTGTGTGGGCTAGATGGGGAGATTGCTGCGGCCTTTCTCTGGGTGTGGGTGGAGAGTGTGCATCTAAGCATGAGCCTTCATGTGGCCTTTTTGGCTCCTTCTTGGCCTCTGTGATAGGTATGGTACACCATATGTTCATTGGGTATTCTGCCACCATTTTCTACAGAGCTGGGAAACCTAGTGACACTTGGAGTAACTCCTGGGCTGAGCTGGCCTCTCCTAAGCTTGCTGTCTATAAATTCTCTGAGTCCCAACCAAATTCTGTTTGTCTTGGCTTAGACTTTTCATCTCAGTCTCTGACATAGTTCCTCATGATGTTTATCACACTGCCCCATGGTAGGTAGACTAACTTTTACCTCTCAGCTATTTCTAATGTCCCCTGTCAGCATATCACATCCCACGGAAGTCACCCTACCATTCCTGTGCACTGGTCAGTTCATATTGCTGAGAAACACTCTAGACATCCAGTAGGGCATAAGATCCTCTATAGGAACCCAGTTTCCTTCTAAGTCGTCTGGCGTCCTTTTTACCACACCTCCTTTCTTCTTACATATGCTAGGATGACAGATTATGAGGATTGAGATTTTTCTTTTTGTCTCTCTCTTTTTGTCCTCTTTTCTTGGAAAAAGTTCCTATTTTCCTTTTCTTTTTCCTTCAGGATTATTTCCTTTATCATATATTTCTGCCTCTGAGATAGCATTTCCCAGGGAGATGTGATAACATTACCCAGGGAGGTATCTAATTACTGAGAAGGAAACTATGTCAGAAAATATTAGAGAATATTATTCTCATTTTTCACAATATTGAGCTGACATGAATTACTGAATTATATCTTAGGGAAAAACTCTCTAGTGCCATTAATTGATATATCTTTTATATATTATATGTTTTAGTTCGATAGTTACCAAAATGGCCTGATCAAGCAAAGAAAATTTTTTGCTTTTGAAACTTTAATGACAAAATTTAGAGATGCCTACGAAGAGATGCTTTACTGAGACCTGTAACCGTTATAAATATATGCCACATGATTGAGCTCTGAAAAATATTTTTAATATTTATTTGATGCTTTTTACTTTTTAAAGTAGTTTTCATTCATCATCTTATTTAATCTTTCCAACATTCTTGTGATATGGGCAAGTCACAAATTATTATATCATATTATAGATGGGAAATTAAAATTTTAAAATAATTTAGTAAATTGCTCTGTATCCCATGGTAAATTGATGTTTGAGTTGGAGCAAGGAGGGATCCATATTTGCTGATTCTAATTCTAGTTTGGTAGTCTTTCCTTGAAATTATGTTTACAATATTTTATTACTTGAGAAATAAAAGGAAAAAGGAAAAGGAAACCACCTTTTCTTGTTTTCTTCAAAAGGGAATTGCTGATATGCCTGCTTCTCCCACATGGATCTTATATGTCTCTGCAAGAGTCTTTAACCTAGCTTGCCCTTGCTCCAAATCCAAGTGTGCTTCTTTCCCTGTTGTACTGATACTCCTGCCCTGCACACATCTCAGCATTTCCCATTCCGGGCTTCTCTCGACATTCTCATAATTTCCTTCTTGACCTGTCTACTTGCTTACAGTCTTTATCACTTGGAAGAAACATTTAGTGTTTCTCCTCCAGCTCTGACTGCTGTCTTCTCTCCATGATCACGTTTACTATTGATCTTGATTACTACATTTTCAGTTGCCTTACTCACACACTTGTTGAAGTTACCCTGGTCCTTGATATCCTGCACAATTTCTCAGGAACTCTTGTCTTTGATATAATCCATGATAAATGTAAATCATTTCAGAAAAGAAGTTTTATTCTATGCCTTAGATGAATTGTTACATTTGTATACCCTGTTGGCCTGGATGACTAAATATGCTGAGAATGTCTGCAGTGCTTTGCTTTGCTACAGTCAAATCTATATAGCTTTCTTTGCTTTTGGTGAATCTGGGAAACCAGCACTTTGTTCAAAGTAGATAATAATTAATCACAGTGAATAGAAAGAAGAATGATTAGGTTCTGTTGATCACCCTGCATATCGGTCAACAGTGAGGAAGGAAAGAGATGGCACACTTGAAAGAAACTATTTACTAAGGTGTGGGCAGGATTTCAGGAATAAAACCAGAGATGGTGTGTTCAGCAACTTCTAAGATGATCCTCAGTGATCCTGACCTTGTAGTAGTTGCTGCCTTATGTAATTTACTCCCCGCCTTGAGTAGATTGTTTACAAGCAACAGAATATCTCAGCTTTAAGAATTTACCACTTGTATGATTAAATTACAAAAGATCCTGGCTCTGTCTTGCTAGCATTTTCTTTTGCTGGTGTTGATGAAGCAAGTAGCTATGCTGGGGAAGGCCACATGGCAAGGAATTGAGGGCAGCCTCTGGTCAATAGCCAGAAAGAACCTGAGACTCTCAGATCAGCAGCCCAAAGGGAATTAAATACAGCTAACAACCATGTAAATGAATTTCCTTAGTTGATCCTTCAGATGAGCACCAACCTTGATCAAGACCTTTATTATGGTCTCCTGGGAGACAATGAAATCTAGGATCTGGTTAAGCCACCCCTGATTCTTGACTCACAGGAACTTTGAAATAAAGAATGTATGTTGTTTCAGGCCACTGAGTTGATGATATTTTCTTATGTAGCAATAGATACCACCCAGAAGCCTGAAGGTCGAAGGAGACAAGGTGGTTAGTAGACCTGGAGGGCATAGCTCTCTGGAGAAGGGTAACTGGCAGGAGCTGTGGCCTTTGGGAGAGAATCAACAGAGTCAAAGCAAGTAGCAGGAGGTAACTAGGGGAATTAAATAGACATCCTCATTCTCCCACTGCCCTTGCATTTCCTGCTAGTACTTTATTTTGGCCTAGCTGAACCAAATGTGAGAGGAAGCCTGTTGTTACAGCCTGTATGGGTCATCTTCCTGGGCACAAAGCAAGATAGTGCATTCATTTCTTAGCGGCACAGAACGACAAACTGGATGGCTTAAAACAATAGAGATATATTATTTTACTTTTTAAGTTAGAAGTCTGAAATCAAGGGGTCGGGAGGACCACGCTCTCTCTGAAGTCTACATGGGCAAATCCTTCCTTGCCTCTTCCCAAATTTTGGTGTTTTGCCAGCCACCCAGGATGTTCTCTGGCTTGCAGCTGCTTCAGCCTCTCCTTTTGTCATCACATGATGTGTCTGTGTCCTCTTCTTATGAAGACAGAGTAGGTTCGGGCCCACCCGATTTAGTATGACCTCATTTTAAATTTGATTACACCTGCAAAGACCCTTTTCCCAAGTTAAAGCCACATTTACAGATACTGAGAATTAGGAAATCAACATATCTTTTGTGGGGGATACAATTCAACCCATAACAGGGAAGGGTGGATGTCTAGAGGGGCAAATAGAAGAGACTCAGTACGTGGAGAAAAAAAGGTATGTTCTGAGTACTTACATATGATGCTGATATGGAACATAAGCCTGTCACTAATAGAAGTGACTGAGTATTTTCTCATCATTCTTGAGGACAGATTTCTTTTACAATCTATGCTTTGTGAGGAAGAGCTATCAAAGGAGAGTAACTGGTACAGGCTGTTTGAACACTATAGACACAGAAGACAGGTTTGTTGCCTTTATTGAATGTACTGCCTTGGGCTTTGAAATTGGCATGCTTTTTATAAATCTTCCCAAACCACTAAAATAAGATTCATGCAATTTTGAAAGTTGTGGGAAGAGGGAACTATATCACCTATAGTAACTACATCTTATACGGCAGAAAATCTAGACTTGTGAAATGCGTTTTATGAAGTATCACATTATTCAAGCTCTGTATTTGTTTCTTTTTTTAACTTTGCATATTTAGATTGGAGATAATAATTCCAGGTAGGAAAAAGTTTCATGAATTTTGTGGCTATATTTTTTATATTACATAGACCTTTCATGACATTCATTGCAAAGTATTTATAGTTTAGCCACCATATTTTTTTTCTTTGCATAAACTCCCGAAATGATTTTTTTTCTCTAAAAATAATTGTGCTAATTTCAGGGGCATAAGAGAGTAGGAAATACCCCATTCTCAAATTTTAGGACTTTCCATATTTAAGTTTTAATTGCTTAATCTGGAAGGCAACTTTGGTAATTTAAAATTGTGGTGAAAGGCACTGTAAGCAATCAAACCTACAATCAATTTACAAAAATATGCCAGTTCTGAATTTATTGACCATCTGTCAGTCTTCACTCACTACTAGCTAGCTGTCAGTGTTTATTATTTGATGCACTCTGTAATGAGTCACTGCAAGGAACAACCCATATCTCCATCACAATGATTAATGAAGTTATTGTCTATCCACAGCCACCTCAGCTATCATTCTTTCCTTCTAGGCATGGGTAAATGGCAATCCCCAAATCAAAAGGAGATTCCCAAAGAGGTCCCAAAGCACAAAGTTACTTGTGTACTGTGCTAATTTAATTGGCATGTAATAAATTCAGCTATACTCAGTCAAACCTTTTCTGTGACAATACTTTTTAAAAGTAATCATTAAAAAGGATATCCTAAAAATTCAGGGCTTGTTTTTACACACACACACACACACACACACACACACCCCACACCCTATATAGTTATATGCTTATAATATGCACTATTTTGAAAAATGATTAGATCTAAAACAAAGTGACATCTTGGGATACTGCTGACTCTGACTTATTTTTTTGTTAGATACACAGGTAAACTGAAAGCATGCAGGAGGTATTCTTGTGGTGAAACAATCTGTTATAGTGGAAGGGCATGGCCATTTGAATTAGACATATCAGAATCTGCTACTGATTAGCTGTGATGCATGGCACAGCTACAATTCTTCTTTCATTGTCAGTGTCTTTGAATGTAAAATATGGATAACTTTCACTCCTTGGCATGCTTGTTAGTACTATTAACGAGATGAGATAACAAAGCCTCTGGTGTATAGAGGCACTCAAAAATGTGTATCCTGAATCCTGGTTGTTGGTGGCAACAACAAGTAGAGTACAGGGACCAGAGAAGAAGGAGGTAGGAAAAAATTTGAAGTCCAAGATTCACCCAGGTTAATCTCTGTGTAAGAAAGTTCTATGATTTATATCTTTAGAAATCAAACTCTGATGGTTTAGGAGAGAAACTCTAGGATTTAGGTAGGGGTAGTTGATAGTTGCTTTTATTTGTTTGAAGAGATACAGAGAGGTTTAAGAGAGAGGGAAAAAATATGGGGATGAAATGAATAAGAGGATATCTATTTATCTATCTAGCCATCTATCCATCCATCCATCCATCCATCCATCTATCTATCTGTTAGGGTGTTTATACCTGTGTACTATTCTTAAAGTAGAAAAAAAGCTATCAGATGGGAGTTGGAAGCCAACTGAAGAGAAGCATATAAAAAAAGCCAGAAGGAACAAATATGGTTATACTTTGATGAGAACCATACCATGTCAACAGGATGACAATAGAGTATAGAGATGACTATAGATTTCCTTAGTTGATCCTTCAGATGAGCACCAACCTTGATCAATGTGGCTTTAACCTATTAACACATCCCTAGTCTCTTTAGTGACATGTGACAAAGACCGCTTCCAGGTAAGTTACTGTTATTACCTGGATACCCCTGTGCAGAATACAGTAGACTCATAAGCTTTAATGTGGCTTAACCTATTAACACATCCCTAATCTCTTTAGTGACATGTGACAAAGACCACTTCCTGGTAGGTTACTGTTATTACCTGGATACCGCTGTGCAGAATACAGTAGACTTATAAGCAGGTAATGAAAGTGGCATGGCGGGAGAAGTTTGGTCCAGGATGAGGCTGTCTACTTTTTTTGACAAGGCTAATTGAACATTAGATATATACCTTCTCTAAATGGGAAAAAAAAATATCCAGTATCTTGAAGTGAAATAGCTCTTCTTTAGGCTTTGTGCACCGGGATGTGCTGCCAGGTTAGGCATATATATTATTAGATAAACCTGGATATTGGATATAACTTAATGATTTAACTTTGGAAAGCTTCTTTCATCATTCACTTTAATATCCCAGGCTCTGGAATAATCATTTTGTGCATTTGTGTCTTTTCATATTTTGTTATCTCATATTTAAATAGAAAACATTGAGTTTTTTGATTGGTGGCTCTTATCTAACACTAGTTTTCTATCAAGTAAACCAATAAGAGTTAGGTACAAAATTACTAGTCTGTTTCACCTGAAAAGCTCCACTAATTGGCTTGAAGCTAGCAGAAATGTCCAGTGTAGAGGAAAATAGCACATTCTAAGAGAAGCTTATGGTGAGTGGGGTTATCCCTGGGGCAAAGTTTACTGACTATGATCAGACCTCAACTGTCTTACTGTACTTGCCAGGTCTTAGGCATGGTAGTTTCGCTCCCAGTCATATAGGAACTTGGTTTTTGTTCAGTATTGTAGAGACAGCCAAACCTGAAGGGGTTGGTTCATACTAACCAGACTTAGGTGAAAATAAAATATTTTACCAGAATGCATTTTGTTGATATTAGGGAAATTTTCAGGTAGGTTAGAATGTTCATGCAGGCTGTATGAAAGCAAATTTTCATGCAAGTGAAATTTGATTGTAATAATAATTATTATTATCATAATAATTATTATGATAATTTTATTGTAATAAGAAAGGAAAAGATTTATTAGTTGGATAGTGCAAATGTTTATTGACAGAAAGGAAAAACATAGACTATGTAGTAAGTTCTCATGATTTGGATGTTAATAATTTGAATTAGTGATATTTTATTTTTGATCATAACTAATGTGGAATTAATGATACTTTAGGCTAAGGTGAAGTAACATATACATAATTCATTAAAATAATAGAGACAGGATGTATGTAGTTAAATATATATAAGGAGCAGGTGGGTTAATATATATTAAGAGTAGAACATTGTCTTTTGAATATAATGTGCTAATTGGGAATGTAATCAGAATTTAAGAAATATTATCAGAATCAGAACAGCTTTTTCTTAGGTTTACAGAATTTTAGGTCTTAAAGAAACCCAAGAGATGATACTATCTACCTCTTTCCTTTTACAGAAAATCAGTGTGAGTGATTGTTATTAACTCACCCAGTATCACATAAGTAATTAGTATTGAGCTGAATCTGGACATTGGGTCTCCTGACTATTAGGCCTCTAGAGCTTTAGTTGAACTCCAAATCATCTAAGATCTATACAGGAAGCAAAATGCATCTAGCAGGACCAATTAACTTGTTTTAATACAAATACTTGAAAATTGTGACTTTAATTTATTAACAATTAATATGTAATTAGACATTTCTGATTTCTCATTTACTCCATAAAGGTAAAATTTTGTTCTATGACCAAAAAGTAAATAAGTTTTCCATGATCATAAAATGGTAAATGGTAATAGCTGATTTTATATGTCAACTTACTTGACTAGCCTAATGGTTGCCCAGATAGCTTATATTTATTATTAAATATAAATATATATAAAACATTACTCTAGATGTGTCTGTGAGGGTGTTTTTCAAAGAGATTAGTATTTGATTCAGTAGACTGAGTGAAGAGATCCACCCTCATCCATGTGGGAGGGTATCACTCAATCTTGAGGGGTTGAAGAGAGCAAAAAGTTGGGGGAAGATTGAATTTACTTTCTTTACTTGAGCTAGGACCTCCATCTTCTCCTGCCCTCAGATATTGGTGTCCTGGTTCATGGACTGAATTATACCAGACTCGGACTGAATTATAGCACTAGCCACCAGCTTTCCTCATTCTCCAGCTTGCAGAAGGCAAACTGTGGGACTTCTTGGCCTCCATAACTGCATGAGTCAATTCCTATAATAAACCTACATACAAATGTGTGTGTGTGTGTATCCTATTGGGTGTATATATCCTAATTGATTAGTGCATATCTATATATATCTATATATCTATATCTATATCTATATATCTGTATATTTCTATCTCTATCTATCTCTATATATCTCCTATTGGTTTTGTTTCTCTGGAGAACCGTGACTTATATAGTAAACTTAAAATTTTTTAATGGCTCATTTGGCACTCTGTTGTGCTGTTCAGAAAATTTGTGTTGGGAAAAAGAAATAAAGTGGTTCCATAAACGCCAAAATATAAGGGTCCTGAGGAAAAGTATAAATTACAATTTTGAAAAAACTTCTGAACTTCCAGGCATGTAGAAAAGCATCTTTGAAAAAATTTCCCCACATAATTTTCTGAATGCCCAACTATCGTTCCAATTACAAATCTAATTGTAAAAATATAATGTGATTTCTTCAGTTTTCTGTTGAGTTTCACAGAAGATAGACCTAGAGATTTCTTCAGAAGGAGGGTAACTTTAAAAAGAAAAATATAGCATAAAGCTTGTTAATGAGTATATCTAGACATTCTTCTCTTACTTTTCAGGGGCACTCAGACAATGTTATTTGGCTAATCTTGTTCTTGGTAGGTTCCAGTCTCCTGTCCACTATTGGAGACTATCAGTTTTGTCTGGATTTAGTGTTCTTTGTGATGGGATTTTAATGCAGTTCTAAAATTATGTTTCAAGAAGATGCTGTCTTATGATGAATATCTAGCTTGTAAAAAGACGTATATAACAGATAAAAATATTTTCCTCTAATGCCTTAATCAGTGGTTTCTCTTAATATCACCTGTTAGATAAATCAACTAAAGATTAGCTTATTCACAATTAATAACAAATGCAACCATATGGTTAGGTCTAATAAATGTAGAAATAATAAGAAAATCACCCTTTGGCAACCTCCATAGTAATAATTGTTTTAGGTACAAATCATTGTTGCAAGGTAAAACTAGTGGAGGAAAATGTAGTGAGCAAGAGGACATTTATATAGTTTTAAAATATTTCCTCACAGGATACTTACTGATTTAAAAGAGAGAATGAGTAACTTCACAGTGGAAATGCCTGGCATACTACCTTAATCTAGTGACTATCAAAGTTAATATCACCATTAGTGGGACAGATTGACCTCATGTGCCGCCTGATATGATGCAGTAAGGCCACATCGCTTTTGTGTTATTTTTGCCAAAATGGCATAAACTGAATCTAATTGTGAGAAAACCTTGGGAAAACAAAAATTAAGGAACATTTTATAAAATCTCTAAAATGTCAAGGTGAAGAAATACAAAGATAGATAGCGAAAATTTTCTAGTTTAAAGGAAACTAAAGTGACCTCACAGTTAAATGTGTGACCCTGGATTGGATTTTGGACCAGAATTTTTTTTTTCTCTTTTCTTGTGAAGGAAAATAGTGGGAAAAAGGTAAAATTTGAGTAAGGTCTAGATATTACTTGCAGATTTGCAGGATCATAGGGAAAGTTGTATGAAGATTTACTGTACTGTTTTTGCAACTTTCAGATCTTAAATAAAATACAGTTTTTAAAAGGCCACTGCCAGTCTTATAAGATTTCAAAATATTCAGTGGTTATCTTTGAATTATTTTCTCCTTCTACTCAGTTCTTACTTTGCTTTCTGATTCCCCATCCTTTCAAGGTGCTCAAATAGACAAGTTCTGTATGTCAAGAGTCTTACAAGGATTTTTTGTTTTCATTTTGTTGTTAACTATTCTCTCCTAGGCCTTTCTCTTTTTTGACTAAATGATTATTAGCATCATATAATAAAAGAAAATAATAATAAAATAATAATAACACTAAAAAAGAAGTATTTCTGGTTAAATTTCAGACATTATAACTTGCGATATATTTATAGTTATAGTTATAGTTATGGAAAGGTGTTATGCCTGTTTTTAAATCTTCTTGTAGGCAGGTTGACTGCTTCCCCTATATGTGTAAGTACATCTTCAATTTCTTCTCCCTGGTTTTCCCATCATCTCTATTCAGTGTCTGTTGGTAGAGCAGTATAGGCAGACAATGTTGCTCTCTTCTTGTTGCTTACTTTGTTATTTCTCTCTGATATTTGTTGAATGTCACTGAATTGTATAGACATTTTATATGGTAGTGTTTACAAAACAATAAGAAATGTTCTATTTAGTAGATACAAACTATTATTCTCTCTTACCTTTTCTGTGACCATAAGTCATATTCCTCATTAAAGAAAATTCAACAAATGTGAATTAATGGAAACAAAATACGAACTCCTTTTTATTAACAGCCGATTCTTTCCCCTTGGTATTTTCTTCTGAGAAGTTCTCATTACAAATTTTTAGCCTGAGGTCTGCTGAAAATCATTCAGGCCCCTTAGAAATGTAGGTGTCAAATCCTTCCAGATGTATATTTTAACACTCTAGCCTTGTTTGAAACATTTATTCCCTTTGGACCTTTTCACTGTCATGCTTTTAATCACTTTGCCTTGAAGAACTTACTTTTTTTTCTTTCTTTTTGACTAATAGCCTTGAATTTTTATTTTATTCTCTTTGCCCTTTCCTGTACAAATTCACTTCCGTCAGTTCCTTTCAATATCATGGGTATAAATACTACATCAAATCAGCCCCTCTCCCATTCAAAATATAGGGAATTTTTGTGAGGTGCTGGTGATGGCCTAAGTGTTGAGACCTCCAAGGCATTATGAAGATAGCACCTGGATCATTTATCACCAAGCTTTTTTCAGTTTTAAGATTTGTATAAACTTTATACAGAAACGTAGAGTCTGGAATATGTTTTCATGTGTCTGCATTATAATGACTAATAATTGAAACAGGAACATCTTTTTAAAAATTTACTATTTCAAGGGCACCTGGGTGGCTCAGTTAGGTGTCTGCCTTTGGCTCAGGTCATGATCTCAGCGTACTGTGATCAGCCTCATGTCACATTCCCTGCTCAGTGGAGAGTCTCTTTCTCCCTCTCCCTCTGCCCCTCCCCCTGCTGGTCCTCTCTCTCTCTCTCTCTCTTCCAAAGAAATAAATGAAATCTTTAAAAATTTACTATTTCATGTTGTTATTTCTTTAATTTCTTTTGTGGCCTTGGGAATATTTCCGTATTTAATAATCAAAGTGCTCACTCCATGTATTAATTTATCTTTCTCCTTTTTATTCACTCCTTCAGAACCTTTTGGTTTATGACTTCTCTTCTTTGGTTATCAATGTATTAGATATAGATAACTAATCAATTTGCCACTTTACTGATCCCAGGTTTGCTAAATTACTTCCATTACAATTATTCTGGTATTTCAAACTGGCTGCAGAGTCTTAGTGTGTCCCTTGAACTTGTTATTTTCTGTGGGGTTTTGAGTGCAGTCAGTTCCTCAGCACGGAAGTACTTACAGCATGTTGCAGGAGAAACTCCTCTGGGTGGGGCATGTGTGAAAGACGGATGACAGCTGGATGCTTAAGCAGCTGCTTGATGGCAAATGGAGGAGGGAGCTTTCCAGGATGTGAGCAGAAGGACACAGTGAAGCAAAACTCAAGCAGTGAGGCATGGCTGTGAAACCCTGGAACTTGTCAGCAGGACCCATTGCAATCGGAAATCAGGGCCTCATTTAGAAATTCAAAATAGCAGCAAACTCCACTGTCTCTGAAGGCAAGTCTTTTTATTTTATTTTATTTATTTTTAGTTTTTTAAAGATTTTATTTATTTATTTGACAGGCAGAGATCACAAGTAGGCAGAGAGGCAGGCAGAGAGAGTGGAGGAAGCAGGCTCCCTGCTGAGCAGAGAGCGCCATGCGGGGCTCGATCCCAGAACCCTGGAATCATGACCTGAGCCGAAGGCAGAGGCTTTAATCCACTGAGCCACCCAGGCGCCCAAGTCAAGTCTTTTTAAAATAAGGCACACTAACTGCTTGGTTTTAATCAAGGGAAGTCTTTTGTTCACCAGATGAGCAATCCTTGCTGGTTGGTATTAATTTCCTCAATTCCAGTGGTAAGACTTAATTCAAAAATTCCTATATCTGAAACTTTTAGTGTCCAGCACATTTACAAAGACATTTAACTTACAGTGTGAAATGCTCTTACATTTAGTAGGCTACTAAATTTGCATATGATACAGTACTGTTATTGCCTTGTAGACAATTTGCAGAAAGATTTGGAAGAACTTTTCAGGCACACAATTCTATAGAATAAATATTTCAAGTATATCTACATGAAACTTAAGTCATTATCGAGCATATCTGTAGTCAGACAAAGGACACAGTATATATGAGCTCTAGTACTAAAAAATCAGGCATTCTGGAAATATTACATATGAAATTTTAGTATTATATAGGTCTATGGCTAAAATATAAGGATGAATACTTGATATTTAAAATCTCAGACTTTTTTTTATGTTTCCTATATTACCTCTAAATAAACATCTATATGTTTGTTCTATTTGTTCAAATATTTATTGGGAATCAAATTTGTACAGTAGCGTGCTAAGCATTTTTGGGGGTAGCATAATAAACAATGCTGCTTTTTAAGGTGCTATCATTCTATTAGAAGATAAAATACAAGGGCACCCTGGTGGCACAGTGGGTTAAAGCCTCTGCCTTCTACTCAGGTCATGATCCCAGGGTCTTGGGATTGAGCCCTACGTGGGCCTCTCTGCTCAGCGGGGAGCCTGCTTCCTCCTCTCCATCTCTGCCTGTCTTTCTACCTATTTGTGATCTCTGTCAAATAAATAAATAAAATCTTAAAAAAAAAGATAAAATACCATGTCAATATAGTGTGATGTAAGAGGAGTACAAATTAAAACCCCACATTTGAGATAGTAAACAGGGGACCAGTTTGGGGGACAAATTGATGCTGGAGAAGTGAGTAGAAAATATCTCCCTTATGGCAGTGGCCAACCATCAGATAGTGTTATAAGTGTGCCAGTGTCGTGAGGAGCTGCAAATGTGCCTCAGATTCCATGGGATTATTTGAGGACTATGCACAAATGGTGGCAGGGTCCAGGATTAGGTTCAGATATATAAGGGGTTTACCTTCTAGAAAGATAAAGAGGTCTTTAAGAGCCTGTTATAATATCGAATACTCTTTTATGAAGGAGTCTGTTATTGGAGAAATCAAAAAGGAGACAGATGGAGTAAGTTATAGGTAGAACCCAAGAAAAGCTAGGGAACTGTAGGATATTTTACTGGACCTAAGTGCTCCCACTGCAGACTCAGAGACAAGCTAGCTGCCCAGCATTAGTAGAATCCCTGGGTGTTCAGAACTTGACCTATGACTATAATTCCCGGAGACTGAGCATAGTTACATCAGGTTTGGTGATGCTGCAGAGAGCTGAGGACTGCCTCTAAGGAGAATGGCTGGGATCCCATAAAGACATTGGCATCCTGATACTCAAATTGATTGAAGCAGGCCATCTTCCTCTTCCTGCCTCATGACCTATAGATGATGTTGCAGGTGCTCAGGGGTTTTGTTTTATGGAAACCTTCTCAACTCAATAATATTGATGAGTATCATATTTTAATTTTAAATTTGTTATATCCACAAAAATATGTATCAATATTTATATCTATCTGTTCATCTGTCTGTGTATCATCATGAGTCTAATCTGACAAATCTTTGTGCAGTGATTCTGTTATATCCTTTAAGATAAATTACTAGATTCTGAAGAGGGAAGTCATATTTAAATTTTGATACATACCATCCAACAGCTCTATAGGAAATTTTTATTTGTTTATATTCCAGTAACACTGTCGGAAGTGCCTGTGACCTGTATACTAAGAGTCATTTGTTATCTTTTGTTTTTCACAGTCTTTTTAATCTTGGGCAGTTTGAAAGTTAGAAATACTATATCATTGTTGTTTTAGTTTACCTTTTTCCTGGTAGAACTTATATATATTTCACACATTATGGGCCATTTATCCTTTATTTTTGGTAAATTTCTAGTTCATAACCTTTGCTTCTTCCACTCTTAGGGTATCCATGTATTATGCACAGATTTATAAGTACACTTTTAGAATAAGCTATTTGTCAAATGTATACATTCATTCAAAAAAATGTCAAGTAACATCTCAGTGCTAGCTACTCTGCTAAGAGTTATAATATTAATTTTCTCATCATTAACTGCAGCTTGATTTTGATGATGGCAATTTTGGTCATACAGAAATTTTGTTTTTACCTTATTTCAGTAACATGTACTAATCTCTTAATCAACTCTGGATTTGTCTTCATGCTAGACTATTTCTCTGCCATATAAAATTATGGATAAATGTAAAACTGAGTTTTTTGTAAAATTTAAAAATGAATTATTTGGAATTTGTTTTGTGCTCAGTATGAAGTAGAAATTCAACTTTTTCATCCTAAGTACTTCAGTTATCCTCATTCCTTGTATTTACTAATAAAATTATTGTCAACCATGTAAAATACTACCTCATCATATCTTTGATTCCCAGGCATATTTGAGATCTTTCATTCTATCCATCCATGTGTTCATCCATGTGTCGATTCCTCAGCATTATTGAATATCATTCTATTTGGAAATTTTAAATGTTTTATTAGTCAATGATATTCTTTTCCCTTCCTTCCCTCCCTCTTTTCCTTCCTTTCTTCCTTTTACCTTTTTCTTTCTTACTGTTATTGGCAAAAAGTTTTTTTAATTGCCTTTATGCTGGCTTAAGAAAATCAATTCACCATAATTTCCTTTCCATGAGGTGTTTTATTTGGAGGGGTAGTTTTCTTACAACTTTCTAATTTTTTCTTATAGCTCTTAGTATAACTAAGTTTTTTACATCCTTTTAAGTCAGATAAGTATTTTATTTTCCTAGAAATCACTCATTTCATCCAGATTCTCAGATTTACCATCAGAGAGTTGTATAAAACATTTTTAGATGTCTTTGATTCCTTGGCAACTATGGATATAAACATGTATATATTATATATTTCTTGATTAGGGTAGCTATTTTTTTATTATATTGTTTTGTTAAAAAATAACTGGATTTTTATATCTGTCCTTTGATTTTGGATCTCTTATAATTATGAAATCCTTCTTTGCACTTATTCATATATGTAAACATTTACAAATATTCAAAGACTTGGAATATATGAGTACTTTGTATTGGACTGTATTAGTATTCACTATTTTCTGCCCTTTACTGAAAGAGGAATATATTTCTCGACATTATCGACTATATATGTAATCATGTGATTTGCTTTGGGTAATGAAGTATGAGAACGGATATCATTCTAGTTGAAAACAAGATAGCGAGCTTTCAGTTTGCCTTGTTCTTTTTAATCCCTCTACCATGATACCAGCAGTGTTTCAGAAGGAGGCTGTCCACAGTCTGGCTCCCACTTTGAAGGTAATGTGATTCAGGGGCAAATGCCATGCAGGACGTGGAGAGCCAGAGCGAAATAAACCTTTGCTCTTGTCAGCCACTGGGATTTAGGGTTTGTTTCTTACAGCAACATAATCTATGTACTCTTTGTCTGACATACTTCTTTGTTGAAACAAACAAGTAACAAGAACTTCAAGAGTCAAGTTAACAAATAAATTAAATGAAAAGAGAGTTTCTCCATATAAGTTGTTGTATCTCTGGGAAGAAATTTGGAGTAGATTTTTAAATATCAGCTTCTGAATTAGAAAGACATGACTTTAGTTCACTGTTCTGCTACTTACTAGATGTAAGTAAAGTTGAAAACATCACTGAACCTCTTTAAGATTTATTTTCTCATTTGTAAATTGGGAATTGTAAATTATAAATTCCTCCTTTGTAAATGATAACATCTATATTATATAGTCCTGGTAGAAGAACTTTAGTGAAATGAAAGGTATAAAGTCTCTGGGATACAGCAAAAAAAATACTTAAATGACAATTACAACTCTGTTGACACTACTGATAATACCTTAATACTGTTTAGGACTTGGCAAGTATGTTTTTCTTGTCATATGTACTTGGACTTCTTGGCATTTGTATTTGGCTTTGGAGATATTTTATTTGTAATTTTCAAATACTGTAATAATTTACTTATATTATTCTTTAACTTTTTATCTGCTGTTATTTTCAACATTCTGTTTTATTTTCAAACCACATGATTTCCCTCATCTGGGATTTAAGTTTATTATACTATTGATTATCTTGAAGTTTAAGATTTCTTAAATTTTTTATGCCTTACATTTTTTAAAGGATTAAAAAATGCATGTGTGCATAACTGAGTCATTACTCCCTAAGTCATCAGGAGGTAAGCACAAGCAAATACATTCTAAAGGATGCTATAATATGAAAAGCTTTCAATAGGGGGCGTGAGAACAAGATTTGGTGAACTCTGAAAGGTTGCTTTGATTTTCTCCAAACAGAATGATTAGGCAATCATTCTGAAATCTTTTATAAAAAATACAAATCTGTTGGCTTTCTCTTGCTGCATAACAAATGCAGCGATGTAAAACAACACCCCTTTATAATTTCATGGTTTCTGTGGTGGGTCATGAGTCTGGACATTGCTACCAAGGGTCTCACAAGGTGTCAGCCAGGACAGCGTTTTATCTGGAGCTCAGAGTCCTCTTTGCAATCCATTCATGTTGTTTATAGAATTGTGTCCTGAGGTTATAGGACTGAGGCTGTCAGCTCTTGGAGACTACTCCTAGTTTCCTGCTACGTGGCTTCCTTCTTCAAGACCAATAAGAAAGTCTCTTTTTCCAGTCTGATAGGATGGTCTTATATAACATAACCTGAGCAAGGGAGTGACATCTCGCCTTCCTTGTTATATTCCATTAGTTAGAAGCAAATCATAGATGTCACCTATGCTCAAGGGCGGGGCATTATAGAAAGGCTAGAATCATTGTGGGATCACCCTAGGATGTCTTCATCATTGAACTTTAGTAAATTGATTTTATAATAAAGGGTAATATATATGTACTAAAGAAACCCCTGTTTATCCTGAGAACTAGTTATAAACTTGTAGAATATTTTATTTGTAGTAGAAAGTGTTATGTGAAAAGTCCTAAGAATATTAGAGCTCAGAGGTCTGTCAATTAGGATTATATCTCCGGGCATTTCCTAACTATGCATATATAGAAGCAGTTATGTTCTGATATTTGGGTACAGTGTGCTCAATGATAGATATTTTTAAAATTCTGGTACATAGTTTTTAAACCTCTGAACAATATTTTTCTTGAATGTCAGTGAACAGTTAGGAAGGAATTTGGTTGAGAAGTTTAATGTCTGGTGTTATGCTTTAGAATTTTGTTTCTTCAAAAAGAAGTTTCTCCTCCTTATAGTCCATTTAGGGAAGAAACAACAACAACAAGAAACTCCATTTAGTAATTGTGTGTGTGCTTTTACACAATTAATATATCTTAAATGACATCTACTTATTCATGCATGCATACATATGGGCATCATGTAGATGTACTTGAAAGAGGTTTGCTGATAAAATCAACAAATCCTCCAGGCCATATATATGAGCTAATCATCATGAATTACTTTTCAAAACAGGAGTCATTCTTCCTGCTATAATTTACCTTGATCTCCAGGGATGATTTTTCTCTTATATTTCATTATTTCTTAGTTTCCTATGCAAATAGATATTGTTAAACATTTCCCCAAAACTTTAAATATGAACTTGGAGTTTCCTTTTAAACAAATCCTGACAGTTATCTTGAATGATTATATGTAATTTTATCTATGGATATTTGAGAATAGTGAATAAAGTAATTACAGGCATAGGATTAGTAGTATTTTCTCTTTCTTTCTCTGTTTCCATCCAAAATGGTTTGAGTCATAACAATAAATACAGAAGATGATGTATTTTTGACTCTGAGAAAATATGCTGGTGTTAATGAACTCAAAACTCTTTGCATTGACTTTAGACTATGATTTCCAGTAGGGATAGTACTTATCTTCTTCAGAACTTTGCTAACCTGAGGTGTGCAGTTTAGTTATTTAGAAAACTGTTCTGTGTTCAGATATCTTGAGAACATTTAAATCATTTCACAACAGTGTTCTATTTCTTAAAAGTCAAACAAAATTCTCCCAAAGATGACAGTTCACCCCTACCCCCTTTATCAATTGGTAATAGATGAGATCACAGTGACAAAACTATGGGCAAAAAGAGTGTATTTCTAAAATCATATACGTGTTTTAAAAAGAAAAAAATGCAAAATTTCTCTTTGAAAATTAAAGAAAGATATATATCTATCTCCAAGTCTTTTCATTGTTTTGGCTATATTTCCCTTAAGAGAGCAATACTTGAAATGGACAGTTTATTACATCTGAATTGTTTCTTTTTTAAGGATCAGTTCCCTTCATCTTATCTCAGACTTCCTGCTCTTCACCATTTTAACTCATATCTATTTCTGTGTGTCATCTCAGGACAATTCTATAGCTACAGTTCATGGGTATAGTTTGGAGTCATTAGGGTTTTCCTTAATTTCCAAACTTGACCTAGAATTGCTGTCATTTCTGGGTGTGCCACCAAAACACTCTGTTTACAGTATAGCTCTTCAAACTTTTGCCCATTTTTTTTTTCTCTTTGTGACCAACTTTGTGGAAGAGTTCCCTAAACTTGCTGTGTGTATTTGTTTATTTTCTACTCCTAAGTCTCTTTAGTTTAACTTGTACTCCATTACTCCCCAAAAGAGCTCTCACTAAATCACAAAATTCCTCCATATTTCTCTGATAAGTGAGCACTTTTCAATTACTTTTGAATCTGACCTTGTAGTGTTATTTAATGATATAGACTATATCCTTCTTAAAATTCTCTCCTCCCTTGGCTTTCTGAACATCACATTTTCCTGAATTCAGTTCTACCTGTGCATCTCTTCTCTTTTTTTCTTAGCAGATTGTCTTCTTCTATCTGATTTTAAGTGTTGAAATTTTTTAAGGCTTAATTGAAGATTTCTTCTATTCTTACTCTGTATTTACCCCTAGGGAAGCTCATCCATGCCATAGCCTTAGTTACCAAATATAAAACTAGGACCTCCAGTTCAGTCCTCTTCTCTGAGCTTTAGAACTAACTGCACAACTGCTAACTTAATGTAGTTACTTGACTGTCTCAATGTAGTTCAAATGCATCAGGTAAAAAATTGAACTCTCTATCACCAAGCTATTGCCCAGTTTAGAAAATGACACTTTACTTCTTAAACAAGAAAGCTGGTAGAAAACTGTGACTCCTTCACTTCATCAACTGCCATATAATGCAATCTATTTCCTTTTCTATTTTTAACTTTTTAAAGTATTATTATTATTTTTTTTATTAAGTAAGCTCTACACCCAACATAGGGCTTGAGTTCATGACCCTGAGATCAAGAGTCACATGTTCTGCTGATTGAGCCAGCCAGGTACCCCTTATTTTCTTTTCTAAGTATTTCATGAATTGATCCACTTTTCTTTACCTCCAGTATCACAGTGATAGTCCAGATTACCCTTGTCATTTGCCTATGCACTAGTCAAAGAAACAGAACCAATAATGTGTGTGTGTGTGTGTGTGTAGAGAGAGAGAGAGATTGAAAAAGAGGATATTTTTGTATAGGAATTGTCTCATATGATTATGGAGGCTGAGAAATCTGAGAATCTGCAAGCTAGGAAGGCTGGTATTGTAATTCAGTCTATATCTGAAGACATTAGAACCAGGGTAATTGATGGCTGTAAGTCTCAGTTCAGATTTAAAGGCCTGAGAATTGGTGGGGAGGGTTAATGGTGTAAATCCCAAAGTGAATCCAAAGGTGTGACAACCAGAAACACCAGTATCTGAGGGCAGGAGAATATGGATGTCCTAGATCAGGCAAAGAGAACAGATTCATCCTTCCTCTGCTCTTTTGCTCTAACTAGCCCCTCAACAGATTGGATTGCAGGATACCTACCTTGTCTTTTATCAGTCTATTGATTCAAATGCTAATCTCTTCCAGAAATGCCCTCAGAAACACATACAGAAAGAATGTTTTACTAGCTAACTGGGTATGCCTTAGCCCAGACAAGTTGACACATAAAATTAACCATTATAGCCTAGAATACAGAACTGACTAAAGCCTATTCTTCTCATATCTTATCTTTTCTTCTGCAATATAGTCTTTCAATAACAACCAGATATTTAAAAATGCCAATCATCAGACACACATCAGGCTTAAAAACTTTTATTGAGATATTGTTGATCTTAGAAAAAGTAAAATAAAGACCACAGCCCTTAAAATGGCAATGAAGCCCCCAGTAGTCTGTCTTGTCTCCTTGCTATCCCTGAGGTCTCTGGCCTCCCACCTTCTGCTTTTCTCTTCATTGACCCCAGGTCCGTAGGATCTGCCTGCTCACTTCTGCAACAGGGTTTTTCATGCTCCGTTTTTCTCTGTGAGGAATATTTCCTTTCTCCTTCCTTGTTGTGTAACTCATTCATCCTTAATATCTTAGCCAGCTGTATTTCAGGAAGCTTGCCTTGATTCCTTGTATAAATCAGGTATATAGGATATATTCCCTCATAGAACAGTGATTATTTCCCTCAGTATACCCATCTCAGTTCCTAATTACATGTCATCACTGTGATTATTTGATTAATATACGACTCCCCTACATGCTTTAGACTCACCAAGAATAGGGACTGTGTACTTGTTGCTCATGATTTGTATCACCAGCACATAACATAATTGCTACCACTTTATAGACATTCTATAAATATTTGTATAATTAATAAATTAATCTTGGCAGATGATAAGAAGCAGAAGGGCAGCTACTTAAGGAAAACTAATTTGGAAGGAAAATTTAGTTGGCCAGATAAAAGTAATTAGTAAATTCAACTCTTGATGCGAATGATATTTTATTTTATTTGCTTTTTCTACTTAGTTCCAATATATTATCATCCATCATATTGGTAATTTTTAAGTAGGGCATAGCAACGATGAATTACAAGAAAAGTTTTTCAAAATACCCATTCTTTCCCCCACCCACACCTCTAAAGGACTAACATAATCTTGCTGTGAGATAAAATGAGAGTTACAGAGCAACAGGAGTAGCATGTGGGACTGTACAGAATTTCTTATGTTTCTGCAGTTAGAGCTTTCTGAGCAAATTTTACTGAAACTTGGGATCTGAATTAAAAGACGGGTTTGGTATTTAAATTATGACTGAGTGGATAGTGAAAAACCATCCAGAGAGATTTACCTCCCTGGAGGCATGTGTTTTTATTTTAAGAGGGGATAAGACTAGATATACTGGTCCTACATTTTCCCTGGAGAATTTATTTACATTCCAAAAAGTTAGAATTCAGGATCCTTTCCATTACATTTCTAAGAAAACTTTATTGGAAGGGGAAGAAACAGTGTATCTCTCCTTCATATGAATACCCAGGTCTATATTTTTTGAGTTCTTCACCTGTAATACTGATGCCCTATATGTAGGATGATACCTACATTTCACCACATTTCCACAGAAGTAAAAATTGGGACACAAGAGAACTACACATTTTTTATTTTTGTAAGTAAATTAAAAATCAGTTCTTCAGAAATCTTGTGTGTGCATTTAGGATAATATTAAATACAGATATCAAAAAATTTAACAAGGTTTTGTCATGAAAAAGGACAGTAAATTGTGCCAGCTTATATAATAAGGCATCCTAGTGATAAATGTAAGAATGTTCCTGGTGATAAAAGGAGGAATGGAGAGTTGTGATATCCCAGAGGGGACTTCAAAAGTTTTTGTTTTAGTTAAGCAAGAGAAGATGAAAGTCTGTAGTTGCTCATTTGCTCTAAGGAGGGAAGGAATTTGAAAACATGTTTTAGAGATTTAGATTGTCAAGAGTTGGCAGTGGAGTAAATACAGAATGTTAGGAAGGGAGAAGAATCAAAAATGACTTTGTAACTCTCCTAAAATAATTGGGTAGTTGATATAATTGATATTTAAAATAAAGGTACAGGAAAAAATTGAGGAAGGGAAGATAACGGATTCAGTATTTGGTATGTTGATATTTTTAAAAGATTTTATTTTATCATTTTGTTTATTTATTTTTAAAGATTTTATTTATTTGCCAGAGAGAGAGAGAGAGAGAGTGCACAAGCAGGGGAAGCAGTAGACAGAGGGAGAAGCAGGCTCCCTGCTGACCAAGGAGCCTGGGACTCCTTCCCAGGACCGTGGGATCATGACCTGAGCTGAAAACAGACACTTAACTGACTGAGCCACTTGGGCATCCCAGGACTTTATTTGAGAGAGAGAGAGAGAGAGTGAGAGAGCGAGAGCACGAGAGCGTGGTAGTGAGTGCATGTGAATGGGGGGAGGAGCAGACAGAGAGGGACAAGAAGGCCCGGCCCTGAGCCCAGACCCTAAGAGGGGCTTGATCACAAGGACCTGAGATGATGTGCGGCAAAATCAAGAGTCTGGTGCTTACCCAACTGAGCTACTGAGGTACCCCTGATATGTTGATTTTTTTAACATCAGTGTTATTAAAGTATAATTTACATGGAATAAAGATAAGTTCATTTGGGTGCAGATTAAAAATTATGACAAATATATATGACTCACTATCAAAATCAAGTTATAGAAGACATTGTCACCTCATAATGTTCCCTTGCTTTCTTTTTCAGTAAATCTTTCATAGACATCCAATATCTAGAAAACACTAAATTGTTTTCTGTCACTAAACTTTTTTCTTACCGTAATGTTATAAAAATAGAATCATACAGTATATAACTTTTTGTATCTCATTGCTTTCAATTAGCATGATACCTTTGAGACGCATGGATGCTGCTCCATATATCAGCAGTTTTGTTTTGTTTTACTGCCGACTAGTATTTCATGGTATAGTTAGATTACAATTTGTTTATTCATATGTTTAGTCAATGATATTTTTGTTATTTCCAGTTTTTGGTGATTATGAATATACTATAAACATTCATGAAAAGGTCTAAACTTAGAAGAGATACCTGAGCTGATTAAAACTTTAAGAGCTACTACTTGGGGGCATACATAAAATCTATGACATATATGTAGAGTGAAATGAGTAAAGGGCCAAAAAAGAAATCCTTAGAAAATCAACCTTTAAAAGTTAGACAAGGAAGAGGGAGCCCTGGTGGAGACAAGAAAGAATAATAGTGAGATATAGTGTGAACCATAAAAAGTATTGGATCACAGAAACCCGGAGAGCACAGTTATAAGAGGTCAAACAATGTTTAAAAAGAAAGAGATGCAAAGCATGTCTCATGAAGCAAAAGCCAAGTTAAAGTTAACAGTGGTGAACTGAGTTGGGTAGTCCCATCACCATTAAAGAAATGAATTTAAGGGTGGCTCAGTGGGTTAAAGACTCTGCCTTCGGCTCAGGTCATGATCCCAGGATCCTGGGTTCGAGCCCCGCATCGGGCTCTCTGCTCAGCAGGGAACCTGCTTCCTCCTCTCTCTCTCTGCCTGCCTCTCTGCCTACTTGTGATCTCCATCTGTCAAATAAATAAATAAAATCTTTAAAAAAAAAAAAGAAATGAATTTAAAATAATTTAATGTGGGGAATCAAGGACGGCTTAATAGATATCTTCAGGTTTAGACTATTGCCTTAGATGAAAAGTTTTGTTTTTTGGGGTTAGGACTATATTTCTGGGCTTCATTGTCCCCTTATGAGACTCAGTTCTAATGAAGGAGAGTTGGACAACTCCATCCAGGAGGTACATGTCCGTGGTGTGCTTTTCTAAGTTAAAGTTGCTAAATGCTATAAATTAGTGTTTTTACTCCCCTTGGAGAACTGGTTGTTAAATATTTACTAGCACATCCCTGCGTCAAAAATCAGCAGGGATTCCTTAGATAGATATGAAAACAAAAGTCCCAAGGATGAAATTATCTGTCATGGAAGGGAACAAGATTGGTCTCATGAAACATTTGATTAGTTGGCAGAGGATACCAAGAATAGAGTTTAATAAAGAACTGGGTCTTTTATGCTTCATGCTAGGGCCAGAAATTGTGTCTTCAGGTAGTTATGCATTGCTGAAGTGCAAGAATAAGTCGTAAGTGCCAGGCATTATTATGTGGAACAGGAAGTGACAAGCGGTGTAATATTTCTTCTTTATTTTTTCAACTAACAAAATTATTATTATTAAGTCATCATTATAAAAATAACACTGATACATAACATTTTACTGAGTGCAAAATTCTAATTATTTTTTTAAACCTGAATGTGATGGAAAATTGCCCCAAACAAAAATCTAGAATAGAGGATTAGTTCAGATTAAGACAATAAAAACAATGAATTTATTCCCATAATGAAATTAGCAAATGAGATTTGTCTAATAGCAAATATGTTGCATTCATTTGGATTTTTTTTAATGTGGATATTCCATTTTACATTCATGTGTACTATTAATGATAATTGGGAAATAAACTTTACACTGCTATCTTTGTCTTAAAATTAGAGAAGCATTTTGTTTCTTTGTAATATGTTTATTAATTACAGCTATGTGTATATTACTCATCATTTGTGACAGCAAACTGTTGCTATTAGAAAGATTGAATAATAAGGTATTCTGATAAGCAAGGAGAAAGAACACAGGAAAATAGAATGCCAGAGAAGCTCAATATATTGATAACTCAGGGAAACAGATAGGCAGCCAGGTAAGTATTGTCAGAAGTATCTGTCGACATGAAGCAGAATTTGGGATTTAGAAACAGGAATTTTCAGTTCCCAGGGCAAGAAAAAGAGGGATGGCTAGTAAGAAGAAGGAAAATGTCATGGCACAGATACTGGAGGACCAGTCACATTACAAAGCTGGGCCAAAAGCACAAGGAGAGAAATGTGGGAAAGAGCTTCACGTTAGAACAGGAAGATGACAGAAACTCAGTTACACAAGTGAGCTTTAAGGCTGGACCCAGATGAACAGTAGGAGTCTGGGCCATCCATCTACCTCTAGAGACCTCAACAGAGCTCCTTCTGGGTCTATAAACTGTAGTTAGCATTGTTCTTTAAAGAATGGAGAAAAGCCGGCTCTGCAAGCAAAGTTCAAAGTGCTTAGCTCTAAGGAAAAACAGTCAAGGGCAAATGAGTTTCATGGTTAAGCTTGAATTTATTTGAATATTACTGCTCTGTAGACATACATGTACATTTTCATGTTTGTTTGTTTTCATCTCTGTGGGCAAATAAAAAATGAACATCGATGAAATTTAGGCAAAAAGTCACCTTTGTTCAATTTTTCCATATTGTAGGAAATGTAATTTTTGAGGTACCGTTTTAAATATTATTCCATGACTTTTTTGTTGAAATACAAATTCTGTAGTGTTCTTTTGTTTTAAAATGTATTTTTGAGCATATTTGAACTAAGTACTTTGGACTGATACTTTTTTTTAAATAGATTGATTCTCGGATTTAATGGCTCCAGGGATTTAATTAACATGTTGTCTCTTCTTTCCTCCTGATCATTGATGAAGCTGTTAAAAAGAGCCTAACTGGACCTAATATTGGTCCCAGTGATACACATAAGATCCTCCAAACAACTTTATAAACTGTTACTTGTCACGACTCTTCAATAACTTTCAAACAGCTTGCAATTCATGTGTTAACACTGGCAAGCAAACAGATGTGTTTTCTCAAGTATTATTTCTAGAGACAAATATGTCTCTAAAATATGTCAAAATATATCCCTAAAATTAAACTTGCTATCTTCAAAATATTGTTTCCAAAATAATATAGTCAAATAAAACTATGAACTTCATCTACTTATAAAGATTTTAAAAAATTCTAGGTATCATAGTTTTGTAAATTAGGATAGATAAAATAATATTTGCAAATATTTTTAATTTGTATATAATAGAATAAAAGACTAACAAAAAGATTACAGGCAGGCAATCATAAAATTAGAGACATTGTCATTTTTGGTTTAACATTCAGTCTAATGGATTGGCTTCATAGTTGAGAAAAAAAGTTATATATACAATTTTTAGACTACAATAGGAAGAATTTTCTAGCTAATAGTTCTTATGAAGAACTCTTATCTGTAATACTTCCTCCTTTTCCATTAATTATTATTCCCAGAATCTTTTAAGATAACATCTAAACAGGTAAAAGTAAACAATGTATATGGTCATATTTGTTGAGTATTAGAAGCTGATATGCAGTTGTATTTTGAAGAACAATAGATGACATTGGTGACACCTAAGTGTATGCCATTTTTAATACTTTTCTTTTATAGGCAGAATAAGTTTGGCATTAATTGCCAATGGAAATTCACTGGCTTTAAGAATTTATATAGTACCATCTATCTACTGCTACTCTGAGCTGACTTATGCAGCCATTTTATGAATAATGGCAGTTTATATCAGAGACACAGTTTACTAACTTGACTACATATTCAAGCATTAGTCTACATTAAGCTTTATTATCTATTTTTAGGTTTTATATTCTTATGGTTTTAAAATACATTCTTGGCCATTTTCCAAACTCAACACTATTTTAAGTCCAAGGTCCTTGCCAAAGTTAGAAAATTTATAATGAAATGAACACTTCCTGTTGTTATCAAATGACAGTATTTCCTAGTAGTTATTCTGAATTGTAAGTATAACTTTTTATTTTATTGACAAATAAGGAATCATATCCTAAAATAAATTTGAAGCCTGTACCTTCAAAATTATCTAAGATTTTTATGGCTCCTCATTTTTCTTATGGATAAGCCATCTATAAGCAAAGAGATTTAAAGTATTAAATAATTATACCGTGTTGGTGGATGAGATTAAAAATGCTACTTCCAAGTACCAAAGGATAAGGAAAAAAATTAGAAAGGGACTTGGTAATGGAGACAGAGAAAGAAGTCTTTTACATTTTTATCATTAAATACTACAAGCCTCAAGATGGGTAAGACCAAACCCACAAGAAAATGTTTTCTACCTTATAGTGAAAATTTCTTTGTATATTTCAAGATACCTTTTCATGAATTACAAAAGAGAACTATACTAATGAGGTGAACACTGATTGACTGGATTGTTCTCACTTTGTTAACCTGGCCAATCACGTTGAGTTTTGTCTCATCATCCACACAGTCCCTAGCAGAGAAAATTGTCAATAATCAGAGAAAATCAAGGTAGAAAATTGATGCTTTTTGGACACTTGGAGCAACATAGGTCAGGATGCCCTTCAAGAGCACACTAACAAGATGATCCAAAAAAGATACCACCAATTTGGTTGTGTAGTGTCATTTGATCATTGTTAGAGTTTTCAAAAGACCTTAAAGCTAAGCAGAGTATTATTTCAAGATGGTTATAGACCTAGGATTAACTTTTCCCATTTCCCTTTGCATGCTTTTTTCTGTATTTCCCTGGAAATAAATGTGGAACAGAAGAATAGTTTTATATGTTTATAGTTAAAAATGAATTGGGAGGGGTGCCTGGATGGCTCAGTGGGTTAAGCCTCTGCCTTCAGCTCAGGTCATGATCTCAGGGTCCTGGAATCGAGCCCCATATCGGGCTCTCTGCTCAGCGGGGAGCCTGCTTCCTCCTCTCTCTCTGCCTGCCTCTCTGCCTACTTGTGATCTCTGTCTGTCAAGTAAATAAATAAAATCTTAAAAAAAAATGAATTGGGATATTTCTGTCTCCTTTAAATCAATATTAAGGAACAAACACTAGAATGGAATCTCACACACCTTTGTTATATTATTCTCTGGCATAGCCCTTGGGTGGAGATCATAGCTTTGTGATAGAGGGGGAAGTAGACCTGGTTCCAACCCTTGAACAATGCTGTGTGATTTTAAGCAACTCACTCAACCACTCCACACCTCAGTATCTTTTTATGTAGATTAGAGGTAACAATATACAACTCACAGAATTTGTATGAGGATTCAGTAGATGAGAAATGCATAGCATTTAAGTAAAGAACACAAACCTCTTATTATTGATCGTGTTGTCAAGCTCCCTGCATGGAATTTTATATTTCCAGAAGCTGACAAAGAATTTCAAACACACAGGGTCTCACTTCCATGTACTAAAATTCTTAAAACATAATGCAAATACATACAATTAAAGGCACATACAAAGACATTAAAATACAGAAGACCTACAAATGAAAACATTCTTTGACACCAACTTTAGACCTAGGATAGAACGGACACAAGTTCTTTTCTTTGCCCAAGTTGATTTTCCTTAACCTAGGAGTTATCTCTGTAATAATAAGTGCAGTTCCTTTAACTTGTTTTATAACAATGTATGACTTGAATGTATAAACAAAATTTTAAAACATATCTGAAGTGCGAGATGTAGTTGAAATCCATTTGTGATATATGTTAAAAGTGTTAGGGAAGTGAGAGTCATGTGATTTGCTCAGGAGACTTAGTATTTCATCTCTGATATAACATTTAGAGTGTTCTTCAGCTGCTGAGAAAGTAACACATAATGTGTGGCATACCTCTCACTTCAGTAATCAACAAGCGTACAACAGTACCACTGCATGAATAACACTGAATGTATCGGTATCATGAGGGTGTTATACTGCTGCTCCATAAATTTCACTGATTAAAATACCCTTGAATCAGATTGTGTCCAATTCAGCACATAGCTCCGTAGAGCACCCACTATTTACATTTCAAATAACAGCATTATGCTGCTAAGTAATACAGTTTAGGCAAAGTTCTTAGTGCTAAAAAAAAAAAAAAAAAAAACAAAAACAAAAAAACCCAAACCAAAAAAACAAATCACCAAATGTACTATCATAGTATAGTTCCATAGATAATATTCCCATCCTATAATATTGCTCATATTTGCACTGAATTTGTGAAACTTTAATCAGTGATGTCACATACACTTTGTTGACTCACGTGTATCAGTCTTGTTTTTCCATTAAATTTTTACTAATATTTATTAGTTTTATTATTATTCACTCAGAGCAAATAATGTTTCAATAAGTATTTGTTGTTTTTGCTACATATATGGTCTGAGAAGCAAAAATGAACAAACACATCTTTAGCATTAAAGTAAGAGTGATTAACATTTGTTCATAATCTTTTTAGGAAAAAAATGGAAGTTTGACACATTAAAAAAAGTTAAATTTTACAAAAAAAAAGTTAAATTTTATTATCTGCAGAGTTTTCTTATGTGAATATCCTTCCAAGAATCACAGATTAGGTGATAATGAACATTTAAAGTCTGTTGCTGTAAGTGATAGTGGATGATGCTAGGGCACTGAACCTTAGCTTATTTTCAGAGAAATTGTGTTTACTGTATTTCCTTTAGGTGTGTATTTATTTCATGTAATGATACATTTGTTATAATTTTAAGTTCATCATTCCTACAAGTGAGTTTTTCTTACTTAATCACTACATCAACTTGTTCACTGTATGTATTACTACAGTCATTTTTTCCTCACTGTTTTTAATAGCTGCCATGTCCCAGATACCCTAGGGTTTGCTTCTAAAGAGGTCATAAAAATGAGCAAAATTAAATTTCTTCCTAAAAAGTATTCTTAATTTAGATGGGGAAACTAACACATAAATAATGCATCACAAAAGCTATAATGGAGATAATGAATTTATTGGCAAGAAAGCTGGAATGAGCATTTCTACCTAGGGTATTAAAAGATGAGTAGGCATTTCCAGTTAGAGAACAACTAGGAAATATTCCAGAGTGTAGGACATAGAGTTTGGAAGTAACGGTAAAAATTGGCAAAGTTTTGAAGAGTAGGACTTTCCTTTAGGTGGATAAGTGAATAAAAGAATTAACAAAGGACATAGATTATTTCATGTAAAATGATTTGTAGGATCTCTGCATTGTCAATGTAGTTTTTTGGTGAGGACTGATATCAGGGTGATTATGAAAATAAAAAGCTATTGTTTCCCAAACCTTCATATCAATTTGGGAAAAGGTAACTGTCAGTCCCCTTTCTAAGTATAGAAAACTATTATTGAAATCATTGAAAACACCTAATTCCAACTTCTTTCTTATATTTATATTTTGTTTTGTTTTATTACACTGGATGTTCTATCAGCTGCTGAGACAGTATTAGTAACTTGTGTTGCCAGCACACCTAGCTTCATCCTAGGGAGTAGGATACCAATGCCATGTAGGAAGGAGGATGTAAGATCTGAGGGCATGCTCATTAAAGGAGAAGTGAGTTGGGGGAAATTGGAGGGGGAGACAAACCATGAGAGACTGTGGACTCTTAGAAACAAACTGAGGGTTTTGGAGGGTAGAGAGGTGGGAGATTGGTTGAGCCTGGTCGTGGGTATTAGGGAGGGCACGTATTGCATGGAGCATTGGGTGTGGTGCATGAACAATGAATTCTGGAACACTGAAAAGAAATAAAAATAAAATAAAAAGAATAAAAATTGGTGGACAGATATTTATATAAGGTGTATACTAGTAATAATGCAATGTATAGAACCATAAACTCTTAGAGTTAAACAAACTAGGGACCATGAAGCGTTAACTTCTCTTACAATTAAGAAATTTTCCCACAGCACCCTTGATGCATGACCAATTTACATGTACATTACATTTTACATTTAATGTACATTACATGTACATTACATTTTACATTTTATCAGTTTTCATTTCTTTAAGGAAATCCATTTACCAGTTCCTATCATTTAAATGTCTTCCTTTTAAGGAGATGTAATCTGCTTCTCTATAAGTTTTACCCATTGATCCTAGTTTTGACTTTCAAAATGTTTATAATAAGTCTACTTTCCTTTATACACAGTAGGCTTTCAAATATTTGGAGATCACAGTCAAGCACTTCTCTTTACAAGCTAAATATTGCACATTCTCTCAACATGTCTATAGAGATGTCTTTGGGGACCATCACCACACCTGCTTCCATTCCTGCACACTGCTGTTTGTTACCTCCATGAAATAAAGGTATAGAGGGTTCACACTATAGCCTTGTTTCCTTTTTGGAATAGTAGAATACCTCTGGCTCACACCGATTCTGTGATTTCAAATTGCAATCAGCTGCAGTCTTGTCTAGCCTGAATTTGTATATTTAATTGTTGAATCGAACAGGGTATGTGAATCTAGATGAAAGCCTTAAATGCCATGTTTCTGCTATCCAGAAATTTAGCCATCCCACTGAAATTATTGCATCCTGAAAATATACTAAATATGGCTTATATGGCTTCATCTGATATGTGATAAAAGACACTGCACAGGATGAAACCAAGGATACCTTCTAAGACATGTTCTTAGAGTCTGGTTTCTAGATTGGACATAATCCATGAGTCAACTCTGTTCATGCATCTGAGTATACCTGTGGGTACTACTGTTAACTGTTATGTAGGAATATCATGAGAGATTTCGTCAAATGTTACCTTCCCAAATGGTTTTGTATGAAACTTGATGGCCTGGCCTTCTTCACTTGTAAGGTGCTGTATTTTCCCTTTTCCCTTGTTTGTAACACATTTTCTTGTTCATTCAGTTTTTAGTGAATGAAACGTAAGTTATACAAGAGGTGACCTTATTATGCAGGTTTGATGGTTAAGCAGAGACCCAAAACTTTACCCATTCTTCAAAAGATTTAAAATATCATTAAAAAAAAATTGAGGATTCTTGAAATAAACATAAGAAAATTAACTAAGATTAAGGGTCAAAGTCATGTTAGCTAAAGATACTTGCTGAACTTGTAGTTACAATAAACTTAGAGACATAGTTTGCTGTTGCTCATTGTCTGATCAAAGCAATTATTCAACAGTTTGACTTCTTCTTACCTTAGTCTCTATCAAAATATGACTATAGAATTTGTATGGTCTTAACATTCCACTTCAGAACATAAGTTTCTTAAGGGCCAGGGACTGAATCTTTTCTTTTCTTTTTTTCTTTTTTTTTTTTTTGAAGATTTTGTTTATTTATTTGAGAGAATGAGTGAGAGAGCATATGCACGGGAGCACGGGAAGAGGGAGAAGCAGACTCCCCTACTGGGCAGGGAGCCTGACACAGGGCTCCATCCCAGGACCCTGGGATCATGATCTGGGCTGAAGGCAGACACTTAACCAACTGAGCCACCCAGATACCCCAGGACTGAATCCTAATTACTAAGCAACCTCAAATCCTTCCTAACAAACAGTCTGGCATGTGTTATCTGTTTTTTCAATGAAAATGTAATATATTAATATTTAGTTCAGATACCTAAATTAAAAATCCTGTTGGATGGATTTCACTCATTTTTTTCATCTGCATGTTGGAACATCTATCTCAAATAATTTGGGGTTTTGGTACAATGGATATTAAACTGACAGTGTTTAGCCAGCAGGCTTCGTAGCTTATCAGGGCAATTCCTGGAACTTAATGAGAAATCTGTGTCTTCAGCACAGAAGCAGGTTCTTGTCTTCTTATTTCCTGTGGCAGGAAGATATTCATTCAGATCATTCGAAAGGTGTATCAAATTATTTGAAATAAATTAAAAAGAAGTAGGGCTAGAACACAAGTCTCTTTCTTGGTTTCTGATTGAAATTTAATGTTGAGAGCCCATACCTATCTGCTCTCTCACAGTGGTATTATGGTTCAGACTTTGAAGGGACCTTCATAGCCTAAGACCTGTGCTGAGATCACATAGTTTGGCCCATAGTGATGCCTGTCTTTAGAATCAAAGACTAACTGTAGATCAATACTGCTGACAAAGGCTTACATTGTTCTCAAATGTTTTTCCAGTAAAGTAAAAATTTCTCCACAAAACCTAAGGTGAAAAAAGGATAGATGTTTGGCAATGGTCAATAATACAATAGCTTTATCTGAGACCCACATTTCTCTTATAAAGAATATTTTGTCAAGGGACACAGTTCTGTAACATTCCGAAGTACAATCTTTCCCAAGGACGTCCTCATTCATCCTTTCTAAGTGAAGATATTTGTAGTTTTTAAATATTTTTTAAAATTTATTATCTTTTGAGAGAAATCTGGGGAGGGGCAGAGGAGAGACAGAGAGATAATCTTTAAAGTAGGCTCCACACCCAGAACAGAGCTCTGTATAGGGCTCTATCTCACAACCCTGAGATGATACTCTGAGATCATAACCTGGGCCAAAATCAAGAGTCAGATGCTTAACTGACTGAATCACCCAGGTCCCCCTTTTAAATATGTTTTTAGCAAAGACTACCCTCCCCTCAAGCCAAATTATGTGTATTCAACTTTTTAAATCCTAGAACCTAGCATAGTGCCTTAGTACCTTAAAGCAGAATTTAACCAAAAAAAAAAAAAAAAAGGCTTTTGCTCATTTATTTAAAAGTCCCAAAGTAGAACTATTGTCAGTCCAAGCTTGATCTAGTGGCTCAAGTGATGCCGCTCATTTCTGTGTCTTTCTACGCTGCTTTCTGTTATGTTGGCTTCAGCTCAGTCCTCCTACAGTTTTGTGTCTGGTTCACTGAAGTATTGTCTTTCTCTGTACTTTTCCACCTGGTCTTTTCTTTATCCAGAGATAAATGGAAAAGTTAATCAATTTCCGGTGACTTTTATATAGAAGCCATGGCTTTTTAGTTTATAGACTTTCTCTTATGTGCAACAGTTATCTGACAGTTTTCAAAGCACTTTCAGATCTGTGATTTTATTGGATCTTAACAGCCCTTCCATGGAGTGGGTAGAGCCTTTATCATTGTCTTCCTTTCACAAAGCTAGGGAGTTTCTTGTTTGAGGTCACAGTTAATAAAGGTCTAAACACAGATTAAATAACTTTCTCACACTAGATCTTATGCACTTTTGCTTCTACCATGATACTTCTGAATTGGTCAGGAAATGAGGTGACACAGTTTTACTAACAGGAGCCCAGTTTGCAATTGGGGTTGATTATAGTATTCTGGTATATGCTGGCAGTGAACCTGACCATTGGATAATGGCACCTCTCATTCCACATTTGAAAAGAAAAGAATAAGAAGGTGGATGAAAAATAAATAAAACAAAGACACATTGAGAGATAGGACTTTAAAGGAAAATGAGATGAAACAGTAAAAGTAGACAAGGTGAACACACAAAATTCGATTGAACAGAATATCTTCAAAGGCCTAAGTTAAGTCTTGTCTGAATTTAAAATAGTTAAAAGCAAGAAGTTAATGCATTGCCAGAGCAAGACTGAGGACTATAGTAGCCATCAAAGGGTAGAGTTGTACTGAGGACTATAGGTGATTTCCTGATCTAATATCACCAAACCTTTCTGGCAAGTGAGGATGGAAATAGAAAAATGACCAAAGTTGCAAAGAAGAGAAAAACTTTTTTTTATAAAAGTTAGAAACTTAATCAGAGGTTAAGAAGAAGTAGCCTAAGTTCTAAAAACTTTATGGATTTTCATTTCCTACAGTTTGAACCAATTTAAGATAAGTAGGTAACCACAATGCATATTTTAAGAGTGAAAGCATTGTGGTTTGCCAGGAAAAAACCCCCAAAACTTTTAGAACTATAGGAATTAGCTGATCATGATTTCCAACTACAACTGCAAAGCAGAAGCGGTTGGAACTCCTGTTAAAAACAGAAATGCTTCAGATTCATCCCTGAAGATTTTGATTTAATATTTTGAGATATGGTCAAGAAAAATTGGTATTTCTTAACCTGGGTGCTAAGAAATTGTTAGGAATTTGGTCTGTCCTTGCTAGTTGGTGACTTTGGGTTAAGTGAAATCTTATCTGTGAAAAGGAGAAAGATGCAGAGAGAGAAGTACCAGTTCTACTAAAAGGATTTTGAATTAATTGAGAATGTCCTCAGTTTTCAAGTGATTATCTACAACATTGTCAAAATATGGAAAATCTTTGTAGTATTTCATCTATAACTCAAATAAATTATGAATGTGATGTCTTTTTTTTTTTTTTAAACCAGAACATTGACTTATCTGTTTTATCAAAGGTTGTCCAATGTGAAGGCAAATGAAATGTTTTGTCATTTTTGGGCATCCTGACCATCTTAGCAACATGTTAATGCTTCTATGAGTAAAGCTTAATGTGTTTCCTTACTTACCTTGATCCTTAAAGCAGCAGAAATTAATAGTAAAACTTAATATATATATGGCACTTTTCATCTTCAAAATGCTTTAGAAATATTAACTAATTTGTGCCCCTCTGCATAAAATGTAGTGCAAAACTTATTACTACAGGGGAAGAAAATCTGTCAGAAATCTGCTCTGGGAACTGTTGCACAGCATGCCATGTTTCCTGCAGATTCAGCACTTTGTCAGATTGCCAATGGACATTGACAGAGAGCAAATATAATTTGGCAAGAAATGGCAAGAGAAACCCAGAGCCAGCAAAATGGGACTTGTGGAAAAGAGAAGTTGTGGGCTTTATGTTATGTGCATACAGCCTTTGTTTGAGATTCTACTTTTTACCAAAATTGGTATAATAAGTGTATTATTATTACATGGTGAATTCAAGTCCAAATCAAGACAAGAAGGACACAGCCATTGAGAACTCAAGATCCTGTTAAAAAGTCTTGTTGACTTTTCCAAGGAGAAAAATACTTATATGCTTAAATGAAACTTTTCTTTGGATATTCTTGTTCTTTTGTTTTAACAGCATACAAACTTATCTGAAAGTTTCCTTTTTGGGGGGACCATTATAAGCTATTTTAGGGTATTATGTTCTCTATTCTGGAATTATCACCAATTTCTCTAACTCTCCACCTGAGTTTCAAAGTTTTGTTTCTATCAAACCAAATCACATTTCCCACAATTTCGTACAACTTCCCAAACTTACATTTGGCTACTCCCCAGCCAAGTTCACGTTCTAGTTATCTTTAACAACCATTCTAGATCAATTTTATGGAAAGATGAAACTTGAATGAGTTATGATTTTGTAGCATTGCTTTTGTATAGGTGTTCTCTCAACACACTGATTTATTCATTTATTTAGTCAATCAGAATTCCTATTAATAAAATAATGTATATAGGATACTTAGCATCATCACAATATGAGTACTCAGAAAAAAAATGTTTCCTATTACAATCATATAACATGTACTGAAAAAATATTCAGTGACTAACAGGTGCCTGTCATATGTAACTTGCATCATTTCTTTATAATTTTCCACAATTTTTTTATTCTTATGTGAAGAGAATTGTAGTTGGAAAAAATGTGAAAAAAGTCCACCTGCTTCTATATCCTGTATCTTTTTAAATTTGATCTAATTCTTTTCTTACTTTGTTCTTATTCTAGAGCATCCAGTCTTGGGGTATGCACTGATGATCTCTTACCCAACCCTATTTTCTGAAGTTGTTAACCTACAATGATCCCTGTTCCTAGCCAGCTTTCACCATTGTTTTCCCTTACTAAAAACATCCATTTTCTTTAGGTCTTGACCTCTACTTCTTTGGTTATGTGCTTCTGGCAAGTTGATTCCATTTATTAATTGGAGTGTGCATTTTAACTGGTATAAGCTAGTCAGTGCCTAGAAATGCACTGGTAATGTTAATCTTCTGGAGGTGACCTTTTATCCTTCAATGGCCCAGTTGTACCAAAGAAAAGGACAGTTGGGAGTGAAGAATGTTTATAAACCAGAAAGCATGGTTCCGCAGTTGTGGCTGGCAGCCATTTTATTTTAGGACTATGAGGAAAACCTGCTTTAAGATGAAAAAGATCCTGTTAATGGAAGAAGTCATAAGAAAATTGCTAGATAATTTATTTAAATCACTCATTTATCTAATCCCAATGTAACCTGTCCTTCAATTGTTATAATTAAAATAATTATATTTTCTTATTGCTTGCCCAATTTGAGAAAGGTGTTTGCTACTTGAACAGAAGACTTTACAACTGCTACATAGTGCAGCATTCCCAGTATCTTCAGCCCCAGGGACACGACACCTTTATCTCCTGAAAGATTGCTGAAAGACTGGGGATCTGTTACATAGATTGTAGACTCATAGGCTAAGGGATCTTAGTATTGTTCATTCCATCACTCATCTGATATTTGATACCTTTCTATATCATTCCCACAGACAGGATCTTTAAACTATACTTGTATGAGGGTTACATATCTTTTCAAGATGGTACATTTTATCTTTGAATTGCAAAGCTTGAAAAGTTTTTTCTTTTTAATTGAAATTAAAAAAAAATTATTTTAAGTAAACTCTGTGAGCTATGTGGGGGGTTGACTCATGACCCTTATTAGACCAAGAGTCATATGCTCTACTGACTGAGCCAGCCAAGCACCTCAAAAAGTTTTTTTTTTTTTAATTTAGCCAAGATAGATCACTATGCTAAGAAGATTTAACAAACTTTCACTGAATCTTCAGAACCACCATATGAAGGTTATTGCTATTGTTGCTGTAAAGAGTTGAGGAAACAGAGGCTTAGAAGAGTTAAGCAAGTTGTCCATTGTTATAAAGCTAATAAATATTAGAGCTCATACTTAAAGTTAGCTCTGTCAGATTTCTAAGCTGAGTGATGTTCTCTATAATTATTCTCTGAGCGTGGTGTTAAAACACTTACTAATTCATTTAATTCATTTAACTTTTTTTCTTTCACAGAACTTTTATCACTCTATTCCTCTTTAATTCCCATTCTACAAGAGAATCTTTGTCTGTTGCCTTGCCAAACAGTGATGTACTGTGTCTATCACATTTTTTTTTCCAATCACAACTCTAATAACTTGGCTAAAAAGGTTAATCTGATATAATTTATAGTAAGAGATTTGATTTATCTCTGAGGCTGACAGTTGAAGAAAAAGCCAGGGACAGGACCTAGTGATTGATCTCAATCATCATAAAATTTAGAAAGGGTGTGTGTGCATGTGTGTGTGTGTGTGAGAGAGAGAGCAAGAGAGACTGTGAGTATGTGCATGAGTGAGTATATTTGAGTGTGTATATATGTGTGTTTGTTCAAGAAGTTTCGAGCTAGCAAGAATCATCCTTGACCTTATTTTTTTTCCAATTTCAGTACCTCAGATGTATATCCAGAAATTTCCAGGTTTTGCTGCCCTTATATTTTCTCCAAATGGAAATTAACAAACTAGTAAATCTTATGCTCCACTTAGAGGCCAGGAAAGATTTGGAATTATTTAATCTTTCCTATACCCTAAATTAGTTTAGAAGTGTCAGGCTATTTCTACAAATTGGCTAAAGTTTCCACAGAGTAGTTTTGGAAGCAATGAGCATTTCAGCTTTTCCACAGCTTTTCAGGGTCCACATTAAATTCTTAGACACCTTGGGTAAGCCTGTGGAGTTGCAGTACTATTATCTCTTCTCAGTATCCTGAAAGAATTTTCCCCATTCCCCAGAGTTCTACTGCAGCAGCGACTTACCATGTCAGTTGTAAAATTCAGTTTCTCTGGTCTTCAGCTTGCCTTGTTTCCTCACATTTTTGTCAGGTCCTGCACCTTATTTTGTAAAAGTTAATTCTTCTCATATCCCCAGCTTACCATGAATGAAAGTGGTAGATGATTAACTGCAATCCACAACAAATTAGAGCTAAAGCTTGGGTTTAGCTTTAGACACTGGAATACCAAAGAGAAAATAAGAAGCTCAGATGGATTTGCTGACCTAACAAAGAGGGTCTAGGGACAGGCTACAACATTAGGATAGGGGTAAGAACCTGGAGACCAAGGGGTTGCCCAATGTACATGGGATGCCAAACCTGAGATACTTTAGTATCAATTATGCTGCATCCTAACCAGTAGTAGGGTGGAAACTTCTGGAACACTCTGTCTTGGTCAGTCTTGGCTCTGTAAGTTTGTGGAAACAGCTGGACAAATCTGAAAAAGGCAGTCTCATATTGCCAAAGTTTATTTACATTTTTATTATCCAAAGGAAAAGGAACCCTCATGATTAAAAAGACTGAAGAAAGATAGGATATATTTATATCTATATATTTTCTATTAATAGTGCAGTGTTATTCACAAAAAGGACACTTACCCTAGAAGTCTGAATATCGTCATAATTATCGTGTTCATTAGACTGAAGTTACATTTTATTTTTATTATTGAGAACATTCTAGATACTGTGCTGAACACTATATAAACATTGTTTAATTGTCTACCAACTGTATGAAAAAGAACATGAATTTTGGAAAAATGAATGAACTATCCAAAGTTAAATAGGTATTTAACTCAGTCTGTTTGAATACAAAGCCTGTGTTGGTAACTACTGCCTTTGTGGTAGTGGTAGAAATCACTCTCTGACATGCCCTATCCTCACTTTTCGTTTTTGTTTTCAAGATGACTGTGTTTGGAGCTTCCAGATGCTATTTTTGGCTGGATTGATATATCTCATTTTGAATTCTTTTCTGTTTTTGGTTATGTTGCACCCATCTGGCCTCCTGTCACCTTGGACAGATTTCTGGATGATCTTTTAGACTTATGCCCGTGCTGGTCTAGACCCAGAGTCGAATTTCTCTACCTTGTACCCTTTAGTTTGGACCCCTATCCTATGTAGGACCCAGCAGATCTGCCCTCTGGTTAACCTGGCCCATTTGCTGTTGCCTAAACATTCTGGCAGCTTGCATCCTAACCTGCTCCCACCCCCAGTGTCCTTGGATAATTACTCTAAATTCTCATTAATATTTATTAAATAAGAGTAAGCTATCAGTGTTGTACATTAAAGTGACAAAGTTAAGTTGAATCTAGATCTAAAAATACTTTTCACCAACAACACCTGCATTGTTACTTACATGTTCCTAAGACAGAATGTGAGAAGGAAACTGATGCCAAGTAATTAAAGGAAATGCTTTTATCTATGATTTCCTTTCCTCAACATTTAATGTTTGAAGTTCATAAATACCTACTCCATGAAAAGGAGTAATGAATGTTGTGTCTCTGGCTTATTGGTCCTGACAGGCCTTTATTCTTAAAGACTAGAAACCCCAAAACTAAATAACAAACTGCAATTAGCTTATGCATTGGCTTAATTCATTCAGCTTGCCCAGAAGCTAAAACAGAGCTTTTAGGACTTAGTCTTACACGTGGAACATTTTTTTTTTTAATCTGGATGTTTATTCTAGATGTAAAATAATATGAAGGGTTCAGATCTCAGCTTTTTCATCTGTGAAGTGTTTAGTAGTAGTTGTAGTACCACTTTACAAATGAGAAACTGAGACACCAACAAGATGAATAATTTATTTAGGTCTCATAACTGAAAAGTAGATGTCCTGGAATATAAAGAGAGATGATCTGAACCCTGCATATATGTATAAACATTTATACAACACATTAATAAAATAACAATATCTTTGTGTTCATGACAGTTGTCATGGTGACAATTAAGTATCTACATTTCTTAGACAACTGTCATGAACATGAAGATACTTTTATTTCATTAACTACTATAAGTTGACTAATCGAATTAAGTAAAGAAAAAAAAAACTAAAAAAAAAAAAAGGAGTGTGGAGTAAACGTTTAGAATTTTTATAATGGCTTTTTAAAAAATTAACATTTAATGTATTATTTACCCCAGGGGTACAGATCTTTGAATCTTCAGGTTTACACATTTCACAGCACTCACGAAACCACATACCCTCCTCAGTGTCCATAACCCATCCACCCTATCCCCACCACCCACCCTTCAGCAAACCTCAGTTCTTTTCCCTGAGATTAAGAGTCTCTTATGTTTATCTCCCTCCCGATCCCATCTTGTTTCATTTTTCCTTCACTACTCCCCTCATACCCCACGCTGCCTCTCAAATTCCTCATATCAGAGTGATCATATTATAATTGTCTTTGTCTCATTGACTTATTTCATTCAGCATAATACCCCCTAGTTCTATCCATGCTGTTGCAGATGGAAAGATTTCATCTCTTTTGATGGCTGCATAGTATTCCATTGTGTATATATATACCATCTCTTCTTTATCCATTCATCTGTTGATGGACATCTAGGTTCTTTCCATAGTTTGGCTATTGTGGACATTGCTGCTATAAACATTCGGGTGCACATGCCCCTTCAGATCACTACGTTTGTATCTTTAGGGTAAATACCCAGTAGTGCAATTGCTGGGTCATAAGGTAGCTCTATTTTCAACATTTTGAGGAACCTCCATGCTGTTTTCCAGAGTGGTTGCACCAGCTAGCATTCCCACCAACAGTGTAGGAGGGTTCCCCTTTCTCCACATCCTTACCAGCATCTGTCATTTCCTGACTTGCTAATTTTAGCCATTCTGACTGGTGTGAGGTGATATCTCATTGTGGTTTTGATTTGTATTTCCCTGATGCCGAGTGATGTGGAGCACTTTTTCATGTATCTGTTGGCCATCTGGATGTCTTTTTGGCAGAAATGTCTGTTCATGTCCTCTGCCCATTTCTTGATTGGATTATTAGTTCTTTGGGTATTGAGTTTGAGAAGTTCTTTTTAGATTTTGTATACTAGCCCTTTACCTGACATGTCGTTTGCAAATATCTTCTCCCATTCTGTCAGTTGTCTTTTGGTTTTGTTGACTGTTTCCTTTGCTGTGGAAAAGCTTTTGATCTTGATGAAGTCCCAATAGTTCATTTTTGCCCTTGCTTCCCTTGCCTTTGGCGATGTTCCTAGGAAGACAGCTGAGGCTGAGGTTGAAGAGGTTGTTGCCCGTGTTCTCCTCAAGGATTTTGATGGATTCCTTTCTCACACTGAGGTCCTTCATCCATTTTGAGTCTATTTTCGTGTGTGGTGTAAGGAAGTGGCCCAGTTTCATTTCTCTGGATGTGGCTATCCAATTTTCCCAACACCATTTGTTGAAGAGGCTGTCTTTTTCCCACTGGGCATTCTTTCCTGCTTTGTCGAAGATTAGTTGACCATAGAGTTGCGGGTCTATTTCTGGGCTCTCTATTCTATTCCATTGATCTATGTGTCTGTTTCTGTGCCAGTACCATACAGTCTTGATGATGACAGCTTTGTAATAGAGCTTGAAGTCCAGAATCGTGATGCCAACAATTTTGGCTTTCTTTTTCAATATTCCTTTTGCTATTCGAGGTCTTTTCTGGTTCCATATAAATTTTAGGATTATTTGTTCCATTTCTTTGAAAAAAATGGATGGGATTTTGATAGGGATTGCATTAAATTTGTAGATTGCTTTAGGTAGCATAGACATTTTCACAATATTTGTTCTTCCAATCCATGAGCATGGAATGGTTTTCCATTTCTTTGTGTCTTCCTCAATTTATTTCATGAGTACTTTATAGTTTTTGGAGTGCAGATTCTTTGCCTCTTTGGTTAGGTTTATTCTTAGGTATCTTATGGTTCTGGGTGCAATTGTAAATTGGGTAAACTCCTTAATTTCTCTTTCTTCTGTTTTGCTGTTGCTGTATAGAAATGAAAGTGATTTCTGTGCATTGATTTTATATTCTGACACTTTACTGAATTCCTATAAGAGTACTGGCAGTTTTAGGGGCGCCTGGGAGGCTCAGTGGTTAAGATCTCTGCCTTCGGCTCAGGTCATGATCCCAGGGTCCTGGGATCGAGCTTCACATTGGGCTCTCTGCTCAGCAGGGAGCCTGCTTCCCCCCCTCTCTCTGCCTGCCTCTCTGCCTACTTGTGGTCTCCGTCTGTCAAATAAATAAATAAAACCTTAAAAAATTATAGAAAAAAAAGAGTACTGGCCATTTTGGAGTGGAGTCTTTTGGGTTTTCCACATAAAGTATCCTATCATCTGCAAAGAATGAGAGTTTGACTTTCTCTTTGCTGATTCAGATGCCTTTTATTTTTTTTTGTTGTCTGATTGCTGAGACTAGGACTCCTAGTACTATGTTGAATAGCAGTGGTGACAGTGGACATCCTTGCCATGTTCCTGACCTTAGGGGAAAAGCTCTCAGTTTTTCCCAATTGAGAATGATATTTTCTGTGGGTTTTTCATAGATGGCTTTGATGATATTGAGATTGTACCCTCTATCCCTACACTTTGAAGAGTTTTGATCAAGAAAGGATGCTGTATTTTGTCAAATGCTGTTTTAGCATCTATTGAGAGTATCATATGGTTCTTGTTCTTTCTTTTATTAATGTATTATATCACATTGATTGATTTGCAGACGTTGAATCATAGTTGCAGCCTGGGAATAAATCCCACTTGGTCGTGGTGAATAATTCTTTAATGTACTGTTGGATTCTATTGGCTAGAATTTTGGTGAGAATTTTTGCATCTGTGTTCATCAAGGATATTGGTCTGTAATTCTCCTTTTTGGTGGGGTCTTTGTCTGGTTTTGGGATCAAGATAATGCTGGCCTCATAAAAATGAGTTTGGAAGTTTTCCTTCCATTTCTATTTTTTGGAACATTTTCAGGAGAATAGGTATTAATTCTTCTTTAAATGTTTGGTAGAATTCCCCTGGGAAGAAATTTGGTCCTGAGCTCTTGTTTGTTGGGAGATTTTTGATGACTGTTTCAGTTTCCTTACCAATTATGGGTGTGTTCAGGTTTTCTATTTCTTCCTGGTTCAGTTTTGGTAGTTTATATATCTAGTAATGCATCCATTTCTTCCAGATTGTCAAATTTGCTGGTGTATCATTGCTCATAATATGTTCTTATAATTGTTTGTATTTCTTTGGTGTTGGTTGTGATCGCTCTTCTTTCATTCATGATTTCTATTTTTTGGAACAGTTTCAGGAGAATAGGTATTAATCTTCTTTATATGTTTGGTAGAATTCCACTGGGAAGCCGTCTGGCCCTGAGCTCTTGTTAGTTGGGAAATTTTAGATGATTGTTTCAATCTCCTTACCGATTATGGGTCTGTTCAGGTTTTCTATTTCTTCCTGGTTCAGTTACGGTAGTTTATATGTCTCTAGGAATATATCCTTTTTTTCCAGATTTCTTCCACAATCTGGAAGAAATGGATGCATTTCCATTTCCATTTCAAATTTCCTGGTATATAGTTACTCATATTATGTTCTTATAATTTTTTGTATTTCTTTGGTGTTGGTTGTGATCTCTCCTCTTCCATTCATGATTTTATTTATTTGGGTCCTTTCTTTTTCTTTTTGGTAAGTCTGGCCAGGGGTTTATCAATCTTATTAATTCTTTCCAAGAACCAGCTCCTAGTTTCGTTGATTTGTTCTACTGTTCTTTTGGTTTCTATTTCATTGATTTCTGCTCTGATCCTTAGGATTTCTCTTCTCCTACTGGATTTAGGCTTTCTTTGCTGAAGCTCCTTTAAGTGTAGGGTTAGGTTATGTACTTGAGACTTTTCTTGTTTCCTGAGAAAGGCTTGTATCACGATCTACTTTTCTCTCAGGACTGCCTTTACTGTGTCCTAAGATTTTGAACAGTTGTGTTTTCATTTGTTTCCATGAATTTTTTAAAATTCTTTTAAAATTTACTGGTTGGCCCATTCATTCTTTTGCAGAATGCTCTTTAGCCTCCATGTATTGGAATTCTTTCTAATTTTCCTCTAGTGATTTGAGTTCAAGTTTCAGAGCATTGTGGTCTGAATATGCAGGGGATGATCCCAATATTTTGGTGCTGGTTGAGACTTGAATTGTGACCCAGAATGTGTTCTATTATGGGGAATGTTCCATGTGCCCTAGGGAAGAACGTGTATTCTGTTGCTTTAGGATGGAATGTTCTGAATATATCTGTGATGTCCATCAGGTCCAGTGTGTCTTTTAAAGCCTTTATTTCTTTGTTGATCTTTTGCTTAGATGATCTGTCCATTTCAATGAGGAGGGTGTTAACGTCCCCTGCTGTTACTGTATTATTGTCAATGTGTTTCTTTGATTTTGTTATTAATGGTTTATATAATTGGCTGTTCCTATGTTAGGGGCATAGATATTTAAAAAGTTAACTCTTCTTGTTGGACAGACCCTTTAAGTATGATATGGTGTTCTTCCTCATCTCTTATCATCTTTTACTTAAAATCTAATTTATCTGATATAAGGATTGCCACTCCAGCTTTCTTTTGATGTCCATTAGCATGGTAAATTGTTTTCCATGCCCTTACTTTAAATCTGGAGGCATCTTTGTGTCTAAAATAAGTTTCTTGTAGATAGCATATCAATGGGTCTTGTTTCTTTATGCATTCTGATAGCTTGTGTCTTTTAATTTGGGCATTTAGCTCATTTACATTCAGGGTAACTATTGAAAGATATGAATTTAGTGACATTGTATTGCCTGTAAGGTGACTATTAGTGTATATCGTCTCTGTTCCTTTCTGGTTTGTTACTTTTAGACTCTCTCTTTGCTTAGAATATTCCTTTCCATATTTTCTGTAGGGCTGGTTTGGTGTTTGCAAATTCTTTTAATTTTTGTTTGTTCTGGAAGATTTTAATCTCTCCTTCTATTTTCAATGATGGTTTAGCTGGATATAGGATTCTTGGCTACATATTTTTCTCAGTTAGTGCTTTGAATATACCATGTCAGTGTTTTCTGGCCTGTCAGGTCTCTGTGGATAGGTCTGCTGCCAATCTAATATTTCTACCATATTATGTTACCGACCTCTTGTCCTGACCTGCTTCCAGGATGTTCTCTCTGTCACTAAGACTTATAAGTGTTACTGTTAGATGACAGGGTGTTCACCTATTTTTATTGATTTTAAGGGTTTTCTCTCCCTCCTGGATTTTGGTGCTTGTTCCTTTTGCCATATTAGGGAAATTCTCTGCTATGTTTTCCTCCAATATATCTTCTGCACCTCTTCCTCTTTCTTCTTCTTCCGTGATCCCAATTATTCTTTTTTTTTTACACTTTATTTTATTTTATTTTATTTTTTTTAAATTTTTTATAAACATATATTTTTATCCCCAGGGGATCCCAACTATTCTAATATTGTTTTATCTTATGGTATGACTTATCTCTCAAATCTCCCCTCATGATCTGGTAGCTTGTCTCTCTTTTGCTCAGCTTCTTTATTCTCTGTTTTAGATCTTATATGTCACTAATTCTCTCTTCTGTCTCATTTATCCTAGCAGTAAGAGCCTCCATTTTTGATTGCACCTCATTAATAGCTTTTTTGATTTCAACTTGGTTAGATTTTAGTTCTTTTATTTCTCCAGAAAGGGATTTTATTTCCCCAGTAAGGGATTCTCTAGTATATTCCATGCTTTTTTCAAGTCCACCTAGCACCTTGATAATCATCATTCTGAACTCTAGTTCTTACATATTACTAATGTCCATATTATGTCCACAGGCAGTGGTACACTTCTCGTTATTTTTTTTTTTGTGGTGTTTTTCTGCCTTATTTTTTTATCCAGATAAGAATAGATGAATGAGAGAAGAAAATGTTAAAAGATGGGCAAAGACCCCAGAAAAATATACCCTAACCAAATCAGAGCAACCTGAATCTAAGGGGAGAAGAAGAGGTAAAATAATAATAAAAAAAAAGTTAAAAAAATATATATATGTATGTATTAGACTGTTGAATAGACAGAGCCACCCACTTGATTTTGGGTGTATTCTGGTCTTAGAAGAAACAACCTCCCAAAATTTTAAAGAAAGAAAACTTATATATATAAAATCAAAAATAAGGGTAAACTCTATGAAGGGATGGAATATGACTGTAAAGATGAAAATTAAAAAAAATTCTAAAAAATGAATTGGTAAGATAAGAAGTTAGGTGGAAAAGAAAAAAAAAAAAAAGAAGAGAGAATGTGATCAGGCTGGAGACTAGAACAAAGCCATGAACTAGATTTAGGATGTATATTGATCTATTAGAAGAAGTTGTATCTCAAGATTTTAAAGAAAAAAAACCCTATATGTATACAAAAAATAAGGTTAAATACAATGCAGGGATAAAATATGACTATAACAATGAAAACTAAAAAAATTTTTTAAATGTTTTGATAAAATAGTTTAAAAATGTTAAAATTGGAAGAAAAATTTAAAAAATAGAATAAGAAAAAAATAAAATTACAACAGTTAACTTTGAGAGACTAAAGGATCATGGGAAGAAAGCCATGAATCCTATGTGTTGCTTTCCCCTAACTCTGGAGTTTCGCAGTTCTCATTGATTGGTGAACTTGGTCTTGGGTGGATGTTCTTGCTGAAATTCTTGGGGAGGGGCCTGTAGCAGTGATTCTCAAATGTCCTTGCCTGAGGTGGAATTGCCCCACCCTTGCCAGGTGCCAGGCTGAGTAATCTGCTGGGGTTAGCTCTCAGTAGCTTTTTTCCCCCTGAATGCCTTCTGTACAGCTTTAGAGGATGAGAATGAGGAAGCCCATCTCCAAATCTCTGGCCCATCAGAGCCCAGCGTTTATGACCCCACTCCTCAGGGCACCCTCAGAGAAAAGCAGTCAATCCCTCTTGTCTCCCTGGTCTCTGGCTGCACTCCTTGCTCACCCAGCTTGTGACCAAGCATTTCTATCTCTGGTGCATGGCTCTGTTTGGAGTCTCTAAACCCAGCAGTTTCCTGAAGCCTACTCCTGCACTGTTCCTCCCAAAGGATGAAGGAGGGGGTCTTTCTGGATCTGACACTTGTAGGGTCCCTGGTTGAAGACTAGTAGTCGACTGTGCCTTAGATCTTGGTTTATGGTAACACTGAGCTGAAAGCTCACTGGATGGCTCCATCGCTACAGCCGGCTTTCCCACTCTGATACCTGGAGGCTCTGTCACACTCAGACACCACAGTCTTTCTGTGACCCCATGGGTCCTGACACCACACTGTCCCCATGAGGGGTCCACTCCCCACTTAGCCTCTGGAGCAACATCCCTCAGTGAAGCAGACTTCTAAAAGTTCTCTTCTGCACTCTCTCAGTTGTTGGGAGCTGGCCCCTCCCTCTGTGGTCTCTCTTCCCGTTGCTTTAGATTCACTTCTCCACACGTCCTACTTTCCAGAAAGTGGTCCATTTTCTGTTCCTAAAATTGCTGCTCCTCTTCTCTTCTATCTCCTGTTGAGTTTGTAGGTGTTCAGAATGGTTTGATAACTATCTAGCTGAATTCCTGGGACCTGATGATATTTCAGTCTCCTAGTCCTCTGCCATCTTGCTTTGACATTTAGAATTTTTAAAGGAGTTTTTGTCACAGGGAGACATTCAAGCATATGATCATTTTTCTTCTAATCTTTCATTTTTTTATTCTATTTTCCAAAAACACTAATTTCTCCTTGAAAAAGAAAAAGAAAACAAAAACAAAAAGCATAACCAAACAGAATCTGGGCATACACTAAGAAGCTCTGGTGGAGGGCTGTGACATCTGTTGCTTGAACTACAGCAGTGCCTCCTAAGGACTCCTCCTCTTCCCAACTCTCCCTGCTTGATCCAAGTCCCATTGGACCTGAGGACTTTTTCAAATGCAAATAGTTATGTTATAATCATGGATCCTTTTTGGTCCACTTAATAAGCTCTTAATCTCCCCTTAAGTTCTTAAGGAGGAACAAAAAACTCCTTGAGCATATAATAAATGTTTATTAAATATGTGTTGAATACTTGTGGCCTGGATTCACCCATGTACTTTTTTGTCCTATTTCTCTCTCCCATCTCATTCTCACTCTTTCTCTCTCTCTCTCTCTCTCTTTTTTTTTTTGACTCTCTTCACTGCCCTGGCATTGTTCTCCATTACCTAATTATTTTACTGTATCGAACATGTATGGCTTCTGGAGGCTTCCCAGAAAGCTCCATAAAATGTCAGAACTTGTGTTTGCCAATCACCTGCAAAATCCCTCCCCCCACCACCCTGCCTTATCTGGTAGTTGGGAGTGACAGAGATCTGGGTGCTGTAAGAAAATTTTGCTCTATCATAGAGAAGCAGTCCTTAATATCATACTGTTGTGTCATTTGGGTGTTAGAAGCAATTAGAACTTCCTTAACACTTTTTGAATTTATCTTTCTGAGAACGTTCGCACAGACCAAATATATTTCAGTAAACACATGTAACTAAAACTTATTTCCTCTTCCTATTGATTAGTTTATCTTTCACAGCATGTAAAAAAAAATACTGTGGTCATAGTGGGAAACTGCAAAGATAATCAGTTTCCCCTCAAAAATTCTGTGCAAGAAAATAACAAACTAATGTGTATTGTGCACATGCTTTATGTCAGGCACTGTATGCTGACTGATTTATATATACATTGTCTCATTTAATAAACACAGTAAAGGCAGACTAGGTGGGTAGCTGTTGGATGTCCACTTCACAGATGAAGAGTACCTATTGAGATTCAGAACATCCCACTTTTTGATTCATTTTAAGACTGAATTTTGGCCATATGCTTGTTTTGTTGTTTAATCTGCATTAAAGAAAATCATGGGGCCACCTGAGTGGCTCAGTGGGTTAAAGCCTCTGCCTTCAGCTCAGGTCATGATTCCAGGGTCCTGGAATCAAGCCCCACATTGGGCTTTCTGCTTGGCAGGGAGCCTGCTTCCTCCTCTCTCTCTCTGCCTGCCTCTCTGCCTACTTGTGATCTCTATCTGTCAAATAAATAAATAAAATCTTTTGAGGTACCTGGGTTGCTCAGTGGGTTAAAGCCTCTGCCTTCGGCTTGGGTCATGGTCCGAGGGTCCTGGAATCGAGCCCAGCATCAGGCTCTCTGCTCAGCGGGGAGCCTGCTTCCCCTTATCTCTTTGCCTGCCTCTCTGCCTAGTTGTGATCTCTGTCTGTCAAATAAATAAATAAAATCTTAAAAAAAAAAAGAAAATCATGTAACTGCAAAAAAAAAAAAAAAAGTTGTAACTGCAATGAGATTCCAACTTAAGAATAGACTAGCTTGATTGGAATTGCTGATGATAGGTTAAGGGGGCAGGAAGATTTGTGTCATGATTTATTTGCTCACTAAATTAGCCATTCAGGTCTTTATATAAATGTCTGCTTCAGTATGCTACATCTTTCATGTTAAGGTGTTAAGACAAGAAAAATAATACCATATATAAGGATAGGAAAAAGTTAATTTCACTGTGGCTCTCTGTAGTGCAAGTTCCTTGATTTAAGATCTGAGGCACTTCAAAAGCATTGTGAACTTGGAGAAGTAATACATCAGCTAAAATCTAGAGGCTTAAGGCTTGCACTCCTTCACCCCATCAGGCTTTGTGTGATATGTAACAGAAAATGTCTTTTCATTAGTGCAGTTGATAAAGTTAAAACTTTTCTTGATTAATATTCTCTTGCGGAAATCAGTTACTGCCATGGATTTACACTGCAGATTTGCCATAGCAGTTCTAATTTCTTTTGTGCTAAGATTCAGCTGATACAGATTTTATTTAATAAGGATAATTGTTGTTGAAGGGCTGAGGTGGTTAATATTCCTGCAGTATCTCTGCTTGCAGATCTAAAAAAAAGTTAGAATATTTGATACTCGACAATGACCTTCAGTGATATTATGGGGGTTTTTACAAGTCTCATTCAGGGAAACGATGCTGGGAATAAGGCTGTTTCATTGTTTAAGGCAATGCAATGTGTAGCAAAGGTAAATGCCAGGTAACTGTATGAGATTCTGAGAATTACATGACAGTTTCTGATATTTTACTTCGGTTTTCAGATGGTACTTTGTAATAATATATCACTGGATATATTTAATTTAATGCATAAATCACATTTATTTACTTTAACATTGAAGAATAAAGTATTTTCTGGAAGTAACTTTCCTTTTTTTAAAAAAATTTTTTTCAATTTATTTATTTTCAGAAAAACAGTATTCATTATTTTTTCACCACACGCAGTGCTCCATGCAATCCGTGCCACCTGGGGGTGCACCTGGTGCATCTGGTACACCGTGCACCTGGTACCCCAACCTCCCACACCCCTGCCACTTCAAACCCCTCAGATTGTTTTTCAGAGTCCATAGTCTCTCATGGAAGTAACTTTCTTATCCCTGTAAGGTAAATTAAACTTATCAAGGTATCATATGCTGTAGTGGGACAGCTAATTAAAAACGGGTACTCCACAGAATTGGATTCATTTCCCATGATTGATCACTTGCTTTTCTCTTCATTGTCCTGTCCCATAGAGAGAACTTTCTCTCTTTCTCTAATTGTGATCATTTCTTTTCACAGTTTCTTCTAAAGAAGTATATTTTTTCCAAAGATATATTTATAAAAGGAAGAATGATTTGTTCTTCAAAGGAAAATTTTATTTTAAAATTAATTATTCATAACATTTTTAGATAATACCTAAATCTTGTGATCAGTTATTTTAAATTGTTAGGTCTATACCAATCAAGGCAGAAAGATGGGTGCATTAGGCAGAAAGCCATGACTCTTTTCTGGCAAATTCTATCCAAATTAGATTGGTCTTATTTTATGGAATCAAATATTCTCAACATAATTGTGTACCTTGTATTTTCCAGTAAGGTTCAAAGATACTCTTTTGGGAGGGAGAAAGTTAAATATTCACCTTTCAGTTTTTCCTTTTAATTGGGGATCAAGATTCATTAAAGAAAGGTATTCTTCTTTGGCACTCAGTATTTGAGAAGTTCTTGTGGAAGTGTTTTCTATGTTAATTTGAAGGCTTACATCATTCCCATGTTTGTACAGGCTGCCTTCTTTCCATAAGGCCACCCAGGTTGTAAGGTCATATTCTCTTTTCACACTGAACTTTTAAAAAAGTATTTTTCCTCAAAAGCAGATTATTTATATTAAATACCTACAATAATTGTACAATACAAGAAGCTTCCAAGTGCCGGTTATCCATACATTTTTGAGTCAAATCTTTTTGAGCCTCTGGAAAAAGTGATGAAATCAATGGACTCTCATGTTCATGTATGTAGGCACTTTACATTTTCAGACTACGTTTTTAGAAAGCCCATAAATACTCTGGAGGCTATCTTTGGACCCCAAATAAGAACTTTCAGTTCAGGAGTTTGTTTAGTCTGGAGTGTCCTGGAAACTTCATTTTGGAATATCATTCTAGAGAGAATGAGGATGAATTAAAAGGGTGTTGATTATTTGTCATTCGATGCCATGTCAAATGACAAGAGCGTTTACTGACCACCTACTGTGTGCCAGGCACACCTGCTTCATGTACATTATCTTTTTAAAATTCTTTCAAGTCCTGTAGGTTGACAGTAGTACTCACATTTAAAAGTTATGAAAACAAAGTTTCAAAGACAGTAAGAAGCTTGTGTACAGTCATGCAGTTATCTTCAGTTACAAGAAAGAGAACACCTAGCTAAAGTGTGCAGAGTAATGGTAATGTTTTTTATAGTATGTAAGACTGCTTAGAACTGTTTTTTGTTTGTTTGTTTGTTTGTTTTTCTAATGGTGACAGCCTGTGCATAGGTAAATGCTGGTTTTCAGCAGGAGCTGTATAGCCCTGGGGCTCTGGATCAGCAGGCCAGCTAAGCTTTGACTTCCCTCTTATTCTCCAAAGATGGCTGCCTTATCTCTAAGCAAGACAGCTTTCCAAGCCAGGAAAAAAAAAAAACTCCTTAAGGAAAACAATCATTTCTATAACTTTTTCATTATATTTTTGCTTTTTCTGATTATAGTTGGGTTACCTGTCCATTCCCAAACTAGGAGAAAGATTTAAAAATTTAATATTTCTATTATTTATCTTCAGTGATTCTAAACCAGGGCAATTTTGTCCCTCAGGGAATATTTGGCAGTAACTGAGGACATTTTTATTTGTCGCAGCTTTGGAGGTGGAGATGCTTTTGGCAAGTACCAATTAAGAATTCCTGATATCATGTGTCGTAGCATTGTATTTTCTTTTCCAGTGTCTCACTCGAGTAATCAGTTTTTCTTCTAACAGCTTCCGTTTTTATTTAGTGCTGAATATCTGATTGAAAATTTATTTGACATCTCATTAGAAACATAAAGCCTTGATTAAGACTTGGAGTTGCTGCCTAAGCAAAATTTTTCTACCTAAAGCATAGTGAAAAAATTTTGTTATCAAAGTGATACATGAAGTTCACTCTATTTTTGCTAAATTTAATTAATTTGTATTAAGTTAGAGAAGATATGCAGAATATATATTTTTTACCATGTAGAACCCTCCCCACACCCAAATCAGAATACAGGTTTTACATGCTTATGCTTTACCTTAAGTGTATTATTTTTAAAACTTGAAGGGGAGGTGAACCATGAGAGACTATGGACTCGGAAAAACAGTCTGAGGGGTTTGAAGTGGCGGGGGGGTGGGAGGTTGGGGTACCAGGTGGTGGGTATTATAGAGGGCACAGCTTGCATGGAGCACTGGGTGTGGTGAAAAAATAATGAATACTGTTTTTCTGAAAATAAATAAATTGGGAGAAAAAAAAAAAAACAAACAAACTTCTGTTTGATGTGTTCAGGGAGAAATAGTTTCCATGGGACAGTTGTAGTCATCCTGACTAAAATGAAGATAGAAAAATGAAGGATCCAGAGAATAGAATTTTTAGGGCAGTGCAACTACTCTGCATTTTACTATAATGGTAGATACATGTTATTATAAATCTGCTCATACCCATAGAATGTACAACTTCAAGAGTGAATTAAGATGCTAAGAACTGTGAGTGATTAAAAATGTGTCAATGTGGGTTCATCCGTTTTATGAATGTGCCACTCTGGTGAGGAATGTTGACAGTGGGGAAGCATATACATGTGTGAGTGCAGAGGGCATTATTATCTCTGTACCTTCTGCTACTCAACTTCACCATGAACCTGAAAGTGCTCTAAAAATCAAAGTGCATTAAAAATTAAGGATCAATAATAGCTCATCCAATAAAATATTGGAAATGAGGGTGGGTGTGTGTGGACATACTGCTTGTTATTTAATCATGAGTTTCAGAAAAGATGACCTTTTGTCTTAAGGTGTAACTGAGAATCAGCTATAGATAATGAAGACTGGTACAGATGCAGAGGGCCTGTGACCACTGTTCTCATTATATCATTAGAAAGAAACATCACTGGTCTTAAAAAATGTGTTTTTTGTTCATTGTTTTTAATTTAAATTGTACGTTACTGAAATATTTATGACTGACTTGGATTTTTTCAGTGACTCTAAAATATTTTCATTAATTACATTAAATATCATACTTCCCATTCTTGTTTTTCTATTGTTTAGCCACTTTAGTTAATTCACAGTGCTTTTGGCCATAGGAAATGGAGCTGTTCATAGGAAAAAGCTTGAATTTGTGAGTTCCGAGGTTGTGGGTATTATGTGCCTGATGGACTAATACATGAATGGATGACTTAGTTGATCATATTGATGGTAAGTCATTTGTATGGCATTTCATTAAGGGATTTAAAAAGAATAGTGTCTTTCCTTTTTGAGCAATCATAAAAATGGAGCTAAGGAATGATAAGAAAAAAAAATCCAAAACTAAAATGTAAATGCTAGGAGACAAACCCAAATCTTCTAACAGTTTCAGCCTTGCATGCAAAACTCTTGCTTTCTCTTATAAATCATGTAAATCATGTAAAGCTTCCTGCTTTTTTCTTTAAGTCAGTGTTGAAGTAGTGGGGCGTTTTCTGAGCACCTTTCTATAGCTGGTGCATTTGTTAGGATTCATTTAGTGCTTACAATAATTCTAAGGGATAGGTATAGTTGTTCATCCCATAATACAGATGAGCTAACAGAAGGAGGAAATGGAACTTGCTCAAGTTTATTTAGCTGGCAATGAACTGGTAGAGTTGGCATTTGAAACAGAACAAGATTTGGAGTTAGACCTTTTTTTAACCAGTATGTTACGCAAGCGAGATGTTTCACAGGTTATCTTTGACTTTTTCCTCTTTCTCATCCCCCTGCAGTTGTTCAGTCAACAAATGATATTAATTTGACCTCTGAAAAGTTTCACATCTCCCTCCTTTAATCCCTCATTCTGTTACTCCATTCTCAGTTTTCATGTTTCTCACCAGAACTATTTTTTTATTACTAGAGTTTCAATGTGTCTCCTTCCTTATATCATCTATTTTCTCAAAATCTATCTGTTACCTGCTGTGGATTCTAAAGTGTAGTTTGAATCTTGTCATGATTACCCACAGCGCTCAACATCTCCTCTCCAACCTTAAAAATCCTAACCCAGACTTGCCCTGTCCCCGAAGATCTGCCCCAAATAAACTTCCCTGCCTCGTACTCCACCATACTTTTACAGATTTCTGAAATGTGTTACTCCTATTTCTTGAAGTTGCACTTTCTTTTCTGACTTTGCTTCCACTTGTTATTTACCACATATATCCATGTCTTCTCAAATTGTATACAGTTCTTGAAATACAAAAGGAACTCAATGAATATTTTCTTGACAAAGAAGTAAAAATTGTGTGGAAATGCCCCCTCCTTCATGAAGTGTCTCCTGAGACTGTCTCTATGAAATTACAGGTATATTTTCTCCCCTTTGTGAATTCCTGTGGAACTAATGGTCTTCACCATTTTCAAAATGTTGGTTTTTTTTTTTTTCTTTTTTTCAGAAGATAAGACAGGCAAGAGATTTGCTAGTAATTGCTAGGGTATCCTCAAATTACACTTTATTATTTTAAGTAGCTGTGGTATAAAGATAAAAATACTGCAATTGCAGTAGATATCCGAAATACGAGTTTTGGTTCTGTCACTAATTTTTGAGTTTCTCTGACTTTATCTTTTTACAAACAATAAAATATATCCAATAATATTTTTTATCACAAGGCTATTGTGAAGGCTAAAGACATGATTAAATAAAACATTTTACAAGTTATAAAGTGGTACATACTCTCAAAGGAACACTGGTATTCTCAAATACAAAATTTTATTAACATTTTTGAAGGCCAAATCTAGGCCAGGTATTTCACATGTTTGATATTATCTTACCATCCAATAGTTTTATATTACTATTCTTATTTTACAAATATGTACTGTAAAATTAAGGGACTAACTCAAAATCAAAAGAATCACAAGGTTAAGAAGTTAAAGAATTCTCATTGTATCAATCTCCTTATTTTAAATCTTACATTCTTTCCACGACCTATAGTGGTACCTTCATTTGGCAGACATTCACAGTAGTGGAGTATAGAGGTTCAGAGCATGCTGTCTCAAGCTTAGCAGTGCCTGGGGTCAAAGCCAAGATTTACCATGTATGAGTTGAGGGACCTTGTTCATGTTTTTAATCTATCTCAGCATCATTTTTCTCACTTGTGAAATGCGTATAATAGTAGTAATTTCCCCATAAGGTAGTTGCAAATATTTAATGAGTTCATATATGTATCTTAGGTCTCATACCCTAGAAGCCGAGCTTGAGGCAAGGTTATTGTACAAATGATTTATTGAGAGGGGGATTTCAAAGAAAGGAAAGAGAAGGAAGGAGGAATGCATAGGGGTAGAATGTTGGGGAGGAAGCTAAGCAAGGAAGTGCTTTCTGCAGTAGTCTGATCCCACTGGGAGTGGAGTACTACAAACTATACCACAGGTCTGGTTCTACCTTAGGTTTCTACCTTAGGAGAGAGTTGTCCTTTTATAAATCCCTGTGTTAGTCAGTCATTGGCTACAGCTTGCTCCAGAGAGGTGGAGGTACGTAAACTCCCAGACTCCTTTCTGTAGAGGGTAATGTTTAGAAGAGTAGGTCAGCTTTGAGCAGTTTGCAGCCAATGCATATAGCAGCTAGGTGTTGGGTGCACGGAGCCACTAAAGCTGTTCTGGGCAACACACCAACAGAATTCGCTGCAGTAGACAAAGTGCTTACAACTGTATCTGGCTCATTGTATTCTGCCAATAAAAGTTAGCTTTCATTACATTGTTTTGCTTGCAAGTCTTCTCACATTGTTTCATATGTTTAGGTTTGGCTTTGTAACCAGAATGTAAGTTCCTTAAGGTCAGGGACCAATTCTAATTCTACCTATTGTGCCACTCACCTACAACTATAAAATCGATGCATTGTGATGGCCACCTAGCAGTTCTGATTTATGTCTGGCGCTGAGAGCTGGACTTCTGGCTACTTTTTTTCTTTCTTTCTTTTTTTTTTCCCTACCCACATGCCTGCTTTTTATTACAAAATATAATAATAAATTAGAATTGCCTCTATTTTGGGGGGAAATCTCCCCTTACAGAGGTATGTGTGAAAGCAGGTAACAAAATATAATAATAAATTAGAATTGCCTCTATTTTGGGGGGAAATCTCCCCTTACAGAGGTATGTGTGAAAGGATATTTTTATCTGTACCAGACACATTTTCTGCTAACTTTGTGCTCAATACGATTCCCCCAAATTTGTTATTTTATTTGTGAACTGAGTTTGTCAATATTTAAAGTGAAAGTTATTAGACAACACAGACATACTCTTACTTTTGCCAATGCTGACTTGTTCTGGAATAATTACTTTTTAATATCTAAAGCAATTGAATTGATCAGAATATTGATCCTATTCTCATTTTTGATCATTGTGCCATTGATTTAACATTATCACTGGCTTACCAAGCAGGGTAGAATACAAGGTGTCTTGTGCATTCATCTTTGTTAAAAGATAAATGCATGAGACAGGCTTTAAAAGCTTTTTAAAGTGCAAGATGCTGGAACTGCATTTTCAATCTGCATTCTCTCCTGCTGTTTTATGGAATTTATTGAAAATGTGCCTCTTAGAGGTCAGATCATTTCTTTCTTCAAGTGGAAAAAAAAGATATAAGTAATATATTAAAAGGCTTCTGGATAATATCAAGAAATTAGAACAACCTCATTCTATATTCAGATACCTCTTCTCTTGAATATTATGACTTATCAAAAATAAGAATCACAATTCATCTGTTTCTAGCTAACTTCAGACTTTTGCATTTTTAGGTTTTATTGGAACGGAGCATATAGGATGCCTTTTTTTTTTCCCCTCTCTTTCTCTCTCATATTTTTCCTACTGCCAGTCTCCTCCCATTAGGTAATTTAGAAGGCTGCAAATCAAATTAAAAATCTTGAGAAACTTGGTCTTATCTAATTTGAAATCTATTAATTGATTAAAATTGTTCTCAATTCTTCAGTTCCCAAACACTTTATCGTATTATTCTTTATTAGTAAAACATTATCTGTACAGACTATTCAAAATATATTATTTGTATTGTGCTTTTTTAAAGTGTAACATCCAAATAATTGGTGTCTAGAAAAAAATACAACTAGGGGCGTTGGAAAAAAATGACAGTGGTCTTTTAAAATAAGAAAGTAGGCTAAATTATTTATTATACTAGTTTTCTAATCTATAGATATGCTACAATAGATCTTTTCTTTTTATGAGTAAGGATATATATCTCCCTCTCTACATACATACACACACAAACACACATATGTATTAATTTATTCAGGGCTGATTGCTGCCCCTTATTTGTGCTTCTAATCTGGAGAAAAGTTCATAATCATTTCTGGTCACAGTTTAATGAAAATATTTCCTCCTTTTTTTGATTGCCTGTCTTATAGTTTGAAGTGCTTCAGCAAGTCTTCCCTAAACACGAACAGTTTGCTTTCATCTATTCAGGGAGAGTCCCCTTTCGTTTACTCTAATTAGTTGTTAATAGATTGTTTTCTCTTAGTTATTAAAAAGTAATGGTAATGACTCAAGAGCCATTTGGGAAAGGATCCTATTTTTAAGTGCTAAAGATGAGCCAAGCGTGAGAAGTTTGTAGACCAAATAGAAGTAGCAGAATTCCTCACTGGTAGGGGAACTCACTGGGAGTTTTTAAGCTGGGAGCTTTATGAAGCATTGCTTGAGGAAGACCTAGCAGGTTGACGGGGAAAAAATTGCAGAGAGATGAGTTTCATGAAGAATATAATAATGCAGATGTAATGGGGGTATTAAAATGGAGTTCTTTCTGTCTCACTTTTGGTATAAGGTCCTAAGACTGAGAATAATGGGTACCAAGTGCCTGCAAGACTTGTTTGTAGTTCTTGTCAAGGAGCTCTTGCCAAACTGCCTTGTGAGCCGAAATCAAGAATCTGACACCTAATCAACTGAGCCACCCAGGTGCCCCAAAAAGTTTGGTTTTAAACAGAATTTCTTCAGAGGCATTGAGGGATAGGTGTTCAGTGAGAGGAAGAAATGTGGAACTAAGTTGCATAATGGCAGAGAAGGAGATGCCTTGGTGCAAAATATCCTTATGAAAGTGATTGTCATTTCTTTTAGCATGTCCACTCTTGCTTTGGGCTATGTTCCCTTTCACCCATTTCTTAGATGATTACCAAACTGTGCATAGCTATACCCATGCACTTTCTATTTTGTTTGTTTATTTTAACTTTATTTTTTAATTGTTATATAATGTATTATTTGCTTCAGGGATACATGTCTGTAAATCATCAGTCTTACACAATTCACAGCACTCACCGTAGCACTTACCCTCCCCAGTGTCCATAACCCAGCCACCCTAGCCCACCTCCCCTCACCCCCGCAACAGTCCTCAGTTTTTTTCTGAGATTAAGAGTCTCATATGATTTGTCTCCCTCCCAGATCCCATCCACTCTGTTTTATAACACATATCTCTGTGAAGTGATTTTCCTAAGAGACCCTGAATTCTTTAAGGGCAGACCCTGCATCTTATTCACCTTTTTGTCGCCGCCGGCGTGACAAATCGACGAGGAAATGTGAGGGTTCAGAGGATGGTGAAAAGAAATGAAGAGACAAAGAGATGGGGGCAGGAGGGACACTGAGGAGGACGTCCAACAGTGACAATTTTATTCCACATCTTACAAGCATTTATAAGGCAGACCACAATAGGAGTAATACATCAGTATCTAGTCAGATGACCGCAAGTTTCTATAACAAGTTTACATCAACTCAAGCAAACTTCGTGATGCCAGGTAGTCTCAGCTTATGCCATTAGCAAGACAATCAACCAGGGAGTGGGTTATGTTATACAGAACAACAAGGACCAACTAAGAATTCAGACCCTGACCACATTGTTCCCCTTCTGTAGGGAGAGTGTGTGGGAAGTCACTTAGGCGAGAGCACGACACATAGCACAGACCCTTTCTCAGTGTTACTCAACTTTCCTGTCCTTAACCCCTTGTCCGGGTGTCCAGACTTTAAAGGAGACACAAGTCAGGGCCTGGTTTGGTCTTTGACCCCAACCATGCCGTGGCCTCCAGCACCTTTTTATCATCAGGTCCTGGCAGAGTGCTTGCCATCTAAGTAGGCAACCAATTGATATGTGTTGAATAAATGAGGGAGTAGATGAACAAATGGATGCGAAATCGTGAGTGGAGTGATATCATTCAGGAAGAAAATAAAGAGAAAAGAGAGGCTTGAGTGCTGAGTTTTAGAAGCGGCCACCAGAGATGATGTAAAAAAGGATACAAAAATAAATGGCAGAGATCAAGTGGGGAAAGTAGGAAGCGTTCAGGAAAAGGAATGCAGGAAGAGCCTCCAGAAGATTATTACGTACTTCAGAGAAATCAAGGAAAATGTGGACCCAAAATACCACAAGGCTCAATGAGGGACTGGGCATTTGTGATTTTTAGGAATGCAGCTACTATGGAATAGCGGGAACAAAAGTCAAGGAACATTTTGGAAAGGGAACATGAAAACAACACAGTAGAATGAAAAAAACAATGCAATTGGTTAAAGATGTAGAAAATAACAGGTAGCTTGGAGTAGAAGATCAGTCAAATGAAGGATTTTTTACTAATTTATTTGCTGATTGATTGGAGAGGGAGAAAGCAACCTGTTTCCCTATAGAAGGAAAGATCCCTTGTCACAGGGGTAATGAAGATGCTGCTGAGAAAAGAGTTAACTCACACCAGCAAGGATTTATTCTTTCTAGTGTGGCTTATATTTGGTTCTGCATAATACGTTGTAGAGAGCCTGAGCAGAACTAAGGCTGATGGGTAGTGTTCTGTTAACTGAGCTCAAGAGTGGGTATTTGTCATGTTTTGTCACTTAGCATCTTTTAATCACTCTCTGTGTTTTGTTAATTCCCTATATCAGAAGATAGTCCTCATTTTACCCAGACTCACAGCTGGGAACAGGGCTTATCATCTAGAGTCAATTAATTATACACAGCTGAGTTCAGACACATCTGAGCATTAAGGAATGCTGTATGGAATCTGCACTGCTGCTGTCCTTAAACAGGCAAAGTTGAGGAGGTGTCGAATTTTAGCTACAGCAGGCTGATGGTTGTATAGGGGTCATGATCTGGTTTCAGTGGCTGTGAAACAAGATGGGATCCTTTTGCCAAAGTGCCTGGAAACATACCTGCAGCAGTTTTGTTTTGTGGCTTCCCTATAGCTTCCAATTTTTGACCTTTTAAGAGCTTGTATACCCCCTCTTCCATGGCCTTTCATTCCTTTTCAGCTTGAAGGAGAGTGCCAACCAACATGTACGTAATTTTCCCCATCTTAAGCTCCAGAATCTTGAAATACATAGCCAAGTGATATTAACTCAGGCTAAGGCTAGTTAATTAATTGTTAATAGTCAGCCATGCTTTCTCTAACCTGTACTCCAAAAACTGGTGGTGGTAGAATTGGGAATCCAGGGATTTAGAACTGGATGTGAAATTTAGGGCCAAGGAATAATATATGTAAAACTATTTTTATTTCATAAAAATATTTTATTTAATTAAAAACATAAAATATTAATAATTATGTATAAATTTTGTGTTTACTAGTCCTCATTTGCTAGAAACTTTTCAAGATCTTCCTCTTCATTATTGATAGGTTATAATTTCTTTCTTTCTTGTGCATACTAAAAAGCCTGTGTTCTTTTGTTTTATTTCTAGTTCCACATCAAAATGTCTTAAGGCTTCCTGTACTTTTTTTTTTTTTAAGATTTATTTTATTTATTTTAGAGAGAGAGGGAGAGAGAGCATGAATGGGAGGGGCAGAGGGAGAGAGAGAGAGAATTTCGGGCAGACTCCATGCTGAGCGTGGAGCCACACTGCACCACCACCCAGGTGCCCCTCTAATATTTTTTTTTTTTTTCTGTAAGTATTAACTTCTGTCATAGGACTTGCCTATTAGGACTATCATTTAGGGACTCTTGTTTTCAAAAACAAAGTATAGTTAGGATGCTTGAGATACAAAGAATTTTGAATAATGCTTAATTAAATACTTGCATATTCCAGATGGGATTTTTACAAGCCCTTCCTCAGTGTATGGTGTTATCCTATTTTAGCATTGCTTATGTAGCCTCTCTATCCAGATCCTATAATTCCCTATGGACATGGCTCTTTTTTTAACAAGCAAAGAAGTATGTATCTAGGCCCAGTTTTCCCTTTCATTTAATGAATTAGCTAACTAAATAAATTTTTAAAAATATTTTTAATTTAAATTCAATTAATTAACGTATAATATACTGTTGGTTTTAGAGGTACAAGCCTGTGATTCATCAGTCTTATATAATACCCAGTGCTCATTACATCACATGTCCTCCTTAATGTCCCTCATTATTCCATCACTCAAGTGCCACCCTCAGTTTGTTTCCTGTGATTAAGAGTCTCATGGTTTGTCTCCTTTTCTGGTTTGTCTTATTTTTTCTTCTCTTCCCCTTTGATCCTCTGTTTTGTTTCTTAAATTCCACATATCAGTGAGATTGTATGAAAATTGTCTTTCTCTGACTGACTTATTTCACTTGGCATGATACCCTCTAGTTCCATCCATGTCATTTCAAATGGCAAGATTTCATTTTTGATGGCTTTGAAATATTTCATTGTACATATGTATATACAATGGACTATAACATATATATACATGGATATATGACATCTTCTTTATCCATTCATCTGGTTTTTTTTCCTCTTTCAATGTTTTCTTTCAGTGACCTCTCCTTTTCCTCCATGAGTTATTGATCTTATAGTTCTTACATCTTCCAGGTAGTCTTCTCTTTTAAAAATAATTCCAAGGAGAAATAAAAAGATGACTTTTAATGTGCCCTGGCATAATCATGTGTATGAATGTGTGTGTATGTGACCAAATATTTGTATAAGTCTGTGTCTGTACCTGTATCTCTGTTTATATGTCCGTCTATAGAGTGAAGTTCCGACAGACTTATAATTCCTTTTCACTAAAGAATTGTTGAGTATTATACCAAGCAAAGGTAGGAAATGGTTTTAGTTTGTGTTAGCCTAGACTCATTCTTCAGGTACTGTGAAAGTCAAATGCTCTTCCTCTGTTTATGTCATTATGCTCACACAACCACTGTCCATAAGAAATGTCACTTCCTTATATCACTATCTGCAGGAAATATTTGGTTGTCTCACATATTCACTCAAATGTCACAAAAACGTATTTGGTAAAAGTCACAATATTCCATTGCTATTCTTTATAAAGTGCTGATATGGATAGTAATTTGAAGTTTTTGTTATAATCCATGGAATAAGACAATTACCTGAACCTTGAGATAATAACAATAGAATTATGAGGGGACTCTGGCTAGCTCAGAGGAACATGTGATTCTTGATCTTGGAGTTGTGAGTTCAGGCCCCATATTTGGTATATTTGTTAGTATAAACTAACAAAAAAAAGAATTAGTGTATATTAATTTATTCATTTATTCAATCAACAAGAAATTATTTAGAAATTACTAATTCTTATTTGGAGCAATGATAAAAATTTTTAGAAATAGATGACCATGGGAAGCATTATAGATTTCATACTTCCTCTGAGTAAACCTTTAGTATGTAATTCCAGGTTTCAGGGGTTCAGGAAATTATTTTTATACTCAACCTGTGTAGGTTTTGTATTTGTAATACTGTTTTTATAATTTACTATTTTGATTACCATATTGAATAGGGTATTTTAAACAGACCACCTTTATTATATAAAGGGAATCAAAATTGGGTGATTACTTATTATGGTTTAAACACTGAATTAGATACTTTATGTACACAATCTCATTCATTATTTCTAAAAATCCTATGGTGGATTATTTCTCTCATTTTAGAAACAAAGCAACAAATTCAGAGTCAAAATAATTGTCATATGACATTTCTGAAAGTTTGGAATATTTGAAAACTAAATTGAATTTTTTATTGAAATTTTTGAATGTAGTTTATTTAAATATGAAAGCCAGCAAAAAGATATTCACTGAACCTACTTTATATTTTCCAGAATTAGTAATAAACTGAAACTTAATATATGTGATAATATCATTGGGAAAGAATAAGAACTTTTATGAGTCATGGTTTAATTTGCAGTCATCAATTATTCTAAAGTTTAAGATCAGCAGCTAATTATTTCTAAGTTCTCTTTTTTTCTCAACATTTTGTCTTGAAAAGTATTACAGTGGTGCTACTGAAATTTCATACTTTTTTTGTGTGTGTTCTAAGGCTGTCTATGGTTCGCAAAGAATTCATGTATTTTTTATCCTATTAGGGAGAGAAGGACAATTGTTTGACAGAACAGGACAGGATAGGTATTACTAGAAAGGGCATTTGAAGAATGAAGGTGTGAATGGCATTTTGTTTTTGCTTTCAGTAGTGTTTGTGGCATCAGAAAGAGCAAGAATAGCAGTGACTAATTTTATCTCCTAGTTCACAGTTTGTTTTTTTTTTAATTAAATAAAATTAAAATTTTTTCAGTGTTCCAAAATTCATTGTTTGTGCACCACACCCAGTGCTCCATGCAATACGTGCCCTCCACAATACCCATCACCAGCCTTACCCCACTCCCCAATCCCCTCCCCTCCAAAACCCTCAGTTTGTCTCTCAGAGTCCACAGTCTCTCATAGTTTGTCTCCCCCTCCAATTTCCCCCAACTCACTTCTCTTCTCCATCTCCCAGTATCTTCCGTGTTATTGCTTATGCTCCACAAGTAAGCGAAACCGTATGATACTTGACTCTCTCTGCTTGACTTACTTCACTCAGTGTAATCTCTTCCATTCCCATCCATGTTATTACAAAAGTTGGGTATTCATCCTTTCTGATGGAGGCATAATACTCTATTGTATATACAGACCATTTCTTCTTTATCTATATGTTAATTCAAGGGCATCTTATTCTTTCCACAGTTTGGCGACTGTGGCCATTGCTGCTATGAACATTGGGGTACAGATGGCCCCTCTTTTCACTACATCTGTATCTTTGGTAGTGCAATTGCAGGGTCATAGAGTAGTGCAATTGCAGGGTCATAGAGTAGCTCTATTTTTATTTCTTAAGGAATCTCCACACTGTTTTCCAAAGTGGCTGCACCAACTTGCATTCCCACCAACAGTGTACGAGGGTTCCCTTTCTCCACATCCTCTCCAACACATGTTGTTTACTGTCTTGTTGATTTTGGCTATTCTAACTGGTGTAAGGTGGTACCTCAATGTGGTTGTGATTTGAATCTCCCTGATGGCTAATAGTGATGAACATTTTTTCATGTGCCTGTTAGCCATTTGTATGTCTTCTTTGGAGAAGTGTCTGTTCATGTCTTCTGCCCATTTCTTAATGTGATTATCTGTTTTGTGTGTGTTGAGTTTGAGGAGTTCTTTATAGATCTTGGGTATGAGTCCGTTGTCTGTAGCGCCATTCGCGAATATCTTCTCCCATTTCATGGGTTGCCTCTGTGTTTTGTTGACTGTTTCCTTTGCTGTACAGAAGCTTTTGATCTTGATGAAGTCCCAAAAGTTCATTTTCACTTTTGTTTCCTTTGCCTTTGGAGACGTGTCTTGAAAGACGTTTCTGTGGCCGATGTTGAAGAGGTACGGCCTATGTTCTCCTCTAGGATTCTGACGGATTCCTGCCTCACGTTGAGGTCTTTCATCCATTTTGAGTTTATCTTTGCCTACGGTGTAAGAGAATGGTCAAGCTTCATTCTTCTACACATAGCTGTCCAGTTTTCCCAGCACCGTTTATTAAAGAGATTGTCTTTTTTCCACTGGATATTTTTTCCTGTTTTGTCGAAGATTATATGACCGTAGAGTTGAGGGTCCATATCTGGGGTGGTCTATGAGTCTGTTTTTGTGCCAGTACCATGCTGTCTTGGTGTTCACAACTTTGTAGTAAAGCTTGAAATCAGGCAATGTGATATCCTAGTTTTGTTTTTCTTTTTCAGCATTTCCTCAGAAATGTGGGGTCTCTTCTGGTTCCATACAAATTTTAGGATTGTTTGTTCCAGCTCTTTGAAAAATGTTGGTGGAATTTTGATTGGGATGGCATTGAAAGTATAGATGGCACTAGGCAGTATAGACATTTTGACAATGTTTATTCCTCCAATCCATGAGCATGGAATGCTCTTCCATCTTTTTGTGCCTTCTTCAGTTTCTTTCATGAGTGTTCTGTAGCTCTTTGAGTACAGATCCTTTACCTCTTTGGTTAGGTTTATTCCCAGGTATCTTATTCTTCTTGGTGTTATAGTAAATGGAATCGATTCTCTAATTTCCCTTTCTACTTTTTCATTGTTAATGTATAAGAAAGCAGTTGATTTCTGTACATTGATTTTGTATCCTGCCACGTTACTGAATTGCTGTATGAGTTTTAGTTGTTCAGGGGTGGAGTCTTTTGGTTTTTCCATATAAAATATCATATCATATGTGAAGAGAGAGAGTTTGACTTCTTCTTTGCCAGTTTGAATACCTTTTATTTCTTTGTGTTTTCTGATTGCTGTTGCTAGGACTTCTAGTACTATGTTGAATAACAGTGGCGAGAGTGGACATCCTTGTCGTGTTCCTGATCTCAAAGGGAAAGCTGTCAGCTTTTCCCCATTGAGGAGGGTATTCACTGTTGGTTTTTTATAGATATATATTATGAAGTTGAGGAATGTTCCCTCTATCCCTATACTTTGAGTCCTTTGAATCAGGAACGGATGCTGTATCTTGTCAAATGCTTTTTCTGCATCAGTTGAGAGGACCATGTGGTTCTTCTCTTATTTATTTGTTCTGTCACATTGTTTGGTTAAGAATGCTGAACCACTCTTGCATCGGATGGATAAATCCCACCAAGTCATGGTGGATAATCTTTTCAATGTACTCTTGTTAGCTAGAATCTTGTAGAGAATCTTGGCATTTGTATTATTCGGGGATATTGGTCTGAAATTCTCCTTTTTGGTGGGATCTTTGCCTTGTTTGGGAATCGGGGTAATGCTGGCTTCATAAAAAGAGTCTGGAAGTTTTCCTTCTGTTTCTATCTTTTGAAACAGCTTTAGGAGAATAGGTGTTAATTCTTCTTTGGATGTTTGGCATAATTCTCCAGGGAATCCATCTGGTCCCTGGGTCTTGTTTTTTGGAAGGTTTTTGATCACTGCTTCAATCTCTTTACTAGATATCGGATTATTCAAGTTGTCACTTTCTTCCTGATTCAGTTTTGGAAGTTTATAGGTTTCCAGGAAAGCATCCATTTCACCTAGGTTGCTTAACTTATTGGCATATAACTGTTGATAATAATTTCTGATGATTGTTTCTATTTCCTTGGTGTTAGTCATGATCTCTCCCTTTTCATGTATAATTTTATTAATTTGGGTCCTCTCTCTTTTCTTTTGGATTAGTTTGGACAATGGTTTATTGATATTATTGATTCTTTGAGAAAACCAGCTTCTAGTTTCTGTGATATGTTCTACTGTATCCCTAATTTCTATCTCATTGATATCTGCTCTAATCTTATTTCCCTTCTTGTATAGTTCACAGTTTTTATCATGTATATTTTTGTTTGCTGTTCTGCAGCATCAGTGAATTATACTTCTGCACCGTTTCCTGGATAATTACAGAGTAATGCAAGTTAGATTATGAGAGCTATTATAATCTTGTCAGTATGTTTGGCTAGAGCCTTTTTATTTCATGCTTTTTTTGTGTGAAGATTTTTCAAAGGACTGCATCTTTTAAATATTGTTACTCTTCATTGACCTAATGATGGGGCAAAACACCAAGAAATTAGGCTATTTGGACAATAGTTAAAAAAATACTTTTGCGATTTATAAAAAAGTATCACAGAATTTCACTGAGTAATATTCTTTCATAGTTTCACAAAGATTTATGATTTTTTTTCCTGTTGATTTAAAGTTGTAGACAGTGGTCTATATTCAGATGCCTAAGTGTATTTAGGAGCTCATGCTAAAACTGATAGACAGTTGTTACTTAATACTTTTAAGAAATATTAAACATTTTTAAGCTGATTATCTCAGACAGTAACATGTACTACAAAGTTAACTCAACTCAGAAAACAACCTACACTTTTTAATACCATACATTGCATCAAGCACTATGATAGACCCTAGTGGGGGAGAGGAACTTAGCCCTTACTCAACAGGAATTTAAGATATACTAAGGACACTAGAGGATTGGATTTCAAATAGAGTGCCTCACAGTTTCTCCAAGTTATTGCAGAATAGGTGGAGGCTTTGCTGCCTTTCTTGCTCTTTTCCTCATACTCGACTTTTAATCTATGCTATAAGTCATTGATGTCATCTGCTTTATGTATTGAGTTTTCTTTATGTATTGGTTCATCTGAGTAAGACTTTGAATCTAGAGCTTAATGGCTAACATTACTAAACCACTGACTCTGATGACAATAAGGAGTGCTCTGAGTTACAGAAGAAAATCTCAAATTCTTCTTAATTTTTAAAAAATAAACCTGTACTGTAATGAACCCCTTTGTGTAGTATGCTTACCTACTGGTTCTTTTATTTCTATAAGACATATTGGATTTTTAGAATGAAGGGCATGCACCTTTTGATTTTTAGCAGATGTTGTAGGATTACTTTTCTTTCTTTCTTTTTTTTAATTTAATTTTTTTTCAGTGTTCCAGGATTCATTGTTTATGCACCACAACTAGTGTTCCATGCAATAGGTGCCCTCCTTAATACCCAACACCAGTCTCCGGCAACCCCCACCTCCTCCCCTCCAAAACCCCATTTGTTTCTCAGAGTTCACAGGATTACTTTACAAAATTGGTGTAACAATATATGAGAGTACTTCTTTCATTCTGATTCTTTTCAGCATTAGGCTTTGTCTTTTTCACTTAATTCATATTTTCCTGACATTTAAACAGACTGGGAATATTTTCTTTTTTCTTTTCTTTTCCTTTCCTTTCCTGTCTCCTTTTCCCCTTCATTTCCTTTCTCCGTTCTCCTTTCCTTTCCTTTCCTCTTTCTTTTTTCTTTTTTTGGAAAAGACTTTATTTATTTGAGAGATAGGTGGCAGAGGGAAAAGGAGAGAGAGTATCTCAAGCAGACTCCCTCCTAAGCATGGAGCCCAACATAAAGCTCCATCTCAAAACCCTGAGATCATGACCTGAGTCATAATCAAAAGTCAGATGCTTGACTGATGGAGCCCCCCAGGCCTCCCAAAACTGGGAATATTTTCATGCATTCACCAGCCATTTGACTTTGCTTTTCTGTGAATTGTCTACTCATATCCTTTTCATTTGTGTCTTTCAGGTGGTTAAGTTTTTGTAACCATTTTTGCAATATTTCTTTATACATTACAGATTATCACTATTCTGTGTTGAATTCTTTTTTAAACTGGTATATATCTTCCAACCTTAGTATATTTTTGCAAAAAAATACTTTTATAACATATGTGTTTTATTTCTTGGTATGGAAAAATCTTTTCAATCTCTAGATTATAAATAGAGTCTCTTAAATTTTCTTTTAATATTTTTTATTAGGTATATATTTGTTGGACATTTAAGTAATTTCCTTTTTTTTTGCTTTTATAAACAGCAATGTGTTTTAAAATAAGTTACAATGAGTATCCATGATGATCCCCTCCACAGTACACCATTAAATGGCTAATTAATAACCCCTCCAAAGCAAAACCTACTCTCCATCACAGCAACTTCTTAAATTTATTTATTTAAACATTTTTGAGAGCCTATCTTGATCAAGTCAATGCTAGCAGACTCTACAGTCATTATTACATAAATAAAGTAGCCGTGAAATTTCATGACAGAATTATCTCAAGTAGAAATGTGTTATTGGTTTGGAGAAAGATAAGTAATATAGATATAATTACAAGTTCTCTTTTTCTGTGTGTCCATAGTGCTACCTGAATTTATCATATCACAGAATAATTCTTTTATATTGTGTATCAGAATTATTCCTTTATACTATGATTTCTCTCTTATAAAGTGCTAAGTTATAGTCTTAAATTGTTTATATCCATAGTGACCAGAACACTATCTGAGGCATACTGGGAGCATAGTAGATATTTATTGACTGAATTGATAAATTAAAATTTAATCAGTGACAAGATTTGATACCAATAAAAATATACTAACTTTTATCTAAGAATCCTAAAGTCAACAGTTATGAACTGTGAACAAGTTAGGAACAACACATATTTGAAGGCACTGGAGAGTGACTGAAATAGGCAGCAATTGAAGGGTAGCTGAGACTTGAGATGAGGAATTAATTACATAGGTAAGTTTTAAATTGTATGGGGGGACTAGAACTGAAGCATCTTATTGGCACTAGAACCAAAACAAAATCTTAAATCTTAATGCTTTTAGAAAGAGCTTAAGGCTCCTAGATCAGCTGAAAAGTAAGGAGGAAAATTCTGGAACTGACGGGCCCATAGAACCCTTCCAGAATCTGTATGTAACCTCCACCTACATTCTCTCATACATTCAAGGAATACTCTAACTTACTGGCAGAAAGCAACAGTGGGAATGCTGAGAGAAATGGGCAAACATTTCAGCTGCTGCCTCTGGCAAGGGGAAGAAAGTTCAAAATTTGAGTACATTCAGTTTCACTGACTGATAGGAAAGAAATACTTTTATAGTATGATAATAGAATCCAGAGTCTTTTCAATATATTATAACAATGTCTAATATACAGTCAAACACACTAGACATGGGAAGAAATGAGAATGTCACTCATAGTCAAGAAAAAAGCAGTGAATAAAAACCCATCATGAATGACAAAGATGTTAGAATTAGGAATAAATGATTTAAAGCAGCTTTTACAAAAGTGTAAAAGGACTTAAAGGCAAATGTACTCATAATGAAAAAACAGTTGGGGGTTTTGGCAGAGAACTAAAAATTATAAAAGAGAACCAAATGGAAAACATAGAACTGTGAAGTAAAAAACTGATCTTGGAAAATTTACTGATTGACACTACTTATAAATTGGAGACATCAGAAGAGAGGATCAGTGAACTTGAAGATGGGTCAAAATACATCATCCTACCTGACAGAGCGTACTTGTTAGTAAAGCCAGACAGAAAGGCAGTAATTCTATAGATGTGAGCAAACCTTTAGCCATTTTGATCTTAATTATATTTATAGAACTTGACATCCTACATATTTATAATAAATGTACTTAGTATGAAAAGCACATTCACCAAGATAGCCCATATTTTGGGGTCTGAAATAAGTTCTATTATCTTTGAAAAGGTTGAAATCTTATACACATGATCTATGACCAAAACCAAAATATATATCAGTAATAAGATACTTGGAACTGCTTTAATGTTGGAGATTAAACACCATACTTATAAATACCATATGAATCTTAAAAATTAAAAAAATGAAATTAGAGAAGATTTCTAACTAAATGGTAGTGAAAATGCAATATATCATAATATGTAGAGAATTACTGAAGCATTACTTACAAGGAAATTTATGACATTTAATTAAATTTAAAATCTATCACGAAAATTTCCAACTTAAAAAGCTAGAAAGAGAGGGGCACCTGGGTGGCTCAAATAGAGGGGCACCTGGGTGGCTCAGTGGGTTAAGCCTCTACCTTCAGCTCAGGTCATGATCTCAGGGTCCTGGGATCGAGTCCCACATTGGGCACTCTGCTCAGCAGGGAGTCGACTTCCCCCACCCCCTCCGCCTGCCTCTCTGCCTACTTGTGAACTCTACTTGTCAAATAAATAAAATCTTTAAAAAAATTAAACTCAAATAGAAAGAATAAAATAGTAAGAGCAAAAATTAATGAAGTCAATGCTGGTGGGAGTTTAAAACAGCAAAAATGGCATGGGAAACAATTCGGTAGTTTCTTATAAAGTTGATTGCATACATACCTTAACACTCAGCAAATGCATTTTTAGGTATAGTTAGTTCTGCTCTCTTTCTTGTTTTAAAAACAAATTTCATTCATTGCATAATATATTTATTTTACTTGTTTATGTGCAGTTTAAAAAAATTATTTTTTTTCAGTGTTCCAAAATTCATTGTTTGTGCACCACACCCAGTGCTCCATGCAATACATACCCTCCACAATACCCATCACCAGCCTTACCCCACTCCCCAATCCCCTCCCCTCCAAAACCCTCAGTTTGTCTCTCAGAGTCCACAGTCTCTCATAGTTTGTCTCCCCCTCCAATTTCCCCCAACTCACTTCTCTTCTCCATCTCCCAGTATCTTCCGTGTTATTGCTTATGCTCCACAAGTAAGCGAAACCATATGATACTTGACTCTCTCTGCTTGACTTACTTCACTCAGTGTAATCTCTTCCATTCCCATCCATGTTATTACAAAAGTTGGGTATTCATCCTTTCTGATGGAGGCATAATACTCTATTGTATATACAGACCATTTCTTCTTTATCTATATGTTAATTCAAGGGCATCTTATTCTTTCCACAGTTTGGCGACTGTGGCCATTGCTGCTATGAACATTGGGGTACAGATGGCCCCTCTTTTCACTACATCTGTATCTTTGGGGTAAATACCCAGTAGTGCAATTGCAGGGTCATAGAGTAGCTCTATTTTTATTTCTTAAGGAAACTCCACACTGTTTTCCAAAGTGGCTGCACCAACTTGCATTCCCACCAACAGTGTACGAGGGTTCCCTTTCTCCACATCCTCTCCAACACATGTTGTTTACTGTCTTGTTGATTTTGGCCATTCTAACTGGTGTAAGGTGGTACCTCAATGTGGTTGTGATTTGAATCTCCCTGATGGCTAATAGTGATGAACATTTTTTCATGTGCCTGTTAGCCATTTGTATGTCTTCTTTGGAGAAGTGTCTGTTCATGTCTTCTGCCCATTTCTTAATGTGATTATCTGTTTTGTGTGTGTTGAGTTTGAGGAGTTCTTTATAGATCTTGGGTATGAGTCCGTTGTCTGTAGCGCCATTCGCGAATATCTTCTCCCATTTCATGGGTTGCCTCTGTGTTTTGTTGACTGTTTCCTTTGCTGTACAGAAGCTTTTGATCTTGATGAAGTCCCAAAAGTTCATTTTCACTTTTGTTTCCTTTGCCTTTGGAGACGTGTCTTGAAAGACGTTTCTGTGGCCGATGTTGAAGAGGTACGGCCTATGTTCTCCTCTAGGATTCTGACGGATTCCTGCCTCACGTTGAGGTCTTTCATCCATTTTGAGTTTATCTTTGCCTACGGTGTAAGAGAATGGTCAAGCTTCATTCTTCTACACATAGCTGTCCAGTTTTCCCAGCACCGTTTATTAAAGAGATTGTCTTTTTTCCACTGGATATTTTTTCCTGTTTTGTCGAAGATTATATGACCGTAGAGTTGAGGGTCCATATCTGGGGTGGTCTATGAGTCTGTTTTTGTGCCAGTACCATGCTGTCTTGGTGTTCACAACTTTGTAGTAAAGCTTGAAATCAGGCAATGTGATATCCTAGTTTTGTTTTTCTTTTTCAGCATTTCCTCAGAAATGTGGGGTCTCTTCTGGTTCCATACAAATTTTAGGATTGTTTGTTCCAGCTCTTTGAAAAATGTTGGTGGAATTTTGATTGGGATGGCATTGAAAGTATAGATGGCACTAGGCAGTATAGACATTTTGACAATGTTTATTCCTCCAATCCATGAGCATGGAATGCTCTTCCATCTTTTTGTGCCTTCTTCAGTTTCTTTCATGAGTGTTCTGTAGCTCTTTGAGTACAGATCCTTTACCTCTTTGGTTAGGTTTATTCCCAGGTATCTTATTCTTCTTGGTGTTATAGTAAATGGAATCGATTCTCTAATTTCCCTTTCTACTTTTTCATTGTTAATGTATAAGAAAGCAGTTGATTTCTGTACATTGATTTTGTATCCTGCCACATTACTGTATGACATGATATTTTATATGTTTCACTAATGAAGGTTTTGGGTGTTATAGCCCAACCTCATTGTCCCTATAGGCCTGAGGTTCTTTATTGCCCAATTTTTCATGACATGGTAATATTTAGGAATGCATATGTGACATTATAACAGAGCTGACTATATTTATCTAATAAAAATTATAATAAATAATCACATAGAGACTATTCAAGAATGTCATAGAAACTTTATAATAGTAAAAAATCTGAAATATTGAAGGCATTTTTCCACAGGATAATGGATAAAAGAAATTGTGGCTTATTTATATATAGAGAGAAATACTACACAGTAATAAAAATAAAACTAGTGATTAAGTATAATAGCATGTATGGCTCTCCTAGATATTATGGTGAACAAAACATGTTAGACTCAAAGTAGTCGTAACGTATGAATCTGTTTACTTGAATTTCCATATCAGGCAAACTAATTAGGTTGCACAGTGCGAGAGGGGGATTATATGGCAAAGGTGCCAAAGAACTTTTTGGGGTAATGGTCATGTTCTATGTTTTATGAGGGTATTGTGGTTACCTGGGCATCTGTATTTGTTAAAACTCACTAAGCTGTACATTTAAAAATATGCATTTTTCTGAATGCATGTTTTACTAACCACCAGCCACACCCATGAAAGGACTGTAATAAATTTTGGATCCCAGTTAGCAGGTTTGTTTTTTGCAAACAAACCTATGTTTATTTGTAGGATACATAGGATACCTATGTATCCTAGGGTTGGGAAAATGAGTAATTATTTTGAGAATAATGGAAGTCAAGTTTTTTAAAAATTCTTACTATGTTATGTTAGTCCCCATAAATTATATCATTCATTTTTGATGCCATGTTCCAAGATTCATTGTTTATATACAGTACCCAGTGCTGCATGTAATACATGCCCTCCCTAATACCCACCACCAGCTTCACCCATCCCTCACACCTCCCTCCCCTCTAAAACCCTGTTTGATTCTTACAGTCTACAGTCTCTCATAGTTCATCTTCCCCTCTGATACCACCCCCATTCACTTTTCCTTTTCTTCTTCTAATATCCTCCATGTTATTCCTTATGTTCCACAAGTAAGTGAAACCATATGAAAATTGACTTTCTCTGCTTGGCTTATTTCATTCAGCATAATCTCCTCCAGTCCCATCCATGTTGATGCCAAAGATTCATCCTTTCTGATGGCGGGTAATATTCCATTGTATATATGGACCACATTGTCTTTATCCATTCATCTATTGAAGGACATTTCAGCTCTTCTCACAGTTTGCTTTTTGTGGCCATTGCTGCTATGAACATTGGGGTACAGATGGTCCTTATTTTCACTACATCTTTATCTTTAGGGTAAATACCCAGTAGTGCAATTGAAAGGCCATAGGGTAGCTTTATTTTTAATTTCTTAAGGAATCTCCACAATGTTTTCCAAAGTGGCTGCACCAACTTGCATTCCCACCAACAGTGTAAGAGGGTTCCCTTTCTCCACATCCTCTCCAACACATGTTGTGTACTGTCTTGTTGATTTTGGCCATTCTGACTGGTGCTAGGTGGTATCTCAATGTGGTTTTGATTTGACTCTCTTTGATGGCTAATGGTGATGAACATTTTTCATGTGTCTGTTAGCCATTTGTATGTCTTCTTTGGAGAAGTGTCTGTTCATGTCTTCTGCCCAATTTTTGACGTGATTATCTGTTTTGTGTGTGTTGAGTTTGAGGAGTTCTTTATAGATCTTGGATATGAGTCCGTTGTCTGTAGTGTCATTTGCGAATATCTTCTCCCATTTCATGGGTTGCCTCTTTGATGTACAGAAGCTTTTGATCTTGATGAAGTCCCAAAAGTTCATTTTCACTTTTGTTTCCTTTGCCTTTGGAGACGTGTCTTGAAAAACATTTCTGTGGCCGATGTTGAAGAGGTATGGCCTATGTTCTCCTCTAGGATTTTGATGGATTCCTGCCTCACCTTGAGGTCTTTCATCCATTTTGAGTTTATCTTTGCATATAGTGTAAAAGAATGGTCGAGTTTCATTCTTCTGTATATAGCTGTCCCAGTTTTCCCAGCATCATTTATTAAAGATATTGTCTTTTTTCCACTGTATAGTTTTTCCTGCTTTGTTGAAGATTATTTGACCATAGAGTTGAGGTTCTCTACTGGGTTCTCTACTCTGGGCTCTCTACTCTGTTCCACTGGTCTATGTGTCTGTTTTTGTGTCAGTATCATGATGTCTTGTTTATCACAGCTTTGTAATATAGCTTCAAATCAGGCAGTATGATGCCCCAGTTTTGTTTTTCTTTTTCTGCATTTCCTTGGCAATTCGGGGTCTTTTCTAGTTTCATACAAATCTTAAGATTGTTTGTTCTAGCATTTTGAAAAATGCCGATGGTATTTTGATTGGGATGGCATTGAAAGTGTAGATTGCTCTGGGTAGCATAGACATTTAAACAATGTTTATTCTTCTGATCCATGAGCATGGACTGTTTTTCCATCTTTTGTGTCTTCAAATTCTTTCATGAGTGTACTGTAGTTCCTCAAGTTTAGATTTTTTACCTTAAACCTGGTTAGGTTTATTCCAAGGTGTCTTATGGTTTTTGGTGATCATACAACAATCCAGTAATATGACAGGATACAAAATCAATGCACAGAAAGCAGTTTCTTTCTTATTACACTAACAATGAAATTGTAGAAAGGGAAATTAGAGAATTGATTCCATTTAAATAGCACTAAAAACCATAAGATACTTTGAAATAAAACTAACTGAAAGGGGAGTTAATTTTATCAATCAGAAGGAAGTTAAATGAGAAAAAAAAAGACAAGAATGGAATCTGTACTTTTCGGTTAGATTTGGATTTATCAGTAAGAGCTACACATATTGTATATACACACACATTATATACACTTATCTATATCTGTATATCTGTCTAAATCTATTAGATATAGATTGAGAAATGATAAAGAAACAGAGAAATAACTATAGACATACATGTACAAATTAGCATATATATTCTAGCATTGTCTGCTGAGCTATCCTAGAAGCAAGGATATATGAGCAACTATGAGCTCACCTAATGGTGAGATCTTTTTAAATGTCATTCACCAATGAAAAGTATCGTGGCTTCTTGATGAACTGGCTTATTTCAGGCCTGGAATGAAGAAAGTATCAGATAATCATTGAACATTATTTTGCATAAGAAAGATGATAACATAAAAGTGTTTTTGAAGTCAACCCCAAAGCCCTCCTAATCAAATATAGGAAGTTGGTAATCAAAATCAGTAATGATAGCCATGGGAGTATCAGTGGAATAAAACCTAATGGTAATGACTTAATGACAAATGAATAAAGTGATAGGATCAACAATGATAGTAATAAATAATGTATGATCCCATATAGATGTAGTAAATAAATGAATAAAAAATAAATAAATATGAAGGGAAAGGTATTCTTTACCTTGTGAAGTGAATTACTAATTATGAAAGGACAGGAAAATCAGTGAATGTTATTAATGGGTGAAAATTTAAGAAGGATATTTCCATTGTCCTAAAGCATATCCCACACTCAAATTACTTATTAATTACAAATGGAAAAACAGTAATGTTATAGTACAAAAATCTTGTGTACCCTACCTTAACCATATAGTCAAAATTATAATCTCTAATATTGGGTAAAACTTGTATCAGATGTCTCCTAATATAATGGACTGTGATATTTCCTTTAGCAATGCCCAACCCAAATTTAATCTTGAGGAGACATTAGACAAAAATAGAGAGATACTTTATAAAATTCCTGGTTTGTATGCTTTTAAAATACCCCAAATCAAGAAAGACAAAAGCTGAGGAATTCTTCTAATTTAAAGACAAGGGAGATAGGTCAATGAAACAGAATTCATGATCTAAATTGGATCCTGAATCAGGAAAATAAAAGTAAAAGTTGTTGTTGAGACATTACAGATTTGCATAAAAATTGGTTTAGATGATAGTATTTTCTAATTTTGATAATTGTATTGTGGTTACACAAAATTTCCTGTTTTTGGAAAATACACACTGAAGGATTTAGGAATAAAGGAGCAGGACATTTCCAGGGAACTTCCAAATGGTACAGAAAAAGAAAATGTGTGTGTATGTGTGTATTTCTGTATTTAGTGAAAATAGTAAACCAAAAAATCATAAATTGTAGAGTTGTTGAATCCGAGTAAAACTGTTCAAAATTTCCCAATACTAGTCAATATAATTTCTATAAGTTTAAGATTGTGTCAAAATAAAAAGTTACAGAAATAAAACTGGGGACAATAGACATAAGAATAAATGTATTAACTTCTTTTATAAAGCCATTGTGACCTATCACCAGAAGCCAGTGAGTTTCAATAATAATTACCTGCTAATAAAGTTGAGCATGATACATTGTGGTAACTAAAAGCAAATGAGCAATGAGAGAGATGAAAGTGCTTCTCTGGATGGCTGTGAAATGCAGTGATGATGCTATATTAAAGAGCCCTTTTATTTCCCAGTTGTGAATTATGTATTCTGAATAAAACCATTTGTTTTTCAATATGTTTTTATTAATTTTTTTATTCTCAAAACGCAATCTCATTCTTGATTAAATTGAATAAAGGGGAATATAAACCTATGATCCAGCTTATAAGGGTTGTCTGATACCAGCAGATGATTTGATTCAATGTCTGCATTTTAACTGCAGCCTCATCTGGTTTGGAATCACAAACTCGAAGGAGTGGAAAGGACCTTAAAGATTATCTTACTACCCTCCCCATTCAGTGCTTAAATTTCCCATTCACCTTCCTTGCCACATAAAACGTTACTAATTCTCCAAATATATTATTTTGGAAAAAAACATTGTGCTTAGATTAGTGAGAAGAGGGACGCCTGGGTGGCTCAGTTGGTTAAGCAGCTGCCTTCGGCTCAGGTCATGATCCCAGCGTCCTGGGATCGAGTCCCACATTGAGCTCCTTGCTCAGCGGGGAGCCTGCTTCTCCCTCTGCCTCTGCCTGCCATTCTGTCTGCCTGTGCTTGCTCTCTCCCCCTCTCTCTCTCTGATAAATAAATAAAAATCTTTAAAAAAAAAAAAAGATTAGTGAGAAGACTGTTCTGTTTTTAAATGGATGTCCACCCCCCCGAAGAAGTTAATAAAAATATTTTCCCTTAGAAAACTGCATTCTCCTTTCCTAAGAAAATGAAAATGTATCAGTAGGGCAATACTTAGGCAAACTGTTTATAAGACAGCCCCCCCGCCCCCGCCAGCCACACTGCATTATGACTGTCATGAATTTTTGTCTGGATAGTCTAGCCTAGATAGGCTTTTCTCTTTGTTTTATATTAAAAGTAAACTTTCACATAATTATTTTTGGTCTAGATTTTAATCCAAAGACAATTGTGTTGGATTTAAACATTACATCATACCTTCTTAACATTATTTTGTTACGGAGACTGGAGTGCTTGGTACATTTGTTTCTGAGATATTTTAAGTCTCCAGTCTTTATTTGTCAAATTTAGGGTCTAAATTGTTTGAGGAATATTCATTAGAAAGTAAAAAAATATGAAGTTAATAGTGAAGGACTGTGTCAGGGACTATTGACATCTATTAAAACGTCAGTATTTGTATCACTATTCTATATTTCTTCCTCTTTTGACTTAAGCAAGCCAAATCCAAATTCTGTTTTATATTTTGAAATAGTAGAAGTAGCTAATGACCCCTTTTCTCCTTTAACCACATTCATATTCCTTCTCTGATATTTTAATGAAGAAGCCCATTGTGATAATTTATAATTCAGAATATAGGTATTTTGAGCAAATACATGAGTTTATCTTTGGTATTTCTGGACTTGTGATTTTCCCTCTTTTTTTTTTTTTTAATGTTCTCTCTCTCTATTTCACATTTTCTTTGTGTCTTTTGTTTTTCCTTATAAAAGGAAACCTTATAAAAGTGACCTGAAATCATTCACCTTTAAATATAATTAACAAACACCTAAAATGTTATATACTTTAGGGTATTACTCATTTTAATGAGATCAAAAGTTTCAAGTAAAAGTATGTCCTCTCAGCCATAAGTTTGTAGATGGGATAAATACTTTTAATATAAAGTATTTTCCCTTTCCTTCTGAACTTAAAGACTATTGTTTACTCTGCTTTTGAAAAAACAATACTAGGGAAAATTGCATAATCAAGCTGATTAACAATTCATTAAAGTAGCTGGCACTTGCAGATGTCCAATTTAGGTCTCTTTGTCAGATAATCCTTTCAAAGATATATTCTGATTCTTATACACAGGATATGTAAAAATACTTTTATTGAAAGATCCAGGCATTTCAGAAATATATGAAATAAAACATCTAAAGTTTTATTAAAATCTCCCTACTTTTCTCTCAACCATGGATAATTTGATATTCAATTTGAGTACATTTCCTATGTATTTACTTGCATGAAATCTTTTACATATTTTTAAAATATGAATTGGAACATACTTTTCATACAGTTATACAACTTTTTCATATAAAAATGTTTTGGAGATAGGTCCATATTATTCAAGTTGCAGTGTGTTCCATATTAAGGATGTGCATAATCATTTTAACAACTTCTCTGAGGCAGGTGTTAAAATACAATCAAAGACCACTACAAATATACTGGTAGTAAAAAAAAAAAAAAGAAAGAAAAAAAATATATAGATTTTTATTGAGATTACTGCAGCTAGGGAGGATATACCTGTGAGCATTGGTAGGTTATTTAAAAATGAAGGGATAGGCTTATAGTTTTTAGATGTTTAATTGTTGAAAATACATGAAATGGTCATATAATGTCTTTTTTGTAGACTGTAATATATAGGTATGTACACATTCATGTATACTTACCCATATATGTGATTTGCTTTATTGTGTTATTAATTCTTCTGTCCTTTTTGTCTACTTGATTATTGTGTTTCATTTTTAGTTTATTTCCTCTTATAGCTGGCTTACTTCTTAAAAATATTAAACTCAGTAGCATTGCCAGGCAATGTCATAATGCTGATTGTTAGGGTATAAATAGTTCCAGGAGATTGTGTTCCCTTTGACATGCACATTAATTTTTTTCTTTATTTCAGAAAAAATTTTTTTCCTCTCTCTTTTTTAAAAGATTTTATTTATTTATTTATTTGACAGACAGAGATCATAAGTAGGCAGAGAGGCAAGCAGAGAGAGAGCAAGAAGCAGGCTCCCGGTCGAGCAGAGAGCCCGATGCGGGGCTCAACCCCAGGACTCTGGGATCATGACCTGAACTGAAGGCAGAAGCTTTAACCCACTGAGCCACCCAGGCTCCCCTATTTTTTTTCTCTTCTACTTTGAAAATTTGATCTGTTCCAACTTTTCCATTCTAATTTGCAGTTCACAGATTTGTGAATCTATGTTTTTTAAGTGGCTTAGCCAGTTATTTAATCTATCTGAACTGATTGTAAATAGTGAAAATTAAGTTCTTTTCTTTTTAATAAGTATATCGATAGTTTACTTTTCAAGTTCTCTTGTGCTTTCTAACACTTCTGTTAAAAGAATGAGTGGATGGTATTGATAATCCTAGTTTTAGTAGCATTGTTCTTATTTGGAGGGGTAATAATGTTTCCCATTTAGATTTATATGGATAACCTTTATTTGATCCTACTCACTTTCACTTTGTTTTAAAATCAGAAATTGGTGTTGCCATTTTTTAATTTACCTATTTATTTTTCTACTTTAGTAATGTCAAAAGTTTTACTAATGCATTTTTTAGTATTACAAGTACTAATAGTATAACCATCCATATATTCTGAGTTTACTATATTGATTATGGCATATTATTCTTTAAGTATTCCTATATTTAATTTATTAATATTTTATTTTTATTTGTAAATGTGTGATTAGTCAACCATTTTGTTTTATGATGGTATATTTAACAGCTTTGGAATGTTTCCATCTTTTTTTTTTTTTTTCCCTGTTCTGAATGTATTCATAGATATAGGGATTATCTGTTCATTTTGAGTTCAGTGAAATCCATTTGTAACTTTACTTGGGCCAGTTTCTTTGTTAGTGATTTTTTTCTCTTTCTTTTTGAAGTTCAGAAATTTTACCAGTATGTGGCTTAGTATTGATGAGCCCAGATCAGGTTTTCTGAGACATGATGTAATGCAGGTCAGCTTTTATTTCGGGAAATTTAAAAAAATAATATTAAAAAACTAAAAGTATTTTAAAATTCCATTTGTTTTATGTTCTTCCTCAGCTATCACTTTGAGTCTTTATTTTGACTTTTATTAATAAGCTCTCCTTCCTCCATGTGATCCTGTGTCTTTTTTTTTTTTTTTTTTTGTAATAAACATTTATTGCCTCACAGTTGTGAGAACAAGGTGTCTGCATGGCCATGCTCTCTCACTCTCTCTCTCTCTGAGACTCTAGGTAGAATTCTTCCCTGCTTCTTTTTCGCTGCTTTCAGGAGTGAGTAATTGTTGGAATTCCTTGGCTTGGAGCTGCATCAGTTTAATTTCTGCTTCCATCTCCGCATGGAGTTCTTCCTGAATGTCTTCACATCGTTTTCCCTGTGTGTGTCTGTGTCCAAATTTCCCCTTTCTGTAAGGATATCAGTCATATTAATTACATTAGGGCCCATCTTGACTTCATTTTTAACTTGATTGCCTTTTAGAGACTTTGTTTCCAAATAAGTTAGGACTTCAACGTGTCTTTTTTGGGAACACAGTTCAACCATAGCACATGCCAGAGTTGACCTTGGAAAAAGGGAGCGTATATACATGAGTTTACTGATACATGAGCTTTTAAAGGCAGATTACAGTTACTTTAATTGTTATGTCTTCCTCATGAATTTTCCCTTTCATTATTACATGGTGTCATTTTTCATTCTTGAGACAGTTTTTGACTTAAAGTTTTTTTTATCTGATGTATCCCTTCTTTCTTTTGGTTACCATTGTGTATAATACCTTTTTCTTTTACTTTCAGCATATTTGTGCCCTTAAATCCAAAGTAAGTTTTTTATAAATAGCATATAGTTGGATGTTATTATTACTTTTTAAAATCTGATTAACCATTCTGTCTTAGAATTGGGGAATGAAATCCATTTAGATTTAAAGTGATATTGTTAGAGAAGGATTTGCTATCTCCATTGTGGTGTTTTTGTTAGTCTCTTTGTTTTTTATCTTTCCCTGTCTTGCTTCTGTGTTTTGTTGACATTTAAAAAATTGACACCCTTTGATTGTTTTCTTTTTAATTTTGATTAACTTCTTTAGGTATTTTGTGTGTATGTTGTTACCTTTGGTCTTAAAATAAATATCTTATAGTTAAAACAGCCTCTTTTAAACTGATAACAACTTTAGTTCCATCACTTAGGAATTCTATACCTCTTCCCTTTTCTGTTTTCTCCTGTTATTGCCACAACTTATATCAATTCATATTGTGTGTCTTTTAACATATTTTAAAATCATAGTTATTTTAAACTTTGCATGGTTTTAACATTGTCAACTTTTGTACTAAGATTTATTTACCCCCATCATTACAGTAATACAGTATTCTTTGTCTATATATTTTAACTTTACCTCTGAATTTCATACTTTCTTATGCTGTCCTGTTGCTGTTTAGAGTCCTTTCATTTCAACTTGAAGAACTCCCTTTAGCATTTCCTATAAGATTGCTCTAATGTTGATGAATTCACTCAGCTTTTGTTCTTCTGGGACATTTTCCCTTCATTTTTGAAGGACAGTTTTGCCAGGTATAGTATTCTTTGTTGGTGCTTTTTAAAAAATTTATTATAATTTTTTTATTTCAGCACTTCGTCTCTTTTGGCCTACATAATTTTGAAAAAACCGTTTATTGTCTTATGGAGCGCTTCCCTTGTATATGACAAATATGACAAATTCCTCTTTTTTTTTTTTTTCCTGGCTTCAAAATACTTTTTAAATCTTTTAATAATTATGACGCATCTTGGTGTGCATTTCTTCTAGTTCATTATATTTCAAATCCTTTGAGCTTCCTGGATCTGGATGTTCATTTTCCTTACCTGTATTTGGGAAATGTTTAGCTATTATTTCTTTGAATAAGGACTAAGGAACTTTCTGGTCCTTTTTGTTTCTCTTTTCCTTCTGAAACTTCCATAATGCCTACTCTTGTCTTTTAATGGTGTCCTATGAGTTCCTTAAGATCTCTACTTTTTCTTTTAAAATCTTTACTCCTCTGACTGAACTGTTCACGATGGTCTGTCTTAAGTTTACCAATTCTTTTATCTGCCTAGTAGAGTCTGTTGTTGGAACTCATTGGTGACTTTTTCAGTTTACTCATTGTGTTCTTTGCTCTATGATTTGTTAGATCTTTTTTTATCATTTCTATTCTTAAAATTCTTACTATGTTCATGCATTATTCTCTTGACTTCAGTGAGCATCTTTATGACAGTTATTTTAAATTTTCTCTCATGTAAGTCATATAACTCCATTTCACTAGGATCAGTTTATTGAGACTTATTTTTGTTGCTTTGTTTGGGACATCTATGCCTGATTCTTCATTTTTTCTTGACTCTTTGTGTGGGTGTCTATACATTAGACAAGGGAGGCACCTCTCACAATCATTATAGACTTGACTTTTACAGGAGAAGTCTCCCTTTAATCAGCCCAGCCAGAGATTCTGGGGGTTTCTGCCAATTCTTTTCCTCTCCAGGGAGAAGAAGGCAGGTGTGGCTTTAGCCTTTTCAATTTGCGCTAAGCTGGGGGTGAAGAAGGTAAGCTATGGCATCTCAGACCAAACTGCCAATTCTGTTCTCTTCCATGCAGCTAGCCTATGCTGGACCTATCATAGTTCTAAGACTAGCAAAATAGATGCGAGTTCTTTCGGATGCCCATAGAATTTGGACTGTCAGATGACTGGATCAAGTCTTTCCCTCTCCAGAGGGAAGGTTGGAACTGGGCCTTTTTTTTTTTTTTTTCCTGCTCGCTCTCTGGTGAGCCAGGAATGGGGGGCAGGACCTATGGCATCTATTGGTCCATGCCATTGACTTCATTCTTTGTCAAGTGGCTAGACTATGCCTTTCCCATCAGAGATCCCAAACAGACAAAACAAAAGCCAATAGTCTGGAGAATACCTTCAGAAAAGTTGGTCATTGGATTTGCAAACCAACCCCTTCTCTCTCCTGAGAAAATCTGGATGCTGGGGTTCTCTTCCTGATTTTATGATGCTATGTTAGGGATATGAATTCTGGTGAGTGTGTCTTGAATCTTCCTAATAGCTTTGGTAAATTTGGTCTGACATTCATCTAAGGTACAGGAACTTTTCAGTGTCTGGATTTCTCACAAAAAAACCATAGATTTTTGCTAATCGGTATGTTTCTATAAGGAAAGAGAATACAGGTTTTCCTGCTCTGCCATCTTGCTTCAGCCATGTCTTTCTCTTCTTTGCTGCTTCTGGTAGAATCTTCATTTCTATGACCGTTTACTTGTAATCATTTCTTTCCTCATCTCTGATATAATATCCCATGCTCATATGTCACATACCCTTCTTAGTGTCCGTCACCCACTTTCCCCATCCCCTAACTCCCTCTCCTCCAGCAACCCTCAAGTTTGTTTCCTATGATTAAAAATCCCTTATGGTTTATCTCTCTATCTGGTTTTGTCTTGTTTTAATTTTCCTCTCTTCCCCTATGATCCTCTCTTTTGTTTCTTAAATCCTCTTATCAGTGAGATCATATGATAATTGTCTTTCTCTGATTGACTTATTTCACTTAGCATAGCACTCTCTACTTCCATCGATGTCATTGCAAATGGCAAGATTTCATTTTTTGTTGGTTGTGTAATATTACATTGTGTGTACCACATCTTTATCCATTCATCTATCCATAGACATCTGGACTCTTTCCAGATCTTGGCTTTTGTGGACAGTGCTGCTATAAACATTGTGGTTCATGTGCCCCTTCGGATCACTACATTTGTATCTTTGGGTTAAATACCCAGTAGTGCAATTGCTGGGTCCTAGGGTAGCTCTGTTTTCAACTTTTTTGAGGAACCTCCATACTATTTTCCAGAGTGGCTGCACCAGCTTGCATTCTTACCTACAGTGTAAGAGGGTTTCCCTTTCTCCACATCCTCACCAACATCTGTCATTTCCCAAATGGTTAATTTTAGCCATTCTAATAGGTATGAGGTGGTATCTTACAGTTTTGATTTGTGTTTCCCTAATGTGGAAACACATCATTTTTTCATATATCTGTTGGCCATTTGTATGTCTTCTTTGGAGAAATATCTGTTCATGTCTTCTTCCCATTTCTTGACTAGATTATTTGTTTTTTGGGTGTTGAGTTTGATAAGTTCTTCATAGATCTTGGACATTAACCCTTTATCTGATATGTCATTTGCAACTCTCTTCTCCCATTCTGTTAGTTGTCTTTGGTTTTGCCAGCTGTTTCCTTGGTTGTGCAAAAGCTTTTTATCTTGATGAATTCCCAATAGTTCATTTTTGCCTTTGTTTCCCTTGCCTTTGGAGACATGTCTCACAAGAAGTTGCTGTGACCGAGGTGGAAGAGGTTGTTGCCTGTATTCTGCTCTAGGATTTTGAAGGATTCCTGTATCATATTTAGGTCTTTCATCTACATGGAGTCTATTTTTATGTACAGTGTAAAGAAAATGGTCCATTTTCATTCTTCTGCATGTGGTTGTCCAATTTTCCCAACACCATTTGTTGAAGAGACTGTCTTTTTTCCATTAGATATTCTTTCCTGCTTTGTCAAAGTTTAGTTGACCATAGAGTTGAGGGTCTATTTATGGATTCTCTATTATGTTCCATTGATCTATGTGTGTGTTTTTGTGTTAGTACCATAGTGTCTTGATGGTTACAGCTTTGTAATAGAGCTTGGAGTCTGACACTGTGATGCCACCAGTTCTGGTTTTCTTTTTCAACGTTCTTCTATTTGGTGTCTTTTCTGGTTTCACACAAATGTTAGGATTATTTGTTCTAGCTCTATGAAAAAAGCTGATGGTATTTTGATAGGGATTGCATTGAATGTGTAGATTGCTCTAGGTAGCATAGACATTTTAACAATATTTGTTCTTCCAATCTGTAGACATGGAACGTTTTTCCATTTCTTTGTGTCTTCCTCACTTTCTTTCATGAGGGTTCTATAGTTTTCGGAGTACAGATTCTTTTCCTCTTTGGTTAGGTTTTTTACGTAGGTAGCTTATGGTTTTGGGTATAATTGTAAATGGGATCGACTCCTTAATTTCTCTTTTATTTGTGTCATTGTTAGTGTGTAGGAATGCAACTGATTTCTTTGCACTGTTTTTATATCCTGCCACATTGTTGAATTCTTGTATGAGTTCTAGCAAGTTTGGGGTGAAGTTCTTTAGGCTTTCCACATAGAATATCGTGTCTTCTGCAGAATGAGAGTTTGACTTCTTTGCTGATTCAGATGCCTTTTATTTCTTTTTGTTTTCTAATTACTGAGGCTAGGTCTTCTAGTACTATGTTGAACTAGCAGTGGTGATAGTGGACATCTCTGCCATGTTCTTGACCTTAGGGGCCATGCTTTCAGTTTTTTCCCCATCAAGAACAATAATTGCAATGGTCTTTCTGTATATGGCTTTCATGATATTGAAGTATGTATCCTCTATTCCTATGCTGTGAAGAGTTTTAATCAAGAAAGGTTCCTGGCCTTTGTCAAATGTTTTTTCCACATTTATTGATAGGATTATATGGTTCTTGTTCTTTCTTTTATATATGTAATGTGTCACATTGATTTATTTGTGGGTGTTGAGCTACCTTTGCAACTCAGGAATAAATCCACTGGGTTGTGGTGAATAATCCTTTTAATGTATGGTTGGATACTATTGGCTAGTATTTTGGTGAGATCCCTGATGAATCAGGGATATTGGTCTGTAATTCTCCTTTGGTGCGGTCTTTGGTTTTGGGATCAAGATAATGCTGTCATCATAGAAAGAGTTTGGAAGTTTTCCTTCCATTTTGATTTTCTGAAGCAGCTTCAGAAGAATAGGTATTAATTTTTCTTTAAGTGTTTGGTAGAATTCCCCTGGAAAGTCATCTGGCTTTGGGCTCTTGTTTGTTGGGAGATTTTTGATAACTGCTTTAGTTTCCTTGCTGGTTTATAGGTCTGTTCAGGTTTTCTGTTTCTTCCTGTTTTAGTTTTGGTAGTTTATATGTCTCTAGGAATGCATCCATTTCTTCCAGAGAGAAATTCTTTTTTTTTTTTTTTTTTAAAGATGTCTTGTTATGCCCTTCAACGGTTGAATGGATAAGGAAGATGTGATCCATATATACTATGGAGTATTATGCCTCCATCAGAAAGGATGAATATCCAACTTTTGTATCAACATGGACAGCATGAAAGAGATTATGCTGAGTGAAATAAGTCAAGCAGAGAGTCAATTATCGTGTGGTTTCGCTTATTTGTGGAGCGTAAGGAATAACATGGAGGACATAGGAAATGGAGAGAAGGCAGTTGGGGAAAACTAGAGGGGGAGACGAACATTGAAAGACTGTAGACTCTGAAAAACAATCTGAGGGTTTTAGAGGGGTGGTGGGTGGGGGATTGAGTGAGCCTGGTGGTGGGTATTATGGATGGCACGTATTGCATGGAGCACTGGGTGTGGTCCATAAACAATGAATTCTGGAAGACTGAAAAGAAATTAAAAAAATAAATAGAAAATTTTGAAAAAGATGTCTTGTTATTTCAAATATTAATTTGTCATGCTGCATTCAGTCACAATTTTCATCTTTTCCATGGCAATAAATTTTTCTTGTGTTACTCATCTGAAATTTACTTTCTTATACCACTTGTAGTTTTCTCATATGCTATAACTATATTGACCCTGTGCATTTCTTTTTAAATTTTACACATTTGATTGAAGTAAATTCTTGAACTCATATTTGCAGGAGGATCACATGGGGATCAGGGTACAGCCATGTTTCATAGTACCAGGTATTGTTTTCTGGTTTATAATGAGGATTATTTTGTATCGGGTTTAGGTGTGAGTAAATTCCTTTGGTTCTTGTTTTTGGCTGGCCCACAGAGATTGGACACTATAGGGCTGCTGACAATGCAGAATATCTCCCTTTTCCTCTGCCTTGCTGACGGTCTGTTTTCTGTAAATATGTCTTGCCGCTGCAATTCCTCTGTCAGGTTGACCTCCTTGGTATCAACTTGTTGCCAGTCAAAGTCCAGGAAGATTCCTGCCACCAGTTTGGTCTTATTGTGTAAATAACAAATTGCTAGATTTCTCTTAATAGTATATTTCTTAATTTGAAGTAAAAATGCTTGCTCCCTTGGATTTTGATTCATATTCCCTTAATTACAAAAAAGATAAAGACTTTTTTTGTATTTTAGTGGATTTTTTATATTTTTCTTTGGACAATTAACATTTTAAATCTTTTGTCATCATTTTTCTTTTCTTTTTTTAAATCTATAACATTTAATAAAAATACTAATACTTTGCCATCTTTATTATAAATATTTTTTCACAAGGTTTATCATTTATATCTGAATTTTGTTTATATTTATTCATTATTAACTTTTTTCAAACTTAGATTTCTGTTCATCTTTTTCTTTAGTATTTTTGTATTTACTTTATGCTGAGGTTAAGCATCATTGATGAAAATTAAATGGGCTCTTATGTATGTTTTTTTCCCCAGTAAATTTATGGTGTTCTTAAAAACCACTTATGTCTTTAACTCATCTGACCTAACATTATCAATCTTTATACATCTGTAGTATTTATTTAACATACTAACAATAATGAGTTGTGTTCATAGTAGCCTATGAACTACTACATAGTAGTGAAACAGAAAATTCTTTCACTTTAATTGTTATATATTATGTATCCTATCAATTGTAGTTGTATTTCATCATTTCACTAGATTACAAACAAAAACATGAACAAATAATAAAAACTCAAAAGCAAAGTTTTCACCAAGTTATAAAAGTTTTTTTCCCTAAAATACTAATTTCAGCATCCATATTTTGATACTGACTTTTTAAATGTATTGATCCTACAGGTCATTGACATAAATTCAGAAGCAAAGCATTCTAGTAATGTTTCAACCTTCTTGGCCCCATGCTGGTTTTCCTCACTGCATTTTACTTCCTTCTTTATTGTCTATTCTGCGTCACCAGTTTTAGCAGATGCATGTGGATCATCAGGCTCACTGCTTTCCTCCTGACATTAACAGTGTTTATAGATCTGATGTGATTGCTTACCTATAAACTGGTAAAAATATCCTGTGCATTCTATATAACATAGTCCTAGCTTTAAAATATTCACCTAGCAAAAGTGACTTCAAAAAGACATTACTTTCTGACTTAGTGCAGTGAGGAGAAAGAAATTCACAGTTAAGGATCAAACTTGAAAAACTCAAACACAATAGAACACTGAGCAGATAGCATTAAGGTGGCACCCCATTGAGACTAGGTACAGGAGGCTTTGAGCCTTGACTGTAAACTTGTGTTGACTTTGTGCAGAGCCTACATTTTATTTTATGAGTCTTCTGATGTGAATCTTATTTCTCATTTTACCCTATTTAAATTACTAGGAAACCTTGTTCTATGCCTGAAGCCTCTTGTATATCTGTGTTCAGTGGAGCTAAACCTGTGATTCTTTTATTTTATTTTATTTTTAATTTATAGTGTTTGAGGGCATTCCTGTGTATTACTCTTTTCAAGATTTTTAAGGCCTTTATGAGAATCTCCCTGAAGAATCATCCTTTCAAAAGATGATGACTTGTTTTCCCCAAATGCAGGACTTCTGGAGGTCCTGAGTTGTCTCATTAGATGATTAGCTTAGATGTGATTGTTCACATTTGAATTGTTGTAACCTGACCTCTTTTCACCCTCCTGCAGCTGGATTCCTCTACCAGTCCACTTAACCAACTCCATCATTGTCTCAACCCACTTTTGGCTTATGTGTTAATTATTCAAGTCAGTTATTCAATGGCTTATTTACATGGCTTATCTTGCCCATCCTTTTGAGTCTGAAATGTGACTGGAATTTCTCCCACCAACTGGGTTTCTTTCTTTCACCCAACCCTGTCTTTTGCTTGGGCATACTTTTTCTTTTTCCAAGAAATTCTTGCCATAAATCAGATAAGAAAAACAAAGATTGTCTGGTAATCAGTTAAAAACAAAAAGATATGAAAGATGTATATCAGTGTTTTTTTTTTCTTCTTAAAGATTTTATTTATTTATTTGACAGACAGAGATCACAAGTAGGCAGAGAGGCAGGCAGAGAGAGAGAGGGGGAAGCAGGCTCCCTGCTGAGCAGCAAGCCCAATGCGGGGTGCGATCCCAGGACCCAGAGATCATGACCTGAGCCGAAGGCAGAGGCTTGACCCTCTGAGCCACCCAGGCACCCCAAGATCAGTGTTTTGATGAACAATCAGACTTGCATAAACCCCACAGCATTTCTTCCAGCAACAATGAGGAAGATGTGTGTTCAGTGTGGCTTCTTTTCAGACCATGGTTGGCTGTGGGAAGCTGGAGGCAGTCAGCCAAGCTAAAAATCATTAGTTAATGATATTTTTGATATTATGTATTGTTTCAATATTATATCATTATTGTAATGATAGTTTTTGATATTATTTATATTTTTGGTTCTGTTTGTCTCTCTTGCATATTTTGTTTTGTGATTTTTTTTTTCTTTTTCTGTTAGTGTCATATAGTTCCCTTTAGGGGCTATCTGAAAGACATCACTGAAATTTGTTTATATTTTTCCTTTATAAATAGGAGACCTGCAAGTTTGCTTTCACTCTACTTAGGTGAATACCTTCTATATTAACTGTAAGTTTCTCCATGTTGCCAAGGTTGAAGATGTATGTTAAAGAAGAGATTTATAAAAATATTTTTAAATATTGGACTCGTTACAAACTCTGAAAGTTGAGGCATTAATAAGAGACAGAGGACTCTGGCACCTACATTTTACGTAGAGTAGAGGTAAGCAGAGGGATTCAACAAAGTAACTTAATACGATCTTGTACAGCCTTTGTCTTTACCAGAAAAGATATCTATCATAGTTGTTGGTTCCTGCTTCCTTTTGCCCAAACACTGAGATTTTCTCACTATAGTAAGGCTTCTTTCCTCATCCTGATACTAGTTGTAGACATCCAAAGATTTTTACCAGTGGCTGAAATACCGAGGTATAACAACTCAAGTTAGGTACCAGAGAATGTTATTTAGCAGACCCAAGAAGAAGAGCATGAGCTCAATTAACTCATTTTTACTGACACTGAAGATGATGAGCTGTATGTATGTATGTTTTTGTGTTTGTATTGTATGTATAATAATGGCTAATATGAGTGAGAACAAAGGGCAAAATCTTTTGTAATTCATCAATAGATGTGTCACCTGAGGACCAAAAAGAACTTTGGCACATCATAGTACATTTGAGGAATGTGTCACCACAGAGGCAAATTCTTTGTTTATAATTGTTGTTAGACAAAGACAGAATATCTAAGTCTGGACAAAGTCAACATTCCTGGAACTAAACACTGTGATACTGGGAAATGATTTATGCTGGGAAGAAACTTGGACTGTTATCAATAAATCCTGACAAAGCAGAACACTCTGCTATAGATTATAAGGTAGATCTTGCCAAAGTGAATTAACTGGCCCCAAATCTGTAAATAACCATATTTTCAGAAGACATACACATTTTAAGCAACTTGAGAAACCCAGGACAACCTATGAATGGAGAAAATGTTCAAAATCTTTGGATAATGAAATTTGCATAAATAATGGGTTGTTTTTACAATGTCAGATTTAAGAGTTTTACCTCTCCATGTGATTTCCTGATGACTCTCCCAAGTCCCAGACCTGCATTTTCAAGTTCTCATGGCATTTTTCGTATGGGTGGGATTTGCTAATGTTGCTAACACAAAGTATACCAATTCCACTCATCATTTTCACCCCACAGTTTAGCTCTTCCTTTTGATTTCTTGCTGATGGTTTCCGATATTCATTTTTAGTCACAGAAGCTCAAGACCTCTGAGTGCTCTTTGATTTATCTCTCTCCTTTTCCCCATTACCAGTGATTCATCAGGGGCTGTCAATTCCTTTTCCCTACTGTCTCACACTGCCTTTGCTTCTTTGCATTACCCCAGCCCTAGTTAACAGTCGTATTACTGCTTACCTAAACTACTGCTATAACTCTTCTCCCTGGCTCCAGTCTCACTTCTAATCTACTCATTCTGCATTTGGCTGCCAAATTAATCTTCCTAAAGTACAGCTTTGATTATGTCACTCCTGCTCAATAACCTTCAAATCTCTCTTCTTTGCCTACCAAATAAAGTTCAAACTTTTTAACCTTTGACATTATGATCTAGGCTTATTTTTATGGGTTTAGCATTAAATATTTTTCTCTCGTTGAAACTCTGAACAAACTGAACAAATGAACTTTCTACATCAGGCCTGGAAACATCTTTCCACCAAAGGTTTTAGTATTTTTTCCTGCCTGGAATGTTTTTAATGCTACCTATTAAAATCCTCATCAGCTCTTCAGGGGAGTTTTGTCTTTCACTGAAGGATCTTGGATACACAGGCTGGAATATCCTCATAAACACACATGAAGGCCCTTAAGGCTTGGAGTGAAGACAAAGGTAGAAAGATAATAGGAGAAAATGGAGTAGTAGGGGCTGGAAGCCAGAAGTAAGGAAGTCTGGAAAGTCAGAGAACTCTGAATTTGAATTTGATATTCCAGTTCATTGTGAAGTTATGCTTATAAAGATAGGTTGATAAAACACATTTAATAGTCTAATTTCTAAATATTCATGGATATGTATGCCTCCATTTATATTCTTTCTCTGGGTCTTAAAAATATGAGAAGCAGGTTTGCTTTTTACCCTAAAACTCAAGGTTTGAGCACAGTTGTCTTTCATCTGGCACATCTTTATTAATATTTGTTGACTGTATGAGGTAGTCTGCTCTTCTTTCTTTGAAATTCCAGAGCATTTATATATAAATTATGTCCCTTTCCTCTGGTGCTAATCACAGTGCACTTTAATATTTTGCATTTTGTGTATGATACTGTCTTGCCATCTACATGGGAATCTCTGTGAGAGAAGTATATGCTATGCTCTAGGTCCTATGTTGCTCACATAGTAATGGAAGTTAGAAAAATTTATTTGATGAAAGACAGAAACCCAGAGTTTGTTTTAGAAGAGATATTTAGACTTAGGGATTTGAGAGCTGGAAGATACCTCAGAGACTAAGAAAGTGACTCCAGAAGAGGGATAGCTCATCCAGATCTCGTGACTATTACTAGCAGCTGTGGAGCTGGAACTTAAACATTCTGATGACTTCTCCAAGTACAGGATATGTTCGCACATTGTGTTAAAAATTTATCAGGAATTGTCACTAAGAAAGACATGGCATTAATATCATAAATAACATTGCTCCTTTTCATGAATGCTGCAGTCAATTTGTGAAGTAGAGTAAAGATATTAAGCTTATAAAAACTGAAACTTTCTAAAGGACCCTAGTTGTTCACATTCATAATTGACACACATTGAAAATTTAGCCAAGTGTGTACCCAGTGTTGACATACAGTTTATCCAGATGACAGAGGGATTATGTTGCAGCAGTTGTCTTCATAAAGATTGAGTATTGATGCCACTTAGAATATCCAACCTGACTATGTTTGTATAGGGTGTTACTGTGAGGAAATATTGTCAGGTTAGGGTAATTTCTGTAGCAGTAAGGCACTTGAAAAAGACTGTTTACAACCCCTAAAATCTGTTTAAGCATATGAACCATGATACTCTAAAATCTGTTTGAACATATGAATCAGAAAACTTTTGCCCTTAGTGACACATATATATTTTATATATTTCAATAACCTTATTTAATGGGGAAACATACGGTTTGAAATTGTAATGGTCTGTGAGATGAATCTCTATACTGGTCCCGTAGCACTTTGATAAGTCACTTACTTAGGAAAATAAAACATAGTCATATTTCATTGTTTCAATCTATTACCAAAATAAAATAAGTTTAAAGTGTTTGGCAATGTATACACATCACTGTGTTTAGAAAATTTCAAGGGAAGGAAGAAAACTTGGTGGTTAGCACAATGTAGCAGTCATTTCCAAGAGGGAAGTTTCCTTCTAGCAGGTTGATACTGTGAGAACACTTAGCCTAAGTGCTATATACATGTGGCACATTTATAAACTGAATTTTATTATTTTATTTCTAACAGGTTCAGATATCCTCCCTCCTTGATAATATTCATATGTGAAGTAAGAGGGGGGTAGAATTAGAAGTATTTCTGAAACATGTCGATGTGACTATAAAGCTAGGTGTCTTGATACCTCACCTGACTGGATACTTTAAAATCAAAAAGTAAGTCATTCTTGCCTAGGATGAGAGTATGAGGTTGCTCATCTTGAACAGGAAGATAAATCTTTGGCATCTGTTTTTAATTTTGACTGGATGATACCAAAATACATTAAACAACAATAGGAAAAAAGAAAGGTAGATTAAGGGAGTGTTCACATTGGTGATTTCAGTCATTCAAACATGCAGATTCTCAAGTAAAATGTCCTTAGATGGTGCTGAAGTGTGAGGATTTTGAACTTGATATGGCTTGAAACAAGGCTGCTGAAGTGCCATGCTAGGATGGAAACAACACTAGAATGGATGCATTTCCAGGGCGTGTTTACAGCACACCTTGCTGAGACTGTGGCTAAGGGAAATGGAACAAAGCTCTTGGGGCAGGTATGGGAGCATTGCCACATATCCTTCTGCTCCCTGGAGTAGCAACCCCGTCTCCAGCTATGTAGCTGCTATCCTGAGGTCCCTCAGCACAGCTTGCTATCTCAGGTATCAGACTGTACACCTGCTGGGAAGTGGTTACATAAGCCTCAGGAGTCTCCTGTGCAAATCTAGGGAGCCACTAATTGTGTCTTTTCCCATCTAACTTAGACACCTGCTTCCTTTTCACTTGGCTGATCTCCACCTATGCCTTGAAACTAATGACTTCAGTGTGATCCCATCTTTTTCAGTTACCCTCCTGATATTGTAATTAAATGATACCCTGGTATGCTTTCTGCCACGGCAAAGGATTCAACTTCAATTTTGGACCTGATTGCTCAGCATTTAGATATTAGGGTACCAAAAGACTTCTCTGTGAGGGGAGCGCAAGGAAAATCAAGTTCAGATGAAATAGCACAAATAAAATTAATTAAAATTAATTTTAATGTTGCAAAGTTCTGATTTATTGAATTTCATTATTTGAAAATTAGATATTTTTATTAAGTAATGGTTAATATGCTTCTGTGTGTAATTATTTCACATGAAATATGACACAACATGGAGAAAATGGGAAAAAAAGTGATAAATGCCAACCTGGACACATAATTATAGCTGTGCTATGAATGCTGTCTCTGGCTCTAGACTGCCTGGGTTTGAATATTCTCTCTTCTACTGATTCGCTGTGTGACTTAAGCAAGTAACTTAACATCTTTGTGATATACATCTTCATGTATAAAGTGACAAGAAGGATGGTACATGTCCCATGGGGTTTCTGTAGGCTTAAATGAGGTAAGACATTTAAAATGACTGGCACATAAAGAATGTTAAATAACCCTTTGGAAAAAGAAGAATTATTTCGTTCTACTTTTCCTGGTGTTCTTTTGTATAAATTATATTTTGGTTACATTTTGTTTTAATTATGTAAAATTATACACAACTCCATGTGTGACATGTTTTTCTAAACAATTATTTTAAAGAACTAAATAATTTCCAGTTGAACATAGGTGGTGTAATATAACCATTTTCTGCTTAGCGAAGTTATTTACCTTGTTGTAGTGTACCATGAATTGATATATCTCTTTTTAGATAAAGTAGTTTTCATAATTGAATTTGTATAAGTGGAATTTCTGGGTTAAATGGTATGACTATTTTAGAGAGTTTTTAAATGTTTGGTTTTCTAAAATGTAGCAGCATTTTAAATTTCCACTACTATGTATGATCATTCAAATTTAAATGACACTTAAATAATGCAGTGGGATATAGTTTAATTGCTTTATGTTATTAGTAAATAGAGGAAACTTATTTGAAAAATATCTGCCTGTTTGAATGTACTATGTTCCAAAAAAGGATTGAGCAAGATGACAGGGAAATGTTTAAATTGAAACTAATGCAAGTTAATCAGTTTAAATATTAAGCATTACTTTTTTAGCATGGGGGGGCAAAAACTTAAAATTTCTTACAATCTAATTCTTCTTAAATCTTTTTTAAAAAAGATTTTATTTATTTGACAGAGAGAGATCACAAGTAGGGAGAGAGGCAGGCAGAGAGAGAGAGAGAGGGAGAAGCTGGCTCCCCACTAAGCAGAGAGCCTGATGCAGGGCTTAGATCATGACCTGAGCCAAAGGTAGAGGCTTAACCCACTGAGCCATCCAGGCACCTCTGATTCTTCTTAAATCTTAACTTAGTTTAATGGTTTTCTGATATTGTTTTAAAGATTTATAATTGTGTATTTCTTTTTTTTTTCCCAATTTATTTATTTTCAGAAAAACAGTATTCATTATTTTTTCACCACACCCAGTGCTCCATGCAAGCCGTGCCCTCTATAATACCCACCACCTGGTACCCCAACCTCCCACCCCCCGCCACTTCAAACCCCTCAGACTGTTTTTCAGAGTCCATAGTCTCTCATGGTTCACCTCCCCTTCCAATTTACCCAAACTCCCTACTCCTCTCTAACGCCCCTTGTCCTCCATGCTATTTGTTATGCTCCACAAATAAGTGAAACCATATAATAATTGACTCTCTCTGCTTGACTTATTTCACTCAGCATAATCTCTTCCAGTCCCGTCCATGTTGCTACAAAAGTTGGGTATTCATCCTTTCTGATGGAGGCATAGTACTCCATAGTGTATATGGACCAAATCTTCCTTATCCATTCATCCGTTGAAGGGCATCTTGGTTCTTTCCATAGTTTGGCGACCGTGGCCATTGCTGCTATAAACATTGGGGTACAGATGGCCCTTCTTTTCACGACATCTGTGTCTTTGGGGTAAATACCCAGGAGTGCAATTGCAGGGTCATAGGGAAGCTCTATTTTTAATTTCTTGAGGAATCTCCACACTGTTCTCCAAAGAGGCTGCACCAACTTGCATTCCCACCAACAGTGTAAGAGGGTTCCCCTTTCTCCACATCCTCTCCAACACATGTTGTTTCCTGTTTTGTTAATTTTGGCCATTCTAATTATTTCCTGAGTTTCCTACTTTGCGATCTGTTTAGTGTTTTCCATTTTCGTGCAGTTTCATTTCTGATTTCTCTTCTTCATTCACTCAACAAATATTTCTTGGGCATCACTGTTTGCTAGGTTCTTAGAGTACAGAAGCGAATAAGAAACTGTCCTTGTCCCCAAAGAACTCTCAATCTAGTGTGGTAGAGACACAAGTGACAGAGGGATGTGGTCAGTAGAAGGTTGTCTGACATAGCAGGTGAGCCAAGGCCTGGGAGAGAAGAAATTGCCTAGTTAAAGAGGGTGAGATGGGAGACATTAAAAAAAGAGGAGATAACATGTCACAACTTCATGTCTTGCAAGGAAAAGTTGCTTCTATTCTAATATATTCTATTTAAAACCAAAACCATTTCATAACTGCAGAAATTATGTTAGCACTCCTTACACGTTATACTCTGCAGCTTGTGGGGCCATGTGATAACAAGTACTTTAAGTCTTAGCTCTTCTCATTGACAAGATCGATGTCCTCAAGTGAAGTCAGAGCAAGCAGGGGACTATTGCCAGTATCTCTGGTATTGAGATTTCATCTGAAGTCTAATCTCCCAACCCTCTATAAGCCTGTTGTGAATAGCGTCGCCTTTTTACACCTCCCTGGACCCCACGTGCCTTTAAAAGGAATACATTACATAAATGCAAGTACATGATCTTTATCCCTGGTTTGGAAATTCGTTCTAAGTCTCTGTATCATTTCCTGCCATTATAATCTAGGATGAGCAACAGGTCACTCTTGCCCTCTAGTCCCATCTAAAGTTGGCAGTTTTAGCAATAAAAATGCAGAAAAAAATTGAATTTCAGATTAAAAATGAATAATTTTTTAGCATAAATATGCATCTTTCTGTATTAGGGACATACACTGAGAAGTTATTGTTTTATTCATTCATTGCTTTATCTTTAGTTAAAATTTAACTAGGCATCCTCTATTTAATCTGGCAATTCTAATCCAGTCTTTAGAGCTGAATTTACTCAAACTGCTCCTACCACGACTGTCTGCTCTTTACTCTACCTTTCAAGAGCTAAATATTCTATAAAGGAGAGCTCTTCCCAAGTGGGAACGGTCACTGGATTCATCTAAAGTAGTAGCATGGAGGGGAAAGAGAGTAATAAGAAAATAAAATACAAAGAAATTATCCCTTGAGAAAGAAAGAACTTCCTTACTTCATTCCACCCACAGAAGCTCCTCCTTTCTATAAACTGTGCTTTTAAACAATAGAAGTGACTTAAACTAGAGGTTAGTTGTATTATCAAAGATAGATTTTCTAAGATTCTATCTTGTATTACAACTGCAAAGTAAGCCAAAACAGACATAGAGGTGAAATGAAAGATACCTCTTCCCTAGATTGGTTTGTTGATAAAAAAGTGAGAAATAGTAGCTTTCAGTATTCCCTCAAGTAGTGCTGCTCTGCTAAAGTGTAATATTTGGGACTCATATGACTTAGGATACAGGCAGGCAGGCAGCATGCGTAAGGTCCTAGAATATTCATTTTGACCTCTTACAGAGTGTAATTGCTGAGAAGTGGGATTCACAGTTATAAAGACTCTTTGCTAGTGACAAGTTCCAGGGTGGCCTAAATCATAGAGGTGGGACCATATACCAAAGACTGAAAGAACAAAGTCAGACAGGAATCAAAGTATAGCATTATGTACCTGGGCCCTGGGTGGGGCTGTGTGGCAGGATAGTCTTTACTTACATGTGACCTGACTTTGGGGTACAAATGGCCTTTAAGTTTCTGAAGATGTTTTAGCACAAAAAGAAGAAAGTCTGTATTCACCTATCACCCTGAGCAAAGATTTAGCAGATGAAACCACAAGTGTTTTACTCAAAAGAACATGAGGGAAAGATCGGAGTTGGTTAAATGTTTCATTTGTTCCTCATAAAAATCTCTAGTCAAGGACATTCCAGGACCTTTATAGATTTTATACAACATTCAGTATTTGAAAGAAAATTTTCCATTGCTTCTGTCTATTCTTAGATGTTTATACTTAACTCAAGCCTAATAATTTAAAATACACTACACACTATACAATCCTGAATGCCGGTTTGTAAATACTTGAGTATTTTTATCAACAATTTATTACTTGAGTCCTTTATTTATTATGGGTAAATGGTTGTATGCTTCACACTCATTTCTTGTGCAAAGAAAATTCTCAACTATGCAAAAACCAGAAAATTATACAGTACAATGCCACTGGATTTCAAAGGAGGAAACAAAATTAAAAGCTGAAAATAGAGAATCATACTATAAAAGGACTTGTAATATATATTAATGCCAATTAACTTTTTGTTACGTCTAAATGATTGTTTTAGATATAATTTCATATAAATATTTAAAAAATATTTTGTCACTGAATTGTAGTGATGTAGATAGGAAGTAGAGAAGTGGGCAAGAAGAAACAAGGAGGTAGAATCAGAAGAGCCATCTCAGCTTTGGTATTGACAATCAAAGATATGTAGATGGAAGTATACTTTTAAAAAATTTTAAACCATTTATCTTCTTTATCCCTGAAACTTTAAATTAATAAATGCACCATGCAACTAAAGACAAAATAGAAGAAATACAAAGTCTTTGAATGCTCAAAGTCTTAAGGGAACACACACCAAATTTTTTATAGTATTCAAAAATAAAATACCTGTACTCTTCTCAAAATTGAAATTGAGATTACATGCTCTGTAATCCAAAAGTAATACTAAAAACTTAAATGAGAAACCATTTAAAACTTAAAATATTCTGAAAGTACTTGTTAATAAAAATGGACAGCTAACGTAGTGTCAAGGACTCTTAATACATATTTTGTGAATGTTGTTTCCATTCAAGAGACTGTCACATTTTTATGGAGTTGGTGATGGTCAAATATAAGATAAATGTTGAAAAATCAATTGTTTTTCAAAAAGTGGTGACCATTAGAAGATATAATGTGAAGCATTGTTTAAACTAAAGAGCAGTGTTTATACTCAGTACTCATATATTATTTAGAAATAACCCTAACAAGGAAATGGGTAAGGCCTATAGAGAACTTTATAAAATTTTACTGAAAGAGATAAAATATTTAGATAAATAGAGATCTATACCATGTTTCTGAATGCAAAGCCTGAATATTATAAAGATAACTTTTCAAATTAATGTGTGGCTTATAATGGGACATAATGTTCTTAGAACATAGTCAACCTCTCTTTATGTCATTTTGGTTCTACTTATGCTTCTGCTGTCAAATGTAATTATTAAAGATTTTTCTGTGATTGTACCCTGAGTAATATTACTGAATCATTAAGTAATAATTTTTCAGTTATGCCTTGGAATATCATATGCCACTTTAAAATATATGTGCTGGGAGGGGAGTGGAGATCAAAACCCATGAAGCTCTCTATTGCATAAAAATAAAGAATATTATGGGATTACTCTGAATGGATGATTTGCCAGATAACAATTCCCTTTATTGCTGTCATATATTACTTAAAATCTTGCCAAAAATAAAGAATTTCCAATTTTAAAGGGCCTATTGAAGAAGACCTGCAGTTCCTTTACCAAAGCAGGTGAATTAAATGGTTGGGACGGTCTGATATTCATTGCCTTGGGAGCAGCAATTGTGACCTCACTCTGCACTTCTAGGTCTTCCCCAAAGTGGACAGCGTTGCAGCCCAAGCAAGGCTCAGACAGGTAGGCAGCGATCTCAAGAGTTTATCTAAATGTCAACCATTTCCTGAAGGTCTCTGTATACAAGAGAACCTATCTCTAAGACAGAGAGGAGTGCTAAAAAGGAGCAGTCATGTAATCGAATTTTTCCTACTTGAAGCCTGTTTCTAGAGTAGCCTTGTGTTTTAAAAGAAGACATACACATGTGTTGGTCAGAGAAGATGAAGAAGGAGTATAGCTCTGCCAGCAAGTTTAGCTCTCTGAACATCTGGACTTAAAAGCCTTTGTGGGGAACAGGTGGACAGTTACAACAAAGCATCTTTCCTTGGGATCCTTTAATGAAATAAATCTCACCTTGTTCTCCATCACAGCCTCATATTAGTTTACTTCATATCTCTTATCACCACATGGTTAATTCTTATTTCACATGTTTGGTTGGATTTGTTTTCTCCCAACAGATTCTAACTTTCCTGATGCAAAAATCATACCTTGTTTACCATTGTATTCTTAGCTTTTGGCAAGGTGGCTGAACCAGAGTAGATAAAAGTATGTATTAAAGAAATGAATGAATAAGTGAATAAAACAAACAATAAAAAGTTGGACTATTTAACAGATAGTATAGACAAATTTGGCTGTTTGGGAAAAACAAAGAAAAAACCCTAATGTTAATCACATGATCTTTCTCAACAACATAGATTTGTAATCTGAGTAACTTGTTACTAAAATACACAAAGGAAGTGGATAGATTGTCGCAAGATTTTGTAAATGTATGTGGTGTAACCTGACTGAAAATACAAACTACGTGTTCTACGTGAGATTCACTTGAAGGATTCTTGAATGCACTGTGAAATCCTGCATTCCTCAAGATCAGCTGAGACTGAGGAGTGATGATACCACTGAGCAGCCTGTCCTGAGAAACTTCCCACACACATTAGGGCATCTGCAGCAAGGAAATTAATAGTTGTTTGAGTCTCATATTAAAAGTCATGAACACAGAGGCCCTCACCTGCAGCAGTAATTTTTCACTGAGGTGTTTTTTCCTTGGGCAGCTCTGTATACCAAGGAAGCTCTGGGGAAGAGTGAAGACAACAGTGTGGTGGGACAAGGTACTTAACTTGTTGATATTTATGCCCTTGAGTCATCTGCTTTCTCCCTTGAATGTGGATGGAACCTGTGATTTCTCTTAAACAATAGAATATGGCAGAGGGAATGGATGTCAGTCATCCCATGATTACATAACATTATATGGGACAGTTTTCACTGGCTTGAAAAGTGACTTGTAAAGTACCTATGGAGAGAGCCTTGTAGCAGGGAACTACAGATTACTTTTTGAGGCTTCTAACCCACTACCAGCAAGAAACCAAAGCCCTCTGTTCTATAGCAACAAGGAGATGAATTCTGCCAACAGCCTGAGGGAGCTTCAAAGCAGACTCTGTCCCAGTTGAACCTCCAGATGAGAAGGCAGCCTGGCTGACACCTTGATTACAGACAGTGAGTTGCAGGGGAGAGGTCCTAGTTAAGCTGTGTCTGGTCTCTGACCAATAGGCACTGTATATAGTAAATGTGTTGCTATTTTTAGCCACTAAGTTTCTGGTAATTTGTCAGACAGCATAGAAAACTAATTTGTACAGATTGATGAATTTAATAATTTAAAGATGTTCATTGAGTCTCCTGAGAAGGATTGAATAAACCAGTTATGCCTTTATGTCCAAAACCTGTTGATTGTTAAATAAATTGTGATACAATTAAATGAATATTCAAAAAAAATACACTCGGTGAAGATTTAATGACATTAGGAAATGCTTGCTATATTGGTAATTTAAAGCTCTCTAAATCCAAAAATAACTCTAACAATATTCAGTAGTTGTATTAACTATTGTATCTGGACCACAGGGTTATTTTCTGCCTTATCTTTTTCTAAAATTTTCACATTCAGAAAGTATTTTAAATACACAGAAAATATCTTGTTCTTCATTTCATTTTTGGCTACATATTAAATCCTTCTCTATTTGGTGAGTGACAGATCCACTTCACAATTCCCTTTTTGGAGTGAGTGAGTTAGTTGTGTTGAATAAACCTGAAATCTGGTTTGGTTGAGAAAAGCAGTTCCATCAATTAGAAGTGCTGTAACTGTCTTTGGAAAGCTGTGAACTGCTCTGTTTCTAATTTTTCTATCTGAAAAATCTGAATACTATCAAAGTAGACTTATCTTTTGAGACTCTTCAAAAAATTAAATAAGTTAATAGATAAAGGACTTAAGAGTATTTGACAAATAATCAAAACCAAATGTTTTAGTTCCCTTTAACAACAACAACAATAAACAAACAAAAACAAAAACACTTCAGGAAGTGAAGGCAAGGATATCAAGCCCCTTCAAATTCTCTCACTTTTCAGCAGATAGCTTAGAACTAATGAATTCCAATTATATCTCCACATATAAATCAAATGATGGGGAATATATATTATAAAAGTACTAGAGATTGGTTATTCTTCATTTTTTGACATTTATTTTTCATTCTTTTTTCTTAATGTAATAGTACAATAAAAATTTGAAGAACAGAGGACCTTGTCCATTCTCTGGTTTTCCATTTCTGTTTTGTAAGTATGATTGGTGATATAACTATGGGAATATTAATACTGAAAACATCAGAATGGTCTGCTTTTCATTCATTCATAAGATTCTTAGATCCTGGGTTTAATCATCTTCTCATTCTGTCTCTTTCTTTCTCCATCCCACCCCTCTTTACGTATACACACACACAAACTCAGTGACTATATATGCATGTGTTTGTTTTCCATTTCTTTAGTTACAAGCTCACTTATCAACAGTGTCAAAGCTTTTCCTTTTGTGTGACTTCTTCCTGAAGGAAATGTTTATTATGAATTTTTAAAATCCACAACGAAAATAGGACTTCATAAAAGAAGTGCTGACAGAAACTTATTTATTCTCTTAAGAATGCAACACGTGCATAATAAACATTTAGTAAATTGTTAAACAGCATATGATGAAATGTTAACATAAATAAAAGAGAGTGCTTAAATGAATTTTCATTCCTTTTGTTTTCCCCTTGCTGAGCTACAGAGTCATTTCAATAAATAAAAAGAAAGTAGTGGGGGAAGAGGAGCAAAATTCACAGAAAAGCAGAAGTCCATCCCCCACCTGTGTTTTCCTTCTCCATGCCTTTTTGTGTATAAGAACTGGAACAATAATGACTGCCACCTCTCTAACAGTAGCAACAATAGCAACAACAAAAGGTTGATTCCTAAGAAAAGCAATGACTAAAGCAGTTTGTAATAAGCACTTGGCAAATTTAGGGATAGGTTTAAGTACTTAAGGAATCTCTTTATTCATAGTGATAATACTCTATCAGACATGAAGGAACCTTTTTTTTTTTTTTATGAGCAGGGTAATTAAAAATAGCTCCTATGAAAGTTTACAGGAAAAAGAAACTAATGACACTTGATGCATTCACTACAAAATATAATTTAACATTATTTTGGATAAAGCATGAGTAGCCTTTGGAATTAATTAAATGCTCAAAATATTTGAAAACTCTCCTTTAGAATTACATTTTTTAAAGCCATTTAGCAAAATTCTGCTAAGATTTTAAAGGAGAATGTGCACATAGGCACGTTTGTAGAGTTTTCAGATTAGTTAGCAGCTGTCTTAGCTAACGAAGTTATTTGATACATAAATCTACTGTAACAGCTTCTTGGGAGCCAGTACCTAACTTTTTAAGCGTCTCATTTTCCTCTCTTGTTGAGAGCCTCGTAGGTGAGAATAAAGCTGCTATGCAATGAACTTACAAGCATTTCCTTTTATAAGTCTACATATAAATTTAGCTGTATGTATATTTCTACATATTTATATTTACATATTTAAATATATTTTAGTTCTTAAGATTTTACAAGCTGGAAGAACTCAGTTCTGAGGGGTCCTGGAGCTAATTTTCTGAAAATCCTGGAATGATCCTCCTTGAGATCTTCAACTCAGGACTTAAAGGGAATGCATTTTCTTCATTTGTTGTCAGTGAGGACTTTACACTTAACTACATTCTGAGATTTGGCACTTTTTTTGGTAAGTAGAAGCTGTAGTTTCTGGTGCTATCTCTACTAGTTAACACTTTAGAATTTGTGAGAGTTTGAAAAATTCTAAGTTATAGATATGATAAAAGAGTCAACATTGCTTGTCTTTTGGAAAACTCCCAAATATGGCACGCGGCTTTGCTTAGTGTACTATCAGTGAGACGCCCACATATCTCCTCCACCAATCTGATGGCTGAGCTAGCACCTTTCTATATGTTCTTCAGGGCCTCATCTGCAGTCTGAGGTTAATAGCACTTTCTCTGAAGGGAAATACAATTTTTCTGCCTCTCAGATTCCATATGAAGGATTTGTTTCTCTCTTGAAGGTTATGTGCAAGATTTTGCCTATTGTGCATCTTTCTCTTCCATTTTTTCTTTTTCCTGCTGGGATCCATTCTATTTTACAGATAGGGTATACCATGTATTACAGGGCTGTCAATGTGAGGCAGCTTTTACTACATTCTAATGTGGGCTATTCAATGAGATTACCTCTTTTATTTTCATTTCTTAGTCTATAACTATTATATATTGATATAAATAAGACAAATATAAATAAATATGTATGAATGAAATAAATACTATATGTAAATTATCTGGAATATAATATGTATTATTAATTAATAATAAGTATTATTACATATTATTACTGTACTAAGTACTATTACATAAACCATTCTGTCTTCTTTCCCCCCCCCACAGGACAGTTGATTTATCTTCATTGCATATTTCTAAAAAAAAAAAAAAAAAGTGTTTTAGAGTTAAATCATTTTTTTGGGTGTAAATTCCTCAAATTTTGTTTTCGAATAGCAAAACAATCCCTATTCTTTTTTAAACATGTTTTCTATCTTAGGTTTCCTTTGACACCTGATAACTACCTATTGAGCCATAAGAAGGGTCTAATAACTTTGGGGAGGTTTCCTGGCAACACATATTTAGTGTCTTTAGACTATAAATGTTAAATCATGATAAATGAAATATCCTTTGCCCCTCAAGGAACACTGAGCTTTCTTTGATAACTTGTTTTTCCACACTACATGAGTGAGAGAAATAATAGGGGAAAATATAGGAAAAATAAAAATTTTCTAAAGAGGCCCAAGCGGAATAGAATGCTTCATCATGAGGGAAAAAAGGGTAGAAGAGCATCTTAGGATTAGACTGCTCAGTTGCTTGAGAGTAATTCATAACCAACCACTCCAAAGTATAAGCTGTCAGCAAGCGGAAGATGTATAAGTTGTGGTAAGTGGAAATAAGATGGCTGGTCCATCATTTAAAATTCAGTAGACTAATAATGTTCTTATATTCTTCTTTGAAATATTAAAATATGTATAAAATGGATCTGAGTGTCATTCTACTATAATGTAGTTCTGCAAATTCAAGCTGATATGTAACTAGGGATTTTATTTACTGATGTTTTGACATGTGAAGTTTTGGTTGTTGCTAAATGAAACCCTACACCTATTACTCTAGAATTCAAACAGATTTGGCCTGGCTTCTTTTTATACCAATGGTGATTGTTTCATAAATATTTTGTTTATTTATTTTTATTTATTCTTATTTTGCTTAGGTTGTTCAAAATGATGTCTGAAGTTATCTTTTCTACTCAAGAAAGACTATTAAGAAATACTGGTTATAGTAAAGCTTGAAATCAGGTAACATGATGCCCCCTGTTTTATTTTTGTTTTTCAACATTTCCTTAGTGACTTGGGGTCTCTTCTGATTCCATACAAATTTTAGGATTATTTGCTCTAGCTCTTTGAAGAATCCCGATGGAATTTTGATCAGAATAGCATTAAAAGTATAGATTGCTCTAGGCAGTATAGACATTTTAACAATATTTATTCTTCCAATCCAAGAGCATGGAATGGTCTTCCATCTTTTTGTGTCTTCTTCAATTTCTTTCATGAGTGTTCTGTAGTTCCTCGAGTACAGATCTTTTACCTCTTTGGTTAGGTTTATTCCCAGGTATCTTATGGTTCTTGGTGCTATAGTAAATGGAATCGATTCTCTAATTTCTCTTTCTGTATTTTCATTATTAGTGTATAAGAAAGCCATTGATTTCTGTACATTGACTTTGTATCCTGCCACATTGCTGAATTGTTGTATGAGTTCTAGTAGTTTGACAGCATGGTACTGGCATAAAAACAGACATACAGACCAGTGGAACCGAGTAGCGAGCCCAGATATGGACCCTCAACTCTATGGTCAAATAATCTTCGACAAAACAGGAAAAAATATACAGTGGAAAAAAGACAGTCTCTTCAATAATTGGTGCTGGGAAAACTGGGCAGCTATATGTAGAAGAATGAAACTCGACCATTCTCTTATACTGTACACAAAGATAAACTCAAAATGGATAAAAGACCTCAATGTGAGACAGGAATCCATCAGAATCCTAGAGGAGAACATAGGCAGTAATCTCTTCGATATCAGCCACAGCAACTTCTTTCAAGATATGTCTCCAAAGGCAAAGGAAACAAAAGCGAAAATAAACTTTTGGGACTTCATCAAAATCAAAAGCTTCTGCACAGCAAAGGAAACAGTCAAGAAAACAAAGAGGCAACCCACGGAATGGGAGAAGATATTTGCAAATGACAATACAGACAAAAGGTTGTTATCCAGGATCTATAATGAACTCCTCAAACTCAACACACACAAAACAGACAATCATATCAAAACATGGGCAGAAGATATGGACAGACACTTCTCTAATGAAGACATACAAATAGCTATCAGACACATGAAAAAATGTTCATCATCACTAGCCATCAGGGAGATTAAAATTAAAACTATATGGAGATACCACCTTACACCAGTTAGAATGGCCAAAATTAGCAAGACAGGAAACAACATGTGTTGGAGGGGATGTGGAGAAAGGGGAATCCTCTTACACTGTTGGTCGGAATGCAAGTTGGTGCAGCCTCTTTGGAGAACAGTGTGGAGATTCCTCAAGAATCTCAAGAATGTAAAAAATAGAGCTTCCCTATGACCCTGCTATTGCACTACTGGGTATTTACCCCAAAGATATAGATGTCATCAAAAGAAGGGCCATCTGTACCCCAATGTTTATAGCAGCAATGGCCACGGTCGCCAAACTTTGGAAAGAACCAAGATGACCTTCAACAGACGAATGGATAAGGATGATGTGGTCCATATACACTATGGAGTATTATGCCTCCATCAGAAAGGACGAATACCCAACTTTTGTAGCAACATGGATGGGACTGGAAGAGATTATGCTGAGTGAAATAAGTCAAGCAGAGAGTCCATTATCATATGGTTTCACTTATTTGTGAAGCATAACAAATAGCATGGAGGACATGGGGAGTTAGAGAGGAGAATGGAGTTGGGGGAAATTGGAAGGGGAGGTGAATCATAAGAGACTATGGAGTCTGAAAAAAATCTGAGGGGCGGGGGGTGGGGGGTCGGGGTACCAGGTGGTGGGTATTATAGAGGGCACGGCTTGCATGGAGCATTGGGTATGGTGAAAAAATAATGAATACTGTTTTTCTGAAAATAAATAAATTGGAAAAAAAAAAAAAAGAAGGGCACCTATTGATATAATTAACACTGGGTGTTCTATGCAACTGATGAATCACTAAATTCTATCTCTGAAACTAATTAAAAATAAATAAAATCTTTTTTAACAACCCCCCCAAAATGAATACTGTTATGCTGAAAATAAAAAATAAGTTAAAAAAAAAAGAATACTGGTTATAGTATGCAGAGATTTTTGTATAGGCGATAGTGACTAAGTACCTAATTAGGGAAAGTCTGATGAAAGATTGTTTTGGGGTGCAGGAATGTGCTCCTATATAGTATGGAACATAAAGTTATATAAAAGTAAGGGTGTTTTATTTCAAGGTTTCTAGAGGTGGGAACATAGCTAGCCATATGACGATGGTCAAAAAAATGTTAAATCAATATAATACTCCTATTTGGTGTAATCTTCTATGGAGTATAAAAGACGTAGTTATTTGAATTTAATAAAAAAGGATTGAGAATCATGTATTACTATGATTTCATGTTAAAATGAAGCTCCATAATTTAAGATGATTATCTCAAGGTCACGTAGCAAAGTTTAATGTAAGCTTATCTGGCACCCAAAAGTAGCTGTTATTGATGGAAAAGACATATCAGAAATCTTTCTTCTAAGAAGACTGAAACCTTTTTGGAGCACCTGGGTGGCTCAGTGGGTTAAGCCTCTGCCTTCATCTCAGTCATGATCTCAGGGTCCTGGGAACAAGCCCCACATCGGCTCTCTCCTCAGCAGGGAGTCTGCTTCCCCTCTCTCTCTGCCTACTTGTGATTCTCTCTCTGTCTGTGTCAAATAAATAAATAAAACCTTAAAAAAAAAAAAAAAGACTGAAACCTCTTTGGGAAGAATACATCTAAGGGAAGAGGACACCAGGCATGATGTATGTATCCTAGAAATGTCCTAAAACTGGAGGGATGAGTTATTTTGATGAGTTATTTTGATTCCAGCATAATGGCTTTCATTCTGTCCCAAACTGGCCTCATAGACACATGGAGAGGGCCACAAAGAAAACACAAATGAGCTAATTCACTAAGATCTACATAAACCTTTGGGGCATAGCACAATGACTTTGGGTTACTATTAATTGTGCACTATATAACAGATTATTACACAGAATTATTTAGATTATTGCTATCATAACTATGGGGAAGTTTAATTACTTAAATTGCTAAATACTACAGAACATATATAGAGAGAGTACAGCATAATTCATAATTAATTTCTGATAGTTGAAAATACAGATTAAGTGCCTGATAAATAAAATATATGGTTAAATTATATTCATTGACTTACTGTAATAAAAGGCACAATTCTCCTACAGGTCTGGTGGATTTCTAAAGACTAAATTTAGATAGTTAAAGAGAAATTGCATCATAAATATATTAAAAACATGTATGTGCACAGAGATATTTTGTGGCAGATGTTGAATCTCAATACATACACTAAATTCATACTTGTCTGGGTCATTTCTGAAGCTGTCATTTGATTTCACAATACAATTAGCTTGGTTAAAGTGTAGGATTAGTATTTAGCATTTAATAAAAATAGAATTCCAGGAAATAGTCAAAGTTACATAATGGTATTTTGCCACTATTTGTTGGCAAGCAAGGATTAAATTAAAATTGTGTTTTTTCCAACTAACATAGAGGTTTAAAAATGATGTAAAAAGTTTTGGTTACACCAAAAACCAGGTTTAGAAGATATCAAATTAAAAATAAGGTGAGAAGTCCGATCTAATGTAAAGTTTGTCTGTTGTTACCTCTAAATTATATCACTTTTTGAGTGCTGTGACCAGGTCATTGCCTTTTGATATAGAAAGAAATCTGTCTCAAATTGTGTATGTGTGGAGACTTTCTAAATATTTTTTCCTTTTATGAAAAGATGGGCTAAAGAGATTATTTGTAGATAATATTGAACACAGTTTCCCTCATGAGTTAAGTGAGGCAAGAGGGAAGGGGAGAACAAACTATAATAAATTACTCATGGTATTTGCCAATATCCTAAATGATTATAATGGGAAGTATATTCAACCATTTGGGGGCTCCCAGGAATAGATGTTTTATTTTGATTAGAGTACTGCTGGCATTTCATTAATGGATCTTTACCATATGCATGTATTCGATGTGGTTTCAAATGTTGGATTGTAGAGATATGAAATGTGTTCACTACAAAAAAATTCTCTGTGCTGTGGGTCATTTTGGCCCCCATACTGTGGAGTAATAGATATTACTGTAGTGGATGCTGTGTACCTCAGATTATCTTCCATATCTCTTCATTTCCAAAGTGGGTGTGGTTGTATTACCACTGAATGTGAGCTTTGTGAACAGAGATGTCAGGACCTTATTATTATGAAGTCTCATTACTGTGTCATCCTTAACATCATCATAGCTGTGGAAACTTTCATTAGTAAATTCATTTTATTAACTCTTTTTTCTAGAACTTGGAACCTCATCATTAACACACATTCTATTTTATGTAACAAGATATGCTCAGCATTGGATAAGAAGTGTGTATATTTGATAAGTTAAGTATCACAATATTCAAATATGAGAATTCTACCATTTTGAAGTCACTAATCAAATATCTCACTGTTGGTACATAGATCTGGTATCCTATCAGTGAGTCAGATCTTGTTTTGTCAGTCAACAGTCTACCCCTATATGGATTTGATAAAAGATGAATCTAAGGGAAGATTCTTGATTGGCAGCAGAGAAATTGCCCAGAACCAATAGAACCCCACTGCTACTTGAAACTTAACTGCCGGAGACTGATTGGGTTGTCACTGGTATTTCCCCTCCGGAACAGAGCCTCGTAACTAAATTTGTATTTTAGAGAACCAATATTAGAAAGCTAAGAAACACTGAATTCAGTCTCTTAATTATGTCTTAATGCTAGTTAAGTCATGTAATGCTCTGGGGGGCGTGGCAATATCAATTTTAGTCTAGAGGAAAAGGTAAAATGGGAAGATAGCAAAAACAGTTGAAGTACAAGTATAAAAGTAGGGGATCTATTTTTAAATGTGCAAATGACAGCAAATATTAAATTAAAGGGACATTTTACACCTAAGACATCATATACTGAAATTCTTAGAGCTCAGTGAAAAATCACACATCTGTAAGTGAAAAAAAACCACAAACTAAACCATTAAATAAACTTAGTAGAATACTGCTAAGCAAATTGTCAGCAAACAAGATGTTAAGACTTTGGCAAGATAGTGGGTAGTCAAGTTTTAAATGGAAACTGTTGATTCAGTTTGTATGGATTCAAAAGAATAATTAGAGGGGATTCCTTTAAGCTGCCTTGAGTTGTGTCTTTCTAAGTATATTAATTTAACATTCCTTGCCTTAGTGCAGTTTTACAGTGCCACACGGGTCCGTACTTAAGGGAGGGGGTAAAAAGAGTCACAGTAGGTTGGAAAAGCTCATGATCCATTTCCACAGCTTAGCCTGGGGTAAAGCATAGCTATCCTGTGAGACACCACAGAGGAAATTCAGAAGCAGAATGATTTTCTTTAGCAAGGAGAAAATGGCAGGATATTCCCCACACAGCTTTTAGGCCGTTCATTGGGAATGTGTTTATGAAATGATGTGAAGAACATGCATGAAGAATTTGGGAAACAGAGAAAGAAATAGAGGGATACCTGTCTGGAACAGTTTAGTATGTTATTTTTGTAATGCAGGGACACAAAATATAAACATTAATGGTAAAGATTATGGGTTTCAGATTAAACCAATAGCCTATTTTCATCTGATTGCTTTTCAATATAGAAACGGTTTACTTTCCCCCCATTGCATTATGATTTTGTCTACTATAGTTCTCAGTTCACTTTTTGACATTTCTCCCCTCCCCTCCCCTCCCTTCCCCTTCCCTACCTCCCTCTCTCCCTCCCTCCCTCCCTTCGTTCCTTCCTTCTCTTTTTATTGAAACCAAAGAACAAATAAAGGCATAAAAACTCATGGACATTATTAGTAGGATTTCAACATGACACCAGACATCACAGTACGTTGTCAAGATGAGCATTTAATAATTTAATTTCAATGTACTGAGATTTCTGTGCATTGGCATTTTCACAAAAGAGAGTATAAGCACTTTTTCTACTTTAATACCATCTTCTTCAGACAAATAGAAATCACCTTGAATTCACTTGATTTTGCCACAGTGAGGAATGAATTTCTGGCAGAGAAAGAATTCTATCTTTCAAAGCTTCTACAATGGAAGAGAAAAGCTTGGATTTGAGAAACTGGGATGAGCCCAGTGTTCCAGGGTTTTAGAGAATTTAAGGCTCTTTATGATTGAAAGACCATGTGACATGAGCCCTGAGCATCTCTTCCCATTCTTGCTGGGTGTTCCAAATTGCAAAGCTTATGCTAGTCACATAGGCTACTGAATAGTTCAGGGTGATCAAACTTTGACTACCAGGTAACTGTTCAACTCACAGGCTGTGTAGATTTGTTTGCTCTTTGTCCAGAGTATACTGGGTTCTTGGCCTTGGGTTTTTCCCCTTAAAACAATTCTCTGCTTATGTAGGTGTCATCTGGCCCCTTTTGTCCCTCTGTGGGAGCTGAGATTAGAGAGACTGGCTCAAATTTACTGACCCATTGGCCATTGCTTCTAGTATGAGTAATAAAGCCTTTAGTCTCTGATCTGGGAATCCCATGTCTTATGTCAGCATCCATGAAACTGGCAAGCTAAGTTGTCAGCTTACAACTGAAGTAAAATTGTTTCCAGCTTTTGAGATATTAGAGATTAAAAGGTGAAAATAGAAAATTTATTAGTAGAGTAAATGTCTGGTCAAGATATATAAACTTTGGAATCACTTGTATGTAGGTGGGAATTGAAGTTGCTGGCACAGATGTGATTGCCTAAGGAGAGGGTAGAGTCCCAAGAGGAGTCTGCTGAAGCTTGGGCTTTGAGTAACTCAAGTAAATAAAGGTTTGGTAGAGGAGCATGAGCCTGGACAAATTTAGGGAAAGGAGACCAGAAAGGTAGGAGGTAAAACAAGAGAATATTGTTTCAAAGTCAAGAGAAGGGAACCTTTTATTTATTTATTTTTTTAAGATTTTGTTTCTGTCACAGAGAGAGAGGGGGAGCACAAGCAGGGGAGCAGCAGTTAGAGGGAGAAGCAGGCTTCCTGCTGAGCAGGGAGCCTTATACAGAACTTGATCCCAGGACCCTGGAATCATGCCCTGAGCCAAAGGCAGACGCTTAACGGACTGAGCCACCCAGGTGTCCTGAGGAGGGAATACTTTAAGGAAAACAAAAATATATAACTCTGTTAAGAGATTAAGTAACATGAGAGTAAAAATGGTCATTGGATTTAATAAGATGAGGAAGAGAGATAGAGTTATGAGAGGAAAAATGAGTTGAATAAAGTCTTATTAAAATGTTGGTGAAGGATCTAGTTGATAAATTGTGGTTGAATACACAAGGCAATTGATAATACAGAGTGTAAGCTTCTCCAGAATTAGGATAGGATGCCATGGGGTGAGAATTCAGGTTTGGCTGAATGCATTGAAAGCAAAGGTTAAGGAAATGCCCTTACATAGAAGGAGAAAGCACTAGCTCATTATTATAGGAAAGAAAGATGAATGTGATATTATAGGATTTAACGCTTGTTAGCTGGAAGATTAAGTTTTGATGGCTCCATTTACTCTAGGAATAAGGAGGCAAATCATGCATAGACATGTAGTGGGCCTTAAGGTTTGAATCAAGTGAAGATATTTTAAAAACATGCTTTATTAGAACATGAGTGAGTCAGTCAGAGAATTATAGTAGTATGGTTTGATAGTGTTGAAGGCCCCATGCAAAGTCATGGATTTGTAATAAAATTTCATGGATGACATTGTTCAGTGGCATTTGGCTGTGAAGGTAGAAGAACTTAATGTAGAGCTGGGTTTAGCTAAGGCAGTAGTTTTCAACCATGGGTTGTATATTAGCATCATCTTGGTAATTTTTCAAAAATCTTGTTGCTCAGGCCACTCTCAAACCAATTAAATAGGAGTCTTCACAGATGAGACTCAGGCATCATATTTTTTATAGCTTCCTACGTGATTCCAATGGGAAACCAAAGTAAAGAACCACTGATGAAAAGATCAAAAGATGTAAAAGAGCTTAAGGCATAAGGCACTTACAATGTTAACATGTAAGTCATATTTGAAGCTCTAGCTCCTCTGGGTGGAAGCCCAAGTGAGCCGTTCACCTGCCTTCTGCAGACAGGAGCAGTCAGCTACTAGCAAGCTTGCTGGGAATCCACTTTGATAGGGGCACGTAGGAGGCTCAGTCAACTGGGTGACTGACTGCCTTTAGCTCAGGTCTTGATCCCAGAATCCTGGGATTTAGCCCCACATCAGGCTTTCTGGTTAGCAGGGAGCGTGCTTCTCTCTCTCTCCCTCTGCTCCTCCCCCGCTTGTGCTCTCCTGCTCTGTCAATAAAATAAGATAAGATAAAATAAAAGATAAAATTTTAAAAAAGGAATCTACATTGATAAAAACAAGGAATCCAGTAAACTTTGTCAGATATAAAATAAACAAATCCCTTCAAAATAAATCAGTGTTTTCCAAAAATGTCCCAACATAATTTATAGTTTGAAGTCGTGAACAATTCTGGTACCATAGTCACCACCAGGGATAGGGAGGTGAATGGGGAAATGTCAGTCAAAGAGTACAAAGTTTTAGTTATGTAGGCTGAATAAGTTTGAGAGATGTAGCTAATAGCATGGTATCTATAGATTAAAATACTGTGTTGTATACTGGATGTGCTAAGAGAATAGATGTAAGGTGTTCTCACCACAAAACAAACCAAAAAGGTAACTATAAGAATAGGTGGGTAACCTTAAATATGTGGAATTTTTTATTTTAAAAGAGTAAAAATACCCTGAAAATATTGAATTTAAATTGGACTGAATGATTCCTTTTTTCTGTATCATACAAACTGAATGGACAATAATTTCAAGTTTGATCCTGCACACCACTTAAAAATATTGTATTTTGCCAAATTTGATCTGAGAACATCCACAACAATGTGCAATACATTTCTCCTCATGTATCTTGCTTTGAATGCACTGGAATCATCAGATTTTATGTACTCAGGATTAAATACTGGTCTTACAGCACACATACCAGTTACGGCTATAGCATGAATACTATTATGTCAAATCTAAATTTGCTTAAGTGTCAAATAGTTTCATCATTAAGTACAATTTTCACTGAACAAGATTATCAACCTGGGCACTATTTTAAACAGAAGAAATCTGTTAAACTTTGATTATATTTTTACTTTTTCAAATGGCTTACTTTCAATTACTTTTTGCCTTAAATCATATTGTTACAGACTTTAAAATATTTTTGCTTGAGTAAGTATAATGTAAGCAAATAATCCAATATCTTTTGACAATCTGTTGACTCTACTACGGTGACTGAAGACTATAATTCATAATATCAGTTTTAACTGTACAGTATTATAAATCTAGAAGACTGCGGGGACTTTGTATTGGTGTAAAGTTTCTTTCTGTCTTGTTTTTTGCTTTTAGTTTTAAAATATATATCATGATATTTGTTTGTTTTCTTATCATTCAAAAAGAGGCAAGAAAATTCCACTCCTGGATATATACCCAAGAGACATGAATGCATATCCACATAAAAACTCGTACACATGTTTATGGCAACATTCTAGTAACCAAAAATTGAAAACAACTCAAATGTCTCTCAATTGATGAAGGGATAGACAATTTGTAGTTGTCATTATTGAATACTATTTGATAATTAAAAAAAGAAATGGAGTACTAATACATGCTATAACATGCATGAACCTTGAAAACATACTAAGTGGGAAAAAAAAGCCAGCCATTCAGAAACGACCATTTATTGTATGATTCAATTTATATGAAATGTCCAAAATATCGAAGTCATAGAGACTGAAAGTAGATTAGTGGTTGCCCAGGGCTGGAAGGTTATGGAATTGGGAGAAAATAGAGAGTGCCTGCTAACAGGTATGAGGTTTCTTTTTGGGGATGACAAAAGTGTTTCATTAGAAAATAGTAGTGTTGGTTGTATGATGGAATATACAGAAAAGTACTGAGCTGCACAATTTAAAAGGGAGAATTTTAGTATATGCAAATTACATCGCAATAGAAAAAAGTTCTTAAAAAAAAAAAAAAACCCTGCCTCTTTTTTATAGAGAGAGAGTGGGCATATATGTATGTATGTGTGTGAAGTCGGGGAGGGGGAGAAGAAGGGGAAGAGAGAATCTTAAGCAGGCTCCATGCCCAGCACAGAGCCCCATGAAAGGTTCGATCCCACGATCCTGAGATCATGTGAATATACTTTTTATTCTTTTTGCTTATTATAGCAGCATTGATGAGAGTCCCCCACAAATAATGAATTTTGAAGACATTCTTTGATGCACTACTCCTAAATTTGCTTCTGACTCATCTGTTTCTCCATACTTCAGCTTTTTTCTATCAATAGCTTCAGGCTTATGAATCACTTTTCTAAATTTTCTGTTTTTGTGTTTCTTTTAAAAATAGGCTCCTGGAGCTGTTGTAAATGGTTTAGTGATAACATTTTTGAAATTTTTATTACATAACTCTGGGCTTGCTAATGTAAGTACCATATTTCCCAGGTTTCTCTATAAATAAGTATTCCTCTCATCTTTTCCATTTGAAGTATATTTTGAGGAATCTGTGTCTTTACTAAAGGATAAGCATAAAGCCCTGAAAGCACTAACTCCAATAGAAATAACCAACTTAAGATGTTGCATTGCAAATTTATGATTAAATGCAAATGTCTCATTAAAAAGCAAATCCTTTATTTAAAGTTGTTCAGTGGAATGGGACTCAAATATTCAATCTAGTATAATTTAACACACCAGAAAATCTTATTCAGAAACACTTAATGGGCTTAGAGAATTGTTAGATCAATCTACCTTTAAATGTCTATACTAGTGACTTTGTTTACTCAAGCCATTCTTATCAACAGAAAGTTCTTGGACATCTTAGTTTATTACATCATTTGCTGAAAAATATGGTTCAAATTTTATCTCTTCCAGGATATCTTAGAGATAAACCTGTCTTCATGATGTTCTACTATTACAAAATTTAAATAATGAAGCACTTAATTTATGTGTTATACATTTGGACCTCATGTATCCTCTTTACAATGGTTCTTAAGTTATTCCATGTTACATGCTTTGTTTTATAATTAGATTTCAAATATTTCAATGGCATGTTTATGTTTTATTTGTTATATGTTTTATAAAGCATATAAAGTGAACATTGTCTATATACTGGGTTATTTACAAGGGCAGATATATTTTAAAAAATGTTAAAATAACACAAGTTTAACATAATATCCTACCTCCTACCTCCCTAACATAATGTATTTTATCTCACTTCCTCAGTATTCCTCTGTAACTATTGACCTTCAAATAATAGTTACAAAGGAAATACCAGTGAAGTATAAAAGAAGATGGGACACAAAATAGTATGTGACCGCAAAAAGGGAGGTTTCCTGTATAACCATAATCTACTTTGTCAAACACTGAGGGAGGGTTAGAGATAATAAATGTCCCCAAAGATTAATTTTAGCTTTAATATCAAAGTCATCATTAGTAAGTGCAATCTTACTATTATGAAAATAGCAGAAACCACAGTATAGTTGCTCAGGAAAAGAAATAGTTGGTAGGAAATTCATGCTGTTGAGGTTCAGAGACAAATGCTGAGGGTGGCAGATGTTTGTTCATGCAGCATTCCCAACATACAAATTACTATATTCCTTTGGAAAAGTGACATGAACTAAGTGGAGAGAATGGGACCCCCGACAAGAATAGTGGATGGTGTCTCCTGTGGCTGCCCACTCTAGCTGCTCTGCTTCCTTTCAATTGGCAGTCTGCTCCTTTGCTGAGAACTTACTGTGATGGCACTTTCCTAGGCATCAGCGTTACTACAGTGCTTTTTCCCTTTGTGTCTCTTCAGCTTTTGCCAAATGGATGGCTTAGTTCTTCAAAGTGCAATATCTGTCCACTGGGAAAGAAGCAGGTTTTGTAGGAAGAAGTAGCTAAAATTTGGTGAAAGGCAGTATATATTTTTACAACAGGAAGACAATGTACAGTAGGATAAGATTATGTGTTTTAGGCTCTTATCTGGCTTATTTTTCCAGGAAATTTGAGTGTATAATCCTCATCACATTTCACAATGTCTTCCAATCATGTTTGCACTTTCTATTTAAAAGGCTCTTTCGTCCAACCGAGTTATTTATTCTAAAACCTCATTGTGCCTCACGTTAACGCGTTATTTTCTATGTGGGTTTGTTCACTACATCTCAACACAATGACACTTTTTGTCTCTACTATGTCCTGCTCATCTGCCACCTGCCACCCTGGGGCAAGCCTGTCTTTAAAATTTCTTCTAAATGCAGACCATTGAGGGTAGTGTTATTCCACCTGTCTTTTTTTTTTTTTTCCAGTTTGATTATTTCTAATTTAAAAAGCTTAGAAAATGCTTTTTAAGAAAAAGTTGCATACTGAATAGCAAATCTCTTTTTCACTTTCATGGAAGCTGAACTTTACCACGTGTTCATCTCCTGTGTCAAATTCACAATCTGTTCACTTTGGTGAGTGAGTACCTTCTGCATGTTTCATTTTTACTGTCTGGAGGTTTGTAGTTGCTCCTTCCCAGTCAGCTACCCAGTGAAATCTTTTCAGATTCCTCTTTTATGCTCCTTTCTACACTTGTTGTAACTTTCTGCTTAATCAGGGAGAGCCACTGTTAAAAGTGAGAAACTACAGATAGGGATTTATTTCCATTAACAGGCAGCTTCAGTTAAAGAACATTTTCGTAGTGACAAGGGATTGTTTCCATATTGTACCATTTAAAGGATTTTTGCCCAGTATTTCTTGGTGTGCTGAAGATATGTTTTCTTCCTGTAAGTTTGTCTTGTTCTCAAGGAAGTGCTGCAATCTGAATAAAATAAGATTCTAATTACTTCTTTTAGGAGGAAAAAATAATTAGCCAGTAATTTAAAAAATATTTGAATTATATTTGATGTGTTAAGCAAGTAGACAGTACATCATTGTAATGAAAATTAACAGGGTGCTTTAAAATGTTTTCCTTAAGAGAGTTCTAACACAGCTCCAGACAGATACGTTTTCACTTTAGTTTTAAAGGCAGAAATGACAGTGCTCTATGAATAAAAATCAAAAGTAAATTTCAGAATCAGGAGGCCTACTTGCTGCAAACCCTGTTCCATGGGACTTCAGATTATACATTGGGCAAACTAATAGCCTGCTGATTTCAGCCTCAGTGAGTGACAGGAGACCCATGGTGACAAAAGATCTAAAAATATATCAGGCTTTGGCCATTAAAAGCCTTATCAGCAAGTAACAAAAATCAACAGAGCTTTAGGATTGCCAATGCAGGGATTTAAAAAGGCTCCTAGCAAGGGAATATTACTAACCATCCTGATAATCTGTTGACATACAACGCAGGCCGCCTCTGTCACCACTTTCTGGCTGAGAGCTTTAGGTGATGAAAGGCAAAGTGTTTGGGGGTGGGGCATCAGCTTTAATACCAACAGTCTGCACCCATGCTGAGGCATGTGGTGAGGGGACATCAGCTCTACACCTGTCTCAAAGTTTAGCTCTTGCTCTGAGGTCAGCAGGTGATTAGATTTGCATCGTTTTATGAAAGGGCTGTATATATGTTCTTCTTCTCCAGAGCATCTCAGTAGCTAATCATTGATTTTAATACTGTGAATACTGATTAGACCCAGGACATTTTCCATTATTACAGTGAGTAAATTCATTCTTTGTATTGTTCCCCAGTGCCTCTCAGTGTGTGCATGCATGCACGCATGTGCACACACACACACACACACACACTTCTAAGGAAACAGCAGTTCAATAAAATATTGTCATTATTTGTGGATTCTGTTTCTACGAAAGGAACGTAGAAATAGTGTGCGAGGATGTACTTGGGTAGAACTAGTAATTATTTTTACAGTGTTTTCCTGGTCTTTCTCCTGGTAAATTCTTTAAACTGACACATTAGAGCTCTGTTAATGGGTTGATAAATGGCCAAAGTTGGAAGTTGTCTTCTAGTGTAATCTGTTCTTGGTGGGAGGTAAGAATCAGAGATGGTTTTGTATTCATTCTGCCAAGGTAGACACATTACTAATGTCTTCCCAGGTATAAAGTAAAAATAAGAATCAACCTATTTAACTAAAGAAATTGAAAAAAGAATTTACCATTTAATGCTTAGAATAAGATGCTTAGCTGAAAGACTGGAAGGAAGAGGGAGAACTGGGCACAGTTAGCAGCACAGATGAGAAGAGTCCAATGGAGCTGCTTGTCCGGGGAATATGAAATATAAACCAAGATGAACAGCTAGACATCCATCAATAGAACTACTGCCAGACTCAAGTCATCAGCATGTATTATCAATTGTAGAGATCCAGTAGATGAGACAATTAAGGACAAATTTTAAGACACCTCTCTAGGCAAGTCAGTCACCAAAATTTTCTAAGGATAGCTTAATGAATACCAGTAAGGAAATCCTTACCACACAATGCGATAGATATTTTTTCTCCTTTTACTTTAAGGTATTTTTAATGGCTCCACTAACCATTTCTGTCAAGAATCTGGTCAGGAGTCATCAGTCTGATGTGTAGTAATGTCTGAGTGGTAGTGGAAGGGAAGTCAATGGAATTAAACTAAGAAGTAAAACACAAACAAACAAAAAATACACAAAGACTTTAGGTGAGGATTTCCTGCTGACTCTAAATGAATTGGTGCTAAAAATATGATATTCTCTTTCCATTCCCACATCAACTTTTCTCTCCTTTTAGTGCCCTCCACCCCATTTTTGACACACTTTTTTTTTTTCCTAAATGGAAACATGAAGGCAATCTCAAAGGGAAGAGGCAGTAACCCAAGGTGACCTGTAGCCTGAATAAGGTGCACAAGTTGAAGGTGAGAGGAAGAAGCTTCCACTGTGTTTGCTGTACTGACACCAGGGTGATGAGCTTCAAGCTTTTGGCAATGCAAGCTAGCAGAGCTGCTTTTCCCCTTCGTGCCATGACCACCTTTCCATATCTGCACCTAAGTTCCCAATTCACTATCCCAGTTTATTAGGTTCAAAATATCTAAAGATAATTCTCATTTAGGTTTTGGTTGAGCAGTGGTTTCTTCTTTCCATGTGTAGGAATTCTTGATACTTACTACTTCCAAATTTCAACTAAAATAATTTCTTGACAAGCTATTCACCCTTATTTTGCATATCTCTTCCTTGACTGGTACTGACCTCTACCTTTTTGTGTTCTAGAGCAGGAATTATTGAATATGCGAGAAATGATTAGCAGCTCAGTTCACAGGGGTCTAACAGAGAAAAGTACCATTAAGATGATGATGGGATGGGGGTGCCTGGGTGGCTCAGTGGGTTAAAGCCTCTGCCTTTCGCTCAGAGGTCCTGGGATGGAGCCCCGCATTGGGCTCTCTGCTCAGCAGGGAGCCTGCTTTCTCTTCTCTCTGCTTACCTGTGATCTCTGTCAAATAAAAAAAAAATCTTTAAAAAAGAAAAGAAAAAGATGATGGTATGATAGAACTAAGGTTGCTAAACATTATGGTGAAAATGCAATCACTCTTAATAATATTTGTTTGTTTTCTCCCCCATTCAGCTAAGTTACTAATACAGAGAAAAATTCATTTCATGGCCATACCACTCTCAACAATTCTATGTCATAAGATGTGGTTCGAGTAGAGAAACTTCAAGAGGTTTTCTTGCTCTAAAACCTTATAATTCTACAACTGGTCTTTAAAATTGTGTGTATTGTTCAAAGGAAAAAATAGGGAAAAAATAGCCCACAGGAATAGGTATACATTATCACCTTTGAAAAACCTGTTTTCTACTGGTATTTAAAGCAAATGTGAATACATCCTTCAGAATGCTTTGGTTTGTGTTAAGAATGTAATGTAACCAAATTCCTGAGACAAAAGCTGTTTTCTTAAAAAAAAAAAAAAGAAAAAAAGAAAAAAAAAGATAAGGAAAGAAAAAAGCAGACCTCAACATTTACATTATCTGGAAAATAACATACAGTATATTCAACTCTGCTAAATGTCTGTGAATGTAAAAATAACATTCCCTCAGAGTATTGGATAAAATGTAAAAAAAAAAAAAAACAAAAACCCAAAACCAACCCAAAGAACCTTCAGTTGGACTCTGAATAGTAAATGTATCCAACAATCTTTAAAGACTTTGTATTCATCAAATACCATTCTGAGCATAGACATGAATGGCAAATAGTCCTATGATCTTTCATTGGTGGCACAGGAGTTTTGTGGATCATTCTCTCAAGCTGTGACATACCACCAAGGTCAACGATTCAATAGAAAACATCCATAAGCCGTCAATTATGGAGTGCTTGACTCTAAGCCTGTGTCTACCAAAAAAAAAAAAAAAAGGAAGAAAAAAAGGAAAAAAAGAAACGAAAAAGCAAATACATGTTTGGAGAGCAGTAAGCATTTCAGAGTAAGTGTTAGAGTCTTAATAAGAGCTTCATACCAACTTAGCAAAAATTTCCATCTAAGAAATTTACATTTCTTAAAACCACCTATTTTAGCCTATTACTGGAGAAATTAAGTCACACTAGTATTTCAGAAACTATTAATGTTGCCTCTCTCTGTGAATTCCGTAAGGTTGGTGAGTAATGTTACCAAATGAGACAAAAGGTTAGTTTAAAGTTGGATAAGGGTGATTTTTCAGATTATTAATTCAACAAATAATTTTGGCTTTCAAAAATATCGTTGGAATTTAATGCAGTCATGCAATGTAAAGAATATGTGTTAGGGAGAGAATATGGTGCTAATTGTTACAGTATATCTGGAAAGACTCATATATAGTAAACAGGGTATTAGGGTCCTACCGCCCATTTATTTTATACACAAGATATTCACAGACACATGAAGAAATCAAATCTATTTCTGTAAAAAGTACTTAAGATTAGCTTCAAAAATAAAGAGAACTGTCATGCATTTTGTATGTATTGAAAGACAACATCAATGACTTCTGAGTTATGCCTTTTGTTCCCTTTCTGATTGCCTCAGAGACCTGGAGAGTGATGATCAGATTTTGTGAAGGTGTCTTGGTTCACAGAATACACATTTGAAAATGGTTGGGCATAGGCTCCTGAGAACAACAGACCCCAGCCTTCTAAAGCCCAACCCAATTTCTTCCAAACCACAAACAGTGAGGACAGTTTATATTATACCAAGAATTACCCAGAAATAGAGTCAACTTTCTTAAGGACTGCCTACTTTCTGTTTTACATCTAAGTCTGAATCTGGTTGCTATAGTAAGGGTGAGTTGGGGACAATCTAATATCAAAAGGGCAGTGGTGACTCATCTGAGGTTTGGGGGTACATGTGTGTAGAGGTAATAGTGGGGTTTGTTTTCTTATGACTCAAATCTTTAGGATGTGAATGACTTTGGACCATCATTAATGAATTTCAGCTTGAAAAAAAGCTTGATGGTGATCCTCATTTTTAAGAGGATTACATTATGTCATACAGTCATACCTATTTTAGGCTAGTTTCCTATGTTGTTGGTGGTGGGGAAACGTGTTTGTATATATGGATGGAATAATTCAGTCTTGTGGTTTTTTTTTCATGTTTCTTTTTTTTCTATTTTTGAATTTTCCAATCTATTATCACTAGTAATATGTACACATGTGAGCAGCTTGGAATGTGATGGCAAATCTGAGAATCGGAAATTAGAAGTTATTATCTCATCTAGGCTTTATTTGGGGGGGTCAGTGTTTAAGCACCCAGGGGCCTTGGGAAGTGAAATGATTTGTTCAAAATCATACTGACAGAATTATGGACGCTGTCTTGAGTAAACTAAATCTTCAGGCCCAAATTGTTGCTACTCTATCTTGCAAAATAATGAACTCAAACATCACATAACAATTTTAATGGAATTTAAAATTGCAAGATTGTTACCAATTGAAATACAGTTCTTATGATAATAGAAAAGATACCTTTCAAAGCATATTTGTGGCCCACTAAATGATGTGCCTGCCCTTTATATTTGGCTATTCCCTAGTATCAAAGGCAAATTACTTATTTTGATAATTCATCCTATAATTTACCACTTGAGGGTGGATTATTTTGAGTCAACTGGCATAATTCATTCAAGTTCTATAGTCAAGTCTTTAAAACATAAAATACATCCTTTCAATGACTTGATTATTGAGATCAAAACAATTATATTGGTTAACACAGTGAAAATGTGATCATGGAAGACATCTAGAGTGCACACCTCAAAAAAATGTATGCTTTGTGCTTTATGATATCACAGAGATTCAGCCAGATTCATGACTCTAAGAGCAGCAGAATCCAGGCATTTCTAGCTTTACAGGTCACTGAGTTTTATGATGACATCAGAAGCAGGAAAAGCTTGCCTTCCTCATAAGATAGTCTATGATCAGATGTATGACTATGCTGTTAGAAATACCATATTTTTTGCTGCAGTGTCCTTATTAGAAGAGTAATAAAGTGAACCACCTTGTCATATATACATATATGTATGAATTAAATGGAAACCATGACATTTCATATATCATACTTTTTAATGTATGAAATGAATTTATGTTGTATGTTGTGAATACATGTAATGTTGTAAATATGTATGAAAATAACCATATGCAGTTTTTTCTTTTGTAAATCTAAATAGCCTGTCACTTTTCAATTTTCCTGATTTGTAGAAGAAAATGATTGCAGGCCTCCTTAAAATCACTTGCCCTGTTTCTTCTTTGATGAATTTTATTTTTTTTCTAGCAAGGCTATTGCTGATTGAACCATTAAAACTTAATCTGTGGATAAATCTTTATTTTTTCCTTGGTCTTCTGTCCAAACTGCCAAGTAATCATTAAGGTAAAAATGGGCATCAATTCAGAATTTTCAAGTATCTATTATGTATTATCTCTGGCTACTTATCTATTTATTTATCATATTTCTAGCTAGTATCTTTCTTGGTTTTTATTGAGAAAGATGTAAAAATATTTTTGAAGCTAACTATTTACTCTAAAACTACATATATATGTGCATAATATAGGTTCTTATTAATATCTGTATTTTACATATACTTTGAAAGGTGTTTGATGTAATACAGTTACTTTTTTAGCAAAACATAATCACTGCTGTCATTATGGGACACTGTAATACAATATATTGACAGCTTTAGGTAATTGAGGGCTGGGGAACTTTTTGATGATTTCCTTAGCTTTTGGGAGATCATTTTCACTCTTGCTGTGCTGAACAATTTTCTTCTAGTTCTTTTTCCACCAACCAGAGTATGTGCTTAAACTACAGTATAAAGGATTTATGTTGTGTATTAAAAACTCTGTCGGATTTCTCAACATTATCTGTAGTAATATCAAATGCTTAGATACTACTTACTATATTCCAGACACTAATTCTTTACCTAAATAAATTCATTTAATCCTGGCAACAACCATATGAGGAAAGTGGTATCAGTAGTACCATTATCCTCATTTTACTGATGAGGAAACTGAGGCACAGAGAGATTAAGTTAGTAGTTCACAGCTCTATAGCTTGTGTGCATAATCTTGCTCCTAACCAGTCTGCCAATGGTTAATAAAACACTTTGCCTTTGATTCTTGTTGTATTTCTCTTAGGTGAGTATACCTAGGTTATACCCTCAGTAAGTTGATGAGGTCATTGAGGCTCAGAAATATGTAATGATGTGCTCATCATTGCTCACTCCATCAAAGGAATAACTGAGAGCCCAGGTATATATTGTCAACAGCAAAAGATTGTTTAGGTTTGGGGTAACATAAACACACATTTGCCAAAGACAGTTTCGTTAATCCATCCTGCTCCCTTGAGACAGAAGTCAGAATGAATAGTGTACTCCCTCTCTCTTACTATGCTTTGTACAACTTAAAAAATTCATTTTTGGAGATAATAAGAGCCATCCTTTCTGTGAATCTAAATAGTAGCTTTACTTAGGTTAGGGTTGAGAGGATAAGTGGTATGGATGATTAGTAAAACTTAACCTTGTCCTTTTATGATCCTGGAATTTTTTTTCCAATTAGCACAATTTCCACTTTTCCTTTTGCTGTAGTTGAATACAGAGGTGACCTGCTGTTCCTTACACTTTTATTTTCATTTATTTTTATAATTCAGAATTAAATTTGCATCTCAGCCTCATCACTACACTGCTAACCTATGACTTCTGTGTTATTTAGGACACATGGGAAAATTAGTCTGCATGACTAATTTTTTTTTTTTTAACCTTAATTTTGCTTGGCTAGTTCTTAATTGTGCTTGACTAGTTCTTGACAACATATAGTTAATAGAATTTGGACATGACACCCTGAGCTGGCACTGACTGACTGCATTCATTCTGGGTTTGTCTTCTTTTCCTTTCTTTCCTTTTTTTTTTTTTTTTCTTCGACAAAGAGCAGCAAGGTGAGACCGAGGAAGAGAATCTTGAGCAGGTTGCATGTTCAGTGCAGAGCCCAACACAGGGCTCAATCTCATGACCATGAGATCATGATCTGAGCAAAAACCAAGAGTCAGGCACCTAACTGGCTGAGCCACCCAGCACCCCTTGTCTCCATTTCTATACTTACCACCTATTTTCTTTCTTCCCTTTTTTTTTTTAAAGTTTTTATTTATTTGTTTTTGAGAGAGAGAGAGAAAAAGTATGCACATGTGCAGAAGCAGGAGGGAGGGGCAGAGGCAGAGGGAGAAGCAGGTACCCTGCTGAGCAGGGAGCCTGATGTGGGGCTCCATCCCAGCACCGTGGTATCATGACTTGAGCCAAAGACAGATGCTTAACTGAGTGAGCCACTCAGGCGCCCCACTACCTGTCTTTTAAATTCTGATTGCAATTTCAAAAATTACCTTAAGAGTAACTTCTTTATATAAGTTCTTTGTAGGTCTTGGTTACAAGCCCTTTATCTGAATGTCATTTGCAAATATCTTCTCCAGTTCTATTAAAAAATAGAGCTACCCTACAAACCAGTGATTGCACTACTAGGTATTTACCACAAATATACAGACGTAGTGAAAAGAAGGGGCACAGGCAACCCAATGTTCATATTAGCAATGTCCACAATAGCCAAACTGTGGAAGGAGCCTAGATGCGCTTCAACAGATGAATGAATAAAGATGTAGTACATATATGTAGTGGAGTATTACTCAGCCATCAGAAAAAATGGATACCCACCATTTGCATCGACATGGATAGAATTGGAGGGGGTTATGCTAAATGAAATAAGTCAAGCAGAGAAAGATAATTATCATATGGTTTCACTCATATGTGAAACATAAGGAATAGGGCGGAGGACTACAGGGGAAGGGAGGGAAAATGGAATGGGAAAAAATCAGAGAGGAAGACAAACCATGAGAGACTCTGGACTCCAGGGAGAAAAACTGAGGATTACAGAAGAGAGGGGTATGGTGAGATGGGGTAACTGGGTGATGGGTATTAAGGAGGGCACATGGTGTGATAAGCACTGGGTATTATATGCAACTAATGAATTGTTGAGAACTACATAAAAAACTTATGAGGTACTATATGCTGGCTAACTGCACATAATAAAAATGTAGGGAAGAAAATAGTAATCAACAAAGTTGATTTTTAAAATTTTTTTTATTAATAAATAATGTATTAATTGCACCAGGGGTACAGATCTGTGAATTCTCAGGTTTACACACTTCACAGCACTCACCATATCACATACCCTCCCCAATGTATATAACCCAAACACCCTCTCCACCCCCGTCCTCCTAGCAACCCTCAGCCTGTTTTGTAAGATTAAGAGTCTCTTATGCTTGTCTTTCTCCTGATCCCATCATGTTTCATTTTTTCCTTCCCTAATCCCCAAATCGCTCACTCTGCCTCCCAAATTCCTCATATCTGGGAGATCATATGATAATTCTCTTTCTCTGATAGACTTATTTCGCTCAGCATAATACTCCTTGGTTCCATCCACGTCATTGCAAATGGCAAGATTTTATTTCTTTTGATGGCTGCATAGTATTCCATTATGTATATATACCACATCTTCTTTATCCACTCATCTGTTGATGGACATCTAGGTTCTTTCCATAGTTTGGCTGTTGTGGACATTGCTGCTATAAACATTTGGGTGCATATGCCCCTTCGGATCACTACATTTGTATCTTTTTTTTTTTTTTTTTAAAGATTTTATTTATTTATTTGACAGATCGAGACCAAAAGTGGACAGAGAGGCAGGCAGGGAGAGAGGGGAGGGGAGAAGCAGGTCCTGCGAGCAGAGAGCCCGATGCTGGGCCTGATCCTAGGACCCCGAGATCATGACCCGAGCTGAAGGCAGAGGCTTTAACCCACTGAGCCACCCAGGTTCCCCTACATTTGTATCTTTAGGATAAAGACCCAGTAGTACAATTTCTGGGTCGTAGGGTTGCTCTATTTTCAACTTTCTGAGGAACCTTCATGCTGTTTTCCAGAGTGGTTGCACCAGCTTGCATTCCCAACAGTGTAGGAGGGTTCCCCTTCCTCTGCATCCTAGCCAGCATCTGTCATTTCCTGACTTGTTAATTTTAGCCATTCTGACTGGCGTGGGGTGGTATCTCATTGTGGTTTTGATTTGTATTTCCCTGATGCTAAGTGATGTTGAACACTTTTTCATGTGTCTGTTGGCTGTCTGGATGTCTTCTTTGCAGAAATGTCTGTTCATGTCCTCTACCTGTTTCTTGATTGGATTATTTGTTCTTTGGGTATTGAATTTGAAAAGTCCTTTTTAGATTTTGGATACTAGCCCTTTATATGATATGTCATTTGATAATATTTTCTCCCTTTCTGTCCATTGTTTTTTGGTTTTGTTAACAGTTTCCTTTGCTGTGCAAAACATTTTGATCTTGATGAAGCCCAGTAGTTCATTTTTGCCCTTGTTACCCTTGACTTTGGCGATGTTTCCAGGAAGAAGCTGCTGCAACTGAGGTTGAAGAGGTTCCTGCCTGTGTTTTCCTCAAGGATTTTGATGGATTCTTTTCTCACATTGAGGTCTTTCATCCATTTTGAGTCTATTTTTGTGTGTGGTCTAAGGAAGTTTCATTCTTTTGCATGTGACTGTCCAATTTTACCAACACCATTTTTTGAAGAGACTGTCTTCTTTCCATTGGACATTCTTTCCTCCTTTGTTGAATATTATTTGACCATAGAGTTGAGGGTCCATTTCTGGGCTCTACATTCTGTTCCATTGATCAATGTGTGTTTCTGTGCCAGTACCATACTGTCTTGATGATTATTGCTTTGTAATAGAGCTTGAAGTCTGGAATTGTGATGCCACCAACTTTGGCTTTCTTTTTCAACATTCCTCTTGCTATTCAGGGTCTTTTCTAGTTCCATATAAATTTTAGGATTATTTGTTCCATTTTTTTTTTCCAATTTATTTTCAGAAAAACAGTATTCATTATTTTTTCACCACACCCAGTGCTCCATGCAAGCTGTGCCCTCTATAATACCCACCACCTGGTACCCCAACCTCTCACTCCCCCGCCACTTCAAACCCCTCAGATTGTTTTTCAGAGTCCATAGTCTCTCATGGTTCATCTCCCCTTCCAATTTAGCCAAAAGCACATACCCTCCCCAATGTCCATAACCCTACACCCCTTCTCCCAACCCCCCTCCCCCCAGCAACCCACAGTTTGTTTCGTGAGATTAAGAGTCACTTATGGTTTGTCTCCCTCCCTATCCCATCTTGTCTCATGGATTCTTCTCCTACCCACTTAAGCCCCCATGTTGCATCACAAGAACCATATGATACTCTCAATAGATGCTGAAAAAGCATTTGACAAAGTACAGCATCCCTTCCTGATCAAAACCCTTCAAAGTGTAGGGATAGAGGGCACATACCTCAATATCATCAAAGCCATCTATGAAAAACCCACTGCAAATATCATTCTCAATGGAGAAAAACTGAAAGCTTTTCCACTAAGGTCAGGAACACGGCAGGGATGTCCATTATCACCAATGCTATTCAACATAGTACTAGAAGTCCTAGCCTCAGCAATCAGACAACAAAAGGAAATTAAAGGCATCCAAATCGGCAAAGTAGAAGTCAAATTATCACTCTTCGCAGATGATATGATACTCTATGTGGAAAACCCAAAAGACTCCACTCCAAAACTGCTAGAACTTGTACAAGAATTCAGTAAAGTGTCAGGATATAAGATCAATGCACAGAAATCAGTTGCATTTCTCTACACCAACAACAAGACAGAAGAAAGAGAAATTAAGGAGTCAATCCCATTTACAATTGCACCCCAGACCATAAGATACCTAGGAATAAACCTAACCAAAGAGGCTAAGAATCTATACTCAGAAAACTATAAAGTACTCATGAAAGAAATTGAGGAAGACACAAAGAAATGGAAAAATGTTCCATGCTCCTGGATTGGAAGAATAAATATTGTGAAAATGTCTATGCTACCTAAAGCAATCTACACATTTAATGCAATTCCTATCAAAGTACCATCCATCTTTTTCAAAGAAATGGAACAAATAATTTTAAAATTTATATGGAACCAGAAAAGACCTCGAATAGCCAAAGGGATATTGAAAAACAAAGCCATATTTGTTCCATTTTTTGAAAAAAAAAAAGATTGTATTTTGATAGGGATTGTATTAAATGTATAGATTGTTTTGGTAGCATAGACATTTTCACAATATTTGTTCTTCCAATCCATGAGCATGGAATGTTTTTCCATTTCTTTGTGTCTTCCTCAATTTCTTTCATGAGTAGTTTTTAGTTTTCTGAGTACAGATTCTTTGCCTCTTTGGATAGGTTAATTCCTAGACATCTTATGGTTTTGGGTGCAGTTGTAAATTGGATCAACTCCTTAATTTCTCTTTCTTCTGTCTTGCTGTTGCTGCAAAGAAATGCAACTGATTTCTGTGCATTGATTTTATATTCTGACACTTTCCTGAATTCCTTTAAGAGTAATAGAAGTTTTGGAGTGGAGTCTTTTGCATTTTCCACATAAAGTATCCTATCATCTGCAAAGAATGAGAGTTTGACTTTTTCTGTGCTGATTCAGATGCCTTATATTTCTTTTTGTTGTCTGATTGCTGAGGCTAGAACTCCTAGTACTATGTTGAATAGCAATGGTGACAATGGACATCCTTGCTGTGTTTCTGACCTTAGGGGAAAAGCTCTCAGTTTTTCCCATTGAGAATGATATTTGCTGTGGGTTTTTCATAGGTAGCTTTGGTGATATTGAGGTATGTACCCCTTATCCCTACACTCTGAAGAGTTATGATCAAAAAAGAATTCTGTACTTTGTCATATGCTTTTTCAGCATCTATTGAGAGTATCGTATGGTTCTTGTTCTTTCTTTTATTAATGTATTGTATCACATTTATTGATTTGTATATGTTGAACGATAGCTGCAGCCCAGGAATGAATCCCACTTGGTTGTGGTGAATAGTCCTTTTAATGTACTGTTGAATCCTACTGGCTAGTATTTTAGTGAGAATTTTCATATCTGTGTTCTTCCAGGATATTGATATGTAATTCTCCTTTTTGGTGAGGTCTTTGTCTGGTTTTGGGATCAAGGCAATGCTGGCCTCATTAGGTGAGTTTGGAAGTTTTCCTTCTATTTCTATTTTTTGGAACAGTTTCAGGAGAATTGGAATTAGTTCTTCTTTAAATGTTTGACAGAATTCCCCTGGGAAGATGTCTGGCCCTGGGCTCTTGTTTGCTGGGCAATTTTTGATGACTTCTTCAATCTCCTTACTGGTTATGGGTCTATTCAGGTTTTCTATTTCTTCCTGGCTCAGTTTTGGTAGTTTATATGTCTCTAGGAATGTATTCATTTCTTCCATATTATCAAATTTGCTGGTGTATAGTTGCTCATAGGATGTTCTTTTAATTGTTTGCATTTCTTTGGTGTTGGTTGCGATCTCTACTCTTTCATTCATGATTTTATTTATTTGGGTCCTTTCTCTTTTCTTTTTGATAAGTCTGGCCAGGGGTTTATCAATCTTATTATCTTTCTAAGAACCAGCTTCTAGTTTCATTGATTTGTTCTAATGTTCTTTTTGTTTCTTTTTCATTGATTTCTGCTCTGATCTTTAGGATTTCTCTTCTTCTATTGGTTTAGGCTTTCTTTGATGTTCTTTCTCCAGCTCCTTTAGGTACAGGGTTACGTCATGTACTTGAGACATTTCTCATTTCTTGAGAAAGGCTAAAATTGCTATATATATTCCTTTCAGGACCACCTTTGCTGTGTCCCAAGATTTTGAACAGTTGTGTTTTCATTTTCACTTGTTTCCATGAATTTTTAAAAATTCTTTTTAAATTTCCTGGTTGACCCATTCATTCTTTAGTAGGATGCTCTTTAGCCTCCATGTACTGGAATTCTTTCCAACTTTTCTTTTGTGATTGAGTTTAAGTTTCAAAGCATTGTGGACTGAAAATATTCAGGGAATTATCCCAATATCTTGGTGCCAGTTGAGACTTGATTTGGGACTCAGGATGTGATCTATGCTGGAGGATGTTCCATATGCACTAGAGAAGGGTGTGTATTCTGTTGCTTTGGGATGGAATGTTCTGAATATATCTGTGATGTCCATCTGATCCAGTGTTTCTTTTAAAGCCTTTATTTCCTTGTTGATCTTATGCTTAAATAATATGTCCATTTCAGTGAGGGAGATGTTAACATCCCCTGCTATTACTATATTATTGTTGTTGTGTTTCTTTGGTTTCTTTTTATTTTTTTTTAATTAATTGTTTTATATAATTGGCTGTTCCTATGTTAGGGGCATAAATATTTAAAATTGTTAGATCTTGTTGGACAGACCCTTTAAGTATGATATGATGTCCTTCCTTATCTCTTATTATAGTCTTTGGCTTAAAATCTAATTTATCTGATATAAGATTTGGTACTCCAGCTTTCTTTTGATGTCCATTAACATGGTAAATTGCTTTCCATGCTGTCACTTTAAATCTGGAGGCATCTTTGGGTCTAAAATGAGTTTCCTGTAGACCGCATATCTCAATGGGTCTTGTTTCTTTATCCATTCTGATAGTTTGTGTCTTTTAATTGGAACGTTAAGCCCATTTACATTCAGGGTAACTATTAAAAGTTATGAATTTAGTGCCATTTTATTGCCTGTAAGGTGACTGCTACTGTATATTGTCTTTGTTCCTTTTTGGTCTGTTACTTTAAGACTCTCTTTGCTTAGAATATTTCTTTCAATATTTCCTATAGGGCTGATTTGGTGTTTGCAAATTCCTTTAATTTTTATTTGTCCTGGAAGCTTTTTCTCTCTCTTCTATTTTCAGGGACAGCCTAGCTGGATATATTATTCTTGGCTGAATATTTTTCTCATTTAGTGCTCTAAGTGTATCATGCCAGTGTTTTCTGGTTCCCAGGTCTGTGGATAAGTCTGCTGCCAATCTAATATTTCTACCATTGTATGTTACAGACCTCTTGTCCTGACCTGCTTCCAGGATGTTCTCTCTGTCACTTAGACTTGTAAGTTTTACTGTTAGATGACAGTGTGTTCACCTATTTTTATTGATTTTCAGGGTGGTGCACTGTGCCTACTGGATTTTGATGCTTGTTCCCTTTGCCATATTAGGAAAATTCTCTATTATAATTTGCTCCAGTATACCTTCTGCCCCCCCCTTTCTTCTTCTCCCAGGATCCCAATTATTCTAATATTGTGTCATCTTATGGTATCACTTATCTCTCGAATTCTCCCCTCATGATCTGATAGTTTGTCTCTCTTTTGCTCAGCTTCTTTATTTGCCATCATTTGGTCTTCTCTATCACTAATTCTCTCTTTTCTGCCTAATTTATCATAGCCACAGGAGCCTCCATTTTTTACTACACTTCATTAAAAGCTTTTTAAATTTCAACTTGGTGAGATTTTACTTCTTTTATTTCTCCTGAAAGGGATTTTATTTCTCCAGAAAGGGTTTCTCTAATGTCTTCCATGCCTTTTTTGCACCCAGCTAGCATCTTGAGAATTGTCTTTCTGAACTCTAGTTCTGACATATTACCTATGTTCATATTGATTAGGTCCCTAGCCATTGGTACTGCATCTCTGCATCTTCTTTTCTTTGTGGTGAGTTTTTCTGCCTTGTCATTTTATCAAGATGAAAATATATGAATGAGAGAATAAAATATTAAAAGGGTGGCAAAGACACCAGAAAAGTATACGCTAACCAAATTAGAAGAGATCCAAAATTGGGGAAGAAGAAAGGGGAAAAAAGAAATAAGAATAAAAAAATTAAAAATTATACATATATATGTATAATTATATATATTCATATGTATATATATATCCATATATATATATATATATATATATATATATATATTAGATTGGTGAATAGAACAGAGCCCAAACTTGATTTTGGATGTGTTTTGGTCTCAGAAGAAGCTACCTCCCAAAATTTTAAGAAAGAAAAACATATATATACAAAAATAAGGGTAAACATGATGAAGAGGTAGAATATGACTGTAAAGATGAAAGTTTAAAAAGATTCTAAAAAGGGAATTAATAAGTTGGTTGGAAAAGGAAAGAAAAAAAGAGGAGGGAGTGTGCTTAGCCTGGAAACTAGAACAAAGCCGTGTGCTAGATTAGGGTATATTCTGATCTATTAGAAGAAATTGTATCCCAAATTCTTTTAGGAAAAAAAAAAAGTATATGTAGACAAAAAAATAAGGTTAAATACAATGAAGGGATAAAATACGACTATAACAATTAAGGTAAAAAATTTTTTTAGAAAGATATTGTTAAGATAAATTAGTTTAAAAATGCTAAAAGAGGAAAGAGGAAATGTTAAAAAAAATAGAATAAGAAAAAAATAAAATAAAAAAAAAATTAACCTTGCAAGACTAAAGGATCATGGGGAAAAAGCCATGAATTCTATGGGTTGCTTTCCCCTAGCTTTGGAGTTCTGCTGTTCTCCTTGATCATGGAGCTTGGTTTTGGCTGGGTGTTTTTGCTGATCTTCTGGGGGAGGGGCCTGTTGTAGTGATTCTGAAATGTCTTTGCCCTAGGCAGAATTGCACCATCCTTGCCAGGGACCGGGCTAAGCAATCTGCTCCGGTTTGCTCTTGGAGCTAATGTTCCCCGAACACTTTCCGTAGAGCTTTGGAAGACAGGAATGAAAATGGAGTCCTCCCAATCTCTGGCTGGGAGGAGCTGAGAGGTTGGGCCCCACACCCCAGTGTGTCCTCAGAGATAAGCAGTCAATCCCTCCGGTCTCCCTGGACTCCGGTCGCACTCCGTGCTCACCTGGCCTGTGACCGAGTGTTTCTTTCTCTGGCGCATCACCCCCTTTGGAGTGTCCCAACCCAGCAGATTCCTGCTGCACTGTTCTTCCTGTAGCAGGAAGCTGAGTGTCCCTGGATCTGCCACTTGTGGGGTCTGCTCAAAGAGGTGCCTTGGATTATGGTTTAAGGTAACCCCAATGTGAAAGCTCACTCTTTGGCTCTATCTGTGTAGTTGGCTTCCCCACTCTGATACCTGGGAGCTCTGCCACACTCAGGCACACCCAATCTTTCCATGACCCCACAGGACCTGAGACCACACTATCTTGCTCTACCCCTGCTTAGCCTCTGGAGCGATGTCCCTCAGTGGAGCAAACTTCTAAAAGTTCTGATTTTTTGCTCTGCCTCTCTGCCACTTGCTGGGCACAGGCCACTCCCTTGTGGTCTAACTTCCTGTCCCTTTGGATTCACTTCCCCACACTCCTACCTTTCAGAAAATGGTCCATTTTCTGTTCCTAGAATTGCTGCTCTTCTTCTCTTCTATCTCCTGTTGAGTTTGTAGGTGTTCAAAATGGTTTGATACTCATCTAGCTCAACTCCTGGGATCTGATGTCATTTCAGTCTGCTACTCCTCCACCATCTTGCCTCTCTTGATTTTTTTTTTTTTTTTTTTAATTGTCATATCCTCCAGTGCCGGCTATTATAGATTTCAAACTTACATAGTGCCAGGCTTTTAGAAACTGTATCAGGAACTCCTGTTTGTGACAACATGGATGGACTTTGAGGGCATTATGCTAAGTGAAATAAGTCAGATAGAGAAAGACAAATACTGTATATATTACTCTATATGTGGAAACTAAAAAAAAAAAAAAAAAAAAGTGTGAAGGCAGTATTCTACCTATGTGTGGTATTAAAAAAAAATGCATAAAGTTGGTCAAAAGGTACAAACTTCCAGTTATAAGATAAGTAAGTTCTGGGTATGTTATATACAACATGGTGACTAATTAACAATACTATATCATATATTTGGATGTTACTAGAAATTATATCTTAAAAGTTCTCATCATAAAAAAAAAAATTGTAACTCTGTATGATGATAAGCCAGACTTCTTATGTCAACCACTTCACAGTATATATGTATATCGAATCATTATGTTGTACACCTAAAAATAATATGATGTTATGTCTCAAATTAAATCTCAACAAAATTTGGCACCTGGGTGGCTCAGTCCATTAAACAGCCACTTTTGGCTCAGGTCATGATCCCAGGATACTGTGCTCAAGTCCTGAATTGGGGATCCTGCTCAGTGGGGATCTTGCCTCTCCCTTTGCCTCTGCCCCTCCCTCTTCCCCTTCCCCCCACACTCATGAGAATGCTCTGTCTCTCTCTCAAATGAATAAAATCTTAAAAAAACTCAACAAAATAAAACAGTCAAATCCATAGAAGCAGGGAGTATAATGATGGTTGCCAGGGATCTGAGGGGTAGGGTTAAAATAAGCAGGTATTGGTCAAAAGGTACAGAGCTTCAGTTAAGGAAGATGAATGAGTTCTGGAGAGCTAATATACAGCGTGTTGATGAGAGTTAGCAAAACTGTTTGGCATACTTGAAATTTACTAAATCTACTTGAGATTTACTTAAATCAGCACTTGAATTTTAGTTTTTTCTTCTCTTCCTCTTATTACTGGGCAAAATAGTGACAAAGTTGACTTTTAACTACCTTATAGATAGTGCAGGTTTTGCAGGTGTGATGATTTCATCTTTATAGACACGCCAACAAAGCTCTAAAAATTATTTGAGAACACATTAGGATGCTTAGGTTTACTAACCAACAATCAAAAATGCTAATGTGCAGAGGACCAGGGAAAGCAGCTTTAATTTATATAACCTAGTGTGTTAAAGGAAGTGATAACTTTCTGATGGATTCTTGACCTGTAACCTACTCTTGGAAGGTTTTGATTATATAAGAGTAAGCTTGATTTCTCTGAAAATTTATAATTCCACAGAGAGATTTTTCAGGTTCTTTTCCCATGGGAAAGAGACTGGACAAATAAAACAAACCTTTAAATTATTTTTTTTTATTCCAGTACTGCCAGAAAGCTTCCATACAACAACGTGCTCTATGTGCAATATGGTTCTATATAGCAAGGCTAAATAATCAAGGAAAAGGAGAAGAAAATAAGACTTACTTAGAAATGGGGGAATGGTATTAATGGTTTCAAAGTGGGGATTTGGTGTTATCCTTTGTTGAGTTCGATCTATAAATATTGTATTAAAGAATTTTAATATTATTATTTATTAACATAGCAATTAATTGTATAGCTATCTGCATATAAACCAATATGGCTGCATCAAATAGGCTACATTCTCATCATTTTGTGGATGGTAACACAGACTTAGTTTTCTGAAGAGGGAAACCATAAAAATATGGCCCTGATGCAAATCGGAATAGGGTTCTCATTTTCACCTCATGTAATAGTATTTATTTCAACTCTGTATTTCTTAATACTAGTCTTAAAAATGATGATAATGGGATGCTTGGGTGGTTCAGTCGATTAAGCATCCAACTCTTGGTTTTGGCTCATGTCATGATATTAGGTTTGTGGGATTGAGCCTTGGTTAGGCTCTGCAATCAGCACAGAGTCTGCTTAAGATTCTCTTTTTTTCTCCCTCTGTCCCTCCTGCTCATGCTCTCTCTCTCTTTCTCTCAAGTAAATAAATAAATAAATCTTATTTTTAAAAAAATGATTGCATGTGTTTTAGTGTAAACTCACACATAAATACTCCAGATACGAGACTTGTAAAAATAAATCCTGCATCTGATCTTATCACTGGATAAAGTAACTATGAGTGCTTTTTTGTTTTTGAGAAGATGTTTGTTGCTGGTTCTGAATTCCCATATTAACCCCAGGGCACTCAGAATTTCATTTATGCCTAATGGTGGTTATAGAGATGGTAGCTGTACAGTATAAAAGGAGCTTACCTTTGCTTCCCTTCTGGCCTTCTTGGGCACTGCAATGATTTTATTACTCAAAAATTATCAAAGTTGTCCAGTAATTGGCAAGAGATGTGCTTAGAGTTTTAACTGGCAAATGGTAGCTGTTGCCCCATGAACTGGTTATAGTTAAGAATGCCAAAAAGAGCGCTGTAGTATAGCTGGATTCCCTGACTCCCGTGCTATGGGCTGCAGAGAGTTTGGAAATAGAAAGAAAGAAAGAGAGAGAGAGAGAAAGAAAAAAGGTTTTCTTCGCACACCATAAAGCAATGTCTTTTGGACACAAGGTAATAGATTTTTTAAGAATCAGGGATGGGGAGAAGTTCTATAGGTACTTAAAATTTTGATGTAAAACATAAAGAAAGAGTGGGTGGATGTTGAGTTTTTTTGATTTTTGTTTTTTAAAAACTTGAAGTTTCTTTTGTTTCTTACCTTCCCCTCCCCCATTTGCCTTTTGTTCATTTTCATTCCGTCCTCTGATATGGAAAGTCACAGTTCAGGTGCAGCAGTCTAAATCATCTAAAGCAAATCAGGTCAGAAATGGGCTGATAATGAAGGGCAAAAAAAAAGTGTGCTTGCTTTTTTACCAGTGAATCATCAGTGTGACAATGGAGTCTAAAGATTCTATTAGCATTACAGAAGCTCTCAGGAAGCAATCTACTTTTTCTCTCAAAAATTTTCACTCTAGTAATATAGAACCTTGATTATTAATTGAGATTGGTGTAGCTGAAGCTCAGCATGTTGATTTTTTTTCCTTTTTTTGTTTTTTTCTTTTGTTTTCTTCAAAGAACTTTTGCAGTGGTTATTCTATTTACAGTTTCTGTCTCCATATCTTATAAATTAGAATTTTCTTTCATTTGATTACTCAATAAATATTCATGTAATGCCTACTATGTGTCAGATACTCTACTGGGTGCTAGGTGTAGATAAGAAAATAAATGCTTTTCTAGAACAGCACTGATTTTCCATGTTTACCCTAATTATGCTATGTACAACTATTCAAAAACACATCTTGTTTGAATGTTCAGTGTGTGGTGACCACTGTGCCAGGTGGTTTCTAATTTATGCGTTATGTGAAAGTGCCCAACTCACTTGGCAAAACCCATAGCTCTTTCTTATAAAGGTACTGTTGAAAGTAAGTTGTTTGGAATTTTGATATTTAATGAATTAAATAATTTTATAAATAGTAGTTAAGTACTCAGGATATATCCAACATGTAATTTAACTGATAAATATTAGCACTAAAATATAGTAAAATACAGTACTATCTTCCTAGTTTCAGATAGAGTTCCAGCTCCACATCCCATCTGGCCCCTAACAGTTTTAGAGGACAGAGAATAAGACTTTCAATCTGAGAACCATTCACAATGAATTATGCATGATTGATAACTGTCTTTGTGTTAATTTAATGTGAGAAGGAAGCAGACAGCAAGGAAATGAGGGAGTGGAAAAATAAATGTATTTGTGAAGAAAAGAAGGCATCAGTAAAAAGGTTTTAAATTTCATATTGTCTTGATCATATTATGGTTCCTGACCCTTTTCCCCACACTGTAGATGAGCTGTCATTTGCACATTTCCTTGCAGTGTGCCAAACATTTGGGGAGTGAGTATAGAGAAAAGGAGTAATTTCAGATTCTCTGATGCTAAATGGGATAGGACATTATTTGTTTTGAACATGCAGTTCTGAGTAAGAGGAAATGATAGAATTGAAGTTACCCAGGGATTTTTTTCTCAAAAGTTAATATGATTATTAGGAATCAGGAAGGGATCCATGTGAGGATCTTCCCTAGCTTTTTAAATCTCATGGGTGTGAGGGAGGAATCTCCCAAATGGAACAGTTCTAAGGGGAGGAGGAGGCTGTGGACTCTTCTCACCATAGATGTGTACACGATCCTGTATATACAAACACAACATATAGGCAGACATACTTTCCTTTTGATCTGGTTATTTCTGTGGTTAGGCTCTGTGGTGGATAGCTGTTGATTCTGCCATCTCAGAGTTCATTCCTCCCTCATAAATCAGGATCTGACTTCCTATAGGGCAACCCCTCCTACTCAATGGTGCTGACCAGTATCCCCCTCTCTTTCTGTCAGTACTTGCTGTGGGCAAATGATCCAGGCAGGGCCAGTCTGCATATTCTCTCTCCACTGGATTAAATAATTCAGGGATAAACACATGCCCCAAACCTGGCCAGTGAGGTTCAATTCTTGTACTTTCTTTTGAGCTCAAAATAAAAAAGACTGTTTTCCTAATAAAATGTTTAAGATGATATAAACAGAGAGCTACTAAGGGCCTCGAGTATAGACAAAAGTAACATGAGAATAAGGTTCCCCAGAGAGAAGTAGATCAGAGAAAAAGGATAACATTTGAATTTTTTATGGAAGTATAATTGGCATATGACATTATATTTGAATCTTGGTGATGTTACTGGAGACATTGGTTCAAGCAATGTTATCTGAAAAATATGTCAGTGAACTACTTTCATTGGTTAGCTCTATGATTTTGATAATGCACAACTTACCCTTTTTTTGTTCTATGATTCATGCATTTTATAAAGCTTTATCAAAGGGCAAGACTAAACACATGATATTGGCTACTGAGTTGTAATTTAGCAATTGTATAACAAAGGAATTTGATAGGAATAGAAAACTAGTAATTTTTATGGACCACATTATTTGAGTTCAAATTATATTGTGAGAGTTCTTAAAACTAGAATTACATAAAAATTATTAATATTTGCTTTAACTACTTCTTTGCCTCTTTTACTATTAAATGGAGATAAGCAAGAACTGTTCAGTTTCACTATTTAGCAAATGTTTATGGAGCACCCACTGAGGGCCAAGTAGGCAAAGTACTATATTATAGGAGTTGCAGGTGATGCATAGATCAGTAAGACTCAGAAAAATAATAGAACTACAAAACAACTATATTAAAAAATAGTGCTATAAGATAGGGATGGTCTTTTTAAGGTATTTCATTAAAGAACCATTTATTCAGAAAAATCAGAGGACATAGTATTCAATGAGTATTTAAAAAATACAAAATATCCTGAAAGATGGACATGTAGAGATGGTTCTCTAAAGGAAAGAGAAAAATCCTGTTCCATTAAAGACAAATTATATGCCACACAGTGAGAGAAAGGATGTCTTATCAAAATTACATTTTTTTAAATTTTATTTTATTTGTTTGTCATAGAGAGTGAAGTGAGAGCAAGCACAGGCAGACAGAGTGGCAGGCAGAGGCAGAGGGAGGAGCAGGCTCCCTGCCAAGCAAGGAGCCCGATGTGGGACTCGATCCCAGGATGCTGGGATCATGACCTGAGCCGAAGGCAGCTGCTTAACCAACTGAGCCACCCAGGCGTCCCCAAAATTACATTTTTGTTGTTGTTGCTTCCAAACCAAGCTACAAATGTTTTGGTAAAGAACCATGCCATATTTCTGTTCAAAAGGCCTAGTATGGTGCTAGCATGGTGCTATCCACGTAGTAGCTGCTTTAATAATAATTCCTGAAACTAAGTAGTTTTGCATAGGTAACCTTGAAGGGTTTAGAACTTACTTCAAGAGTTTAGAACTTCCTTCAACATGATTGATTGGTTCTACTGATTTTACTAAATTTACCTATCTGTAAGTTTAAAAAAAAAAAAGGATGCAGAAAAATAAACTCTTTTAAAACATTTAAACATTTATTTCATCACAATAAGTATACTCTTTAACCTCTTTCGTCTTTTTCCCCATCCCCCCATCCACTTCCCCTTTGGTAACCATCAGTATGTTCTCTATAGTTAAGAGTCTGTTTCTTGGTTTATTTCTCACCCTCTTTCTTTGTCTTTCTCTTTTCTTTCCCTTTGCTCATTTGTTTTGTTTCTTAAATTCCACATATGTCTTTCTCTTGCTGACTTATTTTGTATAACATTATACTCTCTAGCTCAATCCATGTTGTTGTAAATGGCAAGATTTCATTCTTTTTTTATGGCTAAAATTCCACTGTATGTATGTGTGCATGTGCATATATGTGTATATATATATATTTCATACAATATATATATTTCACATATATATAAACACACACTCACACTACATCTTCTTTACCTATTCCTCTATCAGTGGACACTTGGGCTGCTTCCATAGTTTGGATATTGTAAATAATGTTGCTGTAAACTTTGGGGTGCATGTATACCTTTGAATTAGTGTTTTTGTATTTATTGGGTAAATACCGGTAGTGCAATTCCTAGATTGTAGAGTAGTTCTATTTTTAATTTTTTAAGGAAACTTCATACTGTTTTCCACAGTGACTGAACTAGTTTGTGTTCCCACCAACAGTGCAAGAGGGTTCCATTTTCTCTTCGTTCTTGCCAACACTTGTTTTTGTGTTTCTGATTTTAGCCATTCTGACAGGTGTGAGGTTATATCTCTTTGTAGTTTTGATTTGCATTTCCCTGATGATAAGTCGTGTTGATTATCTTTTCATGTCTTTGTTGACGTTTTTTGTCTCTTTTGGAAAAATGTCTATTCAAGTCCTCTGCCCAATTTTAATATTTTTTATATTAAATTCTGTAACTTCTTTATATAATTTGGATGTTAATCCATGATCAGATAGATGTATGATATACAAATATGTCCTTTGGTTCAGTAGGTTGCCTTTTTGCTTTTTTTTTTGATGGTTTTATTCACTGTGTAAAAGTTGATTTAGGTTCTAATACAATGATATTTTACTAAATACCAGAAAATGACAAAGTTGTGTTTTATATTATAACCAACAGTGGTAGCACCAAAGGATGTCTTGCAGGGTTTATGATCCACCTGGTCTCTATCACTTCTCCCAAACCTATCACAATAAAATGATATCATAATTTAAAAATTGATGTGCTTGCTATGCAAATGTAGCTTTCAGTTAAATGCTCCAGTCTTACTTTTCAACCTCATTTTCAGCTCTTTCTATGCAGAAATGTTGAAGTCATTACTGAGCACAGGCTACTTTCTAACAACGAAATTCATATGAAGTAAAAAATAATGACAAGATTAGCCACCTGTTGAAATTGTCAACTTAGATAATTTTGAAAACACTCAGAACAGAAAGAAAGAAACTGAGCTCTGGAATCCTTAGGATGGCTTCCTGGCATCTGCTTAGAAATTCAGGTGAACTCAATGCCTGCCTCTTCTGTGCTTCCAGAGTTACTGGTTAGCACAGATCAGACCATATTGAAATAATTTGCCATTTCCTTTGATTTGAGAATAAACTCCTCAAAAGCAGAGACTGTCTTATTTGTTTTCATACTTTAGGTGGTACTTCACTGCTTAATATACAGTTACTGTATAAATGCCTTACAGTCAGGGAGGAGTATATATGTGTGATATAATAATACTTAAAATTACTTATGTCTTATCATGCTATACATGCAAAGCCTACTGTGCTAAATCTTTTCATGTCTACATTTAATCTTCAGCAACCTTTTAACACAGTTACTTTTGTTATCCCCTTTGATTAGACTCTGAATACTTCCAGGAATAGGAAGCTCTCCATTCTAAGAAACATTATTAGACATTTGGGAAGACATAGACTTCCATGTGACTGACTAATCCCTAGTGATCATCAGTCAGAAAAAAAGTTGGGGGGATAGCTATATGCTATATCACAATCTATCCCTTGCAGATTTTCTTCATAATGAACATTTCTGGTTTCTTTAGTATCGTTTTATACTTCCTGGTCTTTAAGGGTATAGTGATGCTATAATTTTTTTTTTAATAATGTCATACACTTAGCTCAGGAACACATAGTTGGTCTTATAATTTTTGTCAAATATGAACCTATCAATCTAGAATTTTAGTTCCATTGCCCCCTAGTATGCCTAAGCTTGTAACAATCTACAAATTTAATTTATTTTAAATGAATATAATAAATCTTAGCTTAAATAGGTGTTGTGAAGAACAAATGAGACAATTTTCTTGGATAAATTTTGAAAATATAGCACATAATATTAAATTACTGCATTATTAATATTTCTTCAAATTTCATTTATGACAATCTCATAAATTTAATTTATGAAAGCTTCTTTGATTTGTTCTTCATGCTTTTTGTTTTCTTAATTTGTCTATTACAATTTTCCAGTTTTTTTTTTTTTTCTTTAAGATTTTATTTATTTATTTGACAGACAGATCACAAGTAGGCAGAGGCAGGCAGAGAGAGAGAAGGAGAAGCAGGCTCTCCGCTGAGCAGAAAGCCTGATGTGGGGCTAATCCCAGGACCCCGGGATCATGACCTGAGCAGAAGACAGAGGCTTTAACCCACTGAGCCACCTAGGCACCACAGTTTTCCAGTTTTTGATAGAATATTTTTTTGAAAGACTATTTCTGTTGTTTCCTTCAAAGTGAGTGGATTAAGCTATTGGGTTCAGGAAAGTTTCAATATTTCTTTTACATACCTGGGTGGCTTAATTATGAAAAACATAACTTAGAGGATAATCTAAATGGCCAAGTTATTTAAAAGAAAGAAGTATGTTGAAGGCTTGGAATATGGTTGTCAGTATGACAACAAACAAATCAATATTGTGTCCCCCACAATAGAGTTCTTGTAACTGAAATTTGAAAGCACTGATTTATTTTAGTACTGTTGTAATAAGAGCTCAAATATGTCCTGATCAAATTTCTAGTTAATCTTTTGTAAAGAAGACCTATTTTATGAAAATGTCTTTTATTATTATAGTATGCTTTGAATCTCTCTCTTTTTTTTTTAATTGTAGAGGGTTTAGTTAGGATGCATTTAGTGCTGTATGACAATTGGAATAAATAGAGAACTTATGAGTGCATACCTTATGACAAATATATGGCCATATTTGTCTTCTGTGTTTAAGTCTATTGTGTGCTCTACAAATATAATACTGCCTTCAACAGAAGTATGCATCCTGGTATAAATCTAATATGGTCCATAGGTTTAGCAGCATTTGACAATCCTTGATATTTTTCTGAAAGATTCTCCATGACACTGAATTAAGACAAATGGTATTTCTCAGATACAGCAAAGTTTACTGTTTCATGCTTTATTTCTAATCGAATTAAATATAACTCAATTTGAAACTCAAAAAGCATGTTCACTTCTAAAGGAAGTTTTCATGTTAAGCGTTAACTTAAAATCTCTGTTAACATTAGTGAGCAAAGCTTTCTCAGAGTGCTTTTTGTTCATTAAAGTACAGGGGAAAATAACATTTTAAATAAGGTCAGGTTTCAACCCCTTTTACATATTTACTCATGCCTAGAGTGGCTTTCATTATGGATCACTGGAAACAGATTGCTCTAAAGAAAATAAACTTGAGAACAGTCGATGTATTACAGCTTTCTAGGTGACTATTATTGCAGTTTTGTTTTTTAACTGTACTAGTTCTTGTAGGATACTGTTCATTCTCAAAGGAAAAAAATCATTTTTATATTAAAATATCTTCAAATCTGCCCCCTTTTTTTGTTTTCACAGTTCTCAAAAGGAAAAGTCATCTAAATTGTGGTGATTGTGTTTTGGAATTTATCACACATGATGGGTAATGATACAAATGTTGCCTCAGAGATATTCTTTAAAAATCACCATGAAAGTGATTTTTCTTAAACCTTATCAAAGAGGAGGCACAGCAACCAGCCTTCTAGCCAGTACTGAAATAGCAATGCTGACAAGCTTGTTAATAATTCAGAAGTCTTTTTAGTGAATTGTATCCATTCCTTAGTTTTAGTTTTGTAGAAATGTTAAAATATATTACCTTCAGTTCTTTGCAATTTTTTTTTTTAGTAGTTTGTATTCCTTCTCCTTAGAACAGACTACTTTTGAAACTCATATCCAGCTAGTCTGTTGAAGAATCTGTTATTTTTACTTCACTCTGGATAGATGTTTTTGCATGGCATCTAAGCAATAGTCATCTCAGCAAGAATGGGGTAAAGCCTAGTGCCAAAAAGAGGATATGTTTTGAAAACTTCTCCTTTGAGGTAAAGAATCTATGCGGTTTGTTTCATAATTGGACTGTGATTTTAGTCTGAAATTTTGACCAAATTACTTAACCTCTTTATTTTAATATTTCTCCTTTTTAGTTGAGATTAAGTGTTAGACAGAAAAAAAAAAACCCCATAGGTAGAAAAATGAGTAAGTTGTTTAGCAAAACTAATACAGCAATTAATTGTTAATTGTGTAACATTTCAGTTTAGGATCTACTTACAGAAATTATCAAAATATCAATCTCCTCAGCTACAAGATGGAAGTTAGTAATACATTTACAGTCTTATGAGTATTAATTGAAATATAAATGATTAAGAGAGTCATGTAGCTTAAGCCCTCAATGACCCTTTGTTCCTGCGCTCTTTGCTGAATTTTATCACTTTATTTTGTTGTATACAAGTTAAATTGTTATCCTAACTCTCAAATGACTGTGAATTAAAGGTTAAAGTTTTTCTCCTTTCTTTCTTTTTTATTTTTTTTTTAAGATTTTATTTATTTATTGGAGAGAGAATGAGTGAGAGAGAACATGAGAGAGGAGAAGGTCAGAGGGAGAAGCAGACTCCCCAAGGAGCTGGGAGCCCAATGTGGGACTCGATCCCGGAAGTCCAGGATCATGACCTGAGCCAAAGGCAGCTGCTCAACCAACTGAGCCACCCAGGCACCCCTAGTTTTTCTCCTTTCTTATTTCTACCCAGGTAATCCTAAAATTCAGGAACATCATCTTATTGTTACAAAACAATAATGTTAACTAAAAATACACTGTTCACCACCACCATCACCCCCCCTCACCCTACTTAAGGAAGGGCTAAAAATATAGTCTAAAGAACATAGGAAATCTTTTATTTTAGAAGACATCGAAGTGCTTTTTGATAAAGCAGTAGCCCTGGAAATGTAAGCCAGAAACAGAAGAAGGATATCAGTACTCAGAAATGGTTTTAAACCACTTAAAACAGGTTTTAAACCAAGCATTAGGAAGAATACTGGGAATTAAATTGGCTTATTTTAAATTCTAAAATATTCAGAGAATCTGATAAGCTTGCTTAAATTAGATTTTATTCATCTTTGATTTCATCTATCTTAAACTATGCAGTTTTGTTCTCTTCAGTTTCCTTGCTGAAATACTAGGAAAATTGGTCACTTAAAAGATAAAAGAGTATATATTGACACCAACCAGCCACAAGAGGGAAGTCTTGGCTATATTAGAAATAGAGTACATGTAGGGAGGGGTCCATTTTTGCAGAAAACAGAAATTAAAAGAAAGAAAGAAAGAAAGAAAAAGAAAGAAAGAAAGAAAGAAAGAAAGAAAATAAGATTTTATCTTTTTTTGGAATATCCTGATGCTATATCTACTAGGGAAAATTATCTGTAAGTTTAGTACATTATTAGACTTAGAATAGTACTTTTGTCACATAGTATGTTTTCCTTAAAACTTAAAACCATTTGTTATCTGTGAAATTCAATAAAAATCTACTATTAAAATATATATTTAGATAAATTTTTATCCATACATTACATCAATTTATATTCACACAATACAATTCATAAAAGTATTTATTACCTAAGTCCCTGAGCTATACTCAGTGTGGTATCCATTAATTCTCTCTGTTACTTATTAGTGGCTTCTTTGGAATGAATTCTGACTGTATTTTATCCTCCTTCAGAATCATACTTGTGTAATTATGAGATTTAGGATCTCAGATATATGTTGGGCAAGAAATAAATGAAAAGGATAAAGCATTTCTTAATAAGACCAGCTATTAAACTATTTTGAAATTCACAGTGAAGAAAGCCCTGAAATAGATGTTGGGATCTAGAATGGAATATTTTAATTGAAAAGTAGTTGTTGGAAGATTTTGTTTGGATTCACTATTGGATCTTTTCTGTTTGAGTTCATGATAACTCACTAAATAATCAGCCTTACGGGGCATAATTAAATAGTGTGTTCATTGTATTATCCACTGAATAGAATGTTCTACTGATCTGTGGCAGAATATGAAATATAGAACTCCTAAATTCTGACTTTGATTTTTAAGAACTTTACTGGTGATATATGCAGTAAATAGTAAATATTGCTTAATATTTCTGTTTTATCATCTTACAAAGTATGTAATTTTGTCTTTTAGCTTTTTCATTAAAAAGGTGATAAAATTCTGTGAAAATTTGAAGTACTTTTATTCTAACAAGAATATTAGGCATTTAATGCATATAGAACACATATGAATTATGCTATTTCTCTCCATATTCATCAGAATACTTATTGAGGTTTGTATGCTTTGAAGTTATAGACACTTTGAGTATACAAGTTATTTTCTTCAAGCATTTAGGGAAAATTTGTTCTTAGCCTAACTTGTATTAACTGCTTCAAGTTAATTAGTGATTTGGTGGTAACCCAAAGTAATAAATGGTGTGCCTTTGGTTAGATTTAATTTCATATTTAAGTACATCTCTGTACTCTTAGCTGAAAAAAAATTAGGTCATTTAATTTAAATATCAGGTAAAATTATATCTTTTCTAATATAACTTATAACATATGGAACACAATATACTAATCCCATGTTTAAGTAGGTTTTATTTGATTTTATTTATTTATTTAATATTGCATTGTTTTGATTTATTTTGGTCACATGAGGGTTTAATAAACCATGGAAAATATATTTTATTGGCACAGAGCTCATCAATTCCTAGTTTGAATGGAGTCTATTTTACTATCAGAAATTTTTTTTTAAGCATACAATTAGTAATCACTCATGTTCTGAAGGACTTTTAATGGCAGAATAGATAGCCTTTGTTATGTTTTCCTTCTATTAGGATGGATGACTTACAAATAGTCCCACTGTGATTAGGCAGTTATTATACAGTGCAAAATCTATATGGGGATCATTCTTAACATGTCTCTGAAGTTCGTTTTCATCATCAATCAAGAAATATAGAGGTAAAGGAAGAACATTTAGAGAAGATGTAGAATGTTTAAGCATAGTTATAATGGGCCTGCCAGGGAAAAATGCTTTTATGAAAGATGTGTTTTTTTCTTAAACAGTATGTAAGGCCAGGTATAACTTCGCATATGGCACTTTTATTTTTGTTTTAGGACTTCAAAATTAGAGTTAAGCCATATTTAATAGTAGAACAGGATTTAATATTAATAAAAGACATGTTATAGTCATACTGCTGATCTAGATGTAAAGGTAAACAGAATTTTGGGGTCTATGCTATGCTACATAAAGAATTAGTGAGCAGAATGAAAGATGTTCAATACCCAAATGATGTTCAATTCTAACAATCCTAACTACTAGGGATGAATACGGTCTTATTTTCTTTTTGTTCTCTTCACATAAATGTGCATTTATTTAAACCCCATTACATTATTACTCTGAGAGATGTGTTTTCTTATCAAACTAAAATCAAAGCTCCTTTCTTGAATGTCACATGATATATATTTTAATATTATATGTCAGCATTTTAAACATTTTATTGTAAGGAAAATGATTATTGTGAATTCAGGTAGAAGTTAATGGTTTTCTTTCTAACAACACATTTGGAATTGGACAGGATTTTTTTGGTTACTTTTGTTATTTTTAAATGAACTGAACTTGTTTTTCTTGTTTTTCAAAGTATCATTGGTGGTCTCTGATTCCCTTTTCCAGACTTTTATAGAAAATGGAATATTTCCATCTTCTATAAAGAGGCCATTAATTTATGAAAACAACATTTTGCATTTAAAAATAAAACTGCAACTTCACACTCATGCATAGATATTTTTTAGCTAAGTATTGCTAAAAATCTCAAACTCTAGCTTTCTTCTCATTTTACACGTGGGTTACCATGTATGCCTAATAAACCAGTGTACTAATAATAACATAGGGATTCTTATATGTAAGGAAGTGAGTTTTTAATGGAGAAATTAATATAAAATATCCAGAAATGTTTACAACTTTACTATTATATTATTCCAGGGCTTTATAGATCTTAATGATCTATCAATAAATTTAGGGCATCTAATCATTTATAGAATTTAGTGTCCTGATCAGACTGCAGAGGATTGTTTCTGGATCACATTAGGACAAAGCAGAAATTTATTGGTCTGGGGTTCTTTCTGCCGTTTAACTGATGTCTCTCTATGTCCTTAGGAGATACATATTGTCGCATCAAATTATAATTCAACACATTAAAGATTAGCCAGAAGGAAAATAAATTGTGATTAAAGTTTTTTTTCAACTTTTGAACTCTCTCTGGTTTCGTTACTTTGCCCACAACCTCTTGTTTAGAGGCGGCACTTTGACTAAAAGCTATCTTCTGTTGCTCTGTCATCTTTGGCAATTGCAGTTTGAATATACAGTCTTAGTTCAGCCAATTAGATCTTTTTTCCAAAAACTTAAATTAGCTAGTGGGTTTCTGTTATGTGAAACCATGAATTATGACTTAATTATAGATTATAAAATTTAATATCACCTAACCCAGATTGATAGTGAATGATTATGCCTTGACAAAGGGTATAAACCAGGATTGTGGGGTGCCTGGGTGGCTCAGTGGGTTAAGTCTCTGCCTTTGGCTCAGGTCATGATCCCAGGGTCCTGAGATTGAGCCCTGCATTGGGCTCTCTGCTCAGCGGGGAGCCTGCTCCCCACCCCTTGCCTGCCTCTCTGCCTACTTGCGATCTCTGTCAAATAAATAAATAAAATCTTAAAAAAAAAAAAACAAACACAACAGGATCTTCTTGGATAAACTGGATAGACTGAGTCATGTGGTCACCATTCTTAAATGGTTACCTAAACTCATAGTTAACTCCAATTTAAAATACTAGCCTCCTGGCAGAATTGGGGTTTTACCTTGTGATTCTTCATTTGTAAGTCAACAAATATTTGGGAAGTGAATCTTTAATGGTAATGGGTTGATATCTTAGAGTGAAAGACTTCTTACCAACTCCTCAAATCATATTTAGGAGGCCACTTACTTAAATGATTCATAAAGCTCTCTCCGGGGGTAAAGAAATTCCTAAGAAAGGCTTTTTCCTCTTCAAAAGTAATGAAGTTTTGCTTAGCTCACTTGCTCTATTAGTCACCACATTTCTAGGGTGACACAATAGTGTTTCCTGAGGATTCCTTCTTCACCCGGCTGCAAAACTGATCATCTGGTGAATAGGTAATTATGGGCTGAACTAGGAACCATGCCGGGATGTGAATGTCTAGTAACCACATAGTGTTTGCATTGTAACTAATGAATACTCCCTTGCCTAATATAACCCAACCTAATTACCCATAAAGCTTTGGGTAATTTTCACTTGACCCTAAACTTTGTGCATTAGCAGCTTCTTTACCCAATACTGAATGATAAGTCAACAGAGAGTAGTGAGCATGAAGAGAAAAGGTTGTTCCCCTTGCAGTATGTCATTATGCTGCATGGTATTTTAATCAGAGAAAGTCAGTTGTTTCAGTAAGGTCTCATTTACTTACCTAATTATCAGTTGTCATTTGGAGAAGAGCCAGCCCAAGAAAGAATACTTCAGATGGTTTTTCCATTTATCTCTTTTGCTTGTGTTTATCAATTCCCCTGTACTAGTTGTATCAGCATCCACTGTAAGGGAAAGAAAGGCCACTTCCAGTGAGTAAAGGGAGAAAATGAATGTGTCTCATTGGACTGTGAGTTTTGGGACAATGTCTCACTCATCTCTGCATCTCCAGCACCTGATGTCATGACTGCAGCATATAGATTAATGGTCAAAAAATACTAATTTCATTCTGTTTTCACAAGATTTGAGATTATTCCAGGTTGGTACAGAGGATAATACTTAGGGGTCTGGGAAGAACATTTTGTTAATAAATCATTAACAATTAAAACACGATATGGAGATTATTTTTAGTCTTTAAATTTCCTGATAGAAATTTTAGATATTATAGAGAGACTGATTATGAGAGTAATTTTGATAAATAATAAGGGAAAATTTTCAATAAAACAACATTTTATAGATTATGTTCTCTAACATCCATTATAAATGAACCTTTCATGATAGGTCTTCAACCACAGTCCAGGCACCATGAAAATCATCCCTAAATCCAAACCAAAATGGGAAAAAGATGTATATACACACTGTGGTCATTAAACACATAGGTTTCAACATGTTCAACTAGTGACCACTTGATGTACAAGATTAATGGAATTAACAACAGGATCAATGAAGAGCTTGAGAGAAGCCTCTGAGATGAGGAAGAAATCCTCTGAATATTCTTGAGTTTTGGTGAGTTAAACATATCATCAGTATCCTACTGGAGAAAGAGGAGTATCTTTTGTGAAGCCATCACTAAGGTCGTAGGACCTAAGGTCTTTGTTAGAAACATGCTTGCAAGCATAGCTCAGTAATCTATTCTAATTATTGCTGAGGTTGATGGTGAATGTGAAACTTAATGTCTAAAAATGTATCCAGAACTGTGTCTGTAAAAATGACCTTCCTTTATGCTTGTTTTTTTGTTTTATTTTTGTTGTTTTTTAAAATCTTGCACTGACTTTCTCCATATGCCCGGAGGACATATGAGGAAATGAATAAAGATGTCAATAACTACATTGAGGAAATGGTCTACAACTGAAAGTGAGATGCATTTGTGCCAGTTTTTGGTTGGAATGCTGTCAGGATGCTGGGATCCAAGTTCTGAAATGCCTGCAACAGGAATATAAAAACATCCACAATGTATTTAGAACTGTATTTCTTTAAGCATTGGATACTATGCTGCCACCAACTTATCTAGTTTAAAAGCTCTTGACCTCCTCTCCCAGGATGAATATGAAGCAGTAGTATTTGTACTGTAAGGGGAGTCAGGTAAAGACCTCTTAGGACTAGGTATGGTGAAATATTTTTGTTCTGTTCAGTGTTAAAACTGAAGAAAGTTCTGTCAACATGGATTTGATTCTCAAAATGAATCTCTGCATGATAATAAGGAAGAAGGCCATATGATGAACTATCACTCGAAGCTGTCTTCTATAGCTATGTGCTGGGGTCGGAATAACAACTCATAGGGGAGGTTATGGCTTTACTGGTCACCATCCTAACCCACCTCAGTTAGACTCTTACTGGGTATGTGCCCATCCTTCATTGTCACCTCTCTCCCATTTCTGGAAAGTTTTCAGGGCCAAAAGTAGAATACTGCTCCTTCTTTTGATAAGAATAAAACTTCAAAGTCTTTAAATCTGATGATCTTTTCATTATTATAAGGTGATAGGCAATCTCCTTTGTGTAGAGATTATGTCCAAGTAGTCATCCTAGGTTGTTTGCTATACGTGATACGAGATCACCTTTAACACACATGGGAGTTTTTAGAGACATTTGACAATAAAACTATTAGAGCTTCCCCAGGAAAATCTGAAGAATGGTTAATAATATCAATGCATAGAAAATGTTCAGAAAGAGAAATATTTTGTAAATCACTGTATTTGATGTTTGTTGAAGCTTTAAGTTATTCATCCTTAAAATTGGAACATTTCCAGTGGGGCAAAATTACCAAACTTCTGACACTGAATCTTAAAGCCATTAAAATAAGTTTAATATAATTTCAAAAGCACCTATTATGACACTGATGACAACAAAAGAAGGTTGAAGGTGTTCTGATTGCATGCTTATTCCGTAACCTCAGTGTGTTAAGCATTTCCATCACTTTATAGGGAATAAAATGTAGCATCATAAAAGAAACATCATCATAAGTGTGTTTGCTGCCATTCCTATAGGAAACATGTGCTAAAGAGCCAGTGATTTAATAGCAAGGAGACTGAATTACTCTACTGCATTTGGAGTTGCTCTCTGAGGGTCAGGATTGTGGTCTCTGGATAAGGTAAGGAACGAGAGAAGAGGAAGCAAAACAACATACAGCTGTCTGTGTTATAAATGCTCTGATGGCAAACAGGAAAAGTTTGTCCCTAAGGACTTGTAATCTGACACCTGCCAAGAACACTAAATTCTTTTTTTAAGAATAAAATGGGGCTAAATTGACCTCTTTTCTTCCAAGTTCTTGAAGAGAAGAAGAGAATACAAATACGGCTAAGTCATTTTCCTCTGTCTTACTGAGTATGGAGTCCTAGAGGCCATTGTGTCACTTGTTTTATGAAATTAAATGATCCCTTGAGGTTAATAAGAGTAAAAAGCCTTAAAATGTTGTGAGTTTTTTTTTTAAATAGATTTTTCCATATACTCTTTAAATAGTGTTCACACTCAGCATTTTTGAGTGTTTTTGTCCGGTAAAAACAGCTGAAAGCAGAATGGCAAAAATACATATATATTAATGAAAATCAAAAGAAGGAATAGGAAGATAAGCTTCAGATAATATAGAATTATGATATAGAAAAAAAATGTTTCATGCATTCATTTATTTAATGCACTTTTTAAAAAAAAGGTTTTATTTGTTTATTTGACAGAGATCAGAGGCAGGCGGTGGGGGGGCAGGCTCCCTGCTGAGCAAAGAGCCTGATGTGGGGCTCCATCCCAGGAGATCATGACCTGAGATCATGACCTGAGCTGAAGGCAGAGGCTTAACCCACTGAGCCACCCAGGTGCCCCTATTTAATGCACTTTTAATTAAAGTTTTAGATAATTCTAATAAACACCAAGAGATATTAGAGTGAGAAGAAATAAGAGCATGTATAGTCAGGAGAAACAAAGACTAAAGGATCATAAAAGAAAATGGAAATGGAAATTGCCAAGTCTAATAATGGCCACAAAGGTAGAGTAACTTGATCTTGGCCATCATGTAGGAAGGAAGGTTGACCTGGTTTAGAAGGTCAAGAGAAATATGTATGAGGACTGAGAGTGGAGGATAAGATCTAATTTCAAAGTTATGGTAGACCAGATTATGAAAAGAAGGAGAATAACTGAAGACCATACAAGACACAGTTACCACTACAAATGAAGTTTTTGAACCTAAGGTTATGTTGACTAAGAAACTCAATTGAGAGCCAAAATTTTTTGTTCACAAAACAGTTTTACTGTCTTACATAATTTTAATAATACTGGAGCTGGCAGAGTTCATATAAAAATTGAAGGTAATGTTTAGAAAAGGCTCACTTCATGCAACCCTAATCTGGGTTTTGCATGAACTGATGATGTAATTGAGCAAAAGGAGGGTAAACAAACAGGTAGATATAGTTCTTGACCTCTAAAATTTTAAAATATAGACTATTAAATGCAATTTACATAAAATGTGTATGAGATATTTTCCTCAAATAGCATATAGAGTTATGAGTTTTCTATAAAACTAAGGTTATAATAAAAACAAGCTCTTAGTTGCTGGATTTGATACCCTTAAAAAATAGTTTGAAAATTCTAATGAACTATACAAATGCAAGGATGAAATTAAAGAGATCAAGTGAAGTTTCTGAAGGAAATTGAGATGGATCCTTCTTTCTGTATTACATTTTAGATAATATTGCAACCAACCTAGTTACATAAATCCAAAAGATAGTATGATCCTTGACTCCGTTGGTCAATTGTACTTTCTTGGTAGCTCTGAATTTCATCCAGCTATCAAAATTACTAGTTCTACTCTTTTTCTTTAGGTTCTCCTCATTTCTTATAATGTGTTCCTCTAATGCCCACTCTCCCACTTTACTTATTCTTCTTTACATTCACTTTTCACACTGTGACTAGTGTAACTTGCTTCTGAAATGAAATACTGGGACTTTAATGCTCTGCTTATATAATTTGTAGTTCTTTTTTTTTTTTTTTAATTGTGTTGTGTTAGTCACCATACAATACATCATTAGTTTTTGATGTAGTGTTCCAAGATTCATTGTATACATGTAACACCCAGTGCTCCATGCAATATGTGCCCTCCTTAATACCCATCACCAGGCTCACCCATCCGCTTACCCCACTCCCCTCTAAAACCATCAGTTTGTTTCTCAGATTCCACAGTCTCTCATGGTTCATCTCTCCCTCTGATACCCCCTTCCACCTCACTTTACCTTTCCTTCTCCTAATTCCTCCATGTTATTCCTTATGTTCCATAAGTAAGTGAAACCATATGATAATTGACTTTCTCTGCTTGGCTTATTTCATTCAGCATAATCTCTTCCAGTCCCATTCATGTTGATGCCAAAGTTGGGTATTCATCCTTTCTGATGGCTGAGTAATATTCCATTGTATATATGGACCACATCTTCTTTATCCATTAATCTGTTGAAGGGCATCTCGGCTCTTTCCACAGTTGTGTGACTGTTGCCATTGCTGCTATGAACATTAGGGTACAGATGGCCCTTCTTTTCACTATATCTGTATTTTTGGGGTAAATACCCAGTAGTGTAATTGCCAGGCCATAGGGTAACTCTATTTTTAATTTTTTGAGGACTCTCCATGCTGTTTTCCAAAGTGGTTGCACCAACTTGCAGTCGCACCAACAGTGTAAGAGGGTTCCCCTTTCTCCACATCCTCTCCAACATTTATTGTTTGCTGCTTTGTTAATGTTTGCCATTCTAACTGGTATAAGGTGGTATCTCAATGTGGTTTTGATTTGAATTTCCCTGATGGCTAATGATGATGAGCATTTTTTATATGTCTGCTAGCCATTTGTATATCTTCTTTGGAGAAGTGTCTGTTCATGTCTTCTGCCCATTTTTTGATGTGATTATCTGTTTTTTTTGTGTGTAAGTTTGAGGAGTTCTTTATAGATCTTGGATATCAGCCCCTTGTCTGTAGTGTCATTTGCGAAGATCTTCTCCCATTCTGTGTGTTGCCTCTTTGTTTTGTTGACTGTTTCCTTTGCTGTGCAGAAGCTTTTAATCTTGATGGAGTCCAAAAAGTTCATTTTCAGTTTTGTTTCCCTTGCCTTTGGAGACATGTCTTGAAACAAGTTGCTATGGCTGATGTGTTCTCCTCTAGGATTTTGATGGATCCCTATCTCACATTTAGGTCTTTCATCCATTTTGAGTTTATCTTTGTGTATGGTGTAAGAGAATGAAGAAAATGGTTGAGTTTCATTTTTCTGTATATAGCTGTCCAAAATTCCCAGCACCATTTATTGAAGGGACTTTTTTTTTCCCCTGCTTTATTGAAGATTAGTTGACCATAGAGTTGAGGGTCCATATGTGGGCTCTCTACTCTGTTCCACTGGTCTATGTATCTGTTTTTGTGCCAGTACCATGCTGTGTTGGTGATCACAGCTTTGTAATATAGCTTGAAATCAGGCAACATGATGCCCCAGTTTTGTTTTTCTTTTTCAAAATTTCCTTGGTGATTCAGGGTCTTTTCTAGTTCTGTAGATTTTAGGATTGTTTGTTCCAGCACTTTGAAAAATGCTGATGGTATTTTGGTCAGGATGGCATTGAAAGTGTAGATTGCTTTGGGCAGTGTGGGCATTTTAACAATGTTTATTCTTCTGATCCATGACCATGGAATGTTTTTCCATCTTTTTATGTATTCTTCAAATTCTTTCATGAGTGTTCTGTAGTTCCTTGAGTATAGATCCTTTTACCTCTTTGGTTAGGTTTATTCCAAAGTATCTTATGGTTTTTGGTGCTATTATAAATGGAATCAATTCTCTAATTTCCCTGTCTATAGTTTCATTGTTAGTGAAGAAAGCAACTGATTTCTGTGCACTGATTTTATATTCTGTCACAATCCTGAATTGCTGTATGAGTTTTAGTTGTTTGGAGGTCAAGTCTTTTGGGTTTTCCACATAAAGAATCATGTCCTCTGCAAAGAGAGAGAGTTTGACTTCTTTGCCAATTTGAATACCTTTTATTTCTTTCTGTTGTCTGATTGCTGTTGCTAGGACTTCTAATGTTGAACAACAGTGGAGAGAGTGGACATCCTTGTGTTCCTGATCTCAGTGAGAAGGCTCTCATCTTGTCCCCATTGAGAATGATATTCACTGTGCGTTTTTTTCATAGATGGATTTTATGAAGTTGAGGAATGTTCCCTCTATCTCTATACTCTGGAGAGTTTTAATCTGGAATGGATGCTGTATTTTGTCAAATGAATTTTCTATATCAATTGAGAGGACCACGTGGTTCTTCTCTCTTCTTATTTATTCTGTCAAATTGATTGATTTGCAAATGTTGAACCACTCTTGCATCCCAGTAATAAATCCCACCTGGTCATGGTGGATAATATTTTTAATGTACTGTTTGATCCTATTAGCTAGGATCTTGTTGAGAATCTTGACATCTATATTCATCAGGGATATTGGTCTGAAATTCTCCTTTTAGATGGGGTCTTTGTCTCTTTTGGGGATCAGGGTAATGCTGGCTTCATAGAAAGGGTCTGGAAGTTTTCCTTCTGTTTCTATTTTTTGAAACAGCTTCAGGAGAATAGGTATTTCTTCTTTGGATGTTTGGTAGAATTCCCCAGAGATTCTATCAGGCCCTGGACTCTTGTTCTTTTGGGAGGTTTTTGTCCACTGCCTCAATCTCGTTACTAGTTATTGGTCTATTCATGTTGTCAGTTTCTTCTTGTTTCAGTCTTGGAAATTTATGGTTTCCAGGAATGCATCCATTTCTTCTAGGTTGCTTAACTTATTGGCACATAACTGTTGATAATAATTTTGGTGATTTGTTTCTATTTCCTTAGTGTTAGTCATAATCTCTCCCCTTTCATTTATAATTTTACTAATTTGGGTCCTTTTTTTTCTTTTGGATTAGTCTGGCCAGTGGTTTATCGATCTTATTAATTTTTTCAAAGAACTAGCTTCTAGTTTTGTTGATGGGTTCTACTATATCTCTGGTTTCTAATTCATTGATTACTGCTCTAATCTTAATTAGTTGCCTTCTCATTCATGAGGTACACTTAATTTGTTGTTGATTCTCCAGTTAAAGAACTGGTATAAAGAGAGTTTGTGAGTTTAGGATTTTTCTGTTTTATTGAATGAGGTTTGGATGGCTATGTATTTCCCCCTTAGGACTGCCTTTGTCATATCCCATAGGTTCTAGACCTATGTGTCTTCATTCTCATTGGTTTCCATGAAATGTTTAAGTTTTTTGATTTCCTGGTTGATCCAAATATTTTTGAGCAGAATGGTCTTTAGATTCCAAGTGTTTGAATTTCTTCCAAACTTTTTCATGTGATTGAGTTTCAGTTTCAAAGCATTGTGGTCTGAGAATATGCATGCAATAATCTCAGTCTTTTTGTATCAGTTGAGCCTTATTTTGTGACCCAGTATGTGGTTTATTCTGGAGAAAGTTCTAGGTGTGCTCAAGAAGAATGAGTATTCTGTTATTTTAGAGTGGAATGTTCTGTATATATATATGAGGTCCATATGATTCCATGTGTCATTCAAAGCTCTTGTTTCTTTGCTATCTTTCTGCTTATATGATCTGTCTATTTCCGAGAGTGGTGTGTTAAGATACTTTACAGTTAACATATTCTTATCAATATATGTCTTTATTTTGATTAACATTTAGTTTATGTAGTTGGCTGCTCCCATGTTGGGGGCATAAATATTTATAATTTAGATCTTCTTGTTGGGTAGACCCTTTAAGGTTGATGTAGTGTCTTTCTGTATCTCTGACTATAGTTTTTAGTTTAAAATCTAATTTGTCTGGTATGAGAATTGCTGCCCCAGCTTCTTTTGATGCCCATTGTTATGAAAGATAGTTCTTCATCCCTTTACGTTCAGTCCGAATATATCGTCTCTTGTAGAGAGCATATGGATGGGTCCTATCTTTTTATCTAGTCTGCAACTCTGTGCCATTTTATGGGAGTATTTAGGCTTTTCATGTTAAGAGTGATTATTGAAATATATGTTTTTATTGTCATCATGTTGCCTATGAGGACCTTGTTTCTATAGATGGTCTCTGTACATTTCTGTTCTATATCACACTTAGGGTCTTTTTTCTTTTACAGAACTAACTACCCCCCCCCATATTTGTTGTAGTGCTGGCTTGCGGTTGCATATTATTTTAATCTTTTCTGATCTTGGAAGCTCTTTATGTCTCCATCCATTCTGAATATCAGCCTTGCTGGATAAAGTATTCTTGGCTGCATGCTATTCTCATTTAGTGCCCTGAATATGTCTTGCTAGGGGCACCTGGGTGGCTCATTCGGTTAAGCATCTGCCTTCAGCTCAGGTCATGATCCCAGCACATCAAGCCCCACATCAGATTCCTTGCTCAGTGGGAAGCCTACTTCTCCCTCTCCCACTCCTTCTGCTTGTGTTCCCTCTCTTGCTTTATCTCTCCCTGTCAAATAAATAAATTAAAAAAAGAAAATGTCTTCCTAACCCTTTCTGGCTTTCCAGGTTTCTGTGGACAAGTCTGATGTTATTCTGATGTTCCTCCCTCTGTACATAACTAATCTCTTCTCCCTAGCTGCCCTTTAAGACATTTTCTCTGAATTTACTTCTTGTGAATGTCACGATCACATTCCTGGAGGTCTCTCTACCCTTGTTGATCTTCAGGGGTGTCCTCTCTGTGTCTAGGACATGAACACTTGTTCCAATGCCCAGATTAGGGAAAGTCTTATCTAGCATTTGCTCAACTATATTTTCTAGTCCAATCTCTCTCTCTCTCCACCCACTCAGAGATCCCAATAATTCTTACACTGAAACATTTCATGGCATCATTTATTTATCTAATCTGTTTTCATGGCTTCTAAGGTGTTTGTTCCAGGCCTCCTCCTGATCCTTCTTTTCTATTAGTTTGACTTCTAGATTACTAATTCAATCTTTTGCCTCATTTACCCTAGCTCTTAGAGTATTTAGATTAGATTGGATCTCATTGATAACATTTTTAAGTTCTGCTAGATCACCTCTCATTTCTGCCCTTGGAGATTCTACATAGCCACTAATGGTTTTCTCCAACCTAGCCATTGTCTGGATAACTGTTACCCTGAATTCTATTTCCAACATCTTGCTTATGTCCATATCTAATAGTTCTGTGGCAGAGGTCACAGTCTCTGAATTTTTCCTCTCTTGGGGGGTTCCTCCTTCTAGCCATTCTGGTGAGAAGTTGTTGAGGGGATGTATAGCTGAAAATATCAATCATGATCCAGGGAAGGTGCACCCTGGAAAGTTTTGGAACAATCAGAAGTCACCACTGAAAAGAAAGAAAAAAGAAAAACAAACAAACAAACAAACAATAAAAGAAAAAAAAACCCAGCCAAAATGAGCCCCAAGAGTAAGATTTATAAAGTACAAAAACAAGAATGGTCAAACAATAATACTGACAAAATAAAAAGAAAAAAACAAAACAGCCAAAATGAACCCCAAGAATAAGATTTATACAGTACAAAAACAAAAACAAAAAAATAGACCAAGAAAAGAAAAATAATAATAAAAACAAAATAAAATAATAAAATAATAACAAAATAAAATAATAAAAACAAAATAAAAAGAGGGAGTAATGGGAAGGAAGTTATAATCTCTCGATGTGGGCAGGGAAGGGTATTTCAGTTCTTTCTGGGTGCATCTTGTTATCTTTGTTAGAAGACTCAACTTTCCAGAGATACAGGGGAATTAAAACTGGTATATATCAAGTGGTAGTATTGAAGAGGGAAAAAGGACTACATTGAAGCTTACGTCTATATATATGAAAAAAAGAGAAAAGAAAAAAGAAAAAAATATATGTATGAAGACAGTTCAACTTAAAAAGTTACTATGAAATATGTTGTATTAAACATCTAGTTGAAATGGTAAATAGGTAAGAAAAGAGAAAAGAGAGAAAAAATGTATCTAAGAAATATACAGGGTGTGAGGCAATACCGGGAGCTTAATATATTGTTTCCCTTTGATATTGGGGTTTTACAGTTATGGGGACGCTGTGGTTGTTGTCCTCTTGTTCTTTCACCTTGTCTTCTGGGAGAGGGGCCTGATGCATTGCTTTTCAGTCAGTCCTGCTTGGGCGGAGTTGCCCTGCCCCCTATTAAGGGGTTGGGCTCCGTGGAAACCAGTTTTTCAAACTTTTGTTCTCTGGAGGTTTTTGTTCTCTGGCAGCTTTTCACACCTTTTCAGAGGGTCAGAACAAAGCATACCTTTTCTAAGGGTCAGAGCAAAGCAGAGTTCTTTATCTAGTTTCCTTAGTGAGGAATTTCAGGCCCTCCATAACTTGAGTTTTGCCTACTTCTTCAAATATTTAATTTTACCACCTAGAACACATGGTTTCTAGGTTGCTGGAAGAAAAAAGAGAATGTGGAAAGTGAACAACTATTTTATTGACCAAGGACCATTGGTGACATCACTTGCCCCCATATTCCATAGATAGAAAACAAATTACAAAAACATTTCTAGATGCATTACTGTGATCAACAAAAGGTTTCATTTTATTTAGCCCCACAGCAATACTACACTTCTTAGTGTAACAGTTTTCCTAGTAAAATGAAATGATTTGGTGAGGACAATAAAAAATTTTTAGTTTACAATGAAAAATTACTTTCCAGGAATAGTAGCATATACGTTTGCATGATTATATGTTGTCCCTGTAAGTAAGCAATATGTAATATAATACTAAAAATTATTTAGAAAATTCCATTGTGATTGACGAAGAAAGGGAAGCTGGATTAATGAAATGTTTACTAGTAGGACTGAAATAACTTGGTAACTCAAATGGGGATGATTTTACCAATAGGACCAGAGATATTTAAAGTCTTCTGAAAAAGAATCTCTGCTGGACATGGCTTCATGGTATCAGAGACTATATTTTCCTTCTTGAATTCCCTTTATCTTTGCTGCTTTTTTAGACCACTCCTACCCTATCCTCATCCCCAGTGGTAGGATATAAAATTTTTTGAATTATATTAATAGACTTAATCATGTTACAGTAAATTTTGCAGACCTAGGATGAACTCTTGAAGATACCTATGTGATTACATGTTCTTTTTAAGGGTCAAGTTTCCAAAGATTTCCATTTTTCATTCACAAGGTTTTAAAGATCCTGCTATATGGACCGCATATACTGAAAAGCTAGGAAAAAAAAAAAAAAAAGATGTCTTAGTGGCAGAATAAGGGTCAGCAGTCATGCTATGCAAATCTGTTAAAAGAATTTATGGAGTATTAGGGGCTTACTGATACCCTCAAACCATTTTATCTGTATTGGTCTAATCCAGACATGTGTGTGCAGAATTTTTATCATCTATGGAAACAGGAAACAACAATTAGAACTGAATTCAATTAGTGGTGGAGGAGTTTTATGCTACACATACATGATTCCATTATAGTTATACATACTGTGTTATATTAATTTCAGGTGTACAGTATAGCGATTCAGCAATTCTATACATTACTCTTTGCTCATCATTGTAGGTGTACCCTTAATGCCCTTCATCTCTTTATCCACCCCCCCTACCCATCTCTTGTTTGGTAATCATTAAGTTTTTTCTCTATAATTAAGAGTTTGGTTTTTGGTTTATCTCTTTTTAATTTTTTTAAAATTTAAATTCCAATATAATTGACATATAGCAGCATATTAGTTTTAGGTGTGCAGTGTAATTATTTAGCTATTCCATGTGTCACCCTGTGCTCATCACAAGTGCACTTCTTAATACCAATCACCTGTATCAATCATCCCTCCACTCATCTCCCTTCTGGTAACTATCAGTTTGTTCTTTATAGTTAAAAGTTTGTTTTGGGGCGCCTGGGTGGCTCAGTGGGTTGAGCCTCTGCCTTCCGCTCAGGTCATGATCCCAGGATCCTGCGATTGAGTCCTGATTCAGGCTCTGTGCTAAGCAGAGAGCCTGCTTCCTCCTCGCTCTCTGTGATCTATGTCTGTCAAATAAATAAATTAAAAAAAAAAAGTTTGTTTCTTGGTTTGTCTCTCTCCCTCTTTTTTTTAATTCTGCTCATTTGTTTTGTTTCTTCAATGCCACATATGATTGAGAATATATGTTTCTCTGACCGACTTATTTCACTTAGCATAATACTCTGTAGACCCACTCATGTTGTTGCACATGGCAGGATTTTATTCTTTTTTAATGGCTGAGTAATATTCCACTATATATAATACCTCTTCTTTATCCATTCATTTATTGGTGGGCACTTGGACTGTTTCCATAATATGGCTATTATAAAGAATGCTGCTATAAACATAGGGGTGCATATATATTTTCAAATTAGTGTTTTTGTAGTCCTTGGGTAAATACTTAGTGGAATTATTAGATTGTACGGTAATTCTGGTTTTAATTTTTTGAGAAACCACCATACTGTTTTCCTCAGTGACTGCACTAGTTTGCCTTCCCACCAACAGTGCGCAAGAGTTCTTTCTTCTACACATCCTTGCCATCTCTTGTTGTTTCTTGTCTTTTTTTTTTTTTTTTTTTTTTTTTAAATTTTAGCCATGCTGACTGGTATGAGGTAATATCTCATTGTGGTTTTGATTTGTATTTCTGTGATGATGAGTGATTTTATGCATCTTTTCATTTGTTTGTTGGCCATCTGTATGACTTCTTTGGAAAAATGTCCAATCAAGTCCTGAATATTTTTAATCACATTATTTATTTGGTGTTAAGTTGCATGAGTTCTTTATATATTTTGGATATTAACTCTTTATTGGATATCTAATTTGCAAATCTCTTCTCTGATTCAGTAGGTTGCCTTACTGTTCTGTTGATGGTTTCCTTTGCTGTGCAAAAGTTTTTTATTTTAGTATAGTCCCAATAGTTTATTTTTGCCATTATTTCCCTGTCTGAGTAGACATATCTAGAAAAATATTGCTAAGTTTGATGTTCATGAGATTACTGCCTATGTTTTCTTTCAAGGGTTTTATGGTTTCAGGTCTCACACTTAGGGCTTTAATCCATTTTGAGTTTATTTTTGTGTATGGTAGAAGAAAGTGGTCCAGTTTTATTCTTTTGCCTGTAGCTGTCCAGTTTTCCAAACACCATTTATTGAAGAAACTTTTTCCCCTTGGATATTATTTTCTGCTTTCTCATATATTAATTGACCATATAATTGTGGATTTATTTCAGGGTTTTCTATTCTGTTCTATTGATCTATGTGTCTGTTTTTGTGACAGTGCCATACTGTTTGGTAGTCACAGCCTTGTAGTATGTCTTGAGATCAGGGATTGTGATGCCTCTAATTTTGTTCATCCTTTTCAAGATTTTTTTGGCTATTTGGGGTATTTTGTAGTTCCATACAAATTTTAGGATTGTTTGTTCTAGTTCTCTGAAGAATGCTGTTGGTATTTTGATAGGGAGTACATTAAATCTGTAGATTGCTTTGGGTAGTTTGGGCATTTTGATAATATTTGTTCTTCCAATTTATGAGCATGGATATCTTTCCATTTGTTGGTGTCACTTCAATTTCTTTCATCAATGTTTTATAGTTTTCAAAGTACAGGTCTTTTACCTATTGTTAGGTATTTTAATTTTTGTGAAATTATAAATGGGATTATTTTCTTATTTTCTCTTTCTGCTACTTCATTATTATTGTATAGAAATTGCAACAGATTTCTGTATATTATTTTATATCCTGCAATCTTATTGAATTCATTTACCAGTTCTAATAGTTTTTGGGGGAAGTTTTGAGGGTTTTCTATATATAATGTCATATCATCTGCAAACAGTGTAAATATTACTTCTTTAACAGTTTGGATGCCTATTCTTTCTTTCTTGTTGTCTGATTGTTGTGGCAAGGGTTTCCAGTACTATGTTGAATAAAAGTGGTGGAAGGAGACATTCTTGTCTTGTTCCTGACCTTAGGAGGAAAGCTCTCAGTTTTTCACTATTGAATATGATGTTAGCTGTGGATTTTTCACATATAGCCTTTATTATGTTGAGATATGGTCCCTCTAAACCTATTTTGTTGAAGGCTTTTTTTTTTTTTTTTTTTAGTCTTGAATGGATGTTGGAATTTGTCATGTGCTTTTTCTGCATCTATTGAAAATGAGCATATGGTTTTTATCTTTTCTCTTGTTGAATTGATATATCACCATTATTGTTTTGCAAATACTGAACCACCCCTGGATCCCAGGAATAAATCCCATTTGTTTGTGGTGATTGATTTTTTAAATGTAGTTTTGAATTTGGTTTGATATTTTGTTGAGGATTTTTTCATCTGTGTTCCTAAGAGATACTGGCTCCTCGTTCTCTCTCTCTCTCTCTAGCATGCGTGTGCTCTCTCTCTCGTGTCTTTATCTGGTTTTAGTATTAAGATAATGCTGGTCTTATGGAATGAATTTGGAAGTTTTCTTTCCTCTTCTATTTTTTGAAATAGTTTGAGAAGAATAGTTATTAAGTCTTCTTTAAAAGTTTGGTAGAATTCGCGTGTGAAATCATTTGGTCCTGGACTTTGTTTCCTTGATTATTGAGTTCATTTCAGTGCTGGTAATTTGGCTATTAAAATTTTCTGTTTCTTCCAGATCCAGTTTTGGGAGGTTGTATGTTTCTAGGAATTCATCCACTTTCTTCTTGGTGGTCCAATTTGTTAGCATATAATTTTTCATAATATTCTCTTATAATTCTTCATATTTCTCTGGTATTTTTAAAATTTCTACTCTTTTATTTCTAATTTTGTTTGAGTTCTCTCTCTCTCTTTATGAGTCTGGTATATCAATTTTGTTGATTTTTTGAAGAACCATTTCCTGGTTTAATTGATCTTGTTCTATTGTTTTGTTTTTTGATTTTTGTTTAATTTTTTTTTTATTTCTGCTCTGATCTTTTTTATTTCCTTCCTTCTACTGGTTGGGTGTTTTGTTTGTTGTTATTTTTCAGCTCCTTTAGGTATAAGGTTAAGCTATTTATTTGAGATTTTTCTTGCTTACTGAGTTAGGTCTGTATTGCTGTAAACTTAGAACAGCTTTTGCTACATACTAAAGATTTTGGACCACTGCATTTTCATTTTTATTTGTCTCCATGTAATTTCTTATTTCCTCTTTAATTTCTTGGATGACCCATATATTGTTTAGAACCATGTTACTTAACCTTCATGTTATCTGTGTTCTTTCTAATTTTTTTTCATGTGGTTGAGCTCTAGTTTCATAGTGTATGGTTGGAAAGAATGGATGGTAGACCTGGATCTTCTTGAATTTGTTGAGACTTGTTTTATGGCCTGATATGTGATCTGTTCTGGAGAATGTTCCATGTGCATTTAAAAAAATTATGTATTCTGGGACACCTGGGTGGCTCAGTGGGTTAAGCCTCTGCCTTCGGCTTAGGTCACGATCTCAGGATCCTGGGATCAAGCCCCACATGGGGCTCTCTGCTCAACAGGGAGCCTGCTCCCCACCCCCCCGCCTGCCTCTCTGCTTACTTGTGATCTCTGTCTGTCAAATAAATAAATAAAATCTTTTTTTTTTTTAAAGATTTTATTTATTTATTTGACAGAGAGAGATCACAAGCAGGCAGAGACAGAGAGAGAGGAGGAAGCAGGCTCCCTGCTGAGCAGAGAGCCCGATGCGGGACTCGATCCCAGGACCCTGAGATCATGACCTGAGCCGAAGGCAGCGTCTTAACCCACTGAGCCACCCAGGCGCCCCTAAATAAATAAAATCTTTTAAAAAATTATGTATTCTGTTGTTTTAGAATAGAATGTTCTAAAAATGTCATTTAGAGCCACCTGGTCCAGTATGTCATTCAAAGCCACCATTTCCTTGTTGATTTTCTGTTTGGATGATCTGTCCATTGATGTAAGTAGGATGGTAAATTCCTCTACTGTTATTGTATTACTATCAGTTGCTTCATTTATGTTTTCTAATAGCTGCTTTATGTATTTCAGTGCTCCCATGTTTGGTGCATAAGTATTTATAATTATATATTCTTTTTAGGTTATTCTCTTTATGATTATATAGTATTCTTCTTTGTCTCTCGTTACAGTCCTTGTTTTAAAGTCTATTTTGCCCAAAATAAGTATTGCTACCCCAGCTTTCTTTTCACTCTATTTGCATGATAAAAGCTTTTCCATCCCTTCACTTTCAATCTGCATGTGTCTTTAGGTCTCAAATGAGTCTCTTATAGGTAGCATATATATGAGTCTTGCTTTCTTATCCATTCCATCACTTTATGTCTTTTAATGGATTGTTTAGTCCTCTTATGTTCGAAGTAATTATTAGTAGATATGTACTAATTGCCATTTTTTAAAACTTGTTTTATGGCTGTTTTTGTGGTTCTCTGTTCCTTTCTTTCCTTGCTCTCTTCTTTCATGGATTGCTGGCTCTCTTTAGTGATGTACTTGAATTCCTTTCTTTTTATTCTTTGCATATCTACGTCTGGTGTTTGATTTGTGGTTACCATTAGGTTTATAATTCACATCTTATACATATAGCATTCTATATTAACTTGATAGCCACTTAAGTTTGAGCTCATTCTTCACTCCTATCTCCCCATGTTTTAGGTATATGGTGTCATACTTTACCTCATTTTATTTTGTGAATTCCTTGACTGGTTTTTACAGATATACTTGTTTTTACTGCTTTTTTGTTTGCTTCTTTTCTTACTTCTGCATGTAGTCTTTCTTGTCCACTCAAAGAGAATCTTTTAATTGTAGGGTTGGTTTAGTGTCATGAATTTCTTTAACTTTTGTTTTCTGGGAAACTTTTTACCTCTCCTTCTATTCTGAATGATAGCTTTGCTGGATAGAACATTCTTGGTTGCTGGTTTTTTCTTTCAACACTCCGAATATATTATGTTATTCTATTTTGGCTTGCAAAGTTTCTGCTAGAAAAAAACAAAACAAACAGCTCATAGCCTTGTTTCTCTTGTATGTAACTGTTTCCTTTTCTCTTTTACTTTTACTTCTACAATTCTCCTATCAGTACTTTTTGCCATTTTAATTTCTGTATATCTTTGTGTGGACCTCCTTGGCTTGATGTTGTGGTGGTGCTATATGCCTTCTGGATCTGGATTTCTGTTTCCTATCCCAGATTTGGGGACTTTTCAGCTATTATTTCTTCCAGTAACATGCTCCAATTAACATCTTAAATTTTTTGCCCCTTTTCTCTCTTCTCCTTATGTGATATTATGTTTGATGGTGTCACTGAGTTCCCTAAGTCTGTTTTCATTATATTTCAATATGTATTTCATTACATTTCCATATATATATTTCTCACTCTTAATCAGCTTGATTGATTGCTTTCCATTACTGTGTACTCCATTTTACTGATCAGTTCTTCTGCTTCCTCTGTTTATTCCATCTAGTGTATATTTAATTTTAGTTATTGAGTTCTCCATCTCCAATTGGTTCTTTTTAATGTTTTCTGTCTCTTTGTTAAAGGTCTCAAAGTTGTCCTTTTTCTTAAGTCCACTAAGTTCTTGTGATCATTACTAGACATTCTCTAAGAGGCATATTACTTATATTTGTTTTATTTAGCTCTCCGTGATTTTGTCCTGGTCTTTCATTTGGGATATACTCTTCTTTCTCCTCATTTTGTGTAACTCTGTGTCCATTTTAGTGTATTAGTAAAGTCAGCTGTGTCTTCTGCTCTTGAAAGTAGTGGCCATATGAAGAACAGGTCCTGTAGTGCCCTGCAGTGCAATGTCCCCTATTTACCGGAACCTTCCACTTCAGGAATGCCTCTTATGTGTGAGAGTATGTGTGTATGTGTGTGTGTATGCTGTACATTGTAGCTGAGCTGCTTTTGCCTTGAGTTTATTCATCTGCAATGACTTTTTTGCCTATTGTGGGTAGAATTTGGTTCCTTTGTTTGTGGACAAGTCTGAAGCTGCCTTGGGCTTGAGTTGAGTCAGACCATGCATTTGATAGAGATAGAATAGAACCAAACTGCTGGGTGCTTGCCCTGTATATTGCCCTTAGAAGCTTTCATTGGTGGGTGGGCTTACTGTCAGACTAAATGTCTATTCTTAGCCTACTGCAGGGGCTGCTGTTGAACTGTTGTGTGTGGTTATCATTCTCTCTGCCTGGGTCAAGACCATCTTAGTATGGTCCTGGTCCCAGTTGTAACTGCTTGCACTCTGCCAGGCTTGTGGCACCACTTTGGATGGATTCTAGCCAAAAGTATATTCAAGAGGACGGGTCTGCAAAAAACGTGGGTTGGGGCATGCAATTAGCAAGTTTGTGCAGGTCTGCTGTGGGAGGGTACCTGGAACTGAGGCCTGGATAGATAAGGCATATCTGCAGGAGAAAGCAGGAGTTTGGGGATGGGGCATACTGTTGGCAAGTTTGGTAATGAGTATTCGTGCCTTCCTGGTTCCTGTAGGTCTCCATGTTATCTAGGCTAGGAGGGCAGGGGGGCTGAAACGGTGCTATCCAACTCTTTTGTTCTTGGTGAAATTGCCCAAGGAACCCTATCCCTCCAACACATGGTCTTAGATTAGTAAACAAATCTTCTTCACATATAACCCGAGCATTTTTCAAACTCCTGTTTTTATGCTGTATCTTCAGGGTTCTGTAGTGTTATTTCTCTAAGTGCAGAAGACTCAAGTTTTCTCCTCTTCCAAGCTCTCTCAGGATGAAACCCACTTTTTTTTGTATATATATTATATATATTTATTATATGAATTTAGCATATTTATTATATAAGTTTTCTTCTCTCTAAAATGGACTAATGTTTATTTTACATTTATTTGTGAGTAACAAATGAAATGGACCATGTAAGGTATTAAGCACCGTGAGTAGAACAAGGTTATTACTAAGTAAATATCTGCAATTATTCTTAGTTACCTCTACAAATCAAGATATCTATCTATCTATCTATATATGTCTATCTCAGGAGTAATGAGGCTTGTGTTCCAATCTTCATTCTTCCTGTTGCTGATTGTGATTCTTTTAACCTACCTTTAGGTGATGATTCTTAGCTCCGGGAACTTCTTTTTATTAAAAACATTGAAAAAAAAAAAGAACCTATTTAGATAAGGGGAAATGGGATGGCAATAAAACAGATCCAGAAACCATGTCATAAAAGAAGTATTTTGAAATATGCAAATAAATGAATTAATGCCTTGCTTTATTCCAAAAAGTTATTTTTTTTTTTAGATTTTTATTTATTTATTTGACAGACAGATCACAAGTAGGTAGACAGAGAGAGGGGCAGGCAGAGAGAGGGGAGGAAGCAGGCTCCCTGATGAGCAGAGGGCCCGATGTGGGGCTCGATCCCAGGACTCTGGGATCATGACCTGAGCCGAAGGCAGAGTCTTTAACGCACTGAGCCACCCAGGCGCCCCCCAGAAAGTTATTTTAAGTTATTGACAAAAATGCATACAGTACAATAAGATAAGAATCAGTCAAAGTAAAGAGAAAAAGTAAAATGAAACCGGGATTAATAAATAAATCTTAGTTGCATTAAAAGATGAAGCAGGAAAGATTTAAGACTGGGACAGCACATAGCACCAGAAGAAGTTACTTTCTTTGCTCTAACATTTACCTCCTAACTTTCCTACTCACTTATCATAATGGCCCCACAGCTACAATCCTTTCACCTTTTGAGACGTCCCATCCGTTTACCCCACATCTTAAAAACTATCAGACTTCTACCTTTATTTCCCTATTCTATGGCTTTTATTATAACTGCTTATCTCCTTCTCTGTTAGTCATACTCAAAAGCCAAACCAAAATCCTGGATAAAGCACAGTATTTGTCTTTCCTTACCCTGGAAGGGAAAATTGCAACCACATTGACCAGTCACACTTGAAATCAGTGGTCATTCAGTTTGCTATACTTTCTTTATTAGCTTGATATTTCTACTTAACTATTTCATACCTACCCACCTATTATTAAAACTTTCTCACTCTTTCTCTACTCTCAGTTTGTTCATACTTCACTTAGAGAATCCCAAATTCTTTATCAATCTTCCCCCCAACTGTAAAGCTACCAGCTCCTGAAACACCATTGTCTCCTTCCTTCATGTAAAGATGAGGAAATGGATTGTCCTACTTAAGTCCTTTTTTTTTTTTCATGTGTGCTTTGGGTTACATTTTTTTCCATCATCTCAAGGAATTCATGCCTATAGCTATGATTTCTTTCTAGTACATCATAAATCAATTCCTATGGGATATTTCCATCAATGTGAAACAAGCTTTAGTACCTCAGATTCTTTAAAAAATCCCCCATGGATGCACACCACTTTTCAGGTATTTTTCTATTTCTGGAATTCTTTTTGATAGTCTCAGTTCTCTAAAGAGAGACAACATATGCTTATTTGGCTGGAACTTATCCATTAGCCCTTGCAGTCCAGATTCTTTCCTCCCCATTATTTTCAAAATCACTGAGAGCCTCTCATGTTATCAAATTCAACAAAACACTTTCTTTTCCCTGTAATGTCACTTGGTGTCTCAACAACACTCAGCAGAATTTACCACTCTATTTTGGAAAGACTTAATAACCCCTGTGTTATGTCATTTTCATGCGTTCTTCCCTTATTTAGAACTGATCTTTACCCATCTCTTCTCTGAACTTGCTCCTTACTTAACTCTTACGTTTTGGATGTCCAAAGCTCAATGTTGGATTTTTACCTGCTTCTCTCTGTATACTTTTACTGAGAAATTTTGTATGTATTTGTGCCTTTAAATGACATTTATATTGTGATAATTCACAAATCTATGTCTCCAGTACAGATACTACCCTTGAACTTCAGTTATATTTACCCAGTTCCCTCCCTGATATTTCTATTTGAATGTCTCATAGCAAGATAAAATTAATTGGCCAAACTCGAATTTTCCATTTACTATAACAGTTTTAAAACTGCTCCTATGCCAGTCTCTAGAAATGGCTCTCATTTTTCCCTTCCTTTTCTTTTCTTCTGAGAGAGAGTATGAGTAGAGGTTGGGGAAAGGACAGAGGGAGAGAGATAATCTTTTTTTTTATTATTATTTTTATTAACATATAATGTCAATATTTGCTCCAAGGCTTATGCACTTCACAGTACTCACCATATCACATACCTTCCCCAATGTCCATAACCCAACCACCCTTTCCATATCCCCTGCCCCCCAGCAACCCTCATTTGTTTTGTGAGATTGAGTCTCTTATGCTTTGTCCCCCTCCCAATTCCATCTTGTTTCATTTTTTTCCCTTCCCTACCCCCCAAACTGCCCACTCTGCCTCTCAAATGCTCATATCAGGGAGACCATATGATAATTGTCTTTCTCTGATTGACTTAGTTTGCTCAGCATATTACCTTCTAGTTCCATCCACGTCATTGCAAATGGCAAGATTTCATTTCTTTTAGTGGCTGCATAGTATTCCATTGTGTATATATACCACATCTTCTTTATCCATTCATCTGTTGATAGACATCTAGGTTCTTTCCATAATTGGCTATTATGGACATTACTGCTATAAACATTTGGGTGCACATGCTCCTTCAGATCACGAGATTTGTATCTTTAGGGTAAATACCTAGTGATGTGGTTGCTGGGCTGTAGGGCAGCTCTATTTTCAACTTTTTGAGGAACCTCCATGCTGTTTTTCAGAGTGGCTGCACCAGCTTGCATTCCCACCAACAGTGTAGGAGGGTTCCCCTTTCTTTGTATCCGAGAGAAAGAATCTTAAGAATCTCCATGCGCAGCATGGGGCCTGACACAGGGCTTGATCCCATGTCCCTGAGATCATGACCTGAGCCAAAATCAAGAGTCAGATATTTAACCAACTGATCCGCCCAAGAATATTTCTATTCTTCTCTTTATCTCATATCCTACTCTATCCCATTAACAATTTCAACTATTCCATTCTCAAATTAAATCTCTAATATGGCCACAGTTTTCATGGCCACTTTCCTCATATAAGTCACCGTATTTATGAAGACTACCTCATATCTTACCGTTTCTTTTTCTTCCACCCTCTTCCCTTCTAACCTGTAGTCAGAATCATGTTTCATGTATGCACTTCACATTTCAACCTAAAATCCCATAATTGACTTTCATTGCTCTTAGAACAAATTGTTTAGTATACTTTGGCTCATACAGGCTTCCTTTCAATATCTGACGTGTCAAATTCTTTTTCCTTTAGTTTTTTGACCATGTTGTCCCTATCCTTGATCCACTCCTACTTTATCCAGCATTTCTTATAGCTTGTTAATTTTCATATTTTTCTACCTTCAGGGTAAATTTAATTGTACAGAGGTGTTTTTTAAACACAATATCTAAATCAGATCCTAACTTTTCAAGTCTCCCTTTCCCTATTATAACACTTAATTAAATCCATTCATAGCCTTATGCTCAATCTCTAATTCTTTATCTGTGTTAAAAGCATTTCTTAAAAACAAAGTTTCCTCATTTTGATGTAAGTTCTGTGAGCAGAGACCATCTTATCTTGTTCACTCCTGTACTCCAAGAACTTAATAATGTGATTGAAACTAAACCATGTTTGATGAATGAACAAATAAACAAATGAAGGAATGCATTTACATGCTTTACAAGTCAAGAGAGAATAGGCTATGCTGTAGTTATAAACAACAACCACGTATCAGTGACTAGCAACCAACACAAAGTTTTATTTCTTGCTCATGTTGGTGTAATTCCTCTCAACATGGTTTTCCTTACAGCACTCTCACTGACAGAGAAGCTCCCACAGCAGAGGGAAGCAAGACATGGCAAAGCATGAATTACAACTGTCTCTTGAAGCTTCTGCTTACAAGCTACAACTTACTTTCAAACACATTTCATTGGTCAAAATAAGTCAAAAGCTACTTCACAGTTCAAGTTGATACTATGTAATCATCATGCAGGGATGGGGGAAAATAAGATCAGCATCCTGGGGATAGTTTGTGAATATTTTAAATGAAAAATAGGATATATTATATGTGCCACTGATGGTTCGTTGGTGGTGTTTGCCCATAAAACTGAGTTAAAGATTCTAAAGTTAGATCTAGGTTTGGCTGGAAAGATGGCTTGTGTTATATGATCACAATATAGGAGAGTGGCAGCATACATGCTATGTATTGGCAATCTCTGTCATATATGTATTGCTATTATAAATAATTGAAGGACAGTCATGTGGATGAGGGACTGAACTAAGGTAACAGTAGAATTGAGTTCTTAATGAGAAAAGTATTTAGTTGTGCATGGTTTATTAAGATAAAAGCATTCTATGATATATGTTTTTTGAAAAATGAAAAATGATATACTCTCCTTTCTTAAAAAAAAGTGAGCTTTTTAAAAAAATCACAAATGTATTTGCATTGTATAGTGTGAAGTAACTCCATATTTTCTTCTAGGTTTAAGGGTCTGAGTCCATCAACTAATACAAGGAATACTGGATGCTTCTTTGAGGCCTGAATTCTAAAGTGGCCTTGTAATGGGCCCCGTTATGCCACCCACAAAGAGATCATATAATCCTCAAGGGTCTTTAATGCTCTAAAATTTGAATTTTTCTTTTATATCAAGTATCTGTTAAATATCTATTCTTTACAAAGTATTAGTAATGTGCTAAATCCTAATAGCACCTAATAAGTCCTAAATGCTATGAATACAGATTCTACCCTTAAGAGCAATTGACTTAGGGAAGAAGGTAAGAACATGTTTGAGTCATGAGAAAGTCTGTGCTGAAAACACCAAAACTGATATAATGAATGGGAAGTTCTGATAAGGAAGCAGCTAGAGATGGCACAAAGAATGATCTTTTAAAAAAAGGGTAAATTTTTGTTAGACAAAGAAGAAAGAAAGGGAGAACAGAAAGAATATTCTGGAAATTATATGATTTACGTATCATCCTTGCGCAGGGGCCATGCTAATCTTCTCTGTATCGTTCCAATTTTAGTATATGTGCTGCCGAAGCGAGCACTGGAAATTATATGATTTAAAATTTTGGTTCCAGATGGTACACTAAATACATGTTTTACTCCACTCCAAAGAGAGTACAAAGGTATTAAACACAGATTAAACTTCTAAGTCTGAAAAATAAGGAGAAAGACTAACAGGATAAAGTAATTTTGGGACGCCTGGGTGGCTCAGTTGGTTGAGTGGCTGCCTTCGGCTCAGGTCATGATCCTGGGGTCCTGGGATCGAGTCCCGCATTGGGCTCCTTGCTTGGCAGGGAGCCTTCTTCTCCCTCTGCCTATGCTTGCCACTCTGTCTGCCTGTGCTTGCTCTCGCTTCTCTCTCTATGACAAATAAATAAAATAAAATCTTTAAAAAAAAAAGTAATTTTAAGGTTTCTTTGGAAAAGAGAAAACAGTTGAGATATGATTTGAGAAATTTGATCAGAGAGAAAAGCAATCAAAACATAGGTGGGGAAGTGTGATGGCAGAGGTCACAGCCATTCTCTTCAACTGTGACTTCTTTGGTAGTTTGTTGTATTTTCCATCTCTTTGTGGAAGTTCTCACTGTATTCATCCATTCTTCTCTTGAGTTCAGTGAACATCTTTATGACCATTACTTTGTAACTCTTTATCTATATTTTATTAAGTTTTTTTTTCCTCGAGATTTTTTCTTATTCTTTGGCTTAGAATATATTCCTCTGTTTCTTCATTTTGCCTGACGATTTGTATTGATTTTTATGTTTTAGCTAAAACAGCCAGCTCTCTTCTTCTTGTCTTGAAGAAGTGGTCTCATGTAGGATAGGAACCTTGTACTTCTTCCCTGCCCTAGATCTTACCTGTCTTTTAAACCTTTGTGGTTGTCTAAGTTTTTTTTTTTTAATGACAGCATGCGTCAAGATCTGCCAGTGTTCCTATGGCAAAAATCTGTCAGCACCTAGATTCAGGCTGATTGAAAACAGACCCTCAGGCAACAGATTTGAAAGTATGCAAATATATACAGTCTTATGGAATCACCAGCTTAAGCCCCATTGCCCACCAGTGCCAGGTGATTTAAAGTTTTGTGTTGGGCTATAGTGGCAAAAATTGGGACTCCAGATGAGTTTATAAAATGACTGACTCAGAGATACTGGTGGGCTATGGTGAGGCAGAGAAAAAATACAATGATGGCATCTCTTGGCATATGTTCCCTGAGAGGATTTCATAGCCTTAAGATGCGGGAGAAACCTGAAGACTGCCCCCTCAGGCCAAAGCTCCAGGACAAACAAATAAGCCTCTTTTGCAGAAAGACTGAAGCCATGTTTTATTCAGCTTGTGCAGTGCCCTGGGGGTGGTAGACTGCCAAGAACTGTCTTTCCAATCATTATAATCCTGTGGGACCCAGCAACACAAGCCACCTGGTCACCAGATGCAGGAAATCAAGGGTATACTCTGGGCAGCAGCCACAGAGGTGGCACCAGAGGTGAAAACTAGGGCACCAGATACATGTGAAATCTACCCCCAACCCCTACAAGAGGCTCACACTCTGAAACATAGGGGAGTATGAAGATGGTGCCCACCAGCTAGCATAACATCATCAAAAGAGAGACCCTTTCAAGTTGTGTAAATATATAGATGAATAAACTTATAATCTCTTTGCTAGGTCTATATATGAAATAAAAGATACAAATGCTTGAGAATAAGAGATTGTCAAAGATATATGTATTAAGTTCAAACAGACTGACAAAGGTGTGAGTTTTAATATCAGACAAAACAAAACATATGGCAAAAATTCTGACATGGAAACAATTATATAATGGATGAATAGACACACACAACACACACATACAGTCAGAGACAGAAGCTGAGAGACAAATCAAAATAACAGATTTATTAGCACAGGTGATTCTGCCCAATTTTTCATCAACGAACATATTTTTAAAATGAGCCCCAAATGTGAGACTTACTTAGTTTCAGTTCTCCGTTGCTTCTCATACTGTATGTGATCACAGTAAATATTTGCTATTATTTAAATATACACTTTTAAAAATAGAAAATAGAAGGTAGCCTCTAAATGCAAATGAATGATTTCATTCTGTGCTGATCAGATGCATTGATCTATTCCAACATCATTTTGTATGTTATTAGACTGGAACATCCTTAAAGGATTTTCAGACAATACTGACTCATGCTAGCTTTCCTGTCACATACTGACTATATATTCTAAACCCTGTGAAAGATATCTTATTACCATATGTGTTTATATGGACTTCTGAGCCCACAGTAGAACACACTTTCTTCTCCAGTACCCTACAATATTAAAACAAAAACAAAAACAAACACTGATCATGAAAACATAATAGTTTTTAAGGAAAACTGGCTAACTGCCGAACCATAAATCACTTTAGCTGCACTTTCTGATCATGATGCAAATAGAGAAATATCAAATTGATTAATAATTATATAAAATTTTAAATAAATAATAAATAATAAAATAATTTAATAAAAGGGAAAATACAACCTTGATTCCTCCAAAAACATGCACATGGGAGTTTATTCGTGTTTGTTTATTTATTTATTTAAATTCAATTAATTAACATCTAATGTATTATCAGTTTCAGAGGTAGAGTTCAGTGATTCATCAGTCTAATGTAACACCCAGTGCCCATTACATCATGTGCCCTCCTTAACATCCATTACCCAGTTTCCTCATTCCCCCACCTCTTCCCCTCCAGCAACCCTCAGTTTCCTATGATTAAGAGTCTCTTATGGTTTGTCTCCCTCTGATTTTGTCTTGTTTATTTTTCCATTCCTTCCCCTATGCTTCTCTGTTTTGTTTCTTAAGTTCCACATATGAGTAAGATCACTGTCTTTCTCTGATTGACTTGTCACTTAGTGTATGTAATACCCTCTAGTCCCATCCACGTTGTTGCAAATGGCAAATTTTCCTTTCTTTCTTTGTTTCTTTTTTTTTTTTTTTTGATGGCTAAGTAGTATTACATTGTATGTATATATACCACATTTTTATCCATTCATCTGTTGATGGACATCTGGCTCTTTCCACAGTTCAGCTATTATGGACATTGCTTCTATGAACATTGGTGTATGTGCCCCTTCTTTTCACTACATTTGTATCTTTGGGGTAAATACCTAATAGTGTAAATGCTGGGTCATAAGGTAGCTCTATTTTTAATTTTTGAGGAACCTCCATACTGTTTTTCAGAGTGACCACCAGCTTGTATTCCCCCCGACATGCACATGGGAGTTTAAATAATGTCCTTCTAAGAAATAATTAAGTGAAACAGAAAATCAAAGCAGAAATTAGAGATTGTTTAAAATGAATTATAGTGTATACATTTCAAAATCTATGGGAGATATTTAGAGCAAAATATATTATGTGTATTTATTAGATAACAGAAATAATGCAAATAAATAAGTTTCAAGTTGGTGAAGACAAAAATATGCTGGCAAGTAAAAAACAAAAAACAAAATCAACCAACCAAACAAACAAAAAAACCCCAACAACTTGATAGTAAAAAGTTTCCTGGCAGAGGAAATAGTTGTTGCAGATGCTGAAGGCTGGTGTTTAAAAATGTGCTTGTTATGTTCTAAGCGTAGAACCGACCAACCAACCAACCAAACAGCATGTGTGTGGCACAGAAATCAAGGAGGAAACAAAGTGCTAGAACATGAGGTTGAAGACCAGTCATATAGGATGTTATAGGCTAAGATCTCGAGTTTGGACTTATTTTCAGCCATTGGAAACCTACTGGATTTTAAGTAGTAAAATACTGTAATTTAATTTACTTTTGTATGATGATTAGATAATTTGAGGCAAGTAAAACATTTAGGAGGCTATTGCAGTAGTTAAGAGAACTACCGGGAGCTTGGAGAAATGAGCCCACAGAAGAAGAGAAAAGAAGGGGTTTGGGCTCCTGGGTGGCTCAGTTGGTTACAGGGCTGACTCTTGATTTCAGCTCAGGTTATGATATCAGGGTCATGAGACTGAGCTCTGCATCAGGCTCAACCTGGAGTCTGCTTGAGATTCTCACCCCCACTGCCCCCTCTCACTGCTCTCTCTAAAAATAAATAAGTAAAAAGAAGAAAAGAAGGAGATAGACTCAAGATACATTTCAGAGATAGAGCCAAGCATAATTGCTGATGCATTAGATGAGAGGTAAGAAGTCGGAAAGGAGAGATCAGGTAAGACTGAGTTGGAGAAGGTTTTTGGAAGGAAAGTCCCTTTTGTTTTTGATATGTTTATGATACCTAGCAAAGAAGTTGATATGTCAGGTAGATTTTGAAAATATGAGTCTGGATTATAGTAGAGAGTTATGGATTAGAAATACATAAAGTCACAGTAGATATTTAATGCACGTTGATGAATGAATGGATTTGTGGATACCTTTCTTTAAGATGATCACAGATCAGGGAAAATACCATATAACTGCTGGAAAAACAATTGGAAGTACCTGTGAAATCTACTTATTACTTGATCTGTTAGATGATAACTGGTCTTTCAAAGATTTTGACATTCAAGACTCCTCTACTCTTAAGATTCTGTCTGAGAATTAGACTTACTAGAAGCCAGGGTCAAATGGGAAATGAAGTGCTACTATATCAAGAGGTGGGCAAATCCTTAACAACTTCTGAGTTAGAACTGTGATAAAAGCTAATTACAGAATACCACTTAAGCCATGAGAACTAAGCAAAACTTGTTTCTGTCCTCTTTTCTTGATTATGATATGGGTGGAATTGTGTCCAGATGTCCTACAGTTATTCATAAAAAAGATGCAGGTAGGAAAACAGTTGAAATAGAACAGTTGTCTGGGTAAAAAATCTGCCTAGATAGAATCTGAGAACTGTAATCTGAAAACTGTGGCTAATGACTTCTAAGGCTTTAGTAGTAAACCACGCCTCCAAAGAATACTTCAGGCATAGGCCACTCAAGTTAGCAATGACTGCTGCCTTAGGGAACAACCAGTAAAAGGTATGAGTAGAGGTTTCGAAAGGAGAAAAAATAAGCCTGATGAGACCCCTTCTCTTTCAGGGAGAATCTTTTTAAAGGTGTTTTTCTGGTTCCATAATAAAAGAGGAGAAACTGAAAGGAATTAAAACACAACCAATTCCAAATAAAATGCTAGGAAACACATTTTAAAGCAATGTATAATTAACCTGTCAAATGCTTTACCTCACACATTATTCAAGCAAACAGCTTACAAATATTCCATCGACAATGGGATATAAACTGTTTTGTTGAGAAGGACGACTTGTAACTATACTTTTAATGTTCTACCTCTATTATGTATTTTTGTTGTGACAAATCCTCAATATATAAGAAAAATGAATAGCATTTGAAGTTCATTAGCATAGACAAAATTATAAGGATTATCAATCCCTATTCTTTATGATGTATGTTTGTTATTATCTTTTATGAAGATAAAATTACTCTGCACAATAAAAGTGATAAAGATAATTCTATAGAACATTTGTTTGGAATTGGGAAGGAGGGTGAAAATGTGAGCAATAGGAAATATTTTTCTGACCAGTGACATTTGTGATTCTCATTGAGAATATTAAAAAATGCTTCAAAATAAAATACAAAGTGAAGATCAACTGACATAAATCTTTTCAGGGCAAAAATTTAGGTATTGAACAGAGTCTTACATAACACAAACATCCTTATATGAATACTTTTCTTAATAAAATGTATGTGTCTCTTTATGATCTGCCTGTTACATTTTTGGTCTCAATTCACTTTTCCTTAAATACCTTGTGTTCCAAAGTATATATACAGAGACCTTCCCTGTCCAGCCACTCTGTATAGAATATTTTTAAATGTCTCATAAGAATACCAAGTAAAGGTTTAAGATACCATCCTTGTCCCCCTCACCACTTACACATTTCATTTTATTTGCCTCCATCTTATTTCAAGCTGAGATGCCATCTCTCTTGATCAATCCAGTCTGGGTTAAGAACTCTTCAGTATATGTCTGTGTACACTGCTTTTCCTTGAGATATCCTAATCATCACATGATAGAGCTACCTTGAATTTGCATATCTGTTTTTTTACTCATCTGCTTCAGGTAGGGACCGTTTTTTCTAGATTCTGATATTCTTGGAAACTGGCACAGTGTTGGTCACATGGTAGACATGAATGAATGCATAAACAAACCATGTTGTTTTTATAAAATTATCTTAAAAAGTATTTTTTCTAACCCATTCTATGTAGAAAGATGATATATGATATTTGGTTGTAATAAAAGGAATTAGAATGAAGACTTAAGACATAATATCTATATTCAATATAATAAAATATATGTAAATTTCAGATATATTATTTCAGATATTTATAGAAATGCTTATATTTTGATACTATTTAGACAGATGGTGAGTATACAAACTTATTACTTTACTGTTTACTTGGATATGACTTTCCCTTCATATTATTCATTTTTTTAATCATATCAAGAAAAATCAAAACATGTATTGAAAAACGGTCACTGTTATCACTATAAAATAGTCTTTTCATAGAATAGATGCAATTATCAAACAGAATTGTATTCATTATTTTATGCCAATTATCATTCAACTTATGAAGCAACTCCTTTTGCTATTGATTTTATTATCCTGATGGTTTGTTTATCCTCTCCTGGCTTTCAAAACTAGACCCATAATTATTACTCTAATTGCCACTCTCTCTTCTTCTTCTTCTTTTTTTTTTTTTTAAGATTTTATTTATTTATTTGACAGACAGAGATCACAACTAGGCAGAGAAGCAGGCAGAGAAGAGGAAGCAGGCAGAGAAGAGGAAACAGGCTCCCTGCTGAGCAGAGAGCCCAGTGTGGGACTCTATCCCAAGACCCTGGGATCATAACTTGAGCCGAAGGCAGAGGCTTTAACCTACTGAGCCATCCAGGCACCCCGCCACTCTCTCTTCTTTTTTTTTTTTTTTCCAATTTATTTATTTTCAGAGAAACAGTATTCATTATTTTTTTTCACCACACCCAGTGCTCCATGCAAGCCGTGCCCTCTATAATACCCACCACCTGGTACCCCAACCTCCCACCCCCCCCCGCCACTTCAAACCACTCAGATTGTTTTTCAGAGTCCATAGTCTCTCATGGTTCACCTCCCTGCACCCGAATGTTTATAGCCGCCACTCTCTCTTCTATACACACATATATACACAAACAAAGAATTTCAGTAAAAATTGTATATTCTGTTTACATTTGTTTGCCATCTTCTCTCTATATTCTTCTCTTCATATGCACACCTAGCCCATTTGCCACATGTATATAATATAGTTCTCTTATACTAGGTGTAAAAATATCTGTTGCTAGTACCTTATTTGTCACAAACTAGTGAGGTTACCTTAGGTTTGTCATTGAACTGTTTGAATAGTGTTTCTCTCTATAAAACTGGGATAATAGGGACGCCTGGGTGGCTCAGTTGGTTGGACGACTGCCTTCGGCTCAGGGCGTGATCCTGGAGTCCCGGGATCAAGTCCCACATCAGGATCCCAGCTCCATGGGGAGTCTGCTTCGCTCTCTGACCTTCTCCTCGCTCATGCTCTCTCTCACTGTCTCTCTCTCTCAAATAAATAAATAAATAAATCTTTAAAAAAAAAAAAACTGGGATAATAATAAATCCAATGTCTGTTGTATGATACCTAATTATATAAATTATGCTATTGTTTTGTACATAAAGGTGCATTGTTAACAACATTAAAAAAGCATTGATCACTGCTCATTGTTGTGTCTTCTACAACTGTGTGATTTATTAGCTAAAAGAGAGTGTCATAAAGAATCAGCATCTTTCTTGCTACTGGCTAGTTTGGGGCAAAAATGAGATGGCAAGAATACATTCTGAGTCCTTCCCACCTTTTTTATATTTGCTTTCTTCCTATTTCTCTTAAATATTGGGAAAATTTTATTGATTTTTCCCAGAACATCTGTACCCAGTTTAAAACATGGGTTCTGAGGCTATCTACCTGCTTTGCTTTTTTCATTTGTAATAAAAGTGTTCAAGAAAAAAATACCTGAAAAGCCAGCAGGCTTTATTTCCCAAATGATTATGATTATTCTATATCCTCTATTATTTTTTCTCACATAGATACAAATATAAAAATTAATTAAAACAGTTTTTTTACTTTGGCCAATTAAAAGTTCCAAAGTAGGAAAGAATGTAAGCTAACTTAAAGCTTCCAATTCATTCTTCATCTGATTACTAGATGAATTCAATATGACTTTATTTTTTTAATTTTTTAAATAGAGTGAGAATATAGTATATAGTGAGTACATTAGAAAAAAGGATTGGAAATTATGTGAATAGGTGTTTTGGCAAAGATGAAATGTTTAATGGCACACTTATCCAGATAATTGTAATAATTCTCCAATCTACTTTTTATGGGTAGATATAGTCTTGGGCAAATGTTCATGAAACAAATATTCCAAAGTTCCTCAGGGGTGCTTTGTTTTACTTTATTTTTTCCCTATTTTTTTTTTATCTGATAAAAATAAAGTGGAAATTGAAAACATTTAGAGCAGCAACATAAAGATCCCTTGTTAAATGTCCATAGAACTTAGGAAGGAAGTGATCACATATCCTATGAACCCTCAGTAGGCCTCAGATATTCCTAAATCAACTATAGGTCATAGGGCTAAAGTGGAACCTTTTATTTCTAAGTGTCTGAACCTGCAGTTTCTTGGGAAACGTTTTAAAAGTGATTCTGAGGTGATTAGATTGCACTTTCAAGACTCTAGAAGTGCAGTTTGGATACTCATATTCTCAAAATAAGCACTGTTTGGTCAGGCCAAAGAGTTTGGCTTCTTTTTCCACCTATGCCTAATGCTAACCAATTAATTATTTGGGCTTCAGCCGTGTTCTCATTATATGAGTTCAGAATACTTGAGTAAAATTAGTTTTGTTCACTTTTTTTTTTTAATCAATATTGTCAGGAAAATTTCTAACAAGTACTTTTCCAGTCACACAAATAGTAGCACACAGATCAATAAGCATCATGCAATTTGAATATTGAATTCACCCTTTGAAATGGCCTTAGAAAGTTAGCTCATTGATGTGGGAAAGCTTTAATTGCAGTTGCCATTAGATGAACACAAAATCCAAATGTCAAAAGCTCCTTTGCAATTGGGAGAGCACTGAAGTTAAAATAGCCATGGTCATCAAAGTGCTGAGTTCAGGAAATTCCAGGAAATCACAAGAGTCTTTTGAAAAGCTAAGAGCAGTTGGGTCAACATTAGCATACATTGTGTGAATAAAGGGCTGCTTTTATTCACTGTTATGTTCCATTTTTTTAAAATGTAAAGATATATTTCAGTTTAAGTGCCAAGATGATAATGCCTAAGAACATTAGAATGGCTCCTTTAATATGCAAGATTAAAATCAGTTAACAAAGCTAAGTGGGCAGTTTGAGAGTGTAGATTTGAGGCGAGGATGTCAGGGGTGAGGCTATCAAATATATACATAAATCATGAACTTCTGTGTCTGCAGGTTTCATAGCACCATAGAGCTTAAATCTGTGATAAAAAATGAGCAAAGGAATAATGGCATAATTTAAATTGCTGAGGAGTATAATTTTGTATTCATGTGGTTAGACTGGAGTTATGAAGATGGTGAAGGGGGAAGAAGTAGGTGATAAAATTTTGACCTGCACTTTTAAAATTGATTGTCACTCAGAAGATACATAAGTTGCTTTTTATTATAATCACTTTTCACATAGTGGAAGCTCAATAAATATTAGTGAAACTATTTACAATAATAATGTAGAGAGAGGGGAAAAAATCTTATCCTTTTACCCTTTTAGATTCTTAGCTGGGGAACTTGTTACAACAGATAGATTAAATGAACAAAAGTTCATCAAAATATACATCTCATATACATAGGGAGAAACTGAGGGATGAGTAAACTCAAAAAGATGGGTAGAACTTGAGCTTAAAAACCATCTTCGGCTAAAACAAAGAAAGAAAATTATGGAGAGGCAAGTTATGGGAAAGTAATCAGAAATAGTACAGTAAATAAAGATACGTTTTATTATGCAGATTAAAGTTGGTACCTTCCATATTGATGAGTAGCTTGTGTTTAGAGCCATCCTTCTTCTGGTACAGAGAGGGTGACATGCCTACAATTGGAGAGTTCCTTTATAAATGTAAATTTCCCTTGCAAATGGGTAGCATACGGTTTCCAGAACTTTTCCTGTGACTGTTTTTCAGAATAATCAGATCAAAATAGTTCTTATGTCAAAGAGGCATATTTTGCAGTAGCATATTCTGGTTTCCTACAGTGATACTAATACCACTAATATTTATTGAATATTATGGTATTTGAGGCTTTATTCTAAATATGTCTGTATAAAAAATTAATATTTCTATATGATAACCCATGTAATCTTCACAAAACTATACAAAATTTATTACTGTTCATATCTTAGAAGTGAAGAACTTAGAAATATAAGATACAAAACTATAAAGTGATACTGGTCTGTATAGGTCTATAGTTCATCCTCTTAGGCATTGTTCTCTGAGGTCCAATATTGAAATTTAAAATAATTTTGTTAATTTATTTTATATATTCACTATTCTGAATACAGTTTCTAAAGTTTAAAGTTCCCGACTTAGAGATTTGAACAATTGAGCACTTTCTGTTTTCTTTCAACAGCTTTATTTCAAGAATTTTGAGGGTGCTCATTGTGATGAGCACCAGGTGGTATATGGAATTGTTGAATCACTATAATGTACACCTAAACTAATAGTACACTGTATGTTAACTAACTGGAATTTAAATAAAAGTTTAGAAAACAAAAAAGAAAAAAAGAATTTTAACTTCACTTAATCCTTAGAGTTTCAATTTATATCTCGGTAGGTTTTATTATTATTATATTTTTATTTTACCACATTAATTAGTATAATTTTTCCTCTTTGTGATCACTTAATCAGAAATTTTTTTTTTAATTTTTTATTTTTTATAAACATAAGTTTTTATCCCCAGGGGTATAGGTCTGTGAATCGCCAGTTTTACACACTTCACAGCACTCACCAAAGCACATAGCCTCCCCAGTGTCCATAACCCCACCCCCCTTCTCCCAACCCCCTTCCCCCCAGCAACCCTCAGTTTGTTTTGTGAGATTAAGAGTCACTTATGGTTTGTCTTCCTCCCTATCCCATCTTGTTTCATTTATTCTTCTCCTACCCACTTAAGCCCCCACGTTGCATCACCACTTCCTCATATCAGGGAGATCATATGGTAGTTGTCTTTCTCTGCTTGACTTATTTCGCTAAGCATGATACGCTCTAGTTTCATCCAAGTTGTCGCAAATGGCAAGATTTCATTTCTTTTGATGGCTGCATAGTATTCCATTGTGTATATATACCACCTCTTCTTTATCCATTCATCTGTTGATGGACATCTAGGTTCTTTCCATAGTTTGGCTATTGTGGACATTGCTGCTATAAACATTCGGGTGCACGTGCCCCTTTGGATCACTACGTTTGTGTCTTTAGGGTAAATACCCAGTAGTGCAATTGGTGGGTCATAGGGCAGTTCTATTTTCAACATTTTGAGGAACCTCCATGCTGTTTTCCAGAGTGGTTTCACCAGCTTGCATTCCCACCAACAGTGTAGGAGGATTCCCCTTTCTCCACATCCTCGCCAGCATCTGTCATTTCCTGACTTGTTGATTTTAGCCATTCTGACAGGTGTGAGGTGATATCTCATTGTGGTTTTGATTTGTATTTCCCTGATGCCGAGTGATGTGGAGCACTTTTTCATGCGTCTGTTGGCCATCTGGATGTCTTCTTTGCAGAAATGTCTGTTCATGTCCTCTGCCCATTTCTTGACTGGATTATTTGTTCTTTGGGTGTTGAGTTTTCTAAATTCTTTATAGATTTTGGACACTAGTCCTTTATCTGATATGTCGTTTGCAAATATCTTCTCCCATTCCGTCAGTTGTCTTTTGATTTTGTTAACTGTTTCCTTTGCTGTGCAAAAGCTTTTGATCTTGATGCAATCCCAATAGTTCATTTTTGCCCTTGTTTCACTTGCCTTTGGCAATGTACCTAGGAAGATGTTGCTGCAGCTGAGGTCGAAGAGGTTGCTGCCTGTGTTCTCCTCAAGGATTTTGATGGATTCCTTTCTCACATTGAGGTCCTTCATCCATTTTGAGTCTATTTTTGTGTGTGGTGTAAGAAAATGGTCCAATTTCATTTTTCTGCATGTGGCTGTCCAATTTTCCCAACACCATTTATTGAAGAGGCTGTCTTTTTTCCATTGGATATTCTTTCCTGCTTTGTTGAAGATTATTTGACCATAGAGTTGAGGGTCTATTTCTGGGCTCTCTATTCTGTTCCATTGATCTATGTGTCTGTCTTTGTGCCAGTACCATGTTGTCTTGATGATGACAGCTTTGTAATAGAGCTTGAAGTCTGGAATTGTGATGCCACCAACTTTGGCTTTCTTTTTCAATATTCCTTTGGGTATTCGAGGTCTTTTCTGGTTCCATATACATTTTAGAATTATTTGTTCCATTTCTTTGAAAAAGATGGATGGTACTTTGATAGGAATTGCATTAAATGTGTAGATTGCTTTAGGTAGCATAGACATTTTCACAATATTTATTCTTCCAATCCAGGAGCATGGAACATTTTTCCATTTCTTGTGTCTTCCTCAATTACTTTCATGAGTACTTTATAGTTTTCTGAGTATAGATTCTTAGCCTCTTTGGTTAGGTTTATTCCTAGGTATCTTATGGTTTGGGGTGCAATTGTAAATGGGATTGACTGCTTAATTTCTCTTTCTTCTGTCTTGCTGTTGGTGTGGAGAAATGCAACTGATTTCTGTGCATTGATTTTATATCCTGACACTTTACTGAATTCCTGTACAAGTTCTAGCAGTTTTGGAGTGGAGTCTTTTGGGTTTTCCACATTTAGTATCATATCATCTGCGAAGAGTGATAATTCGACTTCTTCTTTGCCAATTTGGATGCCTTTAATTTCCTTTTGTTGTCTGATTGCTGAGGCTAGGACTTCTAGTACTATGTTGAATAGCAGTGGTGATAATGGACATCCCTGCCGTGTTCCTGACCTTAGCGGAAAAGCTTTCAGTTTTTCTCCATTGAGAATGATATTTGTTGTGGGTTTTTCATAGATGGCTTTGAGGATATTGAGGTATGCGCCCTCTATCCCTACACTTTGAAGAGTTTTGATCAGGAAGGGATGCTGTACTTTGTCAAAAGCTTTTTTCAGCATCTATTGAGAATATCATATGGTTCTTGTTCTTTCTTTTATTGATGTGTTGTATCACATTGACTGATTTGCGGATGTTGAACCAACCTTGCAGCCCTGGAACAAATCAAACTTGGTCGTGTTGAAAAAACCTTTTAATGTACTGTTGAATCCCATTGGCTAGTATTTTGGTGAGAATTTTAGCATCTGTGTTCATCAAGGATATTGGTCTATAGCTCTCTTTTTTGATGGGATCCTTGTCTGGTTTTGGGATCAAGGTGATGCTGGCCTCATAAAATGAGTTTGGAAGTTTTCCTTCCATTTCAATTTTTTGGAACAGTTTCAAGAGAATAGGAATTAGTTCTTCTTTAAATGTTTGGTAGAATTCCCCCGGGAAGCCATCTGGCCCTGGGCTTTTGTTTGTTTGGAGATTTTTAATGACTGTTTCAATCTCCTTACTGGTTATGGGTCTGTTCAGGCTTTCTCTTTCTTCCTCGTTCAGTTGTGGTAGTTTATATGTCTCTAGGAATGCATCCATTTCTTCCAGATTGTCAAATTTATTGGCGTAGAGTTGCTCATAGTATGTTCTTAGAATAGTTTGTATTTCTTTGGTGTTATTTGTGATCTCTCCTCTTTCATTCATGATTTTATTTATTTGGGTCCTTTCTCTTTTCTTTTTGATAAGTCTGGCCAGGGGTTTATCAATTTTATTAATTCTTTCAAAGAACCAGCTCCTAGTTTCGTTGATTTGCTCTATTGTTTTTTTGGTTTCTATTTCATTGATTTCTGCTCTGATCTTTATGATTTCTCTTCTCCTGCTGGGCTTAGGGCTTCTTTCTTGTTCTTTCTCCAGCTCCTTTAGGTGGGGTTAGGTTGTGTACCTGAGACCTTTCTTGTTTCTTGAGAAAGGCTTGTACCACTATATATTTTCCTCTCAGGACTGCTTTTGTTGTGTCCCAAAGATTTTGAACCGTTGTATTTTCATTATCATTTGTTTCCATGATTTTTTTCAATTCTTCTTTAATTTCCTGGTTGACCCATTCATTCTTTAGAAGGATGCTGTTTAGTCTCCATGCATTTGGGTTCTTTCCAAACTTCCTCTTGTGGTTGAGTTCTAGCTTCAGAGCATTGTGGTCTGAAAATATGCAGAGAATGATCCCAATCTTTTGATACCGGTTGAGTCCTGATTTAGGACCGAGGATGTGATCTATTCTGGAGAATGTTCCATGTGCACTAGAGAAGAATGTGTATTCTGTTGCTTTGGGATGAAATGTTCTGAATATATCTGTGAAGTCCTACTGGTCCAGTGTGTCGTTAAAGGCCTTTATTTCCTTGTTGATCTTTTGCTTGGATAATCTGTCCATTTCAGTGAGGGAGTGTTAAAGTTCCCTACTATTATTGTTGATGTGTTTCTTTGATTTTGTTATTAATTGGTTTATATAGTTGGCTACTCCCACGTTGGGGGCATAGATATTTAAAATTGTTAGATCTTCTTGTTGGACGACCCTTTGACTATGATATAGTGTCCTTCCTCATCTCTTATTATAGTCTTTGGCTTAAAATCTAATTGATCTGATATAAGGATTGCCACTCCTGCTTTCTTCTGATGTCCATTGGCATGGTAAATTCTTTTCCACCCCCTCACTTTAAATCTGGAGGTGTCTTCGGGCTTATAATGCGTTTCTTGGAGGCAACATATAGATGGGTTTTGTTTTTTTATCCATTCTGATACCCTGTGTCTTTTGATTGGGGCATTTAGCCCGTTAACATTCAGGGTAACTATTGAGAGATATGAATTTAGTGCCATTGTATTGCCTGTAAGGTGACTGTTACTGTATATTGTCTCTGTTCCTTTCTGATCTACCACTTGTAGGCTCTCTCTTTGCTTAGAGGACCCCTTTCAATATTTCCTGTAGAGCTGGTTTGGTGTTTGCGAATTCTTTCAGTTTTTGTTTGTCCTGGAAGCTTTTAATCTCTCCTTCTATTTTCAATGATAACCTAGCTGGATATAGTATTCTTGGTTGCATGTTTTTCTCGTTTAGTGCTCTGAAAATGTCATGCCAGCTCTTTCTGGCCTGCCAGGTCTCTGTGGATAAGTCAGCTGCCAATCTAATATTTTTACCATTGTATGTTACAGACTTCTTTTTCCGGGCTGCTTTCAGATTTTTCTCTTTGTCACTAAGACTTGTAAATTTTACTATTAGGTGACCCGGTGTGGACCTATTCTTACTGATTTTGAGGGGCATTCTCTGAACCTCCTGAATTTTGATGCTCGTTCCCTTTGCCATATTGGGGAAATTCTCCCCAATAATTCTCTCCAGTATACCTTCTGCTCCCCTCTCTCTTTCTTCTTCTTCTGGAATCCCAATTATTCTAATGTTGTTTCGTCTTATGGTGTCACTTATCTCTCGAATTCTCCCCTCGTGGTCCAGTAGCTGTTTGTCCCTCTTTTGCTCAGCTTCTTTATTCTCTGTCATTTGGTCTTCTATATCGCTAATTCTTTCTTCTGCCTCATTTATCCTAGCAGTGAGAGCCTCCATTTTTGATTGCACCTCATTAATAGCTTTTTTTATTTCAACTTGTTTAGATTTTAGTTCTTTTATTTCTCCAGATAGGGCTTTTATTTATTTTTTTTTTTGAAAGATTTTATTTATTTATTTGACAGAGAGAGAGAGTGATCACAAGCAGGCAGAGAGTCAGGCAGAGAGAGAGAGAGAGAGAGAGAGAAGCAGGCTCCCCGCTGAGCAAAGAGCCTGATGCTGGGCTTGATCCCAGAACAGTGAGATCATGACCTGAGCCGAAGGCAGTGACTTAATCCACCGAGCCACCCAGGCGCCCCCAAATAGGGCTTTTATATCTCCCGAGATGGTTTCTCTAATATCTTCCATGCCTTTTTCGATCCCGGCTAGAACCTTGAGAATTGTCATTCTGAACTCTAGATCTGACATATTACCAATGTCCATATTGATTAGGTCCCTAGCCTTCGGTACTACCTCTTGTTCTTTTTTTTTGTGGTGAATTTTTCCACCTTGTCATTTTGTCCAGGTAAGAGTATATGAAGGAGCAAGTAAAATACTAAAAGGGTGGCAACAACCCCAGGAAAATATGCTTTAACCAAATCAGAAGAGATCCCAAATCGTGAGGGGGGAGAAAGGGGATAAAAAGAGGTTCAAAAAGAAAGAAAGAAAAGAAAAGAATAGAATTAAAGAAAAGAAAATGAATAAAGAAAAATATAAAAAAGAAAAAATATATATATTAGATAAACTAGTTTAAAAACGTTAAAAAAGAAAAGGGTGAAAGTTCAAAAGATTTTTTGGCAGAAGAAGAGAAAAAAATGAAAAGAAAAAAAATTAAATTAACTGCAAGATTAACAAAATCACAGGAAGAAAGCCATGAATTCCGTGCTTTGCTTTCTCCTCCTCTGGAATTCTGCTGCTCTCCTTGGTATTGAAACTGCACTCCTTGGTAGGTAAACTTGGTCTTGGCTGGATTTCTTGTTGATCTTCTGGGGGAGGGGCCTGGTGTAGTGATTCTCAAGTGTCTTTGCCCCAGGTGGAATTGAACCGCCCTTACCAGGGGCCGGGCTGAGTAATCCGCTTGGGTTTGCTTTCAGGAGCTTTTGTTCCCTGAGCGCTTTCCGTAGAGTTCTGGAGGACGGGAATACAAATGGCGGCCTCCTGGTCTTCGGCCCGGAGGAGCCGAGAGCCCGGGGCCCCACTCCTCAGTGCGCCCTCAGAGAATAGCACCCAGTAACTCCCGTCTGCTTGACCTCCGACCCCGCTCCGAGCTCACCAAGCCTGCGGCCTGTTCAAGGTAACCCCGAGCTGCGAGCTTACTGTTGGCTCTGTCTCTCAGCCGGCTTTCCCGTTCCAATACCCGCAAGCTCTGCGACACTCAGACACCCACGATCCTTCTGTGACCCTGTGGGACCTGAGGCCACGCTGACCCCACGTGGGCTTCGTCCCGGTTTAGCCTCTGGAGCCATGTCCCTGAGCGGAACAGACTTTTGAAAGTCCTGATTTTGTGCTCCGTTGCTCCGCCGCTTGCCGGGAGCCGGCCCCTCCCCCCCCCCGGTCTATCTTCCCGTCACTTTGGATTCACTTCTCCGCCAGTCCTACCTTTCAGAAAGTGGTTGTTTTTCTGTTTCCAGAATTGCTATTCTTCTTCTCTTCAATCTGCCGATGGATTTGCAGGTCTTTGCAATCTTTAGATAAGCTATCTAGCTGATCTCTTGCTAGCTGAAGTAGTCTCAGCCTGCTACTTCTCCGCCATCTTGACTCCTCCCCTCCACTTAGTCAGAAATTTTAAGGACAGCTTCATGTTCTCTTTAATGAATCTGATTGATAAATTTAAGGAGGAAACTTTGTATTACTTTTTCATGCAAGAAATAGAAAAAAAAAATGGACATCTGTCCTAAACAACAAAGCAACACAAACATGAGTTATGCATGATGTGGTAAACAAAACAGACATAGTGCATTCAAGTAAGAGCCAACAGCATTCAGCACAATAGAAAATGTTGTCAGTTTTTCTAGTGGATAAAAGTCATTAGTTATATATGGGTCAGGTTAGTACACAATAATTAATACTTGGGGTCTTTTATACTGAGGCTCATTGTATTTGGAGTAGCACATAAAAACTTGGACATGTTAACAGCCCTTTAAGTCCAGAAGCAACACTTGGGAGTGTATTTACCTTCATATGGTTACAATTTATACTCCATATTAATTGCTAATATTTGTCATTTCACAGTTTATTGATTGATTGTTCTTTGTTGGTTATTAAGATATGAGTTGCCAAGTATTTGCCAATACTCTCTGTTGTTGAAAGTTAAAAAGAATTCCCTCAGGAAATTGCAGAAAATGTTGCTCACAATTATGAAGCTGGGTCTCATTATCTAAAAAGTGGGTCTGTGATTTCTAATGACTTTACTCTCCTGTGTTATGTTGTTTTTATTAAGGTTCTTACATGAAGTGCCTTGCAACTGTATGTGAATTCAATAACTAACTTAACCTTTCTGTAATTTCTCACTCTTAGTTTTTCTTCATTGTTTAATTTGGCTATTTCCTGGTGGGCTCTCACTCAATGCCATTCCCCTCAGTAAGCATTTATTAAGGATCCATTGTTTATGTGGCACTGTGTCAGACTGTCTATTGTTTTAATTTTTGTTGTTGTTGTTGTTTTAATCAGACTTAGAGCCCTAGGCATTGGCTCATTCTAAATTCTTTAACCGTTGTCAAATTGTCAAATACCACTTATTTCTTTAGCCATATCATCAATTAAATAAAATAGTTTTCTTTGTACCAGAAATCCTTCTTTTAGCAATGTATTCTGAATTAATAATCATATAGTGATAAGACTTTTTTAATACTTTTTCCCACTTCATTATTAACCATCTAAAAGGATAGTTCCAAAATGCAAACTATATTTGATTTAAATATGTTCCTTCCCATAAAAAAATCATCAGTATTAATCCTGGTATATTGTACATTTCTATTTTCTTCAGTGAATACAAGAAGTCCAAATCTTCCAGGTCATTTAGTATCACTAAATTTCTATCCACATTTTTTTCTAAGCATCCTCTAATTTGATTCAGGATATTACCACTCCCAATCTCAACTCAACAACCTTACCATGCTCTCTGGAAAGCAAAATCCTCTATTGTGTAGATTGTGGTTTTGCCATAACAAAATACCACAAGTTGGGTGGCTTAAACAACAGAAGTTTGTGGGGTTTTTTTTGGTGGTTGTTTTGTTTTCTTCTCCCTCCACCCCCCAATTCTAGATGCTGGAAATCTGAGGTCATGATGTCAGCAGGTTGGTTTCTTCTGAAGCCTCTCTTTTTGGCTGGTAGATGATCATTTTCTCCTGTGTCTTCACATGGTCTTCTATCTATAACTATCTGTGTTCAAATTTTTCTTTTCTTATAAGGACACCAGTCATATTGGATTAAGATTGGATTAAGACTCACAATAGTGTCTTTTTACTTAATTACCTCTTTAGTGACCTTATCTCTAAATACAATCAGATTCTGAGATTCTGGGTGGTAAGACTCACTATATGAATTATTGGGGGAGACAACTCAGCCTATTTACCTCCTTCTAGAGTTCATATCCAACTTTCTCCTAAAGCAACTTCTTCCTCCATGGGTGTGTTTGTTGTTTTTTAATGGTAGCTTTGGTATATAACTGTATACCTTGTATACAACAGAGCCTGGTAGTGGTGAACTACAGAGTGTTTATGCTTTGAGTAGATAAGAAATATTAAAACAATTCAAAAAGTGATAATTTTTCTGAAGAAATTAGAATATCTGGCAAGGAGGGGGTACTTTTTTGATAGAGTTTTTAGGATGCCTTTTTTAGGTAAATGGGAAGAGACCTGAATGATAAAGAGCTAACTTCAGAGGAGACATGTTACTCGGTACAAGGACCAAGCAAGGCATGTGTTAAGATGAGCATGAAAGTCATTTTGTTGAGTCCATTGAAGAGAATGGTAGGAGAGAGGCTGGACCGGGGATTATGATGGCCGTTTTAGGCTTTGGCAGATTGTTTGGATTTAATTCTGAGTGATGGGAAGTTACTAGATGGTTATTAGAGGGGAAGAATCTGCTTTACATGTTAAAAAATCATCTAACCTCTATGTGGAGAATAAACTATGAAGAAACACTAATTATTATAGGAAGACCAATTAAAAGACTATTGTCTTGTTTCGTCATTGGAAGTTCAATGGAAGAAGACGGTGGTTTTGTTCTGATGACAGAACAAGAAGCTTTTATGGATCGACAAGTTTGAAGGGGGAGAGGAAATGAGACTGAGAATGCATGGAGTTTGGGGAGGTGTATATGCTCCCTGAGATCTCAGGTATGAGTTGCCTCACTGAAGCCTATAGGAGAAAAAGGACCCCATTTGCATTTTAAGAATCAAAGGCAGGAACAGATGTCTATGTTATAGAATATAGTGAGCCCTCATGAGTATATCCTCAGAGTAGATTTCATATCAATTATAATAATGTGAGCCCCAAATAAATATTTCTTAAGCATCCTTCAGTTCCATGTGGGGAAGTATTTTATGATACAGATTATATAGCCTGATGTCAACAACCAGTGGGTTACTTTTGTAGAGAATTTGTCTGAATTGTTGAAATGTTAAACACAGTAAAACTCTGGTCACTATCATATTTTAGTCATGATATGAATGATACGTGTTCCTTTATGGGTTCTGTCAGGTCTCTGGAAACCTGATTGAAGTAAAAGAACTGATAAAGTCTTCTTCCAACTTGAACAGGAATAAAGCAGTGTTTAGTTAAATTCCCCATACTTGGTCTCTGAGTTAATAGAATTCAGATGGCATAGGTAGTTAGTCTCTGATTAGTCCCAATTATTGGGCTCCTGAGGGGGAAAAGGTTCTTTGGAATTAAATTTATATAGCTTTGACTTACCTGGTTTCCCAGCATTGCAGAACTAGAAGGAAAGATTGCAGGGAAGAATATAAACTAGGAATCACAGGCTCTTTCTCCATTAATGGGATATAAGTGAACAGAATGCAGGATGCCAAGAAATTTAGGGACTATTCAAGGAGGATCACTTTGTCAAAGGTAAAGACCATATAAATGAAATTCTAATGAATGGCATTATATGGATTATCAAGTTTATGTCTGGTCAAGATGATTTCCAAGAAAGCTGGAAAACATATTATATATTTGGATTTTCAGTCACTAACCACACAGCTAAAATCTAGATATCCTGTGGCTTTGTAGGAAGATAAATGTTTTCAGTGTTGGCTTTAAAGAGTATTACCAGAAACCTATTCCCAGGGAAAAGAAGACAGGCTTTATTTAACATGGGTTAAAGGTTTTTATTATGATTTTTCCTCAGTTTTAAAGTATTTTCTTCAGCATTTCCAGAAACCTTGCTATCTTTCAGAGATATCGATGAAAAAGTAGTTAGAAATAAGAACTGTTGGGAGGTGTGTGAGGTTGATATAATCATCTTGGGAAGCAATTTATAAGAACATGAGAAATGATTCTTTAAAGTTTTAGATGACAGTGAGGAAACTAAGGTGCTAAGACTCATTGCTAACTGTTGATTATAATGTATTCCTAGATACATAGACCACTAGAGTGATCTGTTGAGCAGGAGATGAGTAGGAGTTTCATTGAGCAGACTCCTGAATTCTGAAACAACTAACAAGTCTTTCTGAATTTAATTTGCTGATGCCAAAAAAACATGGATACCAATTTGGAAGGACTGGGGCAGAATGATGTCAAGAAGATGGCGGGGGAAAAAGAAACAATTTGCAATAGTCATAGACAAGTTGACAGTGAGCTGGGCTATACTACTCATCTAAATAGTGCTGAAATATGTCATACCAGACATATTTAAGGACTCTGTGGAGAAAATGTGATTTAAAGTTTCAACTAAGATGATTGCCCTACTCATGATGTTCCCTTATTGATCTGACTTTGGGCATAATACTTGGTGGTAAATCTTGGTGACTATAATCAGAATCTTTTGTTTTTCAGAAATAAACAAAGAGAAGACACATGCTACTGGCCCTGCTCTCAGTCAGTGGATACCTTTCTAGTGAAGTACTGAATGTTATCTGGAAAGACCAAGAACATGATAGTCTAAAAAATGACAACAGCCCTGGCTTGTGTAACTGAAGCCCTTCAGTGGAATTCCTCTCTGCCTGTGTTAGATTGGAAGAACCCACTGGGTCATTTTGGCGATGCACATAGTAATGGATGAGAAGCAGTTCCTTCAGGTAAAGATATGAACCTTCTGAGATGTTCTGTGTGGGGAACTGTATATATTATCACATATTAATGGGTTATTGTATATAACAGTGATTCTCAAACTAGGGCACTTTTCCATTTGGCAATGCCTGAAGATATTTTTTTGGTCACAAATTTGGATGTAGATGCCACTGATATCTAGTAGACAGGGGCCAAGGATGTTGTTACTCATCCTGCAATGCACAGAACAATGTTTCTCTACCCCTGGAAATATGTCCAGTAGTGCCAAATTAAGGAACTGGTTATAAATACTATAATGTTATGCAATTTTGCTATGAAAGTACTTGCTTCCACCTCAAAATATTTATTCCCAAAATAAAAGTTTCAATGGGACAATGAGAGGAAACACATTCTCGAGATCTTAGGATATCTTTCTTTCACCTCAATGTAAAGAGTATGTCTGTATACCAAGGCAGGCAGCAAGAAGTACTACAAAAAGGCATCTTTAGAGGCCATGAAGACTATATAATGTCTAGAAATTTTGTTTTAGAACTGTACAGCAAATATCTGTACAACATCCTGGAGGCTATGGCTCGTTTAACTCATTATTCTATGCGTATCTCTTTGTAAAGTACTTGACAAAATAATGAATAACTTTTCTCTGAGGTTGGCCTAATTTTGTTATTTTAAATAAGCCATGAAATGGTTACTTAGGACAACAGAAAACTAGGAACTAGTGGCTTACCACTTGTAAGCCTCACAAGTTCCACTTAATTTAATTAAATGATATTCATCTTTCGGAGAAAGACATACACAGATTTTCTGGGAGCTTACCTGAGAACCAGAGTTTAATCTTATAATTTGATGTTTTCATCCTTTTCCCTAGATATAGGGGGAAAAAAATAATTAAATACATGGTATGGGTTAAGGAGCCATTATCCTTCCAAGATTTTAGCCAAGGATTTCCTAGACCACTGACCTAGAATAAAAAAGCCCCTGTTGTTTTTTATTTGGTTATTGTGGTGAAAATTTTTGTGGATTAATGTTGGCTGCTTAAATTCATTCCTAGTAGTGGAGAGGTTTCGCAATATGGCCACAGTGGGTATTTCAGTTACCTAGAATAATAAAGGCATTGGATAGTTTATATCTTCTCCAAGAGACTGCAGATATGTATCAGAATTTCATCAAATTAATGCAAACATTCCATCCAGAAAAAAAGCCCTTAAAATGGTATACTGAGGCCATGAATGGAGTCTCTAAAAATGATGTCACCTGGCTTCTTAGCCCATTTGCTGATGTTAGAATGAGACCTTTGTATGATGCAAATGATTATTGAAACCTTGGAGTTGTATACTTTTCCGGATGCACTAAAGAGAATGGACCTAAAACAAAGCAGAGCTCCTGGTAACACTGGCCTTTTAAGCCTGGGCAGAGGAGAGGAGCCTGAAAGCAAACCTAAAAGGTCAAGGAGTTAAAAACAAGAAGAGGAGACTTCAGTGCCATGAATGTCCAAGGAAGATAGTAGTTTGAGAAACAGAGTAGCTTACTAGTGTATGATGATACTTACAGGTCAAGTAAGGTAAAGACTAAGTGTCTGTATGATTTGGCAAAATTATTATTAACTTTGATGAGAGAAAACTCACTAGGTTCATGAATGTGAAGTGAAAAAGAGGAGACAGTGTACAGACATGACTTCCAATAGAGTGTGAAGGACAGGACAGAGATAGGGAGTCAATGGAGAAGAACATGGGGTCAAGGGAGTATCATTTAGTTTAGGAGATAAGTGAATATGACAAATGTTCATGAGGAATTCCTGTAGAATTTGTGTACTGAAGACACAAAAGAGAATGGATTATTTGGTGAGAAGTTGGGTAAGGGGTAGAAGTGGGATAAATCAAGAGGTCATATTTAGTAAAAAAATAAAACCAAAAGCTAGGATTTTGGAAAAATTTGAATTTCAGATAAATGCTAAGTAATTGTTTAGTTTAAGTATGTCCCAAATATTGCCAGGGACTTTGCTAAAATGTATATTATCTGAAATTCAAGTTCAACTGGGAATCCTGCATTTTATCTGGAAACCCTTAGAGATGCTAATCACAGATGAAAGATTAACTATATTAAGACATATTTTCCATTGTGACAAGATGTGGATTAAGTTTCACAGCAGGAAATTATTATAGAATTTCTTCTTGTAACTTCTGTGTCTTCTGCATAGTGACCAACAGACTACCGACATAATGGTAGAGGCATGGTGGCAGTATCACAGTCTTGAGGAAATGTAGGTTTGAAATAACTGCTGTGAATAATAGGAGAAGAAATTAATTAGGAAAACACAGACTTGTTCCCAGGCACATTGAAAGCTTAATTGACACCAGAGACCTTGAATTGATAGAGGTACCAATCCATGCAGGTGAGTGCCATTAATCTGCCGAGGAGGGTCAATTGGCAAATGGGGTTGCCAATACCTAGAAGAGGGTGACAGAAGTGTTGGAGCATGTAGTCTAAGCAAGATAGTGAGGGCAGTCAAGGGAGTGGGGAGAGGTGGTAGAGGGGTTAAAGGAGTGAATAGGATACAAAGATGAAAAGCAAGCAAAATAAGAACAAACAACTGAGTGAGTGATCTACGTATGTGGTATGAGAATAGGATAGATGAATTTAACATCTCACAGGTGTAGATGATCTGGGTAATGATAAATTCCAGTTGGGATGATGGAAAAAGAAACAAAAGAGAAAGGGAGGTGAAAATTACTGGAGATGAAAAGGCAAAAAACAAAACAAAACAAAAACAAAAAACTAGAGCCATTAGGGAATTAAAAAAAAAAAAAAAGGTTGTAAAAATTGCCTCTTTGTCCTAGGGCACTTAGATATTGGTGAATGGACAATGTATTCATTAGGGCACCACTAGCTGCTGTAATAGAAAAGCATCTGTAATGTGGTGGCTTAAAATAAAGGCAATTTATTGTATACTCATGTAGCAATCCCAATCATTGGCTCTTCTGACTGTCTTCCTTCCAAGAAGTAAGTTAGGTACCTGGGTTCCTTCCACTGATGATACTGTTACCATCTTATCAGGTGGTTTCGAAGGCTTTCTGAAGTCTCCATTGTAGCCAGAGAGAAGGAATGGTTTTTGGAAGACTGAACATAGGAAGTTTTTAATGGTTGAGGATTGGGAGCAACACTCACACTTTTCCTGCATACATTCACTAAAATGCAGCCACATCGTCACACCCAATCATAAGGGCCATGAGGACATGTGGCCGAGAGGAAAGTAAAAAAAAAAAAAGTTTTTGATGAACAGGTAGCCAGTCTCTGCTATAGACAGCTTCCAGTTGTGTTTCAGGGCTAGTAGTATCTTTAGGGAGAGAATGTTTTTACTTAAGGAAAGGCGTTAAATAAAACTTTCACTGAAACCAGAGGTAGGAATGGAAAGCTCAGGGAAGAAGAAGCACTATGAGTCAAGCTTAAGAGAGAAGACACACAGACTATGATGGGACAAGAATATGAGACAGTACATACTTGGAGGTATTTGCATTCCGCCTGAGGATCAGAATAATCTGGATGTGAAGTCCGATTTACTTACAAAGGTTTTCAGTGGAATTAGTCTCTGTTCCCACTGATTTGGGCATTGTTTCTAGGAAAGTAGAACACTCTGGGCAGAGCAGTTTGGGGTTAACAGCCTGCTTCTGACCTCTGACATACTGTAGGCCTGGATCTCAAGTTTAAAGGCTTGTGCCTCTGAAATGCTTGCCACTTGTTCTATCATAAAGTCCATTATTTTAAATCTCTTGAATACATTACAATAGTAATGTATTCTGCTGTACTCTATTACATTAAATCCAATTTTATATGATGGCTTACTGTGCTGTTCTCCTTTCCCAATGTATATATCCTTTAGAAGCCTCAGATTAAATAGATATATCATCTATAGCTGGCTAGATGCGTTACTTGTGGTGACTTCTATAAAAATGGACATCTGGCCTCCTCAGGGTTAGAAATGTAACTTCCCATTGTAATTTTGTTCCAATGGGAAAGTAAGGTATAAGTATATTTATTTCAAATTACAGTTCCTTTTCTAGGAATTTAATCTGCAATAAATTTGAACACTACCTTCAAAGGATAACATGTTAATAAGATACTATTAAAAGGAAGGCAAAAACCTAACTCAGTGTAAAACAGATTATGGTTAGTACTTGTGTTCTTAATTCAATAAAAGAAGACTTTTTCAAGAGGTTTTTTGTTTTGTTTTGTTTTGCTTTTTGTTTTTTAGAAGAGAGGCTTCAAAGACTCATTTAGTATATCTAGAATAGTTTGAAATTAAATCACACTATAATATTTTTGAGACATTAGAAAATGCATACAATTTCTCATCAGCCATTTAGCCATTATTATGCATATAGTGTATCCATATATGAAGTTCTTCCAATTTTTTATAATCTAGTTTTGGACAAAGAATTAGAGAACAATAGCAAATCATTAATTAAGAATGAATTGAAAATTTAAAAAACTAGGGTTTACCTATGTCCCATAGGCACCCATCTCCTAAATTTTGGATGAAAAATAACTAAAAATTCATTCCCCCAAACATACTATTTTCATCATTATCCATTTCCTCTGCCCCCAGTCTCTTTGCAAACGTTCAGGTCTTAATTTCACCAACTAACATGTAATTGACCTAAGTTGATTTCTGGCTGGATTTGGATCCTTCATTTTTTTGTAGTAGCTAATATTCATAATCTACATATTACCTCCTCCACATATTATGACTCCATAAATAATTTTTAAAGAATGTAACTGAGATAGATAGAAAAGTGACACTTATGTCTCTAGTTAAAGATCTATACCTCAGTTAACCCCACAGATATTTTTTAAAATGTCATTTTAAAAGGACTAATAGAAAAGAAGCTAAAAGGAAAAAAATATATATATAGTTCAAGGATAGTTGAATATTGAATTACTCATATATTAAAAGAATAAAATGAATAATCTTCTTGTAAGACACAGATAGGAAGAGGAGATCAATCTTAAAAAAAAAAAAAAAAAGGAACAAGCTGAGACTGATCCTCTGTCTACCTTTGTTCAATTGACTTTAAACCAGTACAAATCAGAGTAATTAGAAGAAGCTAAGAAGCTAAAGCCCCTTCTTAGCTGGCTTGCAGTACACACAGTATTGTCGGAGAACCACATAAACAGCTTAGGAAGCACATCTACTATGTTGGAAGGCCAGAAGAATCGGAACTATCTGGGAACAATAAATCACTAAGCAGAGCTAAGGCTGCATAAAGTGAGCAGAAGGATAGAAGGTGTCATTTACACAGAAACACTAATATTGGGGTGAGGAGAGCATTTAAAACAACAGAAAAATAAACTTAAATCTAAGACATCCTAAGGAAAACTTAGTGTATCATGAATTGTGTGATAAAAGAACACACTTTGATTTCATACAGATTTAAGTGGTAATTTCTATTTCCATAAGTATATATGTGGCACTGCATAGAATGTTGTTTTTTAAAAATTTTAAAGCAAGGCTTCTACATATCTTTCATCCAAGTGCTGTTAATGCAGATGAGAAAGAACCTCCTAGGAGAAAAGGCATAGAGTAATAACCAACTCACTGCTGGAAAATGTTATCAAAGTTTGTACTTCATCTTTTCAATTTATATGAAGCATTGAGGAAGATTTTAGGCTCTTTTGGAAATGGGTAAAGTTGCTAAATAGTAGCAGGTAGCATATTTTTTGGGAAGAGGCCAAACAAAGACCAAGATGTGGGTTTTATTTTTGATTCTACTATTCACAAAAGCTTTACCTTAATAAAATCAGATACTTCAATTTCTCTTCACTTCAGTTTCTTCATCAACAAAATGAGGTAATATTCTATCACTTCTCCCACCAACTATACTATGTGTGAAAAAGTTGTAAGGAGGCTCCAATGAGATGAATATTACTAGAGGCAGAATTTCAACTCATACTGCTGCTATGTAGGTCTATATTTATTCTATAGGTATATACATATTATATATTGTAAATAAAACAAATTATATAGTTATAATCTTAATAGTGAGCTTGTCAAAATTACTAAAACTCTCTAGACCAAGGAAGTTTCCACTGCAAAGTGTTTGTCATACAGATTTTAACATGTCAGCTAAAAAACACAAAACAAAAACAACAGAAAACCAGAGCATATATTTCAGTGTTTATTTGTTTTCAGATGTGCTTAATTTGAATAGTAATGAAACCATTTATAAGACTTGTGACTTTTTTTTTCTTTTAAAGATTTTATTTATTTGACAGATAGAGAGAAAGTACAGATGGGGAGCTGGAGAGGGAAAAATAGACTCCCCACTGAGCAGCTAGCCTGATGTGGGGCTGGGACTCTGGGATCATGGTCCCATGAGCTGAAGGAAGATGCTTAACTGATTGAGACACCCAGGTGCCCAAGACATGTGATTTTAGGCAAAATAATTCTCTAAACCTTGATTTCCTCATTGGTAGAACAGAATTATAAACAATCTCTGTCAAGCTTCTTTGCACCCAGTGCATGGTAAACATTCAGTAAATGCGAACTTTTATTATAGTTGAGCAATTTTAGATCACAATAAAGGCATGCAGTGGAAAGCCATATTTATTCCTGGCTAAAATTTCATTAATTCTTTTCTATTAATTTAAGTAAAAAACACATAAAATCTAGCATCTTATGCTTTTTAATAAGTGTGTAATGCAGTACTGTTAACTCTATGTATATTGCGGTGCAACAGATCTATAGAACATTTTCATCTTGCAAAACTGTAATTCTGTACCCTTTGAACAACTCCCACTTTCCTCATTCCCCAAGCTCCTGGCAACCACTATATTGCTTCTGTTTCTAAGAGTTTGACTACTTTGGATATCTCATGTAAGTGGAATCATATAGTATTTATCTTTTGTGACTGGGTTATTTTACTTAGCAGAATGTCCTCAAGGTTCATCCGTATTTTATTATATAACATTCCTTCTTTTTAAAGGCTGAATAATATTTCATTATATGTATAACCACATTTTCTTTATCCATTTGTCCCATCAGTGAATATTTAGATTACTTTCATCTCTTGGTTGTTGTGAGTAATGCTTCAACAAACATTGGTGTGCAAATACCACTTTGACATAGTGATTTCAGTTCCACTAGATATATACCCAGAAATGGAATTGCTGGATCATATGGTTGTTCTACTTTTAACTTTTTAAGGAACCTCCGTGCTATTTTCCATAGCAGCTGTACCATTTTACATTTCCACCAATGGTGAAAAAGGGTTCCAATTTCTCTGCATCCTTGCCAGAATTTGTTATTTTCTGTTTTGTGTGTGTGTGTTTGTTTTGATAGTGGTCAGTAACTTGTGGCTCACATTTTCCTGATGATTAGTGATGATGAACATCATTTCATATGTTTGTTGGTCATTTGTAGATCTTTTTTTGAAAAATCACAGTATTTTCCTAATTTTAAAAATTAGGTTATTTTATTGTTGTTTTTGTAGGAGTTGTAGGAATCCTTTAAGTTGTAGGAGTCCTTTATGTACTCTGAATATTAACTCCTGTTATGAATCTGTCAAATTAATACTGTTAAGTAGAGTACGGAGTGCCAGATAGTAAGCCACAGTTGAATAACAGACTATAAGAGAGATTGAAATAGAGAAGTTTATTACTTACTGGTTCTGGAGGAAATACCTGGCAAGCCTCAGTAGGACACATGGGGAGTCAAGGCAAAGTACAGACAGAGAGAGAGAGATAGGACCCAGAACATATGCTTTTATTAGGGTCCAGAGTGCTTTGTGGTTTTTGGAATAAGACCAGATTGGTAAATTTAAACAAAAAAAAAGCCAGGTTTTGGTACATCCCAAAGAGGTCTTAACTTTGAGGCACAGAAAGGAAAGATGCTGGGAGGCAGGGGATACTGTTGATCACAAGGGCTGTCATAATCAGGAACTTACATTTGCTTTTGACTCTCTAGGGCATGCACTTGCATGAGAGGTCATTTTAAGGTCCCTGCAGGCTGCTTGACCAACCAAAGTGGATGACAAAGTAGGAATACCATGGAGTTCCTCAGTTAAATTCTCAGTAGCCCCTCATCAGACATATTACAGTTTGTAAATATTTTCTCCCATTTCAGCATTTGTCTTTTTACTGTGTGCATTTTTTATTTACTGTGCAAAAGTTTTTAAGTTTGGTGTAGTCCCACTTATCTGTTTTTGTTTTTGTTGCCTGTGCTTTTGGTATCATATCTGAGAAATCATCACCAAATCCAATGTTGTAATCTTTTTTTTATGTTTTCATCTAGAAGTTTTATAACTTCAGGTCTTATGTTTAGGTCTTTAATCTATTTTGAGTTAAATAATATATATGGTATAAGGTAAGAGACTAATTTTTTTCTTTCATAGGTGGATATTTAGTTTTACCAGCATCATTTTTTGAAAAGATTGTCCTTTCCCCATTGGGTATTCTTCATGCCATTATTCAAGATCATTTAACCACATATATAAGAATTTATTTCTGCTCTTTCTATTCTGTTCTGTTGGTCTATTTATCTTTAGGCCAATACCATATTGTTTTGATTATTGTAGCTTTGTAATATGTTTTGATATCAGAACATATGAGTCCTCCAGCTTTGATTTTTGTTCATTTCATTTATTTTTGTTTTCTTTCCAGATTGTTTTGGTTATTCAGGTCTTTTGAGATGCTATATGAATTTTAGATTTTTTTTCTATTTCTGAAAAGAGAAAGACACTGGGGATTTTGATAGTAATTACATTGAATCTGTTGATCACTTTAGTAGTATAGGCATCTTAATAATATAAGTCTTCTAATTCTTGAGCACTAAAATTTCACTTATTTTTAGTATAAGGCCTACATTACAAGAAACACTGATCAGTCCCAAGAGATTTCAGAACATTTACTTGGTTCCCCCTGCAACTGCCAAAAAAGCCCAAATTTCATATTAAGCTTAAAGACTTTCCTTGCCTTTTAAATATCATCTTAAAATGTTGTTGTCCCTTGGGTATCTGGGTGGCTTAATCATTTAAGGGTCTGACTTTTGCTCAGGTCATGATCTCAGGATCATGGGATCAATATCAGGCTCTGATCAGGCTCAGCATGGAGTCTGCCCATCCACCCCCCACCCCTGCCCTGCTCATGCTCTCTCTCTCAGATAAATACATAAAATCTGAAAAAAAAAAAAAAAAAGTTGTCCCTTTTCTCAGCAGGTTTAAGCTCCATGATATAACATTTCTGTGTCTCTCTCTTGTCCCTGCCTGCTCTCTCCTCAGTATTCTTTCTACCAGATCTGTGCTTGCTAACCCAGCAGATATTCTCAACTCTCTTCTTGCTGGGGTAGCTGAACTCCCATTGTAAAGGCTGAAAAGGCTGGGTGCTCATTTCTCTGGTATCCCTTGCAACAAGAGCCCTGGTAAATTTTTCTGTCTTGTCCAGAAAAGTATAAAAGGTGGCAATTCTAGGAAAGTTTTCTTCTTCTATAGAATACCCACGAAGTGAATCTCCTTGCCCTTCCTTCCAACTTTTAAATGTCGTATGATGATACGATTTTTGGAGTTTTGTAAACTTTTTTTTTTTTTAAAGAACTCAAAGAGGATCTCTGACATTTTTTTATTGATAATCAATGAGACCTATCGCCATATAACTACAGACCTCCTGCTATGTGAACTTTGTTGTTGCATCTCTTTGCATTAAATCTACCAAATAGTCAAAAATTTTCTAAATCATACAGTTCTGATTGTTAGCATAGCTAATGCTTAAAAATGGAGTATCTGTGATCTTGATCAAGTTTCCTAGCCTTGCTATACCTCAATTTTCTCATCCATTAAATGAGGATAATGAATTGAGGATAGTAATATTTATCTCATAGATTTGTTGTAAGGATTTAGTGAAACAAAATACATGAAGCACTTAAACTAGCATGCATGAAGGGCTGAGCAAACATGAGCTGAGTGGGTGTCATCTTTATTCTTTATGTCATCTACACTTAAGATCATTTTCTATTCTTGCTGTATTCTTTTTCACTGACTGCCTCTTGAACCTGCATTAGTCAGTCTTTCATTCCCACTACTCAATGTCAAGGTCACCAGTGGCCTTCATATTGTTAACTATTTGATGTATCAGCAGTATTAAGCAGCCAATCACCTCTCTTTCTAAAGATGCTTTTCTTCATCTGGCTTCCAGGTTATTACACTCATTCTATTTTTCTTTTACCTCTCCAGCTACTTAATCTATTTATTCATCTTTATTACTCCTAAAACTTCCTCCCTCACCAAAAGAACACAAGACAAACAAAACAAAACAAAGTACCGTGCTCCTGTCCTAGCTCTTCCTTCAGTAAGATGTCTAGGTAAAATTATTTTGCTTCAGCCTAGACTATTTTCTTTCAAATTCTGTACTCAGTCTATCAACACCTCTAATTGATTTTGCTTTAGATAAATTCCTGCCAAACTATGAGATCAACATTCTAATCCAGTCAGTTGTCCTCTCAGCCTAATTATTGGAAGAGCTCTCTCTGCCCTTACTCTATATCCTCTTCTCAACAAAGTGGCCATAGTGATTGTATTAACACGTGAAGTGATCATCTCACCCTTGTGCTCAAAATATTTTAATTCTTCTATTGCCAATCAGAATTAAAGCTAAAGTTCTTACAATGATTCATATAATATATATGCAATAGCATCTTGTTCTTACATCTCACTACTTACTCCCTCAATACACCACTCTTGTCTCAGTTATTTGATTATATCAGGCACTTTCCCTTTCAGTGCCTTCCCCTAGATAGCTCTAAAGATGATGTTCCCAATTCCATAAGTCTTTACTCAAATGATACCCTTTGAGTGAAAACTTCCTTCTCTAAAAATGTCTCCTCTGCCAACACTTCGTATTTCTATTCTATGCTTTCTATATATTTTTTCTCTTTGATACTTACTCTTATAAGCTAGGTATTTTACTTATCCTACTATTTTTTGTTTTCCCTTTTAGAAATAAGTTCCAGGAGGCAGGCTTTTTTCATTTTGTTCACTGATTTATCCTCTGCAAATGAAACATTGATTTCACATAGCATACATTGAATATAAAAATATTTGTTGGATGGTTGTGGTGGGGAAAAGAGAGGGTTGTTTTAATGCCCTTGTTACTTGCAATCCAAAATGAAATCTAATTCCCCATCTCATATCACTATGATACTTCTAATCAATATCATTAAGTATCCCTAAGGATAGAGAAAGTCAGGGGAATTACTGTTGATTTATTTTATGCTCAATGTTATGTGATTTTAATTTAAATATGGTAGAAGTTAGACATTTTGTTACTCTGGATTCTTCAGGTAAAAACTGGGATTTGAATGAAACAGACTTTATATTAAGTTTATATTCAGAAATAATAGACTCATTGATCAATTCGGTTGTTAGAAGTTACAACCTATCAATGTCTCTAAACAATATATGGTAACTAATCAATCATTACAAGCATACATAACTCAGCAATGTAAGGAAATGCTCATCTCTCTGCTTGCCACAATTGGTATGCCATTTGAACCACACTACTTGCCTCCGTAGGGTTGAGGATGGTTCACAAATCAACCCCCATTTGGCCCTACAGAAATTGTGGGAGGTAGGATGAGGAAGGTGTCTTTGGTGTATTAGGGCTACCCTTTCTCTAGCCCTTTGTCCAGAGAGAGAAGGCTTTATTCTTTTTTTTTTTTTTTTTTTTTTTTTTTTTAAGCTTATGTTTGTCTGTGTCTTTTGGTGGTTCTGGATTGGCAATAGCACTCTGTCCAGAGTAAATGAGAGACAATAGGGGCATCAAGGAATCCACTTTTGTGTCATTTTTCTGTTTGAAGATTCCTAGACAGAATCTTCTTTCTACCTTTCAGAGTTCTTTTATGCCTGTTTGTTGTGTTCTGTATAGGTAGAATGCCAATTAAATATAAAATATTTATTTTCGGGCGCCTGGGTGGCTCAGTGGGTTTAGCCGCTGCCTTCGGCTCAGGTCATGATCTCAGGGTCCTGGGATCGAGTCCCGCATCGGGCTCTCTGCTCAGCAGGGAGCCTGCTTCCTCCTCCTCTCTCTCTCTCTGCCTGCCTCTCTGCCTACTTGTGATCTTTCTCTGTCAAATAAATAAATAAAATCTTTAAAAATATATATATATATATTTATTTTCTTCATACTATTTTACTTAGAAATGTTTTTAACAATCAAGTGATTTTGAAGCTATTTACATGCTTTATTGATATCATTTTATTAAGAAATTTATTGTCATAAATTTCCAACTCTGAAGAAATCTTCATTTCTGCTTATATCAGGCCTCTCAACTCCTAAGATCTTCCTTCTTTAGAAGTCTAAGAAAGTGAAATAATTTTTATTTATATCTATTATAAACCTTTGGAAAGGGCTTATTTTAAGGTCTTACTAAATATATCCAAATGTTCAACACATATTTTATGTGTATTATATCTTCTTTCAGTTTTTACAAAAGCAAACTTCTATCACTAGTCTTTTTAAGTGGATTTATTCTTTAGGGAAAGAGATATATGGAAAATAAAGGGTAATAAGAATTTTTAAATCAGGAATTTTTTTTTTTCTCTGAAGTTTTTTTTCCCCCTCCTATTGGGAGAGTTGAAATTTAATGATGTAATTCTACATCTGCATTTTATTTTGAAATTAAAATAAATGATCACCAAAGACATGAAACTTCTGAACATACCTTTTTAGGATAAGGGTGTGAAGAAGCTTTGAGACTATTTTATTCACAAATAAATTAATTATAATTCATACCTTTCATCTAATCCCATGAATACTTAGTTTTTGTAGTAAAGGATTAGAAATACTTCTAATTCATGTGAAATCTATAGTTAAATGTTGAATATTTGAAAGATTCATATAGGCATAAATATGAGAAGCATATTAACAATAAGTGAGTAGGTCATGATAACATACCATAAAATCAAGAAGTGGCATCAGAGACTAAATCATTAAAAATAGGACATGATGGTAAGAAAATTCATCATATTACTAAGATTTGAAAAGCTAATTGAGAGCTGAAAATGTAATACTTAAGTGAATTACAGACTGTATTGAAAGGAACAAGTATCTTTGTACTAATGCCCAGAGAAATACCAAATGAACTCCTTGACCTGTACATTTACATGACTTTGTATTAGCACATTTGCAGTGTCCAGAATATTCATGTCCTGGAAATCAGCAGTGTTTTAAAATAGAAATATAGAATTTATATTAAGTATGAAAACATTTTTGTACCATTTTGATAAATAGTTATTCTGGATTTTCTGAAGTAATTCTTATTCCAAATACTTAGACCAGTGCTGTTCAGTGTTATGTATTTTAGCACAGAGAAATATTCTCTTTTTCTTTCCTTTTAGTTTTTTTGAAATATCCCTTGCTCCACAAAATCTTTGAGTGCTATTAAAAAAAAAAATTACATTCCTGCAACATCTGCTGCCAGACACTAATATTCTCTCCTAAAACATCACATTTTATTTACGAGTGCAGACAAAACCTTAAATTCCTTAGAACGAAACTGATCACAATCTAGACTTGACTATGTTATGTATTTGAATACAGAAATATCATTTATGATCATGATTATTCATTTTTAAGTGTTATTTCTGTATATTTTCTATCAGAGAGAATTGATTTTAGTGGATTGTGAAATCAATTTAATGGGTCCTGCTCAGCATTTAAAAAATGAAATAATATAGACAAGTGTAGAATAGTATAGAAGAGAAAAAAACCACACACACATACACATACACATACACAGACTAGAATTCATCACACATAGTAAGGGAACAATGATTTCACAAAAAATTATCTAGTTTATAAAATGTGGAGTTGTGATTTGCTATATTATTTACTGTGCTTTCATAAAAATTAAAAATCATTTTTCCAGAAGACCAATGCTAGATATTTCTAGCTGATGTTCATTAAGTGCTTAATATGTGCCATATACTCTCCTAAGAGCTTTGTATGCATTCTTCTCGCTCCTAATTAGAACCCCATGAAATAGGATTTGTTATTTTTTTAGGATTTGGAAACTAAAACTTAATGAAGTTAAGATGATCGAGGTTACAGAGCTACTAAATGCTAGAGGCAGTTCTCAAACCCACAGTTAGACTGCAGCTTCTATGGTACACAATACTTTTCACTCTGTGTAGTATAGCAATTCCTGAGCAGGTGAATGTACACACTCATGCACACAAATTTACCCGATGATCTAAGTCAGTTTTTCAATGAATGAAGGCAGTAACAGTTCTAGGACATGAAATTTCACACTTCTGTTGGAAAGAAAAAGGCTAAGCATGGCTTTGCCAGGTTGTAACATACCGGATTATGAATTCAGCCACGAATCAACCAAATTGAAAATACTCAATATTGAATATTAGAATGACTAGTTTAATTTTAATTTTTCATTGAAAATAATATTTGGCACATAATTATCTATGATTTGGTACTAGAAACTTCAGAGCCATGGGGCACATAGGGAATACATATTTCTTTTTATATGAGTACAGTTTCTTATTTCAGAGAAGTTTGAAGGACAGTTAACTACAAAATGTACTTGAAGGTATCAGTAATACCATTTTATTTATATGGATTTCATTCTATAAATGTCATGATTTATGGAAAGAAATATTAGGTGCAGTAGGCTCACTGAATGAAATAATTTTGACAAAGACACTTATAGCATAAATAGTGAGACAGATATACAATATGGGCATATTGAAAATAAAATATATAAATCACATTAGTACTGTGGTAATTGTATAACTCTTCCATGAATGATAAAACTAACTGTGACATAAAACATAAAAAGGTACATGGCCTTATACAAGTTTTTGAATTTCTCATCTAAAGAGTGGGAAAGTTATTCAAAGTGGATGACTAAAATTTCTTTTTGATTCAGAATTCTCTAACACACCATCCATTGTAACAGGAAGGAATAAAAAGACATCAGGAAGCAAGGACCAATGGTAATTTATGGAGACACACATTTATTCCTGCTCTATTGTCCTCCAGCAGGTTTTTTGTTTGTTTTTTTATGAGTTGCTGTCCTTCACACTCCTGGTGGCTCCCTTTTCCTGCCCCCACCCATTTATTCCAAGTTGTCTGCCTAGCTTTGTTCTGCCTTATCTGAGAGAAGATTTGTGTTTTCTGGCTGAACTGTACAACATACTTAAATAAATTCTCCTGTCTAGATTTTGTTCTTTGGAAGACTGAGTTTTGTGAAGTCATTTTATAGGAAGAAGGAATAGAGGCAGAAAACAATGAGTCAAAGACTAGATGGTGTATGATGGCCCATCAGGGAGATTGTGGGGCCTCTGAAGGTCATGTGGCCCAGAGTCTCTCAAGGAGGTTTCTAATATATAGGTTTTCTAGTCTCAAGAGAAAAAAAAATTATCTCCCCTAAGTCTAGCACAGACACAGCAGTTATCACTGAGTTTACACTGACTAGGTAGACCTGATATCTACAACAGACTGAAGATTCAAGGCCCTCTCCTTCCTTCCTGGGCACCAGCCAGCCCTTCTGGTTTTCCGTGTAACCTCAGAGAAAAGGTAGGAGGAGCTGTAGTAATACTCTGGGGTCAGATTTAAATTGATTTAAAATAAAAAGAAGAAGAGAGAAAGGAAAAAGGAAATGTAAAACGATGACATTCCATCCACATCTGAGTTTTGAACATTTGTATCTGCCATATAAAGCAATTCAACCCAAACTGTTAAAATAGTAGAATCTGTGTCAGAGCTTGATTTCAGCCACTGGAATTGAAGGCAACTGATTTGGAGCGCTACTAAGAAGAAGTAGTAAATGTGGATACTCAAGTCATTGCTGATTGGAGTTTTACTAGTGTTGTGTGTGTGGGTGTCTGATTTGAAAGATGATTCAGAATGAACAGAAGCATAAGATAGAATCCTGGGTACCACCCCAAGTACAGCTCACATACAGGGGAAGGCAGCACGCACAGAAATGAGCCCTTCAATGGGACGCTTGCACGGCTCAGTAGTTAAGTGTCTGATTTCGGCTTAGGTCGTGATCCCGGGGACCTGGGATCGATCCCTCCATCGGGCTCCCTGCTCAGGGGAAAGCCTACTTCTTTCTCTCCACTCCCCTTGCTTATGTTCTCTGGCTAGCTTTGTTTCTCTCTGTCAAATAAATAAATAAAATCTTGAAAAAAAAAAGCAGGAAATGAGCCCTTCATATGATAGGAACATTTAAGTGTTGGTTACAAAACCCTGCTCGTTGACGTAGAGCCAGAGACTTACTGAGTGTCCGAGAGCTGTGGCCTCTGGGGCTGTTGCTCTGCCAGGGTCAGGAGTCATATTTTAGTGATTCTATTCTGGTAGTCAAATACATTACAACAGATTTGAGAGCATACTGATCACCTGAGAACCACTATTCAGGCAGATAACAGAAAGCAGTGTGCGCTAATTTTAAGATTAAAGACTTTGGTAATGTGGATATTGGACTGGATTGCTTTGGATCATGAAATGTGGAAGAAACCCATTTAGAATGAATGTGAGCAGCCATACAAGTGTGGTGGGGTGCTCAAGCCACATTTGACTGAATTTTCTACTCTCTTCAGAGTTACCTTCAGAGACTAGTGAAAGAAATGGAAGATATTGTTGGTTGTCTTGTACAAGGGAGACCAGGAAAATATTAGTCTATTTATTGGCGGTTGCCTCCAGTCTTGTCATCTTGTGCTGGGGAAGCTTATCTCGGCTGTGAGAAGTCCTGGCTGAGAGTTTGCAGGAAAGCCAAGGATGAAACCCCTACCGTCCTTTTTCAATGCTTGTTCTTCCAAGTTCTCCACCCTTCTGGCACACATGCAAACACAAATCATGGTTATCTAGAATAATCCCTTCTTCTTAGGGTGTTTATTAGTTGGAGAACATTTGTATTTTCAGCCTGTGATTATACTAGCTTCTGTATAGTTTCTGAAGATCACTGCAGCAGTAGCTATACAAAGGCATTCTCTTTCCAGTCCACCATTGCTTTAGAGTCTTTTTTAGTTCTGTGAGTGTAACTACTTGTGCCTTTAAATCCACCCCCACCTGAAGCTTCTTGTCCCAGGTGTGGTGATTGCTCTCTGAAACTGTCCCAGTGTCCAGAGCCATCAGCATTCACTAAACTTTCACTAGCTAGACTTTAGTTGCCTTTTGCTTCATGCCCTTTAGGAAGTCCTGTCCCTATTACTGACCTCTCTGTTCTGGCGGGGACACCAGGTCTAACCTTTCCCACAAGGAAAAGTAGGGCTGATAAGGTGTAAGTATTTGGGGACAAACAGTGGAGTGGTATTGGCAAGCTATTTGTGAAAATGTGAGACTGTCCAGTAGCCGCCCTTTAAATCACTTGATTTCATCATTATTTAACAATTTACCATAAAAGCAGGGAAACTTGGGTAGATCATATTTTTTTTAATTCAGAAAGTCTTAATTACAGAGAAATATTCTTCCATTCTAAAGGCTGCAATTAATGCTGCAATGGCTCTCTGCCTTGTCAACTTTAGAGTGTAGGGAACTTTTCCAGAAATACAGCAGACTTGCTGGCTGTGTCTCTTGTTTATAAAATACTTTATGCATTGACATTTAGAAATTTCTATTTACTTGATCTCAGATGGTCATATATTACATAAAAGAAAATTAGAAACGATTATAACTTTTCCCAAGTCAGGGAAAATTCAATATCTAGTGCATTGTGCATTTTTCCTGTGCACCATTAAAAAATACATTTCTAAGTTACAATTGCCTTTCTAACTCTACCACTGGTAATGATGATGGACTTTGTGATTTTCTAGCAGCAACCCTGATTGTAATCCAATTCAGCCATTTGTCCTTACATTCTTTTGTTTTGTAACAAAAATATGGGTACTCTAATTTGCTAGAAAGTGTACTCATATTGTGTGGATTGCCTTTCTTCAGATAGATGCTTTTGAGATTCTTATTAAGGAAAAAAAAAAAAAGAAAGAAAGAAATCAGGGGCGCCTGAGTGGCTCAGTGGGTTAAAGCCTCTGCCTTTGGCTCAGGTCATGATCCCAGGGTCTGGAATTGAGCCCCGCATTGGGCTCTTTCTCTGCAGGGAGCCTTCTTCTTCTGGCCCTCTCTGCCTACTTGTGATCTCTGTCTGTCAAATAAGTAAATAAAATCTTTAAAAAAGAAAGAAAGAAAGAAATCACAGTAAGAAATTTAAAAAGTAAAGACAAGAAAGTAAAAAATATGTAAAGTCTTTGAAATGAGCTAGAGATGGTAGATGGTATTTTTGAGGGTGAATTCAAAGAAAATATAATGATCAATACTGATGAAGGAGGGCATCACTAAATATGTCTCTTTTTTAGTCAAACACATTATATAAGGTGGAAATTGAACTTTCGAGGCGTCTGTTAACATTTTACTGTTCAGCTTTATCAAGGCAAGGAACAAAGGGAAAACTGTGTAACAGCAGAAGAGCTGTAATATGATAAGACTGTCATCTGCTAGATATTTCATCTGTCAGCCCTCCACCAAAATGACAGTGGTTTTAATATAGTAATTATTTGGGCAAGTATGGCCCTTATTTCAAAAATCCATTTCATATTTAGTCAGATACCTTTTGTGGGTAGAGACAGTGGTTGGCTTGGTGCTGCCTCAGTAATAGATCTTTGAATCCTTTTGTTTGTGGTTTGTAGCAAGAGCTCGATGTCATTTCTGCTCAGCACGGAGACAAAGCAAAGTCTTTCCATTTCTCATTACTGAAGGAAGTAAGCAGTATTATGGCACTGCCTTAAAAAAACTTATTTGTAAGAGTAAATCAAATTTTATTTAATTTTTTCCTTAACTGATCTTGCCACATTATTCTTTTCACATGCTGAATATGCTTTTGCCATCACTTTTCCATACTAGTTCGTGATTTAAGGTAGCTCTGTGAATACTTATTTGTTCAGTCGGTACTCGGTAATAACCTACTTTGTATCAGGCACTTTTCTTCATACTAAGTTAAATACAAATATCAGAAAAAATTTGTTAGTTGGTTTCATTAATGTTGGTTTAAAAAAAAGTCCTTTTTTGCTTGTAGTTAGGAGTGGAACAAAGGAAAGCCACTTCTTGAGAAACATTTTCATTTTAGTACATAAGAGAGCCATTAAGAAATTTAATTTGTTTCTGCTAAACTATATTTAAAATTATCGGAAGCAAAACTCACAGAATTTAGCAAATGATCCTAATAACCTGTTGCATTGTAAGAACTAATGATCCTAACAAGCTCTACAAATAATTTCTCCAGCATTTTATTGAGTTGTCAAAATTGTCTTTCTGAGTTTGACTTTGGCTCAGTTGTGGATACCTGCACTCTAAGATTTAACCTGCTCCGCAAGGCATGACTGTCAATCTGTCAGAGTCACACAGCTCTCAAGCAGACGATTCTTAGGGTTCTGCAATAATCCATTATTATTGGGAGGGTATGTGAGGAATTAGATCGTATAAGCATTTTATTGCTGGAGTTTCAATCTGTAAATTCCTCATCCATTATTTGAAAAGTTAACAAAGAAGTGACTTATTTTACCCTCCTACCTCTCACAAAATATAATGAATTAATTTATATCAGATTAATATTCTCAAATTCCTTTTAATAGTTGTTCCCATTTAATTTTATTATTATTTTTAGATTTACACATGCCTGCACTATCATCTGCTTCTCTGTTACATTCATTCTAAGTACGTACTGTGAGATTCCTTCATAGAAGGTAAGGATGGACATGATTTGAGAAAAATAAAGCAAGATTAAATAACCTAAATATGAATAGACTAGGAATTGGCATTCAAAAAGCAAGTGACATGTCCTGGGACACCAGATGATTGATTTTGAAACGCAGTTACGATCTTAAAGGTTTTACTTCTTACCTTTTTTAGTATGGTTTGCTTTGATTCAAATGTCAGGATTTGCATCTGTGTGGTTTTATTTTTTATATCACCATGTACATTCATTTTTTGTTGTAATTTTTTAAGTTATATGTCTTTCCCAAGATAATGTATGTTTCCTGAAGGCAGTATCTTTTTTATACTACTGCTATATCCTGTGTACTTAGCACAGTGCCTGCCACATAGTAAGCCCTAAAAATTATGTATGGAAAGAACAAATTTGTAGTATAAAAACTATAATTATTTTCTCATGGAGAATGAAGATTATTAGGTCAAATATTATTGCTCCCACATCAATATACATTTTTTCCCAATTTATTTATTTTCAGAAAAACAGTATTCATTATTTTTTCACCACACCCAGTGCTCCATGCAAGCTGTGCCCTCTATAATACCCACCACCTGGTACCCCCAACCTCCCACCCCCCCCCCGCCACTTCAAACCCCTCAGACTGTTTTTCAGAGTCCATAGTCTCTCATGGTTCACCTTTTTTTCTTCCTGAAATGTTAAGTCTGCAAGAGAATAGATTAAAATCACTTTCCCTTTAAGGGAAAAAGTAAAAATTTTTTTAAAAATGAATATACAAAGTATTGTTAAGTGTGCTTTACAAATACAAATTCATTTGGTTAGGAAATCCATACCCAAAGAAATGTATTTTATATACTAGGTGTCTTTGAGATGATGTGTGTTAAATTTAAATTAAATTAATTGAGCACTTGAGTGAAATAATTTGATATTAATTTAGCTAATTATCATACATTATAATTAGAATATTTTTCTAGGAAAGAGCAAAATATAATAAGAAATAGGAATGAAATGAGAGTAGAATAGAAATAAGAGAATTTTATATTTATGGAGCATTTTTCAGTTTATTAATCACGCTCCCACACATTTTCTCATGTTATCTTCACAAAAACTCTGTGGCAAAGCAAGACTCATTATCCTCATTTTATAGAAACTGAGTCTCAAACTTATGGACTCAATTGATGGCAAAATAAGCTAATGAGCGCAGGAAGCAGGGCTCAAGCTCTTTTCTACTGTTTTCACAGGCCATCATTTTCTACCGAGAGATCTTGTGTTTCAGGAGTAGATATTCTGTAGAGGACCTGCTAGCCAATGTAAGTGCTCATTGTTCAGAATACAGGAAAAGGGAGACAAAAAGGTTAAAATCTACCCCAAACATAGTGTCACCCGGCTTAATCGGTTTCTGAGTGATCACCCGCAGCAGTTTGTGCTCCCTCGCTACTTCACTCTTGTCATTTCCCTCCCTTAAATAGATGCTTATCCTCGATTGACACATTTCTCCACTCTCATATGAACATTTTAAAAATTGAGCTTAAGAATTTTCAAACACTGATTTCTTTCTTTCATATCTTTTGTGAAGTCTTCTCTTCAACCCCACATTCAAACCTAAATTGGGATTCCTTCCCATTGCTCACAGATAATCTCATGTCATTTTCCAGAGTGTACTTACCAATTATACTCTAATTGTTTGCATCTCTTTCTGACTTAACTGTAGTCTTACAGTTTAGTTTATTTACACATTAGAGAAACATGATGCATACCAGGGACTGTGCTAAATGCTGAAGAGCTGAGAGCAGGGACCTCCTTATCATCTTTATCTTTAAATTCATCTTTGATGAATTTAAGACACCATAAGGGGTAAACAGGCATACACATGCACACACACACACACGCACACACACACACACACACACACACACGCACGCACACACACACCATCCCACACAATGTGGAGAGTTGCTGACTGGCACTGAATCTGTAGTGTACTCTGTGGAAAGGGTCAGGCACTATTTGGATTCTCAACAGGAATAGCAAACTGTTTACTTTCTATAGCCAGAGAATCCTGCATCAGTTTGCTGAAACCAAAATACACTGTTCCTTGAAAGCTGATCTAGATGTATTGATTGGCAGTAGAAATAGCCAGATCATGGAAGGGTTTTTAGTTTTGTTTTGTTTTATTTTGTTTTATCCCATCTAGCTGGAAATTCCCGTTGTTGACCAGTGTAGACCAGGCTGCACTACAATTGCAGGGAAATCATATTAAGCAGATTGATTTCTTGCAGGGAAATTGTATTAAATATATTGATTAAATATATAAATATCCAGAAATCATGATGAAAAATTCTTAGATGGAATGCAAGATATGTATTTTCTAAATATTTTCCAAAAGGTGATTCTGATGTAAATCAAATTTAAAAGGCAAAGCCTGGGTAATCTTTGAATTACTTTAAGCTGATAAATCACATGTTCAAATTAGATTGTAGGTAATCCATCTATTAGAAGGGTGGAATATGAAAACTAGATGCAAGAAAGTTTTAACCTTGAGAGTCCAAACTATGAAAAACCTCAAAAACTTACTATTCCAAATCTCCATAACAGCTACGATGGAGCTTCAAGTAAACTCACTAGGACCTTATGCCTAGCCACAGGGAACTGCTGCTTAGAATGGCTATTATCACACATGGAACTCTCTCAGAGAGCTGGCAACATCCCATGAGCATGAATAAACATCAGAGAGATGCCATCTCATAAACAGGCAAAAGCATTTGCAAACACAGCAGTAGCTCTGCATGTCCACACTTATCTTATTGATTATAAGAATTATTCTTATCTTCCCTTCTTGGCCGTCCCTTTTTACAGTAATAATCATTCTCACACTACTCTGTGCATCTCTGTACATCCCCATCCCCATTTATCTCCCATCTCTGGAACACTAGCTCAGTGACTATTAGATTCTTGCCTATATATTCATCCTTTTCTTAGATGAGTGCCTCCACATTTTTTGCCTTAATTAAAACTTACAGATATTCTTTTTTTAGCTCTCTCAAATAGGGACTCTTTTCTTGTTTTGTATCTTCATGAATTTTTAGGTTTAAGGACATGGAAGTTTCTTCCTCATTCATCGTTGTCCTTTCTTTCTCTCTTGGCTCTCTAGTATCTTATCTTTTCTCGCCCACCTCGATTCTGAGATACATTACTTCAGCCTTTTTCTTATATATATTCTCAAATTTCTTTCCTCTTATTTTTTTTTCTTCTTATAGTACTAGCAAACTCCAAACCTGGATGAACTTTTGATATTTTTGCCTGTATGACCTCGCCTCGTAGCCAAATGCTGAAGGAGAACACAACTTTCATCTGCTTTAACAGTTACTATTCTTGATGTTCCCTTACTTCATTTCTCTAGTACGGTTACTTTCCTGTTTTTACAGATGATTCCATGACTTCTCACTCCTACAGCTCCACTCTCCCATAGACACCTCTTTTAACTGTTAGCTGATGACCTCACCCCAATCAAGGCCACCACCATATTTTTACCAGGATTGCTGCAAAAGTCTGTGGAGTACTCTCTTTGACTCCATACTCATCATTGTCAGCATACACTTCTATTTATTGCAAAAGTGTTCTTTGAATTATGTTATTTGACTGTTTAAAATCTTTCAAGGGGGGGCGCCCAGGCCCTGCATTGGGCTCTCTGCTTAGTGGGGAGCCTGCTTCCCCCTCTCTCTGTCTCTGCCTGCCTCTCTGCCCACTTGTGGTCTCTATCAAATAAATAAATAAAATCTTTAAAAAAAATAAAAATAAAATCTTTCAAGGGCTTCCCCCTATAGGTAGAATAAAATCTGAACTTGTATTTATACCTTTCTAAGAGCTACATATCTGGACCTTCCTGTTTCTTCAGATTCATAATTCTAGATATCATGGTGCTGTTTTCATTTTCTTAAATATGCAAGCTTTGTCCAGCCTTAGGTGTTTTCCTTTGCCTGGATGCTCCTTGCCAGCGTTCTGCCACTCCCAAGATATGACTAGATTTTTCTCTTCCTTTACGTCCAGAAAAATGTCTCCTTTTCAGTCAGGATTTCTTTACCTTACCTAAAGTAGTCCTTGACAATTTTATTCCTTATATAAGCTCCCTGTTGTTTCTTATACAGTAGTGAAAAAAAGGGCCAAACAACCCTAATTCAGATGTAATGAAACTACAACCCGTTTCCGTTTTCTGAGGGCCCATCTCTTGTTCCTGTCTTTATAAATGTGCTTGGGGAGGGAGCTGCTAAGTTCTTAACTCCTGTTGGAGTGGGATATTTATTTATCTATATTTTGATGGTCCTTAACACATCATGGCAGAGTTTTCATATATGTATTAAACTTCAGAGTGTTTAAATTTTGTGCTTACTAAATTTATCTGTTCCACTATAATAACAAAGAATTAATAAAGACAGGGACTACTTCATTCTTATTCAGCATTTATGTACTCAGTACCTAGTTCTAGATTTGTGAATACAAAAAAATATAGGTATATGTATATGTGTGTACATATATATGTAAAACATATTTTTTTCATATTCATAATCTTTTTGCTTCTTAGAGTTATGGGTTCAGAATTAGAATTCCAAAAATTAGACTTGCACAGACTCTTCTGTGCCTCAAATCTTTTATATACCTCTGGCTATTAAGCCAACTGTTATTTAAGTAGATTGAGTAAAACACTATTTCTATAACATGTTTGTATATAGTTTTCACTATAGAGAAAAAAAGCTGGCCAACTTAATTTGGCAAATACTAGTTTTAAAAAGTAAATAGGTTTCTTTACCACAGAATTTCTCAAATTGATAGGTGGAGATGTCTTGCAAAATTCCAATTGGGTATGCTTATGTGGCCTGAAACCCTCATACATTTTTTAGAATGGTGTTTCATGGTACTAACATATAAAATACATTAGTGTGGTAAAGTCTACCCCCAACTCTTTTTTTAGTACTCATGTTAATAAATTGATATCCTTGCTAGTAGTCCATAGGTTTCAATTCTTTGAAGTTTTAATGGAAGACAGGAATTAATCCTTTTCCGGTTTAATTCTGGTTTTCAGTATTTTCAATAGAAAAAGATTTTGGCTACCATTTTTAGCTTACCTAGTTGCAATAGGAAAAAGGGATTCCACACCCTACTTGCTATAGTCTATTTCTCTAACCCTTATCCCCACTTTAGAGGGGCACATAGTTCTGTCTATGTTAATTCCTTGTTACAGCTTAGAAGAGCCTAGCAGAGCGCTCTGACCTAGTTATGTCAGCCTATCAGTCACCCACCAGCTCCAAATTGCTTAGCTTAAAGACTATCCAAAGTTGCTGGTCTTCATGTCCTCTATGGCTGGAATGCAAAAATAGCTAGTCCTACTTTATTGTATACTTCATTTTTATCTTTCCAATAATTTTGAAGATCATTCATACAAACTCTACTCTCCATCCTCTGGATTAAAAAAAAGGAAAAAAAATGAAGGAAATGGTAATTTTTTTTCTTATTGCATGAATAGAAACTATTTTCTGAAGACAAAAATACATTTATTGTCTGTGAGTAAGGTATATTGTACTACTTATTCCTAGGGTATAAGAGTCAAATAATCTCATAGAAATACCATTCGAACCAAAACAGTATTGCATAGATTTTATACCAGTTAGACTTGAGTGAGCATTTATTGATGGTATAAGATATACAAATTTGCCTAATTTGTATATCTTATAGTATTATACCCTTTCAAAAATTTTATATTTATATACCTTCTTAAGAACATTGTATATCTGGTCATCATCTTTAATATTTTTATATGTGGGGACACCTGGGTGGCGCAGTCAGTAAGTGTTCAACTCTGGATTTTGGCTCGTTATATGATCTCAGTGCTGTGATGTTGAGCCCCAAATTAGGCTTCATGCTCAGCACAGAGTCTGCTAAGATTCTCTTTCTCCCTCTGCTCCTCCTCCCATGCGCACACACTCTCTCTCTCTCAAAAAATAAATGAATATGGGGCACCTGGGTGGCTCAGTGGGTTAAAGCCTCTCCCTTCGGCTCAGGTCATGAACACAGGGTGCTGGGATCGAGCCCCGCATCAGGCTCTCTGCTCAGCAGGGAGCTTGCTTCCCTTCATCTCTCTCTCTGTCTGTCTACCTCCCTGCCTACTTTTGATCTCTGTCAAATAAATAAAAATCTTTAAAAAAATAAGTGAATGAATAAAATCTTAAATATTTTTATATGTATGTATAGTAATTTGTATATTTTTAATAATTTGTGAATATATTTTTTCCAATTTAGGAGAATATAAAATTATCAAAAAGAGATAAAAAATCATATGGTTTATTTAGCTTCAACATTATTATTTCTATACTATTTGAAAACCCACCAAAAAGTTGAATAACATAATGTTAAATTAGGAAGCAGGTAGATTTGTACTTACATCACTTATTAAGAGTCACGTTCCTGGAGTGAGAACATAGGCTATCACTTAATGCAGTTATTGAGACCTTGAGGTAAATATAATTTTTGCAGTAAAATCCCTGATTGATACCAAATTAACAGGAATAAAAAGTAATAAAAAATTGAATATTATGTATCCTATACTTTGAGGCATCCATAAACTCTCTCCTCCGTGTATTCTCTGCCATGTTTGCACACAGGTATCCTGTGATATGAATGTTGTATTATTTACCTAATTTTCTTTGTAATTTTACCACATATGTATTTATTCCTAAAAAACATTGTGTAGTTGTACATGTTTTTGAACTTGGTATAAATTAAATAATGCTGTATGTATTCTTATAACTTGCTTTTTAGAATCATATTTGACTTGTTGAATTTAGTCCTATTAATGTGTGTGATTGTGATTCCAGAACATTCACTGTGTGTAATGTGCTAATTTTTTTATTTACACATATTGCTTTTGATGAACTTTGAGATTATTTTGTCTTCTCTCTCTCTTTCATTCTTTTTTTTCTGAGTTAAACAATGAGATTATAAAAATTCCTGTACATATTTCCTGGTAAACATGTTTGAACGGAGTTGCTGATTCAAGGGTATGCAGGTGTTCCACTTCATTAATTTAAATATTCATTTGTTTTCGAGAGAGGTTTCAGGCACCTGGGTGGCTCAGTTGGTTAAGCGACTGTCTTCGGCTCAGGTCATGATCCTGGAGTCCCGGAATCAAGTCCCACATCGAGCTCCCAGCTCCATAGGGAGTCTTTTTCTCCCTCTGACCTTCTTCCCTCTATGCTCTCTCTCTCACTCTCTCTCTCTCAAATAAATAAATAAAATCTAAAAAAAAAAAAAAAAAAAGAGGTTTCATGTATTTACATCTCTACCAGCAGGGCATGAGAATTTATGGATGAGTTTTCCTGTTTTCCATATCCTTACTATAACAGTACACATTTCTTACTTCTTGCTGAAGTGTGGATATTTCTATATCTCATAGTGGTTTAATTTTCACTGTCTTCTTTACAAATGAGGTTGATTATATTTTCTAACACTTGAAGGCCATTTATTTTTTTCTGAGAGCTACTTTCACTTCTGTTTTTTGTATTGTTATTTATCTTTCTCTTACGTATTGTAGGAATTCTTAATTCTTGTTACTGGTCTTGATATGTCTTGCAAAAGTAACACAGTTTGTGGCTGAAATTTTGAGTCTCTCTTTTTAGCATCTTTTGATTAATGGAATTCTCAATTTAATTTATTACTCTTTATCAGTATTTTTCTTTGTGGCTTGTACTTTTATGTCTTGGAAATTTTTGTTTGTTTAATTCTGTAATGATGCAAAGTGTCCCTGTATTATATTTGGAAATTAAATTTTGTGAATGGCATGAGGTAAGCATGTGATTTTTTCTCAGGTGGATAAACAGTTTTTCCAACACTAGCCAAAATGCCCATCCTTTTACAGTGATCTGTAATATTTCTTTTTGTCTGCCCCATTGTCTGTCTTAGTTGTGTCTAGTGCCACTCTGATTTTATTATTTAGATAATATAAATCTTGCTAGCTATTAATGCAAGTTTGTCCAGTTATTTTCTTTTTCATGAGACACTTGGTAATACTTGTTTTTTTTTTTTTTACCTCCATTAACATTTTAAATCAACATGACAAGTTACCTCAAAACAAGGCAAGAAAAAAAACCCAAACAAATGAATATTGTTGGCATTTGATAAGAAAGTCATTGAATCTACAGACATATTTAAGAAGAAATGATATATCACCATTTTGGTATTAGTTAATGTTTTTTCAGTAACATTTTGAGTCTGGTGATTTCTGTGGAATAATGTTAACAGCTACTTTAATTTTTTGAATGGTTATAGAATTATTAAAAGTTGTTACTCTTGAATATATATATTTTTATAAGAACAGGTTCATTTGTTTAACTTTTTCTAAATTTTTGGTATAAAGGAAATAATTTTTTATTTGCTGTTTGATCACTGCTACATCTATAAATGTGTTTTTTTCCCATCTTTTTTCTCTTTCTTCCTCCCTCTCTCCTTTCTTTTCTCTGTCTCTCTCATAGGCATGCACACATATACAAACACACACATACACACATCTTTTGCAATTCTGCTTTTGTATAAATCTAGGCACAGATTTGACAATTTTATTATACATTTCACAATCCAAGTGGTTTGTTAAATCTATTCCACTGTATTATTATATTCTAAATCACTAATTACTTCTATCATGACTACTTACTTTCTTTCTCTGTCTTTATGTTGTTGTTCTTTATCTAATTTAGGTTAGGCGACTTAACTCCTTAATCTGTAGTCTTTATTTATCAAAAGATTATAAGTATGTACCTTTTCTTAGTGACTCCTAACATTTTGATGTAATTCTTTCTGTTATAATTTTTTCAGTCTTATTTTTTTAAAGTTTTCTTTTATGTGTTTTTCTTGACCCATAAATTCTTTAGAACTATGCATTCTTAATATATAACTTGGTGACTTTTTATTTTTAATTGTTTTCATCATTATTTCAGACTTACTTTGTAATGCAAGAATGTGATCTATATTAAACAGATTCATTTAAATTTGATTGCTTTCTGGCAGTAGTGTGTGTTCAGGCTTTTAAAATCTTTAAAAATAATGTTCATTTCCCAATATTATGAAATGTTCTATTTATATCATTTTTTTCCAAGCTTGTTAATTGTGTTACTCAAATCTGTTACTCTTATGGACTTATTTTTCTATCTAACCTACAGTTTTTTTGGGAGATGTTTATTAAACTCACCTATTCTGAAGGTGGGTTTGTCAACTTTTGCATGTGGTTTTATCAGTTTTTCTTCACTGTGACTTTGACATTCCTGCCATTGAAATACATGTCTTTGTTCTCTCCTCTTGAATCTGGGAAACTCATAATTAGGGAGGAAGTAATATTATGTGCCTTCTAAAACTGGATTGTAAAGGCAATAGCATTCCTTTTCATCTGCCATGCTGTGAGGAAACCCCAGCTGAAGGACATGCGGAAACCACGTGGAGAGGCCAGATGGAGGTAAGGTCTAAGCTGATACTGGCATCCACAGCAAGTCATGGGAGTAAACATTCTTCCAGATGATTCTTACTCTTTGCCAATGGATCATGCCCAGACTTTGAAACTTTCTAACTAGGGCTTCAGATGTTGGGAAGGAGGGACAGGCTCTCCCTGTGTTCTGTTTGGATTATTGACCCACAGAATCTGAAAAATAATGTTTTAAGCCACTCTTTTGGGCATGATTTATTTTTGTTCAGTAGAGTAATCTGATCACAATTAGTCACATCAGCATTTTTAAATTTATTATTTCTGTGATACATTACTTAAGATATAGTACAGTTGCATATAACTGAAGACTCAAAGTGAGCTTCAGGGTTGCTTTTTATCTCTTACATAAAAGAAGTCTGGAGAAAGGCAGTCCCGAGCTGAAATGGCAGCTCCTCAGTTACCATGGAACAATGCTCCTTATCTCTTTCTCTTATGTCATTTTTAGCACGATGTTTAATTTTCCTCTTCAGCTCGTATCCACATGCCAGGCAGCAGGGAGGGGAAAATGTGAGGAGGTGCAAAATGGGTCTTCCTTCCAACTGAGTGAATCTCTATTAAAGAGATTTCCTTGAAGCCACAGTTTATGCCTCATTGGCTACACCTACTGCAAGGGAGCTGGGAAAAAGCAGTTTTAAGTTTGACAAATTGCCATTCTGAAGAAAATCAGTGTTCAGTTACTAAGGAAAACTGAGAGAATATATTTGAAGTACTTTCTACTAGCATTTTTTGCTGCAAGTGGTATATCTTTTGTCTTACTCTAGCTATATCTTTATTGTTCTAGTATGTCTCTTATAAATGATATATTGCTAGATTTTTTGCAATGGGACCATTTTTATATTTTATTAATACATTCATATTTATTGTGATTAGACTCATATCTAAAAATTTATTTTTTTCCCATTTCTTATTGCGAATCTTTAAAATTTTAACAAGAGTACAGACTTATCAGGGACTAAAAATAATCAATATCTTTTCTTTTCTCTGGAAAAGTGCAAGGACTGTAAAATAATTTAATTTTCTTATAGATATATGCCATTTTTGTTTGTATTTATTTCTCTTATTTTAAAACATCACAAATTAGGAAGCCCTAATATTGACTTATATTAATCTACATGTCTCTTACTTTCTTGCATCGGTGTCTTTTCTCATCCCTCAGATTTTATTTTAGGGATCATTTTTCTTATCCTTGAAATACATCCTTTTGTCATTTCTTCATATTCTTTCCATGTTTTATAGACTGTTTTGACTAAAAATGTATTCATTTTTGAAATATTTCATTTTCTTTTTGTTCATTATTTTGAAATCATCATTCTACTGTTTTCTGGCTGTTATTATTACTTTAATATTGTTTTTATTTTTCTTGATGTGGTTAGTTATGGGAACAATGGTCTTTCTACTTTTTTTTTCTTCATTCAGTATGTTTTGTTAAGCAACTACTGTGCCAGAGATACTGTTCCAAGTTCTGAAGATACAAGATTAGATAAAACATCATGGCCTCATGAAATTTAGGGAATTGTCAAAAGAAAAGGAGATTGAGAGACAGTTTAATTACAGCAGGAGAATTAGTGATATATATAATATACAGTGATGTGAATTCTTTGGTAGCACCTGGAAATATTTATCCTCTGGTGATCCAGGATTTTTCTGGCCCTTAGCATCTTAGATATAATTTGTCTGTATGTAAACTGAATGAGAAAAATGGTAAAGGACTGGATTGTTGATGAGAGATGACTATATAGGCTATGGTTTTGTAATTCTGTCTCTGACACCAAGATATATAGTAACAGGGAAGTTGTTTTCTGGCAGAATTATTTAAAAATAATTAAGAAGTTAATGTAATGTTTGAAATACCTATAATGTTATAAATCTAAACTTAAAACTTAGCTTAAAGACTCTGATTAAATATTGAAAATAATGACAGTTTGGTTCTGGAAGAATCAAAAAGCAGTGAGAGCCAGTGGAAATAAAGAAGTATGATGGCAGAGAGGAAGGAGATCCAATGAATATGTGTGGTTCCTCGTACAATCCTGATATCTGCTTTAGATGGAGTCTTTTGACTATAGGTAGGTCCATGATCAGACTTCTATTGCTCTAGAAAAGAGGGATTTATTGTTAAGGAAATGAGACAAACAGGGAAATAAAAATACAGTCAGGCCTACTGTGTTCAGAGAAGGAAATTGGAGAGCTGTTAGCAAAGGATGACATTCTCTAAGGCAGATTCTGCTTGTTACTCTTTTTTCTCTCTTTATTTGTCATCTCTTGTGGATATCTGGCTAGTTTCTTTCTTCCTTTTTTTTTTTTTTTCCTAAAGATTTTACTTATGTTTTTGAGAGAGAATGTGCATGAGCAAGGGGGAAGGAGAGGGACAAGCAGAGTCCCCATTGAGTGTGGAGCCTCATACGGGGCTCCATGCCAGGCTCCATCTGAGGACCCTGAAATCGTGACCTGAGCCGAAGTCAGACCGTTAACCAACTGAGCCACCCAGCAGCTCTCAGCTTGTTTCTTGTATCTGCTTTGTTTATCTCATTCTTTCATTTAAGTTCTCTCTGCTGCTCTTATTTATATCCCATAAAGATTACCATAGGTTCTTCCTATGGTAATGACAACTCAGGGTACATTATTTTGGGGACTGCTGGAAAGTGGCACATATTTCATATTCAGTTTCATAATCAGTTATTTCTGGAAGAGGTGATCTGTTTGGCTCTGCTTATATTGTTGAACCAGGTCACAACTCTATTCACTAAACAGAAAATGAACGAATTTTCCTTGATCAGTTTTCTACATCTCATCTAATCAGTTGAAGCTAGTGTTTAGGGAAATCGTATGGTATATGAGAGCCCTCCTAGAAATACATCTAATGTATTGGGTGTGCACATATATGTTTCATTATTGCTAGCTCTTTGACATTGAAAGTTTGATATTAGATTCATTGGAAAAACAATTCAGGTGGTGTTTACTTGTCAAAAACTTCCCACTAAAATTAATTGGATTAAGATTGAAAGTTGGGCTTGATATGGATGTTGTTTCTATAGTCTCTCACTCACCAAACGGACAGCATAATGATGACTGTTAAATTTATGTGACTATTTCCTTTTGTGTGTTCTTAATAAATGTTTCATTTTAAATGGTTTTAGAATTACAAAATGAAGGATGTCTGGATGGTATAGTTGGTTAAGCCTTTTTCTTTTGGTTTCTGCTCAGGCCGTGATCTCGTTTGTGGGATTGAATCCCACATCAGCTCTGTGCTTAGCGTGAAGTCTGCTTGGGTTCTCTCTCTTCTTCTCCCTCTGTCCCTTCCGCTTGTGCTCTCTCTCTTTCTCAAATAAGTAAATAAATCTTTAAAAAAATTAAAAAGGAAGATAAAAAAATTAAAAGAATTACAAAATGATTTTACAGGTAGAATAGAGTTCATGCATGCCCACACACTCTTACTTCCACTAGTAACATTTTAAATTAGTATGATATATTTTTCACAGTTAATGAGGCAATATTGATGCATTAATACTAACAGCCACAATTTATTCAGATTTCTTTAATTTTTTCATACTGATATTTCTTTAGTTCCATGATCCCAACAGAAATACCACATTACACTTAACAGCCATGTCTCCTTAGGCTCCTCTTGATTGCAATTGCTTTTTCTTTTGCTTCTTCTTTAACTTGAAAAAAAATTCCCACTTTTCCCCCCCAAAATTCTTATTGATAGAGCTTCAGACAGTGTTTTGTAAGTCTGTAGTAAGATTAAAAGCTTAATTAATTCTGTAGCTTAATGGAAGTATGAAATCATATGCAAAATGAAAAGCAAGGGTAAAAATATCCATAAAAAATAAACCATTATTTTTAAAAAGAATGACATTTAATGCCCTGTGATACTAATATTCTTGTTGAAATTGTTTTATTTTGCACATCTATTCACAAAGTTTTACTGATGAAGTAAATTATTGCTACATTTAGCATGTACTTAATTAAATATTATAAAAGATACAAGTCATGTTTGTTTAAAGTTGTTTCATAATTTTAAATTTAATTATCTGAAAATTATCAATCATTTTATTAGTCAATACTTGAAATTGCATGCATGTCAGTATAATTATTAATGCCAGCCCATTTACCAGCTCATTTACTCTGGCTATGCACAATTTTGTGTGACATTTAAAAAAGAACACTGTTTTCATAATGATACAGTCATTTTTCTGAAGATCAACAAAAGATCTATTTCTTATAATTCTGTTACTTATTGTTTTCCTGACTAAAATCATAGGCTGAGAGGAACCAGATGGTAATGGAAAATATACCAGTGGTAGTCTATTTAATTGGTATTTTAAATTGTTTTTCTTTCTATTCAGAAGAATCCATATTTTATTTCTTTTACTGCTAGAAAGCAAGAAAATGTAATCTCTTACATTTCATGATACTTTTACATCTATTTTTCATTTGAATCTCAAATATTCTGTGATATAAGTGAGGTGAACATAAGCTCAACATCATCAGGGTTCATCCACCTTTGAATATAAATGTAAGCAAATAAATATTAATACACATATTTACAGGCTCATTTAACTACATTTGCAAAATGTAGGACTTCCATTTCTTTCCTTACAAAGTTCTTCCAGTCTTTTTTCCTGTGTGCTTATTGATGAAGGCCATTCTTAAAAAGCTATGGGGAGAGAATACAGTTTTGATGCTGACATTTTAAATACACTTGTTATTTTATTGATTGTTCTTAGAGTTTATACATTCCAGCTGCTTTTACCTTTGCATCATTTATTTCTTCATTTAAACATATTTATATAATGCCTGCTATGTACCTACCTTTACTTCATATGTGATGGTTTTAGTGTTGAAAAATAAACTGGATTTTTGACTTTACAAATATATTTTAAAGATTTTATTTATTTATTAGAGAACGCAAGCAGGGGGAGCTGTGGAGGTGGAGGGAGAAGCGGGCTCCCCATTGAGCAGGGAGCCCAGCACGGAGCTTTACTTTAGAAATTTTATATTTTTATAGCAATTGACAAATAATAAGCAGGTAAACAAGACATAGACCGAATAATTTCAAAAAGTGATGGTTACTGTGATAAAAATAAAACTGTTATGTGAGAAAGAGTAACGTGGTTATTACTTCTTTATTGTGTAAATTAAGACTGAGCGAGGAGCGGGACCCAGTCTTGAAGAGCTAGAAGAACAGGGTTCCAATGAAAAGGAACAGGAAGTTCAAAATCCTGGGGGAGAAAAGAAGTTTGGAGAACTTTAATATTTCCAAAGAAATATGTGACTGCGCAATCTAGTGAGTGAAGGGAGGAGCTTCTCCTGAAACAGTCTGAAGAGGCCCTAGTAAGACTAGATAGCACCACTCTCAGAAAAGAGAAGCAATAATAATTTGTATATAAAATAAATGCAGTCATGTCACTTAATATCAAGAAAACTTCTAAGTTCCAACCATACTCAGATTTCGCTTTTCTCTAATATAGCATATTCTTTCAAGGTCTTAACTTTGTTATCTATCTCTTCCACCTTCCTCTTCTTTCCCTAAAAACAGGAGCTCTACTCATCTTCCAAAGCAAGCTACTAATGTACCCTCTTCTCTGGGGAAATACTCTTGACAAACTTAGGCTATGAGCTCCTGGAGCACTCTGTGCTCTATTTTTATGGAACTTAGTACATTGTAATCTGTTTCCCGCTCTTCATCTCCAGTTATAATTTTGTTAATGAAGGGGCCTGCTCCATTCATTTTGTTTTCTTTTCCTCCCAACTACAACCACCCTGCAGAATTGAATACCTTTATACAATTATTGGTCAAATATATAAGGAATAAACTAATGAGCAAGGTAGTTGTACAGAAAATGCATTTTAGAAATGTTGACTGTTTAATTTTATATGAGATTAAGATAAACTGGAAAATGGAGCCACAAAGTAGTACAGAGGAAATGTATGATTTTAAAAAAATTCATTCTAGTGGAGTTTCAATAAATGCATATCGGTTATATTTTTATCAGGCTTATGGATGGATACAGAAAGGTTATAGTGACTTAGCTGCTCATTTAATTGGTCACTAAGTAGGGATTTGGGCTGGTTTATATCAGTCACAGCTCATATTCCTTTGAGAGGAAGAGAAAAATAAAGAAAAGTACACTGACCACTTTTAACTTTCTTGGCATTTTTCTTCTTGAGGCAAACCTGAAAACAAACATTGTAAAAAGTAGATTCTAAGTCGCCTGTTGGCTGGAATTTCAGTATTTTTCCAGGTTGACATCTGTCTCATTGTTGTGGAATGGATGTCAAGATGTTTGGTCAGTCTTTGATATTATGGTGATAACACTACTATCAACTGCTAATATCAACTTAATTTGAAGAGGTAAAAAGATATTCTGTAAGAGAATGAGCAGCATCCACATGTTTAGAGATATGGCAGATACTGTTAATGCTAGTGACACAGGCACATATGCATACACACACACACACACACACACACAAACACACTATACATATCTATATAAAGACACACATACATATATATATTTTTCCCCTTGTTTCCAGAAGATAAAGAGTTTAGTTGCTTCCATGTTAATGATCCGTTGATTGCTTTGAGAGACAAACTCATTTAAATAGATAAGAAATTTGTTTAAAGTCACTTTATGCTTTTAAGCAAAGATGGATTCTGTGAAAAGAGTTTAAGTTAAATTTTCAGATAACTATGACTGCAGTTTTAGCTAACAGCCAAACTATATTTAGGTTTACAATATAAAATACTAACATGGAAAATACCTGGTGTGGTGTAATGTAATATTTCTTCCAAACTGATAACAGAAACTATTAACATATACCCAATAGCCTTAGGCCCCAAAGGAGCAAAAGCTTAAAATGTTGAAAGTTCTGAATAAGTGGAGAATATCCCATTGCCCACACATTGCCATTTTTCAAACATAGACTCTCAGAAAAAGTGTGTGAGCTCTTCTCAAGTGTTATAATGAGCTTACACTTTCAGAAGTAAGTATAGGTAAATGTTTCTGAGATGTTAGAGGGAGCACGGAGAGTGATGCCATGGTATTTGTACATTGATTCAGTGACCCCCTTTTAGGACTTTGGGTCATCATGCAACATGATAACAGAGGCCAGTAACTCCTTCAGACTGTAATCCACATGTTGAGAGTCTTTGAGATTAGCTGTTACAAGGAGTATTTAAGTTTGACTTGGATACACCTTACCACATTTTATCTTCAGTTCTTCTTCATCCCCTATCCTGTTAACAATTCATTTGCTTTCACCTAATATCTATTTTGCTGACCAAAGCTAGCAAACTCTTTTTATCCTGTAAGGAACACATTCATTGAAGGAGTTTTGTAATGTATCAAGATTAAGGAGAAGGAAAAATACCCATTCTAGATAGAGACAATAACTATATAGATTTTAAAATGTGTAAACACAGTATTTAATGGGTGCCTAATATTTTACTGGATTGTTGAGTCATTATATTTTTTTAAATTTATCTTTTTAAAGATTTTATTTATTTATTTGACAGAGAGAGCGATCACAAGGAGGCAGAGAGGCAGGCAGAGAGAGAGGAGGAAGCAGGCTCCCTGCTGAACAGAAAGCCTGATGCAGGGCTCAATCCCAGGACCCTGAGATCATAACCTGAGCCAAAGGCAGAGGCATACCCCACTGAACCACTCAAGTGGTCAGAGTCATAATATTTTAATTGGCTTTCCTATTTATTATGTTGTTTCCAAATTTATACTAACATAAGTATAATCACAATATTGTCTTTATGACCAAAGTCTTGAATGATTTCAAAACAACTTCTTAAAAGATTTGCCAAGGTATAAGTTAGAAATATTTTTAAATTTTTTGAAAAAAAATTACATTAGTTTCCATTGAAATTATTCACATTTGTGCTCCCATCACTGAATGATTGTAGTGTCATAAACTCATACAAAGACTGAATATCATGGAATTTAATTGTTATTGTAGTATGTAAATAAATGATTCTTAATTTTTCAGTTGACAGTAACACTGATCAATAATGAGATCAGACACTTTATAATATATATATTAGTCATCTGTGTCTCTCCTGTTGTAGAATTCTTCTCCTTTGCCTGCTGGATATTGATGTTTTCATTGTCAGTATGTGACTGGCTTTATATTTTTGGTGAAATCTCTTGCATTTATATTCATTTTCTTGTGCAGATTCAGGCATAGCCTTTGTCTTCTTAGGCATTTTCACCTACTTTATGTGAAAATAATTATTTTGGGGGCCTTTTATATAGTTAGCTTGACTCCACCTCAGAGTCACTGGAACATTACAGTTACATGTGGTAGCCTTTCAGTAAGTATGCAACATTTGAACATCGTAAATATTTTTTAAAGATTTTCCTAACTAGTCATACCCCTAGCTTTTTATTTCCATTTTCAGAATCTTTTCACTTTATTAATTACTTCACAAGTTACACCTGTGAATAATTTAACTAGTTTTGTACTTCTTTTTAAGATCATTTCCTTTTCACATGTGGTCTGTTTTCTGTGTTGTAAACTCATCATCTTCTTCATTAGAGAGTAAAGAGTTAACTAAAGTGATGTCTTAATTACTCCACCTTTAAGGTATTTTATGATCTGATTTTTTAAAGACAAGGGACTAGCTCTTTCATTTCTTTATCATCTGGCATTAAATAAAATAGTGGTGTAGTTACTTATTAACTACATAGTTATTGCTACTTAGTGTTATGATTTTATACATGTTATAATTGGTTCTGGTATATATACGGGTATATATATATATATATATATATATATATATATATACATACATACATACATGTATGCTTCTTTAATCTCCTCAGAAAGATTGCAAGTTTGGTCAGAAGTTGTGCTATTTCTTTTTCAGAACCTTCTGACACTTTGTACTTAGTAGGTGTTCAATAAATGTTTTTCAGTTATTGGAAAAATAACCAAAAGTTTTACCTTGTTAACAATAGTGTAGTAGTAATAAGAGTAATAGAGTAGTAACAATAAATGGCAAAGAAGTAAAAATTCATCTGAAATGTGAGGCAGAGGTTAAGGGTAACAGGACTGTATAATAATTCAAATCGTTTTTTTTCTTTTTCTTTTTATCTTGGTCGAAAATATAAACAAACAAAACATCCTTTGTCCATCTTATAAATTTTTTTGCAGTTACTAAATCAATAGGAGATACTCTTACCCAGTTTGGAGATCTTGAATAAAATATTTATTTAGAAATCTTAATACTGTTTCGTATTGAAACTTTGCTCTACCTATTTATTTATGGAATGGCTGTAGCTATTTTCCCCAAATACATTATGCTCCACTGTGTAATGTGTAGGCCATATTTGCTCATCTAAGATTCCTACCACACTTTTTTTAGCTCTTTAAAATTAATGTGTACTAAGTTGGGACATATAAAATATAGACAGAGGAAAATATTTTCCGGTGTGTTCTGTTTTCCTTCACATACAAATATTCTTTAAACCAGATTCAGTGAGGTAGCTGTTTTGTGTTGTTTTGTTTTTTTGATATTTTACTTAATTATTTGAGAGACAAAGAGAGAACATGAGTTGGGGAGTGGGAGGTAGAGGGAGAATCAGACTCCCAGCTGAGCAGGGAGGTTGATGTGGGGCTTGATCCCAGGACCCCAAGATTATAACCTGAACCAAAGTCTTAACCAAAAGCTTAACCATCTGAGCCACCAGGAGTCCCACTGTTTTGTTTTTAATATGAAAAATTATAGGTGGATTTTAAGACAAACATAAGCTTTTATATCAGTTCATAAGTAGTTAGAATAGAAAAATATAAAGTCTTCTCAATTAGAAATTAAGAAATTATTAACAGTACAATATTGTATTCTGAAACCAGGCAAGTGATAAATATAGCTTATATCAGAAATACCTCTGGAAATACAAAATTCATTTTTTTATTGTTGGATATGACAGTATCTGCCTATAAATAAAAAATGCATTTTACAGACTTTATGCTTATAATTTACATTTGATTTTAAAAGCCTTACATACATGAGAATCATCTGTTTTTACCCTATAAAAATATTTTATATGGTTGTATGCCATACGTGTATGGATGTGGACAGACAGACATGGCATAGAGTCCTACCAAGAATCATGAGTACCTCTCCATCTTGGTGCGTTGCTCAGGTAAGAATCAGTACTTGCTTGTGTATGAATCTTCTATATGCAGATTGGCAAAGAAACCCAACTATATACAAGGGAAAATTTATTTGAAGACTTGGAACTACAAAGCCGATTTCTTAAGCCTAGATCAAGAGTTTTAAAGTAAAACAAAAGAGTTTTAAAACAATCACCTTGATAGAATTATTTTATTATTTTGCTCCAGTGGCTGTGTGAACAAGAATATGTAGATTTCTTCTTTACTTACTGTAGTATTGGTAGTGCTTAGGGCAGTGTACCATGTATAAGAGGAAGCGATCAGCAAGTATATACTGAATGGAAAAAGGAACGAATGAATACAGTATATATAAATATATTTGCACACACATTTTACTTCAAAGGATTCAGAAGTATAAATAGGACTAACATAATTGAATGGGCTTTTCCCCTATTCTGGGAGAAGGAGTTTTAATTCCATCTTTATTAGAGGCAAGTATCGTATATCTCAGTTATTATTTGTCTTTTGTTTCTACCTTGGCTGTCCCTTCTGAAAGCATCTGTCACACTGTATTCAGTTCACTCTGCATTCTGTTAATGCTTTGAGCTAGCTGTAGGGTATCTGCTTAGGAGCAACTAGAGGTACTCCCAGTAGGGACCAGTTACATGCAGAAAAGAATAAGCAAAACTACCCACAGAGGTACTGGCATCCAACAATTCTGCAGAAGTGTGAAGATTTACAGTAGAAAATAAAGCACCTCCTGCTGGGTCTGGCTCCAAGCCTCCTCAGAGAACCTTCCGTTTAGGCAATCTCTTTTATCCTGTGAGCTTAGTGTTCTATCTGAAGGAATTTAAGTTTCATATTAACAAATTGGCTTAATTATTTTTAACTAAACTGTTAACTACCTGCAGTGACTTTAGAAAAATCTCCCAACAAGTTTTAGTTTTTCTTTCAAGAGGAAATTAAACAAAGCTGTTAACAACTGAAGAGGTGCATGGATTTCCTCTCCCAAGGAGTACATGAGTGGTAGCCAGGTGGGTAGCTTACAGGCAAGCACAGTTTCAAGGAAAAACAGCAACAACAGAATTAAAAAAGATCTAGCTTGCCCATGGCAACAAGGTTTATTTTATCACTAAGACTTCTTTCTGTTATGTTCTTTAAATTTCTAATTTGGTAGCCATCAAATAGAAGCACTGATTTATGTTAATTGAGGTGTATTTGGCCAAACTCCTCAGAGCATATAGATATGAATATTTTATTACAAGGATTCGGGCAAAGAAAATCCCACTGGTGTGGCAGAATTCATTTAAAACTAATTGTGGTCAAGAATTAGTTTATTTTATTCAATATTGACACATGTTTCTATCACATCTATGCAATGCTATATTTGTTTTTTTTTTTTTTTTTTTTTTTTTTTTAAAGATTTTATTTATTTATTTATTTGAGAGAGAGAGACAGTGAGAGAGAGCATGAGCGAGGAGAAGGTCAGAGAGCGAAGCAGACTCCCCATGGAGCTGGGAGCCTGATGTGGGACTCGATCCCGGGACTCCAGGATCACGCCCTGAGCCGAAGGCAGTCGTCCAACCAACTGAGCCACCCAGGCGTCCCATATGCAATGCTATATTTGTTTTCCTAAGCATCAAAAGGTTGAAAAGTTTAAAATCATAAACTGTTACATCTATGACTATTGACTACAGAAGATTCATAACCTTAGTAAAAATATAAAAATGTTCATTGTTACCTTTTTCTTTCATACAGTGTTGTTAGAAACATATGAAGTGTATCCATTTTTTATCATGATATTAAATATTTTATACTGAGCACATTCATGAGCATAATCATATACATCTATATATATATATAATTTTTATATGATGTAAGGATCATTGTTTATTCTGCTGTGGAAATTGGTAACTTTATTCTGTTAATCAAAATCTGGAATACTTCCAACTGCCATCAGTCTGGGAGATAAACTTCTAGGGCAGTTGAACAGTACTTTCTAAGAGATGCATATGGCTGACAAAGATGGCCTTAATATTCCTCACAGCTTGACTACACTTTGGACAGGTTTCTTTCTGACATTTCTTTTTCTTGGTGCAATGACTTTAGAAACCTTGAAATTCTAAAATCTTTCTCTACCCCCTTGAGATGTAAACTTTTCCCAGCTTCTTGCCAGTTTCACAGCTCAGGCAAGTCTTTCTCAAGGACCTTAGAGATATCCCTATGAAATGTAATGATGCCATCATCAAGGAGGATAAGAGCCCCTATCTCTGGGGGGAGGGTATACGGAGGGATACTGACTTCAATGGGAGATAATTTACAATTAGCAAACACAGGTAGACTAACCATGGACCATCCCCTGCCCCCACCAAAGTCCTTCAGAAAAAATAATATTTTCCCCATATTTCATCCCAGCATTTAAAAATCCACGTGTGGGGTACCTGAGTGGCTCAGTTACTTAAGCAATTAAGTGTCTTCCTTCAGCTCATGTCATGATCTCGGGGTCCTAGCACTGGGCCCAGTGTTGGGCTCCCTACTCAACTAGGAGTCTGCTTCTCCCTCTCCCTCTGCCCCTACCCCCTGCTCATGCTCTTTCTTTTGCTCTGTCTCAAATAAATAAATAAAATCTTAAAAAAAAAGAAAAGACTATTGCAGTAGGGGAGAGAGATTGAGCATAACTCCTCTAAAGTCAAGTGGATTTTTATTTTTATTTTACTTAAAGATTTTATTGATTTATTTGTGAGAGAGCACAAATGAGGGGAGGGGCAGAGGTGGAGAGAAAAGCAGACTCCCCACTGAGCAGGAAGCCCAATGTGGGCCTTTGATCCTGGGACCCTGGGATCATGACCTGAGCCAAGGGCAGAGGTTTACCTGACTGAGCCACCCAGGCACCCCACCTCTACTGCAGTAGTCTTGAGTAAATTTTTCCTTGCCTGTTTAACTTTGTTTAGTGCAATTTTTCTTTAAGGTAGCCTATTTTGACAATTAGGGTAATAAGAGAAAGCAAGAATAAAATGTTAAAAAAAAAAAAAAAGTGATAGGTGGTCTACATGTAGAAGAAAACTTACCGGATAATTTTTACAGTATTGGACAATTGGATAATGATAAAAGCCATACAACAGCAATATCACCTTTCATCCCTTAAGAATTGTGTGTGTGTTTATAAAAGTGTATATATATTTTTCTTAAGTGGGACATTGGATAGAGGGTCCATAACGATAGAGGCAAATATAAAGAAAAGAACATCTGGAGTAGAATCTACAATGCTGGATACTTGCATTTTTCTTTTTTTAAGTTCTTCATCAACAACACTTTAAGATTATTACCAATCATTAGATAAAAGCGATGTGTCTTGAATTTTTGCTAGGATGTCATTTTAGCACCTCATGTTGAATGTACATACTATTGGCCCTGACACTTAAATTAAAATATAATGTCCATGAGCATTTTGTTGGTTGAATGCATTTTCTTGCACCCTTTTAAGGCTGTTTGTCTAGTTTGAATACTGCTGACTGTGTCATTCTTTGATAGAACTCTATGTTTTTGAATTTTCTGGAATTAACATGGGTTGCTTTGGATAGTTTCTTTATCCTTATATTCTCCTTTCAATTTGTTCCTTTAGGGAACGGTTTGTGCTTTGCCAAGTTACTTCTGATTCCCCTGGGGCTTGTTTGAAATCCTATTTAGCTTTATATTTAGATATTTTTAGTGAATAACATTATTCAACGCTGTGGCCTGCAGTGTCATATGTATGCAGACGATACTCAGATATTCTTTCCAGTCCCTGCAGACCTATGAAGCGGCTTGATGTTTTGCATAATTGTCTGTGTGATATTCAAGCATGGATGTCTTCAAATTTCCCTGAATTTAGTACAGACAAAATTGGGTTGCTACTGATTGGTTCTCTACTATAAATGTTTAAAATGTAATCTATGCTGCTAGCCTTAAAAAGGTGATTTTCTTTGTTCTAAAATCAAACTTTTGACTTTAGGGTTACTATAAAGTTGTATGTGTGTGTATGTGTGTTTATATGGTTGTGTGTGTGTTTTACTAACCATATAATTTCCTTTCTGCACCTACTCAGTGCAAGCTTGTCACATAAAGACTTCCTGATTCTGGAAGAGTTTCTGCCACAACTTATAATCACTGACCTCCACCTGCCACCTTGCAGACTGACTGTAATAGATCACATCCTTCCACACCCTGCTCTTCAGCCAGGAAATCTATTCCTTTATGCATGAGGGCTTTAAAATTACTGTTGATTTGTAAGGTTCAACTAAAAAACTTATTTGTTTGATTTAGCCTTTTAAATATTTATTGTATTTTTTTTTAATATTGAGTCCCCCTAGCACCATGAGATGGACACATGAAGGACACTCATTAATGTAAATTGAGTTGATTGATAAGCCATGTGAAGTGTTTGCAGAAAGTACTATTTTACAATGAGAAGGGCTGTTAACGAGTCCATGGTGATTCTGAGTTGTGAATAAATGTCTATCTAACATATCTTCCCACTAGGCAGCCAAAGAGTGTACATTTTGGATACTGCGTGAAGTAAATGGGGTAGAATAAAATTTCTATGAAATGGTCTCAATTCATTAGTCTGGTAAAGTTTAGGTATCACTTTAACTAAAAGGGTACTCAGGATGATAACCGGTTCTTTCTTCCAGCCCTTTAGAGAAATGGGGCTTTACATTTCCTGTTCAACAGCCTGAAAAAGTTAAATTAGTTGAGTCTGCATTAAATACAAAAATGCATTTAATTGATAGACCATAACCTAGAAATATTTGAAAGCGATACTTGCCTTGCCAGACACAGTTATGAAATTTCTGAAGTTGATCAAGCTTTCTTGTTAAGAATGAAGAATGTAAATACATGTATTGGTTAGAGATGATTACCAGAATTGGTAGGAATCAAGACCACAGATGGTTTGCAAAGCTCTCATGTACATGCATTTCCAAGCTTACCTACTGGAGTTAGGTGAACACACATGTGTTCAAACACCAAAGGAGTTTGAATACATGTGTGATCTCCCAAGAAGAGCAAGTGATTTGGAATGCTGCCATTGGAATGCTGCCATTTGGCTAAAAGACTCACCCACATAGTAAGAATGCAAAACTTGTTGTCAACAAGGCAAATAAAATTATATTTTTCTGTCAGTGGTGCAAAGCTGATTAGACCTTAGCAAAGTAGCATCATAGGTGTGTTATTAATTTTCTTTTGAGATAAACTAAGATACATGAACTTTGTTCCCAGCTGGGAGCAGTGATAAGCATGATCAGGATAGTCCTTATATCTCCAGTGCTAAAAGAAGGCAGTGTAGGAGCAGTTATTTATCCTTTGTTTAAAATGTACCAAAATTTATGTACCTGCATTATTTCCCATTATTTCATTTACAATGTGTGACTCTCTGGCATTTTCTTAGTAAGAAATAGAGTCAATTATCATATGGTTTCGCTTATTTCTGGAGCATAAGGAATAACACGGAGGACATGGGGAGCTGCGAGAAGGGAGTTGGGGGAAATGGGAGGCGGAGACGAACCCTAAGAGATTTTGGACTCTGAGGGTTTTGGAGGGGAGGGAGGTGAGAGGTTGGGTGAGGGTTTTGGAGGGGAGGGAGGTGAGAGGTTGGGTGAGCCTGGTGGTGGGTATTATGGAAGGCACGTATTGTATGGAGCACTGGGTGTGATACACTTAAACAATGAATTCTGGAACACTGAAAAAAATTTAAAAAAAGTAAATAAAAATAAATTTTAAAAATGGACAACATAAAAATACCTTTTTATGAAAACATAGTGTAAATATGTTTAAATTTAGGAAAAATGCTCAGACTCACTTATAATAAAAGAATTTCAAATTAAAAAAAAGAAATAATAAATTTCAGGGTGTTTTTAAAAAAACTTTATCCCTCTCCTCCTTCTTCCTCCAACTTTCTAAGTGTCATTCTTACACTTCCACCAGAGTCATCTGTAGCTCTTATAACTTCTTACATTCTTGCTATTTGCTGTGGCTACTGAACAAATCGGAAATAAGTGAAGGGTTTTTCTACTGGCCAGCTCCAGCAGTCATTCTTCCCATGAACTAAGTTGTTTGTGTCAAGATTTGTGCTATGATGGACCCTTTTCTGAGAAACTCCTTTGGCATAACACAATAATAATACACTCTGAAGGGGCACCTGGGTGGTTCAGTGGGTTAAGCCACTGCCTTCGGCTCAGGTCATGATCTCAGGGTCCTGGGATTGAGTCCCGCATTGGGCTCTCTGCTTGGTGGAGAGCCTGCTTCCTCCTCTCTCTCTGCCTGCCTCTCAGTCTACTTATGATTTCTCTCTGTCAAATAAATAAAATCTTAAAAAAAAAATAATAATACACTCTGAACCCTAAATATCCAGAGTATTTTATTTTCTATAGCACTGTATATTGGGCTAGTGAGATATTACCAAGCTTTTTTTTTTTTTTTTCATTAACAAATGAAAACACCACCACCACCACCACCACTAAAATTAGGAGGACTTAAGTTACTTGCCAAAGTCATTGCTGGTAAGAAGTGGGAGCACTTTTTTGTTGTTGTTCTGCTTCATGCTACCTCCACAACACTGAGTCAGACCTGTTCAGAGTAAAGGGGGAATGAATACCTTGATAGCAGAATACTCATCATGTATCTGTCATACTGGAATGGAGACGAGGTAGAGATTTGGACTAAAATGACTCAGGGCACTCAAGTTTATAACTGTTTCCATCTTTGATCAGTCTTCAGGACTCTGGAAATCTGCATAATTAAGCATAAATATGTGTGTGTGTGTGATATATATATTAGCCATGTATATATATTTATCCTATTAAAATCATTCAGTACTTCAAAATTCCTTAATGACCAGCTGCCCCTCAATACCATCAGGATTAAGTAAATAGTTGTGATTATGGTCTCTGGGCTTTTCATGTTTTCATGAAGTAGTTCTTTTTGCATTCATCTCTTGATATCACCATCCTCACACCATAACCTCCTGCCAGAGTAAATTATTTGCTATTCCTCTTATCCATACTCTGTTTTTCTTCTGAGTCTTTTTATATGTTTCCTCAGTCTGAAGCACTCTCATTTTACTGTTCTCCGTTTTGACTAGTTAACTGTTAATCATTCAAAAACCTGGTTGTGGGTTTTATACCATCCTAAGTGACTACCATGACTTTCTGTAGTTGAGTCAGGTGCTTCTCACAATACCTTGTATTTTCCATGTATCAGAATTATCACTTCATCTCTTAGATTTTAAGCTCCTTGGGGAGGATTTGTGCCCTATTCACCAATGTGACCATAGCAGATGTTATAATGCAATGGTACATAACAGATACCCAGTACATATTTTGAGGTAATTGTAAAGGTAAATCTGGAAGATTCCAAATGAGCAAACTACTAGTGAAACCAACAAAAAGCCTTTAGATTCTTAGGAAATCTTATAATTTGATTTTATCTCCTGGGAAATCTTCCTGACTATGGTCCTATTTAGGAAATATAGCACATCATAGAAGTTAAGCTTTCCTCTATAATAATTCTGGCTACATGTTTAATTTAGGAGAACTCAGAATCCTAGGGTATAAAACCAGACTGTATTATTTTTTTATTCCTATTTTCATCTACAGTTGCCACCCAAAGCCCTACTTTACTGGTCTACAACAAGGTACTTAAGGTTCACCTCAGTGTTTATAGACCATAGCCACTTGTTCTTAAAACAAAACAGGTGTAATAAATAGGGCATTTAACTTGAGAAATAGACAGGGATATCAAAAGGAATACTTAAAAGCATTAATTATATTACTTTAATGTTCAAAAATTATTTCTAAAATCTGATAATAAAACAAATAAGACAAATGAGTCTCTAAAGAACCAGAAAGATATGAGAAATGAAAAATAAAACAAAACAAATAAACCTCTCACCCTGCAAAAACAAAAAACAACCCCCCAAAACCCCAGACTAAATGGCTACCTTTTATCCATGCTTATGCAGATGCATTATAAATGCCGGGAGGACAGTGCATATGGGTGAACATGTGGTCCTCTTTTATTATGCTGTGCTAACCAAGCAAATCATGAGACACAAACAATAATATAAATGAATCTATTGCTAGCTAGGAGGTATAGGATAATCCAGACAAAAAATTTTAAAGAAGTTAAAATCTTTGGAATGGCACCAAAAACTGGCCAAGGCAGATGGCATCCAGTGTGCAGAGTATCATACATGATTTGGAAGCTGAAAGACTTTGGGCTGGACACATAGGCCTCACCAGTGTCTGCTGTCCTGCGTCTGTCCAGTTTACACATGGATGTTTCTTGCCTCACTTTTTGGGAAGGATAGAGATCAATATGAGAAGTTTCGAGATTTTAGGAAAAGGAGGGAGGGAAAGAAGAAAGGAAGGGAGGGACGGACATTTGTCTCTTAGTTCAACCACTTAATAGGGACTCAAAATGGCGTTCCATGCTGGGCTTCTGTCTTACTAATGTTTGTGTTAGAGTTACTTGATGGGATAATTTACCTTGTCCAGATTAAGGAGTGCTCTAATATCCTTTAAATACACATAGAAGAAAACCAATTTCAAAGTACCCTTTACGTGGTATTTAAAGCTAGCAGATACCAAAATTTGACATAATATTACTGATCCATTAAGGGACCATGCCATTTAAAGTTGTTAGAAAATTATATTTGAAGCAGGAAATAAATGATGAATTACATCATCATAAAAAAAAAAAATGTTCTACTTGAAAACCAAACCATGAATTCTGGGAAAAAGCCAAAACACATGGGCCATTTATTATTTTTTTCTTATTATGAATAAAAGAAAAAAATTGACATATAAGATGGTTTTTCATAATAAAATTAGCCAAAAAGGTAGAAAGAATAAATCAAAACAAATATTCCCTATTAGAAAAATCTTCAGCTTAAACTCTTCATTTTGGAATAGTGAAAAATGGAGAAAGGATGATGCCTACCCAAATATTAGTGTGTTTTCACTAGTCACAACACTGTCTGCATCTCTCCTTATCCAGTCAGTCAGTTTGTGCATATTTAATATCCCACTTCCATTTTCATGCCTATGAACAGGAAGGTACTACAAGCACACACGGGAACAGGATGTCTTATGCATATACAGTGTTTACCTAGAGACGAAAACTTTGATGAAAACTTGGAAACCAAATATTCATCTCATTGGAATACAATTTGTGAATTTTTCAGCACAGTTTCATGAAAAACCGAAAACTATTTGAGAAGAATAAATGAACAATTTCACACAACTCTAGTTTGCTTCCTCTTGTTTTCTGTTTTGCTCTGTTATGCATGGTAGAGAATCTTATAAAAAAATGCCTTATATTACTGACCGAGCTCTTTCTGAAAGTGGTTTTGTCATCCTTCAAGTCCTTAAAGAATAGACGAAAATAAAAATATGAAAGTGTTTGGATTGAGGAAAATGAAAGTTGAAAGGCACACAGAAGAATTAGGGGCACATAGACTGTGGATACTGATAGACATTCAACACCTAATGAACATTTCAAAGTGGAATTTCAGTGAAAAGAGTAGTCTGCTTTAGTGGAAAAGGAAGCATATTAGAAAATAATTCCTAGAAGAAATAGAGCAGATTTAGAGTCACTAAAACATACAAAGGAGGATTATAGCCGGTGGAATCCATAACTGAATTGGCAAAGGCATTACTCAATATAATATTTAACTTAACATTGAAAAATGAAAATACATTATGTCCTAATGAAATTTAAGAATATGTTCAAAATTCAATGGCAAATAGATTTTAGTGCAGCCTGACAGATTTTTTCTCTTGCAAAAAACTGTTTTTAGATTAGATTTTTTTCTCTTTTATTCCTGAGAAGTGAAGAGTACAGTTTCCAGAGGGCTCGGAAGTTAACTTTCATTTCTTTCCTCAAATATCAAAGATGTTGTTACCCTGTTGAAAAAGTATTTCCATGGATGAACTACAGTGTTCTGTCAGGGAAAATGACAAAAGGAAAATTTTCACATATTCCAACATTTTAGCTTCTCTCTTCTTTCTTTCCAAATGATGATTCAGTGTGCAATAATTTGTTGGTACTCATATCTATATTAAAATCCACACATAGCAAATTCCTCCCAGTGTAAATCAAATTGTGTAAATCAAATTGTGTGGGTCCGTGAATTAGAAAAGAAAATCTCTCATCTTCCTCAATGAGAAGAGCAAGAGTACTAGTATGCTGCTCTTGCCCTCAGGACTTTCTAACCTCTAATTCCAGAGGAAGAGAAAAATCAAAATCAAAAGTTAGTAGGGTAAAATATTAAAAGACTAATATGATGTTCTCTTCACAAAAATTCATCCTTCAGTTATGGCAAAAAGACAGTAGGAAGTGTAGTGACTGAATTGGGACTTTATTCTGATAAGTCATAGGAAAATATGGATTTACTAGAATAAACACTGTCTGCCAAGTAGGGGTAATGATCTCTTCAGATGACATCTATGTTATTTTCACATTAGTTATTACATGATTGTGCCACAGGAATTTCTGTTACATGACATGGATTTGGAATGCAGACCTGTTTTATCTGTAGTTCTAATACTAAGAGTTGTAGTTTATTGAATACTATGTGTCATGTTCTTTTTTAAGCCTTTCATAAGCCTCAAATTAATAATTCCCATGAACATATTGTAAGAGCTGATTATCTCAGTTTTGCAGATTAAACCTGGAGGTATGGAATGATTCAGTGACTTTCCCAGGGATGCAGAGTTAACAACGGCAGGCCTGGACACTGAACCCAGGCCAAATGGAGCCAAATATGAGCTCCTAACAACCTTACTTTGTTCCCTCTATTACATTAGCCTTATTTAAGATTTGCTTAACTTCCATGAGTTAAAACACTTGGCTGAGTCACTTGACTTGATTTTTGAAATGACCTTAACCAAATTTGATAAGCCATGTTATATCTATCAACAAAGAAAATTATATCAATGGAATTCTACCCATTTTAGCATCTACATTACACCATTTAAATCATTTAAAGTTATAAAACACTGGTTATGGTGAGAATAAAATATTAAGGAACTTTTATAAAATGTTTTGAATGCCGTGGGTATATTATGTGGCTCTTTGTAAACCCTTAATTATATAATGACCCTTTCAACCTACATCAAGCTCTTAGTTTTATGGACACACAAGAAAATTATCTCTAGTTCCTTAGGCTCCAAAATTTACAAGACACATGACGAAGGGACCAATATATTACAACTGCGCTAACTGTCAAGAACCTCTTTAGATCACTATTTTATTCTTTGGCAAAGATCAATACAAGTCACTTACTGTGCTTTTTGCGGACGGAAAAAAAAGGGAGATCATTGATGGGCATAATTCAAAATCACATATATGTGGGTATTTGGGAGTCACTGAAACAATCAAAGTGGCAGCCTGTAAAAGTTATTTAGATTCATTTGAAGAGAATGGCAGAATTAGCCATTCCAGAATACTGGACTGTCTCTATAGACATTTTAATGGTTCTCTGTGATAAACATAAATTTGCATAGCATTTCTAAATGTTTGAGTGATCTAAGTAACTGGTATATGAAGCATATGCTTATAGGTATTACAGTGCCTCCTAAAATCTTAAAAAATGTAATGAACAATTGAGTAACAATATTTGGCTGTTCCAGAAAGGCCAGGAGAGACAGAATCTCTTAAAATGCCATGAACAGTGGTAATTGAAGGACAGAATTTATTTAGTGCAGAGACATGATCTCTGCATTCAAGATGCATATAATAATCCTTTTTAATAGCTTGCTCTAAAAGAGGTTCTACATGCTTAATAAAAGTCTGTGGTTCATTTCTTAGGCAGTGAGTTGAAATTATTACGTCCCATGAGCACAGTAAAAACACTTAGTAGGCACTCAACACATAGGTCTAACATATGGTGATTGTCAAAAGATTTAAGTTAAATGAATAGCTACATATTTATAAGATATGGTATGATTTGATATACAATATCATTAACTTATTGATACTTTGTATTTGCCAAACAAATTGCTGATACTTGACAAATATTTTATCTGAGATAGGTATTATTATTCCTATCCTACAAATAAGAAATTCTAGGATCATTACTTTCCATGTTTATTAAAAGTCTTCTTTACCTACAGTACTTTGTTTAGTTCTGACCCATTTTCTTTTAGTCATTGAACTTGTTCTTCTCCCTCACTTTTTTTAAAGGTTCATTTTTATATCTATTTATAGTTTATGTAGACATAAAAGAATATTTAATAGTTAGTGGTATGTTATCTTAATGATAATATATGCCTACTAAAAACTGCTAAGGCACATTTTAAAGCAAATTGACAGAAAGAAAAGTGTCAGATAATTTAGCTTGCTACCTATTTGGAGATTACATAGCTCAAAGACACAAGAGTGGCAGGCAACTAATATAAGTAGAAAACAGCTAATAGAAGACTTTCAGGCCCTTAATACGCCAAAGAGAAGGCATGACACCCTAAAATAGACAGAGCATAAACAGCTATTTGCAGTACATTTCATACAAAGTAAAAATGAAACACAAGGAGACCCATCAGGGAGCCACATTGTGGAAGAAAATGCTGTTAGTGGAGACAGTTGAGCCCTGGGATAAAGTGCTGCGTTGCAGCGAAGCTCAATGAGATCTCATGGAAAAAAAGCTGCCCTCTGAAGACAGGAACACAAAAACCGTGGGCTGGACATTTGCTGACAACAGAAGTCCCACTGATCATTGTAAGAATAGCACCATTGGGCCAAATGAATGACTCCAAAGTCATCTGTGGTCTCTTTTGCTGTGCCCTCCAAGTGGCCTTCTCTGTAATTGTTTTAATTAAACAATGAAAATTGGAAACACTGTAAAGGAATCAGATGTGTCTTAAAGCTTCATAGGAATGAAGTTGTGATGTGTTTTTATAATCATGCATCCTGGACTCGGGGGAAAAAAAAAGCTAATTGCCTCCTGCAGGTAGTTACAAATCTTAGACACTTTAAAAAAATAAGCCTGTGGGGCATCTAGGTGGCTCACTCAGTTAAGTGTCTGACTTCAGCTCAGGTCATGATCTTGGGGTCCTGGAATTGAGCCTCATGTTGAGCCCAGGGCTCAGCTGGGAGCCTGCTTCTCCCTCTCTCTCTGGCCCTCCCCTTGGTCATGCATGCTCTCTCTCTTTTTCAAATAAATAAAATCTTTAAAAAAAATAAATAAACCTGTGATTTTCAACTGGCAATCACTGTGTAACCAAGGGCTGCTGGTAGACAACAGTATGGTCCATTTTTCTGATTTTAATTTAATGTTAAGCATGGTGATATTATGGGGGAACATGTTAGATGATCAGGTAAATATTGATCTTGAACACCCTCATTAACTGTCTACATACTCTGACAAACACTGAGGATAGATGTTGAGTTTATTTTTCTTGGTCTTTTCAGAGAATTTAGCATACAGAGATTCTGGAGAGAAAAGGAAACCTCGAATGATCTTCAGACAAGGGAAAGTTTTGTCTTCCCAAATATTTTGCTTATTCTTGTAGTAAACTGGATTAAAAAAAAAAAAAGCACCTTATATCCCAAAGCAAAGTACATGGTTTTCAAAGCACTATAAATATGTTAGAATTTGTTAAGACTAATCTCAAAATATATAGAAAAACACCTGTGGTAGGAAAATAATAGTACCCAAATATATCCAGGTCCTATCCCTGCATCCTATGAATCTTACATTATACAGCAAAAGAGACTTTGCTTACTTGATTAAGAATCTTGAAATAAATTGTCCTTCATTATTTTCCTTGTGGTCCCTAAATTCAATCACAGTTGTCCTCATAAGAGGAAAGCAGAAGGAGATTCTACTACAGAAGACAGAAGGCAATATGACGACCTCAGCAGAAAGAAGATTTGAAATGCTAAACTGTGGGCTATGACAGTAGAGGAAGGGGCCATGAGGCGAAGAACATGGCTAAAAAAAATCCCTACTCCCCGCTCAAAAAAAATGCTGACACCTAAGTTTTGGCCCAGTTTCAGACTTCTGAAATTGTAAAAGAGTAAATTTGCATTGTTTTTAACCACCTAATTTGAGGTAATTTGTTTCAGCAGCCATAGGAAACTAATACAACATAAATATATTTTTCAGGTTTTTGGAGGTATGAGTGACAAAAGTTGAAGTATACATTGTGGTGATTTGATAAACATGAACATTCTGAAAGAATTAACACCATCTAGGTAATCAACATATTCCTCACATCACATATTTATCATTTTTTTTGTTTTTATTTTTGTTTTTTGGTAGGAATATTTAGGTTCTACCCTCTTAGCGATTTTCCATTATATAATATGTTATTAACTATAGTTACCAAGTTTTATGTTAGATCTTCAGACATTATTTATCTTATAGCTGAAAGTTGATACACTTTTACCAACACCTCCTTATTTCCCCTCCTCTCAGCCCTTGGAAACCTCTCTTCTACTCTGTTTTGGGAGTTTGTTTCTTTAGTTTCTATATGTAAGTGATACCATTTGGTATTTCTCACTCTGTGCAGCTTATTTCACCTACCATAATGACCTCAAGGTCTGTCATGTTGTTGCGAATGGCAGGATTTCCTTCTTTCTCATGACTGAATGATATTCTGTGTGTGTGTGTGTGTGTGTGTGTAAGGAATTATTTATTTGAGGGAGAGAGCAGGAGGCGTAGAGGGAAAGGGAGAGAGAATCTCAAGAAGACTCCATGCTGAGCACGGAGCCCGACATGGGACTTGATCTCATGACCCTGAGATCATAACCTGAGATGAAACTGAGAGTTGGACACTTAACCCACTGCTCCACTCACAATGCCCCTATTTTATTTATAATTTTTAAAAATTTGAGTATAGTTGACATAGATTAGTTTTAGGTATACAATGTAATAATTCAACTTCTCTCTATGTTATGCTATGTTTACCACAAGTACAGCTGTCACCCGTCACCATACTGTACCACATCATCTTTTTCTGTTGATGGACACTTTGGTTGTTTCCATATCTTGGCTACTGTGAATAATGTTGCAATGAACATGGAAGTCCAGATAGGTATTTGATATTCTGTTTTCATTTCCCTTGAGAATATATTTAGAAGTGGGATTACTGAATCATATGGTAGTTTTATTTTATTTTTTTTAAATTTTAGTTTATTTTAATATCTGTGAATAAAGAAGTTATAATATAAACATATATTTTTATCTCCAGGGGTACAGGTCCGTGAATTGCCAGGTCCACACACCCCATAGCACTCACCAAAGCACACCCCGCCACAATGTCCATAACCCCACCCCCCTTCTCCCAACCCCCCTCCCCCCAGCAACCCTCAGTTTGTTTTGTGAGATTAAGAGTCACTTATGGTTTGTCTCCCTCCCAATCCCATCTTGTTTCATTTATTATTCTCCTACCCACTTAAGCCCCCATGTTGCATCACCACTTCCTCATATCAGGGATATAGTTGTCTTTCTCAGCTTGACTTATTTCACTAAGCATGATACGCTCTAGTTCCATCCATGTTGTCACAAATAGCAAGATTTCATTTCTTTTGATGGCTGCATAGTATTCCATTGTGTATATATATACCACTTCTTCTTTATCCATTAATCTGTTGATGGACATCTAGGTTCTTTCCATAGTTTGGCTATTGTGGACATTGCTGCTATAAACATTCAGGTGCACGTGCCCCTTCGGATCACTACGTTTGTATTTTTAGGGTAAATACCCAGTAGTGCAATTGGTGGGTCATAGGGCAGTTCTATTTTCAACGTTTTGAGGAACCTCCGTGCTGTTTTCCAGAGTGGTTTCACCAGCTTGCATTCCCACCAACAGTGTAGGAGGGTTCCCCTTTCTCCGCATCCTTGCCAGCATCTGTCATTTCCTGACTTGTTGATTTTAGCCATTCTGACTGGTGTGAGGTGATATCTCATTGTGGTTTTGATTTGTATTTCCCTGATGCCGAGTGATATGGAGCACTTTTTCGTGTGTCTGTTGGCCATCTGGATGTCTTCTTTGCAGAAATGTCTGTTCGTGTCCTCTGCCCATTTCTTGATTGGATTATTTGTTCTTTGGGTGTTGAGTTTGCTGTTCTTTATAGATTTTGGACACTAGTCCTTTATCTGGTATGTTGTTTGCAAATATCTTCTCCCATTCTGTCAGTTGTCTTTTGATTTTGTTAACTGTTTCCTTTGCTGTGCAAAAGCTTTTGATCTTGATGAAATCCCAGTAGTTCATTTTTGCCCTTGCTTCCCTTGCCTTTGGTGATGTTCCTAGGAAGATGTTGCTGCAGCTGACATCTTTGTTGCTGTTTTATTTTTAACGTTTGGCGGAACCACTGTTTTCCATAGTGTTCTCCATAGTTACTGCACCAATTTACACTCCCATCAACAATGAACAAGGTATTACTTTTCTCCACATCCTCACCAATATTTACCTCTTGTCTTTTTTAATGACAGTCATTTTGACTGGTCTGAGGTGATACCATCCATTGTGGTTTTGATTCACACTTTTCTGATGATTAGTGATATTCAGTAACTTTTCAAGTTCATGTTCACTGATTTTTGTGTATGGAATAAGTGAGGGGTCCAGTTCCCTCCTTTTGCATGTGACTATTTGGTTCGCCCGGTATAATTTATTGAAGAGATTATCCTTTCCCCATTGTGTATCTTTTGTTCCTTTGTTTTAAATTAATTCATCATAATGTGTGAGCTTATTTCTAGGCTCTCTATTCCACTGATTTATGTGTCTTTATGCCAATGCAATACTGTTTTTATTACTATATCTTTGCAGTGTAGTTTGAAATAAAACAGTGTTATGTCTTCAGCTTCGTTCTTCTTAAGATTGCTTTGGCTATCTGGGGTCTCTCGTGGTCTTTCCATACAGATTATAGGATTGGTCTTACCTGTTTTTGTGAAAAATGCCATTGAAATTTTAAAAGGTATTGGATTAAAATGGTAGATGGCTTTGGTTATATAGACTTTTTTTTTTTTTTTAAAGAAAGCACCTTCCTACAGCATTTTTTTTTATTAATTTTTTTTATTTTTTAAACATATATTTTTATCCCCAGGGGTACAGGTCTGTGAATCGCCAGGTTTACACACGTCACAGCACTCACCAAAGCACATACCCTCCCCAATGTCCTACAGCATTTTTAAAAAAGATTTTATTCATTTATTTGACACAGAGAGAGATCACCAGTAGGCGGAGAGGCAGGCAGAGAGAGAGAGGAGGAAGCTGGCTCTCCACTGAGCAGAAAGCCTGATTCAGGGCTCGAACCCAGGACCCTGAGATCATGACCTGAGCCAAAGGCAGAGGCTAAACCCACTGAGCCACCCAGACGCCCTGGGTTAGAGAGACTTTTAATAGAATTAGTTTTCCAAACCATGAGTACAGAATATTTTTCCATTTATTGCACCTTTTTCAGTTTCTTCAATGTCCTGGTTTTCAGTATACAGATTTTTACCTTCCCAGTTAAATTTATTCTTAGACATTTTATTTTTTTTTTGATGCAGTTGTACATGGGATTGTTTTCTTAATTTCTTTCTATAGTTTGCTGTTGGTGTATAGAAATTCAACTGATATTTGCATATTGATTTTGTATCCTGCAACTTTACTGAATTCATTTATTTGTTCTAATAATGTGTGTGTGTATGTGTATAATCTTTACAAGTGCCTGTATATATGATTTTATATCTGTGAATAGAGATCGTTTTACATCTTTCTTCCAATATTGTATGACTTTTATTTATATTTCTTGACCAAATTCTCTGGCTCAAATTCCAGTAATATGTCAAATAGAAATGGTGAGAATGGTATATTTGTCTTGTTTCTGATCTTAAAGGAAATACTTTCAATCTTTCACCATTTAGTATGATACTAGTTGTAGACTTTTCACAAATGTACTTTTATTATGGTGAGGCAATTTTCTTCTACTCTTAGTTTTTTTGTTTTTCTGTTTTTTTCTGTTTTGTTTTTATCATGAGAATGTATTGAGTCTTGTCGGATGCCTTTGCTGAATTAATAAAAATGATCATATGGATTTGGTCCATTTTGTTTATGTGGCATATTATATCTATTGATTTTTGTATGTTGAACCATCTTTACATTCTGTGAATAAATCTCACTTGTTCACTGTATTTGTGTGTTTGTATGCATTTATATACATTTAATTTTTTATGTATTATTGAATTTTATTTGTTAGTATTTGAGTATTTTTTCATCAGTATTGATCTGAGACACTATTTTGTAGTATTCTTGTGTTTTTGTCTGGATCTTGTATCAAGGTAGTCTCTGGGTAAGCTTTGAAGTTTTTTCTCCTCTTTGCCTTTTTGGAGGACTAATAAAATTATTGTTAAATCTTTAATGTTTTTAAATGTTCAAATGTAAAATCCTCAATTGAAGCCATCTCATCCAGGGCTTTTCTTTGTTGTGTGTGTGTGTTTTTTTTTTTTAATTGTTAATTTTTTATAAACAGATATTTTTATCCCCAGGGGTACAGGTCTGTGAATCACCAGGTTTACACACTTCATAGCACTTGCCATAGCACATACCCTCCCCAATGCCCATAACCCACCCCTCTCTCGACCCCCCTCCCCCCAGCAACCCTCAGTTTGTTTTGTGAGATTAAGAGTGACTTACAGTTTGTCTCCCTCCCATTCCCATCATGTTTCATTTATTCTACTCCTACCCCTTAACCCCCCATGTTGCATCTCCACTTCTTCATATCAGGGAGATCATACGATAGTTGTCTTTCTCCAATTGACTTTTTTGCTAAGCATGATACCCTCTAGTTCCATCCACATCGTCTCAAATGGCAAGATTTCCTTTTTTGATGGCGGCATAGTATTCCATTGTGTATATACCACTTCTTCTTTATCCATTAATCTGTTGAGGGACATCTAGGTTCTTTTCATAGTTTGGCTATTGTGGACATAGCTGCTATAAACATTCGGGTGCACGTGCCCCTTTGGATCATTACATTTGTATCTTTAGGGTAAAGACCCAGTAGTGCATTTGGTGGGTGATAGGGTAGTACTATTTTCAACATTTTGAGGAGCATCCATGCTGTTTTCCAGAGTGGTTGCACAAACTTGCATTCCCACCAACAGTGTAGGAGGGTATCCTCTTTCTCCGCATCCTCGCCAGCATCTGTCATTTCCTGACTTGTTAATTTTAGCCATTCTGACTGGTGTGAGGTGATACCTCATTGTGGTTTTGATTTGTATTTCCCTGATGCCAAGTGATGTGGAGCACTTTTTCATGTGTCTGTTGGCCATCTGGATTTCTTCTTTGCAGAAATGTCGTGTTCATGTCCTCTACCTGTTTCTTGATTGGATTATTTGTTCTTTGGGTGTTGAGCTTGCTAAGTTCTTAATTGATTTTGGACACTAGCCCTTTATCTGATATGTCGTTTGCAAATATCTTCTCCCATTCTGTCAGTTGTCTTTTGGTTTTGTTAACTGTTTCCTTTGCTGTGCAAAAGCTTTTGACTTGATGAAATCCCAATAGTTCATTTTTGCCCTTGCTTCCCTTGCCTTTGGCGATGTTCCTAGGAAGAAGTTGCTGCGGCTGAGGTATAAGAGGTTGCTGCCAGTGTTCTCCTCAAGGATTAATGGATTCCTTTCTCACATTGAGGTCCTTCATCCATTTTGAGTCTATTTTTCTGTGTGGTGTAAGGAAATGGTCCAATTTTATTTTTCTGCATGTGGCTGTCCAATTTTCCCAACACCATGTATTGAAGAGGCTGTCTTTTTTCCATTGGACATTCTTTCCTGCTTTGTCGAAGATTAGTTGACCATAGAGTTGAGGGTCTATTTATGGGCCCTCTATTCTGTTCAATTGATCTATGCGTCTGTTTTTGTGCCAGTACCCTGCTGTCTTGATGATGATAGCTTTGTAATAGAGCTTGAAGTCCAGAATTGTGATGCCACCAACTTTGGCTTTCCTTTTTAATATTCCTTAGGCTATTCGAGGTCTTTCCTGGTTCCATATAAATTTTAGGATTATTTGTTCCATTTACTTGAAAAAAAAATGATATTTTATAGGAATTGCATTAAATATGTAGATTGCTTTAGGTAGCATAGACATTTTCACAATATTAGTTCTTCCAATCCAGGAGCATGGAACATTTTTCCATTTCTTTGTGTCTTCCTCAATTTCTTTCATGAGTACTCTATAGTTTTCTGAGTATAGATTCTTTGCCTCTTTAGTTTAGGTTTATTCCTACGTATCTTATGCCTTTGGGTGCAATTGTAAATGAAATTAACTCCTTAATTTCTCTTTCTTCTGTCTTGTTGTTGGTGTAGAGAAATGCAACTGATTTCTGTGTATTGATTTTATATCCTGACTCTTTACTGAATTCCTGTACAAGTTCTAGCAGTTTTGGAATGGAGTCTTTTGGGTTTTCCACACTTAGTATCATATCATCTGCGAAGAGTGATAGTTTGACTTCTTCTTTGCCAATTTGGATGCCTTTAATTTCCTTTTGTTGTCTGATTGCTGAGACTAGGACTTCTGTACTATGTTGAATAACAGTGGTGATAATGGACATCCCTGCCATGTTCCTGACCTTAGCGGAAAAGATTTCAGTTTTTCTCCATTGAGAATGATATTTGCTGTGGGTTTTTCATAGATGGCTTTGATGATATTGAGGTATGTGCCCTCTATCCCTGCACTTTGAAGAGTTTTGATCAGGAAGGGATGCTGTCCTTTGTCAAATGCTTTTTCAGCATCTATTGAGAATATCATATGGTTCTTTTTCTTTCTTTTATTGATGTGTTGTATCACATTGATTGATTTGTGGATGTTGAACCAACCTTGCAGCCCTGGAATAAATCCCACTTGGTCGTGTTGAAAAAACCTTTTAATGTCTGTTGAATCCTATTGGCTAGTATTTTGGTGAGAATTTTCGCATCTGTGTTCATCAAGGATATTGATCTGTAGTTCTCTTTTTTGATGGGATCCTTGTCTGGTTTTGGGATCAAGGTGATGCTGGCCTCATAAAATGAGTTTGGAAGTTTTCCTTCCATTTCAATTTTTTGGAACAGTTTCAGGAGAATAGGAATTAGTTCCTCTTTAAATGTTTGGTAGAATTCCACTGGGAAGCCATCTGGCCCTGGACTTTTGTTTGTTTGGAGATTTTTGATGACTGTTTCAATCTCCTTACTGGTTATGGGTCTGTTCAGGCTTTCTCTTTCTTCCTGGTTCAGTTGTGGTAGTTTATATGTCTCTAGGAACGCATCCATTTCTTCCAGATTGTCAAATTTGTTTGCATAGAGTTGCTCACAGTATGTTCTTATAATTGTGTGTATTTCTTTGGTGTTAGCTGTGATCTCTCCTCTTTCATTCATGATTTTACTTATTTGGGACCTTTCTCTTTTCTTTTTGATAAGTCTGGCCAGTGGTTTATCAATCTTATTAATTCTTTCAAAGAGCCAGCTCCTAGTTTCGTTGATTTGCTCTATTGTTTTTTTGGTTTCTGTTTCACTGATTTCTGCTCTTATCTTTATGATTTCTCTTCTCATGCTGGGTTTAGGCTTTCTTTCATGTTCTTTCTCCAGCTACTTTTGGTGTAGGGTTAGGTTGTGTACTTGAAACCTTTCTTGTTTCCTGAGAAGGGCTTGAACCACTAAATATTTTCCTCTCAGGACTGCCTTTGCCTTGTCCCACAGATTTTGAACCCTTGTGCTTTCATTATTATTTGTTTCCATGAATTTTTTTCAATTCTTCTTTAATTTCCTGGTTGACCCATTCATTCTTTAGAAGGATGCTGTTTAGTCTCCATGTATTTGGGTTCTTTCCAAATTTCCTCTTGTGATTTAGTTCTAGCTGCAGAGCATCATGGTCTGAAAATATGTAGGGAATGATCCCAGTCTTTGGATACTGGTTGAGACCTGATTTAGGACGCAGGATGTGATCTATTCTAGAAAATGTTCCATGTGCATTGGAGAAGAATGTGTATTCTGTTGCTTTGGGATGAAATGTTCTGAATATATCTGTGATGTCCATCTGCTCCAGTGTGTCATTTAAGGCCTTTATTTCCTTGCTGATCTTTTGCTTGGATGATCTTTCCATTTCAGTGAGGGGAGTGTTAAAGTCCCCTACTATTATTGTATTATTGTTGAAGTGTTTCTTTGATTTTGTTATTAATTGGTTTATATAGTCCGCTGTTTGATCTTCTTGTTGGACAGATCCTTTGAATATGATATAGTGTCCTTCCTCATATCTTATTATAGTCTTTGGCTTAAAATCTAATTGATCTGATATAAGGATTGCCATTCCTGCTTTCTTCTGATGTCCATTAGCATGGTAAATTCTTTTCCACCCCCTCACTTTAAATCTGGAGGTATCTTTGGGTTTAAAATGAGTTTCTTGTAGGCAACATATAGATGGGTTTTGTTTTTTTACCCATTCTGATACCCTGTGTCTTTTGATTGGGAAATTTAGCCCATTAACATTCAGGGTAACTATTGAGAGATATGAATTTAATGCCATTGCATTGCCTGTAAGGTGGTTTGCCTGTAGAGCTGGTTTGGTGTTTGTAAATACTTTCAGTTTTTGTTTGTCCTGGAAGCTTTTAATCTCTCCTTCTGTTTTCAATGATAGCCTAGCTGGATATAGTATTTTTGGCTGGATGTTTTTCTCATTTAGTCCTCTGAATATATCATGCCAACTCTTTCTGGCCTTCCAGGTCTCTGTGGATAAATCTGTAGCCAATCTAATATTTTTACCATTATATGTTACAGACTTCTTTTCCCAGGCTGCTTTCAGGATTTTCTCTTTGTCACTAAGACTTATAAATTTTATTATTAGGTGACAGGTTGTGGACCTATTCTTGTTGATTTTGAGGGGAGGTTCTCTGTACCTCCTGGATTTTGATGATTGTTCCCTTTGCCATATTAGGGAAATTCTCCCCAATAATTCTCTCCAATATACCTTCTGCTCCCCTCTCTCTTCTTCTTCTGGAATCCCAATTATTCTAATGTTGTTTCATCTTATGGTGTCACTTATGTCTCGAATTCTCCCCTCGTGGTCCAGTAGCTGTTTGTCCCTCTTTTGCTCAGCTTCTTTATTCTCTGTCATTTGGTCTTCTATATCGCTAATTCTTTCTTCTGCCTCATTTATCCTAGCAGTGAGAGCCTCCATTTTTGATTGCACCTCATTAATAGCTTTTTTTATTTCAACTTGGTTTGATTTTAGTTCTTCTGTTTCTCCCGAAAGGGCTTTTATATCTCCCGAGAGGGTTTCTCTAATATCTTCCATGCCTTTTTCGAGGCTGGCTAGAACCTTGAGAATTGTCATTCTGAACTGTAGATCTACATAGTACCAATGTCTGCATTGATTAGGTCCCTAGCCTTCAGTCCTGCCCCTTGTTTTTTTGTTTTTTTTTTTTTGTGGTGAATTTTTCCACCTTGTCATTTTGTCCAGATAAAAGTATATGAAGGAGCAAGTAAAATAATAAAAGGGTGGCAAAGACTCCAGGAAAATATGCTTTGACCAAATCAGATAATCAAATAATGGGCGGGGGGAGAAAGGGGATAAAAAGAGGTTCAGAAAAAAAAAAGAAACAATTAAAAAATGAAAATGAATAAAGAAAAAAATATAAAAAAGAAAAAATATATATTAGATAAATTAGTTAAAAAACGTTAAAAAAGAAAAGGGTAAAATTTAAAAAAAAATTTAGTGGAAGGAAAAAAAAATTGAAAAAAAATTAAGTTAACTCCAGGACTAAAGAATCATGGGGAGAAAGCCATGAGTTCCATGCCTTGCTTTCTTTCTCCTCCTCTAGAATTCCTCTGCTCTCCTTGGTATTGAACCTGCACTCCTTGGTAGGTGAACTTGGTCCTGGCTGGATTTCTTGTTGATCTTTTGGGGGAGAGGCCTGTTGTAGTGTTTCTCAAGTGTCTTTACTCCAGGCGGAATTGCATCACCCTTACCAGGGGCCGGGCTGAGTAATCAGCTCCAGTTCACTTTCAGGAGCTTTTGTTCCCCGAATGCTTTCTGTAGAGTTCCGGAGGACAGGAATGAAAATGGTGGCCTCCCAGTTTCCAACCCGGAGGAGTTGAGAGCTCGGGGCCCCATTCATCAGTGCGCCCTCAGAGAATAGCGCCCAATTACTCCCGTCTCCCTGGCCTCCAGCCGTGCTCTGAGGTCATCGAGCCTGTGACTGGTTCAAGGTAACCCCGAGCTGAAAGCTCACTCCTTGACTCTGTCTCTGTAGCCAGCTTCCCCATTCTAATACCTGCAAGCTCTGCAACACTCAGACGCCCCCGCTCCTTCTGTGACCCTGTGGGACCTGAGGCCATGCTGACCCTGCGTGGGCTTCACCGGTTTAGCCTCTGGAGCGATGTCCCTCAGCGGAACAGACTTTTAAAAGTCCTGATTTAGTGCTCCATTGCTCTGCCGCTTGCTAGGAGTCAGCCCCCCTCCCCGCCTCCACCGTGGTCTATCTTCCCGTCGCTTTGGATTCACTTCTTCGCCAGTCCTACCTTTTAGAAAGTGGTTGATTTTCTGTTTCTAGAATTGCTGTTGTTCTTCTCTTCAATCTCCTATTGCATTTGTAGGTGTTTGCAATCTTTTAGATAAACTATCTAGCTGATCTCCTGCTACCTGATGTAGTCTCAGCCTGCTACTTCTCCGCCATCTTGACTCCTCTCTATTGTGTGGTTTTTTGATTATTGATTCAGTCTCCTCACTTATTACTGTTTTGTTCAGATTTTCTGTTTGTTCATGAATCAGTCTTGTATGTGCTTCAAGGAATCTATTCATTTCTTTTAGGTTATCCAACTTGTTGGTTTAAGATTGAACAATCATAATCATTTTTATTTCTGTTACATTATATGTAATGTTCCCTCTTTTATTTTTTATTTTATTTTTATTTTTGTTTTTGTCTTTTGTTGTTAATCTAGCTAAGACTGTCAGTTAATTGATTTTTATTATTTATTTATTTTTTTAAAAAAGATTTTTATTTATTTATTTGACAGACAGAGATCACAAGTAGGCAGAGAGGCAGGCAGAGAGAGAGAGGAAGGGAAGCCGGCTCCCCACTGAGCAGAGAGGCTAATGGGAGTCTTGATCCCAGGACCCTGGGATCATGACCTGAGCTGAAGGCAGTTGCTTTAACTCACTGAGCCTCCCAGGTGCCCTAGCTAATTGATTTTTTAAAATGATTTTTTAATATGAAAACAAATTTGTTGATTTTTTTCTATTTTCCTCTTTGCTTATATCTAATCTTTATTATTTCCTTCTTTCTACTAGCTTAAACTAGGTTTTAAACTAGGGTTACCTTTTTTCTTTCTGTAATTTCTTGGTATATAATGTTAGGTTGTTGATTTATTACATATTATTTTATTTTTTGATGTATACAATTATAGGTATAAACTTCCTTCTTAGCACTGCTTTTGCTGCATCTCATAGTTTTGGTATTTTGTGCTTTTATTGTTGTTTGTCTCAAGGCATTTTGTAATTTCTGTATTTTTGTAATTTCTGAATTTTTCCTTCACCCAATTTTTCCTGTGCTATTGATTTTGTTTTTCTTTTCACTGTGATCAGAGGAGATACTTTGATTTATTTTTTCCAGAATTGGTTAAGACTTAAGGCCTTAACCAATATGTGGTCTATCCTCAAGAAGTTCCATATTTACTAAGAAGATTTTATATTCTGGTTTTGTTGAATAGTATGTTCTGTATATGTCTCTTAGGATCAACTGATATATAGTGTTTTTTAAGTTATCTATTTCCTTACTGAACTTTCAACTTGTTCTATGCATTATTAAAATAGGGGTATTACTGGCTCCTACTATTCTTATATTGGTGTCTTTCTCCATTCAGTTCTGTCAGAGTTTGATTCCTATACTTTGGAGCTCTGAGGTTTGGCATAAAAATATCTAGAATTGTTATATCTTCTTGGAGACTTGCTCCTTTTATCATTATATAATGCTGTTCTTTATCTTTTATAACATTTTTTTGTGTTAAAGTCTGTGTTGTCTGTTATTAGTATAGCAACTCCCTCCTCCCTTTTGGTTATCATTTGTATGGGATATCTTTTTCTACCATTTCACTTTTAGCCTATGTGTGTTTTTGGATCTAAAATTTATCTCTTGTGCCAGCATATAATTGTGTTTTGTTGTTTTGTTTTACCAATGCAGTCAGTCCATTTCTCTTAATTATGAAGTTTAATCCATTTACATCTAAAGTAATTATTGGTAGAGATTAACTTTTTATTGCCATTTTGTTCATTGTTCCTGTATATCTTGTAGCTTTTTGTCCCTTTTTACTGCTTTTTTGGGTGTTTCATTGACTTTTTGTGGGGGCGTAGTGATTTTTTTTCCTTCTCATTCCCTTCTGTGTATGTTCAATAAATATTTTCTTTGTGGTAAACATTGCAAATGCATACAAATCTTAAAGTTATAGCATTCTATTTTAAACTAATAACAATTTAACTTCATTTACATACAAAACTCCACTGTTTTACAGTTCTACTCTCCCCCACTTAATTTTATTTATATCACAAATAATACCTTTATATATTGTATACCTGTTCATGTATATTTATAGATTTTTAAAAAATGTTTTTATTATTTAAATTCTGGCACTGAAATTTTAATCATACTAGTTACTATATTTGTTTATGTATTTCCCTCTACTGGGGAATCTTATATCTTCATATGGCTTTGTGTTACTGTCTACTGTCCTTTCATTTCAACTCAAAGGACTACTTGGGTATTTTTGTAGAGCAAGTGTAGTGGTAATGAACTCTCTTTGCTTTTGTTTATTTGGGAATGATTTAATTTCTCCTTCATCTCTGAAAGATATTTTGGCCAAACACATTTATTCTTGGTTGAAAATAAAGCCTTTTGAAGCTTTCAGGATCAGATGAGAAGCCCAGCCTTCACATTAACTCAATGTGTCTAATTCTTATTGTGGTAAAAAGAAGCATTTGTGATTGGCCTAATATGGTGATGTCATTAAGATGAAGCTAATTTCCCAGTTTTCCTTCATTCTGGGCCTGGTGTGGGGACCATCAGGCTGGGATTGTTGGGGTAAAGCCCTCAGATTCCTGTTACTTATCTCTACTCAAAACAGACAGGACATGGCAGAATAGGCCTGAGGTGAATAATGAAACAAACTTGAGGAAGCAAAATGAGTAATAAAAGAAACTTAATGTTGTAATCATTTTAAAAAAACATTAAATAAAATAACAAAAGCCTATAATATATCTATGTATAAAACAAGGTGCAGTGGGCTGTGAGGCTCTGATAATAATTCTGTAAACATTTTGAGTCAAGCAAGACAGACACTTTTCTCTTAGGCAGCCCCAAACAAGCCAGAGCATTGGTCATTCTTTTGTTACCATTTTGAGGGAGGAATCTGGGTGTGAGAGATTTCTTCCCAGTTGCTTTACACTATGCCACATAGAGAAAGGAGCCCAAGAGGCATGCCAAATGCTTTAAATTTTCTTATCCATTTCCTGGAATCCCAAGTTGGTTTTATAATAGCATGGGTGCTGTATTTTCTTAGCTGGCCTCTAAAGTTCTTATGAGTTATCCTAGTCTATAATTATTGTAAATCTGGTGTCTTTTTTGAGGAAGGGAAACTGCTTCCTAGTCTGCTATCTTGCTGATATCACTCTCACATGTGATCACCTTTTATTTTTTTCTGAGGTAGTTATGCTTCTTTAACTAGTGTCTTTTTTTTTCCCATTTAAAGTTTCTACTCAAATTCCATTTAGTTAATGCATATGGTAATTTTGGTTTTCAGGTATAGAATTTAGCTATTCATTATTTACATATAACACTCAGAACTGATCACAACAAGTGCCCTCCTTAATATCTATCCCCCTCCCACATCCCTTCTCCCAACCCTCAGTTTGTTCTCTATAGTTAAGGGTCTTTTACAGTTTGCCTCCTTCTCCTTTTTTTTGCCACCTTCTCCTGTGTTTATCTATTTATTTGTTAAATTCCACATATGAGTGAAATCATACGGTATTTGTCTTTCTCTGACAGATTTATTTCATTTAGCATTATATACTCTAGCTCCATCCATGTCATTGCAAATGGCAAGATTTCATTCTTTTTGATGGCTGAGTAACATTCCATTGTATTTATATACCACATCTTCTTTTTTTTTAAATAATTTTTTATTTTTTATAAACATATATTTTTATCCCCTGGGGTATAGGTATGTGAAATACCAGATTTACACACTTCACAGTACTCACCATAGCACATACCCTCCCCAGTGTCCATAACCCCACCCCCCTATACCACATCTTCTTTATCCATTCATACGTCGATGGACATTTGGGCTCTTTCCATAGTTTGGTTATTTTGATAATGCTGCTATAAACATAAAGGTGCATGTGCCCCTTTAATTCAGTGTTTTGGTATCCTTTGGGTAAAAAATAGTGTCTTCTAATTAACAATTTTTTTCTCTTTCTCCTTTATTATTTTGATGTATAAAATAATAGTGTATCTTAAAACAATAGTAATTTTGATTTGGTAAAAAGTTATATGGCTTCATTTTTAAAGATTTTATTTATTTGAGAGAGAGAGAGATAATGAATAGGCAGAGGAGCAGAAGGTGAAGGATAAGCTGACTCACTCTAAGCATGGATCCTGACACTGGGCTTGAGCTCCTGATGCCAAGATCATGACCTGAGCCAAAATCAATAGTCTGTCACTTAACTGACTAAGCCAACCAGGTGCCCCTAAAGAAGTTATATGACTTTAATTTTAAAACCTCAGTTCCTTCTTTTGTAAAATGGAGAAAATAAAATTAGGACTAATTTCATAAAGTTAGTGAGGACTCAGTTGATCTTCCATGCAAAGTACTTGTGAATAGGTGTTTGACAAATTTGTGTATCTTTCTCCTTGTATCCCTAGTCTTGAGTGGAAAAAGCACATAAACTGACATTTGGTTTCCCTTATAATCACCTCTTTTATTAGATAATAGGTACTCTGTATAAATAGAAAATACTGAGAAAATAGTAAGCCTTCAAATATAACTATAGGAATTTCCAGTTTATATCACTGGAAATAAAGGTACTTTGGCCTGAACTAAAGGAATTTCCTCCAGAAAGAAGATTAGTGCAGGGCAAGCCTGAATTCTAGGAATGCTGTTTTCTTTATACACATCTTTCATCTCTCTTCATATTTTATGAGGAAGGAAGGATAGGCTCCATAGTAATTCTTATAGACACATTTAATAGTGCTTAAAGCAACAAAGAACTATTTAGGCAGTGAATTTCTCTATATGTGGTGGGAACTCACTTATTTGACTGAAAATTGAATTGAGATATTTTATTGGATGACAGATTTTCTATATTGAATTTAGTTCAAAACAAAGCAATTTGATAAACAAAATTCCATTACGTAATTTATGAGTTAGCACAGGCTAAATGTTATTCCTATAAATAAAATCAAGGACTTATGGACAATTTTAACCACACAGTGGTTTTGCTTGGGGTTAATTATAACAAAATCTATGTGGCATATTTTACAATATATCCTTCGAAAAATTTCCCTTCTAACTTAATCACTTGTTATTTAGAAGTGAAAATGATACTTATTTACATGAATGAAGCTGTTTTGTAGCATTTGTATTGATAGCATTTTGTTTACCCCATCACCTAAATTAATATTTAAAATGTTATTCCAACCCCCAAAATGAAATGTAATATTCTTTAAATGAGAGTACCTTACTTACTAATTACTTACTAATTCAACATGAGTAATGTGCATGCACTCTTTCACACAACTATCATACAGAAGAATTACTGGCAGTTATAAGGCACCTCTGAAATTGACAAACAAGTGTGTGTGATCCCTTCAAATTATCCCATTTACGTGGCCTTTTCTCCATCAACAGTGTCACTTTCTTCCTTGCTCCTAAGTTCAGTATCGTGAAATAATGTTTTTCTCTCCCTCTTGTATGGTCAATAATTCACCATTCAATAATTCACCAAATTTTATTTAAAATGTTTCTAGCATTTGTTCCTTATTTCTCTTTCTATTGCCACTAGGTAAGCCCAGACTCATATATTGAATTACTGCAATAGTTTCTTGATTAGTTTCCTCTCCAGCCTTTCCTCTCTCATCATTTCTGTATCCAGTGACATAGTAACATTTCTAAATTACTGTTTTCATCATGCCATTTCTCAGCTCAAAAACATCCTGTGGTTATCCTTATAGGATAAAAGTCAAATTCCTCAGCCTGGCATGAAACCTCTACCAGCTAACCCTGTTTACTCATTCAACAAATATTTATTGAGAGCTGACCATGTGTTTAGCATTCCCAATCTCTTATGTCTCCATATACCCTGAAAGATTTTACTATCTGGTTGGAGATTTGTGAAAGTATTCAAAATAAGTTAAATAGCAGGTTCTAATTTAGGAGTTACTATAAAATAATGTATGTTAGTGTGTGTACATACATGTCTATGTGCTTGTATATAAATATATTTTACAAATATTACATATTGAATGGCAGTAATAACATGTTTTTATACTATTGCAATTATTATAGTTTATAATGCATATAAGTATACTTTCTTTTAATCTATCTGAACAATAATAGAAATAAGAAGAAATGGGTGTTGAGAAGAAGCTTTGTGCCAAATAAATAATATATTTTTGCTCTATAATCTAGAGAGATAGAGCTGAATCCAAATATGTCAGATTTATGGATCATTATTTTGTCTGTTAAAGCAAATGTTATGGAAGTATTATGTTTCATTGTGACAACTATAAATTTTTACTGTATGGATTAAAATATCCAGCATACTCTGCTAGATACTGTGCTAGAGGCAATCTTATAAGTTTTACTTCTCCTCTTCCTGGACACATTGGAAATATCTAAATCTCTATCATCCCATCCCCCTTGCAGGTAAGTTGGGCCATGTGACTGTGTTCTGTCAAGGGTGTGAGGCCAGCCCTTTTTCAGTCTGTCCTTTTTACTTGCCATTATTTCCAAGACTTCTTTTCTTTTGTTGGGGTGTCTTTGGAAGCCCTTATTTCTAGTGATTTAACTACCAATGTGGAGGAGGACTGCCTGATCTACTGCAGAGTTTTTGTGTGTAAGAAATCAACTGTATCTTATTAGTTACTGAAATTTTCAGGATTTTTTTTGTTAATGCAGCATCCTAATGTGGGCATACTCTGTTTTGTATGCAAGTTGTAACACTACCTGCAACATTGCCACTTTTTAAATTCTCAATAAAATCTTGGAAAACAAACAAGAATGGCATTAAAAAAAGATAACCTTGTGTCTTTTAACTATATATATATTTGTTTAACTACACACGCACACACACACCCCTATTTGTGTGTGTATATAGATACATATATCTACATATATGCAAATATGCAGGTACTGTGGCAGAGGTAGTCTTATGAGTTCCTACATTTCTTCTTTGTGGTCACATTGGAAATCTCTAAATCTGTATTATCCCATCAGCTCAAAACTTCCTATGGTTATCCTTATATGCTTATGTGTAGATATGAAAATATGCACATATGTAGATATTCAAATGTTCATATATGTAAATATATGTGAATTTATAAGCACATAATATGTGTGTAAAGAAATTGTATACAGACTTCAAAGGCATTAATAAATACACCAAAATCATGACATGCCATGTAGTTTATGTATGTTAACTCTTAATCCTACAGCAATCTTAAGAAGCATGTACTGAGTTAGACGAATTTTAAGATGAGAAAACAGACAAAAAGTGGGTAAAGAGCTTGATTATGATTAGTGTTTTAGAAACACATTACTTGGGACACACTATGTAATTAAGATGACTGAGGTATGAATGAAGGAGCTAATCATCAGTGATCTTCCTGGGACATTCTTCCCATGGAGGCCTGGCTCTTGCTCTTCCTTCACATCTCAGATTTTCCTGGCCACAGTGATGGCTACTGCTTTGATCATCACTATCACCGCTCATCTGACTTTTTCATTCTTTTTTTTTTTTTAAAGATTTTATTTATTTATTTGACAGAGAGAGATCACAAGCAGACGGAGAGGCAGGCAGAGAGGGAGATAGAGGGAAGCAGGCTCCCTGCTGAGCAGAGAGCCCGATGTGGGACTCAATCCCAGGACCCCGAGATCATGACCTGAGCCGAAGGCAGCGGCTTAACCCGCTGAGCCACCCAGGCGCCCTGACTTTTTCATTCTTTATTTTAGGGACAGTCTGTTTGCTTATTGCTTTTTCTCCTCTAACAAATTAGTGCTCTATTTTGCAAGGAGTTATTAGGTTGATTTTATCTTCAGTCTGTAGTCCTATGAATAGGAAGTAACTGGAGCATATTCTTGACATAGGTGAAAGATTCCTCTTTGCAGATACCAAGCGAAATATAGAGGTTATACAAAATTTAATCACACCAAAGCGTTAAAGTTAGTAGATATCTTTGGAACTCTGAAGGTAAAAGGTAACATAAACCAGTTTGTGAAGGTATAATTCTTGTCCTTTTTTTACTGATGAGGAAACAAAGGCTCAGAGAGTTTCAGTGACTTCCATGACTGAGTGTGGATTTGAAATTTGGCAGTCTCTTTCCTATCTTAGCACTTTTATCTTTTACTTACCACAAAATGAATTCTCTATTAATGATAGTGGTTAAGAATGCTTCATGAAGGTGAGGGAGGCTATGAACTGGCTTATAAAAAATTCACACAACTTCTCTTCTTCATTGACTCTTTTCTGTTTTCCCTGAAAGTTTCCTCAAGATTATTATCTTGGGAATCCTCTTCTTATCTATGGTATTTTGTATATTCTCAAAAATATACATTCTTCTGATATTAATGCTATCATAACTTTTAGATATATCCCCTCTTTAAAATTTCACTAATATGCCCTGAAGTTGACTTTCATGGCTTCTTAACTACTAGGCCATGTGTTACCAAATCACCCTTTAGCCTGTTCTAGTCAATACTAAAAATTTAGGCCAATTTAAAGTTTCTAAAGTTATAGTTTCTAAAGTTCTAAAATTATAATTATGTTTATCCATTCAAAATCCTAAAATCTCCAAAATCAACAGGTAAATCTCACCATTTTTGGTAATCCTCACTCTTTGGTCTAATTTCTGTCCTCCTTTTCTCCCATGGCTCTGTACATACACAGTCCTTTCTTATGACACTGGACCATTCACTGAGCCATGTCTCTACCATCTTGAATAATAAAAACGTTGTAGAAATCTGTCTGAACCATCTTACTTCTGTGTATCAAAGTCTTCTTTATTAAAGCTCAGCTCAGAAATCACTTCCTAGATCCCTTCTTTACTCTCCTGTCCTTCCCTCACACCACAGTGCAAAACATCTCTTGTCAGTGCCCTCCTTTGGGAATTTACACAGTCTATAGTGTTACTTTTTACATATTACATTTCATTCCAGTTATATATATATGAATGAAATGTATATATATATATACATATATATGTATATATATATTTCCTTTTCTAAAGGGTAAGTTTTTAGATTGACTCTTTATATGCCCTAGAGTACCCAGTAAATGCCTATTTTTGAGCAATTATGAAGTAACTAAAGGAGCTTGCATTTCATGTTTCAGATTAAGCAGAGATTTTATATATTTCTATAAAGTATAGAAGATCTAAAAATTAAAAATTGGCTTAGAATGCAATATATAAATATAAATGTATTTTAAATGGAGAATATCCAGGAGTTCAAGAATATTTCATGTTTTAAAAGTGATCAAGAGGAATATAAAGGAGAAGATAATCAATTATATTTTTGAGTGACCCCCAAATACACATTAGTATTTACTAAAACCAAATCATATCTTTAAAGTAATTCTTGAAGGAATGGCAGAACACATTTTTTTCTAATTAAAGGACTTGCTATTATTAGGCTATTGTACAATTTTATAATATGCCAATTGTAATATAATTTGCATAGTATAGTCGTTAAGTTTGGTGTTATCCTTATAAGTGAATGAATTGTGTCTTATATAATGAATTACTTGATACCTAACTTATAAAAGGTTCATAATTAATTTAAATAACTGAAAGTTTTAAATGTCTATTTAATTTTAAAATACTTTAGCCTTGAATGCACTCTTTAACGAGTATCTAACTCTAAACTGATAATCTTCAAATCTGTATATCAGTCAAATTTAGTACATTTGTAACGATCCATAAGATTAAATATGTATACAGATATTCTCCATACTAAGAAATGGCTGTCCTTCCATGTGATAAAACAATCCATAAAACATAGAGTAAAAATATATTAAGCAACATTTCATGGAATCATAAACTTTCAGGAGCTCTTTAAAAAAAAAATATATATATATATATATATTTTTTTTAGAAGACATCTGTCACAGTGCATTTGATACTTCTGTTTCTGCTGCAACTTGTTCACACTCCCAGCTGTGGGTTTTGTTTTGTTTTTCTTTATTCTCTGAATATAGAGAAATGCAAATGTGCTCAACCTCTTCATATTTGTCCTGTATTCATTTAGGTTTCTGGCCTTCTCGTGGAGAGTTGATATTTTGTTGCCTGTGTTGACTAGAGCTCACACAGATTAAAAATGTAAATGAGAACATCTCATGACCAAACTCAACACAGATTGCCTGTTTCATTCTTCAAATGTGAAAGCAGTTAGCCATTCAAAATGGTACTTTTGGTAGTGCCAGTACAATCAATGAAGGTGCGACAATTTTAAATACCATTGGCAAGCAAAGTTTTGTGTTTTATAAGGCTAAATATAGTTGCATAATATACCTGTGAGTTTACTTTTTATGCCTAATAAAATTTAATCTTTGAGTCAATCGTCCAGAAGATATATGAAATAATATAGGATGAAACACATATTTTTGGAAAGTGAATGAAATGTAAATATGCCAGATAGAATCTTTTTTTTTTTTTTGAGATGGTGAAGGAGTAGAGCCAACTACAGTTCTAATTTTGCCTGTTCTTTGGCAAATAAACAAAACCTAAATGTATACAGATATCTCTCTTTGCTGAGCAATTTCACTGCAGCTTATAATTGCACCACTATTTGTGATAAATTCTGACTTACAACTTAATTGGCCAGAAGTGAATATAGCCTTAAGGTCGTTGCAATAAAGATAGCAGGAACTTTAGAGAGATAGGTAAGTTAACCGAAAGATTATCTGGTGCAGTTAGTGGAGAAAATGTGTTTAAAATATTAGAATACTACATGGGGTCATTTTGTGCAGTGCTGACGCTATACATATAACACAAAAGGTCAATTTGAAGTGCTCACAGAGGTTCCGCAGTAAAATAATTTATATTTAACAACAAGAGTGTGGTGTTTTTTCCTACAAGGGGAATGAGTAATTACATGATGTCAAAAGGGATTAAAAATGGACCAATTAAAGCTTCCAAGAAAGCTAAGCCTTAAAAGAAATGTAGCAGAAAATTAAAGAAAATAGAAACAAGAATTTTAGCCACCTAGTATTATATAGAGAACTGATACATTTGAGAGAGTCTGTTATTTCTCCATAAAACAAAAGGGAGGTGTCAGAACGTTGGGAGTGATTCTGAGTATGATAGAGAAACAATGACAAAGGTATACATGGGGAAGTTTGAAGTGTATTATGTTCTCAAGTACAGTGAACTATGTGAAAGACACCTTTGCTTTTACATGAAAACAGAAAGAGGGAGAACTTAACTGATCAATGAGAAATTGATTTTAACTGATGTCCAAGGTATGAGAATTTGAGGGCTGATTCTTAAAAGAGAATGTATCATATGAAATTGTAACATACTAAGAGTAGAATGAGCTTCATCCCCAGAGACATGAATAAAGTGAGACGGTGTAAGCATTTTCAATTGCCTATAATTTAAAAAATACCCAAAAGCTAGCAAAACCTCTACTATTTATAACATTGCCTGTCTCTGGGGACTCTTGAATATTTGCCTTGTTAAAAAGGGGCTTTAAAACATCTTTAATAGTATCTACAACTAATTATTGTTACTTTATTTAATATACATACTAATAATATAGTCTCCATGTAATGAAGCACAGACTCAGAGGTAGCCTTTTTTCATTGGTTTCACATCTTTGAATTTTTATCATATTTATCCAAAAAGGAAGGAAATGCCTTAAGGGAGGAAAACAAACAAACAAAAACAAAACAAAACAAAAAAAACATAGACAATGAACAAAGGCTAAAACTCCGTTTAAGTGCTGATATTCTTATTGATGGGTTTTGACAAATGGACACAGGAAACCTTGCTAGAAGCTTGCAGAAAATGAAATATTCACTCCATGGACATGAATAGATTCTAGAAAGTATGATACAGGAGAGGAAAGGAACACTATTTCATACAAACCATCTGGAAAGTGGATTTTTGGATACTTTTATGACTTGAATTTGCTTGCTTCATGTACAAATTTTGTTCTCTCTTGAGATAAACTAAGTCACAAAGATGCCAATAAATCTATGATATTAGGAATTTATAAGGGATTATTCTTAGATTTGTGTTACTCTCCTCTGGGGCTTTTTTTCACCATGATCACTAGCTGTTAGGGGCTTAAGAGAGCCAAGAAATTCCATTATAAGTAAATCTATAGGCAGGCAAAAACCTGTTGAGGACAAATACATGCAAGAAATATGGACAGCCAAGTGTAGTTACCTCTGCTCAGGTATCACTGGAACCAAAAACCTAGACACCAAGTTTTATTATTCCAGGCCATCCAGGAAGACTCCATCATTCCCTGGTACCAACTAACATCTGCCTTTTAAGAAGACTAAAACTTGTAAAGAAAATTATAAAAAAATTATATATAAAAATAAAGTTAAACATAAAAAGTGAAAAGAGGGAGAATTACCAATTAGTCTAATAAGAAATTTTGAAGAAATAAAGTGATGGCAGGAGGAAAATAATATATTTGATCATGGTAAGTGACCAAATAAGAGGGAGAATAAAGGAGATAAAGTAGGAGAGATGAACACCTAAGACAACAATCCTATTTCTTCCAGACCTATGGAATTTTTGTAGTGCTCGGCTGACTCATGATAAGTGGCATGAGTGGTGAGAAAGGCATACATAGTTGCCGTATATAGAAACTGTATTATGTTTCATGACACCCATATGGATTTTCATGCCATTTTCACTTCTCAGAAACTGAATGAAGGTTCATATAGTGAAAAAACTCCTAATTATCTGAATTTAAATGAGCATTCTAAAATGCACCAGCTGTGTGAAATTGATGTGGGCACTTTATCTCTTTGAGTCTTATTTCCTCCCCTGTAGTATAGAGTTCATTATTTCAGGGTCTCTTCTCGTTCTAAAATTCCGTGGTTCAGAACATTTTCTCCCCTCATTTAGTGTTTTCAAACTGAGCATAACCACCACCATCTTCTTCATCTTCTGAGCTATCCTTTCCCAAGAAGCTTGCAGTGAGGGTGGCAACATGAGTGGTAGCATGGGAGAATAGTAAATGTTTATTTCCTGAGTTTCTTCACCTGTATTCCTGAGACCTCAACCTGAAATGCTCTATGTAGTTTGCTAAGAGCGTGTCATAGAAAACACTAGAATATTTTTCCATTTTGAGTGAGAATGCCTAGAGCCCAATTTCATTATTGCTTTAGATATTATTTGCCAAGAGGTTGTAGAAATGCAAACATACTGTAGGTGGTTGTATCAACTTATATATGTGTTCTCTAAACCTGACATTTTAATTATATGAAATATTAACAAATATATGTATATCTTTGCTCATGTACACACACACAACCAAATAAAATTATATTTAGATTATCTGACAGTTTGAATTAGGTTTTATAACATTTTTCCAAAAATGATTGTATTTAAAGTTTTTTTTTTTTAATTAACATATAATGTATTTTTAGCCCCAGGGGTACAGGTCTATGAATAGCCAGGTTTACAAACTTCACGGCACTCACCATAGCACATACCCTCCCCAACGTCCATAACCCCACCGCCCTCTCCCTGCCCCCTCCCCCAGGCAACACTCAGTTTGTTTTGTGAGATTAAGAGTCTCTTATGGTTTGTCTCTCTCCCAATCCCATCTTGTTTCATTTATTCTTATTCTACCTCCCAAAACCCCCACATTGCATCTCCACTTCCTCATATCAGGGAGATCATACAATAGTTGTCTTTCTCCAATTGACTGATTTCGCTAAGCATAATACCTTCAGTTCCATCCACCATCGCAAATAGCAAGATTTCATTTCTTTTGATGGCTGCATAGTATTCCATTGTATATATATACCACTTCTTCTTTATCCATTAATCTGTTGAGGGACACCTAGGTTCTTTCCATAGTTTGGCTATTGTGGACATTGCTGCTATAAACATTCAAGAGCGCATGCCCCTTTGGATCACTACGTTTGTATCTTTAGGGTAAATACCCAATAGTGCAATTGCTGGGTCATAGGGTAGCTCTATTTTCAACATTTTGAGGAACCTCCGTGCTGTTTTCCAGAGTGGTTGCACCAGCTTGCATTCCCACCAACAGTGTAGGAGGGTTCCCCTTTCTCTGCATCCTTGCCAGCATCTGTCATTTCCTGACTTGTTAATTTTAGACAATCTGACTGGTGTGAGGTGATATCTCATTGTGGTTTTGATTTGTATTTCCCTGATGCTGAGTGATGTGGAGCATTTTTTCATGTGTCTGTTGGCCATCTGGATGTCTTCTTTGCAGAAATGTTTGTTCATGTCCTCTGCCCATTTCTTGATTGGATTATTTGTTCTTTGGGTATTGGGTTTGAGAAGTTCTTTTTAGATTTTGGATACTAGCCCTTTATCTGATATATCGTTTGCAAATATCTTCTCCCATTCTGTCAGTTGTCTTTTGGTTTTGTTAACAGTTTCCTTTGCTGTGCAAAAGCTTTTGATCTTGATGAAATCCCAATAGTTCATTTTTTTTTTCTTTTTTTTTTTTCCCAATTTATTTATTTTCAGAAAAACAGTATTCATTATTTTTTCACCACACCCAGTGCTCCATGCAAGCCGTGCCCTCTATAATACCCACCACCTGGTACCCCAACCGCCCACCCCCCCCGCCACTTCATTTTTGCCCTTGCTTCCCTTGCCTTTGGTGATGTTCCTAGGAAGAAGTTGCTGCGGTTGAGGTCGAAGAGGTTGCTGCCTGTGTTCTTCTCAAGGATTTGCATGGATTCCTCTCTCACATTGAGGTCCTTCAAACATTTTGAGTCCATTTTCATGTGTGGTGTAAAGAAATGGCCCAATTTCATTTTTCTGCATGTGGCTGTCCAATTTTCCCAACACCATTTATTGAAGAGGCTGTCTTTTTTCCACTGCACATTCTTTCCTGCTTTGTCGAAGATTAGTTGACCACAGAGTTGAGGGTCTATTTCTGGGCTCTCTATTCTGTTCCCTTGATCTATGTGTCTGTTTTTTTGCCAGTACCATACTGTCTTGATGATAACAGCTTTGCAATAGAGTTTGAAGTCCGGAATTGTGATGCCACCAACTTTGGCTTTCTTTTTCAATATTCCTTTAGGCTATTTGAGGTCTTTTCTGAATCCATATAAATTTTAGGATTATTCGTTCCATTTCTTTGAAAAAAATAGATGGTATTTTGATAGGAATTGCATTAAATGTGTAGATTGCTTTAGGTAGCATAGACATTTTCACAATATTTGTTCTTCCCATCCATGAGCATGGAACATTTTTCCATTTCTTTGTGTCTTCCTCAATTTCTTTTATGAGTACTTTAGTTTTCTGAGTATAGATTTTTTGTCTCTTTGGTTAGGTTTATTTCTAGGTATCTTATAGTTTTGGGTGCAGTTGTAAATGGGATTGACACCTTAATTTCTCTTTCTTCTGTCTTGTTGTTGATGTACAGAAATACAACTGACACTTTAGTGAATTCCTGTACAAGTTCTAGCAGTTTTGGAGTGGAGTCTTTTGGGTTTTCCACATATAGTATCATATCATCTGCAAAGAGTGATAGTTTGACTTCTTCTTTGCCTATTTGGATGCCTTTAATTTCCTTTTGTTGTCTGATTGCTGAGACTAGGACTTCTAGTACTATGTTGAATAGCAGTGGTGATAATGGACATCCCTGCCGTGTTCCTGACCTTAGTGGAAAAGATTTAAGTTTTTCCCCATTGAGAATGATATTTGCGGTGGGTTTTTCATAGATGGCTTTGATGATATTGATGTATGTGCCCTCTATCCCTGAACTTTGAAGAGTTTTGATCAGGAAGGGATGCTGTCCTTTGTCAAATGCTTTTTCAGCATCTATTGAGAGTATCATATGGTTCTTTTTCTTTCTTTTATTGATGTGTTGTATCACATTGATTGATTTGCGGTTGTTGAACCAACCTTGCAGCCCTGGAATAAATCCCACTTGGTCGTGGTGAATAATCCTTTTAATGTACTGTTGAATCCTATTGGCTAGTATTTTGGTGAGAATTTTCGCATCTGTGTTCATCAAGGATATTGGTCTATAGTTCTCTCTTTTTTTTTTTTTTTAAGATTTTTATTTCTTTGACAGACAGAGATCATTAGTAGGAAGGGAGGCAGGCAGAGAGGTGGGTGAGGGAAGCAGGCACCCCGCTGAGCAGGGAGCCCGATGTGGGGCTCGATCCCAGAACCCTGGGACCATGACCTGAGCTGAAGGCAGAGGCTTTAACCCACTGAGCCACCCAGGCGCCCCTATAGTTCTCTTTTTTGTTGGGATCCTTGTCTGGTTTTGGGATCAATGTGATGCTGGCCTCATAAAATGAGTTTGGAAAATTTCCTTCCATTTCAATTTTTTGGAACAGTTTCAGGAGAATAGGAATTAGTTCCTCTTTAAATGTTTGGTAGAATTCCACTGGGAAGCCATCTGGCCCTGGACTTTTGTTTGTTTGGAGATTTTTGATGACTGTTTCAATCTCCTTACTGGTTATGGGTCTGTTCAGGCTTTCTCTTTCTTCCTGGTTCAGTTGTGGTAGTTTATATGTCTCTAGGAACGCATCCATTTCTTCCAGATTGTCAAATTTGTTTGCATAGAGTTGCTCACAGTATGTTCTTATAATTGTGTGTATTTCTTTGGTGTTAGCTGTGATCTCTCCTCTTTCATTCATGATTTTACTTATTTGGGACTTTTCTCTTTTCTTTTTGATAAGTCTGGCCAGTGGTTTATCAATCTTATTAATTCTTTCAAAGAGCCAGCTCCTAGTTTCGTTGATTTGCTCTATTGTTTTTTTTTTTGGGTTCTGTTTCACTGATTTCTGCTCTTATCTTTATGATTTCTCTTCTCATGCTGGGTTTAGGCTTTCTTTCTTGTTCTTTCTCCAGCTACTTTTGGTGTAGGGTTAGGTTGTGTACCTGAGACCTTTCTTGTTTCTTGAGAAAGGCTTGAACCACTAAATATTTTCCTCTCAGGACTGCCTTTGCTGTGTCCCAAAGATTTGGAACCATTGTGTTTTCATTATCATTTGTTTCCATTAATTTTTTGATTCTTCTTTAATTTCCTGGTTGACCCATTCATTCTTTAGAAGGATGCTGTTTAGTCTCCATGTATTTGGGTTCTTTCCAAATTTCCTCTTGTGATTGAGTTCTAGCTTCAGAGCATTGCGGTTTGAAAATATGCAGGGATATTGAAAATATCCCAATCTTTTGGTACTGGTTGAGACCTGATTTAGGACCCAGAATGTGATCTCTTTTGGAGAATGTTCCATCTGTACTAGAGAAGAATGTGTATTCTGTTGCTTTGGGATGATATGTTCTGAATGTATCTATGATGTCCATCTAGGTCCAATGTGTCATTTAAGGCCTTTATTTCCTTGTTGATCTTGCTTGGATGATCTGTCCATTTCAGTAAGGGGAGTGTTAAAGTCCCCTACTATTATTGTATTATTGCTGATGTGTTTCTTTGATTTTGTTATTAATTGATTTATATAGTTGACTGCTTTCATGTTAGGGGCATATATATTTAAAATTCTTAGAACTTCTTGTTGGACAGACCCTTTGAGTATAATATAGTGTCCCTCCTCATCTCTTATTATGGTCTTTGGCTTAAAATCTAGTTGATCTGATATGAGGATTGCCACCCCAGATTTCTTCTGATGTCCATTAGCATGGTAAATTGTTTCCCACACCCTCACTTTAAATGTGGACGTGTCTTTGGGTCTAAAATGAGTTTCTTGTAGACAGCATATTGATGGGTTTTGTATTTTTTTTTAAGATTTTATTTATTTATTTGACAGAGATCACAAGTAGGCAGAGGCAGGCAGAGAGAGAGGAGGAAGCAGGCTCCCTGCTGAGCAGAGAGCCTGATGCGGGACTCGATCCCAGGACCCTGAGATCATGACCAGAGCTGAAGGCCGCGACTTAACCCACTGAGCCACCCAGGCGCCCCAAGAGTTTTGTTTTTTTAATCCATTCTGATACCCTGTGTCTTTTGATTGGGGCATTTAGCCCATTTACATTCAGAGTAACTATTGAGAGATATGAATTTAATGCCATTGTATTGCCTGTAAGGTGACATCTACTACTTTTAGGGTCTCTCTTTGCTTAGACGGCCCCTTTCAATATTTCCTGTAGAGCTGGTTTGGTGTTTGCAAATTCTTTCCATTTTTTTTTTTGTCCTGGAATCTTTTTCTCTCCCCTTCTATTTTCAATGATAGCCTAGCTGGATATAGTATTCTTGGCTGCATGTTTTTCTCGTTTAGTGCTCTGAATATATCATGCCAGTTCTTTCTTGCCGGCCAGGTCTCTGTGGATAAGTCTGCTGCGGATCTAATATTTTTACCATTGTATGTTACAGAATTCTTTTCCTGGGCTGCCTTCAGGATTTTCTCTTTGTTGCTAAATTTACTATTAGGTGACAGGGTGTGGACCTATTCTTATTGATATTGGTGGGGGTTCTTTGCGTCTCCTGGATTTTCATGCTCATTCCCATTGCCATATTAGGGAAATTCTCTACAATAATTCTTTCCAATATAACTTCTGCTCCCTTCTCTATTTCTCCTCTTCTGGAATCCCAATTATTCTAATGTTGTTTTGTCTTATGGTATCACTTATCTCTCAAATTCTCTCTTGTGATCCGGTAGCTATTTGTCCCTCTTTTGCTCAGCTTCTTTTTTCTCTGTCATTTGGTCTTCTATATCACTAATTCTTTCTTCTGTCTCATATATTCTGACAGTAAAAGCCTCCATTTTTTATGGCACCTCATTAATAGCTTTTTTTGCTTTGAACTTGGTTAGATTTTAGTTCTTTTATTTCTCCAGAAAGGGCTTTCATCTCTCCAGAGAGGGTTTCTCTAATATCTTCCATGTCTTTTTTGAGCCCAGCTAAAACCTCGAGAATCGTCATTCTGAACTCTAGATCTGACATATTACCAATGTCCGTATTGATTAGGTTCCTAGCCTTTAGTACTGACTCTTGTTCTTTTTTTTGTGGTGAGTTTTTCCACCTTTCATTTTGTCCAATAAGAATATATAAAGGAGCAAATGAAATACTAAAAGGGTGGCAAAGACCCCTTTGGAAAATGGGCTTTTAACCAAATCAGAAGAGAACCCAATCATGAGGGGTAGAAAGGGGATAAAAGAAGTTCAGAAAAAAAAATTAGAAAAAGAAAACTAAGGAAAAAATATAAAAAAGAAAAATGTATACATATATATTAGACTGGTTGTTAGAACAGGGTCACCCACTTAATTTTGGGAGTATTTTGGTCTCTTAGAAGAAACTACCTCCCAAAATTTAAAGAATGAAAAATATATATAAGGATAAACACAATGATGGGATGGAATATGCCTATAAAGATGAAAAAAAATTTTTTTCAATTTCTAAAAAAAGGAGTTGATGAAGTAAGTTGGTTGGGAGAATAAAGAAAAAGAAAGTGGAGAGAATTTGCTTAGGCTGGAGCCTAGAACAAGGCCAGAGCTAGATTTAGGGTATATTTTGATCTATTAAAAAAAGTTGTACCCCAAATTTTTTTGAAGAAAAAACCCTATGTGTATATAAAAAATAAATTTAGATACAATGAAGGATAAAATAGGACTATAATAATGAAGATTCAAAAAACATTGTTTTTTTTTTTTTTATGAAAGGTATTGTTAAGATAAACTAGTTTAAAAATGTCAAAAGAGGAAAGGGTAAAAGTTAAAAAAATTTAGCAGAAGAAAAAAAATTTTTTTTTTAAATTAATTAACTGCAAGACTAAAGAATCATGGGAAGAAAGCCATGAATTCCACACTTTGTTTTCTCCTCTTCTGGAATTCCACTGTTCTCCTTGGTAAGTGAACTTGGTCTTGGCTGGATTTCTTGTTGATCTTCTGGGGGAGTGGCCTGTTGTAGTGATTCTCAAGTGTCCTTGCCCAAGGTGGAATTGCACCGCCCGTACCAGGAGCCAGGCTAAGTAATCCGCTAGGGTTCCCTTTTGGGAGCTTTTGTTCCCTGAACACTGTCCTAAGAGTTCCGGAGGACGGGAATGAAAATGGTGGCCTCCCAATCTCCGGCACGGAGGAGCTGAGAGCTCGGGTCCCACTCTTCAATGTGCCCTCAGAGAAAAGTGTTCAATCACTCCCATCTCCCTGGCTTCCAGCTGTACTCTGAGCTCTCCTAGCCTGTGACCAAGCTTCTCTGTCTCTGGCACACAGCTCTACCTGGAGTCTCTGAACCCTGCAGATCCCTGAGCTCTTCTACGGGGTGTCTCCCCAGGTCTTGTGGGGACCTCACTCACAGAGCAGTGGCCTATGCCATGGATTATGGTTCAAGGTAACCCCGAGTTGAGAGCTCACTCCTCGGCTCTGTCTCTGTAGCCGGCTTCCCCACTCTAATACCTGAAAGCTCTGTGACACTCACTCTCGATCCTTCTGTGACCCCTAGGACCTGGGGCCACGCTGACCCCATGCGGGCTTCACCCCAGTTTAGCCTCTGGAGCAATGTCCCTCAGTGGAGCAGACTTTTAGAAGTCCTGATTTTGTGCTCCGTTGCTCTGCTGTTTGCCGGGAGCCGGCCCCTCCCATCGCGGTCTATCTTCCCGTCACTCTGGATTCATTTCTCCACTGGTCCTACCTTTCAGAAAGTGGTCAATTTTCAGTTTCTAGAATTGTTGCCTGATTTTCAGTTTCTGGAATTGTTGCTCTTCTTCTCTTTGATCTCCTGTTGGATTTGTAGGTGTTCACAATGGTTTGATAAGCTATCCAGCTGATCTCCTGCTACCTGATGTCATTTTAGCCTGCTACTTCTCTGCCATCTTGAGTCCTCTCTGTACCTAAAGTTTTGATTCAGTTCATAACTAATAGGGATTACCTGGCCACATTAGAAAAAAAGTATTAATGGAAATCTGTTGTGGAAATCAGAGTAGGAATTGGCCAATACATAGAGTTTAATTTAGGTATTTAAGTTGTGCTGTCGATAGGTAGTTTTGACAAACATGAATTCATTTATATGTACATGAAGGCTGTATTGCAAACGCTGGTGGATTTTACTAAGATGAGAGAGCTAAAATTAGTCACAGAAAACAAATGCAAACTATCAGTGAACTATGTTAGGTAAGTCACTATTGAGGTATAACTTTAAAAGAGACGACATGACATATAATAGCAGTTATCACTAAGATGGAAAATTCTGAAGAGTCAGGCAGATTTTATGCTAACAATGATAATATAATTAGAAAAAACGTGATGGCAGTTCTATATGTGCACTCTGACATCACCATTGAGACTGTTAAGAAGAAATACAAAGTTCAAGTGAATGTTAATGCATGGAATGATGGAAGAATAGAAAGAATAACATCGCACCATTCTTAAATATTTTAATATGAATAAAACATTTACCAGAGGATGTAAATTTTTTGGGATTGGGGATTCCGTGGCTTAAAAATTGTATGTATGCATATACATAGAAATTGCCAACAGCCACCCAGTATAACTGTTCTCAAATGTAAACTAAAGTATTTATGTTCAGAGCTGGCTAGAGGCATACACACCAATATGTTAAAGAAAGTCATGACCATTGAAACTGTTCCTACCTTGAAGCTGTTTTTGGACATTTTCTGCAAGTCAGATGAGGAAAGTTGATATGACTATTTTTAGGCTAGAAGTGTCAATAAGGTCATTTTAAAGACATTAGTCTAAGTTCCTATAATGTATTCATAAATTCATAATGTAGCTCTTCATATACATATTCATATACTTTACTTTCTTATTTGTGTTTCTGTGTTTGACCCTCAAAAGGCTCCTCAGGTCTACTCTAGTTCACAGTCATAGCCAAGCAGATGACCTTAATACCTCAGTTACAAAGTGGCTTTCCTCAAAATTGGAAGTTTTGACACTTTCCCTGAAGGAGTTTGAAAAACAGCTGAATTTTCTGTTGTATCTATAAAGCATGTTTAAGAAAACATACTAGAATGTACTTGGGCTTAGAGGCCAGCACATGTTATGGAACCTAAGGGATCAGTGACCATGGAACAGAATGGACCAGTAGAAAGTCAGAAATCAAGGAAGTTAACTGGAGAGAGATTTTCCCAGGGGTTTTGGGGGTGGGGCTGATAGGGACATGTTGGTCAAAGGGTACAAATTTTCATATATAAGATGAGTAAGTTCTGAGGATCTAATAATATATATAACATGATGACCATAGTTAATGATACTGTATTATGTACTTGAAATTTGTTATGAAAGTAGATGTTAAGCATTCTCACACACAAAAAATTATAACTGTGTGATGTGATGGGATGTATTAATTAATTTGTAGAATCTTTTCACAATGTAGGCACATACCAAATCATTGTGATGTGTGCTTTAAATACATACAATTTTATTTGTCAATTATACTTAAAAAAAAAAGAAAAGAAAGAAAATTGGGAAAATTTTTTTTCACTAGGTGTGGATTTTCATATTTTGTCAATGTTGCTTCTAGCTTGATGGGAGTGTGACTCCATCGGTATTCACAACCATGTTACATAAGAGGAGCTATGGTCCTTAATTGCTTTGGAGTTTGCCACAAGCAGTGAAGACTTTAGTAAACAAGGCATTGGGAAATTTACTATGGTTTGGTTTGTATTTTTATTGTACCTTTATTTTAATTAGTTAAATCCATTTTACAGTCAATACAGTTAATGGGAATAATTATTTTGATAGTGTAAACTATTCACTTTCAGAGTTATATATCTTTAAAAATCACAATATATAAGTAAAGGAATAATTCTGGGCAGCCAAGGTCCATTTAGTAAATTATATATTTTAGCATGTTAAATGATTTTATAGTAGACTAAAATACTATAATGTAAAGGAAAAAAGTTACCTTTCTTAATTTTCCAACATAAAAAACTAGATATACCATATTTACATACTTACCCATGTTGTGCAGAATAATAATTGATTGCTCTAGGTTCCATTTGTGAGCCAAAAATATTAAAACTTATTTCATACTTGTAATGGTTAAACTATAAAGCTTTAATCATCTCATACATGGCTAAGGAATGTGAAATGTTAAATACAAGATGAACCTTTCCTGAATTACCTTTTGAGAATAAAAAGTTTATTTTAGAAAAAATTTAGATTGACCAAAAAATTACAAAGATAGTACAGAGAGTTTCTATATAGCTGGCACCCATTTGTCCCTATTTTTAAACTTTTTAATTGAATTCCAGTTAACATTTGCTTCAATGTCAATTTCAGTTGCATAATATAACAGTTCAACACCTCCATACAACACCTAGTGCTCATCACAACGAATGCACTCTCCAAGCCCCATCTCTAACAGGTGTAAGGTGATATCTCATTGTAGTATTGATTTCCATCTCTCTGATGATTTCATCTCTTCATGTATATGTTGACTATCAGTATGTCTTCCTTGGAAAATGTCTGTTCATGTCTTCTGCCCATTTTTTAATTGGATTATTCAATTTTGAGGTATTAAGTTTTATAAGCTCTTTATATACTTTAGATAAAAATCCTTTATCAGGTATGTCATTTGCAAATATCTTCTCTCATTCTGTAGGTTGCCTTTAGTTTTGTTGATTGTTTCTGTCACTATGCAGAAACTTTATTTTGATATACTTCCAATAGCTTATTTTGGCTTTTATTTACCTTGCCACAGAAGACATATCTAGAAAGAAGTTTCTATGGCTAGTGTCAAATAGGTTACTGTCAGTGTTCTTATCTAGGATTTTTATGGTTTCAGGTCTCACATTTAGGTCTTTAATCCACTTTGAATTTATTTTTGGTCTGAGGTAAGAAAGTGGTAAGAAATTTTTATGTTGCTGTCCAGTTTTCCCAACACCATTTGTTGAGGAGATTGTCTTTCTTTCCACTGGGTATCTTTCCTGCTTTGTCAAACATTAATTAACCATATAGCTGTGAGTTCATTTCTGGGTTTTCTATTCTGTTTTATTGATCTGTGTGTCTATTTTTGTGGCAGTACCATACAGTTTTGATTACAGCTTTATCATATAACTTGAAGTCTGAATTTATGATGCCTCCAGCCTTGCTTTTCTTTTTCAAGGTTTCTTTGGGTATTTGGGGTATTTTGTGGTTCCATACAAATATTAGGATTGCTTGTTCTAGCTCTATGAAAATTGTTGTTGGTATTTTAATAGGGGGATTACATTAAATATGTAGATTGCTTTGGGTAGAATAGATATTTTAACAATATTTGTTCTTCTAATCCATGAGTATGGAATCACTTCCCATTTCTTTGTGTCACCTTTAATTTCTTTCACCAGTGTTATATAGTTTTCAGAATACAAGTCTTTCACCTCTTTGGTTTAGTTTATTTCTAGGTACCTTATCATTTTTGGTGCAGTTGTGAATGGGACTGATTCCTTAATTTCTTTTTCTGCTGCTTAGTTATTGGTGTATAGAAATGCAATCAACTTCTGTACTTTGATTATGTATCCTGTGACTTTACTGAATTCATATATCAGTTCTAGCAGTTTTTTGGTGGAGTCCTTTGGCTTTCTATATATATAGTATCATGTCATCTGCAAACAGTGAAAATTTTACTTCTTTCCTGCCAATTTAGATGCCTTTTATTTCTTTCTGTTTTCCAGTTGCTGGGGCTAGGAAGTCCAGTACTATGTTAATAACGTAGTGAGAGTGGACATCCCTGTCCTGATTCTGACTGTAGAGGAAAAGCTCTCAATTTTTCCCCATTGAATATAAAGTTCTCTGTGAGTTTTCCATATATGACCTTTATTATGTTAAGGTGTACTCCCTCTGAGCATATACCTTGTTGAGAGTTTTTATCATGAATAGATGTTCTAGTTTGTCAAATACTTTTTCTGCATCTATTGAAAGAATGATTGGTTCATATCCCTTTTCTTAATGTGATGCATCATGCTGATTGATTTGTTGATATTGACCCTTACAACTCAGGAATAAATCCCATTTGATCATGATGAATGAATTTTTTAAATGTATTTTTGGATTCTGTTTGCTATTACTAAGAATTTTTGCATCTGTGTTCATCAGGGATATTAGTCTGTAGTTTTCTTTTTAAGTGGTATCATTACCTGGTTTTGGCATCTTGGTAATGCTGGCCTCATAGAATGAATCTGGAAGCTTTCTTTCCTTTTCTATTTTTTTTTTAATTGTTTGAGAAGAATTGGTATTACCTCTTTCTTTAACCTTTGGTAGAATTGCCTGTGAAGCCATATGGCCCTGGACTTTTATTTCTGAGGAATTTTTTGATTACTAATTCAATTTCCTTTTGGATTATCAGTCTCTTCAAATTTTCCATTTCTTCCTATTTCAGTGTTTTTTTTTTTTTTTTAAGATTTTATTTATTTGACAGAGATCACAAGCAGGCAGAGAGGCAGGCGAGGGGAGGGGGAGGAAGAAGGCTTCCTGCTGAGCAGAGAGTCCAATGCGGGGCTTGATCCCAGGACCCTGAGATCATGACCTGAGCTGAAGGCAGAGGCTTTAACCCACTAAGACACCCAGGCGCCCCCTATTTCAGTTTTGATAGTTTACATGCTTCTAGGAATTTATTCATTTCTTCCAGTTTATGCAGTCTGTTATATAATGCTGGTTCCTGGCCTGAATGTGGCAATTTTTAACTAGGGGTTCTCTGGTCTGCTTGTGAAAGAGCCCTACCACCACCTCCACCGGAACTGAGTCTCTGCAGAACTCTCTGGGAGCCATGGTATGGGGGGGGGTGGTTTGTGCTGGTCATCTGTCCGAGAGGCCCACTACACTGGGACTGAGGCACACTTGACTGAGAAGGTAGTCCCAACAGAGCCTTGAGGGGTGGAACTTACTGTATTCAAGTCAGGCAGCTAGTATAGGCACTGCACTGCTTCCCACAGGTGGTTTGGTGTTTATATTGAAGGCCAGGGGAGGGAAATGGCATCCTTGATCTGTTTCTACCCTAAACCACATCTCTTACTTCTTCTTACTTTCTTCAGTGTGGCCTCTTCTCTCCCTTTACTTGTGGAGTTTGTTCTGCCAGTTTTCGGGTCAATTTCTGGGGTGTTTAGGGTGATTTAATAGCTATCTTGTTGTGCTCATGGGACTAGGTGAACCTAGGGCCCTCCTACTCCACCACCATCTTCCTTTCTTTCCCATTTTTCCCTATTCTTAACCTATTGCTTTATTATGGTGCATTTGTCATAATGTATGGACAGATATGGGTACATTATTTTTCACTACATAGATATTTTATTCATATTTTGTTAAGTTTTACCTAATGTCATTTTTCAGCTCTAGGATCCCAACCAGTATACCACCATATTATATTTAGTCATCATGTCTCCTTAGGCTACTCTTGTGACAGTTCCTGAGTTTATTTCTTAGTTTCTTGGATATTAAATTATTTTTTTTCACAAAGGGTTGAATTCAATATGAGCACCTATCAATTTCTACATTTTTTCAAAGATTTTTTTTGTTTATTTTAGGGGGGTTGGGACAGAGGGAGAAGAGGGAATCTCAAGCAGACTGTGCCCTGAACACAGAGTCTGATGCAGGGCTGGATCTCAGGACCTTAAGATCATGCCCTGAACCAAAAAATCAAGATTTGGATGCTTAACTGACTGAACTACCCAGGTGCCCCTCTACATTTTTATGATGACATGAGATAAGAACAGATCACATCTAAGAAATAATTCACACAAAATAACTACTATCAGTACATACATGCATATCCATTTACTACTAGCTTTGTAAATCCCTTGAAAATGATGTGTATGAGTAACTTAACACTGTATTTAGGCAGACTTTCAGTATCTAGTCTGTTTATTGGAACATCTAGGAAATACATGTGAGGAATATTCTTTGATAATTACTCTAAGGTGGGTACTACAGATTTCATTGAGTGGGTCTGCATAACAATTATCAGAAATAATTACCATATATCATATTTTAAAAATTGGTATTTAATGCAAATAAAAATCATTTTATATTAATACCCCCAAGAATAGTGGTAAAAAGGTCTTTCTATTTAAATATAGTTGGTGTAAAATTTTATATTAGTTTCAGGTATACAGCATAGTCATTTGACAATTCTGTTACATTATTCTATGCCAACCCCAAAAAGTGTAGTTACCATTTGTTATCATACAATGTTATTAAAATATTATTGAATATATTTCTTTTGCCTTACTTTTTATCTCCATGACTTACTTATTTTATAAATGGAAGTTTATGCTTCTTAATCCCCTTCACATATTTCAGTAAAGAGTTTGATGTCTATAAGTTGGAGCTCATTTTAGAATTTTAATTGGACACAGAACATTTGAGACAAAAGTCTTAGTTAAAGTGTCCAATAAACATCTTTAATTAGTTTGAAAAAACCAAAGAAGACCTAATGAAGAAATCTAAAGAAGAGAGTTTAGGAAAAAACCCACACTAATTGTACAATATATTATTAGAGAAGAAGGGAAAATACCTGACAGCTATAAGGGGAACGTGTAGATCATACCAAAGAAGAAAAAATAGGTTTACATAAAATTTTTCAACATCAGTGTGAATTCAGTAAACCTTTAAGACAGTATTTTCAAAATGTTGGGGAAAAAAATCTCAGAACATAGGATTCAATATCCAGATGAAGTTTTATTGAAATGTTATGGCATGACAAAAAATAGCCTTGGGGAATATTTTTAAACATATGATGCCTCAGAAGGATCTCTACACAAATAGTTTTAATAAACAAAATTTTAACAAAATACTAGAAAATAGACAAATGCGCATGCAAGAGGAGCTATCAGATTTACTTTGGAAACTGATAATCAAGTATATTTATTGTAATCCTTAAACATAAAATATATTTATATTTTACCATTAAATATAAGTGCATATATATACAAACACAAAGAGTAAATATATTCATAAAAAGCTCAAATGAAAGTATACAGAGTATTAATAAGATGGGTCAGTATTATGGGATAGAAAAATAGTATTACATTTGAGGGAAGTAAAGGTATCATTTTAGAAGAATAGAAGGAAGAAATATCTTAATATAGGGAAAGTGGGACATCTTGAAATAATAAACTTCTATGATAAAACTGCTAACATATAGGTTAATCTTTAAAATAAATGTAAATGGAAAAAATTCACCAGTTAAAAGATATTTATTTTAAAAAGAAATGTAAAATATAACAAGAAACACATCTAAAGGTAAAGAAAAAAAGTTTGGAAAACAGAAATATCAGACTAATAGTTATCAGGAACTTGGTTTAGCTATATTAATATATGATAAAATAGGCCTTAAGACAAAGTGTCCTTTTAGAAATGAAAATGTGTATTACCTTTACTGTGATCCAGCATGATCAAGTAGAGTTTATTCCAGAAATCCAAGATTGGTTTATTTCAAAATCAATCAATGCAATTTGCCATATCAGCACAGAAAAATCCCTTTGACAAAACTAAACACTGTTCTCAAGCTGGGATAGAGTGGAGCTTCCTCAGTGTATAAAATGCCCCTAGCTAACAGAATACTCAAGGGTAAAATAATGAATGTTTTTCCCCTAAGATCAGAAATAAAACAAGAATATTTGTTCTAAAAATGTAATTCATTGTCATATTGGAGATCTTACTCAGCAAAATAATCAGATAAATAAATAAGTGCTCAAGTTTGGGAGCATGATTGAGTACATTAAAAACCCACAGGGTTATAAATATTAGATGGAAAGTAATATAACTCTATTTGCAGAGAACTCTATTTGCATGGATATAGAAAATACTATGGACTTTATAAGCAGTTATTAGAACCAAGAAGTAAAGTTAGTATGATTACAGTATTCAAGGTGAATGTGCAAAAATCGGTTGTGTTTCTCTAAACCACCAAAAAACAACAGGTAATGTATTATAAAAATGCCATTCTCATATGTTGGGAGACTCCATGCTACTAAGATGTCAGTTTTTCTCTTAAATGATCAGTAATTCTCTACAATCCCTTTATAAATTCCATCAGTCTCTTTTAGTGAAATAAGTGATTCTAATATTTATATGGAAACACTAAGGATATAGAATAGTTTAAGCAATGTTATTTAAAAAAAAGAGAAAAAGTTACAAAGATTGCACCACTTGTATTCAACTTATAATAAGCTGTTTCCAAAGACTGTGATTTGCCTAGAATAGACAAAGACATCAATGAAACAGAATATATTTTCCAGATCTGTTCTAATAAGGAAGCCACTAGTCATATGTGGTTATTTAAATTTAAATTCCTAAAAATAAAATAAAATTAAAAATTGGTTATCTCAGTCACATTTTGAGTACTCAGTAGTCACATGTTGCTAATTACTACCCTAATGGACAATGTAGGTATAGTAATTTCATTATTCTATAGTTCTTTTGAATGGTGCTGTTCCCATTGAACTCATTGACATATGAGTCAATATGATTCTTTATAAAGATACTAGGTTAATTCAGTGAGAATTGAATGTTTTTAACAGATGCTATTACTAAGACAACTAGGTAATTCCATCAGCTAAAAAAAAAAAAAAAAAAAAGAAGAAGAAGAAGAAGTTATAAAAAACTCAATACCTTTTTTGCTCTCTACACAAAAATCTGGATCATAGACTACATGTAATACTCCGAACCATAAAACTCTTAGAAGAAAACAGAAGACAATAGCTTTTGTATTTTAGGGGCAGGAAAACAACACATGTAATTGGGCAGAAAAATCACTAACCATGAAGAAAAAAATAATTGGTAAATGAAGTTCTATCAAAATTAAAATTTTCATTTCATTAAAAGATACCATTAGGATAATGCAAGCCATAAATTGGGAAAATTATTTGTAGCGAATACATCTGTCAACAGTCATGTTTCCAGGATATATAAAGAATAGAACAAGGGAGACATTGGTGGCTCAGTCATTGGGTCTGCCTTTGGCTCAGGTCATGATCCCAGGGTCCTGGGTTCTAGCCTCACATCAGGCTTCTTGCTCAGCTTGCTCAGCTCAGCTTCTTTCTGTGCTGTCTCTTTCTCTCTCAAATAAATAAATAAATAAATAAAATCTTAAAAAATAAAAACAAAAAACAAAAAACCCAATGACACTATCTGAGGAATCCAATGAAAATTGTCAAAGACTTGAATAGACACTTCAGTGACCAGTAAACATTCAGGAGCGGGTTTTATCATTACTCATCTGGGACATGCAAATTAAAACCAGCATGCACTATACACACATTAGAATAGCTAAAATAAAGAAGACTGATAAAACCAAATGCAGGAAAGATGTGAAACAACTGGAAAATTATATATTACTGGTGTTGGAGTAAAATAGTAAAACCTCTTTGAGAATTATTTGGCACTTCTCATGAACTTAAAGAATATATCAACCCCACTATCTACTAATTTTATTGCAAGGGAAGCAAAAATATATGTCCATGCAAAGACTTATAAAATAATGTTTAAAACTTTTTAAGTCATAATATCCGTAACTGAAAACCATCTATATGACCAACTAGTGATATATCCCAAATATGGAATGTTATGTATTCATTATTCCAGTCTACCCTGGAAGGAGTAAATTACTCTCAGGAAGGAGTAATTTCCCTATTCACACATGTTCCTAAAACTCTGTTGGACAGTTCTTTGTAATACTTAGTGAAACCTATTCCTCACAAATTAGGCTGGCTTACTCATTTTATTCATTTTTTAACTTAAATTACATCAAAATACAAAGAGTTTTTAAATGATGTTTTTATACAAATATTCTCTATTAATTCTTTCTGTTCCCTTTCCTTTTGCAGTTAGATTATAACATTTTGTGGTCGGTCACACTACCTGAGTGGGGACACTTGCAGTTTATGTGAGAACACAACTTTGAGAGACTTTCTTTGAAAACCGGTTGTTATTCTGCCTGGTTCCCTTGAATTTTTCAGTATCCCATAATATAGCCATCTGTAATTACAAGTAAAATAGCTATCCTCTTTGTGTTGATTCTGACATCCCTTCTAGGATACTATCCATTGTGTTATTGGGAACCCTGATTATATTGGTTAAGACAGAAAACATGAACTTAGGAAATAAGAAATGAGCTAAACTGCAAATACTGGTAACTCTGGGTGATATAGGAGGTGTACAGGAATGAGGCATAGAAAGGGGAGAAGCAAAGAGTAAGAGAGCAGACCTAAATATATAATATTTCATAATTTACTGGAAAAGGTGAAGGGCAGTTGATTTTAAAAAAAAATCTTTGTCATCTTTTCTGAGACTCCTTCAGTTTGTTCTCTGAAGTGTGACCTGTATTGTTCTTGCAATAGTTTGGGTTATTTTTTTGTCAAATGTCCTTTCCCTCCCACTCCTCTTGTACATGCCATATATAATTCCTCAATCTTTAAAGATTTTTATTTATTTATTTAATGTTGGGCTTGTTCATACAACTTGCTTTAGGTTGAAGGAATGAGAATGTTACACCTGCAGGGGCCTTATATGTGCTTAGTTTATATCAGCTGTACATGAGCACATGTAATTGTTTCTCTTTGCTTGAACCCCACTCAACAAAACACATGTGGAGAAATCTTGAATTCCACCTGCAACCTAAAGTGAAAGCACAGCCAAACCACAACCTGAAGACAGTGAGACTCCTGAGTCCAGTCTAGATCAGGCAAACCACAGTTACCCATAGACCATGCACATATAGACTTTTTTGTTGCAAACCGCTGGGTTTTAGCATGGTCGCTTATGCAACATTGTTAAAATAACTGAATATACATTTTCAAAGATGCTGTCCACTCAAAATGCTCTATATTTCCTGTTCCCTTAGTTTGTTCTGATGGTGGGATAATCAAGCACATATGAGAATATGACATACCTATGTATGTCATATATATCATATGTCATATATATTTATGTATGTTAGTGTTTTTGCCTTAATTTCAGAGACAATACTTTCTTATGCCTTTTAGGACTACCAAATACTTTGAAGCTTCATGAAACATCTTCTCTTTTTCTATTATTTTAGTCATTATCGGTTTGTCTTCAAGTTACTCTTATAACTCATAGCTCTAGGACACTGACATCTAGTTCATAATGTTTAACTCTCTCTTATTGATACCCTCATCTTTGGTTAAATTGTGTAGATGATTCAATCAGTATCTGACACTGCCTTCTCAACTTTATTAAAACTGCATGGATATTATCAACTAAACGGAGCCACTTAAGCCTTGACTCTAAAATTTACATCTCAGATCACCCTCTCCCCTTCTATACTCTTACAAGCCTATCCTCCTATGATAATTTGTTCATTTGGAGAACATTCATATACTATTTCTGCAAAATGTTGAAGAAGATTCAACTTTGTAACTAGTAATGTACTTATTACCCTTTTATTGTCCTTTTCTAACTAATTCTCTTAACTGGTACCTGAGAACTGAATCACTCTTATAGTCCTTGTGCTTAGCTAATGATATGCCAATATTCTCAAAAGTGGTATACCCTAAAGACATAAGGTATTAACCACAACACCGGAAATTTGTGTAAGAACTGCTTAAAAGTATCCCTCAAGGGGCACCTGGCTGGCTCAGAGGATTAAACACTCTGCCTTCGGCTCTGGTCATGATCCCAGAATCCTGGGATCCAGCCCCGAGTCGGGCTCTCTGCTCAGTGGGGTGCCTGCTTCCGCCTCTCTCGCTCTGCCTGCTGCTCTGCCTACTTCTGATCTCTCTGTCAAATAAATAAATAAAATCTTAAAAAAAAATACCTCAAAATTACATCTTAGTGTCTCTCACATACAGTAGGTATTCAATAAATATTTGAAAGAATGTTGACATATCAAGAAATAATCTCTAATGGAAAGGTTTCTGAACTTATGCCTAAGCATTATATATTTTAAATAATTTAAAAGGGAAAAATAATAGCCACTTTCATTAATTCTAATTATAGCACTGATTTCAACTCATAGTTTTAAAAATAAATTATCTCTTCTCATGTTTGCTAGTTCTAGAAACAAATTTTGCAGTTACTGTATTCTATCTAGAGCAAAAGTTGATGGTGTGTGAAAGAATTACAGATTCAGAATTGATTATGGCCCCACAGACATATAAACAGAGGCAAAATGACCTATTCACCAACTCTGCCATTTCCATCAGTGACCTCTGAGGAAAGGCAAACTAACAAAATATTGTTTTCCTGTGTTTCTGAATTGTCTTTTTTATTTATAACTAGTAAAAAATACTGCAAAAAATACTGAAAAAAAATCACAGTGCATATTAAGATGAACCGTGGATGGCAAGGATAAACCTTTATTTCCAATGAATAGGTCAATTACTAGATCAAATTAATTTTTTTCCCTCTGGGCTCAGTGTCATTTTTGATGACAGTGTGACACTCACAGAGAAGAGAGGTTAGGTCCTTTTACCACATTCACTGAATTAAACTGAATGGGTGAAACAGGGAGAAAAATTACAATCAAATATTCTACCAAAAATATTCAATGTGATGACAGATTCAGTTAAGTGAAACAAATATGATAATTGATTATCACTTTTAATAACTTTGCCTTCAATTACCCTGTTAAGAACAGATACAACAGATAAACTCTTTTGGAATAAATTAGCAATAAAATAGCATGGTAAATAGAAATGTACATTTGAACACTTACTGTACTATACCATAAGACCCACAGACTTTTTATTGTGAATTTTTTGTGGGCAATTCATTAAGTGGAAAATTTGTGTCACTTGCATATATTGGTATTTATGATTTTAGTCAGCAATTTCATCATTGTAGATTTAGACATTTAAGCTCTATATTCCATCTCTGTTCCTTTAAAAATAACAAATCTATGCATGAATCTGCATTCTTCTCATATATATATAGCTATGAAAGATAGCATATTATGCAGTGGAAATGCAATTACCTCTTTAGAATTTTGATGGAGATTTAGAATTTGTGTTGAAATGCTAAATTTTGGAATATAAACCCTTCCTTGAAAACTTGGATGCTTCCTCCTCCAGCAATTATGTAGTCTTTCCTACAGATTTCTACACTTAAATATTACAGATTTCCCTGTGTTACATATTATACAAATGTTAGGGTTGGGCTTACAGAACTATATTAAGTCCTTTTTCTGAGTCTGTAATATACTTAACACAGAACTGGTCATATTGTCTGTCCTCAGGAAGAACTTACTGATAATATGTTTGCTCTTCATATGTAGAGAACTGCAAAAAAGTTCAGAATTTTTAGTGCCTAGAAGCATCTTTACTAACCAACGTCATAGCCAATTCGATTTCCCAATTTTAGAGCAATATATGACTTAATCTAGTCAATTTGGTTAAAACATCAGGCAAGTAGTTCAGTGACAAAACTCAGACATACCAGAGACTACTGACTGGTTGCTTTTCAATTTTCTTCTCTAAATGGTGTTATCATGTAGACATAAAATATTTGTTTCTTTTGTGCATCCCTATTATACCTTTGGCTTAGCAAGTATATGAATATATGCATTCTTGTGTTTGGATAAGATTTATAACTGGGAATTGCATTTACAAAAAATTACACCTTCACCTTTTTGGGCATTGAAAAAAAGTGAAAGAAAGAATATATTGTCCTCTAAAATGGCAAAAAAAAAAAAAAAGAAAGATATTTCTTTCTGATTATGTAACAATCTGTGACAATGATTAACTAATAAAGGAAAGTTCTTATTGACAAGATATAATCTCTCACCCCAAATTCTATTCTTGGGGAAAGCTATAAACTCTGTGTGAACTTGAGAAACTTCTTCACTTAAGTTAAATAGGTATAATAAGCATATTGCCATTTAAGTTAGCTTCCCAGGTTCAAATTTCCTTTGCTATTTCTGATTGAATTTGAAAATTTGGTGAACATTATACAATATCATGGAAAATCTGTAGTCACAGTTTCATAGGTTTTTAACTTTTTTTTTTTAAGATTTTATTTATTTGTTTGAGAGAGAGACAGTGAGAGAGAGCACGAGCGAGGAGAAGGTCAGAGAGAGAAGCAGACTCCCCGTGGAGCTGCCAGCCCGATGCGGGACTCGATCCCGGAACTCCGGGATCATGACCTGAGCCAAAGGCAGTCGTCCAACCAACTGAGCCACGCAGGCATCCTGGTTTTTAACTTTTTAAGACTTTATAAAGAAAATATGATTATCATAAAATATTTTGAAAATACAGAAAATTTATACAGAAAAATAGAAAGAAACATGATTCTAGTCTCCAGAGATAACCTATTTTAATAAATGTCTTACCAATTATATACAAAACTCAATTGCATCTCAGTCTTCACAATGTTTACTTATAAGCTTTTTCATAATCCTAAAACTCTTCCAAATATTTAATAAGTAAATATGTTCCATTATATGGATACAGCATGTTTCATTAAAATTTTCCCTTATATATGTACATTTTGGTTATTTACTAGCTACAATATTATAAACACAAGAGCTATATATAATAAACAGCTAGATGTTTAGCGATACAATTCTGGCTTTAATTTGTGGAACAATAAACATATTGTTTATTCTTTTTCTAAAATAAAAATTAAGCATTCATACAAAAAATCACGCAGTTCTAGAAGTTTTTTTTTCTCACCTGTCTCCCTTAAGAGAAACATTGCAAACTCTTTTAGCTTATTCATTATTGTTGTTTTTGTTTAACTACCACATCTCTAATATAATTGCTTTTCTACTTCTTAATTTTTCAGTTTGAGGCACTGACTAGTAATTTTGCATCCTGAAGGAGAATGATTTAGTTTCCATTTCTCCCTTAGTCTCTACCACACACATGAACTCATGATGCCTGACTCATACTTCTGATACATGTATAACATAATATTAGAAATTTTGTGATTAAGGACTTATAAATGAATAATGCTACATTTGTATGTAACCAATTTTTGTCTCTAAAGCATGTAGGATTTTGGTGCATTTTCAATTTTCTGGAATCTTAAAATAATGAGCCATTGTAGGGGTATATTTTTCTCTAGTATGTAGAATGGTATGTGTCCTTAGTAAAAATCACATGCTTCAGCTTTGGATTTAACTGGTGATTCCATTCTCTCTCTTAAAAATTCTGTTCTCTCTTTTTCTAGAACTCTTTATTGGCAAGTAATCTATATTTTCTCATGTTAATTCCTTCCTTCCTCCCTTCCTCCTTCCTTCCCTCTTTCTTTCCTTTCCTTTTCTTTTTTCTTTCTTTCCTTTTCTTTTTTCTTTCTTTTCCTTTTCCTTTCCTTTCTTTTCTTTTCTTTTTTCTTTCTGTTTTCTGGAAGATTTTCTCAACTCTATTTTCCAAAACTTTTACTAACTTTTTCACTTCAGCTATCGTATTTTTAATTTCCAAGAGATCTGTTTCTATTCTCCTTTTAAAATAGTATTTGTTTCAAGAAAGTATACCTGTTATTAATCTCTTCTGAGATACAGTTTCCTTTCATTGTCTTCTTTTGTTACTTATTTGGGCCACTGTCTTTCATGTAAAGGATTCTGCAGCCTGTGGCTGGTCCTTGCTTTTCCAGGGCTTCCTTGAGGGTGATTTGATTTCTTTGTATCTTTCCCAGTAAGAATAAAGTGTGATATATTTATCCCAATGTTGTGGGAGCTGAAGCAGTTAGGGGGACCATGCTGGTGGTTTTAGTAATTATTAAGTAAATCTTTTCTTTTTTTCTTAAATCTACTTGAAAAATACAACCCAGAAAAATATGTTTTGTGATTTTTAGGGGAAAAGGTACCAATCTTTCTTGGAAAGTGGATGGTTAGGTGATGAAACACAATTGTTAGACTATTTAGAGTTGAGAGGTTTTTTATGAGGAAATGAATCTAACAGCTTCTTAAATTTCAAAACAATACTCCCTATTTTAAACTCCCTCCTTTCTAGGTATCTGTATTTATCCATTATTGAGGACTTTGGCAGTCTGGCAGCAAAAATCATGTCATATCTCCACTTTCTCCATAGTTAGCTTTGATTTTTTCCAGTGTCCTAAATCCTTCATCTGACTTTCCAAGGCATTGCTCTTTTCTACTTTACTACTTTCCTTATTTTTGAGTCAGTTTTACTTAAAAAAAAAAAAAAAGTTTCTATTTGTTTTCTCCTCAACAAAAAACTGTCCATGTCCTCTATCTCTACCAGTAAGTCCAAAGTCTGAAGTATGGATACTTTATGCCAATTTGCTTTTCAGAAGCCTAATTTACATTCTTACTAGTGTTGTATGAGAGCTGTTATTACTTATTTCACAGTATCCTTGCTGAAGATTATACATTTTTGTAATATTGCCAACTTCATAGACTTAGAAATGGCATATTTTAAAAATAGAAAAACTGCAGAAAACATCTAATCTAAACTCTTCACTGTGGAGATGGAGATAACAAGTGCTCCATAAACCAGTGAAAGAATGAGGGTGATGGAGGACCTGAGACATTTAGTAATTCTGAGTAAAGTACACATTATTCATGGCATTTGGTATGACCGTAGCTGGTTAGACTTTCATTTTATTTCCATGTTCTAATGAAGAAGGAATCCATGCATAGAATCAAAGGAGTCTCATAAATCTGAAATGGGGAAATTTATAAGAGCACTACTTCTAGTATTAGTAGTATTTATGATATTGTCACCAAAAAAAAAAAATCATACTGTATACATTTATATAAATTTCACTGTATTTCTCCTAAAATCCTTAGTACTTTACTTAATACTTTAACAATACAGAAAGTGTAACATAGCCAATTTTAGTAACAAAATTGTATTGTATATTTAAAATTTGCTTAGAGAGTAAATATTAAAAATTCTCATCACAAGAAAAAATATAGAGCTAAAAAAGTGATAAATATTAAGTAAACTTATTGTGATGACCATTTCACTATATATATGTATATCAAATCAATTTGTTGTACTTCTTAAATATAATTTTAATAAATTATAAATTTAATAATTATATAAATAAATAAATAATAAATAAATAAAATAATAAAAAATAAAATAAAAAATAAATGAATTATAATAAAACTAAAAAAACCTAAAAAATAAAATAAAATTATAGTAGCATTTAGTTCACATTCTAAGTCTCTATATTTCATGTGTTAACACAGTTTGTTTCATTTAAACATGAAATACGTATTTCATGTATATGCTGTTACAAATTTATTTTAAAAAATCTTATTAAACATATTTCCATAGTATTTGTTTCTATCATAATCAAAATATGTTTATTTTATTCATTTAATTGTAAAGAGAATTAAGAATCACCGCAGAGATGAAAGAGTCCTCTGAGAAGAATGAGCAGTGGGTGAAATTTTAATGAATGCCCAAATTTTAGGCATGTTATGAAATAGATGTTTTGCTCAGATAGTTGGAAAAAATTGCTAAATTTTTAAACATTTAACTTCATATCCTTTCACACCATGTTCATTTTATATTTTTCTGTTTTTTAGTATTTTCTCTTTGTTTTCCAGCTATGCTTCCTACTAAAATGAGGTATAAAATTAAGTAAGACTTTTCAATGCCTTATTTGTTTTGTACATTGTTCACTGGATGTGATGGGAATATTCTAGGGAAAGAGTAGAATAATTTGCCATTCTAATTAGGTCATTGTAGAATTTAATTTACTGTACTGTAATCACCATGTATTTCATTCTTTTTCAATGCAATGTAAAGTTGAAAGAAGAAAACTGTTTTGAAGGAAGTAACCAGTAGTCAATTAGAAACATCTGGAGACACAAAGTTTGAGATGTAGAGTCAAAGTCTGCTTGGGGAAAAAAAAAAATCTATATCTATCTCTATCTCTATCTATCTATCTATCTATATATAATCAAATACAGAATTTAGCATTAGAATGGATTTCTAGATGTTTTGGATAGTTTATACCATTAATTCTTTAAAAGGAAGGAGATTCAATTAAACATGTCAGTTAGATAATATCCAGAGAAACATGTTAGAAATTTTACTTTTTTTTTCAACAATTTTATTTATTTATTTGACAGACAGAAATCATAGGTAGGCAGAGAGGCAGGCAGAGAGAGAGGAAGAAGCAGGCTTCCTGCTGAAGAGAGAGCCTGATGTAGGGCTCGATCCCAGGACCATAAGATCATGACCTGAGCTGAAGACAGAGGCTTTAACCCACCGAGCCACCCAGGCACCCCTAGAAATTTTACTTTTATTTTAATAAATTTCTACTTCTTTTCAGAGTTCATTGAGTATTACAAACACTGGGCTGTGTGACATATACAAAGACAATAAGATCCATACCCTGATATTGAAATGCTCAGAGTTCTAGTATAGGGAACAGAGAAGATTAATAAATTCTATTTAGTGTGATAATAAAATAAATGTTTACCAGCTCTATTATGGCCCAACATAAAAATAAATAAAATGTGCTCATTTGTAGTAGAAAATGAATTAACATAATATTTGCACTCAAAATTATTTAAGATAGTTTACAAGTTGGACATATTCAAAATAGAATATTTGGAAATAGAATCTAAACAAAGCATCTTAACCCAACCATGGGGGTAATTACCAATGGAGATAGCTAATTACCACAAGTGGTTTTACTTTTCTCTAGCAGAGAATATGAAAGAAAACCTGTTTACTTAGATTATCTTTTCCTGAAGAACATTTCATGGAGTACTTTATTTGAAAGATGCTTCTAGAAAATTTAATCTGTTGTGAAAATTTTGAGAACATATAACACAGCGTATCCCTAGCTTTAAGACTATGAGTATTAGACTTAATTGAATTTCTACACTTAGGAAAATTTTGCTTATGTGATTGCAAGTGGTATCTGCATTTACTTGAGGAACCAGTATTTCATGGAACATATTTTAGAAATACTGACTTGATAGTTGTCACTTAATAACACAATCAATCAATCCATGTGTTTTCATGATCTCATTTTTGTGGTTAATAAGCAGTTGTGAATAAAAATAGCAGAGTGAAGTTTAAAAAATGGGTAAGAAATAGATGAAATGAAAATCTCTAAGAGAACATATAAGATTCTCTCATGGTACAACATTTTGCTTTGAAATGTTAGACATATTAACTAAATTTACTGCCAATTTCAAGATTAAATAGAAGTTGCAGTAAATAGAAATTATTTTAAAATACTGATGAGAATTTCATTTTGAATGTTAAAAATGGTCTCTGAGAATTAATGAAAGAAGATTTAAAACTATTGATTAAACTATATATATATATATAGTTTATATATATATATATATATTTTTTTTTTTAAGGTTTTATCACAAGTAGGCACAGAGGCAGGCAGAAAGAGAGGGGAAGACAGGCTCCCTGCTGAGCAGAGAGCTCAATGTGAGGCTCGATCCCAGGACCCTGAGATCATGACCTGAGCCAAAGGGAGAGGCTTAAGCCACTGAGCCACCCAGGCACCCCTAAATCGTACATTTTTAAATAAAATATGGGACTATTGATGTAACAGTTATAATTGTTACAATTACAAAATTGTATATATGCAGTTCACACATTTACTTGAAAACCTCAGAAAGTAACTTCCTAATTCCAGAACTTCTGAAACAGAGTAGCAGAGAGGCTACTAATTAAGATATTTAGGATCAAACACCTCTGAGTAATAAGAATTTTGATAAAAATAGATAGAAGAAAACTATTTGCCAATATGAATGGCATTTCTTTTATTACAAAAAAGAAAATGAACTGAGGAGAAAAATGTTGAGTCTTAAAAGGAATAGTATATACCAATAATTGCATGCATTTCCTATTTAACAAAGTTCAAATCCTAGAAGTTTGAGAAAAAGAAAGACTTGAAGATTATTAAAACTATTATGAAGTTTAGGGAAATATTTATTTAATAGAAGATAAAAGTTATCTACATTTTAGTTTGATACCAGTTTCCTTATAGACAAGACACACTATTCCTTATCGGAAAAGCAGCAATGTTAGCTGAAATTGAAAGGAAAACATGCATGCAACCAAAATCATCTCAATCAAATAAAATAAAGGCCATCAGAAGAGATGGAAGTTCTTTTAGACTGGAAAAAATGGTAACATAATTTGTGGCCAAATAGGGATCAAAAGGAAATTACAAATTCTGTTAGAGACTGATAGTCTGAACCAAATGATGGTTTATTGTATATTATCTGCTTAAGATTTTGGTGCCAGTGAAAGAAAAATAGGATGATGATTCCATTTTAAAAGTAAATAAAGTCCTGAATATATTTTTTTTAAATTTTGGACATAATCAGGATCACTGGCTATAGAAGTAGGTAATACAAATTAAGGAAAATGGAGGTAGATCAAATATTTTAATACATGTATACTTATGACTATTCCTATACTAAAGTCATATTTTTCATATGAGTAAGATTTTCCAATTTTAGCATCAAAGTAATTTTTTATTTTCTGAGGAAGAAATTTAACTTGCAAGCATATATTTTATTGAAGATATTTTTAAGTTATTGGCAAGTGATACAGTATGCATCAGTTCTTCAAGATGTTTAATCAATGTTTTGGTCTATGTTCAAATCATTCCAAATCATGGCCAGTTTCTTCCTTCTTTCAAATTTGATTGTGTTGCAGGTATTCAATTCTATCTCAAAGTGGTGTTTTGTTGGATATTTTCCCAACCTACTGCGATATTAAGCGAGGCAGGTCATACAAATGACTGCCAACAACTGAAATTGGCATGTATTCTAAGTGGTTTTGAAGGGGATTGGCTAGCTTGAAATTCACCTGAGGGGCTTTACAATTTTCAAGCCATTAACTCAAGACTTCCTCCCATGGAGAAAATCAGAAGATGGTCTCTAAGGCTGTGGCAACAAAACAAAAATATCATCCAATTATTTTGCAAAATTAGATTGCATTTTCCCCTTATTTTGCCTCTATTCCCCGATTGTCTTCTGTGGAGTAAAAGTACATGGAACATCCATAAAACTATTCTATTCTGAGACATTCTTAAGAATGCCTCTTCAGAAATTCTCAAAGTGTGTGTCAACTTGAGATAGTGTAATATTCTCAGATGGCTTGATTTTTATGTTATCATTTACAGATTTGATCTTCAAATACCAGTAGCTACAGCTCTCTTTAAGCATATAGATCTTTGATGGTCTGAACGGAATTGACTAATCAACCTACACCTTCACGGAAAGATTTTGGATTTATGACTGATCTTCATTTTCCCTATGATTCACAAGAATTAGATTACTTGGCATAACCCACCATGATGATTTATTTCCTCTCTGCTTGTGTATTCTTTTTAAATTAATGAATCATAGACACAATTTTCAAATTGGGATAATAACAAAAAAGGAGATTTGGTTATTATACTTTTCTCAACCTTTGTAATTATGAATAATTTAGATCAAGTTTAGAGATAATATAGTGTCTACATAACTTCTTTCAGTTAATCATTACAAAGTAAGTATTATGTAACAGAAATATCTCACAAATAACTACTATAACCAGTTTTACAGTTATATATTTATAAAAATATTAACAGGAAAACATTTGGATGTATATTATATTTTCTAACTTATAATTATTGGATAATCACTATGTGCTACTGTCTCTGCAAGGCATTGAGGATACAGAAGTAAACAAAGCAGGTATTCCTATAAAGCTTATATTTTAATTGAAGAGATGGACAAGAAACAAATACATAGTCTTGCAGATATAGAAAAAATGAATAATTCATTTAATAATCTATTCCTAAAGGTTGGCAAATGTTAACCTGTAAATTACAGGTTAATTACATTTGTACTTTGAATGGACTCCTGATAGATAGCCTAATGTTAAATATCTACAAATATGGCCAACAAGGTTTTGTTCATGCAAAGATAACTTGTTTCTTTTGAAGACCCAGTCACCTCTAAAATTTTGTTTTTTTATTAATTGTTGAGAAAGTATAACAGCAGTGTCAATATGTATTATATGACATTTATTGAGAACATTTATATGCTGGGGAACAACTCTAAGCATTGAAGTAATCTAAAGCATATATACTCCTTTTAATTCTCATTAGCAGCCTTATGAATTGTTTTATAGGTAAGAATTCAGAGGGATAGGAAGATTCTGTAATTTATCTACAAATGCACTGATGTTAAGTGAGAATAGGTCTATATAGATACAGATATTGTAAGCAGCATGTTTAGTTTTTTGTTTCTTGCTACAATTAAGAATCTATTGAATAAATGTAAGTGAAGGAGGAAAGTATAATACTGACTGAGTTAAATAATGAAGCAAAATAAATGGTTCTGGGAAAATATGATTTAATGTTTAAGATTGTTTTCCAGAAATAATTGGAAAAAATGGGAATGATTTTTAAAATAGATATATCTAAATGAAAAGTATGGAAAATAAAGTTACTGGTAAATGCCCAGAAGTTATCAACTTTAGAATTCACAAAGTATGGGACGCCCGGGTGGCTCAGTTGGTTAGAATTCACAAAGTAGTAAAGGAAAGAAGGAATTTAACTTATTGTAGGTTCATAGCTATGGAGACTCCTTATGGAAGAACAGAGGACTTAGAATGAAAGAAAAACACAAAACTACAAAGAAGATGTAGCCCATGCAGGAGCAGGTGTTAACATTTTTAATAATACAATTTGGGCACTTGTATCATGGATAATATTTGTTAAAAATCACATGAGATGTGTCATGGCATTTATTCTGCCCAACAGGGGAATCGAATTTCAGTTAGGACTCAGTCTGGAATATATTATTACTGCCTCAAAGCAAACTATATGTGTCAGCCCTCTTATTACCACAGTGGTAATTGAGCAAAATGCTGATCAGGCAGAAGACAGAGGCAAATAGCCAGAGAACAAAGAATACAAGAGAACGATTAGAAAAGGACAAAAAAGTATCAGCAACAATAAGTAAAGAGCACATTGACTAGTAATATGGCAGATGTTTTGAATAGATGATTGAGAAATAATACTTTTTTTAAGTAATGAAATTGCATACATATTCAAACACACCTATATACAGGGAATCCATAAATCTGTATCTTTAGCTCAGTCTATTTTCAGAGCTAAATACTAATATTTTAATTTATAGAGCCTCAGGTAATATGAAAATTTCTTGGGATAGATACTAATATAAAGAAGAGTTAAAGGCCATGTCCCCACTCTCAAAACAGTGGAAAAGATACTTAAAATATGTCAACTAGCTGCTTAAAATATGTACTTAAAAAGGTACTTAAAATCTGTCAACTTGGGTGTCTGCTCTGTCCATGAATGACTAGCTGATATTAAACCAGGTATCCTGCCAGAGTAACAAGAAAACTGGAGAAAATATATGAAATAGCCATTTTCATATATTGAGTAAAAGGCATTATAAGCCTGTGTTTCAAGAAAATAAAAGGAAAAGAGGTAAACAATCTAATAAACTTGTTTGTTGTTTTTTGATTTTTGTTCCTTGTTGTTGTTAACCTGAAAACATTTACTGCATCCATAGCACAGAAAGAGTGAGCCCAGTCAGAGCCTTGCAGTCTTGCTAAGCTGAGGAGACAGGGATAGAGTTCAGGAATGTTAGATCCCTCGAATTTGAGGGGCATTGTAATTACCTGCATTAGTTTCCCTTGAATCCTAGTTTTAATTTAACCTATGTATATGTAGAATGACATACAATGAGGTCAGACAAAGAAGAACTGCCAGGAAAGGATTGACCACCAAAGAGATATAACCTCAAGAACTCTTAGATATCACAGGATTGGGAGAATGCATGAACATGAATACACAGTGTGTAGAGACATTATTGAATATATGTAGCATCCAATAGACATTTCAGAAAGACCACAAATTAGATGTGGGGCAAAAGCAGTCCTAGAAGAAAGGATTTCTTATTGCTTTTCCTCACAAATCTAAAAATAAGCCTCAGAACAATCAAGCTGATCAAATACATTAAGTGCTTGCCAAAAAAAAAAACCTTAACACATTTTAAAGAAAACAAAACTCATGTACTCAATAATAATTTTAATATCCAGTATGCAAAACATTTATGTATTTATTGTGTGTATATACACACACCCTATGGAATATTATGCAACCATAAAAAAGATGAAATCGGGGGGAGGAGACAAGATGGGAGAAAAGTAGCGGGCTGAGACTACTTCAGCTAGCAGAAGATCAGCTAGATAGCTTATCTAAAGATTGTAAACACCTACAAATCCAACGGGCCATCGAAGAGAAGAAGAACACCAATTCTAGAAACAGAAAATCAACCACTTTCTGAAAGGTAGGACTGGCAGAGAAGTGAATCCAAAGCAACAGGAAGATAGACTGCGGGGGGAGGGGTTGGCTCCTGGCAAGTGGCGGAGTAATGGAACACTAAATCAGGACTTTTAAAAGTCTGTTCCACTGAGGGATATCGCTCCAGAGGCTAAACTGGGGTGAAGCCCACGCAGGGTCAGCGTGGCCTCAGGTCCCACAGGGTCACAGAAGGTTCAGGGGTATCTGAGTGTCGCAGAGCTTACAGGTATTAGAACGGGGAAGCCGGCTAAAGAGACAGAGTCAAGGACTGAGCTCTCAGCTCGTGGTTACCTTGAACCAGTCACAGGCTCGTTGAGCTCAGAGCGCTGCCGGAGGCCAGGGAAACAGGAGTAATTGGGCGCTGTTCTCTGAGGGCGCACTGAGGAATAGGGCCCCGGGCTCTCGGCTCCTCCCGGGCCAGAGACCAGGAGGCCACCATATTCATTCCCGTCCTCCAGAACTCTACAGAAAGTACTCAGGGGACAAAAGCTCCTGAAAGCAAACCTGAGCAAATTACTCAGCCTGGCCCCTGGAAAGGGCGGTGCAATTCTGCTTGGGGCAAAGACACTTGTGAATCACTACAACAGGCCCCTCCCCCAGAAGATCAATAAGAAATCCAGCCAGGATCAAGTTCACCTACCAAGGAGTGCAGTTTCAATACAAAGGAGAGCAGCGGAATTCCAGAGGAGGAGAAAGCAAAGCATGAAACTCTTGGCTTTCTCCCCATGATTCTTTAGTCCGGCAGTTAATTTAATTTTTTCTTCTTTTTCAATTTTTTGTCTCTTCTTCTGCTAAATTTTTATAAACTTTTACCCTTTTCTTTTTTAACTTTTTTTAAACTAGTTTATCTAATATATATATATGTATATATATATATATCTTTTTTATATTTTTCCTTTATTCGTTTTCTCTTTTTAATGGTTTCTTTTTTTTCTTTCTGAACCTCTTCTTACCCCCTTTCTACCCCCTCATGATTTGGGATCTCTTCTGATTTGGTTAAAGCATATTTTCCTGGGGTTGTTGCCACGCTTTTAGTATTTTACTTGCTCCTTCATATACTCTTATCTGGACAAAATGACAAGGTGGAAAAATTCACCACAAAAAAAAAAGAACAAGAGGCGGTACTGAAAGCTAGGGACCTAATCAATACAGACATTGGTAATATGTCAGATATAGAGTTCAGAATGACGATTCTCAAGGTTCTAGCTGGGCTCGAAAAAGGCAAGGAAGATATTAGGGAAACCCGCTCGGGAGATATAAAAGCCCTTTCTGGAGAAATAAAAGAACTAAAATCTAACCAAGTTGAAATCAAAAAAGCTATTAATGAGATGCAATAAAAAATGTAGGCTCTCACTGCTAGGAAAAATGAGGCAGAAGAAAGAATTAGCAATATAGAAGACCAAAGGACAGAGAATAAAGAAGCTGAGCAAAAGAGGGACAAATAGCTACTGGACCACGAGGGGAGAATTCGAGAGATAAGTGACACTATAAGATGAAACAACATTAGAATAATTGGGATTCCAGAAGAAGAAGAAAGAGAGAGGGGAGCAGAAGATATATTGGAGAGATTTTCTTTAATATGGCAAAGGGAACAAGCATCAAAATCCAGGAGGTGCAGAGAACCCCCCTCAAAATCAGTAAGAATAGGCCCACACCCTATTACCAAATAGTAAAATTTACAAGTCTTAGTGACAAAGAGAAAATCCTGAAAGCAACCAGGGAAAAGAAGTCTGTAACATACAATGGTAAAAATATAAGATTGGCAGCAGACTTATCCACAGAGACCTGGCAGGCCAGAAAGAGCTGGCATGATATTTTCAGAGCACTAAACGAGAAAAATATGCAGCCAAGAATAGTATATCCAGCGAGGCTATCATTGAAAATAGAAGGAGAAATTAAAAGCTTCCAGGACAAACAAAAACTGAAAGAATTCGCAAACACCAAACTAGCTCTACAGGAAATATTGAAAGGGGTCCTCTAAGCAAAGAGAGAGCCCAAAAGTAGTAGATCAGAAAGGAACAGAGACATTATACAGTAATAGTCACCTTACAGGCAATAAATGGCACTAAATTCATATCTCTCAATAGTTACCCTGAATGTTAATGGGCTAAATTTCCCAATCAAAAGACACAGGGTATCAGAATGGATAAAAAAACAAAACCCATCTATATGTTGCCTACAAGAAACTCATTTTGGATCCAAAGACACCTCCAGATTTAAAGTGAGGGGGTGGAAAAGAATTTACCATGCTAATGGACATCAGAAGAAAGCAGGAGTGGCAATCCTTATATCAGATCAATTAGATTTTAAGCCAAAGACTATAATAAGAGATGGGGAAGGACACTATATCATACTCAAAGGATCTGACCAACAAGAAGATCTAACAATTTTAAATATCTATGCCCCTAACGTGGGAGCAGCCAATATATAAACCAATTATTAACAAAATCAAAGAAACACATCAACAATAATACAATAATAGTAGGGGAATTTAACACTCCCCTCACTGAAATGGACAGATCATCCAAACAAAAGATCAACATGGAAATAAAGGCCTTAAATGACACACTGGACCAGATAGTCATCACAGATATATTCAGAACATTTCATCCCAAAGCAACAGAATACACATTCTTCTCCAGTGCACATGGAACATTTTCTAGAATAGATCACATCCTGGGTCCTAAATCAGGTCTCAATCAGTATCCAAAGATTGGGATCATTCCCTGCATATTTTCAGACAACAATGCTCTGCAGCTAGAACTAAATCACAAGAGGAAATTTGGAAAGAACCCAAATACATGGAGACTAAACAGCATCCTTCTAAAGAATGAATGGGTCAACCAGGAAATTAAAGAAGTTGAAAAAACTCATGGAAACAAATGATAATGAAAGCACAAAGGTTCAAAATCTGTGGGACACAGCAAAGGCAGTCCTGAGAGGAAAATATTTAGTGGTTCAAGCCCTTCTCAAGAAACAAGGTCTCAAGTACACAACCTAAACCTACACCAAAAGTAGCTGGAGAAAGAATAAGAGAGAAAGCCTAAACCCAGCAGGAGAAGAGAAATCATAAAGATGAGAGCAGAAATCAATGAAATAGAAACCAAAAAAACAATAGAAGAAATCAACGAAACTAGGAGCTAGTTCTTTGAAAGAATTAATAAAATTGATAAACCCCTGGCCAGACTTACCAAAAAGAAAAGAGAAAGGACCCAAATAAATAAAATCATGAATGAAAGAGGAGAGATCACAACTAACACCAAAGAAATACAAACAATTATAAGAACATACTATGAGCAACTCTACACAAACAATTTTGATAATCTGGAAGAAATCGATGCATTCCTAGAGACACATAAACTACCACAACTGAACCAGGAAGAAATAGAAAACCTGAACAGATCCATAACCAATAAAGAGATTGAAACAGTCATCAAAAATCTCCAAACAAACAAAAGCCCAGGGCCAGACGTCTTCCCGGGGGAATTCTACCAAACATTTAAAGAAGAACTAATTTCCTATTCTCCTGAAACTGTTCCAAAAAATAGAAATGGAAGGAAAACTTCCAAACTCATTTTATGAGGCCAGCATCACCTTGATCTCAAAATCAGACAAGGATCCCATCAAAAAAGAGAACTATAGACCAATATCCTTGATGAACACAGATGCGAAAATTCTCACCAAAATACTAGCCAATAGGATTCAACAGTATATTAAAAGGATTTTTCAACACGACCAAGTGGGATTTATTCCAGGGCTGCAAGGTTGGTTCAACATCTGCAATTCAATCAATGTGATACAACACATCAATAAAAGAAAGAAATAGAACCATATGATACTCTCAATAGATGCTGAAAAAGCATTTGACAAAGGACAGTATCCCTTCCTGATGAAAACTCTTCAAAGTGTAGGGATAGAGGGCACATACCTCAATATCATCAAAGCCATCTATGAAAAACCCACCACAAATATCATTCTCAATGGGGAAAAACTGAAATCTTTTCCGCTAAGGTGGATTGGAACCATGCCAGGAACATGGCAGAGATGTCCATTATCACCACTGCTATTCAACATAGTACTAGAAGTCCTAGCCTCAGCAATCAGACATTAAAGGAAATTAAAGGCATCCAAATAGGCAAAGAAGAAGTCAAACTATCACTCTTCGCAGATGATATGATACTAAATGTGGAAAACCCAAAAGACTCCACTCCAAAACTGCTAGAACTTGTACAGGAATTCAGTAAAGTGTCAGGATATAAAATCAATGCACAGAAATCAGTTGCATTTCTCTACACCAACAACAAGACAGAAGAAAGAGAAATTAAGGAATCAATTTCATTTACAATTGCACCCCAAACCATAAGATACGTAGGAATAAACCTAAACCAAAGAGGCAAAGAATCTATACTCAGAAAACTATAAAGTACCCATGAAAGAAATTGAGGAAGACACAAAGAAATGGAAAAATGTTCCATGCTCCTGGATTGGAAGAACAAATATTGTGAAAATGTCTATGCTACCTAAAGCAATCTACATATTTAATGCAATTCCTATCAAAATATCATTTTTTTCAAGTAAATGGAACAAATAATCCTAAAATTTATATGGAACCAGAAAAGACCTCGAATAGTCAAAGGAACATTGGAAAAGAAAGCCAAAGTTGGTGGCAACACAATTCTGGACTTCAAGCTCTATTACAAAGCTGTCATCATCAACACAGCATGGTACTGGCACAAAAACAGACACATAGATCAAGGGAACAGAATAGAGAGCCCAGAAATAGACCCTCAACTCTATGGTCAACTAATCTTTGACAAAGCAGGAAAGAATGTCCAATGGAGAAAAGACAGCCTCTTCAATAAATGGTGTTGGGAAAATTGGATGTCCACATGCAGAAAAATGAAATTCGTTCACTTCCTTACACCACACATGAAAATAGACTCAAAATGGATGAAGGACCTCAATGTGAGAAAGGAATCCCTCCAAATCCTTGAGGAGAACACAGGCAGCAACCTCTAATACCTCAGCCGCAGCAACATCTTCCTAGGAACATTGCCAAAGGCAAGGGAAGCAAGGGCAAAAATGAACTATTGGGATTTCATCAAGATCAAAGCTTTTGCACAGCAAAGGAAACAGCTAACAAAACCAAAAGACAACTGACAGAATGGGAGAAGATATTTGCAAACGACATATCAGATAAAGGGCTAGTGTCCAAAATCTATAAAGAACTTAGCAAACTCAACACCCAAAGAACAAATAATCCAATCAAGAAATGGGCAGAGGACATGAACAGACATTTCTGCAAAGAAGACATCCAGATGGCCAACAGACACACGAAAAAGTGCTCCACATCACTTGACATCAGGGAAATACAAATCAAAACCACAATGAGATATCACCTCACACCAGTCAGAATGGCTAAAATCAACAAGTCGGGAAATGACAGATGCTGGTGAAGATGTGGAGAAAGGGGAACCCTCCTACACTGTTGGTGGGAATGCAAGCTGGTGCAACCACTCTGGAAAACCGCATGGAGGTTCCTCAAAATGTTGAAAATAGGACTATCCTATGACCCAGCAATTGCACTACTGGGTATTTACCCTAAAGATATAAACATAGTGATCTGAAGGGGCACGTGCACCCGAATGTTTATAGCAGCAATCTCTACAATAGCCAAACTATGTAAAGAACCTAGATGTCCATCAACAGATGAATGGATAAAGAAGATGTTATATATATACACAATGGAATACTATGCAGCCATCAAAAGAAATGAAATCTTGCCATTTGTGATGATGTGGATGGAACTAGAGGGTATCATGCTTAGCGAAATAAGTCAATTGGAGAAAGACAACTATCATATGATCTCCCTGATATGAGTAAATGGAGATGCAACGTGGGGGGTTAAGGGGATAGGAGAAGAATAAATGAAACAAGATGAGATTGGGAGGGAGACAAGCCATAAGTGACTCTTAATCTCACAAAACAAACAGGGTTGCTGGGCGTAGGGGGGTTGGGAGAAGGGTGGTGGCATTATGGACATTGGATAGGGTATGTGCTATGGTGAGTGCTGTGAAGTGTGTAAATCTGGCAATTCACAGATCTGTACACCTGGGGATAAAAATATATTATATATTTATTAAAAAAACAAAATAAAACAAAAAACTACTAGAACTAAAAAAAAAAAAAAGGATGAAGTCTTGCCAATTGTGAGAACAAAAATGGGATTAGGGGGATATTATACTAAATAAAATAATCAGACTAAGAAAGAGAAATACCATGTGATTTCACTGATATGTGGGCTCTAAAGCCAAAATGAATAAACATACAAAAAATAGAATTAGAACTATAAATACAGAGAACAAAGTGATGGTTGCCAGAGGCAAGAGGGATGGGATATGTTCAAAATGGGTGGAGAGTAGTAGGGATACACAGGGTTTCAGTTATGGAATTAATAAGTCACTGTGATGAAAGATACAACATAGAGAATATATTAAACAATATTGTCATAGCATTATAAAGTGACAGATTATAGCTACACTGGTGAGCATAATACAATATATAGAGAAGTTGTATTACTATATTGTATACCTGAAACTAATGTAACATTGTGTGTCAACTATTCTCAAATAAAAAATAAATTAATTACAATACATACATATATGATTAGTTCCTCTTTAAATGAACTACATACGGATCATCTATGATTCATGTATATTGAATTCATATACATTATATTCATATATATTTAATTCATATACATTATACTCATGTATATTGAATTATACAAAATATGAACATAATATAGAAATGAAGACTATAAGAAAGGTCTAATAGAAATTCTGGAGCTGATAAATAGAAAACATGAACTAAGACTTCACTTATGGCTGAATAATACCCTAGAAACTACAGAGAAAGATGACCAAGCCAGTGAATTTGAATAAAGAGCAACAGAAATTATCCAAATTGAAATATAAATAGCAGAAAATGCTAAAAGGAAAAAAAAGAAAAAAAGAAAGAGAAAAAACCCAGAATCTCAGTGAGCTGTGAGATGACACCAAATAATGCACCATTGATTTTATGAGAATCACAGAAGGAGATGATAAGGAGAAAAAGGCAAAATATATTTGAAATGATAATGGACAAAAATTTTTAAGATTTGTTGAAAACCTTAAGTGGACATATTTTATGAATTCAACCAAAATAAACACAAAGAAAATAATACAAAGATGCATTATAATAAATTATCTGAAAAATAATTAAGAAAAACATTATAAAAAAAAGCCAGAAGGCAAAAGGGGGATAGAATCCACACTTGTTATGTAAAAAAGAACAATTATAATAATGATACATTTTTTATTTAAAATGATACAAGCTATATAAAAATGGAATATCACTTTCATATTCCACGAATAGAGAAACTTACTTTTTATATTACTTTTAATACATATTGTCTGTGTTTTCCACTTGGAAAAATGAGAAATTTCAACATAAAAATTACTGTAAGCCAAAAAACTTTTTGCTCTAGTTCATTTCTTCATTTTTATTGATCATACTGAATTTTCTAAGGAGCAAATTCTTTTGATAATTATTTATTGAGACCTCACCATTTGGCAGGTGCTATACTGGATATTGAGATTTTAGCAGTGAACAAAGACAAGGAGAAAAGACAGACATTGAATAATTACACAAAATTAGTAAGTTATATTTGTCCTATGTATTGAAAGCAAACACTCTGGGTGCTATTTGCTATTTCCTTAGAATTGCATTGTTGATTAACAAAAAAAAAAAGGGAAGACAAAAAGCTTGATACTAGCAGACATCCTTAAATTCTGGTAGTAAATCTTCTGTGGTTTTGTGCTTATCATCTCCAGGTCATTTCCTCAATGTTCATTGAAAAGGAAATCTGTTTTTCATTCAGTGATTGCTCAGTTATAATGAGTTCAGATTTAAATGTGATACTTCACCTACTCATTACATTTATAGTACTGCAAAAGGTTTTACTTTTCCCCAGGAACATTTTTCTCCAGAATGTGAATATTTCAATATTGCTTTCTAATTTTTAGGATTACAAAGCCTTTGTAAAATGCATTTCTCTGTTCAAGAATAAAAAAAATCCAAAGAAAAACTTAATAAAATTTACTACTCCTTAGATGAACATATGGCAAAACTGATAGGAGGGATAATAGAGAACTTCAGAAACTTCTATTTTATCTATAGAATAGAGGGGTTTAAGTGAATGAAATGAAAGGATTATCATGAAAGTAGATTTCTCTTTGATTTGCTTGCTATCAAGTAGGGTGGATCTTTTCATAATTACCACATAACTTTCATGGGAGTCCTTCTGAGTCTACTATCCTTGGTCATGAAAAATGGCTTCAGACAAATTCCACAGTTTCTTATGGAATGGATTATAGAACAGACTTTATTGGATAAAATACAAAGTTATATAGAGCAAAAAAAAAAAAAAAGGCAAGAAAAGAGTGGAGATGGTCCACTTGAATACCCATCATTGCATGAGAGGTGTTAGCCTGAGGCTGTGTTGGAATCTTAGTGTGGGCCTGTGTTTCAATATGGAAATCCTCCTTCTTAGATCTCACTTTTTATAAAGAATCTTGGAGAGTCTCATCTTCTTAATAGGGAGTGAGCAAGGCTGCTGGGTACCTGTTCGGATATTGGAAATACACTGGTTACTGTAAAAAGGAATTTTGGACAAGCAGCTCTCTGAAAGAGTATAAACTCACCATCTCAAGTTAAACCTGACCTGGGTAGTTATGTCTAATTATGTTTCCCAGTTCTATATTTTACAGCAAAACTCATTTCTTATACTTTATAACTACATATACTCTTTGTATATTTAGACTTGTCTGAAATGAAGCTTGTTAATCTGCTCTTTTAAGTGCTCTGTAGGCATGAAATTTTGCCCTGTTTATGTGTATCTCTGCTGGTGAAAGCAAGATCCTCTGGTCTTAGCTTCCTTTAATGAACATTAAGTGATCTCTCAAGATCTTTGTTGGTGAATTTTCTTTTCCCTGCTCTTAGATAATAATAAAAAACTAATTCATCTTGAACTTACCTAACTGCAAACATTGTGAAAAAAAAAGTAGGGAATTTTCAAAATGAGTTATCTGATGATAAAGAAAATAAACTAGTTTATGAATAGATTAAGAGATCCCTTGATGAAGCAGAGTAAATCTTTAAAACTAGACTGACATAAAGAAAATCAAGAATTTATTCCAGAAATCTACAGTATTAGTCAATTTAATTAACAGAACATATTATACAAATTTATGGCTTGAATGTGAAACCATGAAATAAGTGTACTCAGCCATCTGAAATATACCTTAAATGGACAAATAAAACATAGAATGTGGTTTCTGAATACTAATGCTAAGCACTATTTTTCTAGTAAGTATCTTTATACTAAAATTTATTTTAGAGCTTAAGAGATACCATTTTTCTGAAGATAAAGCAATGTTACATTTTGTTAAACTTTTCTGCCCTATACCAAGCACACTAGCAACTAACACAATTAACTGTCATTTCTCTTTATCCTTAACATAATGAGTTCAAATTTAAGTCAGGTAAGAGCAGTGATTCTAGCTCTCCAGGGGATGTGCACATAACCCTGTATCTTTAGTAGAATATGTTTGCCCTTTTCTTTCCATCAAATTTCAAGTGCCTTTGAGTGCTCAGAAGTAATGGTGAATAAGCAGGTCTCATTTTCCCCATGGCATCTATTGCCCAGATATTGCCCATAATCTTTCTGACTTAATGCTCTTTATTATTATCAACACCTTCATAAATTCCTAAATATTTCTTTGGCAGACAATATGTCACTTAATAACCTTGAGAACTTCCTTGTTTATTTTTATCACCAAAATAAGTTACACAAGTAATTTAAGCTTCGCTTAACTCAGTGATTATCTGTCTTCTATGAATCTTGATAACAATATGATTATTTAGAAAGTTCTCAAGAATTTTAAATGTTGGGCTTGTATTTTTTTTCTTATCTAAGAAACTCCAAATATCATAAATTTCATTGCACACTGATGTTAACATAAGGTTCAGGCTTAAATAGTAGATAAAGTGCCTTAACAACCATTTGAAATAGGTATCATTAACCTTGATTACCACTAGCTAAATCAAAACAGAGTCAAACTAATTATCTGTACTGATTTATGTAGCTTTTCACTGAGAGGCAGAGCTGAAATTAGGTGTCTGATTCTTGGTGAGTGACCATGATTTCATTCAAGTTGTTCACAGACATTATAAGTGCATGTGTCATATGTGATCTCTTGTACCTATGATAATAAGATGCCAATATTCACCATTCAGGAAGGAAGAGACCTGATTCATCTATGTTAGGCAAAATGCCATGGCAACAGCTGGCTTCTCATTCTAGCCGTGATTTTACAATCCTGCTGGAAGGCCATAAGCTGTAGGCTTTTCTCCTTTCTTTGTTCAAGCACTTTTTTCTCACTGTGAGTGAATGTTAGATGCTCTTCAGAATGTGATAAGGAGCAAGAAGGTGGCATATAAATACATGTAGTACTGTTCTCCCATTAGCAGTTGAGAGGGAGAGGAAAAGGGAATGGCAAAGCCAACCTGTAGCAAATAATGGAAAGATTCTGATGAAAAGGATAAATGTCAAGGGGCTCTAGTTGTATTAAGAGAAAAAAATCTTTTAAGAAGTGAAAATTAAATTTAACAAAATAGCATTGAAAAATTCTGTCTGTATGATAAGAAAATGAAGCAAGTAATGATGGGAGAGGAGAATAAGTGGAAAAAATCAGTAGAAAAAAAGAGACAAAAGAAATAATCCTTACAGCCTTTGGAAACCAATATAAATCAAAAGGAAATTTTATGAAAACATGTATTTGGGAAAAAGAAGCTAAAATTTGTAAATTGTTTTTTAAGTGCAAGGTAGCAGAAACATAACCTAGCAATATTTTGTTATACCTGATATCATAAATTATGCAGTTATTAAAACAGGTCTCATTGAGAACAGATAAATCAATGATATGGTTCATTGTTCTAGAATTTATACATTAGAATTAAAGTGTGATTTGTTATGAACATTTAAAAACATCTCAAAAGCTTTTAAAATCTATTGTGTGAATTACCCATTTTTCAAAATTATGAGATCATCTGACAATTTTTTTAAAGATTTTATTTATTTGAGAGACAGAGGCACAGAGAGCAAGCATGAGCAGGGGGAGGGTAGAAGGAGAGGGAGAAGCAGACTCCCTTGCCAAACAGGGAGACTGACATGGGGACACTGAGATCATGACCTGAGCCAAAGGCAGACACTTAACCAACTGACCCATCCAGGTGCTCCTCATCTGCCAACAGTATTCAAAATTTCACTACTTAGATGGCTGGAAAAATATGAAAAAGATAATATCCTTAGCTTTTTCAAGTTTACTTAATTTTTACTCTAGTATTTACTCATATAGAATCCTGGAGACTTCCTAGTCTTTGTCTTTCAATTAAAAATGAGTAAATAGGGTGCCTGGGTGGCTCAGTCAGTTGTATGACTCTTGATTTTGGCTGGGGACATAATATCAGGGTTTTGAGATCAAGCCAGTTAGGCTCCACATTGGGTGTGGAGCCTGCTTAAGATTCTCCCTCCACTTCTGCCCCTTCCCACCTCCCTTTCTCTCTTTAAAAAAAAAGAGTAAATAAAGACATAATTAAAACTGTACTATTGTTGTTGTTGTTTTTGTTGTTGTTGTTATGGTGTGTGTGTAAACAAAATTTAATCTCCTTTAAGCTAAGGATCCATAGTTTTCATCTCTTTCCTCTACATTATCTTACATGGGTTGTTGTAGCTAATGATCACTAAATAAATGCAACTGAATTGTAGAAAATGAAGATGAACTTGTCTATAGTGTCATTAACTTTACCTTCTGAGGACATTAATTATTTGGATCAGTAAATATAATATTTTAAACATTCATATCAATGTTGCCATTATAATATCACAGAAAAGAGGATCAGTGACTTTTGAAAACTCAGAATATTTTTGAATCATGTATTCATCAACATTGAAATACTTAACACTAAAGTTTCCATAAGAGGTTTGTTTGGTCCTAAAGGTAATTTATACATTGATGGACATCTTTGGGGTTCATGTGGTCTAGAATTTTTCCTATGACTTTGACAGGGATATTAGTTTCTTTCCCTTCAATTAAGGAGCTGATATCTTCTAAGACAACTTTATCAAGGTCTACCTAGAATTACAGACAGGTCATCACCCTCGTGGTTCACATAGCCTCCACCTAGAATTTGGAGGTCTCCATTCTCCACTTCAGTCATGCAAGGAACAGTGTTCTCATCATATGGCAGTTTATGTCATGATTTTGTGCCATTTACTGAAAATGTGACATCTCTTACAGATATTTGTATCAGATAAGTACTATTAAAATAAACACTATTACCATATTTAAAAAGGAACAAACAGTAAACAAATAAGTAAAATGGGAAAAATGTTATGTGCCTAAAAAGTTAGTTTTTTTTAAAAAAGAAAACATCCACATTGCTATTCCTTTTATAAATTGAAAGTCCTTTTACTTGGACATTATTCTTCAGGGAAAATAGATCAGAGGTTATTTTAAAAATACACTCTTTATAGTTAGACTCTATAAATAATATCCATGTTTCTTTGCCCAATCAAATGCTTATAGTTTTGTTGGTTTCTTTTCAGTAATCAATGGCACTACCTTTTCCATTTTATTATCTGAGCAGTAACCAACCATTTGGAAGAAGACCCTACATATTTTTTTTCCAATTTATTTATTTTCAGAAAAACAGTATTCATTATTTTTTCACCACACCCAGTGCTCCATGCAAGCCGTGCCCTCTATAATACCCACCACCTGGTACCCCAACCTCCCACCCCTCCGCCACTTCAAACCCCTCAGATTGTTTTTCAGAGTCCATAGTCTCTCATGGTTCACCACCCCTTCCAATTTACCCAAAAGCATATACCCTCCCCAATGTCCATAACCCTACCCCCCTTCTCCCAACCCCCCTCTCCCCAGCAACCCACAGTTTGTTTCGTGAGATTAAGAGTCACTTATGATTTGTCTCCCTCCCTATCCCATCTTGTTTCATGGATTCTTCTCCTACCCACTTAAGCCCCCATGGACCCTACATATTTTTTTCTCTAGTTTTCCCTTGTGCGTCTGTTATAGATGATTTTTAAAATTATTTTTTAAAAAGATTTTATTTATTTATTTGACAGATGGATACACAGTGAGAGAGGAAACACAAGCAAGGGAAGACGGAGAGGGAGAAACAGACTTCCCACTGAGCAGAAAGCCGGGTGTAGGGCTTGATCCCAGGATCCAGGGATCATGACCTAAGGTGAAAGCAGAGGCTTAACAACTGAGCCACTCAGATGCCCATATGATAGCTGATTTACAAAGTTTTATGGGTCTAAATTTTTAATTCAGTTTCCAACAACAGATCCTTTTTAAAAAATTTCAGCCTTTCTGATATGTTTGCCAAGTCAGAATTCTAAGGGGTTTTTTTTTATTATTATTACTTCCAGATCCTATCTCCTTAACCCCTATTTAAACTTGCTAGGGACACTTGGGTGACTCAGTTGGTTAAGCGTCTGCCTTCTGCTCAGGTCATGATCCTGGGATCCCGGAATCGAGCCTGATGTCAGGCTGCCCGCTCGCAGTGTAACTGTTTCTCCCTTTCCTTCCTACTTTGCTGTCTCTTGCTATTGCTCTCTCTTAAATAAATAAATAAAATATTTAGAAAAAATAAACTTGTTAGATTTTATTTGTATATTTATTTATTTGACTTAATAGGTTCTTAACAAGCTTATATATTTTACTAAAGAAGCACTTGCTAAATAAAACACACCAAATCTATTGCTTCAATTCTCCTTTAGGGCATCAGTTATGTGTGTATGTGTATGTGTGTATTTCACAATGCCTATTATGAATTAGATGAAAAATGTATTTTACATATATACGTATATATTTGACTAAAATTGTCTAGTAGTGAAATCTGCACCCTGACAAAGCAGGCTTACATGGCTCTCTAACCAATGCAATTTAGTTTCTCCTCTTTCTTAAATTAATAGTACTGGTTATTTCATCTGTCATACCCTGAATTCCATGATAAGCTAATGTATTCCAGTTTTACCCTGGAATACACACCAAAAGCACATGGTAAATGAGTAATTGAATATAATATGTGTATAGTGCAATCTATGTTTTGCACAAAATCAGTCTCATTAACTATTAAATGTATTACCATTTATTCACTTATTCAGCAATCTTTTTTGAGCACTTTCTGCATGCAGGCACTTGTTGGATACTGTTAAGACTTGCCACAATAAATGACATTTATTATTAAAGTCCTTCATTGAGCTTTATATTGCTATCAGCTTCTTCTCCCCTCTGTATTTAGTGCTGCCCATACTTTGATCCCATTGAAAACTTATGATGGTCGCTATACAATATAAGTTAAGTAGATGTGATTCTTTGGCATCCACAAATACTAAGAAAAATAGTGACATAAAAAAATATTTTCTCTCTCCTTTTCTTTTTTGAGAGAGAAACAAACCGTAAGAGACTCTTAAATGATAGAGAACAAAGAGGGTTACAGAACAATGATGGGCATTAAGGATGGCACTTATGATGAGCACTGAGTGTTGTGTGTAAGTGATGAGCCACTGAATTCTTCTCTTGAAAATAATACTGTACTGTATATTAATTAGCTAGAATTATATATATGTCTGTGTATGTAATATAAGTGTATTTGTTACTCCTGTGAAAATGAGTAAGCCAGGTATGTTCATAGTCAATCAGAAGAGAATGGTCAAAAAAAATCAAATAAGTGAAATTGGAGATAATTATTACTATCTTCCTGTGGGTAGAAAAAGAAAAGTTATAAACTCATAAAGTTATTTTAAATGATAACTGAGTTATTCTCAGAGCGCTATAATCATTTATCATATAAGTGATATGCCTAGTCATTTTCAAAATTTTCCTCTAGATTCCTCCAGTCTTTATTTGTTAAAATCTTAAAGATTGAATAAATAATTCAGGGTACAGTGACATTAATTAAGGAGACGAAAATGTTTCTGCTGGTTCTATTTTATTGGATTCAATGAAATTTAATTTAAAACAAGCTTCAATATATCCCTTACTTCTATCTTCTGTTAAAATTAGCTTTAGGACTGCTATATTCATTTTTTCCAAACTACTTATTTATTTGTTTATTTATTTATTTTTAAAGATTTTAAAAATTTGTTAGATAGGGACAGAGGGAGAGACAGACACACACAAACAAGCAGCCCAATGTGGGGTTGGATCCCAAGACCTTGGGATCATGACCAGAGCCAAAGGCAGATGCTTAACTGCCTGAGCCACCCAGATAGCCCTTTTGCAAACAGTTTAAAAAGAATCAAAGACCCTATCATTGCTAATATTTATGTACACATATTAGAATAAAATCCATGTTTATAGAGGTATAAATGATAGCTTGGTTAACCAATACTATTTTAGTCCAAAAGAGACAAAGGAGATTGTGATTCCATGCCTCAGAAAACACAAATGAGACACAAATAGAAAAATCCTCATAAAAATTTGGGGGACTGGGTTTGAGAGGTGGTGGTTCAGAAAACAATAAAAAATATTTTTTTTAATGTCTAGCCGAGGAACATTTGCAATTTCTGAGAGTTAATATAAGGTCTAGCCCAGTCATCACACATATCATTATGTGGGAAGATTGATGTAATTTAGAATATAAATGATTTAGAAAATGAATGAGTTTTAATGGTACTCTTCGCAGAATGAAAAACAACAGCAGACTTGGGCTAAATCTCTTTACTTTCTCTACCTTGTGGCTAATCTACTGTTTTTTAACCTCCTTTCTTTTATCAGACTGAATTATGTTTGACTGGCTTATTCCCTGTTTTGTGAGGTAATTTCTCAGTGTGCATTCTGAGATCTCCTTGACTTATTTTTTGAGTAATTTTATTACTTAAGATTGCTGTCTACACTATGTGCATAGAAATTTTATACTTTTGTTTTCCATTTTGAGGACTTTATTTATTTATTCATTTGACAGGCAGAGATCACAAGTAGGCAGAGAGGCAGGCAGAGAGAGAGGAGGAAGCAGGCTCCCTGCTGAGCAGAGAGCCCAATGTGGGGCTCTATCCCAGGACCCTGGGACCATGACCTGAGCCAAAGGCAGAGGCTTTAGCCCACTGAGCCACCCAGGCACTCCTCATCTCTTCATTTAAATGTGTAAACTATCCTTGTCATTAACCTGCTGAGTGTGGATACATTGATTTAGTTCTGAAACAGAGAACAGATTATTGTAGAAATATAAATATATATATACATACATATATGTGTGTGTGTGTATATATATATATATATATATATATATCTGAAATCATTACTCATGGCAAAAATAAACTTTAGAACACAACGCAAAAATATTTTTCTTCCACATTGCTGTAATTCTGTAATGATAAGGAAGAAATTCACACACTTGTTTTTTGTTCAAAAACAAAAAACTCCATCCCTCTGGTTCTGTTTCCCATATCCTTCATCCATCTCTTCATTTATATAAATGTGATTGCTAGTATTAGTTTTCTATTGTCGCTGTGACAAATTACCACAAATTTGATAATACACACACTTAGTGTCTTAAAGCAACATAAATTTATTATCTTACATTTCTGTAGGCTAGAAATAGGGTATGGGTTTTACTGGAATAAAATCAAGTTGTAGTCAGGGCTGTATTCCTTTCTGGAGGCTCTAGAAGAGAATCTGTTTCTTTGCCTTTTCTAGCTTGTAGATGTTGTCTGTATTCCCAGGTGTGGGGCCCCCTTCCTCTGCTTTCAAAGCCATCGTGCTATATCTTTCTGACTCTTCAGTACTATATTTTACTCTGACTGTGCCAGGAAAGGTGATTTGATTCAACCAACTTGGATAATCCAGAATAATTGTCTGATTTAAGTCTTGTGGGTTTTTTTTAAAAGATTTTATTTATTTATTTGAGAGGGAGAGCAAGCAAGCGAGCACATGAGTGGGAGGAGTAGAGGGAGAAAGAATCTGAAATAGATTCACACTGAGAAGGGAGCTAGATTTCACCACCTGGGATCATGACCTGGGCAGAAACCAAGAGGTGGATACTTAACCAACTAAGCCACTCAGGCACTCTCCATTTAAAGTTTCTTAATCATATGTGGAAAGTTTTTTTTTTTTTAATACTTATAAATCTAACTCCAATTAATACAGTTATCAACTAACAACAAGCCAGTTATAGACACTTATCGAAGTCTATAAGGCAGATAAGAAGGTAAGAAGTGTTCATTGTAATTAGTAGATTTTTACTAAAAGAAACACTTATAAAACATATTAATAGATTTTAATAACTAGTGTCTCAGTGCCTAAAGAATAAATTTTAAACCATTTAATATGGAAGCAGAGAAAATCTCTCAATCTGACTATCTCATTAATGTTACTTTATGCTTGTCCCTGTCCCTTATACTCCAAATTTATGGAATCTAGACACAGTCCTTTAAATATGCCTCCACATTGTGGCTGGAGATAAAAGATGTGTCAGTTAATGTACATGTCCCAGCTGATTTCTTTCACTTAACCTGGTGCATGTAGAACCACTGTATAGGGAAGGAACACTGAGCTGTTCTTGATACCATATGACTACTGTGTAAAGATCCAGAGATGGATACCTGTTACAAGAACAGCATAGGAGGTAGCTTGGTGTGAAAAGATCAACCTTAGGAACAATTGTAATGTGTGAACCAATGAGTTTAGTTCCTTCTGCAGTCAGATTTAGAGGGTGCAATGACAGTTGGCCACTCATTTACAAAGAAAACATAGTAGATTGCCAGTGTTAGTGTGAATATCTATAAATTCTTCAGCCATGAGAGAAATGTAGAGACAATTGTCAATCTCCAGATAATTCCATCAGCTCCTCATAATCCTTATTATTGTTGTTATAAATATCAATATTTAAAAGCATGATTATTTATGTAGCCCACACCAGTGGTTCTCAAACTTTTTGGCTTTAGGATGTCTTCACTCTCTTCATACTATGGAGGACGCACAAGGAACATTAGTCATATGGAATACACCAATATTCACAACAAAGGAAAATCACAGTGAGCAATGTTTAAATGTTAATTTTTAAAAATGAGATATAATTAATATAGTATAAAATTCACCTTTTAAAATAGTGTAGTTCAGTGGTTTTTAGCATATTCCCAAGTTTGTGCAAGTATTAACACTCTTGAATTCCAGAACATTTCATCATTTCATAAAGCAATTCCAAAACCATTAGCAGTCACCATTCTTTCTTCTCCCAGCCACTAGCAACCACTAAATCTTTCTCCATAGATTTGCATATTCTGGACATTTCATATAAATGAAATCACAGTAAATGTTAATTGATAAATTTATTTTAATATAAAAAAAATCCTATAGCATACTAGATACAAAGTTTCCAGAATCTTAACTTTTGCTTGTAAATTCAGATTTTATTATTGAAATGAAAACTGTGTGTTAAAATGACAGGCTTGCGGCATTTGTTTTTGATAAAATGTTTGCCAACAGTATGACTAACCACATACTGTGTTGGTCAGTTGTTTTATTTATTTATTTATTTATTTATTTAGTGTGAGGTGGGAAAGGAGTAGAAAGAGAGGTGAGAGAGAATTTTAAGCAGGCTTCGTGCTCAGTGTGGAGCCCCAGATGGGGCCTGATCTCAGGACCCAGAGATCATGACCTGAGCCAAAATCAGGAGTCGGCCTAACTGAGTGGGCCACCCAGCTGCCGCTGGTCTGTTGTTCCTTTAGTATTTATTTATTTTTTTAAGATTTTATTTATTTATTTGACAAAGAGAGGGCGAGAGCAAGCACAGGCAGGGGAGAAGCAGGCTCCCCACTAAGGAAGGAGTCCAGTGCGGGACTCAATCCCAGGACCCTAGGATCATGACCTGAGATGAAGGCAACTGCTTAACTGACTGAGCAACCCAGATATCCACTGTTGTTCTTTTATGTAAAATTGATGTTTCATTTCAAAATCATCAGAATAAATAAATAAATAATGGCTAGTTCAGCTCTTGTTTCAACTCTTATTTGAAACACTCTCACAAGTGATTTTCCTGAAGACAATCATAGCATCTGAACATTCAATAAGAATGCTTTAAAGATATGTCTCATTTTAACAGTGGGATATTAAGGAGTTGCACATTTAAGTCAATATTAAATAACTTCAAATTGCTTCATTATTTTTACTACAAGTGTTGGCCATGAAAAATGCTGTGGCTACTGGTATAGTTTGGTGTCGGTGCCTTGATTCATGCTTAGGGATAAGCAGTTTTACTCATAATTGGTTTTATACCATCAGTGCAAATGCCTACACAGTGAAAATGACAAATGTCTTGTTGCTATTATAAAAATTGTTTTAACACATGCCAAATTCCCCACTCCCAAAAGGGTGTTAAAACTTCCAAGAAGACTATGGACCACACTTAGCGAACATATTCTTTTTAAATTAAAAAGTATCTGACCCAAGTAAGGTAAATACTCTGAATTAGGTGTTATTTTAATAATTTTCCTATAGCTTTAATGTCTTTCTCTTACTGCTTTCTGCAAACTTTCTCTTTGTTCAACTCTTAGAAGACTTAGTGCAAGTGGATTTTGTATTCCATTAACTTTTTCTTTTTCCATGAGTAGAGTTAACTTTTAGGATTTAAATTTTGCGAATGGGAAAGGAACTTTACAATATTTTTAAACAAATGATTAGCTGCTGTTGTTGTTGTTTTTAATTCAAAGCACAGAGAAAATTCAGTGGTAGCTCTTTTGAGATCTGCCATTACGAAAGGAAGATCATCATTACAATATGCTGAGTGTGCTTACAAGTAGTTCATGATGTTGTGATAGATATCACTTCAGAAATTCAAGTAAGGGCTGCATGATGTTTTCTACTTTGAGCCTGGCCTTAAATTACACAGACTACCACTTTCAAGAAGAAAGTTTCATGTCAGTGCATACTTTGTCAAGGGTGCAGTTGGATGGTGAAGCTTAAATATCCATTTTAGCTGAAGAATTACACAGCAACATAATCCTTTAGAATGAAACATCCATGTATATCCTGAGAAATTATTTCTTCTTATGTAGTGACCAAATAGCCAATCCTTTAGAAAATATTTCTAAAAAGAATTTATTGTACTATGATGGATAAAAACTAATGCATCATCTCCAGGCAATATAATTTTTTGCTTCTGTGAATATCTTCACAAATTTCTGATATGGGTAATGTAGATAACTTTTAAAGTTTTAGTTTGTATTCCAAAATACTGGAAAAGTCCTCTTCTAAATGGAATTAATCAACTCAATTCAGTAAATTGGAGTCTGTTGTCAAGAATAGATTTTACAGTTGGAATGTACTTTTTGTGCCATGTTACATATATCTGAAAAATAAAACAGCTCAAAAATTCAAATTCTGTAATTTAAAGTTATGTAAGTTATTTTCTAACATTATACAAAATTTAATATTTTATTAATAGAATATCAGATGCCTCCTTGGAAAAATTCATTTAGAAAAAATATGGCTTTTATTTATAAAATTTTGAAAGGATAGAGAAAAAGTAACCTCCTTTCACAATTCTAATGTATACCTTTATATGCTATAGAGATATGTGTAATTTTAAAAGGAATAAATTTATGATTAACTTGTAAGCTTCAGATACGTATATATATATATATATATATATATATATATGTGTGTGTGTGTGTGTGTATAATATATGTGTGTGTGTGTGTATATATCTGTACCCTAAATTGTGCTTGTTTGCTAGGGTTCATTAAATCCATTAACTTTGAACTTTTTTTTTTTAAGATCTTATTTGTTTGACAGACAGAGATCACAAATAGGCAGAGAGGCAGGTAGAGAGAGAGGAAGGGAAGCAGGCTCCCTGCTGAGCAGAGAGCCCGACACGGGGCTCAATCCCAGGACCCTGGGATCATGACCTGAGCCGAAGGCAGAGGCTTAACCCACTGAGCCACCCAGGTGCTCCAACTTTGAATTTTTTTGATTCCCACACTGTCAAGATGCTCAATATTTGCTCAAAAATATATTTTGAAACTTACTATATTTAAGAAGCTGTGCTAGGTAACCTCAGGATGCATATGTATAAAAGCTGGAGTTTCACCCATGCAGGAAGGTAAAGAAAATAGCGTTATACATCACATCATATATTGCACCTTCATGCATTGTACAAAGATTAACAGGTTTTAGGTTGTCTGTGCTATGGTATCCATGGATAGACCTGATTTGTCTAGGAATCATTTAAATCTCTTGTCATGTTTGGGTTCAAGGAACCCAAACCCAAGTCAGTCAATAAATGGCATGCCTGCGGGCATCAGGGTGATTCAACACAGGTGTAATTCAAGGTACAATTTGATGGTAAGGGGAGAAAACATCCTTCTCCCTTGACGTGCATGATGAAGAATGGACTTGTGGTTGGTTGATGCTTGTGGCTATTTGTGAATCCAGTTCAGCAATAAAGCTGACACTCATTGGATGCAGAGCCTCCCATATCACAAGGAACTAGAGCCAAAACATGAAAAAAATGTATAAGCCTAACTTTACAATGAATTTTCAGAGACAGATCAATAAATTCTTACAGTTATTTTTTTTCGAGTGGCACTAAAACATTAAAAGATAAAGATGCTTGAGAGAGATGAATTCAGGCAGAAGAAATACAGGGGAAAAAGAGATCAATGAGAGTTCTTATTTGTTCAGTCAGTGTTGCAAATTCAAATGCTTCAGGCCTAAGTAGGGAATTCTATATTAATGAAGCAAATCAGGCATAAGATGAAATATTGTGGACAGTATTCTAAATATTTTTATTTTTTATTTCACTGTTGACAAGTATTAATGTACGCCCAGCACTATTAAATCTTTCCACTTTAAAAAGTTTTAGAAGGTTAAATAAGATAATTGTGTGGAGGATGGTTCTTACAGTGCTTCATAGACATGAAACAATAAATGGTAACTGTCATTATTTATGAGAATAATGGCAAGGTGTGTGGGATTCAATAAATTTTAGTTCACCTCTTTTATTCTCAGTTTGACAGGGGACATATAACAAGAGGACAGGTAGATGTAGGACTAGAGAATGGTTAGTTACAGATGAACTACAGTTAATTAAATGCAGCCTTAGGATACTAAAGATCAGGTGAGGGGTCAGAACTGGAGTACTAGTAAGAGTATTTGAATACAAAGAATAGGAAAATGAAAGAAAGCATGAAGTTAACAACCAAATAAAAGAAAAATATTGAGGGACAAACGGAGAACACTATTTATTGGCCAAATATAGTAGTAATTAAGATCAGTGTCTTTGAATGTAGACAGTTTAAACCCAACATTTACCATGTAATACCTATGCAAATTTAGCCAAATTAATTAACTTGAGTTTCAAATTTTTAATCTGCAAAATAGAAACATTTATTACAATTCCCTCATAGGGATTGTATGAGGTCAAAAGAGATGCATATAAAAAATGTTGTATAGTGTCTGGTAGAAAGTAGTTGTTCAGTTAATGTTGCTAAATTTATTATTATTTATTTAGTGAGGAGTTAAAAAAAGAAAAAAGGACCCATAGAGAAGAATGAGATAAAACAAAGGACGCATACTTAAAGGAAAATCAAGATAACAAAATTACAAAATGAAAGAATGTATAGATTTTGCATACTAACAGAATTGATGGTTGCAGAAAATGTCAAGGATAAACAATACAGAGAGCAAGTACTAGTGCTTAATAAGTCATCAGAAAGTTTCAGAACATTTCCATTGAAGGTTCAGTTTTATGAGGAAGAAGCCACGTAATAATTAAGAAATGTGGAAATAGTAAACTTATGTTCACAGAATGTAAATGATTCTTTGAAATTAGCAATAAAAGCCTGAGGGGAAAGTATCAGATAAGCCTGAAAAGAAAAGTTTTTGGTTTTGTACCTTAGTTTAAGCAAGTCATGAGCATATATACTCACGTAGATAGAGGAGATCTCAGTAGAGTTTCTGGGACGAGAAAAGAAATGAGGATGTAAGTTCCAGGATGTGCAAAGGCAGAGAAAGAAATAAAGAGGTTAATCCTTATTAGAGATGAGGAAAATACCTCTTCCTCCACCATAGAAATAATGGGAGAGAGGAAACATTTTAAAGAGATCAGAGGGTTTGGCGACAGTTACAAGTTGAGTCCATGGCATGCATATTTCACAATACTAGTCTTGTCAGTAAATTAGAACATTGGCCTATTTTTAAGCATAAAGGATGTGATGCATTTAAAGAGTATAGAAAAGTCTTGGAGGAGCAGCTTTGGGAATAAAACAGTGGTGTTATCAAGAGATGAATAAAAGAATATACCAGTGAAAGCCCAATTGAAATAGTATTATAAATGACACTGGATCTATTAGGTCATGTTCAAAAATTTGCTGTAGAAATTCTTTCTTTTTTTAATTTTTATATTTTATTAACATATAATGTATTATTTGCTTCAGGAGTACAGGTCTGTGATTCATCAGTCTTAACACAGTTCATAACCCTCACCATAGCACAGACCCTCCCCAAGGTCCATAACCCAGCCACCCTATCCCTCCCCCAACCCCGTAGAAATTATTTCTTGAGTGGGAGTAGGAGACCAAATGTTGAATGTTGCCTGTTAGTTAATACTGGGATGAGGAGAATAGTGGTGTTTCAAATAAAATGATCAAAGAAGTGGAGAGCTGAAAAAGACAAAATCAGAGTTTTAGTAGTTTTGAGAAATACAGAGAATTAACATATATTGGAAGAACTATATTCTGTCCTCCCTTAGCATTGTGGTAAAATGTTCTCAAAATGACTCCAATTCTCCACCAGTCTTCCTGTATCCATGCTTATCCCAAAGCGACTTTCCTGTATCTCCTATCAAGTTGTAACTCTTACCCTACTCTTTGCATTTGAATATCTTTGTGATTTCTGTTAACCAGGAGAATATAGCAAAAATTACATTGTGCCAGGTCTAAGTCTAAGCCTAGGTTCCAAGTAGTATTGGTATTTTATAAATCTTCCTAATCTTCTCTGCAATAATGAAATACATGAATAAATAATATTAATATAAATAGATTTAACAATGAGTATAGGTGTATTTTAAATATACTCCTGCTTTTATTTGCATTTTTTTTTCTTGTGTCTTTACCATGATAGCATGCCTTGATCGTCCTCTCAGAAGAATGGATTGGATAGTCAGTGGGCTATCTAGTTAATCTAGCAGAGGCAAGAGATATATGAGAAACGCCAGCCAAGATGAGCAGAGGTGCCTAATCAATCCACAGCTGAACACAGGCATATGGGTAGACCTTATTAATATCAGCTTGAGATAGCAGAACCATTCAGCCTAATTATAGATTCAGGAACAAAATTATGTTCATTGCAGTATTCCACTAGGTTTTGTGGGTGCTTATGACATAATATAATTGTAACAAATGACATTGTATTTTTCTTAAATAAGTTAAATACAGCCTATTTTTGCAATGTATTTCATATGAAATACTTGCTTACTGTTTTCTGTGAACACTTCTGTGTGCCATATTCCTTCTTAAACTGTGTTTTTTTCAAATGTATATAAGATGTGGCACAACCAGTTCAGAGTATAATAGAATCATCTCTTTCTATGTTACAGCACTATTGATGCTTTCAAGATTTAATTGCCCATTTGGCAGCAATTTGGTACTGTTGAGATTTCCATAGGGAAAGGATAAGCTGGTCTGTGTCTCTGAAGTATTGAGCTACTGTTCTTCAACTCCTGTTTTAACTAAAAAGCACATAACTTAAATATTATGTTGGAAGGCTTCCCATGAGCTTTTATACTGTATTTGCAATCAGAAAGAACTGGGCAAAAGTTTCAGCTCTAAGACACACTCTTAGTATAAGCTTGGTCAAATTAAGTTATTTTTTGAACTTCATTTTTCTCAACTACAAAATGATTTAAGTATGGCTAGCCCAGTATCAGACAAAGTATAAGTATGCAATATATGGTGAATATAAATATAATTAGATTCATCTCATAACCTTCAGAAATTTTGGTATCATTCCCAACTAATTTTTTTCAGCTATACTACAATCCCTTCCAACATGCACACGTGTGCACACACACACATGAGTCTTCATCCTTTAAATACATATTTTATAAGTTCAGTTTTTCAGTACTCTTTTTAAACTTTAAAATATATGTATATTTGTTGTGAAATATATTTATAATTGGACACCTAGGTGGCTCAGCTATTAAGTATCTGCCTTCAGCTCAGGTCATGATCCCAGGGTCCTGGGGTTGAGCCCCGCATTGATCCCCACATCAAGCTTCACATCAGGCTCTCTCCTCAGTGCGAAGCTTGCTTCTCCCTCTCATACTCCCCTTGCTTGTGTTCCCTCTCTTGCTGTCTCTCTTTCTGTCAAATAAATAAATAAAATACTTTAAGAAATCTATTTATATTAAAATTATTTATTTATGTCCTTTATTAGTCCAGAGAAGATTAAGATGATTTATAAAATACCAAAACCCCAGCAAAAAAATAAAGTAGAAATAGGTTACGAAGAGGTCACCAGGGTAGACATATAAATAGACCATGAAATGAGGCTGGAACACAAAAAGTTTGGTCATAATTTCATCCTAACCTCTACAGTAGAAAGTTAGAAGAGAAAATAGTGTAAGAGGATGATTCATAATGTCTGTAAGATTAAAAATAATAAAGAACAATTTTTTTTCTAAGTTTCTCCCAAATAGTATATTATAATCTCGTGAAAAGAAAAAATCTCAGGCCCATCTTCTGGTAAACATAGCTTTAAATTGCACTGGGCTATTTCTTATAATTCCACTCAATATCAAGCTAATGGAATTACACCAAATCACAATTTAATCAAACTGTCTTATGGGGCACCAATACAGTAGCCTTCAGATGTACAGCTATCTGAAGAGCTGAATAAAAGCACAAGTATCATGGTATCTAGAGAAATAGATTATAGATTCTTTAGGCAATCCTTCCTAAGTATTGTTTTCTCTTAAATCAGTTTTGATACTGAGAATTTTAAATTATGTGCACTGACAAAAATCTAGAGTGTGGGTCATCTTTATTGGCAGCTAAATATTATGTGGTGAGCTTTTCAGTGTGCCAAAATTAATATTTGTATTATCAAAACTGAGAAAGTCATCAAAGATACATGCCAGTACATAAAGCCACCACAGTATTCCCAGGGCCAAATGGAAGGAGCACCACTGCCGGCAGTGTCAAGATTCTTCTCAGTAATTAATTTGGGTCTGCATGGTTCTTAGGTAGAATATGAGTTTTAACAACATTGTCATTACTTATGTCATTTGTTTATACAAGATAAAGAATATAACACTTCAGGATGATTTGAACATTTGTTCATGAAATAGAAAAAAATGACTTTTAATTCCCTTGATCTTACAAATAAATGTTTCCTTTTCCTTTCTTTTTCTTACTTATGTAGTCTTCTTCATCCCCATTTTCCTCCAGATCTTCGGATCAAAGGACATTTATTAAATGTCCATGTCTATGTGGCTCCTTACCAAGCTCAATAGAACAGCCTGTGCCTTTTAGAGCTTGCATTGTGAGACAGACAATGTCGATGTCAATAGACACATATGAGGCATACCAACTACAGAAGGAAAATGTTAAACATCACAATGCTTTTAAAGTTCAGGCAAGCGGTCCTTTCTTTGGGACTATTCTCTCCAAAACCCACAACTTTTCTTCTTTTAACATTTCTGATGTTCCCCTTTCCCTGTCAATGTTGCCTAATCTTCCTGTAACCTGTGCTTTGAGTGAGATCTCTCCTAGTGGTTTTTAAATCAGTTCAATCAGTTCATCTTATAAACTAACTTATTTTTATAGAATATTTATACATTTATAACCCCTTAGTTAGATCTCTAGTATAAACAAAGGCTGTTGCCACTCCCCCAGGCACAGCCCCATCATCTGAACCAGATGGTTTATTCTACTTATGTCAAGGTAAGAAATCTTATTTAAAAGTCCTTGGGGATCTGAGAAATCAAGGCAATTTCATAACAGAAATACTGGATGTGCTGTAGCTCAGACTGTAAAATAGATTCCTGTACACAAACTACATGAGCTGCAGCTGCTCAGCTGCCTTTTGCATGCACTCTGATTCATCTGCAATTTTATAATGTTGTCTGTTCATTTGGAAAAATGTGATTACCAAATTCTGAAGTATTTATCAAGATAGGAGTTGTGGGTGTGGGGAAAGAACACATATAGTGTCTCTGACATGTAAAATTAAAAATAAACCAACAAATAAACAGATGATTTTTCCATTTTAGCGGATGTCTACAATATGGATGGAATCACCTGTTTGGTAGTCAGCACTTAATTTATAAGGCAATACTGACTTAGTCATAACTATTCTTTAGGTGTCCGAATGCCAGTGTTTGGAAACAATACTAGGAAAATGCTATTCTAACTTTGTATCTCATGGGGAAATTAATGAACATGAAGATAAATACAAATAAAGCATGGTTACCTTTTTTTAAAACTTTATATTTTTTTTGGCAGAGAGACAGAGATCACAAACGGGCAGAGGGGCAGGCAGAGAGAGGGGGAAGCAGGCTCCCTACTGAGCAGAGAGCCTGATATAGGACTTGATCCCAGGACCCTGAGATCATGACCTGAGCTGAAGGTAGAGGCCTAACCCACTGAGTCACCCAGATGCCCACATGCTTACATTTTGAGTTAAAGCATCATGATAAAGCATCAGTTTAATATTTCTTACATTTTTCATTTAAGTTCTTCTCCCTAAGGCAGAGTCATATTACATTAAAAATAAGGATCATCAAACATAGTGATCCGAAGGGGCAGGTGCACCCGAATGTTTATAGCAGCAATGTCTACAATAGCCAAACTATGGAAAGAACCTAGATGTCCATCAATAGATGAATGGATAAAGAAGATGTGGTATATATACACAATGGAATAAATGCAGCCATCAAAAGAAATGAAATCTTGCCATTTACGACGACGTGAATGGAACTAGAGGGTAACATGCTTAGCGAAATAAGTCAAGCGGAGAAAGACAACTATCATATGATCTCCCTGATATGAGGAAGTGGAGATGCAACATGGGGGGTTAAGGGGGTAGGAGAAGAATAAAAGAAACAAGATGGATTGGGAGGGAGACAAACCATAAGAGACTCTTAATCTCACAAAACAAACTGAGGGTTGCTGGGGGTAGGGGGGTTGGGAGAAGGGGGGTGGGGTTATGGACATTGGGGAGGGTATGTCTATGGTGAGTGCTGTGAAGTGTGTAAACCTGGCGATTCACAGACCTGTACCCCTGGGGATAAAAATATATGTTTATAAAAAATAAAAAAAATTAAAAAAAAATTATAAAAAAATTTTAAAAATAAGGATCATGTGGTAAAAATATTCATTATTCCATAAGATATGGTCATCTTTTTATTAGAATTTTGTCAGTTGCAATGATACAAAATTTATTATAAACTGGCTAAAGAAAATATATCTGTCTACCTACCTACCTCTGTAATTTACCTACCTATGTAATGTATCAACTATTTATCATCTATCTTGAGAAAATTGGATTATATAACTTCTGGGGTTCTATCCTTGCCCAAACCATATTTACTGAGAGTAGCACTGAAGCTCTTACCAGAAGATAGGGTTATAGATGCTGGGAATATAAACAAGTGTCCACTGCATTGATGAAATTTAGAAAACTGAATAAAGTAATCCTACTAGTCTGCAGCACCACAGGATGAAGCATAATGTAACAGCAACAAGCTACTAGGAACAACACAGATCTGTGTTCATGGGTTAACATGTATTTATTTTTATTGTCCCTAATCTCAGAAGAGAACTGCATTCTAAAAGAATCTTCAAGTATCTGGAGAATTGCTATACTTGACTCTAATTAAAATTTAACCTTTTAGATAAGTTATTGTAAAACATAAAGATTTTCTATAATCCCTAGAGATGAAGCATGTATGGTATATTATTAATAATACTAAAGGAAATTTATGGAAAATGTCTGAATAATCAGCCAAGACTTCAAAATAAATGTATGCAAATTTGTTAAACATTGATGTAAAATTTGAGACGTGTCTTCAGGAATTTTCTTTTTTTTATTATGTTAATAGTCAAAATCAATTGAAACATGAAATGTATGGAGATTTATGGACTTTTATTTAATGTGAGTGCTCACATTTTCAAGGCAAAACACAAAAGAAAAACCACGCAGATTTGGATTTAATATGTAGAAGTTGAGAGAAGTTGGTTACAGTAGTTTTTTTTTTTTTTTATTTAAAGAGAGGAGCTTATCAAGAAAAATAAACTTGAAATTGAGTTATCAAAGATTTTGGGTCTTGGGTTTAATAAGGGTAACCATATTCCAGTTTGTCTAAGATGAATCCAGCTTATAGCCGTTGTCCTGGTACCACATCCTATCCTGTCGTGAATTGCCCTAGAGTTTGTTGGTTTGCTTATATAACAAAGTTTTATTAATAGTTGCATTAAACTAAGCATAAGATTGGTTTGTCTGACTACTAATTTTTTCTTACTTTTTCTGCCATACTTTCTATTAATGCTTACTATAGGTGGTTCTTGTGCAATTAACAATATTCTTTAATATAAAATCAAAAACACAGAGGTGCCTGGGTGGCTCAGTGGGTTAAAGCCTCTGCCTTCTTCGGCTCAGATCATGATCCCAGAGTCCTGGGATTGAGCCCTATATCTGGCTCTCTGCTCAACAGGAAGCCTGCTTTTCCCTCTTCCACTCCCCTGCTTGTGCTCTCTCTCTCTATGTCTCTCTCTGTGAAATAAATAAATAAAATCTTAAAAAAAAAAAAAAAAAAAGAAAGTATCCCTCCACATGGGAGAGTAGGAATAACTTACTTCTTCCATTTATCCACTTTGCCATTCCTGGTGGCCATTTGGTACAATAGCTTGTTGTACTGTGGCGCTGTGTAGTGGCCTGCTAGTTGCATGAAGCCGCCTGGTCCCTATTTAATAGGATAGCTGTTAATCCATGGAAATATGTGTTGAAAATAGAGTCGGAGAAGTTTTGCCATTGTAAATATAAAGAGCAGTATGAATGCTCTTGCTAGAGTGAATTTTAAAATGAATAATGCACACCTATTTATTTTATTATTTGTTTTAATGTTTCAATATACCATTTTTGGCAAAGAAATAAAGTATATATTTTTTTGGTGAAAAAATTTAGATTTAGCCAGCTGTACTCAGTTTAGTAATCCCAATTTTATTGACAACATCCACAGCATCATAATGAGGAGCCAGTGGAATGTATGCTTTCTTCATTCTATCAGACCTGATCCGTGTGTTGACCTTGGCCACATTAATGTCATAGAGCTTCTTTACAGCCAGTTTGATGGTGTGCTGTTGTCTTCCATTTTCTTCACTGCTGGCTGGGTAGTCAGGGAGACCTTGGTGATGGCCTACTGATCAAGCTTGTTTCCCCTGGAGGCGCTTTTTGGAGGATATTTAGGTTGCCTTTAGAGACAGTGTCTGGGACCTATGTGACTTATGGATCTTTTTTGTGTGTGAATATGGATGCCTTTCAGGACTGCTTTCTTGGCCTTCAAAGCCTTCACTTTGGCTTCAGCATTGGGAGAAGCAGGAGCTTCCTTCTTCACCTTGGGCACATCTTCATGTAAGGGAACAAAGCATATATTTAGTAAAAAGTTAATTCCTGCTCCAGAATCTCATTCTCAAAAGAAATTTGAAGATGAATATATAATTTGTACAAAGTATTTGTAAAGAGTTTCTATCCACTTTGGGGACCCTGACCACATACAAATCAGGAAGCACAAATCTGCTTCAGCAGAGTCAACATATACTTTAAAACTCTGCATTTACTTTCAATAGACCATGCTCATTAATGATGCTCTAATACTTAAAGCTGTAAAAGATATACTGACATATTCTGAAGGATGCCCTTTCATTTGAATCCAATGCCTTCTAAATTTAATTTCGCTTATTTTTATTTTAAAGCATTGTTTTCATACAGCAGAATTCATCCAGAAGCTGAACTTCCAACTTCACTCATTTTTTTATCCCAAATTTTCTTATAGACACACAAAAAATGACATAAGGGATAGCTGTTAGTGTGTTGGCTATATTAGCACAGGAAAACCTTAATGAACAATTAGAGGAGGCCAGTTTTATATGTGTCACCAGAAACTTCAAAGAGTAAGATTAATTAATTCTAGTAATGGATTTTTATTTTCTTCTCCAATTCTTCAAATCAGTGTAAAAGTTTTTAAAATTATTTTTATTAACATATAATGTATTATTTGCCCCAGGGATACAAGTCTGTGAATCATCAGGCTTACACATTTCATAGCACTCACCATAGCGCATACCCTCCCCAATGTCCATAACCCAACCACCCTATCCCTACCCATCCAACCCCTAGGAACCCTCAGTTTGTTTTGTGAGATCAAGAGTCTCTTACGGTTTGTCTCCCTCCCGATCCCATCTTGTTTCATTTTTCCCTTCCTTACCCTCCACAATACCTCACCCTGCCTCTAAAATTCCTCAGATCAGAGAGAATATATGATCATTGTCTTTCTCTGATTGATTTATTTCACTCAGCCTAATACCCTCTAGTTCCATCCGCATCATTGCAAATGGCAAAATTTCATTTCTTTTGATGGCTGCATAGTATTCCATTGTGTGTGTGTGTGTGTGTGTGTGTGTGTGTGTGTGTGTATACCATCTTCTTTATCCATTCATCTGTTGATGGACATTGAGGTTCTTTCCATAGTTTGACTATGGTGGACATTGTTGTTATAAATATTTGGGTGCATGTGCCCCTTCAGATCACTACATTTTTAACCTTAGGGTAAATAGCCAGTAGTGCGATTGCTGAGTCATAGGGTAGCTCTATTTTCAACTTTTTGAGGAACCTCCATGCTGTTTTCCAGAGTGGCTGCACCAGCTTGCATTCTCACCAACACAGTAGGAGGGACTTGTTAATATTAGCCATTATGATTGGTGTGAGGTCGTATCTCACTGTGATTTTGACTTGTATTTCCCTGATGCCGAGAGATGTGGAGCACTTCTTCGTGTGTCTGTTGGCCATCTGGATGTCTTCTTTGCAGAAATGTCTGTTCATGTCTTCTACCAGATTTCTTGATTGGATTATTTTTTCATTGGGTGTTGAGTTTGATACATTCTTTATCCTTTGCTGTGCAAAAGCTTTTGATCTTGACAAAGTCCCACTAGTTCATTTTTGCCTTTGCTTCCCTTGTCTTTGGTGATGTTTCTAGGAAGAACTTGCTGCAGCTGAGGTTGAAGAGGTTGCTGCCTGTGTTCTTCTCAAGGATTTTGATGGATTCATGTTGAGAATTTGAGGTCTTTCATACATTTTGAGTCTATTTTTCTGTGAAGTCTAAGGAAATGGTCCAGTTCCATTCTTCTGCATATGACTGTCCAATTTTCTTAACACTATTTGTTGAAGAGACTGGCTTTTTTCCATTGGACATTCTTTGCTGCTTTGTCTAATATTAGTTGACCATAAAGTAGAGGGTCTATATCTGGGCTCTCTGTTCTGTTCCATTGAGCTATATGTATGTTTTTGTGCCAGTACCATACTGTCTTGATGATTACAGGTTTGTAATAGAGCTTGAAGTCTGAAATTGTGATGCCACCAACTTTGGCTTTCTTTTTCAACATTCCTCTGGATATTTGGGGTCTTTTCTGGTTCCATATAAATTTTAGGATTATTTGTTCCATTTCTTTGAAAAAAAAATTAATGGTATTTTGATAGGGGTTGTATTAAATGTGTAGATTGCTTTAGATAGCATAGACATTTTCACAATATTTGTTCTTCCAATCCATGAGCATGGAACTTTTTTCCATTTCTTTGTGTCTTCCTCAATTTCTTATGAGTACTTTATAGTATCCTGAGTACCAGTTCTTTGCCTCTGTGGTTAGGTTTATTCCTATCTTATGGTTTTGGGTGCAATTATAAATGAGATCAATTCCTTCATTTCTTGGTGTATAGAAATGCAACTGATTTTTGTACATTGATTTTATATCCTGACACTTTACTGAATTCATGTATGAGTTCTAGCAGTTTTGGAGTGGAGTCTTTTGGGTTTTCCACATAAAGTATCCTATCATCTGCAAAGAGTGAGAATTTGACTTCTTTGCTGATTCAGATGCCTTTTATTTCTTTTTGTTGTCTGATTGCTGAGGATAGGACTTCTAGTATTATGTTGAATAACAGTGGTGATAGTGGACATCCCTGCTGTGTTCTTGACCTTAGGGGAAAAGCTTTCAATTTTTCCCCATTCAGAATGATATTTGCGGTGGGTTTTTCATAGATGCTTCTGATGATATTGAGGTATGTAACCTCTATCCTTATACTTTGAAGAGTTTTGATCAAGAAAGGATGCTGTCCTTTGTCAAATGCTTTTTCAGCATCTATTGAATCATATGGTTCTTCTTCTTCTTTCTTTTATTAATGTGTTATATCACATTGATTGATTTGCAGATGTTGACCAACCTTGCAGCCCAGAAATAAATTCCACTTGGTCATAGTAAATAATCCTATTAATGTACTATTGGATCCTATTGGCTAGTATTTTGGTAAGAATTTTTGTGTCTTATTCATTAAGGATATTGGTCTTTAATTCCTCTTTTTGATGGGGTCGTTGTCTGGTTTGGGATCAAGGTAATGTTGGCCTCATAAAATGAGTTTGGAAGTTTTCCTTCTATTTCTATTTTTTTGAACAGTTTCAGGAGAATAGGTATTAATTATTCTTTAAATGTTTGGTAGAATTCCCCTGGGAAGCCATCTGGCCCTGGGCTCTTGTTTGTTGGGAGATTTTTGATGACTGCTTCACTCTTACTGGTTATGGGTGTGTTCAGGTTTTCTATTTCTTCCTGGTACAGTTGTGGTAGTTTATATGTCTCTAGGAATGCATCCATTTCTTCCAGATTGTCAAATTTGCTGGCATACAGTTGCTCATAGTATGTTCTTATAATTGTATTTCTTTAGTGTTTGTGATCTCTCCTCTTTCATTCATGATTTTATTAATTTGGATCCTTTCTCTTTTTTTTTTGGTAAGTCTGGCCGGGGTTTTTCAATCTTATTAATTCTTTCCAAGAACCAGTTCCTAGTTTTGTTGATTTGTTCTACTGCCTTTTTGGGTTCTATTTCATTGTTTTCTGCTCTGATCTTTAGAATTTCTCTTCTCCTGTTGGGTTTGGCTTTCTTTGATGTTCTTTCTGAAGCTCTTTTAGGTGCAGGGTTAGGTTGTATACCTGAGACCTTTCTTGTTTCTTGAGAAAGGCTTGTATCACTATATACTTACCTCTCAGGATGACCATTGCTGTGTCCCAAAGATTTGGAATAGTCGTGTTTTCATTTTCATTTGTTTCCATTAATTTTTTGATTCTTCTTTAATTTCCTGGTTGACCCATTCATTCTGTAGTGGGATGCTCTTTAGCCTCCATGTATTGGAATTCTTTCCAACTTTCCTCTTGTGATTGAGTTCAAGTTTCACAACACTGTGGTCTGAAAATATGCAGGGAATGATCCCAGTCTTTTGATACCGGTTGAGACCTGATTTATGACCCAGGATATGATCCACGTTGGAGATTGTTCCATGTGCACTAGAGAAAAAATGTGTATTCTGTTGCTTTGGGATGGAATGTTCTGAATATATCTGTGATGTCAACCTGGTCCGGTGTGTCATTGAAAGCCTTTGTTTCCTTTTTGATCTTTTGCTTAGATGATCTGTCCATTTCAATGAGGGGGTGTTAAAGTCCCCTACTATTATTGTATTATTGCTGATGTGTTTCTTTGATTTTGATATTAACTTGCTTATATAATTGGCTGCTCCCATAGTAGGGGCATAGATATTTTAAATTGTTAAAACTTCTTGTTGGACACACTCTTTGAGTATGATATAATGTCCTTCCTCATCTCTTATTATAGTCTTTGGCTTAAAATCTAATTTATCTATTATAAGGGTTTCCACCCCTGCATTCTTTTGTTGTCCATTAGCATGGTAAATTGTTTTCCATGCCCTCATTTTAAATGTGGACGTGTCTTTGGGTCTAAAATGAGTTTCTTGTAGGCAGCATATCGATGGGTCTTGTTTCTTTATCCATTCTGATTCCCTGTGTCTTTTGATTGGGACATTTAGCCCATTTATATTCAGGGTAACTTGAAAGATAGGAATTTAGTGGCATTGTATTCCTGTAAGGTGATTGTTACTGCATATTGTCTCTGTTCCTTTCTGGTCTATATTTTTAGGCTCTCTCTTTGCTTAGAGGACCCCTTTCAATATTTCTTGTAGGGCTGATTTGGCATTTGCAAATTCTTTTAATATTTATTTGTTCTGGAAGTTTTTATCTCCCCTTCTATTTTCAATGATAGCCTAGTTGGATATAGTATTCTTGGCTGCATATTTTTCTCATTTAGTGCTCTGAATTTTTAAAAAAAATACTAAAAACGGAATTGATAAGTTGGTTGAAAAAAGAGGAGAGAATGTGATCAGTTTAATGCTAGATTTAGAGTATATTTTGATCTTTTAGAAGAAATTATATCCCTAATTTTAAAGAAAAAAAAACCTTATATGTATAAAAAAAATAAGGTTAAATACAATGAAGGTTAATATATAACTATAACAATAAAAATTTTAAAAGATTTTTTTCAAAAGGTATTGATAAGATAAAATAGTTAAAAAAAACATTAAAAGAGTAAAGAGGAAAGTTTAAAAAAAAGTAGAATAAGAAAAAAATAAAATTAAAAAAATTTAACATTGAAAGACTAAAGGATCATGGGGAAGAAACCATGAATTCTATGTGTTGCTTCCCCTAGCTCTGGAGTTCTATGGTTCTCATTGATTGATGAACTTGGTCTTGGCTAGATGTTCTTGCTGATCTCCTGGGGGAGGGCTCTGTTGCAGTGATTTTCAAATGTCTTTGCCTGAGGCAGAATTGCATCACCCTTTCCAGTTGCCAGCTAAGTTATCTTCTTGGGTCTGCTCTCAGTAGCATTTGTTCCCCAACACTTTCTGTACAGCTTTGGAAGATGGAAATGAAAATGGCAGCCTCCCAATCTCCTGCCCGGAGGTGCCGAGAGCTCAGGGCCCTACTTTTCAGTGCGCCTTCAGAGAAAAGCTGTTAATCCGTTCCGTCTCCCTGGTTTCCACTATACTCCAAGCTTACCCAGCCTGTGATTGAACATTTCTGTCTCTGTGCATGGCTCCATTTTGAGTCTCCAAACCCAGCAGATTTCTGCGGTGAGCTCCTCCTCCCAGAGGAGGAAGGATAGGGTTTCTCTAGAGCTGCCACTTGTGGGGTCCCTTCTTGAAGAGCAGTGGCCGAACTGTGCCTTGGATCACAGTTTAGGTAACCCGAAACTGAGAGGCCCCACCTGGGCTCTGTCTCTGCAGTTGGGCTTCCCTGCTCTGATACCTGGGAACTCTGCCCCACTCAGACACTGGCCATTTTTCTGTGATGTCATGGGTCCTGAGGCCACACTGTGCCTGCAAGGGCTCCACCCTCAGCTTAGTTTCTGGAGCAATGTCCCTCTGTGGAAATTTCTAAAAGTTCTGATTTTGTGCTCCGTCTACGCTTGCCAGGAACCATCACCTCCCACCGTGGTCTATCTTCCTGTGGCTTTGAATTCATTTGTCTGCATGTCCTACCTTCCAGAACATGGTTGATTTTCTGTTCCTAGAATTTCCACTCTTCTCTTCTATCTCCTTTTGAGTTTATAGGTGTTTGGAATAGTTTGATAACTATCTAGGTGAACTCCTGGGACCTAATGCTATTTCAGTCTCCTACTCCTCCACCATCTTTCCTCCTCCCAGCAGAAATCAATGTAAAACTTTTGATGTTCCTTCTGTTTAAGGAGGAAACTCTGACATGACCATCAGTGTTTTTAAAAATTAGTTTAAAAGGTTAACCACTGAAAATAAATGTATGTGCTTTATGTGATGAAAAGACAAAACAAGTTTGGTAGAATGTAGAATATCTCATAGGACTATAAATCTATCCTCCTAACTTGGATAAAAACTATGAAACATAAATGTACTTGGAATCACCTTTGATACAAGCATCTGAAAAAGTGATATTTTATCAATCAAAATCTGTAGTTCTAAAATATGTAATTTTTAAAAATTTAGTAGTATTTTTGTTAAACATAAATTTTACTCAAAATGTTTGACAAATGGAATACTAAAATCTTAAGTTTAGAAATTTTAGTAAATTGTAGTGATTGAAAAAGTAAACTGGTAGACCATAAAATTTATTCCTATGAAAGAAAAAGGAAGAAAACCAAAGGTGTTGAATTATGCTAATGCAAGTGGAGTATAAAACTTAATTCTGAAAGTCTATAACATTATTTGCAGCATTTTGACCTATAGGAGAAATCTTTTCATGGCGCTTATATTTTTCAATTGGATAAATTTATATCTTGGTAAAGTGGAACACAATTGATAAAGTCTATGATTTGTATTATTTAAATTTAGAAAAACAAGTTATGAGCTAGATACAACTTATATTGTGTGTATATTCATATAAAAATATTTATTACAGAAGGACATTTTGAATGGAATGAGAGAATTAATCTTTTGAAAAATATTTCAGTCCAAATATTTTTGCATTTCAATGTGAAAAACTTAAAGAATATCCTCCTTTTTGTAGAATATGATTTGATCTTACCAGGGACCTCAGCACGTATAGAGGCAATATTTTCTCCATTAAAAATAATAAAAATAGAAGAATTATTTGAAGGTGGGGTCAATTTAAGATTTGTTAACACAAAATGCAGCTTTGAAGATGGCTTATTAAAAAGGTTTAAAGAATCATATTAAAAAATTCTTCACAAAATACACTTATTGTAATATAAACAGATATAGTTAAACCACTGTAATCTAAATTTGAACAAAACCTAAACATGTATAGAAATCTTTCTATTTATTTAATTTTTTAATTTCAGAAAATATAACCACAGATAATTTTTTTTTACTTAAAATGAATAGATATATTTTATTTTTAAAAGGTATTTTTTGCTTTGATGGGGTTCCTGAGTGGCTCAGTTGGCTGAGCATCCAACTCTTGATTTCAGCTCGGGTCATGATCTCAGGGTGGTGAGATTAAGCCCTGAGCTAGGCTCCATGCTCAGCAGGGAATCTGCTTGGGATTCTCTCTCTCTCTTCCCCCTTTCACCCAGTGTGCTCTCACTCTCTCTCTGTCAAATATTTTAAAAAGAGGCAATTTTTGCTTTGAAAATAAAATTTTATAGATCTATCAGTTTTCTTAAAGATTAGTAAATGACTTTAACTATATATACATACATATACATACACACATACATACACACACACGCACACACACACGCACACATGCACATATAGATGCATCTATATCAGACAGTTGTCCCAATGCTTCTTACCTCAGTAAGTATTTTTATATATTGCACTCCCTGGCAAATTATCTGAAACAAAATTATCTTATGCTGACAATTAAAAGGGGAATAATTGAGTTAAGGAGAGGTGAACATTTTGAAAAATTGTTGAGGGAAATAAGGATAGATTTCTGAAGGAAAAACTCCTACTCTATTTAGAGCGAGACCAGATAGGTAGAATTTTTTTTTTTTTTCATTGAAAGATGGGTATGAGGATACTTGAAATACCAGGATCAGAGAACAAAAAAACCCTGAGTTTAACCTGAGCAAATCTCTATATTTACATTCTATTTAATTTATTAGGGGTAGTCTCCAAGTGATTTATTGACCCATAACTACATGGGAAAATGTGGAAATCACCCAGCCAGAATTTTAAAGCTAGGAATCAGGTCGAGAACGCATTTTCAAAATGTAATGGTTGAGCTAGATTTCCCACTCAGTCTCAGTTAAATTTCTTCTTGTATGTATTTCCTCTTCAGGTATCAGATTTTAAAGGCATGAAAGAGATGTTTAAAGAGGAAGGTGTTGTGGTGATATTAGAGTATTAATAATAATAGAGTATTAATAGAGTATTAATTAATAGGGTATTTCTTACTCTGAGAAAAGTTAAACAATTTTTTTTAAATTTTTTTTAAGATTTTATTTATTTATTTGAGAGAGAGACAGTGAGAGAGAGCATGAGCGAGGAGAAGGCCAGAGAGCGAAGCAGACTCCCCATGGAGCTGGGAGCCTGATGCGGGACTCGATCCCGGGACTCCAGGATCACGCCCTGAGCCGAAGGCAGTCGTCCAACCAACTGAGCCACCCAGGCGTGAATGAATTTCAGGATAAGTCTAAAAATAATTCTTTTAAAAAAGTTAAACAATTTTTAAAAGAATTATTTTTAGACTTATCCTGAAATTCATTCATTCAATAAACATTGACTGTTTCTTTTTTATGTTAAGAAGCCTTTATAGCTCTAGAGTATTGGGACATATGTGGTATCTATCGGTGTAGGTACTTATTTTTTCTGTCCATAATAATTAAAAAAAGAATCTCGTTGAGGTGATAGAGACAGTATTTAGTTTTGAGTTGTTGATTTTACATAGTTTCTTTAGAAAATTCTGGCAAAGTGATTTGTGTTCTGAAGATATAGTTTGTAAGCCAAAGTTGTCCATTGAGTAGAAGGTTGACCATAGCTGAAGTGATTGAAGTGTTGCAAGGATCCCACTGTGAGGACCTTCATTCCACTATTAGAAAATTTTGGATTCTAAAAGCATTTTTAGGCTTGAAGTCATTCTTTTTATGATGCCAGTATATCTGCAAAAGGTTATATGACTGTAAAGACCCAAAAGATGCAGGTGGGCTGAGTTTTACTCTTTTGATGCCTTTGTCAGCTTAGCTATGATGACTGTATTGGGAGAGGGTTTTTTTTTTTTTTTTTTTGCCTTTTAATTTAACTCAATTTAATTTTTCCGCTGTATTGAGAAATCATTGGTATATATTATACCAATATATAATATACCATTATACAATTTCATTTATGTATATGGTGAAATGGTTACCACAATAGGTTCAGCTAATATCTGTCTTCTCATATAGAGACAATAAAAAGAAAAGAAAGGAGAAAAGAAAAAAGGAAAAAAAACTTTCTCCTTGAGACAAGAACTCTTAGGATAACATACAACAATAGTATTAGCTATAGTCATCATGTTGTACATTACATCCCTAGTATTTATTTATACTGTAATTAAATGTTTGTACTTTTGACAGTGTTCCTCCAGTACTCTCTACCCCGACCCTCCATGTCTGGTAACCACAGATTCCACATATAAGTGGGATCATATGGTATTTGTCTTTCTTAGTCTGATTTATTTCATTTAGCATAATACCTTAAGTTCCATTATTATTGTCTCAAATAGTAGATTTTCTTTTTTTTATTGATGACTGAATATTATATTGTATTTATATTTATTTATCCATCTATTCATTGATGGACACTTTAGTTGCTTCCATATTTTGGCTATTGCAAATAATGCTTCTGTGAACCTAGGGGTGTAGGTATCTTTTTGAGTTAGTGTTTTGTTTTGTTTTTTCCCTTTGGATGTATCCCCAGAAATGGAATTGCTGGATCATGTGGTAGTTCTATTTTTAATTTTTTCCATAGTGGTTAGACTAATACAGAATCCCAATACCAATGCACAAGTGTTCCCTTTTCTCCACATCCATGTCTGCATTTGTTACCTTTTGTCTTTTTGATAATGGCCATTCTAGAAAGCATGAGATAGTATCTCATTGTGGTTTTAATTTGCATTTCCCTAATGAAATCTCCTTTGGAAACGTGTCTATTCAGGTCCTTTAGCAATTTTTAAAACGGTTATTTACGGATTTTTTGGCTATTAAATTGTGTGAGTTTTTATATATTTGGGATACTAATCTTTTATCAGATATATGGTAGGAAAATATTTTTCTTTCATTCCATAGATTATCTTTTCACTTTGTTAATTTTTTTTTTTGGGAGGGGTGCAGAAGGTTTTTAGTTTGATGTAGTCTCACTTGTTTATTTTTTTTTAGTTTGTTACTGGTGCTTTAGTGGTCTAACCAAAAATCATTACCAAGACCCATGGCAAGGAACTTTTTTATGTTTTCTTCCAGGAGTTTTGTGATTAAGCCTTTAATCTATTTCAAGTTGATTTTTAGGAAAAGTGTAAGTTATGGGTCCCATTTTCATATCTTTTAATATGTGAATATACAATTAAGCCAGCACTATTTATTGATGAGACTTTCTCTTCCATGGAGTATTCTTGGCTCTCTTGTCAAATATTAGTTGACTATGTATTCTTGAATTTGTTTCTGGGCTCTTGATTCTGTTCTGTTGGTCTGCTTACCTGTTTTTATGTCAGTACCATATCACTTTGATGACTATAGCTTTATAATATTGGTTGAAATCAGAAAGTGTGATGTCTTCTTTTTTGTTCTTTCTCAAAATTTCTTTGGCCATTGGGGCTTCTTATGGTTCCATATAAATTTTACCTCTGTTAAAAATACCATTAGAATCTTCATAGGGATTTCATTGAATCTATAAATGGCTTTCATTAGTATTGACATTTTAACAATATGAATTCTTCAAATCCATAAACATGGGATACCTTTCTATTTATTTGTGTCTTTATTGATTTTTTATCAATGTCTTACAGTTTTCAGAGTAGAAATATTTTACTCCCTTAGTTAATTTATTCCTAATTTAAAAAATTAACACTAATATTAGCTGGATCAATTTATTTTTCAGAAAATTTATTGTTAAGGTATAGAAACACTACTGATTTTTTTTTAAGTTATTTGAGAGATAGAGAGAGCATGAACAGAGGGAGAAGTAGACAACTTGTTGAGCAGGGAGCCTGATGTAGGGCTTGATCCCAGGACCTTGAGATCATAACCTAAGCTGAAGGCAGAAACTTAACCCACAGAGCTCCACCCATGCCCCCAAAACACTACTGATTTTTGTATGTTAATTTTATATCCTGCAAATTTATTGAACTCATTGATTAGATCTAACCATTTTTTGATTGAGTGTCTAGGTAATTTTCTCTATATAAAATCAAATCACCTACAAATAGAACCACTGTATTTCTTCCTTTCCAATTCTGATGTCATTCATTTCTTTTTCTTTCCTGACTACTCTGGCTAGGACTTTGAACAGTATATTGAATAGGATTTGTCAGAGTGAACACCCATGTGTTGTTCCTGTTCTTAGAGGAAAACTTTCAATCTTTCCTCATTTAGTGTAATATTAACTGTGGGCTTATCATATATGGCCTTTATTATGTTGAGATGTGTTTCTTCTGTGCCTAATTTGGATTTGTTGCATTTTTATCATGAATGGATGTTTGAGAGAGATACTTAAAAAAAAAAGATAATGTTGAACCTAAAAATTGTCCTCTTCCTGTTGAAACCATTGTGTATATTTAATTGCTTTTACTAGAACTGTAATTGGCAAAGAGAAAATCCATTTCCTGATAATTCTTAGGAGTAATGAATGTTTGGAAATTTATACATTAGCAGAAAATAACATTCTTGAAATAGAGAATTTTATATATATATATATATATATATATATGCACAAAGAAAGAATACCTTATGACTTTAAAAGCAATGTTGACTCTGAATTTGAAGTCTTAAAGATAAGCCACTATAAACAAATTGAGAGATCTCAAAATTTTATTAATGGGTTTGTGGGAAAAGTCAGTGATGACATGGAAATAAGGGGATGCAACAAAAGGTACAACAGATAAAATCAAAACCAAAGCAGAGATATTTCTGGATGGAGACACTTTCATCTTATTAGGAATAGTGAGAAGAATCATCCCCAAATCATATTTTATTTGATGCATTCCCTGGTGTGTATATATGTATGTATGTTTCTATGTATGTCTTTTCGTTAATTATCAACCTGAGGTATACTGTCTATTCCCGTGTAAGGTATACAACTTGAAGAGTTTTGACACAGTATACCCTGGCCACATCATTGCTTCAATGAAACTATAAAACACATTCATCCTTCTCAAGATGTACTCTAATAATGGCCCCAGGCAAATGTTGATTTATTTTTGTCACTATGGATTAATTTGCATTTTCTGAAATATGAATTTATACCTCTACATCTATATGTCTACCTATCAGTCATCTATTTATTTGTAAATGGAATCATACAGTATGTTCTCTTGTGTTATGTCTTCTTCCACTCTGCACGATGATTCTGAGGTTCATTCACTTTGCTATGTGTCAGTAGTTTCTGGTTGTTGTCTAGTATTCATTATACTGATGTATCTTCTATATTATGTATCCATTCACCTATTTTTTGGGTATTTGGACTGTTTACCATATTTTGGCTATTGTGAATAAAACATGTATGAACATTAATGTAGAAATCTTTGTGTGGACTTAGGATAAACAACCCAATAAACATAGGTAAGAGGTTTGAGAAGACACTTCACAGAAGGAGATCTATGAATGACAAGTAAGCATAGGAATGATGCTCAATGTATTTATCAGTAGGGGAACAGAAGTAAAAACCTCAGTCTGATACTAATATATACCAGTTAAAGTGACTAAAATTCTAAATGATTGAAAATGCAAGTTCTGACAAAATATGTTAATGTTAGAACACTAGTAAACTGTCAGTGAAAATGTAAAATTCTATAACCACTTGGAAAATTATTTAAGAGTTTCTAAAATAATTGAAAATACATCTATCATAAAATTCAGTTATATTTCACCTGGGTATTTATGCAAAAGATATAGAACCTTAATTTAAAAACAGCATATTGAGTGGAAATCTGAGCCTGTTACTCTGATTGTGTGATCTTGGGCAAGTTGATTGATTAACCATTCTGAGTTTCAGTTTCCTCACTCTCATATTCCTCATTCTCATATTGAGAATAAATAAGATATACTTACAAAAAATCTTGCATACCACCCCAAATATACCAACACTCAGTAAATACTAGTTAATTTCCTCCATATGTTAATTGTTTATTGTCTTAAATCATTCAACCCATAGTGTGTATTAATTCTTTCTAAATTCTTTTATTCAGTTATCTAAAGTTTAAACCACTAAGAAAAACTAAGTGGAAAAATCTCAGCCTGGTAGATCTAAGCATGGTTAATAGTAAACCTTCTGCAGGATTAGGTCAGATGTTCATCCTGAAGAACATTGTTCAGCTATGTCTCATGGAAGCAAGACAGTGTAGACTTGGGGAAAGGCAAAGACACAATGGACAAGTGAAGAGGCCCCTACCTTTTAATTCTTCCTGAGTAACTCTCTTGTGACCTTTGTTAAGTACAAATTTAGAAATAACTGGAATATATTCTGTGTTTTATTTATATTATCCATGTCTCAAAATTCCTGTAACTTTCTTCAGAGTTGGTAGACAACATATCAGTATTTGTTTATTTAACCATTGGATATTTATTGAGTAAGGGAGTACTTGTAAGACTAAGCAGTAGGAACAGATGCTGGCTGCAAGATCTCACTTTGACCTCAAGAAAACAGGTCATGAATATGTCAAATACATTATTAACAAGAGCAGAGTGTTATAAGATGTTGAGAGTTTAAACCTTTTTTTTTTTTTCTAAAATATTTGGAGAAGATGTCAATGAAAAGAAGGTGTATGGTGAAACAGCTAGGCATACCCCATGTGCATTTGAGATTGGTTTTGTGAGCAAGTGTGTGAGGCAGTATTGTTTTAAGTCAAACTAAGACAAAATAGAGCCCCCTAGCTGAAGTGGAGACTTCACATAATTGAGGCATGTGGAAGTGTGGCAAAATAAGCAGTGGCCAAATGATTAAAAGGATAGCATTTATACTTCAGTTATAAGAAGCTATTGAACATTTTACTTGTGGCTGCAGCATGATCATAGATATGTTTAAGAAGGAATAAATATGTAGGCAGGGTAAGATAGATTGACCATCTGGAGGTAGCACAGACACCAGGAGAATATTTAGGCAACTTTTGTGATAATCTAGGATCAATGCTAATCTTTGAACTCAATAATTTACACTCTATTTTTGTTCTGTGGCCTTTTCTAGTCCTAGCTTTGGAATAACCCTTATTCCCCGACTTTGCAGTGAACTTGGCCTACTGTACAAAAGCTGAATTATCAGGAATGTGAGTTCAGACCCATTAACCTTTGAGGAACATCACAAAATTAAGGACATGTTGTGCTTTTTAGAGGGAATAAAATGTGTAAATACAGAGAATTATCAGCAGCTGTCATTTTAGAAAAAAGATCTTTGTTTTTGTTGTGCCTTGTCCCCTGAGGAACATTGAAGGTCATGTTGTTAAAAGTGCTGATATATTATAATATTTGTATCAGCTAATTAAATCTCTCCTATCAAACATCTTCTATTTTGCTTGACACTTTTTCTTAACTCCCTGTGTTTCTACTCAGTAAATACAGCAAACAAACAAACAATAATAAATACTTTCAGCTGTCAAGGTCAACACCAAAATGCTGTTATGTAACCCTCTGTATATATCACTGCATGTGTTAAAGTGAACCATTTATTTTACTATTTGGTATTTGCTGTTATTTTATACTTACTAATAAGCCATCAGGGAGAATAATTTAAATGTAATGTCTTCATTCTCACCTCTTCTTATCAACCAGATTATTCCTGAAAATTTCCTGGTTTTTCAAGTACCCCATATACTTATAAACATTAAAGAAAGCAGTAATGAGGAGACAGGCTTCTTTTAAAAACTGTTATAGAAATGAAATGGGTTCTTCTGAATAGTTATCCAGTTTAAGGTTTTGTGCTCATAATTTAGTCTTGAGTGATTTGGAATTTCCAAATAATTATCACAGAATAAACGCTAGGAAACATCAGCCTATTCAAGAGAGAGTCACACATACAACTTTACAAATCACAGTCACATTCTGGGGCTGCTAAGAACATGTCTGCAAAGTCTTACTCAGCACTACCTTGATGTTAACCTTCTGCTTTACTAATTTATCTCAAAGAAAGTTTTACTACCACTATTATCAAAATAGTGTCCCAGAAAATAAACTCATAAACCATGTGTTCCCTCTCCTTCGAGGGCTCTAGGGCTTTACCAATAAATTCTTTGGTGGGCTTCTCCAATGGAGTGGTTTTCCACATAAGCTTTGCTAACTTTATATGCTTTGGGTATTTTTCATCCATTATGCTTTTAGGTACTCAACTCTTTCTCAATGATTTCAAACTAAGCTTTTATTTATTTTTCTAAGGAATCCAGTTCTCAATTTAAAAAAACCTAAATAAATTGATATTAAAATTCTTATAGAGATTGAAGCCATAGGAAATGTCTCTATCAATATGATTTCTTAATTCTTCTTCCTAATCCTTTCCTTCCACTGAAAGGATTTGGCTGAATATTGAGGACATGTGTGGACAGGACAGGAGGGGACTTCCTCTTGCCTATTCCCTAATTCTGGGCTCCAGTAGACTCAACCCTGCTGAGAAAAGAGATCTGTGTTTGGTGACTTATTATTTTAACTTTTAACGAATGCTATTTTCCAACAGTATCCAGTGCCATTTAATAAATAAATAGAGCAGGAATTTAAGCAAGAATTTGGAGAACCGTGGATATAAAACAAAGGTTTCTGGTTCCATTCTTCCCCCTCCAATAATCCTACAGAACTGAGTTGCATGCATATAATTTTGTTGATATTGGACAAGACCATACTTGAACCAACATATCAAAAAATTTATTTTCTTCACTCCCATACAACACAACTCATCTCCCATGCTCACTCTAATCCCATTTCCTCTCACTTAAACTAGTGGAAGTAATTAGCTTTGCAGTCAGTGTGAACCTGATCTAAAATTGGTTTATTCAATTTAATGCAACTTTATTACATTTAGGGTGAAAGGGAGAAAGTATATTGCCTCCAACAGGTCTCACATATTATGAGTGACTGAAAACACAGGTGATGTTTAGGTTGTGAACATCTTAATTATAATATGTATGAGTTCGATATATTTAATGTTATATGTGTGTGAAATATATAGTTATATAAACATAAAAGTTATAACATGCTAATAATATATGCAGTATTAGAACATGGAATATGTTAATGAGAACTAATGATAAATCACTTAAATATAAAACTTGGATCAGAATTCTCTTTATTGTAGAATACTATTACATAATTCTCTTAAAGCATAAGAAATCATACTTTTTAAAAAAACAGTTTTAAATTAAACCAAATATAACATAAGAGTAACATATCATGAGATTACCTATGTTAGATTGTATCTCCAGAGTTACTTGTTCTTTGTTTCAACTCATACTTTTAATTCTATCCATTGGTATTCTAATTACCCAATAGCATAAAAACTTTGTAATAGAACTTACAGTCATTGAACAGGATATATTAAAGATATTTTAATAAAATAGGTGAAAGATTATGTTTAATAAGTTGACAACTATATGAACAACATAGTCACATATATGTGTTAAATGTATCCATAGAAAAACTCTATATATTATACTTCAAAATATTAAAAATGTTCACTTCTAGGCTGAGAGAGTTGGCTAATTTTGTTTTCTATTTTTAAAAATTTTATATTCCCAAAACATTAGCAATGAGCATTTACTAGTTTACTATAAGGAAAATAATATCTTAATTTTAAATGAATCCATAATTGTGATATGCATAGCACACAATTTCACACATAGTAGGTATTCAAAGAACATCAAATCCCTTCCCCACTCAGACAGCATCAAAGAAATGGGTAAAGATTCATTTTGTTATCAATAAAAACATAAATTGTCTAGAAAACAACTGTACTCAAGTATCTTACAGCCTTGGCTAAGAAGAACAGCATAAAACTTAGAGACAGGGTTGAGCCCTGGGCATGAAGAGCCTTCATAGGAGAAAGTTAAAATGACTCATTGATGCACTGGGGTCTAATTAAGCAAGTGAAGCATGAGGGTGATATCATCAAAAATTGTTCTAACAGTAGGGAAGCGATTATGGAAACTATTGCAATGGTCAAGTTCACTCATAATGAACACATGAATAAGAAACTGTGCATTAGCCACTGAAAGCAAAGTTTCATCTGGACCATATTTTTTTCAATGATAACAAGCAAAGTCAGTGCTTACTCCAATTTTCTTTTTGAAGGAAAAGTGAAAGGTCAAGGTCTCAAATGATCATAAAACTCCCAATAAAATTTTCTGTCAGACATGGTCAAGGACCTACAGACAAACTGAAATTTAAAAAATGACTTAAGTAATAATTTGGGAACACACAGATAAGCATGATACAATACAAGCAATACAAGCAAAGTAATAAATGCTTATTTGTCTTTAACTCACGTGTACATCTCTTCTCACACCTCTGGGCTTTTCAGCTTTTCTATTTTCTGTTTTCTCATGGCACATCTCACTAATAAACTAATGGAGTGCAATAGTCAGAGGTAATATCTTTAGCAGAATATCACTCCATTTATTCATAGGTTTGTTATTCATTTATTTGATACACATTTATTGAATTTTCTTATAAAAATTGAAGCATAGTGTTGCAATTGCTGGAGATATAATAGGTAATTAAGTTAGACAAGTTTCCACACTCATGAACTCATATTCTAAAAGAGGGCAGATAGACAATAAGTAAGTAACACAATTGGGCTGGAGTGGGCTGCTGTAGATTTGACTCACACTGTGAGAAAAATGTGTATGGAAAATGCAGTGCTGCCACTGCAGGGACACTTGATAGCCCTGCTGGACTCAGTGATGCTGCTGGATGTTTGGTTTGGCTTATTCCTTTTGCTTTAGGCAAGGCTTCTGGGTAATGAGGCTGTTTTCTCTGCATTGTCTTAATCTCCCTCATCATCATTGGCTGTGGACCCCAAACCCCCTCTCCTTTCTCCATTTTGTGCAGGAGCCTGCAGGTGTACCCTAGCCTCTGCTTTGGGCTGATTTTGTCCTTCTATGTTGAGTCTAAAATAAGGGGACTTTTTCATACAGGCTGAACCTACTGGCCTCCCTGATCAAGCTAGACTTTCAAGTTTATTTTGCTATGTCTTGAGTGGCTATGTATATTGAGAAAGAAAATGCCAGGAGACCTTAATTATGCTATTTGCTACTTGAAAACCAGGAGGTTCAACATAATAACTCTGAAATTTCTCCTCAGATAATCAGTAAATTTAAGGGGGTCTCAAATAAAAAATAAGAGATATTTAAACTACAAAATCGGAATTTAAAGTTTATGTGGAAAAATAACTGAGTCAGAAGTATCTACAGGATTTCTGAAAATGAAGACTAATGTTGAAAGACTAGCTAGCTCTACTACATTATAACACATTTTATAAAATTATAATGCTTTTTACAGTACAGTAATGTTGGGGCATCTGGGTGGCTCAGTGGTTGACTCTTGATTTTGGCTCAGGTCATGATCACAGTGCTGTGATATCTAGCCCCGGTAGAGCCCTGCATTGGGCTCCATGCTCAGCATGGGTCTGCTTGAGTTTCTCTCTTCTGCCCCTCTTCCTACTCTCTCTCTCTCTCTCTTTCAAATAAATAAATAAATAAATAAATCTTCAAAAATAGAGCATTGTAATGTTGGTGCATAAACAAATTATTGGAAAATAAGAGAAAATTCATAAATATACCCAAAACAGAAATTTATTGAGTTGGAGTTTCATTTTTGTAATAAATGCTATTTCAATAACTATGTAAACCAATGAAAAACATAAATTTGAATGCTGCCTCACACTTTAACTCCAGGGAGAAATCCATATGAATCAAATATTTAAATATAATAATAAACACAAAAATCCTAGAAAAAATGAAAGAATAATTTTAAAAAAATATATCTGAAAATAGGCAGGACTTTCCTTAGCATGGTACAAAACTCAGAATCCATAAAATTAAAAAATATTAAAACCAATATATGTTTTAAATTCCTTAGGAAAACCAATATAAGCATAGTCAAAAGACATTAATTTGAAAAATATTTTCAACTCATAAAACATAAGACTAATATCCTAACACATGAAAAGCTTCTCTCACTAGTGAAGAAATATTTGGCATCAATAGCAAATAATGAGCCAATATGGGTAGACATCTCCATAGATAATTAATTATAAATGCTTAATCCATAAAAGATGTTCCAAATCACTTTTTTAAAGGGCGCCTGGGTGGCTCAGTAGGTTAAAGCCTCTGCCTTTGGCTCAGGTCATGACCCCAGGGTCCTGGGATCAAGCTCCACATTGGGCTCTCTGCTCAGAGAGAGAGATTTCTCCCCTTCCTTCCAAAACACACTCCCTCTTACATGAAATCTCTTCTTCCTCTGAACTCCTTATGAAACTTTCATGCCATCATCTATATTTAATTATATATACTCATAATCAGTCTCATAATTATATATAAGATTGTCACACTATGCTGTAATCATCATGAAGTTTGAACCATATCTTATTTTCTTACTGAATCCAGTGCCTGAACATTCTATTAATAGTAAAAATAGAATTTATTGTTAATAGCAAAAAATATCTATAATGGTGTCAGTTTACAGTTTTCACAGATTTCAAACATCTTCTCATTTGGTACCACAATAACCCTCACAGCTGAGTATCACTATTTACTTTATTCTGCTGATGAAAAATTGAATCAGGTTGTGATTACATATTGACCAGTGAGAGCCTGCATCATAGGAGTTTTTTGGTCAGAGGACCCAAGGATAGACAGACAAGAGAGACACAGAGAGAGAGATAAATAAATAAAGATAGATCAATCCTGGCTCTTCCACTTATTGGTCATATGAAATTTAGTAATCTAGTTAAGTTCTTTAAGCTTATCTCCAAAATGGAAATGACAGTAATATCTAGCTCAGTGTTTCTGGAAAAAGTAAACAAAATAAAAATAAAGCATTTGGCATATTGACCAACTGCACAAATAGTGCTTAGCTACAGTGACAATTATTATTTTACAGTAACACGGCTTTTATTAGCTGTAGTGTTTTTTGTTTTGGTTTTTTTTTTTTAACAATGGGGCATTCTGATTTAGCCCCTTTGTAGGTAACCCAGAATACTAGTGGTGGATCATTTTTGGTGATAGATTCATGGTGAATTCAATAATTGAAATATATTTAGTGCTTTACAAGTGCACTTTTCTCATCTATAATTCAATCAAAAAACCAGTAATAATCAGGTAAAATGAGAGTTGGCATTGAACAACTTCATTATTCATTATTTCTCTAACATCAGCCTTTCACATCTGTTCTTGGTTGCATTGAATATAGTGCATGAATGATACTTAGTTTGATTAGTGTCTATTCTTTTTTCCTAAGGCTTCATCAAAACATTTGTCCAATATCAATATGAATTTCTCTCTAGCTCTTTCTTTTTGTTTTTGTACAGAATTTAATCTTGATCATCCACACACAGTTTAATTTTCTGAATCACCAGATCTTCTTGTCAAAAGTCCCAAATCCAGTGAAATAATAGATCATCAATTCCTATTGTGAAGAGACTGTATACATGAAGTAGTTTTAATTTAGAAGTTGGTTTCTGTTAGTGGGGGAGAGAAAGTTCCTTTATCTTTTTTAGTTCCTGGGTTATGGTTGACATGTACACAAATGCTGGCAAGAACAATGTTAAATGTGGAAATTTGGAGGCAAGGAATTGTTTTATTTCACTAATATTTTTCCTTTTTAATTGTGAATAATGAAAACTAATGTTATGCTATTAGAACAATGGTTTTAGCAATAATTTATAGTATAGTATGTAATTGTTTTCATAATTTTTTTCTTTTTAATTTGGAAATCAAAAGTAACAATTTCATGTTCACAATAGCTTATAAACAAGGTAGCTATAAACTACAAGAGAAGAAAAGTTAAAAATAAAATAACTTTATATAATTTTTATACATTTTATATATCATATGCTTTAAAAAGTTTTATTTTTAATAACATATCAATAATTAAGATGTGTTTTACATCTTCTATCATAGATTAATCAGTTAAAATTCAGTCAGACCACAAGAACATCAAAATCTGTAATGATGATATGCAAATTAAAATACAGCTTCACAGAAATAACTTTTCTAAGTCCAAAGTCAAAGTTCTGAAAATCTGAGGCAAGACAGTAGAAACTAGTTTTAAATTGTTATCATACGACAGTAAGTTATGGACTAAAATTGAACATATTTATTCTTTTAACATATATATTTTTTAAATATTTACTGTGTCCCAGAACACTGCTCTAGGAGTAAAGGATACTGTGGTGAAGTGAAATTTGGTTTTGTTAAAAACATCTTTTTAGATAAAAAATAATTTCCGACATATAATTTTATTTATACATTATAGCTATCTTGTCTTAATTACTCTAGTTAAACTATATGGTGTGATTAATATAATTCAGGCACTGAACTGAGTATCTTATTTATATGAAACCTTCTCACAGCTCTTAGATGAGCAGGATTGTTTTGCTAATTTAAGATGAGAAAAGTGAGTTTTGGAGAGATTAGATAATAGGATATATTTTGCCCAGTTAAAAAGAGGAAAAACTTTTAATTTCAATCCCAAGCTATTTTCACATGAAACTGTATAAATACCTTCATTTTCAAAGTTACTATATGGATTAATAAAGAGAATTGTTATTTGTTTGTTGTTGTTCTGATGAGATGTGAACCAATGTGACCCAATGTAGCAAGGTCCATGCTTGAGAACTCTATTCAAATTCCTACAAGTATTGAATCCCCAACTCCCAAAAAGAAGTTAACCAATTCTAATGCCTGTAGTCTTCTTTCTACTTTTATTGTTCCTCTCTTTTTGCTAGGGGTTCTAGCTCTACCTCTTCCTACTTATTTCTCCAAATGAAATATTTTGAAGGACGTCATTTCTATTCTTGAAAGATTGTTAGGCTAGTTATATAACCTATTTCCAGGCTACTTTCTTGTCTGATCTGTGACTAGAACATGCCAATTAAATTTGAATTTCAGATAAACAACAAATACTTTTTAAACATAATTGTATTCCATATATTATAGTTAAACAATGCTGTATCTGAAATTTAAATTGCACTGGGTATACTGTATTTTATAAGAATCCTAGTCCTGTGAAGTGTGCATTCAGAAGTAGACAAGCCTAATGGTCAGGTTGTCAGATGGAGTGATTACTGGGTGATCAGCTTGTAGCAAGTTTCTTCTTGCCACCACATCTTTATTGAATGTGCAGCCAGTATCCCTTCAGATGATCCCTGGGGAATTATCCTGGAGTTGTTGTTCATGAATCCATATAGAATGCCTCCTCTTCAACCAAACGTCTTAGACGAATTGATCATAAGCATGTGTGAAAGTTTTACTAACAACAGAACCATCAAGAAGACTAAATAGTAAGATAACTTAACAAAAATATATAGGGAAAGAACTTAAATAACCATGAAGTAATGGTTTATATAAGATCATGAGGATAGACCCAAGCTGTTAGTTTATATGGCAGGTTAGAAAACTATCCTACCTTTATCATGGTGCGAGTTATCATACATGTTGGAGGCTTCACCTGTCGTTGCCACCTCAGGCAACCTGTGGATCATTAATGAGAAATAACAAGCTTATAAACCTGTGGCTCTTAATAAACTGTAATAAGCAACAAATAATACAGAACAGACCTCTGGCTGTTGATCAGAGATACTGAGCAAGAAAATTTTACTTTTTTTTAACAGTATCACATAGGGGCTAACTAGTAAAGTTACAAATTTCTTTCTTCCTTTTTTATTTCTGTACCAGTTATATATTTCTTTCTTCCTTTTTTTCCCCTTCAGGAAACTATCAGAAAATTCTCAAACCTAATAAAATTTACCAAGTCATGTACTCTTGCTGTTTCTCAGGTTTGAAAAAAGAATTTTAGGGATGCCTGGGTGGCTTTGTCCGTTAAGCGTCTGCCTTCTGCTCAGGTCATGATCCCAGGGTCCTGAGATCGAGTCCCTCATCTGCTTCTCCATCTGCCTGCCACTACCCCTGCTTGTGAGTGCTATCTCTCTCTGGCAAATAAATAAATAAAATCCTTAAAAAGAAAGAGAAAAGAATTTTAAAATTTATAGTGAACAGTAATACAAGTTGAAATATTTATTACCCTAAGCATCCTGGAATTGTACCGAAGTTGTATGGTCTTGGGCAAAGAATGGTAGACAAATCAGGCCTGGGTCTACCTTGTTTATACCCATAAGAGACAAAGGCCTTAAGTCTTTAGTATAAGACCTATGTGCATGGTTCCTCACTCTTAATTCCTCCTTATTCTTTCTCTTTAAACATTTCCCTCCCTTTAAGGACCTGTCTATATTATTCTTGCTACCAGTTCCAAGTATCATTTCTCAAAAGAGTCTTAAAGTCCTTGGTTCTTTCTTTTTGCTAGCAAATATTGCCAATTTTACAATACTTCCTTCTCTGTGTAGTTTTTGTAGCTCTGGTTATGATGTAGAAAGGTGACCTCCATTTCTGAGGATAGTATCAGAGAAAAAAGTATCAATAACGTCTCTTATCATCAATAAACATCTCATTTGCCTCTTTTCTTTGAACAGGAATTGCTCTTTATACACTGGGGTTCATCTCCAAATAATAGAAGTTTCTGCTGGTCAAACACATCATTTTTTTTTTTTTTTGGAAGCTAGAAACAGGAGCTTTATTCTCTAGTGTGCATATAGCAAGTTCCTTACACAATCAAGGAAATGGTTTCTCTTTCAGACATCTGACTCTTTTATCAAAAGAAAATCCGTCCTGCTTAGTCCTACTCTGGACAGAAGTTGCCCTGAGCAGTGTCACTGACCCAAGCGAAAGGCTAATGGGGACAGGTATGGGCCCCCACCGTGGAACAACCCCCCCCCCATGCCTAGATGTCCTAGGCCTGATGGGACAGCAGGAAGGGGGTGCAGCACAGAACCACGCTCCAAAAGACCCCATCCCTCTCCCCACGGGGCTGCAGACTCAGTCTGGGAAGAGCCAGAGGGACAGGGAGAGGGATATGGCACGGGCCTGCTGGTCTGGGCCTCAGTCAGTGCTCGGCATCCATGGCATCCAGATACTTGGCTTCAATGATTCGGGGCAGCAGGTTGTAGTGGATGGGGATCATGACAATCATGATGAGGGGGAAAATCATCTTCATGTAGGGCAGGTTGTTCATGCCGAAGGCACAGAGCAGCAGCAGCTGCAGGACCTGCAGGCTGGTGAAGTAGTGGATCTTCCTCTGGGGCACCCTCCGGATGTAGTGGGTGGGCGGGTACAAGGCCTGGTCCTTGAGCAGCAGGGCCACGCGCTCGAAGAGTTGGTTGCCATTGATGGAGGTAAGCGTGATGTGGAGTAAGAGGCCGTAAAGCACGGGCTTGGGGATCCACTGCAGTGGGAAGGGTAGCAGCAGGAGGGAGAAGCCCATTGAACAGAAAACCCAAACTTGCGGGACTCTGAAACAGCATATGGAATTATGGAACAGCCCACAAGTTCCTAAATGCCTCTACTCGGTCCAAATATCTTCCATTGCAAGTGAACTGTTAGCATTCCTATTGGATGTAACAAGAAATCAACATAAATTTTTTAAAACAAAATAAATGAAATTCTAGTTTTCTGTGCTTCCAGTTGGTTTTTTTTTTAAAGATTTTTTTTTTTTTATTATTTATTTGTTTGTCAGAGAGTGAGCACAGGCAGGCAGAGGCAGAGGGAGAAGCATCAATAACGTATCAATAACATCTCTTATCATCAATAAACATCTCATTTGCCTCTTTTCTTTGAACAGGAATTGCTCTTTATACACTGGGGTTCATCTCCAAATAATAGAAGTTTCTGCTGGTCAAACACATCATTTAACAATCATGTAAACAGGTTTTTTTTTTGTTTTTTGGAAACAGACTTTCTGAGAGGTGAAAATCTTATAGATTATGTTCTAAGCAAGGTGCTTGCTAACAGAGAAGAAAAGACAAAGAAGTCAGTGGATTTCTTTCAAGGTGTCCTCTCTTTTATTACTAAGAGCCAAGGGAAATAGAAACACATTTTAGCCTTAATCATTTCATTTTGTTGTAATTGCAAAATGTTTTATTCTTTTTCACAAGGCAAGTGTGTAATAAATTATTAATTCAAATACATATTAACATGTGCAGGACATTCTGGGGTTGGAATAGAAATAGTGATAAGTTTGAATAATTTCTTGAGTTGGGCTAAAAGCATGAGGAGATTGGAAATTAAAAATAAAAATCTAAACTATATAGCCACAATGATACATTTATTGATGCACAAGGTTTTTAGTTCTCAGATTTTACTCACAAGAAATAAAATTGTTGGGGCGCCTTGGTGGTTCAGATGGTTAAGTGTCTGCCTTCGGCTCAGGTCATGATCCCAGGGTTTGGGATCGAGCCCGCATGAGACTCCCTGCTTGGTGGGGAGCCTACTTCTCCCTCTGCTGCTCCCCCTGCTTGTGTTCTTCCACTCTCTCTCTCAAATAAACAAATAAAACCTTAAAAAAATAAGATTGTTACAATATGACTTAAAAAACAATCTGAGGGGTTTGAAGTGGCCGGGGGGGCGGTGGGAGGTTGGGGTACCAGGTGGTGGGTATTATAGAGGGCACGTCTTGCATGGAGCACTGGGTGTGGTGAAAAAATAATGAATACTGTTTTTCTGAAAATAAATAAATTAATAATAATTTAAAAAAATACAATTTGTTTTATAGTAATTACTATAATGTTAATACTATATATTTTAATTTATAATTCATGTTAATTACAAGACTTAGTTTTGCCTCAGTAAATTCGTAATGAACATTTACTATGCAGAATGTAAGTGCTTTGGTCATGTGTTCAGAAAATTAAAAAATATCAGATTTATTATATATTTTGAAATATTTATATTAACCGATCATAGCACTGCATATCTTTCGATGGTAGCTGCCTCTCCCACTAGTAAAGTGTAAAGATAGAATATGTTAGATAAAACTCTTTAAGTAGCACCCTATAAAACACAAGGCAGTGGAGGCTAACAATTAAAAATATGGATGCCTGGGTGCCTGGATGGGTAGTCAGTTAAGTATCTGCCTTTGGTTCAGGTCATGATCCTAATGTCCCAGGATTGAGTCCACTCCTGGCTCAGCAAGGGAGTCTACTTCTCCCTCTCCCTTTGCCCCTCCCCCTACTTGTGCATATTCTCTCTTTCAAATACATAAATAAAATATTTTTTTAAAATGTGTTGAATAGTGTTGAATAGAAGAGAGTTAAAATTCCTGCTCATTATCTTGTTGTGTAGTATTCTATAAGGCATTTAACTTTTTCTAAACCTTTGTTTCTGAATATTCACAATGGGATAATAGTAATTTTGCACATTGAATTAATACTATATTATAGTATTACATTGAGGATTAAATAAAACAGTGAAAGTGCTACTTTAGTAGCTCAAATACAGTAAGCATTGGCTAAATATTAAATAATGATACTATTACCTGTTACCTGTTGTTACTGCATATATGAAAATTATTTTTAAAAATTTTTATGTTTACCTTTTTCTAAGTAGCTTAAAAGTGTACATTTTAAAGATTTTCTTTTCAGGCATCAGTCCAACCTGTGAGGTGGGGAACTTCTTCATTTACTCAAATTTCAATTGTCTATTAGCTTTAAAAGATGGTTGACCTTTTAAATGTTTTCTGTGTGAATTTGCCCCTTTTCTATCACAAACCTATCACTGTTGTCTCTGTTTTCTCATGTCTAGCAAATCAGTACTATCCAGTAGAACTTTCTGCAATGATGGAAAGGTGCTAGATCTCTGTTGTCAATACGCTAACTTCTAACCACATGAGGGTATTCAAATTTGAGTTAATTAAATTTAATACAATTAAAAATTTAGTTTCTTAGTGATGTTGGTGACATTTTAAGTTCTCAAAAGTCATGTTCAACTATTTGTCTACAGCCATTTTGGAAGGTGCAGTGACAACTAGTTCTGTTGTCTCCAATTTTTGTATAAATAAATCCATCACACAGACTAGTCCTAGTTTAATATTAATAATGAGTAATTTGATTACATTATTCCCAAGCTCGAAAACTCTTTGATTAAAAGCATACTCCTAAAAATATATAATTGCATGAAAAAATTTCACATTAGACATAGAAAATACCAATTTATGAAATGACAATAGTCTAAGTTTGAAAAGTTGTTACCTATATTTTCCTCATGTGTTTGTATAGCTGTATAAAAACCCTCCTAAAGTGAGAAGTTTTTATATTTAATTAAAAATGATTTACATTTCATTCTTTTCATTTACTGCCTTTCAAGTTCTTTTGAAAATACTTTTCTTTTTTTCTGTTGGTCATTTCATCCTCAGATTATTTGTTTTTCTTAGTAGTTGAGGTAGTTTACACAAGCCTCACTGACATAGATGGTGTCTTTTGAAATTATGGTGTTCAGTAATAAGTATGGACCCACTGAGGTGAACTGGAAAATACCAAATCTCATGGAAATTTCTTTTCCTCAGACTTCCTTTTTGAGAGAATATGTTATGTATTTGAAAGATATATTCTCAAAAGCAATATCAAATGGTGATGCTGTGTGTTGCATATTCAAGCAAAAAAGAGAGGTGCTAAACGGCATTTAAAGGAAGGTTGTTCTAATTAAAGAGGTAGGGTTTTAGCAAGCCATACTGAGTTTTGACATCATTGTTCAATTGGTAGGAGTTGGGGACAGTACTACAGGAAATTTGACTACTCATGGGGGAAGAATGTTTAGATAGGGGAGAAGACTTCAGAGTTTTATGGCTGAGAAGGACAATTGTGAAATAATAATAGAAATAACAATAGTAATAAAATTAATTCTGTTAATTAATTATGCCTTTCAAAATGAATTTTTAATTATAGGGAAATTTATTTACATGGATTAACACTGCCCATTCCCCTTTCCCCCAAACATCAGTTTTTTACACAATCATCAGCCACTTCTGTAATGCTCATTTATGTATTTGATTAAGAGAAATTTGGGAGCTGAATCTCAAAAATATGTTGACTGGATATGAATTGAAAAGAAAAAGTTCATATAGTTATAGTCACCTCATAGTATTTGGTTTACAATCGAAGACCACCTTTGTGAATAACACATAGGACTGAATTTGGGGAGAAAGTAATTGATATTGCATTGATGTTGTAGTAGACATTTTGATTGTTAAGCATTCAGTTTTCCTTCTTCTTTTTAGTACAGACTGATTTTGTTTGGATGTCTTCCACTTCCCCAGAAAAATTTAAGGCAAGGTGACACCTTCTTCCGCTCTGGGGGCAAATCATATTTGGTATAAGATAATATTTTTGAGCTGGTTTTCTTTGTTTGTGGTTTAAGAATGACCATTTGAGGGGCGTGGGTGCCTCAGTGGGTTAATCCTTTGCCTTCGGCTCAGGTCATTATCCCAGGGTCCTGGGATTGAGCCCCGCGGGCATCAGGCTCTCTGCTTGGCAGGGAGACTGCTTCCCCCTCCTCTCTCTGCCTGCCTCTCTGCCTACTTGTGATCTCTCTATGTCAAATAGGTAAATAAAATCTTAAAAAAAAAAACAAAAACAAAAACAAATAAGAATGACCATTTGAGCTGATTCTGGCCTATTCTGGTTTTCTGGGAAAGGATTCCTCTTCCCCGAGGAGATACTAAAATGTAAGATTGTTTGTTTTTATAAATAAAGAATGTCTGGAATTGCCTAAAAGTTTATTTGCAATCACTCCATCAACGTTACCTGAAACCTGATCAGGCAAAACTTAAACACTGAGGTTGGAGTATAACAAAAAAACAAGAAGACCCAGAAAGGATCTCAGGTCATGGGAAAGAACATCACTGAGTCATTTATCACACCCAGCCTGGAGCCACCTACTTATGGATTTCACTCTAGTCGAGGTAATAGATTTTCTTTTGGTTTAAGCCAGTTTGAGCTGGGTTTTCAATTACATGCAACTGAAGATTTCCTAGTGGATTCGATCTCTACTATTTGAAGTTATAGTTACCTAAACTGCTGTCATTTTATTTTTCATATGGCTATTGCTAAGTCACATATCTGCAGTGCTGTGCTGGTGACGTGAATTATTTGAATACAAACACATAAAGAACATAATTTAAAACATATTCTAATTAAATATCAACAGAAATGCAGTGCTAGCTGATGGTAAGATGTAAGATCATGTTCTTCATAATAAGACTATGTCCCAAATCTAGTTTTACAACTTTAAGAGATGAATGACTTTAATTGTGACTTGTAATTTGTGGGAACTTGGAATTCTTCATCTATAAGATAGAGGCACAATATGAATTCTTAATTCATAAGTCTATTAAAATTTATATTTTGTAGTCTAGCACAATGCCTGGCATGAAGTTTTACAATAAACATATTTTAGATACTTTATAATATTTGTTGATTTAAGTCTAGTGTGATGAAATACTTTCCTGAATTGAGGTTCTTTCATGTAATGCATTTAATCATTTTAATTAGGTTTTTAAATTTAAAATTATATTAGCTTGCAGACACATGAAAAAAATGTTCATCATCACTAGCCATAAGGGAGATTCAAATCAAAACCTCATTGAGGTACCACTTTACATCAGTTAGAATGGCCAAAATTAAGAAGACAGTAAACAACATGTGTTGGAGAGGATGTGGAGAAGGGGAACCCTCTTATACTGTTGGTGGGAATGCAAGTTGGTGCAGCCACTTTGGAAAACAGTGTGGAGATTCCTTAAGAAATAAAAATAGAGCTACCCTGTGACCCTGCACTTGCACTATTGAGTATTTACCCCAAAGATACAGATGTAGTGAAAAGAGGGCATCTGTGGAAAAACCAAGATGCCCTTCAACGGACGAATGGATAAAGAAGATATGGTCCATATACACTATGGAGTATTATGCTTCCATCAGAAAGGATGAATACCCATGATTCCATCAGAAAGGATGAATACCCAACTTTTGTATCAACATGGACAGGACTGGAAGAGATTATGCTGAGTGAAATAAGTCAAGCAGAGAGAGTCAATTATCATTTGGTTTCACTTATTTGTGGAGCATAAGTAATAACACGGAGGATATTGGGAGATGGAGAGAAGTGAGTTGGGGGAAATTGGAGCGGGAGATGGACCATGAGAGACTGTGGACTCTTAAAAACAATCTGAGGGTTTTGGAGGGGATGGAGGTGGGCAGATAGGTGAGTCTGGTGGTGGGTATTAAAGAGGGCATGTATTGCACGGAGCACTGGGTGTGGTGCACAACCAATGAATTCTGGAGCACTGAAAAGAAATTAAAAAAATAAAAAAATTTAAAAAGCATTTGAAAAAATTTTTAAAAATGTATTAGTTTATCTTCTATAATTTCAAGCACATCATTAACTTTTCAAAAAGGATCAGTTGGGAAGAACTACTAACAAATACATGAAGGACTTTAGTTATATATCCATCAAATGATATTCTAATAAATTTCCTTCTAACTAATATTTTCCCAAATTCTTAGTGAAAGAACTTACTGAGGACACACAAGGCTTTGCTGAAATCAACAAAGTTTGTCTATAGAATTCACCTAATTTGCCAGTCTAACAACTCTATCAAAAAGAAGTTATTCTTTGTGAGCCCATGCTGGCTTCTAATGATCATTGCTTTTTCTCTCAAATGCTCTCAAAACATCTGTTTAATATCTTCTAGAAATTCACTAAGTCCTTTCATGCCATGTCAAGGGGTTCACTTTTATCTCTGCACTAGGGGAAAAGACCTGTGTTCTTACAGTTATTTTTATGTGTCTAATCTTACCTTAAAATTAAGGATTATGCTTATTTATATGCCAGTCTAGAGAAGCATGAATCATATCACTCATTAAATATTACATAATTTTAAAATGACAGCAATTAAAATATTTCAAATAGGTAAGTTAAATAAGCATTTAATTATGAAACATTACTTTGTATAGGGAGATGGGGATAAGTAAGTGTGAGGCTATATTTAGGGAAACTTATTAAGAGTTCATTGAAAATTTATAGGTAACAAGAAATGGATACCTGAATTAAATGATGGTGGGGACCTAAAAGGTAAAATGGAATGAATAGCTAGCTGGATAGGTAGATCAATAATGTGTGTGTATACATGTATGTATATGCCTATATCTACATGATGGAGTCGATTAGAAAAATGCAGTGATATCCAAGTTTTGGGCTTACCTATGTCCCTTTTTTAGGGCATTTAAATTAGTAAAGTCCCCCAAATGACTAATGGTGTAAGTACAATAGAAGGTTATTCCTTCCTCATGAAATGGGATTGTGTGGGGCAGCTTTCTTCAATACAGTCATTCAGACCTCTAAACTGACAGATTTTTCTGATTTCCAATTTTTTTTTAAAGATTTTATTTATTTATTTGAGAGAGAGAGACAGTGAGAGAGAGCATGAGCGAGAAGAAGGTCAGAGAGCGAAGCAGACTCCCCATGGAGCTGGGAGCCTGATGTGGGACTCGATCCCGGGACTCCAGGATCACGCCCTGAGCCGAAGGCAGTCGTCCAACCAACTGAGCCACCCAGGCGTCCCTGATTTCCAATTTTTAACAATCAGTTTTGTCTCTTTCCTTCTTGCTGAAAGAAAAGTAGGACAAAGGAGCATGGGGATTGTTTTGGAAATAAATGGAGTATATTACTTACTCTCCTATTACATCCACTGGAACTCAGTCCTATCACTACATCTAAGAGCAAGGAAGGATGAACATATATTTTAACTGTATTTCAATAATAAGGAGAGGAAAATGAATTTAGTTGAATACATTTCTTTAATATGACCATTAAAATGGAAAGGAGATGCACTAAAGAAGGTGTTAAGGATATATGAGTTCATTTTGGAGCATACAGAAATATCCATTAAAGGGACAAAAATACAATACCTGAGTTCAAGTGGGAAGTTTGCGTGGAGTTGCAGATTTGGAAATCATTAGTTTATGGGTGACTGAAGTCATGAATTAAAGGTATTTTTCTTTTTTTTTTTTTTTTTTAAAGATTTTATTTATTTATTTGACAGAGAGAGATTACAAGTAGGCAGAGAGGCAGGCAGAGAGAGAGAGAGGAGGAAGCAGGCTCCCTGCAGAGCAGAGAGCCCGATGCGGGACCCGATCCCAGGACCCTGAGATCATGACCCGAGCCGAAGGCAGCGGCCTAACCCACTGAGCCACCCAGGCGCCCAGGAATTTTCCAATAAGAATGTAAAATTAGATTAAAAGAGAAAAACAAAAGATAGTAGAAAAAGCCAATAATTAAAAGTGAAAATAATTGTATAGTCAGAGAACTCTCAAGTGGGAAGGAAAATCAAAGGAAAATATTAGCCAAGAGACAAGAAAGTTGGCTTCAATATCAAATACCATGGACATATTAGGTCAGATTGGGATTGAAGTGTATTCCCTGCTTTTGGCAATAGTGAGACATTTATGCATTTTAAAAAATCATTGTCAATGGTGTTATAAGGGAAAGGGCAGATTAAAAGTTTAATTATTAGACAAAGAAGACAAATTGTAGTGAGAGGGTTGAGAAAAGGGCAAACACTTTTGTTCTTGATTTTTTAGTTAAAAATGAAGCATCCTAAGCAATTTTACACATTTAAAAAAAAAGAAATTATTAGGTATGAAAATGATTTAGATATAAGTACCAGGGTATGGACTTGTACAGGAAAATGGTCTTCTCTATCTTCAAATAGTTAGGAAAGATAGAAACCTCTATCTGTTAGTACTCTGAGATATACATTGTAGGGTTTTTAAATTTGGAATGACTTAAATAGTTTGAATTTTATTTAAAAATTAGTTAGAATTAGATTTTATAGTCATGCCATTTATCTATTTCATTCATTCTTTTTTTCAATAACTTCAGTCAGTAGTCATGTATTAAATGCTTACATGTTAGTTATGAGCTAAGTTTTTCTAAGAGGACCAGAAGAAATAGAACAGAAAGTACTTCAAATAAAATTATAGAGTTACAGTTATGAGATATAGATATTAAACAGTGATATAGAAACTGACCTATAGAATGCTGACATTAATATGAGTTTGTTATATTTTCCATAATATTTTTATTATTTTTAACATACTATATATTTATAATGCTCACATAGGATTCAAGTTATTAAATTTTTCAGCCATCCCATATAGAGCGCTTATATATATCTTGTTCATTAAAATACAATTACACTCACTGTAGGAAAGATAGAAAAATAGCTAATTTTTGGGTGTGAAACTTAGAAGTTCCCACTTTTTGTAGTTACCTGGGATAAACAACATAGTGAACTTGGTTCTTTCCACTCCAGGATGTATTGACTTAAATTACATTAAATGGGGAGAAGGAAGGATTTTAAGAATCATAATTAGTGAGGTGTCTGGGTGGCTCAGTGGTTTAAAGCCTCTGCCTTTGGCTCAGTTCATGATCCCAGGGTTCTGGGACTGAGCCCCACATAGGGATCTCTGCTCAGCAGGAAGCCTGCTTCCTCCTCTCTCTCTCTCTGCCTCCCTGTCTGCCTACCTGTGATCTTTGTCTGTCAAATAAATAAATAAAATATTTAAAAGAAAAAGACTCACAATTCGTTAGATACCTTCATGATCATCTTGTTTAGCCATATTCCTCAGAATTTTGGGGGTGTACTGAAAGATCTTGGGGGAAAAATAGCTTTAGTCTGTTTCTGGGGGAAAAATAGCTTTAGTCTGTTTCTGATGTAAAATCAAGAAACAGAGAAGGGATGGCTTCTTGTACACAGAGGGACCTTGGAAGTGGTACTTTCTCTCTGCCCCACCCCCCCGGTGGAATCTGACTGAGAAGAGAATTGGACTCCTAAAGAAGCAAGTATCAACAATAGCTTCCCAAAACTAAAATTATGGTAAATTGGCATGGTGTGCATAATGATGATCCTTATTAAACTATACAGTACCTGCTTCTAACCTCTTATATTTTTTCTTACCTTCCCCACATATGCTGAACTCCACTATTTCTTCACGTATCTTAAAGAATGTTAAGGTTTTATGACTCCTAGGTGTTGGAGATTCTGTGATTCAACTTCTCACCCAAAATGAGAATTATATCCATAATATTCCTGCAATGAAAGGCCAAACTGGGCAATGGTCAATCACAGTTCTTCGTTTTCCTGAATGTCCTCAGAAATATTATGGCAAAAGACTCACACCATTTCTAAGAAACACCTCTAAGACAGGAAAGAATATTTAACGTCTTCAAAATTATTTTAGAAACCAAAACAAGTAGAACACGGTACATCTAGGGACAAAGTTTCTACCTGGGAGTTATGATCACTAAAGGAGCCTAGAATTCTAGTCTCCTGGTAAATTTACTGTTCAAGTAACTTTCAAGTTTAGTATTGGTAGATTTATAATATCCCAATCGTTAATATGATCCCAAAGTACAGTTTTAATTTTACTAAATCAGGCAACACTTTAGTTTCCACCTTTTAAAATCAAATTTAATAACAGGTAAGTAAATGGAAATATCCATCTTAGGCAAAAAAGTCAGAGTTCCTCCCTGTGACAGGAACCAATAGCCATGACAACAGAGTGTTTCTTTTAATTATGCTTAAGTAATGCTAAATCTCTAGCCAAAAACTAGGATTACAAAGATTTAAGAATTCAGAAAAAAAAATTGTTTCTGATTTTACTGAGAATTTTTTTTTTACTAAGATGTGGCTCAGTATTAGACATCAATATTTTAACTGACAATTAAATACTAAACTTTCTTTTTACAAATAAAACAAATAATCTGTGAACAAACTGAGAAATACTTAGCTTAATATGTATTCAGCAGTTATGACTGATAGTAAAATAAGAAAACCTAAAATATACAAGCAAAATTATGCATATGTTCTCATATGCATAGATATTTTATTTATAATCCATTGATTTATATTCATAGTTAAAATATAACATGAATAAAATATTTACTTATAGATGTAGTTATAAATTTATGGGATGAAATGAAAGTAAGTTTCCAGTGTCTACCAAAATATCTTCTCTAATAATTTTAGAACACATTACACTGGAAAATCTAGTATAAAAACTTATAATATAAAGGATAAAACTTTTACCCCCATGTTTACTTGCATTGAAAATGAGAAATTTAATAGTAACTGGAAAGTGATGGAAACATATTTTACTTATTAGCAGATAGTATGCCAAGGAAATAAAACTGTCCCTGTTTAAAAATGACTGTGGAAAATGGGACAATTTGAAAGGGAAGATAATTCTTCTTTGTAGTTAATAAAGATCAATGTGTCAAGATAGTCACATAGATAGATACATGGAAATTTTATAAGGATATCCACTAGATAGATGTTTAAAAAATATACACTTCCATATTTATATCTCACAACTTTTAAAAAATTTCCATCATATTCCTCTCTCCTGCTATACTGTTGTAACACCTATATCCCTTAAAGCTTCTGTTCCATTTCTCCTTACCCTCCATTCTCTTTTCTACTTTAAGTCCTCCTCCCCACCCTCCCAACATCTGAGCCTCTTCTGGGGTCAAAACTACTCTGGGCTATCATACAGAATCTGACAACCCTCTCCAAATATAACTCCTCATTCATAGTTTAGCTTTAAAATATGACATTTATTATGCTTGTGGAAATCAAGTACCGAGATTCACTATTCAAAAAATAGCAAATGATAAAAGGTTCTGCAGGAAAGTTGTAAGGAGGAGGGTATAATCAGCAAAATATTTGATAGAACCAAGCAGGAGAAAAGGCACTAAGATGGTGATGTTTCAAGGCAGTTGAGTTTTACAAGGCATTCTAATGAAAAAATATAACAAATTCAAAGGTTTTTAAATTGTATCCAAAAAAAGGAGGGATATGTATGCTTCTTGGAGCTAATGATTGAATGTTGATATGTGACAATGAGAAGGCAAAACCACTCAACTCTATTTTACTTGTCTTCTCTGTCATTGTGAGTGATGTATGAACTAAAAAGGATGGAATGAATATTATTTAGAGGGATTTAAGTTCAAAGTGGGGAAAAGCTTCTAATAGTCACTCTAAATAGTTCAGCTCAACTGGCTCAGATGAAATATATCCCAAACAAGGAAGGAATTTGCCCATGAGACAGACCACTGTAACCGATCTCTCGCATTTGGAAGTGAAGAAAAAGTGGTAAAATATTAGTAAATGTTTCTCAAACTACTAATAGTAATAACAATGTAGAGAGTAAGATGAAGAGAGGCAAAGACAAAGTTTGCCTAGTGATTGATTAGTGTCCTAAATGTTGATCTCAGACCAAATCCAGGACTACTTTTTAAAGAATAGCTTATGGAAGAGTAACAGCTGTTCAACACCAACATGGAGTCACTGGAAATGAAATATGGCAAAATGTCTGGTGATCTCCTTTCAGGGCAATGAATGTTTCTTGATTGGGTGTGCCTGCCAAAAATAAGGTTTTTTCTTCTTTAATTTCTTCTTTTGAAAGTCTAGCAAGGCTAAAGATCAGCATAAATCTATCAACACAATGTACCTCAATTTCAGGGAAGCATCTTTCATGAATTTGCATGATGTCCTGGAATAAAGAATGAAACATGAATTGTGGCATGATGAGAGTAGTGAGTAAACCTAGTTAACATATAAGAAATAGAGATTCAGACATACTACAACTAACCAAACCAGGTTATGGTTAGTCTTACACCATTTTGAACAAGTAAAGCTGGGAGGAAGAGGACAAGCTACAATCATGAATGGAAAGCAGTGGGACAGAATCTAGAGAAGCAGAAAGAACAAGGTACCCACAATAGATCCAATGTTGCCATCAGGGCAGAGTGAGTACTCAGACACAGAACTAGTGTAGAGAGGATAAGCATAGCGTGAATAGAGAATAAACTTGGTTTTTATACTTGCACTAAAAGTATAAAAACTTGCCAGATCCCAGATCTGGTGTTGTGTGTGTGTGTGTGTGTGTGTGTGTGTGTGTGTGTGTGTGTGTGTTTGATGAGGTACTGGAATGTCTTAAAAGTCTGAGCTTCTAAGGGCATAGAACTTCAAAGAAAATCCAGGTAACAAGTCATGTGTCTAAAGACTATTACAATCTGTCATAATATGAAAAACTGTCAATGCTCTCTTGGTTAAGTCAGACTTTCAGAATCAGTTTTGAGGATTACAAATAATGGTAGGTATTTGGGAATTAGGAAGCAGCAAAATTTCATTTAATTTGCAAAAGAATGTAGTTATTAGATTGCAAACATGGTGATTTGTTATGGAGAGAGATACTGGGAAGAACCAAGAGGACTTTACTATTACCAAATAAATGATGATGATTTAAAAAAAAAAAAAGTATTGGTAGCAGCAGCTTAATAGTATTACTGCTAACAGTAATCTGGGTTTCCAGTCGGGACTTTGTACTCAGTGAAGAGTAGTAGGAATATTAATTAAAGTAACTACTAAAGAAATGAATTTAGTTAGAAACTTAGCTCTTTGGACCAACATGAAGACAAAATTCAATAGAGTGTATTAATTTGGTGCCATCTAGGGATCCAGCTGTCATTCTTATATGTTAGCTCTAAAGCTAGGAAGAGACATAGGAAGGTAATGTGGACCAAGTAGGTAAGGAATTGAGTTATGTTCCCTGGGTTTGTAAGTTCACTTGATTTTATATTCATGTGGGGAAGAAGGAATTGGGAAAGAACATGGTTATGCATGTTGTTTCTATTGTATCTATTGTATTTGCTTCAGATATGTGCCTGAAGGGAGGGCCTGAAGCTACAGGTGAAGAGCATCAATAGTTGTAATTGCAATGAACCTAGGAAGGCTTAGGTAGATGTAGAAAAGATGGATTCCAGATCTTTTTTTTTTTTTTTTGGTGGGACTCACTCTCAGGAGTGAGTGATCTCAGGACTCTGAGATCATGATGTAAGCCCAAAATCAAGAGTTAGATGCTTAACCAGCTGAGCCACCCCAGGTGCCCCAGATCTACCACTTAATGAACTATGTGACTTCAGGCAAGTTGGAACTATTTTCAGTTGCTCATCCTTTAATGTAAAACAAAAACAAAACAAAAACAAAACAAAACCCACAAGTATTTCACTTTAATGATAAAATAAGGTCTTGTGTTGGAGATGATTCCCACACTGTTGGTGGGAATGCAAGTTGGTGCAGCCTCTTTGGAGAACAGTGTGGAGATTCCTCAAGAAATTAAAAATAGAACTTCCCTATGACCCTGCAATTGCACTCCTGGGTATTTACCCCAAAGATACAGATGTCGTGAAAGGAAGGGCCATCTGCACCCCAATGTTTATAGCAGCAATGGCCACAGTTGCCAAACTATGGAAAGAACCAAGATGCCCTTCAAAGGATGAATGGATAAGGAAGATGTGGTCCATATACACTATGGAGTATTATGCCTCCATCAGAAAGGATGAATGCCCAACTTCTGTAGCAACATGGACGAGACTGGAGGAGATTATGCTGAGTGAAATAAGTCAAGCAGAGAGAGTCAATTATCATATGGTTTCACTTATTTGTGGAGCATAACAAATATCATGGAGGACAAGGGGTGTTAGAGAGGAGAAGGGAGTTGGGGTAAATTGGAAGGGGAGGTGAACCATGAGAGACTATGGACTCTGAAAAACAATCTGAGGGGTTTGAAGTGTCACATACCCTCCCCAATGTCCATAACCTCACCCCCCTTCTCCCAACCCCCCTCCCCCCAGTAACCCTCAGTTTGTTTTGTGAGATTAAGAGTCACTTATGGTTTGTCTCCCTCCCAATCCCATCTTGTTTCATTTATTCTTCTCCTACCCACTTAAGCCCCCATGTTGCATCACCACTTCCTCATATCAGGGAGATCATATGATAGTTGTCTTTCTCTGCTTGACTTATTTCGCTGAGCGTGATACGCTCTTGTTCCATCCATGTTGTCGCAAATGGCAAGATTTCATTTCTTTTGATGGCTGCATAGTATTCCATTGTGTATATATACCACTTCTTCTTTATCCATTCATCTGTTGATGGACATCTAGGTTCTTTCCATAGTTTGGCTATTGTGGACATTGCTTCTATAAACATTTGGGTGCACGTGCCCCTTTGGATCACTACGTTTGTATCTTTAGGGTAAATACCCAGTAGTGCAATTGCTAGGTCATAGGGCAGTTCTAGTTTCAACATTTTGAGGAACCTCCATGCTGTTTTCCAGAGTGGTTGCACCAGCTTGCATTCCCACAAACAGTGTAGGAGGGTTCCCCTTTCTCTGCATCCTCGCCAGCATCTGTCATTTCCTGACTTATTGATTTTAGCCATTCTGACTGGTGTGAGGTGATATCTCATTGTGGTTTTGATTTGTATTTCCCTGATGCCGAGTGATATGGTGGGAGTTTGGGGTACCAGGTGGTGGGTATTATAGAGGGTACGGATTGCATAGAGCACTGGGTGTTGAAAAAATAATGAATGCTGTTTTTTCTGAAAATAAATTAATTAATTACAAAATTAAAAAAAATAAGGTCTTGTGTATTAAAGGACTTAGTGCAGGGCTATTATATCTTCAGATGACTAGATACATGAACACAAAGACCACATGAATTTTTTTTTTTTTTAGTGGTACACAGTGTCTAGTACATTGTAGATACCATTTGAGTATTTGTGAAATTAAGGATCTCTTTTCAAAATTTCTGAACAAACATTTGCATGAAATTATAGAATGCATGTCTAAATGTAAAGATGACACATAATTGGCCAATGCATAGAGCTTTGGAAAAGCAGCACTGCATGGTAGGAAGAATGTGGTCTTTGCAGAAAAACAAATACATGGAAGACTGGGTGCTACTGTTGGCTCCACCATGAACTAGCCCTGTGACATTGCTTAAATACTTGAAGCTTCAAGTTTTTACTTTTTGGTGGTGACTAGTTCATTGACTATATGATTAAATTATATATTTTTAGAAGTGATTATTAGTCCCAAGATTTTGTGTTAGTTTTGTATTTTTCCTGATTCTGACAAAAATAAGAAAATTTATTGATTTTAATGAATTACAATAATTCTAAAAAGAAAGATTTTCTTCTCAGTAATAGGACATGTCTCAATCATATAAGAAACTACATATATTATTAGTTATGTACATGTTTATGCATATTTATCAAACAAGTATTGGAAATTTTACCTGGGAGATATAACCTAACTGCATCCCTCGATTCTGTTTTATCTTTTTGAGATATTTAAAAATCTTATAAAATACTGGAATGTGAATATTTGTATATGTTAATATAACTGAAAATTTCACAGAAAAATAAGAAATATAGTATAAAATTTCTTATAAAAAGAAACTGAAAATCTAATGTGGTTCATAGCAATCATGACACTTAAATTCTATATTTCACTTCCTATAATGTTGCTTAGTTGTTTTGGAAGCTTTTATCTATATTATATTAGCATGACTCAATAGTTTACCTTGAAAAACTAATGTCAATTCCTCCCTTGATTTACAACAATTATTTCTGGCAAAATAAGAGTCTATGTTTACATAAAATTAAATGTACCACATCAAAGTCATCAAGAAACACTGAGAAAATTCTTTTTTTTTTTTTTTAGATTTTATTTATTTATTTGACAGAGAGAGATCACAAGTAGGCAGAGAGGCAGGCAGAGAGAGAGGAGGAAGCAGGCTCCCTGCTGAGCAGAGAGCTGATGCGGGACTCGATCCCAGGACCCTGAGATCATGACCCGAGCCGAAGGCAGCGGCTTAACCCACTGAGCCACCCAGGCGCCCCAGAAAATTCTTATAATTGAGTTGCATACTCTTTTTCTTAATCAAGTAAATCTCAAATATTGATTGGAAAATGCCTCTCCTACAGGTAGGTTTTGTTAAGTATGTACACTGACTATATTAAATAATAATTTAAAAAACCCCAACAACATTAAAACTACATGAAGGGCATGGCTTGAACTGACAAAGCTAGCAAATTTTAAGCTGACATGGAAATCAATCATTTATAGCAGTTCCTAACCATGAAGAACTCCCTTTGAAATCATGGTGACATTTTCTGCTTTAAGCACTATAGAATCTAGGCATTGAACAAGTCCAGGCCGTTCCTAGAATCTACAAAGCAGGCAGGTGTTTCATGTGTCTGGCCACAGTGGATTAGTTGAAAGGTGATGTTTCATTATAGATTCAGAATTCCTCAAGCTTTGCCACTTTTACACAGCATTGTTGACATTTGTATTAAAGAGAAATCCACATTTAAAAGTGAAGTCCTTTACAAACTGTCTGCTTTCAGTCTCTGTCTTCCAGTCTGTCCCATCTGCCACTGTGAGCATATCACTTCCCTGCCTCTGCCACTTTAAGGATCCCAACACAGAGTCAAGGCTGTAGTTACTCTTCACGAAATTGTTTCACTGAATTTTTAGCATCGGATCACAAAATAGTAATAGTAAGAATCAATAATTACTCCTAAAAAAATACCGCAAAATAATTATTAATTTTGGTAGGTGAAGGTTATTATAAACATCAATAACTAATTCTTATTGAATGATTACTTTGTGCAAAGCATGTGATTGAGTGACTTAAAATCTTTTGCTCAGTAGATGAGGGATCCCATGTCAAATTTATACTGCTATAACCCACCTAGAAACTTTGCTTTGCAGCATATTAAATTAATGTAACTTTTTCAAACACATACATGGTTAATCAGATATTCATCAAGTGCCACTTACAGTTTAAAATATTTACTATTTATAAATGAGTTTATAATCTAATTGGTAAGATAAGACAAGCTTATGAAATAATTAAAAACCAGTACCTGTGTTAAAATGTAGCTGAAGTTGCTTATTAAATGGAAAAGAAGTAGTTATATGTCTAAGAACTTGAGATATAGACCTGAGACATGGCTGCTAGACTGACAGTATGTGGTGGCATTCACTTAATGCTGGTTCATGCCTAAAACAAGTAATTTGGTTGGGAGAAACTTGATGTGTCTCTAGTTGGGTTTGAAGACTTGAGTGAAAGAAACCTGAAAGACTTAGAAACACCTGCAGAGTAGTCTTGTCTTCATAATGATAGCCAAAACTTTGGAAAAGAACGAGGACATGAAAGCTGATCACTTTATTGATATTCACGAATACCAGTAATGGGGGGGGGCACCTGGGTGGCTCAGTCATTTTAGCACCCAACTCTTGATTTCAGCTCAGGTCTTTATCTCAGTGTCATGGAATCAACTTAGGGTTTTCTCTCTCCCTCTCTCTCTGCTCTCCTACCCCCCCCCCCACCAGTTGTTTCTCTCTTTCTCTCTCTGTAAGTAAATAAAGTCCATTTTAAAAAGAATACCAATTTTTCAGTACTTTGGTTTCTGGTGATGAAGTAATGCTTTCCTAGCAGGAGATAGTTGAAGCTCATGAAGATTGGGGAAACAGATTCGTTGTCAGACTTGCCAGTGTAATCAAAGTTATTTAAATAGATATGCATGTGGAAAGAAAAATAATATCCACTTGAAATATGATGTTCTTCTAGTATGTCACATATGCAGATATACACATAGTTATGCATATGTACACACAGAGAAAGACCATATTGAAGGAGTAACCAGTACTTCTTAGAAGTAAGTAGAAGAGGGCTTTAGATTATATTATGCCTTAAGATATCTATATAGCATTTTGAAGTTCATATTGCATCTTAAGTAAGCTTGAGATTTTAACACAATATGCTTATGTAGGTATTAACAAAACTTGGCAGAGCAGAACAATGGGAAGAACAATGGACATTGTTAAAGACTTAATGTTTATGTCCCCCGAAAATTCATATGTTGAAGGCCTAACCCCTCATATGATGGTATTTGGAGATGCAGCCTTTGAGGGGTAATTAGGTTTAGATAAGGTCATGAGGGCAGGGCTCTCATATGGAATCATTGCCCTTATAAGAAAAGGTATAAGACAGCTTACTACCTGTCTCACATGTGAGGACAGAGTTAGAAGGAGCTACCTGCATAACAGGGAAAGAGCTCTCACTAAAATCCAACAACTCAGGTACACTACTCTCAAGACTTCTAGCCTCCAGAACTGTGACAGAATAACGGAAGTTCTGTTAAGTCACCTAGCCTATGGTATTTTCTTATGGTTGCCCAAGATGCCTACTATATTATTCAAAAGTAAGTAAAACAGAAGACAAACATATTGAGAACATTTATAATTTTATGCCTTGTTTTCATATACATGCTTTATGAATCAAAATAGAGTCTATGAGTAAAATAGGTGAAAATAAAGAGCATAAACAGAATTAATATCATTATGGGTTAATACTCTGCCAAAATCTGGCTGCTAGGAAGTACAACATAAATACAAAATAAATATGTTTTGAAAGACTGATATATATTCAAATTAAATGAAGATTATGGATAAAAATTCATAGGAGATTTCCAAATTAACACAAAACCATCTGTATGGAAATAATGAAGGACTTAAACTCTGTGAACATCTGTTAGAAATCTAATTCTGCTAAAAGGATGGCATCTAATAAATTTGTTATTTACCTTGTTGACAATTTCATCTTACATGAGGAAGCAAATGGGCAATTGCTGGATTCCATTCAGATGAGGGAAGAAAATTGGCTGGGGATATGAGTGTGATGGAAACCTTTCAATTAAAGTGGCTGTGCCTATTTAGAATTTAGAATATTGAAGGACAGAATTGCTCAGTAGATTCAAAGACATACTCTTGACTTTAGGAAAGCTCAAAAAGGTAAATGTGAACCCATGATCTAATCTGTAACTTTGAAGTGTTTGTGTGTTGATAGTGCTCAAAGGCTCTCAAATAAATTCTGATGATACATTTCTGCATAACTGCAATGCAGAAGTAAAGTAGGAGATAGTTAATGGATCCTAAAGGACAGTTTGGGGAAATCTGCAATAGGCTCAAATCTATAAGCATTTTCCAAAGATGAAAGGAAGGCCACAACCTTCCAAGGCAAAAGGCAAATGGAAACCAAGAAATTCTAAGAATAGAATTAAACTGCTTAAATCCAGAAGTAAGTTCAGTTAATGAGAAAAGTGCTGGTATCTGTTGTTAGAATAAGAAGAGAAGTTAATGAGGTAATTGTCATCTCTTAGAGAGAAAGGTCCGATATTCATCGATGGCATAATGAAGGCTAAATTCTCAATTCCTGAATATGTCTGACTTCTTCTGTAAGAAGACTAGTCTTTCCAATTCTCTCCTAATAATCTTCTTCACACACCAATAACTTGAGATAAAATTAGGGATTTGTCTTAGATTGGATTTCCCAGGAGCAAACACTGAGATGGGTACCACATATAAAAATGATTTTTTGGAGTATATTCACAGCCCAATGGGGAGGGAGTAGAAAAGTATTACAGAAAAGTATTTAGTTTCCCAGGGATATTGTAACCAAGTACCACAAACTGGCTGGCATAAACAATAGGAATGCATTCTTTCAGTTTTGAAGAGGAGACATGGGAGAGCTAGGTGTCAGCTGGGTTGTTTCCTTCTGAGAACTGTGAAGGAGAATCTGTTCTATGTTCTCCCAGCTTCTGTGATTTTCCTTGGCTTGTGGATACGTCACGCCATCTCTGTCTCCACATGCTCTTCTTCCTCTGTGTGTGTCCGTGCCCAAATTGTCTCTTCTTATAAAGACACTGATCATACTGGATTAAGGCCCCACACCAATGGCCTCTTTTTAATTTGCTTCCCTCTGTAACAAACCTATTTCAAAATAAGGTCATATTCTGAGGTAATAGGGATTTAGACTTCCACTTATGTTTTTTTGAAGGACATAATACAACCCATAAGGCAGGAGGAGGCCATACAAATTATCATGTCACACACAGTTCCTTGTAATCTAACTTGGGCTAAATCCCATGGGAAGCTCTGCATACACTGCAGCCTACCCTCAGAGTTCTCTTATTCAGGAATAAGAAAATGAGAGTATTTCTGCCATTGTATTATCATTCTTTGATTAGTGGCTGCCCTAGATGGACATAACTTCCCAGGCACTCCCAAATCTAGACCTAGAGTCTAATAACAAGAATCTAATAAAGGAGTGCAGAAGCTAGCTTTAAGGGATTAAAACACAGTGGGAGCCAGTATGTGTAAAAATGAAAAAGGGATTTGATTAATTGATTAATAGAGAGGCCATGGACAAACCATTGACTGTCTATTGTAAAGTGGCACATCCACACAAAAACCAAATCATCATTTAAATAATATTAAGTCTCCAGAACTGGAAGAATTATAGTATAGTATGTTTAAATATGTTGTAGTTTTTTTTTTTTAAGATTTATTTATTTATTTGACAGACAGAAATCATAAGGAGGCAGAAAGGAAGGCAGAGAGAGAGGAGGAAGCAGGCTCCCTGCTGAGCAGAGAGTCTGATGAGGGGCTCAATCCCAGGACCCTGGGATCATGACCTGAGCCGAAGGCAGAGGCTTCAACCCACTGAGCCACCCAGGCGTCCCTAAATATGTTGTAGTTTTAACCACAAAACCACTATAAATAATCCGTGAGAAGTATGAGAAACACTAAAGATTTTCCAGTATTGATAATGAGCACATGTTCTGTTTTTAAAAAGGGAATAATACATCCTGCTAAATTTGACATATAACTTGAGAGTAGTTTGAAATGAAATCAGTGTTCACAATTAGTCCACATACATTCATCATGGACAACATGAAGAAATAATTTTTCCCATAAATCTGTAGATAGTATTTCAGAGAGATTTTAGAGGACTGCCTGATTGAACAGCTTCAGTGGTGCCATTCATGTGATGGTCCTACAACAATGTAGTGAACAGCTTACATGGTCACCGATACCGACCCTATATATGCAGATATATGTAATAATTTAGCTTAACTTTAAGAGAACATTTGATAAACCTTCTAATTAATATTCTTATACCTCTTAAACCTTCTAATTAATATTCTTATGAAAACAACATAGATGGATTCATAAGTGATTAAACTCCATATTGATTAATAGAGCAGTGCAAAACTAGAAGAATATACCCAAGAGAACATAAATGGATCAGTACTCAGTTTTTACAAACTATTATCAATTTCTTGGATAAACATATTTTATCAAATTTTCTTATTTATTGGATTATTCGTCATTGAAAATTTGTATACTTACAATATGTCACACGCTATTACTGAAGCAAAGAACCATAGGTAAAGGGGCATGGTCTTTTTTTTAGGGTGCTTACAATTTGGCTGGGTATCTGTTTTAATAATAAAAATAATACTAAATAATTAAAATAATACTAAATACTAAATAAAATAGTACTAAAATACATCAGACCCTATATATAAAGTCCTGTGCGATAGACTTTGTAATGAAGGCTAAATGCTCAATTCCTGAATATGTCTGACTTCTTCTGTAAGAAGACTAGTCTTTCCAATTCTCTCCTAATAATCTTTTTCACACACCAATAATTTGAGATAAAATTAGGGATTTGTCTTAGATTGGATTTCCCAGGAGCAAACACTGAGATGGGTACCACATACAAAAATGATTTTTTTTTATTTTGCTGTAAGGAGTCCATAATTTCTCTCCATGTTTACCGTTCCAAGAAGTAGTGATGATTTTTATGGTGAAGTCTAAAGATATCCATTGGATGGTCTGTTTCTAGAAGACCAAACAATTAATAACAAAGTGGTAGGTCTTATCTGATCAAGTGCACCTTCTTTTTTGTTTGCTTATTTCTTAAGAATGTTGTGTGGTGTATACTTGGAGTTGTAAGAGCATCCCAGAGCTTCTAAGCAGGTGCTAAACGTCCTCTAGTAAGATTTAGATTAGTCAGCTTTGGCCACCTTCTCTTTAATGGCTGGTCTGTTCTACCTAGGACAAGTTTTTCCATTCCATAAAATACAAAGACATAGGATTCGGGTTTGGTCTCAAAAGGAACGGAGCAATAGAGTCTTCTGGCTTTGGACTCAGTTCTAGTATGCCTACCACTGGTATAAGTAAAAGCAATGCAGCTTGATTCATTAGGGTTTCATACTAAGGTTAGGGCAGAACTCCTACTCATAACAAAGTGTTCTTTTCTTCAACTTTTTCTGTTGTCCATGTTTTAGAGAATTCAAGAGTTAATATTGTAGACTGTGCTTTCTGGAAACTGATTCTGAGATAGGAAGTTGCATTCAGAAGATTCACTGGACAGTGGTCTTATGAGATACAGCTGTAAGGAAATGAGAATTGCTGGGCTGAACATCAGAAGCAGCTGACCTTCACTGCATTTGCAACTTCAAGCTTTACTGAATATTATAAAGCTTTGTATCTGGGATAGTTTTTATAGTTGTGCCAATTTGAGGCCAGTGATAGGCCTGGTAAGGCCTTTATTTCTCTATATCAGTCTGTTGTTGGCTATGAGTAGCTTCTGGGCCATGAAGTTCAAGGACAATTCTCCACCAAGAGCAGATCTGTGAGTCTCAGCAGTTAGTATTACCAGAAGTTGAAGTATGAGTGCATGAAATTTGAAGAGGGGCTCTGAGTGGAATACTACAGTAACCAAAACAACTGGTTTAAAATATTGAAAAGATGTATGTGTGTTTGGGGTGGCAGGATAGGAAGAGATCTATTCCAGAAAATTCCAAAGATAGAACATATATGCAACAAAAACACATTGGTTGATATTGTAGAAGAATGACTGGGTTAAAAATATGCCAAGAAAATAATATAAGACACAGTAGACTTCAAAAACTGGGGATTAATGTGGCTAGAAAAGTCAGACATTCACAGTGGAATTGTGGAAAGCCATCTGCTGGGATATATAAAGGATTGGTCCTTATAGACCTCATTCTGAATAACACAATTTAAAAAACTAATTCCTTATGCTCTTTTTAACTTCTACTTTTAGAAGAGCTCAGTACAGACCATTGAGATTTCTCAGACTACTAAAATCAAAATTTTGAAGTTATAATAAGATATATAACATTTGTCTTTTTCACATAGGGAAGGATATACTCACATATGGTGGTTCTTTCTTGTAAGAAGATACAGCAGTATCAGAAATATTCAATGTACAATAAATTTCAAAAATAGGTGTTTTTATGCTACTTAAGTTCCTAAAGTCTGCAATCTAGGTTGTTTGGTTGTTCATTAAGATTTTATTTTTTAGAGCAGCTTTAGGTTCACAGATAAATTGAGATGGCACAGAGATGTCCCTATGCCCTCTCTTCTGCCCTCACAGGTGTGTAGTCTCTCTTACTACCAGTTCACCCCTTCAGAATGGTCCATTTCTTATAGTTGAGAAACCTACACCAACAAATCATCCACCTGATATTATCCACCTAATATAGTATCAGAGACAGTTTTCACTGCCCTAAAATCCTCTGTGCTCCACCTATTATTCCTCTCTCCCCCGCCAGCCCCTGGCAATCACTGATCTTTTTATGGTTTCCATAGTTTTGCCTTTTCCAACCATTTGTATAGTTGGAGCCGTAGAGTATGTAGCCTTCTCAGATTGTCTTCTTTCATTTAGTAATATGCATTTAAGTTTCCTCCATATCTCTTCATGTCGTGACAGCTCATTTCTTTTGAGCACTGACTAATGCTTCATTGTTCTAGACATATCACAGTTTAATTATCCATTCACCTACTGAAAGACATTTTGGCTGCTTCCAAGTTTTGGCTATTAATAATAAAGCTGCAGGGCACCTCGGTGATTCAATCAGTTAAGCATCTGCCTTGAGCTGAAGGTCCTGATCTCAGGGTCCTGGGATAGAGCTCCACGTCGGGCTTCCTACTCAGTAGACAGTCTACTTCTGCCTCTGCCTCTGCCTCTGCCTCTTCCTCTGCTGATGCTCTCTCACTGTCTCTCCCTCTCTTTCAAATAAATAAATAAACAAACAAACAAATAAATAAATAAAATCTTTAAAAAATAAAGCTGCCATAAATATGTACATAAATATATGTACAGGTTTTTGTGTTGGCATAAGTTTTCCATTCCTTTGGGTAAATACCAAAGAGTGCAGATGCTGGATTGCATGGCAAGAATATCTTTCGTTTTGTAAGAAAGCACCAAACTGTCTTCCAAAGTGACTGTATTATTTTGGGTTTCCATGTTCAATGCATGAGAGTTCCTGTTGTTCCACATCCTTGCCAGCATTTGGTGTTGTATGTTTAGGAATTTGGTTCTTCTAATAGGTATGTAGTGGTATCTCACTGTTTTAATGTGAATTTTCCTTGTGACATATGATGTTGGATTATCTTCTCATATGCTTATTTGCCATCTGTATGTCTTTTTTGGTGAGGAGTCTGATAAGATCCCTGGGCCTTTATTCTTTTTTTTTTTGGGGGGGGGGGCCTTTATTCTTTTTATTTTTTCAGTGTTCTAAGATTCATTTTTTCTGCATCACACCTAATTCTCCATGCAATACAGTCTGGGCCCTTTTTTAGTTAGACTGTTCATTTCTTATTTTTGCATTTTAAGAGTTCCTTCTATAGTTTGGATAACAGTCCTTTAGCAGATATATCTTTTGCAAGTTCTTTTTCCCAGTCTGTGGGTTGTCTTCTCATTCTGGTGACACTGTCTTACATAGGGCAGACATTTTAATTTTATTGATGTCCACCTTTTCAATTATTGCTTTCATGGATCATGACTTTGGTGTTGTATTTAAAAAGTCATTGTTAACCAAGGCCTTCTTGGTTTTCTCCTATGTTATCTTCTAATTGTGTAGTTTTGTGCTTTACAGTTATATCTATGATCCATTTTGAGATAAATTTTGAAAAAATTGTAAAGTCTGTGTCTAGATCTACTGTGCGCCATTATGTATTCAAGATAACATTAGCAGGTTATATGATTTTAATTACATGAATTGAATTTATGTTTTATAAATAGGTTCTATCAAACACTCAAATGCACATGGAAATAATGTGATGAGATGACTCTTGATATTTCATATTAATTTTCCAGAATTGGACTCTTTCTGTCATTTTATTCAATTAATTTAGTCTGTGAGTGCACCTTACACTTAAACAACTGAATTTATTTTTAAGCTTTTAACAGTGATACTCTATATAGATACTTTATATAGATTGATATAGACAAGTACAAGAGTACTGTTGCTGATTTTATTTTGTCATTGTTGTTCATACCACAGAATTTTCATGCCTTCACATCATTTCATTAACAAGTGTTCAACAAATTGCATCTGCTCACTGGCATATTTAAAGTATTTTTAAATGTTGAATTATATATTTGAGCCTCTTTTGAAGAAAGTGATAGAATTACTTTTTTGGGGGGGATAAATAGGTGTGTATGTTATTGTATAAAAGGTCTTTGAATGGGTTCATAAATAAGGAAGTGGTAAATGATCACAGCAGAGAACATAATTTATCTTAGAATTTGAGGGTAGTGAAATAGAAGCTCCTACACCAAGATTCTAATTTCTTCTTCTCTCCTTTTGCTCTATGATCTCATTAGTTAGAATACGCATATCTAGAAATAGCACAATATATATGAGCGAGTGTGAAAAGGTAATCAACATGCCCAGTAAACCTTCAGATAAGAAGATTAGGTGTTCAAAAGCACCATTATTGCTAACTAATTCCAGAGGTTTTTGGTGTACCATTGACGTATATTCAGATTATTGAGATTTAAGACTACCAAATGCATAATCATGCAATTTATAAGCCTTAGAGTGCTGTATTTCTCTTCAAATTCATTTAGTTATAAACGAAATATATAAAATACTGACATACTTGTTACAAGAGCATTTTAGGTGTAATTAGTGTCATTAAGTTTGAAGTGTTACCAAACCAGGTATGATAGCTACTGGGGAGTTAGTAGACACCAATTCAGAAAAAAAATACAAATAGCCTTCAAGCACATAATTCCTGGGCTCTGCAAAATTACAGTGGTAGCAAGAGCTTAAACCTGGTATTTTAAGGATAAAAAGTAATGTTACAATTTTTTCGTATTTGTTTTGTTTTTTTTCCAATTAACTTTAGACTGATACATTTGCTGTAGAAGAAAACTATCTGCTTAGTACTAACATGACATTTTAAACAAGGAAACCTCCTTTGACAAAGCCAAGTTTGCAGTAATATAACTACAAAATTTAATAGTTAAAACTCTGTTTTGGCAAGTGGACTTAAAATGGCAACACTTACACTATTTTTTTTTTCCAATAATGATGTGTGAGGATAAGTCTACAGCAGGAAACCTGAGAAAAATAATATGAAGAATCATATTCATTTCCAAAAGTGTCTGAATGCCCTGCTGCTATCTATAAATCTGATTCTCTTTGTCAATAATATAACTAATGGTAGAGTGTCCAAACTGTGACTGAGGGTTTCAGTCCACAGCTGACTTTAATTTGCTGGCTGATTAATTGGCTTGGGTGAAGTTAGGAAATTCAATCTTTTCTACCCTTATTAAATTGCAGGAGCAGAGGGACCACTTCTAGTGTAGTGAGCAACCGTAGCAGTGGACTGCACTTGGCGACACTGGGTCGTAGTGTTTCTCTGCCTTTGACTTGTTCCAGCGGCCTGACATACACAAAAATAGTGATTTTTCTTGACTGAAATTCCTTACAAAAACAGGAACTGGCCTAGCTGAGCTTACCTTTCAACAGTGATACTATATTTTTCTTTTTCTTTGTGCAAGTACGAGGATGATAAGAGGGTAATTATGCAGGAAGAAATATCTGAGGTGTTTAAAAGTTGAAATACATTATAATTGCTAAATTATGAAAAATTTTATTGGGAAGCAACTCAAGTATATTAAAATTAAGGAAAGAAAGACAGTTTTAATATCAGAGCAGACTGATTTTAATAGGTAAAAGAAGCTATGTATGTAATAAGATTCCCTCCTGGGGCATGGAGTTGGGACTTGCAGGGGCCAGCAAATCTGTATTGATAACTACAATTATTGTGCATAAATTCTGGAAATCAAGCAGTCATTCCATAGTACCTATATTTGTAATGTGGGAATAGAAAATAGAGCAAGCCTATCCAAAGAGTACCAGGCGGATGAGGTTAATGCAAAGGGAGAGGTAGAAGGAATTTAGGCAGAAGCTGCTTTACCGTGACTGGCACCAGCCCTTAGGAGAACAGAACAATTCCTGTCCTACTGTTCATCAGAACTGGCGTTCATTGCATAATTACAATAAACTATCCCTCCCCTTCTAGAGAATCCTAAAGCAACTTAAATGAGTTTTATTTACTTTTATTTCAGTTAAAATTTTTATGGGACAGGATCAGAGGGCAAATGGCATAATGGTGAAAAGGCCTAGAGTAAGTCTTGATGAACACTAACTTTAAGGTAGAAGTAACATAAAGAAGTGTCTGAAAGGAACACGATAATAAGTAATCAGTGATACAGAAGTAAAGTCAGAGGAAGTAGGAGTCAGGGAAGCTCTGGCAGTGCACCATCCCTAGCCGAATTGTTCCATAGTCCTCACCTTGCTTTTGATACAGAAATATACTTCTCAACACATGAAAAATGATTAGGCCAATCCAGCTACAATGCATATTTCCTAGCAGATGTTTACAATCAAATTTTTGTTCCTAAGTCCCCTTATATAGAAACGCTTGTGCTGTCACTAAGGAAAAGTGGAGGCAGAGAGTGCTTCACTTTGCAAGAAAGCAGGTCAAATACACTGTCAAATACTGTTGAAAGATCACTAAGTGGAAATTCTTGAAATCACTTCTTCTATTTAACATTATGGAGATGAGAACAATTTATATTATGTTTGGGGAGGAAGAGAGATGACTGAGGTTTGAAAAATTGGAGTTCAAAAAAGTAAATGGTCAGAAATTGGAAGGGAGGCCATACAGGAACTCTGTAAGAAAGAGAGGTAGATAGGAACATTGATAAGAACATTTAGGAAGGATTATCTTTTAGAGGACAGTAGAGCAACTAATGAAATTCTTAAGAAGCCAGTGGAGGAGAAAGTGCAGGGCACAAAGGAGAGTGAATATGTCCCAGAGAAAGTTAGGTTCTGAGATGATCAGAAAGAATGGGATTCAGACCATATTACTGCTTTGATAGCTGTATGAGTTTCCCATTCAGAGTTAGAGATGGAAAGCCAAGTTGGCTATCTTCAGTTCCATCCCTTTCACCCTATGTAATCCCCACTTGGAAGAGCTTAAACTGACATCTCAACTTTTTTTTTTTTTTTTCTATTTTTTTTTTCCAATTTATTTATTTTCAGAAAAACAGTATTCATTATTTTTTCACCACACCCAGTGCTCCATGCAAGCTGTGCCCTCTATAATACCCACCACCTGGTACCCCAACCTCCCACCCCCCCGCCACTTCAAACCCCTCAGACTGTTTTTCAGAGTCCATAGTCTCTCATGGTTCATCTCCCCTTCCACTTTACCCAAAAGCACATACCCTCCCCAATGTCCATAACCTTCCCCCCTTCTCCCAACCCCCCTCCCCCCAGCAACCCACAGTTTGTTTCGTGAGATTAAGAGTCACTTATGGTTTGACCTTTTCTGGCACCATTTTTGTTGTGAAACTCCCTGGGCTATTTTACCATGAGCTATAAAACAGTTAATCTGATAAGTGCCTTTATTAAGAAAAGCAATTTCAAATTCTGATTTTATAGAGACTAAATATTTAGTAATAACTTCAGTGTTGTCACATTTTAGTGTTTTCTAACTTTTAGGTCCTTTACTATTACGTGTGTATTTTGAAGTATGCCAAGTCTGGGGTATAGCCATTTATATCTAAGTGCAGGGTGAATCCTTGGCTTAGTTTCCTCAGGGATCTTCATGTTGTCATTAATTTCTAGCGTTTACTTTTAAAATGCTGAGGTAGAATTTGAAAGACAATTTTATGTACTTGGAAATACATTAATAACTACTACACATCTTTTGACTTTTTTATTATCAGGATGTCACCAAATAAATTTTTACTGTATTTGAAAAGAACAAACATTATGTATCAATCAGGATAGGATCATTTATGCTGCATTAACAGGAAAGCCTCACATTTTAATGACAGATTATAAAGAATGTGTTTCTTGAGATGTCCTCTGCAGTCCTACTCAGGATTCTGATACAGATCTCTTTAATCCTTTTGACCTAGGCTTGACCCAGCATGCTGCATCCTAAAAAATGTGGCTCCATCTTGAAAATTGCTAATGTTCTAAGCAGAAGGAAAGAAAGCTCTGGAGAGTGTCTCGTTAGTTATTATATGCTCTGTCCTCCTCATAACTCATTTGCTGTAACAATCACATGAACCTCCTTCACTTACAACTTCCTCACAATCCAACCTTAAGGGATAATAGGACGTGACATCTTACCCTGTGTCTGGAGAATGCAGAGCTGAAAATTGTTGGTAAACAACACTAAAGGTGAATTTAACAGGTGTTTTAACAAATGTAAACACTACTATTTTTTTTAGTTTTTTTTAGTATTTACTATTTAGCATTTACTATTATTAAAATACAAACTCAACTATCTGGAAAGATCTCATGTTCCAACACATAAATATATGCATATTAATATATATTTATGCTTATCTTAAATATCCCTCGTTACCCTTTTCTTCTATTTCGGGGCATCAAGTAATTGACACATTTGTTTTATAGTGTTTCTTAATATTTTCCAATTTAATTCTGTTTTTATTTTCAACTTCTGAAACCTCTCATATTTGCTCTGATAAATTATTAAGCTATTAAAGATATGTAATTTTAGGGGTGCCTGGGTGGCTCAGTGGGTTAAATCTTCTGCCTTCAGCTCAGATCATGATCCCAGCATCCTGGAATAGAGCCCTGCATCAGGCTCTCTGCTCAGCAGGAAGCCTGTTTCCTCCTCTCTCTGCCTGCCTTTCCACCTACTTGTGATCTCTGTCTGTCAAATAAATAAATAAAATCTTAAAAAAGAAAAAAAAAAGAAGCCATTAGTCCCTTCTGATGGTTTTAAAGATATGTAACTTTCAAAGATATGTAACTGAATTTGTTTATAAACATTAAGTGTTCCCAAGTGTGTGACATTATTTTTTTGTACCAATTTGTTGATTGAACTAGTATGAAAGAATAAGTTGTGATTGGATGTTGGTATCTCATTAATATATGTGACTCAGACTTACTTTCTATTCTTTCTTTCTTTCTTTTCTTGTCTATATATCTAGAGGCGAACTTGTGTCATGTTTAATTTTTTTTGTTGTTGTTGTTGTATAATTGCTAGATACAATTACTCTCCCTTCCTGTTTCATTATATCCCATAAGCCATAGTATAAACTTTGGAATCTATTTGAAGAAAATTTGAATAAAACATTCTGTAGGATTTTTAAGGAGATGAATGAGTTAAAATAGCTGAAGAAGGGGCGCCTGGGTGGCTCAGTAGGTTAAAGCCCCTGCCTTTGGCTCAGGTCATGGTCCCAGAGTCCTGGGATTGAGCCCCGCATCAGGCTCTCTGCTCAGCAGGGAACGAACCTGCTTCCTCCTCTCTGCCTGCTTCTCTGCCTACTTGTGATCTCCATCTGTCAAATAAATAAATAAATAAAATCTTTAAAAATAAAATAAAATAGCTGAAGAAGCAGACCAAGCAATCCATTAAAAGCTTGGCGTTTATCAAGGCCAATCTACATATTCAGATTACCTGGGGCAATGCATTTCTAACACCTGAATATATGTGTGGACATATACACTAACATATACTTTTAATGTTGTGTTTAACTAATTGAAATATCCAATGGATTGAATCATATAGACTAATATGTACATCTTTTCTATGAGTATTTAAGAGTACTCTGCAATATGTGAAACAGTGATGCTAATATATGCGCTAATATATTTAGAGTAATTAGATTCTGGAGAAAAGAAAGGAGACCTGGTTTATATTAATTCACTAGCTTTGCATTGATATATGATTAAAATTCCAGTTTACCTTTTTTTTTTAGCACTAATCTATTGTATGTGGCTTTCATACATTTGAGAAAACAATTTTAAAACAGAATTCAAAATACTTAGAATTTTTAGAATACATTTATGCAAAACTAGAATAAGTTAGTAGGAAGTTTAATCCCAATTTACATTTCAGTTAGTTATCTATAAGAGAGATATTTCATATATCACATATTTGTATTTTATCTCTAACTATTTATTTGGTTCCTGCCAAAATACACAGAATTTCCTTAAATTTACCGTATATCTAAACCCACGATAACATAAATATAAATATTACAATGTATTAAAGGTTTCAGGGTCAGGGATACCTAGACTCAGCCCCATCTCCTCCAAATACTAGCAAGTTGACAGAAAATTACTTAATCATTTTGAGGGCCAGTTTTTACACTGGAGAAGAGGGATAACAGGGTTGTTGGGAGGAAAACAGTGTCATTAGAGAGATATTATATGTGAAACACAATGCCTGGTGTATAGTAGGATAGAGTACACATTAGCTCCCATTCTTACTATAAGATAGAAAAGACAGAAATACTTATTACAAAGCCCTTACTATAAATTCCTGAAAATGTCTGTAGTTGCATACAATTTATATTTGCATTCCTAATGATTAACCTAAAACTCTGGAATATAATAAAGTACTTTTTGAATCAACTGTCAGATTATTTTATTTTTGATATAACTTAGTTTCCTCATGCACTTTTCTATGTAGTAATTTTCAGTAAATATGTAACAATTGATTGCTATCAATGGCACACATACCAGCGTTGCTGCTATGATTTAGTCAAAATAACTAAATCAATGATGCTCAGCAAATGACTTAATGTCTCCATTTTCTCTTCTGAAAAATGAAGAAAATAATACATGCTGCATTAGGCAGGATTTATTTCAATTGTAAATGACAGAATCCCAACGCAAAGCAGCTTAAACAAAGTGGTCCAGTAAAGATTTTGAGGTAGCTGACTAAATCAAATGAAAAGCCATTGGAACCTGGGGTTATCTACCACCTCAAAGGAATGACCCCAAAGACACTAGATCATTTAAATTTTCTCCACTTATTTGTTTCATTGTTCCTTCTCTATTTTTTGCTGGATATGGTTTCTTCCAAAGAGAAGACCACAGGCAACCCAAGGGTTACATTATCAACCATTAGTAAGCTTTTAACATATTTCTTTTTTGGGTGAGAATAACATACTCAGGGAATGAATCAGCCTGACTTGGGTTACATGCCACTGATGAGCCAAGTGCTGTATTTATGAAATTAATAACGGCACCTAGATCCACTCATGATTCACAGAGGCTCTGACTCTTTGTGTCACTACCAAAACCCCAGAGAACTCCTATACCATGAGACATGCTGATTTCCCCAGCAGCTGCTCCAAGATCCAGATAACCCAGAAGCATTGTGAGTAGAATTTATAGTATGACCACTACCACCCACAGGGGGTTGGAAGTTGGGGGAAGTGGTGAAAAACTTCACTTAAGGAGAATTGTTTATTGTTTTCAAAGTAGTGAAAGAGCCTGAGGATGGGCAGATAATTTTCCCTTCCATCCTGTCTTTGAATTACTATTACCAGTTTTCTTGAAAGGCTGTCTGAGAGCTATTCCTCATAGCCAAAGGACCATGACTGTGAAGCAGTGGCCAACGTGGTAACTCAGTACCCCTGTATTTGCTCACACCCTCCTCTGAGACTCTGAACTTTGCCTTCACTCTCACTGGCCATTTTCAACACTACTCAATGAAGAATTAATATTTGGATGTTTCGATTCAGATTCTGTTTGTAGGGCTCCCAGGCTAAGAACAATACAAACTAAATTATTTACTTATTTATCTTTATTGCTTTTAATGTAAGCTCTATGAGACCCTTTTTTTTTTTTCAATGTTTTCTTCACTATCTCCAGTGCTAAATCTTCCTGACACATACCAGGTCCTCACAAAAATTATTAAATTCAGAATTAATGGACTCCAGTGAGATTATATGAACTTCAGGAGGGCTACTACAAAGAGAAGTGCAAAAGAAGACTTTCCTCAAGGTGCAGTATAATAATGGCAGGCCTGACGTGGTGATCAATAATTCTTCAGTAGTTTTGGAAAAATAAGACTGATTCTCTGTTGAATCTTAGCCACTTACTGAGTGTCTACTCTGTGACAAGTAATGCAAATGGTTGAAAGTGTAGTGATAGCAAGGCAGAATTTAAACCTTCAAAAACATACAGTCCAGTGTATGCATTACTTCATAGTTGCGGTAAGATTTCCTGGGGGGGGAAGGGAGGGAAGAATGCATTATCATTTCTTCATTTTCAGGAGAAAACAAAACAAAACAAAACAAAACAATGTTGTTTATGTAGGTGATTGTCATCCTCCTGATGCCTCCAGCTGGTTGCTGGGGATGGGAAGTTCACTCCAAAATAAACTACTTTGCCTAGACCACTTTGCATGTTGAAATGTTGCAGCAAGCTAAGATGGAGTAGAAACACAATTCAGCAGCTTTCTTCTCTGTCCTAGTATTTATTTCTCTTTTTCCATCTGGCAACAAGGGAAAATAAACAAAGGCAGCAGCATCTGTTGCTCCTGCTGCTTTGAATTAAGCTGACTTAGTTTAATCAGTTTGCCCCCACAAAATCCAGTGCTACACCTTTCCAGGTATTAGTCTGACCTTTAGTTTGACACTTCTGTTGGTTGAGTTTATCAGATTTTTTAAAAAGACATAAAACAGAGAGATTGTAATTAACAAGTCAAAAACGCTTCATAGTTTTGCTTCTATTGTATATGTGCATATAAGCTTAAGGTTTTTAAAATACAAATCTCCACGTTTGTGTCTATATGTAAAGCACAAGTAATAAGCCTCTGATATTAAAAGCAATGGATTTCCTGGAGATTTGTTTTAAATGATAGGCTTTTGGAAGCTTTAGTGATGGTTGTGGGGTGTTTCTCCTTGATAAGGAGATGGGATGTAAGAGAGATTACTAAATGATTTTGAGTTTAGGGAATGCACTGATTTTTATGCAGGTCTTGATATGCTTGAGCACACAAATACATCCCATAAATCTGTCTAAGTTCCCCGGAATTCAAGGGTAATGCATTTCCTCCTGAATTCTTGTAGTGATCAGCAAAACACACACACACACACACACACACACACACACACACACACCCTTCTTAAAAATGCAGCCCCAACATGGAAAAAGAGATGCAATTCCAATACATCAATCCAAAGAAGTAAGAGAAAATCAGAGTGATTTCTTCTCCTAAAATTGTCTCTAGGTATTTGAAATCTGTTCACATGATTGTAAAGCAGCATTATAGCTGTAAAATGTTTAGAAAGTCTGCCCTCTCTTTGAAATACTTAATTAGAAGACAGTTTGATAAGAAAGGTGCTATGCAATTAAACTTGTGGACCATATTAACATTTAAATGAGAACAAGCAACATCAAGATATTTAGAATAAGAAGTTTAAGAGAATTTCTAGCAAGGCTCTGACAAAGAAAGAGCATTTAGGATCTATACTTATAAAGTTCATATGCTAATTATCAGTTTCTTGCATAAAAATATAGTTAGTAAACATTGCCAAAAAAATGTTCTAATCTTAACCCTCAGTTCCAAGAACTTCAAATTCAAGCAGTATGTTTTGATCGTTAATGAACATAAAGTTTACCAAGTTAAAGGTTAAAACATACTACTGCTATAACTACCCATTTTCAGTAAATAGGCAGTTTAAAAAAAAAAATCAACATTCTGTTACTTGCTACTGTTTTTTATAGCAACGAGCAGTTGTGTTTTGGTTAAACAACATTTGTGAAATGTCTTGTGCTGATACTTGGTAAAAATGGAAATATCAACATTCTTTATGTAGGTTTTTCAAGCCATAAATCAGTCAAAGGTACATTCTGTTCTGCAGTCTACCTATTAAGTATGAATGGGCTTTTCTGATTGGTGTGACATTTTACTTGACATTGTCAAATAACAAAGACAATAATACCCATTTAAAAGTAAAACAGAATGAAATGTTCATCGTTTTTGTCAAATAGAGAACAAATGATCCTTGTAAGAATAAAGCACTCTGCTACTCTCCAAATTGTCCAGCATTCAAAAGTGCATTTACCACAAGTCATTAAAGTAATTCTGTTAGGAGTGATTTTTTGTGTACTAGTGATTTTTTAGACTTTTTATTAAGAATATGAAGTATTTTATTCTTCATACTGAAACTCGTGTGGTTATAAATCAAAGTCACTGATTTTTTTCTTAAATTAAGTTGCTTTCAGAATTCTTTCCTTGGTTCCGAATATCTTACTTTTTGCAGACTCCTAGATTAGAAGAGAACTAAAATTTGCATTATCCATGTAAGTAAGCCTCCTCTATTTCATAAATGAGGGGATTAAGTCAAAGTGAGAGAAGGGAACTTGAAAATATTCTAAGGCCTGCTTGCTCCCTTATGCCAGATGTGTAGGGAACGGAGCCTGTATGTTATCTTCTTGCCAGGAACAAAGACTAGTTCTGCCACCTGGAAATCAGGACCTGGTGGTGGCTAAAAACTCAGGTTTCTATATGCTTGTGGCTGAGGGGTGCTTCCCAGTTGTGTAGATTTTGTCTGTTCTGACAACTGGAAAGCACCCAGCCACTTTCAGCAGCGATAAAAGAGGAATAGTAAGTCCACTGAGGATTGTCATAAGGCCAGCATGCTGTGCCTATATCTGTCATCAACTTAACATTCTCACAAACTGTATAGATTGTTCTTATGACATTTCACATTTATTTGTTGAGCTCTACTGAGGAAGATATGAAAACACTTCTGATGGGAAGAGATTTTTTTAAAAATTCCTAATAAAGAATAATTTCCTAATCTCTAGGTTAGTAAAGGCTTGTGCCAGAGTTAATTACTGTAGACTTTTGTGAAACTGGGAGGAAATCCTCAAAGATGGCCTAGTTTTGTCAATTTAGGGATGTTCATCTCTACCTTGAGTATGAACTCAAATAAGGTTCAGATAGGATTTTTAAAAAGCAGAGGAACATATTTTTGCCCTTCATAGTTGTATATAATCAATAAGAAATTTCCTAATATCTTTTAATAGAAATATCTAAATTAGTGTGGTTGAGTAGATACGAATAATTTATCAGAAATGAGGGTGAATCTGACAAAAATGGGATTATCTTCATGTACAAATAAAGATGATTTTATAAGTGACCATTTCTGGTATGCTTCTGGATTTAATAGTTAACAGTAGATTTTTATTTATACGCTAGGAATCATATTTAATCAACTACTGAATTTAATAATTAATTATATTTGCTCTGTGCTTCATTGATTCCCTGAGAACAAATAACAGTTTTATGTCCTTTGTGTACCTGAATCTTACAGTTTTCTCTTTACTGAAAAGTAAATGAATCTGTGAATGAAATGTGAACGATTCTGTGGAGAATCACATACACTCCAAAAATTTATTGTAATAAAATTATAAATTCTGCTTATTAGTTCTTTGAATATTAGAAATATATATGAATTGTAATGAAATCTAACTAAGTAGAGCATATATGATAGAAATGTTTATAGCAAAAAAAAAAAAAAAAAAGAAATGTTTATAGCAATTTAATAATGGTCAACACATGCAGTCAATGATAATGGCAAAAATACTAGAAGTCACTCTAACACGGAATATGAAAAAAAAAATATTTTGAACAGCACAATTGACACATGAATAACATGGAGTTTAGGGGAACTGACTGTTGCAAGACAAAAATCTGTGTAAAACTTTTGATTCCCCAAAAATTTAACTATTAATATCCTACTGCTGACCAGTAGCTTTAACAATAACATAAATAGTCAATTGGCATATATTCTGTATGTCATATGTACATGTACTGTATTCTTGCAATAAAGAAGTCTGGAGAAGAGAAAATGTCATTAAGAAATTCATAAGAAAGGAAAACACATTGACAGTACCGTACTGTAAAAATTTTGTATACAAGTGGACCCAGGCAATTCAGACCTGAGTTCAACGTTTACCTGTAGAATTTATTTTACAAATTTTCTTTTAGAATTTCCTACTCTCTACTTTATTTGGAAGGATAGAGTTGTAAGTATACAAAGTTGATTATAGAGATTGTATTTGAATGGACATAGTTTTTATATGACAAATAAAGTACATTCAGTCCCAATATCTTCTTATGTCCATAGCGATGTGCAGTAAGAACTGATGTGACGATTTAGGAACTCTGAGGTAATGTGTCTCATGCTTAAGGTTGTTTTTCTTGTTGTTCAAAGTTTTGAAAATTGCTGATGACTTACATGGAAAAAAATCCCAGGGTATCTAATTCACATCTATATCCTATTTCACAAACCACTCTGAATGAATAAACAGGGATTTAATATATTCTGAATAGGTTTCTGTATTTCCTTTTTGTGAGAAGAATGGGAAAATCTCCATAAAATGGGCTAATCAAATTCCTATGGAGCCACATCAATACTCACTTTGCAGCTTTCTTAAAATATAGATGGTTTAAGCAACTTTTTGATAAATACCAGATTTGGTGTTTTCCTATGTTATAGGGAGCAGGGAAAATGACAGAAAGACCAAATACCAGTTAAGAATAGAATAATAGGAAAGCAGTTTAATTGAGAGGAGACAAGAAGAATAAATATTTTATTTTCAAAAGACTTTGATTTTATAATTTTAAAGTGTTTATTGTGAAAAATACCAAGCACATGCAAGAATATGAAGCAACTATCCAGATTTTGCCTCATCCTTTGCTTTTTTGATATGCTGTCAAGCATTTTAAACAACTGCAGACCATACATTATTTTACCCATACATCCTAGGATGTTTCTATCTCCCCCAATGTGGACAGTTTCTTACATAGTCAGAAAAAAATCTAGTAAATTTAACAATACTTTCTTGCTATCATCTAATATCTATCCATATTTTAAATTGTTTATAAAAATCAAGATGTAAAACAAGTCCTTAAATTACATTTTTTAAAAATCCCCAGTGTCTTCTTTTTTTTAATATCGTTAACTCATCAAATAATTTGCTTCAGTTATTTGTAGGATGCCCTAGTTTCTGGTTTTAACTCTTTGTGTTTTCAGGGTGTCGTTTTAACTTTTCCTCCTGCATTTCCTATAGAGGAAGGTAGCTATAAAGATTTGAGTACGTTTGGTTTCAACTTTCTTTACCTAATAATACTGATTAGTAGTGCTGATTATTTTATGTCACATGTTACATACAACAGGCAGCATGGACTAGCTCATTGCACCACTTTTAGTGATACTAAGACTAAACAGTAAGTCATGCCATTACATCTTGAACCTTCCTTGTAAAGTTCCCCATCAATCTTTTACCTAATGGTTTTATTCTCTAATGAATGTTGCCTGACACCGTTACTTCATACTTATTACCTGAATTTTTTCCTTCTATAAGGTTAATTTTCATACTCAGGTTGATCTATTTTGTTATCCTTCAATATGGTCTACATAGAAAATGTAGAGTAAATGCTGACTTCCTTTGGCGTTTTTCCCCAGTCTCTTTTATGAGTAGCAAGTTGAAGTTAAGGTTTTTCTGTTTTTGTTTTTAATTTCAATATATGCCAATCCATTGCAGTTATTATTTTTTTCCAATGATCAAATTGTTCTATATCTGGCCATTGGAAGCTTATTTTGGTAGACTACTGTGTCCTTGTCATTTTTACCTTATTTATTATTTCTTAGGTTTATGGAGATACAGATGACATTTAGCAAACTGCGGATTTAGAGTGTAAATCAGAAAAGTTTCCACCCATGTATGCACCCACAAAATCATTATCATGATCAAGGAATGAGCATAATAACCATTACTCCCAAAAGCTTCCTTTTCCCTGGATAGTCTCTCAGAGTCTTGCCACCAGCCCCTTACCTCTCTATCTCCTTTGCCAAGCAACTACTGATCTTTTTTTTTTTTTTTTGTCTCTAGAGTGTTGCCTTTTAGAGAATTTAATGTAAGCGAAATCATATCATATATAGTTCTTTTTGTGTTTGACTTCTATTTAGCTCATTGGCTTTGAGACTGAACCATGTTGTTGTGTCTGTTGATAATTCTTTTCTTTCTTTTTTTGAAATTTAATTTAATTTAAATTCTTTCAGTGTTCCAAAATTCATTGTTTATGCCCCACACTCAGTGCTCCTTGCAATATATGCCCTCCATAATACCCGCCACCAGGCTCACCCAATCTGTTGATATTTCTTATTGCTGAAGTGTGTTCCATAGGGCAAGTATAGCATGTTACCCTATCCATTCTCTAGCCAATTAACATTTAGGTTATTTTCAATTTATGGCTACTACAAATAAAGCTGCTAAGAACATCTGTGTGTAGTATTTTGAGCACATGCTTTCATTTCCCTTGTATAAATACCTAGAGGTGGAATTGCTAGATTTTATGGTACGTGTATGTTTAGCTTTTCAGAAACTGCCAAACTGTTTTCCAAAGTGATTGAACAATTTTGCATTACCACCATAGTATAGTAGTGTTACAGTTACTCCTACAGTTGTAACATCCTTGCAAACAATTGCTATAGTCAGTTGTTTTACTTTTAGGCATTCTAACACATATGTACCATGTTGTTGGGGTTTTAATTTGCATTTCCCTGGTGACTAATGCTTCTGAGCATTTTTCATGTGCTTATTAGCCTTCTGTATATCTTCTTGGGTGAAGTCTCCATTCAAATATTTAGCTTTTTTATTGCCTTGTTGTTATTCTTACTGTATTTTGTAAATTCTTTAAATTCTGAATACAAGACCTTTGTCGGATACACACATTGCAAATATTTTCTCCCAATATATTACCAGCATTTTCTTCTCTGAAAAATATCCTTCTAAGAACAGGAAATTTTCTTATCACTTTGATGAATTACAGTTTGTTAATTTGTTCTCTTATAGTTCATACTTTTGATATTATAGCTAAGAAATATTTCCATATCAAGATGACAGAATTTTCTTTTATAATTTTCTCTGGAAGTTTTATAATCTTAGGTTTTATATTATGTCTGTTATCTATTTGAATTAATGTTTTGTAAATGGTGCAAATTATGGATTGAACTTCTTTTTTATTAAATATTTTATTTATTTATTTGACAGACAGAGATCACAAGTAGGCAGAGAGGCAGGCAGAGAGAGAGAGGAGGAAGCAGGCTCCCTACAGAGAAGAGAGCCCGATGTGAGGCTCGATCCCAGGACCCTGGGATCATGACCTGAGCCAAAGGCAGAGGCTTTTACCCACTGAGCCACCCAGGTGCCCCAACTTCTTTTTTTCTGTATGAATATTTACTTTCCAGTACCAGTTGTAAAAAAAATTCCCTTTCTTTACCAACTTGGCATTGTATCTTTTTGAAAATCAGTATATGTATGGAGTTTTGAGCTATTTTATCCCATTTGTCTGCTTGTCTATCTTTACACTAAGACTACTCTGGTTGGATTAGAACAGCTTTATTATAGGTCTTGAAATCATTTGGTGTTAGTTTTCCAACTTTATTCTTCTTTTTCAATATTGTATTGGCTGTTCTAGGTCCTTTGCTTCTCCCCATGTGTACAGACATTTTATCTATGTATGTATACATATGCATACACACATGTATCTGCATACATAGAAATATATACATACATAGCATCAGTTTGCCATTCTTTAAAAGAGCCTGTTGATTTTTTTCATTGGGATTTAATCAAAACTATAGATCAATCTGTGTTAAATTGAGATCTTAATAATACTGAGTCTTCTTACCCATGAACATGGTGTATTTTTTCATTTATTTGGGGTTTCTTTGAATTCTCTCAGCAGGGTTTTGTAGATATCACTATATAGGCCTTTTACACCTTTTTCTGATCTCCACTGAAGTACTTCATATTTTTGATGTAGTTGTAAATAATATTTTTGTTTCAATTTTTGGTTGTTTGTTGCTAGTATATAAAACTACAATTTATTTCACTATATTGAGTTCTACTCTATAAAATTGCTAAGCTCATTTATTACCCTTTGGCAGCTTTTATAGATTTCACCAGCTTTCTACATAGTTTTACTTCTTCCTTTCTATTTTCCATGCCTTTTCCCCCTTTTCTTGCCTTATTGCACTGACTAGAGTCTTTAGTACAATATTGAACAGAGTGGTAAGGTTTTACTTTTGTATTTCTGATCTTTGAAGAAAGTATTATTCACTCTTTCACCATTAAGTATGATATTATTACTCAGTTTTTTGCAGATACATTTTATCTGGTTTAGGAAGTTCCTGTATATTCCTAGTTTGCTAACAGTTTTACCAGGAATGGATATTGCATACTGTCAAATGACTTTTCTGCAAATATTGATGTAGTAATAATCTTTTGCAAATAAAAAAAGTGTGTACATGTACAAATATAATTCTTTGCATACTATTCTGTACCTTGTTTTTTTCACCTAAACCTATACCCGCATGACTGAAAAACATCTCACTCCTTTTTACAGCTGTGTGTTGTCCATAATGTGGTTGTACTCCTAAGTCAATTTCCTACTGATAGATTTATGGGGTGTTTTTAATTATTGCCATTACTAACAATGCAATCATGAATAACATTTTCATAATTATTTTATATTTCTTCCAGGGTACCTTTGGAATAGATGCTCTCAAGTGAGACTGATGACTCAGCTGTTGTGAGTAGAATTTTTTTAGGTATTACATTTCCAGCATTAATAAGGTTAATGCATGTTTATTTTTTTGGCCTGTGATATATGTTACAAAGACGTGTTCCAGTTTGTTATTATTAATATTTTACTTTGCTTATGGTATCTTTTGCCATGCAATTGATTTTATTTTTTCCTTTTTTCATTGGCTTTATATTCTGAATAATGTTTAGTAGGAATTTTTTTCCCTTAGATCTAGGTTAAAAAGAAATTAATCCTTATTTTCTTCATATATCCCTGTATTGTTGTTATTATTTTTATTATCTTTCCATTTATGCCTCTTTCCATTTATGCCTCTTATTCCTTTAGAATTTGTCTTTGTGTATATTGTGACATATCTGAAGCTGCTGTTTTTATTGGTCACTTGGGACTTAAAAGCAGACTCCTGAGAGTCTGTATTAGTAGCAGCTTATATACACTACTATGAAATGACAAGCTAGTAATATGAGTTTACATTTCTGTCCTATTACAGTGCTCGTAAAGGAAAAGTATAGTTGCCAGCAAATAATCTTCAGAACATTAAAAACAAAAGAACAACAAACAATCTCAATATCATTTGACTTTTTGATTTTGTGAGTAAAATATATTTGGGGTCCTTTGATAGCTGTATATCACCTGTAGAAGGCTTAAAAGGCATGTTTTCCCCCCCCAGATCTTATAGTTATGCAAGAAATCTGAGTCCACTTGAATTTCTTTAATATTTAAAATAAATCTTGCTAAAATAACAAGAGATACAGTTATGACTGATGAATGTTATTTGAACTCCTCATTAGATTGAGTATTCTGAATTAATTGTGAACACATTAAAATTAAATTCTGTAATTGTGGTTCTCCTGGTAACCTAGAGAAGTAAAGTATCAATTTCTTTAGATTATCACAATAGTACAAGATTTTAAAAACAAAAAGGTAATCTTTCTATTTTGCTTTATCTCCCCTTAAAAGCATTTCTGGTTTCCTCTGTAATGTCAATTGTCAATAGACTAATTAAAACATAGTCACACATTCTGTTTCCCAATGTTTATATTATAAAGGTCAACAAAATGGCACAAAGACTTTAACTGTCGTATTTATTTTTAAATTGCTGAGAAATAATGATACCATACTCTGCATTCTATCGAAGCAATTTAGCAATTCTCTAAGCAGCACTCAAGCAGGGAGGGAGAGGGATGGTATCCTTTCTGGGAAGTTTTTCTTTTTTGTCTCAAATTCAATTGAATTAACCCCTATGGAACTTATTTGAAGAGAGAAAATCAGAGAGAAAATGTTAGCAATAAAATGAATGTACCCATCTGACTCTTTGCCTCTTTCAAAATGAAGTGGCTATGGAAATGATATTACTGACATGTTAGGATAAATTAAAGATGAAGTAAAATAGAATATGAAAAGTGGCCAAGTTATCTAAAAAAGAAGTATATTTAATGTTAGTTTAGTTGAGGTGAGCCTTATTATTGGTGAGTTTACAAAACTATGTGCTAATGTTTGTATGAAGTTTATTCCTTTGTAGGTTTTTTGTTGTTGTTGTCGTTAATTCTTTAAAAAGCAGGCAAAAGCTTCAGAGTGCATGCATATCTTTTTAATGTATTTACAGACCATTTGACATGTTTAAATTATCTTAAAGTGATATTTTACGTGTAGATTTTAGTGTAATTTTCTATGTGTATAAAATTAAATTTAAGTTACAATTTCCTCTTCTGTTAGACTGTATCTGTTTTAGCCAAGATTACCATTCAGATAATCTTATTTGTAAAACATACTGAAAAACAAAAACAAAAACTTGACTTTTTACTCTCTGTAACCCATGATCTAATCAATGCCTTCCTAAATATCACTTGATTCAATCTCTGGGCTGCTTTACTTTTAAGTATTTGTAATTTATTACTCATAGTCTTGAGATAGCTGTCTACCTGTATTCCTATCCATCAACCATTTTATAATCCATTGTTTTCTAAAGGATCATAACCAATGTCCTATTTATTTCTTAACTTTATTGATGAATAATTAACAAATATAATCGCTTGTATTTAAAGTGTACTTGATAATTTGGTAAACATATATATCATTGAATAGTTACAAGAATCAAGATAACACATCTATCACTTCATATAGTAAATTCTTCTTGTTTTCTCGTGACAAGAAACTTTATCATCTACAGATCTATATTCAGTAACTTTTGACTATACAATACCATATTAATAACTACAGTCACATGCTGTGTATTAAACCTCAGAATTTATTCTTAAAAGTGAACATTGAAAAAAAAAAAGTGAACATGTTACCCTTATCCTAAATGTCCCATTTCTTCCATCCTCTGTTTCTATTTCATCCCCTGGCATCTACTGTTTCTATGAATTTAGCTTTTTTTTTTTTAAGTTTCCACCTATAAAAGGTATCATACAGAATTTGTTTTTCTCTGTATGGTTTATTTCACTTAATAAAATGCCCTCCAAGTTCTTCTATGTTGTCACAAATGGCAGGATGTCTTTTTTTTACGGTCAAATAATATTCCATTGGGTATAGGAACCATTTTCTTTATCTAATTCACCACCAAAAAAAATATAGTATATTTCGATATTTTGACTATGGTTCATTGAAAGATACTTGATGCGATATCAATCTTCTTAAATTTGTTAAGGCTTGTTTTGTGGCCTAACATAATATATACTGGAGAATGTTTAATGTATACCTCCAAAGGAAGTATAGTCTGCTGTTAGAATGTTCTGTATGTGTTTCTTAGAGTCATTTTGTCTAAAGTATAGTTCGAGTCTTTTATTCCCTTATTGATTTCCTGTCTTGATGATCTAGCTATTGTTGAAAATGAGGTATTGAAGTCCTCTCCTGTTTTTACATTGTAGTCTACATCTGCCTTCAGGTAGGTTAAATATTTTTTAATATATTAAGTGCTCCAATATTGGGTACATACATATTTATAATTATAGTATCTTCTTAATGAATTGAAACCTTTATCATTATATATTAACCCACATTTTCTTCTTACAGCTTTTGCTTAATGTGTAGTTTGTCTGATATAAGTATAGCTACTCCTGCTAAACAAGTTGCATATCCTTTTGTCATTGTAGCAACTCCATCTCTTTCAATTTGAGACATTAAACCATTTATATTTAGAGTCATTATTAAATGTAAGAACTTACTATTATCGTTTTGTCAGTTACTGTCTGATTTATAGCTCCATTGTCTTTTCTTCCTCTCTTGTTGTCTTTTCTTCATAAAGTGATTATTTCTGTAATGGTATGTTTTGATTTTTCCCTTTATCATTTATGTCTAATGTGTTTTTGCTGTGTGATTACCATGAGGATTTTATAACATATCTTACAGTTATACTAGTATATTTTATACCAACAATAGTTTAACTTCAGTTGCATAAATATGTTCTTTTACTTGTCTATCCCCCAAATTCTGTTTTTGTTGTCACAATTTGCAACTTTTATATATTATGTATACATTAACAAAATGTTGTAGCTCTAGTTATTTTTAAACATTTTATCTATTAGCCAATTTGCTAGAGTTCAAAATTTAAAATTTGTTGTATATACTTATGTATGCATTTTCTCATTTTACTGCAACAAAATTTGGTGAATATGATTGTCACATGCAAAGAATTCTGCATGCCACAATGAAATTATTTCTCTAAAACTAAACTGAGAAGCCTGGCAAAAAGCCTATTTCATTTCTTGAATCTCCAAATTTGTCCAAGGTGTCTATCTAAACCTTGGTGACTCAATAGCTTTTAAATATTGGTTCTGTCCCACCAGGCTCTCTTTTTCCAAAGTACTCTTGGTTGTTGTTTCCAAAGTACGCTCTCTCTTGGTTGTGGTAGTATCTCTTTTGTTCTTGTTGATCTGGGGAAATTACTAATTTTATTACACACTTTTGTCCATGGTATGACTCATGAGTCCTTTAGACTTTAAACTTTGATATGTAGAAATAAGCTTTTAGCATTTGCAAAATCTTTTTCCTTCACAAACCCTGGTTCTTAAAATTGGGAAACGTGGCTTTTAAATTGCTCTTTGCTACAGATTTATAGATGTCTACTGAAACTTTGGCACTCCAGGGAATTTCTCTCATTAAGGCAAGCAATGATCTGCCAGTTGCCAAATCCTATGCATATGTTTAGTCCTTATTTTATTTGACCTCCCTGGCCTTTGGCACCATTAATGACTCTGTACTTAAATTTACTCCTCCCAGGATATCTGTGAAAATGTTCACTCTTGATTCTTCTCCTGTCTCCATAGACCACTTATTACAACTTTCCTTTCAATCTGCACACTCCATATTGGTATTCAAAGGGGATCTGTGTTCTGTACTTTCCCCCTCTAATTTAGATATCTTGCTCATGATTTCAACCGTCATTTGATATGTGATATCTAGAATGCTAATATCTAGAATTCCAGCACAGAACCCTTTGAGTTCCTATATTGAAATAGAGTATACGGCTATTGTTTTGTTTTGTTTTATTTGTTTGTTTTGTTGTTGTTGTTGTTTGCTTGCTTGTCTCACTCAGGCATTAGCAGTGCTATATCTGATATGATCTGGCTTTGCTACCTGTCCAGCCTCATATCCTGTCATTTTTTTTTTTTTCTTTTCTACATTATGGTTCAACAACACCAAACTACTTTAGGGAGCTGAAAATTCCCTACTCTTGTTTTCCTTCATGTCTTTACACAAAATGCTTCCTTTTTTTTAGAATGCCTTTCCTACCACTTACTACTGGGCATGATAGTATTCTGTGTAATACTTAATTCTGATGCTTCCTCCTCTATGAAATTTCCACAGATTTCCTCAATCAATTTGAGTAGTATTTCTTTCCATAAGCTCTCTCTTTGTATCTTACATATAATGTTTGGTATAATAGTTATTATGTTATTTTATAATTGCTTGTTTTCATATTTGTTTCTGTAACAGATTCTGAGGTCTTTTAGGGCAGCCATAATGTTTCTTTTATTTTGATATTTCTAAAATCAAACATCATGAACTAAATCAGATAAGCAGTTAATAAACACTAGCTGAATGAATGAATGGTATTTAGTTGATGCAGCCTTGTTTTATGCATCAGACTAAATGTACATTGGCTTCTTGACAGGTATTGTGCTTTCCCTTTATGTGTCATTCACTATGAGTAGAGACTAGTTTTTCCATTTGTTTGAAGACCCACACTAGGTATGCTATCATCTCCAATCAGTCATTGATTATGGATAGATGATGAGTTACTTATTAGAAGATTATTTTGGTAACAGAACTCTGTGACATTAGTTCAGTTTAGGTGTGTAATTTCTTCCCTTTCAAGCGGGAGATAACTAAAAGTCTGCACATAGAGCCCTGGGTGACCTGCTCCTAATCTAATCTATCCAAGTGTTAGCAAAATTGAAGATAACAAAGAATTTATATTGATAGTTTTATTTCTTAAAGCACATTATCATTTTTAATTTAAAAAAATATTAATCATGATCACTGACTTTAATATTCAAAAATACATTATCTTTTATGTGAGAAGGCATGTGTCTCTTCTAAAATAATTGAATCCAAAAAATTGGGTGTAGCTTCACATCTTGGACTAACAGTGTTTCTCAAGCAATACAATTTTAAACATATATTACTGTATATATTAGATTAATTATGGAAATATGTACTTAACTCAAACTCATATGTCTATCACTAAATGTGCACATGCACTAAATATTTTCTAAGTATGAATATAAGAATAGATGTATGCTGATAGAAGTGGAGAAGTGTTCCAGGGATGCAGTTCAAAACTCCTAAATATTCTAGTAGTGCTTTGGTTAGCAGGGTTTTTAGGTGATTGTTTCTGTTTGTTATTTATATAAAGAAAGAGAGAAAAAGTACTTATTAAAATGATCTTCATTTTGTAATAAGCTTTCTAAAACTTATCTTTACTTTTATAGTTTTATCAGTTTCCATCCCTGTAGAAAATACTGATAGAACTAAAAATTTCAGAAGTATTACAACACAGAGTTATATGCATAACTAGTTTATGCATTAAATAAATAAAATTAGAAGTTATAAAGTTATAACTGAAAATAGGAAAGGAAAATTCATGAATTAGGATCATGATTTTGCTTTTACTATGAATTCTAATAATTGATTGCTAAAATTTATGGTACTCAGGGAGAGGGTAATCTGCCTAGGGCTGGGGAGAGAATATGCTGTCTAGAAGGAGAAGTGTGGAGAAGCCACAGCAGGATGGAGCAGATGGTCTTGTAAGCTGAATGAAGACACTATGGGATATCTGTTAAAGGAATATGGTACAGGCCCATGCAGAAGGTCCTTGGGCAAATGTAAACATATTTTATCCAAGAACTTTGACTCTGGAGCCACATTTGGAATTTTATAGAAAGTAGTGTGTTAGATGAGTTTGGCTCTTTTTATAGACATACCCCACCCGCGACTGTCTCCCATTAACATTTTCTCAATAAGCCTCCTTTGGTTTTAGAAGCTTTAATGTCATAGAATATATGATTTTATTTTGGTTTGGTTTTGCAAATATTAATGTAGGGATGGCTTTTATTTAAGAATCTAAAACATAATACATGGTGTATGAGAAAAAAAATTATCAGAGAATACTGAAGTTCTCATTATCAGAATATGCTTAGATGCTTAGAAAAGTAGAGTGAATGCCATCAACAAAGATGTGTAGATGCAATTATGAATATTTCCTTTCACTGAAACCTGAGACCAGCTGGATTCTTCCAACATACTTATTTTTAAAAAGTTGAAACTAAGCAAATTATGAGCAAAAATCAATTTTGTAATTCCTTTACCTTAAAGCATGAACCACCTAACCACCACCACCAAGTTCCCCCACCCTACCCCACTGCATCCCTTTTGCAACCAGTAACAGAGTGTTACAATCCTCTTTGCTCCTTCTTTTCAGCTTTCTTCAACTTTATTTTCTACTCCGTTTGGAATATAAGAAAGACTTCCTTTTTGAAAATTGACTTCTGTTCACTATCAATTTTTATTTGTATTTCTCTAATCAGCGTATTTATTGCTATATGATGCTTTATCCTAAATGCAATGTAGATGTAACGGCATGTGAACTGCACATGCTACTTAACTGCATGGGAGGAAACTGCTTGTTAGAAAATAGATTGTGATCAGAAAGTAGTTCCTTAAGCATTTAGCATTTTAGCATGGTAGTTCTGTTGCTTACGTGTAAGAATATTGTTGTATTTTAGTTACATTTTAGGAAATTGGTTTTTGGTTTGATGTGTTATGTTATTATTTTTCACATTTTAAAAAAAAAAGGTGGGAAGTAGACTCCTGGTAAGCATTTTAATGCAGATTGTTTGACTTTTCAGAATGGGATTAGGAATTGATTACTGATGTTAAGCAGGAGATGCTTAATCTCCATTTTTTATTGCAATAATTTCTTCTGTTGTCAGAAACAGTAGGCTTGCAAATGAGGGGATGGCAGTAGTAAGTTAGGGAGACCTCACCTACATAGCTTTTGCACATTTCAGAGTGGGAGCTGAATTGAGACAAATGTGACACATGTGTATCTTGAATTGAGCTCTGCATCTCTGAAGGAAGGTTGAGAAAAACTTGAGTAACAGGTTAGTAATTTTTTTTCCTAAAGACATAGGGCCAGAAGAGCCCACTAGAGGAAATATTTTCCAACCCCTGACTCCAGTAAGAATAAACCTAAATAATTTCAAAGAGATAGTTATTTCCTTTCCTAAAATATATGCAGGAAATGAGAATCTACCCTTTGGTAACTAGTTCCACTATCTCACAGTCATTATGCCAATATGTACTATTAAGAGGCCTAAATGCACACATTACTGACACAATGGGCTATAATTGCGCTTTTGAAACTGCTACACAATATCCAATCTATGATTATTTAGGGAGTTTACATCCACCCATTATTGATGCAACAGCCCTTAATAGCACCTTTGTTGTCAGAAGGGGTTGTGTTGCTTAATATTCCCAGCACTGTATGAAACAAATTGGTTGGATACCACAAACAGTGGCAAGATTTCAGATATTTGTGTGCAAGTACTATATTTTGCACTTAAAATTGAATTTATGCATTATGTAGCTAGAGGAAGACTTCAATCTTTTGGAGTATTTTTGAAGATCATTCCTATTCAATAGAAAGATTCAGTATAACCAGAGCATAAAATAAATAAGCATTTATAATGCTTGTTAAAGCCACAGTATGAGGAACTGTGGTTAGTTAGGATGTTTTTAAACATTACAAATTAAACATTTAAGAAAATATAGAACAAAGAAACTACATTTTATTATTATTTATTATTCTTTAATTCTGTTTTAGTTGGGATATAATTGATGTAACACTGCATAAATTAAAGTATGCAATGTATTGATTTGTTACATACTCCCTATTGTCTGTAGATAGCCAAAATTAGCTAGAAAAATCATGATTGTGTTGGTTTTTCACTATACCTCACCAAGAGCAAAACAGGGTAGAGGATCAGGTGTAAAAACCCAGTAATGAAAACTTAAAAACCCAGTAAAGAAAACTTACCATAATATTTTTCCCACATAGGAATCTAAAGTATTCATAAAGCAAAGAGTTGATAGCAGATACTTCAGAACTGTATTGTTAAGAGTATTATCTTTTTTTCCTTGACTGTCATATTTATTTCATAGATTTTCTTTTGAAATTTCTCTTCTGTAAATTTGTTTTCTGGACACAAACTAATTGTCACTGATTTTTTTGGTATAATATACCAGTATCCAGAAGATAATCTTAACTGCTAGGTAGTGATAAAGAACAGAAAGTCTTACCATAAAAAGAAAGAAAAGAAGAAAAGAAAGGGAAGGGAACAGAAGTGAAGGGAGAGAGAATAATTTGATGTGGTAATTTGGAAAGATGGTTAGAAAATACTCATGAAATTAAAGTTCAGTTTATAGTTGTTTAAGTTCTTGGGAATCTGAGGCTTACTATCAATATGTACAACTTTTTTCCCCCCTGAATCAATCATAAAGATTAATATATATATACTTTATATTGATTTACTCAGATACCTTTTTATAACTAAGAATTTAATTTCACCTCACATTTTTGTCTAGACTATGGGTTTTTGTTTGTTTATTTGTTTGTTTTAGTGTTTAAAGGCAAGTTTAATTAGGCTATTCTCTTCTTTGGTTCAGATACACATAAACAGACAAAGTAAGATAATAAACAATAAATGGAATAATTAATGCAACACATTGAAACTAATTTTAATTTACATTTCTCCCCACTTATTACTGGGGAATAGAGAACTTGAAGTTCCAGAGGTTGTAGTGCTCTTGTTCCAATTATTTTGAATGTATCATAGAACTCAAAGGTTTCATAAATTTTTGTAAGTTTAAGTCACAACCCTCCTTTTTAAAATATTTTTTCAATATTTTTGAAGTGATTTATAAACTTCCAGATCTGAGGAAATGGAATAGATGTACTTTTCAGTATTCTTCCTGCTAAGTACAACCAAAAATCTTAGCATTATATATGAAATAAACAAAAGAAGACTCTGAAAAGTAGAGAGAAGAAAAACTAGCTAGGAAACTTGGGATCCAAGGAGCAGCACGTCAGAGTTAGAGATGAAGGAGGCAGCAATCTGGAAACATGAATAAGTGCAGACAAAAACTACAATAACAAAATTCTGCTATCTCTAGCTGAAGGACCAGGAAGAAGTTGCCTATCAAGATAGAAAACTTTTGGGGGCGCCTGGGTGGCTCAGTGGGTTAAGCCGCTGCCTTCGGCTCAGGTCATGATCTCAGGGTCCTGGGATTGAGTCCCGCATCGGGCTCTCTGCTCAGCGGGGAGCCTGCTTCCTCCTCTCTCTCTGCCTGCCTCTCTGCCTACTTGTGATCTCTCTCTGTCAAATAAATATATAAAATCTTAAAAAAAAAAGAAAAAGATAGAAAACTTTTGGACAGTAACTTCTCCATGTAATCATCATAGATAAACTCTTTTTCTTCCTCTACCTCCATGCCAACAAATGCCAGGTGGAGAGTATGACTTCTATTCTCTCTTTTTTTTTTTTTTTAAAGATTTTATTTATTAATTTGACAGAGAGAAATCACAAGTGTATGGAGAGGCAGACAGAGAGAGAGAGGGAAGCAGGCTCCCCACTGAGCAGAGAGCCCGATGCGGGACTCAATCCCAGGACCCTGAGATCATGACCTGAGCCGAAGGCAGCAGCTTAACCCACTGAGCCACCCAGGCGCCCCTGACTTCTACTCTCTATCTAGGTTGTAACAAGGCACTTCGAAGTCTCTCACTGGGATCATGTTAGAGAAGACAAAGTAGGGAAGTAGGGAGGTGGGACTTTCATCTCCATCAAGGGAATAAGTCCCACTTCTATCTCTCTCCTGCATGTTCCCCATTGTATGAATGGATACTGTGTGTGGAAGCTGGACTTCTATTCCCACTTGGAAGTTATGAGTTGCCATCATCCCCACCACTAAAGTGGTGCCACAGAATACCTAGTAGAGAGTCAGGACTTTTACCATTTGCTACAATGCCCCCCTACCCCCACCCCCAAATAGTGTCAGTAGAAGCCATGTGGGGTTGTTTTCCTCCTCTCATCTAGCCAGGAAAGGATCATTAGAGCTTTAATGAGAAACTAGAACTGCTTCTCATGACCTGCATTTACAAGGAGCTCTCACACCTTGGGTGTCAGTAAAGACCAGTTGAGATACCCAGACTTTTAGTACCACCTAAGAGTAAAATAAGGCAATATCCTTTCTTTTTCACTGCTTAAACAATATCAAAAGAATAGAATAGATGGTTTAAGTACAATCCAGAGTTTAATGATATGGTACCCAAAATGTTTATATTTCAACTGAAGATCTCTCTTGTTATACTAAGAACAGGGAAGATCTCAAACCAAAAAAAAAAAAAAAAAAATCAGTAAGATGCCAACACTGACATATTGAGAAGTTAATATTTATCTGACAAAGATTTTAAACAGCCAAAAAAAAAAAAAAAATTGAATGTGCCATTATAAGTACACTTAAAACAAATGAAAAAATTTAAAAGGCTCAGCAAAGAAATGGGTATCTTAGCAAAGGCATAGAAGATATGATAAGAAACCACCTGGTGATTTAGAAATGACAAATATTATAACTGAAATGAAAAACTCAAAGAATGGGCTCAGCAACATAATGAAGGAGGGAGAGGAAAGGATCCTCTGAACTGGTAGATAGAAAAAAGAAAATTGCACATTTGAACAATATAGTGGAAAAGGATTGAATAAAAATAGGTTAGAGACTCAGGGATCTGTGGTACAATAACCAAAGATTTAAGATTCATGCCACCACAGGTTAGGAAAGAGTGGAGAGGGGTGCTTGGCTAGCTCAGTTGGTTAAGTGTCTGCCTTCAGTTCAGGTCACGATCCCAGGGTCCTAGGATTTAGCCCCATATCAGACTCCTTGCTCAGTGGGGAGTCTGCTTCTCCCTCTCCCTCTCTGCCCCCCTGCTTGTGCTCTCTCACTCTCTCTGTCAAATAAATAAATAAAATTCTCAAAAAAAAAAAAAAAGAGGAGAAAGAAGGTGCTCTTGCTAACTTTGCCTTTGTGTGGTCTCTAATTATAGATCCTAAAACCATCTTTAGAGGAGATTCTTTTTTGTAGAAGTTCTGTGTATCCAGTTAAATAGTATGTCTCTACAGAAGTTTCCATAAATTATACTCAGAAACCCCTGAAGAATCATAGAACATTCAAAAAATTATTTTCTTTCAAATTTAGTATCTTTCTAAACTCTCATGAGACATAGTACAGTTTACTTTTACCCCAGCCAGAGCTCAAATAAATTTTCTAGTCACTTCTTTGTGCAAATGGAATATTTCACTCAATTAGTATTTCTTAAAGAAATCATGAATGAATAAATGAATGAACATTTAGAAACATGAGATTATGAATAGTATGATTATAATTACAATCCACTACATCTTTTTGAGAATCTAACCATTTTTTCATTTACTATAATAAAAGAAAATACCTATAGAAATAACCAATTTTGAAATAATTTTTAAAATTTAATGAAGAGATAGTTGATTTGCTTCATAATATAACTTACAAATTCACAACAATAAAGGCATTGTAAAACTGGTCCAAGAGGAGTGAGCTCAATGAGATAAAGGTGAAAGTGAGTGAGCAATGACATTTAATAATTATTAGAATAAGATGGCAGTTCAAATAGGTAAAAAGAGAGTTGATTAATCAATAAATGGTACTAAGGCAACTGATTAATATTTTGAGTAATAAATATCCTTATTCTATGTTTGCACCAAAATAAACCCTCAGTCAATTAAATTGTATTGTGAAATATTAAAACCAAAATTTATTTTACATAATGTGAATAATGTTTTATGTAACCTTTTAGAGATGATGATATCATAGGAATGATACTTAACAGAAAGAATTCCTAGGAACTAATTGTTAGCTATTTTTTTAAAGCTTTTTTTATTTTTAAGTAATTTTTAGGCTAAGGACAAGTTGCAAAAGTAGTACATTGTATTTGTACATTCCCATCAATTAGCTTCCTAAAATATAATGTCTTAGGTAAACATAGTACAACATCAAAACTAGTAAATTAACATTGACATACTACTTGTGACACATTGACTTACTTGATTCAAATCTTTCCAGTTATTCCACAAATGTGACTTTTCTAATTCAGGATTCAATCTAGGTACTTCAGCTTCTGTTTAATTATGTTCTTCTAGTCTCCCCAATCTGGAATAGATCCCCAGTCTTTGGTTTTCATGATCTTGGTACTTATGAAGAGTACTGCCCAGATATTTTTAGAATCTTCCTCAATTTGGTTTATCATGTTTTCTCATGGTTAGATTGAAATAAGATATTTTTGGCAAGAATATTTCAAAAATGATGTGCTCTCAGTGCATCCTACAGTGCATCCTACCAGAGGGTGCATGATACCAAAGAGCTTCATCAATGGTGGTTATTACTTTGATATCTGGTTAAAGTGATGTACACCAGACTCATCAAATATAGGTTTATTATATCTCCTTTTTTAATTATAAGCATCTTGTCGGGAGGTACTTTGAAACAGTGAAAAATACCTTGTTTCTATTTACACTATTGTCTACTAGTTTTAGTATCCATAGATGAGTCTTTTTTTTTTTTTTTTTTTTAATTGGCAGCCTGGGTGGGCTCCGGGGCTCTGTGCCTCCTCTGGTTCCTGGGTAAGTGTCCCCAATCATGAAGGACTGCCTCTGGGTTCCTGAAGAAGGGAAAAAGCCCCTGTTGCCCCAGGCCCATCCCTCCTTAAGTTTTTGCTTTTGTTTTTTTCTTTTCAGTGTAACAGTATTCATTGTTTTTGCACCACACCCAGTGCTCTCCCTAATATGCGCCCTCCCCAATACCCACCACCTGGTTAACCCAACCTCCCACCCCCCCGCCCCTTCAAAACCCTCAGATTGTTTTTCAGAGTCCATAGTCTCTCATGGTTCACCTCTGCTTCCAATTTCCCTCAACTCCCTTCTCCTCTCCATTTCCCCATGTCCTCCGTGTTATTTGTTATGCTTCACAAATAAGTGGAACCATATGATAACTGACTCTCTCTGCTTGACTTATTTCACTCAGCATAATCTCCTCCAGTCTTGTCCCTGTTGCTACAAAAGTTGGGTATTCATCCTTTATGATGGAAGCATAATACTCCATAGTGTATATGGACCACATCTTCCTTATCCATTCGTCCATTGAAGGGCATCTTGGTTCTTTCCAGTTAGGCGACCGTGGCTATTGCTGCTATAAACATTGGGGTACAGATGGCTCTTCTTTTCACTACATCTGTATCTTTGGGGAAATACCCAGTAGTGCAATTGCAGGGTCATAGGGAAGCTCTATTTTTAATTTCTTGAGGAATCTCCACACTGTTCTCCAAAGTGGCTGCACCAACTTGCATTCCCACCAACAGTGTAAGAGGGTTCCCCTCTCCACATCCTCTCCAACACATGTTGTTTCCTGTCTTGCTAATTTTGGCCATTCTAACTGGTATAAGGTGGTATCTCAATGTGGTTTTAATTTGAATCTCCCTGATGGCTAGTGATGATGAACATTTTTTCATGTGTCTGATAGCCATTTGTATGTCTTCATTGGAGAAGTGTCTGTTCATATCATTTGCCCATTTTTTGATATGATTATTTGTTTTGTGTGTGTTGAGTTTGAGGAGTTCTTTATAGATCCTGGATATCAACCTTTTGTCTGTACTGTCATTTGCAAATATCTTCTCCCATTCTGTGGGTTGCCTCTTTGTTTGGTTGACTGTTTGCTTTGCTGAGCAGAAGCTTTTGATCTTGATGAAGTCCCAAAAGTTCATTTTCACTTTTGTTTCCTTTGCCTTTGGAGACATATCTTGAAAGAAGTTGCTGTGGCTGATATCGAAGAGGTTACTGCCTATGTTCTCCTCTAGGATTCTGATGGATTCCTGTCTCACGTTGAGGTCTTTTATCCATTTTGAGTTTATCTTTGTGTACGGTGTAAGAGAATGGTCGAGTTTCATTCTTCTACATATAGCTGTCCACTTTTCCCAGCACCATTTATTGAAGAGACTGTCTTTTTTCCACTGTATATTTTTTCCTGTTTTGTCGAAGATTATATTGCCCATAGAGTTGAGGGTCCCTATCTGGGCTCTCTACTCTGTTCCACTGGTCTATGTGTCTGTTTTTTTGCCAGTACCATGCTGTCTTGGTGATCACAGCTTTGTAGTAAAGCTTGAAATCAAGTAATATGATGCTGCTAGTTTTATTTTTGTTTTTCAACATTTCCTTAGCGATTTGGGGTCTCTTCTGATTCCATACAAATTTTAGGATTATTTGCTCCAGCTCATTGAAAAATACTGGTGGAATTTTGATTGGAATGTCATTAAAAGTATAGATTGCTCTAGGCAGTATAGACATTTTAACAATGTTTATTCTTCTGATCCAAGAGCATGGAACGGTCTTCCATCTTTTTGTCTCCGATTTCTTTCATGAGTGTTCTGTAGTTCCTCAAGTACAGATCCTTTTCCTCTTTGGTTAGGTTTATTCCTAGGTATCTTATGGTTCTTGGTGCTATAGTAAATGGAATTGATTCTCTAATTTCCCTTTGTGTATTTTCATTGTTAGTGTATAAGAGAGCCACTGATTTCTGTACATTGACTTTGTATCCTGCCATGTTACCTAATTGCTGTATGAGTACTAGTAGTTTGGGGGTGGAGTCTTTTGGTTTTTCCATATAAAGAATCATGCATCTGCAAAGAGAGAGACTTCTTCATTTGCCATTTGACTTCTTCATTGCCAATTTGGACACATTTGACTTCTCTTTGTTGTCTGATTGCTGTTGCTAGGACTTCTAATACTATGTTGAACAAGAGTGGTGAGAGTGGTCATCCTTGTCGTGTTCCTGATCTCAATGGGAACGCTGCAAGCTTTTTCCCATTGAGGATGATATTTGCTGTGGGCCTTTCATAGATAGATTTTATGAAGTTCAGGAATGTGCCCTCTATCCCTATACTTTGAAGCATTTTAATCAGGAATGGATGCTGGATTTTGTCAAATGCTTTTTCTGCATCAATTGAGAGGACCATGTGGTTCTTCTTTCTTCTCTTATTAATTTGTTCTATCACATTGATTGATTTGTGAATGTTGAACCATCCTTGTAACCCAGGGATGAATCCCACCTGGTCATGGTGGATAAACTTTTTAATGTTTTTTTAATTTTTAATGTTGGATCCTGTTTGCTAAGACCTTGTTGAGAATCTTAGCATCCATATTCATCAGTGATATTGGTCTGAAATTCTCCTTTTTGGTAGGGTCCTTGCCTGGTTTGGGGATCAGGGTAATGCTGGCTTCATAGAAAGAGTCTGGAAGTTTTCCTTCTGCTTCAATTTTTTGAAACAGCTTCAGGACAATAGGTGTTATTTCTTCTTTGGAAGTTTGGTAGAATTCCCCTGGGAATCTGTCAGATCCTGGGCTCTTGTTTTTGGGGAGGTTTTTGATCACTGCTTCAATCTCATTACTAGATATCCGTCTATTCAGGTTGTTAATTTCTTCCTGGTTCAATTTTGGGAGTTTATAGTTTTCCAGGAATGCATCCATTTCATCTAGGTTGCTTAGCTTATTGGCATGTAACTGTTGATAATAACTTCTGATGATTGTTTCTACTTCCTTGGTGTTAGTTGTGATCTCTCCCTTTTCATTCATAATTTTATGAATTTGGGCTTTCTCTCTTTTCTTTTGGATTAGTGTGGCCAGTGGTTTATCAATCTTATTGATTCTTTCAAAAAAACCAGCTTCTAGTTTCATTGATACGTTCTTTTGTATCTCTGGTTTTTACCTCATCGATCTCAACTCTAATCTTGATTATTTCCCTTCTTATGTGTGGAGTTGGTTTGCTTTGTTGTTGATTCTCCAGTTCTTTAAGATGTAGAGACAGCTGGTGTGTTCTGGATTTTTCAATTTTTTGAGGGAGACTTGGGTGGCTATGTATTTCCCCCTTAGGACCGCCTTTGCTGTATTCCATAGGTTTTGAACCGAAGTGTCTTCATTCTCATTGGTTTCCGTGAATTGTTTAAGTTCTTCTTTGATCTCCTGGCTGATCCAAGCATTCTTAAGCAAGGTGGTCTTTAGCTTCCAGGTGTTTGAGTTCTTTCCAAACTTTTCCTTGTGATTGAGCCTCCAGTTTCAAAGCACTGTGATCTGAGAATACGCAGGGAATAATGTCAGTCTTTTGGTATCGGTTGAGTCCTGATTTGTGACCCAGTATGTGGTCTATTCTGGAGAAGGTTCCATGTGCACTTGAGAAGAATGAGTATTCTGTTGTTTTAGGGTAGAATGTTCTGTATATATCTATGAGGTCCATCTGGTCCAATGTGTCATTCAATGCTCTTGTTTCTTTATTGATTTTCTGCTTCGATGATCTGTCAGTTACTGAGAGAGGTGTTTTAAGATCTCCTACTACAAATGTATTCATATCAATATGACTCTTTATCTTGATTAATAGTTTTCTTATGTAATTGGCTGCTCCCATATTGGGGGCATAGATATTTACAATTGTTAGATCGTCTTGGTGGATAGTCCCTTTAAGGATTATGTAGTATCCTTTGTATCTCTGACTACAGTCTTTAGTTTAAAATCTAATTTATCTGATATGAGAATTGCTACCCTGGCCTTCTTTTGAGGCCACTGGCATGAAAGATGCTTCTCCATCCCTTCACTTTCTGGGTGTATCTTTAGGTTCAAAATGGGTCTCTTGTGGACAACATATGGATGGGTCCTGTCATTTTTTCCAATCTGCAACCCTGTGTCGTTTTATGGGTGCCTTTAGGCCATTCACACTGAGAGTGATTATTGATACGTTTTTATTGACATCATGTTACCTTTGAAGTCTTTCTTTCTGTAGATTGTCTCTATATTTCTGTTCAATGCTATTCTTAGGATTTTTTTCTCTTTTATAGAACCCCCCCCCCCTTAATATTTCCTTCAGTGTCAGCTTGGTGGTTGCATAGTCTTTTAAGCCTTGCCAGTCTTGGAAACTCTTTATCTCTCCATCCATTTTAAATGTCAGTCTTGCTGGATAAAGTATTCTTGGCTGCATGTTCTTCTCATTTAATGCCCTGAATATATCTTGCCAGCCCTTTCTGGCTTGCCAGGTCTCTGTGGACAGGTCTGACGTTATTCTGATGGGCTTTCCTCTGTACGTAAGGAGCTTCTTTGACCTAGCTGCTTTCAAGAGGGTCTGCCTACAATTATAATTCTTCATTCTTACTATTAGGTGTCTTGAAGACTTTAGAGAATCTATAATCTTGGGGGGAAACCGTTCTGCCTCTAGTACATGAACTCTGGTTCCATTCGTGAGATTGGGAAAGTGTTCATGGACAACTTGTTGCACTATATCTTCTAAACTTCTTTCTTTCTCCTCCCCTTCAGGGATTCCAATAATTCTGACGTTGGAACATTTCATGGCATCATTTATTTCCCTGATTCTGTTTTCGTGGTTTCTAAGCTGTTTGTTCCAGGCTTCCTCCTGATCCTTTCTCTCTATCTGTTTTTCCTCCAGATCATTAATTCTATCTTCTGTCTCAGTTACCCTAGCTTTTAGAGAATTTAGATTAGATTGGAACTCATTGAGAACATTGTGAACATTATCCCTCGTGGCTTTCAGTTCTGCCCTAACATTGTGAACATCATCCCTGGTGGCTTTCAGTTCTGCCCGAATCAATTCAGTTTGGTCATTCATGGCTTTCTCCAACCTAGCTATTGCCTGGATAATTATTCGCCTGAATTCCCTTTCTGACATATTGTCTATGTTGATAGCCATTAGCTCTGTTGTAGAAGGCCCATCCTCTGTATTTTTCTTCTGTTGGGCATTCCTCCTCCTAGTCATTTTGGTGAGAGATGACTGAATGGATGTAGCTAGATGTATGGACTGTGATACAGTCAAGGTGCACCCTGGAATGCTTCTGAGCAATCAGGATTCCCCACCCAAATGAGAGAAAAAAGAAAAGAAAGAGAGAGAGAGAGAGAGAAAGACAGGAAAAAAGGGGAAGATAAAAGAGAAGACTCAGTCCAAATGGGCCCCAAAGTAAGATTTATGAAGTATACCAACAAAAACAAACACAAAGACTGATAAAAGTATATGACAAGAGAAAAAAAATATACATATATATAAAAGCAAAAAAAGGAAGAACCTCATCAAAAAGAACCCCAAGTATAAGATTTGTATACTATGAGGACAAACACAAATACACAGAAACAATGGCGGAAGAAAAAGATGTGAGCTTGGTTACAAATTCTCCGTGTGGGCGAGGAAGTTTTTTTTTATTCTTTCTGGATGTATCTTGATATCTTTGTTAAAGGACTCAACTTTCCTAAGATAAAAGGGTATTAAAAACTGCTTTACCTATAGGGGTAGCATTGATTGGGGAAAGGGGGTTACCTTGAAGTTTAACTCTATATGAATATTACAAAATAAAAATAAAAAAGTAATAAACTAGACTAAACTAAACTAAAATTTTTTTTAAAAAATTTAAAAAATTTGAAAGCAAAAGAAAAACATGGGTGTATGTATCAAAAAGTTCAGGCTAGAAGGTTATTATGGAATTTGATGTACTGGATATCTCACTGTGATAGTAAATAGGTTAAAAAATTATCTATATATATTAAAAAAAAATGAACCAGAATAGTGGGAACGAGTTAAAAATAAAAGTTGTATCTGTGAAGTAGTAGTGGTTGTTCTCTTATAGTCTTTTTTTTTTTCTTTCCTGGTTGGTTTTCTGGGGGATGGGCCCGCCACGTGGGTTGTCAGTCAATGATGTTCCCTGAGTTATGTCCTCCCACTCCCCCCTTAAGGGGGTGGGCTCTGAGGAAACCGGTTTTTCAGGCTTTTGTTCTCTGGAGGATTATATGTTTGTTCATTTGTTCTCTCGCCTTGATAGCTTTTGATGGTTTTGGAGGTTTAGAGGAAAGCAAACTGCACCCTGACTTCCCTCTCTGAGAGAAGCCTCAGTCTGTTCCCCTCTGGGTGTCCAGAACACATTAACTTTCCCCTCCGTGGCTGGCAGAGCAGGTTCTGAGTCGTGGTCCCTGGGGACGCAGGATCTTCTGCGTGTACCGAAAACCATGGCAGCGGCGGCTGTCTGGGCAGCTCCAGACCGCCAAAGAGGTTCCATGCAGTGATCGCACACTGAGATTTTCCTGCTGGCTTGGGCTGGGAGTGCCTGGTCTTTCCGGGTCCGGGAGCACCAGGCTTGCAAGCACCTCTTTCGGGGAGGGTGTGGGGGGCACGTGCCTCAGGCTCTGCTAGCAAGGTGCGGGTGTAAGAGCACCTCTTAGCGCCTATGTGCACCTCTCTGAGGGGAGGGTGTGGGGGGCGTGCCTCTCAGGCTTTGTAGCATGGCTTGGTGTTCCGCTGTCTGGCGAGGCTCCCAGCCCTCACGGGAGCTGGACCCCATGCATTCTCGGGCACGCTGGTGGCTCAGGGACCAGGACCTGGTTTCTCCGCCGCACTATCTCTGGCTCAGCGCCAGTGGAGGCTGTCCTGGGTCTGGGGACTTAAGCCCCTGTCCCTAGCCACCCCGATTCCCACAATCTCCCCCCGCAATCCTTTGCTCTTTTGGAGTGCTTTCAACCAGCTCCAAAACAGTTAACGCTGTTCCCCAGACACAGGGGACTCTCATATTAGGGATATTACTTTCCAATCAGTTGCCTCTGGTGGCTCCCTCCCCCTTTTGTTTATCTTACAATATCAGTCCGGCATTCCCACTCAGCTTTACCTGCCCACTGGCGTCTTCTGCCCCTGTAGTGATCCAGACGTGTACAATTGTGATCTCAGGTTGATTTCATGGGTGATCGGAGTTCTTTGGTAGGTAATCAGCTCACTTTAGGGTACAGGTTGAAACGGCGCCTCCTCCTACTTCCCCGCCATCTTGTCTCCCCCTCCCTCCTTCCATAGATGAGTCTTATCTAGAAAGTTTTACTGTTTTATTAAAACTCCAAATAGTAATTTTATTTTTTTAAAGATTTATAAATTTATTTGAGAGAGAGAGAGAGCAGGAGGGGCAGAGGGAGAGACAGAATCTCAAATAGACTCACTGCTGAGGGTGGTTCCCATTGCTTCATTGGCCCTTCCAAGCAGTGATTTTTCTTTTTCTATTATTCCTTCTATATTTATTAATTGGAAATTCTGTTGTAAGGAAGAGCTGTGTATTTTCTCTATTTAGCTATTTAGTTAGTTATTTATTTATATCAGTTTGGACTCATGGAGACTTATTTTATACGAGGGGTTATAATCCATTACTTAACTATTTTGATACTCATATTGGCCTAATTTTGTCCATTGGTATTTTCTTCAGGTTGATTGCTGTTAGAATGACAGATTTTATAGATGAACATTGAAACTTTGTATATATTAGGAAAATATTGAACAAAAACTTTAAGACTAATGAATAAGTCATAAAGGTTATTCAGTAAAAATAAAAACAATTTAGTAACTTTAACATGTATGTGTTCTTACAAATAAAAGAATGGAACCAATAAAATGTGCAAAGCATCCAAAAGTAACAAGTACCCCCAAATTAGCAGGTTTTTATAAACTGCCATTTTGAAAATAAAGGAAATGCACATTCAGACCTGTAATATAATTTTTACATATTTGTAATATTTTAAAATATTTATTTTGGAAAAGATTTTCAGGAAGCCAGTAATCTGTATTTTCAGATTTATGAAAGCAAATGCTAGCTTATAATCATGGTGGGAGTATAAATCAGAACATATTTTTATAAGTAAAGTAATATGTGTTAAAAGTCTTAAATTATTATATTTCTAGGAATATTTTCTTAGGAAATAATCAATGAGATTATGTAAAAGTTTAGCTAAAATGATTTTCACCGCAGGGCTGTTTATTACCAAATGTTGGACAATAGTCAGATATTCAACCAGACAAGATTGAGTAAACATGTCACGATGTAGCAGCCCAAGAAGATACAAATGAAGGATTTATATCAGCATCTGTGTGGTTATTGAGTACTGAAATTATGAGTGATTTTAATTTTCTTCTTTCTGCTTATCATGTGTGTTATTTATGTATGCTTTAAACCTTTAATGAGGCAAAAGTACAATGGCTTATAAACTCTTTTTTGATAGATTAAAAAATCTCTTCAACCTGTATTGCTTTATCTATGTAACAAAATGTTTATCTAAGCCACCAAATTGAGATTTCCACAAAATTTGCTTTCATATTATTGGTGAAAAGTTTTTTCCATGTAAATGTAAGCATGCACTCACACACACACACACACACACACACACACACATAAGTACATATAGACATTTTTAATGGAGGACTCTCTCTTTTGGTGAGACTAGTGACATGTATGTGTGTAATTGGAACTCTTTTTTGTGATGACTGAATCAAACATAACTCTATGCACCAATTTAAAGACCTTTTGCTATTGAGTTGAAAAAAAAGATCCATGTACAAAATCTTGGTTATTAATTATGTTGGAGGATAACAGACTCTGAGAAATGACTCACTTGTCTTAGAAGCCCACATTGTAATAATAATAAATGTCTGCAGCAGGCACTTGACTGGGAGATGGTGAAATCATAAAAATGAGCTTCTATTCTCTTGTGATTCCTGATGACTTTTCTCCGTGTTCAGGCTCTCACTTCCCTCCCTCATCCTCATGCTATAAATGTTACCTGTAATCAGGAGTGAAGGGATGGATGCACACCACAGGCTGTCACCTGAGTGATTGCAGCATTTAGACAGGATAATAATACCTAGAAGTATTCAGGATAAAAGAAATGTCCTATAATGTTTTTCTTTCAAAATACATATATAATATTACAAAATCAGTAATGCATGAATTTTTCTTCACCTTCTGGCAAAATGTCCATTTCTAAGGTCATCTGAGGTGAGCTATTTAATTCAGCCAATCTTTCAACCTTCCATCTCTAGTAGACCATTTGGCGATGTAATTCTCAAGACTGTCATGTTCAGCAATTGGACTGGACAGACCCTTATTAGAGAAGGGCTTTTCCCTGATTAATCACAATCAGTTCCCATGTTCTGAAGAGCACTGGAAATCTGTGGAACTAGTTTTCAGAGACACTTGAGTCAGATGTTCTTATCAGAAGTGGTACTTTTTATGCCCACAAAATTAGAACCTGAAATTCATTGTATTATTGTTCCATGAAACTAAGCTCTTGTGCTATCAATTTAAATCTGTAAAGCATATGTAGCCTTCCCCCCCATTTGCATTCTAAATAAAATACTCTGTACCCATAATTTTATAGAGTTTATGACTCTATGGTCTATATATTAGTCTGGATTTTCTAAACAAAATAATTTCTTCTTTGGCAAATGAAACTATAGAATTTAAGATAAACTATTTCAGTGAAACTGAGTGTAATTTAGAATTGTTTAAGAAAACACAATAGCATTGCATTTTCAACACTAGACTTCTAAATTTTATCTTGGGATGAATCCATGATATAAATTTGATATAATGTCAGTCCAATGATTATAATGAGCACTCTGTTTTATTCCAAAATACCACTCAATGTCAGTTGCAATATTAGTCTTTAGAAGCTATAATGAATTGCAAAACTTACCATCACACCGATTTCTATAACATAATTGTAGATGCAAATTAGTGTTTATGACACCCACATACAGAAGACAGAAAATATTTAAGATATTGATTTCAGCGTCTCCCATTGGCCAAATTGAAAAAAATACACACACATACTAATGCTTGAGAACAACAGCTGTTTTTGTTTGTTTTATCAGTTGATATTTTTTATATTAATTTTTTATAATATTACACAAGCATATGTTTCAAATATCTGAAATGATAAATAAGTATATAAGTGAAGTTCTCTCTTACAGTCTTATCTCTGTATATCTTGTTATCTGCTTTTTCTCAATTTAACCATCATTGTTGGTTTAGTGGAGGTTCTTTGTAGGTTCATATATGAGCAAATATGTATTTAAATATTTTTACCTGTTTTTCTCTATAATAAACCACTGCAAACATCCTTCTAATACCTTCTACCCCTTTCTTTATTCACTGAACAATATATCTTGGGCATTTTCTTTCTTTTAAAGATTTTTTCAGAGAGAGAGAGAACATGCACACAAGCAGGGGAGTGACAGGCAACAAAAGAAGCAGGCACCCCTTTGAGCAGGGAGCCTGATGGGGGACCCAATCCCAGGACCCAGGGTCATTACCTGAGCCAAAGGCAGATGCTTAACCAACTTAGCCACCCAGGTGTCCCTACTTGGACATTTTCCACACAGAAAGAGCTTTTTCAATTTTTATGACTATGTAATATTCTGTTATATTGATAGATGTGTGTATTTATAAAATTAGTGTTCTCTTGTGGATTTCTGGATTGTTTCAATTCTTTGGCTTTAGCGAACACTGCTACCATCAGTAAAATGATACAGATTTGATTTCACTTGTATGTGAGGTTATCTGTAGAATAAGCCCTAGAAATGTAATTTCTAGTTAGAAATGTATATATTCTTGAAATTTTGGTATGTATTACCAACATTGCCTCAGAGTTGGTATTGATATACATTCCCACTTAAAGAGGATGAGAATTCTTTTTTTTTTTTTAATTTATTTATTTGACACAGAGAGAGAGAGATCACAAGTAGGCAGAGAGGCAGGCAGAGAGAGGAGGAAGCAGGCTCCCTGCTGAGCAGAGAGCCTGACGCGAGGCTTGATCCCAGGACCCTGAGATCATGACCCGAGCTGAAGGCAGAGGCTTAACCCACTGAGCCACCCAGGCGCCCCAAGGATGAGAATTCTTGTTGCCCTACCGTGTCTCTCACTAAGTGTATTACCAAAATTATAGATCTTCCTAATCAGAGAGATTTCGATGGATATAAAATATGGTCTTATTAAAATAAAATAAAAAATAAAAATTTTACAAAATAAAATAATATATATAATGATCTTATACATATTATTTATATATATAATCCAAATACCTACTATATATAATATAAATACCTACTATATAAATATGCATATATATGTATATTTGAATTTCTTGATTTAGTATTATCTGGATCTAATTCTCAAAATTTGGTTTTTTTTTTTCTGGAATTATCATGCCTCACTGAGGGTTTATAACTTCAACCATGCAGAAGAAGCAAATCCAGGTAGACTTGTAGAAATCCAAAGTTCAGTACTCTGAAGTTAATTGTTCATGTGGTAATGATCTTATTTTTCTGTTCCCTAATATATCTTGTGACATGACACTCTCCCATCAGTAACAGTGGTTTACTATAGCAATTGTCATTAAGTGTAGGCAGACAAAGCATTCCTCCAGGGGTTGCATCCAAAATCTTGGTCAAAGTAATGGTAAAACATGTGATTAGAACTTCTTCCACCGAGAATTCACACACACTTCCTTATTTTGTGTAAAAATATGACTAGCCACATGTGACTACCACAGTCTGTGCAATGAAATTTTTTGCAAAGAATCACCATTTACCTATATAAGCTGGGGAGACAAAGTGGTCAGTGTGAGCAATAATATATTGGAGAACATGACAGAAATGAGTTAATGAGGTTACTAACACTGTGGACATTAGTCAGTATAAGAGGGGGAAAAATGTGAGTTTCATGAAAATAGGACTTTCTTCACTAAATCATCTTCATTGATTAGAAATGTGCCTTCCACATGGCAGTTGCTGCATAATTGTATTATTAAAAGAATGGCTTAATAATAATGTTATAGTATGGTAGAAAACAAAAAAAAAGAGTTTTTTAAAGATACTGATTTTGGTTCTAATCCTGGGTCTGTGATTTTCTAGGTGTCTCCGAGGAAGACACTAAAAACCCACACCCTGGGTCTCAAATGCTCATCTCTAAGATGCAGGTACTAGTACCTGTATTATAGATTATTCATAACTATGCTAGGAATAAAATTTCATCCTGAGGTTTTCTGAGGTTCCAAGTTGAACAATTACAATAAATATTTTAAACCAGCAACCTCTAGACCAAGTAAATTTGCCAAGGCTCTTCAAATGGTGGTAAGCAGGGTTAGCCTATCCTGGGGTACCAAAAAGCTTTATTCTTGACCATATTAATATCATCAGGTAAAAATTAACAATTATACAACTGATTGGATTTATTCGTCTTCAAGAAGGTTGTTATGGAATAGGCATCTCTTCTTTGGTAATGCAGCCTAATCCAAGCCTCCCAAAGGTTTTCTCCATGTTTAGCCTTCTCAGGTTTTCTTAACTGTTTTCATACATTGTAAATAAATCTCTGGTATGCTCAGACCCAGGAGTATACTGACTGAGGTTTATTTTAAGAAAGAATCTTGATTTTCCTAGAAGTACTGAGAAGGTTTTACAAAACCTTATCTTATCTTTTAAGTAAATACCATGCATTTTTAGCCTTATTCCCAATCTCCCAAGACTAAAGAAATTAAATATCAAAATTATATTTAACTGACATTAAGGCTTCAATACATAGCAGCACATGGTAGCACTTTCATCCAAGTGACTTAGCTCTCATCTTTTTCAATCACATTTAGAGGTATGAACGTAAAATACAACATCAGCTTTTATTTTTCCCTAAATTTTATATATTTGGTGTTATTTAGAACTTTGTATTTGCCTCCTATATTTTCTTTATGTAATTATATATCAGGTATTCAATGAAGTTTTATATAGATTGGTAGGAAGACACATAGAGAATAATATAAAAAGATGGCTCAGAAAATAGAATATACCTGAAGTTTAAAAAGTACCTATGATAAATAGGTGTGTGAGCTTGAGAAATCCAAGCAGCAAAAAGAAGTAGGGTTAAAGTTACTTTCATATTTATGATTATCTTTATTTTAAGAAACTTGAGCTAATGAGATGATGTCAGTATGTTGACATTGAAAGATATCAGATATTTAAAAGTGAAAGAAAAAAGCAGATTCATTGTTTTGTGTGCCCTCTCTGATGCACAGAAAAGCAGAGTTTTTGTTAAGACATTTTTAAAATGAGGATTTTCTGGATACATAATGGTAAAAATGCACAAGCCCATTCATGGGCCATATTCTGTATTTGAGATTCTCAGTGTTTTCAGAGCCCATCTCTAATTTTTAAGTCAATTATGTGTATCACTAGTGGCTCAGTCAATTAAAAAAAAGAAAGGTTCTGCTGCTGTGTTCCTGGCTGTCTGCCCAAATAAAACTTTTTTTTAAATTCCCTATTGGTGTGCACTTAATCAAATTAACTCCAAGTAGAAAAAGTGATATAGAGATATAGAGATCAAAGGAAAATGTTTAACTATAAATTATCTGCAGATCCCCTGGGAAAGTGTTACCTCCCTCTAGATTAAGTGTGAAAGTGTTTTCTTCCTGTGTACTTATTTTGAATCCCCACACTGCAATTCTGATAGCATGTAAAGAAAGCACTATGAAAATATACAGTCAGAAGACAACCTTCTGGTTGCTGATTTTCTCTAGACAGTTGTCATCAAGATGCACGAGATAATTTGGTAAATAACAAATAATAATAGTAATATCTATTTTATAGATTAGATAATAAATTTATAGGATAACATGTGATCATATCTTACTTTTATTTTGATGAAACTAATTAACGGAATTTGAACTTTTTTTGAAGACTAGGAAATATTACAAGATTATGCTTTAGGGTAAATTGATTAATAACAACTTTATGTTTCTCCTATTTCCATACAAAATGTGTTAATGATGTTAGTTCTTTTCTTCCTGGCTAGATGCCCACATTCCCAATCTGCCTCTGCGATTGACACTAATTGGCAAGTCTTTTGGCAGTAACAGCTAGGAGACAAATGACCCTTGGACACAGAAACTAAACAAGGTATTATGTGCAGGTTAAGGTTAAAGCACATTGAGTAGGGTTTCTATGTCACCATTGAATTTTCTTCTACTAGGTTGCAAAGAGGAAGAATCCAGAACTTCTAGGCTGTCAATTTAAAATTACTCATAGGTATTATATTCTAAATATAAATCTATCAATTGTGAGCTTCTTTGTGTAACAGAACTAACAATGTCAACATAAATTTCACACAACGTCATCATCATGAACATTATATGAAGAATGAAATCCTTTCTGGCATACAATTAAGTACCATTGTTGTTCACTTACACAAAATATGCTAACAGCATGGCCCCTGTTCTAGACACAAATTCTGAAGTGCATAAGAGAAATTGGCTCAAACTCTCAATGTTGTGGGAAGTTTTGAGAAGAACCGCACAGGTAACTGACCTCCGCAGACTTGGATTTTCCTCTCTAGGAAATTATATTCTAAGACTGGACTATTAGAGATGGTCAAAGAATTTCTCTCACATTCCTTTCTATCTGTAAGACACATTGGAGAACTTCAAGTTTAAATTGAGGACAAAGGAATCGTACAATTATGCCAACAGTGGAAAGCAGAGGTTTGGTGGCACAACTGAAGTGTTTTTTTATTTCTAGTGATCAGCTTTTTTTCATTTTAAGAATACGTTAAAATACCATGTTTTTAGAAGGTATAATTTGTTCCCCTCGATGTCATAATTTAAAATTTTTAAATTAGAATCATCATAACTTTTAATCTTATAAAGTACTATTAGATTCATATGCTGAATGCCATTTTTTTATTAGAATATCTCCACTTGGGTGTAACATAGAACATAAATACAACTGAGAGTTAAGGTTTCTTTGCCATCTGCCTCATAAATATTATAAACACTAAACGTTGATCCTTTCTCTAATTCTCTCTCTCTCTTCATATATATTACTTATTGAGCTTAAACTATGATAATGCTATGTACCTTTTTATTTCAGAGTACATGATTTTTTCATAGGTGGTATTAGACTTAAATTAGAAAAATACAGTCATTTCTCATCCTTTTGACTAAGGTCAGGTTTGGAAAATTCAAGTGAAAGATTAAATGTTACATTTTAATTATTTCACTTGATATCATTTAAAAAATATATATGGCAAAATTTTCAACAAATATTATATTCTTTGACCAACCTGTTAATCAACCACATCTGACAAGTTTATATTGTTTTTAATAAACAAGTCAAGAGAAAAAGAAAAAGTTATAGAAAGAACTAGGGACTGATAACTAGTGGCCCACTGGCAAACAATGAGGCAGGTTTTATATGGAAATTTTCTTCAGTATTCTAGAATACACGTAAGTGAAACATGCTTGATAGGACTAATTTGTTTCAAAACTATGGAACCATGTCCTTGACCCATGTATCTACACAATTTTTGATCACTTATATTTTTCATTAAATAACATTCTCAAAAGATTTCCATTTATTTATTAATAAATTATATACTTGCACTGGTACTATACCAATGTGTTGTATGAATTATAAATTATAAAAATATAGTAACTAAAATATATAAGAAATCAAATACTTATAGAAATTTCAATAATTTTCTCAATTAACCAAGTAAATGTATTCCATGTTTGTGCATATCCCAAACTAGATGCTAATCATTTGGTAAGGAAGTTTTGTACTTTTTTTTTTGCCATCTCTAATTTTCTTGAATTCCCCAAATTCCTATTCTGTATAAAATAAAAATAATTTAGAATTATTATTCATGTCTCTGCATGAATATATAAGTGATTTTTCAAGAAATATACCCAGAGGTAAGTTGTTTTGAAAAACTTTCAAAAACTTTAAAAAGGTTTTGGTGGATTTAAATGTGCTACAATCTATTAATGTTTTAGAATTGATCTCAAAATACAGTTTTTATACATAAGTTTTCCCTAAATGATTTTTTAATTATTTAATTATTTTTATTAACATACAATGCATTATTTTCCCCAGGGGTACAGGTCTGCGATTCATCAGGTTTATACATTTCACAGCACTCACCATAGCACATACTCTCCCCAATGTCCTCAAACCAACTACCCTCTCTCTACCCCCAACCCCTAGGAACTCTCAGTTTGTTTTGTGAGATTAAGAGTCTTTTATGGTTTGTGTCCCTCCTGATTCCATCTTGTTTCATTTTTCCCTTCCTTACCTACCACCCCCCAGCAACCCTCAGTTTGTTTTGTGAGATTAAGAGTCTCATGTATACTTACCTATCTCATGAAGTTATAGTTGCAGGTTATGAACTGAGCATGACACCATCCGTCAATGAATTTTAACCAATTTTTTCATTAATTATACATTTATTAGTGAGTTCTAAAGAGAAAAAAATACAAAAAGCAGTAGACAAATGCAAACTGTTCAATAATTACCATATTACTGTAATACAGTAATACAGAAGCATTAAATAGAAATGAACATATTAAATGAATTTTTATTACTGTAAATAATCTGTGATTTACTGGTAATAGACCTAGCACATTTTCAAAATGGCTTGGCCTTTAACTCATAATTCCTATATATTTCAGAAGTCAGTAATAAGGAACTGATGAATATTAGGGCAGCCACCTCAAGAAATTTGATTGACAAAGATGTGCTTCCTAAAAGAGTGATGGTGATTTGATTATAAATAGCTGACAAAATATTTAATATCATTCAAGTCTTGGTAGCTTTACTTCTATAGGCTGCTGATGTAGTATATTTATAGCATACCAAAAATTGCCTCACATTTATCAGAAAACCTTTTCAAATTTCAGGAATGACATCTGGGAAAAATACAAGAGAAAACACTTAAATATATTTCTCATATGATTGTGTTTGTAAATGCATTCAATTAGGATGAAGAATGAGCTCTCTAAACTACAAAACCAGAGTTGCATGTTTTATTCTGAGGTTATGATGTTGCTTATTTTGTATGTGATGTTTCTTTATATTATTCTATTTATTAGCAGCTAAAGTGATATTGTATGATGATAAAATTGAGAAGAATGAATCTTACAATGTGTGGGACATTATAATAGTTGGGAAAAACAATGAGAACACCATTGTTTTGAAGTGAAAATGCACCTTGAGTTTTGTCACACTTGCCATACTTAAGAGACAAACCAAGTTCCACCCTTTTCTTCTGTGAGTAACTACCCAGTAATATCAGTTGGAAATATCAGATTTACTATATGTCTGTAACCTATTTTCTCCCTTTTCTGAGACACTTAGGAAAGAAAGAAATGCCCCAGTTAAATCTCTGTTAAGAAAATCTCCTGGTAAATACATGTGTAATATTTACTTTAGAAAGAATGGAAAATTCTTACCTTTAAAATATTTTTATTAGTGTATACCTCGTCTTTGATGTAAAAAAGCATTCATTTAATAGATTTTTGAGGCATGACCCCTGGAAAATGTCACATAAATTCTGTAGTTATAAGAATATAAAAAAGAGATATTCCCTAACTGAATGAGTCCTTCTTTTCCAACAGTGATCCGCATGCATTGCTCATGTGTAACATCTGAAATCTGTACAAGAACTTTTCCAAATGTGGAAGAGATATTACATTTAAGAATTTTATTGACAGTGTCAGATCTTTCTAGTGGAAGAATGCTTGGCCTAATTCTTGCTACTGCATCTGCCTTGAATCATTAATAAACTTGATTACATGTAAGATCTATCTTTTGTGTTGAGGGTGATTTGACAATGTGGTCCTTTTTATTATTGTACCAGCCAGCATTCTTTCTCACCTCTTCCTACCAATCCACAAAATTTATTTTTTATATTCATATTTTACTCTTTATTTTATTGATTCTGTTCTAATTTATTGACTATTTTATATCATCTTCCTGGCAACGAGTATGTAGATTATATTTCACCATCTATGTTGGTATCTCTAGGTAAATAGATAGTAGGTTCTCATATGTCAGATACATAACTGATTGAATTTTAAGAAGGTAGATAAGGCCATCTATGTAAGTCTATTTCAAAAATGAATTAAATGGCATGAATCTGCATGGGCACATGGTGGTTAAAAAAAATTATGAGTTAGGTAGCTTACCAAACATCATGTCCTTAAGTCTGAGAAGAAGGAAAGTGGATAATGTTCATCAAAACAGATATTCTCCTTTATAATAAGGATAAAGGAGAAAAATTGAAGAAGACACAAATAAATGGAAAAATATTCCATGCTGATGGACTGGAAAATTAATATTGTTAAAATCTCCATACTACCCAAAGCAATGTATAGATTCAATGCAATCCCTATCAAAATACCAATGGCATCTTTCACAGAACTAGAAGAGAGATTCCTAAAATGTATATGAAACCTGAATAGCCAAAACAACCTTGAAAAAGAAGAACAAATCAAGAGGTATCACACTCCCTAATTTCAAACTATATTACAAAACTGTAGTAATCAAAACAGTATGGTACAGATATGAAAATATTTTTTTTAACTTTTTAAAATCAATTTTTTTATTTTTATGTTAAGCACCATAGAGTACATCATTAGTTTTTTCCTGATTCATTGTTTGCATATAACACCCAATGCTCCATGTAATCTGTGCTCAATACCCACTTAAAAAAACTCCTCTGATGACTCTGCCATGTGCCCCTAGGATAAACTATCTCAGAAGAAAACCATGAGCTTTGGAGTTGTGGGTTATAATCTCAGCTTCCATACTTTGCAGACATGATTTCACAAGCCATTGAATATATTTGAAATGAAGTCATTAAATATATGAATGACTACTGTAAAGAGAGTAGCTAGCACTTTGCTTCTTGTCTGGTAGGGATTTAACAAATGTCATTTTCTTCTTGTCTTCTGCCTATTCATCTTTACAACTTGCACTGATTAGGGATAGGTTCAGTTCAGGCAGACCCCAGAATTGTGGCCCAGAAGGCAGAGTGACTTACCCAGTCTCATACTTTTACTTATCATGTTTCTCTTATAATGTCTTTCTACAGCTTGTTTATTTGCCTCTGTCCCTACTCTCGTGTTCAATTCATCTGAAGAAAAACTGGTGCCCTTATTAATACCCACCACCGGGATAAACCACCTCTTCACTCCCTCCCCTCTAAAACCCCTAGTTTGTTTCCTGGAGTCCATGGTCTCTCATCGTTCATCTCATTCTCTGATCCCTGCTCCCCCCTTCAGTTTCCTCTTCCTTCTCCTAATGTCCTCTATGCTATTCCTTATATTTCACAAATAAGTGAACCCACATAATAATTGACTTTCTCTGCCTGAATTACTTCACTCAACATAATCTCCTCCAGTTCTGTCCATGTTGATGCAAAAATTGGGTATTCATCCTTTTTGAAGGCTGAATAATATTCTATTGTATATATGGACCATACTTTCTTTATCCATTCATCTGTTGAAGGGTGTCTTGGCTCTTTGCACAGTTTGGCTATTGTGTACATTGCTGCTATGAACATTGGGGTGGATATGGTTCTTCTTTTCACTACATCTGTATCTTTGGGGTAAATACCCAGTAGTGCAATTACCTTGGTCATAGGCTAGCTCTATTTTTAACTTTTTGAGGAAACTCCATATTGTTTTCCAAAGTGGCTGCACCACCTTGCATTCTCACCAACAGTGTCAGAAAGTTCCCCTTTCTCCCCAACCTCTCCAATATTTGTTGTTTCTTGTCAATTTTTGCCATTCTAACTGGTATAAGGTGGTATCTCAATATGGTTTTGATTTGAATTTCCATGTTGGCTAATGATGATGAACATTTTTCCATGTGTCTATTAGCCATTTGTATGTCTTCTTTGGAGAAGTGTCTGCTCATCTCTTCTGCCCACTTTTTGACTTGATTGTTTTTTTTTTGGGGTGTTGAGTTTGAGAAGTTCTTTATGGATCTTGTATATCTGCCCTTTATCTGTAGTGTCATTTGCAAGTATCTTCTCCTATTCTGTGGGTGGGTTGCCTCTTTGTTTTGTTGATTATTTATTTGCTGTGCAGAAGCTTTTTATCTTGATGAAGTCCTAAAAGTTCATTTTCACTTTAGTTTCCCTTGCCTTTGGAGACATGTTTTGAAAGAATTTGCTGTGGTCGATGTCAAAAAGGTTACTGCCTATGTTCTCCTCTAGGATTTTGATGGATTCCTGTCTCATGTTGAGGTTTCTCATCCATTTAGGGTTTATCTTTGTGTATGGTAAAAGAGAATTATTGAGTTTCATTCTTCTGTACATAGCTATCCAATTTTCCCAGCACCATTTATTGAAGAGACTGTCTTTCTTCCATTGGCTATTTTTTCCTGCTTTGTCAAAGATTAGTTAACCATAGAGTTGAGAGTCCATATCTGGACTCTCTAGGTCTATGTGTCTGCTTTCGTGCCAGTACCATGCTGTCTTAGTGATCACAGCTTTGTAATATAGCTTGAAACCAGGCAACATAAAACCAAAGCCCCCAGCTTTGTTTTTCTTTTTCAACATTTCATTGGTGATTCAGGGTCTTTTCTGATTCCACACAAATATCAGGATTGTTTGTTTCAGCACTTTGAGAAATGCCATTGTGTTTTAGTTGGGATGGTGTTGAAAGTATAGATTGCTCTGAGCAACATACACATTTTAACAATATTTATTCTTCTGATCCATGAGCAGGGAATGTTTTTCCATCTTTTTATGTCTTTTTCAATTTCTTTCATAAGTGTTCTGTAGTTTCTAGAGTATAGATCTTTGGTTAGGTTTATTCCAAGCTATCTTATGGTTTTTGGTACTATTGTAAATGGAATTGATTCTCTAATTTCCCTTTCTACAGTTTTATTGTATAGGAAAAGTGTATAGGAAAAGTGTATAGGAAAGCGGCTGATTTCTGTGCCTTGATTTTGTATCCTGCCACATTACTGAATTGTTGTTTGAGTTATTTTTTTTTCCAATTTATTTATTTTCAGAAAAACAGTATTCATTATTTTTCCACCACACCCAGTGCTCCATGCAAACCGTGCCCTCTATAATACCCACCACCTCGTACCCCAACCTCCCACCCCCCCACCACTTCAAACCCCTCAGATTGTTTTTCAGAGTCCATAGTCTCTCATGGTTCACTTCCCCTTCCAATTTACCCAAAAGCACATACCCTCCCCAATGTCCATAACCCTACCCCCTTCTCCCAACCCCCCTCCCCCCAGCAACCCACAGTTTGTTTCCTCTTAATCTCAGATGAACACTTATGGTTTATCTCCCTCCCTATCTCATCTTGTTTCATGGATTCTTCTCCTGCCCACTTAAGCCCCCATGTTGCATCACCACTTCCTCATATCAGGGAGATCATATGATAGTTGTCTTTCTCCACTTGACTTATTTTGCTAAGCATGATACGCTCTAGTTCCATCCATGTTGTCGCAAATGGCAAGATTTCATTTCTTTTGATGGCTGCATAGTATTCCATTATGTATATATACCACTTCTTCTTTATCCATTCATCTGTTGATGGACATCTAGGTTCTTTCCATAGTTTGGCTATTGTGGACATTGCTGCTATAAACATTCGGGTGCACATGCCCCTTTGGATCACTACGTTTGTATCTTTAGGGTAAATTCCCAGTAGTGCAATTGGTGGGTCATAGGGCAGTTCTATTTTCAACATTTTGAGGAACCTCCATGCTGTTTTCCAGAGTGGTTGCAGTGTTGTATGAGTTCTAGTAATTTAAGGGTGGAGTCTTTCGGGTATTCTATGTATACTATTATGTCCTTTACAAAGAGAGAGAGTATGACTTCTTCATTGCCAATTTGAATACCTTTTATTTCTTCTTGTCTGATTGCTGTTGCTAAAACTTCTAGTACTATGTTGAACAAGAGTGGCAAGAGTGGGCATCCTTGTTATCAGACATGAAAATATATACATAGATTGATGGAATAGAATAGAGAGCCCAGAAAAAACCCACACACATATGGTTGATTAATCTATGACAAAGGAAGCAAGAACATACACTGGGGAAAAGTCTTTTCAGTAATGGTATTGGAAAAACTGGGCAGCTACATGCAAAAGAATGTAATTGGGCCATTCACTATCTTACACTGTATACAAAAATATATTGAAAATGGATTACAGACTTGAAGGTGAGACCAGAAATCACAAAACTCCTTGAAGAAACCATAGGCAGTAAGCTCTTTGAGATCAGTCTTGGTAATATTTTTTTGGATTGATCTCCTAAGGCAAGGACAACAAAAGACAAACTAAGCAAATGGAATTAAAACAAACTAAAGGGCTTTTGCACAGCAAAGGAAACTACCAACAAAACAAAAGGGCAACCTACTGAATGGAAGAAGATATTTGCAAACCATACATTTGATAAGGGTAAATACCCAAAGTATATAAAGAACTTACACAACTTAATATGAAAAATGATTAATAAACAGGCAGAGGACTTGAATAGACATTTTCCAGAGAAGACATACAGATGGCCAATAGACACATGAAAAGATGCTCAACATCACCAATCATCAGGGAAATGCAAATCAAATCACAATGTGATATCACTTCACACCTATTAAATTAGTTATTACACAAAAGCAAAAACAAAAACAAAAAATTGCAAGTGTTGGTGAAGACTTGGAAAAAAAGGAACCATTGTAAACTGTTGGTTAGGATGTAATTTGGTATAGTCACTTTGGAAAACAGTATGAAGCTTCTTCCAAAAATTAAAAATAGAATCAAGCAATTCCACTTCTAAGTATTTATTCAAAGAAAATGAAAACACCAATCCAAAGAGATATATGCATCCCTATGTTAATTTACAGTATTGTTTATAAAACCAAGATATAGAAACAACCTTAGTATGAGAGAGTAGATAGTTGTGAATATATATATATATATATACCTCATCCATAAAAAAAAAATGAAATCTTACCACTGTGATAACATGAATGGGCCTAGAGGGTATTATGATAAGTGAAATAAGTTAGACACAGAAAGATAAATACTGCATGATATCACTAATATGTGAAACCTAAAAAACAAAGTCAAACAAAACAAAACAAAAACAAATTATTGGTTACCAGTGAGAAGAAGGCGGGGGTGCTGGGAAAAATGGGCAAATAAGAGGCACAAAATTCCAGTAATTAGTAAGTCATAACAATGTAACATACAGCATAGGGAATATAATCAATAATATTGTAGTAGCTTTGTATGGTGACAGATAGTAACCAGACTTATTTTGGGGATTTAGTAATATATAAGGATATTGAATCACCATGGTGTATGCCTGAAATTAATAGAGTGATATATGTCAATTATAGTTCAGTAAAAATGGATATAGATTAGTTCAGTGGTAAATTTGGCTGTTTAATTTTCTCTTCCAATCACTAATTTTGCTGTGGGTGACAAACTGGAAGCATTGATCAGAGACTGCACAATGATCCAATGAAACAAAAAAGCAGAGAAAGTTGACAGAAGGAAGCATATGAATACAAATAACAAAGAACCTACCTGGTATATCAAATATAGGTGTAAGTAGTTTAAAATGTTTTTAAAATTTTTGAACATACGATATTACCATAATAAGTTAATTTCAACATTGTAATCCTATGCAATGAAACAAAGCTCAAATTTATTCTAGGTATAATTTTATCAAACTATTTTAAGAAATGACAGTATTTCAGAAAAAATTCAGCAAAGTGAACAACTATCTTAGCAATTTTTACATACTGTAACAAAATTTTGTGTAATTTTCCTTTCTACATTTTCAGCTTTCAAGTAACATCTTTTCAGATATTTATTCTCTGGATAGCAAAGAGAACTCTGTGCACAGTTACTCAATAAACATTTTAAGAATAAGTAGATGAACTTGAGACATGTAATATATATGGATCAGTCTATACTTTATAATAATACCTAATAAATGTGTTATCCTTATAAAAGCATCTAACATATTTAAGTTACAGGCTGCAAAATATAAATTGACGTGTTTAGATCACTGTCTCTAAAAGTGTAGTCAGTGGGTTATTTGGGTTAATTATGACAACAGGTTTTGTACACAAGTAAGTTTGAGAAATTTTAATATTTATTATTGTTGCAACATTCTCAGAACTTTTAACATGCTAATATACATTGAGAATGATGGAATAATGTAATATAAATTTCTACAGCCTTATGTATCTTAGCCTAGAATCTTACTCTCTAGGACATGAGTTTGGAAATTCTGGGTTTAGCAAAAGCAGCCTATTCACAAGGAAAATATTTTTTAACAATTTATTTTCTGAACTGTATGCATAATGAATACCTCTTTACATTTACAGCAGTGTTTTTAAGTGGCAGTGATTTTAAGAGTGGGTGACAAGGGGTGCTGGAATCCAATATTATACTAAGACTATGGAATAACATTGACACTAGGAACCCAATTAAACTGAGTACTTAAATAAGAACAATTTATTGAAAGAAAAAGAAAACACTTCTTTTGAATTCAAAGAGTCTATTGACAGCCATATAATTATCAGTCACCCAAAAATTTATAAAGTTTATACTTTTAGGGCTAAAACTTGATGACCAGTCTGGAATGTTGCTAATGAATTGCCACCAACAGTTTTACATAATTTTTCATTCTCTCCATAAAACTGAGACTGATATTTATTCAAGGCCATGCTATCTACTCTAATCTCTTATAAAACATAGAGCTTTAGAATTTAGGATCAGTGATTCCATATTTCTAAAAAAAATCATTATGGGGTGTGTTAGCCTTCAGCTCAGGTCATGATTGCAGGGTCCAGGGATTGACCCCCACATCTGGTTCCCTGCTCTGTGGGGAGCCTGCTTTTCCCTCTCCCTCTGCCTGTGTTCACATGCCCAGTCACCTCTGTCAAATAAATAAATAATATATTAAAAATAAATTAAACAAATAAAAATGTAAAAAGGTCATTACAAAATTTTTGCTGTGTGATCTAGTAATCATATTCCTTGGTAGTCACTCAAAGTACTTGAAAACATATATCCACAGGGGCACTTAGGTTGCTCAATTGGTTGAGCTTCTGGGTCTTGATTTGGCTCAGGTTATGATCTCAGGGTCATGGGATTGAGCCCCCCATTGGGCCCCATGCTGCACCTTCCCCACCCTGCTCCCACTCTCCCTCTAACAGGAAAAAAAAAAGAAAGAAAACTATGTCCATCAAAAACCTGCACATGGATTGTTATAACATTTTTTAAAAAAAAATTATTCATTTGAGAGAGAGAGAGAGCACACACAGGGGAAAAGGCAGAGGGAGAGGGACCAACAGATTCCCCACTGAACAGGGAGCCGTTGCAGGGCTCAATCCCAGGACCCTGAGATGGTGAGCTGAGTTGAATATAGATGTTTAACTGGCTGAGTCACCGGGCACCACTTCATAGCAGTTTTATTCAAAATTGCCAATACTTGTAAGCAACCAAGATGTCCTCTGGTGGGTGAATGATACAATATAACCATGACAAAACATTAAGAAACTTTAAATGCCTATTAAGTGAAAGAAATCAGTCTGAAAAAGCTACATAATATGATTCCAACTAAATTACATTCTAGAAAAGGCAAAACTATGGAGAATTAAAATGATCAATGGTTGCCAAGAGTTGGGGGAGAGGAATAGAATAATAGGCAAAGCACACCAGATTTTTAGGGCAGTAAAACTATTCTGGATGATAGTGTAGTCATGGATACATGTCATTATACATTTACCCAATCCCATAGAATATATAATACCAAGCATGAACCCTTTGTAAACTTTGGACTGTCGGTGATGAGGATATGATGATATGTTAATGTAGGTTCATAATTTGTAACAAACGCAACACTCTGGTGGAGGATGTTGATGCTTGGAGAGGCAGGGCATGTGTGGGGACAGGGTAAATAGGAAATCTCTCCATTTTCCATTAAATTTTGCATGACCTAAATTTTCTCTAAATAGCGTATTTTTATTTTTTATATTTGATTTATGTGACCACAAATAGTACAAGTAGGCAAAGCAGCAGGCAGAGAGAGAGGGAGATGCAGGCTTTCCACTGAGCAGGGAGCCTGATGCAGGGCTCGATCCCAGGACCCTGGGATCATGAACTGAGCTGAAGGCAGTTGCTTAACCATCTGAATCACCCAGGTGCCCCTAAAAAGTGTATTTTTTAAAAGTCAGCAAAAAGGAATCATACTCCAAGCAATTCTTTTTCTTGGAATCCAGATTAATAGGCTACTTGAGAGAATAAGAAATCTGTAGTGTATAACTGAAGGCAAAAAATAATGGTGTCTTTGTTCTACACATTTTTCTTGGTTATACTTCCTTCTGCTTCAAGCCAGATTTAAATGGACACTAGATTTTTAATGTTATCTTGCATAATAGAGTCTACCCTCTTAGAGTGTAAGGAAAATAGTGAAACTTTAATAATGAAAAATAATAACTTATCAGAAATGCTGCTGAATTTTAGAAATGAAGAAAAGCTTTAGATATAGATGATTTTTAAAATTTTTATGTACTATATTACTATAATAATATTTATTGTGAACCAAAATTACAGGTATCATCTAGAAGAGAAAATGAAACAATTTCTCCACAAGACAAACCCGAAGTTTGAGTCATAAGGTCAGATCTAAAAAAATTAAAAGTATATGTTAGGCAAAAGATGGTTATTAATTTAAAGTTTTTATTTAGCATAGACTAACCTCTGGTATCTCCCCCATTTTGCCTACTGAATTTCAGAAATCAGACAACCTGGTATGTCTCTGTCTGTAAATGCAATTACACAGAATTAGAATTTTATTACTCAAAAACATTTCAGCACTTAATACTGAGCCTCACACTTGGAAGATGTGTAATAAAGAAGAACATTTGCTGAATGATGGCTTTGTCCTGGAAACTAGCCTCTAGAAACTTAAAAACTGGTTGGCAAATTGAGACACTATTTGACAATAATGAATAAAAATACTAAGTAGTACAACACATTTTAAGAGACTGTATGGCTTTTAAAAAGATGAATCATCATTAGACAAGAATCATGAAAATTTTCAGTAAGTTAATACTTAGGCAACACTAGCAAAAGTGTGGTGTCAAAAAGATAAAATTGGGGCACTTAGGTGGCTCAGTTGGTTAAGCAACTGACTCTTGATTTCGGCTCAGGTCCTGTTTTTAGTGAGATTCTCTCCTCCCTCTCTCCCTGCCCCTCCCCCTGCTTGTGTATGCTTTCTCTTTTTTAAATAAATAAATCTTTAAAAAAAAAAACATAAAATTGATACTGTTACTAGTCGTTCTATATACCAGACTTGCTTATAACTATATAGATTTATCACAAAAATTATTCATTCCTTATTCATAGCTTATTCATTCCTGGGGAAACTCTTCCATGCCATCAAATTCATAATTATTGATTGATTAATCCAGCTTCTACTCTTTGTCATGTAGTTAATTATGTATTTCATAATACCAATTATATCTAAAAGTGGGTCAATTTCTGTGTCGGTCAGGATGTTCTTTGTCCAAAAGAATTGTTGTTCTAGGAAATTTAATACAATTAGAAACCAATTTGGAAAGTCATGGAGAGGATAGAGGCTTTTAGAAATAAACTTGTTCTTGCTAATGAAAATTCTCCTGGGGTGGTTTGAGATTTCTGGGTCCTGTATTCCTGACTATACTCTCCAAAACCTACTTTGTTTCAAATATCCAAGTTATTCTTTCTTTCTTCTGATTGTCCCATTGGGTCCACTTTTTGCTTCAGGAGGAGATCCTCTACTAGGCACCAATCTTTCTTTTACATCCTTTCAGTTCAAGAAACTATCTCTGTGGGAAAAAAATATACTCAAGGGAGATAGTTCTTGGATTAGCAACTTGCAGATGGAGCATGAGAAAGGAAGCAGAAAAAGTAATAAAGTTAAGAGAAGAGTTTTTTTAAATGCATGATTGGAATCAGTGCCACCTTCACTCATTGCTTCTCCTTTTATTGATGTATTTATCAAAAGCTATTCAGAAACATAGAACGTAAAATTTTAGTTAAATATATCTTAAAATATCAAACTGATGATTAAATGACTTTTGTAATTCTTGTCTTATAAAATGATCCTGCTGGTTGATAACATAATGTTAATAGTATTTAACCTTTGTGCATAGTAATATTTTCTTTACAGAACTTTACAGTTTAGAAAGCACATTAGAATAACTTATATTTTTTGTGTACGGAAATCTCTTAGAATTAATTATTTTGTAGATAAAATTTCCACATCAGAGAATGATTGTCATGAAACCTAGAAAACCTAGTTTTACAGTTAAGATTAGAAATCAGGTGGGTTGGCTTTAAATATTGTGTTTTTCAATATATTGCCCAGTAGAATAGAAGTCAAATTCTCTGTACAGCTAAGCTGACACTGAGACCTTACTTCAGTTCCTCTCATGAGCTTAGCTGATACTCCTAGAATATGTCCACTCTCCGACTCACAAGGTTCTCTTTTTTTTTTTTTTTAAAGATTTTATTTATTTATTTGAGAGAGAGAGACAGTGAGAGAGAGCATGAGCGAGGAGAAGGTCAGAGAGCGAAGCAGACTCCCCATGGAGCTGGGAGCCCGATGTGGGACTCGATCCCGGGACTCCAGGATCATGCCCTGAGCCGAAGGCAGTCGTCCAACCAACTGCGCCACCCAGGCGTCCCTCACAAGGTTCTCTTAAAACACAGTGAATCCTGTCTCATTGAACGGGGGAAATATTTATGACGCTTTAGTTAGAAATAAATTTTTTCTTTTTGGTTTGGAGACAATCTTGAGCAATGGACAATAAGAAATCCTGGTCAGTTCTAAAACTGAAATTGGCTTTCAGGGGCAAACAGGGTAGACACTAGGCTGGTTGAGTCCTTCAGTTTTATCCTGTATTTCCTGGATTCAATAATAAGACTCTACCTCAGCTCCTAGAGTAAACCCCAAATGACATAAGCCAATAAAGTTATTCCATCATCTATTACCCTTGGGCTTACATCAGACATACCAGGACCAATGCAACTCAATTCCAAACTTTTGAGGGACCTCTTACTGAGGTCAAAACTTTTATCTTTTCTGTAAGATTTGAATTTAGATACATGTTTCCATGAAAGAACATCTCACTTACGTGATCCAACAATTTTCTTTGTTGTTTAAAGTGTAGTGTTTTGTTCTTGCTTTTGTTCTTGTTTTACATTGCAACCAAAAGCATCCCAATTAATGCAGCAGCCTGTAGTAAAAACATTTGGTTGTCAATGCAGCCCCCAAATTTAGGCAGAATAGTAACTTCTACTTTTTCTTACTAAGCCTTGATTAAATTGTAATGAATCAATGTTATTATTGTTCATATTATTTGCTTTCATCTTGCTTAAAATAAAAAAGTGAGAAGCTACTGTATTTAAGTTCTTATCTTTTCTCTTAAGAAATTTATTACTGATTAAATGATATTTCTCAAAGAAGGAGCATTCATAGATTTTTTTTGATTGCACTCTATCTCTTTTCAATAGTGCCATTTTATCAATGTGCTCTCACTATTATGCAATGCACTTCTATAGCGTTGCTTTCTTTTTTCTTTTAATTGTGTATTCTGCAAGTAAAATTGACATTTTTGCTTGAAGTGGAGGTAAAATTGTTGTATTTGTCTGACGTGGAAGTTCTGTATCATAAACTCTAACAATTAACATTAAAAGTTTTATAGTGAATCTGTCATTTTTAGATTAACTTCTCTCATAAACTTTTTTCTCCTAGGTGCGACAGAAATCATTTTCTAAAGCTAAGGACAGTTTCCTCAGTAGAGTAAGCATTAAGATAAAAAAATGCTATTTGAGAGTATAATTGAATATTTAGATATAGGCAGCATAATAATAGTGTACTGCCTGTATATGGGAACAGAAACTTGGATGACAACTCCATTGGATCAATTTAAAACTTGTCAACCAATCCTCTTTTTTAAATTGTGTTCTTAAATGGTATAATATTTCTCTAAAGGAAGGTTCCATTATCTTCCATTATCTTTACTCTAGGTGTATCCTAGAAGACAGTCTCTTTCTTTCATATTTTATCCTATAAAAGCATTAAATTGAAATATTAGGAGTGATAATTGTTGAGTAGTTGGATTAAGCACTGGAAAACTAAGAATATGTATAGGAATTAAGAGATGATATGAAGATATTCTGGAGAATTTTAAGCATTCTTTGTGGAGTTGCATCACAGCTGACCTGTGTCAGTGTTGCAGAATTATCTGGAACCTCAGTCAACAACAAGTGAAGTGACATTATTTATGCTCACAGTATCCTAGAACTTCTCCCACCATAGAAAGGACACATTTCTCGTCTATTATAAAATTATAAAATTCTGGGTACCCAGGACAGCGTGTGAGTGTGTGTGTGTGTGTGTGTGTGTTTGTGTGTGTATGTGTGTGTGTTCATAAATTTGTATGTGTATTTGCTTATTGCATATAGAGTTATGTACCTTACTTTATTCCACCCATATTTATGTAGAACTCATCTTTGTGTTTATTTATATCTAACAAAGTTTAGTTAATATCCTATGGATATAATGCAATTTACTTCCAATTTTTTCTGTCCTATAGATAAATTATTTACTTAAAGAATATCTCATTGTTGGTATTTAAATAGTTTTTTTTTTCAGGTTTTTTTTCCCCAATTTATTTATTTTCAGAAAAACAGTATTCATTATTTTTTTGGTATTTAAATAGTTTTGAATTTTATGGTATAAATAATGCTTTAATGATATCTCAATAATACTTTAATGCACATAGACTTTTCTGTATATTCCCACTTAGTTCATTTGAATAAGTTCCTGGCAGTGATGTCTTGATTAAAGGTATGACCACTTTTATGATTCTGGATATAAAATGTCAAATAACTTGCAAAGAGTTTGAACTAAATTATGTCCTTTGCAGTGATACAGTAAAGTGTCTATTTATTGTGTCTTTGGAAAAACTGAGTTTTAGGTAACAACTATTTTCCAACTTGATGAATAAAAATATATATCTTTTTTCATCTGCATAAATTTGAATAGTAGTTGGGTTGAACATTTCTACTTTTCTTAAGTGATAATATTCTCTATACCCTCCTCCATAATTATAGTAAGTGTTTCCTTCCTCAACAGCATTGCCCATTGAGATGTCAAGGACACTTGGCAGTAAATTTTGGAGCTTAGAAATATCATAGGAATTCTTCACAAGTAGAGAATCTAAACACAAAATGGTTTCTAAATAAGGGACAAATCTCCTTGATAGGTTATTCACGGGTTGATTGTAAGCTAATATTAAGGGAAGGCATGAAATAAGCAACAATTTTACCACTAAGATGTCTTTAGTTCTTCTGTGACTGGCAGTCATGGTCTATGCTTCTGGGCCAAGCTTTCCTGCCCTCCAGGACTGCTCAGCAGTCTTCTGGTTGATCCCACTTCTCTCCACATAGCCCTCCCCAGTCAGCTTCTCCTGTACTCCACCATCAGATCTTGTCCAAGTTTATGCTATACTCCTCTCCCCCAACACAGATGACCCTTCTCTACTAGGATTGGCTAATTGTGTTTTTCATTACTCTCTTTGTAGTTTAAAATATGTAGTTTAATGTAGTTTAATAGCTTGATACCCTGCTACCTTCTGATTCATTTTAGTTGTAAAACAAAAGAGAATTATGAACAACATCGACATTTTGGCTTTTTCTATTTCTGCTGTAATAATACTGGAAATAATCTGTCTCTAACTAGAAAAAGAAGTCTCAAAGAAGAGAATGCATAAAAAAGAATCACAATAAATATATTTTCTGGTTATCTCATTACACTGTATTTATTATTTATGCATGTTCTTTTGAGAAATGTTCCTTTATCTCTCTTGAAATTTTTTTTTTAATTAAGGGGAACTAAACCCATTTTAAAGAGCCATTATTAGATTTGGACTTGGATCCCTCATTTTTTTCTTTTTCTTGGCCAAATCACCTACTCTTCAAAGAAGAGAAACTGTCGCAATAAGTTCAAAAGCTCCTGTTGCTTAGAACTTTCCCACAGCTTCTCATTCATTACTTCTGTTATCAGTCAAGACCAGATCATAAACAGAATCCCTCTAGGGACTTTGACGGTATCATTCATTTATTCAGAGATGTTTCAAATACAAATGTTAAAAAGTCACAATAAATGCAATTCTTTTGGTCAATACAGTATAAAATTTATCCTCTAAAATAATCCCAAGCTTTAAATTATGTTTTACTCTATAAGCCTGAAATTTTAAATTTCTATAGAAATAATAAATTGCTTAGACTATCCTTGATATTTCAAAAATGCAAATATTTCAAGGTTCCTTTAAAAACATTTAAAAGGCATCTCAGATCCAGGATTTGTTTTCACCTAAGAAAACTTAAGGTTTCTCGCTGAAATAGGAATAGGAAAAAACTGAGGTAGAAATCATAATTTCTTTACTATTCAGGTAATTTATAAGTGGATTCGTGCTGATTTTTTTACTAAAGAGAAAGAGAGATACAAAACCTTGTGAATGAGACTCTGAAGATAAAAATACAGTCTTACCACACGAGAAAAAATCATAAATAAAAGCAAAATTAGATTTATATCAGTCTTTATATTTTGTGATTCTAGGATATCTCTCATTCAATAAAAATACTAAGGCAACAATGTAGCACAAAAATAGTTACCATGGATAAAATTGATCGGATAGGATTGGTTGTTTTAATGCTCCAAAAATTTTCTGGGCAAAGTTTGTAGGGTTCAATATCAAGTGATATATTTGTATGATTATGAGAATGACTCATTCATATTGGTTATATATATGTTTTTTCTTTGCATCCATATGTTTTCAGTGATAAAACTGATTTTCCTAGGAAATGTAAGTGGCCCCACAGAACATTCCAGGAAAATTGTTTGAAAACAAATGAAGTGTGTGTTATCATTTTTGTTTTAACAGATTTTCATATTTCACATGTTCTCACTCTGTTTTTGTTATGCATTAGTCCACAAATTCATAAGAAAAGAGATCTGAGAGGAAGCTCATCCTGATTTTGTTTAGTTTGGTAGAATATAATCTGATGAAGAGACAGTATTTTATTTCAACTATATCATTTGCTAATAGTTTTGTTTTTAGTATATAATGGATCTTAATAAATTTGTATCGTTGAATAAATCAGTAATGCAGCTTTTGTCAATAAATTTAGGGAAAAAGAGTCAGTCAAGTTAGACTAGATTTGTATTTTCATTTGATCAAATATTTGTCCACACATGTCATGCATACAAAATATTGAAAACCATATCACATTTTAAAATACTTTACTAATAGTATTATAATTGTTATTTTAATTAACTTTAGATACAGAATAACTTTCTGAAAACAAATCATGCACTAAACACACAGAAGAAATATTACCAAAACACACCAAAAAAAGCAATTTCAAGAGTATCAATACTCATGTAAGTATGGAGGAAGCTACTGCAACCACATAATACTTTTACTTATTTTGAGCAGCTATGTCATCAATCAGACTGTGGAACCCAAGACATAGGCTGCTAATAATTACATCCTTGGCAGGAAGCAACTGCTATCATAATTAAAAATATGATTAAAAAAACTGTTAGTAATGAAGGACTTTTAAGCCATAGAAGTAAAAATTAAGGTAATAGAGTTAGATGTGAACTCTTGTAATACATGTAAAAGAATATGTTAGCTAACAACCAGCCTTTTCATAATCTTAATGTGAATATTTTCCAAACATCTATTAGGCATCAAATGACATATGACTTAAAACATGCAAAAATGAATATATACTAGAGATACAAAATTCTATTTTACAAAATTTGTAATAGTGCCATGTATGTATGTGTCCATGTATGTATATTAAGAACACTGAACATGAGGTGCACCTGGGTGGCTCAGTCAGTTAAACATCTGCCTTCAGCTCAGGTCATGATCCCGGAGTTCTGGAATGGAGCCCCATGTCAGACTTCCTGCTCAGCAGATAGTCTGCTTCTCCTTCCACCTGCCACTCCCCCTACTTGGGGTCTCTCTTTCTTTCTGACAATAAGTAAAATCTTAAAAAAAAAAATACTTAACATGAGACCTACCTTAACAAATTTTGAAGTGCACAATACCATATTCTTGACTAGAGACACTATGTTGCACAGCAGGTCTCTTGAACTTATTCATCTAGTACAACTGAAATTTTATACACATTGAATGACTTCTTATTTGCCCCTGGTGATAGTATCACAGGTTTTTGCATATGTCCAAACCCATCACATTGTACACATTAAATATGTGCAATTCTTTGTGTATCGATTAGACCTTTAAAAAGCTGAGATACATGTATGCTTACAATATATATGTATACATGTATACATACGTATATATAGAATACATATATTCTATATATGTGTGTGTAATAGTATACGGTATAGTATTTATGTGTGCGTGTATACATATAAAAGTGAAATAGTGCATCTTACATAGTACATTCAATATTGAGCTAAGAGAACGTGAAGAGTAGGAAGTCAAATGGTCTAGAAAAATATCAATGATCATTTTACAGTTAGATTTTCTTTGTTTTGTTTTATTGATATAATCATCTTGTTTAAATAATGGCAATCAGAAAGATAGGGAAAAATCCAAGAAGTACCAAGAAATAAGTTTAGCAGTGGGAAACAATGGAATGAAAGGGGCAGGTAGGACTTTCAGAAAGGATCAGAGGAAACGGGAAGAGGAACTGAGTATCTCCTAGCAGGGATGAGACCTTCAAGGTACTTTTCCAGCGAATCAGCTAATGCATCTCATCACAATCATTTTTGATGATTCTTTTCAATTTTGTTTTACAGGACATTGTTCATGCCACATGCTCAGCCAGTAGTGCCCTGTATTCTTTCATTAGCTATCTGAATCCTTCTCAGTCATCAAGGCAATTTCATAGAAAATTTTTTTCTGGTCTACTGAGGCAAAATAAATACTTCTTACTTTTTCATTCTTGCAATATGTTTCTACTACTTCTACTTAGGGCTTCTGTAATTCTATATGACATTTGAGATAGTTCTGTTTGTTTTCTTCTATTAAACGTTAAACTCCTTAAGCCAAAGACAGATTTTAACAGAATTGTTTATTACCATAATGCCAAGGACACTGAATAACACTAAGTCAATATCAAAGAGTTCATTGAACTATAAGACAATAAGAGAGAACTAATACAGGATAGTATAGTGAAGGATTTTGTAAATGAGAATAAGGATTTTGATTCATAACATAATGGTAACTCTCTAGAAAATTAAAATTAATGCAACAATGTAAGTGAATCTTGCAAGCATAATAGTGAGTAGAAGGATGCAGGCACAACAGCAGCACATACTGTATGATCCATTTATATGAAATGTAACAATATGTACAAGTAATCTCTGAAGTTAGAATGGATGATATTGGCACCTCTTGGGAGGTGTGACTAAGAGCAAACAGTAGGAGCTTTGGGCATGCTAAGACATTCTGCATCTCTAGTTGATGCTGACTAAACAAAAATGTTCTATGAAGTTCATTGAGCCATAGACTTTGATTTGTGTGCTCCTCTGTGTTATACTTTCATTAAAAAATCCTGCATCAAAGTATGGTTTAGTCCAAGGTTTGAGTGAGAAAGTACCCATGAAATCAGAGATGAAAGTGTTAGACATGGTTCTGAAAAGAATCTTGAAAACGTTGGGGTGCCTGGGTGGCTCAGTGGGTTAAAGCCTCTGCCTTCAGCTCAGGTCATGATCTCAGGGTCCTGGGATTGAGCCCCGCATCCGCATGATCTCAGGGTCCTGGGATTGAGCCCCGCATCTGGCTCTCTGCTCAGCGGGGGGCCTGCTTCCTCTTCTTTCTCTGCCTGCCTCTCTGCCTACTTGTGATCTTTGTCTGTCAAATAAATAAATAAAATCTTAAAAAAAAAGAATATTGAAAACTTCAATTCAAGACATGGAAGTTACTGTGATGGTGGAATCTATGAAACTGGGAAATCCTCTTGGTGTTTTTTTTTGCTCTTTTTGTTTTCTGGTATAGGACAAGTTTTGTTTTGGGAGGTCATAATCTGGTGGATTTGTCAGGCCTTAATAAGATGCATCCTTCACCATATTTTGCAATTAATACAATAGACTTTCTTTGAAAAAATCACAAAATAACAGAATCCAAGTGATGAAAATACATTGGTCAACTTCCTTTTTATTACTTGAAGTAACTGCAGAGTTTGTTAGAATTGTATAGATAGAAATTAAAAGCAAAGACAACAACAACAAAAAAGAAATAAAGGAAGAAAAAGTTTATCACAAACTCTGGATTTCATGATTACGTGTAGACATGGGTAGTGAGTCACGGTTATTGATAATATTTGTCACATTCAGACCTTCAGACCAAACAGCATGCCACATAAGAGCTGAACACAGTATTTAAGCTTGTTTGCGATATACTAGGAATTCAATTTTATTCTCTCCATCTGTTGTTACTTTTTATTTCTGATTCACAGTTTAAAACTAAACTGAATGCCACTGTGTATGTTTTCTAAATGACCAATATAATACGTGTGTTAAAATCCTAACTCTTGGCTGAGGAAAGAGTAAGTCCAATTGCCTTGATTTGAACTTTCCTTCCATTCAAATAAAATAACATTAGGTGATCTTTATTTGTTTCACTCTAAACTCACAACTCATCCCTGACTGCTTGGGCTTGAAGTGAAATTGTATTTTTGAAGAATGGAATGCTTCTCTAGCTAACTCCCCAGTGCATAGTTATTCTACTTCTATTTTCCTGAAATGAGGAGCTGCTATTTTATAATGCATCTGGAGGTCATTAAAATGAAAGTTGGTAATTTCTGAGTATGGTTCTGGTAATAAGATTTACTTTGTTTTATGGCTAAGTTTTTATATAATTGCCCAGTTATTTTTGATGAATTTTCCAAAAACTGAATATAAATGTTGGCCTTTGACAGCCAGGCTAATGTGGCATTTCAGAAGAGGTATATGGGTATCCTCAGTACCATGGCATCTAAAAATGCTGAAAATTAAGGGAATTAGTGACTTTTCATCCACAAATCATTCAGGAGTACTGTGGGCTATTGAAGATTGTCTTAGTTAAATTTTATTCATGTTAAAATGGTTACTTCTGGGCACACAGTGCTGACTGCCTATCAGAATTTGTGATGGCTTTCCAGGGATTTCTAGATGAGGCCAATTAATAATTATGACTTTATAATATAAAATTTGGACTCTGACCTGGAATACATCTTAATGTATTTTGGTTTAAAAAAGGATGTGAAAGGTAACATTTCAGATACCTCATAACATAAAGGGTAAAACAGTTAAAGAACACATTTAGGAAATTTTCCACTTGTCTTTGTATCTAGTGAATGATGCTACTCTACAGGTTGACAAACTTCTTTCTAAAGAACCAGAAAGTGAGGGGCACCTGGGTGACTCAGTGGGTTGGGCCTCTGCTTTTGGCTTGGGTCATGATCCCAGGGTCCTGGGATTGAGCCCTGCCTTGGGCTCTCTGCTCCGCAGCGAGCTTGCTTCCTCCTCTCTGCCTGCCTCTCTGCCTAGTTGTGGGCTCTGTCTGTCGGATACATAAATAAAATCTTTGAAAGAAAAAAAAAAAAAAAAAACAGAAAGCGAGTATTTTAGGTTTTGCAGGTCTTATAGTCTCTGTCACAAGTACTCACCTTGACTGTCAAGTACAAAAACAGCCATAGACAATTTAGGAACAAATAAGCCTGTGTTCTAATAAAACTTTATTTACTAAAAGAGGTGGTGGTCTGGATTTGGCCACACAGGCAAGTTTGCACACCCCAGTGCTAAACAAATGTATTGAAGTTTCTTATGTCCCTTGGGTTAGCTATCCATCTCTGTACTTTTCCTTCTTTTTCATGCAAATTTCCTTAAAAAATATTCATAGGCAGAACAGGTTCCTAATGAGTGTGTTATCTGTCGTCACTCAGGAGTCCACACTGATAAGCATCCCACATTTGGTTTCATGCTCTGATGCTGTTACCTTGACATTTTTAATATTTGTACAGGGATCCAAACATTTTCATCTTGTGCGGAACCCCACACATTATGTTGTTGTCCCAACATGTATCACTTCATGTATACTTTGTACCCTTTGTTGCATAGATTCAACCATTACTGTTCCTATGAAACTCTTCCCTGGAAAACCAGATCATCATGTTAGATGAAACTTCATCCTTCTCATGCACCATGTATCTTTGGATGCCTTTCACCTACTCTAAGCTTCTGACCTTAGGAAATGCATTTGTCCCTAAATTGATACTAATTAAGTTTTTTTTTTAATCGGCTAATCTCTTTAAAAATTAAAATATAAGTTACATAATTCATAATGTATCAGTCATGGTTGGGTGGGGAAAATTGAAGACAGTTAGGTACTTTTCTAACAGAGAGGATTTAACACATAAAATTGGTCACACAATTTTGGAAGGTTGAGACAGCAAAAAAACTATGCTAAGGGAACACAGACAGTATAAACAGTAAGAACCAGCTGCTGCCTCCAGGACTTGGGAAACCAAAGGCAAGGTAATTGACATTGGAATGCAGGAAGAGTGCTGTCACTGATGCTGCTGTGGCTGATGGAAGAGCCTCACAGGGGGTGCTCTGAGCAGCCAAGGCCAATGTGAGAACTCGTGAGGAGATAATGGGAATACAGCAATAAGATGGCAGCTGAAACTAAACCTGTCTTTTGCTACTGGAAGGGAGATGCAGGAACTAGAGGCAAGAAAGAAGTTACTTCCCACCTTGTCCTACCTTTCCAACTCCTGCCTGGACTCTGAAGAGTCTGGGAAACGCAGTTTGTAGCTTATCAGTCTCAGTGTCACAAAGCAAAGAACACAAGATTAAACTTAAAATTGAAAGACAAGAAGCAAATAAAGTAAGAGAAAATAAAAACGAGTTGCCCAAGAGGAAAGCCAAGAAAATACGTTTCTCCTGTGTCCTCTGTAAGCTGATGCATGACATACTTAATAACATCTGTATAGTAAATACTCCTTTGCATTTTATGTTTTCTTATGACATTTTGTGATTTAGAATGGTGGCATTTGACTGAAAGCACAAGTCAGGCAAATCCTTTCTATAGGAAGTGAAGATAATGTAGCTATTTAAATCCAGAGAGATCTTAGAATATTCATAGCAAGTGTTATTAACCATTTTGCATCACTGTTGTCATTTATAATTTGATTGATAAATATGAACTCTTTTCCCAGAAAAACTGACCTACATATACTCCTGTTCAGAACTGCATTTGTTTTGAATGGGCTGATTTATCCTTTGAAATTCATTCACGGTCCCTTTTAAAGAACCCCTAGATATGGAGGAATAAATGGCTTCATTTTAAAGGTTCTTTAGCCATTTCCGATAGGCGTCAAGTAACCTTCCATTCAAGCTTGTACTCCCTAATCAGTGATGAGGTTCTATTGCGAGGCAAGTGACATTAACTCTTTTTCAGAATCTGCTTTAGCTAGAAAAATGCAAACAAACAGAAATCTTAGCTAAGTTAATAAATTACTCTTTAGAACCCTTTAAGGAATCAAAGTGGTGTTTGAAGTAGATAATTAGAAAATGAGTATAATATATCTACTGAGAAAGAAAGCCTTCATGTGACACTTGATATCAGCGTTTTACAGGTATAAGCAAATATGGTGACATTTATAAGATGCTATTATATTGTGTTGAATAAATGATGGATATGGTCTATGAATGCTGGGCAGAGTATTCATGTTACCACTTAAGTCTCTAATCAGAATGAATAACTTTGATGGCAAAAAAAAAGAAAAAAAGAAAAAAATCAATAATTAGAGAAGAAAGCTTCCTTTGAGGCCTTTAAGGCTGTGGCTTTAAAAGTAGTATTTAGACTTGTGAGACAGCCCTAGGAGTGGAAGTACCAGAGTTTATATGAATGCATTTCAAAGGATCTTATAGATTCAGATGAGTGGAAAGCTGAATCTTCGGTTTGTATTCTATTCTACAATAGGTCAATAAACATTGACTTAGTTGTTAATCTTTATAAGTTTTAGGAGTAGCTATTTTTCATATTCAGCTCTTTTAAGGAAAAGAAAAGCTATTTTGCATTTTTTTTTTTCTTAACAGTAGCCAGCAATAAATTTTTACTGTTTGTGGCTATGCATTACTCTAGATTGGTGGCTTCCAAACTTGGATGTATTTTAGAATCAACTGTATACTCTTTAAAACACCAGAATCTAAAGGCCATTCTCAGAATTTGTTATTTAGTTGGCCTGGGGTGTGGTGTGTTCATCAGTACTTCTAACTCCTTCCCACCCAGTTCTCTTGTGAGTCAAAGATTGAAAATCACTGCAGATTGCTGGCTTAGTCAGTTAAGTGTCTGCCTTCAGCTCAGGTCATGGTCCTGGGGTCATGGGATCCAATCCAGTGTTGGGCTCCCTGCCCATTGGGAATCTGCTTCTCCCTCTCCCTCTGCCTGCTATTCCCCTGCCTGTGTGCGTTTACCCCTCCCCTCAGGCAAATAAATAAATAAGATCTAAAAAATAAGAAAAGAAAAAAAAAATCACTACAGTCAGGTCCTTCTTGAAGGGTCCCATGCAGGAAATGGGAAGATCTCAAAACTCTGTTGCATTTATACCAACATCAGTTTTACTTGCAGGTTATGTATTCATAGCATTGCTATGTTATCTGTATTCTCAAGTTTCCTGCACCTATTGAACATGGTTTATTGTTTCATTTCCCTACTACTGTTCTTTTAGAGCAGCACCGTGTGACAAATAATTTGAATTTTCAGAGGAGAATTTGAGGCTTGGGATTGTAAGGGACACGTGAATCATTGCTGAACTAGTGATCTGAAAGTCCCTGTTTTAGCAATATGGTCCCTGGGGATCATATTCTATGTCAGGAGCCCAAGTACCTGGGGGCACTGTTCCACCATCACATGATTACTTGCACATCTGCGAGGACTTCTGTGTGGACAAGCGGAGATTTCCTCACTCAGAGAGGACTGCTAGACCACAGTTTCTCATGCCAACTCATCAATTCCTATAAACTTGGCCCTTGTAGGCTCCCAGAAATACCTTGCCCCTTATTTTTTTTATATTTCTATAAGTGACAATTCAAATTTCTGACCACCATCCTGATTCTCAAGACCTTGAATTTTAAACCTAAGATGTTTTAACCATTTCACTGTTCCCTCTCAAACACTTTACGGGAGGAGAATTGTTCCCCTTCTCTTTCAAAGGTGAATAAAATGAAGCACCGATGATTCAGAAATCATTTGGTGTTATTGAATAGTCAGCGGCAAAGCCAAGGACTTCAGATTCTAGGTTTTTTAGCTTTTGGTGTGATGCCCTATTACACTAGACTTTCTGCCTCTCTCCATTTTTAGAGCACTGAACTCAGACATCTCTTAAATATTGTTTGTGACAAATTTTATTTAAGTATTCTCTGGCTTACTAGGAACGTTTTTAATACTAACATATTTCATGATGCAATGTGAAAGAAATACAGTGAAATATATATTTTTATGATATAAAATTTCAATTAATTTTTTATCATTTTCACTGGGGATAATGAAGAGACAGAATATATTGCCTGTAAAGCATAGAGAACATGCTCTATCCTGCAACTGAGAAAGTTAACACTAGAGGTTTAGTAACTCCTTTTAAACAAACTCTTCTATGAAGTTGGGATATATAAAGATAAAGATATATATATAGAAAGATAGAGATAGGTAGAAATACCCAACTTTCTATCTTGAAAGGCAAACTTATCTACTTCTGGGAGACAGGAGGTTGAAATTTTTTTTTTTTAAGATTTTATTTTATTTATTTGAGAGAGGGAGACAGTGAGAGAGAGCATGAGCGAGGAGAAGGTCAGAGGGAGAAGCAGACTCCCCATGGAGCTGGGAGCCTGATGTGGGACTCGATCCCGGGACTCCAGGATCACGCCCTGAGCCGGAGGCAGTCGTTTAACCAACTGCGCCACCCAGGCGTCCAGGAGGTTGAAATTTAAGGAGAAAGATTTCTGCTTGTTAAGAAGAACCCCATGGAATTCCTATTTGTCGATCAATATTACATTGTAGAGCCCATTTTAGAGCCTCCATAATATACTCCATTGACTTTGGCTTCTAATGTGCATCTTACTCTGTGAGAGCAATGGTAGCCAGTATCAGCTTTATATACTCTGAGTGAAGAAATTATCTGAAGTATTCTGACTCCTTCTGTTTTTTTTCAACAACGACCATATGAAAAAAGACCCCAGTTGACTGAATGGAGATTATTGTGCAAAAATGTAACTCGTTATCAAGGCCAGCATATTGCATCAAAGAAATAGTCTCGTCTCTTTAAAAATTAACTTGAGATGAACCTGGGGATGGCATGGCATTGTCTTTCTTTTTTCTTTCTTTTTTCAAAGATTTTATTTATTTATTTGACAGACAGAGATCACAAGTAGGCAGAGAGGCAGGGAGAGACAGAGGGGAAAGCAGGCTTCCTGCTGAGCAGAGAGCCTAGTGTGGGACTCTATCCTAGGACCCTCGATCATGACCTGAGCCAAAGGCAGAGGCTTTAACCCACTGAGTCACTCAGGCGCCCTGGCGTGGCATTTTCATATAGTTGTTTCTTCCCAGCTGCTTCCCAGAATATCTTAAGACCAGTTACAACATAATTATTTTTAAATATGAAAAATAAGATCATACAAGAAAGAGATTCTGCCCTTACATAGGCTCATAATGGTTCAGGGATCTGGTGAAAGTATACAGAAAATGACACTTTATTAACTGTGTAAGGTCTCAAAAATAAAGCCCTTGGTAGACACAATCTCTCTTTTGTTTTTTAATCTCTTGGGGACCTTTGTTTTGTCTTTTGAAAGTAGCTAGGTGTTCCCCATTCCCATGGGTTTTCATTTCCTCCCACAGAGCTAGAAATCTAATCCCCTTGACCACAGCATAGCAGTTCAGAAAGCCACAAGCAGTTATCTGCAAGATGTTAGCTAGAGCTCTCTGAGTCAAGTACACTCTTCATTTGAGAATTTGCCCATTTGAACTGGAGCTGCCGCTGACCATGGTTGCCATTTCCAGAAATGAAAATAGTTCAGAGGAACTAGAGACGAGTGGTGGATAGAAAATATATCTTGACTAATGTATAGTCTACAAACATAATTTCATGGACGTTATGAACATTTTTTTCAGTCAACATGATTTTATCATTTTTGTATTCAGGTAAATCCGTGTAACTAGATATATCTTAGTAGATATAAAGTTGATGTTAGTAATATGTTTGGGGTAGTAACTATATATACTGAAATATACCTTGAGCATTCTGTATAATTTCATTTCTTAGACTACAAAAATACCTGGGCATACTAGAATACTTGTTTATGTTCAAACATGAATTTGATTTAAACAGAAGGGTGTTTAGAGGAAACACCTCAAATCATGGCCAGAAACATAACTAAGCAAACTGTTCTAGTTAATAAATGTAATTTTCTCTATATAAGTTAGTATGAAAATGAAAGAGAAGATGGAACTGTTTGTACCTACGTACTGCTTTCCCTCTTACTCATTGTTTAGATAGAACAGACTTTTTTAGTCTTTTTAAAAAATTTAAATATAATTGCCATATAGTGTTATATTAGTTTCAGGTATGCAATATAATGATTCAACTTTTTTTAAATTTTCATTTTTATTTTTTAAGATTTTATTTATTTATTTGACAGACAGAAATCACAAATAGGCAGAGAGAGGAAGAAACAGGCTCCCCGCTGACAGAGAGCCTGATGCAGCGCTTAATTCCAGGACCCTGGGATCATGACCTGAACTGAAGACAGAGGCTTTAACCACTGAGCCACCCAGGTGCCCCTGATTCAACATTTCTATATATTTCTCAGTGCTCATCAAGATAAGACTACTCTTTTTTTTTTTTTTTTTTAAGATTTTATTTATTTGACAGAGAGAGATCACAAGTAGGCAGAGAGGCAGGCAGAGAGAGAGAGAGGAGGAAGCAGGCTCCCCGCCGAGCAGAGAGCCCCATGCGGGACTCAATCCTAGGACCCTGAGACCATGACCTGAGCCGAAGGCAGCGGCTCAACCCACTGAGCCACCAGGCCCCCAAGATAAGACTACTCTTAATCCTTCTTTTCTATTTTACCCGTTCTCCCACCTACCTCACCTCTGGGAACCATTGATTTGGTCTTTGTATTTAAGCGTCTTTTCTGTTTGTCTCTTTTTTCTTTGTTCATTTGTTTTGTTTCTTAAATTCTACGTATGCATGAAATCGTCTTTCTGTGACTGACTTAATTCACTCAGCATTATACGCTCTAGATCATCCATGTTGCAAATGGCAAGATTTCATCTTTTAGTGGCTGGATAATATTCCTTTGTATACATATACCACATCTGCATTTGCCATTCATCTGCAGATGGACATTTGATTTACTTCATTATCTTGGCTATTTGTTTTTTTGGTTTTTTTTTTTTCATTTTTTTCCCAATTTATTTATTTTCAGAAAAACACTATTCATTATTTTTTCACCACACTTGGCTATTTGAATAATGCTGTAATAAACGTAGGGGCTCATACACCTTTTCAAATTAGTGTTTTCATATTTTTTTAGTAAATACCCATTAGTGGAATTGCTGGATCATATGGTAATTCTATTTTTAATATTCTGAGGAATTTCCATTACTGTTTTCCATAGAATAGACTCTATTAAAAGGGTATATGATATTGTTATGTTTCTTTGTGTATCTCTTACACTTTAAAATTATTTAATGAATATTCAGTACCTATAGTGCACTTGCTGATCTGGTAGATACTGAAAGTACAAGAAAAAGACAAAATAGACCCTTGCCCTAATCTAATAGGGAAGATAAGCATTAATCAAGTAATTATATACTGTATGGCTATAAACTGCACTGTAGTCATGGAATACATATTAAGACTCTGGATTTTATCTGGGGGTTGAAAAAAAAGGATAGGGAAAGATTTATGATATAGTTCTTAAGGGTTTTGTTTTGAGTATGAATCCCAGTTTTCCTTTTTCTCTCTTTAACTTTGCTTATGCTGTGGTGCTTCATTATGTGCATCTATGAGCCACTGGCAGCGGCTGCATCAAGTTATAAGTAAAGAATGAGGACTCTGTTTTTTCTGTTTATTATGGCTTAGGAGCTGGGTATTATTAGCACACTTTTATTCACAATACCTTTTTATCATTGTAGAGGTGTAAACACCAGAATATTTATATTTTGTTTTAATAATAGCATAAAATTTATTTACTGAACAGCTATGTAAAACATTGAATGAGGTAGGCAAAAGTATTGAAGATGGTAAATGAAGTATGCACTATAAATCAAGCTGTTTTTTAAAAAAAATACATATCTAAAATGAAATTCGAAGAAGCTTACAAGTTAAAGAATAATTGAACATTTTTGCAAATATATAGCAAACGGAATTTTTTTTGTTTGTTTGTTCATTTGTATGGTTGGTTAGTTGGTTGACCATTATTTCAACCATTTCCCTTGTTTGGATGGGAATTTTTCCAAGAGAACAATCATGAATTTTACTAGGCCTTGGTGGAATGGCAAAATTTTGTTACAATCTAGAGATTGTAAGTTTAGCATCTTTTCTATTAATTCATACTATCTCGTAAATTAGAGTTATACAAAATTAGAAATCCATTTGATTTCTTTGAATATGCATGGCTAGATATAAAAACCATAAGCAAGTGTTTACATTTGGGGGTAATGATTATAAAAACTGATGTGTTTTTAAAGGAGTTTAACTATTACTAGTAATTTAGTAATTATTGGCACTTCCAAACTTATTATAGACCACTTTGGTTAGGTTTATGTTCATATACAAAATATGGTCTTATATCTGGCCTTAGAAAGTAGAAATTGAGTCAATTTAAAAAATAGTGAACCTTGGGATAAAAGAGAAAATTCTATTTTCAGCTACAGTTTCACCTATTAGTATTTATTCCAGATATTCAATAGAGCCCTCAACAATATAGGTGAATTGACTTTATGAAATACTTGCTTAATTGGAAGATGACTGTCTTATTCTGAATCACACAATTAGGGTTAAGTTTTTGTCATGTGCCTATAAAATATTTTTATTTGTTTGAATATCAATACTGTATTTTCCTTCTATTCTTCATTTTGGCTCTGTGCTTTGTCTCTCACCAGGAGTTAATTTATTTTTTTCTTAAATTGAGTTCTATTATCAAAACCAAATACAAAGAATTTTTCTTTTTCCTGAGAAAATTAGTTGCCACTCTTTCTCAGGTCTGTGAACAAAGTGTCTTTGTTTTGAGACAGATTTAAATATTTTGAGTTTTTTTTTAGATGCTTGTGGGAGAAGCAGAATGGCACTATGATAAGGGCATGGATGTTGGGGTCTTACAGCTTTTGTTTCCATCACAAGTATCTGTGGTGTCTCACTGACCTTGTGTCCTGGCATGGAACATTCCTGAGAACCACACCTTGCTGTCATGGAGCCAACTGCTTTTATGTGAAAGTTCCTAGCATGGTGGCAAATATGTGCTCAATAAAGCAGGATTTATTAAATATTCATAATTATCACTTTTGAACATCTTGGAACATCTCTGTGCTTATATGTTGTCAAGATGCTTACTGTATAAAAAAGTGACAGGTTTATTTTAGAGATTATTGAAAAGGCCTGTGTTGTTCCTTACTTTGGAATTCAACAATAGGTTTTAAATGTTGCATTTTTAAAAATACCTTTATAATTGATATTTGTTAAAAATCTTGTTTACTTGAAAAGAATAATTGAATGGTTTTGATAGCAAGAAAAGACAGAAGAACTGTTCAGGTGTAATTTTTTTTTAAATGATAATCCTGATGGACTACATATTTATATATTAATTTGTATACCTGTGAATTTTTAAAAATACACTTACTTATCTATAGGATGAGGCAGAGTAATATGAGACCATTCTGATGATTTTATAACAGCTATTTAAAGAGATTTCTAGAAAAAAAAACTTGTAATGTTTCAATTTACTTAAAAAGCAATTTTGCCTCTTACCATAAGGATCTCATAATACATTATATAAATAGTCCTATTTACATACCACATGGAAATATAGAATTTTCTAGATGGATAGAAGGAAATTAACAGGTATAGTAACAGGTGTATTAACTCTTTCTGGGCCAAATATGCCCTACTCCTTTGCAAGGGTGAATGGAATTCTGAGATCCTGCCAGGGAGTAAATTAAGCACTTGGAGACTTTTCATTTAATGATCTCATGAATCCTCATAATATTCCTTATGAGGTAGATGACAAGTTGTATTAGCTCCATTTGTATTACAAGAAAAATGAGGCCTAAAGTTGTTACACAATTTCAATACATGGATTAAAAAATACGTTTCTACCACAGTATGGTCTACAGTATTATATCATTGCCCATGTGTTGTAATTGCTTTGTGCATGTAGAATTGCATTTGGGGGCTCCTCAAATTGAAATTATATCCTTTGCTTTGTGTTTTATGACTTTTTATATATCAATAGGCACCATGTCCCCAAAGCCTTTTCCAAGACTTATATTTTTCATTTCTCTGAGTACACAGGCTTTCCCATTTGTAGGAGTAGCTATGTTAAAATCTCCCAGGAGAGAGTCCAATCCTTATACAAGATCAAATATCTCAGTCCTGAGCACTACTAAGCCCTTCTTTAAAGCATCAGTGTTGCCAAGGGGTAATGAAACCATTGTTTAAATAGTTCCATAGGTAGTAATAGTACCGTCATTTATAGATTATTGTCAGAAGACATTTCTTGAGCTATCCAGAACAAGGAAGACAGAGTATTATCTATTGAAAGTTTGCTCATGTAGTTCTACTTAGAAGAGCACCGAAAAGTAGAGAAAAAAAAATGCTGTGATTAAATGGGAAAAATGTTGAACAGAAATAGTTCATTTTGAACTGACATGCCACTTGCTTTCAGATGATACAGACCCTATGATATTTTTATTCTCCTTTCTCTTGTGTTCTGGTGAAGCCTCTCTTAGATCATGGAGAGTTCGTATAAAATATTAGGCCTTACCAGATTCTAATGATAAAGTTTCACCTTTGCCATTTTTGAGAAAATCAGTGGGATAAACAGTACTGTATAAGCTTGATTTGTGCATTTGCCTTTATTAACTATGGTGGTTTATACAATGGATTTGGTAAGAGTTTGATAAGTCTATACATTCATACAGTTCTAAGAAGAGATGAGCAATATATTGAAAATTTTGAACGGAGAGTATCATGGAAGCACACTTAATTTACCTTGTCTAGATGAGTAATTTGTTTCTTCCTCTTATTTTTCTTTTAAAGATTTTATTTATTTATTTGACAGACAGAGACCACAAGTAGAGAGAGAGGCAGGCAGAGAGAGAAGGGAAAGCAGGATCCCCGCAGAGCAGAGAGCCCAATGCAGGGCTCAATCCCAGGACCCTGAGATCATGACTCCAGCCCAAGGCAGAGGCCCAACTTACTTAGCCACCCAGGGGCCCCTTTCTTCCCATTACCTCTACTGAAACCACCATTATTCTAAAAGATGTTGCAAGTATACTATTACCTGGCATGACACAGTCTTGCTTTTGATCACATTCCTAGAGAGAACTCATTAGTTTCTGTAAAAGATATTCTCTTCAAATGTTAAGAAAATAAAGAGTAACCATGAGAAGTATGAACACTGGATTCAGTGTCACACATAGAACAAAATATAGATATCTATATATAGATGGTATAATGAATTTGGTGTGAAGTCACACATAAAAGTGATTACAACTGAGGAGAGATGAAGGAGAAGATAGACAGCAATAATTAAGGAGATCATTAATTATTTGCTAACATAATATTTCCTTAGAATAAAACTAAAAACCAATATAAATACTTAATAGTGGGTAATTCTTGAGTGTGATGAGTTGTTGTAACATTAATATTTTGTGCTTTTCTGTGTTTTAAAAAGTTATTTGAAAAGTAAATTTTAGGGCACCTGGGTGGCTCAGTGGGTTAAAGCCTCTGCCTTCAGCTCAGGTCATGATCTCAGGGTCCTGAGATTGAGCCCCATGTCGGCCTCTCTGCTCAGGGGGAGCCTGCTCCCTCCTCTATCTCTCTCTCTCTCTCTGTCTGCCTCTCTGCCTACTTGTGATCTCTGTCTGTCAAATAAATAAATAAAATCTTAAAAAAAAAAGAAAAGTAAAGTAAATTTTAAGAATAATATCTTAGAAGGAAGTAGAGAATAAAAATTAAGAATATGGCTTAAATTATGATTTTGAATCCTGGTTAATGCTTTTTGTTCCTGTGATGATGAGAAACTTCTTACTTCATTGCACCTCAGTTTTCTTGTCCATTAAGTGATGGAAATAAATATCACTCTACATTGCTGCAAGGATTTAATGAAAAAATGTCTGGAAAGCATTTTTTACTATACCTATCATTTAACAATCTCTCATTAAATTATTAGTGATGTTCTTATAAAACAGAGGTACTATTTTTTTAAATAATTAGAAATGTCATGATTCAACAATCTTATTACAATGTATCTTTCCATGAAGATAAGTACCTAAAAATTCTCAGATGCTATTGATCTTAAATTCAGTGATCTTAAATTCTGACATGTAGGCATTTGTGTTTGCATGAGTATGTAATGTAACTTATGGATAATTTAAGGCTGAAGATCTGAAGATTATATCAAAATAAAAGAGGCTTAGTAAGAAGAAAAGACAAATTTGGATCTTCAAAAATTTAAGAATGAGCTACAAATGTGTGTTCACACAGAGCAGAAAGTAATTTGTGTACAAAAAATGGAGAAGGATGGAAAAAAAGCGCAGTATTTGATATTTGTGATCATGTACTCTAAAGAATAACTATTCAAATCAGATTAGAAACTTTGGAATTTACATGCATTTTTTTCCCTCTAAATTCTTTCTGTTTCCTTTGTTATGTTATTTCCTTGTTCCTTGGTTTTAATCACTTATTCTTTAGACACTTAAGTTTGCTTTTTTCTATTATAAATTGCTAGAGAAAAGAGATAAGTGGTATAGTAGCAGACTCAAGACAATTCTTTTCTTCCATTTATTTATTTATTATTTTTTTAAGATTTTTTCAATGTATTTATTTTCAGAAAAACAGTATTCATTATTTTTTCACCACACCCAGTGCTCCATGCAATCCGTGCCCTCTATAATACCCACCACCTGGTACCCCAATCTCCCACCCCCCCGCCACTTCAAACCCCTCAGATTGTTTTTCAGAGTCCATAGTCTCTCGTGATTCACCTCCCCTTCCAATTTATTTTTATTTATATTTAAAAATATCTGAAATAGAAAAAAAAAGCTTCCTTCTCTGTTGTAAGAAGCATTGAGTTGGTGCTTGGTGAATAATAAATCATCATAATAAATGAGATGACTAGATTTCTTGCAGAGTTGCTGCACTCTGGTTTTAATATTGTTAGAGGATGTGTGTATCTTGTCCCATGTGTTACTGAAGCTAATTTAAGGAGGCTACAAGTATCTTTTACAGAAAAAAAAATAGTGCTTTAAATAAATGTATGAGTTCTGAGGAATATATCATAAATTGGGTTTTCCCTTCATTATTTTTTTTGTTTTTATTGTACTCTATTCTTTCCCCTTCTTTGAGAAATTTATCTGTCTTTATTTGTTTCTTTGTTTTCTTTAAAATGTTAAATCATTATCTTTTAAGTCAATTTTGTACCTGGGCCTTGTTTTTTATTTACTTATTATTATTTTTTTTTTTCCTGAATCTTGTGATCAGTAGGAATAGCCTCTGTTTCAATTCTGTTTATGGCACCATCTCACAATCCTTTGATTCTTTCTAACCGATGCCACTCCGTGGTCTTTTTAAAGCTCCATTTCTGTAATAAGATCACTCTAGCATATTGTAGCTGAATATAAAATGAAGGTGAAAATAATAAAAGACTGCCATATTGTTTTTTCTTCTGACATCTAAAAACAATATCAAACGTCGCAAATTACCTTACTTTGTTAGTTTGCCATTTAAAAAAATTGTGAATAAGAAATATGTTGGTATTTCATTATTTCAGAACGTTCTTCTCTCTTTGATTGTCAGCCTTATCAGAGCCAACAATCTTTTTAATAACAAATGTAAAGCGAGCTAAAAAAAAATCCCTGCAATAAAAATAATGGATAATAAAATCTACCTATACATGTAATTTTATAAAATCAGTGAAATGTCCTAAATGTATGAAGGAGAAATGAAAGGAAGTAGATGTATAATATAATAGTACATATTTCAATATGCAAATATACAAATATTACCTCACTACAAGATATGATTAAAAAACCAGTTTATGCATCATATTTCTGACAGCTACAAATGCAAATTGATACAAGCAAATTAATAATGATTCAAACACCACAAGTAGCATTGCCACTGGGAATATGATTTTCTGAAATCATGAACATTTGGAAAAAATTAAAACCAAATATATGTAGTCCTTTCTGAATTTACACAATTCTTGCATTCCTGGAAAATTCAATGCATATAAAATTTATAAGACAAATATTTCGTGCTTCTATGTAAAATGGTTAGAATCTAGCTTCAGATAATTGTAAATAGGGTTTTAACCTAAGTAAATATTGTGTGATATGAGAATATTGTGTGGGATATTGGAAAATTCTTTATTGTGTAGGACTGTCTCATCCAGACCATCATTCCCTCCTAAGTGCCTGTGTGTCCCACAATCATTGTGATAACAGAAAAGTCTATACAAATCACCATAATACATCAGAAAGTAATTCTCAAGGGATAACTTATGCTAAAAGCCATTCATGTTAAAATGTTCTAATAAGTCTATTAGAAAACATTTACACTTTCCATGGGTATGTTTAGAATGCTACCATAACACTACAATTCCATTAATCTTTTTCTCCTCACATTTTCATAAATTAAGTTACCATATTCTACTTGGGTGATAGCATCTATTTTGTATAAATGAAATGAAACAATAAGAATGATACCTTTTCATGAAGTTTGCTTAAGGATTTTTGAAAAACCACTAGTTCTTTTTTTGTTTTTATAAAATGAAAGATGTTAGTTGAAATTCTGAATGTCTACTTTTTTTAAAAAAAAATTATAGCTTCTTCAATCCTAGAAACACTACTTTTCTGTATGTATTTCTCATTTTTATGGGTAATGTCTTTCATAATACACTTTTTTTCTGGGATGCATGTTTAAAGATATCTTCATATTCATCATCATGAGACAGGAAATAGAATTTTTGCCATATTGCATTATTATTGCAAGTATATGTTTTCAAAAGAATTTGTGTTTCAGCCAAGACGGGATTTATGAATTCTCGTGGAAAGATGATAAAATAGTGGCATAACCATCAGGGCGAGAAAACAATATTCCTCGGAGTCAGTTTAATAGTCTGACAAAAGAGGCAATCATGATGCAGATGGTTAAAGAGAACATGGATGGTGAAGATGTGGAGATAGTGTAAGATCTTTAGATCTTACTAATTATTAGAAGAAAAGCTGAAAGTAACAGGATGGTAAGAAAACAGATGATAACTTGCCAAGCAGCAGTTTTGATTTCCTTTGTTTCTTTTCAGAAAACTACTTATTTTTATAGGTTAGCATTCTCTGGAAATGTTAAAAATTGTAGTATTAGACGTAAGGCAAAAATAGGAAATGAAATCTACATTTAACAATATTGCAAGTTCTAGTTATCTTTTACATATATTAATATTTTATATCTCTGGAAAGATCAAGATTGAAAATCCAAGGTTGACTATTGTTTTAATGTTATAAAAAATACTTTACTCAGTCTTCAAAAGAGGAAAGAAAAGATCAAAAGTCTTCTTTATGCAAACAGGTTTTTTTTAAAATAAAAATATATCTCATTTGTACAAAAATAATTTCCCAGACAGTATAATTCATCTTATCTCCTCATACCTATGCACAGAGGCAGAACATTAATATATTTAGACCTTTTGATTGGATACTTAGCATTTACACTGGCATAAAATATTAATACTATCATCCAAGCATGAAAATTCCAAATTAACAGAAACCAATATTGCTATTCAGGCAAAGTGGGAGTTACTGTGAGAAATGGAAGCAATTCTATAAAACATGGGTTAGCAGGATATTAAGAACCTAGGTTTAAGCTTTATTCTTCATACATGGTAGGACAAGGCATTAATCTACCTACTGTCTCTGTTTTGAAGGAATATGCTTTCTTTCTATGAATTTAATATTAATACCTGATGATGATTCCAAACTCTGAATCCAAATTGTTTGGCCTCAAATCTGGCTTTGTTAAGTAATGCTGAGAAACTTCCTTCAAAATTCTGTATTTCAGTTTTCTCATCTTTATTTTCATTTTTTATTGAAATATAACTGGTATATAGTGTTACTTTAGTTTCAAGTGTACTACCTAAAGACTCAACATTTGTGTACATTGTGAAATGATCACCAGATTAAGTCTATTTACCATTTATCACCATACAAATTTATAACACTTTTTTTCTTCTCATTAGAACTTTAAAATTTACAATCTTGGTGACTTTTGAATTTGTGATATATTATTGACAGCAGTCCCCATTCTTTGTACAGATTTTTTTTATCTCTACACCACATCCCTATGAATTATTTATTTTATAAGTTGAAGTTTGTACCTTGTGATCTCCTTCATCCATTTCAGCCATCCCTCAACCCTTCCCTTCTGGCAACCATCAGTCTGTTTTCTGTATCTGGGTTTTATTTTTTTATGTTTTGTTTGTTCACTTGTTTTGTTTTTTAGATTCCAGATATAAGTGAAATCATATAGCATTTGTCTTTCTCGGTCTCACTTATTTCACTTAGTATAATACTCTCAAGGTCGATTCATGTCTCAAATGGCAAAATTTCCCCATTTTTATGGCTGAGTAATATTCCATTGTAAATATATAACACATCTTCTTTAACCATTCATCTCTCAGTGAATGCTTAGTTTGTTTCCATAGTTTGACTATAATGAACAATGCTGCAATAATCATAGGGATGTATATGTCTTCAGATAAGTGTTTTCATTTTCTTCAAGCTAAAACCCAGAAATGGAATTACTAGATTGCATGGTATTTCCATTTTCAATTTTAATTTTTGGAGACTCTCCACACTGTTTTCCTCAGTGCCTGCACAAATTTACATGCCTAACAAAAGTGCAAGAAGGTTCCCATTTCTCCACTCTCTTCTCATCAACACTTGCTATTCTGTGGTCTTTTTGATCATAGCCATTCTGACTATTAGATGTGAGGTGATATCTCATTGCAGTTTTGATTTGCATATCCTTGATGATTAGTGACATTGAGCATCATTTCATATGCTTCTTGGCCATCTGTGTATTCTTTGGAAAAATGTCTATTCAGAGCCTCTGCCCATTTTTAAATATGATTGCTTGTTTTTTTATTGAGTTGTATGAGTTTTTTAAAGCATATTTTGATCCATGATTTTAGATACATGATTTGCAAATATTTTATCCCATTCCGTAGGTTACCTTCTTATTTGTTGATGGTTTTCTTCACTGTGTGTGCAGAAGCTTTTTGGTTTTATGTCGTCCCATTTGTTTCTTTTCAGTTTTGTTGCCTTTGTTTCTGGAGCCAGATTTAAAAAAAAAAAAAAATCTGTCACTGGTCCATGTAGTAGCTAGTTTTAGGCTGATTTTAAGTTAGACTTTCAGTTCTCTCTAGCCCTCTGCATTTCCTGGATGTAAACTCTATTGCTTTTTAAAACCATATACTTGGGAGCTCCTCTATCCAGTGCAGCTCCCAAGGGTTTAGGTTCCTGATCCAGGGCACAGACCCCTGCTTCCTCAGGGAGAAGTTCTGTGTTTATCATATCACTCTTGGTCTCTGAACTGTGGATGCCTTTTTGGCAAGACTGCTTCTCTGCCTCTACTACTTGTCTCAACATAGTCATTGTATGCTTTGCTGGGTAGAAGTTTGTTTAGGTAGTTTTCAGAAAAATTTTTTTCCTTCTTTCTTTTTAAAAAATATTGTGTCTATCTATCTATCTATCTATTTACTTATTTAATTTTAGAGTGTGTGCTCAAGGGAGAAGAAGGAGAGAGAGAGAGTGCACAAGCGCTTGCACGTGAGGGTGAGGCAGGTGGGGAGTGCAAGGGAGGTTCCTCATTGAGCTCAGAACCCATGTGGGACTCCTGTCTCAGAACCCCGAGATCATGACAGGAGCCAAAACCAAGAGTCCCATGCTTAACCAACTGATCCACCCAGCTCTCCCAAGGAAATTTTTTCATGTGCAGCTATAGATTGATTGTGTCCATGGAAGGTGTTAAAGCTCTTCCTACATGGACTGCCTCCTTTCCTCTCTTTAAGTGAGAGAAATGTGCTGCCTTCCTAGAGTTGATGTCACTAGCACATGAGAAGCATCCAAAGAGTGTGAGCAATTTTTATTGTTTTTTTTAATCAAGGATTTAATTGAAAAACCAAAAATGATTAATAGTGATCTACAAAAATACAAGAAAATCCCTTCTGTAGGTAGAAAACTACCTGTAACACTAATTAATTAAAATATTAACATTTAATTAATAGAAAACAAATAAGGAAAATGAATATTTCTATTTTTCTCAAATTGATATACAGTATCATTTTGTTGTATTTAAGCACTTTTTTCTCTTTTTTATATACCAACTTCAGCAAATTCAGTCAGCAACAAGCAGAACAGAAGTTTCTTTTGTGAAAATTTTTCACCTTCAGTATCATATGTATTATTTAAATTCATTCCACATATTTGAAATCCAAATATTAGATTTTTTATTTGCAATTCTTTCTATCTCTGTGCACCCTTGGAAAAGTAATGAATAGCCCAAATGCCTTTGCTCTCAAACTTTAGTTTGCAGGGATGAAATCACTCCTGAGCCAAGCATCTAGTCTGCAGGAAGGGAAAGCACTAATGAAAATTAGCATTCCAAAAGAATCTTCTGCAGCTGTCATCATAAAAGGAAACTGATTAGTGGTTTGGACGGTGCTAACTCTGTAAATTATCAAACAAAATACTGCAGAAGCATCCATTTACGTATATGAAAATTACAATTTGAACATCACACTTAGAGCACATTAATCAACTTCATTCTTTGTTTTTATGGGTAATGAGGCTTTGCAGAAAGGTAAACAGCCAGCTAAATAAAGTTGCTTTGACAAAATGGATTAAATATATTCACACTTTAAAAAAAAAAATTTGCTAAGAGGTGTTTAAATAAAGGAAGCATCCCCTGGTCATTTATTTCTATTTTGGGTTCCTACTTGAACTTTTCCTCCCATTCTGGCTTGCTTATTTATTTATTTATTTATTTGTCTTCTATGGATTTCAGTGTCTTTCATATTCAGTCTGTCTGTAATGTTAATATGGGACTTTTAGAAGCTGATTAATATATTCTATCACTTTTTACATGACATCTAAAAATATAACCTTAATTAAAATATGTTGGTTCTTAAAAGCTACTCAGAAGTTACATAATTTGTTGTATGTAGTAATAATTATTTCCTGTGATGGAAATGGCATGATTTTTTTCTGATAACTTTTCCTGTTTTATATATAATAGTTTATATAAAGGGAAACTTCTCCTTTTATGGGAATTGGATTTCTGGGAAATGGAACCAACATTGAAGATAGCTAAATTTAATACTTCTGATAATCTATGAATTAATGAATTAAGCAGACAAACCAAATATTAACATAATATAATAAAATAATGATTGTTTCTCCAAATATTTGAGTACCTCATATGTACAGGTACTAGAGATGTGGCAGTAGAAAACATGCAAATAAATGGCTGACAAATATTTTAATAAGTGATACTTACCTGTCTTTGACCAATGATGGAAACCCACTGGGAAATTGAGAATCCAGCAAATACTAGGTGTCAGTGAATGTATTAAAGAATAGGTGATTATATATAAAAAATAAGGTCAATTTATAATGTACATATGTCTTAACTATATATATATATATATATATTTTTTTTTTTTTTTGCCTTGATAAACTTCCTGGATTACAGGGCAGCAGTTTACCATTTTCTTTTCATGTGTTGATTGTTTACATTCCATTATGAAGATTATTTGAGAGTCCCACTCCACTTTTTTTTGGTCCATATTTTCAAATTTGCCTCAGGCTTTATGATTTTAGTCTCTTAATTATTATTGTTACTTAAATTTTTCTAAATTAAATTCTGTCAAAGCTCCACTCAGTGATTTTCAAATCTCTTCCCTCCAGTGCAACTTCAGAAAAATTTTAGGAAATCAAGAACTGACACACATGTTTTGTATAAAACACTATTTTCTAGCATTTGCTTTTATTTGAGGCAATGTTTATCTCCACGTAAAGTGTTCAAAAATACAAAAAGTGGATATAATAAAATTAAAGTTAGCAATTCTGATAGTCCAAATTTGGAGAAATTGAATTGCATTCGATTGGATAGTGGGAAATTACACTTAGTAGGGGAAAAATATTCTTAATTTTTAGAGAAGTATATTGACAACTTTATCACTAACCTCATTCATTATTTTGAATTGTGGGATATAAATTTATTATTATTCATGTTTGATCATTTTTAGGTTGATATATAGAACAATTGATACTAATTTTGATACTAATCACAGTACAGTTGTGCATTAACACAGCCACTAAGCTTGCAGTCTCAAAGGAAAAAGGACAATGCTTTGGAAATGATTGGCAATGCTTATTTTTTCCACTTACTTTCAAGTATTTTTTTATATGCAAAAATATATCGACCTCTTCAGCTAGTCTGTAGGTGCACAGGCACAAAGTAGAAGAATTAATGCACACTTGAATCTTATACATCTTTTTGACTAATGTATTTACTTGGAAAGGTGTATTTATATATAGGAAACTTAAAGTTGACTCACTGCTATTAATATCTTCCAAATTTTAGTGTATTTTTCTTCAAAGAGTTTCTGTCTTTAAATTCTTTGAAGATATTTTTGTCTATTGGAAGATTAATCGGTGATGATTTAGTTAGCAATTTACATGTTTTATACTGTATTCCAACTTGATTTTATAAAATTACACCTTGTCAATGTCAAAGTGAACAGACAACTTGGTGGTGGGTCCTTCCATGATCAACATTATCCATATATTTTCATTATTTCATTTTGACTATGTAGTTCTCTAAAAAATATATTTCATCTTTTCCTGTATTGCTTTACTTAATAATTTCTTTATTCTGTGTATACCACAATAATACTTATGTAGTCATTTCTTTTAAATTTCTACTGTTAAGAATTAATGTTGGTGCTCTAATTTGAATACAATGACTTTAAGAAAATAGTACTCCATAGAGCTATAAGGATAAAGGAGACAGCTATTTAAAGAATAGACAGTAATATGGGTACAGTGGCCTTCCCTGGCTTTGTCTCTCTTCCTTTAGCAGCTAAGAAATATGAAATCTGGAAAATCGAAAATTACATTTACCTTTGTAGAATTATTGAATGCTATGAAAAGGCAATTATGGACCTGAATTGTAATGTGGAGTTATTATTCTATGTTTTTTTACCTTAGTTGTAGACAATTGCTTCCTGAAGTTCTTTAAAGTTTTCACCTGTACTATGCTCATCCTTAGAACTATATCCTTTCTCAAAGACAGTATGTTTTAGTATTTAGGAAACTTTAACTTAAACTCTGGCATTTTGAGTGAGATTTGTAATCCAGGAAATAGTATCAATCAGTGGAATATCTTCAATCCTTTATGCTTTAAAATTCTTGTTTTATGTATTCTTCTGCAAACATTAACAATGCTTTCCTTTTTTTAAATAATGTATAACTCTGCTTCTTAACTATTTACCTGCTTGTTTGTTTTGCTGGCTTGTTTGTTTCATTGCTTTAGCATGAAAGATTTGTATCAATTTTGGTTACATTATGCTTCAGTAGCCACCAAACCCCAACCTATGATCAAAATTTCATCATGTTTTATGTCTTTCTTGGAGTGGCTGCCTTTCTATTCCACATTATCTTTATTTTTTTTTAAGATTTTTATTTATTTATTTGACAGAGATCACAAGTAGACAGAGAGGCGGGCAGAGAGAGGAGGAAGCAGTCTCCCCGCTGAGCAGAGAGCCCGATGCAGGACTTGATCCCAGGACCCCGGGATCATGACCTGAGCGAAGGCAGAGACTTTAACCCACTGAGCCACCCAGGCGCCCCCACATTATCTTTATTTTTGAACACAAATTAAAGGCACATCCCCTAGCTGGATCATTTTTAAACCTCAGAGGAAAGGGAACAAGAGCACGTTGACACCATGTGATAATTCTTAAAACTTTGGTTGAAAGTGGCCCTCATCACTTCAGCTCACAATTACTGGCAAGAAATTGTCAAGGTCTGGTGTTGATGTGTAATCTAATATTTCCAAAGAGAAAAGAAGTAAATAATTTGAACAAAAATACAACTTACCACTGAAGAATTTGAAAGAAAAAATATTAAAATTATAATTTTCCAAGGCCTATATGAGAGTAAGAACTTGTGGATTTTTTCCCCCAGTTTTACTGATGCGTGTATTGACATTGCATAAGTTTAAGGCGTGCAACTTTTTTTTTTTAAGATTTTATTTATTTATTTGACAGATACAGAGATCACAAGTAAGCAGAGAGGCAGGCAGAGGGAGAGGGAAGCAGGGTCTCTGCTGAGCAGAGAGCCCAATGCGGGGCTTGATCCCAACCCTGAGATCATGACCTGAGCTAAAGGCAGAGGCTTAACCCACTGAGCCACCCAGCTGCCCCAAGGTGTGCAACATTTTGATTTGATGTATGATATCATCACAAGTTTAGTTAAAATAGATCACTTCACAAAGTTATAAAAGTTTTTCCTTATTATGAAATATTTTATGATCTACTGTCTTTCAAGTATAGAGAATAGTATTGTTAGCTTTAGTTATAATGTACGTTGCATCCCAAAAAATTATTTCTCATAAAACTGGAGGTTTATGTGTTTTGATCACCTTCACCCAAATCTTCCACCCCCATTTCTGCCTTTGGTAACCACAGAACTAATCTGTTTCTGAGTTTGATTTTGTCAGTATATATAGAAATAAAATCATCCAGTATATTTCTTTCTGACTTATTTCAATTAGCATAATGACCTGAACGTATATCCATATTGTCATAAATGACAGGGTTTCCTTATTTTTATGGCTAAATTTTATACTATCATATATCTACATATCATACTTCCTTTATTCATTCATCAGTTGTTGGACACTTAGGTTATTTCCGTGTCTTAGTTATCACAAAAAAAAATTCTATATTAGCATGGGGTACAGATATCTTTTCAAATTAGTGCTTTCGTTTCCTTTGGCTATATTTGCAGAAGTGAAATTTCTGGATCATGTGGTAATTTTATTTTTAATTTTTGGGAAACCTCCATACCATTTTCCAGACTGTCTGTATCAATATACATCCCCACCAACAGTGTACAAAGATTCCCTTTTCTCCACATTCTTGCCAGCATTTGTCATCTCTTGCCTTTTTGATGATGGCCATTGTAACAGATGTGAGATAATGTTTCACTGCGGTTTTGATTTTCATTTCTCTAATGATTAGTGACGTTGAATGATTTATCATGTGCTTATGGCCATTTGAATATCCTCTTTGCGAAAATGTCTCTTTGAGTCCTTTGCCCATTTTTTAACTGGTTTATTTATTGTGCTATTGAGTTGTATGAGTTCCTTACATACTTTGGATATTAATGCTTCATCAGAATATAGTTTGCAAATATCTTCTCTTATTCTATAAGTTGCCTTTTCTTTTTTCTGATTGTTTCTTTTACTGTGAGGAAGTTTTTTAGTTTGATTTAATTCCACTTTTTTTTTTAATTTTGTTGCTTGTGTTTTAGTGTCACATATAAAAAAACTTCATTGCCAAAACTCACGTCAAGAAGTTTTTCACTGCCTTTTACTTTAGAAGTTTTATGGTTTCATTCCTTACATCTAACGTTTTAATTCAATTTGAGTTAATTTTTGTGAATGGTCTAAAGTAGAGATCTAGTTTCATTCTTTTGCATATGAATGTCTGATTTTCACAGCACCATGTACTAAAGAAATTGTCTTTTTTTTTTTGAATAGTCTCTGCGCTCTTTTTAAATATCAGTTGACTGTTTATCCATGAGTTTATTTCTGAGTTCTCAATTCTGTTTTAACGGTCTATGTGCCTGTTTTAATTTTAACGGTCTATGTGCCTGTTTTAATTACAGTACCATATTATTTTGATTAGTATAACTTTGTAATACAGTTTGAAATCAGGAAGTGGAGTGCCTTCAGCTTTGTTCTTCTTCCCCAATATTATTTTGGTTATTAAGGATCTTTTGTGGTTCCATACAGATTTTAGGATTCATTTATTATTTATTCATTCATTCATTTCTTTAAAAAAATACGTTGGAAACTTGATAAGGATTACACAAAATCTATATATGGCTTTGAGTTGTATGGACATTTTAACCATGTTAATTTTAACCATGTTAATTTTTCAAATCCATGAACAAAGAATATTTTTTCCATTTATTTGTGTCTTCAGTTTCTTGCATCAGTGTATTATAGTTTTTAATGTAGAGAACTTGCACCTCCTTATTTAAATTGTTTCCTATTATGTTTTACTGTTTTTGGTACTTTTGTAAATGGGACTGTTTCCTTTAATTCTTTTTCAGATAATTTGTTCTTAGTATATAGAAACACTACTAATTTTTTTATGTTGATTTTGTATCCTACAAATTTACTGAATTTGTTGATTAGTTCTAACAGGGGTCTGTGTGTGTGTGTGTGTGTGTCTTGTGGAGTCTTTAAGATTTCCTATACATAAAATTATATCATCTACAAATAGAGACTATTGTACTTCTTCTTTTCCAATTCTGATGCATTTTATTTTATTTATATGTTATGCTATGCTATGCTATGCTATGCTATATTATGCTATGTTATGTTATGTTATGTTATTTCTTGCCTGACTGCTTTGGATAGGTCTTCCAGCACTACACTGAATAGGAGTACTGGGAGTCGGTGCCCTTGTTCCTGGTCATAGGAGAAAAGTTTTCAATCTTTTACCATAGAGTATGGAGTTAACTGTGACCTTATCATATATGGCCTTTATTATGTTGCAGTACATTCCTAGTATACCCTGTTTGTTGAAATTTTTTTATCATGAATGTTGAATTTTGTCAAATACTTTTCTTCATCTGTTGAGATGTTCATTTGATTTTTATTTTTCATCCCACTAATGTGATATAGCTCATTGAATTATTCACATGTGTTAAACTGTCCTTGCATATGAGGGATAAATTCCATTTGATCATGGTGTATGATCATTTTAATGTGCAGATAAATTTGGCTTACCACTATTTTGTAGAGAATTTTTGCATTTATATTCATCAGCATATTGGCCTGTAATTTTATTTTTTATCCTGTCCTTATCCTCCTTTATATGAGGGTAATGCTAGCTTTGAAAAATGTGATTGTGAGTTTTACAGTCTCTTTGATTTCTTTTTAAGAATTTGAGAAGAATTGACATTAATTATTTTTTACACATTTGGTAAAATTCACCAGTGAAGACATCTAGTCCTGAGCCTTTTTTTGTTATAATTGTTGGGAGGGTTTTGATTGTGATTCAGTCTAATTTGTTATTGGCCTGTTTATACTTCTTATTTCTTCTTGATTTAGTCTTGGTAGATTATATGTTACTAGTCATGAATGCATTTCTTCTAGATTGTCCTGTTAGTTGGCATATAGTTATTCATGATAGTCTCTGGTAATCCTTTGTGTCTGGGTGTTATCAGTTGTAATGTCTTCTCTCATTTATAATTTTAAAAATTTTGGTCCTCTTCCTTTTTTTTTTTTTTTTTGATTAGTCTCACAAATGTTTCATCAATTTTGTTTATATTTTCAAAAGAACCAATTCTTAGGTTTGTTGATTGTTTCTGTTGTTTCTCTGAACTCTAGATCATGTATTTCTGCTCTAATCTTTATTATTTTCTTCCTTCTACTAACTTTGGCTTAGGTTCTTCTTCTTCTTCTTCTTTTTTTTTTTTTTTTTTTTTGGTTCCTTTTGACATCAAGTTATCTTTTTAATTTGAAATCTATTTTTTGATATATGTGTTTATAGCGATACATTTATCTCTTAGAACTACTTTTGCTGCATCCCATATGTTTTGATTAGTTGTGTTTCCATTTTTATTGCATCAAGTTACATTATTACTCTCTTAATTTTTTTCTTTGTTCCATTGGCTGTTCAAGAGTGCATTGTTGGGTACCCAGGTGGCTTAGTGGGTTAAAGTCTCTGCCTTCAGCTCAGGTTGTGATCCCAGAGTCCTGGGATCAAGCCCGGCATCGGGCTCTCTGCTCTGTGGGGAACCTGCTTCCCCCTCTCTCTCTCTGCCTGCCTCTCTGCCTACTTGTGATCTCTGTCTGTCAAATAAAAGTACATTGTTAATTAATTTCTGTATATTTATAAATTTTCCAGTTTTTCTCCTATTGTTGATCTCTAGTTTTTCTATCATTATAGTCATAAAAGGTATTTGCAATGATTTCAGTCTTCATAAATTTACTTATTTTGTGACCTAATGCATGATATATCCTAGGAAATGTTCCATGTCCCCTTGAAAGGAATGTGTATTCTGCTGTTGTTAGATGGAATATTCTGTATATATCTCTTATATATCTCTTAGGTCTGCTTGTTCTCTAGTGTTGTTCAAATCCATTCTTTCCTTGTTGATTCTCTGTCTAGATATCTATCCATTGTTGCAAATGAGATATTAAAGTCCCTAACAATTATTTTATTGCTGTTTATTTCTCCATTTAGTTGTTAGTATATATTTGCATTATATATTAAAGTGGTCTGATATTGGGTACATAAATATTTATAATTGTTATGTCTTCTTGATGGATTGGCTACTTTATTATTTTATAATAATCTTCTTTGTCCCTTTTGATCATTTTTAGCTTAAAGTATATTTTGCCTGATGTAAGTATAGCTACTCCTACTCTCTTTTGTTTACTATTTGCTTGATGTATTTTTTTTCTATCCCATCACTTTTCAGCTGTTTATCCTTAAAATTGAGGGCTTTTATAGGTAGGATGTTGTTAAATCATTTTTTATATACATTCAGCTACTTTATATCTTTTAGTTGGTGAACTTAATGCATTTACATTTAAAGTAATTACTGTTAAAATGTTAGGTGAGGACTTACTAATGCCAGTGTTTTCTGACACTGTTCATTGCTTTCTGACCATTTTGCAGATTAATTGTTTCTTGTTTATTTTGCTGTCTTTTGTAATTTGAATTTATTTCTGGTGGTGGTATATTTTGACTTATTTTTTATAATCTTTTATTTATCTACTACAGGTTTTTCCTGTGGTTACCCCTGATTCCCCCTAAGGCTTACATAAGATAGCTTATATATTCAACACTGTACTTTTAAGCACATAATATATTAACTTTAATAGGATATGTAAAATTTACACTTTTACTCCCCTCACGTTTCAGGTTACTAATTTTACAACTTACATATTTATATTGTGTATCCAAAAATAAATTATTATAGTTATGGTTATTTTTAATTGGTTTATTTTTAACTTTTAAACTGTAGTTGCAAGTGAATTATGCCCCACTCCTTTTATAATATGATAAAATATATTTATAATTACCAGTGAGTTTTACACCTACACTTATCTGTTTTCAATATGTTAATTAGCATTCTTTCATTTCCACTTGAAGAACTCCCTTTAGTGTTTCTTATAAAGTAAGTCTAGTGATTATCCAGTGAAGATGTATTCTCTCAACTTTTGTTTATTCAAGAAAATCTTTATTTCTTCTTCATCTCTGAAGGACCACTTTGTCAGGTATAGTGTTCTTAATTGACTGATTTTTTTCCTTCAGTATTTTAAATACATTATCCCATTCTCTCCTGGACTGAAAAATACCTCTTGAGAAATCCATCTGTAGTCCACTTGTTTGTGACATGTCACTTTTCTCTTGCTGCTTCCAAAATTCTCTCTCTCTCTTTGACTTTTGAGTTTAATTATATTATATCTCAATGTATCCCTTTGTTGGTTCAACCTGTTTGGGATCTTTTGGGCCTCATGAATCTGATATCAATCTATCATCCAGAATTGGGAAGTTTTCAACCATTATTGCCTAAAGTATACTTTCTGGCCGTATCTTTTACTCTTCTTCCTATACTTTAAATTTCTATTCTTTAAATACTGTATACTAAATATAGTATACTTTTCCTATACTTTAAATATTGTTTCTCTTGATGGTGTCCCATGAGTTCTGTAGGTTTTCTTCACACTTTTTTTTTGGGGGGGGGGCTCCTCTGTTTTATTGATTTCAAATGCCCTATCTCTGTTTCACTGATTCTTACTTCTGCTTGGTTGATTTGCTATTGAAGCTTTCTATTGAATTCTTTTTTTTTTTTTTTTTTCTAGTATTGAATTCTTCAGCTCTAGGATTTCTGTTTTCGTTTTTGTTTTTGTTTTTTCTTATTGATGGTTTCTATTTCTTCATTAAAATTCACATTTTGTTCTTTCATTGTTTTCTAATTTCATTTAGTTATCTATCTGTGTTCTCATAGTTCACTATACTACGTAAAGAGAACTATTTTGAATTCTTTACTAGACAGTTCATAGATCTTCATTTCTTTAGGATCAGTTATGCTTTATTAGTTTCCTTTGGTGGTGTCATGTTTACTTGATTTTTTGTGATCCTTGATTCCTTATATTGGTATCAATGCATTTGAGTAAGGGGTCTCCTCTTCCATATTTTACATGTTTGCATTGCCAGAGAAAGCCCTTCACCAGTCAGATCAGCTCGATGTTTTGGAAAGGTCAGGTGATAGATTCTTTGGGCTGGTTAAGACCTGCTTTGGGAACTGTTTTTGGGTAAGGCCATTCTCTGAGCTCTGAGGTCATGGAGAAATGCAGCTGGTTGGGAATAACTGGACAGGACTACTCCTTCATTTCCTTTCCAGGTGTGGCTCTAGGATATGCTCTGTGGCTGTATGGATTTCCTGGTCAGATTTCCTAGTTGAGTGAGACTGGGTACCATACTCAATAATAGACAGGGATATAAATTAGCTTCCCTGACTGTGAGGGGAAGCAGAACATATTCCAAGGCCAGAACAGCTCATTGTTTGGAGACCTTCATCAGGCAGAACTGTGCATTGAGTTCTGTGGTCATCTGGAGCTACCATGTTTACTCTGCAGATAGCTGTCTGTGACTGCAATCTCAAATCAAATGCCACTATGTGGGTGCTGTAGGATGGGCTAGACAGTTTTCTATGCATCTGATTAGGTTTCTTGGTCAGGACTGAAGGCCTAATTCAATAGTGGACAAGGCTACAAATTTCTAGCCTTGGTGGAGCTACAGAATAGATTCCAAGGCCAGCAAAGTCACTGTTTGGGGGAACAAATCAAGTAGAACAGCACATCAAACTCCCTGACCAGATGGAGCTGTCAGCCTAACCATAGACAGGCAGAGTTGCTGACCCAGGTCTGTACTTGAGTATTGTTGGGTTATCTAGTTTTTCAGGTTCCCTGCTCAGGTTTCATTTGGGGACTACACTGAATAGTAGGCAGGACGATGAATTATCTTCCATGCCTTTGTGAGGTAGTGGAATAGGCTTCCAGGCAAATAAGCCTCTTTATTTGAGGTCCAAAATTAGACAGAACTATGTACCAGACTCCTTGTTGGCATGGCTTACAAAGGGTCATAGCTGTTGGCTAGGCTTTCTGCTCAGTGCTGCTGAGCTACACAGCTCTTTGGGTGTTCTAGTCAGATTTCCTTTTTAGGTGGGGCTGGGAACAACACTCAACAGTAGGCACAGCTATAAATTAATCCCACTATCCAGGGTGAGTGACAGAACAGTTTCCAAGGCCAGCAAGACTCACTGCTAGTGTCCCAAATCAGGCAGAACTATGTGTTGAGTCCATTAGCAAGATGGCACCACTATCTTGTCTGTACAGATGCACAAAGCCAATTATTGGGATTTCTACTTAGGTATTCCAGCATGTGGAAATTTTGTATGCCAAGAGCCAAGAACTTGTTACCCATCTTCTACATCACAATATGATTTTCAGAGGTCAAGCCCCAGTGATTCCCCTTGCAATCCCTGTGAGGAAATACTCAAGTGGGCCTCTTAGGAGGTAACCCATAATGCTGGGGGAACTGGATATTTACTTTTGAGTTCTTTGCCCACTGGAGAGACCACAGGCTCAGTGGTCCCTCTTTGTGTGGTGCTGTGCTGGCCTGGGGGAGGGGTATCCTCGTATAGTTGCTCCTCTCATCCTTCTAATGTGGTCCTTTCTTGGTCCAGGGGGTGCTTTTGCCTCACCTCTGTGTTCCAGGATTTTCACAGTGTTGTCTTGTCTATGTACACTTGCTAGCTGGTCTTCTTGTGAGGGAGACTGGAGTTGGGATTGATCTATGTCATCATTTTGATATCACTCCAGAATTTGCAGAATTTTGGTTTGATTGTACAAGTGTTTAATGCTCTTTCTGAGGTTTTCTTCCTTGAATTTGCCCTACAGCTTCCTAGAGTGTTTAATAGTAGTAATATAATATAGATTAATGCTTTATTGATCTCAATCTATTGATTATATCTGCTTGTAGCTGGAATGAAAGAGCATCCTCTTTTCTTGGTATGGTTTCTGAGGGTATCTTGACCATTTTTTACAAGGTATTAAACACCTGACATATCCTTCATGGATCACCTTACGTTTAATGGACTATGACTAAATTAAAACATAGCCGCTGCCAACTATCCAAAATTTACATCAGTGGATGTAAGACTACCCCACCTTCTCCCCAGTGGCACTTGTCAGACTTCATGTTACACCACTAAAGTAACTTTAACTCACAATGCTCATCAAAAATAAAGACTTACCTTCTTGGGCTGGGGATTCTTTCCACAGCTCGGAAGTTGAAGTCAACTAAAGCAGGTCTCCTTACATCTTCCCTGTTGAAATATATCTCTGTGGGTGGTCCCTTTTTGAGCTACAAGGCACCTGCTTCAAGAAACTCCTCTACATCTATTGGTATTGACTCCAGGTTTAAGCCTGAATGTAAGATGTTTTTGTTGTCATTGCCACTTATCTGATTTTAACTAATTAACTCAGCAGTAGAGATAACTTTTTTAAGTTTAATGTTATTGCAGAGCACCTTGAGATACCACAGCATGACAAGATGGCATAAAAGTTAGTGTGTGTGTGCTTCCACCTTCTCTTAGAGGTAGGCACCCTGGAGGTTTAGACAAATGCATCGGTTGTTGAAATGGAAACTTGATACTAAGAGTCATGGGGAGAAAAAAGACTGAATTCTAATTTGATGTTTCCAGTTTGTTAGAAACATAAAAAAATGGAGAACTCATTTATAATTTCCATGGATCCTTGCAATCATATAGAAAGTACTGAAGTGAGAAACAAATTCCTGGGATTAGTGTTTAATGATATTAATACTCCTTTTTAATGTCATCTATTAATACATAAACTATGATATACTATTTTAAGCTAACATTTGTTTAAGATGAACATTTTTAAAAATGTCTTTTGCATAAATTATTTTTATATTTCCAATAACTTATTATTAATCAATGTAACAAAAAATGATTCTAAAAATTGAATAAAGTTATCTGAATATATAAAAGTTAGAAATAATTAGTATTGGTATCAAACTCACATGTCTTTTTTTTTTTAAAGATTTTATTTATTTATTTGATAGAGAGATCACAAGTAGGCAGAGAGGCAGGCAGAGAGAGAGGGGGAAGCAGGCTCCCTGCTGAGCAGAAAGTCCGATGTGGGGCTCAATCCCAAAACCCTGAGATCATGACCTGAGCCGAAGGCAGAGGCTTAAACCCCTGAGCCACCCAGGTGCCCCACACATATCCTTTTAAATCATGCTCCTTATATGGATTACTTTGAAATTAAAATTGTGTAATTTTTTGCAACAAGTGAATGATTTTTTCAACAAATATTATACCTATTAAAACTGCACTATTCTATGTCTTAGTTGGACAGGGGAGGGACAACTTAAAGCATAAATGAAGTTAAAACAAATATGTATTACATGTTTCTCTAGTTTAAAACTGAAGTAGAATATGTATCTAAATAGTTAAGTATGGAATATTGATAGCAAATTGGATTTGTTTCACATTGTGGTATACTTAGTAGGGACTTAGGATTTCAAAGATAGCTGTATATTTATAAGAACTTTATTAAAATAAGATGTCCTGATATATTATGGGGGAAGTATATTACATGTAAATATATAACATTTTTTTTTACTTCTTGTATGCATATAAAATCAAATGAAACAGAGCCAGTTCATTTACTTTTCTTATGTCTAGAAGAGAAAAGTTTAAAAAAATTAGAGTTTAAAGGAAAGTTGTATCTGAAGTACTCAATGATGAGATATTGTAAGCCATTTACCTATTGATTCATTTATTTGTTGATTTTTTCACCTAACATACTTAATATGTGCTAAGTATGTCTACCATGTTAAATATATTATCATAGGCTTTTTGATACAGATAAACCCCTGTCCTAAAAGAACTTAGAATAAAGGGGGAAAATATTAAACTTTTAATTAAATGAAGTTATCAATAAATACACATCATAAAGATCTAGAGAAAGAAACAACAATCAAAAAGATCTGAAGGAGACTAAATTTAAAAAGTGGTTTGATAGAGAATAATGTGTGATGATTATTCAAGGTTGCCACATATATGAATGTCTAGAAGACGATACTTAATTTGAGCTTTGAAGATTGAGAAAAGCCAGTCACATGAAGACAGAGGGAAAGGTGAAGGAAGTAGCAGAGGCAAAGTTCCAAGCATGGAAGAGGTTCACATGTGTGAGGAACATAAATAAACCAAGTGGGGTTGGGGTATAGCAAGTAAGGGAGAGATTGGCACAAGGTGAATCTATAGATATTAGTAAGAAATCATATTGAGCACAGAATTCTAGATCTAGGAAAGTATTTGAGGGTTGCCCATATATTTAATAAAAAGACACCAAAGGTTTTAAGGTTCAAATAAAGTTTGTTTGCTGAAAGAAAAGAAATGATACAGAGAGGAAATTAAGATGAGTTTTATAAATGAATGAATGAATAAACAATAAGCCAACCAGTCAATCAGTTTCTACTATTGATAAAGAATGAATAATATCCTGCAAGGACAGAAGGAGACCAGTCAGGAAATAAAGTATGGAGACTAGTTAAGAAATTATTATGATTATTGTAATAGTCCTAATAGATGGTAACTTGAATGCAGATGATGAAAGTTTAAATATACTAAAGTGAACAGATTTTACACTGGGTCATCGTCTTCAGGAAATTCAAAATCTGAAAGAAGAGAGTGATTACCTTTTTTTCTACTCTATGTAATTTAAATTGAAAATCTAAAAAGGCTTCAGCATGTAAGAGATATCCAGACACAAGGAGGAATTAAGAAACCTTAAGAAAAACTATAATTACAGTTTGGAGTAGAGCATAATGTTGAGCATAGAAAAGAAATAAGAGGACACATGAAGTAAATGCTTAATTATAAGAGATTATGCAGATTAATGAAAGATATGAAGGCATTTTGAGAAAATGGAATTGATTAGGGACTTGTCAGTTGGGTATATTTTCTTAGTTTGTGTCTTGAGAAATGGAAAGTTGTAGTTTTGATATTAAAGAAGAATAATACCCAGAATACTCAAAACTCTGGGGCAGGAAGAAATATTTAAGTAAAATGTAGACATAAGCTAAGGTAGAACAGATGGGAAATCTGAGAGTATAGAACTAACTAAGAAGCAATTGGTGTTTAAGCTAGCTGGGGGATAGTTTAAGAAAAGGAGGGATGAGTGTAGTTGTTCAAGTGGATATTTTAAACATGGTATATATGTTGGCAGTAAGTATCACTAGAAGAATGTCTAAGATAACATTTTAAAGACTTTTTTAGAGCAGTTTCAGTTGAGAGGAAGATACTGAGATTTATCATGTTACCTCATACCCTACACATTTACCCCCCTTTTAATCACTTCCCCATTATTAATATCCACCACCAGAATTTTAAAAATGATCTACCTACAAGACAAATTATATTCACTCAAAGTTCATATTTTACATTAGGATTCACTCTTGGTATTACACATTCTGGGGGTTTGGATAATGTATGAGGGCATTTGTCCATCATTATAGTACTCTACAGAATATTTTCACTTCCTTAAAATTCTGTGTGCTCCACATATTCATCCCCAGCCTCCAGCCACTGGGAACCACTGACTTTTATTGTCTCCATAGTTTTGCCTTTTCCAAAATGCTACATAGTTAGCATTATATAGTATGTAGTCTTTTCATATTGCCTCCTTTTACTTAGTAATATGCATAATATGCATTACTTAGTAATATGCATCTAAGTTTCCTCCATGTCTTTTCCTGACTTGAAACCTCATTTCTTTTTGGAACTGAGTAATAATGTTCTATGATCTGGATGTGCCACAGATTATCCATTAACCTACTGAAGGACATTTTGGCTTCTTCCATGTTTTGGCAATTATGAATAGAGTTACTGTAAATATCTATTGGCAGGTTTTTGTGTAGACATGGCTTTTTAACTCTTTTGACTAAATACTAAAAGGCACAATTGCTAGATGATACAATAAAGAGTATGTTTACTTTTGTTCCAAGGTAATATTTTATGGAGAACCAACCAAAGAGAACAATAGATTATTAGGGTAGGAGAAGTCAAGATTTAAATGTGACATCCAAACCCAAATCAGGATAGCTGTGTCTTCATTTTGCAATTTGGACTGGTAGGAATGTCTTTTGCTTCCTAATTTGATTTCTCTAGAATTAAACATTAAACATCTATGATTTTAGAAACATTAAGAGTTACCTGGATATATGTGCTAATCTATTGCTTATGGAATTAATATTTCATGAATGCAGTCACTTCCCCAACAATTTCTGAATAATAAGAATTTTTATATGAACAAGTTAGAATGTGATTTCAGTGTATGTATAAGACTGTTGGACTTTATATTGAAAATCTTCATTTTCAACCTTTAAGAAAAAGCTCTGTCGATTAGTGTTTTACCATATGTAAATTTACTCTGCTTAAAATATAGTGAAAGTTCCTTTAAAAGAGTTACTTAAATACTATGATGTATATTTGTTTTCATGAAAAATGTATTCTAAAAGTCAGTGGTTGATTTATTTTCCATGCTTTCAAAACTAAGAAAGCTACCGAAGAGCTTGGTCATTCTTGGAGTTTGTCACTCTGAAGGAGAAAGAAAAAATAAATTGTCAGTGATTTGGCAATATTTGTGGGAAGTTTTTCCCATAAGATTAGGAAAATTCTTGGAGATACTTATGCAATAATACCTATAAAATCATTTACTATCAGTAGGATGTGAAGAGGCCAATTCTATGTAATGACTTTTAAGTGGTTAAAAAGCCAAATAAGTGATTATGCCCAAAGTAGTCGATTTAACTTGATCACTTGAAAGATGATGAAAAACAGTCCACTCATACTGATCATCTTCATGAATGAATTAACTATTAGCACCTAACCACTATTATCTATCATTTGCTGAATGCTCACAAAATACCTAATACAAGACAATTCAAAAGCAGATTCACTTCAACGATATTAAGAAACCTTAAATGAAGACCTGATAAATGGGTAGACTTAGCTAGATAAAAAGGAGTTGTGAGAGTCTGTCTTTCTTTCTTTCTTTCTTTCTTTCTTTTCTTTTCTTTCTTTCTTTCTTTTTTTAAAATCAAATAGAATACTCCATAAGGGCCCTAAAGCAAAAATGTAGTATATTAGAGATATGGAGGGAAATGAAGTTTGGCTAAAATATAGATTGAGATGTGAGAAAGCAGTTTATGAAGAGAAGTTAAGACAAAAGAATTACAGCATGTATTAGTTTCCTTTTGCTGCATAACATATACAAATTTAGTGGCTTGAAACCACCCCCATTTATTATCTCACAGTTTCCATAGATTAGTAAATCCAGCAACAGCTTAACTAGGCCATCTGCTCAGGATCTTCCCAGGCTAAAATTAAAGCACAACCAGGGCTATGCTATCATTAGAGGTTCTTTCAAGCTCATTCTCTTTGTTGGCAGAATTCACTTTCTTGGGATTATAAGAGTGAGGTCCCAAGTTTTTTATTTAATTTAATTTATTTATTTATTTATTTATTTATTTATTTTCCTGACTGTATGCTAGAGATTTCTCTCAGCCTTAGAAGCCACCCTCAGGGGCGCCTGGGTGGCTCAGTGGGTTAAGCCGTTGCCTTTGGCTCAGGTCATGATCTCGGGGTCCTGGGATCGAGTTCCGCATTGGGCTCTCTGCTCAGCAGGGAGCCTGCTTCCCTCTCTCTCTCTGCCTGCCTCTCTGTCTTCTTGTGATCTCTCTCTGTCAAATAAATAAATAAAATCTTAAAAAAAAAAAAAAAAGCCACCCTAAGTTCCTAGCCATGTGGCACTCTCACAACATGGGAGCTTACTTCTCAAAACCAGCAGGAAAATCTCTCTCTACTCAACTCCTGGAGTCTTACATAACATAACGCAATCCCTGCAGTTACTAATCTATTACCTTTCCCAAATAATGTAGCCTCATCAGCGGCTACCATCCTATAATATTCACAAGATCTATCCACACCCAAGGGTATTGTATTTTACAAGCCTGTACACTCTGCAATGGGAGACTTGAGGCCCATTTTAGAATTCTGACTACCACAGATTAGCAGAAGTGTTTAAGCAGTTTGAAATTCTTGAATAAAACTGAAAGTGATTACAGATGCACAACCAATGGGGTGATATGCTCATATTTATTTTGCAATATCCCTTTAACTGTTATGCATAACATTGTTTGGACTGCAACGAGACAAAGGAGTGAAACCATCTTACAGTTGTAAGATGATGATGGTGAGGCTCAGGTTAGGGTGATACTAGACAAAACAAGAAAATCATATGGATTTGAGAAGTAGTTATTTGTAAAATAGGAAAAGAAAGCCACTTACTGGTTTGAGAAAACAAAATAAGGGAAAATTAAGAGCCAAAGATGTGCCCAGCTTTCTGACTTGGGTATGCAGATACTGGAAGACAACAGACGAATAGAGAGAGGTATGATGAGTAAAAGTTTTAAAAATAATAATAATAATAATATTTTAAAAAATAATAATATTTGTTTATTTTTATTGAAATTCACATTCTGTGTAAGTAATAGACTATTCTCAACAATTTGGCTATTTAGAAGTTGTTTGCTTCCCACCCCCCACCCCTGCCCCTTAGAGAAATTGGCTTCAGGTTATAATATCATAAATTTCTAGTGTTCTTGCCTAGGATTTTTTTAATAAACACATCTCAATTTGTTGCATGCCTTTAGTCAATTTTCAGTGTCTTGAAATAGTTGTTTTTGACAATTTGTCCAATTTTAGTGTTGCTTTTTATAAGAAAATTTGTTGAGCTTCACACTTCATCATTCCTGAAATTGATGAATAAGATTTTTAGAATGACTTTGAGGGACTGTTTTAACTCAGCATCCAAATCTATTGAAATAGATACTGAAGGCTGGTGTTCAGGGTTGGTCTAGATGTCAAGTTACTTTACTCTAAAAAGTAAGATGAGTGGGCTTAACTAAGTAAAAATCATAAGAAACATTAATATTTGTGGGTGAATTAAGAAAGAGAAGTTTGTAAGAGCAACTGTAAGCAAGTAGTCAGATCATTAGAGAAAAATCAGAAGTGGTCATTTTCCAAGTAACCAAGAGAAAATAGTTTTGTATTTTCAATATTGATTAATATCAATATTGCACAGTTGTCCATCAATCTGTGAAAGACTGAAACAATATATTAAAATTATTATAGAACCTACTGTTGTGGAGGGGTATAGGAGTATGTAAGAAGGGACATAAAACATTATCAACACATCATAACACTTGACTATGAAAAGAGAAGAGAGCTATTGGTAGAAAGGCATGTAGGACACATTATTAGTTTACTTTTCAGAGGGGAGAGAAGGAAACATATCAATCCTGATGGGGGAAAAAAAAGCAAAAAAAAAAAAAAACTAGACAGTTGAGATTAATGACACAAAAGAAGTTTTGACTCCCTTTGTTTCTAGCTGAAAACACGTTAAACTCTCCTTCTTCTTCCTATTACTTATTCAGAGAAACAAATGGCTTTATACTCTACAGAGCTGATCAAACCCCAAAACAAGTGATCCAGTTGATTTCCATGGTTTTGTTGCACTTGCTCCTTAACCTATCTCCTTTGTTTCCTGTATTTTTTTTTTCTTTATTTTTCTCACCTCCCACTTCTTGTTTGGCTGATGATGCTAACACTTAAGAAAAAACACAGAAAACAAACAAAAAACAAATGTTATTTCCTCTTCAGAGTTTATTGAATGGAGTCAAAATTCCAGAGACAGCCATTCAATTATCTCTACTCTCATATTTAACTACTTTTCTAGCTTTATATTTTTCAACATTGACAGAGATATTCTAAAACTGGGTATACGGAACCATTCACCATCATTAAGTAGACAAACATTTCTTCATCTTTACTTACCTTATTCCATCTGGCACATATGTTCTCTTACTATTATTTCTGCCATTTCCACTGACCAGAATCTATTTTCTTAAGATTTAGTGCTGATGGGATCTCCTTTTTGAAATCTTCCTTGATATCCCTCTCATTTTTTACTGACAAAGACAAAAGTGATTTTATTTTTCTTAATTTCTTCAGAAGACTGGAAGCCCAGTGTTGTTTTGTTTTTGTTGTTCTTTTTTTTTTAGATACTGATTTTTCCTCCCTTTTCAAGTTTTTGTTCAAATTCCAGGTAGTTACCATACAGTGTAACATTAGATTCAGGTGTATAACTTAGTGATTTATCACTTACATATAACACTGGTGCTCATCACAAGTGTCTTCTTTAATACCAATCACCCATTTACCCCATCTCCCTGCCCACCTTCCCTCCAGCAACCCTTTGTTCTCTAGACTTAGGAGTCTGTTTTCTGGTTTGCCTCCCCCCCCCTCTCTCTCTCTCTTTTTTTCCTTCCCTCTATGTTCATCCATTTTTTTCTTAAATTCTACATGTGAGTAAGATCGAACGGTATGTGTCTTTTTTTTTTTTTTTTTTTTTTGGTATGTGTCTTTTTCTGAATGACCTATTTTGCTTAGCATAGTACACCGTAGATCCAGTCACATCATTGCAAATGGCAAGATTTCATTCTTTCTGATGGCTGAGTAATATTACATTATGTGTGTGTGGGAGATATATATCTGTATATCTATAATCTATATATCTATATCTATACATACAGACATAGACATATCTCACATCTTCTTTATCTATTCATCAGTCAGTGGGCATATAGGATCTTTCCATAATCTGGCTATTTTTGATAATGGGATAATGCTGCTATAAACACAAGGGTGCAAGTCTCCCTTCAAGTCATTATTTTTGTAGGCTTTGGGTATACACTCATCTTGCTTTTTAGAGTACTAAACTTGACATCTAGACCAAATACCTAGTAGGGCAATTGCTGAATCAAGGGATAGTTCTGTTTTAATATTTTGAAGAACTTTCATCCTGCATGAGTGAGTGCATGAGTTTGCATTCCTGCCAACAGTGTAAGAGGGTTCCCTTTCTCTGCATCCTTGCCAGAATCTGTTGATTCCTATGTTATTAATTTTAGCTATTTCGACATGTGTGAGGTAGTCTCTTATAGTTTTGTTTGGTTTTGTTTCTAGAGAGGGAGAGAGAGGCAGGGGGAGAGGGAATCCCAAGCAGGCTCCACACCCAGTACAGAAGTACAGAGCCCCACATGGGTCTCAGTCTCGTAATCCTGAGAATATGACCTGAGCTAAAAGTCAAGACTCAGGTGCTTAATCAGATGAGCCACCCAGCACTCTTCATTGTAATTTTGATTTGTATTTTGCTGATGATGCGTGATGTTAAGCATCTTTTCATGTTCTGTTAGCCATCTGTATGTCTTCTTTGGAAAATTGTCTCTTCATGTCTTCTCTGCATTTTTAAACTGGATTATTTGGATTTTGAGTGTTGAGTTTCATAAATTCTTTATTTATTTTAGATACTAACTCTTTGGCAGACATATCATTTGCAAATATCTTTTCTAATTCTGAAGGCTGCCTTTTGATTTTATTGTTTCCTTCACTGTGAAGATTTTTATCTTTTGATGAAGTCCCAATAGTTCATTTTTGTCTTTGTTTCCCTTGCCTCAGGAGATGCACCTAGTAAGAAATGCTACACCCAATGTCAGAGAGGTTAGTGCCTGTGTTCTCCTCTAGGATTTTGATGGTTTCCTGTCTCAAATCTAGGTTTTTAATCCATCTTTAATTTGTGTTTTTGTATGGTGTAAGACAGAGGTTTAGTTTCATTCTTCTGCATGTTGCTGTCCAGTTTTCCCAATACCATTTGAAGAGACTGTCTTTTTTTCCATTGATATTCTTTCCTGTTTGGTTGAAGATTAACTGACCATATACTCGTGGGTTTTGGTTTCTGGGTTTTCTATTCTGTTCAATTGGTGTATGTTCTGTTGTTCTATATGTCTGTTTTTGTGACTCTACCATCCTGTCTTGATCACTACAGCTTTGTAATAAGACTTGAAGTCTGGAACTGTGATGTCTCTAGCTTTTTTTTTTTTTTTTTTTTCTTCTTCAGGGTTGCTTGGGCTATTCAGAGTCTTGTGGCTCCATACAAATTTTAGAACTGTTTGTTCTAGCTCTGTGAAAAATGTTGGTTGTATTTTGATAGCAATTGCATTAAATCTGTGTAGATTGCTTTGGATAATATGGACATTTTAAACAATATTTGTTCTTCTAATCTGCAAATTTCTTCATGTCATCTTCAGTTGCTTTTGGAAGTGTGTTATAAGTGTCAGAGAACAGATATTTTACCTCTTTGATTAGGTTTATTACTAGGTATCTTATAGTTTTTGGTACAATAGTAAATGGAATTGATTCCTTTATTTTTCTTTCTGCTGCTTCATTATTGGTGTATAGAAATGCAACAATTTTCTCTATGTTTTGTATCCTGCAACTTTACTGAATTCTTGTATCATTTCTAGCAATTTTTTGATGGAGTCTTCCAGGTGTTCCACCTAGAGTATAATGTCATCTGCAAATAGTGAAAGTTTGACTTCTTTCTTGCTGATCTAGATGTCCTATAGTTATGTTGTCTGATTGCTGAAGCTAAGACTTTGAGTACTGTGTTAAATAATATTAGTGACAAGGGAGCATCCCTGTCTTGTTCCTGACGATACAGGAAAAGCTCACAGTTTTTCACCATTTAGCATGATATTTGCTGTGAGTCTTTCATATATGGGCTTTATGATGTTGAAGTATGTTCCATCTAAACCTACTTTATTGAAGGTTTTTATCAAGAATGGATGCTGCATTTTGTTGAGTGCTTTTTCTGCATCAATTGAGAGAATATTGTGGCTCTTGTCTTTTCTTATATTAATGTGGTGTATCACCTCAATTGATTTGCAAATCCTGAAACCACCTTGCAACCCAGGAATAAATCCCAGTTGATCTTGGTAAATGATTCTTTCAGTCTACTGTTGGATATGATTTTCTAGTATTTTGTTGAGAATTTTTGCATCCATGTTTATCAGGGATATTGGCCTGTCATTCTCTTTTTTAGTAGAGTCTTTGTCTGGTTTTGGAATCAGGGTCATGCTGGCCTTATAAAATGAGTTTGCAAGTTTTCATTCCATTTCCATTTTGTGGAATAGTTTGAGAAAAATAGGAATTAACTCTTCTTTAAATGTTTGCTAGAATTCCCCTGTGAAGCCATCTGCCCTGGACTTTTGTTTGTTGGAACTTTTTGAGTACTGATTCAATTTCATTGCTAATAATTGGTCTGCTCAAATTTTCTGTCTTTTCCTGATTTGGTTTTGGGAATTTACATGCTTCTAAAAATTTACCCATTTCTTCTAGGTTATCAAGCTTGTTGGCATATAATTTTTCATAATATTCTCTTTTATTTCTTTGTATTTCTGTGACATTGGTTGTTATTTTTCCTCTTTTCATTTATGATTTTAGTTATTTGTGTCATCCAAATATGACAAAATATTAACAAAGGTTAAATATAGATTATGGGTTTACTGGGGATTATTAAATTGTTTTTTTTTCAGTCTTTCTAGAAATATAACTTTTTATACAAAAATTTTGAAAAAATAGTTTTTAACTTACTTATATTTTAACACTATCCAACTGGGAGAAAGACTACAGAATAATTAATTATAAAAATTAGAGTGAATAATAATGATGAGTTTCTATTTTTGATAGGTAACCTTGGTAATAACAGTTTACTATAATTATAAACAACTAACAATGATTCAAATCATTACTGAGAAATTTTGCAGTGTTTTAGTTAATGTGGGGAAAAAGCAAACTCTACTTTCTCATAGCTTACATGCTTGAGGTTACATATACAGTAACAATGTAGCCTTTCAAATGCTACTACTAATTTATTTTCTTTCTTTGTCAGAAGCCAAAATATACACCTAACCTGTCACTTTTTCTTTGCTTCTCTTTTTTTTATACTATTTAAAGTATACTCTTTTTCAGTATCAAATAGCGTTGTTTGGATCAGACTACATTCATCTCAACCTCACCACTGAGTGAAAATTTCTTTCAAGATAATTTTATTTTTATTTTACTATAGCATAATTAATATGAAATCTACTCTCTTAACATTTTTAAGTATAACATAAAGTATTAGTAATTTTAGGCACAATGTTGTACAGAAAATCTCAAGGACTTATTCATCTTGCATAACTGTACATTTATAGCTATTGATTAACAATTCCCTTTTTACCCCTTCTCTTAACCACTGCCAAACACTATTCTACTCTCAGCTTCTAAGAATTTGGCTATTTTAAATGGCTCATTTAAGTGGAATCATATAGTATTTATTCTGTAACTGGTTTATATCTCTTAGCATAAGGTCATCAAATTTCATCCATGTTATTGCATATTTCAGCATTTCTTCCTTTTTAAAGGTTGCATAGAATCCCATTGCATGTAATACTATATTTTCTTTATCTATTCATTGATCCATGAATGTGTAGGTTGTTTCTACATATTGGTTATTGTGAGTAGTGCTGCAATGGACATGGGAGGGCTACTATCTCTTTGAAATCCTGACTTCAATCTTTTGAAAAATATCCAGAATTAGGATTGCTGGATCAAAACAATTATAAAATTACATGAAACCACAAGGGACCCCAGATAACCAAAATAATCTTGAGAAAGAAGAATAAAACTGAATGCCTCATACTCTCTAATTTCAAAATGTATTAACTAAAATAATCAAACCAGGATGGTACTGGCATAAAAACAGACACATTAAAATTTTTAGTAGATTAGAGTGCCCAGAAATAAACTCACACATATCTTGCCAGCTGACCTACATACAACAAGAGTTCCAAGAAAACTCAATGGCAAAAGGATGATGTCTTCAATAAATGTGTACTGGGAAAACTGGATAATTATGTGCAAAAAATGAAATTTGACCCCCATCTTATTCCACTAAAAAAATAACTTGAAATGGATTAAAGAATAATTGTAAAAGCTGAAACCATAAAAATCCTACTCAATAATAGAGGAGAAAATTTCCTTGGTATTGGTATTGGCAAAGGTTTTTTGCATGTAACACCAAAAGCACAGGTAACAAAGGAAAAATTTGTTAAGTGGTATTTCATAAAAACTAAAAGGCTTCTATACAGGAAAAAAAACAATAAGAAATGAAGACAATCAAAAAAATTGGAGATGATATTGCAAACCATATTCTGATAAGGGGTTACTATTCAAAATAGGTAAGGGATTCATCAAACTCAAAGGGGGGGGTAGCAAATTATCTAATTTAAAAATGGACAAGTGACCAGAATAGACATCTTTAAAGTTTAGGCCTGTTAGAACAGCAATTATAAAAAATACAGAGATAACAAGTGCTAGTAAGAATAGGTAAAATGATATGTTTGTACATTGTTGCTGGGAATATAAACTGGTTACAGACATTAAGGAAACAATATGGAGTTCCCTTAATAAAATAAAAGTAGAACTACCATATATGATCGATCTAGCATTTCCACTTCTAGATATATAGAAGAAATAAAATCACTATTCCAAGAGATATCTGGAATGCTCATTGCAGCATTATTTACAGTATCCAAGACATGGAAATAATATATTGTGTATGTAATATATAATAATGCATATAATATAAAATATTATATGCAGTGGAATATTATTCAGCCATAAAAAATAACTAGATCCTGCAACTTGTGAGAACATGAACGAACCTTGAGGGCATTATGCTAAATGAAATAAATCAGAGTCTAAAATTATTGTATGATCTCACTTATACGTGGATTCCAAAAATGCTATACCCACAGAAATGGAGTGGGGTAGATAAATTCCCACTTATCTGAATAAGTGTTGGCGATCTAACATATACTATTGTGACTATAGTCAATAATACTATCTTTAATAGTTGGAAAACTACTAACAGAACAGATCTTAAATGTTCTTACAATATACAAACAAAAAAGTAGTTATGTGAAGGGATGGATATGTTTACTCATGATTGTGGTAATCAGTTCACTATATTTGTGTATCAAATACTGCATTGTACTCTTTAATCTTATACATGTTATATGTCAATTATATCTCAATAAAGCTGGCAAAAAAATGGACTAAGGATCTGAACAGATGTTTCTCCAAAGAAGAGATATAAATGGCAAGCAGGTATATTAAAAAGGTGCTTGATGCCACTAATCACCGGGAAATGTAAACCAAAACTACAGTGAGATACCACTTTCACACCTGTCTTGATGGCTATTATAAAAAGAAAAGTCAGTAAGTGTTAGCCATAATGTAAAGGAAAGAGAATCTTGTACACTGTTGGTGGAAATGTAAATTGGTACAACTACTATAAAAGCAATATGTGAATTCCTCAAAACATTAAAATAGAACTACCATATAATCATATTCTCTTTTTTGCTGCTGATAAAATACTTCTTCTAATGTGCACTTGCTAACATTGTAATTATTATTATTAAGATAATTATTATTATTTTCTATATTGAAAACACATTTTTTAAATTGACCAATTAAAAATATGCCTTGACTTAATAAGCAAATACAATGATTATTTATTATTTTACTAACTATAGTCAGGATCTAAAAAAATAATAATCTGCTGTTTTTAGACAGAGATACCTCTGATCTTAAGTTGTTCTATGTAAGATTTTGGTATCAGGAATTTTGAGCCAAACTTAGACTTTTCAAGTGAGTCTTTGCAAGAAGATATCTTGTCTAAAATGACAACTCTTTCTGAGCACTGGGGTGACTCAGTTGCTTAAACATCAGATTTCAACTCAGGTCCTGATCTCAGTGGTTAGATCGTGTCCCCTGTCAGGCTCTGTGCTCAAAGGAGTCAGCTTGAGATTCTTTCCTTCTCGCGTTGACCTGCCCCCCGGTCTTGCGTGCATGTTCTCTATCTAAAAGAAATAAATATTATAAAAAAAAAATAAAATAATAACTCCATCATTGCTAATATAGTTACTTGTTCCTCACTTGGTATGCTTCCTTCTATAATTATAGGTGTTATTATTTGAAAACATTAACTAAGCTTAACTTTCATATATGTTTGTAAAATACATGTATTGTAAAGGGATTCTTATTTAATCAAAACCAGTATGAGCAATAATATGTTATAGTAACAATCAAAACATACATTTGTTGAATTTTCTACAGATATTCATAAACATTATGGAATTGATGATCAAATCACAGCCAATTGGTGATCATCAGGAAAATGTCATATTCTAATTAGGATTACAAATAAAACAGAAGTATACTTGACATGAAGGAAATAGAAGACATTTCAAGAAGCAGAAATAGCAACCAACTATTCAGAACTTTGAGTTCAATTTAAGGATATGTTTAAGAGGTGCCTGACTGGCAGTTAATACAGCATGTGACTCTTGATGTCCAAGTCATGAGTTCAAGCCTCACGTTGGCCTTAAGGCTAACTTAAAAACAAAGCAAAACAGAGGCACCTGGGTGGCTCAGTTGGTTAAGCCTCTGACTATCTGATTTCAGCTCAGGTCAGGATCTCAGCATCATGAGATCCAGCCCAACACAGGACTCCGTGCTCAGCAGGGAGTCGGCTTTAAAGATTCTCTCTCTGCTCCTCTCCCTATTTGCTCTCTCTCTTAAATAAATAAATCTTTAAAAACAAAAACAAGCATTAAAAAAATGAAAAGATGGGAAATCCATTCATTTACTGGAATATTCACAAGTTCTCATCTTCTACAATGTAAATATATTTTTCTCTATTATGTGGAAAAGAAAATTGGAGATATTACCATGCTTGGTTCAGATTACCAATAACAAATTCTTGGAATTGTTGGATACAGTTACATTCAGAGTTTTATGTGCAATATGGTTCACATGGTTTATGAATGCTTTTAAACACCATTGTTTTGTGATTGAATACGGTGCTGAAATCAAAGCTGAGTTTTTACATCTCACCAAAAGCTTTGCTTGACCAAATTACCTCCCCCAAGTTATATCTTCCCCAAGTTGGCCCATGTGATTCTCCTTTTGTTTCCATAATATAATATATACTACCATAAATAAGAATATTATGTATAAATTATAATATCTGTCTCTGCCCACTGTCCCCTATGTAAACTCTGCCAAAGAGTGCTTACTTATATCTCTATCCTTAGGGTTGACCTAAAGGGTTGAATTGTGTTTGGCATGAATTATCCTTTCTCATGGGGTAGTATAACTTATTCATTTACCCAATCAAAAAACCTTTTTTTTTTTAAGTTCTTATTTATTTATTTCACAGAGAGAGAGGGAAAGAGATCACAAGTAGGCAGAGAGGCAGGCAGAGAGAGGGGGGGAAGCAAGCTCCCTGCTGAGCAGAGAGCCCGATGTGGGGCTCGATCCCAGGACCCTGAGATCATGACCTGAGCTGAAGGTAGAGGCTTTAACCCACTGAGCCACCCAGGTGCCCCAAAAACCCTTTATTTTGTGACTAGCACTAGAGTTCTGGCTAGGAGAATAGTATAGTTGGCCTTTGAATTTTAATATTTTAAGGTTTTTACATTACTAATATCTAACTCAGAAATCAGAAGACCCAACATAAAAAACTTAAAAACTCTTGCCCTTAATAATAGTAGAAATTCAGGTAAGTTAATTAAGTATCAGTCTGAGCTTGAATTTCCCTGCCTGTAATACGAGGTAATAATTCCCATGTGAAAATGTTATCCTGATAACTAAACCAGTTAGCAGAAAATTAAAATGCAAAACAGAAATAATAATAGAAGTACTAAGGACTTCAAGAAGATGTGGTATATATACACAATGGAATACTATGCAGCCATCAAAAGAAATGAAATCTTGCCATTTGCGACAACATGGATGGAACTAGAGCGTATCATGCTTAGCGAAATAAGTCAAGCAGAGAAAGACAAATATCATATGATCTCCCTGATATGAGGAAGTGGTGATGCAACATGGGGGCTTAAGTGGGTAGGAGAAGAATCCATGAAACAAGATGGGATAGGGAGGGAGACAAACCATAAGTGACTCTTAATCTCACGAAACAAACTGTGGGTTGCTGGGGGGAGAGGGGTTGGGAGAAGGGGGGTAGGGTTATGGACATTGGGGAGGGTATATGCTTTTGGGTAAAGTGGAAGGGGAGATGAACCATGAGAGACTATGGACTCTGAAAAACAGTCTGAGGGGTTTGAAGTGGCGGGGGGGTGGGAGGTTGGGGTACCAGGTAGTGGGTATTATAGAGGGCACAGCTTGCATGGAGCACTGGGTGTGGTGAAAAAATAATGAATACTGTTTTTCTGAAAATAAATAAATTGGAAAAAAAAAAAGAAGTACTAAGGACTTTATGGACTGAATTTTTTGTATCCCCAAGTGCTCATGTTGAAGCCTTAACTCAGGAGTGCGATGATGTTTGGGGTGGGGGGGGGTTGGAGGTAATCAGGTTTAGATAAATTCATGGGTATGGGATCCTAACGAGGGGCTTACTGCCTTTAAAAGAGGAGACCAGAGAGCTAGATCTTCCCTCCACACTGTGAGAACTCAGAGAGAGGATGTCCTTCTGGAAGCCAAGAAGAATGCCCTCTCCTAAAGTCCACTCAGCCAGCACTCAGATCTAGTACTTCCATCCTCCAGGACTGTGAGAAATAAATGTCTATTGTTTAAGCCACCAGGTACTTTGTTATGGCAGCTAAAGACGGGTGCTGTTATTTGGCATATTATTGTGCATCTCTGCAGTACCTTTCAGCATTACAAAGTTTTGATATTGAAGTATCTGTTTAATTGCTCTACTTTATTCCTCTGCTTGCTCTTGCAACACCACTTTTATCATTTTGGTTTTTAATCTCTGCTACCAGGGAAGGACAGTCTTACATATATCTGTTAAAATACTTACTTTTTAATATGTACAGAATTTACCATCTTAATCCCACTAAAGTTGCTTTAAAAGAGGGTATCTTTCTAAGAACATAAAGTTAATAGTAGCACATAGTATTTACCTTTAGTGATATTTTCTTAATTTAAAGCTCAGATTTAGAAATATCCTATAACAAAATGTGCAATGCAAACAAACAAACCAAAACCAAAACCAAAAACAAAAACACAAAAAAACAAAAAACCCTGATTGACAGTCAAAACCATGTATTTAATTCGGGGTGGGGGGGGATCTTCCAAAGTCTACATTTTTTTTCTTTCATTCTGTTGTTGTGGTTGCTTAGAAACCAGTACTAAGATCATGGTTTAAGAGAATGGGATTTAATGTTTCTTTTCCCTCCTAATGCAGAAAGAAGAATGCACTGAATATACTTAAAATTAACAGCATCTCATTAGAACTTTGTGACACTTTCCTCTGGGTAGCCACACAGGCAGACCCACTACTGACTGTCTTTAAAACTAAGGAAAGGGACTTTGTTAATTGACCAGCAGTGGGGGGAGCCAATTTTCCTGCCCACTTCCAAACTGGGATTGACCCTCATACCTTTCAGGCCTCCAGCATCAGAAGTTTTGAGCACAGTAGACCTGGGAGTTCTACCGTTTTATAGAGTCTTTTTTTTTTTTTTTTTTTTTTTTACAACTGCAACCCATGTGTTGAACAGTTGCAAATGATTTTTAAAATGCTTTCTTTAGTAACAAAGAAGAGTGTTATAAGCATTTCGAGGTCAATGCAGTGAAAGGTGTATATCATTTCATTTATTCTTTGCTGTATAACTGGCTTCTTATCAAAGTAGAACTAAGACTACATTTCTCAGAAGGCCCTGAGTCCAAATGTGATATTTGTGAAGAGCTAAACATAATAACATTGATAACAATTCTATAGAGGATGTACCATCCAGAGTCGTGTGAAGCACATGTGATCTCCATTTAGTTCTATTGTGTGCGAGTACTTTTTCTTCCCATTTCAGATGATACCAGAGATGAAATTTAACCAGGTTTTAGGTCTCTCCCCAAGGAAAGAACAATTTGTGTTTGAAATGAACTACGGGTGCTAAGGGACTGGAATAGTCCAGTCCTGATTTGCTAGTTAGGAAGGTGTGCTTCTAATCAAATAGGACTTGATAAAGCCATTTGACAAAGAGAGATTAGCATGAAGTCCAAATGTAAACAGCTTGGCTAGGAGTAAGAGTGAGTGTGGGGGCAGAAGGAAGCTGATTAGTAATTCAGATTTTATCTTGGCTGAAAGGGACTGATAGCCTGGTCCTAGCAATCTTCACCTTTTGTTGACCATCTGTACTGTCAGTTCCCCAGCAGAGAGCCAGCTCATCTGGGGACAAGAGAGCAGAAGGGCATAGCTTCTCATACGCGAGAAAAACCAAAAGCCACGCTAAACACCATCAATTAAAATGCATTAGTCCTGTAGGAGCTGCCCATTAGAGTGTTGAGTGTGCACAGATGTCGCTGTTACAAGCATGACACCAGTAATTAGGTATCACAAGTAGGAGGACTTCACACACTATTTAGCAAAAATATTGCACTCTTTTTGCATAAACTTTTGCCATAACTTTAATTGCAGTGGGTTTCAGCAATATTGGTCAAAAGAAATATTGCCATTTTATCACAGCCAGGACTGTTGCTTTCTAATTAGGTTTAAGACACATAACAAAATAGATGAGATTGCCAAATAGAAGGGGGTTGGGGGGAAGAGTACTACGCCATTATAAGTGCATTAGTTATGATAGATGTCTATAGTTAGTCAAGAAAAATTAAAGCCCAATTTATTCTTATACATTTTCATGTTCTGTGTCATTGCTGACTGATGGCTTGTCTTCAAGTGCATCTGTAATGCTTTAAAATAAATAAAACAGGACTTGAATCTGCATCTCAAGTGCTGCAGCATATTTTCAATAGTACTGTAACTTGTGTTAAAGGAATTTTATTTTCCACTTAAGAAACTGTCCCTCCTTTTCTCACTCTTAGTATCTCCCTTGGTTTATCTCTCTTTCTCTTTAATTCAGTATTCTTTTCACAAAAGTTGGGGGAAAAACAATAAAATGACTTTAACTGATGTGGAATCTACGGAATGTTATGCGAGCTCCCCCAAATGGGATATTGTGACTCCTTTGGACGATGTGTCACTTTTCTGGGAAGCATCATACATATACAACACCGTTTTCTCCCTTCTGTCTTGATGTTCCAGGGGAAAGGTAATGAAAGGGTATAGTCTTCCCTTCACCCCTTAAACCAGGACTCTATAAATACAAATCTGCCAGTCCCAAACACTGACAACATGTCGCTGTAAACCTCTCAGGGGAATGGGGCGTACAGCATGTAGTTGAATAGAAAAAGCAGATTAAACAAATCACTCGGGCATCCCTGATGCTTCCTCCCCGGTCACCACACATCTTGGTAAGAGCTCTGTGCATTACCCTCATTAGAACAATCTGTACAAGCCTCTCCATCTCCCAGGAAGAGCATCACAGTAAGGAAACAGGAATCAATGGCGAAAGCTTCAAGAGGACAATCAGACAGTCCCTAGGACAGTGAAGAGGCAAGGAAAATAACAGCTTGTAAAGCTTGACAAGCTGGAGTCAGATGCAGCTTCAGGACTCCTGTTGCTTGGCGTCTGTGTTCTGAAATGAGAACATTGTTCTTAGGGGATGGCCGCAGCCCTGCTGTCTTTATTTAGGATGCATAAAACTGCCCAAGGTAGAGGTCCAGAGTGATTTAGAGAGTACATTTCATATAGAAATGAGTACCAGACCACTGGGAAGACGAAAACAAAAATAAAATGAAATACATCAGAATCTGTGACTGTGTGTGCATGTACATATGAGTGTGTGTCTGTGTCTGTGTCTGTGTATGGGGACCCATTGATGTGATTTGCGTAATCAACAATCTAGCTGCCTTGCACAGACCTATTTAGCTACTAGTCCAGAAAAAGAAAAAGAGAATGGGATATACAGTCAAGAGATAAATATGGTTGGTCATTTTATTTTTGTTATCTCTTATGTTCCTAAATAAAATGACATTTTTAAAAAAAATAGTAATTTAAAATTCTATGTATTGAGTCCATTCTCAGAAGTTAAAGTATCAAAAAACTAAGATATTAAGCTTTATAACTTTTCTAAAATAGACTATATAATATATAGCCCTATGTATGTTGTATGTCATATATATTCTTGTAAAATCTTCAAAAATACTCTAAATGTATTCTACTAATTAGAAGTCCAATAAAAAAGATCACAAGTGATGTTTCAGGGTTTCTTTTGGAATTTATGAGTACAGAACAGAAATTAAAATGGCAACCTAATTGCTTTGAATACAGACATCGTATTATTTCATTGGCTTGGTATTTGCATAAGATGATTAGTCCTCTTACCAGCTGAAAGAAGCTATCAGCACTAGAGAAACAATTAAAAGTATTTCTGATCCTATGAGGCACAGGCTAGTAAAACTACTCCCTCTTGGGAGGAAAGTGCCTGTCCATATGAGGTAAATTATCTCTCCAAGGGAGCCAAATGATGATAATGATTTTCAGAGACCAAGTAATAATTCAGAGACAAGTAAAATTTTTCCATGGCAAGTATGAATTTAGAGTATTTATAGATTCCCTTGAGCCTTTCACATTAGAAATATAGCAAATGGCCCCATAATTTGATATTTCTAAACCTAAACGCATTTACCCAACATGTAGCTGATTATTAGAAATCATAGTTATATTTATGACATGATTTTGCTGTCTCTGTAGGTGTGCACCACATAGAGGCTGGCTGCGTCATTTAAAACTTTAAGACATAATATATTAGGATATGAACTATTCAGTATTCACACACACACACACACACACACACACACTGATAATTGAGTAATTACACATATGTCATTCACATCTATTCTCTCCAAGGGCATAGCTAAAATGTCTAACAACTTTTAGACTGAAATGTTGCCTCTTGTCATAAAATAGTTTCCTTTGTTTTCTATCTGGGAGCTAACTACAGTAGATGCTGATAATAGAAGTATATCTGTTTCCAGTGTTTTCTCCACTTCTTCCCTATTTATTTATGTATTTACTTATTATGGGATTAATCAAAATGATATTTATTATTGAATCCACCTTTTCTGTAGGCCTTCCCCATACATTTACAGATTAAAGATCCCTTTAGTTGATAAACAATTAGTAGGTACCTAAAATGGTCACAAGCAGTGAGTTTTCTCTGCCAGGAATTTGGTTCTGGTGAAGTCAGTACAAAAGAGAACATAGCTGAGTCTTCAGTAAAACTTAAAGACTCAGTCTTCCTCCAGAATTACACTTCGAAGTGCAAAGGTTCAAAGTCAAAACAGCTAAATACATAGGAGAGAAAATCATCCACATTTCCAAGTAATGAAAAACATATCAGTTCATCACACACTGTATATTCTTCTAGTTTGACTTCCATTTTTTAACAAAAGGAGAAAGAAATTGTAGATATCTTTCAAGGCAACCTGAGAAACTCTGAAACTCATCTCAGGGACAGGTCCTGCACATAGAATAGAAGAGAAATAAGGGAATCATATTTAAATAGTAGTAACCAGCAAACGTATCACTTTTATATTAAAACCATAGAAATGTCATAACCCCATTATGAATTATTGTTAAGTCTTTTGTTTCTTACTAATTTCTTTTTTCTTTTTAATTAATCCCTTCCTCATTATCCACTTTTGTGAGTCCTTTATTTAGAGGATGAAAACCTAAAAAAGTTATCTACTTTCTTGTCCCAACAGTTAAAATCTATACTAGAAAGTTCAACAAATTCTAGAATATTGAAAAGATTCTGAAATGTCTCCTTAAAATTTCTCAGCAGAACGTCTTGTAATTCCCCTTTGCTCATTTCTTCTTGCTTGACTAAGATATGTTTCCATTTACCTTCATTTTATTTTCTCATTCTCTCCAAATAACATTCTCCTGTGATACAAAAATTATCTTAAATGAAGATGAGATTATATTACCAAGTATTTTAGAAATATTATAAAACTAGAAAAATTGAAAGAGTGTGGTATTGTGACACATATAAAATTAATACAAGACAATTCAAATGAGACAATAGTGGCAACTCAACAAATTACGTAGGGACAGCTGGTTAATCATTTAGAAAAACAAGTCAGTTTCCTCATCTCTTTATGCATGGGTTTATAAAACTACATGTGACTCAGTGATGAAGAAGTAAAACAAAGGCAAAAAATAACCCATAACATTCATAAAGGAAAACATGAAAGATATATAATACATATTATTTATTATTAAGTGGGGAAAAAAGCAAGATGTAGAATGTATGTAAGAAGGTGCTTTCATTACAATAATATATGTGAGTTTGTGTTTGGACACATACTGGATGTTTCCAGAAAGACCTCAGATGTTGATATGGTCGACAAGACTGTTGGCAAAAACAAAAACAAACCAACAGTGGGGGGAAAAATAGGCTTCAGAAATGACTTTCTTTTTCCCGGTGCATTGATTTGAAATCATTGAAATTCTTATTCTTTTTTTTTTTTTTTTAACATATAATGTATGATTTTCCGCAGGAGTACAGGTCTGTGAATTATCAGGCTTACATATTTCACAGCACTCACCATAGCACATACCCTCCCCATTGTCAATAACTCAGTCACCCTATCTCTCCCCCCACCCCCCAGCAACCCTCAGTTTTTTTCATGAGATTAAGAGTCTCTTATGTTTTTTTTCCCTCCCTACTCCCTGCGATCCCCCACCCTGCCTCTCAAATTCCTCACATTAGAGAAATCATATAATCGTCTGTTTCTGATTGACTTATTTTGCTTAGAATAATACCCTCTAGTCCCATCCATATGGTTGTAAATGGTAAGATTTCATGTCTTTTTGATGGCTGCATAGTATTTCATTGTATAAATATTTGCCACATCTTCTTTATCCATTCATCTGTTGATAAACATCTAGGTTCGTTCCATAATTTAGCTATTAAGGACACTACTACTGTAAGCATTTGGGTGCACATTGCCCTTTCGATAACTACATTTGTATCTTTAAATACCCAGTAGTGTGAATACTGGGTTTTAGGGTACCTCCATTTTCAACTTTTTGAGGAACCACCATACTGTTTTCCAGAGTGGCTGCACTAGCTTACATTCTCACCAACAGTGTAGGAGGGCTCCCCTTTCTCCGCATCCTTGCCAGCATCTGTTATTTCCGGACTTGTTAATTTTAGCCATTCTGACTGGTGTGAGGTGGTATCTCACTGTGGCTTTCATCACTCAGCACTGATGCTGAGTGATGTAGAGCACTTTTTCATGAGTCTGTTGGCCATTTGGAAGTCTTCTTTGCAGAAATGTCTGTTCATGTCTTCTGCCCATTTTTTTTTTTTAAGATTTTATTTATTCATTTGATAGAGATGACAAGTAGGCATAGAGGCAGGCAGAGGAGAGAGGAGGAAGCAGGCTCCCTGCTGAGCAGAGAGCCCGATGCGGGGCTCGATCCCAGGATTCTGGGATCATGACATGAGCTGAAGGCAGAGGCTTTAACCCACTGAGCCACCAGGCACCCCTTTTTCCCATTTCTTGATTGGATTATTTGTTCTTTGGGTGTTGAGTTTAATAAGTTCTTTATAGATTTTGGATACTAACCCTTTATCTGATATATCATTTGTGATTATCTTCTCCCATTCTGTCAGTTGTTTTTTGGTTTTGTTTACTGTTTCCTTTGCCCTGCAAAAGCTTTTGATCTTGATGATCTTTTGATCTTGATGATCTTGACCTTGTTGCCCAATAGTACAGTTTTGCCCTTGCTTCCCTTGCTTTTGGCGATATTTCTAGGAAGAAGTTGCTGCAGCTAAGGTCAAAGAGGTTCCTGCCTGTGTTCTCAAGAATTTTGATGTATTCCTGTCTCACATTGAGGTCTTATATCCATTTTGAGTCCATTTTTTTGTGCAGTATAAGGAAATGGTCCAGTTTCATTCTTCTGCATGTGGCTGTCCAATTTTCCCAACACCAGTTATTCAACAGACTGTCTTTTTTTCCATTGGACATTCTTTCCTGCTTTGTCAAAGATTAGTTGACCGTAGAGTTCAGGGTTGCTTTCTGGGCTCTGTATTCTGTTCCATTGATCTATGTATCTGTTTTTGTGCCAATACCATACTGTTTTGATGATTACAGCTTTGTAATAGAGTTTGAAGTCTGAAATTGAGATGCTGCCAACTTTGGTTTTTCTTTTCAACATCTGTCTACTATTCAGGGTCTTTTCTGGTTCCATACAAATTTTAGGTTGATTTGTTTCATTTCTTTGAAAAAAATTAATGGTATTTTGATAGGGATTGCATTAAATGTGTAGATTGCTTTAGATAGCCTAGACATTTTCACAATATTTGTTCTTCCAATACATGAGCATAGAACATTTTTCTATTTCTTTGTGTCTTCCTCAATTTATTATATGAGTACTTTATAGTTTTCTGAGTACAGCTTCTTGCCTCTTTGGTTAGGTTTACTCCTAGGTATCTTATGGTTTTGGGTGCAGTTGTAAATGGGATCAACTTCTTCATTTTTCTTTCTTCTGTCATGCTGTTGGTGCATAGAAATACAATTGATTTCTGTGCATTAATTTTTATATCCTGACACTTTACTGAATTACCATATGAGTTTCAGCAGCTTTGGAGTGGAGTCTTGGGTTTCCCACACGAAGCATCCTATCATCTGCAAAGAGTAAGAGTTTGACTTCTTTGCCAATTCAGATGCCTTTTATTTCTTTTGTTGTCTGATTGCTGAGGCTAGGACTAGTACTATGTTGAATAGCAGTGGTGACAGTGGACATCCTTTCTGTGTTTCTGACCTTGGGGGAAAAGCTCTCAGATTTTCCCCATTGAGAACGATATTTACTATTGGGTTTTTCTTAGATGGCTTTGATGGTATTGAGGTATGTACCATCTATCTGTGCACTTAGAAGAGTTTTGATCAAAAAAGGATGCTGTACTTTGTCAAATGCTTTTTTAGCATCCATTGAGAGTATTATATGGTTCTTGTTCTTTCTTTTATTAATGTATGGTAATATATGTATTAATGTATCACATTGATTGATTTGCAGATGTTGAACTAATCTTTTAGCCAAGAAATAAATCCCATTTGGTGGTGGTGAATAATCCTTTTAATGTACAGTTGGATCCTATTGGCTAGTATTTTGGTGAGAACTTTTGCATCTGTGTTCATCAAGGATATTGGTCTGTAATTCTCCTTTTTGGGGGGTCTTTGTCTGGTTTTGGAATCAAGGCAATGTTGGCCTAATAAAATGAGTTTAGAAGTTTTCCTTCCATTTCTGTTTTTTGTGAGCAGTTTCAGGAGAATAGGTAATATTTCTTCCTTAAATGAAGAAATTTGGTAGAATTCCCCTGGTAAGCCATCCACCCCTGGGCTCTGCTTTGTTGGGAGATTTTTGATGACTGCTTAAATATTCTTACCAGTTATGGGTTTGTTCAGGTTTTCTATTTTTTCCTGGTTCAGTTTTGGTAGTTTATATGTCTCTAGGAATGTATCCATTTCTTCCAGATTGTCAAATGTGCTGGTGTATAGTTGCTCATAGTATATTCTTATAATTGTTTGTGTTTCTTTGGTGTTGATTGTTATCTCTCCTCTTCTATTCATGATTTTATTAACTTGGATCCTTGCTCTTTTCTTTTTGATAAGTCTGGCCAGGGGCTTATCAATCTTATTAATTCTTTCCAAGAACCAGCTCCTAGTTTTGTTGATTTGTTCGACTGTTCTTTTGGTTTCCATTTCATTGATTTCTGCTCTGATCTTTGTTATTTCTCTCCTTCTGCTGAGTTTAGGCTTTCTTTGTTGTTCTTTCTTCAGATCCTTTAGGTGAAGGGTTAGGTGTAGGGTAGGGTTAGGTTAGGTTGTACTTGAGACCTTTCTTGTTTCCTGAAAAAGGCTTGTATTGCTATATACTTTCCTCTCAGGACTGCCTTTGCTGTGTCCCAAAGATTTTGAACAGTTGTGTTTTCATTTTCATTTGTTTCCATTAATTATTTTAATTCTTCTTTGATTTCCTGTTTGACCCATTCTTTCTGTAGTAGGATGCTCTTTAGCCTCCATGTATTGGAATTCTTTCCAACATTCCTCTTGTGATTGAGTTCTAGTTTCAAAGCATTGTGGTCTGAAAATATGCAGGGAATGACCCAGTTTTTTGGTACAAGTTGAGACCTGATTTGTGACCCAGGATGTGATCTATTCTGGAGAATGTTCCATGTGAACTAGAGAAGAATGTGTATTATGTTGCTTTGAGTTGGAATGTTCTGAATATATGTGTGATGTTCATCTGGTCCAGTGTGTCTTTTAAATCCTTTATGTCCTTCTTGATCTTTTGCTTAGATGGTCTGTCCATTTCAGTGAGAGGGGTGTTAAAGTCCCCTACTATTATTGTTGATGCGTTTCTTAGATATTGTTATTAATTGGCGTATATAATTGGCTGCTCCCATATTAGGAGCATAGATATTTAAAATTGTTAGATATTCTTCTTGGACAGACGCTTTAAGTGTGATATAGTGTCCTTCCTCATCTCTTATTATAGTCTTTGCTTAAAAACTAATTTATCTGATGTAAGAATTGCCATACCAGCTTTCTTTTGATGTCTATTAGCATGGCAAATGGTTTTGCACCCTATTACTTTAAATCTGGAGGTTTCTTTGGGTCTAAAATGAGTTTCTGGTAGACAGCATATCAATGGGTCTTGTTTTCTCATCCATTCTGATACCCTGTGTCTTTTGATTGGGACATTTAGCCCATTTACATTCAGGGTAACTATTGAAAGATATAAATTTAATGCCACTGTATTGCCTGTAAGGTGACTGTTAACTGTATATTGTCTCTGTTCCTTTCTGGCCTACTACTTTTAGGCTCTGTCTTTGCTTAAAGAACCCCTTTCAATATTTCCTATAGGGCTGGTTTGGTGTTTGCCAATTCTTTTAGTTTTTGCTTGTCCTGGAAGCTTTTTATCTCTCTTTCTATTTTCAATGATAGCCTAGCTGGATATATTATTCTTGGCTTCACATTTTTCTCATTTAGTGATCTGAATATATCATGCCAGTCCTTTCTGGCCTGCCAGACCTGCCAGACCTGCCAGACCTATCTGTGGATAGGTCTGCTGCCAATTTATTACTTCTACCATTGTATGTTACAGACCTCTTGACCCGAACTGGACAAGATTTTCAGGATTTCTCTGTTTTAGGATTTCTCTTTGTCACTAAGACTTGTAAGTCTGACACTTAGATGATGGGGTGTGGACCTATTTGTATTGATTTTGAGGGGGGTTCTCTGTGCCTCCTGGATTTTGATGCTTTTCCTCTTCACCAAATTAGGCAAATTCTTTGCTCTAATTTGCTCCAATACACTTTGCCCCCCCCTTCTTCTTCTTCTGGGATCCCAATTATTCTAATATTGTTTCGTCTTATGGTATCTCTTATCTCTTGAATTCTCCCTTCGTGGTACAGTAGTTGTTTGTCTCTCTTTGCTCAGCTTCTTTATTCGCCATCATTTGGTCTTCTATATCACTAATTCTCTCATTTCTGCCTCTTTTATTCTAGCAGTAAGAGCCTCCATTTTTTTTATTGCAATTCATTAATAGCTTTTTTAAAAAATTTCAACTTGTTTAGATTTTAGTTCTTTTATTCCACCAGAAAGGGATTTTATTTCTCCAGAAATGACTCTAATATCTTCCATGCTTTTTTTGAGGCCAGCTAGCACCTTGATAATCATCATTCCTGGGTATTCACATGGTTCATTGATCATCTCCTTTTAACTTTTTGCTGAGGATCACCTTCTTTAAGTGATGCTTCCCCTGACAAATCTATCTAAAAATTCAAAACATCACCCTCCTGACAGCTCTTACTTCAGGTCCCTGTTGTTTCTTTCTTCAAATCATCATATCTATATATAATACACCTTCTAAATTTTGAAGTGTCTGTGCCACTTCCCATAGTATATAGTGAGATGTAAGAAAGTGGAATAATTTTTTATCTCTGTATCTCTTGTTGGTGAGGTGGATGCCACTTTAAAAAAAATTGAATGTCACATCTATGTGTATATGATTTTTTATTGCTTACTAGATAAAAGAAGAAAATCTTTAATTGTGGACATTTAAGCAATATGAGACAAATTTGAGGGGAATTGGACAAGGTTACACCAAATTCTATATTAAGTTGTAAATTGAGCTATAGTTTTATGCATGGAGGTTAGATGAGGCATCTTAATCCTTGTGTTCTAGAAGATGTAAGCTCTTACACGTAAAGAAAGTAATTAGAGTCTTGTAAATTTGACACTTAGCTCCTCAAGGGGTAAGAGTGAATCTTTGTAAATTTAATTACAACTACCTAACATCTATTCACTCAATTAATGACTTTTATGCATCTCTTTTGAATATACTGATGCCCACAGATGCTCTGAAAGTATGCCTTGTAAAGTCCACTGAGTCTCTTAAAGAAAAGGAACAAAAGGGACAAATACATAAAAATTATGCCACTTCAAATATGCAATATAATCTAAAGACTGTTTTTTTATTTTATTTTAAATTATATTACCATATTTGATTTTTTAAAATTATTTGTGCTTTTTTTTTAAGATTTTATTTATTCATTTGACAGAGAGGCCACAAGCAAAGACAGCAACAGGCAGAGGGAGAGCCAACAGAGAGGGAGAAGCTGGCTCTCTGTGTTGCAGGGAGCCTGTTGAGGGGTCCAGGATCATGTCCTGAGCCAAAGGCAGATGCTTAACCAACTGAGCCACAGAGGTGCCCTTATTTATGCTTTTTAACCAAACACTTAACTTCTATGTGTTAGAATGTCTCAAATGACAGTCATTCATTGAAAAGGGTCAACAGTTCTGAATTTGTAATACATATGTTATTTAATAATCTCTTTAATTAATTTTGGTTTATTAATCTCCTATGCTTTCAAATGAATGTCTGAAATTAAATTTAAAGAAAGCTTTTAAATGATACTATATTTGTGAATAATCTCAAGCAATTTGTAAAATTTATGTACAGATAACCCTTTTATATATCCATAGAAGTTTAATAATCCTACAAACATAATAACTGAGTTTAGACAATGTGTGGCTATTTTTAGCTAATACAATGACTTAATTAAATCACCATGTAGTCAGTGTAATTGATTGACTTACTGTAGAACATAAATGGTTGAAAATAATGAACATTTAGGGCTAAAATTAATGTAGGGTCATATAAGTATATGTGTGCGTGTGTCTGCATGCATATGTATGGTCTGCATAGACACAGCTATGCAAAGACTTCTCTGAAAAGATACATGTACTTGTATTGATTTATCTCAATATTCTACCCTATGATTAGTCATGTATTTTCTCAGTGATTCATGATAAAATGAATGATTGATATTTATTCTCAGTTATTTTTCAGATATGTTATGCACTAATATAAAGTGGATTGTCACCTATCAAATGAGGTTTGAATATCACCTCACATATTCCTCCCTGAAAAATACTACTGAAAATCCCACTATCAGTGATTTATTACTTAACACTTTTCCCCTGTTAAAATAGGAACACCCCTTGTGGGGAAGAGAAACATGTTATGCAGTATCCCGCTATTGATAAAATGAGTAAAAAAAACTTGTATTTCTGTATAATGTCTCAATTTAGCAGAGGTCACTTTATCAGTATTCTGAGCACCTAGCAAGTTGTAATGGGAGGAAGAATTTGTAGTTTTTGTAAGAGAGAGGCTAAAACTCACAACTGGGTTGCTGTCTGTGGAAAATTGACATGGATGGAGCATAGTGGTAAGAGGGTGAAAATACCCAGAGGCCCGTTTATGGATACAAAGGATCAGAGATGGTGGGTGGCCGTCAGGTGTTCAATACTGACAGCTAGAAAGGCAGGTTATAAGGGTGGAGGAGAAGAGGCCAAAAGCCACTGTAATATATTTAATTATTTAACCTGTGCTATCTTTACACCACTGTAGACCCTGACACTTATGGAAGTAATAAACAATTATTAATATTATTTATGTTCTGCTACTCTCCCTGAGAAATTGGTAGATTTGCAAATGTCTTCTAGCAGGAAAACATAACTATTAGAAAAGCTAATTAAAATCTGAGATTTTTATTTGGCTTGAAACCTTCATAGGTGTCAATCTTTCTTAATTAAGAATACAGTGAAAAAAAATCCATATTACTCTAAGCCATTTTGTGCACTGTGAAATTGCTTTTTCTTCTCAAGAAACTATAAAGTCATTTCTTGTTCTTAACACACATTCCAGGCATTTTAAGTGGATATTTCCTGGAAGAGTTGCGAAATCCGCAAAGACTTACTTTCTTTAAATATTTTCGCTTTTATAACTAAGCAAATAGATGAAAAAGCAAATTTCTGTATGTGTTGGTAAGGAAAAAATTAAATATAGATGTATAAATAAAATTTAATATACATGCACATATAAATAGAAATCAAATATATTTTAATATATTTAATATATGTATATAATGTACATATTCATTTTTTCCATTGAAATATCATTTATTATTGTTGTTTTTCCAAAGAGCTCAGATTACTTCATGCACATCTAATTAATCCTCAGTATTTCTTGAGGTAAGTAATAAAGCACCATTAGTTCCTATTTTTGTTGTTGTTAGGTTAAATGTAAAGAAAATGTGTATGAACATGAGTTTTTTCTTGTCTGGTAGGAATTTAACAAATGTCATCTCTTCCTTCTCTTTTCTTCATTCGTCTTTATAAATTGCCAACTCACTGATTAAGCGTAGGTATAAAAAAAGTTGCATTTTTACACAGCAAACATACAAAGTTCACCAAAAAATAGTGATAAATATATTTGTGTGTGTGTGTGTGTGTGTGTGTGTGTGTAGTTGGACTGACTTTTTGTACTCAAACGTGTCCGCATTGTCAAATATAAATTGTTCTAGCTCTTTCAAATTACTATTAGAGATAAAATATTTATTTCAGTGATACTACTTTTATTTTCTACTATTTACACAACTATCTCTTGGAATTTTCTTCAGAGCCAGAATCATGTTCTTTGCTTTTCATCAATCGCTTGGTATCAAAGGGAAAAAATCAAATTGACTGGTGAAAAATTCTCAGTGGGTAATAAGAGCTTACAGCACTTATCTGGAGGCTTGCGAAAGTGGTTTATAATCCAGTAAGCTCATGGTTATGGAAGAAGCCAGTCAATGGTTTAGAATTAAAGACAGTACAATCGGAAAAGATAGCCTTAGGCTAGAATTCTTGCAGAAGCAAGGAGCACTCCTCATAAGCCTCGTGTTCCCCTACAGCCTGCACCAACTGTTTGTCACTGCTCCCTGGTGGGTTTTACCTGGAAATGGGGCTTTCTAAGCCGTTACAAAGAAGAAAATTAGAGTCTGGGGTAAGATTGGTCAAAAGTACATCCATTTTGTAATGGTAAACAGAATTTGAATTCTTTTCATACTGTTTGTTAGGGAGGCGTACTACATAAATTATTTGCACCTTAGCGTTCTTGCTTGCAAAACTAGGATGGTAATATCTACTTCATATGACCCATACGTGAATTTGATACTGTAATTCATGTGAAACACTTAATACAGAAGAAGTTCTGAATAGGTATAATTAAGGGAATAATAACAAGCAACAACATAGCAGAGTTTGACACCTACACTGAGGCTGGGAAATGATGAAGGTGTTGGTGATGAATACAATAACACGGACTGAGCTAGCCACCATGCTAACATGCGTATCATTTTATTTCATAATTACAGAACTGCGTTTAGTTATTTACGATGGTGCTCATTTTTCAGATGAAGAAACTGAGATTTTGAAAGTTTAGTTGCCTAAGGTTCACCTTATATTCAAATATGCTCACATCTGAAACCAGAGCCTGACTCCAAATCTCTTATTTATTTAGAATTCTGCTCAGATGTTCAAAGGTTTAAGATCTCATTTAGATAAAATATTGCTTTGTTTGTACATACCGTAGCTCTGTGATTCTGAGAGAGTTAGTCCACTTCTCAGACCCTCGACACAATAATGTTCAGGTGGGGGATGGGCATTAAGGAGGCCACTTGTGACGAGCACTGGGTGTTGTATGTAAGGAATGAATCACTAAATTCTACTTCTGAAACCAATATTACACTATATGTTGACTAAGTAGAATTTAAATAAAAAGTTGGGGGAAAAAGCGACAACAACAAAAATGATAGCCATGAGGTTTCTATAAAAATGCTATAAAATAAAGGTGTGTAAAATGCACAGCACAATACTTGGTATTTAATAAGCACTGACAAAAGTAATACATACTGTTATTATAATTCTACAACAGATTAAGTATAACTTAAGGTGCCAAGTGAAACTAACAGTACCAAGGGCCCCTGAGTAGCTCACTCAGTTAAGCATCTGCCTTTGGCTCCAGTCATGATTCCAGGGTGCTGGAATCAAGTCCTGCATCAGGCTCTCTGCTTAGTGGGGAGTCTGCTTCTCCCTCTGCAGCTTCTTGTGCTTGTGCGTGCACTTTCTCTCTCTGTCAAACAGACAAATAAAATCTTAAAAAAAAAAAGTAACAATAATTTTTCCCTATATGCCCCCCTTTTTATTTTTACCCTTAAATGGCTTTAACTTGCATGCATAAAGACCTTGAAACCATGTTGTCTGTCTCCTGAGTCCAGATTTTAAGCCTGTTTAAAAGTGGACAGTATAGAAAACTTCTGAGAATTTTGATGCGAAGTTTCAAATTACTTATGTGTCATTTACTTAGTTTTTATAAATAATAAATAACATTTGTCACCATATTAATGGTTGACATAGTTATCCTGCTATAACTGTTATATAGCAGTTATATATAGTTATATAGTTGATCAAATCACAACCTGCAAAAAACAGCCCTGAGTAATCTGCTAAAAATGTGTTCAGGTATATATAGTTGAGAATTAAAGATATTATCATTTATACTAACCCTCTCCCTGAAGATATGGCACAACTAGGTTCCTGGAAGATTGGGTCAAAATTTCTTTGCTAGTTCCTGTATCTTTCAGATTCTTGTGCATATTTATGAATACTCCTTGGACTGACATGTCTTCTGATGTCTCTTCTACAAAATGGCACTCTATTTCTGCTTTGTTACCATTTTAGTGCCCTAAAACACTTGGTTTTTATCAATAACTGAATTACAAATTGACTCTTCACCTAAACCTTGGTAATAAATGGGTGTCCTTCTACAGCCCCTTTAATGAAAGATTTCCAATGAGCAATTAGCAATGTGATTTTCAAGAAGATAAGTGACTGTACTCTGACAGATGGAATTTACAGTTTTTTCTCTCTCATTTGTGATTGACTTGGCTGGACATCTTTGTTAGTAAAACTTCTCAGCACTTTTAAAATGTTATTAATGTCTTAAATATGAGGTTTTTTTGAGTGCCAGTAAATAGCAAGAGTGAATATTAGAACCTATGGTAGCAACAACAAATGCTACCTATGTAAACAACTTACTCAGCTTTGCTGATATGTTTGGGCCTGTAGCTTATGTGTTGTAAAATCTAAGAGGACGTGTGCACTTAAACACTCCAAGAATAATTAGGAAATATCATTTGGATACATTGAGAAATAATGACAGAAATGTGCAGAGTGGTAACCTCTTCTCACTCTCTAAAATGTCCTTGCACATGCATGAAGGTTTAACAAAAAAATGGTGCAAATACGTGATTACCTGAAAAGAGTATGAAAGTAAAAGTAGGGAAATAAAACTTTTCATACACGTGTTTTGGCCAGAGCTGTGTGATTAAGGAACTGGAAAAGGCAATGAGTGAAAATGCAAGGAGATTAACTACTTTATACAGGGAAGCACAGACACCAGCAAATCACATTAGTTTTGGTACTATGTTATGTGACAGGATTTTCTGAACTAAAACACAAATTTCATCAGCATGTTCAAATTCTTCCCCTAGGCATCCTAACCCCCAAAGGGCTGGAGGGCCCCTAACCATCCTTCCTTGTTGAGCTCTGACAGGGAATTGTCTAAGATGTTGATATTCCTCTAGTCAGAATTTCTGGTTCCTTACTCTGTGCCAAAGCACTTTTTTCACACACATATTATTGTGTTTTTAGTGTAAATGTCTTATTAAATTATAAAATGAAGAATTTGGTTGTAAAAATTTTCAGTGAGTTTTTCCACTTTATACCTGAGTAAACTGGTGTCCTAGACTTAGAATTTATTCCAAAAATACTGAGTGAAACAGATTTCAAAAAACTATGTGAATATTCTAAATATTCTCTTTGAGAAAAACTACATCTCTGGTGATTTTTTTGCTTTGTTGTTTCTCGGTTTTCATTTTCAAGCAGGAATTGGTACCCTGGTCAGATACAACACAATTCTCACTTGCCTCATGATGTTATAGGGTATTTGCAAAGTGAACATTTCCCTCTAAACTTTTTTTTTTTTTTAAGATTTTATTTATTTACTTGACAGACAGAGATCAGAAGTAGGCAGAGAGAGAGGAGGAAGCAGGCTTCCTGCTGAGCAGAGTCTGATGTGGGTCTCCCTCCCAGGACCCTTGGATTATGACCTGAGCTGAAAGGCAGAGGCTTTAACCCACTGAGCCACTCAGGCACCCCTCCTTCTAAACTTCAATGGGTACAAATAAAAGAAAAACAATTGAAAAAAAAAAAAACTTCAATGGGAAAATCCTAAGAAAGACAAGGCAACTTAGTAACATTATTACAATCAAAACAAAAGTTTGCTCCTGATTTAATATTTTAAACTTTCAGTTGAACCTCCTTATGTTACTTTTTATAATGACTATCTCATTTATTAATATTTTAGCTTATTTCAAAGGATTTTAAATGCATTTGGTCTTGAGACTCTTAATTTTATAGACCAAAAATTAAAGAAATGTTTTCTTTCTTAAAAAATAGATATTCTTTCTTAGACTCTCTGGAATAAAAGAGAAAATGAAAGGGACACTCCTGTAATGCAATAGTTCTATTTTTTGCCCTCCCTCTCATGGCTACAGCTCCTTTTTTTTTTGAGATTTACTTATTTATTTGAGAGAGAGAGTGTGTATGAGCAGGGGGAGGGACAGAGAGAGAGAGAGACTCTTCAAGCAGACTCTTCACTGAGGATGGAGCCCAATGTGGGCTCACCACCCTGAGATCATGACCTGGCTCATGGCTACAGATCTTAAACAGGGCCCTCAAGTCATAGACTCACCCAAAGAGGTGAACTACCCTGAGGAGAAACAAACATAGTCTCTTCTGTATACGTTAGAAACCTGAGAAAGCCTCCCAGACCCATAAGAATTGTGATTTCTGAAGATGTCAGTATGATAACCATGGATAACACAGAAACTGTTTACTAACTTTGAAGAATGGCTTGAGATAAGGAAAAAATATTGTGTTTTTAATACAATAATAATATGATAACCTTAATTTTCATAGGAGGAAAAAATATTTATTGTTCACGGGGCACCTGGATGGCTCGTTCTGTTAAGAACCAACTCTTGGTTTAGGCTGAGGTTGTGATCTCTGGGTTCTGGGATCCAGCCCTATGTAGATCTCTGTGCTTAATGGGGAGTCTGCTTCCCTCTCTTTACCCCCTCCCCCTTCATGTGCACTCTCTCTGTCTCTCTAAATTAAAATAAATAAACCTTTGGAAAAAATATATAATTCAAAGCTGAGAAGTCAAATAATAAAGCTACATTAAAGTTATAAACACATGATATTGCTCATACTAGTTAGCTAGTAAGTGCTGCCTAAAGAAATAGAGGATTAACTATATGATCTTCCCTATTTGTGTTAGACTTCAAAGTTCAATAATTTGATGTTGTATGTACCTTGTTATGAACTATATACTCAAAGGCCGGTCTTGCCCCTTGGTATACAGCTAGTTCTCACCAATAGTTGTCCAGTGGATTATTATTAACACATTCCTTTACCTACTTTCTCTCCCTACTCTTTCTCTCTCTCTTTTTTTAATCATCTTTTTTTGTTTGTTTGTTTTTACCTAACTGCCAGGAGCCCATTTTTAAAATTGTCCAATACTCTGCCTCCTCAGTACCTTTTCTCTGACTTGCTAGAGATTGCTGGAAATCATTCCAAAAAAGTATCATTTGAGGTCACCAATTCTTGGTCTTTAACCTCCACTGGAAAGACTTTGCAGCATCCTCAGTGTACTTTGATCCCACAGAGGTTATTACAAGTTTCACTATTTTCTTTCCCCTAGCCTTTTAGATTCCCAACAGCCCTCACTCTCAAGAGATGACTTCTCCTTCCATCTTCTTCATAGGACAAAATAGACATCAACATATGAGAACTACTCAACATCTTGACAATCACAATAAATGCTTATTTGGTTCTATACCATCTAAATCCATTCTCTCATGTTACGATTCTGAAGCAAAACAAAACAAAATAAGAAACAAAGAAACTTCACCTGGGCAATTTTACCGTATACTATTTTTTCCCCTGCCCTACAATTTTCACAGGTAAGCTTCTCAAAATAATTGCTAAATTATTTTTCTTCATTTACTTCTCATTTACTCCCTGGTCTTTGAAAGTTCTCTTCCTAGCCTTCCAATGAAATTCCAGTCAAGGAGAATTTTTAAACTTTATCTTGAACTTTATTGACCTCTCTGTTGTCTTTGCCACCATTGAAAGGGATTTTTGTCTTGAGATAATTTCATCGTGAATTTGGTGACTAAATACATCACTACTTGTCTTCCTAGTCTCTTGATGTTGCACATTAATCCTTTATATGTATTGCTTTCCTTAACATTTGTACTTGGCTTTCCCTTATCACTTGATATACTTAAGGTAAACATTTTTATCTATCCATGTCTTCATCTACTTATACATTGATCATTTGCAGCTATAAGCAAACACCTTTTTCCCCCAAAAAGATTCATGCAGGGGTCTCACAAGCACTTTATTCCAAAATGTTTAAAAAACAAACTTATCTTCCCATTCTGAATCTGCTTCTCTTTGTCTCTGGCTATTTTCAGTTGGTACCAGTGCAAAATCAAAAACCAGGGATAATCTTGCATTGTTCTTTATTTCCTTTCTCCAGCCAACAAATCATGTTGGTTCTACCTACAAACTACCTCTTGAGTTATGAATCTTTTTAAATATCCTCACTATTGCCACCTTTGCTTAGGCCCTCACCCTGTCTTGTTTGGATTCCTGTAACAGCTTTCTGTCTGGATTGTGTCCTTCTAGTTTTACTTTCCTCTAATCCATTATTTACATTGCTGCCAGAGTAGCTTTCTAAAATGCAAATCTAATCATATCTTTTTCTCGCTTTGGAATCTTATAATGACTCCCATAGCTTTCATGATAAAGTCAAAAGTCCTTAGCATGGCATATTAGGTATTTTATGACCTGGCATCTGCTTATTTCTCTACTTGTACTTCTTTCTATATTCTGAGTTTCTGATATTGAGCAAAAAGCCATTCACCAAAAGGGTCCTGCCCACTCTTGCCTTTGGGTACATATGACTTGGTATTTTCCCACCCTTCCATTTCTGAGGTAACTTTCATTCATCTTTTAGAACCCAATTAAGGGGATCTCTCATCCAGAAATGCAGGATGTTTTGATTCTAGTCCACTTTAGAATACTCCCTCTCTGGCCTTTCACTATATAGTGCCATTAATAATAGCATTAAATCATAACATGTTTGTGGTATGTTTTCCTTACTTGAATATGTTATAGAAGATATATATTGTGGCTTATGTTTCTCTTATATTCAATGAGTGTTTTTTTTTTCAATGAGTGTTTAATGAGAAATGAAAGAATGGAAAACTAAAGATAGGCATGGTAACTCTATTTACATATCTGTCAGAGAGCTCTAGGAGGCATTTTAAATCCTAGCTCTGACAGTTACTAGTTCTGGGACCATAGGTACTCAGTCTCCTGAAGCTCCAGTTATTTCATAGGGATAACCCATATTTCCTACTACATAATGGAAGAAAAAATGAAGTAATTCAGAGAAAACACATCTTTCACTGCTATAAGAAATGCTAGCTCATATTGTCCTGTCAGATGGTTACATGGATGGATACGTTTGACCACAGAGAAGTAGGTTAATAGTTGGCATGTATAAAGAGACATATTTTTCCTGATATAAGGAAAAACTTGGTAAAAATGTCAAATGCCAGGGTGTCTGGGTGGCTCAGTGGGTTAAGCCTCTGCTTTTGGCTCAGATTATGATCTCAGGGTCCTGGGATCGAGCCCCGCATTGGGCTCTCTGCTCAGCAGGGAGCCTGCTTCCTCCTCTCTGTCTGCCTCTCTGCCTGCTTGTGATCTCTCTCTGTCAAATAAATAAAAAATCTTAAAAAAAAATGTCAAATGCCCTACAATCGAGTAACTCTTAGGCAAACCAATATGAATATGCAGGAAGGAAGAGATACAACTTGGTATCACAGTCTATTAAATATCAGACAAAGATTTCAGCTGGCAGAAAATTTACTATGATTCAAAAAGTGATATGACTACTAGAAAATTAATCTGAATTGTGACTTAAAGGGAATATGTATCTACAAAGAACAATGGTGGTTCAATTTATACCATCCTTGTTAATCTATACCTAGAGTTTGCAATCAGTTCTCATTGTTTAAATGAGAAGAGGAAGAAACACAAGCATGGTGACAATTACAAAAACCAATGAAATGAAGAATGGTAAAGGGGAACTAGAAAGCTCAGTACAGACAGAGGTAGACTACAGGTGTATATCTTACCTATTTTCAAACTCTATGATGTGTTATGTAGCCTTAGAGGATTGGGTTTCACTTCTGGCTTATTGATTTTTTTTTCCAATTTATTTATTTTCAGAAAAACAGTATTCATTATTTTTTCACCACACCCAGTGCTCCATGCAAGCCGTGCCCTCTATAATACCCACCACCTGGTACCCCAACCTTCCACCCCCCCGCCACTTCAAACCCCTCAGACTGTTTTTCAGAGTCCATAGTCTCTCATGGTTCACCTCCCCTTCCAATTTACCCAAATTCCCTACTCCTCTCTAAAGGCTTATTGATTTTTAAGCAATGTGAACCTGAAGAGATACCAACATCTTTGAATATTCATTTTTAAAGGGGCAAATACTCTCTCTAGAGTTGTTGGGGAGATGAAATTAGTTCATTTATTTCAAGTTATCAGCTTGGTGACTGACATTTAAAGTGATAATAAAGGATAGAAATTATTTTTAACAAGAAGTTTAAGCTTTCTTAACTATAAAGTCATAATTAAAAGAGAAATACCAATTTGACATGGGTAGTATTTTCTGGTTGCTAGAAAGGATGGAGGATCTGAGTTCCTTGTTTTTGGATCTCAAAAATCACATCTTGAAGGAAGCCTTCTTTAAAATATTAGTTATTTGGACTTATCCTTCATAACATATTAGCTCTGTTACAGTTTTATATTTACAAAGTATGTCTCTGTTGTTTAGGTATAATATTCCATGAGAGAAAGGATCATTCCTACTTTATTTTACTATTGTATTCCCAGAATCTAACACTTGAATGCTTAAAGCAGATTAATTTTTACTTACTATTTCTCGAAGTCACGAGCAAAGGGTATATGAAGAAATTAATGTAGTCATATTCAAATAATATTTTTTGAATTAATGAATGAAGGTCAGTGTCAAAGCTATTGAGGAGAGGATTTAAAAATTTGAGAGTGGTTAGACAAATTACTTACTCAATTCTTTCTAACATCAAGATTCATTTAATCTTGAGTGAACTCTTTCCTTAGAAATTTCCAATAAGAGTTGTTCTATATCATACATCAGAAATCATTTAGAAAAAATCCTTCACTACTTAAAAGGTTGGATTAAGTGCTCTTCAAGCTCCCTTCCAATGCCAAGATCCAGTGAATTATTTCATGATTACATTTAGCAATGAATTAAAAAAGGCTGTATCCAAAATGTAAGAATAGCTACTATCAAAGAGTACACATATTCACTGGTTTAAATTAGGTTCTAAAATAAGTGACTTGACTATTTTTAGTTCTTACATACAATAATTACTTGAAACAGCCTTTGCTTTATGCAGCTTGGTTTCTAAGTAAGTAAATCACCTAAGTAAGTTACCATTTCACAAATAATAAATCTATTAAAAATGTCTTATTATATCAGAAATGGGAAGTAACTGAATCTGTTTGCTTTTCCACTTATAGTTACTTCACCTATTTTCTGTCTTATCTAGACATCTTACCTTATCTTATCTTATCTACCTAGGGTAATATTGCAGGACAAGCTTAGGATAGCTGTTGATTCAAACTCCTTGAGCCACACTACAGTTCTATAATAATCCCATAAATAGATCACATTTGTTCCCAGTGTCTTCAGTCACCAACCCCAAACCTCTTCTCCCATGCCTCAGGACACTGGTATTTCTAAAGAAATAACTTCATGTTATTAAGAAGGATCAGGTATGCTAATCCATAACTCTAGTGTACTGTACCTGTACCTCTAGGCTCAAATCTGCATTGCTAGTAAGGAAAGAAAGAGGCAGTACATGCAAATTAGTTGTAAGGAGACAATTTGGCTGCCATAGGACCAGTGCATGTATGATTGCGGAGATATCCTGGGAAATCCAAACATCAGAAAAATTATGTACAGTTTCTCGAACTTGACACTTTTGAATTAGGCCTGGAAAGTTTAATTTTGTGTGTGCATGCCCTCGGCACTGTAGGAAATTCAGCAGTGTTCCTGGCCTCTACCCACTAGATACCAGTAGCACCATTTCCCCAGTCATGAGAACCAAAATATCTCTAGTTGTTATCGAATGCTCTCTAGGGAGAATGTCAGTCCCTGTTGAGAACCACTTATTTAGAGTCATGGAAGAAATTTCCCGGGATTAAGGTAATTTTCCAATGTTAAAGCCATAAGAGCATTAACCAGAGTCTCAGGGATAGGCAGGAAAAGTGTCCCAAGTTTAGTTTCCTACCCTGGGACCAAGTAGTTGAGGATAATTCCATTTAATATTTGGAAGGTATCGGATCTATGGATTCATACCCAAAAATTAAATTCTAGGCAAACTTGATGATATTTGATCAAGATTCTCTCTTCTGATACCATCCTCCCCACCAGAGGCAAAATAAGCATGTTTGTATTTAAATATTTTATGCTTTCTAATTTTAAAGTCAGAAAATTTATAAAAATCTTAATAAAATGATTTTTTTCTCCATACCAATAGGAAAATGTGGACGGTAATAGAATACAATAACCCAGTTTCTTTCTTACTAGAATTCTCTAAAGTGGCGTGTGTGTGTGTGTGTGTGTGTGTGTGTGTATCTATGCCTGTGCGTATGTCACATACTTTTGAAAATGAGAATGATGCCTATTAACTTCAAGAATTGTATCTGCAGTGTATTACAACTAGGGATTTACTTCTGGGTTTCTCTCATGAGATGGTAAGTGGATTGGAGGAAGCATGTGACTAAAACATTTAACGTATAGCACCTGTATTTGCTTATGTCCGATAACAAAAGGAACTTCCCTCAAGGTAGTTGGTAAGCGTCCCGTATCAGAAAAGTTCCACCATAAGCATTTTGCAATTTAATTCCACCTGCTACACTATTCCATATGTGCTTTATTACTCTCTCAAGGAGTTCAGCACCAGACATGAATTCTCTGCAAAAGGCTAACCAGTAAGGAAAATAAAACTGACAAACAAAGGCACTGAAGCATTAAACAATCAGAAGAGTTTAGAGTCTTCTTTTCTTTTAGTGTTATTTGTAAATGACTTCAGATTTTTCCATATCCAGCTTCCTCCTGGGTTTGTGTCTTTCTTATACAGTCATTGTCACAAAATTCTTGTTTAAAGTATACTTTTATATATCCAAGATGACCTTGGCTAATACAAAAAAAGAAATCTCCTTTAATAAATTTTTGTTACGGCTACAACCATAACAAGAGGAGGAGAAAGATGAGGAGGAAAAAATCACCAGAGACAGAATTAGACCACAATAACTGTGGATTATAAATGTGTAGGTGACTTGGTACATGAAATATGTGATTCATATTTTATAATTCACTGCCTAACAATAAACATCTTTTATTGTTGTAAAAGAGGAGCATATTTAAATCATATTTTTCTTTTGATCCATTCACCCATTTGACCACTCAGAAGGAGAATCAGAAGGTAAATTGCCACAGTACTTCTCTATTATGACCTGGAGTGGCATAAGCAATTGACCCTCTTGAAAGTAAGAGGCACCGCAGCACATTTTGTGAATTCTTTCTTTCTTCTATTATTGGTTCAGCATTTCTCTGCAAAGTTCAATGAGGTTCATTAGCTTATCTGAAGAGAATGGGACTAGTACTTTTGAGACAGCTTCTCTCTGTGACTTTTCTAATTAAACTCCTTCCATCAGATGAAGAGCTGCCCTTTTTACTTGACAAACATTTGTTCTAATTTGGCCTTGCTTGATTTTTCAATGCTTTTACGTCCCTCTCCCCCTCTCTATACCCACTAGCATCTGTTAGTCAGAAGATCGCTCTGGCTGACATTTACTCTGAATGTGCTTGCTTATTAAAATATTTCAATGTTAGACAAGCTTATCAGTTGAAGAATACAATATAGTTTCAGAGCACTCATGGAACTCATCTTAAAGGAAGATTTTGTCATACAGATGCATCTTTCTTATTTTTATGAGATAAAATTGAAGATACTCAGAGACATAGGGAGTCTATGGGAAGCGCAGACATACATGTTTTGTAGAAACTCAGACCTCTCACCTATTTGCCTTTAAGTATAGGAATTAGATGTTGCCTGGGTAAGCAGGGAGTTGTCTGATGAATAAAAGGGATAGAACATAAAGCAGTAGGACTGGCCTTATGTGAAACTGACACTAAATTGTCAATGATGACATCGGCCTCACTTCAGAATGCAACTATAGAAGTTGACAACTTCAAAAACATTTAAATTCTAAGCACCTTCGCAGGCTTTGTAAACACTAGCAAAAGCTCCCAGATACCCGGCTGATTGGTGACTAATCCTTCGAGAAGGCTCTTCTCCATAGACATGACAACATGTAAGGTGAAGTGCTCACCAAGAGCAAGTAAACCAGTCGAGGCTTTGAATGTTCACCCAGGACTTCAGAACAGCATGCTCTGTCAGTGACAAGCCTTGCTACATTCAGTTTATTCTCCTATTTTCTTTAACACTATCCAGTGCTATTAGCTTGCCAGCCATGTAGTCTGTAAGTAATAGGTTGCAATAGCAGCTGAAATTGACAAGTGCTTAGCCCAGAGCATGGATTGAATGTAATTCATAGGGTTCCTGAGTTAATTTCCAATACCTATTTCATCAAGGCAGACTGATAGATGGCTGCCAGCATCTTTTGGCTTTATCTGTAAATCCCTATATCTTTTACTGCCATCATTTGGTTTTTTATACATTCCGTCCCTTGCATTTGCTCGTCTCCATTTCCATAACTTCAAATGGAGCTTCTCTCTAGGCACATCAGTCATTTAGGTTAGAGGCCCTTGCAGCTAAATGCAAGACCTTCAAATGTTATTGAAGTGTATTTTTCCATGTGGCCCTGTTTAAAGTGATGTTTCTTTAGGGACTGCAGGGTGAAATATGAAGTTATCTGGGAGAGTAAATCTGAGATGTTGGACAGATGGTGAAGCGTCAGTGCATCCACAGAAATGCATTTCATTTTTATACAGGGGACGCTCTCAATCAATTTTGGCTTGAGAAAACAGTTGCTTGTATTGCATCAGTGGCTTTTTTTTCTTTAACAGATCAATAGTGAAGCTTGAAACTCCCAGTAGATTTTAAATACATTCATTAATTAAATACATGTGGAAAAAATAAATTTCAAAGTGAAAACTTTCTTTAAGATTAAGAGTTTATTGAAAATGGAACAAAGGTTACCACTAAAAGATCAAATGGAATGACTGTTGGCAAAACATAAAACTCTCTTACTCTATAGGATGGAAAGTTTCATCTCTCACCCAAAGTGTGCTTTGGGAACGATATCTCTTTACTAAAGTTCTTATTTAAATTTTGGAAAATGACGTTTTTCATTGAAGGTCCAAACTTCCATTTAAACCGCATGTATTTAACAGCCTTCCAAATCACACATCTCAACCCAGGTCATTCCTCCTCTGTGGTGCTGAGGAGTGTTCCAGCTGTCACTGTCCTTAGATTGCTTGGGTTTCATCTAGCATTCAGAAAAGAACATTTGGAATATTGTATATTTTATCTACTGTGAAACCACTATTTGAAAAATATCAAATGAGAATCTGACAATATTTTGATGTATATTATCCATTCATCAGCAATATCCTAGACAATGTCTTCTACACTATAGTTATGACTTACCATTTAACAAGTGCTAAATAGCTTATGTTTAAACCTATTCCTTGGCCCCTAATATAAAATATAATCAGACTTGGAAAAACATACCAAAGAAAAACAAACCAAATCATTTCTCTCATGCAAAGATGCATTCATATCTTCAAAATTATGTACTTTTCAGAATTATATGGAGATTGTCCCACAGTTGTTTCTTTATTTAAAGAATGAACGATGCTGGTTACTCAGCACTGTTGGAATTCCAGTGAAATGTGTCTATAAGGGGAAACATTGTTTGAGGATAATACTGAGGATAGAGAGGGAATGACTTAATGATACAGGTGCTAGAACAGCTATTGGCACTTTTTAATTTTTTGTAAAAGGTTAGAGAGTAAACATTTTTAGTTTTGTGTGTTATATGATCTCTGCTGTAGCTACTCAACTCTGCAGTTCATGGTGTAAAAACAGCCACGAACAAAAAATAAACAAGTGGGCATGGTGCCTTTCCAATAAAACTTTATAAAAACAAGTAGAGGAACGGATGCTATGGTCTGAATGTTTATGTAATGTTTATGTTCCCCCTAAATTTATATGTTGAAATTCAAATACCCAATGTGATGGTATGAGAGGGTTGGGCCTTTGGGAGATGCTTTGGTCATGAGGATGGAGCTTTCATGTTGGGATTAATATTCTTATAAAAGAAACCCCACATAGAGGGCAACTGGGTGGCTTAGTCAGTTAAGCAGCTTCCTTTGGCTTGGGTCCTAATGCTAAGGCCCTGGGATTGAGCCCCACATCAGGCTCATTGCTCAGAGGGGAGCCTGCTTCTGCCTCTGCCTGCTGCTCTCCCTGCTTGTGCTTGCTCTTCCCCACTCACCGGCATGTCAAATAAATAAATAAAATCTTAAAAAAAAAAAAAAAAGAAAGAAAAGAAGCTTCACCTTGCTCCCTGGCCCTGTGAGGACACAACATGAAGCAAGCAGTTTGCAGTCTGGAAGAGGTCTTTACCAGATCCCAACCATGCTGGTGCGATGATCTTGGACTTCCAGTCTCCAGAACTGTGAGAAATAAATTTCTGTTGTTCATAAATCAGCTAGCCTGAAATATTCTATGGCAGTATTTTATGGCAACAGCTGAAACAGACTAAGATCATGGATTTGCTATCCCCTGACAGTTACATCTTACCAGAGTCCAGTTTCAGAGTCGCATAGAATTGGATTTGAATCCTAACTTTCCCATTTACTAATTCCATGACTCAGGGGGACTTACTTTACCCTTCTGCATGCCAGCTTCTTCCTCGGTAATGTGAGGATAAGAATAACACCCAGTGGGGGCACCTAGGTGGCTCAGTCAGTTAAGCCACCAACTCTTGATGTTGGTTCAAGTCATAACCTCAGTGTCTTGGCATCAAATGAAGTTGGACTCCACACTCAGCTTGGAGTCTGCTTGAGATTCTTTCTCCCCTCACCCCCCCATGCTTGGGCTTGTGCTCTCTCTCTCTTAAATAAATAAGTAAAATCTTAAAAAAAAAAAAAAAAAGCAAGCAAGAAAGAAAAGAATAACACCCAGTGCGTATTGTTAAATGAGACAGTATCTTAAGGTCTGTGATACGCTGTTAGTGCTTAATGACTGCGTATTATTGATGCTAGAAGATAGCAGTGGCCATCTACCTCAGATTCAAGAAAAGGAGGAACGGCTCAGAAGGGCCCATTCAGAGACAACCATTTGGATTTGTCAAGGATGGTTCTAGGAGACAAGAGAAGAAGTCGTTGCAAGATTCAGCAGCCCCAATTTAATTTTTTTAGAATTCTTTCCTGAGACAAGAGTGGGGCTCTTCTTTTCCACTTATGCAGAAAGAATACAGTAAAATTTGACTCATTCAGAGTAATTGATGTGAAATCCCCTCTGGATCATTGAAAAGTCTGAATTATATAAGGCTTTTTGTAGAAAGCAGTGTTGTTGTTTTCAGGTACATACAGATTTTGGCAAAACATCCAAGAAAGTATTGCCAAGTAGAATTCCTGCTGGCATGTTTTAGTAAAAAACTGAAACTCATTTAAAATGATGTGTGTATATGAAAATGGCCCAAATAAAGTTCTTGAAAAGTTCCCCCCACCCCAGGTAGGTTAGGTATTTTCCTTAATTTGTTATATGGAAAAAAAAATAAAAACCAGACCGTTGTTTGTCATTGTGCTTCCTCAATAGGATTTTTTCTCTACATCTGTACATCTAACTTTCTTTGCGTTAAACTAATGATTAGACTGTGTCTTTGGAATCCCAAATTTCTCTGACCTTCTCACTGGCACCTGGAATTCCCTCACATAATTCAAAATAGACTGAATTTTGAATAAAGAACTAATTCATTCTTTAGTGTGAGTGTTCATAATAAAAATCACACATGCACATAAGATATCATGTTAGGGATTTAGCTGAGCATACATTTAAAGTATTACATAAATCTTTACAGATAGCTGCTCTTGCCACTGATCTTCCTACTTTGTAATCCCTTTCTATGGGTGTTCTCTGTTAGCATGATTGTTCTAGGTAAAATGTCACTTCTTATGGCCCAGATTAGATGCTAGAGTCTTTCCTTTAAAAGTTGCAAATAAATGGAGGCTTCTATTCATTCAACATTTATTCATTTAATCAGTAAAATTTTGCTGAGTCAGTCTTTGTCGCAATAAATTTGGCAAAATACTGAGAATACAAGGATGACTATACCATTTTATTCTCAGTGGGATTTTTTCCTTGGGGACATAGCTTTGTCACTGTAAGCCTTGGAGACCCCTTTATGGCCACTTTAACTTGAAGCTTGGAATAGTCCTCTTACTAGCCTTTTCCTTAGTTGTATCCAGTTTGCTCACTGCATACCATGGAAATGAGACAGTAGTTTGACTTTCTCTTGTGTAAGGATGAAACTGTCCTTCTAGTAGCCACTTCCAACAGCAAATAAGCCAGTTTCTTTTAAACTTTGATTCTATAATATTTGACTATTATTTTTCTCCTTTATCAAACTTCCTTCTCAATGTATTCATCTTGGGAATCTTAGCTGCTTGTTTCTTCTTTTGTCTTCACATTTAAAAATAATTCCAAATGTAATTTTTAAGTCTAATTTTAGGCTATACTATCTTGCATTTAGCTATTTCTCTTTTATGGTGGCCGCATTTTATTTAATGTGTCCTGCTTAAGCAAACAGGGTTTTTTGTTTTTTTGTTTGTTTTGTTTTTTATTTTAACCCAGATTTGAGAAGTTAACCTTGTATTCATGATTATGAACTGCCATATCAACTTCATATGGGGACTCATTACTTGAATACATATTCATAGATTAATACAGCTGTTGGTCTAGAAGTTACCTTTCAGACAGTTGTTTTAGAGGAAAATTTGTTCAGTTAGGATTTCAGATTGTGATGAATATGAATATCAACTCAAACTGGCTTGACCAAGAAAGACAAAATTTGTTGATTCACATAAGTAAAAATGGTCCAGGAGATACAGTGACACATTCTAGAGTAACAAACTTCAGGTACAGATGCCTTCATTGGTCAAATGATGTCTTCAGAATGATTTTTCTGTCCCTCTACCTGGCTTGCCTTTCCTCCCTACTTTGATTCTATTTTCATGCTGCACATAGTGATGAGTGGATTCCACGGGTCTCATTTTATTCCCTCTTGGTTCAAGCATAGAGGAAGAGAACAATCACTTCCTCGGGATACTCTAACAGAAACCCTGGGTTTAGCAATATATGGACATCATGTGGCCATTTTTAACTGATCTCTACTGCTGAAGTAAAGGAATGCACTTAACGACCTAAGCCTAGGCTGCCTTTCATCCGGAACACACAAGCCGAGAACTGGAGATGGGTGTTGCCAAATGGAGATTGTGGGCTCTGATTAGAAATAGGGTGTGTGAATGGATGCTGACTGTTAGCTCCCAAACAGTAAATACCCATTGATCCAACCATCCCCAAAATTAACATTAAATTTAGTAGTTAGTTATTTCATGTCGCAGTCACCAAACATAATAACCAAGTAATTTTAGCCAATAACCTAACCTCTCTCTACTTTTTTCCCCCTATTTGAAATCTAAGGACATTTGTGTGATAACATTGTTTTAGGTAATAAATACAACAACATACATGAAAAACGTATGTACAATACATATAAATTTGTCATTATTAGTACTAATGTTGGTACTATTTGTGCCAAAATGATTGGAATAATTTATTTCCATAAATTAAGAGAATACCCAAGTAGCACTGTTTCACTGGAAGTATAGGTAAGAGGCAGAGCAGTACTTGGAAATTCAGTATTTAAACTGATGGGAAGTTTAGGTCTAAAGAAATAGTTTTAGTTTGAAAGACATTGAGAGTTGTGGAGAAAGGTATGAGCTAAAATCAGAATAAAACTGATAAGAAAGGACAAGGCAGGATTGTTTGTTACAGCTTTTAGAAATTATTTTCAGAAGAACATAAAATTAGAAGAGAAAGTATTGCACTAAGCAGATTTCCTAATTTATCCTTTAAGACATAATTCAAGTGTTTGCTCCTCTCCACAGCTTTCTGCCATATCTGTAGAAAGAACTTTCTCTATGCTCTATTTTTTTTCATAACTAGCTATCTATCCTTCCATTGTCTATCTGTGTATCTATCATCTATCTGTCATTAGTCAATTTTGGTTGTCATAATAGAATACCACATTTAGGGTGGCTTAAACAACAGAAATCTATTTTCTCTAAATTCTGAAGGCTTGGAAGTCCAAGATCAGGTGCTTTTGGTGTTGGTTTCTGGTTAAGTCTCTCTTCCTGTTTTGCAAATAGCCACCTAATCGCTGTGTCCCTGAAAGCCTTTCTTTACTCTGTATGAGGAAAGAGATCTTGGTGTCTCTTCCTTTTCTGTAAGGACACCAGCCCTATCAGATTAGAGCTCACACTTATGACCTCATTTAATCTGAATTACATCCTGAAATACCCTTTCTCCAAATGAAGTCACCTTGTTGGGTGTAGGCTTCAACATACAAATTTTGCACAGAGGTGGGTGGGCCCAATGCAGTACCTGTTACTATTATCTCTTTTCTCATTATAATACTTAAAAGTATATTGTAATTACATGTTCTTCTGTTTATTTTCGTTGTGAGCACTGATCTTGTCTAATTTTGTGTGTCTGTGTGTGTGTGTTTAACTTATATTTCCTGGTTTATTGTGGTGCTCAATTAAAAAAAAAGTAAGTTTCTTGATTTAAATTGATAATAGGCTAGCAACAAGAATTCTTTTATTTTTGTTTTCTTGGGAAGGAACCAATATTGGCTTCACTGCCACATCTGACCACTGTTCCCTGTTATAAGGTTCCTTCAATATCTTATTCAATAAACTTGATGGATTATAATATTTCCCCTGGGAAATCACAAACTTTCTTCTATTAAAGTTTGAAAGATATTTAAAAATATGACCTATAATTTAGTCTTTTTCTGGCATAATTCTTCATATTTTGTGGGAGGTAGAGAGGAGTGGAGTCGTAAATAAATATACACAATAAATGTATTTGATAAAATTTCTCATTTCAAGGATATCTCTCTCTCTCTCTCTCTCTCACACACACACACACACACACTCATGCTTCAATCTGACTAGAATTATTCAAACAGGAATTCCAAATTAAAGACATCAGCTTTAAATAAATGTAGCTATGAAGGATCAAAGTAGTAAACACATTCTCATAATCTTTAAAGCAATTGGTAATTTGAAATTTATGCACTCATCAAGTATGCTACTAATTGCTTTTTACATTGTGGATTGCTTTTTTTGTTCAGCAGTACATTTTGAGACCCTTTTCCCCCAGTGCTCGAAATATTTTTAATTTCTTACAAGTGAGAAATGAAAGTACTTAAAAACCTATACTAATATTTGGTTTGTAACATTGAGTTAAGTCACTGGATATTCTAACCCTTCAGACTTCTCATTTCGAAAAGTGTTATGATAGTACTTCCAACCAGCTTTTAACTATACCTAACAGGAATAATCTGGAGGTTAATTACATTAAAAAAATGAACAAATTGCTTGGCATTTCTTGGGGTTGGAGGCTGTATAAATATAGTTGTCATTCTTTTCTTAGGACTTGACCAAATTTCTTTTAAAAGCAAAAGGTTTTCATCTTGTTTTCCTGAAACATGACCTATGTTAGCAGTCATGATGCTTTATAGCATTGATGCAGCTGCCTACTGAACCATTTAAAGCACCTTTCGATCTAGAAACTTTGATTACTTTTTATGATCACTCTCCTAAGGTCAAGGAATTTGATTTGCATCCATCAGGCAAGTAGAAAGAGGAAAGGCTTTCTGAAGCATTAGCACCAGCTTATTTTAGGTGAATCCTTCCCAACATTTTCTTCATACACACTCAATTTTTCATAGTTACCTCGAATATAGATATTTTGTGCTTTTATGCTACTATTTTTAGGTCTTAAAAACATAAAACAAGAGTTTTGTAGAACCTGGAATGAATGTGGAATTTCATTTTATTAGGTGGTTTTAGGTCCCAGAGACCCATTGCCATTTTGAAAGGTTCCAGAAAGCAGAAGTACTTATTTGATAAAACGAAGTAACCACACATCAGACAATCATTTTGTAAAGGGCATGGAACTTGGTGGAGCCAACGCAATTCAGGCTGCAGATGCTGCACTAACTTCCTCCTGGGATTTGGAGAATCAGCTCTGGAGCTGCCATTTCAGAAGCTGTCTACTAAGCCACATGTGGGAAAAAGTCAAACAAATTAAGTCTTGGAAACATTTAACCCTAATGCTCATCACTAAGTTTATTAGACTTGAAGAGGGAAATATTTGTTATCTGAGGAATACCATAGATAAAATAGAATTTGGAGTACTGTGAAAGCCAAAGGGGATCAGTTCCCACTTTGCAACCTGAAAAAAAAAAACAAAAAACAAAACAAAACAAAAAAACCAAAAACCAAAAAAACCCTACAAACAGTAGGGAGAAGGCAGCTATTTGATGCCCATGACAGTAGGAGAAGAGGTGGAATTTAGTGTTTGGAAGATGGTTGGTCACATAGTTTCATTTGACTTGATGCAACTCGATGTCACATTGTGGCAAGAGGAAAGAACATCAGAAAACCTGAATTTCATTGAATGGTTTATGCAGGCTCTTTACAAGGTCACCTTAAGTTTCCCTACAGAACTACTAAGATTTTCTGTTTTGTCAGAATACTGTTACCACCACAGGTGGCATCCAAAACATTTTCAAAAGCAATTTTTTGCAGTATTAATGTCACAGACTTCTGTACTTAATAAAGACGTCTCTGTAAACTTCAAGGCATTTCCCAACCCTTCGTCTTTGTTAACGTATTCTACAGTTAATTGTTAATCAATCTCTGTCAAGATAAGCAATTTGGGATTTATCTTAATGGAGTAAAGAGTTCAGATGGGAAGTGATAAAAACTCATTTCATTTTCATATAACCTACACGCACGTATTGAATGGGTTAGCGCAGACATTCTGTTTCTGTGTTATAGAGAAAGAACTGTCCAGATTTATCATAAATGTACCAATACCGTCGTTATATATGAAAATACACATTAGACTGTGTCTGATTACATATTAATTACAAATCAGTGGTCAAACAATTACTAGTGCCTAGCACTAGGCTATGATGTAACAACTGTTTGGAATTTTAAGAAATGAGAAAGGCTATGTTTACTTGTCTTCAAAACACTAGTTAGTCAGTTCAGAAGTCTCCATAGAAAAATAAATGAGTTGACTCAGATTGGTAACACAGCCAAAACAACTTGAGACTCTGGTTGTATATTTTAACTAGCTGCCATAGCGCTGTGTATAACCCCTAGGATGTAATTAAACATGTCACCTTTCTTCATATTGTAACTAAATTGATTTCATTACAGGAACCAGAGCTTCTTCATTTAGCATGAGACCAAAGTGTTGAGATGATGGTCAAAAGGAGATAAACATAACCCAGATGGCCTAAAAAGATAAGAAAAGAGCGATGATTATAGAAAGTTTCATCTCTGAAACAACTGATGCAAAATCAGAGTAGTGATAGCAAAGGACACAAAGAAATGTACTAGTATGAAATACGTATCCAGGACTAGAGCAAACTCTATTGTGACACACTGTTAGTTGAATTACCAGGCATTTAAAAGGCATAGATCTAGGGCCCCTGGGTGGCTCAGTTCTTAAGTGTCTGCCTTCGGCCCAGGTCATGATCCTAGGGTCCTGGGATCGAGTTCCTCTGCTCAGTGGGGAGCCTGCTTCTACCTCTCCCACTCCCCCTGCTTGTGTTCCCTCTCTCACTGTGTTTCTCTCTGTCAAATAAGTAAAATCCTTTTGTCCCCAAAGATTTTATTTATTTGACAGAGAGAGATCACATGTAGGCAAAGAGGCAGGCAGAGCTAGAGGAGAAGCAGGCTCCCCGCTGAGCAGAGAGCCCGTTGTAGGGCTCCATCCTAGGACTCCGAGACCATGACCTGAGCCGCAGACAGAGGCTTAACCCACCAAGCCACCCAGGCACCCCAATAAATAAAATCTTTAAAAACAAAATAAAATAAAAAGTAAAAAGCATAGATCTAATAAAACTAGGCTATGGATGCCATATAGAATCTAATGACTTTTTTAAATGTTTTTGTGTATGTGTGTACTTCAGAGCCATGAATATCTGTATTTAGTTATTTATGTAGTGCCAGAGTTTATAGTTGTGCTTTTGTTCTCATGTTATACTCTTGGTAATTACTGTGATGCATTTAATGTTGCATACATGATCAGGTATATAGTCTACACTGAAATTGATTTATTTCTTTAGAAAATATGTGAGTTAAATTGTCAATTTTTTAAAAAGATTTTATTTATTTATTTGACAGACAAAGATCACAAGTAGGCAGAGAGGCAGGCAGAGAGAGAGGAGGAGGAAGCAGGCTCCCTGTTAAGCAGAGAGCCCGATGTGGAGCTCAATCTAAGGACCCTGGGACCATGAGCCGAGCTGAAGGCAGAGACTTTAACCCACTGAGCCACCCAGGAGCCCCTAAATTGTTAAATTTAAGTGACTCTTAGGAAGAGGCAGAGTCCCAGGAAAGATTTTATAGTTCGGTTATACCTGGGGAGTGTGTGTGGCAGTGAAAGAAGAGGAGAGAGAGATTGCGGGAGAGTTTGTATCTGTGTTCATGTGTTTGTATTCATATCATCTGAGGTTAATAGCAGTTAACAATCCCAAGTGTTTGCACATGTATAATTTCAGAATATTTAGGATCAGATCAAGCAATCAAATTCAATTACCTTCTGTCAGAACAGCCAATACACAAGCCTGAAGACTTTGAGTTTTGAATTAACTATATTGAAATAATAGGTCCAGCCCTGTGACTTTCTCCACTCTCGACTTCATGGGCTGGCTTAGCAAATCGGTGGCACAAATGGTTAATTTCACAACTCTTCCCGTCAGTTCATGAATTTGTATCTGTGCATTTTTTACATATAAATATCAAAAACTTATTGAATTGTTGAATTCTGGCACATAGGAATTCTGTCAAGTACATAAGGTTCAGGTAACTAGCTATTGTCTGAATGTATATTGAGTTTAAAGACTTTTGTGTTCTTGAAATACTCTATAGGAAAACACGTTGTCCTTCCTCTTATCTATTTCAGAAAAGAAAATAATTTATTTTCTGAAGTTTTTATATTCTATAACTTAAAATTATTTTATTTTAAATTATATATGAAAGTACAAAACATATTGCATATATTCATGTTTTTGTTTTTTATTTGATTTTTCTATTTTAATTATTGTATTTCAGTATCATCAATAATTAAATTATCCTCCTGATTTTGCACATTCACAAATAAAAATTAGTCCTGATTTACCTTTTTTGGAACATTTTTTTCCCCTTTCCAATCACTTTTATTATCAAAATAAGTGGTTAAACTCTAACCAACTACAACAGTTGCATTATATTTTTTCCTAACCTTTTGCAATAATTATGCAGAGGCGTTTATAACTTTTACTCTGTATTAGAGTTCTCCAAAGAAACAAAACCTGATGGAGGCTGAGAATTCCCACAATCCGCTGTCTTCAAACTGGAGACCCAGGAGAGCCAGTGGTATAAATCAGTCCAAGTGTGAATGTTTGAGAACTGGGGAGTCAAAGTTTAATTTTGTTTGAGGGCCTGAGAAGATAAGAGAAGGTATCCCAGCTCAGTCAGTAAGGCAGGAAAAGCACAATCAATTCTTCCTTCTTCCACTTATTGTTCTGTTCAGACCCTCAGTGGATGGGATGTTGCTTAACCACAATAGGAAACTCAGTCTACTTTACTAAACCTACTGATTTAAATGCTAATCTCATTCAGAAATACCTTCAAGGACAATATCCAAAAACGATGTTTATTCTAGGCATCTGGGGCCCACTGAAGATGATGTATAAAATTAACCATCACAATCCTGCATCTTCTTTTTAAATATTTTCCCAGCTTTCCCCTTATGCATGGATTCTTTTTTTCACCTCTCATGCTTTTTGTCAAGTAGCCCGCCTACTTCCTAATCCATAAATTATATATGATTTGTTTTTTTGTGTGTGTGAAGTTTTTCATGCCTTGAACGCAGGTTGATGGTACCTACTATCTCCCCAAATATATATATATAGATAGATAGATAGAGAGAGAGAGAGAGAAAGATAGATAGATAGATAGATAGATATAGAAAGAGAAAATGAGCGGGAGGGAGAAGGAATGGGAGAAGGGAAGCATTTTTCTTTTAATCTAAGCAGTTGTAGTTCATCTTTGGATTCTCTAGGCTAGCATATCTGAGGCTATTTTCCTGTATCCCATATACTACCTGCATAAGGCATCCGTTCATTCATTCAACAACCCTACATCACGTTCCTCCTGTGTGCCATATATTACCACACTGTTTGGGATACCGTGGTAAGAACACATATGTTCCTCATAATGTTGGAGTTTTCATTCTCATGAAGGAAGTATTTAGTCATTTAGATAATCAGTATTAGACAATAACTAACTTGTGAATAAATTCAAAAGATAATTTGAGATTATGGTAAATGCTATGAAGGAAATACACAAGATAATGTGTAAATGGAGAGCTCCTTCAGAATGTATGTCTAGGTGGGGAAACTTCTCTGGGGAACTGAATTTGAGCTGACATGTATAAGAGGGCAGAAGCCTTAGAGAAATTCTAGGAAGAGGACATAGTGAGGGCAAAAGCCTTAAGGTGGGGATAACTTTTGAGATTTAGATGTGCTGCATATTATGGGATATTAGTAAGAATGAAGAGAGAGGTGCTAAATCATATCAGAGATGGGCAGAGTCCAGTTATGCAGAACCTTGTAGGCCATGGTGAAGATTTTGAATTTTATTCTAGTGCAATAGTAAGGAGGGAGTGATAACTGAGTGTGTATTTCCAAAAGACTAGGTTGCTTGCCTCTTAAAGAAAATAATCCTGTGTGGCAATAATTCAGGGAAACCAGGCATCTACTTCATTAGTCTAAACAATGATAAAAATTAGCACCATGCAAACAATGTCATCTGACTTTTTCTATATAAAAAGAAAGAAATAGAGAGATAAAAGGGAGAGCAGTGGGAGGTTTTTTCCTAAAATAGAATAAGTATGTGGTGTACTTTATAAGTATTTTATATCTTTCATACAAGATAAACGCAAATTGTAAAGAAAGAAGGAGCATCAATCTTGCAGCCACTATTTTTAGTCACTTACTAGTCAATTGGCAGCATCCTTTGGCTAAGAAAGTAGCTGTACTCACTGGCTTTTCTAGAGCAATACCTGTGTGGTATATACTATCTTGCCGTCAACATCTAGTATCATGGTGTTCATACATAGCCTTTGATGTTGTGATATAACTTCTTTTTTCAAACCAGGGTTCTGTATTTGAGGTCAAGGAATGATCAGTCTACTTCTCCTTGGGTAATTGTGGCTACCAAGAAGTTGAAAGGCAATCATGTGTCTTCTGTGTTAGATGTGTACAGAACCTCACAGGCCTTCCATTCAATATTAACATAATCCTAGAAGCAGCTGAATAATTCACCTGTACTATATCTAATGATTAATTTTCTCAGTTTAAAACATTTTTTTTCATGACAGACTCAACACATCTATTATTTCTTAGCTACTTTCTGTGGGCCAGGAATTATGCTAAATATGTCTATATATGTTATCTCACTTAATTCTCAAAACAGTCCCGTGATATGGGTATTACTAGTACAGTTAAAAAAATAATAAAGGAAGAAATAAACTTAAGCAGAAGGAGATGAAAATTACTTGTTCAAAGTGACAGATTGTAAATAGCACAGCTAGGATTAAAATCTAGCTTTTCCTGCTTAAGCAGAGAGCTTCCTGTATAAGAGGGTGCCCATCCTCTTAAATAATATATTATTTTCCTATCTTAGCTAAAACATTCTATTATAATTGTATTATATAATTGTGCATATGTATGCAGGTATATATACATATATCATACTTTAATAGTATTTATATGTAAAATTACATGTATATATAAATAAATACATTGAAAATCCATATGTGAATTTAAACATTGAAACTATTTTATTAACTATTTAATAGTTATTAAACTATATTGTTATAAACTATATTGTTATTTTAAAAATCTTAATAAAAAAACTTCCTTCACACAGACTTCTAGGATAGTTGTTAAAAGTTAAATTTAAATAAGCTTAATATTTTAGGCCATTATTAGGTAAAATTAATTGTGAATAGAATTTATGATAGTTATTTGTGCATTGGTATTGGGTCTTTACATACATCTTAAATATTGCCTTGGGTGTGCCTTACCCCACTTTGAGAATTCTGCCCTAGAAGATTGTGTGTATTCCTTCTGTCATTGGACCCATAGAATTTTAGTCTTCAATACATTCAGTTAATTGACTGACCATTATAAACTTAGAAAACTATATGATTCAGAAAACTGAATTCAAATCACAATGGAACCCCTGTATCACCTGAACATAGAAAACAAAAACTAAGTCTTGCATCATGGGCTTTGGGTGGTTATGAGCTGGAGACCAAAGCCCTTTCTGAGTCATTGCTTAAGCACTCCATTCTCTAATTATGTCCTCTGCACTTCTCTGCCAATACTTCCTGGTCCATTTGTGTAAATGGCACACAAAGCCCCTTCCTTTCTTTTTGTCTCTGATCTCATACAAGTCAGCATCCTTTTTCTGTGTGTGTTTACTTTCATCCACATTCAGGTGAAAAATGGGAAGTTAAAGTGAAATGCCCCTTTTCAACTATACTAGCTCCCATGAGGCAGACATCTTTCCGGCAATTTTCATCCAATGGGTAATGTTGATAAAGTACAATATAAAGCAATAAAGGGGACTTTCTCCAGGCATCTCTGTGGGCAATATTTCTTTGAAAAATCATTCACTTCTTGCACTTCTAAGAGGAAAGGCAAAGTTTTTCCCTAAGACAGGTGAGCAAGTTAATGAGGACTAAGGCAGTAGCTGAAGAGGAAGATGGACAGTCTGACACCTGATGGTTTTGTCTTCCTGTAATCTCAAGTTTGTACTAGCCCACTGGGAAATTAGAAGGAAATAGCAATAAACCACTACTTGCTGACAAAGCACACTGCTTTGTGAAGGCATTCCAACCTATTGACAAATACATGGCAAAGTGTTTAATTTATCAGAGTAAATGGTAGTTCATTTTCCATTCTAGGGTCAGTCTGATTATATGTCTGTACCTGAAGATGCACATCCAGATCAAAGTTAGGAAACTGTGTAAAGGCAAACAGATAGAGTTTATAAGTGATGATTACATATTCGTATCAATATCGTACCTATACACATATTTTACATATTATTTATAGAAAATATAGTATTTTATTATGTTCATTTTATTTATGTTTCTTTTTTCATAATTAAAATCCAGACTGCAGTTTATATAACTTCACCTGCAGGGAGCAAGGATAGGAATGAGAATTTAGAAGAGACAAAGATGGTTGAGAATATACAAGGATTTTCTTTGCCTAGTCTTGCTTTTCCGGTGGTTGAGCACAACCTCAAGCTTAGAACCATCCCAAGAAAAGTCTTAAAGTAAGTTTATTCAGCCATGCTTCCTATTGTGTTCCCTCTGTGCCATAATTCTAAAACATTTAGCTGATGTGGAATAAAAGAAAGGCAGGGAAGCAGCTAGTTATCAGTTGCAACTGTGTAACAGCTCTTTATTTTACTTTCATATATTCTGATTTATGAATATATTTGGATCCAAGAGAATTCAATTATAGCATGTTCTGAGACTAAGATGTCTCCTGGTATTTTAAGAGTCTCTTCCTCTTTCTGCCCAGTTCTTTGGATTATAGGAGGTCAACAAGAGTATCTCATCTTTCTTAATAATAGTGCTAGGTTCTTCTCAGTTTTTATATAGTTATTTGAATAGAGGTATCCTTTCTAACCTGAAGGTATAGAAAAATATTTGCTTTCTATGTGCTTAATTTTATGAAGTAAATAAAACTTCAGTTCAATTAACTATTTTACAGACCAAGTTATTTTTCAGGAAAAATACTATATTCTGGAAATACTAAGATAAATGGGAAATCTCGTGCTGATGAAGAACTTAAAATCCAATAAGGAAGCTAGACATAGAAATATGAATTGAAAACATGAGGTTTATTGAGACACAAAAATTTATTTATAATCTAGGAGATGTCAGAAAAGTTTGTAGAGAAAAGATGATGTTCGGCCTAAGTGAGTAACTGTTCACTAGGTAATTTGGATAGACTGTGAGTGTGTGTGTGCGCTTGTGTGTGTTGGGATTAAATGTGAGGTATGCAGAGAGTAACTGAAGAGTGAAACAAACTCAGGCACAAGTGCCTGAAACAGTCTTTCTTAACAGGGGAACTGTAAGGGATCTGGCATGGGCAAAAACAAGGATGTGATGAAAGAGGACTCTGGAGGTACAGAGTAGGAGCTAGATCAAGGAGAGAGCCTCACGTATCATACCAAGTTTTTATTTATCCTGTGGTAAACAGGGAGCCATTAAAAGGTTTTAATCAGGAGTAAACGTGATTAGATTTGCATTTTAGAAAAATCAATCTGGCAGTAAAAGCCAGATGTGTTGTGCAAGACTGGAAGCAAAAACTATTTAAGAGCTTATTACCATAAATCAAGCTGTGGCTAGGGTCTACACCAGGGTAATAGCAGTAGGAATTAGAGAAGAAAGATCAGATACAAGAAATGTTAAGGAGGTACAGTTGAGAGAATCTGACAATTGATTCGTTTGTGAAATGGTGTTAAGAATGGTAGACAAAACTGAGGAGTTAATTATGTTGTATCAATTGAGTTTATGGGCTTGAAGACAGGGTGGACTTAGGATGGAAATTTGGAAACCAAATATCTAGTATAAAGAGATGGAGACATGAAAGTGGTTGAGACTGCCAGGGGGTCTTTTTGAGTAGAGAAAGAAGAAACTCACAGATGAAAATTCCAAGAAAAAACAACAAATACATGAAGGACAAGCAGAGAAATTGGAGCCAGCAAAGAAGACTGAGAAAGAATGGTTAGTAAAAATAGATGAGATCTTGGAAAGAAGTGGTGCCATAAATGCCAATAGAGGAAAGGGTTTCACAAAGTAGCTACAAATGCATTATAGTGGTCAAGTAATATTGGTCAAGAGGAAGAACACAAAGGTCTTTTTAATTAGGTAATTGTAGGTTGTTGTCACTCTTTATGAATAAAGAGTCAAGGAAGTAAAGGTATGATGATCTATCTAATAGCAATGGAGGGACATAATGAACACAAAATTTGTAGTATATTTTAGTGGAGCAATTTAGTGGGAACTGACTAATATAATTAGGAAAGGATGTGGAAAAAGAGGCAGTATATGGAGCTGATGTAAAACAATGACACTTAAAAATATTTACTGAGTAAGACAAAGAGAAGTTGAGAGGAAGAGGTTAAGCAAATACTATTAGAGATTATAGAGTACTTAATAAGTAGTATTATGTTGATATTTTGTTTGTCTTTGTTGATTCCATTTCTAGTGAAAAACATCCAGCTGAGAAGTAAATTTGAGATTGTAGATCTTTTTCTCCACCCCCCCTTCCCTTAAATGAAATAATATAGAGAAAATATTCTAGTTAAAACACAGCAATTGTTCTAAAATATCTGGACTGGAATTGTATAAATGAAAATACCAGTGTCATGAATGGAACTTTTTTTTTTTTTTGGTAGATTTCTAAAACACATTGCTCTGTATGTATGATTTCACTTTATCTCCCCATAGTATGTGCATTTATCCATCAAATGTATATGCATATATTTCACTCTTGATGTGTCATGCCATTTCATGTTCTGGTCATTTATTATTTGAAGGAATACTCTAAAACAAATTACAGTCTTTAAAAGCATAAATATTTAATTCCCTGTTATTATAAGATTATAGAACAACTGGTCTCCTTACTAGACAATGTGCACATTGACTTATTTTTTCCTAAAAGTAATTCAATCCATGCTCTTTAATTCCATCCCCTCAGTGAGAAATAATACCCATTTGCAAAATTCCTGATTGGAGATTGTGAAAAAAGGGCAAACTGGGGCAGTGGAATTTAGAAAGATAATTGACCCAGGTGAGGATTAAACCTATGACCTTGACTTCATTAGCACTTGTCCCAAAGCCCATGCTAAGTAGCCTGCAACACCAAAGCTAATATAGTATTGGTGCAAGATAAACAATTTCAAATAAGACTTTAAAACTTAAGAAAAAGAAAACAAATAAAATGAGATCTGGAATTTAGCTTTTCTTCTCCAGTGATTACATGAGTTTTAAGGGGTTTGTCTTTAAATATTAACTGAAGTTATTTCTGGTTGCCAATCAGCACATGTATACAGCATTTGAAAACTCAATGATAAAGCTGATAATAATAATTTTATTAAGTTCATTACATATGCAAATGAGTCACAAATCATTTTTTTAAAGATTTTATTTATTTGACAGAGAGAGATCACAAGCAGGCAGAGAGAGAGGAGGAAGCAGGCTCCCTGCTGAGCAGAGAGCCTGTTGCGGGGCTCCATCCGAGGACCCTGAGATCATGACCTGAGCTGAAGGCAGCGGCTTAACCACTGAGCCACCCGAGGACCCTGAGATCATGACCTGAGCTGAAGGCAGTGGCTTAACCACCGAGCCACCCAGGCGCCCCCAGAAATCATTTTAAAAGTTGGTCAGGACAGTTGTTCTAGATTGAGCCCTTATGTGCAAAGAACTAAGAAATTGTCATTCCATCCTTACAAGAACAAACAAACAAACAAACAAAAGAATGAAGTGAAAAACAACTTTTCTTGGCCTCATGAGAGAAATGAAGTTGAAGGGCACATCTCCATCTGGAAATTTGAAGGAAAAGGTGAATCCAGAGTTCCAGAGAAATCTTTTCTTATAGCAGAAACCAGTAGAACCATAAAATGATAGGAACACTAAAGTGGTATTTAACATATTGTTGGAGGCTGAGTGAATTAGCATGGGAACCTAATTCCTGGAGGCTGTAATTTTACAGGAGCCCTACATTCTTGTGGGGTTTACATCCAGGAACCCCAAAGGGTTTCCATAGTAAAGATCAAGAAACATCTCTTTCTGGCTCTGGCAGAGGGAAAAAAAAGTAAATATTGTGAAATATGCCCAGAATGTTTTCCACAGAGAAGTCCTATTCTCCAGAGGAAAATATTTTAACAGTCTTATCCCATCTGGTAGAGTTCCTCCCAAACCATTCTCTCTACCTTCCCATCCAAGAATGGGAAAGAAGCTGTATCAATGGAGAAACACTTGTCCAGAAATAGAACACCGGAAGACTGAGAATCATGATATTAAAGATTGGAACACATGGCTCCCAATCTTACTACTATTCCACTGCACTCCATTATATATCAGAGGATTATAGATGATAAAGCTGCAAGAATTAGACATTCTCTGAGGAGGTGTATTTAGAGAAGCCCAAAGTCAAGAAAAGGAAATAAGGAGGGGGGAGAAAAAAAATTAGAGGCATTTGACACTTTGGGAACACACAGCTATAACAAACATTAACCACAGTCCAGTTCTTAGATTAACATAAATCCTTACACCCTAATTCCCTCAGTCTCCCTATTACCCTACACCGTATGTCCAGCTTTCAGCAAAGTATCACAAGCCATGGCAAAAAGGCAGAGAAAAACCAGTCCCAAGAAACAAATCAGGCAAGAGTATCAGATTCATATATGACACTAATATTACAGATTTTTAATTTTTTTTTAGTAAGGATGATGTAAAGGGTTTAATGGAAAATGAAAACATGTGAGAAAATATGAGTAATGTAAGCATAAGAATAGAATTTCTAAGAATCACAAGGATATACTAGAAATCAAATTCAGTAACAGTACTAAAGAATGCTTTTGATGGAATCTAGTTGAGGAAAGAATCCATGAGCTTAAAGATACGTTAGTAGAAATTTTCTAAACTGAAGTGCAAAGGGAGATAAAGGGGAGAAAAAGAAATGAACATGCAAGAATGGTGGGATAATTTCAGAGTTGTAAAATATTTGTATTTGGAATACCAGAAGGAAGAAGAAAGATAGAAAGAACAGAAAAAATATTTGAAGTAATAATGGTTGAGAACTTTTCAAAACTAATGACACAGAACTAGGAAGCTCAGGGAACACAAATCAAGATAAATTCCAAAAAAGAAACAATAAACAAACAAATAGCATCACCTGGTTATATCATATTCTAACTGCAGGAAACCAAAGCCAAAAAGAAAATCTTGAAAAGAAATCTTAAAAGAAGACAAAAAGGGAAAACCATATTATCTATGAGTAAAAAGGATAAGAAGTACAGGGGATTTATCTCAAAAAAAACATGCAAAAAAGAAAAAAAGTAGAATAATATATTAAAAGTTTGAAGAAAAAAAAACACTAACGTGTGATTTTATGTCCATTGAAATCAAAAAGTGAAGGAGAAATACATTCTGGACAAAGAAAAACTGAGATAATTCATCATCACCAAAATGTATGTCATAACTCTGGCTGCTGTAACAAAATATATACTTGGTGCTTAAACAACAGAAATATGTTAATCACAAATCTGGAGATGGGAAGTCAAAGATCAAGGTGCCAATGAGGCTGGTGTCAGGTGAGAGCTCTCTCCTTGGATTGTGGATAGCCACCTTCTGGCTCTGTGACAGAAAGAAAGAGAGTCCTGGTTTCTCTTTCTTTTGCCATATGGGCACTAGTCCCACACAGTCATCCTCAAGGCTTCGCTTAAACCTAATTATCTCTCAAAAGCTCTACCTCCAAATATATCATAGTGAGAAATAGGACTAACTTTTGAATTTAGGGAGGACACATTCAGCCCATAACACCTTTTTTGCAAGAAATGTTTAAATAAATTCTTCAAGGAAAAGAAACATGATATAGGTGAGAAACTTAGATCTACATAAAGAAGAGTCTTTAGTAGGAATAAGTAAAAGAAAAATAAGGTATTTTATTTTTCCTACTCTTGACTAAAAGATAACTGTTTAAATTAATAATAGTGACAATACATTGGGTGATTATAGCATATATGTTAAGTAAAACTAATGAGAGCTATATGATAACGAAAGAAAGGAAGAAAATAGAAATACTGCTTTAGGTAACTTCACTACACATGAAGTCGTATGGTTTTATTTGAAGATGGACTTAGATTGGTTAAAATGTTTATTAGAAATGCTAGGTCAACCACTAAATTTTTAAAATAAGAAGTGAATTGATACATTAAGTGAGGAAATAAAACCATAAATAATGTTCAGTTTGAAACCCAAAAATGAAGGAAAAGATGAAAAATAAAGAGCAAGTGAAGTGGATATTAAAGAGTTACAGATATGGTAGATATTAATTTATTTATCTAATAATCACTTTAAATATTCATGGTACAAAAGCACAAATTAAAATACAGAGAATGCCAGAGTGGATTAAAAAAAGACAACTCTATCTTGTCTACAATAGTTCCACATTAAATATAAAGACATAGATAGGCTAACAATAAAAAGGCAGCAAAAGATAAACCATGCTATAACTAATAAAAAAATTTGGAATAATTATATTAATTTTAGACAAAACAATCTTCAGAACAAGGAAGACTATCAAGGATAAAGTAAGGCCTTATATAATGAAAAGGGTCAATTCTCAAGGAAGACGTAACAATCCTACAATGTATGCACCTAGAAACAGGGCATCAAAAGATATGAAACAAAGGAGAAACAGACACCCCACTTTAATATTCCTTTTTCAGTAATTGATAGATGAAGCAGGCAGAAAAAAATCAATAAAGGTATCAATGACCTCAATAACATTATCAGTCACCTTGATCTAATTGACATATATGGAGTACTCCAGTAACATCAGAATATACATTCTTCTTAAGTTCACATGGAATGTTTACCAATATAAACCATATTCTAGGCCATAAAAAACATCTTAACAAATGTAAAAGAATAAAATTCATATAAAGTATATTCTAAGATCACAAGGAATTAAATAAAAATTAACAACAAAATGATAGTTGGAAAATCTCCAAGCATTTGAACACATCAAACAACACACTTTTAAAAGCACAGGTATCTATGAAGAAATCTCAAGAGAAAATGTAAATATTTGAATTGAATAAAAATAAAAATACAATTATCAAAATTTCTGGGATAAACAAAAATGGTGCTTAGTGGGAAATTTCTAGTATTAAGGGAAAATATTAGAAAAGAATAAAGATCTAGGGGCACCTAGGTGGTTCTATCAGTTAAGTGTCTGACTTCATCTCAGGTCATGATCTCGGTCCTGAGTAAAGCCCCATGTCCCACTCTCCCGGGGAGTCTGTTTGTCCCTCTACCTCTGCTTCTTCCCCAACTTGTGCACTTTCTCTTTCTCTGTGTGTCAAATGAATAAATAAAAATCTTAAAACAATAATATAGATCTAAAATCAACTAGGAGACTAGAATAAGAGAGCAATTTAAGTCTAAAGCAAGCAGAAGAAAGTAAATAAAAAATAGGAAAAAAAAGGGTACTGAAAACAACAAACAAGTAAAATCAATAAAAGCAAAAACTAGTTCTTTGAAAAGGTTAATAACATTAGTAAACCTCTAGCCAACCTAACCAAGAAACGATGAGTAGAAAGATAAATTATTAATATCAAAAATGAAAGAGGAGTCACACTACTGATCTCATGGATGTTAAAAGGATAATAAAAGTACATTATGTCAATTCTGTGTCCCCATAGTAACTTAGATGAATTAGACCAATTTACTGAAAGACATAAAGAACCAAAACTAATGCAAGAGGAAATAAATAATCTAAATAGAACTACATTTATTGAAAATAAATTGAGTCAATATTTAATAATGTTCCAAGAAAAAAATCACCAGATCCAGAGGTTTCACTGATGAATTCTACCAATATTTGTGGTAGAAATGATAATTTTCTAACAACCTTTCCCAGGAAATAGAAGCACATGCACACTTCTTAACCCTTTTATGGGATTAGCATTATTCTAATTACACCACCAGATAAAAACATTGCAAGAAAGAAAAACTAAAGACCAATACATCTCCAAAACTTATAGATGCAAAAATTTTCAAAAAATTTTAGCATATCAAATCCAACAATGAATGGAAGTTTCCTATTCTATGATAAAATGAGATTCATTCCAGATTTATAAGACTGTTTTTACACATGAAAGTCAATCTAATCTACCATATGAACAGGTAAAAGATGAAAAAATATACATCAAATGATGTTATATTTATATATATAAATATATATAGATGTATATGATTGATATATATACATACGATGTATATATATACATCTGATATATATACACATTTGATATATATATACATATGATGTATATAATTGATATATATGATATTTAACATCAAATGATGTTATATATAACACTCATTATAATAAAGTTTCAGAAAACCAAGGATATAGGGAATCTTCTTCAATTTGGTAAAGACCATCTACAAAAAAATCTACAGCTGACATGATGCCTAATGATGAGAAACTGGATGTTTTTTTCCTACTCTGGGGAACAAGGCCAGGATTTCCTTTCTCAAAACTATTTAATCCGCATAATGTTGGAAGTCCTCACCAGTACAATAAGACTAGAAAAAGAAACAAAATGTATACTTATTGAAAAGGAAGAAATAAAACTGTCGTTATTTGCAGATGACAAGACTGGCTACAAAAATCCCAGAGAATCACCAAAAACTTCCTGGGACTAGTAAATGAGTTTAATATACTCATTAAACTTATGGGGCAGAAGTTAAAAACATGACTCAATTGTTTTCCTGTATAAAAGCAATGAATGATTGGGATTTGAAATTTTAAAAATACTATTTTACAATAATGCCATAAAATGAAATACTTAGGTATAAATATAGCATGTTCAGGATTTACATGTGAAAAACTACAAAACTGATGAAAGAAATCAGAACTCTTAATTGCTATCCATGTATCGTCTTTGCTGAATTTCCCTTTAAGTCTCTTGGTTTTTTGGGTTTTTTTTGAGATTTTAGTTTTTTTATTGCTGAGTTATAAGTTTTCTGTTTTAGTTTTTTTTTATTTTTATATTTTCCTTACAAGTTTTTTTTAGTCAGATACATGTTTTGCAAATACTTTTTCCCAGTCTATGACTTGTCTTCATTTTTCTAACAATTTTTTTCTCAGAGCAAAAGTTTTTAATTTTAAAAAAGTCTAACATTAATTTTCTCTTTCACTGATTGTTCTTAATGTGTTGTATCCCCAAAATCATCATCAAATCTGAGGTCATCCACATTTTCTCTTATCTTTTCTTCTAGAATATTTATATTTATGTGTTTTAGATACTAAAAAGAGGGCAAATCTAAACAATGCTAATGTGGATAGTGGAGAGCATGATGAGAGAGTCATATGAGAAGCAACGAAGCTATTCAATTTGTTAACTTTTATTTAAAGATAATACTTAAAGAAACATTAAAATGTTTTTGACAGAATTATTTTTTTAACAGAAAAGAGAACAAAGCTGTCTTTAACATAGCATAATTAGCCCAAATAGAGAAATAGAGTTTGGGTTATAATAAGAAAGTTTTTTAAATTTCAAACATTGGACAAGAATTTAGAAGTAGAACTAGTGGAGTTCATATTTTACACCTATTAAAGTCAACTTGGTCTATTAAGTTGTCAAGCCATTTCTCAAGGTTGTGACATATAGTTTCTTACCTTTAAAAGATGTTAACAAAACAACTTCCAAATCCTCTTTCAAATCTAATAATAAATATCTTTCTTGCACATACATATAAAACATATACATATAAAACATATACATATAAACATATACATATAAAACTAATGCATAACATGTATAATTTGAGCAAATAAAAAAATTAAGTATACTACAACTGAGTTGAGCAAAGTGGAAGTGGCTAACTGTGAGGGAATAGGAGGCACAACTTGGTGTGGGTGTGTTTGAAAACAGTATTGACGATGTAGAAACCCTGGTGACTAGATTTGACAAGGGAATTCCTCTGAGCCTTTACACTGGAAAAGCTATGGAGACAGCTGTGGGATTAGTTAATAAAGAGGTAATTAAACAACACAACATTGAATAGTAAAGGAAGGGACAGAAATTAAAATATATCTGTTAAGTTAATTCTTTTTTTAAAAAATATTTTATTTATTTATTTGACAGACAGAGATCACAAGTAGGCAGAGAGGCAGGCAGAGAGAGAGGAGGAAGCAGACTCCCCGAGGAGCAGAGAGCCTGATGTAGGGCTCAATCCTAGGACCCTGGGATCATGACCTGAGCCGTAGGCAGAGACTTTAACCCACTGAGCCACCCAGGTGCCCCAAGTTAATTCTTTTATCTCTTATATAGAAAATGGGAATAAAAGTCAATGTAAACTCCTTGAGACAATTCGGTAGTTGGGTAACAGTAACTTGAAAATGAAAACAGGTTACCTTGCAGCATGAGGATATCTGTGTGTCTTTTTCTTCTTTATACTTTTAAAATAGTTTTCTCATTTCCTACATTGTGGATATATTACTTTATATTCTAAGTAAAAATGCTAAAATACTTTGAAAAAAATACAAAAATGAGATTAAATTTATAGTGCAGATTCTTCCATTGGTGAAAACCAGGCATTTTGTCCATCTCTAAGTAACTCATAAGTGATAATGAAGCAGTGAACAATGACTCTTCTGAAAACAAAACAATTTATTAATGTGAGGGGCCATGTTGAGCTCTCACCAGTGCTTAGGTCCATTCTATAGCTTCAACTTAGAAGAAAATGTTGCAGTAGCATTTGGCCAGCTGATATTAATAAGTGCAGTTTGGTTCCTACTGAAGACTATCTAGCCAGTGGCTGACCTTAGTGGAAGGAGAAGCTGTGTACAGTCTCTATGCTGCTGGATGGAAAACCAATACCCCGTATGCTCAAGTCACTTAGCAGCTTCCTATCTTCTCAGTTAACAATAATGCTTCAGAACATTTCCATTTTCAACTCTTTTTTTCTTTTTTTGCCTTTTCTTTGTTTTTTTTTTTGGGGGGGGAGGGGTGTCACCACTTTTATTCCAATACGTTTCCTATTGTCTTTCTTGTCTTACTCCTACTCTTCTCCAAGTGTCCCTTTTGCTCCTTCTCCATATCTAATTCTCTCCTCTTCTTTTTTTAAATGGCATTCTGGAAAACACTAATTCATAGCAAAATTGCTTTAAATATGCAGTCTCTGATCTCTAATAAGTTACTCTTTTGCTCATTTTAATAACAGTTATAGAACATGTGTTAATCTTTCTAGGGCATCTGATCTTCCACTGATCTCCAAGGTTGCTATTGTTCACCAGATTAGCTAAGTACTGTGCCTTTGATTCTCATTGCTCCTTGAACACCTGTCCTAAATCTGTGCACTTGTTCCATAGGCATTGCCATCTGACATAAAGAAGGACCCTTCTTTAGTAAGATGTATACTGTTGGTTTTAAAGAGAAGAGGGTTTAAAGTTTCTAGCTTATTCTACTTCTCCAATTATGACAGCACCCTTCACCACCACACAGTACTACCACGAAAGAAAAGTGTTAATTGGATCGATCAAAGGACACTAATTAGACGGCTTTTTGTTGTGGTGTATCATTAGCTGGAGGGGAAGTCTATATGGGGGAGTAGGTGGCTTTTTCTCTCTGGAACTTTTTAATAAATGCGAAGTGATAAAGTAGCTTGGGCTCCTCCTTCTCATTTCTCAAAAACTCTCTTTCATCTTACTCTCGACATCTGTCTCTTTGTCTTTTTCTCTATCTCTTTCTCTGCCATGAGTCTGGAGAAATGTTACCTAGCTGGTCCTCTATGTAAGTGGTCAGGGTAAATTCTTTGAAGAAGGTTCCTACCATGTGCACTGTCCCACTTCTAACAATCTTTAAGTTTTTGGATGATACACTTTTTCCCTATATATCAAGGCAAGCTCTTTGCTGACCCCTCTCTGCTTGATGGAGACTAATATGATCTCAGGTTGCCTATCCTTGCTGCTGGGAGCAGACTGTCTGAGTGTGTGTGAAAAACATGAAAGGATGGGCCGTTCTAGAAGTGTGCTTTTGGACTTGAGGAGGAGGCTACCTTGTGTTTCAATAAAAAGAGATAACAATTTCTCCCAGTGTAGCTCATTAAATTTACACACTTGGTTTTAGAGGCCCCATCTAATAGTAACATACTCCTCATGAGCTGCAAAAGAGGGCTGACTGATGGGGACAAGAGAGTATTTGGGCTTTTCTGTGTCCGCTGGCCAAAATCCACCTTGGCACCATCCCGTTAACATCTAAGACCAAATCTAGGACAAAATCTAGGTTCTCCTTCATTTTCTTCCTCACACCCTCACTAACGTTTCATCATTGTAACTTCTGTTGTATTTTTTTTCTAAGATTTTATTTATTTATTTGACAGAGAGAAGGATCACAAGTAGGCAGAGAGGCAGGCAGAGAGAGAGTGGAGGAAGCAGGCTCCCTGCTGAGCAGAGAGCCCAATGCGGGACTCGATCCCAGGACCCTGAGATCATGACCTGAGCCGAAGGCAGCGGCTTAACCCACTGAGCCACCCAGGCGCCCTCTGTTGTATTTGAACTAACTGGAAAACAAGCAAACAAACAAACAAAAACAAAACAGAAATTTCCTTTAAGAAAAAGGATTTATGGGACGCCTGGGTGGCTCAGTTGGTTAAGCAGCTGCCTTCGGCTCAGGTCATGATCCCAGCATCTTGGGATCGAGTCCCACATCGGGCTCCTTGCTCAGCAGGGAGCCTGCTTCTCCCTCTGCTTCTGCCTGCCATTCTGTCTGCCTGTGCTCGCTCGCTCTCCCTCTCTCTCTCTGATAAATAAATAAAATCTTAAAAAAAAAAAGAAAAGAAAAGAAAAAGGATTTGTATTTCTGATGCATTATAAACATTGCAGTAAATCTGAAACTTCAGTTAACCAAAATTGTTACACCCTCAGCTTTTTTAGGGCAAAAACTCAAATGACCCAAAAAAGAAATAATAAACTAGATTGATATCAGGACTTTGGTAAAAAATGCAATTTTCAGAGTTTTACTTATATTCAGTAGAGTTTCAGTCTGATCTATGCCCATAAAATGAGGATTGATGTTTAGAATGATGTCCCTGAGGCATTGCGGATTCTGAATCATGAAAGATTCAATTACCTTCAATAAACTGAACTTAACTATCTCAGGATAGGTGATGAATACAAATTAGAAATATCATCAACAAGCAATGCTGAAACACAGAAGTTTTTTTGGTTAAGTATCAGGTAACTAGCATTTCTGATTTATTAGAAATTCTATTCTCTAAGCATCTCAGAAAACTGAAATTTACTGTATACCCTTTATTGTGGCTCAGCTCGCTGTGGTACAGCACTAATAATATCTGGGTTGTCTAGATTATCCTAGATAATAAATGACTACCCAAAGGTCCCAGATATTTTGAATTAATCCTGTTCCAACTCCTCTGCCACATTGTCTTTTGTTTGAACTCTTCAGTTAGCCTTTTAACATGGATCTTCTTTCTTCTATTGCCTTTCCCCCATATCAACCACCTGCACCACAGACATAATTTTTTTAAAACTGAATTAACTTCCTTCCAATTTATTTTAGAAGAGTCTACAAGACATGGTGTGATGTGATTTTATCTTCTTATTCAAGTGCAATTAATGCCATTGTCTCCCTTCTCACTATGATACTGACAAATTGGCTCACTACTCTTCTGAAACTATCCCTCAAAAAGAACCTAGAAATGAATCTTTGTATATATGAGGATTTAATATATAATGATGTCTCCAGTCAGTGGCAATAGGATTCATTATTCAATAAATGATCCTGACACAAATGGATAGGCATCTGGAGAAAAGCAAGGTTTAGGCTCTATTCTATATTATACACAATGTAAATTCCAGGTAAATTAAATATTTAAATGTAAAACTCATAAGACTACAAATGTTAAAAAAATTATCAGTATAAAAATAATAGTTACAATTATAAAGGAAAATGTAGTTGATTAAATGTATAATTAGGAAAGTCCCCAAACCAATATTTATAATGTAAGAATTAAATTTGCATGGAGAAATTCCCATAAATTAAGTCATTAGAGAAACAACAGATATAGGGAACATATTGTCTATGGAACATAGAAAATATAAGAAGTATTTAATGATTGATACGAAAGGAATAAACAACATGAAAGAAAAAGGACGAAGAGAAGGATATTAATAAGCATGTGACAGAAGTACAGATCCAAACTGCCAGCAACCATGAAGAGATGCTCAATCTTAGTGGTGAACAAGGAAGTCAAATCAAAGCAGTCTTAAAGTCACATTTACTTATCCAAGTATAAAGGGCCCATTCCTGTCCCTGTCAGGGACTCAATGAGAGGGTGCTCCCATTCATTGCTGGTAGAAATGCGATCTGTTGCAGCCATCTTTGAAAAACAATGGTAAATATTAATAAAGAATAAAACACATTTGACTAAACAATCAGATAAAAGTATTTTCCCCTCAAGGAGTTTTAAATCAGCTTTAAAATGTGTGCACTTCTGTGTGATTTCAGAATTGTTTATAGTGACAAAAACCTAGAAAAGGAATATATAACCCTATTTATAGAAGATGGAAGGAACAGAAAGAAAGTATGGAAGAAAACGTATATTAACAAGACAAGTTATGGGGCGCGGGGTGGCTCAGTTTTTAAGCATCTGCCTTTGGCTCAGGTCATGATCCCAGGGTCCTGGGATTGAGTCCGGCATCAGGCTCCCTGCTCAGCGGGAAGCCTACTTCTCCCTCTCCACTCCCCCTGCTTGAGTTCCCTCTCTTGCATCTCTCTCTCTCTCTCTCTGATAAATAAAATCTTTAAAAAACAAAAACAAAACAAAACAAAAACAAACAAACAAAAAACAAACAGAGCCAACAAGACAAGTTCTGGTGAAGGCAAGAGATAACAGAAAGAGAAAAGAGAAAAATGAAAAAAAAAAAAAACCTGGAACAAAGAAGACTGATTTTAAAATAATTCACATTTATGTGAAAGGGCAAGAGGTTATTTTGATAATTCAGAATCAAAAGAAAAAAGTCCTGGAAGCAGTTATAAAAAGTCTATTTTAAGGGTGGGTTGGAGAACTCAGTAATTTAAGCCTCTGACTCTCGGTTTCAGCTTAGGTCATAATCTCAGGGATCATGAGCTCAAGCCCCATGCTGGGCTTCATGCTCAGCTTGGAGTCCGCTTGTCTCTCTCCTTTACCATCGCTCTCCCTCTCTCACGCTCTCTTCTTCTTTCTTTCAAATAAATACATAAATAAAATAATTTGTAAAAGTCTATTTTAAAAATATATTGTCACTATTATCTAATCATACATGTAAAATAGGTGCATTTTGATGTAAAATTTTTTCTTGAGAAAGTTGATTTTAAAAGAAACAAAATTTGGGATGTCTAGGTGGCTTGCTTGGTTAAGGGTCAGAATCCCAGGGTCCTGGGATGGAGCCCCAAGCAGGGAGCCTGTTGCTCCCTCTCCCTCTGACTGCCATTCCCCATGCTCATGCTCTCTCACTCTCTTTCTCTCAAACAAATAAATAAAATACTAATAAAAAAAAAGGAAACAAGCAAAATTCATCCCTTAGGTAGTATTTGCCACATGACACTTGTTTTCCTGGCATTCTGTAGCTCAGAACACTCCATTTTGTTTTGCATGGCTAGCTCCTTTCCTTCCAAATACCCTTTTTCTAAGTGTCACACCATCCCGATTTTCTTTTTGTTTTTCCTTCTTCTTAGCATTTAACACACTAATCATTGACAATTTCTTTGTTTCATCTCTGTCTCCACCACAAATGTGAGTTCGGTGAGCCTAGTCTGTCTCGTTCACCATGCAGTGTCATTTCAGAGCTCCAGAGCTGCCTAAAGTAGTTGCTCAGTGCATATTTGTCCAATTAAAGAGTAAACATTTTTCATCCTTTTTTGCATCTACAGATCTCTTATTACTCTTTCAACGATACAACACTTTATGTGGCAGGATATAGGAGTCACTTTGACAGAGAACAGAATTTATTAAGTTTATAATCCATCCCAACCACTGGGCTAGTGTTTATAAGTTATATCTAAGTTAAAGTCTCCCATGATCCATATCATGATCCCCACACTGTGATAACAAAAGAGGGTTAATTTCACCAACTGAATTACTAACCAGTGGAGACAAAATTTGGAATAATGTCTGTTTGCTTTCCCAATCTACCTGGAAACAAAAAGGAAGAGAGGAAGTAAATGGAAATGATCACTTATTAGCTCCTGCTCTGTGTCATGCACCTTATTCAGTATTCACATGCACTGACTCATTTAACGCACACAGAAAACCTTGTAATATTTATTTTATTTTGAAAATAAGTTTATTGATGATAATTGGGGTTAAATAATTTACCTAACCCCCCAGTCATAGTATTTGCCAGAGTGAGGACTGAAACACATCATATGCACATCAAATGTTCTGTGTAATGTGCCACCCTTTTTTTCTTTTTTTTTTAATTGGAGATTTATTTATTCACTCGAGAGAGAGAGCATGAGCAGGAAGGGCAGAGGGATAGGGAGACAAAGGATCTCAAGCGGATTCCACAATGAGTGCACAGGACATAACCTTAGGGCTCTATCTCACAACCTTGAGATCAGGACCTGAGCTGAAACCAAGAAGGGATACTTAACTGACTGGACCACCGAGGTGCCCCATGTACCGCCCTTCTTTAAATCTTATAATCTACTCTAAATTTATAAGTTCATGAAAGTCATTATCTTGAATTTCACTTGAATCTAAACTTTCTTGAAGTGTCATTAGCCTTCTACTGATACGACCATTGATGATTTACTCACCCCCTATAAGCTTCAGTTTTTTCATAGATAAATGTTGATAATATTATCTACTGTATAAGATTGTTTTAAGGATTATGGGTTAATGCTATTGGAACCATTTCTATGTTGAAGTGCTCGATGCATGCTAACAATTAGGTACTGCTCTTAAAACTGTTTTGTGGTACCTGAAACTCAAAAAGTTAAGTGACCTGTATGGAACATAGATTTTTTAAAAAAAATAAAAATTAAAAAGAACTGATGGAAAAAAACTTGAATTTCTTGTATCTTACTATAAATTCCATGCTCTTTCTCACTACCGCATACAGAGGAGCCTACTGGAACAAATATATTACTTGACTAGTGTACATAGTATTTGGATGGTTAAAAGTGAGTTTGTCTTTGTTCATATCATAGCCTCCAAACTCCCTTTTGCTCTACCAGTGAAAGAAAAATAAAAGGGAAGTGCTAATTCTGTGTTCAACAGTATTTGGGGGGTTAAAAAAGTGAAAGCTTCCAATAGTGAGTGTGGCATGCCCTGGGATATTTCACTATTATCAAATCTGTCAGAGCTCATTCTGCTTCACAAAGGTCACTGATGTAGACTCTGTGTTTGTAGTGATTGACAATTGTAGGTATTAAGAACCTGGGGTTATGGACCTCTCTGATCAGGGTTGCTGTAAACAAGTCTTGACAATCTGGGCCGTTTGACAGTGTGCAGGCAGAGGGTCAAGCAGAGCATCTGGGCCTTAATTACTTGTGTTCGCCAAACTTCAAATGACATTTGATACTCATTTTATTCAATCAAAGATCCAAAATATGTTTTTCTTAAAAAAACAAAACAAAACAAAAAAACCAAACTTTTCATGGCAAGCCGTGTTTACTAAAACAAAGACACATTGTATTTCCTCTGTTGTACCAACTCATGAGGTTAATATTGTTCCTTCCACAATATAGAAGCTTTTTATAAAATGACAAATGTGGGATTTGTCTTGGTTGGATCTGATCCTTGAGGGACAATAAGAATATTATTAAAACGTGATTCAAGTTGTGTATTCACAAGAGCATACACAATCCACTGGTGTTGATTGATTTAAAACTTGAGAACACTTCATTTACTTCACTTTCTCCAAATCCAGCTTTATTTAAAAATACTTTTTGTCAATTAAAAATAAAGACTAACTCGTAAATCATCTTGGATAGGTTCATTAACTTAAATATACCTATTGCCAGAGTTCTCACTCTCCTTGATCTTTCCAAATTTTTTTGTAAAAAAATCAGAAAGAGAAGCTATTTTGTCACATGGAATGTTGGGAAGATCATGTATTTTGTGTTGTTTGTAGTCAGTCCTCTCTTTGAGTTCATGGTAATGCATAGAAGTCAGAACCTGCTCTGGTTTATGGAATCTTAGGAGACCCTACTGATCTAATAAGGTTTGCTAATATCTTGAAAAGATGCCATGTAAAACATCACACTCTGCAGTCCTCTCCAATACCATAATATTCTACATTTTGTACTGTGGTAGGCTATATATGATCCCCGAATAAGTGACATGGCTCTAAATGATATCCGCATTCTAATGTCCAGAACCTGTCAGCATGCTATTTTATAAGGGACATTGCACATGGGATTAAGAAAATGAAGTGGGGAGATTATCCTGAATTATCCCTCCAGGTCCAATATAATCACAAGGATTCTTGTAAGAGGTAAATGGGAGGTTCTAGGTTAGGGAAAAAAAATAGATATAAATGTCAAATCATTGATTCTAATGAGGTATTTTGGAGGTGGAGGAAATGACCATGATCCTAGTAATGCGGGCCAACTCTAAATACTGGAAAAGGCAAGAAAACAGATTTCTCTCCCAAAGCCTCCAGAAGTAACATAGTCTTCCTGATTCCTTGACTTTCTGACCCCAGAACTGGAATTAAAAATAATTTGCTTTGCTGAAGTCACTAAGTTTGTGGTAATTTGCCACAGCAACAATAGTAAATGAATACACCTAACATGCAATGAAGATATTATTACAAAATATGTGAATCCTGAATCCACCCATGAGCCATCCTTCTCATTATGGATTCTTCTCATTTGGGGAGTTTATCTCTTTCATGTGGGTTTTTGACGCCTATAAGATCATGGCTATATATGGGTAAATATGCTTTTCATGGCAAGAAATAGAAAACCCTAACTCATTAGATTCAAAGTGAAAATGAACTAGAAAAAAAAAAAAAAGTAAATCTAGGGTTAAGGCAAAACCAGGGCTGCTCCAGGAGATTTTCCAACATGGATTTATGGTTACACAGCAGGAGTATTCAAGTGAGCATGAACTGGGCTGTACTAACTCAGTTTCTAGGTCTTTCATATCAAAATGTTTAAACTCCTGATTTACCTAAGTTGGGTCAGATATGCCCCGTCTGGATCTCTCAGTCATGACTGAGACCAAAAAAAAACAAAACAAAACAAAACAAAACAAAAAAAAAAAAAACAAAAAAAACAACCATAGAGAAACAATATGGTGGCTGAAGGTTTTCTCCTTTGCGTGCAGACTATTTCCAGAGAAGGGGGATCCATGCGAGCCCAACAGTGACCCTGAGAACTGACTGCTCATGGAGCTTGCAATATTATGGGTATTGCTAAATACATTTGTTTCTTTCCTGAGAAATGGGTTGCAAGGAAAGGCAGGAAAAATTCCAGAATTAGCTCAACTGCAAAAGGAATACAAATTATGACCTGGTAGCTAAATAAGAAAACACTGAAAGTCACAAAACACTGCCTAAGAAATAAAAAAATTTATAAATAAATATAAATATAAAGGAAATAAAAGAAAAGAAATATGTGAACTTCAGTTCTTAATATATAAACTTAATATATAAACTTAATATATGAACTTCTTAATATATAAAATGAGAATAATAATACTATGAAGCATTGTTGGAATTAGAGCCCTATGTGAAAGTGCCTGCTACCTAGCAAGGATTCAATAAGCATTGGATATATTTTCCCTTTCTTCGGTATAAACCAGAGTAAGTCAGAGTTTGTATATAGAAAGAAAGCATACATGCTGGATAAAAAGGATGGAAGAGTTTCCTTGAAAGACCAATTTGTTCGTAAATTACTCTGTTTTTGATACAAATCTCTTTCCCTTTCCTAAAAATATATTTAAAATAATAAATAATCTATATACTGAGGAGTATATATGTTTATCTGTAGGGGTTGCCTGTTTTTAAAAATCACACTGGTGATTAACAAGCTATTTAAGTATGTCCTTTGTAGTTACTGTCTTGCTCTTTCACGTTTTTAAGGAAACTCCATTTACACAAATACATGAAAAGCGCAGCATCTATGACAGTATCCCCGGAAAAAATGCATTGAAAATAGGGGAGATGAAGGTGAGAGGGTGAAGAGTGATTGAAAGAGGTGTGGTGTTTCAGAGAGCTAGTGTGCTCAGCACAGTCAGTTTTGGGTAATTGTACAGATTATCTCAAGAGGGTAACCTTTGAGTGGGAGGTGCCTCAGCCCTGCAGGGGCAGGGCAATGTGGAGGTCACAGACAGTGTCTGGAGTCAGGCTGCCTGGTTGCAGATCTCTGATGCGATGTTCTCGCTGGATGATCTCAAGGAAGCTTATTAATCTCCTGGTGTCTCTGTTTCCTCTTTGGTGAGAGGTCATAGTTCCTTCTTTGTAGATCTATTTATGCAGATTAAAAAACTAAATATTCTAGGCACTTAGAACACACATAGCGTATGTATGTGTGGCATAAGCACTTGATTTAAAAAGTAACATTTTTTTAAAATGTTGATATTTAGAGTTATAATTATCATTAAGATGCATCCTACTGCAGTAATTTAGCATGCTCAAGTCTATTTTTAGCAGCTAATGATCCTACTATAACGTGCATATGAAAAATAATATATGTAGTTCTGGATCCATTTCTTTCTCCCCCGTGGCCAGCCCGATCTTTGCAAAATAATAGGTGTTCCTTGTGTATTTTCTTGAGCTGAATTCAGAATGTTTGAATCACCAATAAAGGGGAGCATGTGAACTGACAATTAATAATCTCACCAACTTCAAACACCTATAAAATCCTAGTTTCCTCTTATATAAGCAGAAAACAAGCTAACCTCCTTACAGGGTTCGAAAGAGGGTTTGCATAATGGCACACCCTTCAGTTGCTGTTGTTGTACTAGACGTCCTATAGGATGGAGTAAGGCTAGTGGATGGTAGATTAATTCTAATGAACTGAATAAAAGAGAAACTCAAAACTCTCAAATGATGCCACCAGTTTTGTGATCTGCATGTGGTATACATCTTTGAAAATATGAAAATATGTGGAGATAATCTTGAGATTGTTTAGATGCTCATTGAACGAAGTTCAAAGAAACTCACAAACTGCTCTAAGAGACACATGGGACATGGAGTGTTAAGTATGTTTTCATCGGCTCTATTTTTCCCTTCGGATTCTTCAATGAGGTCTTTCCCTCACTATCAGAGAGAGTCCCAGTCTTTGTTGCTGCCCTGAGGACCAAACATGCCTTGTAATATCAAATGAAACTTAACTGCGTACTTCATTTGCGGAAATGAGCTCACTGAGAAATGTACAGGCTTACCTCCACCCTATGGGTGTCTGACTAGTATACTCACTCACCCCATTGGCCTGAAACAGACTCTGAAATAAATGTGAAAAATACCTTAAGTCACTAAATTAAGAGTAATTAATGATAAGTTGGGAAAAATTAAAAAGTGAAATAATTTTTATGATAGAAATCAAGTTAAATATTTATAAAAAGTATTTTATATCCCTTTGCATTTTATCATACAGTGAATAAAATACATAGAAAGTATAATAAATAATTAAATTTTATGATTTTTACCTTTTACTCATGTGAGTCTATAAAAACAGGTAGATACAAGTTTATCTTCAAACAGAATGTCAGGAAAAACAACTTACTGTTTCCTTTTAGAGAAACAAACCTAGTTTTCAAGGCTCACGCAACTTATATGCATGTTTAAGTAACAGGTCTCAATAAATTTGAATTCTCAAGGTTCTCAGCAGTCAGCAAACTAGTTGATTAGTGATAGAAGGTAATGCAAATTGACTTAAGTATCCTCTTAGCAATTCCAACATACAAATACTTCTGGCATATACATAATCTATAATAATCTCTGGTCCTACTTTTAGAGTTAGTTCTTATAAAGAAGATATTTAATTTTAATGAAAAATTTTAGGGGCACCTGGGTGGCTCAGTCATTAAGCATCTGCCTTTGGTTCAAGTCTTGATCCCAGGGTCCTGGGATCAAGCCCCATATCAGGCTCCCTGCTCCATTGGCAGCTTGCTTCTCCCTCTCCCACTCCCCCTGCTTATAAATAAATAAAATCTTTAAAAAAAACTTTATAAATTAATAAAATATAAACACCGATACCATATTTCTTTTGTAATAGTAATTCAAAGTTTAGGAGATACTTGGAGGTGGTTGGGTGATATTTTATTGAGTGGGCTTTTTTTAGGGAATGATACATTAGTCTTTCCAGTACTTAAAATTTACTCTCCAATTTTGATGAATTCGATCTAAATTACACATGGAAGACTAAAAGCAGTTTATGTTCTCCTGTCCATCCTCTCCACTTTTTCTTTCCCTAGTTATTCCTTCTCTCCCTCCTTCCTTCCTTTTTCTCCTTCTTTCCTCTCTCCTCTCTCCCTCCTTCTTTTTTTTTCCTTTTCTTCCTTTGCTCCTTCAGTTCTTCCTTTTTTCTTTCCCCACTAAACACTGACTATATACAAACATTGTTCAAAAGCCCAAAGGTATATATAATTATCACTTAGCTCTTGGCTTTAAACAGCTCATACTCAAGAAATAATAATGTGAATTAATTGAATTTAATTTTAACTACTTAATTTTAAAAACCTTGGGTTTTCATTTCAAACATATTCTGACTATAAAATGATAACATAACTAAAAGTAATACACATCTCAACCTAACAAATGGGAGAAAATATTTGCAAATCATATATCCAATAAGGGTTGGTATCCAAAATACATAAAACAAAAACTCCTGCAACTCAGGGCTCCTAGGTGGCTCAGTTGTTTAGTAATGCGACTCTTGATTTCGGCTCTGGCAGTGATCTCACAGTGGGGTCATCAAGCCCTGCCATCTCATCCCTCATCCCTGCTAGGCTCTGGGCATAGAGCCTGCTTATGATTCTCTCTCTCCCTCGTCCTCTGCCCTTCTTCCCCAACTTGCATGCTCTCTCTCTCTCTAAAACAAAAACAAACAAAAAAACAACTCAATTAAACAATGGGCAGATGATTTAAATAGACATTTTTGTAAAGAAGTCCAAAAGGGATATAAAGAGATGCTCAACCTCACTTACTATCAGGAAAATGCAAATCAAAACCACAGTGAGATGTCACTTCACATCTGTTAAAATGGCTTCTATCAAAAAGACAAGAATTAGCAATGTTGCCAAGAATATGGAGAAAAGGGAACCCTTGTACACAGTTGGTAGGAATGTAAATTGGTACAGCCACTTTGGAAAACAGTATAAAGTTTCCTCAAAAAACTAAAAATAGAAATGCCAAATGATCCAACAATTCCACTTCTAGGTATTTATCTGAAGAAAACAAAAACACTAATTCAAAAAGATATATGCATCCCTATATTTGTTTCATCATTATTTACAATAGCCAAAAGCCATAAAAAAAGAAGGAAATCTTTTCACTTGCAAGTGAATGGATCTTGAGGGTGTCATGCTAAGTAAAATCAGTTAGATAAAGACAAATACCATATAATGAACAAACAAAACAAAATACAATATAAAACTCATAGATACAGAAAACTTACTGGTAATTGCCAGAGGGGAGGAGACTAGAAGGTGGGTAAAATGGGTGACGGGAGTCAACAGATACAAACTTCCAGTCACAAAATAAACAAGTCATTGGGATGTAATGATCACTGTCAGTAATATTGTAGGCATTGTTATAAGTTGCTAAAGGAGTAAATTTTTAAATTTCTTACCATAAGAAAATAATTTTATAACTTTGGTGACCAATGGTAACCAGATTTAGATTGATGATGATTTTGTGGTGTGTATAAATGTCAAATCATTCTATTGTACACCTGAAACTAGCATAATGTTATATGTTGATTACACGTCCATAAGAAAGAAAAAGAGAAAGATGTGGACAGTATCCTTTTTATCTTCTAAATGGTAAAAATTTATTTAGTTCACTTTAATAAGGATAGTGAGAAAAATCAAGCTTAAATCAGAATTTCTCCTTCTCTCCCATGCTTCTGGAGTAAAAGAGAAAAAGAAAACAATTTCTTTGTTTATTTCTATACCTAATTCAAAAAAAAAAAAAAAAGAAACAGAAAAGAGACAAGGTTTCTGTATGGCTGTAGGTTCTACTAACAAGGTCTGATTTTTTTTTTTAAATTTTCCCACCTAATTAATATTCATTTTTGACGAGTAGAAATCAGCTTACTTATTTTAAGTAAAAATAAAGGGCACTGCTATTTGTAACTAATTGCTAATTGAGCAATTACTTTATCATGTGGCACTGGTAAAAACCATTACTTAAGGTTTTCAGCAACTTCTGATTTTAACTTAATAATCATTTAAATCGAAATTATTTAGTAAATTAAGCATTTCTTTACCAGGCGCTCTTTATACTTCAAGTAATTTCTAATTATGCTACCTAATGAAGTAATTATATCATTAGTTAGAAATTTGTCAGGGTAGTAAGTCTTTTTTAAAAGAATAATAAAATGTGGTGATGCTGCTTCTATAAAAAGTAAAAAAAAAAAAAAAATAGGTCATTAAAAATACTGGCCCAAATGTATGTCTACTTTTAGCCCATGGAGAGGAAATTCAAAAGAATCTTGCCCCTACCTTTGTCTGGTACTGATTCACGGTAGATTAACCAGAAGGTTAAATGGGATCAAACACTTAGTCCTCTACTCTACTCTCATTTTCAGTTTCCCAGCCCCACGCTGCAGGTACCTTGCAGAATCAGAATTGATTGGCCTAGGCACATGGCTTGACCTGTCAGTTCTTTTACCAGGAACCTTTGGAAATCATTCAATCACTTGTGCAAGGGATCAAAAACCTGCCAGTGCTCACCACACCTGAGTTTAGTGCAGAGGAAGCTATTGCAAGTTTGCTAAGGCTCTTCCTAATTATTAAGAATTTCCAGCAAATAGAAATATGCCATGGCAAACTGCACTTAGGAGGCACTGAACAAAAGGGATCTGAAAATGGAGAGAACTTTCAACCAATTTACTCTGCTAAAGAAAATGTTGTGTTAGTCTGCACAGAAAATTGGCTATCCGTACTCCTCTTAGTCCCTGTCCTATAAATGCTGCCAGTTCATTTAGCTCATCAGCCAAAGCTGAATTAAAAGCCACCATCATTTCTGCTCTCACTTGTGCTTTTTCCAGTATCATTATTACATAGCAGTGCTTCTGCTAGGGGGTTCACTAAACTTGGCAAATGGATTCTTAGATTGTGCATACTCATTAGCTAAACTGACTCATTTTGTAAATTTTGACGTGTTTTGTCTCTGGACTCATGATTTCTATTCTTTAATAGAATAAAATGTACCTATGAAAATTTTCTATTAAAATGTCAATTAGAATAGAATAGAATGGAATAGAATAGAATAGCAATAGAACATACCATTCATGATATTTCAAAAATATACCAAAATTTCTACTTCTATTAAGAAAAGCCTATAGTAATAGACCCCAAAATATGATAGCAACTAACTAATATTATGCAGATCATCTCTAAAATGTACAGAAAAATCAAGCTATATTCTCAGTAATTTTTCCGATTGAGGTAAAGAGATCCAGAAGAGACATATAATAATGCCGTATTGGCAGAGCACTGTATAAAGAGATTTTGGTACGTCCATATCTGTGATATACATTGGGATGAAGGCTTTAAGAAGCAAATTATGTAAATTAATTAAGCAAATTAAGACCATAAGCACTGGAGTTTGATAAGCAATCCTACTGAAGAGATCTTTAGATTGCTTTTGTAAAATTGTTTTATATGATGCGTTTTAGCCACTTATGATTTTATATTTAAAATCATTTGATTCAAGTGATGATGCTCTGTTATTTGGTGATTACTGGTAGTAAGATCCACTTCCGTTTTTTATTTGGCTCTACTATATTTAAGTTAATGAATTAATTCAAAATTTTGTATTGGTATGCCTAAAGTCTTCTAAGCACTGAGTATATTCTGATTTAAATTGGAATACATTTCTCTTCTCATTCTAATGAAGAGAAATAATTAAGAATATAAATACAAAGAGGTACATATTGTGAGATTGTGACCAGAGCCACTAAGGAAATACAACAGAATAATGTGAGCGTCTGCATAGCAGACTAGTTCCGCTAATGTGCTCAGGAGAGGTAAATTCCAAGCTCTCACCTGAAATGTAGGAGCAACCAGACAAAGATCTGAGAGAAGCATTAAAATCAAGGGGGAAAACAAATGCAACGATCTTTTCGCAAAGTAACAAGAACGGACTTGCCATATTCGAGGAACTGATAGAGAACACAGGTAACCAAAACCAAGTGAATAAAGAACATGGTTGGATGAGGGTGGATATGAGGGGGCAGAGGTAGAGAGGGGTCCGGAGAATGAAGAATAAGTAGAAACAAATATCATGCCTGAAGAGATGTCAGTCTGGATCCTACATTCTATTAGTCAAGTATACTTGTTTCTGTTTAGGCCTATGAACCAATCCAGTTAGGTTTCATGGAATGTTAATATATGAAAAAGACATTCCTCTCCTTCATTCTTAGGGGTAAACCTGAAGGAAAATAAATAAATAAAATAAGACCTCTTTGAGGGCTGGAAATTGATGTCTGTAATAGCAGGAGAATGATAGGGCCGTCAGAAGGATGGTCTGTTCGGATGGGAGAAGTCGGGGGCCTGCTGTCTCATTATGTGCCTTAGTTATGTGTTTGACTAGCAACAAGTCCTTTCTCGTGTGTTCTGAAGTTTGAAAAGAATACACAAGTATGTTTAATTTTAGTTGCCCCCCAGAGTGCCGGTAAACGTTGTAGCAGAAATTCATTTATTTGGACATTATAAAAGGGACAAGTGAAAAGTTGCCTGGATTGAATTTCTGTGCTTTTATTTTTTTAAAACCACTTTCTTACATTTTTACTTTTTTCTCCTGTACAATGCCATGACAGTTCAAGCAAACACTAGGAGGAGGAAAAGAAATATTTTTAAGAGGAAAGCTTATTGATGCTTTCCTAAGGCCTTTTAAATATTAAGGTCAGGGAGTAATTTAATTCTTTGATATTTCTTAAGAGGAATCATACTTGAAACATAATAGTAAATGATGACTTCCCCCCCAAAAATTAAAGATATTTTTATTTTGTGTTTTGGGAGAGCCACACCAACAGCCCCCAGACAAGTCCCCAGATACAGTATAGGCTCATCTCTGTTCTGACTTCTGAGAGGCTTTTTCATCATTAGCTGTCTTTTTTTTTTTTCCCCTTTCTATTATGACTTCACTGTTGTACCACACCAATACTGGGGGGGGGGGGCTGGAACTGCTCTTACCTCTGGAGCAGAGATAAAGGAAAAGCTGCCACTTTGCTCCATAGACTCCCTACTCAATCTGCCAATTTGCAGAAGTGGGTTACCAGTTTCGTTGCTAATGATGAGATCAGAAGATGCTATAGCTGTTCTCACTCCAGCAAGCAATAGCTATACCCTATCAAGGACATGATTTTCTTGAATTTTTCTAAAGGATCAAACTGTTAGTACTACTGCTAAATGTCAATATCAGAGAAGACTTTTGAAAAACTGTAGGGTGCATTCTTCTCCACCACCCTAAAGGGAGCAGTTCCACCCATCTACAATTAAAAAGAAAAATACAGGACTTTGCAAGTCTGTGAAAATACTCTACACAAATGATTTGATTAAACTGTTCCCTTTTGATACTATCTGAAAGTAGCACTTGCTTTTCATAAGCATTTACCAGTTTTTAAGTTTAGCTCTTCCATGCTTTTCAAAAAAGCCCCTGGTGGCCATCAATTCTAGAAAAAAAAAAAAAAAAAAAAAAAAAAAAAGAAGAAAGAAAAGAAAAGAAAATTGATATTAGGAATTGACTTGACCCTCTTTACAACAGATATCTTTTGTTTTTCAGATTTATTAAAGTTGTACATCAGGGTGATTTGATACACATACATATTCTGAAAAAGATTCCCACAATAGAATTAACACATCCATTACTACACAGATTTCCATTACTACACATATTTACCTTCTCTGTGTGTGTATATGTGTGTGAACACTGAAGTTCCACTCTCTTAGCAAATTTTAATAATGAAATACAATGTTATCAACTATCATCACCATACTACATGTTAGATCTTCAGACTTTATTCATCTAATGGCTGAACATTTCCAAACTTTTTCCAGACTCTCCCGCTTTTCCCCATCCCCCAGTCCCTGACGACAACCACTCTATTCTCTTTCTATGAGTCTTATTTTTTAAATTGTTAAATGACATATATAAATGACACCATGAAATATTTGTGTTTCTCTGCTGGCTTATTTTGCTTAGTATAGTGTCCTCCCATTTTATCCATGTTGTCTCAAATGGCAGGATTTCTTTCCTTTTCAGGGCAGAATAATATTCAGTGTGTGTGTATGTGTACCACATTTTCTTTATCCATTCTTCCATCGGTGTAATAATAAGTTGTTTCTATGTCATGGCTATTGTGAATAATGCTGCCGTGAATATGGGTGTACAGATATATCTTTTTTTTAGAGTCGGTTCTCTTTTTTAATAAATTTTCTCTTTTGAGATAAAATTTACACACAATAAAACACAAATGTTAGGTGTGCATTTGCTACATTTTTGCCAAGGATAGAGCAGTCACCCAAACCCCTATCAAGATGAGAAACATTGCCATCATTCTAGAAAGTTCTCTCCTGCCTCTTCCCAGGCAGTTTTTCCCATCCCACCCCCAGAGGTGACCTTGATTCTGATTTTTTTTTCCACTATAAATTAGTTTTTGTGGATAGTTTGAATGGAATCATGTAGTATGTTTTTTTGTGTGTGTGGCTGGTTTCTTTTTTGCTCAGCCTAATGTTTTTGACACCCAAGTTATAATCAGTAACTTCCTTTTTATTAAGTCAAATATTATCCTACTGTATGAACAGATGACACATGGTCCATTACCTTGTTCATGAACACCTGAGCTCCTACCAGGTTGGAGCTAGGAGGAATAAATTTGCTGTGAATATCTTTCATCACATCTTTTTGAGAACGTATATTTTACTTCCATCACATGTCTTTTTTTTAATTATTTTTATTCACATATAATGTATTATTAGCCTCAGGGGTACAGGTCTGTGAATCATCTAGCTTACACATTTCACAGCACTCACCATAGCACGGACATTGCAGATATCTTTTTGAGATCCCAATTTTGTTCTTTTCGGATACATACCCAGAAATGGGATTGCTGGGTCATATGGTAGTTGTTTTTGTTTTTGTTTTGTTTTGTTTTATTTGTTGTTGTTGTTGTTTTTGAGGGAGCTCCACAATGTTTTCCATAATGTTTACATCAGCTCATATTCACAATAAGAGTATATGGTTCCATAAGAGCAAAGGGTTCCTTTTCTTCTACGTGCTCGCCAGCATCTATAATCTCTTTTCTTTTTGATTGTAGCTATTCTAACAGGTGTGAGGTGCACCTTATTGTGGCTGTGATTTACATTTTTCTGACAGTTAGTAATATTGTGCACTCCTTCATGTGCCTGTTGACTATTTGGTTGTCTTCTTTGGGAAAATGTCTTCTAAGTACCTCTGCTATGTACTGCACACATATAACTACATGCCAAACAACACACACAGTGATTCTATCTGAAAGAAATGAGGAAACCAGCTGAATGACTCCTGCACATGGGGAGACCAAGGATGTATCTACACTGAAACCAGTAGAAAAGGCTGAGACAGACTCTCACCATAAACCTCACCCTGGCACAATGCCATACAATATAGTGAGAGGGAAGCCCAAATCCCAGCTTCTCCCTAGAATTCATGTATTTTTAAAGGCATCAGTAAGAAAGAACAAAGAATCTGAATCCCTCAGATGTTTTTTTTGTTTTGTTTTGTTTTTATCCAGCTGCCTCCTGAGTGACTCATCTCTATTTGAAAACAACAGGCAAATCAAACTCAACAGATCTAAAACCTAACTCCTAAAATTCTTCTCTTTGTGAATGATTCCACCACCCACACAATCCCTATCTCCCACCAAACATTGACAGTGACTTTAGATTCTTCCCTCACTTCTAATCCATATATAGACAATCATTATAGTCTAATTATTTCATCAACATATTCCCTAATTTCCATCCCCTTTGCTAAAACTGTGGGTTAGGACCTTAGCACCTCTTGCCTGAACCTTTTTTTGGGAGGCCTGTCTGGTCTTCCTATTGATAAACATGGTTCTTTTGAAGACAAACCAGGTGCTGAGGATTCAACAGCAAAGCCAAGTCTTTGCCATCAAGGAGCTACAGCCTGAGAAGTAGTGGCTGTGGTGGAGGAAGGAGAGAGTCACAATAATGTAAATGTGTCATCATCTAGTGGAGTGATGAGTACAAAGGATGCATTCACTGCCCAAGAGTAGATCACCCAAACCTGTGTATTCTCAATAATTCTTGCTTGCATTCACCAGAGTGGGGAGGAACAAAAAACAAACAAACAAACAAACAAACAAACAAAAAACCACTCTCCAATACTTTACCCATTGTTTAAATCTCAGGTTGACACTGCCTGTAACTTTCTGAAAGAAGCAGGATTACGCATCAGTTATGAGTATGGACTAAGATGGCCTAGTGCCTCTGTTGCATAGTCCAGCTTTAATGCTTATCAGTTGTGTGTCCTTAAACAAAGTACTTAACTGTTTTGTTTCTTCCAGTATAAAATGGAGTGAACAGTGTGCCCTCATGGTGTTAATGAGAAATAAACAATTTCACATATACACATTTTTTAGATCAGGGCTATGGAAGGGCTTGATTTTAGTGTCACCACAAATCTCCTAAGAGAAATTAATGCTTCTTTTTTATGGGATTATGAAGTAAAAATTAAACAGAATTCAGTGGATTAGAACCTATATTCATTCTTCCCTTACTTTAACTATCAAAGGCCTACTCATCTTTCCAGACTCTAATTATCATTGGAAATTAGAGTTAGAGACTAGAATTAGATCGACATTGGTTTGATTCTGAGATATAATATACACTAGGTATGTGGTCCTGAGTAATTTACTTTTCCTGAGTTTGTTACCTTATCTCTGTAGATAACATTACTTAGCTCATATAGGATTGTAGGAAACAAGATAATTTGATAAAGATACTGGCCTCAGTTAATTTCTACAAAGGTAAAACTAGGTAGACTTTGTGTACATTTCTACCTTATCTATCTTGACTATGTTATTATGTTTAATCATTAAGTTTTTATTCACCAAATGAATCATTAAGCGTGTCTTTGCTTTGTCACTTTCCCTTTACACATGTAGGTTCCTTTTGGATGAATATTTTCTTTTATTTCATCTTCAAAACATAGCTAGTTTTTGCATGTAGTAGGCAGTCAGTTAGTACTTAATGAATGAATGAAGACATACAGATGTAAAAATATGGGATAATGTATATTTTTCATTGCTCCCCTGCTATTTCTGTGAAAAAGAAGTCCACTCTTATTATAACCAAATATTGATAAGATTTGAGAGAGTCTCCAGAACCTGATGAGGTTTGAAATCTTATTTTTATAAGGAGCCCAGAAGCCACCTCATATGTTTTTTTCACATAATAAAGGAAAAAGGAACTTGACTTCAGTTATTTATTTATTTATTTATTGAAATACCTGTAAAATAAAAGAGAGGAGCAATGGAGAAGAAAAATGTATCTTGGTTGATATCATGACAATAATGTGACTTTGGAAAAAAGGACATATATTTTCTAATTAGGAAAATTTTGAAGTTGAGAATTGTTAACTCTGTGATGCTAAACCAATTTGAGTAAGTTCTAAACACAAAATCTTGGACTGCTGTGTGGAAAACAAAGCTAGTAGAATGTAATGAATGGGCCAAAGTGTGCATACAGTTTAGCGCCTGAGCCCTATGGGAGATCATCATAAATGACCAATGACTGGCAACTCAGTTAAGAGGTGAAAGAGGATCAGTCACAGAGCAGATAGTAATTTCATAGATCTTCCTAGAGAACTTGCCCAGTTAGAAAGAAAAGAAAGAGAAGGAATATGGACCCATTGTCTCCTGGCAGTTGATGGACCCTCAACCAGTAGCCCTGATAAATTCTTTGTTATGCTATTTAAGGGAGCATCATTAAAAGGTTGTTAAAAAAAAAAAAAAGTACTATTAATTCTAGGACCAAATGACTTTGTACATCATCAGAGTCAGTTTATGAATCAAAACCTGAAGCATGAAACTCTTTACCTTACTGAGATTCTTAATAATTTCTCCTAAACCCTCTCTTTTTTTTTAAGATTTTATTTATTTATTTGACAGAGATCACAAGTAGGCAGAGAGGCAGAGAGAGGTGGGGGAAGCAGGCCTCCTGCCGAGCGGAGAGCCTGAAGCGGGGCTCGATCCCAGGACCCAGAGATCAGGGCCCAAGCTGAAGACAGAGGCTCAACCCACTGAGCCACACATGCACCCACTCCTAATCCCTCTCTTCAGTGGGGCTTAAACACCATTATTTTATTAACAAATATTGACACTTACCTAGAGATGGGAAGCAAAGAGGCCTAGAAGAATGCAAGATAGTCCAAATAAACCCACCTAGAATGATTTTTAGTTGTAAATAATTGCAAATTATTTTTAATAGTGATAATCCATGTTTAGATAACTAAGACTTAATCTTTTTATTTATCTTATTAAAAATTAAGAACTGGGATGCCTGGCTGGCTCAGTCAATAGAGTATGCTATTTTTGATTTTGGGGTTGTGAGCTCAAGCCCCATGTTGAGTATGGAGATTATTTACAAAAAGAAAATCTTAAAAAACAATAGAAATTATTCTTTTTACAATATAGACTATTACAATTACAATAGCTATTTCAAACTATGATAAAAATAGTTTCTATTTAGTATTTCCCTTTTTGCTTTTTCTATTTTGATTGGGAAAAAAAATCCCCCTAAAGTTTAGTTCATTGACTTGGTCCTTTGGATGATAGGGTAAGCAACCAGTTAAACATGAAAGTGTTAATAAATAAAGGCTAAAGAAAAAATATTCCCTACCAACTAGGAAAAAAGAAAGATCAAAGGATAAGAATTTGAACACCATGTGCTTTAAGTGTGAGTTGTAACATCTTAAAATAAAAGGAGAAAGATGCTGTGAAAAGAATAGGATTGAAAAACATTCATGTCCGTTGCCCACAATGGCCCAGTCACTTTCAAGTAATTGGGTTAATTGTGTAGGCAGCTTTGGGCTCATGTGATCTAAAAGACTCACAGTGTTACATAGCCTTTTCCTTTTCTTCTCTCAGCCACCCTTACTCTCACTTATATCACACCTATTTATGTAGAATTAACTATCAGTAAGTAGTTTAGGCATGAGGGAATTACTACTTTGCTAAATTGCAATTGTTAATGCCAACCAAAGAATAGAGAAACAAAATAAATATGAATTGAAATGAGAAAGCAACATGTTGGAGCCTTGTTATACTTAGTATATTTTACTTCAGTTTAAAGCCAGGTTGACTTTTATTATGTACCATATATAAAGTTTACATTATATCTGAAAGTAATGAGATACTATAATTGCAGTAAATTTAACAAATTCAAAAATTAAAAATGTGTTAATCAATCAACCTATAATTATGACCCAATTTAACCCAATAATTAAGTCATACTGGTATTTTTCCATTGTGTTTTTAGAAATTCCTCCTAGTTTTTCTTTACATAGCTGTAAGCATAATAATATATAATAGATAATATATTCCTATAAATACATACACAATAGATAATATATTCCTATAAATACATACACATACCCTGATTTTTAAATTAACACATTTATATACTTCATTGTATTTTTAGATTAATGTATTTACAAACTCGTTTTTATTTTTAGAAAGATCATCATTATTTAAAAAGACCATGATTCTCATGGCCTGTCTCATGTTTTAGGTTTTTATCAAGGTTTCCTTAAATTAGTCCCTTTCTTTTGAACTGTTAGATTACTTTCATTTCTTTTTAACTTTTCATTCATCTCACTTTTATAAATGCCTATATCATATAAGATTTTACTAATTTCTGGATTTCAAAATTTTACAGAGGTAATTTATAGAATCAAAAATAATGTTCGAGACAAACCATAAGTGACTCTTAATCTCACGAAACAAACTGTGGGTTGCTGGGGGGAGGGGGGTTGGGAGAAGGGGGTAGGGTTATGGACATTGGGGAGGGTATGTGCTTTTGGGTAAATTGGAAGGGGTGGTGAACCATGAGAGACTATGGACTCTGAAAAACAATCTGAGGGGTTTGAAGTGGCGGAGGGGTGGGAGGTTGGGGTACCAGGTGGTGGGTATTATAGAGGGCACGGCTTGCATGGAGCACTGGGTGTGGTGAAAAAATAATGAATACTGTTTTTCTGAAAATAAATAAATTGGAAAAAAAAATAAAAAAAAAATGTTCGAGACTGTGAACATTGTTGTTTCTTTCACATTGCCAGTAAGTTTATGTGTGTCATAAAATTTTTAACTGAAATGTATGTGAATATGCTTTAAGTATGCTCAATTTAAATATATTTTTGTGGCATATATTAATTAAGATATTTAAATTATACAGCTTTTGGTAGCAAGAAACGTATCTTTTGAAAAGAAAAAAGTTATAAATTTCCAAAATCTCATAAAATTAAGGAAATTCAAAAGAGTATCTATTGCTTTCAGCCTATTTAGAAATTGCTTAAAGATAATTAATAACTTTTGATTACCCAAGATACCACAAAATCCTGGTATGATACTTGTACTTTCAGTTAAGGCCTAAAAGTACATTTATTTGTTACCTTATTATCAGACATTCTCAAAGGAAAAAGTATATACTAACTAAAGTATTTACTTAAACAGAAAGAATCTATCATTCTGGATAGGTGCTAATTTTTTTTTGCAATAGAAACTGATTATAATTTCAAAGTTTCTTTAGATCCTAAATGCTTGTTGTTGATAAATACATTGCCAAGCTCCCAATTACACAGAAAAGGAAGCAAAGTAGTATATAAGAATATTCATTATGAAATTGGGAGAAAATTAAAGATTACCTCTTATAACCAAAGTTCATAATCAATAACTTTAATTTATTAAAATCAGTTAGCTAAAAATTAGGATAAAGAAGGAAAAATTATTTTTGAAAACTGATTACAGGGTAAATAAAGATATTTCTACCCTGAAAGTTAGCATCTGGCAAAGATGACATGAGGTTTTTACTCCTACTGTCTCTGGTTGCCACAGCATTAGTTCCAAACATCGTGCCAATGTAAGCCACTTACAGTCGAAAATCAATTTCTTTAAGGGGTCTCTGGAACGAATCCAAATTCAATTTGAAAATTAAAGAGTGCATGGTCATGGCAACACTAGACAACTGAAGGGTGGTGGAAGGAATAGCAGTGTTACATTGATTGTCTGACCCATATTGAAAAGGCAACATGCAAGTCATAATTCTACAAGGCACAAACATTGATCTCTAGAAAAAAAAGTTCTTAAAGGCAAAGTAAAAGCATGCGATGTGACACGCCTTGATTCTTTTTCTCTGGCTGCTTTTTCTCCATGAGTAGGTCAGTAATGATAACAATCTTCTCTTAGGAAATGGGGACTCAGTCTGTCCCTGGTGGCTGGACTCTTCAAAATAAGAACTCAAGTCAATGAAACATATATTGCCCAGAAGAAAATCATCAACTATTTTAATAGCAGATTAAATGTGTTTTTCTTTCTCCATAAAACTCAGTACATAAACCATAATGAATTATAGCATTTCTATGACAAAACATTATGTGTGTGTGTGTGTGTGTGTGTGTGTGTGTGTGTGTGTGTATATATATATATATATCTTTATGTGTGTTGGTGAATAAATATATGTATGTGTATGTATGTTTGTCTATATTTATAGTCATTCATCAGCATGTTATTAGTGGTTATCTCTATCTTGGAAAATTATATATAAACATAGATATGATATATATATATATCTTATATTACATGTAATGTATTTGTGTATAAACATATACTTCAGTTCTCCAGTGTGTTAAAATGTACACATATTTTCTTCTATACATGCATATACACACATTTTAAAGAAAGAATGAGATGTGTATATGATAATATTTGCTTAAATTAAATGTCTCTTTAGATTAAAATTAAAATATACAACCTATCCTTACCCACCTTTAAAAAGAAGAATGGCTTAAGAAAATCACTTTTCTTAAGTACTTGATAAGTTGCTCAGAAAAAGCACAATAAAAACTCAGTAAGATAGTTAAGACTGCATGATTTCAAAAAGGAAAGCCTAAATCAATGTTGGTGTTTTACGGCTTATATTTTAAATATAACTGAACAAACAAATTCTCCTATTCCATCAGTGTACAAGAAAACAGAATCCTAATTGAATTGTCAAAGAAACTGGAATCCTTGCATGAAATTAGCAACCATATATTAATCAAGAAATGGTAAAAATATGACAGAAAGGGTAAAAAGAATTGAATGATTACATAGAAATCAGGCTACTAATAAAAATCTTGAATTACACTTACATGGTGTTTTTGCTTCTAACTACGGTTATGCATTAAAAGTAACTCCCATAGTTGTTCACGATTAAACCATAGATCTTGAGGTTAGGATTATTTGTTGATCTGTTCATAAATTGTGTATATGTGTGTGTATGTTGGTATTTCAAGTCAGTGGAAAAGGACTCTTTTTCACTTTTGTCTCTGTGCTTGTTACTTAACAGGGTACCTGAGAATTCAAAGAATGTTTAAATGAAATAACATTTTTTAAAGCTTGAGGTTTCTCAAAAAGGATTATTTCTTAAAATAACTTTCTTATTCATTTGCCTTAATACCTGCCAGTCTATCATTACAGATTCATTACTTTGGAATTGATGTTACCCTCTTCAGATAGATTCTTTTGATAAAATACAACCTAAGTAATGGGGTAGCCTATTTTTGACTAATCATATAATGGGAATTGGGTTTTCAGATATTTTAGTATTTATTATAGGTACTATAAGAGTATAAAATACTGGAAATAGTGTAGAATTATAGAAAGTTGAAGAAAGGATTCTAGTTTATAAATTTGCACAGAGCCAACTTTATGCACTTGGGTTTAATTAAGAATATCTGATGATATTCAGTTAAATCTGTCACTGTTGATTTTTAACTTTCTGGGAAGAAGATGGTATGTGCCTAAGATTGGCACCATAATTCTGTCACTATTGTTCACTTCCTTACCCTTAGAAACTTATATGATCTCTGATCTCTTTTCCTATTTATGTTCTTAATTACTCATTTCTTATCTTTTGGCACATAATTCATCTTCTTGGATAATTCTCCTACCAAGTTAATAGATATTTATCCTTGGTTATTCACCAACTCTGCCTTTCTGAATTATTTTTTCAGCCACCCTCATGTGCATAGAAAGTGTACTATAGTGAATGACAATTCACTAATACTCTGAGAATATTATCATTATATATCTCATATGAACAGTAATAGGTAAAATGATGGACTTTCTTGGAAACGTTTTCCTGGTTAATATAATACCAATATTTCAAATGTCAGTAGAAGAATCATCACAGATTTTGTTCAGGCTTTTGAGAATATCACATCAATAGACCGTTTTCTCTCTGAAAATAGAACTCTATCATGACATTGTCCTATTGTCTCATTATACATGCCACTGCTGTGCTTCCATCTGTTGGATCTTAATATAAAGTCAGTGTGAACCATAAGAGATTCAAAAATTTTATAGGAACACATAGGTGATAAATGAATATAGAGATTAAAAAGAAGATAGGAATACCTAGAAAATATCTAGACTAGAAATGATTGGGATTTATTTATTTATTTATTTATTTATTTATTGAGAGAGGGAAAGAGAGAGGCAGAGGGAGAGAATGTTAAGCAGGGTCTCTGCTCAACATGGACTCTGACGTGGGGCTAGATCTCATGACCCTCAGATCTTGACCTGAGCTGAAATCAAGAGTCAGACGCTTAACCAACAGAGCCACTTGAATGCCCCTGGATTAAAAGTGATTTTATAAACTGAGCTGGTAGGTAAACCTTTGCTTAAGTATTAACTAATGTGTCCAAAACTGAGCTAACTTACCCTTTGTTAGTAATGAGTCAAACACTTTTCTTGTTTACCTTCTAAAATGGATTGCTCACACTCCTTGAACAAACATAAATTCAAGTACATAGCTTATTTTCTACTTCATCAAAAAGTTCTCTTATATTTAAAGAGAATAGAGAATTTCTACATGGACTAAAGTAATGTCAGCACAGAAAAAAAAGAATATTCAAAACCATCTGCATCATTCAGGCAAAAATATGAGGTGGTTAAGAAAATGAAGTTCAGTATCAAATTACACTTTCAGGATTGATGCAAATTATTTCAACATTGATTGAGATGTATTTTCTACATGTGCATTACTTATAAAACTGATAACTATATAACACTTTTGATGTTATAAGAAAACTCAAGCTACTTTGTTCGGCCAGGAAATATGCATAACAAATCCTTTGCTCTGGGTACAGTGTGGAGAAGGAATTCCCAGTTCATTATTCTATCAATTCTCCAATCTTATTATTTCTTATTCTTCTCAGTAGTTTCCAATTTAGGTTATATATATTTTTCTGCCTTTTCTTTATATGCTTTCTCTTTGTTCTCTCTGTGTGCGAATTTGTGGAGTGCCCTCAAGGTACATATCCACCTTTAGATATTCAATTCAATTTCATTATGTTTGTAGATTTCACTCCAGAAATAATAAAGTCTGCCGCATGTGGTGGAACAATAAACTTTTCACCTTCTGGTGCACTCAGAGGCATGAATGTGACTATTCCTTTTTCACCTGTCTTAAGCAGCTACAGTTTTCAATTTCAAGGTACCCGATTTAAATTCTAAATGGCTGCAAAATGAAGAGGTGGGGTTACCCTGATAAGAACTATGTACTAAGTATCTATAATTAGAAATGAAAAGTGCATTTATATGTTATTGTGGGGAGAAAAATGCTCCAGGTAAAAATATATTTAGTCTTTCATACTTTCACTGCACAACATGCAAGTATTTTCTTTCTAGATACCATACTCGGCAAAAATGGCATGGTATTGGCACTAGAGCTGAAAACTTTTTGGAAGACAAACATCCTTTTCTGAGTACTTCAGGTAAAGAGTAGCAACAATACTTGACATCCGTTAATTGCCAGAAGTGACCAGTTTTTCTTTACATGTGGAGACCATTAAGAAGGTATGTGTGCATTTTCTGTTGTGTCATTCATTCAAAAACGACTTATAATCACATGAAGCATTTTGTAAACTTCAGTGGGAAAATGAGGTTAATAATATGGAATCATGGAATTTGTCTACTCACTTGCTAAAGGAAGGAGAGAAGCATATAGGCATGTACTTACAAGTATAAAAAATAGAAGGAATGGAGTAGGGAGGGGGAATAATGTCATGGCATTTTAACAGTTTTCATTTATTGCAATCCATAGAGAACTGTAAAGAGCTCTGACTAGAAAATATTTTGAGTAGATAACAAGCAGAATTTATTGTAATTTTTTTCAAATATCTTCTGGTTCCTCCTTAATTATATATGAGTGTGTGTAAAAAATATATATAATATTACATATAATATGTATTAAAATAAATTTTATTCATATGCAAGGGTAGTTTTAATTATACGCTGAGTATAAATAGTTTCAAAAAGGAAATGGGTTGTACTCTGTTCTACCTTGGTTTCCTATCCTTCACAAAAATTCATCTGGTAAATGAGAAAAGTTTGCATAACATGTAACAGCAAGGAAAATAAATATGCTAATCTTTAGAGATTTATTTCTTTGATTTTTGTTTTCATCTAAAAAGAAATCAGAGAGAGTGTAGGGTAATTTTTACTATGATTTGGGGAAAAGAAACAAAAAATCCTTCCTTCGCATAGGAACATGGTTCCCATTCTTAAATCCTTCTTTATTCAGAGTGAGAGTCTAACAATTGGGTATTGAATTCAATTCTGCAGTTCTTATATATCTACTCTATCTACTTATGTGGAATTGTAATTGTGTGTTCATAAAAATGCCATGAATCCTGGGATGTTACGAAACTAGACCAAAAGGTTCTGCTCAAAACAAGCTATCTCAGAATCCCATCATTTCAAGCATTTCTTCAGAGTAATTTTCATACATAGAGCAACTGGAAAAAAAGAAAAAGTCACTTACTACACCACACAGTGTTGCTGATCCAAATGCACACATAACTTTCTCAGTACTTAAGGGGAAACAATATACAGTACTATGTGCATGGGGAATAAGTTTAGGAGCTGATTTTTAAAATTTGTTTTTTACTCCCTAGCCTTCCCTTCCCATCTTATGTATTAATTTAAGGTGAGGCTGATGGATAATACTTCTTTACCTATATGTTGATTTTATCTACATTACCAATTAATAACATTATAATATACAACTAAATTCTATACTAAATCATTCATAACATCTTGTTTGCTGATTAACTAAATGTATCTGTAATAAAGCTTTGGACAACACATGCCATATTCACCACCATACAATTTAAACATTAAGCGTAATGATTTCTTTTAACCATTGAATAAATAAAGGTAGGTTAATGATATATACTAACTCTCCTGGGCTATATAATATTGAGAATAACATCTAACTATGAGGAAACTCTGGATGCAGTGGGGAGAAACTATAGAGGAAAACAAGAAAACATGCTGGAATTCTCATCAGCATACATAATAATTAGAAAGAAAATTTCATTGGTTGGCATTTATAATGTTCATATTTTCAACAAGGGTCCACAAATATTTCTTTTAAAAAAAATCCCTCATTTTGGAAAAGCATTAGAGTTATAGGAAATTTACAAAAATTTTAGAGAGATTTTCTGTACACTCCTCACCCCCATTCAATTTTCTCTCACATTATCAACTTCCATTACCGAGGTTCATTTGTCAAAAATAAAAAAAGCAATATTGGTATATTCCTCTTAGCTAACCTCCAGAATATGTTCCAGTTTCACCAGTTTTTCCACTAATATCCTCTTTCTGCTCCAGGATCCAACACAAGACACCACTTTGCATTTAGTTATCATGTCTTTACCTCCATTGGTCTGTGAGAGTTTCAGCCTTTCTTTTTCTTTTTTTTTTTTAAATTTTTTATTTTTTAGACACATATATTTTAATCCCCGGGGTACAGGTCTGTGAATCACCAGGTTTACACACTTCACAGCACTCACCAAAGCACATACCCTCCCCAATGTCCATAACCCCACCCCCCTTCTCCCAACCTCCCTCCCCCCAGGAACCCTCAGTTTGTTTTGTGAGATTAAGAGTCACGTATGGTTTGTCTCCCTCCCAATCCCATCTTGTTTCATTTATTCTTTTTAATAACCTTGACGCTTTTGAACAGTAGCGGCCAAGTATTTTGCAGACTATCCCTCACATTTGGTTTGATTGATGTTTGTTTTGTTATCCAACTAATGTTTTCAGAATTTAGAAATCATACATCAGAGATGAAGTGCCCTCTTCATCCCATCACACCATATCATGGCATCCACATGACATCACTGATGAGATAACTTTGATCATGGCTAAGGTCATGTCTGCCTGATTTCTTCATTGCGAAGGCACTATTTTCCCCTTTCCTACTCTTGGGAGTTGCTAAGGCCCACCAATACTTGAGTAGGGCTGGGGTAGAGAATGTTGAAGCTCCATTTCTTTGAGGAAAGAATGTCTACATAAATTATTTGGGACTGTTCTGTGAGAAAATTTGTCTGTTTTTACTCATTGATTTATGTATTCATATATTTGTGAATTATTTATATCAATATGAATTTGTGGATATTTATTTTATTCTTTGATTTATAAACCAATACTATATTATTATCCTTGTTGATAAAATTGTCTTCACTTTGGCCACTAGGAATTCCCTCTAATTGGTTCCTAAGTCCCTTTGATATGTCTTTATTCTTTTTTTTTTCCCTCTGAACATATCTTTACATTCCAGCACTACAGTTGCTCCAGAACCATTTTATATTCTCCTGTCTGAACCCTAGACTCAGCCATGTACTCTTGGTTTCTTTGGTCAATACATATTTTTTAAATTTAATTTAATTTTATTCTTTTCAGTGTTCCAGCATTCATTGTTTATGCACCACATCCAGTGCTCCATGTAATACATATGTAATAATTAAGTTATTCTCAAACTTATCAAAGTGTAAAGGTATTTCTAAATATACCCAAATTAACACATATTACCTTGTATTTATCTGCATTGAATTGCAAGTGGTTTAACTATTTAACTATTATCTGAAAGTGGTTGCCTCAGCTATGTTTCTAAATTTATTCTAATCATTTGCACCCCTTTATGTCTATCTTGGCCCTTATGAACAGGCATAGTTCATAGGCTTCCCTCTGCAGTTCTAAACCTAGGAGTTTCTTTTTAAATCTAATACTGTGCAACATTTTACTTTCTAAACATAGTTCTCTCAGGTGGCTTATTGAGAAGACATTACTTCTGTAAATATTTTTGTTTCCATAACCTTTTAGAACAAACACCCAATAAAGGCATATAAAATCGTTTTATGATTAATGCATGTTCTGTGGCTTCAATATTTTATGACAGAGATGAAAATCCTGCCTTATGATTGGATGGCAATGCTCATTATGATTCAGGCTATTTCTCTTACATTTTGTTTCAATATTGTGCAACAGGAAGTCTGAAGCAATGCATGTAGATGATTCGTACCGATTAGCTAGAAGAGTTCAGTGAACAGACTTACACTCTAGAAACTAATGCCCACACTAATATTTAAATTTTTTTCTTTCTGATGAAAAGAGTAGGGTAACTATACTATATTATTAAATTCACATTTCATGAAATATCAAGAATCCTTTCTGTCAATATTACTAAACCTCTGAGTAGATATACCGATGTCTGCCTCCTAGAAACAGGTATTTCTTTATATAAGTATTTCTTTATGTCCATAGAAATGACAAGATATTTTAGAAATGATCAAGATAGATTTTAGCTATTATAACTTTTAAAATCTACTAAATCCACCATGTGAAAACATACACATTTATGTCACATGATATGCAATATTTACCTGAAACAACTACTATATGATTCCATGTCCGAAAGTACACATATAACTTTCAGTAAAATGCACTAGTTTCCGTAAGTGATAGTGCAAATATTGGTTTGTGCCATTTGAAAATAATAATTATTTTTATGGAATAGCAAAAGCATACATGGAAAAATTTCGTTGGAAGAAAAGTGACAGTCATACAATTCTGCAAATAGCTTGGGAGGTACAGGCTCATGGATTCTTGAACTCCATTGCCCCCAGTTGAAGAACCCTGATACAAGTGTACTCATTGACAGTTCCTTTTCTCCTTCTGAGACTCACATAAGCAGCACCAATGCAAACTCTTTCCTGATGATCAATGTTCTCCAAGATTTGTGAGTCCATCAAGCATTGGGAATTTATCTATGATACTTAACAAATTGAAACTAGAGAAGACTGTCTCCATACTAGCTTCCAGGGCCTTTTGAAAACCTGGAGGAACACTATAATTTATATGGATGGCATCACAACTCTTGGGCTGCTAAGAGTCTCCATATAGCTTTGTCTTGATATTTTTGTCTGTGAAACTGGGATTCCATTAGTTTCTCAGTGAAGAATATTTTCTATATGCAGACCTCAGCGTAAAGTAAACCTGAAAAGTACCTCTCCCTGCCCAAAAGCCAGCTTCCCAGAGCTGGCTTATTTTAGATAAAATGGCATAATACAAAGTTGTGAAAGAAAGAGGAGAACATACCAATGGGCCAGGCCTTCTGCATGGTCCATTGTCTTTTCCTTATCTGACGTATGAAACTTGCTTAATTAATTTAATTGCCCCTGGAAGGCATATAAGTGGTTTTAATTTTCTAATGTTGTCTCTTTTCCTCCACACTCAATTGGGATGATAATAACAATAAATAAACAATCTATGGCCAATTAAGACAAAAAGACCTCTGTGTAAACATACTGAGCAGATTAGCTGATTTGTAGGAAATTCTGTAAAATAAGCATCCAGTACGTGTTGTGTGTGATCTTTGCCGATGACAGGTCAAGGTTTAGAAAGAAAGTTTTTCTCTCTGTCCCCCAGTACAAACTCTAGAGAGTAGAATTAATGGAGCTAATAAGCCTCAATCACTGTTAGTAGGACAAGCACTCCTCCGGTCTAGGACAGGGAGCTGGTTCCTAGGCAACCAGTCCCAGTTGTAATGTAAGTAGTATCCTTGGGATAAAGTTCACTTGTCCAGGTATCATTGCCCACAAAGTCTGCGGTGTATGTCTATGTGCGTTTGTGTGTTTCAGAATAATGGAGGTATGTTGGAACCACTTTCACTTTCCCAGCAACAAAATAGTTTGTAAATACTTCTTTCATTTGAGTTGCCTAAACAGTCTATGTTTTACTGTTCCCTAAAACAGCTGGAAAAACAAAGTTAAATATTAAAGTAAAAAGTTATTTTTTTTTTAAGGAGAGAGAGAAATAGAAGTAATGATGATTTTCAAGTAACCAGACATACTTTCAAAATAGGAAATGTAAAAAATAGAGTCTGAACAAGAAAAACGTTTCAAGACTTAGAGAATAGCCACTATTTTAGGAGGAGGAAAACCAGAGTGAACCTAGAACTCCTTTCAAACTTCAGTTCACCCCAGGGAAGTGGTGGGTGAAGTGAAAATCCCTGGCCTCCTACCAGGATTCCCATTGTGCAGTTTAATTTCCATATGAAAAGATCCTTTGTGCTCTGACTTCAAGTTTTGGGTGAGCACACTCTTTATGTCATTCTTAATATTAGCTGACATGTTCTTCATGTACCTAACAGCTACTGCATTAACAGAAACCTTGATTGAACTGTAAATGATCTTTATAGCTTTTTACTCCACAAGTTATAACTACTGCAGAAACTCCATAGAATGTGAGCACTTAATTTGCAATAGCCTCTTTCTTAGAAAATTCTAGAATAAAAAAGCCAGCAGCTGCTTTAGGCACACAAAGAGGGAATATGTGGCCTGCAGGTCAGAGGGTAAAATGAACTTCAAAGTCAAAGTTGGTTATCTTGAACCATGTCATATTGAATTACCATTTTTATCCCTTTTCCTGAGAAGTAAGCATTGGAAAAGATAGAAATGCCTATTTTAGAATATTCTTATTGCTGCAGTGGTCAAAGTATTTATATATCTTATAAAATAATATGAGAGATTTGATTTGAAATATATTATGCACAGAATACACAATAAAGAGACTAGGCTTTGTTTGCATAATTAAACTTATTTAAAAGTTTTCTCCAATAGTAAACATCATGGGCATATTTTAACAGAGCACTTTTCAGCATTAGTTTTAGTCAGATGGTTCATTTCTTATAACTTTATTTTGGAATGTACATACTTTTTCTTTACTGAACCAGTAAACAAGTTAAATTCCATCCCACCCCCCATATCAAAGAAATTCTTGACAAGTTGCAGCTGCTTTTATTTCCTTGTCATTAACTTCTGACAATTTCCCAAGTTAAGAGTAATCTGTGTACAGACTTTCATCAAAAGTTGGACAGGTTTCTTTCTTAACTGCACAGAGACTCAACAGGGTTTTTCTATTATTAAGCAACTCATGGAGGATATTAACGAGTGCAAAGTGTTCAACTGATGTCATCAGACAAAGTGACCAGAAAGCAAGAAACAATAGAAATGACGAAAAGGAAACAGCCAAGGACAACACTTACTTAGACAAATGAGGAGGCTGGAAGTCACAGCCAGGAAACAGATGAATAGGCAGAGAAAGAAACAAATGAGCAATAATACAAAACACACATGCCACAAAGGCATGTCTGAGATTACGGAGACCAGCTGTATATTTTGAAGACACAACAGGAGAAGAATTTAATACAAAACTTTGAAATAGCTTCAAAATGATTGCTGTAAGCACAAGGATCAGAAATAGGTTCATTATCATCATCATCACCAATAGCCAACAGTGACAGAAGACACTGGCCACTGTGCTGGTTTGGTTGTAAAGGGCACTTCTCTCACTCCCGTCAGCCAAAAAATATGGTCTCGCCTCGCAGACAGCAGTGAATTGTATTCTAATTTAATATGCTTAGCAGGAAAGCAGGAGCAGTTCCTAACTGAGACTTAAACAGAAGCAAAAGTCTAATTTCACAAGAAGTGACTATATGTATTTGAAAGTACTTTTGTAAAACTCAAGAGGAAATGGACTCTCCATCATTAGAAGTGTGTAATTATCGACTGAATGAATCCTTGGCAAGGAGTCGAAGAGGTTTAAAAATAATGATAATAATATTAATGATGGCTTCCATTTTCAAATTTCAAGCATTGTGATTATAGCAGCTGAGTTTTAAGAGTCTTACAATCTGGAAAGTCTAACATTGGGAGGAATATTTGTCACTCTTTTAAAACTATCACCAAGTGACAAACATTATAAAAGATCAGTTACATATATTTTATTGTTTAATATTTACAACAGCCCTTCTAGATAGATATATTTTATTTCCATTTCCCTAAAGAAGAAATAGAGGTTCAAAGAAAGAAAAGTATTTAGGGGCACCTGGGTGACTCAGTCGGTTAAATGTCTGCCTTTGGGGCACCTGGGTGGCTCAGTGGGTTAAGCAGCTGCCTTCAGCTCAGGTCATGATCCCAAGGTCCAGGGATCGAGCCCCACATTGGGCTCTCTGCTCAGCAGGGAGCCTGCTTCCCTCTCTCTCTCTGCCTGCCTCTCTGTATACTTGTGATCTCTCTGTGTCAAATAAATAAATAAAATCTTAAAAAAAAAAAAAAAAAAAAAAAAGTCTGCCTTTGGCTCAGGTCATGATCCCAGAGTCCTGGCACCAATCCTGTGTTGCACTCTTTGCTCCACGAGGAGCCTGATTCTTTCTCTTCCTCTGCCTGCCGCTGTGCCTACTTGTGTTCTCTCTGTCTCTCTGTCAAATAAATAATTAAAATTTAAAAAAAATATATTTGTCCAAGTATACACAATAGTCATTGTCAAAGCCAGATGTTTACTGAGCTCTCTAGAGTATGTTCAGCCATGGCACACTGCTGTGCCCTCCATGGTTCAGTGTTTGTCTTTTTAGCTTTTGTCATTACTCTTTGTAATGGTGAACCTTCAGAGATTTGCAGTGCTTTTAATTTCTTTACAACTTTATACCTTAGGATCATTAGTTCACATGGGTTTCAGAAACTCAAGTTTACCTATGCGTATTACTTGTTAGAAATTCCCATTCAATTTACACAGTTGGTATGCTTCTGCCTTCTTCCTTGAATTATTAGTATTCTGGCTAAATTTAATCACATCTTTTTTAATTGGCTGAGTTCTCCCAGCCACCCAATATGATTTTCTGGAAAGGATGTGTTTGTACAATTACTTTCTCACAGATTAGAATATTTACTTTTTACAGTTCTTTCAGTTAACATCTGTACATGAACATTATTGTTCCTTCCATATTCATTTTATTTCTATTGCTCTATTACTGAGAGAGAGAGTGAGGGAAAGAGAGAGAGAGAAATACGGTACAATATATGTGGGTTTTGGAAAATGACTTCAATCATTGCTATATACCAGGAAATTCTTTTTTAAAGGTTCAACACGATAGGATCAGAGGGTGCAAGTGAAATGATTACCTCATTTGGGATTATCTGTTGAGAACCATGGACTATTTTGTAGCACCCTCTTATTCTGTAATCTTTAATGGCAAAATCTTATTTATCAAGAAGAACTCTGTGAGCAGCTGCAAACAATTTGCCTTTATTGATTTTACTGCTAAGTCTGACTGGCTATTTCACCATGGTTCCAAAACGCCTCGTCAGGACCACACCCGCTCTGTTGAGTGTTTCCCATCTTTTGAGCTACAAGTCATTCCCCTCTCCCATCTCAATCAAAAGACTAGTGACCAGTTAGTTACTCACTTCCTTTACCAGGAGACATCTTTGCCTGCAGTTGCAATGGGTAAAATGTTAACGTTATTTAGTCTTGAAGGTTTTTTTGTGTTTTTTTTGTTTGGTTTGGTTTTGAAGATTTTTAACTGGAGTGCCTGGGTGACTCAATCTGCCTGTGGCTCAAGTCATGATTCCAGGGTCCTGGGATGGAGCCCCTACTGTGCTTCCTGCTCAGCGGGGAGCCTGCTTCTCCCTCTCCCACTTCCCCTGCATGTGTTCCCTTTCTCACTGTCTTTTCAAATAAATAAATAAAATATTTTAAAAAATAAAATAAAGATTTATTTCTTTATTCATTTGAAAGAGAGAGAAAGAGAGCACAAGCAGGGGGAGGGGCAGAGGGAGAGAAAGAAACAGAAGAAACAGATGTGGGGCTCCATCTGGGGCTCAATCCCAGGACCCTGAGATTATGACCTGAGCTGAAGTCAGATTTAACCAACTGAGCCACCAAAGCATCCCTAGTCTTGGGTTTTAATAGAAAATGACCTGAATTCCTTTTTTTTTTTTTAATTTAAATTCAAGCTAGTTAATATAAAATGACCTGAATTCTTAATAACACTGTGAGGGAGAGAGAAAGAAAGGGGTGTGGAGGGAAAGATTACAGATTGAAACATTTCTAGAGAAATATTAGCTAGTTTCAACATATGAATATTATTTAATGCCTGATTCTCAAACAGATGAACAAATTGGAAAAGTTTTGAGGCAATCAGAGAAATTTGAACATTGACTACATATTTGACCACATGAAGAAATTATTATTGCAGTGTTTCAGCTGTTAAGAAGATATTTAGAATATACTATTTTTTTAAGAGTCCTACTCTCTTAGAGATATTTCTGAAATATTTGTGGATTAAGTGCTAGAATGACTGAAATTTATTTTCTAATAATCTATTCCTGGGAAGAGAATAGTTAGGGAGTTGGATATAAAACCACAAAGTCCCTTATTATATTTTCTCTATCTTTGAAAGTTCTTTAAACTTTCAACAATAAGGAGCTACGAAAACACAAATCCAGTAGCTTTGCAGGCTATTTAGTAACAATATAAAAGTACTAATGATGATAATTGCTGACATTGTTGAACGTTAAACATGTGCTGTACTAAGTAGTTTGCATACATTATTTTGTTTAAACCTAAAACAGCCTGTGAGGTATAATATATCAATATCCTCATTTTACAAATGATGAGATTATAGTTTAAATAATTTAAATAAGTTTCCCAGAGTTATGTACCTGATAAGTGGCAGCGCCAGAGTTCTCTTCTGCTTTCCATAAATTCTATATTTATAGTACGTAGGCTTTCATAAATAGATCCCTTCTTTATTTTACTTCTACTTTATTAAGAATAGTAACAGATATTTTCAAGGAGACACTTTATGATCTGGTTTTCTGTTAGCACACCTTTGTCAATAATTGAGACTTCATTTTCAAAAATGTATAGAGTTTACATCTCAAGTTTGCTTGTTTTCAGTTTTTCATTACTGAAGATTTTTTGTATTATAGTTTGCAACTGAGGAATTTTCTTAAATTGTGCCATTTCATATAAATGATTACATTTTCTGATGTGAACTGATCAGATTGTGTGCAGTTGATAATTCCTTAGTATTTTTTATTAAAGAAAAACACGGCTCAGCAAAACAAATCACACTGATTGACTATTGAATTGCTTTCATAATAGAAAATTCTACTTCGTTTATTTACAAGAGTCATCAAACTCTCCTGGGCCTTAGTTTTCTCATCAAAGCAAGAAGGAAATTGACCTCAAAGACCCCATACATAATGATGATCCATGGAAAAAATATTTCCTTGATATTCCTCAGACTTTCTAAACACATTGACACACCCAAGAATTTCACACTTGTTATTTCTTTTGTCTGAAATGTTCATATCTCAGAATTCTATATAATCCATATATTCATTGGTCTTATCTCCTTCAAGTTTCTATTCAGATGTTCTGCTATCAGAGAGGATATATTTGAATATTCTATAAAAATAGTGCATATTTTCCCTGTCTCCTTCTGTTGCTTTATTTTTGTTTTTAGCAGTAACACTTGTCAAAGCAAAAATTGCATTGAACATTGTTAAACTGGCAAGAAAGACTTGTTTTCAATGCTATTGCTATAGTGGAGACGGCAGAGCTCAGGCTGAAGTCAGCGTCTCTGAAGCGAAAGGCAGGCGGGTTATTAAGCCCTGGAGTAAGGGTGCAATCTTGGCCATCTGTGTTGGCTAATTGGCCTTACCCAGAGGAAAATAAACTTTCTCGTATCTTCACAACATGAGGTAGTTTTACAACTTGGAGAACGATGCCCTCCAAAGTAAGGGCTCCTGCCTTCCCACAGAAATTGGGAGAAAGGAATTCTACTTTTCTTGATGTTCACATTTTTAAACATAACTAGCTCCCAAGTCTCTGAGAAAGAGATTCTGAGTTGTAAAGTTGACCTGAGACTTTTTTTTCTTTTTGAAGATTTACATCTCAAAGAGGCCAGAAAAAAATTTACAAATGTTCTAAAGTAAATGCTCCAATAAGCAGAGGGAGATGGGGATACATATTTTGACAGAATTAAAGCAGAAACCTGCCTAAAATTTATCAAGCTGTGTGAACTTTCTTGTTCAATCCTCACATTGAGAAGTACAAGGAAAGAATCTGGTGACTTCTTTCTGTATTTAACATTTTCAGGAAGCATGTACTACAAAAATACTATAGCTCTTTGCAACATACTTTGGAGCCAGGAGATCTGCTGGTATTTATTATTGTTCTCACTTCTACATAAAAATTCAAATTTTGGATATTCTCAAAAGGTCATATGCATTAAACTATTGTTAACACTGGGGGCTAAAATGACTCAATATTTGAAAAATCTTATCTCTGTGTTATGAAGCAATTATAATAAATTACCAGATATACAGTGAAAAGGAGCATTCTTGGTTCCTATCTTGTAGTGAAAAGTTTTAACTCAAGTTTGAGATGAACTTTCCCTAAAATGAATCATTCCTCTCAGATAGCTCATATTTTAGCTTTTGTCATTTTTTTAAATTGTTTTAAAAATTTTGTTGTCAGGTTTTATTCATTTTCAGGTAATTCTTTCCAGTAGGTAACTCTTTGTTTTTGCTTTTGTTTTTCTGTATAAAAACACTTCTTTTTACTGTATTCATACCAAGGGATTTCATACTATCGTCGCTACATATTTCATGGTTCTATTTTTCTATATTACCCAATTGGTTTTATTATTCATAACCATCAACAAACCAGGATTTTGTTTTAGATTTTACATTTATTTAGAAAAGTCTTTGCTAGTAAAACATGTTTTTGGATTGTTATGTCTTTCAGAGAATAAACCTTAATAATAAAAGAAAGTGAGGTACCTTTATAAGTATTCACTGCATTCTACAGGAGTCAGTTGTCTTTTCATGTTATTTTTCTTTAATTCTCACAAAAGCTCTCAATGGGCAGGTGCTCAAGTGCACCTCGCTAGTAATTGTTAGAGATAGAAATGAAACCTTTTCACTAAAGCTACTATGTTCTTTTTCTATGACATGTTTCCTGTTAGTCATACTTCATATGATACATTTATTGATTTTAGAGTAGTTGCTTATGTTACTCAAGTATTATAAATGATTGTATGACCCAGACTGCAGAAAATATTTTATATGTATATAATTATACCTCTGGGAAGTGTTAGAAAATAGAAACCTTAAGTAATGGTTAAAGTGTATTGATTAGAGAACTAAACACATTGATTATCCCCATAAAGTATATATAATCTAATTAGGAGAATATGCTCACCAGCTATATAATATGTTAATTAAGTATTGAACAGAAATAAGTTGTATAAATACATTTATTGTGAAATATTCTAGTATATTAATTTGTACTAGGCCCTTTTTGCTAAGTCATAGATTTTGTACAAGCTGTGGAAACATACCTTTTCCTGGTTCATGATAATGACCTTCACCTTTCCAATGTAAAAGAAGATGTTTCTATTTATGACCAAGTCATATCAAAGGAATTAGTGGAAGTTCAACTTTTGATCAAGAATTATAGGTGGAGGGGTGCCTAGTGGCTCAGTGGGTTAAAGCCTCTGCGTTCGGCTCAGGTCATGATCTCAGGGTCCTGGGATCGAACCCCACATGGGGCCTTCTGCTCAGCGGGGAGCCTGCTTCCTCCTCTCTCTCTGCCTGCCTCTCTGCCTACTTGTGATCTCTGTCTGTCAAATAAATGAATAAAATCTTAAAAAAAAAAAAAAAAAGAATTACAGGTGGAGAAGAGGGAATGATTTTCCTTTGATGAATCCTAGCTGGAGAGAACACTGATAAAAAGAACTTGTAGGAGAAAAAAGAGGTGAGCATTGCTATGACATGCTCTTTGAGATTATGAGCATATTACCCAAAGAACCTGTTTTGTTTTGTTTTTTGGAAGTCTTTTAATTAGAAATCTAGATATTCTGGCAAATATTTTCAGACTCCACACTATGATTTTGAAATGTGTTTGAGCTTTAAGGATCACCAGTACTCAGGCTTGAAAGCCTAGATATTAACCTAATTGAATACCTTCTATCAGCAAAACTAAAACTGGCCCCCAACTGAGTGGAATATATAAGACAATGATTTCTATGCTATTTAGGATTTCTCTGTGAGAACTGTGATGTACTGTGAAACTGAGAACTTGCTATGAAGTGTGACAGAATGAGGTGGCAATGAAAAAAAAGATATTTTCAAGAAATGATGGCAAGGATACTGCAATATATTAAGAACATCTGTGCACCTCATCTTACAAGAAAGACGTGTATTAGATGAGGTCTAATAATAAGCAATAGTTCTTACTATAATTTAAGAAAAAACAAACTGAATGCTATTAGGGTATGGTAGATGGGGATTTTAAGCTAATTTATGACAATTTAACTTTCTTTTGTTTAATAGTTACCAGTAATTCATTGTTATCATGAGTGAATGAGAGATCTAGGAATGCCAAAACAAATTTCCCACCAAATGAAAGTCTCATGTTAGGTCACACCTACAAAAATACTTCTGCTACTCATGCACAAAGAGGCATACAACCCTGTTTTGTAAGATTGGTGAAGTTCAAGTGAAGTCTTTTAGGTTCTCCAACATATGCACCTTGCACAAAGATTCACTGGAAGCAAATATAATGATATTCTAGCTGTAACCCCAGCTGTCTACTCAGTGAGAATCAGGGGACTAGTCCTCTGAAATTTGGCAGAGCATGGGACTGAACCAAAGTTTTAGAGTGGGGCCCAAAGTGCTCCTGTAGAGAGTGTGGTTGACTGTGCTCCCCAGATTGTTAGGCGACAATCATGCAGGTGTAGCAGTGTCTGTAAAACGTGTCTAGCTAATTTACAAATTTGAATGCTGCTCATTTTATTAATGGAAAGCTATTTCTAGCACGTTTTTGCTAATTAATGAGCTCCTCATGAAGATAAAGGGAGGGTCAGTTGAAGCAGTAGTAGTTGTGCTTTCTAGAGTGTAGATGCCTGATTAACGTTTCTCAAATGTTAACCAACTTGAGCGTTGATGCTACCTTGGAATACTTCAAAATAAATCAGTCTCCCCTGAGACATCGAAACTAAAGTACATATACACCTACACATAAATATGAATATTGTCTGTGTTGAAAAAAATTTTAATTTTTTTTTCAGTGTTCCAAAATTCATTGTCTATGTACCACACCCAGTGCTCCATGCAATACGTGCCCTCCTTAATACCCACCACCAGGCTCACTCCATCTCCCAATCCCCCCTCCAGAACCCTCAGTTTGTTTCTCAGAGTCTACTGTCTCTCATGGTTCATCTCCCCATCTGATTTCCCCCAACTCACTTCTCCTCACCATCTCTCAATGTCCTCCATGTTATTCCTTATGCTCCACAAGTAAGTGAAACCATATGATACTCGACTTTCTCTGCTTGACTTGGGCAATCTAATGGGTAGTATATACATTAAAGCCTAAAAGTAGGTAGTTCACTTGGGATCATGAGTAATGAAGCAGGAATTCTCCTGCCAGAGCTATAGCCCTCTTATTTCCCCTATGAGGTTGAGAGGTCTGTTCACATTATTTCATCCAATGTGGGTGTCAGTACTAGAAGGAGTTGTTCATGGCCATGTATTACAGAAGTGGACAAGGCCACTGCTCTGTTAATGGTGGCTGTGGAAGAGCCCAGATAATAAGTCAAGTCAGTATTTAGTCAAATTTCTAGTGTCCGGTGGTTTTCTCCCAATATTTTTTATTCAAAATCAGGATCTATAGATGCTGACATTTTCTGTCTCTTCTTCTGGACTGTAAAGAAAAGGGGAGAACATTATCATTATAATACTTTCTTGGGTGGTACTATAAATACACTGTATGAAATAGGCATTTGAAAATGCTAATGAAAGTAAGGTAAATAATACCTACAATACCGAAAGGAAACATAACTGGGAGAACTTTAGAAGTGCAGGGAGACCTCTATTTTGTAAGTGAAGAGATGTAGGTTCAAATCCCAGATTTGCCTTATGTTCACTGCACAAACTTGGACCAGGTGTTCAACACCATGGAGGCAGTTGTCCATAAAATGCAGACAGTGATATCTTCTCTTATATCACACAGAGACTTTATTAAATAAGGCAACATATACCTAACTGAAAACAAAGGGCCAGGATAGCAACCGTACAATGTTAGTTTGTGTTGCTGTTGTTGGTGTTAGTAACAGTAGTCATAGAGGTGTTCACTTCATCAGTATGGCCTCTACTTTCATTATGGTGGAGTAGAACCACAAATTAATTGTTCAAAATTATTTTAGTACTACCCGAGTAATCCAAGATTTTTTGCCAATTACATATCTGTATCTCCGGATTTTTTCATTTAAAATTCTGAAAAATGATTAAATGAATTTGCCAAGGCTCTTTGCTAGTAAAACTGGTTATAATAGTGAAGAATTGGGTATGGAGGATTAAATTAAGGTGACAGGATAGGACATCTGGGTGGTTCAGTTGGTTAAGCGTTGGCCTTTGGCTGAGGTCATGATCTCAGGGTCCTGGGATCAAGTTCTGTGTCGGGCTCCCTGTTCAGTGGGGAGTCTGCTTCCCCCTCTTCCTTTCCCTCTGTCTCTCTCCCCAACTTGTGCTCTCTCTCTGTCTCTCAAATGAATAAATAAAATCTTAAAAAAATTTAAAAATAAAAAATAAATCAAGGTAATAGGAAAACGTTAGTAAATGTTATTATAGATCATAGAAATTATAATACCCCTTTCTCTTGAAAGAAAATATGTTGACTTAAAAAAATCTGGTCATCATGCAGTGCTATGAAGTGTGTTATTCATTGTTATTGCGTTATTTTTATTTTTTTGGCTGCCTTTGAACCAGCATAGATTGTTACACATAGGTATTTTCACTTGTTGAAAAATTGGAGCGAAGAAATTGGAATACCAGACAGACATCAGTAAAAAAAATAAAAATACTTTGCTGGTTCACCTGTTTTAAATGATGCTTAGCATTGCTGGTAAATCATTGTGGCTAGAAAAGATGGTAAAAAGTGAAATATGAGTGCCTATTAGAGTAAAATGAATAGAGTAGTGACATGAAAAATTACAAAAATGGGAACAATTTAAATATCCTTCTGTGTTAGACATAGCCAGTAGATTAGAGGAATTCTAAGGATCCATTCAAACATCCTACTTCCTGAGTTAAAGTGGAGGAAACACAGCCAACTGTACAACATATATATGATTTCCTAGGTACTCTTCAGAATTAATCTGTTTATTGAGAGATATCCAGAAAGGCAGACAAAGAGCCAAATTATATGGGGATCTGTGATGTATGTTATACCAAATATATAATATACTATTCATACCATGCCAATATAATATAATATAATATAATATAATATAATATATAATATACCAAAGATATGTTATGTTGTTAAAATTCAGGTTTGTAAAGATAGCTAGAGGGACACCTGGCTGGCTTAGTTGGTTAAGTGTCTGCCTTTGGCTCAGGTCATGATTGCAGGATCCTAGGATCAAGTCCTACATTGGGCTTCTTGCTCAGTGTGGTGCCTGTTTCTCCCTCTGCCTGCCTTTCTCCCTGCTTGTGGGCTCTCTCTCTGTCAAATAAACAAAGTCTTTTTTTAAAAAGGAAGGAAAAGATAACTGAAAGCTATTTCTTCTTATTATGTAAATATATAATCAAGCTTTGTGGTCTCCCTCTGATTCTAGAGAAGTGATTTTGCCACATATGGGAAAGACGGGCCTTTAAGCTCAGGGAGCATGTCAGAATCACCTGAAGGACTCTTCCCAGTTGTAAACGATGCCCTGTACATCCCAATATGTCCAATTTAACATATTAATCAGTGAAAACCATTGTTTTGTGAGTCTTGCTACTGGTGGTGTGTTGTATGCCTTACACAAGTTGATCAAGCAATAAAATATGTGATAATAATAATGACTGACTAACTTAATTTCCATAATCATGACTGAAAATTTTCAAGATATTATGATTTAGCTTTTTTTAATTATCTGATTTTAAGAAGAAATTCTCTTTATTATAATAATTGCCCATAAGCAAACATCACTTAACATTTTTCTAAGTTTAAATCTATTGTTTAGTCTCCTGGTTAACTCAAACAACTCGACTATGAAGATGCCAAAGATAAGTGGGAAATTGAGGCCTTTAAGGAATTAAAGTAAAAAAACTGAAAAGCCCTGAGTAAACACAAGGGCCCTGAATTGGAGATCTTACAACCTATTTAAAAGAAAGTTAAACAACATTGATAAGTGGAATGAAATATGAACAACATGATAACTTTGCTATTGTTTCCCCCCCTCAAAATTTGCCTAGGTGTTGCTACCTTTATTATCTAAAAGGTGAAAGACCATTAACTGTGTACCAGCAGAGAGCCAAGCAAATTTCCATGTGGTGTTTCAGCTTGGCTGTGATAGGAACTGATGATTTGTTTATGTAGAGTTTACTACCCCAAGTTATCTCCCCACTTCCATATGCTAACAGACTGAGAGATGATTAGAATTCAGGGAGCAGTGAGGAGGGGATGGAATTTTCCTTAAGGGAAACTCATAGGAATGGACAAGAAACATTTGTGATAAAAATGGCTTTCCACTTTTTCATCACTGTAATGGTTAATTTTATGCATTAGCTTGGCTGGATTATACTACCTAGTTATTTAATCTAATCCCAATCTAAGGGTTACTGTAAAGACGTTCTATAGATGTGATTAAAATCTGCCATTAGTTAGTGGACTTTAAGTAAAGGAAATTATCCATTAGGAAATGTGGCCAAAAATTAATTAATTAAGAATTCACTCAAGAAATTAGGAAAAGGAAATTAACATTAAGGACAAAAGGAATTAATATGGCAAATGACAAAATTTTTAAAAAATTGAGAAAAGCCAGATGTTTGAATTCAGAGATAATTTCAAGGGAAGTCTCCAAAAAACAAAACAAAACAAAACAAAAAAAAACAAACAATAAAACACATTACTAACCATCTAATCAATAGCGAAAAAAAAAATTTTTTTTTAAAGATTTTATTTATTTATTTGACAGACAGAGATCACAAGTAGGCAGAGAGGCAGACAGAGAGAGGGGAGGAAGCAGGCTTCCCGCTGAGCAGAGAGCCCGATGCGGGGCTGGATCCCAGGACCCTGAGATCATGACCTGAGCCGAAGGCAGCAGCTTAACCCACTGAGCCACCCAGGCGCCCCCAAAAAAATATTTTTAAAACACAATTATTCAAGTTTAGAAATGAAATTGACAGATAACTACAAATACAAAAAAAAAAAAATCCTGAATGAATTCTAAGATAATTTTATATTTAATTCTATTCCAAAGGATCTGAAAACCTGAACTGTGAGGGGATAGAACTTTTTTACAAAGTAGTTGTTATAGCAGTGGATAAGAAATGTGATAAAACTCCCCTTTGTCTACTTCTCCATCATAAGAAATTATGGCTCTCAATCCCATAAAAATAAATAAATAAATTTTTAAAAATTACTAGAAATAGAAATCTTCACAGTGGATTTATATTATACATTGAAGGAACAGATAAATCCAATTGTATTTAAAGTTTCAGAGTATAAAAAATAAGAAACACCTCTAAAGCAAATTTAACACTACATATACACTCTGAAAATTTTAAGTCTTTTTATATTTCATGATATTGCATTGACCTATACTTGTAGAGAAATTTTAAGAAATACCCATACATCTTTTTCTGTTCCTGACCTAGTAGAAATAGCCCTCTATTATTTTTAACTAGTTATGCATTTTGTGATATATCTTTTTAGGCATTGGCATTATTAGTATTGCATAAGCTATTGATTACTTATGTCTCCTTTTAATTATTCAGACTTCCTGATATTGAAGTATTTTTTAGTATCTAAGATAAATCTTCTTGTTAGTTCTTTTAATTTATTGTTGAATTCTATTTGTTAATAGGCTATTCAGAACTTTTTCATAAGTATGATTAAATTGTTTTGGTTTCTTCATTGCATGCTACATTATATGTTTGCATGTTTATATATTTTATTATATATTATATATATTCTTCTTATTATTTTTTAAGATTTTATTTATTTATTTGACAGAGATCACAAGTATGCAGAGAGGCAGGCAGAGATGGGGGGTGGGAAGCAGGCCTCCTGCTGAGCAGAGAGCCCGATGCGGGACTCTATCCCAAAACCCTGAGATTATGACCTGAGCCGAAGGCAGAGGCTTAACGCACTAAGCCACCCAGGTGCCCCTAAATTTTTTTTAAAAGATGCAAAGTAATCACTTTTGGGTGATCAGAGTCTATACATGAGAAAGCCAAAATAATATACATATTACTATATTTGTTATTGTTTAAAGTTATTGAAGCTAATGTATTTTAAATCCAGTAAGGTGTGAAATTATAAATTTATTATAAATTAGTCAATAAGTAATAAGAATAATAGCTAACATATAATGAGTGTTTACCATGAGCTCTTCACTGTTAAAAGATTTTTTACATGTATGAAATTTAATCCTGAGAACAGCCTTAAAATTCTGCTTATTAAAAGATGAGGAAATAAAAAATTCAAACTTCTTATTAACACAGTTAATAAGAATGTTCAGGATTTATGAGGAATAAATGAAAATACAGTGCTTCAAATCAAAGTCTCAGGACAATTGTCTAGATATTTAGAAAAAAATAAAATGAAACTATTTCTATTTGTGTCACTAAAATAAATTCTGTGTGGAAAAAAAAGTAAAAAAGAAGTACATTTGGACTATCATAGGAGTAGCCATCAGTATAGTTTTTTAGATAAACATGAAGTAGAATCAAAGTTTGAAAATAAGACAAAAGCAGCCAGAGCAATAAAGAAAAAGACTGATGATAAATTTGTCTTATAATTTAAAATTTTCTACACAGCAAATAGTTTGTAAACCACATCAAAAGATAAGCATGGAAAGATGTATGCAGCACAAATGATGGACAAAGGCCTAATTTCCTTATTATAAAAGAGTATTTATAAATCAATAAAAGAAGTGACAAAAGTGATCAAAATGCAAGAGAAAAACAGGCAAAGCAAGAAAATGTAGTTCACTGTAATAAATAAATTCAAAGATAAATGACTTTTAAACATATGAAAACATAATCTTGTGTGTAATTAAATGCAAATTAAACAAATAATGAGATGCCATTTTTCACTTTCCACATTGGCACAGATCAAAAATATGTAATAATGTTGGGTAGGTGAGGGTATGAGGAAACAAGCCATTTCAAACACTGTTAAGAGTACAAATAGGTGAAAACTCTAGGAAAGTAATGCACATTCCAAAATTCAAGCACTTGTGCACACACACACACGCACTTACCTTGGAATTACATTTCTAAGAATTATTTTGCAGAGGTATATGTAAAGATGCATATATGCATATGGAAACTATGACATTGTCTTTGATAATAAAATACTGGAAAAAGATAAATTTCAGCAGTAACAGATTGGTTTAATAGTTAGGGGCATACATGAAAGAATATGCATTTAATAAAAACACAGAAGCAATAGATATACATATACATTGAAAAATGATCTTTAAAATCTATTTTTATATATGAGAATGGGTTATACATCTGGAAAAAAGGGCATACCTCTTTGTATATGCTATGCCACACAAAAAGCGTGTGTACAGTACATACATCCAAACACACATATATACACCTTATATTGCTTATATGAGCATTGTATATTCTGAGAGGGTGCATAATAAATGAATCCATGTTAGCGGTTGCCTTTGAGAGTGGGACGTAGAGTGTTGATGAGTGGGGGTAGGAGAGATATTGACATTTTACAGTATTCCATTTTGCATTGTTTAGTATTTTATCATGTTTTACTATTTTGCCAAGAATTTCATTACTCTTTCAATGAAAAAGAATGTAAGTAAAGAATAGTGAGCAATTTTGAGCAGAAATTGGAGGATGGAAAACACTACAATTTATGAACCGATCTCACTGTCCTTTTTGGTAGTGAATAGTAAACCTTTCTCTGTGGCTTTGATAAGAGAAGTTTTAAATCTTTTGCTTTCTCATAGAAATGATGTTTTAGAGCAAAGAGATCATGGGCTTTGAAGTGCAATACTCAGTGTACAAATCACAGTTCTGTAGAAATTGTGTGATCTCAGAAAATAGTATTTAACTCCCATTCTCACTGCATTCTATTTGGTTATCTAAAATAAGATCCTAATTTCTTTAAAAATGTATATGTGAAATGAAATGAATTAAATTCTGTAAAGTTCTTAGTACCCTGTGAAATTTTGAACAATTCTCCATGGTTCTTGGATATCAACAATCCTTGGATCACATGAAAATCCCTTTCTTTGCTTTGCTGGTCACATCTTCTTTCTCTAACATGGTGTTAATAGAACAAACAATATAGGCTTTTTACTGGGTTCAATCAACCCAGAAAAGACTTAATTCTACTTCCCTAAACTGCAGTCTGCTGCTGTAGTCCTAATTGTTTCCTTCCATGGACACAGGGGGAAAGAAAACCACCACCACCACCACCACAACAACAAAACGGGTCTAAATAGGCCAATGTTTGTCAATATAATTTCTTCATTTTTTATACCAAATGTTGGAAAGATTGTTCTTTTCATGAAAGCCTCTCTTCTTAAAAGTCATTTATCCTTTTAAACAGTAGCTTGCCTTATTTTACTTTGCTGAGAAAAAAAAAATATATATATATATGTATATGTATATGCCTAAGTTAACCCATTACCTGCTGACTCTTCTTTGCTACTTACTATTTTAGAAACTGGCCTCTGGACAAATAAAGCTAAATATAACAGGAAGAAAATGAATGCATAGCAAGGCAGAATTATATCGTGTAAAGGAGACCCAGCTAACTTTTAGAACAATACCCCGACTACCAATAGTTATGTCATTACTAACAGAATTGAGATGGTGGTTTAGCATCTGCATATGCAAATGGGACTTAGCAATTTTAAACATGAAAAAACCCAGTGTGACTTTACATTTTAATATAAGTGCATGAAATGATGCTGTCTCTAGAGGTGACAAAAAATATTTTAGCAAGACCGATAAAGACAGAGTCTCTAATCCCTGAGCACTATCGCAAAGGGCATTGGCTGGCTATTTATAAAGTGGAGAATAGGGTAGATGGTAGTAAAATAACGACAGGTGATGGATGACTCAAGTATACATGACTGAAGTCTGTAGAAATCTCTCATCCTTGCCTGTAGTATTTCACTAACCTTAATGAACTCGAGTATAACTGAGCTAATTGACACAAATAAAATTTCTGAACCCCATCCCCAGAGTTGTACATTCAGAAAGTTGCTAATTTGTTAATTTATCTTGTTGCTAATTAAGATACAGATTACCCCCAGAATGTTTTGAGAAGCTTTATTCCAAATGGGTGCTTTCACAATTTCTAAGTACTCATTTTCCTTGCCGTGTGTGTGTGTGTGTGTGTTTAACAGACATTCATTGATAACAGTAATTCAAAGCATTATGCTGGGATATACAATTATAAGCAGTAGTGGAGTCCCTGTCCTGCGAGAGTTTCTATCCATGTAAAGAGCTAAGGAGACAGCAGTAAGCACAGTAAAGCACAAGACCAGTAAGAGACATATTTGGGAGGAGACCAACTGCAGATGAACTCTCCAGTAAAAAGAGGTTAAAACTTGAACTGGTATTTAAGAAAGGTTCAAATGATGCCAGGTGTAGGTAGAGAGCCAAACCCATTCCAGAAAGAATGGCATTAGAATAACATACAGGCTGAAAGATACCCATTTATTGTGTTTTGTGTTTGTCTCTAGCTCTGCCTGGATGACCACTTGCTACTGCTGTGTGTGTGGGCTGGACTTCTCATTTGGAACCCTGGCCCTGCCTTGAAGTTGATTACTGTCTCTGTAGGTCATTGTCTCATTACTGACTTTGGAGTACATTTCTATTTCTAAAGGACTTCAGTTGTATCAATTCGTGTCTGATGTGTTTGTAAACACCGGGGCCAGGATCCAGAATGTGATTTGTAGAGAGAAGAGAAGCATTTGAAAAAGAGGGAGGTGAAGAAATGCAGTCTAATTCTTGTTTAGCTACAGATGCCAACCTGATCATTTTATTTTTTAAAGATTTATTTGTTTATTTTAGAGAGAGAGAGAAAGGGGGAGGGCAGAGGGACAGGGAGAAAGAAACTCAAGTAGATTCCCCCGCTGAGTGTGAAGCCCAAAGTGGGGCTCTCAAGACCCTGAGATCAGACCTCAGCTGAAACAAAGAGTCAAGCACCTTCCTAGACCATAACACCCAGATGTCCCTATTTTATAATATAACCAAGGTGTCATGTGGCTAACTATGGATCTATTGAGTATAGTGTGTTAACAAACTATATAAAAAATTTATTTTTAAAATGTGTTAAATTATTTTACATTTCCTACTGTTATTTAAATTAGCATTTGAATAGAGAAGTTTCAATCTGTTATTTTTTGTTTCTGCATCTATGCAGATTTAATAGTTATCCTCATTTCTTATTGACTACTTTTTCTGTGAACTTATTCAGAAAGTTCATTCAACTAACAAATGATGTTAGGCTTCACCATTCAGTCCAACTCATATTTTCAGCCTAGACTTTGGTGACATGGACACCTGCTCATCGCATGAGTCACTGCCTTTACATTTTCTTTTTATTGCATGTGCTATGTTATAGAGAAACATAATAATCCTTTTAAATACATCACCAAGAACATTTGGGTTGTTTCAGTGCTGACCTCCACCTTTGTAGTGACCTGCACATGTCTTTTCATTCTGGATGCTCTCCACAGTTCAAGTTGAAAAAAGAAAATACATTTTATGGTGGCCAAACCAAGAGCTTTTCTGAATGGGTTGGTTCTGAATTTTGAGCTAAGTGTGGAACTTCATGGGTTCATTTGTATTTATTCATATAGTATCATTTAAAGCTCATATTAGAAATGCAAAGTTTTGCTGAATGGTAATAGCTGTAGGAAAATCAAGCTAAACAGCATAAATTATGTTTTCTGTAAATTATGTGTAGGTTTGAAATTAAGTTAAAATAATCTGTTGAAATAGTAGTAGTAAGTTATAGAAGAGACTCACTTTTAGAGAAAAAGCTCTTTTCCTAATCTAAAATGTTTCCAAGATTCTTCCAGAAAATTCCAGTATTAATTCTAACTTTTTTTCTTTGAGTGTAAAAGTGATTTTATATGATTTCCTCTTGTAGTCCACTGTGTGCCCACATTTTTAATGCTTAAAATTCCCTTTTCTGTACTACTTCACTATATTTCGCTATTACAGATTTCATTTTTAGATGTCTGAATATCTCGTTTGCAAGTAGATTGTATGGAGTCTCAATATTCAATTTATATGTAATAATGGCACCATTTGTATCCAATGCCATTTTATTTTGTGGACTTTTTTCTTTTCTTCATTTTTGACAGACACAATGAAAATCAATTCCATTTCAGAGGTCTGGTCATTTTGAAGTATATCTTTTTTTATTTCTATAATGTCATATGCCTGCTCAATAATACTTTAAATATTCTAGATTTTAGACATTTGCCTTAAGTCAGATATTAGATGATACTCTGCTGCTGTCATAATCTTGGACTCTAATTTTAAGCCCTTTGATTTTATAGGCTTTTTAAAAATTTAAACTATAAACCTTTTTCTTTGCTTATTATTATATTGATTTATACTCATAGATATGCTACAGCATTTTACCACTTGGCATTTTTTTTTTTTCTATTTTGGAGAATCATTCGCCACCCAAACATCAAAGCAACAAGCATTTTTTAACATCTTCTATATGCAGAACATAACCTGTTTCTGTTGATTGGGTGGATTGACTGCACATATAGGGAGGATACCGTCTGCAAATTGAATTGGACCAGCCCTGTCTCCTAGAAATACAGATTGTCATTTTTGATACGTATTATTTCCTTCCTATTTATTTGGTATTATTCCTTTAATTTGAGTCAACTTGAATAACCTAAAATTGAAACTCACCTTCTGACGTTATCATTTAAAGTATATAGACAGGGACGCCTGGGTGGCTCAGTGGGTTAAGCCTCTGCCTTCAGCTCAGGTCATGATCTCAGGGTCCTGGGATTGAGTCCCACATCGGAATCTCTGATTAGCAGGGAGCTTGCTTCCTCCCTCTCTCTGCCTGCCTCTCTGCCTACTTGTAATCTCTCTATGTCTGTCAAATAAATAAATAAAATCTTTAAAAAAATAAATAAAGGATATAGACAGTTGCTTTACAGGAAGATTGTAAAGAGAATAGAAGAGCTGACTTTTGGAGGAAGTTTACAACTCACTCCTTACTCAATCTGTATCCTATGAGAAGGAAGTTACCACAAAAGAGCATGAAGTTGTTTGAAATTCTCAATTAGGTTTGCCTCACTGTCATTGTAAAGGAGTGTATTATCCTGTTTTAGAGAGAATCTGTCTCTTAACTAGTTTATGAAAACAATCCAGGACTCAGAGGGTAACTTATTTATATTTTAAGTAGATCTGTTTAGATTAAGAATGAGATACCATTTTTAAGGTTGTTCCCAACAGAGAAATACATCTAAATTAAAAAAATCAGTATGATACATGCTGCAAGGCATGATGAGAAGGATGGACATCAAATCAGTGATCTTTACACAAAAATCACGCGCAGGTATCAGACATTTCTAACAGATAGCAGAATATTTCAAATACCCTTCTCAAAGCTAATGAAAAATATGGAGACTATGCCCCCTAAAGAGGATGGTAGTCATTAAACTGACTTAGATGAGGTGGAAAAGTGAATCTACATTTATATTTTATAAATAACATATTTCAGAGAATCCGATTCTGGCAGTCTTTACATTTAAGCTGAAGAGAAGATGCCCTGATTTAATTCAATACCTACCTTTTAGAACTGTCTAAAGAGAAAATGATAAAACGACTCTCTGGCATTTTAACCGACAGGGACAAAATGTATAAACTAACTGAAAATAAAGTCCTTATTCTTTTCCTCCTTCTAGCCTGTCGAAGTAGTCAAAAGAGCATAGTGCAACATCAATCAATGTGAAAACAAAAAGCCTTTGTATAAAAGTTTGTAATTTATGAGGTGTTTTTGCATATAATATTTTGGTTTATCAAAAAAAAAAGTAAGACAATGGAGGGGTCATGATTATTCTCACTTTAAAGATAAGAAAATGAAATTATGATAAATTATATAACTTGACTAAGATTAGAGCCTAGTAATGAGTAGAATCAGAATTCACTTTATTTTTTTAAAGATTTTATTTATTTATTTGATAGAGAGAGAGAGAGCACAAGTAGGCAGAGAGGCAGGCAGAGAGGGTGGGGGGAAAGCAGGCTCCCCGCAGAGCAGAGAGCCTGATATGGGGCTCGATCCCACGATCCTGAGATCATCACCTGAGCTGAAGGCAAAGGCCCAACACATTGAGCCACCCAGGCACCCCCAGAATTCACTTTAAACCTTCAGAGAGGTTTCAAATCACCCTGATTTGTCTAGAAAAATAGAAAAATGAGATTTTTGTAAAACCCCTTGATTAAACGGTTTAGGAACATAGAGTCCTGTCTTTGTATAGCCTCATTAAGATTAATCAAGTATCATTTCACCATGTCCTTGTTATCAGAAATAGTCTGTCTAATGGGTTAACACTGAGAACTTGTATGAAAAAGGGATGTCTCCTTTATACTTTATGTAATAATAAATCAGCTATCTCTGGGATTTATAAAATTTGAAACATATTACTCCCAGTATGACAAGGTTTTATCTAATGAGGAAAGAGAGCATCTGTAACTTTCTGAAGTGTTTATTCTCCCGTCTCTAAATATTGCCAGTTAGAATTGCCAGTGAGAAAGAGGGAATTTTTGGTTTTTTATTGGCATAACTTGTGTGTTCTAGGCTAACGTACATTTTTGTCACTATTGTTGTTGCTGCTGATAATGAGTGAGTGGGTGAATGGAGGGCTGGCTTTTATTGAGAGGAGTGAAAATCAATAGCCTCAGATCTTGTCACTCTACTTTGTAAAGACTAGTCTGTCTCTTTCTTCTTCTCTCTGGGTAAGCATGATTTTTGAATTCTTGAACTTCTACATGATGATTTAGCTTACTTATATCTATTGCTAGAGATAAAGTAGCCATAGCTCAGCAAATTGCTAGACAAGACAAGGTAGATCTTCTTTGGCTCACATTAATGGATGGTTTGACTCAAGCCATCACTATTGTGACCTCAGTGACCACTTCAACAAACCTCTGGAGGACAGAGCTTCCATTGTTCCTTCAGAAATTTCCTTGACCAGAGCAACTGCTTGCATTCAAAATAGTATGTCCTATTAATTGGATGTTTCTCAAAGGTTCCCTCTATTATGGAAAGAGTGTGATTCTTCTTACTGGTAGGTTATTGGTTTTGAAGTGCATTTGCATAAACAGGGCTGGCTCTAAAAAATATCTGACAAATCCTTAGATAAAACCATGTGAGTGTTTTCTAAATTCTCTTTGCTGACTTAGAAACAACATATTAGCCAATTAAAGAAGGGTGCAAAACCTGGCCCACAGACAAATTGCCCATATCAGGTGGCATGTAGTTTGCTCAGACTTTATTATTGAAAAAGAAAAACCCAAGAGAAAAAGAGACTATGGGGTGAACTACTTAGTAATCTTGTCATGCACCTTCTGCCACACATTCATTAGAGCACCAGATTTTTTAAAGCCGAGCACGTAAATTGCTACTCACTAGTAGATATTGGTTGGTGAATGAGAATCGTCACAGTATCTGACTAAAGTGGTTTAAACGATTAAAAACTCCAATGACCTAAACTATTATAGATAAAGCAGAAGTTAGTGGATTCAACCACATGCTCATGATCATTTGTATCTTTTTCACTTTATGGTATCAGAGCCTTGAAAATAATTTCTGTAAGCATTTGGTGAGAGTGCTGAATTCTGCAGAGGAGATGTTGTAACCTCTGAAATTAAAAATGGCTGTGCAATGTCTCCTGCCGTATTTAGGGCAGATTTGTGTTTAGAATGCTGATTATGAAATGATTTTGTGGTATTTTCTTTATCTCTAAAAGCTCCTTGTAGTACCAGATAATATCATCTGATGGGCAATTTGCCTGTATGCCCTGTTATTTTTTCCTTTTGTTTCCCATAACTTTCAGTATGTTTATAAATAAGAAATGAAAACAAGATATTATATCATTCAAGGACTCCCCCAACATGGTGGTAATCTCAGTAGTTCTACCTCACTGCTCTTTCTTTTCTTTCTTTTCAGTTGAGCAAAAATTCTTATTGCCATTAATTACATGAAATTAAACATATATACATGTCAATTGTGTGTATGTACACACACACACATAAATATATACACATATAATCTAGACCTGATGTAAACATTGTATTGCCAACCCCCAGCTGAACCCAAATTATATCAGTTATTCACTAGTGTAGACAAAACCAAAGATGATATTCAAGTATGTGATAATTGGTATAGCAGAACAATCATAATGGTTATCAGCAAACAATAAGCAGTATGGCTTTCCTGGTACATAATAGCTGACCACCAACCTAGGGAAATCAAGAAGCAATTAAATTTAAGGACTTTGTAAACAATCTTTTTTTTTTTTTTAAAGATTTTATTCATTTATTTGACAGAGAGAGAGAGATCACAAGTAGGCAGAGCAGCAGGCATAGACAGAGGGGAAGCAGGCTCCCTGCTGAGCAGAAAGCCCGATGCACGGCTCGATCCAAGCACCCTGAGATCATGACCTGAGCTGAAGGCAGAGGCTTTAACCCACTGAGCCACCAAGGCACCCCATAAACAATCTTTTATAAGTAATTAATGATACTTATGTAAACATCACTAAAACATTGATTAACATTAGATTGGATATAAAAAGCAAAGCACCAGTGTCCCCTAGTTGTGTGTAGAGTACCAGAGAGGATAAAGGTAATATGTATGGCAAATGAGAATTAGACTGGAATTTAAGTACCTGAGTTCTAGTACCTTCTTTTTCACTACTTGTCATGGGAATGTCAGCATACAATTTACCTACTGTGGATTTGGTTTCTTTAGTGAAATTGAAATGGTGCAGATATAAATATAGGGGCATCTTAGATATCAATCTTATTCGTTAATTGAAAAACATTTGCATAAAAAGGGAAGTGTCAAGCTTTCAGTGGAGTGATAAGACAGAATGCATAAATGCCAATATACGGCAAAGAGTTTATTAATAAAGACGTGTAAGAAGCTGTGGTGCTAGAGCACCTTGTGCATGAAATGGCAGAGTGTTTTACAATGGAGCGCTAAGGGGTCAAGTAGCAGCAGATTCCAGAGAGAACTTACTATCTATATCTATATCTATGTCTATATCTATATTCTCAAAAATCAGTTACCCCTCCTGAATTGCAAGTGTTGGAGGGCTGCGAGATGATGGAATAGATCAGGCAAAACCCTCACACAGGAAAGGTAGAGAGTGGAGGCATGTAAAGTAAGGTTCCAGTAAAGGAGGTTGGGTGAGAGTCCTGGGATAGCAAATCTCAGAAGTTCTAGCAAAATTATGTTACTTAAGTGTGCATCATTTGTCTTGAAAAAAGATTGGTTACAATAGCCAGTGGGATGCTAGGGTACGTAGTAAGGACAGAAGCCTTCCTAAACCTAGCTGTCTTCAAAGAGACAAAGTAAAAGCCTACAGAGGCACCATATTTTAAGAAAACATTTGGACATCCAAGTGACAGAAGAGACAGCCTTTGAGTTAGTAAAACTAGAGGGTGGTCTTGGATGTTGTCACCCACCAAGAACCAAAAATAAAAACAAGACAAACAGCACAACTGTTTCAGAAAAGCCCAACTCTTTTAACCAGTAATAACTCAAATGGATCCAGAACAAAAATATGATAATAAAAATTTTGCAAATGAAAAAATATGAAAATAAAGAGTAAAACTTAAAAGGGAGGAAAAATACTTAGTAAATATGTCCTTATAGATGAAAGATTTTAACAAAGGATTCAACCATTAATATACACATGAAAGAAGAACACAGAACTTCAAGTAGAAGAACTTGAGAAGATATGGCTTAAAGATGAGAAAAGAGTATATGGACTGGTGAAATTCAGGAAGGAAATGAAGGAAACAGTTTTAGAATTGAAGATGAAATTGACACACAAGAAAGGAGATGATGTGAAATGCAATAAGGAATATGGAAAATAGAAATAAAGAATCAACCTCTTCCCCCAAAATAATACCCACAAACAATTGAGGAGTTAAGGATGGTTGTAAAATGATAGATTTAGAATATAGTCAAAGGAGAATGTTTCACACCAATGGAACAGACTAAATATTTCAAATGTAATAATGACAGGAAGCATTGAATTCGTAGATTGAAAGTTATACTGTGTCCTAGGAGAAATGAAATACAATGGTTAATATTAAGTATAACTTAGTAAGTTATTGGAGTGCTAAAATAAACATTTATCAGTAAGGCAAAAGATCTAGTCACTTGTAAAGAGAAAGGAGAGAGATTGAGAGAGAGAATTTCCCTCAGGCTACTATACCCTATTATTCAACTCCAGAAGACACTGGGCTTAAAATATTCTTAAGAAGATAAAGGTTGAGACATGGATTTTATATCCAACCAAGATCTTTCAATTATAGAAGCTACAGACAAATAGTTTTTCCCAAGAATCTCTTGAGGAATCGAATAGAGAATGAATACTGCCTGCCAAGAGTTGGTGGTTGAAAATTTAGCCAAAGCTGTAAGCATCAAATATATTAAATGATAAAACTAAGTTCTAAAGGAAAATGTAGACCATATTGGCAAAATGGAATACAAACATAATTAAGTAACTAAAAATATTCAGAAGGGGATGAGGGGAAAGTGGAGAACTTACAAATTATATCATGTGTTACAGCTAGGAGTCAAACATTATGACATAAACCTGACAAATCAATTAGTAACAGTGGAAGTGTAGTTAATTGTACAAAAACTGAATACTAAGGAAGAGTATATAATAGGCCAAATCTGTCAATAGAAGAGAAGGTTAGAGGACACCTGGGTGGCTCAGTCAGTTAAGGAATTGCCTTTGACACAGGTCATGATTCCCAGGGTCCTGGAATTGAGTCCTGCATCTGGCTCCCTGTTCAGCAGGGAGTCTTGCTTCTCCCTCTCTCTTTGCCACTCCCCTTGCTTGTGTGTTCCCTCTCTCTCTAGTAAATTAAAAAAAAAAATTTTTTTTAAAGAAGAGAAGGATAGAGAAGAGGGGGAAAGGACAAAATAAATTGTATTATTTTTCATAGCTTGAAACTAATAGTTACTCTATATAGAAATATAGAACTAAGTATTTTAGGAAAACATAATATAAAGGTAATCTCTGGAACAATCATTGAAGTTTTATAAATATTAGGAAAAAATTAGTGAACTGAAAGGGAGAAAAGAGACAACAGAGAAGATACAGTTAAGGAGGGAGAAAAGCCTTCTAAAGATGGGTATACATAAAATAATACACTAAAATTAAGATCAAACATTCTTCTTACCAATACATGTAAATGATTATAACTGATTTAATAAAGGAAATAAAAGACTTTAGATTGTAGTACAAAGCAAACCCCAAAACTATGACACATAAAAGTGATTCACCCAATACAATGTTATTTTACTTTATTTTAATTTTTTGGAACACACACACACACAATTTATTTAAATTAAATTTTTAAAAAATGTTATTTTAAATTTTGAAAAGAAAAGGTTGAGCAAAGTTGTTTGAAGTATACGTTTTCAGCTAAAATGCAGTAAAGATGACAAATAAAGATACATCATAATGTATATGAAGGTAATTATGAATATCTATATATATCAAATAACAATGCAGCAACTTGGCCCAATAAGAAACACAGGTGACAAAGGGAAAATTGACAAAAAATATGAAGGTTTATTATATTTATATATCATATATAAATATATATCATGATATAAATGTATATCATATATATGATATGTCATATATTTATATATGATACACAAATACAATAATTATACATTTATAATATTATATTATTATATAATATTTGATATATTATATATTATTATTATTTTTAAAAGATTGTATTTATTTATTTGACAGAGAGAGATCACAAATAGACAGAGAGGCAGGTAGAGAGAAAGAGAGAGAGAGGGAGGGAAGCAGGCTCCCTGCTGAGCAAGAGAGCCCAATATGGGGCTCCATTCCAGGACCCTGAGATCATGACCTGAGCTGACGGCAGAGGCTTAACCCACTGAGCCACGCAGGCACCCCAAATTATATTTTTCTAATTTCTAATTTCAAAATGAAATGGGAAAAAAACAAGCCAGAGTATATAAAATCTCCATAATATAATTTATAAAGATACCTGATTAATCTATATTAACTTCAGTATCCTATGCCTCAGGAATGCATCTTCTTTTTTTTTTAAATTCTATGGGAGATACAGTATAATTTTAAGAGTTTATATATGTGTGTGGAAGTATGCCTGTGTGTGTGGAGGGAGAATTATTTTAAGGAATTGTCTCATGCAATCATGGGGGCTGCCAAGTACAGAAACTGCAGGTAGGCAGGCAAGCTGTAGGCCTAGATGGGCTGACGTTGCAGCCGGAGTCCAAAGGCAGTCTAATCCAGAATTCCTTCTTCCTTATGGGATGTCCTTCACATGGCTGAATGAGGTCCACCCACATTATGGAGGGAATCTCAACATCTAAGTGACTTAGCTGTGATGTACTGCTACACACACAAACACACACATAATATATGTGTTTCTCAGCGCTACAAATTTTTGGTAAAATCATTTACTGATGTTACACCATTCCATAAAAATAAATACCTCAAAATATATTGATATACCTCTCTGTTAAAAGACCTTATGACATTGACTCCTAGTGTCTCCAGTATATTTATTTTTCCTCCTTCTTCCTTTTAATATTAAAGTCATTGCACCATCAAATTTTTAAAAAGTGTACATGGCTGCTCACTTTAAAAACTAGACCTGGTATGCTTTGTAGCTAGATATTTTCAGATGATTAAGTTTTACCAACTGGATACAAATGGAAATGATGGGTGCACCTTCAAATCTGCTTCTTTAAAAGTGCAAGTACTTAGTGCTCATACTTTGCACTTTTCCTCAGGCTTGATGCCAGAGGTGGTAGTAACCCAACTTTGACCATCTAGACAAAGAAACGACATATGAAGCTGGAAGAGGGAAAAAAAAAAAATGGGTGTCTGAATGACCCCAGCTACAGAGCTATCCCGTTATCCTGGACTAGCAAGATGCTTATGTAAGATATAGGTAAACTCTCTCATCTAAACTTTATCTGGGGTCTCTTTAGTACAGTCACATAGTCTTTATTCCAAAAACAAACAAGAATAGGTTTACCAAAATTTCCATACTGCAAGAATTGTGATGCATCTACGTCAGAACATTTTTTCTGTATTTTTTCATAATTAAGAGCCTTTGTTTATAAGTTGCTTCATGAAACAGATTGTACCAATTTATATGAACACCTTCTGTTTATGATAGTATCAATATCACTGAAACCTATTTCCTTCAGACTTTATGATAACGTAAAGGAGATCAAAGATATATTCTCTCTGCAATCAGTCATACTTTTCACATGCTCTGTTCACCAATTTCTTTCCCTTACATCTTGTAGTTATTTAAATATCAGAACTTGAAAGAGGAAGAAAAACTGCACAGGGTTTTCCTTTGGGGCTTAAAAAAAGAAAATAATAATCTCCATTACATGGTACTTTTCATCTTTACCCTGACTTCCAATAAATAAAACCTCTAATGATATTAATTGAAAAGACTACTTTAAGATTAATGATATGAGCAGGGGAGAGTATTAAGGGGATTTTGGATTTTGCCTCGACTTCAAATATTATTTAGTGTCCACGCAGTTCAAAACCCCCTTCATGAGCTGCTCTGATTACGCAGCATTCGTACTACTGCAGATGAAGGGAAGCTTAAAGCCCATTTGGAGCTTTTATGTTCAGGCCTCCACCAGCCCCTCCCCCACCACCCTGTGTGACTTGGACATAGAGTCAATTGAACAATCACTTGTGAAAATGCCATGCAGATAAAATATAATTTAACTGTATTTTTACTTCGTTATCCTGAATATTTTCCATAAGTTTTTAGAGACAAAGATTTCTGACAGCACTTCCCCACCAATTTAACAGTGACTCAAGTGTTAAAGATGAATCCCAAGCATGTGCTGGTAACAGCACCTTTTAGCTGACTGCTTGGGGAACTCCAAACCCACTTTCCCTTGGCCTGTGTGGTTCTCTTGAGGAGCGCAGCGGGTTTCCAGACATTTGCTCAGGCCCAAACTGTCATGACAGAGGCAATTAATGTGGTAATGAGAGTTTGGCATCCAAAATGTTATTTCCTGCAGGGCTTGTCACATATTTCAGAGAACATTAGGAGCAAACAAAATTCTGCTTTGTCCCTTCCCATCCCCAAACAGTTGGACCTTGAAAATCCCATGCATTAGAGGCATACCAAGGAAAGATTGACAAAGCAGGGCAGAGGGGAGCACTTGAAATTTGTAAGTTTAAAGACTTGCCGGTGAAAATTGTAGGAATACTGAGAAAAGAGGTAAAGAAAAAAAAAAAGGTAAACATAATTTTTTCCTATACTGTCAACTTTTACAAACTAACATTTTTTACAATGCAGATTAACTCCAAATTTCAACATATATTTGTGGGAGATGGATCTTCCTCCTGAGTTTGAGTGTCTCACCTTTTCTGTGCACATGAACTTGAATAGTCATATTGAAGAAGACTGCAGGACCCTGAGCACCAGTATCTGGCAAGCTTAAATTTCTGCCACAAACTCACAATTTTGAAGTCATATAATAACTCTGTAACTGAGCTTGATTTAAAGTTACAGAAAGTTCTCTCCTGTGAAATTTCCTGAAACAAAACTGCAGAGTAAGTATTGTCCTTTGATGGAATCTCAGTGCTATGTTCAATAACTATTCTGTAAAAAAACATGATAAGCTGATCAATGCACCACACCTTTTAATTAATAAATTAACTAAAGTTTGGAGATGAAAATCAGAAAGGAAAAAAAGAAAACAATAATGCTTTCAGCAGTGGCTTGGCTTGTTCAGGCCATTTTTGTCCCATTTTATCTCTTGGGATATTTTGTAATGAAGCCTGGAGTGTCCATGTCAGATCAAATACTCCAAGGTTTTATGATCTAAAGGTTTTTAACACTCTCTCCAGGAGTGGATAATCATTTGAAGGTGGTTTTCCATTAGGTATGAAACCCTGTAACATCTGGGATAGTCACATGTGTATTTATAGATCGCTTTCAGGAGAGTGGTACTTTGTGAATGGATCTTTGTAACTGCAATGCAATCTCGGGGCAGATTGCAACTGTGTGTCCAGTGATTCTAAATCCATACCCTGTCACTAGCTCTACTGCCTAGGAAATATGACATAACATAGCTGTCTAGTGCCCCCATCAGCGTTTACAGAGACTGAATCGTTGTCTTTCCCATAAAAGATTGCATACCTTTATATACCTACGGCCTGGAGAGCATCTTTTGCTCTCCATATCCTTTAGCCTCATACATACAGACCTATGAGGGGCAGTTCCACCATTTAAAAATAAATATTTCTATTCTGTCCGTAAGAACAGTAGATAACTGAGATGTCAAAAGGGAGATATTAAAAAAAAAAAGGCAGAAAGATAAAATGGGTTAACCTAGTAATAGTATTTTGGTAATCTATTGCTGCTTAAAAGCTCCCCCCGCCCCCCAAAAAGTGGCTTGAACAATTGAGTCTAGTTCAGGATTTCTTATGCAGTGACAATCAGAACTTTGCTGGGGCTGGAATCATCCTATATCTGGCAAATGGTAGTGACAATGCACTGGACACATCAAACAGCTGGGGGAAAGAAAAACTGGCCCTCCTTGGTTATCTCTCTAGCTCCATGTCCATGTGCATGGTGGCTTCAGGGACTTCTCACATAGCTATAGAGCTCCAAACACATGTGTCTCAAAAGAGACAGGGAGAGAGAGAGAGTACACAGATGGGAACTTTACCACAATGTATGACTTAGAAGGCACGCAGTAATTCCTGCCACATTCCATTTGTTAGAAGTAAGTTATTAAGGCCAGTCCGTATTTAATGGGGAGATAAACTCAATCTTCTGGTAAGAGGGCTCTCAAAGAATTAGTGGACACGGTGTTAAAACCACCACAAATAGAAACATCATTCATTTCTTTTATTTAATAGTATCAACAATATTCTTTATAATTTTAGGTGCTTAATATATGCCAGGTGTATTAAGGATATCACCTGCAATATATCATCTGAGGTAACTACTCCATTGTTCCCAGTTTAAAGATAAAGTCTGTAATTTAGAGAGGTCTCATAAAGTGCCATGATTCTACTGCTAGTAAGGCTAAGAAATGATCTCTACCAGCACCTTCATACTCCGAAGGATGCTCTTTTCAGCGGTATACTCTACCACTACATCAAATTATGTATTTGTAACCTGATTTTCTATACAGCATTGATGCATGGGGCAAGTATCCTATGTGATTTTGCTCGTTGTTTTGGTTAGATCACTTTATGTCTTGCTAACTTACAGGCCAAATATGTTAGATAAAAGTGCTGTTACAGATATGAGAGATGTGTTCGTTGCTGCCTATGAATTCATTACATGCTCTTGGAGAAAGCACTGGATAGTAAAAGAAATTAACTTGTAAAACCACTATTAATTTATGTTGACACAGAGTAAAACTGAAAATAAGGAGATATGTGTAGCTGATAGGTAACACCTTGGAAAAACTGCTGAGCGGTTCCCTCTTAATGGGAACATCCTGAAGTATGGTATGACAGATGACAGTATTGTCCACTATTATTACCTCTTCTTCAGCAAGAGTTATTAAAAAAACCTCTGAGCCAAGTTGCTTAAATCATCAATAATATCCATGTAAACACCTGCCACCGTTTAACCAAATACATCACAATGGGGAAGTCTGATTACCAACTCAGGCACACAGTGTATTAACTGGGCATTAAAATATTTTGCATAATACCGTAAGAATCAAAATATACCATATACCAGTCCTAGACGTTTGAAGCTGTGTGCATGTGTATGATGGTTACATGCTATTTTAATGACTTACCTACCCACTAAGAAAGGACAATAAGAAGATCAGTTATTGGACTTAAGCACTTCTTAATTATTTTTGTGATATTTAACCTTCAAGCTCTTCAGACCTTAATAAAAGTTTGTAAATATAGTAATAAAGAATTAGTCATAGTCAACGTTATACATAAGGGATTTGACAAGGTAAATCTTTTTGAAAAATGTACACATTTTAGTCTAAGTTTATATTAACTACTTTGTATTTCCCACGTGTTCCTATCTGTAAGGATGATCACATCCACTTTTAGAGTTGAAAAGCACCTGCATCTTCACTCATTGATGTTTAAAGATCAAGTGTTAGGTTTTAGTTATTAAAACATGAGTTTTGAAAAGCAGATTGAATTCTGGTAAAAATGAGGTATTTTAAGCCAAGAATTTAATATATAAAATCAGTTTATGCTACTCAGTGTGTGTACTTCTTAGGGCAAGTCTATAAATCACTTAGTGGTTCAATTTTACATCTAAAGATTGGACTAGTAGGGATTGTATTTCAAATGTGCTTTTCCCTAGAATGCCTTATGCATGATATGCATGATTATCTTTGAATCCTGGAGGAAGAAGAAACACTGTAACTATAAAATGGGAAATGAGACACACTCAGTGTTATGTGACTTATCACAGAGCTAGTTAATGAGACCTCCCCACCAAAATTTGTCTTTTGACTTTCAATCTGAATTTCTTTTCATTAAACAATTTACATTAATAGAAATAAGAAGTACAAGAGCACAAATTGTTTCTTAGCTCAAGACTGGCCCTTTTCCTGTCAAATATCCCAAGAGGTAAACTAAGGATGTAGGTATTTTTGTCTCATAAGCTCATAAATGTAATATGTAAGCTTCCTTTATGTCCTTTCCTCTCTCACACCAAAAAAAGACTTAAGACAAAAAGGAATTCTTTTACAGGAGGCTGAGGTTAGAATTATATAACCAAGTACCGAAATCACATGGAAGAAATGCCGAAAACTCTTCTTTATTCTTGAATATTCTGCCTTAGGCAACTATTTATTAGACAACTTTAAACCATACAAGATTCTCCACAAACTCAGGGTGAATGTATTTTCTTATCCCTCCGCTCCCTCACCCACCCCAGTTACTCTCTGTGCAATGACATGTCACTACCACAGACTTCCTCCTTGGTGACACTCCCCCACTGATAATTATGGAATTATCCATAAACTCAAACTTCTTGTTTATTCTACCAGAAGTGTGTCTTTTATCCAATGTCCAGTTGTCTCCCTCTTCAGCTTTACCACTGTGATCTAAACAACCATCGCTTTTCTCTTGAAACAACATCCTAAATTATTTCCCTCAAGTTCCTCTTGTCTGTTCAATATCATTACAAAACATGAATCAGATCATGTATTCCCCCCCAAAAAAAACCTTTCCATAACTTTCCATTGCTCATAAAAGAAAAGTCAGACTCCATATCTTCCTTATGATGGGCACAAAAGTCTATATAACATGACCTTTGCCTTCCTCTCTAACTTTATTCCCTCCCACTCTCTGCTGGTAGACAGTGAGTCAATGACACTATCCTTTTTTCTATTCCTCCAATGCACCAACATTGTTTGTGCCTTTAGAACTTCTGAATTGAGTGTTCATTCTTCTTAAAACCCTAGACCTCAGAATGTCAAATGTGGCTTCTTTATATAATACAATATAAAGTGCACATCTTCCACCTCCACCACTTTAGTCTTTTCCCACTATGTCAACTATTTTCTTTATGAATTACAACAGTTATAATATTAAGAGAAATTACTTTTTCCTCTCATTTATTTATTCCCTTATTACCTCTGTTTCTTGTCATTAGAATCATTAAGTTGCCAAGAGCCAGTTTTCTGGATCACTAGAATATGGAAAAGTATCTAGCATGAATGTAGGGTCTTGATAAATGTTTGACAAGTATATTTGCAATGAATTTATAAATAAATGCTAGGCATAGAGTGCCTGACAGAAATCTGCCTCCTTCACTATCACTTAGTTTGACTGTGGAAGATCGGAAAGGTAGACCACGAACTTCCGACTAAGGCAAATGGCAAGAAAAGACTAAGTTCTCAAAACGGAATATGGAGGGGTGGGAGCAGGGTATTTCAGGTCTGTTGGCATTATAGTAGGGACTCCTTAAAACTTAAGAGAGATACTTGAAGTTCATCTAGGACCAGGCTGTGTGGCTGGATGGTTGGATTTGGGCTGTGAGAGCCAGAGTTTTCACATTGTATCCTCATTAAATAGAGCTTCACCACAAAGGTTTGCTTTGATAGGTTCTCTGAAGTGTCATATCATGTCACCTTATTCATTCTTCAAGCACTTCTAGTGCCTGAGGGTGTATATTATTTTATTTTGTTTTATTTTATTTTACTGTTTCTTTTGTTTCAAATTTTTATGTGAATTGTAGTTAACATATAGTGTAATACTGGTTTCAGGAGTAGAATTTAGTGACCCATCACTTAAATAAAACACTCAGTGCTCATCACAAGGAGTGCCTTCCTTAACACTCATTGCAGATTTAGAGTGCAGAAATGATTCTGAAGATGGCATTTAATCTTTCACTTGGGTCTCTTGCATCAGACGTGGCTTGCATCAGATGTCTTCAGCTCTCTCCTCCCTTCCCACATCGCTAGTAAGCAGCACTATCCTTTGACCTTTTGGCTTAATTTCTCTGACATTTGTGAATACAAATACAGTTCTAAGCTTCTTAAAACAACAAACAGCAGTAATAATAATAATAATAATAATAATAATAGTTACAATAGCCAACATTTATTGAGTGCTTAATATATGCCTGGCAGTATGTTGAGCACTTTAGCATTATGAAGTGATGTTATTGTCCCGATTGTATAAATGGAAAATTTTTTTTCAACCTTTCTATGTATTTCCTTTAAGGGAAAAAAAATTTATTATCATGTCTTCTGTTAAAAAATTTTAAAACAAGTGTGCTAACTTTAACAATATATAACTTTTTGAGCAATTTTCTAAAGAAGATGTAGTAAAGTGTTAAAATATTTTAATTTCATTCATTAAAGTTATTTCAAGCCAAAAGGAGACAATGAAGAAAGAGCTATAAGTTTCCCAATAGAAATATCAATAGTGATGTTCCATTTCTAAAAAAGCTATCTACAAAAAGGATAGGGACAGAGTCATAGAATTAGTATTTAATGCAGTTTATGTGTATGTTTTAGGATGTTTTTTAAATTAGTTTATTTAAATTGAGTAAACTATATTTCTGAAAATATTGGCTAAGATTGATTTAGTGAAGTTAAAATAGTTATGAATAGCTATGGATTTCAGATCTTAAGCTCAATAATGCACAAAATAACTGTATTTTCTGCATTTGAAATTAAGTTCCTGTTATGAGCCCCCTTTCTTCAGGATGGGAGAATTTGACCACTTTCAGTTCAGGGTCTACCCTATCCCTCATGCTGAATTATGCCAGGGTTGCTTAGAAAATTATATAGTGGCATTTCATGAAGTTGCTGGCAATTGGCCCATGTGTTATTCTGTCCTACATCCGCTCATCCTTCTTGTTCTTCACAGGACTTTGGATTTCATCCCATGGAGGTGGGTGCTAAGTAATCCTGCCATGAATGATCTTGGCTTGTATTAGTCTGTAACATAGATGGCTTTGCTTAGGAGTCAGGCAAAATATCCTGTGATACTCTGAAGCACACGCAGAGTTTATGAGGCTGTTTCAAGTCTTTGGGCCTGACCGTTATGCAGACTTCTTTTTTTTTTTTTTTTTTTTTTTTTGCATTTGCATCATCCTGGATCCTGACTGTGTGAAAATTAAGAGGAATTTTTAGCTTCCAACGTGTTTCTGTCTGCTGTGTATTCCAAAACCAATCTGAACTATGTAATTAGTCGTCACCATATTGTACCTCTGTCTGGACCGAATGTGGACAAGGGATAAGACCACTTCATGGAGACTAAACCACTCAAATAGCTTCTCTTTCCTTTCTTGATTCTTCATTCCATTTTCTTTACCCTGTCAAGAGTATTTTGTCTAGTCTTGATTGTGGTAGCCTGACATTTTGTATGCTTTTGCAAGTTTTTAATTTATAACACAACCTTTACATGCTGTCTTTCCCAGCTTTATTTTTGAACCTCAGAACCCCAGATTATTGTAATACAAAATCTTGGTGTGAATGAGAGGAACAGCAAGGAGCAAAAAGAAATACTAAGGACCATAGCTCTTAATTAATAGTTTGTTATTATCCTGCCATAATACTTTATGTACTTTTCCATCTGCTATGACAGGGTTTAAATGCTTTAGTGTTCTTCTTACTGAAATGTGTTCTCTGTGAAGGTTCTGAGCTATAAGTCACTGAAAATATTCTATTAATAAAGACAGATATTCAAGTTAAAGAAAGACTCTCAATATTAGTATATAAAGAATCATTCTGACAAAAGCTACATTCTCTGGAGCCAGAGAGAATTGTCTTCAAATTTTGATTCTTCTATTTCATCAGCTGTGCAACTTTGATCATATCATATAAATTCTTTGAGTTCATTGTTTTATCTGGGAAAAAAGGAATAATCATACCACCCTCTTCCTAACATTGTTGCAGGGATAAATACAAAATACACCTGAGAAATCTATCATACTGATGTGAGTGTAGTAAGCTCCCATTGCATATTAGCCATTGTGCTTATTGCTTCAAGAGATAAATGAAGGCACCTCATGAAGAGTTTTCATTTACAAGATGTATGTATTGCCTCCACAGAGCACTGCTAGGCAGGGGTGAAGAGAATTAGTTCCCTTTACATCACACTGGAATGTAGCCACTTACAAGTGGAATCGTTGCATGCTTCCTCTTCTATCTACCCTTCTGGGAGACAAGAAAACAACATTTCCAATTAAAGCACACCAGGAACATTATAAACCAAATGTAATCACCAATGTTGGAACTGTATCAGGAAACCCGGAGAAAAAGAGGAGAAATTTACAAGATTCTATTACAGGGGAACCATAAAGAAGATACTGATTTAATTCATTTCAATTCAATTAAAAAATCATCTTTACCTATTACATATCAAGCACCTTTATGTATTCTCTAATGTATAAATAATGGAATAAAGCATACATCCTGTACAAAGCCCTTGCTGTCTTTTGGGGAAATAACACATATTCATAAAAATAATCATATTAATCAGTAGCTTCATAGAGTTCACCATGTACAAAATGCTATTTTTGTTTGTTTTCTTTTATTTAAACTTCACGAAATGCCTGTGAAAAAGGGTTTTGTTTTGTTTTGTTTTGTTTTGTTTCATTTTGCGTTTAAGGAATCTGAGGCACCAAGTGCTTAAATGACTGGCTCAAGTCATGCACTGAGTAAGTGGCAAAAGCAAGACTGGAGCTGAGGCATTCTCATCCCAGAGCATTCGCCCTTCCCCAGTACACTGTGCTGCTAATTTTATAATTGATCTAAACAAAAACTAAAAGCAAATGTATAATGCATAATATGTTTGTGGTATATCATACAGAGAAGGAAAATTTCCCATCCAGGTGGGAATTGCAGGAAAGGCACTGAAACACACTTCAATCCGAGGAAGCCTTTGAAAGATAGATGTGAATTCTGGTTAGAAATCTCAGTAACTGAGTATTTTAGGTAGGGAAGAGAGTAGGTGAGCAAGGAGGTTATGGAAGAAGGAAATTATAGAGCATGTCAGGAGACAAATGAGGTTTCCACTTTAGGAAAAGTCTAAGTTCAGCAGGGGACATAAAAGATGATTTTGCAGTTAGAAATGGGAACTATAAAAGATCCATATCTGAAGGTCTGTTTTCTGTAGCTAATGGGTGGTGGATTGCAGACCGAAACATAGGATGTGTCAAATACAGAATGAAGATAATTGCCTAAATCTTTACCTCCTTACTCTTTGCCTCCTTATTCCTTACCTATTATTTCTTCCCTAGATAGAGAGATTATTTGAAAAACGTAATAATGGAGGGGCCACTGAAAGTAGCAGAACTCCTTCTTCACATGAAATATCTATAGAAATATCTTGAAACTATATATAAAGGTAGAACTACCCTATTTGAAAAAAGAAATAGGATAAGGAGGCATAAAATCTGCCCATCTGCTAATCATCTTCTTTCAGTCTATTCTCTGAATACTAGAGCTCTAAACAGCACATCTGAAAAGTAGAATACTCTCACCTGTGACCAGGACAGCACCAGAAAGCATCTGCATAGAATAGTTTTACTCTGCTTATGTCTTCTTTTATCTCTTTTGCTCTCTTCTCCCTCCTTCTGCTTTGTCTCCTTATATACCATTTTCTTTCTTTCCTTCTCTTTCATTTTTCCTATTCTTGAACTGATCACTATGGACTTCAGTCACTTAATTACAATCATCAGCAAATACTACTTGGGGAAGTTCCTGACTCAGTGGCCGCTCAGTATTGGCTATTGATGCACCATGTTAAATGCAACTGATTATAAACTAGAAGGGATGTTGATATATTTTTCCTATAATCTGCTCAGTTCCTCCAGTGTAAAAGTGCCATTTCAGCATAAATATTTACTGGCTTACAGAACATGGAGCCAATGATGTCAGTGAAGCCCAAATGTTCTGATTCTCCCTAGATTAAATTTGTATAGACAGGATGGGGTTGTCAGATTAAATTAGAGCTTCTAGAACTGATTTTATTTGGCCACTCCATGTAAAATTTGTCTTAACAACATTTATTCATTCATTAAACTTTTGTTTGCTGGAGGCTCACCTTGGGTATAAATTTGTGCAGGACACTAAAGTATGGTTATATATATTTGGTGTCCCCTGCCTCCCAAATCTCCTCTTGGAAACCTTATACATCTCATATACATACGGGGAGAAAACGATCACAGTACTTCAAAATTAGTCAGTATTGCTAAATGCAGTGGTTTTAAAAATCTGGCTAGATTGCACATGCTTGATATGGCAGCAGCAATTCAGATCTATTCTGAAGATAGACCATTGTGAACTACACTGACAGGCTTCCCTCATTTGGTTTATTTTTCTGGGATGCATAAAGATGTAGCCTGGATATGACTGATCTAACAGTGATGCTGTATAAAATACCTGCAATTTCTAAACACACTTTATAGTGACTAAAATACCACATAATCATTGAATACTCCTAATATTAAGTACTTTTTGTAGAATCATTCAACATTACTATAAATATTTAGACATCAAAGAAAGAGTACAAAGTCAGTAAATTGACTTTTCACAATTTTCAATCAGAAAATAATTTTCCAACCTCTATATTCTGTAGAAGAATCCAATTTAAAAATTATAATAATCTTTGAACCAAGATGAGTGGGCAATTAGAACATTCATGTTTTCTAAGACAGGAAAGAACTATTTCTGCACAATGAAATTACATAATCATGTTATCTTTGAGAAGGATAACAGGTTGTTTTTAAATGGATTGTTGTCATTCCAAATTTTTATTGGGACTGATTCAAATAAGAGCTTCCTCATACTATGAAATCAGAATGAGGAACAGAATATATCCTCATAATTATACTAGAATATATATTATTGGTCACTTCAAACATGAGGGTACATGGTTGTCCCATAAATAAAGTAAAAATTCCAGTGTATCTGATGAATATTCATGTTAATCAACCTTTTCCATTTTTCCTTATCGTCTTGTATTTATTGACCTTGAATAAAATAAGGGACTAAAGCTCCCTTATTTCCCCATCATTCTATTGAATATAAAGTACTGTCATCTGAACTATCTTATATAAAAAAAAATTAGGGGCTCTTGGGTGGCTCAGTCAGTTGAGCATCTGCCTTCAGCTAAGGTCATGATCACAGGGTTCCTGGATCCAGTCTCATGTTGGGCTCCCTGCTCAGTGAGGAGTCTGCTTCTCCCTCTCTTTCTGCCTCTCCCCTGGCTCATGCTGTCTCTCTCTCTCTCTCTCTCTGTGACAAATAAACGAATGAAATCATTAAATATTTTTTCTATTTCCATTCAGTTACCAAGCAATGGGATAAATCTTATATGTTAGTAATGAAAAAACAACACTATCAGATATTATTAATGTAATCCACAAAGATAAGAGATCGTATCAAATATATATGAGTTAGCAGTTCGCAGTGAGAATTGAAATTGTTTAATCAACCCACAAACAGGCCATGGCATTTAGCAGATAGATTCAGTGGACACCTTAAGGTATAATTGGGTGTTCCTTTTCCTCAGATGGTGGACATAAACTATATATTATGTATGGAATTGACTTGAATAAGAGATGCCAGTAGCCTCTTCCAGAGTAATTTCACATAAAAAATGTACTTTTTAAAACAAAAGCAGATATTGCCCAGAGGGCCTATCACATATTGCTGTTTCCTTCTTGGCTTCATTACCAGAATTTCATACCAGTATTTCCTGATATTTCTCAGAGTTCTCTAAAATAGTTAATGTTTCATATGGTGTTTCCAGAAAGGCTTTAATAAAGTCTGTGGATTTATTTTGTACAAACAAGTATGGATTATTCAGAGTAATTAAATTCTGATTCTGATGTTTTCTAATTCTGAAGTCTTAGGTAAATCAGTGACACCCTGTTTTCTTTCCTTTTAAAAGTTTCTGAATAGCAAAGAAAACCATTGGAGTGAGAAAGAAAGCTAAGAACACAAGCAACTATTTACAATTCATATATCAGAGAAAGTGTTATTTTGCAAAATACATAAGAAACTCCTACAACTCAATAGCAAACAAAACAAACAAACAAACAAAAACCCAAATAATCACCCAATTTAAAAATGAGATAAAGACTTGAATAGACATTTCTCCAAAGGTGTACATATGTATAGCCAATGAAAAGTACACAACATAACTAATCATCAGAGAAATAAAAAATCAAAACCACAGTGAGATACCACTTCACACCTGTTAGAATGACTAATTATAAAAAACAAAAGAAAACAAAAAATAAAAAACCCAGAAGAGAGCAAGTATTAGTGAGGATGTAGAGAAATTGGAACATTTATACATAGTTGGTGAGAGTGCAAAATAGTACAGCTGCTATGGAAAACAGTATGGAGATTTTCCTCAAAAAGTTAAAAACAGGGGGCACCTGGGTGGCTCAGTCAGTAAAGAATCCGACTCTTAAATTTTGGTTTAGGTCATGATCAGGGTTGTGAGACTGAGCACTTAGGTCAGGCTCCACAGAGGGCATGGAGTCTGCTTAGGATTCTCTCTCTCCTTCTCCCTTGGCTCTTCCTTACCCACTTGCATGCCCTCTAAATCAATCAATCAATCAATCAAACAATCAATATTAAACATAAAAATAAACTGAACTCTTAAAAAATTTAAAAAGATCTACCATGTGATCCAGCAGTCTCACTCCTGGATATTTATGAAAAGGATTTCAAATAGGATCTCAAAGAGATATTAGGACTCCAGTGTTCATTGCAGCAGTATCACAATAGTCAAGATGTGGGAACATCCTAAATGTCTATCAATGAACAAATAAAGAATTGTAATATGTATATATAATGGGACACTATTCAGCCTTAAAAAGGAAGGAGCTCTTGCAGTATGTGACAGCATGGATGAACCTTGAGGATAATTATAGAAGGACAAATATTGCATGACTGCACTTATATGCTATATCTAAAATAGTCACATTCATAGAATCTGAGACAGTAGAATGTTGGTTTTTTAGGAGCTGGGGGAAGGGAGAAATGAGGAGCTGCTAATCAGTAGGCATAGAGTTGATTATTCAAGAAAATTAAATCCTAGAGATCTACTGAACAATAGTATGCCTATGCTTAACAATATTATAATATACCATTAAAAATGTGTTGAGAGGATAGATCTCATTTTAAGTGTTATTGTCACAATAAAATAAAATTTAAACAAATTAAAAAACAGAAATGCTGATATTGCATTTACTAGTTGATTTATGAGCTTATGAGGTACTTCAATGAAAAGAAAAAGAGAAACATATGGCAAATCATGAAACACTACGGTAAGATTTGACCTTCTCCTTGGTAGTGTCACTCTGTTGCCAGAGCCATGAGCTTTGTTCTCAGACAAACCTGAGTTGGAGTGCTAGGCTCTGTGTATTAAGAAATACGACAAATTACTCTGAACCTCAGTTTCTTTTCTTTTCTTTCTTTCTTTCTTTTTTTTTTTTTTTGAGATGGTGTTTATTTATTTATTTGTTTGTTTGTTTGAGAAGAAGTGAGAGAGAGAGCATGAGTGAGCAGGGGGAAGAGCAAAGAGGGACAACAGATTCCTTGCTGAGCACGGAGCCCTAAGTAGAGCTCCATCTCAGGTACCTGAGATCATGACCTGAGTTGAAACAAAGAGTCAGGCCCTTCACTGACTGAGCTGCCCACGTGCCCCTGAACCTCAGTTTCTTTATCTACAAATGAGAGAAGTAACATTTATCTCATTGAGCTGGCAGTTATGTAATAATGCATTCAAAGCTCTTAGCAAAATGAGATGTAGAAGTCCTCAAAAATGGTAATTTTTGCTTCTCTAATTATATTAGTCTCATCATTGTTAATTTTACCATTAAGGTCTGAATTAACCAAGGTGAAATTTTAAAAATGTCAAATAGCAAATTTTTAAAAATCCCAAATTTATTAAACTTCTCATTAGAAAAAAATAATGTATTGTTGAGGAAGATTTAAAAATTCTATGTTCAAGGGGCGCCTGGGTGGCTCGATTGCTTAAGCATCTGCCTTCACCCCAGGTCATGATCCCAGGGTCCTGGGGTCAAGCCCCACATCGAGCTCCCTACTCAGAGGAGAACCTGTTTCTCCATTTCCCTCAGCTGCTCCCCCTGACTATGCCCTCACACTCTCTCTTTCAGTCAAATAAATAAGTAAAATCTTTAAAAAAGAAATTTTAGGGACGCCTGGGTGGCTCAGTGCGTTAAAGCCTCAGCCTTTGGCTCAGGTCATGATCTCAGAGTCCTGGGATGGAGTCCCACATCGGGCTCTCTGCTCAGCAGGAAGCCTGCTTCCCACTCTCTCTCTGCCTGCTTCTCTGCCCCCTTGTGATCTCTATCTGTCAAATAAATAAATAAAATCTTTTTTAAAAAATTAAATAAAAAGGAAATTTTATGTTCAATTGAAAAATCTGTTGAGCCCTGCTGGACACCTTGCTTCCAGAGCTCAGGTCAGGATTCTCTGTATACCTCAAATGCACCTTGCCTGTGTTTTCTTTTGTTGTTTCTCTTTGCATTGTGTTTTATTGGTGGCCCATGAACTATTTATAAAATATCATGTTTGTTTGTTTGTTTGTTTGTTTTCTGCTAGAATGGTTAAAAAACCTCATTTTATAACTAGGGTCTTATTAGAAAATAAGAACTGACAAAGTAAGTTTTGTTTACTACAGATGCTGGTTGTTGAAGGGGCAGCACCTGTTGCTCTGCTGCTAAGAAAATGGAAAGCCTTGATTAAGACTGTGGTGGGAAGGGTGGTGTTTTCAAGTACTGATGGCAGGATTCAAATCTGTAGTACTCAATGAAAAGTAAAGATCACTGGATTAAACCCCCCTTGAGAATAAGCAATTTGAAATTTGAGATGAGGATAACCATAGGCTTATCTTTCTGGGTGCTTATTATACCTAACTGGAAGAAGACTCAGAAATTTGATCCAATGCAAAAAGACCTCAGTTTCTCTCTACATATAAATGCAAGAGAGTAAAACTTATTTTTTAAATTTTAAGCTTTTTTTTAACCTTTGACCCCTTCACCCATTTCTCCCAACTGCACTGCCCCCGCCCCCCACCTCTGGCAACAATCAGTCTATTCTCTGTATCCATGAGTTTGTGTTTTTTGCTTTTTGGTTTTGGGGTTTGAGGAGGATTTTTTGCTGTTATTTTTTGGTCATTTTTTTTTTGCATATAGTTATACCTCATTTTACTGAGCTTCACAGATATGGTGTTTTGTTGTTGTTGTTGTTGTTGTTTTTTACAAATTGAAGGTTTGAGGCAACTCTGTAGAGCATCTATAGGTGCCATTTTTCCAATGGTATTTGCTCACTTTGTGTCTCTGTGTCACATATGGGTAATTCTCACAATATTTCAGACTTTTTTGTTATTATTATTATTATCATTATTTTTTAATTTGTTGTTTTGATTAGTGATCTTTGATATTGTGTGTGTTCTGACTGCTCCACTCACCATCTGTTCCCATATCTCTCTCTCTCCTTGGGCTTCTCTATTCTCAGAGAAGAGAACTTAGGCCAACTAGTACCCCTATAATGGCCTCTAAGTCTTCAAGTAAGGGGAGAGTTGTACATCTCTCACTTTAAATCAAAAGCTAGAAATTATTAAGCTTAGTGAGAAAGACATGTCAAAAGCTGAGATAGGTTGAATGCTAGATCTCTTGCACCAAACAGGTAACCAAAGTGTGAATGCAAAGGAAAAGCTCTTGCAGGAAGTTAAAAGTTCACTCTGGTGAACATACAAATGATAAGATAGCAAAACAGCCTTATTATGGATACAGAGAAAGTTTTAGTGGCTTGGATAGATCAGCTCAGCCACAATATTCACTTAAGCCGAAGACTCATCAAGAGTAAGGCCCTAACCCTCTTTATTTCTATGAAGACTGAGAGAGGTGAGGAAGCAGAAGAAAAGTTTGAAGTTAGCAGGTGTTGGTTCATGAGGTTTAAGGAAAGAAGCCATCTCCAAGTGACAATGCACCCGTTCACTCAAGAGTTCTGATTTAGATGTACAACAAAATTAATGTTATTTTCATGCACACTAACACAACGTCCATTCTGCCACCCATGGATCAAGGAGCAATTTCAACTTTCAAGTTGCTTTCGTTAGTAAGGGTTTTTTATGGTACATTACAAATTCTGGGATTATTTGTCCTAGTTCTTTGAAAAATGCTTTTGGAATTTTCATGTAGATTGCATTCAGTCTCTAGATTGCTTTGGGTAGTATGGACATTTTGGTAATATTGATTCTTTCAACCCATAGCATGGAATATTTTTCCATTTTATTGTGTCTTCTTCAATTTCTTTTGTTAATGTCTTACAGTGTTTAACATATAGGTCTTTCCCTTCCTTGATTAAATTTATTCCTAGATTTTTACTCTTTTTGATGCTATTGTAAAGGAAATTATTTTCTTTATTCCCCTTTCTAATAGTTTTTTGTTTTTTTTTTTTAAGATTTTGTTTACTTATTTGTCAGAGAGAGAGAGCACAAGCAGGAGGAATGGCAGGCAGAGGGAGAAGCAGGTTTCTTGCTGAGCTAGGAGCCTGATGCAGGATCCTGATGCAGGATCATGACCTGAGCTGAAGGCAGATGATTAACAAACTAAGCCACACAGGCCTCCCATCCGTTATGAGTGGATAGAAGTACAACAGATTTTTATATATTGATTTTGTATCCTGCAACTTTACCAACTTTGTTTATTTGTTCTAACATTTTTTTATGGAGTCTTTAGTCTTTATGATAAAATGTCATCTTCATATAGTAATAGTTTTACTTCTTTCTTTCCTATATGGATGTCTTTTATTTATTTTCCTTGTGTAATTGCTCTAGCTAGAATTTCCAATGCTATATTGAATAAATATAGAAAGAGTAATAAGACATCCTTGTTTTATTCCAGATCTTAGAAGAAAGGCTTTTAGCTTTTCAGTGTTGAGTATGATGTTAGCTGTGGGCTTCTCATGTAGTGCCTTTATTATGTTGAGGTATGTTTATCCTTTGTTGAGAGTTTTTATTATAAGTGTATATTGAATTTTGTCAAGTGCTTTTTCAACATCTGTTGAGGTAATCAACATCAATGTTGATGTTCACCCTTCATTTTGTTGACATGGTGTATCACATTGACTGATTTGCAGATGTTGAACCATCCTTGCATCCCTGGAATAAATCCCAGTTGATCATGATGTATAACCCTCTTAATGAATTGTTGAATATGGTTCTTTAAGATCTCATTGAAGACATTTACAGCTGTGTTCATCAGGGATGCTGGCCTATAATTTTCTATCTTGTGACATTCTTGTCTGGTTTGGTATCAGGATAATATAAAGCTTATTTTATTTTCCCCTCTTTCTTCTCATCAAATCCTGATTCAACTTGAAGTTATCATTACTAAAAGTGCTCTTTGCTAATGAATCTCAAGGAGAAAAAGAAAATAGGAACTCTTGGGGAAAAAAATGTATATGCAGAAAAAAGTGCAAACAGAAGTTTGATCTTGGGTTTGGCTTTTTAAAAATATTATCTTTGATACCAGAGAAACACTTCATCCTTCTCTAACTTCAGTTCTCTTAATACTGCCCATTTTCACCACCAACCTGAACAGACAAGCCCGTGCAAGCCTGTGGCTAATCCACATAGTGAAGTTTTCTTTGCTATCAATAACAGGATCTTCACCTGGGCAACCTGAGAGTGAAAGACCAATCTGCACCACTCAGAGACCCTGGGAAAGTAGGTTGATTTAAAAAAAAAGAAAAAGACATCCAGATGGCCAACAGACACATGAAAAAGTGCTCCATATCACTCGGCATCAGGGAAATACAAATCAAAACCACAATGAGATATCACCTCACACCAGTCAGAATGGCTAAAATCAATAAGTCAGGAAATGACAGATGCTGGCGAGGATGCGGAGAAAGGGGAACCCTCCTACACTGTTGGTGGGAATGCAAGCTGGTGCAACCACTCTGGAAAACAGCATGGAGGTTCCTCAAAATGTTGAAAATAGAACTGCCCTATGACCCAGCAATTGCACTACTGGGAATTTACCCTAAAGATACAAACGTAGTGATCCAAAGGGGCACGTGCACCCGAATGTTTATAGCAGCAATGTCCACAATAGCCAAACTATGGAAAGAACCTAGATGTCCATCAACAGATGAATGGATAAAGAAGAAGTGGTATATATACACAATGGAATACTATGCAGCCATCAAAAGAAACGAAATCTTGCCATTTGCGACAACATGGATGGAACTAGAGCGTATCATGCTTAGCGAAATAAGTCAAGCGGAGAAAGACAACTATCATATGATCTCCCTGATATGAGGGAGTGGTGATGCAACATGGGGGCTTAAGTGGGTAGGAGAAGAATCCATGAAACAAGATGGGATAGGGAGGGAGACAAACCATAAGTGACTCTTAATCTCACGAAACAAACTGTGGGTTGCTGGGGGGAGGGGGGTTGGGAGAAAGGGGGTAGGGTTATGGACATTGGGGAGGGTATGTGCTTTTGGGTAAATTGGAAGGGGAGATGAACCATGAGAGACTATGGACTCTGAAAAACAATCTGAGGGGTTTGAAGTGGCGGGGCGGTGGGAGGTTGGGGTACCAGGTGGTGGGTATTATAGAGGGCACAGCTTGCATGGAACACTGAGTGTGGTGAAAAAATAATGAATACTGTTTTTCTGAAAATAAATAAATTGAAAAAAAAAAAGAAAAAAAAATAGAAATAAAAACTTGCTAAGTCAGACCTCTAAAAAAAAAAAAAAAAAAAAAGAAGAAGAAGAAAAAGAAAAGCCAATTCTAAATTCTGACTCCAAAATGGGTTTTCTGTATTTTAGAATATGTCTTTGAACTGGAAGTATGACTTGGATGTATTTTGTAGCTTCTCTATGGCTCTGGACAGGATAACAGTAGCAACAATTGGTCATAATAAAGAAAGGGAATACAACTTGTATTTAGCCTTGGAAAATTTTCTCTTTTGGACCACTATTTTATGAAGTATATTTCTTGTATGTACATTTAAGAGGTATATATTATTTGATTATAGAGATCCCTAAATTCTCCAAGTCAAGCTGAACTCCATTGTCACCATTTTCCCTTGAGACTTCAAGAGTTCCAGACATAGGTCATACCACATTGTTGCATTTTAGTCCTTGTAGAAAAGTCTATTTATGAATTTTTTTCTCAATGAAATATTTTATCTATATTCCACCTTTTCCCCTAAGATTTCACATTTTACAGGGAGTTCTGAAAATTAAAAATAATTGACATAAAACTCTATAGAAAATAACTTAACTTATAGACCTTAATATGGCGGTTATAAGGTAAACATTAAAATGAATAAAAATTATACAATAAATAAAAGGTAATTTAGCGATATTAACACAAGGGGAAAAGAAAAAAAAATAGCCTGTCCTGAATGTTTAGTTTGAACCAACAATTCTGATAAGTACTTTGTGGATATTTTATATCAGTTGTTTAAGTCTAAATGATAAATAGTGTCTGCAACATATTTTATACGTATAGAAACAAAAATGTAAGGTTAAGCGTTTAGTGGATTATAAAGATAGAATTCAAACCCAAAACTGGCTCTAAATTCATTGCTCTTTATACCAGTGTTACTTATCCTTTTAGAAAATTTAAGTATGAACAATAATACATCTGACACTCAATATACAAATTCAAAGATGATATCAGTTTATAAAAATTAGCTTAATCTTACTTCTGATATCTAATTGATGACAAACTTGTATTTCTCCTTGACCACATAATGTTATTTTTAACAACTACTATTTCTGTTCTCTTGTTGCTGATAGGAACTGTGTGATCCTAGCACTGGTCTATCTAATCCTGTCTTAAATTTTCTTTTGAAAAAATTCTATGACTAGAAAATTTATCAAACCAATGTGTTCATAGATACTTTTTCCTCTGAATAATTTTGAAATACTAGACAACCTTGCTAAACCTTGCTATTCCAAGATTCAGACACTAACAATCAGATATTGAAGCTCAAAACGACTAGGTATAGGTAAAAAGAAAGATTAGTTTATGAAAGAATATTTAGGCCACATGTCAAAGATGAAAATTTGATCAGAGAGCTAACATTGGGTACTGGTTAAGCCTCTGCCTTCGGCTCAGGGCATGATCTCAGGGTCCTGGGATGGAGCCCCATATTGGGCTCTGTGCTCAACAGGGAGCAGGGGAACTGCTCTCTGCCTGCCTCTCTTCCTACTTGCGACCTCTGTCAAATAAATAAATAAAATCATTTTAAAAAAACAAGTTTTATTTAATTACCTAATAATTTAGTGAACTTTATCATATTTATTTCTGATATCAGCAAAATACAGCTATGCTCATTTATTACCTACTTTTTTGTTTGTTTTCCACACAAGAGCTTTCAAGATTTCTTAGAGACATAGTATATGCTTTTTTGTTTTTTTGTTTTTTTTTTTTTTTTTTTTCATTTGAAATTCTTGCTAAACTATTGCATCCACAATGTGTTTAGGCTTCTAATAATATTGTTACAAAGAAAATATCTCAAGTAAAATTTTTGGCATCCTTGGGACGCCTGGGTGGCTCAGTTGGTTGGACGACTGCCTCCGGCTCAGGGCGTGATCCTGGAGTCCCGGGATCGAGTCCCGCATCAGGCTCCCAGCTCCATGGGGAGTCTGCTTTGCTCTCTGACCTTCTCCTCGCTCATGCTCTCTCTCACTGTCTCTCTCTCAAATAAATAAATAAAATAAAATCTTTAAAAAAAAAAAAAAATTTTTGGCATCCTTGCAATTTAACTGCTAGAGGATCTTTTGCCATGAGATCTAACTAGTCTGTAGTAACCTATTGAAAGTAGACCAATTTAACATTTATTAGTGTGCTAGCTGAATTTTGGATATTCTTCCTATACAGATACTGTACTTTTTTATTTATTCCGAGTTTTAAAATATTTATTGTTTGGTGTATGTCAAGCACTAGAGATAACATGGTTAGCAAATTGGAATACCCCCTCATGCTCAGAGTTTACACTATAGTGATACATAGACATAAACCAGTTAATGACAAAACCACTTAACTATAAACCTTAATAAGTGTATGGAAGCTCTGAGAATATTAACCAATGAAACATGACAATATGGAATACCAGAGAAATATTCTATGAAAAAAAGTAAAATTTTTACCCAATGTCAAATGGTAAGTAGAGATTTAGGAATGATTATGCCTGAGTAAGATTTCCACTCTTCTATAATGGACCAAGTTTTAGAAAGAAAACTCTCTTGCCAAAAATAACTAGAAACACTGGCTAAAATACCAATAAAGCAAGCAAAAACTAATTAAATAGAAACAGAACAACAACACTGAAAAATCATTTGAGTGTTTCAGGGCTATTAAAGCAGCCAGATCTTGGAGGACCATGATTCTACAAAGATGAGACAGTACACTGAGGTGAAACTGATATTTGCTAATTTATAAAGATCATGACACCTAGAGACTGGAGAATCCTAAAAAAGTTTTCTGAAGTAGTACTTTCAATAGCACTGCATAAAGAGGGCTAGGAAATAAAATTTGAATCTCAGAGGAAGGATGGACCTTCATATGTCCCAGGATTTCAGAAGAGAACTGAAGGGCTAATACCTAACACACACAGGAAACTCACTTACTATAAACCTTTTAATAGGTTCTAGCATACAAAACACATGATGCTAGGTGACCAATTGAATTACAATTTAGCTTAGTAGCATTTGAACCAGCTTATCACCTAGTTCAGAATTGGCGCCCGAAAGGTGCCTGAAGGGCGGGGCCCATACTCCTTGGTAGCTAAGAGACAGTATGTGCCCCCACTGATTGAATACCTTCACCTGGCCTGACCCACCCTTGTATTTGGACTTTGTTACCTGGGATTGGTTCCTGGACTTGCAAGTTCCCCTGGGGGGGGTGGTGGGTGAGTCAATTTAAGTTTTACAACAAAATGGCAGTTCAACTGGGGTGGGGCCGCTCTTGCTGAATAGGCCCTTACAGAAGTATTTAAAAACTCTTGATAACTGTATAAATTAAAAATTTGAAAAGCTGTTTGACAATACCTAATAAAGTTGCACATTGGTGCATCTTATGATGCTTAATATATTCCCAACAAAAATGAATTAAATAGACATGCACAAATGGTCATTTTGGGACTATTGGCAATATCCAAAATAGTCTTAATGTCTAGAATCAACTAACTTCAGTACTTTTATCTACCCAACAAAATGCCAATAAATACACAACAAAAGATATGAACAAAAATGATTGTTAAAGGATTATTCACTTATAATCCTCCTCAAGTGGAAACAACTCAAATATCCATAAAAAATACATTAAATAAATACTGGTGTAATCAACCAATGGAGAACTATATAATAAAGAAATGGTAGATTGCTACATGAGCATCTCACACAATTATGTGGTTGTAATAACGTTGATCGTAATGTTGAATGTAATGCTAATCAAAAGAAGCCAGGAAAAAAATAGTTTTTTAACATCCTATTTCTATGAATTTCAGAAATCAGCAAAACTAATCCATGATGAAAGAAGTCAGAATGGTTCTGATCTTTAGTGAGCAGGGGGACGGTTAGTTAATGACAAACAGTAAAAGGGTGCTGATAACCTTCTGTTTATTAGTTTGATTACACTGATGTGTTTCTTTTGTGAGAATGTATACATTTGAGCACTTATGATTTGTGTATTTAATATATGTTCATTATATGTCACTTTTCAAAAGCTTACTTAAAGTAAGTATAATTTAGAATACCAAAATCTTATATTTTACATTAAAAATGGTTTAATAAGATGTTAGCTTATATTATTTTACTTCATTTTTGTTGTAAAAAGTTAAATTTTCCAGCTTTCTGACTTTTAATAGGTTCTAGCATACAAAACATAAAATATTAAAACTACTACATTCTAAAAATGAAATGTTTCCTATGCTTCCAATATAGGGCATTTGGAGAAGATGAAGGGCTTGTCCATTGCTTTTTGGAAGCAGAGAAAGATTCAGTATAGCAAACAGTTTGTTGGATTATAATCCCATGTTCTATTTTCATTTATCCCTAGACTTTTACTACCTTGGAGGTTTGGTTTTGATGCATATCCTCTTTTTGAGAATACACATTCACAGAGAAATTATATCTCTTTTGGGATGTTAAATTCAAATGTCAAAAGATGGAATTCAAAGTCTGTAACCAGAATACTAAGATTAGTTCATGCATATGAGAGATATTATTCTTACATTAACTCTGTTGTCTTACCCTAAATTTCTCATCTAATAAGGATAGAACCAGAGTTTTAACCCAATGTGTCCAGCTCTGCAGCCTGTACAGATATCACTGTGTTCCTCTGAACTTATTTAATTTTCACTGTGAAACTTGTGGATTCCAAGTATAAAAATCCTCACCTACAGGATTTTACAAAGGTGTGTCTTTGCAAAAGGATATATTGTAGCTCTTATTAGTCTATGTTAAAATGGATAAATAGGAACAGCTCCTAATACTACAACAAGTAATATGCTAAAAGGTGTTGTATAATATTTGGGGAAACTATCATTGAAGATGTCCTACATACCAGCCCCGAGCCATATGTGAATGCCAACAAAACAGAAAGGGTTGGACCCCATCACTTTCCTTAAGCAATATATGCATGCTCACTTAGGACCTCTTACTCTAAGATATATGCATATCAGCATGAAGGAGAATGAATAACATAGATATTCCCTGCTTGAGGCACTATATTAGGTCTTTTTGATATGTATTTCTTCCTAAATCCATTAGAGAGTAACTCATTTCAACAAGGGCAAGGTTATGATTGGTTTTCATGAAGATAAGGCAGGGTTTGTAATTAAATTTCACCAGGGACCCACCATCTTACCCTAGGGAAAGAATAAAGAGCTGATGTCCCTGCCCTAAGAATATTATAAGAGTGTCAAATCACAAATTCCTTCTTGCTAGAATGGTGAACAAAGTTTCCTTAATGGAGCTTGGCTGAGGTCATTCTCTTTTGCAAACCACCAGTCGCTCAGCAATATCAGTGCCTGTTCCCAGGATCCTTTGAGTCACTGAAGTTTCTGACACTATGGCAAAGATTTAAAAGTAGGGCAAGTGGTAAGAAGTGGCTATTATTTAGGGTTGTCCTTTTAAAGGGAGAAAAAATTCATGCAAGTCCCTTTGACCATACTCTGTTTCCAAATCTTTGGACCTTCTAGCTGACTATGATAAAATCTTTACCCAGACGGACTGCTGTAACAGGATATTATAGACTAAGTGGATTAGAAACAACAAACATTTATATCTTACACTTCTGAAAGCTGGGAAGTCTAAGATCATGGTGAAAATCATGTCTGGTGAGAATTTCCTGGTTCATAGGCAATCAGTCATCTTTTTGCTGTAACCCAATGTAGCAAAAAGATCTTTCTGGAGCTTCTTTTACAAAGGCATAAATCAATCCCTTTGATGAGGGCTCTGCCCTTAGGATTTAATCACCTCCCAGAGGCCCCACCCATTAATACCATTACCTGGGGGATTAGAATTTCAACATATGAATTTAGGGGGAACTCAAACATTCAGATCATAGCCCACATCTCCAAATCATTCTCAAATCAAAAAAAATGACTCAATGAAATTGAAAGGAAAATAAAGATATACAACATTCAGTATGAGGGCAGAGCCACAGGGCCTGACACAAGAGTCATTCCTCCAATAACTTCATGTTATGGATTGAGTTGTGTCCTTCCACCCCAAGAAAGACATATAAAAATCATAACTATCAATACCTGTAAACATGAGTTTATTTAGAAATAAGGCCTTTACAAATGTAATCAAGTTATCTGAAATAGGGTCTTTGTGAATGTAATCAAATTAAGATGCGGTTATACTCTACTGAAGTGAGCCTTAATCCAGTATAAATGGTGTCCTCATAAGAAAAGGAGAAAAAAGACACAGACACATACAAGGAAAATGGCCAATGTGATGACAGAAGCAGAAATAGAAGTGATGTAGCCAAGGAACACCAAAGATTAATGGCCATCACCAGAAGCTAGCAAGACAGAGACAAGGATTCTAGCCAAAGTTTCAGAGCCCAGAGCCATGCTGACAACTCAATTTCGACTTCTAGCCTCCAGAACTGTGAGACAATACATTTCTGTTGTGTTAAGCCACACACTTTGTGGTATTTTGTTGGGGAAGCCCTAGGAAACCAATATAGCAAACAACACAGATCATTGGCACAGATAGACACAGGGAGCAACCCATATCATGCGTGTGGTGCATGAAACACACTTTCAGTAGTGCCATCAACTGAAACTGGGGAAAACATGCATGTAGCAATAGGTCTCTGTAACAAATTAACGTTCTTGACTCAGCAGGTGTAGACTCAAAAGAACTGTGAAAACTTAAGGGAAAACACCCAGGATGGAGAATTTTCCTCTACCAGCTAAGGGCTTCCATCTATTCCTTAGACTAGTATGGAAGAACTAAAAATTAATAACAAATTCTTATTTTTTACATCAATTTACCTTTTTTCTCTCTTTTTTTTTTCTAAATGTGTAAATTCCTTAGTTATTTGTGTGGTGAAATGTGTATTATCCTCATCCCAATATATGGGTTTAGTCACTGTCTATCCCTCCACTCCCCAAAAAATATATATAGCTATATTACAGTATTTTAAGGAATAGAAACTTTCCAATTCTTAAAAAAAATGATACCTATATGGATTATGTACTCAATATGATATGACTGTTGCCAAGAGTCTGTAGTCCACAATATGTGTTAACTGGTGTAAATAGTAGACTATAGGAATATTTCTTGACAATGCTAATTTTGTTTGCTTTCCAATACTCCATATTCTACCATAAATTAATTCTGATTCCAGAAAGAGTGAAGTCCAAATTCACATGTACAAAATGCATAAAACTAACCCAGAGAATTAAATAGGCAAAACAGTGATCTGTGATACTCCATATATACATTGAAAATGGACAAAATATGGAGAATTTTTAAATCTTTTTTTTTTAAGATTTTATTTATTTATTTGATAGACAGAGATAACAAGTAGGCAGAGAGGCATGCAGAGAGAGAGGAGGAAGCAGGCTCCCCGCTGAGCAGAGAGCCCGATGCCGGGCTCGATCCAAGGACACCGGGATCATGACCCGAGCCGAAGGCAGAGGCTTTAACCCACTAAGCCATCCAGGTGCCCCAAAATATGGAGAATTTAAAGAGATTTTCCTATCTTTAAATTTTCGTATTTTTCTACTTAAGTATGTCATTTACTAATTTGAAATTATTTATTACTCATATATGTCTTGCCATGACTAGGTCTGTATCATGTAAAAATTGGTTATGAGTAGATGTGATTATTAATCTGTTAGTAAATATCAGTTGCAAATTAGGAAATGAGATATCTGCCCTTCTCTATTTTTGATTTATATTTAGTATAAACAAATTGTGCAATTTCTAAGAAACTATGGTAATGGGTGCGAAATAAACACATAGATTGCATAAAATTTTTCCAAATTTCAAATAAAACAAGATCTAACCATTTACATTAAAAATGGTCAGTTTTATATGATACGTCACGTGAAACTTAAATATACATACTAATTTTGATTTGAACATATTGAGCATCTTTAATTAAAAATACTCTAAAATAGGGGCGCCTGGGTGGCTCAGTCAGATAAGCATCTGACTTGATTTCAGCTCAGTTCATGATCTCAGGTTCCTGTGATTAAGTCCTGCATGGACTCTGACTTGACATGGAGCCTATAATATTCTCTTCTTCTCTCTCCCTCTGCCCTTCCCTTCCACTTGCACTCTCATGCTCTCTCTCTCTCAAAAAAAAAAAAAAAAAGTCAAAACAACAACAAAACAGAACAAAAAAAACCCTTCTAAAACATAATGCATAGGAAATACTGTAGACTTAACACATTATTGTCAATGTAATCATAGTTATTATTAAAGCCAAGATAAATGTATCATCTTAAAGATCTATTTTCATTAAAGATATCTGACATATAAAGTACACATATGTAAGTATATTGAGTTATTTTGAACAGTTTTTAAATTATAGTTACAGGGTTAGAAAACAAATACACCAGCTTCCTTTAGAGTAGCAGTGGAAGGGCACCTGGGTGGCTCAGCATCTGCCTTTGGCTCAAGTCATGATCCTGGAGTCCCAGGACTGAGTCCCATGTTGGCCTCCTTGTTTGGTGAAGAGTCTGCTTCTCCTTCTGCCCCTCCCCCTGCTCATTCTCTCTCTCTCTCTTACTCTCTCTCTCAAAGAAATAAATAAAATCTTTAAAGAAAAAAAAAGTTAACATTGGAGTACCAAAATATGTAAGATTTTACCATTGATTATTTTTCTATTTTCTGCTTCCCTAATCTATTTGGCTAATAAGTGAAATCAAAGAACTACTGAGTACCCCTAAGGACTTAGTTATATACTAGGTGTTTGATCATTGAAAACTATAAAGAATATGCTTAGTTACTGTTGAATTGAAATGCTGAGTGGTCCATTAGGCAGAAATGAGTAACTCATCCATCAGAGGCATCTCTGGTAAATGATTACCCTGACAGTTCATATGTTGAATATGAGAGCACTCATGAGAATGTATCCACTGGGTGATGAGATGCTAACTTTTATTCCAAAGTGTGTTCTTCAGTAAAAGTCTGCAACTCTATCTTAAATCACCTGTCATGCTTTACATAGCATAGGCTATAAATAATTCTGACCAAGTCACTGTAGCTAGAGAAAGAGATTTCAAGTCTTTTGATCTATAACATGATCACTACCCCTAGATTCAACACGGGTAATATTTGAATTGTTAAGTGAAGGAAGAACGTATAAGGAAATTAGTGATATTTACAATATTTTAAAAATTCTTATTTGTACCTTAATGAATATTTATATTGAAATGTTTTTATATATATATGCATATATATTATATATATGATGAATAGTTATATAGAAATGATATCATAATATCATAAATGACACCGTGACACCATAATATACCTACTAGTTTACCAAATCTTGTGTAACTCAAAAGCAACTGGATGCTCAGGTACTTACTAAGTATTTTATCTGAAATAAGTATTTAGTAAATATTTAGTAAGTATCTTATCTAAAGTAAAAAATAAGTAAATATAAAATAAGTATTTAGTAAGTATTTTATCTGAAAATAAAAGAGCTGGACTCTATGGCCTTTAAGAATGCTCCCAGCTCAAAAATATTTTTGAATTCATAACCTTGACCATTAATAATATTAAATATAAATATTTTATAGTAATACAAGATGATTTATAGAAATATAAAAGTACTCCAATAAATGCTAGAATGGATTCTATAAACTAAAATATATGTAAATACTAAATAAACACTAAAAAGAGTACTTTATATTGAGTTTAACACATTTGTCACAGTGGAACCTACATCTGACCCAATTAGCAATAGTGATGATTTTAAAGGATTTATAACAGCAATGATGACCCATTAGTGAAATACATGAGCACTTGCATGTGATAGAAATTTATGAAACAAATAAGGAAAATTTGATCTATAGCTATTTTGCAGGCGTACAATAATTAACAGTTCCATTTGTATCTTCATACCAGAACAAAATATTAAATACACTTACACTGAATTTATTTATATATCTATGTATCATTTCTCTATATAAGCCTCTAGTTTATATATATTTAAGATATATGTAATCAAGACTTTTAAAAATATCAGTATCTTTTCTATAGTGGTATATTCATGAACTCTATGTATTTGCTTCACTTTTAAGATAGGGATAGTAATGATTGATATTGAATGTAGCTGTCCTCTGGAAAAAAAAATCATAAATGATCACTATTTTCAATATCTACACAAAGAGACAAAAATGAGTAAAGGTAAGGAAACACACACAAAAAAGAAAAATGCTGAATAAAATGCTCTTGGAGAACTTAAACTGCTTATTGATTTGTCTTCAGAGGTTAAAAACTTGCAATTTTAAAACCATTTTGCAAATATAGGAATTGTTTCTGGAGGCACTAGTTCACTTATTTATTAACTCATTCAATAAAGCAACCTAATTTTATTGTAAATCTTCCTATTTTAGGCAGTGAGATGTAAACTCTTTGAAAGCAAGCATTTTTGTTTTATAACCTTAGAACAAGGTCTGACACATAGCAGGTATTTGATATTTATGTGTGAAGTGATTGAATGAAAGACAAGTATTAGCATAAAATTCAGTAGATCTTGTATAGGTCATTTCCTCCAAGTGTTTCCAGTACAGTGGATGGAGCTTACAAATATTCAAAATTACTGTTATATATTATTGTAAAGTTTACACCCATTGGCCAAAAGCAAATCGAAGTTTTGCTCAGTAACGTTAAAAACAAGGTAACCCAGATGCAAGGTATTGAGTATTAAATGGAGCAAGAAAATGGAATTTCAAGAAGTGCCAGATTTTAAATAAGTAGTTTCTTTCAGGAAAGTCCATTCATGTCTATGCAAAATAGAGGGATCTACAGGACTCTCATCCTGCTTTCTGGCATTAGCAAAGGCATCTTCCCACATGACGGCAAGGATGGACAATTTAAGAAAAAATCTTGACTATGAAAGTCTCCAAATATCAAAATTAAGCACAGATTGGCTGTTTATTCACCCCGAAAAAGATCCTCAAGGAAAGATAAATGAAAAGGAATAATTCAATATCCCAGGAGAAAATTCAGTAATAAGCATATCAGCTCTTCGGAGGTATTCCAGAAGTCAGATCTTGGAATCCACAGTTTAGTATGTTTATTGAAAACTTAGAAAACATTATAAAGAAATTTAAAATATCAATTATATTAAAATATAAGACATATAAAAAAGTCAAGGTAAAAATAGAAGGTTTTTTTGTTTATTTATTTTTTTTAAGATTTTATTTATTTATTTGACAGAGAGAGATCACAAGTAGACAGAGAGGCAGGTAGAGAGAGAGAGATAGAGGGAAGCAGGCTCCCTGCTGAGCAGAGAGCCCGATGCGGGACTCGATCCCAGGACCCTGAGATCATGACCCGAGCCGAAGGCAGCAGCTCAACCCACTGAGCCACCCAGGCCAGAAGTGTCAAGGAAGAGGTGATTACAACCTTCAAATGCTTGTGAAGCTTATTTTACAGATATGGTAACAAGTAATTGTCTATTTCTTTCAAGGAAAATGAAAAGGAAGTCATAGATATAATATGTATTAGAATTAACTTATGAAGGCTTTAAAGTAATTTCCTCACAGTGAAGCTTTTAAAACATTTATAAGTGACTTATTTTGAAAAGTGACAACATGTCTTATTGAAAAATACTCGTGATTCATATACGTTTTCTTCCTCTAGGTATGGATATAATTCTTCCCCAAACGGGGTAGTAGACCTACTGTATCACTATAGATCCTTTCTAAATGATACTTTTTAATCTTAATTCTCTCTTTATTAATTAACTACCCTCAGTTAGCTACAATTAGCTGAATATACTTACTGTTTTACTTCTAAAACTATGAACATTATGTTGCTACATGATATATGTTTTTGTGAGACATCTCAATTCTTCAATGGAACAGTAAGCAGTATATGAGAGTATTAACTCATACAGGGCACCTAGAAATGGTGTGGTATTACAACGAATCAATAGAATCCATGCATTTTATATTTCCATTTGCAATTCTAAAGTTCTTTATTTCTTGAGGTTAGGTTTTAAGATAATTAATAGGAAAGAACTTCTTGTTAATAATTGGATCTCAATACTAATCATAGGACTTAAAGGTCAATTTAGATTTTAAAAGGAGCAACTCTTGATCCTTGATCCCATAGTAAGTCACAAATAATATATTCGGAGGAACTCTTTGGAAAGTGTGTTTTGATAGTGTTGTGAGGAAGGAAGAAAACAGTTACACAGAGCCCTTTTCCTATCCGTGTTATTGACTTCTGTGTTAACTGAGTCCAGTGAGAGCTCTCCTCCAAAACCATCAATCAAGAAGGGTATACAAATCATTTAGATTCTTACTAAATGGAAGGGAGGAAAAAAAAAAAAAAGATGTGATATGATTTAAAAGATCAGGGTAGAGATGTGTAAGCAAGATTCCTACGATTAATCATCCAAAGTAAACTTTATTATTTAAGGACTGTTGGACTATAAAGAAGCTGTTTCTCCCCAACAACATGGATCAGATTTACATGGTGTCATAAATATTGACAGCATTATGTTAGTCATGCATTTTGAATTCTTTTTCTTACTGAGAATCCTATAGAAAAAAGGATTATATGAACATATTTAGGATGGATGCACCCAGAGGTTGAAATGATAGAACCAGCGACTCTATGACTATGAAGTTGTTTTCATGCTGTTAAATATTTTGCATAACAATGGGGCACTGGGGTATGAAGGACTGTTTCAGCATCTCTTACTACAACTTTATTTTCCCCACTATTTGTACATAGATTAAAATTAATAGTTTTGATTCTTTCCCCATGTCTTATAAATGTTAAGTGCATTTTTCCCCTGGAATTCTTGCTAAAGTCAAAAGCTGAAGACAATAGGTATTAAATACCTACTCATTCCAAAGTATAGCTTTTGAATACATCCATACATTCATTTACTAAAAGGCAGCAAAACTGGTCAACCAAATTCATTACAAACAAATTAGAGGATAGATGACTAGGAAAGAGAAAGAGATTCTTTTGAGTGGACTTTTAGAATAGGGATGGGGATTTCCTCCAAGAGAGTGACTGCCATCTCACTGCCTGTCAGGATTTTGACTACCTTGTGGCATTGCAGCAACTCTGATATTTACACCAGACAATCTTTATAACAGATCAGTGATCATGATAGGGATTAGCACACATGTGGACATAGAGACCAATGTCTGCTTTCTTTACTAGAAGTCTGAAGGCAAGAGTCTGGCCAGAACAACCAAGAAAGGAGTGCTATAGGGAGGTAACAGAAATGTTCCCATTTGCCAAGGCAAGGATGCATGAGCTCTTATGGGGCTATTGGAGTCCAACAGCCCATCCTAAAGATCTAGCCGGGCACAGGGGTGCAAGAGTACCTGGCTCTGGGGATCCCAAACAGACCAGGTTCAGCCGCTCACCACTGACAAAAGCCAAAGGCAGAGAAATAAGTGGTGGTGAAACAAGAAGGAATTTATTTCAGTGAGTTCAATACCAAGAAGGCAGCTGGCTAGCATCTCAGACTCTCTCCCAAGTGCTGAAAATACTTCCAAGTTTATATAAGGAAAATGGGCAATTATGGGTGGGTACGTGTAGGTAGGCAGTGCAGGGCAAATGGATCCTTGTCTTGTAGTTCAACACAGGCTCAGTCTTGGTGGCTCAGGGTAGTCTTTAGTGCTCGAAGGAGGGGTAGTTTCAGCTTCCCTTGGAGGATGTTTCGCCCTCAGGGTCTTTTGCCTGAGCCAAGAGGTAAGCTGGAAAGAAGAACCCAACTAGAAATTTTGAGGTAAGAATGAAAGCAAAGACTCCTTTTGACTGTGCTAAGGTTAAGTATAATGAATTAAGTACTGTTATCAATGTGTAGAAACAATAGGCAGAAAATAACAGAGTCAGTAATATTCCTGAGTCTACTAAAAAATAAACTAAAAAACTAACTATATGTCCTATTTTACTAGAGATAGTCTTGGTTTACAGTATTGTTCCAACATTCTGCCCTTTTTCACTCAGAGGGTGCTCTGAGTATATTTCCTGATCAATTTATAGAAAGAAGAGAAACAAAACAAAACATTTAAAGCAGTTGCAAAAATTTATGTACAAAAAATATTGGTTTAATGAGATTTTTTAAAACTTTGTTTGTTGGTACTTTTTAAAATTTCATCATATAAATCAATTAATCTTTTGAAGGGTGCGTATGTATTTGTTTCTTCTGTGCATAATGTATTTTCAAATAGTTTTCAAGTCCCCTGAGAGAGAAATCCATGTCTAAGACTTTTTAGTAGCTCTGTCAACATACTTGTATTTTCTAAATAGATATTAAATGAATGAGTGAAGATGAAAGAAAAAGGAGTCCGAATTCTGTTAGAAATTTATGAGTAAATCTGGAGAAAAGTCGGTCTCAGTTTCAGAAGAGTTGTCCATGGTTTTAAATTACATTGCATCATAATTAAATATAAGAGTCATGACATTATTCTAAAAATATCCTCACGAAGTCACAGCTAATTATTTATGCCTCTAAAATACACTAAATACTGACAAGATTCACTTTTCAGCTTGCTCTTTTTTGTAGAAACATCTTTGTTGTAATAAAAAGTGAGATGATTGGCCTGACCTGAGAAAAAGAGGTTTTTATGCTGTATTTATCAAAAGAAATTTTAAATAGGAAATTAAAAAATAAGCAGGTGGATATGAGGCAATGGCAAATAATCATAAAAAGGCATGGGGAGGTTATAGACTGTTCTTCCTCTGAAAATATGAGGTAAAAAAAGAGAGTTAAACAGGAATATTTTAGGGGAAGTAAATGCCACTATTTCAGTGTCTTTTAACCACTGGAATTGTTTAACAGGAGGGAAATACTAATTAAGATTTCACTGCCGCCAAGCAATATTTACTATAGTTGAACTGGATGAGTTTTATAGCAGCTCAATCTCATTTCCTTGTTAAGATCTTCATGCTGAAACCCAGGCTTCTCAGATTTAATCAGATGCAGCTCCCTCTCCTCCCCCTTTCCCCAATAGAGAAGAAACACATTTGGTACTCCACGACCTCAAGAGATTATTAATCTATAAAAATGTTCTTGCCCTCCCACAACCTCCCAGCCTATGACAATAATTATGATGGCTGCTGCAGAGTTGTATTGCTGTTAAAAATGGCAATAATAATGGTGGAATTAAATCCTCTTTCCTTATGTATAAATGCAACACTTATTTCCATGCTATTTGGATAGGATCCATTCTTTTCTAGCAGACATGGCTATGCATCATTCTTAAATATACTGTAAATCTTCTAATAATTAATAACTGCTAGAGTGCAGTTCCTTAAAAAATGAATTTATATGAATTATGAATCACCTGTAACTGAATTCATTTTCCCTTTCCTCAGCTATAAAGCCAAAATAAAAGGGAGCTGTTGTCAATTATGTATATCATTGAAAATGTTTTTCTCTTTAAAATATTTTGATTGTTTAGCTTGACTTTTTTTTATATTGGATTAATTCTTCAGAACCATCATTGGACTGCTTTTTCAAGACAATATATTTTCAAGATAATATATTTTGTTATGCATGGTTTTCCAGACATAGTTTTATGTTCTACTTGTGAATTGCTTTTTATTACAAAATTCGTGTAGTTTAAGAAATAACAGAATTAAAGAAAAATAAAAATAAATAAATATCCTATACATTACTGTCATTAAATTTTTATAGTCTATCTGGCTAGAATATTTGCTTCATATATATCTAAATATCTGTATTGCTATTGATAGCAATTCAGAATATAGATAAAATGGTAGGATCATAACATACATTGTGTTTTTAACTTGATTGTTTTTACTTCAAAAACCATTCTTCATGTTACTGCAAGTTTAAAGGAGTATGCTATGTCATCCTTCCTTAAGGACTTCAGACTATTTCACTGAAGAGGTAATTTACGTAATCCAAATCTTAATTCATTTTTTATTTTTTTATCCACTAAAAAGGGAACTAGTCATATACCAAATACTACATTTTTGTACACTTTCTAACTTACATATTCTTAAACTGTTTCTTATCCTTTATTATATATTAAATTAGCTACAATTTTCTCTTGTCTATATATTAGCTACGATTTTCATCTTGTCACGGAAGCAGGGCTTCAAAAAGATTTAGCAGCTTGTCCAAAGCCACACAGCTAGTAAGCCGTAGAACAAGACTTGCTGTTTTCTGCTTTCAAAATTAAGAGGCAGATTCTGGCACTGTGGGTAATGTTTAGAAATTGACAAAATTCCAAGTGAGTAATTGAGGATGAGCTTTAGATGAAAAAGCAAAAGTGTTGGGAAAGTTATTCTAAATTCACCAAGAATCTATAATTTGGCTTCTCTCTGGCTCAATTTTATAACAGAGGAAGTTTTCTGTGAGTATTAGCTGTAAAGTTTAAAGTTAAGTTAACTTTAAGTAAAGTTTAGAGTCCATGATATATATTTTAAAATGTAAGATTCGCTTGTTATTATCTATCTAATTTCTCACTAACTTTACTTTCACAAATAAGGAATAACAAGGAACTAAGACTAAAAATTTTAAATGATGGTCCCAAGATGTCCCAGATAATTTGTGTACAAGTGCATACATAGTATGTAATTTCTATTACAGTACTTGAAATCTACATGAAAAAAAAACACAAAGAAAGAAAAAGAAGGGAAGAAAACCATTGGTTTACTCTGTGTCTGGTAGTTGACTCAGCAACTTGAAGATACATGCTGTTTAACTTAGTGGTCATTTAAATAGGGATACTATGTCTCAGTTGTAATTTTATCTTCTCCACAAAAAATTGAGTGTAGAAATCTGGGAAGAAAGAGAGGAGCGAGGCGCGGTTCTATGTGGGATCCTGTTCCAAACAGCAGTTACTAGAATACCTAATAGGTGTATTAGCCTTTTAAATGCAGAAATAATGGTCCTTTATCTGAAAAATAGTTTCACTCTCTGCTTGCTTATACCCAAATCTTGAATGTGTTGTTTTTTTCCTTTATTAATTGTCAGTGTTACAGCCTGTTAATGTTTAACTGTCACTTAACCTTAATTGACATCTCACACCCTTTTTACCAGCATGTTGTACAATAGAGGAGGAGTCAGATAGGAGGACAGTTGTGGTAGTATGTTGGCAGTTTTCAAAAATTTTTTAAACTTTGTTGTATCATATATATATATATATATATATATATATATATATATAAACCTTTGAAGGTGCTGTATTAACAACAAAATGCTTACAACTAAAAAGTATCCGAATATGTATATTGGGAACCAGAAAGCGATGTCAATATAGGAAGATAGCATCCTAGGCTTCAACCAGATGTTGAGGGTGAAGCCCCCAGGCACAGTGGGCAGCAGCAGCTTTCCCTAGGAGAGGATGACCCTGCAACCCTGTGGCCTGAGGCGAGGCTGAAAGGTATGCCTAGGGAGCTGGCCAAGCTGACGGTGGCCCATTACCACACCACAGAAAGGCCCACGGATTTCCCCAGTTGATCATCTTGGAGAATGAACACAACTTTGCTTGGGGGCTTGCCTTACTTAACACAAAGAATGCAGCCCCAGAGGAAGAGAATTTAGCTCACTTTTGTCTGGGGAAAAACTTTTTAGCGATAAATGGAGAAAGAACTCACAGCTTTTAAGCAACTACTTCTAAAACAAGGTCAAACAGAAGGATCAAGCTTCATCAAACAAGTAAGAAATATCCAGCAAGGAACTTTCTGAAGTAGTGAATATAACTGAAACTAAAACCCGGAAAGTTAGCTTAAAGTTCAGATATGAAATAAGATCTAACATAGAACAACCAAGTATTGCTAACAAGGGGGTTTATTGCAAAAAGACTGATTAGCAGTATTTTCAGACTCTCAAAAGAAACTGACTTTTCTCCATATATCCTTAAGTACTTATCTGAAACAAAATTCATTGTCCCTACGATTTTTTGTTAATTTCAAATACTTAACACTAGATTTTAACCTTGAAAGTCAATCATAAGATTTTAGGTGTACATATTAAAGGCAGTATAAGTAATGGTTCTTTTTACTGAACTACCCTAGAAATTTGAATGCATTCATAGCTATGTCACTGACTAAAATAATTAATTGCATAGTAATAGTGTCTGAAATTGGAGTACAGATAACACCACGTTAAAGCAGGGGCTGGCCAAAATGATCAGTTAATCTGTTGGAGTGTGGTCCAGCTTTGAAGTCATTTATCTAGTTTTTCCATTTTATGTGCTTTTAATTTAGTGTACCTTTGTTTGACATCTAAACAACCATGCAGAAAACAGTAGTAAGTAAGGAATGTACAGAACAGTTGTCAAACTATGTGTCAGGACAAACCCTACATCACAGTGACTTTTCTTTCTCTTGTGAGTTAAATTGTGTTCCTTAAAAAGATAGTTTGAGTTTCTAACCCCCAGTAGCTGAGTATATGACCTTAATTGGAAATAGGGTTTTTACAAATGTAATTGAGTTAAGATGAGGTCATACTGGAATATTGTGTGTTCTAATTCAACATAGCTGGTGTCCTTATGGCAAGAGGAGACTCTGAAATACAGACACGCATGGGAGAAGGCCATGTGACAGTAGAAGCAGAGACTGCAGTGTTACAGAAGCAGAGTTTATAAGTTAAAGAACACCAACAATGATTGCCAACAAACCACCAGAAGCTAGGGAGAGGGAAATAAGGATCCTCCCCTACAGGTTTCAGAGGGAGCATCATGCTATAGACACCATGATTCTGGACTGTTGGCCTCAAGATGTGTAAGATGACATTTATGTAGTTTTAAGCCACACGACTGTGATACTTGATTATAGCAGCTCTAGGAAACAAACACACCTATCTTTTAAGTATGCATCACATTAAGTTAAAGGATGATGTGAAATTTGCAAATCATCCAACAATACTTAATCTTATTAACTGTGGAATTTCAGAATGTAATCGTAACATGAATTTAGAAATGATTTCAGAACCTTTGATAATTTTGTGACTTATGAGTGAAGTCAGTGAGTGATACCAAGCAGGGTTAAACAGACCTTACTGCCAGTTTCAAGAAAATTTAGGAAATAAAATTACTAAAATTCATCTCCACTCACTCTAAAATATCATTATTTCTTCACTTGTAGCACAGGTTCTTCCTTATTTGTACCTCTTGAATTCTTGTCCACCCTTATCTGTGAGTGACTGGATACGATGAATATGGGAGATGGTCAAGATTGCTCGTATAATTGGGCTCGGGACAACTGAGGCAAGGTACATTTATATCAGAGGAATTTTAGATTTGTGTATGTATTATGACACTGTTGTGGCCCAAAGGCCGTGAAGTTTCTTGAGAAAAACATGTCTCTTTCTAATTTATGTAAAGATAATAATAACAACTCATCAGAGCAGAGATTTTTTTAGGGTTTGGTTTAGACCTTAGGTGGACCTGGGAAGAAAACACAGACAAAAGGGAGCCTAAAAAGTACATTGAAATCTGTTTACAAACTCTATTCACTTCCGTCAGCCATTGTTCACCTTTTCTCCTTGACTTAGACAAATTCGAGACTCGTCTAAGGTGATCCTCCACAGATCCTCAGGATCCGAAGGAAAAAATACAAATGAAATGCACATTGCTTTAATTCAAAGACCTGTAAGAGGAAAAAAAAAAAAAAAAGATTTAAGACAAGATCATTAAGTCTGATCTACAGCATAAAGAAAGAAAAATGTGCTTGTTTAAAACTCCAAATCCCCAAAACAGCTTATATTATCTGGACCCTACCTTATTGAGAAAGTGTGAATATGTTTACTTTGTAACAACATTGCTGAATTAAATATCACTCATCTTCTTGCCATGATAACTCTAAGTATTTTAGTTTGTATTCACTTCTATCAAAATCTATACAAAATACACCTTATAGAAACTTGGGAATCTTTGATTAACTTTAATTGGGTGAAAGGTAAAGGTACCTAGAGACAATTCAGGAAATATATTAAAAATATAAACCAGTGGGTTATAAATGGCACATAAATGCTTTATTTGTTAAGGGAGGTAAAGTTTATGGTTAGATTTTTAAATAAGGTCTAAAATATTTTATAGGTTTATAGGAGCTAAAAAGCATAGATTTGTCTCCTACCTTTAACTTCAGTCCTGAAAACACAAAACAGCATTTAACAGCAAAGACTTAAGCATAGGCAGATTGGCTCCATCAGTCATTAACTGACCTTGAGCAAACTTTCTCAACCTCAGTTTGTTTGTTCATAGGTATATGTAATCTGTCTCATAGAATTTGTATAGGCAAAAATGAGATCATACACATAAAGTGTTAGAGTACAAAGCCTATCACATAGTAAGCCCTTAGAATTGTTTCTACTTATTATCTTGTATTATAATAAAAAAGAAAGCTATATACACAGAGCACCAGATCATTAAATCCTCTAGGTTTGAGACAAAATACTGACCCACTTTAATGATTTTCATACTCCCATTTTAAAGATATTAAAATTAACTATCATTATAGCATATAGTTGTAACAGCAGGTACGTTAAAAAAATATCTGACATAAATTAACTCCTTGAATCTTTATAGCTGTCCATGAGTTAGCCATAAATACTATGCCTGTTTTATACATGTAAAACTGAGACACAGAGAGGCTTAGAAATTTGCCTCAGGATCACAGCAGAGCTGAACTTTAATGTTTAGAAGTCTGGTTTCAGAATCTATGGTCAAAACCTTAAGCCACACTCCTGTCATTAAAATGTCCAGTAGTTTGTGGATTGCTGTGGCATGTATCCTGTTCATTTATTTTATGTAGAGGTTCATATAAAGTTTAATTCCATACTTACCTTCTTCTCTCTTAATAGGAATGTGCTGTGTTTTTATGGTATTTAACCAATGTAAATCAGATAGTTTGACCTTCAGTTAACTCAAAGAAAATATTTGTTCACAAATCTGACTTTTAGCTTCACTCTAAAAGCCCTTTTATTCACGGGGAAAAGAGCTAAAAGAAAACAAGGGAGTATGGCAGGGATGCTTACACAAGGAAGCCCTTATAGTTTAAATGTCTGTGCTTCTAACAAAGCAAGAGCCCAGCGATTATAATTCACAAAAGAAAGTTGGTTGGCAACTGGAATTCATAATAAATCTCAGGGTCAGACCACAGGCTCACAGAGGGAAAAATTATATAGAAAGGAGGAAGAACTTTTTTTTCACCATATCATTTCCTGCATAGAGAGCTTTCCTAAGAGATTTATGCAGAGTCATATCTATAGCAAAAAGAAAAGGGTGCTCTGTCCTTAGAATCAAAGCCAAGGAAAGAATGAAGAATAGAAGAGCAACAATAAGCTCTGTCTTCTTATAGCTTTGTATGAAAAGGAAGTGAAAGTGTCTCTGACGCTCCCATTAAATGCAGTAAACTGTTTTAGGAAAGGATTATACTGAAACCATTTGAACAAGCTTAAAGAAAAATACTATTCTCAATTTCATTAAAACTTCAGTAGGTTTAAATGTGTTCACATTTTTCAACTTTATATTCAAAATTTTTCAAATAAGAACATTGATAGGAGTCCTTTACCTGGTGTGTTTTGCTGTAGTCATCCAAAATAAATTCAGTTTTCTTTAAAAAAAAATGAACTTGTTCAAAATATTTACTTGAATAGCCAGTTTTAACATAATTGTTTACTACCCAAATTTTAAAATATCACTATATTTTTCTTTTCCATGTAATACATGTCCATTGTAAAATTTCAGACAGCATTTAACAGTATGAAGAAATATTAACTGAATTCTTGTCACTCATAAGTAAACCCTGTTAACATATTCACATACCATACATTGTCATTATTTGTCGTTATAAAATTATATTCTTCTAATACAGACATAATTACATATTTTAGGCTTAATAGCATATAATAACAATGATGTTAGTACCACAAGTTTTTCTTTTTTTTTTTTTTTTTAAGATTTATTTATGTATTTGACAGAGAGCCTGAATAGGGAAGAAGGGCAGAGGGAGAGGAAGAGTGAATCTTTTTTTTTTTTTTTTTTTAAAGATTTTATTTATTTATTTATTTGACAGAGATCCCAAGTAGGCAGAGAAGCAGGCAGAGAGAGAGGAAGAAGCAGGCTCCCCACTGAGCAGAGAGCCCGATGCGGGGATCGATCCCAGGACCCTGGGATCATGACCCGAGCCGAAGACAGAGGCTCAACCCACTGAGCCACCCAGGCACCCCAGAGGAAGAGTGAATCTTAAGGAGACTGCACTGAGCCAGAAGTGGAGCTCGATCTCCTGACCTGTGGGATCATGATCTGACCTTAAACCAAGAGTTGGTGCTTACCTGACTGTGCCACCCAGGTGCCCCAGGAACACAGGTTTTTAAAGCAATTTCATAGTGAACTGCTTTTCAACTTTCTCCTATTATAAACAAAACTACAAATAATATAAAGATATCTTTTCACACTTTCCAATTGTTTCTTTTGGATACATGCTTGTAATGGTTGAATAATATAAATAATGTATGAATGAGCATTCATGTTTTAAACTTTTCAATATGTTATTTCCAAACTGCATTCCAAAAATGAATTAACATGCATTTCCCCTAGTAATGTAAGTAAACATCCTTTTTCAAATATCCTTGTCAATAGTGGAAATAGCCAAGGGACAGCTCTCCTGCCTATTCTTTGTGACCCTTTAAAAGAATTTTCCATAAATAATTTGGACCTTTCAACCAATGCTTTACTCCATCCTACATAGAAACAAATTAATAGTTTGATGTTAACAGTCATCGTCCATCTTTCTTTATGGAGAGAAGCTCATGTGGGCGGGGGAGGGGATTTGCTCTTCCTTGATGGTCTGTACTGTCATTTGAGCAAGCATCACAGTTGCCAGAATCCCCTTGCCTGTGTGATTCCAGGTTAGAGGTTTTCAACAGAAAGCTTACTCGAGATTTGAAAGTTACCATCAGAAACCATTATTTTTTTAAGATCATACACTTCATATTTCAAGTTTTTATTTAAATTCTAGTTTGTTAATATATACAGTAAAATAGATTTCAGGTGTAGAATTTAGTGATTCATCACTTATATGTAACACCCAGTGTTCATTACAAGCGCCCTTCTTAATACCCAGCACCCATTTAGCCCAACACCATACACCTCTCCTCCAACAACCTTCAGTTAGTTCTCTTATAATTAAGAGTCTCTTATGGTTTGCTCCCCACTGTCTCATTCCCTTTCTTTTTATTTTTTCCCTTCCTCTATGTTCATCTGATTTTTTTCTTAAATTCCACATATAAGTGAGGTCATACAGTATTTGTCTTTCTCTGACTTAGTTTAGCATAATGTAGTCTAGCTCCATCCTCTTTGTTGCAAATGACAAGATTTATTCTTTTTGATCAGGCATTGAAAGACAATGACAGTGATCACAGATGTGCTCAAGAGGGCTCAGCCTCTTCTCACTATTCTCTGTTTCACGACTTGCAAACTGCTGGCCCTGCTGACCAAGAGAGTCACCATACCCTTTACAAGACACTTGAATGCAGAACCACTGAAGAAACCACTCCAGTAAACTTCTTTACCAGTGTCCCTTAATGGTCCCCATTGCTGGTTAGACAGATGCTGCTTGGTTTCTCAGATCAACTGGTTGTGACTTTTCTGATAATCCAACTCTCCCTTTCATATATTCATCTCCTCAGCTGTTCCCACAGTTAATTAATATTTAATTCCTATAATAAATCCTTTATCTGATATTTAATCTGAAAATTCTCTTCATAAACCCTGCCTGCTTCTTTTTCCCTCTGCATCTAGACCAGTGAGAGATAATAGCTTAGTTAAATGTTGGTGGTATACAAACTAAATGGGCTGTCCCAAAGATTGGACTAGGTGAAGGGGAAGACTGGGGTTAGCAAACCCATTTTGGTTCTCATACTAATGTATGTTTGTCAGCTAATTCTTTATGTTTGTTCTCCTTCTGTGGACTTTTAAATCCTGTCAATTGGTACAGAATGCAAAGGTGAAAAAGTAGGTGTTGTCAACCAGCCCCTTTTTAACTACTTCAAGAGGTACTGTGATTCTTCTTTCATTTACTGATTTAATGAGTAAAATCAAGTACTGTGACTTCTAGACTTATTTAAATATTAATGAGATTAGATATTATCTTCATTTGTTTATTTACTATTGGCCCTGTGATGTGTTAATTTATGCATTATAGCCGGTGTTTGATTTACTTAATTTTCACTTTGATTTGACAATTACATATGCTGAATTTTTGTCACTTCATTTTGTAAATTTCTTTATTGTTTTACATCACATATATAGAAAACAAATAGTAAAAATAGACATAAAAACCCTTTGCACTTTACAGAGTACTTTTGAGAAAATGAATATACAAGTTACAGATTTGCAAAGAATGTTTGAAAATCATCTATTTGTCAAAGAACTTGTAGCCAGAATATTTTTTTTAAATCTTATCACTCAAAAATAAAAATCAACACTGGTTTCACCAAAAAAAAAAAAAAAATCAATGGAGGACATATATGAATAAACAATAAAGATATAATATGATGCTTGATATCATTGAACATTAGGGAAAGATTAACTTAAACCAAAATGAGAGACATTGTTCCCCCTCCCCCTAGAATTGCTACACTCAAAAAGACAAACAATAACAAATATTGGTGAGAATGTGGAGAAATTAGAATCTCATACACTGCTGGTAGAAATGCAAAATAATGCACTCACTTTGGAGACATATTTGACAATTTCTCAAAAAATTAAGAGAAATGAAACATGTCCACACAAGACATGGATATGATCTTCATAGCAACATTATTCACAATAGCAAAAAATGTGTAAACAATCGAAATTTCCTTCAATAGGTAAATGAAGCAAACAATACAGGACACATTCACACAAAAGATAACTAGTAATCAATAAAAACAAAGTATGAAGTATTGATACATACTACAACATAGATGAATATAAAGCATCATGCCAAGTGAAAGAGGCCAGATGCCAGAAACCATATACTGTATGATGACATTTATATGAAATCTCCACAAAAAGCAAACCTATAAAAGCAGAAAGTGAATTAGTGGTTGTCTGGGACTGGAGATGAGAATTGTAACTGCAAATGGGTATGATGGACCTCTTTTTGAGATCATGGAAATGTTTTAGAATTATATTGCATTTGTGGTTATACAATTCTGTAAATTTACTAAAAATCATTGAGTAGTACACTTAAAAATGAGTGAGTTTTATGGTATGGAAATTATATCTCAATAAAACTATTAAAAATAGATAGACCAAAAATTTAGTTAGTATTATCCCTTTTGGGATGATAGCTATAAACATGATTGACTTTTACCTGTGAAATACAGACTTATCAAATGATTAGATGATTTTCCCAGGGACACTAAAACAGGACAGTCCAGCAAATCAATCTTGCTAAACAATTGAGTATTTAATTCCCAGAAAACATAAAATTGAAATCATAAATCATTATAATGTGCTGAAATATTTAACTTTGCTTTTCATGTATTTTAAGACAAATTATGAATCATTAAACTATTTTTTGTAAAATTTGTATATTGAAACAAAAAAGGGCTTTACTAAAATGAACTGCAACATTTTAAAAACTGAAGCCATATCTCTTTTTTTACATCAGTGTGAAAAGAAATGAGAAGACATGATTATTTTACATAAAGGTTACCCAATGAACTGTGAAATAAAGTACCATATTTAAACTTTCTTTGAAACTTCCTTTTCAGAAGGCAAAGTTCTATAGTACACATTCTAAGTCTTAAGCATTGCCAGAAATTCTAAGAACGTGTGTCTTTGGGGATATAAGCACCATTTACCTGTCTTGCTTCAGATCATTTCATGATAGAGATCCAGGAGGAAAACAAGCAAGTCAAAGGAAGGAATAGAAGATAAAGAAACCAGAGACAGAGGATCAAAGTACTTTCTTTATTTATATATTTATTTTTAACCAGAATTGTCTTTGAAAAACCACAGAAGAATGACTCAAAACAACTGTGTACATGGAAGCTGAAAAACAGAAGATAGAGGAATAAATTGAAAACAATAAAAAATAAATGTAGCTGTAGTAAGCACTCAGTGTTTCAGCATCTGTGCTATGGAGTTTTCTGTTTTCTCAGATTTTCTTTTACTTTTTGGACTTTCTCCTATGTAAAGAGTTATTTATATCCATGTTCCTCTGTTTTCTTATTGAAGTTCATTCTTACCATTCTCTTTCATTTAAAAAACAACAAAATTTCTACTGCGGATTCTGCATGTGTGTGTGTGTGTGCATGTGTGTATTCTTAAGGTATTTTTATCAGCATTAATTTGACCTGATCTTCACAATTAGATGTGATGTAAGTGAGCATATATAATTATTCTTGTTTTCTACACACACACACACACACACACACACACAAATAAGATAGATAATCATGTGGTAACGTCACAGAGCTGGCAATTTGTGAAGTTGAAACTTAAAGCAAGATCTTCAGAACACAGGACTTAAAGTCCAGTAATTTTTGTTTTGTTTTGTTTCATTATTAGGACAGTATGTTCACAAACAGTACCACTTTATCTTGATTTCAAAAATAGAATATGATGATTAATCTGCCAATTGATCTCAAAATGGCCTGAGAACAAATTCAGCTGTGACTTTCAGTGAAACATAACTGATGGGGCACCTGGGTGGCTCAGTTGTTTAAGCCACCAACTCTTAATTTTGGCTGAGGTCATGATCTCAGGGTCCTGAAATGGAGCCCCATCTCAGAATCCACTGTCAGAGTGGAGTCTGCTTGAGATTCTCTCTCTCTCTTTCTCTCTCCCTCTGCTCCTTACCCTGGTCATGTGCTCCCTCTCTCTCTAAAATAAGTAAGATTAAAAAAAAAAAATAACTAGTATTATATTAGAAAATGAAGTAATTGTTTTATACAGAAGCACTCAATTATTTCTAATATAAAATGTATTGCAATCTACCATTGAATGGCTGATTTGAGGCATCAGAAAAATTCCTTATTTTCTATGTATTGAAAACATACAATAAAAATATGTATTTAATAAATGTTCAAATTTGCAGTAACTTCAGGATTCTTCAAATTAGCACTACAAATAGAATTCTACAAATTTTCACATTTTAAAAAATTGTTTATTTTAAAAAAGAAAAAAATTATTTTATCCTGAAAAAGAAATACAGACATTAAGTATTTATTAATTAAATCCATATTTAACCCCAACTCCACTGCCAAAGCAAAATATACCAATTCACAGCCTTAAAACAATATTCTTTCCCTCAGTTCTTGTGGTTGATTCATTGCCTGAACTTTGAAACAAGGGAGAACACTGCTACTTTGTATTGATGTTACTAAACTCAAACCAGAAGAGTCATACTGAATAATGCAGCTGAATTTATTTAAAGAAAAATGTGTTAGACATCTAGAAAGTACCATAGTATCATTATAAACTTTCAGAGAATATTTTTCCTTATTGGGATGAATTTCACCAGTCATACTGAAACTACTGTCAAGGTTAAATCTTTTATTTTCAATGACTCCAATTATTTTGACTACCAAGTGCTTTAATTATCTCAAGAAGGCAATTAATAAGCTCCATTCAACAAATCAAAAATCCCCATCAGTTTCTGCAGCATTCAAATCATCTTTCTTTATGTCATAAATGAACAGTCTCTGTAGACTATTTTTTCACATCTTTTCACTTTTAACCTTAAATGTCAAGAGGATGGACTCTGTGCCTTAAGTCAATGGGTTTCCCAGTCTAGGTTAGCTTTTTTCTTTGAGCTGCATTGTCTGAGCTCACAAGTGTGTGGAAAATAAATTTATAGTTTATCCTACCTATGACATGCACATAGAAAATAATATTTTATTCTTTTGAAGAGGAATGTTGTTTCCAAACATTCTTCTTAACCCTCATAGGAACTGATTTCTGGGATCAGTTTTGTCACTTAAAAGTTCTAAGATGAAGGAAGAGTCTTTAAATCATTTATAAAATGAAAATTTTCAATTAAATATTATTCTGCCTCAAAAGCATTTAATAATATATAATTATTCTATATGCAAATATATTCTGAATAGAGACTGGTCCCCATGACATACAAAAAACATTGAAAAATTCCCTAAAGAGCTATCACCCATAAACAGTCACACATTTCCCCCAAATGCCTTTTAGTCCTGATTTTCTTGTAAACAGTGTTTGTCTTATAATAAAATCTTTTTAAAGTATCAAATCATTTATATCTAATATGAGTTTCCATTACTATTTTCACTAATACATTGGAGTAGATGTTTTTAACGTTGGAGGGAACCTTGTTAAGTGAAGAAAGAAAAAGCAAAAGAGGATTAGACTGAGGGTATCAAAAATAAGCTTCTCTTCTTAGATAATTTTGGCACAGATTACCACATTCCTCAACTAGCATTTCTTAACGTTTCATTTTCAAAATACAGAGGAACATGAGGATATAGCAAAATAGATTGTGAAATATCATGTTAGAAAATCAACTAAAAAATTCAGTCCATGAGTATTATTTCTTAATTTCTTACTTCAGTAGTTAATTGTGGCTTTCAATGTATTGTTTTATTCTTCATGAACCACAAAGAAAAGTAGTACATGCAGTGAAGCATAAGGTTTGGTTTCCTCTGTCATTATCTATGCTTTGCATACAACAAATGTTATTAAGAGTCATAAAACTATATAGCCATGGTATCGGGCTCAGTGACCTCCCATGATAGTGAATTCAACAGATTGACTTTATGGAGCATAGAGCAAAATTCTTCCTTTCTTTCTTTCTTTTTTTTTTTTTTTTCCTTTCAAATTTATGAGTTAGCATTCTATGTGAACTCATCTACCTTGCTAAAATTGAACTCTATAGATTTGCCACTTACCATGGGTCATAAGAAATATCAGTAGTCATACTATATGATTCTGAGGACAGAATTTGATTCAGAGATTACTAGAAATAATTTGCTGAATTGTGGAAAAATATATACTTAATTTTTACTAAAAATTAGAAATGGGAGATGCAGATATATTAAATGGAATCCTTTCTTATCCAGGTAACTATATTCCTCACAATATTTAAAAAAATGTTATTTTCCTTTTCATACTATTACAGTAACCTGAATGAGAAAGAGTATTCAGTGGGGAAACTCTCAGCTAAATACCCATGACTTAATAGACTGCTTTCATGTCCTGAGGTTTTTGGGTAATAACACATATTTAGTTGGGAAGGATATGGGGTAAGTGATGTTTAAGAAACTATTTGTACCTTTGGAAGTTGAGAAAGACCCTCAAGAGAATGTTAGTCATCTTCTCTAAACTGCCTCTAGAGCAGAGGTACTCACTACTGCATCATGAATGCTTGTGAGATGTATCACAGGGAGTATATTATAAATAATAAACAACTGAAGTGTGAGAATGCTTAATTTAACTAAAATGACAGGAAATTCATGAATGTCTCCAGAGTATTTTACTCACTTGCTCTTAGATAGTCCAGCTCCAGAGGGAAAGAGAAACTTTGTTTCTGTAACTTTTTAAAAAATTCCAGTATATACTATTTTATGTCATTCTTAAATATTTGAAATTAACTTTTTTTTTAAACACATATGTAAAGTCTTGTGGGATTTGGCTTGCATATGAATTAGAACTAAGCCAAATAACCTTCTGATATTGGCCACAGGCAGAAAGTGGTCTCACTATACAGATTGCTAAACTGATAGGATGACCAAAACTATCATATTAACTTCTCACCTTCATTTACTTTCTCCACAACTCAATTCTTTATCTGTGAAACAAACAGGCTAGTAATTGAGTGTGGACTCTCTGCCTGTACTTTCAAGATTTTTGAAATAGGTTTAAGGAAATCAGGATGAGATTGATGTATGAATCATTGTAACAGAGAAAATGAGAGTCTCCTGACCATTCATTTTCTGGCAATCCAATCTATTGCAGTTAGAAAAAGAAGCTGTGTATAATCTATGGAGCTCCTGGTTGTAACAATATTAATAACACTTAACAGTGATAGAGTAAGCGTTCCTAGCATCAGTCATTTCTTCTGATATCTCTCATAGAAACTTAAAAAGATGAATAAAAAATATTTGCAGGTTTCTCTTTTGAAGGCTATTTTTTGCTGCTTTGAAGGCATTAGATCGCCATTGCGTGGGCCATTTGGAAGAAAGTTGCCTCAAATGTAAGCATAATGACTCTAAAGAAGTAGAAAAATGAAGTCTACATTAATCTCATTGTAACCATCATCTAGATTGCTGATAGAGATATTTGCCGAAGAGAATCCCAAGATCCTATATAACTTCCCTATAAAATTCCTGTTGGACTATATTTTCAGTGCAATTTAATATGGTTAAATTTATTTATGAGGACAGCATAATTTTAAAATTCAATTAGGAAATTCTACATATTGGATTTTTCTTATTATTTTATTTCAAATAAAAACTACTAATCATTAAAAACTCAATTTCATATTTTACTAGATGGAATAGATTTCTGAATTTCTGAGTAGCATGTCAGATGACAGTTTATGTACCTCCAAATACAGAATCAGTTCTTTTTTTTTTCCCCCTAAAGTAATCTCTGTACCCAATGCGAGGCTCTAACTCATTATCTGAGATCAAGAGTTGCACTCTCCACCAACTGAGGCACTCTCCACCAACTGAGACAGAATCAATTCTGTGAAGTTCAGTTACATCCTACTTTGTATATTTTAATACATAGAAGTTTTATATCCAGCTAATGCTGATTAATCATTTCGTATAAGAATCTCCTCCTGACAGGCAGGAGGTAACATCTCTGCAGAGCAATTATATTAGAAATTTCATCAGACTTTGGATGCAGCACACATGGCATACATTTCTGAATCTAGAAGTCATGATAATAGAGGTCAATAATAGAAAACAGAAATACTTGAGACTGCATTCTATTTTAAAGCTTAAGGTGGTTATATTGTTTTGTTACCAGTTTTGCTACAAGTGAATATAAAATTTGATACTGAGTTTCCTAGCTGTCAAAGAGAAAAAAGAACAGAGACAAAAAAGAAGAAAATACCAATTTGTGAAGGAAAAAAATTATTTCCTTTTCTTGCTCTTTCCCAGAAGGGTATGTATTAAGAAGATTTTGAACAACAGTCTTTCTTATAACATCCTAAGATAAAATTCAAAGACAAAACATTGTAGGTGAACTTAGAGAAAGTAATTCTACGAAAAGCTACATTGATATGATATAATCATGTATATAGATTGTGGCCATTTGACTTCATATTTACAATAATAGGGTTTAGTCTGCCATTTAAATGATATTTTTAAGATATAATTTCTTTCCAAATAGCCTTCAGTAGGAGCCAGTAGCAGATTGAGAATGACTCTTGAACCAGTCAGGAAAAGCTGACTCTCTATTATTTGTTAAGATCAAATCCATGAGCATTGGATGCCAGATAAGAAGAGTAAGATAGAAAAATAAATTGGTTTAGCAGGAGAGAGAAGGTGGCCAGAATTAAGAGGAAAACAGGAAAAAGATGAAGCTATTTTGAATACAGGAAATAGAATAACAAGATAAGAGGAAAAGGATCAGGCGAAAATGCAGGTGTTGGAGAGTCAGGGCAAGAATGTGAAAGAGTCCTGTTTTAGGTATGTTACTTTGTACTAATTGTCATTTACAAAATTAACAGCAAGAAGCTGGAAGGGCAGACTAATGTGGCAGCCAAGATTAATGCTGATTAATCGTTTTGTATGAAAATCTCCTCTTAACATGGCAGGAGATAACATCTCTGCAAAACAACTAAATTGGGTATTTCATCAGCTCTGTTTAGTGATTAACTCGCTCTTCTTAGGACTGCACATGGATATTTCATTAAGTCTCAAAATAGTTGCTTTCTGTTGGGTCCTTATTGTTAGAAGTAATAAATGCTATTTTTGATGCTGTTATATTATCTTTCCAATTACCAAGAAGAAATAAAAACAAATGAAAAATGATAATTTGCCACTTGTGGACCATTAAACACAGCCTATACATGTATTGTGCAGTTTAGGACAGCAGCTGAGGCCATTGTGGGCTAGTTTTCTTTTATAAAATTGCCTTTTTTTTTTTTTTTTTTCCTCATAGGCTTTGTGATACAGGTCATTCTACTTTTCTTGATTTTACTTTTCAATAAAACCTGCCTGTTATTTCTTAATGTGCTTTGTGTTTCTCACTATCATTTATTTTCACTTGCCTCAGAATGTAAAATTTAAAAAGAAAAGATAAAAATATATAGTTATATAGTTATATAGATGTTTACCTGTGGAAAAATAAGATTATGCAGTTTTTCAGTTTGATGCTACTTATTTATTTTTGGCCTTTCAATGTAATGGTTCAGTAGACTGTATTGGGGGCCTACCTTGTTCCAGGAACTGTGGATATACAAAGGGGACGTGTTGCAAGCTCTCCCACTGAGCATTTATTTAGCAGGAAATGTGGACAAGTATAATATGATTTCTGAGATAAAGGGCCTGTCCCTGGTGTGCACAATGGAAGTAAAACATGGACACACAGAAATTAGGGCTAGACGAGGCCCAAGAGATGATCTAGTTCCCTCTTTGTAAATGAGGAATCTGAAGAGCATGGAAGTTAAGTGATTTGCCCAAGCCATATAGGGTGTTTGTAACAGAGCCAATTGTTGATGGTAGAACAAAGATTTTTTGACATGGACCAGCACACTCTGCTACAACACACAACAATTTGACTCAGAAGTTGGCAAATTAATTTCACCCTTTAGGGTTTAAGTTAACCCATGGCTTCTTAACTTTCATGTTCTGTCTCACTGACACACACTCCTCTCTTTACATATTTACCTTTTTTTTTTTTTTTTTAAACCTTAAGTGTTCAAGAAACTATTGGGCTGGGAGGAACTTTGATTATCTATAAAACACCAGAGTCATCTTGAAAAATCAACTGATCCTTATGAGTTGCTTCTTGATAATTTAAGTTTAAATTAATCAGAAAAGTAGAGGTGGAGGGCCAGATTGGCATTCTCCTCTGCAAACACCTTATTTCATCAGTGTGCAGAGTTCCAACTAATTGCAATGAGAACTCCATGTACAGAAGCATGAATAGGGTGCAAGATGCATATTAATTTTGTAAAGCATTTCCCCCAGTTACTTTTTTTTTTTTTTTTAAATTAAAGGGGGAAGTGTGTGGTTAAATAGTTCCAGACATCCAAAGAACACCAAATGTAGTTGGGTTCCCTAATTAATATGTGTTTTACAGAGAGGAACGCTTGTAAGTTTGAAAGCATTGGGGAGTTTGATGTTATTTTTGAAATAAATTTTTAATTAAATTTTCCTTAATTGAGCATACTGAAATTCCAGTAAAGGATGCCTATAAAGTACTCCTTGGGGTGTGGAGGAGATCCACAGAGGTGTGGAGAAATATGTGAATTGGGCTGAGTATCTCATTAATTCTCACGACACCCTGGGAAGAAGATAGGAAGCATAATGTGCAAGACACAATTCACTGAAGCAAAATGACCTTGGAGGGAATGTGAAAACCTTTGATGTCTGGGGACTAAAGGAAGCTTAACATGATTTCTTCCTACCAACCTACTTCCTCTCCCTTATGTTCCACCTGTAAATTAGGCAGAATTCTAAGAATGTTGAGTTCCTGTGCCCTGGGCTTATATGGCAGAAGTAGTTTTTTGTTTTTTTTTTTTTTTTTAATAAAGACAGGTAAAATACATTTTTTTGTTGTTGTTTTTATCAGAGTAAATAATTCAACTTAGCATTTATTACCATGTTCAAGGCATTGAGTGTGCCATGTGGGAAGTGTGAAAATTAGTACCACAGCATTTCTTCTCTGTCTCTCTTCATCAACATGTCTGAACTTATATCATAATTCCAAAACTATACAAAGCCATAAAAATTTCCAATCCTTTCTTACTTAATGTAATTTCCATTAAGACACATACCACAAATGGGTGAGTTTTCACATAAGGTCAAGGACCATGCTAGATGTTAAAGTGAATATAAGAGACAAAGGAAATTAGTTTGACTGCAGGCACTTACAATAAAACAAAAAGAAACAAGAGGGTAAATGAATAGTTACAGAGAAAAGACAAATCTGTGATTATGTAAACCATGTGAACTTCATGAAGAAGATAAGATTGGTACATACCGATTAGATTTTTCAAGGAGTCTCAACCCCATCCTACCATGATGAACCCTGCACCCAATTTTCTTAAACTTTTACTCTTGGATTATCACCCAAGTAACAACCACAAAATATGACATATTCATTCTAGATGTCAAGTCAAAAGAAAATCACTGGGACCAGGTTTAATGGAGATTTAATAATGTAAATTGGAAAAGTTCATTTGCCTTTTAAACTTGTAGTAATTTCTATGAGAGTCAGGATCCCTGTCAATATAGAACAGTAAGTTTAAAAATATCCCATGCTCTTTCTAATCAATGAATATCATAAAAAGAAATTAACAGTAATGTATGGTTCTCAAATACACATAATGTTATTATTATTACTTTATTTTATTTTTGAACTCCAAACTTCTTAAGGATAGCTTCTGTCTTGTTTATTATTTTGTCTGGAAATCTTGCCTGCTTTATTGACACATAGGTTGCCAATGAATAGTAAATACTTGTTGATGGATAAATAAATGAATGTATTTTTTGCCTCATTCTACAATATATTTTTTTAAGATTTTACTTATTTAGGGCGCCTGGGTGGCTCAGTGGGTTAAGCCGCTGCCTTTGGCTCAGGTCATGATCTCAGGGTCCTGGGATCGAGTTCTGCTCAGCAGGGAGCTTGCTTCCCTCTATCTCTCTGCCTGCCTCTCCGTCTACTTGTGATCTCTCTCTGTCAAATAAATAAAATAAAATCTTAAAAAAAAAAAGATTTTACTTATTTATTTAACATAGAGAAACAGAGAGAGAGGGAACTCTAGCAAGGGGATTGGGAGATGGAAAACCAGGGTCCCCGCTGAACAGAGATGCCTTCGTGAGGCTCAACCCGGGACCCTGGGATCATGACCTGAGCTAAAGGCAGACGCTTAACTGACTGAGCCACCCAGGCACCCCATTGTTCTATAATATTAATGAATTACCTGTCATAATAATATTTTTATGTGTGTCAGCTATTTAGGATAGCCTGCTTTAAGCCATCTTAGAAAAAATGTAAGACTATTTTTATTTGCAAAATAAATTTTACTGAAAGATTTATCAGGCTCTATCCTTTAAAGTTTAGAGTTTTTATCTAATATATTCAGAAGCAAAATTTGACTTACTAAGTACAATATACATAGTTTTCTGTCAGTATATCCATTGTATAAAATAAGGAATCTGTACTGAGCTAATCGATGTTATAACCACTTGATTTATTGTTTGCATTGTAATTCTGTACAGATTACAGCAAGCATGTTTTTAAATAAATAACACTCACTTTAATAGTTTAATTTAAAATGCAATAAAAAATATTTTATGCTGAAACTTAGCCCCAAACTTCAAATAGCACAATGTAATTTTCTTCACTAATTTACATCCTATTTATCTTTTCTTAGCCCCAGTTTCTTCTATTTGACCTATAGATTATAATCTTCCTATTTAAGAAAACCTCTAAAACTCATTCTTAAGTTCATAGATAACCTTTAATAAAACATGCTGAGATTTAGAAAAGTATTTTTGTTCCTTCTTTGTATTATGTTTTATTAAATAGCCTCTAGTCCAAGTGTCTAGATAGCTCATGTAGGAAATATTATATGAATAGATATGGAAAAGTATCTGCTTTCTGAACTTGAAAAGTATAACTATTAATCTAAAATAATAATATCACAATTATTTATATAGCACCTTATCAAGCAAGCTATTAATGAAGGAAACTGGAAGAAAAAAAAAAGATAATAGGTAAATCCAAAGGAGAAGTCCACAAGAAAAGAAAAATTACATTTTGCAAAATATCACATAAAATAACATTTTAAAGTCCCAAATATATTATGTGGTTGCTCAGTGATATTTCTGGTTTTCTTACCTCATGGAAATTTTATGGGAATAATAGTATGCAATTTTGACATGTTTAAAATTTATAAGAGATATCAAAGCGTTGTGACATTCATTGCCTTTTTTATTAGAGCAGATAAAAATGGACTATAGGTTATGACATTTCCTTTCAATGAAAATTCTAAAAATCACTCTTAAGTGTACAGATAGCTTTCAATATCATATCATACAGGTTCTTTGGAGAGAATTGCTCTCTTCTTTTCTCTGTACTTTTCTCATATAACACACTTGTCAAGGTGTCTAGGGAATACACGTTACAACATTATACTGATAGAAACAGCTAGGTGGGCGTTCTTCAACTTTAGACATAATAAATTCCAAACTAAAGTAAGGATGAGTATCAAAATAACCAAAACCTTCCTGATTTTGATTTCTAATGATAAATTTATTTAAGATGTTCAAGACAGATTTAGAATAAGAATCTTTTTTACTGAAGGCTTTTATTTGGAACCAAGTTGAATTAATTTATTAAAGCTATATGATGGAGGTAAAGTAAAAGGAATACTTGAAATGCAAGAAAGATATTTTGGATCACAAACAAGATATTATTATATTACTATTGAAGATGGAAATGAGTAAAACTAAGAAGGAGGAACAAATTGTATCATAAAATGAGTGATGAAGAGTAAATATTGAGAAATAAAAAGAGCAGAAGACTCCTGCAAATATAAGAATACCATTTTGAAACACTGTTATCAATCACAACAGACTGAGTGTGAGTGCTGCCTTTGGGCCTAGAAATAAGGAAATACCTGGGGCAAAAACATTTCCAACAAGATACCTCATAGTCACAAGTATAGCACTTCAGTTGACAAATATAGAATAAAAATATATAAATGACTCCAGAATCCTCTGTAGTAATTACAAGAATATAAAATAATAGAAGATATATCTAAGGGAAGTATCCTGTTTTCATTACTTTGAATTAATATAAGGAAAAGAACTTATAAATGTAAATACTTTTACAAGGTAGGAGTGTTCTATAACAAGGTACTAGAAAAGATATCAAAAAAAGAAAAGGAAAGGAAAAGAAAGGATTGGACAATTGCCTAATTATTGTGTCTAGAACCTCTAGTACATTGTTGAAGAAAAGGAGTTACAGTAGGCATTCTTGTTTCTAGTTTGAAGAGGAAAGCATGCATTATTTCTCCATTAAGCATAATGCTAGCCCTGGGCTTTCTGTAGATATTCTTTTTTCTTTTTTTTTTTAGATTTATTTATTTATTTAAGAGAGAGAAAATGAGAGACAGAGCCTGAGGCAGGAAGGGTCAGAGGGAGAAGCAGATGCCCCACTTAGCACGGAGCCAGATGCTAGACTCCATTGCATGGTCATGATCATGACCTGAGTTGAACTCAGGTAAACTCAGTTAACCTGAACTCAGTTAACCTGAGCCACCCAGATGCCCTTTCTGTAGATGTTCTTTATCAGATTGAAGATTTTCAGCCATTGGTTTTTGACATAATTCCTCTCTGCCCCTCATACACACACACTTATTCTCTCCTTCTGGGACTCTGATGACACAAATGTTAAATCTTTTATTATATTCCACATGTCTCTGAGGCTTTGTTTGTTATTTTTTCAGTCTCTATTCTCTCTGTTCGTTTAAGCTGAGTAATTTCTTTCTTTCTTTCTTTTCTTTTTTCTTCTTCTTCTTCTTCTTCTTCTTTTTTTTTTTTTTTTTTTTTTTTTTGGTAAGATTTTATTTGTTTTAGAGAGAGTGCACACATTGGGAGGGGGTGAGGAGAAGAGAATCTCAAGTAGAATCCATGCTGAGGGCAGACTTGATCCCACAACCCTGAGACCATGACCTGGGTTGACACCAAGAGTCTGAAGGTTAACTGACCAAGCCACCCAGGATCTTCTAAAATGTGTAATTCAAGTTCACTGACTTTCTCTTTCTTCTCCATCCCGCTGTTGGGCCCATCCATTTTGATTTCAGATATTGTAAATTTTAGTTTTGACAAAGCCATTTGATTCATCTTTACATATTCTATTTTTTTGCTGAGGTTTTCTATCTTTTGCATTTGTTTTAGGCATGTTCATAATATTCACTGGAGCATTTTCATAAATGCTTTAAAATTCTAGTCATATATTTCTCACATCCATGTCATCTTGGTGTTGGTATCTCTTTGTTTGTTTGTTTGTTTTTGTTTTTCATTCAGTTTGAGATCTTCCTGTTCATGATACAATGAGTTATTCAACTGAAACCTGGACATTTTCAGTATTGTTAGACTGGATCTCATTTAAGTTTTGTGTTTTAGCTGGCTTCCTCTGGTACTGCTCTGGTGGTTGAAAGGAGGTAGATGTGCTACCTTATTACTGACAAGTGGGGTGGAAGTGTAAGTACTCCACTCAGCCTCTTTTGACACCCAAGCATGAAGAGTTCTACCTGACTATTGGTCTGTTTGGGAATTGAGACTCCAGACTAAGCATCTGCTGATACAACCCTGATTGATGGGGAGAGAGACACGTTCTTTCTACTCCCCACTGTAATCTACTGACAGGAGAAGTGAAAGTATTTCTAGCTTCCTACTCGCTCTTCTCTGACACCACTTTGGTGGGTGAATTGGGTCACCTGGATAAGCCTGAAAAAATTGGGACGTCTAAACTCATGACTTGGTAAACTGGGATGGGGCTGCAATTTGTTCTGCAGTATTTGACTAGAATAAAGTTATCATCAAAGATTTTTCTGTCTTGCTAGGCTACCTCTTTCTTGGTCTTTTGGTCACAGAAAACAAGCTTTTCTTGTGAACCTTTATTGACCTCTGTTGACATTTCCAAGTTGCCAGCTTCTTTAGGATCCAGTCTGGGATATACAAAGTGAAAAGAAAATCTAAGAAACATTCCACCATCATGCCTTTGGCTCAAGCTCCTTAGCTGGTCTAACTTATTCTCTCCATCTTCCAGGGTCACGTTAATTTTGCCTTCTTTATAATATCTAGTATGGCTTTTTAGTTTAGGAGAGGAAAGTATGTTTACTCCAACTTTCACAAAGGGGAAGTTGTCTCAAGATCTATCAGTATTTTCCTAACATTTTGCATAGCGACTCCCAGATAGTAAATATTTGATAAATAGTCGTTAACTGAATGACTTAACTGTAGAACTTTATGTCTGCTATTTTGGAAACCTGGACTCAGCCTAATTCACTTCTGTTTCAGAAATATTTAAGGTTTCAGAAAACAGCATTCCAGATTAGGGGGGGATATTAATTACTAAAATCTTGAAAGTTTTATAATTTCTGTCATAATATTTTATTTAAATAAATTGTTTTTAAGAAGGGGTAAAAATCTCCCCCTCCACTCTCTCTCTCTTTCTGTTTTTTTTTTCTTTTTTTTTTTTTTTTTGGTGGTGTTGCCATCATTTGCATTTGAAAATCCTCTAAACCATTTTACTCTTTAAACTTGTTATTCTTTGTTGAGCTGATTTATAGCTTCTAAATAATTTAGAGAATGTAATTTGTAATTAAGAACATTCTCACTCACATATGCAAATACTAATGACTACTTGTTATGATCTTGCTATTTTTAATAACATTAGTGCTGCTGGGCTGAAATTTCTTAAAGATCAGACTAATTTCAATAGCTCAGTGTTCTCTTTATAATTGTCCAAATCATTTATTTTATTTGCCATTTATGGATGTTGGTTATTTTCCTTAATATTTTGATGCTCACAGAATATGACATAAATACATTGTCACTTGTGATACAATGAACAATTGTCATTTAGAAGCTTTGTAGTCTCAGGAACTAAAAATGGAATGATTTAAAAGAATTCTTCAGTGGAAATGCTTCAACAGGTAGGACCTTGATTATGGCATTATTCCATCCCTCAGCTTCTGTAACTAGTTTTAGACTAATTTGAACTTTTCAAATGCTATTCTGAGTGTCTCCATTGAATAAATCAATTAAACCAAGTTCAGTTCAGGTAACGTTACTTTCAACAGAAGTTATTTGTCAGAAGATCACGAAGTTAGAGTGGTAATACTGAAATTAAAGTAACAAAAAGGGCAATTATGTGTATTCAGGTGATTTCAAGAACAGATAAACATTGTTGCAGGAAGGCATCTTTGTGAGGCATCGCTGACATATACTGGAGAGTAAGGTAGCAAATGGAACCATAGCCCTTTCTCACCCTATAAACAGAAAAACAGAAGCACAAGCAGCACTACTTTTCTAACAGTGGCATCATAATCCATTTGTTACTTTTAAAGAATATGGAATAGATGTTAGAGGGTTTGTTCTTTTATCTGTAGCTTACAGGTAGCCCTATAGATATTACCATTCCAATTTATAGAATAAGAACTAAAACTCATAAAAGTTAAAATAAGTTTTCCCTGTCACAGTGATAGTAAATGTTTTATCTAAGCCCTGTGGTTTTAACTTTGTACTTCTCATATCCCAGGATTTGTGTTTCTTTCAGTATTCATCCATGTGTATTATATCTTAAAATTCAGAATCCTCTATGTTAGTAATCATACTTTTTCCCGCCCTCAAATTCTGTGTCGTGGTCTTCTGCAAATGAATTTAGAGCTATAACTTTCTGAGAGGGATTATAGCTCTAAATTCTATATTATATACTAAATAATATTATATACTAAAGGGTATGCTGGGGCTCCTGGGTGGCTCAGTGGATTAAGCCGCTGCCTTTGGCTCAGGTCATGATCTCAGGGTCCTGGGATTGAGTCCCTCATCGGGCACTCTGCTCAGCAGGGAGCCTGCTTCCTCCTCTCTCTCTCTCTCTCTGCCTGCCTCTCTGCCTACCTGTGATCTCTCTCTGTAAAATAAATAAATAAAATCTTTGAAAAAAAATAAAGGGTATACTGTATTTTATCAAATCTAGTATGCCATCCACTGTAATATACGAAGTTTGTAATGTACCCTCAAGAAAGAAAATGCTTTGTCATTTAATTTTTGTACACCATCAATTGTGGTATATAGTCAGATTCCATGAATATTAACATGTAAAAATGTGTGTCTTAGAGGCAGTGAAATACGGTTGTTTCCTGTTTGGTGCCTGGCCTTATCAGAGCACTGTTTATTTATGCAATCTTCTAGTAGGGAGAGAGGAGGAAGATGCCAAGAAAAATTGTCTGAGGAGTTTCTCTAACAGTAAGAGATTTTCAATCATAAAGTACTAAATACTACTTTTTAAAGTAGTATTTTGATATGATTGTCTTCAAGATAATGATAAAAAATAGTTTACAGGAAGCAGGCCACCTGAAGACTGTAAGATCTGTAGAGATGTTCAAAGCATGACAGTTTCTTTCCCATGATCATATCCCCAACCAATGATTATGCCTACATATATCACCAAATCCTTACTTCTGAATCATTCCCCTAATGCTAAGTCCCAGCTATACCTCTGGCCTCTTTTCTTTGATTCCCATGTCTTTTGGGGTATTAATACCTTTACTGACTTTAATTCAAACATATAATCTTACAATAAAATTTCCTGTTTGAGTGCAATAATATGAATTCCTTCTTCATACCTGAATTCTTGTTTAGCAGTGTATCAGTGAAATTTTTTCTTATTTAAAAATGATAGTAGGGGCGCCTGGGTGGCTCAGTGGGTTAAGCCGCTGCCTTCGGCTCAGGTCATGATCTCGGGGTCCTGGGATCGAGTCCCGCGTCAGGCTCTCTGCTCAGCAGGGAGCCTGCTTCCTCCTCTCTCTCTCTGCCTGCCTCTCTGCCTACTTGTGATCTCTCTCTGTCAAATAAATAAATAAAATCTTTAAAAAAAAAAAAAGGATAGTAGGATAATGTTACGAGAATTTTTCTTATGCAATCTCTTGGTCTATCTGTAGTATGTCCAGACAGTCCACAGCTGGCCAAGCGGAGATGCTGCAAATGAAACCGCTATGGTGTTCTGGTGGCAAAGTCCAGACTATGGACTGCGAATATTTAATCATTGTCCAGTCATGTTGTTGGTGGAACTAAATAAAGTGTTTTCTATTTTTTAAGACTAGAGTAATCTTAATATGCTCAATTATCATACACTTAATGTGAAGAAAATTGCATTGGGTGATGTAGAATTAGGAACAAGATTAAGAAGGTAAGATTTGAATGTAGGTCTGTCTGACTTTCGAACTTTCATTCTTAAACACTATATGATATTCTTTTTCATTGTCAAGATCTCCAACTTCTGTTATTTAATGAATAATTAATGAATGTTCTGGGACATTGAGAAGTCAAGACAGTCAACGTAAGACATTATTTAGGACTTAACATCTTGAAGCAGGGACATGCTATCTTCTTCTTTAGACCCAAAAAGGCATTTCAGACAGATATAGATGGGAGGCTCTTTCCCAACAGTGATAAGAAGAAGAAATAACATGCTTGCTCAGCATGGACTATGTGTCATGCTTACTAATATATCAGATGATAGTCGGACAATACTGACTGGGATCTTCAGACGTTCCTGGTTTAGGCAAAGAAATATTAGAGATCTCTCACTGTGGATCCTTTTCTCCTCAAGCTCACCACTGCCCCAGGATTGGTGCCCCCATTTCAGGTGTTAGTCTCCTTTAAGGGCAATTTCTTTGTGTCTTCTCATTCCAGTCTGAGTCAGGGTTATCTGGCTTTCCTTGAATTATTTTCCAAAGTCTTCCTATGGCATTTTTCATTTCAGCTCCCTTCAGTGATTTACTTTTAATGCCCAAAAGACCTTTGTGAAGGTCAAAAGCTGAGTACTACCTGTCTTTCTCCTGAAATTATAACAATCTCAAATTTTCTAGATTCAATGTGGATTCCCCTGTTTATTAAGAGAAGACTTATAAACAGGGAAGTATGACACAGAGCACTCTTACAGTAATGATCTTTCTCCTTTCTCGCTACTGAATTTTTAAGTGTCCAAAAATCTTTGATTCCATCTAAGTGTTTTGTGTCCTACACCTTCCAAGATGAAAAACATAAATAAGACTTTCACCTGAATATGACTGTGGATATGTAATTCTATTTCTCTTGAGTTGTAGTAGTGATAAAAGGTCTTATATCCTTTGAGACATTCAATTTTTGGCTATCTTTCGGCATGTTTTCTACCTCAGGTTCAGAAAAAGGTTCAGAAGTTTCAGAAAAGAGATTCCTAGACCCAAGGTAAACATCCCATCCACCATTCCAGTTATATCATGGTCTATTCTTTCTGACTATGGTTTTATTTCCCATTTTTATCCTCAAGAATAAGAGTCATTGACTTTTTTTTTAAATCAATGATAAAGGCAGTTCCTACCACATTCCATGACAGGTGTTAACTAAATAGAACATAGGATATATTTTCCTTTAAATGTTCTCCTAAAATGATAGACTTTTTTTTTTCCAGTTGTTTTTGACCAAAAGACTAGCTGCCATTTTCTGCTTTCATACATTAGTTTATATTCCTAGGGATTGCTAAAATTAAATCCAAGAGTTAATTATGAAGGAAAATTTCCAAAGCATAAAGAGAAATACTCTAATGTAAGGACAGTTTGTTTTTCCTCCCATAAATGTTGTGTTTACTATGTTCACAGTAGAACTGAATGATCTTAAGTCTTTTCAGGAAAGATCCAGATAGCATTATAGTATGAGACATTAAAAGTAGTTGAAAAAAGCCTTTGGGATAGTACAATAGTAATTAATGTCATGATATACAAATCTCAGAGTCTTAATATATTCCTTCTTCATGGTGGTAGCGTATGGAAGAAAACTCCTAAAATATGCAGAATGTAGAATTTATACTATGGATAGGACGAATGGAATATATCTGTATACTTCACCTTAAGTTCTAGCATTTTTTTGTAATATGGAGCCAGTGATTCTCTACGTTAGACTTGAAAGGTGAGTGTTTTCAAAAATTAGTGGTTCTTTAAGAAAAATAAAGCAGGCTTTCATATAACTTAAAATTGTGGAATTTCATCAATTGAAATGATATCATACATATTTAAAGGGTTCTATTACTTTTCAGGAATGACTAGAAAGAAGAAAATACAGTGAAATGTTAACCTTTTCAGGTCACACGGTTGTTTTTGGCAAAACATAAACAGGAATACCTGGATGTACCAGATCTCTTGAAAGGATAGCAATTGAAGTTGTCTTTAATGAAGACCATTACCATTCCCCTTAGCTGGACTAAACTTTAAATAGGCCTCTTCCTAACTCCAGGTTAAGAGTTACTTCCTAACTCCCTTCTTAGAGTATTTATATTAGAAAACTTGAAATTGCAAATCTTTTTTCTATGCTCTTTTGAGATGTGCAACTTTTAGAATACTTCTTGCTAGTTTTGCAATCCATGAATATTTTTCTTCTAGACCTGGCAATCATTGATCAAAATGTAATTAGCAAGGAAGATAGCCTCTTTTATTTCTCAGACTCTATGGAAGGGTAGGATACCTCACACCCTGTTGACAAGCTACCTCTTATCACAAAGGTATGAGAAAGTTGGCTTTCATTCTAGGTATAGCCAATTAGCAAACATATGGCCTACAAAGCCCCTACCTACCTCAGCTCTTAAAAACTCTGCCACTCCTTTGTTTCAGCAAAGTTGAATTCAGCCTGAGTTGTGGACTCTCTACTCTATTGTGAATAGCATAGAATATAACCTTCCTTGCCTGTTTAATTAAATTAATCTGGTGGAATTTTTGCTTTGACATCCTTTAAAAAGTTCTGATTTTGCTAAAGGTCCATGCAATACATTTAGCATGTGGTAGCACACCATAATATAGTCATTGACCTGGAAAAAAAGAAATAATTCAATATGGCTTAAATGTGAAATACAAACTATAGAATCCCAAGAAGAAGACATGGAGAATATTTTCATAAATACGAATATAGGGATGGATTTTCTTTTTTTACATGAAACACCAAGAGCAGGATTCATAAGGAAAACAAATCTATATGTAAGTTTTTACAATATCAAAGGAGAATAAATATTTTCAGCTAAAATAATTTTTAAAATGAAGATGTAAGATTTTTAAGTTACATCTTAAAATTAATCAGCTTTATATACCCAGAGATCAGGCAGAGAAGGCAGGCAGAAAAATTCTGACAGAAAAACATGAAAAACTATCCCAAGTTTGTATATTTAATTCTATTACTTTTTAAAGATTTTATTTATATATTTGAGAGAGAGAGAGAGGACAAATGGTGAAGAGGGCAGAAGGAGGGGGAAAAGTAGACTCCCCACTGATCAGGGATCCAAAGGACCTGGAGCTCAATTGCAGGACCCTGGGTTCATAACCTGAGCCAAAGGCAGACGCTTAAGCAACTGAGCCATCCAGGTGCTCTTAATTTTATTTTTAATCAGATCTCTTTTGAGAGTTTTTGTCATTTAGTTTCCATTGCTCCCAAAGTCATAAATTTAAAAACTTCCTAACATTTTGCTATGTAATACCCTCATCTGTTAAAATTCAAGGACTTGGCCCAAATGCTATATGCTAGAATTAGATGAATGAGAACATGTTTACTCTGGTCATGTTCTAGATGAAATCTCACATTTTAAAGTATCACATCCTATATCAACTTCCACTTCTCCAGACTGCTTCAGTTACTCGTTCCATATCCTTACCCACTGAACCATTTTTACTCTCATTGGCCTCTCTTATTTTATTTATTTTATTTTTTTTAGGGATTTTATTTATTTGAGAGAAAGAAAGAGCACAAGTGGGGAACAGCAGAGGAAGAGGGAGAAGTACACTCCTCGCTGAGTAGAGAGTTCAGTGTGAGGCTCCATCCCAGGACCTTGGGATCATGACCTGAGCAGAAGTCAGAAGTTGGCTCAATCGACTGAGCCACCCAGGTGCCCTGTTATTTGCATCTCTTAGATGTTATGAATATGTTAGACTTTTACTGTTTTCTGGTATCACTGGATATTAGTGCATTACTAAGGATTAAGATTCTTTGTATAACTAACAAAACCCTTTTAAAAAGCCCGGAGAGATGTATAAGCACATTGGGCTGTCCAATGGAGATGAAGGTGGAATTGTATACGGGCTTCAGGAAAAAATCGAGACAAAAATTACAAAGCCTTTACATCCCAGGTGGTTTCACACTCTAGTCTCACCCCTCTGCTACCCTCCTCCTCACTCTTTTCCACCCTTCTCTTTCCCTCTGGACCAGTTGCTGCTGTCTTCCAATCTGCAAGTCAGCATCCTAGCACCACACACCTCTGTGACCCCTCCATGCTGGGTCAAGGCTTCTTGTTCCTGTAGTGCTCATACTTCCCATCTCATCCATAATTCATAGTTTGTTAACAAACTCTTCCTGAGACTTCACTGGGGGCTCTTAGGGTGTTCGGAATATAAGATGGTTCACTTTTATAGTAGCGGCAACCACAGATTTCAAATAAAAACCTAGGATGCATGAGGAGAGATTTGATTTGAGGATGTGGCTGAATATTTAAAATCACAACTGTCTTTGAACATCTGGTTGATCTATCCCATATTATTTTGCCTTCTTTCACCACTCATTGTCTCCCATTTATTTGTTATGTCAGCTTAAATGATCTATTCCATGTTTAATTTTTCTTTTTCTTTTCTCTTTTTTTTTTTTTTTTAAAGATTTTGTTTATTTATTTGACAGACAGAGACCACAAGTAGGCAGAGAACCAGGCAGAGAGAGAGAGGAAGGGAAGCAGTCTCCTTGCTGAGCAGAGAGCCTGATGCAGGGCTCCATTCCAGGACCCTGGGATCATGACCTGAGCTGAAGGAGGCTTTAACCCACTGAGCCACCCAGGCACCCCATGTTTAGTTTTTCTAAAAAGCCACCTAGCAGAGCTGCCCTCCCCTTCCATAACACTCTGTGTTATGTGTTATTGTGTTCTGCCTCTGTCCTGAGGCTGGAGTGATCATTTCCTATTTGTTATTTACTACATTGCTGAGTGTACCATTAGCACTCAATAAATTAAAATAATAATGGTACAGCTCATCACCATAATTATCTTTATTCCCCTAGGCAGATCTAGCAAGGCATGAGACAATTCAAAGGATGCTCCATTTTCTATGAATGCCCTCTAGAATGTCTAAGGACATTGTGTAAATGCCCTCTATAGTATCTATAATTCCATTCATTTCTCTTATCAAAATAATAAGAGTGGTGATTATTGAAGAAGCATTCTTTGAGTCTTACAAGAAAATAGCATAACATGGTCTGGTTTCCCTTTCCAAACTCCTGAAACACCCATTGTCTTTATCACTTACGTGGCATGTCCTATTACTCTTTCATTTTACTTACAAATAAATCATTATTCCTTAAGGCAAGCAATGGGTTTGATCCCACTTCATATGCAAATGACTCTCATTAGCAGGTTCTAGGTAAACAATTAACTGCAAATTATGGATAAAAAATAATGATAGGTTTGATGTTTATTAATTCATTTACATGGAAAACCTTTTCCATTTATGGCATCTGATACAGTGTGAGTGCCTAGTAGTTTGTGAGCTACTCAATGACACATTTTCTTAATCATCTATACATCTATAGTAAATTATCCATGAAATGAGGCAAAATGCACATAATAAAATTTTTGAGTTAAAAGCAATCTGATGTAAATTGAAATTTTCATTGTAATATTAAAGTTGAATGTATATTTTGTATTATTTGTCCTATCCCTTGGATTCTATTCTGATGGAAAGACCACTCGTAACTTTAAATCTCATGCTACTCAATTACCTTACCAGCTATACTTCTCAAATGTTGTTTTTACTATTAATGACTGGTCTGACCTGTCCTGAATACTTTGTACCTGGCTCCATTGATTTCTTTTCTACCCCACGCTCTTTTACCATTTTGTCATTGTAATACTTTCATGAAGAACCTTTCCTACATATTAGCTTAGGTTTGAAGTGGTGGTGGGGTGGGAGGTTGGGGTACCAGGTGGTGGGGATTATAGATGGCACGGATTGCATGGAGCACTGGGTGTGTGAAAAAAATAATGAATACTGTTTTTCTGAAAATAAATAAATCAATTTAATTAAAAATAAAAAGTAAAATGATCCATCCAATTCCAGTAATTTTCACCCTGGTATATTGAGCCACTGACTTTCCATAGCCATATGCTATGGGCTAACATCTTTTTCTACCTTAGTCATATGAAATGCTAGTATCTCACATCCTGATCAAATCAGTTATCCTTTCCATCTCACACCTTCACTTCATTAACACTTGCTCTTCAACTGCCTAAAAATCTCCAAATTCTTGATCTTTTCCTTCTCATAAGGCTAAACACCCTCTGTCTTGATTTCTGTACTTTGAGTGTCACAGAAGATGGTTGTAGAACTGGTGGATTACTTTAAAACGTGTTTTCGTTTCTCTTTTAACCAAAATACCCAAATCTGGAATTATTTATCTTCTTCTTCAGTCAGTCTTCTCTGGTATATCTAGTTCTTGAAATTGCTTAGCTTCGTGAATGGCTGATATTATAAATTGATGTTTGTAATCTCTGATTGAACTGTAATGCTGTGTATCGATTGTTTTTCTAGCTTATTATCTATAATCCTCTTCTCTGAAATGTCACATCTTTTCTTATGGTGTTTTGCCAGCCTCTTGCTTTTCACCCTTAAAAATTTACTTTGGGGACGCCTGGGTGGCTCAGTTGGTTAAGCAGCTGCCTTCAGCCCAGGTCATGATCCCAGCATCCTGGGATCGAGTCCCACATAGGGCTCCTTGCTTGGCAGGGAGCCTGCTTCTCCCTCTGTCTCTTCCTGCCATTCTGTCTGCCTGTGCTCACTCTCTCTCCCTCTCTCAGACAAATAAATAAAATCTTTAAAAAAAAAATTTACTTTGACTTCTTCTGTATTAAAAAAATGTAAAATCTATGTAGCAATCTTGTCATACATTGAAAACTCCCCACCTATACACTTACCCACCCAGAATTCTTTCACTCCAAGCTAAAGAAATATGTCTGGCACACTTTTGCCCTTGACCCTACACAATTTCATCTCTTAGAACTTGTTTCATAATTTAGCTATTCATTAATGTCTTATATTTCCAAATTTTGATTTTCTAATACCAAGAACTGCTTTCCAATTTCTACACAGAAATACAAGAAAATAAAATTTCTAAGTACTACATTCCCTGGTAGCTATGCACTCAACTTATTTTTTCTCTTTCGGTTCCATTTCTGGAAAGAATAGAAGTTAATTTATGTCTATCTACTAACACACTATAACTGAAAACCTTTCTTACATCAGCTCTATGCATGCCTCAGGATTCTATGAGGAATGAGATAGAACTGGTCCTGCTTTCATGTCATTTTAAGTTTTATTTGTATACCTCTCATTCAGTCTTCCACCTACTATGACCATGATTCTACTCCAACAACTATACGTAATTGACTCAAGTTCTTCACCTCTTTATTCAAAGCAAGTAGACTTTCAGTATTTGTCTTCTTATCTGTATCTTTTGTATTTTATAATACTAACTTCTCCTTTTATCTTCCTACACTTTAGATTTATATAACCCAAAACTTATCTGGTTCTACCTGATTCTGGCTTCTCAGTGTCTTTTATGGGCTCCTTTTTTTCAGTTTACAACTTACAAACATGGCATCTCTCAAGTTTCTGGTACTATCCTCATCCTACCTCTCTTCTTAATAAAGCTTCAGCTCTTAACTAAGACTCCTACATTGGAAATGTGTTAGGTAAAGATACCCATGAGTATTTCTGGATCACCTGAAATTCTGAATACCTTCAAACAAACTGATGATATTTTCTCATCTTCTTGATGTTAGTTGGTATTACTTCTTTCCTATTTATCAAACTTTGTTTATTTTTATTTTTGATTATGATTTGTGTGGGGATGCCTGGATGGCTCAGTTGGTTAAGTGACTGCCTTCTGCTCAGGTCATGATCCCAGGACTGAGTCCCAAAAGAGGCTCCTTGCTTGGCAGGGAGCATGCTTCTCCCTCTGCATCTGCCTGCTCACTTTCTTTGAGAGAGCTCAGTCTCTCTCTCTCTCTCTCTGTCATATAAGTAAATAAAATCATTAAAAAAAAAAAAAACAAAAAACTATGATTTGTTTGTTGCATCTTCTCTGCATTTGGGCTAGTATGAATAGCCCAAATAGAGATTCAGGGTTCTCTCCTCATTGGTCTACTTTGTCAACAGCCTGTCTTAGCTAAAACTCATATTTGATCACATCAGAATAATATTAAAAGTTTTCAGTAGTTACACATGAAATATATTTTAAGTAGCAAACTTTTAGCATAATAGAAAAGCCCTGCCCTGCCTCCCCCCCAAACCATGTATATCTTTATAATTTCAGCTCTCACTACTTCTTGCCTCCTCTTTATTTTTCTTTAGTTTTTTTATTTATTACAGTTTTCAAAATTCTCCATCCTTTCCCTCCCGTGTGTGTGTGTGTGTGTGTGTGTGTGTATTCTTAATTTTTGCACTGGCAATGTCTTTTCCTCCACTATTTTTTAGTTTTGTGTTGTTCTGGTTTTTTTATTTGTTTTGTTCTGTTTTTTTGTTTTGTTTTATTTTTTGACCATGCTAACATTTTTCTTATCTTGGCTACTTGGAAAAAATGTGTGTGTGTGTGTGTGTGTGTGTGTGAAGAGGATTTTCAGACTCCCCAGACTGGATAAGACCATTCTACTCTGTTTTCATAGCACCATGTGCATAAACCTGTCATAGGATATATCACAATCTCTTCTGGTTGATCAATATTTATAGTTTTCCTCTGTTGGAGTGTAAATAGGATAAGGATAAAGGTAAGATAATGGGCAAGGGATAAGGATAAGATAAAGTTTTATTGATTCTCCAGGATCTAGAATAGTGCTTTGTATATGTGACCAATGGGTTTTTATTTTTTTACTTGAATTATAGAAATGAACAATCTTTGACACTTTGCTTAATACTCTTATAGTATAAATGAGGTCTAGTATACATACTAAATCAAATATATCTTATTTAAGGCCAGGGTTCTTATCATTTCTCCTAAACAAATTTCTAAGTGGAATCTAGAAAAAAAATATGAAAAGTGTTATCAACCTTGATATTAAATAGTGGTATATAAATACAATATACTCTCTCTATTGACATTCCTCTGAAGTCAAATGGAAATCAGATAAGACACACTATGACATCTGAGCTTACTCTGAGGGAAATCTGTCCTTCATTCAGTTGTGCATGGACAGAAACCTTAAGTTCATCCTGAGTAAAATTTAAAGAAATTTCTATGACTATATTGTATAGTAGAACCATATACCTTAGTTATTGCTTATAGTGATTATTATGTGCTGATCAAATTAAATGACTTTTAAGTTCTTTACCACTCTAATTTTCAGTGATCCTGTGGAGCCAAAAATAGCTTCTGTCGCTTTATTCTGATTGCATGATTTATATAGCCTGTTTAATAAACTCAGATCATTCATTATTACTTCCTGATAATATGATGTTATAAACATGAAATTACTGATTCAGAGGAGAGTATTACATCATTTAATTTTCATTTTATTTCAGGTAAAAGACTTTTGTAGGGAAGCATTAACATTCTCTATAACTAGAACATTTAAACAAGTTATATAGTCTTATTAACTTACAAATGGGCAAATGAAAAATGTTAATAGCCTAGAAAATCCACCACAAGAATAATATCTTGAATTTAAAATTTCTATCTACAGTGAATTTTTGTGGCCAAGTTACAAAACACTCAATCTAGGGGTTTATAATGGAAATGCAAAAAGACCTTTAAATTTAAGAGCAAGAAGAGATACTGCTATAATACAAAAAGAATCCTTTTCCAACAAAAGGCTGAATATATAAATCATTGTTATGAAAAATACCTTTCTTCTTAGTTATATTCAATCTGCAAATCATAGACTCATTCTTGCTGGCAAAAAATGGCTTGGGTTTGATTTTAATGTTGATTTTTTTTCACGCTTCCCCTCATTCTACATCTGTTCTGACTTTTCCTTTCAATCATTTCCTTTGTGATTGCTTAGCTTCATGCTTCCTATATTTTGTTAGACTAAAATGTAATATACTCAAGGTTTGTATTGGTAGGCCCATGTGGCTAGTCAGCTCTGAAGCTAGTTTCAAGGAAGGGCAGGGTAGTAGGGAGGAAAGCAGACAGCAGAAAATGGAGGTAGAAAGAAAGAAAAACCCCATTTATATTTTTGAAGTGGCTAATGTTCCTTGTTGCACAAGTTTTCCTAGTAGGGAATCCCTCTTTGGATAAGTACAAGTAGCTATGCCACCTGCAGAACAAGATACCTGTTTCAAAACACGCAGCTCAGATTATTTTTAATGGTGTGATATCTGTCTCGTTTACTTATAGTCTGTAAAATATCCTCAGGTCTGCTGGCTTCGTTAGCTCTTATTTCCTCTGTTTTTGGCTCACCTTGTGTTCTGCTGTCCACAAGTAACTAATGGGCTTTGGGGAGACATCTGGTCAGAAAATCTCTTCTATCTGAAGCTCTTTAGGTTGTGCCAAGTTGTTTGGTCATCATATTAGCCAATAAAAAAAGGGGGGGATTAGGTTTTACTTTACAATTTTATTTTTTAATATAACAGGTCCATAATAAAAGTATAATAAATGATTTTGTATGCACAGACAGGAAAGAATTTATTTTTATTCCTCTCATTAAGAACCTTGAATTTCCAGGGATTGCCTGAGCAATAGAATACCAAATTCTACCTGTTTATGTGAGCAGTAATTATATATTCTGGGTGGCAGAAAGCACTCGGCAGGACTCTGAGGAAGTCTGTTAGTCATTTCATCATTTTATGCAGCATTGATCTTGCTGACTGCACAGAGACTAATAGAACAAGTTAATGGAGTTTATTCTGTCACAAATGCTGCCAGTTAAAGAAGATGATTGCCATGTATGGAAAACCAGGCTCTCTAATTCCTTCCTAAAGATGTATAGAAATATTAAATCTGTTATCTGCCATAGAGGAAATACATAAATATTGCCTTCCTAATATGAGTACAGGTGGACTTCAGTATTTCAAAGTAGAAATTGCAGAAGTTTTTGGCAATCTATGGATGCAAAACTGACAGTGAAATATAGCTGCTTATGTTTTTATTAATGAACTGTGCAACATCAATATGGTAGTTTTTTTTTTCTCTCAGAAAGTTAAATTATCTTAAACAGAGATGAAAAACTCATATTTGATGAGCTGAATTTAAACCAAATTGTGCTGTTTAATAAGTAACTTGCAGCCTTGGATTGATGTTGATAAAGATGTAAAAACCAAATGTTGTTTCCCAAGCTGCAAAATTACATGTTATTCATGCTAAAATATGAAGCTGATTATAAGATTCAATGGTAATCAGACTGAATTAATAGAAATCCTTTAACAAACCTTCATTTTCTCAATAGTCCTGACAATTCAAGTAAATAAAAAATGAGAGGATGTACCATTTCAGAAAATAAATTTAGTGTCTTACTTAGTGCCTAAAATATTTCTCCAACTGATCAATAAAACTACCTAATTAAAGTATTTTTTTATGGACATGAAGATTTCTGAAAGAATATGAATTCCCGCTTACATGGGTCTAATGATTAGCTAATAAGGCTAATCAAGAATGAAAGATACGTGTACATTTTTGTTGTCAGCACAGAATAATAAAACCGTGATTTATACAGTGTATCACTATTTTAATTTAACATTTCCTTAAATAATGCTAGAGTTTTCAGCTTTCTTCCAGAAAGACAAACAAAAGCAAAACAAAAATCCAAAACCAAAATCAGTAGAAATTAGTTCTTGAAGATAAAGTTGAGTTCAGAAAAAATTTTAAGTGTGTGTTTTCTCCAAGGAATGTTCTGAATGCTTTTCTGTACAAATCTTGACCAATTAAAAAAATAATGACTACACACAGTCTAAATATGTTTTTTTCTTTTTCATTCATAAGTAATATAAATATACTCTTATATGTTGGGTCCCCCCAAAAATAGGTACCCTAATAATAGGTCCGTGATTAAAGGAGCGAGACTGATACAAAGTGAAAGTCAAGCAAAGCTTTATTTCACACCAAGCATCAACAATCAGACCAAACTTTCAGGGGCACACCTCTTACAAGAGAGGGCGACCCCTCCCTGCTTTCCAGACTAACTTTTATAGTGCAAAGGCCATGTGGTTGGACCTGGCCATGCACAGCTGGCCAATGAAGTTGTAACACACAGAGAAAGCTGCACAGTGATGCTAGGTGACCAATTGAATTACAATTTATCCTAGCAGACATTTGAACCAGCCTATCACCTTGGTTAGAATTGGTGCCCAAAAGATGCCCAAAGGGCGGGGCCCATACTCCTTGGTAGCTAAAAGACAGTATGCGCCCCCACTGATTGATTGCCTCCACCTGACCTGACCCACCCTTGTATTTGGACTTTGTTACCTGGGATTGGATTCCAGGACTTGTTTTTAAGTAAGTTCCCCTGGGGAGGTGGGGAGTCAATTTAAGTTTTACAACAAAATGGCAGTTCAACTGGGGTGGGGCTGTTCTGGCTGAATAGGCCCTTACACATTACAAATAAAGTTAACACATTATAGTACATGTACCACTTCAAAGATTGAAATGGATTCTTTATAAAATTTGTTTCTGAAAATGTTACTTTAAAAGTGGTTCTTCTAAGATTTTGAAGCAGTAATCATTGAAAGGAAGAAGGTAATTTCATCACTACAATTTTGGTGTTTTGTTATAACAACCTTCAGCATCCTAATTTGTGGGTCATTCTTCTCTTGTCTCCAATTCAGTATAGATCAAGTTTTAGATTCATCATTTTAGAGACCAACATTTTAATAATTCATCCTTTAAATGAGGCATACATTAAGAATAATGATAATGGATTTGCATTTGGATCTTATGTAACTTATTAATACAGTTAAAAGGTAATCAGCTCACTTCCGCTTCCGGATATGAGATAGCATTCTATCAGAAGAAAAACAACTGTAAACGCCAGATCTTTCATAAAGTTATTCTTCAAACAACATTGGAAAGCAGCCAAAATTGCCAGGATTTAAGGAGCCAAGGAATTAAAGATCCCAGAGAGAAAGGAGGCATATTGAAGTCTGTTTTACATTATTCATTGTTTTTTTTCCTGAAGGTATTTGTTGATTACTATGCTAAATAGTATGAGAGGATAAGAAAGAAAGCAGAGAACAATAGCTAAGAGAAGAAGAGGTGAGCCCAGATCTCTTGAGTCTCAGAGAGGTGGGTGTTTAATTTTGGAATTCAGCATTTACCACGGGAAAAGATACTGGTAAATATCTCAGGCTTTCAGTTGAAATCTCAGAAATGCTATGTCCTAGAAGTGAACTTAGAAATAGAGTAAGGAAACAGAACAGTATTCACAAAAACTCAAACTTAGCTGTAAATTATTTTATCACCTGATTTCTCTAACTGCCTCTCAGAGATCATATTCTTTATGAAGAAAAATTACATCACTGAGTGCCTCAAAAAAAGAATTTTAATAAATAATATTTGAATTTCAAACAAGTATTAACAAGCAGGTCAGGAGACAGGAACAAATAATTGACAATTTGGAGAAAAAGTGACAATGAAAATTGAAACAGAGATGATCATGATAATGAAGTTAACAGATAAAGATTTGAAAATAACTACATGTAATAAGTTCAGGAAAATATGTAAAAAGGAGAATTTTACCAAATAATTTTACTAAAGATTTGAAATCTATGAAAAATAATAAAATGCAAATTCTAAAGTTGAAAAGATATTTCAACTGCAATTAAGAACTAAAACTGATTTTGAATTATATAAGAATTAAAAATATTAGAGGGGAAGTGTTATTGAATGGAAAGATAGAATAGTAGAGAATGTGCAGCATATGCACTGATATTAAAAGAGGACATGATGAGAGCTGACAGTATTAAACAGAAGAAAGCCAAACTGAGTGGGACACAGAGGAAGAATAATTAGATTTCCTTACCTACTGACAAGCCCTTAAAACAGGCAGAGTGACCTCCACCTTAAGGCTTTGCTAAGGGCAAAGGACAATCCTAGCCTGACCAGCCTCCTACCCCCAACCAGGATCCTGTAGGTCTACTTTAATAATTCCTTTAGGGGACTTTATCTCTAAACCCCAAGACAGTGTTGAGAATCGTTCCCAATCATATGGCCCACTGATATACATCTAAAGGGTCTCATGAGAAGGTTTTACTACTGGTAATGAATAACCTTTTCTCCAGACAATAGCTAGCCCCTCAAGGTCCTAGAAACCTTGCTTCCAAAATTCCTTAGAGACTTACATCATCCCTAACCCCTTCCCAACTTACAAGTATATAATAGACCACTCCTCACATCCGGGGGCAGCAGCTCTTCCTGCCTACAGGTCCTGTCCCCATGCTTTAATAAGCCACCATTTTGCACCAAAGATATCTCAAGAATTCTTTCTTGGTCATCGGCTCTGGACCTCACCCCACAGAACCTCACCTATGTTCTAGAGCTTCATCAAAATGATATACTTAGAGTGCCAATGTGAAGGGAGGGAGGGCGGGAGGAAGGAAGGAAGGAAAAAAGAAAGGAAGGAAGACAATATCCAGACTTCACTGATTTATCAGTGAATAGTGTGTGTAGGTAGAAATGAAATGACACCTTAAAATGTTGAAAGAAAACAGAATTTTATATGAAGAAACTATCTTGATGTAATGAAAAAACCATTTACATAAAAATCATGAAAAATGAAGGCAAATTAAAGATCCTCATCCAGAAAGAAGTTGAAAAATTTCACAACAAAATTTTCACAAGAAATATAAAAGGAAATTCTTCAAACAAGCAAACAAGCAAAGTGATACCAAAAGGAAACTGACCTATCCAAGGAATAAAAAGTGTGAAGATATATATACATAGATTTTTTTTTAAAGAATGACTGAGTTTTTAAATTATAAAAATAGCAAAATACTGAGGAGGCTACAGTGTAATTATATTTAAAATCTAAATTATATTTAAAATTATAAATTAAATTATATTTAAATTATAAATTACATTATAATTATAAGTTAAATTATATTTAAAAATCTAAAATAATAGCACAAAGGATGCATGGGGAATTTAGGAATTTTTGATAATCTTATTTTTGATAATCTTATTTTGATAAGTTTTGATAATCTTATTCAAAGATATATAATGCCTTTTAAAGGTACTCTATGATAAATTAAAAAATGCATAAATTAGGAATCTTAGAGAAACCAACTAAAAATAAAGAAAATAAGTAGTGACTAAACATAGCATATTAAAATTCAGGAAAGGAAAATAAAAAGAAACAGATGAGTTGAAACAAATGGTAAGGGTGCCTGGATGGCTCAGTGGATAAAGCATCTGCCTTTGTCTCAGGTCATGATTTCAGGGCCCTGGGATCAAGTTTGTCATTCGACTCCCTGCTTAGTGGAGAGCCTGCTTCTCCCTCACCCTCTGCCTGCCACTCCCCTTACTGGTGCTCTCTCTCTCTGTCAAAAAATAAATAAAATCTTAAAAAAAGAAATGGTAAATAAAAGCAAAACAAAATAGATGGTTCATGGAAAAATTACCTTTGATTTATCTTTCCACTTAAAATAAGTGGAAGACAGACATCAGCTAAGGACCAAAGTTGTCAGACTAGATTTTTTTAAAAAGAGGCAATTATATGTTCTTTTTAAGAAATTAACCTTTTGGGGGTCACCTGGATGGCTCAGTTGGCTAAGTGACCAGCTCCTGATCTTAGCTCAGGTTTAAATTTCACAGTTGTGAGTTCAAGCCCCTACTTAAAAATAAAACATTAAAATTAAAAAATAATAAAATAAAATAAAAAAGAAATATTTTGTAACTATATAAGGCAACAGATGTTAAGTGGCCTTATTGTGATGAACATTTTGCAGTATGTACAAGTATCAAATCAATATGTTGTACACCTGAAACTAATATAATGCTATGTTAAGTAGACCTCAATACTTAAGGAGAAAAAAAGAAATTAACTTTAAATACAGAGAAATATACTCATTTTCTGACCATTTTTAGAATAGATTCCTCAAAGCAAGGTTTGAAATGTCTAATTACAGTTGTGGATGTGTCCATGCCTTACCTTAGCTCTCAATTTTTAAATGATGCATTTTGTAGCTGTGTTATTATATACACATAGGGGACTGTGTGTCTTTATAAAGACATGACTCTTATAATTATGTAATGTCTCTCATTCATAACTCTTGTCTATTAAGTATATGTTGCCTAATATTAATGTAGTGACACCAGTTTTCTTACATCTGTTATTGGCACTTTATACTATTTCCCATCTAGTCACTTTGTATGACATAAGATGCTAAAGCAATACTCTCGATCAATCCGACCTGACTGATATCTATGGAAATTATGGAAAAATATCCATCATGAACATGGATACAAAAGTCTTTAATGAAATGCTAACAAATAAAATCCATCTCAGTATTTTATAAAAATGATAGCATATCAGCATCTAGTAGAGTTTTCCCTAGATATTCAAATATGTGAAGATCAATGTAATCCACCACAAAAACAAGAAAAGTGAAGAAAAAAAAAGATCATCTCAAAGATACAGAAAAATGATTGAACACAGCTAGAGTGTTTCTTTTCATTATTTCTTTGAACATTTTTCCTGGTTATTTTAGTAAGAAAAGAAAAAAAAAATAACAGTTACTTGAAATTAAAAATCAACATTTTCCCTACTTTAGGATGACAGCATTGTATAATTAGAAAATCTTTAAAAGTCAGAAGGAAAACACAGAATTAAATATTTTCAAAATATCACAGGATACAAGCTTTATATAAAAATCTATTGCCTTCATTACATTCATATTATATTAATTCATACTTATTAGCAACAACTTAAAAAAATAAAAATCTTAAATGCATCAAAAAATAAAAAAAAAATTGAGGTAGATTAATAAAATATGTATGAAATCTGTAGAGTGAAAAAGTATACAATACTGTTGAGGGAACTTTTTTTAAAACTTAAATAAATAGAAAAACCATATTTGTGTGTTAAAATACCTAATATTATTATCATGTCAAGTTTCCCAAATTGATCTCCATTAGAATCAAAGCAATCCCGATCAAATTCCAATAGGCTTTCTCATACAGTTTGTCAAACTACTAATCAAAATTGCATGAAAAATCCAATTACTTAAAATGTACAAAATAATTTTTTAAAAAATCAGAAAATTCTACTATGCATTTTTAAGAGTTTCTGTGTAGTTAAAGTAATGAAGATAATAAACAACTGCCATACAGGCAAAATTATAAGTTAATGGAACAGAAAAAAATTGTTCAGAAATAGACTTGCCCACACATAGAAAAAACATATTGGGGCACCTTGGTGGCTCAGTTGGTTGAGCATCAGACTCTTGATTTTGGCTCAGGTCATGATCTTAGGGTTATGAGATTGAGACTAACTATGGCTCTGCTCTCAGCATATAGTCTGTTTTTCCTTTCCTCTCCTGTCCCTGTGCTCTTCCCCCTACTCATTCATTCTCTCTGTCTCTGTCTCTAAAATAAGTGGGGGAAAAAAAGATAGGATTTTTGTATATTTACAATTACTTTTATATAGGTATTTTATATACCTATATATTGGTCATTGGCTCTGGACCTCACCCCACAGAACCTCACCTATGTTCTAGAGCTTCATCAAAATGATATACTTAATGAAGTAAAAATAAATTATAAAAAAAGTGGCGCCTGGGTGGCTCAGTTGGTTAACCATCTGCCTTCAGCTCAAGTCATGATCTCAGGGTCCTGGGATTGAGACCTGCATCAAGCTCTCTGTTCAGTGGGGAGTTGGCTTTTTCCTCTCTCTCTCCCTCTGTGCTCTCTTTCTCTCAAATAAATAAATAAAATCTTTAAAATTTTTAAAAAATATATAAATAAATTCACTACTATTTTAAAGGCTTCACTAAGGTTTTCTTTCTCACTTGGTATGTACTATTGCAGTGGTTGCAGTATTTTTGAATTATGTTGAAAGGTTTCCTTTTTTCCCTGTAGATTATGATATTAGGTAACACGATAGAGATGCAAACTTTACCTTTTATACATTTTTAGGTAGAATTTCCTTAGTGTGATAGAAAAAAAGCCAGGAATTATCAGGTGCATTCTAAAACATTAATGTTGTTATTTGGTCATTGCTGAATTTAATAGTATGCAAATTGCCTTATAAGAAGAGGAGACAGAGAAAATGCTATTTGGAACCCTAAAAAACAATAATAGCTTCAGTCTTTTATCTAATAGCATTGAATAATTATTTGCTTAATATCTATTTTTTTGAAGAAAATTTTATTTTCTTCAAATATTGGGGAAGAAAATTTTGTAATATGACAAATTAATGTTCTTTGCTTCCCCAGTCCCCATGATAACCAAGAGGTCAATGAATATTTTTAAGATTCTGTATGCCAGATGATCTCTGTCCTTTCTAGAGTACCCAAGAACTACAGAGTCACCAAGATTACAACTAGTGGTGATTCCCCGTCACTACGATATCACGACAAGAAAAGAAATAGGGATTCCACCTAGCAAGGTTGAAGCTGAACCTATTGTGTATCTGACACACTTGCTAAATGACTTACCTTTGGATATGTGCTTGACAGCAAGCAATTCAAATGTGTACTCAACAAAATTATAAATCCGTACATGCCATAAACTGTTACTTGAATGTAGTTTATTATAAAAATAAAAAATTAAAATCCCAAGAGCCTGTTGATGGTGAATATTATGTAAACTAACATCCCACTTTTTGTTCCATTCTTAAAAACAGCTTTTATTACATGAGATCATCTAAAATAACAATATAAAACATGAATATCAGAAGTTCCAGAATGGAAGTTGGTGCACTCCAACATTGTAACTTTTAGGAGTGATAAGTATATTTGGAAGGATTGAATATTAACAATATTTTACCATGAGTATGCAATTATGAAGGAAAAGATATTTGAATACAAATACTGATTTCAAAATCATGAGTGAGAAAGGGCAAAATTTCACATGGGTACTTTTGTAGGACTTACGTTTTTACATAGTACTGTGGATATATTTTCCAAATTGTGTATAGTTTCCAAAGGATGGATTAGAGTGCAAATGATGAGAAATTCCCCCAAATTCTGAAGTTGAGGAAGCTACAGTTTTTTGCCAGGAAGTATTATAGATATGATACAATATCACCAAATGTTATTATTATGTTCTTTTCTTTAAAAAAATAATGCATTGGTGATAACAAGTAACAACATCACATTTGAAGAGAAGTCAGAGGTACCTCAATCTGTTATATATATGCATACAGATATTTATTATGACATATTAAAGTTTTGCCTGAAAGAATAAAAGAGAGAAGAGAGAACACAGTGGAAAGAAAATGTAATGCTGTATTTCACGAGGAGGGATTTTACTTTTATTTCTTTATTTTTTTTTCCAACTATTATTTTTATGGTTAAATAAATTTTCTTATACAAAACCTAATCATCTTTTATGGTGATGTCTTTCAGAAGGGGTAAATAATACTCTGCATGATGGTCATTGTCAAGGAGAATTGTTATCTAACACTTTAAAAGTTGAATATCACCAACTAGCAGGGCTAGTTTTCACCCATAAAGGAAATTGATTGGCCTTTCTCTGTTTGCGTAGTTTTGTATCTGAAGACTAAATTTATCTACATATGAAAACTGCATAGGAGTTTATGCTGAATGACCCAGTATGAAAGCACACTCTTCTTATACAGATTTTTAAAGTCCTTAAACATATTATAGCTATATTGACATTTTGAAAGTAATTTAATGATTGGAAATAAGTAAGGGACCATCTACTTCTCATATATTAGGATCTTCAAGTTACTGATTTTTTTTTTACTTAGGTTAAACGACTAGGTATTTTAACTTGAAAAACATCAATGCCCCACCTAATTTTAATTTTTTAATTTTTTAATTTTTTAAAATTTTTTAAAGACTTTATTTATTTATTTGACAGACAGAGAGCACAAGCAGGTAGAGACAGAGAGAAGCAGACTCCCTGCCGAACAAGAGCCCGATGCGGACGGAACTCAATCCCAGGCCCTGGGAATAGGACCTCAGCTGAGTTAGCCGCTTAACCAACTGAGCCACCCAGGTGTCCCCTTAAATTCTTCTTAAAAAAATTGTTCCTGAGGAACTAATTGCCTTTTTTTTTTTTTTTTTTTTTTTTACTATAATGAAGGATGGAGTTTAATTTCTTGCTACAAGTTGTAATTGGTGGAAATGGGGGAACAGAGCAAGGCAAAAGAGATTAATATCTTAAATGTAAATAAAATATACAAGATCAAATCTACATAAAGACAATTTTAAAAAGCTGGGGATAGCACTATTCTCCTTTTGTTGTTTCAAGTCCCAGCAGATGTGTCCCATCTCCAGTGATTCTGCTTAAGGTGAGGATCATAACTAGATCATCATATTTCTCAGATGGATTGTGAGACCTTTATTCTTCTGTGGCTCTTGTTAACCCTATCTTGAAGGATGCAGTCTTTTCAGTTCTGTGGTGGCCTTTTGTGTCGTTCAGCCAGGAATGAAGCATGAGTCAGCTGTACCGGGCACTGGAGCATTTCTTTCAGACTATACACACCCATGTCTTACCAGTTTCTCAGGGAGGAAGTCAGTAATGCAAATTCCCAAGCAAACTGGATAATCTTGAACCATCTGGCATTTCTAGGCATCCCTCAACTCTGACTACCCCAGGTTGCTACTAAGTTTCACAACACCCATTCCCACTTTCAGAGATGTCAGACTCCTAGCTATTTGGCTTCTCTTCAAACTAAAACCTCAGAAGAGAGAAGCAAAATATTCTTGGCATTTTCTTCTGATTTTATTTTAACAACTCACATTTGATAGGGCTTATTTCAACAGAGGTATGTGTATTAAAAAAAAAAAAGACTTTAAAAGCCATTTTTCAAAATTCCGGTTCAATCCAGATGAAGAAAGTCCACATACTTGATTTGATTTCATCAAATCTAATACACTATTGAGTGCAAGGACATGTCATTATTTTAATATTACTAAGAAAGAGAGAATAATACTGACAACTATAGCATGCTATATGGTATTTTCATATAGGAGATGTTAACCTTAAAAATATGGATCTTTGAGTTGAAGGGAAAAAAAAGTGTATCTTTAAGAAATAACTTTTTAAAAAATGAAAGCTTTCTTCCTGTAGTCCATTATAATGTGATAATAGTAATTCTATGTGCACTTAATGTGAGTTTCCAACTAAATAGGTAACAGAATTAGTACTTACAACATGTAAAACACTACGTTGCAAAAGGTTCAAGGGATGAATTTATATTTTGAGAATAGGTTTTACAGAATCCTATAGTCCATGGGATGGACATTTTGCCATTTCATGATTTTTTTCTTGTTATTTACAACACACTTTGCTGGGGTCCAATAACAAGCTCAGTACTGTATCTCTGCCGAGGCTACAAATTAACTAAGAAATATATAGTATAAGAGAAATGAAAAATCAAAGTATCACCTTTATTAAGGAAGTAATTATTGTAGAAAGTAGCTTATATGTAAGAGCTGAATGATCTTCCACATATTCATCCCCCGAGTTAGACAAACTTGTTCAACAGGTAATGATGGAATGACTGGGACAGTGCTGCTACTGGACCGGCAAAAAGAGTTTACTTCAGGCAGCCTCACTCAAGAGGAAAGAGAAAATAAAGGACTAAGCTGTACATGATCAGTTTCTTCTTCCAAGCTTGCTAATCAAATAAATCACTCCACTTTATCAGGGAGAAATTCGTGGAGGGTTGAAGAAGAACTAAGAGTGTTACACTAATGGACACGTCTCTATGTGAAAGGGAACAGAGGCAGAAAAGAAGAACACTGATTCCCACCCCAACAATTCGACCAGAGTTTGTCTATACATAATCATATGCATAGGAAAGTAGAACACTATTAACTCTTCCTGGTTTAAAATACCCAAAAGACCTCCTAGCACCAGAGTGACTCAAACTCATGACCCCTGAAAGTTCTAACTCGTGCTTTTCTAGATAGAATGCATGGAGCCCACGCTAACTGTGTTTTTTTGCTGTAATGGAGTGACTCTGGTCATCTGAAGAATATAGATCTTAAGAAGGGAAGTAGTAGGATGGTGTATAGCTTTTATTTGGCAGTAGTGGGTGGGTGGTGGGAGAGATGGGAATGGGTGGGAGAATGTGCCTAGGAAGAGATTTTAGGTACTTATATTCACGAGGTAGTGATATGTTTTAAATTTAATTTTGCCTACCCAATATCTGTAGAAAACTTAGAGTTAAAATAGAAAAGTAGCCTGCTATTATTTTTTTCATAACAGACTTTTGGGAAATATACCTTTAAAAACTTTTATGAATGTGCAGATATGAATAATTTGTAATCTGAATATGAATCATTATGTGCAACTGATAATTAGAACATTTTGGAAAATGGCTAAACACTTTTAAGCTAAGACAGTACAATAAAATTTAGAGATGGAAAAACATGCTGATATTTTTGAAGACAAAAATAAAAGCATTTTTCTTTAAATAATATATGATCATTATAAGAACACAGGGAAATATAGGACAGGAAAATACAAAGACTAGTAAAAGTTTCATAGAATATCTAATATCCCAGAAATTTGCCTTATCAGCATCTGCCAACCATAACTTCTGGTATTCTTAAAAACACATGCATATAGAAAGAGAGATTGATGATAATTTATGAATGAACTAGACTATGCATGTTATTTAATTAAAAGTGTTAATTTTAATAAAATTTAACAACTGCCACCAAAGTAGTATAAGGGAAGGAGTTGCTGAATTTAAGTTAAATGTTTATTCACACACATATGTATACACTAAAAAATATGATATTTACAAAATATTCCTTTAAATTAAAAAAAGTAAGTGAAAATAGTGCCAGTATCATTATGTGTCTTTTTTTTAAAGTTCTTAAGTTTTTATTTAAATTCCAGCTAGTTAACATACTGAGCAATATCAGTGTCAGATGTATGATATTCAACACTTCCATAGATCACATAGTCCTCATCACAAGTGTACTCCTTAATCCCCATCACCTATTTCCCCTGGACCCCCATCCACCCTCTCTCAGGTAACTATCAATTTGTTCTCTCCAGTTAAGAGTCTACTTCTTGGTTTGTCTCTCTCTTTTTTCCCCTTTGTCTGTTTGTTTTGTTCCTTACATTCCACATATGAGTGAAATCACCATGTGTTCTTTGTCTCTTTCAAAGTAAACTATCATTATTGAGTCCTTGCTTTAAAAACATAAATAATCACAACCACATTCACTCTTTTTCCTTTTTAAAGTTACATTATATTCTACTAAATATAATTCCAATCATTTTTAACTCTATTTTATATTTAATTTGTTTCAGTGGATCATTTTATGAGTCACTGAAACATAGCTTCTCCATTCCTGAATTATTTTATTCAGATAATCTTTTGGTGGCTGCATTATTTGGTTAATTTGCTTAATCCTTAGAGATGAGATCCAAACTCAAGTCTGCAGGACTCATGTCACAAAGTTCTTAATTGTCCTACACCATCTTTTTACCATAGATTCCAAAATTCTTTGAAAGTAAATCACATAGAAAATCTCAATTAACTGAAATATTTGGGGAATGGAATATTGTGGTAAATTGTCTTTCATTTTAAGGGAGATGAAGAAGAAAACTTTGATTTCAAAATGTATTACTGAAAACTCTTTTAAAATGTATTAGTCAACTTCCTTGACCTTTATAGTACATTATGTGAAAGGTAATTGATTCCTCTCTAGATGACTGAAGGTTGTTTAGGATCTTAATGTTAATATTACAAGGTGGGGCTTTCAACATTGTATATAGTGGATGTGGGTGACTGTGACCAAATATTAGAATATATTTTGCATTCTTAAAGTTTGCAATAAAATGCCATTAATTTGTAATATCTTACTTTTTGGACATATATTATTTATAAAGGTACATTATATAATGAATAAAATATGTATTACATATAAAATTGCATCTATCATTTACTAGGACATATTTATAATTTTATTTCAGTTACCATTTATCAGTGTTTTAATGTAATTTATTTTTCCTCTTGTATTTTAAAGTAGTAAAACAAGATACTGAAATAACAAAAAGCTGGTTCCATCAATGTTGAGTGTCAGACTAAAGTCTTATAAATATTAGGTAAATAGATACGATCAATAGGAAACAAGACATATCTTCTATGCCATGTACTGTGACTAACACCCCCTATCAAATATCTAAAATATGTTTGCACAAAAAATTGTAAGTCCTTTTTGACATAAGGACTATCTGGATAAACTGTGAGAACTGAGCCAGTTATACTGCAGTTTTTTACAGCTAGACATTAAGAAATTTCTGAAAATTGGACTCAATTTTTCATTTTTCCTTCTCATGTTTGGCAACTTGTAACCAACTTAAAAGCACTCTGATAAACTGTAGTTTGCTTGTATTTTGACAGTATTTCAACTGGTGGCTTTCACATCCTAGTACTTGATAAGTTTTCATTATCATATACGTTTTAGGTTATTTGATAGCTGAGAGAAAAAAAAGGACTAGCAAAAATATCTGAATACTCCCTCATGCTCTTATCTTTCAAAAGGAAAGCATGTGCTGACTGAGTAGATGAATTAAAAGGAGATAGGGAAGCCCAGACTGCCGTTTAACAGAAGCCATTGATCTTTACAAATTAGACTGACAACAGAGATCCATTAAAGTCTACAGCATAATGAAAAAAATTCCTTTCCTTTGGCTTTTCTTTTATCTCCACTCTTCCTAATTCGGATTCGTCTCTTCCATACTCTCCTGTCCTTCAAAAGAGACGCTAAATGCTGATGAGGTAATGGCCGTTAGAAACCTCTTTCAATCTCATTTGAGAAATGACTCTGATTCCAAACATTAATTTTTGGTACCTATCTGAATAACAATAAGCTTGCTATATCATTGATTATGCAGTGGAGAAGAATCAAGACAGAAAAAGGCGGGGGGGGGCTGCTCATTTTAATACAGCTGTGCCAGCTCCACAAAATCCATTAGGACTTAGAACAGGACACCCATGACCATTACAGCACTTAACCACAAAACTTAAATAGCATTTATCACTTTCTACATTTAATTGTTTTTACTTGTTGACTAACATTTTGCTTTTATTCAAAGGTAAGCTTCCAGGGCACCTGGGTGGCTCAATCGGTTAAAGTGTCTGCTTTGACTCAGGTCTTGATGTTGGTTCCGGGTCCTAGGATTGAACCCTCCAGGATTGAAACCACTCCCTGCTGAGCAGGGAGCCTGCTGTTCCCTCTGGCCCCCCACCCCGCCCCAGTTTATGGAGGCATGCTCTCTCTTTCAAATAAATAAAATACTTAAGAAAATAAACAAATAAATAAAGGCAAGCTCCCAATGGGTAGTAACCAGGTCACCCCAGGCTTGTCTACTCCGAGGAGTCCAAGCCCAGTACCATCCATCTGCTTAGTCATTTGAGACATATTTTTGAGATGCCTGCAAGAAAGCAAGAATGCTTACTGTTGTATGCTTTTTGAATAAATGGGTTACTTAGATAAGTAAGTAATAAAAATGGACTAAAGAATGTGACTGAATGTGACATAAGTGACAGAATGGGGAAAAGTCCTGCAGTGCAGAAATGCCTCTTCATTCTCCAGTCCCTGCAGACAAAGGAGGAAATCATGCCATCCCTGTGTTCCTCAAATATATTTTTTTTACATCTATTAATAACACTTACCTGATTGTGTTGTAATCCATCCTGTCTTCAAAGTGAAACCACAAGGCTCTTACAGGTGGGAGTCCTATTTCCTTCATATTGATATATTCAGTGCTTACTTAAGTGCTGCTACAAGCGGATGGCTCGTTGTAGATGTGCCCCTGTGCATATTCCTAGGTGTGTGTGCGCATAGTTATTTACACAGGAAGCAATAATAAGACAAAAACTGTTTTGGAAATCCAACATAGAGCCATGGAGTCTGCTTCTCACCTGCCAGACCCTACCACAAAAAAGAGATATCTAGTTCCAAGAATCAGAAGCAGAGCTTCTGTTTGTGGCTCTGTAGTTGTTACCCTACTTACCGCCTTCCACATAGCATGTCGTTTATACAAGGTCATTTGGGGAGGTAGCATCACACATCACGTAAGCACATTTGAGGCAATATGTCCTTCATTTACCTGTTGCCTCCTTCGCTTATGAGCTGTAATAATTTAAAGACTACGTTTAACCTCTCTGAGTTTGGCTTTCTCTACATGTTAATGAAATTATAAAGCCTACTCATAAATGTGCTAAGTGGGTCTTTATCAGAAAATGTATATTAAACAATTTGTATAATATCTAGCATACAATAAGCCCTCAGTTAATAGACTCTTCTGCTGCTGCCGGCCTGATCTGAGTGGAGATTGCAATTCTGGGGTGAAAGCTGTTTACCTGACCTTGCAAATAGAGGAGGGAATATCTGTGATAATTATGTGAGCCATCTTAGAATAGTAGAAGTCCAGTGCTTACTGCTGCTCCCTTTGCTTCTCACTGTAAAATGGAAGGGACCAAGATGTCGGTTAGCAACATGAGGGAGAAACAGTAGAGAAAGATGTCAACCAACTCCCGTCCTCGGCCTGAGACTTCCTACACAGAAGAGACCCTAGGGAGAGAGGGTGAAAAAATTAAAGTAAATTGGACAGAAATGGCAATTCCCAAAGAGGACATCTCCTTTATTGACTTAACATGATAATAGAACTCTTTATTACCAGTGTGGCAATAGAAAGTTAGGGGCCTGTGTGTGTTATCAATCGGAGACAGGAGCAGAACTTCAACCCTAAATAAACATAAGGGGAAAAAATAACCTGCCTTATGGTTACACCTAGTAAGTCCTGCTTATACAATTCCCTGTTTAAACCCTCTATTGTGTTTACCAAAATAAATCATGTACGACCCTTTGGATTATTTATTTTAAAACTATATATTAGGACTGCCAGTCTGCATGGTTATGCCAGGATTTGGATAAATACAGCTAGATTTCCTTTCCACTACAATTTCAAAATAATTGGAAGTAAAACATATGATGCATTTTTATAACTACTGGTAGTAACTAAACCGATATTTTACCAGAATGGATATGTATTGTTTCTATTAGTTTCAGCTTCCTTTCACTATCTGGTTAGAATTTCTGGAAAACATTACTTTTCTATAACTGTTTGAGATATACATCTTTTTTTTTTCCCCCACAATGTTTGTTATAAAAGATACACAATACCTGTTTTATCATCATTCCAAGCACATTCTTTTTTAGAAGCTGAGAGTCTGTTTTATTCTAGTGTTTGTATGGTGTCTTCCCATTGAGATACCTTTTCATTCTACAGAGGATATAAGAATTGGACCTGTTATTTTTAGGAACAGATAAAACATTTCTCCAAGGTAATGGGACACCATGAGGTGTGCTCTTGCATATTACTTCCTTTGCTAATTAAACGGAATGTGAGACTGAAAGTAAGTTGACATTGTTAAAGTAAATGACCCAAAGCTTTAGTAATGAAGACACATCTAGGCTGAAGTTTATTGTTTTAATTTTAATCTTGAGCAATTTCAGCCCTACAGAGGAGGTTGCCTAAGTGTCCTGCCGTGTACTGTTTCCATTGTACTATAGTGCAGCCCACTGACTCTATAAGAACAAAGATATCTGTAATAAGTTGTATTTTGGAATGAAGTGGTTTATTTATATACAAGGTGAATTGATATTGGACATTTATTAAATCTAGCTTTTAACAGGCTGTCATAAGTGAGGTTCTTTGGAGGGCAGAGATATCGGGAGACTAAAAGTTGCTTAAATTATGCTCCATAAAAATATAGATGAGGCTCAGATGCCTTTGGATTAAATATTCATTACTGAATATTTACATAATGCATGTGAAAGTGCTTTTAAAATAAAAACTCTCTTTATATAAATGGAAACTATGGCTAGATTCTCCCACATTATACCCTGTAGAGTATTTCAAAGCATTCTCTAGGGCCTTAGAAAGGAGAAATTCCTTCTATCACTTGTACAAAGGAAGGAAAAACTGATTGTTCCACACTCTCCAAACCCACCCTACTTAAATTGTTTTGGCAATCTAAACTATTCAACCTTTACTCAACCTTCAATGAAGTACGTATTTACTGTGGTTTATAAATACATGATTCTAAGATAAGAAATACTTTTTTTGAACCACCATCCCCCCATTGAAAAGTATTATAAGCTCAACAGGGCCATGCAATAAATTATGCACAATCACTTTGCTATAATAAAAAAGCATAGAGAGATATGGCTTTATATTCCACCTCCACTACTTACTAGTTGCATGATCTTGGACAAGTAATTTTAACTCTGTGCTTTATTGTTTTTCATCAGTTCCTAGGAGAGTCTAATGTCGTCTCTGAAGGGTTACTTGAGAATTAAAAGAGGCAATGCAAGGAACATTCCCATGATCTGACACATTCAAAAGACTGAAAAATGATTCATTTCCTCCTATAAAAATAAATTATTATTTCCATACTGAAAGCAGCTCTCGGTTACCTATCTTAATATATAGAAATCTCTATGCAGATTAATAAAAATAATGTAAACATAATTTTCACATATAGTTTTGTGATCTATTTTGATATTTTGTTTCTAATATTTCACTCTAGAATTTAGACATGAAAGGAGGATATTAGGAATTGAGTGATTTAGCTCTATCATTTTATAGATGAAACATTCAGACAGAGATGACAAATATAATTATAAATGTAATCCAGCTAGTTAATGGTAGAATTGGGACCGAAGATCAAATCCCTTTTTTTCTTCCTGTTGTATGAATTCATAATGCTTCAAACAAAATGATCAAACTTATGTTCAAAATGAAGAAGCTGAAAAAAATCCCCATCTTACACTAACTACCATGCTATTATTTTTCTCTGACAAAAATTTCATTCATTGCATTGTAATTGCTTATACTTGTCCAAAGCAGCATATAGGGATATAATTCATGAATAATTCAGTCAAAATTTTGAATTAAGTTAGTCTAAACTTTGGACTATTTAGGATAATTGTGGATTAAAAAAAATAATGGCTGAGACCTAGCATAGTGATCAGATCACTTTACCTGATAATAGATTGAATTATTTACTTCATGTGTTACAGGGAGAACAGGGATGAAGACTGCTTTTGAGACTGAGCACATGGGTGCCATTTTAGCTTAATATCTTAGCTTATAACTTCCCTAGAGGAAAAAAAAAAGTAATTAAATGCTTTGTTGTGAAAGTCCTTCTATTGTGACTCATATGCAGGTAAAACTAACATATGATAAGAGTGAGCAGAGCTGCTGATAATGATGTAAGTAACGGTAAGTAAGAAAAGCTGGTAATAATTTCTGTAAGAACTGGAAATTAAGATTTGCTTTGAAAAACTCATATAGATGATCTTGTGTGGAAAGAAACTCATTTCCCATTACTGTCTGTCTATATTTTCTCTAATGGCACTGACTTTCTACCTTGCACTGTGAGTTATTTATATACATCTTATCTTTGGATTATACCATTCAGAACTTGGGACCAAACCCCTTTCTGCCACATTTTTATAATTTCCAAGCACCTAACTTATTATTCTCTGAAGTAGGCACTTACAAGGTATGGGTTAAATGAATTAATATATTTATGTTATTACAGTATTGAAATTATATGTTTCATATAATGGAAAGGGGGACTAATCACAGAGTGGCTATAGTTCTTTTTTTAAAATTTTGTTTCATTTTATTTTATTTCTTTTCAGTGTTCCAAAATTCATTATTTATGCACCACACCCAGTGTTCCATGTTCAATGCTGTCCATAATACTTACTACCAGGCTCACCCAACCCCCACCCCATTTCCCTCAAAACCCTCAGTTTGTTTCTCAGAGTCCACAGTCTCTCATGGTTTGTCTCCCCCTCTAATTTCCCCCAACTCACTTCTCCTCTCCATATCCCAGTGTCCTCCTGTTATTCTTTATGCTCCACAAGTAAGTGAAACCAGGTGATAATTGACTCTCTCTGCTTGACTTATTTCACTCAGCATAATCTCTTCCAGTCCCATCCACGCTGATACAGAAGTTGAGTATTCATCCTTTCTGATGGAGGCATAATATTCCATTGTATATATGGACCGTATCTTCTTTATCCATTTGTCTGTTGAAGGACATCTTGGTTCTTTATACAGTTTGGCAACTGTGGCCATTGCTGCTATGAACATTGGAGTACAGATGGCCCTTCTTTTCATGACATCTGTATCTTTGAGGTAAATACCCAGTAGTGCGATTGCAGGGTCATAAGGTAAGTAGCTGTCATTCTTAAAAGAAATGTTCTCCTATTCTATTCAATATATGTGGTAAATTATAAAAATTCACCTAATTTCTCAAAAGAAAAAGAAATGAGTGTTTGTGATAGTGGTTTAAAATATCCTCATTTTAATATACCTATGTTCTCTATAATTTACTTGAATTATTTCCAATGAGAGTTTCATGAATGATATATGAACTTATATATCTTTAAAAAAATATCAAGTTCTTTGTATGTGGCTAAATTTTACTACGTGATTTCTAAACTTGACTTTGCATAACAGACACTGGTGGCTACCTCGGCCATATCTGTTTTCTTACCTTTCTTTTAAAAAGAATCCTAACCTTGTTTAAGAATTCACCTTGGGGCATTTGGGTGGCACAGTTGTTTAAACCTTCAACTCTTGGTTTCTCTATAGAGAAACCTCAGCTCAGATTGTGATATAGGGGTCATGAGATCAATGCCCTTACCCGGTCTGCACGCAGAGTAGAGTCTGCCTGTGATTCTCTCACCCCCTGCCCCTCCCACTTGTGTGCGCTCTCTAAATAAATAATAAATAAATAATAATAAATAAATAATAATAAATTGCTCCCATGCCCCCCAAGAGACTTCTTAGAAGCTGACTTAACACAGAAGTCCAGAGAAAGTTCCTGATCTGATGGCCTGTTCCATCTTGGGTTGCCATCATTCTCACCTGTGATTGGTTAGAATATCTGATTGAGTCAGCCAGTGCATGATTATCAGTGTCCTCCCTGAGAGTTACTGGCCCATCAGAAAGACTTTTGAGAAAAAAATCTGTCTTCTTTTAGTCCCCAACTTGTCTGTGTTCCCTCCTTCTCTCTTCCCTCCTTTCATTTTCTTTATTTCTTTTCTTTGCTTCCTCTCTCCTTTTCTCCCTTCTTTCACTCTCTTTTTTCCCTCTCATCCTCCAGCCTCCTTTTCCCCCTCCCTCATTTCCCTATTTCTATCCCTTATTTCCCCCTTTTCTGCTGACTATATGAGAGAAAGCAAGCAACCCAGAAGCTTTATAAATACCAATTACCTTCTTACCCCCACAAAGGGAAGCAGTCCTACCTGAAGCTGATGTTGAAGGTGACAGAGCTGAGAGATGGAAAGAATGTAGGTCTGTGATGTCACCCCTGAGACACTGCATAGACTAACTGAATCCCACACTCCATATGGACTTCTACTTCCTTAAAATGATAAACGTATTTATAATATAAGCAGTTTTGTTTCACTATTCCTGCAAACTAATTTTGATGCATGCCTTAACCTCAGTCCTCCACAACATTTTAAAATTTCTTTCCTTGCCCACCTATTTTTCCATACTTGCCGTTATTATTCTTAGGTAGAGAAACATGTCTAGCTTTATGATACTAAATGATTACCATTAAATACTGACAATAGCAAAGGAAAATAGTACAAACTCCAATGAAATACGAACAGCTAAAAGGCCGATTTTATAATGTGCATTTGTAGCAGCCATTTGAGTGAGTCTACATAATGGTTTTAAAGGACTTTCAATAATGTTTCCTGCAGCTGTGCAGACTTTTAACTTTTAACTCTTCATTTAAAAAAATACATCTAAATATAAATCAAGCACTATACACTTCCAATTTAGCTGTTTGAATGGAAAGAGAAAGTTGAAAGCCGGAGCAGTCATGAGTAAGTGCTATAGAAAGCTGTAGTCGACAGTTGCAATTTAAAACCAATCAAGTGGGCAGGAGAAGGGGAACACAGAACCTGAAAATAACTGGGAAGCTTAGAAATAGTTTTAAAGCAGTAGCTGCCCTAATAATGATTATGGTTAATTAGTGATCCGAGGGTCCCACCCCCTCAGCAAGTAGTTCAAGAACACCAGTTCAGTTTCCACCAGCATTAATCACCTGAGCCAATCTTTCCTAGCACAGTGTGCTCTGCCGGGTACCAAAGTGCAAAGAGTTACGAGAAGGTGACAGTTGCATAGTTACATGCATCTATACTCCAAGTTCTTTGAGTCAGGCACAAGATTGGAAACAAAGATCTTTTCATCTTGATGGCACATACAGTATGAAAAGTGGCATTATGGTACCCTCTCAAGAGTGCTCACTCTTAGGATTCTGCACCTAGAACATGCAAATATGCTACCTTCTACACTTTCACTCTTGGCCCTTGTGTCTTGGAGAAGGAGGAAAAAGCCATTTTAGAAGATCTAAAATAATCCTTTCTTCTTTAGCACTGTGAAAGAAAGTAGACTCCCTTTGTTGTTCTTTTAGTTTTACTTCTTTGTAATGTGGGAAAATCATTTGAAGTTATGTTTTGCCTTCTGAAGACAGAGAATATCACCCTGCACAGCTTACCTTACAGGAGAGTTTTGGAAAACACAGTTATATATGTATGCAGAAATTCTTTCTAAATAGGAAAGTACTAAACAGCTGGAGTCATTCTTATTATCAAATTATCATTTTCAGGGTAGAAAGAAATTGGGAGATATTTTGCATTGCTGGAATTTATTATATGTCAGGGGAGTGATCACCAATTTCAGGGGCCATAAAAATTTCCCTTCAAACCCCAAACCCCAACCTGAAAGTGACATTAAATAACTAAGAATAATAGGGATGTAGCTTACACATTTATCTTTGAAAAATCTTTTTGCATGTATTAATTCTCAGCAGTGTTTACAGATATTTTTCGGAGATGCCTTGGTAGAAAGTATCAAGGGATGACTTGTACTCTGTGCTTTATTCCGGGATCTCTGCTAGTATTCTTTCTGTCTCCTCCCTGAGGGTGGATGCAGAGGTGGTTAAGTCTGAAACAGAACTTTGGATGCTTTGGAAACATTCAGGAGTTACAAAGGAACCTAAGCCAACTCTAGTGACTATACAAGATAAAGGCAAGATGAGGAGGCATTGAGAAAGCAAAATGCAACTGTTACAAAGATTGCTTTCCTGATCCCGAACTTTGTTTTCTTGCTTTTTTTTTCTTGTCATTAAAAACAAAACAAAACAAAACAAACAAACAAACAAACAAACAAAAAAACCATAGAAGGATCTTTCTCTTTTTTTTCTTTTTTAATACAAAGGTAATGCATGCTCATTATTTCTGAATGAATGTTTGAAAGATATAGTAAAATGCAAAGAAAAGTTAATTCAAGAATAAATCCCACATGCAGAAGAAACCACTGTTAGCATATTGCAGGGTACAGTTCATACGGCGATGGAGAACACAAAAGATTCCTGTGACAGATTATCCTTTCCCAAGATGGCACTACAGCATGTCTGGTCCCATATGACCCTCTGGAAACTTGCCACTTCCAATCCAAAAAGAATTTGTCTTCCCTCTTGTCGAACTTTGGTAGGACTTGGGGCTGCCTCCACAAATCAGGAAGGATGAAGTGGATGCCCTGTGCCTTCAGGAGTCAGGTCATAAATGGTGATATTGTTCTTCCTGGCTCCCTCTTAGGATGTTCACCCTCCCACTCAGGCACCATGGGGAGACCATCTAGGAGAGCTCAGAGGCACCACAAGGAGTAACCTCTTAGAGAGGCCTGCATGGAGAAAAACAGACCCTGAGTAAAAGCTACCAGATATTTGAGCAAATAACCCCTCAGATGATTACAGCCCCAACCTTCATATCAGCCAGCTAAGGCCTACGTATCATGGAAGAGAGATAAATGGTCCTTGCTTGCTTTGTCTGACTTGCTGACTTACAGAACCAGGAGTATTAAAGGTTGTCAATTTTTGAAAATCCATTGTGATTTATTATGCAGCATTAGAGAACTAATACATATACAGGTAGCGTACCAATTTTAGCATCTTTTATTGTGTGCATTCTTTTAGAAACCTTTTAAAATTTTACCATATTTTGAATGGTCAAACATTCATGAGCATAAAATATTTTGGGTCAAGTATTTTTTGAAATAATATGAAGATTTTGACAATATAGAGAGCAAATATAAGATTCTTTCTACTTCAAATACTTATTTTCTCATAACTTCAGCAATTAAGGGGAACACATGCATTAAAATTTATACTTTGCTCTTTTTCTAGGGATGGAATAAATTATCTTTCATTCTTTTGGTTCTAAAATAATAAGTACTGTTGTGGAGGAAGGTGGTCAAGAAGTATAAACTCCCAGTAAGACAAATAAATACTAGGGATATAATGTACATTATATGACTTTGGTTAACACTGCTATATGATATCTAGGAAAGTTGTTAAGAGTAGATTCCAAGAGCTCAGCACAAGGAGAGTTCTTCTTTTTTCTGCTTATTGTATCTATGAGGTGGCAGATATTAACTGAACCTATTGTAACCATTTCACAATGTATGTACATCAAACTATCTTACTGTACATCTTAAACTTACACAGCAGTTTCTCAATAAAAATTGGGGGGAAAGTGGATGAAAAGAAATAGAGATGCTAGGGAGAGAAGAAGTAGAACAGAAAGAGTTCTGGGTGGTGAGATTGAGAGAGCAAAAAGAAAATGATGGAGGAGAAGGAAAGAACACTGAGACTTGGTAAATTTTAAGATAGTTATGCTAGAGGAAGGCATATGAAGCTGTTTAATATACCAACCCTCTGATTTCATTGCCCTTTGAAATTTGGAGGTACTGTACTAGGGTACATAACTGCAATGGCCAGATGGTCAGCTGACCAACTCTTTAGCAGGTACCCACAGCAACCTGAATACCATTGAGCTTGACGTCCCTGGGTTAGGAGAATTAATCCAAGAGTCAAATGTAGCCTATAGATGGAAGGAAGGCCATTGTCTCTGATTTAACACTAAGAGCCATCCTATGTCAATAATGACTACATGTTGTGGGCAATGCTATTTTCCGTCATGTAATTATAATGCACTTGTTACAGAACAAACTTAACACTTGTTAAAATTAAACAAGTGTAAGATTAATTTATTTCAATGATAACATGAATCCAGTCATATAGTTTTCCAGCAACATGGCTGTTATAATTTAAAGCAATTTAGAACACCATTTTAGAGTATAGGCTCTGCCATCAGAATACCCATGCTGACATCTTGTCTCCACTGCTCACTACCTGAGTGACATTTCTCAAGTTACTGAACTGTGGAGACTTATTTCACCTGTAAAATGAAAAGAATTATACAATCTTCATTGGAAGATGGTTTGGAGGATTTAGTGAGAGGCTACATGTCATGCACTTAAAAAATTCCCAGCACAAAATATGTATTGAATAATGAGAGTTCCCATTAAAATGGATAACTGTTTTAGTGCTTTTTTTTTTTTTTCAATTTAAGCAGACTAGTGTCTGTTTCTAGCTAATTATCCTATGTTTTCTTGATTGTGAGTAGTGATCATTTGAAATACTAAATTCTTTTGTGGAGTTATAAATTATTCTCTTAAAAACAAAATGGTGAGATGATAATAATAATAATGTTCTAAAGTAGGAGATCATTTCAAACACTCCATAGCATTAAATAACCTCAGTACAATTATGCAAGAAATATTTACACAATTAAATATATTAAGTTAAAGGAAAGGTTTTCTTTCCTTTGAGAAATCCCTCAAGATTACAGACCCAACTAGCCTAAGTTCCATTTACAGGTACCAGAAAGTGCCTCATTTTTGGCCACCATTATCTCCCTTTTGGAGCTTCACAATTAAGGATATTATTGATGCGAAAAGGGCTGAAACTTGTATATACCAGAGTATTTCTCTGTTAATCATTTTAAGAGCAAAATATGAAGTTAATTCACAAGGACATGCATATAGAATAGCATATAATGTCTACATTAAAATGATTGTAATGAATACCTATCAACTTAATAATGATTAACTGCTTGCTATATTATATATTTTACAAATATTTCAAGGGCAAAAAGGAATGAAGATGCTAAAACTAAAATTCTCTGCAAATGGTATATCAAACTTTCAGATTTTATTTTTATGCTAAAAGTAATATAGAAAGAACATTTATACAAAGCATTAGCAAGTACTGGGACTTGGGGTGTTAATAGGGAAGTTGATAATATAACATTAAAAAGACAATCCCTATCCTTAAAGAAACTTATAATTTAGTGTGGGAGATAATCATGTAACATTAGGGAGTGAATGAAGAGGAGTTGGACAAAAGTGTGAGTTATATATAAAAATACCCAGCTGATGGAACTTAAATAAAACCTTTAACTAAATTTTCTCTAGGTAAGCTCTAACACTGAAATTGTTAAAGCTTTTCTGAATAGCATTCCATTTTTAAATCGAAAATAATTCTGAGTGAGCAATTTTTAAATTCCATACTTATGATACTATAAGCATTACAATTATTGCAAATTACAAAAAAACAAACAAACAAACACAAGTTGGAATTTATTATAGTATTTGTACTTTTTTCCTGGTGTCCCTTTTGGTGAAATATAAGGCAATATCAATGTCTTTAAAATTAATTTTTAAAGATTTGCCTCTCATTAGATCTGTATTTCTTCTCTTTAAGATTTTGTCTATCATTTTAAAGCCTGAAAAGAAATTATTAGAAATTAGAAATGAATGATTATTTTCAAAGCCATAGTACTTGAGTATGAATATAAATGATAAGCATATTTAGTTAAAACAGTCTGAACAAATATTATACAAAAGTGGCTGATGATTACAAAATGTTGTGACATAAATTCAGTTTTATAGATGCTAAGTATTCTGATATAGTATAAATCAAAGCTTCAATTAGTGTTAAGGCTTTATAAGGTGTTGTCCAGAGTGCCCCATGCCCATCACTTTTCCAGCTGATATAAGCAGAGGAGTAGAAATTCATAAGAAAAAATTTGTTGAAACTGGAGACATTTTAGGAATCATAGAATTCAGAAAGATTGCCCTGGCCTTCCCTCTCTTTCCTCATGAGCAATGCTCCCCAAATGAGGGAACAGGGCTTCCAGTGGAACCCCTCATAGACTTTGAGATGTCTTTATTATTATTATTTTAGGTCTTATTTATTTATTTGAGAGAGAGAACACGGACGAGGGGAGGGGCAGATGGGGAGAGAGGAACAGAATCCCCATTGAGCAGGAAGCCACATGCCAGGCTCAATCCTAGGGCCCTGGGGTCATGACCTGAGCCAAAGGAAGATGCTTAACTGACTGAGCCACCCATGCCCCCCAGGGTATCTCTCTTAGGTAGTGTAGTAAATGTTGTCTGAACTATATTCCCTATATTCCCACTTCAAGGGTTTGCTGACTGGATATCCAAACCTTAACTGTTTTGCCCAGGAGATTTCTCTGGCCACTGGACATTGCTTTGCCACTTACATAGCAGGCAAAAGTGCCTGGGAATTAATATACCCTTACCATGAATAGCACTCAACAATGGTAGGAGTTGTTTTATAAATATACTAGCTTCTATGTCTCTTGGTCTAATAAGTCTAAGGTATGGGTTTTACACTGACTCCCTGAGTTGACTGAGTGGGATGAAGGCTCATTGCCCAGAGTGGCAGCTGTCTGTAAAGCACCATTTTTTAGTTGTTTTCTCTTCACTGTGTCACATCCCACTGCCATACTTTCACCCGCTTCACAGCATATTTGGTCTCAAAATCTCTGTTTGAGAGCTGCTAATAACATAATCCAAACTGAAAAAGAGGCAGCAAACTGATTGGTTTACCGTCATCTTATTTAAACAAAGGGAAACAAATTCCCAAGAGAAAGCAGAATTGTGGAAGAGAGGCAACAATGAAACAGGCTCTATGACCCTGTATATATTGTGGCAAAGATATGTCAGTTTCCTGTCAAACAAAAGCTGTAGTCCACAAAAGTTAGCTGGTTTGAATAATCTTGGCAAGGTTCAGCCCAAAGGGACTGACCGTCAGGTAGGAGAAGAGTAAATATGTTGAAATGTATAGAAAATTAAAGTGAATTAGACTGGATTTGACTTTGGAAATTCTGAGTGAGACCACAGTCTCTCAGTTTATATAATGATTACTGGACAAATCTAAGATTTATCCAGAGGTTAGTAAGAGTAAGGAAGGGACATCTGATATAGCATGGTTTTAGGCAGTGATAGGAGGCAAACAAAATCATTTCATGCTTGCCCTCTCCCTAATTCAGACTGTTGAATAAACCAACTTAGGAGACATGGCACAACTTCCTTCCCAACCTCTCCTTTACCCATGCAAGACATTGCTGATTGAACAGATCACTGGGCTCACAATGGTGTTCTGAATGTCTCTCAATAACAGGGTCTGGGAGTCCCTATCAATCAGAGTTGACAGGCAAATCACAACCCTTTCTCAATCCTTAACCTTTTGAAAAAAAATCTTAATCCCTTAGCATAATATTTAAGGCTTTTCTCATCTGTCTCCAAACTAACTTTCCAGTCTTATGTTCTATCAAACTCCCACGCACATATTAAAATTAAGCCATAACAACATGCTTAGAGGTCCTCAAATAATTATTGACTCACAATCTCCTAATTTAAAATGCATTTGTCATTTATTTTTTCTTGGAAAAGTTCTATATACAACCTTCAGTGAAGTTCAAATGCCACTCCACCTCTTACTACATCCTCATTTAGAACTGATTTCTCTTTTTATTTCATTGAATTTAAATTAATTTTAAAATTCTATTATAAAACTTAACTCATTTCACCCCATGTTTGTCTTTCTTATGCATTATAATTTGCTGAAGGAAACAGTTATATTGTATTCATTGTTCATTCCCATGGCACCTGGCATAACATTTACAGATTTTATCAAATCAAATTAAATTGATTTAAAAGCTAATTGGTTTTAGTTGCCACTTGGACCTCTACAATATCTCCCCTGCCACAAGATATGCTTCTCTACTTCTGTCCTGCATGTTTTATATTTTTTCCTCATACAACAAACTAACAATGGTATTAGCTGACCCAAAGTACACCAAGCATAGACATAATTAAATTATAAGAAATTCATGGAAATATTCAATATTTCTGGATTAGAAACTAAGTTTGCTCAGCTGGGTTTGTGTTCTAACATCACACACACACACACACACACACACACACTCACAGAGGAAACTTAACTATATAGTAGTCCTCCTTATACCCACAGTCAACTGTGGTGGAAGAAGATGATCCTCCTGTTGACATATCATCAGAATGTCAATAGCAACCTAAGGCTATGTCATAGTGCCTGTGTCATTCACCTCACTTGGAGATCATCACCCTGCTATTTTATCATCTCACATCATCACAAGATGAAGAAGGGTTAGTATAGTTCTGTAAGATATTTTGAGGCAGAAAAAGACACAATTATATAACATTTATTACATTTACTACAATTTTTCTATTTTATTACTAGTTATTATTGTTAATATCTTCCTGTGTCTAATTTTAAAATTAAACTTTATCATACGTATATCTATATAGGAAAGAATAATTTATATGAGGTTCAGTACTATCCGTGGTTTCAGGCATCCACTGGGGGTCTTAGATCTTACCCCTACAGATAAGGGACTACTATATGTTGAAAAAAACATTTCAAAATGCATTCTCAAGAGCAAAGTAGAAGTTTCTCTGGTTTGTTCTGTTAGTACTTAGATTTATTTTGGTTTAGATTTAAGAGACTTTATTTAAAACCTTACATCATTATTAAGTTCCAAGAATCACCTATATTGTGTTTTGTTAACAAGTCTGTGTTCACTTGGCCTTTACTCTGAGTGTTACATATCTCACATGTGCTAAGATCAAAGGCAAATCAAAACAATTCTGCAGGCCCCTCTGTGGCACAGTCAGCTGGGTGTCCAACTCTTGAGTTTGGCTCAGGTCCTGATCTCAGGGTCATAGTTTGGAGCTCTGCGTCTGGCTCCACACTGAGTATAGAGCCTTGGGATTCTCTCTTTCCCTCTCCCTCTACCCCTACTCCCTCCCTCTCACTTGCTCTTTCTTTCTCTCTCTCTATCTCTCAAAACAAACAACACAAAAACATTTCTCAAAGACTTAATTTCTTCATATATAAATTGGGAGCTGCAATAATTCCTACCAACCTACCAACTTGTTCTAAAGAGTTATTATGGAAATCAAAAGAGAATGTAACACACGTGTGCATGCACACACAAACACACACACACTTCCAAAAATATATTCTTATATAATATTGTGCTCAGTAGTATTACTCTAAGGAGATTCAAATTCTAGTTCTTAGGAGTTTTGATCTAACTGAAGACATGATTAATCCATGAAATTTCCAGAGATTATTACACCTGGCCACAGGGATGGGGGCAGTGCATCAAATAAAATATTTCTTAATCATTTGGGTGAAAAGATCTTTGGAAAACAATTAGAAATGCCGCCAAATTGCATGCTACTAGACTAATATTTGTGGATCATAAATTCTCTTAGAAGGCTTTAGGCAAACTTAATTAAACTGAAAAACTTTTCTCTGCTAAGATTAGTTGATGTTTTAATAAGGTGGACACAAAATAAGAAATGCAGTTTTATTAGATTTATCAAATAATTGCCTGAAATATTTCTCCCCTTTGACATCTTAAAAAGAAACCTATGTTGAAGGTTTAACAACTCTAAGAAGACTGGACAAATCTTTATACTACCAGAGTCTTCAAGCACTTCTTACTTCAATCTGCATTTTTTTTTTCCTTTCAAACCATTATCTCCAATTGTGCTGAAGATGCCCATTTGCCTTTGCAAATAATCTGAACTTGTTTATTCAGTGAGTCCTGGAGAAAATGTGTAGCCTGAACAAAGGTGGAGGGCGTGGAGATGGGTGGAAGTGAAATTATGTGAGACATACTTGGGAGATAAAAATCAGTACAGCCTGATGTTGAGTTCAACATAAAAGATGTCAAGAGCACCTTTGAGGTGTTCAGTTACGTAACAGGAAGGTTGATAATAGCCGCTTACTGAGTTGGAAAACAGGAGACTTACAAGGGATGGAGATGCACCAGTATCAAGAGAGATAATGTACTTTTTAAGAATACTTTCTTTATATCTAGCCTAAGGTATCTGAATGCCACAGTTGGAAAATCATTCATATATATTAAAATTAATCTGTCTCTTTTCTTCCAATATGATCCCTTCTGAAAGGTAAATACCACAGGGTGACCTTAATATCTTAGAGTGTGTAGACGAATTTATCAAATTATTATCCTATGGAATAAGAGTGTACAGTGTTTGTGAGAAATAAGAAAAAGGCAACAGAGTGGAGAGAAGGTAGTCAAAGAAAAAAAATGTACCCACTTTTAATACTGAACAAAATTGACTCTAGTGAAACTATGAGAATCGGGTAAGTTTCACATTTCTAAAAGTTGGACACATTGGGATTAAACTTTTTTTTTCATGAATTTAACAGCTTTTCAAGGTGTGTGATGAAAAACACTTTACCTTAGATTTCCTTTCTGGTCGACATGCCACAAATTTTCTTCCTCACTGTGTTCAAACAATCAAGTGAGCTAGTCATTAGCAAATTAACTGAACCTTCTAAAGTGTGTATTTCAAGCTTATGCTCATGATTTTGAATGAGGACTGATTAAGTTCTCACATCTGTCACTCACATCATCAACTGTGGAATGTCAAGACCTACTAGCACATGGTGTATATATATGAGAGTAGAGGTTCAGGGGTGAACTGTTTATCTTAGCTAAATGCTGTTGTCAAGATCCATTGACACCCGTCAACAGATTCCTTTTTTCTTGGTAGGAGCTCATTTGTTTTTTCCAGCTATTTTGACATAGTTATTTTCTACATGAGATGATTATTCATTCCTGAATTCAGATGTTAAAGAGTTTATTTATTTGAGAAGGGCAGGAGATATCTTAATCCTGATGTGAAACATATGTGCACAAAAGTACTATAAGAAAAACATAAATGAATAAATGCCAGTGAGATGAGCAAGTCTTATATATGAATTATTCTAAGACATGATTAAAGTGATAACTAAGAATAGATACAAATGAAAATTTTTAGTCATATAAAAATAACAAATTAAATTGAGAAATATAAACTGACATTTAAAAATATTTGTAAATTGTTTTATTATCACACCCAAGCATTTTTTTCTCTCCCATACAACAATGGAATTAGGAATACTTGAAGGGTGGCTCAGTTGGTTGGGCGGCTGCCTTCGGCTCAGGTCATGATCCCAGGGTCCTGGGATCGAGTCCCACATCGGGTTCCTTGCTCGGCGGGAGGCCTGCTTCTCAGTCTGCTTCTGCCTGCCTCTCTGTCTGCCTGTGCTCGCTTGCTCTCCTTCTGTCTCTGACACATAAATAAATAAAATTTAAAAAAATATATATATTAAAATGTCATTTTATTTGAAGTATATTCCATCAGTGATTTATTGAATTTTTCCTGTTTCCATGACATTTGCACATTTTCTTCCATGAATCTCTCATTTGTGTCTATTATTTACTGATTTTGGGGGGGGCTCATTATACATGAAAACAACTTTAACTGTCAGTATAGTTTAAGTTTGTTTTTTCCTCAGTATATTATTTTGCTGAGGACTATGTTCATAGGATTTCTATCAGATATAGAAGTTTTTTCCTTAGTAAGGACATATTTACCAAAATTCCTTTTTAAGAAGATATGATATGCTTTGAACTCTGGATAACATTGAAAATACTTAGAAATACTTTAACACCATGTAAGTTTATTAATTTGCGAACCTCTAGGTTCTCTATTAGTATCCCTATCATCCTTTTTATGATAAGTGAAACTATTTCTTCTGACCTGTCAAGGAAGGCATTTACCAGCTGTGGCATCTTCTATGCAGTGAAGTAATTTGTTGAACTTCCACTCATTTAGTCTCCTCTGATGGCCTCAGCCGTCACCCCACCCACGCAATTTCCTGTTTTTCCCACTGTATGTTCAATTTAAATTTTAAGCAAAGCCATCAGGCACAATTCAGGTCATAGCTTAACCATGCTGCAGTCAATTTGCCCATGTCCTTGGCATTTTTTACTTAAAAGGAATTATAGCCTTGCACATTTTGTACATGATGTTTTAGTCTTGTTCGTTCATTCCTATAACTCTTATTATCCTTATACTGCAAGCATGACTTTTTTTTTTTTAATTTCTGAATGATTTCCTCTAAATTACCCAAAATCAAACATCATGCCCCTGATTTTGGCTTCAAAAATGGATGATAGTTAGCTAAAATTATATAAGTAAAGTACATAGCACACACACAAAAAACCTTTGAGGATGTTATTTATATGTACAATTATTCTGATTGAATTTTGGAATGAGATTCCTATATGGAGAATGCATAAGAGAATGACCTATCCTTCACACAAAGGAAAGATAGGGACCCACATACTCTTAATGCAAAGCTAAAAGACTTTACAAAGCAGAATTTGATTTATGTGATGGACCCAAAAGTATTTGGAAAGAGTTCCTCTTTCTAAACCCTAATTTTTTCTTCTTATTTATATCTTCCTTCATTAGTGCCAAATTCATTTACTTACCTCAGGTAATTCATTGGATCCACAGACTCTTAAGTAAAACATAGTGGAAAATTTAGATCAGTTTACTGTCATGTTTTTCTCCCTGGTCCTGCTCTAGTAGTATTCATTCCCACGTATATTTACAAAGTCAAGGCAGATATTTAATAAGGAAATGCTTACTATTTGACATATAAGTCTTGTTCTGGGTTTGAGTGTATAATTGACTCTCAGGAGCTAAAGGAAATGAGTACTAGAGAAAATGGTTTATGAGAATCTACTTTTTTTTGGAAGACAACCACCTCAGAGAAAGTCATTACAGGGATTTTCAGAAGACGAAGCAACTTTGAGAGATAGGAGAGAATGGGAGGCCCAAAAGAGTACAGAATTTTGTGAATTACGTACATCTGCTCACTTTCCACATTGCAATCTTATTATGCTTCACTTTCCTATGAAATCTTAATTTTTGCATAGAGACCTCATGAAATCCTGAACTTGAGCCCTGCAAATCAGTAATCCAAATGTTCCTACCATGTATGTGATTTTTAGCCATATCACCTCTATAATTAAATAATATGAATATATAATTTTAAGAAAGACTGATTTTCCTGAAACCACAAATCTGAATCTGGGTTTAACATGCCTTTTAAATGACTTAGCACTATTTGAAGCATCTGGTCAACTTAGCAGTTCATATGTATTTCTTGTATCCTTCACAATGGTCTCTGTTAGCAGTGTTTAAGTCAGCCAAAATCTTGGTTTCAATAAGCAAAGTAGAAATTTCCTGGATGGCCATTGTAGTCATTTCCCACATGTAGTCAGTTCCCACATTCCAGTATTGTTCTCAATCAGTTTGGGCTGCTATAACAAAATACCTCAGACTGGGCATCTTAAAAACAATAGAAATTTGTTTCTCACGGTGGAAGCTGAAGGTCTGAGATCAGGGTGCCAACATGTTCAGGTGAAGGTCCTCTTTTGGGCCTTCATTGTAACCTCACAGAGCAGAAGCATCTAGGTATCTCTTCCAGGGCCTCTTTATAAGAGCAGTAATCCTATTCAGGAGTTATCTTTTCAGGATTAGGCTGAAAGGCTCCACCTTCATGACCTAATCACTTTCTAAAGGTGTCACCTCCTAATATGAGCACATTATGCATTAAGATTTTGACATATACATTTTGGGAGGACACACTCAGATCATAGTAAGTATAAACTGTATTCTTACTGCCACTAGTCCAAACCAGTTGAGAAAATCAATCTCAAATTCCCATTTCCTGCAGGGCTCTTTGTCTGCACCTGTTCTTGTTATGTCACAAAATTGTAAGGCATAAGCCTCAAAACACCTTCTGGCTGGTTTAAAAGGGAAAGAAATTTGTTTGGGAATGACAAGTAGTTGGTACATCTCCAGAAAAGATGAGGAGCCAGAGTACAAAGATACCTAACCAGGAAACATGTCAACAACTGAAAGGTCTTTCAAATTAAAAACTACACTGTCACTGCCTCTCAGTGTCTATGAAATCATAGAACTGTATTGCAGATCACTTCTGCCACAGCTGAAAAAACTGACTACCATAACCCTTTTAAAACCAGTCCCCGTATAAGAAGCCATACTCATTTTTGTTGTTCATTACAAAAAAAAGTAAAGTTCATTACAACTTTAGTTACAATACCGATATGGAAACAACCAAAATGTCTATTGATGGATGAATAGATAAAGAAGATTTGATATATATGTGTATGTATATACATACACATATATTTGATCCTTGAATAACATGGGAGTTAGGGGAACTGACTCCTTGCACAGTCAAAAATTTATGTATAGGGGCACTTGGGTGGCTCAGTGGGTTAGGCCGCTGCCTTCGGCTCGGGTCATGATCTCAGGGTCCTGGGATCGAGTCCCGCATCAGGCTCTCTGCTCAGTGGGGAGCCTGCTTCCTCCTCTCTCTCTCTCTGCCTGCCTCTCTGCCTGCCTCTCTGCCTACTTGTAATCTCTCTCTGTCAAATAAATAAATAAAATCTTTAAAAAAAATACCTATTAAAAAAAAATTTATGTATAACTTTTGACTTCCCTGATACTTTACTAATAGCCTACTATTAGTAGCCTTACTGATAACATACATAGTTGATTAAAACACATTTTGTTTCTGTATTATATACTGTATTCTTACAATAAAGTAAGCTAGAGCTTTATCATAAGCCATTAATCATATTAACTACTTCCAAACCTTTCTTATGAAGATACTTCTGATAAGTTGACTGAAAGTTCTCTTGGGGGGGGCAGTTTCTAGATGCAAGGGAAGGTGATAAGAGAACTCTTTAAATATTATTACTCCTATTTACATAAAAATATAATAAACATTATCTTAATTGGAAAAAATCACTAAAATCAGTAAGTTAAATATAAGCCTCAGGGTAGAGATAAGCATTTTTGTCATTATACTTTTTAAATTTAAAAAAAAATTTAAATTTAAATTCAATTTAGTTAACATATACTGCATTATTAGTTTCAGGGGTAGAACTTAGTGATTAATCAGTTGCATACAACACCCAGTGCACATTATATCAAGTGCCCTTCTTTCTGCCCATCACCCAGTTAGTTACCCCATTCTCCCACCTACCTCCTCTCCAGCAATCTTCAGTTTGCTTCCCATAGCCAAAAGTCTCTTATGGTTTGCTTGCCTCTCTGTTTTCATCTTATTTCATCTTTCCTTCTCTTCCCCTATGTTCATCTGTTTTGTTTCTTAAATTCCACATATGAGTAAAATCATATGGCATTACACTTTAGTGAAATTTTGATAGTGTCATAATGAAATTATTAGAATTTTGTTTAATATCTCAGGATCCAGTTTGATTTCAAAAAGAACCAAATTTAATAAGGTAAGTAAATGAAAGACAGTTAAACATTGGAAAGCAAGACATGAAATATTTTGTTTTGGTTTTTATTTGTGGATATTATGATCATATCCCTAGAAAACACAGAAAGTACCAGTAAAAATTGCTATAGTTAATAACAGAATGTTTTAAAGTAGACATGGATACAAGATAATTTTGTAAAATTTTGTTTGTAGAAATATGGATAGAAAGGTATTTTGGTCTCAGATGGAAATGAAAACTTGTTGTTAGACAGTGGAGATCTTTGTCATAGAAACTTGGCTGAACTGTGTTCTTGTTCAAGTGTTTGTGGGAGACAGAAAATGCTAGTGTTGAAACTGGATATTTAACTAAAAGCAAAGCATTGAATGTTTCTCTTAACTGCTTATAGCAAAATATGGGAAGAGGGAAATGAAGAAATTAAGTAAAAAAGGAAGTGGAACTTAAAAATTTGGGATTCTCAGTCTATCACACTGCAAAAAAACCCAAAGTGTTTTTGGAAGAGAACACTAAGGATGTGGCTAAACAGTCATTTGGTAAAGGGATTCATATGTGTGCAAAACATGGATCTAATCAGCCATACCAACAGAAACACTCCTGTTTTTGTTTTGTTTTGTATTGCTTTTGAGATTTTATTTATTTATTTGACACAGAGAAAGAGAGAGAGAGATCACAAGTAGGCAGAGAAGCAGGCAGAGAGAGAGGGGGAAGCAGGCCCCCTGCCGAGTAGAGAGCCTGATGTGGGCTCCATCCCAGGATCCTGAGATCATGACCTGAGGGGCGAAGGCAGAGGTTTAACCCACTGAGCCACCCAGGCACCCCAACACTCCTGGTTTTAATTGAAGGAGATAGACACTAGACAAAATGAAGGAAGGCTGTCAGACTTATTAGATCCTCCAGAACCAGACCATATAGCCATCTGGCTGCACTATTTATCAAGCACAGGAGGAATGACCTGGAAGGGTAATTCAGAGATCATCAGAACTATCTCTTTGGTTTCAAATGGGAAACGTCACATTGGTTTGAACAGACCGGGAAGCAGCAGCCCCCAAGCCTTAAGGGCAAGGTTGCCCAGGGATCTTCAGGGTTTGAATCATCACACCAAAGCCTGAGAGGGGAACATAACTCCCCTCTACTCCTTGCTCTTCCATCTTCTTAATCTCTTATCCCTCCCTTGCACCAAGCCCTGCACCACAGAGTTACAGGGCATGACCACTGTCTAATGGACGTGGAACTGCCACTCCAGTAAGTCAGGAAGGCAAAGCATAGAATGAAAGAGGATTGTTCTCAAGCTTCAATAGCTAAAGATATTTACTTATTTTTGGACTTGCTTGGGATTCTATCACTCCTTTTTCTTCTAATTTCTCTCTTACGAATGTTTATCTTATCCCTGTCCCTTCCATTTTGGAAGCACATAACTTCTCTGGTTTCATAGGTTCACAGCTGGAGAGGATGAATCATATTTTCAGTCTCACCCATAAATGATTTTTTTAAAAAGATTTTATTTATTTATTTATGAGAGAGACAGAGATAGTGAGAGATAACATGAGTTGGGATGAGAACGAGAAGCAGGCTCCCTGCTGAGCAAGGAGAATGATATGGCGCTCAATCCCAAGACCCTGGGATCGTGACCTGGGCCAAAGGCAGCTGCTTTACTGACTAAGCCACCCAGGCACCCCTCATGCATATATGATTTAAATAATGTTTAGATAAGACCTTGGAATTTAGACTTTATCTTTTTAAGATTTTATTTATTATTTGATAACAAGCAATAGAGATCACAGAGGGAGAGGGAGAAGCAGATCCGCCCGATTAACCCGAGAGCCTAATGCAGGATCCTAGGACCCAAGCCAAAGGCAGACACTTCATGGACGCTTAATGGACTGAACCACCCAGCTGTCCCTGGAATTTAGACTTTAGAGTTGATGCTGGAATGAGTTAATATTTGGGGGACTATTGGGACGATATGAATGCATTTTGCATGTGAGAAGAACATGAATTTTGGGTGACCAGGAGCAAAATGCTATGGACACCATGTGAAGACAATGAGAAGATGGGTATCTGAAGGCCAGAAAGAGGGATCTCAGCAGTACCTGAATCTACCACCATCTTGCTATTGGATTTCCAGCCTGCAGAATTGGGAAAAATAAATGCTGTTGTCTGAAACACCCAGTCTATAGCATTTCATTATAGCAGCCAAGGCAGAATTATGTAGTAGGAAACTGAAAAGTCATCAAACAAAATTTAAAATGAATTAATTCTAAATTTTTTATAAATCGTACGGTGAAGTATACCAAAGAGAGACAGCAGATGCTTAATTGGTTTGGAAAAACTGATCGAAGGCACAGAATAATGTTAGTATTACTCTAAACTTTTATGATTTGATGAGAAGGGGATAAATCAAAAAACCTAATACTGTGATGGTGGAAAACATGAAAAACTCATTTTCAGACAAAAAAAATTCAGGGTATCAAAAACAAAAGAGAGAAAAAAAAGCCACAATAAAGGGAGGTGGGGCAGAAGGGAGAGAGGTAGAGAGAAAGAGTTCAAACACATTAGTGATAATGAGAATGCAAATTAAAGTAACAATGTAATGACACAATACAAACCAGACTCAGATGTTTAGGAAAAAAGATATCATTCACTGAGAGTGGCAATGTTGAGAAAACAGTGCTATCTTTGATTCTTGAAAGAAATTCGAATTATAGCCTTTATGGAAAGCAATTTGGAAACATTTAACAGAGTTACAGATGCACCTACCCTTTGACCCAGCAATCCCATTTATTCAAATCTATTCCGTAGATACAAAATTTCACACCAGTGAGGTCCTTACCATTAGTGTCTATTGCTGTGGGAGCTGCTCACACCACAAGACTTGCTAAATACTTTCATATCACTCAGAATAAGAACACCAAAGCCTAAGGGTATATGCACAAAGATGTTTATTGCAGCATGATTGATAATGGCAGGAAAATAAAAATGGAAAGCACGTGAACCCCCACCTGCAGCAGAGCAGTTAATGAATCAGGGTATATGTAAAATGTAGTGTACTACATTGACATTAACGGGAGTGAATTATAGATATAGAAGGAGAGAAATTTAAGTATAGATTTTTTGCCTGAGAAAAGCAAAATCCTGACATATATGGATGCTATGATAATGGATACTTTTAAAGGATGTAGTCACTAAATAAAACATTAAATATATGTGTGGGTCGGTTTAGTTGTATGTGTGTGCATGTGAATAATGCACATGTGTGAGGGACAGGAAGACAGAAAGAGAGGGAGAGAGAAAATTATATGACCACAAAGAAATAATTCAGATGAATATATGGAGTGACTAGGAACCTGGATTATGGGAGTAACAAGCTGAAGGGAGAAAAATATCAAACGATTGAACTGAAAGAGTCAGTATGATAATAATCACATAAAGCATTTATGCAAAATTAAAAATATGTATTTTTGTGTTGTTTTTTTTTGAAAAAGAGCTATCTTTCAGAGGGAAGTAAATAGATAATGAGCTGGAGAAAGCAGATGAAAACTACTTTTAGCAAAAAGTTTGACAAAGGCAAGAAATAGGGAGTGATGACCAGCAGAGATTAAGAGAGTGTTAAATTTAACAAAAGTCATTTATGCTATAGGGGTGATTTGAGCTTGTGTTTTTATTTAGAAATATATAAAATGATTTGGCAGAAAGGATAAGGGTAATGCTACAGAATGTAGAAGAAATATTTATACACACACACACACACACACACACAGAGAGGAGAAAATGGCTTTTGGAACATTTTTAGTAAGTAAAAAGGTAAAGATCCCTTTCTACTAGAGATGAAAGTAAAACAAGAGAAAGAGAGTGAAAATGAGGAAATATGTCTGGGCGAATAGAAAACAGTAGGGTAGAGGCGGTTGCTATTCTACTGCAGGATTTTCTGCTGTTTCCTTCAAAGCAAAGCCTGAATGGGAATGATTTTTTTGTTTTGTTTTCATTGTCCAGGAATGGAGATACTGGTGACATAGGGACATTAGAGGTTTTGATGAGCAACTATGCTTCTTTAACTTTGATCTCAGCCTTTGACCTCCTGCTTGACTGACCCTGTGTGGGAGCAGTGAGAGAGAAGAGATATACAAGGATAACTCCTCCTCATCATCTAACCTACCATTACAATGCAAGTGATTAAAACAAAGACTGCCATTGTTCAAACTTACTATAATATTTGAATATTCATTTCAAATGTAAATTTCATTACAGTAAAAAAAAAACTCCCAGGCTACATTATATATTGAAATTCTATCAGTCAACTGAAGTGTACATGTATATTTATTATTAAAGCAGTAAAATGTTGCAGTAATTCATTGTAACTTCAATCTTTGTTAAATCTATGTACCAAACATGTTAGTAATAAACTTAAAAGAAATTGAAAATATAAAAATAGGCTGACAATTTATACAAATATCAAGAATGAGCACATTAACTCAGTAACTTTAGGAAGGACATGTGATTCTTTTCAAAGCTAAAATATTAATTGAATAATATAATTTTGTCATTGTGGGAATATTACTACCATCGTGTGATTATTACCAATGTGTGAGTATTACTACCATTAAAGAAAAGTAGCCTTTCGTTAAATCATATACTGTAAAGACAAAGGACATTTTGCCACTTTGATGATAATATTACCATGAGCTCTACTCTGTCTGGGTTGAACTCACCAAAAACATAATGTGTTTCACAACTGCCCTCCGTGAAAGGATGCATCTATTTAGTATTGCAAATAGTCAGTATAGGAAAGACAGAGGCAATCTAGTAGTTAATTGATCTAAACATCAATTACATCTCTATTAATCAAAAATTTCAAAAACTAATCAACTATAATGTGAATAAAAATATTAATAATAGTTACTTTTGTATAACACCAAATTTTTTCTTTAGTCTCTGCTTTCTTTGTATAATGATGATATTTGTCTTATGCTTGGGTTTCATATAAAGATTAATTTTGACCCTCATCCATTCATCACTCAATCAAAATATATTTCTCCAGGTACATTTATGCCTTAAATGTCAACAATTAAATTAGGGGAACTAGCAGTGGGTAGAAAGTGTTACCTACTTTTCTTTCTTGAAATCCCTTCCATTTCTGGGAGAAAGAATTAAGATTAAGAAACTAAGGGGAAGGAGTCAAAATTAACATGAGTGTGGATGGGATTTTGTAAAGGGAAAAATCTGCAAGAGTTATTCCAGGGAAGGCAGAATATTTCAAAAATATTGATGAAAGGATGTTTGCTATCCAAAAACAAATAAACACACCTAACCATGCCTAGCTGGTATTTTTATAGATGCATTCACCATCAACATGTAATCAGCAAATGATCAATTTTCATTATCTCATGTATTTATAAGAATATCTGCTTATTCGTTTTTTTGTTAAGATTACATAAGCCTGTAGAAAAGAAAAGTATAAAATGTCACTATACATTTGTAATCAGGTAATCCTGGAAGATAACAGGTAATGCAGAGGAGAGTAGATGATAAAACAGAAGAAATAGAGGAAAATAATTACTAAGAAAAGAGAAAAATTAAATGCTGCTTGCATATAAAACCCCAGAGAAAACATAGATCTACATTTATGGCGGCATGTGGAAAGTAGGTAAGGTGCCCTTGCTTTAAGATTTTTACTAGGAAAATCATATGACTGTCTATATTTCTTATGTTCTTTAAATCCTATCCATTTATATTTGTTTATTCTCATCACTACTTTAGAAGTCCAGTGTGAGTGTGCATTGCATTTGTTTACTAAAAAAATGTAGCATCTGTCACAGTTTGACATGTGATTGCTTTTTATTCCAACATGGAATAAGATAATTCATGATTCATTTAAGTAAGACTATATCTCTGTATATTAAATTTTAGTGACATATTTATTTTGTATAACTTCTATTGTACTTTAATTATCTATTTCTATGTGTCCTACTGTGGTATTTAGAATTTAAAATGAATATGCTCTTAGTCTACCTACCAGTACACAGTTCTTAACATCTCCATTTTGCATTTTATATTCTTGGGATTTTTCAGCTTTATTGAAGTTTGAAATGTTGTGTAGACTTCTTTATTCTAGTGGGATATCTGATTATCCCATTCACGTCATGGGCTTGTGGTAGAAAGCAGGCAATAATTTGTTTGGACAACAGATTCTCAAAATTATTTCTTAGCAAACTAATAAGAATATGTCAAACAAATGAATATATTATTTATTATGAAAATATTTTACTGTGTTTCACAATATGCTTTCAACTTCTTTTGTCATTTGACATTTTGTGAAAGTTAAGGAATATAATTTTAATTATTCATTTTTTTCTTCAACAAATCAATGTACTATTTCCTATAGTCTCAAGGACAAATATGATACGGACTCTGATCTTCACGAATGACACTCACATGAGGAAATAATAATAATAATAATAGTAATAGTTGTAATCACTGTTAGCAGTCTAAAGAAGATACTTTGATAACCTTGCAAGAGTTCTAGGACTCCAAGAATGATTACGAAAGAAGGTGACAGTTGGCAAATGTTATTGATATCTGCTAAGTGAATGACGGAGAAAGAAATGTGTTTTAGCCAGGTGGAATAGCATGTACAAGAGCATCAATTAAAAAAATATTTTGAGACATTTCAATACAGACAGAGAATTTGCATGGTCAGAATTAGACTGGTGTTGAAAATGCAGTAAATGAGAAGAACTGGCAGGAGTGAGAATTTGAAGACTCTTGTATGTTTAAGTGAGGGAGTTAGAATTTGAGAACACTTTGTTGGCTGAATCCTTCATCAAAACGCTGAACCTATTTTTTAAAACAGTCAACTATTAAATAGGTAGAATATTTACATTATGAGTGTCAGATGAAACTTATTCATATGGCTATGCTACTTTTTTAATCAGATAAAGTATATTAAAATTTAAAAGTTATTTTGCTCCCAGTTTGGTCCCCCCACCCCCGCCTTGAGTAGTTTTCTTGAATCTAGGATTAACTAAAGAGTAGTTCATCTGGAGGCATCCTGGGTCCTCAGATGGTTAAGTGTCTGCCTTTGGCTCAGCTCATGAGCTCCGGGTCCTGGGATCCAGCCCCACATTGGGCTTCCTGCTCAGTGGGGAGTCTGCTTATCCCTCTCTCTCTGCCTCTTCCCCTGCTGTGCTCTCTCTCTTTTTGTCTATCTCTCACAGATGAATAAATGAAATCTTAAAAAAAAAAAAAAAATTCATCTGGACCCGGACTTCAGACTAACCCCTCTCAACATTTTTAGAGGGAAACACTATTTTTTTTTTCATTTTGAAGACTATTAGTTTGCTTTGATCTCTTAACACTTAATTTGAACAACAAAGTTGCTATTCTACATATTTTAATCAAATTGTCACAGTCAAATTATTTCTTCTCTCATGAAAGCTAGCGAAGTTCCATTGCAGTGTGTTTAAATGACTCAAATATATGAATAAGATAAATATTCATGAAAAGTATAGGAGCCAACATGAAGAAACTATATAAAATATCTCAATTTACTAGTCATTAGAATTTTAATATTTTTATTATAGAAAGAATATTAGCATGTGTTGCATTGACATTTTGCTTTGACTTTCTCAAATCATCTTGGTTTTAGTACCTAACATGCTGCCCAGTAATCTTGTGGACTAATAAGGATGATAGATTTTAGCACAGCTTTCAGTATAAAAATAATGTTGCCATCTACTCTAATTAAGATGTCCTATATTGGGTAAGAGGATAGAAATTGCCTTGTTTAAAGCAAAACAAAACAAAACAAAACAAAACGACAACCTGTTCTAAAATTTCCTTCCCTTCCCATTAGTAGAAAAATACAGGTATGATTAGGTTTTTATGTTCATAATGAAATTAGAGATAATGTAGAAAAATAAAATTATGCATTAAAAATAATTGGAAACAAAAAAAGAGAATGTGCAGTTCTTCTCACACAGAAATGTTTAGATCAATTGTTTAGAACCTAATTTAATTATCTTATAAAATGAGTCAAGTGGGATACCAAGTTTTAATCTAATGCTGAGCAAGGCCTTTAGAGTTGCTATTATACAATTGTTTTGACTTTTATTTCCCTGAGATGGAAACTGTCTCTGACCCTGATACAATCCCTTGTTATTGGATCATTTTGAATATAATTCCACTTCTTTCTTTATCCATTACATTCATCATATTCTCGGCTAATATGATGATATTGAACATATGGGGGTCTAGATGAAAGAAATAAATATGCATCATATTTTATCTGATATTATAAAAAGGAATCTCTGAGCCTTTCTCCAGCTATATTAATGTTTACAAGTTAGCAACAGCATGCAGTTTCATTGGATTATTACAAAAAAATTTCTAAGTTGATTGCCCGGGACCTGGTTGGCCTTGTCCCAGGTATGCACTGAAATGAAAATTTTTACCAAATGCACTGAAAGAGAATTTTTACCATCTCAGAAGCAAGGGAAGTCTTCAGAAGATTTCCAGCTGATCTCACTGAAATCTTAAAGACACAGTAGCAAAATACTCATAATTAGTTTGAACATTTTGATTCTGAATATCTTTGGTTAGCAGCACAGTATCTCTTACACAATGATGTACAGCCTGATTTTCAATCCATTCATATACTGCAATCCACATAACTACACTATTGCTTCACTGTGCCATTTTTTCCTAAAACTTGTCTTCTGTATGAGCACTTTCCTTCAATGCCCAAAGCTTAATTAGGCACAGATTACTTCTTGCCTATTGTTTTGGCTTCATTATTATTAGAATTTTTCTTTTTCTTCTGTACTCATTCTTAGTCTTGCCCTCAGTTTCTTTTGTAACTCATCTGTTTTAATAAGCTTACCTCTATCCCATGGCTTTTCTTGCCTTAATATATAATAACATTAGGCTATCTATAGCCAGATAAAGACCAGACTCTTTGCTTTAATACCATGTGTTCAACGGCTTTGGGCTACGTATTGACAGGGAGAAGACTGTAGATCTTGAAGTTCAAAGCAATTGAGTGAAATAATGTAAAAATGACTTATTGCTTTGACCCTGACTCATCAAACAGCTGAAGAGGGTATTAGAAGAATTAAAATTGATGAGCATTTTCTTGTTTCCCTGTGAAGATACCTGAAAAGTCCCCAACTGTTATGTATTACAAGCAAAATCTTCAATGCTAAGTTTCTGGCTGCTTAGCGGGAGGCTGAATGTTTAATAGTGAGGTTAAGGATAAGTTAAAGAATTTTTGTGATGGTTGACATCTGTGAAGTCCTATGGGTCACTATATTCTTTAAATCGAACATCCATACAGCCATTGGTGAAGTTTCACTCCCTTGGGGGTAACTCAGAAGTGACTGTAAGAACGTCTCATATATCATTTATACCAAGTCTGAAGCCTCAGGAGGTTCTGTTGGTCCACATTCTTGTCCCAGAGATCAGATCCAGGTGAGTCAGTCACCGCACTGACACCCTGACCTGACCCAACCCTCTCAGCAGCTCCCTTGTCACCCAGCCTACACATGGCTGGAAAAAATTAGAGAGAACACTGACCATAGTGACCTGGCAGGAGTGCTGTGGGGCAAAGGCCATACTAAAATACCACTGCAACTGCAAGATACGAATAAATTAGAAAAGGTTCAAAGGACAGACACAAAAATGATGAAGCACTTTAAAAACAGACTTAATGTAGAAAGACTAAAGGGATTTAAATTATTTAGCCTTGAGGAGTGAAGGCTGAGGATAAACAGAATAATAATCTTCAAGTAGTGTGAAGCAACTGTTCTTCCTTTAGCTCCATTGCAATCAAGAGTATATAATTTAACATCAGCGATAAATTAGAAAGTCTAAGATTTCCTCCCTCGGAAAGAAGTACCTGACTACTACAGACACTTGAAATGTGATCTTTTGTAATATCTGGCAAACTGAATGAAAATATTATCCCCATTGGTCTATCCCAGTAACATACTCTGGAAGTTGAAACAGGTGAAGTCTGATTCTCCAAAGCTTATGTGCATGATTACACTGGGAAGCACAGATTTCCAAAACCCTGGCCTCATCACAAGTGTATGCAAAATGCCAGGGTGCATGAATTTACAAATCTTAAGATTAATTATGCAGTTAGAAAAATGGACCAAGCCGGAAGCAGTAATCAGATGACTTTTTTTTTTTAAGATTTTATTTATTTATTTGACAGAGAGAGATCACAAGTAGGTAGAGAAGCAGGCAGAGAGAGAGAGAAACAGGCTCCCTGCCAAGCAGAGAGCCTGACGTGGGGCTCGACTCCAGGACCCTGAGATCATGACCTGAGCCGAAGGCAGAGGCTTAACACACTGAGCCACCCAGGCACCCCCAGATGACTATTTTTAACTGGTTATTAAAGATACATTAAAATATTTTGAAAATACAAAATGAATTTTTAAAAAAATTACCATGATTAGTATTTTTAGTTACATAAAAACATACTTGGGCTCTAAGTTATTTAAATGTGTAGAACGCTAATGAAGCAACATCTGAAGTGCAGGTGAGACCTACAATCTGCTCTCATTTGGGGGAACATATGCTTTAGGGTGGACCAGTGTTATCAAGGCTAACGGCTCCTTGTTATTGCTCTTTGTTCCAGCTTTGCTTTTCACTCCTAACTTGTAGGACAGCTTAAATGGTTGACTTGTTTAAAGTGCTTAATTACTCATGTGGTGGCTATTACCAATACAAACTGTCTACAGGATACACAGACAGCTATTGTGTCCCAGCTGATGTTACAATACTAAATGGGACTTGATTACTGTACATTGCTTTTCAATGCTGTTAATTTGCATGTTTGAATAAGTCTGTTGGGACTCCATTTTGCAGCTATTGCTTCGTGTACGCTGCTTGGGATCGCTTTGGGAAACCGTATGTGATTGGCTTTTTCTATTCATCAGAATAGAGGGTTTGGAGCTGCTGACACCATGGCCATTATGCATTGCACCTATGGGTTTTGTGGCCCATTACATATTGGATTGCTGCACTTGCTTTTTCTTTTTCTCTCTTTTTTCCCTTTAGTGCTTCCCTTTAGCCCTTAAGAATACTGAATATTCTTAAATGTGGAAACCACCATGAATATATGATTGTTAATTGGGAAGCACAGAAGGAATGAAAGTAAAAAAAAAATTAAAATATTCATCGAGTGGGTTGATAGATTTCTAGGATTGATTTCATAAACATTAATGGAAATGAATGTCTCTTTTTTTAAAAAGTAAGTAAGCAAATGATTTGGGTTGTTTCAACACAAGGACTATTCAGTCCATTTAGACTCAATAAGAATTTGATAAGTTAGTCCCTGCAAGAAATATTTTTAACTTTGTGTCATTTGTTGGTCAATTAAACAAAAAATTAGAAGTTTGTCAACACCCAAACTCATTTCAAATATAAAAATCGGTATGCATTGGGGTGCCTGGGTGGCTCAGTGGGTTAAGCCACTGCCTTCGGCTCGGGTCATGATCTCAGGGTCCTGGGATCGAGTCCCGCGTTGGGCTCTCTGTTCAGCAGGGAGCCTGCTTCCATCTCTCTCTCTCTCTCTCTGCCTGCCTCTCCATCTACTTGTGATCTCTCTCTATCAAATAAATAAATAAAATCTTTAAAAAAAAATCGGTATGCATTTAATGTGGCATGATGTACCAGGTAAAACCAGCTTCTAGCATTTTCTGTGCTAAAGAACTTGCCTGGTTCTCACACATATGTGAGAGATTTGAGAATGCTTGTGAACAAATAGCTTGATACCTTGCACATCGATCAACAATAAATAATCTTTTAATTTTTTCCTAGATATTTTTCAATTGGACCTGCTTTGATTTTTCTGTCAGAATGATAATGGAAAGATGATTTCAACTTCTGTGAAATTCTTTCTAGGATTCGGGTGCAAAGCAAGATTGTGTCTGGGTTTATTGGGAAAGAGTTAGATTGGTGTTTCAGGTGGCAAAATAGGGAGTTCAGCACTCATAATTCATGATTTCATTTCTCTGTTCTTGAACCTGTAAAAATATTGCTTTTGACTTTTTTATTTTTTTTTTTTTACTTTGTTATTAGTCATTACCATTTAAGTTTGAGAGAACAATAATTATGGGCTTTGGGAGTTTGTTGGAGAAGAGAGGAAGAGTAAGTTGCCTGAGAAAATATCAATATTTATGCATAAAAATCTTAAATAATTCAATAGCTAATAGGGAGTTCGAGAGGATGACTTGACCTGAGTTGAAAGATCTCTGTAGGACCATTCGGGTTGACCCTTTCTGCTTGTCTTGTGGGATTTATCAGGATTGAAGCCATGACCTAAAGGAATGCTTTGTACTTTCAGTGTTATGTGTATTTGGCCAGATACAGCAATCACAAAAATTAATAATGAACTGTAGTATACAATAGCAAAATGAATGAAACTTAGGTCAGCTGACTAAGAAATCAGTTATTTGCTCTGAAAATATTTATATTAGGAGAGAAGAAACAATGATAGAAATTGGAACACTTCTTTAATTAGAGAGATTTTTAGGGTAGTAATCTCACACACATACTCCCACACACATACATCTCATACTGTATCTGATTACATTTTCAAGCAATGGTTTTTAATTGTAATCATATATATAGATAGGTATATATTAAAGTAGAGGTTTCTAGGGGCAGCCACCAGAAATAACTCATTTGTTGTTGCGTAAGACATAAAAATCTATATTTCTTCAGAACTGTTGAACTTTGATGGTCAACCAAGTGGCATTTCCCTAATCTAGAGGACTAGTTTCAGTATAGCTGCATGGTAGGGTTGCTGAATTCAATAATCCCTGCATTTCCTAGATAAACCAGATAGAATTAGGAGGAAAAATGGGAAAAGTAATAACAAAAGCACAAGAAAAGCAGTTTTTGTAGCAGAAATGTAGAAGCTGCATTTCTACCAAGGCCAAATATATGTTGTTTAAGAATACCTCAGATATCAGGAAGTAATCAGACTAAGGCAAGTCAGCCTGGGCTGCAGGGTCAGGCACCCAAGGAAGAGACTGGAAACCATAGCACACGCGAGAATATCTGAAGCAAGACCCATCACTACCAATGTACACAGTGTCTCTGATGATTGCATTGACATCTCACTTTGATTCACTAGGTTGATCAAATAGATTAAAAATTCTGTAAACATAAACACCAATTCTTTTCATACTTGTATGTGTCTATGTATAGCAATGTGGGAAATATGGAAACTGTATATTAGCATCTGGGCATATATTTGAAGAAATGCCTTTTTAAAAAATAAATGAACAACGTTTTTGAGAATATATTCCTAATTTTTTTTCAAAATACTGCTTTTAAAATTTAATCAGATGATAACTATTTTATATTAAAATTTTATAATCAATTTAAAACTAAAAATATTTAGGAACTCAAATAAAACTAAAGTATTTTTTCGTTCTTATTAAAAAACAAATATAAGTCAAAAATTAATGGTAACACATAACTTTGTAAAAATACGTAGCAATATATAGTCAAAATAATAGTTGAGGTATATTATTTTCTCAAAATTTAATATTGTATGTTTTTAAATAATAGATTTTGTTTTTAGAGCAGTTTTAGATTTAAAGAAAAGTTTGAGTAGTAAGAACAAAGTCCTAATATACCTCCTCTTCCACTGCCTATAATTTCCCTTATTTTCAGTGTTTTGCCCTAGTATAATTTATAATTTACAATTGATTAATATTGTTTGACTATTATAAACTGAAGTCCATGGTTTAAGTGAGCATTCACTCTTGTGTTGTACATTCTATAGGTTTTGATGTGTAATAATGCATTTTTACCTTTTAAGTTTTGATGTATTTCCTCGCTGGAGGAAATCTGAAAAGAAGTAAAATCAGGAAGTACTCTCAGGGATGAAATTTTTTGAATTATTGGAGAAATGTTTATCTCACTATGTATACTGAAAAGCCAAACTATCCATTATACTGTTCAAATTCTTATAGAATGACCTCTCAATTATTAAAAAAAGTCACTCTTTAAAAAAAAAATTTTCATGGTGTTCCATTGAAACATTTGTCTGAGGACCTGTACTTTATTGATCAGTCAAACAAACTAAGTCAAGAAAGTTAATTTTTTCAAAGAAAAGTACATTCTTTTTAACAAGTATGGCAGGAAAAAGATCAGTGTACTGATAACATTAGAAATCACTGTGCTGCTCTTCCTCTCAGCGGCCTGGGGTGACCTCTGAAAATGGTTCGCTATTCGCTTGACCCGGAAAACCCTACGAAATCATGCAAGTCAAGAGGTTCAAATCTCCGTGTTCACTTTAAGAACACACGTGAAACTGCCCAGGCCATCAAGGGTATGCATATCCGAAAAGCCACCAAGTATCTGAAAGACGTCACTTTGCAGAAGCAGTGTGTGCCATTCCGTCGCTACAATGGTGGAGTTGGTAGGTGTGCCCAGGCCAAACAATGGGGCTGGACACAAGGTCGGTGGCCCAAGAAGAGTGCTGAATTTTTACTGCACATGCTTAAGAACGCAGAGAGTAATGCTGAACTTAAGGGTTTAGATGTCGATTCTCTGGTCATTGAGCACCTTCAGGTGAACAAAGCCCCCAAGATGCGGCGTAGGACTTACAGGGCTCATGGTCGCATTAACCCATACATGAGCTCTCCCTGCCACATTGAGATGATCCTTACTGAAAAAGAGCAGATTGTTCCTAAACCAGAAGAGGAGGTTGCACAGAAGAAAAAGATATCCCAGAAGAAACTGAAGAAACAAAAACTTATGGCCCGGGAGTAAATTTGCACAGAATAAATGCAAATAAAAAAAAAAAAAAAAGAAATCACTGTGCCGCTTAACCTCATCTATTTCCAAATATATTTAAATAACCAGTATATTTTCTTCAAGATTTATCATAGCAATATGTTAAAATATAATATTTAATTCTGTGGTGTTCAGCATACATTAAAAAGAAGCATCCAAGGAAAATTAATGTTTTCTTTTTTGAGGAAATTAATTTCTGGGACCAGCAAACTACATCAAGAGTTATTCCAAATATTTATTTTGTTTTCACATTATGCTAGGTGCATGAGGTCATCACACACATTCTAATTTTAGGTATAAAACAGGTACCTTGTTACTTACTGGGCATGCCTCACTGAAATTTCTGTTAAGTTAATATTACAGTCTGGTAATTTAGCATTTCATGGGCACTTTCGTTTTAGTTTTCTGCTGAGGCTTCTTGAACAAATCAGTTAGCCCTGAATAATAATTTTATGAAAATGCTTTTCTGAATCCCCCACTGCAATTGTTTTTAAATTTTAGCATTCTTCATTTGCCTTTCACACTAGTACTATGACTCTAGTCATATGAATCAGAGTAAAATTTGAATTAGAATTTCAGATTCAGAGTGATGCATGGTCTTACAAAGAAAGCAGAAATTACATACAAAGTTAGCCTTGCTTGTTCTGTGTAGGGTTTTAGAATCTCACTGGAGAATTCTAGGTCTTCATGCAGACAGCTGACAGTGGGAAGCAAACAGAAATGTTGCACTGGATGTTATGGGACAGAGCAACTACTATCTTAGAGTCTGCCCGCATCTACTTTTAGCTTTGTGCAAGTCACATTTTTTTAGCTTATATATAATTATCATTATAGTTGTAATATCCTATGTATATTGTTGCTTGATTCTTCTGCTTTGGCAAGTATCCTTTACATTCTCTATTATCTTTGTATTTCTTATAATTTATTCTACTTAAGAAATTAAACGAAACAAAACCAAACCCTACAGCTTTGCTGTAGGATTTTGACACAACAGAATCATTTCTCAAATGAACTTCAATGGTTTCTATTTCTCCACTACACAAAGTTAGCTTTTGCTAAATTAGAAAGACAAATATTTTGGATGATTCTGAACTATTTGTAGAAATATTAACACGCACTCACAAAAATGCAATCATGGATGTTATCAAGACTGTTGATTCTATGTGTAGTTGTCAGCTGTGTAATGGAATTACCATTGATTGGATACAATTTCAACAGATTACACAATATTCTTCACTATAGACAACTTTTCTAGTAAACAAGGCAATACAAAAATGTTTAAGATGAATTATTCACTCTTTAGTATCTCTATGTACTCAGTGTGAAGCAAAGTGAATTATGTAGTAGGTGGCATTGCCAATAACATAGTCTGTCAGAGAGGAGCACTAAGAATATGACAAATAGGTTATGTTGCATAATCGGTTTAAATGTTGAAACCAGTTCTTTTAGTACCTAACGTATATGTTGAAAATAATGTAGGAAATTTCTAAACAGAACTGGTTATATTTAAAACAATATCAAAATAATCTGAGGGCTAAGTTGCTTATTTTTCAGATATTTACATTAGTGGGAAAGTTGCACTGTTTCTCACACTTCTCCCTCATCTTTATTGTCTTTTTGAAAAATCTCTTTCAGTAGTCCCTCCAAAAACAGAGAAGTCTATGACAAAGCAATTAAAAGAATATGTAACGTATAGTTCACATTGGTGCAACTCTTTCCTGTTAACAATTCAAAAGAAAATGTGATATAGAGCCACTGAGGTGGGCTGGTGGATAACTTCAAGTGAACCATTATTTGACCTTTCTTCAGAAAAGAAAAATTATCACATAGAACATCATAATTATTAGATAATACTGGTAATATAAAGTGGTAAAATTGGAAATGCATGCATTAAAGACATAAGTGTCAGTCCGATATATTGATAACACAGATAAATAGATGATAATACATGTAAAATGGCTGGTTATCTTAAATGTATATTGGTGTGATTTTTATATTACAAAAACAGTCCTGTCCTTGATACCGTCTTGACCCTTTCCCTGCTTAGAATTCCTATGTGTCTGCAATAGCATTCATTTTATCTTTTTTTTTTTTTTTTTAATTTCATTTACATGAGCTCTCTTGCATTCCTGAAGTAAGTGAAGAGGGGGAAAGAATAGAACCCAGATGTATGTTTGCAGATGGAATACTTGTGAGAAGCTATGATTTGGTTTTACTCTAAAATCTAAGTTTATTTTGAATGATTGACATTTGTATATATATATATGTTCTCTCTTCAAGTTCCTTACCCTCAGGCATTGCCCATAGTCTCAGAAGCAGCTAAAACCCTGACAGAAATACTGATTCTTTTTTTTATAAAAATATTTTGTGATTAATAAGCTATACTTACTGTTGAAGTCCTTGTTGTAGGGATCTGATGTATATTCTGCCTCAAATATAGGCAATATTTATATGTATCTCTGTTTCTCTCACATTCATGTATATGCATACATATTAGTTTTGTGTATAAGGATATTAAGTTGTTGAGATAAAGAAATGCCACTAGAAATATGGCATATATAAGATTCAAAATTATTATAGATTAGTAATGTCTAATGTCTTTATATTAGATGGGTACAAAAGGTGTTTCAAGTAAAAAAAAGCTCAAATTAACGAACGTTCAACATGATTTTAAGCAGTCCTTTGAGAAGTTGATAGCGCATTCAACCTGTTGTTTGGTTTAGTTGATAAAAAGAAAGTAGATTGACATTTTTTGTTTGTTTGTTAGTTCATTCAATTGACTGAATCAACTCATTGTTTACATCATAACTCATTGTTTACATCATATTGATGAAACAATGAGTCACATTGATGCCATTAATCAACCATGAAATAATGCATTCTCTATACACAGTGGCTCTGGGAATGGAGTGATCATCAACTCACCGGATCAATTGCATGTCAAATGAATATGACAAGACTGCTGAATGTATTAGATGGCTTATACTATCCCTGATTATTCCAGTTTTATAGATAATGTTAGAAGGAAAAATCATGGTAGGAAAAGATGACAGAGCTAATTCTCATATTAAAACACTGAAAATGATTATAATAGTTTCTTCTCATACCTAATTAGTTACATAAAATAGAAACAGTAACAGAAAGTTGTAATACTGAATTTTTTTTGGCATGTACACAGAAGTAAACTGGATGGAATGGGATTAAGCAAGAAATCATATATGATGCAGAATTTCATGTCCATGTGAATTTGGATAACTAATTTCACCTCTTTAGCCTTAGTTTCTCTGTGTAAGGAAAAACATAATAGAGCAAGAAACTTCCCTCCCATGGCTATTTTGATGATTCAATTAATTAAAGTATATGAAATCACTTAATTAATTGTAAAGCAGAGTGTTAATGTGATGATGATGATGATGTCTGGTTAAATTGATACTGATATCGCTCTATAGTCCTATTGAAAAGAGTGAGTGCTTAATATAGAGACTTGTAAAAGCTCAGAAAACTGCAATGGTGGATGAAATGAGAAAAGCTATGGTAGAAAGTTGTTGTGTGTTCGAAACAATGTTGGAGAAACTGCTTAACAATAAAGGTGCCATAATCTATTAGGTAAATTAGCCCAATAAAGGATTCAGATACAATGAAATTAGTGGGATTTTATGGAAATTAAGAATTCAGACCACTAAAACGTCTGAGCATTCATAAACATGACTTCTTTGTAGTTTCACATTTCGTGATGAAGATATGAAAAGCTTCATTTGAAAAAAAAATCTGTTTTCCTTTAATGTAGAAGTATATTTGAATATATCCATAGAAATACGTACCTATTTTTGCCTCTTCTAGTCTTTTCTTTTTCATAAATGCAATTTTACTTTTCATTTGTTGTCTATTCAGATAAATGCCAGTTATATTTCATCTTCTCCCAAATGAAAGGCATGTTTTTGATTTCAGAGCATAGTGTCCTTTTATTTTTATTATTTATTAATCATCTTCATTGCAAAGTAGTATCATGTCATTAGATATTTTATTTCATATACAAGTGCATCTAGCCACTGGAATCTGTGAACACTGAACATCACTTAAGATCCTATATGGGGGGTAGGGTGCCTGGGTGGCTCAGTTGGTTAAGCATCTACCTTCAGCTCAGGTCATGCTCCCAGGGTCCTGGGATGGAGCTCTGTGTCAGACTCCCTGCTCAACAATAAGTCTGCTTCTCCTTTTTCCTCTGCTTCTCCTCCCTCTGCTACTCTGCTACCCACCACCACCCACGGCTCATCCTCTCTTTCTCTCTCTCAAATAAATAAATAAATTCTTTAAAAAAAAATCCTATATGAATCAAGAGAATGAAATAAAAGTAAAAGATTATTGAGAAAATCAGAGGAACCTGGAGGATGATATAGTTGTCAAAGCTACATCCCTTGAAAGCCCTAGTTACCACCCTCATTGAATTTACATAATGTAGTGGGAGATACACATATTAATTTTATTCTTCATTTGAATAAAAAACTTGAAGAGTATACAGAGTCAGAGAGTCTGTATATAAAATAGTAACATCATATGATTAGTTAGCTGAAATATGAAAATTATATGTATCTTGGTGATGATAAGGAAAAGTGGGTTCTTTTATAGGTTGAACATAGGAATTTAAATTTCAGGAAAAGTAAACTTTTCAGGAGGGCAATTTGGCACCGTGTACCTGAAGCTTTAAAAATGTTTTCCTTCGATTCAGCTGTGTACTTTTAGGAATTTATCATAATAAAATGATCAAGAAAACGTAGAAAGATTTTATAGATAGGTAGGTAGGTAAGTAGCTACGTAGATAGGAATAGATAGGTAGATGTTATTTGAAGCTTTATATCTGAGCAAAAATTTTGGAAACAATAAAAATGTCCAATAATAGGGACCAGTTCAATAAATTATTATATCCATAAATGAAATGCAACCATGCAGCATTTAATATGTGTGTTTGTGTATATGTTGTGGGTGTGCGAGGCAGTGTAGGTTATAGAGAGAAAGAGGGACAGATATTCATGGTATTTTTCAAGTGAAGAAAGTACATTAAAAGTATATATTATAATTAATTTTCATTTTATAAATCATCATTATAATTATCTGAGTTTACTGGCTACACTAAGCTTTTCAAAAAATGGTTCCTGCTAATTTACTACATTGAAATGTTTATTAACTATTGATAATTTAATGTTTAAAAATCATCCATAATTCTGTCATTGTGAGATAACCAGTTTTAATATTTTGGTGCTTAATTTTGCATGTATTTACTAGGTGTATGAAAATATATAGGTAATATCCAATTTATTCACATTTTGCAGCTGATACTCTATATTAAAAGTGATTCTGTTTTCAAATACCAGCATAACTCGATGTGAATATCAGACTTTAAATACAAACAGAAATGCAAATGTCAGGATCCTTGTACTTTAAAAAGCAGGTGGTGTTTATTACCTCGTGCTTTTTAAACGTCTTTCTATCTTTACTAACAACAAGGTGGGTGGAACTGCAAGCTGCTATATATTTAACGCTACTCTTTAACTTTAAAGAGCTTATAATATGTATTTTTTTTCATGACTAATCCCTAAGGTGATTCACTCTCAACTGCATAGAAACATTCAGTCTTCTTTTGAAGAGAAAAAAAAGCTGCTAGTTTAATCAAGATTATATTGTTGGCAGGGAACCAAAAGCCAAAAACAGATTTTTGTTTTATTTTCAAAAGAAGACATTGGCAGGATGACAATTTAACAAGTATGCAGCTGGAGGTGTAGTAACACCACCTTTAAAGACTGTCTTCATGGAGCAATTGACTTAACTAGTTTAATTCAAACCATTTAGATAAGGGAAGCAGCTATAGTCAGATAAGGAAATATTATTTAAATGATTATTCGTTAGGTTATATTGATAAAATAGCTGTTAGATGCTATGTAACTTACATAATCAGCTGTATTTAGACATGTAACCTTTGAACACATTTTCTCAACATTAGGGCTATTGGCATTTTGGACCAGATACTTTACTGTTGGGAGTATGGGCCTGTCCTGTGCGTTGTAAAATGTTTAGCAGCATTTTTGGCCTTTACCTGCATTGCCCTAGTTGTGATAACCAAAAATGTCTCCAAATACTGGCAAATGTCCCCATCAAGGGGGCAAAATCACCCTCAGGTAAGAACCACTGCCTTGGAATGTATCATGAAATCCTATTTTTATCCTTCTATGGGACTATCAAATAAGAAGCAATCAGTGACTTTTCTGTATTTAAGACAGAAATATCCTATCCACAGTCTTTGGAAAGTTAATATGGCACTAGACCTTAGATGTCCCTATCTAGCACAAAAGATCTTTGCCAGGGCACAAAGGCAAAGGTTCTGTGTTGATGCTTTGTCTAAACTCCAAGCTCTCATCTAAGTATTTCTTCAGGCTCTTTCCTCTCTGCCTTAGTAGTAGTTACCTTTGGAGTAGTCCTTGTTTCTGGACAAAACCTGGATATGTAGGATCCTCAGAATTGATATATAACATCATCTCAAATTAACATGATTACTAATAACATAGGATTTAACTAACTGTCCACATACAATTCAATGGATTCATTAGCATCTTTATGAACAATGTCTTTCTGGTTTTTTTCCATATTTATTTAACTTTTTTGTCTATATTTTCTCAAAATATCACCTTCAGCTTTACCTGCATGTCACACTTTTCATGCTTTTGACATGAAAATCCTCTCTAATCCCGCTACTGAAAATAATGTGAAAATACATTTGTTGGAAATAAAAAAAAAAATCCAATAGTCTATCCCACTACACCAAATAACTACTCTTTATACATTGGTTGTTTTGCATAGGTAAGATGATTTTCATCACTCATTTACTTGATAAATATGTTCATTGATGCCTAGTATTTGTCAAGCATTGTCATAAGTACAAAGTGCTGAACAATACTTCTCTGTGCTTGAGAACCTGCAATGAGAAGACAGAAAATAAGGAAGAAAATAATGCTTATAGTGATAATAGATATCAATAACCATAGGATGTTATATGTGAGCATTTGAGAGGGACAATTCAGATAGTACTGAAAATTTCTTAGATGAATACACTTTCCCTTTCTTTATAACTCTGTATTCAAATTTGAATCCTCAAACATAGAAACAACAAATTAATTTCTTCCCCACATTCTGGACTTCATACACACTACAGAAGACTAACTCACAACTCACTCTTTCTCGGGAGAGTTTTATTCATTTAAGTGAGTTAAATCTCACTTTTCCTGTTTTTGTGTTTGTTTTTTGCTTTTTTGGGGGGGTGGTTGTTAATGTATGTATAATTTTCAAGAGATATTTCAACAAAGGAATATATTTTCTTCTTAGGAAATACTGCCTCTCCAATGGAATAGTCAGTGTTGCATTATCATTAGTCTTTTATGACATCCATTAAGGTTCTTTTGTGAAAACTATTTCCTGGGCAATTGTAATAAGTATTTTTTTATTCAGTCAGGTTGCTTGCCTGGGATTTTTCCAAACCATGGTACCTGGTCTAAGAACAGCACTAACTCCACACAGAATTGTTAGAATAATAGATAATCAGACTGAGAAAAAGGTATTTTGGAAAGACATGTATAGTAATAAGAACCTCTATAGATCAAGGAAGTAATGTTTTTCAATTTTTGCTGCTGTGTATCATCTCATTTTTAATTAACAAAGCTAAAACTTACAGATCTTAAAATACGTCAGAGAAATTGAGTATCTGTACCAAGTGTCTCAAATCCACCTCAACAATACAATGCAAACTGTCTTTTCTATCTTATAATATGTTGTGGTACTTTGGGGGATAAGAGCACAGCTAAAATTTAAATTCCTATTTTTCACAGTTGGTGTTTTTATTTTATTAGATTCATGTGGTCTTATTTTTTTTTGTTTTGTTATTCTTTTGTGCATTGTTGTTGAATATTGCTGAGGATCATTTAGAGCTATACTTTGGCATCAAGATAGTAAGAATGCCTGGTCCCAGAGAGAGATAACAAATTTGGATTGTCAAATGCTACATATATTAGTATACCGAAGATCTATAAAAATAAAAATAGTATCATATGATGAGCCCTCAGAGGAAAACATCAAAGGGGCCTTGAAACAATCTATAGAATCATGTCGGTTTGTTTTATATGTATGTCTAGATAGTGAGAAGATGTGAATTTATTCCAGTAAAAAGAAATTTATGAAATCTTTGTAGAAAGCTTTCTCTTAGAAGCAAGACTTCAGGCTTTACTTTGAGGATTTAGAGTCTTTTTTTTTTTTTTAAAGATTTTATTTATTTATTTGAGAGAGAGACAGTGAGAGAGAGCATGAGCGAGGAGAAGGTCAGAGAGCGAAGCAGACTCCCCATGGAGCTGGGAGCCTGATGTGGGACTCGATCCCAAGACTCCAGGATCACGCCCTGAGCCGAAGGCAGTCGTCCAACCAACTGCGCCACCCAGGCGTCCCGAGGATTTAGAGTCTTAAGAGAAATTTAATCTTCCAGATTTTTCAAATCAGACTAGATTTTTTGTTGACTATCTTACCCCTAAAACTCCAAGAAAGCCTTAACTTCTGGAAGCTAAAACTCATATTTTATAGTTTTTTTTCCGCAATTAAGAAATTTCCTTATTGTAAGTCTGATATGATATTGTATTTGATTTGGTGTTCTGATGATACACAGCTACAATTTTTACTCTTTTTCAAGTCTGTGCTAGTTTGGCTTCCACCTGATAATTCCTCACTTGATAATGATTAGAAAACAGGAAACAGTCTTATAAGTAGGAGAAGAAATTTAAGTGAGGATATGCAGGAACTTCCAAAACCATGCAAACACATAATACTTTTAAAAAGATTTATTGACTTTGAATAGTCCAATTCTCCTTCAGATGTTCTTTTAGTTTATAAAGAGAATTGCAAAATAATCCATAACCAGCTTGAGGGTGTCTGAGAAATCATGAAAAATGGGAGGGACGCCAGAAAGTTGAAACTGATCAGATAGGAAGGTGCATTTCAGAATTGACTGCTAGAAATGTGTTTATAACAAAAAGCAATGCTTCATTTATTAGGGAAAAAGAGTGAGCCCAGCCTCCTCCTATTGTCATATTGCTGAACCAGAGGGAAACTTTGGTGCACAGACTATTTGTAGATCCGACCAATACTTCAACAGGGTGCTACATGATATTCTTTTGAAGGTGAAAATGTGATTACATGAGATAAGCTTGTAAATGAGAATGCATTTTTCACTATGAATTAGTGCCATGTGAGAGGGCTGGTTTATTACCATGTCATAGTACCATACTTGGATTTGTCTCAAGAACTTCATTTATAGCTTGGATGAATACATATAATGTGTGATGATCGAATATGCAAGTAATATGATGTTGTGAAGGAAAGGGAATACATTAGGATGTGAATCAAAAAAGGTCTTGGGGCACCTGGGTGGCTCAGTGGGTTAAGCCTCTGCCTTCGGCTCAGGTCATGATCTCAGGGTCATGGGATCGAGCCCCACATCGGGCTCTCTGCTTGGTGGAGAGCCTGCTTCCTCCTTTCTCTCTGCCTGCCTCTCTGCCTACTTGTGATCTCTGTCTGTCAAATAAATAAATAAAATCTTTAAACAAAAAAAAAAGGTCTTAATAACCTTGTAAATATAAATGTGAAAGAGTAAAAAAGTTCTTTAGCTGTGTGCAGAAGAGTAGTTGTACCAATTCAGGACCGTTGCTGTTGTGGTATTAAAGTTATCTGCACAAATTCTTCTATACTTTTCTATTAAAGTAGGACTTAATCTCTCTCCTCGAGTGCTGGCTTGACTTAACGACTTGCTTCTAATGAGTATAAATCAGCAGTGATGGTATGCCATTTCTGCTACTAGTTTTTTAAAAGAATTGTAGCTTTTGTTTTGGGTGTTGTATCTTGGATCACGTGCTCTGGAGAAAGCCAGCTGCTATGTGATGAGGTAGCCCTAAAGAAAGTCCCACAGAACAAGGAATTAAAGCCACCAGCCAACAGTCAGGGGGAAGCTAACACTTGCCAAAAATCACTGACATCAGTCCAAAACTTATACTGCAGCCTCCTGAGAGACCCTGATACAAAACCACTCAGATAAACCACTACAAGACACCCGACCTTCAGAAGCTGTGTGACATAATAGATGTTTTGTAATTTTATAACCTCATTTATAATGTATATCATTGGTTTTACCTGCTTAATTTTGGGGGCAATTCAATATGCAGTAATAGATTGCTAATATGATAGCTATGTTATCTAGCAGCAGGATGTATGGATTATGAAATGAGCCATGGGCACCTTGAAATTGATGCATCCTTAGACTAATTTAATTTAAACAAAACTACACAGAATGATAGCGATACCTGAGGGTCAAACTGAGAAAGGGAAAGGGCTACGCAAGTAAGTGTAACTGGAAAGAGTTTGGGATATATGGCCTTTAAAGAAAAAGTCAGTAGGCAGAGCAGGATTGTTAATTGTTTTAAAAATTTGAAAGATTAACATGTGAAGAAGCAATGATTTTTTTTCCCAACTTCCATAGCTATATCAATTAGAGATGCTCGTACATATGCTGAATGAGAATGTGTGAACAGCATATCTGGATTAGATAGTTCACAAAATCACTTTCAGAATTTATATGCCATGATGTAATCATGTGTACCTGTGGGTTTTCTTAACTCTGGCTGTACATTAGCAGTATCTATAGAGGGGAAAAAAAATCAAGTGCCCAGGTTGACCGTAGACTTATTGAGGCAAAATATCTGGTGATATGGCCTGGTAGTCCATATTTTTTTAAATTCCACCTTGACTTTACTGTGTAGTTGGAATTAAAGATAATTTATAAATTCATTAATTTTGTGGTTTTATAATTTATAGATGTACTATTTGATACATCTTATCATGGAAATGACAAACCTTCACCATTAAATGTAGTCCTACATATTTAGCTAATAGAAGCTGATAAAGTTGCCTAATTTGAATAAAGTTGTTAGTGTAAGTGCTATATTTTTTAGCATCGAATTCATTAAGAAATGGCCATCTCTGGGGCACCTGGGTGGCTCAGTGGGTTAAAGCCTCTGCCTTTGGCTCAGATCATGATCCCAGGGTCCTGGGATCAAGCCCCACATCGAGCTCTCTGCTCAGCAGGGAGCCTGCTTCCTCCTCTCTCTCTGCCTGCTTCTCTGCCTATTTGTGATCTCCGTCTGTCAAATAAATAAATAAAATCTTTAAAAAAAAAAAAAAAGAAAGAAAGAAATGGCCATCCAAGCAAAGGAATGGTTTTTAGTAGTCTATTTGTTAGCCAGTATAAAAATAAATTCAGAAGCTAGGCCAGGATAACAATAATAATAAAAATGATAGCAAATTTTTATTGAGCAGTTACTATGTGATCAACATTGTACCAGGAATTGAATATGTAATTACTTATCTAATTATACAATAGTCCTGTAAGTTAGATATTCTTATTAGGTTCTTTATTCTATTCACTATATGTCACATAATGATGTATATTGATATACTGTTATATTCATTATTATATTTATTGCATTTATATTATATTTCTTCTAGTAGTAAATTCATTTATAATATACATAGACATCATATGCGTATACATATATTGTATACATATACATATATTATATATACATATATAATATTCATTTATAATATAATATTCATTTATAATATACAAACCATATGTTTATATATACATATTTAAATAGATACATCTATTTGCAAAGAAGTCATATTAGGACATTTGTGCGAGGGCATTCAAACAGTGATTGGGTGAGCAGCTTCTTGGATCCAGGCTTTCCAGCCCTCAGAGCTCTCACTCTTAGCCATTATATTTGATTATTCATAAGTGACAAGGCAATATTTTTCATGTAAAAATTTCCTTTTTTTCTTCATCCCATCTGCCAAAGACAAGTCTGTATTTGTCCAGTAATTTTCTCTGCACGTTTACTTTCTGAGGAAGGTCTACTTATTGCTAAGAGAGCAGCTGGGTCAATTTAAGGAACAAAGGCATGGAAAGGGGCGTGGGAAGCAAAGACGGGACCAGGACTCCATGTCTGGAAAGTGAGCCTCCTGAGTAGCTTTGGGGTGTAAAGTTCTTGGAAGAAAGAGAAGAGCTGTTACAGAGTGTTCCTGGAAATTATAAATGAAGTCCTCTTTAAAGAAATAATTCAAGTATATATACTCTGTATCCAGGTGATTTTACATCTTTCTCTTTCTCTCTCTCCCTTTGCTGGGAGTAAACTTCTTGACAATGCCTTGTTCATCTTTCACTCTGCCAAAGACTCAAGAGAATGTTTATCAGCTGGGGCCTTAATTCAGGTTGCCAATGTGTTTAGAACATTATAGTGATCACTGGATCACTGAATCTTTAAAGATTTTAGGGTTACTGCCTAGACAAGGTGGAGAAAACAAGTAAAGAAAATCATACACACTTTGGTTAGAGGAAACAAGGAATGAAAGATTCCCGTTTAGCATATCATTATCATATTAATGCCATTTTCAGTAGCAGTTAAGTCCCTAATTTCAAAGTGTGAAAATTCAATTTTTAATGGATTGCACTTCAGTATAAAAACTAATTTTTAGTTTTGCCCTTTCTTACATGAAAGAAAAAAACAAAAAACAAAAACTTTAACCCTAATTTTAAAGTTTAGGATTGAAGTCAGTTCTTTCATAGGAGTTCATTATTCATTAACTTGTGAACACAGTATTGTTATTGTTATTTGATTATCATACATTTATATAGCACTTTTTATTCATAGACTAAATTAGCACGTATTTTACAAGTATTTATTAGGCATCCTGAGAATTGAATGAGTCACTTTAAGTTGCAAAGAATAAACCAGAAGCATTTATTGCTATTGTATCATTGGATGGTAGAGCTATTCTTATTATCATGAATAGTAATGATTCATAGAGCATTACACATTATTCCATCTCAAAATAAGATCTTATAATCATGTATAATCATCAAGATATAGTCAATGGCTCTTTATAAACAGCTTTAGAAATAGCTGTGCCTAGAAGATTCATTTGTAGTTTATGTGACTGGCAGAATTCCTGAAATACAAGCCACATTACTTGTAGGGATTGGTGACAGGCTCCAGCAAACTGAATACACAGGATCTGATGGTCAATTCCAATTCTACTTAGGTTGTGTAGATATGGATATAAAGCGATGTCAGGTCATTGTGGCTGACACGAAGCATAAAAAGCAGAGACTTCAAGGAGTTATTCTCAATTGAAAGGGACATAAAATAATAAGAAAACAATTCTAGGCAAAACAAAATAGTAGCAACAAGGAACGTGAAAGAGGAGAGAAAAGAAAAAAAGAAAGAATAATGATAGAGGGGATAGCCTTAACATGGGGGTGAGGGAGGGGTGGAAAACGTGCCTAAAATTGCCAGTAAGTTAAGATATGAATCTATCCAGTTCTGGATTATTCAGATAAATATGTTAGCGATCACAACCTAAACGTATAATAAATTATGTTTGTTAGTTCATTGCATTCATTAAAAGTACATTAAAACTAAAACAACAGCTAAGACATACACATTTTATAAGACACACATTAGATAGGATGTGAATTTAGAACGTGTGCAGACATGCAAACGGAGGCACATTTTCTCCAGAAAGTCTTAGGTTCATGAAAACATGTCCATATGTTTGGCTTTAAAATGTAGGTCTTTTGGTCTTACAAAGAATATTTGTGTTCCGTCTGGGCATGAGAAATCATGTCTAGAAGATATTACTTACAAACTGGAGTACAAGGATCTTAGGACATTTTATAGTTTTGCAGATATTGTGCTCGCTTCGGCAGCACATATACTATAGTTTTGCAGATATGACACCATAATTAATTTTTTTTGAGTCTAGGATTTTAGGACACTTCAGTTAGCAGGCACAGTGTCCCTACAGCGTCAGACTCTGTTCAGTTGATGTCAAGTTGTTTTTTGTTTTTTTTTTTTGATGCCAAGTTGTTAATGCTCCACTCCCTCTAAGAATTTCTCAAAATGTGATCTTCTAGATCAGAAACATATACCTAGATCTGACAAATCACTTGAAGACATTGATAACGTTTGTCTTACTGTTAAGCTTCCCTCGGCAATTCTAAGGTTCCAACTAGCATGTCAATTGTGTCTTTCTTTTTCCAGACCCCTCCTCCCCCCCTTTTTTTAAAGATTTTATTTATTTATTTGACAAAGAGATACAAAGCACAGGTAGGCAGAGCGGTAGGCAGAGGGAGAGGGAGAAGCAGGCTCTCTGCTGACCAGGGAGCCCGATGTAGGGCTCCATCACAGGACCCTGGGATCATGACCTGAGCTGAAGGCAGATGTTTAATGACTGAGCCACCCAGGCACCCCAGACCCTTCTTTGTTTGGGATCTAGCAAGGAGTAGTTAGGAATGAGTCATGATTCGTTGGGCAACTACACTGTTAATTTAATTGTAACACAGCCTTTCTAAGAGAAAAACAAAATTTTAGCAACGCTATTTTGCTTTTAAATACTGATTAACTAAAACTGGTGATAATGGCTTTTTCTTAAACTGAACTTACCAATATAACATGTGAAAAATTTATCTCATTATAGTACCCCCATTCAGTTTTGTTTGTTGTTGTTGTTTAATCTAGCAGGACGGCACAATTATTTGGCTCACTGCCATTTTTTTAAATTAAGTTTTTAATTTTAATTCTAGTTCAGTTAACATACAATGTTGGGCTAGTTTCAAATGTATGCCATTTTTTTTTTTTAATTTAATTTTCTTCTGGTCCTGTTTCTGTGTAAGTGTTACCTCACCTCTCCTCCTACCCATATGACTCCTCCCAGGAAACCTCTGATCCTATCATTTCTCTCTGTCACAGTATCCTCTTGAGCCTGTTTTAGACACTATCCTAATTTAAAAAAAAAAAAAAAGACAACAACAACAACAAAAAACAAAACCTTCAGAGAGTTAAAATAGTGTTTTGACTAAATATCTGGGTTCCATGGTCTAGCCAAGTTGCCACATAAAATTAACTGTCACAATTTTGTTTCTCACTATTTTGATAATTATGTCTATTTGAATAACTGTGAGTTGAACAATAATATCAAGAGCTGATGGCAGAACTAAATAAACAAACACACATACACACAAAGTTTATCTAGAGCATTGCTTGTAATCCAGTTCAGAGCAGAACTTTTTTTTTTTTTAGTGTTAATAAAATAAAGTGGGAATAATGTGCAGAAACAATAATTACAGAGGTTAAAGAGCATGTTTCAAGCCATAAGCATGAGACAAACATAGTAGTAAGAAGTGAAAATAGGAAAAAATACTGACATTCCAGTTGGCAATTTTCTCAACTATTAAAATAATGGGGTAAAATGAGATAGTCTCAAATTCTTTCCTTTCCTCTCAAGTCTTTGTTCAAATAAATTTTCCTCTTGCCTGTCCTGACTACCTATTTAAAATTTGAACTCATCCTTCCTTCCCCATAGCACTCTTCATTTCCTCCTCCCTGCCAGGCTTTTTCCTCTCTCCCTAGCACTTGTAATCTGTTGACATACTGTGTAAGTCATTTACTTGCATATTGTTTACTGTCTGTCTTCCCTCCATTATGAAGGAAGTTCAAAAAGGGTAGTTATCATTGTGCATTATCTTCTCTGATGGATCCCTTGTGTCTGGAACAGTGTCTGGTACATAAAAGATGCTCAAGAAATATTTGTTGAGAAATATATGACTGTCTGCATTCTCCAAACAATAGCCAGCCAATCATATCATGTCACTTTCTACCTTTCCAGTTGCCAAAATGGAAACTCCATTTTCCCCCATGACTTGCACAGTCATACATGAATCACTTTCACCTTCCTCTGTGTTTCCTTCTCAATCTGCGATTTCCTCCCCAACTAGGCTGACTCTTTCAGCTTTTCACATATGCCAAATTTGCTCTTGCCTGAGGACATTTGTTCTAGCTGGCCCAACTGCCTGGATCCCTTTCCAACTGATCTTTGCCAACATGCCTTTGTTATTTAGATTTTGGCAGAAATGTCACCTTTTTAGCAAAACCTTTTCTGGCTGCCCAATCTAAAAGAGCCATCCTGTTACTTGACATAACTGCATCCTATTTTAATTATTGACATACTATATATCATTAAGTGAACTTTTTTTCAGTTTGTCTGTTTTATTTTCTGTCTCTCTTGTATTAGCATGCCAGCCTATCAAGCACAAGGGTCTAATCTTTTTTTTTTCCTCTCTCTTTTGTGTCCCTAATGTCTTGAGTAGTGTCTGACATATAGTAGGTTCTCAATAAATATTTATTAAATATAATAAGCGATCTGACATATACTCTTTAACACATTGACTTTGTCAATATGGTCTCACTTTTTAATTAACTAGATTAATTAGATAAATTTACATAGAATTTTAAGTGACAGCTCTTTGCTAAGAAATATGGGAATATAAACAAATCTAACTGACATATTACTGGAGGCTGCAACTCCTAAATTCTGGCTGCCCTGATCTGCTCAGAGATATGAAGTATTATACAATCCGATAAACAAAAGATAAAACCATTTATTGGAGTCTGTCTTTTTAATTTGAAAGCAAAAGGAATATAAACCCTATAACATGACAACAGATTTCAAAAGCAGGTTTTATGTTTTCCAGTTTTTCTTCCCACCCATGTTGCCTCCTCATCAGAATTCACCTCCTACTGAGGACCATGATTTTCATATGTCCAGCTATCTAAAATTAAATATCAAAATTTCCAGTCCTCCTTTCTGCATTGTTCAGACTCCCTTCCAATTCAGGACCAGTTATTTTTCAGCTAGAAATGTTGTAAAGATTAGTTACACAAAGTGCCAGTAATCTTACATATCAAAAGTGCTAAACAGAGGTGTGGAATGCTTTTAATATAGGGCAGGATTTGAGGAAAGCTGGTTATACAACACATGTGGATAGTTACATAAATATCGTAAATAAATATCTCAGATAAAAAGAAAAGTCATAGGACAGTGTGAAATGGCACCAATAGAATTGTTATAGTCTTTTTGCATGGGTAGAATACCGGTTGGGGTATTTAGTAAATTTTTGATAAAGCAGGTGCAATCTCAGTTGGTTTTAGAAAATGGGTAGGATTTGTAACAATTCCTCTGGAACAGTAAATGATAAATATTTTCTGAATGCAATGAGATTTAAAGAAAATATATTGAATTGGTTTTGAATGACAGTTGAAGGAATTTGGATATTTGATATATTCAATGAATGAATATGGAATGCTTTTTTAAAAAGGAAGTGACATGAAATTGAATCCACCACAGTTGTGGAAGTTATCTGTTACATAATAGCTGAAATTTGAAAGGTGCATTAATTAATTAAAAATTGAATATAGGTTTGTTTGGGAAAAACTATGGCCCTAAAGACATGCTGGCTTTTATAGAACAAGAAAAGAGAAGAAGAAAAAAAATAGAAAAAAGGGTGATAGGGAAGATGAAAGACTCAAAAGAGCTCCATTTCCAATTCTAACTGACTGGAGACAAGTGTTAGCTAAGTACTTAGGCAAATGAAGCAAATGCCCTCAAAACATAAACAAACCTCATGATTTTCAACAAAAGTCGTATCTTTCTCAATCATTTTTTTATGACACAACTGATAATATTAATATTCATTTACCTTAAGCTTGACTACGCTTTCCATCTCTTGTAATAGAAAACGAATTTCTAATAATTAGACCTACTTACCCATCCTCTTACTGAAGCAAGCAAGCAAACAAACAAAAGAAACCCACTCATTTTACTGTCACAACCAATAATTTAATTTCCTTTCATAATTTTAAAGAACTTCACCATAAGACCTTGGGTGTGTTTTAATAAAGGATGGCCTAACAATTTATCGAAAGTTTTACCAAAGTAAGAGATTGTGATTAACATAAGTTGTTGTTTTCTGAAATTACAGGCACAGTTCACTTATTTCTCTTTGCATCCAAATATGTTACTTTGTTTTGCTTACTCAAGAGAAGTCTGTGTGAACCTCTTAAATTTAGATGCCATGAATGCATATAGAAACATGCCAGATCCATAGAAATATAAAAATAAATGGTAGAAATGTTCATAAGGCTCATAAAAGATAAGAGTTATTTAAAAAATGCACAGCCCTTCACTCCTTCTTAATTAAGAGGCTACCCAGAAAAGCAGGCACAAAGGGATTTCATGGATCTACTTCATTTAGAATTCTAAGAACTAGGACTGGGTGGGAGAATAAGGCTGGAAGTGGCAAAGCTGTAGAGAGTGAGAAAGGTGTACTTGGGAATTACAGATGATTGAAACATTTGTTTTATAAGAACAGGCAAGGACCCCTAACTCGATTGAAACATCTTGAAATGAGCTGACTGACCACACAATGCTGGTGTCATACTCAAGAGAGATTTCTGATACAATTTTCAAAGGACAAAGATTGTTTAGATTGCCTATCAATCCATCTATCAGAGGAAAGAGACTGCTAGGTGACTCAGCTGTTCATTTTGATACCCATCTCCATCCACTCATTCATTCAATAAATACTTATTCAAAGCCTTTGCAGTGTGCTCAACAAAACGTAAAGGAATTAACGTCCTTAGGAGTGGGGTAGAAGACAGTGAACGTTATAAGTAGAATATAATTGATTACTTGTACTAACATTAAAGAAATTAAGCAGGAAGAAAATATAAAACATAAGGAATATGAGGAAATTTGAAATTTTAGATAGGTGGTCAGGGAAATCTCAACTGCAATGGAAATTTTTGTTTTGTTTTGACTTGAAGGAAGTGAAGGAGCAGCTAAGCCATGATCTTTCAAGAAAGTGTGAGAACCATCTGTCTTCCCAGACTTGTCTATAAAAGTGGAATCCTCTGCTTACAAAATAGGCCTGATTTTTTTTTTCTTTTATTTTTCTTCTTTTTTTTTTTTTTTAAAGATTTTTATTTATTTATTTGACAGACAGTTCACAAGTAGGCAGAGAGGCAGACAGAGAGAGAGGAGAAAGCAGGCTCCCCACTGAGCAGAGAGCCCGATGCGGGGCTCGATCTGGGATCATGACCCGAGCCGAAGGCAGAGGCCTTAACCCACTGAGCCACCCAGGTGCCCCAAGGTCTGATTCTTTAATGCGTTTTTGTATCTCAATATGCTATTGCCTGGAATAACTTTCTTGCACTTTACATATACATCTTTCAAAATCTACCAGTTTTTGATAGCCATCAGGTAACAATACAGCTGTCACTTTTGGATTTTAGATTTCTTGAGGTCATAGTCTATTCACTTTTCACCAATGAAAGCATGGAGGCCATGATTTGCACATAAGTATTTGCATATAAACTACTTAAACATGCATGTAGTGTCAACCTTAAACTTCATGTGGTACAGAAAATCACCTAGAAATCTTGGAGGTATTGGAAAAAATTCTGAGAAGCAAAGAAAACACAAAACAAAACAAAAGCAACATGCTATGATTTACCTGAAGCATGCAAGATCAAATACAGACAGTATGGTATAAGTATCAATAACATTGCTTGAGCACCTGCTAGACACTAAGTACTATGAGTTATAGAAGGCAAAGTGGAGAAGATATCATTCTTCCTCATGCTAAGCTCACAGTATGATATAAATAAAAGACACACACAACCAGAATAGATCAAGCAATACAAGGTTAAATGCTGAAATTATGTGCGGAGTAAGGAAACTTGCGAATTCCTTAGGCCATATATGGGTCCCCAGAGCTATTTACTCCCCAAGGCAGTTGAGTAGTTCTTTCTTTGGCTATACAATTTCTTAGACTAGATATTACATTATATTCCTCTCTTGTGTTACGATTTATTAATAACTAAAACCTATCCTTCAGGAAACTTTGACACCTGCATAAACAACTAGACTCTGCTTCATATTTATAGAAGCTAGCTTGAAAGTTTAGGTGTAGCAATAGGAGAACTAGTTATTTTATCTTTTCAGTTAAGTTAATTATATGTATCCTTACCCTTCAAAATATTATTTATTGGCTTCCTCAGCTACAATAGTGTTCCAGAAGTCAATATATCAAATAGTCGTATATCCTGTAACTATTCTTCTCTGATTTAGTTAGAGGCTGCCACATATTGCAATGCTACTTTAGGATAACAGGATGCGGTTCTCTTCCATTAGAAACAAAAGCAATTACTCAAGGAGAGGAACAGTGTCTCCATTCTGCCTCTGTTGTATTATCCAAATTAGAGTTCCACCTTTATGAGACATTGCTGGTCTCAAAATTGCTAGCTTATTGCGGTTGCCCAGTGATTCACCTCATTTCTGAAGTTAAACCTGTTTGATTGTGCTGTAATTGTAATTTATGCACTTTTATGAATTTCAATTATTTCAAGACTATAAGAATACGGTTCAGATGTTGTGAGGAAGGTATCAAACTCTTTATTCTCTGGCGAACTCTAAGAGTTAGAAAAATTCCCTACTCTTTGCCTCCAGCACTGCTTCTGCCACTTAATCTTGGTTGTCAAGTAGTGTATTTTTAGACTTTTGTTTTCAACTGTGTATGCCTGTTCTTAAAACACTTTCATGTTGAAGATTCAGCCTTTGGTCTAGAACCTGAACAAGCATGTACTTACCTGATCCTCTGAGTAGTTCTGTGCCCTTCTTATATGTACTTTGCCATTATAGACTCGTGAAATGCAACTGCTTACTTTTGAAATTGTATCATGTCTTTCTCTGACAATGACTCCTTGAAGGAAGTAACCATGTCTTCCCCTTTGTTCTGTGCAATAGGATGAATAAATGAAGTTTTTGGGTCATCTTTCAGACTGCTTTTTTGCTTTTCACTGTCATTGTGGTCCCCACTCTTTTTGCCTCTCCCAAGTGATGCCATTACTCCCTCTTTTCTGCAGCTTCTCCAAAGCCATCAGTGTCATGAAAGCCTGGTCAGAGCAAGAGTTGGCTTCGGCCATACTTTCTTTTTTATTTTGCATGAATGAAAACAAAATCTACTCTTTGATAAAAAATAAAAATTATGAAGAATATGAGGTTTGTCTTTGAAATGTTATATATCACATTTATCAACCCTTCTACCCTTTTCATTTGTTGAAAAATTTTTAATATGACTCTGTTTTCCCTTGCCATTCCTGCTTTTTTTTTTCCCCACCCAATTTTCCACTTTGCTCTGCTCTGTCTCTTTTCCTTTCACTTTCTTCTTCTCTTTCTCTATTAACATGCTGACCTCAACTGCTCCTTTATAGGCTCTTAGATTTTGTAGAGCACATACAGAAAAATGTAGCCATGTGAATATAGTTCGGCTCTCTAATGTTTATATACCAACAACAGAGTAGACTGTTCTACCGTCCCTCATGCTGGCTCAACCTAAGTAACTAAAATACTCTACTTTCAGAATAGATTTCAGGGTCTTTGTTGGGACTTTTGCCTAGGAACTAGGATCTCTTTATTGTATCCCAGTTGCTGGCATTAGTCATGCTACAAAACAGAAGAATCATAGTAGTGCTATTCAAGCAATTGTTGGCATACTCCTCAAATTCTTGCTACAACATCCTGTCTGCCAATTGTTATGGATATCAATATCAGTACCAATCTGGGTTTCACATACTCCTTTATCTGGAGATTTGGGCAAACTGGCGACACTCCTTGGAAGGAATCTGTGAAAGTATAATAGAAGCCCATTTCCAGCTTCCTCCACTTTCCTGTAAGATCTGCTGACTTCTGTCACCATAAGCCAGAGACACTCTCTCATGATAATAACATATGGTAATTGCATATATTTGAAGTTTTATGTTATTTCAATAAAAGTAATTTACCTGCCCTGGAAGAAATTCCTGATCAAAGCAGGAATGAAAAAGAACAATAAATCTCTTGCTTTGTAGGAATTAAATGTAGGGAGTGGGGAATGAGAGGGCCAGTAGAGTCAGTTCATAATATGCAGTTAGGATATGCCCTTATTATGATATACTACATCCTGGCCAAGTGAAAAAAAAAGTTTACTAACTCAAGGTTCTTTTCATTTACTGTACTCAATAATGGTTAGAACATTTTCCAATAGTGAAGTATATTCTTCATGTTGGAGGTACAACAAAATGAGAAGAGAAAAAGAAAACAACAAGCCAATTGATATTATAAATATATATTTTTTTGTAAACTGCTCACTAGTATGTGACATTACAATAGAGTAAAATGATGTAGTAAATAGTATAAACTGATTTTATTGTAAATGTTATTGAATAACAATGGTAAACAGCATAACTGTATACTTAAGCTTCTAGTTTATACAATATCATGAATATATGCTTATATAAATTTATTAGAAATATCATTGCTTCTGAATCATTTATCAGGCTTTGTATTGTAACTATAATATCATCTCTACAGCATCTTTCCAGCTTTTTTCTCATTTTGTTCTTCTCATTTGTAAAATTTAACTGGTAAAATTATACAAGATATAGTCAATATCTGGGCCCACACCTGGTTTATCAATTCTACTACTACGATAGAGGGATAATTGCATTGCCATGTTCTTTCTTTCTTTTTTATTTTTTTTAAGATTTTATTTATTTATTTCACAGATGGAGCTCACAAGTAGGTAGAGAGGTAGGCAGAGAGAGACGGGGGGAAGTATGCTCCTTGCTGAGCAGAGAGCCTGATGTGGGGCTCGATCCCAGGACCCTGGGACCATGACCTGAGCCAAAGGCAGAGGCTTTAACCCACTGAGCCACCCAGGTGCCGCCATTGCCATATTCTAAAGATTGTATTAAAGTGACATGGTAAGCTTAAACAAAACACTATTAAAGGGAAAAGGTATTTGCTTCTTTGCATTTATTTTATTCATAGAAATTTAAAGAGAAAAGTAACAAATATGGAGAAAGGATGCTTGATAAAATTTAGAATAGAACATTTCCTACCAGGAGCAACAGGGTGTCTCAGTCGGTTAAGCATCTGTATTCAACTCAGGTCGTGATTCTGGGGTCCTGGGATGGAGCCCTGCTTCCCTGCTCAGCAGGCAGCCTGCTTCTCCCCCTGTCCCTACTCCTACCCCCGCTTGCGCTCTCTCTTGCTCACTCTCTCTGTCAAATAAGTGAATAAAATCTAAAAAAAAAAAAAAAAAAAAAAATTCCTACCTGAGATTTTAAAACCTCCTTAAACTTATGATAAAAGTACAGGTACCATTCAGTTCTTTGTTAGCTAATCCTAACTACTCATTCTCTGAATGTTGTCATTTAAGGCAGTTGACTTTTAGAATTTGCTGTCGCATAGAAAAAATGTTAGATGTTGTAAGCTGGAGATTGGATAAAGAAATTCCTAAAAGAAGTAATAGTTCGATGAATTTTCAAAAAGGAAAAAAGAAAGATATATTCAGTAGAAGAAAAGGTTTTAATATTCCCTGACAGACGCTCATAGGCAGAGATATGCATGTATTTCCCTAAGCACTCAAGTTAAAGTGAGAAATGAGACTAATATAGGTAGTCAGAGCTAGATGATAAAAACATCTAGAACTGTAGTCAAGGAGATAGAGGGAACACAAGCAAGGGGAGTGGGAGAGGGAGAAGCAGGCTTCCCCCAAGCAAGGAGCCCTATAGAGGGCTCCATTCCAGGATGCTGGGATCATGACCTGAGCTGAAGGCAGATGCTTACCGACTGACCCATCTGGGTGCCCCCTTGTAGTATTTTTATTAAAATATTTTATTTATTTATTTACTTATCTATTTATTTGACAGAGCACAAACACAAGCAGGGGGAGTGGGTGAGGGACAAGCAGGCTCCCCACTGAACAGAGAGTCTAATGCGGGGCTGGATCCTAGGACCTTGGGATCATGACCTGAGTTGGAGGTAAACACTTAACTGACTGAGTCACCCAGGCACCTCTTCCTTGTAGTATTTTAACCTGAAATTTATTCAAGTAATTTATTGTAGTATTTTGACTTGGAATTTATTGAAGTATTGAAATTTATTGAAGTATTTTAAATTTTTGAAGTACATATTAAGTATACTTATTGTAAATAGTAAGTAATTTATTCAAGTATTTATTGAAATTTATTCAAGGATTATTAAAGTAGTCAATATATAAAAAGGACAGGCTCCCATTGCTATTTTTGGCAGTGCCATTTGGATACCGGAGGGTGGAATAGACTGAGAGGATACATAGACAATTACCTCTGTGTTGTCAGTGGCAGTTCTGGGGCATAGTTCTAGACCTGAGTGGTGGCAATGGAAGCAGGGAGAGATATCTAAAGTACGGGATGTGGAAACCCTGGATAAAAACAAAGGACAAGCGGAGGGTATTTTCCAAAAGATGGACTGAATAACGGATTTTCTAGTTGGCATGCACTGGGCCAGAGAAAACGGGAATAGATGGCTTTGGAGAGAGAAAGAGGTATTATGAATTCGGCTCTGGAGAGTTCAGGTTTCCTAACTGTAATTCTGTAACTGCAAGTTAATTCTCTACTTAAACATTAATTATACAAATACCATATGTTTACAAAATGCTTCCTGCAGCTGCCTCTTAATGTTTGGGGAATACTTCATTTCTCTGCTGGTCTGGCGAAAGGCTGCCTTTTTAGTCTTTAGCAGAAAAAGAACAGCATCTAGACATACTGCTCCCCTAAAAGGATTTCCACTATTGCTCAAAAAATCTTGCTTATGTTGTCATATTCTGCTTTTCTAGAGCGTTAGTGGGTAATAGCACAAGACCTGTATCCAGTTTGACTTGGTTTATAATCCCAATTTTTAGAGCTAGAAACTTTGTGGCCTGGACGATGTCTTACATTTTCTTTACTTCAGTTTGCTCATTCACTGAAATAAACAAAATGAAAAAATAATAAATCCTACCCCATAAAATTGGTTTAATGTATAAAGTGAGTTCTCAACAAATGTTAGGTATTATAAATGTCAATATCTGTGGTTAAAAGTTTATACTCATCCTCTTCCTTAGATTTTGAAATTTAACCATTTAGTGTAGCTTTACACTCATAGATAAGAACATATGACTAGCTTGCTACATTAAGATCATATGAAATCAAATGTTAATTTTTGAGAGTGAATCCTCAGGCATGATTCTAGAGTAAAGATGAGGAGATCCAAACAATAAAGGATGAATGTTGAAGAAGTAAATCCCTATTACCCATGGGGATGGTTACAAGTTTAGGATTTTAAATTTCTAGAAATTCTGCTGAGGCGAATGTAGGGAATAAATTAGTAGATGAAGGTCTGTCTACAAATTTCACAGATGGTTTTTTGCTGCTGGAAAACTACTGTACATCAACCCCGGAGGTAAGATCATTATTTCTAAATCAATAGTTCTCAACCGTGCCCATGCATCAGAATCTGACTCTGATTTCACCAGTCTGAGGTGTGGCTTTGGCATTGAGATTTTAAAATAACCCCAGAGATTCTAATGGCAGCCATCTTTGAGAACAATTGCTCTAATGTGATTATTTCACATTCTTCCCATCTGAATTCCTGTTACAGAGTTTTACAGTGAGTTACAAAAACAGAGAGTACAGGGCTTCAATTTTTTGTTGTTTATATTATTCATTTCACAAATAATAACAGCAAGTATACATTCTGAGTCGAGATAAGTTTATTGTGCTTTACTCAAATTGGAACTGAGAGTTGGAAAGCAACAGAAAAGATCTAAGATATTCCAATCTTATTTTAATTAAAACAAAATTTGTAAATCATTGATATAAATTCCAAATACTAAATAAAATTATCACTTTCTTCATATACCACAAGCTAATGTCATTTGTATTTTACACATTCTTCCAAGTCACACTAAGATCCTTGAGAATTTTCTTTCCTTAAACAACTATCTTAGCTTTCTTGTTTTTCCAGATATTCTAGGATTGTAGTTTTTTATATGTATCAATCTTTAAGTCACGGTCATTAGAATAGATTGACACTGCATAAAGTGTTTATCTCAGGTGGATCTGAAAATTATATTAAACAGAAAAGGAAAAAAAGTGCAGTTTCAAACATAGAAGAATATTATATTGCATACTGTTGAAGCATTTAAAATATCTGGAGTTAATATTATGCAATGTAGTTTGTGAATATATGCCTATGGAATTGTGGAGATAACATAATGTAGGTTCACAAATTTTTACTGATTGGCAACTGTAGATAAAAATCTACTTTAGGCACAGAGGGATAAGGATATGTTAGGATATACTGCCTATTCACAGCTATAAGCTGTGAAGATAAATTATGTGTCCCAAAAACATTGCAATTATTTCTCTTGTTTTATACATTTATACGTCAAAAACTTAGTCCAGAACAGTTTAAGGCATCTGATGTAAGCAGATTAATGCTCTACCCTGGACGCCCCACCCCCACTCCAAGATGTCCACATTCTTGTCTCCAGAATCTATGAATATGTTGTATTACAAAGAAAAGAGCACTTAGCCTGCACATGGAATTAAGGTTGATAATCAGCTGACCTTGAAATGGGGTATTATAGAATTGGATTATCCAATAGTTTTAATGTTATCAATCACAAGGGTCCTTATAGAGTGAATGAGGGAGGCAGGAGAGCCAGAGGCAGAGTGACAAGGGCTGTTGCTGACTCTTGCTGGCTCCAAAAACAGAAGGGAGCTACTTGCCACGGGGTGAGGGTAAGGGCAGACTTTTGAAGCTGCCAGAGCCTTCAGAAAGAATGCTGAACAGCTGACACCTTGTTATTGGCCCAGTGAGACCCATTTTAGACTACTGACCTCTAGAATGGTAAGATAATAAATTTGTGTTGTTTTAAGCCACTAAGTTTGTGCTAATTAGTTACAGCGGCAATAGGAAATTGACACAGATGCTTAGAGTAATTTAGGAAATGTACCTAGATTAAAAAAAAATATTGGAAATATGGAGCAAATATGATACAGAAGGAAAGAAAAGTAAATGAGAATTATGGTGCCAGGAATAAGGTTAACACAGCAATGGTAACTTAAAAATTCTATAAATCAATGCAAAAAAGGGAATATGTTCAACTATGACATTTAAATGCCTATAAGGGAAAAACAAAAGGACAATTCAGGCCATGAATATATGTAATAAAATTGCCATAGACAAGTTTTTCCCACAATGTATTTGGCGAAATGCCAGTTCAGTCAGATGCTTTGTCCAATATTTGTCTCATGATCAATGCTCCATTTTATCTAATGCTGCTTGAAGAATTTTTGATAAGAAATTTTTCAATGTATTTCTACCAAGTTTTCCAAAATTTATTAGACATTTGTCATTAATACTTATTTTGTCATAGAAGCAGTGTTATATTGTAAACTGTATTTTAGGAATATATAAATACTATATTTTAGGTATATAGGAATACTATAGGATAATTAGTAATTTTTAATAATTAGTGCTGTGTTACTCAGATGAAAGAAAGACTATTTCCTGGTGCCATCAGAGGAGTCTTTATCACATAAACTTCAGGGTTGAGGCCTGATGAGATTGGGGCAAGGATGGAGCATAGGGAGTGTTTTTTTTAAAAGCAGAACAGTGTGAGCAGGAATATCAACATTGGAAAGGGCATATGTGTTACAGGGACACTAAATTGACTTGATTAGGGGAATCAAGAGACATATAGAAACCAATGAGTTGGAAAGGAAGTGTGCATATATATCTGGAGGAAATCTGTATATAAAGGTAAGGAATCTGAAAATTATTCTGTTATACAGGGATTGGGAAATTGACGATTTTCAAGCAGAGAAGTAAATTGTCCAAATCCTTGCCTTAAAAAGACTAGCCTGGCATTTTTATACAGGGTGATGGGTTTAGAATTGAAAGAACTTGAGGGTGGGAAAAGTTCTAAACAATCTTTTCAAGGTATGAAATAATAGGCTTTTAACTAGGATACAGGTGGAGGAAATAAATAGCAAATTTGAGAGCTATTATAAAAGAATAAAAATAATCAAGACACTTTTAATTAATTGGATGAAAACCAACAATTAAAGAGGAAGATTTGGCATGAAATTCTTTGTACATAGATACTCTACCACTGAGAGGTGCATGTATGCAACACTTCTTCTCAGGTCCACAAAATGAGCCATAATCTTTCGCTATTTCATCCAACCAGTATATTACTCATTAATTTATTCACGTAGCAAGTATCTCTTCAATTTATTGTGTCCTACCTATTATGATGAGACTTGGGATACAATAAGAGACATGATTATATGTGTGTTTATTTTATTTTTAGGAAAGGAGCTTGCCAGTTATTCAGTCTCACAGTATGTTTCAATCTAGAAAAGCAGTAACTTTGTGGGGGGCAGGCACACTCTAGCTTTCTTCCCCTCTCTATTTTCTCCTTTAATCAGTTCATTTCTTAAGGTAATAACTCTTGTATACTTTTTTCAAGTATTTTCCCCTTTAATCAATTCATTTCCCCTTTAATCAATTCATTTCTTAAGGTAATAACTCTTGAATACTTGCTACTTGCCATGAATGTGTGGATTATGCTGGTATATTGTATGCATGTGTGCATGTGTAGGTGTTTTGCATATGGGTGTTGCATGTGGCTTGCTTCTGTGATGTGTGCATATGCATCAGAAATGAGTGTGGGCTGTGGTACATAACCTGGAGATGGAGGTCTGAACTGTTCAGCTGCTAGGCTGGTTATGAGCCACCAAGACTCTGCTAATATCATGGGTCAGTGAAGCAGATCCTTTTGTTTGTTTGTTTGTTTGTTTGCAAATTACTCGTTGTCATATGGTTCTTCTTCCCCTACAAAGATTGCTTCCCAAAATAAATGCATAGTAATGAAAAGGAGAACATTCACATTTAATAAATCATCCTTATAGCAGAAATTTTGTGACCTTCCTTTGCGTTCTCCACTCCTGAGGAATAGAAATATGATTAACAATTCCAGCTGAACCTGCATGCAGTGTAAGGACAGTGTAAGCTTCTGAAAGATCTTAGAGAAAATAGGTTGAGAGACACTAGAGACACTAAATACCTTCTTTTCCATGATATTTGTAGTTCACTAATATACAGTGCCTTAAATATCACTGATGAAAAATTGTCATTATAACGTATTATATTTTCTAAACCATTGTAATTATTTTTTTATTTTTAATATTATTTTTGGGGCACCTGGGTGGCTCAGTGGGTTAAGCCGCTGCCTTTGGTTCAGGTCATGATCTCAGGGTCCTGGGATCAAGCCCCGCATTGGGCTTTCTGCTCAGTGGGGAGGCTGCTTCCCTCTCTCCCTCTGCTTGCCTCTCTGCCTACTTGTGATCTCTTTCTCTCTCTGTCAAATAAATAAATAAAATCTTTAAAAAATAATAAATAGATATTGTTTTTTAGTGCAGTTTTAGGCTCACATTAACATTGTGAAGATTCAGAGATTTCCCATATAGTCTGACTCCACACATGCATAGCCTTGCCACTATCAACATCCCCTACCAGAGTATGACATTTGTTACAACTGATGAACCTACATGGACACATCATTATGGAGCCAAAAGTTTGTGGACCCAAAGTCCACAGTGGTTTGCTCTTGGTGCTATACATTTTATGAGTTTGGACAGATGTATAATGACACCACTATAATATCACACAGATCCTCTGTGCTCAGCCTATTCTTTCCTTCCTCTCACCTCAATTCCTGGAAACCACTGATTTTTTCCTATCTCTGTAGTTTTGTCTTTTAGAACATCATATAGTTGAAGTCATGTAGTATGTAACTTCTCCAGATTAGCTACTTTTACTTAGTAATATGCATTTTAGTATACTCCATGTCTTTATCTGACTGAATAGCTCGTTTCTTTTTCCTGTTGAATAATATTTCATAATATTATATCATAATATTATTTCGCTGTTTCATAATAATATTTTATTGTCTGGGGACGCTTGGGTGGCTCAGTGGGTTAAAGCCTCTGCCTTTGGCTCTGGTCATGATCCCAGGGTGCTGCGATGGAGCCCCACGCTGGGCTCTCTGCTCAGTGGGGAGCCTGCTTCCTCCTCTCTCTCTCTCTCTCTCTCCGCCTGCCTCTCTGCCTGCTTGTGATCTCTCTCTGTCAAATAAATTTAAAAAATCTTTAAAAAAAATAATATTTTATTGTCCGGATAGTTGCATTTTTTGCTTGTTTGTTTGTTTTTTATCCATTCATCTATTAAGGACATTTTTGGTTGCTTCCTAGTTTTGGCAATTATGAAGAAATCTATTCTAAACGTCCACATGCAGATATTTGAGTGGACAAAAATTTTCTCAACTCTTTGTGTAAATACCAAGGAGCATTATGGCTTAATCATATGGTTAGAGTATGTTTAGTTCAGAGTTTTCTTCTGAATTGACTCCCAAGTGCCTGTACCACAGGTCTGCATTCACACCAGCAAGTATGAGAGTTTCTGTGGCTCCACATTGTCTGAGTATTTGTGGTTGAAGGTGTTCCAAATACTGGGCATTCTTTTTTTTTTTTTTAATTTTTTATTTTTTATAAACATAAACATATAATATATTTTTATCCCCAGGGTACAGGTCTGTGAATCGCCTGGTTTACATACTTCACAGCACTCACCATAGCACATACCCTCCCTAATGTCCATAACCCCACCTCCCTCTCCCAACCCCCCTCCCCCCAGCAACCCTCAGTTTGTTTTGTGAGATTAAGAGTCACTTATGGTTTGTCTCTCTCCCAATCCCATCTTATTTCATTTATTCTTCTCCTACCCCCTCAACCCTCCATGTTGCATCTCTACTTCCTCCTATCAGGGAGATCATATGATAATATTGGGCATTCTAATGGATGTGTGAGGTGTTTGTTAAGGATTTTGGCTTGTTTTTTAAATCACATTGTTTTCCCATTGTTGAGTTTAAAAGTTTTGTCTATTTTGTATAACAGCTCTTTATCAAATGTGTCTTTTGCAAATATTTTTCTCCAGTCTGTAGCTTGTCTTCTCATTCTTTGAGCATTGTCTTTTGCAGAGCAGAAGTTTCTAATTTTAATGAGGTCTGGGTTATCAAGTTTTTTCTTTAATGGATCATGCCTTCGATGTTGAAACTATGCCACAGCCAAACCCAAGATCATACAGGTTTTTTCCTAGGTTATCTTCTAGAAGTTTTATAGTTTAGCATTTTATATTTACATGTTTGATCTACGTTGACTTAATTTTTGTGAAAAACCCAAGGTCTTGTCTAGATTAACTTCTTTCTCACGTAGTGTTTAGTTGTTCCAGCACCATTTGTTGAAAAGACTATCTTTGCTCAATTGTATTGCCTTTGTTCCTTTGTCAAAGATCAATTGACTATATTTATGTGATTCTGTTTTTGGACTGTATTCTGTACCACTGTTCTAATTGCTACCTTTCACTGACACCACACTTTCTTGATTATTGTGGGTTTATTAATTTTTAAATTTAGTTTTCACCCCAAGATCAGCACATAGTGTCCTATTAAGTGTTTCCTATAGCTGGTAAATGAGGAATATCACATAAAGTCAACTAGAGTGACTTTACTACAAATAGTAGTGAATGAACCACTTCTTTAACTTCAAGTTCTCATAACCCACTGTACATAAGGAGATTTCTCAGGTACTGTCAATTTGGTGTTAATTTTGGGGTTAATTTGGTGGATCTGTATGTGCTTGTGTGGCTATGTGTGTGCATATGTGTAAGTGGAGTGTAAGACATCATTTTAGGTTGTTAAAGCATTCTGTTTATTTCTGTCAAGGATACATACAGCCATGCTATTTAATCAAACTGAACATGCTTACCTTTGTTATGGAGTGCTTGCATTTTGGATCCTTAACACTAAGAAAAGCATTGTTTCTTTGTTTATAATAGATTGAGTACTATATTTATTTATAGCTTATTAAAATAGAGATAATTTTGTGGAGATTTATTTTGAGTATTTTCCCATGAATGAATATTACAACATCTAAAAATCCATTTTAATTGATATTGACTACTTATTATTCAAATTCAAGATTAATATAACTTTTTTCTTTACCATTTAATATCGCTCCACTAATTATATCAGTATTTCTATTAGTATTGAAAAAAAAATATTTAAAGGGCTCTCGATTATTTTCCATGCCTGTCATGGCTGATTCAGTCTATACTTTCTATATGACTATCCCTTTAATCTACCCTGTCTCAGACCCAGGATTGGGCTATGGCAACAGTGTTTGTAGAAGAGCTGTCAAAGAAACCTCATTGATTCTTACTTTTGCTAGGTTGAATTGTTATTTTTTTTATCCAAAATCAACCCTAGAATACAAAGGAAACATTGGTTTTTTAAGAATAATTTTTATTGTGATTAAATTTTCATCTACTAAAATGTAAACATTTATATGTACAGTTTGATGACTATTTAAATAAATGTAAACACCTTTGCTACCCTAATCATGATACAGATATTCTTAGAAAATTCCTTCATGGTCCTTTAGGCAATCCACACACCCTCTCTTACCCATCACCCAGGCAACCACTGATAATTTCTGTCTTAACTATAGATTTGTTTTGTCTGTTGTAGAGCTTCAGTCTGTATAATCATATGATTTTTACCTTTTGATCTGGCTTTTTTCACTCAGCATGTTTTAGGGATTCATCCATGATTACATATTTACCAGCCATTTCTTCTTTTATTTTGGTGATACGATTTCCTTGAACTAATATAGTAAAATAGGTTTGCCAATGAGCTTGTTGATGAACATGATTTTGTTTCTAATTTTTAACTCATAAATGAAGTTAATATGAAGATTCCTGGTGTAGACACATATTTTTCTATTTTTGTACAGTTACTTAAGAATGAAATTGCTTGGCCATACCGTAAGCATATGCTGAAATTTATTTTTAAATAAATAAGATGCCTGGACTGTTTTCAAAAGTAGTTGTTTCATTTCACAATACCACCAATTGCTCCACATTCTCACCAACACTTGGTATTGTCGGTCTTTTATTAATTAATTAATTATCTTAGCCATTCTAATAGGTATGAAATAACATCTCGTTATTTTTATGGCAACTCTCAATGATTAGTGATGTTGATTATCTTCATGTGCATGTTAGCCATTTGTGCCATATTTTTATGGCAACTCTCAATGATTAGTGATGTTGATTATCTTCATGTGCATGTTAGCCATTTGTGCTAACATTGTGCATGTTCCCATCTTTTGGGAATATTGGTTTAAGGCTTTGCCTTGATCCTTTTTTGTTGTTGTTGTTGTTGATTTATGTCTGTCCTTATACCAGTACTTACACTGTTTTGATTAGTAAAGCTTTATAATAATTCTTGAAAGCAGGTGTCAATCCTTAACTATGCCAGTGTTAAAGAGAGTATTCTCATTTTTGTTGTCCTATCATTAGAAGCTTTGAATATTAATATGTGGATAAATTTTCTACTTCTAGCATCTGTGATGACCTCTGATACTGAATTGTGGACAATAATACCCAGAGATATTGCTAATAATAGTAAAAGTAATTATTATTTCATATATATCAAGCACTAAGTATTTTAATTATACTAAACAATTTCTTATACAAGGCTTATTGGTTTGGTGCTATTAATATTCCCATACTGCAGATGAGATAATTGAGGTGAAAAGAAATTAAGTAAATTATTCAAGGTTATAGATCAAATAAGTAGTGACAAAGGAACTGAAGCCTAAGCAAATTGATTACAACATCCAAGTTCTTGCAGCAACTAATAACTAAACTTATAACTTTATAATCCTGGTTGGGTGCATCTGTCCAATTTGTTAAAGAGAAACAGAGTTAGAATAATTGAACACATTATATGTGTAATGAGGTCAGCTTTTTATGTGTATACTTTTTATAGTGTCTTTCAGAGTCATTTAAGGAGCTCCAATTTTTGACTTAAGCTCAATTCACAGCCTGGATAATGAGAAGCATTTATTTATCTACATACGCAACCACCAAATTTATCTATTATGAATTGGGTAAAGAAAGAAACAGATACGTTTCCTCTACTACAATTAAACAGTTAAAATGTTGGTTGTGACTATAAATATAAATTATTTGAGAGTTAAATTTAGGGAAAATTTAACGTAAATAATTATGTACAATTGACTTGTAACTTCTGAGTATGTTTATACAACATGATTTTAAGGAATGCAAAATATGAAATAGGATTTCAAAACACAAGTAGAGAAAATGCTTCATTCCAAAGATCTTCAGAATAGCAAAATCCAATTATCAAGTTACATTGCCTAGTATCTGCAAGTTCTCCATGCTGCCAACGCAACTTTTCTCTTCCACAAAATGACATATCCCACTTACTGAATTCAAGCCTTCCAGATTTCATGAACATAACAATACCATGTTTTAGAATACATCCATGGCATTCCCATCTGCATGCAGACTGTACAAAATCTCATAAATTATTTAGTTAAGTGTGAACAGATGACAAACTTGTTCAAATATTTGTTCAAAGGTATTGTTTAACTTTCTTAAAAATGCTATATTAGCAGCTTCACAGTTATGCTATGTTAATATTCAACAAGGTGGTCTTATCTAATGCCCTAAATAAAGATGGAAAGAAATGAAAATAATACTTAATAACTTAAGAAATAATGTCAATGAAGTTGGCATTAAAATCACAAAAGTTTTTAATGTGTTTGAGTAACTACTAACTACATTATATAAACATATGTATATATGTATGCATATTTAAATATACATATATATGGCATATATATGTACATATACACATGGGATGGAAAAATCATACTTACATATATATGATTATGATTTGAAAATACTTAATCAAAGTTAAATTCCTCACTGAAGAAATTCTTCTTGTAATACGCTGAGTTGTGAAATTAAGAAAATTAAGATTTCCAACTTGTTTTAAAGGTTTTTTTCAAGGATTTATCTTTATATGTGGTTCATAACCTGAGCAAACCTGGAAATTCAATATAATTAAATAAAACAACTGATTTCTTGTGGTGTACAGGAAAAGATTTCATAAACTTTAAACCTTGAAACAAAGACACCTCAGGGAACAAACAGTCAAGTCCTCTATTTAACTGCTGAGGCACACTGAGTATCAAGGTACATAAGAATTGCCCTAGTCCGGGGGCCTGGGTGGCTCAGTGGGTTAAGCCGCTGCCTTGGGCTCAGGTCGTGATCTCGGGGTCCTGGGATCAAGGCCCGTGTCAGGCTCTCTGCTCCGCAGGGAGCCTGCTTCCCTTCCTCTCTCTCTGTCTGCCTCTCTGCCTGCTTGTGATCTCTTGCTGTCAAATAAATAAATAAAATCTTTAAAAAAAAAAAAAAAAAAAAAGAATTGCCCCAAATCACACAGTGAGAGCAGAAATTTGCAAGTAATTACAAAACATGAGTAATCTGATGACATGAACCAGTAAATTCTACACTCAACGCTAATGCTTTTCTGTTAAACATCTTTTGTAGTTTGTGTATTAATCATGTGTATTAATCTCCTGGCCCTAACTTGACCAAATGTTCCCAGATGCAAGGATGGAGCCTTTCACTTCCTTTGCGTTCCTCTGGGATTGAGTTAATCCCAGGCACAGAGAAAGCAGTCAGTAAGAATTTGCACAATGATTGTTGGGTGCATGTCGGAACAAGCCAAGCAAAGAGGGTCTGAGCGACAACTTTCAGGGCTCCCTTACAGCAGTCGCGGTCGCCATGGCAGCAGGGCTCTTGCCTGAAGTCCCACCACCAGCCTGAGTCTGACTCCCTGTCAGAGGCAGCTTCACTGGGGTCACGGCTGTGTCGTGTGTACCATTCTCTCGTGCTGTGGTTTAGCAACTACTATACTTACTTCTAAGAGTGGGATTCCTTTTACCAATATTTGAAATCTGTTCTTAGCCATTCATCCTTCGAAGTACACCCAGATATTGACTCAGGGATTTCCCATAGCTGGATGGCACTGGGCATTCTTCTGGTTTCACAAAGAAAACCTCATCAAGAGAAGAGTGAATGAATGCAGCTATATGTGCTGTAATATTTTCTACTGATCAGTTAGTTGGCCTGTGAACCGCAGGGAGAAATGTTGTGCAGCTTATTTGAGGAGGAAATGCCTTGCATTCCAATTATTTGTCTTTGTGTTTTGTGTAATATTTAATCACCTCATTTGGATTTGCCGTTGTCTCTGATGTCTTCATCTCCTTCATCGTTCACAGTCCACATTCTGATAGAAGTTGAGAAGGTACATACGAGATGAGCTTATTTTGTATTTTACTCACATTTTTTTATTATGCATGCATTTATGACTTGTATTTATTTTGAATTATTATTTCAGTTGCTGAAAGTCTCCGGGCTTCATCAGCCCATAGGTACAAATGAAGTCAATTTAATAACATACCACTTTCTCATAAGCCCCCACCTATGGAAAAACAGTAGCTCAGATTTGCATGTAAGGTTCCTTTTCTGCCCGAAAGGTCTGTGTGTATCCCATCATATGGCTCATGCACTTTATTTCATCCCTTTGGTCACTGACGCTACCACCCTTATTGATTATACTAGGCTTCCTCTTGATCATTGCTCTACCTGGACTGCACTGTTGCCCTGGGCCCACCCTGCTGAGCTCTCCTCCGAACTTCACATGGGCTGTCACTGTAGCTATGTCTAGCGCTGTCACTCAAGCCCTGGGTAGGATGGCGGCTGAAGTTGCCTCTTCTGCTGGTGTTCAATGAAGATCATCGTTTGTTGCATCCCACATCTGCAATCCCTGCAGTGGGCAATGGAATTGTTTTTTTTTTTTCACTCTACCACAAAGTTAAGACAAAGACTCTCTTTCCCCTTTAGTCAGGCTGCCCTGAGCCCTCCACTCAGCAAGACTTCATCCTCGGGTGTCCATGTCAGTCCTTGGAGAGTCTAGATTTAGCAAGAATCCTACTAAATCAGTTTAGAGAGAATACTTCCACCCCGATAGATACCTGAAAAATTCCTCACCATCCTCCCCATTATCTTGTCAATATCTGGTCACTGGTCTGCCTTCAGCAAAAATTCCATAATGTCAGTTCAGCAAAAATCTCCCTAGCCTTGTCTCCTCTCAGTAATTTTCTATCCATTGACGTGTTGGCTATAAATCCCTATTTTTCCTTTTTGTATTCAAAGTCGAGCTTAATTTCTCTCTTGTTGTGGTAGACTTGACACCTATCACAGTAGTCTTGAACCCAGTCTTCCTTATCATTTTAACATGTGTCAGAAATTTTTCTTCAACAGTAACACTCTGGTAGGTTTACTGTGGTGATGGGGTGGTAGCTTTTTTAAGCACATACCTTTCCTGAACAGGGCATCCCAGTTAAATTCCATGGTCTAGAAAGGAACTAGAAAGTGACCCAGAGAGATCACCAGATCAAGAGCATACTCTGAATAATAATTTGTGCAGCAATGGTAGTTCTCCTAATATGAATTTCTAAACAACCTTATCAGTAGGTTATATTTATCAATACATATCTCTGTTACTGGCACTAAGCATCTACGAATTTCCAGAAATAATTTCCTTCCAGTTTAGATGAATGTCTAAAATTTGAAGATAAAGATGATAATGAGAATTATATTATAACTGCAGTATTAAACCAGAATTTCTTACCAGTGAATACACACACACACACACACACACACCACAAACATTTATGTATCTGATCTATAAAGACCGAAGCAGTGTTGCGTGTACACAGATTTACTAGACAGGTTTAAATATATATGTGTATGTATTTATATATGATCTATAGATGTTTGTGTGTATATGCAATAGTTCTGCAGTCTTTCTAAACTTGTATATATATGTGGTACTTGTTTGCTTTACAGTATTCACTTTCATTTCTGGAAGGGTCTTCCAAATAAACATTATTCAAAGCAGTAAAACATTTAAAATTGCATTAAGGTAGGATCAGGTATTTTTGCAGTCATAATAGAGCAGGAAAGCAGCATGAAGTGAACAAAGGGCTGCACAGCAGGAAATTTATGCTAGTGAAGAAGCAATTCACACCTGTTAACTACTGTGAATAGAATGAGACACAACACCAGACTTTCCATCCAAACACAATGCTTGTTGCGTGTGTTTGGTTTTGTTTTTTGTTTTTTTTTTTTTTAATTTTTGGCATCTTAAACTTTTTTTTGCAAAGATAAGTCATGAATTAAATGATGCAGTCTGTAGAATAACATAAAATGATGCCTAAACAAGGAGAATGTGGGAAGAAGAAATGTAGTCACAGAATAGTGAACAAAATATACCATTAAATTCCAACAAGCAAGGAAAAGGAAAAAAAAATAACGAGCAAATTGGTCTAGGAAAAAACAGACAAAACAAACAAATGTACAGAGCCGTATATTTTCTTGCCTATTGTAATGGGATTTGGTAATACTGAGTTAATGGTTAGATAAACTAGATCCACTCTTCATATAGAAAAACGTATAGCTAAAATTAAGACTCATCATGCCTATTTACTATTCAGCTAGTGAAAAAAGTCCTGGAACTCATTGAGAAAAATGTTTGTCCTAATGATAATTTTATCTGTAGTGTTGAACCAAAGCTGCTCATGAATGGATGCACAGTGAGACCGTAAGAAAGAGAACTGAAAGCTTTGAAGTCTGGGCATTATTCATCCTCTGTGCCTCTTCTTACTTCCACTTGGATGTCTCATACCACTCCGTCCAGCTCCTTGCATGAGTGTTTAAAACTGAGCACAGTTATCGTTCATAGAGTTAAGAATGAAAAGTTACAAGAGCAAGGTAGAATGGAACTATATAAACAGTGAGGGGAGGCCAGGAGTTCTAGAGGATCATATTAACCAGGTTCAGAGTTTTCTTTAAAACACGGTATAAGAGTCAACACTAATTCCCCTGCTATTACTTAGGAAACATTGTATGTGCAATGCATTTCCTGACTACTACCAACACAGCCCTTTGGTCAGGTAGTGTCATCATAAGAAAAGTATCTCTTGTGGGAAGGACACGAAGATGAGAATTTTCCCCTCCTCTGACAAACCTTTTCAGTCTCTGAGGATGGCTGATTCTTCCTCTCGGTTTTCAAAACAAGCCAGGTCTACAAGAACCAACGTTCTCTGTAATAGTTTTCTAGAGGATCCTTCTCTTTTTAGGACATCCATACATACTAGGGTAGTTTGCTCTTTGTAAAACACCATTTTCAGCATCTTATAAACTACCTTCTCTCTTATATTTGAGAAAATCTGAACCCTCAACTAAGCATTCAAGGATGACACCAGCAGAGACAATTCTACTTAATCTAATGATTTATTTCTGGAGTTTCCCTCCGATTGTCCTCTTCACATTTTGCCAGCATCTATTCTGTGTCCTCCTTGTTTTCCCCAGCCTGCAGTGCGACGTTGGACATTTCCACCCAGAAATGATTTCTGTCCCAAAGAAAATGTTTTATTTTCCAAATCGAATATCTACTCTTGTTATGAGACCTTAAATTTAACAATTTTTGATAAGCCTCAGTACTATGACAGGAATGAAGGTAAACAAGGCATTGTGAAGATAAAACTTACGACCAATTTGTGTTTTCAACTTATTTAAAAAATTTTTTTCCAATTTTAATTTAAATTGTGGTTAGTTAACATATAGTTCCAGGAATAGAATTTAGTGATTCATCATTTACATATAATACCCAGCGCTCAACACAATTACCTTCCTTAATATTCATTCCCCATTTAGCCCATCTCCCATCCCCCGGCAGCCCTCAGTTTGTTCTCTATAGTTCAGAGTCTATAATGCTTTGCTTCCCTATCTCTTTTTCTTTTTTTTTCACCTTCTCCTATGCTCATCTGTTTTGTTTCTTAAATTCCACATATGAGTGAAATCATATGGTATTTGTCTTTATCTGACTGATTTATTTCACTTAGCATAATATGATTTAGCTTCATCCACACATTGCAAATGGCAAGATTTCATTCTTTTTTTTTTTTAAGATTTTATTTTTTTATTTGACAGACAGAGATCACAAGTAGGCAGAGAGGCAGGCAAAGAGAGAAAGAGTGGGGAAGCAGTTTCCCTGCTGAGCAGAGAGCTCAATGTGGAGCTCCATCCCAGGACTCTGGGATCATGACCAGAGCTGAAGGCAGAGGCTTTAAACCACTGAGCCACCCAGGCATCCCAATATTTCATTCTTTTTAATGGCTGAGTAATATGCTTTGTGTGTGTGTGTGTATGTGTGTGTTCTTTGTCCATTCATCAGTTGATGGACACTTGGGCTCTTCCCATAGTTTGGCTTTTGTTGATAATGCTGCTATTAACATCAGGATGCATGTGCCTCTTTGAACCCATATTTCTGTACCTCTGAGTAAATACCTAGTAGTGCAATCACCAGGTCCCAGGGTAGTTTTATTTTTAACTTTTTGAGGAAACCCCATACTGCTTTGCAGAGTGGCTGTAACAGTTGCATTTCCACTAACAGTACAAGAGGGTTCCCCTTTCTCCACATCCTTGCCAATATCTGTTGTTTCCCGTGTTGTTAGTTTTAGCCATTCTGACTGATGTGAGGTGGAATCTCATCATGGTTTTGATTTGTAGTTCCTTGATGATGAGTGATATTGAAGATTTTTTCATGTGTCTGTTGGCCATCTGGATGTCCTCTTTGGAAAAATGTCTATTCATGTCTTCTGCCCATTTCTTAAGTGGATTATTTGCTTTTTTTCAGGTATTGAGTTTGGTAAGATCTTTATAGATTTTAGAAACTAACCCTTTATTAGATATGTCATTTGCAATTATGTTCTCCCATTTCATAGGCTGCCCTTTAGTTTTGTTGCTTGTTTTCCTCACTGTGTGGAAGCTTTTTATCTTGGCGAATTCCCAATAGTTCATTTTTGTTTTTGTTTTCCTTACCCTTGGAGATGTATCCTGTAAGGGGTTGCTACAGCTCAGGTCAAAAAGGTTGATGCCTCTGTTCTCCTCTAGGATATTGATGGTTTCCTGTCTCACAGTTAGGTCTTTCATCCATTTTGAATTTATCTTTATGTGTGGTATAAGTGGTCCAGTATCATTCTTCTGTATTTTACTGTCCAGTTTTCCCAAAACCATTTTTTGGAGGACACTGCCTTTTCTATTGGATAGTCTTTCTTGCTTTATCGAAAATTAGTTGACCAAATGGTTGTGGGTCCAATTCTGGGTTTTCAACTTTAAAGTGTTATATGTTTTTAACATCCACATGGAATTTCATTACTTCTATGATAGCCTCCATGTTTCTAAATGCTCAGAATACATAATAAAGACACAGGGCAACTAAGCATGATGGTTTTCCTGGGGCTGAGGGCTTTTCCAGAATGGGGTTAAAACTGAAAGACAGAGGCAAAATGAAACAAGTTATTCACCATACAAAGATATCATGTATAAAATAACAATATGTAATATATAATAATATGTGAGAGTAATATAAAATCACTGCATATTTAGTATCTGCTAAACACATAATTAGGTATTCTGCTAAATGGAACCTTTGTGGAACAGAGAAGGCAATTACTGCTTCCATACTGCAATTGGTCTAAATTATGAATACATAGCCTTTTAATTTTTAAGGTTAGATTATTTGATTAATGCTTTAACTTGGGGTAACTTTTTGTGGGCTCATGCGGGTGCTTAATTAAAGTTTTTCTTACGGGGCACCTGGGTGGCCTAGCCTCTGCCTTCGGCTCAGGTCATGATCTCAGGGTCCTGGGATCAAGCCCCACATTGGGCTCTCTGCTCAGCAGGGAGCCTGCTTCCCCTTCTCTCTCTGCCTGCTGCTTTGCCTACTTCTGATCTCTCTCTGTCAAATAAATAAGATCTTTAAAAAAAAAAAACAACAAAGTTTTTCTCACAAATCATGTGTAAGATACAATTATGAGGTAAAACAGAGCTAATATTGACACTTCTTGGTATATCAAAAATATTATCAGTGTTTAATTAATGAAACAGTGATTAATTAATAAAACATAATCAGTGATAGCATAGTGGTAAAGAGCAGGCACTCTTGTTAGAGAGCTTGTATTTAAATATTGACTCCACCATTCAAAATCTGTTTCATTTTCTTAAGATTTTTTTTCCAGTTTTAGTGAGGTATAATTGACAGATAAAAAACGTATATATTTAAGAGATACATCATGCTGATTTGATATATGTATACATTTTGAAATGATTACCATAACCAAGCAAATGAACATATCCATCACCTCATATATTTATTTATTTGTGTGTTTGTATGGTGAAAACACTTAAGATTTACTCTTTTAGCAAATTTCAAGGATAACATAGAGTATAATTATCTATAATCATCATGCTCTACAGTAGATCTCCAGAATATATTCATCTCATAACTGAAAGTTTGTATCTTTTGACCAGTTTCTCCCCATTTCCCCCAATCCTCACCCTTGACAACTACCATTCTGTCTTCTGCTTTTAAGAGTTCAGGTTTCAGATTCCATACATAAGTGAGATCATACAGTACTGGCTTTCTGTGTCTGGCTTATTTCACAATGTATGATATCCTTCAGGTTCTTCCATGTTGTCACAAATGTAAGAATTTCCCTTTTTTTCTGGATGAATAATATTCCATATTTCCAAATCTTGGTAATACTGCAATTCACATAAGAGTGCAGGTACCTCTTCGAGATACTGATTATATTTTCATTGGATATATAACCAGAAATAGGATTGTTGGATCATATGATAGTTTTATTTTTAATTTTTGAGGAACCTCTGTATTGTTTTGTATTATTGTTGTGCCTGCTTATATTCCTACCAACAATGTACAAGCGTTCACTTCTCTGTATACCTTCTTTAGCACTTGTTATCTCCTGTCTTTTTAAAATACAGCCATTTTTATAGGAGTGAGGTGATACCTCATTGTGGTTTTGTTTTGCATTTCCTGAATGATTATTCTGTACCTTTTCATATACCTGTCTTCTTTGGAAAAATATCTATTCAGGTCCTTCACCTACTTTTTAGTTGGGTTTTTTATTTGTTTGGTTTTTTTGTTTGTTTGCTTTTGGGTTCTGTGAGCTCCTTATATATTTGGGGTATTAACCTCTTATCACATATTTGTTTTGCAAATATTTTGGGTGCTAATGGTAATGACTTCATAGAGATTGTTCTAGTTTTAAATAAAAAGTGTCTATAAATGGATAGGAAAGAGGGTAGGAAAGTGTCTGACATACAGGAAACTGATACCAATGGTAATGATTGTAATGATAGTGATGGTGATGCTCACAAACATTTTTAACTGACTGATTTTGGCTATTTCCTTAATAAGCAGTAGAAGAATGCCTCTAAACCAATAGGAAGGCAAAAAACAGTGAATAAGAGATATCAACAAAATTAGGAAGAGTAAACTGTAGTTATAAAAGAAGTAATATTTAAGGGGAAAAATGGAAAAACTAGAGAAAGCTATAGAGAGTTATAGATGTTGTAACCTTTGCCCTACCACCAAATCAGCTTATGATTTTGAAGCAGCATTTCCTTCTGAAGGTGGAATTGAAAAGTGGAGCTGAAAACAGAAAATTATTTTAACTATCTTATAAAGAACCTGGATCATACACTTTCTCATCTTTATGGCCAAAATACTGTGTTTATCCTGGAAAGGCAAAAAATGAAGTGCTCATCATCTTTAGAAGATTTACAGATAGTGATCTGGAGAGGCACTGGACCAGGGAATATATAAGAGCAAGAAGATTAAATAAGGACACCTCCACTTCTTTTAACCCCTTAGCTTGTAGAACACTTCCTGTCACAAATGTATAATAATGTATGGAAAGATAGAATAATGTGCAGAAAAGAGATATTTCTGTATATGGTAACTGATTTAGATATTAGTGCTTGGGAGGTGGGGATAAGGGTTGTCGCTCAATGAAACATTCTACTCTGGAGCCAACTAGTGAATGTGCCCTAATGCTAACCAAGAAATGTTGATTCTAAGAAACTGGAAAAAATATGAAAAATTTTTTTAGAAGTTGGAAAAAATAGCCCCTATAAGAAAGACATGTGCCAAAGTAAACAAAAAGGAAAAAGAAAAATAAATTAAAATGAAGGAAACAAGAGATAATGTCAAGGGAAGCAAACTTTAGAAAGAAAAGTAATCAAGATACTGAGAGAAGATTCATTTCTGAGTAAAATATAGAAAAGTGTGGGAGAACATTGTCCCCACTCTATAAACAAATAGAAAATTCAAGTAATTCACAACATCATATATTTTTTCAAGCCCATCTGAGAGCTGAGGTTGGTTGTAAGACAACGAACTTCAATAAATTTCAAGGAGTGACCAACCCCTCAGAAAGAGATGGGACATATTTCACTTTTGTCAGATTATGAGGGAAAATAGTGATTTCCATTAAAAGGGGGTAAGGAGAAGTCAGCTACAATTTTGGCAATTTTCTAATGACTGGGGACCAATGTGACAGATAAATGGGGAACCTCAAATACAAGGGGTATTGCACTCACTTGCAAACTTTTGTCCCAGGCTCACAAGAAAGATCGGGAGCTAGGCAGGAGAGAAAATTGCACCGAGGTGAGGGCTTTTAGGAAGTAGTCTCCTGTTGGTGGGTCAAAGCATAAAGGGCATTTCCCCAGACCTTTCCCTCCTAAGAAGCAAGAACCTTAAGTCCCTGGGGTAAGTGGAGGAATTCTTCCCACCTGAAGGCAGGCTCAGGCAAAAATCTACTGCTTCTGGAGGAAGAGAAGGAGGAGGAAGAAGAGGCAACAAATGGTCTCTACCACGGGGAAGGGATAGAAAAGCCTCTTGTCCAAGGATGCTGCCAAGGGAGAAAGAAGAAAATTGCAACTGTGGGTAAAGGAGAGCTTGGGCAGAGTTTGGCCCCCAAGGTGAAGGGAACAGGTTGCTGGTAAAACCAAAGCTTTGTTAGCCAGACTCACTGGGTTTAATGATGACCATAATTGGGAGTTTAAAAGGCCCCCAGTTCTTCTGACCTAGCACCAAGTTACAAGAAGAGCAATGCTAAACAAAGGGCAGGAGCTGGGGAGAGACCTCTTAAACTTGGGGAGACTGTTAAACTGTGATCAGTTGCCCTCTTCCTGAGCTTTAGAGACTACAGAAACTCAATGAACTCATTTGTTCCCTTTTCTCAGGGATCTCTGCTTGTACTACCTGCTGTTGAATATTTGAAAACATTTTTCCTTACATTTGTTAAATTATTGTTCATGGTGAGGGGTAAATACATTTGAGTACTTTCATTATGGCCATAAGTGGAAATCATGTTAATGTTGCTTTTCTGTGTAATTACGTTTGGGGAGGTACACAATTTGGTACCAAGCTGCAAATATAGGTCAATATGTTATTAAAAAAAACTGGAGCCAGAGGATCCTAAAAGAAGAGCAAGAAATCATTTGGAAGTGTAGGGCTTTTCATGGGATTAGGAATTTAAGGAACTTCTAACTGATCTCAAGGGCAGGATTAAATTCATCTTGGATTAAGTAGCTAGCTACCTATCACCTGTCTGTCCATCTGTCTGTCTCTCTGCCTGTTTATCCATCCATCTATCCATGTACCTATCTACTCAAACATCTATCTTTTCATCTTTATACATGTATATAGCATCTTACAAAGTGACAGCATATTATAAATGCTCTAGAAATGAAGATATTATTATCATTACACAGATAACTAGGGAGAAGTTCAAATAACAAAAATAACAAGACTATTAAAAAAATTGAAGTATAATGTAAAAGCATGTTTAAGCTGACATATGTAATAGGTAGTACATGAAAATCTGGACTCTAAATACATGGAACAAGTTAAGTAATTCCACTGTTAATTTTCATTTTTTTCCCACACATGCCAAATAAAAGTATAACTTTTAGGCTAAAATAAAATGATTGTGAATTTTCCTTTCTCTCTCTCTCTCTCTCTCTCACTCTAGCATATTGACAGTCAAATTTGAATTGTTGGACTGCTATTTAAGAATCTAATCCAGGAGCAGGCACCTGTTTAATATGTAATTTGTTTAATCTACTAAGAGTAACTGCAGATCATATTTCTAGCACAGTTCTAAAGGCAACCAAGGTGATGCGAACCAAATCCAGGGCCAGTTTTATGGACTTGTGACCTGTATATAGTCATCTATAGCGCCATACCAGGCTTAATGACCTCCTGTTGCCATCTTGACATTCTTAATAATTTTTGAACAAGGAGTTTCACATTTTCATTTTGTATGGTGCCCCAAAATTATGTAACCCATCCTTACTGAATCTTAGAGGAATTCCATTTGTGAAGGCACAAGATGCTGCATTCAGTAAGGCAAGAAATCATTGCTACCTACTCTAGAAATGGGAAATGTTTCTTAGATAGTATATCATTTTGCTTCAATGGTTGGAACACTGATTCTCATGACTAATTAGTTGTCCAAAATGGTCGATTAAGAAATATTCTGACTGAACTCAGATTCAGTATTTCCCAGGGCTGGTCATGCTAAAATCTGACAGTAAACTTGTGGAACTTCACCAGAATATAACTGCCTGTACTCCAAAACAGATGTTGTTAATTTATATTTTAAAACCAGGCTTTTCCATTTTCACAGACTTAAAAAATGTTAATTGCACAATTTATGTGGAAAGTTTTATTGCCACTGTCCATTAGATGCGGGGATGTTGACAGTACACAAGTATCAATCTGGGGCTTGTTACAGGATGAATACAAACAGAGACTAAATGTAATTTAATCACACCATGAAGATTCTCCACTAAAGCTAAAGAAGATAGATGGCTAAGTATAAATATCTGGAATGGTAGCCAATTGAGATGAATGGAAGACTCTTTTTTCTCTAGCAGCAGAAATTAAATTCTATTTTGTGTGTACACATTCTTTTAAAGTAACTTTTTTTCTTTTTCTCATTCTCTTTGTTTCATGATTTTCAATTTTCTTCACTGACATAGATCTCTTTTCTTCTATTTCAAGACCAATTTACTTTTAAATAGAGTTTCAGAAGAGTAATTAAGTACATTTCTTAATTGAAGATGATTTTTCTAGGGATCTATGCCCAAATCTCCTATTTATGTTTTTCTCTGATGGGAAGGTGACAGAGATGTTTACATGCAATTTCCTGATTATCTTTGCATATTTAACAGTATTATTTATTTAATCATTACAAGGACCCAATCCTAAACAATTTTTATGTACGATTCTGCTAGATACTTTTGTTGCTTAGGAAGCTGAATACTGCACTTTGTTATACCACCACTATGCTTATTTAAATACATGTCGGGAAGCGCCTTGGTGGCTCATCTGGTCAAGCTTCCGCCTTGGGCTCAGTCATGATCTCAGGGTCCTGGGATCAAGTTCTGCATTGGGCTCTCTGCTCAGTGCTCTGAGGCTCCCCCTCTCCCTCTGCGGCTTTCCCTGCTTGTGCTCTCTTGCTCTCTCAAATAAATGAATTAAACCTTTAAAAAAATAAACACACGTCTGAAGATATACCAGATCCTTTTTTTCTGGCATCAACTGATAATTTGCATATTTTGTTTAATAGCTGATTATCTACCGAGTGCTCAGTCTATCCCTGTATAGATTATACATATGTGGTTCATTATGATGTTTGTATTATCCACAGTTTAGAAATGAATAAAATAATCCTTGGGAAGATGGCCTTACAGTTCTATACAGGAAAACTTTAAGCAACTGTTTAACTTTGCAGAGTTAGCAGTAGCAAAATAAAGAATAGAACTTGGGTCTGCCTGACTTCAAGTCCTGCCCTTCCTACTCTATTAGGAAAGAAGTAGATATTGTTGGTCCACAATGAGTTAGTTGGAAGGCTATTGAATTGAAGCCTCAAAATTGATCAGGTATGATATGGAATCACTAGATTTGAAAGAGAGTCATGGGTAGGCATCATAAACCATTCATGGAGACAAAGTACTTCTTAAAGTAATATCTCTTTTTATGAAACTTTATAGTTGGATATGTGGGGTACATAAGAAATGTTTATTGATAAATATATTATCTATCTATCTATGTATCAATCACGTAGGTATAAATTCTGTAGATTTATATCCTCAGATTAATGATATTGTTAAAACAATGTAGCACAGTCTGATCTTCTTTGATAGCTGTAATTAGCTAATTTGGGTATTTCTCAATACTGATTTATACCCTCAATACCCAACAATTCTAAGAATGCTTGATAAAATCTGAAGTCATACTGTAACACAGTGGTTAAAATACCATCCTTTTGGATTGGACCCTCTAGATTCAAACTCTTTCAATCATTTCCAAGTTACTTGAGCAAGTAACTTCATCTCTCTAAGACTAGGTTTCCTTATATGAAAAATGGGTTTTCTAATGGTAACTACCTCTTCGAGTTTTTGTAACAACAAAAGTGATCTAATGCATGTAAAAAACATTCTCTTAGACATAGGATACAGTCAATATATGGTAGATAATATAATCAAAACAAGTTTTAAATTCTAAAATTTCTAGTCATATTCTATAAAGTTTCAGACAATTTAACCAAAAAAGAGTTAAGATATTCCAATTACTCAATGGTTCTAAATTACCTGAAACAGTCATAATAAATATTGTTGAGCCATAAAAGTACATATATAAAAATTAAGTGGAGTGGGGGAATGTCTAGATATTCTTTATAGTTAAATCATTCAGCTTAAATAAGAGTAGTCTGTGAAAGTAAGAGAATAAGGAAGATGAAAGTATCTTTTCTGTAACAGTTAAAAACCTGACTATATGTAGGTCTCATAGGGCTAATGTAATTTATGTGCATTTTTCTGTGTGTTCTCTTCGCTGACAAGGACATTCTCAAATTTCCATGTATTGGTGGTGTGGAAGTGAAACTTCTGTATCAATAAAGCATAGCCATTCTTTTTTTTTTTATATAGATTTTATTTATTTCTTTATTTATTTGAGAGAGAGCACAAATTTGGGGGGTGCAGAGGCAGAGGGACAGACAGACTCCCCACTGAGCAGGGAGCCTGACCTGGGTCTCAATCCCAGGACTCTGGGATTAGGACCTGAACAGAAGGCAAACACTCAGCCTCAACCAAATGAGCTACCCAAGCACCCCTAACATAGACAGTCTTAAGTTATTTGACTTATTTACATGATATTCGGAAATTCTTCTGCAAAACTACTAAGATATAGCATTTTAATAGAGTCCCTACTTGGTTCTTTGTTCATTTTAAAGTCTCTAACAATTCTTTAATATCAGCTTCTTTAAAAAAAAAAAAAGAAAGAAAGAAAGAAAGAAAAAGAAAAAAAAAGATTTTTAAGGAAAAAATGAATTATTCATAGAATAATTTTTTTTTAGTTTAATTACTTGTAATACTGAAAATGTATTATAATGTGTAATTATATTTTTCCAACATAATTACTAAGTATAATGACAATGTATAATTCTTTATGAGACTACATGAAGAAAATTGCATTGCTCATGCATAATATTATAATAGTTAAACTTTGTTATTCCAAAGAATTATTACAATTTGTTGTTTTAAATAGACCATCTGATCATTTCACAGACCAAAAAAAAATAAAATAAAATGCTTTTCTGTTCAGGGTGAGTGAGGTAGCACTTTAAAAAGGAAAACATTTAGAAATTCCAATATCATAATGTACTTCAAACTCGTGTTTTATTGATACTCTAATATAATTTATACCCAGTAAAATTTCGTTTGCATTGAAAGACATTATACAAAATGTTTTGGTGAAGTAATACTTTCCTGTACAAATCTACTATGCTAAATGAAAATAAAATAGCATATCAAATTATATTCTTCCAGGACCAAGCTACATATCAGTGTTAGGTAAGGACTTTGAGGAAACAGTATCTCTTATTTTGGGTCATTGAATCTTCTTCACTAAGTAATTGTTCTAGTGAATTCAAGTATACCAAATTAAGTATCACTCCCCAGTCCTATCTTAAGGGTAGTTAAAAAAGTAGGAAATCTGAGTCATTCTAATATAGGTGAGGTTTGTAATTAAGAAACAGTTATTTTCCCTCTAAAATTCAAAAGACCATTATATCAACAATTCTTTTGAACTATTCTAAATTCAAATTTTCTATATAGCATTTTAAAAATAAAGGAAGAAATCTTTTGGCAAGCTGTGTTCCAGTTATATTTATTCAACAGCAAGGCTTTCATATTTATGGTTCAACTATGTCTAAAGATAAATTATCTTAAACTGTTTCATCTCACTTTTTTCTACATAATAAAAGCACAAATTCAAATTTGCCTCAGAAAAATAATTGTGGTTAAATAAACATTTTAATAATGCCAATTCTTTTACACATGTGTGCCAAAGAACTACAAAATTCTGGTCAGGGACATTGTCCACATTTATATCAAAGATGCAGTTGTTGTTGTTTTTTCTTTTTTTTTTTTTTCTTTTTCCAAAAAGGAAAAACGTGTCTCATTTCAGAGGTATTAAAAGTATACAGTTAGTGGTAGGTCTGTGTAAATGGCTTGGAAGGAATCTAAATCACCTCATGCATGAAAAGCACAGAACACAGAAATAATGTAAGAACATCCGTTTTCTCTTCTTTTAGGCAGATGTATCCCCGGATTTATCCGAATGCCAAGCTTGAACATTTGGGGCAATTGGCATAGTTTTATTTGGAGCCTTTGACTTGGGGTTTAGTTCATTTTGTTAGGGCATGGTGACAAAATATCTCATACATGATGGATTTTGGTTTATGAAGCACGCAATAACAGTAACCTGAAACTTCTCTTCAAACTTTGGCTTTTCTTGTGATTTTGACTTATTTGAAATAATATACAAATACTGTTGCAAAACTGAAAGAGAAGCTCCATGAGGGACTGTTTAGAGATTGCACCACAGAATTCAATAATGGGCATAAAGATGATTCATAAAAGTGGTTACATCTTCATATAAAAATCAAAAGCTGCTATTAGACCAAAGTATTTTCATAAATAAATGAATAACTCTTTCTAAATTTGAGGTGAAATTAATGTCACTTACTGAAAAAAAATGCTATGATTACACTGATTAACACAGAAAAGAGAAATAAAACTGACATGATAATTTATTCTGTGGAGAAGGCAGATTTGCAGAGAGATTTTTGTTATATAAGGAATAAACATTTAATCAGGTCTATATCTCAAGAATATTTGTTTTTCTTTTTAACATGGTCATTTGAAAATTTAAGGCTAAATATAACATCACAGAACATTGTAATTTGATAAAGCTGTAGCTAACATGTATAGATAATAAGTTAATCTGCATTAAATATGTATCTATAAACCTAAATTACCCAGTTCCATTGGCTACCCCGATGAAAATAATTGAGTAAATACAAAGTTAAGATTTTGTTTAGCCTCTGTAAAATGTGATTAAGTGTCACACTAGACATTTAAGAAGTGTGCCAGTGAAAGAACTCCCTGGAAGTCTGCCTGGTGGCAGATTAGAAGGGATCAAGGTTAGTGGAGTAGTTGGAAATGATACTTATATATGATGCAGGTTGCAAATGAAATGTGTTATATAAGAGAAAGATTATATTAAGAAGTAGGTGGGAAAAAGGGCCTCACATAAGCACCAGAGTCTAAAATTTCTATGTAAGAGGCAGGGAATAGCGTATCTAATAATATACCTATAGAATTAAAGAGATTATTTCCTCTTGGTACATTGGGATATCATTAGTGTTTTCCAGAGTAGGAATATAAAGCTAAGTATTTGGGAATTAATAGAATTTGCTTTAAAAATCATGTTTCAGATGTCTGAGTGGCTCAGTAGGTTCAGCATCTGCGTTAGACCCTGGTCCTGATCCCAGGGTCCTGGAATTAAGCCCCACCCTCCCTTCTCAACAGAAGAGTCTGTTTGTCCCTCTCCCCCATCCCTCCTCCAACTTGTGCTTACACTCTCTCTCTCAAATAAATAAAAAAAATTAAAAAATCATGTTTCAGAATAATTTGCATTTCAAAAATTTGATTTCACTTTGCCTCTACCTACAGAATTACTTCTGATGCTTCCTTATATACCCTCTATCACTTCCTATGTTATAATGTTGTGGGGGCTTTTTCACTGGGCTATAGGAAATCTAACATATTTGGAGAATGTGCTAATAATAGTTTACCTGAATATCCATTAAGCTTATAAAGATATTTTAATTAAAATACAATTGATAAAAAATGTGATGTATTATTTGAGCAGAACCATGAATTACAGGTACTGAAAAATTGAGACTATAACAAAAATTTGCAATAAAATTATATTTGCAATAAGTACTGCAGTAGGTATTTTGAAATTGCTCTTCTCTGTTAACTCCACAGCATATGGATTAAAGTTTGAAAGCAAGTGACATTTTAGAACTATCTTTAATGAATTTTTTATCCAAATGACATTGGTGAGCCTTGAGGAATATGTGACTCTATTATAATTAAAGTTGAGTAAGAGTAAGAAAAATGACTATCGAAAATGATAAAATTATGTGTTTCTGTGTCTTCAGAATATTTTGCTCCTTTCAGAAACTACACTCTATTGCTGTAGTTTTGATTCAATATGATTTGTACTAGCAACAAATTTTTACTGGAAAATATGTACTAGCATATTCTTGAGTAATGGACTTATAGTTGCTTGGAAAGTATACGTTAATCATTTCATATCCCAAACTGAATTTCACTATGGACAACTAAATAGTTTTTTACTATTAAGAGGCAAAAACCTTTAAAATAGCATTAAGAAGAAACTCTCTCAATATTTACAGTAATGTTACTATTATTTTCAAATTATAATTTGGTACACACACATAATACATATACACACTATTTGACAGGGATACCCACAAGGGAATTTGATTAAATTACATATGGCGATTCTTAGTGAACAGAATAACATCAAAGATGGATAGTAGATTGACGTTTCTTAAAATTCAAATTGATTAATGGTGGCCTTTTAAAAATGAGCGTATCCAAGCCAGGTACCTCTATTTCTGACTATGACTTGGATAGCTGAGAGATTATTTTTCACTTCAAATATGTAAGTTAAGGCTTTAAAAAAAGCTAATGAAAACAAAAGCTTAACGCAGTTCTAGAATATGGACAAAATTATCTTAATGATTTTTTTCTTTTTCTTTTTGGGTTTAACTACAATTGAATCACTTCATCGTTGCTTTTGAGTTTTCCTTTATTTCTGGGCAGAACCATCTTATACATTACAATAAATCTTGCCGTAGAAAGATGGTGTTGTACACCTACATGCTTGCAGAGTAGAGTCTCTCTGAAACACTAGAGCAGTACTTACTCAAATGCTTTCCTGGTCCTCTTGTTCCTAAAAATCTGTCAAAAGTGTCACACCTTGGCCCAATTCTTGACCCAAGCCCTCAGAGCAGAGTAAAAGTCCTCAATAGTGAATTAGGCCAGAACCTGGATAAAATTTTCTTCTAGCAGGGGGTGCTTGAGGAAGGAAGAAGAAGCTCCTATTAATTTGGAGCTTCTTTACTCAGTTTGCTTCCTGTCTTCTGACTGGTTCTTGGTCAAGCCTGCTAGTCAACCAAAATACAAGGAAGGTAGCCCAACTAGCTTCATTCTAGAATGGAAGTTATATAAACGTTGTGGCCTTTGTAATGATAGTGATGCATCTTTGTGAACCTCGCAGAAATGAATGGATTATATTTTTCCAGAAAGAGAAGACAAGACCATTATAAGACAGTATCATGTGTATTTGCTGCACAGGGAACAACTACAAGAAGAAGAAAAACTGTATTTGCATGTTGACCTGTCTAGGTTTTTGATGCAAGAGTAGCTTTTATAAATGGGAAACATTATGAAATGATGTTCCTATTTTTCATTCATTTAACTCCATATGTAGGAAGAAAATAAAAGAAGTTCTGTGATCATTCATAGCCTCTTAATACCTTTAAGAGCCCGTAATTAACACTATTCTTGTTCAGAAAGAAGTCAGGGATGTTACTGTTCATTTCTGTCTAAGAGCTTTAAATTAAAATACACTAAGTATTCCATTAAGTGGAATAATGCCGGAAAATTAATAAGTGTGATGGAGCAAACATTTATTTTGAGAGTTTCTGGACTTTTTATGTCACTGGCTACTGAGGTTGTTCCCTTCACTTGCTCAGTCAGTCTCCCCATCTCTCTGTACCATTTATTGTTAACAGAGCTCCTCATATGGCTGTTACGTTGTGGAAGTCAGCACAAGCAGAGAGGGACACCTAACGTTAGTGGGGGAGGAAATGGTAAAATATAGACGAAATAAAGCCTTTTGGGCTAGAGCTATGTGAAATATATTGGGGAACAATTTCTTAAGAAAGAGTTGGAAAGAAAAAGGTGTGGCTGTGATACATACAAAGGGGTGTTGGTCTGAACTGCACCCTCTACACCATAGGCTGTCGAAATAACAAAGAGGAATTTTATTATTTCTCATATCGTTAAATTGTATCCCAACAAAACACCACTCTGAGGTTGCATTATAGCTTAATTTTTAAAAAAAATTATTTATTTATTTGAGAGAGAGAGAATGAGAGAAAGGGAGCACAAGAAGGGGGAGGGTCAGAGGGAGTAGCAGACTCCCTGCCAAGCAGGGAGCCTGATGCAGGACTCAATCCTGGGACTCCAGGATCATGACCTGAGCTGAAGGCAGCCACCCAACCAACTGAGCCACCCGGGCGCCCTGAAATGTAGCTTCAAAACGTTTAAATGGTCCTTAGGTAAGCAAAATACATATTAACATACACATTTATACCTTCTGTTTTGCAAAATCCCATTCAACAGTAGTAAATCTTTAAAATGATATTAACCTACTAGGATGAGGTAAATGGAAGAGGAGAAATAGACAACACAGAACACAGCATGCTGGGGGAGGAAAAGATTTTGGGAACCAATTTACGGAGGATTATGGTAAGCTGGCTTATGTTACTTTCTCTATTAATTATTAAGGTATTTCTTAACACCCAACTGGGTCCAAAGAAAATTTTCAGAGTGAGAAAAGTAAGTTAAATTACGTTTTAAAATCAGACAACAACAAAAAAGTAACAGTGTAATGGTGAGCTCAGAAGTGATGTACATTTTTAAAAAAATAAGCATAAAAAGTGCTGCCACAGAGTTTTGTACACTGAGTATACTAAAATACATTTTCAGAATTCCAATGTTGCTAAGGTCAGGACAACTTGCTTAGAGAAACAAAATGAAAATTAAAAAAAAAATAGAAAACATAAACAGAAAAATCTTTTCCAGATAGGGATGGCTCTTTATTTTTTTCTTACTGTAATATATATTGTAGCAAATTTTCTAATGATGATTTTTTAAACCCACTAATATAATCTATTTCCTGAACACCTGCCTTACCTTATAGACATGGAGATTCTTTACCTTTTTACTGTGAAGAACACAAATAAAGAGCAATTCTGTTTATTTTACATATATCTGTGAATAGAGCTGTTAAATTTTCTAGTTCTTGGTCATTTTATATTACCATGTAGGAAAAAAAAATTGTGACAATTAGAGGCATCAGTAGATTTTAAATTGCTTAACAATATTTTAATTCCTTTTTTTTTTTTTTTACAATGCAGAGTGTAGGTATGACTAGATCAAACAACTAGTTATAAGAATTATAAGAGGCTTTAACTCTTATTAAAGTCTCCTAAAAAATCATGTAGGAGATTTAAACAAAAAGTTAAAATGCTCACAGGATCTTGAGAGAAAGTAAGTGGCTATCTTTTAAAAGATTATTTACTACAATGGTAATTTCATTTTAAAGGAGTTATTACTTGTGTAAAGAAAATTAAATTCCCACACTGTTCAAATGATTAAGAAAACTAGAAAAAAGAATGTTTAAAATCATCCAAGCTCTCACATTCTAGAAGTAAGCACCATTGAAAGCAAAGACTAGGTCCTAACCAGCTCTATGTATTTATTCACACAAAACAGACTTGAGGTCATACTTAAAATGCTATCCTAATAAATATTTTTACTTTAATTTAACAGGACAAATTAAGTGAGACTTACTTTTTAATTTTTCCAAATGACACTCATTCTTAAATTATACATCTAAGTTTAAGAAGTATTATTAAGAAAAACACACACACACACACACAAATTTGAAATGTTATACTCTTAAACCTTTTAAGAATACCGTTAGGTGTGTATTTGCCTCTTCTTTTGCCCCTACATCTTTTATATTCAAAAAGTTCATTTTTGCTTTTATTGTTCTCAGTTTTCTTTTTTGATTTCCTTTGGCCTCTCTACCAAATCTCTAAAATGTTTTCAGGAATATTTATTCTATTCTGTAAATCACTTCTCTAATATGTTTCCCGACCTGGTTTATTTACTTAACAAAATAAACATTTCTGTAATGTAGTGATACTTTCATTTGTATTTATACTTCTTTCCTGAGGTTAGCCTCACTTTGAGTCTCCTTTATGCCTAGCTCTTGAGACATGTATCTCTTTGTCCAGCTTTTTAGAAAACAAGACTGTTGCCTGCAATTTTCTTGGTCATATAGAGAATTATTTATCTGAGATCTAGGATAGAGGTTTGACCAGGCTTTCTAATTCCTATCTGTTGTCTTTCCATCTCCCCGAGTGTACATTTACCTTGATATATGTATATTCTAGCTGTCACCTTGTGATAGCTGTCACCCTAGCTATCACAGAGGTTGTTTTCCATACAACCTCTGTTCCTCTTGGTCATTTAACTTCCATTCAGGATCTGGGAGTCACTGTAGTCCTTCCTTCTACCCCTTTGACAGTGTCCCAGAGCACAGAGGCTATATCATAGAATGAGGCAATGTACCTGAGATCCGGAGAAGGACTTGCAGACCTTTGAAAGTCTCCTTCACTCGATACAAGTTTCACAGATTTAACAGAACTGTTTTACAATTTTCTGTATCTATTTTTATTAAAATTAAGGATTTTTCCCCCTTCCTTCCTTCCTTCCTTTCTTTCTTTCTTGAAGATCAAGAGGATTAAAAAAACCTGTCCTAGAAGATTCCCCAGCAACTTATTCAGAATGATACAGACATTTAAAATCAAGCATGTAGAAATCACACACTATATTAAAACAATCCTTTCTATGAAGAATCTTAACAGGAATATAAATAGTCAGTGCATAATGCAAAAAGCTTATTGCTCTTATTATTCTTTTAGCCAATAATTTCCTTCTTTTATTAGGTAAATACTAGCTAAGCATTTCTATTGGCCACATACTAAACTAGCTGCTATGTAAGTCACAAAAATGAACGAGGCAGAGGCCCTGAACTCTAGGGGTTTAAAATGTCATTGTAGTGAAATTATTGGTATGCATATGTATACAGCTAGAAATTCTATAGCTTTGGCCTAAGAAGAAGGAAAGAATTTTTATCACAAATGGTTTTGCTTACAGCTTTAGCTTAAGGAAAAGAGAAAATTTATATTCACAAAATGTGTTACTAGTGACACAGATAGAAAACAGAGTAAATCAGAAGAGAATGGTAACTTCAATCTTAAAGTAAAGGCATAATGATAAGATATTTATATGTACTAGAAATGTGCTCAGTGTATTAAGAACCAGTACATGCTGAGAAGGTGTCGTGTATGAAATTAGACAAAAAGAACCACAGTAAGGTGCATACACAAAAATATGGGATTGACACATGATTGACAGGTATACAGAAATTTGGGGGGTGCCCAGTACAATTACATGGAAGCTAAGTAAAATTAACACTTTCTGGTGACTGGAAGAAAAAGACATGTGTCACAGTATGGGCAATAAAAAAACAAATACCATATGATTTCATTCATATGTGGTATCTAAAAAACAAACAAATGAATTAACAAACAAAAAGCAGAATCAGACCCATAGATATAGAGAACAAAGTGATGGTTGCCAGAGGGGAGTGGTGTGGGAAAATGGGCAAAATGGGTGAAGGGGAGTGGGAGACATAGGCTTCCAGTTATGGAATCAGTAAGTCAAGGGAATAAAGGCAAAAGCATAGGGGATACAGTCAATGATACTGTAATAATGTTGTCTAGTGACATGTGGTAGGTACACTTGAGGTGAGCATAGACAACATATAGAGAAGTTGAATCACTATGTTGTACACCTGAAGCTGATGTAACACTGTGTGTCAACTACACTCAAATCTAAAAAGATTTAAAATAAAATAAAACATGTGTAACCCATTAAAGCCAGGATCTTATAGGGGAAAAAGAAGAAACAGAAATCTCTTGAAAAAAAAACTTAAATAAAAGAAAATAATTTCATTTATAAACTATTGCAACATTTCCTAAAACCCCCCTCTCACTCTCTCAGAGATCTCTAAGATGTCCTTCTCACTCTCTCTTGATTCCCCAAGGCATCCTGCGGATTTCCATGCCCTCTGGGTTTTCTCTCTTACTCCTTTTCATTGCTCTCATATACTATTTTTTCTGCTGTGGATGGCTCTCTACAGTGAAAGTGGAACTTTTCATACCAGTAATTCTTGTATGCTTTTTAGCTCATTACCTTTTTCAGCAAAATAAAGTTCAGGACAGATTCCATCATTAAAGACATTTAGCAGCTGAGAGACAAAAGTATTTCAACAATATTGGTCCTGTTTCTTAAGTAAGCATCATTTCTGAAACTAGTTCCATGAAACCCAAGTTTTGGATGATGCTTTTTTATTTTGACCAAAACTTTAATATATGCACATTCTGAATAATCTGATTATCTGATGACCAGATATTGTGGGGACACCTGGGTGACACAGTTGGTTGAGCAAGGGACTCTTGATTTTTTTGTGAGATGGAGTTCCACATCTGGCTCTGCACTCCATGAGGAGTCAGCCTGAGATTCTCTCTCCCTTTCCCTCTGCCCCTCCTGCTCTGTTCTCTCTCTCTCTCCAAAAAAAAAAAAAAAAAAAAAAAAAAAAATATATATATATATATATATATATATATATATATATATATATTTGTGTGTGTGTGTGTGTGTGTATGTGTATCACTCTGTGATTTGATCCTATATTTGCATTTGTGTTGATTGTTCATGGTTAATTTTCATACCATGATGAGAAAAGAAGGAAAGCAATCTTAAAGTATAATGCCTCTCACTTGCCATACAGAAGTTAAATGATGCCACAGCAGAGCCTTCAGATTATTCAAGACTAAGAAATATTGGGGTGGCCAGATTTCACTACTCATGAGTTTTTTTAGAAGTTAATAGTGATTAGATGTTGATTTTAATTTTGAATATATTTTTTAAAGATTTTCATTTATTTATTTGATAGACATCACAGTAGGCAGAGAGAGAGGAGGAAGCAGGCTCCCTGCTGAGCAGAGAGCCCAATGCGGAACTTGATCCCAGGACTCTGGGATCATGACCTGAGCCAAAGGCAGAGGCTTTAAACCACTGAGCCACCCAGGCACCCCTTAATTTTGAATATTAAAAATGGCTAGAGCTAGTGTCACTCGTTTATTTTCCTGTAAAATGGGAACATGACAAGGGGAATTGAGACAGTGTGTGTGTGCATGTGACAAAGCCTTCCAATAATTTGTCCTCCTCACCTTTTCTATGCCCTTCATTCCTGCTTAAGTGATCATTTTGTTTTAGTTAAGATTGGTTTAGTTACTATTCACATGGCTTTGCTCTTGCTCTTCCATTCCTCTTACCAACATTTTCTACTCACATAAGGCAACCTTCTCCACTTCTCTCCACAAAAATAAAACAGATAAAAATACAAATTGTAATGATGTCTAGGTCCAATAGAGATACAATTTATGAAAATTTCTCTTCTTCCTTCATTATCATTCTGTCTCTTTGGAAGCTTTCTTTTATCTCCCCCTACGGAGGCTTTTGAATGGCATCTAATTGGGACCCCAATCACAAATACATAAGAAACTAGAGCACGGCTTCTTAGCTTATCAAGTATTTATCCTAAAGTTCACTCACTTTAATTGATCTCACTCAAACAAGGGACTACTGACTCAGAACTGTATGCATAGTTAAGTTTATTGATTTAACAAGATTGGTTGTCTGGTTTGTTGCACCTGACAGCAGATTAGAAGCAGCGTCCCTGATAGTTTTAACACACTGAGCGGTAAGAAAGAAGTAGGAGATAAGAGAGGTGGATCAACAATTAGAAATCGGTCTGTACAGTCAAATACTCTTTAATATCTTACAAGCTCTGAGGGGATCCCTCTATAGACCCTAACACCAAAATTAATGATTGACCAAGAGTTAAAATACAAGGTATTTACATTGTTAGTATCATGTACACTACATGAGTAGATCATAATAGAGCCCCATGAAGCAATTTCTTCTTCACCATTTCTTACATCTTACCCTTCCTTAAATACTTCACAAGTCAGCTTCTTCCACTGTTGGGCAGGTCCAAATTAATAGAAAATTATTCTCCATGCTATACAGAACCTTGACTGTCTCTAACAAAATGATTTATTCTAGTTCTTTTTTTCTAAAACAACTTTGAAAATATATGCTTACTTTTCTAAGTAGCAGCACTTTTTTTTTTTTTTAAAGATTTTATTTATTTATTTGACAGAGACAGATCACAAGTAGGCAGAGAGGCAGGCAGAGAGAGAGAGGAGGAAGCAGGCTCCCTGCTGAGCAGAGAGCCGGATGCGGGACTCGATCCCAGGACCCTGAGATCACGACCTGAGCCGAAGGCAGCGGCTTAACCCACTGAGCCACCCAGTAGCAGCACTTTTAACCTTTAAAATAGTTATATCTGCTCTAAGAAATATATTTCCTTAGTTGAATTCATTAGTTTTCAAAGTAATCATTGCATGTGCTTTCAGTGGTTTCTATTACATCATTTCCAGATTAATTTATCACTTTAGTTATCTTTTTCTGTATAAATTCTAGTGTGTTAGGATTCTTTTTAAAAATGTAACCCAAAATAACCTCAATATTCCAGATCTTGTTTGAAATGGGAGATAAGTACTCCTTTAGTTGATAGATACAGTCATATAAATGTAAACTTATCTGAACCTACCTTGGTTCTACTCACATAATTTTACAAAATAACATCCTTTTCACTTCTCAATGCAGTTTTTTTTTTAATAGATTTTATTTATTTATTTGACAGACAGAGATCACAAGTAGGCAGAGAGGCAGGCAGGAAGTGGGGGAGAAGCAGGCTCCTTGCTGAGCAGAGAGCCCGGTGCGGGGCTCAATCCCAGAACCCTGAGATCATGACCTGAGCTGAAGGCAAAAACTTAACCCACTGAGACACCAGGAGCCCCTCAATGCAGTTATTTTTATATATTTATATCTTTAACAAGATCAACTTTTATGACAGAAACTATATTTTACTAATTTCTGAAGAACTTGTTATATAGTAAGCACTTGAAAATATTGTTTGGGGGATGTGTGAATAAATAAGTCATCTGAGAGTATGTTAGCTTATTTTACTAGTTCCCTTCAACAATTAATTTTTTTATCTTGTCTATAGCATTTTTAGTATGGTTTTCAAGTGTTTGGTAGCTAATTATGTTCTCAGATCCTGAATTTGTGAAATTTATTTTTAAGCAAAATACAAGTCTACATTTATTCTTAATTAAAGCTTGTGAGATTTCAAAACTATTGAGGTTATATGAACCTTGATTTTTGTCATCAATTTTATAAAGAGGCTTTACCAGTTAGTATGTTTAGTAGAATATGATACTGTATTGACTTGTCAAGCAAAAGTTGAATATAAGTGTTTCCCAACGTGTGAATTGTCTTCCTAACTAGCTTGAAGGTCCATAAACATTGGGAATGAGTTCTCCATCATGTTTATCTTAATCACTCCACAAACATATGGCAGGCAAGTTGAATTAAATTCAGTGGTATGATTTGCATATTGTGTATTTTTTTTCAGGAAAGATTGATCACTCTACACATATCATAATCTAAGAATACAAAATGTATTCTTTCAAATAAGATGGAATATTTCAAATAGAAAATGATATAAAGAATAATTACTTATCCACTAGTAAAACTCCAGGGTTAAGATTCTACTTACTGGATTGATCTATGAAGTTTCTATTTAGCTTTCTTCTCAGACTCTGAAAAAGCCTAATACTTGTGAGCAATTATTACTATATATTTCCTGTTAAATTGGTATAGATCTGATAGACATTTTGGTCTAATTTTGAGAATATGTCGGAGAATAAACATATTTCTATTAACTGGTAAGAAAAATTTTGTATTCCACTTTAATAAACATTTCTTACCATGTGGAAGATTGCTCTACACTCAGCTTGATCTTACAACGATAAGGTGTAAATTGGCTATGTTTCTATTAATGCCTTTCTTCTTAACCAAATCTGCCTACTTATCTCTGGTGGAATGTTATTAATGCAATGCTCTGAGATTACAAACTAACATCTTAATACCTAACACTTAATGAAATCTTACTTTGAGAGATGGTTGTACATGTTGGTTCAGTCTTCAGACATGGAGAAAATAGACTTCAAATTGTGTTTTAAAATACTTCACAGAGAAGTTTTCCCTGAAATCAGAGGACATGAAAGGTTTCCTGGGAAACCTAAATAGGCTCCTTACTGATTTGCCCAGGTGGTCTGTTATCCAATGACCTCTCCCTAATTGGGGGAGGAGCCAAGAACAAAAAGTGAAGGAAGAGAACAGCTGGACCAGAGAAGAGAGAACTGGAAAAGACAAAGCCATTGAAAATAGAATTGGAAACCCTTGAACCAGACCATCTCTATTTTCAGGCTAATCCTCATATTCTGTAGAAGGCCTTTCTGCGCCTAACATAGGAAAAAAAAAAATGCACCTCCATGCACAATCTTTTTTTCTCCTATACACTGTTAGAGAATAGCAGTCATAACAGCTTTTATTCTCTGATCCATCCACAACCTCCCTTCAGTTTTTTTGATGTTGTGATCTTACAGAGTATCATTATTCTGACAAAGAAATGGCCACCCATCCACACAATCATGAATTACCTGCCATCTGCCAGAGTTCTAGGATACTAGATACCTATATCTGCATTTATAATTTGACTTTTTCAAAAATAACCCACTTGGGATTCAAGGTTCATTTCACTAAACAAAGGAAAAGTATAAAAATCAAAATGTATACGATAGTGATTATGTGATATGCTTAATGTCTAAAACTGATACTGGGAACTTTTTAGTTCAGCTTGACCAAATACAAATAGTAATCACTCAACGCAACTATGAGCTTGAATTTGTATATCAACTGTTACTGTGAAATTCTGTATTCCATAATTTAGAATTTCCCTAACATTTCATAAGCACAAGATAAAAACTGACATGTTGTAAAAATCACTATTTGCCTACAATTTTCAGCTATGTTTTGAAAAAAATCATGACGTCTGAGTTATATCACTGTTAGTGTTTCCTACTTGATGAGATATTTTTCTATGATTTTCTTTCAACCTCAAAAAATATATACTGAACACCTATGATACATTAGACGTTGTGCTTGACAATAAAGGGGATAGAAAGATGAGTAAAATTCAGTTTCTGTCCTCACAGATCTTAAAATCTAGTATAGGGAACTTATTAACTAGTTCCAAAATGACAAAGATGCATTTCTGATTATAAATGTCATAAGCCATATAAAATTTTCCATAGGATTTCATATCAAAACAGAAAATGCTAATAAAAGAAAATATAATTAAGCCAAGTATTAGAGTTCAGGCATCATTTCAATTAGTAGAGATTGGGAATAAAGAGAGATCACCAATTATAATCCCATTTTACCAGACCCTCAGTTACATCTAGTAAACAATAATAAGACTAGGAAGGTTGGATTGTAATCACATTATAGCATTTAAATTCCAGGTGGAGGAGTTTGCAGTTAATTTTATAGGATGCCAGCAAAAATAATAAAGAACATTTTCTCAGGAAAATCCCCATTATACGGGGACCTATGGTCATACTCAGAAAAATATATAAGGATTCAATTTCAGGTTGTGGAGTATCAGGATATTCTGATTATGTTTAAGGATTATTATGCGGGATGATGTAAGTATTTGAAAATAAAGGTGGAAAGTCATGTATGCTAGTTGGAAAATAGAGGGAATAAAAAATAAAGAAAGTTTCCTAGGTATCTTATGGTTGGGGTGCAATTGTAAATGGGATTGACTCCTTAATTTCTCTTTCTTCTGTCTTGTTGTTGGTGTAGAGAAATGCAACTGATTTCTGTGCATTGATCTTATATCCTGACACTTTACTGAATTCCTGTACAAGTTCTAGCAGTTTTGGAGTGGAGTCTTTTGGGTTTTCCACATAGAGTATCATATCATCTGCGAAGAGTGATAATTTGACTTCTTCTTTGCCGATTTGGATGCCTTTATTAAGGACCTCAATGTGAGAAAGGAATCCATCAAAATCCTTGAGGAGAACACAGGCAGCAACCTCTTCGACCTCAGCCGCAGCAACATCTTCCTAGGAACATCGCCAAAGGCAAGGGAAGCAAAGGCAAAAATGAACTTTTGGGATTTCATCAAGATCAAAAGCTTTTGCACAGCAAAGGAAACAGTTAACAAAATCAAAAGACAACTGACAGAATGGGAGAAGATATTTGCAAACAACATATCAGATAAAGGACTAGTGTCCAAAATCTATAAAGAACTTAGCAAACTCAACACCCGAAGAACAAATAATCCAATCAAGAAATGGGCAGAGGACATGAACAGATGTTTCTGCAAAGAAGACATCCAGATGGCCAACAGACACATGAAAAAGTGTTCCATATCACTCGGCATCAGGGAAATACAAATCAAAACCACAATGAGATATCACCTCACACCAGTCAGAATGGCTAAAATCAACAAGTCAGGAAATGACAGATGCTGGCGAGGATGCGGAGAAAGGGGAACCCTCCTACACTGTTGGTGGGAATGCAAGCTGGTGCAACCACTCTGGAAAACAGCATGGAGGTTCCTCAAAATGTTGAAAATAGAACTGCCCTATGACCCAGCAATTGCACTACTGGGTATTTACCCTAAAGATACAAACGTAGTGATCCAAAGAGGCACGTGCACCCGAATGTTTATAGCAGCAATGTCCACAATAGCCAAACTATGGAAAGAACCTAGATGTCCATCAACAGATGAATGGATAAAGAAGAAGTGGTATATATACACAATGGAATACTATGCAGCCATCAAAAGAAATGAAATCTTGCCATTTGCGACAACATGGATGGAACTAGAGCGTATCATGCTTAGCGAAATAAGTCAAGCGGAGAAAGACAACTATCATATGATCTCCCTGATATGAGGAAGTGGTGATGCAACATGGGGGCTTAAGTGGGTAGGAGAAGAATCCATGAAACAAGATGGGATAGGGAGGGAGACGAACCATAAGTGACTCTTAATCTCACGAAACAAACTGTGGGTTGCTGGGGGGAGGGGGGTTGGGAGAAAGGGGGTAGGGTTATGGACATTGGGGAGGATATGTGCTTTTGGGTAAATTGGAAGGGGAGGTGAACCATGAGAGACTATGGACTCTGAAAAACAATCTGAGGGGTTTGAAGTGGCGGGGGGGTGGGAGGTTGGGGTACCAGGTGGTGGGTATTATAGAGGGCACATCTTGCATGGAGCACTGGGTGTGGTGAAAAAATAATGAATACTGTTTTTCTGAAAATAAATAAATTGGAAAAGAAAAAAAAAAGAAAAAAAGAACGAAAGTTTATTAAACCATATAAAACGGCAGCAGAGAGACATTTTTGTCAAAATATCTTCAAGTTATTGTGCAAATTAGAGATTTAAGAAAGAACCCAGAGGTTAATAATATGTAGGATTAATAAGTAATAACACAAAGTTGTCTTAAGGGGGCTGCATACATAGAAGTAGGGAAAGAAGTCCAATGTGGAAGGTGGGGATAATTGATTTTGCCCTCACCACCTTCCACCCTCCAAAATGTAGGTGTTAGGAATTAAGGTGACAGCGAGAGAGAACACACGCCAAAACTGCAGTGTCAAAGTTGCCAGTTAAAGCAACAAGCCAAAAATGAAAAAGATAAGCCTTTAATCACTTACTGCGATAGTATAAGCAAGATGCTAAACCAAAGAAAACACCATTTTCCCCCATGAAAATGCTCCCAGATGGAAGGTCAGGTAGAACATCACATGAGTGATAGTCTTCTCACTGTTGAGGAAACCTAGAATAAAAGGCTCTGGAAGTTTTATGAATCCTAAGGTGGGAGCAGGTAGGAGGTGTAAATTGCTAAGTACTGAGTCAGAAGGAAAAGTGTCTTCAGGTTTTACCCCTCCCCTCCCGATAAAGAGGCTCCCTCAGAGGAGCCTGAAGAGGACCTCTGCTAAAATCTCAGACAAACTAACTTAGGAATGAAGACGCTGGTGCTAAAAATGCGGATATGGGAAGGACATGACCAGTCCGAAAGCCCGAGTCCTTGACTGCAGTCCTTGTGAGACTGCAGCACAGCGGTGGTCTACCAGGTGGGCTGTGGGGAGGGCAGCTTTGTAACTGCCTGTGATGTGGCCTGACAAATTGCAGTTGGTTTTGTTTTTAATTATTATTTTTTTAGTATAGTCAACATACAAGGTTACATTAGTTTCAAGTGTAAAACATAGTGATTCAACATCTCAGTCGTTTGTGCTATGGTCACCACAAATTTGGTTACACCATCTATCACCATACAACACACATGTAGGTTTTCAATCAGGAGCTGGCCTTCTCAGTATGTCATGCAAAGAAGGAGAGAAATACTTTGACCAAGATACCCAAAGTGAGGGCATTTGCATAGACACTTCCATTTTTCACTTAAAAACATATGCTGTCTGTTTTTCTAATGAACCAGTTCAGTTGTCCAATGGCCTGTTTCCTTCTTTCAAGGAACACACACACATACAACCACAACCACAACCACACCACACACTACCTCACACTCTTCTTGCTCTTTTCCTTCCACTCTGATTTTGAAGTACATAGGAAAGAACCTTATTAAGACCATTTAATAGGGAAACATAAGCCTATTTTTAGGATTCTATTTAGTCCAGATTTTCTTGGTAAATGCTTTGTTAAAGAACTATAAAAACCCTAATTAGTTTACCAGATTCCCTCTTTAAAACAAATAGTATTACCCCCAAACTTTTGTATTAAAATATCAGAGAAAAGGTTTTCCTTTCCTGAATGAAAATTTGGTAATATGTTTTTTAATAGGTTGAGATACAGTGATAGTTGAAGCACATAGCGGTTCAAAGGCTATGTTAATGATATAAGGGGTATGTAAAGAGGAATTTGAATTGCATTGCTTCAGTTGAAAGGAAAAAGGCAGGACATGAAAAAATTATATCTAAGATACATGCAATAGTATTTTATATCAACTGAATATGGAGGAGGAAAAAAAAATGATGCTTACACAAAGGAGAGAAATGTTGCCCCAAATAACTAGGAGAGATTATATTATCCATGGAAGAGAAACAAAAGGAGGTGTTTATTTGGAAAAGAGACAATTTAAAATTGTATGTATTGCAATTTTAAAGTTTGTGATATTTGCAAAGTATTAATGGAATATCCAGCATGTTGCTAAAAATTTGGAAATTCAGCTGGTAATAAAGTCAGTCCTCTAGAAATACTTTGCATAAAAATTATAAGTGAAGCTATAAAGCTAGTGCAAATTATGGAACCATAATTCTTTTTTTTTTTTTTTTTTAATGGAAGGGCACCTGGGTGCTCAACGTTAGTGTCTGCCTTTGGCTTAGGTCATGATCTTAAGCCCTATACTGGGCTCCTCTCTCAGCAGGAAACCTGAATCTCCTCTCCCTCTACTCTTCCTTGCTCTGCTCTCTCTCACTCAGTCTCTCAAATAAATAATAAAATCCTTTAAAAAAAATGAAATTTGTGGATCAGAAGACTCAAATGAGTAAAAATCTCCATTACCCCCAAATTAATCTAAAGATTTTATGCAATTCCTGACAAAATTTTAGCATAGGCAATGACAAGTGTATGATAAAATTTATATCATAAGGCAAAAATATAACATAGCTAACACATTTTGAAAAAGAAGAATAGATTGAGAGGAATCATTCTTCCCAATGTTAGGGTTTACTCTATATCTACAATAACAAAGACTATGTTGTATTAGTGGAGGGGTAGAACATAGACCAATGGAACAGAATATGTTAGAGAAATATAATTAAAACCACAATGAGATACTACTTTGTACCTATCAGAAAGACTAAACTCAAATTAAAAACAGTGTTAGAACCAAATGCTGGTGAAGATGTTGAGAAACTGGATTACACCTACCCTGCTGGTGGAAACAAAAAATGATATGCCTGTTCTGGAAAATGGTTTAGCAGCTTTTTACAGACCCACATATCTAATTACCATACAATCCAACAATCATATTTTTGGACTTTTAACCCAGGAAAGTGAAAATTTATGTTCATATAAAAATCTGTATATCAGTATTTATTGTGGTTTTATTCACAGTGACCCAAAACTAGGGGGAAAAAATAAACCCAAGCCAAAATGTTTCAGTGGGTAAATGGCAATGCAAAAAATGCTATATTCAAACCATGGAATATTAATCTGCAATAAAAAAGGATAACAGTTGATATGTACAACAATGTGGATGGATCTCAAGGGAACTATTTTGAATGGGAAAAAATCCCATGTCAAAAGTTGCATACTTCATGAGATCTAATTAATGCTCTAATAAGATTTTGAAGAGGGGAATAGGCTGGGAAGTAGCTATGGCTTTAAAAGAATCACACAAGGAATCCTTGTGGGGAAGTGATTGTGGTAGTAGTCATATGAATCTTCACATGTGATAAAATTTCATAGAATTATACATACACAAACACACACATAAACAATTACATTAAAAAATAGGAGATAGGGAAAAGTGGTATAATACCACTGATATTTTTATTATATATTGATAATTTTTATTTGAATTTTATTAAACAGTTGTTAATTGAAAATTTACTTATATGGTTTTGCACCTATCAAATTATATATTCAGACTCTAAATTATTTGAAAATACATTATTATTTAAAAATATTAAATCATATCAAAGAGACATAAATGTAAAAGTAAGTATTTCCCATCTCCACTAACAGTCTTATTTCCTGAAACTATGTTTAACTATTTCTGGTTTTATTTCTCCAATAATTACCATTCCTTTTTTTAAATTTATTTTTATTTTTTTTAAAAGACTTTATGTATTTGACAGAGGTCACAAGTAGGCAGAGAGGCAGGCAGAGAGAGAGGGAGGGAAGCAGACTCCCTGCTGAGCAGAGAGTCTGATGCAGGGCTCAATTCCAGACTTGATCCCAGGACCCTGGGATCTTGACGTGAGATGAAGCCAGAGGCTTTAACCCACTGAGCCACCCAGGTGCCCCTATCATCCATTTTTAAATAATGTATTTATGTCTTCTTTCTTATCAGTTTGTTAAAATAAATTCCATCCCCCTAAAAAATAAGGAATTTTTGTTCACTTAAACTGCTACTTCCCCTTTTCTCCCCTCTTCCAACACGTTAGTTATATATTTATTTAAATTTATCTATTGGCCATTTCCATAATTTAAAAAAAATATACTTAAGTATGTTGGGATTAAAAAAAATTCAATTGTGTTTTCCCACTATTTAGCATGAGTGGAATAGAAACTGTTCACTTCTTATATTGCCTTTCTATCCTGCAACATCCACTAGTTAAATCATTACTGTCAGCATATGTTAATTATAAAAAAGTTCACAGAGTGACATCAGCAAGATAGAGGAATAGGAAGCCTCAGATATTCCTCATCCTATGGAGACACCTGTTCAACAATGCAGAGACCAATTCCCTCTTTGAGAAATCCATAAACCAGTTAAGAGTTTCTTGCACCCAGATAAGAGGGAAATCAACCTCATAAAAGTTAGTAGGAAAATTTGTGGTACTAGTTCCTCTTCATGACCAGCTTGTGATTAGTTCCCAGCATCTTCCTGGTAAGAAAAAGAGAAGATCATATTATACTGTCCAATGTTCTGACTTTCTTGGGGCTGCCCAGGACATTAGCTTCTGTTTCACCTCTGTCAGAGTGCTGACAAGATCTGGCACATTCTAGATGTCTGCAGACCATTGAGAACAAAGAAGAGCTGGTCTGTATGTTGTTGTTCAAGATGATCACGGTACAACAGAGAGTTAGATAGGCCTCAGGGACTCTCTCTCAGAAAAAAAAGGTGAAGTGAAATGAAATAAAACTAGAAAAATTGGGAAATAGACATAAATATGGAAATTAGACATCATACTCTTGAACAGCCAAGGGATAAAAGTAATCAAAGCGGATATTGGAAAATATCATAAGACAAATGAAAATGAAGACACAACACACCAAAATTCATGAGATTTGGCAAGAGCAGTACCAAGAGTGAAGTTTTTCATAATAAATGCTCACAAAAGGTGAGAAGGGCTTTAAATAAACAGTGTAATTCTAGACATCAAGAATCTAGAAAAAGTAGAACAAATTAAACCCAATGTTAGCAGAGAAAGTAAATAATAAAGATTAGAGATGATGAAATAGAGAACAGAAAGATTATTTTAAAAATAAAAGTTGTTTTTGGAAAAGATCAACAAAAATGACGAACCTTTAGCTAGACTCTGTAAGGAAAAAAGAAAGAGGACTCAAAATCAGAAATGAAATGGAGACATTTCAACTGATACTGCAGAAAAGCAAAAGATCATGAGACTACTATGGAAAATTATATGCAAACAAATTGGATAACCTAGAATAAACGGATAAGTTCATATAAATCTGAAACCAAAAATCTGAACAGATCTATAACAAGTAAGGAGATTGAATCAACAATCTCCTAAAAAGAAAAGTTCAGGACCAGATGGCTTCATTGGCAAATTCTACTATTATGTAAAACTTTAACATCAATTTTGCTTAATTCCTCCAAAGAACTGAAAAGAAGTGAACCCTTTCAGACTCATTTTATGAAACCAGCATTGCCTTCATACTAAAGTCAGAAAGACACAACAACTTGTATCTTTGTGAAAGAAAAGAAAATAGAAGGAAAGAGGGAGAGAGGAAGGAAGGAAGGAAGGGAAGAAAGAAGGAAGGAAGGGAAAGAAAGGAAGAAAATGAAAGGAAGGAAGGAAAAGAAAGAAAGGAAGGAAGGAAGGAAGAAAAGTTAAAAATAGAACTACCCTATAACTCAACAATTGCACTAATAGGTATTTACCCAAAGAATACAAAAATACTAATCCAAAGGAACACATGAACCCTAATGCTTATAGCAGCATTATCTACAATAGCCAAATTATGGAAACAGCCTGATTGTCCATCGACTAATGAATGGATAAGGAAGATGTGCTATGTACAACGAAATATTATTCAGCCAAAGAAAGAATGAAATCTTGCCATTTACAATGATGTGAATGGAGCTAGAGTGTATTATGCTAAGTGAAATAAATCTGTCAGAGAAAGACAAATGCTATATGATTTCACTCATATGTGGAATTCAAGAAACAAAACAAATGAACAAAGGGGTAAAAAGAAAGAGAGAGAGGCAAACCAAGAAGCAGACTCTTAACTATGGAGAAGAAACTCACGGTTACCAAAGGGAGGAAGGTGAAATAGTAATGGGTATTAAGGAAGCATTTGTGATGAGCACTGGGTATTGTATGCAAGGGTTGAATCACTATATTTTACACCTGAAAGTAATATTACACTGTATGTTAACTAACAGAAATTTGAATAAAACTTTAAAAAATTGTTTTAACAACTAAAAATAAGATAAAATAAAATGTTGATAGATTTTAAAAAATCACATGATCATCATCAATAAATACAGAAAAGGTATTTGACAAAATTCAAAACCCTTTTATGATAAAAACACTTAAGAAACTATGAATAGAAAGAGATTACCTCAACACGGTAGAGGTCACATATGAAAATCCCATAGCTAACATCATAGTCAATGATGAACCCTGAAAGATTTTCCTCTAAGATAATGGACAAAGTGTGCATCAGTGGATGAATGGTTAAAGAAAATGTGGTATACACATACAATGGAATGCTATTCAGCCATAAGAAAAGAATGAAATCCTATCATATGCTATTACATGGGTGAACCTTAAGGATGTGCTATGTGAAATAATTAAGTCATGGAAGAACAAATTCCACTAATATGAGGTATCTAAACCAGTCAAACTGATAGGACTAGGAAGTAGAATGGGGTTAGAAGGAGTTAAGGATGGGGGACAAAGGGAGGCACTATTTAATGAGTTTCTGTCATTGAAATGAAAAAGTTCTAGAGATTTATTGTACAACACTGTGCTTATAGTTAACAATGCTTTACACGTTCTCTTGTTGTTGTTGAGAGTAGATCCGTGTTGTTTTTTTCTTCAATAAGAAAGAAAATTAAAATTTTCTTAGATACAGAAAAGCAAAAATAAGACAAAAAGGACATCATTTTATCACTAACCAGATTAACCAAATGTTTTTATTCTCGACTTCTGGTGATTTTAAGGAAAGATATTATTATTGTTACTATATATATTAGTGTACCTAAAACTGGCCAACTGATAATTTTGAACAATTAAGCAATTCCACCTGCCATTTGACGTTCCAAAAGCCTATGGAAATAGAGCTTATTCCATAGCACCATTTCTCACCTTCATCCCAGTCTGAAGAAAACAGCCACCTCAAAGTTGTTCAAGGATTCTCCTGTTCTTTCAGCAAGGCATTAATATTTCTTTCCAGAGAAGTTCTGGCATCACAGATTCATTATAGAGGGGCATGTTTAAAAAAAAAAAAAAGTCTAGTTAGTTTTGGGACAGTATATAAGAAATTTAAGAGGCAATACAGACTTCCCATATACTTCCTGCACCCACATGTGCATAAATTCCCCTGTTATCAAAAACCTTTACCAGAGTGACATATTTGTTATAATTGAGGAACCCGCACTGACACATCATTAGGTTTAAAAATCTGTAGTTTACATTAGGGTTCACTCTTAGTGTTGTATGGGCTGTGTGCTTGGACAAATGACATGTATCCATTATGGTGTCATGTGTTTTCACTGCCCTAAAAATCCTCCATGTTCCAAATATCCATTCCTCCCTCTCCCAAACCTCTGGCAACTTTTATTCTCTCCATTACTTTTGAGTGTCAGATAATTGGAATCCTATAGTATGCAGTATGTAACTTTTTTTTTTTTTTTTAAGATTTTATTTGTTTATTTGACAGAGATCACAAGTAGGCAGAGAGGCAAGAGAGAGGAAGCAGGCTCCTTGCTGAGCAGAGAGCCCAATGTGGGGCTTGATCCCATGACCCTGGGATCATGACCTGAGCTGAAGGCAGAGGCTTTAACCCATTGAGCCACCCAGGCACCCCTGCAGTATGTAACTTTTAAGATTGGCTTCTTTCACTTTGTTAAATGCATTTAAGTTTCCTCTGGTCTTTTCACGACTTGATAACTTTTTATTTTTTTCCTTTTCTTCCTTCTTTAAAAAAAAAAAGCTCCTTTTTTTTTTGTGATGAATAGTATTCCGTTATATGAATATACTGCAGTATATTTATCTATTCACCTGAAGGGCATCTTGTTTGCTTCCAAGCTTTGGCAATTTTTTTAAAGATTTTATTTATTTATTTGATAGACAGAGATCACAAGTGGTCAGAAAGGCAGACAGAGAGAGAGGAGGAAGCAGGCTGCCCGCTGAGCAGAGAGCCTGATGGGCTCAATCCCAGGCCCCTGAGACCATGACCTGAGCCAAAGGCAAAGGCTTTAAGCCACTGAGGCACCCAGGTGCCCCCCAAGCTTTGGCAATTTTGAATAAAGCTTCTATAAACATCCACATGTAGGTTTTTGTGTGGACATGTTTTTATCTCCTTTGGGTCAATACAAAGGGACTGTGATTGCTGGATTGTATGGTAAGAGTATATTTAGTTTTGTAAGAAATGCTGAACTGTCTTCCAAAGTGACTGTATCATTTTGCATTCCCACCAGAATGAGTAAGAGTTCCTCTTGCTCCACATGCTCTAGAGGGCCACTTTTGAATCTAGGCTTCAATTAAATAACCAAGCAATGTTAGAGTTAGCTTCTTTTGCTTACTCATTAAATTCTAAATCCCAGTTGAATGTATGACCTAGTCTTATATTTAATGTTCTTGGTTGTGATGCCTATAAAACCCATTCCCACACTAGAATCCTACTGAAATGAACCGTCAAGATCCTACAATTCTTGAAATACTCTACCTCTTCCTGGAGCTGACATGGCAGTTTTCCCTCTATACCATGCTGAGATTAACTTTCGCAGGGGTCTTGTGGCAATGAGGGGTGTTGGGACGTGGTCCGAATAGAATGAGCAAACACTGTGAGTCAGACTCACCTGGTCCTAATGAAGTCCTTGAAAGTTCTTCATGTCAGAGGAGGCTGGTTTCTACAGAAAGGGAAGAAGAAATTGTTTCCATGTGCATGGAATTTTCAAGATGATTTGTAGATTAAGTTAAGTCTGTGTCTGTCAAAATGTTCCAGTTATAAGTCTCAGGGTCCTAATCCTTCACAATTTTATCTTAATCTTAGCATATGAACTTCAGTGAGGCTGTGCTTTTAACTGGCATTGTGACTTTGCTGCACTCAAAATCGGATTTGAGACGTCATCCTCAGCCATTTCTGCCCACCTATTTCTAGAAGAGAAGGGATTTCTTCTTCTTCTTTTTCTTTCTTTTTTCTTTTTTTCTTTTTTAATGCTGCCGTGGATGCTTTCCTTTTCTCTATCCTTATCTTGGTTTGGGCATTCAAGGTTTTGAAGTTCTCATTTCTTTTTATATGCTTTCCAATAATCAGAAAGAATGAACAAACCCTATAGTCTTTGTTGTATTTTTTATCTTAGAGCAAATAAATGCTACTTGACCACCCAAAGCCTGGCGTCTAGGTTTGACCCTATTCCTCCCCATCACTGGTGATATCTTGAGTAACTGTGATTCTCTATGTCAAAGATTACTAGTGAGCCATTTTTCTCTAGCAAGAAGGTTACCTTGGGTTTGTAAATGTGATAATTATCTGAGCAATCCAGGGTCAGATTTATATGCATTGTAGAGTCATGGCTTTTTTTTTTTCCTTCCTTTCTCCCTCCCTCCCCATCTTCCCTCCTTCTTTCCTTCCTTCCTTCCTTTCTTTTTCCTATACTTAATTCTTTAGACGTCTCTATGTACAGATCATACCTTAAGATTGCAGAGTTAGCTTTTCCTAAGGAGGATGAAATACTAATATATAAATGTATGGAAGAATTTTCCCTCCTCTCCCATTATTAATTTATTTAACTTTAATTTATATCAGTAGGGGCTCATGTTCACATCTTTTGTATTTTGTATCATAATCCAATACTATTTTATTTGTGGGCTTAAAATGTACAGCATTGGTCTTTGATAGCTATTTCAGTTGGCTCCTTTGCTCATTTGTTTTGTTGAGCACTTTATTACTTTCTAGTATTACAAAATGCTTCACATTCTTATGTAGTTCTTATCCAAGCCTAGAATCAACCATTGCTGCAAATGTCCCTATTCCTTCATTGGAGAATATTAAAAACCAATATCTGGGTGCTAGGTGTGCTTGTTCCTATTTGGTTGTCCCGTTGTTACTTTCTTTAAGACTTTTGAGCTAACAGAATACATAAATATATGACACATATCATTTTTTATTTGATTGCACAACTCTACTTTTTTAAAGATTTAAAAAAAATATTAGAGAGAGAGAGAGAACATGAGCAGAGGGAGGAACAGAAGGAGAGGGCGAAGCAGAATCCCCACTGAGCAGGGACCTTATTGTGGGGCTCAATCCCAGAACCCTGGGATCATGACCTGAGCCAAAGGCAGCTGCTTAACCAACTGGGCCACCCAGGTGCCCCTGGAAATCTCTTTCTGTGAGAAAATCATTTAAATGTTTCTGATTAAAATTTCTCAGAAAATTAACAAAGTCTATAAGGGTATTTTTGTTGCAATGGACACAAACATACCTTTATTTTGAGATTCTCCTTTGGTATGAGAGAATAGTAAGTTGATCTAATATATCTTTCTGAACTCTTTACTGAGCAGTTACATTGGTTATACTCATTCTAGCTTTATTTATTTATTTATTTATTTATTTTTAAAGATTTTATTTATTTGACAGACAAGAGATCACAAGTAGGCAGAGAGGTAGGCAGAGAGAAAGGAGGAAGCAGGCTCCCTGGTGAGCAGGAAGCCTGATGCGGGGCTCGATCCTAGGACGCTGGGATCATGATCTGAGCCAAAGGCAGAGGCTTTAACCCACTGAGCCACCCAGCACCCCTCATTCTAGCTTTATAAATGATGTAATAATCACTATTATCTACCTCATATTCTATAATTGTTCATGGATCTTGCCTAAAACAGTAAAATTTGACTTGACCATAACAGGTCTTCTCCAAAAAAAAAAAAAAGTATTCAATTTTATAAAACATTAAAAACCCTAAGTTGTAAGAAGTGAAATTGAAATGCAACTTAAAGACTAAGTTTTCTTTTGTTTCTATTTAAGTTCCTTGTTACTTGATCAATTTCTATCGATTATAAACAACAACAAAAAAGCTGTTAGGGCTGCCAGATGGCTCAGTTGGTTAAGTGTCTGACTCTTGATTCAGGCTCAGGTCATGGTCTCAGGTTTGCAAGATCGAGCCCCATGTAGGGTTCCACAGTGGGCATGGAGCCTGCTTAAGATTTTTTTCTCTCCCTCGTTTATCCCTCCCACCCCACAAATCTGCTGGAATCAGAAATGTAGAACCAAAATCATGCTTCTGATATCTATAAAAAATATAATTTAAAATGTTCCAAATTTTATTTCCCAGAAATAAATGCATTATGGCATTATGTAAACTTGTTGGAACAATAATAAAATTGGTAACCAGTCATCCCCTTTCTTACAAAGTCACAACATTAAACTAATTTGGTTATATCCAATTTCAATGACTCAATTTGTAGCATAAATTGTAAGATAAATATAGTTATTAGATACTAAGTCATCAATAACTCTGTCCTCTTGTCTTCTTTTGTATCAGAAATTGTGGAAATCTAAAGTTTCTGAACTGCTTCAAATGTATGTGTTTAAAATAAAAATAATTTCAGTTGAATATTGATGAATATGCTACAGAAGTTAAAAATGATAAACAATTCTTAAACTGTACTTTAGTTTGCATAGGTTAGATTAAAAGACAGGATTGTCTCGAATATCTGCTTATGAGGTTACAAGGTCACTGAAATCATTTTAATCCAATATGCTTAAAATGACTTTCTTATTCTTATGGGATGTATGCAGTACACATCCATTTACCACTTGTATGATAGACACATAATGATCGTGGTCATCCATTTTAGATAATTCTCTGTAAGTTGTCAAATCTTGCTGAAAAGGCATACCCTGGAGAAGTGACTTTTTGCTTGCTTTGCAATTCACTGACTTAGACAGGGATTTACTAGAAGTTGTAATTGGCTCTTCTGATCGACAATGAAGACCACATTTCTTAATGCTTTGACTCACTTTGCGGATTGATATACTGTGAAATATGGCAGATGGCTGAATTAAATTCTCCTAATGTGAAGGGATTGTGAGCTAAGGACTTACTAAGCTCTGTAGGGTGGCCATAGACTCACATTTTGTTCCCAGTCCTTGCTGCTTCATTTTATCCTCTTTTAGAAAGGTTCTTAATCTTTACAGTTCAATCAACAAAATAAGAACTATATTTACTTGACATATGATACATGACTTGGTTGTAATAGTCCATTTTTGATGGGAAGAGCCAGTAACCATTTGTAAAATGATTCACTTGGCTCCTGGAAAAGTTAATAAAGTTTCCCCAAAGCACTTAACCTCCTTTAGATGAATCATTTATATACCAGGAGAAACTATCTCAATGATTATCAACACTAACCTAACATTCTATAAAGTAGATAAAGGATACCAAATCATTTGGCTACCTATCTAAAATCTCTAGAAGGAAATCTTACGACTGACTGGTCTTAAATTAATGTTCAATAACTGGATTCTGAACATGGTACAGAATGATTCTTATTTAATAGTATTTTTTTCCAAAGGAACATCTTCTGCATAGTGTACATTTTTTTATGCTAAGACTTTAGGTCTATAAAGTAACTTTAATTTGTAAATATTCATAAGCTATAATTACTAATTAGTTTTTTCCTTCTCCTTTTTTTCTGTAAGTATATTCTTTAATCCCCATTCTCTCAGTAGGAATCTAAAATGCCAAAATGATTTTTTTCCCAAAGGCTTACTTTCATCAATAATACAATTAGGGATCAAGCTCATAAATACAGAGAGTAACTTGCTTACTTATCCCAGTACATAATCATATATACAGAAATGTACACATGCATAAAAATATACAGATATATGAATTTCTTTCTTTCTCTCTCCTTTCTTCCTTCCATCCTTCCTTCCTTTTCTGCTTTCCTCTTTTCCCCATTCCTTCCTTCCTCCTCCCCTTACTTCCAGATGTCTACCTATAGCTACCTTTTCTATATATAATATTGCTGATACAATATGACAATGCATAGTAAATACAAGTGTGTTTTTTTGAACTAAAATACATTTATTTTTATCAAGAATCTACATATCATTTGCAATAAACCAAACATGATTTTTGTTTGTTTATAGAAGCTAGAAGTGTTGTACTGGAACAAAAAACTCTGTTATTCAATTAAATCAAATACTGAAGAAAATGTAACAGGTTGAAATAAGACTACATCAAAAACTATTTTAAATTCTGTAATATGAATGTGAGAAACATTTGCTGCGATTATAGTAATTGTTTCCTTTTTTGTTTTTTAATCGTTTACATTTTTTTAAATTTTAGAAACAATAATCACTGTAGTGCTTTTTTCAGCTTATAATTTATACATAATTACATGGTCTTATGTAACCTCATAATATTCTATGAGATACAGAAAGTAGACACTATTATTGCCATTAGTAAATGAGAAAACAAAATTTTAGAAAATTTAACTTAATAGTCAAAAAAACACATAAATACTAAGAATGTATTAGAATTGTGTGAACACCATTGTTGGCCTCAATTATTTTCCTGCTATAAATACTGTCATTACTGCAAACACAAAAATATAATGACATGAAATATTTTGACTTAAATGTAAAATTGTGGTTTTCTCAAGAATTTACAAAACTTATTAGCTATTACTGTTTTTTATGATAATATTATCATATTGCATGCCTCACCTCCACTTTAACAACAAAAACTTTTAAAAAAGGAAAATAAGACCACCTTCCAGTTAATATAACTGAATTTCAGTAATATTTCATAATTTCTTTTATAACCCAAATTAGAGATTTTAACTACGTAACATTTTCTCCTTTACAGATCTGGGAGCAAAAGATTTGTGAACTGGCAAAGAATACCTATACTTTAAAGGCTGAGTTAAAATGTGTTTTCCTATTTCTTTCAACAGTGAATGCTAGGTCAATTGTATAATTAGATCTGGAGAACATATTTTCTTTCATTGTGTGGTAACAAGATATTGTGTGTTTTCCCTAAGTATCAAAATCTCTTAATAGCCATTAATTATGTTTTAAACATTTTTTTTTTCATTTTTAGAGAGAGGGAGCATGAGTAGCAGGGGCAGTGGGAGAGGAGAGAGAATCTCAAGCAGAGTACAAGTTAAGTGCAGAGACCAATGCAGTACTCTACCTCATGACCCCAAGATCACAACCTGACCTGAAACTAAGAGTAAGATGCTTAACCAACTTAACCTTAACAGCCATCAATACATTACATTTTCCCTGAGACACAACTGTCATTCTTATTAAGTAAAAACACATCAACGTTAGCAACAATTAAACACATACACACCCAGCTACTACTCAATGAATGTATTGGATGGTTTTTGTTTCTGTTTTCTTTTAACAAACATTTCATTTTAGATTATATTTGGACTTTAAAAATACTGTGAAGTTGTGAACTACAGAAAATTCCCCTAACACCTCATACTCAATTTCCTTATTATTAATATCTTGCATTAGTATATTTGTTATAGTTCATAAACTTAGGTTGATAATACCTTTAAATAAATAATGTCTAGCACTATTGTAACACACTAGCATTATCTTCACAGAAAGTAAAACATTATATATGTGAACAAGTGCACCTTGCTCTCTGTCTCTCTCTCAAAAAAAGAAAAGAAAAGAAAAGAAAAAAAGTAATATCTTTTAGTTCTAAAACTCTAATTCTTTTATTGACTCAAAATATTAAAAAAAAAAAAAAATAGAAGTGAGCGGTGCCTGGGTGGCTCAGTCAGTTAAGTGTCTGACTTCATCTCAGGTCATGATCTTGGGGTCCTGGGATCAAGCCCCACTGTCTGCTTGTCCCTCTCCCTCTTCCTATGCCCTTCCCTCACTCGTGTACTCTGAGTCTCTCTCTCTTTGTCTAATAAATAAAATCTTTAAAAAAAAATAGAAGTGAAAAGCTGAAATGTATAATGACATAACAGAATGTATATTTCTAACCCTTACCTGCCATTGTAATTTAACAAATTGAATTCTATATAATCAGCCTGATTTTTTCCAGCACCTGTCTTAATGAATCTTACCCAAAGTTTAGTAGTGCAGAGAAGATGAGACATCCAGAAAAAACAAGCTCTAAATGAGAACTGAGGGACTTTTTGCTTGGAAGAATGAAGAATAGTGCTTAGATAACTTTTTATTATCTGTATGACTATAGGGCTTAAAATCTCTGGGTCTAGGTTTCTTCATTTGTAAAGTGAGTTTGATACTCACCTTTGAATGATGTGAATAATTAGAAATTATGTATGTAAAATACCTTAGATGATCTTTGAGACATGATAGACATTCAAGAATAAATATTATTTATTCTATAATTTTAGAATATTTTAGAATAAATTATTATTCTAAATATAGAGTGGTATTGTTACATTATATAGACTCCCTAACATCAAGAAGCATTAATTCAATAAGTATTCACTGAATAGCTCCTACATACCAGGCAATAAATTCTGGAGGTTAACCAATCAACATGGCATTAAAAAGATCTGATCTCTTAGACCTTATGACTAAGCAGCATTAAGGGACACAGAAATATGTAAATGAATGGTAAATAAATGCTTTCATAATAACAATACATAAAAATATCTAGATTTTCACATGATCATAACTTTTACAAGAAAAAATAAACCAGCGAAGGACATAGGGAATGCTGGCAAGAATAGTATACAGAATTCTAAATGAGATGTATAAAAAAAGATTCACTAAGAGAGAAGTTCTCTAACATTACATATATTCTAACGTATGTTCATGTATTCATTTGTTCATTAATGTTTCTCTACTTTTGTATTTTGAAAAAATTGAAAATCAGAATAATTTAAAGAAAGTAAAATGAATATCCTCACAATCTTCACCTAGAATCCTCAATTTGTAACATTTTGGCATATTTACTTTCTACCTCTCTTTCTATGTCTGTCTGTCTGTCTATCTATCTATAATTTTTCCACTTTCTTGGCTGAACTATTTGGAAATAAGTTCATACAGTAGCACAGTTAAATACTAAACCTTCAAGCAAATATCTCCTAAGGATAAGGATATTCTCCTACATATCCATAATACCAATAACATGCCCCCCAAATTTTAAATTTTAAATATTATTTCTATGTATATAGTCAATATTTAAATTAACCTGGTGTTATTGTTTAGGATCACTTTTGCTTTGTTGGAATAGGCTATTGTAAGATGTTTCATTATCTCTTGCTACATTAAAACATTTTAGTTGCTTAAAACAACAGTGATTTATTATTTCACATGATTCCATTGGTTCAAGATTGAGGCAAAACTCAGGTGGTTGGTCCATTTGCTGTACTTGACGCAAAGTGAGTTCCCTCATTGGCTGCATTCATCTAGCAGTTTAGCTGAGATTAGAATATCCAAAATGGCCTCTCACCTTATAGGATCTTACTATGTGGTCATCAATCATTTGAGAGTCTCACCTGCATTTTCTTATAATATGGCAGTTGGGTTCCAAAAGCAAAGACCAGAAGGTTCTTAATGAAGAAACTGAAATTCAAGCTAAAATCCTTGCTTGACAACAGATACAACAAGCTCAGTTCTGCTGCAGTCTGTTCAAAGCAATTCTCAAGGCCAACCTAAGTTCAAGGGGGAAGAAAAATAGACTTCACTCTTGATAGAAGGAGAGTCAAAGACTTTGTAGCCATTTAAATTCAGTTACATCAAAGATCACACATTGCATTATGTTACAAATTCTCCTTATCCAACTTTAATCCAGAAAAGCAATGTTTGTTTGTTTCATTTTTATTCAATGTGTTTCAGTGTTACATTTATTATTCTTTTTGATGCTCAGTAATCTCAACACTGGCCAATAGATGCTTCAGTGTCCAACAGTGCCTTCTGTGTCCATTAAATATATGTAATTTCTAAATACTAAACAAAGATATTCTGTACACACACCCCCAATGTTTTTCTTTTTTAAAGCATTTGATACTTGTGCATGCATGCACCTAAGCTTTTCATATATCAATATTAGCTTGTTTTTATTTGTAAGTAAGAAAAAACAAACCCATACCATAGTTTTAAAATATAGGGTTATTTTTATCTCTTTTTGTTATTTATGTTTTCTTTAACTGCATATTAATTGTGTTCTGTAAAATAAATTAACATCTGATCAGTAATTTGATTTCTATAGGTTCATTACATCTTAAAGGCAACAAATATTCAGAGACCCACACCCAGTACATATCTTACTATTGTTTTCTGAATCCATTCTTCAAATCACCTATGCAGAAAGGTAAGGGCGTGCCCTTTTTATTCAGGTAAATTTATCTCAATATGAAGCACAAAAGGTGGATGCCTGGGTTTCTCAGTCAGTTAAGCACATGCCTTCAGCCCAGGTCATGATCCCAGGGTGCTGGGATGGAGTTTTCCATTGGACTTCCTACTTAGCAAGGAGTCTGCTTCTCCTTGTCCTTCTGCTCCTCTGCTCTGCTCATGCACACACACACGTGCTTTTTCTCTCTCATCCTCTTTCTTCAATTCAAAAAACGAAAAAGAAACAGAAACACAAAAGCTACCACTTTCCTTATTGTTTATAAATAATGCTTAAAGAATTAAAAAATTGTTTGGACAGATGAAAACTATAGTATCATAACTTAACAATTTTATTTCTCAGCAACTTAAAAAGAAATTCTGTGCTTTAATTATTTCTTTTTTTATGAAAGAAACCCACAATATGGCAAAGATGTTATTTTGATATATCTGTTAATAATTTTCATTAATGGCGGGACCAGAAATGATTTTTAGGAAACAAAAGAAAATTTAAAAACTTGAAGGTTAAGCTGATACAATCACTTTGGTGTTTAAAAGTTTGACATTGGGATAGGTTACATAATGCATCTTCCTCTGTGTTAGAGGGAGGGTTTTATTCTAATATACCCACAACTAATTTTGAACACTTAGTCTAAGAAGTAGAAGGCAATATTGGTCACTTATAGCTGGTATATTACCAATATTTTCAAGAAATATTAAAGAAATTTTCAAATTCAACCATCCATCTTCTTCTTTTTTTTTTTTTTTTTTTTTTTCCTTTTTGGGATATCTATAAAAAATGAAGAGGTGAAATGATTCTTGAACCTCCAGGATGTATCTCAAGATTATATAGTTATCAAAATACAATAAACATTTTTCACAAAAAAATTCAAATGAAAATAAGTAGAATTTAGTTCTCCTTTTTCGTTATTCTTATGGAAGGCTACTTCTATTATTATTATTATTATTATTATTATTATTATTATTACTTAAATCAACACTGCTCCTTTAATAGAAGTTGTAAAAAAAGCTTCCATTAATATAGATCCCCAGTTGTCAACCTTCACATTGCTGGTGAACACCAAGTATAAGAGCCAAAAATCATCTATCTGTACATCAAGATAAATTTTTTAAAAAATTGGATATCAAATATTCAAAGAAAGAAAGGAGGAAGGAAGGAAGGAAGGAAAGGGAAGAAAGGAAAGGAGAGAGGGCCAAAGGGAAGACAGGAGGGACCAAGAGGGCCTTAATGCTCCCCTCAGCTTGTCTAAACTTTAGTCTTTTTCTTTTTCTTTTTCTTTTTTAAGATTTTATTTATTTATTTGACACAGAAAGAGAGATCACAAGTAGGCAGAACAGCAGGCAGAGAGAGAGGGGGAAACAGGCTCCCTGCTGAGCAGAGAGCCCAACTGTGGGGCTTGATCCCAGGGCCCTGAGACCATGACCTGAGCCCATGACCTGAGAGGAAGGCAGAAGCTTAACCCACTGAGCCACCCAGGCACCCTACAGAGACTTTTTCTTGACTCTAGGCTCCTGACATTCCTTCTTTATGTAAAAAACTTTTAATTGTGATTTCTCCCGCTGCCCCTTTGAGATGTAAATCTTTTAGAGAGCCTTTTGCCAGCTTTACTCTACAGGACTATCTTTCTAAGGACCTGGCAGCCATCCCTTTGAAATGTAACCACCAAGGAGGAAAGAGGCACTATTTCCCAATTTCTGCTTCAAGTTGTAAAAGTATCTTCCCGTCATGAAGGTAAGAGGAAATTGACTTTTCCTCCTGGTAAGGTCAATGAACAAATAGAGATGGCTTGAGTCTCCTACCCCGAACACTCTTCAGCTGCTTGTTGTAGCAGATGTGAACATCTCTCCATTATTATCATAGCCTTGAATAAAGTCTACCCTGCCTGTTTAATTTTGATAGCTACGAGTTTTCTTTGGCAGTTGAAAGGAAAAAGAATGAATATGGGGGTAGAATGAAAGGGTCAGGGGATAGAGGGAAAGCATAAAGAGACTGGAAGGGAATATAAGTTAATTACCATAAAACCTGGATGTGGAAAAATGTTCTTCCTCCATTTTTAAGCCTGTAGAATGTTTTGGTATGTGGATGAATCATGGATTGTTCAACTAGTCCTGCCCTCACAGCCATTTGGATTATTTCCAAACTTTCATAATTACAAATTATACCATAATAAATAATCATGTACATGAGCCTTTTCATAATTTGACAATGTTTCCCAGAAGTGGGCTTGCTGGGTCAAAAGCTAAATGCATATATGATTTTCCCACTACTTCCAAATTCCTCTCTATCAGGATTGTAACATTTTTTATTCCAACTGCAATGTATTGGAGAGCTTGTCTCTCTCATGGCATCCCCCCAACACTGTCAAACACTTGGGTTTTGGCCCGTCTATTAGATGTTGAGTGGCAGCTCTGTGTAGTGTTCATTTGTATTGCTCCTACTACAAGTAAGATTGACCCCAAATACTGCCTTGCTCTCAGGAGATATTCCCAGTCCATTCTGTCTCCTGTGCATTTCTCTTCCTTTATCTTCACCTCTTATTCTTAGACAAGTCCTTCTTATTCACAGAGATAATATACAAAATACGATAATAATAATAATTAATAATAATAACAATATAATTCCTCACATCTCCTTGTATCTCTGTCTGTACACTCTACCTTAGGAAAGTGCAGACAATGGTTTATTATTCTAACCTTGTTTACAAGCAAGTAAACAAAAATCCCTTTGTTGATCTAACTGTCCCTCCTGCCTATCTCCTTATTTTTCTGCTTTACAAAATAACTCTTCAAAACCTTTACAAAATAACTCTTCAAAACTTTGTCTGGATTCCTTGTCTTCACTTCCTCTCCCTCTGAGTTTCACTCTTGTCCCTTCACTAGAACTGATCTTTTCAATTTTCTCAATATCCTCCATGTTGCTAAATCTAAAATCAGTTTGGGGCTTTTCTTATTTGTCCTATCAGCATTTTTTGGACAATTCATCACACCCTTCTCCTTGAAACACTGTCTTTGCTTCCAAGGCAGCATAACCTTCTTGTTTTCTTCATTATGATATGCTCTTTTTCCATTGTCAGGGCTGATATTTTTCTCAAGAGTTAAGAACTCTTAATTCTGGAGTGCTTTAGGGCTCAGTCTTTGGATCTCTTCTGCTCTCTCCTGACTCTCTTGGGGATTTCATTTGGTTTATGGTTTTAAATACTAGCTACATGATTAGTTACCAAGAGAGGCAGGAAGCAGGCTAATAGACACATGGACTTTTACTATGTATTACTAACTCTTTGCCCTTGAAACAAATACTTAACTTCTTTGTGTCTCAGTTTCCTCACTATAAAATGAGGATAATAACAGTACTTACTTCATGAGAATTTTGTATGAAATAAGTAATTCATACATATAATAGAAAAAATAGTTCCTAGTTTATAATAAGTGTATTACAAGCATTAATTCACTCTATTATTATAGTTTCAGTGCAGTTCTCTCTTCTTAAGACTGCAGACTAGTATATTTAGTCGCTTTTTGAACACCTTCACTTGATTATTTGTTAAGGACTCTAAACTTAACATATACAGGATACCTCTTGAATTTATGCCTCAAACCTGCCTTGGGGGTCTTCCCCTTTTATGTAGTGGGGAATTCTATTCTTCCACGTAAATAAATCTGATAATGTCACCAAAATCCTTTCGTGATATGTCACCAAAGTGCAATATGTCACCAAAATCCTTTTGACTTTGTCTTCAAAATGAATCAATAATCTGATCATTTCACTCCACTTCCAGTGCTATCACTCTGGTTGCAGAGAGTATCATCTCTTACCTGGATGCTTGCTCCCAACTGATCTTGCTGTTTCTGCCCTTGGAACTCTTTAACATATGTTTGCACACAGCAGCAGAGTGACCCAGAATATATGTGATCTCTTCTTCTGCTTACAATTCTCCCATGACTTCCCAATTCAAAAAGCTGGGCTCATTGTCATGGCTTATAAGATCCCAGAGAATATACTGCCACATGCCTGACCTCTCTGACCTCTAATTCTATGGCTTTCCTCTCGCTCTCTCTCTCTCTGTCCTTATTGTCCTCATTCCTATTCCTGGAACATTTACCTATGTTCTGCCTCAGGTCATTTTTTTCTTGTTGGCCTTTGTGTCTGGAATGCTCTTTCCACAGATATCCACATAGCCTGAATTTCTCATAATCTTAAATTCTTTATTCAGAAATCAACCTAATGAAGAGCTCTTCCTTCATCATACTACTTAACATTGAAATCTCTCCCTCTACCACTTTTGCCCTTCTATTCTGTTACCTGTTTTACTTCCTTCATTAGCATTTTAGCATCCTATATATTTTACTGATTTTTCTCATCTATTTTATGTCATTCTCTTATTAGCATGTAAATTCTTTAGGGACTTCTAATTTTTATCCCTATTTTAAATACTCAGTATTGGAATAGTGCCTGGCACAAAGAAGATATTCATGAATATTAACCAAACAAATCAATGAATTAAGTAGGACAGTGACTACAAAAATTACAATTTTTTGCAGACTACTATGTATTTGAAAGGCACTTTTCCAGAATAAATCCAAGAAGTATATTCAGAAGCATTTGTTCACATTCATATTTAATAAATTAAACATAAGAAAATAAAAAGATGATTTCACTTTATATATACATATACACACATTTATATAAAATAACTGTATACACATTCTAATCTTTTGTGTATATAAGTTATACATGTTTATGATTGAAAAAATATAAAATCCTGTGCCATAATAGCTCAAAAAATAAAGGAAGTACAAAGCATTCACTCCACCCAGAAATCATTGTTGATATTTTAGTATACAATTCCAATGTTGTTTTATATATGTATTTTATAGATATTTTAAATAAACTTGAAATTTTCATAAATGTGTAAACATTCATTATAATTAACTAAGATATTCATATTTTGATAGGTATTGTGATGGATATTTATTACAAATTATTTCATATTTATCCATCTTTTACACATAGAAAATTATTTCACCTTCTTGAGTTTAGATGAGACCAAGTGATCATCTTTGGCCAATGAAATGCGAGCAGAAAAAAAAAAATGTATCTAATGTCCATGATGAAGAAAAGGAAATGCCCTTGAGATTTCCCTGCTCTGGGCTTTGTGGAGTAAATGCAGCCACAACTGAAGCATCCTGGCTCTCTGAGTTAGCACATAAAGACCAGATGCCTGGACTGTGATAGATTCTGCATGAGTGAGAGAGAAACTTACATTACTTTATGAAGAGCTGCAAGTTTCTTTTATTTCAACATAGTTTATTCCATTCTGACTAATACACCCATGATGACATTTTCCCCAGTCATTAGTTATTTTTCTTAGTTAATTATTTTAATTCTTACATATCTTTCTCTCATAGATGCTTCAAAATCTAAATGTTAATAAGGCAATGAAAACAAATGATGAAACTTACTGTCCTAACATGGTTGTTTCTGGATTGCTTAAGAGTTCGTTATTACTCTAAAGAAGTTATTAGCTATCATATGTTCAATCTGATTAATTGCTTTTAATATAGACTGTATTTTGGTCTCTGAAATAGAATGCAAAATATTTATCTCACTTTTCTGTGTGACAATATTGGGAAACTTCCTCAGGTATTAGGTAGTAACCTCACTTGCCCAACTGGAGACATATATCCTGATCTGGAACAGTCATTACATGGCCTCTGTGGTCCATTTGCAAGAGAGGATTCTGGCTTGACCCAAACAATTTCTTCACCTGATTTATTTTTAAGGCAGATCCTTTCCTAAGAGACGTTATTTTTTGTGTCGTAGCACAGAATCAAGAGAAAAGGAGGTGAAAAATGCCCAAGAAATGGGCTGGACTAGGGCTAGGATAGTGGTGTAAAGTATGGCAGCTGTGTTAGCATCACTGTGCTGTATAAAGAAAATCCCCTTTATGGAATTTGATTAATTCAAGCAAACAATTAATCTTGAAATTAATTTTTATAATTTCTGGACTGTGATCTTCTGACCAGGATACTGATCTGAAATCTGGATATATTTCGTATTGGAGGAGAGTCTCCTACTCTTTTTCTTCTACTCATAGTTCACACCAAATTTTTGAGGACCCGTGCCTTTGTTTCATGTACCTTGCTCAAAACATATTTGCAAATAGATTTTCAATTACCTTAATTTACTTCAATTTTCTTTTTCTTTTTCTCAAACTCACGTTTTCTATTTCTGATTGTATCCCCAGGTAGAAAAGGAGTCAGACAATTATCACCTAGAACTCTAACAATCATTGTCAAAAATTCATCATTCTGATAACTGATTTGATCCTATACCTACTGTTATAGTGAAAATGAGCTGCTTTGCAGATTATTAAATGGCACTGTTGGAGTTTTGTAGTCATGGTTCTATTCTCTAGGGAGAAAATAGTTCAGCATTACTAAGATTCAATTATAAAAAATTAAAACAAATCAAATTTATTGTGAAGAGTCAAGCAAATTCAGTTTGCTCTGAAAAATTCAGTGCTAGTTTTGATGAAGTAAAAATGTGATAGTACTTTACCAGCAATCATAAAAATGCAAAACAATTTTGTCGTTAGGCTAGCTCTTACAAGATATCTTAGTGAAAACACAACTTATGTTGTATCTTAATTTTATAGCCTAAAGGGAGAAGTTGACTGTATATATTGTATCAGCGTACAGATTGCATAACCATCTTCACTTCTAGAATAGTTCAATATTTTCTTTTTCAGAAGAAGAAAGTTTTATTTTTACAGGCTTACCCCTGGAAAATGATGTCATAGTTGTATCACACCTAGTAGACAAATGAAAAATAAAAATGTAAAATTGCATACACTAAACTGGTATTTAAATAAATAAAAATAAATTCAAGGTTCTAAAACTATTTTTGTAAAATTAGTAACAGTTATGAAAGGTTTCTGTTTTTAGTAAGATTGTAGGAATCTTAAAACCTCATATAGTTAGTACAGAGCAAGTTTTTAGATCTTGAAAAATGTGTTTACATATAAGAAAACACCATTTTGTATATACGTTGACTCAGAAACTCTGCAGTTAGAAATTTATACTTAGAGAAAATAATTATGTTTTGTGCAAATATTTTGAAGCTAGGATACTTATCAAAAGGTGTTTATTATCACAGACATTTGAAAATAACCAAATAGATTTAAACAAAAACCAACAATACATAATGATTAAAATATATAAGAATATATTCACATGATGCAAGATCTCCCTTTATTAATGTTATATAATAATATTTATATATTATATATAATAATAAATTATATATATAATATTTACTTCCTTGAAAGGATGTTTTTTATACATATAGGAGAAGGTCATCATGATATTCTGTTATTATTCTATGTGTATATATATATATGGTATATGGTATATATATGGTATATATATATGGTATATGGTATATAGGTGTGATATGTATTATATATACTATATATAATATATACTATGTATTTATACAAACATAGATTGTGAATATAGATTGTGAATATATAAATATATAAATATTAATATAGATTGTGAATATAAAAGTTACACAATCTATTACTGATAATGATTATCTCTGGTGTTTGCATTATGAGTTCTTTTAATTTCCTTCTTTTAGAGTTTATCTTGCTTTTTACCCATTAAAGTTCAATTGGAACCTTTGCTCAAAGTCATCATCTTCACTCCACAATCAAAGCCCATAGAAAAGCTACTATTTTGAGTTCCTTGTTGCCAGAGAAAAAGATTATGTGGCAAATTATCATGTCTGTTCAAGGTATATCCAGAAGTTCCACATGGCCAAAGCAGGTCCCAGAGACACAGCAAACTTCAAAGGACATGGAGACAAGCCATTCTACCCTGCATGTGCCTACAGGAATAAACACTGGAGATATTGTGAAGAGCATTAATGACTCCCACACTTACGAGAGATTGGGGCGGGGAGAAGGGTAGGGAGAGAGAAGGAAGGCAGGAGAGGAGACATTTTGATCACAGAGACTTGTTTACTGACAGAAATTCATTCCTTGAGTGGTAATTGCGCTTCTCTCCCTGAAATTTTCTTTTAATTAGTTAAACTTCCTGTGGTGGTTATTGAGGATCTCAGCATTATTTTGCCTGCAGGTTTGTCTGAGATAGAGAAAAAAAAAAAAACAAAAAAACAAAAAAAAAACTCACTGAAATAAAACCAAAAGAATGTTAATGAAAATAAAACAGAAAACTTTGAATTTGAGGTCCACTACCTTACTTGTATCAAGTTCAGTTTAATTGACATTATTCTCATGTAGCTGTGATTATCCATTATGTTATAAGCTTACACCATAATTATATAACTTATATTTAATGGATAGTAACGAGTTAAAGATAAAAGTGCTGAGAGTGTTTCTCCTGTTCTCTGCCAGCCATCAGCCTTTGATATATGGCTACTTTGATTTAAAGAAACAGAGAACATATAAATAAAGGATTTTCTTAGTTTCTTGATGAGAACTGTCTTCTTTGTGGAACTACACAGAAGTTAGCGGTTTCCTATCCAAAAAATGGATTTTCTTGTGGGCTAGATAAATAATTTCTCTTACAACACAGAGGGAGAGAGAGAGAAAGCTTCAGAAAGACACAAGGCATCAGGATATATCATAAAGAGTGTATTTCCTCAGCAAAGAAGATAGTGATGCAAGGAAAAAAAAGATTCATGATATAAGATCCAAAGCACCTGAGAGGTATATGAGTACTCAAAGACAGGGATAAAACTCAAGGTGGTAAGGAGTGTGTGGTGTTCAAATGGCAAAGACAGGAAGATTTCGTCTATGAATTAGAAAAAGAGGAAAAAGTTAAAGAGAAGAAAGAAGATTAAAAAAAAAAAAGGAAACCAATGGGTTGTTGAAGACTGCACCAAGTACTGCAAATCTCATAATAATCATAATAGATATCAATCTCTCACCTTCAGAGGGAGCCTCTGTGAAGGCTAAAATATATCCTACCATAAGCAGTGGCTGTCCAAAATATAAGCTCAATTTAGCCATGGAATTGACATACAGAACTTTATGAATTGGGCAAAAGAAACAGATTTCAATATCAAATTAGTGCAGGATAAGAGAAGCAAACATCAACTCACATGAGAGTTTATTTATACCTCTAATTCATATTTATATATTTGATTGACTATGTGTAAGTATAATTATGTACATAATTGGTCCATAAGTTAATCTAAAGGGCTCTTTGTCTTTAAAAGTCCAAAGTAAGTAGATTACTTAATTTTTAAAGGTTTTTATTTAAATTCCAGCTAGTAACATACAGTGTGATATTAGTTTCAGGTGTATAATATAGTAATTCAACACTTCCATAGAAGATTACACTCAGTGCTCACCACAAGTGCATTCCTCAATCCCCATCACCTATTTTATCCCTGCCCCCCCAAAACCTGTCTTTTGGTAATCATCAGTTTGTACTTTAACATAGTTTTTAAGACAAACTCATGGAGATATCTGATCCCAGATTAAGACCATCCTTTTTGCCTAAAGCTCTCCTATGCACCAGTAAGAGAAACTCAGCATTACGTCCAAACTGAAGCAGTTTGACTTAGCTTATATGAAATTCAGAGAGAGAGAAATGAGAACGTGGCTAATTTGAATTCCCTCTGGAAATGAATTATTTCTGTGACTAATTATTTGCCTCCTGGAAAGACTGCAGGCAGCTTTGAGTGCCATGTGGTCCCCACAGGGAAACATTTATTAGGGACAAGGACACAAGATGATAATGACATGCAGGCATCGGTCCTAGAAAAGCAATGTTTCAAATACATAGTCTAATATGGTTGGCAGTAAAAATATAAATGTTTTTATGTAGAAAGAAAATTGGAAAAGTTAGACTATTTGATGTTACTAAAAAGAGTTACATGGTGGTGTTAAGTAATATGGTGATTACGGCTACTACTATTATTAGGAGTTATAATGCCATCGCAAACAGAAGACGCATTCCAAATTCACCACTTGGAAAGACCGTATTCATCTAATTAGGAACTTTAGGATTTTATTTGCACAATGAAAACATACGAAATGCATGAATAAGACCATTAATTATATTTCAGCTTCTGAGAGACTTTAGCAGGAATGAGAACACCAAGGAAAGTGTTAAATTCAAATTAAGGTAATTAAGAGTTAGAAAGGATTATTTATTTTTATACTTCTTTCTAAAGCTACTGTCTTTTAGTGTTTTAAAGATTCCCCCTTGGAATAAAACTTGTATTTTCTGTAAGTTTTCTCAACTCTTTCTGGTCATGATTACTAATACAGCATAGCAAATCATCAGTTTTCTAAGAACTATTCAGTAGGAAGCTTAAAAAGGAAAAAAAAATTTTTTTTAAAGCAGTTGTCTTGAACAGAAGTATAGTTAACATGTTTTTTAAGGTAAATTTATTTCTCAGTGTCAAAATATTTCACTAGTGTTAGGAAAAGCATGAACTATCATTGATGAATTTATATGTTGGTTGCTATTATGCAAGCATAGTCAAAGACACTATTTTATTTACCAGCCCAGCTACTGTGCTTTAAGGTTGATAACTTACTTGTATGATAACTTGCTTGTGTTATATCTAAGGGTCCTTTTTTTGGTCAACTTCACACCAATAATGTAGAAAAGCATCATTGAGTGATGCTCAAGTATTGCCTTTTCTGGTTTACAGGATGTACAATCAAGAAGCTCATAAGCTGATGCTTCTGAATAACGCTTTCAGAAAGACCATCTATAATTTGAAGATTAAATGTTGTGCTTTGAAAAAGACCTGTATTAACCCTCCACAAGAGAGCACTTCCAAAATATATTTGTCAACATGTGAGAGTTGGAACTGAGCACTGATTAATCATATACAACAGATTAGTTATTGATGAAGAGGTAAGGAGGCAAAAAGACAAATTTGATCTATGTCCTTTAGAAGCTCTCTAAAGGAAGTATGGAGAATTATCTTGTCTCAGCTTGCTTACATATAACCCCAGCCACTCACAGCACATTTTCAGTTCCAAATCCAAGGACTTTCCTCCTTTCCTTTGCATGTGCATGCTTTCTTCTCTCTTAGAAATTTTGCATATTTCCCTTTTCTCTCGTTTTGGACTAGATAACACTTACGTACTCTTTGGATGCCATTTCAAGCACAAATTTCCCAAGGAAGCACTTCTTGACTCCTCATTGAAGAACAGGTTCCTCTGTTACATGTGTCTACCCTCTCTCTCTTTAACTTCCTGGGCTTTTAACAGCAATATAATGAGGAGTAAGCAAGTTGGAGATATATCTCCTACTTGCTTACTTATATTATATATATATAAAACATGTTATATATATAATATATATTACTTATATATTCTTTTTTGCTAGCTTCCTTCAATTGTCCCATTGTTCTCTGGAGCTCATAAGTTAGCTGACAGACTTCAAGGATGTCAGCAGAGAGAGCAAAGAGCTAGGGATCAAATGGGGACATGGCTAGAGCTCAGGGGGTGCCAGGACTGATGGGACAATATAAGATTATAGGTAATGATTGATTCCTATAGGCTGAGTACAGCCTTCCTGTGCCCCTATCTAAAAATCTCCTCAAGGAAAGGAGAAATTGGGACTAAAAGCCTTGAAATTAATTCAAGGAAAAAAGTAAATAATTAGATTTATCTAGATATAAGTAGTTCATTTTTCTTCACAGGAAAGAATGGAGATTTGATAGAAAATAACTTTGATCATAGAAATATGAAGACAGCTGCATTTCTGCATTCCCTGCTGATACTTTTTAAACTTTATGTACCTCAAAAGATATATTTGTATGATTTTAAATCAGTGTTTGTTTCCCTCACTAGCTTGTAAAACTTTATGGGAAAACAGACTCTATTTCTTTTTTAAAAAAATTTTATCACCTCCCACCACTCCTTTTAGCAGAGCAACTTACACACCTTAGTATCTTAATAACTATTGAACAAATACACCATAGATATGGGGCAATAATTATTTAGAAGTGTAATATATTTTTCTAAATTAAAGTAGTTTTGTTGAGCTTCATCCTGATTATTAAAAAAATCACACCTAATTAATATTTCCAGGATTTATTCTGGTTTCTGGGATAAAGGTGTATATTTACTTTTTCCTATGTTGTTAATTGCCACAATATTTTATATTGAAGCATCTAGACTTTCCCCACATTTAAAAAATCTATAGAAATCAAATTATATCTGTTATGAATCATGCATAACAACTAGATGGACATTCACTAAATTTAAAGAGTATTTTTGATATGGTTTAGCTTAAACTGAGGTTCATATTTATGATTAAAAATTCAGTTTGAAAGGATCAAAGGAAGTTTGATGGAGAAAGAATAGTCTTTCAACAAAAGGTGCTAGAATAGCTGAACATCTGCAGGCAAAAAAATGAATTAGATGTTAGATTTTTTTGCAAATATTAACTTAGTTGTTTCACAGACCTATATGAGAAATGCAAAACTATGAATCTGGAAGATAGTGCAGGAGAAAACCTAAAAACCTTGGATTGGGTGTTGACTTTTTAAGTACAATATCAAAAGAAGGATCCATGAAAGAAAACAATGGTAAGTTGGACTTCATCACAATTAAAAATTCCTGCTCTGCACAAGACATTGTTAAGAGAATGAAAAGATAGACGATAAACCGAGAGAAAATTGTTGTTAAAGACACATCTGATAAAAGACTGTTATTCAGAATATAAAAAGAACCCTCAAAACTCAAAATAAGAAAACATAATAACCCAGCTAAAAATGGACAAAAGTTCTGAATATAAAGTTTGCCAAAGAAGTTATACAGATGACAAATAAGCATATGAAACAGAGTACTTAACATCAAGTATCATTGGGATCGCAAATTAAAGCAATGAGGAACAACTATACACCTATTGGAAAGTCTAAAATCCAGAAGGCTAACAACACCAAATGCTGGTGAGGTTGTGAAACTCTCATTCATTGTTGGTGGGTGTGCAAAATTGTACGGCCCCATTAGAAGGCAGTTCGTCACTTATTTACAAGGCAAAGCATACTCTTACCATACAGTCCAGGAGTCACATTTCTAAGTATTTACTCAATTGAGCTGAAACCCTATGATCACTCAAAAACCTGCACACATATGTTGTAACAGCAATATTCGTAATTGCCCAAATTGGAAACAACCTGATGTCTTTCAGTAGGTGAACGGGGAAGTAATTTGTGGCATAACCATACAATGATATTAGTTAGTGATAAAAAGAAATAAGATATCAAGCCATAGAAAGACATAGAGGCTAAAATCAGTAACAAGAAACAACAGGTTTTAGCTTGGATATGGAGGAAATGGAACACTAATGGACTGTTGGTGGGAATGCAAATGGGTACAGCCACTGTGGAAAACAGAATGGAGGTTCCTTCAAAATTTAAAAATAAACTACCTACATTCCAACAATTGCATGACTGGGTATTTGCCCAAAGAATACAAAAACACTAATTCAAAGAAATATATGTATCTCTCTGTTTATAGCAGCATTATTTAGAATAGCCAAGATATGAAAGCAGCTCAAATGCCCATTGACTGATAAAGGGATATATAGATATAGATATAGATATAGATAGATGATGGAATATTACACAAGAATGAAGTCTTGCCATTTGCAATGACATGGATGGAGCTAGAAAGTATAATGCTAAGCGAAATAATTTAGCCAGAAAAAGACAAATACAATGTAATTTCACTCATATGTGGAATTTAAGGGACAAAACAGATGAACATGGAGGGAAAAAAAAAGAGAGACAGGCAAACCATGACATAGGCTGTTAACTATAGAGAACAAACTGAGGGTTGCTGGAGGGGAGGTAGGTGGGAGATGGATTAAATGGGTGATGGGTATTAAGGAGGGCACTTGTGATGAGCACTGGGTATCATAAGTACATAATGAATCACTAAATTCTACTACTGAAACTAATATTCACAGTATTTAACTAACGAATTTAAATAAAAACCAAAAAAAAGGAAGACATAGAGTAACTTCAAATTTATATTGCTAAGTAAAAGAAATAAATACGAAAAGCTATATGCTATATGATTCCAACTATATAGCTTCTGGAAAAGGAAAAACTTCAGAGACAGTAAAAAGATCAGGTCTTGCCTGGGGTTAGAAAAGAATGAAGGAGGGATAAATAGATAAAGCTCTGGGGATTTGTAGGATGATGAAAATATTCTTTATGATATGTTATGCTCAATACATACCATTGCACAGTTGTCAAAATTCATAAAATGTACAATACAAAAGGCAAACCTATTGCCTACTATGGATTTTAGTTAATAATAATGTACCAATATTGGTTCGTCAATTGTTAAAAATGTACCACACTAATGCAAGATGCTAATAATAGGGGAAACTATGCCAGGGAGAGGGGATGGAAAGATGGAGTATTTGGGAGCTGTATACTTTCTGCTTTCTTTATTTTAGAATCACTTTAAAAAAATGAATTAATTTTTAAAATTCATTTTGAGGGGACACCTGGGTGGCTCAGTGAGTTAAAGCCTCTGCCTTCAGCTCAGGTCATGATCCCAGGGTCCTGGGATCGAGCCCCGCATCAGACTCTCTGCTCAGCAAGGAGCCTGCTTCCTCCTCTCTCTCTGCCTGCTTCTCTGCCTACTTGTGATCTCTGTCTGTCAAATAAATAAATTAAAAAAAATTTTCATTTTGAGGAACTGGAGTTAGAAAATGAACACAACAGATTCTGAGGTCTAGATCCATTTCTTCTACCCGCGGGTAAGGCATTTCATCATTTTTTCCTTAGCTTTTTACCCACAAAATGGGTTAATAATAATACACCACATACACCTGTTGAAGATTACAACAGTCTGGCACTATTCATTATTTCTGTACAGTCTTCATCCATGAGATTAATTGAAACTGAAGTAAAGCAAGAGGGTATTGTGACTATTAGGAGAAACACATCGTAGATATAAGATTCTATGACCAGAAGGTACAATCCTGGTTTCAAAGCCAGGTCCCACACTGAAAGTCACAAAAGCAGTGGTTGGCAAGCGTTGCTTCATAAGTGGTTCATTTCTCACATGGCCATATTTATTTATTTATTTTGTCCATGTGGTGTCTACAAAGACTATTGATTTATTCAATCAATTTGGGGAAGATGATGAAGAAATAGTAATTACTGGAATTTATACAGCACATTTGGGGGGGCAGGCACTGTTCTAAAAGTTTTATGTCTTATTTAATTTGTACATAAAAATTAGTTAAGTACTGCTATTCTCATTTTACAAATGAGGCAACAGTTAAGTTGATTTAACTTGTGTCACATAGCAAATACATAAAAACTGAAATTTGAAACTAAGTCACCTGATTTTAAAATCTGAATTCTTCACCACCATGTTATGTTGGCACCTTTGTAATATATACATTCTGTGTATGTATTTTATGTGTCTTTGTTTCTTGTTCTAGAATACGGTTTTACTGACTCCACAACTTATTAATTTTATGTCTTTAAGCAATTTTTTTGGTCTCCATTGGGATAATGATAATGACATATGGTATTGTAAGGATAAAATGGCCAAATACATGTAATGCTTTGAAAAGCAGTTGGGGTAGAGAAAGTACATAATGCATGTTATCTTTGTTATATTTTCATGATTACTCAATTATTTTATTGCCATATCAATACATCTTTATTAATGAATATGTCAGTAGCAATCTTTTAAAATCTTTTAATTTTAATATTTTAAAAATTTTATATCTGCATTTTATATATATTCTAGGTATACACAATATTTGAAAATGTCTAATAGCCATTAACAATCTCTGTTTTATAGTATAGATGGCTGTGTGGTCATTAACAATATGGTTTTGAGTAGAGAAGTTCTATCCTCAGAGAAGTGTAAATGATAACACTGAATTTGGCATGGTGCCTTGTCCATAGTAGGCTCTCAATAAATATTTGATGAACTACTGAATAAATAGCACTCATTCCAAGAGTGCCCTACTAGAGAACAAACATAAGAAATGACAGTGTTATCTCTAATACCATGGTTAACCACAAGCACAGAGGGAAACTCAGCTCAACTGAACAAACACAATAGACTTAAAGCTAAAACACTTAGTAAATTCATAAATCTTACAGGGGTCCAAAGAACTTCCTAGGAAAAAAATAATGGAAGAGTGACAAAGAAGATAGGACTTGAATTAAGATTCGATAGGCTAATAGAATTTACTGAGGGGCACGATACTCCATTCATTAAGCCAGATGTATTAGAGATGAAAACATTACCTCCTAGTGTTAGGATTAGTATAGTGAATGATTGTTAAATATCTTTTTTTCCTATATTATAATCTATGCAATATATTACATAAATTTCAGGTAGATATATACAAATTCACATATACCTGATAAAGTTTTACTCAGTTATTGCTGCAATAATGCTGCCTACCAAACCACTGGGAATATCAGTAGCTTAAACTGAACACCTTTATTGTCACACTCACCTGACTAGAGGTCATTTATGGTTAAGCCAGTCTTAATCTGTGTTCTGTTGGGTGGCTCTCCTTCAAGGTGCAAATCATTCAGATTTGGATCTGTGGTATAGTTCGGGTTCAAACCTCCTCTGATCTTCTGTCATCCACCTTAACCCAGTGAGGAAAATTCTTCTCTCAGTAAATGGCAGGAAGTCAAGAGGCCAATCCAAAGCCTCTGCTTTGGGGCCCCTGGGTGGCTCAGTCAGTTAAGTGCCTGCCTTCAGCTCAGGTCATGATCTCAGCATCCTGAGATTGAGCCCTACATCTGACTTCCTGCTCAGTGGGAATTCTGCTTCTCCCTCTCTCTCTGCCTGCCCCTCCTTCTGCTCATGCTTTCAGTCTCTGTCTGTCTCAAAACAAAAACAAAAACAAAAACAAAAACAAACAAACAAAAACCTCCACTTCTATTCTATGCAATTATCATTCCTTTGGCCAAAATAAGTCGTGTACAATGGTGCATCAAAATGTCCTCCACTCCCGGGCACCACAAGAAGCATGCACTTCCATGCAAGGAACCCCAAGTCTGCGTACATTGCCATTTTGAAGAATGAAGAAGAAAGGAACTTTGTCCGTCTTCCTTAGGAAACAATGATTGACTCTGAACTAGCAATAAGCAAAACAGGTAGTCATTTGGGTAAGACAAAATAGAAAGTATACAGAAATCTGAGACTGAGAAGTAGGTGGAATGTGTTACTCTAGGAAGCACACTTGGGGCACTGGCTGTTCTGGGAGTAAAAGCACAAAAGAACTGAAACAAGAAGTCAGAGACAAGCAAAGAAACCCTGGACTAACAATTAGTTGAGCTCCAGTGTCAGGTCAACAAAATCCGGGATCTTAAGATTCTTCCTAAACTGAAATGTGCATCCCTTCTATTAAATTATACTCACCTACCTGGACAGAGGTAACATCAAACATCACTGCTTCTTGCTTTGTAGTGAATATAATTTTATTTCATGTGGTAGGTAAAATTCAAAGATGACCAACATCTGTTTACAATCTCTGTGTGGCAGAACCTATAACTTGCATCTAACCAATAGGACATGGCAAATATGAAGGAATTTTGATGATTATTTAAAGTCTCTAATCAGTTTAAATTAATCAAATAGGAGATTATTCTGGGCTGGCCTGTCCTAATCAGGTGAACTCTTTTTATAGAGGGTCTAAAGCTGAGTCTGAAAGCAAAGTACTGGATATAGTGTTTCTCACTTGTGTGTGTGTGTGTGTGTGTGTGTGTGCATGTGTGAGTGAATTCTGTTGCTGGCTTTGAGGAAATAATATAATATGTAATAAGGTCTACCTCTGCAAATAAATAAATTCTGCCAACAACATGAGAGCTTAGAGAGATCCTTCCCTTGTGCCTCCAGATGAGAACACAGCCTGCCTGACATCTCGAATGCAGACTTGCTGAGAGCCTGAGCAGAGGACTCAGCTACACTGTGCTCCTGACTTATAGAAACTGTGAGAAAAAAACTATGTATTGTTCTATGTCAAAAGCTATCTGAATACAATGTAATAAAAGTATTTTAATGTATATCAGAAATGTTGAGAGGAAAAATTGAAAGGTTAAATATGAATGTGTTTTCCCCCGCCCCATAAACTCAAAATATCATGTCACTGGTCAGATTTCCTGGGAAGCAGAATCTGAGAAAAATATAGATGCAGGAAGATTATTAAAGAGTGTTCGTGGGACCTGGGGAAGAAGGGAAGGAATCAAGATGGTCAGGGCAGAAAGAGAAGTTGTGTTCAATGTAATCTCAACAGAAACCTCAGGGGGTCTCGTGGTAGTTCTAAGGCTGAGGTGACACTTTAGAGACATCCTGAGCTGGGGCCAAGAGTCCCACCCCTACAGAGACCATTCATTGCATACTGGCTACATGGGGAAGGGACAATTCCTAGCAAAAGTCATCAGCTGAGAACTGACATCTGGCAGCATGTACAGTGGCTGGACCTTCAGTCCTAAAGGGTATAGGAAGGAGCATAACCACATTTGTGATGTACCATTTAACATTTAAATTAGTCATCATTTTCTTACTTTCTAAAACGGGAACAAAATAACTTTATTTTCCCACTCATCTTTCCCTTTGTTTTCCCACCTATAAATGAAGATAATAGGAGTGAGATGCCCCTGACGACCACATGGGTTTGTTTCTTATATTTAGAAAAGAAAAATACAAAAAAGCCCCCAAACTAAAAATGCTAACAAACCAGAAAATAGTCTTTCAAAAAGATACAATAAATATGAATTATGCTAAAACTAATAGTTACAAATTGCTATCAAAATAGTGTATTTTAAAATAGCAGACTTACCTTCTTAGACACCTATTTGCAATTAGGAATGAAATCCTTCGTGACTTTGTAACTTCAGGATTTCAGTTAAACCCAGGACAGCCTTGTGTTTCTGAATACCTTTATTGATCTCTGGATGTTGACTCAAAGAAAATTCCGTGGCAGCCATGAAATTTTGAGTGTGGCAGTCACAGTGCAAGTGATTAAGAGCCTTGTCTTTCACCTTAAGCGTTAAAGTTCTGCCCTGAGCGGTTTAACACCTCACCTCCAGACTCAGTCAGGTCCCCAGTGCCTGTGAATTGACACCACAAACACACCTCCAAATTTAACAAAGGAGAAAAAAAAGGAGTAAAATGGTTGGGGGGTGGAATGCTATAAGAAACTTTGGAGTTAAGATTAAAGCACAAGGAAAATCTTAATGAAATCATTTTAAAAGGTCATTAAGGAGAGAAACAAAACAAAACACGAACTCTCCTGTGACTGAAGATCCAGCCATCAAAGGAGAGCTCAATTGTGTCCAGATAAAGTGCTATCATCCTTTACCTTAATGAACTCAGTACTGACAAGTCTTTTATGACAAATTTTGTGCTCTAGCAGCAACTTCAAATCTATACGAGATTTGGAGCTCCATTTAAAGCCGTATCTGGCCCTGTCATGCTTGTGTGACAAGTTCTCTCAGTCCTCATCTGGGTCACTAAATGGAGATCCCATGATAGAGAAAACCGACATCCCATCCATCTTGCTTTGCATGAGTGCGCCTCAGTCAGTGAAACTACATAACAATGTTAGTTTTATATGCTCTCCAGAAATGCAGCCATGAATTGGCTTCGAATGGCCCGAATGGAAGATTCTTGCAAGCATCAGTTTAGAAGAGGGTTGGTCCCCTCAAACTTGGGGGCAGGTAGGGGGAAGCCAGCAATCTCTTCAATTCTATACATACAGCATTTCGAACCTTTTGTATACCCTCCCTTTTTTTTTAAAGGAGAGATTAATTACTCTCCCTTGTTTGAAACAAGGAAATAACATAGCATGTAAAAAAAGAAATTATTCAATAGTAAACATTTGGGGCGCCTGGGTGGCTCAGTGGGTTAAAGCCTCTGCCTTCAGCTCAGGTCATGATCCCAGAGTCCTGGGATAGAGCCCAGCATCCGGCTCTCTGCTCGGCAGGGAGCCTGCCTCCCCCTCTCTCTGTGCCAGTCTCTCTGCCTACCTGTGATTTCTGTCTGTCAAATAAATAAATAAAATCTTTAAAAAAAAAAAAGAGTAAACAGTAAAAACAAGTTTCTTGTATAGTTAATTACATTTTTATTAACATGTCACTTCAATTATTTGCCCAAAAGAAAAAAAAATGCTAAAAATTAAAATATAAAATATTTCATCTTAGAGTCATGGCAGTCTTTGTGCGATTATATGTTTTTTTCTAGTTTTTTTCCCCCCATCTTTGTTTTTATTTGTAACATGGGTTATTTGATTTTCCTTAAAGCAGTGTGTAAAAAACAAACCCCCACAACCTCATTGTTTTCCTATAAGACCTGAATCATTACATCATGAGTGAAAAAGTTGGATCTCTAGGACTCCATAAAATACTCTTTAAAGTTTCTAATAAAGTTTCTATTGTTCTAAGTAATTCTTAAATGGTATGTAAATCAGGTTAATGGTGACACTGTCATCTATACAGCAAAAGTAACTCATGCACATAATTAAAAAAAAAAAAAAAGAAGAAGAAGGCATCCCAAACATCACAAAGTCTTACGTGTTATGTCATCATTATGGTGCATAAGGGAAGTACTATAAAACTACCTAGATCATTATGAAGCCTAGAAATAATAAAGAGTATAACCTAGGTCCATTCAACTGTAAATGCTTATTAAGGATGAGTTTAGAATGGATTGTAAAATTACTGGCCTCAAATAGCAATAGAAAAAACAATAATTGAAAAGGATAGAATGACAAGCTGCACTTTAAAAAAAAAAAAAAATGTAACCACTGTATTAAAAAGGACAGGGTTGCAATGTCTAAGGCTTTGAAATGCCTTTTAGGAGTAATATCTTTTCCCCTAAGACTTTCTCCAACATACATTTTGTTATAATTCTTCCTGACCTTTTGCTCATCGAGATGCTGGTATCTGCAGAGGAAATTTCATAGAAAGTATCCCCATGAAATGAAGGAACAACTTACTTTTGCCCTTCACTGGTATAAACTATATTGAAAACAATTTTATTTTGCTCAGCAACATTTAATATACCAAAATAAAACCCCACCCTTCACCTGACACTTAAAAGCAACAAAACTGAATTTCTTAACATGGCTTCTGATATCTATTTAGTTTAGATTAAATGCAGGTTAAAGTGTAATCTTTCTGTAATCTAATCACAGGTTCTAACAAATAAGATAGCTAGGGGCAGGACATGAAATAGAAGATTCCAAATTGTTCTAAGTGTGTTCATATACAGACTTTGAAACAGAGAGTCCCCAGTGGCCTCCAGTGCCAGCCTTGCGTCTTCCAGAAGATGTGGTATCTCTGAGTGAACTCCCTCTGAACTCCACTTGTCAAAGTAATGGCGAAATAACAACATCACATAAACAAAGCAAAACAAGAGTCTGGTTTGCTGCTATTGTTAGCATCATTAAAAATTAAGTATGGCTGATTTAGAGCAAATACTTCATGCTGACGATCCCATTCTTTCCTCTACTGTGTAGAACTGTGTTTGAGATATTTTTCAAGGGTTAAGATTTTTCTTTTGATAAAGTGTATTTTATTTCCTTTGTCCTTTTGTTATGTGTTTGTTTTACATTACATTAGAGCACAACAACATAAAATCTCTTATAAAACACAAACACTAACATTGCTTCTTTTTAAAATATCTGTTAGGAGTTATATATGCTATTAAAAGTTCTTAGGTATATATTAAATGCACAAAACTTTGAATTAGATTCTGAGATACCTGGAAAATCATATAAGATTTAGCTTAAATGTTGAAACAGGTTTTCCACATAGATGAGTAAGAGAGCATGTTGAAAATACCTGAAAAAGTCTATATCTAAGAGGTTTGTTTGGAGGTCCTCTCACTTATAATGTGATTTGCAATACACAGATACACAGCCCTATTACTGGTCCTATTTTCTGAAGCAAAATTAAACTTATTCAGCTCTGACAGATTAGAATGGCTGTTCCATGTCAAGTTTTATGTGTTCTACTCTAACGCCATTAAAAATGGATAGTTTATTCCTACTCTGCTATAAATATCAGTAAAGTTAAAATGTTAGAATCCTAGAGGCATTTGCATTTTGACAATTTTAAAAAAGCCTACAGTCAGTGGGATGAAAGCAGAGTCGTGAAATTGGAGGAGTTTATAAGATCACTGTCAAATTTGGGGTAATTTAGCAGCTTCCCAACAACTATATGTACAATCATGTGATTGGCCCTTCTTGTGTTCCTTTGGCCTGATAAAGGAGATTTCTCACAGATTTTAGAAGCAATGGATATAGAATTTAACACTTACTAAAGTGATGATAGACCACATATGTTTTCTCTTAGAACATCATTTTTCAATTGAATATATGTTCTTGCTTCACATTCTATTCTTCAGTGTTCTTCAGTTCACGAGTTATGCCCTTTTCTTTTTGCCCTTTGTTTTTTTGGACATCCTATTTCCTCTCTTTGGAATGTTCTTCCTTTACCTTTCTTCTGGTAAAACCCTACTTATAGGGCCTCTGGATGCCCAGGTGTCTCAGTTGGCTCAGTTGGTTGGATGACTGTCTTAGGCTCAGGTCATCATCCTGGAGTTCCAGGACGGGCTTCCTGCTTGCTGGGGAGTCTGCTTCTCTTGGTGACCTCTCCCCTCTCATGCTTTCTCTCTCTCTCTCTCATTCTCCCTCCCTCTCAAGTAAATAAATAAAATCTTAAAAACAAAACAAAACAAAAACAAAAACAAGCAAAACAAAACAAAAAACCCTACTCCTACTTCATGTCTCAGGTTGGAATTTCCTTTTGCTTGGAAGCCATTTCCATGCCCACCCCAGGAGAGAGTATGTGCTGCCTCCTTTCCTTTAGAGCAGCCTATCCTTCCTCAATCAGAACACATTCAGACAGTGTGATTTCAGGATCTAGACGCCATCTATTTTACCCATTCCTGTTATAGTCTTAGCACACAATACTGTGTTTAGCACATAGTACGTTTTTGACTAGGTGGTGCTATATACATTTATAGTCCTGTATTTTATCACTCCCTTCTTGTTCTACATTCCCTAACCATTTGTAACCTCTTGTCTTCCCTGAAGGTTCTGTGCTCTCTTGGATCTCTAGGCCTCAGCTCCTTTTATCCAGAATTGTCTTTTATCTTTAATCTTCTACCCACTCACCTCGTCATTCTTACTATCCTTCAAAACTCAACTCAGCTACAGCCTCCTTTGGGAAGCCACCCATAGCCTTTCATCAACACATTGTTAACAAGGGTGTCTCAGTGTCCTCTTGGTATCCTCAATCAAACATCATATAGTGAAGACTATGTTGAAATCATCCAAAACTTCTGACTCTTTGAATTGAAATATCTTAAGTGCAAAGGTGCTTAATTCTCTATAACTATATGCTAGGTCGATGTATGGAGGTATAGACAAAATATTCAAATGGATTTACTTGAATTAAAAAAGCTGCGAGTCTGGGCTCCAGAATTTACTTCTTATATAATCTTTGGCAAGTGACTCAGTATTTCTGAATTTTATTTTTGTTATCTTTGAAATGGGAAAAATAATGCCTGTTGGGTCTATAAATAAGCAGCCTCCCTTCCCATGATGTCATGTTTCCCTGTGGATAAGTTTCAGCTGCAGTGGGGCAGCACATCTCTCCCTACCCCACACTCACTTAGCTCCATGGAAAGGATGACTTATCTGGGTGCCGAATCTGGCTTCTATTTATTTCGCTAACCTTCCTGCTGCCAAGTTTGTATTCTCCACCTTTCAGTAAGACGCCTTCTTGCAGTTGTTCATACTGCTTGAGACTGTGAAGGTTCAAGACTGTGAGCTTCATGGGTAGGGAGTAAGCAAGCCCTTCTGGCCCTAGCTCTAAAGCTACATTCAACCCTAAGCTTTCTTCCTCATACCAGTAAAATCTTCTATCTTTTACCAACATCTGTGATAGCTCTTCAGGAAAAGATATTGTCTCTGAATTAGAAGTACCACAGAGTTGGGGTGGGGAGGAGTTAATACTTCTGAAATAAATGGAATTGCAAGGTTGCGTACATGGAATGAGCACTTGGAACACTCTGACCATGAAGAAGACCTGAAACCTTCTCTGCAAATCCCAAGTGAATCCATTAAGGGAGTCACACATTGGGCAGAAAAGGGCATAGCTAGGCTTGGATCAGCCAAGGTTGGGGACTGGCAACCAGCCACAGTTCTTGCTGGGCAGTGCGCATCATGTCCTGTCTCGAAGTAAGCTTTGAGCAGTGTATCTCTGTCTCCAGACCATCTGGCATTTGTCCCTTCTGCAGACCAGTAAGTTCTATAGCCAGAGATCTTTTTATTTCATCCATTTTGAGCTTCATCACCGGTGTCTTTAAGAGTGCCAAATATAAGTAAGAGTTAAGTAAATATTTGTTGAATGAATGAATAAATTTTTATGCTTTCTATGTCCATCTCTCATTTTTCCAAATATTGGCAGAGAGAAAGGATGTAATTTACTGGATCCCTTCAAATTCTCCCAGGTACATAGCTTGTTTCTTAGTATTCCTGTAAGGATCATATTTTTAAAAGTATGTAATTTGATATTAAAAATTTCAAGACATTGCATAAATATCCCAAATGAATACTATTTAACTTTATTGCTATTTTAAATGTACTGTTTCTGTCCTTTCCTTTTGCTTTTTGTTTTAATTAAGATAACAATTGACATATGCTATTAGTTTATATACAGTGTATTAGTTTGTATAGTATATATTTTAAGAGGATCACAGTAACTCTAGTTAACATCCACTCCACACATTGTTATGAAATCTTTTTCTTGTGATAAAAACTTCTAAGATTTACTTTCTTAGCAACTTTCAAATATATAGTAGAATCTTTTAACTGTGGGCATCATGCTGTACATTACAGTACCAGAACTTATTTCCTTTTATTTTCATTAACTGAAGCTTTTAATTCACATTATCTAGCTTAAAGGGCACCTATTTTTGTCCTTCATCTTAGTCCCTGTTGTCCTAAATTTTATTCTTCACTTATCATTACTTTTAGAAGAAAATAATGGTGATACCACATGAAGGAAAAGAAGGGAATTCAAACTAAGAATTATTTTCTAGAACAATATATATAAAATATTTTGTTGCATGAAAATTTTGAAGCCAGTGGCTACAGTGTAATGTGAAAAATGTAAATTTGTACTGATAGTCAAAATGAGCTCACTGTGTTGCATGCAAAATACATAAAACCTATTGGTCACTTATTCTTTCTAAGAGGTATTAACCTCTTGGAGTCAGTCTTGACTGCTGGACACTTTCTCAGCTGGGTGGGCATTCTGGGCAGTCAGTCTAAGCTACCTTGACATGACCTCTCTTACTTGTTCTCATTGTCCATGACTTCCTTTTCAGAAACATTAGAACTTTCATTACCTCCCATGCCACATCTCTTACTTAAATATCTCCCACTCACATTACTTAAATATATCTAGAAATGCTAATAAAATGTTACATAAAAAATATCAATTGCACTACTTTGAGTAAGTTTATTCCTAAGTATCTTATAGTTTTTGGTGCAATTCTAAATGAGATTGATTCCTTAATTTCTCCTGCTGCTTCATTATTGCTGTCTCAAAAAGCAACAGATTTCTGTATATTGATTTTGTATCCTGCAACTTTACTGAATTTGCTTATCAGTTCTCACAGTTTTTTTGTAGAGTCTTTGTGGGTTTTGTATACAAAGTATTGTGCCATCTACAAATAGTGAAAATTTTATCTCTTCCTTGTCATTTGGATAAATCTGATTTCCTTTTGTTGTGCGATTGCTGTGGCTAGGACTTCCAGTACTCTGTTAAATAATAGTGGAGAGAGTGGACATTCATATCTTGTTCCTGACTGTAGGGGAACAGCTCTCAGTTTTTCTCCATTGAGGATGATAGTAGCTGTGGGCTTTTTATAGATGGTCTTTATTATGTTCAGGTATATTCCCTCTAAACCTACTTTGTTGAGGGTTTTAGCATGAATGGGTGCTGTGCTTTGTCAAATGTTTTTTTCTGCATCTATTGAAATGATAATATATTTCTTACCTTTTTTTATTAATGTGGTATATCACATTGATTGATTTGCTTGCTTCTCATGTGTCAGAATGACTAAAATCTACAACACAAGAAACAACATCAACAGGTGTTGATGAGGATGAGGAGAAAGGAAAACCCTCTTGCACTGTTAGTGGGAATGCAAACTGTTGCAGCCACTCTGGAAGACAGTATGAAGATGCCTCAAAAAGTTAAAAATAAAACTACCCTATGTTCCAGCAATCGAACTACTAGGTATTTACCTAAAGAATATAAAAATTCTAATTCAAAGAGATACATGCACTCTGATGTTTATAGCAACATTATCTACAACAGCTAAATTATGGAAAATGCCCAAATGTCCATCAACTGATGAATGGATAAAGAAGATGTGTGTGTATATGTATGTGTGTGTATATATGTACATATACACACATATATGGGCATATATATATATGGATGGATATGTATACATATACTTACATATATATACACATACATACTTCTTTATCTTATATATATATATAAGATATATATATGTATCTATATATATACACACACACATATTTATCCATTCATCAGTGTGGATACATGTATGTGCCCACAGTATGGAGGTACAGTATGGATACATACACATGTACAGTATGGATATATGTGTATATGTATCCATACACACATATACAGGTATATATATATATCTATGTATATATAGATAGATATATATATGGATTATATATATATAAGTATATATATATATATAAACTCTAAAAAAGTTGGCTGCAATTGACATTTTTAAAAGTTTTTATTTAAATTCCAGTCAGTCAACATACAGTGTAATGTTATTTTCAGGTGAACAATACAGTGATTCAGCACTTCCATACATCACTCCATACATCACTTCCACTCATCACAGCAAGTGCCCTTGTCTGTACACACACATCCATATATATATCTATCTATACAACTTTTTTAGAGTACTTACTCTGTGGATCATTTTGCATTGATTTTTTTCTGTATTACCACATTTAGTTTTCATAACACTACAGTTAGATGGGCATATAATTAGTATTCTCCTGATTTTACAAAACATAGAAGAAGACTGGAAAAGGAATAGTAAGTGTCTTGGACTACATAGCTGCCAGGGGGAGGAATGAATATATGAACCGAGGAAAATGACGTCAGGGTCCATCTTCCTAATCAGAATGCTAGACTGCCTGTGTACTTATTTTTCCCCCACATTTTTTAGCACTATTTATCTCATCTGCTCTAAAACCTTTAGTATTTCTTAATTATTAAATAATAAATACAGAAACCTGACATTCAAAGTCATCTACAGTAGGACAAACTTATACTTCTAATTTCATCTCCTATTCATTCTTCTCAGCTATTCAGCCATTGACATTTTTCAGAATTACTCAAATAGCCAACTTTCCATCTGTTACATCTCAATGTCATTTCTCACTTTTCTCAGCTCTTTTTTTTTTTCTTCTACCAATCAAATTCTATCCATCCTCCAAAGAACAAACTTAAAGACCCACAAATTCCTCTCCATTCTTTTTCCGAGGTGCTCCTGTGACACATGTGCTTCTGTTACATGCACTACACAAGCTTTTATATAACAGTGGGTGTCCACGTTCTAGTCTAGAGTATTAACTGTGTCTTCCCTTGAGAAGAGCTCGGTCACAGACAGGTTCTTAATTGTCACAGCTTTGACACAAAAAGTCCCATAAATAATTATTGAATTGATAGAAATGGAAACCTAATTTCCACTACTACCAACAAGAAAAAAAAATCACTGAGAATGAGGTTATTTTGTTTATTATATCCTCTACCCATTTTGATATGGAATTTTCACTTATAAATGCAAGTATAGCTTTCTAAATAAAATGTTCATTCTTCTCATTGTATTTCTATAAAGCTTTCTTTGCAATAGAGCAGATGAGTTTTAGGAATGGTGCATTCTATACTGGCGTGGTGCTCCACATTTTTAGTGTTAGTTTTCAGTGGTACTTACCTCTGCAGAGCAAAAGAGCTGGTACTACATAAAAATCACATCTGCTGTCATAACTATTGTCATAAGTCCCTTCCTCTCTCCAAAATGGCAGCAGAAAAGCTGTGCACAGAACAGAATCCCAGAATGTGGGAGCTTGCCCAGGTGCCCCATTGTCCTTTCTGTCATAGTATAAATGAAACAAAAGGACAGCACAGGCAGTTGGCTAAAATCTGACTGCCAAAAGTAATAAATAAAATGTTTAATGGTATGTCTTTTTCAAATGAGAATGTCTTGATAGTTCACAAAAAAACCATTAATTTAATATACAGTGAATCTGTGTACAGTAGCAGCAACTTTCTTGATACATGTGATTAATTGATTTCAGTTCTCATAATGAGTCCACAGAAACATGTGGAAGGACATGGTGTAAGGGGAAAACTCATTTTTGTTTCTAAAATTTATCCAAGGTTAGTTCAAATCTAATTTAAAACCTAGTATTAAAGGCTAAGCATGGTGATGTGCTAAAGTGGAAGAAACATAGGTTTGAGGGACGCCTGGGTGGCGCAGTTGGTTGGACGACTGCCTTCGGCTCAGGGCGTGATCCTGGAGTCCCGGGATCGAGTCCCACATCCGGCTCCCAGCTCCATGGGGAGTCGGCTTCGCTCTCTGACCTTCTCCTCGCTCATGCTCTCTCTCATTGTCTCTCTCTCTCAAATGAATAAATAAAATCTTTAAAAAAAAAAAAAAAAAAAAAAAAAAAGAAACATAGGTTTGAAACCTGATGGAACTGTATTAGATTCTTGATTTTGACATTTCATAATTGGGAGATATTGTCTGGTTATTTAGCTCTCTAATATTCAGCTTTTTAATTTGTTAAATGAAGATAATATTAAACATGTCGTATACATGCCGTAGCTCTTAGAGATAGTCATGATGTCTGAAATAAATTTGTTTAACAAATAATGGTTACTTCTTTGAACATTACAGTCATATGAAAGTATTAGCAAGAATAATAGAAAAATATATAAGTATTTCTGAAGTCTATCCCATGGAAAAGGACCAGACAGTGCAGGACTCCACTGGAAATTCCCTCCAAGTTGAAAAATATCTTCTCTATTCTGGTCCTCAGATTTTCATTCTCTGGGGAACCGAATCACTCCTACAATGTAAAAACTGAGGTAAAAGAACAATCAGAAAACCATGCAAATAGGAGGCAAATAAACACTTTGGGAAGAATCCAAAACTTTTCTCCCAGCTACTTCTAATTTCCCATTCTTTGAGATAATTGCCTATTATCTTAGTGCTTCTCACTAAGAAGCCACTCTGCTTATTATAACAGAGGAGAATGTCAACCGCCTTCCCAGTTCTAATTTTAATCTGGGATAAACAGGACTACCTGCCTATACTTACTAGCTTTTATTTTCAACAAATTACTCTGAAACATATTAATTACTTTTCTTTCTGCTAACATGACTTATTCTATGTGTAGGTATTATAGTACATATATTTGGACTTTGTTCTTAAGAAACCAAAAAGGTTGATATGAAAGAAGGAGGTGGGACGGGCAAGTAGCAGTTTGTCCAGAACAAGTTTAGGCTTCTGTAAAAAAGTATATAAGGGGGAAATATTGCTTTTTTTTTCCTGGATGTATTTTCACAAAAACTAAACATATCATCTGACCTCCACTTTAAATAGATGGCTCTCCTGCAATTCATGAGTTAAATCAAGGCTTCCAGCTCATAGTCTACTTCCATCTTCTCTATCCAAAGAGAAAAAAAAAATGGTACGCAAAGGATAGAAGAGATTGTTGAAAGGAATTGAAATATAATATAAATGAAGAGAAAGTAAGAGTTATTTAACTATTCAATGTGAATTCAAATCAATCATCCCAGTTATAGTTCATAACAAGGAATTTAGGAGAACTTTCTATGAAGCTACTATTGACAATGTTTGTGGAACCAGGAAGGATAAGAGAGTCGATAGAAAACTGAAACTATCAAGTGTTCCTACTTGCAAGAAACTGAAATTTATAGCATACATGTTTTAATATCTGGTTTGTAAATCTCTAGAAATAAAATCATTGACCATTAACAGGCAACATATATTTACACAGAAGAGAAGGCAACTCACTCTATTTCTTTCAAAATCCTAAATTTAACAATATTCTAGAAAAGTGGTATGACAAAATCTCTCTCTTCCTTTGTAAGTTTTTATTTAAATTCCAGTTAGAAAAAAATAAAATCTTGCCATTTGTAACAACGTGGATGGAGCTTGAGAGCATTATGTTAAGCAACATAAGTCAACATAAGAGAAAGACAAATACCATGATTTCTCACATGTGGAATATAATAACAAAGCAAAGGAGCAAAGAGAAAATATCTCTCCATTAAAAAAAAAATGAAGAATGGAGAGAGGGGTCAAAGGATTCATTGTAGAAGAAGGTACTTTGAAATATAGATTGATATGAGTTAGTGGGGAAATTTTTAAGTAGAACTAGTAAGTTTATGTTTTTAATCTTACTCAAAAATTTGAATGATGTGAATTTGAATGTTCTAACTAATAAATTCTGTGTCAGAATCAGAGTATCAAAATAAATAGCCTAACACAATGGATTCAATGTAACAGAAATAATTAGGTAACTCTAAATTAAAACATATAGCAATATGAACTAAACTATTCTGGTATCCAGTGATAAGATTCACATAAGTAAAATCATGTGTGTCTGTTGCAAGACCAAGCCTAAAGTTTAAAAGAATGTAACATATCATTAAGTTAAATCTCCCACTTAAAATTGATATTTTCTTCTGATTAATGATTAATTCACATTTATTTCAGTAAAGAGAATCTTCTCTCTATAAATATATTTAGGTCATTTCAATCTAATGTTGTTTAGGGAAGTAAAATTGATCATAACATCATAAAATGCACTAATCACTTATAAGTGAGTATTGCTTACAGTATCACTTATAAAATTGTCTCCAAACAACCACTTCCAGGAAAAAAAAAAGATAAAAGGTATGATGAAGAAAGGTTGAGCTGCATGCAAAGCCTTTACAAATGAGGATCAGAAAGTTTAAACTAATCAATTTTTGAAGTAGTGACATTGGAAAAAATTGTAACATCCTGAACATTTCAACATTTCCAAAAAAGGTAACTTGAATATCAACGAATTAAGAACAAAATCTGGAGTAATTAATGGAATGAACTAAATAGTCTCATAATGATCCTCTTCATATTGCCAAAGCCAAACTTGAGTTGAAAATATCATATTATAGAATTGTGTTACAAAAATCACACCCAAAATATACCAGTACTTGATTCAGTCTAAGTTAACTTGTAATTTCTACAACTTAAAATTTGGTGACTATCAGATAAAATTTCTATTTTGGTAATGGTAATTTTAAGACAAAATTCCAATACCATTTTTTTTTCACTCTTCACTATGAAATGTTGTTTCCCTTTTTTAGAGTGGAATTCAATTGCCTTCTCCTGACACTAGTTATACTGAGATAGCAGGAGTCTCATCTGCTACCTACTGAGATCTCATTCTCTTTTTTAAAAGATCAGGCTTTTATACTTTATTACCTATTCATTCATTAATGTATTCAAAAATATTTGTTGGGCTCCTTCTATGAACTAGACTTATTTGTAAAAGCTGGAGTAGAACAGTGAATAAAAGGGATAAAAATCTATCTTCTCATATATTTCACATATTCAGTCAACATTTTAACTAATTTTCTGTTTCTTCTGTCCACTCTGCCTGTTGTAGTCACACTTAACAAATCACCTCTGCGACATAATAGATTTCAAATATTTGAAAATAACTGTCACATTTCCCTTTAATCTTTCCTTCCTGTAAGAAATACCCAGATTCTTTAGTTGTGTTTTGTTTGAAGTAGTTCTTTTTTTTTTTTTTAATTTTTTTTAAGACTTTATTTATTTGAGGGGCGCCTGGGTGGCTCAGTGGGTTAAAACCTCTGCCTTCGGCTCAGGTCATGGTCTCAGGGTCCTGGGATCGAGCCCTACATTGGCTCTCTGCTCAGCAGGGAGCCTGCTTCCTCCTCTCTCTCTCTCTCTGCCTGCCTCTCGGCCTACTTGTGATCTGTCTGTCAAATAATAAATAAATAAAAATCTTTAAAAAAAAAAAAAGACTTTATTTATTTGAGAGAGAGAGAGAGGGTGAGACAGAGAGCACAAGCTTGGGGGAGAGGCAGAGGAAGAGAGAGAAGCAGGTTCCCCATTGAGCAGGGAGTTGGACGAAGAGATCAATCCCAGGACCGATTTTATTTATTTGAGAGAGAGAGAGAGAAAGATCACAAGTAGGCAGAGAGGCAGGCAGAGAGAGAGGAGGAAGCAGGCTCCCCGCTGAGCAGAGAGCCCAACACGGAGCTCGATCCCAGGACCCAGGGATCATGACCTGAGCCAAAGGCAGAGGCTTTAACCCACTGAACCACCCAAGCGCCCCTGTTTGACGAAGTTTTAAAACCCATCAGCAACCATCTACTTCAGAGGTACTGTGAATTCTAGATTATTTCCTAATCATTCTTTTTTCATCGTCCTTTCCTGCTCTCCTATAATTTGAGATGTTTTTTAAAACGTAATTTACCAAAAGCCATATATATATACCATATATATTGTATATATATGCACACATAGAATAGAGAATACATAGTATATCCTTTGCCCAGGACAGTATATACCCATCTATACAGCCAAAAATTGTGCTCACAACTTTTTGCCGAGATACATCAGCACTTAGGGCCAAATGAAGATTTTGTTCATCTAATTCGCCCACAGTGGTTTAGCTAAAAATGTTGCAAAGTCAGATATTCTCAATCCTTTATTAACTTCGGTTGAGGTTTTTAGCACTCAACTTTATATCTTTGTATTTATCTCTGTTAAATTTCATCTTTTTAATTTCAGCCTATTGTTTTAATCTTTTAAGGTGATGTTAGCTCTGTGCCAACAGTATTTGTCATATTGCCCAGTTTTTTGTCACCGACAAATTTAATCATCAGACTTCTTCTCTTGCCGATTAGTTCAAAAACAAAAACGATGAACCTGAGACAAGGACAGATCCCTATGGCACCTTGCTGGAGATGGCATTGCCCAACTGTTTGCATGAGGATGTTAGTCAGGTGTAAATTTCCCTTTCTCTGCTATCACCCAATTTATATTACACATGTTTACAATCAAGCAGTCATGAATGCATTTGCAAAGCTTTTCTGACACTGGAATATGCCATAGTTAAGTTATGCCCACGAACTTCCCCCAGAAGAATGTGTAGCTCCATTCTCTGTGCACTTATTGCACTTTTTATGTACCTACAATGTAATACCTACTCGAATTATATTAGAATCATTTGTTTGCACAGCAGGTCATGCAGTGGTGCTCAATATTTATTACTCCAATGAGTAGATGAGTGGTAGGTAAGTTTGTGTTAACTTCTCAGTCAAGGACCCTAACAGAAAATGACACAAGACTGCTGTCCTGTACATATTGAATGACTTTGGCAACACTTAAGGTCTCAGCTAATAGGATTCAGTACACTAAGATCATCGCATGACTGTAAGTTGTACAGATGACAGGAATTGCTACTTGCATTTAGTGCTGGGGAAACCAGAGTAACTAAAAATTATGACTGCTCCAGGGTCTATGACAAAGCAATTTAAAATAGTACTCACACGTCCTACTTTATAGAAATGTTCCACTCAAATCAGGGACACATCTGTCAAATCAGAGGAGCCGCTTGAGGGTATATCATGTTTTGCCAATGCAAATTAACGTAGCAGTTTGGAATTAATGTTTTGTGTTACATGCTTGCTTTTGTTTGTGAATTTTTAATAATGGTGTATGCAACTATTTTATCATTAAATATTTATTATGTATCAGCTATATAGTAGATAGTCTGCTATGTGTGCATAATATTGTGAGGGCTCTATGAAAGGCATTAAAAATAAGATATTTAATTTACTATTTATAATACATAGATGTATTGATCATATCTCTTCATTATTGGGAGCTCACCATCTATCTGGTGGAGACACAAGCATGGGAAAATTAAATAGCCTAATAGGTACATGATTAAGTTTAACTAGCAGTTTTGTAATGTAATAATGATAATAGCAGTTTGATTTCTAATTTATTAGTGATTCAACACATACTTAATAAACAGCTACTATGTACTAGTCAAGAAAGTACCCCAGTAAGGAAAACAGTTAATGAATTCTGCATTCTACCAATTTACAACTTCATAGCAGATACATTGTAGAAGTTTAAAAAGAAATTTGGTTGGGTTGTTTGGTCAGTAGCAGATTCATAAGGACTTTGAATATGTGCCGCTTCTTGAAAATTGAACAGTCACAGGATAGAGGGAAACTCAACTCCAGGCTAAAGAATAACTACTTTGCACATGGAAGAAAAATAATGACCAAAAAAAGTGCTGCTTTCTAAAAGATGCCGAGTTTTTTTTTTTTCCTCTTCTTTTGTTCAATCCTTCAGACACATCAAGTAGAAAAAGATAATATATTTTTCAATTGGGAAATACCAAGACTTGCACAAAGAAGGATGAGGACGAAACTGTATTCTATGACTAAATGAATCTTAGTGTCCCTTGAAAAAGTAAAACATTTACCGCTCTATTACATGAAGAATTTATTTTAAGTTCAAAATCTGAAGATCTCATTTATACCCTCTGAATCTAAATGTCAAACCTGGTGTGAAGACTAAAATAAAACATGACTTAAAGAGAGAAAACTCTCATACCACAGCTTCCAACTCACCTAGAAAAGGCCACTGCAGTGCATTTTCAATGCTGCCTGTCATTCACTTTGCAAATTACAGGTCTTCCACTGAACATTGATGATCCATCACTGCCATGACAACAAAAAGCACTGCCTTAGTGACACTTGCTGCCGGTGAGAGAACAACACATGGCTTATAAATATTGTAGTTGGGAGATTAGTGTAAATTCTGAACAAAGAAACAAAATAAATCACACTTTGGAAATGCAACTGAAGTGGGTCAATTTGTTCGTGTGAAAATGCATTCCAAACTTTTGCGTAGTCAAACTTCACTGTATGAAGTGTTTGAAAGAGGTGCTTAGTGCTCGCTTCGGCAGCACATATACTGAAAGAGGTGTTTAAAGGTACACATATGAACTTTACATTTTTTACTTAGACATTTCCTTAAATTGATGCTGCCTTAATACGAATTTTTAATCAGAACCCAGAAAAATAAGTATAAAACATAGAAACTTTTCAATTTAAACAACAATTTTTGCGCACCTTATTAATAAATGGCAGTTTCACTGGATGAGAGGTCAGAAATATTCTCTAACCATCATTACTTTATCGTTTCATAGATTAGAAATTAAAATGTCTGGTTATTATTGAAATTTTTTTATAAAATTGCATTTGCTTTTTAATTCTATTACAGTTCTTTTGGGAATATAAGTGAGAGTTTTACAACTATATATTTGAGAAAATGAAACAAAGTCATGTGTGTCTCTTTTGAAAAAATTTATTACAAGACTGAAACACATCTATCTCAGTTTTAGATTACATAAGCAAAAAGGAATTTGTAAGTAGAATATAAAATGTGTAACTACTAAATTTATTGGATTATCTATAAGTTTCCAGTTGTCAACTTTTAGAGATCTTAAAGTTGCCTGTGAGTGGGTACTCACTGATGAGTAAAGGGAAATGCTGATCCTCAGATGACTCAACTAAGGGAAAATGGTTCCCGCCCTCGAGGGGTAGCTTTATTTTTCCATACAACTCATTAGAGATAAAATCTTACAGTATTTTATATTGTTATCTCTTTAATATGTCTCTATTTTTTCAATAAACTTGAGGAAATATTTTTAATCTTTGTTCATGTTATTCCTCTATGGTGCTTGGAAAATTGCTGTGCTGGGTGCCTGGGTGGCTCAGTGAGTTAAAGCCTCTGCCTTCAGCTCAGGTCATGATCCCAGGATCCTGGGATCGAGTCCGGCATCGGGCTCTCTGCTCAGCAGGGAGCCTGATCCCCTCTATGTCTGCCTGCCTCTCTGCCTACTTGTGATCTCTGTCTGTCAAATAAATAAACAAAATCTTTAAAAAAAAAAAAAAAAGAAAGAAAAGAAAATTGTTATGCATATCATATACGTTGAACATATATTCCCTAAATTTAATCAGGACTAGTTTACAAGAGTTTCTACTACTTTATAATTTATAGGGAACACAGCTTTGAGAATAATTTGTTTTGTCTTAGTACAAAGGCCTTTGTTTCATCAGAAGCACGCTGCTGGAAACCATCTTAGTTCACTGAGGTTAACCATCCTTTTAGTTTGCCGACCATAAAATCCTCACCAAATCATTGATGTAGCTTACAGTCGGACAACTGCATTCATGACTTTACACAAATTTTTAGGCTCTACAATAGTTAAGGATAATGTTGCTAGAAATTCTTTGTAATATTTACCTGTTTACCAGAAGTTTCTATTGTTTTTCCCTAAGTTTATTTCTTTAGGCTCAAGAATTCATCAAGTGTAGATATTTTTTAACAGTAGGAATTATAATATCACTGGGATGCCTGGCTGATTCAGTTGGTAGAGCATGTGACACTTGGTCTTGGAGTTTTAAATTAGAGCCCCACATTAGCTGTAGATATTACTTAAAAATAAAATCTTTAAAAAAAAGAATTTGAATATCCCATGGGTCAGGAACTGTTAGTAAATGATCAGGAATTCAGAAAAGAATAAAAAAGTTGTCTCAAGGGTGAAGAGTTCACAGTAAATAAAATGTCAATGCTGTATTTCAACTATATGTGTGTGCATATATACATACCTACATATAGACACACTTGTGCACACATATAGACCTATATGCAAATGTGCATATATCTTCCACATTATAAAATGCTTATATGTTAGCAGTAAAAAAGAGAAACTTATTCATGATTGAATAATTGGTTAATGGCAGACCTGAGACTCCCAACACAGATGGCCCTGTCTTTGACATTCTGCTCTGTAACACTGACCATAGCATACCATGAATATCAAATGATGAGAGAAAAAAATCACAAGATTCTAATTGAGGGATATTCTACAAAATGCCTGACCAGGATTCCTCAAAACTTCCAAAGCCATTGAAAACAAGGAACGTCTGAGAAGATTTTATAGCTAAGAGAAGATTAAGGAGGCATGAGAAACAAATGTAATGAAGTATCCTAGATGAGATGCATGGAACCAGACAAAGACATAAGGGAAACTGGAAAAAATCTGAATGAAGTGTAGATTTTAGTTAGTAACAATGTATCAATTACGGTTCATTAGTTGTGACAAATGTACCATACTGATATAAAATGTTAATAAGAGAGGAAACTGGGTGTGAGATATTGGGGAACTCTGCCACTTTCTTCACAATAAACTCTGCAAATCTAAAAATGTACTAGAATAAAGTTGTTTTTAAAAATGCAAGTTGCAATATAATCTTTATAGTATCGTCCTTTATGTTAAGGCAAATCAGAGTATTGTGAATGCATGATATTTGATATATACATACATGCATACATTTTATTATGTTGGAAGAATATGTAGAAGGAAGACTCCACTATTACCATTGACTACCTCAAGGAATGAAAAGGAGAGATGCTAAAAGAAAATTGGTTGTTTTTCTTTTACATGTGTGATTTGGGGTTTATTGAGCCATTTGGATATATTTCCTCTCAGAACTAGACTTTTCTGTGATTCTTTGAATACCAGACATACAGATTAATATGCTTTTCACCTCCTGTCAAGTACATTTGCCAGACAACATTCAACCTTTCCCTCAAAGTAGATGTCTTCAGTCATGCAAGTTGTCTTAGATATCGGACTTTATATATTCCATCGGTGATTGGGACTTAGAGCTGAGATTCTTACAAGTTGTATCAACTTTCCATTTTAGGAAAAGAGAGGAAGGAAAAAAGGAAGGAAGGAAGGAAGGAAGGAAGGGAGGGAGGAAGAAAAGAAAAGAAAGAAGGAAAGATTTTTTTTTTGCCTAAAAAGGACAGCCTTTGAAAATTTATATTACAATTCCTTTTGACTTTAGTTGAAATTAAAAAAAATAATAAACCTCTCCATAATCTTTATACACAAACTTAAAAGTCAACAGTACTAGCCAAAATGGTATCTATACCTTAAAAATGTTTTTACTAAGTGGATTTGATAGATACTTTTTCTTATTTCCAACAGTACTTGAAGGTCCTCTTTCACAAAATGTTGAAGGGAACCTGGCCCTCCATCTTTTGATAAAATGTCATTATCATTTAGTCATACATGAAAATAAAACATTTCTACATGTTGTGTGTCCGAACTTTTAGTCTCTATTTGAGGATTTTCTAGAGATTATCATAATAACGTATTTGCATTCTCACTTGTTATAGTGATCACATATTATTTTATGGATAGTAAGTAAAAAAATAAAATGCACAGGGAAATGAAAATTTAAAGGACTATGCATTTCTTGAATAAACCAAACTCAAAACAGGGAAACTTCATGGTATCTATACCAGTTTCTAAAAATACCACTTCAAACTACCTCTCTATGATCATCTTGCTTCACATTTTTACATAATATTTAAGACAAAGCATTTTTATTATAAAAACACTCTGGCAAGTAAAAATTCATCCTTTTATTAGTCAATGTGTTACTTAAAACTTCTCAAATAGTCATGATTTTCCCTTTCCCTTATTTAGCCAAAAAAGCCTTCTAACTACAGAAAACTTTTTTTCACCCAGATTTCTTTTTTGAAAGAAAAAGCAGTTTATCTGTCACACCTTTTCAGGCTTTTGAAGAAGCAAAAAAAAAAAAAAAAAAAGTGTTTAGTAGTATATTTAAGGGTTCAACTTTTATTTTTAATAAAAATTAGTAATTTAGGGCACCTGAGTGGCTCAATCAGTTGACGTTCCAACTCTTGATTTTGGCTCAGGTCATGATCTTAGGATTTGAGATCAACCGCTTTGTCCAGTTCTGCACTTAGTGGGGAGTCTTCTTGAGACTCTCTCTCTCTCTTTCCCTCTGTCCCTCCCCCCACACTCGCTCTCAAAATAAATAAATCTTTAAAAATTAAATTAATAATTTGAAAGAGTAATATTTAAAACATACAATTTGGTGATTATATGTGGCACCCTTTCCTGATTTGTTTAAAGCTACTAAGATTAAAAGTTCCTTAAAAGTACAAATACTGTTTTGTTTTGTAGAATATTCAAAAATAATAATCATTTAAAAATCTCAATAATTCACACACATGCACACACAGACACACACAAATCTCAATAATCCAAATTAGAGAAACAATAATGTTGTGGAGAAAAAAAATACAAAAAAAAAAAAAAGGAAAACAAAAATATATTGCTTAAGAAAGAGTAATAGTATGTGCCTAAAAATTATGCAATTTATGGTATTTGATTCATATAGAATATTTATATCAAATTATAATTTTTCTGATATTTAATCCTATCAAAAATGTCAATGCCTAACAACTATTTACATATTTACCAATTTCACATTTCCTTCTGGTATATAGCTTTTCTTGATCTTTTTGTTCCTTTTTTCCTTACTGTCTCTCTTTAAGCATAATATTGGACTTGGAACATGTCCATTTCTGTTGTAAACATATCCATTTTGCTTTTATCAAGTGTCTTTTTAAGATATGGTCATCCCTTATTCTTCTAAAAAAATTCCATTGAAAACATTATCTGGTACAATATCAAATTATGTTTGCATAAGCACTCACATGATAGTATTGCTCCCCGAATTAAGTGCCAGGAAGTCATTTATCTTTTCAGAAGGAAGATGTTTCTTTTTATCAGATCATGAAATCAATACTGCCTCATCACCTGACTCTTTCTGCCGTCAAGAAACTGAGAGACAATGTAATGGCCATTTGCAATAACCAAATCTTATGTTTGGAAAACATGTTCCAAATAATGAGGAGCTGTTTGTTTTTCTTAAATATGTGTTATGTGTATGCAAATGCCTTTACTGTAATCTTAAATGGTTTGTGTTTTTCTACTTCCCCTATTCTCAAACTTCTTTATTACGTTAATCTTTTCTGCTTTTTCCCCACTTTCATTTACTATAGCATTTTCAGCTGCATCTTATTTGTACACGTTTTCCAAAGCTATTATTGTCAGTGCTAACCTTACTTAGAATTTTCATGGGGTGATTTACCTAAACGTAACATAACAAACTTTCCTTCCTTAAAAAATGGTTTCTTTTTTCTTCTTCTTCTTCTTCTTCTCCTTCTTCTTCTTCTTCTTCTTCTTCTTCTTCTTCTCCTCCTCCTCCTTCTTCTTCTTCTTCTTCTTCTTCTTCTTCTTCTCTCCTTCATTACCAGTCAAGCCAATCATTCAAGCTAGACATTTGGAAGTTATCTTTGATATCTTTGCTGCTACTATTCTCTATTCATGAGATGTTTCTAGTTCCGGCACTCTGTTCTCACATGAAATATTTCAATAATTTCTTAAATAATTTATCTTCTCGTGATCTCTATCTCCCCTACATTCACTCTTCACAGTGGTATTGGAGTTATGTTTTAAAACAGAGATATAACATGAGATAACAGAGATATAATAACAGAGAATAACAGAGATATAATCATGAGAATTCCATTTAAATCTCTTAACTGGCTCTCCATATCCTACTGGAAGAATCACAAACATTTGCAAAGGTTATCAGACGCTTTACAAATTTTCATCAACATGCATTTTTAACATTCTTTCTATCCTCCATCATCCTTTCTCTTTCTCATTCTGTGCTTTTTCACAAACTTGTGATTGTTCTCCCCAACTAAGGACTATTCATCATTCAAGACCAAACAACAAAAAATCAAGAACATAAAAATAATTGTGATGATTATAAAATATCTAATATTTTACCTTATATCAGGAATTGTTGTCAGTTCCTCTATATAAAATTTCATTTAGTATTTCCAGCAACTGTGTTAAGTAAGCTATACTGCTCATAAGAGACAGAATTTTATTTCAAATGCACAACTCTGTTTCTTAAATGTTTCTGAATTTTTAAAAGCCTTATATAGTCTTCATTTTTACTTTTTCACGAGATGGTTATGAAGGTTTCATGAGTTAATATATGTGAAGTTTTCGGAAGAGTAGCTGGCACATAGAAAGTACTAATAGATATTAGTAACTTTTATTATGCAGTAGTGTACACTACAGTCCAACTTAAATTTCACTCCTTGTATGGTCTGTTATGATAATTTCACTTAGAATAAAATTTTCTGTATTCCTCTAGTATTTCAACTCTAATATTGTGCTTATCCAAGCATGTGGTATGTATATTTCAGTCCCCCTGAACGTTGTAACTGTATTTCATTTTATTTTAAAAACACATTTATTTTACATATTTATTCTTGTAGACCTCTGTGTCTCCTGGTGCTGAGTACATACAACCCTTATTACCTAGAATTTCAAAATAAACAAAAGAAAATGAAGGGGGGGAAAAAAACTTTTAACTGAAAAATATAGTTTTTTATTGAGTTTCTCTCCAGAGAAGTCAGTTTCTCTCCTAATGCCTCTCAGTTCCCCCCTCATCAGAAAGAATCCTGAGTGTGGACAAGTGCTAGTGGGCATTTATGACTTCTTGTTTCTGTCATCACTTTTTTCACTTTCATTTACTATAGTGTCTTCAACGATGTCCTACTTGTGCATGTCTCCTGAAACTATCATCACCAATACTAACCTTGACTAGAATTTTCATGTGGTGGTCTCATGGTGCTGATGTCTCAATATATCTGAAATTTCATTTTTCCTCCCTTGAAAAATGGTTTCCATTTTTTTCTCCTCTCATTTAACAATGTCATTACTATTCAAACCAGGTCAAACTTTCTGAATTCTAAATTTATCTTTCATCAGCAACATCTTTCACTACAGCCTACCTCACATCCTTCATCTTGAGGTGAAGAGATAACTGGCCAATCTTTACCAACTTTGAAATGTCTATTTTGGCATCCAAGGCAATTTCCTCACTAATTCAGTTTTATTAAAAATATTTTTCTTAGGAATTTGACACAAATTTCCTTAAAATAAGACAGTGGAATATGAGTGATGCTTCCAATTATATTAGAATGCCTTTCCTTTCTTTCCCCAATACCATTCTGAATGTTTTCCAGACAAATCAACCTTCTCCAGCAACTGATTAAATTAACCTGATACTCCATATGAAGTACTCCGTATCTGGACGAGAGAGTACATTTTAACTAATGATATTGTTGTAGTCCTAAGTTTGGCATCTCAGCATCTAACTACAAAACCAAAGTTCTCATAATAATTTATCTGAACACAGATTGGACTACTGAAAATTCATTCCAATATGCCATGGTTCACAAGGTGAGAATTTGATTTAATTTATAATAACTCAGAATATAAAATTGAATTAAAGTAGGAAGAGCATATAAAGATTACATCAGTAAGACATTGTCAACACCAGGAATTATTGCTGTATACAAAATACAGCAAACTTTCTACCTTTCAAGTGGAGTTTAAATATATATAATGAAAATTTATTCACTCTAATTTATTCATATGTAGTGGAGAGCCACAAGGCACCAACATACAAAACATTATTACCAGCATTGATTACAACTAACCAAATCAAATCTGATAGTACTTACTGAATTAATCTTCTAATGGTTCACAAGTTTGACAAGCAACTTTCTATTGAATCAGATCTATTTATTGAATCAGCTGTTTTGATATATCAGTTGAACACTCAAATTATGTGCCTTATTTTGTTTTGCCTTCTCCCATAAGACTTTCCATTTATGGATGCCTTAGAACATTTAAAAAATACTCTTACTTAAAAATGCTTTTGTAAAACTTAACTAGCTAATGACCCCTTCTAACTAAACTATTTACATTATCTGACACTAACCAAATTTAGGAAACCAAAGAAGACACCTAATTTTAATATGTGTCTAGTTATATTTGTATTCTACTAGTGTTTCTGTTGACTATTTTCACCAGCAACATCAATGTTGGATGCTCACATGGCCTGAGAACATTATTATGATCTTCAAAACCAGCTTTTTTCAGATATTTTTGGATATGATTTCCTTACATCTGGATACTACAGAAAGTTCATTTTATAGTACTAGTTATCAGATAAAAGTCAAATAGAGTTAGAACTAATTAAATGCAAGCATATACACTTGGATAAATGTGTAGTATTCACTAATGATAGTATTTTACTAAAATACAAGTAGATTTTTAACATGTCCTTCTTGTTTATACATTCATTATTGGCCCATGTATTATATACTTTGAAGTCAAGCTTTATTACAAAAAAGCAGATTAAAAACAAAAAAAGATTGTAGATTTGTTTGCTATCATTATGTCTTCATATTAACAAAAATGTTTGCAAGATTTTCCATGTAGATGTTCATTTGTTATTACCAAGTGCTAAAGATCTGATCATCTTCTAATAGTGTTGTTTTTAGTAATCAGTTACATAACAATATTATGTCTGTCATTTCATAATCAACATTAAAGTTACATCAAATTTTGTAAACTTTGTGTGAGGTGCTATAATAATCATCAGTGATTCATGTTCTTATTCCCTTTCAGTTTATTTTTAATGCTAACTGATAAAAATGTTGATATATGAATGCTTAGTTTATCTTTTGGAATGAGATGACTAAAAAGAATTATGGGCTGTATCCTTAAAAATATCTAAACTTTAGTAGTCATATACAGTAGAAAGGATTAACATTGACCCTTATTGCTCAAATAAGGGGGAAAGTAGAACAAACATAAATGATAGAAGTGATAGTACAGAACTAATATAAATAAGCAAATTCAAAATTGCAATACCTTCTATAGGCGATTTTCTTTTCCTTTTTTTTTAAAAAATTTTATGTATTTATTTGACAGAGAAAGACAGCAAGAGAGGGAACACAAGTAGGGTGAGTGGGAGAGGGAGAAGCAGGCTTCCTGTTGAGTACCCTGGGATCATGACCTGAGTCAAAGGCAGACATTGAACAACAGAGTCACCCAGGCAGCCCTACTATCAATTTTCTAAGTCCCTGGATATCTGAAAGTTTTCTAGAAAAAGTAGTTTTCTAAGAAAGTGGTTTGTTGGAGAATACATTTAGAGTAAGTCAATATTAATACTGACATGTATAAGAGAAAATAAAGATCATTTTATAGTACATGAAGAAGGTAGTGAAGAACTTATCCTTCACTGCTTATGTCCTTAATTGAATGCTAAAGGAGTTTCTCTCTACATTTTTCTAAGATGAAAAAGAAAATATCTTTAATTCTATATTTATTTTTTTTATTAATTAATTTATTTTAGAGAGAAAGAGAGCATGAGCAGGAGGGGCAGAGGGAGAGAGAGTCTCAAGCAGGGTCTGATGCAGGGCTTGATCTCAAGATCCTGAGATCACAACCTGAACTGAAACCAAGAGTTCCATGCCCAACCAGTTTTGCCACCCAGACACCCTGTCTTTAATCCTTTATAATAAAACATAGATCTTTCAATAGAATGCAAATGATTAACAGCAGTGTGCATTCAGAAAAATGTAAAAATTGTTACTAATATATGCAACCTAATAATGTCATGTCATTTAAATATGATATGAATTTAAATATGACACTTAATTACCTGGGATGATATTCTGCAAATACATTTATTTATATATAGATAAACAAGAGGAATTATGTTATTTATTGTAACATATTTGTTATGTTTATTATATATTACAAATATTGTGGTCAGCTTGGTGTTCTGGATCAAACACTAAGACAAAAGGTATAATTAAGTCAAAAAGGTGCAATTAAGTGTGAAAAATGAAGATATAATGTAACAAGAATCAGAGAGAGATAATAGTTTACTTAACTCTTGATTGTGATTTGAAGATAAGGAGCAGACTGGTTTAAAGAGCATCTTTTAAGGGACAAAAAAACACCTTTACAATTGGCACACCTCTTCCAGGTCTTCTGTGCAATCAGTTGAAGAGGGGTCTGATTCTGCACATTTAGGGGGAAAAAAAGGAAAATTTATAACTCTATTTCACCATTTACTTTTCAAAATTCAGAGAGTAGGAGCCTTAGCTATTTTTTCCTGTCTTCAAAAAGCAGGTTGAATCAGTCCTCTTCAATTGATTACATTTGGAAATAGTTAAAGCAATCTAAAATCTGGTTTGTAGAAGCTCTTCATGGGCTCAGAAAACTAACATTAAGTGACAGTTGATTTCACAAAGTTTTCTTTTAAAAATTGCCACCTAGTGACAAAGGAAGAGGAAAAAAATTAGACTTTAATATTTTTTTTTGTTTTTGTTTTAAGTTTTTATTAAATTCCAGTTAAGATACTACACAATATTAATTACAGGTGTACAATACAGAGATTCAACACTTCCATACAACGCAAGGTTTTCATCACGGCAAGTGCCCTCCTTAATCCTCATCACCTATTTAATCCATCCTCCCATCCACTTCCCCTCTGGAAACCGTCAGTGCTCTATAGTTAAGAGTCTGTATATTTATAAATACACAGACTCTCATGGAGTCTGGATTTTGAGAAACAAAACAAACGAGAAAAGGAGAAAAAAGAGAAAGAGTGAGAGTGGCAAACCAAGAAACAGAATTTTAACTATAAAGAAACTAATGGTTAAACAAAAAGTGGCTTTTGAGAGGGGAGGCAAGAGAACTGAAGAGTAGGGGACTTTGTTTCATCTGGTCCCTTGAATTTAGCTAGATAGCTACCAAATAATTCTGACTACCTATCAATTCAAACTGAGATATAAGAAAAGAATTGCTGGAATTCTACAAATAGAAAAGAGACCACTTTTTGCAAGGTAGGAGGTGTGGAGAAGTGAGTCTGAGGAAATATACTGGAAGATAATTGGTAGGGGAGGGAACTTCCATAAGCTGGCTATTGGAAAGTGATATAGTCCCAGAGTGCAAAATCAGAACTTTCAGAAGTCTGCTCCAGTGAGAGACATCCCTACCTGAAAGTTGCTTGAGAGGCAAAGTGGGACAGGCTCCTGGTGGGACAGTGTGGTCTCAGGATCCCTGGGGTCACAAAAGGAATGGGGGTGTCTGAGTAGGCAGAGTTCCCAAGCACTGTAGCTGTGAAACTGGTTACGGTCAGTGAGCCTGGGAGGGAATTCTAAGCTCACCTCTCAGCTCACCTCTCCATAAATCATGAACTGTGGCACGTTAGAGTGATAACTGTCCTTGCAGAGGCCCCACAAAGGGTAGAAGTGCTGTGACCCTCACCTTCCTCTGAAAGACCAGTGCAGGGGCACACTGTAGGAAGCTGCAGAGTTGGGCACACACAGAAGTGAAGAGTGCTTATCGAGGTTTTACTGAAGAGAGGAGACCATAATCTTTCAGCCCTGGGGCTGGAGATCAGGACAGACCATTTTTATTTTCATCCTCTAAAGAGGTGTGGAAAGCCTTCAGAGGACAAAAGCCATGTAGAGCAACCAGAAGCAGTTTATACTGAGCCTGGCCCCCTTGGCAAGGACTGGTGCAACTCTGCCCAGGCACAGAACACCTGAGAATCAGTGCAGCAGGCACCTCCCATAGAAGACAAGCTGGAACAACAGGTGAACACCAAGTTTACAGAGCACACAGGCTTGCAAAAAACCCCAGGACTAGGGGAAAATCGTACATAGAATTTGAGGTTTTTTTCTCATGACTCATTTATTTTTCAGTTTAAAATTTTCCTTTTCTTTTTTTCTTTTTCAACTAGTTTCTTATTTTAACTATTTTTAAGTCTTCTTCAACTTTCATTTTTTACTTTTCCATTTTATAGATATGGTCTTTGTCTTTGGTTTCTTTTCATTGCATTCAATTTTATTTTTGTATGTATACAATTTTTTGCTTTCTTTATAGCTTCAAGATTTAGTGTCTTCTAAAAAACAGACTAAAATACACCCAGAAGCAAGTGATTCACCCTGTTTTGTCCACCCTCTTTTGTCTACTTTTATGTTCTTACCCACCACTTGTCCCCCCCCCCTTTTTTTTTCTTTTCTTTTTTTGGTTTCAGAGCTCTTCCAATTTGTCCATGTGTATTTCGCTTGGGTCACGGTGAAATTTTTGATTTTGTTCTCTTGTTCATTCATTCTTTTCTGGGGAAAATGACTAGAAGTAGGAATTTACAACAAAAGAAAGAACCATAAGTAATACTCTCTGCCACAGATCTAATCGATGTGGATATAAGTAAACCCTCAGAGCTGGAATTCAGGATAATGATTATAAAGTTACTAGTTGGGCTTGAAAAAATCATAATAGACACTACAGAATCTCAGTGCAGAAATAAAATCTAATCAGGCCAAATTTAAAATGTTTTAACTGAAATGGGGTCTAAATTGGATGCTCTAACAGCTAGGGTAAAGGAGGGAGAAGAGGGAGTAAGTGACATTGAAGACAAGTTGATGGAAAGGAAGGAAGCTGAGGAATAGGGAGAAACAACTAATGGGCAATGAGGGGAGGAAGTCAGCAATACCATAAAGTGAAAAAAATTAGAATTATTGGGGCCCCTGGGGAAGAAGAGAGGGACAGAATGTATAGTTGAGCAAATCATAGCTGAGAACTTCTCTACTATGGAAGGAAACAGGCATGCAAGTCAAAGAGGAGGATCCCTCTCAAAATCAATAAAAAAGGGGCGCCTGGGTGGCTCAGTGGGTTAAGCCGCTGCCTTCGGCTCAGGTCATGATCTCAGGGTCCTGGGATCGAGTCCCGCATCGGGCTCTCTGCTCAGCAGGGAGCCTGCTTCCCTCTCTCTCTCTCTGCCTGCCTCTCCGTTTACTTGTGATTTCTCTCTGTCAAATAAATAAATAAAATCTTAAAAAAAAATCAATAAAAAATATATCAACACCATGACATATAATAGTGAGGGTGCAAATTTTGGAGATAAAAGAGAAAATCCTGAAAATAGCTCAAGACAAGAGGTTCTTAACCAACAGGGATAGAAATATTAGACTGACAGCAGACCTATCCACAGAGAGTTGGAGGGTCAAAAAGGGCTGGTATGATCTATTCAAAGTACTAAATGAGAAAAACATTCAGCGAAGAATGCTTTATCTAACAAGGCTGTCATTCAGAATGGAAGGAGAGAGAGAGAGCTTCCAGCACAAACAGAAACTAAAAGAATTTGTGACCACTAAACCAGCCCTGCAAGAAATACTAAAGGGGATTCTGTAAGTGAAGAAAGTGTAACATAAACCAGAGGTAACATAAACCAGAAATAAAGAGAGGCAATCTACAGAAACAGTGGCTTTACTGGTAATAAAAGTGCACTAACCTCATATCTTTTTATTTTTGTAAAGATTTTTTTAATTCATTTGACAGAGAGAGACACAGTGAGAGAAGGAACACAAGCAGGGGAAGTGGGAGAAGGAGAAGCAGACTCCCCACGGAGCAGGGAGCCCATGCAGGGCTAAATCCCATGACCCCAGGATCATGACCTGAGCCCAAGGTAGATGCCTAGCGACCAAGCCACCCAGGTGCCCCTCGTATCTTTCAATAGCTACTCTGATTCTTTTTTTCCATCAGTTTGTCTTCTAGATCACTAATTCGATCTTCTGCTTCATTTACCCTAGCTCTTAGAGTATTTAGATTAGATTGGATCCCACTGATAGCATTTTTAAGTTCTGCCAGATCAGCTCTCATTTCCACCCTTAGATATTGTATGTTGCCACTAATGGTCTTCTCCAACCTAGCCATTGTTTGGATAATTGTTAGCCAGAATTCTATTTCTGACATATTGTTTATATTCATATCCAGTAGTTCTGTGGCAGAGGTCACAGTCTCTGAATTTTTCCTCTGCTAGATGTTCCTCCTCCTAATCATTTTGGAGAGAGGTTGTTGAGGGGATGTATAGCTGAATATATCAACCATAATCCAGGCAAGGTGCATCCTCTCCCCTGATGATCTTCTGCCCCCATAATGATCCATAACTGTGTAATTTTAACTGTTAAATTGTGAAATCTCAAGCTGATTTCATGGCTGCTCAGAGTTCTCTGGTAGATATTAAGCTCAATTCAGGGGACAGGTTGAAATAGGGTCTCCTACTCCTCTGCCATCTTGCTCCCTCCCCTCAATAGCTACTCTGAATGTAAATGGGCTAAATGCTCCAACCAAAGATACAGGGTATCAGGTTGGATAAAAAAGCAAGACCAATCCATATGGTGTATACAAGAGACTCATTTTAGACCTAAAGACACCTCCAGATCGCTTCTCAGCCTTTTGGCTAAGATCAAGTGTGAAAGTGAGGGGGTGAAAAGCAATTCATTATGCTAATGAACATCAAAAGAAAGCTGGGGTGGCAATCCTCATATTAGACAAAGTAGATTTTAAACCAAAGACTTGTAGTAAGGGAGGAAGAGGGACACTCTTCATACTCAAGGGTTCTATCCAACAAGAAGATCTAACTATTATAAATATTTATGTTTCTAACTTGGGAGCAGCCAATTATATAAACCAATTAATAATCAAATTGAAACACATTGATAATAATACAATAATAGTAGAGGACTTCAAACCCCACTGACAGCAATAGATAGACATTCTAAAAAGAAGATAAACAAGGAAACAAGGGCTTTGAATGAAACACTGGACCAGATGGACTTCACAGATACATACAGAACAATCCACCTATAGCATAGCAACAAAATATACATTCTCTTCAAGTGCACATGGAACATTTTCCAGAATAGATCACATACTGGGTCACAAATCAGGTCCCAACCAATACTAAAAGATTGTCATTATTCTTTACATATTTTTAGACCATGATGCTTTGAAACTTGAATTCAATCACCAAAGGAAATATGGAAGGAACCCAAACACTTGGAGGTTAAAAAGCAGCCTACTAAGAAATGTATGGGTCAACAAGGAAATTAAAGAAGAATTTAAAAAATTAATGGAAACTAATGAAAATAAAAACACAACTGTTCAAAATGTTTGGGATACAGCAAAGGTGGTCCTAAGAGGGAAGGAAGTACATAGCAATGCAAGTCTTTCTCAAAAAATTAGAAAAGTTTCAAATATATAACCTAAACTTACACCTAAAGAAGCTAAAGAATAGAACAGCAAATAAAACCTAAAGCCAGCAGGAGAAGAGAAATAATAAAGATTGGAGTAGAAATCAAGAAATAGAAACCAGAACAGTAGAACAGATCAATGAAACTAGAAGCTGGTTCTTTGAAAAAATTAATAAGATCAATAAACCTTTATCCAGATTTACCAAAAAGAAAAAAGAACCCAAATTAAGTCATGAATGAAAGAAGAGAGATCATGACCAACACCAAGGAAACAATCATAAGAACATATTATGAGCAACCGTATGGTAACAAATTAAGCAATTTAGAAGAAATGGATGCATTCCTAGAGACATATAAACTACCAAAACTGAAACAGGAAGAAATACAAAACCTGAACGGACCCATAACCAGCAAAGATATTGAAGCAGTAATCACAAATCTCCCTACAAATCAGAGTCCAGTGGAATACTACCAAACATTTAAAGAAGAATTAATACTTATGCTTCTGTAGCTATTTCAAAAAATTGAAATGGAGAGAAAACTTCCAAACTCGTTCTTTGAGGTCAGCATTACATTGATCCCAAAACCAGACGAAGACCCCACCAAAAAAAATTATAGACCAATATTCCTGATGAATATGGAGACCAAAATTCTCACCAAGATACTAGTCAACGGCATCCAACTGTACGTTAAAAGGATTATTCACCACAACCAACTGGAATTTATTCCTGGGCTGTGAGGGTGGTTCAACATTCACAAATCAATTAACGTGATACATCACATTAATAAAAGAAAGGACAAGAACCATATGATCCTCACAATTGATGCAGAAAAAGAATTTGATAAACTAAAGCATAATTTCTTTTTTTTAATTAAAAAAAATTATTTGAGAGAGAGAGAGAGCATGAGAGGGGGAGAGGGTCAGAGGGAGAAGCAGGCCCCCTGCCGAGCCAGAAGCTGGATGCAGGACTCGATCCTGGCACTCCAGGATTATAACCTGAGCCAAAGGCAGATGCTTAACTGACTGAGCCACCCAGGTGCCCTACAGAATCCTTTCTTGATTAAAACTCTTCACATTGTAGGAATACAGGGAACATACCTCAATATCATAAAAGCCATCTACGGAAAAACCCACAGTGAATATCATTCTCATTGGGAAAAAAATGAGAGCTTTCCCCCTAAGGTCAGGAACATGGCAGGAATGTCCTGTCTCACCGCTGTTGTTCAACATTGTACTAGAAGTCCTAGCCTCAGCAATCAGACAACAAAAAGAAACAAAATGCATTCAGATTGGCAAAGAAGAAGTCAAACTCTCACTCTTCAAAGGATGACATGATACTTTTACATGGAAAACCCAAAAGAATTCACCCCCAAATTGCTAGAATCCATAAAGTAATTCAGCAACATGGCAGCATATGAAATCAATGCACAGAAACTAGTTGCATTTCTATAAACTAACCATGAAACAGAAGAAAGAGAAATTAAGGAATTGATCCCATTTACAATTGCACCAAAAACCATAAGATATCTAAGAATAAACATAACTAAAGATGTAAAGTATCTGTACTCTAAAAACTATAAGAACACTTATGAAAGGAATTGAAGAAGACATAAGGAAACAGAAAAATGTTCCATGCTTATGGAGTAGAAGACTAAATATTGTTAAAATGCCTATGTTACCCAGAGCAGTCTGTACGTTCAGTGCATTCCCTAACAAAATACCATTGTCATTTTTCACAGAACTGGAACAAATAATCTTAAAGTTTGTATAGAACCAGAAAAGACTTCAAATAGCCAAAAGAATATTGAAAAAGAAAACCAAAGCTGCAGGCATCATAATGCCATCTTCAAGTTATAATCCAAAGCTGTAATCATCAATGATTACAGTATCAATATGATACTGGCACAAAAACAGACACATAGATCAATGGAAGAGAATAGAGAACCCAGAAATGGACTTTCAACTGTATGATCAAGTAATCTTAAAAAAAAAAAAAAAAGCAGGAAAGAAGGTCCATTTCTGGTTGTCTATTCTCTATTCACAAACATGGAAACATATGTGCATGTACTTAAGATATCATCAAATGCAAGATAAGTGATCCAGTATGATGTATTGGTTCACATAAACCGTGAAGATGGCCAACACAGAAATATCATTGCCAACTGTCTTACTGACCTACAGTTAGACTTGTCCTTACTGATCAAAGTCTATTGCTTTTATCCCTAGAATTAGTTATTTGTTTATAAAGTTGATTCATTTTAAAAAATTATGAAAATATTTGCTGCTGAAATATTTTCTAATTTAGTATTATATTTTTTAGAAGATTTTACTTATTTATTTGACAGAGGAAGAGATACAGTGAGAGACGGAACACAAGCAGAGGGAGAGGGAGAAGGAGAAGCAGGCTCCCTGCCAAGAAGGGAGCCTGATGTGGGGCTTGATCCCAGGACCATGGGATCCTGACCTGAGCCTAAGGCAGAAACTTAACAACTGAGCCACCCAGGTCCCCCAGTTCTACTCTTATATATATACTACTGTATGTGCAAACCTTGTAGAACTTCAACAATAATACAGGATAATTTTTCCAAAATGGTCATTTATAATAAAACAACTTTTCTAAGCAACATAAATAGACATATACTTTTAATCAACACACATAAACATATAAATACATAATATATCATTTAGAAAAATTATTTTCAACTAGTAATTAATACTAATCTTTGCAGATGTTACTGGGATGAGTGGGCAAGTGAGATTTTATTTGTGGTCTAATTTTATGTATGAAAATACTTAGCAAATATATATAATAGAAAAATACATAATTTGTTTCTTGTGTAAGAACAGACCGTTAATGTGACTGGATGTCACATTAATGTGACTGGTGCTATATTTCCCAAAGCAAGGTGCGAGACCACTTCTGCAGAATTTGCATAATGAGAAATCAAAACATGTTCTGTTAGTATTATCCCTTCACCTACACCTCCCTTACAAAGGAATTGGTGACATACTGTGTATTCTGCATCTCCCACCACATGATGACAGAGGAGTTACTACCTCAACTTCAGTCATATGAGGAAGTCTTTGAAATAAATATTCAAAGAGCTTAGTTTACTTTTGAAAGATACAAGGAACATACTGATTCATGCCTGAAAAGTCTAAATGTGAGACATTATGACTGGCCAATTCACAATGGGAAGGGGCTGCTATTGGAATGACCTGTAAACCCAGGGTTTGATGGCCAGTGGGCATGTGAGGTTCTCTAAACCAGCTTTGGGCCTCATGGCAGAGAACTGCTTTGAGAGATACAATATCTGAGAGGCTTTCTGGAAAGTTCAGATGATCTCAACAGAGATTCGGACATCAGAAACTAGCGCTAAGAGAGACGTCTTTAGTCTCGGGAATTTCTACTTGTTCTTTAGAGATCTCAAGGAATAAGTACCTCCTAAGAACCTGCAGAAACAACCCATGAGAGAAAGAATCATTATGTAGATGCATCTCCCCATGATGAGCAATATGGCCAGATTAAACCCATATTAATGAGGTAAATTCCTCTCTTCGTTTATCTCTCCAGACTCTCCATGTTTCAAATGAATGGGTGCTTCAAATAGCATCAAGGAGGTAATGAAGTGAGAATGAGAGAAGAAATCAAACATATGCTACTTTTCCAGGACAGGTTTCTCAGCCTAATCTGGAAGTGACAAAAATAAACTATGAGGGACTTTAGAACTTTGATATTACATTGCTTAAGATTTTATAGGTGCCAAATATAAACTATCCTTTTATTATCTGTGACTAAAACAGCTATGAAATTTGTCTAAGATTTTATTCCACTATGGTAAAAGTGAGTCCACAGAATAAATTTAATGAGTAATCGGTGAGAAATAATGAAATGCCTTCTGCCTCCATTCTTCAGTGCAGTTTCAATAAACTTCAATAAATATAAAAATAAATATAAAAAATAACTTAAATAAAGTTATTACATGCAATTAAAATTTAGGAAAATAGGATAAAATATTTATAAATTTATATAATTTATACATTTATAAAAAATAGGATAAAAATATTTCCTGTGTTTTCTAGGGAAGTAACAATGAGGTCAGTACTTTATTATGTAATCTGAAACTTAAAATAAAACATAGTAAAAAGCAAAATAAAGAGGCAGTGGATCAGGAGAAGACAGAATTGGACCCAAATTCCAGTTCTAAAAATAATGCAATTTTCTATGGTATAAGGTTGACACCTAGTCTGAAACAGTTTAGTTATACTAAATAATATTAGCTAGTCAAATTATTTAGATAAGAACTCCAGTTCATTCATGTATATGATTTGTTTTAAATGTTACTATTATGAGTAGAGTTCTGTAATGGAAAACTCCCAAAGTAAACAAAGACTTATTTATGATATTTGTTCAATATTTTATATAAATGGTCTAAAAGTATTGATAACTTGGCATATTCTTATTATGTTTGCTAAATATTTCAACTTCCTAAGATTTCTGAGTTCTGTTTTCAGATAAGTAAAAACATTTTAGAAACAACATATGCTTTATGAGTATTTAACCAGAGCCTTCAGACATATTCACTTACTTTTTAAAAGCAAATATCTATGAACATTTCAACTAACAATGCATTCGAAGTTAGATTTCAGTGATGGAATTATATGCACTGACTTTTAAGCCATGAAAATTTCCTGAAAATTTTTGCCTAAGTTTGGGTGCTAAAAATAGTAGAAATATGTGTAACCCACACTAAAGGGCAGGGAATTTATGCTCTTCCTTTTTGAGAAGAGTATATTTGTATACATTTTTTGGAGTTCTTTTGTGCTGTAAATTTACCCATTTTCCTCATTCATTTATTATTCAATCATTTATTTATAACAGTATGGACTCAGTGATGCTTATTTTACATGTTAGATTATACCACTTCATTAACATTTTTATTGAAGTCATTCCATCTTTGGCCATTAGAAGGTCTCACAATTAGGTCCTGTGTCCCTTTGGTATTCCCTATCATTGTGTTTTTATTTATTCTTTTGAATTTATTTGGTTTTACTTGCCCATTGTAAATTCATTCCAATGATACAGTAAAGAAGGGAGAAAAAAAGAGTAACTTTACAATCAAAAACCTGACAAACACTACCTCAAGTCAGGTGATCAAGGTGATCAAGCATCAATGCTGCTGTCATGTTGATACTATGTACTCTAGAAAGTATGAGATGAGAGTGGCACTTCACCTCTCTGGTTTTCCTCCACAAAATCCACAATCCAAATCTAATCGTGAGAAAATATCAGACAAATCCCACTGAGAAGCATTTTGCAGAATAACTGATAAGTACTCCTCAAACTGTCAAGATCATCAAAAACAAGGGAAATCTAAGGAAGTATCACAGCAAAGAGGAGCTTATGAACATATGGAAACTAATGGTAATGTGGTATCCTGGATGGGACACTGAAATACAAAAAGAAAATTAAATAAAATTAAGGAAAACTGACTAAAGTCTGGACTTAGTTAATAATAATAAAAAATCAATACTGATTCATAAATCATGACCAATGTAATGCTAAGATGTTAATAATAGGGGAAATTAGATTGGGGACATATAATTTTGTCCACACAACTTTTTATAAATATAAAACTATCAAAAATGAACGTTATTTAAAAGAGAAAATAACGCTTTATATAATTAGGAGAATAACCATGTAGGATGTGAATATCTAAGTAGATTAAAAGAAAGTGGAATAGGAAATTTGTCAAATTTAGACTTTGCTATTAATAAATATGTACTTTTACATTAATATTGTTTAAATCACAATAAACCTGTTTATCTAAAAATCCATCATCAAAAACAAAATTTAGAAGGAAATACTCTACATATATTGAAGTGTTTTTAATAGATGTCTTTCTAAAAATAGAACACATATATCTATGTTTTCTTTTTTTTTATTTTTTTTCAATTTATTTATTTTCAGAAAAACATAATTCATTATTTTTTCACCACACCCAGTGCTCCATGCAAGCCATGCCCTCTATAATACCCACCACCTGGTACCCCAACCTCCCACTCCCCCAACTTTAAACCCCTCAGATTGTTTTTCAGAGTCCATAGTCTCTCATGGTTCACCTCCCCTTCCAATTTACCCCAATTCCCTACTCCTCTCTAATGCCCCTTGTCCTCCATGCTATTTGTTATGCTCCACAAATAAGTGAAACCATATGATAATTGACTCTCTCTGCTTGACTTATTTCACTCAGCATAATCCCTTCCAGTCCCGTCCATGTTGCTACAAAAGTTGGGTATTCATCCTTTCTGATGGAGGCATAATACTCCATAGTGTATATGGACCACATCTTCCTTATCCATTCATCTGTTGAAGGGCATCTTGGTTCTTTCCATAGTTTGGTGACTGTGGCCATTTCTATCTTAATTCTCTATCACATGCTGTGGTTGTGACTGTGGAGACATATTCATATCTGTAGTGCATAATACAATATGGTTGAGCCTAACGATTCTCATTCTGGCTATTTGTTAGAATCACGAGGGGAACAACCACAGCCCAATTAAATTGGAATCTTTGGAGTTGAGATACTTGCATCCATATGTTTTAAAAGCTTTTCAAGTTATTCTAAATTTCAACCAGGGTTAAGAAACATTGCAACCCACAGATATTCTTATGTGAACAGTAGAATCTACCTCTACATATGGTTGTTGTGGAGGTATATTCTTTTGTCATGCATTCAAAGGCACACAGACTGATTCCATATTGAGGAGCTCATGTGAACTTTTGCTCCAATGCAGAATATAAACGTCCCTTCCGTTGCGTTTCTTCATCACTGGCTATCTTGTTATCTACCATAGCTCACAATGTTTGTGTTGATTTATAATCTCCTTTACTCACCAATATCAGTGCAGTTTTAAAGATACTACTCTAATTTGATCTCACAGATACTTCTGGCACTGTCTTTCCATGTATTCTTTAAGGCTTCTGCCACTTGCTGTCTACTTAGTTTTGTTCATCAAGCTTTTCTTCTTTCTACTTTCTTGTGTCTCCTGTCTCTTGTCAAACAACACAAAATACATTCAAAACACTGATTCTATTATAGGCATCATCAACCAAATAAATAAACTATTAACTTGTACTGAATGAACCAAACATTGGATTGGCATTGAGTTCTTGCAACCTTCTACTGAAATCATATGATTATTTCTATGCTGCTGGTTGCTTGAATATCAGGTCCTCCCTACCCTTTTTATTGTTATTGCTATTGTTATGCCTAGTGTTGGAGCCATTTGAGTTAGTGCCAGTGTTCCTTAAAAACTTGGGGCCTATTTGGTTCCTGGTATAAGATAAGAGAGATTGATCTAATTTACAGATTTTTTTAAAAAGACTTTATTTATTTATTTATTTATTTATTTATTTATTTATTTGACAGAGTGAGACAGTGGAAGAGGGAACACAAGCAGGGGGAGTGGGAGAAGGAGATGCAGCCTTCCTCCTGAGCAGGGAGCCTGATACAGGGGTTGATTCCAGGACCCAGGATCATGACCTGAGTGGAAGGCGGATGCTTAATGACTGAGCCACCCAGGCACCCCCAGTTCACAGAATCTTCTCAGATTAGTTTGATATTATGGTATTGTCTGAATTTTTGCTCAAAACTATACATTTTGTATATGTAAATGATTTTTGTAAGTAATTGGAAATACAATAGCAAATTCATTCCTTATCACAGCCCAATCCTATGGCAATACAGGCACTGCTGTTTTAGAGGGCTAGAAATACTAGCAGTCACTTCCATTAGGTCTGAGAGATCATAACTTCTTTGAATTTGTGGCTTGTGCCTAGTGTACTGAAAGAATTCAAACAGATTGAGATTTATATGACATCTTGGGAATAGATGAGTATCACAATATCATAAATGCTTCATAAACTGAGAAGAAAGCAGAAATTAATTTAAAGGAAAAAGTACTGCAGATTATTTCCTTTGTGAGGAGCTAAAGAAATGTGGAGTACTAAAAGTATATAACCACTTACAATTTGTATAATAGGTATAAAATACTAAATAAAAGTGATTCCAGTCCAAATCTCACTTTTTATCTGGTGGATTCCAAAATATGATACTTCCAACAGCTCTGTCCTATCTTCTCAATGGTGATAATTATGGAGAAAGTCTATGTAAAAAATATTCCTGAATGTGTGTTTGTTCATAACAATGATAGATTTTGCCTTTACATATTAAATATATCTAATACTTTTTAAGGAGTCTCATTAAAAAAAGATGTAACTTGTCCCTGGATCTATGTATATTTCTGCAGAGTGAATTATACATACTTGATCAAGGATGCATGTTGTGTAAGGAATCAGTCCATTTCTTAGTCCTACATTATGGCATTTAAGAATTATATTTGATCAATTTATCTATAATTTAATTTTAGTCTTTCATTGAGTTATTACATACTGAAGATTTATTAAACATATGCTGAATAATGTAGATTAAAAGTTAAAGTCCTCTTCTCTGGGCATCTCTGTGTTTCAGTTATTAAGCATCTGACTCTTGGTTTCAGCTCAGGTCACGATCTCAGGGTCATGAGATCTACCCCCAACTCAGTTTCCATATTAAGTGAGGAATCTGCTTGAGATTCTTTCTCTCCCTCTCCTGCTCCTCACCTTGCTCACATGCTCTCTTTCTCTCTCTTAAATAAAGAAATCAGTAAAATCTTAAGAAAAAAGAGTTTAGGTCATCTTCTCATATTTAGCACTTGTCACACTGACTATGAAACTTTCAACATCTTCATGGCATGCAATAATGAGGTCCATCAGATCAGAAGAATGTCATTTTAGAATCAGAAGTTACCATAAGCAGCATCTAGTCAATTTATTGGTAAATTTATTGGTAAGGAAACTAATATTTTGTCAAAGTTCATGTATGGAATAATTAAGATAACAAATACTCTTTGTTTTCAATTGCTCATGAACAAATACTTCTTTACTCTTCTTCTGTTCTGATAAGGCCTTTGCTACTGTCATTTTATCACATCTCTGACCAGCAAAAATTTATTCAAGCAAGAGATTTAGATTTATTTGAAGTGCTTATTAAAGTCCTCTTTATGGAAAACTCTCCTATATCTGAAGAAAGTTATAGTCATTTTTAGTGTTTTCATTCAAGTCTAAGTAATTCTAGTGTCATCAACTATTTTTTTAAGATTATATTTTCTAGTTCTTCAAAGGTTGTCAATGTTCCTTTCTCTCTGGAGAATTTTCTCTTAATGGCCTCCCTGTCTCCTACCTTAATTTTTCATTTCAGAAGCACATCAAATTATCTAATAAAAGCTTTTAAACAGATTACAATAGCAAACTAAAAATGCTGAAGTCACCAGCCATCATTTTGTTATTATCATAACCTTTGTACTTATTGTTATTCAGCATTTATGCATCACCTTGATTTTCTCAGAATGTTTATAATCATCATTTTCTTGCTATCTGCAGCTAATATGCAGAATCTATAATTGCTAATGAACAAACATGATAATAATTCATGAACTGTCTGTCCCTCTTACTTCTTAAATAACATGTTTTCTATCTAAACTAGATTCTTCTTATCTGCAGTTACTAGCAAATCCCATGGGATGAAAATTTGAAACATAATTTATGTATTATGTGATTTTTTACATATATAAACTTGCTAAGCATCTGAACTCACATAAAGATAACATTTTTCTTCAGCAGGTGGGACGTTTGCGTTCCTCTTTTTTCTTTTTATTTTCTTCTTGTTTTTAGCATTACTTCAATTGGCTCTGTACTATTCTTCATAATGACAAGTGGAATATTAAGTTACAAAACATTTTAAGTCATAAAATTAGGTCTGAAAAAATCTAAATGCAAAATTAAACAATAAAGAGATTAAATAAAGGCACTTAAAAGGTAGAAGGAAGATTTCACTTACACTCTGAAGCATAGCAGTATTAACAATAATATGTTTAATATTAATCCATGTTTACTCATGCTACATCAAGCCTGTTTTATTGCTGATGGCCTGTGATAAATCCTTTCCAAGGCGATATTACCACAACAGTTACATAAATGGAAAATCATCTATGTATAAACCCAGAGGTGATAGGGTTTTATCAATCACTACTTAGGCATTGGTGCTTATTTGTTCATATCTTTTTCAACATACTCTTGCTTCACATTTATATATGTTAACTATACACAAAAATAACAAAGAATCATGTTTTAATAAGAAAACTAGTTTGAAGGATTGACACTAATAATTACTGTGAAATTGTATCTCTATGTCATCAGTTTCTCTTATGTAATGTGAAAACTGAAATTTTGCTCTCTTAGCCCTATTAAAATTTATACTTATAATGCTATGAAGCTGTGTGTGTTTTCCTTTCACATTCTTTGAGAATGATACCTCAAATGTCTTATTTTATTGTTCCTTTGTCTGAAGGCTTTTACCCATACACAGAAGATATAATAATTTTTCCAATAATCTCTGACATTTCTACAAAAGACATTTTTTTTTAATTTTCCCCTTAAAATAAAACAAAACAGATGATGGATATACTGAAAGAATGTACCTGTTGATACTAAAGTCATACTATACCTTTATAATATTGGCTTATTTATGTTTTCTAGCAAGTTTGTCTTACAGCCTTACACTGAAAGAGTATAGAAGAGTTCGGAGTGACTAAAGAAACTGGTACAGCTCTAATGCTGATTTAGGAAAACAGACCACTTAGATTTTGCCTTATAATTGGGAATTTCAAAATACTTAAAATGGGCAGGACAAAATAGAATTTTTTAAAAAATGGACAAGAAAGATAATATCTGTTACTCTTTCTAAGACAAAGAAAGGATTATGAACTGGAACAAAACAGTTGGGTATGTAACTTATGCCAAAATGCAATAAGTTACTTTTAACCTGGAAGAACTCTGAGTTTATCCTGTTCTGTTAATCAGTATTATCTCTAACTAGAATGAAGGAAAATGTAGAATTAAGGAAACCAAGAGTGGCTAGCAAATTTTAAAATTCTACAAAAAAGAGAGACATAGTTTATGTTGTAAGATAGTAAAATGTTTAATAAGCAAATGTGCAAATTCACTGAAAGCACACACACACAGATGCACACACTTGTTTAGTTTGAAATATAATGTACTTATTTTGACTATAGCAAACATAAAAGAAGAACATGGGAGTTTTAGTTGGTTAAATGTCAGTAAGTCATTAAAATGTGAAGAGTTGATGGTAGAAAGGGCTCTAGTGTGAAAGAGAGTAGAAGATTAAATCATGCTTCTGAGTAGAATTTGGAAGATTTGGGCACAATATTAAAAAAGAAGTTCAAGTAGTGGAACTTTCCAGCATTGTATAAAGCTGTCCACATTGTTCTCTGCATTGTTAGTAGAACAATAGAGAAGGTTGAGTGCTCAAAGAGCATAGGTCAAGATGATAAGAGAGATTTGTGTATTGAGTACTGCTTGGGATAGATGATTTCTAAATTTTGTTTCTATTGTAAAATTTTATTATTAAAATTTCTACTAATTTATTGCTAGGATCTGAAAGTTTTTTCTCTATTACCTAGAATTTCTAAGTATGCATATGACTCTCTGATAAATATAAAAGTATACTATATTTTAACCAATTACATTTAGTACAACATTTCTATGTTGAATACCAATTAGTACCAGATCTGTGTTTGATACTGAAAATGCAAAGGTAAATGAGGCAAGTTCTGCCCTCGTGCAGTTTATAATATAATGCAGAACACAAACACGTGATCTGATCACTATATGTGCTTACATGATGTGGTAAATGCAATGGGATGTCATGTAAAAACAAAAGAGGATGCTATGAAAGCAGTGCTTAGAGGGAAATTTAAAGCAAAGAATGCATATACTAGGAAAAAATATTCTATAATCAATTTTCTAAGCTTCTACCTTAGGAAACTATAGGAAGAATAGTAAATTATATTCAAAATAAGCAGAAGAAAAGAAATAATAAATTAGGGCAGAAATCAATGAAATTAAAAATAAGAGCTATACAGAGAAAATCAACCAAATTAAAGGATCAATGAAATCAATAAGCCTCTACCAGGCTAACTAAGAATAAAAGAGATAACCATAAATTACTAATGTCAGAAATTTAAAAAGTGGACATTACCATAGGTCCCATGTATGTTTAAAGGATAAATAAGGTATACCATAAACAACTCTGCCCACAAATTTGATAACCTAGATGAAACAAACCAATTCTTTGAAATATATAATCTGCCAAACACACAAGAAGAGAGAGGTGTTATAAATAGACATATGTCTATTAAATAAATTCAACCAATAATTAATAAACTTCTAAAGCAGCACCAGGTTAAGATGGGTTCATCGGTAAATTTTATCAAACACTTAGGGGAAGGAATCACACTAAGTTTCTATAATCTCCTTCAGAAGCTAGTAGAAGAAATACTTCCTTACTTATTCTCTGAGACCAATATTGTCCCAATACCCAAATAAGACAAAGACATTACAAGAAAACTATATATCAGCAGGCCTCATAAATACAGATGCAACAGTCCTCAACAAAATAGCAAATTAAATCCAACAATGCATAAGAAGAATTAAACATTATGACCAAGTGGAATCAATCCCAGTTGATACAAGGCTGGTTCAAAATTCAAAAATAAATTAACATAACTCATCACATCAAAAGGCTAATGAACAATTATATGATCATATAAATAGAAACAGAAAAAAAAATTGACAAAATCCAATATTCACTCATTATAAACTAGGGAATAGAGGTCAACATTCTTAATTTGATAAAGAATAAAATAATATCTATAAAAACCCTATAGCTAATATCATACAACATAGTGAGATACCTCTACTCACTAACAACAGGTAAAAGGCAAAGGTGCCGCCTCTCACTACTACTTTTTAACATCACATTTGAAGTCCTAGCTAATGCAATAAGACAGGAAAAAGAAATAAAAGATGCATTGATTAGGAAGGAAGAAATAAAACTCTGTTCTCAGCTAACATAGCCATCAATGAGGAAAATCCAAAAACTGCTCTAAAAAATAAAGTCAATTGGAAAAAAAGAAGGGAGGTTGGTATTGAATTTATTATTGAAAATAGATATTCTATTTATTTATACTTTGAAAAAAATCTTAGAAAAAAATTTCCAAGAATGAATTCAAAGTTAAAACCAAACTCTGACTGTATTTACAAATACAGATCTATCTCATCTAAATAACTCAGTTGATTTTGACATTTCCTTGGAGAAAATTTTTTTTTTCTTTTCTAGAAATTGAGAAGGATAATTTCCTGTTGTCCTTTTAGAGATGAGACTGTGTGTGTGTGTGTGTGTGTGTGTGTGTGTGTGTGTCCAGTGTGTATGTGTGTGCATGTTTTATAGGCAATTTGTGTTAGATGGTAAATAAAAATGTCTATTATTTCTCTAATATGACATTTTTGAGGAATGTTTGAATCTAATTGATATAAGCTTCTGTATTTTAATGCTTAGCAGATTTTTTTACCTCTTTACAATGTATTTATAGCTACTAAGAATAATTTACAGTAGCTAGCTTATATCTCTCATATCTCTTAGACCATAGACCTAGGCATTACTCTTGAATTATCTCACTCTCTACCTGCATCCAGTTGATTACAGACTTATTCCAAGTTTTTCTCTAAGAATGACTTAGGGATGTCTGGGTGGTTCAGTTTGTTAGTGTCTGCTTTAGCTCAGGTCATGATCTAGGGGTTCTGGGATCTAGCCCCACCCTGGGCCCTGTGTATAGCTCAGAATCTGGTTAAGTATCTCTCTCTTCCTCCCACCCTGCCTTTGCTGTCCCTCTATAATATAAATAAATAAATCTTAAAAAAAAAAAAAGTACAGCTCAAATCTACTCTTTTTCCTATTCTCTACTGTCTTTTCCCAAAGACACACATTATTTACCTCTCTCATACTACTTTAATATTACTAATATATAGGGGTGCCTGGGTGGCTCAGTGGGTTAAGCCTCTGCCTTCAGCTCAGGTCATGATACCAGGACCTGGGATCGAGCCCCACATTGGGCTCTCTGCTTGGCAGGTAGCCTGTTTTCCTCTCTCTCTCTACCTGCCTCTCTGCCTACTTGTGATCTCTCTCTCTCCATCAAATAAATAAATAAAATCTTTAAAAAAAAAAAGATTCTCTCTCTCCTTTAAAAAAATTACTAATATATATGCTTTGTTTTTTCACTCTCCTATCCATTTGTTACAGAGCATAAGGAATTATTTTTAACAACAACAACAATAACAAAATTTCTTCATGCTACCCCACTGCTTAAAAATTTCAGTGGCTTCTCATTGCTTTTGGTAAAATAGCTAAACTGCCTGTTATGAATTAAATGGCTTTGTGTTCTTATCTTCTTAGATTGGCCCACTTCTCTACATCCCTGCTTTTTAAGAGTTTGTTTATTTAGGTACTCTTTCTGTTTCTAACAGCTCACTATACATTACCTTTCCTCTCACTGAAAAACTAAAACCACTTATCACTTGTGTGACACCTACTCATCTTTCAGATTGAAACTTAGATGTCATCTTGTGTGTCTATCCATGACCCCTAAAATCTGCATTGTCCTTGTTATAACACCTATCACTTTGTGTTTAATCTCTTGCTAACTTTTCTGTATCACTTATCATACTGTAAACTCAAATGGGGAAGAAATTTTGTAATCAGTGTTCAGTGCTGCATTATGCACAGGGGAGGCATTAAATAAGTTTATTGTAAGAAAGAAAAAAAAAGAAAAAGAGAAAATTCATTTTTACATTACTAACAGTTTGGATGAAAATAACCCAATAAGCCACATTGTCAGGGCTTTTTCATTTCAGATCCAAGCTGGCTTCTCAGAAATCTCAGCTTACCAGATAATAATATCCTTAATGGCTTATTTTAAGAAATCCATGTTAAAGATTGACCAAATATGTCTGATGTGGAGATCTGTTTATCAGCTAAGGCTTTCTGGGTCAATTTAATCTTGGTATTTTATTTTTAATTAATTTTTTAGGGTATATTATTTATTTAATTTTTAGGGTATAAATAACCCCATTAGCTCTTTAGCTAGATTTGTCTTAGAATACGGTTAAATTCAATATTTGGATTTTCTTTCTACATGTGGATCTTTCCTTTCCCTCTTCCAGAAGATGAACTTCAGTTTTGAGATTACTAAATATGATTAAGTCAATACTTGCCTTTGTTATATACATAAGAGTGATCTGTACTTCATTTTACTATTGTATATAATGCATACATACATAATATGATATGTAATATTTACAGACTTTATGAGCCATATGCATTCTCTCCAGGCATCGTGACATAAATAAAATTTCTGTTGCTCCTGGCAGATTGAGACCTGAACATTTAGAAAGGCTGGGATTCTGATTTTGTTGTTTTTCTACACCAGATGATTTTAACAAAATGGTATCTCCATAACAAATAAAGAAATGATTGCTGCTTTGGTTTCCTTAATTCTCTTTTGTCTGTTAAATATAAATCTGTGAAATATTTGTCCTTTGAACTTTGATGTTTTAGTTTCTATGCCTAAAGCATGCACATTTGTAGTGATAAATTTTGAGACTTGGGTTTATCTTATTCTCAATTAGCAAATTAAAGACCCAAGTAACTTTTTTCAAATATAAACGGCACTCTTTTCCCAAAGCATCTTGAATAATTGTATCCAATTTTGTATCCAATACTCATAGAGCTATTTAGCTCCACTAGACTTGACCTGACAGCAGAGCAGAAATTGAAGTCAATGATTTTTAAGTCACTATGTCCTCATCCTGATCTCTTGTTTACAGACTTTAAAATGTTTAACTTCTTCTCCTAATACTAATAAAAAATAAATATCTTGTTTAGTTCATCTGCTTTTTTTCTGCAGCAAAACTTAACATCTTTCTCTTTCTTTCCTACTGATCACTGAATCTATTAGCATTAAAAGTTCATGAATATGTTCTTTTGTTTCACATATTATAGCATGCTAACCTTAAAATTCCTTTGTAATAACACAGAAGAGTTGTTGCATATATGAGAATATATATATAAATATATAAATATACTCATTTTAAAGGAAGTTTATGAAAGCATAGTCAGGAAAATAGCAATGTTTCTTTGGTCAATTGCTATATTTAAATATTAATCATTAATGGCAAACTGATAGACAAGAAAATGTCGCAGAAAATGTAAAAATTGTTGCCTTTGCCATGTTGAAAATAGACCAGCTTTTAGAATTCAATAGATCCAATGATAAAGATAAGTCATATCCCTGTGTGATTTCAAGTTGAATTTATAATACTTCAGAAATTTTTGCAACATAAAAAGCTATAGTGTCAAAATCGTGTTTTCTGCCAAGGATTGCTATTAGCATGTGATTAACCTTCCAAACGATAACATATTACCAAAGGTTGTCTTAGGAGGTCACACTTTGGGAACAGCAAATAGAGTATAATGGCTAACATTATTTACCAGCTACTACTCCTGCTAATTGTTTGTTACATAATGGTTTCTCATTTTGTCATTTCTGTAACTGGTGATCATTAGCATACAGGTTTACAGTACTTCATGTACAATAAAAGGGGAAAGAACAAGTGAGTAAAACTAATTTACTTATAAAATGGTAACCTGAAGAAATGTATTTTGAAAGAATGACATTTCCTTGAACTCATCTTTTCATAAGTTCTGTTTTTAAGGGCCATTAAAAAAAAAGACCTCAGTGTTCCAGTAAAATTGTTAGAGCAGTAAATGTTCCATCAGATGTGCTTTCTTCAATCCCCTATTTAAGAACTTCAGAATAAGTATAATAATCACAATAATAATGTGTTGCTATTAAATTTTACCACAATTCTTCCTAAGAGCTCATAGTATATTATGTGACCACATTGAATGTATGCTTTAAAAAAAATCACCTGAGGAACACTATATGTTTATAAAGATCTATAATGGTTTTGTGATTCTGCAAGAGAATGAAACATCTGACTTGTTTACTGGTTTCTCTGGCCGAGTTATATTAATTAGCTGCAAAGTTTTTTGAGGCTAAATGATAGGTGCCTTGTAAAGATTAATAAATATGTCTTTCCTATTTTTTTTCCATTTTTTAAAAACACATAAGTTAATTTGATGAGAACTTTTAGAATGGTTTTGCCCCAACTTGTAATGAAAAGCAATACCTGGCAAGGAAACCATATCTGCTTTTTTCCATGAATCACAATGACTACCAGATTTATCAGACAGTAGAAGAACGATGGTTTTAATAACATTATTTTATAGAAGCCACATGTTTCTATTAGAGCAAATGTAAATATAAGCTGACCCTCATGACTGACTTAATTGAAGTCTTAACAGCTCTGACTGACCGCCTTTGAAAAAGAGCTGCATAAACACAAGACAGTCATCACCAATTGGCCAATTACATATGAGTCATTTCAGGGCTACCTTAAATAGATTGACATGAGATCACCTGGATGATATTTTGGCATGGCTCTTAACGATTCCTGCTTTTTCTTGCTGGACCATATTTGCTTACTTTAACAGAGCAACTAGATTTTTATTGAATGTTTTCAGTCATGTGGTGATTTGGTCTTTCATATCCATGTTCCACTCCAATAAGCAAAAAAATGTCTTTGAATGTCCAAAATTTGCCAGGTTTTTAAAAAAATATATACTAACTATTGAAATTAAATCCTGAAAGAAGTAGCTAAAGTTTGCTGCTATTTCTCTTGTTTTTAGTATAGTAGCCTCTTTGGGGGATGGGTACATGTGAGATATAATTGCAAAGAGCATTGACATGTCTTCTAGTCTCCATTACTAACCTTATTCAACTACGAGACTTTGACTCCTAAGCCCTGGCTTACACATCATTAAAATGGTAATAGAAACCTTATTTCTCCTTATTTCTCCTTTGCTCCTTATTTCTTCCGAGTAGTGACAAAATCACATATGATAACGTTGAAAATAATTTTTTTTTTCAAAAAAGCTGCTATACACCAGTGTTGTGTATGGAAGGGCTGAATCACTATGTTGTACACCTGAAACTAATATTACACTGCATGTTAACCGACTAGAATTACTTGTGTAATTTTTTGAGAAACTGCCAAACTGTTTTGAAGTGCAGTTGTACCGTTTTATATTCCCACCAGCAAGGAATGACTTTCTCTTCATCCTCACCAGCTTTCAGTGTTGTAGCTACTTTTTATTTTTAGCTATTCCTATAGGTATATTGTGGTTCTCATGTACATTCTCCTAGTCACTAATTATGTTAAACATTTTCATGTACTTATTTGGCATCTGTGTATCCTCTTTGATGAAATGTCTGCTAATATTTTTGGCACGTTTTACAACTGGAATTTTTTCTTTCTTCCTATTGAGGTTTGAAAGTGTTTTTAAAACAAATTATTCTGGATACAAAATCTCTATTAGATACACAATTTTCAAATATTTTCTTCCAATCTGTAGCTTGTAGTCATCTCAATATCCATCTGGTGAGATTGTTTCAGTTATCACATTTTTTTTCTATAATTTTTTTTTAGTCATTTCTAAACTTCTACATCTTTGCTGAAGTTTTCTATTTTTTCACTTGTTTCAAATACTTATAAAAGTGTATTTTTGTGATACTATTCTAAATTATGATCAGATGATTGTAACATCTGGTTCATCTCAGTATTGTCATCAATTGATTTTCTCTCCTCATTGAAATTGTAGTTTTCCTGTTTCTTAATATGATAAGTGACTTTTTATTTCATCCTGAACATTTGGAATATTATGTTAGGAAATATTTTATTCTGTTCTATGCAAAGTTAGTGGATTCTGGTAAAGTTTCATGGGCTGTATTTCCATTGACTAGTTTTCAGAACTCTGTTTTTTTTTTTTTTTTAAAGATTTTATTTATTTACTTATTTGACAGACAGAGATCACAAGTAGGCAGAGAGGCAGGCAGAGAGACAGAGGAGGAAGCAGGCTCCCTGCCGAGCAGAGAGCCCGATGTGGGGCTCGATCCCACGACCCTGGGATCATGACCTGAGCAGAGGTTTTAACCCACTGAGCCACCCAGGCACCCCTAGTTTTCAGAACTCTTAAAATAATATTCTGTCCTGTTCCGTTCTTCTTTTGCTACTGAGACTCTGCTCAAACCCTCCTGATGCCTCTTTCAGGGTCAGAAGCCACTTTCTAAGGCTGCCTATTGTTGGTAGTAACATATTCTCTCTGTTTGCATGTGTGTGTGTGTGTGTGTGTGTGTGTGTGTGTTTGTGTGAATGGTGTGATATACCAGTTTTAAAACATTAAAGTCAACCAGCTCATTTACTCTTTTTTTTTTTTTTTTTCTTTTTTTTTTTCCCAATTTATTTATTTTCAGAAAAACAGTATTCATTATTTTTTCACCACACCCAGTGCTCCATGCAAGCTGTGCCCTCTATAATACCCACCACCTGGTACCCCAACCTCCCACCCCCCCGCCACTTCAAACCCCTCAGACTGTTTTTCAGAGTCCATAGTCTCTCATGGTTCACCTCCCCTTCCAATTTACCCAAATTCCCTACTACTCTCTAACGCCCCTTGTCCTCCATGCTATTGGTTATGCTCCACAAATGAGTGAAACCATATGATAATTGACTCTCTCTGCTTGACTGATTTCACTCAGCATAATCTCTTCCAGTCCCGTCCATGTTGCTACAAAAGTTGGATATTCGTCCTTTCTGATGGAGGCATAATACTCCATAGTGTATATGGACCACATCTTCCTTATCCATTCATCCGTTGAAGGGCATCTTGGTTCTTTCCATAGTTTGGCGACTGTGGCCATTGCTGCTATAAACATTGGGGTACAGATGGCCCTTCTTTTCACGACATCTGTATCTTTGGGGTAAATACCCAGGAGTGCAATTGCAGGGTCGTAGGGAAGCTCTATTTTTAATTTCTTGAGGAATCTCCACACTGTTCTCCAAAGAGGCTGCACCAACTTGCATTTACTCTTATTATCATTGACTGATAAGTAGTGATAAGTAATATGTTTTATTATCATTGAAATCATTTTGTGTTTTAAAACACTGATAAGCTTCTTGGAGTGATGAAATTGTGGATGATAGAGAACATTGTGAGTAAGGAGAACACTGTTTTGGGTCAAAGTCATGCTAGAAAAAGCAAATCTGGGTTGAAATAATAAATGCACTGTGAAGATGAATGCATAAAATAAACTTTTATGAATAACATCGTGCTTTTTTGGTATATTTGCAATTCCTGTACAGTTGATTTGAAAAAAAAAAAGGGTTACATTACTTTTAAAATAAAATCTTTATGATGAAGTGCTGTAATTTTTAATTAAAAATATTACCACAAACTTAGTTTTGGGAAATCAAAGACTTTTAGCTTATCCTGTGACCCAAGGTAGAAGAGAAAATGATTAAAAGCAGGCATTGAAATGTTACAACTAAAATAAATCCATAAGATTAATTTGATAATAAGCAATTAAGATATAGGATGATCATAGAATTTTATGGAATAATTTTAGGGTACCAGTCTACTGATAAAATGAGATGACAACAGGATACAATCAGACAAAAGGAAAGAGACAGAACAGAAAATATTCAGTTAGGTGAGAAAAAAATAACAAATAAAAGATCATTTCATTTATACAGTAGAATTTAACAGGATGCTCCATGTTAATTTTTTGTTTTCTTTTTCTATATATGAGGGAATCCTTTCAGGCAACTCGTTTTTTTTCAGTGATTGTGATTTCCTTAAATCTCTCAGAAAAGTAATAGGAAAGATAAGTCTAGAAACTGAACAAGAAATACAGAATGGAATGGATTCAAACTCAGGAATGTTTCCATGAGAAACCACTTCTGTTCTAATAGAAAAATATTCACATATACATTTAGTACATTTTAATTGAATACTATTTCTCAATGTGGATATAAAATTTGTTGATTAGCATGGGGAGGAAAGCATCCAATGTGACGTGTGGAGATCAAAGTGAAGTAAGGAATATGGTGTCTTTTTTTTTTTTTTTTTTTTAGTTTTTATTTAAATCCCATTTAATTAACATACCATGTAACATTAGTTTCCAGTATAAAATTTAGTGATTCAACACTTAAGTATAGCACCCGGTACACCTCACAAGTGCATTCCTTAATCCCCATCACCTATTTTAGCCATTCCCCTTACCACCTCCCCTCTCGTAACCATCAGTTTGTTCTCTCAGTTTGCCTCTCTCTTTCCCCTCCTAGGATCGTTAGTTTTGTTTCTTAAATTCCACATATGAGTGAAATTATATGATATTTGTCTTTCTTTGACTGACTTATCTTGCTTATCAAAATACTCTCCAACTCTATTCTCATCATTGCAAATGGCAAGATTTCATTCTTTTCTGTGGCTGAGTAATATTCCATTGCATATATATATCACCTCTTCCTTAGCCATTCATTAGTTGACAGACATTTGGGCTCTTTTCACAATTTGGCTGTTGTTGATAATGCTGCTACAAACCTTTGGTTGCATATATCCCTTTGAATTAGTATTTTTGTGTCCTCTGGGTAAATACTTAGTAGTGCAGTTGCTAGAATATAGTATCTTTTGAGAAGAGTTGCTTTTCAAATACCTTATTTTTAAGATTTAAAATTAAACCTGCAAAATTTTTAGGTAACACATGTACATAGGAGAAAATAGAAAATACAGAAGAAAAAGATAGTATTAAATTAATTTTACATTACCTAGAGATAACTGTTAATTATATATATGTGTCTCCAAATTATTCCCCACATATATATGTACATTCATCCATAGTAATATAGTCAAAAACTTTAAAAATTGAAATTATACCTTAGCTACTCTTTTCCAAGCATTTATTTTTTGTCTTATAACAATACATCATAACAATATTTCCATGTAAATAATTGTACTTCTACATTATCATTTGTCATGTCTCAAAGCACTTAACAATAAACATTTAACAGCATTTACTTATCAATCTTGTATTATTACTATTTAAGCCTTTTCAGAAACTATAGTTAATAAAACCCAAGAGGACCTTCTAGTTAGAAATTTTAAAAAGGCAAGAAATGAGTTAATCAAGGTGATTGTAACTTGCACTATCTAATGAATGAGCACAGTTAAATTTTATGCTTAATTACATATATATTGAATGATAAATAATATACATATATATTCATAATCTGAGTTTATTTCCTGTCCTGCTCTACTAAGCGAAATGGTAAAATATTTATTTGAGAGTAGTTAAAATAGTAAATATGGTCAATACAAATGTATAAAGTAAACTTCTATGACTAAATAATGTTAAAAAAGAAATGAATCTTTATGTTTCTTTTCCTATTTCTCTGTTTTTTATCCTTCTCTGTTTTTCTCTTCAGTACTAATCCCCAGTATCCATGTCCCCACATCATGGTTTATATGCTACACTTGAAATGCAGTTAGGCATATCTTAGTAGAACTTTGGAAGAGAGTAAAAGGTATTTCACACACACAGAAAAAAACAACAAACCACAACCATATTATTGTTTGGACATTTTTATCAAATGTGTATTTGATATTCCAGGTCCCTGACTCTATGCTTACTCTATGACTATTCTTCAACTATTCATAGACCTCCTGACCCATTCACTGGTCAGTTCTTATTAACTATTTATTCTAGTTATCATTTCTCACCTTGCCAGCTTATATTCCATGGTAAAATAGTACAATCATCCCCTTCCATATATTTCAATTACTTTTCCTTTCATTTCCACTGTTCTTCTATAAGCAAAATCCTTATTCTGATTTAAACCAATTATCTTCCTCTCTGGGCCCTCATTTCAACATTTGAAATTGTTGGGTAAATTGAATACTGGCTACATGTGTTCAATTTAAATTCATGACTCTCTACTTCAAATGCTCAATACTGCTATGAAATCCTATGAAAATTCCAAAATAATTTCACCCAACATCCGCAATAATTATTACTAACTTCATCTCTTTAATCTTTTCTCAACTGATAATCTTGCATCATATTCTACTGAGAAAATGGAAACCAAATGGATGATCTTTTATCTTAATTCTACTAACAAACCTAGTATCATCCTGTGGCATATTCTCTATCTGGATCCCAGTTTCAAGAAAAATAATGACCTTCATTCTATCAAAGGCGTCTCCATTTTATTTGGATTTCATTCTCTAAAACATTCTCCAGGGATTTCAGTATTTCTTTTATATCATAGACCAGTCTTTCCTGCTCTGCTGACCATTTCCACTAATACATAAATTAATTCTGGTGTCTCTCAACTTAAAAATCTGTAATGAACTCACAATTTCCTCTAGTTACTAGTCCTTTTTTTTTTTTTTTTGCCCTAGAAATCATCTTGAAAGTTTTACCAACATGTGCTATTTTCACTTACTTCCCTTTCTCACTTTTTCTTTAGATAACAAAAAACAGTATTTTATCAACATCTCTGAACTAAATCTCCCCTTGTCAGGTAACCAATCATTTTTATATTTCTTTACACAACTTCTAAATCAGTGCTACTTAAAATAAGGTAATGGTCCCAACACCTTAACAATGTAAGAGAACCTTTTACTGAAATCTTCCATTATTATTCTCTCCCCGTTTATAGAGGCACTAGATGTTCAACCCCCAAACTTAAGAGTCATTCTTAAATTCTCCCTTTCAGTCAATCCCCACATTTGTTCTTTTAGCAAATTCATTTCTACTGACATGTTCCTTGTACAAAAAGCTATTCTCTCTCATCTAGAGTACTACAGTGATTTTCAATAAGTCTCTCTATTTTATCTCTTTCAACACTATGACACATTTTATTAATAGAAACCAGAGTGATACTTTTAAAATGTAAATCAGATCATCATACTACCCTGCTGAAAACCCTTCAATGTCTTCTCATGGCACTTAGAATAAACTCAAATTATTGTGGTCATTGTGAGTCTATGTGATCTGACTACTGTGCCACTTTCAGTTTATAGAATTAGTCTCATCCTTTTCAGCTTATAAAATTATCCTCAACACATTAGCCACACAGACCTCTTTCAGTGGTTCTCCCAGCGTAGTCAGTCTCTGGACTATTACAGAAATGCAAATTCTTTAGTCTCTCCCAGGTCTGTTGACTCAGAAACTCTAGGTGGGGGGCCGAGCAACTGGGTTTAATATGTCTTCCATATGATTATTTTCTCGGCTTTAATGAGAAAAATTATAACTGATGACATTACAAAATAAAGTGTACAACACGATGATGTGATATGCATATGCATTGTGAAAGGGTTTCCCTCATTGAATTAATGAACACTCCTTCACCTCGCATGTTTGTTTGTGTGAGATAAAGCTAAAGCATTTAATTCTACTCTCTTAGAACATTTCAATTATACAATACATGTGATTTGATGCATGCTAAAATCTGAGCATTACTGTTAATACAACATGATAGTTATGTCTCAGGGGTTTTGTTTGTCCTTTTCCATGACTGAAATATTCCTCCCCTGGCTCTTAGCTTGGCATGTTTCTCAAGGTCCAGCATGTGTTGCTGTATCTAAAGAACCATACACTCCCATTAAGTATGATTGCATTGTTTGTTTATTGTATTATCTGTCACTCTTTCAAGTACAAGCTCCAGTATGGCAGGGGCTTGTCAGTCTTATTTAGAACTCTAATCACGCCACCAGTATAATGTCTAATTCACAGAGTGGGCACTCCATAAATGTGTTTAATATTAATACATTCATTGTGAGAATCTGTAAATAGTCATTTAATCAGTTGATGCTTTTATAGAACCTACCAAATTATTTGGCATTCATCTACAATTGAAATGAAATACCTACTTCTCTTAGAATGGCAAAAAAGAAAGTTTATTCTTTCTCTTTCTCTTTGGTTCTTTCTTTCATGCTCTCTACTCTTTCTAGAAACCTTTCCTACTTTCTCTTATGCATGTTCATTATTATTCATTTCTTAAATTTCAGACTCAGCTTAGGTTATAGAATATCTTACTCATCCTTGTCTTCCTTGGCTCTACCACTACCAACCAACCTGAAATGCATCGCTTTGCATTAACTTCCTTAAAAACCCTGTAACTAACTCTATACCAACCTATATATCATTTTATAGTTGTGTATTTTCCTGTCTGCCTCCTACAAATCTATTAGCTTCTTATCTTTAAGGACTGTTTTGTTCATCTTGGTGAGTTAACAGTGAACACAGCACTTGGTATATCTAGAGGTAGCCAGCGAAATTAATTTAATGGATAAAAATACCTCAGGCTGGAGAGGTTCCTAAAACAAAATGAAGCAAGTAAGGAACAGCCACTGATTTGAATTTGGGAGCCTGGATTCAGTGTAGGAGATCTAGGGATTAGTGCTTAACAGCACCTGTTGACAGCTTGAGTCATCACTTCAGGCATCTCAACAGCAGTTATCCAGTATCCAACAGCTATTGAGGGCTTCTGGATTCCCCTAAGAATGTAATCTCACCACTCAGTCCTCCTCCAAAAAAAAATTACCCGTAGCAAGAAATATTTAAAAGAAAAAAAAGGAAAACAAGAGAAAATAACCCACACTTTTAGAATAAATTTAGTTTCATCATCTATTTTGGTTCAGAAGATGTAAATCCGCTTAAATAAGGAAGACTTTTATCTAATTTCTCGAATGTTTATAAAATCTAAATTTAATATTAGGAATAATACTCTGTTCCTTAAATTATTTATTTTAAACATCCTTTGTTTACTTTCCAGATTTAGTAAGATGATGGAATTCTTCACCTACCGAGAATAGAGACTGAGTATTTTTAAAAATTGTCAGATGAGTTGGCCATAGGAACACTGTGTCTGTAAAGAAGTTTATAATTATTGACTTACCTGGAGAAGTGTTTGTTTTAAATACATATTTATGGAAATATTTATAGGATAAAATTTGGTATTCATGATAGTCACATTTTAATATTTGTTTTCCTAATGTGTAATGCACTGGAATTCATGTCTTGAAATCTTCTTCACATAATTAACCCCTTTCATTGCCCAACAAAGTAAAAATATATGTGGGAAAAGAGATTAATTTATTCATATGGTTTACCCATAGAGTAACAAATAAAATCAGCAACACTAAAAAGATGAAATTAGTGTAACAAGAAATAAAGAAATAAAATTTAGATGTATTAATACTCATCAAAATGAGTCATATAATGCTATAATTTAAGCTATATATTTATATATAAAGTCATATATACTTAATTATCTAATATTTACCTCTAAAACATACATATATAGTTAAGCTTCTTTTCTAAATTGAGGCTATCCAACTAAAAGAATGTGCAAGGCAGAGCAATTTAATTAATTGACTCAACAAATATTTATTCTGCATCTAATACCTGCCAGATTTCTTTCCAGTTTCTGCAGAAATGAAAATCAGGATGGATGATGTCCCTGAATTTACATAGCTTAAATTCTAATAAACTACTTATAATCATGTAGCCAAATCCTTTTATTATAGCTGGAAATATTATCAGCTATCTCTCTCAAACTCTGTACTGTTCACCTGAGCTTTCTACTCACTATTGTATTATCACATTTTTGCAAACTTCAAAAGTTGACTTCATTAGCCTTGAGACTGCCTCCCTCCTTCATATCTTCTTTTAGCCTTCTGTATACATCTATAGTCAATTTAAAAATAGCTTTAATTTAGTTTGGGTATTTGATATTTTACTCTTGGTGGGGATATTTAAATAACTTTAAACGAGTAACCACAACACAGTGCTGGTCATTTATTTCAATGGTGATTCACACCATCCCACTGGGCAACCAGTTATATTACAGTTTCTTTATTAAATCTTTTACTACTTAAGAACTGGGTCCTTGGGGCACCTGGGTGGCTGAGTGGGTTAAGCCTCTGCCTTCAGCTCAGGTCATGATCTCAGGGTTCTGGGATCGAGCCCCTTATCAGGCTCTCTGCTCAGCAGGGAGCCTGCTTCCCCCTCTTTCTCTGTCTACCTGTGCTCTCTCTGTCTACCTGTGATCTCTCTCTCTGTGTGTCAAATAAATAAATAAATAATTAAAAAAAAAAAAAAAAGAACTGGGTCCTTGCTAAAGGCTATTAAATGTGCTGGGTGGGGGGAATATAATGCTGAGCAGATTATATACAGAGTTTATCTTCACTGAGCTCACAGATTAGTAGAAGAGATCAAAGTTAATCTAAAAGCAAAAGCAAGTACATACATACTTGTAAATATGATCTCAACTGAATCTGCTAAGCAGGACAAATTCTTCTCTTTCTAGTACGTTTTCATACCTATCGTACACCCTGAGAAAATGTTCTTCATGTAACCTTCATTTTTCAGTAATCACTTTACAAATTACTGGATAATCTCTATTAAATTTTAAAGACTGATCTGTCTTTTTAAAATTCTTTTTTCAGTATACCAGGAAAAAAAAAACTACCCTTTCCTGAATTAACCTGCAGTAGAGTTAAACATTTTTTGGAGTATGAAATCACTACTTTAAATGAGATTTACAACAATGTAGTGATTTAAACTCATCTATTTTAAGGGTTATGATGTATACATTGCTAAGTACATTATTGATTAATATTTATAAGGTACAAGAATGAAGAAATATATGTTAATTTACGTCTTTCTTATTCTGTTTTTCATCCACTCCCCTCTCCTTACTGAAAAAAAATTTCTCCCTTTTAATCATATAAAGTTCCCAATCAGATCCTGAAGAGCCTAAGACATATGTGGAAGTGCTATCTTAATATTCACTTTCTTCCTGGTGGCAATGGCATCTGTTAACCCTTTCATTAACTTTCAGTGCATCGATTATGCAAGACTGACCATTCATGATTTTAAAATATTATGCATAAAAATTTCTGTATATACAAATTTTGAGTATGTCAATATAATAGTTGCTTTCCAAACATCTTCATAATAAAAAGTTTATTTAGCATCTTCACAAAATTATGTGAATATTTTAAGAATATACAGGCAGTTGATATCATCTCTAAGTTTGATTAAGTGAAGAAAAAGGTTGGGATTATAATAGTCATAGGATACAGAAGGCAATGTAATGGGAAATCAAATGCATCCTGGTTCCAAGGACAAATGCTTACTTAACTTTATGCTTCTATGGAAACTTTAGCTCTGACACATAATTTTTTGATTAGGCTTGTTCTATTTGATTAACATCTTATTTTTGTTGAATTAGTATGTGGATATTAAAAGCAAATCATTAGTCTATCGGACAGTAGTTCAAATAGAGATTCATTGTGGTTTCCAGGAGCTATTTTCCTAAGCACCTTCAGATCTTTCAATTGTTCCTCCTTAGAGTTACGTACTCATGGCTTCTCACCACTATTTGTGGCAGGTTGGAAGCCTGATTCATTCCTACAGAGGCCTGAAGCTTCCACCACTCTGTTTCATCCACAAATGCATTCATTTACTTGTCTTCTAGAGATCTAATCAGATCTCTCCCATTCTTCATGTAGTTTACACCTTTCTCCCATTCTTCATGTAGTTGTGATATTATGGATGATATTTAAGGGATCATCAGAAGGTAATTGTGTTTAGTCCACCTTCTTCAACTCCTCAGCTTGAAGGGCTCATTCTCTTCCATTTCCTTTTAAAAAGCCTTTCTTGCACAGTTATTTCCTCACGTAAAACCATGCAAGTCATAATATCATACATACTGTTGTTTATTTTTTTTGTGATTTTTACGGTTTTAAATTTCCATGCCTCTTTTCTTACATTTTCCTCACCCTCCTCACAGATCATTCGCACCCATACCCAACACATACACAGAAACGCAATCCATGTAGGGGTATATTATATTCTGTACCTTCTCTATACTAGTGTTATTATACATTATGTGATAAGCATATTATATTATATTGTATTACATAATTATAAACACATATATTACACTAAGGATTTATTATGTGTATAAAAATGAGATTATAGTCAACACATTTGTCTTCATTTTTTAATTCAAGTATAACTTATGCTATTATTTCAAATCACTTGGTATAAGTCCAATTCACTGTTTTGATTGATGTATTATATTCTAATATGTGATTGCACCATAATATTATAATTATACATTTATTCTTTTATCAACAGAAATCCACTTCATTCCATAATTCTGTGTAACTACAATCAATGTCACCATAATGTAATTGCTCCTGTGTCCTAATAGACTGGTGTCACTTTATGTGTGGGATAGGTTACCAAGAATGGCATATATATATATATATACACACACACACACACACACACACACACACACACACAAATACATATATATATATATTTCCCAAATTATTTGCTAAAATGCTGTAGAAATTTACTTTTACATGAGCAATATACAACGGCACCTTTGTACAATAGTACTCTTCCTCTAAAAATATGTTGAAAAAGTTTTTCATTTTTTCTAGTCTGATTCCTATGTGATAGCTCATTGTTACTCTGCATTACTCTGAAAACTAATGAGTTTAAGCATCTTTTCATTAGAATTTGTTCTTCTATGATTTGCCTCTTCAAATACTTTGTAGATTTCCTAATATTTAACAGTCTTCTTGTCATTTGTCAAGCACTATTATAAATTAGAGATAATAACTCTATCCACAGCATTGCAAATATATATTTTTTATGACTTATTGTCTATCCATGTATTCTGTTCATGCTGGGTTTTATTTTTTGTTTATTTGTTTTTGTCAAGCTCATATTTCTTTAATCTAATATGGCTATCTTCAGACATTCCTCATAACATTGCTATGCAGCCTTCTCACCATCATTGTGTCAGGTTGGAAGCCCTATTCCATCTCTTCAGCAACCTGCAGCTTCCACCACTCTAGTCATCCACAAATAGCAATCTGTTATCTGTGTTCTAAAAATGTGATCAAATCTCTGTGTCATTCTCTCATTCATGTATGGTGCAATATTGGTACAATTTTATTTCTTCCCCACTGAATGTACTTGAAAATGAAATGAGAGAAGATGCAACAGGAATACATTTCAGGTTCAATGTGTGATTGGAACATATCTCAACAAGAACTTCAGCAAGGTTTCCAAATAAACAGTGTTTTCTCAGTGTATTATAGTAGGTAGCTCTGGCAAATGTCAGTAAGTAGTAAAACATACAAACCTATTAATATTTACACATTAAATGAAGTCAGGTTCTAAATTCAGATCATAGACGTAAGTTCTCATTCTCAGCAATGTGTAACAGGACATTTAGAAATAATTTTGGTTGAGTGGACTTATCATGTACATTGAAATACATTTAGTTGCTCTCCTTATTGCGTAGATTGAGAGGTACATATCCATGCAGAACAAATTGGGATGAGCCAAGTTAATAGCTGAGACCCATTGAAAGACTTGATAGATTGTATGCTGTTAAGGACATTTACATTTTATGTTATGTTGATTCTTTTGGGACATTTTTTTCTTACAGAATCTAAATCCAATTCAACTTAAATTTAAATCCAAATCAACTCTAAATTTAATTCAATGTAAAAGGGAGACTACTTAATATCTTTCTTTATTTAATGTTCAGAAATAATTATTACAAGTTGTCATTAGAAATGAGAACATGCACATTTTAAAATATATGTTAAATTTTCAATTTATCATTTTGAATAATCAAGGGTTATTTAAGTAATTGACTTCTTAATATCTTAAGACATTTGCAGAAGTAAAAGTGAAAAGAGACTGGAAATTCTGTGTGCCATGTTTAAGCCATTTATAATTGAGTGCATCACATTGAAAATAATGCTTAATATTCATATTCTGGATCATACATATTTTATACTTTTATCTTATATCTTATCTCCTTCTCAGTCAATAGAAATTCACTTATCAAATAAATCTGGAACCATTGGTTGATAATTAGATAAGGAAAATAAGTAGGTTAAAGAAAGGAATAAAAAACTATTTTTAAGCATTATAAATCAACTTAAAATATATACATGTACTTACATTCAACATTTTAATGAGTACAAATAATTATAGGAAAAATATAAAAAATCACCTACTGTCACACAGTTTTTTTTTTTAAATAAAGCAAGAACATAAGGGGATAGTTAAAACCGTGGGAGAATATCTTCCTTGTGCTAGATCAAACATAGGGGCTGAAATAGCTATAAGGCAGAAACAATATTTGCTTAAGAAAGTGTCTAAAGAAGGACAAAGAACTTTTGATAAGCAACATATAACAAAAATTAGAAGGAATTGTTATTGCTCAGCCTAACAGAAGTTCTGACCAAAAACTGTCATGAATGCTTTAGAGAGAAAGGTTATTTAAGTGTGGTTTAAAAAATGATTAAATTATAAACTAATAATATCAAAAGTCAACTGCATAATTATATTTATTAAAAAGCATACATTCTTATGTCTACAAATACATCTATCTACCTACCTATTAAGTTTCTTCAAAATATAACATTTTTCCAATTATGTAGAATTTGCCTTTCTTCAATTATTTTATAATAATTTACATAGTGTTGAATTATAATTTTTTTTAGATAATCTCATCTAGTGCTTAATGGTGTTCCTTAGAGGCTCTGCAGTCAAATAAAATTGCTATCATTGTCCTCATCATCTAACTCCAAGTTCAGTTTTATGGTAAGACAAAAATCCTAAAAATTATATTTATAAAATGGATATGCCAATAAATTACAAATATATATACATTATTATCTGATAGAAATGATATAAATTTAACTCATTTAGGTATGTCTCTAAATTTAGTAAATCAGTTTACAGATACTAACTGAATTTTTTAGAAATCCATTATTTCTAACTTTTCTGTTTAATAATTTTGAAAACAGGGCCCATCTTCCATTATAATAAATGTTCAAGTTTTTAAGTTTAATAATGTAGAATATTACTATCTAATGAAAAAAAAACTTTTAGTCCATTAGTACTTAATACATTCTCATTACTAGTTATGGTATACAAAGATTGACCTATAATTTTTTAATATGCTCTTCATACTACTTTCTAGTAATATGAGAAAATTTAACAGATGAAAACGACTTTGCATGATTATCATGATGACCTCCTTTAAAATATAGATCATATCTGTCTCCATTAACTCAGCCACCTGTCTAGTCCAACCAGCATTTACTATTCCTTTTTCTTCTAGAATAGGCTCCAAACTGATTTTCTGCTTTTCTTCCTATAGCACATCAATCCACATGTTATAAAACATGTAGGTTATTCTTTAGAAATTAAAAATTTGATTCATGAGGTCATTCCACTTCCATTTAAAATGGTGAAACAAGAAATAGATTTACCCCTTCTTCTTGAAAAATTTCCACCCTCCCCACCAAAAAAAAAAAAAAATCCCCTCATACAAAATATATGAAAAACAATGGTTTTCAAGACACTAAAATAGGGATGCCTAGGTGGCTCAGTCAGTTAAGCAACTGCCTTTCGCTCAGGTCATGATCCCATGGTCCTGGAATTGAGTCCCATATCAGGCTCCTTCTTCAGTAGGGAACCTGTTTCTCCCTCTCCTGCTGCCCCTGCTTGTGCTCTCTCTCTCTGTCAAATAAATAAATAAAATCTTTTTAAAAAGGAAAAAATATAATACAGATTGAGCCATAGATAACAGTTACACTTAACAAAGGCTGTCTTCAGTGGGTATGATTGTATAATTATTTGCTAAGTAAGTTAACTGAAGCCAAGACCACATAATTACTTTGCTAAATGATTTTAAGACATTAGACATTTCTTATAAATGCAGAAAATTAATCCCAAAAAAATCATAGATTGGAATATAAAATATGTTTATCATGTTCAGCCTACTCATTCGTCCACATACATGGGTCCATCAAGAGATTTAGAAACTGCATCCACCAACACTGTGCAAAATATTTGATAAAAAAGCACCCTTATCTCTAAGTAGAAATGTCACTGGTCTTTATAGGCAAGGGAGATGCTGTTTTTGAAAGAATGGTTTGAGTAAGGACAATTGACTTCCTAATGAAAGAGATGTTAGACAGGGCCATTTCTCTGTACAACAGGTCATTATATTGCTTAAAAAGTTTTAATAAGGAAGAATATCTTCATGGCCCAATTCTTCATAAGATTATGTAAGACCAACATTGGAAAACTTAATAAAGTCCTCTTAGATCTGTTAGTAAAGAAGGAAGGAATGAAGGAAATAGTCTATGGTAAGGGGAGTCAAATGATAATTCATAACCTTCCCCTAAATCCCAAGTTTGAGTCAGTTTATAAGCTCAGAACTCCTTGAAGAAAGGAGAGGCATAAACTTTTGAGAAAGGACCATGTAGACACCTAAAGAACTATAGTCTTCCTTCTACCTTCTACCCTCCCCCAAAGGACACCGTGGCATTCATTGGGGTAAGGGCCTAGAGAAACTGGCTTTTAATTTTCTTTGAAAGAGGCTATTATATAATTTTGACTTGCCAAGAGGGTGGGCTATGTTAGATAGTATAAACTGTTCAGTATATTTTGAAACTTCTAATATATATTTATATATATTACACATACGAGAGAGTGGGGTGTATATATATATATATATATATGAAGGCATTTAAACTAAGTTTTAGTACAATCTATGACAGAAGGATTTTAAAAGAAAGAATATAAACTGCGTTTTAGTACAATCCAATGCAAGGGAAAAAATGGGAAGAAATTTAATCATGAACTTCTTATTTTCAATGTTGAAAGCTATGGTGAAAACTTTGACCCCAAATGTGTTAAATTCACTGTAGTTATAAGTTCTACATATGTGAACCTTGAGTAGAGTCCGGTAGCAGCAAAAGAGAAGCCACAGGTTGGAAGCAAAACACATGGATGAACTCTGAGATGAGGCACAATCAGGTTATGCTTGCATGAGGTCAGTCAAAACCACTTAGATCATGAGGTAGTCAAAACCACCCACACAGGAGCTAGTGGTACAAGAAGCAGATGAAGCTAAGAGAAGTTGAAGTGGTACGTAAAAGACACTCTTGTCATGGTGACTCACATAGCTGTCCATTTTATGTGAAATACTTCCCTTCAATTTTGCCAATTTCTATGCATGCTTTGGGATTCATCTTAAATGTCGCCTTTTTACAGAAGCCTTTATGAATCTACCCTCTCCCTCTCTGGGGAGGTCTAACTGCTATAATTGCTTATCAGACCATTACGTCCTATCCTCTATTGAGCACATAACAGAAGTTGTATTAATATGTGCATTTGTAAAAATATTTAATATTAATTTCCTTCTCTAATTATTCTTGAAAATAGAGATCATTTTCCTCAGTAATAATATATCCTCCATGCTAAAAACTATGTATAGAATTTAATAGATACATTTAATAAATATTTGTTAAATTAATAAGTGAATTCTTTTTACAATGACCTCATTTTTATGTCAGTCTTCATGAAGAGGAGAAAAGACAGGTATAAAGCATGTTTATGTGAGATAAATTGGGTATATTCACTCCATGTACAGTTTCAGGATGATTTGCCATAAAGTTAAAGCATGGCTGAACAGATTCATTGTTTATAGGTCAATTCTGATACATAGCAATTTTTGTTATATTATGAAAAAAAGTTTCCACACAAGTCTCCAAATACTATCAGTATGGACATTACGGTAGCAAAAATAATTTTGTTTTTTTTAATCTTTTGTGAAAGGTCATTGCTGGAACTCTTTCAAATTCAAAGAATAGAAGTAACATAATATGTATTGCCTATTTAAAACAAAAGAATAAAAATGTTAATTTTATTTTCATTTCAGTAGTAACTATTATTAGAATTAATTACTTAACTACAGCTGAAACAATGATAAAATACATGAACACTGAGTGTTATATGCCACTAATGAACCATTGAACACGACATCAAAAACTAATGATGTACTATATGTTGGCTAATTGAACATAATAATAAAAAAATAAATAATTAAAAATTAAAAAATAGTCCTTGTAATCATTAAATTAATATTAATATTGGAAATATCATGTACAAACAATATGGGGAAAAGTATTCTAGCACATTTATGAAGTGTATGTGTATGGATATCAAAAACCTGTGTTGGAACCTGAGTTCTAAAACTTGTTAGTTATTTCACTTCGATCAGGCTTATTTAAGCTTCTCTAATTATTTTTTTTGTATATGGAAAATTGGCATTGCTCTGTTTCAAGGACTCTAAAGTGCCATACAGTTTAAGACATATCATTATTTTATGTACCATTAACAAAGAAAACAAAACCCTCAATAGTTACCCTATGGCATTCTATCAATGATAACATGAATCCTGATTCACAGCCAAAGTGGCTAAAATTAAAAAAATAAATAACGAGAAAAATAATTGGGTTAAAACTGATGAAGTAGAATGGGCTATTGTGAAAATTAAATGAGATAATACACAATGCTCAACACAAGCCCGAGATATCAGAGCTCAATTATATTAGCAACACAAAAATCTGGAAATCTATACCATCTTTAAGTAGGAAACATAATATGTACGACACACTTAAGTGTTTGATTTTTTTTATTTGTTCATCTGTTTGTTTTTGTTGTTCTATATCATATATTTTCAAAAGCTGTCTTTATAAGAGAGTATAGCAAGCGCTGGTATAATCATTTTTGGTTTTGATCATTTAATTTCTTTTGTCCTTCTCAATTCATTTCATTTGGTTTCAAAATTCAACTGTAGTGCTTTTGACTTAACAATAAAGGGAAGTAAAAAATGACTAACGTGAAAACATTCTCTAAATAGGTTTGCAATCCAAAAGTGTCTGGCTTAGTTTGATGTACAAGTTTATTCATTATGTTGAAACGTGCGTGCATGTTTAAATAGATCATCCATGCTTACACTCTCAATTCTTGCTTGTCATTTATACTTCTAGCCGTCTATCATATTTGTCAAACACTTTCAAGATTTAGTTGTGGGACACAATCTTACTTTGATGATCACATGAATATTTTCTAAATAAATGCATTTTCAAAAATCAACATCTAAATAAAAGAACAACTCACTATATATAATTTTGTGAAGTGTTTATTATTGCAGTTGTCTAGTTTTATAAATCAAATAGGTTTTAACTCATTGTAACAACATAGACTGAAAGACCTACCTACATTATAGTAAATTACTTTTGTTTTACAAATCTTTTTTTGTAATATATGAAATGTCTAAACACAATACTTTTTGAATTAGCAATAAAACAAGATAGATCTCTGGTTCCTTTAGATGGCCAACAAAAATAACCTTAGTTGCCAAAAATAATATCTGGGTTTGCTTTTACTGATCCTGCATTTTATATTTGCTTAGACACTTTCATGCCATTGGTCAAAGAGAAATCATCTCTTTCTATTTTTACTTTTTATTTCTGTCTCTTCTCCTCTAATTGTAGAAAGTGAACAACACAATTATATATTGAAAACAAAATTCTGCAGAATAATACATATATGCAATAGTATGATCTCTACTAACAGAAACAAAAATAGTACAGATCTCTGTACTAACAGAAACAAAAATACCTTTGCAGCTACCATGATAAAAATGTTAGCTTCTACTGCAATTATTAAAATTTTTTATTACTTCATATTTATGTATTTAAGGAAATAATGACAGTTTTTCATAAAAAAATGTGTAATGGTTTCAGCCTAATAAAGTTCTGTGAGAAGAATAAATTACCTAATTAGGATAATATCTGCTAGTATTATCAGACTCAAACTCTAGCTATAACCATGGCAAATTGTATTTACACACATACAAATTAAAAAAAAAAACCCACATACACAACATATACACTTTGCTAAAGCATTCACATAAATAAATAAAAGTCAGGATCTTTATAGTTTTAGAATGGATACTCCACAGAGATTATTATTAAAATATATATTCTAAATATCCCTTTTCAAATGCATAAGTGAACTATTTGTGATTGACAGAAACCAAATATCTCCAGATTCCCATTATCTGTTTCTTCTTTGATGATTGAACCCCTTTTTTTTTTTTTTCAGCTGGGCTTATGCACCTTTTGCGTGAAGACAGTATGTCCCAGTCTCCTTTGGAGCTAGGTATGGACAAATAGCTATGAGATTTGATTTGAGCAGATATGTTGAAAGGACATCAATAAAGTGTTTTTATAATGAGAAGGATAGTGGATTTTTTCCCCTTCCTTTTCTCTTTCTCGTAGTGTGGAATGGAGGGCTGGAGCTAAAGCGTCCATCCTGCACTTCATGCTGACTGTAGAGGATCAGGAAGAGATAATGTCCTAGGTCCCTGATGTTACACCCCATATCAGCTATGGACTAACTCCTATCTAGAGATAGAAATAAATTGCTTTTTTTTTTCCCTAAGTCAATTTATTTTAGGTTTTCTGTCACTTACATCTTCTCCTAGTATTGACAGGGAGAGTGACAACTCTTTCGTTGTTACAGAAAAAATTCATTTTTAAAAAAGATTTTATTTATTCATTTGAGAGAGAGTGTGAAAAAGAGCATGAGAGGGAGAAGTCAAGGGAGAAGTAGTCTCCCCATGGAGCTGGGAGCCCCGTGCAGGTCTCAATCCTAGGACTCTGGGATCATGACCTGAGGTGAAGGCAGTCGCTTAACCAACTGAGCCATTCAGGTGCCCCAAATTCATTTTTTAATTGGACAATTAGAATTCTTTGAATTACATTGCCTTTTGCCCAATTTTCTAACCCCACGTTTTTATTCATTATCATCTATTTGATTTTGCCTAGGCTGTAGAAAGCTGCAAAGAGTATCACTCCTACTCTGGAAACAAACAAAGCCAGATGATGGGGCAGAAATCATAATTTTTCTTGGAACTACAAAAGAACTGAATTTGCAGGACAGCCAAATAGCCTGAAATAGAAGGAGAAATTGACATCTCCAGACAGATATGATGTGAACACTGGCTTACCGGTGGCAGAACATAAGAGGAAGAGACCCTGAGAAATAATATAAATAAGCAAAAAATAATCAAACCAGCTTTTTAAATGAGGGGGTAATGTGTGGGTAAGCATGTGAGTTACAGAAATTCTACTGAGTAGAATATTAACAGGTATCTGGAAAATCTCCAAATATTTGGAAATATTGAACAATATAGTTGTAAAAATCAAAGGCCAAAAAAGTCACACAGTGAGAAAGTACTCTTTGAAATGAAAAAAAAAAAAGAAATACAATATATCAGATTTTGTGGATACAGCTGAAACGATACTCAAAATTTATGGCGTTAAATATATACAAAAAAGAGAGGTCTTAATGACCTAATTTTCTACGCCTAGAAGCTAGAAATAGAAGTGCAAAGTATACTTGAAGACAGGAAATAATGAAGATAAAAGCAGAACTCAGTGAATTAAAACAGAAGAACAATGGAGAAAATTAATAAAATCAAAAGTTGATTATTTTAAAAACAACTTTATTGAGGGATAATTGATATACAATAAACAGCATATAATTAGCATATAGAATTACAAAAGCTTTGAAATATGTATACACCCGTGAAACCTTCACCACAATCAAAATAACGAGCATACCCATCACTCCTAGAATGTTTTGTGTCCCACAATAATCCCTCAGTCCTGCACCATTCCGCTCTCACATCTTCACATCTCCAGGAAACCACCATCCCCACACTACAGATTTGTTTGCTTTGCCCAGAATTTTACACAAACAGAAAAATACAGTATATGTTCCCCTTTGTGTTTTTTTGTTTGGTCTGAATTCTTCCACTCAATATAGTTATTTAGAGGTTCATTCATATGGTTGTGTTTTAGTTCCTTCATTTTCTTGCTGATCCATTGTATGTACGTATATACCATAATTTTAATACACCTGTTGATGGACGGTTGATTGTGCCAGCTCTTAACTATTACCAATGAATTGCTATGAACATTCATGTAAGTTTTATTTGTGTATAGCACTCTTTATCTTGGGTAAGCACTAGGAGAGAAATTACGGGGTCATAGAAGCATGGTTGACTTTTTTAAGTAATTTCCAAAATTTAAGTAATTTTTAAGTAATTCTGACTTTTTGAGTAATTTCCAAAGTGGCTTACCATCTTTCATTCCTACCAGCAGGATATGAGAGTTATGGTCACTCCACATTTTCACCAACATTTAGTATGATCGGTCTTATGAATTTTCAACATTTTAATTAAAGTATAACAGGATCAGGCTTGATTTACTTTGTATGTTCCTAATGACTAACAACATGATGTGGGAAGCGTCCCCTTCTCCCCTTTTTTCATGTGCTTATTTGCCATCAACATATTTTTTTGTGAGATGTCTATTCAAATCTTTGCCCTTTTCAAATTAGGTTTTAGGTGATTTATAAATCAATTCTCTGAGTCCGTAGTTTATCCTTTAATTCTTTTGATGAGATCTTTTAAAGAATAATAGCTCTTAAATTTGATGAAACCTGACTAATTCACTTTTTTTTTAAGTTTTTGCTTTTGGTGTCATATCTCCATTTATAGCATAGTTAATCATGAAATCTCTAAAATTTTTCCATCTTTTTTTTTCCTCTGGGGTTTAATTTTACACAGGTAAACGCATTCATAGGAAAAGCTTCCATTTTTATAGCAAATCCTATGATTCAACCTCCTTAATCTCTCTAGAATCTCTTGGCCATTCTAATACCATTCTCTTCTTAACTGATATCTTTTTTGCCCTTATCATGACTCTAACCAAGCAAACCTCAAATACTACCAAACCAAACTCGAACTCTTCAATAAAAACACCTTGCTTAAAGCAAATCTGGTAGAACTCTTCCACCCAAAAACTGCCCTCCTCCACTCAGATTGCTTAAAATCTTAAACTGAACCTTCAAGTATTAAATATAAAACCTCTAAAAGTTGTATTTCTCTCTGAAAGGGGATATTGTAGATTGACATATTTCACACGCTTTCCATATTTCTAGAAAACCTTCTTTGTTGAAAAGTCTGAACTGTTAAAAATAAAAATTCCTGAGAATCTGGATTGTAGATTATAGTTCAGATTTTCCACGTATAGGCATCTATTTGATACTTGGAAGTGAAAGTGAGGTGGACACCATTCCCTTGCTGCTTCTTATGCTGGCATTACAAGTCTTGGAGGAATGCTGGTCAAGAGGCAGTTGTGATAATGCCTGAACTCAACAATCTTGCAGAGTCTAGTCACCTGCTTTATGACTAGGGCAGCTGCAGTGATTGTTTTAGCCAGAGATCATTTCATGTGGACTATCAAGCATTGTTGGGGTGATAATGGGAGCTTGTGCAATGAAGGATAGTGACAGCATCTTGATCTCTGCATTACAGACTAAATTAAAAGTGGTGGCTTTTATTGTCGAGTCCTAGACTAAAACTAGACTCAACTCACTTTCCTCACCTCTCCAACATTTTGCTTGCACTAATTCTGTATAATAAATTCATTTTCTTTAAAACACCTCAGAAAACCCTTATTTACTTCAGCTATTTTGTATCAGAAGTAGAGGCAGGCACTGATTGTCTTTCCTGATTGAATGTGTGGGCAGTGAAGAACAATCCTGATACTACTAGAAAATGAGCTACTGGTAGTCGATGGCACACAGTGGCAAAACATTATGAAATTAATCAACTGTGGCCACTTGGCATAAAACTCCTGTTAAAGATAAAATTTGGCATACCTCATAACTGCTTCAACAGTTCATTAGGAAAAATAAGGAATGCAAATACTTTTAGTCTTGTCTTCTGACTGCACAGGAGAATTTCAAGAAAAAAATGGCAAGCTCAGGGTTTTACAATTTTGTCTGAAGACAAGATCAAAGTAGCTTCTGTGACTGCCCCAGAAAAACTTCTCTCTCCGCCCGTCTTACAGGTCTAAAAATCAGGTGTGAAGTATTGAGTTTACAAATTGCTGAATTCCCATGTTAATGGAAATCTTGCTGGATTTTTCTCTTTCTCTCTTAGCCTCTCCTTCCTCCCTTCCTTCCTTCTTTCCTGCAAAATTTAGTCATGTGTTGAAAAGATAATCTTTTTAAGAATTTTGTTTATGGTGAGGGCTCTGAACTCCCAACACCACTGAGCATTCCTTGCCAGAAAAGACATTCCCTATACTTCTTTCTGATTTGACCAGATCTGCCTTACTTAGAAATTCTGAACCAGCTTGAGGTAGCTTTCTTTCAAAAAAGCTACAAATCTTTCCCACATTGCACCCCAAACCCTTTCACGTGTCTAAACATAGCTAGAGTTAAAAGCAAAATCATCACCAAGGAGACAAGTATAATGTCTGATACAGTGGGGAGTGGGAGGTACAGGCCTCCACAAAAAGAATGAGTAAGTCACAAGGATGAAAGATAAAGCATAGGAATACAGTCAATGGTATTGTAATAGTGTTGTATGTTGAGAGATGTTAGCTATACTTGTGGTAAGCATAGTATAATGTATAGAGTTGCCAAATTACTTATATTGTACACCTGAATTATATTGTACACCTGAAATTAAGGTAACACTGTATATTGACTATACTGGGTCTTTAAATCAAACAATCAATCAATCAAAAAACTTGCAAGATTTTATCAATTTACATTGACATAAAACAGGTAGGGAACTCTAAAGATTCAGAGAAGAAAGAAATATAACTATAAATTTTTTAAATATTTGATCCCAAACTAAGGACTTAACTTCTGAACATAAGTAAATGAAGAAGACATTAAGCTTTAGCTCAACTGGTTGACTAAAACTAGATTAAAATTTGGCCTATATTGAATGAAGCAAAAATATCAGAAGTAAGTCATTATAATGTAAAGAAAAGGATCCCAAATCTAAGGGAGATAAGAATGTTTGTGCATACTTATCATACTGAATTTATTACTCTTCTGCTGCCACATTTTCCAAAAAGGTTAAGAGGACAATGGACATTGGGGAGGGTATGTGCTTTTGGGTAAATTGGAAGGGGAGGTGAACCATGAGAGACTATGGACTCTGAAAAACAATCTGAGGGGTTTGAAGTGGTGGGGGGGTGGGAGGTTGGGGTACCAGGTGGTGGGTATTATAGAGGGCACGGCTTGCATGGAGCACTGGGTGTGGTGAAAAAATAATGAATACTGTTTTTCTGAAAATAAATAAATTGGAAAAAAAATAATAATAAAAAAAAAGAGGACAATTTCTCAAGAAAAACATGGAGGAATACATGGATGGCAGGAGGATAAATATCTTTCTAAAGAATTGTACTGGTTCTTTTTCTTTCTTTCTTTCTTTTTTCTTTTTGTGGTAAATTACTTTTATTTATTACATTTTAATTTAATTTTATTTTTTTCAGTGTTCCAAGATTTATTGTTTATGCACCACACCCAGTGCTCCATGCAATATGTGCTGTCCTTAATACCCACCACCAGGCCCATCCATCCAATTTTCTAGGTATATTACCACCCCTCTCCCTTCCAAAACCCTCAGTTTTTTTCACAGAGCCCACAGTCTCTCATGCTTTGTCTCCCCCACAAATCACTTTTCCTTTCCTTCTCCTAATGTCCTCCATGTTATTCCTTATGCTCCACAAGTAAGTGAAACCATATGATAATTGACTTTCTCTGCTTGACTTATTTGACTCAGCATAATATCCTCCAGTCCTGTCCATGTTGATACAAAAGCTTTCTGATGGCTGTGTAATATTCCATTGTATATACGGACCAGAAGGGCATCTCAGTTTTTTCCACACTTTGGTGATTGTGGACATTGCTGCTATGAACTTTGGGGGGTACAGATGGCCCTTCTTTTCACTACATCTGTATCTTTGGGTAAGTACCCAGTAGTGCAATTGCAGGCTCATAGGGTAGCTCTAATTTTAATTTTTTGAGTCATCCCAATCAAGATTCCACCAGCATTCTTCAGATTCCTAAAATTTGAATGGAACCAGAAAAGACCCTGAATCGTTAAGGAAATGGTCAAAGAGAAAAACAAAGCTGAGGGTATCATGTTGCCTGATTTCAAGCTTTACTACAAAGCTGTGATCATCAAGACAACAGAGTACTGGCACAAAAACAGACATGTAGACCAATGGAATAGAGTAGAGAGTCCAGATATGAACCCTCAGTTCTATGGTCAAATAAGCAGGACAAAGCAGGAAAAAACATCCAGTGGAAAAAAGACAGTCTCTTCAATAAATGGTGCTGGGAAAATTGGACAGCTACATACAGAAGAATGAAACTCCACCATTTTCTTACACAATACACAAAGATAAACTTGAAATGGATGTAAGATCTCAATGTGAGGCAGGAAAATATCAAAATCCTGGAGGAGAACATAGGCTACTGGATCTTCTTAAAGGTGAGTGATGAAGATGAGAGGTCCTCACATTGAAATCAGTTCCCTAAGTTAAAGTTGTTGAAGGAATCTCAAAATAGTAGATCTCTTGTAGGAGACTTAGTCCCTAAGCCATTGGCAGAATTACTGGACAGTAGGACCAAAACTGAAGTTGTATCCATGTGGAACTTGATGATGTTTAATTGATCATGATATTCTAGCACCAAGAAATATTGATCCATCTTGATTTATATATCTGGAAAATCTCTGTCTGGTGGGCAAAAAACTTACCCAAGTTTAACATTATGTAGAGTTACGGTCCTTCACTCAATTACACTGAATTTCCAGATATGATCTGGATCAGAAGGGCCCTGTGACACTGCTGAATCTGTTAACTTTTTCCAAAATGGTGTACACATATGCACTAGGATAGCTGTATACTGAAAAAAGAGAACTAAATTAAGAAGGATTTTTTTTTAAAGATTTTATTTATTTGACAGAGAGAAATCACAAGTAGGCAGAGAGGCAGGCAGAGAGAGAGAGGGGAGGAAGCAGGTTCCCCGCGGAGCAGAGAGCCCGACATGGGGCTCGATCCCAGAACCCTGGGATCATGACCCGAGCCGAAGGCAGAGGCTTTAACCCACTGAGCCACCCAGGCACCCCTTAAGAGGGATTTTTAAATGCATTTTATAAGCAAATTCCAGGAGGAATCAAACATCATTGGGGTCTACTTCTATGAACAAAGTCATAATGTGGTTTGAGACAGACTTTGTCTTACTATAAGACAAAAGTCCATTCCGTAGTTATGTCCCAGTCTCTAAGCAACAAATTAAAATACTTCACATTAATTCTGGGATCAGAGAGTGATGCTATTAGATGTGAAGGGTAATGTAAGAATCTCTTAGGCTATATTTCCCCATCAAAATAGAAGCACAAAATGGAAAATCACAGAGATTAATGCCAAAGATTTGAAAGATTCAGAGTGAAATTTCTAACAGAACTCTAAACAACTCTCTTATTTGGTTTGTGCCAAAGAGAGATAATACTTGCAAAATGACAACGGAATATGTTGAAATTATTCCAAAGATGACTCTTCTCGCAGAAGATATGGTTTTTAAACTGGGGCAATTTGACATTGCCAGTGGTACCAAATATATGTTTATCTATCTAATGATTGGTTACCTACTATTCCACTATATCAAGAAGACAAACACCAGAAATGGTTTGTTTCAACCAAGTAGCAACTAAAGTACACATTAACTATGTTACTTTAGGGTTATATCACCTAGTTTATCTCATGCCCATTTACTCTTTGAGTAAGAAGAATGGGGTATGTTAAACGCCATGACAAGATACAGGCACAGGAGAGTAAACGGCATAAATAGATTTTTAGGGAGCTTGTGCTTCAGTGAATTTTCTAGGTATATTATAATCTGGTGAAGGTTCAAATAACCCACCAAAGAAAAACAAAACTTTCAGCCCTTTGATCTTCTTACCACTTAGAGATAAAGTGATTTCTGATTCTGGATACTGAAGATAATATATCACATTTCCCTCTGACTCATTTACTGAGTGACTCATAAGGTACCGAAGCAAGAGAAGGCCAGTCCACCTAGGCTACAGAACAATAACACTTAAAATGGCTTCTATTTAGAAGAAACAGAAAGTTATCAATAATAGTAAGCATTTGTAGAGCTCATAAATATAGTATATTATATATGTATATACATAATTATTTTAAGATATATGCAAAGCTTTGTCATTTTACTTTTACTATTACCTATTATTTAATAGAAGATATATTTCAAATATTGGTTTTATTATTTTGTTATATCATAGGATATCAAATAGGAATTTGACTGACCGAGAGGATAAGTAAATATCATATAAAGATTATGTGGTGACTGTAGAACTCTGAGTCTTTCCTTTTGTGGGGAGGGTGAGTAAATATTTCTTTATAAAGTAGGTGGTTTTATAAGGCTGCAAATATGTTGTTACTACTGGTATATTTTAGAAGTAAAGTATAGGTGGAAGTATATAAATGGATATTGAGTATTCAAAGGAATGGTCTATGGAGAGTGCAGTCTATTTTTTCAGGTTGGTGTTTTTTGTTTGCTTGTTTGTTTGTTTTGTTTTGTTTTTTCCTGGAGAGTCTTCCCATTCTGAAAAGACATTGTCCATAAATCATATTCCACAAATTAAGTAAATTTTGGTGAAATTTGGTGGACAACAGAGAGTCCATCTTCCTGCTACTCTTTCTGCTTACAATCTAAGTCACAGGGAGGTTTCTGTTGAGAGGAAACATCAGCAGTTGGGTTCAGCATTCCCTTATCTGGTAACTGCTTTGTGGGTGTTGAAAGGCCATGGCCAATGCAGTGGTTCCTTCGTTTCTGAAACACAGCTTCAATAACATAGTTTGCTCTAGACATCAGCAACCCCTGAGGCAGCTCCATACATTTACTTCTCCAGCCATTTCAATGAATTTGTGGACTTCTACTTTCCTATATTAGATCCTTTCTCTTTAAATGTCTAACATGTATAATATTTCTTACCCTAACCCCATCTCTTCATCTCCAAATTGAATTCTGTCTTCACCTACTCCCTCTGGTTTAACTACTAGATTTTTCCAAAGATACAGTATTATTTCATGGCTCAAGTTTTAACACATATCATTTTAACTGCCACAATATCTCTCTTTACCATATGGAAAACATGTTCTCACTCTAAAACAAATAGTTTTCTTTTGTGAAGCTTTCCTAGAGAGTGCCATTAGTTCTTTAATGTTCTCATGATTGTTTGTACACAGCCATATAGCATCTATCCATCTAGGGCTGTGATTACTTATTTAAAATTCTTTCCCTATATTAAAATTTCAAATTTCTTGAGGAAAATAAGATTGCACTTTATTAGCTTTGTTGTCTCTGAATACTTCTGAGTAGCTCCTGCCCAGTGCATAATAATTATTCTGTATTCAGTATTCTCTGTCTATGGCCTAAAAGACACAGTTTCTGACTTTATTGATACGTTTTAAATGACATTATCTATTATTTATGATTCTTATTATCATTCTATCTTAGTTTAGTGTATCACATAGAATTAGGAAATAAAGAATTGAAAAAGATTCTTCAAATCACAAATTTCTAATTTCAGTTTGTTCAAATGGCTGGGATACTATAAGTGCTATGGAGCAGGAGGGATGGTTGTTTTGAAAATAGAAAGTAATCAAAGTATGCTAGGCTTTAATATTATAGGTAGGAAAAAGTCATTCAGATGGGCTAAGTTATCTTTTGCCAAAAGCCAGTGAGGCTTTTAAGTCCTATCCCATTGAATCCGCAGATGACATTTATGGGCAACCACAGGAAATGTTGACAGACATACTCTAAAATCTGAACAAGAGCCTCAACTCTATTATGTTTGCAGGTGTGTGAGACAGCACATCCGTAAAGAAGATAACAGGAACAAGACGCTTACATGTAATGGAGACTCTATGCTTCAGAGTCTCTAAATGGACTGAGTGCATATATACAGATAGTATTTGGTTTATTTCTCAGTCAGAAGCTGTTGGGTTGAGTGACCACGGTCACTTTTTCTTTTCAAGGTGTCAGAAAGAAAGGCAGTTGGGTCTCTTCCTTTCAGTAAGTTTTATAGGTCAAGAAATGTGAATACCAGAGGACTATCTGAAAGCAAGAACTGTAGGGTTATTTCAAATCCCATGCCAATGGGATCCTGATGGCAACAAACTTGAAGCAAGTTTTGGGATCCAAAATGTAAAGCCACTGGAGGACTTGAGAATCAAGGAGTAATAGAACAAGGAACAGTTGGCCAGGCCACAAAAAAAAAAAAAAAAAGCATCACTGTGCACGTGCAACAACGCAACTCTGCATTGTGCAACAAAGCAGAGAATGGGTCGTTGCTCTCTACTGAAGTTTTGCAATGATTGATAAATTTGCAATAATTGATAAATGGGAACTAAGAACTTCACAGGGTCATTAACATGTTTAGTGAAAGGAAATGACCTGTCACCATGGAATTAATATAGGAACAAGAAAGTAACCTCCATAATTGAGGATCTTGACCAGAATCAATACTGAAACAATTCTTGGAAAATTTGCTGTCTAAAGGTACATTAAGTGTTTAGGATAGTGATAAAAAGCATAGCCCATAAGGTTAGCTCTACCTGCTTTTGAATTCTGTATTTGCTCTGTAAACTTTGTCAAGGTATCTCAACATTCCAGGCCTCTTTTTTGTCTTACAGAAATTGTACCAGTACAATTCCTAGTTGTTTAATGTTGTTAAAAAAAAACAAAATTCCACTGAGTAAATTTTACAGGTCTTATTGGCTCTATTCAGTGATTCACGAATCAGAGAGCTTCTCATTTAGTGGATAAAAAGGAGCTCAAAGGAGCTATACAAAATGAAAGGTTTTGTAGGAGAAGACAGCAGGACAAAGAAGTTATACTAGTGAAAACTCAATTGGTTGTGGCAAGATCGCATTCATTATGGTAGGGGAAATTAAGGGAGAAAACCTCAGTGGTGATGTCCAGGTAATTTTTCAGTTGACTGGTTTAAGATTCAGTTTCTGGGAGAGGCTAAAACTGTAATTATGTCTCAGCTTGGTGATGGACTTAGCATTAAGTGATTCCATTTTGGGTCCATTGTCTTGTTTTTAACATTGTAAACTAACTGTATGTTAATGTATATTTACAATTCATTCCATGAGGTGAATACAGATATTTGCAACTATTTACTTTTGTTATTTTATATTTTTAAGTTAATAGAAGTCTATCAGCTGAAATTAATTGGGTGAATACAATCAATTGCTGCAAATTATTGTACATGTGTAGGAAAACAGGCTAATACTATCCTTTATAAGATGATTCCAAAACCATTCGTATATTGAGTTGCCCTTTATTACTACAGACAGTGACCCTCAAATTACTGTACTCTTAATCTATTTAAAACTAAATATTTCTGTAGAAATAAAATATTTTTTAGTTACCTTTCATTACATTTAATTTAATCCTCATTAAATCCAGTTGCCACTTCACTTGATGGTTCTTTGAATCATGTTTACCCAAGAAGGAAGGCTAAGTTTCTCTAAGACCGAGTAGTTTCATGTTAATTGAACTTAAATTGCAACATTAGAAACTGTGGAGAACACGAGTCATATGGAAGAAGGTCACTAGTAAGTTTAATGTTTGCTCAGACTCAAGATTAGCCAGATTTTTGACTTTAACAAAATGTTACTAGTCAGGGACAGCACTGTTGAACTATTACCCAATATCCAATAAAGTAAGTGGATAATCAACCAAATTCATGAAGAGTGATGGCATATTGATTAAGCAGTTCTACAATCTTTCTTTAGATTACACTCAAACAAACATCCTGAAAAATCAATGACAAACTGAGAGTCAAATAAAGGAAATCTTTATAGTGCTCCCATTGATTCTAGAAGGGGCTTGGAAGCTCAAAGACGATCAGAGTCCCCAGTAGGATGTTTTGATCCTACCAGAGAAGTGGATCAAAATGCAATTAAAGGCAACAAAAAATATTTTTTTAAAACTTTGTCTTATATTTAAGGAAATTTAAGTAGATGCATAAAATTCTATCTAATAAGCTTCTTGCAGTATGCATTCTAGTATTTTTTCAAGTCAGTGTGATATTGCAGTATGTACAAAATGCATTCCTCTGACAAACTTTGTCTACCATGCATGTATACCATAAATGTAAAATGCATTTAAAAATACAGATATATGTTACATGCATACATGTTGCATATACATACCTGTATATGTTATATACATATACATGTATTTTAAAATGTGTGTGCAGATATACACAAACATATATGTATATAACATATAAAGAGTCATAATCTGTAGCCTCTTAACTTTTTAACTCTCTACTTAAAAAGAGTTCACCTTTCAGAGATCAAAATACAAGTATCTCATAGCATTGAATCTAGATCTAAATACAGCATAGATTAATGTTAGTGCTGCAGACAAATATTAATGTTAAATATTACTTTCAGAAAACATCTTTGCAAACATTAGGGAATATATGTACCTCTGTGCACACATATGTACAAAATCTAAGTTTAATATAAACATATATTAAATACAAATATAAATATAAATATAAACATGATTTGACTATTTTTTGGAATTCTTCACTTGAACTAATGTGGGAAAATATGGAAAATTCATTTTCTCCATTTAAATTTGTATGAAAAGTAACAGAAGTTCTTTCAAATTTGGAGAAAAAAGTAGAGAAAAAATAAATAATAGCCAAAAGAAAGAAAATATATCTTTTCTGCTTCTCAGGTAATAATTTCTTTGATCAGAACAAACTTTTTGGAGGGAGAAGGACTATTATGTGCTATTGGAATGAGATCATTAGAGCAGGATTGAGTTTCCAAGATAATACAAGAGAAGACTCTGAAGATGGCACCAGAAAGATCACCCTTATTCAGGGTTCCTGCCCACTTATCTTTATCTAAAGATCTTTCTAGCCAATCCTATGCTGAAGTACAATGACTGAACACAAAAGCCACATAAAACAAAAAGGTTGGGGAATTCTACCATTCCACATAAAATCATGGGCCAACTCTCTATAAACTTGACAGCTTTCTTTCCTGTTCCGAGAAACAAGGAGAACAGAGTTCCTCGTGAAAAATGTGTGATTAGGGTGCTTGGGTGGCTCAGTTAGTTGGGCATCTGACTCTTGATTTCAGCTTGGATGATGATCTCAGGGTCATGGGATCCAGCTCCATGGCAGTCTCCATCTGCCTCCCCGCCCACAACTTTCTAAAATAAATAAATAAATTTTAAAAAAGGAAGATGTGTGATTAGGGAAGGTGAGCCTTCTTCATAATTTCTTAATGTGATCATTATTATTACACTTTTAAATACAATCACATTAGTAACTGTCTACAATGCTCACACTCAATTCAAATATAGCTCATAATTAGAGACTCAAATACAATAGGAGTCACCATTTCTCTCAAAATTGGTATTAAAGAAAAATTCACTGATAAGGCAGACTTTATTCAAGACTATTGCAATAAGGAAGAGAGATTGAATATAACTTCTCTGAAAAAAAATGGCAACAAATTTTAAGGGTTGGGGTGTGTTCATAGAAAAATATTGAAACGAGTTAGGAGGGAAGTTGGCAGTGTTATGAAATCATCTATGTTTGCTAATTGGAGCTTATTAAAGTTAGGTTCCTACCCCCCAACTCCCTGCCCCCGAGACTAAGAGATAGGTATCTTGTGTCTCCAGATTAGTGTATTTCAAGGGGATGGCTCCCAGGTCCTTGAGAAGGACATTCCTGAGTTTAAAACAAGCAAGAAGCTGGGAGAAGATTTATATCTCAAAGTAGCTAAGAATTTACAATTAAGATTGTTCTAAAGTAAATGCTCTAACAAAAGGAATGTGGACAGCTGACAGTCAAGAAGAAACCTCTAAAGTTTAGTCAAGCAAGGGGAAGTTAAGGCCTTCCTAGTCACTGATGTGTGCATAAGATAACAATCTCATGAAGTACACTTGGCTGAGAGTCTACATCAAAATCAAAAAGGATTTCCAGTACATATTGAAAGGTAGCATTGCTGCTTTGGCAAAGGTAATGTTTCTAACCACAGCATAGGTAATTATCTGAAAGACTAAAATAAATTGAGTATCAAAGAGCAAACTGCAAACCTCCCTCACAAAATGAATTTTTAATTTATTTTTTTTACTGATTTGACTCCTCATTCTTATCTCCCCTTCACACACACACACACACACACACACACACACTTCAGCAAATTTGTTTCTTCATTAGACTCTTCACTGTAAACTCTCTACTTAAGAGTGTGCACTCTAGATGTCAGAAAACACATATAGCATGAACGTATGCTAAATATTTAAAACATGTATTAGTGCAAATGTCGTAGTTTCATAGTAATGTTTTTGTTTTAAAAAAGTATTTATTTACTTATTTATTTAGAGATAGAGCGGGGGGTGGGGGGTGGTGAGAGGAGCAGGGGCGGAGATGTAAGACCTGATCTCATAATCCTGAGATCTCAACTTGAGCTGAAACCAAGAGTCAGATGCTTAACTGACTGCACCATCCAGGTACCTCAGTAATGTTCTTTATTCCCACTAAAGGACATTGATGAGAACTCCAAGCAACTTTGGACCAAAGCATTATAAGGAAGAAAGAAAAACATGTGAATAATATAGTTTATTATTTTTTAATATAGGCTACCTCAAAGCCATATTGGGGAAAAAAAAAAAAAAACAGAAGAAAGTAGGAAAATAATTATAATCAAGTAAATTAAGGAATTTGCAGGTTTTCTCCCCCCTGAAATTTGCTGGTAATTGAGGGTAATTTTTGTTTTTAATTTTCTTTAGTTAATTAGAAAATTATTGTAATTTGCCAATTCATTTGCAAATTCATTTTTCTTGGGTAAACACAAATTAACTCTACTTTAAGTTGTAAATGGAGTCAGTGAAACAAAAATTGCAAAAAACTTTGTGATCAACACTGTTTATCAAGTAAGTGTAACAGCTGTCAAATATGATGTACTTCAAATGTCACCCAAGAATCTAAAAAGAATTATGGACATGTAGAGTCTGTGATGACTGACATGCCATGCTAAGAAGTTGTGAGCGTAGCAGGTACCATCTGTGAGAAGCCGTGGCTCGCAGACACTGAAGAACATAATCGGCAGCTTATGGAGTAAATGCCACATAAGCTGCTCTCTGAGTGAGCTCCACCTTGACATGGCAGTGAAAAAGGAGAATATTGTCATGTAAAACCCTGTATTTATATAGATCATTTCCTTGAAAAGCTCTTAAATCCTTAGCAGATTCTGAGCTCATCAGTCCTTAAATTCCAATGAAGTAAGCATTATAGAAGCAGGTAATCCTCAAAATAATTATTTAGTGATCCAAGAAAGACAGTTTTCTAGAGGCCCCCTCTGTTTTATGAATAGTTATGTGATCTTGATAAAGGGATTATTTTTGTTAGAAAAACTAAATCTCCACAGAGTTTGGAAACAAAGGGTACAGAGATTTATCCCATTTTACTCTCTATATATATATTTCTGTAAGGTGCTTTAAATCCTTTTTAACTCTGTGTAAATAAATGAAGACAAGATCAGGAATGTGGCATTATTACATTCAGATGCAAGCCATGGTGATTCATATATAAATGATGGTATGAGCCTACCAGACACTTTCACTAGGAATAACAATTTTCCTAAAAATCTCATTAGTTCGTATGCTATGCTGCATATATATCTGATTAGGCTTTCTTAAATTTTATTTCTCTCCATTGCTAATGTCCCTACCATAGTTGAGACCTACTAAGCATCACATATGTGAGTTATAGTCTCTACCATCCCTAGAATGCAAGATCTAAGAGAGCAAGTTATCTGTTTGTTCACTAATATGAAGATACAAGAATAATGCCTGGATCACAATTGGGAGTCTAAATACGTTCCTGTGAAAGGAAATAAATGAAACAAGAAGGAATGAAAGAATATATCAATGAATAATAAATAGAATGATCTCCTTACCTTTTGTCTTGCAACTTCACAACTTATTCTGTACCAAAAGAGTCTCTTCAATGCATTCACACCACACATCGTTTTTCTTTAATTCTCTTTACCATTTTATTTCTCTTTATAAGAATGTCCTCCCAAAATCTTCTACCTGGAAAAATTTAATCCAACATACAAGATGAAAACTGGAAGTCCAAATAAACCACAGTACCTTTTTATGTAATAGCCCTTAAGGACAGTTTTCTCCTGCCAAGTTTTACTTGAACTTATAATTGTTTCTCCAGATAATTCCAGATAATAATTTAATTGCTTGTACTATAGACTATTTGCTTATTAAAAATAAATTATGTTAAAAATCAAGAAAAAAAATATTTTTTTTATTTAGCACCGAAAAGCCCACATTAAGAAATGAACATATAAAAATCATTAGCTTATGTGGTCATACAGATGATACTTTTAAATAGAAAAAGATAAAAAAGAGAAAAGAGGGAGAAAAGGATACAAAATATAGTTTTGTTTATGTTTTTATTTTCATTTAGTGAGAATTGTTGAATTTATTTCAGCTTGTATATAAACAAATAAACAACAATTCACTGAATGGAAATTGAATGAATTGTTAAAATATAAACATCTCATCACAACTAGGTACATTAATTCCTAAAACTTCTCTAAAAAAATAAAGTAGCTTGCCACTATGATTTACAAATTATGCGTTCTGTATTAGACATTTTTTCAATAACAGGAAGCATGTGAAATGAAAAAGTACTTATATTTTTAGTTTCCCTCCACTCAACAACTTTTTTATCTTCTGTGAAAATATCTAATACCCGTAATTGCCTTTGTGTTTATAAGACTGTTTGTTGCTCATCCATGATTAGATGGATGGATGGATGGATATGAATTGCTTACCATAATTCTACAACAGATTCTATTATCTCAAAATTTACTTTTATAATTTATGCATTATTTGGCCGAATTCGTGATCATTTTATTTTCCAAAAATTCATTTTTTCTTGTTATTTAATTTTGTCTTCAATTTGAGAATATCTTTTCACTGCTTTTACCCATAATATCTAGACAGTATATAATCTGTGGATCATGCTCTTCTCATTTGGAATTTTGTAAATATTTTTCACTACCTTCATATACTACATTCATATGCAGAATCTGAAACCCAGTTCATACAAAAACAGTTAAGGTGGCAAAAAATTATCAACAAACTGGATAAAGTGATGATGCGTGTACAGGATATGTAGATTTTAAAATAACCATAAAACACAAAAACTAGGGAGTCCTGGGTATTTACCCCAAAGATACAGATGTCGTGAAAAGAAGGGCCATCTGTACCCCAATGTTTATAGCAGCAATGGCCACAGTCGCCAAACTATGGAAAGAACCAAGATGCCCTTCAACGGATGAATGGATAAGGAAGATGTGGTCCATATACACTATGGAGTATTATGCCTCCATCAGAAAGGACGAATATCCAACTTTTGTAGCAACATGGACGTGACTGGAAGAGATTATGCTGAGTGAAATCAGTCAAGCAGAGAGAGTCAATTATCATATGGTTTCACTCATTTGTGGAGCATAACCAATAGCATGGAGGACAAGGGGCGTTAGAGAGTAGTAGGGAATTTGGGTAAATTGGAAGGGGAGGTGAACCATGAGAGACTATGGACTCTGAAAAACAGTCTGAGGGGTTTGAAGTGGCGGGGGGGTGGGAGGTTGGGGTACCAGGTGGTGGGTATTATAGAGGGCACAGCTTGCATGGAGCACTGGGTGTGGTGAAAAAATAATGAATACTGTTTTTCTGAAAATAAATAAATTGGGAAAAAAAAAAAAAACTAGGGAGCTTATTTTTTCTTTACTCAGTAACTTCTAGGTGTGTGAATATTATAAGCAAATTATGGATATTTGGTACTCAAAAGGATCTTATAAAGAAGACAGAGAGGACAACTTCAAATTTTCCCTCTTTTTTTTTTTTCCAGAAGTTACATATATTTTATTCAGAAAATACATCTGTTACTCTAAATGTTTCCTAGTTGTATATAACAATCTGGTCAGGTCATTTAATATGGACTCACTGAAAAATAAAATAAAATAAAACCCTAAATACACAAATGATAATAGTTTTCAATCTACATGAAAGCACCAAACTACTGGTATTTCTGCCAAGTATTCTTTATTGGAAAGGATTAAGAATCCACTTTTGACTTCAGTGAGGAAAAGGATAATGATTTATTGGTCATATTTGTCACTGGTACAAGATAAGGAGTCCGATGTAGTATATTTACTGACTCAGTGCCAGAAAGTAATAAGCTTGAATCAAACATGTTCATCCAAAGATATCACATAATAGAATTTTGTCCTAGCATCATTTTTTGTCCAACTATTTTTTTCTAAATTTAAGACTAGTAGTAAATTATTATGCTGCAGTTACATTACCAATAAAGGCAGTACAGCTAGGGAAGTATTTACTATAAAACATGAAACAAGAATTGATTTGGTTAACCACCAAGTAAATTTGTACTTATCAACATCTGACTCCCCAGATTATTCTTTCACCCTGTTAGTCAAATAATTTTATTGTTTCTTTTATTAACTCTAGTTTTCTAGATATTCTTTTCTTTTTTTAATCTTTTTAAAGATTTTATTTATTTATTTGACAGAGATCATAAGTAGGCAGAGAGGCAGGCAGAGAGAGAGAGAGAGGAGGAAGCAGGCTCCCTGCTGAGCACAGAGCCCGATGTGGGGCTTGATCCCAGGACCCTGGGATCATGACCCAAGTCGAAGGCAGAGGCTTTAACCCACTGAGTCACCCAGGTGCCCCTAGATATTCTTTTCTTGAGAAAGAACAATTTGTTGGATTTTGAGACAATACAGTGATGCGATTCCATTAATTTTTCACAGCTTGAAGGGGGTAAAGTATAAAAGTATCAGTATAAAAGTATAAGTATGGCAAAAAAAACAAAACAAAACAACAACAACAACAAAAAACCTGGTGTGGCAAGACTTCTTCCCAAAGTTTTGGTTGAAAAGTGAATAGCTTATTAACAAGGATGTAGCATGCAAAAGAACTGCCAAGAAGTCTTATTAACCTGGGTGTACAACTAAATAAACTGGATAAAACTTAAGAACTGTAAGAAAAACTCAGAAAAGTAGATATTTTGCCATGATTATTTTCATTCATTATTTTTTTGAATTGTTGAATATGTAATTATCTTCTTGCATATTAAAATCAAATTCTTGGGGCACCTGGGCAGCTCAGTGGGTTAAGCCTCTGCCTTGGGCTCAGGTCATGATTTCAGGGTCCCACATCCGGCTCTCTACTCAGTGGAGAGCCTGCATCCCCCCTCCCCCACCTGACTCTGCATACTTGTGATCTCTCTCTGTAAAATAAAGAAATAAAATCTTAAAAAAAACCCAGAATTCTAAATGATCAAAATTAAGATGATGATATGTTTGTCAGATAGATCTATCCAAATTTACAATATTCAACATCTATTTGTTTAAAGCAGCTTAGGAAAAAAAGGCAGGCTAATTTTTACCCATTTTTAGGTAGAGTGAATCAGTTTGCCCAATTTCTTGTCAGTGATTTTGAAATACAAATAGAAATGGGTAAATTTTCCATATAAGGCAACATCATTGAATCAGTGGACTATTATACAATATAGCACTAATGAAGTCAGATTATTTCATTTTAATTTTAAGATTCTATCACTAATTGTATGATCTCTGCTAACAGTTTAATTTCTTTGGGGTCACATTTTTTCGAATGACTTCTCTCCTAGTGTTATTGTAAAGATTTGAAAAATGCAACGGAGGTGAAGACACACAATAAATTGCAAAGCACTTACCAGTATAAAAAATCATTATAAATATTCCATTTCAGTTAAAATTGTGTGCTAAGGAATGACAAAAATAAATGGAATATTTTGATATAACTGAAGCTAAGTGGAAATTTCAAATATTTCTCTTATTTGGAGGAGCTTCCCTGAAGACTAAATAAAACACAATTTATTCACTCTGATCTGTCAATGGAATCAAGAATACTAACCAAATCAAAATTAGTTCCATAAGCAAAGTATAATTTTCTTTATTTTTCCTCATAGAAAATGAGTAAGTTCTACAATTAGCAGAATAACTTATATGAAAGAAAATCATTGTGGCTTTGTATCCTAATTATTTAAATAATAAACGTTTTTCCTTCCAAATTGTTCTTTTTTAAAAGATGAAAAATAAAACAACAAAAATCAGCTAATATTAAAAATAAAACAAAATTCAGCTTGTATTTATATACATAGATATAAATTTTGAATAAAGTGGTATTATTTGCTGTAAAATGATAAAATGAAGTGGATAGAAAGGGAATGGAGACAGGATGGCCAGGTAGGAGCTTCTGTCTAACAAAAGTTTGAACAGAAGTAGGAATAAGTAAATTCATTATGTTGTTATAATAACTACCATTGCTTTAGTGTTAAGCAGTGATTGAGCACATGTATATGCAAAATATATTATTATTTTTTAGTATTTTCTAAAATTCAGAAAGGTGGAGATGAAAAGTAGAAAGGTATCCCCATTTAAAAAAATAAACAAACCAAGCGTTAGAAAGATTTGAGGATTTTCTGAAGACCACATAAGGCAGACCTGGGATTTTCACCCACTTTTCCTTGACTTCAAAACTACATTCTTACCATTATTCTCTGCTGCTTTCTCAATTAATGACAGATTTCTCAATGCAAAAGGAACAATAAGAAATTTCAGAAGATGAAAAGCAGAATATGGTAATGGATTAGGCGGAGGGAATCAAATATTTAAAGTTAAATGGACTTTAAGTCTCTCATGTTGGCCTAGAAAGAATGGCTGGAATATGGTAGAAGTAGACTTGAAACAGATCTGTATCCACAGGACTCCAGTGACAATACTTTCTGTAATATCTTGCTCACAGCAATCAATGGATGTTACTAACATTCTATATTTTCTTCCTCTAGAGATGCAGATTTATGTGTTAAATCATCTATTTTCCCAAATACTCTGAGATACATGTTACCAAATATTTTGGCACTATTTAACAATTGCCATTTTTCTGGAGTTTATACTCTATAATTGCCACCCATTAGATGCCAGCTGCCCTAGAAGTGTGAGACCTCAGACAAGGCTGATGTGGCTCTCTTTAGCTTAGGGAAAATCAGTATTGGGAGTCTTCTTAAATAAAATATATTAGCTCAGTCTCTGTCTCTCCTAGTTGTAACAGAAAGTATTCAGTTGGGGAGCCAGAAATAACTACAGATTAACAAATGGTGGTAACTACACTTTTTTATTTGAACTATCTTTGGACCTGGGGCTACTTACTGTAAATACCTACATAAGACCCCTTCTTACGCTCTTACTATCTATTTCTTTGTTCACCATTCTGCTTAAAATTTACCTAACCACAGCTTTGGAACTTTTCTTACCATGAATGATATTGTTCCTTTAAATAAATCACACATTTTTCTTTATCTACAGACATATTAAAAATCTAAAGAACTTACTGGAATTATTTTAGTAATTTTAGTAACAAGACCCAGACTTGAAAATCAATTCTTTCCATGTCAAGTTACTAAGGGTAAATTTTTTCATAAAGTTTATGCTTTTAGCTTACCCTCATACTCACAGTATAATTTCTCTTCCATAACATTCAGCAAAGAAAAAATACTCAACTAAAAAAGAAATAATTTTGATATGACATAAATTTAAATTTTATTTTGAAAAAAAAATCTATCCTTAAAGTAAGAAAGCAATTTATAAGACTATAAATTATTTTTCAAGAGGAGTATTGATTAATATAGATTCATCTTACTTCAAGAGAGGTGGAAATATACAAGGACTGAAAATATCTGAGGTGAATATATTTTAAAAAAAAGATTTTGAGGCTTGAAATATGGAAAAGATTTAGAGAGAGGTAAGGAATACCATGCAATGTATTTTAGTTGGTAAGTCCCTGGGAAAAGGGTTAGTATTATGACTAAGCCCCCAGTGTGAAGAAACAGAAAAGTCATATAGGTTTGGAGGAAGGGAAAATACCAGATTATTAGGGGATCATTATTATAGCTCATCATGAGTTCATAACTGGTTTTTAATAAGTATTTTTATAGGAAAATTAGAGAAGTGATAGCAAAAAGAAAGGGGTGATAAATATATTTCAAAGATAAAAGAATTCTCAAACAAAATAATCAGTGAGAGACTAAATGTAGTTTTGGCAGGCAGCATGGTGGGGTGGTCAAAACTTAAATTCAGGGGCCACGATGAACAACATGGACTTGAGACCTAGATAGCCTGCCTTTAAATTCCACTTTAGATATTGGGCATGCTGCTTAATCTTTTGGACACGGGCTCATCTGTTGTTTGGAAATATTGATAGAACTACCTCTTAGATATGTTAAATTAAAGGTTAAATAATTCTAGAAGACTAAGAACAGTGCCTGCCAAATTATAAGCTATTTAGAATTACATATAAAACATAAACAAAGAAATAATAAATAGATAGGTGGATAGTACTAGAGATGATTTATAAGTTTTGAGGCTGGAATTTTGATTAGTTACCAAATTGTGTTGTTATAGAAGATAGAGTGATAGATTGCAAAAAGGACTCCAAATTCTCCCCTTTCTATGACCCCTTGATTCTGAGATGACCATACAATGTATTTTGAGCAATCTGATTCTGACAAATATGAGGAGCAGAGATCTCAGAAGTTCATGTGCACTGGTACTTGCTCTTGTGCTGCTCTTACAACTCTAGAACCACCAGATGAAGAAACCTGAGTTATTCTTCTAAATAAAACAAAAGAAACTAAACAGGGTAGAACAAAAGCCACTTGGCTGACAGTTTGCAACCCAACAGCCACGTGATTAAGGCTCTCTGAGACCACCAGCCATTAGCCAGTGACCCAGCTAACCAAAACGTATGAGACAGCCAAGAAGATATTATAGAGTGTGCCCAGACCCGAACTCCCTACTCTTAAAATTCTCCAAAGAATATGAGCTAGGCCACTGAGTTTTGTGGCAATTTGTTATGTAAAAAGCTAACTAATAGAAGAATTCTTAGCCAGAAATGGGATAATGCCATAACAAAAACCTAAAATATATAGCATTGACTTTGTGACTGGATGGCTGCCAAAAGCAAGGAAAATGGTGGGAAGGTATGAGTGAAGGTGTGAAACAGGAGATCCAACAACAGGTTGATAGGAATGCAAGCCCAGGATGAGAGTGAAAGGTCTGTTGAATAGAGGCAAAATAGAGTAGGAAGTCAGAGGGCTCATGGAGGGCTGTTTCCTAGAAAAAATAAATAGAACTGATAAGTTATCAAAATTGCTTTCATCACATGTTGAAACAGGAGATGTATTTTTGGAGCTTTTGGAGAGTGTTGGAAAAATATTCATATGTGAAATAATAATGAACAAACATAAAAAAGATGTATTAAATTAAAATAAAAAGGTGATTTGAGAAGTGATAAGCTGATAGTTCAGTACTTGGCTCAACCATAAACAATATTTACAAACATAGTAATTAAAATATTAAATACAAATTTAGTACAATTTGAGAGATAATTACATTGGCAGGATGAAAGAGTCTACATATGAGTAGACTTGTATTCTTATTTACCATCAGAGAGTCAATAGACAATGACAAAATTGATAAATGTAAATATAAGAGCTCATAATAAGTTATAATAGCCTGGCATTTAATATGAAAGTGTAGAAATAAATAACAGGTGAAACAACTAAAATACTGTTTCCTTTTAAAAATGAGTTAGGGTGAGAGAGCTTTGGGAACTTTTAAACATTATTACCTTTTAAAAATATTTGTGTATATTTATTAAATAAATGAAATAATTGTAATTGACTTATGGTTATGACACATTCTGTGAACTAAACTGTACCCCTTCATCCCCACCAAATTCATATGTTGATGCCTTAACCCCTAATGTGATAGTATTTGGAGGTAGGGCCTTTAGGAAGAAATTGGGTTTAGATGAGTTCAGGAGGGTGGGACCCTCATGATTAGTTTACTGCCCCTATAAGAGACACCACAGAGCTTTCTATCTTTCCCTGTCTTGTAAAGAAAGTGGTAGAACCAGGGTTATGTCAGAAGAAATAGTCAAAATGCAATGTCGTCTGGACAAAGCATTGGCTAAACCAGCAGGAATTTTGAGGATAAAAAATAACCATTAGTGTTCAGTCTGAAGCCAAAATTATCCGATCTCTACCCCGTGTTTGTTAGTCACTGGAAGCAAGCTGCTTTGGGAAGGTTATAACATTAGGTTTGCTGATTCTAGGAAGGTAAGGTAGCCACTGACAGCTGACAAATAGGAGATATGGTGAGAGCATGAGGGCATGATTGGTGAACAAGTCCTTCATTGAAGAAGATCTGGGAAGTGTATCTCCTTTTCTTTCATAGTTCAGATTGTATGGAGTTTAGGTCTACTTCTTCATAAACATAGAGCAAACAGTTCCTCCTATAGACATGTATTCTTCAAGGAAGTTTTAGAAATAGGAGTTTAATCTGAAGAACCAAAGTTCCTACTACCCCTGTCTGGGATCCTCAATTGAAACTCATTATATTCCTACTCCACTATCTATTCTAGGTTTCTTCCTAGTAGCTTAACTGGTAGTGTAACCCAGATAGGCATCTTGGAGAGGTCTGATCTCCTCCTGATCACAATGTCTTTTTCAAGATGGAGTGGCTGTACCCATCCACTTATAGCACAATTGAATAAGGAGGTACAAAGAGTTACCCAAGTGGATCATCTGTGTTGCACACATATTCCTCTTTGGTACCTTTTTCCTCCTGATGATTATGGTTAATACCATTGCCAAGAAAGTGACTCCCTTTGTTGACTGCTGATCCATGAACAGCAAGGAGCTCAAAGTACCCGGGCAGCAGCAACAATTTATGATTGAATGATATTCCTGTTGTATCTCCTGGAATAAGAATTTCAACATTGTGGAACTCAAAATGGGTCAGTGGGAGTGAGAAGTGTGATTGTTCCTCCTTACACTGTTCCCAGATCATGTAGTCTTGTTGGACACAGAGCCACTTAGACTTTTGAATCAATACTTAAACTATATCTTACAGGGTGATACCATATCCTCAGAAACTAGTACTTCCAATTTGGCTCTTTAGTTGTGTCCTTACAAACTTTACCAACATTTTATTAAGTCTCAAAAAAAAAAAAAAATTGGTGCAATGGGTGATCTAACCACTGGACCCTAAGGTCATGGGCCTATGTTGCATTTCCTTTTATTGAGGAGTAGATCACCTAGTCCTTAGCAACATTATGTGGGATCTCGTGTCTCATGCTGATAGATCAAATCCTTAATAAAACATTAGATAGAGGTGCTGATTGAGGCCCTGATATCAGGAAAAGCAAACCTGTGTATGGAAAATGTGTCTGTTCCTGTGGAAAAGATCCACTGGTCCTTCCAGGATGTTAGAGGTCCAAAATAACCAACATGCTGATAAATGGCTGCATGGTCCCCTTAAGAAAGAGTGCGTTATCGAGAGCTCAATATAATTCTCTATTGCTAGCAAGTGTGAAATTCTGTGGTGACACCAGCTAGAGCTGTTTAGGTTCGCGTTCCACCTCTGTTTCTGCCACCATGACCATATCATTTATGTGCCCATTATGCCCCAGTGGTGGACAAAGATAAAAACTGGCTGACACCAACTGTCTGGGTCATTGGCTACATGCTGTTGTTTAGTTCCTGTCCTTTAGTAGATGCTCTCTGGGAGGTGGGTAAATATCTTTACAGTTCTTGTTTAACTTCATGGGTAGATCCATAAACCACTACTTTAGATCTCCTTGTGCTTACTTTCCAATCATTTGGGTCTCTGACCAGCCAGCCAAACCACTTTGCCACTGCTCAGAAATATCTATATATTTTAATTTTAGACTTCTTATTTCTCAAAAAAAAAAAAAAGTGAATTGGTGTACTACTTGAAACTCTGATTATTCAGAGAATTTCCCCTCAGAACTATGTAAAATGGTACTCATTTGTGAAATGGGCATACATTATTGATGTAAACCTGTATACTGAGTAGACTGAGATGAAACCAAGATTGAGCATTTCTGTCCTCTATCATCTGGTCATAGGTCTTTTTCATCTGTGCACAGGCCTGAATGGATAGAAGGATGCTGATATAACAGTGTGTTTAGGCTAGCTGCTTACACAGCTTGCTCAAGACCCCTGATCCAGCTACTACTTGATTCTAGATAACACTACTTCTGTTATACGATGGATTGTATGTGGACCTGTTCAAGCTTTCATCTCTGCCAGTCTGACAGGACCCCACTCATGAAAGACAATTCTCACACGGTTACCTGGTATCCCAGAATTAAAGGCTTTTTCTCTTTCAGGACTTGGTAGCACAAAGGTATTGTTTTTCAAAAGATCTATGATTTTCCACTACAGATGGCATGGTCTTCCCCAAAAGTCAGGCATTAGGAGTCTCCCACTGGAGGCTGGCACAAGCTCTACACAGCATCTTTTCTCATGATTAATACTTCAAAAGTCTTAGGGTCTGCAGAATTATATGGCTGAAGCTGCAAAGCAGCTTGGACCATATTTTAGACCTTCTGTAACACTTCCCCCAGTCCTGCAGGATTTTTGTGTCACCCAGCGTATCAGGCAGATAAGCTTCCCTATATATAGAACATACTGGTTCCAAAAAACTGATGAAGCACACCTGGTGTTGTGTTTTGTTCTTTGGTTTAGAAACGGCATGATGCAATAATTTACATTTTACTGTGAAGGATATGTCTTTGCATTCTCAAGATCACCAGACATATAAATTTTTATGGATGTGACAGTCTCTTGAATCTTCACCAAGTTTATTTCTTGCCCTTAAGAATGCATGGGTCTGGGCACCTGGGTAGCTCAGTGGTTTTCAGCTCAGGTCATGATTTCAGGGTCCTGGGATAGAGCCCCGCATGGGGGGGGGTTCTCTGCTCAGAAGGGAGCCTGCTTCCCCCCCGCCGCCTTTCTGCCTATTTCTGATCTCTTTCTGTGTTAAATAAATAAACTCTTTTAAAAAAAAAAAAAAGAATGCATGGGTCTTACCAAGTTCTCTGGGCTACTCATCACCTCTTTTTCATATAACTTAACTGTGATAATCATATCAACTTAATTTATACAATGAATCAATGTGATATTCTGAGACTGTCCAGTTAGTCCAGATTTCTTTAGACTATATTATGAAAGAGGGTGGGAGGATTTACATAAACCTGAAGCAAAATTTCAGTGTATACTGTTGTCCTTCTTTGGTTATTGACAACTACCAAGACAATTGTGATTAGGATGGAAAAGAACACATTCATCAAATCGGTGGTTGCATATTGGGTATCTGAGACCTTACTAAACTTCTCTACAAAACATACCACATCTGTCACAATGACTGTGACTGGGGGCCCTATTAGATGAGTTTGAGATAGTCTATAGCCAGTTGCCAGTATCCGTCTGGTTCTATAGGAGTCAGAAGGTGAATTAAATGAAAGCATCATGAGTCCACTATTCCTACATAAATCCTTAATGATGGCATTTACCTCCACCACTCATTGCAGAATATGATATTGTCTTGGGTTTATTTAACATTGATGGCTTCCACTTGGCCTTACCAAATGTGATTGTTAATTAGGAACAAAAATTAGGAATAAAAGTTAATGAGATAGAAAACAAACATCAGATTAAATCACAGAGACAAAAGTTGGTTGGATAACCCTTAGAAAATGTTAAAAAAAAATGCAATGTCAATATGGGAATGAAAAAGGAACACCACTATGAAGACTACAGATATTGAACTCATATTGAGTTCAATCCCTCTTTACCTAGCAAAATTGAAAGGTTAAAGGAAATGAACAAATTCCTTATAAAATATTACTCCCTCAAATTGACTCAGGAAAAAATATAAAATTTGAATAGTCCTGTGTCCCTTAAACAGATATAATCAATAACTTAAAAGTCCCACAGAAAAAACTCCAGCTAGTCTCACCAGAAGATTCTTCTAAATATTTGGAAGGAATAATATCAAACTTATATTATCTTCCAGAAAATGTAAAATGGGTTTTGATCCATAAACAGTTATAAGATAGATTAATCTTCATTCCAAACCTGATAAGGCCATTAAAATAAAGGCAAAATTCAGGTCTTAACAAAAATAATATGAAGAATGATGAAACAAAGATGCAAAAAAAAAATAAAGATGCAAAAAATAAAATATTAGCAAATAAAATATAGCAGTATGTTAAGATAAAATATCACAATATCTTTTTTTTTAAGATTTTATTTATTTATTTGACAGAGAGAGGGAGATCCCAAGTAGGCAGAGAGGCAGGCAGAGAGGGGGTGGGAAGCAGACTCCCTGCCAAGCAGAGAGCCTGATGCGGGGCTCAATCCCAGGACCCTGAGATCATGACCTGAGCCAAAGGCAAGGGTTTAACCCACTGAGCCACTCAGGTGCCCCAATCACAATATCTCATATTACCATGAAGAGTAAATTGGTTTGATCTATGAAAATTAACCAACAATGCAAAAAAGCTAAGACAATTTCCTTATTTGATAAAGGTCATCTACAAGAAAAATATAGAATACATACTTTAATGGTGAAGTGATGACAGAGCCTCTCCTTGCATCTTTAGAAATGAAAAAGGATAACAATTATTAACAGTTTTATTATCACTATACTAGTGGGACCTTGCTCATGCATTAAGGAGAGCTAAAATAAATAGCATAATGATTGGATAAAAAGAAATTTTAAAAATTATTATTTGGACACTATATGATTATTTAAGAAAAAAATTCAAAATAATCTTCGACATACTGTTAGAAAAAACAGCTGAACTTCAGAATTTAATTATATACAAGACCAACATCTAAATACCAATTTTATTTCTACATGTGAGCAACAAACAGAATATTCAATAAATAATATGCACCAAATATCCAGAGATTAATCTAACAGATATCAGAAACCTAAGAGTTAATGTGACAGCAGATTTCCAGACCTCTATTAATCTATATCCACAATAGAATTAAGTTGTTATATCCTTTTAAATTCATATATATTTTCAATGCAAAACCAATTAAAATGTGAGTATTGTTTTTCATCAGTGAAATAACTGCAAAATTTATATGGAATAGCAAATGCCAAAAAATATTCTTGTCTTAGAGGACAGTAACAAATTTAGAGAATTTGTTGTATCAACTATCATGACTTCTTACATTGGAATGTAAGAAAAACAGTAAAGTAGCAATTTAAGGAAAATAGAATGCTATAACAAAATAAGCCTACAACAAGAAATCCTCTATATATTGTAACTAGATTTATAATACATCTAATACTTCAAATATAGTGACAAAATAATTGTCTTTCAAATTAATGGTGCTAGGTCAAGTTGATATCAATGTGGGAAAAAATAATGTTGACCTTTAACTCTCCAACTATATGAATACCAATTTTACATAGATTAAGGAACTAAAGTTGAAATGTAAAATAGTAACTCTTCAAGAAGAAGACATAGAAAGATATTTTTGACTTAGGCATTGGCAAAGTTTTCTTAATATTAAAATTGCAAGTTACCAATACACCTCCACCAGAAAGACTAACATTAGAAAAAATAATAACAAGTGGGTTAATGTAGAGCAACTGAAACTCTCATACTCTGCTGGTGGGTATGCAAAACGCAACACTTTGGAAAACTGGTTATGGAATTTTTTTAAGGTTTTATTTATTTTAGAGGAGGTGAGGAGGGGCAGAGAGAGTGGGAGAGAGAGAATCTTCAAAAAGATCTCACTGAATGTGGGGCCCCACTCAGGGCTCAGTCTCAGGACCCTGAGGTCATGCCCTGAGTCAAAATCAAGAGTCAGACACTTAACCAACTGAGCCACCCTTGTGCCCCTGGTTACCAATATTAAAGCTAAACATGTATGTAATATTTGTCCTATGAATTCTTCTTCTGTGTATTCATATAATAGAAATGATTATATCTGAGCCTCCAAAGACATGGACAAGTGTGTTCCTAACAACAGTATTTATAATAGCTCTAAATTTTATTCTACCCATGTCCATCACCTGAGGAAAAAACAAAGCAATTGTAGTATATTTACAAAATGGAATGCTATATGGCCATGAAAATGAATGAACTATTGTTTTGCAACAACAACAAATACTTTGCAAGAAGATCACATACACGCTTAGTGAAAAGATATCAGGCACAAGACAGTATATGCTCAATTTGATTTATAAATATCAATAACAGACCAACTTAACTTATTACATTAGAAAGCAGAACAGTGGTTACTTCCAGTAGAAATGGCTTTGATGGTACAAAGACACAAGGAAGGATTCCTGAGTCTATGTATTATCCTATTTTTGTAGTCTTGATGGTGGTTAATGTGAAAGTAGTAACTTTGTAGAAAGTTATCAGACTGCACACTTATAGATTTTACACTTTTTTCCATGATTGTTGCCCTTAAAATAAACAACTTAAGGGGAGCCTGCCTTTGGCTCAGGTCATGGTCTCAGTGTCCTGGGATCGAGTGCCACATCGGGCTCTCTGCTCAGCAGGGAGCCTACTTCCCCCTTTCTCTCTGCCTGCCTCTCTGCCTACTTGTGATCTCTCTCTCTCTCTCTGTCAAATAAATAAATAAAATATTTTTTTAAAAAATAAAAAATAAATAAACAACTTTTAAAAATCTAACATAAAAAGAATTTAGGGCTAGAATTATTAGACCTAAAAAATCAATGCTAGCTCAATAAATAAAACCCTAATGTAGTATCTGCTTAATTGACGAAGTCTTTGGAGAAGGAATCACTAATAATCTTGATCTCATTCTTTGACCTTGATCTGACTATGCTTTTATAGGGATGGTCATTGTATTCTTAAGGTGTTTCTCCTCTGTCCTTCTTCTTCCTCATTCTTTCACATTAACACGTGAGGTGCCATAAGTTACTTATGGTATACTCTTCAAATGTAATAATTATAAAATAATACTCAAAAAACTCAAACGTAATTTCACTCATTTTTCATTATCTTTCATGTCAACTTGTTTTCTCAGCACTAAGATCCCCTTTAGTCTAGAATTGGTAGCAAGGTGGTGAGATCTTAATATCTGATTTGAGGTCAGGGTAAAGAAAAAAGTCAGTCATTCAGAATCTTGGGATTAGGACACATACTACTGATGAACAGAAATCAATCTGTGAGGATTTAGAACCCAATCATAGCTACTAATCAAATGGGATTTACAGTTTTTTTTTAAGCTATGGCCACTGAGTATATGTTTTCTTCATAATTTCAATATGTCAAGGAGTGGCTGGATAAAGAATTATTCAATTATCTCCTAGTCTACCAATAAAAATGTCATCTAATAGTGTCACAAACCAAAAGGACACAATATATCCATATTGCAACGGTGAAATATGACACTTGGATTCTTGGATTGAAGTAAAATAGAGAAGGTCTATGAGTGAGAAGCAAGAGTGTCCTAAACTAGTATAGCTATCGTTCCTACTAAGTTTTCTTGTGACAAATAATATTCAACTATTCTAATTATTAGTCAAGATTAGGCTATAAGCTGGGTCTTATAGTAACTGAACACCTAAAAGGTTGTTCTTTAATTCCCTGTAGACACAGCTATGAAATCATGAATACCAAAGGCTCAAACCTCATCTCCAACAATATAATGCTTTTTAGTAATTTTATGCTTGTGCTACTTAGATAAACAAAAGTTAACACCACAGGGAAACAGAAAAAGTCCTTTCCAGGCACTAGAATTCACCAGAGGTTAAAAGCAAAGAGGTCAGCATCATATAGCATTGAAGAATAAATCCAGGTCAAAAATTACACAGCTCTATGGAACCGTTTTACGTTACTCCAGCACTACTATAAATTGACGTTTACTCTTTGACCATTTTCCTGCTTCTTCCCAGTGGCCTGCTGTTTGAACATCATGATAGCAGTAAGCAAGCATAGAATGAGAAGCTAAGTTCAACTCTGGAGAGAAAAAAAAAAATAAAATAACTGGTGTGAGGATTGTGGGCATGTACAATTCAGGTAGAAGGAAAATTAATGTAAGTTTTGTCTGCTGTAAGTGTTCATCTTCCTCACTCAGAGTTGAATTTTGTTGTGTTCGAATGTCATTATGTAAGGTCCAATGAGTCTGTCATTGTTTACAGTAATTCGGTCAAGAAGGATCCAAGTTTTCCATATTTCAGAGAGAAGAAAAACAGCACTCAAATAGCAAATCATACTAGAAAAATATTATGAGAAAAACAATATGACTAGACACAATACAATATGACTAGACTGTATACTCTTTAGAACAAAAATATTCTGATGCTTTAATGCTCTTTTCCTCCAGAATTCACGGGCCTGTCCTTTGACCAAAAGTCCAAATGTACCCTCAGGAGCATCAGTGTATACGGCTCCACTTGGAATTTTGTCCAGCGATGCAGTCACCTTTCACACAATGTGCAAGGCCTTCAGAGCATGGTGCCGGATACATAATGTTATTAGCAGCTTTAGAGGCATTAGCCTTTGGGACCTGTCGGCACTTCACCACATGGATCGCTGTGCTCCTTCTGACCCTATCTGCTCCTCTGCTCATCACCATAAAGTTCAACTTATTACTACATTTTCCTGTGTAAGCTCATTCAAATAGAAATAGCAGGTGAATAATTTGACCTCATAAATCCAAATATAATTCTGATTCACAAAGATATCATCACACCCTTCATTTCTCCTTATGTCTTTTGGCAATTGTTTAGAAAGGAGGCTCCTTGAAGATATAGGTTATTTTTTTAAAAATTTGAATAGTATCTGAGAACTTACAAATACAAGTAAATTAATAAAATCAATAAATTCAGTTAAAATACTGCTTTGTGTTAGCCACTGTCCATTAATATCCACTCAGATAGCCCACCCTTAACACAGTGAATAGGGTTTAGCGAGAAGGTTAACTAAGGAAAGGAGATTTCAGACTTGGGTGGCCAGAATCCTTAGAACTCTTCCTATATTTATCCAGAGGGATGTCCCAGCAGAAGACACTGGTGGCAGGAGATTCCCAGACTCTAGTGAGGTTTTAAGTTTATGTCTAACTTTCAGAAAGAAGCCAAGGATGAGGGCTGTTTTCCAGGGAAACCAACGAAGCATAGAGGGGTAGAACTTTCAGTCTCACCCCCTGATTTCCCAAGAGGAAAAAGAGACTAGAGATTGAATCAATCACCGGTGGCCAATAATTACATCATTCATAACTATGTAATGAAGTCTCCATAAAAAACAGAGAAGGTTCTGAGAGCTTCCAGGTGGAAGAACCAGCACGCTTCCATGTGGCACTGTGCCAGTTCCTAAGGACAGAAGTTTCTTTATTCGAGACATTGTCTTTTTTATCTGGCTGTTGATTCATATCCTTTAATATCTATAATAAATCAGTAATCTAGTGGGTAAACGATTTCTGAGTTCTGTGAGCTGCTCTAGCAAATTAATTGAACCCAGAGGGGGGTTTGTGGAAATTTTTGATTTATGACCTGTTGATCAGAAGTACAGATAACAACTTGGACATGCAGTTGGCATTCTGAGTTGGGAGAAGGTTATTGGATCCTCCAATTTGGAGGCAGTAGGTTGGAAGTGTTACCCCAAACTGGGCTCACCTCTTGGTGGGTGTTGAGCCAAAAGACACAGCCAAGCCAAAGAATAAGAAAAGGAAGGATTTTACTTGTGAGAAGTAAAGGAGAAAACCAGGGATATTTCCCGAGGTAGGGTCTCCCCAGCAGCAAAACTGGAGAAGTTTTAAACTGAGTGTGTATATACTTCGTCATGAAGGAGCTTGCACAATGGGGAATACAGCATGGAATTGGGGGGAAAGTCATCTTAAGATGACTAAGTCCAGGTCAAAGTCATGTGGACTTATAAGAGTTAGCATCATCAATTCTCTGGCTCCAGTTGGTCTGGTATCCATGTGCTCAAAAGGGTTTAGATTCTGCAAAGATAACTCAAGAGTGTGAGTGAGGCCATTCTTCATTTATGAATATGTTTATGCTAACTCCTGGCCTGATACTGACTCGTCTTACATTCTGTCACAAGATGGCCAGGGGCCAAAAAGACTTTCCTTATATCAAGAAAACAATGTCTGTCTGTATTTTTCCAGGGATTCCAAACTCTTTCTGCTTACGAAGCACCGGCAATAACCTGCACCTGAGATTGGCGGAATCTGATGCTTTAGCGCGGTATATTGTGTCAGAACTGAGGTGAATTGTAGGACATCCAACTGTCAACTGATACCCTAAGCATGCTTGGTGGTGTGGGGGGATCCCCCCCATCACACACACACATGGGAATTGGTGACCACACCACTAATAGTGACATGTTCCACCCTCTTGCTCTTTAGTTAGCCCTCCTACAATGATGGGAGGTAGTGTGTTATATGGTAAATAACAAAAATGGAGTTTAGAGCTTCTCTTAAAGTTCTGTCATTGTTTACATTTAGAAATCTGCTTACCAGCAATAAATGGTGGGCCATCTACAAGGTAGAAGTACAACATTTGTTCTGTTGAAAACTTGGCTTTTATGATGACCAGATAAGATAAAACGATTTGTGTGTAAGTTTATTATTTATTTTTATTTGCATAGAGTTGGCACACAATGTTGCATGAGCTTCAGGACTACAACATAGTGATCAACTTCTCTAAATATTTGCTATGCACAGGACAGGTATAGCTACTCTCTGTCACCAGACAGCACTATTGTAATATCATTGACTGTATTGCTTGTGCTATTTCTTTTATTCCTGTGACTTATTCATTCCATAACTACAAGCCTGTAACTCTCACCCTTCTTCACCCATCTTGCCCATCCTCCCCGCCCCCTTCCCTCTGGCAATTGTCAGTTTGTTCTCTGTATGTATGAGGTCTGATTCTGCCCTTTGTTTGTTTATATATTTGTTTTTCAGATTCCACATATAAGTGAAATGGTAAGGTCTTTGTCTTTCTCCGTTCGTCTTATTTTACTTAGCATAATATCGTCTAGGCTCTCCCATGTGACAAATGGCAAGATCTTATCCTTTTTACTGGCTGATATGTATAACTATATTTAAAATGTAAAAGTTGTGTCCAAATGTAATGAACTCTTATTCATATTATGCTTAATCAGTAATATCTTGGAATAGGAATTTGAATATAACAAAGATGTACAATTACAGGCCAAATAGTACAGGCATCATAAAATAAATTGATATGGATCACTTTAAAAAAAAAATCTTTTTTTTTTTTTTTTTTTTAAGAGAGAGGAGTTGGAGAGGCAGAGGAGAGACTGAATTCTGAGCAGGCTCCACACTCAGCATGGAAATGGATGTAGGACTTGATCTCACAACCCTGAGATCATGTCCTGAGCTGAAATCAATAGTCTGATGGTTAACTAACAGTCACACAGGACAGGCACCCCTTAAAAAACAAAACAAAACAAAAAAACAACTTAATAAAATAAGAAATCCCTAAAGATAAATTAATGTTAGTGTCAGTAATTAGTGTTCCTAAAGACAAGAATCAACTCTATATGACTTAAGTAAAACAGGTATTTTGATAAGAAATGGGAGAAATATTTGAGAGGCTGCAGAATTAAAGTCTGGGAATCCAATCTTGTGAACTATTGAAATTAAGAAAGTGCCTGAGAGCCAAGAAGCAGAGAACATGGGGAAAACAGCCATCTCTGGGAGGAATGACTAATCAGCTTACCTTACCTGGTTATTCCCGCCATTGTCACTACCTCCTCCCATGCAGTTCCCCACTGATAGGGACTCCATTGTCAGCTGGTCACATGCCTGGCCTGGGCTGTCTCAAGTGGTTAGTGGGAAAAGGACATGCCCCTCTGGCTTCTAAGGTGAAAGGTGGGCAGTAACAGTATGGGGCTAGAAAGTGCCCTTCCATCAAGATTACAGGCAGCAAAAGAAGGAAATTCCTTTTAAGGATAATTGGATAATATTAGAAAAAGGAAGATTAGAGCCAGGAAGCCCAAGGCTCATGAAAGTCCCCTTTAGACCATCACTATTTTCTCCAGCCTGCATGTGGGAATAAACTTTCTATTTAAGGGAAGTTGTAAGCTTGAAAGTCATTAATAAGAAATTTATGTCACTATTGTAGCTATAATGATGACTTGGAGGTTCATTTACTCTGTGTATGGTTCTTCCCCCCTCTAAGCTACAATAATTCATTATTAAGAATAAACTAAACATTTTCTCATCTTAAAGATGAATAGCTTGCCTACTGTTTATCAGCTAAAAGCAGGTTGTGGAAAATGTGCAAGAAACTTTAGAAATTTCTAAAGAATACTGTGTTAGTACCTGTATTCTACTTACTTACAGCAAATATTATCTAATGGTTTCAAAATCATTTGTACTATTTCCCCTTACTTTCTCTCATGAAAACATTATTAGCTTCTTGATATATTCAGGTGCAGTTTTTTTTTTTAACTTTTATTATTCCTTTAGACATTTAAGTAATCAGATTTCTAAAAATAAATATTGAACATATTTCCTTTTTCTGTTGGGTGGAGATGGAGTGAAAAACAACAATGGTCAATAACGGTTGAAAAAATCTTGTTATTTTCAAGATTTACTTATTAAATAAATAGAAGAACAAATAACAAGAAAAACTGTTGTTTTTCATTACACTAACACTGGTTTTTGTAGAAACCGTCTATTTTATAGAAAATACAGGTGTTGTCCAAATTTCTGATTAAGTAAAACGCTGGCAGTGACAGTGTGTCTGGGGGAAATGACTCAGGAACCTGAGATATCAGGGGTGTTAAAGTGGGTCTTTGAGAATTAAAATTTTGTGTGTCAATCCATGTCCAGACAGATAAGACACAGCGTGGTTTAGAAGTGTTTCAAAGCCCAAACATTACACATTTTCCAATTCAGCAATAATGAAAATGATTGATTTCATGAGATGACTGGTTTTCTCCAAACTGCAAGCCATTTCCCAATGAAAAAAAAGATCCAAAAATTCATTTGGAAGTTGTTAGTGCCATTTTGCAAACATTCTGAGAATTTGGAAAAAACAAGTCCCCCCTTCTTTGGCTTCCTGTTTTCAAATCTGTTCTTAGGGCTGCTTTTCAAATCTTTTAACAACCCAAAGAGTGTTTGGTTCTTCAAGTAATGTGCTTATGAAGTAAGGTTGCTATTTTTTTCTAATGGTGCCAGCAGATTCTTAGGTTGCTGAAGACAATTTATAATATGAAACATTAATGTGTTAATTAGAAAAGCATCTCATTCATACCATTTTTAGTCTGATCTTATAGAAAATTTCAACATGCTTTTAAAATATTTCAATGTTAAATACAGTAATTTCTTCATATATTACATATTGCATTGTAAGAAAAGTTTATCTGTTATTAGTTACAAGAATACTCATTTATCATGTTATTCTTCCATAAAAACTCATGGGGTAAAGATACTTTGTTCTGTGTTAGGAGAATAATTTTTGTGGACTGGGAAATAACTGCATTATTTGTCTGGAAAGCAAAATAAGAAATAATTGATGACATGTCACCATCTTAAGTAACAGCAAAGCAAAACACCGAATTAAAAGTAACCAGGAAACAATAAAAATATGCACAGAAATAATTACTTAAAAATATGCTACCTTCTTTAATGAGCAGAAAACTGGTATATGTAATAAGAAAAGCAGAGTTGGTAATAGCAAAATTATAAATTAAAGATAATTTTTAAAACTTGCCTCCACAAGTATTATGCTATATTTTTTATTTTTATTAGCCTGCTATTTTTTAAATTTTAATATGTTCTGTTTTATCATAGTAAATGGAAGTTCATTTTTAAAACTAAATGTGCCAGGGAAAATACCATAATAATTCTTTCATATGTTTTCTTTCTCTGAAAAGGACCTAGTTGTTCTCTAGAAACTGGCATTCTTCCACACCTCTTACCAGAACATATTTCAATTTTTCTAAAATGTTTGATTATTTGCTAATGTATCCAAGAGCTTAGGCAGAAGTTTCTGCATCATCTTATCTCCATCTGCTCTTGTTCTTGCCATGTTTGGCAAGATATTTTAAATACTAATTTTAACTAACAGAAAATCACTGATCCTTCACCATGCCATTGATATTTTGGAAAATCTAGCTTCAAAAGGAAACATTTTATTTCACATATTCAAAAGCCAACTTACTTTGCCTTCTAGTAATTTCTTGTCACTTTAGAAAAGGAGTTTGTTCTCAAAATATTTCTTTCAAGTCTTTTGTCTTCTTATTTTAGAAATCAAAATCTCACAAATTGTTTATGGTAATAGATCACTTTTTGGCTAGAAGCCAGCAGGGTTAAGATCTTTTCCCTGCTAAGGCATTAATACTTTTGCATAACGTTTGGGATTCGTGATTCTGAAGAAGTCTCTGTAAAGAAGTATATTCTATTTCCTCATCATGACTGAAGGTTAGCATCATTAAAGTAGGGGGAAAAAAGCAGCCAGACTCCAGCTTGACACTGGGTCAAGCATTGTAGCTTACTTTCTGGAACTCTTCCCATCTAAGCAATTTGTCTTTCTCTCACTACAAAGATTCAAAGATCACTATCTGGACTGAAAAAAAAAACCACTAGGGGCTGGAAATTTTGATTGTTCAAAAATAAAAATATTTTGCTTTGACTACTGAAAAAGTATGCCAGCTTTGAGTTCAAAAGTAAAAAAAAAAAAGAATGAAGGATTTTCTTACTTTCTAGTATTTTCTAATTCTAATGCTTTTAAATTTCCTAAAATGGTAGCCATTAGAACCTGAATTTATGGTGCTATTCTTCCTAGCAGCTTATAGGAAGACTGTCTTCATGCCAGGATCTAGTATTTCACCAAAGTTAGGATATCACTCTACACTTACGAAATATTCACATTTCATCTAAAAACTCATTATTTTAAATGTTATCTTATTAACATGTCATCTCTTTGAGGTAAATATAATTGCTTTGATGTTATCAGAAATTATTAGTCCCTAGTCATCATCAGAACACTTCCAAGAATTAGTTAGGCAGTCTCATGGGAGTATTAGTAAAAATACCAGTGCGTCATTATGAGAAACTAGTGGACGAAACATAAAACAAACAAACTTGCATTGGCTACACAAATAAGGTTTTAAAAATCTAGATGTTTCCTTAATTAAGATTATTACATACATATGATTTTTAAACAATTCTATTCTAAATTATGTCCTTATGCATATTATATAGCAGTAAGAATCGTTAGTGTGTGAAAGTATTTTCATAAAAGAAAATCAAGTAGGGGTGCCTGGGTGACTCAGCTAAGTGTCTGCCTTGGGCTCAGGTCATGATCCCAGGGACTTGAGATTGAGCCTCACATCAGGTTCCCTGCTCAGCAGAGAGCCTGCTTCTCCCTCTCCCTCTGCCTGATGATCTGCCTACTTGTGCTGTCAGTTAAATAAATAAATAAATATATATATATATATATATATATTTTTTTTTTTTTTTAATCAAGTACATCATTTTAGAAAGCAATCAGTTGAAGATGCTGAATTATTACAGGAGCTAAGAGTTGGTTCTTTACAAATGTAAATACTGAGTTGTATTCATACATTGAATACTCATTCGATTATACTATATTTAAAATTTAAAATAAAAAAAAAACAAAAGAATTGCCCTCTAATAGTTTAGTTTGGTGGGTACCCGGAGTTAACTAAACTACAAGGCGCCAAGTCTGTTCAAGACTTCTAATAACTGCAAATTTGGGATTTTCCCCAAAGGACCCTCAGGTTTGATAATTCACTAGAAAGACTCATAAAACTCATTGAAACCTATTATACTCATAGTTACATTTGTTACAGGAAAAGGATACAAATTAGAAGCAAACAAAGGAAAAGACAGGGTCTCAGAGAACCCCAATAAAGCTTCTGGTCACTTTCTTTCTGTGTAGACACAATGTTACTTTTTCCCCATCTACATTGTGAAACTATACATAGAGAGTGCTGCCAGCCAGGCAAGCTCACCTGAGCCCCGGTGACCAGTTTTATTGAGGCTTTATTTCATAGACATGATTGATTGAGTGATTACACCCTTGGCTGAACTCTCTCTAGTGCCCTCCCAACCACTTCCAGAGTCTGACTGATAACGTGTAGCCTCAGGAGCCAATCATGAATCGCCTTTTTAGCATAAACCATCAGGTATAGTTCCAGATGCCCACCATGAATAAAAAATACATTCTCATCTCGGGAAATATCAAGGATTTTTAGGTTAGCCGGGGACAAAGCCCAGATCTTTCTTTCAGCAAGGCCAAATTCCTTATTACACAATGAGGCAATAGTGTTCTTTACTTATACAACATGAATAGAGAATTATAGAACTCTGCCATTTGATTTTGACCTAAACAACACACTTTGCAAGAAAACAATCAATAAAACCACAATTTTAAAATAAATGAGTCACAGCTCTATGCACATTTATATTCTAATTAAAATATTAATTTAACTCAATATTAAAGGTCTTAAAATAACATAACTTGCCCATTTATGAAATAGATTATAAAGTATATTTTTCACTTTTCATTTATTTCATAGACTCAGAACTAAGAGTCTTGATTTGCCATTAAGAAAGGAGTATTTATTGATGTGATACTGAACCATCAAAACTCTCTTTATTTGATGGAAAGAAGGAAGAAAGATTGCTTTCAAAATCTATACACTCACAAACAACAAATAAGTGTGAAGAGGATACATAAATCTCACCAGCAGATTGGCAATCAGGCAATGCACACTGCTGTAAATATGAATTGTTTACAAGATCATATTTTCCATATGTATGACCTAATTTATTTGATTTTTTTTCAAATGGTTTAATTTACTGTGAGTTTACTTCAAACAATCCCAATATATTGGATCAGGTAGAACAAATTTACTCAAATAACATTTTGGCATGAATTTAATATGTCTCACTTTCAATATTTTGCATTATCTGAATGTTTCTATACTTCTTTTAGGGAAAGCAACATGCAAATTCTGTCTTGGATAAGAAACAAAAGTTTATTGATGATCCATGTGAGTTTTATATTAAATACTATGAACACTAACATTTGAAATGTGTCCATAGTAGATTAGAAATCCTTCTCAACCAGGTTTAATGTATTCTTGTCTAGATAATTGAACTACAGCTTTCAGAAGCTATAGCTCTTCTATCTCCATGTTAAGTCAAGATTGCATGTTCCTTCAAGTCAGGAATTTCATTTAATGATATGCACTCTTCATAGTAATAAAATCTGTATGAGTACACAGTGAACACAGTTTGTAAAGACGTGTCACAGAAAATTGTTCTTATACAAATATGTTGTTTTATACCTGACTTCTTCAGTGCATGTGATTGGAGTTAAGAAGAATGCAGAAGATTTGAACAGGGATGAAAGACTTGTAGATATGACAGAGAGTGATAGAGTTACAGAAGGGAAATCAATATTATTTATTGTGTATGAATTAAAATTTTTAATTGATATTAAACTTCACATGTAGCAGAACCAGAGATTAAATATTATATTTATTAATGTTTCTTTTTTTTTAGGATTTTATTTATTTATTTGACAGAGAGAAATCACAAGTAGATGGAGAGGCAGGCAGAGAGAGAGAGAGAGAAGCAGGCTCCCTGCCGAGCAGAGAGCCCGATGCAGGACTCGATCCCAGGACCCTGACTGAGATCATGACCTGAGCCAAAGGCAGCGGCTTAACCCACTGAGCCACCCAGGTGCCCCTATTTATTAATGTTTCGTAAAGAAAGAGAAAATAGAGAATAGAGAATTTGCTACAAATTTTCTCAAAATATTGATAAAAAAAAACCAACTTACCACTTAGAAATGAGGTAATTAAACTATATAAATGCCATTGTGTGAGTGGCATTTGAAAAGCTCAGTGGGTTAGGCATCTGGGTCTTGAACTGGCTCAGGTCGTGATATCAGGGTCATGGGATCAAGCTCCATGTCAGGTTCTGTGCTCAGCGTGGAGTCTGCTTTTCCCACTCTCTCTGATCCTCCCCCCGACCCGTGCTCTCTCTCTTTCTATCTCATAATACATAAACTCTTAAATAAGTAGGATCAACAACAAATCAAACCAACTCCACACATAAGAAGGGAAATCATCAAGATTAGAGCTGAGATCAATGAGGGAGAAACCAGAGATACAGTAGAACGTATCAATGAAACTAGAAGCTGGTTTTTTGAAAGAATCAATAAGACCGATAAGCCACTGGCTACACTAATCCAAAAGAAAAGAGAGAAAGCCCAAATTCATAAAATTATGAATGAAAAGGGAGCGATCACAACTAACACCAAGGAAGTAGAAACAATCATCAGAAGTTATTATGAACAGTTATATGCCAATAAGCTTACCAACCTAGATGAAATGGATGCATTCCTGGAAAAATATAAACTACCAAAATTGAACCAGGAAGAAATCGACAACCTGAATAGACCGATATCTAATAACGAGATTGAATCAGTGATCAAAAACCTCCCAAAAAACAAGAGCCCAGGACCTGACGGATTCCCTGGGGAATTCTACCAAACCTTCAAAGAAGAAATAACACCTATTCTCCTGAAGCTGTTTCAAAAAATTGAAGCAGAAGGAAAACTTTCAGACTCTTTCTATGAAGCCAGCATTACCCTGATCTCCAAACCAGGCAAGGACCCTACCAAAAAGGAGAATTTCAGACCAATATCACTGATGAATATGGATGCTAAGATTCTCAACAAGATCCTAGCCAACAGGATCCAACAGCACATTAAAAAGATTATCCACCATGATCAGGTGGGATTCATCCCTGGGCTACAAGGATGGTTCAACATTTGCAAATCAATCAACGTGATACAACAAATTAATATGAGAAGAGAGAAGAACCACATGGTCCTCTCAATTGATGCAGAAAAAGCATTTGACAAAATCCAACATCCGTTCCTGATTAAAACGCTTCAAAGTATAGGGATAGAGGGAACATTCCTGAACCTCATCAAATCTATCTATGAAAGACCCACAGCAAATATCATCCTCAATGGGAAAAAGCTTGCAGCCTTCCCATTGAGATCAGGAACAAGACAAGGATGCCCACTTTCACCACTCTTGTTCAACATAGTATTAGAAGTCCTAGCAACAGCAATCAGACAACAGAGAGAAATAAAAGGTATCCAAATTGGTAATGAAGAAGTCAAACTCTCTCTCTTTGCAGATGACATGATTCTTTATATGGAAAACCCAAAAGACTCCACCCCCAAACTACTAGAACTCATACAGCAATTCAGCAACGTGGCAGGATACAAAGTCAATGTGCAGAAATCAGTGGCTTTCTTATACACTAACAATGAAAATACAGAAAGGGAAATTAGAGAATCGATTCCATTTACTATAGCACCAAGAACCGTAAGATACCTTGGAATAAACCTAACTAAAGAGGTAAAGGATCTGTACTTGAGGAACTACAGAACACTCATGAAAGAAATTGAAGAAGACACAAATAGATGGAAGACCATTCCATGCTCTTGGATCGGAAGAATAAACATTGTTAAAATGTCTATTCTGCCTAGAGCAATCTATACTTTTAATGCCATTCCGATCAAAATTCCATCGGCATTCTTCAAAGAGCTAGAGCAAATAATCCTAAAATTTGTATGGAATCAGAAGAGACCCCGAATCGCTAAGGAAATGTTGAAAAACAAAAATAAAGCTGGCGGCATCACCTTACCTGATTTCAAGCTTTATTACAAAGCTGTGATCACCAAGACAGCATGGTACTGGCATAAAAACAGACACATAGACCAGTGGAACAGAGTAGAGAGCCCAGATATGGACCCTCAACTCTATGGTCAATTAATCTTCGACAAAACAGGAAAAAATATATAGTGGAAAAAAGACAGTCTCTTCAATAAATGGTGCTGGGAAAACTGGACAGCTATATGTAGAAGAATGAAACTCGACCATTCTCTTACACCGTACCCAAAGATCAACTCAAAATGGATAAAAGACCTCAATGTGAGACAGGAATCCATCAGAATCTTAGAGGAGAACATAGGCAGTAATCTCTTTGATATCAGCCACAGCAATTTCTTTCAAGATACGTCTCCAAAGGCAAAGGAAACAAAAGCAAAAATAAACTTCTGGGACTTCATCAAAATCAAAAGCTTCTGCACAGCAAAGGAAACAGTCAAAAAAACAAAGAGGCAACCCATGGAATGGGAGAAGATATTTGCAAATGACAGTACAGACAAAAGGTTGATATCCAGGATCTATAATGAACTCCTCAAACTCAACCCACACGAAACAGACAAACACATCAAAAAATGGGCAGAAGATATGAACAGACACTTCTCCAATCAAGACATAAAAATGGCTATCAGACACATGAAAAAATGCTCATCATCATTAGCCCTCAGGGAGATTCAAATTAAAACCACATTGAGATATCACCTTACACCAGTTAGAATGACCAAAATTAACAAAACAGGAAACAACATGTGTTGGAGAGGATGTGGAGAAAGGGGAACCCTCTTACACTGTTGGTGGGAATGCAGGTTGGTGCAGCCTCTTTGGAGAACAGTGTGGAGATTCCTCAAGAAATTAAAAATAGAGCTTCCCTATGACCCTGCAATTGCACTCCTGGGTATTTACCCCAAGGATACAGATGTCGTGAAAAGAAGGGCCATCTGTACCCCAATGTTTATAGCAGCAATGGCCACAGTCGCCAAACTATGGAAAGAACCAAGATGCCCTTCAACGGATGAATGGATAAGGAAGATGTGGTCCATATACACTATGGAGTATTATGCCTCCATCAGAAAGGATGAATACCCAACTTTTGTAGAAACATGGACGGGACTGGAAGAGATTATGCTGAGTGAAATAAGTCAAGCAGAGAGAGTCAATTATCATATGGTTTCACTTATTTGTGGAGCATAACAAATAGCATGGAGGACAAGGGGCGTTAGAGAGGAGTAGGGAATTGGGGTAAATTGGAAGGGGAGGTGAACCATGAGAGACTATGGACTCTGAAAAACAGTCTGAGGGGTTTGAAGTGGCGGGGGGGTGGGAGGTTGGGGTACCAGGTGGTGGGTATTATAGAGGGCACGGCTTGCATGGAGCACTGGGTGTGGTGAAAAAATAATGAATAATGTTTTTCTGAAAATAAATAAATTGGAAAAAAAAAGAATATAAGAAAGAAAAAAAAAAAACAAAAAAACTCTTAAATAAGTAAATAAATAAATAAATAAATCTCCGTTGTGTGTTTACTGTTTCCAGTTAAGTTGTATAGATGATCACAATTGAATAGTGAAGATTTTTTTTAGAATTACATTTGTATTATCATGGTTCCTTCCCTTTAGTGTGTTGTCTAAAAATAAGCTACATGGTCACTAGAAGAAATCAAGCTTTTTCTTTTTACTGAGTAGGTGGCTTTTTGTCAAATTTATTTATGGCTGTCACTTTTTCTTTCTGATACATAGTCTAAATAAACACACATCCAATGTGTGTGATTTTTGACATTTTGTTTGGGTTTTGTCACTCAAATACTATTGTAATTAAAAGATAGAAAGGGTTAAAATGGTGATCTTACACAAATTACTGCTATTTCAACTTTTAAACATACTTGTTAAGTTAATGTTGTATGTAAATAACTGTAGAAAATGGCATTTATTAAGAGAGTATAGTATTAACCCTGTATGTGAAGGTGAAAATAAAAGTAGCTATAACAAAGAACTAAGGGTTAAATAAAACTTCTTAGCTGTATGTAAGTAGAGATGGTGATTCCTGGTTTTGAGCAATGAAATTAAATAAACAAAACAAATATATAGAGGTATACATAATGGGAGGCTATGAGAAAACTAACCTATTTTACAAGACCTAGTGAATGTCTGTAAATGTATATTTTGAATACACATAAATCATGCAATCTTAATTGTATATTAAGAAAGCAAAATGATATTATATATATTTAATTCTAATAAGAATTATTAGGTAATATTAGCAACAAAAGTTATAAAAATTAGAAAGAGGAATACTGATGGACATTTTTCAAATTTTATAGGGGATAAGAATAAATACAGCCCAGAAAATGGTGCTCCGTTTTATTGGGCACATGAGCCATCATAGGAATAAAAATTCAATTACTCAATTATTAGTTCATTTCTGCTTAAGTTTTGTTTTAATAATTAATTGGAAATTACATCTTTAAAAGGATCAATGTAGAGTCCTATTTCTAAAGGTCCCATCCTTTCCTTCCTTTTTATGATTCCTTGCAGGAGGAACATTGTGAAGAATCAATAATGACCAGAACACACCTGATATGTTCCAATGGTGGTTTATTTAATAATTTATAATTATAAGAAAAATAGTTCAGGGTTTCTTTTCAAATCTAAAAATTTATCAGTGAGCATACAAATGGTGGTTTTGCTGTTTTACAACAGTATATATGTATACACACATATATAAAAAATGTGTTTGGCTTCAATTCTTAACACATTTTAAATAATATTTGTAGGGTGTATGGTGCTTAAACTGCAAAAGAGAAATTTCAGTTTTTGAAAATATATTATTGAACCAACAATTTCCCTTTAAAAGATAAGAAAAATTAACATATCTTATATAGTTTCATGTTATTTACAGAAGTAAATTTTAATCATAGAATATAAATGAGGAAAGTGACCTTGAAATTAATCATTTGTACTCAGTCATCCAATACATTAATCTTGTCCTTCATATAATATCAGATTGTTATTCAGCCATGAGTACTGTCCATTAGTATAAAAATAACATAAAATTAATATCAGGTATGTGATTATCTTTGTCAGTGACATTAAATGGCTCCCCACCATCTAAACAGTATAATGGATACTATTTAATATCTAACTACTTGATATACTATACATTATCAACAAGTCATCTTCTTTAGCCAAATTACTTCCCCTTCAGAAGCGACTTTGATCTTTATTAATATTTTACATTTGCCTACATTTTCTTTGCTAGTATTTATTTTTTTTTATTTGAGTATACTAACACACCATGTTACATTAGTTTCAGGCATACAACATAATGATTCAACATCACAATACATTATGCTATGCTCACAAGTATAGCTACCATCTGTCACCATACAATGCTATTACAGTATCATTGATTATGTTCCCTATGCTGTGCCTCTTATTCCCATGACTTATTCATTCCATAATTGAAAGCCTGTACCTCCCACCCCCTTCACCCATTTTTTCCATCTTCCTATGCCTTCCTTCTAACAACAATTTGTTCTCTGTATTCATAGTTCTAATTCTGTTTTTTGTTTGTTTATACATTTGTTTTTTAGATTCCACATATAAATGAAATCACATGATATTTGTCTTTCTCATTCTGACTTGTTTTACTTCTTGGTAACATTTTTTTTTCACAAATACAAATTTTACTCATTCATGAAAGCCTAGCTCAAATTTTATTCCTAAACATAAGAGTTAGAGGTTAACTTTATTTTTTCTAAATCTCTAGTGTTTTTAAATTATGATTATTACCTTTAGGACTACTGATACATAATAGTATGCATCAAGTACATATCAATTTTCTGTATAAAATTTCAAGATTTATAACATTGTCTTGTATAGTGATAAACAACAGACTTTTAATTGATACAACTCATTAATTTTTGTTGTTATTTATACTTAGTAACATATTTTGAGCTTTTTGATATATTCATTAACTTTAAAATTTAGAAAGGAGTTGAAATATGTAAATTTTTAAAAACATTTTTCAATGTTTATATGCTGTAGTCTTTATTAACTTGTTTTCAAATAATTCAAGAGCTTAGTCATTATTTCTACTTCAAAATATTTGAATTAATGATATTGTTATGCTTTGAAACTTTGCTACAGTTTACTTCTTGGTGTCAGCACAATTCTTAGAGAATAATTTCATTCAGAAAAAAATTAAAGTAATTTTATTGTGTAGTACATTTATAATTGTATATGGCACACTATTGAGCATATTTATGACAAGAGAGAATTTCTGTTTTCACTGGGTATTAAAACTGTCTGCTTATAATTTTGTTGGTCTGATTATTGGAAGAATTTTCCACAGACTAGCTTCTTGCCTCACACATGTCAAACCTTGTTTTTACTTCACTCCCACATAGTTCTATATGTGATTCTATGATTTCTGGCTTGTACCAGAAGTCCTGAGTTGATAAGCATGTCACATAAATTGATACAGTGAGGAGGAGAACTTTTCCTGGAAAAACTGTCATACCTTAGGGTAGCTGACCATAACTTAGCTGCAAGAAAACAACTGCGAACCACACAAATACCTTTTTTTTTTTTAAGAATTTATTTATTTATTTGACAGAAATCACAAGTAGGCAGAAAGGCTGGCAAAGATGGGGGAGGAGCAGGCTCCCTGCTGAACAGAGAGCCTGATGTGGGGCTCGATCTCAGGTCCCTGGGATCATGACCTGAGCCGAAGGCAGAGGCTTAACCCACTGAGCCACTCAGGCACCCTCACACAAATACCTTTTTAAAGCCAAACTAAGTGTATTTCCAACTCAACTTCCTTAGACTTTAGTAAGGTCTACAGCCACTCCAAGGACACTAATACTGGAGAAAGTATGATGATGTGACGTTGAAGTGGGACAATACAGAAGACTTCACTGATTAAAGCACAGATGTTCCATAAACATGTGATCATGTGACTCTATTGCTAGATCCACCCTCTCACCTTCCCCAGGGCCTTAAATAGGGTTTATTGGTTCCCTTAAGCTTAAGAATTGCTCTGTGCTCTGTGGTATTTCATGTCATGTTAGTAAATCTGGGCATGTTCTGTCTCCAACTCGAGAGCAAAAAAAAAAAAGTCTTTTTAGCTTCATTCACTATTTACTATTTGTTTACACATCAACCTCAGCCTGCTTCTCTGTCCCTTTATTTCTAGAGACATGACAGCATTCAGTAACAAAGTTTTTTAAAATATATTTTTAATACTTTATTTATTTATTTGAAAGAGAGAGAATGAGAGAGAGAGAGAGAGCGTGAGAAGAGGGAGAGTCAGAGAAAGAAACAGACTTGGTACAGAGCAGGGAGCCTGACGGGGGACTCCATCCTGGTACTTCAGGATCATGACCTGAGCCGAAAGCAGTTGCTTAACCAATTGAGCCACCCAGGTGCCCCCAGTAACAGTTTCTGACACTTAGAGTCCTTTTATAATAATGCTTCCTTTAAATTTAGTTTTCAATATTAGTTGGCCATCTGTAATTTGAAATAATGCAGATCATCTTGTTTTTCTGTATCTTGAGCTGCCGTCCCCTTAGTACTGCATTACACTCTATCTTGTCATCTATAGAAGACAGTGAGTAAATATCTTCAAATCAGTAAGGACTTGGAGCCTTTGTCAAACTCAGAATAGTAAGGTAAATTTCAGAAATAGACTAGGGAATTGTCCAGACTTGGAAAGAAAGGGGAAAAAATAAATTTTCATTATCTAACATTTTATTTGGGTCATGGAAAAGAAATACCACAAAAATATTTCTAGTGTCAATTCTCATAGCACTACAGACATAGAAGGTGCTCAGTAAATGTTTTGATTGTTCATCTCAAAAAGTCTATCAAAAAAGACATAGAAGCAATAAACATTCTGTCTTCCATCACAATGCAGTAAAGACCTTTTCTGCCCTCAAGCTGATGTGATCGCTTTAGTGTTCCCTGGAGTGAGTCAGCATTGTCTGATTAAGCCAGTTGTTAAAATTAAACTGCACTTGTCAAAATAAATGAACCAGGTAGTAACAAAAGAATTTGAGAAAATTTTTCCTCATTCTCTTTGTTTTCTTTTGGTACTAATCATTAATGAATGGCATTTGATAAGCCTCAGGTAATTATATCAATAACTAGTAATTGGACTGATGGTGATAAACTGAGAATAGGAATTAATAATTTATTATATAAGAAAAGGTAATACTATGCTATCTATTTTTTCCACAAAATGAATGAAGAAGAAGTGTTTTCCATCAATAAAGGTATTTAATATGAATTATTATCTTTGAAAAGAATTGAGTATCTCAGAATAGACAAGAATATCTTGTTTCAGGGGAGGTGGCATGGCATGGTGGAAAGCTTTGAGGATGTAAGCAACATTATCCACTCTAAGATAAATGCAATGATTATCTTAAGGGGCACAAAGCAATACAAATGTGAAGATTTGTTTTAAAATGACTACTACCCTCAATAACTCTATGTTTGCTCGGTCTCTTAAATAATCTAGATCTCAGTCTAATCACTTATAAAATGTGGGTAATAAATACTTTCAATATGTAGTGTTTAAAACTAGTAAATCCATCACTGATGTCTGATACTATTTTGAATTCATTCTTATACCTCTGCTATATGAGAAGTACACTTACTATCGTTCTTTCTATAGAAGGCTTAGTCTGACCTTGTGAATAATTACTATTTCATGTTTAGTGTTTTACCTTTAAACTTGACAGGGCAACATGCAAAGTTTATGAGCTTAATCTGAGTTCTCCAATCTTTGAATTCTTTATATAATTTCCCTAGAAATGGAAAGATGCTAATAAATAAATTTTTAGTATCTGAAAATGTATTGTCCCATAGAATAGTAAATGTGACTCCACTTCTATTCTCAGAAGAAAGGTGTAAAGGAAAAAGACAGGTGTTTTCTTAAGAGTTCACTAAATGCTCTTTTAAAATTAATTTTGTTATTATTCCCCACGAACTTATATATTAAGTTGCTAAGAAGAATTGCTCCCAATCAATGGGCAAATTATTAACAATTCAACATTTAAAAAATAAAATTATTTTTAAATTTTTCTCATGGGACAGTGTCCAAATCTGTATTTCCTTAAAACACTTCTCTCATCACAAACCACAGATATCACAGCTGAAAGCCAGCAATATTTCATCACTTTTAAGTTGCGTACTTATTTTTAAAATAATAGTTAGCGTTCATTAGCATTTCTATGTGCTGTTTCCTCTGCCTAAGCACTTTACATACATCATATCATTTTTTTAAAGATTTTATTTATTTATTTGACAGACAGAGATCACAAGCAGGCAGAGAGGCAGGCAGAGAGAGAGAGGAGGAAGCAGGCTCCCTGCCGAGCAGAGAGACCGATGCGGGGCTCCATCCCAGGACTCTGGGATCATGACCTGAGCAGAAGGCAGAGGCTTTAACCCACTGAGCCACCCAGGCACCCCCATACATCATATCATTTAATCTTTCTTAAAACATTATTCAACAAATATCCATTGAATGCTCACTGGACAAGGTACTGTCTTGGACCCTAAGACAAGGATGAATAAACAACCAAAGAAAAAAGAATAAACAATTCCTAGAGTTCATTTATTACATAGGAGCCATTATTAGTCTTACTCTTCAGAGGAAGAAATAAACCAACAGAGATTAGGCATCCACCAAGGAATTAGTGAGTGAGTTAGAGTTTGAATTGGGGTCTGTCTTCGCCTGAAGGCTTGCACTTTATGACTTCTCATTACGTAAACCTCATATATAGTAGAAGTTCAACTAATTTTTATTCCTTTTATTAAAATTATTCACTTTTTATTTTGAATTTTAGAACAGCAAATTTCATTTTGATATTATCCAGTCCTTTTGGCCTCCTTAAAAATGGACTTTATGCATTATTAGATTTTGATCTTCAAGGCTCTGTGAAAGCCTGGTACATGGTAGAATTTCAAAAATGCTTTCTGAATTTTGGCATTTGTCCTTGAAGGGCCCAAAAGTTTAGAGAGAGACTTGTTCAAGACTGTTCAACTAGATGCCTCTAATCGTCTTTTGGGACCATGCTGGATGTGCCTCTCGTGTTCCCCACTGCTACTAGCTCAATGCTTCCTTTTTTGTTTCTTGGGATCTTCAAGCCCCTATTTTTGTCTTTCTGACCACATTCATCACTACCCTTAAATTTTCCTAATATTTAGCTCTCAGCTGCCTTCCTTCCCTCCTTGTTGACTACCTCTTCTCAATACGTGAACTCATCCTGCTACATTCTTGACACAGACAACAGGTTCTCTAATAGCAACAGGTGCCACACAGCAGAAACAAATATTTTAATTTTACTAATGCTTCTCCAAGAGTTAAAAAAAAAGTGTACAGCCTGAACTCTATCGTACTTTACTCAATCTTCCATGTGGGACTTTTCATATGTTGCCTTTTTAGAAACAATTATTTATTTATATGGGTCTCCCACTGCCTCCCAGGTTATAATGTGACATTTAAAATGAGAGTGTGTCTTGTTTTGTTCTCTACGTTTTACAGCATATAGCAAAGTAGTTCATGCTTCGTAAGTTCTCAACAAATATTTATTAAATATTCCATTTCATTCTTGAAAAATTTGATGTTTCTGAATCTAAGAAGGTTCACTTGAATCATCTACTTATGAAACATTAATCGTTTTCTATTTCCTTATCTTGATAGATTTGTTTTTCCAAGTCTGTGAAGAACTGGTGACTTTTCTAGTTTTTCTTTCCAACTAAAGTGAAAGCTAAAAACCACCATGTATTATTGTTCATATTCTATATTCATATCTTAGATTATCCTTAAGTTTCTACCAGCCCCAAAATGTTTTCAATAGAGTTTGACTGTGTGATTTATTGCATCCTATGAGCCATGGCCATTTCTACAAGGAGAAAAAAAAATACTTTTCAGAGAAGCAATGTTTTTAGGTATTATCCAGTCCTCTGAATAAATTGACAAAGAGGAAAGCAAATGAAATAGTGGATGAATTAAAATAAATGTAAGAGAATATATAGGGCATTTGTTCCTATCTTATTCTTTTTTCATGTGATTTAGATAGCAAATTAATCTATGAAAGACAAGTTAAATATCTGAAAAATACCAGGCTGAACAAACAAAATTATTTCTATCATCCTGAATGCAAAAACCCATGTTTTAAGATAATGTACATATAGAAAGTACATCTAATATATATATATACATATACATATCTAATATATATATATACATATAAAAGAAAAGTACATCTAAACTCTTGACTCTAAAATTTCTGAATTCTTGAACATATTGTTATAAGCCATATGCAAAAGGAATGGCAAGAAGACCTCTGAGTCTGACCTCTAAAGAATAGATGATCTAATTAAGAATCAAAACTATCAAGCATGGCAAGACACACGTTGATATATTTATCAAGTTATGACAAATAAAAACTAATATAGAACAGATTGCTTGGCATTTAGTAAATGAGTGTTTTTTGTTTGTTTGTTTTGTTTCAACATTTGGCTATTCTGCATTCAAATCCATGAAGATGCACTCAAAGATCCCTGTTGGCACTAATCCAAATATCCACCTGACCATCTTTACTTTTCATCCATCCATGACCTGCTGACTTGATGAGCAGCCATAATCCCATCTGATCAACTATAAAGAGTGTGAATGAGTCAGAAATTAATCTGATTGACTAAACACAGTCAATAACAATCCAGTATTCATTTATGAATTTTTTCCTTTATTATTTTGTTTATGTCCTATTACTCTTTTGTTTGTTAATAAGTTTAAGAGTGTATTTGCCAAGAACTCTGAACCATCTTACTTACTTCTCTGACTTCAGTTCATTTTTTAACTATATCATGCTACTTTGTGATGTCTGAGTCATGGTATGGCTCATTAGTTATCTGAGAGAAATAGGTTAAATTGTCTAACAATTTCAGTTCTGAGTTTTGTTGTCTGTAGCCAAAGAGAAATGAATAAGCCTATTACAATATTCCTTTTGGCTCTAGATTTCTGTGATTTAATTTCTATTTGTCAATTATGAACTTTGTCTCAAGGGCTACTCAATAAAAGAAAAAGAAAGGCTGAAATAAAGTAAGTTCTATACTATATGTTTGTTAAATGTTAGGAAAATAAATGTAAACCTTATTTTTAATTATTTTAGCTCAGCTTACTTGATCTAGCAATATCACTTTTCCAGAAAATGTATTCAGTTAACTAACTACCCAATTATTTTTCACATGGTATTATTTATAGATGCTATGCCATTAAGTTCTCACAAGTTTTTTAGCTTTTGTTATATTTTTGTATTGGCACTTTCTTTTTAGCATCTATATGTTGTATTATACCCCCCATATATCATGATAAAAGAAGGACAATTGACTTTTATGATTTTGTGGTCCAGAATTGATGCAAGTCTGGCTTTTGTTACTCCCTTGTCTTGAAATCTCTGAGGAAAGAAAAACTTTCTAGCAAACTAAGAAAACAGATTACCTTTGAAGGCTTTTACTATTCCATAATTCTATGAATAACTGTCTAGAAATGGGAAATCCTGCCCCATTTTCACCATGATGCTAAAAGAGTAGCTATAAGTTGACAAATCTATAGAATTAGGAACCAGGTACCCTATTATCTGGCAGACATCACAGCCATTATTTCTCCTTGATGCTCATTTTTCTTATTTTAATTTCACAAGGGAAGATCAGAAAATCTTTTTCGGAAAAAAAAAAAAAAAAGAAAGAAAAAATCCATTTCCATTTCCACTCTGTAAAAATTCACCCACACACACAAAATTAAATTAAATTTAAAAATTTAAAAATAAATAAATAAATGTTATGTCATAAAAAATACTCCTAAATTTTGTGATTGCTCTCTTAGTTTCTAAAAAAAAAAAAAAAAAAAAAAATACTATGAAATGGTATCACTTCATGAATACAGAATATACCTGAAAGGCTCCCTTTTCTTTTTGTTTTTTTGTTTTTTTAAGATTTTATTTATTTATTTGACAGAGGGAGATCACAAGTAGGCAGAGAGGCAGGCAGAGAGAGAGGAGGAAGCAGGCTCCCTGCTGAGCAGAGAGCCCAATGCAGGGCTCGATCCTAGGACCCTGGGATCATGACCTGAGCTGAAGGCAGAGGCTTTAACCCACTGAGCCACCCAGGCACCCAGGCTTTCTTTTCTTCATGAATACAAAATATACCTAAAAGGCTCCCTTTTCTTCTTAAACCTTCTGCTAAATAGTGATGGTTTTTCTCACTAGTGATTTTCAGGAAACTTTCACGGCTGCATTCAATTCTCTCTCTGTCTTTTCTCTCTCTCTCTCACCCACACATGTAGACTCTTCTTGGGAGTTTCAGTTTCAAGATTCTACTGTTTCTACCTTCCACTGTCTTTCACCTCTATATCCTGGCTTCATCAGTTACCATCACCTGCTTTAGTTCCCTTTGTTCCATGATTATGAATACTTGAAATTTGACTGACTTGGAAAATTAACTTTTCTTATGTAGATACAGATGAAAAATGTTAATGCATTTTTGGCATTTTAAATTATTTTTCTAGCTGAGTCTATGACCCTTTCACACAGTAGGGAACTGCTGTTAACAGTACAATGATTAGTTCAAGAATTCCAAGATAAATTTTTGTATGCATTTTTCCATAGAAAGAATGACACTTAGATATGATATACATTGAAGACTAAGGTTACTAAAATTCAGACACATCGTGAACCAGACTGAGAAACTAATTATAATTCTAACATTATTTCAATTTGATAATGCGATCTAATTTAGAAGCAAAGACCTAAACTGTATCTTTAATTTGCAATGTTTTCATAAATTGAAGCCCACCTTTGCTGAATGCAGGTTTGAAGTTTAAATGTGGTCACTGCCAACCTCCTTAGTATGATTATTCCTTTTCTATTCTTTCTCCACATATAGTAAGACTCATCCCCTTCCATGTTGTGTTCTAAAAGTTTTGACATATACAATTGTTGCCACCACCACAATCATGATGTAGGAGAGTTCTATCATCATAAAAAATTCCATATGACATTTTGTAATCCATTCTCATCTACTGGCAACCACTAATTTGTTTTCTGTCCCTATAATTTTATCTTGTTCAGAATGTTACATAAATGGAATAATGCAGCACATGATTCTGCCTCTTCGGAATGGCTTCTTCTACTTAGAATAATGGATCCTTGTTGTTATGTGTATCGCCAGTTTAGTCATCTTCAGTGCTGAGCAGGATTTCATTGTATGGGACGAAGTTTGTTCATCTGTTCACCACTGAAGAACATTTAGGTTACCTTCTTTTTGGGGAGATTGTGAATAAAGGTACTAGAAATGTTTCTGAACAGTTTTTGCATAAACACATTTTTTTTTCATTGCTCTTGTTTTGGGATAGATAGTTCATTTAGTAAGCATATGTTTAAATTGGCAAGCAAATGCCAAAATATTTTCTAAAATGACTTTAATATATTGCATTCTTGCCAACAATGGGATGAGAGTTATCATTGCTCTGATCTCGAAAGACCTTGATACAATCAATCTTTTTAAATTTTAGTTATTCCATATGATATTTCATGATACTGCTAATTTGCATTTTTTCCTAGACTAATGATGTCATCTTTCTCATGTGTTCACTAATCATCCTTGCATCTCTCATATATTCTTTTTGGTGAAGTGACTTCAAATCTTTGCTCACTTTTTAAGTTGGTTTATTTACTTTCTTATGACTAAATTTTAAAAGCTATTTATATATTCTAGATACAAGTGCTTGGTCAAATAAATATAATGGGAATATTTTCCTAAATCTATGGCTTGTCTTTTATTCTTTCAACAGTGTCTTTTGTACAGCAGAAGTTTTTAATTTTGATAAAATTAAATTGATCATTTTTGAAAAATATATCACGCTGTTGCCTTTTTAATCTGTCTTGTAGCTATCCCTAATATAAGATAAGATTTTTATGCTTAGAAATTCAAGTTGTATGCAAATTCGAGTGAAAAATTATACAAACAGATTTTATGATAATAACAATTATTTAAAAGCAGTTCAAACAAATAATCGATAGAGTCAAAAGTTGTCTCCAGGATTGTTGGTGGCTTGTAAAATACTCCTCAAGGTAAGCGGTGTAGCCTCCTTTCTTTCACTGATAAATAGTCAAGAAATATAAGTAATAATCCACAGCACACTTGCTTGAAGCAAACCTAATCAAGTCAATGTTTTTGAAAGTCTTCATTTATAATTTAAAGAAATTGCATGTCTCCACTTATTTATTCTTTACAAATTTATAAATTCTTTATAAATATAATATTTATATCAGATCTCTATTTTACTCATTTGTTACAAGGATCATTTTTTACTATACCATCTTGAGAGTATTCACAGATTTTAATCATTAGACCATGCTACTTGAAATTTTATTAGCATATCTCAAAAATATGCACTTATTGCACCTAACATAATCAAAGTCCTTTGCCAAGAAATATCTGTTGCCTCCATAGTGAAACTAGATATTAGCCAGGGAATTTTTGAAAGGTGCCCTACAAGGGGCACCTGGGTGGCTCAGTGGGTTACGCCTCTGCATTCAGCTCAGGTCATGATCTCAGGGTCCTAGGATCAAGCCCCACATTGAGCTCTCTGCTCAGCAGCGAGCTTGCTTCCCCCCCACCCACCTGCCTCTCTGCCTACTTCTGATCTCTCTCTGTCAAATAAACAAATAAAGTCTTTAAAAAAAAATTAAAAGAAAGAAAGGAGCTACAATTTGAGCAACTAAACCAACTCGGAATATGAGATGAACCAAAGGTTCTCAGTGGGGAAATGTAATATAAGTAATAATAGGGATAAAAATGACTAGTGGATCATATTTATAACTTATTAGATATTAGTAGAAAGAATGAAAGACATCACTTATTAATATGCTTTGAAATTAAATGTAAATTACTATCAAGTTACCAATTAGTTAGGTTAAGTATATCTCGTGATTATATTGTTGGTGAGCACATTTCTTATAATTGTTTGTTAGGAAACTTCATTATCAAAATATTTTCATATGCTGGAGGGAAACACATAACAAAAAGAAAAATTAAAGGGCACAACAATTTGATTTTTGACTAAGCAGTTCAAATACCTCTAAATAAGCAACATAGATGCTTATATGAGAGATTAAGATACCGAAGCAAGGAGGGGTACTTTCTTTTTTTATCACTCTAAGACTGTGTTATCAGCAGAGATAATCCACCACAATCATTCTGGGTATAATAAAAACTCAAAATTTTAAACTTTATGTAACAAAATGTAATCAGAAGAAAAATGATGCTATACTTGAGTTATATACACTTAATTTACCAAAAAAGATTATTTTTCCTTCCTAACCTCAATGCTTTGTCAACACTTTAAGCTTCTTGTAAAAAGAGCACTTAAACATTTTCCCCCCAATGGGCAATGTTTTCATTCTTAAAGAATAAATTAATTTAAATGCCCCGAGTCCTGAAATTCTGATTAAGAATTACCAAATCGTGTGCTTAGTAGAATTCAAAGACAATTTTCCCTAAAATTACAAAGTAATTGGTCAATAATTACTGATATTTGAGGGAGGGTACTTCTAATACGAGGTACTCAGGAATGTTGGAAATCAGAAGTGTTTGGAGAGGAGAACTACAAAGAAAGGAAACTACAGAAATCATTATGTGTCCCCACATGGGACATTTCTGTTACTATATGATGGTGTGTCAGATTTACCTTTCAGATTGACAAAGAAGACAGAAAAACTCTTGATTAAAATACAGGAAATCCAAATTTATGGATTGTGCTTATTTCTGACTGGAAGACTATAGTTTATCTAATAACATGATGTGATAAACAAAAGGTTATAGAACGCATACTATGAACCAAGTGTTAAATGAATTTACCATTGAATCTGCACTTTTTAAAGCAACATTTTTTATTTAATTAATTTATTTTTTTATTTAGCAGCTTGCATTCACTGAGTATTTAGACATATAGAGAAAGCCTGTGTTTTTTGTGTTTTGTTTTGTTTTATTTTTATATTTTATCCATGTTGGTAGATTTCCCACACTGCTCGTGATGTACCAGATATATCTTAGAGATATTTGAAGGAAATGACCCATTATGGAAAGTTGCCTTTAAAAAGGTACATAATTATAGTCTATAAATATTCACAATATTTATAATTATTTTCATTAGTATAATAAGCTAAATTATAATATCTATACTATTTATGTTTTAGAAGAATAATATTCAGACAATTAGATTTGATTTAAGCCAATACAATACAGGTTGAATCAAAATGAAACAAGAAAGAGTAACATTTTTGTTTGTTTCTACCACTGTTGTAATAATGTACCACTTATTTACCTGGCCATGGACTTGGGAAGGTGAAAGGATGGGAGTTGGAGAACGATTAAGTCTAAGTCACAGTAGAAATCAGAACAGTGTCCTCTGACTCCATCCTATGTACTTTTGAAACTCCCTAAATAGTCACATTCTTCACTCTTTTCTGTGACCTACTGATGACAGTGGCAAAAGCAACAAGTCAGCAGCTGATGCCCGCTGAAGTTATCATTAGTCCTGATGATGACTACTAATTTCTTTGTCAATAGTGTTGAACAATGTCGAAGAAGCTGTTTTCTCATGGTGCTTTGTTGAAAACACTAACACTTGCTGCTGGAGAAATTGCTTAAAATTCTGACCCCACTTTTCTCTCTCAAAGTTGCACAATGTGTGCTGGCGTGTAAAAACAATTTTTTTTTTTAATCTTGTATTTCAGGTTTCTCAATTTAATGTTCATTCATGACTTCAGGAGATTGCAACAGGAAAATCTGGGCATTGACATTATGATGCATTGTGAATTAACCCTTCTTTCTTAGATTAAACAGACCATCTGGGCTTAATTCTTTTTTTTTTAATTGAATGGAAACTGAATAATTTTTATATTACTTCTAAAAAGTTAAATAGTACAAGATAAATAAATGTGAACAACAACAACAACAAAAAGCCCATGTAGTATTAACAGGTGATTTCACTGTTCCAAGTGGTAGAAATATTAGCAATTGAAAGTCAGTGATAAATTTACATCATATTCATGAACACACCAGAAAACCAGAAAGATATAAAGTTCACTATTCCCTTCCTTAATGATACCAGATGCATTTTAATAGGAATTTCTTAAACTCTTGTACTTTGAAATGCTGATAAGCTGCAGAGGTGTATCATATATTACCTAAAGATGAATTATCAGTTTTAGATTTCTATTTCCTCAAATCACCACCAGGTTCAGTTATGGTACAATGCTAAGGGGGTTAATTTTCAACCCAATGAGTGGTGAGAAGAGCTGGTGATAAGGGAAAAAAGCAATTGTAATTGGCAAAATTCTTTCCATGTGGATAGATGTATATTTCTTTCGCATTTGCTCCATATTCTGGAAGGAATAATTGCCTAATTCAGTCTGGCCAGTCTAGGAGGCATGGGGTTAGTAAAGGCTCTATTATAGGATGGTGAGTTTGCTCTAGTGTCGAATTGTCATTCTATGTGGTGGGCTTACCCCACATCAATAACGTCAAAAACACCTGCCAAAGCAGCCCTGTGAAGTACCGAGTACTGATATGTCTGAGCTTAATTCTTAAATACCCATATGTGACCATCTTTTTGGTTATGGCCCAAAGTAAACTGGAAACTTTTAAGACCTGAGCCAAGATCTAACTCATATGAGTCTGGAGATGAGAAACACATTATTTCTTTGTGAAATGTTGAGTATTAGATATTTTGTTAGTGAAAATATTAAATCTCTTTTATTTCATATGTAAATGATGAGTAAATATGGAGTAAGTCCTACTCAATGTTAAAGCCATATTGTCTGAAAAACGATCTAGCTTATGTATCATTGAATTAATCTGAAGGTAATATGTGAATTTATACAAATAAAAAAAACTTCTTTTTCTTTCTTCAATTTTTAAAATTAAGTTGATAGAGAAAAACTTGACTTTGTATCACACAGCAAACTGTAGACTTCTGAATAATATTGGTGATCCAGAGGGAAGTGTCTGGGAACCACATAATTCTGTGAATAGTAACACCTGCTACGTGTTTCAGGAATGATTTTCAGAATGCTATAAAACTATGAACATACTTAAAATTTAACTGTGATTTTATTTTATTTAACTTGTGATTTTAAAAATGTGAAGCAATGGAAACAATTAAAAATTAAACAAATGAAACAAAATACATTTCCTCAGAATTATCATCACTTTATGACTGGCATTGAGTGATTTCATAGGAAATGACCTAGCTAAAATACACATGTAAAGCAAATGTTGACTTAAAAGATGATAGGAGTAATACATTTCATATCACACTTTTAAAAATTCCTGAATTCACCTTTTGCTACATGCATCTTATTTATGTATAATAAATTCATTTGAAACAGTACTATTTCAATATTAGATGAGATGCACCGTTTATCTCCCAAGAAAAAAGAATGGCTTGGGACACCTGGGTGGCTCAGTTGGCTGAGTGTCTGTCTTCAGCTCAGGTCCCAGGGTCCTGACATTGAGTTCCACATTAGGCTCCTGCCTGCTGCTCTGTCTGCTTGTGTTTAAAAAAAAAGAAAAAAGAAAAAAAATGCTTATAAATCAGCAATTATTACCTATTTTTTTAATTAAAAAATAAAATGTATGGGGCACCTAGGTGGCTTGGTCAGTTGAGTGACCTTGATTTCAGCTCAAGTCATGAGACTGAGCCCTGCTTCGGACTCCATGCTCAGCAGAGGATCTGCTTGGGATTCTCACTTTCCCTCTTCCTCTGCTCCTCTTCCTACTTCCACACATGCCCTCTCTCTTTAAAAATAAATAAAGCTTTAGAAAAAGTAAATAAAATTTAAAAAGTAAATACAACTTATCAAATGCAGTAAAAACATATATTTAACACCCCAATTCTAATATTCTATACTGTAACTAATCTCTGTTCTATCACTGCAAGAATTATTTGTTATAATGATCTAATTTAATAAGTTGCATCTTGAAAATCTTTGCAGGGCTACTCAAGGTATGTTTGTGGATTGGCTATCCATGTCAGATTTTATAACCGGCCTATATGAGCTGTTAAGAAGTTTTGGCAAGGGATGCTTGGGTGGCTCAGTTGGTTAAGCAGCTGCCTTCAGCTCAGGTCATGATCCCAGCGTCTTGGGATCGAGTCTCACATCAGGCTCCTTGCTTGGCATGGAGCCTCTGCCTGCCACTCTGTCTGCCTGTGCTCACTCTCGCTCCTCTCTCTCTGACAAATAAATAAATGAAATCTTAAAAAAAAAAAAAAAGAAAGAAAAAGAAAAAGGAAGTTTTGGCAAAATATAAAGCAACTGAGTCACATAGCTCACTGTTTAGTTTACTCCACCTTTCTATCATGTTGTTTGGCAAGACATTCTCCACGAAGGAAGCAGTGCATTGATTGACATTCTAGTTCAAGTGCCTTATCTCTCCATGTACCCGTACTTTGAGTAGAACTATGTGTTCCCTTTACTTTTTTTCTACTCCACTTACTTCAGTAGTAGCATACTTCCCTTTGACAACTTGCAAGAAACTTAACTTCTACATAGACTTCATTCCTTATTCTTTCTAGTAGATTTCTCCTTTTCAATAAGCTTTGATATATGGTCTATAGAGTAAAGTTTAGAATTTAAAAGCACCATTTCTACTTAGGGGCTCATAGCTTCTTTTCATGTGGTGTGATAATGAGACTTTGATTTTATTCAGTATGCCGTTCATGCTAGCTTAGCCACTACATTTCTCATAATTTATTTTTGAAATCCACTATTGATATAAAGAAATACTGCTGTAGCTCTCTAAAATGATCTTGAAAGCTTAAAATAATTTGTCTGTGGTTAAATAAAAATAAGAGACATATGGGATAAATGAGTCTTCAATACAGCTTTATGTGTATAAAAGCATAGGAGCATTCTCTTGGATCAGGGCCTTGCCAAAGTTGAACACATCAAGGAAAGTTTGATTTGTAGCATGTTTCTGGATTTATGTATTTATTTATTCTTGTCTTAGATTAGAGAGCAACATATGTGAGCAAACCTGAACAGTAGAACTAGTGCAGATAATGTGCCTAAAGCAATTTGTAATATATACATATGTAAACTTGAAACTCTAGATGAAATGCATGGAATTCCCTCTCTCATTATACAAATTATATGTGCATAAGTGTACCAATGCATTATACACACATAAGAAAAATATATATACTTTTATTCATTTGCATTCAATTTTTTCTTAAGTAAAAGCAGTACATACACAACCTTTACATTATATTCCTATATTAAAGTATTATTTAAAAAAACCTACACTGTAATGGATTATTGACGTGATTTTCCTTATCTGTATTCTGTTAGACTGTTTATCTTTCAGGCAGATTTCAGAATTAGGCAAAAAAAAATAAATCAGGCTCCCTCATCTTTATATAATAATGGTTTGCACTGAGTTTCTTTCATTTCACATAAATACAGGACAGGGGAATAAACCCTTTCTCTAGCTGCTTCTTTTATCAAATGCTCCAACCTAGTATGGAAGAGAATGAGTCCCAGGGTCAGAAAGCTTGAATGTACTGTCACTCTTTCATACACACATACACACACAATAATTACTTTCTATTGTTGAGATAATTTCTTCCTGCCTAAACAGTGACTGCTGACCCAGCAAATTTTTTGTTTGTTTAGAAGATCGTACTCCCATTTATCCACACATATGTATTCGTCTGACAACAGCAGGCCCTATTATTTAATACAGCTTTTAAGAAAATGGAGACTAAGAATTCCAAAATGACAATAACCATTTAATTTTAGTTAATTTTATGACATATCTGGTTTTAACATTTGCAGCTGCAATAAAACATATGTTAACTCCCTAATAAAACCTGAGTGATGCTGTATCTGTCACCTCTTTCTGTGCACAAGTTATTACCTCGAGAACAGTTGTTCCCGTCTCCTGCGCAGATCCATATCATTCTCAAATTTGCATTCTGATAGAGAAGCAACAAATGTTACTTAAATCCCATGAAGTGTGTTAATTATACCAAGCTCCATGAAATTATGGGTGAGAGAGCCAAAAGGAATCCTACAGCTGTATCTTGGGTCTCTTGAGCATATCTTCTCAGATCAATGTTTCTGTCCCTAATACGATAACCTTAACATTGTTTTTCCCCTGAAGTGGTTGGTGTTCCCTAAATCTCAGTGATGGGGAAACCCCACACAAAGCTGAATTGCAGATGTACTCTCATGCTATTTATATAAATAATGCTGGTATCTGTAGAGAAACAAGTCAAAATTGGATTTCAAAACGGAATTGAACTAAGTAGGTTTTACCGGTTTTACTTAATTATAAATATTTCATTTTTCTTGTATTGAGTCTGAAGGATAGCCTATGGGGGGAAATACCTAACACCCTTTCTTGGTCATTTAAAGGAGGCTAGATTCTCTGGAGCCTCAGCCTGTCACTGGGCTCTATGAGGAAGAATTGGGGACTGTATCCTTCATATTCAAGAGTACTGAAATGTAGAAATATTTCCCATCAGGTTTTTCTAGATTATACATACTTGAAAACGCAGGGTTATGTGTGGGTAGGGAGTCTTTAATGTGGTCCTTCTTCCTGTCAGTTCAGGGAGAAAAAAAAAGGAAAAAAGTTGGGGGAAATGCACATATTAAAGTGGAATTTTTAAGCTGTGCAATCTCCACTTTTTTTGCTGCTGTTTAAATCGTATTAAACCTTTTACAGCAGTATCCGATGGTAGTACTGGGCTCAGTTTCCAGATTCAGACAGTCTGCTTGGGTTTGTTTCTCAGTTATCATTTGCTCGCTGTGAGAACTTGGACAAATTAATAGTGTTTCCACGTCTCAGTCTGTTCACTTGTAATGCGATGATAATAATACATACCTCACATGGTCACTGTGAGAATGAGAAGTATTAATATCTGAAAAGTGCTCAGACTGAGGTTTGGCATATAGCAACCGCTACCAAAATGTTACCAATTGTTATTACAAGAATCTTGAAGCAACAGCTCTTTGCTGAAGAAATGGAAATATTGCAGTGCACTAGGCATACAGTTACATGGAGGGAGCTCAACAGAGACTTCCTTACAGAGGAAAGCATTCACAAGTAAAATATTGAATTTCCATTCCCCACTAGGGGCCATTCTCCACCCTCAGAAAGCAGCAACTCTTAGAAAGTCACCCTGTAACTGGGAAAACCTCAACCCATTGGAAATCTATATCACATGTCAGACCCATCTATGAGACAAATCTAATCCTTTTGGCTGAAAAATAGCTTGCAGCAGTCTGCCGTCCTTAGTTTTCTAATGTTTGGAAGAATGGTTTGGTTTGGCAATCAATGTCCTAGAGCCACCCAAGACCTTGACGTTATCGTTTTTCTTTGAAGCCATAAAGAGGATTACTGCAAAAGCAGATAGTCTGTAATTTTATACAACAACTTGCAGTTTTGCTTGTCACTGAGTTTATCATGCTGGAAGCACATCATCGGTGTTTTCTAAGGATCCTGTTGAAATTTTAATTGCTTGGATTTGGGTTTTAAAACTGCAATTTTTAATATATTCATGCTAAAAAGGATCTCTTTTACATTAAAAAAAAAAATCCGTGCACTTGAAATTAAAGAATGTGGTATCAAAAACTATGTGCTGAATTTTTTAATACTTTATCATTTACAGAATGATATATGTACTTTCATATACATCATTTCACTTGATTTTAAAAATAAGCCTATAAACTATCAAGGATAGCAACATTTAACACCATTTAATGGGTGTGGATTTGGATCTCGTTATTCTATGAGATGCCCTCATTTTTTTTAAGTTCACAAAACCAGTATGTGGGACACTGAGATGTGAAGCCCAAATCACCTGCCACCAAATAATAGGATTCATTTAACTATATCAAATATTTGGGAGACAGCACTTAAAGATGAAATGGAAACCCTAATTTCTGGATAGCTGTGCTCCAAATCATAGTTCATTTTAAATATCACAAATACTAAACTTAGAGTACTCTAAAGATTAAGCCGTATGATAATAACTTTAAACTTGGTAGTTCTAGAAGATCTCAACACAAGTAGCTACAATAAGATCTTAGAGACAGCAAAATGAGTCAAAAGAAAGTAATAGTTGTGTGATAAATTCTTTAATAATAATTCCTCAAGAACGTTCCATTTTCTGTAGGGAAGATCACTGAAGTTAAAAAAAAAAAAGAGAGAAAAAAAAGAGAGAGAGAGAGAGAGGGAGGGAGAGAGCGAGAGCAAGAGATCACAATATCACAATAACTCAATTATATTTTGTGAGATAATGGGTACATTTAAATAACGTGATTTAAAGAATTTAAAACAAAATGATTTGTTTTATAAGAAGCTGAAACACATGTATTTATAATGATTGTGAGGAAGTAGCATAAAATAATCTTAAAGAATTTGCCTTTTTAAAAAAATATAAGAATCTAAAAGCCTTAATACAGAGATAAGAAAGAAAATGCAGGTTAAGGGTGTGGGGCAAAGATATGCTTAGGTGGTGTTGAGGAAAGCAGATACGGACATCACCAAGAGGGCAGGAGAGCTCCCTGAAGATGAGCTGGGACGTGTGATCCCCATTAGGCAGAATCCATGCCAGTATGAGATCCCAGAGTGGGGTTCTGGAACAGACATAACGATGTGAAGGATGGCAGATACAGCTAGGTCCTGGCCAATAGTCTGGACAACTAATTCTGTGAAGACCTGAACTGACTGGAGAAGATAGGGGCCCACCGAGGACTGAGTCACTGCTGGGGACTTCATGTCTGAGGCCAGCACACCAAGACCACAGGCCACCGAGGCCACAATGTGCATGTGTCTAAGAAGAAATAAATCTGTAACTAATAAACAGTTTATATACCAAAAAGAGGGAGAGAGAGAGAGAGAAAAAAAGAAAGAAAAAGAAAATGCAGGTCCTAATCAACCAGAATACTCTGAATGTACCTAAACTGCAAAGACATGATTTATAGGGGGAATGAATGTAATTAGCTTTTTTCAGAAATGAACCACACACATCTCAATTTCTGGTTATTGTTTTCCTTTAGATTATTATTTTCTGATTATTATTTTTTCTTTCCTTTATATAAATGAAAAATTCCTTGATGAATTCTAAACACAGATTTGTTGGTAAGATGTCACATGTTTTCTCATAGCATTTAAACCCACGGTTGGTTCATGTATTCATTCATTCATACATCCATTCATTCAATAGTTAATTTATTGAGGATCTCTTATATGGAGATGTTCTGCGAGTCTTCAGAAACAGCAAGTTGAATATGAATTAGGGTAACTGAAGTCCAAGACCACTAAAACACCAGGATAGACAGTCCTACAGGCAGATGAGCATGTAGAACAATAAATCAGTGAGAGCACAGAGAGAATGGCATATCTGAGAAGTACAGAGAAAAGTGTACTTAACAATCCTAGGGGAAGAGATGAGCTTAAAGAGGTTTCCTAGAGATGGATGCACTTGAACTGAATCTGAGAACAGATTAAGAACCATGTACCAAGGAGAAGCAATGTGGAGAGATGAACATTTCAAAGTAGTCTAAGCACAAAGATTGAGATGAGAGTGATTTTAAATTTTACCTGCATGGTTTTTGCAAAGAATTAAGGCCAATTTTGTATGATAGGGAATGAAGTAAAAAGCAGGGAATGGCAACATGAAGATGGCATTATTGACACCTGCTTTAGATAATCATCAAGGAGGATCATATTTAGGGATAATGCAATGTATACTGGTGGAAGATATTTGATACCTCTAGAAAACCCAGAGGGATTCAAAAAAGCACTTCTCTGCATGACTCCAACGTTTGTGAGGTATGTTAAGTACGGACTTTGGGCTGTGGTGTCATTAGCTTCGATGACAGACATTTTCTTTTTTTTTTTTTTTTTATGTTTTTTTTAAATTAACATATAATGTATTAATTGTCCCAGGGGTACAGGTCTATGAATCGTCAGACTTACACACTTCACAGCACTCACCATAGCACATACCCTCCCCAATGTCCATAACCCAACCACCCCCTGTATACCCCCCTCCCCCAGCAACCCTCAGTTTGTTTTGTGAGATTTAGAGTCTCTTATGGTTTGTCTCCCTCCTGATCCCATCTTGTTTCATTTTTTCCTTCCCTACCCCTTAAACCCCCCAATTTGCCCTCAAATTCCTCATATCAGGGAGATCATATAACTGTCTTTCTTTGATTGACTTATTTTGCTTAGCATAATACCCTCCAGTTCAGTCCACGTCATTGCAAAAGGCAAGACTGCATTTCTTTTGATGTCTGCATAGTATTCCATTGTATATATATACCACATCTTCTTTATCCATTCATCTGTTGATGGACATCTAGGTTCTTTCCATAGTTTGGCTATTCTGGTCATTGCTGCTATAAACATTCGGATGCACGTGCCCCTTTAAATCACTACATTTGTATCTGTAGGGTAAATACCCAGTAGTGCGATTACTGGGTCTTAGGGTTGCTCTACTTTCAACTTTTGAGGAACCTCCATGTTGTTTTCCAGAGTGGCTGCACCAGCTTGCATTCCCACCAACAGTGTAGGAGGGTTCCCCTTTCTCCTTGTCCTCCCCAGCATTGATGGCAGACATTTTCTAAACATGGCCCTGGAAAGTCCTGAATCAGAATAACCCATGGTGCTTGTTAAAAATGCAGAATTTAACACTTCATGCAGAAATTCTGAGTCAGTAGTTCTGGAAAGAGAGTCGGTACTTCTAAATGACAATAATTAAGATGTGTCAAGAAGATAAGGCAGTGTGAGGTGAGAATAAGAATGAGAACACCATAGGCAGTCACTAATATTTAAAGAAAAGGAGTCACTAATATTGAGGAAATGGAGAAGTCTAGGCTGGAAGTTTTCATAAAAAATAAATAACGTGACTATTTTGGATCAGTTTATTTCTAAGGATGAGTGTATTTGTATGCATGGGTATCTGGGTATGTGTGTCTATATATAGCAAATATATTGACATATTGTTGATGGTTTATCCTACATAGTCCAATGATCCTATATATATAAGACAATATAGAAAAAAAATACGCTTTATGAAATTTGTACAGGCCTTTTGCAAGTGTTGAGCGTGACATTTTTATTTGTTTCTGCCCTTAAAGACCAGATGTACACCAGACATAAAAGAATTTTGTTTACAAATTTAGTGATTTGTATCTTTTTAGTTCTGGGTGAGTGAGGTATTATTATGTAGAAAGGTGAAATTCCATTTCAAAGTGTAATCCTTTTAAGCCTTTTAAAAGTAATCTAAATAAGTAAATTCTATCCTTCACTATTCCCATGTTTGGCTCACTTGAAATTTCTCTGAACCTACAGTAAAATATAAAAATTTCAAATATATAAAGCATGGGTTGGGTTCAGTTTAGAAGATAATGAGGCACACAGGTGATTAATTTATCATTTTCAACATCTATGAGAAAGACATAAGGTAATGAAGAGTGAGGAATCACTTTACCTTCAATAATAAATTTACCTTCAATAATAAGATCGTTATAAAATTACCATTTGGATGCATATTATATGATGATAACCAAACTAAGACTTGATAAATATTCTATAATTAGATAATGATGTATTTTAAATACAAATTATACATATTAATTATAACTCAACCTATTTCTGATGAGGCCCAGAAAACAAAATTCATGCCTATTGAAAACACCAGCACACTGTCTTATCTTGCTTTGATCCTTTAAAAAAAAAAAACTATTTCTCAAAGTTCTAGAATACCTCTCTTTTCACTCAGTGTGTATGTGTGTTTGGGTGTGTGTATGTGTAAAACTGTGCTTCATTCCTCCTTTTTAAGCTTATTTTATGGGAAAGAAATTTGAGTTGGGGTCCCACAGAGCCCCTAGTTCACATTATTATAGCTATACTATATTTTTTCCTCTAAACTGAAGATGATAATAATATTCAGATTTGGGGGTCTGTCCTGCCAACTATGAAGATATTATAGATTTTTCATATGCTGTATTCACATCCTCTGGGCTTTGCCAGAAGTTATAGCTTCCTTGCCTTCAGCTGCCCATCCAGCTGCCAACCATTTTGCTCTCCTTCCTGAGAGATTATCACAAGAGTACTTCAGTCAAATGTGTGCTGAATTCTGGCTTGATTTCTACAGCAAACACCAATATCTCTCCTGTACATAAATTCACACTGACTACTTTACTCCGCCTCTTCCCTTCTAAGTTAAGGCAAAGGATAGATCTTCTCAGACAATACCATGAATCATGTTTCTTAATGCTCACTCTTGTTCCAAGTAACTTTCCAACGTAGAGAATTATCATAAGGCAAAATCCAAATGCAAAACAACATGCCTTAAAAGACAATAAAAGAGAGAGAGAAATCCAGGAAGAAAATTATAATTCTGTCTCCAGTTTTTCTCACAATTGACATTACACCTAACACAGATTTATCATTGTGAATCTAATTTTTCCCTTGGCATGTTACTTGAAGTAGGAATAAGGTGGGAGATGGGTGAGTGTGGTAAAAAACCAAGTGAGATATTATAGGGAACAATGTTTTTTATTTTAATTAAAAATTATAGAACAATGTCAACCCAACCCTATTATGAACAGTGAATCAAAACAGCACTTTCATACAAACTGGAAAATACATATTTATCTACTGTTAAATTATAAAGTTGCTTGATATGACCACTCAGCAACCGTAAGTATCAAGAAAGTAAAGAGGGAAAATTAGTACATTCAGTTTGGTTTTTCCTACCTTGTTCTTTCTAGCCGAATAACCTACTAATCAAGTCTGGGGGCGGGGGTGGGGGTGTGTATGTGTGTGTGCCAGCTTTTAAAGATAAACATTCTTTAAAAGAAATAAATATTGTTTTAAGAAGTCATTTATGACAAAGTAAAACGGAAATTAAAAAGGTAAACCAAGCCCCGTTTAACAACAACAACAACAAAAAATACTGAGAAATGTGATTATTTCTTAGGAAATATTTTTCCTGAATTCAAATCATTCTATTATAGACGAAACCTGTTACAAATGTACTGACATGCTACCTCTAATGGTTTGAAGCCTACCTGTAATAATAAGTCCCACAGTAGTGACCCAGTCTTACATCTACAATTTCCTGACTGTTGCAGCCAGTGGTGACATCATTGTCAATACCTCAACAAGTTAATTGTTACTGGACCAGGTTCAGTTAATGGTGACAAGAAAAATGATGACAAATCTGTGAATGGAAAGACAAGGAATAGACATACTATCAAGCCTCAGAAGAAAGTTGAAACTACCAGTACAACATCTAAGAATTTTCCAAAAATCTAAACTGCACTAATGATCAGAAAGGCTATTGTCTGAAACAGATGTAGAACACCTGTCATGGAAACTCATCCCCAGCATTCATCAATCAAAACCTTTTAAAACATTCAAACACATATTCTTTGAAAAATTTCCTAGACAAGAGTCCCAACACTAAATATAAATTTAATAGCACTGAGGAAGTAAAGTTTTTTCCCCAATGTAGATTTTATTGAACTGATATTTTTAAAAAATATTATTCTGTGTAGACTATGCTGAAAATTCCTTCAAAAGCATATATTGGGTTTTTAAATTTGCTTTCATTCATATAATTAACTTCTACAACTTCTGTTTCATAATAAATGTTGGAATTGCTAGAATATGGAATACATTCCAATATCTGAACTCCAGAATATAGCGCCTTTAGGAAATAAGAATGTTTCACTTAATCAGATACTAAGTAGAAATAAGTATGATTTTTATCTTGCTGGTATTGCTTATAGATGGTATCAACTCTGTTTCTTATGTAGACTCCTTAATTCCCCACAGCAAAAATAATTCCTTTGAAAGAATTTTGTGAAGTAGATTTATCTACTTGCAAAAGATTCAGGTAGTGCACTGGCAGTGTGATAAATTTAATAAAAGCTGATAATTTTTAAAATATGCTATTGTAAAGATATCTGAACCATTCCTTGAATTTTCTACACATGTGGCCACATCACATTAACTATTTTCATCTAAGCAAAGGATCATTATTGGAGAAATGTTTTGTAAAAATGACCCAAAATAACAAAGACTATAAAATTCAGTGCTATGTCTTATTTTTTTTTATCTATCCCCTGTGAAACATTGAGTCATTCTGTAAAATTCAACCTCTACATTTTCATTATGCTGTCCACAAAAATCAATTAATTTTGAAAATTGTAGTTTAAAATAGAAGAAGCTTATTCATGTTGAATTTTATTGCTGAATGTATACATTTTAACCTTTGGTTATTTCTTTGAAACTCAACAAAGAATGAATGTAGCTTTTAGGGGCTTTTTTTTTTAAATCTACAGGCGAAATGTTCAACTCTTAAGTAAAAAAAAAAAAAAAAAAAACACAAACCAAAAAAACCTGTTATTTTAAGATTCTTAATCAACTCTCTTCTTTTTGGTAGAAAGGGAGCTTTTGATGTGCCTGGTCACCACGATGCAAATCAGGGAGTTTTTTAAAATGAAATCACAGTTTTCCATAGGAGCTAATGAAGTTCTACTCTCAGCTCTGCCAATACTACATTAAATTTCTCGGCAGCTTTGCTGACTGGTAGAATTTGGTGTCCTTCATTTGATGTTTGGATTGGAACTAATGACAAATTATCTTAGAGTATGAAAAAGTAGCAAGGTCTTCTTTTAGGAATTTAGAAAAGAAATCAGAAAAAAGATAAACTTTAGATTACCAGCAATTTAGTTCTAAGTGATATGTTTTTCTCCTTTATTTTCCTGTTTTTGAACAAATTCAATGCCACACTTTCTATTTTTTCCAGATATGGTGAAATAAGGCAATGCACCAGATACATAATATGCTTGCTATTTAATTGTCAGTCAACATCAATGCCTACAAAGATCATGGTGGAACGATATTTATTATAATGCATCTTTTGCCTATGCTATTTAAAGATCTTGATCTGCACTAATCTTATAAGCTGATATTTGTGAAAGACAATGATTTGTTTCTTCATCTCTCCCCTAGAATCACTGTTAAACGTGCACATTGCTGCAAGCTAAGGTCACATAGCACTCACTCTTATTATAACTGACAACTACACCTTGGTTTGAACTCCAATTCAATTTACACAGGTTTCCCTTACACATTTTTTCTCATATATTAGGTAAACAGAATGCTCACACAACCTTAAATCAGTCAAAGGGCAGATAGATGTTTTGTTGTACAAACTCCCTCAAACAGCTTGGCACGGAGTTTTCCTGGGCAGCTAAGAGCTCTGATTCCCCATGGGCAGGAACTTGTCACCATAGTTCACTGAAGGAGGGGCGATATTTTTCACATTCCATATAGTCAGGAACATTTGTTTGTTATGTGTCCCAGTAATTAGGATCGGATACTGCCCCCAGAGTTGTTGCTGAACAATCATTTCAGAGATCCTGCAAAAGGACACTGGATGCTTGTTTCGGAAAGGTCACGCAAAGCTGCCTGTGCAAATTTACCTCTCGAATCAAGTAAATGATCACGAGTGCTGCACGGTATAGATTTATCAGAAGCCTCTGGCTGCAATGACTCATTTTACTACTTGTCTAATTTTAGTGTTCTGGATGCACTTCTCTTCACAACTCTCCATCTACAGCACCTAACTGCCTCCTCCCTGTGCTCCCCATTCCACTGTGGCTCCTTGTGGGCAGCCAGATTTCCTCTCCGATAGCTGTTCCTATTAAATGACTCAGCATTTACCTGTACCCATGGCTTTGCATTTTCCTTCTCATTTCTTCTTTCTGTCCTGAAGAATCCTTTGAGACATAAAATAAGAATAAAATAATATCTAATTTTCCTCCTATTTTAACAGGAAGTTGTTTTTATTGCAGATTGCAGGTATGGGCAATATTTAGTAATGATGATGCAGGCAGGCTTGATTCAGGGACCCAGAGGGGAGCCCAGCAGGACCAGCCAGGAGAGTCCCTGGCTGCATGCAGGATAGAAATCAAACACGAGCCAGCGGGAGGTGAAAACAGAATTCACTAAATTACTACACACAGAGAAGATACAGATGGAGTGCCTGGAAGACTCCAAGAGGAAAGGAGGAAAGCTTGTCTTTGTTCAGGGTCTGGAAGTTTTACAGAGTACAGTGGTCTGGTGTACATATCCGCTCGGGAATAGGCATCCAGGAACCCACTAGAACAAAGAGGAGGGCCCAGGGGTTACTGCTTGGAGCCGCCGGGTCTTGGAGTCAAGATGTCTAGCTCTGGTGGTCTGGAATGCTAAGTGAAGGTTTTGTGGGGTCATTCTTTCTTGGTCCATCCTTAGATGTTATCAATTCTAGAGAAATCATTAACTCTTCTGTTATAGGGAAGACAAATATTATTTGCACTTCTGAGGCATGTGTAAAGTGGAGGTGCAGTTCCTAGCAATAACAGAAGCAGGAAAAAGAGCAAAAATCAGGTTTTTATGGAGTCATTCAGTTTCCTTATTGTAGCAATAATTAATATTTAATGTTGAGTTAGCACTACTATTTATTAAACATAATATAAATTGATTTATAAAGATTTGAATATGCACACTTACATCTTATTTCTCCAGATCACTTAAGGTAAGAGGTAGAAAGTTGGCCTTCAAAAAAAGTGATTAGTTCTCAGATTTGCTCCTAATGTACTTTGATGGCATCTCTTTCACCACTAAACCTTTCCCTTTAATGTCCCACCAGTTTGTTAGGTCTTGGAATACCTGGGATTAACCAAAACTACTTTATTAGTTACCAAAAGGCAGTTTCCTTTTTATTCCCTTCGTTTTGTTTTCTGGCTTTTTTCTGTTTTCCTTATGTCACATTTTCAATTAGATCTAATCTGACACTGCCCATTTAATCTCCCAACTTAATTCTTTTAGTCTGTTCAAGCTATTATAACAAAACACCACATGGGATGGCTTATGAACAACAGACTTCCAGCCTCCCAGACTCCAAAACTGTGGAGGATGGGAGTCTGAGATCAGGGTGCTTGCATGGTAGGGTGGGCTATAGGCTTCTTGTTATGTTTTCACAGGGCAGAAGGAGACAGGGATCTCTCTGGAGTCTGTAGGCTGAGATCTCAACATAGGAATTTGTGGGGGGTGGGGTGGACCATAACACCAGTCTCTCAATATTAAAGTAATGTTATTTATAATGATGGCACCTAACATTAAAACAAATTATATTAGTTCTTTTCTGTGTCCCCTTACTAACACATAAGCTTCATAAATGTAAGAGATTCATCCTGTTCGGGTGTCTGGATGGATCAGTGGGTTAAAGCCTCTGTCTTGGGCAAGGTCATGATCCCAGAGTCCTAGGATCGAGGCCCACATCGGGCTCTCTGCTCCACGGGGAGCCTGCTTCCTCCTCTCTCTGCCTGCCTCTCTGCCTACTTGTGATCCGTGTCTGTCAAATAAATAAATAAAATATTTATAAAGAAAAAAAAAAGAAAGAAATTCATCCTGTTCACCATGGTTTCCCTGCTCTTAAAAGATAAATGGTAGATGCCCAATAAACACTTGTTCATTGACTTTATCAATGAATGAATTGATGCAGAAGCCATTTTTTATTTGGCTATTTTATTTACATTTTTCTCTGTATCACCAATTTGAGAACATGCATTCATCATACATCCCACAAATGCTTCTTATGTACCTATTATGTGTCATGCAATATTATACACGTGATAAAAAGTGGCCACTTGCACATTGTAAGCCCTCAACAAATAGTTGCTAAAAAAAATTTCTCATGCTTATATTAACAGTTAGTTAATATAACCTTATTAGAAAATGTTGCCATAGGGTAATTGTTAAACCCAGGAGTTTATGAAACCCCTTATTTCTTGATCATTTAATTTGGAAAAAAATTTGATCAACGACTTATACAAAAACCACTACAATTTTGCCAAAGAAATAATGTGAAGTATATTATGTAAAACTTCAAGAAATCTTGGTATTTTCCATTTGGTAAAGTCAAAATAGAAGTTGCTTTATTGTTCAGTGCAGATGCCCTTGCTGCCCACACATGTATCGTTTTCCTGTTCTCTTCAGTACATGTTGGCTCCGGTTCCAACTACTAGGACAAAGCTTTCTCTGGTGGTTGGAGCCCATTTTTTAACCTGCATATAGGCCAGGAGTGGAAGGGAATTAACATCCCTTAGGAAAAGTCCTCTTCTATAAATATCCTAGCTAGATGGTCTATAAATATCCTTTTCTTAAAGTTGAGATAACACTAGTGAGCATGTTTTGCATGTGAGGGACACCAAAATGTCTCAGTGAGTCAAACTCAAGTTTTCCACTGGCAACTGGATCTAGTAACTCAAATGTCATCTTACTGCATTTTTGTACTCTGTTCCCTATTTTACTTTCTCATCCCTTACTACTATGTTCTAAAATCTTCTTCCAAATAAACTACTTCAATTTGAATCATTTCCTCAGTATCTATTTCTCAAGGAACCCAAACTAAGAGGCAACACTTCAAATTATTGTTCTCCAAATAAGCCTTTTTCCTTTCACTTCCTAACACTGTGTACACGATCTTCATCCATGCAGTTAACAAGTTGGAAACCTACCAGTCATCAATTACTTCTCCCTCTCTCCCTTCTCCCCACATAAATTTCATAAATCCATGCCTGTGCTCTATAACTACTACCATATCATTAGACCATGTGAAAATCAACTTTGACTTAAATTGCTAAAGCAAACTTTGTCCCTTTTATCAGTTTTGGCACCTTTATATTTATTCTCCACATTACAGCTTAAATAATTCCCCTTAAATTATAAGTTAAATGTCTCACCAAAAGTCTTTTTTTTTTCCATTGTGCTTAGAAAAAGAAAAACTTCTAAATGTGTCTTCCAACAGCCTTTATATCCTAGCTCCAATTTGTCACTCCAACCTTATTTCATCCCCAGTTCTTTGGATTATGGGTGTCGTTGTTACTGAACTAACAGAAGGAATCCTTGGAAGGGGAATTTAAGTTGGTGAGAAAAGAAGCATAAGGGTAAACTCCAGTGGGAACAGAGCAATCAGAGATATAGAGTAGTTTAGAGTAATAAGAGTAATAAGCAATCTTTTCATTGAGAAAAAAGAAAAAAATCTTTTAAAACCATAGGAAGAATGAACTATATCTGTAAATATGGTGTGTTTACATATGATGATAAATATTTATAGTGTATACTCATTGATTTATTACAGAGATTATCAGAAGAGTTATCCTCAGCATGTGCTGCTATATGATTTAAATAAAAACATTTTTTGACTTCTTAAAAAATGAAAACAGAGATAAACTGTTTTGCCTTTACATGAATAAAAATAGAGATAATTGTGCAATTCTCACAATACAAACTAAATTCCCAGAGAAGTGACCATATAGAGATACTTAACAATACTTTTAAGTGTGTTCTATCCTCTTTTTTTGTTTTATGAATTACATGACCATTATTAACATGTCAATAATTATATCAACTTTGTAAGTTACAAATTAAAATATGTCCCTGTATGATCTTATAACTCCTGTGTGTGTCTACGAACAAGTTGAAATACAAAGTAGTTCTATAGGTGCACAGGGAGTCATATGTACCCAGTATTGTTTGATTTGTCTTTGTGTGTGTGTGTGTGTGTGTGTGTATGTGTGTGTTTTCACAGAAAGGGGCATGTTCCTTCAAAGGTTTTGTGCATTTTACTTGTCAACAGTCACTGTTAAAATAAATAAATCAATAATAGAAAATAAAATGCAATTAAAAGATCTATTTATTAAGGAGGGCACGTATTGCATGGAGCATTTGGTGTGGTGCATAAACAGTGGATTCTGGAACACACATACAGATAGATAGATAGATAGATAGATAACTTATCTCTTGTTTAGTGCTGCTTCCAGGAAATACTAATAGTTTTCCAGGAGGACAATGCAGAAATTATCATGGAGAGAAGGACCCTAGTAGAAGGGGGGAATGCCACACCAAGACTCAGTGTTCTGCAGATCATCTCCTCTGAGAGATCTTCCCTGATCCTCCCACAATATAATTGATATTGGCATTTCTTAATCAATTATTTTATTCACTTACTAATGTCAATCATAGGTTAGGAAATAAACATATGAAGGTGAAAAAAAAAGCAAGATACATTAAGAATCTGGGATAAGGGTTGCATACAAAAATGCCACACTGGTTAATAAAATCATCAAATTTAGAAAGATGAATTCACTGAGGTGAAGTCATTGGAATAGAAATAAAGGAAACTTGTGAAGTCAGGTCCTTGGTATTATATGTATTAAACAATGAATTTAGTGCATTCTAAATTCTTTTTACTTTCATTGGTTTATTTATATATTTATATTTTTATTTTTATTTTTATTTTTATTTTTTTTGTATAAACATATAATGTATTTTTATCCCCAGGGGTACAGGTCTGTGAATCGCCAGGTTTACACACTTCACAGCACTCACTATGGCACATATCCTCCCCAATGACCATAACCCCACACTCCTCTCCCAACCCCCTCCCCCCAGCAACCCTCAGTTTGTTTTGTGAGATTAAGAGTCACTTATGGTTTGTCTCCCTCCCAATCCCATCTTGTTTCATTTATTCTTCTCCTACCCCCTTAACCCCCCATGTTGCATCACCACTTCCTCATATCAGGGAGATCATATGATAGTTGTCTTTCTCTGATTGACTTATTTCGCTAAGCATGGTACCCTCTAGTTCCATCCACGTGGTTGCAAATGGTATATATTTATCTTAATGACAGAGATAACTATTCTAAACCAGCGAACATGGCATGGTATGGACTAAACGATTTTAAATTACAAATTAACATATTATATAAATAAGTGAAATGAAAATGTAAGCATTTATAAACTTATTCAAAAGAATATCACAGTATGATGTTGAAGGTAGGGATGGGTTTCTAGCATTGACACCCGGGGAAATCACTATCATTACTAAGTATAGTAAGTCTTGAATGAAATCTTTGTTTTCAATCCCACACTGAGCTTTTTATTCTGCATATGTTTGCATTCTTTCTTGTCTTGCACTTTTGCTCATGATTGTTTCTCCATACTATCAAATTCTTGTTTTTATCTTAACATTATTGATCTAAATCTAACTAGCAATAGTGAATTCCTATTCAAAGATTGGGGGGAAAAAATCAAATGAAAAAAACATGAAAGCAATGAGTAAACCTTTTTTTCTTATACAACTGTATCATCAGACATGAAAATAAACATTCAATTAAAACATAAGCCATGAAGTGAAATATATAGTACAATTGATCTTACAAATGTATATAAACAGTGTTATAAAATGGTATATGTAAATCTGCTGTTGAGTGAGGAGGAGAGCATGGATAAAATAATAAAAACTTTCAAAAAAACTGCAATTATTAGTATTGCAGATATATAACTAAGAGCCTCAATTTATTACTTCTGTTACTGCATTTAGAAATAAAAGTAAAATAGTGAAAACTATTGTAAGCATGGATAATAGATGGTAAGTTGTTATGTCTGTCATTATTTTTTTCTACTTAGTTCATTTATTATTATTATTATTCCTTACGATTTTTAAAAACAGAATCTAAATATGGAGAGTCCACACTGTTTTCAGTTACCTAATACACTGTTCTGCCTTTCTAATGGTCTGAATGAGACAACTACCACTTTGCAACTTCTACATCTTTCAGTTTTGGTCCCCAAAGACAATCAAAGGTAGAAGTGAAGAAATGTTACATTCAACTCTGGGCAGAACTCGAGTGAAGAGCTATGTGTGATCAATACGGACCCTATTAATTCTGATCCCAGCCTGATGATTGTTGCTTCTGCTCCCTCCCCAGAGTTAAATTACTTTGAAGCAGCACAGAAACTACTGAGAAGTGTTAGTCAGAAACCACACAAAATGTTTTCTTCTTAACAGTCCAGTTACCACTGAGTTGCACACAGTGAAGAGATGAGAATATGACTTTATAGTGTATAATTCATGCCATTGGCACCCCCTTAAAGTGCTCTCTGATGGAGGTAAATATCAGTCTGGGTAATTCTGAAACTGTTAGGTGAGTGCTCTATAAGAGTTTGTCTCAGGATATTAGAGCCCATTTTGTTGATAGGTAAAATGTTGGCTAGCACACTTTCTTTATACTTTCCCAGAAAAACGCTTGATTTTTTTTTTTTCCATTTCAACTGTAAAGGTCACAAATTCAGTCACAGGCTCAGTTTTTTAAATGATGAGGATGTTTTAAGGGTCTACAAGGGAGTAGTTAGATACAGGATCCACAAACATGAATGAAAAATGGTTACGGCACCCCAGATGCTCACCATTTGATCAGTTGGACAGCTACGTAAGTGTATAGTCATAATCAGCAGTGAACATTAGAAACTGTCATAACCTAATGGGAGAATAGACACACCAGACTGCATTGGTGGTGTGCTATTTACAAAACTGCAGAAGAGATATGAAACTTGAATTTGAATTTGAAATAGGTGTTTATCACATTTTTCCACTGATTTACCAGAATTAAAGAGGTATATCAAGAAAAGACAAAGAACTCAAAATGTAAAAGGTACATATTTTGTGGCACATTATGAGAAAACAGCCATTAGCTCAATGTGAATATAATTAGGATAATAAAATATAGACAAGGAAATGGAAAATGATATAGACAATGTTATGGGAAGTCCTTTGAATTTATTCAAAAATAATTAAGAAAAATAGATTTGAACCAGAAAAGTGACGATCTGGGGGCAAAAATTCTAGTAGCAATATGGCAGATGGATTAAAACGAAGAGCCAATGAAATCAGAGGGTTTAAGATAGTTCTGTTGAGATTGTTAGTGAGAATGAGTGAGATTAGACGGATTTGTTAAAAAAGGTTGATAGCAGTGAAAGAAGAGACAATCTATGCAAAAGATATTTGGGGTAGAAAATACATACCCAAGTAACATAACTTGAGAACTGATTCATTGGGAAATTTTTTTTCTTAAACCAGTAAATAGCTTAAGTAATGCTTTGAAGATAGGAAAGGCAAAGCTAGGGATGGATTCAGGGAAAGGAATTGAGTACAATTTGCCATTTTGAATTGGTGAATACCTGCAGGTATTTACATTCTGCTTAATCCCATATACTGAAGATGGGAGAAAGGTCAAGACCAGAGATGAAGTTAGATGCGCCTATATAAGCATGGATAGTATTGCATTGGTGCAAAAGAAGATGAAATCCCCCTTTTAAAAATGTATTTATTTATTTGAAAGAGAGTGAGCATGAGCAGGAGAAGGGGCAAGAGGAGAGGGAGAAGCAGACGCCCCACTGAGCAGGGAGCCCCAGGCAGGACTTGATCTCAGGACCACCAGATCATGACCAGAGTCAAAGGCAGATTCTTAACCTACTGAGCCACCCAGGCACCCCTGAAATCCCCTTTCAACAGGGAAACAAGAAAATAAAATGAGCAGTAAGGAATTATGAAGAATCTGAAACTTTTAGGGTTTAGCTGAAGAAAGTAAGTTGTTACAAATGGGGAGTGTGTTAGCTATCTGAGAACCAAGGGATCATGTTCCAGATAACAAGAAGTTTTTGTAAGAAGTTACCTTATACCTTTTCTATCTGTTAACCCATTGTGAGAATACCTTCAAGATGTCAGTGAAACCCTCCAAACTTTCCTCTCTCCAGTTATGTCTTTTTCAAGTTATCCACTTCATTTATTCCTTTATTATTTTCCCCCAAATATAGAAAAAAAATGAAATGGATAATTGCGTAATTAATACTCAAAATTCTTTCAGGTTTGTGAGTTGTACTCTATACATGCTCTTCAGCTTTTAAATGTCAACTTACAAAAGACTTCGAAAGTTAGAGAATGATTTCATTTATTTCATATCAGTGACCTGGATTAGCAGAAAAGAATAGCCAGTTCCTCTGAATGCTGTCTGGGCACTCCTTTTCACTACCACCTGCTCTATTTGTGTGTGCCAGTTGCTCACTCTTTATGTGGGAGGAGAATAGCAGGTAATCCGTGCTGCTGATCACTTCTATAAGATTCACACAGAATGTGTTGCAGAATGTATTTGTATATATTTAAGGACCTCTTTATAGAATAATATAAAATTAAAATAATTCAGGCCATTTTTTTTTTCAGAAGACTAACTTGTTTATCTCAAGATAACCATTGTAAGTGTGGAAAACCATTAAAACCGTCTTTCAGAATAGGCAGAAAAAAAAAAAAAGGAAAAGCAGTGATGTTTTTTATATCCAGAATACATTTGTCCCAGAGAGAATATAGGCATTATTTCATCATTCAGTTTTATTTACTTGTAGTTTATTTGCCTCAGACATATATTGGCTTAATTTGAACAGATGGATTAATGTTTTAGATAAGGCATTTAGCCACAAGCTATTTTGTAGTTAGGTTCTTTTTATAGCTATTCACCATATCTCACCATCGATCCATATACAGAATTGCCCATTCAAATCAATGATGCATCCTGAATAAAAATATATGGCAAGAAGCAGAAATTACTCTGATATGGGCTTTATAAACTAAAATATCTCTCATTTTGTTTAACTTACATACTTGGGAGGACTATCTGACTTTTCTATAATATTAAATAAAAACAGATAGCTGACTGACTAAAGAAGCATCAGTGCAATTATTTAGCATATCTTTAGCTAATTTTTATGCCATCTACAAATGGGGACTGACAGTAAAATGTGCATTAGTGACTACTTTCCTCACTGTTCTTTATTCTTTGAATTGATTTTTGTAAAGAGATTCAGGTTTAGAAATGATTTTTAAAAGCCTGTCTAGCTTAACATGCTTAAAAATGAGAGAATCTCAAAATGGGACACAAAACAAAATAATGAATGAAAACAGTTATAAACTATCCATCCATAATGCAGGTGGTGATTTAATGAATCACTTATTAGTTAAATGGTAGAAAGACTTTTGAATTAACAAATGAAGGTAATTATCTGTTTCCAACATCATTGCAAGAAGGAAGCAACTTTTGTTTTTTACTATCTCTTTCTCTTTTCCTAATCTCTTTTCCTTCAATAACATTAAACCCAATTTTTCAATATCTGTATATTTGACATTAAGAATGAAGCTATTGTCAAACAAAAATTCATATGATCAAATAAAAATGATTTTTTATTGTTCTAAAATATATATAAAATATATGTAATGATAAGCACTGGAGATAGGGCATTAAATAGAACTCATGATACCTTTTCATGATAGACCTTTATAGCAATTAATTCTTTAAAAAATTTCTCATATGCGGTTTATATAGGAAAATTCTAAATGCTACATTGACCAGCATATTAAAACATTTATATTGTAATCCAAATGTGATCTCATGTGGCCTTTTAGTGCCAAAAAGGAGTAATAATGCATATCCTCCAGAAGGCAAATATGTTAGTGAATTAATGTGCTCAATTAATCATATTTAAGGAATATAACTTAGATTACAAAAAGCAGGTTGTGTATATGTCAGTCTTTCATAAATATTCTTTCTATTAATCAGATTTTTGATTGAGTTGCTTGGCTATTTGATGTTATGCTGTCAGTGAGGTTCTAATGATAATTGTATTATTATTTGAGGATAGATTTGTATGCTTAAGGTAAAAGATGATCAGGTGATAAAAATTCAGAAGTCATCCCAATGAAGACTGGAAATTCTAACTTGGAGATTCAACCTCTTAAAAGACTCATAGGAAGTCCATATGAACAAGCAGATCCAAAATTTTCTTTACAGAGCAGTTCTGAATCTACAGCAACACATCAACACATTTACTATGATATCTTTAAAATGTTACATAGAAAATCAAAATGATTTAAGCCCCCTTAATTTTCGGAGTAATTGTCTACCAGAGCTGTAAAGAAACGTAATGCTCCCTTTGAGCCCCTGATTATCCACAAAATAGTTTCTTCCTCAAGACAATGACATAAACTAACGACAAAACATACTCACAGATGACTGCATTGATTTAATGGTTATGTGTTGTTATTAGGACTAAAGAAATACAACTTGGAAACTGATTGCCAGATATAATCTGACTGGTTTTATAAATTAGCCTTTCTGGCAATAGTTTATTTCCAGTATCAATTGTCAACTGAGGTCAATAAAATTTCTTGAATTCAAGAATGAGCTTCACAGCATAACTTTAGAAACATTTTGAAATGTCCAACATATATATGTGATAAATGCTTATGTTTAGTGGTATATAAATATTGCAGAATAATGCATACTTATTAATTATTGATTTATTTTGCTCAAAAAATTTTTTTGAGGTTAACCTTTTAAAATAATTAGCATTGAGTACTTCAATACTCTTAAAAGAAACAAACTGTTAGAGCCAGTGTCTAAACTATATTTCTTCTCTTGCAGTATCTCTGAAACTTCAAATGTTCTTTATCAAATTTTCTACAAACAAAAGAAAAAATTAAATATTAAAAAATACCCAAAACATAAAAGAAAATTAGAAAACGTTTTGCTGTCAGTGATGTAATTTTGAACAAATATATTTATCTCTCCCCCTACTAAAACTTCCTTAAAATTATAGTAAATATATTTTTAAAAGCTGTAATACCATCAGGATATTGAGAATAGAAGAGAAAATAGAAACAATAATAAGGGATGCCTGGGTGGCTCAGCTGGTTAAGCAGCTGTCTTCTGTTCAGGTCATGATCCCAGAGTCCTAGGATGGAGTCCTGCATCTGGCTCCTTGATCATCCGGGAGCCTACTTCTCTCTCTGCCTCTGCCTGCCACTCTGCCTGCTTGTGCTCTCTCTCTCTCTCTCTCTCTCTCTCAATCTCTGTCAAATAAATAAATAAATCTTTTAAAAAAAAGGAACAACAATAAGTGTAACTGATTTAGGAGATCCAAGAATGTTTATTCTTTAACTTACTGTAAGAGAAGATATGAAACAATATAAATTATATCATACAATGCCCCCAGCAATTAAAAAACAAAAACAAAAACAAAAAACTTAGTAAAGACAATACTAATTCCTATACAAGCAGGTGTGGGACTAAGTTAATGGAACTGAGTTAAAGACTTTTGAAGAATCCCTGAATCATTTCTCCATGAGGCATGTCACTGCTCTTCTTCCAGAGAAAAGACATTTAAACTTTAGAGAAGGTAAGTAAAAAGAAAATGTAGGGTAAATGAGGGGAAATGGCAAGCACTGGGGAAGAGGGAGTTTATGTGAAGTCGGAGATTAAGACAGTACTCCCGTGCTGGTGGACAGGGCATGAATATTGTTTCCTCACCTAACTTCAGAGAGCTGGCATCCGGCCTTATACCCAGCAGTCAGGAGTCTGGAAGAGGTTTCCTCAGAGTACCAGAAAAGAAAAAAAGCCTATAAATCTGGAGGTTTCCCAAGAAAAGACTCCAACCACCTTGCCTTAAAAGGAAGGCCACACTGACAAACTTAAGCACCTAGAGGAACTTCCAATCAACTTTCGACTGACCACTCTTAAATATTTTTTTTTTGACCACTCTTAAATATTAACAGAGAGGTCAGGATTGCCAGATGTACACACACACACATAAAACATCTGAAATGAAAGAACAAAGACAAAGCAATCATCTAGGAAGCAATAATTTGGAGGAAACTGATATATTGCTTTGGGAAAAAAAGTTAAAAAAAAATAATCTTCAGCTCTTCCAGCTTCCATAACATAATACCACAGACTGGGTGGCTTATAAACAACAAATTTTGATTTCTCAGAGCTTTAGAGGAAGGTGGGTCCGAGATCACGGTGCCAGCAGATTCAGTGGCTGCTGAGGGCTTACACCTTCCAAAATGGCTGATATCCTGCAACCACCTCACGTCCAGAAGGGGAAAGCTGGCTCTCTGGGACCTGTTTTGCAAGGACACAAATCCCATTCATGAGGGTTCGGTGACCTCATTAAGTCTTAGTGACCTATTCACTTCCCAAAGGCTACAACTTCTAACACCATTACACGGGGCATCAGGCTTCAACATATGAATTCTAGGAGGACACATACATTCAGTCTGTAGCAATATTATATTCCCCTAAAGAGGACATGAGGACCTTTTGCATCAGTAAGACTAGAATGCTATAAAAATGGAACTGTACAATAACAAAGATGAGCTGTTTTAAAATGGAAATAAAATTGGAAAGTCAATGGATGTCATGAAAGATGTTGAGGAAAATAGAAAAACAGAGAAATGAATAAGTAATGAGAATGAAGAAAGAGTTTAAAGACAAGTTCAGAGGGATAATATCTAAGCTATAAGATTTTTAGGTATCTGAGGAAGTGAGAAGAAAGCAAATGGAAGAGTTGGGATTATGGGATAGAGAAAGAGAGGCTGAATAAACATTAAGTACCCAGAAAATTCAACAAGCAGACAGACTGTTACTTTCAGAGAAAACAAACTGCAGGGGAAAAAGCATACTTTTGATATACAACATGTAAATGGTGTTTGGGTTGTCATAGTTCTAATTCTTAATTTAATCAAAATCAATTAGTAGCTATTTTTTAAAGATTTTATTTATTTATTTGACAGAGACTCAGCAAGAGAGGAAACACAAGCAGGGGGAGTGAGAGAGGGAGAAGCAGGCTTCCCACTGAGCAGGGAGCCCCATGCAGGGCTCCATCCCAGGACCCTGGGATCATGACCTGAGTAGAAGGCAGACGCTTAACTACTGAGTCACCCAGGTGTCCAATATGGCTATGCTTTGATGATAAGGAAACATGAAAATTATGTGCCAGTTGTCAAGTGGCTTAGGAAAGTGAAATAAAAGAAAATTATTCATTTTCCTGGACTAAAATTTCAGAAACTTTGCCTAATATAGAAAAAAAAAATTAATTACAAGCATGTTACTTAGCATTATAGTTAGGTGTCTTCACCATAACTGGCTGAAAGCATTTAAAGTTTCCTGTACTCTAGACAAGAACAAACTGTGTGTATTCATTTGATTCTTAAGTTATATGCACGACATTCAGATAATAATGCAATTACATGTTAATTTTAGATATACCCATAGCCAGATGTCAGTGATAAAATAGTATAACTGGAGATTGGCTTATTTCTAGGATCAGTGGTATCGACTGCAACTCAAATAAACAAACAAAAAACAACAAGCAAATTAACAAATTGATAATTAAATATTTTGAGTTGTTAAAATCAAAGCAAAAGTGTCTACTTGATAATAGGAACTGAACCAAGCTGACAAATGTAGATTTTGAAGTCCAGTGACAGAGGCAGGGAGGAAGGGAATACAACCTACTCAGTAAAACAGGAGAGTACTGCCCAAAGGGAAATTTTAAATTTTATTAACCATAGCAACACAAAAGGTACAGCAGCATGCTTTTATTAAAGGGAATGCATTCTGAAATGTCACACTGTACTGTGTGACTGAGACAGTAGTTGAGAAATTTACAAATTAGATTCAGACTAAAAATACTCTGTATATTTGAGATAATCATCTTAAGGGGCTATTGTCAATGGATTCAGAATCATAAGCTCTTCTTCTTGTCAATTTCACTGCATTCTAAAGACACTTGACAACTTTCATTGCAATATATTGTGAACAATCCTTCACTCCTGCAGCAACTCAGTTAGTGTTATCAACTAAGATGTGAAATGCTCTATAAAGGTAAACCAGATAAAGTGGATCAATACAGACTCTGGCAATATAAACCCTCTGGCATATGAGAAATACTAGGGTGATGCAGACTCGACAGCTGGTCTTGTCCTCCTGGATGGCTCTCTGCAAAGGCTGCAAAAGAGACAAACAATCAATCTGGTAAAAATCCCTGTAGATGTTTCAGAATTTAATAAGAATATTACTGTCTGAGAGGCTCCCATGATGACCTCTTACATGATTAATTCATATATATAGGATGTCTCTTCGCCTTTTCTCCCCAATTTTCCCAAATATTATCAAGATTCTACCTCTTTAGCTGTCAGATAGTTGCAACATAGTTATACACCGCAAGACTGGACTGTTACAAATCAGTAGAGCAGCCCAAGGTTGTCCTAGCATTTGTTTGCTTACCCCTCCCTCTCACAGAGCTTCTCTAGTATTCAGGTAGTCCTTCATTAAAAACTAACATTCTGGGCAGCAGGAGGGGGTGGGTGGTGCCTTGGTGGTGAAGTAGGTTGAGTGACCAACTCTTGGTTTCAGTTCAGGCCCTGATTTCAGGGTCAGGAGATCAAGTTGCCTGTCAGACTCCACACTCGGTGTGGAGTCTACTTAAGACTCTCTCTCCCTCTCCCTCTTCCCCTCCCCCCTCAGATAAATAAGTAAATCTTCAATCAACCAACCAACCAATAAATAAAAATACTAACACTCTGGGTTTTTCCAGTCCAGCAGGTAAAGACCTTGGAAGTCACCACTCTGTCCTAACAATAAGTAAAATGCTGAACAAACGGAAAAAATCAGCAACTCTTAAACCCATCAGGAAAGTGAGGACCCAGGGCAAATCATTGCTCCCAAAATTAGACAGGCAGATTCAGAGAAGTACAACTTACAGAAGCAGAGACCTAGGATTCAAAAGCCCCGTGAGGACCAGTGCTGAGATAGGAAAAAGTAAGTTCTAATTCACAAATCACCCAAGGGTCAGTGTGAAAAACACCAAGTGTTTAAAAATCCAGGAGAACCCAGTTAGGGGGAAGCCCTTGCAGTTTTGTGTTTATCTCCAGGGACTCTGCCAGGTCCTCACAGCAAATATCAGAGGAAAAGCCCCTCCTACTGCCTGCAGGGCGAGGGGACTAGAAACCATTTTGAAATCCACCACAACATTTTATTCTTAACTATTTTACCAGCGTCTAACCTGATGGGGGTTTATCAGGGCTTAATCTGCCTGGGATGGCAGAGAAATCCAGCCTTCTCTAGTCTTCCATGTGGGAGAAGGGAAATACTTAACTCTAGTCCCTAGCCATTCTGTCCATCTAAGGGGGAGAAAAAACTGGGAAGCACTGTTGAAGTTTGCAGTCCAGGGGCACAGGCTCACCCAAAGGCTGAAACAACCATAAAACCATAGAATGCTTCTCTCCTGACACCTTCCTACTACATTACATAAGGCCTATTTACTGCAGTTCCTTTTATCCAATGCATCAAGTCCACCTCTCAACAAAAAACAGTTTGAAGAGACGGAGCAAACATCAGAACCAGAGTTAGCTATGGCAGCTGTGGTGGGATTTTCAGACCACAAATATTTTAAAAACTAAGATTAATATGCTAAAGAGTATAATGGAACAAGTGTATAACACCGAAGACCAGAAGGGTAATGTAGACAGAGAGATGAAAATTCTAAGAGAGAACACAAAAGAAATGCTACAAATCAAAAACACTGTAACAGAATTGTCCCATCATATCAGGTTTGAGAGAAAAAGGTGATAACGTTATTCCTGACCTGAAGTCACACATTCACCTATGAAATGACGATCAACAATCTCCTAAGCATGTCATTGTACAATATTCTAAGGAATCAAGAAAAATAAGTTTGTCTCTGCTCTCAGGATTTTTCAGTCTAGTGAGAAAGAAAGACATATATGCAATATAAATTGGAGGGTAAAGGAACCATAGTAGGAAGGGTGATGTAGATGAGGAAAGACTTCCTAGAAAAAAGAAAGAAGTCAGGGCCCCAAGGACTCTACCTTAAAGGAGCCTAAATGCTGATTTGGAGAGACAGGTACGTAAACCTTGACTTCAGTAGAATAAGATACATTCTCTGTTAAAGGTAGGAATGTAGGACTGTGGAAGATTTTGTCTCCAGGATTCAGTTTTCTTGTTTGTAAATATAAATAAGTTCTCTTAAATAACAATTTCGCTTTCAGAATATACCTAAGAGGAGGGAATAGACAGCTATGCTAAGATGTACTTGTAAGTCTATTATTGAAGCCTTATTACAATAAGTGGCCAAAACATCACAGAATCATACAGTGGAATTTAACCTATCTATCAGAAGTATAAGATACAGGTACATTTGTTTATATACCACAGTGTGTTATGATATAATAAGTAAAAGCACATATCAAAAGATACAAAAATACAAAATGTGTGGTATTGACCCTTGTAAACTTGTTTATGTATATATCTGTACACGTAGTATATGTGAGTGCATGCACAGACAGAAATCTTGAATGATATTTTTTTAATGCTAATAGGACTTTCAGGTAGCCTTTTTTCTTTATTATCTAAGGGCCCATTATTCAAGTCTATTTAAAATTATAAAACATATACATGCTATAAAAATATGTGAACATAATAAATTAAAAGGAGAATGTTAAACTATATAATCTTTGTATATGTCTATACACACATATAATCTATATAGTCTTTAAGTTCCATTGTGAAAAGCACATTAGGATATTCTAAAATTGCAATTAGAAGTATAAAATGGCAGGGTAAATATGATGATGACATATTTCAGTTGTCAAGGAAAGCATGGAGTTAAAAGCAGGTAGTGAAGTTTACTGTACTTAAATTGAAATTTTAGTGATATTTGAAGTAAAAATAACCTTCAAATGAATTAATTCCTTCATAGAAAGTAGCTAAGTTAATAAAGTCTCATTGAGGGTGTTTTGTGTGTGTCTGAATGAAAGGTTTCCAGAGCCATCTTTTATCCAGTAAGTCATATTGAGCATTCACCATAATTAGTAACCTTTTTTAGAAACAGAAATCCAAAAAAAGTTATTAATTTTTATAATATATTTTTAAAAGAGCCTCAAATATAATGATTGGAACTTTATTAAGTAATGCATATAATGAATCAGCTTCATTGAAAATAACAAATATATATAAAACTGTGCCACTCTAGGATAATTGATGGTGTGTGGTCTTCAGACATTAATGTAATATTCAAAAATCTGTCTAACATGGAATAATGATACATCATTTTAATCCCCTAAAGGAATTAAGGTCAAATTTGGCCAATTTACTATAATTATAGCTTTTTATTTCTCCAAGTTTTGTATTTTTTTGTACTCGTGTCTCTCAGAAGTATTTAGTATACACACACATCATACACACATAATTATTTTTATTGGCACTTCAAAACCTTGTCATAAATGTTCATTATATATTACTATAATACGGAAACCCTAGGAATTCCAGATATTCTCAAATATTCTTCCTTCAACTCTGGACTGATGCTTTCCACGGGGATTTAGGAAATGCAATTTTTTTGAGTTGGAAATGTAATCAAGGGTTCTCCATTTCAAAGCTGAATATTGGCATTATCATTTGTCAGCAAAGTAGACTTGCATGATGCCAGCCAAATTATTTCATGGTTGGTTAATTATATAGTACTTAGCATTTCTGCATTTGGCTATCTTGGTCTGTAGCAATTACTGCACTAATGATGGACACAATTTGTTCCCTGATGCACAGCATCTCTATGAAAACTTAAATGACTTGTGACTTAAAAAAGTCACAAAAAATATACCCTGTACTATAAGTACAAACTTTTATATTATATTTTCTATGATTCTTTAAGAGGTAGGTTAGAGTTAGGTTCTTTTAAATAGCTGACCAAAGGCTTTGACAAGTTTAACATGCATGGAAGAAATTGTCTATTTTTTCTCTCATTTGAGAATCAATATTTTAGTCATCATTCTCAGAAGAATAGGATTTTTGTTTATATAATTAAGTATGATAAAGCCAAGAAGAAAGTTGAATAAAATATTAACACTTAACTTTTCCTATTAAAGCTGAGGCACATGCCCATTAAGCTTATTACATCAATCAAGCACAGTACTCTTCTAACATTTATCGCTCTTAATTTATGAATAAGATTTATCAGATCATGTTATCACTATTTAAGTGCTTCTCCCATCTTTATGGTAAAGGGCCTGGTCCTACTTCATCAACTCCGAAAGCATCAATGTAAAATTATATGTACAGAATCTTTAAAACCATGGTAAATGATCAGTCCTATTACCCTTACATAAATTCTTTTTAGAGGATGTCAGTTACCATAGAAGTTCATTAATGTTTTCCTTTTTTTAGGTTGGTTCGTTGGTTTATTTATTTATTTATTTATGTGTGTGTGTGTGTGTGTGTGTGTGAGAGAGAGAGAGAGAGAGAGAGAGAGAAAGAGAGAGAGAGAGAAAGAGAAAGAGAGAGAAAGAAAATGTGCTCCTGTGTGAGGGGTAGGGGGGAAGGGGCAAAAGGAGAGGGAGAAGAAGGAAGCAGATTCCCCACTGAGCGAGGAGCCTGACTTTGCCCTCCAAATCACAATTCTGAGATCATGACCTGATCCAAAATTAAGAATTGGATGCTTAACCAACTGAGTCACCCAGGCACCCCAGAAGTTCATTAACATTTTAAACTTACCGAAGAAACTAAACTTGCAGGCTAATATGTAAACAGAGAGAACATAAACATACACACACACACATACACTACAAAGTTGAATGTTTATATAATTTATCCAGAATAAAATTAAAACGTTGGTTTGTGAATATGATATTATTTAGATATGCAAATATGATATTATTTAGAACCTGAAATAAGGGTTTGATCCTTATAGCTTATTTTACACAATTGGTTTTTTATTTTATGTTATACATTGTTGCCAAAAGTATATGTATCTCAAGGAAGAAAAAAACGAAATGAATATTTTTTTATTAAAATTAGTACTGTTACTTAAATTAAGCATTACTAATTGTAAAGATATCTAAGAAATGTATTTAATTGGGAATAAAAGAAGGGTAAAATATTAATGTTTTTTGACTGTGAAATAAAGTAATAACCATATCCCATATTCAGCAAGTTAGGTTTTCTTGCATTTATGAAATAATGACATTTATGCAAGGTATGGATTATAATTCATTCATTGCAAATTTTAGTTTTTAAAGGCATAATCATGAATTTCTTTAAAAAAAATCCAAAAATCTTCAAATTCATTAAATTCAGCTATATTAATAGGAGCTTGTTACCAATGGCAATATATAACTACAACCAAACATTAAATCTGAAAAATAAAAATAAACCACTACGGCATTAGAGTGTTAAAAAAAGAGGATTCTTAATAAGCTATAACTATTCACTGCTAAAGTTGAATGAATGAGAATATCCAGTTAAGAATTCTATTTAAAGTTACTAGTTAAAAACTAGACAATTGAAACATCAAATTTATACAGTGTAAGCTTTGGGAATTGATACTACTATATTTAAATGTGTTTATAAATTTGTCATTGTGTGGATGGAAGGTAACTGGAACAGTATCAATTAAAAATGCCTTTTGCTACAATGAAAAAGAAAACCAAACTCAAATACAGTGAACAAGGAGACTGCACAAAATTTAGTAGCTTTCTGATAGATAGGATTTGCTATAAACTTTTAAAATATAATCGTGACTATTTACCAAAAATATGAGAAAATATTATCTTCAGCACAAAATTGATTTCAACTTTTCCCAGGAACTGGAATGGATGGCTTCTAAAAATTATTATTATTCTAACTTTTTTTTGTCATAGTTGAAATATGAGATAAAAATAGAATAAAACAAAAGATGAAATAAGAAAATTTTAACAACTGGTAAAAACATTGAAAAATAACATAATACTATAGCATTTGTTGATGATGTAATTCTAGGCTTATGATGTCTAAGAAGTATAACATTTCTGGAAATTATAGAGTATGGCAGTTTCATAGTTTCAACAAACACATAAAAATCAATAGCTTTTTTTTAAATTTTAGGAGTATCTTAAAAAATGATGGAAAACATTACATTTGTAATGTCAAAACACTATAATAAACTCAGGGAATTTTAATAAAAAAAGCAGAATACAAAATCCTATAATGTTTTGTAGAACCAAGATATAAATTTAGAAAGAGATAAAAAATAATTTTGCAGGAAATATTTTATATAATAAAAATAGCCACACTGCCAAAATAGGTAATACATAATCAGTGCAAATACAATTATATTTCCAACAGAATCTTTTGGTTTGTTTGTTTGGTAGATGGAAGTGAGGAAGGGTGATGAAATTCTAATAATAGCTCTAACATATCTAATATGATGCAGTATTTGCAATTAAATCAGCATTGGTTTAGGAATACATACATACATCAATCTTGAGTTGGGAATAATCAAAGAGATTAATGAAACTGAAGTTGGATTTCTATATCATATACTACACACTGAAAGAAAATCCAAGTGGTTTCAAAAGTAGGTAAATTGATAAAAAAAAAAGTATAGCAGTAAAATCAAAAAGGCTACATTAAAATCTAGAATCTGTAAAAATAAGGGGACATTTGTTGTATAAAATTTTTTGAAAGACTGTATTTGAGAAAATAGCATTAAAAGTCTATAACACTTTGGGAACTGGGGGAAAGATGTTTATAGTAATAACAACAAATTTCAAGTCCTCTTAGAAATGAAGTGTAGAATAACATGTAACCTGGTGAAAAATTGACAAAGAATGTGCTTAGGACACTCGCAAAAGGGAAAATCCAATTGTCTCAACACTGCAAAAGAAGATACCTAAGCATAGTAGTCATTAAATTAGTGACAAATAGAAATCCGTAATTTTTTGGTTGGCAAAAATTAGTGATATATCTACTTTTTGTAGGGTTGTAGGAAGAGAGTATCTTCAGTTCTTATTGGAGAAAAATGAGAATTTTTAAGCATTATGGAAAAATGCTATAAAAGCCAATATAACTCTTTACATTTATCTGTTGACCCAGGAATTATATTACTAGAAAAATTATTCCATATGAGTAAGAGTACTATTGCAAATTAAAATATGTACAAAAATGTAAATAGTAGAATATTTTTTATGGATAGAAGTAAAAATGTAAGGACATACAAAAACAAAAACCCTTAGTAAATAACCATCTGTAAAGCTTGAGTATATCTACACCAAATAATATTACCTAGCTTTTAAAGCAATTGCATAATTCTGCCAGTTAACTGAAATGGATTGCCAGGAGATAATTTTGAGGGTGCAGAAATGTGTTTAAAATGTGATTCCATTGTTTTGCAAAACAACAATGAAGATATATTCATGGGCTAAAACATGGAAGGTGCTATTAATATACTATATAGATTACCTTAAGGATGTGGAAACGATGGGTTGAAACAACTAAAAAATAGGAAAAAGAAAAAGAGAAAAACTTATCTACATCAAAATCGGCATACAGATGTTTATACCTATTTTATTCCTAAAGGCTCAAACTCAGAAACAACTAAAATGTCTTGTAGTAGGTGAATGGATATATAAATTGTGGTACATCTAGGCAACAAAACATTATTCATCCCTGAAATGAAATGAACTATTAAGCCATGAAAAGACTGAAATTCCTATTACTAAGTGAAAAAAACCAATCAGAAAAGGTTATATACTATATGATTCCAACTATATGACATTTTTTTTTATAAGATTTTGTTTATTTATTTGACAGACAGAGATCACAAGCAGGCAGAGAGGCAGGCAGAGAGAAACAGGGGAAAGCAGGCTCGCCGCTGAGCAGAGAGCCCGATGTGGGGCTCGATCCCAGGACCCTGAGACCATGACCCGAGCCGAAGACAGAGGCTTAACCCACTGAGCCACCATTTTTGACAAGGCAGAACTATGGAGACAGTAACAAGATCAGCCGTTGTGGGGAGGAGGGTTAAAGAGCTGAAGCACAGAAGATTTTTAGGGCAGTGAAAATAATGATACTATATGGTAGATATGATACTATGATACTATAATCTATATGGTCATATATATGATTCACCATAGATATATGGTGATATATATAATTCTATATGGTGATATACATGATGACATCTATCCACTATATATATATATATATATATATATATATATATATATATATAGTGGATAGATGTCATCATGTATTTTTCCAAACCCACCGAGACTGGACCCTGCTGTAAACCATGGACTTTGGGTGATAATGATGTGTCAGAGTGGGCCATCAGTTGCAACAAATGTACTGCTCTTATGGCAGTTTTTGATAATAAGGGAGGCTGTGAATTTTGGGAAGGCGGAGGGAGAATATAGGCTATCTCTATAACTTCCTCTCAAATTTCTATAAACAGGAAACTGCTTTAAGAAATAAAGTCCTTTAAAATTTCTTGCAAAATGTTTTGTTTGTGGAATTTGGGGATTAAGGCCCGTCATGGTTATTATAAAAATTTCAGAGCTAGGAAAGAGTTCAGACATACCTGATCAGACTTTGTTTCTTTCTTTTTGATTCTCATATCTATGATAACCTCTAATGACAGGAAAATAGCAGCAATTGTTCAAGACATCACATGCAAAAAATACCATGAGAAATAAGAAACCGATTTTTTTGTTTACCCAGATTTTCTAGGAAATGACTTTAATCTAAAATACAGTTTCTATCATTTGCCCATTCCTTAATCAATTACTGTATCCCAAAGAAAGGATCTAGGACATGTATATAGTTTTTGAATTTAGCTTTTCTTGGAACATGTGAATCTTCCACTCTCGTCCTCCCCTCCCAAAAATCACTGAAGGTAGATAAAAGAAAATAGATTATGGTAGTACATAACAAGTTTCACAGAGTCTATCATCTTGTTAACCAATGACTGTGCCCATATAACAAACTATTAAAAATGGCCATATTTTTTTAACAATCTTTTTAAGACTTTTTTTAAGATTGTATTTATCCATTTGACAGAGAGAGAGAGAGATCACAAGTAGGCAGAGAGGCAGGCAGAGAGAGGCGGAAGCAGGCTTCCTGCTGAGCAGAGAGCCCGATGTGGAGCTCGATCCCAGGACCCTGAGATCATGACCTAAGCCAAAGGCAGACTTAACCCACTGAGCCACCCAGGTGCCCCAAAAATGGCCATATTTATGTAAAATGCAATTACATCCACCTCAAAGAAAGACGAGATTCTGTCTTGGTTTTAAGAATACAGGTCTCTAAGAGTTGCCATGTTTCAGTTCACTGGCAGAATCCCCACTGTCCATTATTTTCCACTGACACACCTGAGATGAACATTCAAAGCTTCAATGGCCTACTCTGGTTTTAGCATCCCGCTAAAATTTTATTTTTGGAGATCACCAAAGGCCAACAAAACAGATGGTAAGATAGATGGATGGATGGATGATAGATAGAGTCCTCAGTTTTTTCCTCTATAGTGGGCAGAATACAATTCTCTTGAATGGCATGAACGAAATCCAGCACAATTAGGGAGGGAGAAATGAATACTTGGGAATAACTCACAAATGTCTCCTGAAAGAACCATCATTTGTTCATTATTTCTGAGTAGGCTAAAATAACGCTACATTGTATTGCTTTTACAGCAGTACCACCAGCAACAAGTTTTTCACCACCTCAGTGGTTTTTCAAACAATGATTTACTTTCACTCTACATGAGGTACTGTTCTTTACATATTAATAAAATGAAGCTCAGAGAGGTAAAATAATTTGTGAAAAATATGATACAATATACAACAGATAACATCAGAGAAGGGACTGTCTGACTCTGAAACACATATTCCTCCACCATAAAACACTATCACCAGTTTACAATCCGATTTAAGGTTATGAATGAGAAAATGAAATTGACTAAAACAATATTAAAATTAGTCATCAAAAATATGTTTTATTTGTTAGGTCATAATATAAGATAGTAGGGAACACAATCCAGTATACATATAACTCTGTCGAAAATTTTTTTTTCTCCGAAATCCTCTTCATGTCCATTCCCAGTATCTTCTTAGCTGAATAAATTTTGTTTATTATCCCGTGTTCACAAGGGATATGAATTTAATAAAAAATCTAAAAGCTCATTAATGATAAAATATGGCTGACATAGACTTTCAGCAATTCATTTATTTTTTGAGCCTTACATTCATTACTATAAAATGAAGATTTTGAACAAACTGATTTTTAAATTTCCATAAATGTTTTGGGTAATCATGTTATCAATTAAGTCAAAATGTTTGGAAATGCAGTTTGAGTGTTTAGATTCAATTTGGTCTCATTAAAATGAGAAATTTCACATAAGAAATTTACTACAGACAGGTTTATCCATTCTTCCTGCTCCTCTCGGATTTTGAATATTGTCTTCTAACCTAACAGCCATAGGTGACTGAGAAACTTCGCCAAGAAACAGAGAGAGAGAGATTGAGAGAGAGGGCAATCTGTGGTACAATTGATCCTGTCATATAGCTGTCATATAGCTGATACTTGGTCCATGATAGTAAGATTGATTCCCTAAATGGTGAGTGAAATCATGTGGCATAGTAGAACTTAATAGGACTTAGAGGAACCAATGCTGAAATCTCATTCTGCCCCTTCTAACTTAAAAGTCACTTTCTTTGGACCTCTTGTTTCCTTATTTCTAAAATTATCTGTTTTACAAATACTAATTGCATTTCTGTGAAGATTAAATACAAATTCAAGAACCCAGGTTAATGGTGTATATCTCATAGTCGAGGTTTAAATACCTATGTTATTCTAATCATTGTTAATATTTTAAAAAGACTTACAACATAAGAGATGAGAGGATAAGAAACTAAAATGCGGAGGACTGGTCAAAACCTGTGGTTGAAGGAGGATTATCAAGACAAATTTAGAAGTTTGGATAGACGGAGATTTTAACCAGAAAAGGGGAAAGCTTCCCTAACAAGACTATCAGTATGTAGGTATTCTGATAGGGACTGCAGTAACAGACTGTAATAACAGACATACATTGAGAAAGTATTCCAGCTATAAAAATGAAGCGCTTTATGTGAAACTTTCACCCCATATCAGTTGTTTGTTCTATTAGCTCTTATGTACTTCTAGTATAAACACAAACATTTCATTAATTGAAAGCTTTTTATACCTGATATATTGAGTTCTTTCCAAATGTACTCAAACATGAATTTCTGTTATATTTTCTCTGAATGATTCTTTTTATTGACAAACTTACTGTAAGTGAAAAACAATCAGAAACATTAAACAGATGTTTCAAACATGTGCTTAGTAAAATGTGTTTCTCTGGCAATATAAACAAATTTGTGACTCTGTCTGAGGAATATATTTTCCCATGCTCTTCAGGATAAACTAAAATAAGAATTAAATGATAATAAATAATAATAATTTATTACTACAAATTATTATTATAGTTGCTAAACTTAAAACAATGATTTGGTTAGTACTGAGGCTCCTGGGTGGCTCAGTCAGTTAAGCACCTGACTCTTGATTTTGGCTCAGGTTATGACCTCAGTGTCCTGAGATGGAACCCTGCGTTGAGCTCCCTGCTTGGTGTGGAGTCCTGTATGAGATTCTTTCCCTCTCCCTCTGCTCCACACCCTGCTCTCTCTCTCTAAAATAAATCTTTTTTTTTTTTAAGAATTTAGTCAATACTTAATCTAATAATTAAGAGAACTAACTCTAGTTCTAATAATTAAGAGAAATAACTAAGAGAAAAAATTTGTTTAGATACAATCATGATATTCAGTTATTATAGGTCACTATAGACTTCTATACCACCATTATAATATTATCGATTGAATGGCATAGGAATAGCAGAAGAAGTAGTTGGTGTCCTCGACTGACCAAAGTATATACAGCAAAGAATCTTAGTTAACATCATGAAAAGAATTCAAACCTTTTTTATTTAGAGAAGAGTTTAATAATGCAGTATTGTTTCTGGAAGACAACTTTATGAAACACATTTATGCAAACTCAGCTACCTTGAGTTAGGCCAGCCAAAGCAACATTAATATACTGAGAAAATGAAATAAGCACTTTGGCCAAAATCTAGTAATTACACTCAAATAATTGGGATTCTGCCTCAAATAATAAGATTATATTCCTATTGAATATGTAGTTGGTGTTTGTTCCCAGATGTAACAATGGGTTATGCTGATTCACTCACTGCCTTACTTGCAAATAAAAAAATGGCTGGTGGATTAATGAAACTGGCCCAGGTTGGTGATGTGCCTTCTAGTCATTGCACAGAATTGTTTTCCCATTAAAAGAATAAACAGTTAGCTCATTTATGGACCAAACTGTATTCATACTTCACAATATCTTGTTAAAACCTACTGAGATGACCAATCTTGCTAACCTGCACTAGCCTGTAAGGGGAATAGCAGATTGTTTGCTAAATATTGAGACTAAATCTGTTTTACCTTAGGCCATGAAAGAGAGAAAGACATTACTTAAAGATATATGTTAGAATTATCAAGATTCATTTTTTTGTCAGTCACATCATTTCATTATTAATAAAGAATTCATTTTTTTGTGAAAAATGAATTCATTTTTTTTGTCAGTCACATCATTTCATTATTAATAAAGAAAATGGTGAAACTTTTCTGGATTAAAAAAAAAACTTTTCTGGATGTAATTCATGGCTCGTTGTACTTTGTATGATAATATATACCTTACACCTGAATACTAGATTGTTATTAGATCATCTTCACTTTATTTGATCAAAAATATTTATGTAACAGATTAATTTGGTAACCGTTTTAAAAGATTTTAAGAGAGAAGTTTTGTTTGTACCTGCTGGTAAGGGGGTGTCTGTACCTCTTCCATTAACAGAACCCTTTGAAGCTAAATTTTCGCGGGAATGGAGCTCTCCATCACTGTAACAAGGTAAAATAGGTCAAGCCTGCATGGGGCCAAACTAAAAGAAACCAATTTTCTAAATAGTTTCCCTAGCTGGAGGACAAACTAAAAAAAAACTTGCCTTTCTGGAAAGTTGCAATAGGCTGTAATAGAGTAAGGAAAAAAAGAAATGGAAAAGCTTTGCTTACAAAATGGGAGGGTATCTTTCAGCAGGAGTAAGAATATATCCTTCTTTATCATCATTTTCTTTTGATACTTACACAGGAAATGCTTCTGTCAATGTCATCCCAGGCACTATACTTATAATAGATAGGAATCAAATAAGTAAAGTAAATGAAGGACACAAATGATACGCCTATTAGGTTACTGTCAATCTACAGGTGAACATAATTACACCTTTATTTTCAAAAAAGGGTTTAAGTTATAAGTTAAAATGAAATATGGGGCTAAGATGATAGTGTCAGAAGCATTTCACAATGTCTTCAGTGCTGCAGTACAATTTAGAAGTCAATGTAAAGAAAAATTCATTTGCAAAAAAACTACCTGTTCCTCTGACCATAACCTTAGATTATTGGCATTGTAGACAGACTAATTTGATTTTGAAATATCTTCCATTTCTAAGTTTTAATCACTTGTTTGGAAAATTATACCTCTTGGGATAATTAAAACCACACCAAGTGTCTCAGAACCAGCATTAGAAATCACTGGTTTATGTAATTGGCAAGGAAATATCTGTGGCCAATGCTTTTAGCTAAACCTATCAATGTAATTTATCTCTTCTTTGGAGTGACCTCAGTTCTATCACCATCTTTTGTTCATTTTCCTTTGTTTATTCACGATCATGTGGGCTCCATATAACCTTACTTCCATTCATTCATTTATATAATAAACATTTACTGCTCTACCAGGCCACATTTGGCCTCATAAACCTCTCCCTTCGTTCATTCCATCCATCCTCACTCATTCTACTGCCCTCTCCTATTTCCCACCCTCTATACCCCAAGCCTTGGTCGTCTTCTGTCTTAATTATCTGGAAGACTCCTCTACAAGAGCTTGCTGTGGGTTAGTTGCTCATTTTATTCGGGTTTCTACTCAGACACCACCTCCCAAAGTAACATTTCCTGATAATTCCGTATAAAATTCTTCACACACCCATTTTTTGTTTGTAGTTTGATCCTTTATCACTCTTTTTTTTTTTTTTAAGATTTTACTTATTTATTTTACAGAGATCACAAGGAGGCAGAGAGGCAGGCAGAGAGAGAGGAGGAAGCAGGCTCTCCACTGAGCAGAAAGCACAATACAGGGCTTGATCCCAGGACCATGGGATCTTGACCTGAGCCAAAGGCAAAGGCTTAACCCACTGAGCCTCCCAGGTGCCCTGATCCTTTATCTCTTTAATAGCTCTTTTACAACTTGAAATTATGTTCTATAAATATAGTACTTATTTGTTCATTTGGTGCCTATCTCTCACACTGGATTATAAATTCCATGAAGACCTATTTTGTTCTATCAAAGTTAGATTCTCAGTGTATGAGGCAGTGCCCTGAACATAATAAACAGGCACTGTCTTTGTCAGTATAGGCCATTGTTACAAGATAACACAGGCTGAGCTGCTTTAAAACACAGAAATGTATTTCTCACAGTTCTGGAGGTTGGAAAGTCCCAGCTCAGAGTTCCAGCAAGGTCAGGTTTTGATGAGAGCAACTTTCCCTGGTCTCCTGGTCATGGTAAGTCAGAAGTGGAGCAAGTTGTCTAGTGTCTCTTCTTAGAAGGACACTAGTCCCATCATGAGGGCTCCACCTTCAATACCTAATTACCTCCCGAGGGCCACATCTCCGAATACCATCACATTACATATTGGAGAACAGAAACATACAATCCAAATCAAGTATTCAGTTAATAAATTTTTTGAAACTTTAGGGTCACCTGGGTGGCTCAGTCAGTTAAGCATCAGCCTTTGGCTCGGGTCATGATCCCAGGGTCCTGGATCCAGCCCCACATCAGGCTCCCTGCTCAGGGGGGACTCTTTCTCCCTCTGCCTTTCCTCCTGGCTTATGCTTTCTTTCTCACTCACCTTCTCTCTCTTTCTCTCTCTCTCTCTCTCTCACATACACACACATGCGCGCGTGCGCAAATAAATAAATAAATAAATAAATCTTTTAAAAATAGTTTTTTAAACTTCAATAAGAAAACATTAATATTTCATCAGTTTTTTAGATTTGGTGTGCAAAAATTGTTTTCTTATAATGTGTAACTTTTGTGTATAATCTGAGACTTTTAGAATAGTTTTAAAATTAACTGTTCTTGGGTATTGTTTCATGAATCAATCAAAAGTTTACATATATGTGTGAGTAAGCTTTAAATTTTAATAGTCTGGTAATGATTGATAACTACATTATGTAATTCAAGTGACAAGATAAAAAACACTAAAAAAAAAAATCCTGCTCTAGAAAACCATTGCAAGGTAGGTGTGAGAGGAAAACTTGCCCTTATGTGAAAGTGAATAATGGAGTTAGCTAAACTCTAGCTTATTGTGATCAGGGAGCACTGAGATAGTCCCTGAGGGGAAGAGTAATTACAAAAGAATCAGCAGTTCCCTACATCAGATAAACAGAAGCAATTGCTAACATTCTCGGTGTATGTAAGTTAGTGGGGAAATTCTACCTTCAATTTCTAAGAAAATTATAAGTATATCTCTCTTTTTCCAGAATATAAACTGAAACTTTTAGTTTTAGTACTGTCCCAAGTGAGGAAAGAATTCATGTTTCAGCCATCAATATTTATGTATTGGCTTCCTTCGGAGTCTTACATATTGTGGTCTTGTGATCTTAAATTATATCCTAATGTGAAGAACTTCTCTTGCTCTCCACATGGTCTTGCTCAGGTCACTTAGATTACTAAACAGAATATGCAAACAGTTATTGGGGCCTTAAATCTTGCGCTGAAACATTCAGATAACTGAACTAATTATAACTTGATAACCAGATTCTTTCAAAACTTAGAATCCTATCCCTGAGGTAGATCTACATTTTTTATTTTATTGTCTCTTTAAAACATTGCCGCATCACCTAACTTGATGAAGCTGCCTGTTATAATAGAAAAAGACAATGAATCCTCTTCTTACTATTTTCTAAGCCTCTTTTAATCTTTAAAGTTAACATTTCACAATTCAGTTTCCATCTGTTTTCAAATTAGTTTTTATAGTAATTATTACTATATTTTTTCTTCCTCTGGTTAGAGCACAATTCTTTTAATTTATATCCTGTGTTCCTTCTGCATTATCAGCACAATGATAGGTTTAATTGATACATATTTTGATTGATACTTGAAACATTTCTTTAAGCATAATTTCACCCAAGAGAATAGTTATTCTGATACTCTATATGTTAAGTACCGAACCTACCTTATATAACACCCTTGAATCTTCTCCATACATCCATATTCATTTTTATTATGCTTTTGTATATGTGTTGAAATGATTTGTTTGTCCATTCAAGCTAAATGTCTCGGATTCACTTTTTCCTCCTTAGCCTTCAAATCCAAACAACAGCCAGAATTTGTAATTATACTTCATTAATTTCTTTCATAGTCACCTTTTATATTGATGCCAGTCTTCTGGTTTAGATCTTCATGGTGGTCCTGTCATTCCATATTCTAATTTCTATACTCTCTATTACATCTTTCTCAAAATTATAATATATTTTTCTAAATAGGTATTTTAACCAAGCACAGCACTGATAAAAACTTACACTGGATCTCACTGTAAATGGATGAATGCTTAAATTTCACCTCCTGCATTTGAACTTGACCTACTTCTATTTCTCATTATGTCTTCCTTAAATAAGAATACATAGCCTTCCCCAATAAATACTTTATCTTCTTGCTTTTATGCACTAATTGTGCCAATTTTTCTCCATGAAATACATGATCTCCCTTCTCAGTGAAATGAAATATTATTTATACTTCTAAATCCAGTTCAAATGACTCTTCCTCTCTGAAAGTATTCTCTGAGTCCTTTCTTTATCCTGTTAGCAACTGCATATTATTTAAAATAATATGTATGTACTACTTTTATTTAAAAGCCACATTTCCCTTCAATACATCTTTTGTATTGTTTTATCTTATCAGCAGTCCTCTATTTCCTTATAAATTAAAAGTATGTTTTACTCAATTTTATATGTGCATAGGTAACCTAGATAATGTCTTACAGGTGGTAGAAACTCAATAAAAACAAATAACCAAATGAGTCGATGAACGGCAAAAGAAAGGAAGGAAGGAAGGAAGGAAGGGAGGATGTATGTATGGATGGTTGAGTCTCTATACTTGGCAACTTGAGGAAGGCATAGACAGTGAAGAAGTAACCAAAGATGACAAGAGCAGTCTAAGAGTGTGAAGTCATGAAACAATGAAAGAATGAAACTTCACCTAGAGTTGGCCCTTCTTCAAGCCTAGTCAACTAGGCTTTCTTTGCACTGTTGTGAGTGTTATGCCACCCCCCCCAAAATGGGTCCATGATTAAAGGAGACTGATATAAAGCGAAGGTCAAGCAAAGCTTTATTTCACGCCAAGCATCAAGAATCTAACCGAATGTTCGGGGACGCACCTTTTACAAGAGAGGGTGACCCTTCTCTGTTTCACAGACTAGCTTTTAAGGGCAAAGGCCATGCAGTCGGGCCTGGCCACGCACAGGTGGCCAATGAGATTGTAAGACACAGAGAAAGCTGCACAGTGATGCTAGGTGACCAATTGAGTTACAATTCACCCTATAGACATTTGACCCAGCCTATCACACCTTGGTTAGGATTGGTACCAAAAAGGTTCCCAAAGGGCAGAGGCCCATACTCCTTGGTAGCTAGGGAGACAGTATGCATCCTCCCTCTGATGGGATGTCTCCACCTGGCCTGACCCACCCTTGTATTTTAGCTTTGTTACCTGGAGCTGGTTTCCGGGACATGTTTTTAAGTAAATCCCCTGGGGGAAGGGGAGCAGGGATAGTTTAAGGGTTAAACAAGGTTGTTGTTTAACCTTAATGAAGTCTCTGGTTTAAATAGGTCCTTACAGTGAGATCACCTCCATCCTTAAACATTTCCCTTTTAAAGTTAGATTGTTCAAAACACATACTGTCCTTTAGCCCTAACTAAACAACCACTAGTTGGGATACATTTATAAAAGGTCTTACATTGTTAATTATATTTCCATGTATGCCTTTTGTTTCTCGGTGACTGAATCTGTGTTTTAAACTTTATTTCTCACTCACATAAATCTACTAATACTTGACATGTATTGACTAGATGGGAAAAACTGACTCTTCAGTAGGCTTTGTAGACCACTGTAGATTGATCTAACTGGTAAAATATCTACATGATGTGTGTGTGTCCATGTGTGCTTGTGTCTGTTGGGGGTAGAATGGAAACTCCTTCCAGAGTTCATTTTGTGGAACTCCAATTGCTCTCTCTCTCTTCCATATAAATTTATGATAATTATGTGTTCTTTAAAAAAAAAAAAAAAAAAAAAGATTTATTTATTTGAGATACAAGAGAGAACAGGGGAGGGGCAGAGAGAGAAGGAGAGAGAGACTCCCCAGGAGACACCCTGCACAGTGCAGAGCCCCAAAGGAGGGGGGGGCTCCATCTCATAACCTTGAGATCATGACCTGAGCAGAAATCAAATCAGATACTTAACCGACTGAGGCACCTAAGTGCACCTGTGATAATAATGTATTCTACACATTGAAGTTGATGACTAAAGAGGTAGTGACTTCATCAAAGTCATATAGTAATTAAACAACAGGACTTCTGTAGTTTTCCAAACCTTATTCTAGCTCTCAATCCAAGGTCCTTCCTGCTACATCTACTTGGCATCTCATTAGAGACTGGATATTAGAGATCCAGTTACATTCCACTAATTATCAAAACATATTAAGCTTTGTTCCCTTCTGTAAAACAATCTGCTTTAATTTCAACTGAAAAATAAGAAAGAAAAAAGCAAAGGGATTTATTTTCATTTCCCAATACTCTGAACTACTAGTTCTCTCCTAAAACCACAGGCATCTGGTAGTATTAATATGATATATTGTGGCAGGAGACTGAACTTTAATTGATCCATGATTTTAATCCATGTTGTGGTGCTGGCAGGAAGATCTGAGGTACTGGTAAATAATTTGAGGTATACCAAATGCTTTTGTGATTTGAAATATCTTCATAGCTTTGTAATAGTCATTGCAGACTTACGCTGAATATACCAGAAATAAAAACATAAAGCACATTTGACAATATCTTAATATTTAAAATTAAAATAAAACCTGAATCAAAGCAAATGTAATAAGCCAAGAAATAAAATTAGTATATTAAGTCATATGCTGCTAAAGTAGAATTTCCATTCTGAAACCTTATAACTTAGCAAGGGAAACTCATTTCCCTGACAGGAAGTATACTGCCCAGTTGTGCATCATTTGGTGATATAAAATTACCTTACAAAAAACAGGCATATACCCTCAGGAATTCCTCCTCAGCTCATCATACAGTTTGTATAACAGCTACTCTTTCACCTGTGAACAAATGAGCCAATAAGGTGAAGTAAGAGAAGAGATAGAAGAGGAAAGAAATAAGGGAAGAAAGTCATTTTTGCCAGCTGGTAGGAGAACATGTAAAGGATATGTTATCTCACTCAGCACAAAGAAGCCCTGGATTTCTTTCTCCACCACAGAGCAGCAGGTTTTCCCTCCTCCCTATCCATCATACCCAATAATACTTCAGAGACAGCTTGGTTCTTTAGCTTTTAGTGTCGGTTAAAATGTAGAAATTGAAAGTACACTATAGAGCTTTGATTCAGCATATTTTTCCTCCTCACAGAAACAAAAACCTTAAAGAAGTTCAGGCTCTTCTAAAGGGATCCTGAAACCATTCGTGAAAGTCAGGATTCAAAGGACAAACCATTGTCTAGGCATCCTATTATCCTGGGCAATGTTATGTTCACTAGGAACTTCAGAGACCCCTGAGGATGCTTATGTAAATTACCTCAGAGTGTGGGAGAAATCCGGCGTTATCCTTGCCATTTAAATACGTACTTGAGGAGCTCAAAGGGGAAAACGTGGTAAGCAAATGGTACACTGTGTCAAGAGACCTGAAAAAATGGTAAATCTTACATAAAAATAAACCTAACTTCCAAGATTAATGATTGTGCACAAGTTAAACCTGGATGAGAAAGAACAGAATATGTAAATGTGACAGAATTTATATTAGCAACCCTTTTAAGATTCCTAAAATATGGGCACAGGAAGGAGATTTATTCATAAATACTGCAATGTTTTGAATTTTACTTGAAGAGACTATTGTTTTATCACAGAACATACTTAAAGGAGAAAGACTTTGTAAGCAGAGTAAGAAAAAAAATAACTGTCATGATAGTAATAAGAAGGGGTGTGTGTGTGTGTGTGTGTGTTCTCTTTTGACTTTAATCTTTCTCTCTGGACTTTTGAGAGCTGGAAAAAGGTTTTATTTTTGTTTTTGGAACTTGCTTGCCAAATGGGGGTCTTTGAACCATCACTGCTCTAACTCTGCCAACCACAGCATTCAAAGCTAAAGATTTTAATTTGTTTTAAAACTATACAAAAGTAAAACAATAAACTGTGTGGGCAGTGAAGTGGAGAGGTCAGTGTCAATCCTGAGGACACAGATGGCTATTAGTAAGGTAGGCATGCAATGCCCATCTCTTTCTTTTCCTTCCTTTAATTCCTACAAAAGATCCCAGGCAACTGAGACTGAATTTTTTATTATTATTATTATTTTTTATTCTTTAACCATTTACTATGATCTCTGAAAAAGCAATCTGATCAGAAGTTTGATTGATCGGAAGTTTGATTTTTTTCACTTTATATTTTTCTTGCAACATCCAATGCAACACCTTGCCCCTAGTAATTGATGTATACAATCAGTTGCATTGGTTTAAATTCAAATGTGGTCAGTTTAAGACAAGCTGTATTGTTTAAGAGACCACCTATAGAGAAAGACAAATAGAGGCCTTTTGTAAACACTTTTAAACATCATGAAGAACATTTAATGGGCTTAATTCTTAAACAATGTACCTCCCTGAAATACACTGTTTGTGTACTTAAGAGGCAATTCACACCACAAAGAACTAGGAATCCTACTAAAGTCCTTCTCACCTTACCACCTCTGAACACAAATATTAATATGCTGACATTCCATTTTCTCTAGGATCCAGGGCAATATATGATAAAAGCATGAGGAAAGGTGAGGCAGTTGAATGAAATTGAGAATTAAGGAAAAAAGCTTTTTTTCTTTAAATTTGGTTTATATTGAGAGGACATAGAAGGGATGTAACTAGTGTGTCACCCCGGACCCTGAACCAATCAAAGCAAAGAACAATATTTATTTATTTTTTTTCTAACTTTCCTTCCATCTTTCTTCCTTCCTTTTTCCTTGCTTCTTACCTTTCTTCCTTTACAAAACATTTACTGATGAACCTACTATGTACCAGGTAATATAATAGGTATTAAATATCTTGATACATGGTCAGTAAAGGGACAGCTTTGCATTTACAAATTCAAATTCAACAAATACTGAATACAAATCTGCCATGTTAGGGTCTCCATTAAACTTTGGAGACTGGTAAACTTTGGAGATACACTCCTTATCCTCATATAATTTGGTGTCTAAACCTAAGCAGTGAGAGTTTAAAATTCTGCCAAATAAGCTTCCTCAGAGTCAGTGACAAAGACTGAGAGTCATGAATCTAAATTTACTATATGCGCCACTTAATTATACTCTAAATGCTAATTAACATTGTTTTAAGAGAAAAGACAATATCACTCATTAATCAATGATTCTGATATTATTTATGATTTTCAAAGAGGTGAAGATATAGATCTGGATGGAGTTAGGGTCATTCCAGGAGTCAATGAAAATCAGTCTGTGTAAGGCTACTGCAGTATGCTATATAGTTTAACCATGGGTCTCTATCAGACTTTTTTTCCCCCCATTTTATTATATATATTACAAATATACAATGAAGTTGAAAGAATTGTAGAGTGAATAACCATATAATTACCATCTAGATTCCAAAATTATAAATATTTTCGTGTATTTGCTTTAGCTTCTTTTTTAAAGTGGGACTTTTGGCTAAAAATAAAGTTGTAAGAATCAAAAACAGACAACTAATCATGTCAAGAGCAATGCTATAACCGTATTAGACCATCATTATGTCATAGGAAATCTAATGGAATCAATGACAGCTTTGTTCAGAAATGAATGGTGATGGATTTGCACAACAGATGATATTCAAAATTTTTGTGCCCGTTGGAATCAAATCATGACAGAAAAACATCACATGTTAAGGAAGAAAAAAGTGGTTTTAACTACCTTGGCATATAAATGCAGAAACTGAATTAATAATGTTTACTCCCCTTTTGATTAAGATTTCATTATGTGCTGTGGGTACAAATCCTATAAAATCAAATTAAATTAAAATACGCAGTTCAATGGAAATGAGTAAGGTTTTTTTTTAATGACATACTATGATTTCCTCCCCAAACTATTATCTTCATCAACAGAGCAATTATATTTAAAATTATTTAATTCTTTGCAAATGGCATTTATACTTGCTACTATTATACTTTACAAATATTAGCTTAATGTCACACAAAAGAATTGCAAAAAAAAAATACATAGTTTTGTGTAGTCAAAGGAAAGATACTTAAAAATTTGCAGAGTTGCATTCTAGACAATGATCTCTGAGTTTCTGGTTCTGCAAACCTCTGGGTGTCAGCTTTCTTACTAATTGTTTTCTACCTTTAAAGGGAGGGAATGACTCAGGGTGTATGTGTGTGTGTGTGTGCATGTATGTAATTGAGAGAGACAGAGAGAAAGAAAAAGGGAATGAATGGAATTCTAAGTTTCCCCTAGTTGGTACTCAAATCACCTCTCTGGACAGCTGTGGTCTCACTAAGGAGATCAGAAGGATGTGGATTTTTCTGTAGGAGTTCTGGGGTTTGATTAAGAAGGGTAGGTCATCTTTTTTTATCCTGTCTTGACTTTACTGAAGGAAAATTTCTAAAGCCTAGTACAGGTCTCCTCCAGGTGAATTTCTCTGTTTACAGGACCACAGAGCTTTAGTTTGGCCAAGGTTAACTCTTTTTTTAAAACATGACCTTCATAAGGCTTCAACTCTATCAACTGTGTCTTACCCGTTCAGACCACCAGCCTCCATCGGTTGGTTAGGAATGGAATCCCAAAGCTCTGTGGTTTTTACTCGGGCTTTTTATTTTAACTTAGGATTCAGTCACTTCCTCTCTTTTTCTTAACTTCCAATAAAAATACAAATGTTTTTTAATACAAATATTTGTACTCCTTTTCTCATCAATTCTAATAGATATGTTTTTCATACAGACCCATTAATTTATTCTATATCATTTCTCATACTACCAGCCCTGCAGTTTTTGGATGACCTGAAAATAAAACAAACAGCACTACAAAAATAAGATGGATTATATATCCAAACATGGCAATCATCATATAACTTCTGGAACTGAAAAAGTTATTCTCTAATTGTCTAAAGAGGGCTGCAGATGTGATCTTCATAGATAATGTCAAGAAGAAAGGTAATTCAGCAGTCTGACTAACTACAAAGACAACACTGCCCAGGTGTTGACCCATGGGTACCAATGCCCAAAAGATCCCAGATTCCAAATGAATTTGCAGTATCTAACTGTAGAACAAGAATGACAATACAAATATCCAATACTGACACAGTATTTACTATGTAGCAGACATTATTTTTTTAAAGATTTTATTTATTTATTTGTCAGAATGAAAGAGAAAGCACAAGCAGGGGAAATGGCAGATCAGGAGAAGCAGACTCTCTACTGAGCAAGGAGGCCAATGCAGAACTTGATCCCAGGGCCCTGGGATCATGACCTGAGCCAAAGGCAAATGACCAACTGAGCCACCTAGGTGTTCCTGTGGCGGACATTTTCTAAGTTCTTTATAGATCTTAGCTTATTTGATGCCCCAAAACTCAGAGGATTACATGTTACATTTGAGAAAAATGAAATAGATAAAGTAATTTGACCAATTAAGATCAGACAGATAGGAAATTGTAGGTCCCAGATTTTGGAACAAAGATGTTTGTTCAGAATTCTCATCCCTAAATAATTTAAGACTATATTAAAATTTTTGATCTTGCAGTTACTATAATAGAGTAATGTTAAAATTTCTGACCCATAATATTTCGGTCTTTTCACATTTATCTTGCCTGGTTCCTTTTTTTTGTTTGTTTTTGTTATTTAATTCCTTTTAAATGACAAATCCCCTTCAATATCATCCAGTTACAGGGGTACCTGGGTGGTTCAGTGGGTTAAAATCTCTGCCTTCGGCTCAAGTCATGATCTCAGGGTCCTGGGATCGAGCCCTGCATCGGGCTTTCTGCTCAGCAGGGAGCCTGCTTCCCCCTCTCTCTTTGCCTGCCTCTCCATCTACTTGTGATCTCTGTCTGTCAAATAAATAAATAAAATCTAATATATATATATAATCCAATTATAAATTCATTTAATAATAATTATATTCAGATATTTGGAAATGTAATATCTGATAAAGAATTAGTAACCAAAATCTATAAAGAACTTATCAAACTCTACACCCATAAAACAAATAATCAGATATTTTCCAAAGAAGACATCCAGATGGCCAACAGACATGAAAAGATACTCAACATGACTCATCATCATTAAATAGAAATGAAAACTATAATGAGATACCACCTTACACCTGTCACAATGGCTAAAATTAACAACACTGGAAACACAAATAACAAAATAGAACTACCCTAAGACCCAGCAATTGTATGACTAAATATTTACCCAAAGGATACAAAATATTTATTCAAAGGGGCACATGCACTGTGATGTTTATAGCAGCATTATCAACAACAGCCAAAGTATGGAAAAAGCCCAGGTGTCCATTGACTGATAAATGGATAAAGAAGAGAGGGTATATATCTACAATGGAATATTACTCAGCCATCAAAAAGGATGAAATCTTGCCATTTGTAACAATGTGGATGCAATAAGAGTGTATTATGCTAAGTGAAATAAGTCAGTCAGAGAAAGACAAATACCATATGATTTCAGTCATATGTGATTTTTAAGAAACAAAACAGATCCACGTAGGAGAAGGAGGGGAAAAAAAGAGAGAGAAGAAAACCATAAGAGACTCTTAACTACAAAGAACAACCTGAGGGTTGCTAGATGGGAGGAGAATGGAGGATGGGCTAAATGGATGATTGGTATTAAGAAGGGCACGTGTTATGATGAGCACTGGGTGTTATATGTAAGCGATGAATCACTAAATTCTACTCTTGAAACAAAAAACAAAAACAAAATCCAAAGAACAAAAACGGAAATAAAAGACATTTGCCCAGAAAATTTTAAAAGGACTACTTCTTGAAGCTATTTCCTCTTTATAAAAAATTGAAAGGAAGTTATAGAGATAGCTTATGTTCTCCCTCCTCCTCCCTCACCCACATGCACAGCCTCCCTGATTATCAACACCTGCCATAAGAGTAGTACATTTGTTGCAATTGATGGACCACTCTGACACATCATTATCATCCAAAGTCCATAGTTTACAGTAACGTCCAGTCTTGGTGGGTTTGAAAAAAGATATGACGACAGGTATCCACCATATATAGTATCATATATATCACCATATAGAATTACAGTATCATAGTATCATATCTACCATATAGTATCATTATTTTCACTGCCCTAAAAATCTTCTGTGCTTCAGCTCTTCAATCCTTCTCCCCACAATGGCTGATCTTGTTACTGTTTCCATAGTTCTGCCTTGTCAAGAATGTCATATAGCTGGAATCATACAGTATGCAACCTTTTCTGATTGGCTTTTTTCACTTAGTAATAGGAATTTCAGGCAACTCCATGTCTTTTCAAGGCTTGTGGTAGTTCATTTCATCTTGGGGATGAATAATGTTTTGTTGTCTAGATGTACTACAGTTTATATATCTATCACCTACTGAAAGATATTTTCGTTGTTTCTGAGTTTGGGCAGTTATGAATGAAACAGCTAACAACAAACAACGACAACAATAGATATTGAAAGTCTCAGCCATTACTCTATTTTATAAATCAGAATTCCTACTGCTTCAAGAAGCTATGGATTCCTTTTTGGCAAGTAGAATGACCCACATTTATAACAAAGATAACAGATCTATTATTTAGATTATCTCAGATCTAAAAGAACTGTCCACATTAAATGAATGACTTTGGGCCACATGTTCTTTCCTCCAAATATTTATTTTAGCAATCATAATAAACAAACAGATCATGAAATTTGAAATCCTTTCAGTTTAGTATATTTGTGTATTTATTCAGACTCCAATTTTGTCAGTAGCTTTCAAGGATCTTGAAAAAAATCCTCAAAAATTCTCCCATCACTTAAAAAAAATAAAAAGAGGGGCACCTGGGTGGCTCAGGCGGTTAAATATCTGCCTTTTGCTCAAGTCATAAACCTGGGGTCTGGGATCCAGCCCTTCATCGGGTTCCCTGCCCAGCAAAGGGCCTCCCTCTCCCTCTGCTGCTCTCTCTGCTTGTGCTGTCTTGTGTGTGCTCTCTCTCTCTCTCAAAGAAATAAAATCTTTAAAATCAATAAAAAATAAAAAGATAAAGTAGCACACAACTTATATATCCCTATATACATTATGAAATAATTTCTAAGTATCAAAATAAAAGCTGTTATGCAACCAAATGTGTAGGAATTACTGCTAGGCAGCATTTCTCCAAACTCCATGATATACCCTTCATCTCTGAAACCCACATCTGCACCGAGGAGTGAAAGCCTCTCCAGAGAGCCCATACCACAGGTGCAGTTGAAATCTTGATTCTGTGTCCATCCTCCAGGCTGACTTCATTGTTATCCCAGAAATATCACTTCATGAGCTGATATCATCCACCATCTTCATAAAAATAAAAAATCTTCTACAAATGAAACAAAACCAGAACAATCCACAAATTAGCAGTGAGGAAGAAATTTATTAACCTAAATAAATTGTATAAAAATCTAGTAATAGGGTTTCATAACATATGTTTGCAAGGAGAAGCAAAGATTCCTTGAAAGGAACAAAAAATTACATTTTGTGAGGCTGAACGTCTCAATGGGAACAATAACAAATGTTACCATATTTAACATAAATCACATAATAGTAAGATATAGTAAAATTTTCACACTGAATTAAGATTACAAGGTAAATATTTCTCCAGGTTTCAGAATATATTTGATTTAGAATTTTGTGAGTAGATATATGTCACATTCCCAACTTTGTTATATGAATTATTCAAATATATTCTATCACTTCTTATAGAAGATTCTATGACATAATAATGCTAACTGTCACTTACCAAGGACTTACTAGTGTGAAATGTCATTTTAAGCATTTTATATATCTTATAATTAATAAAATGATTTAATAAAGTGATTATTCAGTCACCCTATGAAATATGCACCATTGTAATTCCTGCCTCACAAATGACTGAATGGAAGTACGGAAAGGATAGATAAGTGGTTTGCCAAATTTACAAAGCTACTCAGTGACAAAACCAATTTTTCAAGCTCAGGAAGCCCATGTTAATCTCTCCCATGAATATGAAATAAGATGTGCTTTAAACTACTGGTTTTACCATATGGTAAATCATTACACACATATAAAATGCTATTTTTAAATACTTGATAAGCATTGTAAAATGGGCACTATGCTCAAGTAAATTTATTTTCTTAGGTTTACACTTTATCCTTATAATCTTTTTTTCTGTCTGGATTTAATGGTTTTTTTGTTTTGCTTTGTTTTCCAAATAATAAATGTTTAGTTTTCAAATATGACAATAAAAATCTCTTAAAAAAGAAAAATGGAATTATCGGAATTACAAACATTAAAATATTGTTTTGTATATCTTTCTAACATTTTGCTTTATAGGATTTTTTTTCACTAGTGCTATATATATGAATAATTCAGAACTTAATTCTACTTGAAAATGAGTCTTGTGAAGGCAAGTTTTTGTTTTTTAGGTTAATTTTTGTTTCCCATGCCTAGAAAAAATAGCTTGGCAAATAACTACTGAATGAACTTGTTTTCCAATGAACTTCAATTAATCTTCGTTTTAAATTACTCTTTGCCATTTTTACCAGTTCTTCCTATTCTTTTGAACTTTACTCTCATTTTCTTTATTCCTCACTCCAGTGAAGTAAGGTGGGTGACTCCGTAGCTTTATAAATAATCTTTTCTTTGTATGTTTCCTTTTAGTTAAGTCTTCTCTTATTTATCCACAATTTTTATTGTTTTTATTTTGCATTGGGGGAGGGGGAGTTCAGGTTACAGCTACTTATTTGTTTGTCCCATTTATTCTCATTTCCATATCCCTATCCCACTCCCTACCCATAGCAACCATTCCTATGAATTTAATATATTTATTTTTTGTATGTATCCTTATAAAATTTATAACTTTATAAGTAGAAAATAGTGGTATTGTTATATTGCATTCTGTTTTTAAATTTTTTTTACTTATTTACATATGCTAATGAGCCATCCGTCTGGATGTATGTACACCCTCTTCATTACTTAAGATGACTGAATCATACTTCTCAACCACTTTTGGTTTTCTCCCCCTCCATCCTCAGCTATAAACAGAATATTACAATCAAATCATAATCTTCACAAACAGTCCTGCATTTAATATCCTTAGGCATTCTATCCATTTTGTGTATATTTTATTATATATTCTATATATTTTGTTATCATAAATAGATACTTTTTTAGTAGATTTTCTCTTGGTTCTCTTCTGTATCTGAGTTTAATGTTTTATTATTATATTATATAAAAATAAACTTGGAAGGGCCACCAGGATAGAGTGGACATGACCTAATAAGACTTAATATTTTTTAGGAGTTCCATTATTCAGTTAAATTCTCCTCACTAAATCCAATAGTTACTATCAATTATTCTTTAATGACATGGAAGAGAACAGAGTACATGTGTCCTTATCCTAAAACAGAAAATTAAAAATAGAGATAAAACTGTGATTCAGTGTTCAGGAAAAAGAATCGAATTACACCTATAAAAGCTAGTTTAACCTTTCCAGAGCATTTTAGTTATGTCTACATGTAGTTACAAACTCATGTTTACTTGGTGACAAGCTCTTGAACATTCTTATGTCCTGTGATCTATATATAGGTTGGGAAAATAATTGCTAGGGCAAAGATAATTTAAATACCAAGTTATTCATGTTTGTTGAAGTGTGCTCAAACCGTTGTTGAAGTCCCATTAAATAAATATTGAAGTATTGCATCAATCCTGGTTCCTTTAAAACCATAAAAACTATTATAAGAGAGGTTGCTTTAATACTTCCACTAGAGGCGCCTGGGTGGTTTAGTTGGCTCTTTGGCTCAGGTCATGATCCCAGGGTCCTGGGATTGAGACCAGGGTGGAGCTCCATATTGGGCCCACCCTCAGCAGGAAGTCAGGAAGTCTGCTTAAGGATTTTCTCTCTCCTCCTCCCCCTTCCCTCCTACCGCTCATGCTGGCATGGTCTCTCTCTCTCTCTCTCTCTCTCTCTCTTTCTCTCGTGCGTGCACGTGCACGCTAATAAATAAATAAATCTTAAAAAAAAAATTTCCACTAACAAAATTTTTGACCAAATATAAAATGTTACAAGGGAGTGAGGATATAGATGATTACTGGCTTAACATGGGAACAAATGTCTCTTTGTTTCACTACTACTTCAAAATAATGATTTCTACAATATCTGGAATGGTTTTGCTGAAATGGCTCCTGTGATTCATTCCTAGTCAGGTTCACAGGCCCAAACTTACTGATAATCTGCCAACAGATCACATTCCCACACAGCCTTATCTTTAATACCCTTCTATCAATACCGTGCACCAATGATACCGAAGTAGAAAAACATGTTTGGGCTAAACAATACTGTTCATTTAGGTGAAAAAAAAAAATAGAAGGGAAGGGAGGAGATGTGTAGAAGTAAGACTAAACTCAGGAGATAAAGAGCACATTCCATTGAATTTGTTCACTCAGATACTAAAGACACCAAAAAATATTTCACCAAATTTGTTCCATGCATTTATTTATAAGCCAGACACAACAACAACCAATTACTTCTATTTCTGCCCAGCCTCCCTCCCCCTACAGGCAGGACTTTATTTACAACAAAGAAAATAAATAGCATACACACATGTATAAACTACAATGAACAAGTTCACTGACATTTCTAAAATAGAGAGAAAATTCTTTACATGCAGGATGTTCTCCAGAGTCAAATAAAGGTTGGGGTGAGGGGAGAAGACAAATAGTAGATCAAGGATGGAGAAGCAAGAACCAGTATGTTAGGTGTTCTCTGAACTAGCAATAAGTTCCTGACTTCAGACCAAGCCATAATAAAAATGATTAGCTTGCATTATAGTGTTACTAATAACTGAACCCTTATTATCAGGTCTTTCAAAAAATATGCAAGTTTAAATGCTATGTTTTTGTTTTATTTTTATCAGAATTATGCTGCAGGATTTTTTTTTTCCTTCAGTACCTGTGGTTCTTGGTCACACTGCTTAGAAGAAAGAAAAGGTAGACTAGAGTGGTGGGAAGCAAAGCATGTTTTATTGAGCAAGAGCAAAGTGATAGTACAAAGCTCCTGAAGAGTGAGGGGATTCCAGGGGGTTGACTCTGGAATTTCTAAGTCTAGGGTGTTTTATGAACTTGTTGGCAGCTGTTTTTATCTGAGTAACCCTCCCTGCACCTGTCAGCCAATCAGGTTTTTTCTTCTAGCTATCATGTGGGAAAGGGTGAAGGGCTCCTTCCAGGATGGTGTAAAATCCTTTTAAGGGTGGTCTCCTCTTAGGGCAGGGCACCTGGTCCTACCTGCCTTTCTTTCAACTATCCTTCATCAATTACTGAATGTTTATATTTGAAAAATGTTATTAAAATATACTGGTTGGCTTACTTACCTACATTATTTATACCTCATTTGGACAAATGTTGAGTTTGTTTTTATTGCATTGTGTAGATGCAAACAAAGTAGTGGGGGAAAGGCCAGTTGCATTAAAACCTGGTGAGAGTAATCCAAGATGTAGATAGCCCATGCAAAAATGATGGAGAATTCTTTGGATGTGATAGGGCCAGGGCACCCTCTAAAGAGTATAATTCACTATAATCCAAAAGACAAGTCTAGGCCCAATAATAGTACATGTGAAAAAAGTTGATTATAAGTGGGCCTATAAGATGACTAGATATTGTATTGGCTACATTTAGGGGCTGGCTTCTTGAGGAAACATAAGTAATGGACATCAAAGAAGTAAGTACTGAATGTGAGGAATTTACCATGACATTTCTTGACATTCATGAGGATTTGAGTGAAGTGGTGGAAGGTGATGGTCCTGCTAATAAAACGTACAATAAATTTGCTTTTATGTAAAAACAGGGAGCAAGCAGTTATACATAAAACCATTAAGTTAAAATCACTTAAAAATATGAACATTTATTTAATAGCTACTTTTAAAAGGTTTAATAGGCTTAAAAAATTGTAACTTTTTTAACCCTTATAAAATCATCCCAATTTACAAATAAGGAAACTGAGACCATGCAAAAGCCATGCAGCTGATACATCACAGAGCTACAATTGAATCTAGGCAATTTAATGATGGTATCCATGATTTTAAGCTACCAAACTGTGAGCTGGGTTGAACACCATTATCTAGATAGGTCAGGGAATTGAAGAGACAGTATCATCTGTCTTCTAGCTAAAGCAAGATATTAATGGGAATAAACAGGCCTATATGGCCATACATCTATTTACCTGTGCACACAGAGCAGAGAAGAACATAACTAAAAGCCTTCCACAGAATGTCCTTCTCCCTTTTCATATGTCCATTTCACAATCACCCTTCCCTTCACTTTAGCAGTGAGGTTTCCATTCAGCTCTTAGGTTGTATGTTTTTAGCTTGGGGAAAGCAATTTTGTGGTTATCAAAGAGCCTGAGATCTTTCAGAATTTCTCTTCTGATAACACTTTCAGCATTTTCTAAACTGTCACAAATAAAAGAATGAATAAAGCTGATTTTTTTTAACCAATCTTTTTTAAAATCAAGCATGATCTTAATAATTTCTTTCTTGCATATAAAGCCCAATGTTCTCTTTTACACCTTAAAGTTCCTTAACATGTTTCCTATTCTCATTAGTTATCAGTTGCTTCCGGAATTTTCTCTGTCAAGCACATCTTTCTTCTGTGTGTTCTCAAACTCTGACTCTGAAGTTGAAAGCTGTTGTTCACTGTCATTCTTGGCTCTTGCTCCCCATTGGTAGTTGGTACCTCAGTGTAATCAAATGGTCTCAGAAAGATCATTTTAACCACAGAGTGGGAGTATACCGTAGGAGTTAAAAATGCAGAAGTTGGAGCTAGACTGGCTTGAGTTTATCAGTTCCTAGTTCTTTCTCATTGAAAAGTTTAATCTTTCCATTCCTGAGGTCCCATATGAAAAATGAAGATAATTCTTTTTTTTTTTTCCTAACATCTACCACACTGAATTGTTTTGAGGATCAAATGAGTTTGTGTGTGTGTGTATTTAAAGCAATATCTTTTTTTTTTTTTTTTTTTTTTTGAGAGAGAGAGAGAGAAAATGAGTTGAGGGGAGGAACAAAAAGAGAGTAAGAGAGAATCACCTGTGGAGCCCAGGTGGGGGCTGGATCTCAGGACCCTGAGATCATCACCTTGAGGTCATGAACCCAGCCCAAATCGCGTCCAATGCTTAACCAACTGAGCCACTCAGATGTGCGTAAAGCAGTGCTCTAAACGATTTGCGTGACACAAATGTGTTTAGTAAGTGTTTGCTGTTATTATTAATAACAGAATGTGTCAGTATATAAGACATATGAGAGAAATTTTATAATTAAAAAGTATTAATTAATTGTGAACATGTTCCTTTGAAAAATTCAACTGCTTACTTCCATTTCACCTTACTTTAATTGTCTGTTAATCTTTCTAAATGTCCCCATGCTCTTTTGTTTCATAGTGCTTTCTGTTTATTTAATAATAATAAATTAGTTTGCAAATTATCCATTTATTTAATAATAATAAATTAGTTTGCAAATGATTAAAGAGACTTTTTTTAAAAACGGTAAAGGTTTTAATCTAAACTAAAGGTACTATTTCAAACAGAAGTGGGCACAAGATGAGATTTTAAATAATTTAAAATATAGTTAAAACAAAATTAACCATAAAAGGTGTGATAAGATCATTTAATAGCTGTTAATCTAAATAAATATGCTTTTAATCATCAAGTGCCATTTAATTAACCTGCAATAACTGGCTTATTAAATTTAAATTAAATCATTATATGAGACACTTCATTTAAATTGTGCATGAATGTAATATTTTCCTACTATTCCGTACTTACTTGGGTTGTCAGATTCACTGAAATGAAGGCTATTGAGAGAATTTTTTAATTCAAACTTCTCATATATCCTTATTGGAAATTTTATATTTTTACTTTATATGCATTAAGAACTCTTCTTTAAGGAAAAAAAATTATTTTTATTTTATTTATTTGAGAGAGAAAGAGCGACTTTGAGAGAGAGAGAGAGAGTGCAAGCTGGGGGAGAAGCAGAGGGAGAAAGAGAAGCAGGTTCCCCCATGAGCAGGAAGCCTAATGCAGAGCTCCATCCCAGGACTGTGGGATCATGACCTGAGCTGAAGGCAGATGCTTAACCCACTGAACCACCCAGGCACCTCTTTAAGTACTCTTCCTTTAAGGCAGTCATTTAGAAGTCTAAAATAACATGAAAACTATGAAAAAAAAAAAAAGGAAAGAAAACAAACCGAGAAATTTTGCAGTTAATTGTTTCACCTTACTGCTTCCAATATATATCTATATATGTTTTATAGAGACATTTATAGATATAAAAATAGATTTTTTTTTTTACTTTTAATCCAATACTATTGTTGTGAATTGTGTTGCTCAGGTTGTGAAGGTGTTTGAGCTTCATCATTTGTTTTCCTTGCTTTGGCTCTATAATCAACCATTTACTTCTTCAAGGAACTCTAATTCATTTGTTGGAGAATATATTTATAAATCAAGATCTGGGTGCTGAGTGTGCTTGCTACTGCAGTGTCACTGCTTCTAGGCTTTCTTGACTAAATGAGGTGATAAATATCTATATATTAACCCCTGCATACACACATATCTATATGTATTTATGTTTGCATATGCATTTAAGAAAACACACATGTATTCATACTATACTAGAGAATCCAACCCAACCAAATGGCAGGATTTATTCTGGCATTCTTCTCCTTTTGGGTGTTTTTGCTTTTTATTTAATTTTGTATATATATATATATATATATTTAAGATTTTAATTAATTATTTGACAGAGAGAGGCACAGCAAGAGAGGGAACACAATTAGGGGGAGTGGGAGAGGGAGGAAACGCTTCCCACTAAGCAGGGAGCCCCATGCGGGCTCGATCCCAGGACTCTGGGATAATGGTTTGAGCCGAAGGCAAACGCTTAACAACTGAGCCACCCAGGCACCCCTAGTTTTTGGGGTTTTTTTTCCTTTTGAAAATTTTTTCTTAGGCAATAAAAAAATCTTGCTCCGTGATGTTCTTTTTTAATATCAAGAATTCCTTTTGGTATGTTAAGTACATTGTCTAAGCCATGTTAACAAAAAATTTACCTGGATATAATTTTGTAGATTGTTTCCTTAAAACATCTTTAAGAGTATCACTTCCCGGGACGCCTGGGTGGCGCAGTTGGTTAAACGACTGCCTCCGGCTCAGGGCGTGATCCTGGAGTCCTGGGATCGAGTCCCACATCGGGCTCCCAGCTCCATGGGGAGTCTGCTTCTCCCTCTGACCTTCTCCTCGCTCATGCTCTCTCTCACTGTCTCTCTCTCTCTCAAATAAATAAAATAAAATCTTAAAAAAAAAAAAAAAGATACTTAAAAAAAAAAAAAAAAGAGTATCACTTCCCAACATTTAATTATATTTTAGACTTATCTTTCAGACTACTGAAATACATCTGAAAAGCTTTTTGTTTGTTTGTTTGTTCGTTTTTTTAACTACTATGGGGTAAAACTCATGAGCTTTTGCTTATTAATGAATTGGGGAAATAAGTAATTTTTAAGTAGTAATTTCCCCCCTCAAAATTAGATAAACAGCTAGACACAGAATTACAGCCTTCAAAAAAGAAAAGACTGTGTGTAAGTCAATTTAATTCATTTATAGGAAAATAAATTTCCTTCCTTTGTATTTGTGGAATCTTTTTCTTTATCCTTCAATATCATCAGCAAATATATGTGTTATATTTTCCATTACTTTTTCTTGGTAATCCATTAAACAGTTTGTTTTAAATATTCAAATATGTCTTCCTCCTCAAAAAATGATCTTTTTTCTGTGATAATTTGTTTTATCATAGCAGTTTTTTTCTTGCTCAATTTTGAAGTATCTGATCAATCACCTAGAATTTCTTTTAATATCTTTTGGACTGGTTTTCTCTCCATGCTTGCCAGACCTAATTACAAAGAAATGATTTCTTGAATAATTTCAATATCAAAACTTATAAATTTAAAATTTTATAATATCTCTTTTTATAATATGGGAAAACATATCCTCTGACTTGTTAGCAGGATGGGAATCTTTTGAAATCAATTTCTTTTCAAATGTCTTTTTTTTTTAGCCTATATTTATTCAGAAAGAGATCATATGATTGCCCAGTTATAAGTACTGAGAATACTTCCAGTTTTAGGCTTGGGGATTTTTTTTTTTTTTTTTTTTTTGGTTTGTTTGTTGTTTGGGTTTTTGTTTGCATGATTTTGTGTTTTTTTAAAGTTTTTTTTTTATAATGCTTAAATAATCTCTACATCCAACAGGGCCTCAAACTCACAACTCTAGTTCGAGTCACATGCCCTACCAACTGAGCCAACAGGCACTCCCAGTTTCAAGATTTGTATGTTAAGAACTTCAGACTTGCCATTCTGCCATTCATAACAGATACAAAGCTGAGCAGACTGAAAAATCAACAACTCCTCTTGTAGAGAAGAGGGGGACACAGGGCAAACTGCTGCCCGGGAAACCAGAGAGAGACCGACAAACATAGGGAGTTGCAGATTGTCAGAGAAGAAATTCACAAGCAAAAACTGCCATAAACCTGGTGCTAGGGTAGGAAAACCTGAACTGTAGTTGAGGGATTTCTATAGACTCACTGTGGACGATTCTGAGTGTTAAAAATTCTAGGAGGACCAGATATAGGGGAGCACCCATGTATTGTAGGTGCCTCCAGGAGCTTGACCATATTACAAGGCATACCAAAAGGCAAAAAAAAACATGTATGAAGAGACAGAACAAAACAAGGCAAGAACATTGGAATTATCATACAGGAATTTAATACAAATCTGATTAATATGTTAAGGGCTCTTATGGCTAGACAGCATGCAAGAACAGATGAGCCATGTAAGCAGAGATAGAAATCCTAATAAAGGACCAAGAGAAATGCTAGACATAAGAAAACAAACTAAGGGAAATGAAGAATATCTTTGATGGGCTCTTTAGCAGACTGGAAACAGCCTAGGAAAGAAACACTGAGCTAGGAGATTTATCCATAGAATCCCCCAAAATCAGAGTAAAGATAACAAAGAGTGAAAAATACAGACCAGAATAACCAAGGACTATGGGGCAATGATAAAAGGTGTAATGTATGTGTAATAGAAATGCCAGAAAAAGAAATGCCAGGAACAGAAGAAATACTTGAAACAATAAAGACTGACAATTTCCCTTAAATTGACATCAAACACCAAAACGCAAATCCAGGAAGCTTACAGATCACCAAGCAGGATACATGTCAAAAACTATACCCTGCATATCATTTTCAAACTACAGAAAATGTAATTTTATCAAAAATAAAGACCAAATCCTGAAAGAATCCAGAGAGGAAACATCTTAACAATAGAAGAGGAAAGATAAGAATTACATCCAACTTCTCCTCAAAAACTCTGCAAGCAAGAAGAAAATGGAGTAAAATAGCTCAAGGGTTGAGAGAAAAAGAAAAGACCCACTAACCTAGAATTCTGTCTCCTGTGATATTATCATTCAAAAGTAAAGAAGAAGTAATAACCTTCTCAAACAAAAATTGAGGGCACCTGTTGCCAGTAGACATGCCTTACAAGAAATGTTAAAAGAAGTTGTAGAGAAAAGGAACATGATCAGGTTAGAAACTCAGATCTACTTAAAATATGAAAGAGCGCCTGGGTGGCTCAGTGGGTTAAGCCACTGCCTTCGGCTCAGGTCATGATCTCAGAGTCCTGGGATCGAGCCCCACATCGGGCTCTCTGCTCAGCAGGGAGCCTGCTTCCTCCTCTCTCTCTGCCTGCCTCTGCCTGCTTGTAATCTCCATCTGTCAAATAAATAAATAAAATCTTTAAAAAAAAAATATGAAAGAGCGTAGAACAAGGAATAAGTGAAAGTGATATAACACATATCTTTTCTTACTGCTGGTTGATTTAGGAGATAACAGTTTGTTCAAAATAATACCCACGATGTATTTGTGTGTAAATGTATTTATCATATATTATATATGTGTCCTTAAGTTTGTTTATACATAAATTAAATGGATGACAGCAATGATACAAGGGAGGGGATGGAGGAAATGGGATTATTTTGTTATTGTATGTAATCACAATACCTGTGAAGTGGTATAGTGTTTGAAAGAGTACCAGGATTAGTTTTAAATGTAAATTGCAAATTCTAAGGCAAGCACTAGAAAAATTAAAAAAAATATATGTATGATTGATATGCTAAGAAAGGAGAGAAAAATGGATCATATAAAATGTTCAGTTAGAGCTATAAAAGGTAGAAAAAAGTGAAAGGCAAAAATTGGAACAATGAACAAAAGCAACAAAAAGAAAGCAATAATGCATTTGATAGATATTAATTCAACTAATCCAATTAAGTCAGTAATCACTTTGAACTTCTATGGTCTAAATATACCAACTAAAAGGCAGGGATTCTAGGGAATCAGAAAACACAATCTAAGTATATGTTGTCTACAAGAAACTCACTTGAATATAAAACATACCGATTAAAAGTAACTGAACAGAGAAAATATACCGTGTTAGCACTAATCAAAAGGAAGTTGGAGTAGATATACTAAATTTCAGACAGAGCAGATTTCAAAGTTAGAAAATGTATCTGGAATAAAGAATAACATTATATAATGATAAAAGGGATCAATAGTCCAAAAAGTTATAAAAATTCTTAATGGTTATGTTCCTAACAATAGAGTGTCAAAACTTCATAAGTCAAATAGTAATAGATTTGTGAAGAGAAATAGCTGAATCCACAATCTTCATTGGAGAATTCACCACCTCTCTCCCAGAAATGGACAGATAAAACAGGCAGAAAATTAGTAAGGACATGGTCATACCAAGAGGTGCAGAATAAACATTTGACAAAATCTAACATCCATTAATGATAACTCTCAGTAAACTAGGAATGGAAGGGAACTTCCTCCACCTGTGAAAGACTATACACAAAAAACCTACTTAACACCACTCTTAACCATTTTGATCGTTGCATGTCATTAAACATTTGTTCAAACAGAATGTACACCAAGAGTGAACTCCAATGTGGACTATGGACCTTAGGTGACTATGATGTGTCAATGTAGGTTCATCAGTTGAAACAAAAGTACCATTCTGGAGGGGTATTTTTAATTGGGGGGGCTATATATGTGGGAGGGAGGGAGTATACAAGAAATTTCTGTACCTTTCCCTCAGTGTTATTGTGAATTTATTTATTTTTAAAGATTTTATTTATTTATTTGAGAGAGAGAGAGTGTGAGAACAGGAGCAGAGGGAGGGGCAGGCAGAGGGAAAATCAGAGCCCTGCTGAGCAAGGAGCTGGACTCAGACTCGGGGCTCAATCCCAGGACCCTAGGATCATCACCTGAGCCAAAGGCAGACACTTAATCCACTGAACCACCTAGGCACCCCTTATTGTAAATTTAAAACTGTTCTGGGTGGCTCAGTGGGTTGAAGCCTCTGCCTTCGGCTCGGGTCATTATCCCGGGGTCCTGGGATCGAGCCCCGCATAGGGGTCTCTGCTCGGCGGGGAGCCTGCTTTCCCCTCTCTCTCTGCCTGCCTCTCTGCTACTTGTAATCTCTGTCTGTCAAATAAATAAATAAAATCTTAAAAAAAAAAACTGTTCTAAAAAATTTAAGTCTAAATAAGACAAAACAAACAAAACCTGCAACTTACAAAAAAAAAGTTTTAAGGAGGGAGGTTTTGTTAGTTTGTTTTTCCCCTTTTTCCCAATAAGGGTCATTTCTGTAATCTTCCAGATTTATCCCAAAAGAAAGAACATATATGTTATTATTTCAAAGTAAATTATATTTATAGTGTTATGGTATGTTAATGAGAAAGACAGATATACATGAAAGACAGAAATCCAAAGGATACAAAAACACTGATTTGAAGGGGCAGATGTACTCCAGTGTTCGCTCATTTATTTATTCATTTACAGCCCTATTTATGGCAGCATTATCAACAATAGCCAAATTATGGAAAGAACCCAAATGTCCACTGACTGATGAATAGCTAAAGAAGAGGCAATACAAACACACACACACACACACACTCTCACACCCACTATGGAATACTACTCAGCCATCAAAAAGAACGAAATTTTGGCATTTGCACTAGAGCTAGACAGTATAATGTTAAGTGAAATAAATCTGTCAGAGAAAGACAAATACCATATGATCTCATTCATATATAGAATTTGAGAAACAAACCAGAGGAACATAATGAGAAAAAAAATAAAGGGGGAGGGGGGACTGAGGTAGACCAAAAAAGAGACTCTTAATTATAGAGAACAAACTGAGGGTTGCTGGAGGCGAGGTTGGAGGGGATGGGCTAAATGGGTCATGGGGATTAAGGAGGGCATTTGTGATGAGCCCTGGTATTATACGTAAGTGATGACTCACTAAATTCTACTCCTGAAACTAATATTATGCTATATGTTAACTAACCTAGAATAAATAAAAATTTGAAATATTAAAAAAAAAAAAAAAAAGGAATCCAAGAAACTATCTCCTTTGCTCACCCTGAATCAATCATAGGCACATCACAACCTGTGAGATCAGGTGAGGCACCTAATTCTAGTTTTCCAATTCTTATGTCTAGAATCATGGCAGAAATAAAGGTCCCTATTGCATCCAGCCATTCCCCTCTTCTCAAGGACTGATGTACTATTTTCGGGTTTGATTTAGGCTTGTAAGTAGAAGGCCCACTACATAGAATCTAAGTGTCCCCTTCAATTTGCATTTACAGTCATAAATTACAAACTGTCAGGTATTGGAGTAGGTATTATTAAAGTTCCAACTATTCCCACTTTTCTTCTGTTGTGTATATAATCCTTGAGAACACTGTGGTGAATCAGGATTTCTTTTTTTTTTAATGAAACTTTATTTATGGTACTAGCATGAATCTCACAAGCAATTGACGATCTACTATAAGCTTTGTGAAAGAACGCATATACATTTGAATATGAAAGTTGAAGGGAGAAAGAAAATTTGGAATATATTGCACTTGTATATTACCATCATGTCATTAAAAGGCTTAGAAAAACTCCTATAAAATGCTTGACTTTGAGAGTCTTCCTGGAGCTCCTGTCGGAATGATAACCACAATGCTTAGCCCCAGACTACTGACCAATATGCTTGCTATGTGAGGTTGTGGCCAACTATACTTTTGAAAATGTCTGCCAGAGCCAACAAGCTGTTATTTCTTAAAGTTAATAATGAGCACTATTACAATTACTTAGAAAAATATTTTAGTAAATATTGGGTACTTTCCACCTGCCTAGAACATTGTATTTGAAGTGAGCTTCTTGTGGACAGCCCAGAGTTAGGTTCTTTTTTACTCATGCCCCTGCGTCTTCCCCTCCATGCTGGGGATAAAGCAAACAGAAACCCCAAAAAACTCATCAACATGCCATACTTTGCATCCAGAGAAATTAAGCCAATGTGCTTCCTTCTCTCCAACTTCCAGAGACTTCTTTTGTTTGTATTATAAATAATATCTGTGATTTTTAATGCTACTTATCAGCCGAAGTAGGAAACGCTATGTCAACTTCATCTTCCCAGCAGCAGAAAAATGTTGTTTAAACAACAACAACAACAACACTTTTTTGTGATGAGGGTAGATAGAGGAAAAACCTGTTTTTTATCTCACTGTTCTAAAATAACTTTTCCACAAACATCACACTTATATCATGTGTGACATAAAGTTAGAATACAGACAAGAAAGAGAAGATGACATATGGGACAAAAATGTTTGTTGATTGGGATATGTGATTAAATATGTGATTAAAAATACTCCATCATCCCAAACTCTCTGGAGCACACATAGAGAAGCCCATCTACAAAATGTCCTTCTTTCAACAGGAGGCATTGGACTATAAATAAAGAGGAAACTGAAATTAACAGTGGTTTAAATCATATAGCAAGTGATTGTCAGTAACGAGAAGTCAAAGGTAAGTTGTCCTGAGTTTTTGATAGCACAACAATGTCATCAAGGACCCAGGCTTTTTCCTGACCTTCTACTCTGGATTCCCAGTGTGTCTTCTTTCATTTTCATGGCTGCAAACTGACTGCTTTGGCCAAATCATTACGTCCCAGCACACTGTGTTCAAAGACAGGAAAAAAGAGCAAAGGTTGTGAGATAAGAGCATTCATCTCACTTGCCTCTCTCCTTCCGTCGAGGACAAAAATCTTCAACAAAACATCCCTGAGCCAACATCACATAATATCTAATTAGCCAGAACTGAACTGAATTCCAGCTGCAAAGGAAGCTCGGGGTGGAGGGGGGGATGTATGTGAGACAGAAAAATACTGGAAGGCAGGCACAGGAGACAATGTTTGAAAGGCCAGTACTCTGAACTTGTAACACTTGATAATCAGAGACGGACATAGCGCTTAATGTGACATATTAAAAATCCCATTTTACTGAGACTTCGGCTCTATTCTTAATTAATATTTCTAGGTGACTGTGAAGTAATGTGAATTCAAGTATTACCAAAGCATTATAATAATTATTTTAAAAATTCATTTCTGCACCAATGCTAATACATAGACCCCAAGGTTAATATCATGTCTCATAATCAGGATTTCCAAAATGTATTCCATAAAATCCTAGTCCCCTAAGAATTTCCAAAAATATAATTTTTTGAGCTCGAATAAATTTGGTGAATCCTTCAGACTCTATTAGTCCTTAGAAATTCATTGAAAATATAGTGAAGGCCCTGATAAATCCTAAAATTAAAAAGAAATAGTTTAAATAGTTTAGCTCAGTATTTTCTAAATGTGTAACACTTTTCCCACAATTAAACCTATTCATAATGTGCACAAATTGTATTCTAGAAAATGTATCCTTGAAAAACACTGTCTCTGTTGTGAGTAAACTGTTCTAGGAATACAAAGTTAGTCTGGCCAAGAATTTACCTAATGACACCGTCTTTAATATCTAGAAGAACTTGACTCCCTAGAATATCCCTTCTTTGTATCAGTAATAGTGCTTCCACACATCCTTATTTACAAAACTCTTTCTTTCACATTCTCTTATTTGATCACCCTGGGCTTTAAATTTTACTGTAATTGCCAACTTAAAGAAAAGAAAATCAGCAAGACCAAATAATGCATTGGCTCACACTCAGCTCAGCAAAGAAGCTGCAAACAGGACCCAGGTTTAAATGCTTTCTCTACAACTTACTACTAGCAATTGAGCACATTACTTAACGTCTTTGAGCCAAGGTTTCCTTAGCTCTAAATGAAGGATGGTTATGAGGATTCAAATAGTGAACTCTTAGTAACCATTTACTGAAGGCATGGCCGAGATTATCATCATTATTACTATTACTATACTATTGCTATTACCATATTCATGAGTGCGCTGCAACTATATCTTAAACGGAGTGAAAATAATTTGGTTCAGTGGAAAGATTTGATTTCTATTTCCCTATTCTACCTAATACCGGGCTCCTTCTGAATCTGCGTGGACAATAATACAATCCAAAGAAGTTTCTCCAGACTCCATCATGCCTTTTGTTTTCACACGTTTGCCTTTTCATATTCTTTTCCCTCAACCCAGGTTTCCATTTCATTACTTGTTCACCTAAAGAGCTGGTATTCATCCTTTATGATACATCTCCAATGCCATTTCCAGTGTGAAATTTTAATTTTATTTTCCAGTGATGTTAGTTGCTCTGAGTTTTCACCTATATTTCAACAGGAATACTGGCTTGTCTTTTTTTTTTTTTTCCAATTTATTTATTTTCAGAAAAACAGTATTCATTATTTTTTCACCACACCCAGTGTTCCATGCAAGCCGTGCCCTCTATAATACCCACCACCTGGTACCCCAACCTCCCACCCCTCCGCCACTTCAAACCCCTCAGATTGTCTTTTTCTTTTGACTTCCCCCTTTCCCCACTCTGTTGCAAGCTTCTTAAAAGCACTGTCCATGGCTTATTCATGCCCGCATTTTTCTGTCTGGCAACTTACTGGGCACATGATATGTTTGTTACATGACATGTGCTATTTTGTCTATCATAAAATATACATCAAAAACGTTAAAAAAATCTTTCCATGTGTTTTCAAACACACAGTTTCAGCATATTTTATTTAAAAGGGACACAATAGAAAGTGACTGCAAATTCATCACTAACTAAAAAACAGTAACTTCTGTTCTTGAGCTACCTCAGGTTATTTATAAAATCAATTGAAAATTATTCATATGCCTTAAATAAGGGGTGTACTTCTAGAATATCTAAATAGATATTTCTATCACTGGCAACTATAATAGCAAAAGTTGGGTATTTTTTTGGTAGATATATGTAGATATTTTTATTCTCTTCAGTTTCCCAGGGAAATAATCTCATTGCCACTTCATCCATTCCTTCCATAAATTGATGTGGACTTTTTCACAGTCAAGTACAGATTAATTTTGGAATAGTGAGCCAAAAAAATTACTTTCAGTTCTTTATGGCCCAAACTTGTTTCCTTCTGTTTCAGAAATGCTTTTGCAAAGTTCCATCCCTTTTTGTCCTTTACAGACTGTCTGAAGTCTTATAAGAGTTACCAGGTAGCACTGCATACATTTCTAAATATGTACTTCCTGGAGGGATTCTGACTTCCCAAGATATCTTTACAGCTTCGATACATAGTGTCCAATATATTTCCATAGTTTGAACACATCTAGAAAGTTGTGGTGATTTTAGATCTTAGTTGTCTTCAAGGTGGCCTCTGAGAATTTGCAAAAGCTTTAAATTGAACTTGATGCATAGGTGTTTGAAGGTTTTTCCCTGTTATGCCCTCTGACTTGGACTTGAGAAGAAACTGTTTTTAAGGCAGACTATGTAGTCATATGTGCCCTGCACATTATCATCAATGTTATAATGAGCTTATTGTTTTTGAATATGTAGGCTCAGATCTCTAATTCTTTGCTATAAGATCCAGGTTCTTGCTATTACCCCACTGCTATTAATATGTCAAGGTGCAATAATATTCTATTCCAGAGCTGGAATACAGTTTGCATGTGATGGAAAAATACCTTGCCCAGAAGCATTAGGAAAAATTGTGCATCAACCCAATTCTTAATCTCCCAAAAGAGATTAGAAGGCAATCTCCCAGTCCTGGTAGAAAAGAAAAAAGACCAAAAGAGAGAGATCTGTCTCCATTTCTTCAATGTGCTTAGAGGCATAAAACCACACAGAAATCTGTGAGATAATCAGAGCAAAGGAACCCTTGACAGCATAGCTATTAGACACATCTTCTCACTCTCACAAAGATTCTTGAACCCCAAGGGTACTAGAGAAACACAGAGAGTTGCTGGATAGCAAATATTAGAATTAAGAGGGTGAGAGATGTCTCTAGAAATATCCCTGGACAGATAACCAAAAACTAGGAGTTTTTCCCCAAGTCCTTTGATAAAATTTAGTGCCCTATAAACATGACACAAGCTTGATGGGGTGGAAAACACTGAAAGCATTTGAGATTAATTTTCCCACCAACTTAATAGAATAGTAACTTACAAGAGAAATCAGAGCTAGTTACAGATAATAAAGTTTAATTTTTTTTACGTGCATATGTTGTGATGTTCTTTGAGTTAGCACAAGATTTAGGTGCATCCTTGCTTTCATGTAAGCCCATCAAAGACAGATTCTTTTCAAGGAGAATGGAAGAATTCTTCCTGGGTCTGCAGAGAATTGTATTAACTCTCCTTGTGTTTTGGAACTCGAAAGAGAAAACTGAATTCCTCTGTGCTGATAGTTTGGTATGTGTGTGTCATTAAATAAGATTTTAAAGAGACATTTGCAGTACCATGCTGAAAAGTGGGTCATGAATGACAATTTTCAGTGGGCCCTAAAGTCTGATTGCCACCCTCAGTCAAACTGGTGAATGTCCCATCATCACGTTGAAAGGGTTAAGCACTACTACTTTAGATGAACTATCCCAGAAATCATTTTGCAATGGCATAAACTGTCTGTTGATATCCTTTGTGTGTTTCAGAAAAGTATGACCCAGACAAACTGAGAAATCAAACTCCCATGCCATTTTCCAATTTGTCACTGTAATAATACTGGCTAGCTCAACAACAATTATTTAAAAAAAAATTGGAGTTGATTTTATCAAAAAGCACTGGCTTGAAATGATATGATCACTGAGTAATAGAGGCGATTTGGCAACTGTGATGAACAGTAGATCTTGCGGCTGGGATCTAATTAGTAATTAGCCTTGGGAGATTATAGTCAGGTTCTAAGTTGTAAAAACAAATGGACAGTAGTGTATAATGTCTTTATTTGTTATTCAAAAATTTACCTGCAGCCTAGTCCACGCCTCTTCTTAGAAGCTATCGCTAAATTGAACGTTCGGGTACAGATTCAATGTGATCACTGGAGCACACTTGAAGACATGATTATGGAACCAGGTGAAAGGGCATTATCTTGGCCTACACTATGTTTTATAGAAGCATTAGAAAGTACTCCCATTGAAGGAATTTCTCTATTTCTTAAATCCATAACTAAAGAGGAAGGTTAGAGATTGATCATTCAGACCCTTCAAATTAGAGAAGGTGGAAAACAGCTTTCTCAGGCCTGGACTCTGGTGTGTCTTTGATTAAGCAAGGCTTATTACTGCAGAGCATGGTAGTTTATAACGACACAACCTTAGAATGAAGACTTTAGTCATGTGACTCCAAGTAGGAAAATTCTTACTGAATTAAAACATACAGAGAAAACTGAACTCTAAGCCCCAGGTAGAGTAACTTTCTAGGGTGGTTAGTGGCCACGAGATCTGCGTGGCTCTCTGCTAAATGACTTTAGGAAATCACTTTTCACATTTAATGTATCTGTCCTCATAAAATATATCTTACTTGAACCAACAACAACTAAGCAGTAAGAGAACACTTCCCATTTGTTGAATCTAGGTAATGTTGCATCTGTTCGTGCCCATTTTGCTGGAATTTCTACATCCTTCACAAGTCCTGCTGCTTGAACAATATGTTCTCCTTTGTATGTAGCCAACTCCATTTGGCAAGCAGTGTCTCTGGCCATCTGCAATTGATGCATAACTAGTTTTGTTAATCGCTCCCAACGGCATTTACTACATTTTTTTTTTTTCATTTTCAATTAATTGGTCCCAGGTCATTTCATCTTGCAGGGAGCTGCATTTACAGGTAGCTAATACAACTAAGATGACTGACACAAACTATTGGATACCTGGGCAATGAGCATATCACCAGAGCAAGCATGGTCCATTAAAGAGCTTTGTGCTGAGCTAAAAAGAAATCCAAAGCGTGGACTGTGTCTTGTACTATCCATGAACAGATAGGAGAAAACAAAAACTCAACAATCCCAAGCACATTAAGAAGTCCCTATATTCTTGCACCTAGATGACATTCATCTTGGTTGATAGTTCAACAATAATCAAATAGGAGACTAGACACACATAGAAACATGATAGAGGACAAAGTGATACATTGGGTAGATACCAGCATCATCACCCAGAAAATACATTTCTAGGTCTATTTTGGATTTTTGCTTTGTTCTTTAAAATTCACAGTAATGAGATCCCTGAAGGGCCAGTTCTCTGTTTCCTCATAGGTACAGAAGACATTATAATGTGTCAGCGATCAGATGGCTAAAAATACTGGGAAAGCAAGAAACAGAAATATATGAGGATATAAGACATAATGCAAGATGAAACTTTAAGTTTTTAATGTCACAAAGAAATGTTCTATTATACAGAAGGATCGGGGACATAGTGGTTACAACAATGCTTTATATGTGTATAGAAATTACATGATGCTAAAATGTCTTTAAAATCAAGTATTTAATGGTATCTTTATAAAGAATTTGATAAGGTGTACTAGTATCGACATTTTGTAAATTAAGAGGAGGGGTGCCTGGGTGTCTCTGTGGGTTAAGCGCTGCCTTCAGCTCAGGTCATGATCCCAGAGTCCTGGGATTGAGCCCTCTGTCAGGCTCCATGTTCAGCTGGGAGTCTGCTTCTCCTTGTCCATCTGTTCCTCTGTGCTGTATGTGCTCGCTCGCTCTCTCTCTCTCAAATAAATGAATAAAATCTAAAAAGAAGTTGGAGTTTAGGCAAAAGAAGTGGCATGTTTAGGATACCATGACCAATAAGCAGAGGACTAGAATGAGTCACCGAGCCTCATCTCCTGACCTATTCCCCTTCACTTGCTCACAGACCAGAGTTTTTGCTGTTGGTGTCTGCCAAATGTTCCTGTCAAAAGTGATAAATATCTATGAATCCACAGTATTTCTAACTGCCTTAGAACAAATCTAAATGTTATGATCTTCCTTTGTATCTATAATATTTATTTCATTCAATTCTCAAAATAACCTTATGTGTTACAGGGATTGTCTTAAATTTCCTTTTAATACATGAGGAAAATAAACTAGAAAAGTTAAGAGCATAAGGTTATACAACTAGTTACCAGCTGGGCTGTCTTTCAAGCAAAAATGCATCTTTTTCAAAATCTGCAATCTTTTTTTTTTTTTGCTTTTCTTTTTAGTCCCCTTATGAATAATTTATGAGTTTTTTTTAATAAAGTTAAAATAGGGACTACTGTTGATATATTTGGGAAGTCATGTGACACCTGTTACAATTTGACATCAAATTATATATAAGAATTAAACAAATCTCCAGATCTAACTCTATCTCACCTTTGTAATTGCTCAAAAGAAAGTGGTAAATGAGAAAACCTCTGGCAAAACTATCTTCATTTAAGTGAAAATTGTTTCCTCTTGCCCCTTCTGCTTTCCTTTGAGTAAAATTGGAGTTGCTTGTTAAAATGTGAAACATTATGTTTAACATCAATAACTTGGCAAATAATCTAGAATTAAATTAATTTCTTAACGCTTAGGTTTGATGATCAGTTACAGGGCTTTTGAGAAAGCAATGGAAAGAATATATCATTTTCAAAAAAATTAACAGCTTTTTGGAATCAAAGAACACATGGCAAATTGAGAAATCAGAAGGCATTTTGACCCATCAGTGTTCTACTGTGGACGTAATGTAATTCTGTTATGGCAAATCAACTTTCTTAATCAAAAAAAACAAAAAAAATAAAAGAAAAATACTCTCCATGGATTAATGATAAATTAATGAACACCTTTGCAAATATGGTGGAAGTTCATGTATTCATTCATCAAATGCTGACTAAGTAAGTATTATGTGCCAGAACTGTTCTAGTTGCTTAGGATAGGTGGTGAATGAAGCATCCTGGTGCCCTTCCCTTGAAGAGCTTACCTTCTAAGTCCTACGACAGTGCTAGTAACGTAAATCTGTCCGTTACGCTGCCTAAGACCATGCCATCTTCTTTTCATGTCACTCACATCGTCTCATTAGTACATTCTGTGAGAAATTTCTGAAATAGAGTTATGAACTACATTCACAAATCTGTTTGCAAATACACCCTAAATCCTTTCTTCTTTTCCTCCTGGTGACCTTTTCAAAACAGCTCTTATTTGCAGAACTGTGTTAATTTCTGTATTCTAACCTCTATGTCAAAAATAACTTGTTTTTCTTGGGTGAAAAGGAAGCCTCACCAGGAGGGACCGGGCCTCTTTATCTTCATCAAGGGGGACTCTGAAACAACTTAAAATCTTTTACGGCCAGCCCATCCCTGTTCTAATATAGCATTTCACAGGTTTTCAGCAATAACTATCTTTGGGTCTTCTCATAAGAGCCCTATAATAGCCATAAATATTCCTCAGGAGAGCAAGATAGAATCTGAAAGGCCTATAATAGCTATCATAAATGAATAATAAAATGTAGAAAGGACAAGCCACCATGAAAATGGCAGATGAATATGATGACGTGTGTACTGTACTTGAAGTAATTATTGGAGTGTTATATTTACAGAAATTTTCCACAGTTTTTTGTGGTGTCTGCAAAATTTGGCAAGGGCTGCATATACTGTAAAATTGGTGGCATGGAAAGAGGTGGTTCAGCACAATAAAACTGGGAAAGCGTCTCTTTACGTATCTTTTAGAATTAAATCAAGTACAACCATCTCACTACACTGACTTCTGAAATTTATCTGTCTTAACAACGAATTCTATGCACTCGGAGCATCCCAATAAACTTTGCTTATGTGTGTCAAAAAGAAACAATATGCCAAACAACAGTTTTTGCACTATCATCGGAACTCATCAAGGAACTGGCAAGGAACTTTAATGGCCAAGATGAAAATGTGATTTGTGTGGGTGTGAGGGATGGGAGGGTACATCTGTGGAAGAAAAATTTTTCAAAGAATGAATAATCACTGCATGACTTTCTATTGAAGAAGGCAGAAGGGAGAGAAACACATGTAATATTGTATGGTACTTAGTGAGAAAAGCAACTCCAGAAATCCCCATGGGCATGTAGAAGTAAGACACATGCTTTATGCGGAGAAAGCGTGTAATGTTTCCTAACTAAAAGGTTATTTATCCTGCCAGAAAAAAAAATTTTTCTTTAAAAGAGCAATGAGAAAAAAAGTTCTGGAAGACCTTGAGAGGGATCACTAAATAGAAAAAAGAATCATTTTGAAATGCTGGAGTGAGAGCAGTCTATCAATTCTTACTAACCTCCTGTATAATATCCTGAAGTCTTAGTGGCTTTTTGTTTGTTTGTTTGTTTCCATTTGTAAAGGTTTGCGTGTAGGGAAGTCTTCTTTTCAAAAGACCAATTGATTATGAAGAAACCTGTGGGAAACACCAGATTTGCAATCATCTCTCTTTGCTTCCCAGAGTTCTTTGTATTTTCCAAGAAAGACCTTTAGAAGACATATGCTCAAAGGAAGAGTCCCTCCAAGTAGTTCTCTTTGCAACAAAATCTTGAGATCTCAGAAACTGTCTTCGATGGCATTCTTGTTTTTTGGCTTACCAAGGTCTCTGGCATCTGGTCATCCTTTTCCATGTCACTTGTCAGCCCAGTATTGTAGGCTTTTCAATGTGGATTCTTGCAAGCATTGTCTTATTTCCAATCTATTCTGCCAATGGAAGCAACTAGATTAACATTCCCTATCTACAAATATCATCTAAAGTTGTTCCCCTCAAATCTGTCCACAATCTCAGCACAACATATTCTTATCACCTCATAAACATTCTGCAGTAGACAAAACACAGACATTCTCTTGTACCTACTCTTTGTTTTACATTTGTCTCACATATCTAATAGTGTAGGTGCAACTTGAATTCTCTAATATTTATGAAACCTTGGTTGACTACAGCTGCTAAAAGCAACTCCTATAATGACTGCCTCGGCCATTCATTAGAATTTATCATTGGTTGGTTTATATTACTTATTATATCATTTCTCCAAAAGTACATTTTTTTCATGAAATTTATTACCATTATAAACACACTGTTTTGTACATAGTTGGTCAGATAGAATAGTTTTGTTTGGTTTGGTTTTAAAGAGCTCAGATACTTCTTTTTTTTAAAATTTATTTTTTATTTATTTTCAGCATAACAGTATTCATTATTTTTGCACCACACCCAGTGCTCCATGCAATCCATGCCCTCTATAATACCCACCGAGTACCCTGACCTCCCACCCCCCGATGCCCCTTCAAAACCCTCAGATTGTTTTTCAGAGTCCATAGTCTCTCTTGGTTCACCTCCCCTTCCGATTTCCCCCAACTCCCTTCTCCTCTCTATCTCCCCATGTCCTCCATGTTACTTGTTATGAAGAGCTCAGATACTTCTAATTTCTTTAAGATGGGGGAAAAAATTGAAGCCATGATTGTATAAATTGGATCCTCCCTTTGGGTTCAAGGTAATTAATTATGAAATCTGGTTATAGAGGAAAGGAAGACTCAGTAGCTGATTTTTGAATTTGAGAACCTGATGATACAGACTTCTCCACTTAATTTACTTATGCTGATGTGAAGATTATGTATCTTGTCAAAACTAGGTATTTCTGGGCTTCTCATTAACAACTCAAACTACCCATGCTCAAAAACTCTTGTCTTCTCATTTACACAATAAACATAAAATTTCCTATCCATTCTTGTGACATGAGGCTGCTGAGAGAAGTAAATGTAAAAAGAGGTGTCAAATTAATTTGCAAAGTATATAGAAATGTGAGCTATTTTTATATACTAGTACACGTCTTCAGATTCTTTAGTGTGCTCTGATACAAAAGAATTTATGTGCCATTCAGGATTTTTGTTATATGGTATTCTTTTTTTTTTTTTTTTCGATGCACAAGCTCTACTTTATTTTAATCCTTACAAGAACCCCATGACATAGACATCCCTTTCACATTTCTATACATCCTTCCCAAACAGGTTGTTATATGGTATTCTTAAGGACACATTTCTGATCATTCTTTCTTGCTTTCCTCTGTTGATTAGTTTTTCAAGTTGTACCTGGAGCATTTGTATCTGAAACAATTACTGAAGTATACGCAACTTGATCAAACAGGATGTTTTTGACAATATTAATTAAATTAATTAAATTCATATATTATCTGTCTTCAATATCTTGTCAAGAGAGCAGATCCAAGCCATTGTATTCCTTATTTGAATGATCTCTTTTTACTGTTCTATAGCACGGCCACAACATCTGAAAACAAAGTAAAATCATTTTCTCATGTTTTACAATAAAATATCAAGAAACCTTAGTTATCTGATAACCTAAGTTATCAGACTTGGTTGCCACACTGTATATAGGTTCTAGTGGTATCCAATAATGAGAATGAGAATTATTTTCAACATTATGTCTTATAAAGCATATTTCAATAAATATTGAACAGACTGGTGAATGGGTGCACAAAGGAAAATCTAAGAGTTTGTATTTTATTATTTCTGCCTAACTTGCTGTTCTTCTTAAGCCAGAACTTATGCAACATATTCTCTGTTGTAGAAATGGTAGTGTGTACAATTTATTTCCTTCAAAAAATAATTACATTGCCCAATTCTATGATCAGCACTACAGAGTTCCTGATCATACCAAATGCATGGATAAATTATTTCCCCTGTTTTTTCTTAAAATTCCAGCTCAAATCTCAGCTCTTCTTTGAGATTTTGTCTGATTTCTCAAGCAAAATTAATTATTTTCCCTGCTTCATACTTCAATTTCTTAGATATCTGTCTATATGCTATCACATACACATTGCATTATAATTGCCTATGCCATGAGTATAACTGTTGTCCACATTAAATAGTGAGTTTCTTGAGGTCAGGGAATCTGTCCGATTTTTGTCTAGTCTTTGTATCACCGAAGCCTGCATAGATTCTGGGCAAATGGTTACCATATAGCAAATATTCATTAAAAGAAAAATAATTCTTAGGCCACTCATAGGTAGATGCAAGCAGCATTTACTTCATTAAAATGCTAATATCTTAGAAAATAAATTATTAAAACTGAAGATCACTATAAAAGCTCTATCAAGATCCACCTTTTCTTTCTCTAGACTGTCTCTCAGTTAATCAATCCAAAGAAGAGTATCTGTTTTGATCCTTGTTCTCTTTCAAATATTAGTTGCCATGACAATGTGAATCACGACGTCATGGCAGAGGCTAAGTGTAGATGACAATTCAGTTTAATTTAGTGAGACCATTTCCTGTGTTTCTTCATCTTCTTTTGCATACTGACAGAATTGACTATGGTACATTTAAGCAAAGATTAGTTGATGCCTAGGGGTGAATATCCTCAGATATTAGACTTGTGGTAATAATACACTTGACAGTACTTGTCAATTCATGGATTTCAAAGTGTCACCATTTCACTCACTGCCCCAACAAGAATTGATTCTGGAGAAAACTGTTTCATAGATAAAAATCTGTCATCTATTAACATTCATTTCACATTCTCACATTTTGCACACTCTTCTCTCTGACCTATTGTCAGGGTCCTCTTCCATTCTACCTACTGACTTGTTTTCTCATTATTGCTGTCCTATCCCAAGCAAAATGTACTCTAAAGTGTTTTAACTCTCTACTAAAATGGCTTAAAATATTTTATCTTTCTGCTGTTTTTAACTATAATAGAATCCTAATCAAGTGAATAAATCACCAATGCCAGAATCCCAGGTATCAACAAAAATCTAATGAAGATACCTTGGAGGGCCTAAAAAACTTAATAGTTGTTCTGAAGTTCTATTACATTCATAAGCACCAATTTTACTCATAAATTTAAGAAGTGAATGACTGGGTCAGTGTCTGTTCATTTTATTTTGGAAACTCACACAAACATATCTCTATCTACCTATCTACCTACCTACCTACCTACCTACCTATCTCACAACAACTCAACTGGATTCACTTTCATTCCTCATGCACATGATAATCCAAACTGGTCATCTAATAAAGTACACTCATTCTATACTTTATACTTATGAATTAGAAGAAAATCCAAGAATCTAACTCCTGGAAACTGCCGGGAAAGGAACTGTTTAGTTTTATTATAATAAAATATATGGGATAGTTCAGTAGTCTGGGGACTTTAATGTTTCTGAAAGTTCTCTAATAAAGATATTAGTAAATATATTCTTTCTTTAGGGATGTATTAAGATTAAGTATCTTTTCATTTTTTGTTGTGTTTACCACATTTTGAAGAAAGAATTTCAATGACTAATGTTTAGAAATACTGACTTAAATTTCCCTTCCACATTGATTTTAGAATTGTAAGGTTCTTATAGATCAATTGCTATTTTTGTTTAGAATTTTGGATAGTAACTCTGAGTTGTTTGAAATAAGATGGTCATAGGGATTTATTGCCTTAAAGTACGAGAGCAATTTATAAAGTTTTGTGAATTTTCAGTAAGCAACAGAGTAAAAGCTTCATCAACTAAATGAAATTTGAAAAGGCAGCAGAAGAAAATACTACTACTACTACTACTATAATGACTAAGCTTGTATTTCGATTATAAAAAAGACAGATCTTTATGGTGTACTTTGTGAATTCTGACATCAGCACTGCAAACTTTATCAGCAACTCTTTTTGTTTAATTTGTACAACTCTTAGAAACTTTTTTTAAAAAAAGTATTTTAGTATTATTTTAGGAGAAATGTAGACTATCCTAATCATTATGCTACCTTCTCTTCAGCTTTTTTCCTAGGGTTAAGATCAAATTCACTCTGAAAGGAAGGATTGACTATGCAGAATAGAAAAGGTATTAAATAATACTAATCATGGTCATACCTTATAGCTATTCAATAATCTTTTGTATAAACAAATACACCTTTTTTCTGATTTTCAAACATGGTAATAGTGTAGAAAAAGAGCTACATCAAAGTTACATCAAAATTTCAAAATTGCAGGAAGTTTTTCTCCATTTGGAAATAAAGGAAGTCAGTCTAAAAAAAGATAAAGGGCACTTGGTTGGCTAAGTCGATTAAGTAACTGACTTGATTTCAGCTCAGGTCATCATCGCAAAGTTGTGAGACTGAGCCCTGCATGGGGCTCTGTGCTGGGTGTGGAACCTAAGATTCTCTCCCTCCCTCTTTGTCTCTCCTACCTAAAATAAATAAATAAATAAATAAGATTTTGAATTATGAAAACTTGGACTAAAAACCCAGTTCTCATAGTTACTCTTTGGGAATCTCAAACAGGTAGCTCTACTTCCCTGATGCTCAAACTCCTAGGTAAAAAGAAACTATTACTCACTACTATTCATCTGAAAGACTGATCTGAGGAAAAAAAAAAAAAAATGAGGAAACATAAGCAAAGTGCTTAGCACAATGCCCGAGTGTTAATAGAGTGTTGACTGAGCTACCATTTTCTTTTCCCAAGACCTTCAGACAATAATACATGAAGAAAAGAGGGAAAAAATTCCAAACAATTTAGAAAATAGGAACCAAGCAACCAGGGGCCGGTAAGGTGCAATACAGTTCTCAAAAACAGGAACTGGATGAAGCGTTGATGGATGAAATAGCAGTGAGAAGGTCCAACCTCAATGAGGGGACATTAACAGCCAGGACAGGACTGGCTGGGTCAGGGGAAGCCAGCAGAGAGTAGTTTCCAAGACAGCAAGTCAAGGCTGAGGGCAGCAGGGACAGTAGAGATGAAAAGGGGAATTCCCGCATGCAGATAGGTAAAAGCTCTCCATTCTTCTTTAACAACATTGGCTGTTAGAATTGCTTGGAGCCAGTTCTTGCCTACAGGAGAAAAAGGTAGATATTTCTTCCTTAAAGAGATTGAGTAAATGGGGTTTAATGAAGTCAGTTAGTTTGGGTATTGGCAATTTAGTTAAGCTCTTCTTTTTGGCATGAACAGTTTTCTTCAGATAGAACTTGATCCTGCCTACTCTTAGTAGTACTGAAGAAACTTAAGACCCAAATTTAAAATAAGACTTTCTCAACACAGGAAAGAAAAGATCCTGACCATGCAATTTCTCAACCCACCAAAACTACAAGTTTTATTTTATACATTAGTAAAACTTCAGACTTCCTCAAAAAATTGTCTTGTGGTCATCAGAAGAGAGGGGCCTTTTGACATTTAGAAAGGAGAAGGAACTTCATGTTCCTTAGAAGTAACATGATCAAAAGAGTAAACTTCAAAAAGACTGCTTGTAAGGAATGCTGATAACATATTTGAAGAGGGCCATGTGGTGTTTGCTGTATGTTATTAAGAATCTATCATTCTACTCAACTTTTTTTCTCTTTTTTTTTTCTCACAACAGTGTTGTTTTCTTATAAAGGGACTAATTTTCCATCATTTTCTTCCTACTCACTATGCAATCCAAATATTTATACTTAGGTATTCTGTAGACTATCTGGTACAGAGGTTGAAATTGTTAATCATCACTTAATAGATATGCAAGAGAAAAGAACCCATTGAGAAATAAAATAAAATTATATTCCAATGGTAGAATCAGACTAATGGTTCTCTTGCCCATGCTACAATTCCTAAAGTTATTTGCTCTAAGTCACCATGGAGTTTTTCAAGATTCTTCCACAGTCCACTGTGGATTAAAGGTGGTAGTTTAAAGCTACCACCAAGCTGTAAGAATCCAGAGGTCCCAAGTTCTGCTCTTTTAAAGTGTCGCTTGAAAACTTTAATATGTTTTAAAAATTCTACCACCTTCTACACTTACTTTTTTTTTTTTTTTTTTTTTTTTAAGTAGAGTCCATGCCCAGCACAGAACCCAGCTTGAGGTTTGAACTCACGACCCTGAGATCAAAACCTGAGCTGAGATCAAGAATCGGACACTTAACCGACGAAGCCACCCCAGTGCCCCTACAGTCACTTTCAAGGAGCTTTTGAAAAAAGAAGTTTCAACCAGTATACGAAGTAATCAACATAGTACCTTAAAAGATTTTATCTGTCAGATATAAATAAGTGTCTTTTTTATACATGCTATTATTTAGGAACACCATAAACTTCTCTCAGTACTATATAATTCTTATAACCGTAGCAAAATTTGAAAATATATCCAATAAATACTTCTCTAGGATATGTCAATACTAAGTGTGTGCTTAGTAAGATTTAAAATCATAAAGAGAGATGGATCAATTATCTGATTATTCATTCAAAGGTTTTTTTTTATGGTTATAATGCTATCACTCCCAACAGGCTGAATTCTCCCTCAGATTATAAGAATATAAAATATCAAGTATGTGGAGATCCTTTCTCAACATGAAATATTAACGTTATGTTTTTTTAACCTTCTTATACTTATTACAACTTTTAAATTTATCTTTGAGTTGCAGGTTCTTATTAACTTTAGGCTTAACTTGAGTTTGCAGTGTTTAAACCTAACTGCTCCTCCTAGGTGGCATTATCTTGAACCAACACCAACTGCAGAATAATTTTTCTCCAAATAAGAACCAGAAGATACCTGGAATCATAGAATTGTATATAATTAGAGAAGAATAATACATGTAAGTAAAATATCTTGACTTTAGTTTGAGAACCTGTTTCATTTGTAGGCCAATAATATAACCTATCTCTAATTATTGACAGCCATAGAGTAAAAATTCCAGTTCTTCAGACGTCTATGGATAAATGCAGTATTACTACTCTACTGATACACAGATGTGAATTTCCAAAAACAGGTAGTAATGATAGAAAAAAAACAACCATGAGAGTCTAATCTTTACCGGACTGAATCACCAGAATCCCCTATCCCCTGGATCCAGTATGGTTTGGCCAATAAAATACCAAGAAGGTAGAAAGGAAAAGACTGTGGGCATTTATTTTCCTGTTTCTCTCACTGCCAACCTCAATTTGAGCTCAGGTGTGTTTCTCTAAGACCATGCACTGAAAAACAACTGCTGTATTATATGTACGGTTCTCTCAGTGGGACCCGGTGAAATCTCTGGCTGTTGAAATCTTCCCCTCTGTTTTTGTACTTCAAATCTCTCTCTCTCTCTCTCTTTTTTTTTTCTCTCTCTCTTAACATTGGCTGTATCTCTGTATGGAGCCCCTGCCTTAAATTCTCTTTGGTCACTCACTTGAATACACCAACTATTTCCTACCAGGATCTTGACTGACGTAGAATATTCCATCTATGCTATATCCATTATTTCTATAGTGGACTCTTCTAAGAACTCAGCATATTTAGAGATAAGCCCCAAGAGGATTAATCTTCTAAATAGTGAGTTTGGACATTTGCTCTTAGACGTTTTTAAAAGATGCCTGAGAAGTTTTCTGTCTAATTTTTTACCCTATATCCTTAATATGATTTTGTAACTCTTCCTGGTTATCTGTGTGGCAAAGATTTTGTATTATTTTGATAAGACTGAAGAAGACCTGAGCCCAAAGCCTCAGAAAAAGCGACCTAGGAAGGAAGGTTCTGGGCTTGGGAATGAAAATATTCCAAGGGCATGACCCACCAGCAGGCCTGAGTCCTTGGCTGCAACGCTCTCCATTACCTGCCATGCAGTGGCTATGCACCAGGTGTGGTACAGAGGGAGAGGAGGGTTCCGCATGAGGCCTGTGAGGCAGAACCTTTGTAACTGCTTATGGTCAGGCCTGAAATGATCATACATACTTTTTTAACCAGGAGACAGACTCTTCACTAAATTACACGTTACATATCTCAGACTAATCTATCATCAAAGGTTATGGTTAGTATTTCAGCTGACTGCTGGATCAAGTCATCTTTCAATTATGTTAAAGGCAAATTTTTCAACTGACATATAGAAAATGTTTAGTACATGTTCTGCAAAAGTACTTGCTACCCAGAATCACTCACAAAAACATTTTGAATTGTCTCTCTGTTAGTTGCCCCAGGATTTTACCCTCAAACAGTAGAGGATACTAAGATTTAGGATGAGTGGGAGATATGAATTTCTTTGGTAAAATGATAGAAAGGTGATTGTGAAAATGTAGCTAGGAAAAGAAAACCAAACCTCAGTCAAACAAGGTACCTTCACAGTCAGTTCAATTTGGGGAAAGTATATACTCATGTAGTTACAGGTTATAGAAATCAATTCCTTTGAACTATCTATATCCTTTTACCTCTTCTGGGGTCTTCCTATACCCCCAAAGGGTGCCTATACCCATTTTGAAGGTTGGCATGATAATCACACAGGTAGCAAGTGGAAAAGTCAAGGCAATCTGTCTTGAGGACCAGTTTTTCACCATATTCTATTGCCTGAGGGACAGGTTTCAAGATCTGCCTTGATGATATGATTTGACCACATGAAGAATAAAATGTTTTACTGCCAGCACTTGGTTTCTTAGAAGTTATTGGACTCTATCTGGCCAATATGTATGTAACTCAGGAGAATAAGCACAACTGTGTAACAGAGCAAGAGAGCCGCAAGTCCTGCTTAAACCAAAAGCAGAGAGGTGACAGTGAAGTTCACGGGCAGAAGCATGAACAAATGATGCCAGCTGAATCAGATTGTTATTCTCTTGAAACCAAATAAAACAGTGTCATAACTTTACTCCTACACAAAAGTCTATTGGGGTGGATTCAATGTCAAATTAAAAATTATTAATTTTCAGAAGAAAATAGAAAAAAATAGCTTTATATCCTCAAAATAGAGGAAGATTTCCTAAACAAGAAACAAACAAAAAGGAGTAAAAGCTCTTAAGAGAAATAGTATTAAATGTTGAAACCCATATTTAAAACATTCTATCAAATTCTGTCTTAAATAAGTGAAAACAAAAGACATACACTGAAAATGTATAAAAATTAAATACATATATATTCCTTGTTATATTTTCAACAAATCAGTAAAAAAAAAAAAAAAAAAAAAAGTATCTGTCCTCACTAGACAAGTGACCAGATCTACAAAGAAGACATTTGTAGAACAGGAAACCCAGTCAACGCTGACAATAAGCAACATGCAAATTATTAAGCAACAATAAAATAGGACTCCATAGTTTCAAAAGATTTTATATGTTTTCATATAAAAAAGCTTCAGCTTATGGCATGAATTTGGAGCAGTAAATTAGTTGGTACAATTGTAAATTGTTAAAAACAATTTGGTAACTTGGCAATATCTAGTAAAATTGAAAATATATGCAGATGCCTATGACCCAACAATTATTCTCATATGAGGGAATCCTTCTTGAAACTCACAAATATACATGTATAAAAGTGTCCATTGGAGAATACGAGGAAAAAAAACAGAGAAATCTTAAACATCTATCAAATTCAGAATAGTTGGGGCGCCTGGGTGGCTCAGTGGGTTAAGCCGCTGCCTTCGGCTCAGGTCATGATCTCGGGGTCCTGGGATCGAGTCCCGCATCGAGCTCTCTGCTCGGCAGGAAGCCTGCTTCCCTCTCTCTCTCTGCCTGCCTCTCCGTCTACTAGTGATTTCTCTCTGTCAAATAAATAAATAAAATCTTTAAAAAAAATTCAGAATAGTTAATGAACTTTGTGGAAAGTTCATGGAGTAAAGTACAATAATACAGCTATGCTAATGAATGACCTATAAACAGAAGTATCACTATGGCATGCTTAAAACAAGATGAATTAGGCACCTGGGTGGTTCAGTTGGTTAAGCATCTGACTCTTGATTTCAGTTCAAGTCATGATCTCAAGGTTGTGAGATGGAGCCCAGTGTCGGGCTCCATGTTCCGTGGGAAGTATGCTGGAGATCTCCTCCTTGCCCTCTGCCTCTTTTCTCTTTCTCTCTCTCTCTTTCTAAAAAAACAAAACAAACAACAACAAAAAAAAACAGCATAATATGAACAGAAAGGCAAACTAGTGAATGGTATGCACAGTACGCTAACATTTAAATACATTTAAGGTGTATAAAAGCATGCTATCTGGTTTTCTGGTTTTTAGTAACATATGCGCGTGTAGTGATTTATTTCTTTCAGAAATTCAGGGAAATAACAAACCTCCAGTTCAGAGTCATAATTAGTGCAGACTGGTGGCAGAAGGGAGTTTGAGGATTGATATCCATAGAAGCATACAACTCTATTTGTACATTTTGTTTCTTAAACTGGCTTGTGGAAACTTGTTATTCTCTATATCATTGTTCATATAATTTTAAATAATGCTTCCAGAGGGTTGTCCTTGGGGAAAGAAGGAGACCCCAGAGGCTATGTAGTATTATTGAGAGTGCAGAAAAATGTGATGAAATGATGAAAAAAAAAAACAGAGTAAAGAGGGAAACTGCACCAGAATGTCATTACTTGAGAACAGAATACAACTACCATCAAGGAAAAATGATGCTTGAATAGGAAGTAAAGGACTTCACGAACACTAGAATATTTTTCTACAGTTTGCTGAATTTTGTTTACTCACTCAATTATTCTCCGTGTGAAATTTCAAAAATGTGAATAGTTATCTCTGTAATAAATAGTTCACCAAGCTATATGCAAATGCCAGCTAGAGAAAAACATGTTCCAGAGAGCTAGTCAGTCAAACAAAATTCCCTTTCTTGTTTAGCCAAAAGAAGTGAAAAAAAATAATTACAGGTAATTTTCCAATCATTCCGTGATATGAGATAGCGTGTCACACAGAAATTACTAAATAATGGTTTTCTATTACTATCCTTTAATTGTGTATGGAGAATATAATGTAGATATTATCAATCTTAATAAAGTAAGGCCCATATATGACAAGATATAAGGCAAGGCAAAACGAGTGAATGGAAAGGGAGGGCACGCTTGCCTAATTTCATGAGTGAAGAATCAGGAGATATTTTTATGGTGGATGGTATAAAGAAATGAAGTTTAAATATGTTGTTTTGATATTGAGACAAGGACTGTCAAGGAACTTAGAAGAGGATATAACCGGGAGTAATATTTATATAATATGTCCACTTTTACAGCTGGTTAGATGAATCCGAATGCAACCACACACCAGCATTAGTGCTAGGTCAGGGTTGAATGGTTTTCTCTTCACTTTAAGGCAATGATCTTGCTTCTAATATTGGGTATACAGAAATCATCGCTTTACAATTCCCCCATATTTCTACATAATTTCTAACCTACTTGCATATTTATCTTTTTTGTTCATTTTCCCTTGTGCTGCAATCAAATTTTCTCTCTCCTTCTTGTTCTATTACATTAACTCTTAATCCCATCTCCTTTGACAGTCTTAAGAAATTAAGGACTTTGTCCCATTGGTTACTCATTCCTCTAGTCTACTAAACCATCATTCTCTCCCTATCTAGCAGAATATTCGTATCAGCATAAAAATGTGTCTTACAACTTCGAAGTCTTTAAAAAAAAATCATTTTTTCCTACAATTCTTTCCAGCTCCATTTCTAGGCTTATCTATATGGATGAAATTTCAGAAAGAACTATCTACACGTACAGACTCCACTTTCTCACTTTTCATTCACTCCTCAGTGCTCTGCAATTTTGCTTCTTTCTCCATTATTACACTTATACATCTTTTGTCAAGATCTCTAGAACTTTTGCCAAATTCAGTGATCATTTTTTTTGCCCTAATTTTACTTCTCCACTGTCTTTATCACAGCTCAGTGTCCCCTTCTTCTGAAAACTATCTCCTCTCTTAGCTTCAGGGACATCGATCTTTTGGTTTTTCTAATAACCTTTCCAATAACTTTCCTGACAGCTTCATGTTGGAGAATCCAGGGCTAATTCATCAGTCCCTTTGCCCTTTTTTGGTCGACATTCTATTCCTATGGCTGCTGATGACTCTTCAATTTCTCATTGAATCTCTCAGCTGCCTGTTCTTAATGCCAACTTTCTTGTTTTATTTATGAATCTTAAAGTAACATGTCCACAGTGGACATGATAATTTCTCCTCATGAAACCTGGAAGTGTGTCTTATCTCAGTAAATAACATAATCATTTATACACTTTCTCAAGCAAAAAAACCAAAAACCTAAAACAAACAAACAAACAAAAACCTTTGAGGACTTTCTTTATTGGTTCCTCTCCTGTATCCCCCCTATCCAAAATATTGGGAAGTGTTGTTAATGCCACCATCAAAATAAATCTAATATTTGCCTCCTTGTCTTCCTATCCAGCCCCACTACTGTAATTCAGAACACATCAGGGTGAACTTTTGCCATAGTCTCTTTCTGGTCTGCAGATTTCTACTCTTATCCTTCATACTCTGAACTGTGAATATTCTGTACCTGGTTCATCTTTTTTTTAACCCACTGAGCCACCCAGGCGTCCGGTTCATCTTTTTTTTAAAAGCAATGAGTCAGACCTTGTCATACCTCATACAATTCTTCCATTGGCATCTTGTGGAAATCTGAATATAATCTAACATCATGCATATGGCCTAGAAACCTTATGTACCCCCCTTTAACCACATTTTAAGCAACTCTTATTCTGGTTCTTTTTTTTTTTTTTTTTTTAAGATTTTATTTATCTATTTAAGAGAGAGAGAGTGAGAGAGAGCATGAGAGGGGAGAAGGTCAGAGGGAGAAGCAGACTCCCCATGGAGCTGGGAGCCCGATGCGGAACTCAATCTCAGGACTCCGGGATCATGACCTGAGCCGAAGGCAGTTGCTTAACCAAGTGAGCCGCCCAGGCGCCCTTATTCTGGTTATTATGCTCCAATCACACTGGACTCTGTATGTGTTTTAAATACACCAAGTCATTTCCCATCCCAGCAGAAATCATTTTGCATTGCCTGGGAGGTATTGCTTGGTTCATTACATCGTTGTTTCTTTCTTAAACTTCATGTGTCATCTTAAATGGCACCTATTTGAAAAAGGCATATATTGTCCTGCCTCCTTTGTAACCAGCTGTCCCCCTTATCTGTTTTTCTCTATCACTGAACTCCTTTCAATTTCTGCAGAGAACACATTTGTAATTTCAAAGTTATTTGTGTGTTTACATATTTATATTTTGTTCTCATTATACAGTAGATTTCATGGTGGCAAGAATTCTGTCCTTTCAGCACCAAGTATCTTCTAGAATTTATTTATTGTATAGATGAATGAATGATATACTATTATGGAATTGAAATAACTCATGTTTATAAACAACTTACTTCCTTGTAAGTGTCTAAAGTCAGAGATGATATCATACATTTCTTTGCACTTCCACAAGGCTTCTAGCTGTGCTATACACATTAGAACAAAATCATTATTGACTTTTAAATTCACATTCATACATATAGGTAACGACTCACACATTTTATACCAAATCTTCTCATTTATTTCTCTTTATCTAGGATTTTCTGCCACAGAGTCAGCACCCATTTTCACTGGTTGGGCTAAAATGAACAATGTAGAACTAATAAATATAACAAACTAGTTAATTTAATTCCCCCTTTGTTATTGCCAATTTGGAAGCAAAACGTAAATTCTAATTTCATTGAATTTTTATAGGAAAAATAAATTAGTAACATTCTTCTCAAACACAATATAAGAAACCCACATGGTTTCTATTTTTACATTGCCTTTCCTCATAATTTTAAACCACCCACAACAATTCAGTCTAACAATCTGTGTGCTTTTTCCTCTGGGGAACTTGCTAAATTTGCAATTGAGATAAGCAATCAATGCTCACCTCTGCTAAACTGTACATAAATATTATTTCAAAAGGAAATTCCTTGGAGGAACTCCTTTATGGAATGTAACTTCATTAGGAGGTAATGGATTACTCTATTGTAGGTTTTCTCCCATCAAGCTAATTTGGAAACTGTTAATTGTCTTGCATTTCTTTTATATGGTAAAATGAATGATACTCCTGTGTGAGAATCGACCTGATTATAATTATGCTTTCCATGAGTTAATGGTATTGACTTCATTCGACTTTCATGTTCACATTAGTCTATTTATTAAAGAATATTTACAGAATTGAATTGGAATGGAATTTATCCTCATCTCTACTTTGTTTCTTGAGCTTTCATAGGTCTTGTAACAGAGAAAAAAAAGAAACCCAGTATTAAAGGAAAAGATCTCAGTACTCTTTTAACTTTGCTCAGTGTTTGCACAAATTCTTTTCACCACTCCTACAAGTTTACATACAGGTTTTCTTTTTTTCTTTCTTTCTTTTTTTTTTTTTTTTCCTAAAAAGGGAATTACAAGATGTACCTCTTGGTTCTCATTAGAAAATTTGATTTACTCACTAGTGAAAGTTTGTCTGCTACTCATTTTTATTTATTTGCTTGGTAAACTCTGAATTTTTCCTTCAAAATACATTAGTAATATTTTACAAAATATCAGAGTACTATAGAACTTTTAATATAAAATAGATCTTAAGGAATATAAACTAATTAAATTTTATAGATAAGGAAGCTGAAGCATGGAAAACTTAAGGTACTTTGTTTAATCCACACCACTAAGGTCACAGAATCATCATACTGGAAGACACCAAAAGGAAGAGCTCATCTATTTTCTTATCCCCAAATCATCTTGGATGGCAATGTTATTATTTGAGAAATAGTCATGGGGAAGTGAACCAAATATTTTAACTAAAATATAATTGATATTTTTACAATTTCAAATTAAAATTTGTTAAGTTGTTAGTGAATTTTCCCCAAGACTAATTAATTTACCCATTGTAAAATGTTTGCCACCAATGAACAATGAACCAGAGAAATTATGAAATTATATCGCCAATATTTCTTTTGACTTGCTGTACTAGTTTTCTATTGCTATGCAGCAAATTACCAAACTTTTAGTGGCTTAAACAACATGGATTTACTATCTCACTATTTCTGTAGGAAAGGAATATGGTACTTTTTTGCTGATCTTGTCACCTACCTGAAACCAAGTATTAGTCAGTGCTGTGATCTCACCTCTGGCTCAAGAACCTCTTCCAGGGGCGCCTGGGTGGCTCAGTGGGTTAAAGCCTCTGCTTTCAGCTGAGGTCGTGATCCCGGGGTCCTGGGATCGAGCCCCACATCGGGCTCTCTTCAGCAGGGAGCCTGCTTCCTCCTCTCTCTCTCTGCCTGCATCTCTCCTACTTGTGATCTCTGTCTGTCAAATAAATAAATAAATAAATAAATAATCTTTTTAAAAAAAGAACCTCTTCCAAGCTCTATAATTGTTAACAGAATTCAGTTCCCTGTGGTTGTAGGACAGAGACTCCTGCTTTCTTACTGTTGTCAACCAGGACTATTTTTAGCTCTTACAGACCAACCATCACTTCCTATCATACGGCCCTTTCCACCACTTTCAGTTTGCTCCTTTAAAATCAGTAGGAGAATCTATGCTGCTGCTCCTTGACTCTTTAATGTGCTCCACTGATGGGATCAGACAATGCATTATTCTAAGTGAGATAAGCTAGATACAAAAAGGCAAATACTATATGATCTCATGTATCTAAAAAAGTCAAACTGGTAAATCATCAAGTAGAACAATGATTCCCAAGGGCTGAGGGTTGGGGGAAATGAGAAGATGTTGGTCAACGGCTACAAATGTTCAGTTATAGGATGAAGAAATCCTGGGGATCTAATGTACAACAGGGTATTATAGTTAATAATACTGTACGGTATACTTGAAATTCATCAAGAGTGTAGGTCTTAAGTGTTCTCATCACACACACACACAAACCAACTATGTAAGGTGATAGATATGTTAACTTGATTGTAGTAAGAATTTCACAATATATACATACATCAAATCATCATATTGTACATCTTTAAAAAACCACATTTTACCATCTAGATGTACATAATTTTTGTCAGCCATACCTCAATCGAGATATAAAAAAGGAATATAGTAACCCTTCTGAACATAAAAATCTTTTTAAAAATTAATTGCCTTTTATAGACTGTAAAATGCACTGAAGGTCCATTTCTGATTTTTTTTCTCTTCCTAGGAATAACAGCCAGAATATTGGACTACATCTCTCTCTGAAGAGAGGAATAACATCAGGATAAAATATATTATTAAAAATTTTATAAGAATATCAGAAAGAATAGCACAGTGAAGAAATATCACCAAAAAAAATGAAATTCAGAGAAATAAATGAATTCTAAGTCTTTCTTTGCCTGAGGACATATGTAGATTTTAAGAAATTTGAACTTTCCATTAAGTGAGACAAGGTTAAATCAAAGCATAAAAAACCAAAAGCCGTGAGTCCCAAAAATACCTTTCCCATGATGCACTGGGATCTCAGAGAAAAACACCCTCAAGATGAAACTGAGAAACAAAGAAACTGCTTTCTCACAGAATTTTGTTTGGACAGTCTAGGAAATCTTAAGCCAAGAAATTGGTTTGAATTGGTTGTATGTCAATATTGTTTGTGAGTTCTTGGCTAAAACCAGTCACTATACATTCCAGAGGAAAGTAAATGTCAACCCAGCTCTCCCATTATTGTTATAAATATCTCAAGATTGATGTCCATCACATAGCCAATGATAATCCAACGCAGAGGGAAATATAAAGACACCATGAGTGAAAACTGCAAGGAAAGTAAAAAGAAAACAGAAACAAATCATTGAAAATTCACTATTGGAATAACAAACATAGGCTGTAAATTAACCATGTTTAAAGAAATGTAAAACAACAAGCTTGAAGATATCTACAAGGAAAATAAAACTTTACAGAGGATCAGTGGAAATTTGGAAAAGGAGTGTAGATGTTATGGGAATGAAAACATTTGATAACTGGGAAACTATTAAACTCCAATAAAGAGAAAATTAGTTAACTGAATAGTAGATGAGAAGAAATTGTCTAGAACACTGATAAAAAATACAAAAGAGATACCACACATAATATATATAATTGCATATACACCATATATATGTAAGAGAGTAAATTTGTCGTATAGCTAATGAGTTTCAAAATGAAAGGAAAGTGAAAATATGGTAGTGATGTTATTTTAAAAGACAATAAATGACTATTTCAGAGTAATGAAGAAACAATGATGTACAAAACAATTTCACATAGAAACATTGTAATTATAAAAAATATGCAAAAGATAGCATCCTCAATGCTGCAAGAAAATAATAGATGGTATATTTTAGAGAGGAACAGAGGGATAGATAACTTCTCAACAGTAAAAATAAGAGCCAGGAGACAGTGGAGATATATCTTCACTATGCTAAAAGAAAATAACTGCCAGCCCAGAATTTCATAATAAATGAAAATATATTTTAGAAAGCAACTTCAATATAAGGGCAAGAAAATGACTTTTCATCACAAACAAAAACTAAGAAAATTTGTCATCCGCATAGTCACAATAAAGAAAATTCTAAATAATCTATTGAAGTCAAAAGAAAATTGATCTCAAATGTAAGGTCTGAGAGGCAAAACAAAACAAAACAAAACCACCAAACAAAGTGATAAGTGCATTGGAAAATAGAAATAAATATTATATCAATCCATACTATTAATAATGTGTAATGTTAAATAAGATAGATTCAAAAAGCATGACAATAATCTGTCTTCCTTTTCTTTAACATCACATACATTGTTATGAATTTAAACAATCTGTATTTATGTTTTCTGATACATTCATTATTTATTTTATTTTTATTTCTTCAGACAAATAGATAACACAAAAGAAGATGGTAGATTTAAAACCAAATATCTCAATTGTTACATTAATTACAAATAGACAAAATGCTCTGAGGCAGACAGAGACCCCCAGGCCTCAGCCCCTTCCTGTCTGCTGCACTTCATTGCTCCTGCTGGGACTGCAGAAAAGACCAAATGGTTGGCCGGTTTGGTTAAGACAAGAAAACAAGTCCCCTGGGATGATTTAGCACGCTCCTGAGACGCTTCCATATAGATTACACTTCCGCATAAAGGGGGCCAATTGGCCCGGAGAGACTGTGAAAACGTCCTGTTACCATCCCCCATCACCGGTATCCATAAAAACTCACCCCTAACCCTGCCGGTGCTCAGCCTTTGGGAAATGATCCCGCTGAGCCCGCAGGCAAAAATAAAGCTGTGTTCTCCCAGATTTCTGTGTGCCGCTTGAGTTTCCTTGGTCGCTTCAGATTTTCTGCGACAGCTCAAGTAAAAGAAACCATACCATAGTCAGAACCTAATATTGTGGCTCTTATAGGAAACCCACATAGATTATGAAGATAAAAATGTTAAAAATAAAATGATGGAGAAAAATTTCATGAAAATTACCTTTATAGAGAGTATAGTTATTACTTAGACAAATCAACTTGAAATCAGAGGGAATTAAAGAGAATTACCTCATAACAATAATTGTTTACATTTCCTCTGGAAGGTAGAAATATTTAATTTTTGTACATACCGAATAATGTAAGCACCTAACAATATATAGAAAAAAAAATGGACTAAACCATAAGAAATAGAAAGCCCTCTTATTGGGTGATTTTTAAATACTTCTCTCCTTGTAAGTGACAGAACAAGCAGATAAAAGAATATCATTAAAGATCTAATGTGTAAGTATATGATGAGCAAATCTGGCCCAAGAAATAATTGTAAAATAGCATATCCAATATCTGAAAAATACAAGTTATTATAAAGCACACCAATATTTTTTTAATGACCATATACTAAAACATGCAGCAATTCTCAAAAAATGTTTCAAGAATCAAAAGCATGCATAGTAGTGTCTGACTACAATGAATTAATCTAGAGTACAATGGTAAAATATAACAAAACAGTTACTATATGTTTGATAATTACAAGTATACTTCTACATAAATCAGGTGCCAAAAAAGAAATGAAAATAAAAAGGAAATTAAAGAGAAATTTAAATAGACATATGAAATTATTTCATAAGCACAAAATATGGATCTGCTGAGGCACTTTTTAGAGAAAATTAGAAACTGGAAGAATTTAATGAACTAAAATAAAGCCCTACAAATACAAAATACAAGGAATCAATAAGTAGTTTCTTTGAAATTCATTTGAAATTATTAATAAAATTACTAAGTCTTCAGTGAAGTCAATCACGGAAAAGAAATGAGAAAAAGCAAAATAACCATAACAAGGATTAAATGAGAGCATGAATGAGAGCCATATAGATATTTAAAGATAATAGGGCTTACCTTAGCCAGATGGCAGAATAAGGAGTCCTAGAACTCGTTCTTCCACAGAAATAAGGATTTAACAATGATATACGGAACAAAGTACCTTTACGAGGTTTCTAAAATCTAGTTAATGCCTTTCAGTACCTCGAGTGCTTTCCAAGCACAAAGCTGAGGAAAGTCACACTGAAATGGGTAGGAAGAGTGATTTCACTTTAGGGACATCAGTTCCTTCCTCCAAGCCCTCATAGCTCAGTGCCAGAAGAGAACCTCAGGCTTGTGACTTCTTTCTCAGGGAAGAAAAGAGAAGAATGGAGGACACATCAAAAATTCTGGTTGTTTGGAGGACTATTCAGGGGGTTTATCACCCTAGATCTGCCTTATGGAAATGCTAAAAGGAGTCCTTCAAGTTAAAACAAAAGGATGCTAAACAGCAACAACAAAAAAGCATATGAAAATATAAAGGTCACTGATAAAGGTAAATATGTAGACAAATGCAGACTATTAATATACTATAATGGATTAATATTCAAAATAGATAAGGAGCTCCTTCACCTTGAGCAAAACCTAAATAACCTAATTAAAATACAAACGAAGGACTTTAATAGACATTTCTTGAAAGAAGACATACAAGTGAATGATAGGTGTATAAAAAAATGCTCCATGTTGCACCACCAGGGAAATGCAAATTCAAAAGATTTTTAATTAGGATCACAAAGAGATATCTGCACTCCCATGTTAATTGTGGCATTATTCACAATATTCAAGAGGTGGAAACAACCCAAATGTCCATGAATTAATGACTGTATAAAGAAAACATGTGGTATACATACAATGGGATATTTTTCAACTTTAAAAAGGAAATCCTGTTATGTGCTACAACATGGATGAATCTTAAGGACATTATGCTAAGTGTGATAAACTAGTCACAAAACAAATATTGCTTGATTCCTTGAGGTATCCAAAGTAATCCAACTCAAAGAAATAGAAAGTAGAATGGTGGTTGCGGGGACAGGGGGAGGGGGAAATGAAGAGCTGGTTGTCAACAGATATAGAGTTTCAGTCGTACAAGAATAAAAATTTCTAGAGATTTGCTGTACAAGGATGTGCTTATAGTTAACAGCACTGAATTATATACCTAAATTTGAAGATAGTAGATCTCATTTTATGTGTTTTAAACATAATTTTAAAAAGATAATAAAAATATTATGAGCAATGTATGCAACAGTTTTAAAATTTGGGAAAAGTGAGTGAGTTCTTCCAAATGAATTATTAAATTATTAAATGTCATTTAAATTACTTAAAAATTAAAACATAAATTACCTCATAAACCAAATTAAATCAGTATTCAAATATCTTATGTCAATGTGACTCAAGGCAGTATAGCTTCCCTACCAATTCCAATAAAATTCATAAAATAAGTTGTATTAGTTCCATATTGCTGCTGTAACAAAATGACACAAACACAGTGACTTCAAACAACATATGTAATTTTACAGTACATGTTGTTCAAAATGCAACATTGATCTCACTAGGCTAACATCAAGATCATGGCAGGATTGCATTCTTAGGGGAGAAATTTTTCCTTTTCATTTATAGTTTCTAGAGGCTACTTTCATTCCTTAACTTTTGATCCTTTTAATGCATCTTCAGTGCCAGCAGTATAGCATCTCTCTGGCCTGATTCGGGCATAAACATGTGTGTCCCTGACCACAGCAAAGAGAAATTTTCCCCTCTTTAAATTCATGTGATCAGAAGGGGCTCATCTGGATAATCTGGGATATTCTCACCATCTCAAAGCCTTCATTTTTAATCACATCTGCAAAGTTCCTTCTGCCTTGTAAAACAATGTGTTCTCAGACTGGTTGGGAGAGGATTAGTAAATTGCATCTCTGGGAGGCCATTGCTCTGACTACCTAAGGGATTTCCCTAATGTTTGATAAAATTTTCCAAAGCCCAGGCAAAAACATTTATTCCACAACTATTTTCATGAGGATAACCTAAACTTGATATCAAAATTTGACAGGGACTATAAAGAGAAGAATTTTACAGAAATATCTTACCTGTAAAAAATGCAAATACCATAAGCAAAATATTGGTAAAATAATTATAATATGAACAATATGGGTCCATGGAGAGAATGCAAAATGTGTCTAAGATTAGAAAGTAAGTGATTTTAATTTATTGTATTTAATTTATTTAATTTATTGTATTGTATTGTAACAGATTGACAGACTTTAAAAATCATATGGTTGTTTAATAAATTGAGAGAAGCATTCGATGAAATCTTTAAAACAAAGAGCTCTCAGAAAACTAGAAATAGAGAGAATTGCCTTCATCTTTTAAAGAAGAAAATAAAATAATTTCCATAAAAGAAAGAAAGTTGTTAAATGGAGCAGATGCAATGAGATGAATCAAGATCAGGGATGATTGCTTCTGGAATGGGCACTTTTCTATTTGTTAAGATGGTTACATGTGTTTTTGCTTTATAATTTTTTGTTGGGTTGAATGTTTCTATTTTATATCTGTGTACTATGTTTTGCAATAAGAAAGTTAAAAATAAAGTAAGTTTTAATATCTTATTACGTAAGTAATCCATATTTGCTACAGGAACATAATGAGTTAAAGAATTCAGAAAGACAAAGTAAAAAAAACACAATAATACTCTTTCCAACCTACTGTACCAATATCAGTTACCAAATTTCCTTTGGGATATTGTTGATTTATATAACCATACAAAGGCATGTGAATTTCAAAAAGAGATTCTATTGTATGTACTCTGAATTAGGAGTGTAGTATGAATATTTAGCACATTCATATAATTCAATATTAACATTTTTAATGGATATATCATATGATATATTACTAGTATAATTGCCATGTGTTGGCACTATGCGATATTATGTGATTTCATATATATTACCAAATTGCACTCCAAAAGTTTTTATTAATTTATGTCCCAACTGAATCTATATATATCTATATATCTTTACCTATATCTATAGCAAATGCTCATTTTGCCACATACTTTTTGACACTCGGCATTATTATTCTTTTTAACATTTACATATGTGAGATGTAAAAATGACTTTATTAGTTTCTATTAGCATTTCTTTGATTTGTCATGAGTTAGGACACTAGTTTCATATATTTATCCATTTGTATTTCTTATGAAGTGCTGATTCCCTTTCCCCTCTGTATTTCTTTAGACTGTGTTAGATGAGAAACTGCCCTGATATTATGACAGTCCCTAAGTCACAGCCAGAGAAGCTATGCTATGAGTCATGGAACTGACCAAATTAAAATGCTTAAGTCGCACAGTTTATAAAATCAATGAAAAGCTCAAAGTGAGAAGCAAGGGGAAAGCAATGAAATTAATTGACATATTCAGGGTAGATAGCAAGCAGAGAAGGTTGAAGGGTGTACCAACTGGGTCCTGACACACGTAATAGCTGTGTGTCCTGTCTCTCTTTTGCCACATCAGTTTTTCCTACTGATAATGTAATTTAGAAAAATGGAGTGGAGCAAGCCACAGGGAAGCCTAATCAGACAGAGGTTGCCTGAGTCTAATGCACATGTGCTCTAAAATAAAACATGACATGTAGGTAGCCATAGTTGTGGCTTACAAATTCAGCTACTAAATAGCCATGGGTTTTATTTGCATATTTTGCGGGTAGAGAATATGTGCGGCCAGAAGAACATGATGTTGGGTATCACAAAGCAGGTGCCAAATGTGAGCTGCCTGGTAGAAGTATGATCATGATTCAGTCTTTCTAGCACTTTCTATCTACAAGCAGCACTCCCATTTCTGTTTATTCTAACTTTAATATATTTTATAGATTACAAACTTCTTCTACTTAATGCACTTGATAATTCTGTTCTCTCTCACACATGCATGTTACTTACTTATCTGTATTAACATATTTATGTATTGTGTCCATATTTCACATGCTTTTAGCTTACTCAATATATATGCTCAACATTCAGTCCTTACAATATCTCTTTGAGTTGTTCTATTATTCCAATTCTTTCTTTTTTATTTAAGATTTTTAAGATTTTATTTATTTGACAGAGATTGAGAGAGAGATCACAAGTAGGCAGAGAGGCAGGCAGAGAGAGAGGGGGCAGCAGGCTCCCTGCTGAGCAGAGAGCCTGATGCGGGGCTCGATCCCAGGACCCTGAGACCATGACCTGAGCCCGGGGCAGACACTTAACCCACTGAGCCACTCAGGTGCCCCTCCAACTCTTTCTAATGAGATTTAGAGATTTAGAGACAGTAAAACTGTCTAAGTTCTCTCCTACAGGAAGGAGGAAAACTGGTATTTGGATCCAGTTTGTCTGACTCTACTCACGACGATGACCATTATACCAAACTATTTCCATGGGGATAAAGAATAAAGATTTGAGACATTATTTTCTAATTTATTGAAATCATTTATTTATTTGTGACATCTGCATTAGCTCTTTATAAGGAGTTATGTTCATTCAGGTAATTCATTCAAGCCACTTGTCTCCATAGATACACTCATGAAGTATAGCTTTGATACACTTAGAGAGCACTTTCTTATTATCCCATATTTCCTGTATTATTCCTTTTTGCCACTCAAGTGCCAGCTTACTAGTCTTCTATAGTACAGTCTTCTATAGTACAGTATATCAGTAGTTATGTAGTACAGAAATATAATTAGAGAATAGAAAGACACAGCCGTTGACATCAGAATTCTATATTTCTGTGACTTCAATGACATAACATAAGTTAATAGAAAACATCATAAGAAATGTAGAAAAGTATGTTATGAGAAGAAATGCTAAGGAAGCCAGAGACATACCAGAATTATCCCAATTATGTTGAAAACAATACTGAAAGGGGGAAAAAAATCCTCACTTTTGAATTGCATTAAGTTCTATGATCCTCATAGTTGTTTGCACACTAGAGATTGTGTATGATGATGAAAGAGTGAGGGACACCTGTGTGGCTCTGTCGGTTAAGCGTCTGACCCTTGCTTTTGGCTCAGGTCATGATCTCAGGGTTGTGAGAGAGCCCCATGGAGGGCTCTGTGCTCAGTGGGGAGGCTGTTTGAAAGATACTCTCCCTCCACCTCTTCCTGAATCCTAGAATGAATAAATAAATCTTTAAAAAAAAAAAAAGAAAGAAAATTAAGCACGAAATCATAAATTAAAAGTGTAACGCATAAGAATAGTGTTGAGTCTATTTGCATAGCTTCTACTTCCTAGATTAGAATCTATTTCCTAGGGCTAGGGACACACACACAAATTGAGTGGAGAGAAAAATAATTTCATCTGTTTCTCTCCTAATACAAGAGCGATAAATAAGTGTCATCATAGTTGATCTAGTTCACTTATATGAAAAAAGAAGAGCTGGAGTGGTCAGCAAATGTGTTCTCAAGGAGGTGACAAGGCTGCACTGTATAAGATAAGATGGAGGACATTTAGATGACAGAGAATGAGTGTGAAGTAGAGATGGCATTTATGATAAGAGGAAGGAGACCCCCAAAACATGGAATCACTCAAATATTCCACATATTTATGGATGCCTATGTTATATCAAATTAATATAGTAAGTTCTGGAAACACAAGAAAATGAGATATGGCCTCACTTCTCAATAATTTATGTCCATCTGGAAAAGCTTACATGTTTTATATGGAATGATAAGTGAAATTATGGAAATACCATAGAATACGGAGACACAGAGAGGAGAAATTACTTAGGTTTGGGTATGGACAATAAAGTCGTCAAAGAGGTACAAAACTTTGAGCTGTGTTTTGGAAGAAAAAAATAAACAAGGAAATGCTAGATAGACAGAAGTTCCTAGGGAAATGTCAGAGCATGTATGCTTATTGAGGAAATGAAAAAAAAAATAATATGCTTTTATCAGGGGTTGTGTGTGTGGTGGAAAAGAGAGAAAAAAGGAAAAAAGGACAGAACATGCAATAAAGTTGAAAGAATGTGCCAAAGTCTGGAGAGTTTATGTTATATAAAAAGAAAATTAAATTTATTTTTTAGAAAATGGGGAAAGTATTAAAGAATGACTGGCAAAAGAGATTCATGATCGGATTTTAATTTCAGAAAGATTACTCCACAAATACAGTAGAAATTATCAGAAGGAGGCAAATGGAATTAGGGAGACCAATAGGAGATGGGTGCTCTAGAGATTATAAACAGGAGACATGAAAAACGGAAATGAAGTAATAGTAAAGGGGCTAAAAAGGAAGACTACAATTGAGAGTATTAAAAGGAAGTATTAACACAACACTATTGTCTTGGGGGAAGGAATTATATATAGATAATTCCCAGTTTCAGTTTGAAATTCTGTCTAGATTTTGGGGCCATTCATCAAAATAAGGCAAGAAAGGAAGTTGGGAAAGGAGGAGATAGGGAATTTATTCAGAATTTCTTATATTAATTTTAGGTGCTAATAGAAAATTCATAAAGAGACAACCATAAGCAGCATATGATTTGGGACTACAAATTTAGATTTATAAGTTATAATGCACGAAAGCAGAGACATATCTTGGGCTGGTCTTGGAGAACGTGCAGATTACATGGAGAAAACAGATGAGAACCCAGGATAAAAACAGAAATAGCCAAAAATAGCCACACTTTACTAGTGGGCAAGGGATGAGAAGCCACTTCATTCCACTGAGTTGCAGGAATCAAGATTGCAAGGCCTGTACATCAGTGCCCTTCCAATGGCATGGGATTCAGTTTATCAATAGGCACGGTCCTTTATGCAAGCAGCACAAGTTGAAATGTGAGAACATAAGGAAGAGAGCAGCAATCTGGGTACAGACTGAGTACAGCAAGTGGACAATCTGTCATTGAAGTCTACCCCTGGTAATTGAAAAAGACTTCTTTGAAGACATATTTCAGATCAGCCTTGAGGGTTAAGCAGCATCTAAAAACTCGAGAACAATGCTGGAGTTGATGCAAGAGTTGTGTTGACAGGATGAATGAAGTAAGATCTTTGGCAGGAGGAAACTGGAGTCCTGGTAGAATGTGAAAAGAAGGATATGAAATCAGGTGGGAGTTTATATCCCAGGACATGCTTCTCAACGATGATGGTTAACAGGACAATTATGGATTGTCTCAGATCCTGCTCCTGAAATATGCCCCAAATGCTAAATTTTATATTCATTATAGGCAGTCATTTAAAAAACTATGAGGAAAACACTTAAAAAGCAGGATACTCCACACAGAGATTAGAGAGAAAGGGAGACAGTAAATATTTTATTTTTTAAGATTTTATTTACGTAGTTATTTACCTATTTACTTATTTATGTATTTATAGAGAAAGGCATGCATGAGTGAGCAGGGGGAGGGGCAGAGGGAGAGGGAAAAAGAATCTCTAGCAGACTCCGGCCAGAGTGCATAGCCCAGTGCAGGTCTTGATCTTTCGATCCTGACATTATGACCTGAACCAAAGTCAAGAGTCAGATGCTTAACCCACTGAGCCACCCAGGCACCCCAAGACAGTAAATATTTTAAATGAGTATGGGTATTACCAACTATTCCACCCAATGATAAGGTATATTTTTAAAAGATATACTACAAAAATTGTTAGACTCAGGCATTTGCTTAAGACTTCATGAACACCCTCGTGTAAACCTAATTTAAATTCAATATTTGTATTGAAATTTGAAACTTTCATTACAAATGGTTGAAATTCTTTGAGGGCTGATCAGAAATTATGATCACAAACCAATAAAAATTATAATTTTTGTTTCAAAATAAAATGATTAATATTATAGTATCTGTGTGAGGATTACTGAATTTTCACTGAAATGCACTGATACAATGTAGGCATCCCAGGATTAGCCACCACTTATCAGTGGGAAACTGCTATTCACATTTTGAAAATATTTTGTAGCAAAAGTAATACTGAGGGCTTTTTGGGAACAAGAGGGCATATATCACAGCTGTCTACTTTGTAAATCAGTACCATATTATTTAGAAGACATTCATTCAGAATTTTTAAGAATTCTTATGACTTAAAACTAACGAACTTTTTAATGCTTTATGAAAGGAGAACTCACTAATCAAATTAATCCTTTAAGCAAGATTATTAGGAGGGACTTCATTCATTTCGGAAAGCAGCAGTGTTTTCAAATCGTAAAGTAACATTTTTACACTATTAGAAGTAAGTATCTTTTCCTTACTCCCCCAGTTTCCATGAGGCAGAATTTTCTCTTAGCAGTACTTTTGATATCTTTCTGTCCTTTTTTACTCATATTATCTCTAAGGAGGCAAACTAATAAACTGATCATAAAACTTGAGAAAAATAATGTATCAGTGCAAGCCAGTCCCCGGGATGACCTCAGCTGCTCTTGCTTTGGGGCAACAGCTCAGCAAAGGGAAGCCTGTTCCCATCCGGCACCCACATACACTGGGTAATTCTGTTGTTAGCAAGCAGCTCCACTTGGCTGTCATGCTGTGCTTTATCCTAGCCATCATAAATAATAAATGCTATTTTGTTGGGCTTTCAATTGTTTTATATTATTTTTCAAATTAATCACTATTCAGTCAGTAAAGAAATATGCTACTTATTGGACAATGACTAGAACAAACTGACACATAGAGATAAGATGATAATCATTCAGAATTTTCCCACTTATTGAAAGAAATGCTGGGAAACATTTCAATATTTGGTTAGTTATTCATTTACATTATTACTGTATTTAGCTAACAATACAAAAATAAATTATTTTCTAATTACTTGAATCCCAGTTATTGTGGTTCTTCGAGTTGAAACCAGCTCAGAAAAGTTTGGAGGTTTGGTAACTCCTCTGTGTTTCTATGATCTGAGAAATTAAGAAAATGTTGTTATAGGGCTTCATCTTTCTAAACTGTGGGAATTGTGGGTGCAATTTTAGAATATATGGCTAAAATGATTGTCTGAACAAATCTTTGAATTTCAAAGTGAATAATGGATCAAAAGCAGATTTGAAACCAAATAACAGATTAAAGACAGGACTTGTTTTCAAAAAAAGTAATATGAATAGCTACAGAGTATGCTGTCAGATTTTCTCTAAGGTTTCAGAAGAACAATCACTATGTGTGTGCTTTTTTTTTTTTTTTTTGATCTGTGATTAGCCAGTTCAATTCCATTTTTTCCAGGAACTGTGAAGATAAGGTGTGTAGCTGCAATTGAATAGGTCCAAAATAAACTTAACTACACAATGTACAGAGTATAAGTTAAGAAGAATAAATGAAATGGAAAATGGGAGTAAGAGTCTCCGACCTACACATTTCAGGTGCACTTGTGTGAACCAAGGTGTATACATACATACATAAAACATATATTATATATATGTATAATATTTATACATATGTATACATATATAAATGCATATATATGTTGATATATATATATATATGTCAAAGAAGAGATACTCAATGTATTTTTAAGTAGTTTGTGCTTAATATAGACAACAAATCTATTGAAAAACATGTTTGTGCACAGAACAAAGAGTAATCAGATATTTATCCTTTTCATTCAAGAATTTATAATCTTATGCAAGGCAAAATCCAGACACAATGAAGGAAAACAATAGAAGAGTAAAAGGATATAAATAATACTATAATTTGATGAAGGACATGAAAGAAATAGAATGTCAGATAATATTCAGTGCTTTATACACTCCCAGTAAAATATACTTGTACAAGCAGAAATAATGAGAATTAAAATCCATAAACTCTAAAGCAAAATCTCTGTCCTCATTGTACTATGGAACCAGATGCAGACCTAGGAAAAAGTGGCCAATATTTTTCTTGCTATCTCGCCAATCAGGGAAAAAAAAAAAAAATACGCATTACCAAATTTAACGTGCTGTATGACTTTGTGAATGCCCCTTCAAGCTGCCAGTCTTCTTGCCAGTGCAATAGCAGTAGCATTTACCAACAGGAGTATGGACTTATTTCAAGCCCAGGTGTCGAGCAATTTGAAATGCATGAGTTCCTTGTTGTGAAACAATCATTCCCTCTGAGGCTCATATTGTCCTCATCACTCCATGAACTATGCACATGGTGAATATGCATTTACTTGCTTTCCTATATGCCAATTTCCAAGAAGACTAGAAGAGTGCTGTCTCCTGCTCTCTTTAACAAGTTCTTGCTGTGGGAATCAGGAAGGCAAGCTGCAAGAAAGGAGGAGGGCGCTAGATATGAAGATTGTCCTAAAAGTGTCCCGATTAGGGCATCATAGGTGAGCAACATCAATCCAACAGATGGTCTCTGACTTCAACAAGTACATGATTTAGCATTAATTAAGGATTCCCACACAATAGAAATAAACTGAAATATTTCAAGCTGTAAACACAATGGAATTCCTAGGGTGTTCTTCCAGGGATTTTTACTATTTCTTAGCAGATTGTCATTTTCAACTGTTTTCTTCTCTGTAACAGGACAGCAAAGGTCATTATGAACAAAGCCTTTAATGTGTCTAACTTGATTTTATTTGGAAACAAAGCTTATAAAATAATTTCTAATTTTTTTTGGATCTCGTAGTAGACTCCAATATCATCTCCCCAGGGGCAAATTAAAATGATACTTGTACAGATAGATACAAGTCTCCCAAGTGATGGATTAAAAATTATTTTCTAATATTGTACCAGTATCTAAAATAAGAATGACAGAAGGCTTAATTTAATAATTTAAGTTAATTTTAGCAATATTATAATCAACAGTGAGAAATATATTTGGAAAACATGAATTGACCATGGCCTATCTATTCTATGGCCATACATAGGGAAATTCTACAGCTGAAATCATACCTTTTTTTTTTTTTTATCAAGAATAAGCAAATTATGGTGGAAAGAAAACAAACCAATTCATTTGACTGATCAGAATTAATAAAGTGATTAGGTTTTTTGATAGAAATATGGCTTATGGATTCAAACAGTCTAGAATCCAATAATAATTCTATAACTCACTAGCTTTATTGTTTTGGCAAGTAAGTAAGTCTGTGCCTTACTCTTTTCATCTGTAAAATGGAAATAATAACTGTTTCTACATTACAGAGTTTTTGTGACAGCTATACTTGTTAACACTGTTAAACTGATAACCATAATGTCTAGGATATAGTAAATGGTCCTTTATATTTGACTATTATAGCTAATATTATTTTGTTTAATTCATACTTATCTCTAGTACATTTAGGAAAACAGAAAAAAATTTAAATATACATAAGAAGGAAAGATATCTAAAGTCCCCTGTAAATTATCTTTAATGGTAATTTATAATTTTATTTAAAAATCCCATCCATACAGATACAAGGACATTTTAGAAATAAAAATAATATAAAGTATTTCAAATAAGCCATTGATAATATACATTTTTAAGGCCTCTAATACTGTTCATTTAAATATTTGTCAAAAATCTGCCTTATGACTCCCAAAAAGTTTTAAGAAATATGTTGAACACATTTCCATATACATGGATATATAAATAAAAAGCTTTTTTGGAAAGCTATACACTAACAAATTGGCCCATAAAATGAGTTTCTGGATTGAATATTTTTATGACTAAGGTATAAGGACTGTACTTTAATTATAGCAGCAGGAATAGTGCTGGTCTCATGCATTTAGTAAACATTTTTCCTAGGAAAGTATTCACCAATTGGAAAAAAATAGATCCATGTTAAAAGATACATGGTCTTATGAAAATAAGACGCTAACAGAATTTTCAGTGCAAATTAAGGCTGCTTCTAAAAAGAGGAACAATAAGCAGCATATTTGCAAGCATAAAAAGAATTTTGAATTGCATCTGCAGCTTTGTTTGCAATTATAATACAACAGTCATTCATCCCATTATAAAGGAGCTTGTGAGCTCTGTTAGCTCCTTATTGGTGTTATGAGACAAACAAAAAAATTGCATATTGTATGTTAAGCTTGTTCATTAAATATCTGAATCCCACCCCCCCCAACTCAAGCTGCACATTAAATGTTCCAAATACTAGGAGGAAATTGTCCTTACTCTCCAAACATCATAGCATTTCCAGGAATTGCTTCTTACTTAGACTTTGTGAAATTACAACAGAAAGAGAAATGTTGATTCTCCATCACAGGCAATTTTCTCAATTGAAAAATATCTCCTAAAGCATATTTTAGAAAAGAAGTTTGAAGTCTGAGTTTTATAAGGGTGGGTTATTTAGGTCTCTGAAGGTTGTTCTTTTTTAATTAAAAGTTCAGCATTATTATTTTCTACTAGCAGAAACTCTGCTGGATAATGTACTTTTTATTGACTTATACATAATGAGTGAAATGAGTGTACACAACAATCATTGAGGTTGATGGTTGTCACTTTCTACTAATTACAGCCTTAAAAAGGACACATTCCTAGGGTGCCTGCGTGGCTCAGTCAGTTAAGCGTCTGCCTTCTGCTCAGGTCATGATCCCAGAATCCTGAGTCCTACATCGGGCTCCCTGCTCAGTTGGAAGCCTGTTTCTCTCTCTCCCTCTGTTCCTCTCCCCATTTGTTCTCTCTATCTCAAATAAATAAATAAAATCTTAAAACAAAACAAACAAAAAAAAAGGGCATATTCCTGAATCCGTTTTTGTGGATCTCTTTGTCATGAGCCTTCATCCATGTCATATGTGAAGAAAACTGACCTTACAGAAAAGTCAAACTGACCCCAACCCCCACTGGCACTCTCTCTCTGAGAAAAGAAAAGAAAATCACGTATTTTCTGGAGTCTTGCACAGATTTTTATATTTGTAAAAATAACCAATAAATTGTCAGACTATATCAAATTCACATCATCAATAACCCTACTTGTGATCATCCTTATGAGAGATGGTAAAGGTCAGAGGTGGCATATAGACACAGAAGAGGTAGGCAATGCTCTTGTTGCCCCAGATCCCATGACCTCTTCTTATTTGCTGCTCTCCCTTCCTGACCTCACTTCCACCAGCCAGCGCTGGCTCCCTAAGGTTTTCTGATCTGAGAGGACATCTGCAACACACTCAGTCTTAGCTAGACTTGGTTAGAAGAGAGGCTAGGATATGAACCACAATTCTTAACTTTTAGTTGTGGCTGTCCTTCCCTTCTCCCAAGTCAGACTCCTATTCAGGGGAAAACAGTTATTGTTTAAGAAACAACAAAGATAATTCTCAAAATTAGCCTTATAACACATTAAGGCACCTGAGAAGCAAACAGCCGCTGACCTAGAGTGATCATTGACCAGTTAATCAGTCAATCAATCCACCCATCTATCACCAGCTGGACCCCAAGACCTGACCTTTACTGCTCACTTGCTTGTACTTCTGACATTTGTCCCACATTTTTCCTTAAGCCTTTCTTTCTGGCTCATCTCTCAACTCAGGCAAATCCTGTATAGGCATAACATCAGTTACATCCGTGATGGAAACTGAAATTACCTCTCAAGTAATAAGGACTGCCCACAGGAAGAGCTCTGGCAGCCCAGACCACTAGGCCAGTTTGAAATAAATCCCAACTCACACCTGCACACATGGACCATGGAGTGACCTCCAGAATTACCAACAATTACCTTCACTGCATTAGAATATTAAAATCTCCACACAAGGAAGATCACAAACCTCATTTACATGACATACAACATATGTATAGGCATGTTTCCATAAGGCGTTAGCATGAGTTTATGCCTGCCTCTTCATATGATGTCAAGGGTTCCCTATCTAAATATTCATCCTAACCCTAAATAAGGAACCCACTCCCCCTTGCTCAGAGAATCATGGCTTTGGAAGTTATTCCCTGTAATCTCCTTATTTGCTGCAAATAAAGTTTCCTTCGTGTGACAATTTAGCTGGTGTAGTTTCTGACTCTTGAAGGAGCAAACTCACAATTACAAATTTAACAGTGATATGAAACAGTTGATGGAACAAATTAAAAATAAACCTGTTGTATCTTACCTCAATAATGACCCTCAGGTGTACCTGCAAGGTCATACCTTTCTCCTCAGGTGACCATAAAGGGGAAAATGTCACACAGAAATGATAAATGTGAAAAGATGAAAAAATCACCAGTGTAAGCTGAAAAACGGGGTCACAGCTCTAACTATTCTGAAATATGACAAAATCCAAAATTTTTATTAACATCAAAATTTAAAATTATATTTTCACTCAACTGATGATTCTTCATGTGTGCCAAATGTTTTGCCCATCAGCTCATGTAGAGAGTTTGTTCTTAACATGCATCAGGTGGCATTGTCTGAGTTTCACTTTTAGTATTTCACCCCAGAATTAGTTATTTGTTTGTTAATATCAGTTGTGAAAAAATTGAGCAGAGCAAAAATTGTGTTCTTATGTTTAACAAAAAAATTCTGGACATTTGTCCAGGGGATTAATTGTAATTGTTGATAATAAGACTAGGAAACACCAAATATATCATCTCAGAAAAAGTTGTATGTATGGTAAAAATGCTGCTATTATGAACATAGAAAACTGTATATTTCAGGGCACCTGGGTGGCTCAGTCGGTTAAACAACTGACTTCATTTTGGCTCAGGTTGTGATCTCAGGGTTGTGAGATTGAGCCCCTGCTTATGGTTCTCTCTCCCTCTCTTTCTGCAAACCCCAACCCCCACTGGCACTCTCTCTCTCTGAGAAAAGAAAAGAAAATCACTTATTTTCTGGAGTCTTGCACAGATTTTCATATTTGTAAAAATAACCAATAAATTGTCAGACTATATCAAATTCACATCATCAATAATTAGGGCAATCATATTTTCAAAAACATATTTGATGATAATATTATATTTAAAGTGACTTATTACTTTTCTGAAGTACCAAGAATAGATGATTAATGATTTAATGGTTGCATATAGAGGAATTTTACTAATAATGTAAATAGGCACCTAATGCTAATTTTAGGCAAACTAGACAAAGATTAACTTCTTCTACAGTTGTATAAAAGTGATCTATTTTGGCCTTCTGTTTTTTTCAAAATAATGTTTATAGTAACATCTTTGAAATATGAATTATAATATAGTAATTTGATTTGACTTCATTACTGTTATATGTACACACACTCCTCTACATATTTAACCTAAATGTCAATAAATGTTATCATACTTCACGTGTTCAATTCTAAATTAGAGATCCAAGATACTATTACTATGGCCATAGATAATTCTATTAATGCAATTCAGATATTACAATAGAAATGTATATATATTTATCATGACAAATTTTATTATTAAAAATAAAATGAGCTATTTAAATATTATTTATCTAATTATTTAATTCTTAAGGTTTTTAACTAAATTCATCAAATGGAGAGGCCAACCATTATTCCACTTACAGTGGAACTTCACTCCACAATTTTTGCTGATTTTATCCTAAGCCTGTGAATGTTCATAATTTTTGACACTCTTCCACATCCCTTTGATATAATTCCAGTTCATAAATTCCTTTGACAAACTTTAAACAATCCTGAGTGAATATTTTAATGTCTTTTTTTGTGCTGTATGGGGATTGTATTACATAGATTAATAGATCTTCCTTATGGGAATCTTGGATGAAAAAAAGGAGAATAAGAATATAGGTTTCAAGTGTTATCACCAAAAAATCATTCCATACTATTTAACAGTAAGAGCATATTTTATAATTAGCCAGCAAACCACTTTTGATAATCATGACTGTTGTGATATGATTCTACCATGATTAAAATGTCTGAAGTAAACCTTTTGTTCAATGATACGTAATGAATTATATTGTCATGGAAAAAGCTAAAAATAGATTAAATCATCACAAAGCATCTAATTTTCCAAAAAGCACAAAAAATAGTTCTTATCCCTCATTAATAGGAGATCACTGGATTGAGGTGAGAAGCGGAGTATAAATCTTTCTGTGAAATATAGGCAGGGGACTGTTTGAAACTATTTTGAAGTTACAGAGTGAGGAAAAATGACAAAGACGTTACTCGCTATAAGAAAAAGATGGAGCTGGGGCACTTCTTTCTATTAAAATATTCATAAGCTCATAATATTCTTCTAGTAAAAATTTTTAAAGATAAGAAAACAAACTTTTAAAAATTCTTCTCATAGAAAAGCTATTCAAATCCACAATAAGAATTTTACTTCTTCCCATGAAATAAATCAAAGCCAAAATGTGGAACTATAAGAAAGAGGCTAAAATTCTGTCTCTATGTTTATATCTGTAACTTTAATTAATTATACATTTATATTTCTGCAATCCCAAATATTGATGATAAATTGTTAAGAATTTATCATGAGTATTAGTTGAATCTTCTGAGCCAAGATGCAAATTATTAATCTGGACTAAAAATGATTCTTTATTGAAAAATATAAATACAAATCAGGCAATGGAAACTTATACTTGGTAATAAAAGTTTATCTAACACATAATCTGTGGTTTCTAAACTACTCTGGGATCACAAGACTAGATTTCATCATAAACTCTAAATTTTTTTAAAAAATAAAAATGTGAAATCTTTAAGTTTCTCCCAAATTTATTCTTCTTAGGATACATTTGTGTGTGGGAACAAGCAAGGAAAGCATATGTTGAGAAAGGAGTTATTCTTCCCATGGATCCAAAAATACTATAATTTCCTGTTTCTCATCTTATAACTAAGCCTTCTCCTTATGAAGCGACTTCAGTAACTTCTGGGGAAGGGCTCTTTCAGTTTCAAGTTATAGAAACTCAGTTCAAATGAACTTAAGCAGAAGAGGTCATTTATAACATCAAGAAATTATGACCAAAACCCAACCAGATGTCATTCCTGTATCTCTCAAAGTTATTTTCATCCAGTGGGAAAAGACTATGAGATGAATTTAATTACAAACAAGAAAACAGATTGATTGGTTGAAATCAAATTCCTGGCAAAATAACCTCCACAGGGTTTAAGAAATTTTGTCCCCTCTGATATTTAAGTAAAGTTGAAGGACATTACTAATTAGTTAAGCATTTAGTTTACAATGTTGCTTTCAAGTTTTGAACATAGCCATCTTTATTCATTAAGTCTATAAAATGGCTTAATACTGCAGATGGGTTATGAGGAAAGTTTCTTTGGGTACCCTCAGGATCAAATCAGGTATCAGTTAAAATATTGGCCAATATTTAACCTTAGTTAACTGAATAAGTGAACTATATTTAATTGAGAAGGTAATTCTAATTCTCTTGGAATAATATAATTGCTGTCTGAATGGTTACAGGTCTTTATCAGAAGGTGAAAAGCTCTAGGGAATTTACTACTATAGTTATCGGTATCATTATTATGGTAAAAACACTTAATATGAGATTTACACTACTAACAAATTTTTACATGTGGAACATAGTAGTGTTTACTACAGGTACAATGTTTTGCAGTAGAGCCCTATACCTTAATCATCTTACCAAACTTCAACTTTACACATAACTATTAATAACAAAGACTCCTTCCCTCCCCACTTGCATCCCCGGAAACCACCCTTCTATTCTCTGCTTCTATGTTACACTATTTTGAAAACTTAAAATATTTTTGCATGATTTCTATATTTTTTCCTAAATCTTTTTTTTTGAGTAAATTAATTATCTACCAAACAACAATATATTGCTTCTTCTTTTGAAAACTTCAAAGTCATTGTAAAAGAATGCGTGTAACATGTGGCAAGTAATTAAAAATTCTCAAGCCAAAGATAATATTAAACAAATGCTGACGTTCTATTTGAATTGCCAGCCTTAAGAGATATAGGAGTGTAACAGCCCAATAGAATGGGTGAAACTTATTTGAAACAGATACAAATAAATGTACTCTAAAAAATGTTATTTATGGGACAATCAGGGAAATTCTATTGTGGGCTGTGTATTAGAAAATATTAAAGAATCATTGTTAACTTTGTTAGGTATGATCATGACATTGTGGTTACATTTTATAATGTTTTCATTATCATACCTAACAAAGTTAAGAAAAATAATAATCTCACCTCCATTACACGGCGCTTAGCCCCCACCGCTATTTCTCTAGTTCATTATTTTTTTTTTCTAGTTCATATTTTTTAGGTGAATTGCTTCATCCTTTTCCAGTATGCTCAGCACAATTAATTGCTTTGAATCCTTCAGAGAAGAGAAGGGACAGTAAAGGGAAGGACAGAGCATGGAGAAGAGAAACAAACCTACACCCAGGATATAGAAAATTGAGTGATCATCTTTAATTTGGGTTACGTTAGCGACTAGTGCTAATTGCTGCCTAGGACAAAAATGTATCTCTACTTAACAGATGTAAATTCAGGCCATAAATCCACACTAACAGTACAAATAGGGTAGGATTGTTTCTTGGACTTTTTAGTATACAATATCCACCTCTCCCAGCCCATATCTTTGAAAAGCACTTTCCTTTTTTTAGGTTTCTGTTATTAAGCACTGCAAGTCAGTTTTTTAATAGAATGGAGCTCAGTGGGGTAGGCCTGAAATCCTGACATGAATCTGAATGCTTTTCACCCTCCGGACAGTGATGTTTCTGAATGGGAAGTTCATTAGAAACATTCTCTTCTTTATTTCTCTGAGTGATAGCTAGCAACATGTCCTTCCATATGCATAGGAGAGTCTTTCAGAAGCTCCTGCTCCAGGGAAGCTGCTGTTGGCCAGGAGCAGCTCTGGGACTGGACTCAGCAGCTGGCAATAGTAACTCTTTGGCCACACACAGCAGCAGGCCGACCAGACTCCCATGCATGTATTTTTGTGTGCATCATCAACCAGAGCATTTATGAGTTGCCAATTTGCTCAGGCAGGGCAACATTGAAAAGCAGGCCAGCTTGATCTTTGGCACATCCCTCTCATCATAAACTCAATCCTATTCTTTGGCCAGGCTGACAATCATTTCCGAGGATAAGCCTCATGTTAAAAATCTCAAAATGATTTTACTTTAATTTACTAAGTACTTAATAACATTTGAACCAAATGATAACGTTAATGTAATGGGCCTAAATTTGCCATTCAAAAATACGTTCCTCAGTTATAATCATCATCATGAAATTCAGCCTTTTTTTTTTCCTTTTTCAAAGTATAATCAAAATAAAAGTTGGGACTTGGAAGGGAAATGGGACAAAAGAGACCAGGAAAAAAAAGGTTGGAAAAAAAGTGGAGATTGGATAAGAATGATCCAACAAGATTTAAGGGAAGAAGTAAGAGAAAAAAGCAGAGAGAGAGGGAAAGAAAAAGATGATAAAGGTAAGATTAGAGAAAAAAGAAAAAACAAAGAAAGGAGTGGAGTGATATAGAAAAGAGAACAGATGTTCTGGGATTGAAGGTATTCTCGTATTTTTACCTTCTCTTCCTGTCCAGTTCTTATAATCAGGTGCCCATCCTGGGATCATCCTGAATGAGCCATCCTTTAGCTTTGTGAATTTTCACATTGCGTCTCAAAACTTTACTTATCAAATTTTTACTTATAATAAGAACCATGCATGCAACTCTATGGGTAATGATTAGTTTGTGTGTGATGTGTCCGAATTGTTGGATGTGAACTATTCCTTAGCTGGGATTCAGCTTCAGAAATTCTTCTGCAGCACCTTAGCTCTACACAGGAATGAGCTTGAGTGGTCTATTTTCAACTCCACAATAAAGGGAAGACACATTAGTGCACTCATTCATTTTCTCTGAAGTAGTTTCAGTCTCTCACTAACCCTACGTAGATATTCATTTTCAGATGATTTTAAAATCAAATTTTTGTTCCTGCCAAAGGACTGACCTCTTGAATAGCATCATTTTTTTTCCCATTCTTAAGAAAAGTAAAAATTTTCTTTTATGGCTTTTCATCATTATCCAGAGACTAGTTTTCTGCCCCCCTGTGGATCTACTTCAAGAATAAATATAATATTATGTTGGATTATCTATATATGAAAAGAACCATTCATATGGTGACTAATTCCTCTTGAAATTTTTGAAGTCCATATTGTATTTAGACAGTCCCACAGTATTAGATATGATGAGATTCTAGCATATAAAAATATGGTTCTTCATTTTGAAAATGTACTGCTTATAACACATTTCTTCTCAGTGTAAACACACTTCTTTGGTTTAAGAAACTTCACAAATTAGAAATGTTTTCATCAGATATTGTTTTGCTCAGAGTAACAATATGGATAACAATATGTTATGCAGTGTTGAAACTTATTTGGACGTGTAATACTTTTGTCTTGGGTTTTTGATTAATACAAAAAGCTGATATTTATTATTTAGTTTGACCAGTAGAAAAATAGAAATCCAGGATCATGAAAAGACGTTTAAAAATATAGGATTAACCTCTAAATAGGATTTTATAGATGAGGAAGCCAATAGGAAATTTGTGCATTATAGGTGCATGTCTAATAGACTTCAGATCTGCGTTGTCTGAATCCCTAGTTCCTATTTTTGTTTTTAAATCATCACTCTTTCTAGTGATTGATGACATTTTAATTAAGTTTTATTTGTAGAAGTCCAGGTTATGAATATACAAATCAACCAAGCAGATCCCATTCAGGCCAAATCTGTCAAGTAAACCCATGCTAGCTAGTTACTTTGATGAATAAACTTACAACCAAACATATCTTGCAAGAAAAACTAATGCAAAATATATAATTAAAATGACAGAGGAAGAAAGAGAGGACAAGAGAGAAAAACAGAAGAAAGAACAGGAGAGACTCCAAGATAAAGTCAGGAAATCCAGCAATTTGAATTATGATATGGAAAGAGGAGACAGAACATAAGGAACAATCAGAGAAACTGGAAGAAAGGGTGAAGAAAAATGTCACCAAATTGAGAATAAAAATGAGTTTTCAGAAGAGAAGTTCTGACTGCAATGTTGAATACTTAAAAATTTTGAGTATAATTTATTCAACCAAGAAGGATTATATTATAGGATACAAAACTGATGTGCTAAAGTACCTATATTTTACATACTACACAGATTTTTTTAAGTGTCCATATTTGTTGGTAGAAAGAATTCCAATCTAAAGTCTATATATTTTTGCCTATTTCTCCTTGTTCTATAAGTAAACTTTCCCATAGCTAATGGATACTCAATCTACATGAAAGCTATATAGCTTTTTCTAAAATATTTTTATAAGCCCCCAAATTATGGGCTTGAGTCAGATTATCTTGATCTTGATTTTATCTTGACTGTAATCACTCACTTTCTATGTGATATTGGGCACAATACTTGCCATCTATAGCTCATTTTCATCATAAGTAAAACAGGAGAGGAGTAGTTCTTAATCTATCAAGTTGTGGAGATTAAGTAAGATAATGCATGTAATGGATTTGGAAAAGTTGTTTGCTTGACTCATCAATGGCCAATACATTATATTAATTATGGACCCAACAAACAAAAAACAAAACCAACAAACCAAAAAAAAAAAAAAAAAAAAAATAGCAACAGCAACAAAAAGTCACTCAAATATGTTTAAGTGAAGAGAAGTTAATGGAGAATCTATTTAAAAAGATATGTGGAAAGTTTAGGGAACGAATGAGGAATCTTAAACATTCATGGAGTCATTACCACATCTCAGCTTGATGGGGAAAGAGAGGAACCAACAATAGCCGTGCCTGATGAGACCTGGAGCTGTAGTGTAGACAAGGGGAGTGCTCTCTACTTCTTTCTACCATCACCTCCCTGGGCTTTGCATTCTAGAATTGAACCCGAGGAAGAACAAGGAGCCAAGTGTTCATCCCTTATCAGGCTACTGCCTGAAGCTCAGAGTACAGAGGAGCAGAAATTAAATGAATTTAACCAGAATATCCTTCTACTTCTTTTGACATTCGGCATCCATTTTTGTTTTTTACTTGGATAATATATTTCATCCCCAAGCGTTCTTATCAGTCATCATATCATCATGGGATGTTGTCAATTTAGTCATATTGCCATTGAGAACATGAACATAAATTAGAACATGAACCATGGCCAAGACTTTTCATATATGAAGACAGGGAAAAGGACAAAGAAATGAACTCTTAGGGGCACCTGGGTAGCTCAGTGGGTTAAAGCCTCTGCCTTCAGCTCAGGTCATGATCTCAGGGTCCTGGGATTGAGCCCCGCATCGGGCTCTCTGCTCGGTAGGGAGCCTGCTTCCCTTCCTGCCTCTCTGCCTACTTGTGATCTCTCTCTGTCAAATGAATAAATAAAATCTTTAAAAAAAAAAAAAAGAAATGAAGAAATGAACACTTAACAAAATACTGCTGTGACAATACCTATGCTAGCAGCTTATAAAACCTAAATTGGTAACCGCTGATTCCTTCTTACATCATCTCTTCTGTTTCCCTTAACCTCTGTCAGCACTTCAAATGGTGTGGGTTCTTTATCCAAAGGAGTGACCCAGGTTATCATTTCTGTAAGGTCCAAGAGCTTAATGATCTAGTCCTCACTCCATTGCTGCACGTTACTTTTGATCATTACTATTGGATGTATATCATTAAGATGTACCTCAGTGATTTTCCTTGTATATCTACTCAAAGGATTTAACTGAGAAAATTTAATGATACCATTTACACATGTAACAGACCACTAAGATCTACCAACTACTAAACATACATCTGTAATACACAATCCTAAATATGTGTGTTTCAGTGGAAAGAAACTAATGATATATGTTAAGATACCTGGTAACTAGCAAGAGCAGAAAGCAATTCCCACCTATAGTTGTGATACTGTTCTTGGAGTGAGAGAGGTGACTTTCAGCCACTGACAGACCGCTGAGTTGAAGCCATAGGGAGCAAAGGGAGAAACAGCACACTACCTTCTTATTCCCTCTTACGGTCTTGCTTCCAGCCCCCCATCAACTGCAACCAACTGGATACCAATGACCAAGAAAGCCATACTGATGAAACAGAGAAGTGAATAGAAAGGGGAAAATGGAGCTGGTTGGGTAGATACAGAATATGTGGCATATCTGTGCTAATTATGCTTGCTACTTTATTTTATTCTATCTTTATTTTTTAGTGATTATTTATTATTATTATTATTATTAGCCTGTCTTCAGCTTTATTTCTACTCTTTCTGGGTCACTGGTGAATCTAGTCATAGCTTTTCAAACAAAACCAAAACTTACTCTGTGGCATGAGTGACAACAAAGAGCTTTCTTGACAAAAAAGTTATCATTTGATCATTTTAATTGCTTTGGGATGTTTAAGGAATTGGATTATGAGGCCTTATTTCCATAGGATAGTACTATATTCCTTGAGGGGTAATAACAGTGTAATTCACAAATAAGTAACTGCCGTTGTAAGTTAACACTTTAAAAAGAACAATCTGACATCAGCTGAGGGCAAAAATAGGTGAAACAAATAGTCTACATTTTTTTGGAAAAGTAATATAAAGAGAAAGAAGCAAGAAATATGTATTAGTGGAAAAGGCAATGTCAAACTTGGACAAGGTCCAGCCTTGAGAAGAAACGAGGCCTAAAACTCTGCAAAGTGTTTTCTAATTTTATTGGCCCTCTAGTCTTGGAGTTGTCTTATAAATTGGATTCCCTAATTGCTTAATAATTCTAGTTAATTACAAAATACTTAAAGGTGGCTATAGCTCTTATACAAGCAAGTAAATTTAAAAAATTAGGACTATATGAGTGCCCATCTGTACCACCCAACACTTAGTTTCCTCCACAGTGAAGAAAAAAAGATTCATATGGTCCTGGATGGATAATTAAGACTTCGTAAAATGATTACATTTTGTTCCTTAAATTAACACTTTTAATGTTTCCTGAGAACGTGTTTGAATTTCCCTTCTCCATTTAGAAATGCATTTAGAAAACACTTTATTTTTTTGTGATCCAGAATTCTCAGAAATAAATCACAAGCAGATACATATTGTTCAAAAATAATGAGGAAGTACTTTCTGCAGCTTTCATTAGTGGTTGGCAGTGATTCCGGGGTGATTAGGTTGGGAGACTGCACTGAGGTATGTTACCAGTGAACCCCACAAGGTGTTCTCCTCCTTGATACAGGCAACTGCTTTCTGACCTAAGTTGCCTTGCCTCTTGCGAAGATAACAACCATTACATATTGTTAAATAAAACCTGAACCTTATACTAGCATGATGAACACTAATCACTGTATCACTGTGAAGCTTATTAAAAATGAATGAAAATCCAGCAAGCAGCTTTTCATCAACATATTCATAAGACTATCCCCCTCCCCATAGTGGAGAAGTACTCTGCAGCCTCGGCTCAGTGCGTTAAAGGCTCCCTGAGTATGCATTGACACAGTGGACCATAGCAGCTCTGAAAGAGCCATTATAGTCTATCATGTCAATGGTCTGTGCACGAGGACTCCCTTAGTATGCATTGACACGATACACCATGATGGCTTCAGAACGTATGATTATGATTTCAATGGAAGAACCATAATGGTTGCATTAAGATTTCAGTGAAATTTCAATGGAAGCATCTCATATACTTCTCGTGAGATCATAATGACTCAGATGAGTTTGTTATGATCTCAGTAAAAGTGAAAAAAATAAAATAAAGAGCAACACAGCCAGTAAGATCGGGTTCTTCTGAAGTCGTATTTTTATCCCTTTCCTGTATAAAGCATTTCCTTCGTTGACACAAATAATAAATAATTGGGGGTGAATTTACTGACAGGTTTACAAAAGGAATGTGAATAATAATAGTAGTGATAACCATAAATATATATTGATTACTATGCTTACTTGCTATGCCCACCACTGTGCTTACTCCACAGCTATTATCTCATTTCCTACCAAAACCATCCCTGAGATTAATACTATGATTTTTCCTTCATGACACGTGGGAAAACAGGGCCTTAGGAAAGGTAAGCAATTCGCTCAAGGACCTACATGGTCAAATGCTCTAAGAAAATGAGTTTAACAATTGGACTAATCTTACTTTGCCAATTACATAAATTCAAATTTCTGCATTTCAGAATTCCCATGAATGGTCGCCATAAAATCTGAGTTTATTAGTAAGCAATCATGTACATTTAATAAAACCATAAGTAATCACGAATAACCTTTTGCAGAGATCTTTTAAAAATTTTTCATTCAGTTCTCCTTAGCAACATGAGAGAAAGGTATGATGAGTCTCATACTATAAATATGGAGATGAAAACAGAAATCTCTGGTGCATGTCCCATTTATTCAGTGTGCCTCCAAGAAGGTAAAACAGCCCAGGTCATCAACCAGTGGAGCTGGACTTACCTGTTTTGCTCCCCACATTCATAAACCTGTTCTAATGAAATCGTAAGCAAAAGTTCAATACAAAAAAGAAGAGGTGAGTTGCTTCTCCTGCAGTAAAGCTCACTGTTTGTCCCCCATTTGACCCTTCTGTCTGTTTTTAAAGGAACCCCTCAAACAATGAGAACAATGCATTAAATAATTTTAATATTTAACAATCCATGTCTTTGTTTACAATGTAAGTTGAACCCCACATATATACTGAATTTGTGAAGATGATAAAAACAAGTTTGAACAATCACATGCGTTCTCATCAAACCACTGGAATTCTAGGTAAGGAATAAGATTTTAAATTAACCTCAGTAGAAAGTGTCAGATGAGTGTTCCTCAGGAAACTGGATTTTTATGAAATTCAGAGGTGGTATTCTTCACAGTGTGGGAGGGGTTATAAGCAATTGACTATAACAAGTATTACATATCATTATAGTATGTTGGTAAGAGGAATTTTAGTCCATGCTCCATGTGTTTTTATTAATTTTTTATTTTTTTTAATATCTTATTTATTTGACAGACAGAGAGTACAAGTAGGCAGAGAAGCAGGCAGAGAGTGAGGAGGAAGCAGGCTCCCTGCAGAGCAGAGAGCCCGACACAGGGCTCGATCCCAGGATCCTGGGATCATGACCTGAGCCAAAGGCAGAGACTTTAACCCATTGAACCACCCAGGCACCTCACTCCATGTGTTTTTTAATATGGATGAGGTTTAGGAACATTTTAGACTAGGAAGAATCATTTTTTATTTACCTCATATTGTTATAGCTGGGACCTTGAACCAGCCAGTGATCCGTGTCATTTTACTGAATATGTCATATTAGAACAGCAGATTAACTCACAGCCAACAATAAACACTCAGGGCAGCTGTAAGCAGCCTCCACTGTAATGTCCAAACAACCACGTATGACATTATGCATTAATATTGCTCACCCTGGTAGTAACCCTTTTCATAATAAAAGAGTCCTTTTACTCAGAAAACAAATCACATGGAAATGTCATAACGTTCCCAGAAAAAAACTGTACATGATTACAGATATATATTGAGGGTGGCCAAACAAAAGAAAAAATAATTTGTCATCTTGGTTGACACAGTCTGACTCAGGTAGAAGGAGAAGGGCTTTGGAAAAATAAAATGCAAGCAGGAATATGATGAATGTTATTTTTTTGTTTAGTCTGTGGGCTGCTTAAATGTAACTGAGGAATTCGAGCGTGCAAATAAAATTCACATTAACCTGTAAGGGTATTGCTGGAAGAAATATGTACCTATTTTTATCATAAATGTTCCATCTCTCATACCCCCTCAGAAAAAGGTAAAGGACATTCAACTGCACTGAGAAAGCAGTTGCCAATCACAGCCGTGAAGATACTGTCCCTGGGTTATAATTATTGTTCTAAGTTCACTGTGTGATTTCAGAGACATCACTGCATTTCAGTAGCTCAACCAAAAGCCTCAGATTCTGATCGGTGAGAAGAATGCTATTTGCTCCTTTTTACCCTCACCAGAATATTGTGATGTTTCGAGATATGATGTCTGTTAAGTGCTTGCTTAGAAAGCAAGTCATTTATAAACACTGATCTTACAGGAGAAAATGTAGGAGCTTGACAGTCCCAGGAAAATGCAGTGACAGATTCTATTCTTTTCCAAACGTAGCCATATATATATAAAACAGGATATAAAATGTATATTTTTTAAACAGGATATAAAAAACTTAGCTTTTAAAGGAATGCAGAGTTAAGAATAAATTCTGAAAAATCACAAGATCCCACCACCATCTTTAGCTGAAATAAAAAATTTGAGAAATATATATTATTGTTGTGTGGTGCCATTGTTTCCCCATTTGCATGCTTCAATAATCATATGTACATACATTCACACATAGGCACACATAGGAATATATATATATGAATATATATACATATATATGTATTAGCATATAGTTCATATAGCATATATGTAAGCAAAAGTTCAATACAAAAAAGAAGAGGTGAGTTGCTCTTATGAATATGTATATATTACATATATACATTATATATGTATATATCCCCATTAGCCCCATACATATATGTATGTATTGCATATAATTTCTGAATATAGGTAGGTGTGGAGGAATATAGATAGTTTTTTAAGATGTTTTGATTTAGATAATTTAAGAATTCCATATGCTTTGATAGATCATTTTTTTCTTAGTTGTAATTTTGATAACCAGTTATATATCTTAGTGGCATGGCAAATATTAATGCAAACAGTCCAATATTCTTGCCAAATATTGCATATTATTTTTCCTTTAAAATTTAAGGATAAATTCATATTTAACTGTTTTACTTAGGACTTCTCATAAAGCAGCAGTATTCTCATAAATGGAATGGGAGACAATACTTAAGGGCTTGCAGAAGCACCCCATGCCAGCCAGCCTCTACAATTTTAGGGAAGTAGTCAGGCATTCTGGTTCCAAAGAGCACCTCCTTTCCCTAATTGAGTTGTTCTAAAAGTCTACACACTTTTTCCCATGGGCCCCAACATCTCAAAGTCATCATTCAAAGTGTTTCCATAGTTATAATGTTGTTTCATGATGAACTGAATAATTTTATGTTAAAAATAAAATATTAATTAGCATTGTTCAAAGGCCGAGATGCCTTTCAGGGAAGATGGCATTAGCCCTGGTCTATTCCATTGTCCTTTGACTTTCTTCTTTTCCAAAATTTATCTTTCATAACCATTGATTAAAGTGCCCAGACCTCATGTGTCTTCAATTACATGTTCTATTAATTGAAATATGTTAGAAAAATGTACACAGTGCATTGATTTCCTCCACCTCTAACTAAAATATAAGCGTCATTAGTTTATTTACTGAAGTATTTATAACAGTCTCAGAAAACCTAGAAAAATCAAAACATTGCATAGTACTCCCCTTTCACCCTCAAAACTCAGTTGCACTGTGATAGCTTTCCCAAACCTGACGCAGCTTCCTTCTGTCATGAAGGTAAGATAAGGGGAATTTTTTTTTTTGCCAAAAGCTGAACAGCAGATTCCCAAAAAGTTGAAACATGCAGAGGAGCAGTTTTATCTTCTATGTCCCTGGAGGGGAGGGATACTCCAAAGAATAAAAGGGCAAGTGAAACTGAGAATCCTTGCTCATTTACATAGAAGTTCTAAGAAGTTCAGAGTACTTAATACATCATTGAGTCAATGCTCAAAGGCAAACTGAATTGCCCATATTCCTGTTCTCAGTTAGGTCAATGGAGTAAGTTAGGAACCTTAGAATCTGCAATTAACTTATTCAGAGACTGGAGTATCATCGAGCCCATTGCAATGGCAATTTGCTAAATGGTACCCTAGTGACCAGGAAAAGGGAATGCTGTTCACCACTTGCTAACTTATTTCCAGGAAGTCATTTGCACACTGGAAACTCCAGCTGATTTATCCCATAAGGTACTAGTCATGGCAGAGACAATTCAATGGTCCCAAAATCCATCACACAAGCATGGCACGCACATAGAATTTGGAACCCAGATACCAGTGAGAGTAAGAAAAATACGGTTTAAAAATGCCTGTGAGAAATCCAGTGTGTTATTAGTTTGCCTTTAATGGGGTTACATAGCTAACATGACCCAATGGTTGAGAAGTTTAACTAGAAGTTTAACTAAGGCACAGAACTCAAAATACAAAAAAGAACAAGCTTGCTCTTGGGGATTATGAGTTTGACAGAGCTTTTGAAACTCAGAAATAATCCCATAGAAGATTAAACTAAGAAGCAGCATTTACAAATTTACTTCCCTGTTCTATTTACTCATTTTCCTATTTAAATTAAATATTATGTTGTTCTCTGTATTTATGATTAATGGCAAACACAGTATTTGCAGAATATGTACAGCAGTTTTGAGAACTCTTTCTTTTTTTGACCTAGCATAAGGATACAACGTATGAGACAACCAGTTCTATGCTATATGTGACTTCTTAAAGATTCCTTAAAGAAAGTGCAATGTAAATTTTATTTTCCATTTATTATGTTACATGCAGTGTCCATAAAAACTAGAAAATATTGATTTTCAATAAGAACATTATTTAAATCATTTATTTTATGCTCACTGATTCAGAATTAGTTATAAGCCTTTTAAAAATTACATTTACTTCAATGTGTAACCTGTTATGACAGAGGCGCTGTGCTGAGTGGACAGTTGTGATAGAAGAGTGTTGTTTGTGGGAGCTGCCCAGAGTCTTCCCTATGAAACTGAAAAAGTCAGCTCACACTGACTTTTTTTAAAAAAAGTTCCTTCTCTGGACAATGTAAAACACTTATTCTTGAAGAGAATTTATGTATGAACAACCCTGGAGAATGGCACCAACACCAAAATGAGGCCTAGAGTCATGCTTCATTTTTCCTTGTTAGACTGAGCACCAGAATATGAAGAATTTCAATATCAAGCAAGAAGTTAATAAATCTGTTATCAGTCTGTGTGGAAATTTTCTTTTTTTCTTTTAGCTCTTGATGAAGTAGTTGAATGTTCAGGTGAGCTGTAAAACCCCGATTTTAGATAGATAGGCAGATAAATAGATGATAGATAGGTAAAAAGTTTTTGTATAACTATATACTAAAATCAAAATGAGGGAAATAAGAAAATAGTGAAAGAAAAAAAAAAAGAAAATCAATGAGCAAAATTCTGGCTAAAGCTGGAAAAATAGTCTCCCCCAAATGGTTGGAACAATTAATTATTTGAGTGTGACATTCTTCCCATAATTTCAACATCAGGACCAATCTTTGAAGGACCATATCCTTTCTTCTATGATGTGTCAACAGATAGACTCTTCACCAGCTCTGTTGACATAGGAGATCAGCCTGGGATTTTTAGGCTATATACTGTTGAGCCCTCATGGAAGCATGTAATACTGAGATATATTCAAAAGAGCATTCATAAACTAATTTTTACAGAAATCTCCCACAATATCAAAACTGTATTTAGAACTAAAAAAATCATGCCTAAGAAGAAAATAGACAATGCTATCTCAGTTTTACTAAATATGGAGAGCCTACTATGCTTGTGGTATTTTCTGAGTTTACAGTACACAATCCAAAGATTAGTAAGACTTAGTTTTCAAGGATTCACAGTCTAGCAGAGTAAAAATACAACTACATATTTAAAGAATCCCTACAAGTTAAGGCAGAGGTATTAGCAAATCTAAAATTTGAAGGTTTACTGCAGAGGCATTAAAAGGGATTAGAATAAAAACAAAGTAACCATGCCTAGTGGGTTGGGAAGCCCAGGGAATTTTGTAGCCACAGAGATCTGTGTTGCAGTCTTGTCCCTTCCAGTGATAATGACGAGCGTCTGATGTGATGATGGAATAAACCTATTATAATAAATTACTATAGTATGGCAAAAGAAACTAAAACTAAGGAGTGAAAAAGGAATGTTACAAACTGAGTACTACAGGGGCAGGTTGAATGGCCAGGATTATCCAGTGGTGCAATTAGGGGAAAATTTCAGCCTCACAGAGGGTCATAACTCCCTAGGGCCAAAAGTAAATAATAAGGGACGCGTGGGTGGCTCAGTCGGTTGGACGACTGCCTTCGGCTCAGGGCGTGATCCCGGAGTCCCGGGATTGAGTCCCGCATCAGGCTCCCAGCTCCATGGGGAGTCTGCTTCGCTCTCTGACCTTCTCCTCGCTCGTGCTCTCTCTCACTGTCTCTCTCTCTCCCAAATAAATAAATAAAATCTTTAAAAAAAAAAAAAAAAAGTAAATAATAAGATGGTACATCAGAGCAGGACAGCTGATTACTCACATTTAAGCCAACAGTATGAGTATTACCATGGTAATGCTGTTCTCTTTGGGCCTTCAAGTCCACAGGGTGACACAATGGCTCATGGGGAGGTTTTCTTTTCTTTTCTTTTTTTTTTTTTTTAAAGATTTATTTATTTGACAGAGAGAAATCACAAGTAGGCAGAGAGGCAGGCAGAGAGAGAGAGAGAGAGGGAAGCAGGCTCCCTGCTGAGCAGAGAGCCCGATGCGGGACTCGATCCCAGGACCCTGAGATCCTGACCTGAGTCTAAGGCGGAGGCTTTCATGGGGAGGTTTTGCACCCAATTCAGCAATTGAGGAATCCAAGCCAAGGATCCACCATTTTCTGTAGCAGGCAGCAAACAAGTCAGTTCCCCTCCCTCAGGGAATAAACAATTACACTGTAAACAGGTTCTGGTCATTTTGATTAAACTGCTCTGCAGCTGGGGAGGAGAAACCTTGAAATGCACAACTCTCAACTCAGAAATTCACTGATGCTTAAGGCGCATAGCGACTGCCTCTCTCAATAGCAACATGAGAATAACGTGGGCCATCTCTCATAGAAATATTCTAAAGACATAAAAGAAAGATAAAATTCAAATTTGAATGTCAAATATTGCTGTGAAGGAACAGAGATGAAAGTATAATAATAAATAAAAGGAAAAAGCAGATGGCAGTAGAGGAATAAGAATGAGGTAAGTAGGTAGATAGGGAGAAGGGTATAGATTAAGGCAGAGTTTCTCAACCTTACCACACTGATATTTTGAACCTTGGCACAAAAGCACTTGAGGACAGATAATTTTTTTTTTTTTTAAAACAGAGTTCACTAAGTTCTGGCTGCAGAATTAGGACACCAAGGCTATCTGGTACCCACCTGATCACTTATTTCTGCAGAAAGGCTAAAAATCACAAAATTTAAGGGAGGAATCTTTTCTCTCCCTTGAGAGAAGCACATTAAAAGAAAAGTTTGCTCCTTTTTTTAAGAAACATGTCAAAGAAAACGCCTTCTCAGTTTTTCAGAAAGTGCTTATCATTATTAAAAGGTAAAGCTCTGAAAACTCAAACAAAAGCTTGAAATGTGTTTCTTCCCGTCTGTATTCTTTTGGAACCCAATAGGGAAATGATAACATAGTTAAGACTCATCAAAGAAAACTACACAAAACAGTTTTTGCAGTGTGTTTCTTTCAGAAGTATCAACTTCCCCAAACGTTCCCACACTTTAAGGGGAAAAAAGTTTATTTAATTTTCTACAGATACAAAAATAGCACATAGTTAAGTAACTGAGCTCTCACCCAGTGTGATAAAGCCGAGTCTGTCTTCCAGTTGGAAGCATATTCCTTTGCAGGAATCGCTCGGTACATTCTGTAGGAAACTAATGACTTGCAGAGACTCACACACTTGAGCTTTGCTGTTCAGTAATAAAAGCAGCCCAAATTTATTTTTTTAGCCACTCTGATCAATGTCAGGCTTATACACACTGTGTAAGCAGGACTGATCTAAGTATCTGTTCATTACATTTCCAGACTCTGAGATCTGAGCAGAATGATCCTAGAAAGGCTGTTATTCTTGGTAGTTTCTGGCATGCTGCATATAGTTTATAAATACATCCTCAAACCAACAGACTCAGGAAATTATTAAAGACTGGAGACATATGTGGAATTTTCCTTGTCTAGGGTGTGCGATCCCTCATTTGTGGTAGATTGTGTATATTTAAATGACTTATTTCATATAAATCTTACAAGAAAAACATAATTATGTGTAATTAAATTTTTTAAATACCAATTTAAATTGAATTCTAATATAACGCCATGTTGTGCCCACAATAAAGCAAACACCCTAACTTCATTTATTATGAGTCAACATGCATTTTATTGCCATGTCTGAGTTTTTAGATATTGGTACAGTTTTCCAGCAATAAGGTGGAAAATGAATTGCCTCCACCTTCTAAAAGCTTATACACTATCAGGGGAGAGGCCAGAGAGACACAAGTAAGTACAATACAGTGTATAAAAGGGTGAGCAATCACCAGAGAAATGCAAGGTAGTTACTACGGGGGCACAAAGGGGAAAGGAAATGTTCTGCTAGAGGATACCAGAGTGTCTGAGGACTGAGTGAGTTGGGGAGACTGGTAGGAGATGAAGCCAGAGAGATGGCAGGCAGGGGCAGATGTCTAGCTGTGTGGGCTCTTACAAAGACTTGGGTTTTATTCTGAGCAAAATGACAGCCTTGGAGGGTTTTGATTGGAAGAATGAAATAATCTGATTTGTTTTAGCAGGATCAATGGTGGCTATGTTGGGAATAAAGGGAGAGACAAGAGTATAAGCAGGAAAGCTAGTTGGGAGTTGAGTACACGAATACAGAAGAAAAATAAGGTGGTTTTAACCAGAGCAGAAGACATCATTGAAAGAAGAAAGAGTCAAGTTTTCAAAGAAATCCTTTTGGTACTAAAGCTAGAAAATAGTTTGAGTTGAGACTGAAAATTCTTACATGTGGCCTGGGGTGTTTAGATTTTATTCAGTAGTCATTTGAGAATCTCTGAAGGTTCTATTACTTTAAACACCTTTAAAGATAAATTTTAAGAAAATTTTGTAAGTAGTGTATATTGAACTTGTGGATTTAGCATAATGTATAAACTTGTTTCATCTCTATGTTATACACTTGAAACTAATGTAACATTGTGGGTCAACTACACTCAAATTTTTTAAAAAACTAAATGAAACTTAGAAGTATGTATTGCTAAAAATGAGAAAAATACAATAAGAATCAAAAATATAGAACTAGCCTAGTCAAATATAAAATACTAGCAAAATGTTAATAAAATAGACATTTTTGAAAATACTAGTAAAATATACATTTTTCTAGATGATCAAATCAAGAAAAAAGGAAAATGACACAAATAACACTAAAATTAAGAGGTCTTGAAAATGGTTGCTGCCATAGAGACCAATAAATAATAAAAATTAAAATGCAGTGCAGGAAGGACAAGCAGGATTTGGTGACTCTTATTCTGAGATCCTAAGAAAGCAGATTTCTCGTTTTCAACCCTGGTGAATGCCTTTTATAGAAATAGAGAAGTCAAAAGGGAATAATTTGAATTGGAAAGACAATAAGCTGTGTTTAAATATGAGGAATAAGCACGACAGGCAGGCGGAATGGGATAATACTAAAGGGAGAAGAGGGCTTTAGGTGAGCCATCCATCACTGATATGTTGTAACCTGAGAACCGGATTGTTTCATTGGTCACGGAGGTAAATTAAAAGAGACACAGGGCAGTGTGAATGGGCTATCCCAGGTGTTTGTTGTGGCAAACATCAAGGCTATTGCCTGTGCCAGTGTGTGTGTTTATGGGAAGAAAGATTGCATTGTTTCATGAATCAACCTGACAGCCCATGGCCTCTTACTCTAGGATGGCACAAGATAGTCTGGCCTGAAATGTGGAGCTGATATCAATGTCAGAGGGCTCCTTCCCTGTTGCCTTTTCTTAGGTAGGGGAATTCAGGCTCATCCGAGATCTAGGGCATCATGTAGTATTTTATGAGTTTCTGGCTGAAGCATTATCCTGAGAAAATGAAATGCCAACCATCATGAGTACAATGTCATGATTTTATCTTTTCTGATATACAGGTTTTCTACCCACTACTATTTATTTCAAATACATTATATTTTTGTCACCAGTAACAATGATCAGTTTAACAATTCATAAAGTACATGTATTATTTTTGTGATTATTCCCACTGTCCAGTGATTTTATGAACTGCCTATATGTACATATACATATACATATATATGTACATATAGGCAGTTCATAAAATATATCATATCATAAAATATCATAAAATATATATAGACATACATATATATACACATATATACATACAAAAATATCATAAAATATATATACATATATGTATATATAGAGGCAGTTCATAAAATATATAAATTAAAATATATATATAGTATTATTAAAGAAAATCTCCTTTAATAAAGATGTTTATATCTTTCAAAAATTAGGTGAATGAATGGCAATATCTAATGATGAAGAAATTCATCAGGGAAATAAAGGATTAACCTTTACTCCTGGTTTAATTTTAATTGATTTTTTTCTTTGACCGATTTCCATCTAAAATAGAAACTATAAAATGATTTTTTAAGAAATGGAAAGTTACTTTTTTAGTATATCGTGTGTTTAAGCTACACTAGGTCTATAAGAGAAAGATAAGACTTTCCTGAATATACAGAAATGGTATTTCTAGTAATGATGAAATTATAATTTGCATTTCATGGTATGAAAAATTGCTTTTGTTCTTTGTGGAGTTCTCAGTGTCATTCTCCTTTTGTCAAAAAGTAAATTAAATAGCTCAAAGGAGCTTTGTGCAGAAGTGTTTGCCTCTTTATTATGTTCTAGAAGGTTGAGAATACAGATTTCGTCTTTCTTTGCAAAAGACAGTATAATAACTGCCTATATATTCTGACAAGAATATAAGCAGAGTTGTTAGTAAGGCTAAATGCAAATAATGTAGCTGAAGTCCTAGGTTGGGATGAGCTTGATCCATTATGACCACATTATGTTTAAGGTTGTATTTATATTACTTCAACTCAAAGTAGGGTATTTGATAAAGTATCAAATTTAAGATAAACTCTCTTTCATTTGTCTTCTCAGTATTTAGAACTAAACTAGTATACCAGCTTTCTTTCACTTCTTAAACCCTACTTAATGATTTTTCAGTGTTTAACAAAGGGCAGCTTTATTTTAATTCTGTAAGACTCTAATGTCTCTTACCATTACAACTGAAGAGACCTGTAACAAATTAGCTTTGAAATAAATCCACTCCAGTTGCTTTATTTTCTAAATAATCATGGGGTCTTACATGAAACTCTGTAATGATAGGCAAGTCTGACATATAAGATTTTAAGCATATAAATTTTCCAATTACTTCATGTATTTAATCTTTTTTCACTTTTATTTTCAGATACAGACTCAAGCTCCCAGATTGACATTCAATGTTATTGATTCATTGAACCCAGTACTCTTAAAAATCCAGTTTACTACTTGCTTTTATTAATAAATGGTCAAATATTTCTAAGGTTCAATCTGGACTTCTTTCATTCAATACAAAATCATTATTTTCTGTGTTATCTTTATGAATAACTTGATATTTATTCTTAAATAAAGATAACTCTTAAAGGTTTATTTGGATACTGTCAATATCAAAAACCATTTTGGGATGTAATCTACAGGAATATTTCACAACTTGTTTTCCTACTATATCCTCTCATACTTTATGTATTATTAGGGAAGAGCCAGGAGAAAAAGGAGGAGAAATGTATGCTGAAGAATGTAATTTATTAAACATTAAGGCCTGGTTCTTCAATGACATTAGCAGCTGTTCAAACCGCTTGAAGAAGGCTTGCATTCAGTTTTCACAGTAGATAAAGTTAGCCAAAACCCAAGGACAGCTGAAAGATTGTACAGTATTTAAAAACACGTGTGAATTTTCTTACATGGAAGAGAAAATATTGAATCTTTCAAATGCATTAAATTTTACATCTTTCATTCACCACTTGTCCTTTGTGTGTAAGAAGTGATAACGTTTTTCTGAGTTCTCTTCAAAACAGCAAAAGTTTTTCCAGAGACTTCTGCATACTTGGAATACTTAATAAAAAAGTACCTATAAGATAAAATAGATTCATTGAAAACCCTTTCTCCGAAGTTAGATACTTTGAATGTGGAAACCCCTTCAATGAGTACAGATCAGTTGAATGTGTGTGTATGTGTGTGTGTGTGTGTGTGTGTGTAACAGGGATGAGGACAGGAAAGGATGATAGAAGGAAACATTGACTATCAACCTATAGAATCCACAAGAGTCTAAGAAGAAAAAATTATCACTATTTAAGTTTTAAAGCAAGTTTACTTCTTTTAAAGGTGAAAAAAATGGTGCCCAAGACTTTAATGTGTGGTGCTCCAAGTGACAAGACATGGAATCAAATCCATCTGTATCTCAGTCCAGAGCTTTCAATGTGAAGATGAAGTAGAGGTTTCCTTGAAGGATGATCTGGTAGTCAGAACAGCATAGACATATTTCAATCTTCCCGACTCTGCAAATCTAGGAATTTTTAAAACCACTATTAAATTGATTATTTTGGGATATAAGCTTACTGAAATGTATTTTTATTTATACTCAATAAAATAAAGTGTTTAACTTTGGAAAAGTATAATTTAAGGCCTTATTTCAGGAAGGACAAGAGAAATGATAAAATACTCTGTTAGAGGAATTTATATAGTTTTTCCTATTCAGGAAGAAAACAGCTTTAAACTCTCCCTTAACTAAGAGAAAACTCATAAAAAACTTTTCTGCCAGGGATATATAATTTTTGTAAGGGTAAAAATGACATTTATCTCGGAGAAAATCACATTTGCTCATCAGTATTTGAAAGCTGAAATCATCAGATACTTTTAATTTCACTTTTAGTTGGAGTTGACAGTAATTCTCTCAGATTCCTTTTTATTCTAGATTTTTTAAATTTTTTTGAGCTTTCAAGATTTAGATGTCCATACTTATTTTGAATCTTAGTGGCAGCTCTGCTGTAGATTTAAATCTGTACTTAAGTCCTATTTTCCTTGCTTTGACATATCCCATCCAGCTGATCTATGGTACTGGTTCATTGTAATCACAGTAGGAAGAACAGAACTGAAAGGTTCTGAATAACGAAGTAATTTTTCTTGTTTGTGCTCTTGGACAAAAAGAAATCTGAAGCTTCTATGGAAATTCTATGTCACCTACAAAACTTCTATGAGCATAGTCAACCCATTGGATAAGGGGTATTTCTAGGAAGTTCTTTGTTTTTAAGTTAAATATTTGAGATCCACTAGAGTTATGGATTCAAGTAGGATTCACCCACCATTTAGTTATTCTTCCAGGTTAATTAGTCACCTCTGTTGTCTTTAGAACGTCGTAGAAGGAAAAGTAAACAACACCTCCAGGAGTTAGGTAATGAAAATTGCCCTATGTTCAAACAAATTATTCAAAGAAATTAGTTTTGGCCATCCAATACTGGATTTTTCAGTTCTTATCTTTTATATAAACTTGTCCCCTATTTTCCCTTCTTGACTTCTCCTTTAGACTAAGGAATTCTTCATTGCTGCTTCTTACATACAACTTCTCCCTTTATCCATTCATAGGTCTTCTTACCTTTTCAGTGTAAATTTGTTTGACCCATGTTGATACCAGTCTTTGACAATTTCTCCAGGTGATGAAAATAATATTTAATACTTTTAAATATAGGCACTGTTCCAATTTTTTACATAAATTACTTCATCCATATGGCAACTCTTTGAGGAAATAATAATTTTATTCTAATGTAACAAATGAAGCAAGCAGAGAATTAGGAAATGTCCATTACACACTCCATTTGTAATTAAAATTTGCCCCAGGATTCCATTTCTGTTAAATTGCACTAAAAATTTCCCAACTTTTCCTAAACTAGTACTTAAAGGGGCCAATAGGTATATCCATCAGAGTTACACATCATGGTTCTTAGATGGTCTGTGACATAGACATAAAGAAGTATCCAAACTCTTGGAAAGGTATTTTAAAAATAATCCTTTCATTATTTTAGCTATGCTACTCTGGGGAAGCACTGCTTCTCAGTTGATAATTACTTTTGAGTAAGCCCTATTCCTCCAAATTGTATAAATTTACCTTTCAACTGTCATTGTATATTATATTTAATTGACATCTTCACAGGACAATTCCACTTGAATAGACACATTCACCTCCAAACGCCCAAAACTGAACACTGCATCTTCCATAAACTGTCCATCTGTATCCCCTTGTCAGCAGGATCACTCCTAAGTTACTTTCTGTATTACTCGAGGTTCTCCAGAGAAGTAGAACTAATAGGATCTATATAGGTATAGATATAAATAAGAGATTTATTCTTAAAATTACCTTACATGATAATGGAGATTGAAATGTCCTATAATCTGCTTTCTATGAACTAGAGAACCAGGAAAGCTGATGGTATAAATCCCAGTCAGAGTTCAAAGACCCAAGACCCAGGAGTATTGATGTCCAAGAGCAGAAGATGGATGTCTCAGGTCAACCAGAGATAATTTGCCTTTCCTTTACATTTTTGTTTCCTGAGAGGATGTCCACAGATTAGATGATGCGCACCTGCATTGGTAAGGGGATTTTTATCAAATGCTAAACTTTTTCAGAAACACCCTTACAGATACACTTAGAAATAATTACTGTTTGGCAATCCTTTGGCTAAGTCAAATGGACATAAAATTATCATATCTGCCTCAGGACCCCTGGAATCTTCCCCCACACCGTTTTTGTTTTTTTCCCTGCTACTTTCTTACCAAAAAAACCCTCAATTTTACATTTATAATCAAATCTCTCTCTATTTTTAATGCCTTTTGTCAAATTCCCAGGCAAAATAACTAAAATCTATTTTCCAGATGATTTTAGGATTTTTTTTTTTTTTTTTAGCTCTAGGTCATTTTATTGTATTTTACTTTAAAAGGATGGATAACTAGAGAGCAACAGAAATGCTGTTAAAACTGTTACTTGCTTAAAGTTGCTCATATTAACTTGGGGAATTCATATTTCTATTAATGTGCTATTCTGGAGGAAATGGGAATTTACTGTAGGAGAGTTAAATATCATAATGTCTCATGTGGCACCTGAGACATAAACGTGTATTTACTTCCTTATATTATCAATTGTATTGATTTTAAAACCTTTTTAACTATCACTCCTTCCTCTAATCTCTTTCTAATTTGACCTTATGCTTCATGGCATCACTTTGATAATGACCCAACGTCTTATCCTGATTTAATTTTACAACATGATCCTCAATGGCATTCTAGATTCTAGCCATGTTTGTTTGATTTTTATTGAATTATTCTCATGTTCAACTCAAATATATCCTACTCATCCTCCATGAAGCGTCTATTCTAATGCATTTCCCTGCTTCATCATTTAAAGTTAGTAGTCTACCTTCTTATGCTGTGGTATCACAGTAAATTGTACATTTATATTTTAGAGAATTAAGTTACGTTATAATTATCTCTCCACAAGTCTATCATTCGTGCAAAACTGTAAACTCCTCAAAAATAGATCCTGTCCCCTGTTTGTATGTGGATCACAGATTATAACTACTATAATTTAGGGAGTATAAGATATGGAGAAAAGTTTATCTTCTTAGCAGTTCATACTTGAATTTTCTTGAAGTGGAAGACCAACTTTGTTGCAAAAAGGCTTTGAAAAGGCCTCTGGGGATAGAAGTTGGCCTGAGGCTGGGCCTGTGTTATATTTCATGGGAGGTGGTTTTGCATACTAAAGAAGACTGGTCAGACTTAGAGCAAGATCCACAGATGGTGGCAATAGAGACTTTAGGCAGAATAGAAAGATCTATTGGGGATTAATTAAATAGTTCTCTTTGTTGTGGGCAATGATCTGTCTCCCAAAGATATTTTCAATAAGCTCTATAGGCTTACTCACTAGAGCGGGTATTTTATAGTGAATATGAAAAGACACTGAGTCTTGTTTCTCCAAGTGTTTGAAGTCAAAGTAAGTACACTGAACTTTTTTAGAACCTCTTCCTACGTTTATGGGTATAGAAAGGAGAATCAAATACAATTAAACAAAATATTGCCATATATATTATACATATCAGATATATCATATATATAACTATGTCTATCTATATATATTTATATATCGCAGCACATGCTAGTACTTTTAATTTTCTAGAAGAGATGAACCAAAAGACATGAATTTTGATGTCTTCTCAGTAGTATTTCAGTTCAGAATGCTTGTTCCTAGGTAAAATATCAGTAAAGCAGCAGCAAGAGTTTGAGTATGTCAGAATGATTAGTAGCCTACAAACTAAAACGTTTGCTGAGGAAAATAAATAATACATTGAGAAAGTAGCAGTGTAAGCAAAACCGAAGTTTTCTAATTTGATGCACAGTTACAAATAAAATCATAGCATAGGTATAGCTACCATTTATTTGACACTCTATTATAGTCACTACATTAAATATGGTACCTACAATATCTCCTTAATCCTTATAAAACTCAGAGGATGCTATTATTCCTATTTTGCAGATAAGATAACTGAGGATGAAAGAAGCAAAATGTCTTTTAAGACCATGTAAGTGCCAATATAAGAATTCTAACAAGAACGCCTTCTAAGTAAGTTTTATCTGATTCCTCTATCCATTTGGTAATGATATCCATTTGATCCCTCCACCAAACTTCATTTTTAAATCACAAACAGTAGAGCACAACAAGTGTGATCTATAAATGAAACAAATTCAGAAAGGTAATTTTTCAGATTATATTTTTTCAGAAAACATACATTCCCCCCCAAAAAATATTAGTTAATGGAATAGTCTTCTTGCTTCAGTTACCTAAATACATGTTATTGAGTATAATTTGACATATCCCAAAACATTAAGCATTAAGAGTGTTCTTATATATTTTATTTTCTTAGTGAATTTTTATCCCTCATTTCCTTTTCCCTAGGCTCTCAGGTGGTTCAAAATTAGCAGAAAGTTAGAGGGATAAATTTTAGGGTCTTGGTTTCTTAGGTATCTCCATTTTTCAAATGATAATAAAAACTTCCATGAAGTCAAGAAGAGTAATTACTTGAAACTATCAAAAAAACAAAAATCAACCTACTGAATGGGAGAAGGTATTTGCAAATGATGTAGCCAATAAAGAATTAATATCTAAAATAAATAAACTTTCACAACTCAACATCAAAAAACAAACTATCTGATTAAAAAATGAGCAGGGGATCTGAATATATATTTTTCCAAATAAAACATACAGACTGGCAACAGATACATGACAAGATGCTCAATGTCACTAATCACCAGGGAAAGGAAATCAAAACCATAAAGAGATCACCAAACAACTGTCAGAGGGACTAAAATCAAGAAAACAAGACATAACAAGTATTGGCAAGGATATGGAGAAATAGGTACCCTTCTGCACTGTTGGTGGGAATGTATATTTGTGCCACCACTGTGGAGGATCTTCAAAACACTAAAAATAGAAATACTATATGAACAAATATTTCTCTACTGGGTATTTACCCCATCCCCCAAAAAACCCCAAGACACTAATTTGAAAAGATATATGCATTCTTGTATTTATTGAAGCTTTATTTATAATAGCCAAGATATGACTGGATCATATCTTGATTCATTCATAAAATCCACAACAATAAAAAAGATGAGATCATGCCGTTTATGACAACATGGACGGGCCTAGAGGGTATCACGCTTAGAGAAATAAGTCATAGGAAGAAAGACAAATACCATATGATTTCATTCATATATGGAATCTTAAAAACAAAACAAATGAATTAAAAAAAAAAACAAAACAGAATACAGAGAACAAACTGATGGTTGTCAGAGGGAAGTGGTGTAGGAGGATGGCCAAAACGGGTGAAGGGGTGTGGAAAGTACAGGCTTTCAGTTATGGAATGAATAAGTCACAGGAACAGAAGGTACAGCATAGGGTGTATAGTTAATGATATTGTAATAGCATTGTATGATGACAGATGGTAACTACACCTGTGGTGAGCATAGATAACATACAGAGACGTTTAACCACTATGTTTTACACATCTGAAATTAATGTAACATTGTGTGTCAACTGTACTCAATTAAAAACTTTTTTTTTTAAAAAAGGAGGCATAATATATTTGAAATCCTCAGTAATTGTTCGAACTAAATGTAGTCATAATAGCTATACTAAGTTCATCAGGGATTTACTTAGTAGAGGCTGAAAAATACTAGTCATTATGTTAAAACTGTTATAAAAAATGTGAATGAGATTGAAAATGTATAACTGACCCTAGACAAAAAGAGCTAATAAAAGAGAGCTTGTCAAAATTTCCCTAGAACAAAAGCTCTGAGGGGTTATTTTTTCATAACAGATACCATCAGTGTGCAAAATAGCTCACAGATAAAAGGCAACTCAGTCAAGCTCAGCCATCACTTCCGTCTCAGAAGAGAAGGGAGAGCTTTTGGCTCCTGACTCAATTGTGCCCACTTATTGCAATCAATGGTTAGGGAGATTCCAAATACTCAAATCTAGTCCTTCACAACCAGTGCTATTAAGCTATAATCTAAATTATAACTGCTATGGTGATTGCTTCACACTCTGATTACAGGTTACACTATGAGGAGGCAGTGATACAGGTGTTAAATGATCATTCTAATAGACTCTGTGTAAAGTGTTTGGCATAATGGGCAGATGCAGCCCAAAATGTCTTAGAATTTCTTTCGTGGTTTTTTTTTTTAATAATGCCAGGAAATGGATTTTTTTAAGAATTTTTTTTAAATTCCCTCATAGAAAAATAATCATTTCAGTTAGGCCTTTTGGTTATCAGACTTCAGAGTAATTATATCAAAAGCAATAATTACAATTTTAAAGATGGACACTATTCTAGAATGTACCATGTTAGAAACAAGATGAGGGAGACATATTCAGTGCCTCAGATGATTTTCTCCAAATGTAATTAACCATTTATGTTCAAAAACGCATCATATATGCAAAATCACTTCAATCCTGCTAGGGACAAAAGACAGGAGATTAACTTATTTCAGACTTTTCTTCATTCTCATTTTGATTATAGATACAACTGAATTTATATCAATAGACATAATTCTGTCTTATCAAGGGAAATTCTCACTTTGTTGTAAAGATGTAAGGATTTTCTTCTGCCTTGTGTGTGTGTGTGTGTGTGTGTGTGCGCGCACACACACACACTTTCATTAAGAACAATCTTCCATAAACCCACAAAATTTCAGAGTTCAGTGAGACAATGGGCACCATTTCACCAATCTAAACTGCTGCAGGACACAAGCTGTATCTTATTCATCATTATATTATGATCAATGCCTGCTAAGTGCCTGGCTCTCAGATGTTCTAAAAATTGCAGTTTTATTGAATTTGTGAATGAGGAAATCGAGATCCAAAGAAAGAAGCTACTTATCTGAGACCTTGTAACCAGGGAGGAAAAAAGCCAGAAGCAGCTCCTAGGTTTTGGAATATTAATTCATTATGATTTTCTACTGTAAGTTAACATATTTGGGTAAATCATAATACAGTAAAGTAATGATATTTGATTTTTTTATTGTAAAGAGATTATTTACTGCTTGTAAAATGTAAGTAGATACCGAACAGATACTTTAGCTGGATTCTGAAACAACCAATGGTAAGACCTACAGTGTTTGTAAGTTCTCTAAACTCTGCCATATAAAGTGTAATTTAGTATTGCAGGGAAGCTTGAATTAAAAAATAAACCAGCACTTCTTAGTTCCTTTTGTGCTTGCCAAGTAAAAATACTGGAGGCACAGAACTAACTGGCTATTGGTACTTTCTGAAACTGACAGGCTGATAACCAGAGGAAACTGAATTATTTCTTTGCAGAATGCTAACTAATTTAATTGAAACTTTAATTAAAAAAAATCAAAGTATGTGTTTCCTTCTAATAGACAGCCCCTGGAACATATGAAAATGATTTGTTTGGGTTGCTAAATTTTTAGTGTTACAGAAGCAATTGACTGTACCCATATGCCCATTAAAGATATTTTCTGATGAACAAATATGTAAGAACTGAAAGATGATTCATTCCTGAAAAATGATTAAAAAGTGACTCATTCCTTGAAAAAGAAATTGTTTGTGATATCTAACATAGTAATGTAAACATCATTAACCATCCTCTGTGAGATCTACTGAGATTGGACACAATAATGTGGATTGCAGTTTTAATATTTTGTGGGCTTTTTTTTTTTTTTTTTTCCTTTAGGGAACTCAGTAAGAGATCTTTAAGGGAAAATTACCTCAGTGACACATGTTGATTACACTTTATCTCTAAGTGGATGTCACAAATTGTACTTTCCAATTGCTAAAAAATATGTGAGTATTCCTCTATGTGTTAATTTATTACAGGTAACCTCATACACTGACCAAAATAAAATGCAATATGCATAGTCTTATTCTATTATAAAGAAAATTTCTGCAATTTTTCTAAGCATTCAAGTACTAACCTTATCCACTGCTGTCAAGAACAGCTCTTAGAAAACATACTTATTATTTAGCTATAACAGAGATGAGAATAAGGTACATATTAAGAACATAATCTTCTATTACCGAAAAGAGAGAAACATAGTTATTATGTTACATGTGATATAATATGTATTATATTAACAAAGTAGATTAGAAATTATTGTGCTCGTTATAAAGGAAATGTTTTATTCATTTAGGTTAATAAAATTATTTTTAATTTTTCATCTCCTTAAAATTTTAGTTTAGGCCATTAAAAATGAAGAGGAAAATGAAGTTATATCTAAAAAGAATCAGGAGCATATTGTCATTATTTCTCTAGTCATAAATTGCCAACTTCACACAATGTGAAAAGAGCCAGGATCTCGAATATAATTTAAATTCTTTCAAATAATTCTTGTACATCATCCAGACACTTGATGAGTGCCAAAACGGTGATTTTGTACAAAGTAAAGCTCTGATAGAGAAGAGAACACAGACAAAAAGGATAGGAAGATAGAAAAAGGAAGAAAAGAGTAAGAGTTAAGATAAAGTACGTAAATCAACAATAGTAAAGGAAAACTGAAGACTGAAGCTATTATTTAAGGCATTCAATGGCATCAATTTTTGCTTTATACATATGAATATATGTGTAGATATGATTTCTCTAAATTTTTTAAACAATTGATATAATTATACAATGATATGTAATGGCATCACAAAACTAACTTTGAAGTAAATACAAAATCTACAATTGTGTGATTTCAGTAAGATTTTATTTCAGTAAGAATGATATATGGAATAGAATCCATTTTTTGTCAACTCTACTTAATCTTTGTTTTCTTCAATTTGTTTTGAGAATAGTATGTGCTTAATTATTTTTTTAGTTTATATTCAGTAAGCTTATGTTTATTTTCCATTACTGGAAGTCAAAGGTATCATTCAGGATCCTTATACCTCGGGGCACGTGGGTGGCTCAGTGGGTTAAAGCTTCTGCCTTCGGCTCAGGTCATGATCTCAAGGTCCAGGGGACAAGCCCCCACATCGGGCTCTCTGCTCAGCAGGGAGCCTGCTTCCCTTCCTCTCTATCTGCCTACTTGTGGTCTTTGTCTGTCAAATGAATAAATAAAATCTTTAAAAAAAGAAAAAAAAAACACCTAATACCTCAACCAGTGTACATTGAGTAATCAATCACAGATTTTAATATCTAAAGTTGATTATAGAGAGTATTGACATTGCATTGCCTCCTTGATTTCTCTTTTGAGTCCTTCATTAACTGAACACTTCTCTCTCTACACCAACCTCTTAATGAACCTCCACCAATACCCTATATCCAGCCATTATCAATAGGAGAAGTTTTCTTAAGAAATTTCCAAGATTTTGTACATTTACCCTCTCTCTTTAGATTGCCATTTTCTTTTCCTGCTTTTATCTCTTTTTCTTGATTTGAATATCTCTTTGCTCGTCCTTCATAATAAAGTCCAGTCATCAACTTCACCAAGAAGCTTCCCTAATTACCCCAGTGGAGTAGTGCCTCTGTGACTATCTATAGCACAGTAGTCATTAATATCCCACAGACAGAGGAGGTATCTAACCTAGAGTCAATCAATGAACACATTATAACATAGCCCTGTAGCTAATTAATTAAAATTCAGTCTTTCTAAGTTATGTGTTTTGTCCTTAAGTTCTAACCTAGTTTTATTGTCTTCCTTAAGCCTGTCAGACTGACTATCAAGGTATCCACTTAGCATAATCCCAACCTCACCCCAAGAAATAGTTTCCTAGACCCAAGGCCCATGTCCCCTACTTGTTATTTAAGAATTTGCACTGCCCTGCTGCACCATAATGCTGTCAATAGAAAGTTTTTCAGTAATGAAAATGTTCTGTCTACCCTGTCTAGTATGGTGGCCACAGTTACGTGTAACTATTGAGCCCTAGAAATGTGATCAAGGAATTGGATTTTTATTTTAAAAATAATTTTATTTTTATTTATTTTTGTAAGATTTTATTTATTTATTTATTTATTTATCAGAGAGAGAGAGCATAAGCAGAGGGGGTGGCATGCAGTGGGAGAAGCAGGCTTTTGCTGAGCAAGGAACCCTATTGCAAGACCTTGAGATCATGACCTGAGTCAAAGGCAGACGCTTAAACAACTGATCCAACCAGGCATCCCTAAAAAAATACCTTAATTTAAATAGCCACTGTGGCTATTTAATAGTGGCTGATGGCCACTGTATGGACAGCAAAGGTCCATGATTCTTGAACCAAGCCCAAATATTTTTCCTAAAAATCAGTTAATGGATTCCTTTATTTCCTGGAAAATGGAATCATGGGATCCGAGAATAGAAAAAGAACTTTACTCAAAGTATATTAGAAAGCATAAAAGGAAAGAACATCCCTGCTTATTTTCTTATCTTTATGATAACAAGATTGGGCTATGTAACTCCTTGAGTCACATTCCACTTAAACTTGTAAGAGATGCTGCTATCCATCCATTCCTTCATTCATTAGTCCGTCCTGGCTGATCATTTACCCATATGATATGTATTTTGAGCTCCTACAAGTGTAAGCATTGTGCTAGAAAATTGAGACATAAAAATGATTCCATATATCATAGTTTGCATATGAACTGAAGAACTTTTTTTTTTCTAATCAGAAGAACACTATTCTTCTATCTCTAAAAATGAAATACATTCTTTTCTTCAGGTGTCCCTTTTTTCCTATTTTAATATTAGCTTTTCAAAACTCTTTCTACACTCAATAAGAAGAAAGTGTGCCTGCCAAATTTTTACTTTATCTTTGGCTGTATAACCACAGCTTTAAAATTGATGGGTAAAAGGCATGGAGTCTTTTTCCAAATCATGACCATAGCATATATTAGCTATGTGACTTTGTACAAGTTGCTTCTCTGAATTTTAAGATATTGTCTTAATGCACAGAATAGGATAATTATAATAGCATACATACATACTATTTCCTGTTAACTTCAGATCCTGTCCACCTAATCACTGCACTGTTTTAAGTACCATGCTTTTCGGACTGTTAAATGAGATACATAGAATATATATATAGAATATACCTAGCTGAGCATCAGACATGTATTAGGCACCAACCCAGTTTGATTTATTTCTATTCCCTCTGGATATGCCACCAGCACATAGTTATGTACTGATAGGACTCCTATGTACTGATAGGAGTCCAGACTGCCTGCGTTTCAAGCTACTCACTAGCTGAGTGAACATGGGCAAATTACTTCAATTTGTTTTGCATTATATCCACACTGAGAACAAGGATAATAAAAGTCCCTCCTACACTGGGTTGTTGTTGTAAGGATCAAATCGGTTAACATATATAAAATGTTCAGAAGTCCATCTAGCACAATATAAAAACTTAATAATTATTAGCTATCATCATCATCATACAGCTGTTTCTGTCACTTCTTCACCTTTAGCCCCACAGTGTTAAAATGCTAAGAAATGTATTGTTGATTTGGAGCATGTAGGAGTACTTGAAATATGTTACTTACCTCAAACTATTATGAGGGCAGTGTTATGGTTTAGTGAAAAGGACATGGGCTTTGGTCAGATAAATGTAGCTCTGCCTGCGTAAACTTTGTACAAATTAATTCGCTCTTCGATCTTCAGATTTCTCATTTATAACAGAAGAAGAATACCACTGTCCCCATCTCATAGAGTTATTTGGTGTTACCCAATCAAAGTACATAAACGATCTAACACAAACTCTATGTCACCTTCACGAGGTGGGGATCCTGGTGCTCGGAGCCAAAATGATGGGGGGAGTACTGACTGATGATCCGTAGACGACTTTATTTCTTACAATCACTTCTTTTAGACTTTACACAAGATCCGGTTACAAACAAGATATAGATTTATGCGCAGATCGTGAACTGCATGTGGGACGTGGGCTACAGGCGGGACGTGGGCTACACATGCAGGGAATCAAGTGTGACAAGTGAACAACAACGATTATCTCTTAGCTTTAAACAACAAGAGCAAGTTAAGGATTCTCCACACTTATCAGATCCATCTAAAGGAGTACAGGAAAGCACTCCGGGGAACCTCCCATGTTTATTCTGGGTGTTGACCCAGGAAGACTCTTGCCCTCCATCTCCTAGAGTTTTCTCACAGGATCCGACAGGACCCCAGTCACATTGGCAAGGATCCGGGTTGTGTTCCAACACTCTATCATATAATAAATCCTTAATAAATATTACTTCTCCAGCTTGCTATTTGAGACTACAACTACTTAATGAGCTTTGAGTTTTGAGGAATTAAGTAATACACATTCAATGAATATCTAATTATATGTGTTCTAAATTTTTAAGATAATGCATAGTTCCTAAATTTCCATGGGAAGAAGGGATTATGCATACACAAATATGTGCTTAATAAATTATCTCATCCTTTTATTTATTGTCTAGCAAAGATCAAACTCCCAGTTGTGAGATGTGTACGGTCTGATGGGTGGAGTGCTGAATTGAGAGTTAGAAACCATTGCCCATGTGTGGCTAGAGGTTTCTGGTATCTTTTAGAAAAGTCACTTAACTTTTCTTCACTCCTTCCAGCTGTGAAGGATCATATTTCCCCATAGGGAAATGTATAAAGTTATGGAAGATCCACAGATGGGATGCGCATTCTTTTATCCGATTAACTTAAATTCTCTTCCTTACTCCCACACCAGGTCTCAAGTCTGGGAGTGTACCTAGGGTTGGCAACATGCTCAAGAGCACACAGTCAGATCAGGACTGTAAGAAGAATCTGAACTACATTGCTGATCCCTAGAATGATCATATTACATGCTTTGCAAATTCATTGCCTTTCTTTTCCACATTTTTCCATCTATAGCCTGGCAGAGATCTAATGATTTTTCAAGGACCAGTTTAAATGTCAACTCTTCTTAGAAGGCTTTGCCAAAACTCATTGGCTTTGGTCCACAGACTGAATCTCTTCATCCATCCTTTTTAATTCTGTAGGATTTAATTGGTGTGATTAGGATAATATAGGATATTTATCACATTTTATTATAGTGCAGTTGTTTGCATCTCTGTCTCCCATCCTGGACTGGGAGTTCTGTGATGGCAGGAACCTTTTTGTTTGCTTAAATCAGAGCCTGGCATGTAGTCAGTGTTCTGTAAACTTCACTTGAATTAAACCAAGATCTCGACTTCCTGGAATTTCCTCTAAGCTATTTTGTCTCACTAAAACAAAGATTAATGTTAAATGAGTATATTACTGGATAAAGACTTAGTTTTTATTTTCCTCTTTGATGATAACTTGCAGTTTCTATGCTAAGTTGGAGGTCATAAAATCACTGAGGTAAAAGGGAATTCTTTTAAATTAAAAAAATCTGAGACATTATCAACCTGTTAGATCTATTTTGAGCAGATGCATGAATAGTCAAACAAACAGTAAACATATATGCGTTGAAACATACACACACATATATAATTTATAGAATTAGTACAATGTAAAAGATAGAAATTTCAAATAAAATTTCACTCACTCATGGTTTATAACTTGATGCACAGAATGGTATGCTGACTATATCTTTGATTAAAACAACTGAGTCAAATATTATTAATATTCAAAATTTCAAACCAATATTGAAAAATTTCAACCAATTGAATGATGTTATAGTATAAAGTTTGCAAGATGCAAATATTTGTCCTATAAAAATTAATAGCCTGGGCCCTTAGCCTATTGAACTAATTGTTTTCAATGCATACATTTAAGTTACATCTACATTAAACTAAAATAACTGGCTAAATGAGCTAACTAATCTGTCTTGCTCCAAAATTGTATCAAAGATTTTATTCCATTCATTTCTGAACAACAGGAAACCAATCTCACAACTAAAGATTTCATAATGTTAATTGGAAGGAATAGACACATTCTAGAAAATCAGCTAGTTAATGATCTTGGCTGTGCTGTTCTCCAATTAGTCCTGGGTCACCAATTAATTCTTTTCCAGGTGCCCAGGCTTCCTGGATACCAGCACTGAGCTGAGTTCTCTTGATCCTTTCACCTAATGCTCCAACTATATTAATGACTTTGACCCTGGTCAGACTTAGACATCAGCTTTCTCAATTTAAAGAAAAACTATCTTTTCCATTGATTTTAAGATTGGGACAAATCACAGTAAACCCACACAGAGCTACTTGGTCATGAATTGTTAGTCATGTTCTAACAAATTCACTGGGGACACTGATTTCCTGTAGCTTTCATGCTTGTTATATTTACTCTACTTGCATTTTCTACCGCTACCCATTAGGCCATATGGGACTTTGTCTTACAGCTTTTTCCTCCTCTGTTTTGTTTTGGTTTGTTTTGTTTTTCATTTCTCACTCTCAATTTCCTGATTTCTCTGTTTTCAAATTACTCAAACATTCCCTTCACTAATGAGCAAGACCCCCATTTCTCAAATCTGTTGTCTCTAAACAAATCTAGCTTTCACAGATACCTTTGTTTTCAAGGGAGCTTTACAGTTGCTGCCCTGAGTCTTCATTATATTACTCACTAATTCATCAACACAGGGTTATCTACTTCATCCCACTGTTATTCTATCGATTCTTTCTTCCTTAAAGGTAGTCAATGAATGCAACCTTATTTAAAGACCTCATCCTATTCAGTCTCAACAATGTTTCACATTGCAAATGTCACTACCTTAGCTTCCAGGTATGGATGGATGGATGGATGGATGGATGGATGGATTTCTTTAGGAGATCATGGACTTGGGGGTAAGGTTGATCCTGGTTTACATGTCAGCTTTGCCCCTTCCTTGCTGACCAATTTCTGAAAAGTCAGACCTGGGTGGGGGGAATAATCAGACCTCTCCTGACCTCAAATTCTTCAAAAATAAAATGGGGATGAATATATATATATCAGTTAGATTAGCTTCTCCACAAATTATTTGCCAAGCTCTACTATCTCTTTAACTTTTTAACTGAATGTGATATGTCTCCTTGATAGCCCCATAAATAGGATGACCATATAACTAGTTGTACAAATATACATTTGAAAGAAGATGCTATTAACTATTTTGCTAGAACAATATGGCTAAACCAGGAATGTCTCAGGTAAATCAGGAGATATGATTAACCAATTCAAAGTATACCCTGTGTTTCTCTTTTACTTTGTTGCATTTGTTACTTTTGACCTTTCCCAGAATCTCTCTCTGGTTCCTCCCTGATAGATCTTTGAAATTTCTGTTCAACTCTCATCCCCTAGGCACACCGTAGTTTTCACCTTTAACCAGACAACATTTACTTTTCCATGCAAGTACAATCAAAATGAAATCCACATGTGCAGTCATGCATTGCCTTTGGATAGCACTTGTTACATTTAACTATTCTATTTAGTGTAAATTATCTCTACTAATAGATTATAGTCCAAATTTGTTTCTCTTTATAATATACATTTTTATGGAAGTAACCTAATCTGATACTTTATGTGTTTGTCATACTTTCTTTCATATAGTTCGTCAATTAGTGGGCATTTATTAAATATTTGTGATCAAATTATTAATTTATTCTTGTTATATTTTGGTTATGTTGGGTTGTGGATGAGCTTAATTATATTCTACAATTATTCTACAGTCTATTATTTTATAGCTTGCCAAGAGTCTAACAGTTATTTTCAGAAATATATTTTTTAAGAACAAAAGGGAACACAGTGACTTTCAATCACTACTAATTAATCCTCAATGTATCAATATATTAGGTTAATATGAACATTTAAAAACACGTTAGAGTAACATGATCATCCAAAGATAATTGAAGGAGGAAAATGAATCAACATCAGTCTGGCCACAAATATAGATAGGAACAAGCTAAATTCTTAATGATGAAAGGGAGAAATACAGACGAATTTCTTATATTAATTGGAGAAAATGCCCCCTAACCCACCCACCCCTGAGTTCAATTATTTTCTAGTACTCTCAGAATTAATTTCATAATCAGAATACTCATCTTGGACCTAAACAGAAATACAAGAGTTTCAAAGAACTCTCTTCCAAAATGAAAAAAAAAAAAAAAATTTAAATCTATTTACATTATTCCTCATCTCTGTAAGATTTTCTTTGGAAAGTAAAAGTTACAAGAGACAAAACTGTGATTGCATCTATTTTTCTTTACCCCTTTTAATCTAAAGGAACAATCTCATTATTGTACATAATGGTCTGACTCCATTTTGAGCATGACTATTGATAGCTTTAATGCCCATAACTCCATTTCCCCTTCTGCTCCACATCTGTGTGATATAGGACAGCCCAGGTTCTTCCTCTATGATGCCTGCAGGAAATTCAACCCAAGAAGTCCTGGTCTTTGCATGAGAACCCCACCCAAGCCCACCACACAACTGTAAGAATTCCATAAAACTGGTATCTTTTCTCTCTTTGCTCTCTCCAGCCATTTTCAGACCAGCTTGGAAATCTGCTCTGCTCTCCAGAAAATTATGTGAGAAATAAGCCCTTTTATATCCTCTTGGTGCATGTGTGGCACCATCATTCTTGGCATCTGAAAAAAATTTGGATGGGGTCTATCTTACCTCTGCAAAATGTTCAAAACACTGTGGTTTAAAACTGGGGTAAAAAGTCTTTGAATTTATATGGACTTATATGCTACTGATGTGCACTATTTACACATAAAAATAAGAGAAAGGATATGACAAATCCTACAAATTTTAAAGGAAGAGTGGTCTGATCATAAAATGGTTAGTTTAGAAAAAAATCAACAAACTGTTTATAAAAATGCAACTTACTAACACAGACACACACTGGACCTAAAGCCACATTTTGTTTTCAATACTGTATATACATATATTGTTATTACCAAATGTGGTGTCATTGAGGCAACGTTGAGGCAGCTGGAATTTATGCAGGTAAGAGTGTAAGTTATCTGGGAGTAATATGTCCAACTTATCAACAAGCATGGAATTAGTGAATACAAAATTCAGTTTTGGTGCTTTGACAATAATTTCATATAAGTTGACTATTATTCAGCATTATTATTTGCTGAGAATATTACTATAGAAAATAAAATTATTTATTACATTGTATAAAACCAAAATAAAGTGGGGGCAAGTATTACAAAAGAAAGAAAGAGAAGATGAGATAAAGACTGAGTGAGAGAGAGAGAGAGACTGAGCAGAAGAGTGAAGAGAGAGAGACAGGCTGGTATGAGAGGTTTATAAAGCATTCGGTTATAATTTGAAGCCCTGATTTGATTGGAGTGTATGAGGCGTTTCAGTGTAAAATATACCTATAAAATATTAAAAGGTCCTTATATTCATTATAGCTTTGAAGATGAGATTTCCAGTACCAGTCAAAAATTAGACAATGTAGAGGTAGAAAATAGAATTTTAGAATTTCTAATGTATAGATTTAATAGTAACTAAGAGAGAGGATTTAAAAATAACAACAATAAGGGTGATTTGAAAATAGTGTATGGTGTGTGTGCCTTCGGACACAGTCATGGGGGTCTACATTTAGTTTGTTTTCACAGCTTGTCAATGCTTTAGTTATATGGACAATGACAAAATAAGGATTTTCATAGTTATTCTTGAAAGCATACAAATGTCAGTATTCATTACAAGGATTGTTGGAATCTCAATGCTTAATTGAAACTTTCCTCTTGTCAATTTTTGTCATACAAGGTTTCCATTATATGAATAATGAGCATATAGTGAAGATTTATTTGCCCACTCTATATTCAGTAGTTTTTGTCTTCTAATACAGTAGGGAAGGACTGGGAGAAATGTCTCTGGCTCTTGTAGTCACCAATTGTACTTACACTGAGAAATCACTTACCCCATTGACTCTTATTTCATCATCTGGAAAATGAATAAAATTTTGATTAGATGAGCTATTAAAATCCCATCCTTTTTTTCCAAACAAAACAACAAAATTAAACTAGATGTTATTAGAAACCAAACTGTTGCACAAAAGATCATTAACTCATTCATGTAATAAATGAGTATTAAGTATATATTATGTGTCATCCAAACTTAACAAATGTAGACTGGAAAACTCGATTTCTTCCTCATCGTGTAATCCTGCTACTGTTTGCCTCATCTCGTCAAACCATAACAATACCCACCCCACTTTCCCACATACTCAAGTAAACAAGCCAAATAATATTTTTTAAAAGATTTTATTTATTTATTTGATAGAGATCACAAGTAGACGGAGAGGCAGGAAGAGAGAAAGAGAGAGGGAAGCAGGCTCCCTGACGAGCAGAGAGCCCGATGCGGGCCTCGATCCCAGGACCCTGAGATCGTGACCCGAGCCGAAGGCAGTGGCTTAACCCACTGAGCCACCCAGGCGCCCCCCAAGCCAAATAATATTTTTGGTTATTCTTTCTTTCCCCCAACACATCCTCCTCATCAGTAAATGTTTTCAATTACAACACAGGGTGAACCCATCCATTTTTCTCCATCATGTATTGCATGGCATTCCAGTTGGTTTCCTGCTTTTGATGCTTGATATATCCCCATGAAAATCACAATAACCACAGTCATCTAAAAACATATATCAGATTAAACCACTCCCTACTTAAAGTCATTGACTTCACTCTGAACTTGAAATAAATTCACTCCTAATCCTGCATACAATGTCCTTTAGTCCTATACTTTGCCTTTATTAAAACCTTATCCAGGGCGCCTGGGTGGCTCAGTGGTTTAAAGCCTCTGCCTTCAGCTCAGGTCATGATCTCAGGGTCCTGGGATCGAGGCCCGCATCGGGCTCTCTGCTCAGTAGGGAGCCTGCTTCCCCCTCTCTCTCTATCTGCCTCTCTACTTGTGATTTCTGTCTGTCAAATAAATAAATATTAAAAAACAAACAAACAAACAAACAAAAACCTTATCCAATAGCATGCTCCTTTTCAGCCATTTTGTTTATGCACACTGACTTCCTATTTATTCAACAGTGCAATTTATTCTTTTGACTCTGTAATCTTTTTTGTTTATGCCTGGATTTTTTTTCCCCTGATTTTATATTGCTGGTGCTTTCTTTAAATGTCACTCTCTGAGGGGTGCCTGACTGGCTTTGTCAGTAGAGCACACTATTTTTGATGTCAGGGTTGTAAGTTGGAACCCCATGTCAGGTGTAGTGATTACTTAAAAATAAAATCTTTAAAAGAAATAAAAATAAAAATAAATGTCAACCTCTGAGAGGCCATTCCTGACCACCAATCCCAAGTAATCATCTACAAACACACTATGTCATTACCCATTTTAATTATTTGCATAGCATAGCACTTATTTCTATCACATATTTTCCTCTTTATTTAAATGTAACAGTTCCCTTTGTCTTCCCCTGGAATATAAGTTCACACAGAACTGTTCATTTCTATGGCCTTAGATCACGAGACTGTATGAAGAACTGTGCCCATACATTTGCTCTTCTTATGAAGCTATTTTTTTTCCAGCTTTATTGGTGTATAATCGATTTTAAAAGTTTCAGAATATTTAAAGTGTGCAACGTAATGTTTTGATATACCTGTGCATTATGAATGAATTACCCCATCAAGTTAATTAACAAATCTATCACCTCACATATTTACCTTTTTTTTTTTCATGAGAACATTTAAATTCTCCTCTCTTAATGAATTTCAATTTTATAATACAGTGTTATCAACTAGAGTCACCATGTTATACATTAGATCCTCCAGTTTTATTTACCTTATAACGGAGTTCATCCTCTTTTATCAACATATTTCCCCCACCTCCCAACCCCTGGCAAACACTTTCCTGCATAAGATTGTTCTCTTAATTTCTCTTTCTGATTGTTCATTGCTGGTGTATAGAAATACAACTGCGTTTTATGTATCAGTTTTGTATCCTCCAACTTTACTGAATTTGTTTGAGCCACCCAGTGCCACTACACTGTCTTAATCTACTAACATTGATCTCACATCCACATCCCACCTGGGTTGGAGTTATTGGGGGCAGTTGATTGATAATCTAGTAGATGGAGGAGGCTTGCTCTCCAAAGGAAAAAATGCTCTATAAACTAAAACCTAACAGAGGACCACTGCACTCACTTTACTTCATTTGGTACTCATGGACAATACTTACAAATTATCCCCTAAGCTCTCATTGGCTCAAATTAATATCAATTGGTGTACATCACACTAAGGCTTAAATATCATACTAAGGCAAAAAATAAAAGAGAGAGAGAGAAAAAAAAAATAACATGGTTGGAAGATAAGAAATCAATAGAGATGCATTTCATTACTGCCATATGTGCATTTGTGTTATCAGATCTAACAAAATTTTTAATTTGTTGGAATTAAAGTCTGTTTAGTCAATGCAAGTAGTGCCTATCATTAACAGTAATATGTTCCAAATTTTTAAGTTTCAATCTTACATGTTATTTATTCATGAATTTGTTCATTTAATAAGTGTTTGTTGAGTTCCTGCTCTGTGCTTGGCACATTTCCAAGGGACTTGGAATGTAATATTGAACAATCCCTGCATGGTCCCCAATATGATAAGGCTTACACACAATGTAGACCACAAATCTTAAATAACTTATCATTTGGTCTCAGCTGTGATAAAGACTATAAGGTACGAATGCTGGATTTTGTCAAATGCTTTTTCTGCATCAATTGAGAGGACCATGTGGTTCTTCTCTCTTCTCATATTAATTTGTTGTATCACATTGATTGATTTGCGAATGTTGAACCATCCTTATAGCCCAGGGATGAATCCCACCTGATCATGGTGGATAATCTTTTTAATGTGCTGTTGGATCCTGTTGGCTAGGATCTTGTTGAGAATCTTAGCATCCATATTCATCAGTGATATTGGTCTAAAATTCTCCTTTTTGGTAGGGTCTTTGCCTCATTTGGGGATCAGGGTAATGCTGGCTTCATAGAAAGAGTCTGAAAGTTTTCCTTCTGCTTCAATTTTTTGAAACAGCTTCAGGAGAATAGGTGTTATTTCTTCTTTGAATGTTTGGTAGAATTCCCCAGGGAATCTATCAGGTCCTGGGCTCTTGTTTTTTGGGAGGTTTTTGATCACTCCTTCAATCTCGTTATTAGATATCGGTCTATTCAGGTTGTCAATTTCTTCCTGGTTCAATTTTGGTAGTTTATATTTTTCCAGGAATGCTCCATTTCATCTAGGTTGCTAAGCTTATTGGCATATAACTGTTGATAATAACTTCTGATGATTGTTTCTACTTCCTTGGTGTTAGTTGTGATCTCTGCCTTTTCATTCATTATTTTATGAATTTGGGCTTTCTCTCTTTTCTTTTGGATTAGTGTGGCCAATGGTGAGACAGGAATCCATCAGAATCCTAGAGGAGAACATAGGCAGTAATCTCTTCGATATCAGCCACAGCAACTTCTTTCAAGATATGTCTCCAAAGGCAAAGGAAACAAAAGCGAAAATAAACTTTTGGGACTTCATCAAAATCAAAAGCTTCTGCACAGCAAAGGAAACAGTCAAAAAAGCAAAGAGGCAACACACGGAATGGGAGAAGATATTTGCAAATGACAGTACAGACAAAAGGTTGATATCCAGGATCATAATGAACTCCTCAAACTCAACACACACGAAACAGGCAAACATATCAAAAAATGGGCAGAAGATATGAACAGACACTTCTCCAATCAAGACATACAAATGGCTATCAGACACATGAAAAAATGTTCATCATCATTAGCCCTCAGGGAGATTGAAATTAAAACCACATTGAGATATCACCTCACACCAGTTAGAATGGCCAAAATTAACAAAACAGGAAACAACATGTGTTGGAGAGGATGTGGAGAAAGGGGAACCCTCTTACACTGTTGGTGGGAATGCATGTTGGTGCAGCCTCTTTGGAGAACAGTGTGGAGATTCCTCAAGAAATTAAAAATAGAGCTTCCCTATGACCCTGCAATTGCACTCCTGGGTATTTACCCCAAGGATACAGATGTTGTGAAAAGAAGGGCCATCTGTACCCCAATGTTTATAGCAGCAATGGCCACGGTCACCAAACTATGGAAAGAACCAAGATGCCCTTCAACGGACGAATGGATAAGGAAGATGTGGTCCATATACACTATGGAGTATTATACCTCCATCAGAAAGGATGAATACCTAACTTTTGTAGCAACATGGACGGGACTGGAAGAGATCATGCTGAATGAAATAAGTCAAGCAGAGAGAGTCAATTATCATATGGTTTCACTTATTTGTGGAGCATAACAGATATCATGGAGGACAAGGGGTGTTAGAGAGGAGAAGGGAGTTGGTGGAAATTGGAAGGGGAGGTGAATCACGAGAAACTATGGACTCTGAAAAACAATCTGAGGGGTTTGAAGTGGCGGGGGGGTGGGAGGTTGGGGTACCAGGTGGTGGGTATTGTAGAGGGCATGGATTGCATGGAGCACTGGGTGTGGTGAAAAAATAATGAATACTGTTTTTCTGAAAATAAATAAATTGAAAAAAAAAACTATAAGTTACATACAATAGAACACTAGGCTGGCATAAAAAAGCAAAGACTGAAATATTCTATGGAATCACGGAAGACTCTTGGGAGGAATGAAATTTAAACCTAGATTTGGTTGAGGAATACAAGTAGCTGGGTTAAAAAGTCTCTGTGTCTGTGTGTGTTGGTGGTAGATGAAGAGCAAGAAACAGTTTTCCAGTGTTAGTGTCAGTAGGGAGACCTGAAGAAGGTGAGGATTCATGACACTATATTAAGAGAAGAGAGAATTTGATAGGAAGCAAAAGGAAAAATATATGGACTCTTTTAAAGGATTTCTGAATTGGTGACACTCCTTTAGCTGGAAGGGCCTGGAGAAGTGGCTTTGGTTCCAGCTGAGTCCTCAGGCCTCATCGCATGTGGCCTGGCCTTGGGAGAGGTCCCAGCCCAGCGCTGGGATCTTGTTTGTTCTTTAAACACGCCATTAGTCACTGGCTCAGTCTCTAATTTACTGGACTTGACCTTCCCACCTCTCTCCAAGGAAGCTGCCATCAGCAAGAGTTATGGGAAATGTGAACCAACTATTAACAGAAGTGGAGCTCACTGGAATGACATGGAGACCATCTACCCTTCCTGTTCATGGGCTTCATCTACTTCGTGCTGGAGACGCACTCCTCATCTCTTCCTGGGCTGCATGATGGACACTCTGGCCTACCTGGGAAAGCTATAGGAGCCCACGGGCTCCCTGGCCCCGCTACCCTGCCCCTCAAGGGCTCTGCAGCAGCCTGCTACCTGTGACCAGCCTCCTCAGTCACCAGATAGCTGGCCATGAGCTGCAGTGACTGTTCCTGGGGGACTGGTGTCCCTTTGAGATTGCGATAGACCCCAGGGACCTGGCTTCTTGGCAACCTGCTCAACATGGGATCCTGGACATCGTGGGCCTATGTGTGTTTGCATGAGCATGAGCACACACGTGTGCATGTGTACCCTTTGGGTTTCTGGGAGAAGTGGCTGACTGGATCATGTAGAGATGTCAAGATTGATAGAAAATTCTTCCACTAGGGGCGCCTGGGTGCCTCAGTGGGTTAATGCCTCTGCCTTCTGCTCAGGTCATGGTCCCAGGGTCCAGGGATCCAGCCCCACATCCGGCTCTCTGCTCAGCAGGGAGCCTGCTTCCCTTCCTCTCTCTGCCTGCTTCTCTGCCTACTTGTGATCTCTGTCAAATAAATAAATAAAATCTTAAAAAAAAAAATCCTTCCATTCAAATACTAGAGCATTAAAAACCACATTCCTTTTTGGTCACTTGAAAAAAAAAAAAAAAACAGAAGAAGGATTTTTGTTCTATCCTAAAAACAATGGAAAGCCATTGAATCACTTGAAGCAAAGGAGTAACATAGGGAGATCTGTGGTTTTAAAAGATCACTACGGTTGTGTATGGGAATGCTTTAGGATACTTGCTAGAAGGTTATCACAAAGTCTTTTAGAGAGGACTGCTTATAATATGGAGGTGGCAGTCATCAGTCATTGTCTGAGACCCACAAATAACTGGCCTGAGACCATTTTTAAAAAGTAGAATCAGTAGGTCTTAATGATTGTCTGCTTTTATGTGCACATATAAATATGACTCACTTCTTTAATGTTTATCATTATGAAGTTATGTTTTTAAGCAAAAGTAACTGATATGTCACTTATATTGCATTAGGAACCTAATTTGTTTATATGACCTGAATTTTTTAATGCACAAGAAGTTAACCTTTTCAAAACAATTTTTCTCCTTTAAGAATAATAATTTATTTTCTGTCTTTGATAAATATAGTATTTCATAACCAAGAAACTATAAAGTATCTTTAAATGTATCAATGGCATTTCTGCCTCACTGGCCTTCTGGGAATCCAAGGAAAAATAAAGTTGCCCAGAATAAAGGAACAACAAAAGTTATAAGGAGAAAGACAGTTGAGAAAAATAAACAGCAGAACAAGGACACCCAGAGGGAACATAGAGTCTACCCAATTTTCGGTCTTACCTAAATTTGAAATATCCGAGGAGACAACTCTATATACAGGAGAAACAGGTATCCAAGCATTCCCGACTCTTAAGGTTGCACTGACCTCTTTTAAATGCTCTACAGTTTACACTTACTCTTCTGTAACTGAAATTGTCTGTCTATGCAGCAGCCTGGCCATGAGTGGTGACCTCCTCAAGGCTTGCTTTCTTTTTCTTTCTGTGTTAGGACATAATAATAATAATAAAAATAATAATAATAATAGCATATTGATAATTTCTTATATATAAGAACACGGCAAGTTTGTTCCATGTGCTTTACTTGTGTTAACTCATTTAATCTTCACAAGAGTCCTTGAGGTAGTTCCATTGCCACCACTTTATTGATGAAGGGGTTGAGACATAAGAAGGTCACACTCTTTCCCCAAGATCACTGAGTTAGTAAATGGCAGGCATGGGATCTGAGCATATAAGGTTTAGCTTCAGCCCAAGCCCTTGATTGCTTGCTCGCTTAACCCTAATATGGCCCGTACAGTAACATTAGCTACAATCCATGGAGCATTCCTTTTGCCAGGCACTCGTGGTTTTAAAAAAATGTAACTTAAATCCTGCAAACAAGCTGAGCAACACTTTTAAGGTTGGCATTATTATTCTCATTTTCAGAAAAGGAATTCGTGGCTCAGGAAGCTTAATCCTTTTGACATAGGTCATGTAACTAGTAGAAAACGAGTCAAACTCCATAGTCAGATAAGTCAGGATACAAAAACTATTCTCTCTCTCTTTTTTTTTTTTAATGTTTTATTTATTTATTTGACAGAGATCACAAGTAGGCAGAGAGAGAGACGGGGAAGCAGGCTCCCTGCTGAGCAGAGAGCCCTATGCAGGGCTTGATCCCAAGACTCTGGGATCATGACCTGAGCTGAAGGCAGAGGCTTTTTTTTTTAAGATTTTATTCATTTATTTGACAGACAGAGATCACAAGTAGGCAGAGAGGCTGGCAGAGAGAGAGGAGGAAGCAGGCTCCCTGCTGAGCAGAGAGCCTGATGCGGGGCTCGATCCCAGGACCCTGGGATCATGACCTGAGCTGAAGGCAGAGGCCTTAACCCACTGAGCCACCCAGGTGCCCCAAGGCAGAGGCTTTAATCCACTGAGCCACCCAGGCGCCCCAAACTATTCCCTTTTAACATCAGGAAAACTCAGATCCTAGTTTTATCACTGACCATATGACCATGAATATCATTTAATCCCCCAGCTTCAGTTCATTCAACTATAAAACAAAAGTGATTCTCAAACTTAAATTGTCTCAGGATATCCTTGTGGTATTTGTTACAAATGCAGATTTCCTAGTCAATCCTAAATAGCTTGATCAAGTAGATAATGGGGTGGGGGGGTCAAATCATCTACCTTTGAATATTCCTTTTTTTTTTTTTTTTAAGATTTTACTTATTTATTTGATAGACAGACATTACAAGTAGTCAGAGAGGCAGACAGGGAGAGAGTGGAGGAAGCAGGCTCCCCGCTGAGCAGAGAGCCTGATGCAGGGCTCAATCCCAGGACCCTGAGATCATGACCTGAGCCAAAGGCAGAGGCTTTAACCTACTGAGCCACCCAGGCACCCCTGGATATTCTGATTCAAGTGAATGTAGACCATACATCAGCAGAAGTAGCTGACCTCACCTTGAAACAGCCATTAACCAAATGTTGCCTCTGTTTTGCTCTGTTACAACTTTGAAACTCAACAATCCTCTCCACTGTGCTCTCCAGATAGCACTTGGACCACCTGGAAACTTAAAACATTTGAGGATGGGGCACCTGGGTGGCTCAGTGGGTTAAAGCCTCTGCCTTTGACTCAGGTCATGATCCCAGGGTCCTGGGATCGAGCCCCATCGGGCTCTCTGCTCGGCAGGGAGCCTGCTTCCTCCTCTCTCTCTCTGCCTGCTTCTCTGCCTCCTTGTGATCTGTCTGTCAAATAAATAAATAAAATCTTTAAAAAAAAAAAAAAAGATTGAGGATAATTGATTTAGTGGTGCCTGGGTGGCATCTGACTCTTAATTCTGGATCAGGTCATGATCTCAGGGTCCTGAGATTGAGTCCCTTTTTGGGCTCCATGCCCAGCTTGGGATTTACTCTCTCCCTCTGCTCCTCCACACACTCTTGCTGTTCTCTCTCTCTCTCTCTCTTAAAAAAGAAGAAGAAGAAGAAGAATTGATGTAGTACGTCAACTACACTCTAATTACAAAAGTCCTTAGGGGCGCCTGGGTGGCTCAGTGGGTTAAAGACTCTGCCTTCGGCTCAGGTCATGATCCCAGGGTTCTCGGATCGAGCCCCCAATCGGGGTCTCTGCTCAGTACGGAGCCTGCTTCCTCCTCTCTCTCTGCCTGACTCTCTGCCTACTTGTGATCTCTGTCTGTCAAATAAATAAATAAAAAATCTTAAAAAATTTTTTTTAAAAAGAGAGACACCAGAGAGCCTACTTTCCCTTTCTACCACATAAGGACACAGCAAGAGAGTAACCATCTACAAACCAGTAACCGACCATGCTGGCAGCTGTCTCAGCCTCCAGTCTCCAGAAGTGTGAGAAAATTAATTTCTGGGTTTTTTTTGTTTTGTTTTGTTATTGTTGTTGTTGTTTTTAAGAGTTTATTTAATTGAGAGAGGGAGAGTGTGTGTGAGAGAGCACAAGGGTGGGGTAAGGGGCAGAGGTAGAAGCAGGGACTCCCTGCCCAGCAGGGAGCCCATTACAGGACTCAGTTCCAGGATTCTGGGATCATGACCTGAGCTGAACAGGTCATGATCTGAACAGGTCTGATTTGTTAAGCAGACGCTTAACAGACTGAGCCACCTAGGTGCTCCAAATTTCTATTGTTTAAGCCAAAAAGAAAGATCTATTCAATTGTACAACCGATTGGAATCAGGGAGCCCAGTTCACCACCCATTTCCAGCATTTATTATAGTGCTTAATAGTACATACTTCATATTTGCTTAATGAATGAATAATATTCATTATAGTTTACTTTAGAACATTTCTAAGATGTAAAAATTTAAAGGAAACAATCTGATAATAAATACTAATATATGTATGTCATCTCTGTAAGCAGAGAGTTCGTATACCATACCAATGGCTTTATTTAACATACTTTCTTGATGTTACCACCTAGTCTAGATTCTATTGCATGACATCAGAATTACTGCCACAGTGAGTCTTCTTCCCTGGAGTCACTCCTTTAGAGCACAGTCTGCATGGTTTTTTTCATATTACAGCCTTTTAAAATATGATTTCATCAACACATTTGTAATGATCAAAATCCTTAAATTGCTCTCTGGTTTCTTCTATATTAGGTATAAACTTCTTTACGGACTTCTCATACATTTAATTACAAACAATTTTTTTGTCTTTATAATTCCCTAGCATATCTTGCATTTCAACCAGAATCGTCTGATCACTATTCTGGGAACACACACACAAAAAGACCTTCCTTTGATTTGGCCTTTCCCCTTTGCACTTTCACTTTGCCACATTCTTTTTGTTCTTCAAAGTTTGGCTCAGATTTCATCTTTTTGAAGACAATTTGACTGATTCTGATATTAAACTATATTTTGTTTCATGTTATTCTTTTCTGCTGACCCTAACGGCAACCTTCCACAAGACAGAATCTGTATGTACTCCAGACTGAAATTTTTCAATATGCTGGTCCTGGGTCTCATTCAACGTTTGTTAATGATTTTTAATAAAACAACTGAATGGAGTAGAGAAGAAAGCAAAGACAAAAATCAAAATGTTTTACTATATAAACCTAAGGTTTTGGTTTTTTTTTTTCTGAAACTTTTCTTTTTGTTGAATTGTGTGCGTGAATGCCTGTTCATAGTACAAATGCATTTCTAAACAGTGGATCTTAGTTCAAAAAGTTTGAAAGCTACTATTTTATAGAACCAAACAAAGCATTGATCACATTATAAAAATCCAGTAAGTGGGGGGCCTGGGTGGCTCAGTGGGTTAAAAATCCAGTAAGCGCCTGCCATTTGATTGGTTGATAGGACTGAATTAATATATACAATCAATGGTAGGAAAGTAGGTCTGGTAGTGTACAAAATAATAATATTGGTACTAAAGCAGTGTATGAAAATATGATTTATTTAATCACTTAACAATGGCAAAGGAGGATTTAGTTTACAAATATAATATGACTTACTCGGTATTACTTAAACTTCCCATTATTCTGGTTTTTAAATTTAATCTCCTCTCTAATGAAAAATCAACTTTGGATTGTGTATTTGACAAGCACCAGAAGACTAATGGGCTTGTGTTATTTTTTTTTAAGCACTGGGTAAGAAACGGATTTAAAAGTTGACCTAATATGTTTTAGTTTAATGAGTTTCAGACTTCAGAGCTTTATTTCACTTCACCATAAACACCTGAATTCTCGATCTAATACTTCTCTCCATGGGATTGTCTATAATCTAGGAAGAGGAATAAAGGTTTTGAGCTTTCGGAATTGGTATAGAAAGTGCCTAATTTCAGAACTAAGTCAGTAGTGCAGGCTGCATTACATGGAATCGGTTTGTAATGAGATCTATACCAAGGACATATTCCATTGGCTTATGCTTCAGCACTGACCTCTGAAGGAAGCAGAAAAGATGGCAAGAGGTTAAAGGCAGGTCTTCATTAACTAATATTTGATGGTATATGGTAAACTATGGAGCAGTAGCAGAGTCCATGGCAAAGTTCTCTGAAACACCACAAGTAAATGAACTATGACGGCAATATCCTGTCACATTTTTCTGTCCAGAGTGTTTTTCAGCAGTTTTTAAGTGATATTATTGACTGATCATCTTTCTGCCTAACGTCAAAGGTTTGTTTTGTTTCTATTTGTGTGTGTGTGTGTGTGTGTGTTTTAAGAGAGAGAAAAGAGGGCTTTTGGTTGGTTTTCTTTTCTTTTGCTTTGCAAAGTGAAAAAAGAAGTCAAGGCAACACTGAGCTAACGCAAGCCTTGCAAATACAGCAGACGTGCATTTTTTGAGAGCAATAATAATGTGTAAAATAATGATGCTATTAAAGTCTAGCAAGTCAGGGCAGAGAGGAGGTGAGAGCGAGCAGGAGTGGAGGGGGCATCCCCAACCAGCATGAGGGCCATAGATAACCAGGCATGACCAAACACAGGGAGGAAAAAACGTACATGAATCACAGATCATATTTCACTTGGGAATTTGAGAGTCATAAAGCCTTTGCATTTTAAAGCTGGAAGGGACTTAGTTCAACACTCTCATTTCACAGAAGAGGAAATTGAATCATGTTCTGCTAAGCTATACAGTATGTATTCCGTGTTTGTAAAAATTGCAAGCAGCTTTTCAGAACCAGCCCTACACACTAGATAAAATATATATTTGTCTCCCTCCCCCACATCCCTTTCCACTGTTTCCCTGCAAATTCTCTTTATCCTTCTTCCCCTTTTACTTGCTATTACTATTTCTTTTTATTTTATTTATTAAAACCCTAAGTGTCTTCAGATTTTCATGTGGAGCACTAGGCATGGGAAATAGGTGAACCTCGTCTCTAGGAAGTTCATGATCTGATGGGTGAGAAAGATGATACAGAAGACAGTAAAACTGCAGGAATGTAAGTTAAATAAAGGGGGATTAATGTGTGATTCTGTAATTTTCCATTAAAATGACAACTCAGCTATTCTCTAGATATATGGAGAATGTGATGATTAAGCTGAATTTTAAGGCATTAATAAGAGTTAGATTTTTGTTTATATTAGCATTATATAAGCAGAGAGGGGGAACAGGAGAGACTGTTATGTAGCTAGTGGTTTAGCTATAATACTCTGGGTAAAGTCCATCTTATTAAAGAGACTTGTTTTTCTACCATGTTTACTCCCTAGGGTGATCTTGTCTTGCCTCATGATTTTAAATACCATCTATTTTTTCACAATGGGTTTGCATACACAGGTGTTATGCAAACCACCACTAAACTTAAACCAAAAGGGGAAAGGAAAAGGCTCATATCAACATTGTTATTATTGAACACATAGATTTGGGCAAATCTACCATTACTGGTCATCTGATCTACCAAAGTGGTGGCATCGACAAAAGAACTAATAGAAAAATTTGAGAAGGAGGTTGCTGAGATGGGAAGGGGCTCCTTCAAGTGTGACTGGGTCTTGGATAAACTGAAAGCTGAACATGAATGAGGTATCACTGTGGATATTTCCCTGAGGAAATTCAAGACCAAAGAATGTTATATGACCATCATTGATCCTCCAGGACACAGAGACTATATCAAAAACATGATTATAGGCACATCTCAGGCTGACCATGCTGTCCTGACTATTGCTGCCGGTGTTGATGAATTTGAAGCAGGTACCTCCAAGAATGGGCACACCTTTGAGCATGCCCTTCTAGCTTACACACTGGGTGTGAAAACAACTAATTGCCAGTGTCAACGAAATGGATTTCACGGAATCACCCTATAGCCAGAAGAGACACAAAGAAATCGTTAAGGAAGTCAACACCTACATTAAGAAAATCAGCTACAACCCTGACACAGTAGCATCTGTGCCAATTTTTGGTTGGAATGGTGACAACGTTTTAGAGCCAAGTGTTAACATGTTTTGGTTCAAGGGATGGAAAGTCACCCATACGGATAGCAATGCCAGTGGCATGATATGCTTCAAGCTCTGGATTGCATTCTGCCACCAGCTTGTCCAACTGACAAGCCCTTGCATCTGCCTCTCCAGGACATCTACAAAATTGGTGGTATTGGTACTGTCCCTGTGGCCCAAGCGGAGACTGGTATTCTTAAATCTGGCATGGTGGTCTCCTTTGCTTCAGTCAGTGTCACAACTGAAGTAAAATCTGTTGAAATGCACCATGAAGTTTTGAGTGAGACATTTGCTGGGGACAATGTAGACTTCAGTGTCAAGAACATATGTGTCAGAGATGTTCGTCCAGGCAATATGGCTGGTGACAGCAAAAATGACCCACCAATGGAAGCAGCTGGCTTCAAAGCTCACATGATTTTCCTGAACTATCTTGGCCAAATCAGTGCTCGGTATGCACCTGTGCTGGATTGTCGCCTGGCTCATGTTGCTTGCTAGTTTGCTGAGGTGAAGAAGACTGATGATGATCGTTCTGGAAAAAAGCTGGAAGACGGCCCCAAGTTCTTAAAATCTGATGATGCTGCTACTGTTGATATGGTGTGTTGAGACCTTCTCTAATTATCCTCCTCTGGCCTGTTTTTCTGTTTGTAATATGAGACAGACAGTTGCTGGGGGTGTCATTAAAGCAATGGACAAGAAGAGAGTTGGAGGTGGCGAGGTCACCAAGTCTGCTCAGAAAGCTCAGATAGCTAAATGAATATTATTCCTAATACCCGCCCCCCCCAGTGTTAATCAGTGGTGGAAGAATGGTCTCAGAACTGTTTGTGTCAATTGGCCATTTAAGTTTAATAGTAAAAGACTGGTTAAAAGTAACAATGCATCATAAAACCTTCAGAAGAAATAGAGAATGTTTTGTGGACCATTTGTTTTGTGTGTGTATGTGTGTGGGGGGCAGTTTTAAGTTATTAGCTTCTAAAATGAGTAGTTTTTAATGGAAATGACCAAAAAAGCTGACAGAATTTTGAGACCCATTAAAATAAAACTTTATTGAGAAAAAAATAATAAAATAAGTGAATAAATAAATAAATGCCATCTACTTGCTGATGACATCCCAATCTATATTTTACCCTATACTTCAGACTTGTGTATATCCTACTACTTACTCAATATCTCTATTCAGAAGTCCAACAGAATTTTTAATATAAATTATCTAAAAATAAAATATGTGATTCCCCTTCAAACACTTAATTACTGCAAATTCCCCCACGTAATTGCTGACATAAAAATCTTGAAGTCAGCTTAACTTCCTTTTTCCTTCAACACAGGTATTCTAGCTATATCTTCTCAAAGAATCTCACTTGATTTTTATTATCACTGGTGTTACTACTATAGTCCAAGCCTTGTGGATATTTTATAGTTTCTTAATAGGTTTCTCTGTGGGCTGCCTGGGTGGCTCAGGGGGTTAAGCCTCTGCCTTCAGCTCAGGTCATGATCTCAGGGTCCTGGGATCAAGTCCCCCATCGGGCTGTCTGCTAAGCAGAAAGCCTGCTTCCTCCTCTCTCTCTCTCTCTCTCTCCACTTGTGATCTCTCTCTGTCAAGTAAATAAAAAATCTTTAAAAAAAAAAAATGGGTTTCTCTGTGTCAACTCTCCTTCTTTCCAATCTTTTCTCATTATAGCAGCCAGATGGATCCCGCTTAAAAATGGGTTTCCATGTCATTCCACGTCATTCCTTTGCTTTGAAAGCTTCTCATATCACCTAAAGTGAAAGCCGCAGTTCTTACTGCAACCACATGGCCCTCTGTGATCTGGCCATTTGTTATTTCTGAACTCTAATCACCAACTTCTCACCTCTCTCACTCACTCTCTAGTCAAGTGCAAAGATCCTGTGGCATGAGTGTGCCTGCTGTATCTGAGACAAAGTGACAGCCATATGACTAGAGGTGACTTTGCTCAGACATAGCAGGCTCACTCATGTCACAGAATCTTTGCACTTGCTAATCTCTTTACTAAGAATCTTGTGCTCCAGATATCCACAAAGCTCCCTCTCTTGCTTCCTTCAAGCCACAACTCAAATGTCACATTCTCCTGAGATTTCACTATCTTACCTAAAACATATTATACATTTGTATCTTAGTTCTGCTTTTCAGGTTTTGTCTTTGTTTTTGGTTTTGATTTTGGTTTTTTTTTTTGTTGTTGTTGATGTGTTGTTACCTGCACTAGAGTATAAGATCTACAGAGACAGTGTCCTTACCATTAATAATTGGTTCTCACAAGGTGGTATAAACCAGCTCCAACACGCCTCTCCTCGTGGATATTTGTAATATGAATGGGAAAAAACTTCTCCTGTCCAAAGGCACTTTCTCATCATTGGAAATTCCATTATTAGAAGTGCCTTAGGATAAACATAAGCTTTCCATCTCTCTCTCTAAATGCTGACCTCTTGGGAAAAGAAACACATCAAGTTAAATGAATTATTAATACATTAGCATAAGATTATTAATTGCATATTTTGCTTCCCTGTTAACTTTCTTTTAGAATCACTAAAAAGTGGGGTTTTGCAGGTGAGGAAAAGACAAGGATAAACCTGAATAATGTAACAATACCTGGGTGAAAGAGACTGAACTGCTGCAGGAATAAGGAAGGGATATAGTAATGGATAAAGAAAGTATGGTTGACAGTCTGTGTATGGCCATTTGACCTTTTGAGTCTATGACAACCAGAACAATAGGACAGCCAGGGAATGAAGTGATGGAGAAGAACTTGCTTAGTTCTCAAGGTAAAAATACCAATTTAAATATAGGCTTTCAAATCATGAAGTTTAAGCTGAATTTTCATACACTGTAATCAGATTTACCTTATAGGTTTTTGTACCAAAAATATATTAAAAATCTAAATTAAATAACATTTTTAAGCATCTAGTATCATATGTGGCCAACAGTAACCAAGTAGTACCAGCTTTCATGAATTTAGCTATTCATTAATGATTTTTATTGATACGTTTGCATTACCACCATTGGAGATTCCATACAGTTTATATTTTTAAACAAAAGTAAAATGGATGTTCCACAGTATGGCAGTTTGGTATTACATTATTGGTAAAGGAATTCCCCTTCCATAAAATTCCTAACATTGGCTTAAAATAATTAAATAATGTCTTACACAAATGTAGAAATGTGTTCTCAGAAGAGGGAGGGTGTTATATTTTTCTTGGACTCTCTGAAAATAGATGTCAGAAAAAGAGTGTGATGGATACAAATAATTTCATTTCCATTTAGTAAATACATTGCCCTTAGTCTAAAATGGCATACAAAACAGATGGACAAAGTCTACTGCAGACGACAGATACCGTTCAAGAAATGTTTAAATGGGCATGTAGATGTCTATTTCTCTTATATTCTTTTTCATTCTAGCAATTAACCATAGCAATAAAAGTGAAACTCTTACGGGGTGCATCAGTGGCTCATTTGGTTAGGCAGCTGACTCTTGGTTTCAGCTCAGGTCACTATCTGATGGGTAATGGGATCAAGGGCCATGTCAGACTCCATGCTCAGTGGGGAGTGTGCTTGAGGATTTTCTCCATCTGCCCCTCCGCCAACTTGTGTGTGACCTCATGCACTCTCTCTCTCTCTTTCTGTCTCTTTCTAAGATAAATAAATCTTTAAAAAAAAATTTTTTTAAGTGAAGCTGTTAAACATTTCTGGACTTCCACTCTGCTGTTTGGAAAAAATCCATGGGCATTGTGAATTTCACATTTTATGGCAAAGAAAAAGAAGAAATCATTAATATTTGATATAAAGAAGTCAAAAACAGCTGATAGGAAGCATAAAAGTAGAAAGACAAGTGATCAGAGAGTTTGATCCAAATGGGTAAGCAATTATTAAGGGAGTCTTGGTTGAGCAAGACATAATCAGCATTGTAGGGGGCATTAGTTGAACTAAGGAATCAGGACTGATTAAGAACAGCTGGCAGAGGGAGGGGCTGAGAACTACGTAATCACTCTATGTGAATTCAATATAATTGACTCAGATTATCTCAGTAGCCTCAACTACTTTCTTGCTCCACAAAGCAGCTATTTTCTGTTAGAAATAGAATTAACTCCTTCCATCATTAATTTCTTTGATGTCCTACAGAATTATCTTGCAGTAGCTCACAGACATCTTTGCCAGAAAATAGCCAGCTTCATTATGAAATGCTAGAACAAGAAACATTACAACTCAAAACAATTTGGAAGCAAAAGAAGACGTTTCATCTCTCCTTTTTACCCCCAAGAAAATGTCAAAAATTTTCCCCAAGAAAAATGCCAGAAATACGAGACTTCATCTTTCCTATTTGTAGTACATCTTGTTTCTAAGAACTATAAATCATTTTTTCAGTGAAAATTTCACATTCTTATCCTGTCTCCAGAGGGAATAGGTAACCTTTTTTGTTTGTTTGTTTTTGGCACTGTACTTAAGGCATCACTGAGACCTAGAAAAATCTGAATTTAACTTGTAAGGATTTTGTAGTTTAGTACCTCGACAGAGGATACATACATATATATTTACTTTCAAAAAGAGAATGAATAGTGTGAATACCCACAGGGCATTTCTAAAGGACCTATGCCAGTAAGAACATGTTAGCAAAAACAATAAATAATAATTAGAAATTAAAGAATACTTGAAAAAATTTAAACAAATCTATATTAACAAATATAGCAGAAAGGAGAGCCCACACCAAACAACTATCTTCAGCATGGAAAAATGTATTCACAATTGAATAATGATGTCAGTTATAACAAATTGTAATATAAAAATTTTAAAAGTGCTTTAGAAATAAAAGAAAATGATGACAGATTCATTTCCATTTAACATATTTATTTCAGATTTAGAGTCACCTTTTACATAAAGGATTTTGTACTTGCTTTAATCATTAGAAATATTCCAGAACAAGATAATAATAAAAAATGCTGTATGACTTGAGCAAAAACCAGATATTACTAGGTCCCCATAATGAACTAATTACTGTAGTTGAACTGTTTCGGCTGCTATAGCTCCCTAAGAAATTCATGTTCATGTCATAGGATTTATAATTTTCAACTGTGAGGACTTAGCCAAGTCTTCACATATACTCTAATTCTGTTGACTGGCTCTAGCAGCTTGTAGAGTATTTGTGGACATGGCTTTTAAACAATTTTCTTTCTTTCTTTCTTTCTTTTTTTAGATTTTATTGATTTATTAGACAGAGAAAGAGATCACAAGTAGGCAGAGAGGCAGAGAGAAAGAGGGGGAAGCAGGCTCCCCACTATGCAGAGAGCCCGATGAGGAGCTCCATCCCAGGACCCTGAAATCATGACCTGAACCGAAGGCAGAGGCTTAACCCACTGAGCCACCCAGGTGCCCCAACTCTTAACCATATTCTTGGCACATATGGAAACAAGCCTTGTTGGGTCATAGGTAAATAGTATTTCCCTGGTGACAAACTAAGGGTATTTTACAAAAATGATTCTCAAACTTGACTGAGAATACAAATGGCCTAGAGCTTTGTTAACATGTAAATTACGATCTAGGAGCCTAAGGGGAGAGCTGAGATGCTGGGTGACTCTACTGTGTCCAGGTACATAACGTTGCTACTGCTCCATTGCTCGCTCGGCAGAGCAAGGCTTTGGAACTTGGTTGCTCTTGACCTTTTCTTATCATTAAAAATGTTTAGTTAAATACATGAAATTGCACATTATGAAACCTATGTCAGAAGAAGAACTGGTACATGAACAGAGAGGAGAGAGCTGTGACCAAAAAACTTCACTTTTCTCAATTCTACTTTATACATACTTTATTGCTAGTCTTCCTTGAAGCTAGAGAACACCTTCACAAGAAGGAACCCATCACAGAAAGTGACATTAATGAAGTTAAGCATGAAACTTCCACATTACAGACTATTAGCTTAGTCTTTTGATGTCAGTCTCTGTCACCTTCTCAAAGTATCTGTGGCAAACGAGATTTGGTTCTAAACTTCAACTATCATTGCATAGTATAATGCCAATGTGGGCATTTTAGCATCAAATTTCAGGTTTATATTTACAAAACATTTTTAAAATTAAGTCGTCTCATTTAGGGTTCAGGTTGGCACGTGCATTCCTCAGGCCCACTACATGTATTCTACCTTGGGTCTCTGTAAAGTCATATTCCATTGCATTAATTTATACAGTTGTAAAAAATTCATAATATGTACAAACTGTTCTGGTAATCAATTTTGTATATTTTGCATCCTTTCCATGGTTACATATAAAATATTGGTGACTAAATGCTTCCTGCAATAATATTTCCCTGCAGTGGTATTTGCTAATGGATCAGATAATGTATTATCCCCACTGACAGGATCAACAATACCATTAAAATGGTTGCAGATACTAAAGAAAGCCAGGAAGTGTTACATACATATATATATATATATATATATATATATATACTCAGAAAAATATGGATTATGGAGTAGTGCAGAAAGCAAATTACATGAACTCACATACTGATTGTAATTGCTAGCCCTTCCAACAATTCAACCATCATCTTCATATTTAGGAAAGTACAAAAATAGTAACAGCAAACTTCCATGCAAATAAATCCTCTTTCTCTACTGTCCCCGATTTGTCTTTTACTCTGAGTTTGAAGCCCTAAGCAAAGCAGCATTCTCAGATGGGCTAAGATTTTTTTTTTTTTTTTTAACATGGAATAGAAGAGGAAGACACAATGCCAACTGTGATACAGACTATGATCACCTTAAATTAAATGACCCGGAAAACGAAAGGCACTGTCTAGAGAGGTCAAAGTAATTGTTTATAAAGACTTCATTTACCTATCACCAGGGAAAAGATAATCTCTTCAGTGGCTGGCTGGGACTGAGCACATCTCTGACCTCAGATAACAGACCTGAGGAACTCATGGTGAATGTTCCAGCTGGAAAGACAGTGGAGGTTTGTGGAAGAATATAATACATATAACAAAAACTTGCAAAAGCTGTTTTATCAGGCAGAAATGATGGAGGTAAGTTATTGATGAGGGTAAATAGCACAACAGAAAATAGTATAGTATGAATCAAGGAATTAAATCAAAAATGAAAAAAGAAACAGGTTAAAAAATGCTCCCTAAAGGGGCGCCTGGGTGGCTCAGTGGGTTGAACCCTCTGCCTTCGGCTCAGGTCATGATCCCAGGGTCCTGGGATCGAGCCCCGCATCAGGCTCTCTGCTCAGCAGGGAGCCTGCTTCCTCCTCTCTCTCTGCCTGCTTCTCTGCCTACTTGTGATCTCTGTCAGTCAACTAAATAAATAAAATCTTTAAAAAAAAATGCTCCCTAAGGTTAGCAAAAAAAGAAAGTTTTGTTTATTAAAGTGACAGCATCAGAATTTTATACACACAAGTAATATACAGCCATTATGTAACTATATGTTTATGTGCATTTTATTTTAAATGTAGGAATGATACAAACCATGTATAAGCAATTTAGAGATTAGTACCACTAAAAAAGTGCAATTCAAATAATAGAAGCATCAATATTATAATACTAGAGAATTAACCGAACTTTATATTATACTCCTGAAAACAGATTTATTTTCACTACAGGCTATGATCCATTTAGAATTTAAACAGTTTCTATATCCCTGTCGTAAAAACTGGTCAAGATGTGCCAGAGAAGCAGATACTCTAGTGGTAGAAGAAGCAACCAAAACTTAATATTTAGCATAAGCCCATCTAACTTAAACTTTTTTCAGTGAGATTAAAAAAAAATTAGCCTTACATCCAGCAAGGAGTTATACAAAGCCTAGTATTTATTTAAAATGGAAGTTCATTTTAATGTTGAATTAACAATATTTTATGCTGAGTTGAGTTGAATGTAGAGAATCTCTTTGTGCTGCATATTCCTTAATTTTAATTGCCCAATTAGCCGGGGCTGCCTTGTTCATGCTGAACAGGAGCGAGCCAGATCACTCTAGCAAGCAGCACAAAGGTTAGATCTGGCAGTTTACTCATGTGTAACTAGAAAGCAAATTACCCCACATTCTTCATAAGCAATATCATAGGAGAACCAATATCTAAGAAGGTAAAAATAATGAATATAATATGTTGATGTTAAGACTGCATTACTATTTTACTCATTATTTTGCATTATTTTCTCAAAGATCATTATAAAATAATATATTTCATCACTGTAGCCCACCTTAATTAAACAGAAGAAGCCATTTGTTTAAAGAAAGGTTTGTGAAAATTACTACCCCCTTGGAAAATAGGGCCAATCAAAAAGTATTGGACTATTTCTGGCAACATAAAGAAGATATCTTAAAGATGAATATAACTACTTTGGGCAAGATAAATAGATAACAACTCAATTTATATGATAGTGACTATTTAATTTTTCTGTTTCTATTATTTTTCATGAAATCTGTTAGTAGTGAAAATAAGAATAATTCATTAAAATGTGACTTTGTAGCAATTTTAAGTATTCATAAAGACATTTTCCTGGTAATTAAAAAAATACTTAGCAAATATTTATTATTTAAAAAGTAATGGCAAATGGTTAAATGATAGTATCAGGGGGCACCTGGGTGGCTCAGTGGGTTAAGCCTCTGCCTTTGGCTCAGGTCATGATCTCAGGGTCTTAGGATAGAGCCCTGCATGAGGCTCTTTGTTCAGCAGGGAGCCTGCTTCCCCCTTTCTCTCTGCCTGCTTATCTGCCTATGTGTGATCGCTCTTTCTGTCAAATAAATAAAATATTTTTTAAAATATATGAAAGTAATATAGAGCAGATTTGTGTCATGGTTAGAAATAAATTATAAAATAATGAATTATAATATATTATTTAATAAATCAATATCAAGGCTCTGCAAAAAAGTACATACTCCACAATGCATACAATAAAAATTATTAAAAATTAAAAATATCAGGAGCATGTTAGCAAAGATCAAAAGAAAAAAAACTAAATTAAAAAAAGCCTTAAGAGAGCCCAGGTGTTGGAATTAGCAGATAGTATCTGTTACAGGTTTATTTAATGACTCAAAAGAAAATGTGATCTTAATATTTTAACACACAGGGAATCTCAAAAAAAAAAAGGAATAAAAATAATAAAAGGAGAAAACAGAAATTTTAGAACTTAAGAATATAGAACCTGAAATGATATACTCACTACATGGGTGTACCAGCAGATTGAAGATTATAGAAGAAAGGGTTAGTGACCTCAAAGAGAATTCCATAGGAATTATCCCCTCTGAAGAATGGACAGAAAACAATTAAAATCAAGAGAACAGAAGGGCTCCTGGCTGGCTCAGTTGGTAAATCATGTGGTTCTCGATCTTGGGGCCATGAGTTCAAGCCCCACTTGGGACATAGAATTTATAAAAATGAAATAATAGTAATTACAAAAAAAAATTAGTAACTCAAGGACAAGGGGTCTAACATATATGTATTTTGGAAAGTACCAAAAGAGGAAGGAGAGATAATGTGTCAAAAAATATTTGGTGAAGTAATGATTAGAAATTTTCTAAAAGTTTTGAGAGAAACAACACTTACACAGACCCAGAAAACTCAGTGATACTAAAGCAGATAAATACAAAGCAAAGTATATTAAGTAACATCATAATTAAATTATTGAAAATAAAAAATAAAGATAAGATATTAAATATATCCAGAAAAAATTAGATAAAATATACAGAGGAAAAATTAATCAATTAAGACCAAGTTTTTGTCAGAAACAATAAATGTCAGACAAATAATATCATTTAAATGCTGAAAACCAAAAGTCCATTCAGAAATCTATATACTATATGTAAAGTATACATCAAAAAGAAAGGAAAATGAATATTTTCAGATAAACAGAAGAGAGAATTCATTGCCAGAAAACTGGACTACAAGATACTACAGATAGTCCTCAGTCTAAGGGAAATGACACCAAATGGAAATTCTGATAAAAGGAAACATGGATAAATATTAAAGACTAGATTTTTTCCTTTTATAACTTTCTTAGATGACGAAGTTTTAAAGCAAAAATATCATTGTGAAGTGGTTATCTTGTGTCTAAGAAGGTTTTGACATTTGTGGTGTGATATGTAAAACTCAAAATGGAAATTGGTATAATTCTAAATCTGTTTAGACTCTGATTGACTCATGTTGCCTGTTTTAATTCCTGGAGCAATCCCTAAAAAGTATTAAAATGCAACTTTGGTAAAACTCTGTAGCCAGGTTCTTATTATCACCATGTATTTTTATATTAACCAGTCTTCAAGGTTATACAATGTGTGTGTATTCTATTTATTTAACGATAGATAATTGACTGGTAGACAACTGATGGTGATAAAGAGATGACAGGTAGACAGATACTAACACACAGTAGAGCTGAAGTGGTCAAGGCTTGAGCTGTAGAATAACAGCCCGAGTTCAAAGCCTCCACTGCCATTTATTCTTTATGTGACCTTGGACAAGTTACCTGAACTCTCCTTTTCTGAGTTTCCTTATCTATAATAATAATAATACCTCTCTTACAGCTTTTTGAAAAATTATATAAATTAATCTATATAAATTTCTTATAACAATGCGTGGTACATGAAAAGCATTCGGTAAATATCAAGGTTTTTTTTTTTTCAGGCCACATTAAAGAATATCCTTATTTGGCATTAAATTCATGGTTTGCCGACATATCAGATAAAGGACTAGTGTCCAAAATCTATAAAGAACTTAGCAAACTCAACACCCAAAGAACAAATAATCCAATCAAGAAATGGGCAGAGGACATGAACAGACATTTCTGCAAAGAAGACATCCAGATGGCCAACAGACACATGAAAAAGTGCTCCATATCACTCAGCATCAGGGAAATACAAATCAAAACCACAATAAGATATCACCTTACACCAGTCAGAATAGCTAAAATCAACAAGTCAGGAAATGACAGATGCTGGCGAGGATGCGGAGAAAGGGGAACCCTCCTACACTGTTGGTGGGAATGCAAGCTGGTGCAACCACTCTGGAAAACAGCATGGAGGTTCCTCAAAATGTTGAAAATAGAACTGCCCTATGACCCAGCAATTGCACTACTGGGTATTTACCCTAAAGATACAAACATAGTGATCTGAAGGGGCACGTGCACCCGAATGTTTATAGCAGCAATGTCCACAATAGGCAAACTATGGAAAGAACCTAGATGTCCATCAACAGATGAGTGGATAAAGAAGATGTGGTATATATACACAATGGAATACTATGCAGCCATCAAAAGAAATGAAATCTTGCCATTTGCGAAGACGTGGATGGAACTAGAGCGTATCATGCTTAGCGAAATAAGTCAAGCGGAGAAAGACAACTATCATATGATCTCCCTGATATGAGGAAGTGGTGATGCAACTTGGGGGTTTAAGGGGTTAGGAGAAAAATAAAGGAAACAAGATGGGATAGGGAGGGAGACAAACCATAAGTGACTCTTAATCTCACAAAACAAACTGAGGGTTGCTAGGAGGAGGGGGGTTGGGAGAAGGGGGGTGGGTTTATGGACATTGTGGAGGGTATGTGCTTTGGTGAATGCTGTGAAGTGTGTAAACCTGGCAATTCACAGACCTGTACCCCTGGGGATAAAAATATATTATATGTTTATAAAAAATTAAAAATTAAAAAAAATAAATCCATGGTTTGCTCATTTGGTTTTGATTTTTTTAGAAATATCATAACATGAATATTTTTAAACATAAATTTCTGACTCCACAAACCTCAGAGTAGCTGAAGCTTTCCCACATGAGTACAGAGGCCGCAGAGAGCCTGAGCCTTCCAGGCCTGCCTCAACTCTCGCAGTTTTCATGCACTGTTGCAAAGGGACCCAGGCATGGTCCTGTCAGGATGGTTAGTAGTTATAGGTTGGTTATAGACAGGTATAGAAACGCTCTCATTAGGCGCACCTGGGTGGCTCATCAGCCAAGTGACTGCTTTGGGCTCAGGTCATGATCCCAGGATCCTGGGATGGAGTCCTGCATCCCTCTTCCTGCTCAACAGATAGTCCGCTTCTCCCTCTTCCTCTTCCACTCCCCATGCTTATGCTCTCTCTCTTTCTCAAATAAATAAATAAAGTCTTAAAAAAAAAAAAAAAAGAGAAAACTTTGGAAAAATATTCAGATGTTTTAAGAAACTATGCCATTTATCATTTTTGACAAAGATTATATTAAAGAAAATAGAGTCCCATATAAAAACCTTTGCCCCATAAGTCTACAGTGAAAATGCCTCCATTGGATTTTGCAATATTCGTAAGTTCTACATATACCTCTGAAGACTAAAACTGAAGGCAAAAAAAATAATAATAATAATAAAATAAAATAAAGAAAGAAAGGAAAATGTGGACATGTGATATAAAGAACCAAGAAAAATACACACTTTTTCTAAAGTTGAATTTAATAATGACACATCACAAGCATTAAATCACAGTAGATATTTGGTATAAATTTGTTTAATGACTGATGAAGTGAATACTATTTTTACTTCCTCAGTTTGAAAGTTAAAGTAGAAATGAGGAAGAACTAAAATTAATTAAGCTCTTTACATTCAAATGCACTGCAGCAGGACAGAAAGACAGGAGGGCATTTCTTGCACTACCAGAACCAAGTCCAAAAGGAAGTATCAGGGAAAGAAAAGCTCATGCAAAACCTATGAATATATAAATGATTTGGAAGCTTGAAGTGTAAAAGAAAATATGATAAGAAAAGGAAAGGTGGCAAATGAAAAGAAGATTGCAGAAGACGTTAAGACAAATAATAAGACATTTTTCAAGCATGGAAGGAACAAAAGGTCAGTGACAGAGAGAGTGGAGTTTCTTACAGATGGCCAGAGCAATTTACTGACTGAAAAGACAGGCATTGCTAAAACAAAAATCAAATGAGTTCATTGCCTTTCTATTCTCACAGAGGGCTTAGGGAACAGAATCAGAAATAGACATAAATCTCAGGAGAATAAGAAAAAAGAAATACCAAAGGAGTATGTGCCATGCTGAAACAAGTGCCTAAAAATAAGAGCAGTTATTTTTTTTAAAACAAGAAGTAAAAACTGCTTATATCCTTAATCTGTATCAACCACAAGGAAGAGCAAGTCATCAGGTGATGGGGTTTTCCCCTAAGATTATTATCCCTGTTTAAAGCAAGGTAGGGCACAAGAATCAGAGTCTGCCTAAAATAAATAAATAAATAAATAAATAGCCTAGACTAAATAGAAAATCCTACCTAATATGTATGTGTGTTTGTGTGTGTGTGTGTGTGTGTGTGTGCATCTCATAACACGTTCACTTTTACTAAAAGAAATTATGTTAAAATAAATGTATCTTGTTAGATAGAGTAGGACTCTAGTTCCCATTGCTCAGCCTTCTAGATAACTGACAATTTAAATGTATAACTAGTTTTTTTTTTGACATGGCAGAGCAAGGATTTATTTATTTTCAACAGTTTTATTTAATAAAATCTTACATAATACTTACAGTGTTTCAGACACATTATAGTATCAACTCTCTGAAGCCCCTTTGAGCTTATACTCATTTTATAGATGAGGAAAGGGAGCCCTTCAGAGGTTAAAGAACTTGTCAAAGTTGTCTCTCTTGGTAAGAAGCAGCACCAGGAAAAAAAAAAAAAAGAAGAAGAAGAAGCAGTGCCAGATTCTACCCTGGTAGGATGACTGCAGGGTTTATGCTTTCTTTCTTTCTTTTTTTTTTTTTTTAATTAATTAATTAATTTATTTTTTAAATTTATTTTTTATTTATTTTCAGCATAACAGTATTCATTGTTTTTGCACCACACCCAGTGCTCCATGCAATACATGCCCTCTCCAATACCCACCACCTGGTTCCCCCAACCTCCCATTCCCCACCCCTTCAAAACCCTCAGATTGTTTTTCAGAGTCCATAGTCTCTCATGGTTCACCTCCCCTTCCAATTTCCCCTGACTCCCTTATCCTCTCTAACTCCCTATGTCCTCCATGCTATTTGTTATGCTCCACAAATAAGTGAAACCATATGATAATTGACTCTCTCTGCTTGACTTATTTCACTCAGCATAATCTCTTCTAGTCCCATCCATGTTGCTACAAAAGTTGGGTATTCGTCCTTCCTGATGGAAGCATAATACTCCATAGTGTATATGGACCACATCTTCCTTATCCATTCATCCGTTGAAGGGCATCTTGGTTCTCTCCACAGTTTGGCGACTGTGGCCATTGCTAATATAAACATTGGGGTACAGATGGCCCTTCTTTTCACTACATCTGTATATTTAGGGTAAATACCCAGTAGTGCAAAATTAGCAAGACGGTAAACAACATGTGTTGGAGGGGATGTGGAGAAAGGGGAATCCTCTTCCACTGTTGGTGGGAATGCAAGTTGGTGCAGCCTCTTTGGAGAACAGTGTGGAGATTCCTCAAGAAATTAAAAATAGAGCTTCCCTGTAACTAGTTTTTGATGTTAAATCCTGAGAAGTGGCTTTATGGCACATCCAGGTGGCATGAGAGAGTGGAAGAGGATTTCACAATGCTATTTTGGAAACAAGTAGCCTAAAATAAGGAAACAATGTGAGGGGAGGTCAGCCTTGAAAGAGCTCTAGGAAGACTATAACCAAAAGATGTAGAAGAACAGACTGTCCCAGATAGAGAAGAAAGACAAACTTTTGAAAAAAAGAAAATGTATGTATGACAGGATATCAGATACTTTAGGCACTGTTGAATGCTACCTGATTTGTGCTTTGCATATGATGAATAGAGCCACGAAGAAGAGCAAAAGGATATTTCCTCCCAGAGTCTATGTATCTGTGGTGCTTTGGTCAAGCATTATTCCGCATGTTTCTATAAAAGGTTTTAGATAAAATTAACATTTAAATCAGTGGACTCAAGTGAAGAGATTGCCCTCCACCATGTGGGTGAATTTATATAATCAGTTGAAGGACTTTATGGAACAAAGATTGACTTCTGAACAATAAGGAATTCTGCCAGCAGACTGCCTTTGGACTTGACTGCTACACTTTCATGAGTCTCTAGTCTGCCAACCTACCCCATCTGATTTTGGACTTGCCAAGTCTCCACAATCACATGATCTAATATCCTTAGAACGAATCTCTAAATGATAGACAGACCAGACAGATGTTGGTTCTGATACTCTGGAGTACCTTCACCATGGCAGATGACAAGGTTAGGCAAACACTGTATATTAACGTAAAATTTAAGTCCCTTTACATAAACCTGGCTTTGTGAACAGTTATGAAAAAAAAAGTGATGAGAATTCAAAGGGAGAAACCAAAGGGATCATGCGAAAAAGAGAGAATCAAAATCCATAAGATGAGGATGTAGGAAGCATTAGCACTTTGTGCTTCAGACAATAAGCTCCAAACCAAAGCATTCATGGAGCTCAATAGTCTATGTGAGCTATGGTGCAGGGGCCTGTCCAGGTAAGATGACCCATTAAATTCTTTACCCTGGAACTCATTCTAGTTACTGCTTGGCCTGGGAATGAGATTCCCTCCAAAATCTTTCTTTTTTTTTTTTTTCCAATTTATTTATTTTCAGAAAAACATTATTCATTATTTTTTCACCACACCCAGTGCTCCATGCAAGCCGTGCCCTCTATAATACCTACCACCTGGTACCCCAACCTCCCACCCCCCCGCCACTTCAAACCCCTCAAAATCTTTCTTGAAGCACTAATGAAGATTCTAAGACAAAGTGTATCCAAGAGAGTCTATTTCAAAAAGTGATGAGAATTCATTAACCATTAGAGAGATTCAAATCAAAACTGCATTGAGATACCACCTTATACCAGTTAGAGTGGCCAAAATTAACAAGACAGTAAACAACAAATGTTGGAGAGGATGTGGAAAAAGGGGAACCCTCTTACACTGTTGGTGGGAATGCAAGTTGGTGCAGTCACTTTGGAAAACAGTGTGGAGATTCCTTAAGAAATTAAAAATAGAGCTACCTTAAGACCTGCAATTACACTCCTGCAATTACCCCAAAGATACAGATGTAGTGAAAAGAAGGGCCACCTGCACCCCAATGTTTATAGCTGCACTGGCCACAGTTGCCAAACCATGGAAAAAACCAAGATGCCCTTCAATGGATGAATGGATAAAGAAGATATGGTTCATATATACAGGGGAGTATTATGTCTCCATCAGAAAGGATAAATATCCAACATGTATCAACATGGATGAGACTGGAAGAGATTATGCTGAGTGAAATAAGTCAACCAGAAAGAGTTAATTATCACATGGCTTCACTTACTTGTGGAGCATAAGGTATAACACAGAGGACATTGGGAGATGGAATGGAGAAGTGAGTTGGGGAAATTGGAGGAAGAGACACACCATAAGATTGTGTGGGCTCTCAGAAACAAACAGGATTTTGGGGAGATGATGGAGGTGGGGTGAGCTTGATGGTGGGTATTATGGAGGGCATGTATTGCATGGAGCATATGGTGTGGTGCATAAACAATGAATCTTGGAACACTGAAAATAAAATAAAATTTTTAAAAAAGTGATGAGAATTCAAAGGGAGAAACCAAAGGGATCATGCAAAAAAGAGAGAACCAAAATCCATAAGATGAGGATGTAGGAAGCATTAGCACTTTGTGCTTCAGACAATAAGCTCCAAACCAAAGCATTCATGGAGCTCAATAGTCTATTTAGTCTTCACTTAATCCATATTAACTTTTTCCTGTAAACTTTGGAAAGATAGGTAGAGTAGAACATTGGGATCCATCTAGAACAACGATTCTGAAACAGGAGGTTGTATCATATTTGCTCTGGGAGATTTAACTTAGTAGAGACTACAAATTAGCAAGTCTTAAGTGAGATCCATACTTGCATATTAAGAAAAAATTTAAAAAGATGATTTTGCTATAGGATTTTGGTGGTAGGATTTCTTTACAGTACAGTTTCAGGAAAATATGCCTTAAGAAGAAAAAAGATTATTTAGGGAAATAACAGATTGAAATTTAAAAAAAGAAAATAGAATGGAAAATATATAAGAAACATATTAATGTCATATTAGAACTAAAAGGTAGAAGAGAATAATTCTAAGGTCTTAACCATTAAAAAGAGAAAGGAAGGAAAGGAAAGGAAGAAGCAATAAGTCATGCCCTTCAATCACAAAGTGGTGAAAAGCTAACCATTAACCATTAAATCCACAATGGATTATTATGTAAAGGACAGAAAAATTTTGAAGTATGCCATGAAATTTGGACATTTATTTATTATAGCATAAAAGTAGGAAAAATAAATAAACTAAAAAAAAAAAAAATGAGATCAGTGATGCCTGTACATGTTACAGTCTTTTTCTGTGTTTTTTAATAATGATAAAGAAAATAAAATCCTTATTTTAAAATAAAGTTGGCCAAAGGAATAAAAATTTTAATTAAAAATATTGCATTCCAAAATGTAGAAGTTATGGTCCAAGTTGTAGTCATTAAAAAATATTTACTTAAACTACACTTTAATTTTCAAATAAAAATAAAAGTGTAAATAACTTTGTCATTTAAATCTAAGGTAAAAAAAAAATAACAAAGACAGTTTAAGAACAGGAGATGAAAGAACTATAATGATAAATGTAGAGATCATAAACTATATACTTAAAATGTACCTGGAACATATCCCAGAATAATGATTTTATATTATTACAATTTATATAAAAAGGATCAAAATTATAGTTGGATAAGGAAAGCAGAAAAAGTACACAAACATGAGTGAGAAAAATATATTAAAAACTGTAAAACATTACTTGGGCAAATTTATGCTAACAAATTTTAAAATCATAATAAAATATATTACTTTATATTAAAAATGAATTTAGAAATTTATAATAGAAATACTATAAAATCAGAAACAGATTATTACTCATGAAGACATGAAAAAGCTATAACATAAAAAGAAATCAGAATATTCTGGTTCCATAAAGTTTTATATGAGGGCTCTGTTAAATTTTCATAAATATGATAATTCTTACTTTATGTAAATTAATTCAGAGAAAGCACAACCTATAAAGTTTCCAATAAATTTTGTAAGGCTACTATATGCAAAAACAAGGAAAAGAAAAACAGACTAATCTCATTCATCTGACAAATATTCTAAATAAACTATAAGCAAATCCAGCCAAAGACACAAACCACAATCATATAGAATTTACTTCAAGTGTTTAATTTTATTTCAGAAAATTACATCACTGTAATTCACCATGCTAGTGGGTCAAAGATAGAGAAACCATATGGTCAACAGAAATGCCAAAAATGCATTTGATAATCTAAAAAAAAAAAAAGTGATAATTCTTATTTAAAACTACCACCAACAAATGGGTAGAAAGCAAATTTAAGTCAGGGTAACAAATCGCATGTTACTATTTGAAAAAGGAAAAAGGGAACAGAAAACAGAAAGGGGAGAGGTGGAGAGGGAGACACTTCAGCTTAGTGGGAATGCTTCTATTCTATGAAGGCCCCTGGTAGTGTGAACCGTTTGCACTCTTGGAGTGCAAACACCCACTCCCATTGATTGGTGGTAAAACCCCTCCAATCATGATCCTTCCATTTAATAGGAGAGGATGCCAGGTTTCAAATCTATTTCCCCTACAAATATTTTCTGTTTTCCCTGAACCTCTTTCCAGTTTCTTTTAGTTGAAGATTTTACAATAAATGAACACCTGAGTATATAAATAATTGGCTACCATAAAAGAGGAAAACAAACTGTGGGAAAATATCTGTAGCACATTTGCAAAGTGTTAATATCTTTAACTTATAATAAATAACTGTATCTCATGTTTTTAAATATACAAAGTCTCACAATAGATAATTTACAAGACAATAGCTGATATACATTTGAACACCTGCTCAAGCTAAACAAGTAAAAACAATGAAAAATAATCTTTACTAAATTAAATTGGTAATGGCTTAAAAGTCATTTAATTCTTGGGGTGCCTGGGTGGCTCAGTGGGTTGGGCCTCTGCCTTTGGCTCAGATTGTGATCTCAGGGTCCTGGGATCCAAGTCCCTCATTGAGCTCTCTGCTCAGCGGGGAGCCTGCTTCCCTCACCCCCTCTTCCCCCGCTCCTTGCCTGCCTTTCTGCCTACTTGTGATCTTTGTCTGTCAAATAAATAAATAAAGAATCTTAAAAAAAAAAAAAAAAGTCATTTCATTCTCAAATTGTTAGGGAAACAGGTATTCTCAAGCACTCAAGATGGTGTGTAGATGGCATCACCTAGGTGGCTCTGTCAGTTAAGCATCTGCTCTTGATTTTGGCTCAGGTCATTTTGTCAAGGTCATGGGATCAAGCCCCAAGTTGAGTCTTGTGTTGTGCTCGGTACTCAGTGGGGTGTCTGCTTGGAATTCCCTCTCTCCCTCTTCCTCTGCCCTTTCCAGCCTTCTGAAATAAATAAATAAATCCTAAAAAAATTTAAAAATCAAAAATTAAAAATGGGGTGAAAGGGGAGCTTTTACAGCTTTTATAGAGAGTAAGCCAACATCAATCATAAAAAGAGAGAGAGATAGTAGTACATTTTCACACAGTTACTTGTTTTTAAATTTGACTTAAGAAAATATTCACAAATTGTATTCATCTCAGATATATTTATATAGGAACACCTATTTGAAATTAAGTTTCAATAATGGGCAAGTGGTTGTGGAAATATAGCATAACTCAGTTAGTGTAAAGACATTTAAAATTATGATTTGGAACATTTTAATGTCTCAGTAAAAAGCTAATGCCAAAATGTCAAATGAAAAAGGCACAATGCACAAATATATATAAAGTGTTATTATGATAGGTATTTCAGAGATATGCACTTACACACATGCATGCCTACAGAGAGAGCGATATGATTGAAATGAGGACATCTCTGGTAAAATATTAATAGTAACTTATTCTTTTTATTGTAATTTGGGATGATTTTATCTTTATATTTTATGTAGTTTTTAATTGTCTAAAATAAGCTTGTAATTTTCATTATAATCACAAAGATGATTTAAAGTTGATTTTAGTAAAGTCCATAGCTTTTGAATCAGTATTGACTCCTTTGAGATTTCACCCCAATGAAATATCTTCAAGGAAAACTAAATATATATGCAAAAACATGGTCATTAAAGTATTATTTTAAAAAATGAAAAATTGTAATTAATTTTAAGGTCTTGACCATGAGAATTGTCAGCATGTTATACTATGAACAAAGATGATTTTCTACAGCATGTAATGGTCAAAAATGGGTTATGCAGGGGCCCCTGGGTGATGCAGTTGGTTAAATAGCTGACTCTTGATCTCAGCTCAGGTCTTGATTTCAGGGTTATGAGTCCAAGCCCCAGGTTGGGCTTCATGCTGGGCATGGAGCCTACTTAAAAAAAAAAAAAAAAAAAAAAAAAAAAGATTGTGCATAAAAAACTCTTAACTACTTAGAAAAAACAGGTTTGCTGGAGGAGAGGTAGGTAGGTGCAGGGCGGCCTCGATGGGTGGTAGGGATTAAGGAGGGCACTTGTGATGAGAACTGGGTGTTGTATGTAAGTGATGAATTCTACTCCTGAAACCAATACTACACTGTATGTTAACTAACCAGAATTTAAGTAAAAACTTGAAACAAACAAACAAAAAATGGGTTGTGGATATATATAGAAGATTTGACTGTTTTTTTGAAGTCCAACAACATCATAGGAGGCATTGGATCCCAGCCATAATGACATACTTGGACAATTGTGAAAGGCAAGGTTTCCTCCACATGGTAGCATCTTTCTGGCCCAGATCACTTTCATTTTGTACTAAAATCTAGAACAAACATCACTAGGAGATGTAGAAGAAGTGAAAACCAAATCCTCACCCAAGCTGTGCAATTACAGTTAAAACAAGAACTAAAATTAATTACATATTTTCTCCCTAACTGTATGCTAATTAAAAATACTGCAACAAGTTTGAAAGCAAAAGAACAGTGTTCTAGCCTGTGGAAAGATCCAAAATAATGAAAAAGAAGCTTGTAGAAATGCTACAAACTCAATCTGGGACTGGGAGTAGGAAGGTTGACTAGAGATATCTTCCTCCTCAGGTGAACTCAGTAGATTTTCCAAATTTCATTAGTAGAGTGACACCCTTTTATGTCCCCACTCCTTATAATTTATAATAATTAATTACAAATCATTATAAAACATATAAATCCATTACTGGAGAGAAATGAAGAATAGCCATATTTTATATTCCTAAAGATGTGGGATGAATTTACAAAATCCTAGCCTCAGTTTCTTTATCCCTAGAAAGGGACAAGAACATTCCTCAGTTTTTGTTTTCTGGGAGTTAAAAGTGACATAGGACACAAAAACACAACATTGTGTCTAGCACATAGCGATTTTCACACAAAAAATTTGTGACTATTAATCTGTTACACATACCTGGTTATAATCCAAGTCAGCTTCATAGGCATGCAACATGCACAGTCACACAAAGAACCACAGTCAGAAAATTTTCCATGTGCAATTTAATGTTTCGGTGCCACAAACTTCAAATTCTTAATAATTTTTAAAGATTTATTTATTTATTTGCAAGAGAGAGGAAGAGGGAGTTCAGTGGGAAGGAGCAGAGGGAGAGGGAAAGAGAGAATCTTAAGCAGACGCCTTGCTGAGTGTGGAGCCCAAGGTGAGGCTCCAACTCAGACTCTAAGATCATGACCTGAGCCAAAATCAAGAGTGCCACCCAGGTGCCCCAATAATTTTTATAGAAAGGACTGCAAATTTTCATTTTGCATTTAGTGTTACCAGTTATGTAGCTGGTGCTGGGCAGAATAAGGAATCACTTGACTTTATCAACACAGTATGATTATTTTAACTTGTCACAGTACTGTTTTACTGAGCTACCTTTCATCTGTAATCCAGGAAGAGTGATTTAGCTCCAGTTAATGAAATGTATGGCTGCTGCTGTTCATGTAATCTCTTTAAGATAAGGAAATATGTAGTACGTATAGAGTCTTATGGAGTCAATCTATTTTCAAAAGAGTACAGTCTTCACTTAGATCAAAACGATTTGGAATCATGCTGAAGATTTATGGCATTTTTAGAAAATGACAGTTTACAATTGATTACATGGAATGATGTATGTTGAAAGCACTCAGTAATACACATGGTGCCATGCTGAAAGTACTTTAACTATTTAATTAGTTAGGACATGAGGAAGGTTTATGTGATTTTTTTATGGTAAAGCAGAACACTTGCATATTAACCATAATAGGAAGTCATGATTGTATAAGCTTCTACAAAGTCATAAAATTGGATTCTAATTAGTAATAGAATATTTATTGAATTTTGTCACTTAAAAAATGTCTACTACTGTATGTGTATTTTTAAAACACACTTGTAAAAGGCAGAATTCAGTAAAGGACAGAACTTCTTATCTGCCTTGTTTGAGTCGTAAAGGATCAGGATCAGAGTTTTGAATTGAATCTGACAAGAAATTGATAGCAAGTACAGAAGAGAGGAGTGTTTAGCTCTGTCAGAAATCCATAATAAATGATTTTTTTAGGGGTTTCTTTCTAGGTCAGCACTTTACAGACAGTTTTTCAAAGTGGTAGTTAAAATGTGCTGCTAACATGAAGATATTAAATGGTATTAATCTGAACATCTTTCAGACATATTCCAAACTCCATAGCTGTGAGTTGCTGTCTATATCACATAACTTTTTTAAATTCCTCAATGTATATAAAATATAAATAAGATGTAATGTCATTTGGACAAATAACCTGAGTGACAACAATTCTTTTGGCCATGCCCAGAAATAATCAGTTACAGAAATTAAGCAACAGCTGTTCATCAGTACTATCTTAAAAGGTGCTACTTCCTTCAAAGCAGAAGACAATGGAGGGATAAAAGCCACTGCCATGTGTTTTCCAGCATTTTTTGGCCCGTGTGCTTAGACAAGCCACAAGAATGCTAATGTACTAGTAAAGTGAGTACTCAAACCATGTGTTATGGTAGCAAACTGAACAGGCTAACAAATATGGTAAAATGAGATTGTAGAAGAGGAAAGAAGACATAGAATGTGCCCATGTTTACAGACTTACAGCCAATTTAAAATAGACCAGGTATTGTATGCAAGTGTTGCATCACTATATTGTACACCTGAAACTAATATTACACTGTATGTTAACTAACTAGAATTTAAATACAAACTTAAAAACTTTTTAAAAAATGAAGTAGGTCCTTCTGGATGAAAATTGGCAAATGGATGAGCTGATAGGCAAAGAAAACCAAGATACAGGGATTGATTCAATTTTTTTAAGTTTACCATAAGACTGCTATATTCAAACTATAGGGAAATGCAGTATGGAAGATTAGGGTACTGGCTGGGAATAAAACATGAACATGAAATATCAATATCTTGAAAGGTTGTAAAAAATAAGGTGATATTAAAACAAAAATGAATTCACACTAGTGCTTTAAAAAAGCACTATTTTGTATTTTTTCATATAGGAAAGAATACAGGTCTTGTATCATTTTAATTTTAAATTTATTCCCATTTTTCCTCCTCTCTATTTTGACAAGGGTATTGTTCTACTTATACTTCTAGTGACTGTTAATATACATAAAAGCTGATGGTTTTGCATATTTATTTTATATTCAGTCATCTACTAAATGTTTTGTATTTGAGAGATTTTTAATTGAGTTATTGAATATCTAATGTATGGAACCATTTTAACTCAGAGCAAAAACTATTTCTTATTCAATATTTACATTACCTGTTTTTCATATCTTAGGCCATTGTTTACAAGATCTGAGGTGTGAATAGTCTACTTTCAACAGTTACAGTAAACGCTATATCTGTCTTATTCCTGAATTGAAAGGTAACTTTTTAAATACTTTGTTAGAGCTACTATAATAGAGCTACTAAATACTCAATTGTCTTTCTCACTTGTTTGTTTTGGTTAAGATTTTATCATGTTTCATTAGTTTCTATGCTTTTCTGTTTTCCTTAGTTTTTAAATTATTAGTGCTTGCTAAAGTATATCCATTTTTGGTTTCTGTTGATAAATGGTATATTTTCCTCCAAGATATGTTGAATTTTTAGAGGATTCCGATTAAGAATATTGCTCATTATATGGAAAAAATAAAGGTGAATCCCTGACGTTCATTATATACAAAACGGTAATCTGGGTGAGTTAACATATTAATGTGAATGGAAATCATTTGTATTTCCATTATAAAATCATTATATTTTATATAAAATATAAAACAGTATTTTATAATTCTGGAACAAAGAAAAGCTACCTAAACAAAACTCATTTTAAAAAAAAGTTAAAAGTTAATTGATATGAAGTGATTTTTGACTTAGTGTAATGCGGTACATCACAGACAAAGTTGAACAATAAGAAGCTGTTTGCATTATTAAAGGATAATGAGGGATCTTTGCTATAGCCCTTTTGAAAATAAATTTGATACTATTTAAAGAAATAAAGTATACATGTATCTTACAATTCAGCAATTGCAAGCCTAGTTATAGCCAGGAGAAACTCTTACACAGATTACTGACTGTATCTACACAAAGTGGCTCGTTGTAGGTTTGTCTATGCCAGCTAGGAACTGGAGGCAACTTAGTTGTCTAATGCTAGGTGAATGACTATAAAAAGCACTGTGGTTTCTTAGAGAGGAATACACTGTAACAATTAAAAAAGGTGAAGAGCATGAATAGGGCTTAAAATCATTACTGAATTTTACACTTGATCTTAGCCAAAAGGCCGAGAAGCGATTATTACTGAATTTTAAAAGTATAAAATACTAAAAGGAATTTCTAGAAAAATGCAATTAAAACATACACATTTAAAACAACATCATATTTTTTCTAACATATGCATCCAAAATACTTAAGGATTTTCAGGTGTATCGATGGCAGGCAAGAGGATCTGCTTTGCTTGAGATCAGGCATGGGGAGTGGATCACGTCTACACAGTTTAGAAAAAATTTTTATAAAAAATATTCGGGTGCTATTTATTTGTGCATTGAGGGGATTTTAAAAATAATATCAATTTTATTTTTTTAAATAGACTTTTTAAAAAAATATTTTATTTATTTATTTGACAGAGAGAGAGAGAGATCACGAGTAGGCAGAGAGGCAGGCATAGAGAGAGGAGGAAGCAGGCTCCCTGCTGAGGAGAGAGCCTGATGCGGGACTCCATCCCAGGACCCTGAGATCATGACCTGAGCTGAAGGCAGAGGCTTAACCCACTGAGCCACCCAGGTGCCCCTAAAAAATAATACAATTTTATAGAAAAATTTACAGAATAGTACAAGGAACTCCCATATCTGCCATCTTCTATTATCTAGAACCCCCAATATTCAGAATTTTGCCATATTTGCTCTATTATTCATTAGTCACAATGCCTCATCAGCCTTTAGCACTTTAGGATGTATTTTCTAAGGGGAACACCTTCCCACATAACTGTAATACAACCATCAATACCAAGAAATTAACATTGATTTAATGCTACCATCTAAGTTACATATCCCACTCAAATTTTGCTGATTGGCCTTACAATGGCCATTATAGACCTAGAATCTGACCCAGGATCATTCATTGCATGTAACTGAAACAATTCTCTAGTCTTATTCAACCATGAAGAGTTTCTCAGTTGTTGTTGTTTTTTTTTTTCTTGCTTTTCATAACCTCGACATTTTGTAAGAATATAGACCAATAGTTTTTGAATGTACCTGAATTTATGTTGCTCTGTTGTTTTCCAATGAACATCTTCATGATATGCAAAGATGGCAGAGATACTGTAGAAGTGGTGCTGTGTCCTTCTCAGTATATCATATCAAGGGGCCCATTCAGGAAATGTCAACTTATATCACTTAATTTCAAGGTGTATGTGAGTCTTCTCCACTGCTAAGTGATTCTTACTTGGCATTCTATTGAGTTGAAGAACTTAATATTTACCATTTGATTTATTTGTACATAATTCTTTTATTTATTCATATCACTAAGTGTTATGGGCTAATTGCAACCTTCCAGAAGTCCTAATCCTCAGATTATGCCTGTATTTGGAGGCAGAATTTTTAGAGATGGATAAGTTAAAATAAAGTCATTATTATTGGCCTTGGTCCAATATGACTGGCTTTTGCATAAGAAGAGGAAATTTGGACACAGTCCCACAGAGGGAAGAACATACAAGACACAGGGAGAAGATGGTCATCTACAGATAAAAGAGGTAAATGTGAAACAGGGAATTCCATCATGGCCCTCAGAAAGAAACAATTGTGCCAACAGTTTACTCTCAGACTTAAGCCTCCAGAACTGTGAGAAAATGAATTTAGGTTCTTTAAGCCACCTGGTCTCTGGTACTAATATATAAAGACTCATGAATTCACTTATAATATGTCATCATTATTAAATCTTTAAATATCTCAGATTTGATCAGTTGTAGCCTCTTAAAGTCAGTTATTATGTTTTTTAGACATCTTCATTCATCGAATATTTCTTTAATTTGCAGCACAGTAAGTTTTTTTCAGGACCTTCTCATACATTTCTTGACTTGGACCTGAAAGTTCCAGTTCTCTCTAGTGAGGACGGTTGTTAAGAGACCACAATTTCAGCCCAGGAATATTGGTATATTGTTAATCCCAGGACCTCCTTGTGGATGGAACAGTGAGTGAATATATTTATACATTATCATTTTCTTCTTCTTTCTCTCTCCTTCTCTCTCTTTCTCTCACTATCTTGCCACATACAGAAAAATATGCACACATGTGTGTATGTGTACACCCACACACACACACACACACACACATATATATAGTTATTTTTATAAATGTCATTGTCTTTATGAGAATTAATGGTACTCATTTTTATTTGCAGCCTCCAAGATGATCCCCAATGATCCCACCTTGTCCTTGGGTCCTCATTCCCACTCTTTTAGATCATTTACCCTGGAGGATGCCAGTTTCCAGTTTCGCCAGAAAGCCCTATGCAGAGGCCTACTGAAATGCGCTTGGATAGGATTTCTTCATCCCGTAATGGAATATTCAGGTGAGACCTCAGTCTGGACCATCAGCTTGGCTACAACTTTACAAGATACCTTGAGCCAGAGGCACCCAGCTGAGACATAATAAGATTCCAGACCTCCAGGAAATATAAGAAATACATATTGTTTAAACCAAAAAGTGCTAGGGTGATTTTCCTGTGGAGCAATAGAAAAACACACATTACTGAAGGTAAGGTCACCAGCTACTTCTTAACTGCAAGTGTCTGATGCATTCTTATTTATTTTGAATGCTCTACAATATAATATGTAAATTGTATAAACTTGAAATTATACAAAGATAGATTGAATCTAAGCTCTGCTGTTTACTTGCAATGTTACTTTCTCTTTCTGTACCACATTTTTTAATGTGTTAAATAAGGATAGAAAAACAGTGCCTATCTCATAGATGTTTGTAACTGTTAAATGAGATAATACACGTAAGTTATTTAATAACAATGTATAGCACATAGCAATTGCATGATAAATATTTGTCATACCTGCCACTGTTACTATTTCTTGCCTCTTAAGATTGTCCTCACCTTTTGCTTCTGTGACATAACTTCTTGGTGTCCTTCCTATCTCTAATGGCTGCTTATTCTTTTTAAGATAGTCCCCAGGAAGATTTCCTCATCCCTTTTAACTTATCACTCAGAATAATCTATTTATTGACTCACCTTGGATATTTGACAGGTACTTTAAAATTAATATATTTTTTTTTACCTTCAAATCTACTTGTTTTCCCATATTCTCTCTCCTAATAAATATATTGGTTATCTACTTTATCTACTTGGCAAATCAGAGCATAAAAATGAGTTTTAATTTATCCAAGTCAGTTAATCAAGTATTCTGATTACCAATTACATTTGCAGTTCTTGAGGTTTTTTTTTTTTTTTTTTTTAAAGAAAATGATATGGGTCTTACTCTTTTGAGAAACATACTATCTGCTGAGTATAAGAGTAAACCATCAATTGAGGTGACTTTGAGTATGCCACAAAGCAAAATGGGCAGTGGGTAGCCAGAAATGGGAATATAAAAGCTGGTAGGCCCAAGTGAAAATGTCTTGGGGCTACCCTTATAATGTATTCAGTGGGAAGACATTGAAAGATTATAATTATGTGATTGCAGAGATCTGATACAGCCTGAGCTCTCCTTCAATCATAAATTAAAATTTTTGCTAAGTCTCATTAGAAGTATTTTCTCAGTATTTTTGCAATCAGCTTCTTTCTCTCCACGACCACTGTTATTTGTTTAAATTCACCTTTATCACTTATTGCTAGAATTATTGCAATCGTCCTTTAATTGGTTTTCATTTTTAAATTGACTCAATCTCCTATGGAAAAGCCTTCAATGACTTCTCAGATACTTCAAGTTAAAATTCTAACTTATAGCTTATTTCTACACAAGGAAGTCTCTTCATTATGGTCCTGCCTACTTCTAAGCAGATCCATCAACTACTTCACCCACAGCAGCAACACAAGTTTGTTAACTGCAGTGCACTTCTTTAAGTTTCTGTAGAAACCATAACTTCCATACTTTTGTGGCTACACCTAGTCTGTTAGTTTTGCTTGACATTTCCCTTTCCTACTCCATGTTTCGTGGGCTTTTGTCCTTCAAGACCAACCCCCACAGTACTCTTCCGTCTTAGTTACCTCCAGTTTTTCTCAAATGCTTCTGACTACACTGAAATAGCACACTTCCTGTAATCAGAGTTGTGCCTACCTAGTGAAATTTGGGTGTTTTTAGGAATATTAGAATTACCTGTAATTATTTACTGCTCCATAACTAATTACACAGAGGCATAGAGGCTTAAAAAAAAAAACAAACAAACAAGAGAAACAAAAATAAAAACAAAGTCCACATTTATTTATCTCATAGTTTCTGTGGGTCGTGAATTCAGAAACATGTTAGCCAAGTGATTTAAGCTCAGGATCTTAGTAGTCAAGATGTGGGTTTGGACTGAAGTTAACTGAATGCACGACTTGAGCAAGAGGATTTTCTTCCAACACAATTCACTTAATGTCTTTTTAATTATTTTTTTAATTTAAGTTCCAGTCAGTTAACATGTAGTGTAATATTAGTTTCAGGTGTAAAATATAGTGATTAAACACTTCCATGCACCCTCCTTAATCCCCATCATTTATTCCACTCAGACTCCCCACCCACCTCTTCCCTGGTAACCATCAGTTTGTTCTCTATAGTTAAGAGTCTATTTCTTGGTTTATCTCTCTTTTTATTTTTTTTCTTCTTTGCTCATTTGTTTTGTTTCTTAAATTCCGCATATGACTGGAATCATAGAGTATTTATCTTTCTGTGACTGACTCCTTTCACTTAGCATAATACTCTCTAGCTCCATTCATGTTGTTGCAAATGGCAAGATTTCATTGTTTTTGAAGGCTGGGTAATATTTCATTATATACAATGTATAATGTATCCTCTTCTTTATCCATTCATCTATTGATGGGCACGTGGGCTTCTTTCATAGTTTGGCTATTGTAAATAATACTGCTATAAACATCAGGGTGCATCCTTTTAAATTAGTATTTTTTTTTTTCTTAAGATTTTATTTGTTTATTTGACAGACAGAGATCACAAGCAGACAGAGAGGCAGGCAGAGAGAGAGAGAGGGAAGCAGGCTTCCTGCTGAGCAGAGAGCCCGACGCGGGACTCGATCCCAGGACCCTGGGATCATGACCTGAGCCGAAGGAAGCGGCCTAACCCACTGAGCCACCCAGGCGCCCTAAATTAGTATTTTTTTAATTCTTAGTGTAAATACCTAATACTGCATTTGCTGCATCATAGGCCAATTCTATTTTTAACTTCTTGAGGAACCTCCATACTATTTTCCAGAGTGGTCAAATCAGTTTGCATGCCTACAACAGTGTAAAAGGGTTCCCCTTTTCCACATCTTCTTCATCTTCTCTTCATCTTTCCCTGATGATCAATGACACTGAGCATCTTTTCATATGTCTGTTGGCCATCTGACCGTCTTCCTTGAAAAATGTCCAACTAAAAGGAAACCTATAGAATGGGAGAAGTTATTTGCAAATGACATATCTAATAAAGGGTTAGTATCCAAAATATATAAAGAACTTATAAAACAATACCTAAAAACAAATAATCCAATTAAAAATGGGCAGAAGTCACTTAATGTCTCTCTCTTTTTTAAAGATTTTATTTATTTATTTGACAGAGAGAAATCACAAGTAGATGGAGAGGCAGGCAGAGAGAGAGAGGGGGAAGCAGGCTCCCTGCTGAGCAGAGAGCCCGATGCGGGACTCGATCCCAGGACCCTGAGATCATGACCTGAGCCGAAGGCAGCGGCTTAACCCACTGAGCCACCCAGGCACCCCTCACTTAATGTCTCTTGAAAGGAGGCCTCGGTTCCAGTTATAGACAGAAGGCCAGTTCTCGTGCTGTGGCCATCTCCCTAGTGATAAATTGAACATCCTCACTACGAACCTGTTGGCTTCCCTGAGAGTAAATACTCTAAGAGTGAAACGAATATTGTGATGTTTTCTATGACCTAGACTTGGAAGTCACATTCCATTCTTTCTTAAATATCATTTTGGTTACACAGGTAATCCCTATACAATGGGAGAGACAAGTACATAGGGACATAAATAATAGGAAGTTAAGATTGTTGTGAACTATCATGAAAGGTAAAAAACTGAAAACCTTTAATATTATGGAAGATTATATTAATCATGTAACAACATCTTAGAATGCTCCAAATCATTCTATTTTAATTGTGGAAGAGAGATTCCCTGAAAATTTTTGATATCAAGAAGATTCCCATTTAAAATAATTTTAAACATTATTAAGAATTTTATGTGGGGGCGCCTGGGTGGCTCAGTGGGTTGGGCCGCTGCCTTCGGCTCGGGTCGTGATCTCAGAGTCCTGGGATCGAGTCCCGCATCGGGCTCTCTGTTCGGCAGGGAGCCTGCTTCCCTCTCTCTCTCTCTGCCTGCCTCTCTGCCTACTTGTGATTTCTCTCTGTCAAATAAATAAATAAAATCTTTAAAAAAAAGAAAAAAAAAAGAATTTTATGTGATATATGCATATATATGTTTTACAGATGTTGTATCTTTACAACTGTATTTTAACTTGTGACTAGTCAGGTATTTAAAGAAAAACTTAATCTATCATAAAGAAAAAAGTGGTAAGAGGATGACATTTTCTTTTAAGTAGCTGTGTGGCCTTGGATCATCTCCGTAGATGATCTTCACTGTGCTCCAGCTTTGTCACCACTCAGATGAGTAATATAACTAATGGTTTTTATATCTCATGAGACTATTGTGAGTGTAAGGAAGATTACTGATGATAAGCAACAGTGAAAAGTTAAATGACTATGAAAAGGTAAGATGTCTTCATTAAGTGATTTGCAAACATGCCTATAAATGGTATTTGAATATTTGTAATTACTTAGTATATATTGCATGCAAACATTAACTAATATTGTATGACACTAATTTCAGATGAATTTACCAAGGCATCTTCTTTTGCTATCAGATTAGCTTATCAAGGAGCTAGCTAGATATATAATACCACATGTAGGGATGATATTGATCTTTGGGTATCATTTATCTTTATGCAAGCTCACTGCATAAATGCAAGTAAAATGAGAATAAAACTGGAAATGTATTTAAAAATTCTCATCTGTGTGTTTACAAACCGCAGTATTTTTTTAAAGCCTTAACGTTTTAGTGGTATTAATCTATTTTAGAATGTAAAATGGCAGACAAAAGAAAGCCATAGGGTGATTCCTGGTTCTCAATAAAGCAAGTTTTTGATCCTGTAAAAGTTCAGTTTGCAAATACTCTTCTAAGAAAAAATAAAGTTACCGATTGGTAAGTTTTAGGGCATCCAAAACTGCACATCTCAGAGCATAGAGAGGTAGATTTTAGAGGGAACTCAAAGCAATAACACTAGCTATATACAAAAACTTAGTCACAATTGTAGTGTAGACCTTTATTGGAGTTGTCCTCCTCTCTGAAATCATGTATAATCTAGAAGAAAAGTTTAGCCTATAAAGTACAACTTCTATAAACTATTTTGGATTTTATTTTACAAAGTATATAATAACCTATCATTAACCTTTTCTATGGTTTATCATTGGTCCCTTAATTTCTTTTTCCTTTAATTTTGTTTAGAGCAAAAAGTAAGAAACCACTTGACTCATACCCTCAATTTGAGTCACTGTAGTTTTAAGCTCATGAAATTTTAGAAATTTTTTAGTATGGAATTTGTTCCCTCTGTTTGTAACTTTACAGAAAAGGTTAATTGAACAATGTCATCTGCTCAAATTTTCAGTGTTTTATTCAAATACTGAAGGTATCTATTAAAAAAAAGAAAAGCATAACCAGGCCTGATGTGACTGATACAGAAATTACAACACAGATAAGGAGTATTATCAACACAGAAATCTATAACATGTGTCACTGCCTTAGAAGCCCTGCTGTGGATGACAAGGAAATCGATAGTAAATGTGGAAAGAAAGTGATTTAGTTTATGCAGTGGTGAAATAATTACTAACAAGTCCCCCATCATAACTTAGAAGACAGATAATGTTGACATCAGGGAGAAGGCAGGAAAATACAATGTGAATAGGTGTCGTTGGGTGGACTTTACAAGATCGTAAAAGAAAGAGATAGTTTCAAGAAGAACAAAACATTTCCAATTTTTCTTTTTAAAAGTGAGAAAGACTTGGAATTGGAGTTTAAAAAAAAAATCCAACTACATCTCCATGCAAAACAGTGAACTGTAAAATTGAAAAGTTTACAAAATTCTGCTTAGAGTCAGGAACCAAAACAATGTTTGCCCTTTTACTCATCATTTAAACTCTTCAAAAGATTCATAGGAAATCTTTTCATTTGGACAAAATGGCTTTGGGGAAAGAGAGAAAAGCTATGGCTCTCCCATGGAAGCTTAACAGGACAAAGCACCTGTAATTATTTTGAGAGCATGAGAGTGAGAGCTTTGGGGATGGTGAAGGAGAGAATGCAGGGAAATAGAACAAATTTAAGAAGTATATCCATAAAAGAACAGAATGTAGCTGTTGGCACATGAAGCTGACTAGAAGCAAATAGATGAGAAGCCAAGTGTTTCAGGGAGTCATTCTGCCAAAAGGAGCACCAGCCTTAACTAAAAGATTGTGACTTTTTTGGAATCAAGCCATTGTCAGGTCTTCCATCTTTTAAAGGCAGAAAGCAGTTCAGTTCTCCAGGAGGATACAGTCCATAATACTCAATTCCCGTATAGTCAAGGAACATAGTAAGAAAGGAAAACCCTCTCAGAACAACGACCTGAGGACTACCCTTTCTGGGGAGCAGAATTGAGCCTAGTCAAAAAAACACTGATTCCCCAGGGTGGGATGCCCTCACCAATGTCTGCCAAGAAGGATATTGGAATTGCTATTATTATTATATGTCTCCTATTCTCCTTCCTGTGTGTCAGTGCTTATTGGGATCACCCTGAACTCTTTATCTGTTGTAAATTGAGAATGGGAGATATATAAGTTGTCTTTTTTTTTTTCATTTTTTAAAAATTTGTTTTATTAGTTTTTTTTTCCAATTTATTTATTTTCAGAAAAACAGTATTCATTATTTTTTCACCATACCCAGTGCTCCATGCAAGCCGTGCCCTCTATAATACCCACCACCTGGTACCCCAACCTCCCACCCCCCCCCGCCACTTCAAACCCCTCAGATTGTTTTTCAGAGTCCATAGTCTCTCATGGTTCACCTCCCCTTTCAATTTACCCAAAAGCACATACCCTCCCCAATGTCCATAACCCTACCCCCGTTCTCCCAACCCCCCTCCCCCCAGCAACCCACAGTTTGTTTCGTGAGATTAAGAGTCACTTATGGTTTGTCTCCCTCCCAATCCCATCTTGTTTCATGGATTAAGTTGTCTTTTTGTTTATAATTCTCAAGACCCACACAGGGAACTATTCAGAATTTCCCATTCATTATCTCTAATCAAGGAGTATTAACAGATCCTGAACATTAAGCTTGATGCTATGGCTAGCTGGAAATTTTGGATTGTCTTTCTTGAACAAAGGTGAGAAGGATTCTTGTTTGGAAATGAGAGTGAACTGAATATCTGGTAAACAAAAGAAGAACTCTTGTAGTTATTAATACTGCACACAGATACCTTGCCTTTCTGTCCTAGCCACAAAGTAGGGTTGGAATTCCAGCTGGTTAAGACTAGTCATTTACAGAGACGTGATCAATTCCCATTTACATGTACCTGGTTTCAGAATTTTAAAAAAAATGCTCATAAATAATAATGCCTTCTCTAATAAAGTCTACTTTTGTGAGTTATCTCCTTTCTCTCCTTTAAATGGTGAAATCTTCAGGGTTCTTCTGATGCTACCTGTTCTCTAAGTGACCTTTTCTAATTTTATGGCCTCGGCAATCAACTGTACTTTGGATGAATATTAAATTCTAATATAGATTCCCCTACTGAATTTTGAGCTCAAATATCCAATACCTAATAGGCATTGAAAAGCCATTATTGCTACAAATTGAATCGATTATTTCTATCACTAAAAATACGTTGTCTTCCTAAATTTATCCTTTCATTGATATGCACTGAAGGTCAAAAACCATAGAATTCTCTTAGTCTCTTTCCTCTGTATCTAATTACTCATCAGATCATGCCAGTTCTACTAATGAAGTATCTCTGGTTAATGTGTAAAGTATGAGCCTCACTTTTATTCCAGTTGAATTGTTTGGGTTAATATTACCTTTTTTTTTTTTTTAAATTTTCATTCTGACTAAATGTATTAAAGTGTTTTCTTAAGGGAAAGCCACACCTGCTTTAAACTGAACTAAAGAGATTTGTTTTCTCCGCTTCTGCGGAGTGTTACTTACTGCACTATTTCATGGCCTTGACATCCACTGAAGTTTCAAACCCAAAGAACTCAGGATATTATTTGAGAGAGAAAAGGAACATCAGCGATTATGATAAAATATAATAACTCTTTCAAAAAATATTTATTTATTTGAGAGAGAGAGAGAGAGCACTAGCAAGAGGGACAGAGGGACAGGGAGAGAGAATCTCAAACAAACCATGCTGAGCATGGGGTCCAACAGAAGGCTTGATCTCACAACCCTGAGATCACCACCTGGGTTGAAACCAAGAATACAATGCCGAACTGACTGAGCCACGCTGGCCCCTAAAGTACAATAATTCTGTAACAAAGACTTGTACTCAGTAATATTAAGGAAAGATATTTGGAATCTACCTCACTTGGGGAGATCAGGAAACCCTTTCAAGAGTATTTACTACTTTCAGGACACCTGGATGGCTTAGTGGGTTAAGCCTCTGCCTTCGACTCAGGTCATGGTCTTGGGGTCCTGGAATCGAGTCCCACGTTGGGCTCTCTGGGAGTTTGCTTCCCCCTCTCTCTCTCTGCCAGCTGCTCTGCCTACTTGTGATCTCTCTCTCTCTGATGAATAAATAAATAAAATCTTTTAAAAAAAAGAGTATTTATTACTTTCATTCATTGTATAACTATTTATGGTGTGACTCCTCTTCTGTGAACAGTCATCTTTTTTCTTTGTCAGGGAACTTTGCTGTAGACTGGAATATAACTATGGACAGGACCAAACAGTATCTCTCTTGATTCACAGAAGAAAAAGGTGGGAAATAATGGTGTAGGGTGCAATCCTGGAAAAAAAAAATTTTCTAGAAGTGTAGCAAGACTGAATTACAAAGTTCTTATTGGAAACTGTGGAACATGAATCTGGAAATGTCAATGCCGAGGTAGATTATAAAAAACCTTGTATACCTTGTGATACCTTCTCATAACAACAGAAACCAAAAGATAACCACCTTCCAAAGGTGTTGCCTCAGTTGTAACTGAATCGTCCCTGCATTTCAACCCTCAGGAGCAAACAAGTTTCTTTATTTCAGTTCAAGATAGCAGTGGCTTTCCTTTAAGATTATATTTTAATGGATTTGGTCAAAATTAGAATTTAAAAAAATGAAATTAACCCCAAAACTCAACTAGAATAAGATGGGACTCATACTTTACACAGATCAAATTGTGCCTTGGTCAGGAGTGCTAGGAACGTAGAAATAAGTAGAAAATTGGAATCAAGAGAACAGAGCAATACACATAACACTGTTTTACTGTTAGATTTTTTATAGAGAGATAATCCTTTCATAATTTTTTTATATTTTGTCAATTTTTCCAGATGCATGTGTATTCTTTTATAATCAGGAGTAATAGGGATACTAATAAATGTGTTAGCAACCCTCACGTGGACTTTCTGGTGCAACAAGATGAAAAAGAAACCATGTATTTCACTCAATATATGTTGGGACACAAACAGTCATACTAGAGAAAAATATATATGCTCATGGCCTTCAACCCTCTCTACTGAGTCATGAAATACTAACTGGAATAGTGCCATTGGTTGTTCAAATATTCAAATGTCATAAGCTATTTGTCACATTTTGCTATTTTTTGTTAAATTGTTAGACTTCTAACAACCAATGAGGAGAGAAAGCTGAAAATAAGAAAAAAAGCCAGGAAAATGTTAATATTGAATCCATATGATCTTTTAAAAATTGATAATCTAACAAAACATTTCTGTTCAAGCCACTCTTTGTTAGTAATAAATAAATTAGTAAATAAATGCCTATAACTATTTGCTAAATCTAATGAATTTATACATACACTGTAAGTAAATAACCCATGTTATTTGCCCATCATTTTCCTTGAACAGACACTAATAAGGAAAATTATAAAAGTTTAAATGTATAGACATTTTTATTCATGTTATTCATGTTGGTTGGTTGCTATAATAAAACCAAGCTACTTGGCTGATTATTTGATATTTCAGTGTTAACTATATTCCACACAAAAACCAGCAGTCGGCAGATTTTAGCAGATTTAATTATAATTGCAACAAAATGTACTTCAGTAGGTGAATGGACCAATAAATTGTGGTACATCTAGACAATGGAATATTATTCAGTGCTAAAAGTAAATGAGCTATCAAGCCATGACAAGACTTGGAGGAAAGTTAAATGCATATTACTAGGTTAAAAAAGCCAATCCAAAAATAGTTACATACTGTATGATTTCAGCAATATGACATTCTGGAAAAGGAAAAACTATGGAGACAGTGAGAAGATAAGGGTCACCAGGAGTTGGGGAGGAGGAGCACAGATAACTTTTAGGGTGATATACTCCCTATGAAAATATAATGATGGATACATGTCATTATACATTTGGCAAAACCTATAGAAAGTGCAACACTGAAAGTGAGCTGTAATTTACACTATGATGTAATTTATTATTACACTATGATGTAATTTACACTATGATGATGATGTGTCAATGTAGGTTCATCGGTTCAGCAAATGTACCCACTGTGGTGGGGGATGTTGGTAGTTGAGAGGCTATGCACGAGTGAGACAGGGAACACTGGGGATATCTTTGCAACTTCCTCTCAATTTTGCTGTGAACCTGAAATTGCTCTTAAAAATTAAGTTTTAATTAAGAAAACTTTAACTGCATTGAATGCAAGTCATTTTTCTGAAATATTTTAATATATTCTCATGTTAATAGGACAGATAAAATGCTCAATAACATCTCAAAGTCTTTAAATAAGTTTTAAATATTATTTCTTATTTTATTTTGAGGACGAATAAAATTTGGGTCACCTCTTATTGAAAATTATTTAATATTCTAGACCTAAAAAAAAAGGAAAAAAGAGAGAAAAATAAAATTTGATATATATTTTAATCATACACGTAATACTTTAATGAGTATGAGACAATAGTAAGCTTTAAGCCATAGATCTCCTTGGAGGTATTGCTTAGGTCCTGAGCGTCTAGGAGAGCAAAACAAAATTTAGCAGGGTTACAGATTTCAAATTCATCATATGTTTAAGAATTATCCCTGTTGACACTAGGCTGAGGAAACCAGGTAGAGCGAGTCTCCAAGTAATAGCCTTTATTCAGCAAGTGACAAGCAGGGAGAAAATATGTTATATATGTATCTTTGCATTTGTACACACTATGTAGTACACATCTAATTCTACCTGATATGCCCCAAGATGTAAAAGCAAGTAAATAACATACACACACACTCACACACATGCACACACACACAACCGCTCACATACAAGCACATAAAAATAAGAGGAAAAAGAACCAAAGGAAAGCATATCATGAAATCCTTCATATAATTGTTCTTTATATTCTTCGTTTTCACTGACACCCTGCTGTCTTTTCAATTTTCCAGATAACGAAATAAGGCTTTTAAATTCTTTTGTAGAGCATAAATGTTCTGTTTCTATTGCTTCCTTTTGCCTCTGTCTCAAGAGACAACCAGAGAGATGGAAATATGAGTTTTTCATCTTTGACCCTTCCAAAGAAAATCTTCACCAAAAAAAGTAAGGTGAAAAATTCTCCTTATCCAGAGTAGTATTAAATGATGGTCTCCTGTTAACTTACTGCAAAATAATATGTTAAATTTTATTTTACATATTTATTTTATACATTTGTGCATTTATCTTTTATATGTTACATGTATTTTTATTTTATTATTTTATTTTTTTAAAAGATTTTATTTATTTATTTGACAGACAGAGATCACAAGTAGGCAGAGAAGGCAGAGAGAGAGGGGGAAGCAAGCTTCCCATTGAGCAGAGAGCCTGATGCGGGGCTTGATCCCAGGACCCTGAGATCATGACCTGAGCCGAAGGCAGAGGCTTTAACCCACTGAGTCACCCAGGCGCCCCATGACATATATATTTAAAATGATACTAAGGTTGGTGGTAATTACTCATATATAGAAGATTGATTGCAAAAGGTATTATGAAACCAGTATTTCTATGAGCACACAAACACATACACACATACAGAAAAACAGCTGTTGGTTTTCTTGGAACTTCAGCTATGAGCATGGAGCCTCATTCTTTTTTTTTTTTTTTAATATATTATTTATTTATTTGAGAGAGAGTGACAGAGATAATGAGAGACAGCACGAGCCAGAAGGAGAGGGAGATGAAGAAGAGGGAGAAGCAGGTTTGCCACTGAGCAGCTAGCCTAACAGGGGGCTTCATCCCAGGACCCTGAGATCTGACTTGAGCCAAAAGTAGACACTTTAACCAAATGAGCCACCCAGGCACCCCGACACTGTCACCTTGCCTATATCTGACTGATTGAAAAGCGAACAGTTAAGATTTGCCTAATTCATTGGGATCCATGGCATCCTACTTGCTAAAGGTGAAAAAAATGCAGTACGTTCAATATTTTGTTTCTGATTTCTTTTTTACTTTTGTTTTTTAGTTTGTTGACCAGCTGACTCGGTGATTTAATCAAATAAAAATGAAACTCCCTGCTTTAACCAATAAAATTTGATAACAGGTAAGACATGCCAACAAATGTTTTTGGCTGATTTTCTCTGAGCTGGTGATACATGTTGCCATGCCACTGTGACCCAGATTTCATTGCTTCTTGCTCTTCAACTACTGCAGGACCTAACCTTCTGTGAGATCTTGCAGACTGGGATTCAGCAAAGATTTCGATTTGCTTATAAGAAAGACATTTACTAGTCACCTGTTCACGGAATTCTCCCTTTGATGAATACAAGTGCATCTTCATGGTTTCAGTTTTGTTTGTTATTATGGTGAGGAGAGGGGAACTCTTTCTTTTCTATCTATCTTGTCTGCTGAGGATTATTAAAGCTATACTGCTTTTCCTCAACATCGTTTCAGAATTCCAATAGCAACTGCTTTCTCAGATCTTACTGATGGATTCGACACTGGGCTTAGAAAAAAATCTGAGTGCTAGAAAAACCATATTGTATTTTAAATTACTCCATTTTGATAAGTCTATTTTTGTTTTTCTGCTAGCTTTCTTACCTTACCTCTTTCTCTGAGGAAAGCTTGTCTTCTAGGCGGAGACACACCAAAGTACTTCTTGTTAGCTTATCCATAAATTCTCAAGACATGAATGGATTCTTTGGACTTGCTTTGGTGGGTACAGCTGGGATTCTCTACTCCATATAGCTGAGCCGTGAGATTTCTTAAATAAAGATGATAGTCATTTTTTAAAATAAATATACGGCAATTTATCCCTCTTCACATAGGTACTCTTTCCACTGGGAAATGTAGTATTCCTTCTGAGTAGATTTACTCAGGATTCTCTCACATTTAAGTTATTTTCTCTGATAGCATTGTATACAATTTAAAGCATTATAAGTATAATCCTAGCATATAAAGAAAAGAATGACTAGACATATGTCCTTAATTAACTTAGATAAGTCACCTTATAGTTCAGTTTACATAAAGATGATATGTTGTTAATAACAAGTAGACATATAATTAAAATATGACAATATTATTGCTTGAGACATAAATTTCAATATATAAAAATCTTTCATCATATGATTAAGTTTTACTAGCAGTATGTCAATAAATGCTTAATAACTGGGTTTTAAGGCAAAGAAAAAAGCCCTGATTTATGACATTTGCCAATTTCCATGGTGTAAATACTTCCATAGTGACTCATTTAAAGCTTCTAATACGATGTCACTAACCATGCAGTTGAGACAAAATGTACAAAATCAGCTCTCTCACTACCTGGTACAAGCCATTATGAGCCTGATGCAAAACACTATTGTCTGTTTTTGTAAATCTTAGAATAAGCATTTGTAAAGTTTCTGTTTCCAGGCTAATGTAGTTTTAATTTTAAAGCAAAATTCAGTATATTTATGTACTACTGTTATATAATAGCCTTAAAATGTCAATCACTAGGAGCCTGCAGCTGTAGATAATAACAATCCTGTAACCTGGACATCAAAGATAAATATTTCTATAAGTATAATAAGCAAAAATAATGGGAAAAAAATCTCTGTGAGAACCATAATGCATATCATGATGGAAACATATGGGCAAGGAGATTCCTTAGAAATCCAAATGTTTTCCTTAACATGTTTAAGAATGGCCTAGATTAAAAATTACATCACTTAGGAAAGAATTTAATACTGAACTCAGTTCATTTTATAAGAGAAAATATTTGTGCTGTTTGCTAAAATCTTAAAACTTCATTGTTTATGAAATTCTGGCTTTGACTTTTTACAAAATATACATATTTCAATTCTATGATTCAAGTGTGATCTTTCAAATATTTCTATCAGAATATGTATAATATATGAGATAAAACAATAAACTAGAAACTTTTGTTTCATACCCCTCTCACACTTGTTTCCCTCAAAGTGTCTACTGCATGATAAGACACACTTGTGTAAGTCCTACTTGTGTAGGACTTAAGGAACCAAAGAAAGACACCTCTAAATGATGCTGATTCATGTGGCTCCATGATGGAATCATAGTTTCTCAGGTTTAGAAAAGGTTGTAAATTTAATTTATTACATATTTTCATTTTACTTTTAAATAAACTCGACAAAACTTCTCTGGGTTAAAATATCTTTGTTGACTGGTAACATATTTTATCTTTGGATAGGTCTCAATGTCATAAATGTCTCACACACAATAACTAAAATAGGCCACCATATATTGTTTTCTTTTGTTCTTAGGTTTAGCCAATAGCGCAGCATACTAGAATGTTCTTGGTCTAGATACTTCAAATACTGACAATAGCTTAATGTTTAGTCGTCCTTCACCCCCCCCAACCTCTTTCTTCAGTCATTAGTCACAAAAGACAATTTTGTATTCTTTTAATATCTTGATTACTTCTTTCTGAATGCTTTCCAATTTTTCATGTTATTTTTATTAATTTGTTTCCGGAACTGAAAATAATTTTCTAGATGTGATTCTGCCACTGGAGATTTGAAAAGGACTTATATATATTTACTACGACAATTTCTAGCAATTCTATTTCAGGAAACTAGGGGTCCCTGTGTAGCTCAGTCAGTTAAGCATCTGCCTTTGGCTCAGGTCATGATCTCAGGGTCCTGGGATCGAGCCCTACATTGGGCTTCCTGTTCAATGGAGAGCTTCCTTCTCTTTCTCCCTCTGCTGCTCCCTCTACTTGTGCTCTCTCACTCTCTCTGTCAAAAAAATAAATAAAATATCTTTTTTTAAAAAAAGGAAACTAATAGTCTAGAAAATGTATTTTAAGCCTTCATCATAAAAATACACACACACACACACACACACACACACACCCCACACACAGAGAAATGTATATTTCTGTTTTTTATGTCTAGGATAGCATGTACACCACACCCTTTTCTCTCACATTTGGGACTTTCTAACAGAATCAAACCAAAGAAATAATGGAAACTAGGTACAGAAAAGAAAAATATATAATAATAATTATAAAGAACAAGAATAGAGTGTTCTTTCCTCTAGATTTTTGCTTTTTCAATAATACTTTCTCAAATCTGAATCTTCTGAGATCCTTCCCAAAGGAGGCGAAACACATTTTAAGTGGTTACTACTATACTCAAAATTTCCTTTATGAAAGATAGTAAACAAATGGATGACTTCACTTCCTCTATCCTAGCTAGCATTTCTTTCACTTGCTGCTCATTTAGGTCTATGCAACTATTTTTGAATGGCTCTTTATAGTTTAGGAGAGATTATAAAACAGACCTACACAAAATACTGGTCATTGGTGCTACAGAATACAAATGTCATATTTCAAAAGATCAGAATATTGTTATCACCCTCTTTTCCTCTTTTTCATTCCTGCCCATGGCTCTGTTCCTGAGAGGTCAGCTACATGATCTGTGTTCAAAGGGGCAAGGTCCTGCTTCTCTCTCTTTCCAGCACTTCTCCCACAAGATTCTTCACTATTACAGCCTTGTTCTAAATATTTCTCTATTCTGTGTTCTATTTAGCCATGAATATCTAGCTTCTACATGTCCAGCTTCAACATGATTTAAGTCAGACAGAATACTGTAATATTTCCCTTACACGTGGGTGTGTGTATTAGAGAAAATGGCTGGACCCTTAATGACGTTATGTGGGAAATAATTCAAAAACCTTTGATGATAACAACTGGAAATAACCTACATTATTTTTTCTGCATGAGGTCTTTTTTGTTTAATATATGGTCAATATAAAGTGTGAGATTTCCATGAGTGAACTTAATAATAAATGACCAAAGCCAAAATTGCAGGATTTGCTAATTATTGCTATAAGATCTTAAATTTCCAGTACAAATTCCAATGGTTTTGCTTACATTACAAATCCAGGATTTCCTGATTGAAAAGTGACCTTATGTCATTGACCCATTACTTGTAACTGAAAGAAAGAGGTCATGGATTAAAACTTTATCTTCTGCACATCCTGAAAATGTTCATTTGCTCTTCCTGCCAGTTCTCAACCAAAATTACATCAAAGTATTCCTATGCAATTTATACAATAATTTTTAAAATCATACAAGAGGTGACAGCAGTATTATTCCATATACTGATGCTACTCTATATAAAGATGAAAATAAAGATGGAAAAATCAAAGTATATTTTGATACGTGTTTCTGGCACAATTTTTTTTTTTAAGTTTTAAAGTTTTTTATTCTAGAATTTTTCTTCATACTCTATTACTCTATTGTAATCCTGGTCAGTTTTCAGCACTGACCCTGGATAGATATACTTTGAAAACTGAGAAATTCAGAGAGAGGTCAAAGACTAGAATTTCAAAAAGACGTCAGATAAATGACATGCTTCTAAGTAGTGTTGAATCTCATGCTTGCATTTCTCCTGGTCCTTTATACTAGTTTTTTATTCCTTGGCTTTTGATGCAGTCTCCTTTCTTTCTTCTCTATTTGTCTCTTACCTGCTATCAGGCCATATTAATTACACGTGTATGTTTCAATCTGTTTCTTTCCCACTTTTCTGGTGTTGATATCTCTCACTGGGATCCATGTTAAGTTTCCTACTGCCTGATCTTCTGCCAGATCTTCTGCCACAGGACACTTCTCTCCTCTATAGACACATCAGTCATCTGTTCTGTTGTGAGAGGACCTAAGAAGGCCTAATCAGGAATGACTACAAAAAGGAGGAAAATATCCTGCATATTGTTGTGATACACAGTCACAATACACATTTTGCTCGTGTTTTGACTTTGTTCATTTTCAACATCTTTACGAAAACACTAGGATTGATTAAAAGCAAGAGGGAAGAAGTGAAACTGTTAGGATGAATCCTATGTGACAGAAATCTTTAACTCTGAATATTTTTGTAGGTAAAAATTCAACAACAATCATCAAAGGAATACCTAGAATTTCAGTTGAGTGTTTTAATGTACATTGATGTTTGGGGACTTTATACCATTTAATAGATATGAACCCACAACAGCCTTTAGCTAGAAAAGAAACTAAGTGTGAAAAATTATATTTGTAAACTGAAAAAAAAAAAGTATTCTTTTTTTTTTCCTTTTTTTTTCAATTTATTTATTTTCAGAAAAACAGTATTCATTATTTTTTCACCACACCCAGTGCTCCATGCAAGCTGTGCCCTCTACAATACCCACCACCTGGTACCCCAACCTCCCACCCCCCCACCACTTCAAACCCCTCAGATTGTTTTTCAGAGTCCATAGTCTCTCATGGTTCATCTCCCCTTCCAATTTACCCCAAAGCACATACCCTCCCCAATGTCCATAACCCTACCCCCCTTCTCCCAACCCCCCTCCCCCCAGCAACCCACAGTTTTTTTCGTGAGATTAAGAGTCACTTATGGTTTGTCTCCCTCCCTATCCCATCTTGTTTCATGGATTCTTCTCCTACCCACTTAAGCCCCCATGTTGCATCACCACTCCCTCATATTAGGGAGATCATATGATAGTTGTCTTTCTCCGCTTGACTTATTTCGCTAAGCATGATACGCTCTAGTTCCATCCATGTTGTCGCAAATGGCAAGATTTCGTTTCTTTTGATGGCTGCATAGTATTCCATTGTGTATATATACCACATCTTCTTGATCCATTCATCTGTTGATGGACATCTAGGTTCTTTCCATAGTTTGGCTATTGTGGACATTGCTGCTATAAACATTCGGGTGCACGTGCCCCTTTGGATCACTACATTTGTATCTTTAGGGTAAATTCCCAGTAGTGCAATTGCTGGGTCATAGGGCAGTTCTATTTTCAACATTTTGAGGAACCTCCATGCTGTTTTCCAGAGGGGTTGCACCAGCTTGCATTCCCACCAACAGTGTAGGAGGGTTCCCCTTTCTCCGCATCCTCGCCAGCATCTGTCATTTCCTGACTTGTTGATTTTAGCCATTCTGACTGGTGTGAGGTGATATCTCATTGTGGTTTTGATTTGTATTTCCCTGATGCCGAGTGATATGGAGCACTTTTTCATGTGTCTGTTGGCCATCTGGATGTCTTCTTTGCAGAAATGTCTGTTCATGTCCTCTGCCCATTTCTTGATTGGATTATTTGTTCTTTGGGTGTTGAGTTTGTTAAGTTCTTTATAGATTTTGGACACTAGTCCTTTATCTGATATGTCGTTTGCAAATATCTTCTCCCATTCTGTCAGTTGTCTTTTGGTTTTGTTAACTGTTTCCTTTGCTGTGCAAAAGCTTTTGATTTTGATGAAATCCCAAAAATTCATTTTTGCCCTTGCTTCCCTTGCCTTTGGCGATGTTCCTAGGAAGATGTTGCTGCGGCTGAGGTCGAAGAGGTTGCTGCCTGTGTTCTCCTCAAGGATTTTGATGGATTCCTTTCTCACATTGAGGTCCTTAATCCATTTTGAATCTATTTTTGTGTGTGGTGTAAGGAAATGGTCCAATTTCATTTTTCTGCAGGTGGCTGTCCAATTTTCCCAACACCATTTATTGAAGAGGCTGTCTTTTTTCCATTGGACATTCTTTCCTGCTTTGTCGAAGATTAGCCCAGAAATAGACCCTCAACTCTATGGTCAACTAATCTTTGACAAAAAAAGTATTCTTTACTTGCAGGGAAACCCTGGCATGAATGTGTACTAGAGATTACCTTCTGCTTTATATTTTTTCTAACATGATCTCTTAGCCTATTGTATAATGCAGTGATTTTTACTAAGGTAATTCAACTGTTAGAATGTGCAATCTGGGGGCTTGTTTTTCTTTCAGTGGTTTAAATAACCCTATGTAGGCAATAGAATTATCTTTACCACCATCTCCCTACTAGTTTGAAACCTTAAAAAAAAAAAAAAAAAAAAAGAATTTTGAACCATAATGGTAAAATGTGGTAAAGGAACCAAAGCAAAAAGCCAAATGAGTTCTAACGTGTGCCGAAAATATAATATCCTTCGAGCCAATGCAACTCAAGCAGACCATAATAACCTGTTGGGGTTAGTAAAGTTCATGCCAAAAACGGATGATTTCCCTAGAGCCAATCAAAATGATGGAAACATTGGTGCAAAATCACAGCTGAGCAGGTTTAGTCCTCTCTTCACTAGCTACAGATGGCGTGTAATTTAGGAATGCCCATTTGGTGAAATTTACCAGTTCCTCTAGAGATCACACATATGGGTTTGCATTTAAAAAGCAATTGCACCACGAATAGCTTTTTAAACAACAGATGTAAGTATTGACAGTAAAAGGATGTCCAAAAACCAAAGTATGTCCACATAAGAAAAAAAGAGAGCTTATGTTATACTTTATAGCACTTTAAACTTTAGTTTAGAAAAACTGTAAGTGGCCTTTTAACTTAAAAAAAGGACTAAAAATAATTATGAAATCAATTCACATAATGTTTGCCAACCCATGAATTAGATATGAGATTCTGTCTTCACACTATGTTACTTTCGGGTGCTTTTTTTTTTTTTTTTCCTACCTTCATATGTTACAATCTACTCTTAAATCCCCCCAAAATACACAAGTACCTTCAGAGGAGTTTGAAATCTATGAGTCAATCTGGGCTCTCTGCTTTTCAAACACTATTTTATTATTGTTATTGTTTATTTGTTTGTTTTATAGGAAGTTCACAATGAATCACTGAAAACCCCATCATCATTTAAAAATTGAATGGACGTGTGTAAGCATACAGAAAGAATGATATTTGCATTTGCAGATGTGTGCACTAGTTAGGAAAAGATGTTAGTTATAAGTTGTAAGGTTTCCAATTGCCTGTCCTTTATTGCTTCCTTTAAAGAAAGAAATTAATTGTGTGAAATTGCCTTGCTGGTAAAGTGATAGCAGATTGCAATGGCAGCATTGACCTAATCTAGCAGTAAAACAGGCAATCACATCCTCAGTGAACACTCATAGAAATATTTGATTTCCGGAGTGTGCAGGACCAAAGCTTCCCTGGAGAAACACTCACATAATTTCTGTTCTTGTATTCCAAGGTGGTTCTGTTGTGGATTTCTCCTGCATAGTGCAAGGCCTCTTTGTTTTTATTGAAGGATAGGCCTTTGTACCTCACAGTACAATCCCATATGGAAGAAAGCTATAATTAAAAGGTTAGGTTTGGACATCAGGCTTTTGACACTGATTGTTTCCTGATTGAATAAAATATGATGTTACTTTTTCTCTCATTCTGTGATGCCATGATGCACTGGAATACTAATAGCTATGCAAACGATGACATTAACAGGAAGATTTCATTTTTCTGCTTATGACTAGCATTGGGTGAAAAATTGTGGGAGATTGGATTGGTTTGTTTGGAGGTGCAAAGATGGGCAATTGGTACTATCCCAGGAAGCAAAGGAAAATGAAATTGATTGTACAAAGGGATGGACAGATTCAGAGTAGTACTCAAATATTTATGACACCCTCAATGGGTGTAATGAGAATGCAGAAATGGAATGCCCATCAAGTACAAATGCAAATAAGAGAACTGTTACCATCATGCCTCTTCCTCCACATTCAGCTTCATATCTGTACTGGACATTTACAAAGTAACTACTACATTGCCTAAGCTGTATTACATTTGCATATTAAATTAATTCAAGTGTTTTCTTATTTCACAGAATAGAGGATATTAGAAGTATAAATGCTTGTATCTGTTACACATATAACCATAAAGGCCCTTGATTACTGTATTCCCACAATTTGCTAACTGCTCCTGTGTAGTTAGATAAAGAGCTCTGATTTTAGAAATTTACTGTTTGAAAAAATAGAGAAACTAAATGAGGCTTTCACTTTAAATGGAAAATTATCAGTTGTTTCATTAGATATGAAATAATTTATGTGCAAATTCTTGTGTATCAGAATGTATATTAGAGTCAGTTTTGAAGGAAGAAAGACAAACTGATAACTCCAGATGTAGAGAAGATTCTAGAAGTAAAACACAGAAACCAATTGCATGAATAATCAGGGAGGAGGAATCATGGAGGGAGTAGATACTACTGAGTCATTCTATTGTGCTGCATAGGATGCAGGGGGCATTGTGGAGTATTTGAAGATCAGATTTTCCCGTCCTTCTGATTATTCTGGGCTCTATCCATTGCTCAGAGGCAGGCTGTCAAAGCTGACCCCAAAGTGAATGTATACATTTTGGGGCTTTTTGCCACTTCAAAAGTGGCACTTCAGATGTAGAAAAAGACTAGGAAATAGGCAGGACAAATATTTGCTACCAATCCCCAGCTCCCCACCCCACCGCAGACACATAATACACAAATAAGCCATTTGAAAATCATGTGAAATAGAAGCAAAATTGGAGGGGAAAGTAAAATAACACGGGTAGGTGCTGAGAAGAGATCGTGTGCCCACCCATCTGTGGAGAAGGGCAATCATGGCATAGGGGAGTAGAGTTTACAAGAAGGTGGGCATAGGGTGGCCTCATGGAATCTCTCTGCTCTTGAAGGGGAACAAGGAGAGCCCTCTCTTTCTTTGTCTGAATGTGGCCTGAACAAGCAGACTATGTCCTTTCATCTGAGATAAGGAATCCATGAGGCATTCAGACATCTACCCCCGCCACCCCCTGGTCATATATATAACCCAGAATCTAGACCACTTCTTAGGGACAAGCTGAGATGTGGAGCTGCCATTGATCAAATTTATCCTGAAATAAGTAGGGAAAATCTCAAGCTATTGAAATTATCCTAAATTAGAGACATTATTTCTTTTTCATTATCAGATAAAATGGCAAATTATAAAAATTGACTTCAGTCAGAGGAAAAAAAAAGATTTTTGCACACCTAAGTGCATGAATGGAGAATTTATACTTACTATGTAAATTAAGCAGCAAATGAGGATTTTTGAAAATAGCTGTGATTCCTAATTAAGATTTTTTTTTTTTTTTGGTAGAGATAAAATTTGTGTACCTCAGACACTCAGTGAGACAACCCACGGTGATATATAAGTAGCTACTGAAGTAAGTGAAACAAACCAGTAGTACTGTGGACATCTGGAGGAGAGAATGTTAGTGAGGATTAGAGAGGTCACTAATGGCTTCCTGGAAGTTCTGAAAAGATGGATCTAAATTGAAAGAGCATTTGAGGATGGAAGAGGGAGAGGAAAAGCAATAACAACAACAAACAAAAAAACAGAGAAACTTAACTGTAATCACCATTAGGAAAAGAGCCTCGCCTTCTTTTTTTTTTTTTTTTCAATTTATTTTCAAAAAAACAGTATTCATTATTTTTTCACCACACCCAGTGCTCCCTGCAATCCACGCGCTCTATAATACCCACCACCTGGTACCCCAACCTCCTACCACCCCGCCACTTCAAACCCCTCAGATTGTTTTTCAGAGTCCATAGTCTCCCGTGGTTCACCTCCCCTTCCAATTTACCCCAACTCCCTTCTCCTCTCTAATACCCCTTGTCCTCCATGCTATTTGTTATGCTCCACAAATAAGTGAAACCATATGATAATTGACTCTCTCTGCTTGACTCATATACACTATGGAATATTATGCCTCCATCAGAAAGGATGAATACCCAACTTTTGTAGCAGCATGGACGGGACTGGAAGAGATTATGCTGAGTGAAATAAGTCAGAGCCTCACCTTCTAGTAAACACTGTATCGTCAGTACTCAACTCACAACTCAACTGACATATGGTAGACACTCAATAGATGTTGAATTATTGACTGATGATGACTATGATCATTATCAATTCCAAATACAATGGGATTGACCCACAGTTTCCCAATGTCTGCTCCATGGACATTTTGGACCAGGTAATTATTTTTTGTGTGCAACTGTCCTCTGTATTGTAGTATAGTTAGTGTTATCTTGGGCCACTAGATTCAAGTAGCACCTTCTTTCCTCACATCATGACAATCCAAAATGTCATTGCCAAATGTCCCCTGGGAGGCAAAATTGTCCCCCATTGAGAACTACTAGATTGGCCGGACTATGCTGGCCTCTACCTATGACAGTAGATAGAATAACAGAATATATTTTAATAGATACAGGTTTACATGTTTTATTTGACTGAGTCACTGCCTTATTTTCTTAATGTGGCACCATTTCTTGAGTTCATTGTCTCTCTGAACATTGTATTAAGTGCCTTATAATAATTATGTAAGCTCTTAAATGGATATCACAATTTTATTTTGCAGAAAATGAATTGCCAGAAGTCACAACTTTAAGATTCAAACCAAAAGCTATCTGACTCAAAAGTCATATTCAACATTGTGCCAAACTATTCTTCCACTGTCCTATATGCTTATGGTATAATCAGATATTTAGATGATATATTTATACACATAAGTATACATTTTTATAGAGAGATGGAGATCACTTGCATTCATATATGTATACATAAACATACTTGCTCACCATGTCTTATGACATAGAATACACTGATTACTTTGAAGATGAGATTATCTGGAATGAGATGTGTATTTCAATTATTACCTGAGCCATATTAATCTTGCTTTATTCAATTTGAGTACAGTGTTGACTAACGCTTCAATTAGTTCCAGTTTGCTTGATTTCACACCCCATAAAAGTTAATGCTGGCTGTGTCTACACAGGCAAACTGGAGATGAAGTGATTATTGCAAAATTGTGAGTAGTAAGCACACATTCTGTTATTGAAGAAAGGTAGCCTGATAATCCTGAACTACTCAGATTTTCTTTTTACATTCAAGACATAATATTTAAAGGCAGAGAAATGTTAATTGACCTTTTACAAACTTTATTATGTGTTATACTTAACGTGGCAAAAAAAAAGGGAGGGTAAAGTGAAGAATATGTCCAACCCTACTTTACAACTAATCTTAAAGTACCACCACAACTCTAAATCTCAACTTCAAGTGCAAAATACAGTGGCTGTAAGGAATACAAGTTTTTGGAAGTCTCCCCGAACTGTAAAATCCTGTTTTCTAAAATCTGCATTATGCAAGATGGCTACCGCCTCCTCTCCTTCCTTTCAAGACTGCCCCCGAGGTCTTCAGGCCTCCAAGGTCAGACAGATTTAGTCTTCTGATGAAGAGTGACAACAATCCCCTTTTTTGTGTACATGACACTATGGTCCATCACATTAGACAGTAACAAAATGGCACTGGGCTTTGCAGCTCTTCAACTGGAGCTCAGAGGGCTGAGTTATGCTGCCCTTGGGTTCTTCTCCATAATTCTCTGGTTTTGTCCCTTCAAGCAGAGAATCTGATCAGAATCTGTTCCAGACCCAAAACCCAAACCAGCCATCCTATTTATCATTTCTCCTTATATTGGCCTCTTAGTTGAAACTGGTTATCATAAAGCAAATCCTACATTGCCTCTCTTTCCATAAACAGAGTAATGTAGAGTCTGGCCTCCTCAGTATCACTGGTTAGATTCAACTTGTGGTTTTGCCCTTACTATTCATACATCCTTGAGCAAGTTATAGAATATCTAAACTTCCATTTTAATCATTGATACAGTTAAGGTAATAATAATACACAACTACATAGGAACATTGCAAGGAATAATTAACTGAAAATGATAAAGGACTTTTAACAGTGCCCAGTACATAGTAGACCTTTACTTAGCATTTGCCATTTTATGTCATAACACTAGAGAAATAGAAGGTTTAGGAAAGAGATGATGGACAGCTGGAGGGTTATGAGAACAAATGTTTCTTATTATATTATTAGGCTTTAAGTATATACACCATCATGTCTGCTCTTTCTATTCAAACAAATATGTTTGTGCAAAATCATTTTATCAAACATTAAATGCTATAAAAGTTTATTCAAAAATACCAGTTATTGGGGCTCCTGGGTGGCTCAGGGGGTTAAAGCCTCTGCCTTCAGTTCAGGTCATGATCCCTGGGTCCTGGGTCCTGGGTCCTGGGATCGAGCCCCACATTGGGCTCTCTGCTCAGCAGGGAGCCTGCTTCCTCCCCTCTCTCTCTCCCTGCTTCTCTGCCTACTTGTGATCTCTGTCTGTCAAATAAATAAATAAAATTAAAAAAAAAAATACCAGTTATTGTCAAGACCCTGGAAAGCACTAACACTTTCTGTAATATACATTTTTAAGTCACCACGTTAGTGGCATAAATAAACTTCCTTTATATTGTTCCACATTCTTCAAAAGATTTGTTGTTGTTGTTGTTGTTTTAGGTAAAATGAATAATATAGGTATTTTGTTAAATAATTACTTGTTTTTATGTACCAGGTTGTCTTACTCAGTGCACTGTTTCTCTAAAATCCATTTATGATGCAGAAATGACAGCCCTTTTTGACTTGGTGTGAAGTTCTTAAGGTTACTGGTTACTATAAAAGAAAAGGGGAAATAAACATTTTTTTATTCATGAAATAAGTACTAGGGGAGCTCTCATAGTGCATAGGAATTCATGCACTAAACTGGTAATTCTGTCATGGCTTGCTTATTGTTTGACCTCTCATTTCTCATCTCCGTTTTCTCACTGTCCTTTTGGCTCCCACTTCAAATCTTACATTTTTTGAAACAAAAAATTTCAAAGAATAATGTATTATACACCATATCCTTAGATTTAGTAATAAGCATTTGACATTATTTCCTTAATATCTACCTACCATCTAGCATCTATCTTGAATTTTTTAAAAATAAATTGCAGACATCTTAACATTTAATTCTAAATATAAATTAAATCCCAAACATAATCACACTGCATTTGATTATTTTGTCTCTTTGGCTTCTCTTTGACAGAAAGTCTCACTAAATTTCTTTAAGCAGGATATTGAATTTTAAAGAAATCAAGCTAGTTACCTTTAAATATTCCACATGCTGAATTTATCTGATTTTTCTTATGGCTTCATTAAATCTGTTTCTCTGTCCCTGCCATTTTTTGTAAAGTGAATGTTAGTCTTGAGATCCTATTTAAATCCAAATAAAACACTGGGATAAGACTATATCATGCAATTTCTGGACAGTTTATATATTTTTTTAATTGGGAGGCCCATGACTTCATGCTGTCTCACTAAGTAATGCCAAGTTTGATCACTCAGTTAATGTTGTGACCACAAGACCTCTATTGAAAAGATACTTTCCCCCTTTGCAAGTAGCAACTAATCTGTGAGATGGCATTTTCATCAAAGAAATATCTTTTAATGATTCTTGCTTGAATAAATCATTTCATTGCAGATTTTAAAATTATTTTAAACAATTTTATCATTTCTTTTGTATCTGTTTGTATTCTTCTGTAGATAAATGCCTCCCTGATACCTTGAGGATAAACTAAAGTTACTCATAAATAATTAAAAATTACTGGTCTGGGTATGCTTAATTCTTTTAACATAATTACTATTTTCAAAGTTGGTTTGACAGGAACACCTCCAATGGTAACTATTTTTTTTCTCTTATTTCTTTAGTTTTTTGCATATCACCATGGTCTCATGGACTTTGTTTATTCAATATATGACACTAATAACTGGAATCCATGATTTGTTTGGAAAGGCAAACTGTCCTCAAAGTAGCCAACAGGAACCACATTAGGTGGGACTAAATCCTTCATCAAGAAGCCCTGATTCCTGGGCGCCTGGGTGGCTCAGTGGGTTAAGCTGCTGTCTTCAGCTCAGGTCATGATCTCGGGGTCCTGGGATCGAATGCTGCATGAGGCTCTCTGCTCAGCTGGGAGCCTGCTTCCCCCTCTCTCTCTCTGCCTGCCTCTCTGCCTACTTGTGATCTCTCTCTGTCAAATAAATAAATAAAATCTTAAAAAAAAAAAAAAAAAAGAAATCTGATTCCTTCAGTTAGGAGTGGTGTTTTGAAACCAAGATCAAAGATCTAGAGATCTCAGTGCACCCAGTATAGTATCATTGCTTCTAGATTCTTACAATTCTCAGAGTTAAGAAACATACCTTTTTTTCCATTTGGCCTACAGAATTAATGGCTTACATGTGAAAAAAATAAAAGTATTGGTATTGAATTACATTTAATATTAACTTGGTAAAGTGAACATTTTTATGAAGCTGAGTTGTCCCATGAAAGAGCTTAGTATGTCCATTGGGAAATATTACAAGTAGTACAATTATTTTTCCCTCCTAGACTTTTCCTACATTTCTAAAGTATTCTATTCTTTTTTTTTTTTTTTTAGGTTTAATTTATTTATTTGAGAGAGAGAGAGCACAAGCAGGGAAAGCGGCAGAGGGAGAGGGAGAAGGATAAGCAGACTCCCCACTGAGTGCAAAGCCTGCCATGCTGAGGGTGCTCCATGGATCTCAGGACCTTAAGATCCTGAACAGAGATGGTCAGATGCTTAACTGACTGAGCCAACCAGGTACGTATTCTAGCCTTTTTTTTTTTTTTCCACATTTACAAATGAGCTCTTCCACTATGTCTCCTAATTTTCATTTATTTTATATTATGCATATTTACTAAATAATTTTACTTTGTATATTAATTTTGTTATTGTTTTTGAGGTTTTTCTCTTCTCTTTTAGCTTCTCTAGGTATTATGCCCTCTGCAAACACAATTAACATCCATTTCTCTTTCAATTCTTGTATGTCTAAATTATTATTTTTCTGATTCTATTTGATTTTACATCAAACAGAATTTTAAATAGGAATGGACATACTGGGACTTTGTTTGTTCTTGACTTTAGGAGCAAAGTTTCGTGGCTCAACGTTTTGTAATATTAAGGATTATCCATCATATCAGCATTGACATTTTAAAAATTAGAAATGCATACTGAATTTTATTGAAAATATATTTTCAGTTTTTAAGGAGATGATACTATTTCTTCTCTCATATCTGTTATGATAGTAGATTATGTTAAATAATCTTCTAATATTGAACCATCTTTGCAATCCTTGAATAAAAAACACTTAAACATGACATTACTTTTTATTTTATTAATTTCTAAAACTTTCTTTGTAAGTTTTTTATATGTATATTTATGAGTAAGATAAATATACAGATATAATATGTATATTATATATATACTGTATATTATATCTGTTATATCTGTATAAATTAATATTATATCTGTTTTATCTGTATATTATATTATATACTATATATACTGTATAAATACACTGTATATTATGTCTGTTATATCTGTATATATTAATATTATATCTGTATATATATCTGTTTTATTATATAAATATAAATAAATTATTCAGCCTTTTGGGGGCTGGGAAATTTAGGTATCAGTTTAAATTAGACACTTTCTCAATGTTTCAGGAAAGATTAAATAGTATTCCGAAGTGTAAAGTTTTTATAATTAAATAGCAATGAGAAATTTGAAGTTTTGTTCCACCTAAATCAGCTGCTTTTGCGGGAAGAGGGGGTAGCACTTTGATAACAGTCTCTACTTCATTACTACAAATTGGTGTGTTTAAATTGGTATCTGTCTCTGCTGGGCTAACTTTAATAATTCAAGGAGGAATTCAAAAGGAACATGTTGAAAACTCTTTCTACCCTTGACTCAATCCTATCTGTCCTTATCTTCCCCTGCAGAAAATACCACAATATACTCAGTTATTGAACTGAAAACCTGAAAATTATCTTTGAATCTTTTTATTTTCTTTGTCTCGTGGTTTTCTCTTCCTTTCATCCACTCTGTCAATCAGTTGTATGTTCAAAACAGATTCCGGATCTGTCTAGTCTCTCAGTCTATCCCACACTCCTCTAACCTGGGCCATGATCGTTCTCCTGTGGATCCCCAGTAGCCTAACAGAGTAATGCCCCTGTTTATATTCTCAGTGCCAAACAAATCATTCATCTAATAGCCAAATGACCTTTATATATATATATATTTTTTTAAGATTTATTTATTTGAGACACAGAGAGAGTGAAGGAGGGAGGGAAAGAGAGTCTCAAGCAAAATCTGAGCTGTGCGCAGAACCCAAAGCGAGGCTCGATCTCAAGACAGTGAGGTCCCAACTTGAGCCTAAACCAAGAATTGGTGGCTTAGCCAGTTGTGCCACCCTGGCACCCCTATCTTTCTATAATATAAATTAAATTAAAGTCAAATCATTTTTAAGGTTTGACCCCTGGTTACTTACTATTTTGCTTCTTCAATGATACGTTTTATAAGTTGCCTCCTTGCTCACTAATTTCTAATTCATTGACATATTTTGTTTTTTTCTAAATTTGCCAACTTGTTCTCACTTTGAAAGAAACATTCTTGTCGCAGATTATCTTTCAGGGTTTGTTATTTTTTTTTTTTTCCTCTTCCTTCTAATGATAGCTCAAATAAATACTGCCTTCTCTGAGATGCTGACTTAATCAGCTATCTAATTTCCATACCCCAGGTTATTCTCCATTACATTACTCATTTTATTATCTTCATGGCCTATATCACTATTGGAAAGTATGTACACTGTTTACTTGATTATTATCTGGGCATATTAAAATCTAAGCTCCATGAAGAAGGGATTTGCTTGTGTTGTTCACAATTTTATCCCCAAGACCTAGAGAAGTATCTGACAATTAGTAGGCCTAATGTAAACAGTGATTGAATAAATGCATGACCCTCTGAATGAAGAAATCCATACAACTATACAAAGACTTGAAAAACTGAAACGAGGAAGGGTCAAAACAGGGGCCTATAAAAAAACAAAAGTAGAGCATGGCAATTCCTGAGAATTTCTGCCTAAAAAGTTATAACTATAGGCAAGCAAACACTGAGACTAGAGATTTATGAATTATATCATATTTCTCTCTATGAGTAGTCTTTTTTAGTTTAAAAATTAAGAAAAATAATATTACTATATAATGAGTTCTAAATATACTTGTTCTGCTTGTTTGCTTCTAGCTCAAGTGATTGTGACCTGGTGAAATACATTCAGAGAGTTATTCAGGTTGTTCAATATACATAAATAATACAAGCTCAATATTTTTAAACTAATTCTGTACAAGAGAAATGAAATTTTAAATGTGTAGGGCAGAGACAGAACAAGGCAACATCTCAAATTCTCAAATTCAAATTCACAAATAAGAGCCAAGGGCGCCTAGCCCAAAATGGCAGGGGTTATAATTTTGATAGCATACAAATATTTGGTAGAAAACCTCACTCAGTGTAACACAATGCACTAGTTTGGTATAAATATTTTTTTTTCCCCTAAAATGTTCCCTTAGGGACGACCAGATCTGTTGTTCAAACACTGCCACCCACATCCGTATGTGCCATCTTCCCTGCCAATGTTTTTTAGTTAGTTTTTGCTTTGTTTTGTTGTTTCACTTTTGGCCACCATGTAGACCTTAAACAACCAATATGTGTACACACACACATATATATTATGAAATATATATGACACAGATGATATAACTTCAGAAAAACATGGTTTCAATCAAAGTATATTAGGGAATGCTTGTCATAATCAGAACATTTGAATTCTTCACTAGTCACAAAGTTTCTTAACAAAGTGAAGGGAGACCTAGAATCTAGATAATTAATACAAAGAACACATTTGGAAACGTACCAAATTATCACTTCCTTTTGAAGGAAATCACTTGTTTTCCTTGGGAAAATATATATCTGTCTCCTTGGAGTAACTTTTTCACTCTGGTTTTAGCACGTTGTTTTGGCAGTTTATTAAAACTCCAAGTGGGAGTCATACAGATTCGTCTAAATATCTTATTTTGCATTAACACTAGATTTCTGTTAAAACATAACAGATCATTACATTCATTCATCATCATTTGACTGTGAGGCTGCTGTAAGCCAAAAATAGTCAACACTTGTGGAATATATAGTAATTGAGAGCAACAGTAAATTACATTTTAAGGGCTCATCAAGGTGAGAATGAGACACTTCAATGCCATTTCTTGCTTCCTTGTTAGGAACTTTGCCAAAATGGAGAAATTTAAAGATTTGTTAAACGGTGCTTTATCTCATTGACCTTTCTTCATTTGGAAGATTATCACTTCACCTAAACTTGTTGCCATGTTATGGAGTTTCCCTGGATGGCAATGATTAGCTTTCATAACTGAGTTGTAAATAAGGACATAAACTCTACTTATATTCATGAAATCAAATACAACTACTAATGGTGGAGCACGTATATCATTACGTTTCCATGGCATACCCTATTGTCATCTCAAATTTAAAGCTTATATTCTAAAGTGAAAAAATAATGAGGAGTGGGATAAGGAGAACAAAAAGAATTTGGACTAGAAAGATCTTAGAATAATAAATAATCCACATAAAAAATCTTTCTGTTGTAGTTTTCCTTAATCGGGGCCCAGATGTTCTCTGATATATAAACATATCCTTGAGTATCAGAATATTTTCTACTAGAGCTTTCAAAGTATAGGTTTTCATTTTTTAAATCATAGAAAGTTTTAGTTATTAAATTAAGACGTATATAACACTATACGGCAGTAGGCTAAAAAGAAAAGAATAGAGACAATTAATATGTAAATAAAGCATTCATTAAAAAAAGACATCAGGGTATGTGTACTAATGAATGTTTTACAATAGGTCTAAAAGAGGAAAGTGGTAGATTTGTGTCATTATAAGATGCACACTAGTTTAGCAATGCCTAACTGAAAACCACCTGTAATCAGTCCCTAAACAGAACATTGTGCCATACTCGTGTTCATGTTTCAAATAGCAATTTAGTTTCAACAAAACAGTCATTTACCATCTTAAATTAATTGTGGGTAATTTGAATTTTATTAGAGTTGTATCCCTGTTTGTAAATGATTTGTAGATTTCTTATTTTTTTCAGTCAAGAACTATCAGTGTATGAAAGTCATATTTAGTTTTGCATTTGTTCTTATACACAATTAACTAGCATAATAATACAAAAAGATTTATTAATAACTGAAGACTTTCAGATATGTTCTACTTTAAGGAAGTAGAGATGTTCCAAGGAAGTATTGAAAAATCTTCCTCTACTTGCCAAGAAGTCATTTAATGGGCCGATATGTTTTGGCAGCTATCAGTCATCGTAGCATAGTTTCCTACTAATATAATTTTGTAAACAAGTCATGATCTCTCACATCATGGTTTTGTATGTACTGCTTCCTTTTTCTAGAATTCCCTTCTTTCCACCAATTTCTCTATCCCTCCATTCACTTACAGACTTTTACTTAAACTTACAGACATTTGCTTAAACTTTGAAACAGCTAGGCAGTTACTTTCTGTGGTAACTCTTTCAATGAAGATGTTTGGGAAGATCAACTCATACATGCCTTGGACACAAAATTAATTCATGTAATATTTCCCAATGTGTTCTTCAACTGGCCGAAACCAAAACTACTATTAAACAAATTGTCCTAAGGACTGATAATATGGTACAGCACTTGCATTAGATAGGGTTCTCTAGAGAAACAGGACCAATAAGATATAGATAGACAGGTGATAGATACATGATAGAAAGATATTACATGGAATTGACACATGAAATTAAACATCGCACTCCTTCGTATGTCATTCAAAATAAAAATATTATGAACGCAAAACACATTGGTGAGAAACATATTTGTGAGAAGATCCAATAATTATCTTCTTGTCCTCATAATCAATTTGATCCTTTATTTTTTTTTAAGACTTTATTAATTTGAGAGAGAGAGAAAGAGCACGAGTAAGGGGTCGGAAGGAGAGGGAGAAGCAGTCTCCTCACTGAGCAGGAAGCTGGGCTCAGGGCTCCTGAGCCTGGGGTCATGACCCCAGAGACCTGGGGTCATGACCCAAGCCAAAGGCAGATGCTTAACCATTTGAACCACCCAGGTGCCTCTAATTTGATCCTTTAACAAACATCAAAATTAAAAACATAAAAACCACTTTAAAACCTTTTCTTTTTTTTTCTAGACCCTCATTTTACTGTGTTCTTAGCATACATATAATCTAATTAATGGGAGGTCCAGCACTAAATGTATGTTCACACCTTCAACTGATCTCCCAAAGTTAGATTTCATAAGTTCTCAAGTGCTGAATATTAAGTTGTGAAGTGTATGTCAGATTTAGTCATAATTTCTTGAGATCTCTGAAATGAAACAGTAATGACCACTGAACAGTCATAGTTTCCTAAGAACAGCCTAAGCCAAGAAACTGAAATGAGATAAAGGAAAACAACAAAAATCTAACGTACAATGAGATCTAGTATATGGGCTTTCCGATAAATGACTCATGTTGTCAGAGGATTCAGTAGAGTCTATCAGTGTATATTTAAAAGTACAGTAACATGTAGGGTCTGTTTTTGTTTGGTAAGGTGTGGGAGCTCTGATTTTACTTTGTGACATAACCCTCTCTTCCACTCCCCCGATGTTCAGTAGTGTTTTTCTGTTGGCAGGGATGAGAGCATTGTATGAATTAAAGGGGAATATTTCCAGGAATATTCATTTCTCAAGTAGTCATTTAAAAAAATTTTTGACTTTAGGATTGGTCTTGCAAGTTCATATACATTGAGATTTTTTTTTAAAGGATAATTTGATCTTAAAAGAAATTAAAAAGACCATTTTTATTGAGTAGAAGTATTATTAAAATGTGTATCTCTTAAACCTAAATTATATTTTATATTTTCAGAAGATTGCATTTTATACTTGATATACTTTTATAAAATACTATCAAAAGTGCATGGCTATATTATGCATTATGTCTGGATTAAAGAATCTTTCATTAACTTTTCATTTTTATTTAAAGGGAGTCACATATAAATTGCTCCAGTGTGGGCTATTACCAAGATTTCTTCTTGTGAAATCCTAAAAGTTCAGGTGTGCTAAAAATACAAGAAATTTCTCATGGGAATTTTGCTCTTTCTGGATGAGAATATAAGAATATTTTACTTCCCTTCGAAAAACACAATGGAACAGGTGTTAGGTTTCATGATTTGGGGGAAATCAGAAATTAAATTGCTTTTTCCAGATTAGATACTGATATTTTTAAAAATAATGCTGACTTTGCCTAGGGAAATTTAACTTAATCCTATGCCATTGATTTACATAGGCATTAAAGCTGTTTTCATGAGCTTTGAGAGAAAAGGAAACTAAACACTTGCAATTCTTTTTCCTTGAATTTTCCCACCCTTCACACTATTTCTACTTATGTAAAAATAATTTTCCTGACTTCTGAGAAAAGTTACACAAAGCTCTTTCTTTGGAATTTTTTTTTAAATAAAAAATAAAGGACGATTTCTTTTTTTCTATTGTCTCTTAAGTGTTTTTACCCTTCCTCCTTTTCAATTCGAAGCAAGTCTTTTCAAGTTCTTCTCACATTTGTCACCTCATTCATTTGTGATCCCCTTGTAATTTCCTGGCACTCACTTTCATGGCTTGCATATGTTGCACAAAGCTGAAATCAGGTATAATCAATTGCTTAACATAGTACTTTCACTGGAACACAACTATAAATGATTTTGAGTATTATCTGAGAAAAAGTCTATTCATTACTTTAAGTCAGAAATAGCTGCAGTGGTGATACGTATTTTTCTGAAATTTCAATAAAACAATATTTTTGTCTGCCTGTTGATTTGACTTAAAAAAAAAATCCCACAGTTTTTACAACCATCTGAGTTACATAACAAGACTCAAATACACCAGGTGGTATTGACTGATGTATTTAATAATGTAATAAAGATGCCAACCATGACAGAATTGGTTAGTTTGATATTAGGGCAAAATGCCATTTCTTCCACAAAGTTGGCTAATAAAAAATATTGCTTACAATGTGATGAGACCTGTCAAGTAAATTTATGGTATGCAAAATTCATAAGCTCTCAAGTATTTCTTTGGAGTTTGGCAGTCTGGACAGCCTGCAGGATGCTCTGTTTGTGTAAGAAACAAACAAATTGAATGGGGGGTGAGCTGGCGAGTAAGCAGTCCACATTACGATTGATTAATTGGGAATATTTCATGTTCTGTATCCATCTTTTATCTAGAATGTTCTTCTTTGGAGAGTTCTATATTTCACATTCAATTTTTATGTTCACTTGCAAGTTTCTCTGGTCCCACAATTCAAAGAGAGTCTGTTGAAGGGGAAATTAGAGGCTGTGATTCAGAATTCAGTGAGTCTAGTCTCTGCAGAAACTTGGCAGAGGATAGAATCAGTTCTTGGGATGCCAAATTTAGTGGCCCTGGGCCAGATGCTAATTTTGAATGCATGGCACACATCACTTTGTGTCTCGATTAAGCCATGTCTGTGAATCCCATGCAAGCCCGGCAACAGATTTTATGCAACCCATGTATTAGTGTTCAGCGCATCATAGATTTCATTCTGGCTTTAAACATGTGACAGAAATTACTTCTTTTACATTATAAATTCCACCTCTTTGGGGGAAAAAAAAGCAAGGGATGTTAATTGACTTTTTTTTGTCCATGATTATTTAAAACTGAATAATATCAATTTTGGTCGTTTCTTATAAAGGTGTATTCAAGAAGAAAGAACTCATCTTACATAAATGCAAAAATATGGTAAGAATAACAGAAGATTATTTTCCCCTTCCACTCACTTGCTTCTTTAGTATATGTTAGATCATGAATTTGGATTTTTTCATTAAGCTAATGCAGAAGTCCTAGAGAAGTCTAATAAAAATTATGGAGCAAAAAAACTAAATGTCAATGTATAAAACTGGATGAAGAGGTTTTATTTTATTATAATATTTCCACCTTCTTTGAATCACCCTGCTCTTCTATCACCTGGCTATCTTACCAGCATATTTCTTTTTGTTTTCTGCACTGGCAATCGAAAACTTTCAGTGTATGTGGACCTGCAGAGATATACCACCCTTTTTCTTCTTAGGAGTATGTCTGGCATTGTTCTTGTCTGAATAATTTGTAAGTATATATACATGAATGTATTTTTACATGTAAACATTTTTTTAAAGTTTCTAACGTAGATATTTTTAAGGGAGTTGGAGCCAGGGAGTGATAGATAGGATAGATATGTTGTCTTAATGTGCTGACCTTGAACTGTGCCAACTTGCTCTGTTTTCAACCCAGATTAAAAAGACCAGGATGAATCAGATACAGCTGGCTCTGTGAGTTACAATAAAACATAAGATTCTTGTAAATCTATTGTGTGAGAGCTATACGCAAGTCTTCTGTCTATACTAATAATTTTTTTTAAATCACCCTGTGGATGAGAAATCCTGACTTTTGTTCAGGGGAAAGAGTCCATTAGTTAAATGATTGATTTTGTGCTTAATTTTTTTTTTCCTCCTCAGCATTTTATTTTGTTTCTGTGTTTCTTTTTAGTGTATTTTATGCAACTCTGAGTCTTTAGTCACCATTGGATACTTAGAAGGGAAAGGAGAAGAAAAGGCAAGGACTAAATTAGAAACTCCTTTTGAATTCGTTGCCTTTTATTCTAGCCATCTTCTCTGAGTCAGAAATGTTACTTTTTTTTTTTTTTTGAATTAAGAGGAAAAAAAAGGTTTCAATGTAAATTATATCGTTATTTTACAACATGCTTGCATTGGCCTAAGGGAAACACAAATTGAAACAGAAGAAACTTCTGAAGCACAGTATGAAAAAAATCTTATTTTCATCCAACACTGGCTTGACTTTGAGTGGCTCTGGTCTAAATTGTGGGTACCATGGTCATATATAACAGAGATGAGATTGGGGAGGCCTGACATCTCTTAATTTATTTATTCTACCAGTGTAATGCTAGCCACCTCCTGTTTTTATTATACCAATTTAATGCCAGCCATTTCCTGTTTTCATTAGACCATTGTAATGCTAGCCTCCCACTGTTCTCATTAGTGCAGGACTGTGTAATGGCAGCCACCTCATGTTTTCATTATAACAGAGCTGTATGGTGCCAGCTGCCACTTGTTTAACTTTACTGAGAAGCATTTGACCATGGACTACATACTTCTAAAAGCCAGTAGCAAACAAGGTAAAGGAGTCCAGGGTTCTGGTGAAATAGTGGTAAGTGGTTATGTGACTTATTTGCTATTAAAGTGCAAGAAATATAGTTGCTGGTAACAGCTGGGAAACTACAATAAACCGAGTAACCCTTTGAACCTTTTTGTCATTATTGTTGTTTAGTTGTGTTTTGTTTTAGAATAATTTGTCTGACAAAGACCATCAACAAGATTTTCAGACTCTGTATTATGGTTACATATGGATAGATTTATATTACCCAGAGGAGTGGATTGCAACAATGGATGGTGTTCATGGAGAGTTTACTATGTGTCCAGAGTGTTTCTAAACTTGCTATGGAATATCTCACTTATTTCTTACAATTTCTTTACAATTGCCTCATTTATTCCCATTTTACAGATGGAGAGATGAAATATACGGTACTTACATAATTCATGGGCTGGCAAATTTCCTCTTTAAGACCAAATAGTAAAGGCTTTTTCTGCTTTGCAGAGCATACGGTTTTGCCCTAACTACTCAGCTCTGCTGCTATCCTGAAAAACAGCCACAGACAATACAGAAATGAATTGGTATGCCTGGCTTCCAATAAATCTTTATTTATGAAAATAAGCTGGAGAGATGGATTTGGCCGAAAGGCTATAGTTGGCCCACTCCTGATATAAGGTCACAAAGCTAGAGTGGTAGGAGACAATTATAGTTCTAATTGAGGCAGTTCAGCTGCTCACCCTATGACTTTACACTAACATCCTCTATTTCTGTCCGTACCTTTGTAACTGGAAATACTTCCAATTCCATTCATGCAGGACCCTTTATTATGCAATGATTAAAGTTTTCAAAGAGGAAAAAACAACTTTGCTCAATTATGTACTTTAAAATATTTTTTTGTTTTATTCTCTATGTTCATTGTTTTCTCCCTAATGCTTTTATTTATGAAGCACTTAAGAATGCTTCTGAATAATAACCTACACATGAAATGTATTACAGAAAATAAAAGTAGTTCTTTCCTACAGATTAAGAAAATAAGCTATCAAATGTATTTTGACCTACATTTTCTTTTCTTTATGCAAAACCGTTATGGAATAATTTCTTTTTTGAATTCAGCACTTTGTCACCCTCAGATTGCCGTATTATTAACATTACCAAATAGGGTAATTGACAGATGTGTATAGTTTGTTGAAATGATTAAAAGCTGTGGAGAATTGTAACCTGTCAGTGTTCCCTGGGAAACAAAGTCCTATCCATCTGTTAGGGGACTCTCTAAATGACTGTAATGAGTCACCTTAAAAATGGCAGCTGTCACCCTAGGATGTGAACCTTGAAGCAAGAAAAAAATAATAAGGTATTTATATATAAAGATGCATGTGCTTTAATGAAAAAGGAAAATATATTCCCAAATTTCATGCTCTTGAACACAGAAGGAGGTCAGAAAGCAGGGCTTTGTTGTATTAGTCTGTGATGTACAGTTTCCATCCCCCGTCTGTCTGAGGCCAATAAAAGTCAGGCAAGAAGGAGTGATGTCGAAGTTCGGTAAGACATTCGATGTCTGCTTGTAACTCCTCACTTGTCTTTAACATTTCTCAAAATGAATATACCCTCACAATGAACTTTGTGTGGCTCAGCGTCACCTGTGGAAATTACCTTTATTGAACTGCAACAGCAGAGACTCAGAGAAGACTGAAACAAGAAGTCAGAACACTGGTTGTGAGGGTAGAAAATACCAGGATTCTTCCTGTCCTCTCCCGGCTACTGGGTTCAGTGTCGCCAAGTAAAGATAGAGGAGCAAGATGGTTCCTATATTCATTCTCTTCTTTAACCATTTCAGTTTTCTCTCTTAGTTTCGGTGTTTTATCTAAAATAGGGCAGGTGGAGTTATTACATTTGCTGTGAAATAAAATGCAAATTCCACTATGCAAATAGACCATTAGGAAGTAAATTAGCTTGAACAGTAGTGGTATTTCAGCAATTATATTGCTTTTTAATATGGAGAAATTCCAGCATAAATAAAACCCAGCAGGTTTGTATGTGAGCTGGGTCGGTGACTGAGTCTTTACTGGAAGGAAGCCCCCTGAGGTGGGAGGCTGTGATTTTCAACATCTTCCTGGTCTGTTGGTAACACCAGCACTCACTACACTGTATAATAACCATTTTTAACATGCTTAATGCACATCTAGACCAAATAAAATCTCAAATGTGGATTGGCTATGGTAATTACTATTTATATTAATTGGCCTGTCAGTGTGCAGACTTTCAACTTTGCCACTGGAGTTCCTGTCACCCTTTTAACACATTATCATTATTATTTTTAAACCAGAGTCATTTCAAGTTCAAATTCATAAAATGTGCATTGGAACCGCCCACCTTGCATTACAGATGGGTAAAACAGAATGTGTCAAGAGAAATAAAACTTTTAAGGAACCATTTGCACTAACCTTCCCCTCACCTCATTTAGAAAGTCAATCTGACATTTTTTGGCATTCCACATATTACTTTGAAAGAATTAAAATCAGTATTTATGGTAGGAGGATGCCTAAGAGATCGATGGAGGCATTCATTCTACAGCGTCTGGGCACATTTATGGTCACCTAGCTTTTGCGTAAACATTGCCATTCCTTGATCTGTCTCCACCATCATCACATTTTCTAGTATTTGACTTGCCCACATTCCCAGTGTCATTGCAGAGACAGATTCTACATACACACTGAGGACAGATAACTTGAGGTTGGAGGATAAGTTGATCATGCCAATTGCCTATAAGACACAGTAGACTCAAGATGGCCCCGGAGGCCGACTCTTTCCCCTCCCTTTACAGCTGGAGGATTTTGTTTTACCTGCCCTTCTTAGGAAATCAGTTTCAGACTACTTCGGGAGGAGTAAAGCAAACGACCATCCCAAGCAACACCTTTTCTTTTCATTCGATGGAGATTCCTCCAATTATCTGTATTACTGGTACTGATTACAGTCTAAGATAATATTTGCAGCTGCAGAAAGACACTGGCCCTGACTACCTCCCAAGCAGACTATACCTGCAAGAAGTTGAACATAAGCCCTATGCTAAGGAATTTAGAAGACTTTCCAGGATTTTTCTCAAAACTATGGAGAAGACATGTCAACCCACTTAGTACTTAATGCCCATTATTCAAAGCCCAATGTTGTTCACTCTTCTTTTCTTAACTCCATCCTCTCTCTCCAAGGCAGGATTTCTCAACCTGGGCATTTTGGACATTTTTGATGGGGTGAATCTTTGTTGTAGGGGTCTGAACTGTGCATTACAGGACGTTTGGTGGCTTGCTAGATGCCAGTAGCAAACCAACTCCCTTACCTCTTGAAAACTAAAATTGTCTCTAGATACTGCCAAATAACTCTGGGAGGCAAAACTGCCCCCCAGTTGGAAATCACTAATTGAAGTCATTATTCCCTATTTGGTGTCTAAATAACCAATAATTATAAGCTCCTCTACTGATATGCATAGAACATCATGAAAGCAATAAGACAGGATACCTCTATCAGCCTGAGGGTTCTTGGGACAGCAGACATAGACAAAAGTTCTTAGGAATAGAATGATTCTGCTCGGCAGAATTCACACTGCAGATAATGAGGGGATGCTTGGAGAATCTGGAAATCTTAAAAAAAAAAAAACCAACAACACTTTTCTGGGGATGAAATTCATCCATGTTCTTGATCTTTGTCTTTCTCTCCTGTCTCTCTTTGTCTCCCCAAATTTCCAACATGATTGCAGATTTCAAAGGGAGAATTATTTCTGGGAAGTTGGAAATATACACATAAATACTCTGCTGAGGGCTTGAAGCTGAGAATTGCAAGATTCAGCAAAGTTGGCATTGCCTCTAGATAGTTGGATCTGCCCCAAGAACAAGGTGCTATTAGGCAGCATCTTATAAAGAATGGATCACCAGGCCGCAGCAAGCTGTCCCAGTGTTATTTTCCTAAATTCGCATTCCACTTGGCAAAATTTTCACAGAGCTCTCCCAGCTTGTGAACCTAATTCAGGTGTCCTCGACCCTCCTCTTCCCTGGACTAGGCATTCGAGTGATATCGCCTAAGCTCAGCATTCACTGCGATTCCTGGCTTGACCTAACTCAGCTTTCTAACACTTTCTAACTTTCTAATCAGAAAATATTCTGACTCCATTTAAATGTTTTTGCACACACTGCCTGTCTTCTTCCAGAATGCATTTCCTGTACATCTCCATTGCCAAAATCCTGTCCCACCTTACACGCTCAATCCAAACACTGCTTTCTTCCAGAAGCTGCAACGATTCCCTCTCCCATCTCTCTTTTCCTCAGCTGAAAGTGCTTGTTTTCTCTCCCTCTCTCTCTCCTTTTTTGTCTACTGCAACTTGCACTTCTCTCATAGTACCAACTATAATCTGTATTCGGGAAAACCTCTTCATTTCCCAGTGTATTTTAAATTCTATAGAGACAGAGACCATATTTTATTAAAATCTGTATGCTCCATTGTATTCAAAAACACTGTATATATGCTCCACAAATTAATGTTGAATTGGGATGTCACATTCTAAGGAGGAAAATCACTAGAGAGACCACATTTGACCCATTCATTTTTTTTTTTTTTTCCTCCTCTGGACTATGAACACAAAGTAAATTTTAGTAGTTATCCAAAATGAAAGAAATGATGAAATATGTATAGTGGTTGAATTTCAGAGGTGTTTGGGGAATAAATGCAGATTGAGAAATCATAAGTACACAATCTCAGAGGGAAGGGTCTTTTCTTATCTTCAATCAAAGCCAACCATTTCACATGAGATATTAAAATGAGGATTCCTTAGCATATAGGAATTAGTAATAATAGAGTAAGATGATTCACTTTCTCTTTTTCAACCTTTCAATGAAATAGCTAGGCAGTCTCACATAAAGATTTTTAGCTAAGATCTTGCATCCTAACCTATTCACTGCTTTACATATTTCTATTATATTTTACTATGCATTTTGTCCATTTTAACATTCCATGTAGGTTACATCTAAAAATATTTTCGGTTTACTTATAGGTTAATAAAAGCAACTTGGACATTTTCCACATTGATGTAATTATTAGGAAACACAACACTATCTCCATTATTGATCCATAGCCATGAAGATATATATACATATATAATTTTAAAATGGGAAAATAATAATAGATGATTTTGAGATAAAATTATGAAATAAGAATGAGTTTAAGAGAATAGCCACATGCAAGCCAGCTATTTGATACTATAATGTTTGATACTACAAATAGAGACAAAAATCAAATTTTAAAAGGGAAAGGATAACAGTTTAAAAATCTTATCTGAAAACAAATTATTATATTGAAGACAGTCTCTCAACTGCAGTGTATGAAAGAATAATATAAAAATATGATTTAATATTGCTAAAGAGATATATGGAGATATTCAGCAGATCAATAAAATGAATGAATATTATATCCCACCTATTTGAATTTAGGTTTTCAAGATATAAACTAGTTGATTAGTGTTAATAGGCTATTAAAATTTATTTCTGGACCTCTTGAAAATAAAGTTGGTTCTCTGTAAATTGTAGAGGAATAGTAAACCTTTTAGTAAGTTAAATTCAGGCAGAATAGAACTTCACTTTTGATTAACTGAAAATGAACTTCTTTTGATTAACTGAAAATGACTCAGATAACACCTGCAGTGTCTCTTTTCATCTGATCATTGAAGGAGCCAATGATACAACATTTTATCCATTGTGGATGTGGCAAGTCATAGATTTTGAAAAAAAAATGTGTTGTTCATCACTTAGCCATATTGCTACTGCTTAAATTCCTTCTCACCTATATTTTGTGACACTAGCTTTTGAAAGTAGTCAACTCTCATGCTTGTCTATGTACATATTAATCCCATATATATATATATATATATATATATAAATGTAATATTTTAAATGTTTCCTTAGTATTACTAGAGTTTATGTGACTATTTAAAAGAAAGCAATTATTTATTAGTTTACTATGTGCCAAAATTCATGATTAAAGGAATTCAATGCAGTCTTATCATTTTTTCTATATACCAAGTTCACAGAAAAACTAATATCCCATAATATTCATTTAGAATAGTTTGGAGAACTTACCGCCAATGTTGTGAACCAGTTTTATAGATAGCAACAAAAACTTGAGAGCAATCTTAAGAAAGGCATATTTCTTCTGATGTCTTTTCATTTTCTTGGAGACTACAATTCCTATTATCTACTAATCATTTAATACTGTTATGAACTATTAACATAAAGACTATCTAAATTATATGCCTGTCTACTTAAAGGGAAATGTATATCACTGAAATAGTTTAATTTTTTCAGATAATGAATTTAAGATACTAAAGACACAAGGTATTAAATAGGGCAAGACTGCAGAATTCACAAAATCTGGAGCAAGAAGAAGCACTGCACCATCTTTTAAGAAGAAGAACTTTTAAGTTTAAGTGTGGTTTTAGGGCTTCCTAGCTAATTGCCCTTGGGTAAGTCCTTTTACCATTTTGAGTTTCAGAATCCTTAATTCTTTAATATCTTGTAAATTTGTGAAAGTGCTGTGAATTGGAAAGTTCTTGACAAACAGAACTTATCAGTATTAATTAAGGCTTGTGTAATCGTTCTTTTATTTGGTTGGCCTTATCCTGTAAACCCTTAGGGAAGCAAGCACAATTTTCATACAATTACTGAAAATCAATATTTATATATATATATATATATATATATATATATATATATATACAATGATTATCTGTATAAGGTAAACAAAGACTTCCAAATTTGGTTTTGTTATTAGTGATCTTTGAAAAATATTATGAAAGTAGATTTTAAAAATATAAATCATAATCAAAATGTAGTTTATAAAATGATATCAATAATGTAATATGTATCCAAAAAAAAGGAGTGGAACAAGTAATAACTTGGTCCTCTCAAAGTGAAATGTTTTACTTGTAAGACAAAACCCAAAATACTTCTCTTGACCTAATGGGTGGTAAATCAAACTCTGTGATACAACATTTGTAAAATCTCACTAAAATCTTCCCTCTTTCAATCAGTGCTTGTAAGATACTCATTACCATTTAAAGTAGTTTGAAAAAATAAAGTTATTTTTTGACAACTCTTTCTGAAATATTTGGTAATTCTTTCTGATACAATAACAGAGGCTGCACCCTCTTTTAAGAATACTGAGAATTTAAGTCCTAGTGTACAATGGGTGGTTTAGTACTATTAGTGTCTAAAACGAACAGAAAATGATATATTTCCTTAGTGAACCATGTGCAATCTTCTCCAAAAGCACGTAATAAAGAGTTTGAGGATGGTCCATTAACCTGCTGATCAATTTCTGTGTACTATATTGATGCTATAGTGACCTTTAAGAATTCATTCTCATTATATCCTACAAAGAATTGTTCTGTATCCTTGTCAAATAATTGTATTTTGTGGGCATATTTACTTAAAAAGATGTAATCTAAGGGACTTAATAGCTTATTGACATGATGTAAACCTGTAATATGTGTTCCATTCATGACTTCCTTCTAACTGCAGCATTGCCATTAGGGTTCCTCATTTGGGTGAGGGTTTCCCTCAACCTTGGTCAGATGGTTCAGGAGAACCAATTAACAGCTTGCTCTACCCTCACCCTTGAAAGTGAGGAATGACATGGTAGACATATGGTTTTTGTTATTCTTAAACAAGAACTTATTTTCATTTTGAAAAATAAGTAGTGTCAAGGCAACATAAGTTACATTCCTATGTTAGTGTATATCACAAACTACAGGTACTCTGAGGGCAAAATCATTGTCTTCTGCTTAGTTCTTTGAACTTAGGATCCTTGTATAGCACTAAGTCAGTTCAATAAAAAAGAAACAGGGCGCCCGGGTGGCTCAGTGGGTTAGGCTGCTGCCTTCGGCTCAGGTCATGATCTTGGGGTCCTGGGATCGAGTCCCGCATCGGGCTCTCTGCTCAGCAGGGAGCCTGCTTCCCTTCCTCTCTCTCTCTGCCTGCCTCTCCATCTACTTGTGATTTCTCTCTGTCAAATAAATAAATAAAATCTTTAAAAAAAAAATAAAAAAGAAACAGAATTCAGCAAATAAATGAGTAAAAGAATGAATATATATGCCAGTTAGTCTATCCCAAAAACCTAAACTGTAAAGATCTTCTGTAATGTGTAAAAGTCATGCACACTTCTTTGATATGTAACGTGCTATTAAAAGAAAATTAAGATAAAGAAAAATCCAAATGGGCAAATTGTTCTTTTTTTTCTTTTCTTTTCTTTTTTTTTTTTATATTTAGGAAATGCCATTCACTGAGAATGAGAAAGTAGAAATAAGGGGTATGTGGAGAAACTAAGGAAAGATGCAAACAACCCAATCCAATTTATATAAAGAGCAAGGTATATTAGAACTTACCTGTTTGTTTCTCCCACAAGACTGTGACCCAGGGACCACTCCTCTGTTTACTCTCTACTTCTGGGGCATAGTAGCCAAGGGCAAACACACATTAGCAATTCAGTAGATGTTTGTTGAATGAGTAGAGGGAGAGGCTTATTATTTTAAGATACCATGATAAATATGTATTGACTTTAAAATTTTAATTTATAAATATGTGTTTTCGTCAATCATGTATGAGAAAGATTTAAAAAAGGACTTTTCTGAAGTCCTTTTGATTCTCATACTAAATTATTTTCAAACAAACTGTAGCTATGAAAAGCCACAAGTGTCTTGGTCTTGACTCCATGGTAATCATTTGACCAGTCACCTTATCAAAGCTATCTGAAAGACTGTTAACTTGATGAGACGTAGGGATATTATTGTTAAATAAATTTTTAACAAATCTTATTTTACTGGTAAACAAATAACTAGCAGAACAGTTGTGATGGAGCGTCCCTGTGGTACACAGTGTCTATAATACACCACTTCTGTGTTAATGAATTCAAGGGAAGGAAACGCCACTATTAGTAATAGCTTTTTATTCGGAGTCCTCATTTTCCAGATAGGTCACATTAAACACAGCCATTAAACAATAGCGTTGAGATAAATCCATACAATGTATGCTGCTTTTGTTGTTGTTGTCCTTGTTCACCAATTGCTTGGTGCAGCTAAGAACCTTATGGAGTGATGGGGTTGATACATGGGAATAGCCAACCTGCAAAACACTGGGGCCAGGAAAGTCAGACTTTAATCAGGTCTCATTCAATTATGTTTCAAATCAACACATCTTGATAGCCAAAACTCTCATTTGAATTAATGCTGTGATAAATGCTGTCTGTTGTCAAAAGAATATAATTAGACAATAATGAGTGGGCATATATTATGCCAGACCTTAGTCTACTTGTTGACCTCAGCAACTTCTACTCCATTAGGCAACAAACAGCTTTTAACCTAGTTCAAATAAAGCATACTGCTCTATTACTACATGACTTTTTTTTTTATGGTGTCATTTTTTATATCGAGCACTGCCTATATACTTAAAGGGAAGTCATGTTTTACAAGATCTCGGGAAAATGAAACAAAGTCAATTTCCCAACCAGGAATTCAATTAATTCATGGGGGTGGTGAGCCAATCCTTATATATGGCCTGCAATAAGGATAAGTATGTAAGGTTAAGAAATAATAAGAAAGCATTCTTTAAAATTGCATGATATGTCTCTTTAATGTTTACTTTGGTATAGGTATAACTAACACTGATTCTCACTACTTTTAACTTTGATGAAAAGATCTTTCATTAACATTTAATGAAAAGATTGTTGTGTTACTGATTGTTTTTAGTTCACCAGTGAACAGTTTTTAGAACTTTTTGACTTTCTTACAAAAATTTCTATAAATTCGTATTCTGTGCTTGACTTCAGTTACTGAAAGACCTAAAAGACAAAGTATTATCAAATTATTATTATTTTTTTGAATGTGTGGGAATTTTTTGAGGGGTTAGTATTTGAAAGATGTGAATTAAGACAATTTTTCCGTATTCTGAATTATGCCAAAACTGTTTGAAATATCACTGTTTGATCATGCATCACCCCTCAGAGCAAGTTCCTCTCTACAGGGGTGATTTTGGCATCTCATAGACTTCCATGGAAGCCAAGCACCAGAGGTCTGTGATAAAGGCAGTCGTCAGCCAAATGAACAAACACGAGATTCCCTCAACTCAACTATAAAAGCTCAGAGTCCTGACTGCTGAATTACCACCAACTTGTAAATAAATAATCACTACTAATTACAGGTAATGTGTTAAACAGCTAACGCTAGTAAATCACCAGTGACAGAGAGCCTAAAGGTAAATCCCTCACACATTGGCACAACCAATTCTTAAAATTTTATAGTGTTTTAATGTCTTCAGACACATATAATAAATTGAACAACTGGTTACTCAGCGTTAAGAATGTTTTAAAAAATAAAGCCTACTCTCTTTGTTGATTTCATTTATACACTGCCTTAGATTGTACTACGTGGCTATCTGTCTAGTCAGAGAGAGGAAACACTTGGTAAGACTAAATGGAAATTAGTTTTCCATCAAATTTCAGCTATCAAGCTAAATCAACCTGTAGTCTCCTGGCAAAAAAATAACATCATGTAACAGAGACAACACATTTCAGATACATAAATTGTCCAAAATATAGAGAGTCAATTAGGTTTCACATGTACAAGATCCCTTCTTTTCTAATTTAAACATTTATGAGTAATAAAAACCAAGAGTAGAGCTTTGGAAAGGCTGTTACTAGGAACCAAATACAGTTCTCGAGAGAATAAGGCTGATGGGAGTTGTCCACTCTTCCCTTTCAGAGCTGTTTTGCAAACGAGGTACAGTCTAAAATCTTGACGACATTTGACAGAAATATTTTCAGTTGAATTTTTTGAGGTTTAAAATTACAAAACTTAATTCAGTTCAATGTTTGTTTTTGCTTTTGCTTTTGTTTTTAATATAATGATTTTATGACATTTATGCTGTTTCTACACTGGCTTGGTGGCCAGAAAAGAAGGCACAGAATTCTCCACCAGTTTGCAAATAACGCATTTTTCTGCTCCAGTGCACAAACAGCCTTTATTTAACTCAGCACCACATTTTCTAAGGTATGGGCTGGAAACTGTTTGTCATGAAGCTGTAAAATGCCAAAAATTTTAAACGCTGAAGGAAAATGTCAATCAAGGCATTTTCCCATCTGCTGCTACTTCTGCAAGTGCTAATTTTGTTTTTCCCAATTCCTGAAATTTGAGGTTTCCTAGCCTCATATGGAAGTAAGTTTGAAACTTGCTAAATGTCACAAGAAAAGGTGTAACCAGATGAAGGAAGAGAAGGTGTATTGTTCTCAAAGGACACCAATAAAAAGAGGCAGAAGAGTATTGAGAAAAAGGAAAAACATTTTGTTAAGACCCAGACCTCTTGAAACACACTACACAATGCAAGGAACCAGTGCTGGTACCACACATGCATTAAAGCATTTCTCATGGTTTTGAAATATAATGGGAACACACATCTTGAACCACTTAAGATACTTTTGAGAAACCAATCAACGTTATGATATCTACATAGGCAGAAGCTGGATGTTATTGAAAAAACGTGAACAAGTTTCAGGTATCGGTACAAATGTAACTCTTGTGATTTAGCGTGACTTTAATAAAAGCTTCTACAAGGACTTGCACATAACCATGACTGACGGATGTCTTTTTTGACCTTTCAGTTAGCTCCATTGGCTCACTCAAACACATTTTGAACAGATTATGTACTGTAGTACTTGGTAGACTATACATTAAACAAGAGACTCTGCTCTGAGGCACTGCTTCCCACACTCCATGGGGAAAAGGAAGCAGGAAAAAACAAAACTCATAGAGTTCGACAGCTACCGAGGCAACACTTGCCATTTACAATATAAGCCCAAATATTTTTGCAACACAACTATATATTAATTTAATAAAATACACAATATAGCTCTTATACACTCAACAATTTGGCTCATATGCACTGAATCTGCAATAAATCAATAAAAATATGTCATTTGATGTAAACACATTGAATCTTCTTACATTTGCACATTTAAATGGTCATGTGATTGGTGTATGCCTAAGACAGTTTCACTTTCCTGAGCTATTTTAGTGTCCACAAATGAAAAAAATGTATTAATCATGTTAATTTCCTCTGCATATTATCATTCAATGGTAACTATTTTTCAGGTCAAATTTAAAACATATCCATCATTATTTATAGGTTTGTTGGACACTAAAATGCTGAAGAGGCATTTTAAACCTTTTAAAATTTCTTCTCCATTAATGAAGTGAATTAGTCTATGTGTGTGCAGGACAAATGGACTATATCTTTTTACATTTAACTTTTATACGACATGAAGTGTCTTACAAATGACCAAGGTTTTTTTTGTTTGTTTTTTTTTTCGTTTTTTTTTTTTTAATTTTTTTTCGACTAATGATATGGAATGTTCTTTGTGTTTGTATGTGTGGCAGGTAACTTTATACAGAAATGTTTACCACAAATATGCGTTAATGTTTGGTGTAGCTTGGACTACTGCAAGGTCTTTTCGGGACTTTAAGTAGAAGCCTGTGGTGACTGCTAGAAATCCACCACAGATCACAAATTATGACCCTGCTTTGTATGGGGTTTATAGGTAAACAGTTAAGTCAGCATAAATCACGGAGGACAGTCTTAAGAGTGATCAGAAATACTTCAATTCTCACACTGCATACCTTCCTAACAGATTGTCAAAAGGTAACTCGCTTCCTCATCCTCCTTTTTCTTCTTTCTTTTCTCTTCCTCTTTTTTCTTTTCTCTTTCAGCATCGTTAATTCTGTCCTAATATAAGTTTGGTCAAAACAAAACCATTGTTATCTCTGAAAAAGAAACAGCAGTGAAAAGAACATACTTGTGGGCACTTCAGATGTTCACTAAAAGCCTTAAAGCAGCATTGGTCTTTCTTCATCCCTGTAAAACGGGTTGTCACCAGGAGGGATCATTTTGAAATCAACAGGAGAGACAAGAAAATGCCAATGCTTTTTTTTTTTTTTTTTTTTCACTTTCTCACAGCCACAGGGTCGTTTCCCCGGCAGTCCTGCAAAAGCTTATCGATTTCTCTCACGACTTCCTCCGCATCCACCGATTCTCTGCCCAGATCCCTGGTCGGGTGGTCGAGCTGCTCGAGAACAGCTCCCATCTCGCTGGAATCCCGGCTGGCTCTAGAATGCACATCTGCAAAGACCCTTGCCATCTGCTCGGAAGCCATGAACGGAGGGTCTCTTGGTTGCTTGCTGGGTGACAGATACTGACTGTCAGTGGGCAAGTAGTGGCCGCTTGCTTCGGCCAGGGCTCCTGGTTTTGCTTCACAGCCATCCAGAGAGCCTTTTGTTGAGGTGCAAGGCTCGACGCATGCCTTGGTTGGGCTGCTTGATGCTGAGGGGACCTCCTGGAGGAGAGGGCTCAGGGCACGTTTGGCTTTTAAATAAGGTTTAACATTGGCAATGAGAATAGTGTGCTCTCGCTTGTCTTTTCCAAATGTACAAAAAGTCTTTTTCCCAGTGGGATTCACAGTTTCGTAAGTCTCAGTCTCAACGTTAGCTTCAACTGTGGGTACAAAGAGATTTGTGCGGTAATCTGCATTTTCAGCCTGATTGGCTGCAGGGAACTGTGGCATCCAACACCTGTCAGAATGACCAAGCACTCGGCATTCATCTGTGCAATTAACACACTCTTCTGGTTCTGCAAAACAAAAAAAGAAAACAGCAAATCCAATCATTAGGGTTGCTTTTAAATTTCTACTGAGGCTGTGATCAGCTCTCAGTGGGCTTGTTTGACCTCTGGTCTCTTAATTAAAAAGGGAAAGAAAACAATAATTAAAACATTTCAGGATGGTTGCATAAACCTGCTGGTTGAGACAATGGTTTTATTTAAGTCTTTTCTCTAGATATTAATGAATTCCCATAGCCTGGGAAGAAGTAAAAAGTGGCCATTGGAGAATCATTCTCAGTAGAATAGAACATCACTGTAAACTAATCTCCTGGGGATATCAGTTAGTCTTTGTTCTGTATAACCCATCCTGGAAACAGTGAACTTCAAAAAGGATTACCAGGATTAATTTTTCAAATCAAATAATGGGGTAAAAACTAGATCGCGTACTTCCAAGTCCTAAGCTGCTGCTTTTTTTTTTTTTTTCCCCCATGATTTATCCCTATTTTGCTTGTAATTGTTATTTTGGTGACAGTCATGAAATAAAAGGTTTCCTTTAAAAGCCTACTTTTCCTACTGAGAGGAGAAAATGGAATTTTCTATCAGAATGTGTTATGAATAAACTTGTCAAAAAAGTGCACATTCCTATTTTATTAGATATGGATATAGATCATATAATCAGTTTTCTTCACTCCAGCTTTTTGTTTTTGGTGTAAGTAGGTGAAAATGGATTTAGTCAACAGATATAGTTCAGATGAATGACAACTCATGATTTCCTATTTAAAGGATAATGTTTTCTGTGAGAATGTTTGCTTCTCTCTTTTGCCAATAGGCATAGAGAAAATCTAAATAAAGCATTCTTTAATGATCCCTATTTCAAAGATGCTGAACAGAAAATATGAAAGAAAATTCCTTCATTATGACAACAGCTGTGTAATTCCACCATCCCAATATTTTAAACTATAACTTTGAACTGCATCTTCCCACTTGTCCCTTTCATCTACAAATGATTGTTTCCCTTTATGTTTAATGGTTCTTTTTAAATCAGGGACTTTTTTTTTTTTTTCCAGGAGAGGATATTTACAGTTCACCTCTGTGTGATGGGAATAGAATTCCCTACACATCTAGGAACACTTGGGATAGCCATTTAATTGATGTGAGAGGATCCCTACAAGTTCATAGTGTCCTATGCAGGGCACAATCCCCCCCCCCCCGACCCCAGCCACAAATACGTGAGAGGTATTTAAAATAGAAGGCACTGAATTTAACAGCACTGGTAAATTTATACAGTTACTTTGTAAAGTCATATATAAAATCTGAGTTCCTATTTAAAACACATAAATAATTCCTTATCCAAAAAAGGAAAAAAATAAACCACAACTTGATTTATTTCAAAAGGTTTTAGAATAAAATCATTTCTTATGAAATTAAACTTTTTTAGAAAGGAGTCAGAAAAGTGTCTTGACAGAACAAAAATACTGTGGTATTTCATCCCATGTGTCATTCATACCTGTGAAATGTTAAAAATGATTTCAAGTGGCTTGCCTCTTTTTTAATTTTGTCATGTTTTCAAAAAATATATTTACAGATGAATGAATGAAATATGTTCAGTTTATTATGCACTACAGATAAGAATGGTAAAAGGCAGTCTCAAACTGAATTCAAAAACTCATACCCCAGAGACTCAAATACTATCTGTGCCTTGGAAGATTGTTAGGCAGATGGACATAAAGAGCAGCAGAAAAATCTAGACATAGAAATTTTCTTGGAAGACTTCCTGTATGGATTTAAAGTCAAGGAGACATTTAAAAAACAAACAGATATCAGAAAATTTTAACATCAGGTATTTGTTTTCTTTACCTATTCTGAATGGGGATCATATATAACCTCTACAACTGTGTCAGTCTGTGTTAGAAAAGAAATATATATCATTTCATTCAACCAATTTTATCCTCCAAAAACACAGTAGAAAATTTCACTATCTGTTTCACTTGATAATACTTCTGTGCCTTTTAGAGTCACAACTTTAAAAAAAATATTTATACCCCACATATTCTTTTTGAAATATGCTAACATAGTTTTATATTCCAATATTGACTAGCCTTCAATTTCAGCAATTTGGGTAGCCTGACACTGCATGAATTCAATACGAATTTAAGAAGAGAGTGAAAGAAACAAAATAATGCAGATGTATGAAAGTATAATTTGAAACCATCAACATGAAATGATTGTTTGCATTTAACAGCTGAAAATCTACAGCTTTTTACTTGACTCCTTTATGTCACAACCTAGGGAGCAAATTCTAAGTATTGATCATGACACATTATAAGCTGTTCACCTTCTGATTAGACTGTAATTTTGATGGTAGCGGTTCCCAGACAGTGAAGATAATCTAATGGATACTTTTGCACAAGCAGCAGAAACTGTGACCAAAAAGTGAACTATTACTGCCAAGGGTCAAATAAGAATTTATGAGAAAGTAAAATTATTTCTGAAGGAACATAAATAAATAGATGAATAGGTAGGTACAAAAAAGGGAATAGGTAGGTACAAAAAAGAGGTAGTGGAGCGCCTGGGTGGTTCAGTGGTTAAGCCTCTGCCTTCGGCTCAGGTCATGATCTCAGTGTCCTGGGATCGAGTCCCGCATCGGGCTCTCTGCTTGGTGGGGAGCCTGCTTCCCCCATTCTCTCTCTGCCTGCCTCTCTGCCTACTTGTGATCTCTGTCTGTCAAATAAATAAATAATATCTTAAAAAAAAAAAAGAGGTAGTATATAATGAATGACTATCCAGACATAAACATTAACAGAATGAGAAATGTAGAAGAAAAAAGAGGGGAGAAGGAAAGCTAAGTGAAGGGAGGGACAAAGGTGGGAGGGACAGTTGTGCAGGAGGATTTCTATCATGTGTATCTTTTGTTATATATTTTTAAGATCCCCTCAATAAACTAAATATGTATCATAAAAATAATAGTGTGGAATATTTTCTCCAGACCTGGAGCTACAAGGTCAAACTCTTTCCTGTGCCTTAGGGACAACAGATCTCAGAACAGGTATGTTGAATTATATGCCACAGAAATGAAAAAGAAGCAAATTATGTAGACAGCAGCTATTAGCATAGATTGGATATTTGTATCAGAAAACAAATTCAGAGACCCTGGATAGAACAAATCAAGGCAAACATAATGGATCCAAGATTCACTTTTTTTCTTCTGGACCAATCTGAGGTTACAAAGAGATTATTTATGCCCATTTTCACCCTTTCCTCAATATAACATGATGACCCTTTTCATAGCATGCACCCTTTGCCAAAAAAAGATAGCATAATCCAAATGGTATGCGGATGAGAAACTGAGAGATAAGCATACTTCTACTGCACAGAGAAAACAATTCTGAAGGCCAACAGCTGGGATTTGTTCTGCCTACAGGGAAAGTTTACAGTGTCTCAGTTTTAAAAGATATGATTCCTTGAAGGACTATGTGACAATCTGATAAATTTAAATACTTGTTTAGTATTAAGAATTTTCTATATACCTATAGTCACATCTATTACACAAGCTCTCAAAGAGAGGGATCTAAACACACTCATCTTAATTATTTTAATTTTTATCCTAATTTATATTATATTTTTACAAAAGACATAAAGTCACTCAAATGACTCTAGTACTTGCAATTCAGCTGTACAATAAACCACACAAACACATACACATACATATATAAACGTTTATATGTGTGTGTATGTGTGTAAAAAATGAGCTTTCAGGCACCTGGGTGGCCAGTCGATTGAGTGTCTGGCTTCTGCCTTCAGCTCAGGTCATGATCCCAGGGTCCCAAGAAGGAGCCCAGCATCTGGCTCCCTGCTCAGCAGGAAGCCTGCTTTCCCTCTCCCTCTGCTGCTCCCCCTTATTTATGCTCTCTCTCTCTGTCCGATAAATAAAATCTTAAAAAAAAAATTGAGCTTTCTACAGGATATAGACCAAACAAAATTTTAAAACTCAAATGTATAACCAATGAATTCCTGAAAACTAACTATCAGTAATTGTCATAAGAGAAATACAGATAAATCAAACGCACAAGAAAGTTCTACATTCACAGTTTAGGAGATAACATAAATACATATGAAACACACACATATATCTACACACATTTTATATATAAAACATTACATATAATGTACATATGCAGGTATAAATATTTTTTATTTCAAATCTCCAAGGACATTTTCATCTTTCCCTTTGCCCTACCGTAGGTATGAAATCCATGACTGGATCAACAACTTGACTACCCCTGACTTTAGAATTCTATGTAATTCAAATTGATTTAGACATAAAGATGTCTGAAATCTGCATAGGCCTATTTGCTGACATATAGGAAAGCTCTGTCTTTTTAACCTAGACTAAGCAGTTTAATAACTTAATCTTGGCGATATGAGGCAAGCAATCATTTGGTGCCAAAATACTCCTTCAAAGGAACTGTCATTGTGGAAGTTACACTTCTGTGAGGAAAGAAAATATTTAGGTAAGACATCAAACTACCTGCCCTTACATTATTGGGTTTTAGCAAGCTTTCACAAAGGTGTCCATAACTCAATGTTTACCATGTGATTTTCACATTGTAACGTCACCGTATCATTAGGGATGCACAGCCATTTCTACAATGGGTAAGAAGAGCCAAAGAGTACTATGCATAAGATTAAAACTTGAAGCCAAAGCACTGTTTAAATCAGCAAGGACTACTAAAGATTAAGGGAGCCTTAGCTAAACATGTTTATTTTGGGAAAAGTCAGGAGAAACAATCCTTGTGCGTTATGACTCAGTGGTGTTCACTACAAAGGGAATGTGTCAAGGAGCCAGCCTCCGTAAAATTTCTTAGTCCAGAGTAAAACTACCTATTTATTCTAGTCTCTCTCACTGTCAGGCAGGAATTTATCACAAATCAGAATTGAAGCTTATTTTCCCTGTCTTCAAAGTGCTTTACCACACTACCCAAAGAAAGATACTTGGCAACTAATTTGTTACTACTTAGGGAGCTATTAGAAAACATAAAAGGATTTCCTCCCCTTAGTTTCACTTGCTTGCTGCCTCCAGAGCCCACATATTTGTACAAAAACATGCTTATAGTTTCTAGCTTAAGAGCTTCACATATGCATCTGATTTCATTTTTTATAATGAAGAAATAAACATCTGTGCCATAGAAATCCGAAAACCAAAATCCACAAGTCGGGGCATCAATGAGGAGGTTCTAAAATGCTATGGCTGTGGGGTAAGGGCATTTGAGAGAGAGGGAATTTGCTCTGCTTTTTGACTGTCAACAAAATGGTTTTATTTATGCTTTGTAAACAGCTTTAAATAGGAATAGTTTTGTTCTTTTAGTGTGGTGGTTGCTACTGTTTCTAACAGCATCTTAAAATTAGAGTTGTTTCCAAGTAGACAACTCTATAAATGGAAGTCCATTTTTTATTTGTTCTCATTTTTCTTTTTTATTTCTAATTTACCTCCTTTCACCAGCATAAGCTTTCATAACACCTAATTAGCTGTCTGGAAAAGCAAAGAGCAGGCACCCATCTCTATTTATGGCTGGCACTGGTATTTTGGAGATAAACTCTATAGAAGCTAAACTAGGGACCCATCAGATTACCCACCAGCAAATAATGACAAGCCAAGACCTTCAACTGGAAGTTTCTGGGTACCAGTTTTCTACTGAAAGATTTTACTGGTATAAGACCAGCTTGTTTTTGCTGTCTTTTTCTGTTCTTCAGCACACACTCTCCGTTTCATGCATGTAAACACTCTCCCTCATGATTGCGACAAATTACAATTTAACCAAATATATTTGAACATATCAGATAAAAAGTATCAATGCTAAAAGAGAAATCTCATCAGAATACAGTCCAACAGATCTCTAATAAAATTTTCCTTGCAGTGAATTGACATAATTCACACGATCCTGGGAGCTGACACTTTTCTAACATAAACAATTCTTTCTTTTTTTGGTGGTTGATTATTATTCACTTGCTTTACTTTACCATTTTATAAACTCCTTGTACTTGTTATGATGAGAAGGTGAATCATTCCATATAAACTGCACCTTAATCTATATTCATTCAAATTATTTCCATTTATGGTCTCTATGTCCCATTTACTAGCCCATTAGTTAAAAATAAACCTTCTGATTTCGCTCTGACTAGGAGAGGAGTAAAAATTTCACTTTCAATATTACTTCTAGAGACAGTGTTGGAAAGTTGTCTCAAAACTTTTTTTTTTTTCCCCTGTGTCAGAATAAGAAAGAAAGGAGCACATTACAATTTTATCACATTTTTTTTTCGTGCTAGTGTTCACATGACTGCCAGGCTTAATTTTAGCACAATTTTTAATAAGCTTGGTGCATCCCTCGTGCAGAGAAGAAAAAGGAAAGGGTTGGGGAAAATGCGGCATCAGAAAACCAACCACTTTACTTCAGCTAAGTGATCTTTTGTCTGTTGCTTTGTATTTCCCATGCTGCTTGTGCACAGGAAGCTCTTGTTTCACTAATCGAATAACTGATATGCCAATACACACGCATATAGGATGTTTTTGTTTCTTTTATTCTTTTACTATAAAGGGGACCATGTCTCTTTTTATAATATGCTGATGTGCTCATCTTATGAGGATGCCTGTTTACATGGGCAGCAATACAACGATTAAACACTACATATACAAATCCAGAAACTTAAAATTACTTCTTAAAAATTGGCCATAAGGAATCAGAAATTGGAAACACAGTTCCCGTAGTAAAAAACTCTGAGAGAAATGTGTATGTATTTTTTAGGTTGATCCACTGCCAATCAGGCTTTCAGATTTTACCTCAGTTGTGAAATACCGTTCTGTCTGCTTTTGATAGGTGGACAGCACATTTTGAAGAGGAAGTTATTATAATACCATCAAATAGTCAAACCGTGGTAGCTTTGAAGTAGCAATCCTCTAGCGTGCACCTGCATTGCACAATGCTTTCCAATGTACTGCCACGGCTGCATTCAGACACAGAGACCACTGGCCTATATCATATTCAACTGCATCCAATTGCAGCTGGGTATTTGGAGCACTTGGAGCATTTGCACTTACTATTCAGTGCACCTGCACGCCTTCAGGGACGGTTTTAAGTGTTTGTGACCCATGTCTACCAGAGTGAATTTTCTGGCATATATATGAACAACCCATAGATAATGCTCTGAGACGAAGAAAACATAAATTAAATGGAAGCTTATGTTAAGGAATGAAAGCAAAAGAATATAAGGAGATTTGATGTGCACACAAGAAGAATATTAAAAAAAAATGAGAATGAGAATCCAAACCATGCATTGGGAATCTATAGCAAAAATATAATTATGTACCCTGGTATACTGCTCTGGAGTTAACATTCAATTTTTAGCTGTCCCCTTCCCCCAATCCCATACTGTATGTGCAGCCGTCACCCGGGGCAGCATCAGATGCTTGGAAGTGAAGGCACAGATAAATGGCGCCATCACTTTCTTAACTGATATGCTGAGGAGGACTGGCTCTGAAGCTTACTATAGTAATGAAACAAACTTTTTTTTTTTTTTTTTTTTTTGTTTTGTTTTTGTTTTTGTTTTGAGAAAAGGACTTTACAGGGCGTCTCAAGGAAAAACAGTACAACTCCAGTGAGCCACCAGAGGAAAGACAGCTCAAACTCAGTGACAATATTAGATGTACAGCTCAGTAGTTAGTTTAAAGAAGTTATGGTCAAGCATTCAGAAGGTAAGAATGAATAAAACACCAACTTTGTGCTTCAGGCATTGGAAGTTTTTGAGCAAAGGCATCTTGAATGGAATGTTGTAGAATAATAAGGTTGTGTCAAGAAAAGGTTTGTAGTAAGTAAACCTATGTCTATCCACTTCTAAAATTCTCCAACCTGTAAGATTTTATCTCCCCACTAAGGCATTTGCATTTTGACTACAAATTAGAAAATAGGTTTAAAACCATCTAGGGGAAATAATTCATGATCAATTACATTTTGAATTATGTCATACGAGTGTCAAGCAACAGAAATATAGGGGAAATGTAGACTATAATATTGTGAAAGGCTTGGTACAAGAAGTGGTGCTTGATGGCAATTCAAAGGATGATCGGGGTTTCAATAAATAGTGGAGAGCAGGAACAGGATGATCCAGGTAAAGGGATTAGAAAGTGAAATAATACCCACACAGGATTGTGCATTTCACAGGGTAGTAAAAGACCAGCTTTATAAGTCAAAGAACATACGTTGCATGCCAAAACATAAAAAAATAATTTACTGAAAATTCACTAGGATTTAAAAGACAGTGAAAACTCTCTGAATAAAAACAAATGTAATGAAGCAGGCCACGGACCACTGTTACAGATACCTGAGCAATGTATGGTATGTCTCAGAAGATTCTTGAAATATTTAGGTGCTTGATTGAAAAGATATTAGACAACATTTATTAACATACAAAACTGAGATGAGCCACAGGGCAAGCAGCATTCAAATCAGCATTATTTCTGTAAACAGACAGCTAGAGTTTGGGCCCCAACCAGGATATCTCTGGTGGAGCACAATAGGATATGACATTAATCACTGGCATAGTCATTCTGACCTCATTGTGACCCCATTGTGCTCACATCTCATCCTACGCCTCCTAAACTAAAGAAAGTCTTAAGGTATGTTGATTCAACTGTTATTTTCTATTAACTATATAAATCTTGTATTTTATAATTCTGCATTAGAAAAATATTTCTTCTTCCTACATCTATTTATCTCTCTTCATTCTTCCTCTAATTTGCTATTATTATTAACCAACCATAAAATTGCATATAATCACATATCTGAAAGATTAAATGATTCTTTGAGAAGGCCAGAAGAGGAAAGATTTGGAAGAAAGAAAATCCTTTTGGTAACTAGGAAAGAAGTAATAAATACTCCTACAAGGAGAAGAGCCACAAATAAGGTAGATCTCAGAAACTTTTCAAAGTTGATTCTGGATATCATGAAGAATAAATTACTAAAGAAAATTCCAGAAAACATTGTCCAAAATAAGTATTTCTATTTTGGATGAAGATAATGCCACCATTTTCTCACAGAATTATGTATTCTTGCATTAGCTCCCTAATTCTTATTCTTTTTCTTTTTTAATCTGTCTGCCTCAATGAGATCCTTATACCCCTTGAGGATCAAGATACTGATACCATGGTATTTTCTTTCATGCTCCATTCCTTGAGCACACAGAATACACTCATTATTCACACCCTAATGCTGTCATTGATGTAAAGGAAGACTACATTAAAAAGACACCAAATACTATTGATAATCTATAATAAGCAAGACCACACCTTACAAACTACATATTTCAAAACCACTGAAACTAGACTTGTAAATAAAAACTTGAAACCAAACCCCAAAACCAAACCAAGCAATAAAAAACCCCTTCATTTATGAAGCTGTGATGTCGACTTTCACAAGGATCCCAGGATGTAAACAAAGTTATATATAGTGGCTCTCTTTTGCTATGAGATATATAGGATTTAAAGTCACATCAGCTCTGGGGCACCTGGCTGGCTCAGTTGGTAGAGCATGTGACTCTTGATCACAGGGTCTAGAGTTCAAATTCCACTTTGGGCCTAGAGCTTACTTAAAAAAAAATAATAATAAAGTCACATCTCATTTATCTGTTAAGTACCACACTCACATAAAAATTCAAAGTTCTCTACTTACTCTTGAGAACTTACAAAGTTCTATATTTATTATTTATTTATTATAATTTTTAATAAGATAAGCATCTGCCTGGAATACATCCACTGAAGCACAGAGGTCAGAATATTTTCCCCTTGGGGACTTTTTAAAATCAGCGACACCTTTATTGAAATTAAAGTCTATATTTAAATAATCACCTCTTTATACTTTTAAATTACGGAAAACAGTGAGTGCCCTAAAAAACTAAGCCTACTCAGCATCTACTTCACTCCTACGTTTATCCTTTTGTCTTTTTTTTTTATTCTACTGCATTGTGTCAAATGTGCCAGTTTCTCTCTTAGTTTAAGTCAGGTGTGTCTCATTCTTTATCTGATAGCCATCATCACATATGAATTAATTAATCAGTCCTTATAATGTTTGAGTCTTGAAAGGGTTAATTCAGCTTCCAAAAGAACCTGATTTATATGCAGCGATAAACTTATGCTCTGGTATGCATAGAGAAAGCTGTTTGGTTTACAAGGACAAATTTAAAATTATAGCAACTTAAAAAAATACTCTGAATTTCAGGCCCAAGACTATTTAAGTATGCTACTATTCTTCATCTTTAAAGAGGATGTTTTCTTAGGCTTTTATTGCCTGTGTTAGCTAACCCCATCTCAGATAATGACACCATTTTTGATGACATGGATGAATACATCTAAAATTCAAGTCATCCTCCCAGCAAAGTGGTAATCCTGTAAGGAAGGTCAATGAAAACATGCCTATTAAGCCGAACTCTTTGCAAGAAGCGAGCAAGATAGTCTTATTAGCGTTTTTCTCTCAGACTTGCTATCTGATTTCTATTGGGATGTATAACTATTTACCGGTTTAAATCCCATTGTTCATCTTATTTCCTGCTCTTGTTTGTTTTCAATTGCTAGATACAAGTACACAGAATCGGGTGTCATTTTTAACATTCTCAGAAAATAGAGTTAATTCAGATGCAACTAATCCTCTCTTGCTTATTATTTAGTAATCAACACCTGCCAGTAGGATTTGGGAGTCCCAAAAGACAGATTTTCCAGAAAGATTTTTATATTTTTTTATTTTCAATGACATTCTACTCTCCAAAACCTTTTTGTTAAATTCATAGAACCCTACTCTACAGATAGATCTAAGTTTCAATTCAGTTACCTTAAATTATATGGACATGGTTCCGAAAGAACAGAGGGGTACCTCGCTCTGATCAGTATTTTTAAAACATCATGTTTTTAAAGAAAGAAGCAATACAAAATAAATTTATGGAAATGTATTATATGCAAACACACAAATGACAATAAACATATACTTTTATCAAAAATGCCTCTGTGAGATGAAGTTTTCCTTAAAGAGTTATTAAAATTGACAGTGTCCCAAAGGTAACTTTAGAATGAAACACAGATAGTTTGAACCTATACAATTTGACCTTGATCTTACTAAAACAATTTCCACAGTGATAATACCGTCACAATTATTGCTGCTATTATTATAGATGGTTTTAAAACACACAAGGAGTAGGAAAAGAAAGATAACTGACATTTTAAAGAAAGTCTGTTCTTGGAATTACTTCTCTAAAACCATTCTGTTCGTATCACCTTTAGTGTGTTATAAATTTATTGGAAGCTGATGTTTTTTATCCCATATGATTGGGTCATCCTAAGAATGAAAATTTAAGCAAAATCAATACACTCAATATCATGTTCTAGAGTAAATATACAGAAGTGTTTCTTGTAATGGATTTTACTGGCAATGACAAGCCATTTTTTATGTAACAGCTTTAATATTTTGTAATCATTAAAGCTCACTGAAGCAACGGGGAAATTGGGAAAAGAGATCAGGAAATTCATATATAGAAAAAGAGGAGATATGTTCCTCTGTATCACCCTGCTATGTAATCAAACCAGAGTCAAAACGCTATTGGAGAATGCAACCCTTGAATCAGAGCAAAGATAAAAATGTGTTTCTAAAGGATATGAAAGCTTATCCATACATAATGCAGTATAAACATCAAAAGGTGTCTACAGTGATGTTTTAAATTCTTTCTTATCTTGGAGACTACTCTCTGTGATTTAATTGATAATCAACCATACCTGGAGCAAAGAACAGATGATAAAAATGAAGTGTGTTCCCCATGATAATATTAAGATAAATATATGAAAGCTTATCTTCGGACTTGTACTCTAAATCCAATCTAAGAGGAAATTCATATTGACATCACAAGGAGAATTCATTGAGACAGTCTTTTTAAATTTCAGGCATGCTATATTTGAATTTTTCCCCCTAAAAATATGTATGCTCAATCTTAGAAGAAGTGATCCTTTGTGCTGCCAAAGCTATTTTTGAGTAGCTGCCTAACAATTTCCATGGTCATTACTGAAAAAGGTTATACAGAAGTCCTCCCTTTTCTACAGGGATACATTCAAAGACCTCCAGTGGATGCCAGAAACCATGGATAGTACCAACCCTATATATTATACACTGTTTTTTTCCTATACATACATACCTTCAATAAAATTTATTTTTTAAAAAAATTATTTTGTAAATTAGGTAGTTTAAGAGATTAACAATAATATTTGCTAACAATATAATCCAATTATAACAATATATTGTAATAAAAAATTACAAGAAATGAGGTCTCCCAAAACATTTTGTGTTGTGCGCATCCTTCTTCTAATAATGTGAGATGAGAAAATACCTATGTGATGAGAAGTGAGGTGAGGGACATAGATGCTATGATGTAATGTAAGGCTACTATTGACCACCTGGTGATAAGTCAGAGGGAAATCATCTGTTTCCAGATCACGTTGTTGACTTCAGGAAATCAAAACCATGAAAAATAAAACTGTGGATAAGGGGCACTGTTGTAATCAGAACTACTCAATTTGGTTTTCAAAACCCTCCATAATCTGGTCCAAATAAATTTTTTAGGCAGTTCTGGCATAAAAAAAATTAATGAACTTCAATTTGAACAAGTCAATTTGTACACTTTTTTTCATAGGAATCTTTAGGAAAATGACAGCAACCTTCTAACTGGACCCTAAAATTCCTTTAGAATGGTGTAATTACTTGAGTCGATTGGAGAATGTGAAACCTGCTAGTGGCCACAGAGTTGGGATCACAAAAAGAGAGAACAACTTGAATTTGAGAGAGTGTCACCCTAAGCTTAAATTTTTACATGACTTATTTTAATTTTACTGGTTCAGATGAGTATGTTTCTTCATCTAAAATTAATTAGTATTAAAATCCAAGTCCAATAAAAAATGGAATAAAATTTAACTATTTGATTTGGCAAATTTCTAATAAAAGAGGTATTTTAGTGTTTATCACTGAATTGATAAAAAGATACATGATCACAAAAGAAAACTACCTAGTTAATTATTATGGTAAACAAGGTCATTGTAATAAGTACAGCAAAATAGAAAAACTATTAAGTGAGAAGTACTTGGCAAATAAAAACTTCTTATCTATTGGGAATGATGCTTTTACGATTAAAAACATATATATCTGCACATAATTTTACATAAAATTCCAGATATAAATGATTCATCGTAAGATTAATCATTTATTTTAAAATTTCACAGTCTAGCATATAACTCATTGATCTACTTATTATCCATAAACATAAAGATGGTATCTGTGAACCACATATTTGAGAGATAATAGTGATTTAAACAAAAAAAGTATGATTATTTTATAACACACACAAAATGATTATATTACATATGATCATTCTAGTATGTTAAAAGTCAAAGAAATATATATGTGCAAAGGTAGGAAAAGATTATAATCAGTGGACTCCAGTAACTGTTTTAAACTGAAGAGTTTTACTGTAGTATATATGTGGATGGAAAATATTCATGAGCTTCACTATCTTAATACATTAAGTGAAAAAAAATTCTTGAAATGATAAGATAAATTGTAATATGTCAGGTAACTTTATCAATAAAGGAATACTACTAAAAAGGCAAGCATACATATCCTTATATATGCACCCTTTGTACCCATGATGAAAAAACACATTGCCATATCAAATGGAAATGAATGGAAAGAGCCTTACCTAAGGACAAAAATCTTCTGGAGTTATTTAGTGGATGTAAAAATAAAGGCCTAATCCACTTTACAACAATCTTTGGGTTTCCTATATTCAGCCCTAGCTCCCAGATGACCCTGTGTTTCCCATTAGTAGACAGTCATGGTGAAGTCCAAGTGTGTGCCCAGGTGTTTATGTGCACACACTTATACATGCACCAGAAGCATGTATGTGCACATGAGCAGAGAATCAATGTCAGATTAAAGAAAGAGATTTTCAAGAACACATAAAACAATGTGAGGAAATTTACATTCTAAAAGCCAAAATGTTTCTTTGGTATAAATGTTATCCTTAACTTTAATTTTAATTTTTGCAGAATTGAGAAATAAAACTTTTTCCCAACTGATTTTAATTTAACGAATGTGAAATCACTAACAGGGATGACTTTATATAGATGTGTCAGTATACGTATATGCACATGCACTCACGTTGTCAAACTTTCCCCCTCACGCCCCAAATCAGAAATAAGTAAAACTCCCCTCACTGTAACACCATCTGTTTAAGGACTTTACTTGTATTTTCTCTCCATTTCCATTCATTTCCATACAGAAATAATGCAACCTGTTCTCTTTTTCTGGCATGAAGTAAAGCAACACACATAAATATGACAGTAATTGTTAGATTGCTATAACATACATGTATATTTTTCAAGCACCACAAAATCCTAATAAAATAATTTTCTCCCCTGGCTCGTGCCCATTGTGTAGAAATTAAACTGCGCAGAAACCAATCAGATCTCTCAAAAGCATTCAAATGAGTCAGGCTTGGACAATATACACTTCAGACACAGAAAAATATAATGTGATGAACTAAAATTTCACCTGAGATAGATACTTCTTTCTGTCTTTCACTTAATCCATCTACTTATTTCAAATTTCAATGTGTTTTCTGTATCAGAGTGATGTGTACAGATTTTACAAAGTAATGTGTAAAGAAGACTTAGATATATTTCCATAAAATAACACTTCTAATATGGAGTGTCATTGCTTGTCCAAAGTGAAAGAAGAATTTGTGGACCCAGTTTCTCAGGTGAAACACAGATTCTTCTTCAGGCTACAACAGTCACATGGCTTGTTCTATATCCAAAACCAACATCCAAGAAAAATAACCAAACCTCTTTCCTATACCAGCTCTCTCTCCAGTCCACCAATTTCTTCCCTAGCATTTCCTAACACTCACTCCAAAGTGAAATTTGTGTAAGTGGTGATTTTTTTTTTTTACATTAAGTAATTAAGAACTGGAGCACTTAAACTCACTGAAGAACAACAATAAACGTGAAACATGAAAAACCTTGATCTAGATGAACAGTTAGATTCTCTTTTCAATCCTTAATGTTACACAGCTTTTCCTGAAATCCTAATAGTACTGATGCAGAGATAATAGAATAACTTACTTATTCACTATGCTACTGTTCTTTAAAGAAATAAAGTCTACAAGTTCTGCATTTATGTGTGTATCATCTTACGAGTGCCATCATCTAACAAGTAAAATTCGGATCACAGAGCAGAAAGCTAGCAGATGAAGAAATTGCTCACCTGGAGGAAGCAGATCAACAGACTGAAGTCTAGTTGTGATGGTGTGTAGGGTGAGGATAGCAAAGGAAAGCAAAGTCGGGAATGCTTGAAAAATAAAATATTTTTAGTTAACAAATAGAAAAACCAAGTGGGAAAAAAGGGCCAATTGAATCACGAATCCTTCTCTATTGATTGCAATTTTTATATTAAAATCTGTTCAACTGATCAATCCCTAAAAGATATGGTCATTGGTATTTCCCCAGATAAAACTTAGTGTTATTGGAAGAAAATTACTTCAGGAGAGTATTTCAGTTTAGATGAGAGAGAAACAATGCAAAGTAACTATATGAACGCCTAGGTCAATGTGAAAAATATGCTTGTGATGATGGACTTATTTATCCTACACAAAATGAAAACTTTTCTGTAATACTGGCTAGAAGATGTAAGGAAGCAGGCCACCAAATCTGTTGCAGACTGTCTGTTCTTTAATATCTCTAGAGAATAAGGCTTTAATAAAAATGTTCACTGCTAGTAAAATTTCGATGTGTATTGTCTGGAACTTGTTTGAAACTTAGCTCTTTATTCAGTCACTTAGAAACCCTCAATTTTTAAAAGCATACTGACTTCAGTAAAGAGATAAACATATATTTCTGTAACAATCTCAACTCTTTTCTTTTTTTACCCAACATATAAATGTTATTTTTACAAAATTCAAAGAAATGCTGCATTTTGTTTTTGTTTTGCTTTTTAAGAACCTCTAACTTAGGTATATATGGATGTATAATTTATCAGTTTCTTAGGCAAAAAAAGAGAACATTTTGTTTGCATCTAAATGCACAGTGAATATATGAAATCGATTGCATCTAAAAGTCCTGCCAAAAAAAAAAAAAAAAAGCCTGTTGGTGAGCAAAGTAGCTTTATTTTTTAAATAGTCTCATTTTCTTATTTTCAACCTTTATTCAACATCTGTTGCTTGCCCCTCCCCTGGAATGTAATTATGCAGGATTCCAATGTAAAACAGGTTGAGTAGTTAATAACAGGCAGCTCAAACATTTTTCCACACTGTTGCCCTGCCGATGTTTTCTTTCATTTTTTTTTCTTTTCTCCCCTGGCTTTGTGTTTAATTTGTGTATGTTTCTCTCCTATTCTTAAAGTATATTCCCACAACAGATGGAAACACCTGAAAATAAGTTTCCCTCATGCACATGTTTAATGATGCCTATTGTGATATTTAACACAGAAAAGAAAATACAGAATATACAGAATATTGGTTTACAGAAAAATATAATTTATCTGTAAGCCACCTTCTTACTATGTTCAATTTAAAATTCTGAAACGATAACCTGGTTTTTACTAAAGACATATGAGGAAAAGTTTATAGTCTACAACCCTCATTTATTCTTATTTTGTTACCAGACTCATTTGCCTTTTTTGCATTTGACACAATTCTCTTAAGTTTTCAATCCTACCATAAATTGGACTTTTTTTTTCTATCCACTGACCATTTTACTATGCAAAAGTCACTTTACATTCACTTGATAATAATTTAGTAATCAATATCTAACATATTTTAGATATGTTCAAGGTATAGCATTTATTTTTTAAAATAATATAATAAGAATCATATAAGTATAGAACTCTTTTGTTCAGAAAAATATATTTCATTGAAATTAGAGAGTATAGGGTTGGATATTGTCCCCCAGCAGTCATGTCCACCAGGAACATTAGAATATGACCTTATTTGGAAAGAGGGTCCTTGCAAATGTAATTACTTAAGATGAAGTCATACTGGATTAGAGTGGGCCCTAATCCAAAGTATGATGTTCTTAAAAGAAAACTGAGACACAGAGACAGTCATACAGAGAAAATGTCATGTGAGGATAGGAGAGATTAGTGTATTAAGCCTGGCATTGCTGCAACCACCAGAAGTAGCTTGAGGCAAGGGAGGACCCTCCTCTAGAGTCATTAGAGACGCCTAATGATACCCCGATTTTGGACTTCTGACCTCTAGTACTGGGAGAGAATAAATTTCTGTTATTTTAAGCCACCCAGTATATTATTTTGTTACGGCAGCCCTCCAGTACTGATTCTGGTGTCTGGAAGTGATGTGCTGTTGGAACAAATACCTAAAAAGGTGGAAGTGGGTAATGGTAATAAGCTAGAAGAGTTTTGAGATGCGTGATTTTTAGAAGCCTAGATTGCCTTGAGGAGACTACTGGAAAAAATATAGACCTACTGGGAAATAACTTATTGGGAAAAACTCAATAATTCTGCTCAGAGCTCAGTCAGAAGTGAGATCAGCTAGAGAGAAAGTTTCTATCATCTTTGAGGATAACATGTGGCTTTACCATCAAGAACAGAAAGTACATAGAAATATGAATGTTAAAGGTATTTCTCATAAGGTCTCAGATGGAAAGTTTATTGGACAGTAGAAAGCAATCCTTGTTATAAATTGGCAGGAAACCTGGACAAAATGCTGGTTGAAAGGAAGAAATTATAACTGATGAATTTGTATGTTTAGCTAAAGAGCTTTCTGAGCAAAGTGTAGTAGATGCAGCCTGATATCTCCTTTCTGGCTATAGTAAATGTGAGAACAAAGAGCTCAATCAAGGAATGAACTTCCAAGCAAAAAGGAACCAACACCTGATTTGGAAAATTCTCTGCCTATCCAGATAATGTGCTCAGGAAACAAGGGCAAGGGTGTGGCTTGACAGCCATTTGCTATAGAGATTAAGGTGTGATTTATGGATCCAATCAACCATCATCATAAGAGAAGTCAGGATTAGAGATAAGGTCACTGAGGAAAGATCTGTGGAGAACATGCTTGTCTAATGGTGTGGATCCCTTCAACCTCCACAGAAGACAAACAGTCTTTGAGAATTTTATGTACCACTGCTAATGTGGACAGAGATGAGACAAAATCAAGGAAAAATTATGCTAAAGTACAGCCACAGATACGGGGACCAGGAAGGGTGGGTTACTGTCCCAGAGGGTCAGGACTAAGGGCGTCGAGCACCAGAACACAGAGAACTACTCTCAGGCCTTGAAATCTAGTAGAATTTGCCTTTCTATATTGCCAACTTCTTTTAGATTAGTAATCCCTTTATTCCTTCCATTTTCTCCCATTTAGAAGGAGAATGTCTACTCAATGCTTGTTCCACCATTGTGTTTTGGAAACAAGTAATTTCTTTTCCAGTTTGATAGGTCTGTGGAAGAAGAGGAAAGTTGCTCATGAGGGACCCCACCAGAGTCCCACTGACACCTGATTTAGATGCTGAGATGTTAGACTCTTTTAGTTGATATTTAGATAAGATATGGGACTTAGAGTTAGGCTAGAAAGAGTTAAGATGTTTGAATGATACTGGGAGGGAGTTGATGGATTTTGTAATTTTGGATTTTGGATTTTGGATTTTGATGGGGCAGAAGTGAATATCAGGGTCAAGAGAGTAGACTGGGTTGAATACTTCTCCTCCAAAATCCATGTCCACCTAGAAAATCAGAATGTGACCTCATTTAGAAATAGGGTTTTTGCAGACATAATTATGTAAGATGAAGTCAGTTAAGTTAATATTAGGGTGTGTTTAAATCCTATTGACTGCCCTCCTTTTAAGAAGAGAAACAAGAGACATTGAGACAGTCATACAAGGAGAACACCATAGGTCCATGGAAGCAGTCTTGGGAGTGATTTGTCTACAAGTGCTGGCAACCACCAAAAGCTAGGGACAGGCAGGGAAGAATTCTTGTCTAGAACTGTGAGAGAGTATAGCTCTGCTAATACTTTAATTTTGAACTTCTAGTCTCTAGAACTGTGAGAAAATAAATTTCTGGTTTTTTAAGCCATCCAATTAGCAGTATTTTGTTACAGCAGCCCTAGGAAACTAATACAGATTATCAAAAAACAAAACAAAACAATCAAAAATAAAAACAAACAACCTTCAAAATGTAAAATGCCCAGATGGCAAAAAATTGCTATGGAGAATGACAATGGGGCAAATTAAAAAGTAGATTCCAGAAAAGTAAAACAAGATTGATATGAATGAATTAAAATGTTGTCTTCTATATTATGGTTCATAAATAAATTAAATTTGGCATAAGAGACGGGTCCATGTGCTAGTAAAATTGATGCTGCTGAGTATAAGGCTTAACTGAAATCACCCAGGAAAAATATATTTGTGTGCATGTGTATGTGTAAGATTATCCAAATCCCATGAAGTTTCGAAATAGAGTATTTTCTTTAAATGCCTGTAAATTAATAGCTCTCTGTGCTGCTTTTCTAAGATTGCTAAGACTTCTCTCTTTAGTTTCTATTACTTTTGATTTTTCTGTACACTAATCACATTTTCAGTACCATGTGTATGGAAACTTCACTTAAAATTCCACGCATCCTAGTAGGCTCTTAAACAAAATGTGACTGTAGGTATGTACACATATGTGCGTGGGAATTTGGATTAACAAATAAAAAAGTATCTTATAAGGAGAAAAACACATTTTCATATATTAAATATGGCTTCAAATACATGTATATTTTTAGTCAGAAACTCACTTAGCCATTATCTGAAGGCATATATTAATAAATTTTTCCACTTTTTTGGAAATGAGTGAATAAACATTAAAATAGTCACTTTTTATGCTTGTATGGACAGCATTTGATTTAATTTTTCACTTAAGTGGAAAAAAATAAGGCAGAAATATATTTCCCTTAAGAAATATGAGCCTGGGTGGCTCAGATAAGCATCTGCCTTCTGCTCAGGTCATTATCTCAGGGTGCTGGGATAAAGCCCCACATCAGGCTCCCTGCTCAGTGGGGAGTCTGCTTCTCCTCTGCCTCTTCTCCCTCTGCATCTCGCCCCTGCTTATACTCTCTCTTTGCCAAATAAATAAATAAAATCTTAAAAAAATATGATACTTAATTTCACCAAAATATACTGTACATTAGCAAAGTTATATACATTATTAGCAAAAGCATTTCTTTTTAAGTTAGTTTAGTATATACACATACAATCATTGTGTTTCTTTAGGGTTTTATGTCCCAGCATATTAAGTCATCTTTTTTTCTGTAAACACTTACTGTAGTCCTTTTGGGCTATTATAACAAACCACCATAGACTGGGTGATTATAAACAACAGAAATTTGATTTTTCACAGTTCTGGAGGCTAAGAAAAAGTCTAAAACCCAGCCACCTACAGACTCAGTGTTTGGAGGGCTTAGTGGAAAGCTTTCGGTTAGTGGAAAGCTGTCTTTTCGCTCTGTCCTCATGGCGGAAGGGGGCCTCTTTTATAGGTTATGAATCTCATTCTTGAGGGCTTCGTCCTCATGACCTAATCTCCCTAAAGCATCATACTGAGGATTAGGTTTCAGCATATGAACTTTGGAAGGACACATACCTTCAGTCTATAGCAGCACCCTACTTCACAAAAGGAAACAAATGCTGTGGGAGGGGAAAAGACTAAATAACTAAATATCAAATAGGTCTACAAAAAAATGGAACAAAATCTCATAACTGTTCTATTTGGAACTACCCAAAAATGAAAAAATGTGTGTGTATAGATATTCAAGTATATATACAAAGATGTAACATCAGTTACTGGGTATTCACGTGCCCTTTGCAAATGCAAAGCCTAAGCATGGACCCAGGTTATATATCTCTCCAAGTGATTGAATCTAATGGTATGTAAAAACTGACATTAGTATCTTACACATAAATGCAAGAAATTTATCTCATGTTGTTTTGTTATACTGTTCACAGTAGAATATTTCTGCCATGTTATTTCAGTTTCTTTAAATGAAAAATCAATGCATGCTTTGTTGCAGCAGAGCAAATTACACACTGCTACTTTTTTTCAAATAATGTCTTCAAGTACCGTGCCTGTATCTTAGCTTTCTGTGGATTCTTGGTAGGGATTTGAGTCACTGAGCTGGGCTTCACAATAGCAAAGAGCTATTAAATTAATCTTTCCTTGCTATTTGGATCTCAATCATTATGACAACCTAGAAAAAGAATGCAAAATTAAATTTTAAAAACTGATTTATACTATCACAGCTATAATCAAAAGGAAACAATGCTTGATACACTTTGGGTTTTCTACAAAAGTTCAGCTGATTCTTAGACTGCTTTAGTGAGCAGATTTTACAATCTGTAATGCTTACCAAAAGCCATGAAGGCATAATAGGCCATGTAATCATCATTATCTTTGACGATGGCTACAGAGAGGAGAAAATAATTTAATCCATGTTACTTTGATGTCAAAAACAAAATGGTACACTAAGAGGTACAGGCTGGATTATGATAAAATTTCAGGGATTTCAAACCTATGTAGCTGAATTCTCAGTCATTTTAGTCTTGAAGTCAGAGGACAGGTATCTAAGAATATTAAAACATCCAACTAAGTCAGGAGAAAATCTTACCAGAAAATTCTCTGTGAATTTCCTTACTTCAATAACAAAAAAACAGTTAAAAAAAAAAAAAAGGCAAGTCAACATTCTTCTTATGATGGAAAGCAAACATCACTAGAGGACAGTGCAAGCAAAATTACTGAGCTTAGATACATGCCACAGGTACAAATGAGTTCTATTCTGAGAGTTTACTCCTTCTTCTGACTTTGGGATTCAAAATTATTTTATTACATAAAAAAGCCAGAGTGAAATAGATTCTTAGTTTAGTTTACAAAAACCTGCTTAACTTGTAGGGTGGCTAACTATAGTACTAAGAATACTAATTTTGGCTTTAATTTGAAGTCCTAGCAACAAGGAACAATAAAACGTAGTAGGAAGTGGAGGAGGAACAGAGCTCATTCCCAGACACTGGAGTGATTCTAGGAGGCCAGATGAGTAAGAGTTTGTTTTCTTCCAATCTCCTTTTTTCTCTCTTCTGTATTTTCCCTCCATTGAACACACTTTCTCCCCCCTTCAATTTATTAGACTTCCTTTGTGCTCCCAATCGAGAAATATCCCACCGGGTTTATTTACTCCCTCAATAAGTTTGCTATGCTCCCAAATTACCTAAAGATTTTTTCCTCCCTCAAGAAAATTCTCTTTCCTGCCACACATGCATATCTGGTACAGGTTGCACATACAAACATGAAAACGACCCGATTAAATTTACCCAAATTCATGTGACTTAATAAACCCCCAAACCTCAAAACTTAGAGAAAAAAGAAAGCACCTTTTATGACCTTTTTAATGAATTTCTTGGCCAAGGAGTCCATGTCTCTACAAAAATAGTAACATTTCCAAAACTAGTTAACTGTCTCATATGTGGAAATTGATCAAAGTAAACTGGGGACCTAAAAACACGGCCAGGGAGGGGCACACCAATGCACATGTGCACCTGCATTCACACAGATGCATACACACTTTCACAGAGAGACAGAAAGGCCAGTGTCGCATGGGAGCCTGCCAGCATCCCTGGCTGTGCCTGCTTCTAATAGCTATTTCCTTTTCCCACTTTTTGAAGGCACAGTCAGCAGCAGGGGTTCAGAATGTGGCAAAGACAATGGGGAAGGGAGAGTGTGCTTCTGTGTATGTGGGTCATTTATAAATCAGGCGCTGCCTGTCTTGCTCCATGCAGCTGCATGTGACACCGCTGAGCTCTTTCACTACCCGGAGAGCACAATGCAGGCTATCTACGAGAGGCCTACCAGCTCCGACTCTAGGTCTCTGCTCGGGGTGGGGAGTTGAAAATTTCAATCTTTAAAACTGCATTCTCAGCTATAAATAATACTTGGCAGTTAGAATAAGGAAGAAGGGCTGAGATCAAATTTGGCACACCCCATAGCTGGATCTAACATCTTACCGCCTTTGTTCTGAACTTCTACATTCTTTCCCTTCCTCATCTGCAAAATGGGGATATCCTCATTGGGCCCTTATCGGGAGGAAACACGCACATGCATGCCAAGCGCTTAGAAGAGTTCACAGAAACCACTCAGTGAAGGCTGCCGTGAAGTTATAATGGCAGGGTAGTGCTGGCAAGTCAAAGAAAGTACAGCAAAATTTGCACATAAACTCCGTGTGAATGTGGAGTCTGCTGAAGTCAAAGCCACTTGTCTTGGGACTCAATGTTTGAGCATTACAGAGCAAAACATACCATTCCTGTTGTCGCTTTTGCTTTTAATATGCTCAATATAATACTTCTCAGCCCAAATTAAAGCATATAAGGAGTAATACACATAATCTTAGGGTGGGTGGTATTAATTTACACAGTGGTGGTGAAAAAGCCATAAATACATGATTCTTTCCCTCTAGGGCATTTTTGGAATGAATGGAGTCAAAATTCCAGAAACACTGATGTTCTGTCCCTATGCTTCTCTAAGAGGAAAATGTATTCAAGATACACAAAAATAGAGAAGATCCATTTTCCTGAAGAATAAGATGACTAGATGGAAAGCAATTTAAATCACGAATTCCCTGTTAAAACAAACATTTTAAAGCAGAAAGCAAAATGCTGGGTATTTTTAAACTAGAACATGAGAATCTAATACCTCTAGCAGTTGTGAGGTACGTATGCATTTCCTGTCCTTTGCCTTTAGGGATTCTTTAGTAGAAAAATCTCAGAAATACCAGAAAGGCAAAGGATTTGACCTGGGCCACACAAACCTGAAGCAGATTCAAGGTTAGAATGATGTTCCATGGCTACCATACAGGTTTTTTCCCATGCTCTACTTCTATTCAATTATGCACATAAATAAATAAACAAAATCAGGGATTCAAAGTACTACCATCACAAACTAATCGGATAAACTATGAAAAGTGAAGTTAGTTTTTGTTTTTCTTTGATTTTTTTAAAATCAATTAAGTTCCATTTTTTTTTTTTAACGATTTTACTTACTTATTTGACAGAGAGAGATCACAAGTAGGCAGAGAGGCAGGCAGAGAGAGAGACAGAGGAGGAAGCAGGCTCCCTGCTCAGCAGAGAGCCCGATGTGGGACTCGATCCCAGCACCCTGAGATCATGACCTGAGCCGAAGGCAGCGGCTTAACCCACTGAGCCACCCAGGCGCCCCAATTAAGTTCCATTTTTAACAACTCTTTCTGCCATATCTAAATATGGGGAGAAAATAATGAAGAAAGTTTAGTTTTTGTTTGATCTTCTTCTTTTTTTTTTTTAAGAGTTAATTTTTTTAGTAATTTCTACTTAAATTCACAACCCCGACTGAGATAAAAAGTCACCTACTCCACCAACTGAATCAGCCAGGTGCCCCTGTTTGGCCTTCTATTCATTATTTACCTATGGTTTATTACCATTCAAAGAAATCACGACTCAAAAAAATACATCTTTTTTAGATTTTTTTTTCAGAGAGGCAGGCAGAGAGAGAGAGGAGGAAGCAGGCTCCTCCACTGAGCAGAGAGCTGGATAAGGGGCTCAATCCCAGGACCCTAGGATCATGACCTGAGCTGAAGGCAGAGGCTTTAACTCACTGCCTTATTTAGCTCTTTATTGAACATTGTGGAAAGAACCTTATTTTCAGAATTGTTTGCCTGAACTTTTCTTAGAGCCTTTTTCTGGTCTCCATGTATATGACTTAACTGCTCACATACAGAATAATAATCACATTGACACACTTCATTTATATTTTTCCAAAGATATTTGGACAACTTCAGTATAACCTCAAACAAAAGAAAGCAAGTATTCCCTCCCACACTCAGGCCATCTCTTAAACCAGGCATCTAAACTTCCTTCTTTGCAACTATTGTTTATATACATCCACAGTCTTTGTGTAATTTCAATCTCAAGGGAAATGTAATTATGTGTCATAATTTATACTTTAAGGATGAGAGGTTTAGAGATCATGCAATAAAATGTCTTTATTTTCCAGGTGAGAAAATTGGAATTCAGAATAGTTAGTAGCAAAATTAAAATTACTCTCCTGATCCCAAGTATAGTTATTTTTCCTCACTCTGTGTATCTCTACATTTTTCTTTTTATGTTGCATTTTTGTAGCAGTCACCCATAAATAACAGGTGACCATATGACATACTGTCTAAGCAAGGGTATTTTTTGAAAATGATAGAGACCACTATTAATGACTATGCCTGGACAACAGGTGCTGATAGAGATTTTTCTGGGTAAATCATGACAAATGATAATCTACCCAGAAAGTAAAGAAAGATCAAGGTTAACAGCCTGTGATTTGTCTCTGAAAAAGTGATTTAAAAAAAATAAAACAAATGAAAATCTTATTTGGGATCAGTAATGTTAACTTTTCTTCTAGAGACTAATACGACTTTTTATTCTTTAAACCTGGAAAACAACCATATATTTATTGACTGAATTAAAAGCTGTTTCATCTACATACATAGAAAAACGCAGTAGAAAATCTTTACTGCTTGGGGCACCTGGGTGGATCATTTAGTTGCGTGTCTGACTCTTGATTTTAGCTCAGCTCACGATCTTAGGGACGTGAGATGGAGCCCTGTGTTGGGCTCCGTGTTGGGTATGGCACCTGCTTAAGATTCTCCCTTTCTCCCTCTCCTTCTGCCCCATTCCCCTTTAAAAAAAAAAAGAAAGAAAGAAAGAAAGAAAGAAAGAAAGAAAGAAAAGAAGAGAAAAAGAAAAATGAAAGAAAGAAAATTTTAATTTCTTTTGGGAGAAAAATCTACACAGCCACAAACAAAAATAAGGGACTCTTAGGAAAATCCATACAAAATATTAAGCTAATCAAAAACCTTTATTTTTTAAATCAAAAACCTTTAAAGAAAATTAAAAGTTATAAAATGTAGTGATAAAAACATGCTTTGTAAAAAAATCTAATAAGTAAAACAGTAAAAAACAAATATAAAAATAAAAATATAAAACAAATATAAATATATATTTGTTGTAAAAACAAATATAAAAATAAAAGAAGGATGAAAGGGCATTAGATCTCGAATAAAAATCCAATATGCAAAGAGACTGTATGAATTAATCATACAAAACAGAAGGGAGAAATATAATGTGCAAATTTGATGAAGCAATTCTGGTGGTGCTCACTTGAGTAATCAAAGAATGACAGATCAATAATTAAAATTAGAAAGATAACTGAAAGAATAGTCTCTTTAAAATTCAGGAAATTAATAGAAAGGAAACCTCACCTCTTTCTTTAATTTGGGAAAGAAATAAACCAGGGATATGAATTATTTCACACACATACAAACTTTAAAAACACAAATCAATGAAACATAACTAAATAAAGACTCTCTAATATCTCTTTTGACACAACATCAATGCCTACAAGGGAATGTACACATTACAATAATACACGCCGAAACCATTCAAATGTACCATGGCTAGTAATTATCTAGGACACTAAAAGATCCTGGCAAAAGTTAATCTAATAAATCTGCCATTATCTTTAATACTTCAAATCTGCGCCTTGAGCTAAACAGTTGTCAAAATGGAGCTCTGTTTACATAGAACTGAATCAGAGTGAGGAAATAAAGATGTCAAGGCTTTTCTACTTTTTTTCCTTTCAGTGGTTGACATGAAATGATTAGCTGGTACATTGTATTCTGACTTTCCACATGGTGCCAAAGATCACTTTTTTTCCCCTCATAAATATATGCTGCATAACGTGAAGGTGACTGCTCATTTGAGTCCTTCAGCTCTGAAAACTGGCTTTGGCAGTACTCAAGGCCATTTTACAAGGCAACATCTCTGATTATTATATCTCTGTGACCTGAATGAATCAGCTTCAGAGTGAGAGACAATATGTTAGCATATTTTTTGAGGGGATCACATTAATGATTTCTGTAAATCAGGTGAATTCATTTCACTAGATAGTGAAATTGTAAACTGTTCAAAACACAATATGGTGTTCTTTGGTGTTTTCAGTAACATAAGCAGAAATAATTGCCTGCTGTTTCCCTGGAAGATTAAGAGAAACCAATATGATCTTTACAAAACAGGAAAGACCAATGTCGGAACCGGATTTTCCTTCACAACTGTGCCCCTGCACAGGTAAATGTTTTGTAACCTCAATTTCTCTATAAGGTCAACAAGAAAAGTTGGTTCCCATGAGAATCTCCCCGTAATGGTAATTAAAATAAGCATATGAATGATCCTATGTTATTAAAAATTTTTTTTAATTTTTTTTTTAAGATTTTATTTATTTGACAGACAGAGATCACAAGTAGGCAGGGAGACAGGCAGAGAGAGAGGAGGAAGCAGGCTCCCCACAGAGCAGAGAGCCAGATGCGGGGCTCGATCCCAGGACACTGGGACCATGACCTGAGCCGAAGGCAGAGGCTTTAACCCACTGAGCCACCCAGGCGCTCCTGATCCTATGTTATTAAAAAGAATAAGCAAAACAAACAAAAAAAAACCCCAAAATCCTCTCTTCTTATATGTATTTTTATATACTTTCCATATTTATGCATATATATAAAAATATAACCAATTCAATCAATTCAGAACATTTTATAGACCAATGATGCCACAAAGTACATCAGGTTAAAGTAAAAATCCACTTGATGAAATTCCTGTTAACACCAAAATATACATTTTATTGCTTTCTCAAGGTTATGGATGTTCACTGTCGTGGAATTTAGATGCCCCACTGTTATGACTTTATTATTCATGAAAGAAACTGAAGAATATCTGGAATACTAAAGTATGTTTTAATACATTTGAAATAATGATGGAAAGAGATGTAGGATTATGATCTATTTGATTTCATATAACGAAGACAACTTAATTCATGTAATGTGAAGTGCGGCAGACTTGTAGTCTTGGTTCTATTTTGTTTCTGACCCCCTTTCCAACTTTCTTGGCAACCTTAAAAAAATTCACCTTTGTTTTGAGCTGTAGGATGAGGATGCTAAACATATAGACTCTGTTTTATTTTATTATCAGTATTCTATGATCTTAAAAAACATTCTAGGATATTTGACTTTTGATTCTTTTTTTTTTTTAAATTTTATTCATTCATTCAAAAGAGAGAGAGAGACCACAAGTAGCCAGAGAGGCAGGCAGAGAGAGAGAGAGGGGAAGCAGGCTCCACACCCGGCAGAGAGCACGACACGGGGCTCGATCCCAGGACCCTGAGATCATGACCTTGGCTGAAGGCAGAGGCTCAACCCACTGAGCTACCCAGGTATACCCCTTGACTTTCAATTCTACGTAGAGAACATATAAAGGTGGTCATTTATATCCAAGCACTGCGATTTGGTAACAATTGGTTCATAGCTCACTTTTGGTAGAAATGTGTTTATAATAAACATAAATAGCAAATAACATGGTAACAGAGCTATTCATGTTGGATATAAGAAATGGTTGGCTTCTTAACAACATTTTCTCTATTCTGCTTATTTGGCAAAATCTTTGCATTTTTTTTTTTCTGTATGAGTTGTATATAGTACATGTTACATTAACATAAATCTGTAAAGATAGCTTATAAAACTAATATTCCATCAGGAATAAAGAAAGTCATCTTAGATTTCTAGCACGAAACACTCATGCAAAAATTTGCTAAATTGCTGTTCTGCAACATGGCTAATATGCATAAAAATAATTTTATTTTATGAATAAATAAGAACTACTCTGCCTAGCCATGAAATCTAGGAAGAGCAGAAAACCAACCTGAATTCAGGGGTTTTAAACTTAATGAAAACAAGCGCATGTCCCTCAAAAAGGGAGGGGCTCTAAAAATGGCAGCAGGTGTCGAAAGGAATGGAAAATTGTCTCCAGAAAAAATGGATCTTCTACCATAAATAAAGCAAGTGATTGCTCTAAAAAAAGTGTAGTATTAATAATCAGTAAATAAATAAAGGATAAAAAAGAAAAAAGCGACACACAATGATCACAAGTATTTCCTAATGATTTAAGTCTACTTAAAAATCCAGAAAAATCGAGAATTATTTAAAACAAATCAAGTGGGCAATTATCAGTTTGTTGAGAGTGTCAATCAACTATGGACGTGGGAGGAATTTAAATAGATGAGAGCACTGCCAACCTTCATATTTGACTCCTTTCTTCTACTAACACAGATAAAAACTTGGGTAGTTTCACTGCCATTTAGAAGGAAAACATTTTTTTTTTCTCACTGTGAATTTCAATTTATAATTCTTTTCTAATCTCTATTGTTAATACTCAAAATGCATAAAATCTTATATCTTGCTTAAAAAAAAGAACCACTAACTTCCTTCATCTAATGTAAATGATAATAGTACATTTAAATTTCACAATGAGTGCTTTGAAATATGTAATATATTTTGCATGATACTGTTTAAGACTGAGTGCAAGAATTAATTCTAACTTTAAAAACAGTCAAATTATTTCCCTTATTTTTTTGTTTGCAAAAAAGTAAAAACCTGTATTTTCTTCTGTTCAAATAATCTATTTGAAGTAACACTGACATTTTCTAATGCTATTCTATTTTCGGTTCTTCTATTTAATGTGATTTTCTTTCTTACAGTGTTAGGGCTAAATAAATTAGTTTACATGAAATTACTGAAAATTTACAAAATAAGAAGAATTCATTCCTCGAAAATGGAGGATTTAAATAATTTTATGCCATCTGCAGTTTTCTTTTTGTGTTCTGGAATGAAATAGTATTCTCACAAGATGTGGTCTATTGAAAGTTAAAAGTAACTGGTTTAGAAAACCAAGGTAATAGATACAAATAAAATATAAAGATCAACCATCTATTCTTATTTCTTGGTAAGAACAACTGTTATAATATCACATAAGTACAGAGTTTACAAGCTGTGTTCACATTTACCAATATACTTGAACTTCATCTCTAAAGAAGACGGGCATTGCTATTCCTTCAACAGGATCCTGAAATCTGGCATTAAAGGGACAAATGGCAAAAATAAACCAGAATCCAGGTTTTCTTCTTCACTGTTTACTTCCACATGAACCAAGATATCCTGATCAGACTTAAAGTACAAGAATAATTTCAAAGTCATAATCCCTTTTTTAGTAATGTGGGAATGACATCTAAATTACTAAATTACTGTCTGTGAGGACAGTGATGATATATGTAAAGAGTTATGTGATACATGGCAAAGAGGTATTCTACTACACTGGTCCATAATTCTTAAATTTGGCCCAGTTTTCCTATCCAAAATCAAATTTACTTCAGAAAAGCTTAATTGGGGGAGGGGACTGATAATCAGCAGGTTATACCTTAAAAATGGGTTGATTTTTCTGAAATGATAGGAGTAAATACAATTTCCCCTGAAGACATAACCTTTCTTCAGAAACCAGTATTTTCCCTTCCTTCCTTCCCTCTTTCCTTCTTTCCTTTGTTTTTTTTTCTTTCTCATTTGCAATCTTCCTTTTATCTTGTATGCTTTTATATGACAAACACGATTCTGACAGATCTCAAAACCAAGAAGCTAAGCTAGTATTGATATTAAGAGGTGACAATTTGCAAACTGAATGTGATCATGCCCTTCCTTTTTGAGAACTACTGAATTTTTTAAGGTGTACATTATCAATATATTTGGAGCCATTTTTTCCCCTAAGATTTATTTATTTATTTTGAAAGAAAGAGAGGGCACATATGAGAGAGAGGGAAGGGGCAAAGGGAGAGTTTTAAGCAGACTCTGGGCTGAGCCCAGAGCAAGATACAGGGCTCAATCTTAGGACCCTGAGATCATGACCTGAGCTGAGACCAGGAGTCCACTGCTTAACCCACTTTGCCACCCAGACACCCCAGAGGCATTGTTTTATACTGGGTACCTCACAACAGAGAAAAGGCAATTCAATTTTCTCTTCTGCATATACTCAATTTTAAGTTATTTGGAAAAGAAAAACCAGTTTATTTCATTTCTTGCTGGCAGTAAGAACCTCTTCTAAAAATTATAGTCAACTGGATAATTGAGGCTTTCACTTACAAGAATAAGAGTGTGTCCTACTTAGCAGGCATGCTAAGCAGCAATTAACTGGTTAATAACATACAAAACACTAAAGTCTATATGGCACAAAGGCCAATATCTTTCTACTCTTCATCAGGGAATTATAGAAACATCCTGACCCAGCTCTCTGGACACACAGGAGTTGCCATCCTGATTCAGATCCTTGATTAATATACTCTAGAATGATACATCTGGCAATGGCCTACATAGGTTCTCTCTCAGGACTAGGGAAAAAATAGACCCTATTAAAATGGAACAATTATACTACCAAATACTATGACTGTATTTTGGTTTGCAGCAAAACAAAATGAAACAAGAAAAGGCTAAAAACCTTAAAATAATCACATGTGGATTTCAGGAGACTTCAGGATACTATAAAACAAAATAAAATTTACGTTTATATTGTTTATCATAGAGACTAAAACTACTACTTAGTGTGTTTATGCAACAATAAATAAATTCACACAGACTTCATTTTGAAGATCATAAATCTGTTTTTAACATCTGAATTAGCTAATGTCTCGTGACATTTTTCTTAATAATACAGGACATTCAGTTCCTCAAGGAATCACTGCCTAGAAGAGGAAGACTGACCCCAGGATAGTCCTTCATTCTCATTGAAACCTCTTCATATTCATTACTTTTTGAATTTCAACAACTGCTTTCTAGGATGGTAAGTATGCAAGGCCTTGCTGAACATAATTTTACACATAAAAAAGTAGCTATTATAATGGAGGAATTACACTGTGCTCCAAAAATATTGCAGAAAGAACCCTTCTCCAACAGGCATTTTGAGCAATAAACACCTTTGACTGAGAAAACAGCATGTAGAGTTATATATTTGGACTGGTTTACCTACTTCTAGCCTTTACATCTTAATAACCGAATCAAGATCCAACTTTTGAAACATCAAAGTAGGACTGATCCCATTTGCATCTAACTTGACCCAGAAAAAATATATAGAACTTGGCTACGAAATATCCAGGACACGTTGCCATTGATTATCTGCACCTTCCTGATATGCCATTCTTTGCATAGATTGACTAAAAAATATACTTCACTGAGTCCTGCAATATGGTCTCTAAAATTTATGTATCCACAGTTTATAAATTGGAAGTATTTTTACAAACTCTTTTGACTTTAATTGGTCTCTGAAGACATGGCTTAAATTACTGTAAGAGAATACAGAATATGAAACCATAAAAACATAATAGGTTTTTAGATTTTCTTCTTAAATCAGGGATTTATAAAACTGTGGTCTTTTTTTTTTGCAATATGTATATTTTCCAAACATAATAAAAGATCATAAAGTGTGAGAAAGTAGAATAAAAAGATGTACATAATTAACAAAATGATTATTTGAAGTGAAGGGCTGTGTAATAATTCAATCCATCTTATAAAAGATATTTCTCAGTAGTTGAAAATTTAAAAAATAAAGCATATTTAGCATATTTATATAAAGCATGTTTGTATAAAGCATATTTATAAACATTAAAAAATAATTAGTGTTAAATTATTGCATTACCACAATCATATTTGAAATAGTAGGATACAGAATATTTTAAGCAATTAATTTATCATTACCATACAAAATATATAGGATCCATCCCTACTTTGATCAACCTGTAATTCCTCTAATAATATGCTTAAACTTTAAAAAGATAAAATATGAAAGTGCAATGCAAAATTTTTTACTTTACCCGAATTTGAAAATTTGAGTATTATTTGAGAAAATATATTTTGTGTCCTAACTCCTTGATATACTTATCAAAGTAAGTGAACATATCAGCTTCCTTAAAAAAATTTTTTTCCTCAAATACTATTTTAATTCACAATGAGTTTGTAACACTGAAACAGAAAAAATGTTGATCTGTATTCAAGTGCTCCCTTTTCCTTAAAACAGCGGTTAGTTTCCTTGGTATTTGAAAATTGTGGACATATCTTAAAGTGGAAGTACTGATAATAGTTATATCTCTTGAAATGAAGAATCAGGAACTGTATCCTCTAATCTAAACTGTGTCATGGTTTTCTTTTAGCTATGGGAAAGCTAGGAAATTCCACTGTCTCTGCTTCTTTAATTGAAGAAATCCTTAAACCTCTTAAACCTCTTAAAAGTTTATTTATTAGAGAAATGGACATGAAATGCTTTGATTGTAAAACAAGTTCAAATAAATATAAAATCAGATATTGTATCATATAGATTATCTTCCTGATGAATATGCATGTTTATATATACATAATGTTTGCTTTTTAATTGGAATGGTAATTTGGAAAGTGAGCTTTTCAAAATGAGCTAGAAAAACTAAATAAGCATTATTTTCCCTCCCCTTTGAAAGGAACAGCATGAACAGAAGACTTAAAAAAAAAAAAAAGAAGAAAAAGAAAAAAGAGAAACAAAGTACTAATGTAGAATAAGTGAATGTGAAAATACAAATTGATTTTTGTTCTTCCCTTCTGTTCTAGATTATATTAATTCATTGAGCATTGTCACTTTTAGAGATGCAATCTAATAAAGGGAGATGAAATACATACAGCATTGTAGAATTTCCAGATGTAACTATTTTATATTAAATAAAATATTTAAATTATCATGGAAGAAACTAGGTGGACTAATTTATGGTACATCTTAACTCATTTTAATAAAAGGCCTTGAAAGTTTTATTTCATTGTAAATAAGATTGCCAAATATCAGCCTAGTTAACTTCAAAACATATTAACAATATTACAAAAGTGAAAAATAAAAGTAAACTAATACAGATATAAATGAAGAGAGCAGGTAGTCAAAGTAACATACAGTCTTTGTACAGAAATGAAAGCTGGCAGTGTGCTCCCTGGGCATGGCTGAGAAAAGGAGAATTTCTCATTTATTTATCCATAAAATTGCAGACAATTTAATAATAAGCATAGAACTGTTATTCAAAGCATGAAAATGCTAAATATCAATGTCTGGATACCAGAAAATAGAGGATGAAAAGAAATAGTAACAGAAATTTTTATCAGTCTGCACCATGAAATATTATCAAGTTGAAATTATCTTCCTGAATTTTATAAGCCTTTTAACTTCCTGTTCTCACTGGCATTTATTAAACCATAAGTCACCTTAAATTGGTTTACTTGCATTAAAATTTAATAAGCTCTAGTATACATTCAAAATAGAAAGTCATAGTCTCATATGCATTCAAATATAGATTTGCCTTTAATTTAAAAATAAATACCTTTGTTAGTTGGCATAATATTAACATGTTTGTTGACTTAGGAAAAAGTAAAATATGTAAGGGTGATATATTTCACTTTGGAGGAACTAAAATTATTCTAGATTGGCTGTCTTATCTATGAATTACATTTTAAATAATTTTCTTTCTCATGGATTCTCCTTCAAACTAAGCGTTTCCACTTCAAATACACAAGGGAGGTGAGTAAAGCTATTTGTAAAGCTATTAAACTTTTAATTGATGTGTACACACTCCATCTATGAGTAATAAAAATAGCTTGTATTCTTTTTTAAAAATTAAAATGCAAATGTTAAAAGCTTTAACATTAAAAAATAATCACAGAGGAGCCAACTGGAACAATATTAATTTTTAGGTTTTGCTTTACTTTGTTTCACTTTTCTCTCCATTGTTCTTATATTTCAGTTTTCCTGCACAATCACTGTTTATCTTATTACATTAAAAAGCCCTTTATAGTAAGCTTTGATTTGCCCTCAAACACCAGTCTCAGAGAAAGTAGTAAAGGTTTTTACCCTAAAAAAATGAGCCACTTGGATAATAAATCATATGGTTATTAGAATAAATTGTCACTAAGTGGTATTAAGATGGTTATGAGTTAATGAGTGAATGAAGTTAATTTATTTTTTGAATGAAGTTAATTTAAAATGAACAAAAAATTTATTGCATTACTCTCTATATATTTGTAATAGAATTCTGGTTAAAATAATTAAATATCTATAATTTCTTCATATCCAATTTTGGGAAACACTTTTGATTAATGAATTGGTAAATAATCACGAAAGAATTAACACCTTATGCTTCCAGTGAGCAAAAGCAAAAGAAAAAACAGTATAATGCAGACATTTTTCAGAAGATATAATTTTTAACTCAAATGCATAACTTGCAAAATGATTCTGCCAAAATGTTGATGCTGCATTTAAAAATCACAAGGGATACCATTTTCAAAGGTTATATCGTTATATTGTCAAATGAAGGGCATACAACATAACTAGTTAGAGTAATGCAATTAGTGAACATGCTGTGGTTAGATTTTTTTGAAAATTTTATCTGGCACAAAGTAAAGACTACACAATTTACAGATCACACATCATCAAACATAAATGATACTATAAAGAATTTGTACTGTGGCTCATGCACTGAATCATTTTTTTTTAACCCATGAGAATTTTCACTTTTATTCAGAAGTCATATTCTCTGATTGTAGCTACATACTAAATATATTATTTCACCTACTAAAAATTCATGATTTTACTCATTTTTGTTCTTTCCATTCAGTTTCAGTTGCATAATTTGATAAAACAAGGTATATTCCTGTGTGAATATTATGGTAATAATTTTAGGTTTTCTAAACTGCTGTATCTAAAACCTGAACTCTCTTACTTTGTTAAACGATCTTACATTCTAATTGGATAAAGAATCTTTGAGCACAATCCCCTAAACTCTTTATTGCATTAAACTGACATTACAGTAATTCTTAAAACTGTGAAAACATTTTTGCCCAAATAATGCCAACAGTATAAGAAAAACCTAGTATGAATATGGTTAGGGTGTTGGTCTAAAAATTAAAATAATTATTTTTTCATGTGTGATTTCTGAAACCTAAGTATGGAATATGAAAAACCAATTATATTTCCTTCTTAAGAATATCCCCTTTATAGATACAGGATTAGTTATCCATGTGAAAATTTTGAGGAATCTAGAGTCTGTTAATTTTTAAAAATTCCTATGGAGATCTGTATGTCTTCTTTGGAAAAATGTCTATTTGAAACGATGTGGATAAAGCCAGAGAGTAATACGCTACGTGAAATAAGTCAGTACAGAAAGAAAAATACCATATGATTTCAATCTTACGTGGAATTTAAGAAAGAAAACAAATGAGCAAAAAGTAAAAGAGAGAGAGAGAGAGAGAGAGAGAAACCAAGAAACTGACTTCTAACTGTAGAGAACAAACTACTGGTTACCAAAGGGTACGAAGTAGGAGGGGGGAATGGGTTAAATAGGTGATGGGGATTAGAGGGCCCATGTGAGGAGCACTGAGTGTTGTATGAAATGTTGAATCACTATATTGCACACCTGAAACTAATTACACACTAACTAATGTTAACTAACTGGAATTTAAATAAAAACTTAAAAAAATTCTTATGGAGTTTTAGTTTTTATTGGGTACCTGAAAAAAATTCATTTTCTTTGAGACAGTAATTTGCTTCTAGGATCAATTCTTAAAGAAATAAGAGATATTATTGTAAATTCAACAGTACATTATTTATAAGAGTAAAGTAAAATAGCCCATTATTTATAAAAGTAATTATAAAGTATATGTATATGTTTATGATACATAATTTTCCCCAAATAGAGGCATGCATCAATAAAGACTTATTCAACCACAGTTTTGAACACTGAGTTTGAATACTGAGTTGAATGCAACTAAGGCTTTTGAAGACTTCTAGGCTGGGGATTTGCTCAAGATATAATGCTATGTGTCATAGCATTGTGTGTGTGTGTGTGTGTATACACCCATATACGCGCGTGCACACACACACACACACACACACGCACAATACATCCAGAGACACTAAAGAAACATACAAACATGTTTTACAAAGGTTGTCTCCAGGGAATTACAGAATTCCCACAGAGTTGGATATTTTAATGTAAAAGAATCCAATTTAGATGATTTTCTTTCTTTTGTTTTGTTTTGTTTTGTTTTAGGTCACTCAATTTTATTTTGTCTTTTTTTCAGTGTTCCAAGATTCATTGTTTATGCACCACACCCGGTGCTCCATGCAATATGTGCCCTCCCTAATAGATCACAAGCATCATCAGTAAGATAAATAACCAGAAATTGTGTCCTTTCCACTTTCCATGAATGGTGCTATACTATCTATCTACCCCTTTTCTCTTCCCTAATGCCTCCTTCTACCTCAAACTCACCTCCTCTGCCCCGGCCATGCTGGACATTGTGCCCCCCCCCCACTATATTTCCATGCCATTCATTCATTTATTTGTTTGTTTGTTTTTATTATGTTCAGTTAGACAGCAAATAGTACACATCATTAGTTTTCAACGTAGTGTTCAACAATTCATTAGTTATGTATTAACACCCAGGGCTCATCACCACACATACCCTCCTTAATACCCATCATCTGTTTACCCTATCGCCCCCTTCCCCCTCCCTTCTGTAACCCTCGGTTTGGTTCCCAGAGTCCAGAGTCTTTGTGCTTTTCATTCAATATGTCAGATAAGCAAGTAGAACTGGTCATTCACTGCTTAGAACTCTCTTCCCCAGAGAGCAATCTGGCTGTACTCTCTCACTACCTTCCCCCCTACTCATGACTTGCATGTTGACTAGAATGTGTATTTCTCCACGAGGACTCCTGTCTCCACCTTCTACAATATATCTGTCTTAGTATAGATAGTGAAAAAGTACTAAGTGAATGAATGTTATTGCCCAGAAATATTTTTAATTATTGATACATCATCATCCATCCTTATTATGAGCAACAACAGGACTGCTGAAAATTTGGGACAGTGCAAACGAATTCCCTCTTGATGAATTTTTAGTTATTGATATTACATGTATAGAATTAATCATATTTCTATACTGAGGAAATAATTGGTAAAATTTGAGTAGAGGCTCAAAAATCAATCTTACAGTGGCAAAACTTTTCAGAGTCCATATTTCTGTATACATATAGCATTGTAAAGGATAAGACAAGATAGAGAAAACCTAACTGGTTCCTTTCATTTACAGGTAAGGTACTAAAGACCTAGCAAGTTAGGGCCAAGGTCCTAGTGAAAGACAGAGATAAGCAACTGGTATTACTGAGCCAATACCAGAAATGAATCTACTAACTCCAGATATGACATGCATTACAATGATGGAAAAAGTTTCAAGTCTTCTTCCGTGTATTTGATGATACATGAAAATAACCTTATAATATACAACATTTCTATAAATACTCATGCAAACACCTCTGATACTTAAATGTCAGTAGGTATTTGTGAAACAACAAAACAAAAAGAAATCTTGTATTAAAGACAGATCAGCCTATATATAATAGTCACTAGCCCTGTTTTTTTTCCTCACCAAAAAATAAAACAAAATAAAAAGTGCAAAGCAAAAATAAAAAATATATGGGTTGATTAGTATAAAGTTTTATTATACTTGCTATATGTAAGCACAATTTTTCCTAAAGAATTTTAAATGCATTATTTAATGATCCAAAGAGAAAAGCTCATGACTTCTGAAAATCTCAGAAAAAATGGATTGGAAATGGGGGATGATTGTATTAAGCTTTTCTCAGCAGAGAAAAAATTTCCAAAGATGTTTGTACTTCATTGCAGTATGGGTAATCTCAATGACCAGTCAACCTCTACACAGTTTATCCTGACCAAAATACTCTCACAGGATTCCAACCACCCTGAAAATATTGTACCTGATGGGAAAAAATAAATCCATCAAGTCTCAGGACTTTATACCCCTGAGGGAGCTCCCTCCTCCATGTCAGCCTTAGACAGCAAGGCAGTGGGATTTGAGAGAACAGTTCATCAAAGGAGAGTTTGTGGTATCTGTTCCCTTGTGTGACAAAAACTCCATTATCATTTTCTGGTACCCATGGCAAATTGGTGGTCAAATATATACATCTTTTTCTATTTTAATCACAAAATTATAAGTCACACTTTACTGAACCCAATGAAAAGCACTGTACAAATCAACAATGAATGTGAGTTCCCTCTCCCCAACCAGAAACTATTTCATAGCTATTCATTTGATGATGCAATGTTAGTTTTTTTTTTTTAATGAAAAGGTAGTTTCTTTAATAAAAATTAGCCTAAAGAGCTGATCACATCTATAAAATGAAAATTTAACTCCAATTGAGATTGTGTTTAATCTAATAGTTACTTCTAATTTGAACACTTCAAATTGACTACAAAAACTTTCTTTGGAAAATCCATTGACATCAAGGGGACTGTTCCACACAATGGGAATAAATTCAGCTCTCTCTCATTACTGCTGTTTTGTGGGTCACTTTCAAATTTGATAATTTCAACCATTTACCTTTTAAAAGTTTCAGACGTAATTTATTTTGCACATGTGAGATATGGAACATAAAATTACTTTTAATAATCAAAAGTAGAAATGTAAATGAGAATAAAATAAAAGTTAACTACCTAAAATTTCATTTTATCAAGTGAATTTGGAATTGTAGCCATGTGCCATTTTTAGACTTCTATTAGGACTATTAATTAATATTCTGAATACATATTAGAGATTACTGATTAAGTGATAGCCTGGCAGCTAGAAATTTTCCTATTTTACTCCCAATTCTTGGTTTATGCATTGAGAGTATGATTCACTGTGCACTTATGAGACAATATTAATATTTTAAATAAGAATACAATTACCATTACAAAGATTGGGAAACAGACCACAGTGACATTCTAGGCTCAAAAATGCCAAACATTCCTTGTTCACTGTTCAAGAGGTTTCAAATTATTTAAACACAGGACATTCCTGGAGGAAATGATTAAACTTTCATTTAGCCTTGGGAACTGAAATATATCTTCTTTTACCCTACCTAGGGTAGTTTCTAAGTTTAAAATTTTATGTTATGTAGTTTTTAAGTTTAAAATTTTATGTTACTTTCCTATTCTATATCCAGTTTATTATGTTATAAATCTCTTTTCGAAATCACCCAGATTGTGTTTCTCTGATAGACTTCATACTCAATAAGTTGCCAAATACTGTTAATTACTTTATCTGTACTGTGTCAAAATTTTATCCTTTCATTCACACTGACCACCATATGAGTTCTGGTCTTTATCACTTTGAAAGTACTTAACCTGATAGGTCTCCTGGATGCCGCCTTTCCCTTTCTAGAGTTTGTGCGGTCACAGAGAAAGTTTCCCTACATAGCTGCATTACTTTTGTATTTTTAATGGCTCCTATAGATCATTAAAAATGCCCAAATTCAGGGCTCCTGGGTGGCTCAGTGGGTTGAGACCTCTGTGTCGGTTCAGGTCATGATCCCACAGTCCTGGGATCCATCGAGCCCTGCATCAGGCTCTCTGCTCAGCAGAGGGCCTGCTTCCTCCTCCTCCTCTCTCTCTCTCTCTCTCTGCCTACTTGTGATCACTGTCTGTCAAATAAATAAATAAATAAAATAAATCTTTATTTAAAATAAATAAATAAATAAACAAATCTTTATTTATTTAAAATAAATCTTTATTTATTTATTTATTTATTTTTTTAAAGAAGATTTTATTTATTTATTTGACAGAGAGAGATCACAAGTAGACAGAGAGGTAGGCAGAGAGAGAGAGAGAGAGAGAGAGGGAAGCAGGCTCCCTGCTGAGCAGAGAGCCTGATGAGGGACTTGATCCCAGGACCCTGAGATCACGACCTGAGCCGAAGGAAGCGGTTTAACCTACTGTGCCACCCAGGCACCCAAATAAATAAATAAATCTTAAACAAAACAAAACAAAACAAAAAATGCCCACATTCTTTGTTTAACATCTAACATTCTGCACGATTTTGTCTTCTCAATTTTTTCTAGCAAAGTTAACATTTTAAATAAATGGTTCAATTTTAGAATCATTTTAAATTTACAGAAAAATTGCTAATACAGAGTCCCTTGAACCTCACATCCAACTGGCCCTATATTAACATCTTCTATCCATAAAGTGCATTTGTCACAGTTAATGAACCAATATTGACGCATTATTGTTGATTGAAGTCCATATTATATTAAAATTTCCTGAGTTTTCACTGTATGTCCTTATTCTGTTCAAGAATTCCATGCAGGAAATTGTTCCTCAATATTTTTATCTACAGGAAAGAGATAAAAATTCTAATCTACAGCTTTCACAGCTGCAGATAAGATAAACTTTTACTCCTCCCAATTTTTAAAGTCAACTCTCATATATTTGTTGATTTCACATGGTAGAGCTAAGGTGTGTTTTTCAGACTTGTACTCTTCGAGAACAAGAAGTCAAACTAGATGTTGTTCCAAGAGCTTCGACTGACTGGCATAAACATTTACTGGGTTAAACTACCAGAGATCAGGACTTAGATTTGTTTTGTATATAATTTTATTCCTTAGTGCCTAATATAGTGTCTAGGACAAATAAACATTGAATCATCTATTTCAAACTATATTTGATAAGATAAAAAAGAATTTATGACACTTTGAAATATCACTAATGCTTTATACATCAGTATAATTATTACTAGTTAGATTTTTTACCTTTTCCAATATTTTTAACAGACACTGCACATTAAGAGCACAAGCGTAATTACAAGGGGATACTTACAACACCAAGGGAATAAACTACTTTTAGTCTTTGTCAAATAAATTAGAAGCAAATTATAGTTAACATACTAATAACTATCTGTATTACCTCTTCATCAGTGAAGATTTCAATAAGGATTTATTCGGCAACATACTATTGGCTCAATTTGAATTTCCGTTGTCTTTGAATCAAACCAAAATAGAAATCTGACTTCTTTTTAAAGTAATTTATGACGTAGATAGGTCCTCCAGGATAGAATTAATGACTGTGCTGCATTATTAAAGTGAATTTAAATAGTTTAACGTTATTGAACTGGTATCAGAGAAAGACAGGTTACATCTGAAGAAAATGATAGCATATCACTCAAACACTGAGTATTAATAAATGTATCCAGTGTTTAAATGAACTGATGACATGTAAGTAATACATAGATTGAAATGAATGTACGTATTTATATTCATTAACACCATAGTTCCAAAAAACAAATTAGACAAAATATGTAACCTCTGTTTATAAAACATGTTGCTCATAATCTAAAACAAGTAAGTTTCCTTATAGCTTTTACAATGCTGTTTCTTTCACTCTTTTCAACATTCAAAAAATTTGTAAATAATCTTTAATAAAATACTGTCATGTGAACATGAAAATTATTAGGTTGTTAATGGGTTTTGAATATTCTTAGGCTAATAAATCTATGTGAAAATATATTATTATATATTGTTTAAACATTTTGTAACTTTAAGGGAAAGTATCTAGTAACCTGGTAGAATTTCCAAACACAGTTACAACGCATATCAGAAGTTAATGATATTCTGATAGATGTAGGAGAAGTGTAATTGAAAAAAATTTAAAGCTTTACCATTCAAATTTTGAAGATAAGTAATATATATATGTAAACTCATATATGTTTCCATACATATATGTGTGGGTAGAAAACAGAAAATAAGTTTAGCAATCAAACATACAGAAAAGCAAAATACCTAATTAAAACAAATCTAGGAGATTTATTTTCTAAACTATGAAGTTCTCTGTAGCCTAGTTTTTAAAAATCTCCGTATTTTATAGAAGTAAAGAGGAGCAGAAATAGTATTGGTATCCTCGGTAAAATGCAAGGAAGAAATCTGGAAAACTCTGGCTTCTAGAGGGTTGTTTCTTTAATCCTTACTATTTTAAATATATGGTCTTATTAAAGTGTAAACTCAAGAGGATTTCACATCATGTTCTGAAGAGATCACTTAAACCTCTCTTTGGAAACTCTTCCATAGAGTACTTTCCTGCTCTTCCTTTTCTTAGTGTTGTCTATTATTCCTTTTGACAAATTAACCATTATTCCCCACTCCTCTTTCCTCTAAATAGACTTATCTAATTAATGATTTTTTAAAAATCAGTACATGGATATGGCCGACTGTATCAGTATTGCTCACAAATAAATGAATACCATTTTCCCGGGTATTCAAATCTAATAATTTTATTGCAAATATGGCTTCTGCATCTAGTAATACAGGAAGAACTACTTCTGAGCTCTGAGGAATATTTACCTGACTCATCTAAAGTTCAAGACAAGTTTTCATTTTACTAATTTGTCTCCTGTGTTTCCCAGGGACAATTCACTTTACTATATTCCTGAACGTGTCAGTTTATCCACATGCCTTAATTTTTGTATATACTTTAGAGTCCAATATCATTAATAGACACTCAAAAGATAACCCAAATTTATCCACCTTTCCTTCAACATTACAGACTAATCTTTAAGCCTGTAGTCAAATATTTCAAGTAGAGCATCATATATTTCAAATAGATTGTGCTTCCTTTTTGCACTGTCCCATTTCTCTTGTACTCATTGCTATTGCATCATTTGCTTTCTTTGCACATCGTTTTAGCCAGCCAATATTATACAATCACCTAACAATATCGTTATGACCTGGTGGAAGTTTTTAATTTTGAAAAAAAAACTTCATGACCCTCTCTTACTCCCTACCAAGATGTTGAGGCTTTTAGTCTCCAAATATTGGTAACCCCCACGACTGCCTCTCATTTTCAATATCACCTAGACTAGTGAGAACTTCATTACTTCTCACATAGGCAATTGCCATTGTGCGATAATGAACAGACCCATGAAATTATAATCAGAGAGCCACATAAAAGCTTGATGACCTTAGACTGGTTATTTCTCTATTCGAAATGGAAAGGCAATTATATACTCTAAAGTCATCCTATAACTATTTTATAAAATTATTCAAAATTGTGTATGGTAAATGAGATAATTTAAGTAAATGTGCATAATTCAGTTCTTTGAAGTCATTAAATGTTTGTTGGGTCTGTTTCTATCTGCAACAGAATTGGCTTCCCTAAAGATTAATTCACTATCATGTCATTTACCAGATCAAGAACTTTAATATTTACCCTGTGACTTCAAGTCTTTAAAATCTTCTCCCTGATCTTGTTTTAATCCTCCATAAACTGTGTGTGTGTGTGTGTGTGTGTGTGTGTGTGTTTAAATAAACATTGGGGATATATTGAGAATACATCAAGAATAAGAGAAGTGTGTCCTTAGCAACACAGAATTTGCAGACTCCTGGGGAAGACAAATTAGTGCCAAAAAGGTCTCAGCACCAGAGGTCGCTTTATTGAGAAATAAAAGAAGAAACTGAAAGACTTCACTGGCTGGTGTATAATAAACTAGCAGGAGAGAGTGACACCAGGTTAAGGTTTATAGGCCAAGGTTAAAAGTGTAACTTGGGCATTTTTAAAATTTTGTTTCTTTTGTTGTTGTTGTTTCCCTAGTACTCTACAGAAATCACTTGCAGGATCTTAATTACAGCAGGAGGAATGCAAGGCTGAAATTTACATCTCAAGGAAATCACTGTCTTGCTAATGACTGGTAGTTTACTCCTGGACCACAAAAGAAGCCCAAGAGCACGTGCCTAGGAGGGTGATCTTAAAAAGGGAGGCAGCCTAGACTGGGGAAATACCCTGGAAGTAGGGTTGGGAGGTGCAACAACAGGACTTAGTGACATCTAGTGGGATGCTGGAGAGAAAGGAGAGGAGTCTCTTTACCTGTTTCTGACTAGGGTGAGTAAGTACAGGGTGATAGCCCTTATGGTGACTAGAAGGGAGATGGCTGAGAAGAGATTATGAAAATAGAAAGAAAATATTGGCAGGTTTGGGATGGAGGAAAAAGAATGAAGTGAATGGAATTTATTCGAGCTTTATTTGCTCTGTTTTAATGGAGCAAAACCTTTGATCAAATTCCTAGAGAACTGTGAAATGTCTTACTACATAGCGACTATAGTGTCTTACAAATTGTAGATCATTAATAAAGTGGAATTAAATTTGTGAATGTAACGTTGATATCTCTGAGTCGTCTGTCATAATTCTAAAAGTAACACGGATCCTAGAGCTTAATACACGCAACATAACTGCCTTGGGAAGTCTTTGCACATAATTACTGAAGACTAAATAAGCAGGAGGGACTGGAGTGGAAAGACATGACATCAGCCAGACAACTGCTACACTGCTAAGGGCCTCAACCGTGGGCAAGTTCCTTTGGTTGTCAGACACATAGGCTTTTCATTTACTGCAGGAGATAAGAGAGCATCTCATCAGCTTGCCATTAGGAGAAATTTGTTTAGAAGTGCTTGGTGCAGGAACACCTGGGTGGGGCAGTTGGTTAAGCATTGGACTTTGATTTCAGCTCCTGTCAGCACATCAGGGTTGTGAGATCTAGTCTGCATGAGGCTCTGTGCTGGGCTTTGGAATCTGCTTAAAATCCTCTCCTTCGGGGCACCTGGGTGGCTCAGTGGGTTAAAGCCTCCGCCTTCCGCTCAGGTCATGGTCCCAGCTGGGATTGAGCTCCACATCTGGCTTTCTGCTCAGCAGGGAGCCTGCTTCCTCCCTCTCTCTCTGCCTGCCTCTCTGCCTACTTGCGATCTGTCTGTCAAATAAATAAATAAAATCTTTTAAAAAATTATTTATTTATTTGACAAAGAGAGATCACAAGCAGGCAGAGAAGCAGGCAGAGAGGGGTGGGGAAGCAGGCTCCCTGCTGAGCAGAGAGCCCGATGTGGGGCTCGGACCCAGGACCCTGAGATCATGACCTGAGTCTAAGGCGGAGGCTTGACCCACTGAGCCACCCAGGCACCCCTGTATCATTGTTTTTAATTAATGGAATTACAGCTAGATGGATGGAAGACTGACATCTCTCAAGTCTAAACATCTTGAAGGCAGAGTGTCAAATACATGAGTGCTAAAATAATATTTGTTGAATTAATGTACTCATATTTTAATTAATGGTTATGAAGTCCACTCCTGAGAAACAATCACAATACAACTCTGTGAGTTAAAAAAAAAAAAATTATCAGATAGATTTGCTTAAGATTCAAACTATTGTCTATTGTTTTCCAACAGTGTGGAACAATGCTTATGTATATCACAAAGTCATTCTGCATGTATTAAAATTTTCTAAAGTTTTCTTGCCAACATTCCCTTAAATACTTAAATAATGTTACTTTGTAGGGACAAAAGATCATATGTCTCTATAAAGGAAATTATGTAATAAACACAGTAATTAATATTAGGGAGGAAATGACTAGGACAAAACCAAAATAAAATAATTTCATTCCTCAATATGAATTTTCAAAACTTCAAAGACAATAAAAACCAGGGCAGACAAATCAATCTCCATGAAATATGTATTTTGTTTCAAAAATATATCCTGTATCAGAAGTGGGGTGCATTTGTTATCAGTCTGCAAATTCTGAAAATACTACTTGAAAGGAGCTTATGAAGCAGTAATATTTTCATGTTCCAGATTATCTTTTAGCTTCCCAAAGTAAATATTTATCACATTAAAACTGTTACAGGGGTGATAGACTTTTTTATTCTATATTTGGTCTGAAGCAAGACCCCAACTGTACATTTCTCTTATGATTTAATAGGAAACTGGATTAAATAATTTCTCCAGGTGGTAGACAATAATTTTTTTCATTCTTACTACTTGAGTCATCAGCAGTATAACTGGTTGTCAAGAATGTAAGGAAGCAAAAGCCCCAACATGCAAATTAAGTACAAGTCTACAATTCCTTGTCCATGATTTAGAAATCCAAAAATATTTCAGATCTGGAAATGGTGGTTACTCATCTGGTGGTAAAAACTGACTTGAACTGGCATGAACTATTTCTTTTTGTCCGTTTTGTGTAAATATTCAGCCTTCTTTACTACAAAATGTAATGTGTTTGATTGTGAGTACTGCCATAGATTTCAGTGGGGAGATTACGTTATATATGATTTATGTATTACATCACCTTTCCAAAATCTGAAAAATTCTTAATTCTGGAAAGCATCTTGTTCTAAGAATTTTAAGCATACATAACAAAACATCTGCTTTCAAAAATTTACTCGAGCTATGAGACTAGAAAATATAGGAGAAGCAAATTTGAATATGTTAATATATTTGGCTATACAGTTATGAAATACAAATATATACATTTATTCTATGGTATGACATTCCTATTTCTTGTTTTTTTAATAATTATAAATATAAAATAACAGTGTATCTGTTTTTGACAGATGTGTACCTTGGAGTAGAATATTTTGGTATTTCCTGATCTCCTCTGGCTTTCACAAAGTTGAGGTCATTTATATAATATAAATGCCTATGTGAAATAATTGATGAACTTGCCTTATACTTCATAGAGAAGATTGGATCCACCTATTATGAATTCCCCTTTACCTTTACATTGCTGTTTATCTTTTTCATTTAATTCTCTTTTCTTTCTTTTACAGAAAAAGAGTTGATCTTTACTTTAAAGCTAGCATCTCCATTACACTCCAATGAATATTCTGTATCTAGCCCAACCCTCCAGTATTTCCTTTTAATTGGATCCTCTGCATCAGTATATTAAGAATTAGTTACCCTAAATAATTAAAGCATTTCCATTCATAATACGATCTTTCTTACCTACTATTTCCCCTTTCTTTCCCTTATTTCATTATTTGCTGGTTTTGAAATAACAGAGAAATTATTGTTTCCAATTTCTGACCTTACTTCATGGTCTATCTTGAAATCCATTTTCTTTTTATTTTATCCTATTTCTTTTTCTTTTATTACTCCATTATAACTTCTGCCATGGAAATCAAGAGTGATCTGTCAGTTATCAGATTCCATAACTATTCCTTGAGCCTCATTTTCTTGGATTTCTCTAAAGAATCAAAATATTTGTTCTTATCTATCTCTGGCTACCATGGTGATACGGCTTTCCTACTTCCTCCTTCCCTTACTGACCACCTCTTTCCTGTTTTCATTGGCATTTCTTCCTTTTGTCCCTTCTCCTCCGGATACATTGGACTATTCATTATCCCCTAGATTATTATATACACTTTCCATGTCCCACATATGTATTTATGTACTTGGGTGTTTCTTCTACCTCTGAAAGTAAAAAGCTTCTTCATCCCTTAAATCTTAGCTCAAATTTCATCTCTTGTATGAAGTCTTCATTAAATAATTATCAGTATTCTACTCCTCCTTTTGAAATTCTCAGGCCCTTTTGTATATACCTAATCGATAGCCCATTATTTTCTACATCTTACTATATTTTTGGTGTATGTTTTACTTCCATTATTAGATTACTAGTTCTGTGAAAATGGGTTTTGTGAGTTTCAAAAGGGTTCATTTGAGAATTTCATTTGAATGTAAGCTCAATGTAAATGGGAATGTACGTTTTGCTTACTATTCAATCCTCAACACTTGGAAGAGTACTTGGTATATAACAGAAACCCAAAGAATATTTGCTGAATAAATGTACAACATAGCACCTAAGATATATGATGATACATAATGATACTATACAAAGTGTTATTGAATTACATTAAAAATTCAAAACATTTGGGTCCAAGTGAATGTTCTTCCTTCAAAGTGAATGAGCTCTGGAAGTTATTTATTTATGCCCATGGTGCCAGGTCACATATATGGGACTTTACACTAAACTAGTTTTTTGAATCATAAATTATAACTATCTCAGTATCTGAACTATTGTTTTTAACAAAAGCAGTATTATTCAACTTTATTTATTTATTTATTATTTATTTGTTTTTTTAAAGATTTATTTATTTATTTATTTGACAGAGAGAGAGATCACAAGTAGGCAGAGAGGCAGGCAGAGAGAGAGGAGGAAGCAGGCTCCCTGCTGAGCAGAGAGCCCGATGCGGGACTCAATCCCAGGACCCTGAGATCATGACCTGAGCCGAAGGCAGCGGCTTAACCCACTGAGCCACCCAGGCGCCCCACTAAAAGGAATTTCTAATCTTTCATTTAGTTCCATTCCTGCTACTTCTTTATTACTTTATGGGCGGTCCCATCACTGAGCTTCTCAGAGCCTCAGTCTTACATGCCCCATTCTGAGTCTCACACCTTCCTACTCCCATGCACCCAACATGTTGCTTCACTTCGTTTGTGTTTCTGAGAGAGCCTTGTCATCCTCCTTCCCCAAAGGTCATTGTGCCAGGTGAGATACACATTTTCTGAAGGAACAATCAGCTCCAATGTCTCCTTCGCCAAGAATTTTCTTTGTTCCCCCAAATCCTGGCTGGATTTTCCTTCTCATGTCTCCATGAATACTCAGGGTCTATCTCTCACTGCACCAACCTCGTGGTTTATATGTCAAGTTCTCTTACTCTAGTGTGAGCTCCTTGAGAACCCAGCCTGTGCATTAGCTCATCTTCTACCCCTGGCACAGTTGTTCATTAAAAGGAAAAATAAGTGATTAAATAAATGAGTGAATGAAAATCTCTTCCAGAGCTATGAGACACACAGTTAGTGTAGATCTTGTCCCCAGACAAGAAACAGATGCATTCTTGGACTTGGGGACAAATAACACAGTAGTGTCAATGCCTATATTTGGTATGAAACTTTTTTTTTTTTTTCACCTTTTGGAGCTTCTATTCAATATATCTATTCAATATATATAACATATAAATATATTAATTATCTATTCAATATATATGAAAGAATCAAGCATAAAGTGCTTACATCTTTAGGTTCATAAGGCAACGAAGTGTGATGACAAATCTGGAATACCTTTTTGGAGACACGAAAGTCTCTCTATTATGTGTTAGAGGAATGGTATGAAAAAATGCAAAGAGCTCCAGTCCAGCAGATTATAAACCTAGAATTAGTGCTACCTCTGCCTCTAACTGAAGACTTGATTAAAAAGTCATTGAATCTGTCTGTTTTCTTACAAAATGGGAATTACACTTCAGGAATCTTTCTACTCTAGGGTTTTGAATATAGCTTTCAAAAGAACAGAGAACCTGCAATAGTAGAGCATGAGTTTCAAGTGAAATAATGGAAAATATTTGGAAGACGCTTAAGACCTATTAACATTATTTTCTCAAAGTTCTTAATTAACAGATGAACTGATAACCATTCTAGATTGTCACAGGTTACGGGCATACACTAATTTTCATAGAAGTGTTCATAATATTACTACAGAGTTTTACTTGTAAAAGTGAAAAAAATACTGTCCTTCTAAAAAACCATTAAAGGAAAAACCTCCAGCTGTATTCAAGTGTTTGAAAGATAAAGTAATTCTAAGGCTGGGAAGGGTGTCCCTGCCCCCAAGGCAAAATGAGTTTTTAAAAGTTTGGGAAATACTGCCCCAACATTCCCAAATTGGAGTGTTTTAGCAAAAGTCATTGCTGTGCTTACTAAAAGCAAGAGAATCTCAAAATCACATTGAGTCTATAGTAAATCATGCAACACTTGTTAGGGAGGCTTTACGATGAGAACAAATGTGAGGGTGATAAAATCTCTCTATTTTCATGATAGCAGCTGCTGAATTCTAGAAGCAGATGTTTGCATACGAGAAAAAGAGATGTCATTGAAACTTTAAAGTTAGGTGAACTATGGTACATTTGCAAAGTTTGGTAATCAAAAATAAACTGAAGTGGCTCAGAGTTTGGGGAATATTTTATCCAGTCAAATGTAAAGCCAGATGAATTCTTCAAGTTCTAAAACAGCACAAGAGAGTGTAAAAGTTGGTATTAAGGTACTCTCAAATAAATGCAGTCCAATAAAAACTTATTGGGCTTGAAAAGAATAATTCTTGGCAAATAATACAATTTCTTAAATGCCATATATTTGAATCATAAAGCAGCAGTGTCTTTAAAAATTTGTAAATGATTTCTTCCTGGCATTAAATATTCAACAGTTCCTTTTCAGCCGCCCCGTATATGGAAGTAATTTTCCATTTCCTTCCTAAGACAAATTGACTATTAATTAAGTTTACAGCAGCATTTCTTTTAAAAATTATTTTCAGAGATTGCGAGATGGCTGCTGAGAGGATGGATGTCGCCATCACGTCAATGTCCATACTTTCGAAGAAGCAATTTGCTATTGCCTGTTATGGGAAGGTCTGGGGAAAGACACTGATGTATTGGAAGGGTCAGAGCTGCAGTAACTGTAGTGCAGCATAGAAAACAGACTGGACAAGGGGTGTTAGAGAGGAGTAGGGAATTTGGGTAAATTGGAAGGGGAGGTGAACCATGAGAGACTATGGACTCTGAAAAACAATCTGAGGGGTTTGAAGTGGCGGGGGGGTGGGAGGTTGGGGTACCAGGTGGTGGGTATTATAGAGGGCACAGCTTGCATGGAGCACTGGGTGTGGTGAAAAAATAATGAATACTGTTTTTCTGAAAATAAATAAATAAATAATAATTTAAAAAAAAAAAAAAAAACAGACTGGAAGCTTGAACATAAAAGTACCATCCTGTTACTTTCCTACTCCTGGTCAGTTCTAGGTGAAATTTCAAAGTAGGTCAAGCTTGTGTTCGGTGTTCCTAATCCTGCCTCAATAAGCCCTTCCCAAATCCTATCTGCATGGTTTCACCCCCATTTTGGTGGACAAGCGCTTCACCTTTTATTTCCCCATTTCCCTACTACTTCTTTTTTAAGTCATTCCTTCACAGCAAAGTATAGGGTGTGGAAACTTTAAACTGTTTCCTTTCCAGGCATAATTAGAAATATGGTGAAATTGCAGTCATTATGCAGTAAATTAGGGAGGGAGATGTGAAAGAGTGGGGCTCAGAGCCTCACCAAAGTGAAATCACATAACAAATACTGCAGCAGTCCTTTAAACTAGCCTAATCCTGTTTGAATATGGGGTCCACAAGCAAAATTCAAGCACTGACTTGAAAAAAAAAAAAAGAGCAACAACAACAACAAAAATCCATTAGCTTTAGTTTTTGTAGTTTTGCAGAATGTCCTCTGGGAAGTGGGAAGGCAACCCTTAAGAATGTAATTTAGCTTTAAAACTGAATTCACTGGAGCAAACCTGGCTTATTTAGTATTTCTATTATTCTCAACTTTCCATTGATTTTATTTTTATTAGATTTTAATCAGGGATTCCATCGTGAAACGTTTTTAACCCAGAATGTAATTTAAGAAGTCAGATTTTCTAGTGGAAGAGTAGGACTGCAGAGGCACAGAAATGAATAGGAAAAAAAAAAAAAAAAAGGAAAGAAAGAAATTATAAGGCAATTAAATAAAAGGAGAAATGAGAAAGAATTTGAAGGAAGCAACTCCTGAGGATCAGAAAGTCCTGGAATCCAGTTACAGAGGAAGGGACTAAAAGCTGGCTACCTAGAAGGGGCTTCAGACTCCCGGATGGTGATGCTTCCCCTGCCGTGGCAGCAAAGGCTGTCAACACTTAAAATGTGCGATGCTATTCCACTAGTGTCTGGCTTCAATTCAAGAACTTGGTTTCAGTCAACTATAAAGACAGCAGAAGACTGATTATCCTTGAAAAAATTGAGAACAGCCCTAAGCCAGCATTAGAGAGTTCAGAGAAATCATCAGACAGCATTTTGAACACTGCACATGTATTATTTGGGAAATGGTACAGACTACAGTACAGACTACTGAATTTTAGGGAAGGCTTACTAAATCTTTTTAAAGAAGAAGAAGTTATTGCTAACAAGCAAAATACTTTACCAGATTTCTGTAGTGGACAGAAATTCAGAGATACAGGCACTTCTTTAAAGAAGTCAGAGTGGGTTGTTTTACCTACCTACCTACCTAATATTTGACAAAGGGAGCATGAAGAAAATCTAATTGACAAATAGAGAAGAAGGGTACAAAAATGCAATCAAATAGAAAGAAACTAAAAACATTCTTTAAGAATCTTTTAAATTCCACTAAGAGAAACTAAAATAACCTCTTTCTATTAGAGGATTTATTAATATAAAATCCTTAAATCTATCCCCAGCTGTAGTGCCCTATATCACTCTTTCAATTAACTACTGAACCCTTTCAAATATTTTTGTTAAAATAATGAGTAACATATACTAATATTGTATATTTGGGATGATTAAGCTGATAGAAGCAAAAAACGCAGTAATCAGGAACAGAACTAATGGGAAAAATCTGTGCAAAAGAGAAGAAAAAAGTAATATTTAAACTAATAATATAAAATCTCAAAGGCCTAAGTCTTTTGCAAAGGAAAACCATTATAAGCACAGAAATTTCCATTGAAAATGTGAAGATTATTCTTGCAATTGATTCTAATTTCTAAGTTAAAGAAATATTTTGATTTAGAAATAGAACATTATCTTTCTTAATAGAAAAAATTTAAACAAAGAAAGAAGCCAACTAAATTAATATAAAAATGTAAACTATAATATGCTACTGATTTTTTTTAAATTGAAATGTGTCAAGGCACTACTACAAATTTTTAGAAGAGAAAAAGACTCATAAGCAGGTTTCTTTTTGTTTAGTTTTTGGTTTCTTTCTGCTAAGAGGAAATTTACTTTTGTTTCTTAGGAGATTTTAAAGGTATTAAAAATGGGTTTAATATTTGAAATCTGACATGAGATAATTGCTTAAAGACGGCTGTCATCATCCTTCATCTGTAAAGAAAATTATTTTTTATAAGTGTGCATTGAATTAGTTTGGCATTGCTTCTCATGATGCTTTTCAAATAAAATAACAGCGTATATTGACCAAGACAATGTCTGATTGCTTCTTCAAACATTTTAAAATTATTTCTGAGTAAACTGTTCATTATGTGAATAGTATACACCCCTGGGTAAGTGAAGGGGGTATCTGAAGGCATGCCATTTTATTTCTAATGTTGATTTCACTACTTACAGCTATAGAATATTGAGAAAATTTCTTAATATCTACTAAATGTGAGAGTAACATTACTTACCTATTTATAAATGCAATGAAAAATAAATAGGATAATAAGTTTTAAGTGCTGAATAATTCATTCAATGCATATGAGCTATTTTGATGTTCTCCCCTAAGGTTTGCATACATGAACTCGGGTTTTAACTTACTCTTCAATATTTATTTGGTATCTAGTCATAGAAGTGGATCAGATTGTCTCTTTGAACAAATTTTACCATTTGGAGACAAAGTTGTGTAGAAAAGACACAAGGTTTGGCTATATCTAGAGCGAGGAAAATATTCCAACCTGCTGAGCAAATTAATAAATTTCCCATAAGCTCAGTTTTCTTAAATGCAAGATAAAAATGGTAAGTATTTTAGAGTTTGGAGGTTAAATAAGCTAACATTGAAATGCAGCTAGCCCTGGGATAAATCCCACTTGGTCGTGGTGAATAATCCTTTTAATGTACTGTTGAATCCTATTGGCTAGTATTTTGGTGAGAATTTTTGCATCTGTGTTCATCAAGGATATTGGTCTATAGCTCTCTTTTTTGATGACAGAATGGGAGAAGATATTTGCAAACGACATATCAGATAAAGGACTAGTGTCCAAAATCTATAAAGAACTTAACAAACTCAACACCCAAAGAACAAATAATCCAATCAAGAAATGGGCAGAGGACATGAACAGACGTTTCTGCAAAGAAGACATCCAGATGGCCAACAGACACATGAAAAAGTGCTCCATATCACTCAGCATCAGGGAAATACAAATCAAAACCACAATGAGATATCACCTCACACCAGTCAGAATGGCTAAAATCAACAAGTCAGGAAATGACAGATGCTGGCGAGGATGCGGAGAAAGGGGAACCCTCCTACACTGTTGGTGGGAATGCAAGCTGGTGCAACCACTCTGGAAAACAGCATGGAGGTTCCTCAAAATGTTGAAAATAGAACTGCCCTATGACCCAGCAATTGCACTACTGGGAATTTACCCTAAAGATACAAACGTAGTGATCCAAAGGGGCACGTGCACCCGAATGTTTATAGCAGCAATGTCCACAATAGCCAAACTATGGAAAGAACCTAGATGTCCATCAACATATGAATGGATAAAGAAGAGGTGGTATATATACACAATGGAATACTATGCAGCCATCAAAAGAAACGAAATCTTGCCATTTGCGACAACATGGATGGAACTAGAGCGTATCATGCTTAGCGAAATAAGTCAAGCGGAGAAAGACAACTATCATATGATCTCCCTGATATGAGGAAGTGGTGATGCAACATGGGGGCTTAAGTGGGTAGGAGAAGAATCCATGAAACAAGATGGGATAGGGAGGGAGACAAACCATAAGTGACTCTTAATCTCACGAAACAAACTGTGGGTTGCTGGGGGGAGGGGGTTGGGAGAAGGGGGGTAGGGTTATGGACATTGGGGAGGGTATGTGCTTTTGGGTGAATTGGAAGGGGAGATGAACCATGAGAGACTATGGACTCTGAAAAACAATCTGAGGGGTTTGAAGTGGCGGGTGGGTGGGAGGTTGGGGTACCAGGTGGTGGGTATTATAGAGGGCACAGCTTGCATGGAGCACTGGGTGTGGTGAAAAAATAATGAATACTGTTTTTCTGAAAATAAATAAATTGGGAAAAAAAAAAAAGAAAGAAATGCAGCTAGCACTGTTTACAGTAGATAGTAAAAACTCAGTAAATGCTAATGTCCTCCTCCAATCTAGATAGGTAAATGGATATTGATATAAACATAGATAAGAAAGAAAGAAAAGAGGAAAAAAGAGGAGGAAGAAAGAGAGGAAGGAAGGAAAAGAAAAAAGTTGATATAGATGATGGACATCGAGATAGAGAAGATGACAGACAGAGGTAAATGAGAGAGAAGAGGGATGAGAGAGGGGGCGAGGGAGAGAGACAAGAGACAGAGAAAGAGGAGAAGGAAAGAGATCTCTCATCTCTACTTGTTACATACAGTTTTTGAAGGCACACTCCAAATTTATTTTTGGAGATAAATTTTACTCAAATTTATTTTTGATGTTCCTAAAGAATCTAACTCTCCTCATGTACTATAAGGATTTATAGATATTTATTAAATAAATGAATTAATAAACAGTCAACAAATCAATGAAATACTACTTTAGTTAATCCTCCAAAATCATGTTTTAAAGTAGAAGTTAATATCTCTCCTGTAATTCATTATTACAGATTGTCTAAGTGTGGCTTTCAGATTCCTAATAGCTTTCCCATATTTATTAATAAGGATGTGTGGAAACTACTCATTTTAGAGGAGACATTTGCATTAGCATTCCCACTCTTACACTAGCAATGGTTTCATGTGTAACATTAACTAAAATATATGCCAAATGTACTTTCTTCTAAGAACAACAGCCACCTTCTTAAGGTATTATTTTCTGATACCGAAATTGAAAAAAACAGACTTTCAGTATAAAGTACATCTCAGACATGAATAAAACCCCTTTCTTTTTCTATAAGGATCCTTATCCCTTCACATCAAATACATCACTCACGTGGTTAAAAAAATTTAAAGAGTTAATGTGAACAGCATATAAACTTTTTTTGGTTAACAGAGTTTCTCACGAAAATATAATAAAGGCAAAACTCTTTACTTACTCTATGCGGCTTTACAAAAAGTAGCCAGTGCATTATCCGTCAGTCACTTTATTACACACATAGATGAATCTATGTTAGGTTCTGTATTCACATATTAAGATCCAACAACCCATTATTTAAACTTTGTCTAAAAAATTAACATATTAAATATGACATAATCAAAACCCATCATGATCACTTAAGTTACTTCAAGTAAATATTCAAATTTATAGGAATTATAAATATTCCATAAGCATTCAAATACCTTTTATTGAAAATTTAAAACATAATGTTGCATTATTAGACAAAAAGTTGCTATGGTATATTTGGCAGTTAAAACTTATCAAAAGAAGGCCTTTTGGGAGGCCAACTTTTAAAAAACAGCATAACTGTAGTACAGAAATTTAAATATGTATTAAACTGAACATATGCATTTATGTCTGCATTGAATTTATGTATGTGTGAATGTGTGTATTAAAATTTCAATATGATCTGAGAAATCAATAGACATGATATGTGTTGAAGTATGTATGATATGACAGACTGCACTACAGGCAAAATGTATTTTCTCTGAATTGTCAACCAATAAATATCTTAAGACAAGTAGTTTCTCATTAAAAAACTGAAATAATAAACATTAGAATATTTAAATACTATTAGTATTTTGAGAACTAGTATTAACAAATATAAATGCATTTGTAATTCTGAAATTGATTTATCCAGTTTTTCTTTTCCTTTTTTATAATGATAAGACACAAAAACCTATTCACAATCACAGGGTCTAAGTCTTACATTCTTTGGGTGAATCATTAGCAAATATTTCTTTGTATTTGAAACGATAAAAATCAAAACTAATAAAACAAAAAAAATTGAAGATAGACTTTTAGAAAAAAATATATGTATTTATTAAGAAGTGTTTCTTTATTATATCGCTATCAGGGCCAACAAGTACGTGTTTATTTGACATCCCTGCAGATTTAGATGTAAATCCAAAAAAGGAGCCAAAACTTTGGCTCCGCTGTAATTTGACTCTTGAATAACAACTTTGAGGCTAAAATTCAAGCTAAAAATAAACCTTGCTAAGAGCTATAAAATTCCAATCAGGTTTTCATTTTACCTAAATGTGGTGAATTTACTAAATTTTATCTTGTAAACTAGTATATTAAGATGTGCATACCTAATTAAATATGCCCTATTTTCCTTGTTGATAAACACAAAATGGAAAAGGTTAGGAAATGTCCATAAAGATAAGAACAATCTAGTGACTTTGGTCAAGTTCTCATTTTAAGATTACAGACTAATATCCATGGTCTTCCTTTTTCTGTTATTACTGAGGAATTGAATAGCTGCTTTCTGTCTGGGACAAGATCTGGATTTGCTGTTTCTTTTGATTTATTATCAATGGTCCATTCCAGCGTGATAAACTGCAACTCCAGTACTAATAGGTTTATAATGATTGCTTAAGCTTTACACTTTGTAAGCATTGGAAGGCTTCACTCACCTTGTTCAAGTGGTTGGCTTTTAGTTGAAGTAGTTTTCATCTTGAGTGCCTCCCTAACAGACATGTCACAGCAGGAGCCTTTGTTAGTGTCTTGGTCACTGTCAGCCTGATCACTGTCCCCGTGCCCACTGTCTCTCAGGCTGGCTCTTTCTGGGTCCTTAAACGTGGAGCTACTGAAATACATATAAAGAAAAAGAAGAGAAAGTGTTGTCTCTAGGAGTCTGAATCTGAAATGTAGTCTCTTGCAAAGCAATTTTGACATGAATGCAAATGGGGAAGCCGAGAAAGTTATTTAATAGGCCTTACCTTTGAACAAACTGCTGCCTGCTGCCCATGTAATTGGGCTCTGCGGGAAAATTGTCTGTCTGCGAAAGAGAAGGAAAAAAATACGTATAGTTGTACACTGGACAAATCTCCTGCAGAGCAACAAGATTTCCTAGTGGAAAAATGATTAATAATTCAAAAATTCCCTTAATCTTCAGATTTGTACATTTTAATTAAATTGGAAATTGCTGACATGTAATTATGTACTCAGAACAATTAAATGATTCCGGTCCACAAATTACCTGTTAAAGTAAACAATGAGCCTGTCATAACTGGCATTCTCTGTTACCACGAGGATGGATAACACAGTCTGTGTTGTTTCATTACTTAGATATTAAGATCGAACATTTGTGGGAGGAGTGGAAAAATGACCTAATTTCTCCATATTAAAAGAGTGAATTATTTAATAATACTCATTTTTAAACATAATTACATCATCTGCTGGGATTCTATGCCCTCCTTGATGTAATATCACTTAAAGTCATCCACTCCTCAATTAAGAGATACAGGGCATTTACTTCAAATTTTGCCAATAACAATTACAAGCACGGCACATATGGCTGAACTCATCTCTATAATTCATTCTCATCTACATTCTTACTACGGCATTGAACTCAAAGCAGGCAGTGGAAATGGGTATTACTTCTGGTTATTAAAAACAAAGTAAAATGAAAGCAAGAAATAAAATGTTACTTAAAATATTGAGAGTAAAGACATTGAGAAACCAGGCTTGTTTTTGTGGTGGTTTTACTGCTTCCAAACTGATGTGGAGGTCTGCCAAAAAGAACTGAATTCTCCTTGTATCACGGAACAGAGTCTTTTGGGAGAAAGATACTAGATCTTTCATAGATCTCCCTATACTGTACATTCATACACATCACTTCTTCTTGCAGCTGACTCAGCGACAAAGGTTCTCCTGTTTTCTGCATCACTTCATATCACACCATTGTGCTCTGAAGCAGCCACGGATTCATACAACATCATCTACCATGCAAGTATCAGTGACACGGGAGCATGCAATTCATGAAGAAGAGGGCCCAAGGTAAGGCTTAATTAGTACAGTATGTATTTTCCTTATAAATAAAGCTTATTTAAACTAACAGGACCCTTTTTTCTTCCCATGTAATAATTTGATTTTGCGGCTTTCTTGAAATATTACTGGAAGGAGAAAAAAAAAGATATGTTAAGAGTAATAGCTTAAAGTACTATCTAAGTTTCACTGTTAAAAGTTTGGGGACAGGAAGTATCCTCATGAATTTCTTAATCTATAATCTTTTTCTGTTGTTGTTCAACTGACCTTTATCAAAGTGTGAAGATGAAGGTAAATAAGGTCAATACATGTCTCACTTCTAATCCACCTTAACTAGTAGTTTGTAGCAACTACATGTAGACATGTTTCATTAACATGTTTTACTAATTTTTAGATTCTGTGAAGCACCTTCATTTTTCTTTTCATAATGGCAAACTACCAATTCTTAAGGATAACGATATTCTAGTAAACACAGTAGTGGCGGCGGGGGCTTGGGGGAACACCTGGGTGGCTCAGTCAGTTAAGTGCCACTTGATATCAGCTCAGGTCTTAATCTCAGGGTCATGAGTTCAAGCCACATGTTGGGCTCCATGCTGGACGTGGAGCGTACTTAAAAAAAAAAATAAAATAAATTGAATTAAACTAAATTAAATAATAGTAGCAAAAAAATACTGGGGCAAAATGTTTGCAAAAGAATTTTTCCAATTTTTAAAACTACATATTTACACCAGAATTTTCTTTTTGTTGACTTAGAAAGGTACAAAGCTATTAATGTATTTCTGTTTTCATATTGGAAGGATCTGAAAGAAAGCAAATAAAAAGTATAGAAATGTGTAATTGTCTGAATTCTCCATTAGACCTGTATTAGTTTTCTGTTGGTGCTACAGCAAATTACCACAAATTTAGTGACCAAAAAAAACCCACAAATTTATTATCTCACTGTTTTAATAGGTCAGAAGTTAGGTGGGCTCAGCTAGTTACTCTGCTCTGAGTCTCACCAGGGAAGTCAAGATACTGGCTGGGGTATCTAAGAGAGGATCTGTTTCTTTCTGTTTTCCTGTTATTTCAGATTGTTAGCAGACATTAGTCTGTTGTGTTTAAAGCTGAGGTCTCAATGTTCTTGTTGCTGTAGGCTTAGGGTCATTCTTAGCCATTGGGACTGTAGGCATTCCTTGTCTCATGGCCATGTCAAATGCCAAACCAGGCACTCTAAAATATAGTTTGGGTTTAAATTAAACATTATGTTACAATTATTGGTAACAACTCTCAAAGGAACTTTGATTGCTCTTGTACGAGTTTGAGATGTGTATATTGCCACCTGTCTTTCTTCTATGCTTAATATTATGCTTTTATAAATGAAGATTTTCTCAAATCTTAAAAAAAAACTACAATTACTTAAAAACTCTGCATTTTAACTTAATAAGATCTGCTAAATTGGTCAAAAACATGCATGTAACCGATTATTGTTGTCAGTTGAAGACCAAGCCATGAATATCTTAGAATACTTCAGAAAAACAGGGGCGCCTGGGTGGCTCAGTGGGTTAAAGCCTCTGCCTTCAGCTCAGGTCATGATCCCAGGGTCCTGGGATCGAGCCCCGCGTTGGGCTCTCTGCTCCGCAGGGAACCTGCTTTCTCCTCTCTCTCTGCCTGCCTCTCTGCCTACTTGTGATTTCTCTCTGTCAAATAAATAAAATCTTTAAAAAAAAAAAAAGAATACTTCAGAAAAACAGAATCCTGGGTATTAAGGAGAGAGTAAAATGTAAAGTGAAAGTGGAAACTCTAGTTTTTATAAGTGCTATTGTAAGTAACCTTGTGACTTTAATGGCTTTAATTAGGTGGAGCATCACAGGCTATGGATCCCTATTCATTTAGACATATGAAGACAGACCGGGAAACTTTCCTTCCTCTGTTCTAATAGGGACAGTATCTGAAAGTGTTTGCCTATTGCTAAAGTTCTAAACAGCTCTGATGAAATACAGGACTTAAACTGAGAAATACAATACATTTCCCCACTGAATGAAGAGCTGTTTTTAAATTATGTGTGTGTGTGCATGTGCACGTGTATATGTGTGTTTGCATGAATGAATCGGGGTGCTTGATGAATACTGAGCAAGAGGAAGTCGTTAAAAAAAGGATTTTAGATGAAAAGAAAGATGATAAAAATAAAGCAGGGAGAAAGGTAAAAGAAAAATAGAAAGGAGAAAGAGAGAAAAAGGTATATATACTGTGGAGGAATGAGGGTGAAGAGAGGTAAAAAGGAATTGAAAAAAAAAAGAAGAAAGGTTGGTTTATTATTGTAGAATTTCACAAAGTACAACTTTTAAAAATTTGTACCTTAATCAGTAGCAGAATAGCAGAAGTTTACTAATAATGCCTGAATTTATCCAGTAAAATAGGTAGAAATGTGAGAGGTTCTGTGTGTTTATAATTATCATAATGAAATAGCCATTTGGCCTTTAATAAACATATAACTAACTCACTATAAAAACCACACTGGTTTTAATATAGAAAATAACATTTTCATTATCCAGGCTCCAAGGGTGTCAGAAAACTCATTTAAACTAATCTGAATATAAAATAAATGTATTTGCATAGAAAAATGAAAATAGACCCAAAACAAAAGCCATATGTACCACAGCATCATTTAATTTAGAAATAGAAGGGTTTTAAGATATTTTCCAATAATGTACTCAAAAATTTATTTCTAGCTTGCACATATCTAAATCTTAACTTTTTTTTTAAGATTTTATTTATTTATTTGACAGACAGAGATCACAAGTAGGTAGAGAGCAGACAGAGAGAGAGAGGGAGAAGCAGGCTCCCTGCTCAGCAGAGAGCCCAAAGTGGGGCTTGATTCCAGGACCCTGGGATCATGACCTGAGCCGAAGGCAGAGCCCCCAACCCACTGAGCTACCCAGGCGGCCCTAAATCTTAACTTTTAAATCTAGGAAGAAAGTAAAATTTGAGGTCAGACACTTGTGGCATTTTAGGTTTCAGCAGAGTAATTAAATGTGAGTATTTGTAATTCTTGAAAACTATCCTCTTCCATACAAACTAATAGTACAAACTAATGTTTTCCCTTCAAACTCAATTTGAAGGCAGTAACTTTTACCTTGAAAACATATAATTTGTTTATTATTTTTTTTCAAAGTACCTGGAGTTGGTAGGTCATTACAGAAAGTTCCAAAACAAACACGTTAAAAACTAATGTGATGACCTTTTTAATCTATTTCAGTCAAGATAAAAGACAAAGGCTGTGGGATTTTTTAGTACTATTCACTCATAACAAAACAGATCTAAAGTATCTTATCAAACTGAGTCTACCTTCCTAGTTTGACTTTTTGTTTTATTGTTATTTTGTTTGCTGAACAGAAAACTTAGATTTTCCTTACTTTCCTTTGTACTGAAAACATGAATAAGCAAGTAATCACTTAGAGAGACACACAAAGTGGGTCTGCATGATATGAAGGGTTTCTTTGATTATTTGCCTTCGTGTATATCTCCAAAAGTACTCAGCAGACTATAGTCAATTTATAAGTGATATTCAAAATCAGAATTTTTTGTCAGCAGTAATCAATAATAAACTATTCCTAAAGTACATCAGAATATATATTTATATATCCTACAATTGGCTCATCCTATTGTAACTCTAGAAAACAAATTATGATCTAAAAAATATAAACATCCATGAGGAAGACCAAAAGGAAGCACCTACTGAAACTGAACCATATTGGCTGAAATTGGGTAAGTTCTTTATTTGTGGAAGTTGATTAATTTGATATGACCACTTACAAGTGGCTAAGGAAGTTGAGTTGAAAATGAATAGTAAAAGGAGACAAAATAGATTTTTGTATCATTAAAATAGTAAAAATAGAAATTTTAAAAATACATAAAGCATTTGACAAAAGTCAACACTTATTAATGATAAAAATTCATAGCAAAATCTGAGAAGGAAACTTCCTCAACTGTATAAAAAGCATCTACCAAAGGGGGGGGAAATACATATATATATATATATATATATATATATATATATATATTTATAAAACTAACACCAAACTTACTAGTGAAACACTAAAAGTTTTCACCCTTGCTTTCACCACTTTTATTCACCATTGTATGAAAAGACCCAGTAAGTTCAATAAGGCAAGAAAAAGAAATGAAGGGTAAATTAAAAAGGAAGGAGAAAATTTTCAGTAATTGTATTCACAAATAATATTGTTTAGGCAAAAAATAAAAAGCAATCAAAACGAATCACAAACAAAATTTCTTAGAAACAATAAGTAAGCTAAGGTTGCCATATTCAAGGTCATAACACAAAAATCAATATTTCTATTTACTAGCAACGAACTATAGAAAATCAAAATTTCAAAAATAATATATTTAGCATAGTTCCCTAAGATTCAAACGCTTAGCAAATAAATATTTTCAAATGATAAGTACAGCATCTATACCCTGAACATGGCACAAATTATGAAATGAATCAAAGAAGACCTAAATAGATGAAGAGATATATTGTGTCAATGGAGTGGAAACTCAACATGGTAAAGATGTTAATGGTCCTCAAACAATCTATACACCTAAAATAATAATATTCATATTTACAGTATGATTTTATGTAAATATAGATGAGATTCTAAAATTTATAACAATAAGCAAAGTGACTATAAAAGGCAAAATAATTTTGAAGGAGAATAAAGTTGAAGGAATCACACTATTTTGAGACTTACTAAGAAGCCACACTAATCAAGACAGTATAGTATTGTAGACAGAAAAGACACAGAGATCAATAGAAGAGAAGAGACTGCCCATAAGTAGCCCACAGAAATAAGGCCAATTGATTTTTGACAAAGTTGCAAAGGCAATTCAATAGAAATGAACCTTAACCTACACCTCACATTTATATATAAACATGTGTGTGTGTGTATGTGTGTGTGTGTGTGTGAAAATGGATCATATATCTGAATGTAAATGTAAAACTATAAAACTATAGAAGAAAACTTAGCAAAAAATCTTTGTGACCTGACATTTGGCAGAGTTCTTAGACATGATACCAAAAAAGCATAATCCATAGAAAAAAAAAAAAAAAGAACCAAACTGACACAGCAATTTGGTATTTACTTTAAAGAAATGTAAACTAGACTCACATGAAAGATTTGTACATAAATATTTACAGGAGCTCTCTTTGTCAAAACGGGAGTCAGCCCAGATTTCTTTCAATAGATGAACAGATAAACAGACTATGGTACATGCACGTAATAGAAAACTATTTAGCAATAAAAAAACAAACCACTTATGTAATAAAATGGATGAATCTCAAAAGCATTTTGGTGAGTGAAAGAAGCCAGGCTCGAAAAATCACATAGAGGATGATTCTATTTATAAAACTTTTCAAAAAAGAAAATAGCAAAAATGATGACAAAGAAAAGATCAGGAGATGCCAAGGTTTAAAGTTGACTATAGATATAGCATAAGGAAGTTTTCTGGGGTGATAGAACTGTTTAATATCCTGATTATGGTGGTGGTTTCATGAAGCTTTTATATGTACATGATTAAAAATACACAGAACTCTACACTCAAAAAAAGTTTCATTACTATATTCTAATAAAAGGTAATGGCAAATTACACTAAAGTGATATCTGAGTGTCATATATACTGAAGATTCTTCCATCTCAAAGAATATTATAAAACTACAAGTTCTTTTATTAAGTATCTTCAATAAACACTGTTTCTGAACTTTGTCTTTTAAAATGATATAAAGCCAACTTTAAAATCTATGTAGAAATTTGGACAGACTACAAATGGATTCAAGATATAAAGATCTATTTAGCCACACTAGCAAACCCAAGCAAAAGTTGTCTAAGACATCCACCTTAATATGAATTATTTAGCTAAATTTTCGTTTATTTCGAAGATTTTTTTGTGTGTGCAGTTCCCATTTTCCCAGCCATACATAAATACTTCAAATGAAGTTTGCAGACTGCATTTATTGCAAAGGAACAGCTTTTTTTTTTTCCTTCTTTTAAGTAGGCCCCCTGCCCAATGTGCAACTTGAACTTGTCATCCTGATATCAAGAGTTGCATGCTCTACAGACAGAGCCAGCCAAGCACCCCAACAAAGGAACAGTTTGTTGTTGTTGTTTTAAATTTCAGTGCAGGAAAGAAACATGGCTACATTGTGAAGAACTGGGATCCATCCTCAGAAACCGTGAGTTTCTAAATTCAGAAAATGCCTTGTGAATTGATTCTGCATTTGGAAATGAACAGAGTACCTTTGTAAAAACTCTGAAGACATTTTAATAGGAAATGGTTGGTGTCTAAGATGTACCAAAGTATATGCAAAATATCTTCAAAGTGGTTTTGCAACTTTGGTGGCAAAATTAGGATATACTATTTAAAATGTGTGGTTTTATATTTTATATGAGACAATATATGAAAATTTCTCAGTTATCAAATATAATTCTTGTTATAACTTTTGCATTAGAAAAAATCTTCCATGCAGCACTGTAATAATCATGAAATAATGATAAGTGGGTGTTAAGTCTGAGCAATTTTAAACAATATTTGGATTTCTAAAAAATGAGAAAACTGTGGGATGAGAAAAATAAAGACCTCATCACTCTGAGTCTCATTTCTAATTAATTTCTAAGAAAAAAATACCAGAATTCTATTTCCCAAAGTATTCCTGCAAAAGGAAGAGAGGAAAAAAATTCAAGCATTAGGAAAATGGATCGTATGGTTAGTTTTCACCGTCCTAGATGCTATTTCAGTAGATTCTAGAATTCAATCTGTGATTAGGGCAATCACTGTGATAAATACATACAAAATACCTTGGTGCTAATTTCCAGTATTCTCTTATATATCCCATTACAGAGTTATGGGGCAGTCAGGAAATTTCCTATGGAGAAAATTCTTGACAAACCAAACAGCTCTGGCATTTCCAGAATCCTTGGCGTGGAAACACTGGTATCCTTGATATCCTTTCACCTTTCTGTGCCCGTTTATCAAAGATGAGACCTTTGAGTCTCATCAGTGGGTGAATTCACTCCACAAATGTACATTTAGCTTGGACCCTAGGCAATATTTTAAAAATCCAGCTTTCAACAATGTAAAGTTCACAACATCTGACATCTGATCAGGAATGATAAGGTATGCAATAAACTAGGAAAATATAATCCATGGCTAGGGGAACATCAAAAAAACAGATCCAGGCATGAAAAATATGATGAAATTAACCAAAAAGAATCTTAAAAATATGTTCAAATATTAAAAATATGGTCAAGAACATGAAAGCATGAACCTGAGAATAAGTGTCTCCTTAAATTTTGAGCCCTCAGTACCTCCCTTTGTATCATCTTCATCTTAGGCCTGAAGGAGAGAAATAGATGATACAAAAAAAACACCCAAATGGAAATTCTAAAAGTGAAAACTACAATATTTGAAATGAAAAATACATTAAATAGGACTGACAGCAGATTAGACACTTGAAGAAGAAAAGATGCAGCATTTTGTACCGGGTTCTAAAAGCATTTACCTCAATAATTGTGTGTGTGTGTGTGTGTGTGTGTGTGTGTGTGTGTGTACACACACACACACACACACACACACAATTCCCAGCCATAACATAAATACTTCAAATGAAGTTTGCATTATTGCATTTATTGCAAAGGAACAGTTTTTTTTTTCTTCTTTCAAGTAGGCCCCATGCCAAATGTACAACTTGAACTTGTGACTCTGAAATCAAGAGTTGTATACTCTACTGACAGAGTGCATGTATATATATATTTAACAGACACACGGGGCACCTGGGTGGCTCAGTGGCTTAAGCCTCTGCATTCGGCTCAGGTCATGATCTTAGGGTCCTGGGATCAAGCCCCACATGAAGCTCTCTGCTCACAGGGAGACTGCTTCCCTCTCTCTGCCTACCTCTCTGCCTACTTGTGATCTCTCTCTCTCTCTCAAATAAATAAATAAAATCTTAAAAAACCCCACAAACACAAAGTATAAATATATATAATGTTATATTTATACTTTGTGTTTGTACAAGTTTTACATATTTGTGTCAACATTATATTTTTAAATTTGTAATATACTAGAAAGCAGAGACAGGTATGTCAAATACCAGAAGGATCTCCCAAAGATTGCAATACAAAAATGAAGAAAGTTTTAATTCTAGAAATGTTGATTTAGAATAGGAATTGTTAAAGAAAAACGAAAGTATGTCCTTAACTCTTTGAAGTCCTCATTAAGAGAGAATTTACTTCTCACAAACAAATTTGGGTTTAGATGTGTAGTATGCTGTTAAATCATATCATTATAGCTTCAGCTATACTAAGATGATCTGTGTTATCCTGTTTCAGAAGTACAGGGGAGTGGAATTTTCAAAATTCTTTTCAATTGGGCACATAAAGTTCACTGCATATATTGATGCCATTGGGTTGAAAACAAAGTCAAACAAGTTGAACTTTTTCCTTATTTCAAAGGCACTGCTTTTCACATTGATAGGGAGCATTCTCTTTGCAGCACACTAAACACAACTGAGAGTTAAGAGGTGAATAATTCACTTTAAGCCTTTTCATACCGACATTGCTTCTGATAGCTTTGCCTTCAACAGAATATATGGTGTGGTTCTTTCTACATTGCTGAAGTAGGCAACAGCATTTTAAGCCACCACTTATAAAGTTATCTGATAGCACCTATGGCTTTGGAATTTTCAAAGAGCATGAGGTATGGCAATAACTGTACTTATCAATGATTTTCAAAATAATATATTTTATATAAGTATAGTATGATCGACATTTGTGTTTTGCAACCAAAGGCATAATAAAAACATGAGAAATTCTTACCACATTTAGCAAAAACTAGCATTACTTTAAATTAAAAATGAGAGGACAAGAACAGCCACATCCTGTAAAGAGAACATTTTAAGTCTACAGCTCAATTAGGATGACTGAGATGATTTTTTTAAAGTTATGTGGCTACATATTAAAAGCTCTTGCAAATGTTAACTCTTTTGTAAAGGATACTGATAACTTCAATAATAACTTGTGTGCCAGAATTTAATTATGTCATTTTGAATTTTAAAGAAAATCATCTTTGACAAGAAAGAAGAAAATTGAAATAATCAAAAGGTAAGAGGAGTTGCTATTTGTTATCTACAAAAGCACACAAAATAAAGAATACTGTACATTCTTTTTCATATTTGCTAAAGCCTGGAGGCCATAGGCCACCAAGTTGCCACTGAATCTTAGATATGCTTTCTCACTGGCAATGGCATAGAGTTATGCCATGAGTTGATGTCTTAGGGAGAAAAAAATCCAAAATTTGAGTTGCTAACTTCAACATCTCCAATTAACCCATTCTCTTCAGTACAATCAGCCTCTCCATTTCAATGCTAACTAATACTCAATCTTTTTCTTTTTCTTCCAGTGATGGTAGTGGTCATAATGGTGGAGGGGGGAGGGAGGTCGGGAGTTAATTCCTTTCTGCTTCTTATTTTGGTTGGTTTTTGCTAGTACTCAGCCAGATATGTTGTCTTAGAAGACTCTCCTCTGCTTTCCTCCTATCATGCTTTTTTTTTCTATCTTTATTAAGAATATGGAAGGAAGGGTGCCTGGGTGGCTCAGTCTTTAAGCATCTGCCTTTGGCTTAGCTCATGAGCCCAGTGTCCTGGGATCTAGCCCCATATAGGGCCCCTCTGCTCCGCAGGAAGTCTGCTTCTCTCTCTCCAGATCACCTGTGCTTATGTTCCCTCTCTTACTATCTCTCTCTGTCATAAATAAAATCTTAAAAACAAAAAAAGAATATGGAAGGATTATCCCACTGGAGGGAATACCTACAACTGGATTCTCTGAACGGTCAAAGGTCTATGTAGCCAATGAATGAACATTCATTAGAAGTCTGAACTTCTAGGTTGGGAGAAGGGGGGTAGGGTTATGGACATTGGGGAGGGTATGTGCTTTTGGGTAAATTCGAAGGGGAGGTGAACCATGAGAGACTATGGACTCTGAAAAACAATCTGAGGGGTTTGAAGTGGCGGGGGGGGGTGGTGGGAAGTTGGGGTACCAGGTGGTGGATATTATAGAGGGCACGGATTGCATGGAGCACTGGGTGTGGTGAAAAAATAATGAATACTGTTTTTCTGAAAATAAATAAATTGGAAAAAAAAAAAGAAGTATGAACTTCTAGAACTCTGACATACGAAGAGAAAGAGAGGAAAGGGAGGGAAACAGATTGGTGACTCATGATTTTACTTACTATCCCCATGAATGCTGAGTCTTCTGCAAGATGCATTTCCTTAAAATCTTATTAGGGTTAAAGAACTTGCTAACAAATAAAAGGAAGTTTTCATAAATTGATTTATTTAGATTCAAACCAGTTTTCAGTCCAATTCATTTAGCTAATATGGACAATCATACTGCCCTGAATCTAAATTTATGTAATTTGTGTTATTGTGCACTTTCTGTGATACAAGGCTTGGAGTATTCTGTCTTATATTAGGACCTACAAAACAGTATTAGTGATATTTATTATTCATTCTTTCCAACTGACCTAGAAGACATAATAGTGTTACTGTCTACATGGTTTCTTTAACAGATAAACTACAGCTAACTAACTTTCATAAAGTTACCCATCATATAACCAATCCATTGCAGAACAATAACCCTTGCTGGTGACTGCTAGGACCAGTCAATTGCTGCACTGCCTCTCTTAAAAACAGAGAAAAATAAGGCTCCATCCCAATATTTTCAGAATTGTTAATGAGAAATTAATGTAACGTGCCTTGAAGTGCTTTTAAAAATTACTGTTATGCAGTGGCAGTATCGTAGCCAATAAGGTTTATCCGAGGCGCGATTATTGCTAATTGAAAAATTACTGTTACATACTAAGAAAGAAAAATTCTACTAACACCCCTAATAATAAGACAACTCATTGAAAAAGTCAGCACTTCTACTTTCTAGACTTGCATGTTAAATTATTTGAATAGCTGAACATTTTATATAACTCCAATAACCAGATTTCTTTTCCTTTGGCCAATAACACAAAAAGGTAATTATGGCCATTTATTACCAAATATTCTAATGCATGCAGTAGGCTTAACTGTATGATTACTTACCATCATGACAGATATATAAATTGCCAAAATAGGCACTTCCGCACACTTACCTTTTAAAGTGCAAAAGAAATTCAAGGTATTACTTATAGTCTATCATTATGTAAATACCAAAAAACAAGAACTAATTTAAAAGGTGAACCAAACTGTATGCCTGTTATCCACTTCATCAGCTTATTTTTTCAAAATACACTCAAATTAAAAACATTATGAATGAATTGATTTTGATACACAAAGTTCACCAGATTGCTCCCCCAAATATTAAATTTTTAATCATAAGATAAAGTCAATTATTCAGGTAACTCATTTTGCTAATGAAAAAATTATCAATAAGATCAGGTTCCTGTCTGATTTTGCATCTACCTTTCAAATAATCACCTGTATAGGTATATTCCAGGTCCTAATAGGATTTAAAAAAATAGAAGGAATTCAAGGTGAAATTGAGTGATGCAACACCTTTCTCATTTTTTTCCTTCTTCTAAGTCTCGATAGGGAATTTTTAACTCTTTAGGGACAATGATGCAGGCAACCAGCTAACCAACCCATATATTTTACAGTAATTAGTAAATACTTTGGAGGAATTTTGAAGTCCCCGGTCTTTTGCATGGGTTTCAAAGATAATTTATTATGTTTTCCAAAATTACAAAAATCATATACAATTATAAATTTTCAAAAAAATTATTCATTGTATTTGAATTTCTGGCTTGAAAAACAAGAGTAATGTGAGAATACAATTATGAAAATTTAGGAGATAATATACAAGAAATTTGCAAGACCTGTCCTCAGAAAGGACTATTAGAAAGTAAAAGGCATTCCTAAATTTGAAGAAAAAATTAATTATTAATCAAATTTTGAGTATTAGAATACTAGAATATTTATCATTTTCCTACTGAAATATAGGAAGAAGTAGCACATTCAAAATGTATGATTCAATGGGAAGAGTCTATTTTAGGTTGGCATTCATTCCTGAAATTAGAATAAAGCCAAGTGTCTTTACTAATGTTAACAGATTTTTAATTAAACATTAGCACAAAATGAAATGAACTATCTCTACTCTTTATCAGACTGACACTTAATACCTAATTCAAGTATCCCCAGCTTTCTTTGCTTGGAGACTTCAATTCTAAGAATTTTTTCTCGTTGGGTAAAAGCAGCAGTCTTACCTACACAATCATTTCAGAGATAATAGGCTTTCATTCTTTCATATCTAATTTTGAAATAACGGACAAATACCTTGATCTTGTTAGAGACTTTATAATTTACATGGTATAGTTTTTTTAAAAGATACACAAATGGAAAGAAATTAAGAGATGTTAACAGTTAGTAATGCCTTACAAAAATAGTTGGTGAACCCTGGCCTCTGGCCCGCTATCTGTTTTTGAAAATCAAGCTGTATTGGAATTCAGCCATGCCCTTTCATTTATATGTTGTCTATGGCCACTTTCATGCTTCAATGGCAGAGTTGAGTAGTTGTGACAGAGACTGTATGGCCCATAAACCCCAAAATATTTACTATATGACTCTTAACAGAAAAAGTTGCAGGCTCCTGGCTTAGAAAAACTCTCAGTTCTTAACCTTTTAATTACAATTTTTACTCTATTCACTCCTGCAGATAAAATACTAATGAGGCATTTTCACATATACACTCTGTTTTATTAGGTCATAGTTTAGGGGGAAAAAACAAAACCCAAAATTCATTTTCATCCTCTGTGGGACAGACTTCTCTCACAGAGTTTGCATTTTGAAGGTGCCCGATTGAAAAACTGTTTATATCTTTTTTTCAAGTGGTTTTCAGTATTAGGTGATTTGTAGCATGTTTATATTCAATTCCAAACTACTTAAAACTATGGAAACAGTACCATCACGGGAACACCTGAAAACAAAATGCACTTAAACACATTAAGTTTCCTGAAGTGTATTACAAGTTCCTCTAGAGTGTACTTAGAATAAGAGTAAGTAACCTGTTCCTTCCCAGAAAAAAAGAACACTTCTGTTCTTGGTCCTTTATCTCCTGTGCTTCCTTATGTATTTTACAGGGTGATTTTTGTCATTGTTTCTCAACCCCTCCAAATCTATTCCTTCCTTTCAACCTCACCAGCTAGAACCATTGTAATTTCTATTTTACAGATAGAGAAACTGAGGCCTGTGGAATTCATGAAAGGTTAGACGGAGGTCCCAATATGAGTAAGTAAGAGGAAGAAGTTTCTTTTCACTCAAAATTTTGCACTATTTCAAATAAAAAACCTGCAAGTTCTATAATGATCCATCTTCCTTTTGTATGTATTATGCTTTGCTTTCTAGCCTATTTATCACTGTCTGATGTATTTTACAGATTTATTACTTTCATTCTAATACTGCTTGTTAATCAATGCTCCCTACTGAGTACTGATACCAGGTCACACCCCCTTGAATGGCTTTGTTCCTATAATTGTTCAGCTCTGAATCATTTTAAACAAAGATAAAAGCAATTAGCTCTACTGGTCAACTTTGATTCAAATAAAAGAATCAAAGCCAGTTCTATAATTAAATCTGATGATCCTGGGCTGCTTCTGGAGTCTCCAAAATTTGGAAATATTTTCACTCTATAGGATCAACTTATAGAACTTCTTGAAGCTTCTGCCGATTGTCACTTTGAAAGACCCTGAGGCAATGTGCCATACGTACACAGGTCCCAGCACAGTTCCTGAAGCTTAGTATACAGAGGCCTAAAGAATTATTTTTCCAAATTGACCTGCATTCTAGGAAGTAAGTTGCAGTAACTCGGAGTAGCGATTATTCATGCTATACAATGTTTTCATACTCCATAGATACTTCAGTAGAAATGTATGTCAAACATGATATCCCAACTGGTATAGGAACAGAAATCCTAAACTCTGAGTCAGATGACACTAATTCTCTATTCCTAGCTAGCTGTATATATGTGAGTAACATTTCTGTGCTTCAGTTTTCTCACATGAAAAGAAGTGTAAATGAAATCAGATGTTATCATATGTCTCTACATTTCTGGCATTCATTACAACAGTTCTTTTGTGCAAACTTTTCTTCAGTTTCTACCTGGTGTGAGTTTTCTTCCCATAAGGTCTCCGTGCATAAAAAGCACAGTTCAATAACATCTTTCCACTTCAGAGTTTACTTTGGTAGTATAAGAAGTTTAAAATATCTGTAAATTATTTCTTCAGAAGACAGTCTACCAAAAAAAAAAAAAAAAGACAGTCTACCAAAAATTGGTCATTTTTTGAAATGTCTACTTAACATTTATTTTTTTTTTTCTACTTAACATTTAAAGCAAAGGTGACCAGTCCTGGTTTAGAGAGGTCAAAGTGGAAATTTATGATAAAATAAATTAGCATCCTAGTAAAATTAATTTTTAATATTGTACATATTATGGAATAAAATTGTACTCTTAAACAACTGCTAACATTTGGGCCAACTGAAATATTGTTTTTATGGAAAATATGCCTGCAAATCAGTACCCTAACTGCTTCAGTGCTTTATGTCATTTGCTATTAACAACAATAACTATGTGTTAATATTTATTCAACATTTAGTATTGATTATATCCTTTTTATGCATAATCATATTGCATCTTGAATTTTGATTATGACAGCTCTATGAGTAGCAAAATAATATTACACTTAATAAGAAAACAGGAAAAAAAAGTTAAGCAACCTGTTCTGGACTGAAAAGCTATATATATATAGATATATATGGATATAGATACAGATATAGATATATAGAAAAGCTATCTATCTATAGATAGATAGATAGATAGATAGATATCTACAGATAGATATATTTTCTTTTTAGACCAAGAACCTTGGGAATTGAATCTCAGTGTAAAGCATCAAACTGTCAATCAGGGAGTAACTGATTAAATGAATTACCCATTAATTGGCCCAGAATTCCAGCATTGTTAAGGTAGTATGAAACTCCATCATTGGCATGGGATGATGTCTACCTGTGATATATTTATATAATTTTAGGCAAAAAGCAGCTTAAGATATTATGTTTAATATATACCTGTAAAAAATCTAGTTGTGTGTCATGTTTATGTGTGTACCTAACAGCATGGGAAGACAGAGCAGTTTATGAACCCTTATTCAAAACCCTGGCACTTAGAAGACACGTTTTGTAATCCCAAACTCTTTCATATTTCAGAATGACATTTTGTTGTACATGTCATGTATTACCTATCCCAGCAGAGAATGGTACAATACCTCAAATTTAAACATTTTAATATGTCTTCAATAAAAAAATGTTCATATTAACACTAAGTGGAACTAGTAAAGGTTAAAAATAGTCTTAAATCAGTTCAGGTCTGAGTCTTTTGGATCTGTATTTAGAGAAGGGACTGTGGATCTGAACAACAAAAGGTCAGCAATAGCTACCTCTGAGTACTTAATCATAAGCAATTATAACTTTTTAAAGATTTTATTTATTTATTTGAGAGAGTGACAGTGAGAGAGAGCATGAGAGGGGAGAAGGTCAAAGGGAGAAGCAGACTCCTTATGGAGCTGGGAGCCGCACGTGGGACACCATCCCAGACCGGGATCATGACCTGAGTGGAAGGCAGTTGCTTAACCAACTGAGCCACCCAGGTGCCCAGCAATTATAACTTTTTAAATGCAACTTTCTGTGTGTAAACCTGGCAATTCACAGACCTGTACCCTTGGGGTTAATAATACATTATATGTTAATAAAAAATAAAAAATTTAAAAATAAAAAAATAAATGTAACTTTCTCTATTTTCAGACTACAGATATGTAATGAGTTCTTACAATGCACCAGGTGCTGTTTTAGGTATGTTTTTTTAGCAGAGGTTTTGCAGTAAAAATTATTAAAATGCAAAATATGGCTAAAAATATGATAAATGACTATAGTGACTATAAATAAATAAAAACATAATCATTTAATTTTGGGAAATAAAATTTAAAAAAGAAAGAAACTCAAAGACACACCTACTGAACCAACCAACCGTCTATTATTGCAGATCTGAAGTTATTTTAATGCAAAAATTTTGATTTTTTGCATATAAGAGTTTTATAATAATGGCTGTTATTCCCAAGAGTAAAATCTCTTCAAGGGAAACTATTGACTTGGTGAAAATCAAATAGGAAAGAAGTAACTGGCCTTGCAATCAAATGTAGCCAATTCAACCCTAGAGGCTGACTACAAATTCCAGTTCAATGTTAGAGGAGCTGAAATCCAAAAGGCAATAGACTAGCAGAGCCAGAATCTCAACTATACAGGTCTAGAAGCACAGTCCCAGTGGAGTAGCTTCATCTTTAGGATATCTGTCATGGAGCACAAAACCAAGTGTCCAAAAATCTCATATATTTACCTTTCAATTGTCCTTGAGAAACTCTTCTTTATACATTACTTAATTCTACGTTTTTTGAAAAAAGTATTATGTGCCCTGCTTGTATGTACATTAGACACATTTTTGTATTAATATAAAACACAAAGTAGATAGCTTTTCCCAAGAAAGAAGTGAAAAAAAAAGAATTTTTCTTTTTTCTGATAGCTTGCCTCCTCCTCCCTTCTTTTGAAAACCGAATCAGGTTGTCACATATAGTTTGAAAAATAGGTTTTTCCTGTCTGTGAAGGAGCATGGGTTTATTCAAGCAGAGTTAGGTAGTTTATAAAAGCCATATACTTAATATAAAAAAGGCAAGGTATAAAACTCTTCCTGTAGTCTAATTTGATTTAAGGTTCCCGATACCCCCTTTCTTAAGAGGACAGAACATCACAATATGAAATGGTGCACCTAGTAGCACAGTACATAAATAGCTCAGGCTGAAAGCATAACAATAAGCTCTCCGTCTATTATTGCAGAACCAATAAATAAGCATAATGAAAATCATGACACATTATTACATTACTCTGTATTGCCTCTATTCATTAAAAAAAAAGATGAGTGCATTTAAAATAATTTCACATGTCAAATGACACTAAGCCTTCCAGTTGAGATGATATTGAAAGGAATATTTGTAAAGGGCAGATGCATGGTCTTATGTGGCTTATATCAAGACTACAATAAAAGCACAAAGAGTTGGAGATATAACTACTTCATTCCAAACTGATAGTAGCACAGTATCCCAAACAGTTACATCATTCACCTGTGCTATGTGTGTTCTGATATTAGAAAGTCAATAAAAAACACATTAACAAGCTTTAGAAAAGACTTCCCTGTCAATTAGCCCTTGGATGGATTCTACTTTTTCAGTTTCCCTGTTGATTTAATATACTAGATTATATTAGCAGCACTGATTTGTAAACAAGGAAGATCTGAATCCTATTAATGGAGATATGCTGCCAAAATAATCAGCTCCCTCCTTAACAAGTTTCCAAGTATTTGGAAAAGCTATGAAATGGGATTATAAGGTTAAGCTGTGTACATCTGGCTCATCACTATATAAATATTTCGGAAATTTGATCCCATAGGCTGAAGAAACACCTGTCTAATCAGGACTCTTTTCCAAGTTACATGAACTTCAGCGAGCAGAGCAGTACACAAATGCTGACAAGAAATAATGATCAATTTACATGATGTATTTCTCATGTTAGGCATATAATTGTATTATGTATCACTCATCTGAGTTAAGACATAAGAAATATTTTGGGAAGGTTCTGTGGCATCACATTTATTTTGGCAGAAGAGCTCGAGAGAGGTGCAACAATTTTTTAAATGCAGGAAAACCACCTGAAGTACTAAATATTGCTTTCTTTCCTTGGGTCATGGTATATAGTTCTAGAGTAATTGGATGTGGTAAGCATAAAGTAGTATAATATGGACCCAGAGAATAATTAATGAGAAGCAGGAGTTCGTGCATAAAATAACAGTAAAAAAGTTCAGCAGTCCCTCCAGTTAATCGAAACCTTAATGAATTTGAACATCAGTTGGTTTAACCAGATCCAGGATTAAATAACTATGCTGACTCTTTGTCAAATATACACCAGCCCATTAGGGCTGATTTTATGTTTTTCAAATTTTGTTCAAAGAGGTAATTGGGTTAAAAATGTACTGAATATGGCTCTTATCAAATTAACTTCAAATGTCCAACTTGAAAACATAGATTTTGAAACTGTGGTTCAAAATGGCAGCTAAAGGTCAATGAATCAAATTTCCAATTATATTTCCTGGGAGCAGATGGGTGCAATGAAACCTAATGATTGAATTTTAAATGCTTTCATGCACCTTTTATCTGTTTCCCAACATGTTGATTCTACCTTAATGCTCTAACAAGATAATAGGTTTATTACAATTAACCAACTGAAATGATATCTCCATTTTCCAATTATTCATATCATATTACCTGGGGATATTGAATCAGTGCTCCTTTCCTTTCCCACCCTTAGTGCCTTTCCATCACCATCCTACACTTAACACCAAACAAAACCCAAACTCTAATATCATTAAATAACAGATGTGTCCTGGGAGATTTGACATCTCTAGTCAAATGACGAGTACTTAAAATGAAGCCCAACTTTACTGAGGCTCACTGAGAAACTTGTTAGTTCAAAGGTATTTGTTGAATAAGTTTAACTATAAATTTCCTTTCCTTATGTTATAAACTGATACATTAGTCTATTTCTCTGACCTGCATAGGCTTAATATATAAGGAGGGTTTATCAAGTAGTTTAAAAAAAAACAGTATGCTCTAGGAGCACCTGGCTGGCTTAGTTGGTAGAGTGTTAGACTTTTGATCTCAGGGTTGTGAGTTCAAGGCCCAAATTGGGCACAGAGTTTACTTAAAATAAATAAATAAATGTTTTATTTACAGGAATGGCAGATGGAGGATTTTATCTCTACTATATCTCAGTAGAGCACATTCTTGTCCCAAGAACAAAAGTAAGGAATTATGATAATGTTTATTTCATTGCTTTTATATAAAAGAAATCAATATGTTATCTCTTAAAGTCTAGATGAAAGAAAATCCAAAAAGCTTTTTATTTTAACAAACAAAAGTTTCTCATGTATTAAATGCATTTTAATAATGCTAAAGGTAATATTATTTAATCCAACGCTTCTCAAATTCAACTCACCCCGCTATAGCTCCACTATAGGAATCAACTATGGGCATCTGAGGTCTGAATGTACATATATATAGTTAAATATGTTAAATAGCTTAAGGTGATAAACAACACCACGGGCTCATCTATATCTATATCTATATCTGTCTATCTATCTATATATATATATGTCTGCATTATTTAAAAATATTCACATTAGATGTAAATGTACAACGTTCTTAAGGTATCCCTGTAAAAATATATTTTCTGAATGGATATCACAGAAAAGAGACCAGATGAAATGAATAAGAAGAAAACAAGTAGAACAAGCCAGCATAAGACACAAATAATAATTCCCTTCCTTTTGCTTCAAACTATGTACTTTGATCATTTTTAAATATCTAAACAGCTTTTTGAAATTTCTAAACAAATAATACGTTTTCAGATTCTATGGTTTTATGTGAAGACTAATATAAATGCACAAATCCTGGTATATTTGTAGGACATTTACAGCTTTTCCAACATTGTTTAGAAGTCACATTTCCAATAGATTTCTAAGCTGTATCCTTTTAAAAGAAAGCATGTATGATAGGTCAAGGAAAGAACATTCAGAGAAATGAGTAAAATTCAGACAGATTATGGATGATTATAGGCCCAGTTTCTGATCTACTGAGAGGTTATCTGCTCCCAGTACTCAGGCTTTTCTTAGTGACAGGAAAGCAAGACCCATCTGGAGACAGCAGCACCCATTGCTGCTATGCCTTCTTTCCCCAAAATGCCAAGTATTTCATAGTAAATATATGGATGGGCTCAAACTATAATGCTTGGATAAATGTGGGTATAAATGTCCCCTCTGAGAACTTGCTATTTATTGGTTTATCTTATATAACATTTAACACTATAATCTTTCAGAAAGCCTTTCTCTTATTTTTGAGTGTTAACTGACAATAAATCCTAAACTTAAATTTGCATTTCAATGTTCCTTCCTATTATTTTTTCTTTCACTCTGTATCTCAACTATCTGGCAGTGGAGATAATTAAATTTTTAATATGGTTTGAAAGTTCATTCTGCTTGAAAACTTTATCAGACCTCCTTATTGTTTGATATGGATTTTGCAGTTAAAGTTTAAAATTCAGATAAATAGTAATTAAGTCCCAGAATAGCTTAAAGGTAGTAAATTATTTCAATTAAGAATTTTTAAAATTATTTTGTTATTTATTAACTGAATTGATTATGGACTGAACAACCCTGCAGGTTGTATATGTGTTTTAAATAACAATACTGAAATGGGTAACATACTGCTTATGTAAATGCTTAGCTTATGTTTCCTCAATATGTGCATAAAAATGTCATACCACCTACATGAAATAAATTCTGAAATTTTGAGAAAAATTTTGTAGGTTGGATTACTAGTATTATACACATTGATCATTGCCCTTAGTGATATCCTTTTCCCATTATCAGATGGTGAATTGTTGATATGAAAGTGATTAAATCATAAAATTATATATTATTAAATACAAATAAAAATAATCCAAAAATTACTATTTATGCTTTATCTGTAATTTCATTTCATTAAAAAAGTCCCATAGATAAAATAATCACATTTTTTGGTAATAATTTACTAGAACTGTATAATTCTTAAAACCTTAACAAAGAGACATAACGTTTGAATTCTATGGTTTTAATACTTTATAAAGCATATTAAGGAATAGGACAAAAGACAAATACTCTTACCAACACCATTTGCTCTAAATATACTGTGTGTATATATAATATACACATGCACACACATATATACATATGTGTGTATATATACATATACATGTGTACATATATATATAAACGAATTCACTGAAAGCTTGATACTCATAATTGTGAACTTTGATCACTTTTTTCCCATGAACTTGTAATAGTATCAATAGAATTGTATAAGAATTTTCATTGTAGTTACTAAGAAGGTAACAATTATAAATAAAAATTATCAAAACATGCCACCTTCAAATAAATTGTTTACCAGCATTTTTATATATAAATAATATCTTAGATTTTAACCTCTGTAATTTCTAGGTTTGAATCTAAACTCCAGCTCATAACTGATTGGTGATCATAGGATTACAAAGAATCCATATTTTTAGGTCCTTACTATGTATTAGAAAACATGCTAAGTTCTCTCAATGACAGCGACAAACAAGATGGATATGGTCTCTGTCCTCCAATATTCAGCTACTTAAGTTGCTAACTGACAAATTAGCTTTGCCGATAGTTATAACATTGATCCAGAGTTTTAAAACTGTTGAGATTTAATAATATTCATTATTTTGTGTGTAGATCAATTTGTTCTTTAAGGGAACAAAGTCTATGTACCACAATCAAAGAAAGAATGAATGGAAATGGGTGTTAAATCTCCTCTCATCCAGTCTCAATATCTTTATCATGGCTTTTTAAAATTCCTATGCATTAAGTAGCCTTAGGTTCAAGCATAGAAGAAAAAATACTTGCACTGACTTCTGCTGATTAAATATTATTTTATGGTTCAAATGACTGCACTTTTCTTTTTACTTCCAGTCTGTCCTGCTTTCTTAGACACGGCCAAGTGGTCCTACTACCATGTACTTCAAACTTAAGCAGGCAACAGAGGAGTGTGATGGAAAATATTATCTACCCCTTTGCTAAAACGTTACATGTCAACTTTCGCCTAAGGCAAAATTTAATGGCTGACTTGTGGATCTTCATTTCTAGAGATTTACTGTGGAAACACTGACATAACCTTTAACCAGAGCAAACAGAGCCACTCTAATAAGCAGGCAACACCAAACCTAAAAATGTACGAGGAACAGAAAGATCCTGGCAGGAATTAATCTGCCATTTTCACACATCTGCCCGAGGGAGGTATTGTAATTGCAAAAATTTACTCTAAGACTGCTGAGACTCATAGTAATTATGTTTCTTTTTTTTTTTTTTAATAGAAATAGCCACAGGTGGTAACAAATTGGGTTTTGAGATGGGGAACTGGGCATGCATTCTAACCCAAATTACTATGTAATTGTCTTGATTATAAAAAAAAAAATGCAGAAAGTCTATTGCTCAAAATCAGAAAAAAGAAATTCTCCTTAAATGTATTTCTTGTCTTTTAGTTTTTAGTTTCTCTCCACTTAGGCATATAGCTTCATTTGTTGGTATTGGCCCATCTGGTATCAGGGCCACACCGTAGAATAGGCTTTTGCCAATAACCCTTAGAAATTGCTCTGAGTGGGATTTGTGTAATAGGATAATTCACTTATTTCCTGCCTTATTATCATCTAGACATAAATAGTAGCTTTCCTAGAAGGTCAGGATCTGGAAATGTAGCTAATAATTACTATTATCCGTGTATCTGCCAATGCTAAAAGTGCAAAGTTATAAACTTTTTATTTCAATCTATGTGTTGTGTTAAAATGTTTGTTATTTTTCACACACACACACACACGTTTTCAATAACACTTTATCTTTCTCTACAGTTAGATTCATGCATTAGCATCAACATATACCATTGTTTTTAAAAACTGCAAACGTATTCCGGGCATACCATGCCAAATAAGATTCCAATTGTCAAGTGTGACTCCAAACTTTCTTAATCAGGAAATTCGGATTTAATCAACCAAGATTAAAATTAGATATTAAGCACTGACTTAATACAAAACAAAACAAAATTCATTAATGTAACAGGAGGTCACACAAAGCTTAAAATAATAATAAAAATAAATCAATCAAGTGTCTTGCCTTGAAATTACATGAGGGTAAGTTTGTATGTAGTCTTTAATTCCATCTTAATGATAATAATAATAAAGATAAATGATTGAATTCTCTTTTATTTTTCTTGACTTATAATGCCCCTTATTTACATTCTTAATGCAGTAAGTTGATTTGGGATGAACTATTTTGAAATAGATGCAAAACTGCAAAAACAACATAGAAAGCAAGACTTTTGTGTTCCAAGAAGACACCACAATAAATTTACCAATGTTTAGAAAATATTCCATTTTTTGCTGACAGAACCATGGAAATCAAAGCAAGTTATCTTTAAGGTTGTTTGGAAAGTTTTTATGACAACTCTTTATACAAAGATATGTCATTAAGCAATTATCAGGTCTGAGATGGAAAATAACCCCTTTTGGAACTAACTCTCTTTTTCCCCTCCCCAATACTAAATGGTAACATTTTTTCCTTAGTAATTTTTGCTGAGACTTTAAGTACTTTTTATATCAGACATTCTAATTTCTTATTGTCATATCATCTACTGAAAAGGAGATATTGGCAAAAAAGCACATACTGTCCAATGTAAACTCTGGTAAGAAAATGCTTCTCATGGTAATTATAGGTGAATTTCTTTTATAGATATCAGTTCTGCATATAAGAATTGCTCTGGTGAAATAGCAAAAAATCTATTGAATATTCAGTCATAAAAAAATCTCAGTTTACTCTGATAAATTATGCTGTGTGAAAAATAAAATAAACGGCTTTAAGCAAAGTCTTTTATACTAGGGTCTGTGAATTGAAAAGAAAAGAAATATATCTTGAAGGTAAAAACTATCATTTTAGGTTTCAAAACTGATGAAAGTGTTCATCCTGCAAATAAAATATTGAGGAATTTGTCTAAGACGCAGACAGTATAAAATTAGGCAATAGAAATAAGAAAGCTATTTAAGCCACTGTGGTCATTTCTGCCTATAATAAAATACCTGTTGCATTGTCACTTTATAAAAGGAAGCTATTGGAATTTAGGAAATATGTGTATATTTCAACTTGAGTTTTATTGAATTGCATGGCATGAAAATCCTAGGTGTAATTGTAATCCAATCACTGTTCAGAGGGTTTATTAATGATTCAGGCAGAAATACTCTAAGAGGTATATCAATTGCTCACTTATGCCTAAATTACATTTTTTAAAAGTAACCACCAAAAGAAACTGAAGAAAACATCTCTAAAGAACCATACTTGTTAGAAAGAAATTATTTAGTCACCTTATAAGTTAAATATGTTATTTAAAAAAATATATATGCCACTAAAATAACAATAAAATTTTTCTGAATATAAAGTCATTATCTACATTATGTATTAATATAATTTACAAACATGTAGCCAGTGTCTCTTAAAAACAATATGTATCTACAAAAACAATTATAAAGGTACAGCTTTGAAAACTTGAAATAGAGTTTTAATGTTCTCACTTTCAAATTCTACAAAGGCTGCTTTCACCTGATAAAGAAAGTAAACAAGAATTGTCCTTTATATGCTTCTTTTAATGTGTTCCACTAATTAAAAATCAATCAAAAACACAAGTTTAAAAAATAATAAATATTGTTCAGACAGGGTGGATTCCAGAGCCAAAAAAGCTTACATGATTATATTGAATCTGTACCTTGCCCATTTTGCTTCCAATATAGATATGGTTCTTGAATATATTATTGAGTAGAAATATAAAGAAAATAACATGTCTCTAAATATTTCAAAATGACTAAAACAAAATGCATTTCTAATACTATTAAATTATTTTAATATATTCCATTCCTCTAATCAAACCAAAGTCTATTTATGTAGATTAGTTACATCTAAAGTCTCATTTATCCAACCTGTATTTATCCTTTGATCACAAAGCTTGTTAACTTAAATGGTCTTTTATTGTTATGATTCATTTTCCCATAATTATGCTGTTTAACTGCCTTATTTTTTGAATAAATATATGCAAACGCGCCAATCATATTCAGCACAGTTATGCTAGATGCTCAATGAACTGTAAGAGCCATTTCACTACAATAAAACTGCCTGGAATAGATCCAGGGCAGGGCCTAGAAATACCAGTAATCAGAATGTCACTAAGACCAGAACGGAAAGAAGTGTGTCACATGTATATCAATAGATTCTCTCAAACACTGTCTGAAACCAATTTTACAGTCTATCACTGGAAGAACTTTGTGCATACAAGGGAAAGCTGCCACCCACACAGCCACAATTTTGCATCTGTATTTTTGTCTTTTTTTTTTTTTTTTTGGCTTTACCTTAAAAATATTGAATTTCTACAGTAGCAAGGAAGCACAGGCAAACTTCTGCTTAGTCACAGCTGGGAATGTTGATGTCATTAAGGACTTCTTTATTATAGATAATTTATTTCAGGAGACCAGAGGATAGCAATATATCACTGTCAAAGCTGGTGGTGAAAGCTATGACTAACCGTAAAATACTGTGTGCCACTGAAGGAAACTCTTGTCACGTCTCCTTTGCTAACATAGGTCGACAATAGATTAGTGTAGGCCTGATGATCTTTAAAAGTGTATTGTAGGTGGGTGGCAGAAGTCACAGTATCTTCAAATTGATGGGCAAAATGAACTTCATGCCATTCTCTAACAAATATACAGTCATTGGTTAAAGGAATTCAGTACATGAGAAAAAAAAAAAGCCTTCCCTAATGACTTTACTAAAATATGACTTTAAGATAATGCCCTGTGGGATTTATTAAACAGAAGTATCACTGAGGGGAATACATTCTGGAGCAATGACTAATATCATAATTAGCAGGTGCATTTGTAAGAATTTACCCACTATTGAGTATATTGCAAGGCTTCTCAGCATAAGGGAGTTAAGTTTTTCTTCCTAATCTGGCATGAACACGGTTCTAGCGGCCTCATCTTTTTCCTGAGGTTGTTTTGTCACCAGGATCAAGATGTATATTCTTACAGTATCTCCAACCATCCCACCATCCTTCCAAAAGAATCAGAAACTTGGATGAAAATTTTTTCTCTTCATCTACCTAAACTCCAGCCAATAGTCCACTGAAGGCCAGTCATTGCTCAACTTCTTCTCTGCTCTAGAATGACTGGCTCTACTTCAAGGAATTTGAAAATGTGTGAAGTTTGAAAACAGCACAATCATCAAGTTTTACCATATTTCAGAGAAAAAAGGAAGGTCTTACTTCATCTTTTAAAAGAAGAGCACTGCCTTGGAACTAAACAAGTATAAAATGGGCTAATATCTGTGCTTGAGTATTTATATACATGATATGAAAAGAGATAGATGCACGAATACACATACTTTAACTTTGCCAAGAAGTTTTATGATTCACATTTTCATAAATATATGCAGAGCCAACTTTCACTGCAATAAATACATAAACCCTTTAATAATTTTAACAAAATATTTTCTTAATTTATAACTTTTATTTTTATAGATATATTTCTATTACATTGTATTACATAAGCAGCACTGACAGTAAAAACTTTGAAGCCTGATAGTGGTAATGAAACATTAAAAAATATAAATATTATATCTGTAAATAGTATTAAATACTTATCTGTAGATTTTTAAGTTTTTTTAAATTTTAAAATACGTGCATTTCTTAATCCTTTAATGAGGTATTTGAGATTATTTTCAGGGAACCAATTTATTTTAACCTCATATATAAATCTATATGCATTGTAAAAAAGTGAATAATATGTAACCTCAACTTCATTAAGCAAAATTTCTGGAAATTATGTTTGTTTGTTTGTTTTTTAATTTTTTGAATGTGTTTTGAACAATATGGTCACAGGTGATTGATAATGTTTTAGAACATGGAAATTTTTTTCCTGACTAAAAAATATGTTCAAGCAATTAAGACTGGAATTTTAGGACATGCTTTTCTATGATGTGATAGTTTCCATGATCACATACAACCTTAGATAAAATGAAGATGACGAGATTAAAATTCCAAAATCCTCCATTTAGACTTGGATATGATAATATTTATTGAAATTATAAAATTCACTCATAGAACTTAAGTAAAATTATAAACTCACTTATGCGCTCAGAAAATTTTTTAAATTATCCTACTCCTACATTTTTAAAAGACTGATGAATTATCATCTTGGTGAAAGGATGATGAAATATTTTACCTGGCTGGCATTTTGAAAATTTTGTTGAAAACTAAAAACTAATGGATGTAGAGGTTATTACCTCTGAGTAGGTGTATCAACTAATCATAAAAATAAGGTTCTCAGGTTTCTAAAAAATATATACTTTTGTGTTTTCATTTATTGCAAAATAAGCAAATACATCCAAATTCACATTGGAGCTGAGATTTTCATAGGTGCACACAAAACTAAGAATAAAAGTAACAGCGCATTAAAAATGATGATAATAATTTGAATTTTAAACTCTTCTTCAAAGACACTCAAAACACCTTGAGGCTGATTATCTTTTAATTCAGCTTTATTGTACCTTATTTATACTATTTTTAATATATGGTTAAACAAAAAACGTGCTATGGTTATGTACTCATGTTAAAGCAGAAATTAATCCTTCCATCTTTTAAAAATTAAAAAAAAAGACAAGTGGAGAAGACACTCTTGGAGGCCTGCTATAGGAGACATCCCCTTCCTTAGTTAGCCCATCATTCCCCTTATAAGAAGAGATGTATATAGTGTTTATGAAAATAAGAGCATGTAACTAATCAAAATGTGCTATCTTAGAACAACATTGCAGAAAATTAACCTCAAAATTATATATGAAGAAAGAAAATGTTCACACATTTTATATTTGTTACTGAAATCCTAACATGCTAGAATATGAAGTTTTAAAGTTCACGATCTTGGGAGCTCATCAGAGTCCCTATCATCAAGAATCTCTTGCGTTAGAGATGTGGGACTAAAGACACACAACGGATAATGTTGCTAGTAAAGATATACTTTTTCTTTCACCTTTACATTCTAAAATACTGAGTTTATTTTCTATGCTATGCTACTTTGGTCCTCTATGCTGCAATCTCATTTTTATATATTTGGATTGACTGTATTTACCATGCATTTAATTCCTTTTTATTGAAAAGGCCATGCACATATATCAAAAGGATTTTCTCTTTGTAGTATAAAAAGTCTAAAGTCAATCCTAAAGTGAATCTTTTGAAATTGAACTATAAAACACCGCATGAGAATGTGTTCTTTTTTTAAATTTATTTTAGTAGATCTTATTCTGCTGGCTCAATATATTTTCTTCTATGAGTTCATATTAAAATGACTTGCAGTAATGCTACAAAAAAATCTGAAAACACAGATGTTCAAACAAAACTGGAAATTCTCCCAACAGTGAAGAAGTCCCCAGCCTCTTCTCAGCCAGGCCTTCGTTGAAAACACCTGTTGAGAAGTTACTCCGAGACTGAACAAATATTTCTTGATAAGCCTTGATATGCAGTAACTTGTGACAATTAGTAATGATCTCTACTTGATTTTAGATTCTCATGTTAACATACGAAATAATTCACATGAAAATTACTCCCATGAAAAGTTCTGTTATAAATTTGTATAATTCTCTATTTCCCTTACCTACCACAAAATCTGTGATCCTACTTTTCAATTTCGGTGTTATAGCTTTAAAATGAATAAAATGTTTAATTATAACAATGTATTATGACTCACACTATTGAAGATATTTTAATCACTAGTCTATTATTTAAACACATCGCAGACTGACTTTACGTCATCTGAGAAACTTGAAGAAACCCTGAAATAAAATCTCTTCTCACAAACCACTATTTCTACATACTGATTACATGTGTAACCAGCTTACATGATTATTCTGAATTCACTTAATAAAAATACTCTTATTCTCAAGAAACTAGATTTTAACCTTAAAATTTAGACCCTGTGACTCACACAATATCATTTGATACTTTAAAAAAAATCTTAATTTAAGCTGCAATATGAGTTTTCTACATCCTGAAATTCTTAAATTTCATACCAGTGTATATCAAAACAATGACGAAATATGTTTCACTCCATCAATAGAAATACACTGTGCACCTTCTAAACAGCACAAACATGCTGGAAAATAAAGCTAAAGCAGACTTAGTAGGTGCAAGTGCAAGTGCACTCCATGGATTAAAATACTACTTTCAGAAGTACAAGTGAGATTAGTAGTGTGTTTCCTTAGCAGGCTGTGTTAAATATACACACTAATACATGCACTTCAAAACACGCTTATGGATACCTGAGCACTTGAATTTAAGCATGTCACTTCAGCACAAAGTGTTTGCAGCATGCTAGTTTAAAGAGAAAGAGGAAAGGAGGGTCACTATAGTTAATTTATTCTGTTCTCAACAATGGGTACTGAGAAGAACCTGATATATATTTAAGAGGAAATTAACATATTAGGAATTTACAAAGCATTCTTTATAAGACTGCAAAAATTCAGTAGGAAAAAAAAAGAAGAGGAAGAGGAGTGCCTGTTTTGATAGTTTAAATCAAGGATATTTCTAGGGCAGGAACAATATGCAACATTGAGTCACCTTGGAAAAAATGTCAAGAACTTAAAACTGAAAGTTCTTCTGTGTTTTTATGGCATGGATTAAGATTCTAGAAGAAAGGGAATGACAAGGAAGTTTGTCTTGTTTTCTTTTAAAATTTTCTGTCTCTTTCCCTGCACGTGTAAGATTCGCTTTGGCTTAGGTTTCACTGCTGAGAGGAATCATCATCATCATCATCATCATCATTATCATCATCATCACCATCATCACCAACACCATCATCCATTCCTCCAGCAACGAAGAGCTTAAAGAACAGCATGGTGTAAATACAATATAGGCACCCCTGTCCCTTGAAACCTTCTGGGTACTTCCGTTCAAATTTGTTCCTCACTAATCTGGCCGAGGAACCAGGCTTGCTGACATTCTACTGTACCAACTTCATTTTTATTGGAACCTAAATAAGAATTCAACTGAAAGCACTTGAAATGGAAGATTAAACATTAACTCTGTTATATATTTGTAACTGTCAATGGTGAAAATAGAAAGAAGGTATTTAACATATGTATATATATAAAATGACTGCAAAAGATCTATAAATACATACTTCAACATACCTCCCTAAAGAGATTATCATAAATGCCAGTATGCAGTCACAGAAAGACTTTCACAGAAACCACAATATTTTTCAAGGGATATATTTCTTGCTCAGTCTTTTATAGACATCAAAAAAATCATGATTACTGGTATACAGTAGACACCATTAAAAGTGGGATTTAATATTACAATCGATACTTAAGTATTCAGTAGCATCAAGTAGAAGACTCTGTTTTACAAGGACATTATACTATTATAAGAAAATACGTTTTACTAACTTTTTAGCATTTGCTATCCTTATGTTAGAAAGGATAAGGTTATGAAATTTTACTCTTCATTTTAATAATAAAAACATTACTGAGTCAAGTGTCATTAAAAGGTATTTGCTTTTCAAAGCATAAAATTATGAACCAATTATCTTCATTTGCCCCAAACTAATCTTCCTCCCAAAGTGTCACTTTTAGTTAAACTCAATTTTGAATTTCAAGTAGTGCTCATCCAGAGTAATTTGTAGCAACATGCATTAATAATAAGCAAGAATTAAGTTTTTCTGTGACACAACTTAATAGTGGATAAAAGAAGCTAGGGAGTGACTACACAAAGTACAGTCACCAACTATTGTTAGAATCTATGTCCATGATGGGTCAGTCATCTAGGATTTTTTTTTAAATATGTCAATAACTTTGCATTATACTATCCAAAATATATTAAATACCACATAGACATACTGAAAATACACGGTATACAAACTAAATGCATCCTGAAATTCTTTTTGGTGCATCAGGTGCCTTTACTGCCAACTTTGCTTCCTGTTTTCAACCATATAAAGTGAGTCTGTGACCTTCTGGTGCACTCTTTTCTTTCCTCAATGACTCCAAGAAACAGATCAGGACAAAATAAATATAAACTTGTCTTAGGTAATGGTCCAGAGCCCACATTCATTCAAACTTTTGAAAGAGCTCCAGAGCATAATTCACATATTAAAAGTTTAAACTATGCTAAGACATCATGATGCAGTTTCTGCTGTAAAAAATAAATCAGATTCATATTCTTTAAAACGCTTTTTAAAATATAAAACTTACTTTTCTGGTGGAGGACTGAAAACTTAGCTCAGATTCAGGCTCTGGAATTCTGACTAGTTGCTGTTTTTGTTCTTGAAAAAGTTAACTTCTGAGTATTTGAGTATACATTTCTTTCCTTTCTGGCATCAGGTTTTTTAAACAGAACTAAAAAGCAAATTTAACTAAAATGTTTTCTTTCCTACTCTGGGAATCCTTTGTTATGGAGAGAAATGTAGACTCATGAATAAAACTAATGTAAAATAAACTCCAAATAGTGAACACCGCTAACATTTAAAGCCTACAAAAATAAACTTTAAAATGCAACAAAAGTAAGACATTCACACCTTCTAGATTTTAGACTATTTACATGGGAGGGGTTATGTATCGAATATGTTGTACACGTGGTGGCAAAAGTGTAAACCATGTTCACTTAAAAATGTTTTCCACTCACTGCTGCTAGCAGTGTGGCTTTGTCCTGCTCCAAAGGTTTCAGGACAGCTCCAAAAACCAGCAATAAAGTCAAGTCCCAGTTAGGCTAAAAGTCTCTTACCTGAATTATGGACATCCGAGTGGCAGGGGTCTCGCTCGCATTAGTCCCTTGTCCGGTGAAGCTCGTGTGGCAGCCCGCGTGCCCCTGAGGAACAGTCAGGTTGTTGGAGGCCGGTTTGAGATACATCACCTCTGACCGGGGCGAGCTAAGGGGCAGGCGGGTCTGGTAGTCGAAGTACATAGGGGAGGTGGCCAGGGAGGGGCTGCTCACCACATTCATGACGTTCATGGCGTTCCTCTCTTCCACCTCGCTCTGCACCAGCATAATATCGTTTTTGTTGATCTTTTTCTTCTTGCCCTTGCCCCCGCCCAGCTGCGGGTGGCTGTACTCGGCGATGCGGCAGTTGTAAGTGCGAATCTCCTTGTTCTCGCGCTTGCACTTGACGGCAATGGTGATCATGGCCGCTAGGAGAATGATGGAGATAGTGCTTAGAGTCACGATGAGCGGCAGCGACATGTCCCAGTGGTGCTGCTCGCCGTTTACCCGGGGAACGCCTTCGGGCAAGGAGCCGCTCACCGAGCGGATGATGAGCTTGGCCACCGCCGACAGGGTGGGCTTCCCGTGGTCAGTCACCTTCACTACCAGCTCCACCACTGGCGTCACGTCCTCCCAGAAGGGGTGCAGCGTGCGGATCTCGCCGCTGGAGGGATCGATTTCAAACAGGTGGTCGTCGTTTCCGTCTACGATCTCGTAGGTGAGGCGCCCACTCTCGCCGAAGTCACTGTCTAGGGCGCGTACGGTGCTCACCAGGTAGCCCAGGCCAGCGTTGCGCGGGACCTGCAGCTCGGCCGTGTCGTTCTGCAGCGTGGGCAGCACGATCACCGGCGCGTTGTCATTCACGTCTAGCACTGTCACCCTCACAGTCGCGTTGCTCTCCAAGTGCGCGGGCGCCCCCGAGTCCTTAGCAAGCACCTTGAACTCGAAAGCCTTGGTCTGCTCGTAGTTAAAGGAGCGCAGGGCGTAGATGGCCCCGTTGGTGGGGTTCACAGACACATAGGTATAAATGGACACGTCGCCGATGTGCGAGGGCAGGATGGAGTAGGACACTGTGCCGTTTTGGCCCAGGTCGGGATCCTGGGCAAGCACGGAGCCCAGATACTCTCCTGGGATGTTGTTTTCGTGCACCTGCAGCACATAGAGTCCCTTGGTGAAACGAGGAGGGTTGTCGTTCTCGTCCAGAATCTTGACAGCGAACGACTTGGTGGAGTTGAGAGGAGGCGAGCCCCCGTCCCGAGCCACGATTGTCACGTTGTACTCGTCCTGGGTCTCGCGGTCCAGCGGGCGGTCAGTCACCACCGTGTAGAAGTTGTCATAGTTCTCCTCTAGCTTGAAAGGCACAGAACCTCCGGGCCCGCCCAGGCCGCCGCCGCCGCCGCCGGTCCCCCCTCCGCCCAGCACCCTGCACTGCAGCTGCCCGTTCTTGCCCGAGTCCCGGTCAGTGACCCGCACTAGGGCTATGACGGTGCCGGGCGGGGCGGCCTCGCTCAGCGCCCCCTGGCGCACGGAGACGAAACCGATGGACGGCGCGTTGTCGTTGCGGTCGATGAGCTTGACAGTGACCTTGCAGTGGGCCGGGATGGGGTTGGGCCCCAAGTCTCGGGCCTGTACGTCGATCTCCAGCATCCCATTCTCCTCATAGTCCAGGTTGCCCTTGACACGAATCAGGCCGGTCTTCGGGTCGATGGAGAAGAGCTCCCTTACGCGGTCAGGCACATAGCTGCTGAAGGAATAGAGTACTTCACCATTGGGACCCTCGTCGGCGTCGGTGGCGTTCAGATCAATGACCACGGTGCCCAGTGGGGCATTCTCTGGCAGCTCCACCAGGTAGGAGGGCGCCTCGAAGACCGGGCTGTTGTCGTTAGAGTCTATCACCTTCACGTTGATTTGCACAGTGGCGGATCGCGGCGGCTCGCCGCCGTCTAGGGCGGTCAGTACAAGCGTGTGGTGGTTCTGCTGCTCGCGGTCCAGCGCCTTCTGGATTACCAGCTCTGGGAACTTGGTGCCGTCGCCGCGGGACTTGACGTCCAGCGCGAAGAGCCCGTGGTCGTCGCGCGTCAGCAGATAGGTGCGGAGCCCATTCTCGCCGGCGTCCGGGTCATGTGCACTGGTGAGAGGGAAGCGGGTGCCAGGCGCTGCGTTCTCCGAGATGTCCATCTCAATCTGGTCCGAGGGGAAGGAGGGGGCATTGTCGTTGATGTCCTGGATCTCCACCTTGATCATGCAGATTTCCTTGTCGTTGGCGAACACCTCGAGGGACAGCTGGCACTTGGCGTTGTGGCGGCACAGGGACTCACGGTCGATGCGCTGCTTGGTGTAGAGGAGCCCGCTGTCCGCGTCCACGTCCAGCAGGTGCGGCGCTGAGTTCTCCAGCACCCGGTAGCTACCCGACTTGCTTCGCCCGCCGCCGCCACCGCCACCGCGCTCTGCGGGCGGAAGCCCCGGCTGCAGTCGAGCATCCTTGCCGATGTTGCCGATCACCGTGCCGGCCCCTTGCTCCTCCGGCACCGAGTAGTTGAGGTTTTTGAGCGTCAGGGCAGGGGCCCAGAGGAGGAAACAGCAACAGATGGAAAGGTACATCCCAGACCGGTGGGGTGGGGGCAGGAGCAGCCGGACTGGAGGGGCGAGCGAGTGGGAGCGCGCCAGCCTGGGGCTCGGGCGCAGCGTGCGCGCGCGACACGAGCCACAAGTCCGTGGGTCCTTCCTTCCCTCTGCTCCTGGGCTGCGGCACCCGGCGGTCTCCTTATTCCGCTCAAGTTCCCCGAACCTGTTGATCTACAGCATCCGCACTGGGCGAGAAGCGGCGGCGCAGCGAAGCTGCAGGGGCACGGAGCAAGGCGGCGGCTCCCTGCGGCTAGGGGCGAGCCCGGGGCTTTGTCTCTTCCGCCGGGACTAGGGGCGACTCAAAGTTGAGCGATGAGGCCAGCGATAAGATGGAAATCGCGTCTAGAAGGGGGTGGTGAAGAATCGGTAGATTTTCCTGGCTCCCGCTAGGGCGCTGCAAATCCACTCCCGCGGTAGCCACCGGAATACTCTTCACATCGGGTGGGGGAGGGAGCGGGGAGGTGTGTCTTGAGGCAGATGGGAAAGTGGAATCCTTACTTGTTTCCCGTCTCCAGTGATGAAATTGATGGGGACGAGGAGCAACGGAGAGAGAATCCGATATATTTTGAAGCTTCGCCGGAGCCCGGTGAAATGTCTGCTGGCTTCGCGGGCTGTTCGGTTTTCAGGCAGTGTTTTGCTGCATTTAGAGATCTAATCTTGCATTGCTGGCTGAGGCAGAGGCGGCCGCGGACTGCATCTCCTAGCCAAGCGTATTTTTTTTTTTTTTTCCCTCTCTCTCCTTTCCGAGCAAAGGGAGGGGAGGAAATGCAGCGCAAAGAACTAGTGTCCCGATTTGTAGTTTCCTCCCTCCACCAGGCTCCTCCCTCTCTTCCTCGGAAAAGGCTCTCCCCCGAAGTCAGGAAAGCCACAGCCAGATCAGCGTTTGCGGCGTGAGTCTATGGGGGGGGGGGGGCGTATATAGCTCTCTCCGCCTCTGTTCGTAGAACACACACTCTGTGTGATTCCTCTGTGCCAAGCCAGTAACCGCCGCTACCATCCCCTTCTCTCCGCGAGAGCAAGGACTTCTCTCGATGCAGTTTAATTCCAGTTTGCTTTTCTTCCCAGGCGAAAGGAAATCAACAGGCAACTCATGGTTGGATGTGCAGATTTGAAGGGGGGAGGGGGAGGCGGAATAAAAAGGAAGGGGGAGCCACCCTCCCAGTCCTCGCACACACACTCTCCCTGTCTCTCGCTAGAAGGGAAACAGTCTCTGCATTCACAGGGCTGGGCTGTCAAGTGCCTCTCTTTTCTTTCTATTCAGCATCTCCTTCCAATGGCCCTGCCTCCCAGTCCTCTTCATCTAGAAAGGAAAACCTTGGCGAGGAATAAAAGTGGTGAATATCTGAAGCGAATAAAGTGCGGTTTTTTTGTTTGTTTGTTTCCCTCCCCCTCTCCCGTCAATTTTTTTTTTTTTTTAATAGTAGGAGTGGGCTGGATGAAAGAAACACATCAAGGTTTGGCGTGATGCATTCTGCAGTCTCGTTCTCACACAGTCTCTCTGGGCGACTCGAGGAGGGCAGGGGTGAGGAGCTGCGGCCGCGGCGGTCCAGCCAGGGGCGCCCACCCCACCCCCGAGAGCGACCTCCGAGGGGATGTTAGGCACAGGTCTGTCTACACATTATTTCGGGTTCTCGAGGCGCCTCGACATACGGGAATGACACATCCAGAAATGCAGGTGTTCCGATCTGCCCGATGAGTCAGAAGCAGTGGAACGAATCGAATTCACTCTCGCCTCATGGTCCTCCCTTCACAGACATTAGTTGCGGCTTCTTCCTAACGCTTTCTCTCTGACTCACTCTATAGAAAGAAAAGCCAGATTCATGTCTTGGAGGAAAAGAAAAAGCGAGAGGAAAGGGAGGGAGGGAAGAAGGTGTAGCTGAATCCAGCAGCACTTTTACTCTACCTCTTTCTGCCGGGGTCCGAGGGTCTGGAAAACAAGGCGTCTGTTTTGCTAGGTGTATTTATTTTTTAATTTATTTGTTTAAGAAAAAAAAAACACCTTTCCTTTTGACGAGGCGTGAGGAACCCCCAAATCTTTCAGAGTCTTGAAAAAAAAAAGAAAAGAAAAAGAAAAAAATAATCAGGATTCCAGTGACTGTTCACAGCTTAGCCCCGCATCATAGTTCATGATTTTCCTCTCAATGTTCTCTATTCACAAAGTCCAGCACCGGTGTGCATAGTTAATTGTGCAGTCCGTTGTGGAGGTTTTTTTTTTTTTTTTTTTTCCTCCTTTTCTGTCACGGGTGGTCGCTTTTAATCTGGTGCCTGTCAGGATCAGCTCATAGCCTGCGAAAGACGTACGGATTTCAAAGCAAATAAATCCATCTCCGCAAGCAAAGCATCGGAGGAAATGAAAGGTGAAAATTCAACAGTTGGAGTAGCGTCTCCCCAGCCGCCCTCCGCCGCTGCCGCATCCGCCGGGCTCGCAGTCCCAGCTCTCTCCCCAGCGCCTCTTGCTGACTGACTCTATTCACCTCACGCCGCCGCTTAAACATTGATACTGATTCCCTGCCAGCCAATCCGCGTGAGGAACAAGGCCCTGCCTCCTCGGACCACATCCAATAGGAGGCGGCAAAGAGACTGGCGGAGGCGGAGCCAGGAGCCCCAGCTCTTCAGAGTCATTGATTAGATCAGTTAGATGGGAGACCAGCTCGGCTAGCCGAGGCCCACGCTCCGCCTTGACCGCGGCGCCTACGGCCTGGTAGCCGGGTCTCCCGAGTCTTTAACTAACGGGAGAAGCTTCTCCACCGTCTTCCTCCAGAAAAAGGAGAATGAAAAGGAAAAAAAAAAGTTTGATAGCGATTTATTATTTTTTTTTTTCTCCATGTATACAGGAACCTGAATCGCAGCGTGCTTGCAGAATAAGGTAGCTGCGGTCTTCCCGATGAGTTCTGTACACACACACACACACACACACACACAGGCACCAAACAAGAGAAGAACAGATCTTCTGGCTGCTGTGGATCTGTCTGAATGTGGTGCAGAGGGATGTGTGTGTGTGTGTGTGTGTGTGTGTATTCGCGCGCGTGGAGAGTGTGTGTGTGTGTGTGTTTCTGGGGGGATGTAATGTGTATTTCAGCGAGTGCGTGTGAATGCGAGGGCGCTCGCGCGCCCGCTTCAGCCGGAGCTGGTGCAAACATACCCGGAGCAACAGCAATCAATATGTAACTTTCTTTATCCTCGGAGAAAAATCAGCTGTCCCCAGGCACCCACGCAAGGAAAGTCACTTGATTATGAAAGTGTTTCAGAAGAAAAGCAGAAGCCCAGTGAAAGAGAGGCCGTGTCTCCCCAGGGGAAAAGTCCTCTCCTTTAAGGAGAAAGGCTCACTGTCGATTCAATCTTTGTAGTTTGTTAAAGCTGAAATCTGGCTAAGTAACGCTTAGGACTCTACCCTTCTCCGTCACCCTCAGCTCAGTCCAGATTGAAGGTAAAGCGGACACCCCACAAAGTACGTGCGCGCGAGCGCGCGCGCACACACACACACACACACGTTTTCAGGTTTTGTTACACGCTCTTGTTATTGAAGTTCTATATGGCTATCTGAACCATTTGATCTCAACCAAGTAAGTGTAGATAATCACATTTGCCAAAGCTCCTCTGCATAAAAGCTGAGCGGAAAGTGAAAGGCAGATCAGTGGGACATCTGTTAAGATTCATGTTTTCTAAGTAACACCATCACCACCACTACTACCACCTTTCTCTCTCTCTCTCACCCCCCCAACACACACACACACACACACACACACACACAGGCTCCTGCTTCATTTACATTGTCAACTTCAGTTTCTAATCTCAGAGATTCCTTTTTTCCCAAACTATTATCACAAACATCCCCAAGTGAAGACTGGTTTGCTCCCGATCCTGCGGTTCTAGGAAAGAGTTAAGAAGGAAAAAGAAAATTGAAGTATTGAAATAGAAAAGGTGAGTGTTTTGATTGCTGGAGTATTGATCGCAATTCATAAATACTAAAGTTAAGTTGCCATTTATAAATTGTGAATGACTAACGTACAAGTCTGTTACATGAATCATTCAGGATTCAAAGAAAATCAAATCCAGACCAATTACAGAAAGTTCTGATGATTGTTGTTGGGATAATTGCTTAAAGATTCAAGTAAAGGAGCTATTTATTTCCTGGAGGATTCAATGAGATAACTTGTAGTCTGAGTTTACAGTCTGATGGGAATCCAAAATTCACCACTCTCTTAAGAGATATCTTTAACAATTTAAAAATTCAAAGAGGAGCTCTTTATAGCCAGACCTTCAAATCCTAAAATGTTTTTGTATTTTCTAAATAGGTAGTTTGTGCACATATCTTTGATAAACACAGAAGCTAGAGCTTTGTAGAAGCCTGGGCTGTTTTGCTGAGTGAGTGCCTAAACATGCTGCTTTGTGAAACCTCACCTTTGTATATTGTTTGGCTTGGTATCTCTGTACCCATACGTGTACCTTGGAAGCTGAGGCTTTGATGCTTTAAAAGCAACAGCTAACTTAAATAAAGAGTAGCAATTACACACTCCTTTATTAATCATTACTTTTTTTTTAATATGACAAACCTATGGCTTTTTTTGCATTATATACTTATTCAGAGAAAGTCATAAAATATCTTTATTTGGTTTACAATAAGAGAAGGAAAAAAATTCAAGGAAAGGGGAACATGGCTTATTGATTAGCCCTGAATAAGTGTGCTGTTACACAAATGAGGGGGAAAACATAGTGCCTGGGAAGAGACCAGTGATAATACATCCTCATAGACAATCTGCCCACCACCCTTTCCAGAGTAATTATGTTACACTTCCCCCTAGTGTATAGAAAGAGAATACCATGCCACAGGGCATCTGCAAAAGGCAGCAAAATGGAACTATATCAGATATCTACTTATATTTTATTTAAGTTGTACTGCTGAGTTCTGTTATTAAACACTGACAGGTACCCAAACTAATTTTTATCCTTATGCTTCATCCCTATTTTATTTTTAAAGGAAATGGAATCAACTGTATTTTCAATTTTTTTGCTTCCCCTTAACAAGACACACTTTTTAAAACTATAATCACTACTAATTTTTTAACATCTCATAAGTTCTACTTCTTCTTCCCAAATATTTAGTTTGATATATAGTTATTAGGTAACTTATTTTTAAGTATGCTTAAAATATTAAGTTCATTTAAAGAATTGATATACATGTGATTAAATAGTTCAAAGATTTTATTATATTCTATACCATAGTAGGCTATGGCATATGAGAGCTAGTTGAGGAATCTAGAAAAATATAATGTTATGCATAACTAACAGTACCTACAGTCTCACATTTCTCTAGAGGAGACTGGTTGATAATCATAATTTATGATTACAGATGGTAGTCTCAACCTTAAACCAAAACTGTATTATTACTTCTTCATTAAACATATTTTGAACATCCAAAGATATCATTGATTTAATCAAAATACAATATGTATGCACACTTATTGAGAAAAAGAACTTATGTAATTAATATAATTATAAAATATAAATATAAGACCATGTAATCAATAATTATAAAATTATTTAATTAATATAACTATAACATAAAATTATTTAATTAATAAAATATGATAGCCCAAGTAAGTTTTAAAATAAATTGATTGTTATGTTAGAATAGCTACTGACAGAAGCATTATGGCCTATTTTATACACTAAGAAAGATTGACTAATAATTCTACATTAAATCAATAACTTAGTTAACATTATTCATACATAACATTAAAGATGCTTTTTAATGAAATCTCATGTTATTTAAGTTATTTAATTATGTCTTTGAGACTGTCTGTATTTCACTATGTACTAGTTGTATTTGTAGTTCCAAGAATTTATGCTTACAGCCATAAAGGCAGCACTTATAACATTCTTCAAAAACTTGTCCTGTTTACTGTATTCTTGAGTTCAATACAGTACTTAGAAGAAATTTTGATGCTGATATTTTCAACATAACCACTGTTTAGGTGAATAAAGATTCCCTCTCTACTGTTTACTTTTCTAACCTTCTTACCATTATTTCACTACCTGCTTTCATATATTTTTATTTGTTAATAGAAAATCTTCAAAAATAATTTTAACAGTTAACTACTTTAGATGTAAGTATGAAAAGTTTCCCTATCACCTAAATCCTAAAATAAGTAATAGTATTTCATTCACAACTAGTTCTCTTAGTTTCCATTGTCTTTTAGAGATACTTGTGGCTCACCTCTAACACACAGTTCTTGGTCATTTGCTGACTTTTAACCAAAGCTGTCTCTTTTAACAATTGACAAATCTATGCTACTTATAGGACAATCACTAAAACATCTCTCTCTTATGATAAATATGAATTATAATAAATATGAATTACATAAAGATGCAAGTGAACTGTAATTTTTAAGCTTCAGGAGAAATGTTTTGTAATTTTAAAAGTTTTTGAGAACTCAATCTCTCCTATACAACAAAATAAGAAAAAAATATAAAATATCTTCACAAATAAACAGTATTTTAAACTGAATATTTTTTTAGTTTTTAGTAAAACTACAAAATCTTGTTATTAGAAAAATATTTATAAGGAAATAAAATATTTATTTCTTTTTTATTATATGTATATGCTGTTATGAAATACTATATGTATACTTGTGACTTCTTCCCACACAAAAAAAGTGCATTCCTAGAAAAAGTCAAAAATAAAGTTACAGGGTTAACCCTACAAAAACATACAAGTTCTATTAATTTAAAACTCACACAAGAAATGAACTAAATTTCCAACTGGTGTTCATATATTTTATTTTACATATATTTCTAAATATGTTAGTCAAAAGGACATAGTCATACATTAGTCACAAATGATCAAATTTTGAACAGTGATATATTTCAGGACGTTTATTTTTAAGTATTGAGACAAATTTCAGTTACTTTAAAATTTTTATATTTAAATTTGACAATTTAAGGTTATTTGGTGTAGTGTAAATAAATTGTGTGTGAAGTTGTGTGTCGAATACTTGAGAGGCCGCAAAGAAACAAGAATCATCAGATAAGAAAATATGTTACATCTAATGTATTAGCATATAATTAAAACTGGGAGTTGGATTACATTGTGCAAAATGTAATTCTGAGAAAACCTATCCGGAGCTTCATAAATTTCAAATGTCATATTCATGTCCTTTCCTGACTTAGCCAGAAATGAAAAGGTTCAATTAATTATGAAACCTCAATGCTCCTGCCCCATGAGAAGTTACATGCTGGCTCCCCCTTGTGGTCATTTCGGCCATAAAGAGCGACATTGAGGCATTTGTTTTGAAATTTTCCTTCATTAAGAAAGTTAGACTTTTTCAATACTCGTATACAACTTTTTAAAAGAAATAAAAAGTTTATGAGTGAAATAGTTAATTCATATATGTGACTGCTGGATGGTTAAAATAAAACGGCTTAAGTGAGAAGCATAAATAATTAGTATTTCATGTATGGTGCAGCAATCCCATTGTTTCCTACAGGGAAGCAAGTTAGGACAATTCTAAAGCTGCAAGGCCAGCCCTTGGTGGGAACCTGGACAACTTGATTCAGTAGGTGGCACTCTTTCCTCAGAGTCAGTTTTACTGTGATGACCTGAAATGTTTCAAAAAGCTTTGTCACTGGAGGTCCTGCCTTTCAGGTGAGGCAAAACCCAAAAGCTTATAATCACTTATTGGTATAACAGGTCACACATTTCTGTCTATTATTCTGAGATATTTAAATGTCCTGTTATATAGCTATCACATAGAGAAGTATGAGAAGAATATACAGGAAGTACACTGGGCTCTTCAGAAAGCAAATAAGTGCTCTACAGATCCTCTGCATTTTAATTATCATCATAATCATTAACCCTCCCAAGTCTCAGCGACAAGGTCTTACTTGGATAATTATGTTCTACTTATGTAAATTCCTCTTTTCAGTGAGTTAAGCATATTATTTCCTCTTATCTTTAAAAATTTGGAGCAGTTCAGTTGAAAACCAAGCACTATTAAACAGCTATTGACAGTCACTCTGGAAGCCTCAGGCTTTTGTTTTAGGTAAAGCACCTTTCTTTAGTCTCCCCTACCCCACAACATACATTAACAAGTGCATACCTGATAAAATTATTTCTGTTCTTACTCAAATGATGTTTTGAAAGTCACGTTAAATGTTAAATCACTGGACCAAATCATCTTTAAAATTACCATGGTTGGATTGATTCGTGGAGCTATGAAACCTCATTTCTAACCTTGGATTCTTAGAGGGCCCACAGGTTTCCGAGTCAGTGTCATCTGTTTCTCAAAAAGAGGAGAACCAAATACGCAGAAAAAGGGCATGGTCATTTACAAGTTGCCAGTACTAAAAGAAATAGAATGATTTATAATATTTTAAACACTGAAGAACTTAAGTCCAACTTTGGTAGTAAATGAGTGAGATAGCTTTATTCACACACAAAAAACTAGTTATTGGAGTATAAATTTGTTATGTGACAACAACAAATATACTATGAAAACTCAAAAAATGTAGATTCTTGAGTACTTATTTAAATGTTGGCCAGCTTTGGGATGGCACAGTTAAGCATCCAACTCTTGGTTTTAGCTCAGGTCATGATCTCAGGGTCCTGGGATGGAGCCCTGCTCAGCGCCAAGTCGGCTTGAGATTCTTTCTCCCTCTCCCTCTGCCCCTCCTGCTCCTGTTCTCTCTCTCTCTCAAATAAATAAATAAATCTTAAAAATAAATAAGTAAAAAAAAATTAAAAATAAATAAGTAAATAGATAGGTAGATAGATATCAGCCAGCTCATCTTAGAAAAACACAAATAAATCCCAAAATACATTGGCTGCAATAATTAGATGAGTAGAGATGTCCCATTTTCCCCTTCTGTATCATTTGAGTAGGGCGCAGGAATCAGAGGAAAGCCTAAATAGAAAGCTTTTGTAATTTGCAGTCTGCTCAGTCATTTATATAGATATAAATTAATAATATTCTGAAGGTCTATTAATAGCAAATAGTGTAATTAAAACATTTTGTGACAAGGTTCCTTTCAAGAATCTGCTGAATGCTACAGAATGCCTATCCAATAAATTTGATGGTGATCTATAAATTCAGTCTGTATAAATATTTACATGAACACTCGTAGGAATTGTATATACTTGATTAGCAGACTCGGGTACAAACACTGAAGTAACTGTTTTGGAAAATTATCAATAAGTAGTTTGCTCTGCGGACACTAAATTTTTAAGAGAGGCAAGATGAGTTTGTGTGATGCACTGCACTGTATGAGATATATTTTAATAATTAAAAGATCCATTTTTTAAAAGTGGAAGCTTCCTTTACTATGATCAGATGCTTCATTTGCAGTGGAAGCTTAATTGACCATAACTATTGTGATACAAGTGAATCTTACAAACCAGCAGGAAAGGAAAAGATTGTTCAGCGGGGGAGCCCTTCCACTTTTACCCTTTTGGGTTTGGTAGCAATGGGTCTATCGAGATTACAGGTCTTTCTCACTCTCACTAATGAACAATGGACATATAATTCTGCCTGGTTAGAGGTAGCAGGCACAGCTGATATGAGCAGTCAATAATAATCAGAGAGGGGCATAAAAATGGTGAGGATTTAGAATTTTATTTATGATTTAATCCATTTCAACAAGTATAAATGAATAATATTCTAAAAGTCATAGCTAGACTCTTTAAATATACATATATATATATATATATATATATATATATATATATATATATATTTGGGGCAGTGGAGAGAGTGAGGGCAGGGGTTGAGGGAGAGAGAATCTCAAGCAGACTCTGCTGAGCTAGGAGGCTGCCACTGGGCTCTATCCCTTGACCCTGAGATTGTGACCTGAGCTAAAATCAAGAGCTGGATGCTTAATCAGCTGAGCCACACAGGTGCCTCATGGTAGCTAGATTCTTGAGTCATGGATACTTCCAAGAATCTGCTGAATGCTTTGGAGTTTATTTTCAATATATTTGTATTTATAAACATAGATTTAAAACATTACATATTTTTAAGGGAGGATTTGTGAAGAAGCAACCCATGGAATTCCTTATGCCCCATGGATTCCTGATTATAGAAATCTCTAGCACTGTGAGTAACTTAGGGTATCCCTCCAAGTAGTTTCTATTAAGAATAAAAACATTTAAGGAAAGAAAACTGAAGTACTTGGTTTTAAATATGTCTGTATTAAAAAAGAAAAAGAAATATTTATGATTAATGAAGGTCTAAAATCTTGTCCTGGTTTCCAAGTGAATTGGTGACATGTAGATGTCACTAATTCCTCCCTTGCCTCAAACCTTGTTAAACTGCCATTGAAAATATCTTAGAAAAATAAAGCAAAAATATAGAAAATCATTCATCATTGTGGAAAGGGCAGTAATGACATGTTTGAATAACTGAAGGTGTTTTATACATACAGTGGAGATTGGACTTGATTGAAGGGAACTTCTCAAGTTATAGCTCCCCATAGCCACTTTTCTGAGAAAAAGAGGAAAAGACCTGGAAAAATGTAAATATCATGTACTCTAGAGAGAAGAAGCCAAAAACATAGGCTTTGGGAAATTATATGAAAAGGTTCAGCTATTTTCCTGTAACTCAGAGGAAGAGGCTAATGAGGAGATCAACAAAATCAGAGAAAAATAAACACAATGACGGGTGTTAGATATTCATTAACAGAACACAATAATAAATAACAGAACTTAGAAAAGAGAAAATAAGAAAGAATGGAAAAAAATAAGGAAAATCTCTTACCATAAAAATATGAAAGGGGTTTGGGGTTTAAAAAAAAAAAAAAAGAGGCCCAGATTTGTTAATTCAAAAAGCTCATTGACTACCACGCAAAATGTACAAACCAACACAGAAATAGTCTCTTGAGTTTTGAACTTCAAGGATAATGAAAAAAAATATATTGTTCATTCATTGTTAATTCATTGTTAAGTTCTGGTCTCCAGACCTCCTTCACCAGAAAGAGCAAGATGAACCGAAGTCGGTCACATTTGTTCATGCCCCAAACCCATAGGTCAACACAGAATGCAGCTTCTACCATTTCCAGGACAAGTGACATTTTCAGGAACAAGCTGATGGGAAAATGGACAAGACAATGTGCCTTGGAGGCACTCCACTGTAGCTAAACCATGGAAGAAACCTCAGTGCTGCAGAACACAGAACATCCTTAATACTTGAGCTTGATTTCAGATTTTATAAATAATATACATTTTTCTCTTCACAACTTCATCTATTGCACAAACTCATTCTACACTCCTACCTCGAACCAGGAGTGGTGCTTCAGTCTTCTGCAAAACCTTGCCTCCATATACTCAAAGTCCTTCTGCATTTTTGCTTCTTTCCACTCCTATACCAAAATAAATAAGCAATTTCCATTGTTCTACATGTTTCTTCTCCTTATTTTATTTCTCTTTCTATAAGACAGCTGAACAATATAGTATTTTCCTGATTTCTTGAATTATTTCTATTTTAGTGAGTTATTTCTACCAAAGTGACTAACTTTGGTGCATTTCTTTCCTTCTGTAAAATAAATTTCTCTTCCAACTTTCTCATCCTAACAGTACTACAAATGTAATACAAAATTTCTAGCTCGTACAAATAAAGAAAATTTGAATCATCTCTCATGTAACAACAACAACAACAACAACAAAAACCTGTTAAAGTGATATTAGCAATCTACAAAATCAGAAATATAATTCATTCATTTTTGTTTTAGCAAATGAGGTATACATTTTTATGTTCTGGAATTAAAATGAACAAGGCAGACAAGGGAGGAAGTTTTTTGTCCCTGATCCAGAATTGTTGGCCAAATTCAGTTATGTGTGATTATAGGAATAAGGTTCCCATTTCCTTGCTGGTTGTCAGTCTCAGCTCCACAAGGCTATCTGCATTCCTGCATTGCCCTTTCCATCTTCAAACTAGCAAAGAGGATGTCTTTCCAAATTTCGAATCTCTGGCTTCTTCTGCCACATCTATTTTGACTCCAGCTGGAGAAAATTCCCTAGTTCAAGAGCTCATGTTATTAGATTGGGTCCATTCAGTTACCCCGGACAATCTCTCTAAATTAAAGTCTGCAACCTTATTTACATCTGTGAAGTCTCTTTTTCTCATGTTCTGTTACATATTTGCAGATTTCCAGGGATTAGAATGTGGACATCTTCGGAGGGAGCATTTTGTCTACCACAGAGGATGTGGATAAATACATTACCCAACAGCTGTCAGTATTCTATCTGAATGTTAAGAAAAATTAATATAATGGAGCAACAGTTAAAATTTTACATAAACAGCATTTAATAAAAGCAGGTATACATTATTGGGATTTTCTTTAAATTTATGTATGCACATTTGTACATAAAAAATAAGCAGGGACATGAACATCAGGCATTTGTAAGGCTATGTTGTAAGCATTTATATCTGGGTGGTGGGGTGGTGGGTGACTTCCCAATTCTATAAATTTATATTAATGTTATATAATATTATATCTAAATATAATATTGTATTATAATTTATATTATACATTTATATATTTTATAAATGTATAATATAAATGTATAATATAAATGTATAATATAAATTTATATATTTTATAAATGTATAATATAAATTATAAACATAATAATCTATGTTAAAATACATAAACTAATAGTACCATTTCCTCTCACTACCACTTTAATTTCAATCACTTCACTATCTCTCATATAAACAATATTAATTTCCATGTTTGTTTTTGTCCTTCTTCCCACCAGGCAAGTCCTTTTATCATAGAGCTCACTCAGCTTTCTAAAATGCTAGAGTTACACAAGAAACAACTTATTGCTTATAACTACTTTCTCTTGTTTTTCATTGTTACATTAATTGTAAATAATTTATTCCTCAAGTAGAATAACAGCATCCTTGGTATACGTCCACTTGGTATACGTTTATTTTAGTGTAATGTTGGGAAACCAAACAATGCTAATGAGAGAAACTAATTTATAGGTAAATGAAATAAGGACCAGTCAGACTTGATACACCTTAACATAATGTTTCAAAAGGAAAAGATTTAGTAGTACTTCCCACTTTAATTTATGTGATTATACTCTTTAGATAAGGTATATAAAATTGTTATGTTTCAGTATTGCTATATATGTCAAGTCTAATATCTGATAGTGATTCAATTAGATTAGCTCCATATTAATAAAATACTGTTTTTCTCATAAAAGTGTGGATTAATTCTTTGAAACTTATAGTTGTCTTCATGTCTGTCCAATTAAATATATTGATCATTCATTCTGATGGGTTTAAGATATTTATGACTCAAGAACAAAGCTAATTGGTTTATGTGGACTTAGTATGTTCAACAAAAGCATTAAATACATTTATTCAACAGAGCATATATAAATACAATTCTTGTACAAAATAGAGTATGTAGGATCATTAGCAGTCTTAATTAACCTAAAATTTTATGTCAGTCATGATGTGGAGTAGGGGTGGTCTGTTCAAGGTAGGATATCTCATTAATAATGTTGAAAATGTTATTGGCAGACTCTGGTTTCATCTGGCCCAGTAGGCAAGTAGGTTAACCTCCCAGTAACTAAATTTTATCATCTCAAAAATACTAATAAAGTATTTGGTGTTCTTCTCTCCCAAATTTGTAGGGACTAGCGGACATTTGGGAAAGATTCTGCTGCCTCTAAAAAAATAGTTGTCATATTATTATAGTATTAGTCCATCTTCTAGCTAAATTGTGATAAAAATGAGTATAACAAAATTTTAAGAATTATGAATTTGTTTTAAAAAATACATAATTGCACTTATTTATAATTACTAATCTCTTGACCATCCTATATGCTCTCATATAGGTTATTTGCTCTCAAATATTCCAGACGTTTAGAGATGTGCTTTCTAGGTTGATGTTTTATTTGATTAATCTATTACGTATTTTACCTATTTGAAATTAACTTGCTTTTGATTTATATATTTATCTGAAAATACCTAACTAGGTCATATTTTTACTTTTGTTTACTTTTTCATTTGTTTGCTCCTGACTGTGTGGCAGCACAAACAGAACTCTAAAGAGCACAGATAAGCTCTCAAAATGTTACATGGCATTTTACCCAAACATCTGTCAAGTAAAAGGTTAGAATTTTCACTTCCAGAAGAAAAACATATACCAATTAGCAGCAATATTCTTCTGTGTATTGCATGATCGGGGTGGGGGGAACGTGGGGATTGACATGCTTGTTGATTATATGGAGGGCTTTTCCACATGGGACTTTTTCTGCTGAATGTCTGTAAGTTGATTCAAAAGGTAGCTTCTGCACATTATTTAGATGGTTATTTGATACATATGCATTTATCTTCAATGTGTATTTCACTTTATACTGGATATATTCTCAAAAATTATCAGTTAAAAGAATAATCTTATATATTCCAAAGCACTAGTGGATAATGCTTTTCTGACTATATAAAGAGAATTTGCTATCAAAAGTCCCATACTGAATAAAATATTTGAGGTTATAACAATATTTTTACATGTCATTAAAAGTCTTATAGATATCTAATGTCAGAAACCTGATGAAAAGTAAAAATTCTAAAATTTTTTAATAGGAGAGATTTTAATTATTTAGATTAGCACTAAAATATAATTTAGATATATTCTAAATTTGTGTTTGATATCAAATAATTTTTGTACAAAGTAATATTAATATAATGTTTTCAAAATGTAGTTCAGTCATAGTATTTATAAAAGCACCAATACCAACATGTCACGTGAGTAAGGTATACATGTGATGAGATTACTAATCACACCTTTATGTAAGTTAGTTTTTTCTCAGTAGTGATAAATCAAGCACATCGTTCTATACCAAACCATTATGTTTTTTAGTAAATATGTAGAATTTTATGGTTAGACACATAATCATGTGTGTAACTAATTTCATCTCAATATGTATATAGATTGCTTCTGACATTTTATTTATAAAATGTTGAAACTGATACTGTTAACATATTGTATATATATATGTGGAAATATCTTTCACATGAAATTAAATTTATAAGAAAGTAATTAGCTATGCCAAAAGAAATACATATTTTAATAACAAATATAAATATATTCTACTAAAAAGTTAGAAGAACTATATTCTTCATAAATGTCAATGTCACAAGGAAAGGCTTTGGAAATATTTCGGATTAAAGGAGACTAGATTAAAGCGCCTGGGTGCTCAGCGGGTTAAGCCTCTGCTTAACCTTAACCTTCGGCTCAGGTCATGGTTTCGAGGTCCTGGGATCAAGCCCTGCATTGGGCTCTCTGCTCAGCAGGGAGCCTGCTTACCCCCTGTCTCTTCCTGTCTCTGCCTACTTGTGATCTCTCTGTCTGTCAAATAAATAAATAAAATATTTTAAAAAAAAGGAGACTAAAGAGACATGACAATTAGTTATAATATCTGATCTTAGATAGAATTGAATATTGAATTTTAAAAATGCTATAAAGGACATTATTGGATAAAGTGACAAAATGAGATACACATAGTTCATTAGACAACAACAAAAAGTATTAATGTTACATTTTGATACTAGTAACCCTACTGGGGTTATGCAAGGCAATACCCTTATTTTAAGAAAATATACATAACAACATGGCATACGAAACTTACTTTCAAATCATTCTGGGAAAAAAAAATGTGTATACACAGATCTGATGTATATGTAGATGTGCTTACATAGATGCATATGTATGCAGACACATGCCATAGAGAGAACAGAGAGAAGATAAGAGAGAGATCGAAAAAGCAAGTGTGGCAAAGTGTTAAAGGTAAACCTAGTAAAGGATTTATATGTGTTCTTTGTACTACCGTTATAGTTGCAACTTTTTCGTTAAGTGTGAAATTATTTCTAAGTAAAAAAAAATCAGTAGATATTCACAAATTGCTCTCCCAGAAACAGGACTGTTCCTTCCTTTCTTTTCCCCTTCCCTTTTCTTTTAACAGTATTCGCAGCTTTCCTCCCTCTATCTTCTGCTCTCCTTTTTCCTTCCTTCCAATGTAAAAATCCATCTGCATAAGTCGGTCTAGGGGCCCCTAAGTGGATGCTGCAGCCTGGCAGTGGTGGGAGATTGGCTATATTCAAGAGGCTTGAGGTGATTAAAGCAGTATTTCACACTCTACCAAGGGAGGCAAAAATTTGGAAGTGGGTAGGAGTAGTATGAACCCTGTAATTTAACAGTGGAATTGGTATATTCATGGTTATCAACATACATGCATAGATGTAGAAATACATGGAGATGTGTGTATGCATGTACACACATACATGTATTTTCTGGCTGTTTCTACTGAAATGGCCGTGGACAGGTGAGAGTCCAGTAGCAATGAACTTATCTAGTCTCCAAGTGCTTTTCATATATTACTCTCCAACTAAGGAAACAGGTCCTTGAAGAAATTGTTGCTTCTGGGACTGAGGTAGAGAAAAGAGTAAAATGAGCCTGAAAAAGCTTGTTTTATAAGAAAGTAAAAAGATGATCAAGAAGTGGTAAGAATATTGTTAAAAAGATAGCTTAAAAATGCTCCCATGGGCCAAACTGACACATCAGAGTATCAAAATAGTGACAGTGGTACATTGTAACCTACTGAATAAAATAAGAAAGTACAAGTACTCAGTGATACAAATTTGTAAGTAAGGAGAAGAGAAAGTGCTACTTAGCAAACCAAATAATAAATATGGAGGAAATGATGGTGTTGAAGATGAGCATTTGCAATTATCTGAATGATCATTGATTCAAGCAAGGTACATAAATGGATCCTAAAAGTAGGGAATGAAAGCCGGATGGAGATGGAATATGTACATAATTCCAAAAGTGTCACCACAAAAATCGTTATTAATTGCAAAATGGTAATAAGAAACATTACAATAGAAAACCTGGCTGATCTATTATCATCAAATGATCAATGTTACCACCACTAAAGGGATAAGTAGACATTGTGTGCTACCCAGTGGTATGTAATGAAAAGAAAGAACACCCGTGATATTCCTGCTAAAAATAACTGAAGAAAGATTGGAAAAACCCAAAATGAGAGGCTATGGTAATCAGAATAATGGCCTCCCCAAAGATGTCCATATCCTAATCCCAGAATCCGTTGCTATGTTTGATGACCTATGGCAAAAGAGAATTAAGTTTACAAATGGAATTAAGTCTGTAAATCAACTGACCCTGAGAGGGAGAAATTACCTTGAATTATTTCAGGGGTACCAGTGTAATCATATGTGTCCTTATAAGTGAAAAAAAAAGAGTCAGAAGAAAGAACCAGAGAGGTGGCAGTGTAAGGCTTCACGCAAGGTTGCTGATTTCAAAGATGGAGGAATGGGAACACAAGCCAAGGAATGAGAGTAGCTTCTAGATCAAAAACAAAAGGAAACAGATTTCTCCTTGAGCCTCTAGGAAGAAACAGTCAGATTGGCACTTTGATTTTAGTCCAAAGAGACTCATTTGGTTCTGACCTCCAGAAATATAAAGTTTGTGTTTTTTTTTTTTTTTTAAAGATTTTATTTATTTATTTGACAGACAGAGATCACAAGCAGGCAGACAGGCAGAGAGAGGGAGAGGAGGAAGCAGGCTCCCCGCAGAGCAGAGAGCCCGATGCGGGACTCAATCCCAGGACCCCGAGATCATGACCTGAGCCGAAGGCAGCGGCTTAACTTACTGAGCCACCCAGGCACCCCTAAAGTTTGTGTTGTTTTAAGCCACTAAGCCTGTGGTCATTTACAACAGCAGCCAAGAACTAATATAAGGGCAGTCTGAAAAATGACCAACATAACACATGAACTTGCCAAATTTGGAAAAATCAAAGAGAAACTAACAGACTGTTTCCGTTTGAATGACAGTAACACACCTTGGGGTGCAATGGTAATTCCTGATTGGATCTTTGACTGCAAAGAACTTGACTAAGTTCTGGGCTTACTGGGTGAAGGTACATGATAGTTCTTTGCACTCTTCTTGTAATTATTCTTTACATTTGAAACTGTCAAAATAAAATTGATAGAAATAAAGCAGGAAAAAATTATAACCTCATCAGATATTGATTTTCTATTTCTGCATAGTTTCCAATTAGGGGATATTACAAAATCTTTTTCTTCATTGCCAAATGGACAAGTGAAAAATTATAATTTAATTATTGGCAATTTATATTTTTACATTTAAAAGCATGCATTTCTAAAAATCAGTTATATATTTGATTTTTAGGAAGCTTGTTTTAGTTTGGTAAAATGTTTGTCTATGTAGGACAGACTACCTTGCTAAAGCAGCAAAACATAGCCTAAATCAGATGCTTTGCTTATACACAAATACATTTAATGAACTAAATAAATATATTTATTGAGTTTAAAGACATGAAATAAGAAAACTTTAAAGAGTTCAAGAGTAGATTTTTAATTTAAATATATGCTTAAATGCACTTATTTACTTTTTAAAGCCAAAATGAAACATTTTTCCCCAGTAGAAATTTGGGATTGGGGTACCTGGCTGGCTCAGTCAGTAGACCATGCAACTCTTGATCTTGGGGTCATGAGTTTGACTCCCACATTGGGTGTAGAAAGGACTAAATATAAATAAACTTAAGAAAAAGAGAAATTTGGGGTTAAGTTGCAATGGTCTGGATCTAGTGGTGTAGTTTTTATTTTTATTTATATATTTATATTTAGAGGTAAAGAAAATGACAAATATAATGCTAACTTATATCCTCCTACCTGACAGTTTATAAAACACTTTCATACTTACTTTATTCTAGTACACAATACCCTTCTGAAATAGATATGCCAGAAATTATCTTTGTCATTTCTCAAAGAGGAAACTGATTTTCTCAGGGTTTTAGGGTTGTTCAATGGCAGAGTTAAAACTGTATTCAGTAAGTATGATTAAGTTAATATCACCAAAGGATCCATGGTCCTGTGAATCTATTTTATTTATCTTTACTGTGTATTAATAATGTAAAGCCATTTGAACATTTGAATATTTGACAAGACCTCTGAGCTTTGCATTTCAGAGTGAAGATTCCAATGTCAGATTTCCTTAGTTCAAATTCTGGTTCCACCATCTACTTGCTGTGTTATACTCTATACCATTTAAAAAATTCTGTCTGTGCCTGTATGCTATTTATGCAGTTAATGAGCTAATAGATGTAAAAGTCTTAATCCAAGTCTTGACAAGTAATAAGTATCAAATAAATGCTTTTATTATTACTACTGTGATAATTTAAAATAAAAATAAATGACATTGATCTAATGAAATAAGTTAAATCAACATAATTGGGAAGAGAAAGTAGCTTGTGACAGGTCAGTGTTAAATTAGCTATTGAATATAAATCACCTAGCTCAGGACCCCAGGTGCTTTGTTCAATGGGATTTATCTATATTTACAAATTGTCCCTTGTGGAAATAAGGTTCAGTTTTCTTCTTCTTCTTCATCATCATCATTTGTTATCATCTCATAAGGAAAAGGTACATAACATGGCCTAATGCAAAATGTCAAAGGAAATACAAAGGAAAAACTTACAGAGTGCTGTTTAGATCTGTTTTCTGTTTTCTGTCTTTCAAGACGAAAAAACACACAAAACAAAAAAACCCAAAGTCCCAATTCTTTTCATAGTCGATGTTAATTTTATCATTCAGATGATGCTTTTATTCTTAAGCCGAGAAATGTACTTGTTTTTTGTGTACTACCTGGGTTTGTACCTAGGTTTAAGCAAATGCTAAATGTTTGACTTAAACATTTCTATGGTTCCATTTCCTCTGCAATAAAATGGAGTACTACTTCAAGGTAGTGTTATGAAGATTCAATAAGTGTGTGTCAAGTGATTTTAACAGCTGACCTAGTTCAGTTCTGGTATCATAAGAATCACAACTAGAAGAAGTCTAATATTTTAAAAATTCTGGCATTCAACATGTATTAATAATTAAGAGATTCACTGGAATCCAAAGTGTACAGTAGAAAAATTGGCAAACTATTATTAGTATCATGCCCTATCTCTTCACAAAAAGTTCATTTTTAAGTAAAGGTGAAACAGATCATCTGACCAAGATGGCCTTACATTTCCTCAGCTTGACGAAACTTCAACAGACTTCTTCCTAACTCCAGGCCCCTGACCTCTTTTTTCTTAGAGCATTTACTTTAGAAAGCTTGCAATTGCAATTTCTTTCTTTGCCCCTTTGAGATGTTATTTTCGACAGACAAAGGTTATCTTTCTCAAGGATTTGGGAATCATCTCTTCAAATGTAATCATCTAGAAAGATAAGGGTCCCCACCATCCAGTTTTTGTGAGAGTTTAGAGTCGAACTTTCACAAGGGACAATTAGCAAATGCAGAGAAATTATGTTGACCAAACCACCCCAAGAATGTCCTCTAGTAATTTTGCACTAATTTTGCACATTGGTGTTTAAAAACTCTACTGCCTTTTGTTTGAGTGAAGTTGAGTTCAATCTTTTTCTCCTACTGTGATAAACTTTAATAAAATCTTCATTGCCTATTTAACTAGTCTGGTAGAATTTTTCTTTTATAAATCTGATCACAGAAATTGTCTCCAGAATTAGAGAATTTATTATCTTATTGTGTATGAAATAATTATAGCAGTCTGTTAAATTTTCAAAGAAGAGACTCATCAAAATTCAATAAGAATTTATATTTATATTTTTACTTTAGGTAGATAGTTATCTGTTTTGACATCATATGCTAAGTACTTGACAGGATTAATTTTAGAATCATTTTATGATATGTCTTTTAACTTGCTTTATTGTTTCAATTATCCTTATGAAGTTAATTTCATTTTTTACTGAAGTGTCAGATCCACAAATTTTAGCAAACTGCTTTACTCTTATAAGTCATACATATAAATGACTTGATGTTATAGTTTAAGATGTGTTGTGATAATTGATTAAGAACTTAATTCTACTTTAAGATGAAGACTTGAGAAAGCATCTCTATTTCTTTAGTTATTAGCTTGATCTTAGAATCAAAAATAATTTATGAGACACCAAATTGTCATAAAAACAACAGTTTACTCTTAAAGTTTCAGTTATATATTATATGGTTTTAATAATATAATGAAAAATATTCCACTTTTCTTTATATTCTGTGTGATAAATATACAAAATGAATTTTTATTTAAAGTCTGGTGAATGATTCAGTTGGTAGGTTAGATGAAATGATGTACATTCAATACCACACATAGGGGCCCCTGGGTGGCTCAGTTAGTTAAGCCTCTGCCTTCAGCTCAGGTCATGATCTCAGGGTTCTGGGATAGAGCCCCGCATCCGGCTCTCGGCTCAGTAGGGAGCCTGCTTCCCCCTCTCTCTCTGCCTGTCTCTCTGCCTACTTGTGATCTCCCTCTCTGTCAAATAAATAAATAAAATCTTTAAAAAAATAAAATAAAATAATTACCACACATAGAGCAATAGTGGACACAGAATAAATGCCTTTGATCTTCTTCTCCTCAACTTTTCTTAAATCTTTCCCTATTCATTTGTTTAAAACAATAGAAATGATTGGAATGATGCAGGTTAGGTTGAAATGGTACATGAAATTAGCATAAACTTGGTTGGAAATGGATAAAAACAATGATAATGTGGGCTGAACATTCATCAATTTATTTATTTATTTTAATTTATTTTATTGTTTATTTTAATTTTTATTAATAAAATACTATATTAAAGATCATCTTATAAATCAGTAATATTAAATCTATAATGAACATTGTGTTATTGGATTGCATATGGTTTAGATACTAGTCATCAAAATGGAGAAAAAACATAGCAATTAAGTACTTCCTAGAATATGCCAACAAGCCTTTGTCCTTGTGTTCATTTAGGATTATACCTGTTTTAATGACCTAATTAGAATATCCATTATCTATACCCAAACCTAGGAGAACTATAGCTAAATCTAACATTATGATCCCAAAATAAAATAACTACAATGGAAAGCAGTGTATAAAAGAAACCTGAATTTACAATCAGTGATTTCAATATGCAGCAAAAGACAATGTGCCTTCAAACACGAGAAGTATTAAAAAAAGATGTTGGATTTATAAAAAATTATTTGAAGAACACTGGGGTGTCTCAGTTGGTTAAGTATCTGACCCTTGATTTTGGCTCAGGTCATGACCTGAGGGCCATGAGATTTAGCCCAGCATGGGGCTCCAGTTCGGGCATGGAGTCTCCTTGAGATTCTCTCTTTCTCTCTCCCTCTGCCCTTCCCTTTCCACTCCCTCTTTCTCTCTTAAAAAAAAAAAAAAAAATCAATTTTGAAACATTTCTAAGTATAAGCACAAAATATGCCATAATGATTTGACCCGAATTTGCATTTTTCTCAGAACTTTTCTACCAATATTATAAAAATGAGACTACTCTCTTGAGTTTCAACTTCAAAATATATAGTTGGTCCAAAATATCCTTATTAGCAGATTTTTATCAATCACAGATAAGTTTACTTCACTCTTTCTATTTCTTAGTTGGTATATTATTTAATGAAAAACAAGTCTTCCAATTATAGTGACAAAAAGAGAGAAACAATATGAAAATATAACTTAGGAACAATATTCAACTTTTACGTAAACCTTAGTGATTTTATGTAATTTGCAGGTGTCATTTTAGATAGACAATATACTATGTACCCAATTACACTCCTTTTTGAGACAACAGTTCGCAATCAGGAGAATGTGTGATGAGGTTTAATCAAAGATTAGAACTTTTTAATTAAATAGGGCCTTTTGTGACTAGTCATTTGACATTAATTACTGTTTTAGTTGGATTCCTTTTGATTTGTAAAGGGCCCTGAGCACTGCAAAAATTATATCGCATCGCAGAAATTGTTGATAATTAAAACAAAAGCTTGTCTTCATCAGCCCATCACATACCTTAAAAAGGAATATCCTTTTAAATGTTAAATGGCTGCCTTAGATAAACAGACTAGAGGGCTTTAAAGGAAAAATAACAGATGGGATGTCAAGCCAGTTGCATTCGATGGGCAGTTTAAAAGTTGTTAATTGTAATGATTTATAAACTGTTTAAAAATGTTCAGCCATGGGGGCGCCTGAGTGGCTCAGTGGGTTAAAGCCTCTGCCTTTGGCTCAGGTCACAATCTCAGGGTCCTGGGATTGAGCCCCACATCGGGCTCCCTGTTCACTCACTAGGAAGCCTGCTTCCCCTTCTCTCTCTCTCTCTGATGGCTGCTCTGCCTCCTTGTGATCTCTGTCTCTCTGTCAAATAAATAAATAAAATCTTAAAAAAAAAAAGTTCAACCACACTTTCAGGGCTAACTAATGGTAAGAAGTATATGTGCTTTTCTAAAGCCTCAACATCCTTATGGGAATCATAAACCTAATGCCCACTGCAGGTATGAATAGAGGTCATCATTCTAAAATTAATGTTAAAATGGAAACTGACCTAAAGTTCAAATAATATTTTTATTTGTGGACCCGTGAAGAATGAAATGAAAGTTGAAACTATTTTTGTAAGATGATAATTCTAAATCCAGATAGAAAGCCCACACTCAGAACCACCATTCACCTCTTTGTGGTTTGGAGTTTATGGGCAAGGGTTAATCAAACTAAAAAGATTTCAAAACCAATGAACTAATTAGTTTCAAGAGAATCTGAGAAAAAAAAGTAATAATTTATACACAAAAAGGTAATTTAAAAAATAATAGCAATGTGCTGTGTTTATGTAAGACTATAGTGATTGGACTTGTACAGACATAGACAATTGTTTTTCCAAATGGAACAAAAGAATCACACATTTCCCTGCGCTGGCTGCTTTATAATGGAGGGCGTTCAATTTTTGTACAATTTGCCTTAGGTTAGGGTTATAGTCTGTGGACAGAGTAAAACTAATTGGCCTGAAAACGGATATGGCCCATGCCCTTGGCTTCATTAGCAGCATGCACTAACCAACTGAGTTAAATAGACATGGTGGTAATAAAACAGAACCTGAAAATACATGGTTGTATGAACAAAGGACATATAGTACTGAGAATGGAACATGTTGTGATTAATTTTGTCTTTATTAGACCATGTGTAAAAGCTAGTCAGTTAAATTGTGTTTGATATAATTGTACTTAAGGATCTTAAAGATAATAATCTCTCACAATAGTAAAGAATACTTAAATAATATCGATAACAGGCCATTTTAGTCTCCATTAAAATAAAAATTACAAATACAAATTTGCAAAAGCAGATACTTTATGTTGTCTATGGATGCATATTTATTTAGACTTTTTATTAGCTAACATTTCAAGTTTAAATTTTATGTTCTTTTCATGTCCAATGGAGACTTACTATGAAAACATCCAACAGTGGAAATTAATTGCTCATTATAGTGAATAGCTTCGGGGTGTTGAGGAGACTTTATTGACCTCACCCCTCACTTCTCCAGTACTGGAATAAAACAAACTGGCACTGCAGAAAGGACAGCTACAATGCCAAATTGTCCAAGATAACTAGGAGAATGGGTTATGCCATTATGATATGCCCAAAATATTATTAAAACCAACTTTATACCTTGGGTTTTCCTAGCAAGCTGAGGAATTAAAGAAGTATAAAATTAAGAAACTAAACAGAACTTAAATTAATGATAATAAATATCATGTATTACTGCTGACTACCAGAAATGTACATGTGTCATGTCATTTAACCCTCCCAGCAACATTCTGATGCATGATTATCCCCATTTTACAAGTGAAAAATTCAGAGAAGTTAGAACACTTTCTAAGATGACACAGTGAGTAATGACCTGGTTAATATTTAAATCATGGTCATATTTGAAAAACAAATCTAAGATTAAAAAATAAGATTACAAAAAGATGTAAATGCTCCATTTGGTATCTTAATCAGAAATTCCATGTCTCTTAAATGTGGAGAAATCACAGAAACTATGGAAAAATAGATGTTTGGCAAGAAGAGAAAACATGAGTCAAAATGGCATTGGAAATGTGTTTTTGCATTGGTTCCACAAGTACAGACCATGGATTCTTCTCCTGAGCATTTATCTGTGTATTTAATCACATTCTGTCCAGTGTAAACTTTGCCTCAATACTTCTTAGCCAACCTTAGCCCTTGGGCTCCATTTTGGCTTTTTGTCTAGTACGAGAATAAAGGATATACTCTTTCAAATCTTTCTTTCTGTCTCTCACTCACTCAAATAAACAAAAATGCTTTTTGGAAAAATCAAGCCTCCAGTTCTTTTTAACCCTTAACAAAAGAATCCCACAACGCAATTTGGTTCAATATAGAAGTTGATATGAAAGGAATTCTCCATCCTTAGGACCTGACTTCCATCCTGCTGCCTAGACTCTTTCAGGTCTCCCAAATCCCCTTTTTAATCATTTGTTCAAGTTCCTCTTTGTTTAAACAAAATCAAGGCTTTTACATTAATATCCCTTAAGGTCACATCTCCTTCGGTAACTATTTTCAGGAAATTTGTCCTCCTCTTTTGTGCTAGAAACACAGTTTGTTTTCTAGCAAACTAGAAACTAGTTTTCTAGCAAACTAGAAACTAGGGTCCCTTGTCCTCTAGATTAAGAAGCTAGGTGACAAGAGTAGTGTCAGCAAAAATGTCTATCCAACAATACGACTCCTCTGACTCCTATTGTCTGTAGATAATTTGTAGTTTGATATTTAGCCTTAGTCTTTCTCATTTCTATTCTAAGTAAAGGGAATGAATGATACCAGAGTTGCTCTATAACAGGAATGGTCTTTGACACGGCAATAATCAGACTAAGTTTGGATCCTTAGAAAACTTCATCTTGGTGCCATAGTTTACTATGATGAATTCTCTCTCTCTCCTTTTTTTCTTCTTCTAATGAAACCAGAAGAATGCTAATGACTTTAAACTTTTTTTTTACTTTGTTCCCCACAAGTGAACGAAAGCTAAAAGGAAAGAATTATGGAAGTTTCTTTTTTAAAAAAAAATCTGATTCATACTCCTAAGAAGACACTGATGTTTTAAATTTATAGCTTAATTCTGTTATCTGTACCCATAAAAGCAGGCTCAAACTTAAACCATGAGATTTAGCACATCAAACACGAAGGAGTTAAAATTACAATTCATGGCTGTACTGAATTAAAAGAAGAAAGAAAGAAGAAATTTTTTCATTCAATGTTTTTTAAATTTAAAAATATATCTTACTAGAACAATTAAATATAAATCCAATAATTATCTTAAGAAGCTTATTTATGATTAAAGTAATAAAATTATTTCCCCCTACAAAATGTATTTGGGAAGACTATAAAATTAGATCTATGTTTGGTATTCTTTGCATTGCTTATTTTCCCATAGAAAGCCTATCAGTTAAAATGATGAATTTTAACCTTTTCCATTTCTCCCAGAGAACATTTAATTCATATTCTTCAGGCCTTTGAAACTGGTTCCCCATACTGATGAAGAAGTTATTGTTTTTATAATATTTACTAAGGCCCAGTTATTGAACCTTCGTCAAGGACATTTCATTTGCTTTTAATGTGTAAATCTCTGAGAATCATTTTGGGAAAAAAGGCAGGCAAGAAAATATTAATATATTCAGCTAATTGTATGGTTTAATGAATTCAAATTAAGTCATAATATATTATATTAAATACAATGCATGTGGTGAATAGGAAATAAAAAGGTCATGACATCTAAGAACAGTAGGAACAAGAACTGGAATACTAATGGATCAAAATGTCCTGTATAAAATATTCTTTTACTCTAAGTCCCAGTTTTTTTTTTTTTTTTTCTTTTCTTAAAACTACAAAAAAAGTCAGCAATGTGATTTTTCAGTGTTCTGTGACTTCGGGTAAGTGCAGGATTATGTTATACATTAAAATATGCTATTTTCAGAAATCATTCATTAAATCGTAATGTTCTGAACATTAATTATCTGAAAATGTGCATAATAAGCTATAATTTAAAAATGTCTTGACTCTCTTTACAATGACAGACATTCAAACACGTTTCTTGAAGATACTGACTCATCTAACAGAAGGAACCACTACTCAAATTGTTGTCCCAGAATAGTTCCCTTACAAGGTCGATGTAGAACCTTGTTTGCTGCAGTTGGTCCACATGACTTATTCTAGTTCCTTCCAATCTAAGGAAGTTGTCACCGAGGAACAAAAAGAAAAACCTCTTTAAAATCTTTGCCTCATGATCCTTCAGTTGTATGATTTCATAGTTTCCATTGTGTCTTTTAGTGATATAGCACTATGCTACATATATTAATCTTTTCTTCAAAGTCACTTCCATAACCTTATTATGGTAATAACAGTCTAATTCATGTTTATTGCCCTATTCATAAATAGTTTGGTGTTATAAATTTTAAGCTCTGAAAGTGAGCTTAGAAGTTTTAAATATTCCAATTTACTGTGTACTGTGATGATGCTCTTTCCCAGTTTCCTTTGATGACCTCTTCTCTTGGCATAGCGGTATAAGCATGGACTCTGGGAGATGCTACCTCAGTCAAAACATGGTTCTACCACTTATTGGTTATGTGATCTTAGATAAATTACTTACCCTCTCTGTGGCTTGGATTCCTCATCTGTAAAATGTGGATGTTAGCAATATGTAAATAGCAATTTTTGTTACTCAGTGTATAAAAAGAAAGCCAAATCTCACACAGGTGGTATCAAATTCACAGGATAATGGAAATCAAATAAGTTATTTGATTTGTGTATAAAGTTATAAATTTCTGGTTAGTAATTCGTAAGTGGCAAAGCCGGGATCTGAGAACAAAATGATTTCTTCCTCCTCGTTATTGGTGAATTATGTTTATTAATTTTACTAATGAGTATAAATTCTTCAATGGAATGCTTCCTCCATGTAATATAAACATTAGCTTAGGAAGGGATTAGTTCAAATTCAAGTAACATTTAATTTGGATTCAAATACATTTGTGTCAGCTTTCAGAGCAAGTCACTCAAATCAAGACCCTTTGAAACTCAGTAGTCTTCAGGAATTGAGTAGCAGACAAATGCAATGGTTAGTAATAGCAAGAAAAACTTTCTCCCTCCACTCGCCATGTTTGCCATTGTCCTTCCTGGATATGACTGCACACAAGGGGCATATACAGGGGCCACTTGAAACCTCTTTGATGTGGCTCGATTTTTAGAACCTGCAGAAATAACAGAGCCTCAGGATTTGAGTACCTTAATGATCTCTGACTAACCCTGCACTTAATGTTGTCATTACTTTATCAAGATTGGGAATAATAGTAGGGTTCTAAGTCTCCTCTCTTAATTATCAGACAAGGTCCTTTCCTGATTAGGGTGATAGAGTGGTATAGGAAAGGATTGCTCCACTCCCCTTAATTGTGTCTTTCCTTCACTGTATCCAGTAGATACTCATGGACATTTTTAAATTTACAATTGGACCTTGAATGACAAAAGGGTTATGGGTGCCTACCCCTACATGATAAAAAATTCACATATAAATTTTGACTCCCACCAAATTTAACTATTAGTAGCCTGTTGACTGGACCCTCACTGAAAACACAAACAATTAATATACATTTTGTATGTCATATATATATGTGTGTATATATATATACACGTGTGTGTATATATATACATGTGTGTGTGTATCATACTGTATTCTTATAATAAAGCCAGAGAAAAAAGGTCATTAAGAAGATTATAAGGAAGTGAAAATGTATTCACAGTATTTACTGTAATGCTATATTTATGTTAAAAAATCTACATGTAAGTGGACCCATGCAGTTCTAATCCATGTTGTTCAAGAGTGGACACTTTCAATTTCAATCCATGAGGTTCAAGAGTCAACTCTTGTGGGCAAGTAGTTGCTACTCCTCCATTTATATACTTCATTGTTTATTTTTTGGAGAAGTTGTGAGAAGTGTGGATAGAATGGTATTATCACATTATTGAACATGAAAGCTTACCAGCATAGTGAGTATTCATTTAGTTACTTCAGGATTGTGGACCTTGAATTTGGGGTTTGCATCATTAAAGAGAGGTTTTTCTTTACACACACACACACACACACACACACACACAAGCTCTAAAGTACTGAGTCACAGAATTTTTGGCCCATCTTCCACAGTTTTTGCTTCTCAGGTGGAATTTTGCTTCTCTCAAGGTAATAAGGAATCAGATAGTGAAATAAAACAGTGATCAGACAATACATGTTGTGCTTACATGAATTTCTGATTCTGAACTATTTGCTATTCCTTAAATAAGCCTTCTGTTTTCCTATTTTCCTTTTAATTAGAATGCCTTTAGCACCTAGCCTTTACTTGTTGACATCATATTAATTCTCTATATTTATATCCCATAAAGTCATTCCTTAATATCTTTTAAGGCCCACTTAAAAAGCCCATATGTATGTAAATCCTCTTTTGAGTCCTTGTCACTGGATGTGATTTCTCATTTTTTAGGCCATTAAAGCAATTTATTTATAATTCCTTATGACACACACTTTATTTTTCTCTGTTATTGTCATTTCTGCTTAATTGCTATATCATTCTTCTTCTTTTGTAAATTACAAAGACCTAGAGGAGAAAAATGATTGACCCATCTCTGTGTAGCCCACACTGTCTAGGACAACATTTTGCAAATAGCATCCCGTCAATGAAAATCGAAATAAATTATCCTATCCTTTTCTGATAGTGCTTATAACTGTGTTTTGTTCCCTCTAACAGAACACTCTGTTGAACATTTGAAATTTCAGGAATATGGAACTTCAGTTATCTTAGCACACAATACATACAAGAGAAGAGCTATGAAATTATTGCCTTTCAACTGGCTTCGGGTTGTCCAGACACAAAGTCTGCACATGACTTAGTACAGCTGAGTTAACAACAGACTGATGAAGAAATCTTTAATAGTTGTTGTGCATCATACATGGGCATATAAATTAAGAAAGAAAAAGGTAAGCAAAGCTTGTAATTTATAAATCATTATAAACAAATGACATCAAATAAATATGAGTACATTCAGGATACAAAAGTAAATTTATTTATTTACATAAATATTTTATTTATTTATATATGCATGTATACATATTCTCTAAGATACATAAACAAATGAGACATACAGTGATCAGTATAAGCCGTTTTCTAAAATCATGGCTCACATAACCCCTATTTTGCAAGTGGGATGTCCTAGTATATTACTTTATTGTCCTAAAATTATTGCTTAATTTTAAGAGACTTCATTTAAGCTCCTTAAAATATGACATGGTAATCATTAGCATAATTTGTATGAATAACAAATAACAATGATGATACTGCAGTTCTTTTAATGAAATAATTCGTTATTTAAGCTGTCTAAGCATTATGCATGACAGCTACCCTATCAACAGAGGAGTTAATTCAATGCACATGGAAGAACATTTAAATATTAAGCAATCAATCAATCATTCTATCATCCTAGTTAATGAATAAGACTATTACTTCAGTTGTTTCTTCTCTGCTGAAAGGATGAACATAATCAAATTGGAATTTTGTAGAAAATGAGGCAAATTAACATTTATACTCCATATTCACATATGAATATCATAGGTTAGACTTACTTGAGAATAATATTAAATAGATTAATGAAGATTCAAACTTGTAAAAATTATTTTAGCTTTAGTCAGCCTTTGGTAATAATCACTGAAACTGTTAAAATATTTTATTAACATGGCAGGTTTCTTTCATGACTAACAGTGAGTTACTGATATTTAAAAATATCGTAAGTAGCAGAGAAATTTTATTGTGTTTCACACCATGAAAGAACAATCTTTGTTACCACTTAATTATGAACTTATGCTAAGGAAAGACTCTAGATAAAATATAGAACAAATTCATCTGTGTAAGAGTAGGTTATGAAAACAGAGTAGCTAAACCAAGATTCTTACTGTATTCTTATAAATACCTCAGTAGAGAATACCTATTAATAGGGACAAGATGTATTTTAATCAAGTAAAGGCTAAAAAGATTTTGACAAAAAGAGATGGGATGCTGTTATATCCTAAGCCTCCTAAAAAATGTCCAAGAAATTTGCAAATAGAAAGTAACAGACAAAGTATTGGACCTTTTGTGAATTATTGGTGGGCAAGAATTAGGAAGTCTTTTGGAAAGGAGAATTTTACAAATAAAGAAACATTCATTCAGACTTATATTATCAAAAATTGCTTATGAAAGGGGTGCTTGGGTAGTGCATTTAATTGCCTGACTCTTGGTTTCAGCTAAGGTGGTGATCTCAGGGTTGTGAGATTAAACCCTGGTATGGGCTCCTTGCTCAACACAGAATCTGCTTAAGACTCTCTCTCCCTCTCCTTTTGTCCTTCCCACTCATGCTCACTCTCTCTCTCTCTCTCTCTCTCTGAAATAAATAAATAAATTCAGAGAGAGAGAGAGAACAAGAGAGAGCGAGCACATGAACTGGGGGCAGGGCAGAGGGAGAGTGAGAAGCAGACTCCTGCTGAGCAGGGAGACCTTTGTGGGGCTGGAACCCAGGACCCTGAGATCATGACCTGGGCTGAAATCAAGAGGCCGCTTGACCAATTGAGCTACACAGGTGTCCCAATAAATAAATCTTAAAAAAAAAAAAAAGAGAGAGAGAGAGAGAGAGAGTGTTTATGATGAGCAAATGTTTGGGAAATCTTTTCAATAAAACAACATCATCGTGTGTGTCTTCCTGCAAGTAAGAGTGCTTTAAATTAAGTGTGCATTAAAGAATATGTGTATATATATGACATATACAGGAATTGTCAATAGTGAACATTGATGATTAGCTAAAGCATTAAAATTAGGAACCATTGTTAAGACTTCATTTCTGAATTCTTATACTGAAAATTTATCATTTGTTTAATTTGAAATAGCATTATAAAAAGGATTGTAAGAAAATATTCAATAAGATTTAAATAATTAACTACTTAATTAGTAACTATTTGAGATCATTGATTTTTATGGAACACAGAAGAGTTCGTGATCTAGAAAAGAGGAAAATGTCACCAGAAATTTCAAAACTAAAAGTGTACAAAAAATGTTTAAAAGCTTTCATTCTATTGAATTGATGAAATATATACACAGTCTTCAGAGTCTTCACTGGTGGAGCCCCCTTGAGGTTGCATATGGAAACAAAACTGTCATAACAAAATAACTGCTTAGCATATATGACTCCAAATATTTCTTCCCATTTAATCAGCTGTTCTTTGCTTTATTGCACCAAAGTTTTGTCAGCTATTCTTTCCTCCACAATCTTATACTTCAAACACCCCACAATACATTGCAAACAATCTGTATATTTTTAATAATAAAATTAAAATTTTGAAGAAAGATGCAGGATTTCATGAAAGCAATGGAAGTCAGAGAACCACAACTGCTGGATTCAGATGCAAAGTAATACAAAGCATGTCAGTATTAAAATAATTAACCACCAACGAAGAAAATTTTACAAAGGATCTTGACAAGATTTATTTTTCTACATTTAAGTTAATCTTTCAAACCATTTTTTGTCATTTCTTCATATAAAATTTTGGTCTTTGCTTTAAGTGGATTTACTTCAAGTGACCTTTTTTTTCTAGAACTGATTATCCTTAGATAATGAGGTATATATTAAAAGAAAATACAGTGCAACCATAACATGCTCAAAAAAAAAAAAAAGGCACATGGCAGTTATCAGATAGTTCCTTGAATATATATATAAAATAAATTGGATTTGGATTTAGAAAAATGAAACAGAAAAGCAAACACCACCTGAAAATGCCAGAGATAAAGTTTCCTTCCCAAGCAACCTCAGACAAATTCTAAGTTCAGGGTCAATAAATCCAAAGAGCAGGAGATGAGAAGAAGAAATTGTCTCGGTAATTTATTACGGAACTTTAATTAAAACATCTGAGCCAGCCTGAGCTTTCCTCCTCCTATCCTCTTGTCCTACATAGAAAGCACAGACAGCAACTGTTGTGGCCTGATTTAAAACTGAGATCCACTCTTTAAATTAAGTGACAGTTATGCCACAGGAAGTTCCAAATGTTAGTGTCAGGGACTGAGGAAAAGAAATACTTCTGAAGGAAAATTTTAAAAACACTGCAAAACCTTCTTTGCCTATTTTTATTAAATTTACCGAACTACTGTAGTCAAAGAGTAAGTCTTCCCTACCTTGTGAGTGGTGTTAAGTTTAGGCCTCTTGTAGACAAGCATCCTGCCCCATAGATATCGTCTTGTATGGAGCCCCTCATTCGCCTTCCTTACTAAGGAAGTCATCTCCAGTGGAAAGAGACCTATAGAAAAGAAAAATAAGGCTGTATCAATTGCTTATATAGAGCAACATGGCCTTTTTCATAAAAATGAAAATGAAAAAAAGGGCACCTGGGTGGCTCAGTCTGCTAAGCATCTGACTCTTGAGTTCAGCTCAGGTCATAATCTCAGGGTTCTGAGATGGAGGCCTGCAAGGGGCTCCACACTCAGTGAGGAGTCTGCTTCTCCCTCTCCCTCTGCCTCTTCCCCTGTGTACATGCACTCTCACTCTCCCTCTAAAATAAGGAAATAAGTCTTTTTAGAAAATGAAATAAAAACAAAGATTACCAGACATATAGAGACTAACACAGACATAGAAAATGAGAACAACAACACTGATACCACATTTTTCAGGAAGAAAACTTGGAAATAACAATCATAACACTAGTTTTTAATAAATTTCCCTGGAGAGATTGTATGGGCTAAAACATACATTGAAAGATAGAGCAAAGAGAACAGTAAAATTTACTTGACTTCTGAAATAGGAAAAAAAAATGAATAAACTGAATAACACATTACCAGAGCTAAAAACCAACTCTTTGATCAAATAAAGAGATAACGTTTATTTAATGACTATAATAGATTAGATATTATTCCATATACTTGATATATTCTTAACTCATACAATCTAAAAACAAAGCTATGAATTTGAGATTCTTACCATCTCCAGTTCACAAATGAGGAAACTAAGGCTGAGAGAGACTAACTAGCATAAAACTATACATTTAGTAATGAGCAGCCCCATTTTGTTATTTTGTTTTATTTATTTTATTTTTACAGTACTATATCAGTTTCAAGTATGCAATATAGTGATTCAGCAATTCCATACATCACCCAGGAGCAGCCACACTTTGAATCCAGGTAGTCTTGTAGCAAAACCACATGCTTACTGATTGAGTTTCAGTGATCATGAAGACAAAATTAAGAGAATGTCTAAATGTTTAGAAACAAATTATAGACAAAAAAAAAAAGAAACAAATTATAGACTAAAAAATACAAAAGAGAGAAAAATATGTAGTCAAAAATACCATATATGTTTGACTTGGACATGTTTAAGAGTGAGTTTTCAAAATTTTTTTATGCTTTTATTCAGTGGTAACTTTCAATATAAAGAGAGAGAGAGAGATTGAGAAGACACCTAATTAATTCAATTAGAATAATAGTACAGGGGCACCTGGGTGGCTCAGTTGTTAAGCAGCTGCCTTCAGCTCAAGTCATGATCCCAAGGTCCTGGGATTGAGCCCCACATCAGGCTTCCTGCTCCGTGGGAAACCTGCTTCTTCCTTTCCCACTCCCCCTGCTTGTGGTCCCTCTCTCACCATATCTCTCTCTGTCAAATAAATAAATGAAATCTTTAAAAGAAAAAAAAGAAGAAGAATAGTAGAAAAAAATACCCTAAGTAGAAAAAATACATATGGATCTCTATATTAAAAAAGTTTCCTCTGAATAAAAGCAGAAGAAAAATTTTGAAGACTCAACTCTTACGTATACCCAACCCAAATTTCAGAACATTTGGGAGACTGAAACACTCTAAGGATCCAGAGACACAAGCCAGGTTACCTATGATACAATAAAAATAAGAATGGCATCAGATTTTGCATCAGCAGCACTTGTGTCTGAGGGCAAAATAAAATATCTCAGGAAAAATGTATTGGTATATTTGGCAACAAATAGATATTGTGTCATAAAAGACATAAAAGAGAAGTTAAAAATTATATCAAGATTTGGTAATCTTCAGAAAAAAAAAAATTCATGTAAGAATACCTGTGTTCAGAACTTCCCTGCCAGATGGGCAGAGACAAGTCTCTTAAACTGACTCTTCAGGAAAAAGAGGAAAAGTTTACTTTAGGAAGATCTTAAAAACAACAATAACAACAACATCGAATGTCATTTAACAATAATAGAATATTAAAAGTTTTATTAAGATGGCACCTGGGTGGCTCAGTGGGTTAAAGCCTCTGCCTTTGGCTCAGGGCATGATCCACGTGGGCTCTCTGCTCAGCAGGGAGCCTGCATCCCCCTCTCTCTCTCTGCCTGCCTCTCTTCCTACTTGTGATCTCCATCTGTCAAATAAATAAATAAAATCTTTAAAAAAAAAGTTTTATTAAGATATATATATGCTAACACTTATGGAAGTAACAAACATTAGATTTGGAATGGAAAGGGGACAGAAGATCCAATGGATATTGTATGGTCTAAAGGAGGTAAAATAAATAACATAAAAATTTAAAAAAAGAATAATTTGAGATATTTTCTATAGCATGAGCAGTTTATCACTTGGGCCAAATAAATTCTTTTCTTTGGGACCAATCATACCACCTGGTTCTGCAGTAACTCATAAAACTGTAATGCTACAAATTCTATGTATTTATCTTATAATTGAAAATTGACCTGTAAAATATTAATAACATAGCTATAGCTATGGAATTGAATGCAGTATTTATAGATAATATAAACATAACAAAATCACTTCATATCCTTTGGTACAAACACAATTTTCTATTATTTCAATTAAAACAGGTATTAATTTGAAGAGTTATATGCTGCCTTCTTCTCTTTCTCCTCCACCTCTTCCTCCTCCTCCTCCTTCTTTTTCTTCTCCTTCTTCTTCTAAGAGAGAGAGGGAGTACCTGGGCAGGAGGGGCAGAGGGAAAGGGAAAGAGAATCTTAAGCAGGCTTCATGCCTAGAATGGAGCCTCTCAGGACCCTGAGATCATGACCTGAGCCAAAATCAAGAGTCAGATGTGTAGTCGACTGAGTCACCCAGGTGCCCCAAGTTGTATGTCTTCGAAATGTTCATATTTGCACCCCCTGAATTTTACTTGTGCTTTTTTCCCCTACATTCAGACACAACATCACATAGTAAATATTTTCTTTGTCAAATATTCTTTTTTTTTTTTGAAGATTTTATCCATTTGTTTATTTGAGAGAGAGGACACACAGGAAGGGGAAGAGGGACATAGGGAGAAGCAGGCTCCCCACTGAGCATGGAGCCCTCATGCAACACTTGATCCCAGGACCCCAAGATCATGACCCCAGCCAAAGATAGACACTTAACCCATTAAGACACACAGGTGCCTCTATTTGTCAAATATTCTATGTATGACTATAATATTCTGATTTTTTCAGCATATTGATATTGAAAGATTTTGTCTACTAAAACACTGCTTGCATTGTATTTATGCATGGGAAGAGCTAAATTGGTAGACAATTGAACTCTGGTGCATTTTGAATCCATTGTGATGGCTTTCTCTGTAAATGACTAACTTGCTTTCTTTCTACCCTCCCTTTAACTCTTATTTATTTCCTTATTTATTTCCTTAACCCCCCCCACACCCTAAGTTAGACTAAAATGATGTAATGAAAGCCATGCATATGAAAAAGTTGGTAGAGAAAGCTGTTAGTTCCTTTATTGATTGATTGATTGATTGATCATATTCCTGACCTCTTAGGTAAATTATCTCAATTACCCTTAACTCTCCAAATTCAGTGCAAATAGAAATAATATTTTCATTCTATTTCAGTTGTTCAACTGATAATACATGATTTTTGAAAGAAAAGATATATCCCAAATTGAGGGATTAATTGTAGTAATGGTAATGGTAAATATTAAATGGGATAAATTGTTTCAAGAAATCCAAAAATGGTTAGATGATAGAAGAAAAAATGAATCTGATCATTGTTATGGTCCACCTACACAGGAGACCATATTCAAAGCTGATTTACCACAAAACCATTTGAGAACTGTGACATCTTTTGGTTGTCTTTTATTTTCGGCTCTATTCGTAAATATGCCGTCTGTCTAACTGCCAAAAAACAGATGCTCCTTGCATTTCGTGACTTTAAAACCCTAGGATATAAGTAGGATTCTGTCAGGTAAAATAAATGTGGAAATAAACAACAGAATCTACACCTTTTTAGCAACTACATACTGCCACATTATGCATTCCAGAGCATCCCTCTCCTCACACAATGAAAATTGCAGTTGAGTTTAACATACCAAAACCCTTTGACTGCCAGAGGCATTGGAATTGCTCTGCTGAAAATACTTTCGGAATCCTCAGGGGGTCTAATATGGGGTAAGCTCCCCGGTGGTTGATTAATACTTTGTCTCCTCACATACTGCAAGGCTTACGTGGTGTTTATACTAGCCATTACACACACACACACACACACACACACACACACAAAACAATGCAGAATCAGCAGAGAAGTTTTGCTTTGAATTGCTACATCCACTTTACAATACTGGTAGTGACATAGCTTCTTAACAGTTCAACAATGAGCAATCTACAATGGGGCACTATTCCATTCGCAAGTAAATGAGATTATGTTGTTTTCCAGTCAGTCCATAGCTGGTTGGTGTTGTTTTTGCTGTCCTTTCCTTTGGGAGAGGTAGGAGGTTCCCTGGGAGGATCTTCTAGAAGAAGCACTCACTAGAGGGTAACATCTGTACTACCAGCCATATAACAATTTATACAGAAAATTAGAATTCCCCTGTTGTGGTTTGATCAAAACTGTAATGGCAATATTCCTTTAACGGAGCTTTCAACTATATCTTGTTCCGAAAATGAACTTTAACAAGTATGACTCTAAAGTAGCGTGTGCGTGTTGGGTATTTTATGTTTCAATATAATGTACAGAGATTTGTATGTGGACATCTTATTGTGCTTGCTTCTAAGAAAATCAAGTTAAAAATAGTGAATGTACTTTCCTGTCAAAAAAGAAAAATTCAGCTTATTTTACAAAAAGAGCCTCACATATACTATAATAATATAATAAATTTTTCATGAGGTACACCAACTCTATGTGAAAGGTAAAAGTTTGTTTGGTTGGTTTGCTTTTTCCTTTAATTTTAATTCATTTGTTCTGAGGAAAGAAAAGCTCATGTGTAGTTTGGAAAGGCTTTGAAGTATTTTCTAAAGATAGGAAATTTCTGTAATGTTATTATTTTTTTGCTGTAGCACCACTCTCCTTGTTAAATCATGTGATTATTTCAACTTCCTAGTGCAAAATGGAAGTCATGGTTTTCACCAGAGGAAATTCATACATTTTCACATTAGCTGATCAGCTGAATGAATCATAAAAATACTAAATGTGGACTATTTCATTAGTCAGTTTAGGGATGCAAAGGGGGTAATTAATTACCTTTTTACTGCAGGAGTAAAAGTCTCCCTAAATTTAAAGCATGAAAGGCAAAGAAAATAGTTGATAGAAAATGTATACAAAAACAATAACAATAATGTATCATTTATTTAGCATCACCTAGGCTTGAAACACTTCACTTATCTGTTTTTTCATACTGTAATTTTTTCAAATAGATATAAAGCACAAAAAAACAAAACGAAACAAAACCAAGTGAACTCCAATGGTCTGATGTGGACATAGCCACATAAACAATTGGTTTTTAAGCATTGAAATAGTATAGTAGCTGCAAATTTACAAAAGTACACTTGGAGCTGAACTATAATTTGAACCTAAATCTTCTCATACCAAATCCAACTTTAAAAACTATACCATGTCAATATTCCATAACACATACAAAGTAAAGAATAATATTGTAACTATTATTGGATATGGTTCCATTTGGGTTTCAAGTATTCCTTAATTAAAGTCTCCTTTTCTTTATCAAGAGTGCTATTTCAACAGAACTACCTCTGCAGGTGGTAAATACAGCCCTTCCAGTTTTATAAGACACACTTGATTAAAAATGGCTTTTAATTCTAAGAGGCACTGAACTAATTTAAATTTTGCTAAATAATACAGCTGGATTTATACTAATTTTACTGAAGCTTATCAGGTCCTTGATATAATTCTTATTCTTTGCTCTAGATCCTTTAAAAAAAAGATTTCGTTTCTAAGTGTTTGCTGATAAACATTTCAGTGATCTATTCTTTTTATAAGGAAATGAAATTAACTAAAGAAAAATTTCATAGAATTTTTTTCTCACTTTGGTTTCTTAAAGTGGAACTTTCCTTTTTTTAGCCTGCTGAGGGGATAATTAACTAATAACTCAGAATGGATTAATTATAACTTGATGGTTCAAAATATCACCTACAATACCAACGCCATCCTTCCCACATATGTACTCATCCATATCCTTTTCTATATTTCCTACAGCAACTATTCTAAATTTTTGTTCTGCACATTTTTCTTACTCACCTTGGCCCAGAGCAAATAAACAGAGCAAATATAGTGCTCAAAGCTTTAACTTCCATCAGTGCCCTGAGATCAAATTTATCTGTTTCTGAAACTTTCTTTACATTCTTCTTGCCTCAGCCTCCCTCCTTATCTATTATTTTCTTTTTTGGTTTTTCTTCACTTCCAGATTCTTTGAAAATAACAAAAACAAGAACAAAAAGTTTCCATTTCCTTAAATCAATTCACATCTCGACCACAGCTTTTGACTGCCGGTCCAGAATTCCATCTCTGCTGAAGTCCCCCAGGCAAAGGCTTATCTTAAGTTTTCATTTAATGTGATCTCCTGTTAGCTTTTGACATTGCTAGTAGTATACCCGCTGTATTTGTGAAACTCTCCTCTCCCTAGCATCATAGGAGCTTACCCTCTATGTACTTTTATAATGAATATAACTACTTCTCCTAGGATTCTAACAGATCTCTCTCCTTCCACACAATAAATTTTGGTGTGTCTCTTACACATTGGCCAATCTCCTGTTCCAGATGCTATTCCTGAGTGGAATCATCTTTAGTGTCATCCAGGCTTGTGATTTTCAGTCTGTAGATGATTGCTATATCTATGTTCTTCCTCTGTTCTGAGATCCATTATCTTCAGTGTATTTCACAGATGACTTGAAATTGACATGCCTCAACCTAAATTAAGTAGCTTGTACTTCCTCCTTCTGTACTGTCTTGGTTTAATGATATCATCAATTACTTAATTTTACAAGTGAGAAATACTACAGTCAACCTCAGCTTCTTTCTTTCCCTAAATCTCCACTACTTGTCCTATAGTCAGCCCATCAGTATGTACTATTATTTTATCAGCTAAATAGATTTTGGGATATAACTTGGGTTTGACTTCAATTTAGATTTTAGAACATGTAGTCAAGAATAAAGCAAAATAAGAAACATAAACTTGGAAGAAAATCACATGATACATTTGGCTTTGAAAGAATTAACATGGGGTTAGAGATGCCTGGGTGCTCAGCTGGTTAAGCATCTACCTTCAGCTCAGGTCATGATTCCAGGGTCCTGGGATCCAGTCCTGCATTAGGCTCCTTGCTTAGCAGGGAGCCAGCTTCTCCCTCGGTCTGTCGCTCCCTCTGCTTGTTCTCTCTCTCTGTCTGACAAATAAATAAATAAAATCTTTTAAAAAATTAACACGAGGGGCGCCTGGGTGGCTCAGTGGGTTAAGCGGCTGCCTTCGGCTCAGGTCATGATCTCTGGGTCCTGGGATCGAGTTCCGCATCGGGCTCTCTGCTCAGCAGGGAGCCTGCTTCCCTCTCTCTCTCTGCCTGCCTCTCTGTCTACTTGTGATTTCTCTCTGTCAAATAAATAAATAAAATCTTTTAAAAAAAATTAACACGAGGTTAAATAAAAATATTTCACTAATCACACAGTCACTATTTTATGATTTTATATTAAATTACAAAGCTGTATAATTTTAAAATAAAAGTTAACTATTAGAATTCATTTTCAGTCCCTCTATGTTCATTATTTTTACTGGATTTCCTAATTGTTCTATCTGCCTTAGAGATTTTCCACTCTGTTTTTTTTTTTTTTTTTCCTCCTGCTTTTTGTTTTTATTTCATTCAGGTTTAGTTTTCTAAGTCAGGATTGCATAATCAACTACACAATACTGAAAATACTCACATGCGCAAAGAAAATTGAGCTTCTGTACTTGATCTATAACTTATTTAATCTTGTTATTCTTTCTACTCAATATGTAATAATAAATACCCAGCTTTTTATCCAGTTTTAAAAATTTAGTTTTGTAATAATTTAAGTAGTCTATTTTACATGTTCATTCTTCTTAGGGAGAAAATGTTTAGTCTCTTAAATTTGAGTCCTGCAAACCCTTCCATCTTTCCTTACCCTGTCACAGATACGTGTGTCAGAATATGGAGGCTGGTATGTTTTGTTGAATCTGGTATTGTGAATCTGGTAACTCTTTTTTTTTTTTTTTTGAGTCTAGTAACTCTTGTATTTCTTCTCTCCCAGCTTAAACAGTTACTGCCCGTGCTTCCTGATGGACTCAGCTCTACTTCAGCTGACACATGTAGATTTCTCCAGGAGTCTGCCATAATCCACTTGCCAAGCAATCTTGACTTTTGGGTAAACTTTTCCTTTGAAATAGTAAGCACCAGGTAAGCTACTGGTCTTGATGTCAACTACCTTCTCAGTTTTCTCAGTGGAGCACCAAAAGATTCTGCAGACTATCCTGTCCACCTGGGAACTCAGACAAGGAAAGTCTAAACTGGATTCTAATCAATCATGGTATATGCACCACTGTATTGTGAGGAGGCTTTTTTCTGAGCTCGTATGGGGAAATAGCCAAGAAGATGATCTCCCCCTAGAGTCATACACTGTGGAAGAAAGAACCCCTGTTTTTGACACAACATTCCTTTTTTTGAGGGTCTAATGGACATGTTCTAAGTGCCTAGATCTGCTTCTGCCTTCTTTATTTTTAATACATTCCTTCAGGAGTGAAAGGGGCTAACTTTTCTATTTTCTACTTCTGGCCTGACCAGGAGTTCCCTTATCTAAAAATTCATTATCAAGTTTGCCAGTTCAAGTCATTATTTGATTAAAAAAAGAATGATAATGAAATTTAGCTTACTTACTGTTTTTGTTACAGAAGGTAATGGTTTTCTCTCTTGAGATAATAAATTTTGTGGCATCTGAATGTAGAAGCGTGCAAAAAAGAATGTTATTTAAGGGCTTATAGTGTAAACTCTGACAGTTGGTTTTTCTTTTTTGTAATGCAAGTGCCTGACATCAGCTTTGATTTCCTAGGCATTCACTTCAAAGAGGCATTCACTTCAAAGACAGCTATATCAAATAACACATTGCCAGCCACAGGACTAGATAAAAAGCCAACCTCCTTGCCCTCTTCTGCCCTCCCCTTACTTTTTTTCATTTCATAGGACTTGGTTGATTCCAAACATTGGCCATTTAGTCCCCTTGTTTTTCTCTCCCAATGCTTCAATTCCCACTTCTAAGTTTTTAATTTACCAATAGTGAACATGAGAAAACCGAGCCCCCCTTCCCCCAACTGCCTTATACCCCAATAAGAGCAGAACCCCAGGTGTGTGCTCCTTCTCTCTTTCTCTGCCGCCCTCGACCCGCAAGGACGACAAGAAGCCCTGGTTCAGATGTATCTTCTCTCTATTTCCGCAAGTCTACACACTTATATACGTTTACATGACCAATCAGCGAGCAGGGTGACCAATAAGGGGCCAAACAATGGGGAGAGCCAATGAGAGTCCTGTTACTATGCTGATTAAATTTGAAACAGCCAATGACTATGTCCTCCTTTAGGCAGGTTTCACCAGAAAGTTCGGTGTTCACTTGCAGCGTATTTTGCTGGCAGTGAGCCAAGTGCCATCTTGTAATGGCGGGGACCTTCCGGGCCAGAGGCGGTCCCCGACATCTCCCCCTTTTTGTTTTATGGCAGAGATCGTGCCTGTCTTAGGTCGTCAGTAGCAGAAAACATCCTTACCCGTCATCAGACACAAGATATCGATGATCTCTGTCCTGTCTTAGGTTGGTATGTTTCTCTACTGATCTTACCCGTCTTTGACTACCGATCTAGCATGCTTAGCCATACCTGGGGAGATGTCCCAGCCTCTATTGACATAAGGGCTTGTACTATAGCTCGGCTCTGCTCTCGCTGCTGTGTTCTCCATTGGCGAACTTTTCTGAATAGAAGCAGAATGCCAGTAAGAAGGAGGACAAGAAGACCAATTGTGCCAGCCCATTGTTTGGTAAACTGGAACATATTGCTGGATGTTTGAAATAGCTCTGGGAGGGAAGCTGGTTGCACACGCGTACTTGTGTGAAATTTTGAAAATCGTCAGACCAAGTACCCTGCAAATACTGGGAGAGCTGTCGGGAGACATTCTGTAAGTTACTCATATTAGTATAGGCTATGGGGGTTACACAAATTGCCGGGAAGTGTGCTATACATCCCAGTCCCAATAGGGCCCCCAATATGTCCACTTGTTCTTGAACCAAATCCACTCTCTGGTTGACTATCAGGATTCCTGCTTGCAGATGTGCATTGATCTGGGTCTGTGTTTGAAGGGCAGCCGCCGTTCCTTCTGCAAGGGTGTTCACAGCTTCCGCAGTGGGTCTAGTTGCAGCAAGCGAGACTGCTGCTGCCATGGCAGCTGCTATAGATATAGCCAATGCTGTCACAATGGCGGCTGTGATACCAAAATATCTCTTCTTTCTGGATAGCACCACCAGTAACTTGTCATCTGGAATGAAAACTGGGATAGGAACATGGGTAGGGATACACATAATCACAGCCAGCTTGAAGGCCGTGACATTCCAGCACTGGGAAAGATAGCAATTAAATAATATTATTGGGACAAGACACATTAACTGTTGTCTCAAAGGTACCAGAGTCATTTTGTTTATAAGAACAGTTGAGGGATTTGCCACCATTTAACATGGACACTGCTGAGATATCAGTACATGCTCCTAACAAGTTACAGACCTGCCATGCATCAAAGGGAGAGGAGGGAATATGAGAGAAGAGTTAGTCACTGGTAAAGGATATAGCCATTCTTTAACCACTGCTCACAGCTCTCTGGCTTGAGTCTGCCGCAGGAGGTGTAGCATCTCCAGAGTTATCATCAGCATCTTCAGCATCATGACTGGTGTTCAGAGGCAAGGCTGCATGCACCAGCCGCTCTGGGATCCAAATTGGAGCCTCTTTTTCCTGTGGAAAAACACATACAGACCCCCTACTCCATACTAACACTGGATCTGGTCCATTCCACTTTCCTGTGAGGATGTCCTTCCAAAGTACTAAAGGCTTAGGGGGAGCAGCAGCAGCACTTGCATGTCTGTCTGCAGCTGATTTACCTGTTTTGTCCAACGTTAAAAAATTCAAAATAAAGAGAATGGTGTTGAGCTTATCTTTAGGGGACCTGAAGGCGTACCCTATTCCCCCTTTTTGTTTATAAAGCGCATTTTTTATTGTAAGATGCACGCGCTCCACAACACTCTGTCTTTGTGGATTATAGGGTATTCCATGTATCAAGTGAATGTCAAGTTGTTGTAGGAAGGCTTTAAAGGGTTGTGAGGTGTAGGCTGGACCATTATCTGTCTTTAACTGGCGTGGCTTTTCCCATGCTGCGAAAGCCTGTAGGCAATGGGCAATAACATCTCTGGATTTTTCCCCTGTATGCACTGAGGCGAAAATTATTCCAGAGCAGGTACATGAACATATCTTAACTTTCCAAATTCTGAAACATGTGTGACATCCATATGCCATATATGACTAGGTAACAGACCCTTAGTATTAACCCCCAAGGACGGTGCAGGTAGTAAAGTCAAGCAGTTTCTGCAGGAGACTACTATGTCCCGTGCCTGTGCTTTTGTTATGTTAAATTTGAGGTGAAGAGTTAAAGCATTCACATGGAACAGCTTATGATAATGTCTCGTCTGTGGCACCGGGTCCTCAATGGCAAAGGTTGATATGGCCCCGAGGCATTAATAGGTTTTACAGGGGCCAAACCCTGGATCACAGGTGGTCCCATTGAGGTATGTTTAGCAAGCCTTCATCTAGGAACCATGGAGCCGCCTTTTCCACTGTATTCAAAAAGGCCAGAGCAGTTTTTGCTTTTAGTGGAGTTCCATTGGCTTACAGCAGGTCTTTTAAAGACCCTTCTAACCGCACTTTAGATACTTCAGATCCCATTATGAACACACAGACAACAGACGTGGACGTTAAAGACACTAACTAACACACTGACTTTTTACGCACATATACTTCAGTCGACCTTTATTCCCCGCTTTACCGCGGAATAAAATCCCGGCTCTATGGCCGCCCCGCTTCTTATTGCGGTCTTGTACAAGATTGCCACCACTTTAATCGTGGTCCCTTAAGAAAATCCCGGCTCTATGGCCGCCCGCTTCTTATTGCGGTCTTGTACAAGATTGCCACCACTTTAATCGTGGTCCCTTAAGAAAATCCTGGCTCTATGGCCGCCCGCTTCTTATTGCGGTCTTGTACAAGATTGCCACCACTTTAATCGTGGTCCCTTAAGAAAATCCCGGCTCTATGGCCACCTGCTTCTTATTGCGGTCTTGTACAAGATTCCCTGGTCCCTTCCCCGCTTACCTGCGGTTTTTCTCCTTGCAAGGTTTACTTACTCATTAACTATTCCCGGGTTTCGGCACCATTTGTCGCCCTCGACCCGCAAGGACAAGAAGCCCCGGTTCAGATGTATCTTCTCTCTCTTTATTTCCCCAAGTCTACACACTTATATACGTTTACTTGACCAATCAGCGAGCAGGGTGACCAATAAGGGGCCAAACAATGGGGAGAGCCAATGAGAGTCCTGTTACTATGCTGATTAAATTTGAAACAGCCAATGACTATGTCCTCCTTTAGGCGGGCTTCACCAGAAAGTTCGGTGTTCACTTGCAGCGTATTTTGCTGGCAGTGAGCCAAGCGCCATCTTGTAATGGCAGGGACTTTCCCGGCCAGAGGCGGTCCCCGACATTTCTCCACCTGGGGATTCACACTGTGGTCCATTGTGTATCCTCTAGAACTTGTAAATAATAAAATTTTGTTGTTTTTTTTGTTTGTTTCTACAGTTTACACATAGTTATTGTTGCAGACATCTTAATCATAAGGACCGCAAGGACTGGTCCGGCCACAACACTGATTATGGGCCCGAGATCAGCACAAAACCAGGGTAGAGTGAAAGTTTGCAAATTCTTTTCCCAGTGACACTTTCTTAAAAAAATTTGATGGTATTTTTTTTTTTTTTTTTTTCCTACAGAGCTGTTAAAGCAGGGCTTGGGAATCTAGCCCATTTCTTGTTTTTGTAAATAAAATTTTATTACAACAGAAGCACATCTATCCATTTACATGTTCCATGTGGCTGTTTCACACTACAGTGATAAAATTGAGTGGTTGTGAATGAGATCACATGTCCCACAAAGCCTAAAATATTTACCATCTAACCCTTTAAAAAAGTTTGTTGAGTTCATGCTAGCTAGAGATTAAAATTCAAAAAGTCTTTTGTTGATAATCAATCCAGAACTATCACTTGTCTACATTCTTAATAATTTTTTTCATAAAAACTGTTTTATTTTTTCCCTGAATACACTGTGTTCCTTCATACCAGCACCATAGTTTCTCTTATTGCACTTTTTGCATAAAATATCCTTAACTCCCCTCTTTATTTAGATTTTGAACTCTATTCATGTATCACTAGCCTCTGAGAAGTCTTCTCTAAGATTTCCAGGTCTAGTCAATTATTTCTTGTTCTGTGCTTTTTTTCTCACCTCAAGGATGTCATTTTAAGACTTACGACAATACTTCATCATTCCAAAATAATTTATCTCCCTCTCTACTATGACCTCCTGGTAAATAGAAAGAGAGTCTAATTTACTTTACCACTTCTTGGTAGGCCCTGGCCCTTGGAGCACAAAATAAACCTTGGGTTAATTAATTAAATATTTCAAAATAATAATGGCCTATAATGGTATGTATGTTTATTCATTAAAACAAATATTATGTGTTTTTTGCCAACACTGTGTTAATAAACTAACTCAACAAATATCCATTATATGTTAGGCATTATATTAAATTTCTTCAGGCTATTTTTTATACAATTAAGGTATTTTATTGGTTAATACATTTAATTCTTTATAATGCTGGAATACAAAAATTTATCTTGTCCATAATTCTCATAATTAAACACATTTCCACATTTCTTTTGACAGATAATTTCAAAGTAATTAAAAAAAAACTTTGGTGAAACATAACATTTAAATTAGGGTCTTCTTTCATGATTTTGTTCTGACTTCATTATTCTTTATAAAACTCATAAGAACACTTAAAAAAAGACTGAGTTAAGAAAACAACAACAATAAAGGCAATTTAAAAAATTATCTCTATTTTAATTAATGTGAATTAAATAATATTAAGAACACAATTTTCCTAGTTTAAGTGTTGTTCTGCCCTTAATAAATTGAGATAAATAAAAAGTATATATTTTTTCCTAAATATAGTTATTGTCTACTATCTGTCAAGATGGTACCCAGTACAAGAGATTTAAAGATAAAATGATAGCCTAGAGAGATGCACTAAATGGAGTTGTAAACATTGATAGAGTAATAAACACTCAAATCACAGATAGTCTCCTTACAAACATGTGGATTTGGCAATGTGCTTTAATGAGCTATTGAGTTTTTACACTACAAAGCACTAGGAGTTTCAAATCTTCCTTATGGCTGTGTCATATAAATCTACCACTGATCTTTTCCTAAACCCCACTTAATGTTAATTACTAGAATTGGGTCACCACAAGCAAAATATTCAGTTCCACTTTGATGACAACTCACTTCAAAGTAATTCTACTAATATTAAATGCTGCCCTTCAGAATACTACTTACTATGTAACTGACATACTGAGATAATAATAATAATAACATTTATTCAGCACTTGTTATGTGGCTTAGATGACATAACTGCCATAACTCAGTTAAATCTCAGTTATGTGGTATACTTTGAGGTATGTAAATTCTTCAAACCTGGGTTTTCAGGGACTCACCAGGGGAACCTGGTGCCTGGGATGCCTTTCATCTGGGGCTCCTGGAGTTGACAGACACTGCGGGGAGAGAGGTGAGGTGGGAGGGAGGTTGCCTGTGGTTGTGTTCATGCAAGCGTACTGGAAGCCTGGTGTTGCAGAAGCCACCTGGGTTCCTGGAACCAGTAGTTGACAGAGTGAGCCGGGGGCTTGCTGGAAGCCTGATGCCACAGGATGCACCTTAAGCTATGAAGTATGCCAAGTGCCAAGGTGAGCAGAACATGGGCTGAAAGCATCCTGTAGGGTGTCACCAAAGCCCACAAGAGTTGGCCTGGTACTGAGGTGGGCTAACTCTGAGGTGGCCTGATGCTGCGGTGTGCTGGCTCTGGGGTCTGCAGTGAGGTTGAGCTCACTTTATTCTCCTCCCTCACAAAAGATGTCTTTCCACCCTGACCTTCTCCAGCTTAAGGGAGGGGTAATGGATGTAGTGTGTATTTATCTTTCCTACCCTCCTCAATGTGTTTTTTTCTTATTTCTATGCTGCACCTGAGTTCTGTAATTCCTCACCTATAATTTTTGGCTCTTATGAAGGCATATTCATGTGCATAATTGTTCAAAGTTATGTTTCTGGGGGATGGGAAGATGAGTAGTAGATATTCCTAATCTACCATTTTGATGGCATCACTCTCATGGTTCAACTTTGGACTTTAGAGTGGATGCTAGAAAGATTTAAGACTTTTGATGCTGTCAGGATGGAATGAACATAGTTTGTCTGTAAGAAGGACAAGACCGGAGGCTCAGGAGTGAGATGTTACAGATCAAATGTTGGTTTGCCCCTCAAATATATTTGGTGAATTCCTAACACCAAGTGTGATCGTATTTGGAGGTGTGGCCTTGGGAGGTAATTAGGTTTAGATGAGGTCAGGAGGATGGGACACCCATAATGGGATTAATATCCTTATAATAAGAGGGAAAAAATCAGAGCTTGTTGTCTCTGCTTTATGAGGACACAGAGAGACAATAACTCTCTGAAGGCCAAGAAAAGGATCCTCACCAGAACTCAATGTTGGCACCTGATCTCGGACTTATAGCTTCCAGAACTTTGAGAAATAAATTTTCTGTTGTTTACACCACCTACTCTGTGGTCTATTGTCATGAAGGCCTGTGCAGACTAAAACATTACACTCCTGCTGATCTTCAAAATTGCTCTTTAAGCTTTATTCAAGGATAAGTAGACACATATTTATTCTCTCAAATAACAATATGAAAACTAAATAGCATAAAAGAGAAATGATACCAGCATCCAAAGATAAAGAGATGCTTTGGGGGAAGAAAGATCACAAAGAAGAGAGATACATGTTAGAGATCTGCTTCTTGTTACTAATAAAATTCAGGAAAATGTGTTTGGGAGGAAGAGGAAGAAAAATAAGGATACAAGAGAAAAATTAGTAAAATAATAATTTGAATTAGTGGTTGTCCCTCTGAGAAGAAAGGCAAAAGAAAAACAGATCAATAATGACAGAGACAGAGGTGCCTGGGTGGCTCAGTTGGTTAAGTGTCAGCCTTTGGCTCAGGTCATGAACTCAGGGTCCTGGGATTGAGCCCCACATCAAGTTCCATGCTCAACAGGAAGACTGATTCTCTCTCTCCCATTCCCCCTGCTTGTGTTCCCTCTCTCTGTGTGTCTCTCCCTGACAAATAAATAAATAAAATATTAAAAAAAATAATGACAGAAACAAGATATAGATTCAGATAGCTGAATTTACATCATTGGGTAGGAAAAATGTAAGACATTATAAATTTTATTAGAGAAGAAAAAGAGAAAGCCGAGCAGAAACAAAATTTAAAATACTATTGAAAAAATTAGAATATTCGCATTAAGATGTTTCCATAATTCAAGACTTAATTTGTTTTTGTTAATTGAGAATCAATCATCAGGTAGAAATATATTGAACTAAAATATATTCCTTGTCATAAAAAATAGACCAATCTAAAGAGTTTTGAAGTAAAAATATATAACTGAACAAATAAATACTAGGTAACTTGATTTTCTTGTAGGTCCTGTGGTAGTAGTAGGGTAGTAAAGAGATTTAAAAATGTAAATGGATTCAACAAGTGTGCTCCAATATACTTAACTGTATAAGAAAACATAGATCTTCCTCAGTTTATGATGGGGTTACATCCCAGTAAATATTGTAAATTGAAAATGCATTTAATACACCTGGCCTACCAATCATTATAGCTTAGCCTCACTGACCTTAAATGTGCTTGGAACACTTATATACCCCTACCGTTGGGCAAGATCATCTAACATAAGGCCTATTTTACAATAAAGTGCTGAATATCTCATGCAATTTACTGAATACTATACTGAAAGTGAAGAACAGAATGACTGTACAGATACACACAGTTGCAAGTGTATTAACTGTTTATCCTCATGATGGCATGACCAACTGGTAGCTTCGGCTGGGTGCTGCTGCCCTGCCTCATGAGAGACCATTGTATCACTATCACTAGCCCAGGAAAAGATCAAAATTCTAAATCTGAAGTGTCATTTCCACTGAAACCACTTTGCTTTCACACCATTATAAAATTAAAAAATCACAAGTTGAATCACCATAAGTTGGAGACCATCTGGACTCAAAGATTCAACTGAGGAAAGCAAGGGCCAAAATTAAGCATTCACAGAGAAGAAATTATTATATAAAAACAAACAACATCAAACAAAAATGGGAAAGAGAAAATAATAGTGATAAAATTAAAAATTAGTAAATAAGGTAGCAGAATTAAAAACAATTTCTTTCATCAACATTAAAATGTGAATTCCTAGTTAATTTGAGGAAAAGAAATAAAATAAATGTACATAAAAATCCTATAGAATTACAAATGAATTGTTTAGTACATATATTTTCAGAAAGCATTTGAAAAATCAGAATAAGTTGAGTTTTAGAAAATATAAATAATCAGTAGGTCTTACAGAGAAGAAGTAGAGAATGAAACTAGACATATAGCTCTACATATAATAAAATAATTTGGTTAATAATTATAAAACAGAAATCACCAGTCAAATAGTTTTTAGGGTAAATTCTTTAAATTTTAAGGTAGAGTCTTTACATTTTCAAATTCTTTAAATTTTAGATTCTTTAAATACAATTAAGTGGCTTTTAAAAAAATACATATTGTAAAGGTGTTCTAATGCATGGACTAGAATACAAAATTTCTAAGTCACTTTATAAAGGTAGGAAACTTCTGTTAACAAAACTTTACAAAAGTAGTACAAAAAAGTACTAAACACAGGTCTCATGTTTGAACATCGAAGGGAACATCATAGGGGCACCTGGGTGGCTCAATCAGTTAAGCTTCTGACTCTTTATTTCAGCCCAGGTCATGATCTCAGGGTCCAAAGATGGAGCCCCATGTCAGCCTCTAAGTGTTAAGATTCTCTCTCTCCCTTTTTCACTGCCTCTCCACACTCTCTCAAAAACAATAAAAAAAAAATAAATAACAGAACAAGAGAATAAGTTTTCATACATCATAATGGTATCTTCATTTCCATTTAATTTTAAGAATTTTTTCTGCTTTTGCAATAATCTTGACTTTTCATCCAGTGTAATAAGATAAGAAATAAAATAATACAACTACAGTGGGGAAAAAAGCCTATTGTTCTTTATTTAAAAAAAAAAATCAGATGTTCTATCTAGAAAGGACAAAACATTGATTCAAATGCCCTTAGGAATAATGACAGATCAGTTAACAGGATAGTTTTAAAATAAAAATTTAAAAATCAATTATTTCCCCCATATTTTCAAATAACTTGTCAGGTAGAGTAATAGAAGAGGACCCTTTTTTACAACCAAAAATGTACATTTAAAATGATTGATTATCCAGAAATCTAAATCCTAGAGGGATGCAAGCAATGGAAATTTTTTAAATAGGTTTTTCCAAAGATGGTTCATTTTTAAAGTCCTACATTTGTAATAATGGAAGAATAATTTAATGAAGTGCTCAGTAAATGACATGGAGGTGATCTGCGCTGTACAGATGAGCAGGTGGTCAGGTCTTTCAGCTCAATTCACATAATGACATGGGCGGTGTGAGTTGTAATTAATGGATGGTAAACGGCTCTGTCAGAAGCTCCTTCATGTTGCTAAAAAATGTCACACGTTTTCCAGGGACATACGTTTTGAATGTTTGACTAGAGAAACTCCAGATTCATAAACTGAAGTAGAAATGTTAAAAACTAAGTTGTAGTTAAGCTGATAAGATCATAAATGCATATTTTCAGAAGCGGTATTATTTATTCTTTGTTGTGATTTTCTGTAGATTCTGTCAAAATTAATTTAGCTGGAAAGTTATTTTGTATCAAACTTAAGGTAGGACGTTTTGGTAAGCAAGTTGCATTATTGGGTTTTTAAATTTTTAGTGGAAAGATCAGTGGGTTTTACAAAGTCTGAGTCTTTGTACCACTGGTGGAACATATGCATTATTTCTGTGGAAGTCTACAAATTCTAATTTTACACGGAACATGCTGTATCTTCCATTTTCAAATAAATAACTTTAAGTGGATGCAAAAATGATTGAATAGTGCAAATCTATTTTTTTCGTTGAGTAGTATAGTTGAATAAGAAAGGGTGACTCACTGACTCTTCCTGCTGCCACAGAGAACAGGCATAACGATTTCGGGGGGATAATTTATAAGTAGAAAAGTAGCAGAGAACATGCTGTCCTCTGAATTCTCATTCTTCCACAGTATGAAGGGCATGGAGCTGTTTTATATATGTCATAGCCAAGGTTTCAGAAGCGGAGGGTGCAAATTTAGCCAAAAGACTTGCATGGGACCTGTGCACGCCACAGGAAAGAGCAGGAAAAAACACACCCACCCCAAATTACATATTTACAAGTTAGCAGTCAAATATAAGCTAGGGAACACCCAGCTTCTCTGTACCACAGGATCTCTGGTCTGGGAACAGTGGTAGGAGCATGCATAGTAAAAATCAAGACTGCATACCTGGGTTCTGGGAATAGGTCTGCCAAGCAGGAATAGTGAAATAATTCAGCTCATTTTTGGAAGTGCTTCAATAATTTAAGATCCACTGTTACTCCAAAAATGATATATTGGTTGAAATTCAGCATTGTCTAATATACTGTATTAGGTGCCATATATTTATGAGGGGGAATTCGCCTTTTCACTATTTTAATGTGATGCTGTAATGGAATAGGAGGTTGGAAGTCTTGGGAGGGGTAATTGTATTTCACATATTAAAAGAATGAAAATAATTTGTGGGCACTAGGTCAGCTATGGTGGATTAAAAATAGCCACAACTTCTTTGCCACTTTTTCCCCAGGCAGTTGGATCTTGTTTATTCCCTTTGAATCTTGGCTGGCCTGTGACTGCTTTGACTGACAGAGGATAGCAAAAGTGACTCCTTGCCATTCCAGGTCTTTAAGAAACTGAAAGTTTCAGGGTACCTGGGTGGCTCAATCCTTCTAGCCACTGACTCTTGGTTTATGGCTCAGGTCATTATCTTGTATGGTGGAATGGAGTTGTGTGTGTGTGTGTGTGTGTGGTCTGTGTTCAGCAGGCAGTCGACTTGAGATTCTCTTCCTCTCCCTTTGCCACATCCCCGCTCACACACTATCTCTTTTAAATAAATAAATAAATACATAATTACATAAATAATACCAAAGAAGAAGAAAAAAGAAAAAGAAACTGGAAATTTCAGCCCAGTCTCTTCGACCACTGATATGGCTTTCATGAGGTTTGAAAACCCTGACAAATTATATGAAGAAACCCAGAAAATAACAAGAGAAGGAGCTTAGCAGCCAACTGTATTGGAATTATGGGTATGTGAATTATTTGGTATGTATATTAATGGGCATTAGGTATATAAAAAAACTGTCTTGGGACCTTCAGATCAGCCTAATCAGAGTCAAATATCATCAACTTACTCTAGTCAAATCTATATGGAGCGGAATTTCCTAGCGATGCCCTGTCCACATTCTTGAACCCCCCAAATCATAGAATATGATACAATGCTTATCTTTTTAAGTCACTAGATTTGGGGGTATTTTGTTGTACTTTAATTGATAACCAGAACAAAATTATCTTTGAATGAATATCCCATTTTTGTGCAATTTCAATAAAATCCTGTGTCTTTTAATTGATGGAAATGTCTTACTAAAAAATGTAAAAACCAAATTTAAAAAATCGTATGAGATCAAAGTATTATACAAGAAAATTAATGAAGAACTACAAGATCGGATAATAAAATGTATTCTACATTTTAAATAATTTAGGAGAGTATGATACTGATGCTACAAAAGACAACTAGAGAAATAGAATTAAATAAAAAATGCAGAAAGTGATTCAGTTTACATAATTGATTTTATGAAAAATTTGTCATCAGTGAATAATTCTTTCATAAAGTATCCTGTATAGCTCTGTATATGCGCTAAGCATTTCTAAATTGAACAAAACTGAAACCCAAAAGAACTAGAATAAAATGTGACTGGATATTAGCTTGGAGTTTTCATAATTATTTAAAAAGCATATTTATTCATGCATTTTAACTTTCTAAGCTTCAAATTCTTTGTAGGCAGAAGTCTTATTTGTCTTAAGTATTTCACAGTGATTATCATAGTTTAATATTTTTCACGAAAAATTTCATACCCTCTTCTAAATGTGAATGTTTCTTCCAAACTCTATTAATGTGATGATTTAGTAATAATCTTGGGTTTATTACTAAAACTTAGACAAGTTTCCCTAACTAGTATGAGAAAAATTTACATGCAATCAATTTTTGTTCCCCTAAAAAAATCTTGCTTCCTAGAAATCAAAGTACAGAAAGTTGTTCTTCCAGTTAATACACTGTCATAGGGTAAAAATGTATAGTTTCTCTCCCATGTGCGAGGGCTCATGATATTGTCAATTGACATTTAGCAGCAGTTACCTCTTGACTGCCAGTTCTTCATTCGGCATAATACACTTTATCTTACATAAAAATTGAAGCATAGGGAAATTTTTCAGTTGGCGTGCCTCTGTGGGATGATAGCGTGATTGACATCTGTGTAATAGATGCAGACTTATAATGTACAGAGACAGCCACACATTCACACTCTGACATTTTCCCACATCTCAGACTTATATGCTGAAATGCTGAACAATTACAGAAGAAAAAACAATGCATCGTGGTAAAAAGTAGGATAAGAATAGATAACACTAAGTAGAGTTGCCACATGGTATTCCGTTCACTATAATGACAGTTTTATTCTTCTAGGGTAAGTAACTAAAATTTCAGTTGGTGAACAAGGTAATATATGCATTTTGGAAGAAAGTTGTACTTCTAGGCAATATTATAAAACATGGTTTAAATCATAGAGATTGGTTATATAGCATTTCAACTTGAAATTTTTCTTATTTCCCTGACATACTGGAAATACAATTGTATTTTCTCCAAATTTCTACTGTATGATATTCTTTTTTTTTTCTGCAAAATATTCTTAGGTGTTATAATGTGAATGTTAGTTGTCTGAGTTTACATTTTACTAAACTTATGTTACTATCACTATTACCCTTCACCTCCTCACTCATATAGTAACAAAGATGGGGATGGAGCTGAACACAAACCTCACAGACATTGAACCATCACTGAAGAAACAAATACTACTGAGCAAAGTGATGGGAGTGGAATTATAAACAGCAGTACCAGATGATATGTAGTAGGGTATTATGGTATATTAGAAATAAGAGGATGTTTAAAAATTACACATTCTGTGGCTTGTTAGTTTCTTAACTGCCACTAACCCTGAAACCCATTCATTCATTTACACAATTAAAAGTATTTATTGAGGATCTGCTATCCATAGTTACTCAATAAATGATAGGTCACAATTTAGTGAGAACTCAAACCATTAGACCCATAAGATTTGTATATTCTAATACTATTATTTTACTGATGTTATAAATTAGATATATTTTTAAGTGATATAGAAAGATAGGAATGGAGGAATTTAATATGATTAATCCTCTCTGCAGAGGTTTCCTTGGCAATATTAATGAGCTGTGCTTTGAAGCCTAAGCCTTGGGAAAAACTTCAATAGGAATTTATAGATGGCCAAGAGCCACCAGAAAAAACAATATTTAGCATAACTATGCTAAAAAGCAAGGAGCATTGGGTTCAATGCTTTGCAACAAAACTGTAATATAAACTGAAGCAGGTGATAGAAAACTGGAAATTTCATCTTTAATCTGCATTAAATTTAATTCTTTAGGAGAGGTATGATTCTGTCAGATTTAGGTTTCAGGAAGAAAATGTTGATAAAACCACAATGAATTGTTGGGAATTATGGGATGCAGTTAGGAAATTATTGTACAATCCAGAACAGAGATAATAAGTATAAAATTTAAAGTACTGGGAATTGGGGTTATGAGAAGGGAAGGATTATTGTGAATATAAAATATTCAAATTTAAGCAATTGAGAAAATCGTGTAAAGCTATTAACTAAGAAGTGGAACTCATGTCAGCAGGAGAAAATGCTTTTTCTTTGGCACATATTGAGATTAGGGTAACTATACTCTGTGTAATTGGAATATGGAGTTTGGAGCAAAATCACACATAATTGAAAATCACTTACAAAGACATGAGCATGGAAGTCATGTGATGGGGTAAAAGTGATGTGGAAGAGTTTGAGGGCTGAGGAGTGAACATGGACCTAGCTAAACCTAACATGTTAGTGGAGAGGGAAGACTTAGCTGAAGCAATCAAGCATAGGCTGGCAGGGAGTTCAGAGAAAACACGAAGATCCACTCTACAGAGACCAGGAAAGAGGCAAAAGGTGGGCAATGGAAAGGGATGGAGGATATCAAACAAGCAAACTCACAGAAAAGCCAATGGACTAAATATCAAATAAATCATTAGGTGACCCTTCAGAAGACTTTGAAGTGAAAATCAAATGCCAGAAGATAGAAGAGAAAAGGAGTGAACACGGAGTGATAGGAGTTGATTTTATACTACTCATCCAAGGAAACTGGAATTTATGAAAACATGGAAGAGAGCGATAGTGTGAGAGACAAATTGATCTGAAAATATACTTTCCCAATGAAAGTAAAACTTGCATCCATTACATCAAGGAAGTAGCTAATGAACATCAATTTAATTTTTGCTTTGATTTATTTTTAAAAGATTAAGCGAAATTGATATGTGCTTATTTTAAAGTCTGCAACTTGCTCTTAATTTCTTGTTATTTGAATCTGTACTAAGTGTGGGAAAAAACATAACTCTAGGTGAATCTATATTTTGTAGGTCATATAAAACATTACTAAGCTGTTGTGATGATTTCTTATTTCTTTGAGAAAACACATTGTAATTATGTAATTTGGGTGGGCTGATGGGATGACAACATTGTTTGGTCAATAACTAGGAATAATTGTTCAACTCAGTCCTCATATATCTTTTCATGATAGGTATTAATTTTAATTTTATGTAGAGGGACAAAGAGGCTGTTTAATAGTAACTTCATCATCTTGGAAAAAGAATAAATCTACTTTTTGTCATTGTTTTTAGCCACTTTGTGGTCTTTTATATTACTTCACAGATGTTATCTATAGCAATATATTTCTCATTACCATATTGAATGGGTTCAACAAAGATACATTCATCCATTGCCACCTCCTAACATTAGTGTTTAATGCTGCCTAAATCATCTGAGTCACTTGCCAGATACAGAGCAGTGAGGGACAGAATATTTCAATACTGTTCATTGTGTCTTCTTTTTCTGCACTCTGGTTGTATATTTATTTGTAAGGAAGACATTCTTCCATAGTGAATATAATATGCATCACAGAAGAACTAGATGGCCCTGTAGGATTTGTAGTGTGAGGTATCCACCCATGTAATTATGACTTTTCCTTAATGCTATTCCCATTATTCAGAAGATTGCTTTTGTTGGACTGAATGATAGCCACTGGTGCAGTGAAACTTTATATTAGTTTTCTTAGGATTTCTACACCTCAATGCATGCCTGATCTGTAGGTTTAGCTTGTTCTATTGTATTGCAGTATATTTGCCATTCCGTGGCTTCTCACTGTTTTGATCATTTTGAAGTATAATGCTTTTCTCCCAGATAGGACATTTTTTACAATGTTTCATCATCAACATAGTTTCTTGTACTCTCAGAGAAAGTAGGATGTTTCTATCTTTAAAAAATGCACACACACGCACACACACACACACACACACACGCACCTGGAACTATAATATAATTTTTAAAGCAGAGTTAACCACAGGAGTTTTGTCCAGTATTTCTGCTAGGTTGTGTAAAGAAGCACCAAGGATAGTGTGTAAGGGTCAATATTTGTGGCTTTATATCTTCTCTGTTACAGTGTCACACAAAATGAAGTCTTTGATAATATCTGTGATATTTATAATGAAGAAGATGAGCAATCTGTCTCTTCATAGAATAAGGGAAGCAGAAATTGGTGAAACAAGGTTAAAAAATCACCCAGTTTTATAATTGGAAAACCTCATTCTGATACTCCTATTCTTACAAAAATATAAGAATTAAAACCTACAAAAATTTCATAGAAATGATCTTTTATGACCCTTTAAAAAGGATGATGGTCTTACTTTGTCTTATCTTAAACATGAGCAAATAAAATACCCTCTTTAGAATAATTTTTATTAATTATGGATGACCATTGTTTTAATGTTTGCTCTTGGTAAACATCTGCAAAACACTTATCATCACCTGCTGCAATCAAGATCTTTAAGGGAAATCTAAACAAGTAAATGTGTTTGATTTGACATTCTAATTATATTGTAATTAAAGGTTGGGTTTTGTTTGGCTAAACTGTAAATCTCAGGGTGCCTGGGTGGCTCAGTTGATTAAGCATCTGCCTTTAGCTCAGGTCATGATCCTGGGGTACTGGGATTGAGCCCCCATCAGGCTTCCTACTCTGTGGGTAGTCTGCCTCCCCTTCTCCCGCTGCCCCTCATGCTGCCTCTCTCTCCCTTTCCCTGTCTCTCTTAAATAAATAAATAAAATCTTTAAAAAAGTAAAAAAAAAAAAAACTGCAAATCTCAGGTAAAAGTAGCATATGGAAAGGAATATAACTTAAATGAAAGTGCTTTTATTATTTTTATACTGGAGAAAATATGCTCTTCATATACACAAGGTAGCAATTAAATTAACTTAATTGTTCAATTTAAACATGAGAAACTACACTGAACTTCTATTTTACTTTATCTTTTTAGTCAATGCATTTACAAATATTCTATTTTCCAAAAATATGATGAACCATGACTAATATCATAGGTATAAAAATATGTATTATGAATTTTTTAAAAAATGTATTTATTTATTTATTTGAGATAAAGAGAGAACATGAACTAGGGGAGAAGCAGAAGGAGAGAGAGAAGCAGACTCCCCTCTGAGCAGGGAGCCCAATATAAGTCTTGAATTCCAGGGCTCTGGGATCATGACCTGAGCTGAAGGAAGACACTAACTGAGTGAGCTACACAAGTTATAAATTCTTTATAAGTGTTATAAATTCTGTGTTATAAATTCTTTATAAGAAATAAGTAGTTATGGGGCACCGGGGTGGCTCAGTCAGTTAAGTGTCTGCTCTGGCTCAGGTCATGATCCTGGGGTCCTGGGATCAAGCTCTTAGTCGGGAGTCAGACCCCCTTATCAGTGGGGAGTCTGCTTCTCCCCTTCCCTCTGCTTGCCTTCCCCCCTTGTACTCTGTCAAATAAATTTTTTAAAGAAAGAAATAGTTAAAAAAAATGAAGGATGTATATTTCCGTATGTCTGAAATATTTCATCATCATTATCATAAAGAAGTGAAAGAAAAAAAAAGCTATCGAAGAAGAATTCAAAAGAACATCATAGTTATTTATAGGAACAATATTATAAAGACATAATGTTTATAGGAATTTAGAATCGAAAGAGAAGATCACTAGGGATCAGCATGCATTTAGAGTCAATTATCATATGGTTTCACTTATTTGTGGAGCATAACAAATAGCATGGAGGACAAGGGGTGTTAGAGAGGAGTAGGGAATTTGGGTAAATTGGAAGAGGAGGTGAACCATGAGAGACTATGGACTCTGAAAAACAATCTGAGGGGTTTGAAGGGGCGGAGGGGTGGGAGGTTGGGGTACCAGGTGGTGGGTATTATAGAGGGCACGGCTTGCATGGAGCACTGGGTGTGGTGAAAAAATAATGAATAATGTTTTTCTGAAAATAAATAAATTGAAAAAAAAAAGAAATAATACTAATAAAAGTAAAAAAAAAAAGAATCACATTTATAATAGATCATTGTTTAGAATGTTCTCATCAGTATTTCTTACCATAGCCTTACATGTAACAAATCCTTTCTATTTTTGTGAATTTTTTTCATATTCATGGTCAATGATTCCAAAGAAGACAATAGACACATTTTATTGTGATTTTATATGTATATTTGAAAATGCTATGTTGAATATTTTTTATGCTTATCAAATATTTGTAGATCCTCTTTGGTGAAATTCTCTCATATTTATCTATTTATAAATTGGATTTTGTGATATGTAAAATTTAGGTGGAATTTTTATATTCTACAGGAATTGACACTGTCGTTTTTACTGTGAATTTTTTTTTTTTTTTACTGTGAATATTTTCTGAATTTTGTTTGTCTTTTTATTTTGTTTGGTTTGGCTAGGTAATAGTAAAACCTGCCAATATTTTTCTTTCTGGTATTTTCTATCAGCTCAAAAAATCTAAGTCCCTTTTCCATTCACAATTTATAAAAATTTAATTTCATTTTTAGTTTTTTTTTTTTCTTAGCTTAATTCTTTTTAAAAATTTTTAAAAGATTTTATTTATTCTTGTGAGAGAGAAAGAGCACAAGCAGGGCGAGAGGCAAAGGGAGAGGGAGAAGCAAGCTAACGTGGGGCTCTATCTCAGGACTCCAGGATCATGACCCCAGTCCAAGGCAGATAGACACTCAACCATCTGACCAACCCAGGCGCCCCCTTTCTTCACTTAATTCTTACCAAGTTTTGCTGATTATCGCTCCTGGTTAGCTCAAGTGCCTTTACTGTAGTACTATGGCATGTGAGGAAGATACATTCTAAGATCTTCAGTGGATGCCTGAATTGGCATATAGTACTAAATCCTATATATTCTATATTTTTTTGCACATAAACTTTACCTATTAATGTTTAATTTATAAATTGGGCACATTAAAATTAACAACAAAGACTAAGAATATGGAAGACCAATTATAACATACTACAGTAAAAGTTATTTGAATGTGGTCCTTTTTTCTCTCTTCAAATATCCTACTCTACGGTACTCACTCTACCTCTTGTGATGATGTAAGATTAAAAAAAAACAAACCTATCTGATGAGATGAAGTGAGGTGAATGATGTCTGCACTGGGACATTCCATTAAGCTACTGTTGCACTTCTGACCATTCATCACAAAGACGATCACCTGCTTCTGGCGGTGGTTGACCACAGGTAAAATTCTGAAATCACAGAAAGCAAAACCACATGTAAGGGGTGGGGTGGGGAGCACTGCTCTACTTCTCTCCGTCCCTTCCGCCAATAAAGCAGTTTAAATTATTGCATTTACCCCATTCTTCTCCATTCTTCTCTCAGGCTCCAGTTTCGTCTTTCAGTCCATTCTCAATTAGCTTCAAACTAATTAATCTGTTCATTTTACATTGATCCTTAAAAACCTTTCCTGGTTTTCTAGTGCATAAGCAAACTCCGTCTCGTGCCCTTTGTAGTTGCCTGTTGAATTTTGTAACTGTTTCCCAGCAATTCCCAGCTGGCACATTTCTCTTCACCCAAACGGAATGTTTTTTTTTTTTTTTTTTTTTACTTTTCACGAATCCAACTAGATCTCTTTTTTGAGGCTTTTCACACCTTCTTGTTGATATTTTTCTTTTTCATGTTTACCTTGTCCTCTTATGGACATTAGTTCTTATTCAGTTCATTCAACCAGTATTCATTGGGGGCTATTTTGATCAAAACAGATTTAGTGTCTAAACTTCAGAATTTACATTCTATTTGTGGAGGCAAAGTGAAAAAAAAGGAAAGGAAGAAGGACACACATGTAGATACATAATTATAATTTATGACAAATTTTATGAAAAATAGGATTCAATGAAATATAACAAGAAGGGGTAAATAATTTTTATTAGAAGAAGGACAAAAACAGCATCTGAAAAAGTTATCAACTAAATTTAGAATTGAGGGATTAGTAGGAGTTACCAGGATGAAAGAAGAGTTTGAGTATGCCTGTGATTCAACCAATCCTGCAGATACCACTATTTCTAGGAAACACTGTAACTGCCTAAGTGGCTTAAGTTCTGTGCTCATAGAAATCCTTCATCTCTTCTTATCATTGCTGGTTCTTATCACAGGTGGTTATTAAATAATAACAGCAATGTGCTTGTCTATCTGACTCATGGATTAACTACTTTTTTTTTCTATTTCTGGATAAAGCTGCCACACTGTACAGTCTGATTGTACATATACATTCATATCAATCCACACTTGGAAGCCTATCACATTCTCATGGAAGCCTATTTCAAAACCATATACTTGTATATAAGAATAGAGTATATGTATTCAATTCAGTTCTGATAGGCTCAACTGGCAACAGCCACTGATTTCTTTCCCAGAAAAGACCTAACTATAAGCCTTCCAAACTTGCATCTTTGCGTAGTTTGAAATTCTTGTTACTATCTATAACATTTAATACAGAAGCATGATGCAGATGACCTTCCTGAGCTCTGAATGGTTATACGCAAGCTTCCCTATTTATCACTGATCACTGCTAAAGGCCAGAGACATCATGTTGCCTGCGTTTGCTGAGACTCCTGGCTAGCCCCCTGCTGATCTAGTGCTGAATGGTTATATCTATACCACATTAATAAAGGTTTGGTTATACAGATGTAATCTTTCACAAAGCCACTCTGAACTCCTTGCTGCAAGCATCTTCTGATATTGCATTTGATGTTTTCTGGGTCCAGCTTGCTTTTCCTCCTAAAATATGGATGGCTCAGTCCATCACTGTATACAAGTGTCTTCTTAAATGTCACCGTTCCAATGAAACTTTGCCTGACCACACTATTTTCTGGGGTACTCTCTGCAACCATCCATTCCATTTATTTTTTTCATAGCAATAATCCTAACCCTCCAAAATTGATAGGATAAGGTCAATGGGTAAAAATCACTATCTTTTTATATCTGCTGTCCGTACCTTGATGAAGATGTTATGTTCTACATGCTTAACTCAGAAAACACTGTCACATGTCCAATGAGAGTTTCAACTCTACCTCCTTTGGATTCATAATGACCTTGAGCAGTCATTTATTACGTCTCTCCTAAGTCCTTTCAAACACAATATTGCCCACATTCAGTGCCTCTAAAGAGTTCATTTTCCAATTGTTAGAAATGATGCTCTCTACCAGATGACCCAAAGCACTTCCTCTGGCCAAGTGAAGACTATTTCCTCTATTCTTCTCCACAAGAGAATGCCTGCGAGTACTAGTTTCCTTAAATCTAACTCTAATTTTTGACTAGGCAATTCAGTATTCTTTAATTGACATGAATTCTAGTATTCCAGCCTTTTTAAGCATTGCCACAATCAGAAATGCACAGACTCTCAGAAGAGGATATAGTACCATAATTAATGTTTCCTTAAAATTATCTCTTAAATCATTGATCAAAAGCCTGTAGGTCTCCTGGATTGTTTGCTAAGTGTCTTTCAAACATCATATGCTGTTCATCTTCCTTCCCATTCCAGAAGACAGAACACTTTGCTCCTAGTACACAGCTTTTCCTTCATCATCCCTTTTTATTCCTCTGACATTAGTGAGTTTTCAAAATCAAAACTTTCTAAACTTGGATCTCTGGTGTCTCTTTCCCCATATTTTGACTGTGACTTCTGCAATCCTCTCCAAAAACTTCTTTATTTCTGATAACCTGAGTGAACAAATGGCATATGGAGGGTAAGTAGAAAACTGCTCTCTTGTCTGTTTTGAATTCAAACAGATATAGACTTAGATTACATTTGACCCTCAACTTCCTTCTGAGACTTTGTGGTTATCACAAGATTAGCAAGATACACGTAACAAATAGAACAAATAGTAATGTGGCCAAAAAGGCAATGTGGGAAACAGGGGAATCAACCATTAGTAAAATTAAGGACTGAAATTTATTGTTACCTGGAGTACATTGCCAAGGACGGCTTCTTCCTCCTCCCCCTCCCCCTTCTTCTTCTTCCTCTTCTCCTCATCTTCTTCTTCTCCTCCTCTTCCTCCTCCTCCTCTTCCTCCTTCTTCTTCTTCCTTTTATGAATACGTTCAACAGTAGTGATCTCTCTAGCTTTGAAGAGATAGGCCATGAAATGGGCAGTTCTTCTATTGGATGTGCCTCAGTTTTATTGATTGGAATTGGTCCAGTTGTTTACTGGGAATTGACTGACTTTTGCCAAAGTCTGCCATCCTAAAAGTTACACAGAATCACTACATTTTATTCAAAACTGGGTTGATATGCCATCAAGCAAGATCAATCTTTCAGCAAATCTGCTGTCAACCAAAAAGAAGCTTGAAAATCTCCAATTCCAGTTGGTGTTAAGGGCTCTATAAGCTCAGATGTAAGACGCTTTTTCAGTCATCCTATTCTGTTATTATTGCTGTATACAGTCTGTATATATGTGTACATGTGTGTGCCTCTGTGTGCCTGTGTGTGTGTGTGTGTGTGTGTGTGTGTATGAGAGAGGGAGAGAGAGAAACACACCATTTTCTGTTTCTTAATACTCTTAATTTTCTCTCTTTCATTACAGTAAATTTTAATAATAGAAAGAATCCTAGGTGGAAGTACTAAATTCTTGGCTCTTGAATAGTTTATGCTAGTCAACCCACTGAGCCCATTAGCATTCTTTCTCCTTGCATGGTAAAACTGGAGTCATTCTACATCATCACCACTGACTGAATTTCCTTTATTTATGTAAAACTTAATTTTACAGGAATAGACTATCAAAACAAAAGGAAGTTTTTCATCTTTCCTCTATTTGTCCACACAGTAGAAACTTTTTCTTTCTCAAAAATTTCTATTCTACCAGATACTTGTTCAGAGTCAAGGAGTCAGTCAAGGTCTCTGCTTCTACTCAGTAACTTATCTTCTGGATAAGACCTTCTAATCTACAAAAAATCCATCTAGTCATTGTAGTTGCTGAGGAATTCCTATCCTATAATCTTGCTTTAACTATAACTCCAAATTGTTGCTTTTGGCCAGTCTTGTGTTCTATCTTCCTTTGTCCCTGCTCCTTACCTTTCCCCCAATCCTGCAAGATCTTTATATCACTGCATCAAACTCAACTTTAATGATTGTTCTCCAAAGCCCCATGTGGATAGAGCTATATTGTGATATCAACTTGAATCTTCTCTGCAGTTTAACCATCTAATTATTTCCTGATCCTTAAGGAATAGTCAGGTTTATTTTTTAACTAAAAAGTATTTCAAATGTATAGAAAAACAGAAAAAAATATAAGATGCACTTGTATAAATTTTTTAAGTTAGCACATATCAATGTAGGTACTCCTTTCAATGAGTTCCCTTCTCTTGCAGTGGCCTGTAGAACATTTTCTGATGGGATCATGTTGTTATGGTCACACAATTACACATGCAAAAATAAGTCTCACACTTATTATTGAAACATCTTTTTCTGGGCTCTCCAAGCTTCCAAAACTATCACTGAATGAAACCTCCATGAGATAGCAAATGCATGTCCAGGGCGAAAAATGATAAATACTAGGTAAGTGAACGAGGTAGAATCACTTCTATCTCTTCCTACTTTCTCTCCCACTTCTCGGTACCATTTTTTTAAATTATTATTATTATCTTGTTTAATTGTCCTCACTGTTAATGTGTTAGGGGTCAGTATTATTCCCATCTTCAGAGACATAAATCTAGAATTAAAGCAACTTGCTTAAGGTCATATACCAACAAGCCTTTTGAAAATAGCAAGTTTCAAATAGTATGTGACTGATTTGAAGGCCTGGGTTCCTATTATATTATCCTACCACTGACATTTGTATACAATGTACTGTTTGATTTTCACAGAATCTGTATGGTATCATCAGCACTATTTTGTATATAAAGAAACACAAGTCTCAAAGTTAAGTGACTTGTTTAGGTTCATAACAAATTGGTGGTTGGGTTTTGTTTTCTACTCATACCATGCTGCCTGAGTTGGTAATGGGCCTATCAGGAAGTAGTTAAGCCCTGTTTAGTCCAGGTAAATAAATTTTTTCAACTCAATATTACAACTCTGTTCATCCCACCTGAGTATGAGAATGGACAGATGATGGGAATTTGTTCTTTTCTAGGTAAGATGATGTGGGGAAATGAGACAGAAGTAACTTACCATATGGGAAGCAGAACAGAGTACTTAGCAGAGAGCCCTTACACAAGACTTCACTTAACAGATGGGGTGAAGAGTATTGATGAAAAGCAGGCAGAAGAAAAAGGAACTCTTTGGTATGTGTGGAGAAAATTACAGAAGAAGAGGGGAAACTTGAAGGGATTTTTAGGAGATCGACCAAAACTTAAGGATATCGACCAAATACTAGAAAGCACAGAAGTTGCTTTGACTTCAACTCAATTAAAAATGGAAACTATAGGGGCGCCTCAGTGGGTTCAGCCACTGCCTCCGGCTCGGGTTATGATCTCGGGATCCTGGGATCGAGCCTCGCATTGGGATCTCTGCTCAGTGAGGAGCCTGCTTCCCCCTCTTTCTCTTCCTGCCTCTCTGCCTACCTGTGATCTTTCTCTCTGTCAAATAAATAAATAAAATCTTAAAGAAAAATGGAAACTATACACTCAGAATAGAACTGTCCTAAATTATTGCAAAGTAGCCCCTTCCACTCTGCTCTACAGAACCAGACTCTTTGTTTATTTTATTCTATGTTAAAATGATTTTTTGATTGTAAAATTTTTTCAGTGTGTTTATTTTTAAAATATCTTCTTTATGACCTAGGAGTAATGTCTGAGTAGATCTTATGTCTAAAAAGAAAATCTGCATGGTAGGACTGTACCTAAATCTCTGTATAGCAAAATAAATGCTAGCTGATGATGGTAATCCAAACTTTGATTATATTTTGATGGTTATGTAATTTGGAATTTTGTTTTAACACTGTTCATGATTCTGGTTGCTTATCAAATAAAGAATTGTGAATAAAAGAACACCAAAAGATTAAAAGGGAAAAGCAACTAAGCACCAAAGGCTATAGGTAAAGTTGGAACATATAAGAAAATATCTATACCTTAATGTTTTAGAGTATGTTTACCTTTATTTTCCATTACACAAAAATATGTTAAAATAAACCACTTTATTTTTTAAAAAATACTAGACTTGGAGCCAAATTTTATATATATACAAAACATATATATATATATTTATATATATATTAAAAATATACACACATATTGTATATGTGTGTATTATATATACACACATATATATATTCTGTATATATATCAGAATAGAATATTATGATTCATTAGTGGATTCAATATAGGTTTTTTTTTTACAGATTTTGTTTTTACTGCTTGTCATAAAATCAGAAATGATACCACAAGTCATGAAGAGAATGTGCTAAATTATTTTATTTGATTTCATTTGAATAGAAGATAAGACTTCTTTAATTCTTTTTAAAAGACAGAGGGGTGCCTGGGTGGCTCAGTGGGTTAAAGCCTCTGCCTTCAGCTCAGGTCATGACCCCAGGGTCCTGGGATCGAGCCCCACATCAGGCTTTCTGTTCTGTGGGGAGCCTGCTTTTTCCTCTCTCTCTGCCTGCCTTTCTGACTACTTGTGATCTCTGTCTGTCAAATAAATAAAACTTTAAAAAATAAATAAAAATAAAATCAAAGAATAAACAGATTATGGAGTCTCAATTTGTTAATACTTCCTCTACTTGTACAACCTACTAAAAGTATTGGCTAATTATATTTTACATGAAACAAGAACATAATTTCCAATGTTTTGACAAGCAACAAATTGCACATTAGTTAGTTGTAAATAAATTTATTAGGAACAGTTGTCCATGTTTGTAGATTCTCCTTTGAAAAAGTAAATTAATTTAAAGCTCATCATTCACAAGAAATGTATTATAATATCAAAGCAATAGTTATAAAAAAAATAGAAACAGACCCCAAAGCATACCTACTAAATAACAGGAGACATGTGATACTGCAACAAGATGAAAGAAGAAAGTATGTGAGGTCTATGATATCAGCATGGTGCCTTCTGGTAATGAGATTTTCAGTCATGATTCATTTGGCTCGATTATTCTGCTAATAATGTTATCTGTACTATAATATAAACATAATATTGGTTTCCACTGAGAAATGTAAATTACAGATTGTTAAGCATTTTTTTCTCAAGGATTCTTCAATTGTCAATTGGTGGAGATGTCAGCTTTTTTAGACTTCAACATGTAGTACTATGGTTCTTGAAGTGTGTTCACAACAATAGGTATATGGGAATTCTAGTGTTTCTACAGTAAGATTTGAATAACCTAATTGAACAGAGTTCATTACCAGGTAATGATCAATTTACATGGTTTATTATTTATTTTGTGCATACATGGCACAATTCAGTCATAAATATTATTTTCTACATTTGGGAGGATGAATCAAAACTTGTCTGATTTTTTCTAACAATTAGTATCTGTTAAGTCCTTTCTAGCACCAGAAATTGGGTGAATGATTTTACATGAAACTCTTCATTTAATCCTTCTGGTTATGTTCTGAAGTAGGGTTAATAGCCTATGCTAAGAACCAGGAAACAGAGGCTGAATGAAATAAAGTCAGGCAATCCAGCCAACTTTACGTAAGATAGTATCTGTCTAAATTGCAAATTTCAATGAAATGTGAAGAGAGATACTCATTAGGTACCTCAGGAACTAGGCTCTGGGTCAGATCAGAACGCAAGAAGTTACCTAGAAAGCATTCATGAGATCACCACTTTTGGAAGAGAAGGTAAGAAAGCAGGATGCTCCATTGGGGTACCTTGTTGTCTCAGTCAGTAGAGCACATGACTCTTGATCTTGGGGTTGTGAGTTCAAGCCCCACGTTGGGTGTAGTAATCATTAACACACTATTTTTGAAGCTAGCTCTTTAAAAATAAATCAAATATTAATTTTCAGTTTTTAATTTTTGTTGTTTTATGGAGTGGTTACTTCATTGTTGCAATACATTTCTTTAATGGCTTCCCTGCCAATTATTTATAATAGCATTGCACATTTCATTTTTAATCTTATTAAGTTTGTGTTTTCCTTGATATTGAGAAAAATATATTTTAAAAATGTGATAATTATTTCAGTTCATTGATTTTCATTTTATTTTGTGAATTTTCTACACTTTAAAAATAAATATATGTAGTAAATGCCAGTTTAAAAAATAAATAAAATCTTAAAAGAAAATTAGGGCTAAGATGTATGCTCCAGAAAACAACCTCATCACATCCACTGCATGTATAGGTAGATAGATAGATAAAAAAATGTCTGTTTAAAGTTCAGGGGTACCTGGGTGGCTCATTTGGTTAAGGGGCCGACTCTTGATTTTAGCTCAGGTCATGATCTCAGGGTCTTGGGATCAAGCCTTGTATCAAGCTTTGCACTCAGGGCAGAGTCTTCTTGTTCCTCTCCCTCTGTGCCTCCTCCACTCATGCTCTTTCTCTTTGCCGCTCTCACAAGTAAATAAGTAAAATCTTTTCTAAAAATAAGTAAAGCTCCTCTACTGGTGAAGCTCTGATTCATATTAAACTAATATGTAACAAGATGAAAGTAAATTTGTGAAAATATTACCATACTGTTGTCATGGTTGGAAGATAATTTCTCAACTGTATATTATTTTAAGTTTAGACTTTAAAATAAAGACAATGGCTTTCACATATTAAAAAAGTAATAGCTTGCTATAGGCAGCAAGATCTAGTGGAATTCTATCTTCAAAATTTTAAATTATGTAAGTTGAACTAACTACAATTTCACTATATTTCTTGCTGCTTTCTTCTTTATAAAACATTAACAATAATAAAAAAATATCTTTGGATCACATGTCTGCATGTATACTTCTGAATTTTATATAAATATAAAACATTAGTAAAGACAGGTATTACTTTAATTGCACAGGATATTAGAGGAAATATAAGTTGAATTTTTATATATAGAGGTAAACATTTTATGATAGTCAAAGTATTATTCAAGCTGAAATGAGAAATGTATGTATAAGAGATAGGATATATATATGTATACTGATATACATATATATCATCAATTTCAAAAAGTATGACAGTAAAGATTATAAATATATGTAATATTAAACTCTATCGTATGATGCATATTTTAGAAATAGCCTTAGAGGGAGACTTCTGGGTGGCTCAGTTAGTTGAGTTTCTGCCTTTGGCTTAGGTCATGATCCCAGGGTGCTGGATCCACTCCCACATTACAGGGTTCCTGTTCAGCAGAGAGCCTGACTTTTCCTTCTCCCTCTGCCTGCTGCTTTGCCTACTTGTGGGAGCACTGTCTTTCTCTTACAAATAACGAAAATCTTAAAAAAAAAAAAAGTCTTAGAGGAAGATGAATGAGAACAAATACAGAGATCATATTGTGAGTAATATAAAGTGTTTGAAATATCAATAAAAATAAAAATATTAGTAAGTTATGTATTAATATACATTCTACAGATTTTATCTTTGTTTCAGAAACCAACACTGTGCAAGAGAATTTTATGGCTATTCTAGCCTTAATTTACTTTTTATTTTAATTTAAAAACCTACATGTGGTGTGTGGCTACTATATTGGACAGCACATATATAGACCTTTTCTAAGACAGATGTAGACATTTTAATTGCAATGAAAACAGGGAAGTGACTCATATACCCAAGAAACTATCAAGTTAGTAAAACGTCGCGGATCCCAGATTAACTATACAGATCCAAACTATACGGAAAGGCTCACCAAGTGAAGGAAGACAATGCAAGAAATAATGTTATGACCCTTACTGGCCACTAGGAGGCACTGATCTGATAACACGTAAAGAACACAAAGAAAAGCCACTCTATAAAAAATATACATGCCACATTAAAGGGTCCTGACGGTAACAAAACAGAAATAAAAACAAGTTTTGCCTGTTTGACCACTCCCTCTTTATGTGCAGGTGAATGGTGTCACTGAGTCAGAAATAAAGGCTTTATGTAGTATGTGTGTTCTCAGAGAAGCAATCCTCCTACAATATTTCTGTTTTGAATGCTTGTCATGAACGTGATAGACAGGAAGCCATGGCAACTAGAAATATGTGAAAGGCATCACAGAGCAAAGCTAAGCCACTCTGCTATGACAAATACTATATTTGCATTTTCCTGATTTACCTAAATTAAAGCTTTCAAATTCATTTGTGTAGACTTCTTTTTAATTAATACTTCTTTTTGAAAGGTAAGTGCACACCCTTAGAAGACTGGAGGAGCAATTAGAGGGGGGAAAAAAGAAAAAATCACATATACTAATCTAGTCTTGCATAATATTCTATTTTCACAAATAATTCTAAAGCAAAATAAAGCTTTGAACAATTACAATTTCAGTTGATTTTACGTATTTTCCAATAGTAATGCATATTGTACACAAAACCTTATGTATATTAATAAAAAAATTAAATGTCTTTTAACTATAGTTTGAAATTGCTTTAGTTATTTCTGTATAATTAAACAAATGTTTAAATGACCTTAAATTCAGACTTAAAAACCTAGAACTATGAAAGGAAATAAATCAAAGATGTAGAATTTCACAGAAATGTTTCTCCTCTCTCTCTCTCTCTAGTCCTTTTTTTATCCTATCTCAAATTCAAAGCAATATCTTGCTCCATTCAACCCCTATTATAGAAGAAGCTAATTTCTGATATACTAGTAGCCCAAATAAGCTTATTTTTGGAAAGATTATGTTCTATATTACATCTTAAAGAACACTGGAGATTACTGTATACTGTAGTATTCTCAGTTTACAACTGAAGTAAAAATAACAGCACACAAACTAAAAAACTACAATCTTTGCTCCAAATGTAAAAGTGTTGAGTCCTTGGTATGAGAAAGTTGACCCTAGATTTTGCATCTTCCCCTTATTGGAGGACCATTTGACTCTGCTCATTTTTATTTGCACATTTGCTTATTTTTGTCAGCGATAAAACAAATGGGATTCTGATAAAGAACCTGTCTATGATCCAGCATCTTAGAAAAGATTTACCTGAAAAGAAACACAGATATTAACTCGGTTGCACAGGGCAAATATACCAGAGTGATTGAGCATGGGAGCTCTGAATTCAGTTTACATGGATCCAATTTCAGCACACCTTCTTTAGCTATACTAGCTTTCCCTTTACATAATGGAGGTTGTAAACACACATACCACACAAGGCTGCGAAAGGAAATTCACTTGGCATATGGTCTGGTACACAGTAAACTTTTGATAAATGTGTTAGCTGGTATCTTTATCATCATCATTATCATCATTGTAATCATCCTCATCTTCCTCAAAGCAATTTTTAGCCACGTTAGTTCAGGAAAAGGGTCTTGTTGACCATCTCAGCTCTTTTCAGTAACTTAGGAGTGTACAAGTGGAATTTCATTTACAGAAGTACTTTTACAAAAACATTACAAAAATTTATGTACTAATATTTTTCTAAGTTTTGATTATTTTTTTAAAGACTTCTTTATTTTGAGAGATGGGGGGTGGGGGCCGTGTGCAAAGGGCAGAGGGAGAGTATCTTAAGCAGACATCTTCCTGAGTGCGGAGCTTGATTTAGGGCTGGATCTCACCACCCTGAAACCATGACCTTAGCCAAAATCAAGATTCATTTGTCAAAGAACTGAGCCACCCCGACACCTCTATGTTTTAATTATTTTTAATAAGGTAACATCAATTTAACAGTTGAGGTCCCAATTATCCAAAGAGCCTATGGTCCAAGTTTCTTTCTTATTTTCCTTATTTAGGAAATTTCCTTATTTAGCTGAGCATACATATTTTTAGCACCTGTAATAGATTTCTCATTCTATTGTTGGAGGTTATCCCCGACTTCAAAATAGTGCTTTTTGGGGAAGTTTGGCAGCCTTACATCCTATCATTGTTCTCTGAAAACTAGCACCATGCATGACAAAATGTCTTTTCAAGGTTACAATGAAATGTTTCCTCAGAAAACATAAGATGTTACTGAAAGAACATGAATTAAAAAAAAAAAAGTTATTTGTAAAATCAAGAGAGGTAGAAGAGCAGAGCAGTTCAAAGTTCAGGCTTTGGAGCCAGACTAGATTGGCTCCCCTTTTTACTGGGTGTGTATATCAGTCAGGATAGGGTAGGTGTGACTGTGATAGCAAACACATGCTAAATTTTTCTTGGTTTAGGATAACTAAATCTATCTCTAATTCATACCTCATTTATCTTTATTGGTGTTCCATGTCCGCCTCACTCCTTACCCAAGCTTTCACTTGACACATCCTCCACGATCACAGCAGGTGAAAGAGAAGATGGTGAATTTTACACTAGTTCTGAAAGCTTATGCCCTAAGTGACAGGTACTTCTATTTGGATAAGCCAAATTACATCACCAAATCAGAATTCTTCTAAAGACAGAGACTCACGTATTAATGAAGTAATATGACAGTCCATTCTATTGGGTGATTATGTAGCAACAAGTAAAATTTTTATCTCTTGAGTTCTTCTAGCAGTAAAATGGGGATTGTGAAACCTATTTCATAGTGTTGCTGTGGGACCAAACAAGATAATACTTTTAAAGCACTTAAGAGATTTTGAAGCACATGACAAGTGGTTAATTAGTAGTTTTTAATTACTTAGATCCCATATGAGAAAAATCATAATTTAAAAACCATGGTTTTTAAAAATAATATTTTAATAATTAGTTTACTAGTGATAACTCATATTCAGAGTATTGTTTTTGAGGCAGAACAGGAAGTATTATTTTCATTGGGCAAATGAGACATTTGGTTAAAGTTGATCAAATCATGGTTCAAATATAGCTCTTCTGACTGTACATACTGAGACCTATGAAAGATGGGCAGACCAAAACAAAGAAAGCTAATGAACCATTTACCTAGAAAAATGTATATATGCAAAATTTTGCTTAAATCTCAAAAATTTACTGACTCTCTGAGGTTAAGAACCCCAGTTTTAAAAATTGCTTCTTTCTGATGAAAGCCTAGCCTTAATTAGAAAGTTCTTATTTTAATATAAGTTGTCAAGTCTTTAAAAGGAGAATAGAAATACTTTTCATTACTTTTCAAAACTATTTGAACAAAAAATTATTATAAATTCATGGACAATCTAATTGGAATAGCTTCATTTAAAAAAAAAAAAAAAAGAAGGGGCCCTGGGTGGCTCATTGGTTTAAAGCCTCTGCCTTCGGCTCAGATCGTGATCACCGGGGGGTCCTGGGATCGGGCCCCACACTGGGCTCTCTGCTCGATGGGGATTCTGCTTCCTCCTCTCTCTCTGACTGCTTCTCTGCCTGCTTGTGATCTCTGTCTGTCAAATAAATAAATAAAATCTTAAAAAAAAAAAGAAGGCTGAACAATTATAGGTATTAGTGATACCTAGCATTGGTTTGGATAAGCCTAATCTCACATTCAACCTCTAGTTCTATGAGATTCTTAGTGGCTGCTACACCTTACCTGTATGGTTCTATCACAGATCTTCAAAAAGAGTTTTCTAATACTTCAGTTCTGGTATTTAGTGATGGTAATGGAGGATTTTTGCTTTCACTGAAAATAAACTGTGCCTAAGTATGTGCCTATCACATACTTATCATAGTGGGTAGTAACCAGACTTACCCGCTATAGATCCTTTCTTCCTCTCATCCAGATGTTGAGTCTTCATTTCTTTCTTTTCTTTTCTTTCTTTTTTTTTTTTTTTTTTAATTTTGACAGAGAGAGACAGATCACAAGTAGACAGAGAGAGAGAGGAGGAAGCAGGCTCTCTGCTGAGCAAAGAGCCCAAAGTTCCAAAAAGCCCAAAGAGCCCAAAGCTCGATCCCAGGACCCTGAGATCATAACCTGAGCTGAAGGCAGAGGCTTAACTCACTGAGCCACCCAGGCACCCCTGGAGTCTTCATTTCTAACTTGGAATATGAGCTGGCCTTGTTTTCACTTAAAAAAAAAAAAAAGTGGCAAAAATGATGGTTTTAAAGCCATGTACTCCAGCTTTTAAGAGGCCCAGAGCTTGCCTTACTGTTTTCTGACCATACTAAGACCACTAAGAATGACCATACTAAGACCACTGTGTTGTAAGGAAGCTCAGAACTGTCATGTGGAGAGAGATGCCCTGTAGAACCCTGAGGTGCTAGACGTGTGTAAAGCTATCTCAGATCCGTGACGCAGCCTGGCCGCCTGCTTTATGCAGCAAGTGAGTGACTCAGCTGGAGGCTCTTCTGGAGAAGAGGCACCTAAAAGAGCCCAGTCAGCTCACAGAATTGTCAGAAATAACAAATTGATATTGTTTCAAGCCATTAACTTTTGGAGTGACTTGTCATGCAACAATAGATAATTGAAACACCTATTGAATATATACAGTTTAAAAGATCGTCATTTAGAGGGATTTGTTATTTAAACAAAATGAAACGAAAAGCTTACTAGGTTGTTCAGTAAGATAGTTGATTTAGTCCATGTTGTTATCAGTAGATGTATTATGGGTTGGCAGGTTGTTTTAAAGCTATATAAAGAGAGGTAACCCTTGGAGCCCTTCGGGATCTCAACTCCCATAAAGAGAGGGCTTTGGAGTTCAGTTAAATTCCTCATGCCTTCCCCTAAAATTGCTTCCCTATCATGGGGGTAAATGAAATTAAAAGGGTCTACTAAAACCTGTAAGTCTACAAAGTGTGGCCAGGGGGAAGTCGGGCTTGGGATTGGAGAGATAAAGAAACCGAGCATTCTCCTTTTTTTTTTTTCTTTTTTCTCCCAATTTATTTATTTTCAGAAAAACAGTATTCATCATTTTTTCACCACACCCAGTGCTCCATGCAAGCCGTGCCCTCTATAATACCCACCACCTGGTACCCCAACCTCCCACCCCCCCGACACTTCAAACCCCTCAGAATGTTTTTCAGAGTCCATAGTCTCTCATGGTTCACCTCCCCTTCCAATTTACCCAAGAAACTGAGCATTCTCCTTTTATGTAGCCTGCAGATGTGGAGGAAGTTGTCAAGAAGGGTGTGCAGACCCTAGTGACTGGCGGAGGGATGAGTGAGGCTTTGAAGGTGCCTCAATTAACTGCAAAGTGCCTGGCAAAACAAGGCATTGATGTGTGGGTCCTGAAGACAGAGCAGGTGTTAAAGGACTATAAGGCCTTCGCTGACAAAGGCATCAGTATGGGAGGGGTCTTCCATTCCACCTGCTGTTAGAGACTTAGGAGACTAAATCACTAAGTAATGATTTAAAAAATAAATAAATAAAGCTATATAAAGAATGATTTTTTTAGTTTTTATATAGTTGACTTAAATGTTTCAAAATATTCCTGCTGTTAAATGAAACCTGGAAAAATATGCTTTTTTTTTTTAAGAAACAGAGTAAAAGAATGGCTTTTGTGTATTTAACTCATGATTATAAATATATCACTCATTTATTCTAAATCCTTTTATATCTCTTTAGCTTGAATTCTAGGCAGATCCTCTCACATTTCCTTATATGGATTCCCTTTATTTTAGCAATGTTGATTACTTCTATTTTCTTTCTTCTTTCATTTTTCTTTATTTTTAAGAAAATTATTTATTTTAGAGAGAGAGAGAGAGAGAAAGAGAGGGAGAGTGTGTGAGAGATAGTGTGAGGGGTTTGCAGAGAAGGAGGGAGAGGGACAAGAAGACTTCGTGCTGAACATAGAACCCAGTGCAGGGCTGGATCTCACCACTCTGAAATCATGACCTGATTCAAAATCAAGAGTCTGATATTTAACCCACTAAGCCACCCAGGCACCCCATACTTTCATTTTTCTATGCTTTCTTGTAGACTCCCTTATAAATCCTTGCACCTTTCCTGTAACTCACTTCTCTTCCATTCTTGACTTTCTTAAATATTTCTACTTATTCTTAAATACAGTACTTAGTTTCATCTCTATCTGTGAGGCTTTCTGTGATATTACCTATCAAGAAACTAACTAATCTGTTACTGTACTTGTATCATTATCTACTACCATGTAACAACATTATCACAAACATAGTGTTTTGAAACAACACATACTTATGTCTCACCATTTCTGTAAATCTGGAGTTTGGGTACAGCTAAGCTGAATTCTTTGCTTCAGGACCACATAAAGCTGAAATTAAAATATTTAACATGGCTACAATCTCATCTGTTGCTAGTCTGGGGAAAGATCTGCTTCCAAGCTCATATGACTTAGTATTCAGTTCCTCTCAGGCTGTTGGGCTGAAACTTGGTTTCTTAATTATTGTTTCCAGAAGTTACCCTCATTTGTTTATTATGTGGCCCCTTCTCTAGGTGAGCTCACGACATGTCACCTTCCTTCCTCAAAGACAGCAAGGAAAAGAATCTCAACTAAACAGATAATTACAGTCTTAGGTAGCATTACCGATGAACTGATATCTGTCACCATTAGAGACTAAATATTTGTATCCCTCTCACCACTAATTCATATGTTGAAGCCATAATCCCCAGTGTGAAGGTATCGGGGATGGGGCCACTAATAAGTAATTAAAGTTAAACAAAATCATAAGGGCAGAGTCCTGATTCCATAGGATTAACTACCTTCTAAGAAGAGAAAATAAGAAGAGCTTGCTCCCATCTTTCCTCTGTGAACATGCACTAAAGAAAGGCCATGTGAGTGTGTAGCAAGATGAAGGCCATCTATGAGCCAGGAAGAGAATCCTCACCAAAAATCAAATGGGTTAGAACTTAATCATGGATTTGTTAACCTCTAAAAATGTAAGAAATAAATTTCTGTTATTTAAGCCATCCAGTCTTTGACATTTTGTTATAGTAGCCCACACAGACTACCTTTACAATATAAATTCAGTTAGAACCAAGTCTGAAATTCTACCCATACGCAAAGAGAGGGAATTTACACAGGTATGAATACCAGGAGGTAGAGACTATGAGGGCTACATTAAACTCTGTACAGCAGTCTTCTTTTTTACTTTGTAATACTATATTATGCATGCATCCTGCTTTAGGACCAATGGTAATTATTAGAATTATTCATATATATTCCCATGTGCTTCTTAAAACATGATAAGTTTGTGCTTTTTGGCCCAGTTTAAAGCTAATCGTGGTCATGTGACTTTCTCTGACAAGTGAAATGTGAGTGGAAGGTATTGTGTCATTTCTGAATGGAAGATTTAAAAGCCAGCAAGTGATTCACCTTGCTTCTTTCTCTTTGCCTTGGTGATCATGAAACCATAACACAAAATGAATCTGTCAGCTTGGATCCTTGAGCCACTACAATGAGCAAGCAGAGTTCCACCTCTGAATTCTATTAAACATGTGGTATGAACAAAGAGATAATTTTTATTGCATTAAAATAATAAAGTGTTAGAGATTTTTGTTAATCCAGAATAAATCAGGTTATTCTGATACAGAATTTTTACATGCTTTCTATTCATATGTCTATGTAAGATTTTAAGCTCAGTAGGGATGGAACCACTTTTGCTTTATTTACTCCTTTATACTCACTTTTAATTTTTTTTTTAATTTTTAAAAAAGATTTTATTTATTTATTTGACAGGAAGAGAGATCACAAGTAGGCAGAGAGGCAAGCAGAGAGAGAGGGGGAAGGAGGCTCCCTGCTGAGCAGAGAGCCTGATTAGAGCTCGATCCCAGGTCCCTGAGACCATGACCTGAGAAGAAGGCAGAGGCTTAACCCACTGAACCACCCAAGCGCCTCTATACTCAATTTTTAGTAAGTATTTGACATATGCTTGGAACTCCACCAATATGTATTAAATGAATGATTTAGTAAATAAATGCATCTGACTGTATATCACTAATTCCTTTAAATATTTGACTCCCTTTTTCTGGAATATAGTAAAGTAGTCTAATGTTAAATATGGCCACCAACAAGTTATACATACATTTGTTCTGTCTTGTAAATTATTAAAGTCATATCTTAAGAAGCTTGTAATTGCTTGATAAGGCTGGCTGAAAAGTTAAGCAGGTGAAGATAAGCTATTCTTTTCACTTATTAGCCTATCATGACCTTGGTCAATTTGTTTAACTTCTGTAGGGTTCATTTCTCTCATCTATTAAACAGAAAAAAGTAATACTAAATATACCATTTGGTTTATATAAGAATTAAATGAGATAATACTTTGCACATACTTAATGAACTACCAAGCCCCAAGCAAATGTAAAATAACATAAACCAACTTTTAAAACTTTCTGCAGAAAACAACTGCCTCCTGAGTTTGTTTTTATTACCATTGTTCTAACAGCTATGAATTTTCTGTCATCTTTTCTTGTTGCTGAATGGAAGACACAAATAGTAGACACTTAAAAGTGTTTGTCCCCAAACTTTGAAGATCTGGAGGTAAAATTTTAAGAAAATGTATACTGAAAACAAAATATGACAGGATAATTATATGCACTCTAATACTACCTTCAAAAATATGTCAGGAAAAAAATAAGCTTAGGAGAATAGGCCTATAAGTTCAAAGAGGTGGTTATTTGAATGTTATATTTTGAAGAAATTGTATAGAAATAGCTCATTTGTGAGAAAATGTAATCCCTCTTATATTACAAAGGTTACAGAGTCTTTACACAGCGTTGTAACAAAAAGTGTTTTTTTTTTTTTTTTTTTCTTGGAGCTCCAAAGGACTGTTTTTATCTTCCTGATTACTCTAAAACTCATAAAAAATGTTAACATATCCATTTCTAACTCTCCTATATTTTGAAGTTCCAAACGAAAACCAATTCTATCTTTGTTTCAGGGACTAGATAAATTATCCATGCCTTACAAAAGAATTTTGAAATAGATTACTGAATCAGTTGCTGATGTGAGAAAATTGTATATAGAAAGTTTTATTTTGATATATTTTCATTATATCTAAGTAATAAAAACTGCTTAAGGATAGAACCTAACATTTCATACTGTCAGGAATTTTGAGAGGCTATTGTGACAAGTTCTCAATAGCTTTCTCTAAAATGTGTTAAGGAAATTCAACTTAGGAAAATGTTAATGAGCCATATTCTAAATTCTATGTTTTATCCATACATTTATATTTGATTCACAAGTGTGAGCTTAGTAGCTACGTGGCTTTTTTAAAAAACATAGTTACATAATATATTGTTTCTCATATATCAGTTAAAGATGAAAATATAGTATCTTCACCATATTGGAATAATTCTCAGATTCCTTGTTTATCCTTTAGGGTACTATAAAATAACTATAATACATGCACACAGAGAAGGTAAGGAATATATAAAGGAAAGTGCAGTAAATCACTTCTGTGGTAACCAACACCAGGCTGAGCGTACATAATTTTATGTAACAAGTTTAAAGGTATCAAACTTCCCCAAAGTTCCAGTCAGCCGATTCCCTGTGCTTTTGTGCTTTCATAGTAGCAGAAATTATACTGGTTTTAAGATAGATGTCTCAACAAAACATAAGTGAAAGACCTCAAAACAGCATGTTGAGAACCAAACACACTAATTTCTGCTTTGTCACTATCTGTGATTTGGGGGAAAAACATTTCTGGACTTTTCTTTTAATTACAAATCAGAGAGGTTATTCATGCTTCTAATGATCCATTTCTTTCCATTAATGATCCACTGCTTTCAAATTCTCTCAAATATTTTGTTAATTACAAACCACAGAAAATTTTGTGGTTGTATATGCAAAGGGAGAAGTTGTCAGATAACTACATCTGGTTTGATCACTGTTCATTATGATGGAAGGCAGTCCATGACACAGGTGTGAAGGAGGAGATTATAAAGGTAGAGATCATGGAAACAGAGGAAGAAGTCACTGCTATACCAGACTCTGGGGAAAAGAATCGTCTTTGGAAACACAAAACTGGCCTCAAACAGCACCATGAGTTTCCATAGTTAACTATTTCACCTCTTTCAACTTTATTTCCCCAATCTTAAAAGTCAATAAGATGGTCTTTCACAGTGTCATGTTGATGGTTTCATGGTATAAAAAATGTATGCATGTTCTTATGTATATTATATATGGGCAGAAGATGTTGCCTGTAAGCACACATTATTTTTATTTTGCTCTGTAGACATTAAACATTTTAATTAGGTTATTATTTGATAAAACACGGCAAATGAATGAAGGGAGCCATTTATTTATGTCATGATTCCAGTACTTTTTATTTTGAACACCTAAACTATTTTCAAGTGTTGTGGGTACCATAGAAGCTACAAAAATAGGAAAGTTGTACTTTATTTGAGAGTCAAAAGTAATTAGGCCTTGAATTAGATTGTTAAATAATAAATTATCTCTAGATTAACTATAAAGAAGCTTAGCCACCTTAAAGAATGGGATAATTGTAGTTGCAAGTGACTTGAGATACATAGAGTCACTGAGCAGTAATAATGATAATTGAAATAATTGTTATTTTATATACTGCTTTATTAACTACAATTCGACATCTAAAGGAGACAGTTGAAGGATGAAAGATGGAAGTGGATAGTAGCACTGAGGTTATGTCAAAATTTAGCCTTCATACCCTCCATTATTCCATTCTCTCAGACACTGATCACTCTTCAGGGCTGACATTTCTATGCAATTCATACACTACTCTATTCTTAAGATTTATTTATTAAAGGCCTTGCATGAAACCACATAAATTTGGTCTCTTTAGAAGCCAGTCATATTGAGGAGGACAGTTAAAGGGATAAATGTCATGTAGTAAGTTTTAGAAGGCATTGTCCCTGAGAATAAATAATTTTTAAATTTATGGTTATAACTATGCTTTCCACTCAAGGTTAGGTTTTCTCTCCCTCTCACCTCTGTAAGTTCAGTTATCATTTACAAATATTTGCTCATATGCTGTACTGTCCATGAGCATGGTTTGGAGTGATCTTTAGCTTCAGCCATTCTCCTATCCCCAAAAGCATTTGCTTTCCTATTTCCTCAACTGAAGATTGTGGAAACTGTAAGCTCTCCTTAGTTTTAAAAACTAAATAGTTAAGGGAGAAGTGAGGCTCAAGAAAATCTTCATTGCTGTTTTTGATGGGGACAACGTATGGCAGGTGATGTATACTGCAGTCACCGTTTTTATGCATTTTATCTACTTTTCCACCAAATCCAAACTGGCCTGTACCAGGTTTCTAGAAGGGAGGCATAACCAAAAATCAAAGTAAAACAAAAGAGTCTTGTAGGAATAAGGACAAGCATATTTAGGGCTCTGTATGCTTTATGAAACTCTGAGTAAAGCTTGTATAAGGATATTATGGACAATGGAAAAAATGAATATGGGGCCAGAGAAATCTTTTGGAATACCTGACCTTCTGTAGGTACAATGATTTTTTTAATTTATTTTGTTATTTTAGAAGTTGAAATTTATTTTCCTTTTCTTAAATAAGCAAAACTGATTATTTATTACCCATAAACAACAATGTCTTATGTGGTTAGACACAGTGGGGCTCTTATTTTTAATTAAATTTATGAATGTTATATGTATTCATTTTTATTGTTATTTTTGGAGGGTATGTAGTTTTTCATGTTTTCTCAGAATTATATTAGTATTTGTCAATTGAACAGACCTAGTGTTCTTTCTAAAGCATAATTCTTATTCCAAGTAATCATCAAATGACAACAGTTTTGTTTTCTTTTTAGAATGAATATTTTTGATGATGGCTGGCTGAAATATAAAAGTTTTTCATGATCTTTAAATAGATAATTATTGCTCTATTTTTATATTTTATTAGATCATTTCATAAATTATAATGAGAATAATTAGAGAGGGTTCTAACTTAAACATACAAAGCTAGAAAATTCAGTCAGACTTGTCAGTGCATTCCAAGTCACATAATGTGTTAATTAAGATCTTTTGGTAATGGTGGATTAACGAAATTTACTTGCATAAGCATTGCACTGTTTCACTGAAAGATAAAGAGAAAAAAGAATAAAAAAGGAAGATCCCTTCACGACATCTGTGTCTTTGGGGTAAATACCCAGGAGTGCAATTACCCCAAAGACACAGATGTCGTGAAAAGAAGGGCCATCTGTACCCCAATGTTTATAGCAGCAATGGCCACAGTCGCCAAACTATGGAAAAAACCAAGATGCCCTTCAACGGATGAATGGATAAGGAAGATGTGGTCCATATACACTATGGAGTATTATGCCTCCATCAGAAAGGATGAATACCCAACTTTTGTAGCAACATGGACGGGACTGGAAGAGATTATGCTGAGTGAAATAAGTCAAGCAGAGAGAGTCAATTATCATATGGTTTCATTTATTTGTGAAGCATAACAAATAGCATGGAGGACAAGGGGCGTTAGAGAGGAGTAGGGAATTTGGGTAAATTGGAAGGGGAGGTGAACCATGAGAGACTATGGACTCTGAAAAACAATCTGAGGGGTTTGAAGTGGCGGGGGGGTGGGAGGTTGGGGTACCAGGTGGTGGGTATTATAGAGGGTACGGCTTGCATGGAGCACTGGGTGTGGTGAAAAAATGATGAATAATGTTTTTCTGAAAATAAATAAATTGAAAAAAAAAAGGAAGATCTCATTCAGGTGGAAATGTACTTTTTTTTTTTTTTTTTAAGAAAGACACAGTGCCATGGAGGAGGTGCAGAGGGAGAAGAAGAGAGAGAATCTTAAGTAGGCTCCACACCTAGCACAGAGCCTGATGTGGGGTTTCATGTCACAGCCCTGAGATCATGACCAGAGCAGAAATCAAGAGTCAGGACTTTATTCTCAAACTTCCTTGTGCTATTTTGTTTTGAAAGTATCTAAAGTTATTGGAGTAAACAATTTAGCCATAGAGACCATGGCTTGTGTATTTTCTCAGGAGCCCAAAGTTCCTTATTCATTACCTAGATATATAATACTTATGCTGTATAATATAAGTGACTGATAGACTCGGAAGATAGAGGACAAAAGACAAGGTTATAGCATATAAATCAGTATGTTCCACATTAGAGACTCTTGGCATTATAATCATATGAGATACTTCATCAAAACGGTATTCTGTGGCCTGCCAATTTTGGAAAATGTTGCATAAAAGATGTCTAATTCAGAGATTATTAATAGATAGACTGGAGGTGTTGAATATTGCTTTTATTAGGAAAACTATACCCTTCATTAATATAACATTTCCTAATCTTGTTTATTCACAGAGCTTTTTTCATGTAATTCCTAATCATAGTAGGAAGGTTCTACAGAATGTCTTTCCAAAAATACTAATAAACTTATGAAGTATTTAATCTTTACTTTTTTCCCCTTTTTTCTTAGAGCCAAATTAAAAAAAAATACTCCCTTTTTCATGCTCAGTACTCTCCCTTTGATTCTGCTATTGAAACTCTCTCTTTTCAGGGGCAGGACATTGATACCATCTTCTCCATTCAACCCTTTATACCTTCAATTTCTCATCTCTATTGGTTCCTTCCACTTAGTCTACAAATATATGTAAATCCTCTCATTCTGAAAAAAAAAAAAAAAGAAAAGAAAAAAAGAAAAACTACTTGGCCTATTTCTTTCTAGCAGTTAATTGACTCTTTTATCTCCCACACAAGATTTTTTAAGGGAGGGTCTAAAATTATCATCACTAATTTCTTGCCTTTTAGTGCATTCTTCACATTTATATGATTTGGATTCTTAAAAATGTTTCACCAGGATGACTAATGATCTTTAATTTTCAGGTTCGAAGGCTTTCTTGAATTTACTTTCCCCTGCTAACTTAGAATTCTCTTTTCTAATTCTTCCTTATCCTTTGACTCATTTTCTTCTCTCTACAAACTTTTTTCATGATTCTTTCCTCTGCTCTCCACTCTTCTTGCTCTAGATTATGCACTATTCTCTTTCATTCACGTATACTATGTTTCCCTTTGTCAATCAGTTGCTTTTTTCTAGCTCTGACTTAGTTCTCTCAGTGATAGGTAGATCTGCATGCCTTTCTATGGCAAACTGTCCACACCAAACTACATCTCTTTTCTTACCAAAACTATTACCCCTTTTTACCATCTAAGTAATAGCATTGTTAATTTATCAGTCTGTAACTAGGAACCTTTTTGAATTGGTTTTCTTATTTTCTACGAACAGATTCTGTCAATTTCTTAAAGTCCACAAAGTGACTTTAATCACTCTCCTTTCTCCATAGCAGTGGCGCAGTTAGTCAGTCAATAAGTACTTACTAGGTCTCTGTGTGTACTTGCCACTGTGGCAGTTTAGATGGTTACCGTCTTTTGCCTGGACTACTAAATGACTTCCCATTTAAGAGGCTTACTAAGTGTCAACTTCCTGCATCTTTACATTTTAATTCATTCTATAAAATATTTCCAAAATTATTTCTCTATTTTTTTCTAAGACATAAGCTATATATACATATAATATATATATATATAATATAGTATGATTCAAATTATCAAAATGAGAAAGTCAAAATCCTAAGTAATCAAATATCCTTTTATAATTACCTTTCTAAAATTTTGCCACATTCCTTCATGTTCCCATGTTTTAATCACATAGCAAATTTCCCATATACATTTCATGTTTCTCTCTCTCTCTCTCTTTTTTCCTATGCTATCTCTTCTTTCTGGAAAAATCTTCTTTTCTTCTTCCAGATGACTCAATACTACTCATCAATTAAATATGTGCTTATATTTTTACCACTTCTAAGAAGCCTTCTCTAAACTTCCTTTTTATCAGGAATAATAAATTACTTCTTTCTTAATAACTTACAGTTCTTAGGTCATACTATTTTTGGTCAGTATATATGTAATAGAGCTACTCAAATATCTTATTGATTAGGTTATCTTCAGAGGAAACAACTATAGGTTACTGTTTTGTAAAACCAACAATTATTTCTGGACTTGACACTTGTAGATCAATAAAGGTTTATCAGAATTTTAAAATTAAAATTAATATTTTAAATATTCTGTTTGGAAATCCAAAAGACATCATCTGTTCTATGGACTATATGAGAAAATAGCTAACATCTGCTCTTTTTTTTGTTTTTGCACTTTTACGTAAAGTGCTCTTTATTTCAGTTTACTTTTGAGTTTATAAAAATTAACTCAAAATGGGTTACAGATGCAAAACTATAAAATTCCTAGAAGACAACATGAGAGAAAATCTAGATCACCTTGGACATTGAGAGGACTTTTAAGATACAACATCAAAAGCATGATCTATATAAGAAATGATAATCTAGACTTCATTAAGATTAAAACTTCTGCTCTGGGAAGACTGGGAGAAAATATTTGCAAAAGACACATCTGATAAAGCACTGTTACCCAAAATATATAACGACCTCTTAAAACTCAATAATAAGAGAACAAATAACTCAATTAGAAAACTGGCCAAACACCTTAACAGACACCTCACCAAAGATGATATACAGATCATGTAAGAGCACGTGAAAAGATGCTCCATGACATATATCATCAGAAAAATGTAAATTAAAACAACAAAGAGATACCACTAAACACCTATTAGAATGACTGAAATCTGGAGTACTGACACAACCAAATACCGGTGACAATATGGAGCAACAGAAACGTTTATTCATTGCTGGTGGGAATGTAGAACAGTATGGCCACTTTGGAAGACAATTTGTTGGTTTCTTACAATTAAATCTTACATATACATTCAATGGTATTTAATCAAAAGAGTTGAAAACTTTTTCCTATTCAAAAATGCACACAGATGTTTATAGCAGTTTTATTCATTGCCAAAACTTGGAGGCAGCCAAGATTTCCTTCAGCAGGTAAATAGATAAATAAACTGTGGGACATCCAGACAATGGATTCAACGCTAATGGAGAAACGAGCTGTCAAGCCATGAGAAGACATGGAGGATCCTAAAATACGTATTACTAAGTAAAAGACATACTTTATAATTGCACTTCAGATTTTGAAGAGCCTTTAAAAGTCCATAAAACAAACAAATACAAGTAAAAATATTTTACCAAGTTTTCAGAGAGACAGTATAAAGTCATACATTTTATTCCTTATCTAGAGCAAGTAGTACATATAGAGTACCTGAGTTGGGGAGGCACATCTAATTCTAAATGGTTCTATATTCAAACACAATCATTTTAAAAGTCAGTATTGTAAGTGTCTTAGGTTGGGACCCCCAAAGACAGACCCTAGGACAAATATTCTTGTGCAAATGATTTATTAAGGAAGTGATCCCAGCCAAATTAAATAGGAGTGGAGCAAGCAGGACAGAGATAGAGAAGAAGCCAAGGAAGAAGACATGGGTGCAATTTCAGGATATACTTTATAGAGCACGGCTTAAGCCTGATCCATCAGAAAAACTTTAACATGTAAATTAGGCCTTGGATGTTCTCCCAACCAAAGGCCAGTAAACTGGGTTTTCATATTACCACCATCTTTGGCTCTTAGCTCAGGGCTGCTATGATGGTGTTTGTGGAGTCATGACTTGTATTTTCCAGGGGTGATGGACTACATCTTTGGGTTCTGAGGACCCAGATCAGGTCTCTAAAGAGTCATACTGTAAGCCATAGGAAACAAAAGCAAAGTTACACAAAAGCTTAAGGAATTGAATACAGAAGTGATATAATAGATCTGAAAGGGTCTGTGTGGAGCTATAAGTGTCTATTAGAGAACAATGCCATTTGCATTTAGAGGTGGGAATTTAAGACACTGAGAGAACAGTGATTTCCTCACAACAATGGCCTCATAAGTAATAGGGTGGATATTAAAGCATGAGTCTTCTGAGTCTTCCATTTTTTTTAAGCTACCTAAAATTATAACTTTTAGGTATTTGACTATGTCAAATAAGAAAGGGCTGTGCATATTAATTTAGCACACTATTAAGACCAAAAGCTCTGTACAACAAATTCAAAGAGGTGTATCACTATGTCAGCCATTAAAAACAAAAAAAAAATTCTGACATAAGTCTTGAATTCTCTGAGCTGAGAACTTAATTTCAGAAACTCCTTATTATCTCCCTGGGTTTGTAGAATATCTCTGTCCTCAAACATTTTTCCCTCCCAGAATATCTGGTTTTCATATTGTGTCCTGATTCTCATAATTTCAGGCTTTCTAATCACCAATTCCCAACATAGAGAAGATATCAGGTTAATGATGTTTTCAATATATTGCAAATGGAAAATTGAGGCGACATACTTCTATTTTTTTTTTTTTTAAGATTTCATTTATTTATCTGATAGACAGAGATCACACGTAGGCAGAGAGGCAGGCAGAGAGAGAGGAGGAAGCAGGCTCCCTGCTGAGCAGAAAGCCTGATGCGGGGCTCGATCCCAGGACCCTGGGATCATGACCGGAGCTGAAGGCCCAGGCTTTAACCTGCTGAACCACCCAGGCGCCCCAAGGCGACATACTTCTATTACTAGGTGAGACTTATGTACTTTTTTTTAATCTAGTGGGTAAATATTTACTTTATTCCCAAGATAAACTGAGTCTTTAACATATTTGGCATTGTACACATTTATTTGAACAGCATCTCCTACTCTCTCAAACATAAGACCTTGAAAAATTTTAAAATGGCTCCATTTGATATAGAACATTTTCTGATTATATTGTCTGGTTTCTCATTCCCTGCCCCTAGAAAACTATAATTTTAATATTTGCTATTTGCTTCAGGTATGATTAAATTTATGGTTTCGTATACTTCTGACATAGTTAGACTATGCTGTTTTGTCTCTTTCTTTCACAAACCTTCCCGAGTTCTGCTATCACTCATTCATTTTGGTTCCATTATTATCTGGAGAACAAAGCAGGAGTGATTTACAGGGTGACTGAAGGCCCAGGCTTGTGGCCTTCTTCACAGTTTTCCTGTGCCTGCTATGTGTGTGTATATATAGATCACGCCGACACTTTTTACAAGGCTAGGCATTTGTTTATTAACACCCTGTTTAGAATCTGTCTGTGATAGTTCTGCAGCAAGACTGAATTAATTAGATATTTTTTTAAACGATTAACATAAAAAATGATATTGGAAATTTGCTACTGCTTTTTAAAGTCCTTAAAATTGTTCTCTATTTGTCTGGGCAGGTGGAACAAAGATGAGCAAGTTAATTGTCATGCAGCTAAATTTAGTTCATGCTGCTTTTGTAAACCTAATAATGCATCATACTTTTGTGTTTTACTTGCATTTGAAAAATAAAGCCTCTGATTTCTAATAGTTATGAAATATTTTTGCTGCTTCCAAAGTGGGATTTCAGTTATAACCATTAATTACTTAAGAGATCAATTAAAAAGAAGTTATTTGAAAACATCTTTAGGCACATAATCTTCACACTTGACAAACACAAGAAATATGAAATAGTAATTTTGGTCTAATTTAAAATAATCTGAATGAAAATAATTGTTCCTTCCACAAATACCTTAAATTACTTATTTATTTAGGATCAGAAGCATTGATATGAGATAAATGTAAAAATTTAAGCATTACATTCCCACTGGATGTCCAAACATAGATTTAACAATTGCTCCAAATACCTATCAAATTAATAAATTCCTTTAATTCAAAAGTATAAATTAAAATTATTAGTCATCATTTGAATTTTAAATTAAAATTATTAGTCATCATTTGAATTTTATCCATTTACAGTTTTAAGAGCACTGACTATCTTACTGTATTCTAGGCCAGTCTATTTCATTTCTCCAAGTAAAGTATCAGTGATAGGCATAAGGTAAACAGAAATAGTTGGAGTCCTTTGTTGGGATATCTTTTGTTCTTTGTATACTAAATATTGAACTAAGAAAAAAGAAATAGGTAACTAGTAAATGTAATTGTATACTTAGACCTTGCAGCATTTTGCTTTCTCCTGGTCTATTTGATTCAATGTCTTCTAATGATTTGTCAAAAAAATAAAATCTGATTTCTAAAGACAACTCTATCTAGTATAGCAGCAGTTTGCAAATTTTATGAATAAGGATCACTTTGGAAGCTTGTTAAAAACAAAGTTTGCCAGGTCATACACACAGCCCCATCCTCCAATTCTTACTTAGTACTTAGGAACATTCCCAGAGATCTGCATTACTAACAATCACTCTAAGTCTTTCTATTGTAGGTGACACAGAAATCAAATTTACAGAATGCTAGCATAGAGGTTGATAAAAAATAAGATTTCTAAGTACTGTCATGTGAAAATTGAGTTTTTGGCTTTTAGATCCTATATAGAAGAAGCAGCTACAGGGGGAATAGGTGATAAGTAGAGGTGGTCTGTCAATCTTTACCCTTTGCCACAGGTATTTAGGGAGTTTTTGACCTTTCAAACCATTACTATGATCTTACGTCAAGTTTCTGATTCTCTGTGATGTAAGCAAGTATCCATTCCTACTTCTAAATGCTGTCTTATTTATATCCATTACCTTTCTTACTCTTTTGCTTATGAATGCTGAATTGGCCATTTAGTAGGTGCGGTTGGTGGAATAATGTCGCTCTAAATATGTCCACGACTAATCACCTGCATCTGTGAATAAATTATGTTTCACAGCAAAATAGAATGTGTAGATGTAATTAAGGTTTAAGACCTTGAGATGGTGGGAGGTTGGGGTACCAGGTGGTGGGTATTATAGAGGGCACGGCTTGCATGGAGCACTGGGTGTGGTGAAAAAATAATGAATACTGTTTTTCTGAAAATAAATAAATTGGAAAAAAAAAAAAAAAGACCTTGAGATGGTAAGATGATCAACAATTGTCCAAAGAAGTCTCAATCAATCACAGGATTCCTTAGAAACAAAGAACCTTTCCCAGCTGGGTTAGTGTAAAGAGACTGAAGAAGGAGAAATCCTTCTTAGAAATTCAACCTAGGTTAGAAAGTCAACCTGCCCTTGCTGACTTTGAAGGTAGAAGAAAGGCGTCACAAGCTGTGGAGTGTGAGTGACTGCAGAAGTTGGAATGACCCTTAGACTTAGAGTACAGATTACTGAATTCTGTCAACTCAAATGAGCAGGGAACATATTATCCCCAAGAGCCTCCAGAAAAGAACACAGCCCTGCAAAAACTTGGATTTTAGTAAAGTTAAGACCCTTCTGACCTACAAAATAATAAGACAATAAATTTGTGCTGCTTTAATCCACCCAGTTTGTGATAATTTGTTACCGTAGCAATAGAAAGCTAATATAGCGGGAAAATAAATTTATTTCTCCTTAAAAGTATGTTCACTGTAGTTTTGTTCTCTGAAATTTAAAAACTAATGAACTTTTGAAATTTTATTTAGCTAGTTTCTTTTAGGTTCTAATAAGCTTTCCACCTGTTTATTCCAAAGATATTAAAGAACACTATGGGAACTATCTGCCAACTATCAAATACAACTTATTCAACAAGATGCAGGGTACTAAATTAGGAGCTAACAATGATTTCCTGTAAAGGATTTTTAACAATTTATTGACTAAGTTAGTTGATAATTGTTTTTGCTACCAAGTTCACAATTCTGCCTGCCATCTGAATGAGTCATGATGACTGGATTTCACAGCTCCCATTGTCTCCCTTCTTGGCTTACAAACCGAGCTTCAGTATGTTGGATGTTGACATCACAGTTCAGATCCTGACTAGTGTTCCTGTTCTCAAATTCTCTTTGCACATATTATTTCTTCACATATTCCTCTAGCTTTTACGGGAAGCCTTCTTATTTTTTGCTGTAATTTTTCCCAGTAGAAAGCTCAGATGGTTAATAGTCTTGCTTGCACTTCTGCTAAATTTGAGACCATAAATCTCTGTTGCAACTTTTATTTCATGTTTTAGAGCTCAGCATCATTAAGAAGTTATTTTTCTTAGGAATAACTAAGTCTTCATTTGTAAGATGTTGTTACTATCAATGATCTCAGAGGGCAAATATAGTACAGATGGTTGGGAGGCATTGCTTGTCCTCACTTTTCAAAAATACGAAAGGCTATTTTTCACGTTTTATGATTATTTTCAAATACACGCAATTTGATCTTCCTATCTTCAGTTAAAAAAAAAACAACTAAAAAAACAAAACAACTCAGTGGCTTACAATAACTTGTCAGGTTATTTCATGTGTGTTCTATTTCATGTGTGTTCTTTTCAAGTGTGTTCCTCTATTTCATGTGTGTTCTTTACATACAGCTCATGTAGAAGAATCTATCTTTATTAGGATAAGATCTTCACATGATGAAACTATGAAGAGACTGGTAACTTCTTTTTAAACACATTTTTATTTGTGTATAGTTGACAATGTTATGTTAGTTTCCGGTATACAACATAGCGATTCAACATCTGTATACATTACGTTATGCTATGCTCACCACAAGTATAGCTACAACCTGTGACCATATAACACGACTACAATATCATTGACTATATTCCTTGTGCTGTGCCTTTTTTTTTCTCCTGACTTATTCATTCCATAACTGGAAGCCTGTATCTCTCACTCCCCTTCACACATTTTGCTCATCCCCTCACTTTTCTTCTCTCTGGCGACCATCAGTTTGCTCTCTGTATTTATAGGTTCGATTATGTTTTTTGTCTGTTTAATCATTTGTTTTTTAGATTCCACATATAAGTGAAATCATATGGTATTTGTCTCTCTGAAAATACTGGAAACTTCTGAAATATAATTTCATTTCAACTACATTTTATTGGCCAAATTAAGTCATGTGCCAAATTAAAACATCCAGGGGGTAGGAAAAATTCTTCTTACAGAAGGTACTGGATATCATATGGCAAGGGGTTGAGATGATATAGAGAAGGGACTAAATAATTGATACAGTAATACAAATCTAGAATGCTATATAATACATTTATTATATTTCTACACAATGCCTAATTTTGCCTTTTGTTTATGAGCAAAGAGTTAAATATTTTTCACTTTCTGGAATGAGTAAGCCCTATGGTAACCTAGTTTATTATTCTCTCAGATAAGACAGAAGCAAATGCTTCTCATCACATTTTCTCAAATTCTTTGAAATCTATAAGGTAACAGTTATAAATATGAAGTAAGGTATTATGTTATTTAATTCATTCTTAGCTGTCACTGAAATTATTAAGATTTATTGTGTGTCCCTGTGTAGATTTCCATGCATTTGTTGTTGGCAAAATTCAAATTTCCTGTTTCTTTCTTTCCTGTAGGAGTGGGGAAGAGATAGAAAAGTATTCCTATCATTATTTTATAGAGGAAGAAACATGAAAAGCAGAGAAGTATGCAGGAGATTAAGATACACATGGACACTTGGGAAAGCAGAAAACTATCTTATTTTTGATTAAATAGATATGAGAAGCTTGGGGTGAAAACATGTCATTGAAATTCAAAAGTCAAAGAAACCCCAAAATAAGGTATATGCTGAAGTCTAGTTTGTATTCTGACACCTTTGCTTTATAACACATACTAAAAAACGGGTAATTTTTTCTAATAAAGACCTTTTTCCACCTTCATTTTCCCTTATATTAACTATAAGCTTGAATGCTTATATTCTGAAAATATCCTTCATGTGAAGCCCAAAAGAACTCTCCTATTTACCATCCCACAAAAATATACAAATTGGTGGTGTACTGCAGTCAAGAAATATTTATCACCTTTTAAATTTCATTAGTGTATATTCTATGAATTCATAAACCACATTAATAACATCAATTTGCATATAATAAAAATTATAAAGTAGATCTTTAAAAATAAATTATTTAAAGTGTCCTAACATATTTCATTCTTTTGCTTATTTTTTTGCTTAATTTCTAATCTTCTATTATTATCTATGGGAGAATTAGTACTCTATTAATCAGCTATGTTAGTGCCCTACTACAAAGCTTGAAAAAAAAGTTAAAGCAAGAAACCAATGCATTTTCTAAGTCTGATGAGAAAGTTCTTTTGTAATATTACATTAACTTTTTCTAATTACTTTCTTGTTTTAAAAATAATTAAGAAAATGAAAATTAAAGACAGAAGTTAGTATGTCGTGTTTAAAGTCAGATCTCACTGTAATAAATGTTGTAAAGGCAATGTTTATTTTTTGTATTTTTATTTTTAGGATAATTCACTCAGTTTTGAATTGCATTCAAGTGGCAATATATTTGAAGGCCCCGAAAGAAAAAAGGAAAAAGAAAGAAAGAAAGAAAGAAAGAAAGAAAGAAAGAGGCAGGAATGGGGGAGGGAGGAAGGAAGGAAGGAAGAGGGAAAAAAGAAAGAGAGAAAGATTTTTTCCCCCCTCAGGAAATTCTTGTTGAGGGAAGTGGGAGAGGAAGGGAAAAGGAAGAGGAAAAAGAAGGATGGGAAGAAGGAAGAAGGGAGGAGATCTGGGGTAGGATGGAGAAAGGTGGCATGTAGAAAGGTCCTAAAGCCCCTTGGCCAGGCCAGCCTCCTGTACCGGCAATCAGCCTTCCAGTCCGCAGGCTGGATACTGCTCAAGTGGGCGGTGGTAAGGCTAGGTAGTGAGAAGCTTTTGGGCTGCCCTCAACTGGGAAGCCAGGCAGAGGTCTCAGAGAAAGAGTGGTCTACGGGCAGAGATGGAAACACGGGGGTAGGGGTATCCCATCAGGGGGACGGCAGCATGACAGAGTCAGTCAGAGGTCATGCCAGATCCAGCTTGTCCACTCTCAGGTTCTACAGCCACAGGTCCTGGCAGCTCAAGACGTGGGCTGGCCCTCCGAGCGACACAGGGGCAGGACAGCGGGCTTCCTGTGGGCGCAGGTGCCCAAAGATCCAGCCACTGCCTCCTTGTGGGACACATCGAGGGACCAGTCCTTGGTCCTCAGGACCATCTCTTCCTAGGGTGTGTGCCTGAGGAGGGCACTCTGGTGCCATCTGTGATCTTCCGAAAAGCCTTCAGCCACACCCGCAGCTGCACCACGTTTTGCAGACCCGCAGGAACCTGCACTTCAGCATGACCGTGGCGGTGCCTTGAGGCCAGTGGTGGACCTGGGTGGACCGTGCCAGCCCATCCCCCACCACGCGGCCGCGCTCCCTGCCGCCAGTGAAAACATCCACATGACTTAAAGTGTCCAGTGGATCCTGGAAGTGCGAAAGCCTGCAGCGAACCCGGGCTCCCGGAAGCCTTTTGTTTGCCTGGGCCGCCTTTCCTGCGTGTAGTCCTCCTGCAAGTGTTTCTTGGAGAAGGTCTTCACCCGCAGGTGTGGAGGGGACCCCGCGGAGAGTGCTGACCCAGCGCACCATCTCTTGGTCCTGGGTAGACGAAGATGTTGTGGGTGCAGTTGTCCTTAAGGTAGGTGACCCGTAGGCCATGGGGGTGGCATATCTTGGCTGGCTTTTTTTTTTTTTTTTTTTTTTTTTTTTTGAGTTTCAGCTGGCTTTTACTGAGATAAAGTAACAACAAGAACAACAAATCAAGATTTTTACCATCTTTTCTGAACTTTATACACTCACTAGAGACTCTGGTCCATAATCATGCACATATAACATAATACATTACAACAAAAACAGAACCGCATGGGAACAAGCAAAAACAAAACCCCTTGGTCATGTTTCATTTGTTTTGTTTTGTTTTGTTTTGGTTTGGTTTTGGTCAAAAAATGTTGAAGAGAACTCTGAAATTTAAAGATTTTTTAAAAAATTTATTTATTTGACAAATGGAAATCCCAAGTAGGCAAAGAGGCAGGCAGAGAGAGAAGAGGAAGCCGACTCCCTGCAGAGCAGAGAGCCTGTCAAGGGGCTCAATCCCAGGACCTGAGTCAAAGGATCATGACCTGAGTCGAAGGCAGAGGCTTTAACCCGCTAAGCCACGAGGTGCTCTGAGAACTCTGAAATTTAAAGCATATATAAGGGTGCTTATTGTTCAGATGTGCTTGTTTATTTTGGATATTTTATTATATCAACTAAAAGACAGTCTCTTCAATAAATGGTGCTGGGAAAACTGGACAGCTATATGTAGAAGAATGAAACTCGACCATTCTCTTACACCGTACACAAAGATCAACTCAAAATGGATAAAAGACCTCAACGTGAGAAAGGAATCCATCAGAATCTTAGAGGAGAACATAGGCAGTAATCTCTTTGATATCAGCCACAGCAACTTCTTTCAAGATACGTCTCCAAAGGCAAAGGAAACAAAAGCGAAAATAAACTTCTGGGACTTCATCAAAATCAAAAGCTTCTGCACAGCAAAGGAAACAGTCAAAAAAACAAAGAGGCAACCCACGGAATGGGAGAAGATATTTGCAAATGACAGTACAGACAAAAGGTTGATATCCAGGATCTATAATGAACTCCTCAAACTCAACCCACACGAAACAGACAAACACATCAAAAAATGGGCAGAAGATATGAACAGACACTTCTCCAATCAAGACATACAAATGGCTATCAGACACATGAAAAAATGCTCATCATCATTAGCCCTCAGGGAGATTCAAATTAAAACCACATTGAGATATCACCTTACACCAGTTAGAATGGCCAAAATTAACAAAACAGGAAACAACATGTGTTGGAGAGGATGTGGAGAAAGGGGAACCCTCTTACACTGTTGGTGGGAATGCAAGTTGGTGCAGCCTCTTTGGAGAACAGTGTGGAGATTCCTCAAGAAATTAAAAATAGAGCTTCCCTATGACCCTGCAATTGCACTCCTGGGTATTTACCCCAAAGATACAGATGTCGTGAAAAGAAGGGCCATCTGTACCCCAATGTTTATAGCAGCAATGGCCACAGTCGCCAAACTATGGAAAGAACCAAGATGCCCTTCAACGGATGAATGGATAAGGAAGATGTGGTCCATATACACTATGGAGTATTATGCCTCCATCAGAAAGGATGAATACCCAACTTTTGTAGCAACATGGACGGGACTGGAAGAGATTATGCTGAGTGAAATCAGTCAAGCAGAGAGAGTCAATTATCATATGGTTTCACTTATTTGTGGAGCATAACCAATAGCATGGAGGACAAGGGGCGTTAGAGAGGAGTAGGGAATTTGGGTAAATTGGAAGGGGAGGTGAACCATGAGAGACTATGGACTCTGAAAAACAATCTGAGGGGTTTGAAGTGGTGGAGGGATGGGAGGTTGGGGTACCAGGTGGTGGGTATTATAGAGGGCACGGCTTGCATGGAGCACTGGGTGTGGTGAAAAAATAATGAATACTGTTTTTCTGAAAATAAATAAATTGAAAAAAAAAATTTAGTGAGTAGTTGACTTTATGTTTACCAGTTACAAATTTTGTATAGCAAGGGAGGGAATAAGATGTCTTGACTTCTTTAGAAATTAAATGAGAGAAGTGGTTTTAGATATTGATTCAACTGGAGTTAACATCAATTGTTAATATTTGAAGCTGGGTGATGAGTGCCTGAGTTCATTATCCTTTTTTTTTTTTTTTTTTTTGGTACATCTGTGTATGTTTGAATTTCTGCATAATTTTTCGTTTGTTTTTTAAGCTGTACAGAGTTTACTTGTTAATTTTACTCTGGACAAAAAATCCAAAATTTTGTAAGTTAAAACAACTACCACTTGGTATTGTTCATGAGTCTAAAGTCAGAGGAGTAGTTTTGCTGATTATTGGGGTAAAACAATTAAAAAATCTTCTGCCAATCCACAAATTCCTCTACACAAAATATAGGAAAGAAAGAAAAGAGTATTATTATCAAATAAGCATTAAAACCAGACTGAGATGTACATCAGGTAATTGGCTAAAAATATTTCGAAGATATAAAGAAATCTCACTCTTCTGGTAGCTGGGTAGATATACCTAATTGCATTTCTGTTCTCAAGATAACTATACTAGTCCTCAAGAAAGAGGACTCAAGGAAGAGCCCCATGTGTCACTCATAGAGTGTTGTAAATTTGCAGGGTAACTGGAGTGGCCATCTGTGTTTGTTAATCGCCTTTATCCAAAGGGAAAAATAAACTATTCTAATCTTGGTGATGATGACAGGAGGTAAATTTTAAAACTTGGAGCCTGGAGCAGAGGTTAAGCTAGTTAGTCTCTTTCCATCCAGTCTCTCATTGGAGACTAGAAGATAGGTATATTTTCCTTAATGATTATATTTCAAAGAGAGGCTTGTAGGTCCTTAAGAAAAGCATGCTTGAGTAGTAAAACTGGCAGTAGGCTTATTTAGTAATTTTTAAAAATTATTTACATCTCAGAGGACAGAGAATTTACAATTAAATGTTTCTAAAGGAAATACTGTAGAAAAAGGGAAGGGGGAGCTCTTTCTCTTTTTGCTTCAGGAAGAATTAATTTCTCTTCTTACATTTCATTTGTAATTTTCTTTGCAAGATTGAAGCCAGGTTCATCTGATCTTGTCTGGGCTGGCTCATGAGTCTGCAGTAACCTGACAGCTATGCTGGGGTCTGACTCCTCTGGGGAGTCTTCACTTGTCTAGTGGCTGGCTTTCCTTGGTCTGGTTACCAGGGATATCATGGGTTCCTCATGCCCAGGCTTGTCCACAAAACAACTGTAGACTTCCAGGAGCAAGTAGAGCATGTACATTTCCTTGAGACTTAGGTGGAGAACCACCACAATATTTCTTCTACATTCTGTTGGTTAAAGCAAGTCACAGGGTCAATCTAGATTTAAGAATTGGGGAAATGTGGGGCACCTGGGTGGCTCAGTGGGTTAAAGCCTCTGCCTTCAGCTCCGGTCATGATCCCAGGGTCCTGGGATCAAGACCCACATCGGGCTCTCTGCTCGGCTGGGAGCCTGCTTCCTCCTCTGTCTATCTCTCTCTGCCTGCCTCTCTGTCTACTTGTGATCTCTGTCAAATAGATAAATAAAATCTTAAAAAAAAAAAGAATTGGGGAAATATATTCTATCTCTTAACGGAAAGAGCTTTGAAGTCACATTCCAAGGGGAGTATGGGTCCTGGAAAGGGAAAAAAAAATGTTGCCATTCTTTTGCAAAGTACCCAACAAATAGAGAACATACAATTTTCAAAGGCATTTCATTGTGGTAGATAGTTATTGTGGTTATTTTGTGTGATTCTCAGAATTCTTAGACTTCCCTACAGTGAGATGGAAACTACTTGCTTAACTGTTTAATGGATCATTTGAGGTAACATATGTCTGTCATAGACTGAGAGAGTCAAGATGAAGATGTGCTTTCTCCATCCCTCTCTCTCCCTCCCATGCCAGCTTTGGAGGGCACATGGTCCATTGAGCATAGTATCATAATTGGAAGAAGACTTCTGAGTTGTCTGAGTAGGTGAGAAATAAATACTTATTATAAAAGCCACTAAGATCTCTGAGTTTTTTTTTATTGTGATATATCTATTAACTAACCTTACTAGTAAGACATACATGAATTTCAAAAGCAGAACAGAAAATGTATGCTTTTTAGATATTTTCTAAGCAAGAGATTTATTAGACATTTCTCTTTTCCCTTTCATAAAGATTTTCCAAGTGATGTTTACAATGGTTTCCCACCCAAATTACATCTTAGTATTTCACTTTGTCAAATATATGACTATGTTGGTTTCTGTACTGTACATCCTAGTGAGTATACAGGATAAAATTCTTATCTCTCTTTGTCTGCATGGTAAACTCTATTTACCAAATTTTACTTCCCTATCTGTAGTTGTTCAGTCTTACAAATATTGGTTCTATGGAATGTGTCATCCTGCTTTGTGTTTTTGTGTCTGTCTCTATGTTAAGCTCTAAGCTCTTTGAGTACAAGAACCATTCTTATTACTCTTTGACCTTATTACTTGTTAATTCCACATTACATAAATCAAGGCTGTTATGCAGGAGGTAACATACCCAATAAATGAATAAATTATTGTTTGTGAAGGTAGTTGTAGAAGTGGTAGACTATACGTCTCATGTTAGTGTTACAACATTATAAATATAATAAAGGAACTCCTCTATATGTGCAGGATGTTTAGGTACGTATTTCAATATGAATATTTATATATGTATATTAGCCTAATCTAATCTACATATATTTAAATATGCATGTATAATTTTAAAATAATTTTACTAAACTCAAATTTAGAAATATGAGTATTGATGATAAAGCTATTAATTATATGAATAAACAGCATTCTATATAATAATCAGAAATTACTAACAACCATTAAGATATGAGGCATTAAGAAACAAAGAGGTGCCAACGAAAGGAACAATAGTTAAATAGATTTTATCACCAGACAGATAATCTTTTAATAATCACCAATATAGTGTTTGGATAAAAGCTGAATTAAATACTAAAACTAAGGCTGGGAGGCTTCCTACTTTCTCTTCCCTCTCTTCTTTGCAAAAAGTAAACAACAAAAAAAAAAAGGCTAGCCTTTTCAGGTATTCTGAACCAGCCTAAATCTGCTGACCAAGTGGGGGATTCAGTGATTTTTAATATATTCACAGAGGTGTGCAACCAACCATTATCAACTTTAGAACATTTCATAATCCAAAAAGAAGCCCAAAAGGCCATATTTATTAGCAGTCATTTTCCATTTCTCTCCACTTTCCTAAAAGCTTTATGCAACCACTAATCTACTTTCTGTCTCTATTTATTTAGCTATTCTGGAAATATCATGTAAATAGAATCATACAGTGTCTGGTATTCATGACTGGCTTTTTCCCTTAGAAAAAAATTTTAAGGTTCATCTACCTTACAGCTTATAATGGCACTTTATTTCTTTTTTTTTCAAATTATATTCTATTCTGGATCTGCCACATTTTACTTGCCATTCATTGGTTGACGTATATTTGAGTTTAAACTTTTCGTTATTAAAATCAGTGTTTGAGAGGGTTTTTTTTTTTTACCTTCAGACCCCAACCCTAGGGTGTTTTTTCCAACCCGACTTCTCCAGCTCTCTGACAACAGCTGGTTGTCTGATAATTCAATTCAATTCTAACACTATCTGGAGTGAGCTTCCAATCCCACAAGTTAAAGTGCTCAGTCACACCAGATTGTCCCCACTTTGGGATGCCATTTGCAAGTCTGGCCCTCCGAACTGACTGACTGTAAATCAGGGGTTCCCATGACTTCCTTGTCTGGTTCAGTAATTTTCTAGAATAACTCACAGAACTCAGAAAGGGACTATACTTATGTTTACCAGTTTATTATAAAAGATACAGATAAACCAGCCAGATGAAAAATTAAATAGGGTGAGGGCCAGAAGGGTCCCAAGTGCAGGAGTTTCTGTCCCTGTGGAGTTGGCTTATGTCACTCTCCCAGAATGTGGATGTGTTTGCCAACTCAAACTTCCCAAATCCTGTTGCTTAAAGCCATTTATGGAGGTTTTATTAGGTAGGCATCAGGTAGAGTAGGTAGATTAATTAAAACTTTGGCCATTGGTGATTAGCTTAATTTCCAGTCCGTTTTCTCTCCTTGGAGTTGGGGACAAGGGCTAAAAGTTCCCAAGCTTCTAATCAAGGGTTGCTGTTTCTGGTGACCAGGCCCCATCCTGAAGCTGTCTGGGGTCCCATCCACAGTCACTTCATTAGGACAAAAGACATCCCTACCATCCTCATTACTCAGGAAGTTACAAGGGTTTTAGGAGTTTTATGTCAGGGACCAGGAACAAAGACCGTGTATCTTTCTTAGACAACAGTGCTGCTTTGAACATTTTTGTGTGTGTGTGTGTGTGTGTGTATATATATAGTGTTAATGTGATTTTTATTTCTTTTGAGGATATACATAGTGGAATTGTTAGTTTATTTGGTAATTCTATTTTTAACAGTTTGAGGAACTGCAAAACTGTTTTGCAAAGAAGCTGCACCATTTTATAATCCCAACAGCAAAGTATGAAGAGTTCCAAGTTCTCTACATTTTTGTCATCACTTATTAGTATCTTTTTGATTGTACTATCCTAGTGGCTATGAGGTGGAATTTCTTTGTTGCGTTCATTTGCATTTCCCTAAAGACCAAGGATACTAAGCACCTCTTATGTTCTTATTGGTTATTTACATTTCTTCTTTGGAGAAATGTCTTTTCACATCTTGGACCATTTTGTGTTGGGTTATTTATCTTTTGATCATTGAGTTGAGTTGATTATATGTTCTGGATACAAGTCCCTTATCAGATATAAAATTTGCAAATATTTTCTCTTATTCTGTAGGTTGTATTTTTTTACTTTCTCAAGGGTATGTTATATAGGATAAAAGTTTTCTTCTGATGAAGTGCAGTTTAACTGTTATTTTCTTCTGTAGTTTGTGTTTTGGTTTTGTATTAAGAATCCATTGCCTAATACAAGGTTATAAAGATTTACTCCTTTATTTCTATTTTAGCTCTCATAGTTATGTCTATGATCCATTTTTGTATTAATTTCAGTGTATGATATTAGGAAGGGACCCAATTTCACTTGTTTTATGCATATATCTTGTTGCTCAGTACCATTTGTTGAAAAAGCTGTTCTTGGCATCCTTATAAAAAAATCAGTTGAATGGAGGTTCCTCAAGAAATGAAAAATAGAACTATCACATGATCCAGTAACCACACTACTGGGTATTTACCCAAAGAATATGAAAACACTAATTTGAAAGGATACATGCACCCCTATGTTTATTGCAGCTTTATTTACATTAGCAAAATCATGAAAGCAGTCCAAGTGTCCATTGGTAGGTGAATAGATAAAGATGCGAATATATATATATATATTCAGGTGTATAATACAGTGAGAATGAAATCTTGGTATTTTCAACAACATGGTTGCATCCAAAGAGTATAATGCTAAGCAAAATAAGCAAGTCAGAGAAAGACAAATGCCATATGATTTCACTCATATGTAGAATTTAAGAAAACAAAGAGAACAAAGGAAAAAAAAAAAGAGGCAAACCAAAAAAGCAGACTCTAACTATAGAGAACGTAACAGATGATTACTAGAAGGGAGGTTTGTGAGGGGATGGGTGACATAGGTGAAGGGGATTCAAAGTACACTTATTTTGATGAGCACTGAGTAATATTTGGGATTGTTGCATCATTGTATTATACACCTGAAATTAATGTAACACTGTATGTTAACTGCACTGGGATTAAAATATGATAAATCAATTGACCATAAATATAGTGCTTTATTTCTGAATTCACAATCTCATTCCACTAATCTATGTATTTATTCTTATATAAGTAAAAGGCTCTTTTGATTAGTGTAGTTTTGTGGTAAGTTTTGAAAATGGGATGTGCTAAATATTCTAATTCAGTTTTTCTATTTTCAATACTATATTTGTTACACAGGGTCCTTTGTAATTCCATATTAATTTTAGGGTCAGATTGTAAATTTCTGCAAAATGGACGGTTGGATTTTGATAGGGATTGTTTTAAATGCTTATATCAGTATGGAGACTATTGCCATCTCAGCAAAACTGAATCATCTGGTCCATGAAGAATGGAATGTTTCTCTACTTTTAGATCTTCATTAATTTCTTTCAACAATATTTTATAGTTTTCAGTGTATGTCTTCTACTTCTTTTGTTCAAGGGATGCCCAAGTAGTTTATTCTTTTGTTGCTGGTATAAATGAATTCTTTTCTTAATTCATTTTTGAAACACTTGTTTTTAGTGTATAGAAATATCATTGGTATTTATATGTTGGTCTTCCATCCTGCATACTTTTAAAAAATTATTTATTCTAGCATCTTTTTTTGAGATTCCATTAGGTTTTCTTTATAGATAGAAAGCAGTCTGTAAATACAGATCTTCAGGGAAAACTTTCACTCTTTTGCTAACATTAAGTATGATATTAACTATGGGGGTTTTGTAGGTACCTTTTATCAGGTTGAGATATTTTAATATCTCTAATGATTTCTCACTGTAATTTCTTTCAGTTATGTCTTTAGTGGTTGTTCCAGGGCTTACCGCATTTATCTTAATTTATCAGAATCTACTTCAAATTTATACTAACTTAATACTAGAGAGAGATAGAAATGTTGCTCCTTCTTAACTCTATTTTCCCCTGTTTTATGTTATTATTAAACATGGTAGATCCGATTACTTTACAAACCCATTAATGCAGTTTTATGTGTTAGCTTTTATATTAGTCCTTTAAAGAATCTAAGAAAATGGCGTCTTTGTGGCTCAGTTGGTTAAGCTTTTGGCTTTGGTTCAGGTCATGATTCATGGGATCAAGCTCCATGTTGGGCTCCCTGCTCCGTAGGGAGGCGGCTTCTCCCTCTCCTTCTGCCTTGTGGTCTGTGTCACTATCTCTATCTTTCTTTCTCAAACAAATAAGTAAAATCTTAAAAAAAAAAAAAAAAAAAAAAAGGAAGCTAAGAGAAGAAAGGAGAGCAAGTACCTATTTATAATGCTTGTTATATTAAACTTCTTCCATTTTTTATCTCTTCATTTCTTCCTGAGGATCTAGTAACCATATGGTGTCATTTCTTACCCCAAAACAGCTTTAGTTTCACCCACCTCCTTTAAGCTGTTAGTGCTAAATATATTACATTTCTAAATGTTATAGGCCCAACAATACAATAATATATGTATTACAGCTGTATGTGTATGTGCAGATATATCTGCACATACACACACAATTGCTTTTTAAATAAGTTGAGAGAAAAGAGATGGAGGAGTAAGCATTTATACTGTCTTCTATGATTACATAATTACCTTAACTGGTGGTCTCTTTTTTTTCATGTGGATTTGAATATCTGTTTGGGATTCCATGCTTTCTGCCTGAAGAACTTCCTTCAGTATTTCTTGGAAGAAGTCTCAGCTAACAATGAACTATCTCAGTTTTTGCTTTTGGAATTGTCTTCAATTCATCTTCATTTTTGAAACATACTTTTCCTGGATATAGCATTCTTGCTTGACAGATTTTTTTTTCAGCTATGGGGTGATAATTGATTATTTTACCCATCGCTTTCTGGATTATGTTCCTCATAAGATGTCAGTTGTTAGTCTTATTGGAGGGGGTCCATTGTAAATGATAAGCTGTCTTTTCTTGCTGCTTTCAAGGTTCTCTATTTGGTTTTAGTTATTGACATATTTATTAAGATGTGTCTGGGTGTGCATGTCTTTGTATTATTCTACTTGGAGTTTGTTGAGTCTCTCAGAGATGTAATTTAAACATTTTCATCACATTCGGAATTCAACTATTATTTTTCCAAATATATTTTTCTGTGTCTTTCTCTCCTGTATTTATGGTGCTCATTACAAATATGTTATTGTGCTATAGTTTTCTACATTTCTTTGCAGCTGTTTTTATTTTTCTTCTTTCCCCTTTCTCTTTGTTTTTCAATGTGTAATCTTTATAGATCTATCAAGTTTACTTATTCCTTTTTTCTGCCACAACTCTTTTTTTATTCAGTGGAGCATTTTTGTAAATTTTTCATTTAAATTTTTGTAACTTTCAATTCCAGAATTTCCATTTTATTGCTTTTTAAAATTTCCACCTCTTTATTGTTATTCTCTATTTAATGAGACATTGTAATAATGCCCTATTTTAATTCTTTAAACATAGTTTTCTCTATATTTTGAACATATTTATAAAATCTGATTTATAATTTTTGTCTGTTAAATCAATATTTGGGTTTTCCTCAAATGCGAACAATATTGCCTGCTCTTTTTTTCCTGTATATAGATCACATTTATCTGTTTCTTTGCAAATCATACATTTTTGTTGAAAAATGGATATATCAATGCATTTTAGCAACTCATGACATTAATACCTTTCCTGAAATCCCTAGGACTTTTTTTTCTGTTAGATAATATATTGTAGTAACTCTTCTGCAACATGGAGCTGAGTAAAATGAGACAGGTTGTTCATCTACCCTGCCTACAGGGAAACTTTAGTCCTAGACTTGGAGTTGGGGGAAGTGGGATAGAATCTACTCAGAGTGGAACTTTTATCAGGCTGTTCTGGGTCTGGGGATGGGACTGACTCTTGGCTCAAATGCTGTAAACTCAGTGTTCTTACTAAGATTTATTAGGTTTTTTTGATTGGAATTTTATCTATTTTTTTTTCCAATTTATTTATTTTCAGAAAAACAGTATTCATTATTTTTTCACCACACCCAGTGCTCCTTGCAAGCTGTGCCCTCTATAATACCCACCACCTGGTACCCCAACCTCCCACCCCACCGCCACTTCAAACCCCTCAGATGGTTTTTCAGAGTCCATAGTCTCTCATGGTTCACCTCCCCTTCCAATTTACCCAAAAGCACATACCCTCCCCAATGTCCATAACCCTACCCCCCTTCTCCCAACCCCCCTCCCCCCAGCAACCCACAGTTTGTTTCATGAGATTAAGAGTCACTTATGGTTTGTCTCCCTCCCTATCCCATGTTGTTTCATGGATTCTTCTCCTACCCACTTAAGCCCCCATGTTGCATCACCACTCCCTCATATCAGGGAGATCATATGATAGTTGTCTTTCTCCGCTTGACTTATTTCGCTAAGCATGATACGCTCTAGTTCCATCCATGTTGTTGCAAATGGCAAGATTTCATTTCTTTTGATGGCTGCATAGTATTCCATTGTGTATATATACCACCTCTTCTTTATCCATTCATATGTTGATGGACATCTAGGTTCTTTCCATAGTTTGGCTATTGTGGACATTGCTGCTATAAACATTCGGGTGCACGTGCCCCTTTGGATCACTATGTTTGTATCTTTAGGGTAAATTCCCAGTAGTGCAATTGCTGGGTCATAGGGCAGTTCTATTTTCAACATTTTGAGGAACCTCCATGCTGTTTTCCAGAGTGGTTGCACCAGCTTGCATTCCCACCAACAGTGTAGGAGGGTTCCCCTTTCTCTGCATCCTCGCCAGCATCTGTCATTTCCTGACTTGTTGATTTTAGCCATTCTGACTGGTGTGAGGTGATATCTCATTGTGGTTTTGATTTGTATTTCCCTGATGCTGAGTGATATGGAGCACTTTTTCATGTGTCTGTTGGCCATCTGGATGTCTTCTTTGCAGAAACGTCTGTTCATGTCTTCTGCCCATTTCTTGATTGGATTATTTGTTCTTTGGGTGTTGAGTTTGTTAAGTTCTTTATAGATTTTGGACACTAGTCCTTTATCTAATATGTCGTTTGCAAATATCTTCTCCCATTCTGTCAGTTGTCTTTTGGTTTTGTTAACTGTTTCCTTTGCTGTGCAAAAGCTTTTGATTTTGATGAAATCCCAAAAGTTTATTTTTGCCCTTGCTTCCCTTGCCTTTGGCGATGTTCCTAGGAAGATGTTGCTGCGGCTGAGATCGAAGAGGTTGCTGCCTGTGTTCTCCTCAAGGATTTTGATGGATTCCTTTCTCACATTGAGGTCCTTAATCCATTTTGAATCTATTTTTGTGTGTGGTGTAAGGAAATGGTCCAATTTCGTTTTTCTGCACATGGCTGTCCAATTTTCCCAACACCATTTATTGAAGAGGCTGTCTTTTTTCCATTGGACATTCTTTCCTGCTTTGTCGAAGATTAGTTGACCATAGAGTTGAGGGTCTATTTCTGGGCTCTCTATTCTGTTCCATTGGTCTATGTGTCTGTTTTTGTGCCAGTACCATGCTGTCTTGATGATGACAGCTTTGTAATAAAGCTTGAAGTCCGGAATTGTGATGCCACCAACTTTGGCTTTGTTTTTCAATATCCCTTTGGTTATTCGAGGTCTTTTCTGGTTCCATATAAATTTTAAAATTATTTGTTCCATTTCTTTGAAAAAGATGGGTGGTACTTTGATAGGAATTGCATTAAATGTGTAGATTGCTTTAGGTAGCATAGACATTTTCACAATATTTATTCTTCCAATCCAGGAGCATGGAACATTTTTCCATTTCTTTGTGTCTTCCTCAATTTCTTTCATGAGTATTTTATAGTTTTCTGAGTGTAGATTCTTAGCCTCTTTGGTTAGGTTTATTCCTAGGTATCTTATGGTTTGGGGTGCAATTGTAAATGGGATTGACTCCTTAATTTCTCTTTCTTCTGTCTTGTTGTTGGTGTAGAGAAATGCAACTGATTTCTGTGCATTGATCTTATATCCTGACACTTTACTGAATTCCTGTATAAGTTCTAGCAGTTTTGGAGTGGAGTCTTTAATAGAAAGCCTGAACAGACCCATAACCAGTAAGGAGATTGAAACAGTCATTAAAAATCTCCAAACAAACAAAAGCCCAGGGCCAGATGGCTTCCCGGGGGAATTCTACCAAACATTTAAAGAAGAACTAATTCCTATTCTCCTGAAACTGTTCCAAAAAATAGAAATAGAAGGAAAACTCCCAAACTCATTTTATGAGGCCAGCATCACCTTGATCCCAAAACCAGACAAGGATCCCATCAAAAAAGAGAGCTATAGACCAATATCCTTGATGAACACAGATGCAAAAATTCTCACCAAAATACTAGCCAATAGGATTCAACAGTACATTAAAAGGATTATTCACCACGACCAAGTGGGATTTATCCCAGGGCTGCAAGGTTGGTTCAACATCCGCAAATCAGTCAATGTGATACAACACATCAATAAAAGAAAGAACAAGAACCATATGATACTCTCAATAGATGCTGAAAAAGCATTTGACAAAGTACAGCATCCCTTCCTGATCAAAACCCTTCAAAGTGTAGGGATAGAGGGCACATACCTCAATATCATCAAAGCCATCTATGAAAAACCCACTGCAAATATCATTCTCAATGGAGAAAAACTGAAAGCTTTTCCACTAAGGTCAGGAACATGGCAGGGATGTCCATTATCGCCACTGCTATTCAACATAGTACTAGAAGTCCTAGCCTCAGCAATCAGACAACAAAAGGAAATTAAAGGCATCCAAATCGGCAAAGAAGAAGTCAAATTATCACTCTTCGCAGATGATATGATACTCTATGTGGAATTTTATCTATTTTTTACGTGTCATTAGGATTCCTTGCAGAAATTTCAGTGGTTGCTTTATTATAATGTTCCCCAGGAAATAATTGCTTAGCTAAGAACAATGTTTGCCCAGCTCCTACCACTGCCATTCTAGAAATCCCACTTTTCTTATAGAAAAGAAAACAAATATAAAATTCAAAGGCATCTGCACTATGATATTTTTTTTCTTTCCTTGGTATTCTAGAATGAGTTTGCTGACTACTGTTTAAACCATTTTCTGAAGTATTATTAGTTGCTACACTGCAGTAGCTATTTTAGTTTGCTGGGTAGTCTCTGGCAAATTAATATTCTAATACAGGAAATATTGCTTATTAGTACAGTTGGTGGTTTAACCCACACAGTTCATATGGATTTCATAAACTTTTATTAGAATGAATACCTTTTGGTCTTTGGCATAGTTTTCTAAATAAGACTTTTTTTTCATTTTTGTGTTTTTTGGGGGGCTTTCTCCTATTACACAAAGATGTAGGGAAAAAGTATATATATTAAATGTCTGTTAAAATGTTTACATTCTCACTTTCAGTATGTGTCCATTGAATAGAAAATTCAGTAGGTAAAAATAGACTGTTTATCAGAAGAATGTATGCTAATCTTTTCTAGATATGAATGTCATATGGGAAAGAAGAGTTCTTTTAAAACCTCTTTAAAAGTGTTCATATTTTAATCTATTTGAAATTAGGAACTAGGGCTCTCTAAAGTTACCTTCAGGGATTTCTACCCTCTCAGGATATGAATGACAATTTTAAGGCAAAAAGAAATACACAAATTTCCTAAAGGAAAAAGAAAAATTGTAATTAATTAAAATGGCTAAATTCTTTGACAGCTTCAAAAGGAATTTCAATTAAAATGATAAATTAACAAGATTTTTGAGCAATATTAATTTATAATTAATGTACTTACTGATGTATAGAAACAGGAAGTTTGCCTTTGGTGCCACTTTAACATGGCCTGTGTATTTATTATAGTATAGACATGTGGTATGACAAGTTAGAATATCAGAACCATAGAATTTTAAGAACCCTCATATGCTAGGTAAGATAATGTCCTCAGTGGTCACCTTTTTGAGAGAAAAACTCAGAAATCTCAGTGCTTTAACAAAATAGATATTTATTTCTTATATTTCTTGTTCATGTGAAGATAGCTAAAGCAGGAAGCTAATGTTCCCATATATGGTTATCCTTCCATGTTGTTGTTTTAGTTACTTTTTTTTTTTTTTTTTTTGGACCTGATCCCCTACAGAACTTCAGTCTTGAACATAAAGGGAAAAGCATAGATAATTATGCTAGAAGGTTTTATGGTCAGGTATTTCCTTTCTGATCATGTTCTATTGGTACATAGTCATACTTAAATTCAGAAAAGAGGTTAGGATATAAATACTATTTATGTGCCCTAGATGAAAAGAAAATAGGTTTGGTGAGCAGTTATCCAGTCTACTACATACTATGCTGTCTAGTGGCTTGACTTGTAGGAAGAAAAATTTTAAATCATCCACAATTCAAGAATTTGCATTCCACAGGAGGCTGGAAAATGGTTGTGAGGTTTCATTTCTGTCCTTTACATGCTTCTGCATGCTTTACTTTAAAACTGTTTCTTAATTTTGATAATTAATAAGTGGGGAGCCATAAAAACAGAAAATATGGCCACTGGAAGGTATTTGCCTCCTTCTGCAGTTGTGAACAAGAAAGATAAAGTGACTTGACCAAGTCACAAAACTAATTAATGAAAGATACAAATTTTTAAAATTTCCAACTGACAGTAAGTAGTAAGACAATATAAGATAATAAGTAGAAAATTAGATTGGCCCAAAAGAAACATGGGTTTTACACTTGGATATGCCATAAACTTGGTGCATGAATCTGGATTCATGATCTTAATCTTGCATCTGAGACCTCATCTAGGGACAAGAGATCAGTATTTGCGGGTAATCTCCCTAAAGAAGTTGAAGAATCTGCAGTTGAGGATTTTGGACTGTGAGAGATTTGTGGCAGTAAGGATTGTGACAGATTAAGTTAGGGAACTTGGTAGAGAGTTTGATACGTGAGCATATAAATGCTATTCATGTTGCTCAGAAACGAAATGATTCTAAAGTGATGGGAAGAAAACTAAGTTATATGTTCTGTTAGTAAAAAAGGTTTAAAACAAATTTCAAATCCCAGTTTGGAGAGTGTCAGTAAATTTAAGCAGAGACTTAATTTCCTTTTAAACATGTAGAGGACATTCTAAATTTTATTTTTATTTTTGGAAAAAAAGCTGTTCTCATTAAGAAGAAAAAGAAAGGACAGAGGGAAAGTGGACAAACTAAGAAACAGGAAAACAGAAGTAGCATCTCAAGCTTTTTTCTTTTTTTCTTTTTTTTTTTTTCCTTTCTCACTGAGTATTGTTAATAAAAGTGTGGTGAATCTCCCAACTCCCAAGAAAAAATGTTCTTTTTGCACCTTAACTTCTTCTTCTTCTTCATCAGTACAATGAAAGATTTGAGGAGAATGTCTAAGTTTTCCTTCAGATCTCTCATTTTATTATCCCTGAACCTAGTTGCCCATATTTTAAACCACAAAAATAGAGACAGAAAGCATAAACATTAAGTAAAATGTATTTATATTCTCAAAAATTATGTTCTCTTTTCACCTAGCTTATCCCCCAATTCTTCCTGTGGATTGGTATCCTTTGAAAATTGAGGTATGTTTAAAATATGATTCATTTCTTAGTTTGTTCATGTTTTCCCCTTGTGAATGGCCAGAAAAACTCCAATTCATATCTCCTGTGAATGGGGAATACTCAGACTGTTGCTTTATGAAGTTATCTGTAGAGGTGTGCCTGGTATCAAAGAAATACCCATTGAGTTAGTTTCTCTGTCCTAAAGTCTGAATTTAAAGATGGGAAACATTTACAATATTATACCTTATAGGAAAATATAGGTTTCTGAGTTAATATAAAATAAAAGCTAAAAAATGAATAGTCTAGTGAGTTTATTCTAAAGGCATATTCGATAACGGTATTTTTCTTATACTCTATTCAGTTTTATATTTCGATTTTAGTATTGACTAGCTTCTGTAGCTTTTAGAAAATTACATAAGGGGTAATACCTTCTCCTTGATCTCAGGCTTATGTCTTAAAGCTTTAAATTTGATTACCCTCATTATTCTTGGTTGGTATAATTATAAATGTGATTAGTAGAAATAAAATGCAATCATACTGTTTATAAAGCCAACCAGTGATTTTTCCACCTCAAAAATTCACCAGTTGACTTTTCTGAGCAAGGTGCTGCTTATATTTCTTTTAATTCTTTTTTCCCCCCAGTTATCCATCCCTTTAAAACCCATAGGTCAGGGATGCCTGGGTGGCTCAGTGGGTCAAAGCCTCTGCCTTTGGCTCAGGTCATGATCCCAGGGTCCTGGGATCGATCCCTGCATCAGGCTCTCTGCTCAGTGGGGAACCTGCTTCCTCCTATCTCTCTGCCTGCCTCTTTGTCTACTTGTGATCTCTGTCTGTCAAATAAATAAATAAAATCTAAAAAAAACAAACCAAAAACCATAGGTCAACTCATCACTTTCCTATTTCATCTTTGGGGCATTTTATTTGTCTTAATACTAAATCAATATTGATATTGCTGGTTACATTATTATTAATTTGTTATGGTAAATTATAAGTTTTAAAAACATGTAGTTTCTACATTTTGTTACACTCTGGTCTAACCAAGATAAATGAAATGCAGTTTCTGGTGACTCAATTTAGGATCAAGTTAGACATCTTAACAGATAATTGCAATGAAATGTGGCGAGTACTATGAAAGAATATATTCACCCTTAACTATAGAAGCATCTGGGATTGCTACTTGAACATTGGTTTCCCAGATGGATTATGAGTATCCCTAGTAGGAAATAATCAGAGAGAAAGACAAGTTCTGCATTTTAGGGAGAGGGAGTAAGTAAACTCAGATACTAGCAGTGAATAATATCATCTGAATGCAAGAAATGTAGTGGAAGTAGAATTGCTTAGGTGCAACATGTGGGCTTAAGTGGGTAGGAGAAGAATCCATGAAACAAGATGGGATAGGGAGGGAGACAAACCATAAGTGACTCTTAATCTCATGAAACAAACTGTGGGTTGCTGGGGGGAGGGGGGTTGGGAGAAGGGGGATAGGGTTATGGACATTGGGGAGGGTATGTGCTTTTGGGTAAATTGGAAGGGGAGGTGAACCATAAGAGACTATGGACTCTGAAAAACAATCTGAGGGGTTTGAAGTGGCGGGGGGGGTGGGAGGTTGGGGTACCAGGTGGTGGGTATTATAGAGGGCACGGCTTGCATGGAGCACTGGGTGTGGTGAAAAAATAATGAATATTGTTTTTCTGAAAATAAATTGAAAAAAAAAAGAAACACACACACACAAAAGAAGATTGAAACTAAAAAAAAAAAAAAAGAATTGCTTAGGTGCAGTGGTCTGCTGGAGCTGATTCCTACTGGCTTCTAAGAACTAATTGTGTCCAGTTTTTCCCAACATCACCTCCAATGGTATCACTTTGTTAGCCTGATAAAGGTCACACTGGGAGCACCAAGATACCACTGCTTTGGTAATAAAATGTTTTTAATAAAATTATACATTAGGATTATGCAGAAAACATGCAAAACAATGTCTAAGCCACTATGGGCATAAGGCTGAAGGTCTGCATTTCTGACAAGTTCACCAGGAATATTTATATACTCTAAATCTTGGGAAGCACTGATAAACGTGTGATGGAAAACTCTTTAGGATTCTGAGTCTGATGATTTGTAGTAGGAATGAAACTGGTGACCAGAAAACTAGTAATTTTGCATAATTCATGAAACAATGAAGAAGCTCTTCTTTTTTGGGGGGGGAATTCTAAAATTGATTGCTGAAGAGGCTGTGAAAAGGAATGGGGCACCTCAAAATCAGATGCAGTGCCTGTTTGCTGAGGAGTTTCAGAGGTTGAAGAAAAGTAAAGGGAGTAATCTGAAAGGAAGTCACTTCTAATTTTCCCCAGGTCCCACAAGACGTTTCCTACAGCATGAAGGAGGAAGGAAGCATTTTTCTGCTTTATTACAGTATAATGGTAATGAGTGTCGACGATTGTCAAAGTCTGGAATGCTTATAGAAGAAGAATTTAGAGGAGAGGAATGGAGGACCCTCTCATTATCAATACAGAATATACCTAGTTGAAGTAGGCAATGTATTGCTTTGGCGATATAACAAGATGGTGCTCAAGCCAAGCTGGAAAAGAGCTGTCAACACTTTATAAACTGTTGAAATAACTTCTTTATCAGTAGAGCATTGCATTGTCTCGCCACTTAACTTTCACAACTTTATCTTCTTTGAACTATTTAATTTCTTATTATGATCTTGAGTGCTTGGCAGATAGATGTGTATAAAACGACATAATGGACCTTTTATGGGCTATTCAACTGGTGATCTTTGAACTCATATTGCTAAGTAGTGTGTGGAAAAATAAGCCATTTTAGCACAATTTTAAAAGCAATCTGCATTTCAAAACCACCCTGATGGTGTATTTTTTGGGTCTAGTAAGACATTATACATTGTTAAACTTTTAAAAAAATGATATGAGGATCTGTCAGGTTTAGAAAGGAGCGATTATATTCCATTCAGGTCACTGGCCATAAATTTCACGACTGAGTTCTGGTATATTACCTTTCTACAGTCATTTTGGTTGTACTTAGGGGTCTAAAAAGATTCAAATTAAGTAAACTGGTAATGTAACTATACTCCAGATGAATTGGTTTAAGCAGTAAAGCCATAGATTGAAGAACTTTTACACAGGTAAAGATTAGGATGTCACATACCACCTTCCAACTGTACTTATCTTTATAAGTATAGAGTTTCTGAATGTCTGTGTAGTGGGAATTGAGATACTCTGTAGTTATATAAAACTCTTCTTCTCTGGGAGCGCCTGGGTGGCTCAGTTGAATGTCCAACTCTTGGTTTTCGCTCAGATTGTGATCTCTTGACTCATGGGATTGAGCCCCATGTCGGGCTCTGTGCTCAGTGGAGACTCTGCTTGAAGATTCTCTCCCTCTGCCCCTCTCCCCATATGCATGCATGCACATATTCTCTCTCTCTCTCTCTCTCTCAAATAAATAAACAAATCTTAAAAGACAAAACAAAACATTTTTTTCTGGATAATCCTCCACCACTAAGGAAGAGAATGGGCCAAGATAATATTATTCTAAACTGTCAGGAGCCTATCAATATCCAGGACAAGATTTGAAAAAAATCATGTTAGGAACTGTAAGAACGCAAGCGGTGTCTGATTGGATCAGTTAGTTAAGAGTAGGATTCTTGGTTCAGGCTCAGGTCATGATCTCAGGTTTCTGGGATGTAGCCCTGCATCTGGCTGCATGCTCAGTGGGAAGTCTTCTTCCCATCTCTCTCTCCCTCTGCCCCTCCCCCCACTTGTCCTCTTTCTCGCTTCCTCAAATAAATAAATAAATCTTAAAAAAAACAAAACAAAACAAAACAAACAAACAAAAAAAACACAAAACCCTGTAAAGAACCTGGGATCTTACCATGCTTTTAGCTAAAAAATTTTCCTGCTCCAGGTTCATGGATGCTCCCAGAAGATAGCTCCTGAGTCAGAGAAAAAGAACTTTATTACTCACAACCCAGTAGGCAGCATGAGTTTCAACTTTTGCTTGGTTCCCTATGTACCCTTTGGTGGATAGACCCTAAGGTGGCCCTTTCCCCCACAAACAGTGATTCCTATCTCCTGATGTTCAGACTTACATGTAAGTCTGTGATTGAGTATGGGGGGGTTCTTGCTTTTATCTGATAAAATATAATAAATGCAATAAGATGTCCTATTACATTATGATTAGGTTACACTAAATGGCAAAGGTAATGACCTGTCACCCCTATAATTACAGTACCTTACATAAGACTCTATTTTGGCAGATTGCAATTGAAGACTAATCCCGTTTATAGGCTTGATGAAGCAAATGACCAGGTTAGAGAGCCCAGGTGTCAAGGAACTGCAGATGGCCTTTATGAACTGTGGGTAGCACCCAGACAACAGCAAGTAAAACCTAGGGTCTTCAGTTATATAGCCACAAGTAACTACCAGTAACCTGAATGAAAGTGGAAACAGATTCTTCTGTCAGGTCTCAGACGACAGGGAACCCTGTCTCGCACCTGGATTGCAGCCTTTTAAGACTCTGAGCAAAGGATCAAGTTAAGTTGTGCCCGGATCCTTGACCCATGGAAAGTGTGAGGTAACTGCATTTGTTTTAGGCTCCTATATTTGTGATAATTTGTTATGTCAGTATAGAAAACACTGCTGAAGTACCCTGGGAGCAATGCAGAAACAGACCTAGGTAGATGGTGCACACATAGTGGGTTCCTGTCATAGCTGATGAACCCTGAGATTAGGAAACTAATCACAAGGAACTTTTAGCAAACCTGCCTACATTTTCTCTTTAGAAGGACCCATTAGGGGCACCTGGGTGGCTCAGTGGGTTAAAGCCTCTGCCTTCAGCTCAGGTCATGGTCCCAGGGTCTTGGGATTGAGACTTGCATCAGGCTTTCTGCTCAGCAGGGAGCCTGCTTCCTCCTATCTCTCTGCCTGCCTCTCTGCCTGCTTGTGATCTGTCAAATAAATAAATAAAATCTTTAAAAAAAAAAAAAGAAGGACCTATTACATTTATAATGCTGAATGGTGAACAGATCTGCTCTGTGACCATAAGGAAGACACAGTCTCAGCACAGACAATTTTGATTAAGGAGAAGGGAGTTGGGGGAAATTGGAAGGGGAGGTGAACCATGAGAGACTATGGACTCTGAAAAGCAATCTGAGGGTTCTGAAGGGGCGGGGTCTGGGAGGTCGGGGTACCAGGTGGTGGGTATTATAGAGGGCACAGACTGCATGAAAGCACTGGGTGTGGTGCAAAAATAATGAATACTGTTATGCTGAAAATAAAAAATAAATTAAAAAAAAAGGATCCACTTGTTAAAGGGATTATTAGGTCCTTTGACAAAATAATTCTGTAATACATTGGCAATGTACAAGATAAAGATTGACTCAGTCTTTTCCCGGTCATTTACTAGTATAAATTTACAATGGAAAAAGAATTTTCAGACATTTTGAGGACTAATGTACTTTGGTATTCAGAGATTCAAAACATCACTATGTCTTATTTATTTATTTATTTATTTTGAGTGTGGCATATGAAGGCTAGTTAATAGAGTAGAACACTGGGTAATATGCAGATCATATTAAATTCAGAGAGCCATCCTAATGGACTAATGTAAAGTTAGGATAGTATACTTGATTGTGCAATCCCCATGTGGGGATCTTGGTATGAGGTAAGAACTATATAGTGGGACAAACCAAATAGAAGTCCCTGCAACCCCCATCAGGGACAAAAGTGTTACAACCTGGAGAGGATGAAAAAATTAGTACCACCTTTAAGGATTTAAAGTCTTGGTTCTCTTCATGTTTCCATTAAGTTCACCAGTATTCACCAATGTTTTGCTAAACCAGGTTGATCCTTATAGATGATAGTACATTATCACAAACTCACCTGGTAGTAGCCTCCATTGCAACTGCAATTGCCAGACATGGTATTTGTGCTAGAGCTAAGGTAACATGGCATCAGCACATGAAGTAGTCATAGATTTAGCAAATGTGCTGTTTTCTATCCATATTGAAAAAAGGTTTAGAAACATTTTGCATTCACATATGGTTGCCATTGGTATATATTTGCAGTTTTTTTCAGGTCTATGTTAACTCTTGTGCCCATTAATAGTACAGTCCCAAAAGATTTGGACCATCCAGATACCAGGTAGAACTAGATCCATTGAACTTACGGCAGTTTATTAATGGTGCTAGGTAAATACGTGGCTCACAAATTGAAGGCTTTGGCAAGACATGGATATTCGAAGAGTGAGAGATGAACTCTGTAAAGTCTCAAAAACTCACTATATCAGTAAACGTTTTAGGGTCCACTGGCTAGAAGTTTTCCAGGATATCCCATCCAAATTAAAAGCATCTTCTATCCCTTTGCAAATAGCCCTGCAACTTGGAACAAACAACCCGGCAATTTCTGGGTTATTAGATATATTAGTGAAGTTTATGGCAAGTTCCCATGAAAGAATCACAAAATAATCTCCCGAGGTTCTAACTTAAGCTAATTCCATCTGCCATAGAGAATTTTACATCTACTGAAAACCAGTCTCGTAAGTAAGCTCAGGAAGAGATGGACTGTCTGGTTATGAAACAGTGATATGTGTCTATAGTTGTCTATAATAAGCTGGATTCTGGAAGGTCCACCAAGTCATACAGTTGGTCAAGCTCAGAAATAATCCAGTGTCAGCTAGAAGTGGTATAAATGGAATTAAGCATGAGCCAGAAAGAGGACATGAGCATGCTTCATGAACTGGTAGCCCAGATCCCATGCCATTGACAGTTTATGCTCATTCTCCCACTCTCAACTCACACCTATGATATGTAGAATTTTATATAATTCAGCTGTTGAGGAAGGAAGGAGCTTGGTTCCTGGATAGGTCAGCTTAGAATGTGAATTTAAGGCAAAAAATGGATAGCAGCTGCACTGGAGACTCACTCATGGGTGGCTATGAAAATCTTTGTGAAGGAAATTTTCCCAAGGCAATATACCTGGGTGGTCATCTACTTTGTTTAGAAGTGGTTTTAAGTTAAAAAAAATAAAAAAAAAGAAGAAAGAAAGAACGAAAGAAAGAAAGAGAAAGAAAGGAAGAAAGAAAATGAAAAAAAAAAGTGGTTATAAGTTAGAATATATACTGGTCTGTGAATACAGCTCATTGCCTGACCTCATGGCCTGACTACTTAGAGACCTGCAGAAAAACTGCAAGATTAAGGACAGAGCAGTCTTGGATCAAAAGTGTGCAAATGTACATATGCAAGTGGACAGAATGTATGAAGTTCTTTGTATCACATTAACATCTTCCAGAGACCATCCACCATAGGAGTTAAGATTATACAACCAGTTAGGATGATTCAGTCATCACCTATTGATGCCAGTGAGTTTCTAATATCAGCCACAGTGGAAATAAATGGAATTTGGCCATGGTGGCGGGGATGCTGTTTCAGTGACCTGATACCATAGGCTCCCACTTAACAAAGCTGATCTAACTATTGCCATTGCTGAGTGTCCGACCTGTCAGTAGTAGAGATGCTAAGCCCTCAATGTGGCACGAACCCTTAAGAAGATAAACAAGCTCCCACTTTGGCAAGCTGACAACATTGGTCCTATTCTACCCTGGAAGGGTAAAAGATACTTCATTCATTCAGATAGGAAAAGAGACATACTAAGTGAATACTTCATTCATTCAGATACAAAAAGAGACATACTAGGTGTCAACTAGCACTACTATTAGGGAGCTTACAGAGCATTTGGTCCAATGACATGGGGTTCCATAAAACTTCACTTTTAATCATTTTTATTTAAAAAGGATGTGTAGAAATGAGCCATGACTATGGAATCCACTGGTCATTCTATCAGATGACCTAGAAGCTGTTGGACAGATAGAAGACTGGAATGATCTGCTGACGGCAAGGCTAAACTGGAAACTCAGATGTAACAACTTTAAGAGGATCAGGCATCCTCCTCCAGGATGCAGTATACATCTTGAAGTATAGAGGTTTATATGGGCTGTGTACTTAATAGGAGGAATTCTTGGATCTGACCTTTACATGGAAAAAGGAACGGTCAACTTTACCATAATTTCCAGTGGTGCCTTAAGGAAGATTTGTTTCCTATCCCTGCAAATCTGTTTTCTGCAAGATCAGAAACTCTAGGTCTGAAAGGAGGAAAGGTTTCAGTCAAAGAAACAACAGCAGTTCTAAGAGTGTGGCTTCAGATTAAAATCCTGTATGACTTTCCAGACCCAGTTATAGGCAATTACAAAGGTTTTGTTCGGCCCACCTCTTGAGAGAAAGCCCTACCCACACTACCCTAAACCACAGCCATGCCTTTAAGGGAGTTACTTTGAAGGACTCCAGTCCTTCCCCCAGGCCACCCTTCTATGTCTATATGTCTAGACTACTCACCTCCATTCAGAGCCCTCCTAATCAGGGACCTCAACAGAGACACTTTTCCTTCACCTTCTTATTAAGAGATCTTTACAAGACACATTTCTCCACTCTGACTCTTCACTTTTGTACACCTAATCCTTCTCCCTCTTCTCTTTTGTAACCTCTGGTTATAAAAGACGGCAAGGCTGTTCGATTCAGGATTTCTTGACAGTGAGATAGTTTCCTCATCTGCAGTGATGTACTTGATTCTCACCTGGTGTCCTTCTGTTGGGAAAAAAAAATGGAACATTGGGAAGCCAGTACCTACTTTTTCCCTTGCTTACACTGTCACATCCAGTGAATAAAGGCTTGATTGTTATTTTCGATTTGGCTAATTGTTCTTTGACCACATTGACGCCTGACAGCTCAATATCTGAGCACCTGCGACTTCACACAGAAGACCCAAAGTCAACAATAGAACCAATAATTTGTCAGGGGTAATTGACCCTGATCAGCAGGAGATAGAACTGCCATTACACAGTGTAGTTGTGGAGAATATACTTGGTACCCTGATAACCCCTTTGAATGCCTTTTGGTACATTCTTGCCCAATTTTGATGGAAAATGGATAAATACATTAACTTCAGCCTGAGAAAGGCATGGTGAGCCCCTGGACATGAGGGTCTGTGTCATGTCATCAGGGACTAGTCTAAGACTGGCATAGCACATACTAGAAGCTGAGGGAGAAAGGGACTGAAAAAGAATAGGGTAAAGGTATCTGTTGCAACACTAACACACCGGGAGGTATACTTTGTCTTATGAATCTAATTTTCATATTCCCCATGAATAGAGGCATGTTAGAACCCTGGAAAAACTGCTGCAAACTTGTATATGAAGAGGGTCCGAGTAGTGCAAGGGATGCACTTTGGTGAAAACTGTAATGTACCCTGGATTCCTATTGAAAGAAGGAGAGAAGGGCGGCTGAGGGTTCTTTTGGAAGGTAGTTTTCAATACCCCGCTCTTCTAGGGGTTGCTGGCTGTAGGCATTTGCACCTTCCAAGTCACAGTCTTCTTACATAGCCTATATCAAATCACTTATATAGGTACGTATAAAGGTTTAGCTCTTTTGGCTCCAAATAGGATAACTTTGATAGATCATACTAGTTCCAGAGATGGTCATGGGTTGACTGTTAAGATTGTTTCCTCTGAAAAACACTGCTTCTTTCCCCTTCGTCCTGCAGTCATCGATTCCAAGGACACTCCCTAACACAGTCTGCACAGTGATTTCCAGTGTGAGTCTGCTTGTTGCATTGTTCAATATGTGTCATTTTTTAAATTAAATTTTTAAAATAATCATTTATTTAACTATAGGAATCTTAAAATAGGAAGAGTGAAAAAATACATTTTATTTAAAATGTAATAATGATGCTATTTTATAGCTTTATGAGATTTTAAAATATTTTATTTATTTATTTATTTATTTATTTATTTATTTATTTTTAATTAACACATAGTGTATTATTAGCCCCAGAGGTACAGGTCTATGAATCACAAGGTTTATACATTTCATAGCACTCACCATAGGACATACCTTCTCCTATGTCCATAACCCCACAACCCTCACCTCCCGCCCTTCCCCCAGCAATCCTCAATTTGTTTTGTGAGATTAAAAGTCTTATGGTTTGTCTCCTTCCTGATCCCATCTTGTTTCATTCATTTTTTTCCTACCCTCCAAACCCCCCACGTTACATCTCCACTTATATCAGGGAGATCATATGATAGTTGTCTTTCTTCAATTGACTTATTTTGCTAAGCATAGTACCCTCTAGTTCCATCCACGTTGTTGCAAATGGCAAGATTTCATTTCTTTTGATGGCTGCATACTCTTCCATTGTGTATATATACCACCTCTTCTTTATCCATTCATCTGTTGACGGACATCTAGGTTCATTCCATATTTGGCTATTGTGGACATTGCTGCTATAAACATTCGGGTGCACATGCCCCTTTGGATCACTACATTTTTATCTTTAGGGTAAATACCCAGGAGTGTGATTGCTGGGTCAAGGATAGCTCTATTTTCAACTTTTTGAGGAACCTCCATGCTGTTTTCCAGAGTGGGTGCACCAGCTTGCATTCCCACCAATAGGGTAGGAAGGTTCCCTTCCTCTGCACCCTCACCAGCATCTGTCATTTCCTGACTTGTTAATTTTAGCTATTCTGAATGGTGTGAGGTGGTATCTCATTGTGATTTTTGATTTGTATTTCCCTGATGCCGAGTGATGTGGAGCACTTTTTCATGTGTCTATTGGCCATCTGGTTGTCTTCTTTGAAGAAATGTCTGTTCATGTCCTCTGCCCATTTCTTGATTGGATTATTTGTTCCCTGGGTGTTGAGTTTGATAAGTTCTTACAGATTTTGGATACTAGCCCTTTATCTGGTAGGTCGTTTGCAAATACCTTCTCCCATTCTGTCAGTTGTCTTTGGTTTTTGTTGACTGTTTCCTTCACTGTGCAAAAGCTTTTGATCTTGATGAAGTCCAAATCAATCATTTTTTGCCCTTGCTTCCCTTGCCTTTGGCAATGTTCCTAGGAAGAAGTTTCATTTTTCTGCCTGTGGCTGTCCAATTTTCCCAACACCATTTGTTGAAAAGACTGTCTTTTTTCCACATTCTCTCTTGCTTTGTCCAAGATTGTTGACCATAGAGTTGAGGGTCTATTTCTGGGCTCTCTATTCTGTTCCATTGATCTATGTGTCTGTTTTTGTGTCAGTACCATACTATCTTGATGACAGCTTTCTAATAGAGCTTGGAATTGTGTTGCCACCAACTTTGCTTTCTTTTTCAATATTCCTCTGGCTATTTGAGGTCTTTCCGGGTGCCATATAAATTTTAAGATTATTTTTTCCATTTCTTTGGAAAAAAACGGATGGGATTTTGATAGGGATTGCATTAAATGTGTAGATTGCTTTAGGTAGCATAGAAAATTTCACAATATTTGTTCTTTCAATCCATGAGCATGGAACATTTTTCTACTTCTTTGTGTCTTTCTCAATTTCTTTCATGATTCTTTGCCTCTTTGGTTAGATTTATTTCTAGGTATCTTATGGTTTTGGGTGCAATTGTAAATGGAATTGACTTCTTAATTTCTCTTTCTTCTGTCTTATTTTTGGTGTAAAGAAATACAACTGATTTATGTGCATTGATTTTATATCCTGACACTTTACTGAATTCCTGTATAGGTTCTAGCAGACTTGGAGTGGAGTCTTTTGGGTTTTCCATATATAGTATCATATCATCTGCAGAGTGTGAGAGTTTGACCTCTTCTTTGCCAATTTGGATGCCTTTAATTTCTTTTTGTTGTCTGATTGCTGAGGCTAGGACTTCTAGTACTGTGTCAAATAGCAGTGATGATAATGGACATCCCTGCTGTGTTCCTGGCCATAGCAGAAAAGCTCTCAGTTTTTCTTTATTGAGAATGATATTCACTGTGACTTTTTCATAGATGGCTTTGATGATATTGAGGTATGTACCCTCTATCCTTACACTTCGAAGAGTTTTAATCAAGAAAGGATGCTGTACTTTGTCAAATGCTTTTTCAGCATCTATTGAGAGTATCATGTTTTCTTGTTTTTTCTATTAATGTATTGTATCACATTGATTGATTTGTGGATGTTGAACCAACCTTGCAGCCCTGGGATAAATCCCATTTAGTTGAGGTGAATAATCCTTTCAATATTCTGTTGGATCCTATTGGCTAGTATTTTGGTGAGAATTTTCACATCTGTGTTCATCAAGGATATTGGTCTGTAATTCTCTTTTTTGATGGGATCTTTATCTGGTTTGGGGATCAAGGTAATGCTGACCTCATGAAATGAGTTTGTAAGTTTTTCTTCCATTTCTATTTTTTTGAAACAGTTTCAGGAGAATAGGAATTAATTCTTCTTTAAATGTTTGGTAGAATTCCCCTGGGAAGCCGTCTGGCCCTGGGCTCTTGTTTGTTGGGAGATTTTTGATGACTGTTTCAATCTCTTACTGGTTATGGGTCTGTTCAGGTTTTCTATTTCTTCCTGGTTCAGTTGTGTTAGTTTTTGTGTCTCTAGGAATGCATCCATTTCTTCCAGATTGTCAAATTTGCTGGTGTATAGTTGCTCATAATATTGTCTTATACTTGTTTGTATTTCTTTGGTGTTGGTTGTGATCTCTTCTCCTTCTTTCATGATTTTATTTATTTGGGTCCTTTCTCTTTTCTTTTTGATAAGTATGGCCAGGAATTTATCAATCTTATTAATTTCTTCAAAGAACCAGCTCCTAGTTTCGTTGGTTTGTTCTATTGTTTTTTTGGTTTCTATTTCACTGATTTCTGCTCTGATATTTATGATTTCTCTTTTCCTGCTGGGTTTAGGTTTTCTTTGCTGTTCTTTCTCCAGCTCCTTTAGGTATAGGGTTAGGGTGTATATTTGAGACCTTTCTTGTTTCTTAAGAAAGGCTTGTACCGCTATAGATTTTCCTCTCAGGACTGCCTTTGTTGTGTCCCACAGATTTTGAAGTGTTGTTTTTTCATTATCATTTGTTTCCATGAATTTTTTCAATTCTTCTTTAATTTCCTGGTTAACCCATTCATTCTTTAGAATGATACTCTTTAGTCTCCATGTATTTGGGTTCTTTCCAAATTTCCTCCTGTGATTGAGTACTAGCTTCAGAGCATTATGGTCTGAAAATATGCAGGGAATGAGCACAATCTTTGGGTACTGGTTGAGACCGAATTTATGACCCAGGATGTGATCTATTCTGGAGAATGTTACATGTGCACTAGAGAAGAATGTGTATTCTTTTGCTTTGGGATGGAATGTTCTGAATATATCTGTGATGTCCTTCTGTTCCAGTGTGTCACTGAAGCCCTTTATTTCCTATTTCCTAGGCCAACTAGCACCTTGAGAATTGTCATTCTGAACTCTAGATTTGTTATATTACCAATATCTGTATTGTTTTGGTTCCTAGCCTTCATTACTGTCTTTTTTTTTTTTTTTTTTTTTTTTGTGGTGAGTTTTCTGCCTTGTCATTTTACCCAGATAGGAATATATTAACAAAAGAATAAAGTACTAAAAGGGTGGCAAAGGCCCCAGAAAATGTCTGCTAACAAATTCAGAAGAGCCTGCAAATTGGGGAGAGATGAAAAGGGGTAAAAAGAAATTTTTCAAAATTAAAAAAATCTATCTATATATCTATATGTAGATATATATAAATATTAGACTGGTGAATAGAAGAGAGCCAGCCTCTTGATTTTGGGTGTATTTGGTCTCTTAGAAGAAACTACCACTCAAAATTTTAAAGAAAGAAAAACTCATATATATATATTCAATGTTTATAGCAGCAATGGCCACGGTCGCCAAACTGTGGAAAGAACCAAGATGCCCTTCAATGGACGAATGGATAAGGAAGATGTGGTCCATATACACTACGGAGTATTATGCCTCCATCAGAAAGGATGAATATGCAACTTTTGTATCAACATGGACGGGACTGGAAGAGATTATGCTGAGTGAAATAAGTCAAGCAGAGAGAGTCAATTATCATATGGTTTCACTTATTTGCGGAGCATAACAAATAACATGGAGGACATGGGGAGATGGAGAGGAGAATGGAGTTGAGGGAAATTGGAGGTGGAGATGAACCATGAGAGGCTATGGACTCTGAAAAACAACCTGAGGGTTTTGAAGGGGCGGGCAGTGAGAAGTTGGGGGAGCCAGGTGGTGGGTATTATGGAGGGCATGCATTGCATTGAGCACTGGGTGTGGTGCATAAACAATGAACTCTGTTATGCTGAAAAGAAATAAATTTAAAAAAAAAAACTAGACTCCAAAATAAGAAAGTAAAATAAAACATAATGAAAGTTAGAAAAAAAATAAGGGTAAATGTAATTCCTATGCCAAATGTAATTCCTATGAGCGATTGTCTCATTTTCCCATTGCTTCTTTCTGATCATAGTCTAGAATTCTAGTATATCCATCCTCCTTCAAGATGATGTTGTTCCCACTGCTCTGACCTGAGTGGAAGGGTGACTTAAGTCAATGCCATGCTTTCCTATTCTGTTCTCAAACTAAATCATCCAACATAGTTTACTAGTGTGAGAGTGTTGTATATGTAATAGTAGTCTTTCGTGAAATTTGGGGATTATTTTAAGATAATTATTTTTCAAGGAAAAATGTCTTCAAAAAATATCCTACCCTGACTGTTAAAAATTTGTTCTAAAATTATCCTTCTTTATCGTAGCCTGCAACTATATGTGATGTGGAGGAATATGTGAACAAAACTTGCACAGTGGTCCCTTAATGGGAGTTCCTTGTTCAAAAATTTATTTTCCCATCTTGAGATCTGCCTTCTCTCTACTTTTTAGATAGACTTTCTTCTTCAGTTCTCTGTATTTTTATTTTTTCCCTCTACATTGAGAAGCTCTTGGAGTTTATGTATCTGCTCCATTCCCTTTTACCTACCAGGATTATCAATAGACACCATAATCTATAATAGTACCTGAACCCACTGCTCTGCTATTCACAGTGTGTAATAAGCAGAGTAGGAATATGCATGCACATAGGTAGAAAATATGTTTATCAGATGAACTGATCACTATCTCACATAGTTTGCATTTCTAATACTCTTAGATAGAGTTGCATAGTGAATAATGGATATCCGTGAAGGGGGCATTATTCTTCATACCACTACAGGCAAATTCTATTCATTGAACTTCTTAATTCACATTCTCCCAGCCCCCCTTCATTTTTTTTTTTTTTTGTTGTTGTTCAGTCATACTTAGAAGATCATGTGTGAATGTACTTTATAAACTATGAAGCATCTACTGAGACAAAATATAAGTATTCTACTTATATTATTTACATATTAACCTATTCTCTATCTGTGATAATTTCTTCTTTTCACTTTACTTAGCTGACCAGAAGTATATGCCATTAAATGTAAAAGCCAGCAAATGAAAAATTAAACATGTTTTTGTTTGTTTGTTTGGTGGGTTTTTTTGGTAGTCAAAACAAGCAAAAAGAGATATTTTCCTTAATTTGCTAGAATTCCGAGAAAGTGTCTCATGAAACTACACTGAACTCCTTTTCAATCAAATCATTTCAGTTACAGAAAATAAATTCAAATTGCACTCTATTACATTAAATAATTACATTGATTTTTGGTATTATAAGTGAGCAATATTGAATAAAAAGAAAATGTATTTTTGAATATATTATGTATACTTTAATGCAAATTAACACAGTGCAATTAATTGTGAAATAGTAACTAAACTTGGATAAATCGATAACGATCAACAGAAAAATTAAGATCAAATATATGTTAAAGCTTAAGTAAGAAATTTTTGCATTTATATACTTTTTATCAATAATGTACAAGATAAGGAATCTTCTCTAATTAAATTTCCAGGTACAGTTGTTGGTTTAACTTTTTAAAATTATAAATGAAATGATTTTGATGGTTTAATTCAATTCTGTTATATGAAATATGTCATCTGTGCAACTGTAAAATAGTTATTCTTTTCCAGATTTAGAATATCACAAATATGCAAACTGGCTAATGTCTATCCTTTGATCCAAAGAATATGTTAAAAATGAAATTGCCATTGTTCATTCATCTAGGACATCTCTCAGGATGTTCAATAATGCTCATTGATTGACATAAAGTTAGTATTTTGAAAAATAGCATGTCACACTCTTGAATGAACTCATGAGATAACTTCACATTTATCAATATTTATCCTTAGAATAAGAAGTCCTTTTGACTGAGGAAAATAGTGAGGAAATGCTGATACCAAAAAGGAAAAACTGCTTGTAGAGAAACTCAATATTTTAATGATTGACCATCAGAATTCTCTTTATAATCATATAATTAGTCTTGGCTTCCTTGTTACATATGTCATTGTTGGAGTGAAATATTGCAAAACAGTGCAATCCTAAGAAAGAAAGATGTAAAGAGCAAATGCAAAGAAATAAGGAAGGAAGGCAGGGGAGAAAGAAAGGAGAGAATGAGGGAAAGAGGAAGAAAAAAAAGAAAATCTTTAAACTTAGCATTGTTTTAATGCCTAGTAGTAAGAATACAGGTCTCTGGTTTTTAAAGCAGATATGATCTCTAAATTCCCCGTAGTCATATTAAGAAATTGCTCCTTTCACGATTGCATGGAGCCCTGGGTGTGGTGCAAAAATAATGAATACTGTTATGCTGAAAATAAAAAATAAATTAAGAAAAAAAAGAAATTGTTCCTTTCAGTGTGCTAAATGCTACTTAAATGGGCTAAATGCTCTCTTAGAGATCAACCAGTAGAGCATGTACAACTATATCTCTATCTCTGGTTGATTTAAAAGTAGTAAAATATATGATTCTTGTCTATAAACCTACTTTTTCTACGAGGAGACAAGATTACCTGAAACAACTGAAGAACAATGAAATTTTAAAAAGTGAAAACATTCCAATGATAAATTGTGTGTTTTAGCCTTTAAATACAGAAAAAGAGAAATCCCTCCAGACTGGATTATTCAAATATGTTTCCATAAAAACAAAAAAACGAAAGTGAGTTTTGTTTGCATCCTAAAAATTTGATGGCATTTGAGTTGGCAGAGAGATGGAAGTGATTTCTAGGCAGGTGAAGTGAGAGGCCAGGCCCTCTGGCCAACTGGTAAGACAGAGAGGATATTTGTTAGTAGCTCTGAACTAATTTGTCAGTGATATAGTAAAATATCTTATAACTAAATAACTGACTTAAACTTTCTGGTAGGGGTTGGAAGTGCTTTTGTGTCTGTATGTGTGTGATAGAAATCCACAAACACCTTGACCTTTTGTCTTGTTGTACCTTCCATTTATATTCAGGTGAAATTTCATTTTAGTAAATTTCCCTTAAGGTGTCTGAGGTTATATAAGATACAGCTTACTGATTCTATACAAAATTATTTTCAGAGCTTGTAATGTTGCTTTTCTTATTTTCTACAATAAATAATTGTATATAACAGATATTCTCAGTCTTTTTCCATGCTGCAATTCCCATAAAGAAAAATTAGCTGGGGGTGCCTGGGTGGCTCAGTGGGTTAAAACTTCTGCCTTCGGCTCAGGTCATGATCCCAGGGTCCTGGGATCGAGCCCCACATCAGGCTCTTTGCTCAGTGGAGAGCCTGCTTTCTCCTCTCTCTCTGCCTGCCTCTCTGCCTACTTGTAATCTCTGTCTGTCAAATAAATAAATTAAATTTTTAAAAAAAGCTTAAAAAGAAAAAAGAAAAATTATCTAACTTATGCTGCTTAAGGTATAATTTTTATATTATGTGTCAGTAACTGTAGAGTGTATTAAATCAGCAATAATAAAAATGACATGGATCATTTGAATATTACTTAGGTTTGTGTTCATTTTTGCTCATCATAAAGGCAAAGTATTACAGAAAAACAAAATTATTTTAATAGTTGTCTGGGAAGGAATGGTGTGCCCCTGCCTTTTATTGAGGGAAACTTATCAAAGGTTAAATGGAGGTATCTGTCCCTCTTTATGGATAATAAGAGAGAGTGGTTTCAATGAAGGTGAAGCAAAGGATAATAAGGAAAATAAACCCTTAAATTTTGTGATTGCCCTTTCATTTATTTTTTTTTTTGAGTTCTCACTTAGAAATTTGAAATTGCAATAGTATATACCAGGAAGATTCTATTCTTGATTACAAACCTCATTTTGCTGTTTGCTGTTACACTAACTTAAAACTGAAGATCCAAAAACAAAACAAAAACCACCAAAACTAATTAGTAAAATATCATTATCATGAGTATATAAAAAATAAAACAAACTAAGGCCAAGTTGAGGATTGGAAATACATTTGAATTTAGAGGAATAAAAAAATGATAGAGCTAATATTGCTACTTGAGTCTGTCCAAATCTATATATTTACACTGAAGTAGTTTTCAAGAATTTTGATGTCAGCTCTAAATTTGGGATCATGAAATACCCAAATCTTTATTTAGAAAAAAAAAATCTGCTTTCTCTCTACCCTACAGTTCTACAGAGCAAATAGTTACCATATTAACAGATAGCCTTATTTATTTAATTTAATTTATTTAAGTAAATAGTGGAAAATATCAGTGTGAAATGAAAGAAAGTTCTTCCTAAAGCAACTAACAAAGAAGATAAGGTTGAATTCTTCAGAATTATATTCTATACATTATTCATAGTACAAACAAAAATACTCATAAAAATAAAACTTGATATCCTTTCTTAAGCTTATAGTATTGATTCATTATAGTACTAATTTGCTAATAAACATCTGTTGGACATCCCATATGATTGAGTCATTGAGCTAGACCCCAACAGAGTTCAAAGTTGGATGTCTTGATCCCTGCTGCTGCAGAATTCATTGTCCACAGAAAGATTTGGTGTATAACATAGGAGCTAGTAATTTAATAATGACTAAGATTTATTATGTTACAATGTCAAGCATTGTTTGAAGCACTTAGTAAGTTCTAACTTATGATTTCTTGGAACAACTTTCTGAGAGAAGTGTTCTTATTATTTGCAGCAAAGAAGCTGGTGCTTAGTTAAATGAAGACATTTGATTAAGACCTGGTAAGTAGTGAAACTGTGTTTTAAACCTGTCAGTTCAACTCTAGTAATATTTTTTGACCGCTATGCTGTACCAAAAAGGAGTCTTTCTAAAAACTACTGATAACATATATTTTTATATAGGTATTATAATACATATATATGAGATAAAGTATATAACATATATTATACATAATATATTTTTGTATATATAACATAGTTTAGTACTCATGTACAGAAGTTATTTTTTATAGTATCTCATTTGATCATCATATTTGTGAAGCTTGAACTTTGCCCCACTATTTATAAGAGCAAACTAAACTAAAAAATTAAGAAAAGTAATGGTTTTAATGGTGTCCTATTTGCCTCTGAGGGACCATATATAGGGTTTATCTTCATTATTTACTACTTTAATTTCCAAAAGGTTGAATTTAATGTAATTTAGACTACTAATTACATATATGCTGCTATGTAAGAAAAAATAAGTTAAATTAAAAATAATTAGTGACATTCAAATATTCATTCAATTAATTAGAAATAGTAACAATATTTTCTTCTCTATCTACATTGAACATACTTTTCTGATCCAGTGTTTGAGAAGAAACATTATTATTGTCCTTTTTGTAATGGGTTTATGAAATTCAAGACTGTGAACTAACTGAAATATTTCCATTATCAATATTCTGCTTCAAGTCTCAGGCTTTGTTGGGTCAATCAATCCAAAGCTATAAATTCTGTCATAATCTGTTCAATCTTAACCAATTCTGCACTTTATAAGATCCATGAAAAGATGTTCAGCCTCATTAGCCATTAGGTACATGCAAATTAAATCATGATGAGATGTTACTATACATCCACTAGAAATGTTAAAACATAATGAAAATACCAACCGCTGGAGAGTATGTGAAGAGACTAAGTTTCCTGTAAGTGAGCTGATGGAATTGTAGAATGACATAGTCATTATTAAAAATATCTTACAAGTTCCTTATAAAATTAACCATACAACCCAGATGGCACTGTTGGACATTTCCCTGAGAAATGAAAACCTCTGTTCATTCAAAAACCTGTACATTGAGGTTCATAGCGGCTTTATTTTTAATATTATAACCTGTAAATAAATATCTTCTCTTTATGTCTATGGGAAGGACTGCTAAGATTCTGTCTACGTGATGTTGTCCTTTATTACATAAATTAAATAATCCTAGCTCTACTTAATCAGCATTCTGCTAGCCTTTTTGGAAGTTGACAAGAGATATAGTAAATATTTGAGTCTTTATTATTGGCTGGGCACTGGGGATGCAAAGATAAAAAGCAAAGGAGGCCTGTACTCTCATGGAGTTTGGAGTTTAGTGGGGAGAGCATATGAAAAACAGGCAAATCCACAAATGAATAAATAATCATAAAGTATGTTATCATGAGAGAAACAAATAAGATACTTCTGTTGAGAACAAGGACTGACAAATTATTGCCTGTTTTGTTAAATGAAGTTTTGTTAGAACACAGCAATAATCATTTGTTTATATAATCTATGGCTGCATTCATGCTACAAGGACAGAATTGGGAGTTGTAACCGAGGGATGGCTTATAAAGTCTAATATACTTACTAGCTGGACCTTTAAGAAAAAGTTTGTTGACCTCTGATTTGGGATAGAGATATTTTGAATCTCAATACTTTTATTTTTTTCTCTTTTAGCAACATCATATCTGTTAATGGCAGGTGTTGAGGATTTTGTAAAAATGATTTTTTGAAAACTTGTCTGATCCTTGTATAGTAGTATATCAAAACCTAGGTCTGGTGGTCTGTTGTATGATAGTGTATTCTAATGACAGCTAAATTATGCAACTTGTTGATCTTTGGTAGTAGGATGATATGGTTTTCAAATCATGGGAGAGACCCATCAGTAAATCTTAAAGTCAATTTTCTGGTCATAACCAGCATTTTCCAAAAAAAAAAAAAATGGAAGAGACTAGATTAAAAAATAATTTTATGCACATTGTAAAGGCAGGATTGGCAAGATTGCTTATAAAACCATTGTTTCAAATTGGTTTACACACACACATACACACACATTTATTCAGGTTTATCATTTATTGTCACCAGTTTGAAAAAGTTTGAAAGTCATTGCTTTTTTAACATTATTTATATATTTGAGAGAGAGAGAGAGAAAGAGAGATCCTAATGCTTATATAATTTTGGAGGTATTCTTTAAGAAAAAGAATCCATAATTGTAAATCCTTGCCAGGGGCCCATGCAGATGAGAATCCCAGAACTACAAGATTCATTTCCTTCCAACTAAAGCCATCTCTGTAATTCTTTCCACAATGTATATACTAAGGAATGCTTAGAAATGATGAAGCATGGGTGGAAAATTGAAATACTGATAAAGTGCTTGAGGTTAGCAAGCAGAAATCACGTAAAAAGAAAGTTTATTTCTTTAGGCTAAATTTAACAGGGTTGACAGAATCTTACATTTTGTTTCATTTTCCCTGCTACTTTCTGCAGTAACAGCTTTAGAGATCAGATGTTCTAATAAGAAATATGCAAAACACATTTTATTTTTACATTTTTAGTATAAGTAAATTTGAAGGCTTAACCCATAGAATAATTGGTAGATCATAAATATTTAATCTTGCTTTGTGGAAGATGGCACAGGGTAAGAAGTATGTAGGAGAATTGGTTGCCAACTCTACCCAATCATGATTCCCAAGCTCCCATTTCTTTTCTCTTTTCTTTTTGAAATCAATTAATTATTTAATTTTAATTACTTTATTTTGTTTTGCTGACTGGAAGATACTGTCTGTCTGCAGAGAGTCTGAAATTGCCAGGTACTCACTTTCCAAGGCAGCCTTGAAGCTAGGGCAAAAGCATGTGTCATATAGTCCTCTACTGGCAAATAAGACTTTGGAAATCTGAGGTGTGCTCTCTGGAAAATGATTTCTTTTCAAACAAAAAAGGCCTAGGAGAGACTTTCCTAAGCCAGATGTCACAACTGGATTTAATACCTGAAAATGTCATGCTGTCCTGCGATCTTAAAGAAACAACCTAGATTCCAAACCAATATGTTCAGGATTGCAGTACCAAAACAAAACAAAACCCTAAGAACCTGGATAACCTACATTATCTATAAGGTGCTGTATTAACTATTTCACTTTCGAGATATAGAAATTTGCAGTTATTAACTTCCTCAAGGTTTTAGTTTTCCCTCAAGTATTTTCTCTCCATTTTTGTTGTGGTAGAAAACACATAATATGAAATCCACCCTAATAAATCTTTAAGTGAATAGTAAAGTATTGTTAATTATAATTACAGTGTTGTGCAGATGTCTAGAACTTTTTTTTATCTTGTTTTGATTGAAAATTTATACTCAGTTAATGGCAGTTTCTTATTTTCCTTTCCCATAGCTCCTAGAAACCTCCATTCTATTTTCTGCTGCAGTGAGTTTGACTAGTTTATATAAGTAGAATCATGTAATATTTGTCTTTCAGTGACTGACTTACTTTCTTAGCATAGTGTCCACTGGATTAATCTTTACTGTAGCATGTGACAGGATTTCCTTTTTTGTGGCTGAATAATAGTCCACTGCATGCATATAACATATTTTCTTTATCCATTGCTCTGTTGATGGACATTGTTGTTTCTACTTCATAGCTGTTGTGAATAATGCAATTAACAAGGAGATGCAAATATCTCTTTGAGATTCTGATTTCAGTTCTTTTGGATATATATTTAGAAATGAGGTTGCTGGATCATATAGTAGCTTAGTTTTGTTTTTTGAAGAACTTCCATAGTGTCTTCCATATTGACTGTACCATTTTACATTACTAACAATGTACAGAGTTTCCAGTTTCTCTACACCCTTGCCAATACTTTTATCTTTGTTTGTTTTTATAATGTTGTCCTTTCATTGTGTGGATTATTTCCTTTGCTGTGCAGAAGTAGTTTGATGCAGTCTCACTTGTCTATTTTCTTTTTATTGCCTGTCTGTTTGATGTCATACTCAAGAAATTATTGCCAAGACCAATTTCAGGAAGCCGTTTCCCTGTGTTTTTTAACATAAGTTTCACAGTTTCAAACTTACAGTTAAGTCTTTAATCCATTTTTTTATGGTGTAAGATAAGAATACAGCTTCATTCTTTTTTATGTGGATGTCCAGTTTTCCTAACACCATTTGTTGCAGAGATTATCCTTTTCCCATTATGTATTCTTGTCACCCTTGTTGAAGATCAATGGACTCTGCATACCTGAATTCATTTTAGGCTTTCTCATCCATTCCATTAGTTTATTTGTCTGTTTTTATGCCATTGCCATTATGTTTTAGTCACGGAAGCTTTGATATATATTTTAAAACCAGGAAGTGAGATTCTCCAGCTTTGTTCTTTTGCAATATTTTTTTTGGCTATTTGTGATACTTTCTGGTTTCATATGAATTTCAGGACCATTTTTTCTATTACAGTAAAATATGCCATTGAGGTTTGATGTAATATATAGATTGAATATATAGATTTCTTTGGGTAGTATGGACATTTTAACAATATTAACTTTTCTAATTCGTGAGCAAGGGATGTCTTTTGTGTCTTCTTTAATTTCTTTCATCAGTATATTATAGTTTTTAGTGGATGAGTTTTTCCTCCTTTTCGTTAGGTTTATTCTGAAGTTTTTTTCTTTTAATGCTATTATATATGGAATCAATTTTTAAATGATTTTTTTGCATGACAGTTTGTATGCTGAAATTTTACTGAATCTATTCATTAGTTCTGGCAGCGTTTTGGTGGATTTTTTAGTATTTTCTTTATATAAGATGATGTCATTTAGAAACATAGATAGTTTTACTTTTTTATTTCTCATCTGAATGCTTTTTATTTCTTTTTCTTCCCTAATTGCTCCTAGTACTACATATTGAACAGGCCCTTACTTTGCCCTTACTTTCTGGGGAAACACAAGGAAAGAATAGGGCACAGATATATTGAGACCTTCAGAAGTGGTGGAGTAAAATCAAAGGATTTTATGATCCACCAAGAAGATTGCTGGGCCAGTGACCAGGATCATATGATAGACTGATAGGAGGAAGAGAGGGTCATTGTGGAGCTGGGTGTGGAAGTTATGGAGGTTTTGATGACTATGGTGTCTATAATAATTATGGCTACAGAAATGATGGCTTTGATGACAGAATGAGAGATGGAAGAGGTATGGGAGGGCATGGCTATGGTGGAGCTGGTGATGCAAGTTCAGGTTTTCATAGTGGTCATTTTGTACATATGAGAGGATTACCTTTTCGTGCAACTGAAAATGACATTGCTAATTTCTTCTCACCACTAAATCTAATAAGAGTGCATAGTGATATTAGAGCTGATGGTGGAGCAACAGGAGAGGTAGATGTAGAATTTGTGACACATGAAGATGCTGTAGCTGCCATGTCTAAAGATAAGAATAACATGCAACATTGGTACATTGAACTCTTCTTGAATTCTACTCCTGGGGGCTGTTCTGGAATGGGAGGTTCTGGAATGGGAGGCTATGGCAGAGATAGAATGGATAATCAGGGAGGTTATGGATCTGTTGGAAGAATGGGAATGGGTAAAAATTAAGTGGAGGATGGTGGTACTCCTGATGGCTTGGGTGGTTATGGCCGTGGTGGTAGAGCCAGTGGCAGTTACTATGGGCATGGTTACTAAGGATTCCCCAAAGTAAGGGCATCCTTACTTTGTTCCCGATCTTAGAGGAAAAGCTCTCTTTCACTATTGAGTATGATGTAAACTGTAAGCTTGTCATATATGGCCTTTATTATGTTGAGGTACATGACTTCTATACTGTTTGTTGAGAGATTTTTTTTTTTGACTATTTCATTCAAGCTGTCATTTTAATTAATCAAATTTCATTTTTTTTTCAATTTATTTATTTTCAGAAAAACATTATTCATTATTTTTTCACCACACCCAGTGCTCCATGCAAGCCGTGCCCTCTATAATACCCACCACCTGGTACCCCACCCCCCCCCCCCCCGCCACTTCAAACCAATTGGAAGGGGAGGTGAACCATGAGAGAGATTTTTTTTTTTTAATTCCATGAAGGGACGTTTTATTTTCTCAAATGATTTTTTGCATCTATATTGAGATGATCGTGTGACTTTTAGCTTTCATTGTGTTAATGTGGTATATCACATTCATTGATTTGTGTATTTTGAAACATCCTTGCCTCCCAGGGATGAATCTTACTCAGTTGTCTTGTATAATCATTTTTTAATTAATTAATTTTAGGATTTTATTTTATTTCCTTCACCGAGAGAGACAAAGCAAGAGAGGGAACACAAGCAGGAGGAGTGGAGAGGGAGAAGCCGGCTTCCAGCTGAGCAGAGAGCCCAGTGTGGGGCTTACTTAATCCCAGGACCCTGGGATCATGACCTGAGCCAAAGATGGATGATTAAAGACTAAGGCACCTAGGTGCCCCTTGTATAATCATTTTAATGCTCTCTGCATTTGGTTTGCTAGTACTTTGTTTGGTCTTTGCATCTATATTCATCAGGGTTATTGGTCTGCGGTTTTCCTTTCTTGTAATGGCCTTACCTGGCTCTGGTATCAGTGTAGTGCTAGCCTTATGAAAAGAGTTTGGAAATATTCCTTCTGCTTTAGATTTTTGAAGAGTTTGAGAAGAATTAACATTAATTCTTAAATGTTTGGTAGTATTCACCAGTGCAGCCACCTGGTCCTGGACTTTCTTTTGTTGGGAAATTTTTGATTACTTATTTAATCTTTTTCTTTGTTATTGATCTGTTTATATTTTCTATTTCTTCATGATCCAATCTCATTTTTGTTTCTAAGAATTTTTCTGTATCTTCCAGATATCCGTTAACAAATCAATTTGTTTATACTAGTTTCTTTTGATCCTTTTTATTTCTATCCAGTCTATTTTAAGCTGATAACAACTTAAGCTTAATCACATACAGAAACTCTACAATTTTACTTCCCTTCACCACACTTTATGTTATTATTGTCATGGTTTGCTTTGTTTTATATTATGTATCCATTAACAAATTTTTGTCATTTTAATTATTATTAACTTTTTTTTAATTTTGTGCTAAATTAAAAGTAGTTTATGCAGTATAAATCTCTTTAAATTCAAAAGTTTGGAACATTGGGTTTCTTGAATCTGGATGTCTGTTGCCTTCCCTAGAGTTGGGAAAATTTCAGCCACTATTTCTTCAAATAAACTTTCTTCCCCTTCCTTTCCCTCTTCTTCTTCTTCTTCTTCCATGACACCCATAAACTATGTATATTGGTCTTTTTGGCTGTATTCTACAAAGTCCTTTAGCTTTTCTATCCTTTTTTTAACTCATTCTTTTTTTTTTTTTTTGCTTTTTGCTTTCCTGACTGGAAAATTTCAAATGACCTTTTATTCTTTTGTTTTCTCAAGTCTGTTGTTGAATTTTTCAGCTCACTTACTTCATTTTTCAAATCCAAATTTATTTCTTTTTTATATTTTCCATCTCTTTATTGACATTCTCATTTTGTTCATGTGTCACTTCCTTGAACCCAGTAAGCATCCTTTTGATTGTCATTTTCAATTTTTTGTACACTAATTCATGTCTTCTTTTTGTCTAGGAATTCATATATCTTCTTTTCTTTAGGGTCTGTTTCTCGAGTATTTATTTTGTTCCTCTGATTGATTACATTTCTATTTTTCTTTGTGTTCCTTGTAACTTTGTATTGGTGTCCACTTATTTGGAAAACAAACAAACAAACAAAACCTAGCCACCTTTCCTAGTCTTTAAAGACTTAATAAGGGAAGACCTTCACCCGTCATCCTAGCTGGAGATACTAGGGACCTTTCAAATCTTTCCTTTCCTTCCTTTCCCTTCCTTACCCTTCACTTCCCCTCCCTCCCTTCCTTCCTCTCTTTCTTTCTTTCACATTGATGTTTATTTATTTATTTATTTATTTGAGAGCGAGTGTGGGTGGCAGGAGGGGCAGAGGGAAAGAAGAGAGAGAATCCCAAGCAGACCCTGTGCTAAGCCTGACCCACAGTTCTGTCTCACAACCCTGAGATCACAACCTGAGCCCAAACCAAGAGACAGGTGCTTAACCAGCTGAGCTACCCAGGCACCCCACAAGCCATTTTCTATGGATGTGTCTTTGGATTTGTAGATTTAGAAGGATCTGGCCAGTTTCTTTTTTTAAGAGATCACAATCTCTTGCTCCCTCTGGTGTCCATCTGTCGTACCACGGATACTCTGAAGCAGCAACATCCTGCCATATATTTTTTGTTCTCGAAGGCTTGCATCTAGAGTATGTGGATTCCGTTAGTGACCAAAATTGGGTTAGACACAGACTGATTTTTTAAATACTTCCCTGAAAAGCCAGAATATTGGATATGTACACTCCATTCTTCATTGTCTCTCCTGAGGGGATGTCAGTGAGCTATATTGGCTTCTGTCTCTTATACCACCGGGCCTGATGGAGTAACAGCATCTTCCCTAGTATTTTTGTCAGGGGCCTTCAGGCATCTAGAATATATCGGTTCCCATCTAAACTCAGAGGTAGGCAAGACAGAAGCCAGTCTCTCAAGTAACTCTTCTGAAAAAAAAACAGTGCACTGGCTGTATGGTCCAGTCTTCTCTTTCCCTCCCCAGGGAGAAACTACAATCTGGGAGTTTTCTCCTGATCATGTGGCACTACACTGGGCGGGGGGGTTGGAGGGGGGTGGAGAATTTTCCCTACCAGCTTGGATTTGGCTGTTTTTTTTGTTGTTGTTTTTTTTTACTTGCCTGGGGTGTAAGAGACTCTTAAGGGTTTTGTGGATTTCACACAAAGAAAATTGGTGCATGTATTGTTGAATTAGTGTCTCCATGGGTGAAAGGAGGGTCTGGGGCTTTCTGTTCCCCATCTTATTGGCATCACTGTATCCGATCTCTTGTTGCTGAAATGTTTTTAATCACTACAGGGAAATTGGGGGAATATACAAAGAAAATGCCTCCAAAAAAGGATGTGCTTCCATATAAAGACTGTTACTAAAACAAAGTATTAAAGCATGAGTTTAAACAAAAGATATTTTGATTGAGGATACTCAAATAGAAACTCCTCCCACACTTTATTCAATTCCAATGAGGTAATCAATGTAGGTAAATCTTCAGATATTTGGCAACATGAGGAGAGAGATGTTTGTCAGCTTCGTGATCCCCCTTCATAATCTAAAAGTAAATAATGTAACATTGTGTCAGTTAAAAGTATTGATATTAATGTGTTGTTAAAGTAGCTATCTTCCCCTGCCCCCCAGTCTGGATATTCCACCATGTACTTAGAAAAGACTGTTAAACTCAGCTGTATTTTAGGAAATTGTCTACACAGGGAATCTAATGCCCTGGGATGAATGCACCTGGTGTGCTATGTGTTTTAGTGCATTTTATTAAAGATATTATGTCTTAGCTGTCCTCTTGATTCTAGACCATTTCTTTCTTCAGTCTATGGCCATACCACCCTGAATGCGCCCGATCTCGTCTGATCTCGGAAGCTAAGCAGGGTCGGGCCTGGTTAGTACTTGGATGGGAGACCATTTCTTTCTTCAAATGCTGCTGAAAGTCACCACATCATAATCTTTTTATACACTAGGTTCTTCACGAAATTCGTTACCTACATTAAATCTACATTCTTACAGGTTTCTTTAGAACTCCTTATTTCTATATTCTTGTTCTATCTATCCAGATTTTTCCTTACAAGTAACAGGAAAACAGCTAGCACTGCGGCTGGAATAATAAGTGGTTGGGTCTTTTTGTTTTGTTTTGTTTTGTTTTTTCTTTTCTTTTCTTTTCTTTTTTCTTTTTTTCTTTTTTTTTTTTTTGTTAGGGGTGCCTGTGTGCTCAGTTGGTTAAGTGACTGCTTACAGCTCAGGTCATGATCCCAAGGTCCTGGGATCCCTGCTCAGTGGGAGCCTGCTTTCCCTCTCTCTCTGCCTGCTACTCTGCCTGTGCTCTTTTTCTCTCTCTGTCAAATAAATAAATAAAAATAAAATATATATTTTTTAAAAATCTGTTTTTGTTAAATCTACATCTCAGACTGAAAGCTCTGTTCCAGTCAAGCTACTCACACTGTTTCAAAAATAGACCACACTGTCATTTCTAGATCACCTCTCCCACCTTTTTTTCAGGCATCTTCTTTGTGCATCCTTTAAATTCCAGCTCGAACTATACCCCTTCTTCCCCTATTACTCTCAGTTACTGTCAATGAATTATACTTCCTCTGAATGGTATCATTTATAATGTGTTTCATGGATTTGAGACCTCACTTATATAAAGTATCACATTGGATGCTAGCATTTCAAAAATAGTTTGAACTTCAAAAATAGTTTCTGCTTCTGTATTGTAAAGATAATGCCTCATGCTTCTATGTCCCTCTCACATAAATCTCTTCATAATTTAAAGTTTTTAACTCACTACACATAGATGATTCATTCATTCAATAAATGTAGCATTATTTTGAGCTAGGCAATGGATCAGCAATTTTAACTCCTCCTTCTATAGCATTAACCATGTACCAAAAACTATCTTAAGTGCCTTAAGTTTATTAATTCATTTCATCCTCATAATAATATTATGAAGTGGGGCTATTTATTTAACCCAAATGTACAATTACAGACAGGGAAATGGAGGTACTGAAGTATTATATAATTTCTCTAATTTCTACATGTACAGAATATGTTGTACAGTCAGCCCTTGAGCCCAAGTGATAGTTATGGGTGTCTGTGCTTTAACCATGGTTCCATACAATATCTTTATTTTTTTTTATTTTATTTATTTATTTATTTTTTTTTTTTTAAAGATTTTATTTATTTAACAGAGATCACAAGTAGGCAGAAAGGCAGGCAGAAAGAGGAGGAAGCAGGCTCCCCGCCGAGCGGAGAGCCCGATGTGGGGCTCGATCCCAGGACTCTGGGATCATGACCTGAGCCGAAGGCAGAGGCTTTAACCCACTGAGCCACCCAGGCGCCCCCATACAATATCTTTAGATGCCAGAAATATTCATATCATAAAACTTTCTTTGCCCCCAAGGAGTTAATAGGTCTGAAAAGAGAGAGGATGATGTAAACATGTAAGTGCCGTACAATATCTTGGATTGTAGGATATCAATCTGTACAGGCATATCTTGGAAATATTGCAGGTTTGGTTCTAATTTTCCACAATAAAGTGGATGTTACAATATAGTGAGTGAAATGAGGTTTTGGTTTCCCAGTACATGTAAAAGCTATGTTTACACTATCCCATAGTCCGTTATGTGTACAATAGCATTATGTTTGAAAAAAATATGTGAATACCTTAATTAAAAATACTGTTAAAAAACGCTAACCACCATCTGAGCTTTCAGTGAATTGTAATCACTGATCACAGATCACCATAACAAATATAATAATAATGAACAAGCTTGAATATTGTGAAAATTAACACAATGTAACACAGACGCATAGAGTGAGCTAATGCTGTTAGAAAGATGATGTTGATAGATTTGCTTGACAAAAGGTTGCCATGAACCTTTAATTTGTAAAAAACGGAAGCATTTGCCAGCTACAAAATGCTGTAAAATGATGCATGCCTATATAAAGAAGTGGATGGAGTAATCAGTTTTACATGAACAAGGGGAATAGCGAGTCTTGCAGCCAATCTGATAGTTGAACTGGGGCTTGAAAGACAAGGAATTGCTTGACAGTTGCATAAGGGCACATAGGGACAAAAGAAGCATGTTGTTCATAACAGTTTAATGTAGTTTGGCAAAAAAGGCTAGTTGCCAACCAATATCTCTTCTCCATCTCCCATACATTTTAGAATACTGACTTTGTAAGAGCAATGTGGTCAGTCTCCCTTGTAGCTAGATGTGTCCATACGATTAAGTTCTAGCAAATGAAATAAAATAAAATATTGTATGGGACTCTGATAATATCTTAGAAAAATCAATGTGTACTTCAACTTTTTTTTTGATAGTATAAAAATATACATTTTTATTCTATTTTGGCCACTGGTTTTTGAGTTTTTCTGTTTTATGAGTGAATAAAAATTCTAATTAAGATAGAGTGACTAGAACATAGAGCAAGAAAGGAGTCCTTGCTTAGGAAAGCAGTTTGAAAATATTTGGAGGGAGGTAATAAAATGTATTGTATCCCATATATGGAATTTGTACTTTGTCTCATGAGCTAGTGTTTCTCAATCCTAGCTAATTTGTAATCACTTGGAGACATATGGTCCAGGTCTCACCCTAAACAAACTGAATTAATCTGTAGGGCAGGGGTTTTCAACCTTGACTTCACATTTAATCATGATGATGCCCAGGCCATATACAGATTTTGTATGTCAAAATCTCTGGAGGTAGAGGACTCAGGCATCATTATTTCTAAAAAATCTCTCTAAGTTACTAAAATGTTCAGCCATGAGTGAGAAAGACTGTTGTAAGTAATAGGCTTAGAGTGTCTGAAAATAATTTTAAATAAGTTTAAGAAACTTAGTTTATGTGTTAACATTTTGGCTACAGTGTGGATGATTGATTAAGAAGAATTTACATTTTAGATTCATATATACTACCCTTCCCTAAATTGTTCAAAAGGGTTTTCCTTGGAGTCTTAAAATCTCAGTTTTTGACATTAACATAAGTAGGTATATCTCCCCAGGTAGAGCATCATATAACTTTTAAAAAAAACACCAGACAAAGAATCGGAGTGTCCAAGTAAAGGCTCATCTTAACTGTGTCATTTCGATGAGGGTATGCTGCAGCTATTGGAAACTGCACTAAAACTGACTTGATCAATAAGGGTATTTATTATTTTGCCTAACAAAGTCCAGATGTAGAGTGCTTCATGATTTAGTTCTTTCATTTCATTAGTGGTGGCATTAAGACCTTCCACTTTGCTCCCCTGGTAGTCCCGGTGATTTATGCATTGTTGTAAATCCAGGTGTTACATCTAAATAATAATATACAGACAGGAAAAGAGAATAGCATTTTTTTGTTGTTGTTATTTATTAAAGCAAGGACAATTTCTGAGAAGCCCTATAAGCCCATTTCCTCTAACACCTTAGTGGTCAGATTTTACATCATGTGACCATTCTTTTTTTTTTTTTTCCGATTTATTTATTTTCAGAAAAACAGTATTCATTATTTTTTCACCACACCCAGTGCTCCATACAAGCCGTGTCCTCTATAATACCCACCACCTGGTACCCCAACCTCCCACCCCCTCGCCACTTCAAACCCCTCAGATTGTTTTTCAGAGTCCATAGTCTCTCATGGTACACCTCCCCTTCCAATTTACCCAAATTCCCTTCTCCTCTCTAACGCCCCTTGTCCTCCATGCTATTGGTTATGCTCCACAAATAAGTGAAACCATATAATTGACTCTCTCTGCTTGACTTATTTCACTCAGCATAATCTCTTCCAGTCCCGTCCATGTTGCTACAAAAGTTGGGTATTCATCCTTTCTGATGGAGGCATAATACTCCATAGTGTATATGGGCCACATCTTCCTTATCCATTCATCCGTTGAAGGGCATCTTGGTTCTTGTGACCATTCTTAAACCCAGTCATTGTCTTAAGGCTAGATTTTTCATGACTGCTTGTTCTCTATTCTTCCTGCTATCTGTGGATCTTATTGAAATTTGGCTTACAGTAGGGCAAATTGCAGGAAACTTTTCAGAAAACAATATCCATGGTAAAATATATAGCTAGAGAAGGTCCCCTCTATAAGAAATTTAAAACAAAAAGACAACCAGAACTGAACTGTGAGTACCCAAAGAGCAAAGAGGAAATGGAGTTTCTTTAACTAGAATAAAGTCACATGGAGAGCTTGTGGAGACACAGAGTTGAAGTGGCAGGCAGGGTTTCCTGCGGCTGGCAGCACAGGGTGGTAAAGGAACACATAAATGAATTGAAAAAGACCTACTCTGACTTTCTTATTAATTATATTGTGAGGCTGAGCAAGTTACTTAATCTTTCTTGGTCTCAGTTTCCTCAATATAATTGTTATAATACTTTCTAGAGTCGCTTACTTAACTAAAAAAAAAAATGAAATTAGATACATAGTTTAGCAATTTTAAAGAAAACATTTTTTTAAAAATTTCTTTATTTGACAGAGATCGCAAGTAGGCAGAGAGAGAGAGAGGGAGAAGCGGGCTCCCTGCTGAGCAGAGAGCCTAATGTGGGGCTGGATCCCAGGACCCTGAGATCATCACCCGAGCTGAAGGCAGATGCTTTAACCCCCTGAGCCACCCAGGAAACCTAAAGAAATTTTTAAAACATGTTTTATAGACATTGTAATAGTAAATACAGTAAATACTTTATGGCTTTAGTAGACTAAATTGTTGTGGGCATTTATTATCTGCTTTGCTCCAGGTATTCTGCAAAGACTTGATGATTATTTCACTTCTATGAAGTGAAATCTTTACTCTAACTTTACTCTATTATCCATCTTCTTTTTAGAGATTAGGAGACTGAAGTCCATGGAACTAGTTTGCCTACTATTACATAGCTAATAAATGTCAAAGTTTAGATTCCAATACACTATGGACAGATTATATAGATCATGTTTTCACGTCTGTTGGTGGTGGGATAGACTTTTAGTTTACTCTTCTAGTAAGCTTACATGGATAGAAGAAAGTTTGTACGGGAAACATTTTTTGAATAATGCTAAGCAGGTTGTTTAATAAAACTACCATTTTCTTATACCAGTGCTATACTATGTCCAAAATTTAAATCTAGTAGTGTAAAGGCTAACATTTTTTATAGCCTTGAATTCAGAAACATTGAGAGCAAACATACAAAGCATGACCCAGAGTTATAGTGTTTCCCCTGGTGTAATGATATTTGTGTGATAGCTTCTTTGGAAAATATCTTAGAATCTTTCTCTTGAGGACATACTTTTATCAACATTAAATTCTCCTATTCTGATTTTTTTTTCATGGTTAGGAAATATCTTTTTTATCTAAGCATTAAGTTCTCACTGGTTATAATATTTATAGAACATTAGATTTTGACATTTTGCATTATCATTTTCTTAATTGGCTTATTGTATTTAAAGAAAATTGTTAGTACTTGGTCAGGCCCTAAGCAAATGTTTGCTTTAGCCTTTTGGCCCTAGTTTTCTCATCTTAAAATTAATGTGACTCATATTCGTCTTTTATGATTTGATGAAGGAAAACCTACCTACTTTTGATAACAGCAAGGCACAATTGGCTCATGATGCCCTAAGTTGTTTTGTTGAGTAATTCGTGTTGATTAAACTAGGTGTATTTTAACTCTAAATTATAGTTACACTAGAAATCAGGTGGGTCTTGGTATGGAAGTTATAGGGTTCACCATTCCAGATTTATGTTTACATAAAGAGCAACCTTCTGGAAAATACTCATCTTGACAAAGAGGAGAATCCAGATGCCAATAGTTTATTCAAAACCAGTGAAAGAATCAGCAAAAATGTTGACAAAGAAGATATGGTCTCTCAGATTGAGCTTTGGTTCCATCTTCATGCTCATCCCTGAGTTTTTAGCCTAAGGAACAACAACAAAATAGCAAGTTAAGAATTACACTAAATGAATCACCTCCTTCTTGAAGGCAGTGCAGCAGCTCTGATGTTAACAGAGGAGGTTTGGCAGGATAATCCCTATTATCCTGGGTATCAGCAAACTCCTGACAGAACAGGTAGCAGCAGAGAATTTGTGGACATCAATTGGACAGCTGGTATGTGGTCAGCTACATAAGTTGCGGAATCTCTGGGCAAACAAATAAACAAAACCAGAAACCAACAAACAAACAAAACAAAACAAAAACCAAGAAGGGAAAAAAACAAAGGGACTCAAGGACATTTTGGGAGGTGTAGGCTATGTCTGTTCTCTTGATTGTGATGATGTTTTTATGGAGGTTTGCATATGTCCAGACTCACCAAACTGTACATGTAAATATGTGCAGTTCTTTATATATCAATTATGCATATAATAACCTTATGTAATAAGATAAAAGAAGAAAGGAAAGGTAAAGGCTTTATTTTGGGCTATATTAGTTTTATATTGCTGTGTAGCAAAGGACTAAAAACCCAGAGGCCTCAAACACTACCTATTTATTATCTCAGTTTTGCAGGTCAGAAGTCCAGCCATGGCCTGCCTGGAATTTCTTCTTTAGGTCTTACAAGGCTGAAATTATGGTGTCGCAGGGTGTATTCTGATCTGGATCTTGGAGTTTTCTAAGATCATGTAGATATGGCAGGCTTCATTTTTTCACAGTGTTGGACTGAGATGCCCATTTCCTTGCTGGATATCAGTTTTGGGTTATTATCAAGTCCCTGAGGCTGCTCACATTCCTTGTCATGTTGCCCCTCAGTCTTCAAAGCCAACAACAGGGAATCTTCCTTGACTCAAGTCCCTCTTATGCTCAAATCTGTGATTTCTAGAAAATCCCATTTTCTTTTAAGAGCTTACCTGTTTAAGTAATGCTCTTCCAGTGTAATTACCTATCTTAAGGTCAGCTGTTTTGAGACCTTCATTCAATCTACCCAAATCCCTTCACAGCAGCATCTAGATTACTGTTGGTTTCAATAACTGGTAAAAGGTATATTATACCAGGGACAGAGTATCTTGGAGTCCTTTTACAAGGCATGTAAGGACTCTGGAAAATATGTACAGGATTTACATCCTGTAAATCCTTTTGTTCTGGTCCCATCCTTCGTTTCTCTTCTTGCCTATCATTTATTTACGGTGCAAAGCAGTTCCATCTGAATGAGTTTATTAATTATCAATTTATTTATTTATTTAAAATTTAAAAATACTTATGCTTTTATGTTTTGGTCTGCTGGAAAGAGCCCAATTTGCTTTCTTTATCTTGTACTTTTTAATCTTCTGTTTTTCAGAGATTCCAACTCTAACTACTGTATCATTTTTCTCCTGCCATTTCCACCTAAAATGATCTTTTATCAATTTTTGTTGATTTATGTATGCCATTCATTTTTAGAATTTTGGTAATACAGGGTAGGTATTTTATTAGCAGCAAGCTATTTTTCTGAAACAAAGGATTTTGAGGTCGTTCACACACTACCTAGTGAGCTATCCTATTTTCATAAGTGTTACTTAATAAGAGGAACATTTTCAGTAGAAGATTAAGGGGGACTCAGATTAGTGAGGTAAGCCATTAGAACAACTTTCTGTTCTAAGTTTTTTCTTTGTCCTGATTCAGAAGTACTTTGACTTTTTAATATCAACTACAGCTATATACTGAAATGTTTACTTGTTTATGTCTTAAGTACTGAGCAAAGCAGCAATAGTTATGCATATTATATGCATAAAAGATTAATTTTTGTTGATTTAGTAAGTTTGTTGTTTTTGTCTTTGTCCTTTCGACTCCAAAATGGATTGCTGTTTATAGCAGGGTTCTCTGATTATGGTTTGCCATAAGTAATGGAAATTGCCCTGCGGTGTTAGATCTAGGTTTATATTCTGGCCTTTCATGTAATCTGGATATATTATATAGTGTTTTTGAGCCTTACTTCTTTTGAGAAAAAAGGAAGTAAGAAATATCTATCAAATGGTTACTGTGAAGATTTATGAGATATTTTCAAAGCATATGGAACTAGTAGGTAATAAATTATTTGTTTTCTTTATCCTCACAATTTTGCAAAAAATATGTATTTTATATTTAATATCTATTATATGTGGTAATAAGGGAAAAATGTGTTCTCCTCCTTAAAATAATATTGACATAGAACATATTTAAAACCTCCTCTGAGTGTTAGACTATAAAATTAGCAGGGAAGTCTACTTTTAATCTTCTTAAAGATTTGGAAATGAAGTAGATAGATTGGTTAACAATCAAATCTTGTTTTTGTAGGTTAATGTTGACAGATAAGCTAATATTGACATGGGAGTATCCCCTTCAGTAAGAGGCAAGGAAGAACATCCTACTTAGAATATTATGCACTTGCATATTTCCTACTCAATATTTTAGATCAGTCATGGGGATATAATAATGCTGGGCCTATGATTATATTTCATCATAAGTTTAAATATTTTAAACATAGTGCAGTCTTTGCATGTTTGGCTAATGAGTCTCCTGCCTAAAAAAAAGGGTGTCTATATAATAGAGTATATATAGAGAGTATATATAAAGTCATATATATATATATCTGTATATATATATATATAGTGTATATATTGAGTATATGTAGTATATATTAATGAATTCAGATTTTTTTATAGAACTGAATTCTGGAATTATATAAAGGTGTGATGATAGATGGAATGAATGATAGGGAAAGACGGAAGGAGAAGGAAATTTGTTTCATATGCTAACATGTGGTCACTATCTTGGAAAAATGACAACGTAAGTTCGATGTTTTTTATACAGCAGAATTAAAGTTATGTGTTTAAAGCACTTCTTAAAAGTCATATATGTGTTTTAAAACTTAAGTATTTAAAAAGTTTTTGCAACATATATTTTAAAGTATGTTTAATCATTAAAGTACTAGCAAAATAACTGGAAGTAGGTACTGCTTTACCTGTGCTACGCCGCCACTGTCTTTGATTAGTTAGCTCTGTGAGAGACATTTTGGACAAAGGTGCAGAAAAGAGAGATATTGGGGAAATCTAGAAAAACTTTTAGAAAGGGATAATAATATTAAAAAGATTAATTAATGTTGGTACTCTAAAGGGGACCCTGGGAAGAACATGGTGAGCATGAAAAATAGGACCAAGTGGAGTGAAAAAATTTCTGCAGAGATGTGCAAAAGCTACAGTGATGACTGTTCCTTAGACAAATATATTTCTATAGACAAACCATGAACTATGCATTTTAAAACAACTGAAATCAAAAGCTTCATTTAAGTCAAAAAACATATGTATTGAGTGGATATTATGTATTTTAAACTATGCTAATTTATGTTGATACGTAGTGAATAAAACATGATCTCAGTGTATTCTAGTGGTTCACAAGAGTGATAAGATTTATCTGGTTTAAAAAATTGCAATACATAATTATAAGATATAATAAAACATGATGATAGTGGCAAGGTCAGAGTCCTAGGAGATCATGAAGAAATACTGGCATACCTAACTTCTGGGACAGTCAAGCAAAGATTCATAAAAAACAACATAGCTGAAATCTGAAAATAATTTGGAGTTCACAAAGCAGGTAAAGCAAAAAAGACAGAGTATTTGGAGAGTAATCTACCTACAACATCTGTTATGCCCTCAGGAGTTGATCCTGGTCCAAATGAACTGGTGGTACTATCTCCCTGTTTGATCTGACCACTCCATGTGAATCCATCTTGAACTTGACACCTCAATCAAATTGTATGACCTTCCTCAATTAAGGCTTTATCATTTTTTAAATTATCTTAATTTTTTAAGTTATATTCTGAATTTTAGTTTTATGCCTTGGTAGAAATGTTTAGTTCCTTCATAGTAGATAGATTAATTTTAGTACAAATTATTCTTTAAATCACAGAATCCCAAAAAAGAGAAAAATATATAAAAACTATTTATTTATTTATCTATCTATCTATCTATTTATTTTTTATGGAAGTGTTTAAATGATGCATTTTTTTTTTATTTTTTTAATTAATTTATTTATTTATAGAGCATGAGCAAGCGGGGGGAGGGGCAGAAGGAGAGAGGGAGAGAGAATCTCAATCAGACTGTGCCCTGAGCTCAGAGCCCATGACAGGACTTGATCTCACAACCCTGGAATCATGACCTGAGCTGAAATCAAGGGTCAGATCCTTAACTGACTGAGCTTCCTAGGCGTCCCAAAAGAGGAAATATTTTAAGTTTTTAAAATTTATTATTTGAGAGAATGAGAGAGAAAGAGAGTTGAAGAGAGGACAAACAGAGAGAGCAGCAGAGGTAGGGGGAGAAGCAGATTTCCCCCTGAGCAGGGAGCTGGACCTGGGGACCAGGCCTCTGGGATCATGACTTAAGCTGAAGCAGATGCTTAACTGATTGAGCCACCCAGTTGCCCCATGAGAAAGTATTTTAAAAAATAAAGCTGACTATATGGATCAAAAAATTATTTTAAATAATTATATATGAGAAATGAACTATTCTTTAAATTTTTAATTAATTTTTAAAGTAATCTCTATATGCAGTGTGGCACAGACTCACAACCATGAGATCAAGTCTCACGTTCCAGTGACTGAGCCAGCCAGGTGCCCCAAAATATTCTATATCCATTCCCATTATTCTTGTTCTGCAGAACTTACACTGATTTATATCTTATCTGGTTTTCGTTTCTAAATTACTTTTAACCACTAAAATTGGTTTAAAGAAATGCCTGAGGATATTTCTACATGTATGGATTTAAGTAATATGATGCCATCTATCAGCTCAGGGGAAATGAAAGCCATCATGAGTTTGAGTTATTTGAAAATATGTATTAATTGCAATTTGCAAGGAGAAGACAAAACCATATGCATCGGTGTACCATCTATTACAATTCTTTTGTGTCATTTTCATTTTGTTTATAAAATTGAGATTATATATACTTAATACTTAAACTCCTCTTCTCCCCTGGCCTTTCCTCATATAAGTTTATATGTTTTCTTTGTAGTCCCATAACTCTGAAGGAGTTACAGACTTGGTAAGTAGTTAATTTACGTATGCCCATCTCCCATAAATTTTAGAGTCTATAGATTCTTATCACAACTAGTATTTCACTATGCATTTTAAGGGGGGGATAAAGAAGAGATGATACTTGAAATGTCATTACTTGAATAAATATATTAAAAATATTTTTTTCTGAATCAAGGAAAACAGTTATTCTTAAGAATTTTGCTTCTTTAGAGAGATGATAAGATTTAAAAATAAGTGTTATGTATAGAATATAGTTTTGGATAGTATTCCCCTCAGTCAAATCAAAATAACAACTAGAAAAGACAGAGAAGCTAATGCTATTTATTTAAAAACAAAAGCAAAATACAGGCTGTCACAATCAAGGTTAATATTTATCTAGGGCTCATTTTGTGCCGATTTTCTAAGGACTTTATATTAACACACATTTGTGTAAGTAAGCAGTATTAGATCTCCTTTTCATGGAAAAGACCACAAAGGCATAGATAATTAGCTCATTGGTGTTGTACAGCTTGAGCAGAAGTCCTTTGAAGTTTGGCAGTCCTGCACTAGACCCCAAGTTCTTTTTTTATTTTTAACTTTTTCCAGAGCCCAACTTCTTGATCATTATGCTTTCTTACCTGTTAGGTATAATCAGATCTAATTTTGTAAAAGCACATAACAAATAGGATTTGCTATCTTATCTACAATTTCCAAACTTTATGAAATGTCTTTATTTAGAACATAAAATCAACATTACTGAAGAAATTGCCCTTGAAAGAAATACTGTCTTTCATCCTAGAAATGGTGAAAGGAGTTATTTTATTCACCAAAGAGGTCTTGGAAATCTTTTAGTTTAACTCTTGACCTAAACTTTTTGATATGGAGGAGTACACTTTTTATGTTGTAAAACTAAAAATAATGATAAGAATCTTACAGGTTAGCATAGATGTTAAATATGATTCTGATTAGAGGCAATTTATTAGTTTTCTGATAGCACTTTTTAAGTTCCTGTTCGCTGAGACCTGGGCCCCATAAAGCCAGATGTGGCTATTTCCATTAGAATGTGCCTTTTGCCCTAGTTAAGGGTGTTATTGGCTAGGAGAACACATGTTCTGATTAGCTTTTTGGGTGATGTGTCCATTCCCAAAGCCAGAGGTGGACTCAAGTATATACAGATTGGCTTGAGAATGAGATAGAATGGTTGTTTCCAAGGAAAGCTTCCTTTATTGAGTCTTTATTCAGAGCATTGTGCTTGGAGAACTTTTAAACTTGTTTGAAGTCACACCACTAGCAATTGCTAAAATTCTCTCTTCCCATTCCAAATCTCCTTACTCATTAGTAAAACAGTATTCTATGTGCTATTGTAGTCTCCAGATACTGCCCTATCACTTAGGCTGGAGTTCCTGTCACTCATTAGCATTTTTCAAATGCTCAAGTACAGGTTTCTCCTGTTATCTGAAAGTTTGCTTTATTCTTTATGCCCCTTTGCTTTTATCACAGACCTATGTTAGTGCCTGTTTTCACTAACTGAAAGAAATCAAAGAAGATTTTTGCTTTTTTGAAGTGGTTAATTGCTTCTTTGCTTAACACCATTTTGATTTTCAAAAGTTTCTGCAGAAATGCAGTACTTTCAAATAGTGGGGAAAACCCATACTATCAAAATGTATATAACCTTACAAGTGAGGTTTAGAAGCTAGCAAGAGCAAATCACTCCCAAAACAACAACTAGAAAAAAAACAAAAGATGAACTAGAATTTTGTGTGTGTGTGTGCGTGTTTAAACTTTGGAATTGAAGAAGACAAGATGAACTAAAATAAAAGAGAGGAAAGAGCCCTTCTTAGATAAGATTAAGATTGTCAGACCTTTTCTCTTGCTCAGGTTGTTGATTGCAGGGTAAAGTTTAGGCTTAATTTAGGCATAAGGTGGTTAATTTAGATAGATTACTCAGTTGGGAAAGAAAAAATACCCAAATTTATGATGGCCATGTGGGCTGATATGCTAGATTGGCATCTAGAGGAACTCCAAGTTCATGACTCTTTCTAAGTGCTGAGATGATGTGGAAAGCTGGGGGTTGGACTGAACAGCCATGCTGAGCACTTTTAGCCTGATGGCACTTAGGAGACAAAGTCTCCCAAGAGAGATAACCTGCAGCAAACACACAATATATCTTGTCATGAAGACATTAGAAAAGAGAGGTGTCTAAGTTTAACTAAACTGCAGTCCAAGGTTGGTCCAGATTGATGACTGATTGAACTGAGGCAGTAGCCTTCCCCTAGCTGCCTTCTCAAGGAGAGGAAATAGCATCAACTTCAGGACTGGTTTTTATGTCTCTTTTGTATATAATGTCCAGTATAAAATAGTGTATTTTAATATATATTAAAATACACCATTATATATATAATATTTGATATATGTAATATAAAATATTATATTTAATATAGAATAACTAAAACTATACTGATTAAAATATATATTAATAATATATGATAATGTATAATATATATAACATATGTATTTTATAAATATATAATGTGAAGAATCATTACAATGTGATTTTTTTCCTTTTTCATGGACCAACTCTTGTAAGTTTTTTCCCCCTGATTTTTCCTTATCTTCTCAACCACTAAAAGTTGTACTGCCCCAACTCTCAGGTCTCTAAACTATCCATTTTTATCTCTACACTCATTCTTTTTGTGATTTCATCCATTCTCAAGGAATTAAATATACTTATGAATTGATAATTGATATACCTTAGGACCTCTCCATGATCTCTAGTCTTGCATATGCAGCTGAATATTTCAGTTTTACTCTATAGATGTCTACAGGCAAGTCAACTTAAAGCATCGCTAATCAGTCTCCAGATTTCCATTCAAAATATTTTCTCTGTTTTTATCTCAAAAGATACAATCTCGGCTTTCCAGGTAATAAGACCAAAAAGTCTTGGAGTCACCCTTCATGCATTTCTTTTTCTCATTCCAAACTTCCAGTCCAACAGCAAATCCTGTTGAATTTGTCTTCAATATATGTTAAAACTATGGCCACTTATCATTTGACTTACCCTGTTCAAGGCTTAACTGTCTCTCTCCTTCACGTCTGCTGCACTGCAGTTGGTCTGCTGTGTTACATGCTTGTTCTCCAGCAATCCCTTCTCACCACTGGACCCAGCCTGAAAAGTTGTCCCCAAGATTGCTTTAAACCCAGCAACAGCTTCCCATTGCACTCAGAACTTTCCATCTCATTAAAATCCTTCTAAGACTCTACCAAGTACTACACAATGTATTTCTCTGTTACTTCCCTGAACTCATCCCGGACTCTCATCTCCTTACCCATTTGCTGCAGTTATACCTACTGTTGTTCCTGAAATCAAAGTCAGGCTGTGTGCTTTTGTGCTTGCGGCTCCCTATGCCTGGAATACTCTTCCACAGAAATCAGCTTGCACATCTCTCTCGGTTCTTTCTGGTCCTAATCAAATACCACTTTAAAAGCAGACTTTTTTAATTACTGTATTTAAAAGTGACACTCTTTCATCTTACACCCTTTACTTTTTTGTGCTTTGTTGTTTTCCCCACAAAACCAATTACTAGCCCCACACACATACTCACTTATGTACTTAACTATTGCTTTTCTACCACTACTAGAATATGACTGCAGTGAAGGTAAGAATTTATTCTTCTTCCTTTGTTTATTGCTATATATCAATCACCCAGGACATGGACTGATGCATAGAAGGTACTCAATAAGTAATAAATAAATAAATAAATATGATTAATGTTTCTTTAGCAAGCTATGCTAATATGATCTCATTTTATGTTTATTGGAAAGATATCTTTATTCAGCAACGACTTAAAGAGTATTGGAGTTATTTTATGGCATAATGATGATTTTATTTAAATCATACTTTTAAATCTTTTGCATAATTCACCATTGGGAAGAGAACACTCAGTGCTTCTATACACATATATAAAATGCAAACAGAATTAACTTAGGTAGGTGGTAGCAGGAAGCCAGATATGTTTGTAGTCAAAATTACTGATTCTTTTTTATTGAATTTTATGGAGTTAGACTAGGAAGAAAATGGAAAGAACATCTGATACCCATTATTAGATACTCATTTAACAATTGTGGGGAATAGCAATTCTCATTCACATTTTCTCTTAGCATCCTAAAAGTAGTCCTGTCTGACAGTGCAGCCATGGGGAGACATGTTTTGAACAAGTCTGCTGCTTTTCCTTTCACAGTGAACTACATAATGCACCTGTGTAACTTCACTTCTTAATCGGATCAGCAGGATTGTATTGAAACTGAGTGTAATGCTGCTACAAGTTGAGTTTTCCTTGAAAAAGAGTGTCTTTTTCAAAAGATGAGTCCCTTTTCTTCCTTTAAAGAGTAAAATAGATAATACTTGTGTTTCTATCCCCTAAATTTAGTAAAACTGGGGAAAACTTTGGAAAATATTTTTTCTGCCCCTGTATTTGATTTGGCACACAAAGGAAACCTGAAAATTCAGCTCAGTTCACAACAGCTAAAAGAGGATTAAGATTGTTGCTTTATATACAAGGAGCATGTTCTTTTAGATAAAAGAGAAGATTCTTATAACATATTCTGACTTCCTAAAGCTTTAAACTCAACAATGTGTGCTCGCTTCGGCAGCACATATACTAAACTCAACAATGTTCATTACTGGCTCATCAGTTTTTCAACCTCCTTTAAGATTAATGTAATCGACTCCATCCTTCTGCACGTGACTAGCTTAATTAACAGAGCTTAATTAACATACTTTTAGTCTTCTATATGTCAATCTTCAGCACAAAGTAATTGATCTACTTGATCAATTGTGCATCTCAATTGTTATAGATGCTTCACTTCTGTATTTTTATAGTTATATGTTATTAACGATAATAAAATATTTTATTTTCTTAATAAGTGAAATTAACAGTTTACCTGGCTTTAGCTGCAGGTATTTGCTAAAACACTTTATTTTGGAATGCATTCAATTATTTATTTGTAATTTATATACATCTCCAGGTTGCTCATAGGTAACAATATGTCCGTACTACACGAAACTCCTATTTTAGCAAAAAACAAATCAGTGCATGCCATTATTGATATTAAGAAATTATTAGCAACTGTTTCTGTAAAATATTTGTTTGTGGCATTTGTCATTACTTTTTGATATGCGCTATGCGATGTATGGAGGCTAAAAAGATTGCTTAGAAAATTATTGACAGTAGAGTCAACCACTGGACTAGTATGATAAGTTAGTAACTGAACAAAACTTTTTCTTGAATTTTTCTCTTTTTCTTCTTGTCTTTTTTCCCCCTTTTGGTTTTTCTCTTGCCGAAGTATTATCTTTTATGAGGCAATACTTGCTAAACCAGATGCTTACTGATGAACTGAACAGGTCACAGTCAGAATTCTTATGCAAATCATTCTCCAGAAAAGAGTCCTTCAGATTTTTGGTGCAGTGTATTTATTTCAGCAGGTGATTGTTTAGCTGGGCCAGGGTGTGGATGAAGGAGGTTGAAGGAAGGGGAAATAGAGTAGAGCAGTAGAGACAAGCTAAGAAACTTCATGACTGTGTATACCATATTAGTGATTTGTATTAGATGTATATTGGAATAACAGATCCCTTCCAGATTATACTAAAAATCTCCTTGATTACACAGATAATTCCACTTAAATTTTTTAAAAGATTTTATTTATTTGTCACAGAGAGAATGATTATAAGCACAGAGAGGCAGGCAGAGAGAGAGGGCGAAGCAGGCTCCCTGCTGAGCAGAGAGCAGGATGTGGGGCTCTATCCCAGGACCCTGAGATCATGACCTGAGCCAAAGGCAGAGGCTTAACCCACTGAGCCACTCAGGCACCTCTTTTTAAATCTCTCTCTTTCTCTTTTTTAAGATTTTGTTTATTTATCTATTTTTTTAACATAAACAATGATTAAGACACCAAACCATAGACAAATGGAGATGATCCAGCTTTTGCCTTAAACAATTTATAGACCAACAGGTAAAGTATTATAATTACATAAATATTTATAAAATTGTTGTGATAAATGTCTTTAAGATATAATAATCTAAGAAAAAGGCATAAAAATCCAATCTTCATTTAAAAGCCCTTGATTATTGGGGTGCCAGGGTGGCTCAGTGGGTTAAAGCCTCTGCTTTCAGCTCAGGTCATGATCCCATGGTTCTGGAATCAAGCCCTGCCTCAGGCTCTCTGCTCAGTGGGAAGCCTGCTTCCCCCCCTCTCTCTCTGCCTGCCTCTCTGCCTAACTTGTGATCTCTGTCTGTCAAATAAACGAATAAAATCTTTAGAAAAGATAAAAATAAAAGCCCTTGATTATTATGTTAGATCTATGTTTGAATTTGGATATTGATGTTAAGACACCAGAAATGTCATTAAATCGACACTTGATCAGAGAAGAATTTTATCCAAGATTAAAGTTAACATTCACCTTATTTTAACCTTTTCTTAAACATGAAACTTAATTAAAGACATATTATGTCCTTGTAGAAACTGGGAAACTTTGTCCCTGTTTTGAACAAAATATCAACTTTCCCTTGAAATATTGAAGTCCTTTTTTGGTCATCACATTTCATTTATTGGCATAAAACATTTTCAAATATCAATAGCTTTTATACTGGAGATGAGTATCTTCTAAAGAGGTTTGTTTTGTTTTGTTTTGTTTTCCTTTGGAAGGATAATGGCAATTCACACAAATGAATACATTTTCAAAAACTTATGGGTTTCCTTTGGTCAAACCAGACACATAGCTCATGGAGTTAAGAGAAAGAAGGGAGAAGGAGTTTAGAGATGGGGGTGGAGGAATAGGGACTAGCTTACTGCCACATAAAGCATCCCATAACTTCCCTTTCCAATAAGAGGCAAGAGAAGCATTAGAGAGGTGATTGCATTTCAGAGCTTTCTTTAGTGAGAGGTCACCAAAAGCTTTGGAATTCAGGGAAGCTTGTGGGGGACAGTAAATGTCACAGAGGATGGTAATGTGGTCATCCCAAACTATGAAGATTAAAAAAAAACCCAGGGTAGTATCTAAATGTCAACCACACTTTGCATTATTGAAAGCTGCACAAATTACCAAATGATCAGTATACAGCATTTTTCTTTGTTGCTCACTTTGCAGCTACTTATAATTTTGTCTACTTATAAGAGGAAAGATGTTTATCAAAGAGTTTTTGAAAATAAAAGTATAATGAGGAAGCCAAGGTCACACTTAATCTCACTATTCAGCTATAATTACATATTGGTTAGGATTATTTGGTTATAAATGATAGAAATCTGATTTGAATCAGCATAACCACAGGAGAAAAAATGAATTTGTTTAAAAATGATGTGATGTTTTAGAGAAACAAAATCAGAAACTGTAAGATCTTTGGAATATATGAAACCAGACACTCAAATACACTTAGGTCTGTCTTTCATCCTCTTTTCTACACATGACTTCAGCCCATGTTTCCCCCTATAACTGGATGACTTCTGCTTCTCTGATTCATGTGGCTGGAAACACTTTATATTTTAGTTTCAGCCACAGGAAAAAGAATGAGGTCATCGAATCCAGCAATGCCAAGGAATGGGGATAGTCTGAGATTTCAAATGTATGCATTTGAAACAGCCTGTGTCCTACTCAGTGCCACGTTGCACAAATTTGCGGAAGTGACAGTAAACCTGTGGTTGGAGGAAGAGTATCAGACAGCGGAAAATCCTGTAGGTGTTTACCACAAACACTCAACATCTTGAAGGACTGTCCCTTGTGCTAGATGACATTTAAAAAAAATGTAAATTAATTCAAAAGTGATCTATTTAAAGAGGAAGTGATGTGATAGTATCATGATCAAGCCCCGTTGGTTCACGACTCCAAATTTCCCAACACTTGAATGTTTTGGAGAGATCAGAGGCAAATTTTACAATCAGAGGTTTAATAATATAGAGGGAACTTACAAAAAGAGCTGAAAATAAAATGGGACTGCCTCCCATTCATAGAAGTAGTGGCTGGCTTAGAGAAAAAAAAAAAAATAACATGCTTTTGGGGCACCTACGTGGCTCGGTTGGTTGAGTGTCCCAACTTTTGATGCCAGCTCAGGTCTTGGCCTCAGGTCATGGATTCAAGCCCCACATTGGGCTCTGCACTAGGTGTGGAGCCTACTTTAAAAAAAAAAAAAAGCCACAAAACTTTCATATATGTTAAGATGTCTGGAGAAGCTGAAAGTGCTAATAAATTTGTAAAGATGTACCCCAGTGTTAAAAAAAAAAAAAAAGTAAATAAACTTCAGGATTTTTATTTCAAAGGGGGAAGCCAGACTCCTAATTTTAAGACTGCAAAGGATCCTCTTACTATGACACTAGGTAAAAATGCCTAGAAAAATTTAACTGTTAATATGTTTATATTTGGGTTGTTATTGTTTTTGTTGGTGCTCTGGATGTAAAACTTCATAGGATTTAAGCACACTGCTGTTATCCTTAATTTTGTCATAAATCCCATTATTTTTACTGTGTAATTTTGTAGAACGAACGTATAGTGTTTAGGCAGAAATGATTGTGTGTATGCTCCTGCTCTTCTTTCTTTGTATATGTATATCTACAGACACACACATGCACATACCATGTATACACATTTACAGACATGTAGCCACACTGATGTCTTTCAATTATATTTAGGTATGTATACTCATATTATTGAATTATGTCCCTCCCCTCAATTCATATGTTGAAGTCCTAGTCCCAAGTGCCACAGAATGTGTTTGGAGATGGGGCTATTACACAGGTTATTATGTTAAAATTAGGACATTAGGGTGAGTGCTCTTCCAATATGAGTAGTATCTTTATAAGAAGAGGAAATTTGGACACAGAAATGTATGGAGGGAAGACAATGTGAAGAACAGGGAAAAGATGGCTGTCTTGCAAGCCAAGGAGAGAGGACTGGAACACATACTTCCCTCAGGACTCTCATAAGCAACCAATCCCGCTGACACCTGATCTTGAACTTGTACTCCAGAACTGTGAGAAAATAAATTTATGTTCTTTAAGCCATCCATTTTGGGGTACTTTATTCCTGTAGCCCCAAAAAACCAATACAACTCATGTACCATGTTTATTTCCTGAATTATATAATATTACTTTTATAACCAGGCTTTTTTCTTTAACATATTCTGGGCATTTCTTCCAAACTGTATTGTCACTTTTGACAATTACATAGTGTTCCAGTTGTTGGATAGCTAAAGTGTTTCAAATTTTACCTTTTTATAAAAGATGCTGCAATAATGAACTTGTGAGTACATCTTTTTTTATTTCTGTGATGATTTTCTGATAAACTCTGAGATTTAGAAGTTGTTGTTGAGTTTCATTATTTTTACATTTTAAAATAGTCCTCAGCAATGTTGCACCATTCTTACATCTACACATCCTGCCCAGGAGTGCCCAATTCTCCGTATTCTGTTAGCTCTGAGCTAACAGAATTGTTTTTCAACCCTATACAAATTTGATTGTTTAAATGGAAACTCATTGTGCTCTGATTTACAGCTATGTGGTTATTAGGGAAGCTGACCACTTCCTTTTAATTAAGTTTTTATTTTTAATTCTGGTATAGTTAACATACAGTGTTAGCTTCAGGTATACAATATAGTGATTCAACAATTCTATACACTGGTCAATGCTCATCATGATACGTGTGTTCTTTAATCCCCATCGTCTATTTCACCCATCCCCCACCCACCTCCCCTTTGGTAACCCTCTAATTGTTCTTTATAGTTAGGAGTTTGTTCCTTATTTGTCTCTCTCTCTCTCTTTTTTTCTTTTGCTCATTTGTTTTGTTTCTCAAATTTCACATGTGAGTAAAATCATATGGTATTTGTCTTTCTCTGACTGACTTTTGCTTAGTGTAGATTCTGGCTCCATCTATGTTGTTGCAACTGGCAAGATTTCATTCTTTTGAAAGAATGCACGCATATACACATATGCACACAAACACACCCACACCACCTCTTGTTTACCCGTTCATCTATTGATGGGCACTGGGCTGCTTCTGTAAATTGGCTATTGTAAATTATGCTGCAATAAACCTAGGGGTACATATATCATTCTGAATTAGTATTTTTGTATCCTTTGGGTAAATATCTAGTAGTACAGTTGCTGGATCATAGAGTAGTTCTATTTTTAATTTTTTGAGGAAAAACTGTTTTCCACAGTGGCTACACCAGTTTGCATTTCCACCAAAAGTGCATGAGGGTTCCTTTTCCCACTTTTTCTTATATCTTTTGGTCATATATTCTTGTATGATAAACTATTGTATTGCTTTTTTTTTGCCTCTTGTCTGGGAAAAAAAAAAAAAAAGAAATGTTCACTACTGTACCTGAAGGCCTTTTCTCTTACCAGTTATTGGACCTGAAACCTTGAATCATGTGATTTGTGTGGCCAAGAATGACTTAAAGACTCTTTGGAATTATACTGGCCACAGGATACCTGGATTTACCATGGAACCAGGCTTGATCTTATCTCAAGTCGAACTCAGAGAAACTCTTTCACAGATTTTTATAGATAATTCTCTTATTATAAAGTTTCCAATTTCTGTTACTTTGTAATAGCTATCATGACCTATATCTTATATAATAAACAAGTAGATTTGTCAACAAAAGTAGCTGGAGGGAAAGGTTTTGATATTTGACTTTTCCAGCCCCCCTTTTTTTTTTTTAAAGATTTTATTTATTTTACCTGACAGATAGAGATCACAAGTAGGCAGAGAGGCAGGCAGAGAGGAAGGAGGAGGAAGCAAGCTCCCCGCTGAGCAGAGAGCCCAGTGTGGGGCTTGATTCCAGGACCCTGGGATCATGACCCAAGCTGAAGGCAGAGTCTTTTTTTTTTTTTTTTTTTTCAAATTTACCCAATTTATTTATTTTCAGAAAAACAGTATTCATTATTTTTTCACCACACCCAGTGCTCCATGCAAGCTGTGCCCTCTATAATACCCACCACCTGGTACCCCAACCCCCCACCCCCCCGCCACTTCAAACCCCTCAGATGGTTTTTCAGAGTCCATAGTCTCTCATGGTTCATCTCCCCTTCCAATTTACCCAAAAGCACATACCCTCCCCAATGTCCATAACCCTACCCCCCTTCTCCCAACCCCCCTCCCCCCAGCAACCCACAGTTTGTTTCGTGAGATTAAGAGTCACTTATGGTTTGTCTCCCTCCCTATCCCATCTTGTTTCATGGATTCTTCTCCTACCCACTTAAGCCCCCATGTTGCATCACCACTCCCTCATATCAGGGAGATCATATGATAGTTGTCTTTCTCCGGAGGTTCCTCAAAATGTTGAAAATAGAACTGCCCTATGACCCAGCAATTGCACTACTGGGAATTTACCCTAAAGATACAAACGTAGTGATCCAAAGGGGCACGTGCACCCGAATGTTTATAGCAGCAATGTCCACAATAGCCAAACTATGGAAAGAACCTAGATGTCCATCAACAGATGAATGGATCAAGAAGATGTGGTATATATACACAATGGAATACTATGCAGCCATCAAAAGAAACGAAATCTTGCCATTTGCGACAACATGGATGGAACTAGAGTGTATCATGCTTAGCGAAATAAGTCAAGTGAAGGCAGAGTCTTTAACCCACTGAGCCACCCAGGCGCCCCTTTTCCAGCCCTTTTTGTTAAGACTTCTTGATATTCAGATCTATTCAGATCTCAGACAAAATATATAAAGTGTTTATATTGAAAAGGACTTAGATTTTTAATTTTTAAAAAATATTTTATTTATTTGATACAGAGAAAGAGAGAGCACAAGCAGTGGGCGTGGCAATCAGAGAGAGAGGGAGAGGAAGAAGCAGGCTCCGTGCTGAGTGGAGAGCCTGAAATGTGACTCCATCCCAGGACTCTGGGATCATGACCTGAGCTGAAGGCAGACACTTAATCAACTGAGCCACTCAGGTGCCCCAAGCTTGGACTTTTAAAAAACAGCCTGTGAATTTTCTGCCTAGATCTTTTGGCTACTCAGTTGCCTTTTTATTAAAACCAAAACTCTCCTCTCCTCCTCCCAGTTCCTCCTGAATGTTTTGAACTCTCACTATCCTCCCTTTCAGTATTCTTTTGCTTAGTATAGTCATATTTGGTATCTATTGTTAACAACTAAAAATGCTGACTGAAGTAGTTAGCCCTGAAACAATAATTTTGAGGTGGAGGGGCTGCTACATTTGGCAAGCTTTAGATGGTTTCCTGTGGCATAAGACTTTGGACAGCATAGGAATACCTGAGGAATGGGTCATAGGACTTCTAGGAAGTTACAGGAGGTTAAAGGGGAAGTGTGAGATTGCCAAGGAGAGACATCATCCACCTCACAGTTTTGTCGAAGATGACCCTAAATTGATAAACCAAGCAGAAATGTTTGAGGAAGTTGAGCACAAGGAGCAGAACAATCTGGGCAGAGTGAGAAACAGATGGTGCCATGACATGATCCCTCAACTGGGGTTATGGACCTGAGTTCAACAGACCACTGGGCAAATGTCCAAATGCCAGGCAGATCTGGCTGTCCTTGATAATTAAGGCTAATTAAGTTGTACTTTCATGTAAGTCCAATGTTGGAATACTCAGTATATACGGTAGATAAATTTTATTTAATTCAGGGAACATTTATGTGACAAATATTTATTGATCACATAGTATTTGAAATTTACAGTATTTACTCTTAGATATTGTTTTATCTGTAACTTGGGGTATATTTGAGTTCAACTGACAGTACTTCTTGACCTCTAAATATTATGAGAGGTTTTGAATTCCAGCATATATAGATATTGACCATAATAAAATATTGTCTTTTCTTATAATGTTTACTACACAAGAATATTTTTAAAGATTTCTAAAAAATTAGAACTTAGGAAGTAAATTTCAGGGAATTATAGATTCTTAAATGTAGTCTCATTTGCCTATGAAGAATAAACCATTTTTCTAAAATATCACTATTTTCTTTTTTATTTATTTCTGCATCTTCTCGATTGTGTAGTTTGAGGTCACTTTTTAAAAGTCTACATTCAAAAAAAAAATTAAAAAAAATAAAATAAAAGTCTACATTCAGGGCACCTGGGTGGCTCAGTGGGTTAAGCCGCTGCCTTTGGCTCGGGTCATGATCTCAGGGTCCTGGGATTGAGTCCCACATCGGGCTCTCTGCTCAGCAGGGAGCCTGCTTCCTCCTCTCTCTCTCTGCCTGCCTCTCTGCCTACTTGTGATCTCTCTCTGTCAAATAAATAAATAAAATCTTTAAAATAAAATAAAAGTCTACATTCAGAATATTGGGATAAAATAGAGAAGTTTGAATTTTTTTTGCTTTTCCACTCATAAATGTTTATGTTTTCTATCTTTTATTCATAGAATAACTTTGTTGAAATTAATGTTTTTCTGTGTGCATTAAGTGCAGTTACTATTTGCAACACTGAAGACTAATTCTTACTGCATTTCATTTTTGTGGGAAATAAAAAAAAAACTTCATTAAATTGTCTTTATGATTGGCTATATTACAGATGAATTCCTCATTTCAGGTGGAGGAGGCATATGCATTTCTATTTCATATATTTAGGGCATGTAAAAAGTTGATTATAAGAACACATTCTGGATGTGCAGCATTCTTACTGTAAAAAGGGGAGCTATTTATTTCAAGAATTTGCCCATTTTTTTATCTGAGAAAATAAAAATTGCTTGCATACCTTACTTAAATTATTTAGATCAATTATATTATCCATTAAAAATGGATCAATGTTTGCTGGCACATTCAGTGGTTATGCAAAAATTGTTTATCTGTTTACTTTTTGAATAAGTGCTTAACTACCTTCTTTTTTGTTTTGCCCTTCATCTTTTCCTCTTCTGATGAAATGTTTGACATAGGAATCTATTATAATTACTGGAATGTAGAACCTTGTGAAGACTAGCGTGTATAGAGAAGATTTGGACAAAAAGTAAACAGATAAACATTTTTTATTGTACAATTTTATGCATCAAAATTCATAAATACATGTTCACTACATTAAAGAATGTTTGTGTGCATGTGAGTTAAATTTTTGATAAATTTGCTTGCTTTACAAAAGACTAAGTTTCATCAACCCTTTGATGTATTTGCTCCATTGTTGTGATAAAAGGCTTCAGATATGTTTGAGCTTTCTCATATGTCTGTATTCATTAACTATCACTCAGCTGCTACTTATGCCAATCGTATACTGAAACACAATGTCTTCTGGAGTAATTACTGGCTATTGTACTTGATGTTAGTTCAGCATCATCATTAATCAGGCAGTGTCTGCTACCTGGAGAGCACAAGGTTCTACTGTGGTCCATTGTTTAGGTGATGCTCAGAAAACAGAAGGGTGTACTTCTAGAGTTGTTGATAAGCTCAATGTCCACAAGAGAATTCTTATTACTGCTTTGGTGAATACTTTCTTACAACAAAACTTCGTGGTGAATGCTTTCTGTTACCTAATTTATTTCTTAGAGATGACAAGAAAGAAATATATCATTATTATACTTTAATATTTTTAGCCCTTTCTTCAGATTACTGAGTTAATAGATTATTTGTTAATGACTCTGATAGTTCCAGAGATTTTCATAAATGAAGTATTTGATTCATAAGTGAAGTTATAATTGTTTTAGAACATAACAATTTATAACAGCAATAATAGAATTAAATGCATATTGTAAACCTGATTTTGTTGTTTGTTACCATCCTAATATTCCTGAAGAGGACAGATAAAAGCATTGTACTAAACTAAGAGTTTTCTTATTTGAATCCTTTACAGTAAGTAGATACATGCATATGTACACACACGTACACACAAAGAGTAACTGCTTCTACAGTTTATAGATCCTATAGAATGACAGTCTAACTCTACATACAAAACACTTTGTGTGTGGTGTTATTTCCATGGGATAGGATAAGACCAAGTATGAAGAGGTGAAATATCTTGTTTTCCTCAAACTGGAAAATCATAATCAAGAAAAGATTATGTATTATATAATCTTAAATTGTACTTAAGTATTATTTAAGCATCACATAACCTCATCTTCAATCTGTTAACAACATTCAGACTTAATATTTATTAAGATCCTGGAATAAGTAGTTTTTTTTGTTTTTTAAAAGAATTATTTATTTGAGAGAGAGACAGTGTGCAGGGATTGGGGAGAGAGAAGGAGAAGGAGAAATAGAATCTTAAGCAGACTCCACACCTGGCATGGAGCCTGACATGGGAATTGATCTCATGACACTGATATCATGATGTGAACTGAAATGAAGAGTTGGACACTTAATTGACTGAGCCACCCACACACCCCACAAGTTGTTTATTATAACATGGTTATTTTAAGTATGGTCAGCTTATTATTTTTAAGATGTCCATAGGGCATCTTAGGACATAGTCTAAGCACCAACAAAAATCTTAGATCTATACATAGTTTATTGTAAAGAGAAAATTGATTATGAAATGGGAAATTAAAATATACTAAATTGTTATTCAGTTTGATTCTTTTTGCAATGCATTGTAACAAGGCTACATAGAAATCTCCATTTTTTTCCTGCATTGATTTTATTTTTTTTATCAAGTTTATATTTTCATCCTAGTTAGTTAATATTTAATATAATATTAGTTTCAGGAATAGAATTTAGTTATTCATCACTTACATATAAAACCCAGTCTCATCACACGTACCCTCATTTATACCATCACCCATTTAGTCCATTCCCCACTCACCTCCCCTCTGACAACTCTGTTTTTTCTCTATAGTTAAGAGTCTCTTACAGTTTGCCTCTCCCTCTCTTTTTTTTCATTCCTCTATGTTCATCTGTTTTATTTCTTAAATTTGACATATGAGTGAAATCATATGGTTTTTATCTTTCTGTGACTTATTTCTCTTAGCATAATACACTCTAGTTCCATCCTCATGGTCACAAATGGCAAGAATTCATTCTTTTTCATGGATGAGTAATATTCGTGTGTGTGTGTGTGTGTGTGTATACATATCACACCTTCAGCTGTTCATCAGTTGATAAACATTTGGGCTCTTTGACTCTTTTTTTCCATAATTTGGCTATAATATAAAATATTATTGTAAACACTGGGGTGAAGGTGCCCCTTTGAATCAGTATGTTTATATACTTTGGATAAGTACTAGTAGTGCAATTGTTGAGTCATAGGGGAGTTTCGTTTTCAACTTTCTCATTTCCAGAGAGGCTGGACCAGTTTGTATTCCCACCAACAGTGTAAGAGGGTTCCCCTTTCTCTGCATCCTTGCCAGCATCTGTTGTTTCCTGTGTTGTTAATTTTAGCCATTATCACAGGTGTAAGGTGGTATCTCATCACATTTGATTTGTATTTCCTTGATGATGAGTGATGCTGAGCATCTTTTCAGTGTCTGTTGGCCATCTGGATGCCTTTTTTGGAAAAATGTTTTTTCTGTCTTCTGCACATTTTTTCCCCAATTTATTTATTTTCAGAAAAACAGTATTCATCATTTTTTCACCACACCCAGTGCTCCATTCAAGCCGTGCCCCCTATTCTGCACATTTTTAACTACAGTATTCGTTTTTGGGGTGTTGAGTTTGATAACTTCTTTATACTAACCCTTTATCAGACATTTCATTTGCAAGTATCTTCTCCCATTCTGTAGGTTACATTTTAGTTTTATTGATTGTTTCCTTCACTGTGCAGAAGATTTCATCTTGATAAATTCCAGTAGTTCATTTTTGCATTTGTTTCCCTTGCCTCTGGAGATGTATCTAATAAGAAGTTCTTATGGCTAATGTCAAAGAGATTGTTGCATGTGTTTTCCTCTAGGATATTCACGAGACCAGTGCTCTAACCCCTGAGCTATGGAACCTTCCCCTTCCTCTAGGATTTTAATGGTTTCCTGTCTCACGTTAATATCTTTCATCCATTTTGAATTATTATTTTTTTTATTTGTGGTATAAGAAAGTGGTCCTGTTTCATTCTTCTGCATGTTACTGTCCAGTTTTCCCAACCCTTTGTATCTGTTCTTATGCCTTCACCATATTGTCTTGATGACTACAGATTTGTAATCTAGCTTCAAGTCTGGAATTGTGATGCCTCCAGCTTTGCTTTTCTTTTTCAAGATTGCTTTGGCTATTTTGGGTCTTTTGTTCTATACAAATTCTAGGAGTGTTTGTTCTAGCTCTGTGAAAACTGATGGTGGCATTTTAATACGGATTGCATTAACTGTGTAGATTGCTTTGGGTAGTATAGGCATTTTAACAATATTTGTTCTTCCAACCCAGGAGCACGGAATGCTTTTCCATTTCATTGTGCCTTCCATTAGTTTCTTTCATAAAGTGTTCTATTGTTTTTAGAGTAGAGCTCTTTTACATCTTTGGTTAGATTTATTCCCATGTATCTTATGGGTTTTGATGCAGTTGTAAATAGGATTGATTCCTTGATTTCTCTTTCTGCCGCTTCATTATTGCTGAATAGAAATGCAACAGATTTGTCATCTGCAAATAGTGGAAGTTGACTTCTTCCTTGTAGATTTCGATGCATTTTATTTCTTTTTGTTTTCTGATTGCTTAGGGTAGGACTTCCACTACTATGTTTAATAACAATGTTGAGAGAGAACATCCCTATCTTGTTCCTGACCATACAGGAAAGCTCTCAGTTTTTCCCCATGGAAGATAACATTAGCTGTGGGTCTTTTGTATATGGCATTTACGATGTTGATGTATTTTCCCCTCTATCCTTATTTTGTTGAGGGTTTTTATCATGAATGAATTCTGTACTTTGTCAATATTTTTTCTGCATTTGTTGAAAGGATCATATGGTTCTCATCCTTTCTTTTATTAATATTGTATATCATGTTGATTGATTTGTGAATATTGAAGCACCCTTGCAGCCCAGCAATAGATCCTACTTGATCATGGTGAAAATTCTAATGTACTGTTGGATTTGATTTGATAGAATCTTCTTTTTTTTTTAAGATTTTGTTTATTTATTTGACAGAGAGATAGAGAGAGAACACAGGTAGGCAGAGTGCAGACTGAGGGAGAGGGAGAAGCAGCCTCCCCGCTGAGCAGAGAGCCTGATGAGGGGCTTGATCCCAGCACCCTGGGATCATGACTTGAGCTGAAGGCTGACCCTTAACCACTGAGCCACCCAGGTGCCCCGATTTGCTAGTATCTTGTTGAAAAATTTTACATCCATGATCATCAGAGATATTGGCCTATAATTCTCCTTTTTAGTAGGGTCTTTGTCTGGTTTTGGAATCAAGGTAATGCTGGTCTCACAAAATGAGTTTTGAAGTTTTCTGCCAATAAATCTCCATTTTTGTTAACTTCTGGGGAATTTTTCTTTCTTCTTATGGCTTCAGATAAAAAAATTAGTAATAAATAAAAACTTTTCTCATAAAGGCCAGATTTTCAAACATATGCAAAACATTTTATTTTTTTGGTAGAATAAAAGCCATAGTTTTTAATATGGAGGGATGTTTTGCAAATGAGATGTATATTCTTTGTACTCACTTGTAGTGAGATGTTGCACAGGGAAGAAAGATGTAACATAATTTTGGGTAGTACCTCTATGATTATATACAGGTATGTGAAAGTATATTCAAGATCAGTTGGCCATGGCTATAATTTTTTCAAGAGAAAAACTGAAGAAATTACTCTGATAATGTAAACAAAATACAAGGAACTCAGTTACATGCAAATTTATTTTGGACTCATTTTGTGTCTGAATATTTGTAAGATTGTAATTTTCTTACTGTACTTGGACAGGATAATCCTAGTCTTCCTTTCATTAGACTTTATGAGTAGTATTTTTCACTGGAAACAAACTTTCTCTTTTTCATAGTAAATTTTGTGTAAAATTATGTTAATGAAAATAAGAAATTAATAGTACTGTTGGCAGCTAAGTGACTAGGCCAAATATTAACCTGCTGTTTAGCAACCCTGTACAAATCCCAAGGTTCTCCTAAGCAAAAGCTTCCAAGTTTGTGTTATTACCAGAAATTTGTAGTCCAGTGATGTGGACAAATGGGCTAAATTGAAGCCATTAAATTCATTCAGTTTGAGGTCAAAGCCAGATTAAACCCAAACCTCTAAAGGTGAAAGTCAAATATATTAAATCAATATATCATGAAGCCTCATGCAAGATGGTTCCAAGCCATTAAAATTTAGTTAAAAATTGAAATATAAATTATTCACCAAACAAGAAAGTCTATAACATGTTCAATTTCAATACATCTATCATCTGCACTGTCTAATAGATTCTATTGCATTTCATTCATAAGAGCATTAGGAAAAATTTGTAGATTGCAAGTATTTTAGGATATAACAGTATGCTGAAGTGTTGTCCAGACTAATAAACTTTGAAAATTTGAATAATTACTTAAAATTAGCTAATCCTCTACTTGGGAAACCAATGCTGTGGGAACAAGAATAGTATTTCCAGTTACTAAGAGCTAGCTTACTTGTTTTTCTATTTTTCTTTCTTTCTGATTTTATTTACTTATTTGAGAGAGAGAGAGAGCGCGAGTGCACAAGTAGGAGGAAAGGGAGAAGCTGGCTCTCTGGGGCTTGAACGTGGGACCCTGAGATCACGACCTGAGCTGAAGGTGAATGCTTAACCAACTGAATCACCCAGGTACCCCTAAGAACTTCTTTCTGACCAAAGGGACTAAAAAGGATTTCTATCCCATTGGTCCACTTTTTTCCCACATACACATCTTGATGTCTCTGTTAGGGTTGAGAAGAATAAAAGAAAAGCCCAAATTAAGAAATGAATATTTTCTGTATTGTCAGAAATGGAGTCATAGGCATAAATAATGAATATTTAGAAGAGCCTGCTGATAAAATTTAAATATATGTGTATTGTCTAACTCAATGTCATTAGGGGTTTTTAATCATTGTGTTCACTGTGTGTATCTTATACACACGGAACTGTCTCTGGAACATGGTAGAGATGTTAAATGGAATAAATATTTCAATAACATAGCAAATACATAAGTAAATATGCTGGGCTTCTAGGTATTTTAGTCAAATACAATTTATGGTCTATTCCTATACATTTTTTTCCTTCTCTGATCTCTATTTACCAGGAACTACCACCCAAACTACTATCAGAAACTTCATAAAAAATTATATCACAATAACTTGGCTTAAAGTAATCAATGCCTTCATATCTTACAAAGGTAAAAGTACACCTATTTGTGAGATTCTTGGTGGTATATATTTCAATAAATGGATACAAATAGTATTGAGAGTATCTTTATTTATATTAAAAGGATATTCCAATTTCACTAGGACATTAACTTCTTTGGATATCTGAATTATTTAAACATAGGAAGTAAAGAGTTTAAGATAAACTTTTATAACAAAATAATACATATGAAGTATTCTTGTTCCAAATCTCAAACCTGAATCTGAACAAATATCTAGATTCAACAAGCATTTTTAAGGAAAAAAAAAACAAAATAATAAGAATACCATAAAGATATTTTAATCAAAAATCAAACCCAGGGTCACCAACAAATAAGTTGGTAATGAGGAGGAAAAAGAGAGGTAGAAGGAGAACCTATGTATTAAAGCACCTGTCAACAAATGTCACTGGGGTTAAAGATAAAATTTAATGTGTGGAAATTGCCCATGTATGTTTTCTGTTTTTTAAAACCTCTTCAAGACTGAACACTACTCCAAAACTTCTTAAGTCCTTGGAAGTTATCATCCTAGAAACAAAAGGTTTTTTCTCCTACTCCCCTTTACCCATTTTGCACCCTCCTTACTCCTTTGGCAACCATCAAAGATATTTCCAGTTTTTAATTAAGGTTTAAAGAACATATAAGTAGTACTGTTTCTGACACTAAATTCAAAAATCTATTATATTTCACTTTATATATCTAGACAAATTAATAAAGTACATATTTCAAGTATTGGCTGAATTTAAATCTAGTAGACATTAAATAAAAACTTTAATGTAATTTTTCTAACAAATAAATATTCCTTTTTCTTTTTTTTTCAAAGTGCAACCATGGAAAATTATTATATCTCATAAATGAAAGATAACTGACAGGTAGGGTGCCCTTGTTAGATATAAACTACAATGAATCAGATGTCATCTGTCATATTCATCAAAACATTATGTCACTTTGATGATGTTTGATTTATTTTCTTTTGTAAGGTGAATAGCTAGACGTGAATAAATTTCGATTTAATATGTGAAATGAGTAAAAAGAGAGCATGCTACATAATTTATTGATAGTATTCATTTTCATTATGTTTAAGCTTGGGTTCTTATTTTCCTTTAACATTGTAATAAAAAATAATTGTTTTAGTTTTCATGATTAAAATATTCCCATATGAGAAAATATTTAATAGAAAATTATGACTTTAAAAATTAAACAGAACACAATTACTGTATTGTTCAAGGCTCATAAATACCAATTTAAATTGAGATTTACTTGTAAACATGAACATAGTAGTTAATATATATTCTAGGGTGTTTTGAAGGTACATTAGGATGCATTTTAGAGTTAAGGGTAAGTAAAATAGTATGTTGATTAGAAACAAAAACAACATGTTAAAATTCATTACCTTAAATCTTTCAGATTCACTGACAATTACAAACAGATACAACCTTATGCTCAATTTTCCAGAATTAATGACGGTTAGCTATGGTTTTTAGGTTGACAAGTTCAATTTCCTGTTATCCTTCGGTATTTTACAAACTGACCATTGCAGAATAAAATTATTATCTTAAAATATTACAGATTTAAAGTTGGAGGCATTGTAAATATGTAAACATCCAATTGTAAATATCAGTATAAAAATAGGTGAGAGAAATTCAAGGCTACGTGAAGACACTAACTGTGCTTTTTCTGGCCTTTCTAACTTTATTTCTTAATTTCTTTCTTGGATTACACTCATTTTACATTTTATTTTAATTGCTACTTCAAAAATTAGCATATCAAATAAAAAATTTGTTACATATTAGAACATGAAATTTTAAAGCAAATCCATTTTAAAAGAAAATTCACTTAATTTTGATAATGATATACTGAACACTAACAAAATAAATGCAATGATAAAGAAAATAGATATTCATTTATTAAGTCATTTTTTTCTTTAACTTTATAAACAGAGTCAGTCCTAATAATTAAAATCCTGGTTTAAAAAGTTTTCCAAAACCTATTTTGTGACATTAGCACAGAATTATAGACACTTGAAATAACACAGACGATGGAATTTGTCTATGGAGTGCTGTCCAATGGAAATGTAATAGTCACAGAGGTGAATCACACGTACATTTAAAATTTTCTATAGCCACATTAAAATAGTAAAGAGAACACATGCAACTAATAGTAATAATATATTTAATTGAACCCAGTATATCTAAAATTTTTCATTTAACATATAACAGTATCAACACTGAGATATATTGTATTTTTTCTAAATCTTTGATCATTATATATTTTACATTTATAGGACATCTCAATTTGAAATAAATATTTCAAGCACTTAATAATCACATGTGGCTATTGCCTTCATTGTATGGCACAGATCTGCAGCACCCTGCTGCCTTGATATTCAGGTGTAAGAATATTTGCTTTGAAAAGTGAGATAATGTGGGTGATGCAGTTAGATAGGTACAGGCCTTCAGAGATGCTGCATAGCCACAGAATGTAAGCATAGACACTGGAAACTATAGCAGCTGAGTCTCCCATTAACAAGCTGTGTGACCTTGGCATGTTAACTTTCTTCCTAATTTACTTGGTTCTATCAACAGTAAAGTAGGAATCATCATCATCATCGTCATCATCATCATCATTTCACAGAAGTTATTCAGTGTATAAAAAGTCCTTAATATACTGCCTGATACATTACTAGAATTATTTTAAGTATACTGGTTTTACTCAATTTACTATCTTTATATAAATCATTTAATTTCTGTCACTTTTTACTGTTAAAAATCAGTTTGGAATAATTATTGATTGAATTCATTTCAACGTAATAAAGGTTTCTTGGATCAATATGTTCTTATTTAGGAATATGTGTACATGTTCTTTTGTACATATTTGTAAGGCTGGGTAAATTCTCAGACCTGGTTATTAAAATCTAAAATTGCTTGTTAAAATTTTAGGTATCTCTCTATTTGTATTATTTATCTTAGTACCAAATTATTTAATTATTTTCTTAAATCAAATTTCTGGATATTTTCATGTAACGTTTTAGTTATCACTGGACCAAGCTATTCATCCTTCTTTTTCCCTCTTTTAATCTAATCTATTTATAATGCCACTTGATTCCCTTAGTCATTTTGAGCTTTTTCTCTGAAATCCTTCCAATCTGTCTACATTTCTCTGCTACTGAGGCAACCAAAACTGAATGGAACTTTGATGCAGTTCATCAGAGTTACATAAGGAAAGCTATCACCCATGTGTCCCAGGATATCATGATTCTTTGCCTGCAGATCAAAGTAACAGTGAACTTTTATGCATCTTATTGAAGCATCAGCCAGATCTTTTCAGTGGATGACTAAGGTGCTCTTAGAAGTGAAGAGTCAAAATTAATAAGACTCAGATAAAAGTCTAAAAGAAATGAAATCTATTCAGTAGCTTCTTCAGAATCTTTCTCTCTTCCTTTTTTTCCTTTATTTCATTTTTAATTTTTTTAAGAGACATTGGGCTTAGGAATGGACTTTGTCAAACATTTGAGGCAGATAGATATTTGTCTAATGTTAATGGGAGTGGGGAAATGGATATAGGAAAAGCAAAAGATGAGGAAGGTAAATGTAAACATGACAATGAAATTTTGCAAGTCTAGTGAGTTTATAAATGACTTACTTATAGGTATATTAGTATACAGAAAATTTTGTCAAGATTTGTTCTTTCTTTTCTTCTGTTATGACCATGACCAGATTTTTTCCTTGCTTATTATTTTAAAATTATTTACCAAAATGTTCACTCATTTTTGATTGATTGTATGATGACTTGATTATAATTACTTGATTCCATATTTTAGTATCATTATATTTTTAGCATTAATAAATATAATTCTATATTTTTTATTTGTGTCAATTCACAAAATATAATATATACACAAAGTATGTGCCAGTGAACTCAATTGTTTAGGCTATACAATTTCAGTTAACTGAGATGATGGCTAAATTCATTAGAAAAATGCGTGCTAGGTTAAATCTATGAAGAAAGGTGTTTTTACATGACTTCCTTTTACTTTGGGGAATTTGAGAATAAAAAGTCAGGCTGAAAATGCTTGATGTAATCAGGACTCTGACACTACAAGGAAACCATAGGAGTTAAGCCACTCTCCTTCCTGGGTATGAATTTTTAGCTAATTGAAGAAAGAAGTATTATTTCTATAAGTCTTTGTGAATCTGTTTTGTGAATTAAATCCTACTGAATTTATTTGTGTTTCTAGCATCATGTTAGAGCTCATAAAAGCAGGGAATCTCATTTTATCTTTGATTAATCCCTATATACCAGTTCACAATTACACTTTGATAATAGGTAAATACTGCTAAAGGATTAGATAGACCTTGTAACTGATTGTTGTTAATGTCTAGTATAAGAAATACTGAATAAATCACCAAATTAAAATCCCAGTTATGACAATTGTGTTGTTGGCATTGCTAAGATCTGATGTCTAATATCTGATTTTGGAAACTTTGTTTTTTTAATGGAAGTATAGTTGACATACAATGTTACATTGGTTCCAGGTGTACAAAGTAGTGATTTGACAACTCTATGCTATGCTCACAAGTGTAGCTACCATCTGTCACTATACAATGCTTTTACAATACCATATTCCTTATTGTTTACCTTTTATCCCCATGACTTATTCGTCCATAATTGGAATCCTGTACCTCCCACTTTCTTTCACCCGTTTTGTTTAGACCCCTCACGCTCCATAATCTAGCAAACATCAGTTTGTTTTCTATTTCTGGGTCTGTTTCCTGCTTCGTTTTTTTTGTTTTTTAGATTCCACATCTAAGTGAGATCATTTGGTATTTGTTTTTCTCTCTGACTTTAGAAATGTTATTTATTCTGCATGAACACATATCACTGTATTTGGACTTTTGTGAAGTATAATATAATGGTAATTTTTGACATGTAATCTGCACTTAAAAATTGAATAAACCAAAATGTGTAACATAAAGCTATTTTAATGATTACACCAATAACTATAGTCATTAGGCTCAAGCAAATAATATTTGAAGCTTGTAACTTTAAACTTTAGGTAATTGTTACTGTATTATCTATCTAATTATCTTCTGTTACCAAGGTTATACCTGAATAGGGAGGTTTATTTTTTTTTTCAGCAAAATAAACATGCATGTTTCGTGAGATTAAGAGTCACTTATGGTTTGTCTCCCTCCCTATCCCATCTTATGGTTGCTGGGGGGAGGGGGGTTGGGAGAAGGGGGGTAGGGTTATGGACATTGGGGAGGGTATGTGCTTTTGGGTAAATTGGAAGGGGAGATGAACCATGAGAGACTATGGACTCTGAAAAACAATCTGAGGGGTTTGAAGTGGAGGGGAGTGGGAGGTTGGGGTACCAGGTGGTGGGTATTATAGAGGGCACAGCTTGCATGGAGCACTGGGTGTGCTGAAAAAATAATGAATACTGTTTTTCTGAAAATAAATAAATTGGAAAAAAAACGGACAAAAAAAAATAAACATGCATGTTAGTTATCTAATTACAGTTTGTGAGGACTACATCAGGGACATGATAATTCTTTATTAATTCCAGTTTAAAATTTTAGTTTGCTCGTTCAATTATATTTCAATCTATACTTAAAATTTCACATTATATTCCAAACTGAAATGTATATCTAATGTGCTAAGGTATAATGGATATTTACTATTATTTATTGTAAGAGTGGAAATTAGTATTTCATGGCAATTAAAATGCTATTTTTAACAACAAATACTATTTATACAAGAGGACAATCAGATTTTTGTTATTTTTATACATTCTCTATGAACATAAGAATAATGATGACATCTGATTTTTAGGATTATTAGTAACCAATCTATTGCAGATGTCTTTTAGTCTTCCTCTTAAAAGTTCTATTTAAAGCCACTAACTAGAACAAAAATGGTTGTATATAAGTCTATACTTTTAGAAAAGATGGTTTCCTAAGTAAGCATGCCAAATAGATAATTTTTCCAATTGTATATCACTCCTCTTAAACGTTTGTGTTATTTTAAAAGTGATTTTTCTCTTAATACATTCTATTTCTTTTTTTTACTAGGACGAGATAAGTGTGTGCATATTTTTTTTCTTGATTATCCATGCTAACTTATCAAAAATATATTGGTGCATATAGTTAACCTTAGTATGAAGAAACATTTGGGAAAATATTTTCTCAAAGTTGGGTATTCTATTGTATTAATGACAGATTTTTCAATAGACATTTGTTTGGAGAACTATGGGGTAGGCACAGTTTTATACTTACATTGTATGGGTTGTAAAGATAGCCAAGATAACTATGGATTCCAATCAAAATAAGTTGAGTAAAATATGACTTGGACTGAAAATTATACTGATGAATTTTTAGCACAGTATGGCATATATTTCCCTCTTGAACCAATTACTCAATGAATAACTTGCTTGTAATAGCATTCTGAGTCATACCTGAGTGTTCAGCTACTTGCAAAGAGGGGCTCCTTGTGCAACAAAACTATCTCTTCATTTGACATTTATTTGATATTTTCTTCTGCCCATTCATGGCCTTCACTCAAAAGGCAAAATATCCACAACTTAGTCTTGACTGCTTGGTGTCACTGAAACAAAACCGGTATGCTCTTTGTTAAAGGTTTTATCCTGTTGTACTTGACCTTTACTTCAAGTTTGCATTTTTCCTTTCAGAAGTAAGCCCACTGAAGGAAGTGAAGTCTTAGTCATTGTTACTTCCTTACATTTTATACAGTTTAGAGTTTTTCAACTAATATTTGCTTGATAATTCAAGATTTAAAAAAATAATGGCACCTGAAATTTAGAAATATGGTCAGTATACATGTCAAAACAAGTACTTTTAAAACTGAGCTAACTAATTAGGAAATTAGTCATCCCTTTAGAATAAATACCATAGTTTTTTTTTTTTAAGATTTTATTTATTTACTTGAGAGAGAGAGCATGAGAGGGGAGAGTGTGAGAGGGAGAAGCAGACTCCCTGCTGAGCAGGGAGCCTGATGCGGGCCTCGGTCCTGGGACTTCAGGATCATGACCTGAGCTGAAGGCAGCCACTTAACCAACTGAACCACTCAGGTGCCCCAATACCATAGTTCTGTTCTCTTTTCTTTTCTTTTTTCTTTTTGTGGCAATTCTCTCTCCCTACTACTTTTTTTTTTTTTTATTGTGTTATGTTAGTCACCAAACAGTACATCATTAGTTTTTGACATAGTTGTTTTCTAAGGAAGACCTTTTTACAAATAAATTTACAGTTGATATATGTATATATCACTAAATTATATCATTGCCATTTTATACTATTGTGATAATTTGGAGTTTAAAGACCTGTTATTATGGAAAATTATTATTTCTCTCTTCCTTTATAGATGGAATGCTACCACTAGTGCTTTTTGTTGATTAGATGTTGAAATGATATATACTTTTTACCTGTCTCTAAGGCTGAGAGAGCTATTTCATTATTATTCAAATGGTCAGACAAAATATAAGAGAATATTTTGGTTCAGGTATTTTTAGCATTGTTCAAATTGTGTAGTAATAAAAGAATTTTGTGGAGTGCCTGGGTAGCTCAGTTGATTAAGCCTCTGACTCTTGATTTTGGCCCAGGTCAGGATCTCAGTGTTGTGAGATCATGCCCCATATTGGGCTCCACACTGGGCATGGAACCTGCTTAGGATTCTCTTTCTCCCTCACCTTCTGCCCCTTCCCCAGCCCTTTAAAAAATTTATGATTATATTTGAAGTAGTAACTCAAAGCAAAATTGACTTAAAAATATAGTATTTACAAATTATCAACCAGGACATTAAGAATTTTATAATCCCAGACTTCTATGAAAACGTACTGTGTGACTTGGCCTATATAGAGATACACATGTTATTCCTTCATGAACTCATACTTGCATCCATTTTTCTTTGCAAGGAAATGAATTACTTTGTTATTGAAAATCATTTCATTCAAAATGAAGGTCCTTGAATAGTCCAGAATTGCTGTTTTTCTTTGGAAATTCAGCATCTCATGTTCTTTGCAGGAAGTTAAAATTGGGTTACTGACTTCTGAATATGAGGAAACTTATATTATCAGAACAGTCAGTATTGAAAAAACTATGTAAAATATGTTTTGAATTAAATGGTCTTTTGCACACATATATAAATACATGCATACAAAACACTAATACATTTATAATACACTGTTGACAACAGATGAAGTCAGTGTTGACCATGTAGGTAACTCAAAGTCTCAGTAAATTTTTCTGCCACTACATTTAGGTCTTTGCACTCTAAAAAACAAAATGTTACTAGCTACCATTATTCTTTTACATGTACGTTTCTTAAGCCGTTCATGATTTTCAATTCTGTTATGTATCTTAAATGAGTAAAAAAATACTCTATTAATGTTAACAATTAAATCTTGGAATTAATAAGAGTTTAACATCCTCAGTTCAATTTTCCTCTATATTTTCTTGATCATTTGACTACAGTATTTTAGTATCATCACATTATAACCCCAGGCAGATAAAATGGACTTTTCTTCTAAATCTACCTTTTGCATCCTTTGCCAAATAAATTATGATCACAGATGTGCCATACTTCATTTAGATGTCAATTAAGTTTCACCAGATTAGTAACTTGACTGCAACTTCCATTCGTTTCAGCATTTCTCAAGATGGCCTTTAAGTCTGAACTATCTTAGAGCATCTCTATCTTTATAAACACATTCAGGTTGTCTCTTAAAACTATTGTGAAAATTAACTGACAATGAATATAACAGTGCATAGCTGTTATTATTAATATTATTATTTACCTCAGTCAGACAGTGCCTATAAATCTCTAACCCTTTTATCATAAATGTGTCAAATAGATTCAGAACAGTTGTTACATTCTTTGCTTAAGCAGTTGACCCTTGAACAACACAGGTTTAAACCGCATAGTTCCACTTATACCTGATTTTTTTTATACCTGAATTTTTTTTTTAATAAATACAGCACAGTGCTGTAAATGTATTTTCTTTTCCTTATGATTTTCTTAATAATGTTTTCTGTTCTCTACTTTGGTTTATTGTAAGGATACAGTGTATAATAAATATACAAAATGCTTGTTAATCAACTTTATGGTATTGGTAAGGCTTCTGGTGAACAGTAGACTATTAGTAGTTAAATTTTGGGGAAATCAAAAGCTGTGCACAGATTTTTGACTGCATGGAGTGAGTGCTTCTAACCCCCACATTGTTCAAAGTTCAACGGTACTATCCTTGTTTTCTTAGCTTCAGAACTTATAGTGGCTTTCCACAGAGGTGGGACTTAACAATGGTTATTTTCATTATACCAACATTATCACTAACCCTGTGGCATAATTGTGCATGAAACAAATATTTTAAGTAGACCAGTTCATGTGCAGCAACACAAAATTGATATCTTCATGAAAACTAGAATTACTTAAGTGGCAAAGTCCACATGGTGAAGGTACAATCTTTTATGCAATTCAGAAAATTGAAATACCTTATAAACATGTCAGCACTGTATAACCTATCAAACATATGGAGTTTATAAAACTTGAAAGTAAAACAATCTGACTTCTTGGCAGTAATTCCCCGATATCTCTAATTAGGCTGATTTTCAAAAGAACGGAGTTTAATTGGACCTTTTTTTTTCCCTAAATGCAAGTATTTGGAGATAAGTACTGAGCTTCTGAATAGAAAATGTCTTTATAGCCAAATGACTTATTTTTTGCCTGCTGTGATAGGAACAGCTTCTTTTTTTTTTTTTTTCAGATTTTATTTATTTGTCAGAGAGAGAGAGGAAGAGAGAGCAAGCACAGGCAGACAGAATGGCAGGCAGAGGCAGAGGGAGAAGCAGGCTCCCTGCCAAGCAAGGAGCCCGATGTGAGACTCGAACCCAGGACACTAGGACCATGACCTGAGCCAAAGGCAGCTGCTTAACCAACTGAGCCACCCAGGCGGCCCAGGAACAGATTTTTAAAAGACTAAACAAAATCGTGATTTGGTATTTGTATGGTGTGGCAAAAGTTTTATAATTAGTTAAATTCTATATATCATTGGACATCATGCTATTAGAAGTGATTTGTTCCTAGTATGATGATTAAGGGATTTCAATTTTGTAAGATAATGCAATTGCATCAGTGATCTATTCTATTACAATCTTTGATTTTTAAGTGTGTCAGATTTGAGAATTTTGCCTTGTTCCTAATGGATGTAATATATATGATGCTTTATAATATTTTTTTAATTTTTAATTTTATTTTTTTTATAAACATATAGTATATTTTTATCCCCAGGGGTACAGGTCTGTGAATCGCCAGGTTTATACACTTCACAGCACTCACCATAGCACATACCCTCCCCAGTGTCCATAACCCCACCCCTCTTCTCCCAACTGCCCTCCCCCCAGCAACCTTCTGTTTTGTGAGATTAAGAGTCACTTATGGTTTGTCTCCCTCCCAATTCCATCTTGTTTCATTTATTCTTCTCTTACCCCCTTAAGCCCCCCTGTTGCATCTCTACTTCCTCATATCAGGGAGATCATATGATAGTTGTCTTTCTCCGCTTGACTTATTTCACTAAGCATGATACCCTCTAGTTCCATCCACATCGTCGCAAATGGCAAGATTTCATTTCTTGCCATTGTGTATATACCACATCTTCTTTATCCATTCATCTGTTGATGGACATCTAGGTTCTTTCCATAGTTTGGCTATTGTGCACATTGCTGCTATAAACATTCGGGTGCACGTGCCCCTTCAGATCACTACATTCGTATCTTTAGGGTAAATACCCAGTAGTGCTATTGCTGGGTCATAGGGTAGTTCTATTTTCAACATTTTGAGGAACTTCCATGCTGTTTTCCAGAGTGGTTGCACCAGCTTGCATTCCCACCAACAGTATAGAAGGGTTCCCCTTTCTCCGCATCCTCGCCAGCATCTCTCATTTCCTAACTTGTTAATTTTAGCCATTCTGACTGGTGTGAGGTGGTATCTCATTGTGGTTTTGATTTGTATTTCCCTGATGCCGAGTGATATGGAGCACTTTTTCATGTGTCTGTTGGCCATCTGGATATCTTCCTTGCAGAAATGTCTGTTCATGTCCTCTGCCTTTCTTGATTGGATTATTTGTTCTTTGGGTGTTGAGTTTGCTAAGTTCATTATAGATTTTGGACAGTAGCCCTTTATCTGATATGTCGTTTGCAAATATTTTCTCCCATTCTGTCAGTTGTCTTTTGGTTTTGTTAACTGTTTCCTTTGCTGTGCAAAAGCTTTTGATCTTGATAAAATCCCAATAGTTCATTTTTGCCCTTGCTTCCCTTGCCTTTGGCAATGTTCCTAGGAAGATGTTGCTGTGGCTGAGGTTGAAGAGGTTGCTGCCTGATGCTTTATAATATTTAAAAGGACCATGCTTTCAGCAGTATTTGCCAAGGGGAGTGAGTAGGTGGGCAGAACCCAGTTAAAAATTAAATTGGAAGGCACCCTAATATAAAATTGTTGAAATGAGTGGATAATAAAAATAGTTTTCATTGTATATGGCTAATAGCATATTAAGTACTTTCAGAATACTTTGCCATTTATTTTTCCAACAAATAATTTTGGAGCAACTATATTTGGTAGGCATGGGGGCTATTAGAATGAGCATAATATCTTCTCTATTTTTGAGAATGTTATGGTCTAATTGAGAATATAGATAAACTGGTGATTTTAATACATTCCCTAGAACAACATCTAATACATAAAAAATAATGAATGTTGCTGTGTTGAAGTGTGAGTGAATAATGAGCACGGTGTAATTGAGTGCTACTGAATAAAGTGCTATTTTTACTACTACTAATACTATTGCTAATAATAATAATAACAACAACAATTATTCTAATAAGACTGGCAGCATTGAAGGATTAATATCTGCAGGGCACAGTGCTGCTTCATTTAGTTCTTATAACAGCTCTATGAGGTGGGAACAGAACCAGTTACATAATTTGCAAGGCCATGTGCGAAGCGAACATGTAGGACCCTTTGTCCAAAAACTATTGATAATTTCAAGATGGCAAAAACTGAATATTAAATCAAGAATCTTCTAGATATAGGGCCGTGTATAATTGCTCGAGTCACATGCACATGGAGCCAGCAGAACTATAATTATTCCCCAGTTTACAGCTCAGGAAATAAAGTATACATTTATTCAGACTGCTTACATATTTTTCAAATTTGGGGGGCCCATTACTCTATTAGTGATGCTCTAGTTTATAGAGCACAGAATAATTTTAACCGGAAAATGTTGAATTCAAAGACCAATCAAAGACTGATACATTCATCCAAGTTGGTAGTTATCTAGTTAGCTATTATGAAAATTTGAAGTTTTAAGATCAATATCAAAGCAATGCCTGATGTATTGCTTTTTAACAGGGAAGTCATAAAACCCTAATACCGACTTTTCCAATGCCATCCCAGGACTTCTGCTTTGTATCATACTAAGCTTGAGCAATGTGGTCAACTTGATCTGTCTGGAAAGAATTATCAAAAAAACAAAAAATTATCCTTATGGAACTAGAGGGTATTATGCTTAGCGAAATAAGTCAATCGGAGAAAGACAACTATCATATGATCTCCCTGATATGAGGAAGTGGAGATGCAATGTGGGGGGTTTGGGGGGTAGGAAAAGAATAAATGAAACAAGATGGGATTGGGAGGGAGACAAACCATAAGTGACTCTTAATCTCACAAAACAAACTGAGGGTTGCTGGGGGGGAGGGGGGTAGGGAGAGGGTGGTTGGGTTATGGACATTGGGGAGGGTGTGTGCTATGGTGAGTTCTGTGAAGTATGTAAATTTGGCAATTCACAGACCTGTACCCCTGGGGATAAAAATACATTACATGTTTATAAAAAAATATAGTTAAAAAAATTATCCTTAGGGGCGCCTGGGTGTCTCAGTGGGTTAAGCCGCTGCCTTCGGCTCAGGTCATGATCTCAGGGTCCTGGGATCGAGTCCTGCATTGGGCTCTCTGCTCAGCAGGGAGCCTGCTTCCCTCTCTCTCTCTGCCTGCCTGTCTATTTGTGATCTCTGTCTGTCAAATAAATAAATAAAATATTTAAAAAAAATTATCCTTAGTAGTGTAATATTTGAATACTGCTCAAAGATTGAAATCTACTTTCATTATTGAGCTTTTGATATTGGGACTTTGTCTTGGAGTGACCAGTACTTATGAGGTCAGGTAGTTCAATCATCCCTTATCTAGTACACCAATCAGATTAAAAGCTCCTTAAGTGTTCTTATCTATACTCTCATTGCTATACTGCTTTGTGTTACATCGTCCCACTCAAGGTCATTTCTCCCATTGCTGACCTCCTTCCCTGCCCTTTGTGTTTTATTTTCTTGAAACATTCTTCCATTTCCAATATATCACCTGGATTTTTGACTAAATTTAGGAGATTATCTCGGTTTCCTACAAAAAAAGCAAAATAAACAGAAACACACTAAAATGACTGATCTAGATTTTACAATGGTATAAATCCATAAAAATGAACAGGTGAACTTAAGAAATACTAAAACATGAAAGTCAATAAACTACAAAAAAACAAAAACAGTTCGTTACTGAGGCCTGAGCATTGGCCAGGAGGAAGCTTCTGTGGACCAAGTCAGTCTCACTCGCATAACCTGTACATGTACATGAAATGGAGACACGGAAAATTTCCGAGTGTGGGCATGAGGCACCACAAGAGCAAGGATCTGTTGAAAACCAGCCCTACCTCAGTTCACCTTGAACAAAGGATAGTTGTAGGCTCTTGAGATATTAATGTGAGAGACTGTGGATTGGGGCCTTTGGAGCCCAACAAAGGCATTATAGGGTGGGTGTACTAAAGACGGAGAGATCAAGTCAAATTCCATATATAAGAAATCTGGCCAGCCTGTTGCCACATATTCAGCTTCCAGTTCACTAGTGTATATATGCTTATATCCCCAAGGAAGGAGAATGCTGGATTCTCCTCTGGAGACAATGAGAGGCTATAAGAGAAAAGATTTATAAGCATTGAAATTTGGAGGTCTCTACCCAACCTTTATGCAGCGAATTTTACTCACTCACAATGCTCATGCAGGCTCACAGAGCTTCCAGATAGCAGTTATTATGCCTCATGGTGTATCAGGAAAATACAGCCAAGAATTATGACACATTTGAGGAAATCTGCATCAAACAGAAATGAATATAAAGAAAACAAAGACTACAAAGAACAGAAGAAATCTTTAATTCTTAAAACAAGAACAGTGATAAAGAAATAATCAGAACATGGGAGGGTATCTTTTTTTTTTTTTTTTTTTGAAATTTGTTAGCTAACACATAAATAGTAAAAAAGACATTTTGGGAAATCATTGAAAGTAGAAAGAAATAGATGGTGATATAAAAATGAGAAGAAAAATTATTCAAGAAACTTGAGGATAGATCCTCAGAATCTAAAAATCCTCCTGATGAGAGTTCGAGAGTGATTGCAAGCCTGGTCAATTTTAAAATAATGATTAAAGAAGATTTGAGGGATGTTGAATGGCCAGTTCAAAGAGCACACTGAGTACCTGGGCAAAGAATTTTTAAATTACCCATATTAAAGTATAATTGCCAAACAGTTTTGAAAACCTTGAGAAAAATTAATGACCTTAAAATCTTCCAGAGAGAGAGACAGACAGACAGAGTGAGAGTTTATGCCAAGAAAATCATGTTAAATAATGGTGTTAGTTTATCAATGCAAACTTGATAGTTGGAAGGCAGAGAAAACCCTTGAAAATATAAATGATATTTATTTTCAACAAAACTGTTTACAAACTTTCTACATTATCTGTCAAGTATGAGGGTTGAATAAAGCATTTACATTAATGCAAGCTCATAGAAAAGAAAGAGAGAGAGAGAGAAGAAAGGAAGGAAGGAAGTAGAAGAGAAGAGAAGAGAAGAGAAGAGAAAAAAGAGGAAGAAACAATGTATCCGGAAAGTGGTAGGAAAGCATTATACTGGAAAATAATGGATAATCAGTACAGATTGGAGCTAGAGAGTGGGGCTCAGGAGGTGGGTTTTCCTACTTAGCACCATACCAAAAAACAAAGACAAAACTATCACCTCATTTGTATGCCTCATGAAACAAGGGTTTTACTATTTCTTTGAAGGAACTTGAAGAACGATAGTGAATAGTACCAAGAAAGTCAAGCAAATGTTAAAAAAAAAAAAACCAAAAAAACCAAAAAAACAAAAACAGAAAGAAAGAAAGATAGAAAGAAAGAAAAAAGTATGTATTCTGAAGAAAAATGTTGGAACAATTAAAAAAAAGAAAAATGTTACCTGTAAGGCTTATCTATCTTACTGCCTCAGTTCTCACCCTTCCTTACCAGCACTACCTTAGTTATCTCTCTTCTTTGCTGGTGTATTTGTCTTGTAATTAATTCTTGAGCTTTCAGTGTTATTTCTCTTTATTCTCCAGATTGCAATTAGAAATGATCTTTAAAAATAAAATTTAAAAACTGGTAAAGTGATTCAGAGAGGAAACATTTCCACATAACACATGTTAATTACCAAATGTGAATGTTTAACTTAAATAAAGGGGACAACTTGGAAAATAAGTCTGGAGATGGGGCAGAGAAACATTAGAGGCTTCTTTAATGAGTTTTTACCTCATTCTATGAGAAACGGGCTGATTAAATCAGTGTTGGAACAGTGAGGAGGTGGGAAAGCAGAGCTTAGGAAATGTTTACAATGTACAGGTCAATTTTATTTAAGGATATCAGTTTGGTGACCCTTGAATAGCAAAATGACAAGGACTTTGGTTAACTTTAGACCAGTGAAATACTAAAACATAGAAAGATGAAGCATTTGGGAATGAAAGAGAAACTTTTAGATATTGTAATAGATTGGATGTGTAGCATGATTGATAGAAGGAATTGATTATTCTCTTCTGTAGAATTATTTAAGAGAAAGTTTTCTTCTACAAAAAAAGCCTTCATTTCCAACAGGAAGAAAAGCCACAAATTGTAATATGTTCCAGTGTCCAATTCAAATTTTGTTTTCATGTACATGTTCCATCACCAGCTCCTACTGACTTAGTAGAAATAGAAAATGTAAAGATTATACTCATTTATTTAATCACTGCACAACTAAATGGAAACTTTGATAAAACATTGGAAGGATTGCCTGAGAAATAATCATAATAGTAAGAGTTACACAGTTATGGAAGGGTGTATCAAACAAACAATAAAAATTCACAGAGTGTTCTGTCAGTAACTAATAATAGCTCATCTCTAGGGATTGAGCATACCTTTAGTCAAATTTATCTGAGGAAATTGTTACAGTTTTGGTCCAGATTGCATTTAGATTTTGCTTTCTTTTCAGTTGATATTCTGGTCTGGGTTCCATATTTTTTGTCTACTGCAGTCTTTATAGCAGTTGCTACTTCCTTTTGTCAGGGAACTTACTTCTTGAAAAGATTACCTCTGTGCTGTATATACCCTTACTCAAATTTATACATAATAGGTTACATAATTAACCAATTCCTATGGTAGCTTGTTTTCTACTGATGTGATTTTTCAAATGTGTATTTATAGTTACTAAAAATAACCCTCCCCCCAAAAAAAACAAAACAACTTACTTCTCTAAGTGTTCGTTCTCTCTGAGAACTCTACTTTCTGCTTCTGCTTTTCTATTCTTGTACTCTAGTATGGGTTTAAACAGTGATTTGTTTTGGATCCACTTTAAAAGTAATTCCTCTGTCACAGAGAAGCCGATGATGACATAGAAATTCCTAAAAACACTATTAATGATACTATTTGTTCTTATTGTTTATCACTTTTCATTTAATATCATACAGGCTACATAGTATGAGTTGTGTTAACTCTACCCAAGTAATTGAGGGAGAATTATTACCTTCTAATTAGATTCTTTTGGTCACTGACTATGCTGCTTCACATGAATATCTTTTAGATTGCTCTTTGGTGCTTCCCTTATGCAATTTCCCATTAAACATATCAGTATTTTTCTTCCCCTTTCCTTCCCTGTCTCCTGGGAAACTTGGTGAAAACTTCAGTCTGGCTGGAAAGAATTCAAATGTTTATATTAGCACGTACTAATCCTTATAGCAGAGGACTTCACTTGTTTTTGTTAATTGCATTATATTTTAGACTATTTTTCTTATGATTTATATCATGTAAATGTTTTATGAGAGCTGTACAATATACTTAAAGGCCTGACAGTTTTTCATATTCTTTCCTTACCTTGTCTTTCCAACTGTAATATTCACAAATTGAGAAGTTGTTACATTTCAAAGATAATCTAAGACACCTATTTTTCTGGCTAGCACAGATTACTGGTACCAATGTTGATTTTATTATTTTACTGATATATTATTTAAAATGTAGCTTTTTTCTAAACTACAGAAAATTAATACTACCTTTTTCTGGTTTCTCTTTCATTGATTTTTTTTTCCTTCCCTCAATTTTTCTTTGGTGTATTGCTTACGTTTCCTAATCTTAACCATACCGTCCGGTGGGTGGTGGCCACATAACTGAGAAACTGAATTTGTCTTGTTATTTGTTTTCTCCAGTCCTTATGCCCCAGGACAGAAACCTACCCAAAGGGAGCTTCACAGTAGGCTTTGAGCTAAAGTAGGGGCTAATTCACTCCTTTGGATTAGCATATGCCTCCAGATAATGTGTTTTTTTGGCACCCATAGATCCCACTGGTGAGATGAGGAAGAGGTTGTCCCAAGAGGCCCAAGGCAGAAAAACCACTCTGAGAGTGGTCATCATTCAGAATGACAGAGAAGGGCAGCTTATTGTGACAGTCTGTGACCTATGATTTAGATCTTGGCAAACAATCAACAGATTTTCTTGTTCTTATATATATATATTTTTTCTTTCTATCTTCCATTCTGGTGTGAAATGGAAGGTGTAAGAGAAGGTGCTCAAATCCATACTGAATTTCTGAGATTGTGAATTTTAATTCTCTGTTACCAACCTCCAGTAGAACTCTGGCAGGTGACAGATCTCAGTTCTTCACTGTCTTTATTTCCTTGACTATTGGCTTACATGCCAAATTATGGGAAGTGCTATACTAAGCTGAAAATGTGCATTAACAGTCATTTTCTTAACAAAAGTAAAAAATATATGTTATAGAATTACACTGTATATTATACATAAAGAGTTACCTCTAGTAGACCTCAACAATTTTCCATTTTGACTGAAATAATCTAAACAATAGCACATGTATGAAGAAAATGTGAAATAAGGGTATTGATAAGAAAAAAATCCCTTGGAGACGAAAAAGAGGGAAATAACGAAGAGATTCACATTTCATGAAAATAGTACATTCTCTCTTTTTTTAAGATTTTGTTTATATATTTGACAGAGAGAGAGAGATCACAAGTAGGCAGAGCAGCAGGCAGAGAGAGAAGGGGAAGCAGGCTTCCTGCTGAGCAGAGAGCCCAATTAGGGGGCTTGGTCCCAGGACCCTGAAATCATGATCTGAGCTGAAGGCAGAAACTTAACCCACTGAGCCATCCAGTTACCCCCAAAATAGTACTTTCTTGGTCATGTGTTAAATATTTTTATATGTGCTATTTTCTTCAATCCTCAAAAATATACTTTGCAATTGATAGGAATTTTAGAGTGAAAGATCTCTGCCCAGGCTAGTGCTGTTTAAGAAAGGAAAAAGGCACAACAGGTTTTAGAAAATGATTCTGCCAGTGTTCATGAATTATGTTTTTATTTTTATTTTTTGTGTCCTGAATATGGCAGAGAGGAAAAATCAGGTGAGATACTGCTACTACTGAGTAGTTGAGTCAGTTGGTGGAGTTTAGGAGCTGGTAAGGTAGAAATTCATCATCATTTTAGGTCAAAAGTTGTTCTAAATTGTAACCATAGGAAGAGGACAATGAACAAGTGTTGAAGAATAGTTTAAGTTGATTTTAAGTACATACCCAGTAGTAATATGTCCCTTAAAAATGAAACCACTAACAAACTGGAATCATTTAATGTATTTAATACATTAAAATTTCTGTGGTGGGAAAAGACTACATGTATGTGTAATTTGGCTGAGATTTCAGACAATACTTTTTTTCTTCTGTATGAGAGAAAACAGCTGATTTGGAATATCTGAAAGAGGCAAAAGTTTAGGCGTTAGGTAACAGTCAACTTCAACAGAGATTTCAAATTCTATGCATTCAATTTTGAGCTTCATCTTGAAGGCCCATTGTTTGTCTCTTCAAGTCAAAATTGAATGCATTCTTCATGCAAAATTTAATGCATCGGAGCGTATTTACGTGGCCACATATGTTAAAGTTACCTTGAACTCACTGGATAGGAGGGTTCCACTAAGGTTCAGGCATGTATGAATGCTAACTCTGTAATTTAAATCTGTAGACAGTATCACTCAAAATATGTATGTCTTTTTGTCTAAAGAAATATTCACTTGGAATCTTCACAGTGACATTAATAAGATGGCCAAGTAGAGGGGCACCTGGGTGGCTCAGTTGTTAAGTGTCTGCCTTTGGCTCAGGTCATGATCCCAGAGTCCTAGGACTGAGCCCCACATTGGGCTTTCTGCTCAGAGGGAAGCCTGATTCTCCCTCTCCCACTCCCCCTGCTTGTGTTCCCTCTCTCTCTGCCAAAATAAGTAAGTAAATAAATAAATAATCTAAAAGAAAGAAAGAAAGAAAGAAAGATCGATCTGCATTTAAAGATGGCCAAGTAGAAGAACCAGGCTCTATCCCAGCAAAAAGATCAACAATTAATGATCCACAAATAAAAACAGCTCTCAGAGAGCTCTGGAATCCACATAAGAAACTTCCGTAACACAATGGAACATGAAAGTTCAGAGTAACTACACTGGGGAAGAAAGAACAGCTTCCTTTTGCATGTGTCATCCTATTCCTGAGCTGGTTTTGCCCCGCACCAAGAGGGAACTCCCTCACTTAAAAGAGTTCCCTTCACTAGGAAAGGAGTGTGGTGAATGAGTTTCCCTAGCCTTTTGGGGCACCACACAAAGGCCCTCCTAAGGGTTACCCCACCCCAAGACTGGCAAAGCTCAGGTATGTGTATAGAGACAGCTAGGAATAAGGAAGCAAAGCAGGGGATACTAATATCAGCCATGTTGTGAAAGCTTCTATGCCCAGTTCCTGCCAGTGACCTGTTCTGCAAATGACCCCAGCTGCTCTGGACTTCTACAGATGTCACTAGTTATCATTGTAGAGGGGTACTACTGTGACTCGAGTTTCCAAAAACCTGCAGGTTATAAACATAGGCATAAACCAGTAAATAGTACCAACATGAATGGACTCTATTGGTGTGATACTCTGCAGTCTTTATAGCTTGGCTGAAAATACCTAATGATCAGCATAAAGAATCAGTGGAGATCTGGGAAAAAAGTTTTTTTTTTTTTTTAAATATGAATAAAACACATAGAAACTAGATAGCTTATTTTCTTATTATTATAATAATGTAGAAGAAGATAATTTTGCAAAAATCCATTTCATAATTCTACAAAAAACTTTTTAGCAGCTTCTCATGTAATTTGTATAGTGGGCATTAAATAGCAAGCGGCAAAATTCAAATGAAGTAGGACTTTGTTGCACATAGACAGCTTTTATTTATTTTTTTTTTTTAAAGATTTTATTTATTTATTTGAGAGAGAGAGACAGTGAGAGAGAGCATGAGCGAGGAGAAGGTCAGAGAGCGAAGCAGACTCCCCATGGAGCTGGGAGCCCGATGTGGGACTCGATCCCGGGACTCCAGGATCACGCCCTGAGCCGAAGGCAGTTGTCCAACCAACTGCGCCACCCAGGCGTCCCCATAGACAGCTTTTAGAACTAGCTGCTAATGAGTGGTGATGTTTTAGGAGGAAAAGAAAAAGAAATTGAAAAAAGTGTATTGAAATAGATTGTCATCTCAAAACATCACTCTCCCCAGAAAAATGCAAAAAACAAAACAAAACAAAACAAACCCACAAAAAACTGAGTATATTGATAGAGCCTTTCTTTATTTACAAAGAGCCTTTTAAATATTTCACATTTATTCTTTACCAGTTCATCTGTTAGATACTTTTAAGCCCATAATTAAAGAGGAAGGTATTGAACCAGAGTTATGAAAGGGCCTAAGTTTGTATAACTAGTAAGTACTTAAGATGAGATTTCAACCATCGTTATTCATACAGGGAACTTCCAGATGTTTGTCCAGTCTCAGTTACTATGGTCTGAGTGTCTGGATCTCCTCCAACATTCCTATATTCAAATCTTAACCCTCAAAGTGAAGATATTAGTATGTGGGATCTTTATGAAGTGGTTAGGTCGTGAGGGTGGAGCCCTCATGAACGGGATTAGTTCTCTAACAAAAGAGTCACCCTGAGCTTCTTAGCTTTTCTGATCTGTGCAGACATCAAGGGAAGTCTGTGACCTGCAAGGCAGCCCTCACAGGCCATGCTGGCACCCTGATCTTAGACTTGCAGAATCCAAAGCTGTAAGAACTAAATTTCTATTGTTTATAAGCCACCCACTCATACTGTTTTGTTATAGCAGCCCAAGTGGACTGAGATCAGACTGAAAAAAAAAATGAACAATAGTGTTAGGAGCTTGGACACAAAAGCAGCCTGTGAATCTGTGAATTTGGGGAAAATTATGGACAGAAAGATTGAGTACTCAGCACACACAGGCCATGGGCAAGTTTGGGATAGAGGGACATAGAAATAGATGGCAGATGCAGAAAACCAAGAAAAAAGCTGGTGAGAATCCTAATTCTACAATAATTTCAGCAATACCAAGTAAAGGGGAAGCTGAGAAGTCACATATCCATATAGCGGTCATTCTGTCTTGTGTGTTTTAAGTGCTGGAATGCTCTATTGGTTGATTCTATCATTTCTTCTTGTGCATTTTGTTCTTTCAACTACTAATTGTGCCCTCTCATATTAAAGAGACATTTCTCTTTGAAGATGAAATATTTTTATTCATTATTGTTAATCACTTAAAGATTATTGCTATTTGCAAAAGTACTTACGAAGATGAAACACACGTTTAATGCAAGAGTCTGGGGTTTTTTTGACAGTATATTTCCTGAGCACTGTAACTGGGAAAATGAAGGAAGGTAGTATAGACATAGAACCTTGGTATATGAAAAAAACAAAGCCCTCACACCTGAAATTAAACACACCCCTTCCATTGAGAGAGAAAAAGTGTTGGAAATATAATTATCTATTGATTTCACTTTTAACTTTTCTAATACATGTCTAGAATGGTATTGGGTTAAATGAATGTTTTTCTTTTTCACTATGAAATAGATAAATGTTGATCCTGTATTGGAAAGGATCCAAATAAATTTTTGCTACTCTTTCCCAATTAGTTTTTCAGCAAAGCCAAATTAGAGATAGCTTTAGGAAGAGAAGTTATTAATATTTTGCCCAGTAATATTACTGACAACAAATACTTTCAAAGACTGAGTTATCCTTAATTTTATGATAGTGATAGAGTTTAGACAACTAACAATTATTGAAAATAGGCCTAATATTAAAATCACACATTTCCCCATGTTTATTCTGGATGATTGGTACTAAAGTTATGTATCAATAAAAAAATAAAACCTATGATGTATTCAAATAACATTAATTTTAAAATCAATTGCAGCTTTTCAAGTCTAAATACACCATGTGTATTAGTTGGGGAAACAGGTCTCCAGAGAAGCAGATCTCTCTCTCTATCTCTCAACCCTGACTCCTTCCGTCTCTCACTCCCTCCTCACTCCTCCCTGACCACCTCTGCGTGTATATGTATACATATATATGTATATATATGTATGATACAGATATCATAATGATAATTGTATATTGTTTGTGTACATATGTATATGTACATATGCATATATATATATTTGAGAATCCTGAGGTTGCAATTATTTCAGCAACACTGTATGTTATGTATTTGTATATAAGATTTGTATGTATTAAGAAAGAAAGAGAAAGAGAGAGATTTTAAGGAATTGGCTTCCATGACTATGGAGGCTGGCAAGTCCAAAATCTGCAGGGTAGGTTGGCAGGCAGAAGACCCATGGAAGAATTGAATTGCAGCTCAGAGCCAAAGGCAGTCTGCTTGGCAAAATCCCTTTCCTTGGGGGAAGTCAGTCTTTTTAACTATTAAGACCTTCACCTAATTGATTGAGGCCCACCCATATTGTGGGGTATAATCTGCTTTATTGAGAATCTGCTGATTTTAATCTCAGTTTAGTCTAAAAAAATATAATGTCACAGAAAATCTAGAATAATATTTAGCCAAATACCTGATACTGTGGACCAACCATGCTGACATATAAATTCACCATCACATTATGTATAATAATTGTTAAATTATTCCCCTAGATGGACTATCATGTCTCTGTTCAAAACCAGTTAAATATTTCTTAGAAATTAATCAATAAGAGGTAGGCTGTCACCTAGGGCAACACTAATCAAAACACTGATGACTGCACATTCTGGTATATGATATACACAAAGAAATATTGATGGCCTTAGAAACAATTCAGGTGTTCAACAGGGAATTTAACCTCCTGAGATTTTGAAAGTGGTTCATTTAAAGGATTTATCAACAATGCAGTTGTACTGTTTTCATGAGAAATACAAGTGGTATTTATTCTCATTCTTAACATCCCAGGAATTATAATGTAGAAATGAAATACTTATTTCATAGTTGGATATTAAGATATTAGAAGATAGAGCACCTGGGTGGCTCAGTGGGTTAAGCCCTCTGCCTTTGGCTCAGGTCATGGTCTCAGGGTCCTGGGATCAAGCCCCACATCAAGCTCTTTGCTCAGCAGGGAGCCTGCTTCCCCCACTCTCTCTCTGTCTGCCTCTCTGCCTACTTGTGATCTCTCTCTCTCTCTCTCTCTCTCTGTCAAATAAATAAATAAATAATCTTAAAAAAAAAAAAAGACATTAGAAGGTACTTTCATTCCCTGAAAATTGATTTTACCTAACTTGTAGCAATTTTTGTTTATCTTGAGAAATTCTATATTTTTTTAAGAAACTAAATCAGATATGGGAAAATAAAGTATTTATTGATTTTTATGAATTTCCTATTAAAGGTATGGAGGAAAACTTGTATTCAAGCTGAGTAAATGGAATTCGTTTCTTCTGTTAGCTATTCTGGATTTACAAGGATGTTTATTTATTTTTGATCCCAATTTTATAGCTATATGTTCTTATTTCTTGCTGAGCCTCTAGAAGCAGTTACTGAAAGGATAATTTTGATTTTCTGCAGTAACATAATTTTATCTGTTAAAAGATAATCAATTACAATAATAGTCTGTAACTTTCTCAAAGAAAATATTCAGCATTCTTTCTTTTAGAAATATTTCCTGTATGTTATTTACCTAGGAACTTACAGAGAAGTTTTAAATGTTTATTTCCAAGAAATTCCTATTGACAAACATGCCAATAATTCCATGGGAAATACATTGCTAGGTTTGTGACTTACCTTTCATAATCATTGAGTTTGAAATAACTTTATTTTTGTTTGATTCCGTGCTTTATTTTTTTTTGACATATAGTTGACATACAATATTACATTAGTTTCAAGTATACAATAGTGACTTAACATTTATATAGGATATGAAATACTCACCATGATAAGTGTAGTTAGTATCTGTCATCATACAAAGTTGTTACAGTGTTATTAACTATATTCCCTATGCTGTACTTCCATTCCTGTGACTTACCATTTTATAACTGGAAGTCTGTACCTCTTTATCTTCACCTATTTTGCTCATTCCCCTAATCCTGCCCCTCTGGCAACCACCAGTTTGTTCTCTGCATTTGAGTCTTTTTGTTTTATTTTGTTTGTTCATATATTTTGTTTTTTAGATTCCCCATATAAATGAAATCAAACAGCATTTTTCTTTCTCTGTTTTATTTCATTTAGTGTAATACCCTATATAGGTTCACTGGACATAGTACTCACAATGTTGAAAATGGTTATATTTCATTCTTTGCTATAGCTGAATAATATTCCATTGTATTTGCATACCGTATCTTCTTTAACCCTTCATCTGTTGATGGACACTTAGGCTGCTTCCTTATCTTGGCCATTATAAATGATGCTGCAATGAACAGAGTGGTACATATTTCTTTTGAATTAGTTTTCTTTATAAATTTGAGTTTTCTTTATTTCTTTTTTTTTTTGAGTTTTCTTTATTTCTTTGAGAAGTAGAATTGCTGCATCATATGATATGTACACTTTTAATTTTTTAAGGAACTTCTGTACTATTTTCCATAATGACTGTACCAATTTACATTCCTGATAATAGTGAATAAAGTTTCCTTTATCCATATCTCATCAACACCTATTCTTTCTTGCTTTTTGATACTATCCAACCTGACAGGTGTGGGTGATATTTCATTGTGCTTTTGATTTTCATTTCCCTGGTAATTGGTGATGTTGAGCTCCTTTCCACATGTCTGTTGGCCATCTGTATGTCTTCTTTGAACCAAAAATGTCTATTCAGGTCCTCTGCCCATTTTTTAAATTGGATTATTGCATTTTTGGTTTTGAGTTGTGTGAGTTTGAAATAATTTTAATAAATTTAATTGTAAAACATATTTTTGAAACAAACGTTGGAGAAATCCATAAACCTTATGTTTTTTGACAAGGAACAGATTTTCATCGATTCAATTATCAGGGAAATAATATATTTTTAAAAAATATTTATTTATTTTAGAGAGAAAGAGTGTGTGTGTGTGTGTGTGTGTGCGCGCGCGCGTGTACAGGAGTAGGAGGGGCAGAGGCAGAGGGATAGAGGGAATCTCAAGCTGATTCTGCACTGAACCAAAACCAAGAGTTAGGCACTTACCCCAGGAAATAATATGTTTTGTTAATATTTTCCCATCTCCCTTCTGAAAAATATTTACTTATTCCTAAGCAGTATTTTGTTGACTAACTCAGTTATGTCTGGAGGGAGGAAATTCTCCATTAGAGAAAGAAGGCAAAAAAAAAAAAAAAAATCATCACAGAGATTTTATGACTTGAAAAAATATGTAGAAAGACTATATTTCTTAATGCAAATGTCATATTCAGAAAGGAAAATGATTAATCAGAAAAATGTACTGGTATTTATAAAACCTTTATGAAATTTTATTGAGTATATCTATATCTTCACTTACTATAAGTGGAAAAGAAAAAGTACCACAACATTATAATTTTAAAGCTTAAATATTTTAAGTAACTGTAATATAGAGAAAAATGAATATTTTCATGTTTTTTGCAGTCATGTTCTTTGCAAGAATTTGATCCTTATATAAACTGTTAAGATACAGGTGTTTGTATTAATTTTTAATATCTCTTTTAAAACTCTACATCTTTTATATATTTTTTAAGATTTTATTTATTTGAGAGAGAGCGAGCACAGGGAGGGGGAAGGGACAGATCAGGGAGTCTGATGCAGGACTTGATTCTAGGACCCTGCTGAAGGTAGATGATTAACTGACTGAGTCACCCAGGTGCCCCAAAACTCCACATCATTTAAATATATAGCCATTGTTCATATTGGATGGTGGCAGTGGAGTAGCAATGCTTACCATTAGCTTTGCTAGTTGTTTTAAATAATAAATTTAGAACTGAAGAATTTTGAGATATATACTACCTAAAATATTGAATATTAAAAATATTTTGGCTAATTAGGTACTTTTATATTTTAGATATCCTAAATCAGTAAAATCAGTAACTTTACAAAAGTTTGTTATTTTTTCAACATAAATTTTTGGAAATAGTTTTGAAAATAACAAAGAATAAAAATACCAAATTCTTCTTAAATTCTCAAGATTGAATTAGAGGACACTTGAATAAAAGGGCATTAAGTGAAAATAGACATCCCATAGTGTGGTTTGTTTGGTAGTATTTAGGCCATTAACCATAGCTATTTTAACTTAGTCTAATTACAAATTTAGAAATAAAAGAATACTAAGTGGGAATATGTAATTTTCATACAAAGGTATATACATCTTTCAGTAATATCTTACCATTAGAATATTATTGTGGGAGGGAAAGCAAAGCAAAGCAAAATTAATTAATTAATTAAAATAATAAAAAGAAAAAGGAGAGCAAGGAAAAGAAAAAAAAGGAGTGAATGAAAGTTAAAAAAAAAAGAAAAACAATACAATTTTTTATCTTACACAAATGTGAAAACCACTATACTACAGAAATGATGGTAGCTTTTATCATAAGCCAAGCATTCTACAAAGCACAGTTGACACATATAAAAGAAAGAAAATATAGGAGCATACACAGATATAAATTAATATTATCAGGTTGGTAAATGCATATGTGCCATTCTGCATGAATGTGAAGCAGAACAGTAAAGAGAGTGAAAACTTTGTTCAAAGGTGCTTCATAGTGTGGGTGATATGACATCTTCCTTTGGAGAAGGAATAGGAAGTCACTGAGTAAACAAGTAAATAAATCAGATTCTGGAAAGAGGGGAAAGATAGTAGAGCATATTTAGGGATATAGGGCAATAATAAAGTTATGGTAAGACCATTAAGAGTTAAAAGAAATATACAAGGGCATATTAGGAAGGACATTTATCCTGAGCTTGGATAGAATCTTTCAGGTTATGAAGAAATATGTAATGGTTTAAAAATATGAAAGGAGAAGATTTAATTTGTATTTTAGAATATGTACATTGTCTTGAAGGCTGATTAATAGAATTAGAATAGAGGAAGGAAATCCATTCTTCTACACTGGTTAAGGTCACAATAATAAGGACCTAAATTCAGTTATAGCAATAGGGATGGGGGTTAGAATTGGCAGGTCTTGATAGTTGATGAGTGGGGTTAGTAATGAGAAAGAGAATGTATTTAGAAAGATAATTGAATAATTGGATTGGGTGATTGGGTAAACGGAAGTGCCATGAAAAAAAAAAGACGAAAAGTGCAAATAATAGGTTCAGCTTTTATTTGCTTGTAGTATTTCAATGCGGGTTGGATATGATGGTAAATCTTAAAGAGAAGTCAGGATCAAAGACAAAATTTGACAGAAATTATCTAGGAAAGGTATGTAGTAAGAAATGAAGATACTGAAAGCATGATGTCTGGGAAAAACAATCATTTAAAGCTAATAGTGAGAGTTCAGTTGGACGAGAACAGGTAAAAGTGATCCCTTACAAGTCATAGAGGTAAAAAGGGATTTCAGAAAGAAACAGCGGGGTTATGGCACGAAGATTCAGAATATAGGAGGAACAAAGAGCATTAGATAGATATAGCATCCTGACCATAACTGATCAGTTATTAATTAACTGCAACGAGCTGAGAATGGCAGCTAAAATCTTTTAAAGAAGCAATGGCCGGGGGTGCCTGAGTGGTTCAGTCAATTAAGTACCTGCCTTAGGCTCAGGTCCTGACCAGTCCTGGAATGGAGGCTGAGTGAAGTCTGGCTTCCTGCTCAGCAGGGAGTCGGCTTCTTCCTCTGCCCCTCCCTCTGCTTCTGCTCTCTGGCTGTCTCTCAAATAAATAAATATAAATAAAAGATGACTTCTCAGCAAAACAATGGAGAAAAGAACATAGATTAACAACTTAAAGATTCCTAAAAACTATCAGTTTAGAATTTTACATGTTAGCAATGTATTTTAAATCATAAAGCACAACAAAGACATTTTAACACAAATGAATTTTTAGCCAGCAGACTTACACTATAAGAATGCTAAGGGAGGATCTTTCAATATGAAGGCGAATGACATAAAATGAAACATAAGATCTCTAGAAAGAAAGAAGTGTCACCCAAATAGTAGGTAGTAGGTTAAATATTAAAATATACATACATATATATTCTTTATTCTTAAATTCATTACACAATAAATAATTATTTAATAAGAAGAAAATCACTCAGACAACTGAAAATGGATGGTAGCTTTCTCAATCTGATAAATGGTAACAATAAAACTCCTATAGCTATTCTTTTACTGGTTGTGAAACATTTAATTTTTACTGTTAAATTGGGTAAAAGGCAAGTTTGCTTATTCTCATATTTTCTATTCATCATTACTACACTGGAGGTAGGTCTTAGACTGTGCAATAGAGCAAAAAAGAAAAAAGGCACAAGAAACAGAAAAGAGTAAATAGCATTGTTGCAATTGGCAAGTGACAGTTGGCAAATAGAAAATTCCTAAGAAATTTAGCATAAAACTGTTAAAAAAAAAGTGAACTTTACCTTTCTCACTGGATATAGGACCAATACACAAAAATCAAAAATTGAAAAGACTTAAGAATTGCACCATTTACAATAGTATCAAAAAATGAAATATTTAGGAAAAAATGTAAAAAAAATAACATTGTTACATGATAATATAAGAAATTAGGAAGAGAAGTTGAATAGAACCTATACAAATGAAGTAATATATCACAAATACGTTGGAAAACTGAGTTTTGTTTTTAATTCTTTTTTGTATTGATTTGTGGATTGAAGGTCATCAAATAAAAATCCCAAAGAACTTTTGTGTATAAATTGAAAAGCTGTTCTATCCTTTTTGTAGAAAAACATAAAACCTAGAATACATTTTATTTATTTATTTATTTATTTAATTTTTTAAAAAGATTTTATTTATTTATTTGACAGAGGTCACAAGTAGGCAGAGAAACAGGCAGAGAGAGAGAGGGGAGGAAGCAGACTCCCTGCGGAGCAGAGAGCCCGATGTGGGGCTCGATCCCAGGACCCTGGGACCGTGACCTGAGCTGAAGGCAGAGGCTTTAAACCACTGAGCCACCCAGGCGCCCTGAATACATTTTTTTTTTAAGTCATAAAAAACTATATTAAAGACTTAACTGACATAAAGGCTTACTTTTATGATAAACTTCAGTAATTGAAACTGTGGTGTTACTGTAAAGATAGGAAACAAATCAATGGAACAGAATTATTCAAGAAATAGAGTCACATATATATTATTTTTTATAAAGAATTATAGCCTTCCAAAAGATGTCCACATCCTTCAAACCTGTGCAGGTAGAATTAAGATTGCCAATTAGCTGACCTTAACATAGGGAGATTATCTCAGATTATCTACATGGGTCCAGTATAGTTACAGGGTTCTTAAAAGTAGAAGAAAAAAACAGAAAAGCTTCAGAGGGAAGTGTGACAATGGAAGAAAATCAGGATGATGATTTTGAAGATGGAGGAGAGTGGTCATGAGGCAAGGAATGTGGGTGACTTAGAAGCTAGAAAAAACAAACAGATCTCCTCTAGAGCCCCAGAAAGGACAACAGCCCTGCCAACAGTTTAATTTGGCCTAGGAAGACCCATATTGAAATCCTAGCTACAGAACTGTAAGATAATTCCTTCATGTTATATCCAGTCCTTACATTTGTGGTAATTTGCTGTAGTTTCAATAGACAAAAGGAAGAGTAGAAAGAAAAAGAAAAGTAGAGTAAGGAGGAATTGGTATGCAGGGGGGAGAACTTACTATTTGGTTAGGTAAGTCTAATTGAGAAGATGAGAATTAAGCAAAAACCTGAATATCTGAAGAGGTGAGTGACTTAGTTGAGTATCTGGAGGATAAGCAAAAAAACAGCTATAAAAGCCTAGAGCAGGGATGTTCCTGGCATGTTTGAAAATAGCATAGCAGCCAGTGTGACTGGAAAAGTGTGGACAAAGTGGAGAGTGGTAGGAGAGGACTGAGTCATTGGCTTACATTTTAGACTGATCTCTATTGCAAGGTAAGAAATGCAAAGAGGAAATCATAAATGAATAACAGAAAGTTGTATGATCAATGGATTGGCACTCTTAATGGACTTGAGAGCATGTTGGATTTGGGAATACTAGAAAGAATGAGCTTGAATCAGGAAGAAGTGGTCAGAGACTAGGAGACATGCCTTTGGATTTATGAAACTATCACTCTTAGTGATAGTTTGACAAGGTCTGCTTTCATGGATGACCACGGGAATGAGTGGTTGAGGTAGGGTTGACACCTTCATTGGTGAGCTGTGGGTAGAAAGGAAATACCAAAGGGAACGAAAGATTGTTTTTATTTTATTTTTTTTAAAGATTTTATTTATGTATTTGACAGAGAGATCACAAGTAGGCAAAGAGGCAGGCAGACAGAAAGGGAAGCAGACTCCCCACTGAGCAGAAAGCCCAATGAGGAGCTTGATCCCAGGACTCTGAGATCGTGACCTGAGCCGAAGGCAGAGGCTTAACCCACTGAGCCACCCAGGTGCCCCAGAAAGATTGTTTTTAACCATTGGTATAACCATTGGTATAACCATTGGATTGGTATAACCATTGGATTGGATTGGTTTGGTATAACCATTCCAGAAATGGAATGGATCACTAGAAGTTAAGGAATAAACAGGCTTTGTTAAATGACAGCAATCAAGGTTATGAAACTTATAAGTAAATGAGTATCCAAGATGGATTTTTTTAGAGGATAGTAAGGCAGAATTTTATTTTTATTTTATTTATTTATTTTATTTTATTTTATTTTATATTTCTTTTCAGGGTTCCAGCATTCATTGTTTATGCACCACACCCCGTGATCTATGCAATACGTATCCTCCATAATACCCGTCACTAGGTTCACCCAACTATCCACCCCCCCCCCAAAACCCTCTATTTGTTTCTCAGAGACCACAGTATCTCATGGTTTGTTTCCCCCTCTGATGTCCCCCAACTTACTTCTCCTCTCCGTTTCCCAATGTCCTCCATGTTATTCCTTATGCTCCACAAGTAAGTGAAACCATATGGTAATTGACTCTTTCTGCTTGACTTATTTCACTCAGCATACTCTCTTCGAGTTCCGTCCATGTTGATACAAAAGTTGGGTATTCATCCTTTCGGATGAAGGCATAATACTCCATTGTATATATGGACCATATCTTCTTTATCCATTCATCCATTGAAAGGCATCTTGGTTCTTTCCACAGTAAGGGAGAATATCTTGAGGGAACAATGAGAAGCCCAGTCATAGGAAGCTCAGTGAGCCAATCTGAAGAACAAACAAACAAAACAAGAAAGCAAAACAAACAAAAACAAACAAAAGAAAACAGGTCCCAAGGGAGCACTGATGGCAAAGGATAACCAGTTTTATAGTAAGAAAAAATTGATGGATTTGAGGTTAACATTTTCCAGATTTCACACCAATTCATTTGATTTTGAAACCATTTTTTATAACATAATCCTACCTGTAACAATATCTGGGAAATGTAGTTTTCAGCTTTCTAAGTTTTGCAGTACAGAACAACTTCTGAGGAGGTGGGAATCAGTCAACAACTAATCACATTCAACTTAATTTTGGTATCCCTTTTGAATCTTGAAAGCTTGCTGAATTTAAAGGGACTTAAGTTCCTTCTATCATCTGCTTCACATTTGTAAAATGTTATTTCTGTCCTCAAACTCAATTTATAATCCAAAATGGTTGGTACAGCCACCATCAACATGTGCTCATTTTATGAAAAAGATAAAGGGAAAAGCAGGAAATAGTCGAAATATGTGCTTCCTAACTGACCAAACTGCCTTCCACCAAATACCAAATACTCTTTTTAATGTCACTGACGACAATTTAGTCACATGCCCATATTTAGCTATAGCGGAGGCTAGGAAATGTATTATTTTGGCTGGGAACACTGCTTTATTGAATAAAATTAGGATTCTATTTCTAAGATAGAAAGGATAAAGGATATTTGGAAGCCATCTATGTTTCTGCAAATTTGGGGATAGCAGGCAGGCTTTAGGAGGATTCACATGAATGAAGTTGAATAAACCATGGGACTTTTCTTTAAAGAATTTAACATTAGATGATTATGTTAATAGCATTAAGAAAAATGCAACTCGGGGCGCCTGGGTGGCTCAGTGGGTTAAGCCGCTGCCTTCGGCTCAGGTCATGATCTCAGGGTCCTGGGATCGAGTCCCGCATCGGGTTCTCTGCTCAGTGGGGAGCCTGCTTACCTCTCTCTCTCTCTCTCTGCCTGCCTCTCTGCCTCCTTGTGATCTCTGCCTGTCAAATAAGTAAATAAATAAAATCTTAAAAAAAAAGAGAAATGCAACTCATATTGGGCAATAATTACGAACTATATGTATTTTATAAACTAAAAAAAGAATTGATAACAACAGGTAAATGTGTCATAATATATTTATAGTAATTCTTCCCTAATGGTTCTGTAATTGTGAGAAATATTGATATGTTTGTACATATCTTGTATACATTGATTTTCATGTCTTAAATTTCAACACATTAAAAAAGTACGTCTTTTTTTTTGGTCTTGGATCAATATTTCTGTGGTATTAGTAAGAATTCGTTCTTTATTAATGTATATATTAAGCATCTATAATAGGTCAGATGTTATATGTGGGAAAGTTATAGTGGTGATCAAGAGCAACACTATATATGTTTAAGGAAGACAGTTTGTTCTTCACCTCCAGTGGGAAGAACACCATTTGTTCTTCTCTTCCAGTGGGGAGAAGAAACATTTGAACATGAATATTTGTAATGCCTTGAGAAAGGATGTACCCAGTGTTATGCAATCATATACACAGAAATATCTATGGAATGATGTATGGAATAACAGGTAAGTCTCTCTGGAAGAAATGATACTTAAGTTGAAATCTAAATGGTAATTCTGACCTAGGAAGGTGAGGAGAAATCCAGTAGAGTAATAGATAAGGGGAAGAGCAAACAAAAAGTCCATGAGGAGAAAGAAAGGAATGAAGGAAAACCAGTGGCAAAAGACAAAACGATCTGTAAGGTTGATGGAGTTCAGATTACAAAGGTATTTTTAGGTCATAAAAGATTTTGAACTGTATGCTACAAATGACAAAAAGACCGTGGTGAGTTTTGTGTAGGAAAGGGATGTGATCAGATTTGCATTACACAATAATTAATGGGAATGTAAAGTGAAGCCTGAATTTGAAGAGAATATTGAGGCAGGACACCCTTAGATGACTGTAGATGATACTTAAATTCAGTTAGGAACAGGTTATCCAGATGAATAGGGTAAATGGATAATGAGGAAGGGATATGGATCTTTTAAAAGATATTGTTGAAATTATGGAGTACAGGATAGGGAAGTGAAGGGTGGCTGAGAGACAGGGAAGAGTGAAGTGAACCATATGATGGAGATTTTATTTATTTATTTATTTATTTGCTTATTTGCTTATGAATGTACTTAGGTGCAAAAGGTGGTTTTATTAAAGCACGGGGATATGACCTGTAGGAAGAAAGAGCCCACTGTGATGGAGATTTTAATGATAAGAAATAATAGGTATGAGCAAAGTATTTGAGAGATCGAAACAGAAGAGCCCAGATTATCTGATTTAGTGATTTGAGAGAGAGATTTTTAGGTGATAAAAGGTAGGTGAGGAAGAGTGTTGATCAGAGTGCAAAGAAACAGCAACAACAAAACATTGGAGATGTGTGGGTTAAAAAGCAGGGAAGCCAGGATATTGAGTGGATCATATACCTTTTCTTGATGTGCGGAGGAAGACTCTGAGCCAAATGACAAGTTTTCTGTGAATAAAGTGGGGTACCTGGTTGGAAGAAAATCAGCGGAAACTAGCAGAGATGGAGGCGGAATCTCACAAGGTAGCATAAAAGACAGAGGTTTGTTTTGTTTTGTTTTGTTTGTTTTTATGTATACTTTTATAAAAATATGAAGTAGTAACATCACTGAGGATTAATGGGGTCCAATTCTAACTTTTCACAATTATGATGAATGTTGGAGTAAGAAGAGATTTTATAAAAACATAAAAACTTTCAGTTAGGTTCAAAGGGTGGAAGTAAGGTTTGGTAAAACGTGTAAGAGTGCAGGGAAGGGTTATTTCTGACTGGTGCCTGTCAGAATTGGTCATGCAAAGAAGGGTGGCAAGAAGAGACTTTTTGCCATCAAAGAGGTGGTTGACAAGAGAATATACCACCAACATTTGCAAGTGTATCCTTGGAATAAGCTTCAAAGAGAGTGCCCCTTGGACACTCAGAGATTCAGAAATTTACCATCAAGAAGATGGGAACATCAAATATGCCTATGGACACCAGGCTTAACAAAGCTGTCTTGGCCAAGGGAATAAGGAAATGTCTCCTACAATATCGGTGTGTGGTTGTCCAGAAATGAAGATGAAGATTCCCCAAACAAGGTCTATACATTTTTTTTTACCAATGTACATGTCACTATTTGTAAAACTCTATGATTAGTGTGGATAGGAATTAACCAATGATTGTCAATAAAATTATAAAACCACACACACACTAAGAAGTGTGGGGAGAGGTCTTAGAAAGTATATGTGAGGTCTTAGAAAGTATGGGAAGGAAAGAAAGCCCTTGAAAATTGAGTTTGGAATGAATTTGCATCAACATATTGCTTCAATATGAAAAGAACTTGAGGTGAAGAATAATTATTTAAAAATTTTATATATTGACTAATTAAAAGGGAAATAAGAAAATATATATTTTTTCTTTTACAAACTTGTAAGAGAATTATTTCTTGCTGGAATTATGTTATTTCATTAAGTCACTACAACATTTAGTTCTGATATATGTAGTATGCAGACTTTCAATTAATATTGTTTACAATCCTGAATTTTTCTTGTTAGGATTTCTTTTTGGCCATATATTCAGCATGACTCAAGAACTCTTTATTTACATTTGCTAAATTCACTATATATAATGGAAATCCCTTGTTAACGTGTGAAGTTAGAAATACCTTCTTATACCTTCTGTCCAGAGTTAGATCTGGGCTAAACTGGTCACGTATTTTATTTTTTGGGACAGAATAAAGAGATCAGTGTTTCTTTTCTTATAAATCTATGTGAAAGAGTTTTGCCAAGTGCTTTCATTTATTAATCTTGCTATAGTGATCAAACAAATTTTCCATTTTTATAAATTATAGTGAACATGCTATTTTTCAGTCATGCTTTAAATTTGACTTATTTTGTTAGTAAACAAATCTTTATTGAGGCATCGCCACATATGCAACAGTAAGTGAAGGACTTTCGGGGAATAATGAAAAACATGTATCTTCTAGGAGTTTAAAGCTTTATTGCCTAAGCCTGGCCCGTGCACATGAATCAGTTTAAAAACAATATATTGAATTACAAAAAGTTAGTCATGTACTACAGATTATATGTCATTTTAAAAAATGGTGAAAACAGAGTTCTATAATCAAAATAGGTATTTTAGAAAGGAAAATGGGGAATGAGTTTTTTTTCTTTTTACTTGTAATTACAGCTCTTTTGAAAATCAGAACCTCTTTTTCATGAGTAATGTCTTTTCGTTCACAATGAGTTGCAATGGAATTCTTTAGCTATTAACACAAGCCTAGTAAGAAAATTAGATGAATAAACATTTTTCAGAGTGCCAGTGAAAAGACTTGAGTTTATATGTCAGTTCTATTTTTATCAGCTTTTTGACTTTTGGTAGTTTCATTTTGTATGGAAATAGGGAAATTAACTAATATAAATATGATGATTAAATAATATGCATTGCTATTAAATGTATGTTAACAAATACATTGCTGAGGAAATAAAGATGTGATTCTCATTTCCAGAGTGTAATAAGCAGCAATATTTTTATTATTATTTGGATTCCATGTATTGGAACTGTTTTTTAACAGTGGAGAACAGTGTAACTGCTTGAAAAACTCAATGGTGGGAACCATTCTACTGTAAAATCTAGGAGCTTTTACCTTTTTATTTGGTTTTATTCATGAACATCTGTTGTGAATATATGTTACCTGCACTGTTGCTACAGAAAATATGGAACACTGTATGTGAAATATATGGGAAAGGATTAAAGACTGGAGAACAAATGGGAACAATAAAATGGTTTCTTCTAAGTTTCTTCTAAGAAACTGCAGTTTCTTCTAAGTTCCCCAGTATAGGAAGAAAAGGAGGATATTCAGTTTTCATAATAAGCACCAAAATATGGTGTGTCCTCAAACTGTGGTGTTAACAAATGTAGGGGCAGCAGAAATGATTAGACTTCTGAGTTAAACTTAGACTAGTAAATATTAATATTTAAAGTCAAACACCAATAAAATCCACTTCTTAAATGCTTGGTAGTTTCTTACAAAATTAAAAAAAAATATATTGCTTTACCTTTTGTTCAGTAAGTTCTACTAAGTTCAAGGTGTGTTTTTACTATAAAATGAAGGATTCCATCATATTCTGAATCAAAATTGAAATTTTGATGTCCTCATCAAATGTTCTCTTACCTCCTTCCAAAGTTCAGTTAACAACATTTACCTGGTCTGCTATTCAGGGCTCAGTAAACCTGCTTGAGCAGATGGGCTGATTATTAATCAGCCTGTGACAGCCCTCAGATTCTGCAGAAATTTGCTTTGCTGTGGTGCACACATCTGCACTATATACCTTCCCTTGGTGATGGAGAGACAGCTAGAACCAGATTTTCTTTTCTAAAGGTACACACCTTTATCTGAAGTTTTATTTTCTTTACAAGAGCCATATATCAGATGGGAGAAAGACACTCTTTCTTTGGTTTTTAATAAACTCAGAGAGTACATAGCTTCACCACATTTGGGTGGATGCTCGAGATCTTACCTTCCCAACAATACACTGGTTGGGTTTATCTTGAAGGAGCAATCAAAAAAACCTTGTACAAAGTGACTTTGTTACCTCTGAAATACAGGAGCAAGCTCTACATGCTCTCCCAAATCCCGTTGTAAGGCATACTCTGTGCAATAATTTAAGGCATGTTTGACTTCAGCAAATCCATCAATAGCTGTCATTATTTTTATTCAAGAAATTCTGAATTCAATAGTTAATTATCTCCATAGATTAACCTCTTCTGATTTTATGCATTTTAATATATTATATGTTCTTAGAATTTTTACATGAATATCACTTTACATTTCTTATTCAAATTAAATTTTATATGCCAACAGGATGATCTAAGTTGGATATGAATTACTAACCTAAAACTATTTCTCACGATGTATTATTTCTTTGTTCTTTCACTCTTACGTATCACAATTTTAAACATCTTTCTTTCTTTTTTTTAAATGATTTATTTATTTATTTGACAGATGAAGATCACAAGTAAGCAGAGAGGCAGGCAGAGAAAGAGAGAGAAGCAGGCTCCCCGCTGAGCAGAGAGCCTGATGCGGGGCTCCATCCCAGGACCCTGAGATCATGACTTGAGCTAAAGGCACAGGCTTTAACCCACTGAGCCACCCAGGCGCCCCACATCTTGCTTTCTTAAGGAAAAGACTATGGTTTGTGTATAACTTAAGAGTGAAAAGTTATTTCGCAGTATTATATTTAACTCTTTTTATGAATCCACAATGTATTAGGTAATTTTTTTACATTTATCACCTTGTGATACTATTATTTATTACTACATGTAATTAAAATATTATTCTAATTTTCTAATTTTGTGTTTCAAAAATGGGGAGTCATGACTATAATAATCTCTTTCAAGAGAAGCAATGGCGGTTGTATGTGCAAAAACCAGTATTTAAATATAAAATCTGGATTTTGTTCATTTTATTTTTCATATAAAGAACCGATAAGTAAAGAAACTGATAAAGCTGTTGAAATATATGGTTTCTGGATCTCAGTGATTGGGTTATTATTTTGTCTCAGACATTATACTCTCTGAAGTTAAAAGTGAATTATTTTCAACTAAGAATTAATTAAACAATTACTCATGGCTGGAATTAGAAACTCTATGGCACTCCTTTGGTTGTAGTGTTCAGAAAGGGAACATCACTGTCTAGAAGGGAGATGAATACATGCCATAAGACATCTTTTGCTGTCAGTGTTGTTTTCTTGTGCTTTTATTATTGTATTGTAGGAAGGACTAGTATAAGTATATCCCAATAATTGCAGTGTGGTAAATCAACTTCAGTAAGAAGTGAACCTAAATATAAAAAGTTAAGGAAAGTATCTTATCTTAATAATTGACAACATATTTAATAGAGCTAGCTCAGGGAAAATTTGTAAAGTTAGTGAAGTTTGGTTTGGGGGCTTCCCATAACCTCTATTCTTCTAATACATTTTCTGTCTATCCTTTGACCTCTTGAGGCCCTTCTGTGCCAGACCCTGTTCTCCTAGTATTTATATCCACGTTCTAGTTCTTCTGGAGTTTTTTCAGGGCTAGTGCTAATTGCTAGTTTTGACTTTATATAGACTCTGGAAGGATTGAAGAGATGCTGAGTCACCAGACAATACTTTCAGGCTGTATATAAAGTCAAAACTATTTTTCCAAGACTAAGATTGTTTTGTGGAGTTTTCCAAAGGATATGTGACTTATTACAATAGGTTGAATATAGAGCTGATATGACAAGCCAAATGTCTTCTATTAATCCAGACATTAAAGAGATTTACAAAAATGTAAAGCAATGAACCCCTCTCACCATTCTTTTTGTTTTGGAAAATATAAGTGGGTAGTGTATGTAAGTACCTGATAATTAGCTTTTTTTTTAATATTTTATTTATTTATTTGACAGACAGAGATCACAAATAGGCAGAGAGGCAGGCAGAGAGAGGAGGAAGCAGGCTCCCTGCCCAGCAGGGAACCTGATGTGGGTCTCGATCCCAGGACCCTGGGATCATGACCTGAGCAGAAGGCAGAGGCTTTAACCCATTGAGCCACCCAGGTGTCCCAATAATTACCTTTTTTGATTATAATATAAGTGCCTGACATTAACCTTTAATTGCTAAAAAATCTATTTTAAAGACATGAGAATAAACATGTTGTCAGCTACACAACTAGATAAAGAGCCAGGCTGTCTTACCCAGGAAGTTGCCCCCTTTTAGAAAACCCTGGGTTACATGGATAATTGATGGCTAGAGTTACCCTGCTTTTCCTTTCCCTGCTCTTTAATTCCTACTCTTACGTTTTAAATTCACCAGTAAAGTGACCCCCTCCTTGACCCCAGTAAGGGCAGAATGCCAAGTCTATTCTCTCTCTACCTCACTTTGTGGCCCCGGGCAATGCCTGTACCCTTCAGGACTTGTGAGTATTAAATAAACCTTTTTCTTTTTCCCAAAGTTCCCTGATGGTTGTTGCTGAGGTGTGTCTTAAAATCAGGATAAGAACCACAGGGATACTTGGGTGGCTCAGTGGGTTCAGCATTAGACACTTCATTTTGGCTCAGGTTATGATCTCAGGGTTCTGGGATGGATCCCTGCCTGGAACTTGGCTCTCAGCAGGGAGTCAGCTTGAGGATTTCTCTCCCTCTCCCTTTGCCCCTACCCCCTACTCATGCTCACTTTCTCTCTCTCAAATGAATGAATAAATTAAAAAAATAAGTAATAAGGTGAACCATAAAAGCTGGTGCACTCACAACACTGGTTTGGGTTGAAGAATTGTCTATGGAGGCACCCACAAATAGCAGGAGCCCAGGTGAGTGCCCACAGACCTTTCCATGGATGGCATCACCATCTGTATGCTGAGACTGACACAAAACAATGTATTTTTCATTAAAAGTTTGACATTTATGTTAATGTGCAAATGGTTTATTATTGTTTTTTTAAAAGCAATCAATAGGGGTGTCTGGGTGGCTCAGTGGGTTAAGCCTCTGCCTTCTGCTCAAGTCATGATCTCAGGATCCTGGGATTGAGCTCTGCATCAGGCTCTCTGCTCAGTGGGGAGCCTGCTTCCTCTCTCTCTGCCTGCCTCTCTGCCTACTTGTGATCTCTCTCTGTCAAATAAATAAAATCTTAAAGAAAAAGCAATCGATAAAAGTTTATAGAATTTATCAGGTTGTATTTCTAATGCTAAATATAGAGAGCTATAGCCTGCATAAACAAGAGTTCCTTGGGATCCTTGATCAATTTTAAGAATGTAAAGGGATCCTGAGACGAAAAGTTTGAGAATCACTGTGCTAGACAATTTGAAACACTGAGTGGTGATGAATGGAGTATTAAGTGAATAATATTTCAGTTAATACATTTGTATATTATAGGAGTTTTCTGGAATATTGAGGCTTTGCCCCAAAGTAATAAACTCAAGTATGATTTAAAAAATTTTGGCAAGCTATTAAGAAGATTTTATCATGGGTCTGAGGGAGGAAAGTGGTCAGGGCAGACAACTACCATTCTATAATAGACAAGGAATCTATTTATTTGTTGCAGAGTTGGCAGTGATGGATTTTCAGATTCTGAATGCAGCTTACTGACTCTACCATGATATGGGTTTTGTACTTTAAAAGTAGAGCAGGTAGCAGATGGAACCCCATGTGTCTTAAACCATTTTCTGAACTTGTGAATGTTTTTTTCTGCTCCTAAAGGATCACTATAATTACATGTGCTATTTTTGTTAGTTCTATGGAGGAAAAAATTTCCAAGTTACGTCAAAAAAGCTTGTTCTAATTTTATTTATTTAGTTATTAAAGCATGATGACATTACTGAGATACCTAAATACTTAAATTTTATTAAGCAATTAATTTTTTTATGACTGAATATCTTCTCTTGAACTTAAATAATGTACCAAGTGAACTGGAAATATAAAATGTAAACTGTAAAAATGTACATATCCAATTTTAATAATGTGAGTCTTTGTTGAAAATCATATTAATCATTCCTTGAAAGCTTGGTGAAATGACCTTTGAACTGCCTGGGTGGAAAAATCTAAATGTAACAAAAGAAGGGAAAAAAGAACATAAGAAGATAGCCATTGAATGGTCTGTTTTATATATATATACATGTATATATTTATATATACATATATGTCTGTTTAATATATATATATATGCTTTTTTTTTTTTAAGATTTATTTCTTTTAAAGAGAGAGAGATTGAGCTTTGAGGGAGGGGTAGGGGGGAGGGGAGAGAACTTCCTGAGCATGGAGCCCTATGAGAGTGCTGGATCTTACAACCCTGAGATCAGGACCTGAGTGGAAACCAAAGTCTGTCAGGTAACCAACTGTACCTATTGGGCCACCTGGGTGCCCCCAATTGGTCTGTTTATAAAAACAATATAAATGTTGAAAATTTTAATTTAAATATGATGAAGACATTTATCTGCTCAGAATTTTTATTTTTATTTATTTATTATTATTTTTAAAGATTTTATTTATTTATTTGACAGAGAGAGACATAGTGAGACAGGGAGCACAAAAAAGGAGATTGGGGAGGGAGAAGCAGGCTTCCTGCTGAGCAGGGAGCCCTACGGAGGGCTCTATCCCAAGATCCTGGGATCATGACCTGAGCAGAATGCAGATGCTAAACAACTGAGCCACTCAGCTGCCCTAGAATTTTTAATTTAGTTTGCAGGTATTACACATGAATTTCCAGCATATTTTGTTTGGCATGTTTCATCCAAACCTTTAAAATTAAGATAGCTTTAAGTTTATATAAATTAAAAGACTATTATATATATATATATGTTATATATGTATTTCATGTTTTATATATATTATATTTATATTTTATATATGTATTATATTTATGTATGTATTATATTTATATTTTATTGATATATAGTATAAACCCATATTTTTTCTTTATTTTATATATGTATTAGATTTTATAATCTCTATATTTTATATATGGATGATATTTATATATTTTTATTTATTTGAAAGAGAGAGCATAAGCTAGGGGAGTGACAGAGGGAGAGGGTCAAGCAGATTCCCCACTGAGTTGGGAAGCCCTGACCAGGCCTTGATTCCAGGACCCCGAGCTCATGATCTGAGCCGAAGTCAGACATTTAATTGACTAGGCCACCCAAGTACCCCCCGTGATATTTCTATTTTATTTATACATATGTTATATTATATATCCATATTGAATAATGGGAAAATTAAAATATATTATCAGTTCTTTAAAGGAGTAAAGGTAATATTCTAGGTCAATTTTCCCAAATACCTGTTCGGATAGAGTATTCCCATGGAATTTTATAAAAGTTCAGCTAAAAAACATTTTTATGAAATAAGCCTTGGGAATATTGCATATTTTTTCCTATCTTGGAGAATTACAATGCACATTAGCTTTTTTAGTACTCAGAAGTTTTCCAGTAAAGAGACATGTGTTTCTTCTCTGGTGTGTGTTTATGTATTTGTAATTTGATCTTGAAAACACTTGTTTTGGAACATCAATGAACAATTCTAAATTATAGATTTATGTATCTAAGAAAACAATTTGAATGGATTATTACAGTTGCTTTTAATTTGAGTAAAACTTGAATTTGCCATTTCTAAGTTTCTTCTTGCCTGAAATTAAGAAAGAAAAAAAATTCTTGTTTAAACAAGAAAAAATGGATTCTGTAAGAGTGCTTTGTAAATAAATTTCATCTGGACAAATATAAAATATGTCAGCTATTAGAAATATAGTGACTGTGTATTATTCATATATAAAGCTATAAAAATAATTCTCTGCATTTGTCATGTCTTCTACCTGCCTTTTCCCCAACAGGTTTAGATATTAAAGCATTCATACTCATATGTTGTTGTCTTTTTAAAACCTGAAATGCTATAAATTGTTTTGATGTGTTATCTCAGTTATCTCTTAAAGAGTGTTTCATTGGATAGATTTAAATTTTCTAAATGGTGTATGGATATGGATAGATAATTAGTGAAGGAAACTGAATTAAGATTGCCTTATAATTATCTCACTTTGTGTTTTTGTGATGTGTTAATGTGTTACCCATCTTGTCCAATAAGATGTAACATAAAGTCAAAGGAGACTAGGAAATTATTAACCTAAATGCCCATAATGAAAGCTATTTTATTTTTTTAATGAGAGATATTTTTAATAAATAATTTTTTAAAATGTGAAATTAAAGATACTTATGTTTTCTCTATTTGGGATCATCAAAGTTAAAATTCAAGAGGAATCTTGCTCTATAAAATTCTTTTGCAGTTTAATAGATGTCTTGTTGGACCATGTGTGCATTGAGCTTAAACAATTGTTTACAATTAAATAATAGTATAGTTTAAGTAATTTTCTTCCAAATTGGTTAGAATTTTTCAATACCAAATTATTCAATATCATAACCATATAGCCACATGTGGCTATTGAGCAATTGAAATGGGAGTAGTCCAAATTGAGATGCGTTATAAGTGTAAAATACACAGTAGATTTTGAAGTCATATGAAGTTTGTAAAATATATCATTAATATTTTTATTTTTTATATTTTGAGATAACATTTTGCATATGTTGTGTTAAATATAACATATTATCTAATTAGTTTTACTTATTTTACTTTTTAAATGTAATTACTAGACATTTAATATGGTTCTCATATTTCTATTGAGTAACATTGCTATGACAGATCATTGTGAAGTCTGGAAATTAAAAAAGCTTTACAACTTCCTTCCCACTTTCTATCTTTTATTCTTCTTTTTTTTTTTTTTTTTGAGTTTCCTTATTAGACTTAAAGCCAAAGTAGAAAGTTTATTGAATAAAAATAGTGTGAGAGCAACCATTATTACTTTTTTACTTCTCTCAGGGAAATAAATAAGTAAATAAAAATAAGGGTTTTAATATTTTACCATTGTGTTAGGAGACCAGAAAAACAATAGGATATATATATATATATTATTATTATTATTTATATATATATATATTTATTTATATATGGAATCATCTCACGTCGTTAGGGAAGTGGCAAGATTGAAACACTTTGGGCAAGTCGGAGGGATGAACATTTTAGTAAGTGTTGATGTTGTGATTCTTGATCCTAAAATGTGCAGGAAGGCCAGAAACACTGGAAGCTGAGACATTTCTATGTTGCAGTCTTGAGTCCAGATTTCTTTTTCAGGAAAACTAAGTCTTTGTCAGAAGACCTTCAGCTGATTAAATGAGGCCAATTCACATTACAGAGGGTAATCTTTTTACTCAAAGTCAATTTAAATGTTAATCACAATGGAAAAAGGAGCTTAAATATGTTAATAACATTGAAAAAATACTTCATACTTAACATTTAGACTGATGTTTTTGATCAAACAACTAGACACCATAGCTTAGCTAAGTTAACATAAAATTAACCATCACAACCATTAAATAAGATTTTTTTTGTTTTCGTTTGAGTTACCATATTGAACCAATTCCAGTATTTTCATTATTTTATGAGAGATATTTCTACCATAAATGACTAGTACTTTTTTCAAATTATTTTACCGCATCTATTGAGAGGAACATGTAAGTTTTGCAATTTATTCTGTTATTGTGGCAAATTCCATTTATTGATTTAAAATTTTAAACAAATCTGGAATTCCTGGTTGTTGCAGTTAATTATTCCTTTTTTATCTATTTTTGTACCCATGTGCTAATATATTTTATTTCATTGTTCATGAGAGATGTTTCTTTTCTTCAAATTTTTTTGAAACTCAGGTTTGGAATGAATGTTATGACAAACTCAAAAAAATGAATTTAAGTGCTCTCTTCTCTGTTTTCTGAAAATATTTGTAAGATTATTTTTTCCGTAAATATTTGGTATAAACGTAGCAGTACAATCATTTGTACTTGGAGTGTTCTTTGTGGGAAAAGTTTTAATGAGTAATTCATTTTTTTTGAACTGTATGTTTATGTGGATTTTCTATGTAATATTGTGTCAATTTTGATAAATTGCGTTTTTAAAGACATTTTTGCATTTAAGTTGTAAAACTTATTGGAACAAGGTTCTTTTGGTTGGTGTCTTCCATTATTTTGATACTTCGAAGCTTGGCAATCTAGAGTGATATCCCTCTCATCCACCATATTGATAATTTGTGTTTATCTCCTTTTTGCCTTATTCAGTACACGAGATTTACCCACTCTATTAAACTTTAAAACATTTTTAACTTTGTACATTTTCTTGACTGGATTCTATTTAATTTTATATTGCCATGATATCTTACTTTCTGCTTTCTGCTTAGTTATGCTGCTTTTTATTTATTTATTTATTTATTTATTTATTTTGTTTTTGACACATCAAAAGTTGTACATAATTAATGTATAAAATTTGATGAGTTTGGAGGGAAGTATTTATCTGTGAAACGTGACACAATCTATTCCATAAACTGATGCATCACCTACAAAAGTTTCCTCCTGACTATATTTATTTATTTATTTATTATTGTTAATGTCATAAGAACACAGTTACAAATTTTTCAGGGTACAATATAATAAGGTTAATTAAAAGCTCTATGCTGTATAGTAGTAGATCACTGGGGGTGATTCATCTTCTATAATTGGGAATTGGTATCCTTTGACTAAAACTCCCATTTTTCCTTTCCTCTCCAACCATTGGCCACCATTTCTTCTCTGCTTCTATGAGTTTGCCTATTCTAGGTTTATAGTATAAATAGTGGTATCTTGGAGTACAAGTCCTCTGTGTATAGCTCAATATCATAGATAATACTCAGCATAATGTTCTCCAGGTTCATCTCTGTTGTCACAAATGAGATTATTTCCCCTTTTTAAGAATGAAATACTATTCCATTGTATGTATATACCACATTTTCTTTATTCATTTACCCATCACTGGACATTTAGGTTGCTTCTGTATCTTGGCTATTATGAATAATTCTGTAAAGAACGTGTGAGTGCAAATATCTCTGAAATCCTGAGTTCAAGTCTAGATAAACAGACAAAAAGTGGGATTGCTGGAACATGTGGTAGCTCTTTTTTTTTTTTTTTTTTTAAGATTTTTATTTATTTATTTGACAGAGAGAGATCACAAGTAGGCAGAGAGGCAGGCAGAGAGAGAGGAGGAAGGAGGCTCCCCGCCGAGCAGAGAGCTCGATGTGGGGTTCGATCCCAGGACCCTGAGATCATGGCCCGAGCCAAAGGCAGATGGTTAACCCACTGAGCCACCCAGGCACCCCACATATGGTAGTTCTATCTTTAGTTTTTTGAGGAACCTCTATACTGTTTTCAATAATGGCTGTACCAGTATGGAGGTTCCAGTGGCTGTACAAATTTCCATTCCTACCAACAGTATAATAGGGTTTCCATTTCTCCACTTCCTTGACAGCCAACCCTTGTCATGCTTTGACTTTTTGCTAATAGCCTATCCTATTGTGAGGTGATGGCTCATTGTAGTTTTGATTTGCATTTGATGATTAATGATATTGAGTCCCTTTTCAAACCATTTAGCCATTTTTGTGTCCTGTTTGGAGAACTATCTGTTTAGTTCCTTTGTACTTAAAAAAGTCAGTTTTTGTTTGTTTGTTTGTTTGTGTTTTCTGTTAGCTGTAGAGTCCCTTTATATTTTGGAAATTAACCTTTATAAGATATCTGATCTGCAAATAAAATATCTGGTTTCTTTTGTTCCCTTGTTCTGTGGGTTGCCTTTTCACTTTATTGATTTTTTTTTCTTTGCTGTGCAGATGTTTTTCAGTTTGACATCATCCATCTCGTGTATGTTTGGTTTTATTTTCTGTGCTTTAGGTGTCATATCCAACAAATCATTGCCAATACCAATGTTAAGAAGCTTTTCCCCTATGTTTACTTTCAGAAGTGTTACAGTTTTAGATCTTACCTTTATATCTTTTAATTTATTTTGAGTTGACTTGTGTAGGGTATGAGTCCTATCTCTCTCTCTCTTTTTTTTTTTTTTTGTATATGGATAATCAGTGTTTCCAGCACTAGTTTTTGAAAAGATTATCCTATATCTACTTTGTTTTCTTGGCATCCATGTCAAAAAATCATTTGAGTATGTATATATATATATAGATAGATAGATAGATAGATAAAGATATAGATATATATGTTTATTCTGGGGTTCTCTGGTTCCATTGGCTTATATATCTGTTTTTATGCCAGTGCCATTCTGTTTCAGTTATTGAGCTTTGTTGTATATTCTGAAATTGTGAAATGTGATGACTCCAGCTTTGTTCCTTTTTCTCAAGTTTGCTTTGACTATTTGGGACCTTTTGTGATCCCATAGGAATTTTAGGACTTTTAAAATATTTCTGTAAAAGATCCCATTGAAATTTTGATTGATATTGCATGGAGTCTGTAGATCACTTAAGGAAGTCTGGACATTTAACAATATTAATTCTTCCTATCTATGAACTGTAGACCATTGCATTTGTGTGTCTGCTTTAATTTTTCTCATCAGTAGTTTATTCTTGAGTATTTATTATTTTTTATGATATTGTCAGTGGGATTGTTTTCATAACAGTTACGCTTTTGAAAATTGCATAAAATTAAAGATTTAATATTAAAATATTTATTTTCTTGTTATATGAGAATTCAGAGATGTGAATTTTCATTTCATAGTATTGTAGTTATGTATCACATATTTTGATAAATTATATTATCAGTATCATTCCATTAAACATTTTTGACATTTCCTGAATAATTTTATTTTGACCTGTGAGATATTTAAAAGTGTTTTACTTAATTTTCAGATATATGTGATTCTTTCTAGATTGCTAGTGTAACTGTTTTCCAATTTAATTCATGGGGTCAGGCAAGTAAATCTAAGGTTTTATAAATTTGTATATTATTGAAATGCTTTTTAATAGTTGTGCATATAGTCTGCTCTGGTTATATTATTTCAAGAACACATACCCTCAAAAAGAGTATGTTCTGTAATTATTTCATGGGATATAATATATAAGGCATTAGATTAAGGTTGTTGACATAATTCTTCAACTCATTCTTTTTTGTCTAGTCATATCACCAAGCACTGAGGAGGGTATTGTGGGTATGTTTGTTTTGCCCATTAATTCTGTTAGCTTTAACTTCAGGAATTTTGAAACTCTCTTATGAGTGCCCCAAATATTTGTGACTGTTAGGATGTTTTTATGAACTAAATCTTTTCACAAGAAATTCTTCTCTATCTCAATGTTGTCCTGAAGTCTGTTTTGTCTGATGTAGAAATACACCCCATGTTTATCATGCTTATGATATATTTTTCATTCCATGAGAGACTATAGACTCTGAAAAACAATCTGAGGGTTTTGGAGGGGTGGGGGGGTAGGAGGTTGGGTGAGCCTGGAGGTGGGTATTATGGAAGGTATGTATTTGGATGGAGCACTGGGTGTGATGCATAAACAATGAATTCTGGAACACTGAAAAAGTTAAAGAAATTTTTAAATTTTTTTAGATTTAAAAAACTATTTTTAAATATTTTAAATATTTTAAATTTTTTAATACTAAAAAATTAAAAATTAAAAAAAATAAAAATTTCAAAAAGATTCCTTTTTAATTCATTATTTAGAAGATTTAGAAACTAATGATACACTGTACTAAAATTGTTTTTCTCTTTTCATCATAAAGGACTAAAGGACACACCAAAAATCATTAGGAATTGCATTATAATTTAGTTATAATGTGTATTTCGACTTAATGGACATTTATTTTTGTTACTGAATTGTACATGAAGTTATTAAGTTATTAGTGAAAATAGGTTAAGAAATTTAACATGTTCTATGTTTCAGGAACTGAAGACTATTGCCTCAGTTATGATGTTTACAGTATAGTCAGTGATATCCTTAATAGGGTCATCATTCATACTGTGAAAACATCTGTCTGTTTCATAATATAATTCTGGCAAGACTGACCTGAAAGCAAAATTAATTTTACTGTGTTAGTTATGACTTTCAGTGGTAAAGAACAAAAACCGAAATCAACCTGCCTTTAAGAAGTAAAATAATTTAATACCTTGTTACAACCAGAAAGTTTAGGAGTTGTTTTGGCTTCAGGAACAATTGGATCCAGAGACTGAGATATTACATTAGGAATAAATCTTCCTTCATTTTATGACTCACTTACCTGCCTTTGGCATGATTCCCAGGCAGACTTTGCAAACATTGTCATTAAATACATCTGTCAGGAGCTTCAGAATTTCACCTTGGTGTTTTGGCAACTTCAGTGGAAAAAACCAACTTCTTCACAAATGTTTCAAGTTATAGATTCTGTAAGATTCTCCTTGACTTGGCTGCATCTTACCTCTCCCTGAATTGATCACTTAGTCAGCCACTTGGTGCTCTGGTGAACAGATCTGTGTTATGTGATCCAGGAGTTTGGATGTGAGCCAATTCTGAAAGTAGCCAAATATTGAGATTGAGGAAGAAATATTCACCAGAGGAATGTCACAGAGACTTCACCAGAAAAGAGGTAGATAAATGTTATGCTAAAACCATGCATGTTCACATAACTTAAATGATAAGTTAAAATCTTTATGCAGCTAAAAAATCTGCATCATGTACCTTATACTGCTCACATTATAAATTAACTTGTACACACACACATATTGAAAAATAAGTTTTATAAGCAATGTGCTGTTTTACAGAAATGCATCTCAGTTTCAATGTGAGCTACATTTAACATCTTAGAGAAGAAGGCTTTTATGCAACTGGCATCAGCAATTTCAATTCTTTCAAAGTAGCAAATCGAATAGAGGCTGCACATTTTGAAGATTTGTATAATACTCTGATTTCTATAATAAATGGAAATAAAGATGAAACAGTAGCCACTCTAGGATTAATAGTGCATCAAAAGAGAAAGTCAGCATATTGGACAAGAACACACAGAAGCACATATTTTTAGAAGTCAACATATTATCCATCACAAAAACAAGTTATGGCTACTATAACCTTAAAAAAGCAGGGAGAAAGGTGCTGACATTCTTGAATATAAAGCTGTGTTATAACCTAAAATACACTCTTATTACTCAATTTTCAATGGTGTCTATATACCTTAATTTAAAAGTAATATACTTTTTATTTTTCAAATAAATGTTGATGTCTAGTCTCAGCTCTTGGAAGGATTTACCAATAAAATTCAGTAGTTTATTTTTTAATCATTATGTGCTAGCTATGCTAGCATAAGGCAAAACAGCAAACTTGAGTATAAAACACAACAAAGTTTGTTTTCAGATCTCACCGTCCACTAGTATTTATCAACACAAAAAGACACTGAAAACTGATGCAATTTAAAATATATAATAATAGGTGTATTACAAAGTATCGAGGGAACAAATATGAGGGGATGAATGATTCTATATTTGGATGGGTAGAGGACACAGTATGAATAAATCCATTTAAATAATTTTTTTGGAATATAAATGGAAATATACCAGGTGAAGAGAGAGAGAGAGAATGCCTTATGGTCTGGAGAATTATTTTGAAAGATTGTGTGGAGGTATGCAGGGATAAAACATTTAGATAGATTGACTTATTTAGTGTCTATGATATATGAAAGGAAATATGAAATTTCTGGGAAACTTATGTTGGTATTGATATTTAACAATCTCAAGGGCTTGGATTTTACCCTGTAGATTAGCAATCATCAAACATTTTGGCCTCACAAACTGATAATGCTGTTAAAACAATTGACTCCAAAGATCTTTAACCTAGTTGAATAATTTATGTACATAATCACCATAGTAGAAATTAAAACTGAAAAAAAAAGTTAAAATACAAATTTTCTTGGGAGAGGCAGGCAGGGGCAGAGGGAGAGGGAGGGAGAAAATCTTAAGCAGGTTCCACACCAAGTTCAGAGCCGGATGTGAGGCTCCATCCTAGGATCCTGAGATAATGACCTGAGCCAAAATCAAGAGTCAGACACTTAAGTTACTGAGCATCCAGGCACCCCTCACATTTAACACTTTTTAACTTGTCATGTGGATCTTCCATGCATTGACACATTTCAATTTAGAACAAAGAATTACATTCATTAACATCATTACCAATCTTTTCTGTAGCTTTTTTTTTTTTTCTTGGTATTTAGAAGCTGTGACAGATATGTTTTCCAAAACTCTAATTTTCACTTAAAGCGTGCATTTTAACATTGATAGGAGATACTGTCATTTGTATTCCTTTGAGAGACTATCTTTGTTTATTTTCAAGCAAATGTCTGCCAAATACCCACATCTGCATAGTTTCTCTCTCTGTCATTCTTTTAAATAAAAATGGTGTTCAATGAAAATGTGAGTAGTTCAGCTCCAATTGCAGTCACTCGTGTGTTTTCCTCAAGACAACTGTTATATGGTACGCAGCAGCAGTTCATTCATGTTTACATCTCATTTTTTTACACAGTATAAGGAAAACAGACATATTTAAGTTCAAGATTTAATACAGTTGATATGTTGTATTGCTTTATCAAGGGCATTTCTAAATGAATCTATGCAATAGTCACTTAATAAAAATGGGTCAGAGTGTGTGACAGTGAAGAATTTAATGGTTTTTAGAATACTTCTGTGCCATCGGTTTGATTCATGGCAAAAAACATGCAATTTTGCCCAACATCACTTGTGTACCAATTGTGCAAATGTCAACACAGTTAAAAGGGATGATAATTTTTAATATTATTATGAAGAGTTTTTGACCTCACAGACCCCCTGAAAGCATCTTAGGGATGCCCAGTGTCTGTGGAACACACTTTGAGAACTGCTGTCTTGGTATTGAGACACAAAGGAAAATTTGAAGTTTACATTTTAAAATTCCAAATATCTGAAAGGGATGATTTAAAAATACTTAATATAGTGAATTTGCCATATTTGTGTTCTAGAAGTTTCTTTTGTTTCACGTAGAGAATGGAAAAAGCTAAAGAGGCAAGTCCTAGGATTTTCAGTAGAACATTATTCAGTACTCCAGCTAAGAAGCTACAGGACAAAGAAATGGGTCCTAGTAGTGATGGAAAAAAAAGTGAGGAACAAGATTATTTTAGAATATGATTATTTTTAGTGATAATTGATGATTTAATGAAAGGATTGAGCCAAAATAGTGTTCATTAATGCTTCAGGTATCAATCTTGTTGACCAAGTAAGTAATGACGCTATTACTTGAGACAGCGCTGGCTTACCAAATGTGTATTCAGTTGAGTTAACGACAATGTATGATCATGCATCTTGCATGCTTTTTAAAAACATGTTAAGATTATGGTACTTATTGGGGCACCTGGGTGGCTCAGTGGGTTAAGCCACTGCCTCCGGCTCAGGTCCTGGGATCAAGTCCCCCATCGGGCTCTCTGCTCAGCAGGGAGCCTGCTTCCTCCTCTCTCTCTCTCTCTGCCTGCCTCTCTGCCTTCTTGTGATCTCTCTCTGTCAAATAAATAATAAAATCTTAAAAAAAAAAGATTATGGTACTTATAAAGAATAGTAGCTAAGTAGAAATATACAGTGATTTTTAAAAAAGATTTTATTTATTTATTTGACAGAGAGAGATGCAGTGAGAGAGAGAACACAAGCAGAGGGAATGGGTGAGGGAGAAGCAGGCTTCCCACTGAGTAGGAAGCCTGCTGCGGGGCTCGATCCTAGGACCTTGGGATCACAACCTCAGCTGAAGGTAGATGCTTAACGACAGAGCTACCCAGGCATCCCTACAGTGAGATATTAATAAGGAGTAAGAAATGTGCTTGGAAAGGCAAAGCATGCTATGGAAACTGACTCAGATTTGAGCTATACAGATAGACTCAGAGAAGGATAGCTTGAGATTTCCTTCCTCCAGTTGTAGTCTTTGTAGCCCTAGTACCTGAAGTCTTCATCAGTATTCCCTAGTGCCCAACACATGCTGTGATATGGAGTAGGTGCTTAAAAATGAATGGATGGGGGCGCCTGGGTGGCTCAGTGGGTTAAATCCTCTGCCTTCAGCTCAGGTCATGATCCCAGGGTCCTGGGATCCAACTCCGCATTGGGCTCTCTGCTTGTCAGGGAGCCCGCTTCCCCTCCTCTCTCTCTGCCTGCCTCTCTGCCTACTTGTGATCTCTGTCTGTCAAATAAATAAATTAATTAATTAAAAAAATGAATGGATGAGTCAATGAACCAATGAAAATCCTCAAGGAACAAAAATCCAGGGAAGATAACATAGAGATGGCAGAGCAAGTATATAAAAACAATGGCAATAGTGCCGACCGAGGGATAGACTGAATAGTACAAAATAGTCCTTTAGAAACTTGATTCTAAGAAGTAATGTGTAATTTAATAATATAGATAGTATTTTAAGATGAAGGGATACTTTATATAGAACTTATAATAACTTAATCTTATGCAATATAAAGAAACAAATGACAAAGTTAAGTGTTAATATCAACAGCAGGAAGAAACTAGAAGAAATTAGCAGTAAACCTGTATATGTATTTAAGCAAGAGGTTTTTAAGCATGAATTGAATGGAAAGGTCAACAAAAAAATGACAAATTTTACAAAATAAAAATCAGAATACTCAAATGCTAGTAATAGAGATAAAGATAAAAGATGCGTTTTCTTAATTTATAAATAAAATATAATAAAAATACATATTTTTTTAAATCTGTTCTTACCTTTATGCTTAGTAGTCTTCAAAGAATGAAGAAGCAAATAAGGATGTGCTACAAGAAAAAAAAATACTTTTCCTGGTTGTCACAATGGAAAGAAAAGTGGCATTTATAGTGTATGCTTAATTGAATCATAGTCTGCCCTAACCTCTTTGCATTCATTTTCTCATTAAATACTAATTTCTGGAAATACAAGCAGAAATATATTTTTTTTATTGAAGTAAAGTAGACATACAGTATTTTACTAGTTTCAGGTGTACAACATAGTTTTTCATCAGTTCTATACATTATGCGCTGCCACCATGATAAGTATAGTTACCACCGGTCACCATACAAAGTTATTACAATATTATCAGCTGTATTCACTAGCTGTACTTTTCATTCCCATAACTTATTTATTTTATAACTGGAAGTTTTACCTCTTAATCCCCTTCACCTATTTTACCCATCCTCTCCTACCCCTTGAAAAATTATGTGACTAATAAGAAAGATATTTTGGTAGTAAGATTTGAAGTTAAATCCTTATTGATGAACACATTTGAGCAAAAGCTCAGGGAGAAAACATTTTTTCCTGTCTAAATAAAAAATGTTGAAAGAAAGTGTAAATGGGGTGAAAAAGTATTCCAATTCACTGCTTTTATGAGTGTAGAGTAGTATAATTTTTCCTCTTAAATATTTCTGTATATTCTAAATACACAGTGAATATTAGCACTTTATTACAAAAATATAAATGACTTGATCAGAGACATGGATGGGGAATAGATAAAATTAGTATTTAGGAAGAAAATGGAAAATAAATGTTCAAAAATTCCATGTAGTTAATTAACATTGGCAGATGCTATGTGTGTGGAGAGTGGTGTGATTGAAGCACCACGTATATGGTTATTAGTGACATTTTTTAGGGCAATTTTCTGATAACCAGTTGTCTCAGATCTATATTTAGTTGAAGTGTGTGTGTGTGTGTGTGTGTGTGTGTGTATGAGAGAGAGAGAAAGAGAGACAGAGACAGATACAGAGAGAGGGACAGAGAGACTGATAGAGGGAATCAACTCAAGCAATAAATAATGAACACCTTCTTCATTTAGGTAAATTACCTGATGTTTTCTTGCTATGCAAAATTGGAGGACATTTCTATATAATATTTAGACGGATGGCTAACCATCTCCCTGTTTATAACTTATCCTCTTCAGTGGTTAGCCATATTAGTTTTCCTCCTGAGTAATTTTGATATCATTATATTTGTGCTTATTTTCACATCAGTGTTTATAATTGAATGCTTAATATTATTTCTGAGTGTGCATTTGTTAAAATAATGGGCACCATATAGCTAAAGAATTTTAACTGAAGAAATGATAAATACATATCCAACAGACATAAAAATGTCAAATTTGAGTATCTCAACTGCTTCTTTTGTAGTATATTAAACTGTAATGTGAACCAGAGACTTATGTCCAGTAATGATAAATTTCCAAACTATTCCTACTTTTTCTTATCTTTCCTCTTCTATTTTCCTTTTCCTCCCTTATTACCTTCAGAATATGAAAGCAATAAACTTAACATATTTGTTAGTGGTAAAAACATTAACAGGGAAACAGTTTTATAAAGGGATAATAAAATAACTGCAATCTTAGTAATTTATCAAGTAAAATAAAAAGTTCTCTACAGGTAATTAAAAACGATCAGCTGGATTCTTCCATCTGTTCTGAGAGCATGAATTCCCTGCTCTCCAAGAAATAGTTGTTTTCCTTTTACCCCTCCAGGAGCCTATATTTTATTCAATGAAAGGCAACATTAACAGTGTAATTTGGGAAGCTCTGATAAATTTCATATATTCATCTTTAGTCATTCTTATTCTATGTTCATAAGTAATTAAATGCCTGCTTATATTGGCACTTAATTATCTGGGTAATGAACAGATACACAATAACAGTTTATTGGCAAATGAATATATGTCAAATATGTCCACTTTTCTCTTTTTCAATATCACAAAACTATTCCAGACCATCATCATATTTCTCCTAACTGAAATATCTAATTTCATCCCTGCAATCCCCATATTTAGAAGGTAATACAGGAGAAAATCTACGTAACTGGATTTTTAAATGAGTATTTAGATAAACACTGAAAGCAAAATTCATGAAAACAATTGATAAATTGGACTTCATTAATTGTGACAAATACACCATATTAATGTAATGCATTAATAAGAGGCAGAATTGGATATGAGATGTACAGGAACCCTTTCTATTATATTTATAATTTTTTTATAAATCTAAAACTTTTAAAATAAAATATTTTGAAGAAAGATCAGTATTTTTTTTTTTAAGATTTTATTTATTTATTTGACAGACAGAGATCACAAGCAGGCAGAGAGGCAGGCAGAGAGAGAGAGAAGGAAGCAGGCTCCCGGCTGAGCAGAGAGCCTGACGAGGGGCTCGATCCCACGACCCTGCGATCATGACCTGAGCCGAAGGCAGCGGCTTAACCCACTGAGCCACCCAGGCACCCCAAGATCAGTATTTTGTAATGTAAAAACTTTGGTGTCATTCTTTACTGAAATCCTTTCTTTCACTGTTTAAAATCAAAAGTCCATTATTATTATTTGTGAGATCCTCTAATACGGTTAGTAACTCCTGGAAGAATGTAGCCCGGATCTCTCCCTCCAACTTCTCCTTGAAGGGCTCACTGTGTTCATGCACATCATGAACCTGTTTCCCTGTCAGAGGTCACTCACCTTCTAGCTGACTTACTCACTCATTGGGAAGTATGTGGTTGTGATCGGTGCCATTCATAGGCCTAGCCAATATCCTTTCCGAATGCTTCTTCATTCCATTTCTGCCTTCTGACTGGGTGGAATGAAACTAACAATGACGGGGTTCCTGGGTGGCTCAGTGGGTTAAAGCCTCTGCCTTCAGCTCAGGTCATGATCCCAGGGTGCTGGGATCGAGCCCCACATCAGGCTCTCTGCTCCTTGGGGAGCTTGCTTTCTCCTCTCTCTCCCTTCCTGCCTCTCTGCCTACTTGTGATCTCTGTCTGTCAAATAAATAAATAAAATCTTTAAAAAAATAAAATAAAAAAAATTTAAAAAGAAAATGACAATGACAGTATTGCAGACCACCAGCTGAAGATGGGAGACTCTTCATCAGCCTAAGTCCCTGAGTCATTATGAAGTAAAACCTTAATTGACCTGAAATGTCACATGAAAAATAAATTGATTCTTTGTATTTTAAGTGTTGGGAGTCTACTTTCGTTTTTGTAGCTTTGCCTTCCAGAACTGACACATGGTTGTAATGAAGATTAACTGATATAGTATGTATAAAATTCATGGAACAAAGACCAGCACATAGTAAACACTATATAATTCAGAGTTCTTATTGTGATTTTCAAAAGGGTACTAAATTTACCTGGTACAGTTATTTGTATTGCACATATGTTTATCTTCTAGGTGTAAAGGTGAAAACCTGATATATTTTAAGCACTTGGCTGCAAAATCTGTGCCTGACTTAGCCTCTCATTTTCCAAATCTTGTCTTATGCCTTTTACTCAGTAGGGTGCTGACCACAAGAGAGGAGCTAAGGTAATTTCTACTGATGTTCTCAAAGTTGGAATGGGTGTCAAGTTATATATTATTTATAAGAATTATTTTCTTGAGCACACTGCATTTAAGTGTAATTTAAAATCATGCTATTAATAATTTGTGAACATTTTATATGATTTTAAGGTATTTCTTCATTGTATTTGTGTAGTCTTCCAAATTTTTAGAACAGTATGGGACATTATATTTTTCAGATAACAGGTTTTCCAAATTTATGAAACAAATGGATTTATTCCTCCCTCCTTCCCTTCTTTCCTTCTGTTTTTTTTCTTTCCTTCTTCCTTCCTTCTTTCTTTCTTTCTTCTGGGCAATCACTTATCTCTTCTTCTGTTGTTGAAAGGATAGGCATGGAGTTAAAGACGAAGCCATCTATGAACTGATATCCAATATGAAACTTTAAAAATGTCTCCACAGAATTAGGAAGTATTATACAAACTACATTATTTTCAGAATAGAAACAATTATTTTCACTGTAAGTTAATGTTATGCCAATATCAACTGTTTACGTCTTTCCCTAAACATATGTCCATTATCATGTGTACAAGCCCATAAAGATAAGAGAAGAAAAGCTGTTGCTGTAATGTGGTTGGTGTCAGAACCAGTAGCAGATCATTGCATCATAAAGAGTAATCTTTTTTTTTTTCATAATCAAGAACAATCTTTTTTTTTTTTAAAGATTTTATTTATTTATTTGACAGACAGAGATCACAAGTAGGCAGAGAGGCAGGCAGAGAGAGGAGTTAGTAGGCTCCCCGCAGAGCAGAGAGCCCCATGCGGGGCTCGATCCCAGGACCCTGGGATCATGACCTGAGCCGAAGGCAGAGGCTTTAACCCACTGAGCCACCCAGGCGCCCCATCAAGAACAATCTTGAACAGACTTTTCTCTAGACTGTATCCAAGTCTAGAGGGTTAATAAAACATCATTAATTTGTTTGAGTATTATGGACATTTACCTTAGGTTTTCTACTTATATTACCTGTGGGAAAATAGTTTGAAAAGATGTTTAATAGTGGGGAAAGGGGACTATATCTTTAATAGTGAGATTTAAGTCCTATATCATTGGTAACCAAATTTATTGAAGGTTTAACTACTGCTAATAAAACAATTATATATTATTATTCTATGAAGAACCTAAAAAGTTATAGTTGTTTTAAATGACATCCATGCTTTCACTTTTGTTCAGTTTTATTGCAAGTATCTGAATTTAAAAAAATGCATTTCTAAAACATGCTATTTAAATCAGCCATTTAACTTTATATTTGGTAATGAAAAAATATGGAAAATTAGGAATACATTAGCATTATTCAATAAAGAAATATTTTAATAAAGTCTATTATATTTTGTTTTAATTTTTATTTTTTGTGATTTCATAATTGTTTCTTTCTGATTTCAGTCTGCATGTTACAGCTGAACTCTCAAAAATCCACATAGTCAATATATGAAACACGGAGTTCATTAATGGGATTCTTGAAAAAAAAATCTCAGTTGTCACTAAAAAGTCAAATGAAGTTTTTTAGATCCATATCTTAGATTAAAAAAATTTAAAGCATACTAAGTAAAATTAGTAAATATAGTTGAAAATTAGAAACACTGAATTTAAAATGTGAAGTTTATAAAATAGAAATCAGGAATCAGAGTGGTAGGATGATGGGAAGTAAGCAAAGTAGGAATAATGACCAAAACCCTGTGGCGATGGCAATCCCTGTAAATCACTTAGGGCATCACCATTATTACACTTCCAGCAAGAGCACCCGCACCCTTGCCATCAATACCAGCAGTCATTATGTAATGGTGACAGACTATTTCAGATAGAAATGCTAATGAAATTAGGAGAAGGTAAATTTGAAAACATTTTCAACTTATTAATGAGAGGCCCTTACTGTGAGTAAATATTTTGCAAAAGTTGAATGCAATAGTTCACTTTCGCTATAACTGAGGGATGGGAAAAACCTCAAAAATATGGACTTGGTTTAGAGATGAAAGAACGTTAGCCATTAGAATCATTATTAGTCATAAAAGAAAATAATTGTGCCAGGAGGAAAGTGAATTAAGAGAGGTTACTACATTCATGAAAAAAAGGCGGTCTTTTTGAAGCAGAAATAAAAGGAAGATAGTAGAGAATTCTAGTTATTTTAGAGTATAACAGAGTTAAAATTTATTTGCCTCTCTTTGACTTTACTCCTGGCTATAGAGCTCTGACATGTAAATAATACATATTCTTACAGTAATGTCTAGCATGACATGATATAATCACTTAAGGATTGGCCCAAACTCCTCAAGATAGATTATTAAAGCAGTTTGAACCTATTCATAAAATATGTTTTATAGACATAAAACACTAAGGGCTTTCTCTTCTGGCAATCTTTGAGGAGCTGGTGAAGCCTGACATACTGCCAGTGGAAACCGTGAAATGAATAAGCCATCCGTGAGTGGTGTGGGGGATGAACCCTTTGGCTCATATAACCCAGGGAGTATTATGTTTTATGACTCATTAAAGGTAGAAGAGGAGGAAGGAGTATGCATTCAAGTGTGCACAATCTTTTCTATCCCAGAATCACTAAATATTACTCCATTTTAATGATATTATGAACTGTCATAACACAACTCTAAGGTGAGTTACATTTTTGTTGATGTTATTTACTTGACTCGTAGATCTGTTGGGTAAGATGCAGAATTGTATCTTTAATAAGTAAACTCTGGGTTTGAAGGTGACAGATGTGGCAGTGCACAGTTTCTTCTTGGGGTAAAGTCAGGTAGCATATTCAAGAAGAATTCTTGAAGAATTTGATGGATTTTCCTTATTTTAACAACAAAGACACACAGAGGAAGCTTAGATTTTTCTACATGCTATTCAAGAATTTGTCTACTTGTCTTATAAAAGACCCTATATCCTAAACTGAAAGTTTTGAACAAAAACTTTAAAGAATGAGTGATGTAAGCAATGTAATTTTTGACCAGTTTTCAATCACTTGAAATTTTAACTTAGTCTCAATTGAAAATGTATCTTTTTAAAAGATTATTTATTTATTTATTTAACAGATGAAGATCACAAGTGGGCAGAGAGGCAGGAAGAAAGAGAGAGGGTGAAGTAGGCTCCCTGCTGAGCAGAGATCCAGATGTGGGCCTCGATCCCAGGACTCTGGGATCATGACCTGAACCAAAGGCAGAGGCTTTCATCCACTGAGCCACCCAGGCATCCCGAAATTGTAACTTTTTGATGAGTGCCAGTGTCTGTGAAAATTCTGATCATTACCACATTTCCTAAGGTTGATTTCTAGAAAAAGAAAAAAAAAGAGCAAACAAGAGGAAAATTAGTAATATTATTTCAGCTCTGGGAAATTATTACTTCACCTACAGGAAAATAACTGAATGATTCAAACTCTTGATTTTCAAATCGTAAGTTGCAAGTTTTATCTTGTGAAAATTTAACAGTGTGGATTTTCTGGCTAGTAGAATTTTAATGAGAATATACTCATAAATATTAATAAAAATAAACCAACTCTATATGAGTGGATTTGACTTTTCATTACTGGGAGCTATTCCAGGAATATGGACATCATAGTGAAATGGCAACAAGTTATGGAAAGGGATCCTATAGACATTTATATGCAGGTTTTTGTGTATATGTAGTTTTCAAATCAATTGTATAAATACCTATGAGCTGATTGCTGGATCATGTGATTTAGTTTTGTAAGAAACTCCCAAACTGTCTCCTCTTTATTGGAGTCCTTTTCCCCTGTCCTCTTATAAATATATCCAGTGTTCAGACAATCTTCATTCTTCATACACTATTCCTGGTAAACTGCATATACAAAATGTCTTCACCTAATGGCTTGAGCTCATAAGCAATAGCTAGTGACTGACACTTCATCTCAAACTTTGCATGAAATTATCAAATTCATCATATTAGACTTTCTACCCTTGATAACAGCACTGCTATCCTCCTGTCAGTAACAAGCCAGAAGAACACCTGCAAGCTGGCAATAATTCTTTTCCTTCCTTCTTCCTCTTCTCCTGTATGAGATCTCTTGAGTAAGATATGTGGACACAACCTCTTAATTATCTATTTTATATATACACTTCTCCCCATTATTGCTCATATTATATTAGTAACATTTTAAGTAATGTTTATGTTTTTCTTAAAATTAGCATACAGTTCCTTATTGTCTTTAAAGTAAAAATCACAGTTTTGTGTGTTCCATACAGTAATATTTGACATATTTTTCACAATCCTCATTTTTTTTCAGTATTGTATCTGATGTTCCAGAGACACAGATGAATGTTTAACTCTTCAAATGGACTCTGAAAGTACAGATTTCACCTACTCTTCCCACAGCCTGGAATGACCTTATCCCTCTGTGTTCATTGCAAAAGTACCAAATGTCTTATTTCTCTAACAATTTATACAAACGTTATTTCCTCTGTAAAATCCACGCTGACTCTCTTAAAATAGTTACCTAGTATTTATACTAGTGCTTTTCTAACATTATACCATTGTGCTACAATTAATCTTTCGTTGTCAGTTCTCCTGACTACAAACACCATGGAGACAAAGAGCTCCTGTTTTCAACTAGGTAGATCCCAGACAACCAGAGCTATGCCTAATAGGTAGTAAATGCTTACTAATTTGTTGAATGAGTGATAGTAAATTATATAAAAACTGAGGGCCCAATCAAGTTGGTTTAGTCCGTGTCACAAAAGAACTCAGCTTTAGGAGAATTTAGCTTATTGTATTCTTATCTTGTAAAGAAAAATAAAGAAAAATGCATGCAATTAGAAAAAAAATACTTTGCAGGATTTTGCCCTTTTCTTGTTTGAAAGGGCAAAGATAATATGTTTCGACTTCATACAACTTGCGAAAGGGAAAATATTTCTTTCATGGACTGAGAAAAATGTGACTGTTTTCTAAAAAAAGCAAAAAAATAAGTAAAAGAAAAAACTCAGTAGGTTGATGCTTTGTGAAATGATACTAGTAAAAAGTTTAAGAGAAGAAAATTTAAGTCAAAGTAATTAAATAACATAGTGTTTCAAAGTAATTTCCTAATTTCAATGATAACTCAAAGAGATTTCTCAGGGATTGATACTTTATCTCTGAACAAATAAAAATAGTTAACATTAAGAGGCAGCATAGAGTGTGAATTTTTTTCTGTTTAGGGTTTTTTTTTTGTTTTTTGTTTTTTTGCTAAAATATAGTAATCTATTTAACTACTATTAAACCTATTTAAATACTTTTACCTGGCCTAGTACCACATAATGGCTATTAAAAAAATTAGATTAGTGTGTTCATACAGAAATTTAGCTAATATATGGATGGGATTCTTTTTAAAGTTTACTGCAGTATGGTTTGATGAATTAATTATCAATGTGCTAATAAACAAAAAAAGATATTGCCCTTACAAAAGGAAAAGGTACATAAGGGGGAATAAAGGTACAGTTTTATATGTTAGGTCTCTAGTAAAAAATGATCTGCCAAATACTACTAAGTTGTACTACCTCTGGGGGAAATATATGTTTTTTATCTGGTGAGCTCAAGAAGGCACACTTGTTCCAAATAATATAGGGAATTGAGAAACAAATGAACAAACAAAACAATTGTATCAGTTTTACCTCCACTAGGTGTCCTTGAAAAAATGCTTGAAAATGTTTGAAATTTGATCATTGAAAATTGAATTTTTAATGTTCCAGGGAAGTTGTTCACACAAATTTATTTAAATTTCTAAATTAAATTAATACATTTCCCCTGGTTAATTTTAGTAGCATAAATTTCCATATATACATAATAAAAATTTCACCTATATGATATCTTCTGAAGCATTAATACTAAATTTTAATTATCTCTTCTAGAGAATGGCAATTTTTCTTCTCTAAAGGGAAAAATAATAAATATTTTAGACTTTATGAGCAATTGGGTCTCTGTCAGAATCACACCTCTGCTTATAGAGCATGAAAACAGCCATAAACAACATGACAGGGGCACTTAGGTGCCTCAGTTGGTTGAATGCCCCAGTCTTGATTTTGGTTTAGGTCATGATCTCGGTTCAGGGTCCTGAGATATAGATCACCCTATCACCTGAAGCTTCAGCCCAGCTTCAGGCTGGGTGTGGAGTCTATTTAAGGTTCTCCCTCCTTCTCCCTTTCCTCCTTCCCACCAGCACACATGCACACACTATCTCTAAAAAATTTTTTAAGAACTACAATAAAGCAGATATAATGATGTGCCAGCTACCAAATTATCATATGTTTCCTTTAAACACATTTATACAATTGGACTCTGTAAAACTGATTTACCTTAGCAAGACAGCTTCCTGCTAAGTCTCTGCCAATAGGGGGTGATAGGTCCCAAAAGGCTGAAAGAGAAAGGACTGTGCACCATTTTGTTGTTATTTGTTTCTTGCATCTGTCAGCATCACCTTAGCAGAGATCTGCTTTATCCTAACCATGGCAATTTGCTCTTTTTGTTCCAGTTTCCACAACACTTAGGAAACCAGAACCGTAGAACCCAATGCAGAGGCATTTTCTCCTTAGACATCAGAATTTCAGACTTAAGGATCCCTCCTCTGAATTTGCCAAAATTTTAGAACTTCCAGCCCCTTGTTCCTCCAGCCTTGGGGATGTAGCTGCTTTCTTTTGTTGCATACCTAAGGAAATATCTTCATGTACCTGGTTTGTCTTTTCATTTCTTCAATACCTAGTTAACAAAGCTTTGTATTAAATTATCTTTGTTAAACTGCTGCGGTTTGTTTGCCCAGAATGAACTCTGAATGATACAAGCTCAGTAATCACAAAAAATATAGTCCCCATCCATTCCATTGGCAGTACCATGGAGAGAGGAGAGTCAAAAATGATTTGATTAAAGAGATGACTTTCATCTCTTCAATCATTTCTTAATTGGTTTCTGAAAAACCTGTATAGGTGTTTGGCAGACTAACCATGTAAGCAGTAAGGGCATTTGAGGGAAAGGAGAATGAGGCTCCTGAGCAAAACCCCAGAGTTGTGAAATATCATGAATAGAGAATATGATAATGGTTTAGTAAATGGTTGGGAGAAATTAGTGTGAGCCGGTTGGGGCTAGGGTGATATGACATTGGGTACCCTGGGTCATTTATGAAATCATTGTGCTAGTTTTACAGCATAAAATGAATACATGTCTAAGGTGTAGCATATTTAGTCTGGTTGAAAGATTGGTATTATGTAATTAATTTTAAAAATAAATATATAATTTAAAAATTCCCCCAAAGAAAAAGGAGTTGAAATTCAGAATGCTAGGATGAAGAATAAGAAAACTGATTTAGGGGTGCCTGGTTGGCTCAGTGGGTTAAAGCCTCTGCCTTCGGCTCAGGTCATGACCCCAGGGTCCTGGGATCCAGACCCACATCTGTCTCTCTGTTCGGCAGGGAGCCTGCTTCACCCCTCTCTGCCTGTCTCTCTGCCTACTTTTGATCTCTGTCTGTCAAATAAATAAATGAAACCTTAAAAAAAAAAAAAAGAAAAGAAAACTGATTTAAAATAAGGTGTGGCAAGGAAGTCTTTTCTGATTAATCTAAAATCCAGATAAAGAAGGGCATTTGGCCAGAATTAGTAAGTAAGGGAGTTTGCTGTAAGCTTGGGCTTTATCCTATAGTTTCTTTGAAGGATTTAAGTATGGAAGTTGCATGATCATAGTTGTGTTTCAAAAGCTATCTTGGTAGCATGAAGAATGCATTGAAAGAGAGGAGCTTGTGCTCTCTAGGAACTATGTTGTAGGCAAGTGATAGTGGGAGATTCATGGACTCGTGCAGCACAGGTGGAGAGGATGGAAAGCCTCTTAGTGCAGTTCTGGAGACAGACGTGAGACCATCATTGCATGAATATAGGATGTGTGGGGTGGAGGATAAAGGAGGAGATATGCTAATTAGGTTTCTCAATTTGGTGCTAATGTGAGTTAGATAATGCTGTTCACCGAGATTAAAAGTACAGGGTGATCAAGGATAAGGGTTTATTTTCAAATTTAGGGATATGTTTATTAAATGAAGTTAGTCATTTGTTTATGTTGTTCAACTTTTCTTTTTCTTTGCTGATGTCCTGTTAGATTGATCTTTTAGTTGGTGAGAGAGGTCTCCAAATGTGGTTATCCATCTTCATAAGTTTGTTTGGAATTCTGATAATAGTTCTATGTATTTTCACCCTTTGCTTTTAGCTACATATGTGTTTAGAATCCTTATATCCAATTAATCCAAAACTCTTGACAAACTAGATGACAAACTTTTATCTTTTTTTAACAATTCCTCTTTATTACTCTACTTGAGCGATATTGTTCTTTCTATTGTTTTTTGGATTCTGTGCGAGTACTTCCTTTCCCTTCTTCCAGAACAATCTTTACTATCCATGACCTTCTTGACATGCGTTTTGAGATGTCAACTTATTACAGAAATCTTCTCTGGTAACTTTATAGGAAATAACATTCACTACATCAAAATCCATCCACTAGCCATGTTTTACTTTTATTTCAAGCTGTTATCAATGAATTATTTATTTGTTTATTGTTTGTTGATCCTCACTAGATTGTGAGTTCTGTGACAACCAGAGTTCTGTTTGCTTATTTTCTATTGTATCCCTGGTGTCTAGCATATTGTAGGAGCATAATAAATATTTATTGAGGAACAAATATGAATTAAATAATTTAACATGCCACCATAGCTCTAAGTCTGTTAATAGCTTTTATTTAAAGTCTATTCTGTATTATATTAATGTAGTCCAGTGGTTCTCAACCAGGGGTGACTTTTAATCCAGGGGTCATTTTATAATGTCTGTAGACATTTTTGGTTATCACAGTGGAAGTGGTGTGCTACTGGCATCTAGTGCATAGAGGCCTGGGATGTTGGTAAACAACCTGTAAGGACAATCCCTCACAACAAGGAATTATCCAGTCCCAAATGTCAATAGTGCCATTATTTAGAAACACTGATGTAGCCATACCAACTTTATTTTGGTTAGGATTTCTTGTTGTGTAATTTTATATTATCTTCCAATCCTTTTATGAGCTAATGATTTCATTATTTCATTAAACATTGCCTACGTTTATAATTTTATATTCTAACTGAATATTTAAAGCATTTACATTCACATGATGCTTGATCTATTTGGAATACCTTCATATGTATTATTTCTCTTTTTTATTTTCCTTCCTGAATTCTTTTTTATTGAGAAGGGAATGTTTTTAGAGTTTTAAAATCTTTTCATCAAAGTATAGTATGCAAACAAAAATACACATAAGTGTATACCTCAGTATTTTTATAGATTGAATATATCTTTATTTTATAGATTTATATAGATTTTATAGATTTTTTTATAGATTGAATATATCTTTAGATTTAACATTAAGATTAACAGAGTATTACCATTACTCCAGAAATCTCCTTATGTTCCTCTCCTATCTGTAGCCACCCAAAAGGAACCATTGTTCAGACTTCTAGCAGCACAGATGAGATTGGTGTTTTGTTCTTTAGATAACTAGATTTTTAGAGCATTTACATTTTTTGTCTGATTTTCTATTCTATATTATGATTTTAAGGATCATCCTTATTCTTCTATGCATCTGTATCTTGTCTATTCTTGTTGCTCTATTTATCTATTTTTTATTATATTTTTTATTATATTTATCTCTGTTTGTGACTATGACACAGTTTATTTATTCATTCTGTTGTTGATAGGCATTTGAGTAGTTAGCAGTTTGGGGCTGTTAATTGTTAGCATATAATAAATGCTAGCATTTATCTCTTGGTAAATCTATGTCTACATTTCATTTGGGATATACCTTCAACCCAAATCATCAAATAGTTTCTCAAAACTGGTGTATAAATGTATACTCTGACAAACAGCATACAGAATTCTGGCTGTGTATCTCCTTACCAACAATTTTTCATGTCTTTCATTTTAGACATTCTAGTGTTTAAATTAATGGTATTGCAGTTTTAATTGGCATTTTATTGGTGATCAGTGAAGTTCAATAAGTACTTTCACCTATTATGTAGCTATTTTGATATCTTTTCTTCGGTGAAGTGTCTTTTAAATCTTTTTCTCCCTTTGTTCTTCCTTCATCTGACTTTTCTTCTGATTGATTTACTGGAGTAGTTTATATGTTCTGAATTTGTCAAATATATGTATTGTGAATATACTCTCTCTCTCTCACTTTGGCTTGCCAGCAAGTTGGTTTTTAACCATTTTATTTCTCATTTATTAATTTGGAGTATATGCATTCTATTTCAGTTACTTTAATGATTATCCTTAAAATCTAACATACATGGAATTTTACAGTTAGTAATTTTCTCTACACCACTCCCATTAATTTATCATTATTTTAATAGGCTGTGTTTCCTAAAATTTGCCCACATATTGAACATTTTCTTCATTTTAGTTCTTCTGTGTGACATTTGCTTCTTTCTGGAATGATCTTTTAGCACAGTGATTCCAGACTATACCATATATAAGAGAAGCTTGGAGGGCTTGCTGAAACACACATTGGTGGGCATGTGATGTGTGCACATGGTCCTTCTAGCAAGACACTGGTGACCTGGAAGGGGCCAGAGGGAGAACGCAGAGATGGCATCCCCAACATCCCTGGTCTCCCAGGAGAATCATAGTCAGCTCCCAGATGTGTACTTAATCAGAAACCTAACAGATAGGTTTTTGAAGTAGCTTTTGAAGTAGTTTTTAAGGTATGTGAATAGGCCTTTTTCAAGGAAAGACTGGGAGATGGGCATCTCTGTCTCCTCTGTCCATGCTGAGCCTGAACTTCTGTGGTGAATAGTCCCAGCGAGTCCTCTGGAGCAAATTAAGAACTGTAACTTTGAGGGCGCCTTGGGTGGCTCAGGCTTAATGCCTTCCGCTCAGGTAGTGATCTCAGGGTCCTGGGATTAAGCCCAATATTGGGCTCTCTGCTTGACAGGAAGCCTGCTTCCCCCCATCTCTCTGCCTGCCTCTCTACTTGTGATCTCTCTCTGTCAAATAAATAAAAATCTAAAAAAAAAAAACAAAGACAAAAAAAAAAAAACACTATATCTTTGTTGGCTGTTGTCTTGTGGGTCCCATGGATGCAAGCTCCATTAACTTTCAGAGCAGGTTTTTTAAGGGCCTGTCTAGTAAGTGGAGATCTTAAAAGTTGGAGGGCTAGACATTGAATCCAATGCCCTCACTCCTCAGGGAGAAGTTGAGCGTTCCTTCCCCCCCATCTGTTACTGTGCTGGGGATGTGGTTTCAGCCTTTCCTACGCAGTTCAATGTGGTATTTTCTCATTCACCCAATGTAGATGACTCACTCAGCTAGTTTCTGGATTTCTTTTAGTGGCAAATTGCTCTGTGTGTAGCTGTAGATTTGGTGCATCCTTAGGTGGAGGTGAGTTCAGAAGCCTCCTGTTTCATCATCTTGTAACAAAACCCTGTCATTCTTTTCACTCATTGCCTAATCTTCTCATCAAACCTGTTCCCTCAGAGTAATTCACATCTCAATAAATGGAATGTCATCGCTTCAGATGCTCAGATCAAAAGCTTTTTCAAGTTTTTTTTTTTGTATTTTCGCATAATATTCTTTTTATTCATATTACTCTCCCCTAACTCTCCAATTTCAAGCCTCACTGACCATTTCACTCTTCCTAAAACAGACCAGCCCGGCCCCTCCCTGGCTCTTCTTAGGACCTTTGCATTTACTATTCCCTCAGTTCTTCCTCTAGATATATTCACAACTTCTTCCCGTGACTCCTTGAAGTCATTATCCCTATGACACTTAATTTGTAAGACTGTTCCTGCACACATTATAAAACTGTAGCCCAATCTATCACATTTCCTATTCTCTTTACCTGTTTTATTTGTTTTGGGTGTCTGCAATATAGGCTCCATTAGGGGAAGGATTCTTTTCTTTTATGCTTAACACCATATGTCTAGTGTCTGTCTCAGTGACTGGTGCTCTTAATACATTTTTACTGAATAAATAGATTGACCTTAATGATATTCTTTTATCTTCCTTGCTCTATATTAATACCTGATCCTCTTATGTTTTAACTATTTTTAATATTAATTTTCATATAATTTTTTCTTCTCTCCCTAATTAAAGAAAGAAGTTAAAAGCTCCTTAATGGTAGTACTGTATCTAATACAAATTATCTCCTTTTAAAAACTTGGTTTAAGGAGGTGATTTTTTACTCATTTATCAGTTTCTGTAATAAGATCTTTACAATGTGAATCTAGTCTATAAAATTAATGATTTATTCAATGCAAAGTGAAATACATGCTCAATAAGTATTACATTATTAATGGACAATGAAAATTTTTCATTAATATTTTACTTTTTCCCAAATTCATAATAGACTATATAATCATTACTTTTTCATCATAAATATTCTCAAATATTTAGACTTACCCATATCTTGTTCTTCACTTGTATTTAATTTGTTAGAACTTTGAAAGTAAATTATACTTTAAAAACCTAAATCATTCTTGCTATTCTTCTTATACTTGGTTTTTTGAATAGTTCTGGTGATGAGGTTTTGTTGTTGTTGTTGTTTAATGTCCATAATATATAGGTTCTCAATAGTTACTTTGTTTTACTGATCATAGGAAATTTTCTTAAAATCCAAAATGCACGACTTTATAAAATAAGTATTTGCAAGACAAAACAGTAGCAACAACGTTTGTAATATATTTAGTGCTAGTTTAGAGTTACACACATAAATATTCCAAAATAAGTCATGAATGGAAGGCTGAGGAGATAGAGAAAAAGCTTAACGAAGAAGAACTTCAATTTGGCATTGAAGGAAGAATGCCATTTCAGCAAATGACTGACATAATTGGGATACTTCAGTTGGGGGAAAGCGGGATGAATTAACTGGATACTCACACCAATGATGAATTGACATTGACCAAAACTAGTGTTTCAGTGGAAGAAAGAGTAAAATGTATAGTTAGAAATTTTTGCTTTATGGATGCCCATTCTTGACCTATAGGCTAGAACACATATTAGCATTTCTTCTGACTTATAGTGCTTGGATGATGTATAATGAATCATAGGGAATCTTTTTAATGGCTAAAAACATATCTAAATATCAAGTAGCACAAATTTGCTAAGGAAAAATTTTCATCATTAAGGACTCTTGTACAGCAGTTCTTTGTGGATTATTCTTAAGACAATTGTAATTTGTTGAAATTAATCCTCTCATTCAGGAGAGATGAAAGCTGTTATAAGGGTCCTTTTGTCTATTTAATTAGTCCTTGTTCTAAATCCTCTACATAGCCCTGAAAAACCGATTTGTACATTAGTAAAATCCAATAAAATTAATGTGTGGAAATGAGGGGTTAGAGGAACTAAAACCTGTGCAGAAGAAACATTAGGAGGGTGAATCATAGAGTCATGGATTTTCCTTTAAGTCACAGTGCTTTAATGTGGGGGAAGTTATACAAGGAGCTGATTACAGTCAGTGCTGGATCAATTCCAGGTAAAGAATGATAAATATGGGCTTATAATGCTATTCATTAAACGTGTAAAATTTATAATTTTACTAACTTTTTGTTAATACCTAACATTTTATCTTAAAATGTTAAGTTTTTACTCAACTAGATTATAAACTCCTTGGTGGCAAGGGATGTGTAATTGCTTTGTATGCCATTCACAATGAAGCACGTATCATCCGTAGTAGAGTCTAAATATCTAATAAATCATGAATGCTACATTAGATGTTCCTGAATCTTAATTTTAAGCAGATGATAAGCATTTTTCTTTTTATCCTACATAATTAATTTGGAAAGAGGAACAGTATTTGGTCATGCAAGTAATTCTTGCATCTTTCATCTAGTATCTTACAGGTAAGTTTCTCAGGACCCTGAAACTATGCTTTGGAGCACTGGCTGACATCTACTTTTCTGAATTTTCACTTCTCCTAGGGAAGTGCATTATAATGCACAGTGTTACTCTACACGATCTGTTGTAAAGAACATTTAGAATTTTGAAGATATGTTTTTATCCCGGATACATCTGCTTAAGGCCTTCCACTTTTCCAAGGACAAAGAATGCCTTGTATTTATGATGTTTTGCATGCTTTAGAACTCAGCTGTAAAAAAAAAAAATTTCTTTTTAAGGAAGAAGAAGAAGAGAGTGATTAGGAGATAATACTGAATAGATGCCACAGCAAAACATACTACAAAGACTGCATGCCTGCATGTGTGGGGAAGAGAGACACACACAGAAGAATGAGATACAGAGATAAAGATAGAGAAATGTTTTATAGCCAACAATGTGAAAGATTAAATTTAAAAGATCACCTCCAAAAAACTAGAGTAAGAACTCTACATTATTCATTCCTTTTTGATAAAAGAGCAGATGTCATAAGATGAGATATGTTATTGGGTTCTCAAAAGGACAGTATCTCTATCCATGTCTCAGTTTAAACTGTGTCTAAATTTCTAATATAGAAAGCCCTTATTTTTGTGCTATCTGAATTGAAAATTGATTTTTTTGGGGGGGATTAGTCAACAAAAATCAACTCGAAGAGGAAAAGCTAATTATATCTGGTCCATAATTATGACTCCATAATGTTTCTTTTAATTTTGTATATGTAAAAATGAGGACAGAGAAATACAATTCTTTTGGAAATCCTAGTTACCAGTTAAGAATGACCAATCAATTTTTAAGTAAAACAACAAGTAAGTAAAAGTCTCTTAAATTCTCTCCAATTTAGTTTGTTTTCCTTTCATTTCAACAAACACACACACACATACACACACAAACACACACACATTGATTATATTATGCTCTAAATAAATATTTACTGAACCTTGAATAGTGCTTCAGAGTGTGAGTGAAGAGTCCTAGGAATGGTATGGTTTGCATGAGGGAACAAGATCAGAGATCTGTGAACAGATCAGAGAGTCAAAATTCTATTGGAAGACCATTGATTCCAAAAGGAAGCTCTCGTTGAAAGACTTGCTTATTCATTTTATAAACCTGCTTTAAAGTCACTGAAATTTGCCACCAGGATTTGCAAGTGTCTTTGTTCTTCTAGTTGGCTCAGGAGTTCATTAGTTTCTGGTAGAAGGGAACAAACTGAATCATTCTACAAATGAAATTAATTTATTGAGACACTAATATCGGAAAGAAAGTGATTGGGGCTGAAACAATACAGATTTTATTTTTTTTTAAAGATTTATTTATTTATTTGAGAGACACAGAGAGAGAGAGAAAGAGAAGCACACTCCCAGCTGAGCAGAAAGCCCAACAGGAGGCTAGATCCCAGGACCCTGAGATCGTGACCCAAGCCGAAGGCAGACCTTAACTGACTAAGCCACGCAGGTGCCCCAACAATACAGATTTTAAACTGCTTGTTGGAAAGACTGAAATGTTAGCACTTCTTAGTATGATTTTGGTCCCGATCAAATTTCTTATGTTTGATAAGTTAAAGGAATTGTGATGGAACTTTAATTAACATCCAAAGATAGACTCAGAAAAGAATAAGGTAGATATTATAAGTGTTAATGATACCTACCTTTTGGAAGGGAATAGGTAACAGAAAGTTGAACATAAATAATACAGTTTCTTGAAATCAGAGTCCAGTATTTTATATTAGTAAATGTATGAAATTCAGGTTATTATATATATGTGTGTGTAAATGTGAGACATTTTTGTTCTTTGAATACTTACATTGTGCCCTCAAATACTTAAGTTTCTGTAAGGGTAAAGGTTTCAGTATGACACTTTTCAAACTCATGTGCCCACTACCATTTAGGAGATAGTAACCATGTGCTGGTCATAACATTGAATAGTTTTATTTTTAATTCTCAAATATCTGAGTGCAGTATCTTAATCCCCATGTCCTTCCTTCCTCCCTCCTTCCCTCCCTTCCTTCTTTCCTACCTTCCTTCCTCCCTTTCTTTCTTTCTTTCTTTCATGATTTATTTTTTATTTTGGGGGGGGGATGAGAGAGAAGCGGAGAGAGAATTCTCCGTTAGACTGCCCACTGAGTGCAGTGCAGGGACTCCATCCCTGGACCCTGAGATCATGACCTGAGCTGAAATAAAGAGTCAGAGGATCAACCCACTGAGCCACCCAGGTGCCCCTATAATCCCCTTTTTACAGTATTGAAACAGTCTCAGAGTGCCTAACTTATTCACATCTATAAAACCAGGGAGTGACTCCATGATGCTTTGAACTTAGGTCCCTATGCATCCCAAACCTTTCTTTGTATAACACAGAACATTATTTTACAAATAAATAAATGTTCATATCTCAGTCTGCTTTCTACTTTATGCCAAAGATAAGTAGCTACTTAGACTACCTGTGTTCCTTTCTGGTTAGAGAAAAAAAATTATTTCTTTTTCCTTCCATCCTACCCATCTCCCATTTTGTTTCCCTTCCACATAGACCAGCAACTCTGAAGAAAATAACTGCTTAGCTGCTCTCATCTTGAGTGTGTGTTGGGAAAGCAATTTTGTCACGTCCATTTGAAGTTGTAGGAACGCACTGGCTAGGTACATTTATGAGAATGCCAGAATGAAATTAAAAGATTTCGTATTTCATTTTTGTCTTAGTCCTACAACGCTTCGCGTTTACACAGTGCTGTGCAATTATCTTATCTTCACAGTGCCTCTGTGAACTTTTTTATCTACATGCTATCGCAAGATGTGGAAGCTGAAACACTGACGTTAGGTCACTCACCCAAGGTGACATGACAGAATACTATAGAATTTAGAGCTCAAGATACATCTCTTTCACTAAGCAGAAGATAGTCAAGATTGTTTCATGCAAAGTGAATTAAAATTTGAAAGAAAATTCATTGCAATGTTTGAGGTGATGTTTTTCAATAAAGCTAAAGGCTAGAGCTGATTGTTAGTGATAAGACTACACAGTATCCGTGGAAAAGGACAAAATGATATGGAAATAGAGAAAATATTTAATGTGGAAAAGTACAAAAAGATGTTTGAAGCACAGAGACAATCTTCAGTATGTGGTAACAAAACCATCAAGAGTAATTTATTTCCTGACACCTGTAAACTACAATCCCCACAAACAAAATCTAAAATAAAAAGTTTATGATTTGAATACTGTGACTAAAAGCAGGATAAACACTTGGTAGATAAGGATTCTTTTAAAATAATGGAATTAACTTAAAATGTCTAAGGACAATAGCTAGACCAAAAGATAGTGTGGTAGTGGAAAGTGACTCAAAGTTGTTAAAAAAACAAGTAGAGGTATGGTAATTATATTTTAATGTGATTGATCAGATCAAACAAAATGCATAAAAGAAGATTTTCTTTTATAGTTGAGATTATTTCTTCAAAAACTAGAATTAGATGCACAGTTTTAAAGGAAATGTTATAATTAGTAATCCCACTCAGAACAGAAATAATGATTCTTGCAATTAACTTTTAAAAAGAATAAAACCTGTTCTTAAAAATTTTGAAGGAACTAAATGTGAAAAAGTACAGAAGATAATTCCAGTAAAAGAAATCAAAATATAAATTTAAAAATTTAATATAATTACAATATTGCCATTATTTAAAAAAAACTGATAACAAGCTCTTTTATTTTAAAATTTTAATTTGACATTTTCTTAGGCAAATACTTTTTATATAAGAGCACATATTGCCTTAGACAATTCATTCTCTGATGGGTATAGTCCATATTTCCTGATGTGGCAGCAAAGGATTCTTGTGACCTTACTTCCTTTGGGAGCTCTAGATTCATTCCCAATTTTGCACCAGGCTATAGTTTAAACAGCAAGCACAGTGTTGGACTATACTGGAAAACCGTATTTTCAGTGATCTCCTTTTCTCTCTGTTATCATTATATTAATATCAGTTTAAGAAACTGCTACCCTCTCTTGTAATTGGTACTTTATATGCCCGTGAGAGAAAAGTATGCTTTGTTTATATCTTTTTTCCTGGAATAAGCTATAGTTCTTGGTTCACTGTCAGTGTGCAGTAGAAGTTTCTTAATATGTTTGCCACATGATAGTCTGAATAATGGTATTCCTTGGGAAAAAAATGAGTGTTTAAGTTACCACTATCAAGTAATATTTTTGTTAGCAGGTGATAAGTTCCAGAAAAGAGTCTCTGTTATATGCATTTTAGAAACCTGCCAAACTTCTGAAATTGGATTTAATGGACAGCACATTGACTATAATCAATGATATCATAGTGCATACTTCAAAGTTACCAAGAGTAAATCCTAAAATTTAACTTTGTATGGGAATGGATGGTAACTTGATTTGTTAATGATTTATTGGGGCAATCACATTGTAGTGCATACAAATATCAAATCATTATATTGTACCGCTGAAATCAATATATAGTTGATCCTTGAACAACATGGGTTTCAACTGCATGGGTTTATTTAAAGTCAGAATTTTATAGTACAGTACTGTAAATGTATTTTCTTTTATGGTTTTCTTTTTGTTTAATATTTTATTTATTTGAGAGAGAGATAGTGAGAGAGAGCATGAGTGAGAAGGTCAGAGGGAGAAGCAGGCTTCCCATGGAGCTGGGAACCTGATGTGGGACTTGATCCAGAGACTCCAGGATCATAACCTGAGCTAGAGGCAATTGCTTAACCAACAGAGCCACCCAGGTACCCCTCTTGTATGGTTTTCTTAATACTATTTTCTTTTCACTAGCTTACTTTATTGGTAATTCTAACATGTGTGTACTGTTCTTCTTTATTTACTTAGGAATTGAGAAACCTTAGTCCAGGAAGTAGGGACAGCATAAATTTGGCTTATTTTGGCCTATTTGGCAACAGAATACAATAGAAAACATGTAGATGTTCATGTCATGTGGAATTCAGTTTGAATTCTATCTACCATTTAGTTGTTATGATAATTTTACTATTTTCAATATTCAGTTTCTTTGCTTCAAATTAACAAATATTATTAGCTTTAAAAGAGATGATCTATGCTAAGTATATGCTAGTGTATATGCTAAATGTATAAGCTTTGCTTAGTGTTGGAGGGACCCAATCGACATTATCCCTTGTTTTCTTCCACTTCTCTCTCTGATCATGTGATCATCCTTTCTCTTTCCAGTACTTTGGCCACATCTACCTGGTCATTTACTTACAATAATGCCAATTTATTAATTGCCAGAAATTCTCCATCTGTGATAGCACTTCAGTGTTTTTTTTTGTTTTTTTTTTTAGAATGGGGCATTTAAGTATCCTCATTTTTTAAAAAATTGTATTTATTTGACAGAGAGAGATCACAAGTAGGCAGAGAGGCAGGCAGAGAGAGAGAGAGAGAGAGGAGGAAGCAGGCTCCCCGGTACTCGATCCCAGGACCCTGAGATCATGACTGGAGCTGAAGGCAGCGGCTTAACCCACTGAGCCACCCAGGCGCCCGCACTTCAGTGTTTTTAATTTTTGAATATTTTAACCTTAGAGAAAAAATATACTAAAAATATCTGGATTCATAGCTCTCATATCTGTCAAATCCTAATATTATATTCTTTATTATTACTGAATTTTTGTTAATTATTTAATCTATAAACTACATTTTAACCCCATAAATTTATCCCTAATTTCTTTTCCTTCTATTTTATTATTTTCTTAAAATATATCATATTGATTTATTTTTAATCTTTTTATTTTTTAAAAATATTCTTTTTATTTTTATATTTGACAGAGAGAGAGAGACAACAAGAGAGGTAATAGAAGTGGGGCTGGTGGGAGAGGGAGAAGCAGACTTCCTGCCAAACAGGGAGCCCAATGCAGGGCTCGATCTCTGGACCCCTGGGATTATGACCTGAGCTGAAGGCAGTATGTTGCATATAGTTTTTATAATTCTCGAACGTATTTTGATACTACTACTATATATGTCTATATCCAAAAACTATAGTAGCTCTTACTGGTCTTTAAATTTTAATAAAGATATCATACTCCAAGTATAAGTTTGCACCTTGCTTTTTAGACTTACCATTACGCTTTTAGGTTTATTCTTATTGATACAAAAACTTTATTCATTTATTTTGATTATTGTATCTACTTTTGTGAATATGCTACCACCATTCCATTCATATGCAATAACTATCTTTCTATCACAATCTTATTTATCCATTAATTCTGGTTTCCATATATTAAATGTTTTATAATATTCTCTGTGAAGATCCCACAAACATTTTGTTAGCTACAGTCAATTCTCTTTCCCTCAAATAATAGAAACATATGGTTATGTTTAAATATTACAAGTCTATGATAAATTATGACAGTTTCTTGAATTATTTTTTTCTAAGCATGATTCTTTTCCCCAAGGACATTATTTTTCACATTTCAATTCATTGTCTAATATTCACTCAATTTTTCTTAAGGAGAGAGTTTTTTATTCTACTAATTTATACTCTCTTCTATTTTAATTTTTTATTATTTTTAAATTTTTAAAAATGGGTTTTATTTATTTATTTGAGAGAGAGCTAAAGCGAGAGAGGTCACAGAGGGAGAGGGAGAAGTAGACTTCTGGTTGAGCAGAGCACCAGATGCGGGGCTTGATCCCAGAGATCATAACCTGAACTAAGGTAGACACTTAACTGACCCAGCCACCCAGTTACCCCTCCTCTTCTATTTTAAATATAATTTAATGTATCTCACCTTCTTCTAGTATGAAAATACATTCCTAAATTCTCCCAAGAAGATTTTATCATGATTTTTGGAAAAACAATGTTCAATGTCAACATCTTTGTGTATAAATATTGTCCACAGCTGAACCATTATCATATAATTTTCTTTCTTAATTTTGAATTCTTTTGAATTTTATGGGCCCTGGGTTTCTATGCTTTCTCACTCATTTCCTGAAGAAATTTTATAACCATTAATTGCATCATGTTATCTGTTAATACAGTTTTTTTCTAAAAACATTACTCATAGAACCTTTTGACTTTGTGCTCTAATTTAGACTCAGTGTTCACTATCTTCACTGCACAAATCTCATCTTGGGACTTTTATTAAATCATCATCCTAGGAGTTTATTTCACTTCTCTCCTGCACTGGACCACTGCTTTTTGCATTTCTAGGTCTTGCCCATTCCTCACCTTCACATCCTCATTTCAGCAGTATACAACATCCTTCGTCTTTCAGGGGTAAAACTGTTGATAGATATAGCATAATACATGATAGTATTTATTTCTACTCATAGATTTTAGTAAAGTTTGCTTAAATTCTAGATGGATAATACTTCCCTCTCAGAATTGTTTCATTGTGTCTAACTTCCTTTGGATCTAGAATCTCATTTAATTAGATTTAGAGGAATTTTCCATCAGTAGTTGTTTAAACATATCTTCTTTAAATTTATTTTATTTTTAATAATCATTGTCAAATAATTCAAGGATTCAAAGTTATAAAATATAACACAAATCCATTTAGCTACCACTCGACAAAAGATATGTGCAAAACTATTATCATTATCTTAGCATATGGCAACAGATCAAAGACTGTGTATACCTTCAATAAAATGAGATATTGCTAAATTGCTCTTCTCTGTCCTTTCCCCAGTTCAGCACCATCAGCAGCATATGAAAGGTGCTTTTGTTCTACATCCCTCCCAACATTTAACATTGTCAAGTTTTAAAATTCTGCCAATATCAAGAGCACGAAATCCTGTTTTCTTATTACTTAATTTGCATTTTTCTGATCTCCAGTGAGTTAAAGCATCCTTTCTTATGTTTCAGGCTTCTACCTCTCTTATACATTTTTAGGGCCTACATGTCAACAGTGTCAAACCCAGATTCTAAATGTGAGGCATAGATGATATTGACCTTTGCCTTACAGAAATTTAGAATGTCTTTGCCATTTCTGATATGTAGACACATTTTGTTTCTTTAGCTCAACTGTGTTTTATATTTCATGTATAAATATATGAGTGTGTGTACACATACGCACACTCACATATTTCTATACATACATTTTCATATATATATATATATATATATGCGCACACACACAACATGTATTCTTGGATTTTTAAATTTTATCTGTCATCTCTGAGTGTTAGAAACCATGCCAAAACTGCTTTCTGTGTCTTTTGCTGTAAATGACAGATGAACATTGATTTAGGTGGTTTTTATTTAATTTAAAATCATCTAGAGCTTTAAAATCTATAATTGAGAAATATTCAAGTTTATAAAAGTTGAAACATTGCAATATGGTTCATCAAAGTTTTTTTGGTTACCTATTTTTTTCTGATCTGTAATATCTATTAGTTTATGAAATTAGGGTTGCCATATTTAGCCAACAAAAATATAGGATGCCCAATTCAGTTTTATATTAGATAAATAGCAAAATGTCTTTGTGTATAAACATGTCCCACGTATGCCCATAATTAACTGAGCATCCTGTGTTTTTTGTGGTAACATTAAAAAAATGCATTTTGTAATTAAACACTTAGGTGAATATTATAAAGACTTTTCAAACAATTTCTTGAGTTTTCTGCTCTGGTAGATTTTTCTACTTTCCCATTTTTTTTCTTATTTACTGAAATCAGCAATACAATGAATAATGCCTCCTTTTGAGAAACATTAGACATGCCCCATGACTACAAAGTATGATGGCAGTGGGAGTAATATAACATGGTGGAACAAGATTGCTGGGCTATAATTCTGGCTTTAACATTGACTAGCTTTGTGAATTTAGGCATGCAATGTAACCTCTCTGTGCCTTAGTTTCCTTTCCTGGAGATAAGTTAATATATGCATTAAATATATAATTCAAAACAATATGTTATGTGAAAAAGACTCTGTAGTCCTAGCTATTTTTATCTTCAATCTTTACATTAATTTTTAAAGATAATCTGTGAATATGTATGCATATTTTAAACTATTAGAAGAGGAATAGGAATAATTTAGTAATTCTTGACTTGCCAGCTTAAATTTGATACATGAAAGGATATTGAGACAAGCCATCAAATTATCAATTTACAATTCCCTAGAATAAGAAACTTTGCAAGAAGTATAGTATTGTAGAGAGTACCTATTATGAGCCCAATCTGATATGCATCTGTAATAAACTGACTTTTTATCTAGGCAGAGGGAGACCAAAACATAATCCCTATGATCTCCAGTTTTATCTTGAGATTTTATCTTATAACATATTTTTGTAAATGATTAAGAGCATACAGTTGAAATTGAAATACAGTTCTGTGAGCTTTACTGTCTAGAGAATGCCATTCAGAGATTCCTTGCCAGTGGCTCACTGACAGTCTTAGAACTATAACATAGAGTCTGAGTCTGAATACTCATATCATTACTTATTGCCTCCCTTCTCCAGTAGATTCACTTTTAGAATAACACTTGAGCCCAGATAATGCATTAACTCTCTTGAAATTCATGACTACTTAGGCACAAAGTTTGGGAAACACTTATTTCCTGAAATTCTTGTTGCAAAGAAAAATCTGAGTGTCAACTGAACCACACAATGAAGATAGGTAACACTTGAATAGCAACCTTAGAAATAATAAGATAGAAATAATAATAATATAGAAATAATAAGTAAAAAAAAAGTTGACCAACATGCCTAACAATAAAACTAAACAAGTAAATGAATACACTGTGTAAAACAATTATAGAGTACCAATATTAGTTCTTTAAAGATATATGAATAATAAAAAATTAAGGGAATACATTAAATAACACTACATTAATAAATTTGAATACTTGATTAAATAAAACATTTTGTACATTATATGAATTATAAACATTGATTCAATAAGTGACTACATTATAGATTGATAATTTTTCTTCTACATAGAAATAACTGATTAGGGGATGCCTGGGTGGCTCAGTTGGTTAAGCAGCTGCCTTCAGCTCGGGTCATGATCCCAGCATCCTGGGATCGAGTCCCATATTGGTCTCCTTGCTCGGCAGGGAACCTGCTTCTCCCTCTGCCTCTGCATGACTCTCTGCCTACTTGTGATCTCTCTCTCTCTCTCTCTCTCTCTCTGACAAATAAATAAATAAAACCTTTAAAAAAAAAGAAATAACTGATTAGGTCATATAATAAAACAACCCATTCATAAAAGTAGAAAAATATAAATATAAAAATGTAAGACTATTAAGAAAAAGTACCATCTATCTGAATAAAATCTACAATTACTTTGAAAAATTTATTTTAAAAATGGAGAGATATTATGTCTTTCCTCCAAATAGGTATCTTCACTCCAGCTTACCATTCCTGATATACTTTAATTTGGAGTGTGTGTCACTTATTGAAATATTAGCAATAATCTCTGAGTGGCGTGGTCCCACTGACTTTCTTATTTTTTTTGTAGTCTTTAAATTTCCATTTTCTGTACTGCTTTCACTTAAAAATATTTTCAACTACACAATCAAGGAATTGTCACTCAACCACAGGGCTAATACCTAAGTCATTAAGGACAAACTTTATTATTTTGGGTTTTTTAATTTCAACAAAGAAAACTTTTTTTTTTTTTTTTAAGATTTTATTTATTTATTTGACAGAGAGATAGAGAGCACAAGTAAGCAGAGCAGCAGGCAGAGGGAGAGAGAGAAGCAGGCTCTCTGCTGAGCAGGAAGCCCGATGTGGGGCTCGATCCCAGGACCCCGGAACCATGGCCTGAGCCGAAGGCAGCTGCTTAACCGAGCCATGCAGGCGCCCCTCCAACAAAGAAAACTTTTATAATTTTCTTTCTATATTCATGTACTATTTAGTTTTATTTATTTTTAGTTATACGTCCTTATAACAGTATCTCAATTTTTCTTGTTTATTTATTAATATACTTCCTTTTCTTGCAAATGCAAATGGCATTTATACAGGAAGTCATTTATTTATTTATTTATTTATGCATGCATGCATGCTTGGAACCATTTTCCTACTCCTATATCACATTATTTGAGCTATTGTTGAGCCTCTCCAGTTATTTGCCATTTGTATTATTCTTATAACATAGAAGGCAGACCTCATCTTCCTTCAAAACCAGCCTGTAACTTGAAAGAGGTGTGCAAATCATTCTTAAAAAGTGCAATAGTGTTTTAAATCCCTGAACTGAATTTTCCACTTGAAGTTCTCTTTTATTAATTATTTTTTAGAATTACAGAATCATTTGGTAATGCAAATTACAAGTCTTTTTCTGAAAGTCTGTATTTTCACTTCTCAACTTTTCAAAATTGAGAATAATTATTTTTTTGAGCAAAAGTAAAAATGCCATTTTTTAACTCTGCAATACATTGGACAAGTTACACAGTGGGGTATTTTGTTATTATTAATTTATAAAAAATGTTTTTTAATTAAAAAATCCATCTTCATCGAGTTTTGAAACAATAGAAAATAATATAGAAGAAAGTAATTATTCATGATGATATCTATACTTGAGTCTGTTAACATAGTTATATAGTCTTCCCATCAATCTTTTTGTTTTTAAAGATTTTATTTATTTATTTGATAGAGAGAGTGAGAAAGAGAGTGTGAGTGGGGGGAGAAGCAGAGGGGGAGGGAGAGGGAGGAGGAAAGAATTCCAAGCAGACTCCATGCAGAGCATGGAGCACACCAGAAGCTCAACCCCAGGACCCTGAGATCCTGAGCTGAACTGAAGTCAAGAGTCCAACGCTTAACCCACTGAGCCACCCAGGTGACCCCTGCTTCACACTTTTACTTTTCTAGAACATTAAGCTAATTTTGTATAAAGCAATTTGCATATTATTTTCTGTAGATAGCATATTGTGAGTAATTTGTCTCTTTAATTCACATTTTCTTTTTTAAAAATATTTATTTATTTGACAGAGAGAGAGATCACAAGTAGACAGAGAGGCAGGCAGAGAGAGAGGGAAAAGCAGCTCCCCACTGCGTAGAGAGCCCGATTTGAGGCTGGATCCCAGTACTCTGAGAGCATGACCTGAGCTGAAGGCAGAGGCTCAACCCACTGAGCCACTCAGGCGCCTCTATTTCTTCACGTCTCAGAGAGGGAATATCTATTGTCCTCTGCTCCATCCTTGTGATATTGCTAAACAACGAACAACAGCAACAACAACAAAACCTGCTAGGCAATTTGAAAACAGTTGAGGGAGAGTAAACATTATTTGAGAGATTGGTAAATTGTGCCAGCATAAGTTTAAATTTAAATTTAAGAATAGATTTATGTTAGAAGAGATACAAATATATCTGGGTGAATAACATGATATATAGATAGTAAAAAGGAAATTATTATCTAAAAATAATAGGCTACTAATATAGACAAGTCTTTAGAAGATCTTTCTTTTAAAACAAATTGTTTCTGCCTTTAGTGGTAACTGTATCAATTTCATCAAGGTAGATCATTATCCTTATAATTTTACATGGATCAAATCAAATTATGCTTACATCTGCAAATTTCATAACACCAACATTGATCAATAGTGTAAAAGTTTTTTTAAAATTTTCCTCTAATGTTGAAATTCCACTGAAGAGAATCTTAACATTTTATTTTATCGTCATTACCACGTCTCTAAGTCTAATAATTCTCTGATTCCCCATATTTGTTTTCACTACAAAACTTTTATTAGTTTTATATTTAAATAAACTTACCCACATGTATTTATGTACTTGGATAAAAACTAGCTAATTGTCTGGTTTATTTATATTTTTGTCATTTTTCCCTAATAAGCAAGAAAATTCTGTTTATTACTTCATTATCTAATACTTCAGTAGTGGTGATTATTTCGTCAAAGAAATTAGGCAAATTAAAATAGAAGAGCGATTTCAGTAAAGCCATACATTTGACAGTTCCTTGTCTTAATTTTCTTTATAGCCTTACAGCTATCGAACAGGTACTGGGCATCTAGGAGCTTCATAATTGTCTTTTTTTTTTTTTTTAAAGATTTTATTTATTTATTTGACAGAGAGAAATCACAAGTAGACAGAGAGGCAGGCAGAGAGAGAGAGAGGGAAGCAGGCTCCCTGCTGAGCAGAGAGCCCGATGCGGGACTCGATCCCAGGACCCTGAGATCATGACCTGAGCCGAAGGCAGCGGCTTAACCCACTGAGCCACCGCTTAAAAATCAAACAAATCAATATTGAGTTTGTGTTTTAGAAACAGTATATGATAGAATAGGGAAAGTAGTATACAATCTTCTTGCATATGCACTTATTCATTATTCATAGATATTTATTAAACATTATGTGTCAGTAAATATAAATACATGGGTGAATAAGACAAAACAAATTAATACATATTTAATATATCAAGTGGTAAAAGGTGGTATTTAGAAAAGTAAATCAAGACAAAGGGAGAAAGGTTACAAAGGGTTTCTATGTGGGTGTTTTCATGAATGTGTGTGTGCACGTATGTATGCATGCTTATATGTATAGATGATATATTTTTTAATATTACTATGGTGCCTCTGTTATAAAAATAGCTTTTTCGTCTTTAGACTGTTCTCTTATCCCTTCCTGTTCCTGTCTGGGGAGAGGTCAAACATTCATTTGAGGAATAGCCAATGGTTCTAAAATTCTAACCTGCTAAGAAACATTCAGATTCTGAAAACTTGAAATCTCACCCAAAGGTGTAGTTTAAGGGCAATAGTTAGATTTATATGCTTTTGGATTTCTTCTGAATGTATCACCAAGGCATAATACACTTTACAAAGGCCTGTAATGGTTCCAAATACCGGTGTTATGTGTAGCTCCAGGTCATATTTTCTATTACAGGAGATAGGAGAGTATAAAAATTGCATTGCATAGTGCATCAATAAAAGAACACTGTGGGCCTTATCTTATCTTACAGAAATTTCCAATTTGAAATGTGCATTTTTGTTGTGAAAATGCTTTAAAAGTTCACAGTACTTTCTGCCTCTCCGGTCTGAATTATATCCAAGCCATTTCAGGCTAAGCTTTTGTTCTGGTTGAAGATCTATGAACAGAAGTGGTGCTCTGCTAAAGGAGAAAGAGAGGGGAGTGGGGCAGAGAGCTTACTGCTGGATGATGAAGTAGAGGCAACTTTGGGAAGGATTCTAGGAAGAGATTCAATGAAAGAAGTATATCAATTTTGGGCATCATATTGTTTTTCCAAGAAGAAAATAATAATATAATTTATTCTGAAATCTTCAGCGTACCTCCTCAGAAACCATCTTTTAAAGAAAATTTCTATGAGTATTGTCAAAATAGCGTATTCTGTGGGGCTATTTACTTCACATTGGGAGGAAAACTAAAAGGAATGAAACACATCTGTTTTATTCTTTTTTACCTCTTATCAGCACTAGCTTAGAAATTATTTATCCAGACTTATTTTTCTGCCCTCGCCTCTATACGATCTGTTTGAATAATATTAATTCTAATTGATAGTGTGTTGTTCTGCTGGGTCATGCAAAGGTCTCCATTAGGAAGACAGATGTTTGTTAAAAATACTAATTAAAATAACCTAGGAATTATCTCCTTTTACTTAATCAAAATAAATTAATTTGTGAACAACTCTAAATATAAATAGTCAAATATAGGGATATTAGAAGGAAATGAAAATAAACTAATAGGAGACAACAAAAATATTCAGCTTAGTCTCTATGTGTAGCAGTGTTATGGCCTCAAAGCAAGAACAGATTGGACATGTGTGGCGAACAAATTAATTCCTGGCCATAAATTAGTAACTTGTAGGATTTATTTACTCTTAGAATGCCTGCAGTATCAGTAATAAGAAATTAAATAAGTAAATATGCAAACAAATTGATATATTAATTTGCTCAAACATACATACAAACAGCTTTAGAAGCTTACAATGCTCTATAGTTGGAAAAAGTGAAAAATTTTTTGTAGATCCTAAATTTTATATTGCATAGATAGAATTTGTTAATGTGCCATGACTTATATGACTAATTTATTGAGACTGTTGTTTACTAATACCCAGCATTATGGTATTATCTCAGAAACATTCTGCAAATTCTTGCTGCCTACTTATTGTTTGAAATCTATGTAGTTGGCACTAACATTCGCTTTTGCCTGTCAGAGTATGCTAGCCCTATATCCTTTCCAGCCTTTATCATGGGCAACATTTTTGCTTAGAAGAGAACAAAAAAAGAAGGAGAAAATAGTGGTATTTATGTAATACATTTGGACTTAATACCATTGAAGCAACTAATCAACATACTGTTTGTCATTTCCTATTTGCATTTCTTCCCATTCACAAGGGCAGACCCCATGTCTTTGAATCCCTAGCAACAAGCAAGTGGAAGTGTACAAGGAATATGAACCAAACCAGGCTGAGAAATAACAAAGAACGACAGCATTTGATTGTAGGATTTATATTCTAATCCTGTCACTGAGTTATCTTGGGTAGATTACTGAAGTTTCTTTAATTTTAGTTTCATTTTCTGAAATAATAATAATATAGGAAGATTAAGGATTAAATTTTAGCAGCACAGACTGGTGCAGGAAAAGTGATTAATAAAGATGAATTAGTCATCATGACTCTATTACAAAGGTAACTTCCATGTACTGAATTGTGTGCTCCATTCCCCCAAACTTATATAGTGAAGTCCTAATTTCCAGCAAAAAGATTTGGAGATAAGGTCTGTATAGAGGTAATTGATGAGGTCATAACACAGTGGCTCTGATCCTACAGGAGTGGTGTCCTTAAGGAAAAGACACCAGAGTGCTTGCTCTCTTTCTTTCTCTATGTGCAGGAGGAAAAGCTTATGTGAGAGCATAGCAAGATGGCGGCTGTCACTGGAAACTGACCAAGCTGGTACTTTGATCCTGACTCCAGAACTGTTAGAAATTTAAATGCCTGATGTCTATGGTATCTTGTTATGGCAGCTGGAGCCAACTGAAACAGTCATGCAATGAACATATGAGCAATACTGCAAGTGCTCATTGTTATTTTTCAGTGTTAATAGATTTATATTATTTGTTACTTTTTGACCTATCAAAGGAGTCAAGCTGAGAGAATAAACTCATTAATTTAAAATTGTAGCTCTTGACAGCTGTGCTGTTCTTGTGTATGACTCTGGAAAAGAGAAGCCATCAAGACCCAGATTGAATTTGAATCAGGTTTAAGGCTTCTGAACTAATCGCCAAAACTAAACTATATGTATGCAGCCACTTAAGAGAATATCCTGGAAGTGATGGTTATAATTTTAATGAGTCCCTAAATAACATCCTTCTTTACTGCCTGTTCTTGGAATGAATATAGATATAGGCACAGGAGTCAGTTAGATGAGACCAAATTGTTAGCTTTACTGCTAATAAAAAATAGATCAAAGGAGTAAAGGACATGGCTTAGATACACAGCCAAAGGACTTGAGAATACCTCCTAGAATTGGACCAGCTTATTTACCCAGTTACTGGAGGAACCGCAAGCTGTTACACCAGAGCACCGCCAGCTCCCTAAGCTCACTACCAGGCTAAGAAGGCAGGCCAGAACACATCTGTCCATAATGCAGTCTTGCTCCGAAGAGAAGCATTCTTCCAAATTCGTTAATCAGATAATTCACTTCTCCTTTCTTTGAGAGGAATAAATGAGGAGTCCAGAGGAGTGGGTCAGAACAAGAAGTTATTAGTCTGGCTTAAATCCCTTCATCGGGAGGCCTGAAGAGCCACAATGGTTGCTTTCCCTTAAGGTAAGTATCATGGGAGGGCGAGTGTGCAGTTAAAACTGGGGAGACTTGGGTCTCTGTGGCCCACTTTACAAGTCTTCTGTTTAGTTGAAGTTTCACCTGCTCTTGGAAATTCCTTGATACTGGTTTCTTTTTCCTCTTCCTAGTTTGGGTTAAGTGACCTCTTGAAACAACGCTTACTTTTGTCATCCAGGCTGATAACATTTTACTGGACCAATCTACACTTACATATTTGAACTCTTTGAGGACAGGAACTGTGCCTATGACCATTTTTCTACCTTTACTGATTAGTATAGCACCTGGCATAGGTACCAAATAAAAGACTCTTGAATTTAATCCAACATTTTCTTAACAGCTTTTCTTATTTAAAAATACTGAACAGAGGGGTGCCTGGGTGGCTCAGTGGGTTAAGCCTCTGCCTTCGGCTCAGGTCATGATCTCAGGGTTCTGGGATCGAGTCCCGCATCAGGCTCTCTGCTTGGCAGGAGGCCTGCTTCCTCCTCTCTCTGCCTGCCTCTTTGCCTGATTGGTCTCTCTCTGACAAATAAATAATTAAAATCTTTTTTAAAAATAATAAAAAAATTAAAAATACTGAACAGAGGTTTTTTTTTTTTTTTTTTGGTTAATGAACCAGTGGAATGTGGTCAACACTGAGATGCTCCTCACCTCATTTTTGCTCTCTGTGCCTATCAGACATAACTGAAATAAAATGATTTGTTCAGAATGATTGAAAGAACACTGAAAGCCATGTATATTTTACTGCTGTATTTGGAAAAGATAGATAGATGCTACATAAATGGAGAGAATACTCCTTCCCTTAAAACTTATCACTAAGGAATTGGAGATGATCCTATGATATCCTTTGAGGCTGTTTGTAAATATATGGTTCTCTCTCTTTAGTACATGGTAGGATTGACTTCCCCAACAAGTGGTCCTCAAGTTTAGGTAGGTGTCATGCATTTTCCATCTTCTATCACGAATTTTGTGAAGCCTACTAATTTTTTTCTATAGTATCTTGCTCATGTATGAATTGCATTTTCATCTTCTGGTATATTTTACAAAATGCATGCTGCTGATTTTTTTTATTATTATTACCAGTAAATAAAACTATTTGACAACTTATATAATAGGAGTACCATTTACAATGTTACAGTTTAATTGTTAGATCTAGGGGTCTAACAAGAGGAACCAGAGTAATCTGAATTAATGTGGTCCCTCTGAATGACTTATGGAGCAACTACTTAGTAACTGATATGAAACATTTATAAACTCAAATATTTTAATAGTTGGTATAACTGGACATCTACCCTACTTTTATTCCAAGGGGGGAAAAAAAAAGTTCTCTTACTTGTGCCCGATTCCCTCCTCTGTTTCTTTTTTTGATTTTGGTTATTTCTCTATCTTCTCTCTGTGTAATGTGAGATATCTATGTTCTGTAGCCCATAGACTTACTGTCCTCTCCTATGCTATACCAAGAGTGGGAATTGAAATTAAAATTGTTGGTTTTATTTATTTGTTTTGGTCATTTCTTAACCCAGAAAGAGATTTTATTTATTTATTTATTTATTTAAATTTTATTTTGAGAGAGAGAGAGCAAGAGTGCATAAGCAGGGAGGGGCAGAGGGAGAGGGAGAATCTTAAGCAGGCTCTACCCTCAGCACAGAACCCCAAGTCTGGCTTGATCTCAAGAACCTGTGGTTGTGGCCTGAGCCAAAATCCAGAGTTGGATGCTTACCTGAGTGAGCCAACTAGGCAGCTGTGGAAACAGGTTGTTTTTTGTTTTTTGTTTTTTTTTTAAAGATTTTATTTATTTATTTGACAGGTAGAGATGACAAGTAGGCAGAGAGGCAGGCAGAGAGAGAGAGAGAGAGAGAGAGAGAGGAGGAAGCAGGCTCCCTGCTGAGCAGAGAGCCCGATTCGGGGCTCGATCCCAGGACCCCGGGATCCTGACCTGAGCCGAAAGGCAGAGGCTTTAACCCACTGAGCCACCCAGGCCCCCCTAGGGTTAATTTTATATGTCAAATTGATAGGGATAACAGATGCCTAGGTATCTTTTGAAATGCTATTTCTGAATGTGTTTGTGAGGGTGCTTCTAGAAGAAATCAGAATTTGAATCAACTGTCTGAGTAAAGAAGATACCCAGACCAGTGGGTGGGCATCATGCAATCCTCTAAGGGTCTGAATAGAGCAGGAAGGTAGAGGAAGGGTGAATTTATTGTCTGCCTTAGCTGGACTCTCTATCTTTTCCTGACCTTGGATATCCATGCTCCTGGTTCTCAGACCTTTGGACTCAGACTAGGACTTACACTATTGGTCCCCTGGTTTGTAGGCCGTTGGGTTTACACTTGAACTTGTCCCCCCACCCCCGCCCCCCCGCCACAACCAACTTCCCTGGGTCTCCAGCTTGCAGAGAGGAGATCATATTTCTTCTGTTTTTATGATTATGCAAGCCAATCTGACACAATAAATCTCTTTGTATATATCCATATATATATATATCCTGTTGGTTCTGTTTGTCTGGAGATCCCTGGGTAATATAACATATACACACAAAACTTGGCGATTCACAGACCTGTACCCCTGGGGCCAATAATACATTATATGTTTATTAAAAAAATTTAAAAAATTTTAAAAAATAGTTAAGAGTCTGTTTTTTGGTTTGTCTTTTTTTCCTTTGTTCATTTGTTTTGTTTCTTAAATTCCACATATAAATAAAATCCTATGACAAGGTATTTGTATTCTTTTTAACAAATACCATAGGTATTTGTATTTTTTTAACAAATACCTTAGGTATTTGTATTTTTTTAACAAATACCATAGGTATTTGTATTTTTTTAACAAATACCAAAGGTATTTGTATTTTTTTAACAAATACCATAGGTATTTGTATTTTTTTAACAAATACCATAGGTATTTGTATTTTTTTTAACATTTTTTTAACAAATACCATAGGTATTTGTACTTTTTTAACAAATACCATTGGTATTTGTATTTTTTTAACAAATACCATAGGTATTTGTATTTTTTTAACAAATACCATAGGTATTTGTATTTTTTTTAACAAATACCATAGGTATTTGTATTTTTTTTAACAAATACCATAGGTATTTTTTACAAATACAGTATAATATTTGTAAATGGTATTTATAAACACGTGCATTGCTTACCAGGGCTAATGCATGTTTTGATATAACAAATTAACTGTAGAATGCATAACTTTTAGGTGGATAGATGTAGAAGATTTTAAAATCATGCATTCTTGGTATTGTGAGGCACCTGAGATGGCAGTTTCTCCATTTGTCGTCATCTAGAGCTCATGCTTGAGTACTAGTCTCTGGGTTCATCACCAACCAATTCCAGTGGCATCTGTAGTTTGTATCTTTCTACTGTCAACCTGACCAAGTGAGATGTTAGTCTATAACTGACTACTGGATGAACTGGGTAATGACATCTGAAACCTCTGACCAATCTTAAAAGTACCAAGAAAGAGACAAGCAAATATTATGGAAATCTGATATGGTGCAGTAGAAGTTACACACCATTACCTATGAATTTGTCATGTCAGTGATTCAAATCTGAATCTGATCAAGCATTCTGCTCTAATACTTTAAGTATTAAAATGTCAGAGGACAGTGGTAAGCCCCATCATGCAGAAGCAAATAGCCGCACCCAGTGTACACCCTGTGGAGAATTCTTTAGGACATAATTTCCAGAACAAAAAGGAGTGGGGACACTTGTAGATTAAAAAAGTTAAGAGACTAACGTATGAGCATTAATTGATGTAATTTCCAATAAACCGACAGTCAAAATGACTTTATCAAATAAGTGGAGAAATTTGAATTCTGACTGGATACTGATATTAAGAAACTATCATATTTCTAAATACTAAGAAATTAACTTGTTTTTGTTTTAAAATAACATTTTATTATGAACACAACACTTAAATATGTAGAGCTTTGTAATTGTCTATGCTTACTCATTTTAAAAGTTTATATATTCAATTTTCATTTGTTTCAAGGCTTGTTTTATTTTTTATTTTAGCATATCTTTTTATATCAAAATGTCAGTAGAGTTGGTAGGTAATCTTAATCTCATCAAGAAGTTAACAGTGGTATCTATCAATGATGAGCATCTTACGCTGAGTTTGAAAGAGCCTCTGATTCCAAAATTTTTAATTTGTTCTGCATGTTATTATGATATTAGTGATACATTTTCTGAAAATAGCCAAAAATTCATAGAATTCTCTAACCCAATATTTATTTCCTTCCCAATTGAGGAAATAATTGAACAATGTTTTTCTTAACCAAGGAGAGGGCAGAAAGAAAACTCAGTGAGGGTTTTTAGATCTTCTCAGTATAGGTCAAAATGTGACTTCCATCATTTATCAGACAATAAAATCCAGACAGTGATATAATGCAGCTACATTTATTAAGGATAAATTAACTTATCAATTTAATATTATGTGTAGGTGGTAGGTTTAAAAAAAAGAGTGAAATAATAAGTACTCAAGATTTGGGTGTGTATGTGAAATCAGAGATCAATTGTAAATACACCATAAAGAGATAAAAATGCCCCTAGAATCTGGGTATTTTTATAATTGTTGACACCTTTCTAACTCCGACTATATTTTTAATAGGATAAAATTCATATTGCTTTCTAATAGGTCATAGTTCATGCAAAATTCTTACTATCTTGTATTTAATTATCATTTTCAAATTATTTGAGCCCTTTGTTCTCCTGCTTCTTTTTCGTGGTTATATGTCTAATAATTATCACATCTGTCTGATGGTTTTTAAAAAATTACAAAGAACTAAGGCACAAAGGTAAACTGATTATTGTTCTAGTAAAAGCTTTACAAAGTCAACAATAAAAGGATTAGATAAATTATGGTTTAGTGGATTCAATAATCCCTTCAATTTATTATTTTTAAGTATCTGAATTATTATAGTTTGTGGAACGTGCAATTCTCTTTGGGGAGTTTGGGCCCAGGGTGGTACAGGCCATTATAGTCAAATTAGGCTGGGTCTTGCTCTGAAGTCAATTATCTGTTCAATTTACCATGTTACTAAATTGTTCTAAGTCTTAGTTGCATCATTTGTCACACAAAGGTAACAAGTAATTTCATGATGTTGTTGTAAGATTTTAGTAACTTTGTGGTGTGTGTAACATACCTAGTATATAGTTTCTATCGTGTAGTATGATCGTCTAGAGCCAAGTACCTGGATTCAAGTATGACTCTGACCTTTAGAATTCTGTATCCTTGGAATAGTTACATAATATTCCTGGAACTCAATTCTCTTATATGTAAGGTAAGGACAGAAATAATATATATATTTATTGGAGATTTTATGATAATAACTGAGTTAGTACATGTAAAATGCTTAAGATAAGGTCCAAAACACAGTAATGATAAGGAGAAACTAAGCATTATTATTCTAGGTGGTGGTATTCAATAAAAGTTTTTCTCATTTACTTCCTTCTAGTATTAGAAAATAAAAGTATTTTGAAAAGAACAGTCATAAATCAGTACATCCTCCACCCATTCTAATATAGTGCCACCAGATGCCACTAAAAAAGGTTAAAAAATGAAAAAAGCTATATTTCTGAATGCGATGATTGAAGGTATATAGGGTTTTTTTTTCTAGAATAAATTATGTTCATTTGAAATATAGTATCTGTATTTCTGTGCTTCTCAGTATTTAGATTTAGGATTATCAACATGTTTTTGAAATTCCCTGGTAAATATAGTAATAATCTGTCACAGTAAATAATATAAGGGGATGATTGTCTAAAATTACCTACAAATTATTTTCTAGGCTTTGTGTCAAAGATGACTTGGATCTAGATGAAAGTATTGTACCATGAGGTACATTTATTACAATGAGAACTGGTGGCAGTATAAACAGCTTTAAATGGCCCTATGCTATGGAAACCCTCCAGACTCCCACATAATACAGTCAGTTGAACTTGTGAAGAGGCTGGCTCTAACACCAGCTGAGCTGTAATTCAAATACACAGACCTTTCAATTTATATGGGTTTTCCAAACCACCTGTGAAATCTTGGAAAACTGCATTTCCAATTGCTTATGGAATATTCATGAGATACTGCTGGAAACAATGGATATTTCTTGAAATTACTACTCTAGATATGGTCACATATAATTACCAAAATAAACATAATCATTGCTATTCTATTCCATCAAATATGTAGTTTTCCCTTCTAAGTGCATTTCTTATCAAATAGGGTGAGTTAATTGAGAAATAAAACCATCCAGGATGGTCTTATCCATTTACTTTTTAAAACTGTGTTGAAACTATTCTAGAAAAATGGAAGATATGGTAGAGGAAAGGTGAACAGATTTGAGTACAAGGAAGAAAATGTATGCATGTTCAGCATATTATCAACAGAACCAAGAGCACTGGGAAAGTATTTTAAATAATTGCCGTGTTAGTTAATTAATTTATTTAGAGAAAGCATTCATGAGCGGGTGCGGAAGGGCAGAAAGAAAGGCTGAGAGAATCTTAAGCAGGTTCCAAGGCTTATTTGGAGCCCCACGTCAGGCTCAGTCCTACCACCCTGAGAACAGTGACCTGAGCTGAAATCAAGAGTCTGACACTTAGCTGACTGAGGTAACCCAAAAGCCCCAATAATTGCAACATTTAAATAGAAACAGAATGAAAGTTGACTTAGACAAGCATGTTATGAATTATGAGCAATTTAGGGTAGAATGAACAGCCATTCATCATATGGTCTCAGCTTACCTCTACAACCTCATTTTTGATCACACCCTACTCCTACACTTACTCTGCACTTTAGTCAATTACTTGAAATCACCATGTTTTTTGCCCTTCTGAGACCTTAAATTTACTACTCTCCTAATGAAATGCAAAAGTATCCTCAACTCATGACCTATCCTTCCCCCAAATAGTTTAAAAATCACTTTGTCTATTGAACTTAGAGGTGAGATAGATGCCTCTGCCTTTGCTCTTACCATAACCACTACTCATCCCCCTCCGCTGTGACTATCTTTCCTTGTTGATCTCCCCTCCATAGTTAGAGACAATGTTATCCTATTCACAGTGCCTAGAGCATGGTAGATACTCTGTAAATGTGTACCAAAACCAAGATTTTAATTTTAAAATGAGCAAGAATATGGACAGTTCACAGAAAAGTGAATACAGATTGATAAAACCACAGCAACTAGAAAAAGCAATCATATTCTAGCACACCAAAATGAAATAAAATTTAACAATAAATATTTACCAACTGAATATTTAAAGAGAATTATAGTGGCTAAAAAAAAAAAAATACTCAGTGTTGTCTGGGTGGCTCAGTCAGTTTAAATATCTGCTTTCAGTTCAGATCCTGATGTCAGGGTCCTGGGAACAAGCCCTGCATTGGACTCCTGCTGAGAAGAGAGCCTGCTTCTCCCTCTCCCTCAGCTGCTCCTCCCACTATTCTGTCTCTGTCAAATAAATAAATAAAATCTTAAAAATAAAATAATGTTCAAATAAATGGGCCTTTTCATATGAAAGGGAAAGTCAAATATTACAAACCTTTTATTAAAAAAAAAATAGGGCAACCATGACACATTCATTTCTATACTTAGAAAATCACATGTATTTCAGGAATAGTATTTTTAAAAAGTGAATGTTATTAAATTTGAAATAATACAAAGTGAAGAATTGAAAACACTTTTATTACTTAATTATAGTAAGATGGCTGTTAAAGCTAAGGTATATTTATGGAATAAATAAATAAATAAAAGAGTTGACCCTTGAACAACATGGGTTTTAACTGTGTGGGTCCATCTATATACTTTTTTTTTCTTTAAATACAATACTGTACTGTAAGTGCATTTTTTCTTCCTTACGATTTTCTTAGTAACATCTTCTTTTCTAGCTCAATTTATTGTAATGTTACAGAATTCTTTCTCCATTGGTGCTCCTGGTTCTTGGTCATGCCACTTCGAAGAATGAAGAGGTAGACCAGACAGAGGGGTGGGCAGGAAAGCAGTTTACTGAGTGACAGTAAAGTGAAAAGCTCCCAAGAAGGGAGGGGACCAGAGAGCATAGAGAGCATTGTCACTGGAGCTTCTAAGTCTAGGGATTTATGTGCTTATTGGTAGACTGTTTTAATGTGATTAACCCTTGTGCCTGTTATCCAATCAGGTTTTTGTTGTCTATCTATCATGTGGGAAAGGGTGGAGGGTTCCTTCCAGGGTGGTTTAAAATCCTTTTAAGGGAGATTTCCTCTTAGTTCAAGGAAGAGGCCTTTTTAGCTGCCTGCCTACCTTCCAACTATCCTTCATCAATAAGAATATAGTGTGTGATACAAAGTGTGTGCCAAGCAACCCTTTATGCAATTGGTAAGGCTTCTGATCAACAGTTGGTCTATTAGCAGTTGAGTTTTTGAGGACCCAAGGGTTACATGTGGATTTTTTAATACAAGGTGTTGAGGGAGTCAGCACCCCTAGCCCCTGCATTATTCAAGGGTCAGCTGTACTTTGTGGTTTTTTTTATTTAGTTGTTTTATGGGTAATTTAAAAATGCTATAATAATAAAAAGTTATAAGACATTTATATATTATGCTGGTTACAGACAAATTTATGGATATAGATATATGCAAAAAATGTGGAAATGAATCCGGATTATACCCTAAAAATTGTAAAATGTGGCAACTTACATATTTCTCTCCCAGTCCAGTGGATTATGGATTATGACATTCTAATTTGGAAAATATCAGTGGAGTGGAAGGCTAAAAGCATTGGCTCTGCAGGGAAAGAGAGAGCTTGGATTTAAGACCAGGCTATCTTACTTACTTGCCATGATATCTTCAGCAATTGACTTATCTTAGATGTTCTGTGATTTCCTTATCAGTATAAGTATGACATTACTTATGCTGCCTTATGCATTATGAGTACTAAATGCCTTAATACCTAAGACACTCACTTCCTTACTCAGGCTCCTCTGATTCTATTTTTGACTAGGTCTTACCCTTGGGCTCTGGCCTAAGCCCATTTTGTCCAATTTTAGCAAGAATTCTGCTGGGTAAGTATTATGAAAATATCCACCTTTGAAGTGTGATCACTTTTCTTATCCCCCACCTTCAATATCTTATCACCCTGGCCTGCCTTCAGCAAAAATTCTGTCAAATGAGCTTAGAATCTCCTTACCTTTGAGGTACCTCTTTGAATACTTTTCTATCTGCTGACCCTCACCCTGTTCCTTGGCTATAAATCTCCACTTGTCCTGATGGTATTTCAGATTGAGTTCAATCTCTCTTCCCCTATTACAAAACCCCATTGTCATAGTCCCACTGAATAAAATCTGTCTTACCATCTTTAACAAGTGTCAAAGTCATTTTTCCTTTTACACCCATAAAGTACATATAAAAGTACTTCATATACAGTGCATGCTGAAGCTATTTTGGCTATTAAAATCTTTATTATTATTACTATAATTTTATATTATTATTACTAGTCCTTAAAAATTTCCATCACTGTCTGACTTGGGAATTTCACCCTGGGTAGGCAATCTCATAGCAACTTACACTTCTCCTATCACTGCATTTAAGAGAACCTTATTATTCTAACTTCAATAGGGGCATGGTCCATGTCTGTTTTGTATGTGGCTACATCTCCAGTGTGAAGAAAACTGACACATGGGAGACTTGAATAAATGTTTGCTAATTAAATGATTTATTAATATTTAAATCTAACACAAAAATTTTATCCTTCAGTTATCCTTCCCTTACTCCTAGAAGATTCTCTTCAGTATCATCATCAAACTCTACTCAGCATTTCTTAATGTGGTTCACTTTCTGCAAAATAACATTTTTTTTTTTTTTTGAGAGGGTCTGTTTTCAAAATAAATGTTGCTGGATAACTTTTTATATCCATGAAGATAAAACCTTATCTAAATTACAAGCTACTTGGGAGCAAAGTATTTACCTCCTATTTTTAAAATATTGATCTATAGTTCCTCTATGACTAGTTTACATATAATAAAAATTTAAGTGTATGAAATATTAAAACAGTATCTCATAAGAAAAGTGTATTTGAGGGGCGCCTGGGTGGCTCCGTGGGTTAAAGACTCTGCCTTCAGCTCAGGGCATGATCCTAGGATCCTGGGATCAAGCCCCACATCGGGCTTTCTGCTCCGCAGGGATCCTGCTTCCTCCTCTCTCTCTCTGCTGCTCTGTCTACTTGTGATCTCTGTCAAATAAATAAATAAAATCTTAAAAAAAAAAGAAAGAAAGAAAAGTGTCTTTGAGCTACAACCCTACTTGTAATTGTATCTTCTCATATCTAAATAAATGTATTAATAATGTGAAAAAATGCCCTGAATGGAACCATTTATAAGCGGAGCTGGAGGGGCCACTGCAGAAAAACTGCCCTCCCCTTTTCTGAACTGAGCCCAAACCTTTGGAGCCAAAATGGCAGCTGTTTTAAGCAATTGCTGGAGAAGTCAGTGGGAGAATGGACATCCTGATCACAAGACTTTTGGTTGAGGACTTTCTGAAGATAGAATCAGTAGTCAATCAATGTATAATCCATCAAAAAATGTGTTTTTTAACACCTATTAAAAAATGTGTTTTTTTTTTCTTCTTAACTTATGAAATTGCCCCCACCTTCTTTTTCCTTATTAGAAATCCCTTGCTTTCATTGTACAAGCAGGGCTCTGAGTTTTTACCTGAATCTGTGATTTCAGAATTGTAATTCTTTGATCCCAAATAAATGCTTGTTTGCTTCTCATTGTGGCTCTTTATTTTAGGGTTAACAATAAAAAATGAGGCTCATGGCTATAATCTTTTTCTTGTGGCTCAATTAAATAAATACATGGAATCTCTGATGATAAAACAAAACTTTTAATAGGAAGTGATTGTATTTATAAAGTACTATTATTTTATAAAAATAGTCACTTAAAGGGAAATTCAACTATCTATCCTTTCTTTATGGAGATCAGTATGTAAAAGAAATTCACAGAATATATTTTCTTAAGTTTATTATGAAGCATGTGATTAATTGACAGTGTGTTCTGTCTGCTGTGGTTTTATATGTTGAATTAATTGCGGCCCAGTAGTTACTATATGTTTTTACATTTAGATTATTCCAGTTGTAGGCTACTTCCTTCCAAGAAATTTTAATCCTTTAGTGGCACTTCTAACAAAGTATCAGATGGAAAATATTGAAAAATATAAATATTCTTTAAATATTTAAGTAACATTTGTAGTTTAAACTATGCATTCAGCAGACCTCTTCCAGAAGGACTATTTCAAACTGTGCCAATACAGTGACTGTGATACATATATCAATATAAAATATGGACACAAGTGAGGCTGGAGAGACTATATAAATTTCTAACATTTGAACAGGTGGCTAACTTACCAAAACAACTTAAACCTTTATGATATCTTCTCATGCTGAGACAGATCCTGGTGTTTTATAATGACATTAACATTAAAATTTAATTTTTTTCCTGCAGAGTTAATAATTAGCCAGTGTCAGTGAACAAAAATAGTGAGAACCCATCAATTTTTGATTGTCATTTTGAAAGAGGAAGGGAAGGTATTCTTCCTGTCATGGACCAATGAATCCTGCCTTGTGATGGTGCTAAAATAGAGAGCTCTGAATATCGAGGTAAGTAGCTCTGAATTCTATTGCAGGTCTTATTTTAGGAAGTTAGGAAAGTAAATGATACCTTTTATTTTATAAAGTGAAAAGTTAGGGCATCTGCATACATCCAGATTCTGATTTAGTGTCAGCATTTTATCCGAAGAGCAGAGATCAATATTATATTAAACTAATGCTATAGTAAACTATCAAATTTCTCATTTTATAATATGTATTACTTGATAAATTTATAGAGTACTTAACCTACAGATCTCTAGGATAATTTGTATAAATATGTTAATCCTAGTAACCTATTTGGCTTGTTGGTTGGATGACATCCATAGTCTCTTATAAAATAAAGGGAATTGAGCTGAGCCTTCATCATTTACTGTTTTTGCCAACATTTGCATGTACAAAGGCAAATGTGAGGGTACTTACCCATTAAAGTGGCATTTAGAGTTCTTTAAAAGCACTCAGGGATAATATGTCTTGTTCCCAACTTCCTCCTAGCTTAGTGATCCACTTTATTCCTGTAAGTAGTTTGTTGCTTCCTGAAATTTTCATTTACCAGAAACCTGGACCCTGTGCTCCATATTTCTACCTTTAATAACTTCTTCCAGCCCTTGATTCCCCCCCGCTTTTTTGTTCTCTGCATGCTGTATTCTTCAGCATACCAATCTCAGATTTTCTGTTAACTGACATGTTTGCAAATCCCCTTTGATTTCATAGATCCTGAAGCCCTCCCAACCTAAATGCCTCAGAATACTTCATTGTGTGTATTTTTGTCCCAGTACCCAGTTAAGAAAAAGTATAATGAATGATAACACAACTCAATTAATTAGTACAAAACTTTGTATTATAATTATCTGATACAGTCCCCAAACAGTATTTATGACATTTATTTATGAAGCAAGTTTATTTTCTCTCAAACCATCTTTTTAAAATATTTCTGGGACATATTTGCCTGGAGACATTTTTCCCTCTCTCAGATGATGTGGTACCCAAGTCCTAATTTGGGAACCTGTTGATATGGTACCTTGCATGGCAAACAGGACTTTGCAAATGTGATTAAATTGAAAGCCTTCGCATAGGGAGATTGTCTTGTATTATCTCGGTAAACCCACTATAATCATATGGATTCTTAAAATTGGGGGCATTTCCTGACTATGGAAAATGGTCTGAGAGGAGATGCAACATTGCTGATTCCTAAGATGAAGGAAGGGGGCAACAGGTTAGGAATATGTGGGCTCTAGAAGCTGGAAAAAGATAAGGAAATGGATTATTTTAGAGCCTCCTTAAAGAAACACAACTACACCAACATCTTCATTTTAACCCAGTGAGACCTGTATTGAACTTTTGACCCATAGAATTTAACATAAAAAGGTTTATGTTGGTTAAGTCACTAAATTTGTGGTAATGTGTGACGGTAACAATAGGAAACTAATGCATATGATAAAATCAGGTTCAATTTAATAACTAGATGAGTTCCTTTGTAATAGTCAAAGCTCTGAGATTGATTTGCAGTTAAAACCACTATTCTCTTCTTAGTCTCCAGTCTTTTCCAGGTCAAGATAGCGTGTGTTTGGCTTTTACTTTATGTCTCTGTCATCTTTACTGTTTCTGTTCTTGCATCCAGGTAGTTACCTTGTTTCTGAAGCTTGCGAAATTGAAGTAGTGGGAGTCAAAAGAGGCATTTGGAAACAAATGTGTCCTAGACTGATAATATCCTGGTCCTCTATAATTTATGCTCTTTTAACTTGGAATATGTTTTGTTCTTTTTCTTGTAGGCACTTCTTTGCATTGTTGAAGACATCAACAGCCCAAGTCACTCCTGTGGTGTCCATTCCTCTAAATATTTAAATTTTCACCAGAATTACTAAGTTTCTATGTTGGCTATACATGTGCCACATCTTTCGTAGCCCTGGGCATATGAAAGTTCTCTGTCAGCCCTCACCCACTACCTGAGCATAGGTCATTCCCTAACTATAGTTAATCTTGTCCTTTAGATTTCTCAGACATTTATTTAGACACTGTTTTTCTGTTTTCTCATACCTTGTTTAGCATGAAAACCCCTACCAAAGTCATACATTGTGGACTTCACAATCCTCCTCTCCCTTGTCTTAAAGTGAAAGAAGTATATCTTTCTGGAGTTTGGGAATCACAGCAGATTGCCAACAGTTCTCTCCAAAGAAATCATCCTCAGGGCATCTGAGTGGCTGAGTCAGTTAAGCCTCTGATGTCAGCTCAGGTCATGATCTCAAGGATCCTGGGATCAGGACCTATATTCAGCTTCATGCTCAGCAGGGTGTCTGCTTCTCCCTCTGCCCCTCACCCCATGTGTGCGCTCTCTCTCCCCCTACTCTCTCTCTTAAATGAATAAATAAAAATCTTTAGATTTTTTATATAGCCATTTAATTAATTTTTCAGTGTCTACTTTGAATGTTGGTGGTCTCACTTTGTCAAAACCTGGGAAGAATGGACCCATTTTAAAAACCTTGTTTCGGGCGCCTGGGTGGCTCAGTGGGTTAAGCTGCTGCCTTCGGCTCGGGTCATGATCTCAGGGTCCTGGGATTGAGTCCTGCATTGGGCTCTACTGCTCGGCAGGGAGTCTGCTTCCCTCTCTCTCTCTATGCCTGCCTCTCTGTCTACTTGTGATCTCTGTCTGTCAAATAAACAAATAAAATCTTAAAAAAAAAAAACAAAAAAAAACCTTGTTTCACTTCACAAAACATTGTAGATAGATTGATTCTGATATTAAATATTCATAGACTTTTATTATTTCTTCTCATGCTTTAGCTTATTTGTGATTCAACTACATTTTTACTCACTTCGATGTTCTTTCATCTGTTAGCTTCTCTTTTTCCTTTGTATTTTTCTTCCACACCTTTTGTTCTATTGCATCAAAAAAGACATAAATAGTCCTACCCAGGTTCCTAACATTTCTTCATTCATTCAACCGATGTTTTGACTAAATGTTATTCACAAAACATTATGCTCATTGATAAGAATGATGCAGAGATTATTCCACATAACCTCAAGAAGGTTTTGATTTAATAAGGGCAATGACCTACATGAATAACTATTCTATCTCTGAAATAAGAAATCCGTTAATCCTCAAGTTTCTGCCTACATATCTTCATAGGGTAATTTCAAGCATTCCACTATTTTTTTTAATTTACCAAAATTTTTCAAACATGCCAAATGGCCAATTTATCAAAAATATTGGTCAATGTGTTTACATATATTTAATTACATGGTAGATAAATATATCCATTTTGAAGCCTATAATACTTATTTTCTCATACGGTAATTTAAAGCTTTATTTATTTTTTTATGTATTAATTTGAGAGAGAGAGAGAGAGAGAGCATGAGAGGGGAGAAGGTCAGAGGGAGAAGCAAACTCCCCGCAGAACTGGGAGCCCAATGAGGGACTCAATCCAGGGATTCTGGAATCATGACTTGAGCTGAAGGCAGTTGCTTAACCAGCTGAGCCACCCAGGTGCCCCGCTTTGGGTAATTTAGGTTGCAGTATTAAGAACTCATTTTTATTCTGCTTCCATTTAACCTAATTGAAAGCCATATGTAAAGAAAATTTAAGTTTTATCTCATATATTCTTATCTTTATTGGGTAAATTTTATTATTTTTCTTTAACCTTAAAAAAAGACATATAGGGGCGCCTGGGTGGTTCAGCAGGTTAAAGCCTCTGCCTTCAGCTCAGGTCATGATCCCAGGGTCCTGGGATTGAGCCCTGCATTGGGCTCTCTGCTCTGCAGGGAACCTGCTTCCCTTCCTCTCTCTCTGCCTGCCTCTCTGCCTGCCTGTGTTCTCTGTCTGTCAAACAAATAAATAAAACCTTTAAACAAACAAACAAACAAAAAACCTATTGGATATTTCTTTTTATTCCTGATCAGTTGTGTATGGATCTTCTTATTCCACTTTTCATAGTAAATGTGAACCAGGTTAGAGTCTTGTCTTTTTCCTGTTCTTTAGTAATTCCAATATTCCAAACAAGGAAAAAAAAAAAAAAAAAAAAAAGAAAGAAAGAAAATATCAGTAAATGGAGGAAGGGGAAAAAAAAAAACAGCACTATTGGCTTCTTATCGTTTTCACTCTTTTTTTTTTTTTTATACTCCAGAGAATTAAAATGCCTTCTCCTAATGAATTTCTGTGCATTCTCAGATATTCAAAATTGCCATTTTGTGATAGTTCTCATTTAGCAATTACAACAGATATGCAAAAGAAAGACAAATTAATAGTTTCAACATTTTCTAAATAGCCCATTATGTATGTATCAGTGTTAGGAGAGTATTCAAAGCTCATATTTTTCTTTTATCTCAACTTTTATGAAACAAACAAACAAACAAACCCAAGGGAATTGTTTATGCTATATCCATAGAACACACACAACTTTAGGATATGTGGAAACAGAAGATTTAAAAATAATTTCTTGAAAACAAGTTAATTATATAATTTTATAATATATTGCATTTAAAATTTTTGTACTGACAATATAATCTCAGAACTATTATGCTTAAGTGATTTCCTCACTGGGAACCAATCTGAGAAATCTTTTTAAGGAAGGATATAATAAAAACGTTTTCTAAATCAAACAAAAAATCTCTGTAGTAAACATGTATAATAAAAATTACTTTTTAACTTCTCTTGGATTAACAAAGATCTGAATGAATAATTACAAGGTAATTTTAAGCAAATACAATTAACACTGCCTCCTAGGAATGAAATAGAGTATGATAAGCACAAGTCTTCCTGCTTTATTAAGAGCAAACACAGCAAGGTCATTCTCTGTGAACTGTCACCCTTGATGTGTGACTTTGTGCCACCAAAAGAAGCATCTAGATCTGTTGACAGAATGACCCTGGGGGGACTACACTGTTAGAAATCACAAGTAGCAAGAGCAACCATTGGAATCAAGGCTGCAAAATGCAAATGAATGTAGAAAGGCTACAAATAAGAACAAAGTGCACATCCTTTGTCAGAAAAGGAGTGTCAGTTCAAAATGCTGAGTCAAATTGCTTCCAAGGTATTTTTTTCTGACATATTTAAATCTACAAACAGCTCCTAGAATGAAATGTTTCAGAAGGCAATTCTCATTATTGCACAAAGATTTCCAAATACAAATTTTAAAATTAGCATAGATTTTATATTTTTAGCAAAATATTTTGTGGCGGTATGTCAGAAAATACAAACAAGAAAGTTGAAACAAGCCATCAAATTTGTTACACATGTATTTGTATACAAGCACCAGTAAATATTAAAGAAAAAAATATTGCCTTGAGTACAATGCCTACAGCGATTCTACTTGGTTTTAGAAAGAATGCATTTAAAGGAAGAAATTTTTAAGTTGTAGCATATTTACTTAGAGAAATCATCATCTTGATGAGTGAGTGAAAGTACTTCACATTTAAAAAGTATTAAGTGATAAAAAGAACTGATTAATTAACTTTATTATTTTTTTTCCAAATATATGGAAAACTAGCATAGGTTTCTGGCTTCCTTCCCTGAAACCAACAGAATCCTGAAGATAACCTATGTTAACTCTCTTCCTGTTTCCCTCTCTCACATGAACATACATGTCTGGATGCATGTACATGTGCATGCACACACATGCACACATACACACAGACTACGAGAGATCTGCAGGTATTCTAGAAATGGTTTTATCCCCTTGGTGTGTAGATGTGTGGTTGTGTGATACCCAGAGTACACATGTGTGTGTGTGTGTTGTGTACGTAAACACAGAGAGCTGTGAATGAAAGATTGGGCATAGGCTAGGGGAGAATAATGGTAAGATGTGGACTAATACACTATTGTAGGACTGTATTGAGATGGCACTGCTTTGGAAAACAGATATTACTTGCTAAAATTGAAGATACACATATGATATATATTAGTCAGCCCTGGCTGCCAAGAAAGAAGAAAAGCATTTTTAGTAAGTGATAATGTTATAAATAGAGACACAGTGTCATTATATTTGAGAAATGCAAGTTTAAATACCATGAAATAATGCTGTATATCCATCAGATAGCAAACATTAAAAAGTGACATAATTTCCAGTGCTAGTGAGAGCATAAGCAATTGCAAAAGAGCTCTTTGGAAATACCATTAAAATGAAGTGTTTGTATATGCTATATACTAGTAATTTTGTTACAAAGTGTTTAACCCAGTAAACCTATGGAACACAGTCATAAGGAGTCATATTTAAGGCATTCACCAAAATATCATATTGATAAGTTTAGAGAGAAGTATTGGTTCATTCATTATAAAGAAATGTAAAAGTAAAATGGGTACATATATATATATATATATATATATAAATGATGAAAATGTATGCAGCAATCAGAAGTAATGAACTAGATGTACACACAGAAGGCTTATATTATGAAATGAAAAAAAATAGACAATTAGGATACCATTAATGTATATTTCAGTGTATACACTTTGAAACCCAAACCATATTTTTAAGAATAGGTAGATAGGTAGAAAACCCATTTATGGAAGGTAATTTAGAAGGCCGTTTTTTTATACATGCAAATTTTTACTGTGGAAGCCAATTGTGGAAAGTACATTAGGAGGACATATATTGAATCCAGTATTATGAGTGCATTGGTGAATGTGGGTTAGGGAGAAGGATAAGGAATAGAAACAAAACAACCCCACCACCACCCACCCCCGACCAAAAAGAGATAGAAAAAAAGGCTAAACTCTGAATGAAGGAATGATAACAAATTTTTGTGGACATATTAGGAAGCACACATTGTATTATGTGAAATCCAGAGTGTTACTTAGGTTAGAACTCCGGAAATTCTGAAATTAATTTCCTGGCACACATTCTACGTTGACATCTACACATTTTTCAAATGGAACGAATTCAAATGATTCTTTCCTTTTTCCTTTTACCTTCCATTCCTTCAGAAACTTCCTATTTTGGTAGTGACACCAATTGTTCAAGGCTATATACATTGTTCTAATCTAAATTCTCTTCCTCACCCTCAGCTTTTTTCATCTGGATTGCTATAGCCATCAGCTGGTCTTTAATGCCTTCCTTTAATCATTCTTTTGTCCTGCCCAGATGGATAACTTTAAAACAGAAATATGATGTATTACTCCTATTGGAGACTAAGTTCTGAGAAGCAAGGTACTTGTTCTCTCTTGCTTACCACTGTATCTCCTCTACCTAAAACCATAACCTGTGTGTGATTGCCCCTCAAGTCTTACTTATTGAATGCATAGTTTGGTGCGTAGCTTCTAAATACTTCTTAGACAATCTCAGATTTAGTAGATCTCTCTTCTGTGATTAGATTATAAGAAATACTGAATTCCATCTTGCTCGTACTCTTCCCCTACCCCCCTTCAAGCTTTAATGAAACAAATTGCCATGTTGGGAAATGTTAGAAGGTGGAGGAGGTGTATCCTCCAATCTGAGAAGGCACTTGAATACTGAAAAATTAAGCCACAACGTATGGCTTATGAGTTTTATCCAAGGTAACTCACTGACTTGGGAAGTTGATCCAGGGGACTATGCAACAGTTCTCCATCACCATTCTCTCTACCCATCTTCCACAACTTAATCCCCAGGCTTCACGGAGTGAGGGGCAGGATGGAGAGGACACAGGGCAGTTATCTAAGTGGCGTCACCTGTGTGGCAGAGGGATGGATCCTTATTTAAAGTAGCATGATCTTTGCAGCAAATGGGAGCACAAGATGGAGGGCTAAAGACGGAATCAAGGCTGTCTGCGTTTCTGCGGGAAGGTAAGAATTCTTACCATCAGCTCCAGTGTGAGGGTGCAGGGCACAGGGGAAGTCTCCACACCACCAAGAAATTCTCAGACACAAGCTGGGTTTCCCACAGTTCAACTCCATTCTGACACCGTCTACCTGGAGATAGCATCAGATTCCACAGGTTAAGAACTCTGTCCCACAACAGTCTCCCTCATTTCAGATGCCAGGTAAAATTCAGGTTGCTACTTGTATTTCTGACCTACTGGCTATCAGAGATTCCCACAAACCCTTCCTTAGGTTCAGTTAATTGCTAGAGTGGTTCACAGTATTCGGGAAACTAGTTTAGTACTAGACTACTGGTTTATTACAAAGGATATTAATGGATATAGTCAACAGCCACGTGAAGAGAGATATATAGGGTGAGGTCCCCCCAAAAGGAGTTTTTGTTCTTGTGGAGTCTGGGGCCGTGAGTGATGGTAGGTGGAAGTGTTCTGGTTCACTGACATGTAAGTCCTCTGAACCCCCCTTCTTTTGTGTTTTTTTTTAAGGAGGCTTCATTACATAGACATTATCATTGCTTACAACCTGACTATTGGTGATTGATTCAACCCCCAGGCCCTCTGCCCAGCCCTGGAAATAGGTTGGAAGCTTCCAACCCTCCTATCATGACTGCTTCCTTCTGGTAACCAGCCCCCCAAACCCCACCTTCTCTAAGAGAGTTTCCAAAAGTCATCTCATTAACATAAACTCAGTTGTGGTTGAAAGGGGCTTGTTATGAATTAAAAAGACATCCATTTCACCTTTATGGCTCTGAAGCTTTTTAGGACTGAGAATAAGAGACCAAATATTATTTAAAAACAAACAACAACAACAACAAAAACATTTCCATTGCTCTTACCTTTCAGGAAATTCCAAGGGTTTTGGGAGCTGTAAGCTGAGGACTTGAAGTAAAAATATAGATGAAATATATTTTGGTCATCTGATAAATCTCTTATAAATCACAGTATTTCAGGAAGGCAATATCACAGAGGATAGCCCCTGGCTAACAATCAGCTAGGAAGTTAGGCCTTCAGACCAAAAAACGAAGTGGAATCGTATACTACAAAAGCCATATAAGTAATCTTGGAAGCAGATCCCCGGTAGACATATTGGAAGAAAAATGGGGAGAATGAAATAATTCATTATTTTCTTATAAATTCCACAGTTCTTTTAACTGTATTTTCTCTGGATAATTTTACTTAAAAGACATACATTCTGTAGCATATACAGTAGTGCTCACTTATGTATTAGAATGACAGCTTCTGCAAAACTGCCACCTTCTCTCAACTCTGTCCCTGAAGAAATACAAAAGAAGTGCACAATGCTTTTCCTATGATTTTACTAAGTGTGAAAGGGATACATTTCATAAAAGCATTATATAAGTTATAAAATATCCTCTCACAGTTGCTTCTGATGCTGAAAGGTTTTTGTATACTTGTGTAGAGAAGGGACAATAATATTTTAAAATATATAAAATATTTCCTTATTTATAACAAATTTATGATAATCTTGATTTGCTATTCTCTTAAGTTGTAATGACACAGAATTACTAGGAAATAACTTTGAAATGTGTTTTCATTATAATTTTACATTTGGTTTTTAAATTCCATCTGAGATCAACTGATGTTTTGTTTCATTGTTTGAATATCTTTTTTTTAAATATTTTATTTATTTGACAGAGAGAAATCACAAGTAGGCAGAGAGGCAGGCAGAGAGAGGGGGGAAGAAGTCTCCCTGCTGAGCAGAGAGAGCCTAATGCGGGCCTCTATCCCAGGTGCCCTATTGTTTGAATACCTTTAAACAGAACTGGGTTTGTCTGCTAAGAAAAAGTTTTTGGATAAAGTTTTTAGGATATTTTTGTTTTCCCACTGTCTGAAAATCCAAGTTATAGTTTCTCAGGGCATTTTTCTTCGTCTCATTTCCCCAATTGCTAATCAGTAAGGAAATCAACACAAATAGTTGGACTACTTTGTCAGTGTTCAATAAAAATTAGATACCCTTGATTTATTGGATGTCTATTGAATTCTGAAGCTAGTATTTCATGATTGTTCTATTGTTAGTTATGGAAAAAATTGAAAAAGAAATACAAAAGTGAAAGTGAAATTTACTTTGGAAATAAGCTACAAAATAATTTTTGAACACAAAAATGATGTTGAGAAATTTAGAAACCAAAATAATTTTGTAACTAAAGATATTATTCTTACCCATTTATACAATGAAAAATATCTTTAAGTTAAGCTGTGGGCTTTATATTAGTAAGTTTTTAATTTTAAGTTGCTTTATAGTATTATTTTAAAAATAAATAGTTTATTTGTATGTATCTGTAGTAAGTACTATATTCCCAAATAAATTTCTCCTCACATAAAACTTAGTTATGTTATACAATTGTTTCAGAAATCAAGTTTAAAACATTAACTCATTATTTTAAATTTCATTTTCCTAAGGGAAAGACATTATTTTACTAGTGAAATATTTCTTTTTGCTTATAGTATTTGATTTAAAAAATAAAATTTAATTTTAATTAATTTTAGAATCTGATTCTAAATTCTTAGCCTTAGGCATCTTGTCTAAATACCATGTAATATTTGAAGACCTTCAATATCTCCAACAAATATTCATATTTTTATTAAAGACTTCCAGGACTGGTATGCTAGGTAATCTGTATTCTGAGGCAGTTCAATCATGTTTGGATAATTCTGTTGTCAAAAGATGACTTTTTATAGTCTTCTGAAGCTTACCCCCACCATTAATTCTTTTTATTTTTTTTTTTTTTTGCTTGGAAGCCAAGTAATTTAATGAAGTTTGGTAATCTCCCTCATAACTTTGTTATGTGCACAGCTCATAACATATGCTTTATACATATACATATGCTTTAAACATATGCTTTATACATACATGTTTCATGTGTCCATTATTTTTAAGTTTGTCTTAAATTGCCTCCTGGAAAGAAAATCTTTTTATACGGTTGTTAACAAAATGAACAAAATCTTCATTGAAATTATTAGAGCCATTTGAACAAGCCAAAGCAAGGCAGTTTTATCATATTTCCCCCATTTAGGAGGAAAACCTGAAAAACAACTCTTACCCATCTCTGGTAAAGAATGTGTTCAAAACTGTATATTTTTGGGGCACCTGAGTGACTCAGTCAGTTAAGTGTCTGCTTTTGGCTTGGGTTGTGATCTCAGGGTCTTGCGATGGAGCCCCGCATCGGGCTCCCTGCTCAGCCGGGAGCCTGCTTCTCCATCTCCCTCTCCAGCTCCCCCTACTCATGCTTGCTTGCTTTCTCTCTCAGGTATGGTGTAAGAGAATGGTCGAGTTTCATTCTTCTATATATAGCGGTCCAGTTTTCCCAGCACCATTTATTGAAGAGACTCTCTTTTTTCCACTGTATATTTTTTCCTGTTTTGTCGAAAATTAATTGACCATAGAGTTGAGGGTCCGTATCTGGGCTCTCTACTCTGTTCCACTGGTCTATGTGTCTGTTTTTATGCCAGTACCATGCTGTCTTGGTGATCACAGCTTTGTAATAAAGCTTGAAATCAGGTAAGGTGATGCTGCCAGCTTTATTTTTGTTTTTCAACATTTCCTTAGTGATTCGGGGTCTCTTCTGATTCCATACAAATTTTAGGATTATTTGCTCCAGCTCTTTGAAGAATGCTGGTGGAATTTTGATCGGAATGGCATTAAAAATATAGATTGCTCTAGGCAGTATAGACATTTTAACAATGTTTATTCTTCCGATCCAAGAGCATGGAATGGTCTTCTCTCAGGTAAATAAGTAAAATCTCAAAAAAAAACCCCAAAAAACCCAAAACCTGTGTACATTTTAAATTACAATATTTTGAAAAGATCTTTATTTGCTTTCTACAACAGTAAAAATTAATATATTACACATTAACATAGTATATATCACCATGACATATAATTAATAAAATGTTGCCTACCAAAAATAGTTTTGCCACTGTTAAAAATAAACACATAAAAGTGTGTGTGTGTGTGTGTGTGTGTTTAAAGCTGTACATTTTCTCCAAAAGAAAAAATGTCTAGCTTTTACTTGGGGTGGGGGTATCTGAAAAGAAGGATTCCATCTAAGAAGTTTTTCTCATAGGAGAAATGTGGGATTCACTATGTCATTCGTATTTTCTTCTTTTTTCTCTTCTGTTTTTCCAACATTCCTACCATTTTCCTCTTCTTGACTGACAGTGGAGTATTTGCTTTCATTGGCTTATTACTGTCAGCAGTTAAACCACATTTCTTTGAGTCAGGTATGGACTGTCTTTCTTCTTCCTGCACAACATCACCAGCTTCCTTTTTGTTGATTTTGGACCGTTTTTTTACTTACAGGAGAAGACTCTACAGCTGAAGGAAGGCTTTTTTGTGAGTCCATCACTCTGTCTAGCCACAGTCCAAGACATGTTAGCCTGGCATTAGTTTTTACTTCACAGAGTAAAGATGGGGGAACTTTCTTATCCTGCTTAAGCTTCCACATTTTAATGAAACCGTCATTGCCTTCTTTTTTCAGTGCTCATACTGTAAAGAGGTATCCTGTTCATGGACTACATAATGCAACATTTCCACATTGATTTTTTTTGTTGGTAATTTAACTTTTTCAAATGAGTCCCCAAACATGGTACCGAAGTGCTATCTGGTGTTCTTAATCAAAAGAAGGTTGCTTTGGGTCTTATGGAGAAAATATTTGTTAGATTAGCTTTATTCAGGCATGTTTTATACAGCTGTTGCTGTGATTTTAATGTTAAAGTGTCAGTAATATCATTATATATAATAAGAGTCAGTGATAATTCAAGTTGTCTTTAAACATAAACACATATAAACTGAGGTTCTGTATTGATCAGTTGGTGCAAATGTGACCAGAAGCTCACAAGAACCTGTATTTCATCTAGGAGCAATGGTTTAATATTCACTAGTGTTTCCAGCAACTTGATAGAACATGACTACTGACTACCATGAGTAATTAGAATCAACTGTATACACACACATATATGTTAAATGAAATAATCTTAAGAATTTATCATCCATCATTTTATCTCTATTTCGATGATTGCTTTTTGGGACTAATTATAAAACTTTGACATTATTCTATTAAATTTTAGCCCATTCTTTTAATCTATCAGAAACTTTTTAGAGCAGAGTTATAAATCTTTGTGTATACTTATCCAAGTGATTGAAAATTCAGCTAAGTATTGTGGCCGTACTTTCTGGTGATGTCTAAAATTACATCATTAAGAATGTTGTCCATTTGTCTGAAAGACAAATGATTTAATTAAAAAATATTGAAATTCTGCTTCAAATTATTTTGTCATTTACCTTTGAAGTTAAAAAGATAAAGCAAAGAGTTCTGTCAGAGAATTTGCAGTCAGATTGAATGAACTGGAGAGAATGAGATGCAATTGTTGAACGGAACAAGACTTCACATTTTGTAGTCAGAAAACTGATGTTCAAGTGCCAGTTTTATAACTTACCAAGTACATGATTTTGGTTAAATCATTTTGCTTGTGGGCTTTAATAACTAATTATATCTAACACAGCTATAGTTAGGATTAAATGAACTCATACGGGGGGAATAGTTTGTAAATTAGTTTATAAAATTTACGATTGCTTTTAAAAAGGTAAGTTTACAAGTGTCTTTATTAAAAGGCATGAGAGTTTTAAGATAAAGATGTAATTTTGTTTCATTATCAAATGTGTTTTCTGCTTAGATAATTATGAATGGATAAATTTATAATGTCTATATTGGTAGAGATAACATAAGAGGTATAGCTTTAGTAAAGTAAAATGATCAGCTTTATTTTGTGCACAGTTTAATTTTTCTATATTAAATTATATTTTATTTTAAAATATATTTTTATTTTAAAATAAATTAAAATATATTTTCTATATTAATTTTTCTATATTACCTCATTTTGAACTTTATGGATGTTATATTAGCCTTCGTTAATAATTTTGTAGTCTCAAGAGAGAGATTATAGGTTTTTTTTTTTTTAAGATTTTATTTATTTGACAGAGAGAAATCACAAGTAGATGGAGAGGCAGGCAGAGAGAGAGAGAGGGAAGCAGGCTCCCTGCTGAGCAGAGAGCCCGATGCGGGACTCGATCCCAGGACCCTGAGATCATGACCTGAGCCAAAGGCAGCGGCTTAACCCACTGAGCCACCCAGGCGCCCCAGATTATAGGTTTTTAACTTGAGTTATATGAAGATAAATCTAAGAACTGTGTAGAGTGGACTGAAATGGGAAGATGCTGAAGGAGGAGAAAACAATTGTCTATTACTTCAAGGATGAAGTAACTTTAGGATGAATTATGATGGTGGTAGCGTGAATGAAAATGAAAATTAAAATAAGAACAGGATTTTTGTTTTAAAATTTTCTTTGATTTTCAAATTATGGAAATAATATGTGTATTTTTTAAATTATTTTTATTAACATATGATGTATTTTTACCCCAGGGGTACTGGTCTGTGAATCATCAGGCTTACACATTTCACAGCACTCACCATAGCACATACCCTCCCCACTGTCTATAACCCAACCACTCTATCCCTACCCAACCCCCCAGCAACCCTCAGTTTATTTTAAGGGATTAAGAGTCTCTTATGGTTTGTCTCCCTCCCGATGCCATCTTGTAATGTGTGCATATTTTAACAATAGAAATACAATACAAAATATAAAAATGCAAAGCTTATCATTTCTCTTGCTCTTTTTTCCTAGAATGCACACACATATACACACAAAACTCTCTGTATCCTGGAGCTAATTGATTTTTAGTCCCTTAGTGTGTATCTTTACACTGTGTTATCTTTACTTGAGTAAAAATATGCAAGCTTGTGTGTCCATATGTTGAGAATTATTTGCTTTTTTCCCAAATGAGAATCATACTGTATGCATTGGTGTTTTAGATTATTTTTTTTAAAACTTGGCAATTGATTTGATGATTGATGATAATTTAAGAGATGAAGAGAAATCAAGGATAAGATAAATTTCCAGCACATGTAACTAAACAATAGACCCTTACAAGGAATAGAAAAAATGGGAGAAAGAAGTACTTTTTATTAGAAAGAGGTAACGAACTAAAGTATCATTTTAATGTATTATGAAATAGATTATTCAATTAATCTGGAGGATAAATTAAGAATAGTGTCTTCAGGGGCACCTGGGTGGCTCAGTGGGTTAAGCCGCTGCCTTTGGCTCAGGTCATGATCTCAGGGTCCTGGGATCGAGTCCCACATCGGGCTCTCTGCTCAGCGGGGAGCCTGCTTCCCTCTCTCTCTCTGCCTGCCTCTCTGCCTACTTGTGATCTCTGTCTGTCAAATAAATAAATAAAATCTTAAAAAAAAAAATAAAAAAAAGAATAGTGTTTTCATATTTGTGTCTTCATAAAAAAAATAGTCCAAGAAAGTTCTAGTCCCTTTTCTTTCCCATCAATCTTCTTCATTTATTTCATTTATTCAACATTTATTTAACACTTGGTATATGAAAAATAAGTTCTTTGCTTTCTTTGCCTTAATAGGGCTTACATTGTCTTGGTAAGACACACAAATATACAAATAACAGACAAACAGAAAACAAATGGAAGAATGAGTTTTTAGATGATAACTCATACCTACATTACTAAACTGAAAGGTACAAAACAGAGAATGGAAGCAGATAGGAGAGGTAGTGTTTGTGTTGAAATCTAAATGATTTAATGAGAGCCAGTCTTTTCTTATACATGCCTCTGAACACAGACATACATATGTCATCTGTATATATGTAATTCTGTGTATATATGTGTATATATGTATATAATTATGTGTGTATGTGTACACACACACATAAATACATACTCATGCCTGAGCTTCTGTAAACAAATTACCACAGACTTGGTGATTTAGAAAAATGGGAAGTTATTCCCAGTTCTGGAGGCCACACTGTGGCAGTGTCATTTACTTTCTCTCTGGGGGTTCTGTGTGGGCAAATCCTTTTCTTGCCTCTGAGCTTCTGATGGTTCCAGGTGGTACTTGTAACGGAATCACTCTAATCTCTGTCTCTGTAGCTACACTACCTTATACTCTTACCTATCAAATCCCCCTCTGCATCATGCGTATAAGAACATCTGTCATTGGATTTAGGGCATATTTGGATAATCAATTCCTTCCAAAATCCTTGATGAATCACATATTTTGCCATATTAGGTAATAATCACTTCTTATCATATAAAATAATATTCACAGGTTCTGTGAATTAGAATGCAGGTTTTTTTTTTTTTTTGGTGGCCATCCTATAGCCCACAACATTTCAGTTTATATACCATTAATATACCATTATTACATATACACTCCAGTCTTCCAATCTCTTGTGAGAAATTTTCCCTTTTTTTTTCCTGATTCTCACAAATAGGTGCTTATTCAATAAGCATTTAATTAGTCAAAACTTCTGTTAAAATATCAATGGTATGTTTGAGGAAATGTGAGAATGACAAGGGGAAAGAAGAGAAAATATATGGAAGTAGTAGGAGAGCTAGTATTACAACTGAGCTCTAGTTTACCCCGAAAAATCTGTCATTCATGTGGGAGCCTAAAATCAGTGAACATTGTCATTTGTATTTATGAAAAGATCATGTATTTATTTCTTCTCTTGCATATTTTATCTTACAGTTATTTCTATCTCCTATACTTCATAAAATATTTTATAGTTTCCTCCTCTTAGTTTATATTAAAATGGTAAAATGAAGGGTTAACAAAATAAATTCCTAGGAAGCATACAGAATATCAGTCTGTATGATGAGCCTTCATTCTCCATAATTTAAAAAAATGGCTTAATAAAACTCGGGCACTACATCACAGATATTCCATATATTCTATGAATAAATAAATGGGTGAATTAGTGAATTAAAGTTGCTAGGTGCTAACTCATGGCCAGTATAACAAGAGGGAAAAAAGAGCCCAACATTAAGGAGGGCAAGACATCTTAACCTAATAGTTTTGTTTTTCTTTTACAAACAAATTGAATAAGAATTATATTCAGTAAAAAAAAAAAAAGTGGAGAACATTTTTATCCCATGTTATGTTGCCTGTTAAGCAGTGAACTGCATAATGATTATGGCTATGACTTAATACATGTTAACTCATTTGAAGTCAGACTTTTTTAATGTTCAGTTAGCCACTGTATTATAGTACATCATTAGTTTTTGATGTAGTCTTGAGTGATTCACCATTTATGAACAACACCCAGTGCACATCATGACATGTGTCCTCCTTAATACCCATCACCCTGTTATACCCTCCCTACCCACCTCCCCTCTGAGACCCTCAGTTCATCTCCTAGGATCCATAGTCTCTCAAGATTCATTTCCCCCTTCAGACTTCCCCTTCAGACTTCTTTCCCTTCCCCTATAGTCCTCCATGCTATTAGTTATGTTCCATATATGACTGAAATTATCAAGACAGGAAACAACAAATGTTGGCGAGGGTATGGAGAAAGAGGAATCCTCGTACACAGTTGGTGGGAATGCAAACCTCCCCCCCGCAGTATAGCCACTTTGGAAAACACTGTGGGAGTTCCTCAAGATGTTAAAAATAGAACTACCCTATGACCCAGCAATTGCACTACTAGGTATTTACCCCAAAGATACAGATGTAGTGAAAAGAAGGGGCACATGTACCCCAATGTTCATAGCAGGAATGTCCACAGTAGCCAAACTGTGGAAAGAACTGAGATGCCCTTCAACAGATGAATGAATAAAGAAGATGTGGTGTATACATGCAATGGAATATTATTCAGCTATCAGAAAGGATGAAAACCCATCATTTACATCAACATGGATGGAACTATAGGGGATTTGCCAAGTGAAGTAAGTCAAGCAGTGAAATCAAACTTCTTTTGGTCTAAATTACATGATAGCTATCTTTAATTCAAATTTCTGTTGGACATTGACAACGTGTTTATTCAAAAACTACCTTTTTTAACTTAAAATGGAAAAGACATACTAATTTTTAATTTATGTTTATAATTTAATAATCATTCAACTACTGACTGGAGGCTTATGTGATAATAATAAAACATGTTGATAAAATATTAAAATAATAAAATATTCTGGGAATATATGAAAGTGATGGGGAGTAACTAAGACAGGTAAAAGAACTTAAGAAATTGTGACTTGTGGTTTATTTCCAAGAATCTGTACACATAGGGTGTTAAACCCTCTAGTTATTAAAAATATTTAGATGCAATTTTGGCTGGAGTTGAGGTGCCAAGGTTAATTGGGGTATTTGTTTAAGTTATAATGAATGTTGCTTGTAAGACTGAGGATTGCTACAGGCTTATATGGAATTCTTTTGGCTACTAGGCATTATTACATTTCTGTGGTGTTACTTAAAAGAGAGGAAGGGGAGAGCAACTTATACATTTTTAACATTTTCATCAGAATTGTTCTAAACTATATAACACATATGTCACAGAATCATGAAGAAGGGAACTAACATTTCTGATGGGATATGAATCATATCACACAATATCTTTATTTCAAATACTCATAATTAGGATAACAGTAAAAGGAAGTAGATATGACAGATACTTCTAAAAGCTCTGCTTTAAAATTTATGAATCTCATTTGGATGCAGATATCTAGTCAATCATGCATCTCTGGGGTTTCTCAGCTCTTGCTAACAGAGAGGTAAGACAATTGTAATTATGTGTCACATTCCATACATTCATTGAAATACAAAAGTTACATATGCCATAATGAAAGTTAATATTTCCAAATATTGTCCAAGGCACAAGAATGTTTAAGATATAGTGACTTATTAATATATACCTCATTTTCACCATAAGAGCATATATTGACTACATGATAGCTATCAAAACGGGCACAACAGCAAGACTGAGAAGAAAATAAATAAAAATTGTTGACAGTTATGTCCATACATAAACCAGCATGAAAATATTTATAGCAGCATCAGTCATTAATAGCCCAAAGGTGGAAACAACCTGAATATCCATCAATTGATAAATGGACAAAAATGTCATATTTCCATACAACAGAATATTTTTCAACCACAAAAATGAATGAAGTACTGATACATATATGAAACGGATAAACCTTGAAAACATTGTTTTAAGTGAAAGAAACCAGTCACAAAATACCCACATATTATTCTACTCAAATGAAATATCCAGAATAGGAAATCTATAGAGACAGTTAATGTAGTAGTTGATTATGGCTGGGGAGATGAGATGGGAGAGTAATGGGTGATAGCTTAAGAACACAGGTTTTCTTTTTGAGGTGATGAGAATGTTCTCAAATTGACTGTGGTTATGGTTGCATATATCTGTGAAATACTAATAACCATTAATTGTATGCTTTTAGTTGGTAAATTATATGGAATATGAATTACATGTAAATCTTCAACAAGGAAAAGGAGTATGGAGAGTACCCCTATGTCCTACACTGAGTTGCTCTTCTATTAACATCTTACATGTATATAGTACATCTGTCAACATTAATGAACATCTACTGATGTATTATTATTGTTACTAGTGTCCATATTTATTCCAGTTTTTCTTTTTCTTTTAAAGAGTATCATTTTTCCCTTCCATAATTCCATCCATGATTGCACATTACCTTAGTAGTCTTATGTCCTTTGATTCTTACTTATTTTGACAGTTTTTTAGACTTTTCTTACTTTGATGACCTTGAATTCTGGTCAAATGTTTTGTGGGTTGTCACTCACTGAAAATTGTTTGATGCTTTTCTCACTGAGGTAATGGATTTTCGGGGGGTCATAAAAATAAGAGCCCATTCTCCTTACATTAGTTAGAGTACATACTATCAATAGGACTTGTCACAGTTAATGCTAATAATCCCCTCTTTTGAAGTAATGTTTGTCAGTTTTCCCCATCAGATTACTAGTTTTTACCCCCTTTTATTTACTTTTGAAAGGAAATCACTGTACATACTCAACACTTAACAAATAGAATTTATGAATCACCTTGTTAAGGCTAAAGTACCTATATACATTATTTGGGATTTTTGCATGAGAGATTTGTTTAATCATTTATTCAATCTATTTATATTAGTATAGACTTATGGATATTTATTTTATACTTTATGATTCCATACAATCATCTTTATTTTGTTGCTGAATTATTGCAAATTTTTCAGTGGAAACTCTTTTGGTTTATTCCAGTGTCCCTTTTACACACCCCAATTATTGGGTTTTTCTTTTTATAATTCTTCCCTACAGAACTTTCTTCCTTTCTGGAAATATAAGATGCTCTGTGCTCATTCTGTGCATTTCTGGCCCCAGTCCTAGAATCAGTCATTCCTTCAATGATCCCTTGTTTATTTTATTGGAAAATTCTATAGAAACCAAGATCTGGGTGCTTAGGTACACTTCCTGCTCTGGGATGTTTTTGCACCTAGGTTGTTTTAGCTGACAGGAGATAAATGCGTGTAGCACATATTTATACATTTTTATATGTATAACCATTTGTATATTAAATGAAACCTGACTTAATACTGATATATCCAACTCTAATCCATTACCACATAGGTCATTCTATTTTCTTCCTCTTGTTTACATGCAGCTGCCCACTCCAGCCATGAAGAATCTGGATTTAAAATTCTGCCTTCCATTTACTTAATGGAAATATGTGTTCAGAACAGTATACATGTAAAATGGTTTCAAATTTGTTATTTTTTCCAGTTGTATTGAGATATAATTGACATAGAACATTGTGTAAGTCTGTTATACAATATAATGATTTTTATATGTATATATTGCAAAAACATTATGAAAATAAGATTAGTTAGGGCATTCAGTACCTCACATGTATTCTTTTTTTCTGTGTAGTGAGAACTTAAAAAAACTGCTCTATTAGCAACTTCCAGATAGATCCCCTGCCATGTGACTGTGAAAACTTACTCTATCAGCTACAGTATAGTGCTTATGCGCAGCTTCTTTTGCCTTTTGTCTTAGAGAATCTACTTATTTTCACAGTGACTTAGGATAGTCCACTATTCCCTACTCCCTTTGGTGAGGTTGTTTTATAAATTTGTTATCCATTTATGCTCTTTATCGCATTTTGTATTCTACCTAAGGAATCCCTGATCTCTTCAATGCTTGCTTTATTTTTATTAAGATTTATTTATTTATTTTAGAGAAAGAGGGAGAGAGTGATCATGAGCAGGGGGAGAGGCAGAGGGAAAAGGAGAGAGAGAAATCTTAAGCAGGCTTCCAGCTGAGTGTGGAGCCAGGTGCTCCAGATCTCAGAACCCCAAGGGCATGACCTGAATTGAAATCAAAAGTCAGTCACTCAAATGACCGAACGACCCAGATGCTCATAACGCCTTAAAAAAAAATATATATATATATACACACACACACACACACACAATTTATTTGTAATTTATATGTAAAATATATATCATATATACATAAAATATGTATATATATATATAAAATAAAGTTTACTTTTTGTGTTCTAAAATTCCATGACTTTTGATCAGTGCTTAATATGGTATCATTTAAGAAATTATTAGTGTAAACATTAGTGAAACTATCAGAATAGTTTCATTGCCCTAAAATAGTTTCTGTGTTTCACTTTTGCCCTCCCCAGTCCCCTGACAATCATTGCTCTGTTTATTATCTCTGTAATTTTGCCTTTTTCAGAATGAAGTAATTGGAATCATACCTTATATTGCTTTATGAGACTAGCTTCTTTCATTTATAAATAAGAAATTAATATTTATCTATGTATTTTTGTGCCTTGATAGCTCATTTTATCACTGGATAATATTTCATTGTATATATAAATTGCAGTTTGTTTATTTCCCTATGGAAGAAAATATTCATTGCTTCCATTTTTTGGTGATTATGAATAAAGCTGCCATACCCATCCATGTACAGATTTTGTGTGTGTGTCTGGGCAAAAATTTTCCAATTAGTGTGTAAAATCCTAGCAATGCAAAAATTTAAGTAAATGTAAGTAGATGTTTAATTTTTTTAAGAAACTGCAAAACTTCCATCCAAAGTGGCTTATCAAGTTTTATTCCCACTAACAACTAATGAGTTTCTGTTGCACCATATCATTAATACATATATCATAGTGCATTTGTTTTTTGTTTAAATTGTAGCCATTGTAAAGTATGTATTGGGAAAAAAATGGCTGTTTTAGCTTGCATTTCCTTAAAGATAAATTATGTTAAGCAACTTTGCTTACATTTATTTGCCGTCTGTGTCTTTTTTAGTGTGTTATCTATTTAGATATTTACCCATTTTAATTGGATTTTTTGTTTTCTAAATATTTAATATTTTTTGATGGTATATTTTAGTTTTAATTTAATTTTAATTTAAATTCATTTATCACACATACAGTACATCATTAGTTTCAGAGGTAGTGTTCAATAATTCATCAGTTGTGTATAGCACCCAATGCTCATCACATCATGAGCCCTACTTAATTCCTGTCACCCAATTACCCCATCCTCCCATCCACTTCACCTCCAGCAACCTTCCCTTTTTTTCCTATAATTAAGAGTTTCTCATAGTTTTCCTTCCTCTCTGATGACTTCCCATTCAGTTTTCCCTCCCTTCCTCTATGATCCTCTGCACTGTTTCTTGTATTCCATATATGAGTGAGACCATACAATCCTTGTCTTTCTCTGGTTGACTTATTTCACTCAGTGTGATACCCTCCAGGTCCATCCACATCAAGGTAAATGGTAAGTATTCATCCTTTATGATGGTTGACTAATATTCCAATGTATGTATGTATGTGTATATATATACACATACCATTCTTCTTTATCCATTCATCTGTTGAAGAACATCTTGGCTCTTCCCCTAGTTTGGCTATTGTGGAAATTACTGCTGTGAACATTGGGTGCTGGTGCCCCTTTGGATCACTACATTTGTATCTTTGATGTAAATACCTACGATTGCAACTGCTGGGTCATAGAGTAGTTCTATTTTTAAGTTTTTGAGAAGACTCCATACTGTTTCCCAGAGTGGCTTCAACAGTTGCATTCCCACTAACAGTGTAAGAGCATTGCCTTTGTCTATATCCTCACCAACATTTGTTGTTTCCTGACTTGTTAATTTTAACCATTCTAACTGTTGTGTGGTGGTGTCTCACTGTGGTTTTGATTTGGGTTTCCCTGATGCCAGGTGATGTGGAACATTTTTTCATGTGTCTATTGGCCATTTGGATGTTTTCTTTGGAGAAATGTCTGTTCATGTCTTTTGCCCATTTCTTGATTGGGTTATTTGTTTTTTGGGTATTGAGTTTGACAATTTCTTTATAGGTCTTGGATACTAGCCCTTTATCTGATAAATCCCTTGCTAATATCTTCTCCCATTCCATAGGTTGCTACTTACTTTTTTTGACTCTTTCCTTTGTTGTACAAAAGCTTTTGTATCTTGATGAAGTCCCAATATTTCATTTGCTTTTGTTTCTCTTGCCTCTGGAGATGTGTCTAGTAAGAAGTTCATGTAGCCAAGGACAAAGAGGTTCCTGTCTGTGTTCTTCTCTTGGATTTTGATGGGTTCCTCTCTCACATTCAGATCTTTTATCCATTTTGAATTTATTTTTATGTATGATGTAATAAAGTGGGTCCAGTTTTATTCTTCTGCATGTAGCTGTCTAGTTTTCCCAATACCATTTGTTGAAGAAACTGTCTTCCATTGGATATTCTTTCCTGCTTTGTGAAAAATTAGTTGACCATGGACTTAATGGTTCATTTTTGGGTTCTCTTTTCTGTTCCTTTGCTCTTTGTGTCTGTTTTTGTGTCAGTGCCATACTGTCTTGATGATTACAGCCTTGTAATAGAGCTTGAAGTCTGACATTGTGATGCCACCAGCTTTGGTTCTTGTTCAACATTCCTCTGGCTATTTGGAGTCCTTTCTGGTTCCATATAAATTTTAAGATCATTAGTTCCAGCTCTGTGAAAAATGCTAATGGCATTTTGATAGGGATTGAATTGAATGTGTAGATTGTTCTGGGTAGTATAGACATTTTAACAATATTTACTCTTCCAATGCATGAGAATGGAATGTTTTTCCATTTCTTTGTGTCTTTCTCAATTTCTTTCATAAGCGTTTTTTTTTTTAAGATTTTATTTATTTATTTGACAGAAAGAGACACATAGAGGGAACACAAGTAGGGGGAGTGGGAGAGGGAGAAGCAGGCTTCCCTCTAAGCAGGGACCCCCCCCTCCCGATATGAGGCTCAATCCAGGACCCCAGGGCCACAACCTGAGCCAAAGGCAGATACTTAATGACTGAGCCCTTTTTTTTTTTTTAAAGATTTATTTATTTATTTGACAGAAATCACAAGGAGGCAGAGAGGCAGACAGAGACAGAGGTGGAAGCAGGCTCCCTGCTGAGCAGAGAGCCCGATGTGAGGCTCGATCCCAGGACCCTGGGATCATGACCCGAGCGGAAGGCAGAGGCTTTAACCCACTGAGCCACCCAGGCGCCCCAATGACTGAGCCCTTTCATATGCCCCTTTCATAAGTGTTCTGTAGTTTTTAGAGTACATATCTATTTCTCTTTGGTTAGGCTTATTCATAGGTATCTTATGTTGTTTGTTTGTTTGTTTATTCCTAGGTATCTTATGGCAATTATAAATAAGATCAATTTCTTAATTTCTCTTTCTTCTGTCTCATTGTTAGTGTATAGAAACGCAACTGACATCTGTGGATTGATTTTGTATCCTGCCACATTGCTGAATTATTGTAGGAGTTCCAGCAAATTTGGGGTGGAGTCTTTTGGGTTTTCCACATAGAGTATCATGTCATCTGTGAAAAGTGAGACTTTGACTTCTTTTTTGCCAATTCCAATGCCTTTTATTTCTTGCTATTGTTTGATTGTGGAGGCTAGGCCTTCTAGTACTATGTTGAACAATAATTTTGTTCAACAATGTTGAACAATATTGTTTGATTACTGAAGCTGGGCCTTCTAGTACTATGTTGAAAAACAATTATTAGAGTGGGCATCTCTGTCATGTTCCTGACCTTAAGGAAAGCATTCAGTTTTTCCCCTTTGAGAATATTTGGCTTTCATGATATTGAGGTATATTCCCTCTATCCCTACACTGTTTTAATCAAAAAGGGATGCTGTATTTTGTCAAATGCTTTTTATGCATCATTGAGAAGATTATTTGGTTCTTTTCCTTTCTTTTATTAATAAGATGTATCACACTGATTGATTTTCAAATATTGAACCATCGTTGCAGCCCAGCAATAAATATCACTTGATCATGGTGAATAATCTTTTTAATGTACTGTTGTACAGTAATACATTAGTACTAGTGTCTTGGGGAGAATTTTGGCTTCCATTTTCATCAAGGATATTGGTCTGTAATTCTCCTTTTTGGTAGGATCTTTGGTTTTAGGATAAATGTAATGCTGGCCTCATAGAACAAGTATGCAAATTTCCCTTCCCATCTTATTTTTTGAAACAGTTTCAGAAGGATAGGTATTAGTTCTTCTTTAAAAATTTGGTAGCATTCTTCTGGGCAGCCATCCAGCCTTGAACTCTTGTTTGTGGGGAGATTTTTTATTACTGCTTCAATTTTCTTGCTTGTTCTGGATTTTTTCAGGTTTTCTATTTCTTCCTGTTTCAGTTTTGGCAGTTTATAAGTTTCCAGCAATGCATCCATTTCTTCCAGATTGCCTAATTTGTTGGCATATGGTTGCTCATAATATGTTCTTAAAATTGTTCATGTTTCCTTGTTGTTGGTTCTGATCTCTTTCATTCATGATTTTGTTAGTTTGGGTCCTTTATCTTTTGATAACTCTTGCTAGGGACTTACCAATCTTATTAATTCTTTCAGAGAACCAGCTTCTAATTTCACTGATCAGTTCTACTGTGTTTTTTTTTTTTGTTGTTGTTGTTGTTGTTTCTACTTCATTGATTTCTGCTTTAATCTTTATTATTTTTCTTCTCCTGCTTAAACTTTATTTTCAATTCATTCTACAGTTCCTTTAAGGTGTAAACTTAGCTTGTATATGTAAGATTTCTAATTTTTTGAGAAAGGTTTCTATTGCTATGTACTCCCTTCTTAGGACCACCTTTGCTGTCTCCCAAAGGTTTTGAACAGTTGTGTTTTCATTTTTATTTATTTCCATAATTTTTAAAAATTCTTCTTTAAGTTCCTGATTGATGGCTTGATTCTTTAATAAGATGCTCTTTAACCTCCAACTATTTGAGTTCCTTCCAAAGTTCCTCTTGTGATTGAGTTCAAGTTTCAAAGCATTGTGGTCTGAAAATATACAGGTAATAATCCCAGTCTTTTAGTGTCAGTTAAGACCTGATTTGTGACCCAGTATGTGATCGAATCTGGAAAAAGTTCCATGTGAACTTGGGAAGAATGTGTAATCTGTTGGTTTAGGATGGAATGCTATGTATATATCTGTGAAGTCCATTTGGTCCAGTGTGTCATTCAAAGCCCTTGTTTCCTTGTTTATCTTCTTCTTAGATGATCTGTCCACTTCTGTGAGTAGGGTATTGAAGTCCCCTACAATTATTGTATCAATGTGTTTCTTCAGACTGGTTATTAATTGGTTTATATACTTGGCTGCTCCCAAGTTAGGAGCATAAATTTTTTTTTAAATATTTTATTTATTTATTTGACAGAGAGAGAGATCACAAATAGGCAGAGAGGCAGGCAGAGAAAGGGGGAAGCAGGCTTCCTGCTGAGCAGAGAGCCCGATGCGGGACTTGATCCCAGGACCCTGAGATCATGACCTGAGCTGAAGGCAGAGGCTTTAACCCACTGAGCCACCCAGGCACCCCAGGTGTATAAATATTTATAACTGGAAGAGATTATGCTGACTGAAATAAGTCAAGCAGAGAGAGTCAATTATATATGGTTTCACTTATTTGTGGAGCATAACAAATAGCATGGAGGACAAGGGGCATTAGAGAGGAGTAGGGAATTTGGGTAAATTGGAAGGGGAGGTGAACCATGAGAGACTATGGACTCTGAAAAACAATCTGAGGGGTTTGAAGTGGCGGGGGGGTGGGAGGTTGGGTACCAGGTGGTGGGTATTATAGAGGGCACGGCTTGCATGGATCACTGGGTGTGGTGAAAAAATAATGAATAATGTTTTTCTGAAAATAAATAAATTGAAAAAAAAACGAAAAACAAACAAACAAACAAAAATATTTATAACTGTTAGATCCTCTTGTTGGATAGCCCTTTTTAGTATGATATAGTGTCCCTCTTCATTCCTTACTACAGTCTTTGGTTTAAAATCTAATTTGTAGTATATGAGGATTGCTACCCCAGATTTCTTTTGCTGTCCAGTAGCATGATAAATTGTTCTCAACTCTCTCACTTTCAATCTGGAGGTATCTTTAGGTCTAACATGAATCTCTTTTAGACAGAATATTGATGGGTCTTGCTTTTTTCTAATCTGATATCCCAAGAGTTTTGATTGGAGCATTTAGCCCATTTACATTCAGATTCACTATTGAAAGATATGAATTTAGTACCATTGTATTACCTGTAAAGTTCCTGTTTCTGTAGATTGTCTCTGTTTTTTTCTGGTCTGTGTTACTTTTGCACTCTCTCCTTTGCTGACAGGATCCCCTTTATTTTTTCTACCAGGGCTAGTTTAGCGACCACAAATTCTTTTATTTTCAGTTTTTCCTGGAAGCTCTTTATCTGTCCTTCCATTCTGAATGACAGCCTTGTTGGATAAAGTATTCTTGACTGCATGTTTGTTTGTTTGTTTTTCCCCTCATTCAGTACTCTGAATATATCATGCTAGTCCTTTCTGGCCTATCAGGTCTCTCTGGATAGGTCTCCAGCCAGTCTAATGTATCTACCATTGTAGGTCAAGGACCCCTTGTCTTGAGGTGCTTTCAGGATTTTCTCTTTATCTCTGAAATTTGCAAACTTCACTGTTATATATCAGGGTGTTGTTCTATTTTTATTGATTTTTGAGGAAGGCTTCCCTCTGCCTCTTGCACTTGAATGCCTGTTTCCTTCCCCAAATTAGGGAAGTTCTCAGCTGTGATTTGCTCAAATATATTTTCTGTCTCCCCCTCTCTCTTTCTCTGGAAGCCCAATAATTCTAATATTGTTTTGCTTTATGGTATCACTGATTTCTTGAAGCCTCCCTTCATGGCACATTAGTTGTTTTTCTCTCTTTTCCTCAGCTTTCTTCCTTTCCATCTTCTGCTTTATGTACCCTAGCTGTTACAGCATCCATTTTAGACTGCATCTCAGTTAAAGCATTTTTGGTTTCAGTCTGATTAGATTTTTTTCCTGCACAAAGAGACTCTCTAGTGTCCTTTATGCTTTTTTCAAGCCAAGCTAGTGACTTTATAATCATTATCCTGCATCCTACTCCTAATATTTTACTTATATCCATATTGATTAGATCTTTGACAGAGAGTATTACCTATGGTTCTTCCCGTTGTTGTGAATTCTTCCTTCTAGTCATTTTTTTTCTAGAGAAAAATGGGTGAATGAGAGAACAAAATCAAAAATATCAAGCATGACCCAAGCAAAATACACTTTAGAGAAATCAGAAGAGGTCAGAAACAAAATAAAAGAAATGGAAAAAAAAAGAAAGAACGTAATCACAGGTGGACAAAGCAGTGTAATCCAATTGGTTCTGGGTGTATTTTGGTCTGTTTGGTAGAAGACAGTAAATCCCAAAATAGTAAAGGAAGTAAAACCTATATATATACAAAAATAAAATTGAATACAGTGAAAAGTAAAAAATGAAGAATACATCTGTAAAATGTAAATGTAAAAATAAAAGTTAAAAAAAGACTTAAAAATCAAAATAATAAAATAAGAAACTACTTGAAAAAGAAAAAAGAAAAAAAAAGAAAATTTTAAACTGAGATAAAAGAATCATGAGAAAAAACTGTCTCATTCTATATACTGTTTTCCCTTAGTGCTGGAGTTTTGCAGTTTTGCATGCTAGGTAAACTTGGTATTCCCCTAATGTTCCAGCTGGTCTTCTGGGGGAGGGGCCTGATGATGCCTTGATTCTCAGATGTCTTTTTCTGGGAGTTACACTGCCCCTTGCCAGAGGGCCATGCTGAGTGTAAGCTGTTTGGTTTGTTCTATGTGGCTTTTGTTCCCCAAAGGCTTTCTGGCTGCTTTAGAGGATGAAAGTAAAAATGGCTGCACCCTGATCTCTAGCCCTGAACTGAAAGAATGTGACCCCTCTCTTCAGTAAACCCTCAGGGAAAAAGTTTTCATTTTTGCTTGTGCCAAACTCTGCAGGCTTTTGTGATGCACAACCATACCGCTCCTCCTGGGGGAAGATGGAGTGTTGCTGGTTTTTGCACTTTACAGGGTTCCCACACCAACAAGGGTTGAAAGATCATGCTGAGGTTTGGGTTTATAGCAAATCCAGCTGAGAACCCACTCCTGTGCTCCTTGCTGATGATAGCCACTTTCCTGCTCTGATGCTTGGGCACTCTGCAGGCTTAGGCAACCCCATTCTTTCTTGACCACAGGGATCCTGAGGCCACACTGTCCCACCTAGTATTCTGCCCCACTTTGCCACCTGAGTGCCTTTCAGACGGGGATGTCTCTCAGTGCAGCAGACTTCTTAACATTCCTATTTTGTGCTTGGGGGGCTATATCACTTTTTGGTAGCCTAACTTTGGAAGCCCCCCACCCCACCATTTATCTTCTGATATATCTCCTCCAAATCATTTCTCCACACCCGCTACTTTATAAAAGTGATTACTTTTCTCTTTGTAGAATTCTAGCATTTCTCTTCTTATATTTCAGGTTGAATAAATAGGTGTTCAAAACGATTTGATAGTTATGTAGCTAAATTCAAGGGACCAGATTAAGCGAAGTCCCTTATTCCTCCTCTGTCTTGGCTCCTAGACCTTTTTGGTTGTATATTTTAGATACAAATCCTTTATCAGATATGTATTTTGATAATATTTTCTCCCAGTCTTTATCTTTTTATTCCATTAACAATATCTTTCATAAAGAACAAGTTTTTAATTTTAAGGAAGACTGGTTTTTTCTTCTATGGATATTGCTTCTGGTGTTATATTTTAAAACTCATAATCAAATCTGAGATTATGTAGATTTTCATTTAAGTTATCTTCTATAAATTCAGGAGTTTTGTGTTTTTCATTTTGGTCTATGATTCATTCTGACTTATTTCATATTTGATATATAAGACCTAGGTTAATATTTTTGGATATGGATGACCAATCGATATAGAGCTATGGGTTGGAAAGATTATCCTTTACTGATTAGAAAGATTATCCTTTATTGATTTGCCTTTGATCTTAGTCAGAGACTAGTTGACTATTTTTATTAGGATCTATTTCTGGGACCTATATTATATTCCACTAACTTATGTTGTTTTTTCATCAATATTATACTTATTTGGTTAATAAATTCCTTATAGAAAGGTTGAACTCAGGTAGTATGAGTCCTGTAATTTTGTTCTTTTTCAGTACTATGGTGACTCTATCAAGGTTATAAGTCTTTCTATGAATGATTGAAGAATTTTTGTACATTTTTTTAAATTAAAAATAATCATTGTTTTATAATTTTCCAAACAGGTTTTTTTTTTACATATTTTGTTAGATTTATACTTAAGTATCATATTTGAATGCTATTTTTAATTTTTCTTAAAGATTATTTATTTGAGGAGAGTGTGCAAGTGTGCTGGGGGAGGAGTGGCAGAGGGAGAGGGAGAAGCAGACTTTCCTCCTGAGCAGGGAGCCGGACATGGGGCTTGATCCAGGACCTTGAGATCATGACTTGAGTTGAAGGAAGATACTTAAATGAGCAACCATGCACCCCTCTAAATGGTAATTTTAATTTTTAAAATTTTAAAAAAATTATTTAAAGACTTTATTGTCAGAGAGAGAGTGCCCCAGCAGGGGAAGCAGCAGTCAGAGCAGGCAGAGAAGCAGGCTTCCCACTGAGAAAGGAGCCTGATGTGGGACTTGATCCTAAGACCCTGGGATTATGACCTGAACCAAAGGCAGCTGCTTAACTGACTGAGCCACCCTGGAGTCTCATAAAAGGTTATCTTCAATATAAATGTCATTTGTATATTGCTCCTATATAAGAAAACATTTGTATGTTATCAACTCTGTACTCTTATACAACTCACTTATGTGTTCTAGGGGATTTCCTTTTTTCTTCTCTCTCTCTTTTTGTCTATTGTTATTTTTTTATATAGACAATTATTTCATCTGCAAATACAGTTCTTTCTTTTCCTTCCTTCCTTTCTTCTCCTTCCTTCCTTCCTCTTTCTATTCTTTATAATTTATTTCCTTTTCTTGTCTTAGTGAACTTATTAGGACTTTCACTATGATACTGCATAGGAGTGGTGAGGGAAGGACCTTCTTGTTGTCTTTTCAATTTTAGGAATATTGTGATATGTTTTGTTCCATTAAGTAGAATGTTAGCCATAGGTTTTTTGTAGAAGTTCTTTATAAAATTGAGAAAGTTCTTGATTTTTTAGTTTTCTGAGCCTTTTTTTCATAAATGGTTATTAGATTTTTTTCAAATGATTTTCCTTTATCAGTTGATATGACCAAATGTTTCAATCTATTAGTCTTTAGTTTGTCCATATGGCGAATTACAATGATTGCTCTTCAAATACTGAACCAGCCTTTCATATCTGGAATAGAATCCCAGAATTCTATAATACTGGAATAAATCTCACTTGGCCAAGGTTAATAATTCTTTTTTATATTTTGTATTCAATTTGTAAATATTTTTGAGGATGTTTATGAAAAAAATATTGGTGTGCATTTTCTGATGAGGTTTTTATATCATTTTGTTAGTAATGTATGCAATAAGTTAGGAAGTATTCCCCTTGTTTTTTATACTGGAAAATATTGTGAAGAATGGAATTATTTCTTCCTTAAGTGTTTGGGAGAATTTACCAGTGAAATTGTAATGGACTGCTGCTTTCATTTTTGGAATATTATTAATTATTGATTCAATTTATTTAATAGATGTCATATTATTCAGGTCATTTTTTTTCTTCAAATAAACTTTGTAGTTTTGCCTTTTTTTAGGCAAAATTATTTATTTTAGAGAGAGAAAGAGAGCATGAATGGGAGGGGAAGGGAGAGAGGGAGAGAGAATCTAAAGCAGCCTCCACACTGAGTGCAGAGCTCAAAGCAAGGCTCCATTTCAGGACCCTGATATCAAGATGAGAGTTGGAGCCTCAACCGGCTTCATAACCCAGGGACCCTGGTAGTTTTGCCTTTTAAATTATTGTCCCTTTTCATCTAACTTAGCAAATTTATAGGTATCAAATTGTTTGTAGCTTCCTTTATTTATCTTTTTAATATTTGTGAAGTAAGCAAAGTCTCTTACATTTCTGGAATTTATAATTTGTGTCTTCTTTCTTTGTTATCCTGCTTATAAATGCATCTGTTTGGAAAACAACTTTTGGTTTTGTTGATATTCTCCATTGTTTCCCTGTTTTCAATTTCTTGATTTCTGATAATATTTATGATCTCTTTCCTTCCACTTCCTCAAGCCTTAATATGATCTTCTTTCTCTAGTTTCTTAAAGTGAAAGTTATGTTATTGATTTTTAGATCTTTCCTTTTTCCTGATATATGCATTATGTCCTATAGATGTCTTTCTACATAAGCTTCCACTGCATCCCACATATTTGATAAATTGTGTTTTCACTTTCATTTAATTCATAATACCTTATCATTTATTTTAAGATTAAAATTCTGGCCTTTTTGCTATTTTGAAATGTGTTATTTAATTTCTAAATATCTGGGTATTTTCTAGCTATTTTTCTTTTTTAATAAGTTTTTATTTAAATTCCAGTTAACATACAGTGTGATATTAGTTTCAAGTCTACAATGTAGTGATTGATTCAACACATCCATCTATCACCCAGTACTATTATGTTTCTGTTATTGATTCCTAATTTAATTCCACTGGGTCTGAGAATAAACTTTACATGATTTTTATTTTATTAAATTATTAAAGTGTATTTTATGACCCAGAATGTGGGTTATCTTGGTAAATATTTCATGAGAAGAATGTATATTCTTTTGAAGTTGGATGAAGTTTTCTTTGAATTTCAATTTGATCAAGTTGATTAATAGTCTGATTCAGGTCAACTATATCCCTATTGATCAATTATTAATATGGACTGTGGAAGCCTCTAGCTTTAATACTGGATTTATCTACTTCTCTGTTCAGTTCTATTAGTTTTGCCTCATATATACACACACATATATTTTTTATTCTTTAAAGACTTATTTATTTATTTTAGAGAGAGAACACAAGCAAGTGCTAGTGGGGGGGAGGGACAGAATGAGAAAAATCTCAACCAGGCTCCCTGTTGAGCATGGAGCCTGATGATTTGCTTATGCTGCTTAATCTCACAACCATGAGCTGAGCTGAAATCACCAATTAAACACCTAACTAACTGTTAAGTGTCTAACTTAACCTACTTCATACATTTTGATGTTCTATTTTTAGAAGCATCCACATTTAGGATTGCTATACATTATTAAAGAGTGATCTCTTAATTCTCTTTATCTGTGATAATTTTTATTGATCTCAAGTCTGCTTTGATTGAAAATAATATAGCTCTCCTTCAGCTTTGCCTTAGTTAGTGCTAGCATGTTATATCTTTTTTTAATCCCTTCACTTTAAAGCTATTAGTCTATTTGAAGTATGTTTCTTTTAGACAGATATAGTTGTCTTTTTTAATCCACTCTGCCCATCATTGTATTTTAATTGGTGCATATATAGCATTCATATTTAAAGGACATAAAGCTCTTCTTCAACTTAAAATGGCATTACATCTGGATAAACCCATTGTAAGTTGAAAATATTTTAATTTGAAAATGGATTTAATATGCCTTACCTTCCAAACATCATAATTTAGTCTGGTCTACCTCATACATGCTCAGAACACTTACATTAGCCTACATTTGGGCCAAATTGTCTCACACACACCCGATTTTATAATAAAGTGTTGAGTATCTCCTGTAATTTATTGAATACTAACAGTGAAAAACAGAATGATTATATGGACACATAAGGATTATAAATGTATTAGTTATTTACCCTTGTGATTGTGTGGCTAATTGGGAGCTATAGCTCTCTCTACTGCTCAGTATCATGAAAGGGTATCATTTCTCATATTGCTGGCTAAAGAAAGGATCAAAATTCAAAATACAGTTTGTGGTAAATGCATATCCCTTTTATCAGTAACTGGATTAATATCGACTGTGTCTGGAACTGTTTTCTCTTTGTTGCTAGAGCTACATTTGTCTCCTTCCTCCAATAGAATATTTTATGTAAATTATCCTTTAGTATATCAACTATACTTTATTTATTTTTTTTTTAAAGATTTTATTTATTTATTTGACAGAGCGAGATCACAAGCAGGCAGAGAGGCAGGCAGAGAGAGAGGAGGAAGCAGGCTCCCTGCTGAGCAGAGAGCCCGATGTGGGCCTCGATCCCAGGACCCTGAGATCATGACCTGAGCCGAAGGCAGCGGCTTAACCACTGAGCCACCCAGGCGCCCTCAACTATACTTTAAATTGTTTGTTTTTATTGTCTTAGAATTTACAATATACATTTATGATGAATTTTATCTACTTTAAAATAAAACTATCTCACTTTAAGTTTAGTGCAGATATCTTTTAACCTTCCTCCATCCTTGGTGACAGTTACTGTCATTCATCTCACTTATCTATTTTGCTACAATCATCCAATACATTGTTAGTATTATTACTTTGAATAATTATCTTATCTCTTAGATCAGTAAAGAATAAGAAAAAACATTTTACTTTACTTTTTTATTCCTTGCTTGAAACCCTTTCTTTATATAGATCCATGTTTCTAACCTGTTTTTCTTCTGCCTAAAGAATATAATTTATCAGGGCAAATCAGCAGGTAATGGATTTCCTCAGCATTTGTTCTACCTTGTTTGTCTTTATTTCTCTTTCACTATTTTTTTTTTTAATGTTTTGAAACCAGAACATTTCTTATTGTGTGACTAATCATTGAAGTCCTTAAGATGAACTGGATGCTGCAACATCATGCGTTTAGGTATTGTTCCTTCATGGAATCCATGTCTGAATCTGTGGTACACAATTTTTAGGTGCCTTATTCTACCCATTCCAGTGGTATTTCATCCTTTAGTCTTGACATTCCAGTTATACTTTCTCTTCTGCTTAGCAGATTAGCCACACTTGCCACAGGTTGACTTCTGAAAGTGATAATAGAGTAAAGCAGTAGCACAACACGTATGTCTTATTGTGTGCCTTTCCAAATGGATAATGTCACCTCATTTCTGCTGCTGAGACCAAGCAGCTCCCTTTCACTTTTGAAAAATAAATATTCTGGATGTAGAAATCTTTAGTGTTTTTAGTTTAGTAGTTTTTTTTTTTTTCTTTCAAAATTTTCAACTCTACTTTTTTCTTGCTCACATGGATTCTGATGAGTAGTCCACTGTAATTTATATCTTTGTTCCATTAGAGGTAAGATGTTTTGTCTGCCTTTGTCTTCTTTCAAGATTTTTCTCCTTCTCCTAAGATTTTCCAAAGCTTTAATATGAAAGGTCTATATGTACATTTGGAATTCTTTTTAATGTTTAATTTTCATGTGTTTACTTAGCTTGTTGCATAAGTATTTTGGTGTCTGTTATTAATTTTACAAAGTTCTTGCTCATTATTACTTCAAATATTTCTTATGCTTCATTATCTCTTTCTTCTTTTGGTAATACACTTACATGCATGTTGCAACTTTGACATTGTCCCACAGTTCTTATATGATAATATAACTTGCTAATAGTCTAAAAAGCCAATATGAAAATGGAAAACAGCTTTCAACACTGACTTCATAAGGATGACCTATGAATGGCCAATAAGCATATAAAAAGATGTATAGCCTTATTATTCATTAGATTAATGCAAATTATATCCAAATTATATCCCATGATGAATTCATTAAATAATTAGTTTTTTAAGTGATAATATCAAGGTAATGATGAATTTAAACAACTAGAACTCATAAAATTATTGCTGGAAATAGAAAGTAATATAGTTGTTTTAAAAAATACAATGGCAATATTTTGTAATGTTAAAGTTACTCTTTAAGATTCAGAAATTCCACTAATGAGTAATTATCCAATGAAAATTAATATATGTGCTGAAACATATGTGGGTAATCATAGAAGGATTATTCATTAAAGATTGGAGGCATATAAAATGTCCACTAATCAGCAAATCAATAATCAATAAAATAATTACCAATAATCAATAATAATAGATTTTGGTATATCTATATTTTGCAATACCACTTAAAGTAAAGAAACATGTAATATTAACACTCAAAACATAGGTGAATCACAAATTACTATGTTAATTGAAGGAAATCAAATACAAAAAGCTATCTATTAATTGAGTCTAATAAATTATGCTAATGAAAAATTCTAAAATAAAGCAGATTAGTGGTTATGCTTTGAGTTCAGATAGGATTGACTGCAATTTGGCAAGAGGAACTTTTTGGATCTGTGGAACTGTCCTAGGTCCTGATCATTGCAATGGTCATTGTAATTGCATATAATTACCAAATTTATCAAACTATACACTTAAACTGAATGAATTTGATTCTGTATTACCTTGAAAAAGGGTAAAGGAGAAACCTTGTCCCTTATATGCCACAAATAAGTAAAGAGAAATTGTGTTTGAATCTCTTTGGAGAGACATAATTTCCTCCCCTGGACAAGTAAAACATTTATTTCCATTTACTGCAGCAGGTGTCTTGTTTTACTTGAAGAATTTTGATTCCACACTGCACAGAATCCCTCATTTTGTGCTCCCATGGACAATCTAGTTGCCCTACTTTTTGACTTATTACTATTCCGTCAGTTGGCAAACTCCACCTTTGCTCAGATGCTGGCATTTTTGGCCAGCATAGAACTTTGTACTTTATTTGATTTAGAAATAACAACAACAACAATTTAAAAAAAGGAAAAAAAAAAGAAATACCCCAACGTTTTGAGATGAATCAGTATGTGTGTCTTACTGTCTTCAGTTTTTGTTTCTTTATGGTAAAAATAATCAAAGAATCATTTGTCTCAAAGAACACAGGTCCTATTTGATAGATACTAAATTATATATGCAATATAGAAACTTTTGAGGACTGGCTCAAAGACAGATGAATGAATTTAGTAGTAAAAGTGCTCCTGGAATTTCTACTTGATTGATCAAATTTATTATAGAATGGTATTTCTAAAAATAAAAAATACAAAAAAATGAAGATTGCAATGACAACTACACTTAAAGATTAATACTTAAAAACTTTTTTATTGTTTCAGGGATTTTCCTCAGTAATATATTTATGACTGAAAAATCTGTTTAATTTTATTGCTTTGAGATCTCCTATTAAAATAATTTGAACATTATTTTGTTCTTTTAGAATCATATATTTTGTTTTTACATATTTTGTTGTTAATGTTTAAAGTCCTCCATATTTTTTTACCTTGTTTCTTAGAGTGTTTCTAGCATGTGACATTAGGAGCTTTAAATATTTTATAATTTTGCTGTAAAAAATGATTTATCTTCAGTAATCTGGTATAGTGATATTTAATTTAGCCACAATTATATAGATAATATGTTCCTCAATTGCCCAGACTTACCTTATGGACAATAAGCTTAAGACTGGTGGCCAAGGCACTAAATATTTGAAGAAAAATGAACATTCTTTTGTTTGTTTTTGTTTGCTTTTGACAGTTCTTTTAATTTTAAAGTTTTATCATTGAAGTCACTAAGACAGAAGTGTTTTTACCAGCAAATTTCTTGATCAGAAGTATTTCACTTTGATATAAAATTTTACCTGTCTTTATTGCATAAAATATTGTTGAGCTTGAGCAATAATATATTCTGTGAAGCATAATTAAATTATCTTATTTTCATGCCTATAACATCTTGACCAGATTTCAGATACATGTGAAAGCTAAAAGTCAGGCATACTTTCTAGATAGATAGATAGGGTAAAAAAGGTGGAACTGAGAAGAATCTGAAGGAAGGGTAAATGAGTAAAATACTTCAGAAATTTGGAGTCTATATCAAGAGAATTTTTAGAAACTCAATGCTTTGATTTCCAATTCTATCGTAACAATTGTCTTTACTTCTCACTCCTTTACAATATTTTGTGAGGGTGATTCATTGCTGTATAATTAAATGATCGTGATGATTAGCTCTCTGGGAAGGCCTGCTGAAGGCTTATTTCTTTAAGAAAGAAAAATATAGCCTTCATTTCACTAATAATGGCTGTACACCAAGAAACAAGAATGAGCTTTTGAAGTTTGGCCAGCTCTATAAAAGTATAATTTTATCTGGGTTCCATATTAACCACTAGGGAAAATTACATTTCCTGTTGCTGCTTCTGTCATCTCTAGAGTCTCTGAGCAGATACAATAATTTATCTTGTCTTTTTTTTTTTTTTTGAGGGAAATCTAAAGTAATGAGGGTAATTTATACACAAAACTATTGCCCCAGATCTTATATTATAGAGAGTGAAAATGACCACAATTTTACAGGTGGTGTTTAAATTAAAAACAGGGATAGTGAGCGTAAGATTTAAATGTACAGGCTGTGCAGTCATGCATATCAGCTTCATTAAGAATCTGTCTCCTCCACCACATGTTGTGTGGTTTTAGAAAAGTTATTTAATGTCCCTAAGATTCCGTTTGTAAAACTGGAATTAACTTGAAAGGGCTGTTGAGAGAAATAAAATTAATTCATATAAAGTCCTTAGCACAATATCTGCAGTAGAATAACTTAAATATTATTACTAAGTTGCCTTTAAACAAATTGCCTCAAATGACACGGAGTATATAGTTGCAATTAGGATTGCTGTATACACATCTTAATTGCAACTCTAAATTAAAAATTAAAAATAGGTAAAAGCTGTAAGATAGACCTCTGAGCACCATTATTTATTTCAGTTGCTAAGCCTGTGAAACTTTAGCTTATAGTCACTTCCAAAAAATGGTACTCTCAGCTAAAGATGTCATGATCACATTTCTTCGTCCCCTTGCACCTGCAAGTTTTGCTTCCAAACTGAACACCCACACTATTGCTTGATTACATTTTTCTTAATTAAATGGTGTGTACAGCTTGCATTTTCAGTTAACACAGCAAAAGAAGCCTGCATTCTCATAAGTCATTTTTATGAGTTGGGCCCTATCATTTTAATGTGGCAATTAATTAAGTGCTTAATAAAACTGTGCTTTATTATAGCAAAGCCTGGTTGTAGGAATGTAGTTATGGATGTGTCAGCATTTTTGTTACTAACTCCTTTTTATCTTCCCAATAATTGTACTATAAAAATTTGCTTTGGGTACAAATTTTGAAATAGTTTGAATTGCAATAATAAACAGTTCTTCAGATATAAAAATAATTTTAGTGTGAACCTGCATATAAAGAGATGGTTAACTGAATTATTTTCCTGCTCCTCCCCAGGAGTACTGTTAACTTAACATTGAAATATAGTCTACCTGCCTATTCATTAATGTTTTTGCTCATATCAAGAGATTCTCTTCACTCTTTTGGCTGAGTGGTTACCTCCTCAATGAACATGTTCCTAAAGAAGATTTTAAATACAGCATAAATGTTGGGTTGTAATTTCATTATATCTTGATTAGGAAAATGCTTATAATAACTCTCTGATTACATGGATCTTTTAAAAAATATAATACATAGGAAAATATCCTTATGGAAATATTTCAAAATAAAAATCCAAAATACAATAACCAGGCTTGTTACATTTTAAGAATACATTCTGAACTAAAGTTCAGTAAATGAATTCTTCAGAAATGTTCAGTAAAATATTTATCCTAAAAATTTCTGAGTACCCCAAGTTGTTACATACACCAAAGGATGTCTCTGGTGTCCTGGTTTTATATAATGATATAAAATTATTCAAAATACACAAGACTCAACACTGTAATATAAATATTTATTAAGATGTGTTTCTATCTAGTTTGTCTCTGAGCATTTTAGAAAATAATAGGATTCTTAGAAGAATTTTTTAACTAGGTGGGTTTCGAAAGCAAAGAATACATTCAAACGCAAGCTAGTTTAATATAATATTCCTGCCACTCTTCTGAAACAACTAAACCAAAGTGGTACATTTTTCCTCAAAAACTGGTTAGTTTTGAGAAATTTGAAACTTTAGAGGAGCACAGAGTTATTGGGTACATTTTGGAATGTGTCTTTTCCCTCTCCTGTGTAAGGGCCCCAACTGTGTTCAGATACACATGAAAATATAGCATATGTTGATTGTGCATATTAAGAAGACCATTAAAACACAGAACAAATAAGAACTATTGATAATTTCCAACAGAATAATATATATGAATGCAGTTAGGTTTACAGAGTACTTCTACCATCTGAATTCAGGAAAATATGAAATCTTACCCATAAAGGAAAGAATATATGGATGGAGAAAATATATACGACTAACCAGAGATTGTGTTAAATTACCTAAAATTTCAATCCCTGGCGCTTGTTTCCTAACCAAGTTTTTCAATATATAATACAATTCAATAAATTATGGTATAAATATTGTTTATGAATATAATCTAGTATTCTTTTTTTTTAAAGCTTTATTTATTTATTTTAGAGAAGGAGTGTGGGGGCGAAGTACAGGAGGAGAGGAAGAGAGAGAATCTCAGGCAGACTTCCCACTGAGCTGGAGCCTGATGTGGGGCTTGATGTGGGGCTGAATCTCACGACCCTGAGAGCATGACCTTATCTGAAATCAAGATTCAGAAAACTTAATTGACTAAGCCACCCAGGCATTCCCATATCTATTTTATAGGTATTTTAGCCAAGTGTTTTTTATTTGTAATAGCTAGTAGATGTTTCCTACTCATAAGGCATATGGCATATAGTATGTAATTTAAGAGACTCATTATTACTGTATTCACTAGTAATTTTAACTTTTTAATAATGTGTTTCAATACAGTTTGTAATGAAATTTTATCAGGTAGACAAAAGTATAAAAACTTAGAAAACTCTGAAAGGTCTGTATTCAGATATTAGAAGTTTATATAAAAAGCCTAAGGGAAAATACACTTATTTTTCAATACCTTTTTAAAGCACTCAATTGTACCGTGGTTCTCCAACAACCGTCAAATATTTAAATAATAGTGGTAATATAAATCTAATAGAAGGAGACAAAAAGACAAAAGTATATAAATATTCCTGTAAATATCAGAAATTATCAAAAATATCAAAATTATTTTTGATAAAAAGCAGTTTGAACAATTTTAAGATGTCAGTGTAAAGAATGTGTGTTCTCTCCTTCATCTGAAAATCATTGAAAATAAACAGAAAAATATTTTTAAAAATCTACATTTGATGAAAGTAGGAGAGAATGGTAGTGTTAAAGCACTAGTTGGAAATGCGCAGAGTGGTAAATGCCTTTGCAAAGTAAGTACAGTGAAATGATTGCTCCCTGCAGAGAGAAATCCCAATTAGAAATAAGATAACTTCACTGAAGATCTCTTGAAATATCTAGAAAGTAGTTGCATGAGGGGCACCTGAGTGGCTCAGTTGGTTAACTGTCTAACTCTTGATTTTGGCTCACTTTGTTATTTTAGGGTCATGGAATCAAGCCCAGTATCAGGCTCTGTGCTGAGGGTGGAGCCTGCTTGAGATTCTCTCTCCCCCTCTCTCTGCCTCTCCCTCCCACCTCTGTCTCTCTGTCTAAAAAAGAAAAAAAAAAAAGTTGTATGAGGTACTGTAAAGGATAGGGGTGAGAATGAGCAATTAAAAAAAAAAAAAAAAGAGGGTGGTCTGGAGTATAGATAAAGACAAATTTGATTCTCCTAAAGCTACAACACTGACTACAAATGTCTTCTCTATCCAGTTTAACCTAAGAATCAGGAAGAGCATGAACTGGAGAAATTGAAGCAAAAGTCTCTGGACTAGAAGACACAGGCACAATAAAAAGAACTAAATTATGAGTAAAAAACCAGCATCTTAAATGAAAATTAGCTCAATAAATGGTGAGAATGTTATAGTACTAATTTTCCCTACTCAATCACTTGGAGAATTTTTTTTTTCCTGAAAAGTTAGCCTGAGAAAGCCTGTGGATACTGACTTTTAGATAACTCCACATAATATTTCTCATTCCCTGACCATCATTTCCACCATATAAACACACGTGTCCTAAACAGAACTATCAGTTATCTGTTTAGTACTTAAATTTCGAATATGAAATGCCAAAGAATCAGTAGAATTTTTTGAGAGTCTCCATCAAGAAAGACAGAAGCTAAACAAAACAAAAATAAAACAAGAAGCGGAGAAAGGAAAAGAATTCAGCAAATGCAGGAAAATAAGGGTCAAAAGCTGCAAACTACAATTAATGACCTTATTAAAGTTACTGCATCTGTAACACAAAAAGATTACAAACCCACTGAACACAAGATAGCATAAACTAGAACAGTCAAAATAATTTAATAGAAAAGTTGGAAAATTGATGAAATCCGTAAAAGTAGGAAGAGATTTGAAGCAAAGAAAATAAATAGATAAATTCAGGAAGTGTGGAATCCAACTAAAAGTATTTTCTAAAAGAAAAAGAAAACATAAAGGGAGAAATATTTAGGTAATGACATAAGAAAACTTCCTTGGATTGTAGTTAATCATATCAAGAATAAAAGAGTCTAGAAAGGACCCTGAGAATGAAATAAAAGACCCAGCCTAAGGCATATATCATTGTGAATTTTGAACACCAGGATTAAAACAAAGATTATAAATCCTTCCAGGGTTAAAGAAAGTACACAGGAAGGATGGGAAATAAACAAAGCATCTTAATATCAACAGCAAAAGAGAATAAAACCAAGGAGGCATAGTTTGAAATTTCTTAATGAAAAAAAAATTACAGTGGGGATTTCTACTCGAATCAATTTTTTTTTCTGTTGGGCGACAGCTTAATTTTTTAAAATATTTTTATTTGTCAGAGAGAGGGAGTGAGAGAGAGCCTGGCGGAGTGAGAAACAAGCTCCCCACTGAGCAAGGAGCCCAATGTGGGACTCAGTCCCAGGACCCTGGGACCATGACATAAGCCGAAGGCAGATGCTTAACTAACTGAACCACCCAGGCATCCCTCTGATGGGCAACTACTTTAAAAATATATTTCCCATGAGCTCAGTTTTTACAAATCAACTGGAAAATATTTTTCACCAAAACAAGTATAAACCAAGAGAAAGGGAAACATGCTGCTCCATGAATGAGAAAGTAATGGGAAAAAGAAGGATATCAAAAGAGAGAGTAGAAATATGAATAGTACCTCATAGACCATCAACATTTAAGTGCAAGGTATAGAGTTAATACTGTGTCTACAATATGAATAAATCCTACAGTTATACTATTGAATGGAAGAAGATGGTACAAAAGAGTACAAACTATATTATTTGAATTTCTATAAAATCAAAAATCAAGCCAACATGGAAATCTTTACCTAGTGGAAATTCCAGACTAAACTGACATTACAACTAAATGTTGCATAATAGAGTTAAAAAATAAAGAGCCAATAAATAAATAAATAAAGAGCCAATATTTTTAAATCCTGACTAGAGGACTTTACTTCTCAAACACGGGAAGATTTTTGTTTCCTTGTTTTTTGTTTGGTTGTTTGTTTTGTTTGTTTTTATTTTTCACAGAAAGAAGGTTTTAGGTCATAATTAAGATTTTAGGTGCATGGGGCGCCTGGGTGGCTCAGTGGGTTAAAGCCTCTGCCTTTGGCTCAGGTCATGATCCCAGGGTCCTGGAATCGAGCCCCACATCGGGCTCTCTGCTCAGCAGGGAGCCTGCTTCCTCCTCTCTCTGATTGCCTCTCTGCCTACTTGTAATCTCTGTCAAATAAATAAAATCTTTAAAAAAAAAAAAGGATTTTAGGTGCACAATATTGCATATGCAAAAAAAGCAAAAAAAAAAAAAAAGAATTTTCAGAAGTGTGGAAATTGCCTGCTGTAACTGGAAATCATTCCAAGTCTTTGTGTGCCTCTCTATGAACATAAATGATTACCTTTAATTGCATAAACCACCTTTCTAAAGATTTGGAAAGAAAAAATACTTTGGATGCTCACAATTGGACTAATTCTGTGTTCTCATTAGCATACCTGTTCCCTCCAGTTTCTACCCTCATTTGTACTTTGTAAATAGTTTTTAATAATTCCCCTTCCCTATTCATTCAAATGCTGACCTTTATATTTCAAAATAAAATTAGTAGTGACAAAAGCTTCTCAACACACACACAAAGTAGAGTGCAAATTTAACTTACACTTGAATATTTTTCTCTCTTAGTTCACATTAATTCTACTCACATCTAACTTATACTTTTTCACCTCATACCTGTAAAAGAGATGCTCCTTTTAATTTTAAATAACCCTAAACTGACTAACTTAATTGTGGAGAAGATCGTTTGTTATTTTATACTCTTATAAATTGTCCTTTAAAATTCCATATACATATCTTATAAGATTTTTGTAGTAGCATGGTCAAAAGCTCTAAGAATAAGTGAATAATTACCATATTCATTTAGATATAGCAGACATCTTGTTGTTCTGTTTTTTTTTTTAATATTATGTCTAATTTTTACTGAGAATTACTGTTCTACCCTTACATACAAATTTTAGAAAAATAGAATTAATATACTTTAAATTTGTTTTAAGTCACTAGGAATTAGTATATGTCTTTAAGAGTCATGGGTATGAAATTTTATTTCTACAGTGTCCAATTGCCTTTTTCATACAATTTTTAATGGTGGTAGTTACCTTTGTATTCTGCAAACACTTTAATGTTAGTGACATTTGAATAATAATAATAAAAATACTCCAAAGTCAATAATATGTCTCAAAGTATGACTATAAGAATGGAGAGTAATACATTAAGCTACATGTTCTTCAATAATTCATAATTTCTTAAATGTTCAGATACATCACCTCAGTTAAAAGAACAATCTGCCTGTAACTCTCTTGGAAGTGTGCTTATTTGTTTAAACAGGTGGGCATGCCCCGAGGTTCTTTCTCTATGAATAGCTTAAATTCACAGTTGGCTTTATGATTTTAAGAAGCAGCTGATGAAAAGAGTTGGGTAGGCAAGAGCTTGTTTGAGATGTTCGACAAAGGAGACACAATATGACAAATCATTCAGTAGTCATGACTCCTAGACATGTTTTTTTTTTATTAAGAATACTTTTTAAATAACTGAGTTACAATTATCAGATTAAATTATAAAAGTTAATGCAAACTAGATTTTGACACTCAAAAATATGTCCCTCAAAAGAAAAGAAAACAAAACATGCATATCATCGTCCAAACTAAGAGTCACTACTTGTGAATACTCAGATATGCACAGTTAGTTTTTTACATCAAAAACCAAGTTGTCTTACTCTAGAAAATTTAACTTTCCTTTTATTTTATATGTCCTTTTAATAAAAATAGTGGCTTTTACATAAATTTTTGTGAGACTAAAATTTTTCTTATATATAAAGAATTTCAAGAAAATGATAAAAATTATACATCTCCCAATAAATATTATTTAAGACTTAAAAGAGTTCTGTGCTCTAGAATTTCACTTCTTCTTAGCTTACTTGCTCTAAGAGTGAGTCCCTTAAGTTTTCTATGTCTCTGACTCTTTCTTAGTAGTTTACAGACAAAAATTCTAGAGTGTATCATAAGGATGTTTTGGGAAGAGTTAAACCGAATTCTGGAAATATGAAACCCAAACTAGGGAGGGAGACAAGGAGGAAGGGAGGAAAATTGAGTAATCCAGAATAGTCTCCTTAGCTCTGAAAATTACCTTCAACTTACCCTTGAGACTGTTGACTCAATACTATTAGTGATATATCCAAAAAACACATTTATAAAAAAAATCTTTAAATAGATTCTTGGACATTGTTTTTCACACACATTTTTTCAGGATTTTTTACAAATCTAATGGTTGGTTAATTAAAGCTTATTCTATTCCAGGATAATGTGTGTTTTTATATCTCAAGTTGTTGGCTAAATATTTGACATCTACCTTCAACCAATGTGATAGCGATTTTTAAGGCAAATATCTTGAACTCTTTACCATTATAAATTCCACTTTGATATTAATAGATTCTTGATTTATCTTTTCATGTAGTTTCCTTGAAACAAAAAAAATGCATTTAATTCAAGGTTGACATGTGCTTTACCTTAGTCTGAAAAAGTATTTGGAAGTGGCAGGGATATGGAATTCAAGTTATTGGCAATTCAATCAAATTGATATATGTTATGGAGAATTCAGACTATTCCAATCATAATCATTATCATCAGATAGTCTTCATTATACTATATTATTGACATAAAATAAAAGGGTACAGTAAAGTTTGGACTGGCTTCCTAAACCAATAAAGGCACATACATACTCTCCTTATCAAAGCTTTCAATGACTCTATGTAAAATATTTATTTATTTTCATTATCATTTGGGAAAGATCTTGTTTATAGTCTTTCTCCTTCTATAAATATTTTAATTCTTTTCATTTTATCTCACACATTTTTTCCAAATTTCCTTGCCTATACAGTAGTTATTTACAGCACAGAATGCCAGGACATTATTATCATTTCTGACACTGAGTCAGTCTTAGTTCAATTAAGTTTAGAAAACTTGTAGAGACAGCACCAGTGTCTAAGCCATCACCTGTGATTGTTCTTTATCAATTCGACACATTTTAAGGATGACAAAACAAACTAAAAAACAACAACAACAACAAAAAACGAACAAACAAAAAAACCCCAAAAAACCTACTAAGATGCTCTGAAGTAAATCTTAAGAAGAAATGGTAAAAAAAAAAAAAAAAAAAAAAAAAGAAAAAAAAGGGTAATTTTTTTTTGCTCAAGGTGTCATTCCATGTACAAAATCAGGGATGCTAACTCATGGTATTTTGGGGCTGACTAACTGCATCTACACAGACTAACTTGATAATTTATAGCTCATATAAGAAATGAGTGAACTATTCCATGTCTAAATGCTATATTCCACTGTATCAATAGAAGTCCTTCCTCCTTTGCTGGGCATGTCCAACCATCATTCACTGCACTTACACTCATGAACTATACAGTATAAAGAATGCTGTAGAAGATTGGGCCTACTTTATACAGCCCATGAACTAAAATATTTTTTACATTTTAAAAGAGTTGCAAAAAAACAAAACACAAAGAGCAAGGTGCACAAGAGAATTTAGGTAGCCTGGAAAACTTAAAATACTTTCTGTCCTTTTAAAGAAAAAAAATTATAAGTAACCAGTGTGTATGCGTGTGTGTTTAATTTGAATTACTCTCAGGTTTTTCTGTGGCTGTTAACTGATTTGGAAATAAAGAATGCAGCCAAAAATCCTTTCTATCTCTTTTCCTGAAAATAGCCTGAGTAAAATTTATAGGACTTAGTTATTTTTATTTTTTTACCAATATGTATTTCCTGATCCTATCCTTTCCATCTTTAAATTCCCATAAGCAAAGCAGGCCCAGATCCACTATATGTATGTATGTGTCTTTGTATGTATATGCCATATGCACATGCGTACATATATATGTTTATATAATACACAAACTACATATATACTCATATACATATGCACACCTAAATATATGAATTTCTGCTTTGGGAAGCAAAAAAACTGCATATCCTCTTTCAAAATGTCTTCTTTGAAAAGTGTCTCCTACTTGAGGAGTGTGAGGCAGATGAGGAGGGAAAAAAAATAAGAACAGATGGAACAAATAGAAAACACCAAATATATTTTAATTCAAACATAGGAATAATTATCAAAAACATAGATATTCTGAACATACAAATGAAAAGAGATTGTCAGATTGGGTGAAAAAATAAGAGTTACCTCTGGGATGTTTACAAGCAACCCACTTTAAATATAATAACATAGGTTAAAAGTAGCATAAACCAGTCACTAATTAAAAGGCAGAGTAGAGGGTGTCTGGGTATCTCAGTCAGTTAAGCGTCTGCCTTCTGCTCAAGTCATGATCCTGGAGCCTGGCACCCTGCTCAGCCCCCTGCTGGGGTTTCTGCTTCTCCATCTGCTCTTGACCCAGTTTGTGCTCGCTCTCAAATAAATAAAATCTTTAAAAAGAGGTAGTTTAGATGTCGTACAAAGGAAATATCAGAACAAGAAATATTATCAGGGATAAAAAGTGGCATTACAAAAAAAAAGTTGTTTTACCTAATGCTAGAGGTGTCAATTCTCCAAGAAGATCTAATAATTCTAAATATATGTGCACTTAAGAGAGTTTCAATATACAATGAATTCAAGCTTTATAAAATTTAAAGAAATGGCTAAGTCCACAATTATAACTCTAGACTTTAACTCTCCTTTTAATAAAATAAATAACACTATAAATCTATAAAACACTATAAAATTATAACACTATAAAAATTCAGTAAGAATAGAGATGCCCCCCAAAAATGAATCAACTTAAACACATTATCATAACATGCTGCCTCCAACAAGAGAGTACGATAAACATTTTTATCAACTGTATGTGGAATACTCACCAACATAGACCACATTCTGAGTATAAAGTATCAATAAATTTAACCGGATGCACATCAGTACTTTTTGTTATTCAGCTTTGAGAATCTTTTTTTTTTTAAGGATTTTATTTATTTATTTGACAGAGAGAAATCACAAGTAGACGGAGAGGCAGGCAGAGAGAGAGAGAGGGAAGCAGGCTCCCTGCTGAGCAGAGAGCCCGATGCGGGACTCCATCTCAGGACCCTGAGATCATGACCTGAGCCGAAGGCAGCGGCTTAACCCACTGAGCCACCCAGGCGCCCTCGGCTTTGAGAATCTTATAATTCATTTCATGGTTTATCATTTAATTTACTTCATTACTTTATTTTGAATTATGGCAGTCTTAAATAGATATAAAACAAAACAATAAAAGAGAAAAACAGAGATAGGAAACATGGGAAATTATTACTCTGATATATTGTTTTTTTATAATCATGAAAAGTAAAAATACCTGCCAATTTCTGAACATTTATCTTTGATTCACAATTTGTACCAAAAAGTCATACCCGGATGATGAATTGTCATGGTTCAGATAAAATAATTCTGCACAGGAATTAAAGTTTGTTATATCATAATGTGCCATTTTTCTTTTAACTGCTTAAATGAAGCCACACCAAAGCAGTATTCTCTTAAAATTTCTTGATACAAAATTATTCTGGAGCTAACTTTATGCAATCAAACATGAAAATATACATTCTTCTAGATTTACTGATATACATCTCAAGTCATAATTAAACCAATAGATCTAAATCTTTTTTTGAAAGAGATGGGATACAAAGTCATTAAAATAAGTATATGAGCTATAATCCTCTATTATAATAATTTTTGGAACATATCAAAATTTCACACCAGAATATCTATTATACTAAGGGTGCTTCACAGAATGTGCACATTGAGTAACTGAGTAAATGTTGTGCCTTGTTAGATAAAGGAAACAACATATGCTGCAGCTTATAAATATGTATTTAATATAATCCCCAACAGGGCAAATGAGTCATGTTTAATAAATATGTTCAAGTGCAAAATTTATTCATAAAGTATTTTAATTGTCAGTATTAAGAGGGATACCATTTGTTCTGGTTTTTTGCTGTGTTTTATAATGTAGTATATAACTTCTGTATAATATAAATTCATACACCTGAACTCATGAATACAGACTCATGTACAACATAAACCCTTATCAGTACCATAGCAATGGATTCTCAGATAATAGGTCATAAGAAAATGTTTATGATAAACATCAACTTAAGCATCAACTGCCTGATGGAAGATCCAGATAGATAACTTTATTATTAATTATATAAGAAAAAGAACAGCTTTTTTTTAAGAATTTTATTTATTTGTCTAAGATAGAGAAAGAGAGAGAGAGAATGAGTACGAACAGGGGAAGTAGCAGGCAGAGGGAGAAGCAGTTTCTTCATTGAGCAGGGAGTTCCTGGGACTTGATCCCAGGACCCTGGGATTATAACTTGAACTGAAGGCAGATGCTTAACTAACTGAGCCACCCAGGCATGCCTGAATAGGTTTAAAATAATATTTTAATAAACCTTATAATATAGAGATACTTAATGGAGGCTTGGAGAATATATTGAAAGTAAATGAAAGAACTACATTTTAGAGTAATAAAGGGGTAATCACTTGAAGTGGAACATATGGAAGTACAAACTAAGGAAAAATAATCAGATGCTATCAATGGGATGGGTTGTTTGGAAAAATATAATTTATTAATGTCTGTAACAGGTGGTACTGAACTGCAAGTAAAATGGGTGAGCATTGTGCTATGGTGCCAAGAAATATCAGTACTTGTGTGACTCAGTATTCGGTTTGTCTATCATTGTGGAAGGCCTTTCTGTTTCTTTTCAGGCACACCTGGTGAGAACTAAATTACATATTTTAAAAATTGGAGGAGGGTGGGAGGGATGGGGTGGCTGGGTGATGGACACTGGGGAGAGAAAGTGTTGTGCTGAGTGCGGTGTATTGTGTAAGACTGATGAGTCACAGGCCTGTGCCCCTGAAACAAATAATACATTATATGTTAATAAAAATTTTTGAGGCTGTTATGATCGTGAAAATATAAGCAGCGTTAAACAGCTTTAAGAGTAATGCATAGTGCAGAAACTTGGAGGAAAATGATGTATAAATAAAATCTGAGAAGATCAATAAAACAAAATTACCAAAAAAATAAGATTAATAGTTTTGCCTGAGCAAAATCTTCACAGTAACATTACTGGGTATTTTTAAATAGTATGAACCTCAATATTTGATTTAAGTGTTTTTATCAGAATATCATAAAGTAAGTGGAGATTACCTTCTCATTTATAACTTACTTGAACAACAAACATAATTTTGAAGTGTTCAAAACATTCATATTTAGGGGTTGATTTAAAAACAAGCAAGGTGTACTAAATGAATCCTACAACACAGGTTGAGCAAATATAAATGAGCTGACAGGGAGGAATCCTGAAAGATGTGGCTTTCTTAAACTCCTCTATTTTTTTTTTATTGTATTATCTTCTCACTGGAAAGAATATATGTATTTTTTCCCAGTGCAATCCATTCTTCAAGACTTCAATCCATTCAGAGACAGATCTCTCCATCTGGCCTTTAGGATATCTTTCCTGCAATTAGTTATTTGTAGTTTATTGTTGCAAGCACAGTAGAGCACAGTCAATGACTCAAAGAAACAGCTAATCCTGATGTGGTTGTAATTCTTATTAGAACATTAGGGTAAAAGTATTTGCTCTCCCAGTCAGGCACAGAGAAAACTGAGTGTGAATTCAACATTATTTTATTTTAGTGTTTACTTTTTAAAAAAAAACTTGGCAGTATTATCTAATTAATAGAAAATGTTTGACCACGTCTAATTACTCTGCTTCCAGACCCACAACCATCTTTCTATTTTACTTTTGTTAGGAATACCCTTAATTGTTTTATATGGGCCATTTCAATTCATATTCCAAGAATAACTCTGAATTAATAGTGTAGTTGAAGTTTATAAAATTAAAACCACATTGACATAATGCATATTGAAGTAACTTTGTTTCAATGGAAATTTGTACAAACCATTTATTTTGAGTTGTGAAAATAAATGTTGGAATTTAGATTAATAGTAAAAAATTAATCAAATTACCACATCTACATCTTAATTTTTGCCATATTATTTTAAAAGATTATAGGAGGCTAGTTTTTTACCCTCTGACTATGAAACTTTTCTCCAAGGTCTATTTATGAGGGGATTTTATCAAGATAAAAGGAAGGTGACTTCAGTTTGGGTACAAATGCAAGAACATCTCATTTTCAGAGCTAAATAGGAGTGAACTCTCCTGAGTGTGAAAAGCTATTTCTCAACTAAAATAGGAAAAGATCAGATCAGACCACCTGTGACCATTATCCATATCTAGCACAAATAACCCTGGTGAGAGAATAAAATCAGTTCATTTTCTTCCTCAGAACAAAGTATATTTGCCAGAGGTTTGTTGTTTTTCTCCCCCTCACTGGCATAGAGAAATAATAAGCCAAATTCTCCCTGGTGCCTAATTCACTCCCTCACAGTAAATTTAGATACTAAAGAAGAAAATGTTGCCTCCTTCTGATCCATAAACTTGCATTGAATGCATTGTTACTAAAAGATAATTTATGTAAAAAGTATAATAACTATGAAATAAGTTTCTCAATTGCAAGTTTGCGTGTTTGTGTATGTGTGTATATATGTGTATAACACATGTATATATATGTATCTAAATTTACTCTCAAGTATGTTATATTAAATAAAGTTAGTAAATATAACTTACAAAGATATTATTTTACTATTTGTCTATTCACAATTATACTTGACTGAATAGATATTGTGCGTATATAAAATAATAAAATAGAGCTCTTTTTAAGTGTGTCAAATATTTGACACTTTTAACATTGATAGCAAATAAAACCATGGATTAAAAAAAGTACTTTCTGAATTCTTTTTTTTTTTTTTTTTTTTTTTTTTAAAGATTTTATTTTATTTATTTGAGAGAGAGAGACAGTGAGAGAGAGAATGAGCGAGGAGAAGGTCAGAGAGCGAAGCAGACTCCCCATGGAGCTGGGAGCCTGATGTGGGACTCGATCCCGGGACTCCAGGATCACGCCCTGAGCCGGAGGCAGTCGTCCAACCAACTGCGCCACCCAGGCGTCCCTACTTTCTGAATTCTTAAGAACATTCAAATTTAGAAGGGGATTTCTTGTTCTTTGTGTGACCTTAAGGAAGTCATTTCACCTATCATTTTCTTCATTTTGAAAACCAGCATGTTGAAAATTTCCCTACTGTGATTGCTTCTCAAATATAATTCTGTGATTCAGTAAATTATCTAAGTACAACACATGTATCAACTTTATACTTTGATGCTATTTATTTTAAGTTCAAGCTTTCCTTTATTCAATTATGATTTATTAAAGATCTATCACGTGTCAGGGTCTATGGTAGACAGAGGAGACAAAATGACACCAAACCCAATTTATCAGCATGAAATATATAGTTAAAATCCCAAAATAATATATTTTAAATAGGTCCTAAATATCACTTAGGGCAGTTGTTATTATAAAAAAGTGAATAATCTGATTCTAAAACAGGATATGAAACTGATCAAATTGTACCTAGTTCTTAGTGAATATTGGATTTTCATATTTCTTGGTTTTTGTTTTGTTTCAAAATGTTTATTTTATATTTTGCTTTAGAACATATATACTCGATAATACATATAGTGCATTTCTATCTATAAACTTTACATATTGGATATTTCTTTGTATTTTAAAAATATTAATCCTAGTATAGTTAATGTAGTTAACAGGCTGTTTTATTAGTTTTAGGTGCACAATATAGTGATTCAGAAATTCTGTACATTACTAATGCTTATCATGATTGTGTGTACTCTGAATCCTCTTGACCTGTTTCTCCCATTCCTCCTTCCTACCTCAACAATTCCCACCTGGTAACAGTCAGTTTGGTCTCTCTAGTTAACAGTCTTTTTTGTTGTTGTTTGGTTTCCTCATTTTTTTTTTCATTTGTTTCTTAAATTCCACATATTATTGAAATCATGATATATGTCTTTCTCTGACTTATTTCACTTAATATTGTATACTCTAGACCCATCCATGTCATTGTAAATGACAAGATTTCATTATTTTTTATGGCTGAGTACTGTTCCATTGTATATATAATATATATGCCATGTCCTCTTTACCCATTCATTAATCAGTGGACAGATGGGGTGCTTGCATATCTTAGCTGTCATAGATAATGCTTCAGTAAACATAAGGGTGCATTATCTCTTTCTGAATGAATCATATGGTAATTCTGTTTTAATTTTGGAGGAGCCTCCATACTGTTTTTCACCCTGGCTCTACCAGTTTGCATTCCAGTCAACAGTGTACAAAGGTTCCTTTTTCTCCAAATCCTCACCAACACTAGCTATTTTATGAGTTTTCATTTTAGCCATTCTGACAGGTGTAAGGTGGTTTCTCATTCTGGTTTTCATTTACATTTATGTGATGGTAAATGATGTTAAGCAGCTTTTCATGTATCTATTGGCCATATGTATGTCTTCTTTGGAGAAATATCTATTTATGTTCTATTTGTGTCATCTGCCCATTTTTAATTTTATGTTGTTTTGATTTCTGGGTGTTGAGTTATGTAAGTTCTTTATGTATTTTGGAGACTAATTGGATATGTCATTTGCAAATATACTCTTCCTTTGAATAGGTTGCCTTTAGTTTTGTGGATTATTTCCTTTATGTGAAAAAGCTTTTTGTTTGATGTAGTATCAATAGCTTATTTTTGCTTTTGTTTCCCTTGCCTAAGGTGACATATCTAGAAAAATGATGCTACAAATGACATCAAAGAAATTATTGCCTGTGCTGTCTTCTAGGATTTTTATGGTTTTAGATCCCACATTTAGTCCTTATTCCATTTTGAATTCGTATTTGTGTGTGGTGTCAGAAAGTGATCTAGTTTCATTCTTTGCAAGTAGGTGTCCAGTTTTCCCAACATTTATTGAAGATATTCTCTTCTTCACTGCATATTCTTCACCCTTTGTTGAATATTAATTGGCAGTGTAATCCTGGGTTTATTTCTGGGTTTTCTGTTCTATTCTATTGATTTATGTGTCTATTTTTGTGCCAATACCATACTGTTTTGATTACGACAACTTTGTAGTAGATCTTGAAATCTAGAATTGTGATGCCTCCAGTATTTTTCTTTTTCAAGATTGTTTTAGTTATTTGGGGACTTTTGTGGTTCCATACAAATTTTAGGATTGTCTGTTCTAGTTCTGTGAAAAATACTGTTGATATTTTGATAGGGATTTCAGTAAATGTTCAGATTGATTTGGGTAGTATGGACAATTTAGCAATATTTTTTTCTCCCAATCCATGAACATGCAATATCTTTCCATTTGTTTGTGTCATCTTCAATTCATTTCAATAATATTGTAGTTTTCAAAGTACAGGTCTTTCATCTTGTTAGTTAACTTTATTTATAAGTATTTTATTATTTTATTTAGTAAAACAGGATTTTTTCCTTATTTTTTTCCTACTACTTTATTATTAATGAATAAAAATGTAACACATTTCTATATATTGATTTTGCATCTTGTGACTTTACTGAATTCATGTTATCAGTCTCAGTGGTTGTTTGGTAGAATCTTTAGGTTCTTCTCTATATAGTATCATGCCAATCTGCAAATAGGAAAAGTTTTCATTCTTTCTTACCAATTTAAATAGTTTTGTTTTTTTCTGTTTCTGATCTTAGGAAAAAAGCTCTTAGGTTTTAATATTGAGTATGATGTTAGTTGTGGGTTTTTCATAGATGGGCATTATTATGTTGAGGTATGTTCCCTCTAAACCTGTATTTCCCTCTAAACCTGTGTTGAGGGTTTTTATCATGAATTATTGTTGTATTTTGTCAAATGTTTTTTCTGCATCTATTGAAATGATCTAATGGTTTTTATCCTTTCTCTTTTTGTTGTGATGTATCACATTTAGTTGATTTGTGAATATTGAACCATGCTTGCATCACAGGAATAAATCCCACTTGCTCATGGTGAATAATCTTTTAGTGAACAGTGGATTCTGTTTGCTAGTGTTTTGTGGAGAATTTTTGCGTCTTATGTTCATCAGAGATATTGGCCTGTAATTCTCTTCTTTTGTAATATCTTGATATGGTTTTGGTGTCAGGGTAATGCTGGCTTCACAGAATGAATTTAAAAGGTTTCCTTTTTCTATATTTTTGGAATAGTTTGAGAAGAATGGATATTAATTTGTTTTTTAATGTTTGGTTAGAATTCTCCTATGAAAGCCATCTGATACTGGAATTTTGTTTGTTAGGGGTTTCTTGATTACTGATTCAATTTCATTGCTGGTAATTCATCTGTTCAAATTCTTTATGTCTTCCTGATTCAGTTTTTGGAGGTTATGTGTTTCTAGTAATGTACCCTTTTCTGCTAGGTTGTCCAATTTGTTGGCATATAATTTTCTTAATAGTTTAATAATGCTTTGTGTTTCATTGGTGTCAGTTGTTATTCCTCCTTTTTAGTTTCTGATTTGAGACTTTCTTTCACACGCTATTTGGTGGGGGTTGTCTGGCTAAAGATTTATCAGTTGTGTTGCTCTTTTCAAAGAAGGAATTACTACTTTCATTGATCTGTTGTTCTATTGCTTGTTTTGAGTTTTTAGTTTCTGTTTTAATCTTTATCATTTCCTTCCTTTAACTGGTTTTGGGATTTATTTCTTTTTCTAGTTCCTTTAGGTGTAAGGTTAGATTTTTCTTTGAGATTTTTCTTCTTCAGGTAGGCCTGTATTGCTATAAATTTTCTTCTTACTATTACTGAATCCTAAAGATTTGGACCATTATGTTTTCCTTTTTATTTGTTTCCATGTAATTTTTTGGTCTCTTGGTTGAGCCATTTATTATATAGTAACATGTTATTTAACCTCCATGTATTTGTATTTGTATTTTTGTATTCTTTCTAGGTTTTTTTCTCATTGCTCATTTCTAGTTTCATAGTGTTGGAGTGGAAAAGATGCATGGTATGACTTCCATCTTTTTTTTTTTTTTAATTTGTTGAGACTTGTCTTTGGCTTAATTTGTGATCTATTCTGCAGAATGTTCCATGTGCACTTAAAAAGAATGTGTATTCTGCTGTTTTAGGATGACCTCTTATGAATATATCTGTTAGAGCCATCTGGTCCAGTGTGTTGTTCTAAGCCACTGTTTCCTTTTTGATTTTCTGTGTGGATGATCTATTCACTCAAGTAGGTGTGGTGTTAAAGTCCCCTACTACTATTTTATTGCTATTGATTATTTCCATTAGCTGCTTTATGTATTTGGGTGATCCCACATTGGATGCATAAATATTTATAACTTTTATATCTTTTTGCTGGATTATTCCATTTAAGATATCATAGTGTCCTTCTTCATCTCTTGGTAAAATCTTTGTTGTACCATTTGAATATGGTACAGTGTTTGCTTTACCATTGAGTATGGTATTTACCATTGAGACTTATGGTCTATGGCTTTTGAGGCTATGAATGTAAATGGTCTTTGGTCTTTGAGACTATGGACTTACAGTCTTTCCTTTCCAATCAAAGGGGCCCCTTTAACATTTCTTGTAGGACTGGATTGCGAATACTCATATAAGTATTGCAACCCCAGTTTTTTTTTTTTTTTTTTTTTAGATTTCCATTGGCATGATAAACTATTTTCCATTTCTTCATTTCAATCTGTGTCTTTAGGTCTGAAAAGAGTCTCTTGTAGGCAGCTTACAGAAAAGTCTTACTTTTTAATGCATTCCATCCCCTATATCTTTTGATTGGAGCTTTTACTTTATTTTACTTTATTTACATTCAAAGTAATTACTGATATGTACTTATTGCTATTTTGTTACTTGTTTTGTAGTTCTCTGTTCCTTTCTTCTCTTTCCTCTGTTCCTTTCTTCTCTGGCTCTCTTCTCTCATTGGCTCTCTTTAGTGATATACTTGGACTCCTTTCTCTTTTTTTTTTTTTTCCATGTCTTTTACTCGTTTTTGATTTGTGGTTAACATTATGTTTTATACAACATTTTCTGCATATAGAAGTCTATATTAATTTGTTGGTCACTTAAGCTTTAGCCCATTCTTTACTTCTACCCCCTCACATTTTAGGTGTATGATATCATACTTGTAATTCTTTTATTTTATGAATCCCTATTTTATGAGTTCATAGATATAATTAATTTTGATGCTTTTGTGCTTTGTACTTTTATACTTTTGCTTATGGTCTTTCCTTTCTAATCAAAGTGTTACCTTTAAAATTTCTTGTAGGGCTGGATTAGTGGTTGTGAATTCCTTTAACTTTAGTCTGGGAAATTCTTTCTTTTCTGAATGATAGCTTTTCAGGACAGAGTATTCCTGGCTCTTTTTTTTTTTTTTTTTTTTTTCCCCTTTTAGCACTTTGAATGTATCATGCCACTGCCTTCTCACCTATTAAGTTTCTGTTGAGAAGTTTGCTGATAGCCTTATGTGGTTTCCCTTGTATGTAACTGATTCATGTTCTCTTACTGCAGTTAAAATTTTCTCATTATCACTACTTTTTTTCCATTTTAATTACTATGTGTCTTGGTGTGGTCCTCCTTAGACTGATTTTGTTGGGGGCTCTCTGCACCTCTTGGATCTTAATTTCTGCTTCCTTTCCAGATTTGGGAAGGTTTCAGCTATTATTTCTTCAAATAAATTGAAGAATTTATTCTATTCTCTCTCTCTTCTCTTCTGGGATCCCTATAATGCAAATGTTACTATGCTTAATGACATCAGTGAGTTTCCTGTCTTTTCATTTATTATTATTTTTTCTGTCTCCTGTTCTACTTGATTTATTTCTATTACTTTGCCCTCCAGGTTGCTGCTCCATTCTTCTGCTCCCTCTAGTTTACTATGTATTCCATCCAGTTTATATTTTATTTCAGTTACTGAGTTCTTCATTTCTGATTGGTTCTTTCTTATGTTTTTTATTTCTTTGTTAAGGGTCTCACTGAAGTCCTCCACTCTTAAGTCCAATGAATATTTTTATGACCATTACTTTAAATTCTCTATCAGGTGTATTATCTATCTTTGTGTCATGTAGTTATCTTGCTATAATTTGTCCTGTTCTTTCATTTGGGACATATTCTTGTGATTCTTCATTTTGTTAAACTCTCTATTTCTCTGTGTTAGGGAAGTCCATTACATCTCCTGCTCTTGAAAGTAATGGACTTATGAAGAAGGGGCCTATAGTGCCTGTAGTGCAATGTCCTCTGTTCACCAGGATCTAGTACTTCAAGGGTGTCTCATATGTGTGTTGTGTGTACCTTCCTGTTGTGGCTCAGCCAAGTTTGCCTTTATGCCAGTCATCTGCATTGGATCCCTTTGCATGTTGTGGGCAGAATTTGGTCCTTGTATTATTTGTGGGCCAGTCTGGAGTTGTCTTGTGTTTGAGTTAGATCAGGCCTTTTCTAGAAATACAGTAGCTCTGAATTACAGAGCACTCTCCCTGTGTTGTGTACTAAGAAGCTTTAGTTTTTCAGTGATGCCAGCATTAGACCAGATGTCTGCTCCTAGTCCCCTCCTGGGGCCTCAAGGAAACTGGTCTGTGTGGTTAACTTCCCCTCTCCCTGGGGTGGGAGTCATTTTGGAGTGGTGCTGCCCCCTCTCTGGGCTGATTTCACACAGCCAAGTCTGTGGCATTGCTTTGAAAAAATCCACCAAGTGTGTATTGGAGGAGCCAGTCCACAGGAGTGGGGTGTGCAGTGCCAGTAAGATCTCTGCCACCACAAGAGAGGATCTGTAGCCACCAGGAATTAAAGAAGCTTGGTGGAGGAAGGGGACCTGCAGAATTTTGTGGGGACATGGCAGCAGTGTTAGCAGGAGATGCTGGGCAGCTGCCAAAAGTCCTGCCAAAGGTGGATGGTTGAGGGGGTAGATCCACAGAACCATGTGGGGGTGGAGCCATTGGTGTTGGAAAGTTAGGTGGAGAGTGTTGTTCCTGTGCTGGTTCCCACAGGTGTCTATGTGAATAGGCTGGGGAGAGGAAGGAAATGATACCTGTCAGTTATTTGATTCTGGAAATGTTTTGCAATGATCCCTTTTCCTGTAGCACATGCTCTGAGATTAGTAGACAAATCTCTTCCCATATAGCCAATGTGATTTTCAAACTGTTGCTTCTGTCATTTATCTTTGAAGAGCTTTGTGTTGCTCTATTTCTTTAGGGTTAGGGACTCAGATTTCTATCACCCTTTGGCTTTCCCAGAACCAAACATGCTGATTTTTAAAGTTTTAGGTTTTAACCTTATGATTTCACTGATATTTGGAAATTAAGAAATAAAAAAAGATGAATGTAGGGGAAGGGAAAGAAAAATAAAATGAGATTAAAAACAGAGAGGGAGGCAAACCATAAGAAACTCTTAACTACAGAGAATAAACTGAAAGTTGCTGGAGGGGAGGTGGGTAGGTAGATGGGCTAAATGTCTGATGGGTGTTAAAGAGGGCACTTGTAATGAGCACTAGGTATTATATGTAAATAATGAATCCCTAAAATCTCCTGAAACCAATACTATGCTATATGTAACTAATTTGAATTTAAATAAAAACCTGGAAGGTAAGAAAAAAAAAAAAAGAAAAATGTCTAGGTATTAAGCCTAACTAACTGTAAGAACTCATGAAATTCAGTCTCTTCAGTTTTCAAAGCCAAGTGTTTTGGGGATTCATTCATGTGGGTTCCCATGCCTGGGGTGTGTTTCTCTACCTTCTCTGTGCCCAGTGTCCCTCCCTTCCACAGAGAGTCCCACTAATCAGTTTAGCTCCTGACCATATCTCCACCCCCTCTATTCTCTGCAACATGACCTCTTCTCTACATTTAGCTGTGGAGAGTCTGTTCTGCCAGTAATTTGGTCATTTTCTGGGTTATTTACTGATTGTGTGTTATCTAGTTGTATATGTGAGATGCAGTGAGTTTAGATTCCTCCTACTCCATCTTTCCTAGAAGTCTTCACTTTCTGTACTATTGGTTTATTTTGTTTTGTTTTTCATATCATTTCTAACTCTTCTTCATTTAGCATTTTATCATAAACATTTTCTGAGTTCATTTTTCAAAATCATAATTTAAATCTTTCATAATAACCCATTATAAGGTACAATATAATTTGCATATTCAATTTTAGAAGTTAATTTTTATTTATTTAATGTTAGTAAAAGACTAAATAAATATTAATATTACTCATGTTATGCACATATGTATGAAATTTAAGCATTTCTTTATATTTGGGAATATAATTTTTATTATACTTTTAAACATTGTAAATAATATAATAATATTTATGAATAATTCATTGTTCTAATTATTCATTATTTCCTATCGATATATTCCATGCAGTAAAAGTCTTCCAACCACTCAAATGTCAGTGGAACTATCTCCTAAAGTCTATAAACTTATGCTTATACAATTAACACTCTTCCTCTCAACTCATATAAATTTGTAAATTTCTCTAATCTACACTTATTACTGAAAAATAGTGTCAAATTGTTTTTACACAAATACAAAATGTTGTTTACATGTATTTCTTCAAACATCTTCAGTGGTTCTCCATTTATCAGAGTAAGAAATCTAGCTCTTCTAACTGATATTCAAAATGCTTTCACACCAGTTTAGATTTATTTTTCCTAATGTATCTTCATGATTTTTCCCAAGCAAAATTACAGCTGAAGAGTTTAAATAATCACATGACCTTTACAAATTGCTTATCTATATTCTTAATACTCTCATGCTGATTTAATCCCACATGTCTGCCCAAAATTTGGGAATCTATCACCAGCAACCCACCAGGAGAGTTGCTTTTTTTGTTGCTGTTTATCAGAATTCCTATTGCATTCACTGGATACAACTATGCATTTAATGGCTATTCACATTAAAAGTCCTTTTAATTTTTTAGTGAAATTTTGGTTATATTTCTTATATAATAACCATACCAGGTTCATTGGGAATGAACTATAAAAAGAGCCTTTTTTTCTAGACAAATCACCACCATTAAAAGCCAGCAGTTCAACTCAACTTATCGTCTGTAGAAAAGAAAAAGCTATGTCTATCCTGCCCATTTTTCATGATTATTGAGAGTAAACAAATAAAATAACAAATTTTTTAAAACTATCTATTAAATAATATCTATTAAATATATGTATTGAAAATTTTAATATAGCTATTAAACCGACATTTTCCTTTTCCTTTCTATTTTCTTCTAATATATTCAAGATTATTCTAAAGTCTTATAATACACATAAGAATTAGGTATATTTGTATTCATAATATAGACCAATTCTCAGAAAAGATGACAGGAATAATCCACCATATGTCTTGTACCCTCTCTAAAATGGCTCTTCTATTGATTCCAGTAACTGAATAAAATAGCATGATCAATTTCATGTCATTTGTTATGAAACAAAACAATTTCAAAAAAATAAGAAAAGAATAAGTCACTTCCAGGAATTCTCGCTGTACTTAAAATGCTAAAGGAAGTGAAAAGATGTATCATTTCTGCTTAGTGTGATTAACAAATAAGAGCTAAATTAAAATAAAATGGAATAGAAGGGAAAGCATATGTCAGTTTTGTGGGGTAACTGGTCAGTCATAGTAATAATAGAAATAGCCACTACCTGTCCTTGAATGAAATTGTAAATTGGTTTGGGGAAGTATAATATTAGGTGAAAATAAGATAATCTGGAGGATTTAAGCCCCTAGAGCTTCTTATAAAATTTCAAAAATTCAAATAGTTGAAATAAAGAGGTAGTGCTTCGGGCATCTTTTCAGCTTTCATAGTATAAAAGTTCAGAGAGCAAATTATAAAAAAACATACAAAATGTGTATTTGCTTTATAAAAACTCTGGAAATGTTATGTATGACGGAGAAAGTCAAAGTCTTTCAAAAACAGTCCTTTAAATGCATTAGTATTTACTGCCATTACTATAGAAATCATAAATCTGATGACCTGACCTTGAAATATAAAGTAACCCTCTACTCTTTTTCTCTTATTTAAATAGTCTCAGTTAAGGGTGACAATGAGGCGTAACTGGCACATTTTAAGAATTTATAAGTATTTGTGGAATAAAACAAATACATTATTTAATTATGATTGGATTTATACTATATATTTTTTACCTATTGTCTAATAACCAAATGTCATTTAAATAGTTAATCACTGAAGCACTGAAATTAAACATTTGAGAGTCTGTTGAAAACATTTTTTTTTTGAGAAATGTTGATAATCAGCTGTTCTGCTCTTTCCGTTTAGCCTGTAGCAACTCTAAAATGGTATGTCCTAACAAAAAACTGTGCCTTTTAGATTCACACAAAAGATCATTTAAAGTCATATTTTCCATGAAGTTAAGAGTTTCAGGATGTGACAAATAGTCTGTATTTTTTTTTCCTTTTGTAAAAATATTAACATTAGAAGGAAAGAGATGCTGTTGTAATGGGGAGTGTAGCCTGTGATTTTCAAACAGCTGTGGTTTCCTGAAAGCCAACTTTCAAAAATTAGGTTATTTAATTCATCCAATTTTACTGAAAAAAATTATGTAATCCAGCTCCAATCTGGATTAGTATTTGCACATCTTCTAATCTGTGGTAGAATGACCTCAGGACAGACATCTGTTTGGATGTCTTGGATGAGTTCACATACAACCATCTGTTCATAGAAGAGTGGCCACTTCAAAATTGGTCAGAACCTTTGATGAAATATTAAGGGCACAGAGTTTTCAGGATTGCTCTATTCTTACTATATTACACTGAAAAACAAAACAAAACATGAGACTCGCCATGTTCTAGAGTATATCAATTAATGACATATTAGTTGAAGATTCTTAATTCTTTTGTAGAATGTTTAACTTTAAATACCAAGATAAATGGACATAAGAAATCTCATATCTGTATTTTGAACAAATATCTCAGGAATCTATAACAAAACTAATGAATAATGTATTATTAAAAACAACAAACTTCTGATTATAAAACAGCACTGTGATTTATTTATTTTAAAGAGAATGGGGAAAGCAACTGCAAAAACAATAAATCCACAACTTTTTTGGTGTGTGTTTATCTGCTTTTTAATTCTTTAGCATGCTGTCTTTAAAAAATAATTATATATAATACCTATATCTAACAAGAGATATAAAGATGTATGTAAATTGCTGTGATTGAGAAACAAAAGCAAAATAAGACCTACTGTTTTCTCAGCAAATAATAATAAACTTGAAGGATAAAAATGACCCACCAGGTTTTCAGAGTCTTTTAAATTTTTCATAAATGAATACAATCATATTTATAAAATATCTTATTTATAAAAACAAGAAAATATAACATCCTAAGCTACTTGACACTGTACCAACACTTACTGTCAAGCTGTCTCAAGTGTATTATTATTATTAGGGCTCTCAATATACTTAGAGATGATCATAGTTATGATGATTATTCTATCAGTCAGCATAGACCATCTGTTTTATGTAAACATAACCTCTTAAGTAGCTAACACTGCAAAGTGCCGTTTGTTTTTATGGGAGAGTAGGGTTAGGCTTTTTTTTTTTTTTTTAAATTTTTATTTATTTATTTTCAGCATAACAGTATTCATTGGTTTTGAACCACACCCAGTGCTCCATGCAATCCGTGCCCTCTATAATACCCACCACCTGGTACCCCAACCTCCCACCCCCCACTCCTTCAAAACCCTCAGATTGTTTTTTGGAGTCCATAGTCTCTCATGATTCACCTCCCCTTCCAATTTCCCCCAATTCCCTTCTCCTCTCTATCTCCCCATGTCTTCCATGCTATTTGTTAAGCTCCACAAATAAGTGAAACCATATGATAATTGGCTCTCTCTGCTTGACTTACTTCACTCAGCATAATCTCTTCCAGTCCCGTCCATGTTGCTACAAAAGTTGGGTATTCGTCCTTTCTGATGGAGGCATAATACTCCATAGTGTATATGGACCACATCTTCCTTATCCATTCATCCGTTGAAGGGCATTTTTGTTTTTATTGTTTGTAGTTTTTCCTTGCTCATAAAACACACTGCAAGTTTGGGTTATTTGACAAGGGAGCTGACTTCTGATCTGTGTCTCCACCAAAATACTTTCTTCTGTGATAACTGTAAGAGAGTAAGGGTCTTGCACTAGCAATTGAATTCTTTGGCTAGAAAGAGACACATGCCATTTCTGTTTCCAGGCTATTGGCCAAAATAAGTTGCATGGCACTACCTAGTTAAAGGATGGGGTAGAAAATATAATCAGTGCTTGAAAAAGAAAAAAAAAATCAGATATGTGAGCAAACATACATGTGTATATGTGTGGATATTGATTACACATATGTATATATGCACATATGTGTGATATATATCTGTATGTACCTTTATTACATTCTTTTTTAGGAAGAAGATTAGACATTAACTCATGTGTCAACTGTGGGATGAGTTTGAGAAATGTTTTTAATTTTACCATTTCACATCCTTTGTTAATACTTAAGTCACATTTTATTTTATTTTTAAAGATTTTATTTATTTACTTGAGAGAAAGAGAGCATGAGAGGAGAGACGATCAGAAGGAGAAGTAGACTCTGCGCTGAATAGGGAGCCTCATGCGGGACTTGATCCCAGGACTTCAGGATCATGACCTGAACGGAAGTTCGTTGCTTAACCAGCTGAGCCACCCAGGCACCCCTTAAGCCACATTTTTAAAAAATCAAAGAGCATCAAGTCCTAATTTCACTTTTATCATAGCCTTTTTACTTATGCTATACCATTTAATGTATACCATGTAATGTATACATTACATTCATTATTATACTATACAGTATTATTTCCACTATGCATGTGCCATGTAGGCTATATGCCTTTTAAAACAACTGGAATATTTTATCTCATATATTTTTTTTCTCATATCTTATGATGATTTAATTGTGGTGATTGAAAGACACAAATGGGTTTACTTTAATTTTTGTAGTCAGGATATCAGATTTGTTACTTCCTAAATGCATCCCTTGTATGTGAAGCACAGTGCTGAGCACGAAGCATTTATTTATTTCATTGTATATCTTTCTGAATTTTTTCCACAAAGAATGATGGTTTAATTTTTACTTTTCTCTTGAGGAAAGTGAGCTCCTAAAATAATGTTATTGTTGTTTACACAGACAGGTGTTTTGGATAAAATGGATCCACAGGAAAGACTTCAGGCTACCATAAGATTCAGGTAATACATAATGAATATATTCTTAACTGCATGACTTCCATAGTAGTCCTATTTCAGATAAACAAATCAGAAAACAAATGTTAACAGTCTGTCTTCATTCTATTTACAATAATAGGTGCAGCGATAGTCTTTAGTGACTACTAGAACCTAATTTCCAAGTCTTTTTAGTGCAGGAAATGGAGATAAAGAGAATACATCCTAAAATGTCTAGATTAATATCTCTTGAGATATTAAAAAATAAAACATTGTTTATATTCCATTATGCTGTTCTCATATAAGAATGTAAATCGAAGTAATTTTAGTAGAGTATATATTTGTTCAAGAATTTGGTGGTAATTTGGGAGATATAAGCTAGAATGACTTGCCTTACTAAGTCTGCAGTGGGAGAGATGCAAAAACCAAAAATCTGATCATTTCATTTCATGGATTATGGAAACAGATGTTCAAAAGACTTGGGAAGGGGCCTCAACTCACAAAGTTCAGTAGTGGTGGTGCCAGGATTACAATCCATCCTTCCTGATTTATATAGTATCTTTTTCATTTTGGAGCATTGTTTTTCATCTTTTAAAAGAAGGGGGTGCTGGCACCTGGGTGGCTCAGTTCGCTAAGAATCTGCCTTCAGCTCAGGTCATGATCCCAGGGTCTTGTGATCAAACCCCATGTCAGACTCAGCAGGGAATCTGCTTCTTTGTCTCCATCTTCCCCCTGTTCATGCTTCCTCTCTCTCAAATAAATAAATAAAATCAAGAAAGAAAGGTAGTTTGGTTTTCCAAAGGTAACTACCTGAAATCATACTTTTGATTAAATTACTAAACATATCTTAGCATTTAAATTCATCTATTCCAAATTCTGCCATTTTTAATCATGGCTCATTCTATGTTCTTCTTCAAGAGTATCAAGTAAATAGGAAGTAAGTACTGCCCAGAGAGAAAAAAAAAAAAAAAAAGAAAAAAAATTAATTCATTTATTCAGGTAAATAGACCATTTTTTTTAAAAAAATGACTGATTCACTATCAGCCTTGTCTAAGCCTCCCACTGGGTAGCTTAAAGTAGTTGGAGAAAAATCACACACCAAGGAGATTGTTAGCAATGTAATTGCATAGTCACTAACCTCAGCTGGACCTCAATACTAGCTGAGAATTTTATTATTACATTTGTTTTGTCTAGTTTCTGCAGTCAAACTTTTCTATCTTCTACACTCCTCTACCTGAGGGGTTCTCAGTAGATGACCTTGCCTTCTACTTGGTAGAAAAAATAAAGTCTATCACAAGCAACTACCTCAAATTCCTGCCACCAAGTCTTCAGTTCTACATCTATCAGTCCCTATTTTTAATTTATGTAAATGGTATTCAATAGAACCTATGTGTTTTCAGGGAATATCCATGTTGGACTGTGTGCATATGTATCTGCAGAAATGCAAATGTCTGATACCTGTAGCTTCTAACTGTTGTGTTGTATACAGTGTTGTATATTCACCACAGTCTTTCTATTTCCCCAGTGTGGCTTTCTGAGAAGGTTCCAGCATTCCACTACTATTAACAATTCTGTGATAAATATCCTCAAATGTAATTGTTTTTTAAGTTGACATATTTAAGCAGGATTGTTACCTATAATTACCTTGAACAAGGTCAGATACTTAAAACTAGAATGGCTTTATTCTTGTACATTTTCAGCTGCAGTCCTTCATCATTGTTTCATCTACACAGTTGAAAACAAAACTCAGCATATTCCAGGTTTTCCTGATGGAATGCTGGCAATGTGATAATAGGTTGTTTTTAAGTTGCAGTTCTATAACTAGTAACTTTGAATATTTCTTTTAATTTGATGGAATTTGGGGTTTCATCTTCTCTGAACTGGTTATTCATATATGTTTGCCAGTTCTTCTCATAGGTTGTCTGTGTATATATTTTTGATTTCTAGACATTTCTGTTTACTTTAATGTCATGAACTTACTTTAGATAATGAATTTCTGATTTGTGATTTCTATTAACATGGATTTCTCCTACAATGGCTTTGCCTACTCAAACTTCATACAAAGGAAATTATACAGTTTTTTGTTCTTATCTGTCTGATTTCTTTCACTTAGTTGAATATTTTTGACATTATCCATGTAGTTGCTTGCGCCAATAGTCTCTTCTTATTATTGCTGAGTAGTATGTCTTTGTATGAATAGATCAGTTCATTTGGTTTTCTACTGATGAAAACGTGGGATGTTTTCAGTTTGAGCTAGAATGAGTAAAGTTACTCATTGCATCTTGTAAAGATATATATATCTACCTATAGATATATATATAAAGAATATCTTTGTAAAAGTCTTAGTGTGGGCATATTTCATTTTTAAAAATAATGTCTAGAAATAGAATTACTGAATTCTAGAGTAAGTGAACATTTAGAAGAATTGCCCAGCAATTTAAGGGAAAAAAAAAAAAAGGACTTTTTATCCCCATCAGTAAGAAAGTTCAGGTGGCCCCATACTCTCAACATTTGTTATTATCAGATTTTTTAAAGTCACATATCTTGTCTATTTTAGCCATTAAAAATCATGCAGTTGCCTCTGAGGATTCTGATAGCTACAAATATCAGAATGTTATGTTGTCATTATTATTCAGTTAAAGCATATTTTAATTTTTTTCCTTTTGATTTTTTCTTTGATTCTTGGGTTATAGAGATGGGTTTTGTCTAATTTTCAAGTATTTGAAAATTTTCTGAATATATTGTTAATGATTTCTAATAGTACATCTTTGTGGTTCAGAAACCATTCTCTGAATGATTTTGATCCTTTGTGATTTATGGAGATTAATTGTTTTGATGATTCTGAATTAATGTTTTATATTAACTTGAGAATAATATATTTTGCTTTTATGGAGTGGGGTTTTCTGACATATATATGACATAACTTTGTTTATTTGTGTTGTTCAAATTATTTACATCATTTTAGATTTGTCTGTTTTTTTCTTTCAGTTACCGACAGTGTAATGTTAAAGTCTGCAGCTATATTTGTGGATGTGTTTATTTCTTCCTTTAATTCTGTCTTTTTTTCCTTTATTTGTATCTATACTATTGCATGCATACAAATATCACACTGTAAGTATTTTCCATAATAAGATGCTTTTGTTAATAACAAATGACCTTAATTTACAATCTTGTACTCTTTTTTAATTCACTTTTTTCTGAATATTAATAGAACTACTTCAGCTTTCTTATGCTGCACAGAAGATTGTTTATGTAAAAAAAGTTTTTCCTTCTTAGATTGTCAATATCACCTTTATGTTGGAAGTGTTCATTGTGTTTGTTAGTTTGTTTTATTATTTGTATAGAATAGGAAGATACGCTTCAAAAGCAAAGTAAGTACATATTTTCCTGCAAAGAAATCACCCAAGTAATTATTGCCAATTAAATTAAAATGTTTGTATTTTTTTTCCCTTTAAACAAAATTTTAAAATTGAGTTATATTGGCATTAGATTTAGATGAACAATAATTTCCTGGGTGTAGTTTCTCAACTTCTCTGAAGCTATGGTTGTATTTCTCTCTCTGCTAAGATTTTCTAAGACATTCTTAGGGCCTTATAATTATTTTATTACTTTATTACAAATTGCACCTGAACTCTATCACTTTACATATTTAATTCTAGGTGTACTCTACTTTCTTATTAGATTTTTAAAAGTGCAATTAGTCTAGTCTCCATTACTCTCCAAATGTCTAGATTTTCTTCTCCCATTTTTTCCCTTCAAGACAAGTTTAAAATATTAGTTCAGTATCTTGGCTACTAAAAACTCATCATTAATTTTATTTCTTTCTTAATTTATAGCAAGCCATTATCCTTCCTGTCTCATTCCCTTCTGCTACATTTGTTGCCTGTAGCTTTTATTTTATGCTCTCACTTATTTTCACTTGCTATCAAGCTCTACCAATGTGTGTGAATGTGTATCTGTATATTTGTGACATATTATTACTTTTATTTTGTGCCAGGCAATTAATATTTTTGAGTTTTTATATTGTTATGACTTATCTGTGTTGTCTTTCTATATTAAAGGTCATTATATTTCATGATGTGAAATACAATAAATATAAACTCCATTAATAAAAATTCCTCTCTAATAATCTTATAAAATGTACCCACTCAGGACAATAATGCTTTCTCCTTTTCCATTTTTGTTTCTCCCCAAACACTGTAGCATAATTATAAAGCCTTCTTAAACAGATGGAGCTTAGAAGTTAAAGTTAGATGAACAGTTTATGGCAGTGATAATATAATGAGAAGAAAACTGGCAAATTATTATACCTCAAAACAGATTCTTTTTTCTGTTAATTATATGTTATTGGTATACACATAGGCAAAAGGTTTTCTTCAAAATGTTTACAAACCAGAAAAGATCACATTAATTTTCAGGTGAGCAAAAAGAGTTGAAAGAATAGGAGAAATTCCAGAAAAATGTGTTGTGGAATACAGTCATGATTTGTAAACAGGAATTCTAAACAGGAATATTTATGACTGAAAAGTCTACCAAGTAATACCTGAGATTTTTGAAAAAGATATTTTATTGGGGAACAATAATGCTGCTGTTTAAGTGGGTCAGATTTTATTCATCTCTTTTGTTTGTGTGGTATTTTCATTACCTACAGTAGTAAAAAATCTCTTCCATAGAATTTTCTAATAGAAAACCAGAAACTGAATATTCAAACAAAGAAAATATAAACCCTGTGGTATTGGGTGTTGGATATTCAGGAAGAAATGTCCCTTTTAGCCAAGACCAAGTTTTGGAAACAAACTGACAACACTAACTGCGTTTTAATAAAAATCATTTCACTGCCTCAATATGCATGGCAAACAGCTGCAAGTGTCAGGTTCAGATAAGCTGAAAGCAAGATGGCTGAAAGGTACATTTTCTAATCAACTTTCTGAATTATCTTTGACTCCTGGTATGGCCTCACATGTGACCTAATTATGAAGCATAACATGCCAATATTTTCATAACAAAAAAATGAAAATTGGTCTTTTAATTCTTTGGAAATGGTTCATGATGTTATCCTTGCCCTGTTACTTCAATGAATTTTAGATATACTCTTCCCCTTAAACTTTGTCGTCTGACTAAAAAGTGGCAGACACCAATTTTTGGTGACATCACTTTCATTCTGTGTTCCATTATGCACGTTTTGCAAGTTCTCAAATTTATGTATTTCAGTAGCTAATATTTTTTTCTTCCTGAGGCCATAGTTGGTTAAAGTCTTTTAAAAAAATGAATTTTATCTAGGCCATGGCCAAAGTGGTTTACTTTTTAAAAAGCAGATAGTAAAGACATAGGAATTCAAAATAACATGCCTAGGTGTATTTATTAAGAGTAGGGTGGAAAATATGGTTTATATGTATTTTTTCCTGTTCTATACTTCAAAAAGTTTAGTGACTTCATTTCTATATTAATCTTTCTTTGTTCTTAATTCCCCTATCCCATCCTGTTCTTCCTCTTTTCTTCTCTTCTCTCTTTCCTGAGAGGCAGTTTCTTGTTTTCTTGTTTTTTTTTTTAACCATGAAGAAGCATGATATAGAATTTAGATTTTTTTAAAGATTTTATTTATTTATTTAGACAGAGAAATGAGAGAGAGAGAGAGAGTGCAAATGCGGGAGGGGCGGAGGGAATGAATTTCAAGCAGACACCATGCTCAGCACAGATCCCCATGTAGGGGTTGAATTCATCACCCTGAGATCATAACCTGAATTGAAATGAAAAGTTGGACATGCAACCAACTGACCCACCCAGGCACCCCTGAAAGGTGCTTTTTCTTTTAAACTGTGAAAAAGCATGATGTAGATTGTATTTCTTAAGCTGTAATTAGCATTGAAAAAATTGTATGTGGAAAGATGACTAAGACTAAGAGCGTTTCAGAAAATAGCTACAAAAGGTTCTGATGTAGAAACAAATTTGACTAGTCCAAGAAACTAAAAGACTAGAAGAGAAATGAGAATTTTAATTGATAAAATGGTATCCATGCGGATTTTAATATTATTGGAAAATGATAAGAAGTAGAGAAGAGAAGAAAGATAAGTATTTAACTTCTCCAGTGACTGTAGGGGAGTGGACAAGAGACAGGTGATGAGGAATGATAATGTTTGAGCCTTGAGTAACACACAGTGAAAGAAAGTTTTGCTGTTATGTTTTTGGTGGTGGTGGTATATTTTTGGACAGTAGAGACCTAAAAGTGGCAATTGCAAGCAAAGAGGTATCAGTTTACCCCCTAGAATAGGTATATAAAATAACAAAAATTATTCCAGATTTGTGAAATAGGAGGAGCTGTTGTTTAATTAACAGCTGGTTTTCCATAAAAGTGAAGATAGTATTAACAATGTAAAATCGTACAAATATAGGCAAGTTTGTTGATTGTAAATTGGTGAAAAGTATAGAGAGAAAAAGAAGGGATGGTGGATGGATAATGTTAGGAAATATACAGAAATGATATCTTAGATTGATTGGAAGGATGAGACTTCTGTCAGTGACTGGGATCAGCAGAACTCCAAGGCAAGATAGATTCATTCTAACAGTCTGAGTGAGACAAGGTAACTAGACTTATTTGTATATATCCAAATACATCCTCAAAGCTATAGCAGCACACAAAATACATATTTTTTAAGGCTTCATGTTTACACATGGTGCTGATACACAAACGATAACTTCTTAATGTCTCTTGATACTGAACCGATTATTGCAGTAAAGATGAAACAATGGCAAGGAAAATTGTATTTGTAACAGTAAAGAAATAACAGAAACCAAAAGGTTCGAGGCAGTGGATTACTCATGATGTGTATTCATAAAAACAAATAGGCAGTGTGTTAATTTGCTGAAGAAGCCATAACAAATTACTACAGACTGGCTGGCTTAAATAATAGAGATTTATTTTCTCGCAGTTCTTGAAGTTGGATGTCTGAGATGAAGGTGTTAGCAAAACTGGTTTCTTTTCAAGTCTCTCTCCTTGGCTTACAGATGGCCACATTTTTACTGTGTCTTCACATGGTCATCTGGCATGCACATGACTGGTGTTTCTATCTATGTGTCCACATTTCCTATTCTTACAAGGATATCAGTCACATTGGACTAGGGACTACCCCCAAAGACTTGATTTTAACTTAATCACATTTTCAAAGATCCTGTCTCTAAATATGTACACACTCTGAGGTACAGGTTTTTAGGATATATGAATTAACATATAAACACATGGATTTGGGGGCAACCCATAATAAGCAAGTAAGATATATGTTCTTGTACCTAATGGCCCATCTCTGTGCCTTTATCACAGACGATTGTCTATTCTACCACCTACTTATAAAGTTGGAAATGTGCAGCAAGGAAAGAGCAAGATATACCTGAAGAGTGCACCATTCCTAGAGTTTATTCTTTGGTCTCTTGATACCTATAAAAATGCAGAACTAGATACAGATAATTTGACAAACAGACATGCTATGTATTGTTTCATTCAGTGCAGACTACAAAAATTGAAAACTTCCTGGTGTGTGTATAAGTAAATGTAAAATAGGTTATATAGGTTATATACATGTGATGAAGTCTACGAAAATAGATTACATATATGTGACGAAATCTACCACAGTTTTAAAGAAAAAAAAGAATATTAACAATTAAATTTCAAATATTTTACTAGTTAATTACATGGCATGAGACAACTCACCCAGACATAATAAACCTCTCCATTTATTCTCTTTAAAACAAGAGTTATGGACAAATGCTACCTAGGGATTCTTTCAGTTTCTATCTCTATTTTTTCAAATATTAAATAAGATAAGCATAAAAATGGGATAAGGTTTGAAGAGCTTTAACAGTATGACATATAAGATTATTCTAATCTTATAATCTTAAATATTTTTTATTTTCTCATAATTTGATGTTGCATTCACTTTTTTTGGAGGGGAAGGGATAACATTAAGCATAGCTTCAACTCTGTATAAAGCTTCAGTACTCCTTTGTGTGTCCTGTTAAATCCTATTTTCAATAATATTACTGAGTGTTTCAGAGGAGCATCACAAACTTCAACTATGTGTTTACAAAGTGAAGGAAGAGTAGTCTATTCTCTTGTTACTAGGTTTACTCATCACTTGGTGATCACTCTAATATAAACCACCCCACAGCTCCCTGCAAAACTCCTAACATGATACCTTAAAAACAACATTCACACTTGAAGGTAAGAAACAAAATAAAGGTAAAAGAAACCAACAAATAATAGAATAACTATACAAAAACCTAACTAGATCACATCATTATCTATGCAAAATACCTTCTATCTCAGAAGTTACTTTTCCTAAACTGAAGAAGTTATTACCACATAATTATTTGCCCATTTACTATCTTTAAATTTCACATATAGATCCACTTATTTTGAATATAATGGCCCAAATAAATGCAATGAATTGGAAACATAGAAACTTTTTAGTTCAGAAAGTTAAAGTTTTTCAATACTAGAACAAACCAAAGAAGCCATAAGTATTCTATTTTTTCTTATTCACCTATTCCTTTGTTTAAATCATGCTTTTATTTTTCCTGATATCTTGGAAGACTTCCTATTTGTATATTCTCTATTGTTTCACATTTTGTAATTTGGAAGTTCTTGTCTGTTTTTCCCCCAGGAAGTTAAAGTGTGAATACCTTTTAAAGAAATTCTATTGTCTTGACAGATGATATCAACATCATGGCGGCAGGAGTCATTACGTTTTTCTATCCTCTTTGATTTACAACTAATTGGATATTAAAAAAAAAAAAAAACACATCTGCACAGTGTCCTAGAACAAGTAAGAGATTCATTCATTTGTGCACCAGGAAGTAGGTGGATTGGATTGTGCAAGAGGCATTAGAGTGAAGGAAGTGGTGACAGAAGCAGTGATGGCAGAGAAGGTAGTGAGCAGTCTGGCTGTGAGTCAGCACTGACTTTTATGGCAGAGGAGGTGAGGAATGAAGACAATGAGTAGGGGCCTGCTCAGCTACATGGACTATAGCTGAAGGGGTCCATTGATATCTCTGAGGCTAGGGGAAAGGCTTGGGGAGGGAAGTAAGGAAAGGGAAGAAGGCAGACAAAGAGGAGCAAAGGAAAGGAAAGCATCTCCTGCTGTCTTCCCTGAGAGGCAAGAGGACAGCCCACATACTTTTGGTACTCCCCTAGACTTGAGGATCCCCCTATTGAACTGTGAGCACACAAGTGCTAAGTGTATACCTTCCCCGGTCTGCTGCCACCCTTTGCCTTTTTATTTTCTTTTCTGTTTTTTTTTTTTCTTTTCTTTTTTTCTATATGCATGCTCCCAACCTTAGTGGTGAGTAAGCTCCTTGAAGAGAAAACAAAACTTGGGCTGTAACATTCCTTTCTGGAAAATAAAGGGAAGATTCTTTACTATCAATTTAATGAACTGTTAGAGTCAAAATAAACAAGCCTTGTCTAATAAAGATATTCACTACTTCAAATGCAGTGGCAGAGGCACTTTTCATCTAACACGATGAAAAATTATGGTAATATGGTCTTACAAAAAGAAAAATTTTCCAGCAAATGAACCTAAAGATATGGAATATTACAATATAGCTGATAAAGAATTTTAAGTAGTTCTTAGGAAGAAAATCAATAAGCTACAAGAAAATTCAGAAAGACAATCAGTGATATTGGGAATAAAATTAACAAACATAAATTAACAAACATAAAGAGTACTTTACCATAAAGATTGAATTTCTGTAAAGGAACCAAACAAATTCTATAGTTAAAGAACTCAGTAATGAGATGAAGAATGAACTAGAATGCATTGGAAACAGAGCAGATTACATGAAAGAGAGAATTAGTGAGCTTGAAGATCAAAATATTAAAAAAAAAATGATTCAGGTAGAAGAGGAGAGATAACTAAAATTTTTAAAAGGTAAAGAAATCCTACAAGAACTATCTGACTCCATTAGAGAATCCAACATAAAAATAATGGGCACCCCAGAAAGAGAAATGAGGGAGGAGGGAGAAGGGAGTATATTTAAAGAAATGATAGCTGAAACTTTCCCAAGCCTTGGAAAGGAACTGGATTTATAAGACCAAAAAGCCAATAGAACACCTCATTATCTCAATGCACAAAGACCTTCTCCAGTTTTATATTGAAGCTGTCAAAAATCAGTGATAAAGAATTTTAAAGGCAGTCAGAGAAAAGAAGGTAGTAACCTACAAAGGTACCCTCATTAGGCTATCAGCAGACTTCTCAGCAGAAACTCTACAAACCAGCTTAAAGTAGAATGACATATTCAAAATATTGAAAGATTTAAAAAGCCAGCCTAGAAGAGTACTCTATTTGCAAAGTTATCTTTCAGATATGCAGAAGAAATAAAGGCTTTTCCAGTCAAACAAAAGCTAAGGGAGTTCACCACCACTAGACCTGGCTTATAAGAATGTTGAAAGGACACCTTTCAGCTGAAACAAAAAAGACAAAGGTACACAAAATTTGGATTAATATGAGAATCAGTCAGAATTAGAATAAGTCTTCTTAAAAAGAATATATTAAGCTTTTAACTGTAGTATAAAGGTCAAAATAAATGAACATTGAAAATAACCAGCTATCACAACTTGGTAATGAAAGCATAGCATAAAATGAGATTATTCGTGACATCAAAAACATAAAAGAGGAAGCATATAAGGACGGGACTTTTATATACAGATAAATTGCTATCAGCAGAAAGAAGATTATTTTTTCTATGAAATATTTCACGTAAACCTCATGGTATCCATAAGCAAAAATCTAGAGTATGGACACAAAACATAAAAAAGGGGAGACTGAATAAGTCCCTGGACAACTACTAACTTACAAAGCTAGACAAACAGAAGAAAAAAGCAACAATGGATAGACAAAATAACCAGAAGTTGAAAGTTAAAATAGCAGTATAAATCATGAAATATTAATGATCACCCTAAATATAAATTATTTGAACTCACCAATTAAAGACACAGAGTGGCTGGCTGGATGAAAAAATGAAACCCGGGGCACCTGGGTGGCTCAGTGTGTTAAAGCCTCTGCCTTCCGCTCGGGTCATGATCCCGGGGTCTTGGGATCAGGCCCCACATCGGGCTCTATGCTCGGCAGGGAGCCTGCTTCCTCCTCTTTCTCTGCCTGCCTCTCTGCCGTCTTGTGATCTGTCTGTCAAATAAATAAATAAAATCTTTAAAAAAAAATGAAACCCAACTACTTGTTGCCTATAAGAAACTAATTTCGGGGGGTGCCTGGGTGTCTCTGTGGATTAAAGCCTCTGCCTTTGGCTCAGGTCATGATCTCAGGGTCCTGGAATCGAGCCCTGCGTCAGGCTTTTTGCTCAACGGGGAGTGTGTTTCCCCCTCTGTCTCTGCCTGCCTCTCTGCCCACTTGTGATCTCTGTCAAATAAATAAATAAAATTAAAAAAAAAAAAAGAGAGAGAGAGAGAGACTCATTTCGGGGCCAAAGACACTTATAGGTCAAAGTGAGAGCATGGAAGGCGATATTCCAAGCAAACAAAAATGAAAAAAAAAAAAAAAAAAAGGCAGGTATAGCCATACTTGTATCAAGCCAAAAAAAAGGTAACAAGAGACAAAGGAGGTCATTATATGATAAAGGGATCAGTACATCAGGAAGATAAAACAATCCAAATATGCTCTTAATACTCAAGCACTGAAGTATATTAAGCAATTAATAACAGAATTTAAGAGAAAGATAGACAACAGTACAATAATCATAGGGGACCTCTATACTTTACCTTTAGCAATAGATAGATCATACAGACATAATCAAAAAGGAAACATTGTAATTGAAGCACACGTTAGAACAAATAGACTTAATAGACAAATATAGAACTCTGCATCCAACAGCAGCAGAATACACATTCTTCTCAAGTACACATGGAACATTCTCCAGGATAGATCATATAATAGGACACAAAGCAAATCTCAGCAAATTTAAGAAGATTGGAATGATAACAACTATCTTCTCTGACTACAATGTTATGAAACTTAGTAATCAACAATAAGAGGACTTCAAAGTGAGAAGATTTATAAATATGTGGGAACTAAACAACACATTTCTAAACAATCATTGGGTCAAAAAGTCAAAAGGGAAATAAAAAACCCAAATGAAAATGGAAATACAACATGCCATATATTGTGGGATGCAACAAAAGTAGTTCTGAGAGGAACATTTGTAGCAATAAACACATATATTAAGACATTAGAAAAAAATCTAAAAACTTAATTTTATACTTCAGGTTACTCAAAAGAGAGCAAACTAAGTCCAAAGTTATCAGAAAGAAAGGCATAATAAGAATTAAAATGGAAGTAAATGGAATACCAGAAAAAAGTAAAAGGATCATCAAACAATAAGTTCCTTTAAAAAGATATATTTGATGGAGTGCCTGGGTGGCTCAGTGGGCTAAAGCCTCTACCTTTTGCTCAAGTCATAATCCGGGGGTCCTGGGATAAGTCCCGCATCGGGCTCTCTGCTCGACGGGGAGCCTGCTTCCCTTCCTCTCTCTCTGCCTGCCTCTCTGCCTACTTGTGATCTTTGTCTGTCAAATAAATAAATAAAGTCTTAAAAAGAAAAAAAAAGATATATTTGACAAACCTTTAACTGGACTAAGAAAAAAGAAAACTCTTATTATCCAGTAATTCCAACTCTGGATATATACCCAAAGGAAATGAAAATAGCAAGACATATGCACACCTATATTTATTGGAGTGTTACTCACAATAGCCAGGTAATTGAAACAGTTCAAATACCCATCAATAGATGAAGAAATAAAAAACACATGGTTCATATACACAATGGCAAGTCATTCAGCCATGTGAAAGGAAGATATCCTCCCATTTACAACAACATGGATAAACCTTAAGCACATTATGCTAAGCAAGATAAGTTGGACAGAGAACAAGTACTGTATAATATCACTTAAATGTGGAATCTAAAATAAAGTTAAACCTGTAACAAATGGAGTGAGTGGTGGATGCCAGCGGATGGAGAGATGAGGAGAAAAAGAGTGACAATATTTAAGGGTAAATACTTGTAATGAGCAGTAAATAAGCCATAGCGATCTAATGCACAGTATAGTGAATATTTGAATTCTATCTTACTGCTCAGTTAAAATATACCTCATTTTAGCTGGGAAGAATTTATACATAGGTTGTATATAAGAATATACAGTTTATAATTTTTTTTTCTTTCTTTACTATAGTTTTACAAAGACCCTGTATTTTCTTAATCCTTACTCACAATTTAGGTAGCAAATCAGGTTTTCTTTACCAAAGATGGAAGTGCTGTGATATATAAATTATCTCTATTAGTTTTTCTATGTTATTTATTTCTCTCAAGGTATTAATTGTATATCATATTACTCACCTTTTGTTCTATCTTTCATGGCTTTTAAATCAGGTTATTTCATTGATTAAATAATTTTTCTTCTTTTAGTTTTTTCCCCTAGTTCTTTGGATGTTCTACATGTGATATTTCCCTCCTTCCTTTTACCTTAATTTTTTCTCCTTTCTTAGCACTTGCTTACCTTAGGAGTTAAGTATACTACAATCTTGATTGGTAACTTGAAAATAAGCTTAAGATAAATTGTGATGCACTGATTGTGGGATTTAGGTCATAGGTATTGCTGTGAAATTACTGCTGGTTAAATCAATGTCATCAATTTCTAAAGACATTTGTGAATTTTAGAGATCTCATTGAGATAATCTCAAATCTTTCTATGTGCAGCCCCCATGTTCATAATTAAATGTGTTTTCTTATATCAGTATTTAAGATGAATAAATACTTATAATTCAGTACAATTTTAACTAGGATTTTTAGGACAATATTTCCTATGTCTTAATTATCAGATGTCATCCATATACATTAGCTATGAATAATTGTGGAGAGCTACCTTGTCTATCCCATTAGAATCTATTAAATTACCCTATCAAGTTCCAACAAGCTCATCTGAAATCGAAGATGAGGATTGAATTAATTAAGATTTCTACCATGAGTGTTAAAATATTATTATATCTTTATCCATATATGTTCTAGATTGTATTATTGATCAAAAATATTTGTTTCCCTTTTCTCCTGGTCCCTCTCCTACAGTAGGATTTGACTTCCTGCCCCAATGATAAAAGTTTTGACAGTACAACTTGCTTTGTTAATTATAGAATGTATGTGCCATTTCCAGGTATATTACGTCATGTGACCAGGGTTTTGTTTGCTTGCTGGTTTTTTTTGGTTCTGTTTTCACATGTAAGGCTCAAATGCTTGATCAAGAAAGGAGCTACTTATTCTATGTTTTAGGCTGGTTAAATTATATCAATTATTGATTAATGTAAAAATTTATAGAAAATGGAAACATTGGGGTACCTGTGTGCCTCAGTCACTTAAGTGTCTGCCTTTTTGCTCAGGTCATGATCCCAGGGTCTTGGGACAAAGTCCCACAGTCTGGCTCACGGCTCAGTGGGGAGTCTGCTTCTGGCTTTGCCCCTCCCACTCACCCCTCCCTCTGTTCCTGCTCTCTCTCTCTGAAATAAATAAATAAAATCCTAAAGAAAATGGAAACATTGCCAAAGGCAAATTTGATTATATAGTTTGTGTATAGTTTGATTGTTCATTTTCCCCAAAATTGCTTAAACTGTTAGGTTTGGAAGTGTTGGCATTTATATGATTTAATTGAATTATGCAATGTATGAATTATTTAGGACAATTATATCTGGAAAAATTATTAAAATACTAAAAGCAAGTATTTTATTCATTGATTAAATAAATTCAGTTGCCTTTTTATTAGATTTTATTTTAGTATAGAGTTAAGACCTGAACTAATCTTTAAGAATTAATTAATCTTATTTTATTAGAAAAAATATACTTGCTACATTGTTTTCCATAGTATTTACTCTTTTTTTTTCCCAATTTATTTATTATCAGAAAAACAGTATTCATTATTTTTTCACCACACCCAGTGCTCCATGCAAGTCGTGCCCTCTATAATACCCACCACCTGGTACCCCAACCTCCCACCCTTCTGCCACTTCAAACCCCTCAGATTGTTTTTCAGAGTCAATAGTATTTACTCTTAAATTTAATGCCAGACTATCTCTTATGGGAATGATAGATGGCTAATGTCTTTGTGCTCTTTTGACTCAAGAGAATAAGCCAGGGGTATAGGAATTGTCTCCCCACCCTGGATATCCCACAAGATCCTGCACTGAAAAAAAAAAAAATGCCCTTTTGTGTGGGTCCAGAACACTTTTCCCTTCCTGAACACAAATCCCTCCACATCTGTTCGACCAACTCTGCTCCAGGTTAAAAAAAAATGTATTGATGAATTGCAAGTCTTGTTTCACATTCTGTTTTTCCTGGCAGCAAATTCCTTTTTTTGTAAAATGCAAACCCAAAAGCCATTTTTAGTTCTCTGTCTTTTGTTTCATAAAATCTTCCCTATAAACAAAAGCTACAAAGCATTGTCAAGCTTTTATTTTAAATTATAGAGTTCTTAATATTTAATTATAAGTTAAGATATATTTTTAAGTGCCAATGCTATTTTTAAATTTACCTAATAACCTGGTAGAAGATGGGGACAAAAGGAAATAAAACTCTTATAAAAGAAGAAGGTCACCTTCACTGATACTGGCAAATCCCAGTGTTTCCTGTCTGAAAGATGATTCGTGGAATATGTTGAGGTTGCTTTCCTTTAGAAGAGTGCATTCTTAAAGTGTAAGCAATACATAATACAAAGCAGCTTCAGTGTTTTTAGTACATTCAATAAAGAAATATAAATCTCTTGCCCATTTTGAAAAAAAGACTTTTTATGAATTGTTTACATTGACTCTCTCCTTAGCTTTGTTTTCCATCAAAATAAAAATTTGTAGTATCTCCAGCAAAATGACTTAGTTTAGAAGATTTACAGCATTTAATATCATATAAAATTTTTAGCCTAAATATGATCATAAGCTTTCTAAATTGGTATGTGTTTCACTTTTGATACAATAATATAATCTGTGGGTATTAAATATAATTAAATATAATTTGATCTTATAATAATCAATTACTTTAAGGTATTTTCCAATATTGATTATTTAATATATACATGAGTACCTTTAATGATGTACTTCAGAAGTAGTATATTTATCTTTGGCTCCTTTGATGAATGAGAAGTTGTCTCTCCTGTGATTGAAAACATATATCTCAATGATCGATTGACATTGATTTTAATTATTTCTATATATCAATACCATATATAAAATGTGACTTTTCCACTTGAAAATCCGTTAAATGTTTTTGAATAACTAGTATATATTCAATAGGATTTTCTTTCTCAAGGTTAAAAATACCTTGATCTTTTTAACAATTACATTTTGAGTGTTTTTTAGTACTGACACATTAGGTTATATTCTTTTAAATGTTTGTCTGCTTGGTGTAGCCCTCTACATTGCCCTTCAGTGTACAACAATAATCAAAATATGGTTCAACTAGTGTGGAGTATATTTAAAATGTAACAATTTGGTATCCTAGGGGCCCTTTTCCTACTGAAGAAGCTTAGAATTGTATAAAATTTTTGGATGGCCATATCAAACTGTGATGCCAATTAAGCTCATTTTTACCCTATGATTATTTTTAGTTGTCATGGATTCTCCAGTACAATACACCTATGATAACATTCATTTGATGAGCATACTCTCAGTACCAAAGGTTATTTGCTCAATGTGTGTTCACCTGTTGGTGTTGAGTCTTTATATTGTAACCTGGAGAAATTCTGTCTGCAGCTTTCTCATCTTTATTCCACTGTCATTTTTACTCAGTGCTTGTTAATGTGGTAGCAGGGGCAAAGAAGTGGGATATTCTCTGTAGTTCTGATTAAGCCTCAGTCTTAGCAGGTACTACTTCCTGGGGTCTTGAAGGCATAACCTAAGAAATTTTTCTTGCCCCTTCTAAAACTATAGCTCTGGACTAGGCATGCATTATTGCTTTCTTTCATGGTTAGTTTCTATATTTGTTTCTTTTCCCCGTTTCCTTTGCCTCTGCAGATTAAACATTTTGTTTGAGGAAGAAAGGAAAGGGCTGATCTGTGCAGAATTTCAGCAATATTCACTATTTCCCTGCCCTAGCCAGCATCACCATAATAGTGTTCTTAAGATTGTTTTTGATATTTCCCGTCAATGCTGATGAGGTTAATTGAGGAAGCACTTGCAAAATGGGAGTGAATCCCCCATATGGGTAGCCTACAGTGGGTTCAGATTCTCACACTAATTCACAAAGGGCTTCAGCAATTCATTAAAATTTTTCAACTGTGTCTTTTAACCGGTTTATATGGCACATGGCCATATGTATTGTAGATAAGCAAATGTGTGTTCTGCTTCTCCCCGAAGGTGCCTATCTCTCCCATGTTTTCAAGTTATGTAGTTTGCTTGAAACCTCAGTTCTCTGGTAGGTTAGGAAAAAAAAAAAAATCATTGATTTGCAATTTGTCCATATTTCTCCTTATTGTAAGGATGAGAGCAACATTATTTCTAGCTTACTACATCTGAGGTAATATTCAGTGATGTCTGGGGCACCTGGGTGGCTCAGTGGGTTAAAGCCTCTGCCTTCAGCTCAGGTCATGGTCCCAGGGTCCTGGGATTGAGCCTCACATTGGGCTCTCTGCTCAGCGGGGAACCTGTTTCCTCCTCTCTCTCTCTCTCTCTCTCTCTCTCTGCCTGCCTGTGATCTCTGTCAAACAAATAAATAAAAAAATCTTTAAAAAAAATATTCAGAGATGTCTTATTAGGGTATCTTGGAATTTTTAAAAATTCTGAATCAGTTTGCCCCATTCAATTAATAAACTGTAAAATACACTAATTGGCTTTTTTTTTTTATTGTTTCCTATTTTTTTTTCCAATTTATTTATTTTCAGAAAAACAGTATTCATTATTTTTTCACCACACCCAGTGCTCCATGCAAGCTGTGCCCTCTATAATACCCACCACCTGGTACCCCAACCTCCCACCCCCCTCCACTTCAAACCCCTCAGATTGTTTTTCAGAGTCCATAGTCTCTCATGGTTCATCTCCCCTTCCAATTTACCCAAAAGCACATACCCTCCCCAATGTCCATAACCCTACCCCCCTTCTCCTAACCCCCCTCCCCCCAGCAACCCACAGTTTGTTTCGTGAGATTAAGAGTCACTTATGGTTTGTCTCCCTCCCTATCCCATGTTGTTTCATGGATTCTTCTCCTACCCACTTAAGCCCCCATGTTGCATCACCACTTCCTCTAATTGGCTTTTGATTTCTTTTTAATCTATGCACTTGTAGCAATTTATTATTTTTTTAAGCTCCTCATTCATTGGGCCAGTTTTATTTTTTGAAATTTTTTTTAATTTTTTCAGTGTTCCAAGTTTCATTGTTCATGCACCACACCCAGTGCTCCATGAAATACATACCCTCCTTAATACGAATTACCAGGCTCACCCCCCTACCTTCCAAAACCCTTAGTTTGTTTATTAGAGTCCAGTCTCTCAAGTTTCATCTCCCCCTCTAATTTACCCCAATTCACTTTTCCTTTCCTTCTCCTAATGTCCTCCATGTTATTCTTTATGCTCCATAAGTAAGTGACTTTCTCTGCTTGACTTATTTCACTCAACATAATCTCATCCAGCCCTGTCTATGTTGATACGAAAGTTGGGTATTCATCCTTTCTGATGGGTGTGTAATATTCCATTGTATATATAAACCATATGTCCTTTATCCATTCATCTGTTGAAGGGCATTTTGGCTCTTTCCACAGTTTGGTGATTGTGTACATTACTGCTATGAACATTGGTGTACATATGGCCCCTCTTTTCACTACATCTGTATCTTTGGGGTAAATACCCAGTAGTGCAATTGCAGGGCCATAGGGTAGTTCTATTTTTAATTTTTTGAGGAATCTCCACACTGCTTTCCAAAGTGGCTGCACCAACTTGTTGGGCCAGTTTTAAACCTAAACACATAAGTATATAGTAGGATGGGTGAAAGCCTAGGACCAATCTTATACTCTGTCTGTAGAAAACTTTGAGTGAATTGGCCATATTAGTGCCTACAGACGAAGACTACCTTTCCCAACTTAGGCTCAACCACACCCTATTTGCCACACTCTCTCCTCTCTACATACTTATAGGAGTGTCTTGAGCCAAGCAAAACTTTGGGAAGTTACACTGATTGTGAGTACTTCCCCCCTGCCCTCCACAGACGAAAAGATAACTTGTGGTTGCATAGTCCTTTGGTTTCTGGAATAAAATTGCATTAGTGTCTAGTTAGCTAGTTTTCCCCTTTCATTACCTGCTCTGCCCTCTTCCTGGGTTCATCTTGTTTGTTTATCCCTCCTGATTTGGGGATTTATATTTTCCTACTCTAAACTGATGAGGTGGGCAAAGCTGGGGATAGGCAATTACACTGTTAGAAACTCCCTTGCTGGGATTCCTGGGTGGTTCAGTTGGTTGGGCATCTCCCAGGGTCCTGGATCAAGTCCCATGTCTGGCTCCTTGCTCAGTGGGAAGCCTGCTTCTCCCTCTGCCTACTGTTCCTCCTTGCTTGTGCTCTCTCTCTGACAAATAAATAAAATTTTGAAAAAAACAAAAAGAATGGGATACCTGGGTGGCTGAGTCAGTTAAGCAGCTCCCTTCAGCTCGGGTCATGATCCCAGAGTCCTGGGATGGAGTCCCACATTGGGCTTCTTGCTTGGCAGGGAGCCTGCTTCTCCTTCTGCCTCTGTGGGCCACTCTGTTTGCCTGTGCGCACTCTCTCTCTCTCTCTCTGACAAATAAATAAATAAAATCTTAAGAAACAACAACCAAAACAATAAGAAAAATCACACCTCTCTTGCTTTCTATGTTTCTTTACACCAATCACACCTTTCCATCTACCACTACCACCAGACACGCATACATACACACAATCAAATTATCAAGTCTTAATTTTTTTTCTCTGTGGTTAACCTGGTCTATTATATTTCCTAATTGAGTTGTGAGCAGAGTCATCAGCCAATGCTAATATGTCATCCTATAGGGAAGAATTGTTCCTGGATTACCTTTTCTTTCCAGGGAAGACCACAAATACTTGAAATTTCTTTGATCTCTTTGAATGTTCCTGGGAAACTCCCCTTTCTTTGCTGCTATACTCTATTTGAAAACCCATAACATAGATTTTAGACAACTTATATGAATTTTAAATGTCATGAAATTATTCATAATGCTCTTGGATCAGAATCACTGAACGCACAGACATTGAGTTAACCAAAAGTAGACTTTGGCATAGCAGAGAGAAATCATGACAGGACATGGAGAAGGTTCATGGGGCTGAGTATAAGATATATAACACAAGGCTGATACTTATGGAGCAGGCTACTCAAACATATTTTTTTAAATACTGATTTTTTAAAAAGTAAAGGTATGATAGTTCTCTAAAACTAAGACATAAATTCATATTAGGAACTTAAATTTTATAATTTTCATCCTGATAAAGTCAGGAGTATAAGATTTTCCTTACTTTCCAGAGCATGTAAATATTATTTGCCATTTTAAATAATTGTTTTGCCACTGTCCAAAGGGACTATGGGAGAAAAATACGTATTTGGGTTTGCAGACAGTTTTCTTATTATGTGGAATTTCACATATGCTTCATAGTTAAAATTATAAATAATAATAAAGTTTTACACTGTTTAAAGATGATTGAAATAGAAAGGTTTTTTTAAATAATAAAACAAGCATGTAGTTTTAGTAGTTTTTTACGAGGCTCTATGCTTTCTACTTTGTCTAACATTCTGTCTGTCTGTTCTGTCTCTAGTTCATAGCATATAGAATTTCAATAAATATTTGTTGGGTAAATAAAATTTTAGTGACAACTTAAAGCTACCATCAACTATATTCTTCAAAGGTGTTTTCTCATATGAATACATTTATTTCATTTGAGATTATGGCATTTATTTTTGTTACCTTACTTGAACATATTCTTCCAAATTCTTTTATTATATTTTCTTTTAATTTATTTTAGCACATGACAAAAATAAAGAAAATGAAGTTTCTGGAATATTATACTTAGCACTATATGAGAGAATTGATTTTACCTTAATTTTAATCTGATGGAAGCTCATTAAACACATATTTTTGAGTTTATTTTCTTATAACACATCAATTTCTATTCTTACTTGGTAATTTATAAAAACACTGTTTTGCTAATAAACATTTGTTAGAATAAGCCATCTAAGTATCTTCAAAAGATCATTTACACATTAAAATTCTATTTTAAAAGATGCCTATTTGATTTAATGTTAAAATAAAACAATGTTTTATTTAAAAATGTCATATATGTTTCAGAATATTGTTAACTTGTATCTGGACAGAGGGTATATTTTATGTATCTAACAACACACATATATTTAAAGAAATTACTTTGTGAGGGGATCTGAATAGATGGGAGGCTATTGAGCTCTATGATGTTGCAGAGCTCAGCTTTCATCCTAATAGATAAAAAAATTATAGACAGACCTGTTAATTTTAATGAAATTACAGCATCCATTCAGATATTGAAGTGTGAAATTTATTTAGGTAAGGGATCCGTCTAGAAGATCAGAGTGTAATATTACATTATTTTAGCAACTCGTGGCTTACTTAGCTTAATAAAATGTGGTCGAAAGGATTCTTCATTTTAAAGATTTTTATTTATTTATTTGTCAGAGAGAGAGAGTACATGCAGACAGAGTGGCAGGCAGAGGCAGAGGGAGAAGCAGGCTCCCTGATGAGCAGGGAGCCCAATGTGGGACTCGATCCCAGGATGCTTGGATCATGACCTGAGCTGAAGGCAGCTGCTTAACCAACTGAGCCACCCAGGCATACCGGATTCTTCATTTGAAAAATAAGGAAACTAAGGTACAGAAAGAGAGAAGCTCAGCAATGTTCTACTGTACTTTTAATCATTCTTTCTGCTTTAGTGTATCTCTGGTTTGGTCTGGAACACCAAACAAATTAAGGTCAGTGATTGGCTCCACCCAGGAAGAAAAAGAAAGCTAGATATTGTGGGGACTGGGATGGCCCGTTTCTAGATAGTTTATATTCTCATTGTAGTTGGTTATCTAGTAACTAGTTGATTAAAAGGTGTTTTTCAAAATGTTCCTCATTAGGATTTATTTTTATATGTTTTTATATGTGAAACATCTTTTCTCTTTGTCTTATTGAAAAAAAAATCTGTTAGGAATACAAAGCCAAATAACTAAATTCTATACCTGAAACTAATATTACATTATATTATCTGGTTAACTAACTGGAATTTAAATAAAAACTTGAAAAAAAATGAAAAAAATACTAACCCAAGATTATTCTGATAAAACTGCATTATTACAATTCAGTGGCTCATAATATCACTTCAAGAAAGAAAACTAATCTCCTTAACAGGTTTTATTAAAAGACAAATATTTTCTGAGAAATGAGTGTTATATGCCAAGTAGACAACATATTACTGTTGTGCTTTCCTAAGTTGTGATTCCCCCTAAAATACCCTTGGTCCTTAAGAAGACCATAAACTTCCTCCCCCTCACCAATTCTGTGCATTACTTACTGCTTATCGTTAAGTGTACTCTTTAATCCCCATCACTTATTTTACCCATTCCCCCCCACCTCATTATCTGGTAACTATTGGTTTGCTTTCTATAGTTAAGAATCTGTTTCTTGGTTTGTTGCTTTTTTCTTTTCATTTGATTTATTTCTTAAATTCCTGATATGAATGAAATCATATGGCATTTGTCTTTCTCTGACTGACTTATTTCACTTAGAATTATACTCTCCAGATTCATCCATGTTACTGCAAATAGCAAGATTTTGTTCTTTTTTATGACTGAATAATATTCCTTTGTATACCTACCACATATTCTTTATCCATTTATCTCTCAGTGGGGTACCTGGGCTGCTTCCATATATTGGGTATTGTAAATAATGCTATGATAAACATAGGATTGCATGTACCTTTTGAATTAGTGTTTTTGTGTTCTTTGAATAAATATCTATTTGTATAATTAGTGGATCAAATGGTAGTTCTCTTTTTAACCTTTTTTTTTTAATTTTTTATTTTTTATAAACATATATTTTTATCCCCAGGGGTACAGGTCTGTGAATCGCCAGGTTTACACACTTCACAGCACTCACCAAAGCACATTCCCTCCCCAGTGTCCATAACCCCACCCCCCTTCTCCCAACCCCCCTCCCCCCAGCAACCCTCAGTTTGTTTTGTGAGATTAAGAGTCACTATGGATTGTCTCCCTCCCAATCTCATCTTGTTTCATGGATTCTTCTCCTACCCACTTAAACCCCCATGTTGCATCACCTCTTCCTCATATCAGGGAGATCATATGGTAGTTGTCTTTCTCCGCTTGACTTATTTCGCTAAGCATGATATGCTCTAGTTCCATCCATGTTGTCGCAAATGGCAAGATTTCATTTCTTTTGATGGCTGCATAGTATTCCATTCTGTATATATACCACCTCTTCTTTATCCATTCATCTGTTGACAGACATCTAGGTTCTTTCCATAGTTTGGCTATTGTGCACATTGCTGCTATAAACATTCGGGTGCATGTGCCCCTTCGGATCACTACATTTGTATCTTTAGGGTAAATACCCAGTAGTGCAATTGCTGGGTCATACGGCAGTTCTATTTTCAACATTTTGAGGAACCTCCATGCTGATTTCCAGAGTGGTTGCACCGGCTTGCATTCCCACCAACAGTGTAGGAGGGTTCCCCTTTCTCCACATCCTTGCCAGCATCTGTCATTTCCTGACTTGTTGATTTTAGCCATTCTGACTGGTGTGAGGTGATATCTCATTGTGGTTTTGATTTGTATTTCCCTGATGCCGAGTGATATGGAGCACTTTTTCATGAGTCTGTTGCCCATCTGGATGTCTTCTTTGCAGAAATGTCTGTTCATGTCCTCTGCCCATTTCTTGATTGGATTATTTATTCTTTGGGTGTTGAGTTTGCTAAGTTCTTTATAGATTTTGGACACTAGTCCTTTATCTGATATGTCATATGCATATATCTTCTCCCATTCTGTTAGTTGTCTTTTGATTTTGTTAACTGTTTCCTTTGCTGTGCAAAAGCTTTTGATCTTGATGAAATCCCAAAAGTTCATTTTTGCCCTTGCTTCCCTTGCCTTTGGCGATGTTCCTAGGAAGATGTTGCTGCGGCTGAGGTCGAAGAGGTTGCTGCCTGTGTTCTCCTCAAGGATTTTGATGGATTCCTTTCTCACATTGAGGTCCTTCATTTATTTTGAGTCTATTTTCGTGTGTGGTGTAAGGAAATGATCCAATTTCATTTTTCTGCATGTGGCTGTCCAATTTTCCCAACACCATTTATTGAAGAGCCTGTCTTTTTTCCATTGGACATTCTTTCCTGCTTTGTCGAAGATTAGTTGACCATAGAGTTGAGGGTCTATTTCTGGGCTCTCTATTCTGTTCCATTGATCTATGTGTCTGTTTTTGTGCCAGTACCATGCTGTCTTGATGATGACAGCTTTGTAATAGAGCTTGAAGTCTGGAATTGTGATGCCACCAACTTTGGCTTTCTTTTTCAATATCCCTTTGGCTATTCGAGGTCTTTTCTGGTTCCGTATAAATTCTTTTTAACTTTTTGAGGGAACTTCATATTGTTTTTCATAGTAGCTACACCAGTTTTCATTCTTACCAACAGTGGAAAAGTTTTCCTTTTTTACCACATCCTTACCAACTCTTCCTGTTTCTTGTGTTTTTTATTCTAGCCATTCTAACCAGCATTAGGTGATACATTATTGTGGTTTTGATGTGCATTTCTCCAATGATAAGTGATGCTGAACACCTTTTCATGTATCTGTTCTCCATCTGTGTCTTTTTTGGAGAAGTGTCTGTTTATATCTTCTTCCTGTTTTTAAATTGGATTATGTGTTTTTTGGGAATTGAATTATATCAGTTTTTTCATATATTTTAGATAGTAACCCTTTATCAGATACATCATTTGCAAATATCTCCCATTTAGTAGGTTATTTTCTGGTTTTAATTATTATTTCTTTTGCTGTACAGAAGCTTTTTATTTTGATGTAGTACCAATAGTTTATTTTTGCTTTTGTTTCTCTTGCCTCAGAAGACATATCTAGAAATAATGATGCTATGGCTGATCTCAATGAAAACATTACCTGTGCACTCTTCTAGGATTTCTCTGATTTCAGGTCTCACATTTAGGTTTTAATTCATTTTGAGTTTATAGTCACGTCTGGTGTAAGAAAGTGGTCCAGTTATTTTTTTTTCTTTTTTTTTTGCATGTAGCTGTCTGGCAGTTTTCCCCAACAACATTTGTTGGAGATACAATCTTTTTTTCCCATCACACGTTGTCTCCTTTGTTGAAGAATAATTGAGCATATATTTGTGGGTTTATTTCTGGGTTTTCTGTTCTATTGATCTGTACATCTATTTTGTATACTGTTTAGATTATCACAGCTTTGTAATGTAACTTGATGTTTAGAATTGTGTGTAGAATTGTGACACCTCCATTTTTTTTTTTTTTTTTTCTTTTTCAAGATTGCTTTGGCTTATCAGGGTCTTTTGTGGTTCTATACAAATTTTAGGATTGTTTATTCTAGTTCTATGAAAAACACTATTGGTATTTTGATAGGGAATGCACTAAACATGTAGATTGCTTTAGGTAGTATGGATGTTTTAACAGTATTTGTTCTCCCAATTCATGAGCATGAAATATTTTTCCATTTCTTTGTGTCTTCCATCTTTAATTTCTTTCCTCAATATTTTCTAGTTTTTACATTATCGGTCTTTCATCTCTTTGATTAAGTTTGTTTCTAGGTATTTTTTTATTGTTTTTGGTGCAGATGTAGTGGGATTTTTTTCTTAATTTCTCTTTCCACTGCTTCATTATTAGTATATAGAAATGCAACAGATTTCTGCATCGATTTTTGTATCCTGTGACTTTACTGAATTTGTTTATCAGTTCTAGCTTTTTGGTAGCATTGTTAGGCTTTTCTAAACAGAGTATCATGTCACCTGCAAATAGTGAAACTTTTACTTCTTCCTTATCAATTTGGATGCCTTTTATTTCTTTTTGTTGTCTGATTGCCATAGCTAGAACTTCCAGTACTGTGTTGAATAAAGAGTGGACACCCCTGTCTTATTCCTGACCTTAGGGGAAAAGCTCTGTTTTTCCCCATTGAGTATGAAGTTAGCTGTGCGTTTTTAATAGATAGCCTTTATTATGTTGAAGTATATTCCTCCCTAAACCTATTTTATTGAGAGTTTTTATCATGAATGTATGTTATACTTTGTCAAATGCTTTTTCTGTATCTATTGAAATCTTTTTCTGTATCTATTGAAATAGAAGGTTTTTATCCTTTTTCTTATTGATTGATGTATTGAACTATTAAGTACAAATATTCATATTACATTTCACACTTGGAAATTATATTGTAAAATAAAAACTATATGTAAATATGTGAATCTTCTCCTTTCAATAGAGATTATAAATTAGCTACTATCAACAAAGGGTAGGTCTCAAGTTAACTAATGAAACTTTTTAAAGGGTACCATGCCTATCACCTAAACCCATAGCTATTGATTTTGCACTTATTGGGTGTTATATTTTAAAGTTTCCACAGGTGATTACACATATAGCCAAGATTGAAAGATACAGTTGTAGAGTTTCCCTCACAAAAAAAGAACATTCCTTTATCTCTCCTTTTATTTCTACTCTCTCCTTCTCCAAATTTTCCTTCCACTCTCTTTCTACTTGACTAGTTATGAGAATGCAGATGTGTCCCAGAATTGTTGCAAACATCAAAAACATACAATGTCTCATTCTCATTATAGCAGATTTCCAGAACAACACACGGGTGGCTTTGAGTTTTGCCATACACAAAAAAAAAACCACGTGAATATAATTGCCATTAAAATATTCACATAGTACCATAATTCAGAGTTCTTTAAAATAATTCATTGTCTAACACACCAATTTGTATTTCAATATTTTCCTTGGCTCTTTTAATACTTCACTTTATGTTCTAACAGCAGTTATGAAACAATCTTTAAGCCTTTGTATGTTATGGATCAACACTGCAGAAATATTACTGAAGAGAGTACATTAACATTTTCAGAAGAATTATACATTTCATTTTATTCCAAAAATGTTAAAGAAATAGTGAAATTGTATAGCTTCTTGCTCATTGGTCATTTCTGCTTGGTGTATCAATGTATACAGTCAAAACTGAATATATTATATTTAATTCTCAAATGACTTCTCTCTTCACAATAAATGACTCCACTGTTAAACCTATTTTCAAAGTGCTAATAACATGGAAATCATTGGTTATTTCTCTTTCTGCCCTCACTTGGTATTCAGATACCAAAGTACTGACATTTCTATTTCCTAAGCATCTAACAAATTCCTCTGTAGTCATCCTTCTATTAAAGGCAATGATCAGATTATCTCTTGCTTAAACTAGTACAACAGACTATTAAATGGCTTATTCATTTTGCATGCTTTACTAGGATCATCTCTTAAATCATGCCTACACTGCTTTAGTTCTTTCATTAGATTCCCATTGTCCTGGAATAGAGCAACCTGCTTTGCTGGTTCTTATATAATGGGTCTTTGCCTTTCTCCCCAACCACATCTCTTGACTTCTCTCAATCATACAATCAATATCCATAAACTCTAAACCTCAGATATATTGAACTATTTTTGCTCACCAAAATGACTCACCTTGTCCTCATTTAAGACTTTTGATTTTGTTCAAAAATGAGTCTCTCACTTTATTCCCCTAATATCTGTCCTTCTCCACATTTTTCACTTCCTCTGAGCAACTCTTATTTATCTTCTAACTCTCTTCCTTAAACAGTGTTTCCTCTGGAACACCTTTCTGGCCCTGAGACCAAGTTCATTCTACCTATTTCTTTCTTTCTTTCTTTTTTTTTTTTTTTTTTTTTTTGCTTTTGTCTCATTCGGTATTTCTTCTATCACTATGCTTATCACATTTTAGTATAATTACCTATTTTAATTATCTTTCTATTTGCCCAAATTTATTAGAGGACTATATATTTTGTTAAGATTGAATTCCAAAGATTTTACCAAAGAACAGGTACCAAATTCATATGTATTTTAAAAATGGAACAAAATCCAAAGTCACCAAAATGTAATAATGAATGTGCCATTTGAAAGATTCCAGTAAAGATGGAGAGATTTTGTAAACTGAAAAGAAAATATGATATCAGACCTGGGAAGGCTATGGGGAATGTTTATAAGCATATTGAGTTTTATTGTACTTGTAGGTACCAGATCATGCTAAAACTATATATTTTATATAGTTTTATATATTTAATATTTTATAATTATATACATAATTATATGTATATATGGAAGGCCTTTGGGTAGCAATTTTTTTAAAGATTTTATTTATTTACTTGACAGAGATCACAAGTTAGCAGAGAGGCAGGCAGAGAGAGGGGCAGGGGGGAAGCAGGCTCCCCACTGAGCAGAGAGCCCAATGCGGGGCTTGATCCCAGGACCCTGGGATCATGACCTGAGCCAAAGGTAGAGGCTTTTACCCACTAAGCCACCTAGGCATCCCTTGAATAGCAACTTTTAAGGGGCTCCTGTGCCTGGCAGCTTTTTCATTAACATAATCACATTTCTTTGAGACAAGTGGTTGTGGAACACTGTGGCACAAAGAGGTCAAGGGCAGTCCCACAGCATATAAATTAGCAGTAGTATCAGACATTATAAAGAATATACTTTCATAATTAAAAAAAAATAATGAAAGAGTACAATAATGCAGTGTATCACTTTTACTAGGATTAGATTCCAAGCTCAGGAACATAAAGTAGTGCTAGAACAAGATGTTCTCAATGTCTTTCAATTTTGTATGTTAACTGCTTGAATGTTTTTAGACATCATTTTTTAAAATATGGTTGGACAGAATAGCTGGTAGATATTGGTCCAAGATTTTAACAAGATTATGGCTTTCTTCATACACACTGGAACCTGTACTTTTTGCAGTTGCTACTTGGAGTGGTTCTTTGCCTTCCTTTTTGGTATCAGCTAGTCACTATTCAGTAATCATTAAAAAGTCTTCTCTGTGAGGTTTTCCTTGACAGCCCAGTCTCTTAAAAAAAAAAAAAAAATTCTGCCATTCTGCCTCAGAGAACCTCACTTTCTTATTTCAGTATTTAACTTATATTTGCTGGTTTTATTTCTCTTATCCCAGCTCTTCCATTTGGGTCCATTAGCATAAGAATAGGTCTAATTTTTTTTTTTTCTCCCTTTTTCAGTACTAAGTCCTCAGGGTCTGATCTTGTGCTTGATCAGACAGGAGGCATTTCATACTTATTTTTGTGAATTCATACACACAGAAACATACTGAAAGGAATTACATTATCGCTGTTACCAAGTCATAATTTTTTGTTTTTACATATTTTTGATAATTGGTATTTTAAAAACTGTTGTGAATTTTTATTGTGATTAAAAAATTTAATATGGTTAATACAGTTTAATATAGTTTTATAGTTTTAATATGACAACACATATAGACTGACCTTACTGTGTGTCAGGTACTTTTAGAAGAATTCAAGACACAGTAGTGTTACTGCTCTAATTTGACTGATTTATAATTGAGAAATATTTAAGAATGGTAATTATCATAATAAATCCTGCATCATATCTATAGGTTATATGAGAAGAGTTTGTCATTATAATAATTACAATATTTTTATATTTTCAGAATATTGATACAGCAGGAAACGAAAGTTTCATATGATGGCAGAAATAATCAAGCTACTAGGTTATGTACCATTACCATCTTGATCAAGAATATTCATTTAAAGATGTGTAATTTTATAAAAAGAGTGATTAGGTTACTTACCAACTTCTACCAGTTTTGTTAACTGGTGTTCTTTAGGCTTTAAAGTCAGGTCGCATATTGTTTGAATTGAGCAATTATATTTATTAGCTATTATTTAACTTATATCAGCACTTATGACAGTAACAAAATATCAGTAAAACTTTCTTTACCTATAATTAATCATTGTGATTGACATATTACATTGAAATGATGACTTGTATATATATTAATGTTATAGTAGCTATGACATTACATTATTAATGATAAAGCATTAAAACCTCCACCAAATTATCTTACTTCATTAGTTTATTTGTACTAATCATTTTGCTGAAAGCAAAGAGAGTCTATAGACAGAGCTTGTAGTGTAATTTCTTTCTCTAAGAAAGATATAAAAGCCTTGTGAACATTTTTCAAATATATATTTAAAGGTAACTCCAAATTATATACCTATTTTAGTATCTGTTGCTGCATAACAAATTACTCCATAATTTGATGTCTAAATCAGCACTATTTATTATCTCACATTTTCTGTACATAAGGAATCAGAGTATAGGTTAGCTAGTTACTTTGGGTCTTTCACAAGATTCAGTCAAGGGACAAGCTAGGGTTATAGTTTTATATACAGGCAGGAAAGGATCACTTTTCAGCCTCATTCACATGACCCATGGCAGGATTCACTTCATCAAGGACTGTTGGCCATAGATCACTCTTGGATCTTTGCCCACATAGGTCATTCTGTAGGGCAGCTCACAATATGGCAACTTGCTTCATTAAAAGAATCAAGCAAGAGAAGCTGAAGATAGTATGTACCAGCTAAAATTGTATCACGTTTATTTTTTATTTATTTATTTATGTATGTATTTTTTTAATAAACATATAATGTATTATTAGCCCCAGGGATACAGGTCTTTGAATTACCAGGTTTACACACTTTACAGCACTCATCATAGCACATACCCTCCCCAATGTCCATAACCCCACCACCCTCTCCCTCTCCCCCTCCCCCCAGCAACCCTCAGTTTGTTTTGTGAGATTAAGAGTCTCTTATGGTTTGTCTCCCTCCCCATCCCATCTTGTTTCATTTATTCTTTTCCTACCCACCAAGCCCCACACATTGATCACACTTATTTTTTAAATAAGAAAAATCAGTTTACTGTGGTAAGAACACTTAACATGAGGTCCAGTTTCTTAACATTTTTTAAGTGTATAGTGCCTTTAAGCTGATGTTAGGTGCAATGCCGTACAACAGATCTCTAAAGCATCCTCACCTTGCTCAACTGAAATTTCATGCCAGTTGTTTATTAACTTTTCATTTCCTCCTCCACCCAGTCCCTAATAACCACACTCCACTCTTTGATTCTATGTATTTGACTATTTTAGACACATCACATAAGTGGAATCATACAGTATTGTCTCTCTGTGGTAGATTTATTTCACTTAGATTAAGGTCTTCAAGGGTCATCCATGTTATGGCATATTGCAGAATTTCCTTCTTTTTTTTAAAAAAAGCCAAATAATATTTTGTTGTGTATATAAGCCACATTTTCTTTATCCGTTTATCTATTGAGGGACAGTAGGTAGTTTCTATAACTTGGCTATTGTGAATAGTGCTGTAATGCACATGAGTGGTAATAATCTCTGAAATTCTGATTTCAGTTCTTTTGGATAATTGCACAGACATGGATTTGCTGTATTATATGGTTGTTCTGGTTTTAATTTTTTGAACTGTTTTCCATAGTGACTGTACCATTTTGCATTCCCAATAGTGTTCAAGGATTCTAATTGCTCCATATATTTGTTAATATTTACCTTTATATATAATAGTTATCCTGACAGGTTTTAGTAAATTTAACTAAGGAGATGAAAGACTCAAATACTAAATATCCTGCAATGCATAGAATGGAGCATCCCTAGCAGAATTCTACCCATTAGATACCAGGAGCACAATTCTTGTAGTGACAGAAATTTCTCTAGACACTCCCAAGTATCTCCTGGAAGGCAAAATCATCTCCAGTTGAGAAACCCTGGTTTAAATTATTTATTACACATGAAGTTGTACCATATAGCTATATAATTCTCTGTACTATGTACCTGTATAGCTATATAATATTATTTTTATGATATTATGTATGGTTTTCAATTATTTGTTTACTAAAACACTGAAAAAAGGATATAAGCTCCAAAACTGTGAAAAGAAAAACAAACAAACAAACAAACAAAAAACAGAAAACACCTGAGAGAGAAGTGGAGTAGAGTTTGACCAGCCCCAGGTAGCAAGGGTTATTGAAGAACTCTCGCAGAGATGTCCACCTATTTAGTTTCTTTTTTTTTTTTTTTAAAGATTTTTTATTTATTTATTTGACAGAGAGAGATCACAAGTAGGCAGAGAGGCAGGCAGAGAGAGAGAGAGGAGGAAGCAGGCTCCCCGCTGAGCAGAGAGCCCGATGCAGGACTCGATCCCAGGACCCTGAGATCATGACCTGAGCTGAAGGCAGCGGCTTAACCCACTGAGCCACCCAGGCGCCCCACCTATTTAGTTTCTATGCTGTGTGAAATTCCAGTGATTCTGGTATATTTGCTTTATATATACTTACATATTTGGTTTAAAGATATCCATGGAATCTTTTCCAGAGTACAAAAAGCTATGTGAATAAGAATACATGAATTATTTTAAAATATTGTTTTATAAAAATATATTCAAGTTTGACTGCCAAATGTGATGTTCATCTGTTTATAGGCTATGACTAGTACACTGAGGAATGCTGAGTATGAAGGAATTAAGTTCTGACTTAAAATTTGAAGTCACTAATTGTGGAGGACAGAGAGAAAGTTATGGAAAATATATTTACAGAAATATCAGATTATCCATCTTGAGGGAAGGGTGCTACTTTTAATTACAGATCTGCTTAATACTGATTTTTGGAGAGAAATCTGACTTTAGAAAATGTTTTAATAAGTCACGGTTTCTAAGTTACTCAATTCAATCAAATGTCATAATGTTTGTGTAAGCTTCTCTTTTCAAAATTGGAATATATGTACATATAAGAGTTGATGATAATGCAAATAGTGAAAATGTCACAGCTAAAGCAGTTTTTACTAGTAATTTACTGTGTAGGTGTGAGAAGATGTTATTAAGATTTACCAAATATGAGTTGTAGTTGATATCTGTAATAAAACTGCCTTGTCTATTGAAATGGCCTAATTCTGAAGCAGTGAGAATAAAAGAGGAAAGGAGATAAATAAACGCCTTTTTGGAGGGTGTGGATTATATAACTTGTTAAAAATATTAGACCTCCAAGATCCATTATCTTAGGACATCATGAAGGTTGCTTCCAGGACTTGGCCATCAATCTATACATAAATATGATAGATGCAAATGGGAAATGTAAATTTTACTTTCTGTTTTGCCTGAGACAAAATATGCTTTTGTTCTAGCCAAATGCATCTTTTTTTTTTCACTGTTTCTCATACTTTTTAAGCAAATTCTTTCTTGGCCTTATTCTTTGATGGTCATCAACAATTTGTTTTATTCTTTAAATTCTTTCCACTTTTAGTATATGTGCTGCCAAAGTAGCTGCCAAATTTGTCTTATTCTTTAAATTCTTATGATTCCATTTTTTATACTCTCTCAGAAAAGTGGTTAATCTCCCAGAGCTCTTCTTTTAAAAATATTTTCTCTGTATCACAAAATATTATTTATCTATTTATTTGATTACAAATAGTATTCAATGTGCTTTTGTCAGTACAGTTGAAAATGCAAAGATTAATAGAACATAGTTTCTGTTTTCAGTAAATTATGGACAAATATATTTGTATACTGACAACCATAGTACAAGATAGGATATACTTGTTTAATTGTTATAAAAAACTGAAGACAAAGTGGCACATTAACAACTCATCTGGTTGGTGGCATACAGGTGGAAGGAGTTTGCTTTTGAGATGGGCTGTGCATAATAGTTAATTATTTAATCAGGAAGATGTAGGAGAATTGCCAGTTCCAGCAGAATTATGAATACAAATAAAGGTGTAATGTGTGTTCAGATAATGGTGAATTGCAGGAGGGGTAGTAGTGAAAGGATTGGTTGGGAAAGGCAGGTTCCAAAAACACCTGAAGGGCCAGGAAATTCAATGGAATTGTGAATAAAACGGTCAACATATTTCAGTGTTTTTAACTGATGTTAAATGAACTCAATCTTCATCCTTTTCCTTTGAACATACTTTGTAAGACCCCTTTACTCTCTACTAGAACTCCCAGAACTGCCATGATGAAGTACCACAACCTGTGGCTGAGAACAACAACAACAAAAAATTATTATTTTACAGTTCTGTAGGCTAAAAGTCTAAAATTAAGGTATCAGCAAGGCCATACTCACTCTGAAGGGTCTAGGGAACATTTTTTTTCTTCTCTTCCTGTCTTCTGGAGGTTGCTGACAATCCTCAGTGTTCCTTAGTTGGTGGCAGTATAATACCCACTTTTGTCTTTATGTAGCCTTCTTCCCCATGTATCTGTGTATGTGAATTTCTTCCTTCTTTCTGTTATTAAGGCATCAGTCATTGGATTTGGGACCCACCCGAATCCAGTATGACTCTATCTTAACCTGATTACATTGGCAAAGATCCTATTTCCAGGTAAACATTCACCGCTACCTAGGATTAGAACTTCAGCGTATCTTTTTAGGGGACACAATTGAACCCACATTTCTCCTAAAATGAATTTAAGTATGGCATAGCCTATAGTACATGTAATTTACCAAACATATATAACATCTTAACAATAAAAAGGACTCCAAGTAAATACTTTATAGTAAACATATGTTTTAGTATGTTTAGGTACTACTGAACTAAAATATACAATGAACTAGTCAAATACTTATACTTACAGATAGAATCACCATGTGAATGTTAGGGCCAATTTAATGTTAAAACCTGTTTAACTATTAGGGCCTGCTTAGCCAGAGCAACTCCATATTGCCTAGGTAGCCATATTGTTGTTTACATCCACGGACTTCTTTCCAGGACTTTATTCTGGGAATAAATCCCGTAGTTCCTAGTATGATTCTGAGTATCGATTCCGGGAGTAAATGCCTTAACAATAGAAGCCACGTACCTTGGGTCTGCTGTTATGCCCTATAAAACCAGCCTGTGAGATTGGGAGGGGGTCGCTCTCTTCGGAGGTGGCCCTCTCCAGCCAGTCTGACTTCTAATGCTTGGAATAGAATAAGGCTTTGCATAACTTTCACTTTGTCTCAGTCTCGTTCCTCTGATAATGGACCCCAACATGAGAAGCAAAAACAAAAACAAAAAAATTTTAATATTTGTGATCCAGTACCATAGCAACATTACTATTAGTAGGCTGATTTTCATAATAATGAATCACTGTGGTAAAGACCTGATCAAAATGAAAAACAACCTTGCTCCAATTCACAAGACACTTGGATTTTGGAATTAAATTTATACTAAAACATGTGAAAACATCTTGTGTTTGTATATAAAACAAAGCTGATTTCTATGCTCAGATAGTAACAAGTAAGTTTTTCGTTTATATGAATAGACATTAGGATATATGAGAGCAATGGAAAAACAAAATAATTACTTTGTGTATATGTTAGTCTCATGCCTAACAGTAGAACAAACATCTCTAGCCCCATCCATAAAAGCCTAAAATGCCTCCACATCCCCATTTTGTGAAAATGGAAATAGCCTCCCTCTATAAAACATAGCTTATGTGTAGTGTAGTTCCCACAGACCCACAGTCATAATTCTAAAACTATCCCTAATGAAAGGTATTTGAACCCCAGAATTTGGCCTCTTTATAATTTGGCCTCTATAGAATTTAATATACACACACACACATACTATATATATAAAAATAAGTTTCATAGTTTGCTCAAGATAGCAACTTCATATTGTTATGTGTTATGTGTTATATGTTATGTGCTACTTAATTATATCTATATAATTATGTTATAGATGTAGTATATAAATATATAAAATACAAAAGTACATAAATATATATATATGTTTTACATAAGAATATATGAGAATATATTTATATATATATATATATATAATTATATGTTTTGTGCTAGATACTTAATTATGCCCTGGGGACAAAATGACGAACAAGAAAGGTAAAAACTTCTTTCTTATGAAAAAAACAAATCCATCACTGATTTATGTATGTCCTTATTTATGTTTTAACCAAAAAATTCTCAAATCATATATATAATGCACACATATGTATATATATATTCATTTATGTATATATATTTGTTGCAAATGTATGCACATACAGAGCTAAGACTAGAATGAAGAAAACCAAAAGATTAATTGTAGTTACATATTATTTTTTCTATTATGAATGTTATTACTTATTTGTCATTTCCTGGAATTTTGTATAATTATAAGTAAAATCACAGTGACTCTATTTTGTAACTATATGATTATGGACTCATATGTTACTCTTTTCACCTTCTGAATTATGTAATTTTTTCCTCTACTGTTTGGGAAAAGAAAATATATAGAAAAAAAAAGTGTATTTTTGCCGTACTGTTACATTTCAGATATCATTTTGGATTGATTGAAGTGTATTTCAGGATATGCTACTCTGCAGGAACCTTTCAGATCACACCATATAGGCAGAGACCGAGGCAGGCTATATGTAAAGCCAGCTGATATCTCTGGTTCTCGTCTCCATCCCTTATTCATCATAACTTCACAAAGAATTGAAGATTCACATGAGGAACAGATTGCAAACATAAAACCCCTACACGTGTGCTTGATGAATAATACAAAATGGAGGAATGCCAGGTGTTGGAGCTATGCTGTTGCAAAGTAGGTGGCACTATGCACATGACACACACATGAAAACTGAATCAATAATGCTTTTAGTGCAGGGACAGAGGAGTACCGTGCTTAAGAATTATAATGGACATATATTACTGAGTGAAATGCCTCAAAAGTAAAGTGAAAGGAGCAGTCTTCAATTATTATAGTCTCTTCCTCCTCTTCCCCTTATTGTGAGGTTATTCCAAGTTCTATATTCCCATGTAGAGAGTGAGGATATTTGTGATATAGGAGTCACTGAAGACATTCCTTATTGTGCCTCAGAAAACTATTACCTTATAGCCTGGAAATATAGTAATGGAATTTATTTTTTTTGGAAAGTTAAACATTAATTCTTTCACATGAATAAGTATGACTTAACATAAGGAATACAAGGTTTCTGCTACAAATATAGAAACAATTCAATAAGAAGGATAAATATGAATAATTTTACATTACTTTCTCATTTTTAAATTCAGTGCGAGGTGTTCCTCCCCCCGCCCCGGTTACCATTAGGCAGATTTTTGCCCTTGAGATAATATAGAAGTGGGAAAGAAAGAAATATCCAGATTTATACTTTGGACGTCTTTTGGTGTTGATGGGGAATTTTTCTTTTTGACTTTGATTCTTAATTAGCAGCAACATTTTCTATAGTACCAATTTGCCTAGACTCTTATTTAAGGAAGGACTTACTCTATTTAAAAAAAAAAAATAAATGGTTTTGAATTTGTAGCCTAAAGTAATTTGTTTGCAAAGTAAATGTGGTTAAACTCATTACATGAAGAGCTATTAATATTTTTTAAACAAAAACAAAAATTCAGCAAATTTTTAACTTCTTCCATACTACTATCAAATATTTTAAAAAGACCTTTAAATAGCTTTAAACATGGTCTTCATTAGCTCAGGGATCTGATTAAACAAAATCTTTTTAAATTGGACATAAGAATGTTTTATCAGCTAAAGAAAGAATCTGTAAAGCAAATCACCCATGCTAACAAAGAGGTAATTAAGTACTACACTAGTGCTAATGGAGTTCTCTGAATGACATGTCTAGAATAGGAAGTGATAGGAGACCATTAGCTAGTGAGTATGTGGGAGAGGTCTGCAGAAACCAAGTAGGTTACATACAAATTTTAAAAGGCACCATAAATCAGAAAACTTACACCTGTTACCCTCACTCAATAATTTGTGACCTTGGATTTATTGAGAACTGATGAGCTCTTTTCCTTTCATCTGAAAAAGGAAAAAGGTAGGTACGAGGTAAAATAGTTGGAAACATTAAGGAATAAAAAAAAATGATGCAAGTAGATATTTTAAAACATCGACATAATAGCAATTTATTTTAGGTGGTCAGAAACACAAGAGTAAAATTATCAATGGCAAACATTCTTATCTTTTTTCCCCCTTTTGGGTAGCTATTTTATAGGGAGTATATCAAATTGTACAAGAATGAACACTTCCCAACTCCCTACCAAATGGGAAAATGCACCTTTAAGAAAATGTTGATATAACTTTGAAATTCTTTCATTTGCATTATTTATGAATCAAACAAAAGACATTCTTGACTTAATTCAATTTAAGGTATAGTTATTTACACTCTGATTTCCAGATGCATGTAACCTAAAAGTTAGATATAAATAGCTACTCATTTAGAAACAATGAAGGCTATAATGCATGAATTTAAATAAATGCCCTTTGAATCTGAAATTAGACATACATCATGTCTTACCAAGATCAAATTTCAATTCTTTCATAAAAGAAGTTTTCGCAATAAACATAGGACATTGGGAACTGAAAATTAATCATGGATATCATCAATATTCAAAGAATTTAACTTCAAAGTTAAGATGATGATGGCATAGACAAGGAGTCCTGTTGAAGAATTCTTTTCTGTATGGTAGATATGACAAGTTCTGATTTCACAGGTAAGGAATTTGCAGTTGCCAGTTCAACCTAACAAAAAAAAGCTGAACAAACTGAAAAATTAAATATTCTTCTTAGATCTAAAGTAGAGGGGAGAACACAGTGCAACTACTCTAATTGGAGAAGGAGGCAGGCAAATAGAGGGAGTTGTGATTTACCAGAACAGAAAGTCATAAATGTAACCACCTTGAGAACCAGTGGCAGGGCAGGAACTAATTGACAAATTGCTGACACTCAGTGTGGACAAGTCTGAGAGTTTAAAACTCCAGGGAAATCCAGTCATAGGTGGGACACCATAATGTGAGATTTGCCACCAGGAGTCTGATGAGGTTCCCATTGTAAATATCAGACTAAAATCCTCTTGTGCTTTTTTTTTTTTTTTTTAGATTTTATTTAATTATTTGACAGAGAGAGATTACAAGTAGACAGAGAGGAGTTAAGGGAAGCAGGCTCCCTGCTGAGCAGAAAGCCCATTGCTGGGCTCAATCCCAGGACCCTGAGATCATAACCTGAGCCAAAGGCAGAAGCTTAACCCACTGAGCCAGCCGGTGCCCCTACTCTTGTACTTCTACAAGTAAAGGGGAAAAGGAACCATTATGAACTATATTAGAGCATTCTGTTCTTAACAAGGCCTGCTTTCAGGGAAAACTTAGATACCTAGATACCTAGAACCTAACCTACTGGAGCATTATGAAAGACTAACTGATACACGGGATGGAAATACCCAAATCCAACCCATTCTAGCCATCCAGCCCCACTAAGTTGAGGGTAGGAGAAATCTTCAGAATACTTTTAAAGTTCACAGTCTAGAGGCACAGGCTAACTAAAAGACTGAGACCTAATCACAGGGTTACATAGAACTGTGCCTCTCCCCCCACACCTTACCATCACATTACTAATGGTTTATTTACTCTCAGTATATCATGTCTGACTATCAAGAAAAAACTTACAAGGCATACCAAAAGGCAAAAACAACAATAACAACAAAATCCCCACAATTTGAAGAAACAAAGCAATCATCAGAACCAAACATGGCAGGAAATATTGGAATTTATCAGAGAAAAAATTTAAAACAACTATGATTAATATGTGAAGGGCTCTACTGTATAAAGTGAGCAGCATGCAGTAACAGAAGGTGAAATAAGCAGAGAGGTGGAAATCCTAAGAAAGAAATCAAAAGAAGTACTAGAGGTAAAACAAAACAAAACAAACAAACAAAAGATTAAAAAAAAACAAAAAATTGTGACAGAAATGAAGAATTTCATGGACTTATTAGTAGACAGAATACAGCTGAGGAAAGAATTTCTGAATAAATGATATTTCAATAGAATCCTGGAAAACCAAAAAACAAAGAGAACAAAGACCGAAAGAAAAAAGAAAAAAGAAAAAAAAGAAGAAAGAAAAGAATATCCAAGGGTGGTAGGACAACCACAAAAGATGCAATAGAATTGTAGTGAAAATACCAGAAGAAAAAGAAAGAAACAGAAGAAATACCATAAACAATATTGACTAAGAATTGATTTAAGTTGTCAGACAACAAAACTGCAGATGCAGAAAGCTTAGAATAAAGAAAGAGAAAATGCCAACAAAACTATACCTCAGCATATCATTTTCAGAATACAGAAAGTCAAAAATAGGGAAAACTCCTAAAAGAATCCAGAGATAAAGAAGCAGCTTACTTATGGAGGAACAAAGAAAAAAATTACATCCAACTTCTTTCCAGAAACCAAGTAAACAAGAAGAGAAGGGAGTGAAATTTTTCAAGTGTTAAGAGAAAAAAAGCCACCAAACTTACTATTCTGTACCCTGTGAAATTACCCCTCCAAAGTGAAAAAGAAATAGACTTTCTCAGACAAAAAAAAAAAAAAAAAAGAGTGAATCGTTGCCAGTAGAGCTGTCTGTCATAAAATGTTAGAAGAAGTTCTATAGAAAGAAGGAAAATGATATGTCAGAAACTCAGAACTACATAAAGAAAGCAAGAGCATCAAGAAGAAATAAGGGAAGGTAAACCAAAAAGTTTTTATTTTATTTTATTTCTTTTCATTTCTTTTCTCTTTTCTTTTCTTTTCTGTGTTCCAAAATTTATTGTTTATGCACCACAGCCAGTGCAGCATGCAATACATGCCCTCCATAATACCCAACACTAGGCTCACTCAATCCCCCTACTCCCCTCTTCTCTGAAACCCTTGGTTTGTTTCTCAGAGTCCTCATGGTTTGTCTCCCCCTCCAATTCCCCCCAACTCACATCTCCTCTCCATCTTCCAATGTCCTCCCTGTTATTCCCTATGCTCCACAAGTAAATGAAACCATATGATAATTGACACTCTCTGCTTGATTTACTTCACTCAGCATAATCTCCTCCAGTCCCATCCATGTTGATACAAAAGTTGGGTATTCATCCTTTCAGATGGAGGCATAATACTCCATTGTATATATGGACCATATCTTCTTTATCCATTCATCCATTAAAGGGCATCTTGGTTCTTTCCACAGTTTGGCGACTGTGGCCATTGCTGCTATGAACATTGGGGTACAGATGGCCCTTCTTTTCACTACATCTGTATCTCTGGGGTAAATACCCAGTAGTGCCATTGCAGGGTCATAAGGTAGCTCTATTTTTAATTTCTTAAGGAATCTCCACACTGTTTTTCAAAATGGCTACACCAGCTTGCATTCCCACCTACAATGTAAGAGGGTTCCCCTTTCTCCACATCTTCTCCAACACTTGCTGCCATTCTAACTGGTATAAGGTGGTATCTCAATGTGGTTTTGATTCGAATCTCCCTGACAGCTAATGATGATGAGCATTTTTTCATGTGTTTGTTAGCCATTTTTATGTCTTCTTTGGAGTAGTGTCTGTTCACGTCTTCTGCCCATTTTTTGATGTGATTAGCTGTTTTGTGTGTGTTGAGTTTGAGGAATTCTTTATAGATCTTGGATATCTGCCCTTTGTCTGTAGTGTCATTTGCGAATATCTTCTCCCATTCTGTGGGTTGCCTCTTTGTTTCATTGACTGTTTCCTTTGCTGTGCAGAAGCTTTTAATCTTGATGAAGTCCCAAAAGTTCATTTTCACTTTTGTTTCCTTTGCTTTTGGAGACATATCTTGAAAGAAGTTGCTGTGGCTGATGTTGAGGCGATTACTGCCTATGTTCTTTCTCCTCTAGGATAGACCACGTTGAGATATTTTATCCATTTCAAGTTTATCTTTATGTATGGTGTAAGAGAATGGTCGAGTTTCATTTTTCTACATATAGCTGCTCAATTTTCCCAGAACCATTTATTGAAGAGACAGTTTTTTTTTTTCCACTGTATATTTTTTCCTGCTTGTTGAAGATTTTTTGACCATAGAGTCTATATCTGGGCTCTCTACTCTGTTCCACTGGTCTATGTGTCTGTTTTCATGCCAGTACCATGTTGTCTTGGTGATCACAGCTTTGTAGTTAAGTTTGAAATCAGGCAACATGATAGCCCCAGTTTTGTTTTTCTTTTTCAACATTTCCTTAGCAATATGGGGTCTCTTCTGGTTCCATACAAATTTTAGGATTGTTTGTTCTAGCTCTTTGAAAAATGCCAGTGGAATTTTTATTGGGATGGCATTGAAAGTATAGATGGCTCTAGGCAGCATAGACATTTTGACAATGTTTATTCTTCTGATCCATGAACATGGAATGCTCTTCCATCTCTTTGTGTCTTCTTCAATTTCACTCATGAGTGTTCTGTAGTTCCTTGAGTACAGATCCTTTACCTCTTTGGTTAGGCATATACCCAGGTATCTTATGGTTCTTGGAGCTATAGTAAATGGAATCAATTCTATAATTTCCTTTTTATATTTTCATTGCTAGTGTATAAGAAAGCAAGTAATTTCTGTACATTGATTTTGTATCCTGCCACATTACTGAATTGCTGTATGAGTTCTAGTAGTTTGGGGGTGGAGTCTTTTGGTTTTCCATATAAAGTGTCATGCCATCTGCGAAGAGAGAGAGTTTGACTTCTTCATTGCCAATTTTAATAACTTTTATTTCTTTTTGTCATCTGATTGCTGTTGCTAGAACTTCTAATATTATGTTGAACAACAGTGGTGAGAGTGGACATCCTTGTCATATTCCTGATCTCAAAGGGAAGACTGTCAGTTTTTCCCCATTGAGGATGATATTTGTTGTGGGTTTTTTATAGATTTTATAAAGTTAAGGAATGTTCCCTCTAACCCTATACTTTGAATCGTTTTAATCAGGAATGGATGCTGTATCTTGTCAAATGTATTTTCTGCATCAATTGAGAGGACCATGTAGTTCTTCTCTCTTCTCTTATTGATTTGTTCTATCACATTGATTTGTATCCCATGGATAAATTGCACCTGGTCATGTGGATAATCTTTTTAATGTACTATTCAATGCTATTAGCTATGATTTTGTTGAGAATCCTAGCATCCGTATTCATCAGGGATATTGGTCTGAAATTCTCCCTTTTGATGGGGTCTTTGCCTGGTTTGGGGATCAGAGTAATGCTGGCTTCATAAAAAGAGTCTGGAAGTTTTCCTTCTGTTTCTATTTTTTATGAAACAGCTTCAGGAGAGTGGTATTATTTCATCTTTGAATGTTTGGTAGAATTCTCCAGGGAATCCATCAGGCCCTGGGCTCTTTTTTTGATAGGTTTTTGATCACTGCCTCAATCTCATTACTAGTTATTGGCCTATTCAGGTTGTCAATTTCTTGCTAATTTAGTTTTGGAAGTTTATAGGTTTCCAGGTATGCATCCATTTCAACTAGGTTGATTAACTTACTGGCATATACCTTTGAAAATAATTTCTGATGATTGTTTCTATTTCCTTGGTATTAGTTTTGATCTCTTTCTTTTCACTCATAATTTTAATCTTGATTATTTCCCTTCTTGTGTGTGGGGTTGGCTTAATTTGTTGATGATTCTCCAGTATTTTTTTTTTTTAAGAATTTATTTATTTGAGGGGCGCCTGGGTGGCTCAGTGGGTTAAGCCACTGCCTTTGGTTCAGGTCATGATCTCAGGGTCCTGGGATCGAGTCCCGCATCGGGCCCTCTGCTCAGCAGGGAGCCTGCTTCCTCCTCTCTCTCTGCCTGCCTCTCTGCCTACTTGTGATCTCTCTCTGTCAAATAAATAAATAAAATCTTTAAAAAAAAAAGAATTTATTTATTTGACAGAGAGTGAGAGAAGGAGAGAGAGTACAAGTGGGGGGAGCAGCAGAGGGAGAGGGGTAAGTGGACTCCCTGCTCAGCAGGGAGCCCGATGCAGGACTTGATCCCAGGATCCTTAGATCATGACCTGAGCTGAAGGCAGAGGCTTAACCCACTGAGCCACCCAGGTGCCCCTCCAGTTCTTTAAAGTGTAAAGACAGCTGGCGTTTTCTGGATTTTTCAATTTTTTGGAGGGAGGCTTGGATGGCTGTGTATTTACCCCTTAGGGTCGCCTTTGCCATATCTCATAGGTTTTGGACTGAAGTGTCTTCATTCTCATTTGTTTCCATGAATTACTTAAGTTGTTCTTTGATTCCTGGCTGATCCAAACATTCTTAGGCAGTGTGGTCTTTAGATTCCAAGTGTTTGAATTCCTTCCAAATTTTTTCCTGTGGTTGAGTTCCATTTTCAAAGCATGGTAGTCTGAGAATATTCAGGGAATAATCTCAATCTTTTGGTATCAGTTGAGTCCTGCTTTGTGACCCAGTATGTGGTCTGTTCTGGAGAAAGTTCCATATGTGTTCAAGAAGAATGAGTATTCTGTTGTTTTAGGGTAGAATGTTCTATATATATCTATGAGATTCATCTGCTCCAGTGTGTCATTCAATGCTCTTATTTCTTTATTGATTTTTTGCTTGGATGATCTATTACTGAGAGTGATGTGTTAAGATCCCCTACTGTTAATGTATTCATATCAATGTGACTCTTTATTTTGATTAACAGTTGGCTTATGTAGTTGCCTGCTCCCCTATTGGGGGCATAAATATTTACAATTGTTAAATCATCTTGGTGGATAGACCCTTTAAGAATGATGTAGTAGCCTTTATGTCTGACTATAGTCTTTAGTTTAAAATATAATTTATGTGATATGAGAATTGTTACACCAGCCTTCTTTTGAGGCCCATTGGCATGAAAGATGCTTCTCCATCTCTTCACTTTCAGTCTTGAGTATTCTTAGGTTCCAAATGGGTCTCTTATACACAAGATATAGTTGAGTCCTGTTGTTTTATCCAATCTGCAGCCCTGTGCCATTTTTATTGGAGTGTTTATGCCATTCATATTGAGAGTGATTATTGAAAGATACATTTTTTTGACATCATGTTTCCTGTGGTCCTTGTTTCTATAGATTGTCTCAGTGAATTTCTGTTCTCTGACACTCTTGGGTTCTTTCTTCTTTTATAGAACCTTCCTTAATATTTCATGTAGTGCAGGCTTGGTGGTCACATATTCTTTTAAACCTTGCTGGTCTTGGAAGCTCTTCATCTCTCCATTCATTTTAATGTCAGTCTTGCTGAATAAAGTATTGTTGGCTGCATGTTCTTCTCATTTAGTGCCCTAAATGTGTCTTGCCAGCCCTTTCTGGCTTACCAGGTTTCTGTGGACAGGTTTGATGTTATTCTGATAGACCTTCCTCTGTAGGTAAGGAATCTCTTCCCCCTAGCTGCTCTCAAGAGCTCTTGTCTAAAATTATGATTCATCAATCTCACAATTAAGTGTCTTGAGGTCTTTCTAGATTCATTGATATTGGGGGTTGATCCTTCTGCCTCTAGGACACGAACGCTGGTTCCATTCCCCAAATTGGGAAAATTTTCACAGAGAATTTGTTCAAATATATCTTCTGGTCTTCTTTCCTTCTCCTCCCCCTCAGGAATTCCAATAATTCTGACATTAGAACATTTCATGTCATCATTTATTTCCCTAATTCTGTTTTCATGGCTTCTAAGCTGTTTGTTCCAGGCCTCCTCCTGATCTTTTTTCTCTATCAGTTTGTCCTCTAAATCACTAATTCTATCTTCTGCCTCAGTTTACCTAGCTCTCCACTGGAGTCTTCTACCCCGATAGAGATCCAGAAGTGTATAATCCTATATCTCAGGCTGATTTAATGGGTGTTCAGAGTGTTCTGGTAGGTAATTAGCTCATTTTAGGGGACCCGTTGAAACAGGGTCTCCTTCTCTGCCACCTTGCCCCTCCTCCCAACCAAAAACTTCTTATATTTCTTTTCTTAAATGATCTAACAGATAATAGCTTGTTCAAAATAGTAATAGCACCAAGGTATTATGTATGCATATGTATGTATCTTATGTACAAGCTTACATATGTTATATATAAATGAAATGAATGACAATAATCATACAAATGAGGGAAAGGAGAAATTAGAACTAGGTTTTTATAAGGTACCCAATACTCTGAGTGAAGTAGTATGGCACTATTTGAATGTGTAGTGACAGATACCAGAATCTTAGTTCCAGATAAACTTCTTGGGAATGGGAGCATGAATGAACACGGACACACCTAATGCAAGCAGAGATTAAATCGAATAATCTGTATCCACCCTACTGCCCTAGAATTCAGATCTGAGGATTAGTCCAAGTGTGAGAAATGGAGAGAAAAACCAAGACTCAAACAGAAATCAGAGAGAGGGAGAGATTATATTCTGTGTGAATCAGATTATATCTCTGCATGCATTTGGGGCTCATTTTGTTTATGAGAACCACTACAGTACAATGAGGCCAGTTGACTAGATCTCCCTCTTAAAGCTATAATCTGAATATCAGGGATCTTCAAAGCCCATGTTCTTTCCTTGACATTAACTTTTTAATTGTACTTTGCTACTGTCCACAAAGTTAATAATTAACCACGTGGATACTTCAAGTAGAATATATATACTATGGGCAAAATGCAAGGTAGAAAGTCAAAAGCAATATAATTTCTTATTTATTTTCTAAGCACTTTGGCACACATGGACAATAAATTAATAAATTAGAATTTTATATACTTTGGCCTTTAAATAAGAAATAGAAAGGATAAGTCCTGCAAATTGCTGCTTGGGGTTATTTATTGAGAAAATATAATCAATTGAATAGCTGACATTTTAAACAAATTTCCCTAGATTATGTAGTATAAAAATTAACACACTCATTGTAAATAAATTTCAGAACATAAAAATCCAAATAATTGAATAGTTGTAGCTTCAGAAAGTTTTGCTGCTATTGTTATTTTGTTATAAATACACATAATGCAGAAAAAATTTAAGGGGGTTTTTGTCTTAATTTAACCTTATTTCCACTGAATAAATCCCTAATTCTTGTCAATGCTACCTGCTAAACTTCCTTTGAATCTTTTAATTTCTTTTGGTTTTCTCTGTCACCTTTTATTGCAGACAACTATCACTGAATACCTAGAAAACCACTACAGTTTTTAACTGCTTTCCCTATATTTAGATTTTTTTTCTTTTCAAAATATTTAGTCTCTACATGAAGTCAGAGTCTTTATGTAAAACAAATTTTATTTATGTAAAGACATAAATCAAGTCATGTCACTCTCCTGCTGAAATCCTACAAGTATTAAATCACAAACCTGACTGAAAAAACCCTTGAAGAGGTAAACTGCTATTTATTTCTCCAGCCTCACCACAAGTACTACTTACACCTCTCCCCATTTCTCCTGACTAATTCAATCTGTAATTCGTTTGGACATGCCACTTCCTCTGAGGATTCTTCCATGTTTCAGCCTACAGATTAGATGGGGTTTAGCACCTCAAACATTCACTATCATTGATCTGTTCTCTTTAATAGTGTTTCTAATTGTCTTTCCCTCACTAGCTTATAAATTTCATTATGGCAGAGACCATGTCTTCTGTGTTTGCTTTTGAACCTCCACGCCAACTGTAAAGTTTTGAATAATAGATGAAATTTTTTAAATAGTAAATTTTTAGTAACAGGTATCCCCTCCCTAGACACATATTATTCCCTCCTCTTGGAATATCCTTTACCTAGAATATACTTAAGGGACTCATATTCTTAAGGCTTCAATTTAAATGCTGTTTTTTTCAGAGATACTGTCTAGATCTTCAACCTAAGATGCATCCTTCTTTAATACTGTCTGTATTTTCCAGCATAGAGCAAATTGTGTTTTGTAATATACATTCATTTACATATTTGGCTATAAGGTCCATAAGGTCAGGGTGCATGATGATTTTGTTTGTTTTCTCTCTGTTGTCCTGGTAGAGGGCTGCATAGCATGAAAATGGGTGCTCAGTATGCATCTCTTTAGTGAATAGTAGATGGTGAATTTGTATTTGATTTACTGCTTTTGTTTTGTTGGGGACTTGTTTCTATTTTATGTCCTGTCTTAGCAAAAGTAAATTTTGCCAATGTTAGGACAAACCCCAGTTCCCAGTTGTTGCCATTGTTTCTGGTTCATGAAGCCAAATATCTGGAAATCACTGCTGCAGAAAATGTCTTTTGATATTGACAGAATAAACACAAAGAATTTCAAGCCTATTTAATTAGACATTTAAATCAGAGAAGTAACTTCTCTTATTTGTATTTTATTTCACTGTCAAAGTACTGTTTGAAAAAAACACATTATTTTCAGAGTTGTGATATGACAGACGTGTATCATTCAACAATTTATGATATTTTACCTTAACTTCATGGACAAACTCATTCAGGGTTATTCCTTTGTTGTCTCTGTCTGGGAATCAAAATGCACAAGTGGATGTTGAAGCTTTAAATTGCTTGCACTCTATTGGCAAACTGTAAATTTTTCAGCTCACTTATGCAAAATAAAGATTTCCTCAGACCTGGAAGTTAAATTAGATTAGCATTTCAGTAAAGTTCAGCATGCAAGGTAAGTAATGTCTCTAACAGATTAGTAAACAATATGTACTTCTTGGATAATGATAAGTATATCATTTCTGAGGCCACTTTCAAGGAGACCAGTGCAAGAAAAACAGTTATTTCTGGCAGTTAACAAATGAATAATTTATTTATAATGATTTGGAAATTTTAGTCACATAGAATTTTTTTTAAAGAACAGTAACTCTTATACATATGCATCTTGAGAAATAAGTTTTATAAAACCAGTTTTAATAATGTTCCTGCAGGAGTACAAATAGAATTTAACAATAGAAATGAATTTAAAATGCTCATCTATTATTAATACCGAATGTATAAGCCCTATTAAGAAAAGAGCAGGGATAGTTTAATAAGACACTATCCTATGGATATGGATGTGTCAATAACTCTCAAATGATCATTATATTCATCCATTCTTCATTAAAAATGCATGACTATTTAATTCCTGACAAACTCAAATATGAACACTATGTTCTAGAAAAAGAGGCAAGCCTTTTAATAATAAGTTTATTTATTTTTAATATAATTTATCAGTGATACATTTGTAGCAAAATATTTGTCACTGCAACTGGAAATTCGGCTAGGAATTTATTAAAGATTTATTGCCATGTCCCCTTAGAGGACTGTTTACATGAGATGCATTTTAAAATACTAGACTAACAGAGAAGTTAAGGTGGAGATATTTTCCTGAAAGCGCTATTGTGTAAATAGGCTTAGCCTTTACTTTTGCACCACAGCAGCTTTCATTTGGAAATGAACACTTTTCATTATACAATTTTAAAGGATTCAACCCTTAAAAATTTGAATTGATGTTGTTATACTCACTGAAATATAAATGAATTTACTTATTGACTATTAGCTTGTCAAGAGAAGATAGAACTTAATGGATGTGTTCCTAGTGATCTAGCTTCACATAACATAAAATTTGACATATAGAAATAGCAATAACAACAAAATGAGAGAATATTAAGTAAAATAACAAACACTGGGAAAAGGGCAAGACAAGGGAAAGTTACAATGATATGCTTTTTTTCTTTGGGAAACTATATAATATACTTATCAGATTTTCTTTTCACTAAAGGATAATTTGGGTAGATTCTGTTCCCTGTTACATGGAAGAGTGTGCTAATAATACAAAATTATTGGATGAATATTTGGCCAAGTGTGAAATGTTTATATTACTGTTTTAAAGTGATTATATAATAATAAAATCTTTTTTATTTAAAGCCATATAATTTATCATAAATTACCAAGCTGTTTCCCTGTTTTTGTAACATGGCAGAAAATTTCAAATTTTTAATGGAGTGGATTTAATGCTTTTTGAATTTGTTCCTTTAGGCCAAAACATAATAGTACACCTTTAGAAATTAATTTACTCGGTCAAAACATTTATTAAAAGTCAGTTGCATTCCATGCTTGTTGTAAGTACTGAGGGTATAGAAGTGAAGAAATAGATTTTAGTCTTGATCTGGTAAAGCTTACAATAGAAGGAGGAAAAGGCATTGAACAAATAATCAAATACAAACACAAAAAATGATGGACAGGGATCATTTATCTATGGAAAATATAGCACAATATGAGAAATGATACCAGGGTTACCAATTTTGCATTGTGGTTCATGGAAAGCCTGTCCTCAAAAAATATATATATAAGACCTGAACAAAAAGTATCAACAAAGAGTCAGTGAAGGACATAGGTAGGTAGAGCAAGCATCATGTGCTTCCATATCCATAGATGTTAAAAATGCTGAAGGGGTTCAATTATTTGAAAGGCAATATGGCTAGAAATTAGCAAGGGAGGTAGAACTGATGCAAGGGAAGACTAAGGAATCTTCTGATCATGAAGGGACTTGTTGGCAAATATTTAGGAATTTGAATTTTGTAATATGCTTACTGGGGGCCCATGAAGATTTTTAGTAGGATAATTATATACTTTTATTTCCATTTTGAGAAAATTTAGCTTTCGGAGCCTGGAATGGGGATAGGGTAGGAGGAAAAGTGAAGAGAGAGTTAGGAGGTACTGCCCTCACGAAACAACTCTAGCTTAAAGTAGAGAAGTCACAGTTGCAATAGATAAAATTAGATAGATTGGAAATACATTTTGAAGTTAAGCCAACATAACCTGGTAATTGATAGGTGGTTGATGGAAAGAGAGAAGCCAAAGGAGCATACGCTCTGTTCTCAACAAGCAGCTGAGTAGCATCACCATTTATATACTGGAGAAATTGACGGAAGAGAAGATTTGTATGTAAGAGAAGAAATGTAACTAGCAAAAATTACATTTGGGATGTATTTTTTCTAAAGTCCACTGAGACATCTGAGGTGGAAATATCTAGTACTTACAGAAAATAGAGTTAGAAGGGAGTTTTGGACTTCAGATATATTAGTTGGTAGTCAAAGTTTATATTGAATGTATTCAAAAGACAATGTAACCCAGAGAAGAGATAGAATGAAAGAAGGAGAATGAGAGAAACTGGAGGGGGTCGGGGCGGGGGGAGAAAGGGGAAGGGAGAGAGAGTGAGAGAAAGGATGAGAGAGAGAAAATGTAGGAGAGGGCAGGGGAAACTAGGGCAAGAGAGATTTTTTTCTGGAAGGGAAGAAACATGGAAAAATGTGGTGAATTCTGTTTAGACACCAAGTAAAATGTTATTAAAAATGCCCAAATATCAAGAAGAGAGTGTTAGAAAACAAGGTAACACTTCCTTCCTTCCCAAGAATTACATATCAATTTAGATAAAAATATTTTTGTACACATTTTAAAATTAAAGTCATACCAAAACAAGATAAGCATTTCTCTGGATTAAAAATAGAACAGAATCACATCTTGTATTTAAGTAGGTAAGGTCTGTATCAGTAGATAAAACTTTGCTGCAAAATTAGAACATTGAGTCGAGGAGGTCAAATTCACAAGTGTATTGGGAACCTTACTTTACCACAAAACAAGAAAAAAACTTGTGGAACAATCTGTGATATTGGAGATTTTTGTTTAAAAACTTATAAAAACTTCCCATTTCCCTTAGGTTGTATAAAGCTGCAAATAACATCTTTATCACACAAAACAATGAGTAAAATTTGATTAAAATATCGTAAGTTTCTTTGGCTTTATCAGAAATCTGAGATCCCAAAGCAAATATGCAACCTAAAATTCAAGAAAGCGAAGACATGTCAACTGGAGAAAGATGGAACATGAAAATTACCTTAACTGTGATGGAGGTTCTACCTCAATCTCTCTGTGGCCTCAACAAAACATAATCAGCTGAATACAAAGAATGCAAAAAGACAAGCCCAACTTTCAGTCTGTGATAGCCAACACTTGTATACCTCAGTCTTTATTGCTTGACTACATAAAACACCTAGCAGTCTAAAATTTTAAAGAATACACACACACACAAGAGAAGTCAACCTATTGTAAAGAGATAAAGCAATAAACAGAACCAGATTTGTAAATGACTTAGATATTGAAACTATCATACAGAACACTTTAAAATAACTATGATAAAAATATTAAAATGTGAGAAAGGTATACAATATGTATGACTATAGTGGACATTAGTCCACATTAGTTTCCTAGAAAAACAGAACCAATAGGTATATTGGTTATAATATACCTTATATATTACATATAAATATATCCTAATATTTACATAAAATAATTTATATAAAGAGATTTATTATAAGGAATTGGCTCACTTGATTATGAAGGCTAAGAAGTCTTAAGTTCCAGATCTATACCACGTTCACTTGCAACATCTGTACTTGAACATGAGGGTTCCCTATTCTCAGAATCTCTGTCCATACCCAAGTCAACCTGACCTTAACTCATATCTCAAAGATCAAATTGAAGGTTGTTTTTACATGAGGTCTTCCCTGACTTCCAGGTTATGTTAACAAGTTCCCATTTTACCACAAGCTTGCTTTTACCACAGCATTTATAATAATCTATTGAAATTCTTCCTTATATATGTTTTTCTGAGTAGGCAGTAAATCTGAGTTTGGTGAATACCTTATGGTTTTCTTGTATTTCTCTGTGTAGTTCAAAGATTAGTGCATGACAGATGCTTGATAAATGCTCACCAAATTAATAAATGACTTATTTAATAAAATAATAATAATAATAATAAAGAAAATATGACTGGCCAGCTATAGACTTCAGTATAGTGTTTATGAATAGTCAGGTATTCTTTAATTATTATTTTTAAGTATGCAAAATAAATTTTAATTTAATTTAATTTATCCTTCAGTGCTCAGCATATTTGTGGAGATTCATAACTTAGAAAAATATAGGCATCAAAAGTTAAGAATAAAAAAAGCAATTTTACATAGTTTATATAAAAACACAAGCTAGCAGTTATTGTAAATCACTAATAGAATGCACAAACTTTCTCAGAGCACAATGTAACTATGCTAAAAAAGGTTGTGGATATAACTTGTAGCAAACCTTTCAAAACACTCTATTAATCTTAATTTTTACTGTTACATTTATCAGAATTAATGCATGAAAGATTATATATGTGAGCTATTTATATGATAATGAAATTGTATAAAATCTGTAGTATGCACAAATCAAACATTTATATTTGCTTTCTTTCTTGCTATGCTTATTTTGTTGTATTTGTGATTTGTAATTTATTTTCATATTCCATATTTATGAATAGGAAATTGTAATCTATATAAACTATATTCACACAAGATACTGTATTATAAAGACTTGTCAGTCTTTTGCTGAGTTATGTCTCTTTCTCTATTATAAGTGTATCCTCTAAATAATGGCTTGTTTGATTGCACTCTCAACAAACAAATTCTCATTGTAATTCTAAATGAATTTGGAATTTTGTTTGGTCATCCAACAGAACATGTTTAATACATTCATTCTGTGAATGAACCTTTTGAGTTAAGGAAGATCATCCTAGAAATATATTTATCAAATTTAAAAGGGGCATCCCCTCCCAAATCCCAGGATTTGAAGATAAAAATCTAGTACAAATGAAATTCTTTTCCCTATATTTTGCAATTATAAAATTGATCTCTATTCATATTTTGTTTTTTGACTTTCTACAGAACTTTAAATTTTGCATAGCTACCTCAGGAACACAGTACTACCCTACATGTCCTAATGGAAATCCAATCTCAAAGGCATCAGTTTGTCTTTGTATCCTGTTTTTAAGTTGTGGACTCGTTGTATCATCTACATTACTTTATACAAGATCTTATTTAACCATTTCTTCTTTCCTCAAACTTCTTTGTAATTTTTGAATGTTACTAATTTGGAAATTCAATATTTGAAAGCGGTATGTCATTAAGATTTTGTTTGTTTGTTTTACTCCTTCCTAGAGCCTTGATCTTTTCCTACTAACCTTTGAGTAAACATTTGTAAAGTTTCTAATCTATCCTATTCTATACCTGTGTTCTTTTCACCTTTCATTATTCATTTAAATTTAAACTTCAAAAGCCATTTTGCCCCCCCCGAACTGTACATGTCATTATGTAATAAAATTCCATAAGAAACAATTCAGATTTAGCAGTGAGTTCTCAAAACCTGTTTGAATTTTGTCTTTTGTAATAAAGAATTAGTTTTTACTAGATGAAATTATTTGAATGTTGATTATATATACATATATATAAGTACCATATTAAAAGTTTAATTATATAACTAAATGTGATAAGTTTATTCTGACTTATTAGAGGTATAATTGACAATCAAAATTATGTATTTAAGGAGTACAATTCTATGATTTGATATATATAAGCACTGTGAAGTAATCATGATAGTCAAGCAAGCTAATTAATATATCCATCACCACCTTTGCTTTCTTCTCTCTCTGTTTTTCTTTTTGTGCAAGAACACTTAAGATCTACCCTCTAAGCAAGCTACAAGTATGGGATACTGTACTTTTAACTATAACTAACTATAGTCACATTGTTAGACATTAAATCTCCAGAATTTATTCATCTTACGTAACTGATACTTTGTATGCCTTGATCAATATCTCCCTATTTCCAACTTCCCTAGCCTCTGACAACCTCCATTACTCTCTGTATCTAAGTGTTTGACTATTTTAGATTCCACATATAAATGAGGTTATATATTATTTGTGGGGTTTTTTTTTGTGCCAGACTTATTTTATGTCCACCAAATTTATTTAAACTGTCACAAATGGCAGAATTTCCTTATTTCTTATGCATGGTTGAATAATATTCCATTGTACATATATACCACATTTTATTTTTTCCAAGTTTTATTTAAACTCCAGTTATTTAACATATAGTATAATATTAGTTTCAGGAGTAGAATTTAGTGATTCATCACATCCATACAACATGCAGTGATCATCACAAGTGCCCTCCTAATCTCTATCAGCTATTTAACCCAACTTCCTGCCCATCTCCCCTCCTATAACCTTCAGTTTATTTTATATAATTAAGAGTCTTTTTCCTGGTTTGTCTTACTTTTTCCCACTATGTTCATCTTTTTTTGTTTCATAAACTACACATATGAGTGAAATCATATGGTATTTGTCTTTCTCTGACTTATTTCACTTACCATAATACTCTCTAGCTCCATCCATGTTGTTGCAAATGGCAAGATTTCATTCTTCTTGATGACTGAGTAATATTCATATATATATATATATATATATATACACACACACACACACACAACATCTTCTTTAGCCATTCATTAGTCAATGGACATTTGGGTTCTTTCCAAAAATTTTCTATTGTTGATAATGCCGCTATAAACACTGGGGTTCGTGTATCCCTTTGAATCAGTGTCTTTGTATCCTTTGGGTAAATACCTAGCTGTGCAATTGCTGGATCATAGGGTCATTCTATTTTTAACTTTTTGAGAAGCCTCCACCCTGTTTTCTAGAGTGATGGCACCAGTTTGCATTCCCACTAACAGTGTGAAAGTGTTCCCCTTTCTCCACATCCATGTCAACATCTGTTGGTTTCCTGTGTTATTAATTTTAGCTATTCTGACAGGTATGAAGTGGCATCTTATTGTAGTTTTGATTTTGTATTTCTCTGATGATGAGTAATGTTGAGCATCTTTTTATGTGTCTATTAGCCATCTGGATGTCTTTGGAAAAGTGTCAATTCATGTCTTCTGCCCATTTCTTAACTGAATTATTTGGTTTTGGGGTGTTGATTTTGGTAAGTTCTTTACAGATTTTGGATACTAAGCCTTTATCAGATATGTCATTTGCCAACATCTCCCATTCTATAGGTTACCTTTTAGTTTTGTTGATTCTTTCCTTCATGATTCAAAAGCTTTTTATTTTGATGTAGTCCCAATGGTTTATTTTTGCTTTTGTTTCCCTTGTCTCAGGAGACATATCTAGCAAGAAGTTGCTATGCCCTATATCAAAGAATGTACTGCTTTTGTTGTCCTTTAGGATTTTCATGGTTTTCTGTCTCACATTTATATCTTTCATCCATTTTGAATTTATTTTTGTGTATGATGTAAGAAATTGATCTAATTTCATTGTTCTGCATGTTGTTGTCCAGTTTCCCCAGCATCATTTGTTGAAGAGACTGTCTTTCTTCCATTGGATAGTCTTTACTTCTTTGTTAAAGATTAGTTGACCGTATAGCTGTAGGTTCACTTCCAGGTTTTCTATTCTGTTCCATTGATCTATGTGTCCATTTTTGTGCCAGTATACCACATTTTCTTTATCTATTCATCTGTCAACAGACTCTTAGTTTGTTTCATATGTTTATTATTATGAATAATGCTGAAATAAATATGAAAGTACAGATATTTCTTTGAAATTCTGATTTAATTTCCTTTGGATATCTTCATAGAAGTGAAATTCCTGAAACATAAGGTAGTTCTATTTTTAATTTTTTGAGGAGCTGCTATACTGTTTTCCATAATGGCTCTACCAACTTACATTTCCACCAATGGTGTACAAGGGTTACTTTTCTCCAAACTCTCATCAACACTTGTTATCTTTTGGCTTTTTGGGAATAACATTCTAAAAAGTGTGAGGTGATATCTCATCATGGTGATGATTTGCATTTAGATGAGCCAAGTATCTCTAATATACCTACTGCCCATTTTCAGGTCTTCTTGGAGATATGTCTATTCAGGTAGTTTGCCCACTTTTTAATCAGGTCCTTATTTTTCTATTAAATTATAGGAGTTATTTATATATTTTGGATATTTACATCTTATCACTTGTATGATTTGTAGGCACTTTTTTTTCCACCCCATAAACTGTTTTTCTTTTTTTACTCTATTGATTGTTTCCCTTGATATGCAGAACTTTTTAGATTGATAAAATCTGATTTGTTGGGGCGCCTGGGTGGCTCAGTGGGTTAAGCCGCTGCCTTCGGCTCAGGTCATGATCTCAGGGTCCTGGGATCGAGTCCCGCATCAGGCTCTCTGCTCAGCGGGGAGCCTGCTTCCTCCTCTCTCTCTGCCTGCCTCTCTGCCTACTTGTAATCTCTCTCTGTCAAATAAATAAATAAAATCTTTAAAAAAAATCTGATTTGTTTATTTTTCCATTCATTAGCTTTTTTTTCAGTGTCATATCTATGAATCATTGTCAAAACCAATGTTATAGTTTTTCCTTTAATTTTCTTCTGGTCTTTATTGTTTTCAGTCTTATGTTTGAGTCTTTAATTGATTTAGAATTGATTTTTATTTTTTGGTGATAGATGTGGGTCCAACTTCATTCTTAAAAATACAGATATCCAGTTTTCTACACCTATTTATTGAAGAGATTATCATATCCTCATAGTGTATTTTTAGCCCCTTTATTGAATATCAGTTGACCAAATATGTGTACATTAATTTCTGGACTCTTTATTCTGTAGTATTAATCTATTTGTCTGGTTTTATTGTTAGAGTTGTTTCTAAGATCCAAACACAAAATTCTCCATTCACTGGTGCAGCTTGGTTGTGATAACATGTCCTGTGTAATACCTTTAAACATCTCTTCTTATTAAGCAGCACAGAGGTGCTCCAGTTAAATCATAATGCACATAAAATGGTCTTGGTAACAATAGTAGAAGGATGCAAAACAAATTAGATGGAGTTTAATTTGGAGTCTCAGAACTGACTTATTTTTTTCTTTTAGTTAGTCTATTTGTCTGCTTTTATGCTAGTAGCTCACTGTTTTGATTAGTATAGTTGTGGAATATACATTAAAACCAGGAAGAACAATGTCTCTACATTTGTTTTCCTTGTTCAATATGGCTTTGACTATTGGGGTCTTCTGTGGTTTCACACAAATTTCAAAATTGTGTTTTCTATTTCTTCAAAGAATACCATTGGGATTTTGATAGGAGTTGTACTGAATCTATAGTTTGAACATTCTTGAAATACTGTCTTCCAATCCATGAACACAAGATGTCTTCTCATTTATTGTTATTTTTTTTGTTAATTTCTTTCTTCAACAATTTAAAATTTCAGTGTACAAATCTTTTACTTCTTTGATTATGTTTATTCTTAAATATCTTATCCTTTTCAATGCTATTCATCTCTTAATTTCTTTTTTGGATAATTCATTCTTTGTGTAAAAAGTATAATAGATTTTTGTAAGCTAATTTTATATTGTACAACTTTACTGTATTTATTTTAACAAACTTTTGTTGAGTCTAGGATTTTCTACATATTTGATCATGTCATCTACAAACATCATTTTAGTTCTTTTTTTCTGATTAGAATGGTTCATTTCTTTTTCTTTTCCAACTACTCTGACTAGGACTTCTAGTACTATGTTGACAAGAAGTTGTCAGAGTGGGATTCTTTGCTGTAGTACATTTGAAAAGTAAAGCTTTCAGTATTTTCCCCACATTGATCATGATGTTACCTATGAGTTTTTCATGCATTCAAAGCTTTATTGTATTGAGCCAAGTTTCTTCTATCTTATTTTGTTGAGAATTTTAATTATGAATGGATATTAGACTATGTCAGATATTTTCAGTTCATTTATGATCATGTGGTTTTAAAATTTCATTCTGTTAATGTGTTTTATTGCATTGATTTATGTATGTTGAACCATCCTTCAACCCTGGGATAAGTCCCATTTGATTTTGTTATATGATTATTTTAATGTGTTACTGAATTAATTTGCTACCTCATTTTAACCAGTTACCTCTGCAAAGACCCTATTTACAAATAAGGTCACATTTTTATTTTTGGGTGGCCATGAATTTTGGAGGACTCTAATCAAACCCCATATACAATCCAAGCCGTTTTCTGATTCTACTGATACCAGTATTGTTTGTGTGGGATCCTCCTCCTCTTTATGAGCTTCATGTCACAGTATGTGACTTTATACTTCATGATTTTATATATATAGATCTATATATATATATATATATAACAAAAATTTGTTAAAATAAATACAGTAAAGTTGTACAATATAAAATTAACATACAAAGATTAAAATTAACATACAAAAATTATGTATGTTAATTAAAATTAACATACAACAATCTATTACACTTTTTACACAAAGAATAATATATATATATATATATATATATATATCTCCTGCTGGATTTAGATCAACTCTGAATTAAACTCAACTACTTTTTTAGTTGATGCTAAATAACTGATCATGGAAAATAGCTGTATTCTTATGGTTTCAATCAATCCTACTTCTCTGTTTGGATTCACTGCTATTTTTATTTTTAAATATAATTAAATGTGTTTCTAAAGCTAAAGCTCCTGTATGTTAGCAAAATTTTTCCTCATTTTTAATTTTGATGATATATATACCTAACATTATAAATCTTATATCCTTTTATGTAGTGGTAGATATTCCAATTACTTACATAACTCACTAAATAATAGGTACTGTGATGTGCAACATTCTGCACTTTTCATCTGAAAAAAAAAAACAGAAAATGTTAAAGCTTATTACAAAGTGAGGTAAAGAACTAGCTCATCTTTCTCTTTTAGGCAAATGACAAGATGTCAATCTGTGGTAGGATAAAATGATCTTAGAATATTTTTGTCTTCCTGGTATATATGAACGCTAGCTTCATTTTGTCTTGTTTTGGAGCAGTTTGGGGTATTTTAGATGCTAAGTCACAGATACAAGTATGAAGGGTGCAATATTAGTTTATACATTGAAATGTGATCTTATATGTAATTTTGTATATATTTATTAGTAAATAAATCCCAAGTTTCTATGATCATTCAGTTTAAATTTTGACTAGAGAGTTTTGGTTAGGTGGATATAAGAAGAGAATATCACAAACTAGAAGTAAAGGGGAAGAGAGAAAGATAGAAAGATCTGCTATACAAACTCCTGAAAATGTCCAGCTAGCATAGGAAGCATGGGAAACACACTAGACCCACTGAACAAGGTATGTGGGTTCATTGTGTTGCTAGTGCCTGAATATGACTTGATGTCCTTTAATATCTCCCCTAAATAAGTAACAATTAAATGATGGGCATAAGCAGGCATCTTTTCATGAATAAAAACTGGAATAAAATATGTAACCTACATATTTATTTTTTCATAACTGAAGGAAAAGATGTCCCTCTGATAAAATAGAATATCTTAACATGTGTAGCAGAAGAGTGCGGAAGCAGTAGAGACTCTAAAATCCATATGCTTTAAATAATTACCATGTGATAAAAAAATAATAATAATAATAATAATTACCATGTGCTGACAGTTATAAACAATGTCACTTATAATATACTCCCCAACTTCATATTTATTTATTTATTTATAATTTCTTTTCAGTGTCACAGTGTTCATTGTTTTTGCACCACACCCAGTGCTCCATGCAATACGTGCCCTCCCCAATACCCACCACCTGGTTCCCCCAACCTCCCACTCCCCACCCCCACCCCTTCAAAATCCTCAGGTTGTTTTTCAGTGTCCATAGTCTCTCATGGTTCTCCTCCCCTTCCAATTTTCCTCAATTCCCTTCTCCTCTCCATCTCCCCATGTCCTCCATGTTACTTGTTATGCTCCACAAATAAGTGAAACCATATGATAATTGGCTCTCTCTGCTTGACTTATTTCACTCAGCATAATCTCTTCCAGTCCCGTCCATGTTGCTACAAAAAAATTGAAATTGAAATTAGGGGGGTGCCAGGGTGGCTCAGTGGGTTAAGCCTCTGCCTTCGGCTCAGGTCATGATCTCAGGGTCCTGGGATTGAGACCCGCATCAGGCTCTCTGCTCAACAGGGAGCCTGCCTCCCCCTCTCTCTCTGCCTGCCTCTCTGCCTACTTGTGATTTCTGTCTGTCAAATAAATAAATAAAATCTTCAAGAAAAATTGAAATTAGGGGTTCTTTGTGGCCCCAGGGGGTAAAAATTGCTGTAATTGAGATTCACACTGAGAATATAAAGAACATTAAAATGCCATTAACTTCAAACACTCACACTCTGATAATACATTAAATCTAATTATTATGACATTATAGAAATATGTAGTATCCAAATGTTCTTTAAGCTATTTACAAACGTGAATATAAAAGTGTATTTGGCATCAGAGAACATGTTAGCTTAATTGTAGGAAAAAAAAATACCACTGACTCCATGTATAGAAAATTCACACAAAAGTATATTTGGATCTATGTCTACTTTTCTCATGAATAGTATAGTGAATTCAATTCATTGAAAGTGAATGACTTTCAAATGGACTCGTTTCCCAGGACTAAAAAGTGGACTAGAAGCAAGAGAGGACAAAGAATAGAAGACCTCTCTTACTGGTTTTATTTTCTTCAATATTTTGTCAGAATTTTTTCTTCTCTCTCTCTCTTTGTAAATTATCTTTTGATTGGCATTGCTTTGATATCCTTAACAGACTACAGCTGCCAAAATTGCCAAAGGCGAAATTTTTCTTTTTTTTTTTCTTTTTTTTTTCCAATTTATTTATTTTCAGAAAAACAGTATTCATTATTTTTTCACCACACCCAGTGCTCCATGCAAGCTGTGCCCTCTATAATACCCACCACCTGGTACCCCAACCTCCCACACCCCCCCCCGCCACTTCCAACCCCTCAGATTGTTTTTCAGAGTCCATAGTCTCTCATGGTTCATCTCCCCTTCCAATTTACCCAAAAGCACATACCCTCCCCAATGTCCATAACCCTACCTCCCTTCTCCCAACCCCCCTCCCCCCAGCAACCCACAGTTTGTTTCGTGAGATTAAGAGTCACTTATGGTTTGTCTCCCTCCCTATCCCATCTTGTTTCATGGATTCTTCTCCTACCCACTTAAGTCCCCAAGGCGAAATTTTTCTAACAGCCAATTGAGTGTTTAGTGTTTAGTTTTTGTGTTAGCATTGTTAAAGTCACTAAATGATTTCCTAACAAATCACACCAGTGGGCTATAGTTGATTCACCCTGAAAAACAATCTGCCCGAGCAATGATCTCTCTGGTTCCATATAATAACTTAAACAGGTAGGCATTTTAAAGATAAATATGTTATGATCATGCTTAAAACTAGGTGTAGAGAGTAAAATTATTTAACTGCATAAAACCCAGTCAGTGAGAAGGCACTCACACTTATGCACTCTATCTTTCAAGCTTTCTGTGAAGAGCCCAACTATCACTGAGTGAAAGGAATATTCCCTGATACTCATGCAAGCATTGTTATATTTCTTGTGCACATGTTAAAGAGAGACTACTTTAGAAGCAAACAAAAAAGTGGAGCTATGTCCACTATAAACATATAAACACTGTCCATTGTAAACACGAGCTAACGGGATCTCCCCAAATTATAATCAGACTCACAATATAAAATTGCTCATTCATATCTCCTTTCCAGGAATTGCTAAAACCTCATTGTCCCTATAAAGTGTATTTGTAAAATAATTTAAAAAAATGTTTCACTATTCAAAAAGCTTGATTTTTTATCATTTGTACAGGTCACTGGAATAAAAACTGAATTATAAGTTAATATAAATATGAATGCATTTTGTTATTAGAATAGTTCTGGATTTCATTTTACTTTTTTCTTATTTTTACTTTGTCTTCATTTTTATTTATTTATATTTTATTTTAATTCCAGTGTAGTTAACATTAAAGTTATATTAGTTTCAGGTGTATAATATAATGATTCAACAATTCCATCAAGTGCTCATCAAGATAAGTCTACTCTTAGTCCCCTTCATGTATTTCATCCACCCATGCCGCCCACTTCCCCTCTGGTAACCATTTTTGTTTTCTATGGTTCGAAGACTACATTTTGGTCTATTTCTTTTTCTTTTCTTCCTTTGTTTCTTATATTTCACATATGAGTGGAATTATATGGCATTGTCTCTCTCTGACTGACTTATTTTGCTTACCATTATACTTTAAATCCTTCCATGTTGTTGCAAATGGAAAGATTTCATTCTTTTTTATAGCTGAATAGTATTCCATTATATATACACATATGTGTGTGTATGTATATCTTTCTTTATTCATCTATTGATGGACACAGACTGCTTCCATAATTTGACTTTAATAATAATTCTTTAATAAACTCAAGGATGTATATATCCCTTTGAATTTATGTTTTTGTATTCTTTTGGTAAATACTCAGTAGTGTGTTCACTGGATCATGTGTTAGTTCTATTTTTTATTTTTTTGAGGAATGTACATACTGGCCTCCACAGTGGCTACACCAGTTTGCATTTCCATCAACAGTGCACTAGGGATCTTTTTCTCCATATCCTCACTAACAACTGTGAGGTTTTTTGTTTTTTTTTTTTTAATTTTAGTTATTCTGAAGAGTATGAGGTGATAACCTCATTGTGGTTTTGATTTTCATTTCCCTGATGATGAATGATGTTAAGCATCTTTTAATGTGCCTGCTGTCCATCTGTAGGTCTTTGAAGAAATGTCTGTTTATGTCTTCTGCCCATGTTTTAATTGGATTATTTGTTTTTTGGGTGTTGAGTTGTGCACATTCTTTATATAATTTGGATACTAAGCTTTTATCAGATATGCCACTTGCAAGTATCTTCTCCCATAGGTTGTCTTTAGTTTTCTGGATTGTTTCCTTTCATGTGCAGAAATTTTTATTTTGATATAGTCCCAAGAGTTTATGTTTGCTTTTGTTTCCCTTGCATCAGGAACATATTTATAAAGACATTGTTATAGGTAACGTCAGAGAAATTACTGCCTGTGTTCTAGGATTTTTCTGGTGTCAGGTCTCATATTTAGGTCTTTAATTCAATTTGAGTTTATATTTGTGTATGCTGTAAGAAAGTGGTCCAGTTTCATTCTTTTGCACAAAGCTGTCCAGCATTACCAATCAAATTTGTTGAAGAAGCTGTATTTTCCATTGTATATTCTTTCTTCTGCTGCCTAAGGTTAAATGAACATATATTATGAGTTCATTTCTGGGCTTTCTATTCTGTTCCACTGTGTCTATTTTTGTTCCAGTACCAAACTGCTACAGTTTTGAAATATAACTGGAAGTCTAGAATTGTGATCCATCCAATTTCATTTTCCTTGTTCAAGAGTGCTTTAGCTATTCAGGGTCTTTCCTGGTTCCATACAAGTTTTAGGCTTATTTGTTCTAGTGCTCTGAAAAATGTTTTTGGTATTTTTGATAGGCATTGCATTAAATCTGTAGATTGTGTTCAGTAATATGGACATTTTTATCAGTATTGCTTCTTCTAATCAATAAGCATGGAATGTCTTTCCGTTTGTGTTACCTTCGATTTCTTTTATTCATGTCTTATTCTTTTCAGAGTAGAGGTCTTTCACCTCCTTCATTAAGTTTATTCCTGTATTTTTTATGATTTTTGGTACAATTGTAAATGGTATTGTTTTCTTAATTTCTCTTTCTTCTGCTTCATTATTAGTGCATAGAAATGCACTATACATTGATTTTACATCCTGTGATCTTAGTGAATTCACTTATCAGTTCTAGTAGTTGTTTGGAGTCTGGAGTTTTCTGTATGCCACATCATATCATCTGCAAAGTGACAGTTTTACTACTTCCTAATTTGGATGCATCTAATACCTTTTTCTTATCTAATTGCTGTGACTAGGACTTCTGGTATTATGTTGAATAAAAGTGGGGAGGGTGGACATCCTTGTCTTGTTCCTGACCTTAGGGGAAAAGCTCAGTTTTAACCCATTGAGTATGATTAGCAGTGAGTTTTTCATAAATGGCCTTTATTATGTTGAGGTATACCTCTAAACCTACTCTGTTGAGGGTTTTTATCATGAGTCGATGTTGTACTTAATCAAATATAATTTCTGTAACTATTGAAATGATTATAGTATTTTTATCCTTTCTCTTACTAATTTGATGTATTACAATAAATGATTTGAGACTATTGAACTACTCTTGCATCCCAGGAAGAAATCTCTCTTGTTTGTGGGGAACTTTATATATATACACAAACATATATATAGATAGATAGAAAGATAGATAGATATAGATATAGATATAGATATAGATATATTTTAATTGTTGGATTCAATTTGTTAACACTTTGTTGAGGATTTGTGCACCTATGTTTAGCAGAGATATTGGTCTGTAGTTTTCACTTTGTGGTATCTTAATCTGGTTTTGGTATCAGGGCAATGCTGGTCTCAGAATGAAGAGGGAAGTTTTCCTTCCTCTTCCTCTTCCTTTTTTTTTTTTTTTTTTAATAGAGAAGAATCGGTTTTAGGTCTTTAAATATTTGGTAGAATAGACCCGTGAAGCCATCCTGTCCTGGATTTTTTTGTTTGGAGTTTTTTCCCTACTGATTCAATTTAATTAATGGTCTGTTCAAATTGTCTGTTTCTGCCTGATTCAGTTTTGGTAGGCTATATGTTTCTAGGAATTTATCCATTTCTTCTAGGTTGTTCATTTTTTTTTGCATGTAATTTTTCACAATATTCTCTTACAATCCTTAATATTTTTGTGGTGTTATTTCTCCTCTGATTTTATTTGGGTCTTCTCTTTCTCTCATGAGTCTGGCTAGAGGTTGATTAATTTTGTTGATCTTTTCAAAGAAATAACTCCTGGTTTCATTGATCTGTTCTATTTTTTTTTAATTTTGTTTATTTATTTATTTAGTTAGTTAGTTTCTATCTTGTGTGTTTCTGCTCTAATCTTTATTATTTCCTTCCTTCGCTGATTTGAGGTTTTGTTCTTTCTTTAGCTACTTTAGGTATAAGGTTAGTTTTTGGTTTTGGTTGTTTTTGGTTTTGTTTGTTTGTTTGTTGCTTCATGAGGTAGGCCTATGTTGTTATAAACTTCCTTCTTAGAACTGATTTTTCTGTACTCCAAAGATTTTGGGGTCATTGTGTTTGCATTTTCATGTATTTTTTTTTTTTGTTTCATTTTGGTTTCTTACTTGACCCATTCATTATTTAGTATCTTGTTATTTAAACTCCATGTATTTGTGTTCTTTTTAGATTTATTTCTATGGTTGATTTCTGGTTTCATAGTGTTAAGGTCAGAAAAGATGCATGGTATGACTTCCATATTTCCATGATATGACTTCCATGTGTACTCTGCTGTTTTAAGATGGAATGTTCTGAATATATCTGTTAAATCCATCTGGTCCAATGGGTCATTCAAAGCCCTTGTTTTCTAGTTTATTTTCTGTTTGAAGGACATATGCATTGATATAAGTGGGGTGTTGATGTCCCCTACTAATATTGTATTACTATTGATTACTGCCTTTATGTTTGTTAATGCTTTGTGTATTTGCGTGCTCCCATGTTTGGTATATAAATATTTATAGTTGTTGCATATTCTTGCTGGGTTATTCCACTCATGATTTTGTAGTGTGCTCTTTTATTTTTTTTTTTTTATTTATTTTTTTTTTAAAGATTTTATTTATTTATTTGACAGAGAGAAATCACAAGTAGATGGAGAGGCAGGCAGAGAGAGAGAGAGGGAAGCAGGCTCCCTGCTGAGCAGAGAGCCCGATGCGGGACTCGATCCCAGGACCCTGAGATCATGACCTGAGCCGAAGGCAGCGGCTTAACCCACTGAGCCACCCAGGCGCCCCTGTAGTGTGCTCTTATTACAGTTTTTGTTTTAAAGTCTGTTTTTTCTGGTATTTGTATTGTTATCACAGTTTTCTTTGTACTTTCATTTGCATGGTAAATCCTTCTCTATGCCTTCAGTTTCAATATGCATGTGTTGTTAGGCCTGTAATGAATGTCTTGTGGATGACACAGAGATGCATCTTGCTTTTTTATCCATTCTATCACCTTTTTCTTTCAAGTGGAACCTTAGTCCATTTATATTGAAAGTATGTATGGGTTGGTATGTATTTATTGACATTCTGTTACTTGTTTTATGGTTCTTTTTGTAGTTCTTCTCTGTTCTTTTATTTTTTTGGCCTTACAGTTTACTTTCTTTAATGATATACAAAAGACAAAGAGAAAGAAATCCAGGTATATCTATTACTGGTTTTTTATTTGTTGTTACCATTAGCTTTATATTTAACATATTATGCAAATAACTGTACATTAATTTGATGGTTGTTTAAATTGAGCCCATTCTGAATGCACTGAATTTTTACTCCTTTCTTCCCCACACTTTAGCCGTATGGTGTCATATTTAATATTGCTTTCTTGGCTGCAGATTTTTTTCTTTCAATACTTTTAATGTATCCTATCCCTCTGTCCTGCAAAATTTCTGCTGAAAAGTCAACAAATCATTTTATGATTTGGGGTTTCCCTTATAAATAACTATCTTCCTGTTTCTTGGTAGTTTTAATTTTTTCTCTTCATCATCATATCATGCAATTTTAATTACTATATGTCTTGATGTGAACTTGCTTGGGTTGATTTTGTTGGAGGCTCTTTGCATCTTGGGTCTGAACTTCTGTTTCCTTTTTGGGTTTGGGAAGTTTTCAGCTATTATTTCTTTAACTTTTCTTCCCCCTTTTCTCTCTCTTCTTCTGAGATCCCTGTAATATTAATGTTATTACACTTGATTGTGTTCATGACTTCCCTTAATTGATACTCATATTATTTTTTATTTTTCCTGATTTCCTTGATTTTTTTCTATTACTCTGTCCTCCTGGTCCTGATCCATCCTTCTGCTTCCTCTAATCTACTATTTATTCCCTTCAGTGTATTTTTAATTTCAGTTATTGAGTTCTTTGCTTAAGCTTGTTTCTTTTTAATGTTTTCTGTCTTTTTGTTGAGGGTCTTGCTGAGATCCTCCCCACTTTTGTTCAAGTCCAGAGAGTATCTTTACAACCGTTACTATAAATTCTCTATCAGGCATATTATTTATTTTCTTTTTTATGTTTTCTGTCTTTTCGTTTAGGGTCTTGCTGAGATCCTCCCCTTTTTTGTTGAAGTCCAGTGAGTATCTTTACGACCATTACTTTAAATTCTCTATCAGGTATATTACTTATTTTGTTTATCTCTCTTTTTGTCATTTTGTCTTTTTCTCTCATTTGGGATATATTCCTTTTGTATCCTCATTTTGTCTTACTCTTTTTATATGTTTCCATGTGTTAAGAAAGTCAGCTACATCTTCTGCTCTTGAAAGTATTGGCCTTATAAAGAAGAGTTCCCTTATTCACCAGAACTTGGCACTTCAGGGGTGTGTTGTGTGCCCCTGACTATTGTGGCTGAACTGTATTTGCCTTAAGTCCAGTCAGTGTATAATAACTCTCTGTCTGTTGTAGGCAGGGTTTTATCCCTCTATTGTTAATGGGCAAATCTAGAGCCATGTTGGGCTTGAGGTGGGACAGACCAGGTGATTACTATAGCTGTGGTCTTACAAAACTACAAGGTGTTTTCCCTGTGTTGTCTCCTAGGAAACTTTCATTGGAGAGCAGGGCCTGCAGTCATATAGATGTCTGCCCCCAGCCTGCTAATGGGCCACTGTCAGGTACTCCATGTGGTTATCTTCCTTTCTCCCTAGGGCTGGAGTCATTTCAGACTGGTGCTGGCTCTTATGGGGCTGCTTGCACACTGCCATGCTTATGGAACTACTTTGAATGGACTTCTGACAAAGGCAGGTTGTATGGAGAAGTCAGCAGGAGATGGCAGGTTTAGGGTACATCATGTTAGCAAGGTTTGTGTTATCCTGCTTGTAGGAAAGAACCTGTAGCAACTTTGAAGAATTTCTGCTAAGGATATGTTGGAGGGAGGGTCCACAGAAGAGACAGGGTACACTGGTAGCAAGCTAGGTGGAAACTGTTCATACTGGTTCCCACAGGTGGTCATGTATGTAGGCAATGGCCCTCACTTACTCTTTTGTTCTTGGAGAAGTCTCTAGAAGATCCCTGCCCCTGGTGGGAGATTTTTTTCTTTCAGCACTCTGAATGTATCCTACCCCTCTGTCCTACAACATTTCTGCTGAAAAATCAGCAAATCATTTTATTGGGTTTCCCTAATATATAACTATCTTCCTTTTTTTTTGGTAGTTTTAAATTTTTCTCTTCATCATAATATCCAGCACAAGTTCTGAGATTAGTAAGTAAACCTTCATCCCAAGGGGTGTATATACCAGGCATTTGTCAAACTGCTGCTTCTAGGCTATATTTCAAAGAGGTCATTTGTTTTGCTATCTCTTTAAGGGCTGGAACTCTATTTTTATCACCCTTAGGGTCTTCTTAAGCCTAGCCTGCTGATTTTTAAAATTTAGGCCTTAGGCCCCAATAATTGTAAAAACTCACAAAGTTAAACCCCTCTGATTTTCAAAGCTGGTGTTTCCCATTGTTAGTCCCCCATACCTGGGGGGAGGGGGTGTGTAGGCTAAGCTCTGTTCCTTTCCCTTCTCTCTGCCTGCAGTGTCCCTCCCTCTCATAGACAAACTTGCAGGTCAGTTTGGTTCCTGACCAGGTTTCTAGCCTTCCTAGCCTTTTCAATGTGGCCTCTTCTCTACATTTAACCATTGATAAGTGAGTTCTGCTAGTCTTGGGTGAGTTATTTTATGGGTTATTTACACTGATGTGGCTATTACTTTGGTGTTTCCATGGGACACGGTAAGCTTAAGTTCCTCCTACTTAGGCATCTTCCCCGGAATTTTCCTAAAAAGGATAGTTTTGAAATAAAGTGTTTTTAAAAATGAAATGTTAAATGAACCAATGTAGTTATTTTTGTCACTTTCCCTTGTATAATATTGATAGCAGTAATTGGATATTATAAGACAACTACCTCTGTAGAGTCTCAACAACTGATCAATTTTTCCTTCTTTTCCTTTCCCAACTCCTCTAGGAAGATTCAGCTTCTCTAAAACTGGCACTGTATTCATTATATAAAATAGGCATATTTTGTTGATATTGTGGGTTTGGTTCCAGGCTTCTATAGTAATGTGGGTCAAATGAGTTATTTGGTTTTCCAGTGCATAGAAAAGTTATGTTTATACTACACTGCAGTCTGTTAAGTGTGCAACAGTATTATGTAAAAAAGGAAAGCACAATGTAGATACCTTAATTTAAAAATATTCGTTTGTAAAACTAACAACCATATTCTGATCTTTCAGCAAGTCATAATCACAGATCACCACAACAAATATAATAATGAAAAAGTTTGAAATATTGTGAGAATTACCAAGTTGTGACATGGAAAATGAAGTGAGCAAATGCTATTGGAAAAATGGCACTGATAGACTTGTTCAATGCACAGTTGCCAAAAACCTATGTAAATAATGGAATATCTGTGAAGACTTAATAAATTGAGGTATGACTATATATGACTGTTGTTCAATTTATCTTCCCTTTAAAACAGGATGTTTCTCTTTTTGTTGTTGTTGTTGATACTATAAACTTGATGAAAATAAAACATATACTAACTACACATCGTGCACACAAACCTCTGTGTGTATATGTATAAACACACACATACACATATTAAATAACATATTTGTATAATAAAACTAGCAGCAAAAGTGTCTAGACCATGATAGACCCCTGTCCCAAATAATATTCTCTCAAAAAAAAAATTCAATCCCTGATAACACTAAACAGTGACCTACTCTTTGTATATTAAAATATACACACAAATTACAGAAATAAGAAATTTTCTTGTACTATTTCTGCCCTCTCTGTGCCTTAGGGATAATAGTAAGTAGATAACAATAGGTATAGGTAAAGTATATAAGTGATGAGTAGATAGAAGAGAGACAGATAAATGTAGTTGGTCTTTTAACTATCTCTATAGTACGGAAAATAAAGCCACTAATCTAGAGAGTGTGAAGAGAATACTCAAACTACAGCAAGTCTGAGATGCTATAAAATTATAGCTCACTTTTAGCTAAGTTATTCTTTTATAGATTGTCTGACATTATTTATTTAAAATATATTTATTTACTTATTTATTACCAATAGCATGGTAAGCTATTTTATTTTCCTAACTTATAGCTAGTCCAATAGTATTCAAAAGAAATGTATTTGACACTGATCACCACATAAGATGGTTACAAAACATGAATATGCTATTAAAAGCTATTAATTTTATAAAGAAATAAACATGCAGGAGGTAACTTTTTTGATCATCAGAATATGTAACTCAATCTATTTTGCCCATATGCTAGAGCCTTAAGATTCTCTTCTGTACCCCTCTTCCCATCTATCTATAAGTTTAGCAGATATAAATGGCATTTAAACTACACAGGAGCAGGAACTTACTTTAATTGGATGAAAAGCGGGTTATATATTACACATGAGATTTATATATTCCTTAGAATCTTGGGTTTGATGGGCTAGAAAAAGCACATTCTTCGATTTTTAGGTACAGACCACCTCATATTTTTGCCTCAGTAACATTGACAACCATGTACCATTCCTTTCAAAACTCCACAAGAAGCAGCACCGTCATTTAAGAATTTAATTAATTAATTAATTTATTTTGAGTAGGCTCTTTTCTCAGATTTGAAACATTCCTTTGCACAGCATGGGGAACACAAATAACTTTGGTTTAAAACCACTAAACCTCATGTATGCTCAATGCAATGCACAATGTAGCCATTTATTTTATGACATTTGTAAGTGAACACTATATGATGCTATCTCCAAATAGGGGGTTTTATAGAAATGATGAGAAAGTTAAGATGCAGATAGTTGGTAAACTGCCAATTAACAGAAACCAAAATATATAGAAAATGAAAGATTCTGAAAGAATAAAGATAACATGGATGAAAATAAATGCAGTATTGTGTGATGTTTCAGACATATAATTTTAAATGAATATAGATGGGTTCTATTTAAATGGGTTCTGTTTAAATGGGTTCATCCTTTTAAATGAAAGCTTTAAAAATATTTTAGCTCTGTATTGTAATATTCATGTTAACATTTAAATATTTGAGTTATTAAGTCCTTAAAAATAAAGTAAAATGAGGAATAAGATTAAAGATTATTACATTGTCCCTTTTTTCTCCCTCAGTTGTATATTTCGTTCAGTGTTCTGACTGCTGGAATATCTGTTGTTACTCTGAAAATTTTTATGTAATGTTTTTATTATTTCTTGAAGAAATTATTATAACATAAATTTATTAGCTAGTAGGAAATTCTCCTTATTTGTATTTTAAACACCTTTTTAATCTTTGTAACTATTTTTTCTTACAATCTCAAGCTGGATCTGGGAATTTATAAAATTGTAGCTCATTAATATTAGGTGAAGGTTCATAAAAAATTACCTGTTTGGTCATGCTTCATCTGGTGTATCATGATACAAAAGTAGCACTATAATCACATATCATATAATAGTGATGTTTAAATAGGAACAATTTATCCAGTGATGTAGCACTTCTAGTCATCATTCCTATTTCTCTCCAATATAAATCGTAACTTCCCCAATCCTCAAAACCACTTGTTCATAAGAAGCGTATTTGGCTATTATTCTCTGATTGGCTTTTAAGAACTTTGATACCTTTGCTGCTAAGTTTAGTGCTTCCCTAATATATTTATTATTTCTATAAACTCTCTTAGTCTTCTCCAAAGTGTCCCTTGGAAACCACCCTGTTTTCTTAAGCTCTTTTGGCAATTCAAACTTTTGCTGTTATTCTCCTTCTACTTGCTCATAACAACTAAATGGCTGCTTAATTCAGATTATATCAAAATCCCTTATTCCAAATAGAAAAGTCTTATTCCCTTTCTGGGTGACTCACAGGAAAGAAGTAAAATATACTTCAATAGCCTTGATTACTTAAAAAAAAAATCAGTGTTACTGTATATTCATTGATTAACTGAAAAGAACTCATGGCTGACCTCAGCTGTAAATCAGTCCTGAGCCCTACTTAGGTTTTTGGAACACCTTGATTTTTTTTTTCCCTCAGTTATCAATCCTGGATAAAATTCTAACAAAATATATTTGTAAAGCAGTCTTACATAATACATGAGACTTAAATGAATAGAGAAGTCTTGAATTTTTAAAATTCAAAATAATAAAAAGATTTTTTGGAGAAAAAAGAAATTGCCTGAATTTTATCAGTCTGGCTCAAGTTGAAAACTAATTTATGAATAAATAGAAAATGATAAGTAATTATGTAGAGAAATAAGAGAAAATAGACAAGGTAAAATAGTTCTTTATAGCAGGAGTGCTTGAGATTCTGATTTTCAATTTAAATTAAGACACCTTTAACCTTAAGAGGAACAAAGTCAGCAAATATATATATATATATATATATATATATAGATTCAGGGCACCTGGGTGGCTCAGTGGGTTGAGTCTCTGCCTTCGGCTCGGGTCATGATCTCGGGGTCCTATGATGGAGCCCCGCATCGGGCTCTCTGCTCAGCAGGGACCTGCTCCCCCACCCTTCTCTCTGCCTGCTTGTGATCTCTGTCAAATAAATAAATAAAATCTTTAAAATATCTACCTATATATATATATATAGATTTACATATCTATATATGTATATATATGTGTGTATCTATATATATACACACACACACACAGATTCACACAACAGACTAGATATGAGAGAACAATCCCTGATGGCCAAAGAGGATAAGGCCTATATTTTTAATATTTTCTTTAATGGGATATTTTTATAATGGAGGCTAAAATGGTATCACTTATTAATTTGAAAACAAATGGAACTAAATTCAAATGTCTTTGATCCAACAATATTTTTGTATTTTGAAATTATTAAATACATCAAAAGATCTAAAGATGATGGTGCTAATTTCTAGATTTAGGTGTATTTCTGGGAATTCCTGAGGACATCTTGGACTTTATTAACTATACAAGATCTATGCAGTGATGCAGTCCTACAGTCCTCTATCTGATGAAACATTCTATTTCTTCCAGTTCATCTGTCCCTCACCATCTTTGAAATAACCTATTTTCAGGAAAACGGAGCTTTGGTAATCAGAAAAATAGCACTATTTATAACAATTCCATTTGTAAAAGCTGAAAGATACTTCTCAGTTATCTAATTTGAAACATAAATTGAGGGAGATTAAAAATGAGTGATAGGACATGAGAATACTTAAACTTTTGCTTTTGGGTTGGCTCCACTTTTTATTTTGGTGCGTTGTGATTATTAAATTTAGACAAAACAGATGAACATAGAAGAAAGAAGGAAAAACAGATAAAAACAGAAAGGGAAGCAAGCCATTAACTCTAGGAAACAAATAGGTTGCTGGAGGGGAGGTGAGTGGGGAAATAGGGTCACTGGGTGATGGGCATTAAGGAGGGCACTAGATATAATGAGCACTGCACATTATATGCAACTAATGAATCACTAAATTTTACCCCTGAAATTAATATTACACTATACTTTAACTAAATTGAATTTAAATAAAAAATTTTAAAAATTTAGAGACAATAGTAAATTGGAGGAAGATGTGATCTGAGTCAATGTACCTGCATTTTCTCATCACATTTCTGTTTGATAATGCCACCAACTACCAATTTACCTACTTCAGCTTAGGTTTTATTCTTGGATTTAGACCTAGGGGCTGTACATAGGAAACTAATTACTCTTGGAATTTCTGGTCCTGTTATAAATATTTTGAAAGACAATAGTCTTTTCAGTTGTATAACTTCCCACTTAAATTTAGGGAGTCAGTTGCCTCCCCACTCTTTTCCCCATAGATTATTAAAATCAACTGGTCATAAAGTAATTATTCAAAATGTGAACCAGTTTCCATATTAACTGCATATAGTCAAGACACACCAGGATCTCTTTGTTGAATTGTTTTCCCAACTCTCAGTGGGGTTCAATTAATATATGTAATTACATAGGAGAAAGGAATAAAAAGAAAAATGCTCACAGATTTTTCTCAAAGTCTGGCTCTTTGCCTTCAATGCAGGGTTGAGTGAGAAATATGGCAGTAAGCCAAACTGTCCTTCTTCCAAAATCAGCCACAATAGAATCTGCTGGATTGAAATAGAACATTAGGAGTTTAGTTTGGCACTCAGTACTTTCGGGCCAGTTCTATATTTGTGACATGATTTACTGGGCCAATCGCCCAAAGAAGCTCTGTGTCTGACTGCCCAGTTTTGAAATACAGAGAAGAGTTCATGACCACCATGCTTTGTAAACCTACATTTCTGAAAATTATGTTTCTTTATTTAAAAAGGCTGTGAGATAGCCAGATGTGTGTATTGGGGAAAATCAACCGTTTTGTGAAAAGGCTTTTGTGCAAAATTTCTAAAAACCATCAGTATCACTTGAATTGGTTACACATTGCTTTCTGGCAGAGTAATTTCTGTATTTATATAGTTGGCTAAAAATGATCAGCATTGAAATTTCATTCAAAGATTCTACAAATGTATCATTCGTAATACTGTGTTTTATTAAATACACTGTTAGGAAAACTAGGTGGCCCAGTGGAAAGAACATGAACTTTGTATCAGGTATGAATCCAAATTTGTTCACATGCTTGCTATGAAAGTACGGACAAATTTATTAACTAAATTTTTCAAGATTTACTTTTTAACCATTTGTAAAATTGACTCATTGTGTGGTGGTAAGATTATATGAGTTAACCTATGCAAACCCTGACTGCAACATCCTATGATTTACTGTTACTTTACCCACTTTTAAATTAAGGAGATTAAAACTTGAGCAATTTTTTAATGGTCAGAAAGGAGACAGGTGGTCACACTCATGTTTAAATGTAGACAAAGTGACCTCCAAACCCAAAATATATCTAAACAAGTATTATCCCTTCTAATATCACCTTACTTATCTATTCATCAATATCCTAATTACTATTTTAATGTCATTGGTATCATTTTCTCATAGTCATTGGATTCATTAAATTATCATGCAATTATCACTATTGTCATCATTGTAAACATAAATTCTCAAAATGTAGAACACCATTTATTATATAGTTCTACAACTTCCTAGCCTCATAAACTTGGGCAAATTACAACTTTTCTAAACATTGTTTTTCTCATTTTCAGATAGGAAGTGTTATTTTTACCTTTATCATAGTGTCACTGTTAAGCTTAACTTAAAATATTTGAGTGTCTATTTGGAGGAATAAATATATATGGTTATTGTAAAGTGTGATTAGCAGTAAAAATTTGATTATCAATAGGATGAAGAATAACTCTTAAAGAGTATTTGGCCTCAACAAGTGTTAAATAATGATGGCTTTTACTAAGTTCTTTTAGATTTGGATTTAAGTTAATTTTCAAGCCAAAATTCACCAAGTTTAAGCTAGAATAGTATAATTTAAAAAGCTCTAGATAGGAGTAAAAAAATTCTAAGTTGAGGTCTTAGCATTACCACTAACCAGTTACAGGATCATTTGTTAAAGCTGTAACCATTCTGAACCTCATTTTCATCAAAATCTTTATAAATGTAAGTAGAAACTTCCCTTCTTACCTCTGAGAATGGTGGAAAGTATTATGCTAATGAAAATATAAACTGAAATCTAATATCAAGGTAACAATACTTGGGATATAAATTGTTTCTAATAGATACTGTTCTAGTTTTTTGGGTGGAAGTAGGGAAGATGACTAGACATGTCTCTGGATCAAATCCTGTGAGTGATGAGTCTGATTAGTACACAAATTTTTACACAAATAGAAATAGAAATATGACCATAAATTATACCAGAAATATTAGTACTCTTGCAATTGTGACAAATCAAAAAGTAATCTAGAAGACTAGTAGTAGTTATCTCTGTATATGAATAAGTGAGGTATTAATAATTTTTGTTAGTTAGAATTCACAAAGCAAAACAAGCTAATGGGTAGATAATAAATTTCTCTTTTTAGTGTAAAAAGCATTTAGTCTTCACTTATGCAAATGCTCCTAATGAGGACAGTGCTGATTATTTTGACCCTTTGTACATCACATTTTTCCAAGGCAAAGCTCTACTGCCCTCTTTCTCATTATACTTTTATTTGAAATTGATTCATATTCAGAACTGAAGGTGAAGAAACCTGGACATTCATTTAGATGATTAATTAGGAAGAAAAATTGTATTCAGCCTGAAAAAAGTGATACACAACTGCAACACCCATTCAACATTGGCTGAAAATGAGATGTGATTCCCAGAAGTATGATTTGTTTCCCCGGAAATGAAGGAATTACTATCAGGCTTAGACTTCAGCTGACTGAGCTGACTTTATTGCACTGGCAAGACATCCCCACTGTAGTTGTGACATTGGCTTATAAGAACTGGATTTACTTAAAGAACAACTTTCGATTCAAGATTGAAACTGATTTACTGACACCCTTCTTTAAGTGAACAGATGGAATAAACTTGTTTTTATTATTTTTATTTTATTTTTAATTATTTTTTATTTTATTTTATTATTTTTATTATTTTTATTTTATTTTTATTTTTATTATTTTTATTTTATTTATTATTTTTATTTTATTTTATTTTTTATTATTTTATTATTTTTATTATTTTATTTATTATTTTTTAAGAAAAAGTTTATTCGAAGAAAAAGTTTATTCTAAGAAAAGAATACTAATATATACCTGTCTCTTATTAGGTTTGAATATTTTATCTTCTTTAAAAATTAACAGGTGATGGGGCGCCTGGGTGGCTCAGTGGGTTAAGCCTCTGCCTTTGGCTCAGGTCATGATCTTAGGGTCTTGGGATCGAGCCCCGCATCAGGCTCTCTGCTCAGCGGGGAGCCTGCTTCCTTCTCTCTCTCTCTGTCTGCCTCTCTGCCTACTTGTGATCTCTGTCTGTCAAATAAATAAATAAATAAAATCTTAAAAAAAATAAAAATAAATAAAAATAAAAGTTAACAGGATAGGAGTACATGTTAAGCGTCATATTTTGGCTTGATTTTGGCTCAGGTCATGATCTCAGGGTCTTGGCACCAAGCCCCACATTGGGCTCTGTGTTCAGAGCAGAATCTGCTTGTCCTGCCTCCTCCCCCGACATGCTCTCTCTCTCTCTTTCTTAAATAAATAGATAAATAAATAAATAAATAAATATAAGTAAGATCTTTAAAATGTAATAGGCTAGATTTTAGAAATAGAAATTTCATAGATGTCTTTCATATTTTTCCACCTACATATTGTCCATCTAATACAGTAATCCCTGTGATAGTTGTAAGTAATTGAGAAATCTACTTTCATGTCTTCCGTCAAATTTAATAAATAAATAATATAACCCTACTTTGTGCTGCATGGGTAATACACAGAATTAATATTTTCACTAGTGTTTACTTTTAGACTTTATTTCAGGGTATATAGCTGTGAAACAATTAGGGAAGTAAGTCTTTGTTATGGTAGAAAGAGTAATAAGCTGTGATTGGATCATTTAAAGAAAGTTTCTCTAACAAAAATACATTGTTATAATAGTAAGGCAACACTGTAGGAAGTTAGCCTAACAAATAACTGGAAACTTTAGAGCACTAAAATATGAAGGGAGTAATAAGGAAATAAATCACATTTATAGTTTGAGAATATTACAAAAGGTAAACCAACTTTGGTAATTACATTTATCACTTTCTTTTGTCAAGTGTCAATTAAATTAAATAATGACAAATGAAAGATAGAATTATCTTCCCTCCCCCTACCTAAATCTTCTATCACCTAGAAGCATATCGAGAATGAGCTTTTGACACACAACAACATGTATTTAGCAAGAAGGCAAAAACAAACAAAAACTACTGTATAACCTGTAATTTTGACAAAACTCCAAATCTGTCATTTTATCACACTGAAAAGCACCTTGTCTGGAAGATATATTTGAGATTAATAGGATTATATTTGAGATTTGAGATTAATAGGACAATATTATAGATGCCGACTTTAGCTAACATTTTAATTTTTGTGAAAATCTTCTTACTGGCTAACCACACAAGACTGGATGGGGGATCTAGGCCCACGGTATTATTCTGGAGGGCCAGCTTCTGATTCTTAGTCTTTAAATATTATCCATGGAAGATAATAGTGCTTGAACAATATTTGCCTTCAAACCGCATACCTTGAACACTATTTAAATTGAGAAAAAATGTACAAGATGAATTATGCTAATTAAGAAATTCTAGACTGCTGGTCAGAGATACAGTTGAGCTGTGACTCACTCAGGTCTTTGAATCCCAAATAAAAATGCCTAGAATATATATTTTGTCTTCAGTTTACTTCAAATATGAACTACTAAACCCAAGTTTGTACATGGAAACTAATTTACTTCTATATATAACTACAGTTAATACTAACATTTCAAAAAGAAAATTTTAAACAATATAGTTTTAACCGCCTAAATATTTCAGTATGATTCTCCAGAAAATTTAAACAGCCTCTTATATGGTGAAGATTACATTCTCACAAACTTAATGGTGATTTAATAATAATTCATTAAATATTCCAACCTATAGTTTTCTCCCCAAATTATCTTTATAGCTCATTTTCTGTATTAAGATCTAATTTAAGATCAATCACATTTGATTGTTAGATATTTCGAGACTCTTTACATTTTTAACAGTTCTTTATGTTCTTAATATTAGTTGTTGAAGGGAGCAGATGCATCCTACTGTCCTATTTTAGTGAAGATAGAATTACCCAATTCCCTATAATTCTTGTAAATTGGGAAGTCAAAACAAAGGACTTCATTAGATTCAAATTAATTTTTCTGAAAATTGTACTATTTAATTGCATATGTATGATATTTAATGCTTAACTTTGCATTAAATGTTAAATTATATTTGGTCATCCCATTATGAGTGATGCTGAGATTGGGCAATTGATGAAATAGTGACAGTTTGATTCCTTCTTTATGTATTGTCTTTCCTTTTGTTATCAAAACATACCTTAGCATCACATGAATATCCAATACCCTATTCTCTCCCTACCCAACAATTACCAGTGCCACTTGATGGCGCTTGCCTAAGTTAAGGATCATTTCAGGAGTTGAGATAAAGTGGTTTTTTAAAAAAAGATTTTATTTATTTATTTGAGAGAGAGAGATAGCAAGAAAGAGCAGGAGTGGTGAGGAGAGAGAGAAGCAGACCCCCTGCTGAGCAGGGAGCCCCATGCCCAGCTGAATTCCAGAACCCTGTAGGGCAAGGCCACCCACTTAACCAACTGAGCCACCCAGATACCCCGAGACATAGTGATATTTATTTATTTATTTTTAAAGATTTTATTTATTTATTTATTTGACAGAGAGATATCACAAGCAGACAGAGAGGCAGGCAGACAGAAAGGGGGAAGCAGGCTCCCTACTGAGCAGAGAGCCTGATGTGGGGCTTGATCCCAGGACCACAAGATCATGACCTTGGCCCGAAGGCAGAAGCTTAACCCACTGAGCCACCCAGGTGCCCCAAAATAGTGATTTTTAAAAGAAATCTAACTTAATCTATAGTGATTAGCTTTTATCTCTAAAGTAGACTTCACTGGCTGTGCAGATCTATTCATTTATATGGGGAGGTACTTTGTACCAAATAGGAATGGTAATGATCAGTTCTTTACTTAGAGTTCCTCCAAAACTGTCACCTAGTAATCATATTTTTTAACACATTTTCTTTATTTCTACTTTGTGATAGACAATTTAGATTGTTCTCAAATTATTTTAATTGTTAAAATGTACATATTCCCCCAAATATCTACAGATTCAATGCAATCCTTATAAAAATACCAAAATAATTTTTCACAGAACTAGAACAAATACTACTAAAATTTATATGGAACACCTGAGGATCCCACATAGCCAAAGCAATCTGGGGAAAGAAAAACAAAACTGGAGGTATTACAATTCCAGATTACAAGGTATACTATAAAGCTGTAGTAATCAAAAGAGTATCATACTGGCACAAAACTAGACAGATCATTAGAACAGAACAGAGAGCTCATAAATAGGTCCATGATTATATGGTAAATTAATTTATGACAAATGAGAAGAATATCCAATGGGGAAAAGACAGTCTTTTCAATATATGGTACTGGAAAAACTGGATAACTATAAATAAAAGAATGAAACTGGACCACTTTTTTTTTAAGATTTTATTTATTTTATTTGACAGAGATTACAAGTAGGCAGAGAGGCAGGCAGAGAGAGAGAGGAGGAAGCAGGCTCCCTGCTGAGCAGAGAGCCTGATGTGGGACTCGATCCCAGGACCCTGGGATTATGACCTGAGCCAAAGGCAGAGGCTTTAACCCACTGAGCCATCCAGGCGCCCCAAAATTGGACCACTTTTAAACACCATACATAAAAATAAACTCAAAACAGATTAAAGACCTAAATGTGAAAGCTATGAGACCTATGAGATTAAAGACCTAAATGTGAGACTTGTAAGAAACTATAAAAACCCTAGGAGAGAATACAAGCACCACATGTCTCTTAAGGCAAGGAAAACAAAAGCAAAAATCAACTCTTGGGACAACATCAAAATAAAAAGTTGCTGCACAGCAAAGAAAATAATTAACAAAAGAAAAAGACAACCTAATAAATGAGAGATCTACTAACTCAAGTCCTTTTGTCTTTAAAGGAGACAGTTTTCCTAACCTAGCATACTGAAATTGCTGGTTTAACCTAATGTGGATAAGCATGTTTTCGAAGGAATCAGGAATATTTCATCAGGTAAATTTAGATTGACACACTGATTTTCCCAATATAAACCTGTTAATGATCTCAGTAAGGTTTGACAAAGATCATTTCTCTGTAAAATTATGAAACTGATTACTAATATCCATGTGAGGTCTTCTCTCAAACAGTTGATGTAATTCACAAAGTTTTAAAAACTGAACATGGTAGAAAATATACAAATACTGAACTATTCACACCATTTGGTATTGTGTAACAGTCCCAGAACATTGGGCAAATCCACATTCTACTAGGACAGGGGATTCTATCACATGGCTTGACTGGAATATTACTTGCATCCTAAAATACAGTATTATCACATTTGTCTACAGTCAACTCTAAAAATACTTGTCAGAGTAGATAATTGTGTTGTATCAAACCTCCAAGATAAAGTTACATGATCATTTTTTGCATCAATCTGTCAATGTCTGTTTTTATTTTTGTGATAGAATTTAATATTAGATTTGCTTATATTGTAGTAGAACACCTGGTATCTAAGTTGTGAGGAAAAGGAACCATGCCCAAACCTACCTTTAATTATATGAGATTATTGATATTATTAATATCTACCAAAAGAACACAACAGTAATGATCAAATTGGGTCTGATAAATTAGCAACAGAGCACCAAAATATTAGTAATGCATAAGGCTGAACAGTATGAAAAGACTACCTCTGTTTGAATTTTTAAAAATGTGCTAAACTTTTTTAAAAAGATTTTATTTATTTATTTGAGAATGAGAGAGAGAGAAATCATGAGAAGGGGAAGGTCAGAGAGAGAAGCAAACGGACCCATGACCAGGAAGCCTGATGTGGGACTCTAGCCTGGGACTTCAGGATTATTTCCTGAGCCGAAGGCAGTCTGCTCATCCAACTGAGCTACCCAGGAAAGGAACCCAGAATGTACTAAACTTTAAAAGAATTATATTATATCCAAATGCAATAGACTACTGAATGCTTAAAAAGTTCTACAGCCTTCTCATCTGACCAATAGAGTATCATATCAGAGCTAAAGTAATAATTTTGAGAAAACTACTCAGACATTCTCAGTCACCATTTATTTGAAGCAATAATGGTAATTCAAAGAGAATATATTCTTTTGTGCAGTATTTCAGTTTAGGTGAAAACCCAGAAATTACATCACTTATATTTCCAGAATATCTTTGATTCTGGCTCCTAAAATGACACTGCTTTACTGATAAAAGTGTAATATTTGTGATTTTATTTAGGCATACCTTATTAAACATATTTATTATCAGAAACAAAACATTACAGAATCACATTACATTACTGTAAGGACTTTATTACCAGATTTAAGGATGTCAATATAATGTAATAAAATTACCTTTAAAATGATAAAAGGAATGAAACATTTTACTAGAAAGCTCATGAAGAGCATAAGAGCAAGCACTAGAGATAAATAATGTATGCAATGATTTAATAAATGTTACATTTAATGTTATTAGTGGTAAGTTTCCAGTCATGCCCTGTTTTATTTAAAAGTTTATAAGCCAAGATAGCCAAAAGATAGCCAAGGATTTCTGAAATTTTATCCTTTATTGTATATATGCAGCAATATATAAAGGGGAAAAGAGTGTTATATATTCTCCTTTACAACTCTTACTATTTTTTGGAACAAGTACTACAGATATAATATCTGTCTATGAATATAAATCAGTATTAGAAACAGAAGCCATACAACTATCAATTTTCTTCAATGGAGAAACAAAATGGATAATTGCTTCATCTACCACATTTTATTAACTCTAAGACACATTTAATCATAAATGTTCCTTTCTATAAATTTACCACAATGTATGAGGATAATGCAAATGAAACTATAACCCAATTCTTTCTTTTTCTTCATGAATGCTGATTACAAGTTTGTCATTTTTTTTTTTTTCTGTAATTCCAAGGCATAGACCCCAGGCTTTTGAGCATGGTTTGATATTCCTCAAACCAAGAGTATTGAGATTTCAATATATAACTGGACCTGTGTTGAACCTCCAGGGAAGATAGCAGAGTAGAAGCATCCCAAGCTCACCTTAACCCATAAATGTACCTAATACCTATATCTGTATAATTAATCCAGAAAAGGACCCACCCGAAGACTGGCAGAACAGACTCTACAACCAAACATAAAGAAGAAGCCACATTGAAAACAGTAAGGACAGAGATGTCAGTAACTTGCTGACTTAGGAGTCTATCCCCAGGAGGAAGGGCCAATGCAAACACAGAGAAGAGAGAAGAGCAGACCTCATATTAAGCACCACAGGCATGGGGGACCCACACTGGGAAGAGCAAACCCTGTAACATTTGGCTTTAAAATCCAAAAGGTTTAAGTTTTTGAGTTCATATAATTTGTGGGGCTTACCACCTATAAATATAAAAATCAGCAGACTTGGCTCTGGGATAGACAGAGGGCAATAGGAAACTGAGTATCTGACCGTAGAAAGACAACATAACAAACAACCCCACTGTGATACAACATAGAAATAGCAGTTTGAAAGACACCTGGGGTATATGGCAAGGAGATTCATTTACTAATGTCAGAACATGTGCAGGTGAGGCAGGGATCTTTAGATTTCTCTGAGAATAAGAGTTCTTTCCCTCTCCCAACCCCTAACCTAGATACAGTTGCTGGAACTAGTGTGACTACTCTCCAATCATCTTGCTAATAGTGCCCCATGTCCTAGCATTTTCCTGCTAACATGCCATCTCAGTAGTTTTCCAAAACAGCTCCAGGTCTGCTCCCACAGCAGATCTGTGCAAACATTAACACAATGTGACCTGCCCCCATGCTTTCCTATAGAGCTACTCAATCCAAACTGCCTTTGACAGGAGTCCATGTAAAGCAGCACACTTGGCATTGTGCAAAAAGCCACCACAAAGACCAGAACCACTGGAAAGTGACTCCTGCCCAAGGGAAAGGAAAGATAACCACACACACAGTCCAACTGTAGCCCCAGCAGTGGGCTGGGGGTAGATATCAGGTCTGACTACAGTCCCCACCAACAACAACAAAAAAAAGCCACATAGGAAAGAACTAAGAAAAAGCATTCTGCTCTAAGTGACCATGGCTCTGGAAAATGCCTGTTCTGACTCAACTCAAGCCCAATACAGCCCCAGACTGGTTCACTAAAAACTCAGGGCCACCTTGGGCTTGAGTTGAATCAGACAAAACCTACCACAATAGGCAAAAAGAGCCATGGCAGATGACTGGACTGAGGCAAACACAACTCAGTCAACACAGTGGGGCATGCAGAATACACATAAGAGAACCCCTGAAGCACCAGGTTTGGTTCTAGTGAACAGGAGACACTGCACTAGAGGACACCACAGGATCTTTTCTTCATTAAGCCACTACTTTTAAGAGCAAGAGATGTGGCTGACTTTCCTAACACCTAGAAAGAGACAAAATGAGACACAGGAAAATGTCCCAAAGGAAAGAATGAGATAAAAATCACAGCAAGAGAACTAGGTTAAACAGAAATAGGTACCACCCTGATAGAGAATTTAATGTTCATAAAGATACTCACTGGACTTGACAAAGGAGTAGAAGATCTCATTGAGACCATTCAAAAAGAGATATAAAACATAAAGAAGAACCAATAAGAGATGAATAACTCAGTAACCAAAATTAAAAATTCATTAGAGGGAATTGATAGTAGACTAGAGGAAGGAGAAGAACCAATCAGTGACCTGGACAACAGAGTAATGGAAAGCAATCAAGCAATAAAAAGGATAAAGAAAAAAGAATAACAAAATATTAGAATAGTTTAGAGGACTCAATGACACTACCAATTGCAGTAACATTTGCAATATAGGCAACTCAGTAGGAGTAGAAAGAGAAAAAGGTATAGATAATTTATTTGAAGAAGTAATAGTTGAAAACTTTCTGAATCTGGGGAAGAAATCCAGATCCAGGATGCAAAGAGATCCCCCAATAAAATCTATCCAAGGAGGTCCACACCAAGATTCATAGTAATTAAAATAGAATGAAGAACTAATAAAGCAAAAATTTTAAGAGAAGCTAAAACAACAACAACAACAACAAACAGTTACGTAAAAGGGAAACCTCCTAAGCCTATTGGCTGATTTTCTGCAGAAATTTTGTATGCTGAAAGAGAGTGCCATGATATATTCAAAGTGTTGAAAGAAAAACAAACAAAAAAACCCACCTGCAACCAAAACTACTTTATTCAGCAAGGCCATCATTCAGAATACAAGGAGAGATCAAAAGTTTCCCAAATAAAAGTTAAAGGAGTCTATCACTACCAAGTGAGCCATACAAGAATATGTTGGGGTTAACGTAGAGTATATAACGTAGAGTTAACGTAGAGTAACATAGAGTATCCATACGTGGCTTGCCAAAATGTAACATGGAGGCTGTTGGGTGATATAAGGTTTCAGAGAAGGACATAGGCCTTTGAATGCCAAGGCTTGTGTGACCTCACTCTGCTGTAAGAACGCTATAGGTCCAATTGTCCAAAGCTTCCTTAGCCCAAATAGCTGCCCTGGTGATCTAAGAGATGTATGTATTGTCCCTAAAACCATGTTTAGCAGAACTCATAGAACAAGCTGATCACCACTTTGTATCTTTTCAGTAATCAGACTTCTATTTTCTGTAAGACCTCTTCCCACATCTCACTTGCTTGAGAAACAGAGTCATAAAGGTTTATGATTATCCTGAAGCATAAATAAAGGTTGAGAGAAAGAAAAGCAAAGGATCTTTGTGTCTGAGTATTAATCACCTTGTGTTCTCCTCTGTTTCACTACAAAATCTGGAGTAATCCTTCATGCATTGGTACAGGGATTGCTGGCCATTCACAGCAAGAAATCTTAAATGGACTCTTTGAATGGAAAGGAAAGACTGTAAGTAGGAGCAAGTAGGAAGCACAGAAACAGTAACATTAAGTATCTCTACAAAAATATACAAGGGATTCACAAAATAGAGATATGAAATATGATACCATATACCCAAAATGTGTGGGGGGGAAGGACAGAGGAATAAAGATTTAGCATTTTTAGAATGGGTTTGAATTTAAGTAACCATCAAATTAACACAGACTGATCTATGCATATGATATTATATATAAAATCAATGGTAATCACATATCAAAAACTAGTAAAATATATGCAAAAAAAGGGAATCTATATCATTAAAGAAAGCCAGCAAACTATGAGAGAAAAGAGGGAAAAAAGAAGCAAAAAAAAGTACAAAAAAGACTGTGAAACAAGTAACAAAATGACAGTAAGAACATATCTATCCATAATTACTTTGAATGTAAATGGACTTAATTTTCCAGTCAAAAAACATAGGGTAAAGGAATGGATAAAAAAAGCTAAACCCATTTATATGCTACCTACAAGAGACTCATCTCAGACCTAAGACACATGCAGATTGAAAGTGAGGGGATGGTCATATATTTATCATGCAAGTATAAGTGAAAAAAAGCTGGGGTAGCAATACTTGTATCAGACAAAATAGATATTAAAGACTGTAGCAAGAGATAAAAAAGGACAATATAAAATCTTAAAGAGAATAATCCAACAATAAGATATAACTGTTGTAAATATTTATGCACACAACATAGGAGCATCCAAGTGCATAAATCAGCTATTAACAAACATAAAATAACTAATCAATAGTAATACAATAATAGTAGGGGACTTCAACATCCCACTTACATCAATGGATAGGTCATCCAAACAGAAAATCAATAAGAAAACAGTCTCTTTCAATGACACCTTGGACCAGATGTTTCTATTAAGTATGTTCAGGAAATTCCATCCAAACAGTGGAAAACACATTCTTTTCAAGTGCATGTGGAACATTTTTCAGTACAGAGCACATGTTAGGCCACAAAATGAATCTCAACAAATTCCAAATGATCCAAGTCCTACCATGCATCTTTTCCCACCAAAACACTAAGAAACTAGAAATCAACCACAAAAAAATCTGAAAATAACACAAATAAATGGAGGTTAAATAACCTGCTCCTAAACAATGAATGGGTCAACCAAGAAATCAAAGAGGAAATTAAAAAAAAAAAATACATGGAACAAATGAAAATGAAAACACAATGGCAGCAAAAGCTATTCGAAGAGGGAAGTTTATAGCAACACAGGGTTAACGCAAGAAGCAAGAAAAAATCTCAAACAACCTAACCTTATAGCTATGGAAGCTGGAAAAACAAGAACTGAAAAAACATCCTCAAACCAGTAGAAAGAAGGAAATTATAAAGATTAGAGAAAAAATAAATGAAATAGAAACTTAAAAAAATACTAGAACAGATCAGCAAAATGAGGAACGGATTCTTTAAAAAGATCAACAAAATTGATAAAGCTTTAGTTAGATTCATAAAAAAGAAGAAAAGAAATTTGAACAGATTGAATACCAGTAACTAATTTTAACCAGTAATCAATAAATTCCCAACAAACAATAGTCCAAGACCAAATGGCTTCACAAGTGAATTCTACCAAACATTTAAAGAAGACTTAATATCTATTCTTCTCAAATTATTCCAACAAGCAGAAGAGGAAGGAAAACAAACCAATTCATTCTATGAGGCCAGCATTACTCTGACACCAAAAGAGTTGAAAACAAGAAAAAAATAAAAAAGGAAAGAAAAGAAAAAGAGAGAACCACAGGCCATCATCTCTAAAGAACATTGATGCAAAAGTCCTCAACAAAATATTAGTAAACTAATCCAAAAACACATTAAAAACATCATTCACCCCAATCAAGTGGGATTTATTCCTGGGTTGCAAGAGTGGTTCAATATTCACAAAACAATCAAATGTGATACATTACGTCAAAAAGAGAAAAGATAAAAACCATATGACCATTTTAATAGATGCAGAAAAAGCATTTGACAAAGTATAACTTCCATTCATGATAAAAAAAACCCTCAGCAAAGTAGGTTTAGAGTGAACATACCTCAATATAATAAAGGCTATATATGAAAAACCCACAACTAAACTAACATCACGCTCAATGGGGAAAAACTGATAGCTTTTCCCCTGAGGTCAGGAGCAAGATAAGGGTACCCACTCTCACCATTTTTATTCATCGAAGCCTGGAAATCCTCGCCACAGCCATCAAACTACAAAAAGGAATAAAAAGCATCAACGCTGGTAAGGAAAAAGTAAAACTTTCACTATTTGGAGATGACATGACTGTATATACAGAAAACCCAAAGGACTCCATCAAACAACTACTAGAACTGATAAATGCATTCAGTATTATTGCAGGATACAAATTCAATATACAGAAATTTGTTGCATTTCTATACACTAATAATGAAGTAGCAGAAAGAGAAATTAAGAAAATAGTCCCACTTATAATTACACTCAAAATCATAAAATACCTTGGAATAAAGTTAATGAAAAAGGTGAAATACCTGTGCTCTGAAAAGTATAAGACATCAATGAAAGATATCAAAGACCCCAAATGGAAAAATCTTGCATGTTTATGGATTGGAATAACAAATATTGTTAAAATTTCCATACTATCCAAAGAAATCAACACAGTTAATGCAATCCCTATAAAAATACCATTAGCATTTTTCACAGAACTAGAACAAACAATCCTAAAATTTGTATGGAAACATTAAAGACCATGATAGTAGAAGCAATCTTGAAAAAGAAAAACAAAGCTGGGAGTTTCACAATTCCAGACTTCAAGTAATATTACAAAACTATATAATCAAAACTGTATGGTACTGACACAAAAATAGACACATAGATTGATAGAACAGAATAGAAAGTCCAGAAATAAACCCACAACTATATGCTTAATTAATCTTCAACAAAGGAGGCAAGAATATGCTATGGAAAAAAGAGTCTTTTCAACAAATGGTGTGGGGAAAACTGGACAGCTGTATGCAAAACAATAAAACTGGATGACTTTCTTACATCATACACAAATATAAACTCAAAATGGATTTAAGGACCTACACATGAAACTGGACACCAAAAAATTCTAGAGAGAACACAGGCAGTAATTTCTCTGACATCAGCAGTAGCAGCATTTTTCTAGATATGTCTACTAAGGCAAGGGAAATAAAGGCAAAAATATACTTTTAGACTACATAAATATAAAAATATTCTGCACAGCAAAGAAAGCAATTGACAAAACAAAAAGACCACTTACTAGGGCGCCTGGGTGGCTCAGTCATTAAGCATCTGCCTTTGGCTCAGGTCATGATCCCAGGGTTCTGGGATTGAACCCCACATCAGGCTCCCTGCTTAGGAAGCTTGTTTCTTCCTCTCCCACACCCCCTACTTGTGTTACCTCTCTCACTGACCCTATCTTTCTGTCAAAAAATAAATTAATTAAATGCCCCCCCCGAAAAAGAGACAGCCTACTGAATAGGAGAAGATATTTGCAAATGACATATCTGATAAAGGGTTAATATCTACAATATATAAAGAACTTATACAACTCAATACCAAAAAACAAAAATTACAATTTAAACATGAGCAGGAGACATAGACATTTTTTCAAGACATTCAGATGGCCAACAGACACATGAAAAGATGCTCAACATCACTAATCATCAGGCAAATGCAAATCAAAAGCACAATGAAATATCACCTATACCTGTCAGAATGGCTAAAATCAGAAAGACAAGAAACAGCAAATGCTAGCAAAGATGTGAAAGAAAAGCAACCCTTGTGCAGTTGGTGGGAATGCAAATTGATGTAGCCACTGTGGAAAACAGTATGAAGTTTCCTCAAAAATTTAAAATAGAATTGTCACATGATCTGTAAATTCTACTGTTGGATATTTACACAAAGAATAGGAAAACACTAATTTACAACACTATTTATATGTCTATGTTCATTGCAGCATTGTTTAAGATAGTCAAAATATGGAAGCAACTCAAATGTCCATTATAGATGAATGAACATATACACAAATGCATGTATGTGCAGACACACACATACACACACACACACACACACACACACACACACACACACTGGAATATTACTTGCCAAAAGAAAAAAAAATTATCATTTACAACAACATGGATGGATACAGCAGGTATAATACTGAGTGAAATAAATCGGTCAGAGAAAGACAAATACCATATAATTTCACTTATATGTGGAATTTAAGAAACAAAACAAATGAATAAAGAAAATAAAGAGAGAAACAAAAACAAACTTAAATATAGAGAACTTTTGGTTACCAGAGGGGACATGGTGTTGGGGCCAGGGGAGGGATTGGTGAAATAGGTGAAGGGGTTTAAGACTATATCACAGTAATCTCTGTCTCTCTATTTTATTCAGATATTACTAGAAATTTGACAATTTCCTATTTCAATTTTTCCCACAGCCAGACATTGGAAATTTTTTTGCATATTTCAGAGTAAGAAGATAGCTTTCCTACTTGGGAGCATCTTCCTTTCTCAAGTCCCAGAAAATATTTGCTTGTTGCTTTCACGAAAATTTGAAATTGCAGCCACATTCCTCCAACGATGAATATTTGCTTCACTAATGTCTTATTTATGCCCTGCGGTTCTGCTTCTGTGCCTCTGCATACACAATAACATTTTGTGTTTCAGTGCTGAGACATAGTTGAACATTTTAAAAGACATTTAAAATGGTAATCAAACTTGACATGTGTAGTTCCAATAATGCACATGATTCAATTGAAGTAATTACAATATGAATAGCTGAGACCAAGGTCATACATGGCAGGTAATGACAGCTCTGTCATAACTGCTAACAGTCTTACGGTGATTATAAGACTATAACAATTGTGACAACAACTGTCAGATGCATCCCACATTACTAAGACTAAAATGTGCAAAAATACATTTCTTAGTGTCAATGAAATATTTACTTAGAATCAATGAAATAAGTTTTTACCTATTTTAGGTAAAGTTTTTATCCTAGAATATGGATATAATTGCTTCTACTCTTAATTTCTTCTACTAAATCATGGTACTTTTTATTGAGAATACAGTTGTTACTAAGTATTATGTTTTTGAGATATATATGCCTATATATATATATATATATATATATATATATGCACATTTGTACTTCCATATTTGTCCCAATAAGTCTCATGTATATTTTAGAGCCTAAAACTTCTCTTTGGATATATTTAATAAACAATTTAGATATAAGCTAGGGTTTTTTTTTGTAATTTTGGAGAAATACCAACTTTTTTTTTTTTTAAAGATTGCATTTATTTGAGAGAGCAAGTGAGCATGAACAACAGGAGGGACAGAAGGAGATGAAGATTCCCCACTGAGCAGGGAGCCCGATGCAGGGCTCTATCCTAGCACCCTGAGATCATGACCTGAGCTGAAGGCAGATGCCTAACTAACTGAGTCACCAAAATACCAACTCTTCATGAAACATATTCCCCATGAAACATAAAACTTACTCAAAATTAAACCTATTAATCCACTGATAAAAAGCCTTTGAAATATAAGGACAGATATGTCTATACTCATCGAGATATAAGAAGTTTTTGTACAATTCATTAAAACTTGGTATTCAATAAACCCCAAAGAAAGGAAAAATGTTTTAAGTAGGCTCGACACCCATCATGGGGCTTGAACTCATGAACATGAGGTCAATACTTGAGCGGAGGCCACGAGTTAGACACTCAACTGACTGAGTCAACCAGGTGCCCCAAAAGGAGAATTTTATTTATTTATTTATTTATTTATTTATTTATGAGAGTAAGTGAGAGACACAAGGAGGAGGAGCAGAGAGAGAGCGAGAAGCAGGCTCCTCACTGAGCAAGGAGCCTGATGCCGGGCTGGATCCCAGGACCCTGAGATAATGAGCTGAGCTAAAGGCAGACACTAAACTGACTGAGCCACCCAGGTGTCCCCAAAAGGAGAAATTCAATTTAAAATGTGGGCTGAGAGATTTACCTTGAAAATGAGACATTGGAAGGACTATGAAATTCAGAAATAAATTTACTTAATAGATTTACTTGCAAGCCATTTTCACATGGCAGCCTGTGAAATGAAAAACAGCAGCCATGACAGAATTTTTAGCTATGTGTATAACTATCAAAATTATAAATCATATTTAATATTAGTGAAAAGACTGAAAATAAAATTTTTTTTTTTTTTTTTTTTGGTTTCTCTTTCTCATTTCCTTTATCCTTTGGTTCTCTCTCAGTTCCATTAATTGTCCCACTCTCAGTTCACAGCCATTCTCTTTCACATTCCCTTCATTCCCTTTCTTGTATCTCACCTGTCTGGTCTTTCTTTTTGTCTCCTTTCCATTCATCACTTCTTATATTGAGTTTAAGAGAATAAGAGAAGCAAATGGAATTTTTTTTTTTTCTGGAGATTTTGTTCCTTTTCAGTGGAAAAGATTTCACCTCTCTCTTCTATACATTTGAACTTCTTTCCTACAGCATTAAAGCGCCATACTTTTCACAGAGCTAAGAGTAATGAAAGGGCAAAGCAGCATGTATATCAGTGATCGAAGAAGACAGAAAAGGGAACAAAGGAACTAATATCTTTTTTAGGTCTATTTTATGGAAATATAATTATAAAAAGTGAAAACATTGTATGGTTCAATTATTTTATTTCAAAATCAGCATCTGTATGAACACCACACAGAACCAGAAGTGAGATATCAATCAGCACTCAATCCCTCAATCTCCCCATCCCCCCAGCCTCTCCTCTTCTCACTTCCCAAAGTTAGCTCTTAGCTGGACTTATGCCACTATTCATGTTTTTAACTTTATAATAATGGAATCATGAAGTACGTTTCCCTTTGTATTTGGCTTATTTTGCTTAATATATGTAAGTTTGTCTATTCTGTTGCATGTAACAGTTGCATTATAATATTCAGTTTTTAAAATAACACACATTATTATCCACACACAGTTGCAGTAGCTTTGAGCTGCATTTGGTTTGGGGCTGTTATAAGTGAATGTTTTTAAACATCTCTCTCTCTCTTTCACACACACACACACACACACACACACACACACACACAGTTTTGTATATACCCATGAGTAGAATTGCTGGTTCAAAGTATAAACATGTGTTGAAACTTATTATATATTGGAAAGTGTTTTCCATTGTAGTATCAATTAAACTTCCAGCAACAATCCTGGATCTTCCTGATGACTAAATGTTGTGATCCTTTCATGTATTTTGTCTGCATCATTTTTTGTGATGTAAATATATTTTGTCAATTTTTATTTTGTATTGTTCGCACACTTATTGTTGATTTTTTGAGCACTTAATATTAGGTTGGAGACTTGAAAGTTATTTTATTTTAGAAATGAATGGAAATGATTTTCATAGGTTCACTCTAATCTGTTCTGGATAGAAATCATTTGCAGATGGATGCCGTTGTAAATACCTTCCACAAATCTGTGGCTTTTAGAAGCCACATATTTAGATATTTAATTAGTTGGAATAATATAGTTTTCTGTTTTAGAAATTTTCATTTTCTTTATTCACTTTTTGGGTAAATCTTTCTGTGATTTTTTTCCTAACTAGTTGTGAAGTGTGCTTATATTATTGAATTTTTAGCCTTTCTTCTTTCCTAATACTTGAAGCTAAATCTAAAGATTTCTTTGTAAACACAGTTTTCACTGTCTTCCACACTTTTGGTATGTTACATTTCATTTTTATGTAATTAAAAACATTTTATAATTCTCATTTTTGAATTGTAAGAGGTTATTATCAAAACTAAACAGATTTAATAATTTTTCTAGTTACATAAGTTATTCTTTTGGAGCTGGTAAAGACTTTCCTTAGAGCCCACCTTTCATCAATTTTGGTAAAATTTCCTTAGGTACTATAAGAAATATTCTGTCAATATAGGAACAAAAGAAGAAGTTCAACAAAGAAATACCAATCACAAGAAAAAAAAAGAGAGAGAGAAACAAACAAACAAAAAACAAAACAAAACAAAAAAACCAACCAGAAATCCTAGAGATGAAAAATATGATGACTAAACTGAAGAATTCAGGGATGTTTCAATAGTAGACTCAACCATGCAGAAGAAGGAATCAGCACCCTGGAGGATGGGATATTGGAAATCAGAATGAAATAAGAAAAGTAAGTGAGACAGAGAAAAACAAATACTGTATGATCTCACTTATATGTGAATTTAAAAAACAAACACCTCATAGAAAAAGAGACCAGGTTTGCAGTTCCAGAGGTAGAGGGTGGGATAAAAGGAGGAATTTGAGGAAAGTGGTCAAAAGGTACAAAATTCCAGTTATTAGATAGGGGGTTTGTGATGTGCAACTTGACAACTATAGCTAACACTGCTGTATGATATATAGGAAAGTTGTTAAGCATTCTCACTGCAAGAAAAAAAAATATTTTTATTGTATTTATATGTAAATATGGGTATTATCTGAACCTATTGTGGTAATTATTTCATAATATGTGTAATTCAAATCATCACACTGTATGCCTTAAACTTATACAATGACATATATAAATTATTCATCGATAAAACTGGGGAAAAAGGATTTTAGGAACCAAAAAACAAAGTACAACCTGTGTAATGTCTAGAACTTATCTGAAATTCTATATAATGCAAATCAATCTATAGGAACATTAAGTAGATTAAGGACTGGTTACCAGGAAAAGATGAAGGATTGGAGGAAAGTAGAGAGAGGCAGACAAGCTGGACTAAAAAAGGGTATAAGGAAACTTTTGCAAGTCATGAATATGTTCTTTACCATTATGATGTTGGATTTATGGTTGTATACAGATATCAAAACATCAAATCGTAAACTTTATTTAATTTACTGTATGTCCGTTATAACTCAATAGACATAAAAATACAAATTTAAAATAAAAATAAAAAAATAAAAAATATGGTTTCAACATGTGGGTTATTTAGTTATATTCCATTTTGCTTCTTTATTTTAAAAATGAGAACTAAAATTATGTAGATTTATTCTCTTTGTAATATGTGAACCCACAAGTGATTTCTACTTAACATAGGTCACAGAGTGTCTGACAAGTGAAATAAATAACAAACGAGTATTTGTGTCAGATTAACATTTATGTTAGCAGTTACTTGAAAGTTTAGCATGTTTGTTTAGCTTTTAATTCTTGATTCAAGCATATTTGCATAACATTTACTTAAAAACAACCTAAATGCCCGAAATTGCTTATTAATCATTGTAGTTAAGTAGTCTACCTGTATAATTTAGGTTTGTTATTCTGACACCACGGCATAAATTTGCATGGTTGCATAAAATGTCAGTTTTATAGTTCATACACAATCGTTACTGAATTCCTATTGTATGCACATCACTAATACACCTTTGAATTTTTTTTTAATTTTATCCAGAGATGTTGTTAAGGTCTAGGGCTTTTTGTAGCTCTCTGTGAACCAAAACCCATTATAGACTGTTCTGCTCAGATTTCTCTTTTCCAAAGGAACATTCTCCTTGTAATGAATAGTGTGAATCAGAGGAGTCCACGTGGCTTACATCTGCATTTCTTTTTGCCTGTATGAAAGCAATTTAGTAGTTTAAGCCTCAGTTGTTAAGGAGTAATGGCACATTGCCCAATAGCAGCACATATCCAAATGAGTGAAAATGGATATTCTGATGAGTAACAATACAGTGATTGATGTGAAATACTTTTCTATTTTAAAAGGTCACTAAACTTCAGAACAACATTAATCAGGTATTGGATTTGCAATTAGAGATACTATCACTTTTAAATCCATCAGACATGTGTATGGACAGGCATAATCAATCACACACTGATTGTTTTGCAAAAAAAAAAAAAAAAAGGCATTTTTATTCCCATCCCATTGAGGTCTACTAGAAGAAATAGTAATATAATTTTTCAAAGCCCAATGCAGAAATTTTGATACATGAACTGTCTGAACTATAGTATTATGTATAGTATTATGCGTGTATGTTGGTGTTTATTTGAAAAAATTTGCTGCTTATTATCATAATTATCATTTCAACTTCATATTATTTTCAGGTTTTTGACTTCTGTGTCAATGAAGTAGTGTTTCCACTTTAATACTACATTTTAAGAAAAGAGAGGAAAAAAGGGAACTATATGGATTAAATAAAGAACTTAGGAAAAGCTAGAGAGATTTAATAGTAAGATTTTGAAGTAATTTTTTAGGATTCTTTTAATTATTGAGCTTTTAAATTTGACAAGTACACTTTAACTGGTAATCTTAAATATAGCCATTTTGCTATTAATTTCTGTTTTCCCTTTGCTTGTCTGAGAACATAAACATTTATTTGCTTTACTTTTATGTGCATGACTATTTACATATTTACTATTTTAATGCATGCTTTGGTTAGTAAAGTGCCATGAAGTATATTTCACTTAATATGCTGAAAAACTTAAGTTAAGAAAAATGATTGAATAGTCTTCCTGATTTCATAAGCTAGACCAATAGGTTTAAATGCTGTCAAAAGAGACATTCACCTCTTATAATTTAATTATTTCAATAGCAGCCTTTTCATCAGATGATTCCAACCTTGAAAAATGATAATTTATTGCTATTAACATTGTATTTTCAACCCAATGTTTTTCTATCCCTTGAACCACGTATGTATCTGTCACAAGCTTTGCTCCACATTCTGTTTGTGGAAGCCTGTTCATTTGCACATAGGCACAGTAAAAACATGGTTTGAACAAGAACTAGGTTTCTACTTGCATCAAGTAGACTGAGTATATACATCTATCACTCTTCTATTTCAGGTTATTATTGAAATTAAAAGAAATATGAAAGAAACTTTTTTTTTCTTCAATTTATTTATTTTCAGAAAAACAGTATTCATTATTTTTTCACCACACCCAGTGCTCCATGCAAGCTGTGCCCTCTATAATACCCACCACCTGGTACCCCAACCTCCCACCCCCCCGCCACTTCAAACCCCTCAGGTTGTTTTTCAGAGTCCATAGTCTCTCATGGTTCATCTCCCCTTCCAATTCACCCAAAAGCACATACCCTCCCCAATGTCCATAACCCTACCCCCTTCTCCCAACCCCCTCCCCCCAGCAACCCACAGTTTGTTTCGTGAGATTAAGAGTCACTTATGGTTTGTCTCCCTCCCTATCCCATCTTGTTTCATGAAAGAAACTTTTATGAGACTTTTTTAATGAGAGAAACCATAACATTGTAGAATTAAATTCACCATGGATATTATAGGAAGAAACAAGGGAATTTAATTTATGAAGAGAATAATAAAAGTTGTCACTCAAAATACATGAAATATAATCTTTCTCTGAGGACAATTAAGACATGGTCCTGGCTCTGGGTCTGCACATCCAGAGTAATGGGTGGGACAGTTATTGAGAGAAAAAAATGAAAAGGCAGCAGTTGGTACTACAGAATCCATCAGGATCCCCTATGTCGTGTGTCCCACCCTTCCCAGTCATCCCACTCCTTCTTTCTCACCATGAAATTTTCATCATTCCTATATTGGTCACAGCAAAGGTATGTGATTTATGGAAAAAACCCAAGAACTCTACATAAATAAACTCTTAAAAGTTTCTGATGTGAATATATAACAATATGAATGGAGACTTGAATCAAGTTTATGGAAGTTCTCTACCACTTCAATCCATTTGAGATGGTAAAAATAGAAAAAGAAAAGGCAAAGTGACTCTATTTTACACGAGTGATACACATAAAAGAAAAAATAATTACTAAAGATGAAAGATATTAAATTTAATCAACATAAATGCTTTTACAAAATAATGTTTGACTGACATCTTGAAGTTAATTCTTTTTTTTGTTGTTCTTTTTTTTTTTTTTTTTTTTGTCCTGACAACTCTGTATTATTGAGATATGATTTAGGATGTATACCATACTCCTTCTAGTTTTTAGGACATTTTTTCCCCCAGTACCATATGCATACATAATCCTTTCAACATGATTGGTTGGGTGCATACTTAAAGATATAACTTAAACCATGCCTCTCCTCCACTCAAAAAATCTTCCAGTATTTTATTTCTAACTTAAAGTAAAATCTGAAATCCTTACAAAGACCAGCAAGGTCATAATGGATCTTCTCCAACCCTCCTTTACCTCTGACTAAATTTCCACTGTCCTTACGTTAGCCTCCTTATTTTTTCATTGAATTTTTTCATTTCTTTCCTATAGACTATGAGTTTTATATGCCTCTGCAGAGAAGACTCTTCCTTTACATATGTTTATGGCCACTGTCTTCATATCTCTGTTTCATTTTCATCTTAATAGTGGCTTCTCACAAACCCACCCTACCATGTACTCTCATTTACCATACCATACTTTTTTTTTTTTTTTTTTGAGAGGGAGCTAGTGAATGAGGCAAGAGGGGCCAAAGGGAATGGAGAAAGAGAGTTTTAAGTAGGTTCCATGCACAGCACAGAACCTGATGTGGGGCTTGATCTCACAACCCTGAGATCATGACCTGAGCTGAATTCACAGCCAGAAGCTTAACTGACTGAGCCACCCAGGCACTCCTATTTTTATTCTTTTAATTGTAAATTGTGTGAATAAGAGGGATTTATTTTATTGGTAGTTCTATCCTTAGTACCAAAATTAATGCCCAGATATATTAGGCACCCATAAATATTTTCAGTGAATTAAAAGAAGTAGATATTGCATGAATCTCCTTAAAGATATATTTTGATTCTTATTCTACAATTTCTTAACTATTTTTGCTGACTTGTTTAATGGTTTGGTATTTGTAACATGCTAACAGAAAATATGAGTGCATATTTTTTTATAGAGTTTGGGTAGAGAAAGTATATTAAAGAATGAGATAGATCTGATTATCTTACTTCAAAATGATAGATTTGAGGGGCGCCTGGGTGGCTCAGTGGGTTAAAGCTTCTGCCTTCAGCTTTGGTTGTGGTCCCAAGGTCCCATCGAGCCTGGCATCGGGCTCTCTGCTCAGCAGGGAGCCAGCTTCCTCCACTCTCTGCCTGCCTCTCTGCCTACTTGTGATCTCTGTTCATCAAATAAATAAATAAAATCTTTAAAAAAATGACAGATTTGGCTACTTAAATACTTTAAATATTTATAAATAAAAGCAACAATACCAAAGTCATGGTCCATGAAAGAAATAATAGATAAACTTTACTTCATTAATGATATTTAAAAGTTGTTCTCTGCAAAAGATATTGTCAAGAGAATGAGAAGACTAGCCACAATGGAAAGACAAATATTTGCAAAAGACACATCTGACAAAGGACTGTTGTCTGAAATATACAAAGAACTCCTAAAACTGAGTGATAAGAATTTTTTAAAAAATGGACAAAAGACCTGGACACCTCACCAAAAAAAAATATACAGCTTACAAGAAGATGCTCAACATCATAGATCATTAGGGGATTATAAATTAAAACAATAGTAAGATACTACTATATACCCATTAGAATGGCCCAAAACAAAAACACTGACTACATCAAGTGCTGGTGAGGATATGAAACAAAAACTCTCATTTGTTGTTGCTAGAAATGTAAAAATGGTAACAGCCACTTTGGAAGACAGTTTAGCCATTTCTTGCAAAACTAAACAGATTCCTTTTTTTTAAATTTTTAAAATTTTTTTATTAACATATCACAGCACTCACCATAGCACATACTTCCCCAATGTCCCTAACCAAAACTAAACATATTCTTGCCACATGATCCAGGAATCATGCTCTTTGGAATTTACCCAAAGAAGTTAACAACACGTCCACCCAAAAACCTGAACTTTAACGTTTATAGTACTTTTTTTTAATAATCCCCAAAACTTGGAAACCAAAATATCCTTCACCATCCCAGTAGGTGAACTGGTAAACAAACAATGGCATATCTGGGAAAATATAATATTATTCAACATTAAAAATAAATGAGCTATCAGGCACCTGGATAGCTCTGTCTGTTAATTATTGCCTTCAACTCAGGTCATGATTCTAGCATCCTAGGATCAAATCCTGCCTCAGGCTCCCTGCCTACTGGAGAGTCTTTGTCTCTCTCTGCACCACCACCCCTGGCCCCACTTGTGTCTCTCTGTCTTGCAAAAATAAATAAATAATAACACTTAAAAAAATAAATCAGCCATCAAGTCATGAAAAGATGTGGAAGTAACCTTGAATGATTATTACTGAATCAAAGAAACCATGCTAAAAAGACTACATACTGTATGATTCCAAATACATCACACTCTGACAAAAGCAAAACCATGGAGACCATAAAAGGATCAGTGGTTGCAGGGGTTAGATGGAAGGAGGGATAAATAAGAAAAGCATAGAGTATTCTTAGGACACTGACATTATACCATATGACATTACAGTGGTGAATACCTGTCATTATACATTTGTCCGGATTCACAGAATGTGTAACGCCAAGCAAGAGTAAACCCTATTGTAAACTTTGGATTTAGGGTAATAATGATGTGTCAGTGTAGACTCATTGATTGTAATAAATGAACTACTCTGGTGTAGAGTTTCAATAGTAGGGAGAACGGATATATGTGGGGACAGATGGTATATGGGAACTCCCTGTACTTTTCTCACAATTTTGCTGTGAACCTAAAACTGTTCTAAAAGAATAAACTCTAAAAAACACAACTAAAGTAAGAAAAGAAAAATAATAAGCTTAATAATGATCTACACACACACAAACTCACAAACACACATCCCAATGTGCAAACATCTTCTAAAAACCAGAGAAATAAGAAAAAAATGAACAAGCTAATGTAAAAATGTACATAAAATTGTGCCAAAGGAGAAAAATATTTTAAGTCCAGAAATGCGAAACAGAAGTTATATGATATTGATCTTGGAAATAATTTTAATAATTTGTTACCAACTTTTGCCTTCTTCCCCAATTCCTTGTATTTTTACAATAATATTATGGGTCATTAGCAGCAAGTTTCCAGAAGAACCAAAGTGATTCCCTATAAGGTACACTTTCATTAAATCCAAGCTTGCCTTTTAGCCTAATTTCCTGCTGGCCTTTGAGTGTGTCTTTTCTTTCTTCAATCCTCATCAGTAAAGAAAGTAAATGCTGCCATTAGAGGAAGCTGTCAATGATTGGCCAGATGGCTCTATTGGGGATAGAATTGGTAAGGAGTCTGGTATATTAATTTATTGAGATTGAGATTTCTGTAGATTTGGCTCTGTGGTCAGCTCCAGCATGTGCCTGGTCTGATCGGCAGTTCACACTGTACATCTTGGATGTTTGTCCATTTGACTATCAATTCCAATGGCTTGGGCTTTTTATCACCTCTGTAGTCTATTATGATTCAGAATGGGTAGTAAGGAGTTCTATGTTGGAGTATTCTTTACAAAAACTCTGAATCAGGGGCATCTGCATGGCTCAGTTGGTTGGGCATCTGCCTTTAGCTCAGGTCATGATCCCCTGGGTCCTAGGATCAAGCCCCCTCATCCCTCTCCCTTCCTCTACCCTTCCCTGCTTGTTCTTGCTCACTCTCTTTCTCTTTTTGTCTCAAATAAATAAACAAAATCTTAAAAAAAAAAAAAAAACTCTTAATTACTTGTGCATGTATGGTTTTCAAAGTAGTACCATCTTGTTTTAAGAAAAGTAAACAAAAGTGGGGTGCCTGGGTGGCTCAGTGTGTTAAAGCCTCTGCCTTCAGCTCAGGTCATGATCCCAGGGTCGTGGGATCAAGCCCCACATCAGGTTCTCTGCTCCGAGGGCAGCCTGCTTTCTCCTCTCTCTCTGCCTGCCTCTCTGCCTGCTTGTGGTCTCTGTTCATCAAATAAATAAATACAATCTTAAAAAAAAAAAAGAAAAAGAAAAGTAAACAAAAGTAAACAACTGACAGCTTGAAAAAAAATAAAAAGAAAGAGAAGAAAGAAATGTGAAATCAAAATATGTATTACTTCCAGTCCTCCCAGGGATTAGGGAAAAGAGGTAGTCCTATACAATCTTGGAAGACATGTAAATTAAAACTACATTTTTTGGAGTACATTCTGACAATAGGGATCAAAATTTGAGTCACTAGCTCCACTTCTGAAATTTATCCCATGAAAATATGAATCAAGTATGCTAAGCTATAAAGATGTTTAATATAGTATTTCCCATATTGGAAAACTATGGAGCCAACAGTTTGGTAATGATTAAATTAATAAAGAAGACCTACAAAATGGAGTTCTGTGAAGCTATTTATAAAAGATCAATTATATTTGTATATAAAGTTGATACTAGAAATATTTAGTAGCTGGTACAGCATGTGGGCCTATAGTAATATTATAAATAAGCATTTGGCTGTCTGATGCTTTTGGGGTGACTTTCAGCACTGGGCTTAACCTTTGACATAAAAGTATATGTAAGACACATTGTTAAATGAAGGGAGAAGATTTGGTTTCAGAACAAAATATCTACTTGGTCATTTTAGAGTTTTAACCTATCTTTTATCTGTGATTCCAATTTTGTAAAACTTGATATTACCTAAAATTCCAGCCAGCCCTGGTCAAAACAGTATATATTGATAAAATTACCCCTGTATTTTCCTGTGCCCAATACCAACTGCCAGGAATGGCCATCAGTCCCTGTACTGACTGATGAAAGATTACTCCAAACTTCACTGTGGAAGAGAGAAAGCAATAGGGTCAATGGTCAGAGGTGCAGACCCTTTGCCCTTCTCTGCTTCTGCTATTATTGGACCTTCAGGATAATTACAAATCCTTATCACTATTTCTCAAGCACGTGATGTGTGGCAAGGGGTCTTCCTGAAACTAGGAGGATCTGTTTATGGGAAAGATATGATATGCTAGTTTGTTTGGTCTACTAAACATAGCCTAAGGGACAATGCATATACCTCTTAGATCACAGGGTGGCTGTTTGGGCTAAGAAACCTTTGGGGAAGGCGGTTCCAGTGGCATTCCTAGAGCAGAGTGGTCCTGCAGGCCTTGGCATTCCAAGGGCCACACCCTTCTCCAAAACTTTCCCTCACCGCCCCCCCCTTGGCCTCTGTGTTACATTTTAGCAAGCCAGTTATTATGGCTGAGTTCATGCTCTATGTGAACCCCAACAACCAAACTCACCCTCTCTATCCTGCAACCTTTTTCCTCAATGATTTAGCATAGAGTGTTTCCTGTTTTCTTACAATAAGATGTAAGAACTTGAGTAAACTTTAATTTCTTGGACCCCCTGAACCTTTGCTTTCTAAAAGAAGTTAAAACCTGAAGCTAAAAAAATGAAGATTTGTCCTTAAAAGCCAGCCTCCATGTCAGGTGTATAGAAGCATTTTCATAAAGTCATCAAGGCCTTGATGGCTCTGAAACATCATGAAATTCAACCAAAATTTATGGGATAGGAGGTCAGAGAGGATAAATGGATAGGAAGAGCTGCGTAGCTATTTTTAGTGATAATGCACAACCAATTTTACTAGTTTGTTTCAGGAAAAAAATATATGTATACATACATACATACATACATACATACATACATACTTGCGTATAATATATAATATTTTACATCTTTACAAAAGTCAAATATACATGATAAAACATTATGTGGGTAATTTCTTCTCTGGCCATTCAACTACTTTTCTTTGATAATCAAGTTAATCTCATTTTAGTAGCTAAAGTTATAGAAGTTAAGTTGTACTTTCCCATGAAAATAGGAAAGTGAGAAACACGTAAGTGATAGACAGGTCCCTTCCCCTCTTCAGCTCTGTAGCTTTCACCACAGTCAAGCTGGATCTTGCCTGCTATTTGAATAATCACCAGGTGTCTTTTACGTATAATCTTTTAGAGTCTACGTCAAGAATACTAACCATTTGACTTCAACAATAATGAGGTCAAAAGACATAAACTGCAGTGGTTTTCACAGTATTCTTCAATCAGAAATGAGGAAATCTGTAACACAATTTCCCCTGAAGGATCTAGATTAATCTGGGCATCTGTAGAACCCAGGAGGCCTGTAGAGATTCAGTGAGAGAACAGATTTGGTGGTTATATATCACTGAATTGAGAGTCTACTAATTAAATCTCCCATAAAAGAAAAACTATTAGGCTTTTGAAGAGTGCTATCATTTATAAGAAGTTGCCATTTGGGTGTAATAAAAAAGTACATCAATAATTTATTATCTATAAATTTTAGGCACATATATTTTGAATTAAATTTAACTTATAATTTTTTAAACATGAAAGTAAATTTAACTGCATTTGAAATGCCATTTCAATATCTACTAGATATTTTATTAAAAATAAAAATATTAAACATCACACACAATAATTCATCTATTCACTAAGATCTTACAATTGCATGCATCTAAGAAAAATATGCAAAATACTTGAAGTAATTTATCTGAAAAATTAAAGCACAGGCACTTTAGGTCTTTTTTCTGTGAAAATACTAGGGTATGCATTGCTATCTAAGTTGATATATGCTGATTAGCCATAGGATAGTTAATGAATAACTGTTACAAGGGTCTCCTTCCTTTGTCTACATTTGCATTATTTTCAATATGGTGTCACAGGACCATAGAAAACAACCAAAGACAAAGTATATAGCTCCTCATTTAATATCAGCTTATTTTCCTGTGTCCTCTATTCCACCTATAATGAAAAAGATGCAGGGAATGCAACCACCTAAAAATCAGACATACATAATTTCAAATTGGACATTTTTTTTTTTAATGTTGGTGTAATTTGAAAGACTGCTGGGTGCTCTCTGTCTTCTTTCTTAGCCATAGAAGCTGGCAACTTGAAGGAAAGAACCCTTTTAAAATACTTGAAGGAAATCTCATTTCTTTGCTTTGAATCCGTGGCATTTGGGGCTGCCTTCGGGGGGAAAAATGGGGTGTCTCTGTTTATAGAGAGTAGAGCACAGGACAGCAGTGATTTTTTTTTTTAACTTTGATAACATTCTGTATGCTATGCAGAGAATTTTGATTTTCTGTATCATCATTCAGAATATGTTATAGTTTTTACATATACTGAGTATATACACATAAAATGTATGAGAGAATACTGTCATACTGTCATTTTTTGAAAGGGAAAGCAAATAGGAGCTTCTGAATGGGATTCATTATATTCTATTTTAAATTGGAACATTACCTTCCTTATCAAGTGTTATATACTAAGTATCCACATTATATGTTTTGTCTGTACCTGGCTAAAGGAACTAAACAGAAATTCTACTTCTGTCAGTTGATAATGTAAACTAAATAATAGAGATATTGAAAGGCATATAAAGCTACATATTCAGAACAAATTGTGCAAAACCCAAGAGATAATTGACTGCATAGTTTGATATTTTGTATCCTTTACGTAAAATAAACAAGAAAATAAAGGGCAACACAAAGTTTCATTGTTACTTTTCTATACCTATTTTGTGCCTGTGTTGAAAGTCTAAATTGTTTCAATGGGCATGAGTTGCATGCTGCTTTAATATTTTTAAACTTTCTTTTCTTTCATACACACAAAAATACTATCATTCTCTCTTACTTTGTACTATACATTTTAAAGTCTATATTTTACAAGGAGTGGATTGTGTGATACCAACTTTGACAAATTACTCCATCTTGTAGGCATGTTAAAATAATGTTTATACTTTATGTCTAATTTGTCAAATACATTCAGTTACCTGGGAGAACAAAGATGTCATTATGACAACAAGTTGTGTATGTTCTTCAAAGAAATCAGAAACAAGGGACCTTTCTTTCTTATTCCCTATGCTTTCATACAATGCCTAAATAGTTCTTGAATTTAATTTGCAAACTCCTAAAGCCAAAAGAGAGAAGTATCTCAGTGTTTTGGAATTTTGAACTTATTTCTAGGCAAGAAGAGGGATTTTTTTATTATGTACATTTAAATGCTGCTGTCTACATTTTTTCTATATTTCATAGATTTAAAACAGATTTATGATCAATTTAATGTCATTCATATAATTATTTGAAGTATTTTGACAATGTCACGATCTTAAAATTTAAGTTTTACAGCTAGTATCATTCTTCCTAAATTTATATGCCACTGTTTAGGAATCCCCCTTCCTGATTTTTATATTTCAGTTTAAAGGATTCAGAACTAAGAAAGCATCAAGAGATGGAGTCCTGCTATAAAAAGTACCTTCTACTTTTCATTAGAAAATTATATTTAGAGAAATACTTAATAATGTAATAATTCTAATTCTTTTTGTCCATCTTTAACTTTTTCTCCTGAAAAAAATAATTTAGGGGTTCCTGGGTTGCTCAGTCCCTTAAATGTCTGCCTTCTGCTCAGGTCATGATCCCAGGATCCTGGGATCAAGCTCTATATTAGGCTCCCTGTTTAGCCTAGAGTCTGCTTCTCCCTCTCCCTCTGCTCCTCCCCCTGCTTGTGCACTTACTCTCTCTCTCTCTCTCTGTCAAATAAATAAATAAGGGGCGCCTGGGTGGCTCAGTGGGTTAAAGCCTCTGCCTTCGGCTCAGGTCATGATCCCAGGGTCCTGGGATCGAGCCCCGCATCGAGCCCCGCATCGGGCTCTCCGCTCGGCGGGGAGCCTGCTTCCTCCTCTTTCTGCCTACTTGTGATCTCTGTTAAATAAATAAAATCTTTAAAAATAAATAAATAAATAAATAAATAAATAAAATCTTTTTAAAAAAATAAAAGAAAAAAGCAAAAAAATAATTTATCCTGTCTTTTTCTCCTATGTCAACATGTTCTAAACCAAAGTTTTGTAGAAGAGATAATAACCCAGAAAGTCAGGGGAAATACAAAATATCAGAATAGGATAAATGATTTGATTGTTACATTCATCAGGACAAGCACATTTTGACTACCTGGCCTTCCTGCTCTGAATAATAGTTATCTGTCATCAAGCCAGTCAATTATTGTTTTTTCTCAATATTTTGTTCCCTACATGGAATTTCTTAAAAGAAAAGAAGCTCAGTTAGAAATAAATGCTAAGCCTTTACAACTTATACCACCATTTGTTGATTATTTTAACAATTAACTTGTTTCTTCTTTTTCTGGAATACAACTGAATGTGACATACTTTTTTCCACATTTTTAAATCAACAACAGGCATCTTCAAAAGTAACATACTTTCAGCTCTTTTGGAGAAGCTTCCTGTGTCCTTCCCCAAAGTGGATTGTATTTATGTCTTTGGACCTACACTGTATCTAAATCATATTCCAAATATGATGAACATCTTCTTGGCACTTTCATATGATTTGGCAATGGAAAAAAAAAATAATTATGTTTACATAAAAAGAGGGGGAAGAACAAAGGCTGAGAAATAGTAGTGCTCAGTATCAGCAGAAGAAATATTTTTATATAGCTTCTTTACTATCAGCAAAAAAGTTGTTGGTCATGAACATTGTAGATAATATCTTAGAACCTTCTTATCCCTACTTCTGATTAAATTGATTTTGTTTTTCACTCAAATTTTCTCTCTGTGAGAATAGGCACAAGCAATATTTCCATAAATAAATGTTTTGCATAAAGTACTATATTGTATACATAATTTTTCTGAGGGAATGCATGCTTATGTATCTTTTTCAAGTAAGATATATTTTAGTCTTCTGAGAAGTCCTTCCAAAATGTATATATTTATTTAGTAAATCTATGTTAGTTGTATTATTTTTTTCAGTTTTATATCAATACAGAATAATAACACAGTGGATAATTTATCCATTCTTTACCCTCTTCCACTCACACAGAGTTAAATATACTCAAAGGACTAAAGAGATAATCTGGTACTTGAAAATGGGCAGAAAATATAGTATATTTGAATTTATGAGTCATGACTTTTGTAATATAAATCATTTGCTCTATTTTGTAAGATCTAACTATATCCTGAGAGTCTTCCAAGGCTTTTACCCTGACAATATTTTTGAAAGAAAAATAAGTCACATATATAGGCAAATTTGCATTAGATATGTTTAGCATGGTATGGGTTATAAGCTAAGCAAAATATTTTAAAATATTGATTCATACACATGCCTTCTGCTATAGCACTCACTGCCTTTATTTTCAGATTATGTTCATAATTTTATTAACACAATTAAATTTATGTTGGTCTGATTAACTCTTGGCTAGAGATTCAACTGTTATTTACCTAATGAATTTGTAATGTTTTCTCAGAGGTTACCCATAATGGAATATACTTATTGTAGTGGTTAACTTTATATGTCAACATGACTGGACCATGAATTACCTAGATATTTGGTCAAACATTATTCAGGGAGTTACACCATTGGATCTCCTGGGTCTTTTACTTGTTGACTACAGGGATTGCAGACCTTGGGACTGGTCAGCCTCCACAATCATAGGAACCAATTCTTATATATTTTTTCAAATACATTACTAAAGAGTAAAATATAGGAAAATAGCAACCATGGAGGATATATCCTAAAAATGAAGTATTCTTATTCTCAAGAGATGTAAATTTTCAATAGGAGGCAGGAATAAAAGGGTTTTATTATATCTGGATTTATATGACATTGGTTTTGAAGGGACACGTATCAAATGTAAGCAGCAAACCTATTTCTTCCAGACCATGAACAATTTGATATTTGAATCAATCAATTAATATATGTCAGGCCTCTTCTATTTGTAATACTGTGCCAAAGGCTGCAGAGGATAAGATCATATTCTGTATCATCATATAATTTAAAAGTACATTGGCAAACATAATGTTGGTAAATGTCAAGGCATCTATTATATCCCAAAAATATTGCTGTGACATATGAAGATAGAGACAGGAAATTTCTTCTAATTTATTCGAGACAATTATTTGATGATACATTGTAGAATGATGACAACTTGAAAGAAGAAATCCACAGGTTTTAAAAAAACGAGTACATCAGCTGGAAGTTGGTGGGACTGGACAAGAAAGTAACTTAATATATGTTTATGCATTGAAACTGATGTAAGAAGGATATGGAATAGATAGTGCTTTTTGATATATATATATTTTTTATTCCCAACTCACTGCACCTGGTGAGGTGCCATGCCCTTTAGTAGAGGCAGGATCCCCTGATGGTCTCAAAAGCTCACCATTTTATCTCTATTGATCTAAGTCAGTTGGGGGTAGGCTAACCCTCTCACCAAGTGATTGATTCAGTCAGAGACATAGACTACAATTCTGGCCATTGAGATATGAGAGAAAGACTTTTAGATGCTTCCTAGAAATTTTCTTTCACTCTCCTTTCACATAAACCAGTGATGATCCTTTTTGCTACTTTTTTCCCATCCTATAAGGAAGGACCCCTGGGAACATCATGAAATAGAGGAAAAGGCAGGAGACAAGTTCAGCTGAAACTAGGATGTTGCCAAGCAGCTGAATCAACAAATGTCTGAATTTCCCTGACTTTGGACTTACTATTATATGTAATAATATATCTCATTATTTTATTCAATCTGTTTGCTTTCTCTTACGTTAGACAAATACAGTAATTGAATTGTTAAGTAATGACTCCATGATGCTTTTCAGTGTATAATTTGTTTCTTGATCATTGTGTTCGCTTCAAGAAAACAATGAGAGAGGGGAAAAAGGCTTCACTGTATCTACAGTAGAAGAAACAATCTGACGGCTTATGGGCTAAATCCTACACAAAATTTCAGACAGTATTATCCATAGGAAATTTCACATAAGGAGATGCATTTATCTCTTATTTTAAAAATGAGATCCAGTTTCACTGAGTAACTTCCTCTATGGCAACTTGGAAGAAAATAGCTAATATTGGATCTCTAAATTCCTTCCTTCATCCTTCGGGAGGAAGTACATAATCATCCCAGCACCTGATCAGAAAGACTGCCTGCTTCTGTGCTGGCATTGCCATCGGAATCTGTATTTTTGTTTTGTTTTGTTTTCTGTTTTTATTTTTCCTGGGCATTATTTTTTTTGCATAAGTATAAATTGGAATCTGGAGATAAAAAATTCAGAACCAATAATGCAGCATTTATGATAGAGGAACACAAACAAAACCTGGTTGTCTGGGCCTGTGGTGACAAAGAACCACAGCTGGCTTTGGGCCTTGTCTTCCTTTCAGCTCTATCCCCTAGGAGTCCATTTGGAGCTCATCCCTGTTTGTAGAGCACCTGCCTGCACAGTAGTCCCCCACCTTTTGACTCCCAACCAGAGCCCTTTGCAAACATGCTAAGGAGATTTTAAGTTCTTCTTTAAGTTTTTATAGAACTCGATTGTTTACTAAATATGAAGCCATGGCTTGGATTTATGGGATGCAGCTGGATTAACAATGAAAATTAATCAAATGATTGGTATAGGTGAGTCACATAGGCCCTTTAGCTACATGACAGTCTGAAAAGAACCCTCAACTAAGTGGCTTCTTTATATTCAGCTGTACTACATGCAGTTGGTGTTTGTCACTTTGAAATAAAACTCTATCTCAGCGTCCTAAAAGATACTTTTGGAAATCTAAAACTTCTAACAGATAATGATAAGCTCATGGCTATTTCTTGTTTGTTTTCGTTCTTTATTAATCATTAGCAAATGTCAGTGTTGGGGAAAACCTCTTACTTACTGGATCTGTTTTGACAACTCAACCATTTTTGGTGACGCATTAACGATTGATTAGAAATAACTGACTGAATGTAACTTTTCAGTGCAGAAGAACTCATGTTCTTGGCCGTTGCACATTTAATTCTAAACTGAAGCACCTTTTGCTGCCTGTAAAATATACTGCAAACCAGGTGCCTGGGTGGCTCAGTTGATTAAACGTCCACCTTTTGATTTCAGCTCAGGTCATGACCTTGGGGTTGTGAGATTGCCCCGCATCCAGTGAGATTCTTTCTCTCCCTCTTTCTCTGCTCCTCCCCACTGCACACACACTCTCTCTCTAAAATAAATAAATATAATTAAAAAAAATATATATTACTGCAAAGTTAGAGGACAGTTTTATGGAAAACATTCACGATAGTCACAAAAACATTGATATAATTAGCAGACTTTTAGTAATATTACCATCATAGTCATAACACTGAAATATTTTATTCCAGTGTTTTGAGGAGAATCTTAAAGCATTCAATGAACACTTTCAATTTTCTAAGCATTAATAACAGCAGGGCTCTTGCAATGGGCAGTACTAACACTAGACACATTCCAACCATAACAAAAACAAAAACAACAACAATAATGGTGACTAACATGACAAGATTATATCAGCAATGTTGTACAAACACATCAAATTTAAGTTAATTAATTTCATGATGTACTATGACTTTAATATTCTTTTATCGTTTGACTCACACATAATCAATGCAAGAATTAATTAATAATAATAAATGAAAAACAAAATATGTTGTTTATAGCAAATTCATTTTGGTTTCTAAAAAATCAGATACATAAGAATAAACCAAGAAACAGTTTTGAAGAATTACAAGTATGTAGAGGGTAAAAGAAATAAAAAAGACACACTGAAATACTGAGATATGTTCCTAAATGAAGAACCGTATTTGTCAAGATAATAATTTGTCATCTGAATAAAACATTAATTGCATTTAAACTTTAAATGCCTCTTCAGAAGTTACATTCACAGAACTTAAGAACACTTGCAAAATTTAAATGAAATATTGTTCATCATGGCATTATCATCATCATCATTGTATTTTTTTTAACCTAGAGAGTATCTTCATTGTATTAATCTGCCAAGGCTGCCATAACAGAATACCACAGGTGAGATGGATTGAACAACAGAAACTCTTTTCTTACATTTGTGGAGACTGGAAATCTAAGATCAGGATCCTGGCACACTTGGTTTCTGGTGAGGCCACACTCCCTGACTGGCCTACCGATGTCTTCTTACTGTGCACTCATAGGCCGTTTACTCAGTCTATGCATTCTCCTGGTATCTCTTCCTCTTCTTATAAGGACACCAGTTCTTATGGTGTCTGAATTTTTTGGATTCAGGTTCTACCCTTATATGATGTCATTTAGCCTTATACTGCCTTAAAGGACCTATCTCCAAATACAGTCAGATTGGGGGCTTCAATTTATGAATCCTGGGGGGGGAGGGTGGCAGGGGGCAACACTTTAGTGCATAACAATCATAAACAAAAAAAAAATGGTTTTGTGAATGTCTTTTTTCTTATTCTAAAATAGCATATAATCATTACAAAATGTTAAAAGGTATGTAAAAAGAACAACCTCCATGTTATATCATTGCTCAAAGTCAGCAGTACCTAGTTGATATTTACTCTCACATATCCTTCTCTTTAAACTAATTGTTCCATAATTTGATTTGTTATAAATGTTTCATTTTTTAATAGAATTATTTTTCTAGATAATAAATATTGATATATAGATATAAATGATACTCACCACATATATAGCTATAGATATTATACATAGATGTATAGATAAATATAGTAATAGAGATGGGAGACAGATAGATAATTAAAAATTTCCACACTATTCCATTGTGAAATAGTACAAAAATTTATTTAACAAATTTTAACTAAAGAAATGGGCATTGTTACACGTTGGGTTACCCTGAACACTCTGAGGTCCAGATGCATATGCACGACGTTTATAGGTTTAGACTTTTTCAGTCAGTACCTACAGAACGTAAGATGATAGGGCAGAACTAGGGTAGAGAGAAGCTTAGTCCTGAGCACTTTAAATGAAGTTTTCACCTAAACTCACAGAGACTTGGAGATTGAATGCACTTTGAATAGTCCTGACCTGGAATTGGAGAGCAGGACTTTAACTGCCACATTTATCAGTTATTGAATGTAAGTTGCCCCTTGAAAGGAGGGGTGACTTTGGGATAAATTTCTTTAGTCCAATAAATCTCTATAAAGATTAAAGGCAGTCATTTCTAGAGGGTAATATAGGTGGCAAATTACAGTTTACACCAGTTTATACCCCTTGTCATATTTACTCCATATTAGTCTAAGTGGCAGTAGCTCCACGACATAAAAGGCAACCATGCAAGAGCTAAGACAGTCACATGTTTATAGAATCTTAAAAAGTATTAAAAAAGTGATTCCTTTGAAAACAAGTTACTTTTCTTTAGAAGTTAAAAAAATGTTGCAGTCACAGAAATATACTTTAACTACACATAGTAAAGACATTGTTTTGAAGTCTAATATTTAGAATTTCACACTAATATCTGATTTTTTCAAATAATTTTCACTGTGGCTTGAGAAAAGGAAACAGACACCAAATATTAAAGCAGCGTAGAAAAGGATAATGAATGCTAATCCATTCATTCAATAACAATTAAGCATCGGTTATGAATCTAACAATCTCCCAGTTTCTGAGAACACAATAGTGAAAAAAATGTCATTTCTCTATAAATTTATAATCCAATGATAGGAAATAGATAAAGATCAGGAATACTTGGACTAAAGAAACAAATTCTTGTCTATAGCTTAAGAATAGTAGTTCCCTAATCATAAATAGGTTATAGTAATTAACAATACAGATGGAATATTTTCAGAAAAGAAGGTGAGTTTACTTTTGCCAGTTATGGCCATAAACTGACATAATAGCCTTCAAGTTACAAAAATCAAATGGTAAAGGGAAAAATAAGACTGATGAAGAGACCTTATCAAAACTTTTTTTTTTAAAGATTTTATTTATTTATTTGACAGAGAGAAAGACCACAGGTAGGCAAAGAGGCAGGCAGAGAGAGAGGGGAGGAAGCAGACTCCCTGCTGAGCAGAGAGCCCGACGCGGGGCTCGATCCCAGGACCCTGAGATCAAGATCTGAGCCGAAAGCAGAGGCTTAACCCACTGAGCCACCCAGGCACCCCCCTTATCAAAACTTCTGATAGTAAGTGTCTTGTGTTGATTGCAGGACAACCTGCAGAAATTCAGTCTAACAAATAATCAAACAAAAATAAATACATAAATAAATGAAAAAGAAAGCAAGAAAGAAAGGAGAAAATAACTTTAGTAGAACATTAAAGGCTATACAATGCAGAGGGAAACAGATTTCACAGAATTAGGTCATCCAAATAACTAAACAAATAAAGTATTGGGTACAGCCCCACGTCCTTGAAGGAGAATGACAGAGATGTGACTTGGAGGCAAGGATGCGTGATAAATGGGTTACATTTTAGAATCCTGGGAGCACAACATCCTGACCCTGTGGCTTACAAGACCTTGGGGCTGACAGATCAAGAACCACCAGTGTGGAGCATGCTATTCTCCTCTTCCACTTCTGGCCCAGGGTAAGAACTAGGCTCCTTATAATGCATTTGCATTGCAGATATAGCCTCCCACCCATGTCCCAACCCCAACCTACAAACCCACAGAAAAAGGCTGCCAAGACAATTCTGGTACAAACATTGTAGGGTCAAAAACTACCCCTCCCAACTGGTGGGAAGAGTTCCCCAAATGATTGGAAGTAGCCTGCATTAGAGAGCACCCCACTGAACTGTCACAGCTCCTCCCAGCTCAGAGTGATGCAAAAAATATCCAATCCCCAAACAACATAGGGGCCGCTCCTCCTTCTAAAACCTGCCCCTCTACCACCTGGAGAGTGTGCCTTTGCTTTCCTAAACTGCTTTGTGCTTGTTACCTTCTTTCTGTCTTTATTCCAATGCCCACCCTCACCTAGAACATCTTGTGGGGAATCCAAGGACTGACATCTTCATCTGCACAAGGCAGACTCTCCCATAGGTAACAAAATGACCAGGTAAAACTATTATACACAGTTACTATAATTATTATCAAAATGCCCAGTGTTTAATTAAAGTTATAAGACTATAAGATATATATAGGTACAGAAAAGTGTGATTCTTTTTTTTTTTTTTTAAGGTTTTATTTATTTGACAGAGAGAAAGATTTGGCAGTGCAGAAGTCAGAGAGAGAGGGGGAAGGAGGCTCCCTGCTGAGCAGAAATCCTGATGCAGAGATCCATCCCAGGACCCTGAGATCATGAGCTGAGTCCAAGGCAGAGGCTTAACCCACTGAGCCACCCAGGTGCCCCAAAAAGTGTGATTCTTAAAGAAGAAGAAAACAAAAATTAGAAACTATGTTTGAAGAAGCCCAGATGGTGAACTTAGCCAATAGGCTGTAAGGTAGATTTTGTAAATATGTTCAAAGAACTGGAAGAAACTATCCCTAAAATATTAAAGAAAGGTATTTTGACAATGTTTCATTAAACAAATAATCTATAAAGAAATAGAAATTATTAAAATAATCAAATAGATATTCTGGAGTTGAAAAGTATAATTCCAGAAATGAGAAATTCACAACAGTACTTTTAGGATCATAGAAGAGATATACAGCAAACCTGAAAATATATCAAAGCATGCTGTGTAATCAGAAGAACAGAGAAATAAATGAATGAGGAAAAATGATCAGAGCTTTCAGAAAAATGTGGGACCTCTAAGTACTCCAATATATATGTAATGGAAGTTCAGGAGGAGAGAAAGCAGAAGCAAATTATTTGAAGCTACAGTGACTGAACACTTTCTCAAACAGTTAAAAATATTAATCTGTATATCCAAGAAGCCACCACAAAGTCCAAGTAGAATAGATGCAGACAGATCCATACTCAGACACATCATGGTCAACATACTAAAAACCAAACACAAAATCTTAAAAGAAGCAAAAGAAAAAATGACTTAGGTACAAAAAGAATCACAATAAAATCAACAGCTGACTTCTCTGAAAACAATAGAGTCATGAAGCAGTGAGGCAGAATACTCAGTGTTGAAAGCAAAAAGCAAAACAAACCCCCAAACAAACAAACACACAAAAAACTATCAATCAATAATCTTATATTCAACAAAAGTGCCTTTCAAAAGAAGGTAAAATAAATACATTTTCATATTTAAAAAAAAGGCTGAAAGAATTTGCTGCAGATAGAATAAACTTATGAAAATAATAAAGGATGTCTTATGAAAGTTCTATGTCTAAGGATAGCCAAGTGTTATAGCGCCATTTGTTGAAAATGCTAGCCTTTCTCCACTTAACTTAAAGATGCTTTTGCATTTTTTAAAAAATATTTTATTTGTTTATTTGAGAGAGAGATAGTGAGAGAGAGTATGAGTGAGGAGAAGGTCAGAGGGAGCAGCAGACTCCCCGTGGAGCTGGGAGCCCGATGCGGGACTCGATCCCAGGACTCCAGGATCATGACCTGAACCACAGGCAGTTGCTTAACCAACTGAGCCAGCCAGGCACCCCAATGCTTTTGCATCTTTTGCATCAGATGACTATGTGGGTCAGTTTCTGCTTCCTCTGTATCAGATATGTATTTTGCAAAAAATCTTTCTGTGAGAGCAGAGTTGGATAGATCAAGTGCAATTTGTCATCGGAGTATCTTCAGTAGTGAACATTATGCTGAACATAAGCACTGAACCGTAGTTGATAAAGTTGTTTCCACAGGGGTATGGTTTTTGGTTAACAATTTTGATACTACTATACATGTGCACTGGAATTAAACAACTTATTAAATGGATGGCAGATGGTGGGAGCCAAGTTTCCCACTATTACAGTTGGTGTATATAGATAATAAGAGAAGGGAGCTCAATAATAAGAGGATTAGGCTAGAATGATCCACAAATTAAACGGTCAGAGTGAAGACATCAGGTTTAATTCAGATTTTTCTTAATGCTGATACAAACTGTTACAGATAGAAATATTCATAGATATGTATATACATATGGGTTAGTATGCTCACATATATTTCCTTGGTAAATCAGCTGAGTATGCTAAAGCAAAAACATTCTGGTAGGAACAAGCATACCTACCATAGCACCCAGGATTGGTTTGTAATATCATTCTTGAGTAGAAGAAACGGGGGCTCCCTGGAAAAATGCTTTATTCTAGGACAGAAAGCAAGGAATAAACACGATGACCCTGGAACATTCTGTGGTGTCCTAAAATAAGGAGGTGCTCAATGCACACACACCCACACACACAAATGATAGGGATATTTTAAATAGGATACAGGAGTCACTGGAAGAGTTCAAGATAGCCAATGCTGGAATAATTAGAGCAACCAAATAAACAAAGAAGTATTGGTTTATTTTCTAAAATATAAAATAAACATCCATGAGTCTATATTGATAGAAACAAGTGAATTAATACACAAAATGAGGATTCTAGACAAATCTCCTGTGCAGGAGAATTTCAAATAATTTATGCAAATATTCATTCCTCAAGGAGGGGAAATAAAACTCCCCACTGTTTGAGTGTAGAATGCACATAATAACTTCCTTTCAAAAAGTGCAATACTGAAAGGGGGAAGAAGGACTAATATTACAGTGGAAAAATCTTATATACACCACCTGAGCCAGGTTATCAAGGTCAACATTAACAGTGGTGAGTTATGCTGATAGTATGTACACTTGATGTGATGTAATAATAATGGCATATTACTGCCCAGAACACAGACTACCTGTCGAATCAGGAGAAATACATCAGACAGATCTTAATTAAGGAACAGTCTAAAAAAGATAACTATAAACAGTCTAAAAAAGAAAACTATGAAAGTCATCAAAAACAAGGAAGATCTGAGAAACTGCCACAGATATAGGAGCATAAGGAGATATGCTGATTAAATGTAACGCAGTAGTCTAGATGGGATTCCAGAAAGGAAAAAGATAACAAGTAAAAACTAAGAAAACCTGAGCAAAGTAAAGAGTTTGGTTAATAGTAATATATAATTGGGGTACCTGGGTGGCTCAGTCGTTAAGTGTCTGCCTTTGGCTCAGGTCATGATCTCAGGGTCCTGGGATCGAGCACCACATCGGGCTCTCTGCTCAGTGGAGAGCCTGCTTCTCCCTCTTCCACTCCCCTGCTTGTGTTCCCTCTCTCTCTGTCTCTGTCAAATAAATAAATAAATTCTTTAAAAAATATATATGCATATACATATATAATTATAGGTTCATTATAATAAAAAATGTACCACACTAATGTACAATGTTAATGTTAGTGGAAATTAGGTGTTCAGGGCTTGAGGAACTATGTACTATCTTCAAAAATGTTCTGTAAATTAATATGCTAAACTAAATTTATTAAAAATAAATATACAATATAAACATCAAATAGTGTACTGTTATGGGGATTTGTGGTTTATGAAGTTAAGAAACAGATTTTCAAAATAGGTTTGACAGCATGGCACACTGACATGAATTAATAAATAATTCAATCAGAGGTCCTGTGTTTGAAGCCTATTTGTCCATTTCGAACTTTGCAACTCTCATTTACAAATGGTCTTCCTTTCTCTTTTTTGAGCTATTTCATCTAATAACCCAGCATCTCTCTTTGAAATTTATTTATTTATTTATTTATTTATTTTTTTTCAATTTATTTATTTTCCGAAAAACATTATTCATTATTTTTTCACCACACCCAGTGCTCCATGCAAGCCGTTCCCTCTATAATACCCACCACCTGGTACCCCAACCTCCCACCCCCCCGCCACTTCAAACCCCTCAGATTGTTTTTCAGAGTCCATAGTCTCTCATGGTTCACCTCCCCTTCCAATTTACCCAAATTCCCTACTCCTCACTTATTTATTTTTTTAAAAAAATATTTATTTTAGAAAGAGAGAGGACATGTGTGTACACCAGCAGGGGTAGGGGAAGAGGGAAAGAATCTCAAGCAGACTCCCCACTGAGCACAAAGCCAGGCATGGGGCTCTATCTCATCACCTTGAGATCATGACCTAAGGTGAAAGCAAGAGTATTCTTAACCAGCTGAACCAGCCAGGTTCTCCTGAAATTTATTTTTTATGTTTATTCCTAGGCAACAAACTCTGTGTAGTTACATCAAAGTCTAATAATGCATTGTCAAAACCAAGCCAAATCTGCCAATACCTAGCTCTTGACATTGGGCAATTAACTTCTTTGGTTCACATATTTAATCTTTTAAGAAAATGTGCTAATGGCTGAGGCTCTTGACATTAGTTTATGTTTTACTTGTCATCAATTATTTTTTTAAAAGAATATCTCACAGTAGAAAATGTCAAATATCAAAATGCTATGTCAATAAAGTTATATTATTAAGACAACCAGATATCTTTGAAGAGTCAACTATAAAGTCACCTTTCAGGTTTTTTAAAATATATTTTTTCCCATGCAATAGGGGTTAACTGTTTCTCCTATGTGCAAACCACAGCAAATTAAGCACATAACATTTAGTTTACCATATTACAATTGTTTTTTTCCTTTCCTCTCTTCCCCTACTAGAATGTATACCAAATTCAAGAATATTTACTGAAAGGGCACAAGGGTGACTCAGTCGATTAAGCATCTGCCTTCAGCTCAGGTCATGATCCCAGGATCCTTGGATTGATCCCTGCATCAGCCCTGCAGAGCAAGGAGCCTACTTCTCCCTCTCCCTCTGCCTGCCCTCCTGCCTACTTGTTATCTCTTTCTCGATCTCTCTTTCTCTGTCAAATAAATAAATAAATAAATAAAAGTTAAAAAAAAAGAATATTTACTGAATATAAAAAATATATTTTAAAAGGCTGTTCTTAATCAGAGGAACGACGACAAATCAAGCCAACCAACCTATGCAAGATCATGTTTTTATTAAAATTTCCAGGGGGAAAGTTTTAGTGCCATACATCTTGGAGCTTATCAAGGATATATTTATGATTGATCAAGGTGTGGCATAAAGAGAGACAACCATAAAGAAATAAAGCCAATGAAAATGGAAGAAAAAAATAGTAACATAAAAGACAAATTAATGCAATAGAACTTAAGGAAAAGAATGGAGGAATAAACCAAATCCAACAAAAAGTATGCATTTTTGAAAGAGAATATTAGACTCCTGCTTAGCTAAGACCATGTGGCCCTTGTCTGTAGTACTTCAGAGGTTGATAAGGGATAAGTAAGTTCATAAGATATAAACACCATCCAGCTAAGTATATGCTTTGATGATATGCCTGCATAAGTAAGATATGTGTAAAGGTCAATAGACTAAATATGTAGTTTAATCAGCAAATTATGTAAATTAGCACAAATAAAATACATTCTACAACTTATGATCAGTAAAGCATGCAATTCCATTAGCCAAAGTAGGTACATTTAAGAGAGCTAAATATGCTCTTAAATCAGCCAAGATTTAAAAAAAAAAGGAGGAAACTACAGAACTTCGGATTTGGAGCCTTTGCTTCACCTTGAATCCTGAAGGTGTTGGCAAACAGGCTCCTGATTATGGAGAAACCGCTTTTACTTGACTAATCTTCACTTGGATAGCAACTAGAAACAAAAAACAAAACAAAATAAATTTAAAAAGAAAACTCAGAAACAAAAAGTACTTAAAGGCAATGGTAAGCAATCCAAATCAGTAGAAAATGGCCAAAGTGAAGGCACTGAGAGAGGTTTTTTGTTTGTTTGTTTTATTATTATTTTTTTTTAATGGCTTTTCCCTGACTGGAGGTGTCAGTTGATACCATGAGCACTAAAATGTAGGAAGAAACTTACAGTCTTACTGTGGAACCAGAACACAGAGTTCAGAGCTCCCAGACTCTAGACAGTAGGAGGAAAAACATCAAAGAAATGAGCTAAGAAAGGGAGTTGAACATCTGTGTAAAGACAGAATATAAACTGTGTATAGACCCATATATCTGGCTGAATCTGGACCCTCCTGTGTGGACAGTAGACTCTAAGTAGCCCAGCTGTAGGTGTTAAGAATTATGTAAGAATTATACAGAAATTTCAGCTTCTAGAAATTAAAGACAGAGTTTGGAGTTTGGATTCAGACAATCTCTATTTTCTCATTCTTATTTCGTCCACATTTCTAGTTTATTAAAACCATACAACAATAGTTTTACACAGTCTCATTTACTACTGTATATGTTTAACACTCACATGTCTATATAAATTTCTATTCCTATTCAGAAAAGACCTAAAATAACTACTAAATAGATATAAGAATTTGCATAAAATAAAAATATGTTAATGTGTTGACTTGCCAGGTGGCAGAGGGTAAAAAATAGTTTTTAATTTTTACGTCTAGTAATATAGTGCTCTTCATTGTTAAACTTGTGTTAAACAGTTGCTTTCCTGAAAGAGTTGCCTGTGTGTTAAAAAAAAAAAATACCAAAATCTTCAGAAACCAAAAATTACAGCAGAAAAATTGTAAGTTTTTATCTAATTCAATAAACCACATGTAAGTACAACATAATTATTTTTCTTATCTAGGTCTGTATTTACATGTAATATGTGCAAAAGTCCAAGGGATTCTGGTCCTAAATAATCTGACAAAAAATCACCTATCTTAACACACAGGAAAATGATTCATAATAAAAAGATGTCAAAGAGTTGGTAACTCACTAGCACTGCCTATAATAGTAAAAGGAACAGGGGTGCCTGAGTGGTGCATTGGTTGACGTCTGATTCTAGGTTTCCACTTGGGTAGCGGTCTCAGGTTCCTAGTCTCACGTTAGGGATGGAATCCTCTCCCTCTCCCTCGGCCTCTCCCCAGCCTGCCCTCTCTCTCTCTTTCTCTAATAAATAAATAAAAGAAGGAACAAACTGATAAATTATTTTGTGTGTATAATAAATATAAGTCACAGTTTCTTCTCTTTATATTTTCTTCTTAAATATATACAGAAAGGATGTACATGGGTTCGTTTGTTAACATTTTGTTATATTGCATCCTTAAACAATAGTATTGTTTTTTTAAAGAAAAAGACTATTTGAAATAGACTATTTCTAGTCTGAATTGAATTATAATAGATTTTAATATATAAATAATATAAATATTTATATTTAATACAAATATAAATAATATAAATATAATAGATATAATAGATTTTATTAAACCAATACCAGTGGTTCTCAACCAAGTGCAATTTTGTCTGTAGATATTGTTGGTTGTCACAACGGGGGGTAGGGTGCTCCTGGCATCTAGTGGGTAGTTGCTAAATATGCTGCTAAACATCTTATGATGCAGATCCCCAACACTGAACAAATTGTTTGATCTAAAATGTCAATAGTGCTTTGGTTAGAAAACTTACTACATCTTGTCATACTTTGGAGAGATGATCTAAATGTTATAAGCTTCATTTTCCTTCCCTATAAAATGGGATACCAGAGCAGAATCTCTCTCATAGTTTGAGGTAAGAATGTTTTACCTGAAATAGGTTCTAAATATTGATTGTGGTGAAGCTGCCATGAACCCAGGATTTATATTGAACCACAAATTTGCATGGACATCCTGTGGTCTTGATTCTTATCATAACATTTTTTAATAATTGTCTTCAGGACATTTTATTAAAAGAAGTCTTTCTTATCATGATCTAATTAAATCTGTTTCAAATTCCTACCTGTTTAAAATATTCAGTTATTATAGTTTCAGTTTGGGACATATAGATAGAGAATCCACTTACCTACCTGCAGTTACGTGGTAGCTATCCAAAAATTTTGAAGGTTTGCCTCAGGCTAGAAGTACCACACAGTGGTGGTTTTGGATCAACATCCTAAATACAACTTTGAGTACTAACTCTGTAATAAGATGTTCTTATGAGATGGCAAGGAAGCAGTAACAGGAGATCAAATGAAAATACTGATTGTGACATGTCAAGAACCAAATGGTCCTTAAAGAAAGGAAGGCACAAGTATTCTGGGTGTCTCTGGAAGCCAGTGAGACAAGCAGTGGTGCCCACTGGGACCCATTAGGTCCAAGAAAATCATAGTGGGGAGCAATTTCTGTAGGCAACTTGTAGGAAAGGTTATCTAGTCCAGGAACAGGATTGAAAAAAGAACTATCGTTATCATTTTGGGAAGAGATGTAATTAGCCATTCAACTGGAGTTGAATTGACATACTAAAAAATACTATTATAATGTGGAAAATCAGAAAAATAAGCAAACTATGAGGTTATGAATATTGCCTGCCTCTTACGATATTTCTAGTTATTTTTGACATGTTTCCTTGACACTGCACTTGGCATTGCTTGTAAATCAAGTTTAACATTGAATCCTCACAATTCATATCTTAAAACAATTGGCTGGCTTCCCAGCATTATTGATACAAAATAAGAATGTTGTTTGATTCAATATTGATTAATAAAATGTGTTTTTGACCTTTTTTAAGATTTAGCTAATTGCTATATATGCTGTGTACAGGTTCCTTTTTCTTTACTTCTCCCTTTTTAAATCCGTAGTAGGGTCGTCTGTTGGTCAGTTTTTGATTCCAGGCTCTTCAATTTCCTTGACTTGAGACATTGAAGAAGTCACTGTAAGTGACCTGGAGCACATTTGTCAGAGATTCAGTGGTCTTATATATAAAAAGTGGATAATCTAATCTGTGTTAAACCTCATATGATGATAAGTACTGAATTAAAATATTGGAAGAATGTTATAAATATAAAATATATATGACCATTAGATTGTCATAAAACTTGTGCTCATAATAATGCCATTGTCACTATTAGCACTAATAGTGAAGGCTCAACTTCAGACAAGCGCCTCATAAAGATAATCATATCAAATTCATATAGCACAAAGTGGTTGTTTTACTGTCACCTCTCTTTAAAGAAGAAATAGTTAAATTTATAGTGTTGCATTAAAATGGCCATGATCACAAAATTAATATGACATTTTAAACACAATCTGCCAATCTCCATATCTGTGATGTCTAATTCCATAATATGATCATGAAATTGAATATTGTATCTATAAATATGTATAATAAATATTTTGTTGAATGTCTATGGATTGCAGAGATCAGCAGTTATCAACTTTCAATTACAATATCCAAGTACAATATTCGGGCAGTCATTATTGTTATTTGCCAAATATCCCTAATTTTCCTTTGGGCATATAATAAAATAGCACTTCCTGGTCTCTTAGTGGGTGAATGGAGTTATGTCCAAGTAGTTGTGAAAACCAGTCATTTCCAGGCTACAGTATTTAAGTGCCATTGTAAGCTACTCTTTTCAGACAAGACTGACAATATTCAAGATGGTACTTTCTTCATCAGCCCATGTTTCACAGGGACTGCAATGGAAAAGAAACTTCTCTAAACCTCATAAGGCATCAGTGTGAGTTGGGAAAAAAATCTTATTATAAGCTACTAATATTTTTTAGGGTTTTTTTCTGTAGTCTATTTTGATATTAAGAAACACAGTCCATTTACACATCCAATTCCATACATTTATAAGTACTAGCTACAATTCTACCACTTCCTTTCATGTTCAAAAACAAATACTGAATCCATGTGAGGAAGAGGAATATTCTAACAGAGGAAATCCAGACCCTAATCTCATTTATTTTTTACAAATAGATTATTCAAAATTGTTATTCTTTAATAATACCAACATATTGTGACAAACTTCAAAATTGATTAGATAAACCAAGATATTGCAATTGAGAAAAGTTGATATAAATACAGTTCTATGTAGAACTTGTATTTTTGCTTTTATTTTCAGCAACTCTTATGTACAGATAACACATAAATTGTCATGAAGCTATACATAATAATTCAAAGCAAAAAATGAAGTTCCTCCTTGATTCCCTTTCTACTCATCATCTTCCTTCCAGTCCTCTGTGTACACACACACACACACACACACACACACACACACACACACACACATTACAGGTACTTACTATTATTCTTCCTTATATAAATGCTGTCATTCTGCCTGTGCAGTTCTTGGACTTTCTTTTGTCTCTTAAATATATGCCTGAGAGTTGTGTCATGTTATTATGTATAGGTATCTATCATTCTGTTAAACCTTGTCATAGTTTTCCATAGTTTGGACATACCATATTTTATTTAACCACTGTCATACTGATGAGATTTAAGGAGCTTTTATTTTTAACATTATAAACAAAGCAATGCTGGGTTGCACATCCTCGAAATAAATCTTTGTCTGGTTTTGTTCTGAGTTATTTTAACCTCATGAACCTCATGAGTTTTGAAGTTTCTGTTATGCCTTTCCCCTGAAACTTTTTTTTTTATATAACATTGAGTCTGAGTTGCTTAGAGATTTGCCATATGCCCTTAAACACTCTGGACCTCTTGACTTAAAAAACAAACAAACAAACAAACAAAAAAAAACCTAGGCTGATTATTTTTAATTTCTTTTATGGTTTTTGAATTATTCACATTTTCTTCTCCCTAGCTGAAACAAACTTAGTAAAGTATTTTTTTTTTCAAGTGGATTGTCCATTTGTCTAGATTCTTAAAGTGGCCATAAAGTTGCACATTTGAATCTTTTATAATTTATTTAACTTCGTCTCTATCAGTGGTATATCCTTATTATCATTATAATTTTTCATATTCTTTCTTATATTTTCATTTTTTAATATTTAAATAGTTTGTGCACAGAGCCTTGGGTTTTTATTGATGTTGGAATTCAACTGCTTTTAATTTATTTTGACCTTTGAACTGTGGTTGGATGCATTTAACTCAGAATGTTAAATAATTCTGACATCTATGTTTTTGGAAATATTCTTCATACATAAATAATGTATAATAATAAATAATAATAAATACATAAATAAATAATAAAATAATAAATGAAAACTGTACTCTCGGAATAGCTGGGAATCAGATATATATATTTTTTTAATTTCACAATTCTTTAGCTACTGCAACATTAACTTTCTGGTGTTCAGATAGTCAGAGGAAAAAAAATGTGCTGATATTATTTTTGTCCCTGTGTAGGGTCTTATTTTTTTTCTACATAAATTACATGTATTTTTATCTCTTCATTTAAAGGAATGTGGTGCTTATTTAATCATTTTTACCTGAAAACATCAATTCTTTTAATGTGCAAATTCAGGATGTTTTCCAGCTCAGGTGCAATTTAATAGATTTTGATCTGGATTATTTTCTCTGCTCCAATGTCTTAATCTCAACTATAAAAGGATCTTGTTTTTTTGGTTTAGATTTTATGATTTTTATCATCCATATATGTCTTACATCTACTAATCCATTTTAATTACTTCTTTTTGTGTTTTGCTTTCTTCTCTGGGAAAGTAACTCAAGTTAAACCATTATAACAATTATTTGATTTTCTCTTTTACTGGTTCTACTCTTCTCTAATGAAAACACCAGTTTCCTTTCTATTTAACCACTTAAATTTCTTTGTACTTTATACTTTGCTGATTCAATTTTCTTTTCATTTCTGTCTGTCTCTCCTTTTCCAGTATTCGTTTTTGGAACTCAATTTCCTTCTTCCTATCGAGACTGTCAAATACTCTTGCTAATCTTTTATTCCATTTTCTATAGCAAATAAGTTCCATAGATCTACCTCTTTGAGACTTTAGTAAAATGTTCATTGTATACAAGGACAACCAGCTACCTTTCTTACAATTACACAAAACATTAGAATCTGTTATGATATGGCATTACAATGTCAAAAGATTTTCAAAGTGATTATACAATCTAATTTTTACTCTGTTAAATACTTTTATGAAATAGCCCCATTTAATAAAGAACTATAAAAAGTATTCATGGATAATTATATTTAATAATAATAACAGTGCAAAAGTATTTTCTTCATAATTTACAGACAGGGGAACTATGGCTCAGAAAGTTAAAGTGACTTGGTCAAGATCTCTTAGCCAGCTTAAGGAAAAAGTTCAGATTCATAAAACATAACCTTGTCTTTATTCTTTCTTTATATCTAATGAAGTTTATCAGTAAAAGTGATTTTATAGATTATTTTGAGCAAAAATGGGTGAATATAAAGTGAAATTTTTTTTCAACCATTCGTATTAGCATTTATATAATGTTTAAGTTAGAATTTTATTTCTAACTTTTAAAAGGTTGGTCATTATTTTTTTAATATTTTCTTTATTTTATAAGTACGCAGAGAGGCAGGCAGAGAGAGAGAGGAGAAAGCAGGCTCCCTGCTGAGCAGAGAGCAGAGAGCCCCACTCGGGATTTAATCCCAGGACCCTGAGATCATGACCTGAGCTGAAGGCAGAGGCTTTAACCCACTGAGCTACCCAGGCGCCCGGTCATTATTACTTTTATTATTATCTTTAGTATTATATATTTAAATGAAAACATTAGTATTATGCATTTAATAAGGTGATAAATAATTTTCTTTGACCAGAATTCATGGAATTGAACAAAATGTTACCAAGGCATAGGGTTTTAATATTTTTAAAATTAACACTTCAATATTCACGGTGATTTAGAATTTTAAAATAAATGCTTAAAGGAAAAACCAATGTAGAATAGTTTAAATTAAAACCATGAAAAGCGGGACACCAGGGGGGCTCAGTTGGTTAAGTGGCTGCCTTCATGATCCCAAGGTCCTGGGATTGAGTCTTCATGGGCCTCCTTGCTCGGCAGGGAGCCTGCTTCTCCATCTCCCTCTGCCTCTCTGCTGCTCCCCCTGCTTGTACTCTGTCTCTCACTATCTCTCTCTGTGCATCAAATAAATAAATAAATCTTAAAAAACAAAACAAAACATGAAAAGCCAATTTTATATGAAGAAAATTGTGTTCACAATCAAAGTTGTGCCAGTTGCTTTATTTTTAGAATGTTTTAAAGATTAATGCTCAAAATTATAAAGTGAGTTAAGTGTTAAATATAATTCTAACATTGTAGTAAACCAAAATGCCTTCAACATGTTTACATACCAAACAAATGCATATTTGTTTTGGTATGTAAACATATTTTAAGGCCTAGTCTTTTATTTTAATAAAAGATATTTTAATGCATAGTCTTTCTGGTTTTTATTTTTCTCATCTCCAAAATAATAATAATTGCTACTTCCTAATGTGTTGTGACAATTAAGTTATTACTTAACAAGTATATGGTATTACAAATTTCATTAGGATTAGAATACATATTTAAAAATTAATTCTTAATTTATCAGTAAGTAGCATAAAAAAGCTTTAAATATAGGCAAGAATATTGTACACTAAAATACCAAAGGGTAAGTATGGTATGTGTTTATTTTTCATGTTTTTATTTAAAAGTGAATCAGATAATGAATATGAATAAACTATTAGCTTTTAGAATATTAGATTGGTAGACTTTTCTTATTCTTACATATAATGCAAGCCAGGAGCAAATTATACCTTTAAGTTACTATACATTAAAATACTTCTACCTTAACATAATAAAAACAATCAATTAAAATCACTTACATATACATTATACTTATTGATTATGTAAATAAAAACTATCTGAAGGTCATGGTGAGAGTCAAAATAAATATAATTATAACACTTACAACAATTAGTTATTAAGGATTTCAAAATATACTGGTGAAATATGTTGACAATATGTTATGATATGTTATGCCTTTAAATGGCAGAACAGATGCTTTAGAAAACTTTTTCCTTGAATGACATATGACACTGTCAGGGAGAAAAGGTGAAATCTGCCTTCAGAACCGAGGGGCAAAACATTTTGCATGGAGTGAAAAAGATAAAATCATTTGAATGTGTAAGTGGTCAAGGTTAAATCTGAAAAGCCAATTCTCTGAAGAGCTAAACTTAGGTCAATCTAATTTTTTATGTATAAAGGTGATGAAAAAATTATATGATATCTTCAAATGACTTTAAGCCATTACAAAATCAAAACATCCCTCTACCCTCCCCAAGTAGAGCATGCCCTGGAGATATATTGCAAAGGCATTGCTGAAGTGGGCCATTTTGAAAAGCAGAACACAATTCTCCAGAATGGTTTCTATCTGGGAGAATACTAAATGATACCCTAATAGGCCAGGAAAGAATTAAAATCTGTGTTCATAGAAGCTGTTCTACTGCATATGCATTGTCTGCAGCAGTTAGAGAATTTAAAATTTCTTGAGTTCGAGTTACTGTTAGACCCCCACTATTGGCTCTAGTGCATTTTGTAATACATTGAAAGTGTGTTAAGTCAGTGTTTTTCAAGAGGTCATGAAGATTATTCCTTGGTTTAAAATAAACATATTACCTAGAGAACTCTAGGCAGAACAAAATCTGTTGGTTTGCAAGTTCTTTAGGAGCCTCCCAGGTATAATTTGAAATCAGCCCCTGTAGGTGGGGAGACAAGAAGGAGATTGCTAGGTGGCAGATTCAATAACCAACAAAACTTATATATGAGGTTTGCTAGGGTGGCCACAAGATGATTAGGTCTCCTGCTCATCTACCTAAACTTAAAAGTTTATATTGTGGCTTTAACTGGGTTCAGCATGTATATTGTCTGGTTAGTCTCAAGGTCTCAAGTGATGCAATACCACATCATTATCTTAAGGCCATGTCCTTGGAGCAGCCTTGGAGCAGCCTTGGAGCAGGGAAGGCAAGCAGAATGCATTTTCAATGATGGGGTCTAGCTCCTGGGTCAACCTGTGGTCACACTGTCTTGATGACCTCCCCAACACTATCTTATTTTACTAACTTTCAAGGTTTATTATGAGAAGAGAAGTCAATTGAATATTTTGAACACAACATATAATTTAGTGAGTGTATCTGTTATCTATGGCTACATAATAAATCATGCCTAAACTTAGTGACTTATATTGGCAGTGACTATTTTTTATGATTCTGTGAGCTGACTGAGCTCAGGCTGGCTGATTTTCTGCTGCACATTGTGTAAGGTGAGTTCACTTTGATTGACTTAGCTAGATTCCCAGCTGAGACTGGAATGTCCACCTTGCTCCATGTGACCTCTAACAGTTTAGTCTTGGCAGGGGCTTTCTCATTGCATGATGCCTAGCTTCCAAGGCAGAGGAACAGAAGCTAACAATTCTCTTAAAGCTTGAATTCAGCTATTCCAAAACATCACTTTTGTTTCATTTTATTGAACATAAGGCTGACTCAGACTCTGCCACTTGATGCAAATGGTGACATGCGTGTACAGAATTGGGAAGAACTACAGGTTACCCTGTTACAAGAATTCCTACTACTGAGCAGGTGCAAAAACAAAGAAGGAAGTTGTTATCTTGGGCTTAGTTATTTTCAAATTATTTTTCTTTGGAGGCCTGACATGAAACATGAGGAAAACAAAATATAATTAAGATTACCTTTATTTTTGACATAATCTTATTAATTATTATGATTTCAAAATAATACCATCTAATGGAAAAAATCTAATTAAAAAATGAAAAAAGTATAAAGAAGAAATTTTATCTGTAGTTCCATCATCTAATAGTAATCTGTTAATTAGCATTTTATTAAATGCCATTCTAGAAATGGTAGTTACACTATTTTCAATTATAAAATTATAATACGATTAAAATTAAATATAAAGATATATAATATAATTAGATATTTTCTACTTTGCTGCCTCTAATTGTATTCATATTTAAGAATTTCACCTTGTTACATAAGCCACCATAGAAAAGAAATAAAAGTTTTGTATTCATCTATTATGTATGATGAGGAAATTACCACCTTCATAGAAACTTCAGTGTAATTTCATGCTTTTTCCCTTAAAAGCCTTATCAGCTGGATTGTGATTCTATTCCATTTTTAGCTTTTGAAAAAATCTAATTCTTATTATCATTATTATTATTTCTGAGAGAGATAGAGAGAGAAAGTGCACATGCCTGGGGGTGGGGAGTACAGAGGGATAGGGAGAGAGAAAATCCCAAGCAGGCTCCATGCCCAGAATGGATTCTGACGTGGGGCTCAATCTTACAACCCTGACATCATGACCTAAGAGGAAATCAAGAGTTTGGTGGCTCAAAGGATTAAACCACCCAGGTACCCCCTAATTATTATTATTATTATTTTTTAAAGATTTTATTTATTTATTTGACAGAGAGAGATCACAAGTAGGCAGAGAGGCAGGCAGAGTGAGAGGGGAGAAGCAGGCTTGCCGCTGAGCAGAGAGCCCGATGTGGGGCTCGATCCCAGGACCTTGGGATCATGACCTGAGCTGAAGGCAGAGGCTTTAATCCACTGAGCCACCCATGTGCCCCCCTAATTATTATTTTTAATACACATGTTCAAATATTGCCATTCTTATCTTTAATCTTAATTTTTCAAATTTGCTTATAGGTTGCTTATAAAAATTGAACATCAGTAGTGGGATTGATGATATTTTTGCAAAAACAAGTCAATTGTTTGGACCAATAGAAAACAAATTTAATGTTAGACACTATTTTATGTAGGATAAAAAAATGACCTACTTAACAAATTTGTGTGATCATTTTGCTATAATTCTAGATAAGCATATATGTACAAGAGAGAGAAACACATTTCTCAGTGACTGAGCTTATACTGTTTGAGGAGAACAAAACAAAAATTAGTATTTAAAGTCTCTAATGATGCAGCTTGTATCACCCCAAGAAAAGGAAGTGACAAAAAGTTAATGGCTCAAAGTAAACTCCAGCCACTTGAGAACTATTCTCTCAATTTCAGCTAGATAACTTTTTTTTTTTTAAGATTTTATTTATTTGACAGAGAGATAGAGCACAACTAGGCAGAGCAGCAGGCAGAGGGAGAGGGAGAAGCAGACTCTTTGCCAACCAGGGAGCCTGATGAGATGCTCGATCCCAGGACCCTGGGATCATGACCTGAGCTAAAGGCAATCACTTAACCTGCTGAGCCACCCAGGTGCCCCAACAGCAAGCTAATTTTAGTCATAGTTCAATGATATGTTAGTACTATGAACTCATTTCTTGACAGTGGAGGAAGAGTTCAACACAAAATATTAGCTTAATATGAATGTATCATAAACATGTAGTAAAATTATGACATAATATAATATACATTATGGCATGATGTTTAAAAAGGCATTTTTCTAGTAGTTGTACAAGCCCAGTTCAGAACATCTGAGGGAATATAGGAATATGGGATAAGACAGTGATTGGAGGGATGTGATCTTGAAAAGGACTTCTGTTCTCATTACAGTTAATCAGATTTCCATTTAAATCATGGTTAAAGAAATATTTTCATGTCAACAAAGTTTAAAATAATTTGAAGTAGTGATGAATAAACAAGAATTGCATTTAAGTTATACAGGGTCACATAATGTAGGTTTAAAAATTGCAGAGGAACCATCTGCCAACAAAGGCACTACAGTGGGAAAAATCTTTTCCTATATGGCTGGAGCATAGCGAGCATGGGGTTGAGGATTATGAGATGAGGGTTGTGAGATAATAAAGGTCCAGTTTGTGAGAACACTGTTTACCCTAACCTTACTGATTAGCAGATCTAAGTTCCAAGGGAGGGATTTGAACATGGGTAATAACCTGATGTGACTGACAGTTCAAAAAGAGCAGTCCAACTTCTGCACAGAGTGTGGACAACTGACACAAACAAGCACAAAAATTAGTTAGGAGGGTATTCTGTCTCTCAATGGAGAGATAGCAATGGTTTGGATCAATGATGTCAAGTTTCATTAAGAGTGTGGAGTGAATGCCCCTTTCATATTAAGGCAGAGCTCTCAGGAAAAATCGTAGTGCCCAGGATAAATGATGCCAGGACAAAGGAGAAAACCCTTTAAAAAGTAAGAGGAAGTGAAAAACTGGTTACATATACTAGAGAAGTGAAGAATGTGAGGAAGAAGTGATAGAAATATAAAACAGAGAAATCAGACAGGTTTTATTTCTCCTGTGAATTACCAAGGAAGGAGCAGAGTAGAATATTCACTTGACATGAGAGATACTGTGCTTTGTGGATACAAGACTATGATGGCTCCTCATTGGCAAGTTTCCTCAGGAGAAACTGGAGGTCACACAACTGAGAGGTGAAACTTTCTTCAAACCAAAGATGATAAGGTATTGGTAGGTCATCATCAATAAAAATATAGTAAAACAAAACAATATAAAATCAAATACAAAGTCTTTCTTGTGTTTTGAATGCATGAAGTGATGAGTTTTAAACACACATCTGGTAATATCTAGCTAAATGTAAAAGATTACTTTTCCTTCAACCACATTCAACACTATCCTGCCCATCTAGCCCCGACATTAGCTTTGAACAACAGCAAAAGCATTCTGATAGATGATACTCAGGAACAGTTGGACAAAGATGGACAACATCTACACATTCCTTGCTCATTTGCTTCTGTTACAAACTTCCTGAAGGAACACTGTCTGCAATATGATTTTATTCATTGAATAAATTTACCTCAGGTACTCAAACTATTGTCCTTTTTAACCTTCCCATTATTTCTCTATCTTGCCCTCAGGATAATAATGAGCCAAAAACTAACTTAATTACGTCTGATAAGTATAAGAGTAGTATGAACAAAAGCAGTATACTCAGAAAGAAGAAAACTCACAGACTGTCAAGTAAAATTGAACATAAAAATCTATAAAATTTTTGTTAAAGTCTTTTTTGAGAATATTTTCTAAAACATCCATCTACTCTCTTTTCTTACAAATCTCTTCTTTTACTCAAACATTAACATTCAGGATTTATTAATAATCTATTTCTGCTTTAATTCAGTAAATTATGCTTGCTCTAAAAATAACTGAAGGTAAGTAATCAATACCACTTCTTGCAACAACTATATTTTAATAGTTTAATATCCTATATTAAAAAGCACAAAAATCTGCTTTAGGTATATAATAACTTCATTTATAAAACTACCCTTCATATATATTACTGTTTCTATGGAAACCTGCATACACAAAGTGTACCAAATGATTCTACAATATGCTATTTTTATTTTTCTCTGTCATTCTACTTTTATTTTTATTTCTATACATTCAATATAGAAAATTGTTATGCCGCATGTTTGGTCTCCTAGTGATACAATTTTCCATGAGACAGTAGGAGCTTAACTTCACAGTAGAAGAGGAACAGAGCAACATATGGTCCAACATTGTCATGCTGGGAAAGGACAGCTTCACCCTGTGAGGAAAAGAATGGATGGAGAGCTTGAACTACGGTTTAGTCTAGAGTTTTCAAAGGTGAAAAGAAGAGACTCACTGAATACAAATTTAGAGAAGCAATAGATTCAGTTTGAGTAGAGGAAATCCACCATTTTAGTTGTTTGTTAGTCAGATTTTTTTCCATTGTTTCAGTTAATTTCCTAGAGTAAGTCAGGACTTTTAGAAGCACATCAATTTCTCCCATGCACTGTCATTATATCAGAAACTATTTGAGAATGCTTTAGTAATTATGCTGAGATTTTTTTTTTTTGTGGTTGTATCCCTCTTGGGAAATAATGTAGGTACTGGGTAATAACTTGAACAGCAATTAGTATATTTAATTAAAATATTAAAAATATCTCAGGAGTGCCTGGGTGGCAGAGTTGGTTGGGTGTGGGACTCTCAGTTCCTGCTCAGGTCATGATCTCGGGGTCCTGAGATCAAGCCCTGTATCAGCTCCATGCTTATTGGGGTATTTGCTTGAGATTCTGTCTCTCCCTCTGCCCCGACCCCTGCTCATGTACTCTCTCAAAAAACCAAAACAAAACAACAAAACCACCCCCAAAAATGAAAAAGAAACTGATCTCTTTCTATTCTTTCCATGAACTCACTTCCTCCAACCTTTAAAAATGAAAAAGAAAAATATCTCATACCAGCTTTTTTCTTATAATAGGAATAAATGACAATGTATACTATAAAATACCATATAACTGTTAAAGTTGTGAATATATATATGCTTGTTGAAAAAAATACACCATTTTATAATGGGCAAGGTTTAAGTAATTAGCTAAACAAGGGTTAACTTATTCATCAAGCACATATGGAGTAGGCTCTGTACATATTTTGCGTTTAATTATCATATTTAATCCCATGAGTAATCCCAAAGGTACATATTAATCATACTTTTTTGTAAGAAAATGTGGCTAAATGAAGCTAAATGTCTTATTCCAAGTCAAAGAGCAACTAAATGGGGGAGATAGTTTAGAACTATCTGAATTCTGGGACGCCTGGGTGGCTCAGTTGGTTGGACGACTGCCTTTGGCTCAGGTCATGATCCTGGAGTCCCGGGATCGAGTCCCGCATCGAGCTCCCAGCTCCACAGGGAGTCTGCTTCTCTTTCTGACCTTCTCCTCGTTCATGCTCTCTCTCACTGTCTCTCTCTCAAATAAATAAATAAAATCTTTAAAATAAAATAAAATCTATTAAAAAAAAAAAAAAGAACTATCTGAATTCAAAGTTCATTGAATCCCTTTTTTATGACACTGCTTAGTGAGTCACTGTGGTACCTAACAGGAAGCCCCCATGAAATTTTTTTGAAGGTGATAGCTCTAAAATAATTCACATATATATAATATGCATGTATATACACACATATATGGATCAGGGCTATGAATGTATATTTATTTATATATGTTACTTCATTAACCATATGTTTCTTACAAAGATATTAGGAATTATTTTCACTCTAATTTTATTTTGTAGCATGTGATGATTATTACCATGAAAGTTCTTTGGTGAACAAAAGTCCTAATTGTACTATATTCTTCATCTTGATTGTATCTGACTTCGCATAATAAATAATAGGCAATAAGACAACAGCATGATGATAATGGTGTATAGAATTATATATTTGAATATTTAAATTGATTACCTTTATATAATTAGTGGCAATTTATTTATATAAATAAATCATAATCAATATCTTGCCACAGGGAAATCTAACAACACTCCTGACATGTGACCTCTGTTTAAGAAAAAGAATATGGTCTTGGTCATTGTTTTCAAATCTTTTTCTCTCTAAACACATTGTAAAATAAAGTGAGCATAATTAATTAATTGCCTCTAGAAATCATTTGTAAGTAAAAACTTTGCATCTGGATAATTAATTTGACAATGAAGCCTATTTTCCTCAGAGTGAGAATAATTTCCTCCTTTACATTTGCAAGTGATTTGACAAAGACTGGCAGATGAACAATGGGATAGACCAGAAAATTATCCCATTTTTCTCTACCTCATATGCAAACACTTGAGAAGCCTATTTAAAATCTCCACCTAAAGACAGAAACAATGTCAACTGAAATGAATGGGAACACTGAGATCTTTACTTCAAAAAGATTAAGAATCTGTCAAAGGTAATTCTGATAGTTCATGTTGGTAGAGAGTTGCTTAGAATGCAATATATTTCCACAGGGTAGGAAAAGAGGGACATAAAGACTGCATTAAAGAATCATGAAGCAACTACAAAGGATGGGTGGGCTGTGTCACCATTTAGCCCCTCCCCTGGCCTCTAACAGAGTTCCAAGGAAGCCTTGTCATTCTTGAAGAGTAGCAGACAGACAGAACTTGTAGCTCAGAAGCCTAGTCAGCAGCAGGTTGTTCCACAGAGCTGTGCCCTGATGGGACACTGATGAGAGCTGGCAGGAGAAAGCAGCAGGCAGTGTAGATAAGCAGATTAGAGCAGCCTGGCATAGAACAATTACCAAAGATGTGTTAATCACTCCCTCTTCATTCTCCCTCAGCATCCTGTGCAGTCCACAGAAATTAATACACCAGTATTAGGAGACATAATCTAGTTTCGGAAATACCTAATTTACAACTAGCCTGTGGGAGACTTTGCCTTACCACTTCACTCCATTCTCCACCTTTTCTTATGAGGTATTAATATTATCACTGACACAGTGGAAGAAACTGCAGCTAAAGGAGGTGCCATGCTCAATTAATAAACAAAATTGAATCTCTATTGTCTGCCTTATTAAATATCATCAGAATAATGCTGATTTATCCTAAAATGAATATTTTCCTTCTACCTCAGGGCACATTTTTTTTCCCCCCTAATAAGACGAATATCCAGATCTATGTCCAAAGAGTCATGGTGTATAAAATAGCTCTCCTTTCTCTGACCATGTCCCCAAAAGGATCTAATTCCCTTAGGTGATTACTCAGATAATTACCAGTTGCTACAGCTTTTTTAAAAGCAGATATTATTTATTTATTTGAGAGGGAGAGAGAGAGAGAAAGAGAAAAGGAGCAATGGGGAGAGGCAAAGGGGGGAGTGCAAGAGAGAGATAGAGAGAGAGAGAGAGTGAAGCAATAATTGCTACAACTTTTTGAGAAATTTCTCTTCCCTGTAAAAAACAGTTAACATTTGGAGTTTGTTACATGTTGTTTTAAATTATATTTTAACTCATGTCATCTCCATAAGGACCTCATGACTCCTGGATTACAGGTGAGAAATCTGAGGGCCAGGGTAGCGTGCCTGAAATCACATAGAGAGTAAACGAGGGACTCTGACTTAAAGTCAGGCCCTTTGGAATCTAAAGTACGTTATCTTAATCCCCGTAACATGCCAACTGTATGTTTGTCTTTGAGAGTTTGTACAGATTTTGCCAGTGCTAAAAGGTTCTTCATTATTCCCCTCATGCTTGCCCTGCCCATGCTATGTATATTAAATTGATTCCAAAGAGATAACCGATTTTATAGTCCTCTCCAAAATTTAAATTTATTTTATTTTTTAAAGGTTTTATTTATTTATTTGACAGACAGAGATCACAAGTAGGCAGAGAGAGAGAGAGAGAGAGGAGGAAGCAGGCTCCTGCTGAGCAGAGAGCCCAATGCGGGGCTCGATCCCAGAACCCTGGGATCATGACCAGAGCCCAAGGCAGTGGTTTTAACCCGCTGAGCCACCCAGGCGCCCCCAAAATTTAAATTTATACCCAGGTTGTGCTTAAAAAATTGGTTTATAATTAATCCTGTGAGTTACTATTAAGTCATGCCTGGATATCCCCTCCTCAATGTGGCCACTAGCACTTCCCAATTCTGGCAATCCAGTATTCCCTTTAATCAGTGTACTTATTCTGAGAGCTGCCATAACAAATTACCCCAGATGTGGTGGTTTAAAAACAACAGAAACTGGGGCGCCTGGGTGGCTCCATGGGTTAAAGCCTCTGCCTTCGGCTGGGGTCATGATCCCAGGGTCCTAGGATCTAGCCCCACATAGGGCTGAGGAGGGAACAGAAGGCTGGCTGAGGACAAAGCAAAAGGCTGACACCTTGCAACCTCCCCAACCCCTACTCTTGGGTGGGACATATATGACTTTCTTTAGGAATCTCCCACACATCTTAATATTAATACCTTGCTAAAGGGCAAAATGACCTTGGCAATGGCAAGGCCTCTGGTATCCCTATCTTGTAGGTCCTCCTTAGCATATGAAAGTACTATTGAAACCTCCCCCCTTTCCCTTACCTTCCCCCAACCCCATGGTACATAACCTGCCACCCCTCACAACCCCAGGGCAGCAGCTCTTCTGCCCACAGGTCCTGACCCCATGCTTTAATAAACCACCATTTTGCACCAAAGATGTCTCAAGAATTCTTTCTTGGTCATTGGCTCCCGACCTCACCCCACTGAACCTCACTTATATTCTAGAACTTCATCAGGGCTCTCTGCTCATCAGGGAGCCTGCTTCTTCCTCTCTCTCTCCCCCAGCCTCTCTGCCTACTTTTGATCTCTGTCAGGTAAATAAAATCTTTAAACAAAACAAAACAACCCCCCAAACCCCAGAAATTTAAATAGTCAGAGTAGTGAAGGCTACAAGTCTTAAAAATATAAATAAAAGTTAAAAAAATAAAGTGTATGTGGGGTATGGTCCTTCTGGAGGTTTCAGGAAATACCCTTCTCTGGCTCTTCCTTTATAGGGACTCCAGAGAGGCACTGGCTTGTGCATAGCATGTTGTGCCCGAGTTTTCTTATCCGAGAGACCACCAAGGAGCCAAGCACCGCTATCACATGAGGGTTTATTTGACAAGCTTAAGCTTGGGCCCAAGTATACCCCACACAGCAGAGTTGGGACTTGGACCCCAAGACAGATTACAGTCAGGGTTTTTAAAAGCAGAGTAGGGGGTGGACTCAGCGGTGGGTGAGGACAAAGGGGGTTATGGATGATGTAAGTCTCTATGGAATTTTGGAAGTGAGGTCTCCAGGACCTTGAGGGGCTAGCTGTTGTCTGGGGAAAAGTTATTCATTACCAATAATAAAAATCTTCTAGTGAGATCCTCTAGATGTATATCAGTGGGTCATATGCTTGGGAATGATCACTGACACTATCTTGGAGGTTTAGAGATAAAGTTTCACATTTCTCCCATCAAGTGTCCTTGTTAGTGAGATTTTGGTTTAGAAATTGAACTTTATTTACATTTCCTTTTGCCTCAGTCTCCTTCAGTTTTACGGTGGGAAGGACGACATTAGGGCTTAAGGAACTGAGTTATCTGTCTCCGGAAATTGGGCTATTGTTAGATAGCTTCTTTGTTGTAAATCTCTAGGGCATTGGTAAACCAAGGGAGGACTCCTGTCTTGCAGGATTGTGATCTCTGCAAGTTAATTATTTGTTTTTCTTTTAGGGCAGTTAGAGGTGGCTGAGGAATGTCACACATACTGCTGAGGGGAGGGGAGCTGGTGGAGAGGGGGTTCAAGGTGCCAGCTTTTGCTTTGCCAAGATGGCTGTACTTATGTCAGGGCTAGACTCGAGGTGGGTACAGCCTTGTTTTTCTTGCCCTCCACAAGCACATAGCACCAATCCCTGTGTCTATCTTCACATAGGTTTTCATCTCTCTGTATCTCTGGGTCTCAAATCTCCCTCTGCATTTCTCATATAAGGATACCTGTTATTGTTAGGGCCATCCTAAATCCAGGATGATTTTATTCTGAGATCCTTAACTTAATTACATCTAAAAGACTCTTTTTGCAAAGAAAGTCATGGTCACGGGTTCCTGGATTTGGATTGGGATATAACATTTTGGGGCTACTATTCAACTCACTACACTTACCTTGTCTTTTCTATTATCAAATCACTTATTACTTTTTATTAAAACTCATACTTGTTAGATTTATTGATTATTGTTTGCTTTTCCTTGATAGCAAATAAACCACCTAAGTCAATAATCTTTGTTTATACTGTATATAAAGAAGATAAAATCCAAGTTCCTAGAATAAAATATATATTAATACATATTTAGAAAACATATTTTAGAGCTAGGTTTCAAAATACAAGCATACTAAATCTCAATAAAAATCTATTCTTCACATCAAGTTTCTTCCTTCCCATGGCTTTTCCACAGCTTTAGCAGATCTGTATATTCATAACAATGACAAAACCTCTAGTATGCATTGTGTATCCCTCAAGCCTGGATATTCCTGGACATTCAATCATGGAACAAGAGCTTAACAATGGTTACATGGAACATTTAAACCTTTTCTAAGGCAGACATGATGAGGGAACAAAAGGCTGACTGAGGACAAAGCAAAAGCTGACACCCTGTACCTTTCCCCCACCCCACTCCTGGGAGGGACATATGTGACATTTTTTAGGACTTTCCCAACTATCTTAATGTTAACACCTTGCTGGAGGGAAAAACCTTGACAACTGTCAAGGCCTCAAGGGCTCTGGTATCTTGTAGGTCCTCTTTAGTATATGAAAGTTCTTTTGAAACCTCCCTTTTTCCCTACCTCCCTAATCCCATCCTATATAACCTGGCACCCTTCACAACCCCAGTGCAGCAGCTTTTTCTGCCCATGGAGCCTGTCCCTATGCTTTAATAAACCAGCATTTTGCACCAAAAGATGTCTCAAGAATTCTTTCTTGGTTGTGGACTCGGGACTTCACCCCACCAAACCTCCCTTCTATTCTAAGACTTAGTCAGAGATATCATGTTTACTGATTCTAGAAATATTATGGAGCATCTTTTATAAAGTAAATCTTGTGCATGGGTCTAGGACAAGTCAGAATAAGATGAGCAGATCAACAGACAGTTGTATGTCCTTGAAGACACAGCAATTACATAGAGGATTTCAAAGCAGTTAACAAAAAGGATTTTCTCTAATGATCAGCAAAAGTAAATCCAAGAAATCTGGCTAGAGGCCAGGAAGAGCTCTGGTCCCTCCTCCTGCTAGGGTTATTCTTAATTCTACCATGAACGTATGAATTAAAAAGCCGAGATCTAAGGAGTTATGTTGCTTTCATATCCACCTAAGGGCAGCTTCAGAGTAAAACATAACTTCTTTTCCATATTCTTTCAGAAGATCAGCAAAAACCAGAGTCTGCTGAAAGCTCTAGCATCTTCTGAGAATTCAGCCTACTCTAACATTTAATCTTGAAACACTTAAATTACATGCAGTCCATCTATTCATTCAAAAGTATTTGTTGAGCACTCATTATCTATCACGTATTTTTCCAAATGCCAGGTATAGAGCAGCGAACAAAATAGATAACAATCATTGCTTTACATGATCTGATGTCTATATGATAAAGGAGACAAGAAATAAGATAAACAAAATGTAGAGAATCATAAATTGTGATAAATGCTGAGGAATAATAAAGAGAGAAAGGACAGGAAGTGTGAACATAAGGGGCAAACGTTATAAACTTAGAGCTGACAGTGAAGTCACTGTTTTCTTTTAAAATCCCTTCAAGATATGAAATATAAAGAATTCTTACTGATTTTATTTAATAATAATGACACTTTAATATGCTACTTAAAGGCTATAGGAATAAAATAATCCAAGCATAATTATGGATCCCATACAAAGGCCTAAACATGGGGAAGCTGCTTAGGTTGAAAATATCATTCTGCAACATTACCATGACAAAACAAATATTTTCAAAATGTTGTTGCAGTATGTTTCTGAGTAAGTCACTGGAATCAAGATAGCTCATGCTAGCTCCCTGAAATGATAAACATGCAATTTCATTTGTATTAATTCACAGATGAGAGCCAATTTTAGAGGCAGATGAACTTATTTCAAGGTTATTTTACAATACATCCTCTTTTGACAAGAATGGAAATCTCTCTTAGAAGAAGAAATACAAGATGCATGTGCAAAGCAAGAATTTGTAGTCTCCAATTTCATCCGTTTGCAATACTTAAGAGGCATTTGTTGAGAATTTAAATCAAAAGAGTGACCAAAAGACATGATGACCAGTATTCTTTTTCCAAGCAGAAAATGGCAATTACATTATAAGTATTTTCCAAGTTTATCCAATAATTTATAATTATTTGCTTAAAAAGCAGCAAACATCTGTTATTTTCAAGACCCCATTGATATGCAATAGTAAAATGTACTAAATAAACATTCACTGAGAACTAAGTTTAAGAGTTCTCACTGACAGTTTGGAGATAGACATGGAATACAAACTGATGTATCTTTTGTTTCAGTAAACACCTAATCTAGGGTTAGTGTCAAAAAATACATTCATGCCTAATTTTTAATTTAAATTTAATTTAATTTAAAATTTAATTTTTAATTTTTAAAACTTTTTACTGATGTCAAATAACCATACAAAAAAGTACACCTATTATAAATATATAATTACATTAATTATCATCAACTGAAGACACTCAGATCATCAGCATGTGTATGAAGAGTTACCAGCCCCCCAGGAGTCATCGTCATGTCCCTTTCCATTCATTAATTCCTCAAGACACTAAATGTCATTTATCACTGTCTATTATTTGCCTGAATATGTTATGTAAATAGAATCATGTACTATATATTCTTTTGTATCTGTCATTACTTCAATACACAGTTTATGAGATTAGATATATCATTGCATTCAGATCTATATTTTTCAGTCTCATTGTTGTATAGAGTTCCCTTGCAATGAACACACCCAAACTTATGTTTCTCATCTATTTTTTGACATTTGTGTTATTCCCAGTTTGAGATACTGCAAAGGATACCACTAAAATCATTCTAGTACACATCCTGGATGAGCATATTAACAAATTTCTCATAAGTTTATACCTAAAGAGGATTTGCTGTCCATGTTATGGATGGATGTAGCTTCAGTAGATACTGTCAGTTCTCCTAACATAGTTAACACTGATTTACAACGGCACCTGCATTGTATTAGAGTCAGTTGTTCCATGCCAGTACCTGGTAATTTACTGTCTTTTTAAATCTTACCATTTTCTTAATAACACATTGGATATTAATTTACATTATCTAAGACATCATGTTTGAGTAGTGTTCTCTCTAGTCATTCTTTAAGCCCCCTTCAGATTGCCTGAGGGAATATGAAATAAGGGAGTGACCAGGGCTCTGCTGTGGAAAGGGTTCACTGACCTGTCTTTCCTTAGGTTCTGATTTAAGTAATTATTAGGGAAATTTTTCCATATCTAATGCAAATGTAAACTTTACTGATTTAGAGAATGAAGAAGAAATTAGTTTTTATTTTAAGCAATACAAAATCAGATAATAGTATCCTTCCTTTTCTTGATTTTTTTCCTGACTTATGGGGTATAATTCCCTCCTAGTTTTTATGCTTGCGCCTTTAGCCTCTCCTTTGTATCTACTTCAGTTTTGTTTTTGTTTTTTTTTTTTCCTATTTGGTATTCAAAGGCCAGTTCACCTTCAAGTAACACACTTATCTACTTTTGTTTCTTATTCTATGTTCTCTCTTTTTCTCCACAGTGCCTTCTCTGGTATCCATCACAGGACTTGAAACGCATGATGCAATGAATGGTATAATATATTCATGGCATGAATGAATAAACGAAGAGAAGAGAATGAATGAGTGATAGCGTACTCACCTAGCTTCACTTACCACCTGCAGCCTGATGCCTAAAGTTCGATGTCTAGACTGGACTTCCGGACATGGAAATGCCGTGTAAGGTTAGTCTTCATTTTAATGTCAAAGTCTTTTCCAGCTTTAAAATAATTCTTTTTTCCCCCATTTTAAAAATCATATGTTCCCAATTTAGATATCTTAAAATAAACTGAAATATGAGACTTTTTTTTCCAATTAAAAAGTAACAGGCTCATTTTGCAAATTTAGTGAATGGAAGAAAATGAAAAGAAGGAGCTTAATATGCTCAAATGGGGAGACATCACTCTCCTCTCTTTCACTGTGTCATTTGTTGCTCTTCTCCATCAGTGAAGATGGTTCCACCATTCTATGAATTAATGAAGTAAGAAATGTGAGGCTCTTCTGGGCCTTTCCTCTCACTTAATCAGCATCCTAAGAGATAAGCATGTTTTCTCAACACTCCTTCACAAGTATGACATTCCATCCCTTCTCTATCACAGATTTAAAGTTCAGTCTTTCATTGTTTTTCTCCAGTGTCACTGGATGTAAGACATCTAACATTATCTTCTCAAAGTTGTCTCATTCTGATTTATGTTCTTCATTGGTAGCTGCTAAGATCTGAACATTTGTGTCTCCTCCAAATTCATATGCTGAAACTCCAATGTATAGGGTGATCATATTTGAAGGTGGGGGCCTTTGAGAAATGATTAGGTCATGAGAGTAGAGCCTTCATTAGTGAGATTAGTGCCCTTATAAAGGAGCCCCAGAGAAAGCCGTCATTCCTTGGTCATATGAGGACACAGCACAAAGGTGCCTTCTATCAGTCAGGAAGTAGGCTCTCACCAGATATTAAATCTACCAGTGTTTGGATCTTGTGCTTCTCAGTCTCAAGAACTAAGAAATAAATTTCTGTTGTTTATAAGCCACCTAGTCTATGGATTTTGTTAAAGCAGCCTGAATGGGCTAAGGCAGGTAGCTGAGAGTTCTTTCTTAACTTTTTAACACTCTGATATGTGAAGTCCTATCATGTTGCAATTTTTTCTCCAGGATCAAATTTCACATCCTTCTCATTGGATTTTTTTGTTGGTTTGTTTGTTTTTGTTTTTGTTTTGTTTTGTTTTTTAAACCACTCCTCCTATATTTATAGATAACAAACTACTTCCAGAGCCTATCAGAGAACTGATGAAACATGATTTCTAGGTATGTCTGTGAGAGTGTTTCCAGAAGAGGCTGACCTTTGAATTAGCAGACAGTAAAATCTGCCCTCACCAGTGTGAGGAAGCATTATCTGATCTATGGAAGACCTGAGAAGAACAAAAAGACAGCAGAAGGGCAAATTCCTTTTTTCTCTCTTTCTAAACTTGGACATCATTTTCTCCTGCCCCTGAATATCAGAACTCCCAGTTCTCAGGTCTTAAGAATCTGGGGCTTACACCATGGGGCCCTTGATGATCAGGCTTTTGGGCTTGGACTAAATTATATCTCCAGCTTCCCTAGTTCTCTAGCTTTCAGGTAGCAGATTGTGTGATTTTTTTTGCCTCTGTAACTATATGAGCCAATTCTTATAATACATCTCCTCATGTATATATCTATTTATCCTACGGGTTCTGTTTCTATGGAGAACCCTCATACAGAGATTGTCACAACCAACACCAGTTTTATTTTGGAGAGATGGTAGAGCTTGTAGATTCAAATTATCTACAAGCACCAAGAATTATTTGCTCATTTCCACTCGAAATTTACCTGGATCAGCTTATCCTGAGACAGAGACTGAATTCGAGGGGTAGGGAAAGAAATGAGGGATTCTGGATCAGCACTGATCCAATAATATTCAGGCAACCAGAAGAAAAGACAAAGACAAACCTCACATAATATTTCTCTGTACTAAATTTGGAGTTTAGTCAAGTTTTGCTATGTAAATTTATGGTTTACAATACTAGTTTAGAGGTAGGATATGAGGAAGGGGGAGAAACTATGATTTAAAAAAGTTTACAGCTGCTAATATCTGACAACTATATGTAATGAGGCTTTGCTTGTGTGTGTGTGTGTGTGTATGTGTGTGTTTAAGATTTTATTTATTCATTTGACAGACAGAGATCACAGATAGGTAGAGAGAAGAGGAAGCAGGCTCCTCGCTGAGCAGAGAGCCCATGCGGGACTCAATCCCAGGACCCTGGGATCATGACCTGAGCAGAAGGCAAGGCTTTAACCCACTGAGCCACCCAGGCACCCAGAGCCTTTGCTCATTTGAAGCAGCTCTCCCTTTGCTCTACAATGAATTTTGGTCATGCTAATCCCATTGCTTATGGCTGGGTTTACTAAATCCCAGGGACCTAACACATAAAAGAAAAGCACGTATTTGTCCAAGTGGTATACAGATTTTGAATGCCTGTCTTTATATATATGTTCAATAGGCATCTTGCAAGTGCTAAAATGCTTTGGCAGTGTTAGGACGTGTTCAAGTCTGCTGGGGACTCTGCAACCAAATTGTTACCCTTATTCTGAAGCCAGACTGACTCAGCAGTCACTATCCAGAAGAGAAACTGTGACAAAGCAATGACTCTCAGAACTTCCACTGAGAAATGACATTTTCACTTATATCTCATTAACAAAATAAAAGAGAAACTGAAACTAAGATAGTAGGAGAGACACATGAAGATGTATTAAAATGTATGTAAATACAAATAATTAGCAACAGATGAAAATTGGAATTTTTAGTTCTTTTTGGTATTTCATAGCACTTTTTAAATCTTAGAATACCCAGAAATGGCTTAGTATGTGTTCCATCTCCAGTATGATTTTTTTTTTCTGGTGATACTATGAAAATATGCTCTTACCACTCCTTTTTTTACCTTTGATATCTGTATTCCAATGACAGTGAACTTTCAAGAATTTTCAAAAATCTCTGCAATTTCTTTTGCCTCTAAACACTTGGTATTCGTATAGATTGGAACATCATGTTTAAACATTCATCTAATCAATGATACCCAAGATGGTATTTAAAGTGTCTCTACATAAAAAAAAAAAAAATGCATGCAAATTCGTAATTCTACTGAAACGCTTTCTACTTCATAATTAGATTATAGAAACAAGTGCTGGATGGAGGGAGTCCTCTGGTGACAGAAAGAGAATGGTAAGAAGAATACAGAAAAAAAAATCCAGAGAGGAAAGTAAATGCTGAAATTGAGACTACAAACTATATAGTGACTAAAATGAGCTATACATTTTAGATTGAAACAGAACTGTAAATAGAAATACCCACAAATCATAGGGTTTGCAGATCAATTTTACTAGCACATAGATGAAGAAAAATCAACATTAACAGAAATACAGAAGCAACCTTGTATCCCCTTTCAGTCTTTCCACACTCCCAAGAGTCACTATCCTTATGACTTTGACTATCATTATTGCACATAGTTTGCTTTTTCAGAACATTATGTAATTAGAATCACACAGTATGTAATTTTTTATGTCTGGTCGCCTCTGTGTTACATTTTGTGTATGTGTGAAAGTCATCATATTGATTTGCAGAGTTGTAGATTTTTTTCTTTGCAATATAATATCTGATTACATGAGCGTCTCGTAATTTACATAGCTATTTAATGACAGATATTTAGATTGTTTTCATTTTGTGTTACTATGGAAGTACTTGGATGAACATTTTTGTGAGACTATTCTCGGATATCTGACCTCGAGACTGAAAGATAGTAAGTTTATGTTGTTTTAAGCTCCTAAGCTTATAATCATTTGCTATAGGAGCATTAAGAGACTAATATCCTTGAAGTGACCACACAACTTTACACTGAAAGTAACTAGAAGTCATTAAAGATGCCTGAGATTTTATATATAAAATGGGTTTAAAAAAAAGCCATTTTGTGCTTGCACCTATGAAGTTCCACAGAACAGTGACATTATGTATCCTTAAGTGTTGTTTCAGAAATTTTATCTGAAAAATGGTAATAATTTCAGACTATTTTATGTCAGGTGGGGATCAAATAGGATATTTTACATAATGTATTTTGTGTTACTAAACATAAATTATGTTTTACTGTTGAGTTAAATACGAATTTAATATATTTATTTTGTACTTTTTAACTATGCATTATGGTTAGCACTCATTGTTTTTAACAAGATGCCTTTCATTAAGAATTCAGTCTTTCTTGTAGAAGAATCATTTTCTATTACATAATAATGCAGAATTTTATAAACATTTAAATTATAGACTACACCAAAGGAAAAACTCATAACTGCAAATGAGGGTTTCTAGAACTTCATTAGGGAAGATATTCTTGAGCTACAATATATGATGGATGCCCTTCACCTTATTAAAAAGTTAATATAGTGGTTTTTAAACCATTAGAAGACTACCAATAAAATAAGGGAAGATGATATTTGTTACAGGTGTAATCAATTTATTAAAGATCAATTTAAAAAATCCTTGAGTAAAGAAGTTGAAAAAACTGAGGACTTAGAAGATGATACAAACAACTGAAGTATAGAGAGAAAAAATGTCTAATAACCTTCACAATTGCTGGGGAATCATTCTTTTCTATATCAATGCGTCCTTATGGTTACATTGTTATTATTCCAAATTTTTCTAACTAAACTGTGTCACTGGATTTATCATATGATCAATTTGCAACTTAAAAAGAAAGGCCAAAAACACTGATGTTTTCTAAAGAGTATATGCCAACAGGAAAGAATTACTTAAACAAGCACTATCTTCTCAGTTTAATTAATCAAGCCTTTCACTTAGTCTTTGGAGTATAATTAAATCAGAATGGACTGCTTGCTTGTGCTGCTTAGAAAATATGCTTAACCTCAACAATTTTGCCCATCTTTCAGCTCAATTGTTTTGATTAACAGCCCAACAAAGTTTCTAGACTTTAATAAAAAACTTTGCTCATGAGAACCTGGGGTATTAGGCAAGAGATTTAACAGTCTTCCTAGATCTATTTTCATTTGTCATTGATAACTTTTTAGCCATTATTCAAAATTACCCAGACTTGTAAAATAAACTTAAAATTCCAAATAATTTAAAAATATTCAATAATCTCTAACAGTGGGTATTTGGCAAGCAAACAAGTCATTGACAAGCAAGCAAATCAATGTTCCCAAAAGAAAACTTACCACACACACACAGACACACACACAGAAACACACACCACTCACGTCCACCAAATATTTTGTTTTTAAACATACATGTAAGTTGGATCTCAGTTTTTTCTACTTAATTAGATTTTCTTTCTTATTGCTTAAGATAGCTTTGTTATAAATTGATGGCTATATTATATGCTTATAGAAGCTTTATCAAATTTATTCCAGAATTTTAGTTTCAATAATTTTAGATGTTCTGTTATTTTTTCCCAGTATTTTCATGGCATTTTTTTTTTACTTTAGTGTACTTTATGAATCATATTGATAAGACATTCCTCTGCATTTGGCATTTTCTTACTTACCAGACAGCATTGTCTTATTTTCTCCAAAAGTTTACATGAATGTATAATAACTTGTATAAAAACAATAATCTCTGGAATGAGATCAGTTATTCCTTCACATAAAGAAAAATAATCAACAGCCAAAATCATGATCTTATTAACGTCCTATCCAAAATCAACAGTGGTACTCTATTTATGAATGTAATTTGTCTTGAAAAAATGTGTGGCTTTATGTTCCACTGACACCTAAGCTGAATATTTGTTTCTGTCTGAGAAACGGCAGGTGGGACTCCTTATAGTAACTAAGAACATGCAAGATCTAGTTGTTATAGATTTTTGGTTTTTTTAATACACTCCTTTTGTTCCTGAGTAGCAAGGTCATTTTGGCTGAAATCCATTGGTCAATTTTTTCTCTGGCTTGGAAAAATCAGAATTAATTGGGCAGGAAGGAATGTCTTAACACATTGGATCTCCACAACATGTGGCATGAAATAGTCATAAAATTCTTCATTTTCAGTTCCAATAACTTAGGAGTCATCCTTCATACTTTTACTTTATTTTTTTTTAAAGATTGTTATTGAATTACTTGACAGAGAGATAGAGAGAGGGCACAAGCAGGGGAGCCGCAGAGGGAGAGGGTGAAATAGGCTCCCTACTGAACAGGGAGCCTGATGCGGGACTTGATCCCAGGACCTGGGGATCGTGATCTGAGTTGAAGGCAGGCACTTAACCGACAGAGCCATCCAGGTGCCCCTTCATACTTTCAATCAGACAGTTTCTCTCTTTCCTTACAAATAAGAAATCATGTAAAAATATTTTATCAAACCACTAATATAGGATAAAATGCCAAATTTCATGCTTTTGTCTTACAATAAATAATAACTTTTAGATTAAAAGTTGATCAATATTTCCAATGTTCCTTGGGAAATACATGCTTTAAAAAAGGGAAATACTTACACCGAGTACATTCAGAAGACATACCCTCAGAAAAACTTCATATTTTCACCATTCTTATGTTGGAGCCCCAGAAAACCACTCTTTTTCCTAATCAGGCATAACAGATCCAAGAAGCATTTGTAAAAAGTTATTGGGAAATTCTATTTGTAAATTGTATATTATTTTACCTCTAGCATAACATTGTAATAATGTAGTTTAATTAATGGAGTCTATTATTAGTGGATCCTGATGATGCAGGTAAATGATTTTCATTAGTAAGTCAAGAAATAGAGAAAGGTTACCATGCTTCTAGAGGATATTTAGAACCCAGGATGCCAGGCCAAACTGAAGGAAATGAGAAGGTTAAAATTTCAAAGCAGGATAGTGGGAACTGATACCTGAAAACTTAGATAACAGGACAATTATAGAAGGTATTCCATATGTGCACACAGGGCTCAGTATCCAGAGATTAAAATCAGATTGAATGACACAGCTATACAGACACCACTTTGCAGTTACTGCTTACTCTAGAACCAGTTCACTTCAGTCCTTTCTAGAGTATCTTCTTCTTGTCTCCAGTTCTTTTATAAGTGTACTGTTTATACTTGTACTGTTTATACTTAGAAAATACTCTATATGAGTTTTTAGGTTTTGTCTTTATAATATTCATACTTCATAAAATTAAATTATTTTTTAAAAGATTTTATTTATTTGACAGAGAGAGAGAGAGGGAACACAAGCAGAGGGAGTGGGAGAGGGAGAAGCAGACTTCTTGCAAAGCAGGGAGCCTGATGTGGGGCTTGATCCCAAGATATTGGGATCATGACATGAGCTGAAGGCAGATTCTTAACGACTGAACCACCCAGGTACCCCATAAAATTATATTATTTACAGCAGAAAAATTTATGTCAGTTCATAAACTTCTGTAACCATACTTGTAGACCCTGAGATCCTCCATCAGTACAAATATTTTTGTTATGAAAATATATAAAAACAATTAATAGTTTATTTTAGTATGTAATAAAAATGTGTATAGCATCAAAATGCTTTTGAGTAAAGCCATTATACAACAATGGGAATTCTCATCAGTCACCTTAGTGCTGATATAATAAACACTAGCCTAATTTTCATATATTTAGGATGGAGAACACACCAATATTAAAATATTTAATATTTGAATATTTAACTTTGAAAGACATATGGTCATCACCAGTAGCTTCCAATTTTCTAATGTTGGTAACTAGATGGATCGTAGTGATATCAACTGAGGCAGAGAATACAGCAGGAAGAAAAAGTTTTAAAGGATAGATAGTAAATTTTGAAATACTGGCACTGAAATTCTTGTGGGCTATCAATATACTAGTTTATGGGAAAAATCTGCATAATAATTATGAGAGTAGATACATATCTGAGACTCCTTAATCTATGGAACTGACCAAATCAGTTAAGATGATTTTGTAAAAATAATGAGTTGTATATAAACATTTTAGATATGTGAGGGAACACCAATTTTTTAAGAATCAAAGAAATGAAGAGTGGTCTAGACACAGGACTTGAAAAAAAAAAAAAAGCACAGATTTTATGGATAATCAAGAAGGTATGGTATGACAGAAGCCAGGAAAAAAGACATTGGTAATAATGAAGTTGGGAATCATAGTGCCAGACTCAGAAGTTATATAAAAACTTGAAGATATATCTCTGGAGGCAAGGGAAAGAAAAGCAAAATGAACTACTGGGACTTCATCAAGATAAAAAGCTTCTGCAGAGCAAAGGAAACAATCAACAAAATTAAAGGTCAGCCTATGGAAAGGGAAGTGATATTTGCAAATGACATATCTGATAAAGGGTTAGTATCTAAAATCTATAAAGAATTCTCAAATTCAATACTCCCAAACCAAATAATCCAGTTAAGAAATGGACAGAAGACATGAATTGACATTTTTCCAAAGAGGACATCCAGATGGCTAAGAGACACGTGAAGATGCTCAACATCATTCATCATCAGGGAAATACAAATGAAAACCACGATGAGATACCACCTCACACCTGTCAGAATGGCTAAAATTAACAAGTCAGGAAACAAGAGATGTTGACAAGGATGTGGAGAAAGGAGAACCCTTTCACACTGTTGGTGGGAATGCAAACTGGAGCAGACATTATGGAAAACAGTATGGACGTTCCTCAGAAACTTAAACATAGAGCTACCCTAAAACCCAGCAATTGTACTTCTAGGTATTTATCCAAAGGCTACAAAATTCATATTCTAAGGGGCACATAAACTCTGATGTTTATAGCAGCATTATCAGGAGTAACAAAATTACTGAAAAAACTTAAATGTTCATGGACTGATAAATGGCTAAAGAAGATTGGTATACATATAAAATGGAATATTACTTAGGCATCAGAAAGGATAAAATCTTGCCATTTGCAACAGTGTGGATGGAGCTAGAGAGTATTATGGTAAGTGAAATAAATCAGTCAGAGAAAGAAAAATACCATATGATTTCACTCATATGTGGAGTTTAAGAAACAAAACAGATGAACAAAGAGGAAGGGAAGGAAAAAAAAGAAAAAAAAAGAAAAAAAATAAAGAAGAGACAGAGAGAGAAACCAACCATACAAGACTCTGACCTATAGAGAACAAACTGGGGGTTGCTGGAGGGGGAGAGGGTAGGCAGGGAAAGGGCTAAATGGGTAGTGGGGATTAAGGAGGGCATTTGTTGTGATGAGCACTGGGTGTTATATGTAAGTGATGAATCACTAAGTTCTACTCCTGAAACTGATATTGCACTATGTTAACTAACTAGAATTTAAATAAAATTTGAAAAGTAAGTAAACAAGACTTGATACACTTGTACTGTTTCATAAAATGAAGTAATTTCTTTTTTTAAGACGTAATTCTTGATGACCTTAGTAAAAGCAACTATAATAACATAAAGATATTAGATGAAGACTCAATTTCTGTAAATTCATGAGTGAATAAAAAGTAAGAGTGAGTAGGAAGGGAAGGAGAAACAGCAGATGCTGACAAAGGATAAAGACAATATCAGAAGAATGTTTATTATCATTGCAGAGACAAAAATGTACTGATTAAAGGTGAAAAGTCATTAGAGGAAAAAGATGGCTCATAGAGCAAGATCCAAGAAAAGATAAAAATAAGTGGCTGACATAGCAAAAAAATACAGATATGTAAAATAAGAGATACCTTTTCCTTTGAAACTAGACAAAAGAAATTAAGATAGATATCAAGGTAGTGAGAAAAGTGTCAGGAAGTTTTAGGAGACCAAGTAAAATAAGCTCCAGGTATGCAATTAAGCAGGCTTCCAAACAAGGGGGCAAAATGAGAAAAAGCGGGCAAAGGTTTGTGGCACTGGATCATTTTCTATTTGAAAAAGTTTGTAAAAGTAGCCAAGATTTAAAATCAGGTTATAGAGCCCGAATCTGAATATTTATATTATTTTCTCACAGTACCCAATGCATGTGTTTAAAAGAAATCAAAGTGAAATAGCACAGATAAAAGGCTGGCATAATCTCTGGGGAGCATGGTAAAGGAGAGCCATGTAAGAGAATTAGCAGTTTGCTTTCAGTATCATTTCGATCTAGAGAATTAGACAAGAGTATTGAAGAATAAGAACAGATAAACTGAGGGATACTGAAATGTGAGAGCATTAGGGATAACAAGGGAGCCAGGAGAGGATAGCATGTAAGAATATTACTTGATATCAGTTCTCCCATTCTATGCCTGCCATTTACCACAGAATATTTGGTTTATTTTCATTAACCAAATGGGACGAATAATAAAATGTACTTCATTGAATTGAGATATTAAATTTTTGTAAAATGCTTAGTATAATACCTTGCAGAAAGTAGATGCTCAAAAGCTCTCTACTATGATTATTACTATGATTTTCCTTTCACAAATTCTGCCAAATTGATTACTTCCTTTGAGCACTGTTGCTCCTGTGTGGTTCATTAGCTCCCAGCTAGACTGTAGCCATTCTCACAGGTTAACCTCATTCTTATTAGTCTCTCCCCACTAAAATTTTACGCTTCTGCAGCTATTTTAATCTTCTAAAGAAGACCTGGACTTCTGCTACACGTATTTCACTTTGTTCTACTGACCAAAGAATATCCAAATTCCTTAATTAAATGCTAGTACAATCCTATCATTAGTTTATAAGCCATCTAAAAGTCTAGTTTGTAAAAAAGTAAGTGCCTCAACTAATTCAGTAGTTTCTATATATATGATTTTATTCATTTTTTTGACAGAGAGAGAGACAGAAAGACAGAGGACACAAGCAGGGGGAGTGGGAGAGGGAGAAGCAGGCTTCCCGCTGAGCAGGGAGTCTGATGCAGGGCTAAATCTCAGAAGCCTGGGATCATGACCTGAGCTGAAGGCAGATGCTTAATAACTGAGGCACTATATGCTATATTTGTCCCATATATATATACATAATTTAACATGCAGTCAACCCTTTTCACATTTTTTCAAGTGCATAATGCAGTACTACTAATTATAGCCACAATGTTAAACAGATCACTAGAACTTTTTCATTTTACCTAAATGAAATTTTGTATCTGTTGAACAACAACTGTCCACTCCTCTGTCCATCCCCACCCCCAGCCCTGGCAAACAATGTTTTAATCTCTGCTTCTGTGAGTCTGGCTAGTTGAGATAATTCATGTAAGTGGAATGATACAGTATTTGTCCTTCTGTGACAGGTTTGTTTCACTTCCCATATTGTGCTCCAGGTTCATACATGTTGCCTTATATCACAGGATTTATTTCTTTTTGAAACTGAATAATGTTGCATTGTATGTTTATGCTACATTTTTATTTTCCATCCGTCTATTGATGGGCATATAAGTTATTTTCACAACTTAGCTTTTGTAAATAATGTTGCAATGAACCTGGAAGCACAAATACCTCTTTGAGATCTTGATTTCCATGATTTTGGATAAAAACCCCTAAGTGGAATTTCTAGATCCTATGCTGGCTCTATTTTTATTTTTAACTTAAATTCAAGTTAGTTAATATATAATTATATATTTTATTATATTTCAGGGTAGAGTTTACATCAAACCCATATAACATCCAGTGCTCACTACATCAAATGCCCTCCTTAAGGCCCATCACCAAATTACCCCATCCTTCTCACCCACCTCCCCGCTAGCAACCTTCAGTTTATTCCCAATACTTAAGAATCTCTTATGGTTTGCCTCACTGTTTTTATCTTATTTTATTTTTTATCCCTTCCTCTGTTTTGTTTCCTAAATTCCACATATGTGTGAAATCATATGGTATTTGTCTTTCAGACTTATTTTTCTTAGTATAATATGCTCTAGTTCACTGCAAATGGCAATTTCCTTCTTTTTGATGGATGAATCCATTGAATTCAATATCTATTGAATGAATATATATATGCACACCACATCTTTAAAGAATTATTATTATTATTTTTAAATTTTATTTATTTTTTGACAAAGAGAAATCACAAGAGGGCAGGCAGAGAAAGAGAGAGAAGTAGGCTCCCCACTGAGCAGAGAGCCCGATGGGGCTCGATCCCAGGACCCTGAGATCATGACCTGAGCCAAAGGCAGAGGCTTTAACCCACTGAGCCACCTAGGTGCCCTGCACCACATCTTCTTTACCCATCCATCTGTCAATGGTCATCTGGGCTCTTTTCATATTTTGGCAATTGTGGATGTTGCTACTGTAAACATTGGTGTGTATGTTCCCTTTTAAATCATTATTTTTGTATCCTTTGGGTAACTTTGGGTAAATACCTACTAGTACAATTGCTGGGTTTTAGGATAGCTCTATTTTTAACTTTTTGAGGAACCTCCATACTGTTTTCTAGAGTAGCTGTGCCAGTGTGCATTCCCTATCATGGTTCTATTTTTAATTTTTTGAGGCCCCCATGTACTGTTTTCCTTGAGGTTATACTATTTTACATTCTTGCCAATAGTGTACAATAGTTCCAATTTCTTCACACTTTGGCCAACACTTGTTATCTTTTGTTATTTAAATAATAATCATCCTAACAGATGTGAAGTAGTATCTTATGGGTTTTTTTCCCCCAATTTATTTATTTTCAGAAAAACAGTATTCATTATTTTTTCACCACACCCAGTGCTCCATGCAAGCTGTGCCCTCTATAATACCCACCACCTGGTACCCCAACCTCCCACCCCCCCCGCCACTTCAAACCCCTCAGACTGTTTTTCAGAGTCCATAGTCTCTCATGGTTCACCTCCCCTTCCAATTTACCCAAATTCCCTACTACTCTCTAACACCCCTTGTCCTCCATGCTATTGGTTATGCTCCACAAATGAGTGAAACCATATGATAATTGACTCTCTCTGCTTGACTGATTTCACTCAGCATAATCTCTTCCAGTCCCGTCCATGTTGCTACAAAAGTTGGATATTCGTCCTTTCTGATGGAGGCATAATACTCCATAGTGTATATGGACCACATCTTCCTTATCCATTCATCCGTTGAAGGGCATCTTGGTTCTTTCCATAGTTTGGCGACAGTGGCCATTGCTGCTATAAACATTGGGGTACAGATGGCCCTTCTTTTCACGACATCTGTATCTTTGGGGTAAATACCCAGGAGTGCAATTGCAGGGTCGTAGGGAAGCTCTATTTTTAATTTCTTGAGGAATCTCCACACTGTTCTCCAAAGAGGCTGCACCAACTTGCATTCCCACCAACAGTGTAAGAGGGTTCCCCTTTCTCCACATCCTCTCCAACATATGTTGTTTCCTGTTTTGTTCATTTTGGCCATTCTAACTGGTGTAAGGTGATATCTCAATGTGGTTTTAATTTGAATCTCCCTGAGGGCTAATGATGATGAGCATTTTTTCATGTGTCTGATAGCCATTTGTATGTCTTGATTGGAGAAGTGTCTGTTCATATCTTCTGCCCATTTTTTGATGTGTTTGTCTGTTTCGTGTGGGTTGAGTTTGAGGAGTTCATTATAGATCCTGGATATCAACCTTTTGTCTGTACTGTCATTTGCAAATATCATCTCCCATTCCGTGGGTTGCCTCTTTATTTTTTTGACTGTTTCCTTTGCTGTGCAGAAGCTTTTGATTTTGATGAAGTCCCAGAAGTTTATTTTCGCTTTTGTTTCCTTTGCCTTTGGAGACGTATCTTGAAAGAAGTTGCTGTGGCTGATATCAAAGAGATTACTGCCTATGTTCTCCTCTAAGATTCTGATAGATTCCTGTCTCACGTTGAGGTCTTTTATCCATTTTGAGTTGATCTTTGTGTACGGTGTAAGAGAATGGTCGAGTTTCATTCTTCTACATATAGCTGTCCAGTTTTCCCAGCACCATTTATTGAAGAGACTGTCTTTTTTCCACTGTATATTTTTTCCTGTTTTGTCAAAATTAATTGACCATAGAGTTGAGGGTCCATATCAGGGCTCTCTACTCTGTTCCACTGGTCTATGTGTCTGTTTTTATGCCAGTACCATGCTGTCTTGGTGATCACAGCTTTGTAATAAAGCTTGAAATCAGGTAAGGTGATGCCGCCAGCTTTATTTTTGTTTTTCAACATTTCCTTAGCGATTCGGGGTCTCTTCTGATTCCATACAAATTTTAGGATTATTTGCTCCAGCTCTTTGAAGAATGCTGGTGGAATTTTGATCGGAATGGCATTAAAAGTATAGATTTCTCTAGGCAGTATAGACATTTTAACAATGTTTATTCTTCCGATCCAAGAGCATGGAATGGTCTTCCATCTTTTTGTGTCTTCTTCAATTTCTTTCATGAGTGTTCTATAGTTCCTCAAGTATAGATCCTTTACCTCTTTAGTTAGGTTTATTCCCAGGTATCTTATGGTTCTTGGTGCTATAGTAAATGGAATCGATTCTCTAATTTCCCTTTCTGTATTTTCATTGTTAGTGTATAAGAAAGCCACTGATTTCTGCACATTGACTTTGTATCCTGCCACGCTGCTGAATTGCTGTATGAGTTCTAGTAGTTTGGGGGTGGAGTCTTTTGGGTTTTCCATATAAAGAATCATGTCATCTGTGAAGAGAGAGAGTTTGACTTCTTCATTACCAATCTGGATACCTTTTATTTCTCTCTGTTGTCTGATTGCTGTTGCTAGGACTTCTAATACTATGTTGAACAAGAGTGGTGAAAGTGGGCATCCTTGTCTTGTTCCTGATCTCAATGGGAAGGCTGCAAGCTTTTTCCCATTGAGGATGATATTTGCTGTGGGTCTTTCATAGATAGATTTGATGAGGTTCAGGAATGTTCCCTCTATCCCTATACGTTGAAGCGTTTTAATCAGGAACGGATGTTGGATTTTGTCAAATGCTTTTTCTGCATCAATTGAGAGGACCATGTGGTTCTTCTCTCTTCTCATATTAATTTGTTGTATCACATTGATTGATTTACGAATGTTGAACCATCCTTGTAGCCCAGGGATGAATCCCACCTGATCATGGTGGATAATCTTTTTAATATGTTGTTGGATCCTGTTGGCTAGGATCTTGTTGAGAATCTTAGCATCCATATTCATCAGTGATATTGGTCTGAAATTCTCCTTTTTGGTATGATCCTTGCCTGGTTTGGGGATCAGGGTAATGCTGGCTTCATAGAAAGAGTCTGGAAGTTTTCCTTCTGCTTCAATTTTTTGAAACAGCTTCAGGAGAATAGGTGTTATTTCTTCTTGGAAGGTTTGGTAGAATTCCCCAGGGAATCCCTCTGGTCCTGGGCTCTTGTTTTTTGGGAGATTTTTGATCACTGCTTCAATCTTGTTATTAGATATCGGTCTATTCAGGTTGTCGATTTCTTCCTGGTTCAATTTTGGTAGTTTATATTTTTCCAGGAATGCATCCATTTCATCTAGGTTGCTAAGCTTATTGGCATATAACTGTTCGTAATAACTTCTGATGATTGTTTCTACTTCCTTGACGTTAGTTGTGATCTCCCCCTTTTCATTCATAATTTTATGAATTTGGGATTTCTCTCTTTTCTTTCGGATTAGTGTAGCCAGTGGCTTATCGATCTTATTGATTCATTCAAAAAACCAGCTTCTAGTTTCATTGATACGCTCTACTGTATCTCTGGTTTCTCCCTCATTGATCTCAGCTCTAATCTTGATGATTTCCCTTCTTATGTGTGGAGTTGGTTTGATTTGTTGTTGATCCTCCAGTTCTTTAAGGTGTAGAGACAGCTGGTGTGTTCTGGATTTTTCAATTTTTTTGAGCAAGGCTTGGATGGCTATATATTTTCCCCTTAGGACCGCCTTTGCTGTATCCCATAGGTTTTGGACCAAAGTGTCTTCATTCTCATTGGTTTCCATGAATTGTTTCAGTTCTTCTTTGATCTCCTGGTTGATCCAAGCATTCTTAAGCAAGGTGGTCTTTAGCTTCCAGGTGTTTGAGTTCCTTTGGAACTTTTCCTTGTGATTGAGCTCCAGTTTCAAAGCACTGTGATCTGAGAATATGCAGGGAATAATCTCAGTCTTTTGGTATCAGTTGAGTCCTGATTTGTGACCCAGTATGTGGTCTATTCTGGAGAAGGTTCCGTGTGCACTTGAGAAGAATGAGTATTCTGTTGTTTTAGGGTGGAATGTTCTGTATATATCTATGAGGTCCATCTGGTCCAATGTGTCATTCAATGCTCTTGTTTCTTTATTGATTTTCTGCTTCGATGATATGTCTAATTCTGAAAGAGGCGTGTTAAGATCTCCTACGATTAGTGTATTCATATCAATATGACTCTTTATCTTGATTAACAGTTTTCTTAAGTAATTGGCTGCTCCCATATTGGGAGCATAGATATTTACAATTGTTAGATCATCTTGGTGGATAGTCCCTTTAAGGATTATGTAGTGTCCTTCTGTATCTCTGACTACAGTCTTTAGTTTGAAGTCTAATTTATCTGATATGAGAATCGCTATGCCAGCCTTCTTTTGAGTCCCATTGGCATGAAAGATGCTTCTCCACCCTTTCACTTTCAGTCTGCGTGTATCTTTAGGTTCAAAATGGGTCTCTTGTAGACAGCATATGGATGGGTCATGTCGTTTTATCCACTCTGCAACCCTGTGACGTTTTATGGGTGCATTTAGGCCATTCACATTGAGAGTGATTATTGATAGATACGTTTTTATTGACATCGAGTTACCTTTGAAGTCTTTCTTTCTGTAGACTGTCTCTATATTTCTGTTCAATGCTATTCTTGGGATTTTTCCTCTTTTATAGAACCCCCCTTAATATTTCCTGCAGTGTCGGCTTGGTGGTTGCATAGTCTTTTAAGCCTTGCCGGTCTTGGAAACTCTTTATCTCTCCATCCATTTTGAATGTCAGTCTTGCTGGATAAAGTATTGTTGGCTGCATGTTCTTCTCATTTAGTGCCCTGAATATATCTTGCCAGCCTCTTCTGGCTTGCCAGGTCTCTGTGGACAGGTCGGACGTTATTGTGATGGGCTTCCCTCTGTAAGTAAGGAGCCTCTTTGCCCTGGCGGCTTTGAAGAGATTATACCTACAATTATAATTTCTCAATTTGACTATCAGGTGTCATGATGTTTTTTTGGAGTGTAAAATCTTGGGTGGAGACCGTTCAGCCTCTAGTACATGAACGCTGGTTTCATTCGCGAGATTCGGAAAATTTTCATGAAGGACTTGTTCCACGATATCTTCTAGACTTCTTTCTTTCTCCTCCCCTTCAGGAATTGCAATAATTCTGACGTTGGAACGCTTCATGGCATCATTTATTTCCCTAATTCTGCTTTCGTGGGATCTAAGCTGTTTGTTCCAGGCTTCCTCCTGATCCTTTCTCTCTATCTGTTTGTCTTCCAGATCACTAATTCTATCTTCTGTCTCAGTTACCCTAGCTTTGAGAGAGTTTAGATTGGATTGGAACTCATTGAGAGCATTGTGGACCTCCTCCCTGGTAGCTTTGAGCTCCGCCCTAATATTGTGAACATCCTGTCTGGTCGCTTTCAGTTCGACCCTAATCAATTCTGTTTGGTCATCCATGGCTTTCTCCAACCTAGCTATTGCCTGGATAATTGTTAGCCTGAATTCTCTTTCCGACATATTGTCTATGTTGATAGCCATTAGTTCTAATGCAGAAGGTCCATCCTCTGTATTTTTCTTCTGTTGGGCATTCCTCCTCCTAGTCATTTTGGTGGGAGAAGACTGAACAGATGTAGCTGGATGTATCAACTCTGGTGCAGTCAAGGTGCACCCTGGAATACTTCCTGATCTCCGTCTCAGAGAGAAGCCTCAGTGTGGGTGCAGAAGCTGAATAAATTCCCCCTTGGACGCTGGCAGTGCAGTTTCCAAGTTGCAGACCCTGGGGGCGCAGGATCTTTTGCTCGTCCCCAAAGCCAAGGCAGTGGCGGCTGTCTGGGAGCTCCTGACTGCCAGAGAGGTTCCAAGCCACGATCGCACACTGAGATTTTGCCGCCTTGCCGCCGGCCCGGGCTGGTAGTGCCCGGCTTGCGTGCACCTCTTTTCAGAGGCGGCTGTGGGTCGGGCGCGCGTCTGGGGCACTGAGAACGGGGTGCTGGTCCGTAAGCCGCAGGCTGGGCTTTTGCGCGCCTCTGTCCGGGGAAGAGTTTCGCGCGCGCGCACGCGGCTTAGACTTTGAAACAATGGCGTGGGTCAAGAAGCGCCCCCGGGCCTTAGAAACACAGGAGAGCTGGAGGGACGTGAGCGCGCATCTCGGCTTTGTGGTAGGGCTAGCGCGCGTTCTGCAGACCGGCGCAGCTCCCATCCCCTCACAGGAGCCAGAACCCCCGGCTCTGGGGCGCGCTGGCGGCTTAGGGACCAGGAGCGGTTTCTCCGCCGCACTCTCTCTGCCTCTGCACCGGGGAGGCCGTCTGGGACCGGGGACTTAAGCCCCTGTCCCTAGCCGCCCCGATTCCCACAATTTGCCCCCGCGATCCTTTGCTCTTTTGGAGTGCTTTCAACCAGTCTCAAGTTAATGCTGGTCCCCAGACGCAGGGCACTCTCGCTCGTATCGGGGTATTACTTTTGCACCGGTCGCCTCTGGTGGCTCCCTCCCCCTTTTGTTTATCTTCCGATATCAGTCCGCTGTTCCCATTCCGCTTTACCTGCTCACTGGCGTCTTCTGCCCCTGTAGAGATCCCGACGTGTATAATTCTGATCTCAGGCTGATTTCATGGGTGATCGGAGTTCTTTGGTAGGTAATCAGCTCACTTTGGGGTACCAGCTGAAAAGACGCCTCTTCCTAGTACCCCGCCATCTTGTCCCCCCCTATCTTATGGTTTTGATTTGAATGTCCACGATAGGGAGCAACTTTTCATATACTTGCTGGACACTTCTAAGTCTTCTTTTAAGAAATATCTAGTCGATTCCTTTTCCTTTTTTAAAAAATTGGGTTATCTGTTTTTGTATTGAAGTGAAGCAATTTCTTATAAATTTGGATATTAATGCCTTATCAGATATAAAGTTTGCAATATTTTCTTGCATTTCATGGACTGTCTTTCACTTGTCAGTCTGTTGCCGTGAAGAAAGTTTTTAGTTGATGTAGTTCCATTTGTTTATTTTTGCTTTTCTTGTCTGTGTGCTATTGGTGTTAAGTATAAGAATTAATTGCTGGGTGCCTGGGTGGCTCAATGGGTTAAGCCGCTGTCTTCGGCTCAGGTCATGATCTCGGGGTCCTGGGATCGAGTCCCGCATCGGGCTCTCTGCTCAGCAGGGAGCCTGCTTCCTCCTCCTTCTCTCTCTACCTGCCTCTCTGCCTACTTGTGCTCTCTCTCTGTCAAATAAATAAATAAAATCTAAAAAAAAAAAAAAAAGAATTAATTGCTAAGGCCAATGTCATAAATATTTCTTCCTAGGTTTTTACCTAAAAGTTTTATAATTTCATATCTAATGTTTAAGCTCTTAATCCATGTTGAGTTGTCTTTTGTGTCTTTGGTGTAAAATAAAGGTCCAATTTCATTATTTTGCCTGAGAAGACCCAGTTTTTTCCAACATCTTTTGTTGAAGAGACTATCTTCTTAGTGCCTTGTCAAAGATCAGCTAACTCTATCTGTAGAGGTTTATTCCCAGGCTCTCTAGTCTGTTCCATTGGTTTATATATCTTTCTTTATACTACTACAATACCGGTTTAATTACAAATTGCTATAACTTTGCAAAATATTTCAAAATCAGGAAGCATATAGTACCTCCAGCTTTTTTTTTTTTTTTTCCTTCTTCTTCCAAGATTTGGCTATTTGGGGTCTTTTGTGGTTTTACATGAATTTCAGAATTCCTTTTTCTTTTTGTATAAAACATGTCATTGAAATTTTGATAGAGATTCTATTGAGTCATAGATTGCCCTATGTAGTGTGGACATTTTAACAATATTGATTTTTCTAATCAATGAATATGGAATGGACTCCCATTTACTTGTGCCTTGCTTAATTTCCTTTAAAATAGTTTTATGGTTTTCAATGTGTAAGTCTTTCACCTTAGTTTATTCTGAAGTATGTTATTTTTTTTAAAGGATTTTGGGACGCCTGGGTGGCTCAGTTGGTTAAGCAGCTGCCTTCGGCTCAGGTCATGATCCCAGGGTCCTGGGATTGAGTCCCACATCGGGCTCCTTGCTCAGCAGGGAGCCTGCTTCTCCCTCTGCCTCTGCCTGCCATTCTGTCTGCCTGTGCTCGCTCTCTCTCCCTCTCTCTCTCTGATAAATAAATAAAATCTTTAAAAAAAATTAAAAAATAAAGGATTTTATTATTTATTCTCTGATATTGGCCATAACAACATTTTTCTAGATTTTCAAAGCAAGGGAAATAAAAGCAAAAATAAATTATTGGGACTACAGCAAAATAAAAATCTTCTGCACAGCAAAGAAAACAATCAACAAATGAAAAAGAAAGCCCATAGAATGGGAGAAAATATTTGTAAACAATATATCTGATAAGGGGTTAGTACCCAAAATATATAGAGAACTTAAACAATTCAACACCAAAACAAACAAACAAAACAAAACCAAAAAACACAAAACAGAAAACCAAACCTGTCAAATAATCTAATTAAAAATGTGCAGAAGCAATGAACAGATATTTCTCCAAAGAAGACATACAGATGGACAGTAGACACAAAGAAGCTCAACATCATTAATCACCAGGGAAAACCAATTCAAAACCATAATGAGATACGACCTCACACCTCTCAGAATGGCTAAAATAAAAAACAAGAAACAAATGTTGGTGAGGATGTGGAGTAAAAGGAATCCTTATACACTGGTGGTGGGAATGCAAACAGATGCAGCCATTGTAGAAAATAGTATGGGTTTCTCAAGGAACTAAAAACAAGATTACTATCCTATATGATCCAGTAATCATGCTATTGGGTATTTATCCAAAGAATACAAAAATGCTAATTCAAAATGATATATGTACCCCTATAGTTTATTACAGCATTATTTATAATAGCCAAATTATGGAAACAACTCAGGTGCCCATCAATAGATGAATGGACAGAGAATAGGTGATAGATGGCTAGGTAGGTAAATAGATATAGATATAGATATAGATATAGTAGTTATAGATATAGACTAGATATAGATATAGCCACTCTGGAAAACAATGGAGGTTCCTCAAGATGCTAAAAATAGATCAACCCTAAGATCCAGCAACTGCATTACTAGATATTTACTCCAAAGATACAGATGTAGTGAAAAGAAGGGGCATATGCACCCCAATGTTCATAGCAACAAAGTTCACGATAGCCAAATGGTGGAAGGAGCCGAGATGTCCTTCAACAGATGAATGGATAAAGAAAATGTGGTTCATAGTTTGCATCTCTTAAACTTAAATTGGGTCTTTTATATATTTTCCATTGTTCTGCTTAATGTTTTGAACTTATAAACTACTGTTTTAAGAAATATTTTAATGTCCTTCAAAAAATGAGTTTGGAAGTGTTTCTTCTTCTTCAGTTTTTGGAAGAATTTGAGGAGGATTGGTGTTATTTCTTAAATGTTTGATAGAATTCACCAATGAAGCCATTTGGTCCTGGAATTTTCTTTATGAGAGGTTTTTGTTACTGATTCAGTTACCTTCCTGGTTTTAGGGGTGTTCAGATTTTCTATATTTTTATGATCTAGTTTGGTAGTTTATCCACATTTTCTAGGTGGTCCTGTTTGTTTGAATATAAATGTTCAAAGTAGTCTCTTATGTTTACTTTTGTAGCATCAAATATAAAAACCTCTTCTTTCTTTCTGATTTTATTTGAGTTTTCTCTCTCTCCTATATTCTTAGTTGAGCTACAGTTTTGCCAATTTTGTTTCTCTTTTAAGAAAACAATCTTTTAATTTTACTCTTTTCTATTTTTAATTCTCTGTTTTGTTTATTTTTGCTTAATCTTTTTTATTCCTTCCTACTACTATCTTTGGTATTAGTTTATTTTTTTTTCTATTTCCTTGAGGTGTGAAATTAGATCGTTTATTTTATATATATATATATATATATATATATATATATATATATATATAAATGTAGACATGCATTACTATAACCTATCCTCTTAGTATTGTTTTTCACTGTATCCCATAGGTTTTTATATACTGTGACTCATTTTCACTTGTATAAATGTATTTTATAATTTCCCTTTCAATTTCTTCCTTGACCTACTAGTTATTTAGGAGTCTGTTTTTAAATGTTCACATAATTGCGTATTTTCAAATTTTCATTCTGCTATTATTTTTAGTTTCTTTCCCCGTCCTCACATTTTATAGCACTTACTTATATTATCATAATAAAGATTATATGGTTTGGGGTAATAATAGAAATAATATTAAAAGAATTGATTCTTCTATCCAGAAATAACAAGTGGTATCAGTGTGAATATTTGTGTGTGTGTGCATGTGTGTGTGTGTATGAAAAAGTGCAATTGCATTGTCTTTATTCTTTTGCAATGTGTTTCATAAACTTAGTGTACAGTGAACAGCTTTCATACATTTATTTAAATATGATATGAATAGTTTTTTGGATGTTTATGATTTTAACATTATCCTACATCTTATTTTTAAACATTTTCATTCCTGAAGGTTAATATTTTAGAATTGTGGGCCAGAATGAGTACTTGAGTCAAAAGTAAAAAAATGGGTAATACCAAGCAAAGTCTTCAGAAATATACTATTAGCATAAAATGAAATAAACAAGAGAAAGAGTTAAATGGGAAGATCACATTATCTTAGTTAATTTTTTAAAAAAGTATGAATTCACTTTGACGATAAAATGGAGATAATATTTACTAAGTAACAAAAATGTTCATTAAAGTTGTTATAATTACAACACACTATTGAAGCTCTATTATCATCACCTTTTACATTTTTTCAGCAATTACAACATACTATTGAATCTCTATTATCATCACCTTTTACATTTTTTTCAGACTGTACATTTATTTTACTTTTTACTATATTAATTTGGTTCTTTCTTATGGTTATTTTGTTTCATTTCTGTTGCAGTAATATTAGTCTATATATATTTTCCTCTTTAATATGTCTAGTCCATTTATATTTGTTTGTCAAGCATATACGCCTTTGTGCATCTTTTTTCCTTATTTGTATTTAATTTGAGAGCATCCATTAATTGATATCTAAAAATGTTTTTATTTGGCAATCTATTAATAAAAGTGTATTTTCTTCCACCTCTTAAATATTGTTTTTCTCAATACCTTTTTATAAATGTTTAGAAAACTCAATAAAACCCCCTGCACAAGTAAAAATTGGCATGAGTGTAATGGTCATTCTCTTCATTATAAAATTACTTACTCTGATCAGCTAACATTAAGACAATTCTGAAATTGGCAAATTTTGTATACAATTTTGTAGAAATTAAACATTTTCCTTTCAAATAAAGATACAAAGAAAATAAAATATGAAGCTATTCTATTTATAATACTGGAAAGGAATAAGAAAGACACATGTAAAGCTAAAATTAGTTAATGTACACATCATGGCAGTGTGGTATGGTGGGAAATGACTAAGGTTTGTGGTAGGAAATCCTTGGACTTATTTTTACTTTGTCCCTAACTAGGTGTAGAAACTTGTCATATAATTTTACATCTAACTGTCAGCTTCCTCTGAATCTAAGAAGTAAAGGCTGTGAACTAGTAGATATTTATGGCAGTTCCTAAAGTTTCTATGACTTTGGCAATGTAAGCTTCTGTGTACTAATCACTCTACCTTGAAGACCTGTATCTATTTCACAGAGATTTGAGCAAATGAAATGCCTCACTGGATACTTTAGTAGATTCTTTCAAACAAGTGAACTATCACTTATCAAAACTTCATTAAGCTAGATAGGCCATTCAAGTGGCTACTGACATTACCAGTGAGATGAACTGGCTTGAAGGGAATCAGAAGCACAGTAATATAAAAAGTGTAACATGCGGAAAACAGCATCCATTTTGCATTGTTGGACCTTGACTGGATATTCTAGTACTATTAGTTATTGACAGGATCTCTGTTATCTCTGCATTACAGAATGCTTTTTCAGTGGTATAATCAACACCATTGATAAATATGTTGCAACAGGGTAGTTAAAATATAATAATGTATAATTTTTCATTTGAAGAAAAATAATGCAAAGTGTTTGAAGATTTCTGCCATGTTGATATATTGTGTGTGCACTTTTTAATCTATTCTCACTTTCTTTTATGCAACACTCAAAGACATAAAATAGTGTTCCTTTGGTTAAACAGCCTTTCAAATATGTGTTACACATCATTCTTCCTTTGCTTGATTTTACTGTATGAATTAATTTTGCTTCTTTTTGATACTTTTATTATCTCTTCTCACTTTCTTTATTCAAAATGGACTTTATACATTTTAAATGTTAACTGGTTTGCCCTTGGTAATTCCCTTTACATCAAAGCTTATCTGCACTATGCCAGACATTTCATCTGACACATGCCTTTTACAACACTTTATTAACACACACTAGGCTTTTGATGACCACAGTCTAAATTTTTGGTTTTAAGGGAAAATAGGATATTAAAATAGTCTGATTTGAGCTTATGTGGTACTAATCAAATTTTGAAGTCCTACAGAAATCATTTAGATTCCCTGCTTGGTATACAACCACTTAATAATGAAAATAAGGGCTCTGATTAAAATTAAAATTTATATTTTCTGTATTGTCTAAAACCATTTTTTCCTATCCTATGCTAAAACATCTGTACTTTTTTTTTATTGGAATTACACTCTGTTTTCACAATTAACATTTTATTCCATAGAAGTTACAGATTGAATTCAAAATACAAATAGGTAAATTAGGAGTCTGATGGGATGGCAGAAAACTGTTAAAATTATTTTTACAACATATTGTGGGATATGTTCCTATGTATGCAGCATTTATTAGAGTGAAAGAAAAGTAATGCTAGTTATTATAAGGCAGATAGCCTGGTAGGTCAAATAAGAAGAAGTGTATATCCCATTTTATTGCCAATTGTCCCTTACAAAATTTTCACCAATCATTCATGACTGGATTTACATACATTTAAATTTAATATCATTGCTCCAAAGAGAGAACTTTTCCAAATATATTATAAAATATATTTTTAAAAATTTTAATCATATATTCACACCTACAAATTGTCTCTATTTTTTATTAGCATAAAAATAATGATTTATTAGGAGCATGTCATGTACATTTCACATCTGAAAACATATTATGGCACTTTTTTCTTTGATAGTCAAAGTCACTTATGATAAAGAGATAAAAGATTCATTAAGGATTATTAAAAGGATATTGTTAAAATGTCCCTACTGCCTAAAGAAATCTATATATTGAAGGCAATCCTTATCTGAATTCAAATAGCATTTTCTGCATAAATAGAACAAACAATCGTAAAATTTGTGTGGAACCACAAAAGATCCAAAGTTGCCAAACCAACCTTAAGAAAGGAAAACAAAGCTGGATGTATCAGTTTTCAAACTATGTTAGTAAGCACACAGTATTATATTGGCATAAAAAGAGATGACTATATAAATGGAACAAAACAGAAAGCCCAGAAATAAATCCCTGCATATATAACAAGTTAATTTACAACAAAAGAGCCAAGAATATTCAATGGGGAAAGTTTTTTCAAAAATGCTGTTGGGAAAACTGCACAGCTACATGTACAATAATGAAACTGGACCCCTCTATTTCACCATATGCAAGACTCAACTTACAATGGACTTGAATGTAAGACCTGAAACCATAAAACTCCTAGAAGAAAACACAGGCAAAAAATTCTTTGACACTGTCTTAGCAATGATTTTTTTTTTAATTGACCCAAAAGCAAAGGCAACAAAAACAAAAATCAACAAGTGGGACTAAATCAAACTAAAATTTTTTGCACAGTAAAGAAAACTCTCAATAAAATGAAAGGACAGTTTACTGAATGGGAGAATATATTTTCAAAGTGTACATCTGATAAGGGGTTAATATCTAAGGTATCCTAGAAACTTATAATTCAACAGCAAGAAGAAGAATGAGCAGAAGGAGAAGAAGAAGAGGGAGGAGAAATGGAGAGAAGAAAGGAGGGAGAAAGGCAGGCAGTAAGGAAGAAACTAATTTAAAAATTGGCATGGGAGATTCCTTAAGAAATTAAACGCTATGACCCTCCAATTGTACTACTGGGTATTTACCCCAAAGATACAGATGTAGTGAAAGGAAGGGCCATCTGTACTCCAATGTTTATAGCAGCAATGGCCACGGTCGCCAAACTGTGGTAAGAACCAAAATGCCCTTCAACAGACGAAGGGATAAGGAAGATGTGGTCCATATACACTATGGAGTATTATGCCTCCATCAGAAAGGATGAATACCCAACTTTTGTAGCAACATGGACGGGACTGGAAGAGATTATGCTGAGTAAAATAAGTCAAGCAGAGAGAGTCAATTATCATATGGTTTCACTTGTTTGCAGAGCATAACAAATAACATGGAGGACATGGGACGATGGAGAGGAGAAGGGAGTTGAGGGAAATTGGAAGGGGAGATGAACCATGAGAGACTATAGACTCTGAAAAACAACCTGAGGGTTTTGAAGGGGTGGGGGGTGGGAGGTTGGGGGACCCAGGTGGTGGGCGTTATGGAGGGCACAAATTGCATGGAGACTGGGAATGGTGCAAAAACAATGAATTCTGTTATGCTGAAAAGAAATAAAAATTTTAAAAAGTTGGAATGGGAACTGAATAGACATTTTTCCAAAGTAGACATACAGATGGTCAACGAGTACATGAAAAGGTGCTCTATATCACTACTCCTCAGGCAAATTAAAATTACAACTACAACAAAGCATTACTTCACATCTGTTAGAATATCTATTATCAAAAACACAAATATTAACAAATATGGGTGAGGATGTAAAGAAAAGGGAACCCCTGAGTATTGTTGTTGGGAATGCAAATGATTCAGCCACTATGGGAAACAGTATAGTGGCTCCTGAAAAAATTAAAAATACAACTACCATGTGTTCCAGTAATCCCACTTCTGTATATATCCAATGAAAACAGGTTATTGAAGAAAGAGATAGCTTTACTCCATGTTCATTGCAGCACTACTCACAATAGCTAGATATGGAAATAATCTAAATGTCAATTGATGGATGAATAGATAAAGAAGATACGACATTAATATATATAAAGGAATGCTATTCAGATATGAAAAAGAAGGAAAACCTACTTTTTATGACAACACTGATGGACCTTGAGAGCATTATGTAAAGTTAAATAAGCTAGACAGAGAAAGATAAATACTGTATGCTACCACTGAAAATCTTCAAAAAAAAAAGTCAAACTCATAGAAACAGAGATAGAAAAATGACTGCTGGGTCTAGGGTCTAGTGGGTGGGAAAAATAGGGAGAGGCTGAGAAAGGGTAAAAACTTACAACTATAAGATGAATAAGGTCTAAGAATTTAATGCAGAGAATGGTGAATAGAGTTGATAACACTGTGTGTATGTACAATTGAATAACAAGTTAAATATTCTCACATAAGTAAATAAATAAATTAATTAAATAAAGGTGATGGATGTGTAGATGTGTTAATTTACTAGATGAGCGGAATTCTTTCATAATATCTTTATATTCAAATGACCATAATGTACATTTTAAATATCTCACAACTTTGTCAATTATATATCAATAAAGTTGAAGTTAAAAAATTATTTGTTTGCATCCTCGCCAGCATCTGTCATTTCCTGACTTGTTGATTTTAGCCATTCTGACTGGTGTGAGGTGATATCTCATGAACCCTCCTACACTGTTGGTGGGAATGCAAGATGGTGCAACCACTCTGGAAAACAGCATGGAGGTTCCTCAAAATGTTGAAAATAGAACTGCCCCATGACCCAGCAATTGCACTACTGGGAATTTACCCTAAAGATACAAACGTAGTGATCCAAAGGGGCACGTGCACCCGAATGTTTATAGCAGCAATGTCCACAATAGCCAAACTATGGAAAGAACCTAGATGTCCATCAACAGATGAATTGATAAAGAAGAGGTGGTATATATACACAATGGAATACTATGCAGCCATCAAAAGAAACGAAATCTTGCCATTTGTGACAACATGGATGGAACTAGGGCGTATCATGCTTAGCGAAATAAGTCAAGCGGAGAAAGACAAATATCATATGATCTCCCTGATATGAGGAAGTAGTGATGCAACATGGGGGCTTAAGTGGGTAGGAGAAGAATCCATGAAACAAGATGGGATAGGGAGGGAGACAAACCATAAGTGACTCTTAATCTCACGAAACAAACTGTGGGTTGCTGGGGGGAGGGGGGTTGGGAGAAGGGGGGTAGGGTTATGGACATTGGGGAGGGTATGTGCTTTTGGGTAAATTGGAAGGGGTGGTGAACCATGAGAGACTATGGACTCTGAAAAACAATCTGAGGGGTTTGAAGTGGCGGAGGGGTGGGAGGTTGGGGTACCAGGTGGTGGGTATCATAGAGGGCACGGCTTGCATTGGTGGTTCAGTGGTAGAATTCTCGCCTGCCATAGAGGGCACGGCTTGCATGGAGCACTGGGTGTGGTGAAAAAATAATGAATACTGTTTTTCTGAAAATAAATAAATTGGAAAAAAAAATTATTTGTTTGCAATATTAGAATTTTTAAAAATACCACCATATTAACTGCTAAGATAAAACTTTTAAGATTTTATTTATTTGTTTGACAGAGAGAGGGATCAATCACAAGTACGCAGAGAGGCAGGCAGAGAGAGAGGGGGAAGCAAGTTCCCTGCTGAGCAGAGAGCCGATGTGGGGCTCGATCCCATGAGATCATGACCTGAGCTGAAGGCAGAGGCTTAACCCACTGAGCCACCCAGGTGAAAACTTTAAACAACTCTAATGAGGGGTGCCTGGGTGGCTTAGTGTGTTAAGCATCTGCCTTTAGCTCTGGTCATGATCCTGGGGTCCTGGGACCGAGTCCCACATCAGGCTCCTTGCTAAGTAATGAGCATGCTTCTCCCTTTCCCTCTGCCTGCTGTTCCTCCTTCTTGTGCTTTCTCTTTCTGCCAAATAAATAAATAAAATCTTAAAATAAATAAATAACTCTAATGATTAAATAAGTTTCTAAACATAAGTCAGTGAGCATGTTCTTGATGATAAACTACTCAGAGCAATATAACATCATATGGAAGAGTATTAATTTGTATTATGTAACATGAGATTATTTGGTAAAATATTGATTTAAACTTACTGGGTTGAAAAATAAAATAAAATAAAATAAAATACAAAACAAAACGAGATGAAACTAGAGGGGGAGACAAATGATAAGAGATTTTTTTTTTAAGATTTTATTTATTTATTTGACAGACAGATCACAAGTAGGCAGAGAGGCAGGCAGAGAGAGAGAGAGGAGGAAGCAGGCTCCCTGTTGAGCAGAGAGCCCTATGCGGGGCTCGATCCCAGGACCCTGTGATCATGACCTGAGCTGTAGGCAGAGGCTTTATAACCCACTGAGCAACCCACGTGCCCCAAGATTCTTATTCATAGGAAATAAACTAAGGGCTGCTGGAGGGGAAGGGAGTGGAAGGATGGGGTAACAGGGATGGACATTAAAGAGGGCATATGATGTAATGAGCACTGGATATTATATAAGACTGATGAATCACAGACCTGTACCTCTGAAATCAATAATGCATTATATGTTAATTAATTGAATTAAAATAATTAAATAAATAATGATTAATTAAATAATTTAATACCTAATATTTAATAATTGATTAAATTAAAATGATTTTAAAAATAAAACAACTTACCTGGTTGACTGAATTTCCTAATTGCTAGAATCCTGACATTGTTTGCTTTTGCTTCTCTCTTTTTTAAGAAGATTTTATTTATTTACTTCAGAGAAAGAAAGAGAGAATGAGTAGAATGGAGGGATCTGCAGAGGAAAAGGGAGAAGCAGGTTCCCTGCTGAGCAGGAAGTGGGATTTGGGCAGGATCCTAGGACCCTGGAGCACCTCTTTTGCTGCTCTTTTTGAGTAATTCTCCATGCTCATTCCTTTCTGAATCCACCACATGAGAGTAATTGAGTCCATTTTTCTAAATATGAGGACTCCCCCCCAGAAAATATTTTTCTTACTCTACTTTTGATACAAATGTTCAAACACCCCTAGACATTTGGTATGTCAAAACTCCCAAAACTCCTTGTCTGCTTTAAAGTTTGAATTTCCTTCTTTTGAAAACTGAAAATAAATTTTACACATTGATAGTGCATTTCATTTTTTTTTAATGCAAACCTGAAAATCAAGGTAGCTATCAATCAGATGGAAATGATGAGGTAGTTTTAATTATTATAATGTTTCACTGGCCTTGGAAAGAGATCTGTTCTCAGGGGAGAGTATTGATATTTTGGGGATGGAGATCTAAGTATGAAATTTATCCAAACAAGTTCATTAATTCATGTTTACTCCACAAGCATATTATTCAGTGTTTGCAGTGTTCTATTTGCCTGGGAACACAAAAGTCTTTGAGATGTGATCTTCCTCCAGGCAGTTTAGAGTCTAGTAGGAATGATACACATACACAACAAAAAATGAAATAGAGTATGAGGACTGGAAGTATATAGGACAATCATGGTTTACAGGCATGCTGTTGGTTTAGACAACAAAACAAAACAAAACAAAAACCCCACACTACCTGTTGTCTTTCTCTTCTAGATTCTGCCAATCTATTGTTAGACACATTGCTGCAGCCTCAAATCTGGCAAGAAGTACAAATGAAGGAATAGAACCAGTATAGAGATTGAAGTTGATTATTGAAAAACCAGAAATGTAAACACAGATTAAGGTCAGCGACACTGGAACTATAGACATTCATCTCTAAGCAATCTTATCTGAATGAAATGGAAAGAATTTACTCTGCTACAAACCAGGTAATATTTGATATCAAGAAAATACATGAATTGGTACCTTTAAAAATGACAGAACCTTAACAAAACAGTAGCAAACTGAATTTAACTAAAAGGATTATATACCATAATCAAGTGGGATCGATCTATCCCTGGGTTGCAAGGTTGGATAAGCATACATAAATCAATTACTGTGGTACGCCATATTGTAACAATGAAAGAAATCATATGGTCATTTCAATAGGCACAGAAAAATCCTTTGACAAAATTCAACACATTTAAAACTTGATCAATAAGGTATAGATATGGGTGTCTGGGAGGCTCAGTGGGTTAAAGCCTCTGCCTTCAGCTCAGGTCATGATCCTAGGATCCTGGGATTGAGCCCTGCATCAGGCTCTCTGCTTGGTGGGGAGCCTGCTTCCCCCCATCTCTGTCTGCTTGTGATCTCTGTCTGTCAAATAAATAAAATAAAATCTTAAAAAAAAAATAAGGTATAGATAGAATGTATCACAACATAATAAAGGTCGTATGTGACAAACCCATAGCTAATATCATACTCAATGGTGAAAAGCTGAAAACTTTTCTTCTAATATCAGGAACAAAACAATACCACTTGTGTCACCTCTATTTGATATAGTACTAAAAGTCCCATATTGATGGAACAGTTTGGCAGGAAAAATAAGTAAAAGGCATCCAAATCAGAAAGGATGACAGAAAATTATCTCTTTTTGCAGATAACATGATTGTAAAGATCCCACCAAAATCTGAGCCCAGTAAAGTTGTAGGATACAAAATCAACATATAAAAATCAGTTGCATTTCTACACAGTAACAATGAACTATCCCAAAACAAAATTAAGAAGACATTTCTTTTACAATAGCATTAGGGGAAAAAAAAAAAAAGATAGGGATAAATTTAAACAGGGAGGAACAGATCCACATATTACAAACTATAAAACATTGATGGAATTAAGGAGACACAAATAAAAGAAAAGAAATCCTATATTCAAGGATTGGAAGAATTAATATTATTAAAATGTCCATACTGGGGTGCCTGGGTGGCTCAGTTGGTTAAGTGTCTTCCTTCAGGGGCACCTGGGGGGCTCAGTCATTAAGCATCTGCCTTCAGCTCAGATCATGATCCCAGTGACCATGATCCATGATCCAGACCATGATCCCAGTTCATGATCCCAGTGTCCTGGGACTGAGCCTTGCATCAGGCTCCCTGCTCTGTGGGAAGACTGCTTCTCCTCCCTTCCACTCTCCCTGCCTGATCTCTCTTGATGTCTCTTTCTCTGTGTGAAATGAATAAATAAAAACTAAAAAAAAAAAAAAAAAAAAAAGGGTATCTGCCTTCAGCTCAGGTCATGACCTCAGGGTCCTGGGATCAAGCCCTGCATGGGGCTCTGCTCAGTGCAGAGCCTACTTTCCCTTTCCCCCTGCCTACCTCTCCCCCAGCTTGTGCTCTCTCTCTCTCTCTCTGTCAAATAAATAAATAAAATCTTTAAAATAAAATAAAATGTGTACCTACTGTTCAAAATAATCTACAGATATGAAGCAGTCCCCATCAAAAACCCAATGTTACATTTCACATAAATAGGAAAAAATAATCTAAAATTTGTCTGTCATGACAAAAGACCAAGGAAGAAAAGCCAAAGCAATCTTGTGCCTTAAGAAAAAAGATGGAGGCAACAAACTACCTGGTTTCAAAATACTACAAAGCTATAGTAATTCAAACAGCGTGGTACTGGCATAAAAATGGGCATATAGACCAACAGATTAGAATAGAGAGAGCCCAGAAATGAATCCACACATTTACAGTCAACTAATCTTCAACACAGTTGCCAGAAATATATGATGAGGAAAGGATAGTGTCTTCAATAAAACACTGAGAAAACTGAATATATTTATATAAGGATATTGTTCATCCTTTAAATAGAGAAAATGTTATCATTTCTGAAACATGAATGAACTTGGAGGACATTATCTTCAGTGAAATGAGCCAGACACAGAAAGACAGAAACTGCATGATTTTATATGCATTCTAAAAAATTATAACTCATGTAAGTAGAGAGTAGATTGGTGGTTGCTAGGGGCTGGGAGGTGGAGGAAATAGGAAAATATTAGTCAAAGGATACAATGTCTCAGCTATGCAGCATTAACAAATTCTGGAGTTCATACTACTGTATTGCATACCTGAAATTAACTAAAAGAGTAGATCTCAGGTATTCTTTCAACATATGCACAAAAGGTAACTATGTAAGGTGATAGAATGTTAATTAGCTTGATGTGATAATCATTTTACAGAATATATGTATATCAAAACATCATATTGTACATCATGAATGTATGAAAACTTTGTCAATTATAACTAAATAAAACTGGGGAAATTTTTAAAAGGAAAAAAGCAAAGAAAAATGACAGAACTAGGGGAGGAATATTAAGAAATAATTTTGTATAAGCCTCTGACTGACAGGGACTTTGAACAATTGATTTTTACTCTATTATAGCTCTGAAGTCTTCTGAAGGTAAAAATAATGCACACAATTATTCCTTTTACACATGTCTTTTTTTATTTAACTGATATCTTGGTTTAATTCTCTGATTCATATCTCTCAACGCTAAAACAAAAGACTTTGGAACATTGTTTGACTCCCTCCAGTAATGATGTTCTCCTAAAACCCTTTCCTTTTATGTCCTCTGTACTAGGAACACTTACTCTTTCAAACTAGAAAAAGACTTCCATTATTCTAATTCACAGCATGAACAGGTTAATTTAATAACTGCAACACTCCATATGCCAACAGAATTTTATTGTCTCCTAAAATAAGCTGACTTAATGACATTTTATTTTGCATAAGAGTCAATGTGTTATTATGTTTTTAAATATTTTTATCAAAGCATTATGTTTAGTTCATCTTTCTTAAAGGCAAAATAGTTATGGTTTTATAACCTCTTATTCTATTTTAACATGAGTAAATAAATGTTGTCTCATTAGATTGTTTGCATAGTCTCTGTGAGATACAGTCAGTGTCACAGGCCAGAGTGTGGTACTATAAAGAATAAATAACATAAACAAATAAGGAGTAAAATCCACAAATGGCAAATAACAGATGTTAGAATGTTTGTATCTAAAATAAAAATGTCCCTTCTCATCCCTATAGCAATTACTTTAAGCCCTAAAGCATGAGATAGGACTATCCCCATATTAAAAGTTATAATGATATTAGTGGCTATAAATGCATTGAATTATATATTTTGTAAAGATTTTTTAAAGAGAGAGAGAGCATAGAAGCAGAGGGAGTGGCAGGTAGAGAGAGAAGCAGCCTCCTACCCCAAGCAAGAAGTCTGATGTGGGACTTGATCCTAGGACCCTGGGACCATGACCTGAGCCGGAGGCAGACACCTAACTGACTAATCCACTTCGGTGTCCCTGAATTCTATTTTTTAAATAGCATTTCACTATATGAGCTTCCACAGAAGTCAATTGCATGGCAAGATACTCTATAGTTTTTGTTTGTTTGTTTGTTTGTTTTATCTTTCCTAAAATATCTACTTCAACTGGGTAAAGAAAATCAAGTGAAATTATTTCTTTTTAGAATTTTCAAAAATATAAACTTTTTTGAATAAAAATGTTTATTTGAAAAAAACCTTTTTGAATAAAAATGTTTATATACCTTTTTACTTTGAAAAAAATTAAGTTTTTATAGAAAAATACAAAATTTCTTGGGAAGGATTAAAAAAAAATCAGACCTTGAACTGAAACCTCCAAGAATCCTTAAAAGTCAAATTCAAACAAATATGGCTCAAAGATAGGAAAATTTTTCTGTAAACTGAATGTTGGCATGGGAACATGATTGAAATATGATTTTTTAAATTTATAAATTCACTCTTAAGACTGGATTGAAAGGGGGCATATGTTACCACACATTTCTTTTCCTGACTTTAACTTGGATAGAATGTTAATTATAGGAGGATGACTTTTATAGATTTTTTTTTTTCATAAACTTTAGTGAGGGAAGCATTGTAACCACCCTTATAACACATCCTAGTGGCTAAGTACACTTAGTCAGGAAGTACTTACTTTTTCCTGCAATTAATCTTATTCCTTTTTGTCCTCTATTCAATGAATAGAGAGAAAAACTATTCACTGTGACTGTACAAGACATTTTTCATATAACCTAAAACTAAGCTTTTTCTTTCCAAGCTTTTTCTTTCTTATTATTGAATAAACTCACTTCTGTTTACTTATTCTCTATTATACATTTCAAATAAAGTTTAATTATTTTTCTATTCATGTAGGCCTGCTCCAATTTCTTTAGATCGCATATCAACTTTCATTCATGTTTTTAGTTACAGGGCATAACACTTGAACTTTCTTTTCCAAAGGATACATTTCTCTACCTTAGAGGTTGAGCTATTTTTGAAATGGCAAGAGTAGCTGAGTAACTGAAAGGAGACAACTCTGTAATTTACTATAATCTGTTCATGTTAATTAAATTTGGAATATCAGAGGAGAATAATATTTCTTTAAACTACTTTGAGATGACAGAAAGCAGAATGGTATATAGTATCTTTGTGACCCTCTTTCAATAGAACCATTTCAGTAGCACACTAAACTGTCCTCATATAGTGCTTCAATCCAAAGGACAATCTTTGAGTGTTTGCAATGGATAATTGCTTTTATATCTGTTATCACAGAGATTATTCATGCATCAACACATAAAAAAGACATACATAGATTATTCAGTGAATATTTTGTTCACATCTAAGGGATTAAATTAACTTTGGGTCTCATGGTTTAGTACATAATAGCATAATAAAGGAAATAAAGTTTATAAAAACTGCTAGCATGGATGCATCATACAGGCACTATATAATTGTCATTGTCATTCTTAAGTGAGAAAATGGCATTCAGAGTACACTAAAGAAAGATTTTTAAAAGTTTGAGTTACTAAATATAATTAAGTTCTTACCTCCCACAGGTAAAATAGGAATGCATGATATAGAAGAGCATTATAGGAGAGGTTTATAGCATAGACACAGAAAGGCTAGACTCTTTTGATGTTCCAGGACCCTGGTATCATAACCTGAGCTGAAGGCAGGTGCTTAATGACTGAACTAACCAGGTGCCTCACAACCATGAAAGTTCTAAGAGCATTTTTTCACAGAAACAGAACAAGAAGTTCTAAAATTTGTATGGAGATACACAAGACTCAAGGAGACAAAGCAATCTTGGGAAAAAACAAACAAAGCTGGAGGCAACACACTTCCTGATTTCAATCTATATTACAGAGTTATAGTAGTAAAAACAATATGGTATTGATACAAAAACATAGGTCAATGGAACAGAATAGAGAACCAGAAATAAACCCATATGTACATGGTCAATTAATTTACAACAAAGGAGCCAACAACATACAATGGAAAAAGGACAGTCTCATCAATAAATGGTGCTGGGAAATCAGGATGACCACATGCAAAAGGGTGAAACTGGACCATTATCTTATACCATACACAAAAATTAACTTAGAGTTGATTAAGTGCTTAACCATAAGACATGAAACCACAAAACTCCTAGAAGAAAACAAGCAGTAAGGTCTTTGACATAAGTTTTGGCAATGACTTTTTTTTTTTTTTTGATCTGCCACCAACAGCAAAGGAAACAAAAGCCAAAATAAACAAATGGGATGACATCAAACTAAAAAGCATCTACATGGCAAAGGAAACCTTCAGCAATGGGAAAGGCAACCTATAGAATGGGAGAAAAATTATAATAAATACAATATAATAAAAACAATAACACTTATTTATTAAAATATAATAATGCAAAAATATATCTGACAAGGAATTAATATTTCATATCTATGAAGAACTCATAATTCAGTAGCAAAAAATCAAATAATCTAATTAAAAAGCAGTCGGGAGGGGGGCTCCTGGGTGTCTCAGTGGGTTAAAGCCTCTGCCTTCTGCTCAAGTCATGATCCCAGGGTCCTGGGATCGAGGCCCACATCGGGCTTTCTGCTCAGCAGGGAGACTGCTTCCTCCTCTCTCTCTGCCTGCCTCTCTGCCTACTTGTGATTCTGCCTGTCAAAGAAATAAAATCTTAAAAAAAAAAAAAAAGGAGTCAGGGAAGCTGAATAGATATTTATGCAAAGAATATACAGTTGAACAATAGGTATGTGCAAAAATGTTCAATACTACTAATCATTAAGGAAATGCAAGTCAAAATCATAATAAGATTATCACCTCACACCTATTAGAATGGCTATTATTCGGCGGGAAGATCTGAGCTTTTTTTGCTGGAGTGGTTACTTGTTAAGGTTATAGGAATTTAAGAACACGATTTCTTGAGGGGAGGAGTCAAGATGGCGGAGAAGTAGCAGGCTGAGACTACATCAGGTAGCAGGAGATCAGCTAGATAGCTTATCTAAAGATTGTAAACACCTACAAATCCAACGGCAGATTGAAGAGAAGAACAGCAATTCTAGAAACAGAAAATCAACCACTTTCTGAAAGGTAAGACTGGCGGAGAAGTGGATCCAAAGCGACAGGAAGATAGACCCCAGGGGGAGGGGCCGGTGCCCAGCAAGCGGCAGAGCAATGGAGCACAAAATCAGGATTTTTAAAAGTCTGTTCCGCTGAGGGACATCGCTCCAGAGGCTAAACCGGGGTGAAGCCCACGCGGGGTCAGCGAGACCTCAGGTCCCGCAGGGTCACAGAAGGATCGGGGGTGTCTGAGTGTCACAGAGCTTACAGGTATTAGAACTGGGAAGCCGGCTATAGAGACAGAGCAGAGGAGTGAGCTCCCAGCTCGGGGTTACCTTGAATTGGTCGCAGGCTCAGTGAGCTCGGAGCACGGCCGGAGGCCAGGGAGATGGGAGTAATTGGGCGCGGTTCTCTGAGGGTGCACTAAGGAGTGGGGCCGGAGACCGGGAGGCCTCCAATTTCAATCCCATCCTCTGGAACTCTACAAAAAGCGCTCAGGGAATAAAAGCTCCCGAAAGCAAACCGGAGCGGGTTACTCAGCCCGGCCCCTGGTAAGGGCGGTGCAATTCCTCCTGGGGCAAAGACACTTAAGAATCACTACAACAGGCCCCTCCCCCAGAAGATCAACTTGAAATCCAGCCAGGACCAAGTTTACCTACCAAGGAGTGCAGTTTCAATACCAAGGAGAGCGGCGGAATTCCAGAGGAGGAGAGAACAAAGCACAAAACTCATGGCTTTCTCCCCAGGACTCTTTAGTCTTGCAGTTAATTTAATTTTTTTTCTTTTTCAATTGCTTTTCTCTTCTTCTGCTAATTTTTTTTTAATTTTTATGCTTTTATTTTTTTAACGTTTTTTAACTAGTTTATCTAATATATATATATTTTTTTTTCTATTTTATACTTTTTCTTTATTCGTTTTCTTTTTTTAATTGTTTCTTTTCGTTGCTTTTTTTTTTCTTTCTGAACCTCTTTTTATCCCCTTTCTCCCACCTCACGATTTGGGATGTCTTCTGATTTGGTTAAAGCATATTTTCCTGGGGTTGTTGCCACCCTTTTAGTATTTTACTTGCACCTTCATATACTCTTATCTGGACAAAATGACAAGGCGGAAAAATTCACCACAAAAAAAAGAACAAGAGGCAGTACTGAAGCCTAGGGACCTAATCAATACAGACATTGGTAATATGTCAGATCTAGAGTTCAGAATGATGATTCTCAAGGTTCTAGCTGGGCTTGAAAAAGGCATGGAAGGGACGCCTGGGTGGCTCAGTTGGTTAAGCAGCTGCCTTCGGCTCAGGTCATGATCCCAGTGTTCTGGGATCGAGTCCCACATCGGGCTCCTTGCTTGGCAGGGAGCCTGCTTCTCCCTCTGCCTCTGTCTGCCTGTGCTCGCGCTCTCTCTCCCTCTCTCTCTGACAAATAAATAAATAAAACCTTAAAAAAAAAAAAGAAAAAAAGAAAAAGGCATGGAAGATATTAGGGAAACGCTCTCGGGAGATATAAAAGCCCTTTCTGGAGAAATAAAAGAACTAAAATCTGACCAAGTTGAAATAAAAAAAGCTATTAATGAGGTTTCAATCAAAAATGGAGGCTCTCACTGCTAGGATAAATGAGGCAGAAGAAAGAATTAGCGATATAGAAGACCAAATGACAGAGAATAAAGAAGCTGAGCAAAAGAGGGACAAAGAGCTACTGGATCATGAGGGCAGAATTCGAGAGATAAGTGACACCATAAGACAAAACAACATTAGAATAATTGGGATTCCAGAAGAAGAAGAAAGAGAGAGGGGAGCAGAAGGTATACTGGAGAGAATTATTGGAGAGAATATCTCCAAAATGGCAAAGGGAACAAGCATCAAAATCCAGGAGGTACAGAGAATGCCCCTCAAAATCAGTAAGAACAGATCCACAGCCCGTCACCTAATAGTAAAATTTACAAGTCTTAGTGACAAAGAAAAATTCCTGAAAGCAGCCCAGGAAAAGAAGTCTGTAACATACAATGGTAAAAATATTAGATTGGCAGCTGACTTATCCACAGAGACCTGGCAGGCCAGAGCTGGTATGATATTTTCAGAGCACTAAATGAGAAAAACATGCAGCCAAGAATACTATATCCAGCTAGGCTATCATTGAAAATAGAAGGAGAGATTAAAAGTTTCCAGGACAAACAAAAACTGAAAGAATTTGCAAACACCAAACCAGCTCTACAGGAAATATTGAAAGGGATCCTCTAAGCAAAGAGAGAGCCTACAAGTGGTAGATCAGAAAGGAACAGAGACAATATACAGTAACAGTCACCTTTCAGGCAATACAATGGCACTAAATTCATATCTCTCAATAGTTACCCTGAATGTTAATGGGCTAAATGCCCCAATCAAAAGACACAGGGTATCAGAATGGATAAAAAAACAAAACCCATCTATATGTTGCCTCCAAGAAACTCATTTTAAGCCCGAAGACACCTCCAGATTTAAAGTGAGGGGGTGGAAAAGAATTTACCATGCTAATGGACATCAGAAGAAAGCAGGAGTGGCAATCCTATATCAGATCAATTAGATTTTAAGCCAAAGACTATAATAAGAGATGAGGAAGGACACTATACCATACTCAAAGGGTATGTCCAAGAAGAAGATCTAACAATTTTAAATATCTATGCCCCCAATGTGGGAGCAGCCAACTATATAAACCAATTAATAACAAAATCAAAGAAACACATCGACAATAATACAATAATAGTAGGGGACTTTAACACTCCCCTCACTGAAATCGACAAATCATCCAAGCAAAAGATCAACAAGGAAAAAAGGCCTTAAACGACACACTGGACCAGATGGACATCACAGATATATTCAGAACATTTCATCCCAAAGCAACAGAATACACATTCTTCTCTAGTGCACTTGGAACATTCTCCAGAATAGATCACATCCTCGGTCCTAAATCAGGTCTCAACCGGTATCAAAAGATTGGGATCATTCCCTGCATATTTTCAGACCACAATACTCTGAAGCTAGAACTCAATCACAAGAGGAAATTTGGAAAGAACCCAAATACATGGAGACTAAACAGCATCCTTCTAAAGAATGAATGGGTCAACCAGGAAATTAAAGAAGAATTGAAAAAAACTTATGGAAACAAACGATAATAAAAACACAATGGTTCAAAATCTGTGGACTCAACAAAGGCAGTCCCGAGAGGAAAATATATAGTGGTACAAGCCTTTCTCAAGAAACAAGAAACGTCTCAGGTACACAAACTAACCCTACACTTAAAGGAGCTGGAGAAAGAAGAAAAAAGAAACCCTAAACTCAGCAGGAGAAGAGAAATCATAAAGATCAGAGCAGAAAACAATGAAATAGAAACCAAAAAACAATAGAACAAATCAACGAAACTAGGAGCTGATTCTTTGAAAGAATTAATACGATTGATAAAACCCCGGCCAGACTTATCAAAAAGAAAAGAGAAAGGACCCAAATAAAGAAAATCATGAATGAAAGAGGAGAGATCACAACTAACACCAAAGAAATACAGACAATTATAAGAACATACTATGAGCAACTCTACGCCAACAAATTTGATAATCTGGAAGAAATGGATGCATTCCTAGAGACATATAAACTACCACAACTTAACCAGGAAGAAATAGAAGGCCTGAACAGGCCCATAACCAGTAAGGAGATTGAAACAGTCATCAAAAATCTCCAAACAAAAGCCCAGGGCCAGACGGCTTCCCGGGGGAATTCTACCAAACATTTAAAGAAGAACTAATTCCTATTCTCCTGAAACTATTCCAAAAAATAGAAATGGAAAGAAAACTTCCCAACTCATTTTATGAGGCCAGCATCACCTTGATCCCCAAACGAGACAAGGATCCCATCAAAAAAGAGAGCTATAGACCAATATCCTTGATGAACACAGATGCGAAAATTCTCACCAAAATACTAGCCAATAGGATTCAACAGTATATTAAAAGGATTATTCACCACGACCAAGTGGGATTTATTCCAGGGCTGCAAGGTTGGTTCAACATCCGCAAATCAATCAGTGTAATACAACACATCAATAAAAGAAAGAACAAGAACCATATGATACTTTCAATAGATGCTGAAAAAGCATTTGACAAAGTACAGCATCCCTTCCTGATCAAAACTCTTCAAAGTATAGGAATAGAGAGCACATACCTCAATATTATCAAAGCCATCTATGAAAAACTCAGCGCAAATATCATTCTCAATGGAAAAAAACTGAAAGCTTTTCCGCTAAGGTCAGGAACATGGCAGGGATGTCCATTATCACCACTGCCATTCAACATAGTACTAGAAGTCCTAGTCTCAGCAATCAGACAACAAAAGGAAATTAAAGGCGTCCAAATCAGCAAAGAAGAAGTCAAACTATCACTCTTCGCAGATGATAGGATACTATATGTGGAAAACCCAAAAGACTCCACTCTAAAACTGCTAGAACTTGTACAGGAATTCAGTAAAGTGTCAGGGTATAAAATCAATGCACAGAAATCAGTTGCATTTCTCTACACCAACAATAAGACAGAAGAGAAATTAAGCAGTCAATCCCATTTACAATTGCACCCAAAACTGTAAGATACCTAGGAATAAACCTAACCAAAGAGGCAAAGAATCTTTACTCAGAAAACTATAAAGTACTCATGAAAGAAATTGAGGAAGACACAAAGAAATGGGAAAATGTTCTATGTTCCTGGATTGGAAGAATAAATATTGTGAAAATGTCTATAATACCTAAAGCAATCTACACATTTAATGCAATTCCTATCAAAGTACCATCCATCTTTTTCAGAGAAATGGAACAAATAATCCTAAAATTTATATGGAACCAGAAAAGACCTTGAATAACTAAAGGAATATTGAAAAAGAAAGCCAAAGTTGGTGGCATCACAATTCCAGACTTCAAGCTCTATTACAAAGCTATCATCATCAAGACAGCATGGTACTGGCACAAAAACAGACACATAGATCAATGGAACAGAATAGAGAGCCCAGAAATAGACCCTCAATTCTATGGTCAACTAATCTTCAACAAAGCAGGAGAGAATGTCCAATGGAAAAAAGACAGCCTCTTCAATAAATGGTGTTGGGAAAATTGGACAGCCACATGCAGAAAAATGAAATTGGACCATTTCCATATACCACACACGAAAATAGACTCAAAATAAATGAAGGACCTCAATGTGAGAAAGGAATCCATCAAAATCCTTGAGGAGAACACAAGCAGCAACCTCTTCAACCTCAGCCACAGCAACATCTTCCTAGGAACATCGGCAAAGTCAAGGGAAGCAAGGACAAAAATGAACTATTGGGATTTCATCAAGATCAAAAGCTTTTGCACAACAAAGGAAACAGTTAACAAAACCAAATGACAACTGACAGAATGGGAGAAGATATTTGCAAATGATATATAAGATAAAGGGCTAGTGTCCAAAATCTATAAAGAACTTAGCAAACTCAACACCCAAAGAACAAATTATCCAATCAGGAAATGGGCAGAGGACATGAACAGGCATTTCTGCAAAGAAGACATCCAGATGGCCAACAGACACATGAAAAAGTGCTCCATATCACTCAGCATCAGGGAAATACAAATCAAAACCACAATGAGATACCACCTCACACCAGTCAGAATGGCTAAAATTAACAAGTCAGGAAATGACAGATGCTTGCTGGCGAGGATGTGGAGAAAGGGGAACCCTCCTACACTGTTGGTGGGAATGCAAGCTGGTGCAAACACTCTGTAAAACAGCCTGGAGGTTCCTCAAAATGTTGAAAATAGAACTGCCCTATGAGCCAGCAATTGCACTACTGGGTATTTACCCTAAAGATACAAATGTAGTGATCCGAAGGGGCACGTACACCTGAATGTTTATAGCAGCAATGTCCACAATAGCCAAACTATGGAAAGAACCTAGATGTCCATCAACAGATGAATGGATAAAGAAGAGGTGGTATATATATACAATGGATACTATGCAGCCATCAAAAGAAAGGAAATCTTGCTATTTGCGACGACGTGGATGGAACTAGAGGGTATCATGCTTTGCGAAATATGTCAAGAGGAGAAAGACAACTATCATATGATCTCCCGGATATGAGGAAGTGGAGATACAACATAAGGGGTTAAGGGGGTAGGAGAAGAATAAATGAAACAAGATGGGATTGGGAGCGGGGCGCCTGGGTGGCTCAGTGGGTTAAGCCGCTGCCTTCGGCTCAGGTCATGATCCCGGGGTCCTGGGATCGAGTCCCACATGGGGCTCTCTGCTCAGCGGGGGCCCTGCTTCCCTCTCTCTCTCTCTGCCTGCCTCTCTGTCTACTTGTGATCTCTGTCAAATAAACAAAATCTTTAAAAAAAAAAAAAAAAAAAGATGGGATTGGGAGGGAGACAAACCATAAGTGACTCTTAATCTCACAAAACAAACTGGGGGTTGAGAGAGGGGGGTGGGGTTATGGACATTGGGGAGGGTATATGCTATGGTGAGTGCTGTGAAGTGTGTAAACCTGATGATTCACATACCTGTACCCCAGAGGTTAAAAATATATGTTTATAAAAAATTAAAAATTAAAAAAAATAGAATGGCTATTATCAAAAAGATAAGTGTTGGCAAGGATACAAAAAAAGGGAACCCTTAAGCACTGTTGGTGGGGATATAAACTGGCACAACCACTATGCAAAATGTGTGGAGATTCCTCAAAAATTAAAAACTGAACTACTGTATGATCCAGCAATTCCACTCCTCGGTATTTACTTGAAGGAAATGAAAACATTACTTCAAAGAGATATCTGCACTTTTATGTTTATTGCCGTATTATTTACAAAAGCTGAGACATGGAAACAACCTAAGTATCCATGGACCAATAAGTGAATAAAGAAAATGAAGTGTATTTGTATATATACAAATACATATATATGTACACACACACACACACACACATACATACAATGAATATTATTTAGCCATAAAAACAACAACAACAAGGAAATCTTGACATTTGTGACAACTTGAGTCGAACTTCAGGGCATTATGATATGTGAAATTAGTCACACAAAGACAAATACCACATCATCTCATTTATATGTGTCACCTTAAAAAAAAAAAAGAAAGAAAAATTATAGACACAGAAAACAGGTTGGTGGTTTCCAGATGTGGGCAGCAGAGGGTGGGTAGGTGAAATTAGACAAAATGTACAAACTTACTCATTACAAAATTAATGTCATGGGGATGTAACAGGCAGCATGACAACTGTAGTTGTGTATTCAAAATTATGTATTTGAAAGCTACCAGAAAGTAAATCTTAAAAGTTACCATCATAAGGAAAAAATATAACTATATGTGGAGATGGATGTTAACTAGACTTATTGTGGTGAACATTTTGCAATATTTACATATATCGGGTCATTATGTTGTAAACCTGAAACTAATATGTTACATGTCAATTATATCTCAATTAAAAAAACAGAGAATTGAAATTCAGAGATTAACTGACTCTCATATTTTGAAAGATAAGTTATGGTAAAGACTGAAGCCTCCCAAATTCTGATTTCTTGCTCTTTTCTCTGTTGTAATATTTACATTTACTATTAAATTGTGCATGAAATTGTCACTGTGTGCCCTTCTTTTCAAAAAGATTTGGGGGTTGTATTAGTCTTCTATAACCATGTAACAAATTACAAAACTTTGGTATCTTAAAAGAACAAATATTTATTATAATTTTTATAGATTAGAAGCCAGGCACAGCTAGGTTGAATTCTGTGATTATGGCAATTAATCAGTGTGTCAACTGGATTCCATTCTCATCTGAAGAATCCACTTTCAAGTTTACTTAGTTTCATGGGCCGAATCCATTACCTTGTGATTGTAGGGCTGAGGGTACCAACTTTCTGCTGACTCTCAGCTGGAGGCAACTGTCAGTTCCTAGAGACAACTGTCACTTGCTCTATGAGCCTCCCAACGTGGTCACTTCTTCAAAGACAGAGGAAGTTATCTTGAGTGAGTCTGTCAGAAGGACAGAAACTTATGTAATATAATTGTGGGGTGACATAGCTCATTACCTTTGTCATATTCTATTGGTGACAAGCACATCACAGGTACTGTTAACCCTCAAATGGAGGAAATTATGCAGACATGAGTCCTATGCACTAGGTAAGAGGAGTAGCATAGGGTTTATCTACCATAGATATACTCCTTCTGGTAAGACAAATAGATTATGATTATTAATACATTATATTAACGTTACTAGAAATTATTTTGTATACCAATAGGCAAAAGGAGCTATTAAATTTAACTAAATCTAGTCTCCAATCACATCATAACACATGGATTAAGAAATACTTTTAAAAAAATAATATTCATTCAAGCCATGAAATGCTAGGTATGTGAGATTCTGTGATCATGTACTATAATGTTAATAGCATCCTTTCTTTCTGGGCAGTCTGAAAGGATGGAAAATTTTTGAATCTCCTGTGTTAAAGAAGTCAATAACCTCAACAATTCAGTGGGATGTTTGGCAGAAATTAAGTTGTCTTATAGGTTACTATAGTTTTTATATAATTCCCATTTTGACTACAAAACAATAAAAAATGCATATTGACTTATATCCAGGTATATTTTAAAGTTCCCTAAGTAAACAAAAGAAAAAAGAAAGCTCCAATCATCTTTATTTTCCTTGATGGTTTGTTTGCTTCATTTCATAAGAGTGCAAATGACTTAATATTTTTCTTCTCTTCTTGCCTATAAATCTTAGTACCATTTTTTGTTTGTTTGTTTTCTTTTATATTTACAATATAACAATGACTTTGGTTTTCAAATTATTTTTTGACAGGGGGGATGGGACCATTCTGTTCTAGGATGTATTTCTAAATCATGTTTAATTTTATATGAAGCCATTTTAGAAAACATAGGAAAAAAAGTATATTGAAGGTGTTCAAATACTCCCTATAATATCCCTATAATTGGAAAAAAGAAATGTTTAAAAAATGCAGGAAAAACATTCCTTGTGAAATTTTATTGCCATTGCATGAACTAATACATTTTCTATTAGGAAATTGAGAGCATTAAATAGTTTAAAATATAATTTGATTATATTAATTAAGGTTATAGAACAACTTGAATTTAAATTATATTTTATGAATATTTTATTGTATCAATAAATATGCTAAAATATATAATGTGTTTTTATATTCTTTGATATTAAAATGAGTCAGCAGAGGTACATATATTGATCTAGAATATGCAATATTCAAAAAATGATTCCAACTAACACAAAATCAAAATATGTCCTATTCAATGTAAAACATAGGCATGGAGATTAATGTTAAAATGGACTGGGCTGTAACCTCTTCACAAGTGTTTTAATGAAGTAAAAAAGAGAATGTTTTAACACATTTTTATAAAAATTTACACTGCATAATTCAAAATGTGGTAGAATGTATTTGGCAACCAGTCTCAAATATGCATTAATATGACTCGGGGGAATTTGAGTATAGTAGAGGAAATTAATATACTTAAGCCCTCTCCATTGATTTTAATATATTTTCCAGTCAATAAAGGAGATCAATAACTAAAATCCTATAAAAATTGTAAGGTTTTTTGTTTGTTTGTTTTGTTATATTTTTAGAGAGAGGGAGAGAGAGGATTTTAAGTAGGCTCCATGCCCAGTGGAGCCTAACATAGGCTCGATCTCACCACCCTAAGATTATGACCTGAGCTGAAGTCAAGAGTTGGATGCTTAACTGACTGAGGCACTCAGGTACCCCTAATAAGATATTTTTAACAGTACATCTTTTCCCTCCTTTCCATTCAATTTCATTTCCTTCCAGCAGGAAGACTCAGCAAACATGGAAGTTCTCCCCTTCTCACCCTTCATATATGTAAGGAATTACCAGGGATCAAAAAAATTGAAATTCTCCTCTAGACTACTTCAATATTCCCTCAAATAACTTCCGGCAATATTAACCAGTTCACCTCCCCGCCCCCCACTGAGGTATTTCAGTAACAACTGCTCCTTTCTTCTGAAATAGTACTCATTTTATTAGTCATGGAGCTGCAGTTACGGTCCCAGACATCTTTTCTGCCTTACTCCCACCATGCTCTCAATTGCACCTTATCACCCTTCAACTTCTAAATGCGTTTTCTTCTTATATTATGCCATGTGTTTCCAAGGGTTCATGTCCTTGAACCTCTGTTTTCTTTGCTTTCTCTGGTCCTTACTTAAAATTGCAACATCTATTCATCTTTTAGAGCTCAGCACAAGACTGATTGGTCCCCTGTGGGTGTCTTTCCATGATCTAAGGCAGAGATAGGTGGTTCTTTTCTTTGCTATTTTTAAAATTTACTCTTTGTATTTTATAAAACTTACATACATTTTCCCACTAAACTTTATTGTTGTAAAGGACATAAACTACCTCTGTATTGTACTGATTTTATATACTAAGATCTTGCTAATAACTTCTACCATTTTAAATCCCTGATGAAGAACAAAATAATTTAGTAGAAAGCAAATTAGATATATAAAAACAAAAAGATAGACTGCAAAACTTCCATGACATTGTTTTCCTTGTGACAAATAGAAATGAAGGTAATGGCTTTGCCAATGAGTTGCCCAGTATATTCTATGCAATTAAAAAAAAATGCAAAATACAAAATCAGTTACTAACATATATAAAAAAATCTCATTATGTCTTAGTTCTTTTTCCTTTTATATATTATAAATGGGCAATATTGGTTATGTTGTCTAATTCTTCTATAAAATGCTATTTGTATTAAAAGTACAGATTCACTTACCTATACTAGTTCTTAATACAGTGTTCATAATAAACTAAAAAAAAATGGATTAAATGAATGGACAAAAACTCTTGCATGTGAACCATGTACAATGGACATAGTCTAAGCTAAACCAAACAAGAATCTTTCATGCCTTATAATTTCTAATGCTATTTTCCCCAGAAAAACGTTAAACAAGCTAAAAATTGAGATCCCAATATAAGTTTCTTATCCAAAGTTTTAAAATTATAACTTTATAAGGTGAATCTTGAGACATGAGACAAAATGAAAAGACCCCCATTAAACGAGTTTAAAACACTCCTTGATATATTTCATTTTGTACCATGTTTCATACTTAGCACACTACATTTTCTGATCCCATATATATTATATTCATATCAAAATAGTTTTCCTCCTTTATTTTTGAGAATGTGTATCCTTCTCTACCTGTCTTTCTTGTTGATGTGGGAAACTTCTACTTATCCTTCAAGATTTGGTTAATAATATTGTTTGTATTTTTATTTTGTATTCCATCTATGCCTTCCAAAATAATTCTAGTAGACTGTACTGTATTTCTAATTCTTAATTTAATGATTTATATCTAAAATTGAGATATAATTTCTTTCAAAGTAAAGATATTATTTCTTATTTATATTTGTTTAATTGCTATCACGTGTTCCTAAAACAAGTTATCTATCAAGAGTATTTGATGAATGAATAAATTAATATATATATAGAAAATATATAGAAACCTCCTATTTATTTCTTTAAAGATTTTGTTTATTTGACAGAGAGATACACAGCAAGAGAGAGAACACAAGCATGGGGAATGGGAGATGGAGAAGCTGGCTCCCCGCTGAGCAGGGAGCCTAATGTGGGGTTCAACCCCAGGACTCTGGGATCATGACCTGATCTGAAGGCAGAGGCTTAAAGACTGAGCCACCCAGGTGCCCCCCTATTTATTTTTAACTATATCTGTTTGTTTTTGGTTTTGGTTTTGGTTTTGGTTTTGGTTTCAGAACATGGCTGAATGTTTTCAACTTAAGGACATATATTCTATCATCTAGTTTGAAAAAGTTATGTGGAAAATTATACCATTTACATTTCAAGTTCTCAATGAATATTCACTCAATCAACAGTCTTTTATTCATTTCTTATTACATGCCAGATACTGTTCATAGTGCTGATATAGTGCAGAAAAATTTGAATTAATCTGTTGCCTTGACAGCTCATAACTTTTGAGCTAGAGGAAGGACATGTGTGTATGTGTGTGTGTAAAAATAAGGTATATGTAGGGCACCTGGGTGACTCAGTTGGTTGGGTATCTGCCTTCCACTCAGGTCATGATCCCAGGGTCCTGGGAGAGAGCCCTGCATTAGAATCTCTGCTCAGTGGGGAGCCTGCTTCTCTTTCTGCCTCTGCCTCTTCCCTCTGCTAGTGCTCTCTCTCTCTCTCTCTAATAAATAAATAAATAATCTTAAAGAAAAAAAAAAAGTATGTCTGTTGAGAACCCTTTGAAGTTTAATGGAGTTCAAATTTTAAGGAATTGATTGAGTGAAACTTACAGAAATTTGCATTAAAAGCATTAAAAGCAGGGTATCAGAAAAAATAGATTCTGTGGTGCAAACATGTTTCATATGTTTGGATAACAGCAAGCAGTTTACTGTGGCTAAAATAGAGCAAACTGGAAATAAAATAGAAGATATAGTGGAGTTGTAGGAATAGTTTAAGAGTAGTAGGACTCTGGAAGTACTAGAAGATGCAGTATAGGATTTAATACATCATAAATATGCTTCGTCTTTTGCTTTGAGTGAGATAGGAAAATGGAAGCTGAAGATCTAAGAATTGAAGTGATATGATCTCCATTTTTTAAAGACTCCTCTCATTGCTTTGTTGAGTAATGACTGTAAAGGGATAGGGCCAGAAACCTAGAAACCATTTGGAAACAGCCTTCATTAATCCATAGAGTGACAAAAGTTGATGGACTGAGGTTGTGCCAGTATATTTGGTGACAAGTGATCAGATTCTGGGAATATTTTGAAGATAAAGCCAGCAAGAACTATAAATGAGTTGAATTTGAATAATGAAATAGAAAGTCATTAAGAGTAGGGGTGTCTGAGTGGCTCAGGGGGTTAAAGCCTCTGCCTTCTGCTCAGGTCATGATCCCTGAGTCCTGGGATCCAGCCCCACATCTCTGCTCAGCAGGGAGCCTGCTTCCTCCTCTCTCTCTCTCTGCCTGCTTCTCTGACTACTTGTGATCTCTGCCTGTCAAGTAAATAAATAAAATCTTTAAAAAAAAAAAAAAAAACAAAAAGAAAGTTATCAAGAGTGACTGTAAATACCATAGCACCATTTCAACACTATTGAATTCCAAGGTTTTGAAGATACATTTAATTAATGCGTATATGCCGTACTTCAAGTAAACATCGAAAGTGTAACATAGAGTGACATTAAAGGGAAGGTATAATTTTAATTTCTTGAGGTAAAAATAAAATTTATACTAGGGTCCTTTAGTACAAGGTTTATAATATTATTTCCTGTGTACATCTACAGAATTTAAAGGCAAGACTTTGGAGGGAAATTGAAGTCATTTTTGGAATGCTATTTAACCCAATTCATGCCTAGCTCTTCCTTATTTTTCAAGCTTTAACTTATTGTCATTTAATCAAGATAACCACAGAATAAAGCACCTTGTTATGTGCTCCCAAAGCAATTCACAATTTATCCTGTTGTGCTCCTCAACACATGGCATGGTTATTATTTGCCTGTAATCTTTTTAGACAGGGAACAACAGAAGTAAAGGTATTCTATCCTTTTTACCACTAACTGCTCAATGTCTAACACATTAGTAAGCATACAGAAGATACTCAAAATTATTTGTGAAGGCATTTATGTGATTAATTCCACAGGTATTTGTTGAGTCACTACTATAACCTAGGCATGATGCTTACATGCTGATGATTCAAACTGAAAGACTCCATCTTGCTTACCCTTTACACAAGGAGACAGATACTCAACCCATACAAAAGACAAATGACAGTAACACATGTAAGGTACAAAAAACATAAAAGAGGAGATAACCCTACATATGCCAGAATTTCAAGGAAAGTGTGATAAAATAGGTAAAATCTGTGCTGATTCTAAAACGACTAAATACATCTATATATACATTTTTTCTTGATGTGACCTTGTTGGAATATATCTATGTGTGTATATATGTGTCTGTATGTATACATGTATATGTACATACAGAATATATACTGAATAGTTATATATATGAATATATATTTGAGCATGTACATATTGATAATACAAGTATACAAAGATCTCCTAGATTAACTCTTATTATTTCAATGTTTTTGTTGCTTTTTTTGGTTTTAACTAGTAATATCTTAAACTACAAGTATATTCATATCTGCTTTTTTACAAAATGATTAACTTTTTATCTCCTCCTTTTCCTTATCTTGCATTTCCCCTTCCCCCTTCCTATACCTCCTTTTTTCTTCTTCTTCTTTTCCTCCTATTTCACATTTTCTTCCATCCTTCTATATTTTTCGGTATTTTGAATAGAATTGAATATTTCCCATAGAATCACCTAAACTATTGTCATGTGCAATTACTCGTACTTTTCAAATAGTAAAAATGTATTTCAAATATATTAACCTAATAATTTAGTGAATAGCAATCCCAAATTAAAAAACACAGCTGAGATTGTTGCTTTATCATAACAAATAATCCTTTAGCCTTTTCTTTTCAGTCAACACAATCCTGAATACATAAGAAAAATCAACAATAGATCAACACACAATATTATACAAAAATTAGTTGGAAACAATCAAACAGAAATACTGTTTCATATTTCTATATCTCAATTCATTGCTTTTTTTAATAACATAATAAGAGCTACTATGTAGCTTTGTTGGCTTGAATGATCAATATAAAAGAGGTAGAAAGGAGTCCTCTGCCAATTTCCCCCCCACAAAGCCTGAATATCAGTTTCTATGTTTTATAAAGTTTTTCTGACTTGCTATTTGCAAAATCATTTGGACATACTTGAATAAAAGCATGGAATATATTATAGAAATTTGCCGGGAAAAAAATACAAGTTACAGAGCATTTCTTTGGGACTCAAAAAGTACACCTCTTGGTAATATCTACTTTACATGATATCATTCTCTTAACTTCTCCACTTAGTGGTCACATTCCTATTAAAATATACAAGAAGACATTAGAGAATGTTCTCTAGTATAGTCAGAAAATGTGTTGACAAGGTGTTAATTGTCTCACCGTGCATTAAGGATCTACTGAAGAGTTATTCAATGGAATACGCAATGGAAAAAAAAAAAAAAAGCTTTCATTTTTTTTCAATGGGGAAAATTTTTAACATAAATATGGCCAAGTAACTCTTCAAAAATAAGCTTAATCTAGGTGGAAATGCCCAACACTGCATTTTTGAAGTTGATTTCCTTTGTGGCATGAAGAGGGGTAGTATGCTAGATTAGGTCCATAATGACCACTGTCAATAACTGAATTGTCTAATTAGTTTATCCTACTTACAACTAATGAGTGTGTTTGCCAAAACTTCAAAGATGTTGCCACAAGACATAACACTTCTGTGTCAAAGGCAAAAGACTCTTAACTCAGGCAAGCAGGCAGACAGAACTTCATGTTTTCACTAATTCCCCTGGTGATGCAGAGGTGTGTGAGATGGATGCTGTAAAGTAATTAAGTTTGTATTACAGCTAAAAAACCCTAATTTAAGAAAGCTGCAAATGTCTAAGGAAGCTACTAGCAAATCTGCTCAGCATTTGTCCCATTAATGGAACATTATTATCCTTATTCTGGACAGCTAATAAATCTACATTTGCCCTGGAGAGAGACACAATCTCCATCTTTCAGGGCTGCTTACATACAAAAATCCTTGAAAAAATAATCTGGATTAAAAAAGCTGTCATGCGGCACCTGGGTGGCTCACTGGGTTAAGCTTCTGACTTTGGGCCAAGGTTATGATCTCACGGTCCTGGGATCGAGCCCCATGTTGGGCTCTCTGCGTGGCAGGGAACCTGCTCCCCCCGCCCCCCGCCTGCCTCTCTGCCTGTCAAATAAATAAATAAATAAATAAAATATTTCTTAAAAAAAATAACAAAACCTGTTACAATACAGGTGGAAATACAAGAGACCCTTAGAGAATTGACTTCCAATAATAATCACCACTACCTTCACCACACACATCTATCCGTCTGGCTTTCGCTCAATAAAGTATATATCTAACATAATCACACTTCTGCCCATTCATGAATGTAGTACTCTCTTATCCTAAAATGCCCCCCTCCCCAAATCTCATTACTTTATTTGGGAAAAATAAAAAAAAAATTTAAAGATTTTATTTATTTATGACAGAGAGAGGAAGAGGGAGAGGGGGAACACAAAAAGGGGGAGCAGCAGGCAGAGGAGAACAGGTTTCTTGCTGAGCAGGGAGCCTGATATGGGGCTCTATCCCAGGACAATGGGATCATGACTTGAGCTGAAAGCAGATGCTTCTCGACTGAGCCACCCTGGATCCCCAAGCAAAATCAAATTTAATAAGGTCTAAAGTTTGAGATAAAATGTCAGGAAAATTGGATGGCAGAATTTGAGCCTCAAATTTTTAGATCAACACTAATAAGTTTTAAATCAACACTAATAAGATAAATTTTAATAAGAAAACCTAAATTTCTATAAGAAGCACTTGATAGGAAAGCATGACTTTACATCATAGTATATAGTGAAAGATTAGCAATCTGAACGTGTAGTTGGCAGATGAAGCAACTCAATCTTCAGCTGTATTTATTCAAATAAAATGCATAGATTGAGAAAGTTGATTGTTTCGCTGTCCTTTACTTTGCAAAATATTGTTTATTTGGTTTTAACTAAAGACATTTCCAATTTTACATGTTTATGTTTATGCACTCTTAGAGATATTTCCTCCTTCTTTCTAGAGAGAGAGACTTCTTATTACAGTGTCATATAGTTTCAGATAATATGTAAATCAACATTTTATATTATTAGTTTTCTCTTGATAACATCTTATAATTGTGACAGAAAAATATATTAGAAGTCTCATCATTGAAATAAATTATCAATAAGCATCACTTGATGAAATTTAATTAAACCTAAATAAATAATTATTCTAAGGATACTTACTACAGAATTTCTAATCATCAATGATTTTACTTCTATCTAAAACTACCCTTTTAAACAAATGTTATTCTAACAGATCTAAGAGCATATGGATATAACAGATCTAAGAGCAAATGTAATCTTTTATCTTAATATATAATACATATGAACACCACAATGACTACTGTAATACATTGACATCAGGCTATCAATGAGCTATTGAAAGTGGAACAAATCAAGCCAGTTGATATGAGATGCTGATCCTACATTAAGGATACCCCCAAACTCCAAAGATAGATACTCATCAGTCTTGTGGTATATTTAGCTCATATCCACTAATTGTGCCAATGAAAAATCATTGTTTTAGAAATTTATATTTCAGTATATTAATAGCATTGTCTAATTTTATAACTTTAAATCTACATCAAAATTTTGAAACTACATAAGAAGACAGAATTTAGAAAGTAGGGGAAGTGTTCATAGTTAAGCCAAAATACAAATTCTGAGAGAAATGGATGTGAAATATAAATGAAGTGTAGGTACTGTCAAAAGGCAAAAAGTAAGCATATAAATTTTTGCTACCTACATTTTATTACATAAAATTTGAAAATATATTAGTTAAAAACAATTAAATAATATGTACATTTTAATTATAAAATATTTAAGAAAATTATAGAAAAAATATGGAAGTACATATATTCTCACTATGTTTATTATGTATAATATGTGTTGCAACTATTTGTTTATAGGTCTCCATATTCACTGGTTTTGATGACACTGTGCCACTGGGCATATTTCAGTTTCTTATATTTATATTCATTCTCTAATATGATACCCTAAGCTCCTTCTCTCTTGCTCTTGTTCTTGCTCTGTGTGTGTATGTGTGTGTGTATGTGTACACATGTGCCTACATGTCTATATATAGGCCATCTATAGATATTTAATTTTTCTCTTCTAACACATAAATGTTATTATTTATATATATATATATATATATAAAAATTCAGAGAGATTACATATAGACATATAGACAGATATAGATAATAGGTAGATGAACTGGCATATTCATTCTCATACTGTGAGCCTATAAAGATAAAAGGGCAGATGATTTAAAATATAACTTTATGCATTTCAAAAATATTGTCCAAATCCTTCTACCGAGGAAGTTCATTTATAAGCTGATTTATTTTTGCTGTTGTTTTCTATTACATCATTTGCTTCAAAGGTAATTTTCAAAATATCCAGAAAATAATTATGTGTTCAAAGGGAGACCAAGAAATCTGTTTCTTTCTTTCTTTCTTTTTGTTTTTTAAGATTTTATTTATTTATTTGACAGAGAAAGACACAGCAAGAGAGGGAACACAAGCAGGGGGAGTGGGAGAGGGTGAAGCAGACTCCCCACTGAGCAGGGAGCCTGATGTGGGGCTCAATCCCAGGACCCTGGAATCATGGCCTGAGCAGAAGGCAGAGGCTTAAGGACTGAGCCACTCAGGTGCCCCATGAAATCTGTTTCAACACTTAAATTGCTTTTAGAGATGTATATGCTCAGTCAGCCACTCATCAATTGCATTCAATATATTCACATTATAGCTTAAGAGTATTTGAGTTCTTTCTGATTTATGTTACAAGAACACCCAGAAAGCTCACAGATGGGCACCTGGGTAGCTCAGTCCTCAAGTGTCTGCCTTTGGCTCAGGTCATGATCCCAGAATCCCAGGATTGAGCCCCACATTGAGCCTGTTTCTTCCTCTCCCTCTCCCATTGCTTGTGTTCCCTCTCTCGCTGTCTTTCTCTCTGTCAAATAAATAAAATCTTAAAAAAAAAAAAAAGCTAAAAGCTGTGTTGTATGGAGAATTGAACTGTGAGTTGTCTCTTTTTTTTTAAAACCAGGTTTGGATACAGTGTAGATATTGTTCCCACTTTTTCTCACCAAAGTCATAGAGATAACTTTAGTGATGGCATTAAGAGTATCTATGGAATTCCATCATGAAAAGAGAATATTACATGAGAGAATATATATAACAAATTTATATATACTTATATGGTATTATGCATATAACTGTATATATTATAGATCATAAATATATATATATATATATTAAATCTGTGATATGTTGTTTAGTGTTAGTATCAAAAAAGATAAATATAGAACAACCCAAAAACTAAATAAAGCTTTATGGCTAGGGAAAATATTTATTATATTCATACAATTTTGCATAACAGTTGATTATGGATCACTACATTTAAATGATATTCCATTACAAGAATTATTTTATCTAGTTTTACGTTGAAAAGTTTTTCAAAACATTAACTTTGATATGTTGATTAATAAAAACAAGGGCAAAAACAAAATCTCCTGACATTAATCGAGGACTAAATTTATGTAGAGGGAGAATCTATTAACATCTCTCTAGTCTGACCGTTAGTGATTTACAATTATACCTTCACATATAATCCATTTACGTACTTAAAAACTTAGCAGGGGAAATATCTTTATATGCTACAATGATATGTATAAATCAAGAAACTGTTCTTAGGGATTTAGTTCCTATACAGGGAATTATTTGACAAGGGGTTTAGAAAAAGTAGTTTCCTTAGGGTGCCTGGGTGGCTTAGTGGGTTAAGCATCTGCCCTTGACTTAGGTCGTGATCCCAGAGTCCTGGGATAGAGCTTTGTGTCGGGTTCCCTGCTCAGCAGAGAGTCTGCCTCTGTCCCTCCCACCCACCTGTGCTCTCTCTGTCAAATCAGTAAACAAAATCTTAAAAAGAAAAAAAAAAAAGAAGTAGTTTTCTTTGGAATTTTTTCTGGAATGTGTGCATTAAGTGCCTTTTCTTTATATCAGTTTCTTTTAACAGTTCAAAAAAATAGAAGTGATAAGTGAATCAAGAGAGCAATTAAATGGATAGAAGTAACACAAAACAGCAGTTAGGCACATCACAGATGTGGTAAAAGTAGAAAGAAATTATGGACAAATTTCACAGTTTATAAAAAGAGGACTGTTCATATTATTCTTTAGTGTCTTCTATGTGATGGACACTTTGCACAAATAATTTATACATACATATATGTGTATGCATATATGTGTATAATACACATGAATACATACAAATATTCATATATTTCGATGGAAATGTGGAGGCTTTGAGTAACTTCATGACTTTGCCAAAATACACACAGCTGTCAAACAAATACATTTGGCAGCAAATTTCAAATCCCACTTATAACCCCATGCTGTCTCACAAGGTTCTTGTCACTTATAATTCCTTAAATTTCAAAACATCTTTGCAGAATTAACTCTTATATATTACTATTTTATTCAAAAATTATATACATTGATATACATATATAGAACTGATATAAAAAAACAACAACTGGGAACTGGGAACTTCAGAGTCAATAATTTCTCCACTACTACAAAGCAGAATACAACCACCTCCACTGTATTCTATTGCAGAATAGAACAACCTCCCCTGTGATTTAAGCAATCGCTGTATGCACTTATAAATCAATCCCTTGCAACTTTTTAAACAATTAATATATAGATTATAGTGAGATTAACTGATAGATGTTTCTCTTCCCTTGACAGTTTACACTCATAATGTTAGGGTCCATGATTATATGTCTATGGATGCCCCAAATCTATCAAACAACTTGGCAGTTACTCAATAAGTACTGTTTTAAAGAAATTATACAGTTCAGCAGTTGTCAGGCTTGGCTAAAAGTAGAACAAGTATGATCATCAGCTGGACTGGTGTGATGTGGACTGCAATTAATAATAATTTTCACATTAATGAATATATGAGTCATTTTCATTTAGCTAGAAATTTTATTGTGATAACTACAATAGCAAAAAGTTGATGGTTATCTGAATAATGAATTGTACAGTAATTCTGTCATAGTTCAATTGGAGTGAAATTGAAACACTTAATTGTGATTGACCTGTATGTATAAGAAACCAAGACTATCTGACACTGTGAGTCTTGATAAGAATATATGAGCCTAAGAAGAGTTTTAATAAAAGGACATATATCTGTACATATAATGCTAGTATTTGGAATTAAGAAAACAGTGAACTCAAATTTCTTGTTCTAAAAAAGTCATGACCCCTAAAATTGTGTCTTACTCATCATAGTAGTTAATAATTTAATAAATTCGGGGCGCCTGGGTGGCTCAGTGGGTTAAGCCACTGCCTTCGCTCAGGTCATGATCTCAGGGTCCTGGGATCGAGTCCCGCATCGTGCTCTCTGCTCAGCAGGGAGCCTGCTTCCTCCTCTCTCTCTCTGCCTGCCTCTCTGCCTACTTGTGATCTCTCTCTGTCAAATAAATAAATACAATCCTTTAAAAATAAAAAAATAAAATTAAAAAAATAATTTAATAAATTTTACATTACATTAATCTATTAAGAATGTCTGTCAATTCCTGTTATGACTGAAAACATCTCTTTTATTTATAAAATTACTGATCTCATAGGCATTAAAGATTCCCCCCCACAAACTGATAGAAATACAACATTATGTGAGAATTGTGAGAATTTCTTGTCAATCACAGCAATAGTACTAGGATAGTTAACCATTGTGGATATAATAATCTTGGCCTGAAAAGATGTGTGCAGGTGCTGCTGATATAGAAGTGGATAACTAATTTAATAAAAATTTTGTGTAGGAAGCTGTTGTGTAGTGGATATTTACCTTATCCTTTCTTCAGTTAGATGCTAAAGGTCTAATTTAATTTGGCTGTCACGATGTGGCTGCCATGTTTCCTAAGGAACACAGTGCTATAGAAGGAATGGCACAGTGTTTTTCTAGAACTTAGCTTTAGCTCTATCACATAGTATATTTTGACAAGTTTAATTTTTGAGGACCTAGTCTCCTTAATGCAATGCTTTGACCTGAACTCTGCTGGTGAAACCCAAAGGAATTTTTTATTTTATTTTTTTTTAACTAAGTTCTCTTTCTCTCTCTCTCTCTTTTTTTTTTTTTCCTAAGATTTTATTTATTTATTTGACAGACAGAGATCACAAACAGGCAGAGAGGCAGGCAGAGAGAGAGGAGGGAGCAGGCTCCCTGTTGAGCAGAGAGCCCTATGCAGGGCTTGATCCCAGGACCCTGAGATGATGACCTGAGCTGAAGGCAGAGGCTTTAACCCACTGAGTCACCCAGGCGCCCCACCCAAAGGAATGTCTTTAAAAGAAAAAAAAAAATAATAATAATAAGCACCAAGACATTTATTTAGCAAGTATTTAATGACCATCTCCTATGTACCAAATCCAAGTTAGATGCTTAAAACATCTCTTCCTTCATTTCCTTTTTTAAAAATTCAATTTATTTATTTTCAGCATAACAGTATTCATTATTTTTTCACCACACCCAGTGCCTTCGTTTCCTTTAAGTTTTAAGTTTAAAGCTTTCTTTCCAAATTGTTAAAAAAATAAATAAATAAAAGAGATGAGAACATACCAAATATGTAATCATTGAGCTTGCAGTAGAGTGGCTGACTTGGCCAAAAATTAAAGGGTTATAAAGGTATTCTTTTGCTAATGGAACTTCAAATTAAATTACATTTGTACCACATCACTAATTAAAGAAGTAAAGGAGTTAATCATTAATATGCATTATTTAGTAATTAGGCATAGCTAAATTGATGTACATATATATTTGAAATCAGCACTCAAGGTGTTTGCTAAATTAAACAGAATTTATTTATTTATTAAAAGATTTTATTTATTTATTTGACAAAGAGAGAGATCACAAGTAGGCAGAGAGACAGGCAGAGAGAGGGGGAAAGCAGGCTCCCTGCAGAACAGAAACCCCAATTCGGAGCTTGATCCCAGAACCCTGAGGCCTCAATCTCAGGATCCTGAGGCCATGAACTGAGCAGAATGCAGAGGTTTAACCCACTGAGCCATCCAGGCACCCCAATTAAACAGAATTTATGCAATACTTTTTAAAAGTGAAGCTACATTTGTCTATTTATATAACTCTTGGCATATTTATAAAATTCATATGAATAAAGTGGATTTATTAATCTAAAAACATAGATAAATCATTTTAGGTAGTTATTTACATGAGAATTAAACCAATCCTCATATTCATAATATTACTTTAACAGAAAGCATAGATCCAACTTATGGTATTAATCACCTTTCTTTATACCTTTGTACTATGAGAAAAAAGGCATACATTAAGGAAGTGCTTTCACTATGCTTGCACCATTATTTTGCTAAAATACATTAATAATCATTAAGCCACCTCTACTAAGTGAATATAGCTTATGAATCAGATTTGAATAAGATAGGAAGTATTGCTGAGATAACTTCTCTAGTGATCTTTGTTTTACCCTCAAAATAAAAGAAATCATTACATACAAAGTTGCAAGCAGAATACAAATGCATCCTATTAAATAACAAGTGATAGGTTCAAATTATTCACAAGTGTGTTTATATTCAAAATTAGAAATAGTGTGTTCTCTTAAGACAGAATATCTGTACTTTAACATAAAGAAAATACAGAGTATGCTTTGTTTAATTATTTGCAAAGACTGGCTCTTTGGAGCCAGTATATATATATATATACACACACACATACATACACTCTCTATACAAATGCAATAATTACTGTAAGTTGGCTTGAGACATGACAGAAGAGAAGCATGAGTGTACAAAAACATTATTTCCAAATGGTAAACCTATTATGATTTAAGAAAAAAGATGCAACCTCACAATCAGAATTCTGTGAGAATAAAGAAGACCTGTGCATAGTACTTTACCAGTAGTACATGATTTTTAGATAAAATTTTACTAATGTGGTTGGTTTCACAAACCCAACAAGAAAAAAACACAATTTTATGATATAACTGCATTGCTATTGCTTTCTTTGTGAATACGTGAAATAACTTTTCCATGATCAGATTGAGTATGCATTATCTAAAATATTTCACACCATCCAGGAAAGAAAAAAGAAAAAGGAAAAAACACCGTTTTTGTGTTTCCATAGCAATTATATAAATTTCTATTATATCACCTCTCACATCTTCCAAATTAATTTTTTAGTGTTGCATTATTCCATTCTCCATACCTTGGCCAACAGAATTCTACCAATGGTCCCTTTTATCTTTGTGAATCAAATTGATTGGCTAAAAGGCATCTCAAAATAATATAGTCCAAACCTGATTCTTTTCATTCAAACCTGTTCCTAACACAGTTTCCTAATATCAGTTAATGTCCTCAAGGTTGAGGAACTTTTATTCTTTATGTTTATATTTATATATTTAAGTGTAATCAATAATTCAGGAAATCCTTCCAATTAAATCTCAAATCTATCACCATCAGCTTCTTTATTACTATCACCCTAGTTCAAGACACCATTTTCTTTTACCCAATAGATTATAAGGGCCTCCTATCCATTTTCCCTGCTTCTATTCTTGGAATCTTTTTTTTTTTTTTCTTAAGATTTTATGTATTTATTTGAAGAGAGAGAGAGTGTGCGCAGGAGAGAGTGAACACAAGCAATGGGGGTGGGGAGAGACAGAGGGAGAGGGAGAAGCTGACTCCCCACTGAGGGGGGAGCCCATTGCAGAGCTCGATCCCAGAACCCTGAGATAATGACATGAGCTGAAGGCAGACACCTGACCCACTGAGCCACCCAGGTGCCCCTCTACTCTTGCAGTCTTACTCTGTGTTTTCATCATAGCAGTGACAGTGATCCTGTTCATGTTTACTCATATGATGTTGCTTTATTTTCAACCTCAGCTTCCTCCATGGCCCCACATGTCATAAAAGTCCTATAAAATTTAGTCCTTTCTTAATTCTCTAATTTTAGCCCCTAGTCCTTAGCCTTTGCTGATTCTACTCAGCCTCCTCGTTCTCTCTGAACACTCCAAAGACCGCAAGGGCTTTACCTTATTTCCCTTCTCTGGAGTTTTCTTATGCAATCAGCCTGGCTCACTTCCTCAAATTCTTCAATTTTACTCAAATGTAACCCTCTCATTGAGACCCTATCTGACTGTCATACTTAGAATTGTAACCACTCTCTCCAACACACTCTATACTACCCTTCTTGTCTACCTTTTTTTTTTTCTTTTTTGGTTTTGTTTTGCTTTTTGTTTTTAGTCAAAGCACTTTATAACTTTGTAACTTATTGCATGATTTCCTTATATATTTGGTTTAGTCTGTCTGCCTCCAATTGAGAAGAGATATCTTTGGTTTTTCTGGTATTGTGTTGTTCCTGATATATCCTCAGATAGTGTCTGGCATATAGGCACTTAATTGATCAAATAAATGAATTCACTTATATTCACTTATGTTATATAAATACATCCCTTAATTTCCTAGATTTTGGACCATTCCTTTCAACCATGTCTCCATATGGAACAACTGGGTCATCAGACATCACAATGAGATTGTATTAATTAGTTTTACCAAATGGATGATACATAAGATTCGTGAGTCTGACTATGGAGTTATCAATGTCAATGCTTACAGTGGTTTTGGGCAGCAGACAATCAAGTATTTTTTCTATGGGTTTATCATAATGATGTTATTCTTACTATAAGTCCTCGAACATCATTTTGGAAACAAATTTTGATATTCTTGAGTGGGTATACAGTTGATAAAAAACAGTGGTGTAAAAAGACACAAGTTCTTTTATATGTATCTGTTTCCAGGTTCAAACATAATTAAACTTTTTGGGTATTTTTAATTTGATAAGTTAAAAAGTTTCCCAAAATTCTGAGAGAGAAATCTATTATTAATCCACAGTTTTCTTACAACCTCTTCAAAATAGTGTATGTGATAGATGGGATAAGGCACGCACTATTTGTTGCCTTGTTTCACTCCTTTGGAGATAAATAATGGCTTTTGCACTGCACTTCTAACTCCTCTAATTCAGTCTGATTTGATACTTCCATTGGGAAGTATAGATCATTCTGAATTGATTGCTTTGGGAAGTCTCAACAGATATTTCATATTCAGTGGATTAACATAAATAGCAGGCTGTGGTTTTACATCTTGTTCTTAAGGCCGACTATTATTTGGACCCAATGCTGCCCTATTTACCAGCAGAATGTAAAGCAGGTAATCTGTAGAACACTATGAAAATATAGGTAATAGGCTACACTTATGAAAATTGTGATTTTATAGATATGGATATACACATCAAATTTAAAAGAAAACTAAAAATTTTAAAAAGATTTTATTTAATTATTCAACAGAGAGAGAAATCACAAGTAGGCAGAGAGGCAGGCAGAAAGAGAGAAGAGGAAGCAGGCTCCCCGCTCAGCAGAGAGCCTGATGCAGGGCTCAATGCCAGAACCCAGAGATCATTACCTGAGCTGAAGGCAGGTAATGAACCACCTGAACCACCCAGGTGTGCTGAAAACTAAAACTTCTTAGGTAATTAATTATAACCTATATTCTCAATGAAGGTCATAGAAGTAAGGTAGGAATAAAAACTTGAAAAAAAATAATTTTATATTGTCTGGCTCACTTCTATTTGTTCCTCCATCTACTTCTTGTTCCCCACTAGGGAAATATCTGAAAGTTAAAAATCTGTCCATGTTTGGTTAGGTAGAGCGAAATGGCAATCCTAGATCATGACCATTTAACTGAAAAGAAAAATGACACTCTTATATAGAATTTCTTAGAATAAATTTATTAGGCAGCCCACAGGGAATTGTTCTTATTTATATTATTTTATTTAATGAATATTTATAGGTTATATACCATATGTCAGGCTTTGTATTAAACTTGATAGATGAACAAGGAGGTCAGTTATTAATTTCAATGACAGTAGTGGTAGAATGTGGTGGGTTAACTTATATAAGTTAAAGAAGGACTTTCTGAAGAGGTAATACATGTAGTCTTAATTGCTTTATATTTTTAAACACATTTTACCCATGAGTTGGAAATGGATTTTTGGGCCCAATAGGAAAAACATGAAGAGTGAGTAGAAGGCATCTTCACTAGTTGAGTAGGAAACACAAATCAGAGGGATAGGCATACATTCCTGACTTACCACAATACATAAATATGACAGGAACAACAGGAACTTACCACAATACATAAATATGACAGGAACAACAGGAACTTACCACAATAGTATGTAAGCCCCTTGAGACAAGTACTAGCAAGTGCTAACAGACCCAGAAAGAATCATAAATGCTATATTTTACAATTCATCTAATCTACTATACTGTTATTTTATAGATACTCCTTTTCTCATTTTATACATTAGAAAATTATTGCACAGAGTTTACCATTGAAAATTATATACCTAGTAACACAGCATAGATATGAGTCCAGAAATTTCATTCCTAGGCCTAAGTTGTTGATGATGATTAAAACATCCATGATTTTACTATAATGCTATGGGAGACTAGCTAATTACAAGGTACTTTGATCAAAGTTTGCTTCATAGTGGACTCAACCTGGGAGTGATCTATAATTATCTTCCCAGTTTCTGAGTATTTGCTGCATATCACCGATTCTGAAGTTGAAATGGAGAGGAAAAAGACCCAGTTTAGCTAACTCTATTGTGACAGAAAGGAACAAAGTAAGAGGACTGACATTATTTCAGGAATTACTATAGAGTTATAGTAATCAAGATAACATGATATTAGAAAAAGAACAAAGCAATGGGATGTAATAAAGATCCCAGAAATAGACCACAAATACAAACCAGTGATCTTTGACAAAAGGGTAAAGACAATAAAATGGAGCAAGAATAGACTATTCCACAAATGGTGCTGAACAACTGGACATCAACATACAAAAAAATGAATCTAGACACAGACCTTACACCTCACAAAAATTAACTCAAAATGAATCATAGACTTAAATGTATGATACATAATTATAAAACTCCTATAAGATAACATAGGAGAAAACCTAAGTGACCACAGATATGGTGATGTCCTCTTAGACACAATGTAAAAGGTTTCATCCACAAAAAAAAAAAAAAACAAACAAATAATAAATAAATAAATAAATAAATAAAAAGCCCGACTTCAGTAAAATTAAACTGTTCTGTAAAAGACAATGTCAAGAGAATGAAAAGATAAGTGTCAGAATTGAAGAAAATATCTGCAAAAGAAATGGCTAATCAAGCACTACTATAAAATACACAAAGTACTCTTAAGACTCTATAAGAAAATGAACTTAATGAAAAAAAGGATAAAAACCTTAACAGACATCTCACCAAAGAAGATATACAAATAACAAATAATCATATAAAAATGTGCCTAACATCTTATCTCATTAAGAAATTTAAGAAATAAGTAAGTAACTAAATAAATACATAAAATAAAAACTACTACTACACACCAATCAGAATAGTCAAAATCTGCAACTAATGATACCAAATGCTAGCAAGGATATGGAGCATTAGGAAGTCTCATTCATTGCTGGATTTCTGGTAGGTATGCAAATTGGCACAATCACCTTATAAGACAATTTGGCAGTTTTTACGCAAGTAAATATGTGCCTTCCATATAATCTAGCAATTATACTGTTGGACTTTAACCAAGTGAACTGAAATTGATGTCCATCCAAAAACCTGAACATGAGTACTTACAGAATTTTATTCATAATTGCCAAAACTTAGAAGCAACCAAGATGTCCTTATTAGGTAACTGGATAAAGTATGGTATATCCAGACAATGAAATACTACTCAGTACTGAAAAAGTGGAAGCTATCAAGTCATGAAAAGACATGGAGAAAGCTTCAATGCTTGTGATTCCAAATATGGCATTCTAGAAAAAGAAAAAGTATAAGTACAATAAAAAGATCAATGGTTGCTAGAGGTTAGTTGGAGGTAGGGATGGAATACAGAGAAGTTTAAGAGAAGTAAAACTATTCAGTATGATATTACTATGGTAGATACATGTTCACCAAGTATTTTTTGGAAACAAAAATGTTTCCAAACATTTTTTGGAATGTACAACACCAAGAGTGAACCCTAATCAAACTGCGGATTTTGGATGATAATGTGTTAATGTAGGTTCACTGATTGTAACAAATGTACCACCTTAATTTGGGGTGTCAGTAGGGGAAGCTGTATATGCTTGGGACTCCTGGGGTATGTGGGAAGACTACTTTTGGCTCCATTTTGCTGTGACCTAGGACTACTCTAAAAAATTAAGTTGGGTTTTTGTTTTGTTTTGTTTTGTTTTTTTTATTGTTCTGAATCGAATTTTTTTTTAAAGATTTTATTTATTTATTTGACAGAGAGATCACAAGTAGACAGAGAGGCAGGCAGAGAGAGAGACAGGGAAGCGGGCTCCCTGTTGAGCAGAGAGCCCGATGTGGGGCTCGATCCCAGGACCCTGAGATCATGACCTGAGCTGAAGGCAGAGGTTTAACCCACTGAGCCACCCAGGCACCCCATGTTCTGAATCAAATTTAACCACTAGTGCTTTGATACATCACATGGACATATAGTGTTTCATTATAACTGTCCAGATGGTATCACTTTTTATTGTCCTTAGAACAAATGTTTATAAAAAGTATTTGGCTTCACCTTCTTTTCCTTTTTGGTTAAACCTATATCTACTTTTTTTTTTCTTAACTAAATTACGAAGTATTTGTATAGAGTTTCTCTTAAAAATCAGTTGGAAAAACCAACAGATGTTTGTACCATCTCATTTTCACAGTGCATGACATAGTTCAATCACACCCAGCTCTGTGACTTTTAGCAATGTATTGAGACATTTGGTAGTTTTTACCACCCTCAATATCACTGCATGGTTAGCGATAAATAAGTAATTAATGGTATATGTTTTTGGATAATTAGGGTGGAGGTTTTCTTTTTTTTTTTATTTCTGGTTTTTAAATAAACTTCCTTTTAAAAAATATTATCTTTACTAAACAACAAGTAATTTGTGGAAGTTTTCTCTCTAGCAAGTAACTTTTACTTTGCATAGAATAAATTTAATTTGAATAGATCTGTCTCTGTGCTACTCAGAACACATACTTTGTGCTGCAATGTCATATGAAAGTGGAGATTTTTTTCAACTTAGTGACACATAGAACTCTAAGTTGCAGTTAACTTCTGACCTCATGTAGTGATATCAGTACAGATAACTAATGTGACAAACAAACAGAAAGTTGAAGGTGTACAAGGTTTGATTTTATAGTTATAACAATTAATATAATTCAACTGTTCAGAAATCCCTTTTTTTTTTAAACAAGGTAATTTCTGAATCTAAACCTTAGCTTTGCCGATGGCAAGGGTTTTTTATTAATTCAAAACTAGTTTCCTACTCAAATCCATTAATTTCTCAGCAAATTTGGCTCTACTATTTCAACATAAATTCAAATCTTTCGCTAATATTGCCCATCTTTACATTGATGAGGTGGGAAGAGATATAGAAGAGTCTATCTGTACTGATAGGCAAACCCCTTCAGCAATAGATAACTGAGTTAAGTCTCTGAGTTAAACACTAGTAGGCCAAATAATACATAATCTTCCTGATTTACTCTCCCCAGTTCTGTTGATCTAATGAGATTCAGCCATTTTCCCCCTCAGATGAAGTTTACCATATCATTCTGGTAATATGCATCTTTGCACTCAGCAGACATCACAATCTCAATTTTTTCTAACTTTTCTATATCAAAAATGCCAGAAAAACCTTTGTTGCATCCCCATCTTGTCTTTTGGGCTCTCAGGGAAGCTTTCTTAATGTAAACATATTATAATGCCCACCTTTCTCATAGATTGGAGGTAGAAAGAGAATGGTTTTTATATCATTTTTAATTCTCTGTTGCCAAAACATTTATTTTCCTTGCATCTTGGAGTTGTTTTCTTCTTCCCTCAGGCTACAAAGACAATAAAATCATGATGCAGGATGTTGTTTTACTAACCACCTTTTTTTTCTTTTTTGCATGAAATTTTAAGACAAGTTGACAAAAATCATTTCAAACAAAAACTGTGTTTATTATACTGACTCTCATTAATCTATTAATATCTATTCATCTATTAATATTGTCTATTAATATCTCATTAATAGATAGTATAAAGATGATTAAAAGCAGAAGAAAATTCATCTCAGTGGGGAGATTAGATTGCAAGAAGGAATAAGCAAACAAAATGATAAATATAAAGCATAAATGGTGATTATAAAAAAATAATTTATTTTGAGTTTCAGAAGTTTTCATACTAAAACAAATAATACATAGGAGGGAGATGATGAGAGTCAATTTGTTAAAACCTCTGTATTACTTGGAAATGAGAAAATAGATACTGGTTAACTTCAAATATTGAGAACAAATATAGGCATTTAAAAATTTCTACAGTAAATATTTTTAAATGGGATTATAGTGTTCAACTTTCAGGGGACTTGGAAAAAATAGGTACAAAAATTTAATGCAAAAAAAATAAAAAAGAACAAAAGAGAGAAAATATATATGGAAAACCAGAGGGTGGGAAAGTACAAATAAGATGGTAGAAAAATAAGAAGACAAATTCAGTCAAAGAAATATAAATATATTTGTGTAAATATAAATAAATAGGTCAAAGAGGAAGCTATAACATATGTTAAAAATATTATAAACTGAGTGAAAATCTATAACCTGTGGATCAATGTAATTCACTCTGTTAACAAAAGAGAAAAGAACACACGATCATCTCAACAGATGCAGAATATACATTGAAAAAAAAAGTCAACATTCATGCATGGTTAAAATACATCTCAACAAACTAGGAATAGAAATAATTTTGTTAATTCTGATAACATATTAGTGAAGGTCTATTAATAAAATATTGAGTTACTTTTACCTGGTTGAGAAATTAAGGATACATAATATCACTTCAATACTTTCCTTGAGGTTCTAGCTAGTATATTAAGCTAACAAAGATCATTAAGAGACAGAAGAACCCTAAAATGAATAAAATTATATTTCAAAAATAATTTGATTATATTTTATTAAAATTAACTAAAATTACCTAAGTGAATGGAGAACTATGCCATACCCTAGTTATAGGATCCAATATCATAAACATATCAGTTCTCTCAACATTTATCAATAGGTTCAATAAGTTCTTTCTTTTTTTTTTAAGATGTTTTTATTTATTTGAGAGAGACATAGTGAGAGAGAGCATGAGAGGGGAGAAGATCAGAGGGAGAAGCAGACTCCCTGTGGAGCTGGGAGCCTGATGCAGGACTTGATCCAGGGACTCCAGGATCATGACCTGAGCCAAAGGCCGTTGCTTAACCAACTGAGCCACCCAGGTGCCCTATCAATAGGTTCTTAAAATCTAATGAAAATAGCACAGGTTTATGAAAATCTTAAAAACTGATTCTCAATTTATATGGCAGAACATTGGCCTGGAATAATCAAGACATTTTAAAAGATAAAGAACAAGTTGCAGTAAGAAAAATAGTTTACCAGATATCAGACATTATCATAAAACTACATTGAGTCAGACAACACCTTAGGGGTATAGGGATAAATAATTTGATGAATGCATCAAAGATAGATCCATGTAATTAAATTCCTGACTTATGACAAAGCAGCAGGTCAGAGTGAAAAATATGTGATAAGATTCACTACATTGAAATTAAGTATATCTGGCTATACAGAAGACATTTCAATATATACAGATAATAAAGGATAAAGAACTCCTAAACCAATGAAGAAAAAACACAAGCCTCCTAATACAAAGTGGGTAGATATTTTGAAAGAAATATCCCAAAAGAAGAAGTCTGTATGTACTGTAAACCTGAAACTGCTCGACATTATTTATCAAGGAAATACAAAGCAAACCTCACTAGAAATACACCAGCTTGGCATTTTAGAAATTCAGTAATTTTAAGTGTTGGTGACAATATGGAGAAACAGTAAATATCCACTGTAGAAAGTGCTGAAATTTCATAAATCCACTTTGGAAACCATTCTTGCATTGTCTAGTTATTTTAAAAATTAAATACTTTATATAAATGTATTTAATTATGTAGCCACATTTATTCCAGAGAATGACTTCTAAATATGCACCAGAAAAAAAGAAAAAAAAAAGAAACAAAGTATTAACCAAAACATCCATCAACAGCCATAGAAAATAGCTTGCAATACAGTCATATATGGGATACCATATAGAATGAATTATTGCTTCATGAGACATTATTGATAAATCATAGGAACATACTAGTAACTAAGAAAAAAGTCTCAGAGAGCATATACACTCTACTTCTATTTATCTAAATTTCAAAGGAATGAAAAATTAAATATTCTGTTGTTAAGGATATAAGTACATGTGGCAAAATCATAAAGAATAATACAATGGCAAACACAAAATGGTTTGCTCTGAGAAGACAGAGAATGTGCCAAGTCCAGTACAGTACATAGGATTTCCAATATGATTAAAATATAAACTTTCTTAGACTAGGTCATGGGTACACTACTATATTTTATACCTTTTTACCCTAATATCTGATTTAACAAATACATGCATATAATACAATATTAAATATTAGATATGCATTTAGTATATATTCAATATTTAATAAAATATTAAGAACAATTCATTTTTTAAAAAATTAGAAAATTTGGCAGTGATAATCCAGGTTAAAAAAATAATAATGTAATTATTATTATTTTTTTTTTCCTAGAGAGAGCACACCCTGAGTGCACAGGGTTGGGTGAGGTATGAGAGAAAGGGTGGTGGGAGAGGGAGAGCAGAAATCTTAAGCAGACTCCAGCCCAGCACAGAGCCTAAGGTTGGGTTCCATCTCACAACACTCACGACCTGAGCTGAAATCAAAAGTCAGATGCTTAACCAGATGCTTAACTGAGCCACTCAGGTACCCTCAGCCTATGTTTAATGGCAAGATTCAATATTTTGTTTTGGTTACATTAGTTAGGGTGAAGAATCTCTAATAGGAGATAAAAAAGGATGATACAAGATCAACACAGAGTGTCAGACTATATTATGCTCAGATATTAAGGCTGGGAACTATGACTTTGATTCTAACCATGTTTGAAAACGGTATATTTTTCATCTATAAGGCTAATGTGATACTAAAATATAATTTCTATTCAAAATATCATAGTTATGCTTAATCTTTTCAGTGTTGATAAAAATGTTTAATAAGAAAAATTGCCTAGCAGGGAAAAGAAGACTTTGTGGAATTGGAGATTGACTAGAAATTCTTGGATGAGGAGGGTATGTGCTATGGTGAGTGTTTTGGACTGTGTAAGACTGATGATTGACAGATCTGTACCCCTGAAACAAATACCTGATATGTTAATAAAAAATAATAAATTTTAAAAATAAATTCTTGGATTAAATTCTCAGCAATTCTTTTAAGTCTTGCAAAATTGAACTCCAACCCCCCATAATCTCACAATTTCCATTGTAAGTAATCTTTGTTTTAGCAAGATTAGTTAAGAAAAATATACTGATGATGTCCAGTTACTGTGTAGAGTTTCCTTGAATTCCAGTGTCTGCTTGTGGTCTTTTATCAAAGAGAAAATGGACAGCAATTCCCTCAGGCCAATGTATAATACCCTCCCTAGTAGTATTCTCTAAGGGACTCACATACACATAGTAAAGATTACAGTGCCTTGCTCTTAGCAAGAGGTTAATTCATTATTATTAAATTGTATGTTATATCCTCTACTGAACATTCAAGGATAAAACACACTATAGGCAATTAATAATCATTATTGATTATGTAATGAATTGGAAAACTACAGCCATAATAAATTACTCATCATCAACTTCAGGAATTTATGATCTAAGAAATCTATTATTTCAAAAATAATTTTACTGATGTATATAATATTGAGGAAGTATAAAATCTAAATAATGAATATAATTGCCCAGTTTATAGGTCCTCTTCTTAGATTCCTCAGCTAAACTATGGGGATCATACACCCCAATTCAAAAGAGAAATAACAAAACCATTGACTCCAATAACCTTGAAGAATGAAAATGCCAGTAAAATTCTTAAGATACAAACAATAGAATAGAAAAGAAAATCTCATCCTGCTTAAACAGTAACTACAATAAAAGAATTCCTTAAAGAACCCTTCAGAAACACTAAAGTACAAATAGCCCTCTTTCAGTTCTTTAGTATTCTGGTCCTGAGCAAGGACAAATAAAAACCAGAGCATATTATCAACTGCTTTGTTAAAAGCCGAATCCCTCCCTTTTCTTTTGCCTGCCACAGTGCAGTCAGTTTCCTGAATGATAAACAAGTTTTTTTCACATGTGATCTGAATTTATTTTAAGAGAAATAAAAAAATAGAAGTGTACTATTTGAAAAAAATACTGGAGATCATATTGCAAAAAAGTGTTATTTGTGATACTGTCTTGTTAGACATTGTAGGCATTAGAAATTAATTTTTTAAGCTTTTGCTTCTGTTTAATTAATCAGAGAAAAAATTCCTATTTAATATTTAAACAAGCTGTTTAAACATTAAACACCAAGTCTTTCTCTTCTTCTTCTTCTTCTTTTTTTTTTTTTTTTCAAATATATAAGTGATACAAAGCCCTTTGGGAATTATTTTCAATTCTTCCATTCAATGTTCACATTGCTGATGCAGCATGATGTAAAAATAGTTTGTCAGCATATGCCACTGCTAATCGGTACAGGTAAAATCAATTGTAAATAACTCTTCATTTCTGTATATTTTGAAATACTATTGTCTTCAAATAAATAAAACCACACACACATATACACACACACAAAATAATAATAGCAGAAACAGAATCAGTGATAGTTAATTTTCCTACAGGGAATGAGTTGCCAGATCTTCTTCTGGCTGCCTTCTGGTCTAGAAACTGACAGTGTATTCATATTCTTATTATACTAATCAAAGGTATCATCTTCTGTTTTAGAAGCTACATATCTATGATTCAATCACCAGATCCGGCCCCACCATAGTTGAGCAGCATACTAGAATCTGAGCAGCTAGAAATTTTACTTTCTCCAGAGATCCTGCATAGAAATAATGTCTTTTTAGGTTTTAATTTTCTCTTCTTCAAAAATTAGAAATGTTGTGTTTCTTAGATTTCCCAAATAACACTAAAAAATTTTCATGAAGCTGCATTCTACTTGTATTAGTGTAACTTTTTACAAATCTCTTACTGATCTCACTAACTGATAGTAGAAAGAACTTTCTCAGGCCAGTCGTTGAAAGAAATGGTTAAAATGAGGTCTTAATGGGGACACCTGGGTGGCATCTGTCTTCAGCTCTGGTCATGATCCTCGACTCCTGGGATCAGGTCCTGCACTGGGCTTTCTGCTTGGTGGGGATCCTGCTTCTTCCTCGCCTGCAGTTCCCCCTGCTTGTGCATGAGCTCTCTAACAAATAATAAAAATAAAATCTTTTAAAAAATGAGGTATTTGGGCTGCCTGGGTGGCTCAGTGGGTTAAGCCTCTGCCTTCAGCTCAGGTCATGATCTCAGGGTCCTGGGATCAAGTCCTGCATTGGGCTCTCTGCTAGGCAGGGAGCCTGCTTCCTCCTCTCTTTCTCTCTCTCTCTACTTGTGATCTCTCTCTGTCAAATAAATAAAATCTTTAAAAAAAATGAGGTATTTATGGTATACAGTATATGTTAAGTGTCACGATATGCCAATTCACAACTGTTTGGGATAATGCAGAACTATCTACATGTTTTTTAGAACAAGAACATATTTGAGGAATGGAAATTTTTTTTATCACATCATCCACAAAATGCTATTTACTTAATATTCATAATTATGAACCGTCAAAATTATAAAACTATAAACAAAATTCCTACCCTGAGAAAAAAGGAAAATCTTTTTTGTTAAATCTTGTCTTTTTTATCTTTTGATGCTTAGATTATTTTTTAATTTTTTTTTATTTTCAGCATAACAGTATTCATTATTTTTGCACCACACCCAGTGCTCCATGCAATCTGTGCCCTCTATAATACCCACTACCTGGTACCCTGACCTCCCACCCCCCGCCCCTTCAGAACCCTCAGATTGTTTTTCAGAGTCCATAGTCTCTCATGGTTCACCTCCCCTTCCAATTTCCCCCAACTCCCTTCTCTCTATCTACCCATGTCCTCCATGCTATTTGTTATGCTCCACAAATAAGTGAAACCATATGATAATTGACTCTCTCTGCTTGACTTATTTCACTCAGCTTAGATTTTTAACTATGCATTTGATTGAAGTTAAAAGCATTTAAAATAAAGATTTAGCATTTCCTCCTCTAAACTGTAAGTTTGAAGCAAAATCACATGGATTGTCAGAGTTTCAAAGTTTTATTTTTGAGAAATTCAAAAGTATTTGTTAGACACATGACAATTAAAGTTGACAATATATAATTTGTCTCTAATCAGAGTTTATCAGTTAAATATTGGGTAAGACGCTGATTCTCAAATAAGGAAGGGATGAAGTAGGACTCTGCCTCCATGAGATGAACATATTGAGAACTGATCACTTAAAGCTAATTTAAAGTATCATTTCTAATTCAATAAATATATGGGACAAACGATAACAAAGTGGGAGCAGGGAAAAGAAAAGAGGTCAAAATGCTAATACAGCAGTAAAAATGATACAGTAAAACAAAGGAACAGAGAACAAATAGCTAGTTATCTCTGATTCTTTAATGAGCTATCAATGATAGCTTCTTATATCTACTATTTAGAGGGTATTTGTTTTATGTATGAAATATAATAATGATATTTATTTTGCAACGTTGCTATTACTAAATTCTCAATATTGACTAACACTACAAAACTGAGAAGAAGTTGAAGCTTAAATTTAAACATAAGCATAAACATATTGGTACTAACAAATGGAACTTATAAAAAGTGGACATTCTTTAAACTAAACCTTAGTGACTTTAAATATTATTCATATCAGATCCATGTTAAATAATAAATGGGCTTTCTGTTGAGTGAAAAAGAAGTACAAGTGTTTCTACCTTTCTTCAAAAGTACTGCTAGGAAATTTTCCATTTTATGGTAGAAAAGGATTGATATTGTGTAAAGAAGGCACTGGTGTATGTTAACTAGGTATTAGAATTTGATTCCAAATAGATAGTCTTAGCATTTACAGCCATATATGAAAATATGGCAATAACACAAATCTAGAAATAACACCCAAATCCATAAAAATTAAGCTTTACTACAAAAGTAAGTCAAGTGCATCTAAAGAAGTCAAATTTTCCTTTGGTAACTACAATAATTTCATGTAATATGATTTATTAAAAATAATCATGTGAATAAGAGCACTTTACTACTGACCTATATGAACTAAACTGAAATGATCAAAGGGATTTAATAATATTGCAGAAACCATAAATCAAAAAAAGTAAATTCGGTGTCTTCAGTCTTTGACTAGATGTAGCATAAATGGAAAACACTGGGATGTTACCATAGAAGTAGAAAGATGAAATGAAGGTATAGATCATTGAAAGAGAAAAATCTCACTTCTTAGAAAGTATTGAATTATGTATATGGTGACTAATTTAACATAATAAAAATAATTTTTAAAAATTCATTTAATAAGAATCAGCATTATGTAGAATTGGGTGACTCATTTCTTTTACAGGAGTCTGTTAAGTTGCCTGTATATGTGAATTTTCCAGTTTCTTTCTTTTATTTTTAGTTTCATTCCATTGTGGTTAAAAAACATATATTTGGTATGACTTCAACTTTCTTAAATTTATTAAGAATTGTTTTGTTTCCTAACATGTGATCTATCCTGAAGAAGATTCTGTGTGCCCTTTAGGAGATGTATATTTTGGGGCACCTGGGTGGCTCAGTGGGTTAAGCCGCTGCCTTCGGTTCAGGTCATGATCTCAGGGTCCTGGGACTGAGTCCTGCATCGGGCTCTCTGCTCAGCAGGGAGCCTGCTTCCTCCTCTCTCTCTCTGCTTGCCTCTCTGCCTACTTGTGATCTCTCTCTGTCAAATAAAAAAAAAAAAAAATTTTTTTAAATAAAAAAAAGAAGATGTATATTTTGTTGCTTTTTAATGGAATATCATATATATATGTTTGGTCCATTTGTTCTACAGTGTTGTTCAAATCCACTTTTTCCTTATCAATTTTCTCTCTGAATGTCCCATTACTGAAAGTACGATACTAAAGTATCTTATTACTATTGAATTGTTGTCTCTTTCTGCTTTCAGTTCTGTCAATGTTTACATCTCTGGTTGTTCTGATGTTTCATGCATATATATTTAGAATAGTTATGTCTTCCTGGTGATTTGAACTTTATCATTATATAATGTCCTTTTGCATCTGTCAACATTTTTTTGACTAAAGTCTATTCTTTTAATTTAATTTTAGCCACCCCTGCTTCGTTTTGGTTATATGTTATATACTCTACTGGATATCCAGAGGATATATATATCTCTCTTCTCTCTCTCTCTCTCTCTATATATATATATATATACCATGCAAATGGGACCAAATATCCATATATATAGGAGTATAAGCAGACAGGACAATACGAACTATAGAGTAGCATTTAATACGACATTCAGGCATGATCAATTCAAAAAAAGAAAATTCGTTTTTTAACTAAAGTATGATTCCTGCCCCCCCCTTTATAGTAGAGTTCTTAACTTTAAGACCACAAACTTCTGGGGCACCTGGGTGGCTCAGTGGGTTAAAGCCTCTGCCTCCGGCTCAGGTCATGATCTCAGGGTCCTGGGATCGAGCCCCACATTAGGCTCTCTGCTCAGCAGGGAGCCTGCTTCCCCCCTCTCTCTCTCTGCTTGCCTCTCTGCCTTCTTGTGATCTCTGTCAAATAAAGAAATAAAGTCTTAAAAAAAAATTAAAAAAAAAAAAAGACCTCAAACTTCCATCTCATCTCTAGATGTCCTCAGAGCTGGCAAGACCTATGCTAGTATATACTTCATGTTTAGGATTTTTTTTAATGTTTTTGCATTTATTGATATTTTTTCAAATTTTCAGCATAACAATATTCATTATTTTTTCACCACACCCACTGCTCCATGCAATCTGTGCCCTCTATAATACCCACCACCTGGTACCCCAACCTCCCAACCCCCCACCACTTCAAACACCTCGGATTGTTTTTCAGAGTCCATAGTCTCTCATGATTCACCTCCCCTTCCAATTTCCCCCAACTCCCTTCTCCTCTCTAACTCCCCATGTCCTCCATGCTATTTGTTATGCTCCACAAATAAGTGAAACCATATGATAATTGACTCTCTCTGCTTGACTTATTTCACTTAGCATAATCTCTTTCAGTCCTGTCCCTGTTTCTACAAAAGTTGGGTATTCATCCTTTCTTATGGAGGCATAATACTCCATAGCATATATGGACCACATTTTCCTTCCCTATGACCCTGCAATTGCACTCCTGGGTATTTACCCCAAAGATACAGATGTCGTGAAAAGAAGGGCCATCTGTACGCCAATGTTTATAGCAGCAATGGCCATGGTCGCCAAACTGTGGAAAGAACCAAGATGCCCTTCAAGGGACGAATGGATAAGGATATTTTTTAAATTATAATGACATGATATAAAATGGTATTAGCATTGCTGGGGAATTTGTTGTGTATTATGTGCTCTACAGCTTTGATAAAGGATGTATTTTTGTGTGTACTGATACTATAGTGTTTTGACTAGTCTTATAAATATTCTGATACCAACAAGAGCAGAGGTCAGCAGACTTGTTTTGTAAAGGGCTATATCCTCCACATCTTGGGCTTCTTTGAGCCATTTCATCTTTGTTTCCACTACTCAACTCTGTCATTTCAAAGTGAAAGCACCCATAAATATTCTCAGTAGTATTATTTCTAGTGAGGTGATTATTAGTAATAATCAGTAAAATATAAGTAATATATTAGTGAATAAACTAACCAGTATATAATATATAGCATATGTGAATTAACAGAACATGGTAGAGCAAATAAATCCACCAGAGAAGGGAGAAAATATATGGATAGAAGGTCCATAATAGGAAACACACAAAAAGCTAATAGTCATGTAATATAATATTCAACACCACTAATAATCAGAAAAATACAAATTCAAATTAAAGTAACACTGAAGTAGCTCTTTTCACTAAACTTATTTTTTTCTTTTCACTAAATTTAAAGATCAACTCTGCTCCCCAAATTGTATAATATTGGAGAAAAAGATTATCATATACTTACTGAATTATATGAAATTGAAATAACCTGTTTAGATGGCACTGCAAAAATAATACAAGTCTACTTAAGAATCTCATCCTAAGAAAAAAATTACTCATATATGGAAACACACACACATAACATCACGCTAACAAAATGACAACAAAAACTCCCAATACCTATAATGTTTATCTATACTAGTTTTCTAGGGCTTCCAACACAAAGTACCACAAGACTGCATGATTTAAAGCAACAGAAATGTATAATTTCACAGTTTTGAAGGCTGGAAGTCCAAAATTAGGGCACCAGCACAGCTATGCTCCCTCGCAAGCCTATATGGGAATATCATTTCCTCATCCCAGCTTCTCATGATGTCTGCCATTCTTTGGCATTCTTGACGTACATCACTTTAATCTCTGCCTCTGTTGTCAAATGTTTCCCCATTTGTTTCTCTTCACCTCATCTTTCTTTTTCTTGAAAGGACACCAATCATATTGGAGTAAGAGTCCATGCTCTGCCAGTATGAATTCATCTTAATATCTGCTGTGACCCTATTTAAACAAGTTCATATTCTGAGGTAGTGGGGATCAGGACTTCTTTATCTTTGGGGGGAACACAGCTTAACCCATAACATCATTACTTACATATATTTGATATATCTAAAAGTGGAGTATCACACAACTAATAAAGTATGAGTCACAGCCAACATATGCTAAAATGGAACAATGTCACTAATATATTCCTAATTTAGAAAGAAAGAATTCATAGATCATTATGTATCATTTGATAACTTTTCCTTAAAAATAAGCATATGCATATACTTTCACTTATGGATTATATATAATTATGAATTGTGTGTATATAAAATTTAAAATATATGTCATATCTATATAAACCTATTTTTATATATGAAGGGAGATACAATTTTTAAAATGCTTGAATATTACACAACATTCAGTGTTTCATGAGTAAAGGAATGGGAGATCAAGTGAAAGAGAACTTTTATTTTCAACTTTACATGGATTGGGTTGTTCAGTTAAAATAAACAGGAAGAGTGGCTTACTTGATAATTTGAAACCTTGAGCAATGAAAAAATAAATGTAACACCTATTATCAAAATGAGGCAATGTGTAGGTTAATTTCTTCCTCTCCCTCCAAAAAAAAAAAAAAAGAAAAAAAAGAAAAGAAAGAAAGAAAGAAAACAGGAAGCAATAAATACATTGACAAAACAGTGGATTTCAATAGTAGCCAATGGTAGATTCCATTTATGTTTAAGAAACACTGATGTATTTGTTTAGACAAAATAGGAAGAAGAGCTCATGTTTAATATTTCAAGAGTATAAATTGTGAAAAAAAATTTAGATACATATAATTCATCAAAAGCCAACCACAACTGATATCCTTTTACCTGTAATCTAATCCTTTGACTAGGAAACTGACTCAAGGAAAAACCTCAGTGATATATGTAAAAATTGTATATCTATTGAGATTCATAGCAACATATAATTATGTGGGTATGTAACATAGTGAACATAGTAAATGGTGGTTGAATTATATAATCATTAAAATATTTTTCTTGCGTTGGTGGTATAGTGGTGAGCATAGCTGTCTTCCAAAATATTTTTCTGGATATATATATTTTTTGCTGGTAATTTACATGATGTATTTTAAGTGAAAAAATTATTTGGGAAAGTTTTATATTCAGCAACACATACAGTACATATAGCAATACAACATATGCAGTACAAATATAGCACATTCAAACAATCTATCAATGTCAGAAAAAATAGAAGAAAAGACATAAAATATTAGCAATAATTACTTGAGGGGATGGAAAATTTCTATTCTGTGGTTTGTTTTTTGTGCAAACTACCCTTCCATTGCTCATTTTTGAAAGCATCAAATACTCACTAGTTTACATGAAAAAATAAACACTACTTTTATAGAAGAGCAAACTTGAAACATTTTATTGATGTCTATCCCATATAGATTTTTGCCAGCATCAAATAATAATTAATGTCTTTACTGCCATGTTCACCATTTATAAAAAGAAATCAAGGTCCTATACATTGTTTAAGTATCTTTTGATTTTGAGAGTCTATAACCTGGAAGTCAGTGCAGTTCTTATTAAAATAGGTACTGCTGGAAGAGAAGAGCCGACTTAAGCAAAGCCAGGTCATGTTTTAATATGCATCAGGTTTCTCTCATCAATTCATTTTCTCATTAGTGAGTAAACATTTCTCTTTTCACATATTCTGCCAGATAACCTTTTAAGATTCATTAGCCATTTTATTTGTGTAATGAAGTTTCTCTACTGAATCATAAACTGCTTAGTTATAGATACTTTGCTTTCTCCTAAAATTAAGAAGTTTAATAAATATTTAAATATTAAAACTCTAGTACTGTCCTCTGCATATTTGTGCCTTTGGTGGTCTCTGTTGAGAATGAACATTTTTGCTCACAGCCTTCTGGACTTATTTAATTTCTCTAGTTTTACATTTTACATTTCTTAAATTTTATTTAGATGTAGAGTGCTTTCTACTTCTGTTTTGCTTAAGTATCTTCTCCAAGTAATTGAGCAAATTTTCATTATGTTCTGAGACTCATTCATGTGAGCACATTGATTGGATATGTCGATAACATATTTTAACCCATTTCTTAATTATGATCAAAAGTACTTGCATGGACAAGGGGCGTTAGAAAGTAGTAGGGAATTTGGGTAAATTGGAAGGGGAGGTGAACTATGAGAGACTATGGACTCTGAAAAACAGTCTGAGGGGTTTGAAGTGGCGGGGGGGTGGGAGGTTGGGGTACCAGGTGGTGGGTATTATAGAGGACACAGCTTGCATGGAGCACTGGGTGTGGTGAAAAAATAATGAATACTGTTTTTCTGAAAATAAATAAATTGGGAAAATAAATAAATAAATAAAATAAAAATAAAATAAAATAAAAACAAAAAAACAAAACAAAAAACAAACAAACAAAAAAAAGTACTTGCATGAAAAAGTTCTATATACTTAAAGAACATATTCATTTGTTTTTCTATTGTTTAATATGATAGAAAATAGAGACAGATGTGTAGAGATAAGATATATTTTAAAAGTTTCCTTCCATTAATTCTTTGTTTTTATCTACTTCCATTGAAGATCCAAGAATCCTTCATCAAGATTTATTTACATGCACTATAGGGCCTTTTAAGAGGACAAATACTTGAGGTCACAGATCTCATACTTTATCAGGCAGTGTATTTTCCTACGTTAGACGAAGAGTCTTGTCCAGACCAGGTTTAAATGAGACAGTGGGTACAAGCAATTCCTCAGGGAAATTATTTCATGAACTAGCAGGTCTCACTAGCAGGAGGCACACAGCAAAAATAATCTTGATATTAATCCGTAGAAGAATTTATCTTGGTGAAGTGAGGAAAGATCCCTAGCTCACGTCATGTGAAAGCTCTCTAGAAAAAAACTTTTAATCTATTTTAGGGGACAATTCAAAAGTTCCCAAAGAACAATAAAATATCTTCAGAAGCTTTTCTGTCTCTGGTGTCCATAACTTTAGCAGGAGAATTACCACCTGTGCTAGAGTTAAATTCACTTTTTACCTGTTTTATCTTTACAAACTTTTGATTTTTCTGTAAACCTTTCTTTGAATACCTTGAGTAATTTTCCAAGAACAATTTTACATATAAAGAGAGATGATAAATGTTTTGTTTTGGGCAAATTATGTCCAAAGACTGAGATTTTGCCAATAATCTATTTAACACAGGTTCACTGTGAGAATTATAATACAATATTTCATAAGCCGTTAGCACACTGGATAATGTCTCTTAATAGGCCAATAAAGAAATGACATACTTCAAACCAATGATATATTAATTAAATTATTCTAGGCAAAAGGTAGATGAAAAAAAGATAGTCTAAATTTAGTTGAGGTATACCTTTCTATGAATTGGTTCTTGGTGGACTCGGTCCTTTCAATTAAAAGCTGGGTTATTAGCTGGGGGCTTAGGTTCCTCACTGGTGGGGCATGTCACTGGTAGGTGACAGCTCTGGTATTAGCAAGCAAAGTGAGCTGTCCACTCCATGGACAATTATATGGCTTGCACCACAGTCTATAGGGAGTAACCTTGTCAAGGCAGAAACAGATGCTCCTTCTCTTCCTAGACTGTCATGCAGTTTAATTTCCTCTGTTAACCAAGAGTAGCCTGGCCACAGTGGCAGCAAGTGTCCTAGTATCACTGGAGAGAAAATTAAAAAAAAAAAAAAAAAAAGAAAAAAAAAAAAAAGAGTAGCTTTGCATAGACTGGCCACTTGATTTGCTGGTTAAGGTTTTTGGATTTCATAATTTAAAAGTCTGCCAGTGATGTTACTATGATGTCGATGACACAAGGTACTTTTCTACTCCAGGTGCAAGAGTTCAATAAGAAAGCTCTCATAGCCAACTTCAATGCAATTTCATCAAAACAGGTTTAACTTGCAAACGACTTGGTCCGAAACAAGTTTTCAAAACATGGATTTTAAATTGTAACAAGTCAGTACACAGTCATAAAAATGTCTTCACCAAGTTAAATGTTTGGTTGTGTGCTCTTAAGAAACCAGGACAATCATGGTTGCCAATAATCTAGTTTTGTTTTCTGTCCTCACTGCAAATTTGTCTTCCTACCTCTTTGTGATGGGTGGAAACGGATTTTCCTCAGTGTGGCACTTGAATCTTGAATATTTCCCTACTCCAATTGTTGGAGCCTGAAAGTGTGAAGTAACAGCCACGCAGGGAGAAGCTGTTTTTAGGGCATTAGGAGACACATTGTCAAGAGCATCAGCAGAAGCCGACTCTGTGGCAGCTGTTCTCCTACATTATATAAGAGGATACCCATATTTTAACTCTTGGCTGTCACAAGCAATTAACAAGGAATGAAGAAAATAACTTCAAATATTCATAAATAACTAAGAACTTTCACACACTTTGAAATAGGCAATTATATACTTCAAGTTTTCCTATCAAAATATTCAAAACTTTATACCATTTCAAGCAATGTTTTTCGGATAATTTCTTTTTGTTTATTTTTTCCTGGTACATTTCTATATCTATGAAATATACTAGTGATTATTTTATTAGGAAATAAATGTTTGTATTATTATAATATTTGATATACTGAGATATTTGTAATAATTCCTCTATTGATAAGTAGCAGAAATAAGGAAATGGCTGTATAAAAAAGGTATTCAATCTTGAAAAAATATTGTACATTACTCATCAAATATAACCAATAATGTTAGTGTGAAGTTCTTACAAGAGTGAAGGGTTGATATCTGTAGGAAGTTGTGAAAGCTGTAAATCTAGTTTGTTGAGAAGGATATAATTGCATTTCAGCCAATGCATTAAAATTTAAACTTGTATGTTTTGCAAAGCAAGCCACAAGATTTTTCAAGAATACAATCAGGTGATATTCATATGTACTCAAAGAGAAGGTTTCAACCATATACGTTACTGTAATTCATAAGTATCTAAGATTTTAGAAAAATTTTCTAAAATTATAGAAAAATAGCTAAACATTTTGTAATAATCCATGGAGTTTGATTTTATTACTTAATTTTATTTTAGTTTAATGGCTGAGTATTGATTATACAGTTCTTCACATTCTAAAGATGTAACTACAACTATTGATTTTCATCATTTCTTAGACTTAAAAATTGCAAAGAGCAAAAATAATTTATCATTTTCATAACAACTCATTTTGCATGTATTTTTTATAGACATAATGAAATATTTTAAAACACATAATATCTCTTCTCTAGGTTTGCTAGAGATCACAAACACAAGTGAAAATAAATATGTATGTCACTTACACTGCAAAGTATGGTCATTTCTTTTTTTTTTTTTAAAGATTTTATTTATTTATTTGACAGACAGAGATCACAAGTAGGCAGAGAGGCAGGCAGAGAGAGAAGGAAGCAGGCTCCCTACTGAGCAGAGCCTGATGTGGGGCTCGATCCCAGGACCCTGAGATCATGACCTGAGCTAAAGGCAGGGGCTAAACCACTGAGTCACCCAGGTGCCCCAGTATGGTCATTTCTTAAAAGGAAAATTGATTTGATCAATTTTTTTTTCAAGTTTAACATATTCAAGCTACTTCTGACTAGCGTGGTAATATAAATTTACATGAATTTCACAGTTAAAAAAAGAACATTAGAAAAAGTCAAAACCTGTATTTTAATAGTGGAATAAGTATAAGTAGATTTAGAAGAATATTTTCCGGGGATAAAATAATGTATGAATGAATAAAGTGTATCAAAGAAGAAATATTAGATGATCAGTTGATCTGAAATAAAGTAGGAAAATAATTTTTAAAAACTGATTGGAGGGCACCTGGGTGGCTCAGATGGTTAAGTGTCTGCCTTCCGCTCAGGTCATGATCTCAGGGTCCTGGGATTAAGCCTCTCATGGGGCTCCCTGCTTAGTGGGGAACCTGATTCCTTCTCTCCTGCTGCTCCCCCTGCTTACACACTCGCTCTTTCTCTCTCTCTCTCTCTCTATCTCTCAAAGAAATAAAATCTTAAAATTAAATAAAATTTTAAAAAAGTATTAGACTAGTGAAAAAGGTTGACACAGTGGTTACGATTGATTTTTTTTTTTTTTGGATTCATGTTATATGTGTTTTTATATATGTCTTTGTATCCTTTGTGTTTTCCACAGACTTTTTTTTTTATGGCTCATCTATTGTTTCTTAAATAATCTGTTTTTTATAACTAAAGATGAGGTTATTTTTAGGGCATTTCTTTCATAAGAAGTTATATTTGCCAATTCTTTCTCTTTATAAAAGCCTTTATTCTATGGTTTGGGCTAAGTGTGATGTCTTCTACACTAACACAGGAGTTCAATACTATAATGAACCAGTAATCAATAAATACCAGATTCTGCAGAATTTCTTGTAAACTATAGGAAATGCTCCTAGAAATTACCATTAAAGTTTCTTAGTATTTCAAATTGTTTTTGAATTTCAAAGATGGTCCTGTAGTACCTACTAAGTTTTAAATCCTCTGTAAAGGAACAGTTATATAATGTCCTACTGAGAAGTATTATTAAAGTCAGAATGCTTTCATACAAACTCTTTAAAACAATGTGATTCTTTATTTCAGAAAATATAGCATGGACTCTAAGGGCAATAGAAGTCCAGTCATGAGTTACTATGACATTTGTATATGTAAACATCTCTCTTGATGGAGAGAGTTGGAAAAAGACACTTAACTTAAACTTCTTCAGCATCCCAACACAAAAATCCTCACATTTATTTAAATAGAACCAATAAATTAATGTCATATTTTAAAATATAACATGTTACATAGATTATTTGAGGACAACTTTAATAAAAGGGAAGTTTATGGAAGATGAAGATTCAGGAATTGATTTTTTTCTTATGGAACTCATTTTCTCTCTCTCTTATGATATTTCTGCCTCATTTTGGGAGTGTGCCCAACTTGCCATCTCTACTTTTTATATTCTATGTAAATTTTCTCTGCACTATATCTTCTTTTAACTCATAATTTCTACTTTCTTATAATTTAGAATTTCCAAGAGACCTCATAATTACAACTCTACACCAATTTCCTCTGACCCACACTACTTTCATGACTCTTCTGATAGCCTATCCACTTTTGATTTTGATATTAACAGTTCCCTACCTCAGTAGTTTCTTTATATAACTCTTCAGGAAGATGGAGTGATTGACCCAATTCATTTTTTTTTTTCAAGATACTGTTCAACACAAAGCATGTTCTCCCTGGCTTAAGTATTCCATATTAGTTAGTTACTTTTGAAATCAAGGAAGACATTGCATAAGATAAAACATAGCAATCTGTAGTGTGGAAGAAATCATCTTTACCTTAAAGAGGTTTGTCATAATATTTAGTGCTGTAATCAACATGTTTTTCAATCCACATTTAATTCTAAGTGGAATAACGAAATAGAAATGGTCACGAATCAAACTTATGGCAACAGAGAAAAGCAAGTGAACTCTCAACAACCATTTACAGAGTAATGCTGGCAATATATAAGATGTTTTTCTTATCTGTGTATTGGAATGGCTGAAGTACTTATAGGAGTGTCTGCGGAAGAAACAAATAATGAATCAAATATAATCACAATTAGCAGAATGCTTCCTTTAACATTTTGCCCTTTGGAACTTGATAAATATTCCTGAAAGATGACTAACTTCTTTCTTCAGATACTCTGTTCATTCTTCAGACCTTATCTTACATTTGGCCTCATTTAGGAAGTTTTGCTGAGACTTTTAAGGTTATGTTAGCCAAAAATCACATGGAATGCCATTTCATAAGCCTAAAGCGTAGACTGAAGTTACTGAAGTCTGGAGATTTGTGAATTCTCCCTATCAGAGATAATCTCCATCCCTAAGAAACAGGAATGACATTCATTTACCCTTTTTAAAAATATATATATTTTATTTATTTATTTGACAGAGAGATAGAGACCACAAATAAGCAGAGCGGCAGGCAGAGCAAGAGAGAGAGAAGCAGGCTCTCTGCTGAGCAGGGAGCCTAGCCTGATGGGGGCTCAATCCCAGGACCCTGGAATCATGGCCCAAGCTGAAACCAGCTGCCCAACCATCTGAGCCACCCAGGTGCCCCTTATCTTCTTTAAAAAAAAAAAAAAAACCCTTCTTTTTTCAGGTCATGGTCTCGGGGTCCTGGGATTGAGCCCCACATCGGGCTCTCTGCTCAGCAGGGAGCCTGCTTCCCCCTCTCTCTCTGCCTGTCTCTCTGCCTACTTGTGATCTCTGTCAAATAAATAAATAAAATCTTTAAAAAAAAAATGAAGGGCCTTCCTGTCAGTCATTTAAACAGTAAAGATGCAAATATTCATTCTTTAATGTGCATTCATGTATTTTTAAGATCCTAACTTGATCATGTTTAAGGCATTATTTGTGAAGAGAGTTTTAAGTCTCTGATTCACTGACATGATTTCCAATAATGAAAGTAATCAGCCCTTTATGTAATATATAACATGAATCTTTTTTTCTTAAAATATGAAATTTCAAAGTGCTGTTTTATTGTCTTTTATTCTTAATGAATTGAATTAGATCTTTTTTGTAAATAGAACATCAAGAATAAATAAATACTCAAATTATTCTAGAGAATAACTAGGCAGGAAAAATTAAACAGTTGATGAAAGTTTAATTTTTCATCTATAATATAGCTGAAAATAACTTATCAGGGGAATAAATATACTTCCTAAAACAGAAAACCCTTTTTCAAAAACAGAGGCAATGATTCATTCAAGTATGAGGCAAGAGGTATGTTCAATATCAGCATTCCACAAAAATGCTACAGTAAACAGGGATTTGGCAGGAAGAGGAAAAGTGAGAAAAAACATTACCATGTTGAAGAAATGTGGGAAACAGTATAAAGAGTTGAGGGAAGTGTGAAATGAAATATTCCTGGAAATGTAGGAACTCTAAAGAAAGATTGAGATTTTGGGAAGCATTTGAATTTTGATAAATCTCTTCTGACCATCATGGAATTATTCCACAATGGAGAACTATAAAAACTGGAAAGGCACTGCAAATATACCAAGACACTCATGGCTTTAGGCACAAAGATCTTGAATAAAAATCTGTTGAAGGGAGTCCTACTTTTACTTTTGCCTTCCCCCAGCCCCATTTGATTCACAGTGTGGGATATGCCAATCTAAAAATTATAGTCATCTCACTAGACAAGGATGGGAAAATGGTTATGTCAAAGCTACTGAGTTAGCCAAAATTTAAGAGATTAGGTTCTTGAGAAAAGAAGCCTCAGAAATATGCATTAGACATTTATGCAATTGGTTTTCAAAGTTTTTGCTGAGATCTAAGCTGCCAGGTATCAAATTAGAGTCAGAAACACAATATCAAGAGCAATTGTTAAGGTACTAAAAAAGTAAGCCAAAATTTTTGAAGTCCCATAGTCACAGAAGTCAACACAGAAATACAAGCATGCCAAGGAGTGAGGTTTTAGTGAAACTACAGACTTTCCAATGTTACTCTTATGTTCCATGACTGGGACACCTGGGTGGCTCAGTCGGTTAAATGTCTGCCTTCAGTTCATGATCTCAGGGTCCTGAAATGGAGACCCGGGTCAGTGGGGAGTCTGCTTCTACCTCTTCCTCTCCCTGCTTCCTGCTCAAGCTCTCTCTTGCTATCTTTCTCTCTCTTCAACAAATAAAATCTTTTAAAAAAAAGTTCCATGTCAAAAGAATTAAGGCAAACCAGATATAATGTGACTTTCTAAACTCTGAAATCCAGAGTTGGTTGGATCAAACTTATTTGTCTGTACTTTAACCTACCTGAAAAAGAAAAATTAAAGGAGAAAAATATCATCTTCCAAGACTCTAAAGTTTTCATACATCATACTCAACATTGAATTAGTTCAGTCATGCCAGGGTCATAGGACTAAAATCCAGTAGAAGAAAAGATGCAATAGAAATAGACCTAGAGGCATTCACATGTTGTAATTTTAAGACACAGATTTAAAAATATCTAGTATTAAAATACTGAATAAAATCAAAGAGTAGAATTTTCAGAAAAGCAGAAACAAGGGGAAATCATAAAACTGAAAAAAAACCCAATAATTGAAATCCATAAATTAGTATTAAAGTTTGAAAGGCAATTTGAAATAGAGGAAGAGAAAATAATGGACCTAGACAATGGCCAATAGAGAATATCCAGTTTGAAACACAAGAGAAAATAAAAGAAAATACAGAAGAGAGGCTAAGTGATTGTAAAAAGCTCTACTATGCTAATTACTATGTAGGCCCACTTTGTTTCTGATTTAAATGACACATCCTAGTCTCTATAGTATGTAGTCTGTATTTCTATTACTAATACTATTACTACTATACTATTACCATTGCAATGACCACATCACCATTAATGAGTCCAAACTCTAATAACACCTCCTACCATCAACCCTAGCCCACAGAGCCGAGGCACCATGAGAACTTCTCACTTCTGGGGCCCCTTCAGCAACACATTGCTGTTGATTTGTTAAGTTATAGGTACATCACCTCAGGAATAACGTCATCTGAGGGGTTTGCTGGTTTTACAGAATCCACTCAGCATGCCCATTTTTCTAAGACTTTCGATCCCTTCTAATATCTTCCACAGTTATTTTTAAAGTTTACCTCAATTGTGCCTCATTTCTTCCATGATTCTTTACTTTATCCTGTGGCATAGTTATATAGTTTTCCTTGCTACAGCATAATTATAAGGAAATAGGTGTATATATGATAAGTTCTTAGTTATCTAAATTATGTTACAACCCTCTAGGTCCACACCATTAGACTACAGACCCATACAGACCAACAAAGGACTCAGATAAACCTATAGGGAGCTCTGGAGCTTCAACAACCCTTGAGAGCTGTCCGCAGTTGTCAGGATGCAGTACGCCTGTATGAATAGCAGCGTTGTATGCAAATAATGAATCTTTGAACACTACATCAAATACTAATGATATATGTTGGCTAACTGAACATTAAAAAAAAAATGATAGAAACAACCCAAATGTCCATCAACAGAAGAGTGGACAAGCACGATGTGTTGTATCCATACCACGGCACGTTATTCAGCCTTAAAAAGGCAGACGCGTGCTACAACATGGATGAACCTTGAGGACATTATGCTCAGTGAAAAGGGGCCAGCTGCAAAAGGACAAATATTGTATGGTCCTCTTCCAGGGTGTCCCTAGAGTAGCAAAATTCCAGAGACAGAAAATAGAATGGTGGTTGCCAGGGCCTGGAGGGAGGGAAAAATGGAGAGGTGTTTAACGGGAACAGTTTCAGTTTTGCAGGATGAGAAAGTTTGGGAGGTCAGCTGCATACCAGTGTGAATGTACTTAGCACGTCTCAATTGTACTTAAAATGGTTTAGATGATCAATTTTATGTGTATTTTGCCACAATTAAACATGGTAAAATAAATGTTAAAAAAAGACATTACAGGGATGCCTGGGTGGCTCAGTAGGTTAAGCAGCTGCCTTCGGCTCAGGTCATGATCCCAGCATCCAGGGATCGAGTCCCACATCGGGCTCCTTGCTCGACAGGGAGCCTGCTTCTCTCTCTACCTCTGCCTGCTATTCTGTCTGTCTGTGCTCGCTTGCTCTCTCTCTCTCTCTCTGACAAATAAATAAAATCTTAAAGAAAAAAAAAGACTTTACATGTAACGAGGTAAAATTGTAAGATGTAATGTGATTATTAGATCTTAAAAGGGCATTGCCATATTTAGTTGGTTTCAAATCTTACATCATGTTTAAATAATGAACAAATATTTCCCATTAGAAAGACAGCTTAAATTATACAATATCTCAACAGCTAAAGACTTGAAAATAGCACAGAAATACTGGCTCTCTTTTCTTTTTCTCTAAGCTCAGTTATAATACATGCATGCTGATATGTAGCATTGATGTTTTTCCTTATGTATGGCTATATTAATTTTCAAAGTTCACACAGACAAATGTGAATAGAAACAGCAAAATGAGTAAGATCTTGTGTAGAAAGGTCCATTACAGTCTTTTCATTAGTAAATTTCTGTATTTTTAAAAAGCATGGATTTTTGCACTTCCTAATATGTTTACTTCCCTAGATAGTTTTGTAATATTTGAAATATTTAAATGTACAACTTGTGTAAGCTCTATAACTCAAATTTAATTCAAGATGAAAAAATTTATTTCTCCAAGTCACATTTTATGGTCAGAATACCTGTTAGCAATCATACTTTTTATGTCATTTTTTTCCCTGAAAATCTAAAACATAAACAGCCAGCAGCATCAGGCTTGATTGTTTATCTCTAAAGCCACTATGTAGTGTTAATTCTCAATGTTACCAAAAGCAATAAAATATAAATTATTCAACTGATTTGGAACTGTTTTTCTTCATATTTAAAATGCTCCTGAACAAATTCCTTGAAGATTCAATATGCATAACTTCTTGAGTATTGCCTGGTACATTTCTTGGAAATTTTCACTTGGTCTTCTATCAAGAAGCTAAATTGGCTACTAGCTTAAAACCTATATGTAAAGCACACATTCTATTACCAGTGTGCACAGTCTCTGTCAATTGTATATTACAGATTTTTACTTTGCCAGCCCTGTTCAACTTACTTGAGTGACTTCTCCATTCTAACCTATTTTAAAATAATGATAATAATAATAATAGTATCCTTCAAAATTCAGAACAGAAAACAATCACTCCAGTTAATTATTATTTGAGTTCACTTTTCTCCAACTTTTTTAATGTGCTCTTTCTCTACATTTCATAACACCCAACCTTCTTTGGACATCATAATCTGTGGAAATTTGCTTCATGAATTTTAAAAGATTTTATTAATTCATGATGCTGTAAACATAGGGAATATAAGCTAGGAAATATTTTAAGCCTAGTTTCTAGAAGCATATTTTAGTTAAACCCTTCTCACATTGCAATTTCTTTTGCCAGTGTGGTAGATAGAGGGATACTCTGACCACATCCCCTTTGAAAGGAGAGTTGATTTCCAACTACAGGGAGTATGATCAGAACTTAAACTCCATTTTCAGCCCTTTCATCGTCTAACTCATCTTTAGAAACTAATGGACTCACCTGAGGTCATTTCCTGAGCAATTTGAGGCTAACTGCCTGAGCTTCTCAGCTCAACATAGAAACCTATTCGGTCCAAAGGACCTTAATAATTTGGTCAAAGTTTTGTAAAGCTAGATGGTAGAGTAACCATTCCTGTCTCTCTTTCACACATGTATCTTAAAAGATTTTATTAAAGTTTTCATCTTTACATCTTGATAGTAGATTTTAGTAACAAGTATAAGACCAAACCCAGGATAAAGAGTGAGTGGCTGAACATTATTTACGGTTAAATGTCTACAGAAAGAAGCTTTTTTTTTTTTTGGTAAGTTCAAGATTCTAATTGGAAAAAATTAAACAAACAAATGAAAACAAATCAAAACACTGGTTCCCATAGCCCAAGGACTTTGTAGTACTATAATAACTCTAGATATATAGCTCAATGGAACAGATTAAGGGTCCAGAAGTAAACCTGTAAGTTTATGGTCAATGATTTTTGACAAGAGTGCCAAGAAAATTCAGTGGGGAAAATATATCTTTCAGCAAATGGTTCTGGAACAAATGGATATATGTATGCAAAGGACTGAAATTAGAGTCTACCTCACACTATACACAAAAATTAATGAGGGTTGCCTGGGTGGCTCAGTCAGTAAAGCAGTTGCCTTTAGCTCCAGTCATGATCCCAGAGTCCTGGGATCAAGCCCTATATCAGGATCCCTGCTTAGCAGGGAGTCTGATGCTTCCTCTTCTTCTGTCTGCTGCTTTTCCTGCTTGTTCTCTCTTACTCATGCTTTTTCTCTAATAAACAAATAAAACCTTAAAAAAAAATTAACTCAAAATGTACCAGTAATCTAAAAGCAAGAGCAAAAACTATAAATTTTTGACATTTATGTAAGAATAATTCCTCATGATTTTGGATTCAGCTATTTTTTTTAAAGATCTGACGAACCATAAGAAACAAACAAATAAATCATACTTCATCAAAATTAAAATCAAAACATTTGTATTCCAATAGAATACTATCAATAGAATTAAAAGATATCTAAAGAATGGGAAATATATTTGCAATCATATAGTTTATATGGGTATAGAATCTAGAACATATAAAGAGGTCTTATAAGTCAACCATAAAAAGTGGGAGAATTTTGAATTGATATTTCTTCAGAAATTTCAGATAGATTCAGATAGCCAATAATCACATGAAAAGATGCTCAATATTACTAATTACTAGATAACTGTGTATCAAAATCATAGTGAGATACTATAAAATGTGGTAAAAATGGATATACACTTGATATCAGTTGACTGCAAAATAAATGGGGCATGGTACATGCTTTATGTATAGCATGGATGAACCTTGAAAACATCATGCTAAGTGAAATAAGACAGACATAAAAGGCCAGATGTTGTGTGATTCCATTTAGTTGAAATGCCCAGAATATGCAAATCTATAGAGTACAGAAACTTTATTAGTGATTGCCTAGTAATCCCAGGGGTATTGAGGGATGATAGTTATACCATGTGGGCTTTCTTTTTGTAGTAATAAAGTATTCTAGTTAGATAGTAGTGATGGTGGCATAGTCTTGTGTACTACAAATCACTAAATCATATGTTTTATAAGTGTCAATTTATGAGATGTGAGTTATATCTTAATTTAAAAATAATTCAACAATAAAAATAATTCAACAATAACCAACCTGATAATTAATGGAGACAATTTCTACACACACTTAACCACAGAAGACTTTTGGATGGTAAACTAGGAAATTGTGAATATTACTAGTAACTAAAGAAAGCAAATAAAAGCCATAATAACTTAGTAATGCCCACATATATTAAAACTGTAAAAACAATTTTAAAAATGAAAGATGAAAAAAAATTTAAATGCTGGTAAAGATGAGAAAGAATTTTAACTTTCTTATATTCCTGGGGAGAATGGTGTAGCATCTCTGGAAAAGGCTTCAGTAGTTTCTCAAGTTACACCTACATTTATCAAATGACCAGTAGCGCCACTTCTGGGTATTTCCCCAAGAGAGATGAAATGCAACTGAAAATATTCAGGATTACTTAGTAAGTTAAGAAGCAAAGAAAAATAACATCTAAAAAGATTCAGTAAATAAAAGGAGAGAATAAAATTTTCAAAAATAAACAGAAAATGAATTAAAGGATGAAGAGAACTCCAAAATGTTGACCAATCACTTACAAATTTATGTAGTTAGCAAATATTTTATAGAACAGTACACTCTTCCAGGTGCTGGACAGAAATTCGTGAGCAAAAAAAAAAAAAAAAATTAAAATTCATCTTCTGGCTTCTGTAGATTATGCTCTAACAATTTAATATTCTAGGTAATTTATTCAATGATCTGGAAAATTAATTTATGGAGTTCTCAAAAAATGGAGGAGATAAATGATTGTGTGAGACAATAATAAATATGGAAGACAGAATGAAAATAAAATAACAATGGCATTTTTTTCATGCACAAACTAGAATTGGAACAAAAAGCAGTATTAAAGGTGATAAATGTTTAACATTTTTCTGAGTTGCAGAAAGATTTGTATATTCAAAAACATAGGAGTATCTGTAATTCAAGAACATGTTAGAACTTTACTTCCCCTCCTTTCATTTTCTCGCTAAAATGACATCAAAGACAATTATAGGAGAATTCTATTTGAAAATGAAAAATTTCAGCATATTTTTTAGACGATGGTGAGGGAGAGGTAATCAGTAAAACAGAGATGAGAAAATGTACTTGGACATAGTGAAGAGGTATCTGAGAAGCTGAGTTGTATGGCAGAAATCCTAAGAAGCTTGAGGTTAGTAAAAACAGGGGATAGTAAATGAGTGGATCAGTTAAGAGAGAACTGGATAAAATTGTGGATAGTAAATACCCATGAACAAAACAAACATCCCTTCCTTGGAATCTCAGATTTTCTAATAGACAGGATTTTATCCCCATTAATGGCATTTTTAGCTTAATGATATTTAGGCTTTTATGTTTTTGCCCAAGTGATTTTTTTTAATTAATACTTTTGTCTTGGTCCACTGCATCCCTTGTTATTCAGCCATCTCTTATTGATTTTGGTTACTTTCCAGACCTCCAAATACAGGTGCATTTGTATATGAAGTTCTGTGTATGGGATAAAAACCAAACTGTGTTTTCCTGGACTTTTGGAAATAAAGACATTATGTTAGAAAAAATTAAAGCACAATAAATTATTTTGCATGTCAGTTCAGAAGCAGAGCATATATGTCCAAATCTATAGAGTGACAACATAACAGATGATGTATCCAACGTATTTTTTTTTAATTTTAATTTCATAAAAATTACCTGACTTCAGATGTCATACTGGCATCAGGTTTTAAGACACAAAACTATATTGAATGACTGAATGATTGCATTTGCAACACCAAGTTTATTGTAATTAGAATAATTAAAGAGACAAAGTCCACCTTTGTCCACAAATTAATTTACTTTCTCTTTATTGAAACTTGTTTTATTTGTGATTATTTAAAAAAAAATTAGTTGCCACCGTGAAGTTGTATAACCCATTTTTTGCTTATAAATAATTTTAAATGTAACAGATGGCCTAGTTACGATACTTAATGTGCAGTGATATACCCAAATATTCTGGAGTAACCCTATTCATCTGACATTTGATTCTGGCCTTGAATTCCAAAATTAATGACCTCAAATATCTGCTGATAGAACATGTTATTATTAGCATTCAGCACCTGTCGTAGTTTGAAAGAAAATGAAGAGCAAATTAGAATAAGATATTAATGAGGGGAAAAATATGTTGTTTGCCTATTGGGCTACACATTTTCATTTTTGAAATATCCTTCTTTCAAAGCTCAAGTAACTAATACACAATTTTGATCTGAAATTAGCTAAAATATTGATATATATATATATATATATATTCATACAGCTGTAAAGTGCTAATAGAAATATGCTAAGGAGGTGCCAATGGAGTGCTAACAAGTAACTCAGGCAAAATGAGTATTCAGGTATTCAAGGAAAAAGTGATAATGAGGATCTTGTTAATGAGGCTTCATTAAATAGGTGTTAGAATTCATAAGATCTTTTTCCCTTTCATTTTAATAAGACAGGGAAATGTGTATTTTTTTAATGGAAAGGAATACAGTACTTGCGATGGGCACAATAACGCCTACCCCAAGGTGTCCACATCCTAATCTCTGGAATTTGTGAATATTTTTCTTTGAAAAGCAAAAAGGATGTTGTAGATGTGATTAAGTTAAGGACCTCCAGATAGAAGATTATTCTGGATTATTCTGGGGGTTGACCCAATTTATCGCCAGTGTCTTTAAAAATGTTATAAAAAGAGATGTGAAAACTCAAGCAAAATCAGAGAGAAATTTGAAAACACTTTTTCTGACTTTGAAGATGGAAGAGGACCCAGTTCAGAAATTCAGGCAGCCACTAGAATCTGTACAAGCCAAGGGAATGGATTTTCTCCCAGAGTCTCTAGAAGAAATGTAGTCATGCCATCACCTTGATTTTAGTCCAGTGAAATCCATTTTGTACTTCTTACTTAAAGAATACAATAAAATGTCTTTGCTTAAAGTAACTAAATTTGTTGCAATTTGTTACAACGGCAATAGTAATCAATAAAATACTATGCTATTTTTGTGAAAATGTGCCAATTTGCAATTCATCTCTAATCTGGAAACTGAATAGACACGAATGACACTTGCCTCTTCTTTTACATAAAATAAATGAGGGTAAAGAGTCATACCACGAACCAAGTTGTTACTTTTTTTCTCCTTTAAGAAACATCCAAGATTGCCTTCAATAGAATAGCCAGATCGCCACTTCTTTTTTTTTGTTTTTTTTAGAAAGAGAGTAAGAGAGCATGTATGCCCATGCACCATGTTGGAGTGGGGTGTTAGGGCAGAGGGAGAGAGAGAGGGAGAGAAAGAACACTAAGTGGGCTCTAGCTAGATCAATGCAGGGCTCAATCACAACCCTGAGATAACAACCTGGCCTGAAAACAAGAGTCAAACCCTTAACCCACTGAGCAAGGGGGTGCCGCAAAGACCTCTCCTTCTGATAGCTACCATCCTCACATGTACTAAAATTATTAAATAAAACTTATAGTTTTCATACGTCATCTTAATAGGCTAGAATATTATTTTGTATCTTTTTAGATAGCTTTTTTATCTATTTTTGTTGAAGGTAACTTCTCTTGCTACAGTACAATGAACTAAAGCTAGATGGTAAGTATTTCTATAGGTATAAGAGAAGGAGAATTGTGCAGAGTTGTAAAAGATATTCACTGACCTTCTGTTTCCAAGACACCATTTCATTAATCTTCACCATCAGATATAAATAGGATTCATTCATTATACTAAGTTTCCGCCGGAACCAGAAGTATAAAATGTCAAGCTGGTTTTAACCTCAGAAACACGAGTAGGGACATTCAGTTCCTGAGCCCATGCTATCCAAATTCTTTATAATCTCTACCTCTTCCTAAGAAAGACCTATGTAAAGTTCTCATGGACCAGTTAGATTATCAAGACACAAGCTTCTGGAAGTTTTTATTTTATTTCCCTATAAATAATAAATAATAATTTTAACTTTGATAATCCAGATTTATATCTAGATCTATTTCTTTCCTCAACTTTTGGGACTTTTTGTTCCAGTTATGATCCTATATCCCTATACACCTGAGCCAATTGCTCATATTATATTAACAATTTATATAATTCCAAGTTGGAGCTCCTCATAAATCTGAATATCCCCTAAGCTCAGAAACTTGAATCTTGTTTTGAAATTTAGGTTGGTGGCAAGGTGTCTACTATTTGCTGTGAGGTAGCAACTCTTCTCCAAGCCTTTGTCACAATTCTGCCATGGTTCAACTCATCCCCATTACTCTATTGGATTTTCTATATGCTAAATATTTTCACAGGTAAACCACTTTTAATCTGGATTTATAAGCTTCAGATATTATATTCTATTATCTAGTTAGACATTTTTGTAGTTAAAAAAAATTCTATCAAATTAATCAGTTGGCATATATGCAGTGTGACAGCTAAGATTAGCTTATCCCAACAGTATGTCCCTCACCGTATCTCCTTCCCCTGTATCCTAACTATCTAGGTCAACTCTTCTGTTTCTTGACACAATTAGGAACAGAAAAACATTCTTTTTTTTTTCTTTTTAAGATTTTATTTATTTATTTGACAGAGACCACAAGTAGGCAGAGAGGCAGGCAGAGAGAGAGGAGGAGGAAGCAGGCTCGCCGCTGAGCAGAGAACCCGATATGGGGCTAAGCCCCAGGATCCTGGGATCACAACCCGACCCGAAAGCAGAGGCTTTAACCCTTGAGCCACCCAGGCACCCCTAGAAATGCATTCTTAACATTCTGTTAGTATATTTTATTATGCAGAATCTGCCTTGATTTTCCCCTAGGAAAATTAATTCCTAATTTTTATTTGAAAGGAGAAAATAATAGGATACAATCTAGATAAAGATGGAGTGATATTCAATACTAAGGAAAAATTACACACAACTGATTTCAAAAAATATTAAAAATTAAACTTGTTAAAAAAAATTAAACTTGTCCACAAATGATTTCAAAAAATCAATGCCTGTTATGTACTTCACAAATAAATACATAATACAAGATATTGTTAGATTTAAGAGCTACTTCAAAAATTTAAATTTAATTTGTGTGCAGGTATGTGTATGTGCATTTGTGTGCATGGATATATAAGCACACACGCACACATATTCACATTTATATTCATTTATATAAATGTGCATATCAGCTTTGGGGAAATGCCACCTAAAACTTCATATTATAGGAACATAGCCAATAAATATGTAATTAAAAAACCAAAATTCTAAACAAAGACTAGTTAGGTACTGAGAATTATAATAATGGATCATTCAGTGTTCTGATATCTTATCAATTTTTCATAAAATGCTAAGTTTTTCCAAGAAATAACATCTCCTCCTGGATATGCTACTTATAATATACATTGTATTAAGAATAGTACAAGTCATGTTACATTGACTTGTTTAATTTGAGTTGCTAAAGCTAATAGTTAAATGCATATTTTACTGGTATGAAAAAAAAATAATGTGGTTTTAAATAAAACCTGACAAGTCAGAGTTACTGATTTGATTTTCCAACTCCCCAAAACTTTTTTTTCTAGCACTTCTCATATGTGACCTACAACATCTATTCTAATGTTTAATCTTTGAAAATTACTTTTTTTTTTTTAAGATTTATTTATTTGACAGAGATCACAAGCAGGCAGAGAGGCAGGCAGAGAGAGAGAGAGGAGGAAGCAGGCTCCTTGCCAAGCAGAGAGCCCGACGTGGGACTCGATTCCGGGACCCCGAGATCATGACCTGAGCCGAAGGCAGCGGCTTAACCCACTGAGCCACCCAGGCGCCCTGAAAATTACTATCTTAATTTTAGAAAGTTATTTCTAAAATAAGAAATTTCTATTTATTTCTTATTTCTAAAATTAGATAGCATTATTAGAAAATGTCTAATCTAGGGGCACCTGGGTGGCTCAGTGGGTTAAGCTGCTGCCTTCGGCTCAGGTCATGATCTCAGGGTCCTGGGATCGAGTCCCGTATTGGGCTCTCTGCTCAGCAGGGAGCCTGCTTCCCTCTTTCTCTCTCTGCCTGCCTCTCCGTCTACTTGTGATTTCTCTCTGTCAAAAAAATGAATGAAATCTTAAAAAAAAAAAAAAAAAAGAAAATGTCTAATCTATAGTGTTTTCTTGGATTTAAACTTTCTTTTAAACTGTTCTTCCATTCAACCTTTCCAGGATAGTTCTCTCTATTTCATCATCTTCCATTCGCTCATCAGTCTACTATGAAATAGCTTTCCCTCTGCCACTTTCTCAAAAAGCCTTATATAAATGTTTTAGTTGACTGTCATGTCTCTAAAGCCAATAGACATTTTTCCTCTCCATCTATTTTTTTATTGTGGTTAGAACACTGGATGTGATATCAACCCCCTCAATAAACCTTTAAGTGTACAAGACAGTATTGTTAACTATAAGCACAATATTGTAGAAGAGAACTCTAGAATGTATTCATCTTGCATAACTGAAAACTGGATAACAACTCCCTATTAACCCCCTCCTACCTAGTCCTAGCAACCATGATCCTATTATTTGATCCCATGAGTTTGTCTATTTTAGGTACACATTATAAGACATAATTCTCATTTAATTTATCTATCTGTGAAACAAACACTATTGACTCCATTCCTTCTTGAAATATTGTATTCCTTTGGCTTCTGTACCATAAAACTACTATACCATAAAACTACTGGCCTGCTTTTGCCCCCTTGGCCTCTCTCTCTTCTTTTCATCCTCCTCCTCATAGTGTTCCCTCAAGTCTTGGTACTAGGATTATTTCTCCTCTCTCTATATATTTTTGAAGCCCAGAGTTTCAATATTATCTTTGTAAAGATGATTCACAAATTTATCTAAAAGTTCTCCACTGAACTTTGGACTCTTTTACTCGTGGTTTAATTTCACATTTCTCTTTAGATATTTTAAGGGGAAATAAAACATCAAATGTACAAAACCAAATTGTTGACTTTCTTTATTTCCTCTCCCAAATAACTCTCCCCCTGTCAACTCCAAAAGATAAACCTTGATTGGAAGATGACTCTTCCAATATTATTTATCTCAGTGAATTTTCTTAATCATATGAGCCAGAAACCTCAGAATCTTATTTGACCTTTCTTTCTACATAAGACATTCAACAAATTCATCACTAAGTTCTGATTTTTTTTTTTTTTTTAATGTCTCTTCACCACTGCCTCCTTCACTAGATGTCATCTCACATCGGCATCCCAGACACACTGGCTCTCTTTAACTCTCTCAAGCCAGAGTGTCTTTGTTGTTGTTCTATCTGAAAGTAATGCCGTTTCCCTTTCTCTTAGATAATGATTTATTAAGTAATACACTTGTTTTTACATTTCAAATGTCGGTTCAAATGTATCATCCTAAAGGAAACATAATTGACTTCTCTAATAAGATAAATCTCCTATGAAATGTTCTAATGGAAGTATGTACCACTGAGTAAAAATACATATTCTGACTTTACCTTTATGTTGATGCCATGAATATTTGATAAAAGCCTGTCTTTTCCAATTGGCTTTAATTACTGTGAATGCAGGGTTCCAGTCTGATTTTTCATCATCCAATACATCCCCCAAACCTCGACTAAGTAGATGGTCAGTAAACATTTAATAGATAAACCACCATGTTGTTTGTATGCCTTAAACATACACAATTTCATTTATAAATAAAGCTAAAAAATAAACATGAAGTCCTTTGTTCAGAGCCTTTATATTTCTTCATACATCACACTCCTCATTCATAAAATAATAAATAAAATGAATTAGTCATATATTTGATATAAGAATTCTATGTAATTTGGTATTCAAATAGAAAAATTTAGACAGAGCAGAAGTTTTTCTTGCTAATTGTGAATCAATAATTAAAGGAGGGAACGGGAAGAGAGAATAGTAACCAATGAATCAAAATTTGACAATATATCAATTTTCAAGGGTTCTGAGACAAAACAAAAATAATAATAACATAACTTATTACTGGTAATAATTTCTTGCAACCCACTGTTACTGAATTCTGGATTCCTCCTGTGACCCCAGGAAAACAGAGCAAAGGAATACCTAGATTGGAAAGGTTAAGTTGTAAGAATATGAAAATATGCTATTTTTCATATTTATTATTGGTACTTAAAATTCCATGTATATTGAATTGACTACTGTTATATTTTATAATTCCATGTAAAAAGCTTTCTCTATTATTTTCATTTTATTCCATATGAGAGCAAAGGGATTTGTCATCAATTAATTGGAGGTCTAATTGAAATTATAAAGAAGTAAGGTTATGGGTTTTATATCTTATGAAAACAGCCAGAACAAATTATTTTAATTGCATAGTTGCATAAAATCAGCCTGTCATTTGCCTATTTCTCAATATTACTCAGAGATGCACCACTTATGAATATTTAAAAGAAAATACTGCTTTAATTGGTACTATTGTAGATAAAAATAAATAAAAGAATTTCACTTGCAAATATTCTTCTAAATCATTTTAGAGAATCATCTTTTTAAAGGCAAATCTGTGACAGCTCTTAAATGTGCATAAAGTTTAAGATCAATATACTACATAATTAGAAACTGAAATTTAAAACATATCCTTCAAAGTAATTTTCTTTTGATGACTGATTACATAATATGGCTTATGGAGTTGTATCTGGTAATTGATTATCAAATTCATATTGTAAACCATCATTTTCAATTATACTAAAGAATGTACTGTGCATGCTAGAATTTTCAACTCCAGGGAAGCAATAGAGAAGACTATAAGTATATTTACATTTAGCATATCAACTATATGTAACATATGTTGAGGCTTTCATTTTGTAGTAAAGTAATACTGAATTTATGTAAACTAATTTTGGTTATGTCCAGAAGTATGTTTCATTTGTATTGACCTTCCATTTTATGAAAAGTATATTTTATATTGTTCTATTTTCTTAGAAGAAAGAAAAAAGAAATAAATGCAATATTTGTTGTATTTCAAGACACACAATTGAACACATATAATAGGAGTGAAATTGAAACTTGGAATTTGTTGTTTGGTATGCTGAATCTCAGGTAAATTAGAAGTTTAACCATGAAACAACTTTTGCTCTAGAAATGTAATAGAATTTTTTGCTGATCTGGAATCAAAAAAGAAAATGATGTGAAACCAATCTTTCAATTTCTCTTATTCTTAAAGAAGTTTCTCAACCATCTAGAAAATGCTATAAAGTGCCCTTATTTAATCTGTAATTCACATCAATTAAATTTAATATTTTAAATTGGCTAATATGGATAAGGCTATCCATTAAACAACTGAACAAATGAAAAATATATATCACTGCCTTTACAGGTTGCTTTACATCAGCAATTTTCTAAGGGCAGTTCGTTAACCTCTGTGGGAACCATACATTATTTCAGATGGTCCATGAGGGTCAAAAGTACTTTCACACCAATATTAAGATGCTAATTGCCTTTTTTTCTGTGCTGATATTTCCAGTCCTGCTGCAAAATAGTGATGGGTCTAACTCTTGGTGACTAAATAAATATAAATGCAGTGGCACTAAACTACACTAATATATCCCCAGCATCTAGAGATCTAAAACACATTTGCACATCATAGGTACACACTGAACATTAAAGAAGAAATAAACTACTGTCCAAATTGTCCAAGAAGACTTTCTTTTTCAGTTATCATAGTTAATAGAACCCATTCATATCTGGAGAGGAACTGTCTCAATTATTTTATTCAATTATTTATCTATGTTTTTTGTGTAGTACTTACTATTTTAAATAAAATATTGTATACAAAACAATTCAATTATTTTTAAACTAAAATTATTAAACAAAATAATTTTAGAATAAATTTTATTTTTCTAATACTCATAAAGGTAGTTATCATCTAAGATAAATGTGAGTTTCTTGACGGATATTTAATAGAATGTATGAGCTGCTAGGATTTGAAAATGCTTAAATAAAGAATAATTATGATTATTTGTTGACTTATTTCTCCAAATGCTTTAATACTCTCAGAATTATTTGCAATTTTTGCATTAGTATTTCAGAAATTCCATCTGATGTCATCATACTTTTAATCCAATACACCTTCTATGGACACTGCAATGTTTAACACCTTCCACATGGAATGTAATCTTTTCTTTCCTGCTATATTGCTCTTTATTCAAAGTAATGATGAATTTGTAATATCACATCAAGATATAAGTAGCTTAATGATCCCTTTGATTATGTTCCTCTTCATCCTTTCTAAAGCCATGTGTGTAAACAGAGGTAGAATTTCTCATTTCTCTGAAAATTGACAAAATGCAGCTGACAAAATGTTGTTTTCTAATATCAGATAGTGACAGATACAAAAGATAGTGGATTAAGAGGGTAAAACATCAAAATCTGGACGTAATATTTTCCCAAAGAAAGCCCTAATCTGCGTGAAACTACAAAAGAAACAGAGATATCACAGGACATCTGCTTCCTTGGTTCTTATTAAAATAGCAGATGTATCACTGTAATGTACACCTGAAACTAATGTAACACTATGTTAAGAATATTGGAATTAAAATTTTAAAAGAGCAAACAAACAAACAAATAAGGACAAATGTTGAACCAAATGTGTGTGTGTGTGTGTGTGTGTGTGTGTGTGTGTGGTATAAAATATCAATATGCTAAATATTATCATAATTTCTAGAAACACTACACAATAGGAATTGTGAAGATACGATTCTCTCTCTCTTTTTTTTAAAGATTTTATTTATTTATTTGACAGAGACAGAGATCACAAGTAGGCAGAGAGGCAGGCAGAGAGAGAGGAGGAAGCACGCTCCCTGCTGAGCAGAGCGGGGGGGGGGGGGGGCATCCCCGCAATGCGGGTCTCCTTCCCAGGACTCTGGGATCATGACCTGAGCTGAAGGCAGAGGCTTTAACCCACTGAACCACCCAGGCACCCCAAGGTATGATTCTCTTGCTTATTTTCTGATCTTGGACAACACTCCTTAGGATTACCTATTTTATTATCTATTGTCATTTCCACAAGAGTTTTTTTCAAAAATCAGAATAACTTTACTTCTCTATGATTATTATACGGAACGGACAACCTGAAATTGGTCAGTGTAAAATTGGTCACTCTTAGCAATGTGAGTTGGCAGAGGATGAAATCCTAATGAGGAGCATATTGGTTAGGTAGCACATGCAACAGCAAGAGACAGGCTTTGGGGTAAGACCATCCCCCAGTTTTAGCTGAGTGGCACTAGAAAACAACCTCAATACTGTACTATTGTCTGAAAAGTAACTTAACAATATAGCACTTTTTTTTTAACTTTTAACACTTTTTTCCCTAAAGATTGAGGATTTATGTGAAATGCCCAATGTGTCATTTAACGATTACATTTTTGAAGATTATAAATCTGAAGACTAGAAAAATCTTTGTATCTCTATCCAGTCCAAGCTTATCAATGTCATCTTATTGCAGAGAACAGCACAAACCAAACAGCTCAAAGCTTTATAGAGGGAAGGTATGATAATTCCAGAGGAGTATGACCATGTTGATTAAATATTTATTCAGATATTCATTCAGCAATTTATCATTTGACTCATTAATCCATTCAACCAAAATTTATATAATAATTCTGGTATTATATTAAAGCCTTCCTAGAAGTTCACCAAATCTTTTCTCTTTTTCTTTTTCCTTTCTCCTTGGGTACACAACTAGAGTCAACTTCAGAACCTTCCTTAAGTTAGTTGTAATATAGTTGTAGCTAAATTATGGTCTGTGAAATCTTAGCAGATGTAATGTACACTACACTTCAGTAGTGTTCACTGCCCATACAAACAGTAGCAAATATATTGTCACCATATTCTTTCCCCCTCTGGTGGCTGGATGTCAATTCTAAGACACATAGTGAATATGACATTTTCTTGAGTACTAATGTTCTAAAGGATAATATACAGTAGAGAACACCTACCATCTATTATTATACTTCACATAAATAAGTAATAAACTTTGATTTTAAAAAGAATGCATCAGTTATTATAGTTTTTATTAATAGCAACTAATGTTACTTTAAAAAATTATTTGAGTTCTAGATAATTTCTGTTCTTCACCTAGTGGTAAACAAAGCACAGTCTTTGGGCAAAATAGTACAGACTTATAGAGAAAGTCCAAAATGCAATAAGTCACAATTAATATACTGTCAGAAGATGAAGTTAGATATATGCATAGGATATCATGGTAGGACAAAAGAAAGATGCCTGATTTCTTAAATGGGGATGAAGAGAAAGCCCTTATAGAAAGAGGCTGTTTAGTGACATTTATTTTGAAGGAGTAGTTGGAATGAGGAAGGTAGGAAGGAGGGGTCTTCAGTTAATAGCATGAAAAAGGCATAGTGTAACTATATGTCTGCCTATCCACCTACCATCTGTCTGTCATCTATCTAATCATTATACCTGACAGAGCATGGTACAAGTATTAATAGGTCGATCTTTTGTTTATCTTTTAAATATTTGTTCTCCTACTGCATCCCGAAGACAAAGCAGGAGTGGTATTAGTGAGTCTCTCTGCTGGCATGGGGATGAATGTGCTCTTGTTTTCTTACCCTTAGTCTCAAATTCTTACTGTTTTTAATTCACCTTCTGGCCCATACCCAGGCTGAAGTAAATTTCTCCTGGTAACAAATATATATATAAAATTTTAATTACTCCCAATCCTCTCTACTCACTAGCCTTCAGGTGGAAATGAGCACATATTTTAGAGTCAGAGAGATGAAGCTCAAGATCTTTCTCTGCCACTTATTAGCTGTGTGATATTAAGGTAAATTTCAACCTCACTGGTCTCAACTATTTCATAAAAAAGTGGCCTATATATCTTCTGATCACTATTATAAACACTTGGCAGTGTGAATTATGTTCTCCTTTCAAATCCTTGTTTGAATCTTACTGTACTCCTCTCTCCCAATGAAGCCTCTATTCTGGTCTCTGAATCCAGATTTCTCTGGGTCAACTACAGACCCTCTCTTCTTTCTCCTTTCTAACTTTGTTCCATCTCAAAGTTGTTAACTGGCTAGTCTAATACTCCCCATATGAACCCTCCAATACAAAAAGCATAAAAGGGACTAAACCATTGTCAAAACCATAAAGTGTCTGGATGAGTTTTAAATGTCAACTTGAATGTGGGAAAAGATGACCTTTCTCTTCTACTTCTCCAGTGACTCTATTTGTAAGTTGTGTGTATGAGGTAGGAGGGGGGGATTGAAATACAAATATCTATGAAATATTACAAACTCCATTATCATCGTATAAATGTATTTATGCTCAACAATCCAGTTTTAAAATACATAGATTCTTCATATTTGAAAAGCACTTTAAAATACTTAAGTGTTCTTAAATGGTTTGTTTCTCTCACAACTAAACATTTGAAATTAAAAATATGTCATAAAACCATTTAATAATACAGAGTATTCAAATTCTGTTTATAGAATTTCCTATTTGAGCCAAACCCCTATGTGGAAAAGCAGATACAGTTATGGTTAATTCCTTATCATTCATCTTCTTTTATGCAATTTCACATTCTAATATCAACCCTCTATTTCCCTTGATGGCTCTCCTGCAATGCATACTAAATCAATGAAGGATTACATGCATGGGTGGTATAAATGATGTACTCTACCTAATTCAAAATCTAATAACCAAAAGTAGTTTCAATGTGAATTTTTTTCAAAGATAGATTTAGATATAACATGACATTGTGTTTAGTATTCATTGGGGAACAAACAGGTTTCTGAAGCATTGTAAAGACAACTGTTTGCTAAATCCTGGTAACGCTTTTGTTTTTATATTCTTAAATCAATGTATTGAACCAGTACAATTATTATTTGGGGTAAGAACTTAATTGATAAAATAACCTGGAGAATCGAGACAATTAATTGGATAATTCAATTGTAAAGCTTTATTTGATATAAAATTTGTTGCCTGCATTTCTATTTTTGTCAATTTGCAATGTAATTGTTCAACTCTATTCTGCCCTACACATATCAACTGTATCAAAATGTGGTTTTATATTTTACATATAAATTTTTACATGTTGACAATATTTACTAAATATATTCACCATACTCCCATGAATGTAATGATTATTATCATAATAGCACCAATAACAATATCTTATAGTGCATACTGTGGCATATGGTGCTTACTCTAATAATTTTACTTTGATTTATTAATCCACCTAAAAGCCATATGAAGTAGAAACATTTGCAGTATAGTATGGAGGTACAAAAAAGGATTTACCTGTCTGCTCAAGACCGTGTAGCCAAAAACGGTGAAAGAAATGTTTCATTGTTCAAAAGGCAGACCTTAATAGGACAGAAAACAAAAGTTAAAAAGAAGAGAGGAAGATATATAAATATATTTTAATTTAAAAACGCTATATCAACTGTGAAACTAAATACATTGAAACATATGCACTCTACAGAACAGTTGAAAGGGAAAAAAAAAAAGGTATTTCGGGAAGAGGTGGAATGTATTGAAAATACAAGGTTTGAAAAGCAAGGATGCTCCCTAAAACGAAGTCCCTTTGGATAGGATGAGACAAAGGGAGATTTCTGTGGGATCAATATAAGAGAACGAGACTCAGGTTTTGGACACCATATTAGGACACAACCAAATCCAAGTGAAGAATGCCTGCAGAGCGCTTCTATGAAGACACACCCATAGATCCTCCTGTCCCACTGATAGCAGGGGACAACACTAAGGTCCAAATGTGAAAGTACCACATGGACAAGAGCAATGGATAACCCCCTTGGTATGCTGGATGACAATCAAACGCCTCATCTGATTTTCTAAATTAACTGCCAACACGGATAAAAATGATTCTATGCAAATAATGTATCTGATGTTAAAAATATATATATTTATATAAAATGAGAGGAAGAATATTTTTCTAAAGAAGCCAACTACCTTCTTTATCAGAAGTTTCTGTTTAATTATTGTCATAAATTCGAATTGCTAAGGCTAATCCAATATTTACTGTTGAATTTTCATCTCTGGGAAGTAGAGCCCTGGATTCTATCATTGAACACAGAGGCTTCTCGTTGTTTAAAGCACAGATCCATGGTAGGATCGTAGTTTTGTGGGGTTTTTTTTTTTTTTTTTTTTTTTAATATAAGGAGATTAGCATTTAATTATGGCAAACTTAATTACAAAATTATAGGAGTATGAATTCTTAGAAATGGGATAAAACATTTATAACCTGGGTGAAGTGACTATTGAGTTTTCTATGATAGCTTATTAATAGTTCTTAAAATATATACCATATTCTAAAATTTAATATTAGCATATAGTTCACAATTAAATAATTAATGTTATTGGCAAATTAAAATAATTAGATCTAATTTCATTCCTCTCAAGAACCAAATTTGCTTGTTTGTTTTTTTATTTTATGGTGAATATTTACAACTCTTAGATTCATAAGAAATGCATAAAAGATGTGCATTATTTTTATTATTAGACTCCATATGTGATGTGGGTACACCAAAATAAAATTGAGTCATGCCCTTAAATAGTTGAAAGTCTATCAGAATATGCAAATTCAGGTAAAACTCAGTATTAAATGACAAGTGACATATGAAAGGTCCAAACAAAGCTATGGGAATTCAGCATAATGGCAGATAATAATGCTTACAATTCATGTAGTCCTTATGTGCAGCAACTGTGCTCAATGTGTATACTTACATAATTATGTGTGTATATACATAATCATTTAAATTCTTAAAATATGAAGTATACTTGTTTTATGTATCAAAAATTCAAGTTCAAAAGCATTAATTTAGTTAACCAAATTCATCTATTATATAGAGAGGATGAGAACTGAAGCCAAGTACTGTTTTCTTCAAAGTGGCTGTTCCTAATCAGAAAGCAAATAAATTAGACTATTCTCATTCTTGGAAATATCCTACACATTTTTTTAGACTTTGGCCAATTGAATGACTCTAGGCTAAATATTACAGAAAAACGGTCTTCCAAGAGAATTAGTCCAGATAAAATTCTTCAGATTTTGGACTTTCTCTGGCAGATTCCACCCTATTTCTTGTCAGAGATAATGCTAGCCTTAACATGGGAGATAGAAACATGCATGATATAATTTGTGGATCCTTAAATGCCACTCTCTTTGCCCCCTTCATATATATCCTATATTATTCTTACCAAAATGCCTGGCATCATGTTTTATTTTGCTGGCTCAGGAACACATCATTCAATTTAAATTGGATTTGAGAAATGCTATAAGATAGGGCACAAATGCCTAATAGAAATCATGTGGGGGAGAGGTAGACATGAAAATTGTTCCTGCTCCATGGCAACCTGGAAAGTATAGAGCGTAAAAGATGGTGGTTGCCTACAAGCCAGGAAGAGAAAACAACCATGATGGCACCCTTATCTCAGACTTCAGACCTCCAGAACTGAGAAAATAAATGTCTGTGTTTTGAGCCACCAGTATTTTGTTATAATAGTCCTGGCCAGTAAAACATAGGTTTTTTTGGTTTTGTTTTTGTTTTTTCAGTTTTACCAACTGCTTTATCTAATTAGGGTATATAAAATTATTTCATCTCAACTCAGGATTCACTGGATCTAATCAAAATATTGGATCTAATCAAACTATTTACCACTTCATTCTGTCTTGCCTAATTTTCATATTTTTCTATCACATGAGCCTCAAATTCTTTCGGTTATTTAAAAAACATATGATTGTATTCTTCCTATCTCTTCTTTTGACTGACTCTAATAACATGCTTTTGAAGTCATTCTTAAAAATAGATAATAAATGTTGAACATCCCAGTAGATTTAATCAAGAATGTATCTTTTAAATAGAATCAGAAATCCACATGAAAAGAAGATTAGATAGGCAAAAAAATGAAAAATATATTATTAATATATTAATGGCTCGGGACGCCTGGGTGGCTCAGTTGGTTAAGCAGCTGCCTTCGGCTCAGGTCATGATCCCGGCGTCCTGGGATCGAGTCCCACATCGGGCTCCTTGCTCGGCAGGGAGCCTGCTTCTCCCTCTGCCTCTGCCTGCCTCTCTGTCTGCCTGTGCTCGCTCTCTCTCCCTCTCTCTCTGACAAATAAATAAATAAAATCTTAAAAAAAATATATATATATATATTAATGGCTCAAGGAAAACTGCAAGAAAATGAAAAGTAAAATAGAAGAAATAAAATACTCTTTGGACACAGAAAGGATAAAAATTTTCACTTGGTAAGCTGAATTAACTTTGTGAAGAGCAATCCTGAAAACTTGTCCCCAGAGATTTTAGAAAAGAACGCAGAGATAAACATGATGCAGCATGGTAGATATGAGAAACACAATGAATATTAAACTTAGGTTTCAAATGACTTTAGCTCTAATTAGGACTTTAGCTTCTGGTTAGGAGGTAGACAGTCTTTAGATCATCGCTTTCAGACAAGCAACAAAAAGCTACTAATTTCAGATTTAAAACCAAAGAGAGAATTGTGGATATAAAGAAATCTCGATTAAATAAATTCAAGAAAGTAATGAACTTCTCATAAGATAGAAGAAACCCATTTTTGTTTTCTTTCCTGTTAGAATGATATCATTAAGAGGTATCTGACTAGCTGGAATAAGAGCAACTAGGATAACTTTAGTGCACTGTTGACCACTTCACATTGCCTAGCATTAAGGATTAAATCAAAAGTAGTTCCATGGGGCACCTGGGTGGCTCAGTGGGTTAAAGCCTCTGTCTTTGGCTCAGGCCATTATCCCTGGATCCTGGGATGGAGCCCCGAGTCGGGCTCTCTGCTCAGTGGGGAGCCTGCTTTCTCCTCTCTCTCTCTCTGCCTGCCTCTCTGCCTACTTGTAATCTGTCAAATAAATAAATAAAAATCTTTTAAAAATAAATAAATAAATAAAATAGTTCCACTTGCCAAGATTCACCCATGGTTCATCTCATGTAATGTATGTTTTTATATCTTGTTTCAGATACCTACATGAGTATATGCAGTTATTAAAAGTAAATCAATCAACTAAATATTTATGCTCTAATAATTAAGTATGTAAACTATACCATCATAAAATTAATCAAAGATTAATGTTTTGAAGGCTTCAAAGGGAGGAAATATTTTATAATACATAAAAAATAAAAAGAAATAAGTGAAAGCTAAAAATAAGAAAAATCCAGAAGGTACAATAATATAGTAATAATGCATCAGTAGATGCCAAAAGCAAATCCAGAATGTGTGGAGAAGTGATAATTACATAAAAAGAGAAATAAATAAAGGATGGGTTTTTTTTATTACTCTGAGGAACAATATTAAATCTTCAAATTTAAAGCATTTTCTTAGTTTTTTCTTACTCAATGAATGAATATATTATAAGCATACATAAATAGAGGACATAAAGCTAAATATGATCTGGCAGATGACACAAATCCAAATATTAAATAAATAAACCTTATAATGTTTTATTTAGAAGGAACATATAAATGGTAAAAGAAACCAGAAAATAGCTTTGTATTTTAATTATACCTTTTGATCAGGAAGATGATGATGAGACATAATTAAACAAAATTTCTATAACTCAAGACATTTCTACCCATCATTCAACATACTTCATTCCTTTATGACATTATAATAAATATATCTAATGAGGTGCATAAAAACAGACAGTAAACCTACAATGTAGACTTTCTGAGCAAATTAGTTTGTGTTGTATGTATCTTGGTGTAATGAAAATTAATTCAGATTATAAATTTCAAGACAGGGAGAGTAAAGTGCTTAAAAAATTTAAGTAACCACATGTAGATTTTACTTTAATAAATCTGACTTAATTTTTAAAATTATGATTGTACTTAGAATATATTGTTATATTTAGAGATAAAATTAAATATACAGTTATTCTAAATTTAATATAATATTGTGTTGTGGCAGTGATTGTGTTACTAGAACAGGAATTTTGATGAAGAAGTAACAGCATTCTAAAGATGTCATCTAATGAAAAGATTAAAGATCCTAGAACATGAAAATAAAATATTTAGGTTGAGGGAAAAAGGGATATAATTATGTTAAATAGTACTATTGAGAAAACTGAAAAGAAAAGAAAACTTGCATATGGGCATATTACTAGATAATATCATAGGTTTATGGATAATGTTGGAATGTAAGACAATAGTGTTGGAGTAATATAAAGGGGTAGCCTTATATTTCAAATATGTACATAGGATTATGTATGAGTGAAGTATCATAGTATTTGTAATCTAATTGAAAATAAGAAAAGTAGTACTTGAATTTATTTGGTATTATGAGGAGCAATTTGGAAAGTATAGTGTCTGTCATAATTTTTTTAAGAAAAAAATCTATGTGTGTATAAATTTTCATAGGGAGGTAAGATAACTTCTTCATAACCATTATCAAGTATACAGACAGCATATTTCCAAATACATTATATTGGATATATTTGGAAAATAAAATAATCCTGGCAACAAGAAGATCCTCCTAATACAGAAAAGGGAGCAAACACAATTTATTATTGGCATTAGTCTATCTGATACATGTAAGGTAGTGAAAAAAAAAATGACTGTGAGTTAGAAAAAAAACTCTCATAATTTACACTTTAAAGTAGGAAATAGAACAATAACTTCTTGTAACTACTGAAAAGAGAAAGGCTATGTCTTATGACAGTCTCCTATTTATCTCAGGAGAGAAAATGCTGAGTTAATTTGAGAGTACTTGTTTATGCATCTAAAGGTTAGTTAGCTTATGACTTTGGAAATATCTCTAAAGTAATAAAAAGGAGAGAGAGACAGAGAGAGAGACTGCCCTTAATCTGTAGGGAGATTTATTTATTTTCCAATGGTTAGAACAAGGACTGTCTCCAAGGAAACAAGAAAAGGTAGGGAGAATAATCTCTTTGCCCTTTATAAACAAAGATGATAATTTTCATTCACACTTACAATTAACTCTTCTTCCATTACTCTTTCATGGTAATATCACATTTTTTTAAAGGTTTGCACTGTTTATTTTCTCTGTGTATTATGTAGCCATAGTAATATCTATCAAGTTCACAGCAAAGTACAAAGCAATAAGAAATTAAGGAAAAAGAATATAACATCAAAGTAGTCTCAAAAATGGGCAGACTATCTTAATAAACATTTTTCCAAAGAAAACAGACAGATGACCATTAGGTATTTGAAAAGATACTCAACATTACCAATAATCAGAGACATGTAAACCAAAGTTACAATGAAATATCACCATATATCTGTTAGAATGGCTATAATCAAAAAGATAAGAAATAACAAGTGTTGGAAAGGATGAAGAAAAAATAGAACCCTTGTGCCTATTGTAAATTGATGCAACTACTATAGGAAATCCTCAAAACATTAAAAATAGAACTACCATGTTCGCTGCAGCATTATTTACAACAGCAAAGATATGAAAACAAGCTAAGTGTCCACTAACGGATGGCTAGAAAAAGAAAATGAGGCATATAAATATATACAGTGGAATATTACCATTTGTAACAACATGAATGGACCTAGAGGGTATTATGGTAAGACAGAGAAAGATAAATGCCATATTACCTCATTCATTACATGGAACCTGAAACAAAATAAAAACAAAAAACAAGTTCATAGATACAGAGAACAGAGTGGTAATTGATAGAAATTGGTGGGTAGGGGGAGCAAAATGGCTGAGAGAGGATAAGAGGAAAAAAAAGAAATAATATAAATATAACAGGAAAAGCTGTTAAAATGTCTCCTTTTCAGTTAAGTGAATTTTAAGGTCTAGAAAACCTGTTTCAAGCACTTTATGGGAGTTGACTTTCTTCAGTGAATTATTTCTAGCCCTAGGAACTTCAGGTGCAAGAGGTTTTTTTAGGGAGGAAAGAATCCCTTTTAAATAGTGTAAATAATTACAAGGGATTCAATTAAGTTGAGTTTGGGATATGGGGTAATGCTCAACTTTACAGTTTTACCCAACATATATTAAAAAATAATCATACCATGCTTACTTGAAAGAATTCTTTCTCCTCCTCCACCTCTGGTTCCTTTTCCTCCTCCTACTCTTCCTATTTCTTCTCCTTCTCCTTCTTATTTTTCCTTAAGACTAATGATAAGAAAATTTTAACCCAGAAGATTTCTGAATCTTAGTCAATGAGTTTTTAAGAGCTCTATTTATTTACTGTACTTATTCTGAGGAATAAGGATGATATGGAATATGACTGATCCTAAGATTCTGCAAATATTTGTATAATTCCTGAGTAACAGTGGAAACAAAAGGAATTATTTTCCCTGATTCAATATACTCTTTTCTTCCCTAAGTAAGAAACGTAACTGTCAAAAGAGCCTTTACCATTCCTCAGGAATCTGCCTTTGAGTAGGAGAAAGTATCTAGTCATCCCAAATAGTAAATAGAAACTCTCAGCTTCTGTCCTGCTAAAGTCTTCTGCCACCAGGTTTTGAATAAAGTTGGTATCTAGTTTGACCCTACTATAACAAAACATCATAAACTGATGGTTTATAACCACAGAAATTTATTTCTACAGTTCTAGAGACTGAAATTCTAAGATCATGGTGACAGCATGGTCATGCTCAGGTGACAGCCTTCTGGGCTGCAGACTGCCAACTTGTTCTTGTATCCTCACAAGGCTGAGAGCAGAGAGAGAAAGCAAGTGCTCTCCCATCACAGGAGCAGTGACCCCATTCATGAAGCTTCCACTCTTCTGACCTTAATCTAATCCTAATGACATCCCAAAGGCTCTACTTTCTAATACCATCACATCAGGAAGCAGGTTTTTAATATATGAATTTCAGGAGGACACATTCAGTCTGTAAGACTACAAGACTTGAGCAGGAAAAATTTCATAGAGAAGAATTTTGTTGACAAATAGCACATCACTTTAATATGTTTTGAATAATTTTATAAATGTATTTTAATAAAACTCTGTAAGTCCATCTCCAGTTGAAAACTACTGTTTTAGAAGAAGATACCAGATTCAAGTTAAAAGTTAAGGTTGAAATCAAGTTGATGTTTTAGAAGAAATAGCTGAAAATATGATTAATATACTATACTACATTGTTGTTGCCTAATATCATCAGGTAAAGCACCACTAGGAGTCTATTAAATAAAAACATTTTTAAAAACTCTCCAGGAATTTTCTGTACAGCATATGATGGCTTTCTATTAATAACATTATACTTCTGCCAGTTTAACACCTATGGAAAGTTAAGTATCCTTGGAGAATTGATAACTATTCCTCAACATTCATCAGTAGTAATGTATCAAATAAACCTAGTTATTTCTTTTACTAATGTGAGTGGGCAAATTTTTATAATTTTTTTCAGATGCCCTCTAAGAAACCACACAGAGAAATTTAGATATAAAAGATATCCTGATATCTTTACTTAAATTTCTTCTAAATTTACAGTTCAATTTTAGAAAGGTAAAATCAAAAAGCTGTCTGAGAAGATGTGAAACTTGATTAAATAGGATCATAGGTTATTTAGAAACAATACTTGGTTATCTATTTAATTAAAGTGACAATAAAAATTTTCAAAAGTTAAGTAGAGGAGATCACATATTTATAAAGAATTAGCTCTTTCAAAAATGAGACTTTGTTCTCCTAATGAGCAGATGAAATTAACATAAAGTATAAGACATTTTTCTAGTAAAACAGAATCTTTGATATCTAAACAGATTATACAGAGGGTAAAGAAAAACCTTTAGAGCTTCTTATTAAAACTAGATCAATACTTCAAGTAAAATGTCAATTTAACAAGGAGAAAAACAAATTCTATCTTTGCATCAATATAATAATTGATAACAAAGGAATCAGAGGTTTTTATAGACAATCTTAAAAATAAGTGCATTAAATTTTATCTAACATTGTGGTTGACAAGTAAAATTCTCTTTCTTCAAGTTTTCTGCAATGTTATATACCTACTCAGGTTTTCTTTTTCCCATTCCTCTTTTTCATTCTGGAATAACTATCCATTTCACCTTACTATAAAACTGGTCTCTCTCTCTCTCTCTCTCTCTTTTTTTTTTTAACACATCTTGCATACTTTTCACACAGTTATTTTTCTAAGTCAGTATCACTCCTGGAAGTCTCATTCATGTATATTGATTATGACTGAAACAGGAAAACGACAGGTATCCCACCAAGAACTGCTTTTGTGCTGTTTCAATTCTTACTAGGCCCTGTACCACCACCTTATACATGCCTTAAGTACAGATAATGCATGTCCTCCTTATAAAGGTCAGACTTAATGATTTCTTTGGAGTCTTCCAACACAATAGGTAACATGTAAGGAATGACCAGATGAGGTAGTTCTATACATTTTCTAGACCAATGACTCACCAATACCACTGGTTCAAGGGTATAAAAGACTGATAGAGGACACCTAAACACCCATCTTCGTTTTAAACAGTTCCTGTATACCCAAAAAGACACATACACCAGGCCACAATCCTCAACAAAAATCCTAGACCCCAACCAGACCTCCTTTTCTTTCTGAGTCTTCCAGATACTCTGTCTGTACCTGCATTCTAGCCATACCTTCACTAAACTCTGCTTTCACCTCCTCTTGACTCACATTTGATTTTTATACTTCATGAAGCCAAGGACCCTCATGGCTGGTCCTGTGGAACCCAGCTGCCCTAGATCATAATTTTTAACCAAAAATATCTCTATTTAAAAAAAAAAAATTGTTTCAGGGCACCTGGGTGGCTCAGAGGGTTAAGCCTCTGCCTTTGGCTCAGGTCATGATCTCAGGGTCCTGGGATCGTGTCCCGCATCCGGCTCTCTGCTCAGCAGGAAGCCAGCTTCCACCGCCCCCCTCCGCCTGCCTCTCTGCCTACTTGTGATGTCTCTCTGTGTGTCAAATAAATAAATAAAATCTTTAAAAAAAATTGTTTCAAAAAAATCTAGAGAGCGGGTAATTTTTGACTAGCTGTCATTCACTAGCATTTTGCAGATTAGTAGAACTCACGGATACACATCTCAGACTTTCTATTGCCATATACATATATCCTTTATAATATAAATTCTCAGAGTGACAAAAATACACTTATTTATAGACTCAAAGGCATAGCTTCTCATAAAAATATATAGTAAGGGCTTAGAAAATCATGCTTAGTAAGTAATGTTTCAATATTCTATCTTATTTAGAAATGACCTAGGCATTAATGAGCATCATTAAGTCAACTTAATATTATACCATAATTTTAAGTCACCTGAAACTCTTGGAAATTTAAGCTGACATCCTTAAAAGTACAACTAAAGTTGGATTAATGTTCATCAGAATAACATTTTGATATGGCTAAACACAAATATAGTTTTTCTTATAATTTTAAACACTAAATGGAACCTTTACACAGGAGTTATTGATTAGTAAAATGAACATATCTTAACAGAACACAAATGTATACTAGGGCTATAAATCACATTGATAACCAGAGATGGCATAGCTGTTTTTATTAAACAAGTCTCAGTGGCCAAAATTTTACTTAAATTATGTAAATTTAGATTCTTAAAATGTTTATGAGTTATTTTTGTATCAACACTTTCCTAGAACACTGCAGTATTATAAATTTAATTTTTGTATTTTCTGGGAGATTCAGTAATATTCAATTTATATAAGCACATATGTACCTCAATAAGCTAATCTGAATACAACTTCTTTAAGATATTTTATAATATAATTTATAAATAAGACAAGGAGATAGAAAAATGGAGTACACATACAATGGCTAATAACTTTCCGAACTATAGACACAAAGAGGCAAAACCCACTGCTTTAATTCTAAAATTTCAGCCATGAATCAAATATAGACATGGAAATACAAAACTCACCAATGAATTAGTAGAGTGAATCCAGATATCTACTTCTTGATGGGTATGTAATTCTTAATTAATCTGAAATCAAAAGAGGCAAGTAATCAAACAGAAAACTTAGAAAACAAACAAAAAGATTGTCATTTCTCACCCAACAGAAAAAAGACCTCTAAAAACCATCAAATCACAGAGATCATCAAGAAACAGAACTTATAACCAGATTCTAAATGAAGAAAAATTTATTGAATTTATTGGATCTTAACAAAACAAAAAACAAAACTAGTGAGATAGAAAATTAAAATCTGAAAAGCAGAGTATCATTAAAATCCTATTGCTCCTTTGGATTCAGGTCTAAGAAAATAAAAACAAGTCACACCTGGCTTTGTAACACCCAGAAGGCCTGCTTGCCTTCTGGTATGTGACTCCATTGGGCATCTCAATGGAAGACCTCTAAAGCTCTTAAAAGATAACTTTCAGAAAAGGATAGAAATAGGAGAATGAACAAGTGTTAAAGACTGTATTTTATTCATGTGATGTGAATGAATCAACAGATATTATAAGCTGTTCAAAAGTTATATGGGTTAAAGGACCTATAGAGATGAATTACACATTTATTTACTTCTCTAAGATCTTGTATCCTTGTACTTTTCATTCTTTTATAACCACTTTGATTCCCTCTAACTGAGCTCTTGACACAGAATATTGTTTACATAAGGCTCTAGCTTATCCTTTTGATAAGCGATTTTATTGGCTCAATATTTCCGATTAAACTTATATCATCATTCCCTAGGACCCAAAGTGATGTTTGGGTACATCTCAGATTGGAGTAGACTGTTACTGTCCACTAATCCCCCCTTCTTTATGAAAACATATAGTAACCAAATCAAAGCTTGTGTTCTGTGTACTGACTATGGTAGCTTCTAATTTGCACAAGCCATTCCTCAGTAGATTTACAGGAGAATCAGGAGAAATTAAGAAAACATATCCCTTTTTCAGTAGCTCCAACCTATTTATACAGGGACCTTGAAAAAAGGAATAGACAGAAGGCTCACCAGAAGTAAGAACCTAACCTGGAAGGTTCACTGGTTCTCACCTTAGTAAGAACCTAAGAAGTCTAACCTGAGAAGTTAGAGAAACATACAGTTCAGCAGTCCCTACCTCTAACACCTTCTCAAACCATCAGTTTTGAGCTATTTTTCAGTTACTCCCCACTGAGTGGTTTGGACTTTGTGGGCTTTCCTGATTCCCTCCTATCATCCTCAGGCAGAGGGAGATAAAGAGCCTAGAGAACAGAAGGGTGGAGATAGTAGAGAAAGGAACAAGTTTCCAGCCTTCAGACAAAGAAGATTTTTTAATCTTTGTACTTCCTTCTCCACATTTTTGCAACATATATATACCTGTTCCTAATATAACAGAGAAATATCAGCCACTGAACAGAATGACCTGCAGGTAACATTTCCATATTTTCCCCTCTTAAAACTAATAGTGATTCTGCTGAGCAAGGATTAACATACATACTTAATAATAAAATTTAGAGTTTGGAGAAGACTGGCCATGCAGATATCTGGATAATATTTCCTCAGGAACAGAAAGCTAGAAGGGCTATTTTTTGTTATAATTCAGGATTTCTCACTGTTGAGGGAGAAAGTGAATGCATGAAAATAACCATGAAATCAGGACAAAATGTCACATCATTTATACAGGAGTATAAACAGAACGTTAATTTCACTTATCTCCTCAGGACACAAAGGCTACACCATGTGCTAGTCTCCTGTACATCTCTGGAGAAAGACCCGAGTTAACTCTTGAGGTATGAGTTTACATATGTAAAGATTATGAGAACCAAGACTTTGGAGATATCTTTGCACCATAAAAATATAATGTGTTTTTAATCCCTAGAGATCTATTTCCCAAAGGTTATAGTAAGGATCTAGATTTACCATGTACCCGAGAAAACAGGAAGGGGTGAAATGGTCTGTTTGCTCTATATACAAAATAAATTATGCCAATTTTTTTTTCTAATTTATTTATTTTCAGAAAAACAGTATTCATCATTTTTTCACCACACCCAGTGCTCCATGCAAGCTGTGTCCTCTATAATACCCACCACCTGGTACCCCAACCTCCCACCCCCCCCGCCACTTCAAACCCCTCAGATTGTTTTTCAGAGTCCATAGTCTCTCATGGTTCACCTCCCCTTCCAATTTACCCAAAAGCACATACCCTCCCCAATGTCCATAACCCTACCCACCTTCTCCCAATTATGCCAATTTTTAAAATAGCATAATAGGATTTGTTTCTGGCAAAACAGAGTAGATAATTTTCCCTTATCTTCCCACTAAATACAGTAAGGAGCCCTGGATGATGTGTTACAGGATTTTTTTTCTGTCAGTGCTCACGGTTCTTGGTCATGCCACTTGGAGGGATGAAGTAGACTAGACAGAGTGGTGGGCAGCAAAGCAAGGTTTACTGAGCAATAGCAAAGTGATAGTACAAAGCTCCCAAAGAGGAAGGGACATGAGAGCATGGCCACTGGAGTTTCTAAATCTAGGGATTTTTATGGGCTTCTTGGAAGGTTGTTTTAATCTGATTAGCCTGCCATCCCATCAGATTTTTGTCATCTATATATCATAAGTGAAACAGTGGAGGGCTCCTTCCAGAGTGGTGTAAAATCCTTTGAAAAGTGGTTTCATCTGAGGGCAGGCCCCTGGTCCCTGCCTACCTGCATTCTTCCAACTATCCTTCTTCATCAATTGTATCTATAAAATTCATGAAGTTTTAGAATAGAAGTGAGGCTTGGTGGGGTGAGGTCCTGAGCAGACAACCAAGAAAGAATTCTTAAGAAGTTTTTGGTGCAAAATGGTGGTTTATTAATGCATGGCGACAGGACCCATGGGCAGAAAGAGCTGCTGTACTGGGATGTGAGGGGTGGCTGATTATATACTATAGGGCTGGGGGAGGTGAGGAAAAGGGAGGTTTCAAAAGAACTGTTCATATGCTGAAGAGGACCTACAAGATGACACAGGCCTTGCCATTGTCGGGTTAAGGTTGTTTTTCCCCTCTAGCAAGGTATTAACATTCAGATCATTGGAAGATCCCTGGAAGAATGTCACCCAAGTCCCACCCAGGACTGGAGGGTAGGGGAAGGTTGCAGGGTGTTAGCTTCTGCTTTGTCTTCACCTAGCCTTCTGTTCCTCATCAGAACCAACACACAGAACTCTCAGATCTGGAGATAAGAAGGAAGAATGGCTAACACTTTATCTCAGAGAATTGTAGATTCTTAAATAGACTCTAACAGAAATGAAAGTAAATACACAATATTTTCAAGAAAACACTCCTCATATCAGTCACACCATGCTGTATGTGCAGGTGACACTTAATAAAAACTACTTTAAGATGCTTTTATTTCCCCCTCAAAATATACCTATTTAACAAGGTTAAAATAATAAATCATTATTAATCTACTTCTCTCTTAATCCAGTAACTCTTTTTATTTTCCATTTTCATGAAGAAAAAAATACCACCTCTTTGTAATTTAAGCTTCCATTTCCTATACTGTCCAGAAGATTCTTCTTGCTTTAAAAATCATGTCTGCTTTGTGAGATGCTTTAGGGCTTTTGTTATTACTACAAAGCTCAAACAAAGTGCTTGGGAAGGCTTTTGTGTAGATTGCTTGCCTGACCATGGGTAACTTAATACTTTTAAGAAGGTGTTACTTATCCTAGGGCCAGATGAAAAAAAACAAAACAAACAAACAAACCCCCCCCCCAAAAAAAAACCAAACAAACAAAGAAAGAAAAAAAACCAAAAACAGCTTTGAATCTTATTTCAAATCTATTGGTTACTTTTGTGATCCTTGAAAACATTTTAATCTGTGTTCCAGTTTCTCCTATCTTTGTAAACTTTACAGACTCTAAATCAGGTACTGCAGGGTTTCCTAAGAACCTACAGTTTCATAAAAACTGGTAACCTGAAAAAAAAAAAAAAAACATGGCTTATGGTGCCAAGCACTCAAATTCAGTTATCAAATAAAGCATAACTTAAAATATACTATTTAAATATGATCTTATATGTTAAGAGTTCTCCAGAGAAAGAGAAGTGAATGAATACACACACACACACACACACACACACACACACGTGCACTCTATAGGTTCTATTTATCTGGAGAAAGAGATGGAGAAGTAGAGAGAGAGGGAGAGATTGACTTTAAGGAATTGGCTCAAGTAATTGGGAGTGCTGGCAAGTCTTAAATTCTCCAGGCAGGTCAGTGAGCTGGAGATTCCAGTAAGAGTTGATGCTGTATTCTTAAATGCTCAGTTTAGACACAGAATTTCTTCTTTTCAGAAACCTCAGCCTTTCTCTTAAGATAGTCAACTGATTACATGAGACCTACCCACATTATGGAGAATTATCTGCTATACTCAAAGTTTCTTGCTATTTAAAAAAAAAAAAAAAGTCTATTGATGTAAATGTTAGTCACAACTACACATGAAAAAATGCACAACATCACTTGGCATCAGGGAAATAGGAATCAAAACCAGAATGAGATACCACTTCACACCAGTCAGAATGGCTAAAATGAACAAGTCAGGAAATGACAGATGTTGGGAGGATGTGTAGAAAGGGAAACCCTCCTACACTGTTGGCTGGAATGCAAGCTGGTGCAGCCACTCTGGAAAACAGTATGGAGGTTCCTCAAAAAGTTGAAAATAGAACTACCCAAGACCCAGTAATTGCACTACCAGGTATTTACTCCAAAGATAAAATGTAGTGATCCAAAGGGGCACCTGCATCCCAATAGTGACCATGTCCACAATAGCCAAACTATGGAAAGAGCCCAGATGTCTTTTGACAGATGAATGGATAAAGAAGAAGTGGTATATATACTCAATAGAATATTACTCAGCCATCAAAAAATGAAATTTTGCCATTTGCAATGACATGGTTGGAACTAGAGGGTATTATACTAAGCAAAATAAGTCAATTGGAGAAAAACAATTATCCTATGATTTCATTCATATGTAGAATTTAAGAAACAAAACAGAGGCACATGGGGAAGGGAGGAGAAAATAAAACAAGACAAAATCAGAGAGGGAGACAAACCATAAGAGACTCTTAATCATAGAAAACAAACTAAGGGTTCCTGGGGTGGGGAGGATGAGATACCTGGGTAATGGACATTAAGGAGGCCACAGGATGTAATGAGCACTGGATTATATAAGACTGATGAATCACTGAGCTCTACCTCTAAAACTAATAATATATGTTAAATAATTAAATTTAAATAAAAAAGAAATTAAAAAAAAAAGAAATGTTAGTTACATCTAAAAAATACCTCACAGCAACAACTAGAGTGGTATTGGACCAAATGAAGGGCACTGTAGCTTGGATAATTTGACAATTAATTTAATCGTTAAAATATACTCTTGTTAAGTTGCCAAACATATACACCTCCTTACTCCATACTTAATCACTACATAAAGATAATGTGGTCATATTTCTTCCTAAAGTGATACAACTTTTTTGCTTACAAATGCACTAACCCCTTCCCCAGAAGCAGGTACAAAGTGCTTCTCCTTGATGTCCTATAACTTAAACATTATGAAAAGTTAACACACATTATGTGATAAAGTGATGAGAGGGAAGAAAACACAGATATTTGCTATATATCCATGTGTACCTGCAAATAGTCATAATAAAATAAAGAAGAAATACTCATAATACTTACAGCCTTCCTTCTTGCAATTAGTCACATGGTTGCACCTGTTACTTATAACTTCCTTCTTCTGTTATCCATTCTTTATTCTCTTTGTTTTCTATCTGGTGGGGTGATTCAAGCCTTTATTCTTGATGAGTCTGGGCCATTAGCAGTTCTGTTTGGTTATTGTAGTTTATATTGACATTAATCATAAGGCACGTAATACTAAGAGATGGCTGAATGTTTGTGGCCTCCCCCTTCCCAAATGATTTGAACCCCTAAGACCTCTTTTTTTTTTTTTTTTTAAGAATTTATTTGTATATTTGAGAGAGGAGAGAGAGTGAGTAAGACTGAACATGATTGAGGGGGGCATAAGGTGAGGGTGAAGCAGACTCCCAACTGAGCAGGTAGTCCAATGTGGGGCTCAATCCCAGGACCCCAAGATCATAACCTGAGCCATAGGCAGACATGAAGCTCTAACTCAATGTAATTATATTTGGAGTTGGGTGTTTGGGGAGATAATTTTAGATGAGGTCATAAGGGTAGAATTACCCATGATAGGATTAATATCCTCATAAGGAGAGACCAGAACTCCTAGCTTTCTCTTTTTCCTTTGTGAAGACATAGAAAGGAGGAGGCTATCTGTAAGCCACGAAGAGGGCTTTCACCAGGAACCAAATCTGTCAGCACCTTAATCTCGGACATCATTGAGTCCAGAACTGTGAGAGGTAAGTAGTGGATGTTCAAGCCACAGGGGATATGGTTTTTTGTTATTGCTGGCCGAACTAAGACAGAAACTTTAAGGAATCACCTATTTTCTGGACATGGTTTAGTTTACCTCCACTATTATCAAGTAGTCCTATGTCCCAGTGGTTGTTGGACTCAATTACTCCCACTGCTAAAGTAATTCCCTTCTTTGCCTATTGGTTCAGATGGATGAGGGGCCAGGTGGCAATTTTAACTTCTAATTTGATGAAATCACTGTTGTGTCTCCCAGTAGAAGCACACCTCCTTTTGGAACTAAGACATCTATACCCAGCAGAGCATAAGATTGTGAGAACAAGAAGCAGAAACTTTGCTAGAGGATCACTGAGAATAACTTGGAGCATTTATATTTACACTCATTAATTCCTGGACCTTGACATCCTGGCTATGGGATAAATTTCCCTCAAGGTTTTCTTTACTGGACAATACGGTCCTGCTCTTCCTCAATGAAGATTTTAAAAATAGTAATATAAATTCACAGGCTTTGTAACCAAAAACAAAAATATGGAAGACTAATTTATTTGGATTTTTTCAAAGTTTAAATTACTAAAAACAATAATCCCTCAATAATATTAGATGATTAGATGAAGAAATCAAACTAGTGTTAAATGTCTTATCTTTAGTCATCTATTATGTATTTCACTTCTGATACTTTCCAACTGTCTCCTTTCCTTTCATGAATATTAGGGGGAGGTATAGTTTTTAAGTTTTTTTGCATTTTCCACAAAATTAGGCATTTCCCTAAAGCAGACTCTATTCCCTGTAATTTTCAAAACACAGAATACGAAAAAAAACAGGGAAAAGTCATTTTATATAATTTCTTATTTTCAGGTACCTCTTATATATATATTAGGTGCTAGAGAATTATGCAAACTTATCTGTTTCTCTTCTAATTAAATTAACGTTGTTTCAATAAGAGATTTAGTATATTTCTGAAATCACATTAAGTCCTAAAATTCAATATGTTAATAGCATATTGATGTTTGAGAGGGAACAAATAAATATTGACCACATTTCCTACCAAAATTCAGAGCCAATCAAAAACAAACAGAAGATAAGGTAGCAGATATAAAAATATGAATATTATTGCTGAAGGCTTGAGGACATGTTTAGCTATGTAGTTTCCTATATGCCAAACAGAATTATTAGTCTTTGAACACAAGCACAGACTTTGCGAGACAAATATAACCTTTCATTCAGCAAGGACAGAATATGCTTTTATAGAATTAACCAAATGAAAGATTTACGCAGAATTGTAGTAAGAAGGAGGAAGTGTGAGTGAGGTGGATGGAGGGGGGCCAAAAGTATTAATTTTGGAAGTGTTCTTCCTCCTGAAAACAGAAAGAGGTAGGAAGTCCTATTTATGGCATATTTCTAGAATCTAGAGCACAAATCTAATAAAGGAAAGACACCATAAGCAAGATGTAAACAAATGGCTTTAGAACACTGAGTAAACACTTAATCATTCATACATAGATGTCTTTCATCTGAACAACTCTGAGATACCATATAGAACTGGATAATTTCTTTACATTGTCTTTCATCTACGGCTCCCTAAATAAATTCTGAATGGATTAAAAAGAAAAGTGGAAATCTACTCCAAATTTTACTAAAATACAACTAATACAAAAGGGCCCTTCTTATCTGTACCCCAATGTTTATAGCAGGAATGGCCACGGTCGCCAAACTGTGGAAAGAACCAAGATGCCCTTCAACGGACGAATGGATAAGGAAGATGTGGTCCATATATACTATGGAGTATTATGTCTCCATCAGAAAGGATGAATACCCAAATTTTGTAGCAACATGGACAGGACTGGAAGAGATTATGCTGAGTGAAATAAGTCAAGCAGAGAGAGTCAATTATATGGTTTCATTTATTTGTGGAGCATAACAAATAGCATGGAGTTAGGAGAGGAGAAGGGAGTTGAGGGAAATTGGAAGGGGAGGTGAATCATGAGAGACTATGGACTCTGAAAAACAATTTGAGGGTTTTGAAGGGACAGGGGGTGGGAGGTTGGGGAAACCAGGTGGTGGGTATTAGAGAGGGCATGGATTGCATGGAGCACTGGGTACGGTGCAAAAACAATGAATACTGTTACGCTGAAAAGAAATAAAAAAATTTAAAAAGAAAAGAGCCCTTCTTTCTTTGTAATACTTATATGCTTGCTGTATAACAAATTATTAGTTAATTACATAAACTGAAACTGAATATAAAAATATATGGATATTTGTGTTTTCTTATGAAATATGTTTGTTAGCATTGCAAAACAACTGTTTATTGAGTCTTTTACACATATATGGAATTTATTTTTAATTTAAACTGTTTTAAATATATTTTAATTAATGTGATTAGACCAATTAATTTCACAAAATTTTAGTTAACTACACTTAGATCAAAACTAGAAATGTCACCAAGCAAGTTAAAACAAATCCTATCAATTTAAGATTGGACTTGATAAACATTTTTATAAATCCTATCTTCCAATTAATCTGAATATAAACATTCACAATGAAGTGACTGTGATTGATACTGATTGTAATAGCTCAGGCAAATCAATATCAACATTATATGTATTTGAAAATTAAAGCTGGTTGGTACTTGAAACAACCAATGTTATCTTTCTGTAAGAATTTTAGGTTTAAATTAGGCATAATATAAAAATCAAAATAATTAAGAAATTTTAGAACTATTATATATGTCTAGAAAACATTGTTAAAATAGTGCCTCAATTTGAAACTTTAAATAATAGACTAGAATTACTACCTTCCATTAAGTTTCAAGGCAATACTAATTATGCCTACATTCTATTAAGGCACTGCACACACTTTTATATCCTGTTGTATTTCAGACTAAATACCTGGATGACCCTCTTGCTAAAGTCCATTAAAAATCTTGGATAAACACAAACAAAATAAAAGGTCTTAAAGAAATTGTGAAAAGAAGAGAAAGAATACTCAGCCAGAAACCACATTAGGGCAGGGTCCATCTCACAAGACTCCAGGGTTAGACAACAAACCCAAGAAATGCTGATTAAGGTGTGTCAGCGATTTAACAATCCTCCTTAAACTCTTCTTCCGAGTGACTGAACTTCCCACAAGAGCGAATGAGGGGAGCACCTCAGTGGTTCAGTCTGTTAAGTGCCCAATTCTTGGTTTCTTCTAGGGTTATGATCTTGTGGATGGGAGATCAAGCCCCGCCCCCCCCAGGCTCTGTGCTCAGTGTGCTCAGTGCGGGGTCTGCTTCAGATTCCCTCTCTCCCTCTGCCCCTCCATGCTCACACACTCTCTTTCAAATAAATAAAATTTTAAATCAACAACAACAATAAAGTGAATGAGGAATAAAATGTCCTACTAAGTGCTTCTAGAGGACTGGAATGAAAATTACTATTCTCAAAATGGAGAAATGGGTGAAAACAAATCAAATCATCTTCCCTGAAAATTTATATCCACAGTCTAGTTCTGATATGGGTTTGTAGCATAAATAACCACTGCTATTATGTTCTAAAATTCTCAAGATCAGAATTTATTTCATTTGGGTCCAGGAGTCGTCAACTTAACTGATATAAACACATTCAAACCCTATGTGAAGATACTACCTCTGTTCTAAGACTCAAAGAAACCTAACAAGCGAAATTTCAAGATAAATAAGGATTTCATCATCAAAAGTCACAAAACATGTAAGAAAAGACAAATTATCAATGACAAAGAACAGATCAGCAGTGCAAAACTTTAGGTACCAGACTTATCAGTCTCAGAATGTAAATTAAACATGTTTAATATGCTGAAAATTATAAAATAGACCTGAAATGTAACTATTTGACAATATTGGAAAATAAAATGCCTAGAAATAAAAATAATTGAAGTTAAAGTCATATGCGATAAATTCAGTAGCATATTTGGACTAAGATAGAGAATTACTAATTTAGAAGAAAGATCTAAGGATTCTTAGAAGAAATTATAGATATCTAAGGGTTTAAAAATATATAGTAAAGGGAGGTGAGACCTGGAAGTGAAATGGAGGAGGTATGTAGTGAAACATCCAGGAAATGAATGAATTAAGAGCTACACTCAACATCTAGTTAACCCCTGAAGTAAAAGTTGGGATAATATTGAGTTAAAATTACAAGACTTAGGAGATTTAGCAGACACAAAATAGAATTCCATGTTTTAAAATTGAACATATAAAAACTAATACATGTAGTATTTATGGATTTAAAAAAAAAAAACCTATGTGATAGTAAAATTCTGCTGCATCTGTCTTATGGTCTTGAAACCATGAAAAGCAAGACAAAAAATAGTTGATAGTGCAGGAGAGGGAAATGAGAAGCTGAGGTTCCTAGTGAGTGGCATCTTCAAGCTGTCATACTGTCCTCAACAGCCTAACCACAGTCTTTTTCTTTTTCTTTTTCTTTTTTTTTTAAAGATTTTATTTATTTTATTTGACAAGTAGAGATCACAAGTAGGCCGAGAGGCAGGCAGAGAGAGAGGAGGAAGCAGGCTCCCCGCTGAGCAGAGAGCGGGATGCGGGGCTCAATCCCAGGACACTGGGATCATGACCTGAGCCCAAGGCAGAGGCCTTAACCCACTGAGCCACCCAGGTGCCCCCCACCCCAGTCTTTTTCTTGCGTGAGACCAGATGCCCTAGGTGCTAGCCTCTGGTAGTTGACTTTTCTGTTAGTCTCAGCTGAAAAATTTTGCAAATAAGTCTTCCCATTAGCTTCATAAAAGCATTCCTTTCACTACTCCATCAAAGCTGGATATTATCATTTTTAGAATATTCAAGTTTTCAATAACTGGTCTCATTTTAATTTTACTCAGCTTTATTTGATTACTATTAAATTTGAAAATGTCATATACTTATTAGCCTTTTTTAATTTTTGGAGTGTAATTTTTATGTGCTTATATCTTAGACTATTCATATTATCATTAATTGAAAAAATTGTTTTATATGCTAAAAGTATTAAAATGCTAGCTGTTGTTTCAAATATTGTTTCAGATATTATCTACTGATTAAATTTATTTCACAAGACATCCAAATAACAGATCTAAGGTGCTTGAAAGCTGCATTGTTCATTATCTTCTACCCACCCAAATACAGGATATAGATTTCTCCCGTGCCCTCCCAGAGTCAATTGTATTTTTTCAGATATAAATGTCCCCACATGATTCACTGGTTCTCATAGCCAGCATTATGCTATTTAATGGGTAAAAATTTAGTCTTATTCCTTATAAAGAAGGTGCTACTTTCATTTCTTTTGAAGTGATCAATAAAATATTAATGTAGTTTGGTAAGAATAGAACAAGACATATTAACACAGATTTTACTGCAAAGTAAGAGAAGGCTAAATTTAGGAAAAATATCATCTTTAGTGAATATTTTATCAAAGCATACCTACTAGAAAATATGCTTCTATATAAATCTGTCTTCCACAATTTACTATGTCCTGAAATGCCCTTCTTCACACTATTGCTCTAAATAAAATATATTATTCCACATTTCTGACAATTTCTTTCCATCTTTTCCAATAGAAACTAATTCAAAACTTGCTTTCCTATGAAGGTTCTCTAACTAGCCTATTCATCTAATTCTTTCTTATCTATTCACAGATGTTTAATCTTTACAACCCTAGCTTAATTATAATGACTTCAATATGAGTGCCATTTCCTCCTAGATCCCTACAATATTTAATCCAGTGTGCTGCATACAGCAGATTCTCATGAAAAACTTGTTGAATATTATTCTGTGAAAAGAAAGAACCTATTCTGTCAGAATAATTTGGCAGTTTCTGCTTACCCTATCCCTACCACCTGTGAATCAGCAGTAACAAACTACTCAGTTCTGCACAGGAGTCAAAAGATGAATCATACATAAGGTTGTATATTTACAGTGTAAGGTGTATACGTGTGTGTGTGTGTGTGTGTGTGTGTGTTTGTGTGTTCTATTAATAATCTGCTATCCGGTGTGGTTCGTGAAATAAACTTAGTAAATAACACTTGAAATAAACAACAAGTAGTTTAATATTATCATATAAAATACATTTTGAAATTAATAATAATATGAATAAATATGAAATATACTTAATAAATAACACTTGAAATAAACAACAAGTAGTTTAATATTATCATATAAAATACATTTTAAAATTAATAATAATATGAACATTCTAAGGCCTTTTCAGTCCTTTAAGACACTCCTAGTGAAAGATTGAGCCACACCATGAGAAAAATACCTAATCGTGACTCTGTTTTCCATGTTGGATCTTGGGAAAGCTGAAGAGTGAAAATTTTCTCAACATAAATATTTATTCAGCTACTTCTTAAGGGTATACCCACAGGGGTCTGCCTGATATAAGAACTGGGCAGTGCTAAGCCTCTATGATCATAGGTGACAGTACATTACTTGTGACAGACGGGCTGTTTCCACCAAGCAAGAATGCTCAACATGGTGACAGTTTCAAAATACAAGAGCTTATTGTATTTATTTTTAAAATATGTACTTAGTATAATTATTAACAATCACAGTGAATGAAGAGGGCATTCCATTTATTTAGTAGAGGCTGTAGGTTTAGAGCAGTGTTAGGATTTCTTCTAACCATGACAGTCTGAGTAATGAAGGTGCAGAAACCAGTTAGAGATATTTATTGTATAGCAAGCAGAGAACTGTGAAAAAGGGAACAAAATTAAGACATGCTTATGCAAATTGAAAGTTAATGTTAGTGATGAAGTGACTGTTGCTCAAGGATCTTCTATCTTAGGCAAATATTATACAAAAACGAAGAAAGATGGGACGACAAGCTCATCCAAGTTCATGGAATGAATGTTCCTTTGATCTCTTATAGATTCCATGGGTTAGTGACTTCTTAGAATTAGTTTCTGTGTCTCCGAAAGGAATAGCACAGAAGCTACAGTCCTGTGAAAAGCTCTAAGTACTCTATTCTATTTGAATTGAAGTAATACAGAGTTGCAAGCTTAAAGATATACTGAGTTTGCTACTACACATGAAGAAAAGGTTTAAGTCCCTCTATATGCACCGGAGTCATTCTTTTTTTTTTTTTTTAAGATTTTATTTATTTATTTGACAGAGAACACAAGTAGGCAGAGAGGCAGGCAGAGAGAGAGAGAGAGAAGCAGGCTCTGCACTGAGCAGAGAGCCCGATGAGGGGCTTGATCCCAGGACCCTGGGATCACGACCTGGGCTGAAGGCAGAGGCTTTAACCTGCTGAGCCACCCAGGCACCCCTGCACCAGAGTCATTCTAACATTTGATCCAGGCATTTGAAAAGTTTCTAAATCTAAGTGTCAAAAAAATGAAATCATGAATGTTAGTTTATGTATATAATTTATAATACTGGAAAATGGAATCCATTTCCATCTAGGAAAAAAAGAAACAAAAAATATGCTACATCAAATGGCTACTCATTGCCAATACAGATTACTACACTGAGTCTGGTTAATCATGCATACTCCTCACTCCCTAGTGCTCCACTTCTGGATGCTGATTAAAGGAGTTTGAGGGAGAAGGGGTTTCTGAGAAAGGTCTGTAAATACTCTATGAGACCTTTCTAAGTATAAGCCAGAATCCCCTCCTGCTATAAAGTTCTTTGACTAGAAAGGCTAGTTTACAACTCCGGTTTCAGGCTTTAATGGTATGGTAACTTGGCTTTGCTGACATGATTTCTTAGATTTTTAAAAATGAAAACTGAAAAAACAAATGAAGATTAAAATCTTTGAGATAGCTTTTAATGAATTTTATTACTGATTATAGTAAAGATATGGCATCCCTTAACACCTGTTACTAATAAACATTAATTTAAATACGTCCTACTGCTATAGTATACTACTATTTAGTACTATTTACTTTTCCTGAATGTACAGGCATGCCATTAGAATTCCTTCAAATACATTATTTTTTATGCACTGAAAACTCTGTACCAAAATATTTGTTTGTCTACTTGTACTAAGGCTAACTATATAGGAATTCATTAAAATTTATTATATTTTGCCGCTTGCTTTGTATGAATTTTTACTCATATTTACCTTGTCTGCATGTGCTCTATAGAAATTCATTCAAATTTATTGTACATTATGTCTTGCTTTCCGGTTACCATCATTACTCAAATATATTACAATATCAGCTTATACAGGGCTTTGTAGCCTAGTATTTACACGTACACAAATACATACATTATTTCTGTCTACATAACCTTAAATTATTTTTCAGTGCTAGTATAATATTAATGCTTATATAAAACTTATACTTTACTGTAGAATTCCATTGTTTATTATACTATATTTACATCAACAAAATGTTTTTACAACAAAATCACTTTAAAATTATCTTCAAGTCCTATTGAAAAAAAGTGCTGCAATTTTATTTTTTGCCAGTAATTTCCCTATATATATTTTACTAATTCTTCATGCTTATTCATCTTTAATGCTGGGAAATATAGGAGTACCCAAGAATATGGGAAAAAAAAAAAAGACTCTCCTTTGGGAATGGTAAGGAAAACATTTTTTTAAAAGTGCATCACCATGGGGACACCTGGATGGCTCAGTCGGTTAAGTCCTCTGCCATTGGCTTGGGTCGTGATCCTAGGGTCCTGGGATCAAGCCTTGCATCTGGCTCTTTGCTCAGTGGGGAGCCTGCTTCCCTTTCTCTCTTTTTGTCTGCCTCTTTGCCTACTTGTGATCTCAGTCTGTCAAATAAATAAATAAAATCTTAAAAAAAAAAATAAAAGTGCATCATCATATACCTAGCCAAAGTGGTCTGTTAGGGAAAAAGAGCAGTCTGCAAATGTGAGACTCTCCAAAGTGGCGAGTTCCACACCACCCTTCCAAGATGGCTGCCTTCACAATACAGTGAATGAAGTCAGAATGACCAAAATATAACTTAGCACAAGAGCTAAAACAAAACAAAAAGGAAAATACAAAGAAGATTGTTCAAGATTCTCATGGACTTAGCAGCTAAAGTTTTCTTTTTAGAAAAAAACCAGGGAGTATTTTATTATATTTATTACATGTACCTAAAGTTATAGCTCATATTTACATGATAAACCAAAATATTATGAAAATTTAACATATGGTAGCACTTGAGATTACCAGCAATTAGTTACATCACCATTAATCTCCAATTAATTCATAAACTTTGAAGCGACTGTTATAACCTTCTCTCTTTTATCCCCATATTAAATTAGTCACAAAAGCCTGCTGTTTATAATTTGTTCTTTTATTTTTCCACATACCTGTCAAGTCCAACACCCCTTTTATTTTTAATATTGTTATTTGCAATGTATTTCAATCCCATATTATCTTTTACATGGATTACCACAGATGCCTTCTAATTTCTCTCTTGTATCTACATACACTTTTTTTTTTTGTCTTAGAAAATCTATGCTTTTTATTTCCAATTTTTTATTTAAATTCTAGTTAGTTAACATGTGATGTAATATTGGTTTCAGGAGCAGAATTTGGTGAGTCATTACTTTCATGTGACACCCAGTGCTCATCATAACAAGTGCCCTCCTTAACACCCATCACCCATTTAGCCCATTTCCTATCCATCTCCCTACATCACTTTTTATCCCTTAAATATCCTTCTCAAAACCATCCCCTGTTTAGGTGAGTATTTGGACTTGTCAGAGATTTAAAAAGACTTTGATGGAGATATCTTTGTGTGATGATTGTCTTTTCCTCACCATTAGCATCCATCTAAATGTAGTCATTGGGGCATCTGGGGAGGTGGCTGGTGCTTTCCTTGTGCTATGCTCCTCTCTCCTAAACACAGACACCCACAGCCCTACACACTCATCGAAGCAAAACAAAATAAAACAATAACATACATTGACTGTTTCAGTTTCAGAGGAAAACAAGTTTTCATTATTTAAGGGATTATCATCACATTGCTCCTGCTCATATTCCCCATGTCAGGTACAATAGTTACATTGACTTATTTATTTGTTCATAGCCATTACTTCTCATTATGTTGTCTTCAATACTTGGACTAGCTTATTTCGATTACTGTCTTTTGAAATTAACTCATTTCAAATCCAAATTGAAATTTCAATTATGTTGCAAACAATCATAGTGTCCTAAAACTTAGAAGTTAATAATCTCTGAACTCTACAAGTCTATTCTTTTTCCCCTACTATGGCATACCACCTATTTTCTGACATTATAATTCTGGTATGCCTCATTTCCCTCTGACATCACAAGCCTAAAAGGGCAGGTGTTTATGCCATTTTGTGTCCCTTACAGTATCTTCATAGGAACCTATGTATAACAGATACTCCATAAGTATTTACTTAATGAATGAAATGTTGTCCACTAAAAAGTAGAGAATTTTGACAAACTCAGATAGACCAATGTCAACTATTAGTTGATTTTCCAGGTTGTCTTTTGATCCAACTAGCTGACTAATGATTGAAAATATCTCATGTGAGAACACATATTTTCTGGAAATAATAATATATTAATGTCATCCTTAAATATAGCCACTTGCAGACACCAAGGCTTACAAATCTTCTGGAGTCCCAAATTAAAAAAAAAAAAAAATCCAATCTTGCAAATATTTAGAAATCATTTTTCCATGATAATATATCATAAAGATGGGTGAAAAGATCAATTTAAGTTTCTCTAGACAGATTCAAGATTACCTTTAAAATAGCTTATTCCATAAAACTATGGAAAAGATAAATCAAACAAGGCCCAGCATACTCTATTTCATTTTTTTTTCTGTTCCCAGATATCCTCACAAGTATTATGTCAGAAGTTCTAACTTGCCACAATGTCTATGAGGAGTGACTAGAGTAGAGATACAGATCTCTTTGTGATGGTATGTTAATATCCACTGCAGCATGCTATGTTCTATGCTTCCAAAATGAAAGCATGTATGAAGGGACGAAATCTGTGTGTGATGTTCCCCATGACCTCTTGTCCTCCCTTCCCTCAGAAGAGGTCTGTGTAAGAGATTCAAATCTAACCACTGTGCAAGATATCCTGGAGTAAAAACAAAACAAAACAAAACAAAACAGAACCCACCACATTGAAATCCTCTTTGAGAAAAATTAAAAGCAAGACAGTAACTCCTCTTAACTGGAAATAGAACAAACAAACAACAAAAAGAATAGCAGCCCACCCTAGGGACTTAAGTGTGGAGGGATGTAAACATGTGGGGTCTGTAAGTTGTGTCAGGTGAGCACCATTCAGGTAGGACAGTGAAAAGACATAGCTACTGGGTTTGTGCGGTGCAACTAAGAAGTCAATTCATAAAGTGGGATTCCAAGTCTCATTAGAGAATAATGCATGCCATTGTATACCTGAAAGGACTATAACACTGTATGTATACTAACTGGAATGAAAACAAAAACTTAAAAAGAGTAATGTGTGCCAAGAATGATATGACAGGAACAGAATCAGAGAAACTACTAGAATAGTAGTAATTTTGGAAATAAACCAATATAAACTGATAAAAACATTAAAGATCCTGACTAGTATCTTGGCAACATATAGATTCAAAGCCTTTGCACTGCTTCAGTAAGCAATGACTCAAAATTTCTCTCAAAACCAACCACATGAGATTTCACTATCAAAATATACCTAACTTGTGAAAAATAAGGAGAGTTGGTATTTCTTGTACACCTGAGGAAAAGGTCAAGATTCAGTGACTGACAATATTACATAGTCTAATTTTTAGTTTACTCCAAAGCAACATGCAGGTCCTAATAAATATTTTTCCCATGAATAGATGATAATGACCTTTATTATCTCAGAAGGCAATCTATATTACATTCAATAAAACAACAGGAAGGCAAGTAAAAACGTGGATTTGCATTATTTGGAGCCCCTCATCTATGGTTCAAAAGCTGCCTAAATGTAACAGGAATTTGAAGATCAAGTTTCTAAACAATCTGACAAGAAACTTTTTGTTAACATAATATGAGAGCTTGACTCCTGTTAAAAAAAAAATTTTAAATAACCTTGATATTTAAAAAAATGCTTTTATAATTTGTGCCATATTTGCGTAATGTTTTCTTGCAGACATGAGACACAATAATCTGGAATTTTTCACCAATCTGGCTAAAGTCCTTTAAACTATTTGATTTCTAGGACATTCTTTTTATCAGAAGAATATTATTTATATAATACAAATAAAGTAAATACATACATCTCCAAAGTAGGTATAGCTTTATAATAATCTTCTAAATCATTCCATTGTAAAAGCACAAAGAATGAATGTAGGTCTCTAATTCTGAAGTTTATAATGTCTAATTGGACCTTAAACAAACATTTTCACATGTTTTCCTTTTTCCTTCTCACACTGCTAATAAGCATTTACTTCATGCATTACATTTTATAAAGTAAAATGCTTTACATTATATGTTTCTATTTAATATTTTCAGATACCATACAATTTTTATAAACTTCATCTTTGAAAACCTGTCCTGGTAATTAATGAATAATAACTTCATTATGTATATCAAACACATCTTTGTTTTCCATATTCCATATTCTTTCTTTTTTTTTAAAACAGTATTTTTATTTTTACTTTTTTTTCAGATTGTATTTACTTGTTTGACAGAGATCACAAGTAGGCAAAGAGGCAGGCAGAGAGAGAGAGAGGAGGAAGCAGGCTCCCTGCTGAGCAGAGAGCCCAATGCGGGGCTTCATCCCAGGACCCTGAGATCATGACCTGAGCGGAAGGCAGAGGCTTTAACCCACTGAGCCACCCAAGCGCCCCTCCCATATTCTTTCTAATGTATTATTGCTCACTCAGTTCTCATGGAATAAAGTCCCACATCGAAAAACTATATAAAGGTAACTGGTTTTCTCTTTAATATCTATTTTTCCATATGCACTTGTAAATGTGACATCACAATAGTACGGGACCAAATGAAGTCTTTTTTTTTTTTTTTTTTTAAAGATCTTATTTATTTATTTGACAGAGAGAGATCACAAGTAGGCATAGAGGCAGGCAGAGAGAGAGAGAGAGAGAGAGGAGGAAGCAGGCTCCCTGCTGAGCAGAGAGCCTGATGCGGGACTCAATCCCAGGACCCTGAGATCATGACCTGAGCTGAAGGCAGTGGCTTAACCCACTGAGCCACCCAGGCGCCCCCAAATGAAGTCTTAAACATGTTCAAACAATCGGTTAAAATAAAAATAGTAATTGTTAGGCGGTTAGACATCAGAGAGAAGGGATAAACCAGGTACTGGTCACACCCTCTGAGCCACCCTGAGGGTTAACAGCCACACACGTTCAGAGTCACGTCTAACGGTTAAGGGAGCAGCAAAGGCCTAGCCACAGAGCTGGCTCAAAAGCCACAACGGGTCTTTCAAGAGCTGAACATGCACACAAGGGGTGCAACTTGACCTTAAATACACTTAAGGTCACAACAAAGCTTATTAAAAGTCCATAAAGAGGCAATACATAAATGAATACAATTACAACAGAATGCATCATGAGTAGGTGCATAAGGAGAGGCCAAAATGTTATATAACCACTAGCTGTCAATCAAAACTGTCAGTTAAGGACACCTTTATATGTACACAAATCAGGCTTAAAAGGATGTAGCTAGAGCTTCTCAGGGCCATTGGCACTGACCTGCTTTCACTCTTTTTCTTTCTTTTTTTTTTTTAAGATTTATTTAGGGGCACCTGGATGGCTCAGTTTTCAAGCATCCGTCTTCGGCTCAGGTCATGATCCCAGGATCCTGGGATCCAGCCCTGCGTCAGGCTCCCTGCTGGCGGGAAGCCTGCGTTTCTTCTCCCATTCCTCCTCCTTATGTTCCTGCTCTCATTGTCTCTCTCTCTCTCTGTCAAATAAATAAATAAATAATATTTTAAAAAAAATAAAGATTTTATTTATTTATTTGACAGAGATCACAAGTAGGCAGAGAGGCAGGCAGAGAGAGAGGGGGGGAAGCAGGCTCCCTGTTGAGCAAAGAGCCTGATGTGAGGCTCAATCCCAGGACCCCGAGATCATGACCCCAGCTAAAGGCAGAGGCTTAACCAACTGATCCACCCAGGCACCTTATAAATAAAATCTTAAAAATAATTATTTATATATTTGAGAGAGAGAGAGCGCGCATACGCGAGAGTGGGGGTAAGGGCAGAGAGGGAGACAAGCTCAAGCAGACTCCAAACTGAGTACAGAGCCCAAAGCAGGCCTCTACCTCATGACCCTGAAATCATGACCTGAACCAAAACTAAGAGTGCATCCCCTAACTGACTCTGTCACCCAGGTGTTGCCTACTTTCACTCTTGAAAGTATACTATATTGATACACTCAATAAAATATACCTCCCCATTCTGGTCTCAGGTCTCCAATTCTTTGGTGCATCTGGGGAACTAAGTAACTAAGTAACCTGATGACTTGCACAGAAAGTCCAAATTACAACATGTACTAACATAGATTTTAATAGGCTCAATCCAAATTTATTTTGTATCCATACTTTAAATAGCATGTTCTGATCCATTTGTGAGTATTAACATGATTAATTGTATCACTTACCTAATCTTATGGAAAAACTTCATGTTTTAGTAAAGAGGGCAATCTATTTATCATTTACAATTGCTGGCTTAAGCTATCACTTATTTGAGTCCAAGAAACCTTCCAGCTCATGTCCATTCTGTTCAAAATACTGAGTAATGGTGGTCATGATGATAGGATGATATAGATGAAGAGCTATGAAGCAAGAAAATATTAATAGTTCATTTTGTCTTGATGGCAATGAGCAATACACAAGGTTAGCAAGAAGATAATAGTATTGGGGAAGCAATGTAAGAACAAAGATACAAAAGTAAGGAAGTTATCAAAGGTGGAGAACAAATCTTTATTTCTTTATTTTCTTTATGATTTATTTCTTAGAGACAGCATGCTAGCACCCATGTCTGAGTGTGGGGAGGGACAGAGAGAAAGAGAGAGAGAATCAAGCAAGCTTCCTGTTGAGCCTCGAGTCCTAAGCAGGGCTGGATCTTGGAACCCAGGAGTTCATGACCTCAGCCAAAAACAGTAGTAGGTGCTTAACCCACTGAGCCACCCAGGTGCCCCTAGAAAGTATTTCTATTAAAGAAAGTCGGGGATATTTAAAAAAAAAAAAAAAGAGTAGATCACAGAATAGGAAAAGAGGACAAGAAGGCATCGTGGGAAAGGGGAAGTCAGAAGGGAAAAAGAAAAAGCAAGAATGAATAAAGACGTGAGTTAATAAGCAAAGATAAAGAAGGTTTCATTTTGTTTTGTTTTCATGGAGAAAACAATGGACAGGAAGAGCAATCCGAGATGGACATAGAAGAAAGTAAACAGAGATGAGAAAAAAAAAGTCCCATAAAAATGAGTAAGTTACAGAAAAATGGAAGGAAAACCTAGACAAAGAAATGCATGCAGCAAACCAGAGAACAGACAGTTTGAAGAAAGAAAAGGTCCAGTGGTGCCCAAGGGATGCTTGTACAGGCCTTAGTTTTAGTTAGCCCATTTGAGCAGGTTTAACAGGAAAAGAGAACAAGTCACATAACAAATATTTCTACTTTATGTCTTTCATGATAGACCCCAGCCTAGTTGGAATACCCTGAAAGGAAATTAAATTCGAGGATTTCATTGGAAAGGGATGCAGAGGCAAAAAGCATAGTTTAGAACCTCTAAGAGCTAGGACCTGCTACAAATTAGGATAAATATTTGATTGCATAAAAAGAATACGACAATGATAGAGTGTTTTCTGACTTTTAAAAAAAATTTTTCTTCCTTTCACTTTCTTTTCTTTGTAACAATAGATATGAGCCTGGTCAGCCATCTCTGACCTGCCTTAGGAGACTGGCAATGACCTTAAGGCACCCACCTCTATTGAGTTTCTGAAGTTAGACACTGCTGTAAAATGTTTTCTGAGCTTTACTTTCCTCTGACTGCATTCTTAACTGTCTGAATATCCCTGTATTCAACATTATCCTTCGTGCCCCCACCAATTTTAATTATTGCATAGTAAATCTAAAGCAGGAGAGAGTTTGCTTTGTGTAGTCTTGGGTTTTTGTTCCAGGGGTTGTTTGTTTTTTTAATATTAAGAGAGTCTATGTATTTGACAAATTCTTTTTCTTTTTTTTTGTATGGCATCTTCCCTATTGATAATACAAAACCTGTTTCTGTGGAAGTCATATTTTTTATAATTTAGAAAACAAGAAGATTAGTCTTTTCCAGTAAATCAATAAGATTAAACTAATTAGGGCGCCTGGGTGGCTCAGTTGGTTGGACGACTGCTTTCGGCTCAGGTCATGATCCTGGAGTCCCGGGATCGAGTCCCACATCGGACTCCCAGCTCCATGGGGAGTCTGCTTCTCCCTCTGACCTTCTCCTTGCTCATGCTCTCTCTCACTGTCTCTCTCTCAAATAAATAAATAAAATCTTTAAAAAAAAAAAAAGATTAAACTAATTAATACTTCTAGGTTTCACTCCTCAGCTTTCAAGCCTTGTAGAAAAAATTTCCCTATGCCCACATTCAGAATTGATAATTTCTTAGACTTCAGTAGAATTTGTACATCATTTATATCTCATAATGGTTATTTTTATCAGCTTATATGCTAGAGTTGCCTCATCTGTCAGAGTACGTATTAAATTGTACACTCTTTGAGAGCACAGATTATAAACTCTGTGTCTTTGTGTCATCAGAGAACTAACCCTTTTTTTTTAGGCAGCAATACATATTTGTGGAATTGATACAAAGGCAGGAAAGAAGGAACAAAGGAAAATTCAAAGTCTTTAGGGCTAAAATATCAGACTTTTAAATTGTTGAGACATTTACATACATAAAAATAGTATATTTACAGAATTAATTTTGTTATCATCAGTATTATCACCCCATCTACATACATAAGTGCATACATAATATATATGTTGCATATATGCATATATATGTACAAACATACACACTACATATATGGAAACAATGGCTATTTTCAACTTCAGATTTTAACTTATTTCTCCTTTACAAGAAAATATCCACATCTTCTGGGGTAGAGTAGGAGGCACCTGAAGAGAAATCATCAAATTCATGAAGATCATATCAAATTCATTTTTGTGTTAACAGAGTGGGGAATTCAGATGGAGAGATGGATTAACAGAGATTTTTAACCTATTGCTTATGTATATTAATGAATCAATACAAACATCATTGCATATATAAATATAAGCTTATATTATAATCTTAAATTCTGGGTGGAGCCCAAAGGAAGGTTCAATCTCATGGCCCTGAGATCATGACCTAAGCTGAGATGAAGAGTCCCACGCTTAACCAACTGAACCACCCAGGTGTCTCATAGACCTGATAATTTTTTGTGGTGGGGAGACTCATGAGAAATGTATGTTTAACAGCATCCCTGACTTCTATCCACCAGAGGCAAGTAGTAACCATACACTCCTCTGAGCTGTAACAATCAAAAACGTCTTCAGACATTGTCTAACATCTCCTGGGACACACAACTGCTGTACTTGAGAATGGCCTGTCTACTCTAATGGGACTCTAACAAATATGTTCTTAATGAGTGCACTACACGGTCTCTTGACCTGTTTGCTGACAATCAGAGACAACGAGTCTCGGTGACAGAGCTGAGGGAAAGCATGGACAGACCCTGTGTAAGGAACAAGGAATCAGCATACATGGAACAAGTACATGTTGTGTGTCAGCAAAAATAATATAGTTGTGTATTATAAGGACTTTGTTCTGTAATTGACATTTCCAATATTTGAAATTGTGTAATTTGTGCTCAGACTAAATAATGCAGGATTTGGGAGAATCTCAGGGGGGCAGTGAGAATACAATTTTTTGAAGTGAAGAATTAAGGAGTAGATTCTTGATACTCTCTCCTACAAACTGCAGTTTTGGGAAAGTCAATTTGAGTCTCAGTTTCCTTGTCTGTAAAAAGAGTACAGTGTACCAAGTTCATAAGAGTAATATGAAAAATATAAGGCACAATGTACTTAAGGTTTCAGGGAAATAATGAATATTCAGAAACAGAGCATTTATCACCATGTTTTATGGATGATCAAAAAATTTCTGGAGGTTTAGTATAGGAGAAGCAATTAATAATATTCTGGTTGTAGAGCTACATACTTCTAGAATAACTTTCAACTACTTCAATATTCAAAGCATAAATAATAAATTGAATCATATGAGGGCTTAGGTAAGAATCCTTCATAATCATTTCACCAAGACTTTATTAATTTTTTACTCCATAAGAACAAGTAAGTAACAGGACTGTGGACAACTGTGCTTTTACAACAAAACCTCAGGAATGATTGTGAAATAAAACGGAGAGTTGTATAATGAAATAAAATAACGCCTTATAAAATGCTATAAGAGAAGAAATGTTTTCTTAAAATAGAAAACCTGATTACGTATAAAATTTACATCAGTGAAATTGGATGCTATTATATTCATAACTTTTCATTTTTGGATACTGATTTTAGTAGCTATGCTCTTTCTGTTGGAAGCCAAATTGCTAGCCAGTCCACAAACACCCATCAAAAATTTTGACAGCAACCAATTCCCAAACTTACTATCACTCTGTAAGTGTGAATTATTTCAAAAATTAGAGAGCAATGTAAAAAAGTATTATCTAACAAGGCCATAATATTATATTATCTAACTAAACAGATGTAAGAAACACATTTCAGAAATATGTGTCTATCTATCATCTATCTATTCCTCTTCCGGTTAGTTAGCTAGTTTTCTTGCTTTCATATATTTCTCTTTTAACTAGTTATATATGCATGACTGAGCCTTAATCTATGGCTTCTCAATAGCTTTTGATTAGCCATAGATTTACAGCTCTTTCCTTTCTGAGCTATTTAAAACAAATGCTCAAAGTAAACATGAACATGTGATATCGAAATGACTTCTTCTGAGCTATCAACATCAAATATGCCCTTTGCTCAAACAAGTTTATTAATGTTAAAACTGCTTAAATAAAACCAACTTGAGGAGGCAGCCTATAACAGCTAGGACAAGCACTCTGGTTTAAAATGGGGACCAATTTTCATAGCTTCAAACACTGGTAATCCCCTATTTTAGAACATCTTGTCAGTATAAATAAGTCTGAAATTGAAAGTGCTCAATTTGGTCTATCGTATTAAACTGAGTGACCTGAAATAATATGGTTCCTTCTACTGTGTAGAACTGTGATATTCTCAAAGCTTCAAGCAGCCAAGATGTGAGTGTCCCTGTGATCTTCCAGTTGACTCCTCCTATATTTCAGTAATTATCCTTCTATAAATTGTACTTTCTGTCCCACCTTTAAAGAACCCACATTGCATACTGTCACACGGCGGGGGGGGTTACATTTCAAATATTTATTTAAACTGAGTGATGATCAATACTGATGTTGTCTCCTCATGTAAGTGAAGGAAATGACATGTGTAATTTATGACAGCATCCCAGGGTGCAGATTGTTTTAGAAATATATCATTAAAGTACAGACAGGCTAACTGCCACAAATCACCACATCACATCAGAATATAAAAATATTCAAGTAGGTTGGAAAGTTTAAGTTCATTTTTTTGAAGTATAAGGTGTATTAAGGACTGTCCTTTAAGAACACAAATCTGTCAACCAAATCAAGAACAGAGTGCAAATAAAATTTTAAGTTAATGTAATGTTCGAGGACAGAGTCTATGCAGAAATATTAAATTAGTCAGAAGGGCTTTATCCATCCAAGCCCTGTGTAGGGAGAGTGGCCTGACAGATTGGCCATCATCTGGTTTGCCTGCCAGATATAATCCTATGGCAGAAATGTGTGCATTGGACTTTCAAGCCCTGATATTATACATTTGAATTGGATTAGTAACCATATATATTTTTTTTCCAAATTTCATTATTACCAAACCAAATCATAAGTGTTTGGCTTTCCATGTAGCTTATGAACAGGAATAGATTGATCTGGTCAGGCTGAAGACCCTACTAGGTCTCTTTGGAATGTTACATGATGTTTTTCCTTTATTTGTTAATTTACTTGCATTTGTATTGCTACTGGAATTAATCATCTTGACTATGGAAAATTCCTTGTTATCCTGAGAGGACCTCGCTAGGTGAATGTCTTTGTCTAGAATGTCTTTCTTTGAACTTTGACAATAGCCATCATCAATATGCACTTTTAGAACAACAAATTTTGTAAACATTTTCCCTACTCAACTTATTAATTTAGAGAATTTCAGCAGTGAAGGATACTGCTGAAAACTTCTAGCCCAGCCATGGTGCTGATTCAGCATAAGGACTTCCTTGAATGTTTCCAGGAAACTGAAGAAATGGATTGCAGTTGAAGAAAAAACCATACATATCCTAAAAAAAAAATTTGCCTGAAACCTTCACTTTTATTCATATAGAATAGTAAATATTAATTAGAATAATAAAGAATTTGTGCTTCACTTAGCATAATGTCCTCCATAGTCATCCATGTTATTACAAATGCAGGGTTTTCTCCTTTTTTAAGGCAATATATCCCATTATATATATAATGTATATATATATGTGTATACATATATATAATGTATATATGTATATTCACACATAGTATACATATGTGTGCATATATACATACATAGTACGTGTGTGTATATATATATAGACACACACTCACAAACACATATGCCAACATGCAGACACATTTTCTTTCTTTCTTTTTTTTTAAATTGATTCCATGACTCTGGGATCATGATCTGAGCCAAAGGCAAATGCATAACCGACTGAGCCACTCACGCACCCCTGAGGATGTACACACATTTTCTTTAACCATTCATCTATCAATGAGCATTTAGGTTGTTTCCCTATCTTAGCTATTGTGAACAATGCTAAAATGAACGTGGGAGTGAAGGTATCTCTCAAGACACTGATTTCATTTCCACTGGATATTACCTGATATGGGATTACTGTATCATAAGGGAGCTCTCTTTGAAACTTTTGAGGAAACTCCAAGCTGTATTCCGTTATCTTATACTAATTTACAGTCTTACCAACAGAATTTGGAGAACATTATGCTAAGTGAAATAAGCAGACAGAGAAAGACAAATACTTCTTGATCTCACTTGTATGTGGATAAAATAGTCATAGGGAGAGACAGAAGAATGGTATTTACAAGGGGTTGGAAAAATGGGGAGATTGTTGTCAAGAGTTATAAAGTTTCAGTTATCCTAGATAACTAAGTTCAGGAGATCTAATACAAATAGAGTTACTATAATTAATATTGTGTTTTATACTTGAAATTTGCAAAAAGGGTATATTTTTAGTGTTCTCACTATGAAAAAGAGGAAAAATAGTAGCTATGCGAGGCAATAGATATTTTAAATAGCTTGATTGTTGTGAATATTTCATTACATCTATGTATACATATATCAAACCATTGACTTGTACATCTTAAATATTAACAATTTTCTTTTCTTTCTTCTTTTTTTTTTAAGTAGGCTCCATGCCCAGTGTAGAGCCCAGTACAGAGCTTGAATTCATAACCATGATATCAAAACCTGAGCTGAGACAGGGAGTCAGTAGCTTAACCAATTGAGCCACTCAGGCATCCCAAATATATACAATTTTCAATTGTCAACCATACTTCAATAAAACTGAGAAAATGAAGAATCTGTGTAAGTTTTTATTTAGTGGATAAAAAGTATCACTGGATATAATGGATTAAAAACATGATCCAACTATAAGCAGTCTACACAAGACTTTATATCCAAAGATATAAATAAGTAAGAAATGAAAGGATAGCAAATTTCTTGGGTAGAATACTAAAAACATAGACAACAAAAGAAAAATAAATTGATCTCATGAAAATTAAAAACTTTTATGCATTAAAATCAAGCCACAGAATGGAGAAAATATTTGCAAATCATGCCTCTCTTAAGGGATACATATCCAGATATATAGGGAACTCTTAAAACACAACAGGAAAATAAATGACCAGATTCAAAAATGGGCAAAATGTTTGAAAATACATTTCTCCAAGGAAGACATACAAATGGCCAATGGATTATGAAAAGGTGCTTAACATCATTAATCAGTAGGGAAATGTAAATGAAAGCCACAATGAGATACCCCACACTTGGTAAGGTGGCTACTTTCAAAAACATAGGAAAAGATCAAAGATATAGAGAAATTGGAAGCCTTGTGCACTGTTGGTTGAAATGTAAAATGGTATAGCACTGTGGAAACCAGTATAATGTTTCTTCGATAAATTGATAGCAGAATTACTACATGATTCAGCAATTCTGTTTCTGATATATACCTAAAAGATTTGAAAGCAAGGTCTCAAAAAGATATATGTACACCAATGTTCATAGAAGCATTGTTTCCAATAGCCAAAATATGGAAGCAACCCAAGTGTCCACAGTGGATGACTGGATAAATAAAATGTTGTATAGACACACAATGGTATGCTATTTAACCTTAAAAAGGAGGAAATTCTAATATATTCTATAACATGGATGAAACTTCAGGACATTATGATAAGTGAAATAAGACAGTCACAAAAAGACAAATATATATGATTCATTTACGTAAGACAGCTAGAGTAGTCAAATTCCTAGAGATAGAAAGTAGAACAGTGGTTGACAGGTACTGGAAAGAGTGGGGGAAGGGGGAGTTATTGTTTGATGGTTATAGAGTTTGTTTTGCAATTTGAAAAGAGTTCTGGAGGTGAATGGTATTCATGGTTCCACAACAATATGAATGTACTTAACATCACTGAACTTTATACTTAAAATGGTTACTACAGCACAGAGCACTATACTTCTTCCTATCTATATCTGCAGAAAAAAGTCACAGTTTTGAGAAACAGAAATGCATGCATTACCAAGGCATTTAAAGCTTCCACTAACCTAAAATTTCCTCTGAAAACAATAATTAACTATAATTTTTTTAGAAAATAATTTAATAAGAGTTGACAGATTCTAACTCTGTTTACTGTGAATACCATTTCCAAGTATGTCATAGGACAAATACATTGTAGTGCAAATAATGCAGTATGATTTAATGGAAAACAGTTGGACTGAAAGTTAGAAAATTTGGCTATGCTCTTCCTTTGGCCTGAATTTAATAGTGACAAAAATAAAGACAAAATATATCCAGCATTTAGCAAAAAAAAAATCACTTATTTTTCATATTCCTTAGCGCTATTACCACAGATAAGTTGTTCAACTTGTCTGTGCCTTGACTCCCTTGTATATACATCAATATAGCAATAGCATCTATAGTGTAGGGTTAAATAAAAACATACATAGAATTGGGTACATGGGATTCCATGGTACCATACATGGATTTCCAATACATGTAATTGCTTAACAAGGAAAAACAAAACAAAGCTTTCAATAGAGTAGTACTCAATGATTTTAGCCATTTTTTGTTATTGTTGAAACCTAAGTCCATATGGTGCTGATTAAATGGGAGTCACAGTTCTAAGTGCTTTGTATTAATGCTTTCAATCCTAACAAGTCTATATTGTACCTACTTTTATCATTCCTCTTCCCTATTTTACACCTGAAGAAAACGAAGCATAGGTATTAAATAATGTCATGTTTGGAATCCCGAAGTGTGATTCATATTATTATCACAATTATGTTAATACATAATTCATTGACTTCAACAGAACTTTCTATGCATGACATTCAGGGAAACAATGAGAAATTTCACGTAACAGAAAAATCATGCACACAAACTGAACTGAAGGTATCGGAGCCTAGAAAGTAGCTTATGATAAACTGGTGGTATACCTTGCCTGACAAGACAATGAATTTGATATATTTCTTTTAGGGTAATATGGAATTAGTACAGAGTCTTTAAGCGCCAAGGGAAAAATGGAGTTATAATTTTTATTTGAAAAATATTTGGACATTACAGAATGTTAGAAAATAGGAAAAATCATTAGTTCCACCAGGCTAACTTAGCTAATATTTTATTTTGTATGAATCTCATTTCAATATTTTTATTATGCATATACATTCTTTGCAAAATTACCATCATAATGGACATTCATATTATATTATAATGCCTTTTTTCCCTTAACATATCATATTCATTTTTCTCAATAGTGCTTCATAATTTTTTTAATTACCATTTCTAATAGGCATATAGTTTTTCATTAGTAAGATGTACCATAATTTACAATTTAATTAAACATTCTTCTCCATGAACATTTCAGTTGCTTTCAATATTACTACATTATAAGTAATACTTATATTCTGTTGTGCATAGAACTCCCACACACTTTTATTAGAATTCCAAAATTGTGACACCAGGTCAATACGAACTCTCTTTTGCCATGTGATATATGCTACTGCTGAATTTTTTCACTAAAATTTTTACCAGTTTTCACAGCTACTGGTTTCCCCACAGCTTTGTCTATCGGAGCAAGTTTGTTTTTCTTTGAAAGTTGCTCATAGAAATGTGGAGGAAGGACTACTGTGAAGAGAGGGAAAGGATGGGACGGACAATAGTTCAGAGACAATGTTACAGATCTAATCAACATGAAGGAAACTGGTGGTGGAGTAGATGGAAATAGCCTGAATTTAGCTCACCAGTTATAAAGTACTTTCTCAATGCCAGATATGTGTCGTGTTCTAAATTTAAATGCTTTACATTAATTATCTAATTTAATCTACAAAACAACCTCTAGGAGTAGGTAGCATTATATATCCTCTTTTGTAGATGAAGGCTCTGAATCAGAAACGTTAATTTACTAGATAAGGTAAACACCTTTTGAGTAGATTTTTTTTTTTAAGATTTTATTTATTTACTTGTCAGAGAGAGAAAGAGATCACAAGTAGGCAGTGAGGCAGGCAGAGAGAGAGAGGGGAAGCAGGCTCCCGCTGAGCAGAGAGCCCAATGCGGGGCTTGATCCCAGGACCCTGAGATCACGACCTGAGCTGAAGGCAGCTTAACTCACTGAGCCACCCTGGTGCCCTTGAGTAGATTTTAGATGTAAAGAGTTACTAAATGAGGAACCAAGGGAAGAGCATAGGCAAGTTTTCTGACTTTAGTTGAATATTTTCCCTATTATATTACACAGTATTATTTTTCAGTCCTGGCTGAGAATGTCACTAAATTTATATGGTCATGATCTTCATATTAAAACAGACTTATAATCTCTTAGTATTTATTTAACTTTCTTCTATCATTATAATTTATACCAATCAAGAGAGCACAGTTCAGTCTTCTAGACTATTTGTACTAAACAATTGCTGATATGATTTTTGCCATCATTTTGTACATCCAAACTTTTTACTATTTTTCACCCAAGCCTTCAGAGAAATCAATCTCTACATATTTTAGGAGCATATTGTACTGACTTCTGTTTCTTCTAATGTTTTAGTTAAACCTTTCAAAAATACCATTTTTATACTTCCATTTCCATTGTAAATTGATCCATCATTTAAAATACAGCTGAAGTAGTCTGTATTCTTCATCCTCTTCTCCCTACTTTCTTCCTCTTCCATATTTCTTCTAATTTTTCATTCTTGTATTGAACAGCATTTATCAATTAAGGACCTATTATATTGGCTCTTCCTCAGTTGTTACATACAAAGTAATTTCTGTCTGAGCTTCCATTCTTTTTGCCCTAAATTTTAATACCTAATTATATAATGCTTACAGTGAATAGGTATTCAAAATTTTTAAAGCATTTTTCCTTTTCAAATAGTTTGAAATTTCCAGGCAGATAATGCAGGTTTTATTTTTGCAGCTTCTAGTACAGAAATTTTAAAACATTAAGTAAATTAAAGGCACTCAGTAAGCTCTTACTAACTGGTTACCTAGTAATTTACTATACTTTCATTTTTTAATCAAATTTGTATTTTCTCAAGGTATTAAAGTCAAACTATAACTAGAAATCAGTAAAAATGTCATAATATTATATGGCATTGAAAGGAGAAGCAAATTTTATTAAAGGATTGAATTATTACATATATATGTATAGATTACATTTTGTCATAGGATATTTAATTAGTTAACATTTTATAAATATATGCTTGTGTATTTTTGTGTATGTGCATTTGAAACATTTGGAAAATATTATCCTTGTTACATTCATGCTAGAAAAAATTTTAAAATTTTTAAATTCATAAAATCTTTGTCTAGTTAAATGCTGATTTGAATTTGATAAAAAAAAAATATGTACTGGAAATTGTCTTTACTATGGTGTGTATACTTTCTTTTGCAATGCAGCATCATTTTTTAAAGATTTTATTTATTTATTTAATATAGAGAGAGAGACAGAGAGGGAAAACAAGCAAGGGGGGTGGGAGAGAGAGAAGCAGGCTCCCCACCGAGCAGGGAGCCCTAGGAAATGGGGTTTCTCCATCCCAGGACTCTTGGATCATGACCTGAGCCAAAGGCAGATACTTAAGGACTGAGCCAACCAGGCACCCAGTAATGCAGGCATCCATTAAATTCAAGAGGCATCCATTAAAATAATTAATGGATAACATACTATGTGATTTTTGGAAGTTTCCTCAAAGAATGAATAGCTGTAGTCTCATGCTATAGGCTGCCCTAGAAAACAATAATTGTAACAGCTGGAGCTCTCTTCTATGCTCTAGCCTTAAGACATTGTCAACTGATTGCTATAAAGTGGGCCCCTCCTCTTATTTCAGACATTCCTTGAAGGTACCAGGAACTATTAAGTCCATTCTTGAGTATAAATCTGTACAGATTTTGTGTAAAAGAGTATCATGTCACAATTTTAATTTTTACTTGGGGCATTGAAATGGTGTCAATAGCTGTAACAATGGAAGAAAAATGCTATCTTTATTGAATTTTTCCTGATTGTTGAAAACTTGTTCTTAGTATTTGAACTTTCAATGTTTAGTTCACTCATTTTTTGTTTTTTTCATTTTCAAGTTGATTACTCAGCTTGAATTGAGAGACACTTTTCTGACTATAATAACATGTTAGGTTATTATGAACACTATCATATGATCACATTTCTTTGGGTACAAAGTAACCTGAAAATTTCATCTCTTTTTTTTTTCTTTGCATGAAAGGTTTTCATTGATAGGAGTGCCTGTAGTTGTAAATAAGCAGTTTTACTAAATTCCAGAGAGTAGGTCACGTTCTTTAGTTGATTTACAAAAGTGAACATGCTTCTTATGTTCACATAAGAACATAATGGTTCACAAATGACAAAAATTGGGTATTCTATCTGAATATCATATTTAGTAAGATTAGATGACAGTAATATATGTTGTGATTTGTGGCTTAAAATAAATACAGTGTGATATTCACAGTATATGAAAAATATTTACTATTCACTAGGTTAAGGGAATATGTTCCTGTGGTATCTCTGTATAGGTATATTGTGTTTACATTTCTAATGGGGCAAAATAGTTTGCTTTCTTCTGATTGTTTTTGTTTCCCTTAAGATTTGATCTGAAATATTCCGAAAACTGGTTCCTTTTCTAAACTTGAGTTTGTACTTCTTAACTGTAATGTGTCTTCAACATGGTACATTGTAATTATATTACACTTGTTATTTGCAAATACAGCACAGTTGTATCACACCAACATGAAGGAATGTGTTGCCAAATATACAACCAGAAAAAGAATGTATTACAATATGAACTAGTCCATATAACAAAAGATATATCTTACAATAAAAATGTCATAGGTGTGTCTGTGAGTGTGGATGTCTTTACACATGTACACACACACACACACACACACAAATTAATGCACCACATATCTGACTACATACATACTTATATGTATAGTTGTATATGTGTCAGTGTTTATATGCTATATATATTATTTATTCACAAATGCTCATCATGTTGCTGTTTGTTTTCTGTATTTTTATGCATAAATGGCACAACATCATTACTGAATAATTTTAGGAGAAATATTACTTGGATAAAAACACAAAATAGGAGCACCTGGGTGGCTCAGTGGGTTAATCCTCTGCTTTTGGCTCAAGTCATGGTCTCAAGGTTCTGGGATCGAGCCCTACATCGAGCTTTTTGCTCAGTGGAGGCCTGCTTCCCCCTCTCTCTCTGCCTATCTCTCTGCCTGCTTATGATCTCTCTCTCTGTCAAATAAATAAAATAAAAATCTTCAAAAAAATAAAACATTTTAATCATAGAAGATAGAAGTGTGTGTTCCTTGGAAAAACACACAAAATTCGAATCAACCTGTGAGATAGCAGAATTCTATTTCTAATAGTAATGTAACATGCAATATCTACTTTAGCATTAGACATTGATTTAAAGGAACATACACTGGCTTTTGATTAAATACCAGATTACCTAGAAGAGATCTTGGCAATTAGGTCACTGCAAAAAGAAGAGCTGACAAGAAATATTATAAAAAGCTCCAAAAGTAATTGAGCAGGAGTGCTCAACCTCACAGAAGGCATTTCAAATCCTGTTCTTTACTGAATCTCCTACTGAGTTTCTACTCAGATGTGCAATGAGTTTTTTCTTTTTTTTTTCTTTTATTTATTTACAGCATAACAGTATTCATTATTTTTTTTTCTTAAAGATTTTATGTATTTATTTGACAGAGAGAAATCACAAGTAGATGGAGAGGCAGGCAGAGAGAGAGAGAGGAGGAAGCAGGCTCCCTGCTGAGCAGAGAGCCCGATGCGGGACTCGATCCCAGGACCCCGAGATCATGACCCGAGCCAAAGGCAGTGGCTCAACCCACCGAGCCACCCAGGCGCCCCCAGTATTCATTATTTTTGCACTACACCCAGTGCTCCATGCAATCCTTGCCCTCTCTAATACCCACCACCTGGTTCCCCCAACCTCCCACCTCCCGCCACTTCAAACCCCTCAGATTGTTTTTCAGAGTCCATAGTCTCTCATGGTTCACGTCTCCTTCCAATTTTTCCCAACTCCTTTCTCCTAACGCCCCATGTCCTCCATGCTATTTGTTATGCTCCACAAATAAGTGAAACCATATGATAATTGACTCTCTCTGCTTGACTTATTTCACTCAGCATAATCTCTTCCAGTCCCGTCCATGTTGCTACAAAAGTTGGCTATATATCCCTTCTGATGGAGGCATAATACTCCATAGTGTATATGGACCACATCTTCCTTATCCATTCGTCCGTTGAAGGGCATCTTGGTTCTTTCCACAGTTTGGCGACCGTGGCCATTCCTGCTATAAACATTGGGGTACAGATGACCCTTCTTTTCACTACATCTGTATCTTTGGGGTAAATACCCAGTACTGCAATGGCAGGGTCATAGGGAAGTTCTATTTTTAATTTCTTGAGGAATCTCCACACTGTTCTCCAAAGAGGCTGCACCAACTTGCATTCCCACCAACAGTGTAAGAGGGTTCCCCTTTCTCCACATCCCCTCCAACACACGTTGTTTCCTGTCTTGCTAATTTTGGCCATTCTAACTGGTGTAAGGTGATATCTCAGTGTGGTTTTAATTTTAATCTCCCTGATGGCTAGTGATGATGAACATTTTTTCATGTGTTTGATAGCCATTTGTATGTCTTCATTGGAGAAGTGTCTGTTCTTATCTTCTGCCCATTTTTTGATATGATTGTCTGTTTTGTATGTGTTGAGTTTGAGTTCTTTATAGATCCTGGATATCAACCTTTTGTCTGTACTGTCATTTGCAAATATCTTCTCCTATTCTGTGGGTTGCCTCTTTGTTTTCTTGACTGTTTCCTTGGCTGTGCAGAAACTTTTGATTTTGATGAAGTCCCAAACGTTCATTTTCACTTTTGTTTCCTTTGCCTTTGGAGACATATCTTGAAAGAAGTTGCTGTGGCTGATATCGAAGAGATTACTGCTTATTTTCTCCTCTAGGATTCTGATGGATTCCTGTCTCACGTTGAGGTCTTTTATCCATTTTGAGTTTATCTTTGTGTATGGTGTAATAGAATGGTTGAGTTTCATTCTTCTACATATAGTTGCCCATTTATTGAAGAGACTGTCTTTTTTCCACTGTATATTTTTTCCTATTTTGTCGAAGATTATTTGACCATAGAGTTGAGGGTCCATATCTGGGCTTTCTACTCTGTTCCACTGGTGTGTGTGTCTGTTTTTATGCCAGTACCATGCTGTCTTGGTGATCACAGCTTTGTAGCAAAGCTTGGAATCAGGTAACGTGATGCCCCCCCGTTTTATTTTTGTTTTCAACATTTCCTTAGCAATTCGGGGTCTCTTCTGATTCCATATAAATTTTTGGATTATTTTCTCCAGCTCTTTGAAGAATACCAGTGGAATTTTGATCAGAATGGCATTAAAAGTATAGATTTTTCTAGGCAGTACAGACATTTTAACAATGTTTATTCTTCCAATCCAAGAGCATGGAATGGTCTTCCATATTTTTGTGTCTTCTTCAATTTCTTTCATGAGTGCTCTGTAGTTCCTCGAGTACAGATCCTTTACCTCTTTGGTTAGGTTTATTCCCAGATATCTTTTGGTTCTTTGTGCTATAGTAAATGGAATCGATTCTCTAATTTCCCTTTCTGTATTTTCATTGTTAGTGTATAAGAAAGCTACTGATTTTTGTACTTTGACTTTGCATCCTGCCACGTTACTGAATTGCTGTATGAGTTCTAGTAGTTTGGGGTGGAGTCTTTTGGGTTTTCCATATAAAGAATCATGTCATCTGCGAAGAGAGAGAGTTTGACTTCTTCATTACCAATCTGGATACCTTTATTTCTCTCTGTTGTCTGATTGCTGTTGCTAGGACTTCTAACACTATGTTGAACAAGAGTGGTGAAAGTGGGCATCCTTGTCTTGTTCCTGATCTCAATGGGAAGGCTGCAAGCTTTTTCCCATTGAGGATGATATTTGCTGTGGGTCTTTCATAGATAGATTTGATGAGGTTCAGGAATGTTCCCTCTATCCCTATACTTTGAAGCGTTTTAATCAGGAACGGATGCTGGATTTTGTCAAATGCTTTTTCTGCATCAATTGAGAGGACCATGTGGTTCTTCTCTCTTCTCATATTAATTTGTTGTATCACATTGATTGATTTGCAAATGTTGAACCATCCTTGTAGCCCAGGGATGAATCCCACCTGATCATGGTAGATAATCTTTTTGATGTGCTGTTGGATCCTGTTGGCTAGGATCTTGTTGAGAATCTTAGCATCCATATTCATCAGTGATATTGGTCTGAAATTCTCCTTTTTGGTAGGGTCTTTGCCTGGTTTGGGGATCAGGGTAATGCTGGCTTCATAGAAAGTGTCTGGAAGTTTTCCTTCTGCTTCAATTTTTTGAAATAGCTTCAGGAGAATAGGTATTATTTCTTCTTTGAAAGTTCGGTAGAATTCCCCAGGGAATCCATCAGGTCCTGGGCTCTTGTTTTATGGGAGGTTTTTGATCACTGCTTCAATCTCATTACTAGATATCAGTCTATTCAGGTTGTCAGTTTCTTCCTGGTTCAATTTTGGGAGTTCATAGTTTTCCAGGAATGCATCCATTTCATCTAGGTTGCTTAGCTTATTGTCATATAACTGTTAATAATAACTTCTGATCATTGTTTCTACTTCCTTGGTGTTAGTTATGATCTTTCCCTTTTCATTCATAATTTTATGAATTTGGGCTTTCTCTCTTTTCTTTTGGATTAGTGTGGCCAATGGTTTATCAATCTTATTGATTCTTTCAAAAAACCAGCTTCTAGTTTCATTGATATGTTCTACTGTATCTCTGGTTTCTATCTCATTGATCTCAGCTCTAATCTTGATTATTTCCCTTCTTATGTGTGGAGCTGGTTTGATTTGTTGTTGATTCTCCAGTTCTTTAAGGTGTAGAGACAGCTCATGTGTTCCGGATTTTTCAATTTTTTTGAGGGAGGCTTGGATTGCTATGTATTTCTCTCTTAGGACCACCTTTGCTATATCCCATAGGTTTTGGACTGAAGTGTCTTCATTCTCGTTGGTTTCCATGAATTGTTTCAGTTCTTCTTTGATCTCCTGGTTGATCCAAGCATTCTTAAGCAAGGTGGTTTTAGCAAGGTGTTTGAGTTCCTTCTGAACTTTTCCTTGTGATTGAGCTTCAGTTTCAAAGTGTTGTGATCTAAGAATATGCAGGGAGTAATCTCAGTCTTTTGGTATCAGTTGAGTCCTGATTTGTGACCCAGTATGTGGTCTATTCTTGAGAAGGTTCCATGTGCACTTGGAACAATGAGTATTCTGTTGTTTTAGGGTGGAATGTTCTGTATATATCTATGAAGTCCATCTTGCCCAATGTGTCATTCAATGCTCTTGTTTCTTTATTGATTTTCTGCTTTGATGATCTGTCTATTTCTGAGAGAGGTGTGTTAAGATCGCCTACTATTAATGTATTCATATCAATATGACTCTTTATCTTGATTAACAGTTTTCTTATGTAATTGGCTGCTCCCATATTGGGGGCATAGATATTTATAATTGTTAGATCATCTTGGTGGATAGTCTCTTTAAGAATTATGTAGTGTTCTTCTGTATCTTTGACTATAGTCTTTAGTTTAAAATCTAATTTATCTGATATGAGAATCACTACCCCAGCCTTCTTTTGAGGCCCACTGGCATGAAAGATTCTTTTCCATCCCTTCACTTTCAGTCTGGGTGTATCTTTAGGTTCAAAATGGGTCTCTTGTAGAAAACATTTGGATGGGTCCTGTCGTTTTATCCAATCTGCAACCCTGTGCCGTTTTATGCATGCATTTAGGCCATGCACATTGAGAGTGATTATTGATAGATATGTTTTTATTGACATAGTGTTACCTTTGAAGTCTTTCTTTATGTAGATTGTCTCTATATTTCTGTTCAATGCTATTCTTAGGATTTTTCCTCTTTTATAGAACCCTCCTTAATATTTCCTACAGTGTTGGCTTGGTGGTTGCATAGTCTTTTAAGCCTTGCCGTTCTTGGAAACTCTTTATCTCTCCATCCATTTTGAATGTCAGTCCTGCTGGATAAAGTATTCTTGGCCGCATGTTCTTCTCATTCAGTGCCCTGAATATATCTTGTCAGGCCTTTCTGGCTTGCCAGGTCTCTGTGGACAGGTCTGACGTTATTCTGATGGGCTTTCCTCTGTAAGTAAGGAGCCTCTTTGTCCTAGCAGCTTTTAAGAGATTATACCTACAATTATGATTCCTCAATTTAACTATCAGGTGCCTTGATTTTTTTTGGAATCTATAATCTTGGGTTGAGACCGTTCGGCCTCTAGTACATGAACGCTGGTTCCATTCACTAGATTGGGAAAATTTTTATGAAGAATTTGTTCCACTATATCTTCTAGACTTCTTTCTTTCTCCTGCCCTTCAGGGATTCCAATAATTCTGACGTTGGAACGTTTCATGGCATCATTTATTTCCCTGATTCTGTTTTCGTGGTTTCTAAGCTGTTTGTTCCAGGCTTCCTCCTGATCCTTTCTCTCTATCTGTTTGTCCTCCTGATCACTAATTCTATCTTCTGTCTCAGTTACCCTAACTTTGAGACAATTTAGATTAGATTGGAACTCATTGAGAGCATTGTGAACCTCTTCCCTGGTAGCTTTTAGCTCTGCCCTAACATTGTGAACATCATCCCTGGTCGCTTTCAGCTTGGCCCTAATCAATTCTGTTTGGTCATCCCTGGCTTGCTCCAACCTCGCTATTGCCTGGATAATTGTTAGCCTGAATTCTCTTTCCGACATATTGTCTATGTTGATAGCCATTAGCTCTGTTGCAGAAGGTCCATCCTTTGTATTTTTCTTCTGTTGGGCATTCCTCCTCCTAGTCATTTTGGTGAGAGATGACTGGACAGATGTAGCTGGATGTATTGACCATGGTGTAGTCAAAGTGCACCCTGGAACACTTCTGAGCAATCAGGATGCCCCACCCAAATGAGAGAAAAAAGAAAAGAAAAAGAAAAAAAAAGAGAGAGAGAGAGAGTGAGAGAGAGACAGGAAAGAAAGGGAAGATAAAAGAGAAGGTTCAGCCCAAATGGGCCCCAAGGTAAGACTTGAAGTATACAAACAAAAGCAGACAAACAAAAAGACTGATAAAAGTATATTATAAGAGAAAAAAATATATATATGCAAATAAAGGAAGAACCTCATCAAAAAGAACCCCAAGTGTAAAATTTATATACTATCAGGACAAACACAAAAACACAGAAACACTGCCCACTGGCGTCTTCTGCCCTTGTAGATATCCAGATGTGTATAATTCTGATCTCCGGCTTATTTCATAGGTGATCGAAGTTCTTTGGTAGGTAATCAGCTCACTTTAGGGTACAAGTTGAAAAGATGCCTCCTCCTAATTCCCCGCCATCTTGTCCCCCCAAAAAAAGACATTTAAAGAATGAGCACAGTAAATATAATGACCAGGTAATAGACACCTGCTTTTCTTATGCTTCCAATCTATTGATGAGACATGGGTTTCAACTTCTGTATTTTTTCTGGGTTTAAGTTTTATCATTGAGGGATATCAACTATGGTCAGGAGCTCACCTGAGCTGGGAGAGACCTGCGCTATCATGTGTCTGAGTAGCCTAGTAAAGCAAAATGCCAAAAATGAGAGTTAAGTCTATAATAACTTACTGAGATGGGATAAGCAAGAAGTTAAAACCAAAACAAATGACAACTCTTGATTTTTTCCTTTTTCCCCATGTAACACACATGATCAGGTGGATCTAAACAGAATGGAGATCATATCCCTGCTGAGGAAGCCCAGAACAAAAGGCTGTAGCAGTTTTATGGCCCCTGGCATCGGAGGCAGCGTGAAGACTGAAGGCTTAGAGTGGAAAAGTAGTGGGTACTTAGAGTGGGGAAAAATTTATTTAAGATATTCCCCTCTTCCACAACAAAGAAGGCTGCCACAGAGGCACACAAAGAGGAGCCTCAGATAAAGAGACCCAGGAATTCAGGCAACTAGAGCAAGGAATGCAAACATGTATGACCAGCCCAGGGAGCCTGAATCCTTGACTATAACTCGACTTAGACACTTTAATGTAATGGCTGTACAAGTCTGGTGGAGAAGAGCAGCTTTCTGGAATGAGACCTTCCAGATAAAACCTTTGTAATTTCCTGTGTCCTGGCCTGGAAAGTCACACATAGATTTTTAGCCAGGAGCTGAGCTCCTCATTATGTTAATAGATGCATTCATTATCCCTTTCAATATTCACAAAAGCCCAGTGTGATTAGCTATGCTTCACTATGAAGAAACTGAGGATTACATTTTGTTAAGCAATTCACCTGAATTTACAAAAATATTCGATATACTGATTCAAAAACTCATACTCAAAAACATTTAAAAAAAAAAGAGAGAAAACTCGTATTTATACTCTTATCTGTGCCCTCTTAAGTGAATAGTTGACATAAGATAGATCAACAGGAAAAAAAATTAAGGATTTATTTAATGCAAGTTGTACATGATATGGGAGACTTCATTAGGAAATGAGGACCCAAAGAAGTGGCAAAACCTTTGTGCTTTATATGAGGCTGAACAAAGACAGGCAATTATGGAAAAGTAACTAAACTATCTGGGGAAGCTAAAGGAATATAAGAAATATTTTGACAAGGTTTGTTTATGCTGAGTTCTCTTGGTCCCAACTTCCCATCCTTGATAAGAATGGTACCTTCCTTCTGGCATAGGGAGACCATCTTTCACATAGGAATTTTACCACCTGCTTTGAGAAAAAGAAGGAAAGTCAGAGCATTTTTCTTGTATCTGTTATTTTTCAAATGCCTTTAACTCAAAATAGTCAATATGCCAAAGTGGCATATTTGAGGAGGTATGTTTTAAACTCTCAGAAACTATAACAATTTTGTTGTGTGAGGTCATGGTATATTGAGATGTGGGAAGTGAGATATTTTAGGGTATTCTGTAAGTCTTCTTGTTATTTCAAGTTCTCTAGAAAATGTAATAATAATAGATCATGTACTGTGTCTGATTATCTTAATATGATTTTTCACTTTCCCTCACCAGTTAAGAAATATGCTAGAAATACGTGAGGTGATAAACAATTTTAAGGAGATTTCTGAGCCTATATACTGTATCCTCCTAAATTATTTTCATTCTTACTCTGAAGCAATTGACATTTTCATATACCTAGTTCATATTCTTTTTTTTTTAAATTTATTTATTTGAGAGAAAGAGAGAGAGATCACAAGTAGGCAGAGAGGCAGGCAGAGAGAGAAGGGGAAACAGGCTCCGTGCCGAGCAGAGAGCCCGATATGGGATTCGATCCCAGAACCCTGAGATCATGACCTGTGCCAAAGGCAGAGGCTTTAACCCACTGAGCCACCCAGGCACCCCCTAGTTCATATTCTATTTCCTCCTTTGTGAAGCCTCCTTTAGCACCAATTCCAACCCCAAGGCACACTATTTAAGTCTTCCTTCTTGGGCAATCTTATCCAAAGTTGTTTTCCTGATGTATTATATGTAAAATATAAATTTACATGTCTTTTCCGGTATTAGCTAGGACTTCTTGAGAAGAAAGATGCCAAATAAATGTTAAAATAATGAAGCTAAGCAAGACAACTTTTCTACAAAAACATAGACACAGAGATGAAAGAAACCAAAATGGGAAACCAAACTGGGACCCCCTAACATGTTCAGTGCTGCTTCCAGTCATTCAGAAATAGTTACAAGGCAACCTCACATTTCAATTCATTTGCAGATATATTTTTAATTCTTTAATTTGTAAATTTTATTTCAATAACTCTGTATATTGAGTTGCATTAGGATAATAAATCACTATTCAGATTAGGGTACTAAGGAAAAATAACAAAGTTCATTTAAATAAGGACCTGGAATAAAATTGAAAATGATGAAATGGATAAGTGTCTGTAAAAGCTTCAAACATGATAAAATCGGCATATTTCCAAAATCAAGTAGATAAAAAATGACTATGACAAATGATTGGCTACTTATAAATCTTTTGCATAACAAGTTAAAAAATGTTACACATGGGTGGGGGGATGGGTAAAATACATAAAGAGGATTAAGTTATAACTTAAGCTATACATAAATAAGTCATGGAGATGAAAAGTACAGCATAGGGAATTTAGTCAATAATTCTATAATATGGAGACTGATGGTGACTTTACTTACTGAGAGCACTGAGTAATATAGAACTGTTGAATCAATATGTAGTACACCTGAAATGAACATAGCACTGCATGTTAATTATACTTCAATTTTAAACAATGCTATAGCCTACATATAACTATACCTTCAGCATGAGTAATCTCTCTTTTTGGAAATTTCATTTAGCAAGTTTATAAGTTTGTTCCAGTCTTGTAATACTAGAAATACCATGACTTCCACTTTGCTAGGATAAAATATAGTTACAGCATGGTGTGCCACAGCAAGCTGTCCTGTTTAGTGGTCATAGTACCTTAACTTTTGGTTGTTATAGCTGATAAAACCTGGCATAAAAACAGTAGACTTTTACCAGGGAAGCTAGCAAAGCTATATATCTACTATTGACTTTTTTAAAGTTTACTTTAATTTGAATGAATTTTTTTGTCATTCCCTGTAGGTACAGCTAACCTAAAGAAAATAAAAGCTGAAAATAGTGATACTTTACTATAATCCAAAAGTTAAAAATTCTTAGATGATAAATCTGAATGAATTTATTCATTGCATCCATTTGTTCCCTTAATTAGGATTTATTGGACATCCACAACATGAGAAACATATTAGGACACACAGTACTTCAGGAAAACAGAGAACATGCCAAGAGGTTTTCATGTAGAATGAGTATAAAGAGAGTTTAACAAAATATAGAAAAGGGAAATACAATTTATACGTGGGAGCATGATGAAAAGTTTCTTGGAAGAAAATGATACTGAGGCTTGAACAGTACACAACAATGAGGCAACCTCTTCTAATGCTTAAGAAAAACAAAACATTCTAAAGAAAGTAGGAGGTACTATTTAGGAAAGCCTCCTCTCTTAAGAGGAGTGGGCAATGGGGCTACATAGAAGAGAACCTTCCACTTCTGGTTACAACATTATGGTATTAGATGAGGGTCAATTGGGCACTAGAGAACCATTCTTAGGTCATGAAGAGGTAAGAGCCAAACTTAGTGCTAGGCTCTTCAGAGGATAGTCTGACAGTTACAGGCAGATTTGAATACAGAGGAGTGGTATTGAAGACATCAAGAACCTACTTTTATAAGAAAGATAAAAATAGTCTAAATTGCCTTGGATAGAGTAAGAATAAAATGAAGCAATTAAGAAAAACAAGAGAAAGAGGAATGACAACTGATGTGGTTTAATGAGTGGGAAAAAGAATAAAGATAAATCTTTGATGTCAAATGTGGGTAAATAAAGGTAAGCAAATATCTGGGTCATTGAGAGAAAGCAGGGAATTTAAGAAGAGGCATTCTAGGTATTAGGATAATAATCAGAGATTCTAAAGACAGTGTATATGAGAAATTCTAAGTGCTTTATATATATTGTCTTGATCTTCACAATAAAATACAGGATATGAACTATTATTATTTTGATTTTAACAATGAGGAGACTGGGTCAGAATAAGTTTCAGTAATTTACCCATTGTCACAAAGCTATAAACAGATATTAATTCAGACTTCCAGACAAGTTCCTAAATTCTAAATTTTATATTACTGTTCTGCCTGAAATAATTTAGTACTTATTCTGTAGGAGCGCCATTCTAAATACTTTATACATACTAACTCATTTATCTTCAAATAGTCTAATGAGGAAAATATGCTCATTATCCTGATTTTAGTATATGGTAGAACTGAAAAAACAGCTTCCTGTCTGCAGAGACTGCACTCTTAACCACCTACTAAATATGCCTTTGAAACCATCAGTTTTAGACTCTCTGAATTTGAAGTATAAGTTCAACATTTAAGTGCAAATACCAAGCTGGAAATGAGACATGGAATCTGAGGAGAAATTTCACTGGACACAGAATGAAAAAGTTTTTGTTTTTTTTTTTTAAAGATTTTATTTATTCATTTGACAGAGATCAAGCAGGCAGAGAGGCAGGCAGAGAGAGGGAGGAGGACGCAGGCTCCCCGCTGAGCAGAGAGCCCGATGTGGGGCTCGATCCCAGGACCCTGAAATCATGACCCGAGCCGAAGGCAGAGGCTCTAACCCACTGAGCCACCCAGGCGCCCCCAGAATGAAAAAGTTTTAACTTAGAGAGATGGTACCTAAAACCGTAGGAAGGGTTAAGCTAACAGAGCAGACAAACACAGAAGAGGAAATACTTTTTTTTTTTAAAGATTTTAATTATTTATTTGAGAGAGAGAGAGAGCACAGAGGAAGACTGAGAGGAAGAAGCAGGTTCACCACTGAGCAAGGAACCTAATGCAGGGTCTCGATCCCAGGACCTGCCATCATGACCAGAGGCAAAGGCAGACACTTAACTGACTGAGCCACCCAGGTGCCCCAAGAAAATACTTTCTTATACAACTAACAATGCATATTACAAAAAACTTACAAGAAGCAACAGTCTACTCCCATATGTTAAGGAGAATTAGGTGTGTTTGTCTACCAAAAGGCTGCCAGTGCCTAATTAAACAATAACATTTTTAATTTAGTCACCAGCTCCAGCAATCAGAAAGATAGATTAAATAGAACTAATGAACAGAAGTTCACAAATGCAAAATAAATCAAATATTTCCCTAGCATTTTCATTGCATCATAGTTCTAATGGTCCTTTAGGGGGCATATCAGACAATCAAATTGTAGGGAGCAGGGGATTTAATAACCTATGCCTTTTTTTTTTTTTTTTTTTAATTTCTTATCTGGGGACTCTAGGAAAAAAAGAGTTTGCTTTCACAACTCTTGTAACCTGAAATTCTATGTTAGGGAGAATCCAATACTGTGTCTAAAGTCATTAGACAGTAACTTGATAATATATTTGAGGATTCAGCAATATTAATCTTAGAAACAACGTTTTAAATTTTTTTTCAACTCAGTTAATTTTGCAATTTTTAAAATATTGAACCTGATATTCACGATTTGTAACTGCCTAGGAAACAATTACAGAAGGCATAATTGACAAAAGGAATCAAAGGGATTTGTGTGTGAAATATAGATATCCTACAAATAGCAATAGTGCACAGAGGGGAGTCATTTCATTTTTCACAAGTTTTCAATTAAGTAAAAATTAAAATTTTAGTGAGCTATGGTCATTTCACTCATTATGATGAATAGAGATGCATTTTATTTATTGAGATAAATAAATTGTAGCCATTAGAACTCATTTTATTGCATTATTTGCCACTTCAACCATTTTTTTAAAAGATTTCATTTATTTAATTGACAGAAAGAAAGAGGAAGAGACAGAGAGAGGGAACATAAGCAGGGAGAGTGGGAGAAGGGGAAGCAGGCTTCCCGCTGAACAGGGAGCCTGATGCAGCAAGGCTCTATCCCAGGACCCTGGGATCATGACCCGAGCCAAAGGCAGAAGCTTAAGGACTGCGTCACCCAGGTGCCCCAGCCACTTCAACCATTTTTATGAATTATACTAATTTTGATTTTTTTAATAGTGTCTATACCTATATATTTTTTTCCTCACAGAGATAGGTACTATGGTAATAAAACAGGGGCAAAATTTTTTTTGAAAATAAGAACTGAGCCATGATATCACCTGTTAATTAACTAGATGATATTATATATAAATATAAATAAAAACGAATATTTATTTAGACTTTCAATTAATTATGTCTAATAGAGTGGTAGCTGCCACTCTACCTACACAAAATTATTGGAAGAGAAAGGAGAAAAAGACCATTCCCCAAAGTTCCTCCATCCTTGTCTCAGAATGTACAGATTCCCCAATAGAGAGATGTCTCTCTTTGAGTATTAAAAATGTTTAAGTTTAAAATTAATACTTCAAAGTCTAGTCTGTTTTGGGGTGCCTGGTTGGCTCAATTGTTAAGCATTTGCCTTCCACTCAGGTCATGATCCCAGGGTCCTGGAATGGAGCCCCGTGTCGGGCTCCCTGCTTGATGGAAAGCCTGCTTCTCCCTCTCACGCTCCCCCTGCTTGTGCTCCCTCTCTGTCCAATAAATAAAATCTTAAAAAAAAAAAAAAGTAGTCTGTTTTACTCACTGCAACTTACAAAAAAATGTCTGATACATTGCCAGCGCTCAAGAAATGTTAACAGAATGGATACATACAATCATGTCATGCTTTATTTTGTAGAATGCTTCTCTAGTAATGTAATTCAGAAGTGAAAATTGCAATAATTGAGTTAAAGTACAATGGACCTATGTTACCAGTTTGCCAGGATCTACCCACAAGAATCAGCCAATTCAAATAAAAGTGCTCATCAGATTAATTAAATTAATTAATTGCTTGTTATTTAAAAAAAATTCTGACCCAACTAACCTGCTTCCCTTCTCTTCTTTTCCTTCTTCCCTTCCTTTCTTTCTTCCTTCCTTCCTTCCGTAGTACAAGTAAAAGAATTATAATTTATATTCAAATCCCTATATTTGCTTATAAAACTAAATGTTAAAAAAGTTACCACAACATGAATCTTAAAATTTCCTTCAGTACTAAACAGAATTAAATTATTTAGCTAAGGATAAGGTGACAAATATGGCCTTTTTTCCTAAGAGCAGGAAGAGTTACCAAAAGATTCCATAATGTCCCTTAATGGTGGTGATTTAAAAATGAAGAACACTTTTTTTTTTTCATTTCAAATAGTTAATCAAGGACACAGAAATGGAAGGGAAGGGCTGGGCCCACATATACAACAAAAGGAAGAATAGGCAATATATGGATGTTTAAAACAACAGATTCCTCTATTCAGACATGCTACCCCAGTTTATGTACAGTGGTTTCATCTGAGAGTTGAAAACTGCTATAATTTGAAGTCATACTATGGTACATGTAATATGTTAAAAAAAAAGTCTTCAATGATCATAGAATTTCTAATTTTAATTGATCATTAAAAATAAACCACCACCACTGCTTAAATAAAACATGGAGAAATAAATAAATATTTAATAATTATAAGACTTAATTATTTTTCTTCTGCTAAAACTGAACTCACAAAAGTAAAATTTCTCCATGTCCGTTGCATAGAGGAGACATAAAGAAGACAATCCCAAGACATAGACAAATGCTACATATGTTTTCCAGAACATGTAGTAGGAGAGAAAACTACCTTGTAATTTAACATTGTCTAAATTACTGAGCTAATGAATTTGCAATACCAGTAAATATTGTTATAGAAACATATTTGGGATACATTATCCATAAAATATGAATGTAAAGTAATTCAAAGAGTGAAAGAAAGAAACTAATATGCACTGATCATCCATCATGTAACAAGGGTATAATTTAAACTTCAGTGACAACGAATAATTTAGAATTCTTAAATTCCTAATGTAGATGAAGAAAGTAATTCATTCACCCAACAAATATTTAATGAGTTCCTACTACATGTCAAGTGCTATTTAAAATTGAGAATGTAGCAACTAAAGTTCCTTTCCTATTAGAGCTTATATTTTTGTGGGGATTGATAGACATTGAGTATATAAACAAATATATGTATTATATGTCAGCTGATGATATAGTGAAGAACTAGGAATGATTAAGAGAGACTGGGGGCGCCTGGATGGCTCAGTGGGTTAAAGCTTCTGCCTTCAGCTCAGGTCATGATTCCAGGGTCCTGGGATCGAGTCCCACATCGGGCTCTCTGCTCAGCGGGGAACCTGCTTCCCCTCCTCTCTCTGCCTGCCTCTCTGCCCACTTGTGATCTCTGTCTGTCAAATAAATAAATAAAATCTTAAAAAAAAGAGAGAGAGAGAGAGAGAGAGAGAGAGAGACTGAAGATATCAGCGATGGGGGGGGGGAAGGTATTAACTTATGTAAATGGGCAGAGACTCCAGAAAGATTGCCATGTGAGAATTTGAGAAGCCAGCCAAACCTGTACATGAAGAACCAGACATGTTGTATGACACTCCTCTAATGGAGTTTTTCTGATATCTTCTCATGATTACACTGGGGTTATGGGTTTAGGGAGAAAGATCATAGAGGTAACCACTTTCATTACATCATTCCAAAAGTGTATATCAGTATGACTTCTGAGTATTGATATCAACCTTGATCATCTGCCTGAAATATGTTTGTCAGGTCTGTTCACTGTAAATTTTCTCTTTTCCTTCCCTTTCCATACTGTAGTCACTGGAGGAAGTCCTATACATGAGCCCACACTTAGTAAGTGAGAAGGTATGCTCCTTTCATTTATGGCTGAATACAAAATTTGTTTAGAATTCTTCTGCATGGGAGATTTGTCTCTTCTTACCATTTATTAATTTATTCAGTTATTCATATCAATATAGATCTATAGACACTTATTTTTAATACTGCAGATTATAATCCAAGCTATTAATTTCGTTGCAGAAACTGTTCCAGTTTTGACAGTTAGTACTTTCAGTTGGTTCTTATGCCTCTTTCACATATCTGGATCAGTAATTTATTTTTTATTTATTTGTTAATTTTTAAAAGATTATTTGTTTATTCAACAGAGAGTTTATTCAATTTGTTTATTCAACAAATTGAAGCAAAGAGAGAAGGGAGAGAGAGAGAGTGAGTGCTAAAGCAGGGGTAGCAGTAGAGGGAGACAGAGAAGCAGGCTCTCTGCCAAGCAGGGAGTCCTAGTTGGGGCTTGATCTCAGAACCCTGGGATTATGACCTGAGCCAAAGGCAGATGCTTTACCATCTGAACCACCCAGGTGCCCCAGTGATTTATTTTCTTAAATACTACTTTCTGGTTGTAAAACATGTTTCAAGGCCATCTCGTCTTGTCTGCTGCAGTCCTGAAATCATTTCTCCAAAGGTCTCTGAATCCTTTTACTGAAGAGTGGTATTCATTCAGGGTGCTTTCTGTACTTTTGCTACTGAGATATAGTGTCTTTAAGGTCCTTTCAGCTGACAGAGCCAAAAAAAAATTATATATAAATATATATATGTGTGTGTGTGTGTGCACTAACCTGTATATGTACATATATGTATAAATATTTTTATATGCAGTGCTCTGCATCTGTACTATGAGTTCTTACCAATGTCTCCAAATATAATCCATTATAATTCATGTAATCTACAGATCATTCTAGCCTACTTCCCTTTCTAATCTGATCTGCCAATTTCCACTCTAACAATGAGAAACCCATCCTCCACCATCCACCATCCTTTTACTTAATCGCTCAATTATAGGAGACATGTGTAGCCATGTCAAATTGTTAATAAATAACCCTATAAACTTTTTATGATTTTAATTAGATATATATTGACTCTGTAGATCAAGTTGGGAATATCTGATCCTTGAACAGTATTGAGTCTTTCATGTATTTACATGGAATATCTCTCCATTTAGATTTTCTTTGATTTCTCTCCTCAAAGTTGTATAGTTTCTCAAATATAGATACATACATATTTTCTTGGATGTATACCTATGTATTTCACTTTGAGGTGCTATTTTAAATGACAGAGTTTTTTTTAAGTTTCAAATTCCAGTTGTTCATTTCTCTCTATAGAAAAGCAATTGACACTGTTATTCTGGGACCTAGCTATATTCCAGGGGTTTCCTACATAGAGAATTATAATTAATTTCTTCTTACTAATGTATTTATTTTCTTTCTTCACTAGCTAAGACTTCCTGTACAATATTGATCAGGAGTAGTAAGAGGGAAAATCTTTGTCTTGTTCCTACTTAGAGTAAATGAGTCAAATTTTTAGCCATTAAATATGGTGTTAGCCACATGAAAAAGTGCTCACCATCACTCAGCATCAGTGAAGTACAAATCAAAACCACGGTGAGATACCACCTCATACCAGTCAGAATGGCTAAAATTAATAAGTCATTAATAAGTCAGGAAACAACAGATGTTGACAAGGATGTGGAGAAACACTGTTGGTGGGAATGCAAGCTGATGCAGCCACTCTGGAAAAGCATGGAGATTCCTCAAAAAGTTGAAAATAGAGCTACCCTATGACCCAGCAATCATACTACTGGGTATTTACCCTAAAGATACAAATGAGTGATCCAAAGGGGCACGTGCCCCTGAATGTTTATAGCAGCAATGTCCACAATAGCCAAACTATGGAAGGAACCTAGATGTCCATCAACAGATGAATGGATAAAGAAGAGGTGGTATATATATATATATATATATATATATATATATATATAATGGAATACTATGCAGCCATCAAAAGAAATGAAATCTTGCCATTTGCAATGATGAGGATGAAGCTAGAGAGTATTACAGTAAGTGAAATAAGTCAATCAGAGATAGATAATTATCATACAATCTCTCTGATATAAGGAATTTGAGAGACCAGCCTGGAGATCAGAGTGGGTAGGGAGGGAAAAAATGAAACAGGGATCAGGATGGAGACAAACCATAGCAGACTCTTAATCTCATGAAACAAACTGAGGGTTGCTAGGGGGTGAGGGGGGAGGGATAAGGTGGCTGGGCTATGGACATTGGGGAGGGTATGTGCTATGGTGAGTGCTGTGAATTGTGTAAGCCTGATGATTCACAGACCTGTATTCCTCTGTATTCCTGGGGCAAATAATACATTATATGTTATATAAAAAAAAAATGGTGTTAACTATAATTTAAATTTAGGCATTTGTCAATTCTTTTTTGTTTCATCTTTTGTTTTTTTTTCAGCTTTATTGAGGTATAAGTGACAAGATTATAAAATATTTGAAGGGTACATGGCAGTGATTTGATACACATATATATTGTGGGAAGGTTTGCCATCTGATCAACACATCTATCACCTCATATATTTGTCTATTTTTTTGGTGAGAAAATTTAATTTCTACTCTTAGAAAATTTCAATTATACAATACAATGCTATCAACTATAGTCACTTTGTTTTACATTAGATCTTTAGATCTTATTCATCTTTTTTTTCTTTTTTAGATTTTTTTTATTTTACTTATTTGACAGTGAGAGAGATCACAAGTGGGCAGAGAGGTAGGCAGAGAGAGAGGGGGAAGCAGGCTCCCTGCTGAGTAGAGATCCTGATGTGGGGCTCAGTCCCAGAACCCCAAGATCATGACCTGAGCTGAAGGCAGAGGCTTAACCCACTGAGGCACCCAGGCACCCTGATCTTATTCATCTTATAGCTGAAAATTTGTACCCTTTTACCAATCTCCCCATATTTCACACCTGTATGAGTCACTTAAGTTTTCAACCTTAAACCACTGTATTAAAAAATCAAAATCAATGAATACTGTTATGCTGAAAATAAATTTAAAAAGTTCTTGTGTTCATAGAAAATAAATACAAATATTGAAATAAAGCTGTGCTATAAAATGTGTAAATAGAAAAAATTAAACAAAAAAAGAGAAAGAAAAACATCATTTTAAATAATATAAGGTTGAAGTAGGAATTGAAAATTTACAATCAAACATCAGTTATTTTATCCTCACACATCTTATCTTCTGGTAGAATATTCTTATAAATCAGAAATCCACTCTCTTGTGGGTTGATGTAGCTAATTACAGACAGTGTTATTACTTTCTTTATCATCATTATTTGACTGATAGCACCTATTTTTTAAATGTGATAAATATATGTGATATATATATCACATATATATGATATATGACATGATCATATATATATGATCACTGATTACAAACAATATTTGAAAAATATCACTGCATTCTCTCTCTTATCAGGAATCAGTTTTTACATGAATGTTTAACTACACTACTGTCTAAACATATGCTTCTTCATATAATATAGTCAACTGCTCTCTTGCTTTCCAGGATCAAATTTTACCTTCTGGTTATAAAAATAATACAAGACAAACACAAAACCATAAACTCACTAAAATCACTACTCTGGACAATGGGTCACTACTGATTCAATGCCATCTACATGCAATGTGTTGTCACTTCTTCCGGATTATTTGGATATCTTTGTCTTTTTGCAGTTACATATAATTTTATTATTATTATTATTAATATGTTCAATTAGCCAAGTGTTGGCATTTACATGTAAGTTTTAGAGTTAACTTTTTATAAACTAAAAGAAATCCTAAGATTTTTACTTTTCTTCATTCTTATGGGGAAGGAAAAGAGACCAAGCACAAATAGTTGGACATCCAACTATCAGAATATTATCAAAAAAGTTATCAAATAATATTAAATAATGAATAGTGAATGAAATAGAAAGAAAGGCAAGGAAAGTATAGTATCAAGAAAGCTAAGAAGAAAAACGTTTCGCAAAGGTACATACAGGAAAATGTATCATACCCACTTGGAAAAAGAGAGAGAAAATAGATAAGAAAACAGAAACAGATATTTGCCTGGGCAATAGAGATTCCATTCGTAATCTGATAAATACAAGTCAGTGAAATAGTGGAAGCTAAATGCAAATAGAGTACTTGATAAAAAAAATGAAAGGTTGAAGAATCAAGACAAAAACTATGGACAACTGTCTCTTAAGTTTTGCTCTGAAGAATAGAGTAAAAATGTATTACTCTATAACACAAAGGTATTATAGAGTAAAATGTGGGATCAAGGGAGATTTTTTTTTTTTTCAGGGAATTTTGTTTTACTTTTTTTAAAATTTATTTTTTATTTTCAGCATAACTGTATTCATTATTTTTGCACCACACCCAGTGCTCCATGCAATTCGTGCCCTCTATAATACCCACCACCTGGTACCCTGACCTCCCACCCCCGCCCCTTCAAAACCCTCAGATTGTTTTTCAGAGTCCATAGTCTCTCATGGTTCACCTCCACTTCCAATTTCCCTCAACTCCCTTCTTTTGTTTTACTTTAAGATAGAAAGTTTCCAGGTGCCTGGGTAGCTCAGTGGGTTAAGCAATCAAGTCTTGATTTCAGCTCAGGTCATGATCTTAGGGTCCTGGTATCTACCCATTTCAGGTTCTGTGCTCAGTGGGGAGACTGCTTGAGGCTTTTTCTCTCCCTCTGTCCCTCCACCCATCTCTCTCTCTCTCTCTCTCTCTCAAATGAATACATAAACCTAAAAAAAAAAAAAAAATAGGAACCTTGGAGCCCAACTTTATAGTAATAGAAATAACTCATGACTGGAAAAATTTGATGTCATAAGAAAGTGAAACTAATTTCAGAATCAAAGGTGTTGTCTAAGTATACATAGTGATCTAATTTTAGATATCATTTTTGGCAAATGCTAAATAAAACTTTTTTTTTTTTTTTTAAATTTTCTGGCTATAAGCCAGAAACAGCCACTTCATCTTAAAGCACTAGAGTTTTCTTCATTGATATAATTTATAACAAAATAGGTGTGCTTCAACTTGAAGTATTTAACAAATACCTACAATATGTGTATTAATAAATGTGTGCCGATTACTCTTTCCCATGTTTGTATATTCTGGGTAACATCCAAGGCAGATATTTTGTTTGTATATAAATTTATGCTACATAATGAAATACATTAATACAAATAATATTTGAATGTGTATGGTATATCAGTTGTAAATGTTATATATGCTTGTTATGTTAGGTATTTTTTACCTATTTGGATGGTTACACTGAAGTTAAGTATGAAAAACATTGACTATAAATAGACATTCACATAAAAATACAAATCTAGACACCGACATTATAACCTTCATGTAACTCAAAATGGACCATATAATCACCTTCAAAACACAAAACTATAAAATTCTCAGAAGATAACTTAGAAGAAAACCTATATGACCTTAGGTGTGCTGATGCTTTTTAGATATAACACTAAACAAATAGCCCATGAAAGAAATAGTTGATAAGCTGAAAGTCATTAAAATTGAAAATTTCTGTTCTATTAAAACCAATGTCAGAATAATGAGAAGACAAGCCACAATCTGGGATAAAATATTTGCAAAAGATACATTTGGTAAAGGACTGCTATCCAAGATATACAATGAAACCTTAAAGCTCAACAGTAAAAAAACAAATAACCCAATTAAAAATGGGTCAAAAGAGGCACCTGGGTGGCTCATTGAGTTAAAGCCTCTGTCTTCAGCTCAGGTCACCATTCCAGGGTCCTGGGGTGGAGCTCCATATCTGCTCTCTGCTCAGCGGGGAGCCTGCTTCCTCCTCTCTCTCTGCCTGCCTCTCAGCCTACTTGTGATCTCTGTCAGTCAAATAAACAAACAAAATCTTTTTTAAAAAATGGGCCAAAAACCTCAACACATAAAAAGAAAATATACAGATGGCACAGAAGTATATGAAAAAATTTTCCACATTATATGTCATCGGGGAAATGTGAGTTGAAACAATAGCAGATACCACTACATACTTATTAGGATGGCCAAAATCCAGAATACTGATAGTACTAAGTACTGGTGAGAATGAAGAGGAGCAACAGGAACTCTCATTCATTGTTGGTAGGAATGTGAAATGATAAAGTCACTTTGAAAGACTGACAGTTTCTTACAAAACTAAACATACTCTTATCATCTGATCCGGTAATCACACTCCTTGGTATTCACCAAAAGGAACTGAAAACTTATATCCATACAAAATCCTATATGCAGATATATGTGGTAGCTTTCTTCATAATTATCAAAACCTGAAAGCAGCCAAGATATCTTCCAGTAAGTAAAAGGACAAATAAACTATGGTATATCCAGACAATGGAACATTATTCCTTGCTAAAAAGGAAATAAGCTATCATGCCATGAAAACACAAGGATGGAGGAATCTTAAATGCATTTTAGTAAGTGAAAGAAGGTAATCTAAAAAGACTACATATGAGTCTCAACATGTGACATTCTGGAAGAGGCAAAAGTATGGAAAAGGTGAAAAATCAGTGCTTTCCAGGAGTTGGTGGAAGAAGGATCAATAGGCAAAGCACAGAGGAAATTTCAAAGCACTGAAAATACTCTGTACAATACTACAATGTTGGATAAATGTCATCAGACATTGGTCCAAACTTATAAAATATACAACACCAAGAGTAAACTATAATGTAAATCATTGATTCTGGCTGATTAGGATGTGTCAGTGTAGGTCCAACAGTAGTAACATGTGGATCATTCTGCTGGGGAATGTTCATAATGGTTGTGTCTATACATGTGTAGGGGTCAGAGGATATAAGAAATATATGTAATATATACTATATTATATTATTATTATAATATATTTTATTATGTATTATGATAATATTATTATATTATTATAGTATAGTATAAAGTCTTTAAAAACATTTAATGTATACAAAGTCACAGAAATAAAAAAAGGAAAAAAATTATATTTGGAAATTTATTTGGAAATAAAATAATTTTAAATTTTATTTAAAAATAAAATTTATTTTACAAAATAAATTACAATTTATTTTGTAAAATATTCTACTCAAAAAGTTTAATCTCTGACAATTATTTGAAATGATTTTATGAAGCTAGTATTATTACCTTCTTACCAAAATCAGTCAAAAGCACAACAACAATAACAACAACAAAACCAAAACACTTAAAAACACTCACGAATACAGACATAAAAATTCCTAAACTATTAGGAAATAGATTTTAGAAATATAAAATGGAATAGCATGTCATGGCCACTGGGATCTATTTCATGGATTAAAGGACTAATACCTAAAAATGTAAAGAATTCTAAAAAGTTGACAGTTAAGAAAATTCTATTAATAAATTGGTAAAAGGAGGAACATTGTACTGATTCACCCAAAGAGTATGTGGAAACACACAAGAAAAAATGTTGACTATCAGTAGCCCTTAGTGAAATGCATATGAAGAGCATGAGTTATCCCTACACACATATCAGAACAACCAAAACAAGTACCAATTTCAAATGTTGGCAGGAATACAGAGAAACTCGATCTCTCATACATTGCTAGTGGGTTTGCTTGGGTACAGCACTCTGATAAAACAGTTTGGCAGTCTGGAAAACATACATTTACATAAAATTCAACAGTCACACTCCTTGGCACTTATCTTAGAGAAATGAAACATATATAACCACACAAAATCCTGTACACTACTAGCCTTATTCATATTCAAACACAGGGAACAACCAATGTCCTTCAGTTGGTAAATGTTTATCCAATCTGTGGTGGTATAGCCATTCCATGGGATACTCAGGAAAAAAAAAAAAAAAGCGTGAGCTATTATTACATGTAGCAACTTGGATACATCTCAAGGGTATCATGTTCACTGCAAAAAGCCAATCCAGAAACGTCATATACTATATGATTCCATTTATATAATATTCTCAAAATGACACAATTATAGAGATGGGGAATAAATTAGTGGTTAACAGGGGTTAGGATAGTGGAGGAGAAGTATCTCAAGTGGTAGCATGGGATCTTTGTGGTGATGGAATCATTATGCATCTTTCTGATAGTAGTGCCTACATGAAACTATACACGGGATAACTTGCATAGAACTATACACACACATTTGCCAATGTCAATTTCCTGGTTTTAATATTAGATTCTAGTTACATAAAATATAATCATTAGGGGAAGGGTACGTGGAAATCTTTATTATATATTTGCAATTTCTAGTTAATTTAAACTTTTAAAAGTAAAAACAACCCCCCCCCAAAAAGAAAGAAAACATATTTGGAACATTAATGCTTGAATGTAGTCATCACAGAAGGGAGTCGGGTATAATCAGGACTGAACATACGATGCATGAGTTTAGTGTACTGGCTTTTGGTCAATGATCTGGTTTTTCTGTAATTTAAATACCTCAATACAGACAATAACAGACAAGCATTGTCTTGTCTGTTACATTACATTGTTACATGTAACAATGAAATCTCTTAATTCCAATGTTTACCTTTCCTGGCTATCAGTGGATTTGACATTCTGTAGTGATTCAAAATAGCTAATTAGTTCTGTAGTGATTCAAAATAGCTAGAGAGGCAGAAAACTTTTATTCTTTATTTTTTTTTTAAGATTTTATTTATTTATTTGAGAGAGAGACAGTGAGAAAGAGCATGAGCGAGGAGAAGGTCAGAGAGTGAAGCAGACTCCCCATGGAGCTGGGAGCCTGATGTGGGACTCGATCCTGGGACTCCAGGATCACGCCCTGAGCCGAAGGCAGTCGTCCAACCAACTGCGCCACCCAGGCGTCCCAAAACTTTTATTCTTTAAAACATGTTTTATGTAGTGTTAAATCATGCAGAGTGCTTTGAAATAAAAGATTATGCTGGATTTTTCTTTTGTTTTAACATTAATTTACTTTTAACTGGAATGAAATTAATTCAAATTGATAGAAAAAGTGAAGACAGTGAACTTCATTGCCCAGATGGAAATTGAACAAATACAAGCAATCCATCAGAGCTGTCTTAACACAAAACAAAAATATTCATTAAGGAACATAAATGTGTTATTTATTCCTCTTTTGGAAAAAAAACACATAGCATATTAAAATATTCTGCCTTCAACATATAACTACATAAATATATTATTGAATATAATTTGAAACAAATTTCCTGACTATTAAATATCCTGTATATAAAAGGAAAATAATCTATTTTAGCCTCATTTTCTGAAGATTTTTTTTCCTGAAATATTAAAAAAAAAAACTTAAGTTTAAAGTACAAGATATTCAAACATCTGGAAAATTTAAGTCTAATCTAGTTCTTCTGTTACAGATACATGGTTTCTGTCTTATCACATCCTTTTTTTTCACCATTTTCTGTGTTAAGAGAATCAACTTCACTATATTATACTATCACCTGTTTTTTTTTATAACTAGCTGATCAAGTTAGAAAAAATTTTGTTTGCAACTCACAATGATAAAATAATCCTTTGTAAATATAATTGCAAGTTTAATATTTAGCACTCTGCCATTCTAATTTCTAGATTCATTCTGTCTGGTGCAGTTGCTCAAAAGGGTTGTTCTGCTTTTGCAGTAAAATGTCGCTCTCTGCTTTCTGTAACTCCGCTGTAGAGACACCTGTTGCTTTGTGGTGGTGATCAAATTCAAAGTTATCTCCCTCCCGTACCTGTAATTACAACTTAAACTATCAAATAAAACTTGGTTTTTAGCTCCTTTCAGGACCTTAAAAATGCCTGAAAAAAATCAAACAACTGAAGTGGCAAGATTAGCATTCTTTCACCCATTACAGGGGGCTGTATAATCCCATTTGGAGAAAGAAAGGTATAACTATAGTCTTAGTACATCAGCTGGAAAAGGACTGTCCTGGTAGACTGAGCAAAAAAGATACGTATTAAAAACACTGAAGCTGGGGCTCCTGGATGACTCAGTGGGTTAAAGCCTCTGCCTTCAGCTCAGGTCATGATCCCAGGGTTCTAGGATCCAGCTGCATCAGGCTCTCTGCTCAGCAGGGAGCCTGCTTCCTCCTCTCTGCCTGCTTTTCTGCCTACTTGTGATCTCTGTCTGTCTCATGAATAAATAAAATCTTAAAAAAAGAAAAAAACACTGAACTCTGTCATAAATTGAAGAGATAGTACAACAATGCTACAGTAAATGTAGGGATGCATATATCTATTTTAATTTTTAGTTCTAGTTTTTTTTTTAAGGGGGGAATAGTTGACTACATACATATGTATATGTGTGTGTATATATGTGTGTTGTGTGTGTATACACACAAATAGGAGAATCATAAGGCCTTTATACATCAGGCATTTATACATCAGGCACTAAAATCAGTTTTAAAACCAGTTGACAAACTTTTAAGGCTGAGTGAGGAAAAAATACCTACATCCTTACTTTCTCCTGAAGCAATGCATCTGATTACGAGGACAAAATTTGCCTCATAGAAGACTAGAATTTCACATTGATTCTGTGAGGAAATGCACTTGTCAGAAAAAGTTCCCAAGCAAATATAACAAAGTGCTACTGGTATCTCAGCTCTCCTGAGGGAGTAGCCAAAAGAATTGAGAGATACACTCTGCAAATGGAAAAGATTCAATAATGATAGTTCAGTCACTAAACAATAGTAATATCACAGAAAGATCTGCAATTAATTTTTGGAATTACATACTTAGCTGATTTTTATACTTTAATTTCACCCTGGAAGACTATTCTGCTGCAGGTAAATCAAGTTGCTTGTAACTGAGTGTGAATAAATGAATAACATCACCAGATTGTGCTATTCTAGAGAAGCAAAATTAATATACTATTCAGATGAAACATTTGTAAGAAACTTAACAATAGTGATTATTATTATATAATAGTTGAGTTTTTTGAAAGTTCAGACATGATACATTGTCCTAGAACATAGAGGGAAAATTGCTAGCAAAAGCAATGAATTGCCCCAAGATGTGTATTTTTTGACTTCTGATACAGTGTCGCAAAGGCAGTGTATTGAGGCATTTTAATACTTTGTGGCTGTATAAGCAGTATCACAGGATTTGTCTTACACCTATATCTTAGCACATATTTTTATTAACTGTTTATATACTGAAGAAATTTTAGTTCACTAATGAGCTTAAACAGATAGCTTTCAAGCAGTTCTGTGAAGCAATGGAGAGTTGCACAAAGTGAGTTAGGAGAGGCTGCAGAGAATGAGGACAATGGCATGGCTTTCATCTGCATTTTATAGTACGTTTTTAAAACAAATAAGTTTACTGAAAGATTTTAATTGCTAGATAAACATTTGATAAGCTAATCATAAAACAAAGTGCAACAAAGAAGTCTAAGAAATTAATATTATGAAACTATAAAATTCAGTTTACAAATATTCTGTGTTCTTAAATAATACAACTCAGGGCATTTTAAATGTTACTTTATATAACAAGGGTGTAGTTTTCTTCCAAATACAGATGTCCAAACTTAATGCCCTGAGATAATAATTTAGTAGATGCTCATCAGGATTTTCATAGACCATATTTGGGGAAAAGCAGATTAAAGACATCATCACTTCTTGATTGCCACAGTTTCTATCAATGCTTTCATTCCTATTCACACTTTCCCTTATAACCTAGGGGCATAATTACATATGAAATATACTTGCATGGAACTATGTTACAAGTGGCTATGACTATATTCCTTCCCTGTAGGTTCATGTTTGAAGGAGAAATAGAAGTGATGCTAGTGTTCCAGATTTAGTAACTATAATTCTTGATTTTCTATTAGCATCATATATATCATATTTAAAAATAAAAAGGAAATAGATATAAAGAAAAATATTATATACAAGTAATTGTTTGAAAATATTTCATATATTGGTAGAGAAATGAAATGTAATTTTTACTGCAACATTGACTTCAAAAGATCCTGAAATGTAGAATGGGACACAGCTCATTATTTTTAGAAAGACATTATTTGAATTATTTCTGTAAAACTTGTAACGTCTTTCAAAATACCATGAAATATGCTTTACAAGTAATTTAGTCTATTACATTTTTTTTTTAATCTAGAAAGGGCACACGTTTATTTCTGATTTTGTCTAATTCATTCCTCCATTGCAACCTCATACAACATACTACACTAATCAGTAATGTGTTTATATCTACAGTCAGGTGATTTAGGGATCTAACCATCACATTTCCAGGCCAGTGAATACCCTTGTTGCTGAGATACTATAGGTAGAAATGTTACTATGATTCTCTGAAGATGTGACCATATTTAAGAGCTACTAATCTTCAAAGGTCAGTACTACAAACAATTTTATGCTTCACTTCCAGTGTACTTAACCTTTATTAAATAATAACTATTCTACAATAATCATGTATGAGTTGAGGCTGTTACTGTGCTAAATGAATCAAAGAGGAAAATGTTACATATTCATTCAAGAAATAAATTTATGGAAAATTTGTTATACACACACATGTAATTATTTTGTAGATATTATTGTATTTTGTTCTATTGTAATGTGCTTAGGATTTCGGAAGATGTACTGAGCCAAACTGATCTAAGGAGGAGTTCATAAAACAAGTGACTTTGGATGATGAAAAGACTTGTCATATGTATGGTATTCATAAATTATTATTAGGTTAGTGTTATACTTTATCTCCTTTTTTGAAATCAAAGGGCTGAAATGACCCAAAGAAGAGTGGTTTCAAATATACCTGTTTAGAAGGATATGATTTCATTTATTTTATAAAGATGATTTTATCTAATGTTCTAATTATGTAATTGTTCTAATTATCTAGTTTTCTATTGCTGAAAATTTTGCACATATTCTACGTTTGGAAGAAAATAGAAAGATGAAAAAAATAACACAATATTATATAAATAGAGCCAAAAATATGAGCCCATTATATATCTGGGATCAAACACTTTAAAAATATTTATTATGTTTATATATTTATAGATATGAGTGTTTTTAAATGATCTGTATTTTGTTGTTTTTACAAAAAGTGGATCATGAGACTGTCCTTTCCCTATTCTATATTCTTGTCTCCCTTGTCATTGACTAACTGACCACATAATCATTGGGTTTATTCCTGGGCTTTCTATTCTATCCCATTGATCTAACTGTCTATTTTTGTGTCAGTATCAGACTGTCTTAATTTCTAGGTTTTTGTTTGTTTGTTTGTTTGTTTGTTTTGTTTTGTTTTGTTTTTACTATATCTCGTGGAAAACAGTATGGTGGTTCCTCAAAAAATTAAAAATATAAATACCATATAATTGAACAATTCTACTACTGGGTATTTATCCAAAGCAAACAAAATTAGAATAGATATATGCATCCCTACATTTACTGTAGCATTATTTACAATTGCCAAGCTATGGAAACAGCTGAAGTTCCCACTGATAGATGAATGGATAAAGACCATGCGGTATGTATATATACAATGAAATATTACTCATCAATAGAAAGGATATGATCTTGTCATTTTGGACAACATGGATGAATCTAGGGGAAATTATGCTAAGTAAAATAAGTCAGACACAGAAAAACAAATACTGTATTATTTCACTTATATTGAATCTAAAAAACACAACGAATGAATAAACAGACAAAGTGCAGAATTAGGCCTATAAATACATAAAAAAACTGCCAGTTGTCAGGGGAAGGGGGATGGAGGATGGGTACAATTGGTGAGGAGGAGAGGAAGGTACAGGATTCTAGTTATTTAATGAGTAAATCATGGGAATAAAATGTACAGCATAGGGAATAGAGCCAATAATATCCTGTTATTGCATGGTGACAAATGGTAGCTACAGATGTGGTGAGCGTAGCATAATGTATGGAGCTGTTGAATTACTATGTTTATACCAGAAACTAATGTGATTTCATGGGTTAACTACACTCAAAAAAGGAAAGAAATGAATAATGAGGTCAGTTATGACCCCTTTAAATTTCGTTACTTGCTTTATTTTAAAATATAAAGTGAAAATGGCTATTTAGGCATTTTTAACAGACAATGGAATGCATTTTATCATTTATTTGAAAAAATTTAATGAATTTATGAGTAAATAAAAACCTAATGTTTTGTTAAAGTTGTTTTCTTCCTCAGTGATAAGCCCTTAATACATAGTCATTTTCCTATCATTTATTCCTTTTACTGTGGTTTAAATCTATTGAGTTCATATTAGTAAACCCCATTAAAACAACAACAACAACAACAAAAGCAAAGTTAATGCCTGAGGTCGGTAGATTTTAGTAGGCTTGCCCACTTTATACTTACTTGTATATGTAATGAGCCATTTACCTTGCTCTTGGACATACAGTAAGGCAGTTAGATATTCGTGCAATTGAATTAAAATAATCCAAGTACAACTTTTGGATGATTGCTTTATAAAAGTCACAAATAAATGTATTGCATGAAAATGCATATATAAACCTAGAAAGCCAAAAATCTTAATGTCATTATAATCTCTTTCTTTTATTCATAATCTTCCTTTCAAATCACTAGTAATAGCGAATCCTTTGTGCCACATTTTCAAACATATCTGGAATTCTTTCACTTTCTAGCACTTTCACTACCATTACCCCAGGACAGCCCATCTTCACTTCTCATCCAAATTATCCCAATAGCCAACTAATAGGTCTACTTAGTACTTTGTCTTGCCCCCTATGGTTTTTCTTCACCTAGTATCTACATAGATATTTCTCAATGCACAGTATGATAAGTTTCTAAATGAAACACTCCCAATGGCTATGGTTTTACTTTTCTTTAGATTTATTTAAGAGAGAGAGAGAGAGGATAAGGGGCAGAGGGAGAGAAAGAGAGAATCTCAAGCAGACTCCGCACTGAGCACAGAGACCCCAGTGTGGGCCTTTTAATCCCATGACACCAAGATCACAACCTGAGCCAAAACCAAGAGGCTGATGCTTAACCAACTGTGCCATCCAGAAACTCTGGCTATAATTTTGTTCTTAGTCAAATTTTTAAAAATATCAAATTAATTTCCAGACTCTAAATGATATTTTCCCTCCTCTTTGACCCCATTCGCTACCACTTTGCATTTTAGAACATGCAAAATGTGCTTCTTCCTTAAGGTCTATGTTAACATAACATCACCATAGGTACAGCAGTATAAAACACTCATTGAACATCTCAGTCTCTGTAGGTCAGAAGTTCAGGCATAACCTAATTGGGTGGTCTTTTGCAAGCTCCACAAGGGTGTAATCAATATATCACCTGGGGTGGCAGGCTTGATTTGGTAGGATCTGAGCCAAAACACAGATGTTGGTAGGAATTACTTTTTGAGGCCTATTGGCCCAAGGACCCATTTCTTGCTAGCTGTAGCCAGAGGCTGCCCTCACTCTCATTTCATAGCTAGTTGTTGTCAGGAGGCTGTCCTCAGTTTCTGGCCACATTGGCCTCTTAAAATGGCTACTTGTTTTATCTGCCAGCTAGAGACACAGTCTTCTAGCAAGAGAGATATTGTAATCTTTTGCAATGTAGTTGGAGGAGTGATATCTAATCACCATTGCATTATTCCATCGATTAAAAGCAAGTCACTGTTTCTGCCCACATTCAAAATTATGCAGGCATATATATCAAGAGCTGAGAATCCTGGGACCCTCCTTAGAGTGTGTCTGCCACAGGGTCTTTGTATCCATCATTATGACAGCTTCTCTGAAATATTTTTCTTTGAATATTAACTGGCTCCTTCCTCTCATTTTGCTGAAATCTGCACTCACGTGTCACTCTATTATAAAAGCATTAATGTCTCCACTTCTATGAAGAGTATTTGCAGAAAGGTTTTATTACCTTACCTTGCTTTTGCCTTTTTGTTCATAGCAATTAACACCACCAGAGATAGTATATATTTTGTTTCATTCTTCTAGATGAAAACTTCTTTATTTTCTGTCTCGTTCTCAGATATATTTCCATCTTTTCAAAAAGTGCTAAGTCCAAAGAAGGAAGATATGCAAAAATCAGGATTTTTAAAATGCATAATGTGTATTTATTCCCTGATATGTAATATATAAAATGTCTTATCATATATCTGCACTGTCCAATATGGTTTCATCTAGACATCTGTGGCTATTTATTTTAAATTAGTTAAAATTAAATACATTCTAAGTTTCAGTTTATCAGCCATCTAGCCATATTTCATGTGGTCAATAGCGATATATGGCCAGTGGCTACTCTAATATCACAGATACCAAATGACTCTATTGTTGCACAAAGCTCTATTGATCTATTGACCTTACTTTATATAGTTACCAGGTTTTATTTTTTCCCCTTCTTGTCAAGTTTTGAACTTCCATAAAGTTTAAACCATGTCTAAATTATCCTCCTATCTTCCACACTGAGTCCAATATAAAGAAGCCTTGTTAATTTTACAGAAAGGTTGATTGAATAAATAGATACTTATTTATTTTTTTAAGTAGGATCCATGTTCAGCATGGAGCCCAATGTGGGGTTTGAACTCATGACCCCGAGATCAAGAGATGGGTGCTTAACCAACTGAAAAATCCAGGCACCTTGAATAGATTTTTAAATGAATACAACTACATTTCCAAGTTAATAAGAGAATTCCAAATAATGCAATGAATTAATCAACAGACATAACTGTTGTCTTGATTTCTGTTAATTCCTTACATGAGTTCACAAAAGTGAGTTTTATCATTAAAAAAAGGGGCAAGTCATCATTATTTTGTCTTAGAAAGTCACTGATGAAAAATATTATTATGAGGATAGGACAGAGTAATGCATAGTATTAATTTCCCAAACACTATATATTAATGATCTCTTTTAAGACACCACAGTGATATACCAAATCATGCCTGCAACCTGGCAGATCTCAGTAGCAATAGGCTTGTTTCATCTTGCTCTGTGGTCCTTGAAGCTCATCACAAAAATCAGTAGGATTTCTCTGTTTAAAGATAGATCAAGACAGAAAATATTCCCTTCATTTTTGAGAAGAATAAAATTCTTCTGGTAAAAATACCTGTCAGTTTTTTTTTTAAATACAAACTGTTATTTTAGGAAAGTATACTGAACACTGAAAGAAAAGATTGTAATAGATAAGATAAAAAATATGACTGAAAGAATGTTTGACAATACATCTATATCAGATGGACATATATGGATGTACATCAATGGCAAGTTATCACAAAGTTATCTGTTAGATCTTATAATATTTATAATTGCAAAATATTTACCATTCTAATTTTTAGTATTTTTATTGTTTTAATTACTAATTATATATCTATTCATTAATTATGAATTATTAGAAATTAAGTTTAACTCCTCTATTCATGCATTGAATAAAAGATGTTTGATTTAAAAAAAAGATGTCTGATAGCATGTTTCTGATATCCTAGGTCCCAGACAATAAGAATCTTTATTTGTAGTAAGTCCTCTCCAGGCCCATTTACAAACAAATTAGACAACAGCATATGAAGACATAAATTAAGCTTAAAACTAGAAGGATTTATAGCAACAAATATAGTACAGGCATACCTTGAAAAGAAATATTGTGGGTTGATTCCAAACCACAGCAAGACAAACATTTTTGTCAAGACAAAGTGAGACAATTTTTTTTTTGGCTTCCTAACATATATAAAAGTTGTGCTTACATTATATTATAATCTATTAAGTATGCAGTAGCACATATCTTAAGAAAATGTGCATACCTTACTTAAAAAAATACTTTATAGCTAAAAAATGCCAACTATCATTTGAGCTTTCAGTGAGTTATAACACTTGTTGCTAGTGGAGGGTCTTTCTTCAGTGCTGATGGCTGCTCACAAATCAGGGTAGTGGTTGATGAGGACCGTGTTGGTTGTGGCAAATTCTTAATATAAGACAGCAATAAGTTTTGCCATACTGATTGACTCTGCCTTTCACAAATGATTTCTATGTAGCATGTGCTGTTGTTTGATACCATTTATCCATGATAGAACTTCTTTTCAAATTGGAGTTGATCTTCTCAAAACCTACCACTACTTTATCAACTAAGTTATGTAATATTCTATATCCTTTGTTGACATTTCAATAATCTTCACAATATCTTTACCAGGAGTAGATTCCATCTCAAGAAACCACTTCCTTTGCTCTTTCTTAAGAAGCAGCTTCTTATCCATTAAAATTTTATTAAGAGATTACAGCAAATGTAGTCACATCTTCAGGTTCCACTTCTATTTCTAGTTATCTTGCTATTTTTACCACAACTGCAATTACTTCCTCCCCTGAAGTCTTGAACCCCTCAAAGCCCCTCAAAGTCATCCATGAGGATTGGAATAAATTTCTTCCAAACTCCTGTGAGTGATGTTATTTTGAATGTTACTACTGGCATCTGTAGTGGTGAATCCTTTCCAGAGTTTTCAATTTATTTTGCCATCAGAGGAATCACTATCTATAAGGCAACTATAGCCTTATAAAATGTTTTTCTTACATAATAAGGTTTGAAAGTCAAAATTACTTCTTGATCCATGAGGTACAGAATGGATATTGTGTTAGGAGGTGTGAAAACATTAGTCTTGTTGGACATTTCCATCAGAGCTCTTAGGTGATCAGGTGCATTGCCAGTGAGCAGTAATATTTTGAAAGGAATTTCTTTCTGCAGTAGATCTCAACATTGGACTTAAAACAGCCAGTAAAGTCATGGTATAAGCAGACATGCTGTCTGCTTAAACAACCCAGGATTTGTTGTTTCATTTGTTGAGCAGAGACAAAGTAGATTTAACGTAATTCTTAAGGACCTTTGCAGTTTTCAGAATGGTCAATGAGCATTGACTTCAACTTAAACTCATCAGCTGCAATAGCCCCTAACAAGAGAGTCAGCCTATTCCTTTGAAACCAGGCTTTGACTTCTTCTCTCTAGCTATGAAAAACCTGCATGGTATCTTCTTCAAATGGTTTATTTTGGGGGCATCTGGGTAGTTCAATCCATTAAGTATACAACTCTTGATTTCAGCTCAGGTCTTGATCTCAAGGTCATGGGATTGAGCCCTGCTTTGGGTTCTGTGTTCAGCAGGGGGAGCCTGCTTCTCTCCTTCTGCCTCTGCCCCTCCTGTCCCTTGTGCATGTACACATGTTCTCTTTCTCTAAAATAAACAAATTAATATTTAAAAAATATTACTTTCTGTCCAATGAAAATCTGTTTACTGTAACCACCTTCATTAATATTCTTAGCTAGATGTTCTAAGCAACCTGCTGCACCTTCTATAGCAGCTTCATCTTGTACTTTTATACTTGTACTTTTATGGTATAAAGATTGCTTCTTTCCTTAAACCTTATGAACCACCCTATGCTAGCTTCTAACTTTTCTTCAATTCATCTTCCTCACTTCTTTCAGCCCTCATAGAACTGAAGAGAGTTAGGTCCTTGCTCTGGAGTAGGTTGTAGTTTTAGGGAAAGCTGTAGTTGGCTTCATCTCCTATCCAAACCTCTTTCTCTATATCAGCAATAAGGCTGTTTTGCTTTCGTATTATTTATGCATTCAGGGGAGTAACATTTTTAGTTTTCTTCAACATTCCTTAGATAGTCACAACTTGGGTAACTGTTTGGTATAAGAGGCCTAGACTTGGGGCTATCTTGGCTTTTGACATGCCTGATTCACTAAACTTAATCATTTCTAGCTTTTGACTTTAAGTATAAGGTATGTGACTCATCCTTTCACTTGAACACTTAGAGGCCATTGTAGGGATAATAATTGGCTCATTTTTAATATTGCTGTTTCTTAGGGAATATGAAGACCTGTGGAGAGAGAGAAAAACTGGGGAACAGCCAATTGGTGGAATAGTCAGAATAGTCAGAATGAATGACATTCATTGATTAAGCATGCCATCTTATATGGGTGTGACTTGCAGGGCCCCAAAATAATTATAACAGTAACATCAAAGATAACTCATCACAGATCATCATAATAAATATAATAATAATGAAGATATTTGATATATTGCAAGAATTACCAGAATGTGACACAGAGACACAAAGTGAGCAAATGTTGAAAAATAGCACTGAAATAATTGCACATTGAGAGATGCGAGGTTGCCACATTCAGTTTATAAAGAAACCTGCAATATCTGTGAAACACAATAAAGCAAAGTACAATAAAATGAGGTATGCCTGTGTATATGATAAATGTGGGCTGAGGACAAAATAAAATACCTTTCAGCATCTTTTGAAATTTACCATCTAAGAAGATTCTGTCTTTCTTAGGAGACATGGAAACTCGACATTTATATACATACATCTATGTATTTATTTAATCCCTACTATGTTTCTTTAAGTAAGGGCTCTGTAATAATGTGAAGAATACCTAAGGACAGAGACTAAAATTTTTTTAAAGATTTTATTTATTAATTTGACAGAGAGAAATCACAAGTAGTTGGAGAGGCAGCCAGAGAGAGAGAGATAGGGAAGCAGGCTCCCTGCTGAGCAGAGAGCCCAATGCAGGGCTCGATCCCAGGACCCTGAGATCATGACCTGAGCCGAAGGCAGTGGCTTAACCCACTGAGCCACCCAGGCACCCCTAAAATTTAACTTTTTTTTTTTAAATGGAAGACTTATACTGAGATTTTTTATAGACTTTGAGGATTAAGTTGAATTTTCATACAATATTTGTGTCATCTAGTGGGATAATATTTCTTCTGTCAGCTATCCTTCACAGTAAGATTTACTAAAAAAACACACATACACAAATAAAGAATTTCTGAATTATATCTAACTACCCACATGGATTTTTATTTTACACTGCCCAATAATAAAAATACCTCCGATTATATCCCTTAGGCTCATAAATCAATGGTTTCTTTTCTTAGCAGATGGAAATATTTTTTTCAAAATATGTGATACTGAGTTCTATTTTCCATGAAAGTTTTTAGTAACACTTTATTAGAAGAAAAATAAGAATTATTTAATTATTTATAAGAAATATCATCAGAGGGAATACTTGTAAAAATAACTTCAAGTTTAATAGAGCCATACAGAACATTCCCCCCCCCCTTTTTTTTAACCTGAGAGAATTCTATGTTCATCTGTGTTAGAAAAACTGAATCAAGCATATTGGATGTCAAGTATCTTTGAGTCAATTTCTCACTTTGCTTTGTATCTCTGCAGAGCTGATCTGAGCATACAGATCCTTTGAAATCAATGGGAGGCTGGCAGTTGGTTTAGTTCAGTGCCATCATGCATGACTAAAATTGGTCCTTTGTGTCATTTTTAATATGTTTTCTCCCCTTGTGAGCTAATAAAGTCAGGAAATACTTAGTCAGCAGTTGCACTGAATCTTCTTAGTAAGTAATTCAAGTCTTTTCATTTGAATTCATATATAAATTTCATGTTTTCATTGACTTCATTAATTATCTGATTTTAATATCTCTCCTACACACACAGCCCTATTTTTTCCTTTATAACATTTAACATTACTTGATTTTATATTATAATATATTTATTTATATTTTGGAAATTTGTTTTGTTTTGTTTTGTTTATGGTTATAACCCCTGTATTTAGAACATTTACCATAATGTAAGTACTTAGTATATAGAAGTCTCTAATTTATTTTTACTTTTTTGAGGTCTCTAATTTATTTAAATGTACCTAATACCTACAAGAAGTCAGGTATTTTGATAAAGTTGTTCAATATTATATTTGAAGTATAACAGCATCCCCTTTATCCATGGTTTTGTTTTCCACAATTTCATTACCTGCAATAAACCATGGTTCAGAAGCAGATGATTCTCCTCCTGATATATCAGAAAGTCAGTAATGGCCCAATGCTATGTCAAAATGCCTATGGCATTCCCCTCACTTTATATCATCATATAGGCATTTCATCATCTCACATTATCACAAGAAGAAGGTTGAGTACAGTAAAATATGTTAAGACCACATTTATGTAACTTGTATTCTAGCACATATTTATAATTATCCTATTTTATTATTAATTATTATTACAAATCTCTAATTGCCTAATTCACAAATTAAACTTTATCATAAGTATACATGTACAGGGGAGAAAAAAAACATAGTATATATAGGGTTTGGTGCTATCCATGGTTTTAGGCATCCACTAGAGGTTTTGGAACTTACCCCTCATGGATAAGTGGGGAGACTACTGTATTTACTGGTGATGACATAGCTGGAGACTTTCTCATTATTCTAAGAAGTCTCATCAAGTAATAAATGGAAAGCCTTTCTAGGATTTTTAGGCATCAACCATTATTGATAAAGGAATTAGTGATCTTGACATCCAATTCCAACTTCTAATACTCCCCAGAAAGTATCTGGGACTCCCAAATAAAAAAAACATTCATCTTTATTCATTTTTTCTTGTATATTTAATGAATGCAGACCACACACTCTTATTTGTAATATATAGTTAGTGAAAAATTGTGTTGATTTCCACCAGCAGATGAGGAGGCGGCATGTGAAGAGATAAAGCAGTTTTCTGACTCTTTGTTTATTACACCAAAGGAAAGAAAGAAGCAGATTTCTTCTTGGGTACTACAAGGCACTGAGAATTCTCTACTATCCATTTCACACAGAAAAGGAATCTCAGTAGAAGGATACTGATTATAAGAGTGATTACTATAAAGATAATTTTAAGGAAAAAATGCCTATCATAGAGATACAAAAGTAAACATGTGTTAAACCTACTGTAAAAACCTACTGGAAGAACCAGACAGATTTTGAAATTATTTCAAAGGATAATTGAAAGGATGCATACATTTATAGATCAGGAATACTGAAATAAATATGTAAATGAAAGCAAAACTAATTTTTTTTCACATAGTGAGAAGAAAGACAATAGAATTTCTATTGAACATTAAAGAACTTGCATGTCTACAACCCTACTCAACCTATATTTTACAATATAAAAGATGTACACTGTAGCTTCTACTCCTAAATGCTACCTGGGTAGATAATCTTGTAAACTTTTCTTCACATGGAACTATGCCATAAATTCTCCAGTTCCCAGGTATATATTACTGAGAACTTCAGTCTATATATCACATTCACTGACTATACCTGGCATTTACTTGCATGATAAACTTTGTACCACACTTCTTATAAGTGTTAATGTGATATGATAGTCACTATATCATTTTTGTAAGATTGGTACTATTCAAATTTATTAATTTTTTAGTTATTAAAAATATTCTTGAAGATCTATAATACATAATTCATATTTCCAGTCTCCTAGGCTAAAATAAGATAATTACCAAGTGAGAGATGTTATCATTTGCTTCACTTTGTTTTCGATTGATGGAGTATTAATTTAATAACCCCAAATAATCACATGGAGAAGATATTATGGCCCTTTTTCATATTTCAAAACTAAGGAAATGAGCTTGCAGTAGTGATAACCACAATGTTGAATATTAAAGATCTCAGGAGGTATTCCTCTAGAATGTCTAATTAACAGAAAACAATCATACCCAAAGATTTTAGGCAACTGTATGAGTCATGGATTAATTTTTCATACTTCCCTATAGAAAAAGGGAACTGAAAAAGGGGCAAACAATTGCCTTAAACTGATGGTCAAAACAGAAAACTTATTAAATATTAGTGTTTATAAAAGGTTTTATAAAACCTGGTTAACTTAGAGTGCTGATTGCTTTTCAACTAAATAATCAGTCTTTAATTAGGGGTTCCAAAAAGTTACTGTGATGGAACTGACTGTTTTTGTTTCTGCTTTGCCATGCTAAGATGATATAATGGTGTATGTTTCAGTGAGACTATTTTATGTTTAAAGAAACAAGAGGACTTAGAGGAGAATACACATGATTAGTAGTCCTTTAATGCATTTATTCTATTTTGATTCCATCCATAAGGCATTTGAATGTCAACTCATGGCTATTTTTAAGAAATAGAAGATTCCTCAAAAAGTATGTGAAAGTTTTTATTTTTATTAAATAGGCATTAGGTTTTCAAATTGAATTCTGACCATAAGATCTCTTAATTTCTACCCTTGTCTATACCAGGATAAGCTTACCTCTAGGTAAGTATTGGATGTATATTCTGTTTTATTGTAGAACACATTTATTAGCTGTTATGAATAAAAAGAAATCTCTAATGAGTACTGGTCATGACAACTACAAAACTACCGTGTTTTCTTTATCTTGCTCCAGACCAGCAGTATAAAATAGGATTATCAGTAATGATGTAATGTTCATAATTTGTACTATCCTATATAGTCACCACTAGTCATGCATGACTATGGAGCACATGACATGCAGCTTGTGCAACAGAATTCTTAGTTTTATTTAATTTTTATTTATTTTTTTATTTTTTATAAACATAGAATATATTTTTGACCCCCGGGGTACAGGTATGTGAATCGCCAGGTTTACACACTTCACAGCACTCACCATAGCACATACCCTCTCCAATGTCCATAACCCCACCCCCCTTCCCCCAAACCCCCTCCCCCCAGCAACCCTCAGTTTGTTTTGTGAGATTAAGAGTCACTTATGGTTTGTCTCCCTCCCAATCCCATCTTGTTTCATTTATTCTTCTCCTACCCCCTTAACCATGGATAGGTGAACATAATGGATGAACATAATGGATCATATGTGGTGAACATAATGGATCAATTCTAGACTTTAAGTGGGCTTTAAAAAATATTTCCTGCAAAGCAAGAGTTTGTTATGCATTTTCAAGTCTGGTTCTCCCAGTAGAATTCCAGGAATAAGAATAAATGAGGAAGAATCCGTGAATAAGTAAAAATCATGGGACCTCAATTATTCTGTTATAGAGAAAGTTGGGAATAAAGCTATTTCTGGTGCTTTTTCCTAACACTTAATTGATTTGTGTAATTTCTTCCTTTTCCCCTTAAATGGGGTCAATCTTTTCAGAAAAAAAAGTCTTTTTTTTTGGTAATGAAGTGATGATAGAGATTAGATAGATCTACATAAATCTGCTTTTTCTACTGGAAAAACAATCAGATCATATGCTAGCTAGAAGACATGTCAACATATATAAAAGACATTTAGTGTTTTTGCCTCTAAAGCTCAGAAATTAAAACACAAACAGTTTTGAATGATAGGGGTCCCTGGTTGCTCAGTCAGTAAAATGGCTGACTTTTGATTTTGCCTTAGGTCATGATATCAGGGTTGTGAAATTGAGCTCTGTATCAGGCTCCACACTGGGTGTGGAGACCACTTAAGCTTCTCTCTCTCTCTCCCTCTGTCCCCCACTTCGACTCAGATTTTTTTTTTAAAGTCTGTTTAAAAACATAAAATTACATATGTATGTGGTTTATATTATATAATTTGGTAAAACTGACAGTGTTTTGATTTTCCTATTCAATGAAAATTAATAGTAAACATTAAGAGTGAATAAAATAGATAAATATAATGGGAATAATGATGGAGAGGTAGGAAGAGATACTATATCTGCTTTAGTTCCATAAATTCTATAAACCTATATGGATCTAGTGAATTAATAGGCTAATTGAAACTTTAAAGATAGGTTTTTGGTGTTTTTTTTAAAAGATTTATTTATTTATTTGAGAGAGTGAGAGAGAAAGCATGAGCTGGAAGAGACGCAAATGGAGAAGGAGAAGCAGACTCCCTGATGGGCAGAGATCAGGATGTGAGGCTCAATTCCCAGGACCCTGGAAACAAGATCTGAGCCAAAGGCAGATGCTTAACCAACTGAGCTACCCAGGTGCCCTGCTTTAAAGATAGGTTTGTGATTCTCTCTCTCTTATATCAGTGATATCAAAAGGGATTGGTAGTGGAAAAATTGGATGTGAAGAAAAACGTTTTCTTTCATGTGGGATCACCAGGCTCTAATCTGTCAATGGGATATACAGTGCTGTTATAAAATTGTTCATTCACGTGATATAGGATGTTTTTCTAGAAGAAATTTTCAGTAGAACTGGTTTGCTCCACACAAATTTGTTTATCTAAAGCAGAGGCTATTCCATTTAAGGCCTATTTGTCATGATTTTAGTCTGAATGCTTCATGGATTCTAAAGTACCAAGGATTCAAGACACCATGCCATGTAAAAGCAGCAATTGGCATCCATGGTTCCATTGATTCCCAAGTGAAAAATGGTACACCTCCATAAGAGTAAGTGCCATTCACTGCAATAATAATTATGTGAGGAAATTTGAAAAGAGAGGAAAAAATTTAGATAAACCCTGAAGAACTTTTTAAAATGTACAGGTAAGTTTAAATGAATTTCTACCTTTAATCTAACTTCTACTGGGTTTTCACAATTAATAAATCTTGTGCTGGTAATTTAACTAATCTCTACCAAGCCCCATCCATGTCCCTCTGCTAAATTTTGTAGTGCTGGAGCTGAAAAATATATCAGCTATATGTCTCAGATAACATTGTGTGATAGATTCATATTCAAGACTTCTGATTTAAATCTCTGTTAGAATATAAAAGATCAGGAAGGAAAGAAAAGTGTCTTAACTATAACTCTAATAGCAGAAGTGGTAGCAGAAAGTTGATAGAGATGTAGGAAAGAAGCACTGAGAAATTCATGGATCATTACATGGATTGTGTACATGGATCATGTACAATGAATCATTACATTGTTCACCTGAAACTAATATAACACTATATTTAAATAAAAATAGAAGAAACACACAAAAAATAAATAAAAATAAGAAAATAAAAATGTGTTATAGCCAAATAATAATAATAACAATGATGATGATGATGGTATAATAGAAGCAGGAACAAAAACACTTCTTCAGTGATTCCAGCACTAAAAGGGTCAATGTCTCTAGTGAAGTGGTTAGTGTAGACTAGTGAGCTCAGCTGAAAGGTATAAGCAGCATCTGTTCAGATACTATTACTGCTCATTTATCTATTCCTCTAATATCTACCATACCATTTTTTGTGCTTTTGGTCTTCAAAGAATTTTTAACCATTTTCTTTTATTAAACCCATCCTTGAATTATTTTGTTTTACTTTACCCAGGCCCGCATAAATATCGACATAATTTATCGATTTACTTCTCAAGAAAATATTCTCTTTCAATCTGCTCAAGATCCCATGAACATGTTCTATGTCTTTGTCTTTCTTGACCTTGTTTCTTCCATTCTTCTATGTGAAAGTTAATGTGTTTGTATATCAGGGACACAAAACTTAGACCCTCTATAAGGATAAAAGGCTTTAAATACTGACCAAAGAAGGGCAAGAGAATGAAGGCCTTGAGAAGTTCAAAGTACAGTTTCCATTAATGAAGAACGAAAACCATTAAAAGATAAGACATTATATTAAGCGTTTGGCTAATGAATTTTAGTGTTTTCAAAGCAGTATACTTGTTGTGTTAAAAAGGTACAAAATGAATGAGACAAGATGGCAGAGAACTAGGAGGAGGCGCCGTTTCAACCTGTACCCTAAAGTGAGCTGATTACCTACCAAAGAACTCTGATCACCCATGAAATCAGTCTGAGATTATAATTATACACATCTGGATCTCTTCAGGAGCAGAAGATGCCAGTGGGCAGGTAAAGTGGAGTGGGAACCTTGGACCAATATAGGAAGATAAACAAAAGGGGGAGGGAGCCACCAGAAGCGACCCATTAAAAAGTAATGCCCCAATATGAGAGTGTGCTGTGACTGGGTATCAGCACTAACTTGGAGTCTGGTTGAAAGCACTCAAATAGAGCAAAAAATTGTGGGGGGAATTGTGGGAATCAGGGTGGTTGGGGACAGGAGCTTAAGTCCCTGGAGAAAGGACAGCCACCCCTTGTGGGAGTGCGGTGGAGGTCTTGGTTCCTGAGCCACTAGTGCCTACAAGTGTGCCTGAGAATGCCTGGGTGCCCGGCTCCTATGAGGGGCTGGGAGCCTCGCCAGCTGGCAGAACCACAGCCTTTTGCACTCCCCACGCACGCTCCATGCCGCACTATCAGAGTCTGAGTTGCACCCCACACCCTCCCCTGAGACAGGTGCTGCAGGCACCAGCCAGGCCCTCTCAGACCCAGAAAGTCTGAGCACTCCCAGCCAGGGCCAGCAGGAAAATTTCAGTGTGCTATCGCTGCTTAGGACCTCTCTGGCGGTCTGGAGCTGCCCAGACAGCCGCCGCTGTTGTGGTTTTGGGTACAAGCAGGAGTTCCTGTGTCCCCAGGGACTGCATGCGACCCACCATGACCAGGTGGGATTCATCCCTGGGTTACTAGGATGGTTCAACATTTGCAAATGAATCAATGATAGAATAAGTCAACAAGAGAAGAGAGAAAAACCACATGGTCCTCCTAATTGATGCAGAAAAAGCATTTGACAAAATCCAGCATCCGTTCCTGATTAAAACCCTTCAAAGTATAGGGATAGAGGGAACATTCTTCAACTTTATAAAATCTGTCTATGAAAAACCCACAGCAAATATCATCCTCAATGGGAAAAAGCTCACAGCCTTCCCGTTGAGATCAGGAACACGACAAGGATGCCCACTCTCACCACTCTGTTCAACATAGTATTAGAAGTCCTAGCAACAGCGATCAGACAACAAAGAGAAATAAAAGGTATCCAAATTGGCAATGAGGAAGTCAAACTGTCTCTCTTCATAGATGACATTATACTTTATACGGAAAACCCAAAAGATTCCACCCACAAACTACTAGAACTCATACAGCAATTCAGTAATGTGGCAGGATACAAAGTCAATGTACAGAAATCAGTGGCTTTCTTATACACTAACAATGAAAATACAGAAAGGGAAATTAGAGAAATGATTCCATTTACTATAGTGCCAAGATACCTGGGAATAAACCTAAGCAAAGAGGTAAAGAATCTGTACTCGAGGAACTACAGAACACTCATGAAAGAAATTGAAGAAAGCACAAAAAGATGGGAGACCGTTCCATGCTCTTGGATCGGAAGAATAAACATTGTTAAAATGTCGATACTGCCTAGAGAAATCTATATTTTTAATGCCATTCTGATCAAAGTTCCACTGATATTTTTCAAAGAGCTGGAGCAAATAATCCTAAAATTTGTGTGGGATCAGAAGAGACCCCAAATTGCTAAGGAAATGTTGAAAGAGAAAAACAAAACTGGGGGCATCATGCTACCTGATTTTAAGCTTCCCTACAAAGCTGTGATCACCAAGGCAGCATGGTACTGGCATAAAAACAGACACATAGACCAGTGGAACAGAGTAGAGAGCCCAGATATGGACCCTCAACTCTATGGCCAAATAATCTTCGACAAAACAGGAAAAAATATCCAGTGGAAAAAAGACAGTCTCTTTAATAAATGGTGCTGGGAATACTGGACAGCTATATGTAGAAGAATGAAACTTGACCATTCTCTTACACCGTACAGAAAGATAAACTTGAAATGGATAAAAGACCCCAACGTGAGACAGGAATCCATCAGAATCCTAGAAGAGAACATAGGCAGTAACCTCTTCAATATCAGCCACAGCAATTTCTTTCGATATATGTCTCCAAAGGCAAAGGAAACAAAAGTGAAAATGAACTTTTGGGACTTCATCAAGATCAAAAGCTTCTTCACAGCAAAGGAAACAGTCAACAAAACAAAGAGGCAACCCACAGAATGGGAGAAGATATTTGCAAATGACAGTACAGACAAAAGGTTGATATCTAGGATCTATAAAGAATTTCTCAAACTCAAAACACACAAAACAGAAAATCATATAAAAAATGGGCAGAAGACATGTACAGACACTTCTCCAATGAAGACATACAAATGGCTATCAGACATATGAAAAAATGTTCATCATCACTAGCCATCACGGAGATTCAAATTAAAATCACATTGAGATACCACCTTACACCAGTTAGAATAGCCAAAATTAGCAAGACAGGAAACAACGTGTGTTGGAGAGGATGTGGAGAAAGGGGAACCCTCTTACACTATTGGTGGGAATGCAAGTTGGTGCAGCCACTTGGAGAAGAGTGTGGAGATTCCTTAAGAAATTAAAAATAGAGCTTCCCTATGACCCTGCAATTGCACTCCTGAGTATTTACCCCAAAGATACAGATGTAGTGAAAAGAAGGGCCATCTTTACCCCAATGTTTATAGCAGTAATGGCTATGGTCACCAAACTGTGGAAAGAACCAAGATGCCTTTCACCAGACAAAGGGATAAGGAAGATGTGGTCCATATACAATATGGAGTATTATGCCTCCATCAGAAAGGATGAATACCCAACTTTTGTAGCAACATGGACAGGACTGGAAGAGATTATGCTGAGTGGAATAAGTCAAGCAGAGAGTCAATTATCATATGGTTTCACTTATTTGTGAAGCATGACAAATAACATGGAGGACATGGGGAAATGGAGAGGAGAAGGGAGTTGAGGGAAACTGGAAGGGGAGATGAACCATGAGAGACTATGGACTCTGAAAAACAACCTGAGGGTTTTGAAGGGGTTGGGGTTGGGAGGTTAGGGGAACCAGGTGATGGGTATTATGGAGGGCACATATTGCATGGAGCACTGGGTGTGGTGCATAAACAGAATTCTGTTACGCTGAAAAGAAATTAAAAAAAAATAAAAAAATAGTACAAAATGTGAGCACTGCTATAGAGTACAACTGAAAAACAACTATATTTAATGAAGCCTGGGAATTTCTCCCTTTATATTTTAATTAGAATTCTAGATAAATTTTAAAATGGTCCTGGGTAACCACATACTTAGTGGTAGGGAATAAAGCTGAAATCCTTTTTAACTATGTTCTCAATGAATGTAGAGAATTGGTACTGCATGTTAAAAGATGTCAAGGACAGCACATAATGAAACTGATGGAGTGAGCCTGGATAAAATTCCAGAGGAGCAGAGTTCATTCTGCATGAATTGAGAAAGAGTGGTCTGCAAATAATAACAAGCTAATTCTATCTCTGGACTCTTTATGAAGCAGAATATGGGAGAAAACATAGTTTCTCATTGACAAGTTTGCAGAAAACCATCAATGGGAGAGATGCAGGTTTTAATTATGCAAGGAAGGAGAGAAAATTTTCTATGAAGAGAATGAGGATGGAATTTTTGTTATAACAGATAAAAATTCTAGATGATGCATACGGGAAGAGGATATAAGTGAGACCCTGATCTGGAAGGACATGATGAAAGAGATAAGTAAAAATACTGAGCAGAGAATAGAGAGATCTAAGGGGACTGTATTTTCTTCAATGGCTGATATTACCAACCCCATAATAATGCAATTTTTCTCCAAGAACAGAGTTGGGCTTAGGATCACAGGCTATATATTCAGCATGAAGATAGAGATTTCTAAACATACCATTGGCACTCCATTGAGTATTTTTAGGACAAGAGTGATAAAAAACCGAGTCACAAAGTAGATTTGAGGATGGTACAGTTTAGTTAAGAGTCATATAGGATTCATCCTCTTGGTGTCCAGGCAGTGATATCATGACCTCAAGCGTCTTTATACTGTCTACCTAGATTATGAATTTTTCATGTAATTGGTGCTCAATTAATGTTTTATTTGATTCTCTTATTATATAACTCCTAGAAACTTTGGTGCATGTGACTGTGTGAAATTGAGCAGGGAAATAATATTGAGGGTGTATATGTCTATAAATAACCCAATTAAGAGATATTAATAATGTTTCACATATCAAAAGTATGGATGTAATATTTAATGAATAACAATAGCAAAAAATATTATGGTGATGCTTATAACTGAAAATAAATGTCAGCAGATTTGGTATCCCATCACCAAATAACAGACTGATTCTACAAAAATGCTCAGTCACAGCCAAAGCACAGTTATAAAAATATTGATCTTGTGACATTCTTTTGAAATGACTTTATTTCAGTTCAAAAAAATGGCTCAAGCAAATTTAAAAATGAGGTTGAAGCCACATAAAGGAATTTTAGCTTGATATTATGAAACTACTTATTTTGACTGGCTGGGAGAAGTAATTGTTAATTTCTCTAATAGAAAAATGAAACACTTTAAATGATGAAATGCACCTGTGGGCTTTAGGAATTAAACAGTTCATAATTGACAATCAAGTTTCCAAACTATTTTCTTCTGATAATCACCAAATATTAATGCCTCGCTGAAATTTCATTTCATAAGGATTCAATAACTTTCAATAAGGCTACAATGAGTTTTATTAGGGACACCATACATTTTAAATGTCCTATAATCCATAATTTACAATAAAATTTCTATATGGACTATAATCTTTTGTACAGATTTACGTATAAGACTACATAAAATTGTCGTTTTTTCAGGAAGGCTAATCTAATTTAGAAATAATTCTAATGTGTGATATTTAACTGTAATGTTATGTGACTACATTTAAAAAAATGTATTCCACTTTCAGATATTCATTTCTATCTATGTTAGTCCCTTCAAAGAGCAGAACCATGTTACAATGCATGTGAAAAACTAGGTATGGGAATGAAGCAAAGAAATGTAACAATAAAGGTAGTTATCAAATATCTAAGTTGTTTGAAATATAGTTGTGTTGTCATCTTCTTCATTTACTTCCCATCTGCTTGCTATAGATATTGGTTGCAGCTTATAACAGTTTGAAACAGTTATATTTGATCTTAACAGCATTTTCGCCCAGATGATAAAATAGCACTCACTGAACATCACTATGTGGACAGGTGATAGAAAAAGACAAGGCAGTGCTTCATAACATTATCTGTTAATCTAAAATAAAACAATCTGAACAAGCCAGTACAAGATAACAAAGAGAATATGCGTGCATGAAGCCTGCGCACAGCATTCTATGTTCGGAATGTACTTAGGAGCCACCAGGAGGAAATCTTAACTCTGTGAAGACTTGCTATGTACATTGTTGGCAAAACATTTACTAATTAAAAATCTAGCAGTAGATGGAAAATTTATCAAGTGCAAGTGAGAGCCTGAAGAAGGAATATAGAAAATTGGAATTGATGCATGGCCTCCGCAACACAGAATAAACATTGAATTGACCTTAATGTTATGAGCATCTGGTAATTTTCCAGAAACAAATCTAATCATTATAAACACAGCAAAATATCTTTGAAGTGGTGCTAAAGACGACATAATTTTGGTATATGTTTTTATAACTAATTCCACATTTCTTACATGACCAGATTTGTTTTATTCCATCTGCTATCAGGCTCTGTATCTGGGTTATTATTATACCCCTCACCTTAGAATTTAATATTTGCAAAATCAAGTAAATCCCAAGGACTTAATTTCACTTTTTTCTGTGGGTAATCCTAAGTATTCATTTAAAGTTTTCTTTTTGTGTTTGAAACTACCACTAGCAAAATACACTTTGAGGTAAAACAAAATGGGAAAAATGAAACTAAATATTTATCTTCCAAATGTTGTAGTTCGTAACCAAATTCTGAAAAAGATGATTTCCATTATTCATCCTACCTATTCTTCCATCTATCTACTCAAAAATAAATCTACTGAATGTCAGCTGTGTGATGAGTATGTGGAATAAGAGACTAATATAACAAAGTTTTGTCTATGTGAAATTAACTGTCTAGAAGTGAAAACAGATATAAAATAAAATAGAGTAATTATATTATCATCAGGGGTACATTTATCATCTGTAAAGTATTTTACATATGCTTTCTTATTTACTTTTCATGATAATGATATGAGCTAAGGATCATTATTTCTATTGTGCAGGAGAGAAAACTCATATTTATAGACACTCAGTAGCCTGTCTTATGTTCAAAAGATAGACTGTGTTTGGGGATTTAAAATATTTGATGTATTACAAAGTATCTGCCCCAAAATGCTTTAATATAACCTTAATGCCATGGTTGCCATATGAGATTGTGAACACTGTTTCTGATAAACAATTAAATCACATCGCATTGATATTAGTTTTCTAAAATGACTAACAAATTGCTACATATATGGTGGCTTAAACAAAAGAGACTTATTCTTACAGTTTTGGACAAAAAAAGACCAAAATAAGTTTTGCAGTACCCTGTCAGTTGGGCCCTGGTCTCTTCAGAGGCTATAGGGGAGAATCATTTCTTGCCTCTTAAAGCTATTATTCCTTTGTTGTGGATATATCACTCCACTCTCTACCTTTATGATCACAAAACCTTCTCCTCTTTGGAATGTCAAATCTCCCTCTGTTTTCCCTCTATTTATAAAAAGGTATGAGATTGCATTTAGGGCCACTCAGATAATACAGAAATATCTCCATATCTCAAGATCCTTAACATGTACAGCTTTTTTTTTTTTAATTTTCTTTTCTTTCTCCCTTCTGCCTTCCTTCCTTTTCTCTTTTCTTCCTCTCACCCTCCTTCCTCCCTCCCTCCTTTCCTTCCTCCCTCATATAGAGTAACATTTACAAATTCCAGAGGTTAAGATGTGGGTATGTCTTAGGTGGCCATTACTAAGATTACCAAACTATTCTAGACCACATTAAACTTTACCTTGAATCCTGCAATAAGTGTTTCTTTAATTGGATTCCCAGTTTATAATTTCCTCTTTTCTAAACAATTTTTATAAACCAGCAGATCATTTTTCATTAGATCCATTTTTCTATTCTAAATTTTTTATAGTTCTAATATCCACTGATTCATATCTGGTAAAATTTCCCTTCTAGATCTTACTTTCCCCCATCTAACTAACTTCCTTTAATATCAATGCACATTCTTGATTCTAGTCAGACCAACATCATCACTCTCTAGTTAGGATATAACACTCATTCCTTATGTTATTTCTTTGCTTATGCAGATTATCCTCACTTGAAAACTCCTTTTTTTTTTCTGATTTAACCATCTAAATTGCTATTTCAGAAAAATTAATGGAAAGGTCAATATTTCCAAAGGGAGAAAAAAATAATGACAGGCAAAGAATGTGAAGAGAAAAATCATAAAATGATTAATATGTAAAACTGTTCCATATCAAGCATAACGAAAAGGAAATTTAAAAATATAAAGTGAGTATTTCTATACTCATTTCATACCTAAGTATTCACAGGTAGAGTAAAACAGTTATTCTCATACATTGGCTTTCATATTCTCCATTTCATTTAGTAATTACATTCCTATTATAATTCCTTATTTGCTTGAACTCAACCACTCTAATTAATATCCCAATTTTAGCTTCTCGGGGCTTTTCCATGTTTTAAAATTCCTAAATCTAATGTGATATGATGAGTCAATACTAAAAATTCCCCCAGTTATGAAAGTCATATGTATTGTATTAGAATAAGAAAGTGGACTGTAAAAGAGTAAAATTTTCATTTGGTTTTAAAGGCCATTGGATGTCCAACAAAATGTGAAATTATTTCAGTACAGAAACCAAATTATATACTACTTATTTATTCTACACAGTATTTAAATGATGCTGGAAGCCTACATAAAATAATGATACTGTTATGCTGAAAATAAATAAATTTGAAAAAATAATAATGCTTATAAACGAAATGAAATGTATAACTTCTTTCCTTTCATGGCAAAGGAGTAGTAGTTAAAATGGAAGATTATCTACCACAAATGTAAACACAACTGAGGAGTTTGGGGAGGTGGGGTGAGCCTGGTGATGGGTATTGTGGAGGACACGTATTGCATGGAGCACTGGGTGTGGTACATAAACAATGAATTTTGGAACCCTGAAAAAAAAATTTAAAAAAGGTAAACAAAGGCATTTTCATATGAGATAGTCGCATATTGCAATGGCAGAAAATGTAGTTGTATACAATATATTTTTCCCCAATCACTACTAACATAGAATAAAGCCAAATGTGTAGAATCATGCTTAGCAAAATAAGTCAAGCGGAGAAAGACAACTATCCTATGATCTCCCTGATATGAGGAAGTGGAGATGCAACAGGGGGAATTAAGAGGGTAGGAGAAGAATAAATGAAACAAGATGGGTTTGGGAGGGAGACAAACCATAAGTGACTCTTAATCTCACAAAACAAATTGAGGGTTGCTGGGGGGAGGGGGGTTGGGGGAAAGGGGGTGGGGTTGTGTACATTAGGGAGGGTATGTGCTATGGTGAGTGCTGTGAATTGTGTAAACCTGGTGATTCACATACCTGTACCCCGGGGGGATAAAAATATATTATATGTTTATAAAAAATAAAAAATTAATAAAAAAAAGAAAAGAAAATTTGAAATGAATATATATTTCAGTGTCTAAAGAGAGGCCCCTAACTAGGAGTAAAGAGGTTAGGGGAAAATCTCTGATTCATGTCATACTTTGTGCTGCTCCTTCTCCAAATCAAAGGAAATTGTTTTATGGCAAATTCTCATGTTTGCATTGCTTCATTGTCTCCTATGAACAGAGGTGTTAGCGAAGTATAACTAGTTTTGTCTTTTTTTCAGGTAGTTCATCCAGAAAGTATTTTTCTGTTATTCTTTTAAAACAATAACATTGATTTTCATAAAATAGAGTATAAAAGTACACATTTAAGTGTTTGTTATACAGAAATATTTCTGGATTTCTGAGAGAACTACTTGTATCAGTTCTACTAAATGAAATTGAAGTAGTCAAAGCCAGGTCTTTTATGACATGAAAGAGATACCTGAAATTTTTCTAGCCTATATTCTTCAGTTGCAGTTACCTGCTCTTTAAAAGCCAATTCAACATTTCAAAAATAATAATGATATGGGGCGCCTGGGTGGCTCAGTGGGTTAAGCTGCTGCCTTCAGCTCAGGTCATGATCTCAGGGTCCTGGGATCGAGTCCCACATCGGGCTCTCTGCTCAGCAGGGAGCCTGCTTCCCTCTCTCTCTCTCTGCCTGCCTCTCCATCTACTTGTGATTTCTCTCTATCAAATAAATAAATAAAATCTTTAAAAAAAAATCCTTTAAAAAAATCCTTTAAAAAAATAATAATGATAATAATAATAATAAAAAAACACATTTATTTTTATATATGACCTAAATGTTCACTGAAGCTGTTTATGATTTCTTCTTATTAATTTCTGAGTATATTATTAACTGTTATTATTCTTCTTTTAAGGCAGATACCTTTTAGGATTTAATAATGTCACTAAGAATAGCTAAACATTTTTAATGCTATTAAAATTATCATGATATTTTTGAAAATTCTTTCCCCCTATGCAACACTGGTTACCTCCTCACATGAAATCCCATCATCATGTCAAGAGACTGAAAGACATGAGCATAGCACTTTCTAAGTTACATTTTTATTTAAAATGTTTCTTAACAGTCTTATCTTTAAACATGTATAATTCTTTTTTGGTCTCTGGAAGACTTCCTTCACCTTTGGCTTTTGTATTAACCCTTTGTCTTCAATTGTCTCATACTTGACTATATACTTTTTTTTCAGTCACCTTTCCTCTGTGCTACAGTCTGAATGTTTTTGTCCTCTCCCCAGATTCATGTATAGAAACCAAAGGCCCAAAGTCATGGTTAGGAGGCTTTTGGGAGATCATTATCTTATGGGGGTGGAATCCTCATGAATTGGATTAGAGCCCTTACAAAAGATGCCCCAGGCAGTTCCCTTAACTCTTCCACCCTGTAAGGATACTGTGAGAAATCAGCGCTGCCCAAACTGAAGAGGACTCCTCAACAGAACCTGACCATATACTCTGGCATTCTGATCTTGAGCGTCTAGCCTCTAAAACTGTGAGCAATACATTTCTGGTATGTAAGCCAACTAGTTTATGGTATCTTGTTATAGTAGCCTAAACTGACTAAGACATCTCTCTTTACCATTCAGTGCTATTCTTTTCAGAGCTCCATTCTTTGCTTTATTCTCTGCTTGTTCTATAGTCACTACATGGCAATTACTCATATGCCTATGAATCATGCTGTTACTCTGGCTCAGTAGTTCCTAACCAATGATTATTTGCCCCTCCCTACAGAAAACATTTGGCAATGTCTGCAGATTTTTTTTTTTTTTTTAAATAGAAGATGGTGCTACTGGGATCTAGTGGGTCAAGGCCAGTGATGTTGCTAAACATCCTATAATATATAGGACATCCCCCTCACTACAAAGATGTATCTGTCCACAAAGCTCAGTGCAACATAGTTGCCATAGTTTGAGCTATTACAAACTTCTACCTTAAATGTTATGAGCATGAGGCAAGTACGTTACACCTGCCTGGAGGTCCTAAAGCTTCAATGTGCCCATCACTAAACTCATGGTGAGAAACCACAAGTCTTTCAAAAATTTAAGCACCAAATTCATGAGTATCATACCAACTTGTTTCATGTCCTAATTCCAGAAACAAAAACAAGTAACAAGCATCTGAATTACAATCTCCTATGTGTTTCCAATAAGTTACCTTTTTATGTAAAGGAATATTACCTCTTTCTAGAGGTAGTCTCAAAATCTTCATTTGGAGTGTCCCAATCTCTTGTTACACCATTTCTAATCCATGACTAAAGATGCTGCTTTTTGCATGTAGTATTGTCACATCATTTTTCTTTTCAAGGTAAATGTTATGATTTTTGGGCTTATTGTATAGGTCCATGTATAATGTCATAGTTGCTTACCTGCCAGCTTCAATTCCCATCACTTTGTTGAACACATTCTTACTCCAGTGATACTGAGTTACTTGTGAATATACTTGTGAATATTTATAATAAATATAAGTTAAATATAATAAAATGTGAAACATTTTAAACATTTTAAATAATATACAGTGTTATATATATAAATATATAGTATTTATATATAATATATTATATATAATATATATGCATATTATATACACACATATATAATATATAATATACAGTATATATACAATATACATATTATAATGTACAATATATAATTGTAATATATATAACATACAGTATTTTTCAAACATTCCTATATTGAAAAATATTCCTATATTGAAAAAGAGTCTTTTCTCTGCCCTCTCTTGTCCCCTCAGCAAAAGCATATGTATTCTTTAAAGTTCTGGCAAAATACTGCCTGCTCATTAATTTCACACTGAATCAGTCAATTTGGATTTTTCTGTTTTCTCCCACCCTTAATACATATCTCTATTTCAGTAATTATATTACTTGCACATTATTGAATAATCTCCGTTTTCATTCATCTTATATCTGACTTTGAGCACATGTCAGAAAAATAATTTTCAATCATTCCCAAATTTTTTATTTCTAAGGACACTGGAAAAGATTTTATTGAACCCATATTCCAAAAATATAACTAAAACAAACTGATGTCCCAGATCTCTTGTGAATTGCTGATCCCCAGACCAATTAACTTAAGTCACAGAATGAGTAGCATATGCAAAGCCATCAACTTCTTGGAAAATATATGATGAAAAGAACAAACTGAATGGAAAGAAAGTGTATTCTTGGAGAAAAAAATTTCCTAAACATCTACTTCAGTTGTCTCTTTGCAGGCAGAGGATATTTTATGTTTCAAAACTGAAATTCTCGGACACCTGGGTGGCTCAGTTGGTTGGACGACTGCCTTTGGCTCAGGTCATGATCCCGGAGTCCCAGGATCGAGTCTCGCATGGGGCTCCCAGCTCCACGGGGAGTCTGCTTCTCCCTCTGACCTTCTCCTAGCTCATGCTCTCTCTCACTGTCTCTCTCTCAAATAAATAAATAAAATCTTTAAAAAAAAACAAAACAAAACAAAACTGAAATTCTCTAGATTTTCCCATTAAACTGGTGATCTATTACTAGAAAAAAAATACAAAGAAAACATTTGTTTTGTCTTCCTTTATTTCCCTAATTATCATGCCCTTAAAACTACCCACTCTACCAAATTACAGAAATATTTAAGTTTGGTTTGACACCAGATCCATTTCACCCAACATATGTTAGAGGCCCCCTTCAGGGACAGTAGAGTGAAATGGAAAGGGTGTTTGAGGAGCCTTCAACGTGGCATATATGAGACTGAGAATTTTCCTATTGTGGTTCTGCTTCCTGAATAACTGATCTGCAATAGATTAATCTAGTACATTGACTGGCAGAACCCATCTTCTTAATAATCTTAATCAGTATCCTCAAATAGCCATGCAACCTACCACATTTGGTATGGAAATGTAGGATTCTTCCACTAGTGCAGTCCTCTCCTGACATTCAAACAGAATATTGCCCAGAAGCCTCCTCTGTGTTTACTTGCTTATTTTAGTCTAATCCATGTCTAGTCCATTATTCTTCTCTTTGAGGAAAGGAGCAAAGGATCATTCAATGACACATGCTAACACTCCAAAATTAAGGATAATTCAGGTGAAAAGTTGATAAAGAAAATGTTAGGGAATATAGAATTATCATTATTAACAATGTAGGGGCCAAAAGAATAATACCTCCTTGACTTTTTTTCTGAAAATTATATGTGTATATATTATGAAACTAGTATGTCTAAGAAATGGTAATATAACAAAAATAAGAGTAAGGTATAATTATCTATGAATAATTCTTTTGATGATTTAAACTAATTAACAGTTAATGTTGCTATAAATAAATTATATAGGTTCATCAAAATTATAATTACTATAATTGTTATGGGTTTATAAAAATATCTATTCTATGACCTCCATTTTGACATCCTAATTAAGGTGGGAGGACTTAAAAAGCCACATTGCATATATTTTGAAAGTTAAAAAAGAAAAAGTTATGAATGAAGAAAAGTAACTTTGATATCCTATGTAACATTTACGATTTTTTTTGTTGTTGTTGTTTCTTTTTTTGCACTGCCCAGAAGATATGTTTGGCATATCTTGAAGAAGCAGAAACATCACTGTGAATATCCATCAGGTAAAGCAATTTTTTATCCTATTAGGAGGTCTATGAAAGACATGAAAAGACAAGAAAAATAATTTTAGGTTGAAGAGAAAATGTACATGGTGTTACCATCTGCTTTGAAAGAATGCCACGTAGATAAGAGTGAAAACCCATCTGATGGTGCTACCCTGTAAGAAACTGGAATAATGAAATTTATTTCTTAAAGACAAAACTCAGAGATGCTTAAGAAAATTGGAAAATGCCAAGCAGACTGGCAGTGAACAAGACAGATATACTGTCTATGTTAAAAACAGAGTTTTACAGTGATAGACAGAGCTCTTCAACTACATTTGCTTAAAATATGATGCATGGGATCCATAAATTACCTTATATTATTCATTATAAAGAGTATAGTTACATATTTTGAATCAATAACTATTTTAACAAATGTTCTTTCTAGTTAAAGAAAAATTAGACTTCGGCTTTGGGTAAATAATACTTCTCTGAAGGTAGTTTCTACCATATTATAGAGTCTGACTCCATTTTGGATGTTTGACTATTTGACAGACTTCAAGCCCCACCACCCCTCCTTCTCCTTCTTTCCCACAGCTAGGACTAATGAGTGACCTGGCATTTTCTCCTATGGCACCAATGGGAAGTCAAAAATATGCAAGCCCCTGCCCACCTGGGAACTTTCCTCAGTTCTACCCACCAATTACAATAAAAGCCAAAGGCCTTGTCCTTCCTTGCTCTCTCAGATCAGTTCAGACCAGTTTAAAAGTCTGCCCTGCTCTCCCAAGGAAACCTTATATATGAGTAATAAGTCTCTTCATACCTACCTTTCTGATGCATAAGTAGGATCATCAGCTCTAAACTTTGAACCTAATTCTGCATGAAGATGCCTCAGTCCACCATTGCAGGGTCATTACAACACACTTCATGAATATATAACACACTACATGAATATATAATAAGATAATTCATATGAAAGACATATGATAGAAGTTTCAGATTATAGAAAATATCCTAATACAATCTAGCTCATAAATGTTAACAACATAAAACATTTTAGCTTAGTCTTAGATATACAATTAGGTTACTAACTACCTAGATTAAAATAGTTAAAAGTATCATTCTCCAATTACAATTTTATTTTCAATATTTATATATAGGTACTAAAATAGGAATTCACTTTAATGTTTAAATGGGATCCTTAACTAGGAGAGTCTGCAGTCACAATGATTTGTAGAATATAAATAATGAATGCGTCCTGAAGGCACAAAATCTGCATATTAATAACTGCATTTACAGAAGAGAAAAATACAATCATTAATTTTGTGCCTTGATTATTCTATTCAATCTTAACCTTGAAAAATATTTACAGAATATGGGGTTAATAAGTTGTGGTATAAAAGAAAAAAAAAACGTATTTTTGTTCTTCACAGAGTTAATTCATATATTTCTATCTGTATATCTAGATGTAGATGCGTAGCTGAATGGGATAGGAATTAATATATTGAATTAATATTTATTCATTACTACCTCTAAATTCATGTTGATTCCAACCACTGGAGTTTAAATTCATTATGCTTACACAGGCATATATAGACACACACACACACATACAACACTGGTACATACACATATGTATATATGTATATATATATAGAATATATATGATATATATAAAATACAAGATAGAATTATATATACCTATATTTATATAGCATAATCAAATTTGAAGTGGTCAGGGATACACACTTAATATATATACACAAACTTTAATAGTATATACAATATAATGCATTCCTTGATCATTCTTACTTCCAACTACAGATATTTCTAATAAAAATAAATAAATATTTAAAAGGATCAATAATACCCTAAAATGCCTTCCAAAATATATGAACTCTTAACACAGTCTATCCCTGTTAGTGAAAAATCTAAAAATATGAAAACTGAGTCTTCATAGCGGCAGCAATGAATCAAACCTATTACAGAGACTTCAAGCCACTCCAGCTGCATATGAAGGAGGTGTGAAAAAATGAAAGTTCAATAATCTAAAAAAACATAGTGCCTTTCCGCACTTTGTGGGTTGGTGGTGATTGTGGAGCACACAGAGTAGTATTCACTCAGTGGGTGATTTTTGCAATAGCAGTCTGATCTTAGACTAAATCCTAATCCAAAATTAAAACTCAAAATGTGTTTCATTGCATGGGAGCCAACATTTTTCTGACACATATTCTCTAACTAAGCTCCCCTAAATCTCTGATTGTCTTGAGATTTTACCTTATTTTAATGTATATCTTTAGAACATCTATTTTGCAAAAAAAGATACCATTTTAAAACACATATGTTTGGATAATTGCTTCTTATTCTCATTACCTCATTTGGGAAATTGTAGATACTCTCTTACATATGGCAGAATAATAAAATAGAGTTGAGAATATATCCAGAATTTCTATTTTTCTTTTTGTGATAACCTGGAAGATACTCAGATACTCAATTAACAGAGTATAACTACACAGATTTTCACTTTTTCTACTTTAGGGTATTAAAAATGATTATAAATTATGACAGATATGAATTATTAAAGTAGCTGAATTTTCTTTTGGTAGGAATACAAATATTAACTGCTGTTTTTCATTTGTTTATATGGTTCTGTCATTTAAAGAAAATAATAAGGTAATAACACTGATACTTTTTAAAATAAACTCATTAATAAAATCATAGCTTTAAAAACACCAAATAAGCTATTCGTAATTCCTAATCTGTGAGTACATGGGGAAATTAACAGTGTGAGCTAAATCCTCTGAATTTAAGTTACAACTAATAGATCTTTGCTTCAAGAAGACATGAGATGCTCAGGCTTATGAGAAACAATTTCCCATTGAGCAATACTTAACACAAAGATGAAATCATGTGGGAAAATATTGGGTTGCAAATATATGTGACAACTTAGATGATAATAAATGTCAGATAAAATTTCAGTGTAAAACCAACATTTGTTATTTAACAGTCATGTTTATTGCAGCAGTATTCACAATGCCCAAGATCAGGAAACAACTTAAGTGTCCACCAAGAGATGAATGGAAAAGATGATACACACATACACATACACACACACACACATACTTGTGTATATATATGTTTATATGTGTTTGTGTGTATATATGATATTTGTACATATGTATATATATGTTATTTGTGTGTATATATATATGTATGGTTATATGTGTATGAATATATACACACACAATGGAGTATTTTTAGCTGTGAGAAAGAGGGAAATCCTGCCATGTGTGACAACATGGATGAGTCTTGAGGGCATTATGTTAAAGAGAGAAGTCAGACAGACAAAAACAAATATAGCATGAGAGCACTTGTATGTGGAATCTAAAAAAGCCAAACAAAAAATAAACATAAAAAATAAAAAAGGAAAACTTATAAGAACAGAGTAGAATGATGGTTATCAAGGTATAGGGGGTGGGAGAATTAGGGCAATGTTTAAAAATACAAACTTGCAGCTAGTAGACAAACAAGTTCTAGAGACCTCATGTATAGCATAGTAATTATAGTCAACAATGTTATATAATAAACTTCAAAATTGCTAGAAGATGAGATCTTCATTATCCTTACTACATACAAAAAGATAATGATATGATAGATATGTTAATTAGTACTATGGTGGTAATCATATTGTAGTATATAAATATATTAAACATGTTATATACCTTAAACTTATACAATATTGTATGTCAATTATAGCTCAATTTAAAAAATTCTATCAGAAGCATCCTTCTATTTTGTGCTGCTTCTCTGTCCACCAATTCCCCATCTCACTAATAAATTTATATAAGGAAGTAATACAACTTACTTATTAAGTGCAGTGGCAACACACTAACAGATTTTGTTTTAATATACAGATGAAAAGAAACCAAATGATAGAGAAAATCTTGATAGAGTGGCAACAATCTATGGAATTTTGGCATGGACTCTGAAAAACAATCTGAGGGATTTGAAGTGGCGGGGGGTGGGAGGTTGGGGTACCAGGTGGTGGGTATTATAGAGGGCACGGATTGCATGGAGCACTGGGTGTGGTGAAAAAATAATGAATACTGTTTTTCTGAAAATAAATAAATTGAAAAAAAAAAGAGTTTGTTAGATTTTAATCTGTCAACTTGCAAAGTGATCTATTAACTACAATGCTACTGATGCACTAACATTGCATAGTTTAAATACTGAAATGAGATCTAGGAAGATAATGTATGCAAGGCATCTGCCACAAAATAGGCACAAGGTAAGACTTCCAAAATGACTAGAAATTTGGGAAAAAGTAAATCATATGAGATTGAAAGGAATGTTTTGTTTTGTTTTGTTTTAGTTTGGAAGGGTCTTTTGATTCTATGAATAAGAAAATGTTTTCTCCAGAAATCAAAGTTTGGGACAAAATATACAAAAAATGTGATTTTCCCAATAGACCCAGAGACAGATAATGTGATAAAAATCTAATACCTTTCCATGATAAAAATATTTGACACACTCAAACTCTTTTTGTGAGGCCAGGATTACCTTGATCCCAAAACCAGACAAAGACCCCATTAAGAAGAATTGCAGATCAATAACCCTGATGAACACAGATGCAAAATTTCTCACCAAAATACTAGCCAATAGGTTCCAACAGTACATTAAAAGGATTATTCACCACAACCAAGTAGGATTTACTCCTGGGCTGCAAGATTGGATCAACATCTACAAATCAATCAAAGTGATAGAATACATTAATAAAAGAAAGAACAAGAATCATATGATACTCTAAATAGTTGCAGAAAAAAAATCTGATAAAGTACAACATCCTTTCTTAATTAAAACTCTTCAGTGTAGGGATAGAGAGTACATACCTCAATACCAAAAAAGCCATTTATGAAAAACCCACAGTGAGTATCATTCTCAATAGGAAAAAATGGAAAGCTTTTCCTCTAAGATCAAGAACATGGCAGGGATATCCACTATCACCACTGCTATTCAACATAGTACTAGAAATCATGGCCTCAGCAATCAGACAAGAAAAAGAAATAAAAGGCATCCAAATTGGCAAGGATGAAGTCAAACTCTCACCCTGCAGATGATATGTTAATTTATGTAGAAAACCCAAAAGACTCCACCCCAAAACTGCTAGAACTCATACAGGAATTTGGTAAAGTGTCAGGATATAAAATCAATGCACAGAAACCAATTGCATTTCCACACACCAACAACAACACAGAAGGAAGAGAAATTAAGAAGCTGATCCCATTTACAGTTGCACCCAAAACCATAAGATACCTAGGAATAAACCTAACCAAAGAGGCAAAGAATCTGTACTCAGAAAATTATAAAGTACTCATGAAAGAAATTGAGGAAGACACAAAGAAATGGAAAACCCTTCCATGCTCACAGGTTGGAAGAACAAATATTGTGAAAATGTCTGTGCTACCTAGAACACACTACGCATTTAATGCAATCCCTGTCAAAATATAATAAACTTTTTTCAAAGAAATGGAAAAAATAATCCTAAAATTTGTACGGAACCAGAAAAGACCCCAAATAGCCAGAGTAATGTTGAAAAAGAAAACCAAAGCTGGTGGCTCACAGTTCCAGACATCAAGTTCTATTACAAAGCTGTAATCATCAAGACAGTATGGTACTGGCACAAAAACACACATAGATCAATGGAACAGAATAGAGAGCCTAGAAATGGACCCTCAACTCTATGGTCAACTAATCTTAGACAAAGGAGGAAAGAATGTCCAACGGAAAAGAGACAGTCTTTTCAACAAATGGTGTTGGGAAAATTAGACAGCCACATGCAGAGGAATGAAACTGGACCATTTCCTTACACCACACACAAAAATAAACTCAAAATGGATGGAAGACCTCAATGTGAGAAAGGAATCCATCAAAATCCTTGAGGAGAACACAGGCAGCAACCTCTTCGACCTCAGCTGCAGCAATTTCTTCCTAGACACATCATCCAAGGCAAGGGAAGCAAAAGGCAAAAGTGAACTATTGGGACTTCATCAAGATAAAAAAAAAAAAAAAAAAGCTTCTTGCACAACAAAGGAAACAGTCAACAAAGCTAAAAGACAACTGACAGAACTGGAGAACATGATTTGCAGATGGCATATCAGATAAAGGGTTAGTATCCAAAATCTATAAAGAACTTATCAAACTCAACACCCAAAGAAAAAATAACCCAATCAATAAGTGGGCATAGGAGATGAACAGACATTTCTGCAAAGAAGACATCCAAATGGTCAACAGATACATGAAAAATTGCTCAACATCACTTAGCATCAGGGAAATACAAATTAAAACCATAGTGACATACCAGCTCACACCAGTCAGAATGGCAAAAATTAACAAGTCAGGAAATGACAGATGCTGGCAAGGATGTGGGGAAAAGGTAATCCTCCTACACTGTTGGTAGGAATACAAGTTGGGACAGCCACTCTGGAAAATAGTATGGAGGTTCCTCAAAAAGTTGAAAATAGAGCTAACCTATGACCCAGTGATTATACTACTGGTTATCTACCTGAAAGATACAAATGTAGTGATCTGAAGGAGCAACATTTTCCCCAATGTTTATAGGAGCAATGCCCACAATAGCCAAACTATGGAAAGAGCCTAGATGTCTATCACCAGACTAATGGATAAAGAACATGTGAAATATATATACATATATAAATATATATAAATATATATATATATATATATTTAATATATATTTTATATATATTATATTTATATTATAAATATATTATAAATATATTATATTTATATATAATATATATAAAATATATAAATATATACATATATATATATATATATATATATATATATATATATAAATTATGCAGCCATCAAAAAAATCTTGTCATTTACAATGGCATGGATGAAACTAGAGGGTATTATGCTAAGTGAAATAAGTCAATCAGAGAAAGAAAATCATCATATGATCTCACTGATATGTGAAATTTGAGAAACAAGACAGAGGATCATAGAGAAGAGAGGGGCTAAAATGAAACAAGAAGAGAGGGGGTAAAATGAAACAAGATGAAACCAGAGAGGGAAACAAACCATAAGAGACTCTTAATTTCAGGAAACAAACTGAGGGTTACTGGAGTGGAGGGGGGAAGTGATGGATGGAGTGGCTGGATGACAGACATTCAGGAGGGCATGTGCTATGGCAAGTGCTATGAATTGTGTAAGACTGATGAATTACAGACCTATACCCCTATAGCAAATAATACATAATATGTTAATAAAAAATATTTGACACAGAAAAAAAAAAGGGGTCCTTCTCAATCTCATAAACAGCATCTATGTAAAATCCAACGCTAGTATCAAACTTGCTGGTGGAAGTCTCGGATTGTCCCTAAGATAAGAAACAAGACAAGGTTGTCTACTTTGAATATTACTAAGATGATAATTCTACCCAAAGTGACTTGTAGATTCAACACAAGACCTAACAAATACAAGCTGTCTTATTTGCAGAAACTGGTAACCAGATCTTAAAATTCCTCTGGAAATTCAAACAACACAGAATGTACAAAACAAGATTAAGATAGAAGTACATAATTAGAGGACTTACACATTATGATTTCAAAACTTATTGCAAAGTAATAGCAACCAAGAATGTGTGGAACTGGGGTACCTAGGTGACTCAGTAGGTTAATGCCTTTGGCTCAGAACATGATCAAGCACCGTGTTGGGCTCCCTGCTCAGCAAGGAGTCTGGTTCTCCCTCTGCTCTTTTTTTTTTTTTTTTAAGATTTTATTTATTTATTTGACAGAGAGAGAGAGAGAGAGATCACAAGCAGGCAGAGCAGCAGGCAGAGAGAGAGGGAGAAGCAGGCTCCTGCTGAGCAGATAGCCCAATGCAGAGCTTGATCCCGGACCCTGCAATCATGACCTGAGCCAAAGACAGAGGCTTAACCCACTGAGCCACCCAGGCGCCCCCTTCCTCTCCTCTTTACCCCTCTCATGTTCTCTTTCCCTCTTTCTCTCTCTCAAATAAGTAAAATCTTAAAAAAGAAAAGGGGGGGGGAATGTATGGAGCTGGTATAAGACTAGGTTTATACATCAAGGGTATGAAATGGAGATTCCAGAAGTTTACCTAAAGATTTTATATATATATATAAAATTGTGTGTGTGTGTGTGTGTGTGTGTGTGTGTATGTAAATTGAAACTGCTATGAAATCTCAATTCATATCTATCATCTATCACAATGGTTAAAATTTAAAGAACTCAGATGATAGCAAGTATTGGCAAGAATGTGGAAAAACTGGAATTCTTATATATTGCTAGTAGAAGGTAGTTCTTCAAAAATTTAAAGTCATCACATTACCTAGAAATTTCATTCCTAGGCATGTACCCAAGAGAACTGAAAACAAGTCCACATACCCAAGTGCATGTTATAAACAAAACGTGTAAATGTGTTCATAGGAGCATTATGCATATTAGCTAACAAGTAGAAACAATCCAAGTGGCTGACAATAGCCTAATGAATAAAGAAAATATTGTCTATCCATGTAATGAGATATTCATCTACAAAAAGAAATGAAATACTCATAAATGCTTCAACATGAATTAACCTTGAAAACATTATGCTAAGTGAAAAAAGACATGAAAGGACATATTATATGCTTCTATTTACATGGAATGTACAGAATAGGCAAAGCAAAATACAAGAAAGATTATTATTTCTTGGTGAAGGGGAAAGGAGGGAATGGTAATGAATGCTAATGGGGCAGTATGTTCTTGTTTTTGTTTTTGTTTTTGAAGTAATAAAAATGTTTTTGAATTAGAAAGCAGTAATGATCGAACAACCTGTGATTCTAATAAAAATCACTAAAATATACATTTTAGATGGATACATTTAATGGTATGTGAATTATATCTTGATTAAAAAAGGTTTCATTTCATTCTCTACTCTCCTCTCCACTACAAGATGCTGTTTTCAAAATAAGACTAAAAAAAAAGGCAGATAAAAAAGTATAAACGGATATACTAAGGAAAAAGTAATGTTTAGACCAGACTCAGATGTGACATTGATGATTGACCTAACCCAGAATTAAAAATAACAATATATCAAAAGCTCTGATGAAAAAGGAGATAATACATATGATCAGATGATAAATTTCATTTGAGAGATCTAGATTTCAGAAAGACTTGAGTAACAATTCTGCAAATAACAACAAAACTCTAACAGAGACAAAGAGTGTCTTTATAGACTCATCTGTGACTTGATATGGCTCAGAAAAGAATCAGTGAACTTTAAGTCAATAAGAAATATGCAGTCTTAAATACAAATAGAACAAAGCATGGACCCATAAAACAGCACAGTGCTGCAGATTGGATATAACCACAGAACCCATCCATATGTTGTCTACAAGAGACCCATTTTGAACTTAAGGATACATCCAGACTGAAAGTGAGGGGATGGAGAAGCATCTTTCATGCCAATGGGCCTCAAAAGAAAGCTGGGATAGCGATTCTCATATCAGATAAATTAGATTTTAAACTAAAGACTGTAGTCAAAGATAAAGAAGGACACTACATCATTCTTAAAGGGTCTATCCACCAAGAAGATCTAACAATTGTAAATATTTATGCCCCCAATACAGGAGCAGCCAATTATATAAGACAACTGTTAATCAAGATAAAGAGTCATACTAATATATGAATACATTAATAGTAGGGGATCCTAATATGCCACTCACAGTAATAGACAGATAATCCAAGCAGAAAATCAAAGAAACAAGAGCATCAAATGACACATTGGACCAGATGGACCTCATAGATAAATATACAGAACGTTCCACCCTAAACCAACAGAATATTCATTCTTCTCAAGTGCACATGGAACTTTCTGTAGAATAGACAACGTACTGGGTCACATATCAGGGCTTGACTGATACCAAAAGACTGAGATTACTCCCTGCATATTCTTAGACCACAATGCTCTGAAACTGGAACTCAACCACAGGAAAAAGTTTGGAAGGAATTCAGACACTTGGAAGCTAAAGACCACCTTGCTTAAGAATGTTTGGATCAACCAGGAAATTAAAGAATAACTTAAGCAATTCATGGAAGCCAAAGAGAATGAAGACACTTTGGCCCAAAACCTATGGGATACAGCAAAGGTGGTCCTAAGTGTGAAATACATAGCCATCCAAGCCTCCTTCAAAAAATTGAATAGTCCAGAATACACCCCCTCTTTTTACACTTTAAAGAACTGGAGAATCAAAAACAAATTAAGCCAACCCCCCACACATAAGAAGAGAAATAACCAAGATTAGAGCAGACATCAATGAGATAGAAACTAGAGATACAATAGAATGCATCAATGAAACTAGAAGCTGGTTTTTTGAAAGAATCATTAAGATTGATAATCCATTGGCCAAATGAATCCAAAAGGAAAGAGGGCCCAAATTAATAAAATTATGAATGAAAAGAGACAGATTCTGACTAACACCAAGGAAATAGAAACAATCATCAGAAATTATTATCAACAGTTATATGCCTATAAGTTAAGCAACCTAAATGAATTGGATGCATTCCTGGAAACCTATAAATTTCCAAAACTGAATTAGGAAGAAATTGACAACAATAGACCAATATCTAGTAATGAGAATGAAGCAGTGACCAAAAACCTCCCAAAAAACAAGAGCCCAGGACCTGATGGATTCCCTGGAGAATTCTACCAAACATTCAAAGAAGAAATAATACCTATTGTCCTGAAGCTGTTTCAAAAACAAAAATGGAAGGAAAACTTCCAGACTCTTTCTATGAAGCCAGCATGACCCTGATCCTCAAACCAGGCAAAGACCCCACCAAAAAAGGAGAATTTCAGGGCACCTGGGTGGCCCAGTGGGTTAAGCCTCTGCCTTCAGCTCAGGTCATGATCTCAGGGTCCTGGGATCAAGTCCCACATTGGGCTCTCTGCTCAGCGGGGAGCCTGCCTCCCCCTCTCTCTCTGCCTGCCCCTCTGCCTGCTTGTGATCTCTCTCTGTCAAATAAATAAATAAAATCTTTAAAAAAAAAAAAAAGGAGAATTTCAGGCCAATATCCCTGATGAATATGGATGCGAAGAGTCTCAACAAGATCCTAGCTAATAGGATCCAACAGTACATTAAGAAGATTATCCATCATGACCAGGTGGGATTTATCCATGGGAAGCAAGGGTGATTCAACCTTCGCAAATCAATCAATGTGATAGAACAAATCAATAAGAGAAGAGAGAAGAACCACATGGTCCTTTCAATTGATGCAGAAAAAACATTTGACAAGATACAACATTCCGTGTCTGATTAAAATGATTCAAAGTATAGGGATAGAGGGAACATTCCTCAACTTCATAAAATCTATCTATGAAATCCACAGCAAATATCATCCTCATTGGGGATAAAGTGACAGCCTTCCCTTTGAGATCAGGAACACCACAAAGTTGCCCACTCTCGCTACTCTTGTTCAACATAGTACTAGAATTCCTAGCAACAGCAATCAGACAACAAAAAGAAATAAAATGTATTCAAGTGGGCAGTGAAGAAGTCAAACTCTCTCTCTTCGCAGATGACATGATACTTCATATGGAAAACCCAAAAAGACTCCACCCACAAACTACTAGAACTCATAAAGCAATTCAGTAATGTGGCAGGATACACAATCAATGTACAGAAATTAGTTGTTTTCTTATACACTAACAATGAAAATATAGAAAGGGAAAGTAGAGAATATATTCTCTTTACTATAGCACCAAGAACCATAAGATACATGAGAATAAACCTAACCAAAGATATAAAGGATCTGTACTCAAAGAAATACAGAACATTCATGAAAGAAATTGAAGAAGACACAAAAAGATGGAAGACCATTCCAGGCTCATTAATCAGAAGAATAAACATTGTTAAAATGTCTAAACTGTCTAGAGTTATCTATTCTTTCAATGCCATCCTGATCAAAATTCCACTGGCATTTTTCAAAGAGCTGGAATAAACAATCCTAAAATTTGTATGGAACCAGTAGAGACCCCACATTGTTAAGGAAATGGTGAAAGAGAAAAACAAAACTGGGGGCATCACATTGCCTGATTTCAAGCTGTACTACAAAGCTGTAATCCCAAGACAGCATAGTACTGGCACAAAAACAGACACTAGACCAGTGGAACAGAGTAGAGAGCCCAGATATGGACCCTCAACTCTATGATCAAATAATCTTCAACAAAGCAGAAAAAAATATACAGTGTAAAAAAGACCATCTCTTCAATAAATGGTGCTGGGAAAATTGGACAGCCATGTATAGAAGAATGAAACTTGACCATTGTTTTACACCATGCACAAAGTTAAACTCGAAATGAGTAAAAGACCTCACTGTGAGGGAGGAGTCTATCAAAATCCTAGAGGAGAACATAGGCAATAATCTCTTTGACATCGGCCACAGCATCTTCCTTCAAGATATGTCTCCAAGGGTGCCTGGGTGGCTCAGTGGGTTAAGCCGCTGCCTTTGGCTCAGGTCATGATCTCAGGGTCCTGGGAACGAGCCCCGCATTGCGGGGACGGGGGGGGCGCTCTGCTCAGCAGGGAGCGTGCTTCCTCCTCTCTCTCTGCCTGCCTCTCTGCCTACTGTCTCTGTCAAATAAATAAATAAAATCTTAAAAAAAAAAAAAAAGATATGTCTCCAAAAGCAAAGGAAACAAAAGCAAAAGTGAACTTTTGGGACTTCATCAAGACAAAAAGGTTCTGCACAGCAAAGGAAACAGTCAATAAAATAAAAAGGCAACCCACGGAATGGGAGAAGATATTCTCAAATGACACTACAAACAAAGGGCCAATATCCAAGATTTATAAAGAACTCCTCAAACTCAACACACACAAAACAGATAATCACATCAAAAAAATGGGAATAAGACAGGAACAGACACTTCTCTAAAGAAGACATAAAAATGGCTAACAGACTCAGGAAAAAAGTGTTCATTATCGTTAGCCATCAGGGAGATTCAAATCAAAACCACATTGAGAAACCACCTTACACCAATTAGAATGGCCAAAATTAACAAGACAGTAAAGAACATGTGTTGGGGAGGATGTGGAGAAAGGGGAACCCTCTTTACGCTGTTGGTGAGAATGCAAGTTGGTGTAGCCACTTTGCAAAACAATGTGGAGAAGCCTTAAGAAATTAAAAATAGAGCCTCCCTATGACCCTGCAATTGCATCATTGAGTATTTACCACAAAGATACTAAGGTAGTGAAAGTTAGGGTCATCTGCATCCCAATGTTCATAGCAGCAACAGCCATAATTGCCAAACTGTGGAATGAACCAAGATGCTCTTCAATTGACGAATGGATAAAGATATGGTCCATATATACAATGGAGTATTATGCCTCCATCAGAAAGGACGAATACCCAACTTTTGTATCTACATGGACGGGACTGGAGGACATTATGCTGAGTGAAATAAGTCAAGCAGAGAGAGTCAATTATCATGTGGTTTCACTTATTTGTGAAGCATAACAAATAACATGGAGGACATGGGGAGATGGAGCAGAGAAATGAGTTGGGGGAAATTAGAGTGGGAGACAAACCATGAGAGACTGTGAACTCTGAGAAACAAGTTGAGGGTTTTAGAGGGAAGGTGGGGGTTGGGTGAGCCTGGTGGTGGGTATTATGGAGGGCACATATTGCATAAAGCACTGGGTGTGGTGCATAAACAATGAATGCTGGAACACTGAAAAGATAAATAAAATAAAATAAAAATAAAATAAAATGAATATTTTATTTTGATGAATAAATGAATGATGAAGAAATGATGAATAAATGAATAAAATAAAATAAAATAAGTAAAATGAAATAAAAAAGCAAGCATGGATGAAGAAGGAGAAAGAGAACAAGAAGAGAGGAGAGAAAGAGGAGGAGAGTAGATGTGAAGAGGAGGAAATGGAGGGGAATGATGAAAATGTTCTAGCATACACATTTTTGTAATCACATAGTTAAAAAGTCACATACCTCACAAATGGGAAAGTTGTATTTTACTCTTTCAAACTTAAAAAAAAAAAGGATTTTATTTATTTACTTGAGAGAGAGAGAGAGAGTGAGCACAAGCAGAGGGGAAGGGCAGGAGCAAAGGGGAGGGAGAAGCAGATTCCCCGCTGAGCAGGGAACCCAATTCAGGGCTGGATCCCAGAACCCTGAGATCAGGGCCTGAGCAGAATGCAGACGCTTAACCAACTGAGCCACCCAGGCACCTCAACTTTCAAACTTTGAACTCAGATCTTATATAAGGTATCATATTTTCTCTCAGGCAATCATGTGTACAGTGTACCAGATTGGGTAAATTAATGCCACTTGTGTAACAGTCCCAAATCTTTGTGGCTTAATATGACTAAAATTATCTTTCCCAAGCTCTAGTACTTCTTCAAACCCTAGTAGTTTGTAGCTGAGAATAATTACTGAGAGTCATCCTACAAATGGTAATCCAGTGTTATGGGGACCTTATTATTTGCTATTCCTCCACAGCAGGAGAGAACTTAGTATATCTCAAAAATTATTTTATGGCCAGGACCAGATATTACATATACAACTTCTGCTCTTATTCTATTTAATAGAACCCAGCCACAAAACCTCCATATAAACCACCAAGGTGCCTCTACAGAAAATTCTGAATAACACATCCTTAAGATTTTGTTCTTCTAGAATCAGTTTTGGTATCAAAATACTGTTATCAGCTGGGGTTCCACAAGAGAACCAGTGGGAGAATTATATTATATTATATTATATTCAAACTGGATGCTAAGGAAAATGTGAATATTTGCTCAACAAGTTCAAATGTGGATGCTGACTCAATAGGTTCAAAGTTAGACAGGTTATGACCAGATGAGAACAATGAAATATGGGCCAAAGCTGTTAAACAAGTGGATATCTATTTCTTTCTCTCTAAGGAGGACCTAATCTCACTTATAAGAACTTACAACTAATTCAATCATGTACAGGGATAATTTAAACAGCTATAATATTTTCTTACACAGATAACAAAAATCTCTGAAATTTAATGGCATCAGGAAAAAAATGTCTTAAGCTTCATTAATAGAAGCAGTTCTATTATTACTTCTGTTGATATATTTTAAATATGTTTTGAAGAATAATTTTCTGAAGTATCTTTGGTGTTTGTGAGTGTGTATATGCACGTGTTGTGTTTTACAATAAAAACCATTTCATATTTCAAAAAATCATCTATACCCATGTACACCGTTAATTAAAAAATTAAATTTTCTAATTTAAAGTTAACTGACTGGGTATTTTATTTTCACTTAAAAGAATTCCTTCCTAGAAGCACCTATGCTAGTGTTTGTTCCAGTAACTGAGAGGTTTGTATATAAAATAAAATGGCTACTGCTTGCCTTTTGTTCTTAAACTCTCTCAAGAGAATATCTTTTATAGTCCATCCTACCCAGACATACTAGAAAGCGAAATCCAGAGCACATAGTTTAGCCAAGTAATTTGACACACTACAAAGTCATATACATCCTCTCTGTCGACTTAGCACTTATATACATCTCTTTAAATAGTACTTAATTTCCAAATACAGATAATAACAAATCAATATTTCTGCTTACAAGATACTAAGCCTTTCCCCAGAAAAGGATACAAAACCCCCGACTATCCAAACCCCCGACTATCCAGCCAAACCACTAGCTATAGTCCATGAATGATAGGTTTGTATTTCTGATCATCTCTCTTTCCAGGAAAAATAAATAAATAAAAACTCCTAATTGGGTATGATCAATTAATTAATCAATTCCCTAATTGGGAATCTGCCCAATTAGGAATTTAGAATAACATGTTAAAGTACGCTCAATCATAGAGAATTAAACTTGCAGAAAGTTGTAAGGAGTATTTTAAGAGATACTTTCCTTGAGCTTAAACTCTAGTTTGGCCCTAGGGAACAGTGGTAAAGAGCAATCCTCCCTGTGACAGAACGTGAACCATGCACTTTAGCTCTGGAATTTGGCTTTACTCTACTTAGAAGCAACCTTAGCCTGTTACTATTTCATGGATGTCAGCTGATGACATGAGAGTCTCAGGGGAGAAACACAGAACTCACAACACAGAAAGGAGTGTGTCAGTGGATTTGCACTGGTTCTTCCTGCCCCTCACTCTCACTTTGGCAACATGATAAACCCAGATGGATCCTACACAAGTATCCCAGCTGAGGAACACTGAGTTTGGGGAACTTACTACTTTTATATCAGTTAGCCAGCCTGATCTTTGGTTGAGGGAGGGGAGAAGCATTACCTCATTTCTCAACCTCCAGAAATAAACCTGAGAAATAGCCTGGAGGTTGAGGGCTTGGTGTCTGGCACACCCAGGACATGTATGAAAGTACAAGAGACCCAAAGAATACTGTCTTTCCAAACACTGTATTTTATAATTCATTTTCATTTATCTATTAATTCACTTGCTCTCCTTTTTAGTTTGTTTTTATTTTTCTTTGTGACACTTTTCATCAATATTTCTTGTCTGCCTCTCCTATCTGAAGAGAAGATCAAAGAAAGCATTTTGTTTTATTCACTGTTATATCCCTAGAAGTATGCCTTGGTCTATTTGTTTTATGAAATATTTGTGGTTGAATTTAAATATTTATCAGTTTCCTAAAAGCTGACTGCTTTTCTCGATACCAGGGATATATTTTAATGCCATATTTAAAATGATGGAGAAGATTTCTACTTAAACCCTCGAAGTCCTTATCAATAAAATATCTATAAGTGTCTATTTCATATTAGTATTGAGATGATTTAATAAGTAATACAAGTAAAATGTTTAGTAAAATTTTTATTACATAGTAAGTAGCAATTATTTATTAAAATATGCTCCTACTGGGGTACCCGGGTGGCTCAGGTGTTAAGCGTCTGCCTTCAGCTCAGGTCACGATCCCAGGGTCCTGGGATTGAGCCCTGCATCAGGCTCCCTGCTCTGTGGGAAGCCTGCTTTACCCTTTCCCACTCCCCCTCCCTGTATTACCTCTCTCACTGCCTCTCTCTGTCAAATAAATAAATAAAATATTTAAAAAATAATAATAAAAAATAAAATATGCTCTTACTATTGATAATTCTGGCACTGTACACACTGTATTTATAGTTTGAAAATTTTTACTACAATGTTTAATTTTTTTCTTTTTAAAATACAATGTTGAAATACACAAGCTTGTATAAAAAGTAATGCAATGCAAATTGACTGGTGCAAATATTTTACTTTCCCTTCCAGAATATGCTAAATTAAAAAAGAAAAAGTCAGAGATACAACTAATAATTTAAAAATACTTTTAAATAAATGTCATTATGTTGGAAGTAGTGTTCTATAACTTTCAAAAACTTAAATCCAAAAGTATTTCCTTTAAGACATCTGTCAGATATTCAACCTTCCCAAATCATCCCCATGACATATTTGTGAATGAAAGAGTGTGAAATGGTAACTGAATTTGTTATAGTAAAATTACTTCATCCCCAAAAAGTCCTAATTGAAAATCTTGACCCTTCAATTCCTTTAAGTACCCACAGTTTCTCTATCCCTAGAAGTGTTGCAAATTTTATTATCCAAATATGAAATATACAGTTTTTTTTTAACTATCTGGAAGATTCTAACACTAAGTAATATTCAGGCTAAGCAGATCTCACACTGGCAAATGTTAAGGAAAAACCATTTATAAAGAGAAATAGCTTCTTTCTTTCTATTAGTAGGGAGTTATCTTTAATCATTATTATTGTAATTTTAACATTATAGCCAGTAAACATGATCATTAAGAAAACTGATTTAGTCCCCACAGAATACAAGAACATTCCAAGGACAACTTTTCATACATATGGTTTGACTTCTTGAGGGAAAAAAAACCCAATGCACAGTCTTTCATCTTACTAGTTTTGACAGCTTGCTGCATTGCTTCAAAAAATACAACTATTTCAAAATGTCACAATATAACTAACCCATCAAATTGTTTATATTCAGCCTGTAGAAAAGCAGGGAAAAATTAGTGGGATTCAAATCAAGCAATAATGATAATTGAAAAAAATATGACTATGATCATACAAGTTCTGGACAAACTACAATAACTTTTACAGAAATAAATTTTCTACCGTACAGAAAAATGTCACTTGTCTCTAACATCTTTCCTTTATCTATGAATATGGTTGAGGCAATAATATATCTGTACCTAACTTATATGATACAAACTTATTTTCTAGCAAGATTGTCATTTGTATTTTCTTTGAAATTGTATATTTTACTTTGCTTTATGTCATATTCAGAAAATAGAAATCAAATATTAGAGGAATGCTAGATGATCATGGTTATAAGTATAAATTTACCATAATATATTTTATTTGGTTGGCATACACTTTTATCTTAAAGTTACAAATACCAGCCAACTTGTTTACAGGGAGCGTATCTTCAATGATAGATGTTATTAGCAAGATAAGTTGTTGAAAATTCCACAAAAGAATAGAATTTGCAAAAATCAGTGGTCCCAAAACAGTACATTTTTTTCCTTTCTTGTTCAGTAAAATAATAATTCAGGCATTGTTCTCAATGTATAGTTTTCTCTCTGTATTTTACATCCATATCTCACTTTCATAATGAGGAAATGAATTTTCAGGTGACTATGTAATGAGATTTCAGGTGACTATGTAATAAGATTTAAGATGTTGGCATCACTCTATTTCAATTTTAATGGAAAATAAAACATAAAAAATAAGTATTCTTAGCACTACTACAAGATACCATTTTACACACAGAACTGCAGATAGGTTACAAGACTTAAATACAGTCATAAATTTTTAGAAATAAGTCAAGCAGAGAGAGTCAATTATCATATGGTTTCACTTATTTGTGGAGCATAACAAATAGCATGGAGGACAAGGGGTGTTAGAGAGGAGAAGGGAGTTGGGGTAAATTGGAAGGGGAGGTGAACCACTATGGACTCTGAAAAACAATCTGAGGGGTTGGAAGTGGCGGGGGGGGGTGGTGTGGGAGGTTGGGGTACCAGGTGGTGGGTATTATAGAGGGCACGGATTGCATGGAGCACTGGTTGTGATGAAAAAATAATGAATACTGTTTTTCTGAAAATAAATAAATTGAAAAAAAAAGAAATAGTATAAAAATAATGATTCATTAACTAATTATAAAGCATTGTTTTCAATTACTAATGTTATATTAACTCAGCAAGTATCTATTTTCTACTAGGACTAAAATAACGATCAAAATACTTAAATCAGATTTGAGAAACAGTTACAATATTCATCACAGAAGTATAAAGGTACACTATGATTTTAATGCCATATTTAATAGTGGCTTATCTATGAGTAATTTCTTTTATGAAAATAATGGATATATGAATAAAGATCAAATGAAAATGCGATGTACTTTTAAGTATGAATAATTATAAATGCTATTCATTTTTTATCCTTATTTTTCTTTTTTTGACATTTGTCTCAAGTTTTTATTTTTTTTTATTTTATTTTTTTATTTTATTTATTTATTTTTTTAAAGATTTTATGTATTTATTTGACAGAGAGAAATCACAAGTAGATGGAGAGGCAGACAGAGAGAGAGGGAAGCAGGCTCCCTGCTGAGCAGAGAGCCTGATGAGGGGCTTGATCCCAGGACCCTGAGACCATGACCTGAGCCGAAGGCAGCGGCTTAAGCCACTGAGCCACCCAGGCGCCCCTATTTTTTTTTTTTTTTTAAGATTTTATTTATTTAGTTGAGAGAGAATGAATGAGAGAGAGCATGAGAGAGGAGAAGGTCAGAAGGAGAAGCAGACTCCCCAAGATGCTGGGAGCCTGATGCGGGACTTGATCCTAGACATCCGGGATCATGACCTGAGCAGAAGGCAGTCGCTCAACCAACTGAGCCACCCAGGCGCCCTGTCTCAGGTTTTTAAACTTTTTTATTGAGCAAAACTTCCAAAGACCATCCTTCCACTCCTTTCAAGAATTTATGTTGCAACTTTTTTTTCTCTTTGTGTGAGTGTGTATGTGTGTGTGTAACTATCCAATGTATCAATAATTCCATTATTCTTAGATGTGCAATTGGATGGGTGATGCCAGAGTTAGGTCAGTGCTATATATATTGCTTTCATCCTACATTTCTTACCACAAATTAAAAATAAGATCACACTATATCATGTTCATTTTGATTTGCAAGCTTGTATTATGGAATGATGATGTGACAAATAGGTCTCTTGCTTAAATTTAAATTAAAAAGTTGCAATGTAATCTTCCATTTTGAGATATATTTATATAGGGAGCAAATCCCTGAACTGAATTACTAGTTATGTGATATATGAAACCATAGCCTCCCTCCTTTGTTTTTTGAATCACTCTTATTTCCATGTCTCATGTAACTGGACTTTGATTCTTTAGCTTCCTTTATTTTTCTTACTTTACAATAAAATAAATGTGCATAGTAAACATTCATGTTAATAAAGTTCAACTTAACATTAATAATTATATTTTATACATGCTGAACTTTCAATTTTAGAAAATTACCAACCTTTCATAAAAGCAAATAAATATTTTGTACATATTTCATATTTAATATTATTTTAGTTTTAATATTTAAAAATTATTTGGATGATAATTGTGATGGATTTAATCTGCCCTAATTATTAGCATTTTGTATATATCTGTATCAGTATTTTACATATATCGAGGGTAAGGTCATAAAGTCAACACCTTTACTTACAGTAGTAAATGTTTACCTTTTTAAGAAAAAATTGATTCCTATTAACTTAAAGTGACAACAATAATTTTGTGATAAATTTTACATTTTAAAATCTGTGGGATTACTGATTTCTGTGAATATGATATTGCCTATGCTTTAGAATTTCTGATTTAGGTAACTTTACTGTAAAAGGCATAGGATTTTTACTTAGAAGGAAATAATCTTCCAAAAACATAACTGAAAAATGTTTGATTAATGAGAATATAGTAGCACATAGAGACTTACGGTTTGTGTACTAAAAATATGAATATTTTATCATTAGTTGTTCATATCAAAATATTACCCATAAAATAACCTAAACCTGTTTCATAATAAACTTTATTATTATAAGCAGTACTTTTATTTTCAACAAAATGATATTCAAATTAAGAGAAAATATAGCTAATTTCAAATTTTTTTTTCTTTTTCTTTTTTTTCTTTTTCCAATTTATTTATTTTCAGAAAAACAGTATTCATTATTTTTTCACCACACCCAGTGCTCCATGCAAGCCGTGCCCTCTATAATACCCACCACCTGGTACCCCAACCTCCCTCCCACCCCCCCGCCACTTCCAACCCCTCAGATTGTTTTTCAGAGTCCATAGTCTCTCATGGTTCATCTCCCCTTCCAATTTACCCAAAAACACATACCCTCCCCAATGTCCATAACCCTACCCCCCTTCTCCCAACCCCCCTCCCCCCAGCAACCCACAGTTTGTTTCGTGAGATTAAGAGTCACTTATGGTTTGTCTCCCTCCCTATCCCATCTTGCTAATTTCAATTTTTATAGCAATTTAATTGTGAACTGTGTGATCCTATCCAATAAAATGATATTTGAAAAGAAAAGCCCAAATTAAAGGAACATTTATTGAAAACCCATTAGGTGTTGGCCTCAGATGCTGCTTAAATGAATAATACAGAGTCTCTCACCACAAGTTTGTTAAAATATATTGGAGAGAAAAATGTGAAAATAAATTATTATTATTTTAAACATTAAATTATAATTGACATTCTTTAAGGACACGATAACATACCTCTGTATCAAGATATTAACATTTTTCATAAAGGAATTGGCATTTGTTCTCAATGTTGAAAGGGACAATTTTTATAAGCCTTGCAAGTACAAAACAACAGGGAGAGAAGTTACGCGAAGAGTGGATACAAACAGAATGACTACAATTTCCCCTCAGCCCAAAAGGAAGTTGCCAAAGGATACGTAACATGGTAGGGCTTTTAAAACTAAGGGTATGCTCAAGAATTCATTCTCAAAAGCTTTTAAAGCTGACATTAGAGATGACATAAAAACACAGCTGAAATTTTAAATGTACACCAGAGCCAACTGTGCCTAATACTATTGTGGAGACACAAAGTAGTTATTCTAGAAAATCTGGAACAAAATGATTAAAAAATACTTTGGTGTTTGTGAAAGAATGTCTGAATGGCTGTGAGCACAAGAAAGAAGAACCTATAAGCTGAGTGTCATTAATAATCAGTAAAGAATTCTTCCACAGTTTTTCTCCTAAAGCCCTTGAAAATACTTAAGGTACATTACACATTCATATTTTATTAATATTCAAAGACTGAGAAATAGACCCAGATAATATATGCAGTTTATTAAAAGTAAATCTATCTAAAAATTTTCGATAGAGTATCTTGAAAGAGTTTAAATTTGAGAATATCAGGAGTTGCAGTCCAACCAAGGAGAATATATTGCAATTTGAGTCCTCTAATAAAAATTTGGCCCACAGTAATGAATGAGCCAGTAAAAACATTAAATATACAAGTTTATGTTATCATAGACACTCAAATAAGGATACCAGTTCTACTATCTACTAGATGTAGGACAACTGGAAAATTGGTACAACTCTTTAATCCTCAAGTCTTCTCCTCCTCCTCCTCACCCTTTTTTGACAATTATGATCATGTATAATTATATACATATATGATTGTAATATATGTAAGTGTATGTATAAAAGGAATGTTAGAATTATTAAGAGGTAACTTATTTAAAATGTACAACACCATCTAAATAGCAATGAATAAATTAGTAGATGTTATCATGGTACATATATATATTTGTGAGTATAGCAATTATTTATGTAAATGGAGAAGTGGTTTTGCAGTTGTAATAACTTTTATAACTATAGTGTTATTAATGGTTGTTGTAGAAATACACTGTAAGTTATTAGTAGTTTTGCTGTGTGATTAGTGAAAATAATATGTGCACTTTTTGGAACTAGTAATGGTGTATTTGTTGAACTACTAACAAGCCTTCACTGGAAGATCACTAGGAACAGAAATAATTTACATATTTTGTTCATTTTACCTTTAAACAAATGAATGTGCATAGCCAAAGATATTTGGTTGAAATAGTTATCTCAGTGGAAGAACAGACTGTCAAAAATCAGAAAAATTTGACTTTATTAAGTCCTGGGACCAGAGTTCACATGTTTTATAATCTTAGGCAATTTACTTAGTATCTCATGGTCTCTATATCATCGCAAGGCATGAACATGATGGGTAGGTGGAAGTGTGTTGAATAACCAACAAAACATCTTTCATTGAAGAGGTTTGCTGTTGTTGTTGTTATTGTTTTCTAAAAGGTTTTTCTAAAACATTGCAGAGATCATAGATTTGTTGTCAGCAGGTATGAGCATCCTGTCAATCATGTATTCTATGGCTGGTAAAATGTTGGCAAGCTTAGTGTTTGGTGATTACATAAGCACCTGCCAATCTTAAATTTCAGTTCTTTCTTATAAGAATCAAGATATACAGCTTTTCTTAAAAATTGGGTTATCTGACAACACTGATGAAACATTTTTTCAAAGTTAGCAATTGGTAGGGGCTGTTTTCAGTGCTGAACAGGGTATGATCCCTAGTCCATTATACTCTTTGTACCTCTTTGGTTTCTACAGCATGATGATGAATTCAGTTGCTATTTACTGTTCCAGTTGATATATTTTGTCTTGATAAATCTTAGAGAAAAGTGAAATATTTTGGTACGCAATCTCTGCCAAAAGTTTTAAGTGAACATATACACCATGAGGATTATCATGTTGTATAAAAAAGGATAAAACATTTCCTCAGAGAGAGAAGAATACTCAGACATGTTTAGTTTGTGTTAAAAAAAAAGTATCTGTGTTAAAATAACAAACTCTGGGCATAATTATCAACTAGTCTTTTTATCTCCATCCAATATCTTGTTTACCAACTCCTCTAGTTATTTGAGTTACTAACTCTGTTTTCAGAGAATGCAATTTTAGCTGAAAACTGATTTATGGATGAAAAGATGAAACAATAAATCTGATTAGTATGACAAAATACAGTAGAGAAAGAAATATTGGTGTTTTCAATAATCATAATGAAATTTTAAATGCCATTCCCACAGTTTGTAACACTTCGGCACCTCTAAATATATTGATAGTTCCTTTAATTCACAATTACTTTCTTTACATTAAGTGGAAAATATATTTTTATTCTACAACATAGAACATTCTACATTAGTGTATTACTTTTGTTAGTAGCCTTGACCAGTCAGATATCTTCTACATATGCAAATTTTCACATATCCAAATATCTTTTACATATCCATTCTTCCTTGTGTTTGGAAGCCAAATGGTATTCATTATTCTTGGCTACCCTTTGGCAAACAAAACAAAACAAACCCACAAAAAATACGCACCAAACAAAGCAACAAACAAAAGCCTCTTCAGGCATTTCTTATATTGTGATTCTTCTCTGGGAATCTAGATAAAATTAAATTTTATTTATATATAAATTGCATAGTAGGATATACCAAATATAGAATGCTATACCTTTCCAATTTCTGATATTTCTTCATATCAGTATGTGATCTATATAATTAAAACATATTCCTTGATTTATTTATATATTATAATTCACTCTTAGCAACCAGGATATTTTAGTAATAATGAATTAAATGATCACACTGCAATAGTTAATAATTCATACCCCCTTTATATAAAAGAACAGACTTTTCAATAGATGAGCAAACAACAAGGTACAACATAGTACACTGATATGAAGAAGGCAAGAGCCATAACCAAAGTTTCCATAATACTCAGCATTCTTAAAATTGCATACACACACAGGCACACACACCACATATGATAGAATATTATTCAGCCATAAAAAAAAATGAAATCTTGTTATTTACAACATCTAGAGAGTATAATACTAAATAAGTCAGAGAAAGACAAATGGTGTATGATTTTACTCATATGTACAATTTAAGAAACCAAACACATGAACAGAGGAAAAAAGAGAGACAAACCAAATCAAATCAAAGCAAAATGATAAACAGACTCTTTACTAGAGAAAATAAACCAATGATTACCAGAGGGGAGGTGGTAAGGATGGGTGAAATAGGTAAAGAGGATTAAGAGTACACTAATTTTGACGAATACTGAATAATACAGAGAACTTCTGAATCAGTATATAATACACCTGAAACTAATTTAACGCTGTATATTAACCATAGTGGGATTAAAATAAAATTAAGTATATAAATAAATAAAAACTATATGTTCTACCTCAGTACTTGTGACCCAAAGTAGAAGATAAGGTGATTACTTATTCACCTTATGTATATTTATGTGATTTAATACCTATAATATAGATTATGCAATACTGAAACAGTTAAACACTGAATAAAACTATATATTATGGCACATCATCATGCTACCAAGAAAATAAACATTATTATTTGAAATAAATAATATATTCCTAAACATTTGCTGTATAGAGATTCAAAATCTCTAATTCATATATAAATCAAAGCACAGCTATTTAATAAATTCATTTACATCTTTTTTTAAAATTTTTTATTTTTTATAAACATATAATATATTTTTATCCCCAGGGGTACAGATCTGTGAAACGCCAGGTTTACACACTTCACAGCACTCACCATAGCACATACCCTCCCCAATGTCCATAACCCCACCCCCCTTCTCACAACCCCCCTCCCCCCAGCAACCCTCAGTTTGTTTTGTGAGATTAAGAGTCACTTATGGTTTGTCTCCTTCCCAATCCCATCTTGTTTCATTTATTCTTCTCCTACCCCCTTAACCCCCCATGTTGCATCTCCACTTCTTCATATCAGGGAGATCATATGATAGTTACATCTTAATGCTTATAATGATGTAGTCTAGACATAGCAACAATCTTAATTAAAATGAAAAATAGTGCTTACCATATAATAGTTCCATTTTTGAAATGATAGATTTTGTTATTTAGATTAGGGTACAATTCTTAAAGTTATTTTCTCAGGATTATTTCCATTAAGATGAAAAGATGGAAAATGTACTATAACAACAATAGAGTTGATTGATAAAATCTTTAATCAACACTACTAGTTTTTACTTATAGATGATATCTTTTTAAAGTCTTGTATGATTTTGTGATCAAGGAAAGTTTTAATTTTCTTTCTTTTACAAAAATTTCATTTTATTTATTTGAGAGAGAGACATAGAGAGCACATGTGAGGGGAGGGGCAGAAGGAGAAGCAGACTCCATGCTGAGCAGGGACCCTGACATGGGACTCAATCCCAGGACTCTGGGATCATGACATAAGCTAAAGGCAGATGCTTAACTGACTGAGCCACTCAGGTGCCCTGAGTCTTAATTTTCTAAGAAATTAAATGGCCTTCAATAAAATATATTTTGTATTACTTTAGAAGAAATCTCTTAAATTTGATTGTCATAGGTTTCTCATTTCATTTTATTCATATACAAGTTAATCAGTTTTTCTTTATTGTCATCTCCCATCCATTTACTAATGAAAACAGCCATATAATGAGGAGTTTGTTACCAGTATGTCCAGTTCTCTCATTCTTCAGATATCAATAATCTGAAAATTTTTATCCTCCTAATAACTTATAGAATAGGAAATGAAGTAAATTACAAAATATAATGCAATTACTCTACATGGTGTGTGTATAGATTTAATGTACACTTTATGCATATTGTAGAGATAATGTTCATCTTTATGCCAAAATCTTAACAAATAATAATTTTAAAAATCATTATATTCTATAATTTAAAAAGTGGAGTTTTCGGTAATATGCAATCTAGTGGTGGTATGGTGGTTTTACTAAGTATTCTAGGGATCTGACTCCTTTTTTTTTATTAATGTTTCTGTCCCTAGCATGTCACAACATCACTCATATTTCAGTATGGTGACTTAAGCTCAGCCACCAGCCATCAAATCTACATTCCTCTCAGTAAGGGGGAAGAATCAAAAAAAGGTAATGACAAAGAAATAAAATAATACAAATAAAAATTAAAACAAAGTGATGACCTCACGCTTCAAAGACTTCTCTAAAGTTAGTAAAAAGAAAGAATGAGGAACAATTAACTGTCTTTGCTATGTGTATGAATTTGTATGTTCATAAGTTATTTATTGAATACACATTTCTTAAACTCTAAAGATGGTGAGTATTTATATTTGATTCTTTTCTTTTTTTTTTTTTTAAGATTTTATTTATTTATTTATTTGATAGAGTGAGAGATCAGAAGTAGGCAGAGAGGCAGGCAGAGAGAGGGAGAAGCAGGCTCCCCGCCGAGCAGAGAGCCTGATGCAGGGCTCGATCCCAGGACCCTAGGATGGTGACCCGAGCTGATGGCAGAGGCTTTAACCCACTGAGCTACCCAGGTGCTCCTATATTTGATTATTTTCTAAGAAAAACTTTAATATAAAAATTAGAGTTAAAATGTTCACTTTAATATCAAGTGAGTAATCATGTATCATTTTTAGTCTATAAAACTGTCACCAAACTGTTTTGTTATGACAGATTCAATATTCAACAATATCTTTTTAAAGATGTTTTAGAAACTTTTAAAGAAACAAATTGTTAATAGCTAAGTTAAGTAGAGAGACCTGAGCTTCCAGTATCAAATGGTTGATTAAAACAACAAGCCAAAATCAAAGTGTCACATTTTAAATCATATACTGCTATAGTATAAGCAAGAATAAAAAGTGCCATCTCTACCAGCATTCAGAAGGGTGCCAAGTGAAAGTCAAATTTATCACTGCAGATGGGGTGGGATGGAATGGGGATATTGTGTCACTGCCAAGGGAATCCAAGACAAAAGCTACTGCCATTTTGTGTACCTGGGGGAATGGATTGGGGTAGAGGGGAAGGGTTACAACTGGAAACCATAATACCAACTCCAAAGGAGAAAGTGTCTGCAGTTTCTCCAATCCCCCTGATATGACAATCCTGGGAGAGTCATTTGAGAAAGGTGTTCAAACAAGAATGCCAGATAAGGAAAACTGTAGATAGAGGTATCTGAACTAGGAATGCAGATATATATAAGATTATGACCAGTCAGAAGGATCAGAGTGCCTGATTGCAACTGTGTTTGCAGACTACAGTGTATTGGATGTGCACCAAGATTAGCATAGGGAGAGTAATTTTCCTAGTGCTCAAACCTTATGTTCTTCAACAAAGTACCACAGAGTGGATGTCTTAAACACCAAAAATTTATTTCTCATAGTTCTAGAGACTGAAACTAGACTACTTGCTAAAGTTATGAAGGTGGTAGAATCCTAGTAAGAATATCTTCCGTGATTGCATTCAAGTTATTTTGTGTTGGTGTTCACATCCTATATAATTAATTGTACTTCTTCCTGTTATACTCTACTATTGGTGATTCTTCAGGGTATATTTAAGTTTGAAAGTAAATTTTGTAATTTTAATAGTTGCTTCTTAGTTCCTCATAACAGAAGATTTAGACCAACATAGTTCTTCATCCCCAGAACATCTAGACTAACAAAATTTTTAAGGATCAGGATGCACATATTTGAGTTGCTCTGATTTTAATTTTATATAAATATGTGGCTTGGCTGAATTATGAAGTGTATGTAGACTTTGTTTCTCTTATGAGTAAATGAGAAAAAAAATATGATTTAAAATAGAATTCTAACACAATCAACCATGTAGAGTATGATTTCTGGAAAAAGACCTAGTATTTCTCATTCAGATCTATGATTCAATGTAACTGGAATCTATTTATTTCATATTATGTAATTTAAATGCAGTATTAGTTCCTACCTAAGATTTTTATATAAAATGTATTCTATACTCAGGAGGGTATATGTCTAGATTTATTTTATAGTGATATTGTTATAGGGGCACCTGGGTTACTCAGTCAGTTAAGCATCTGACTTCACCTTAGGTCATGATCCCAGGGTCCTAGGATAGAGCCCAGGATCTAGCTCCCTGTTCAGCAGGGAGTCTACTTGTCTCTCCCCCTTTGCCCCTCCCCCTCCATTTGTGCCCTCTCTCTTGCTCTCTCTCTCTCTCAAATAAATAAACAAAACCTTTAGAAAAGAATTTATACTGATATTGCTATATATTACATTTCAGTTCCAATATGGCTCCCATAGATAATTGATGGATGTGTAGAATATTATACCAAAAACAATTTTATTTTATTTCATTTATTGTGTATGTTATTAGTGTTTTACTATTATATGCTATTTGATTGAAGTATCCATCATAATGCAAATGTACTAATTTATAATTGTGCAAGTATGGATACATTTAAGTATATAGAAAGCAGAAGCTAAATTGTGATTATGTAGAATTACTCAAGCTAAAATCCATTATCAAATATTTTTAATTCCAAATATGTATTATAATTTAATTTAGTTTTCTAATATCTACCACTTAAAATGGTTCACACAAATCTACTATTTTTCAGTTCCTGAAATAACAAAATTAAGCTGATAAGTAAATTAAACTAGCCAGATTGTCAGATCAAAGAATTTCAAGTCATTAGAATTCAGGCCTCATCTATGAAAAACTGACATCTAAGCTTTTTATAACCCCCAGAATGAGAATGCTTGAAGTAAAACAACAACAACAACAACAACAACAAACACCAAATCAATGAAGTAGCAGCAAGGCTAAAATTTTTACTCAGGAATGAAATTACACCTATTGCTGAATTCAAGGTTGATAACTGAGACAATATGAACAACAACAATCAAGAACTAATCTGCACCCCAATGTTTATAGCAGCAATGGCCACGGTTGCCAAACTGTGGAAAGAACCAAGATGCCCTTCAACGGTTGAATGGATAAGGAAGATGTGGTCCATATACACTATGGAGTATTATGCCTCCATCAGAAAGGATGAATACCCAACTTTTGTATCAACATGGAGAGAACTGGAAGAGATTATGCTGAGTGAAATAAGTCAAGCAGGAGAGTCAATTATCATATGGTTTCACTTATTTGTGGACCATAACAAATAGCATGGAGGACAAGGGGAGATACAGAGAAGGGAGTTCAGGAAAATTGGAAGAGGAGGTGAACCATGAGAGACTATGGACTCTGAAAAACAATCTGAGGTGTTTGAAGTTGGGGGGGGTGGGAGGTTGGGGGAACCAGGTGGTGGGTATTAGAGAAGGCATGGATTGTATGGAGCACTGGGTGTGGTACAAAAACTGAGTACTGTTATGCTGAAAATAAATTTTAAAAAATTTAAAAAAAAGAACTAATACTCCGAATCACTTTCCATATACTGTTTACTTAATTCTTTAACGCAACATTTTATATTAAATTATCAGATAGATTTCCTAGTGGATATCTTCTCAGTTGTCAGGTTGTCCCTGATCCTCTTTCCTGAGAATTCTCTATGCTTATGGCCACTGATAAAATGGAAACTCAAGCAAGCTCTTTAGCTTGCTTTTACACACACTTTTAAGTTTATTTTGTTTGTTTTTGGTTTGCTTTGGACTAACTGTCCAATCACTTCATGTATTCTTCAAAGGCAAATCCAAGAGGCTTCAAAAAAGGAGGAATTTTACATTGCACACTCAAAATAGAAAAAATGGAAATGGTATTAACTAGTGTGAAGAATGAGGGTTGTTAAGTGAAACTTATTTAATAAGTTTAATTAATAGGTAGAAAACTAACCATACTTTAGTAAAATTTCTTTCCCAGTTTATTAATGATACCATGAATGGATGTTCTGGAGAGAAAGAACTATGGAATAAGGGAAGATATCATTACCATAGAATCAAAATCATTAATTCTAACCAAGTAAACTGAAGTACATGTAAGCTGTGTCCTCAAACTACTCTTTTTTCCCCCTCATATAACTGGCTCTAAACAAACCATTTGTAACCGAAACAAGTTCAATTCAAATTCACAGTAATAAAAAACTTCATTTTTATTCTTCTTGAAGATAACATTTAAAATGCTAGGGACATAGTCATCATAGTACTTTAAGGATTCTTGAAGTACTTGGATAGGAAAAGCCAACGAAAATATTCACACCAAAGATTTTATTTTTGTACTGCTTGCACAGATTTAAGTATTGTAGAAACAAATGGCATTTTATATAATTAAATAATCACTGTAACACTACCCCACAAATAGGGGGTGAGCTGGTAAAAACTTAAAGTTGCTCATGTTTTCTGGCTGCAACTGAGACTCACTTCCCAGTCTATTCTTGGCCAGTGGACTCTCTTCAGAGCCAGGAGTTTCTTCTAGAGAATGGGCAAATTATAGTCCCTGTGGTGTTATTTAAGGTCTTTCTTCCATTTTCCAAAAATGTAAAGTTTTATCTGCTGGTGTTTTATTACAAATTATACCTAATTTACTATTTATGGAGCACATATTGGTGAATACAATGCTACCTAGTAGATGTGAACTATGCCTCAAACTAGGATTTTCACTATTTTTATTAGGAATTTTTGAAATTTATTTTAATTATATCTTATACTGGGTATACTATTTCTTAAGCTATTTTTTTCACTTATTAAAAATTCAAATGAATGTCTGAAATTTTTATCTAAGGACTAATTTAATTCTAATAATATTGTACACTCTTTCCATCTATCAAATAAGACATTGGGTAACCCTTAAGAAAAAGCTTAAAGATTATTTATCATCTCTGTTCATTTTGTAATTTTAAATATTTTACTGTTAGAGACTACAAAAAAATAGAGACTGCAAAATATTTAAGCACTATTTGAAGGAATTTGATCATATATGTAAGAATTTTTATACGTTCAAATTAGCTCATTACATTACCTAAAATATAACTCCCTGTTATACTCTCCTGGAAATTCTAATCATTATTTTCAGAGTGTTAACAAATATGATATTTAAAAAGGCAAAATCAAAGGAAAACTGAAAAAGAATGCCAAAGTTTGGTATTTAGACAAGCTGTATTCTTTCTGGGGGTAATTTAGTATTTTATTGGTTTTCATTGATTTGCAAATATAAATATATACATTTATATGTTTAGTATTTTATTGGTCTTTCATTGTTGGCAAATATATTTATATCTACATAAGTATATTATATATATATATATTTTTTACGTGTGTGTGTATATAGTATAAGCATATATATATATACCTTTTCTCCTTCCACCACAACTAAACAGGATGCTAAGCAATGGTTAATTACAGGTATTATCATTGGATGTAAATGCTTATCACCATTAATTTATTTTACTGCGAAGAATGCCATTGCCCCTCAGAGTGTAGGTCATATAATGTTTTATTTATTTATTTATTTAAGATTTTATTTACTCATTTGACAAAGAGAGTGAGTGAGAGAGCAGCAGAGGGAGAGGACAGGGGAATAAATCCCAGGATCCTGCGGTCATGACTTGAGCCAAAGGCAGACAATTAACTAATAGCTACTCAGGTGTTCCTTAACATTCCATTTAAATAGCTTATTGGATAAAGGCACTTCAAAAGAGTCCATTCTCTTTAAGCAGTCACAAGTTCTTTTTTCCTTTCTTTACTGAGATATAATTCATATAATACAATATTGACCTGATCCTTTTAAAGTGTGCAAACCAGTGTTTTGGGGGGAGATTTTTGCAAAATTTTGCAATCATCACCCTATTTCCAGAGTGATTTTATTATCACATAATCACTAACAGTTACCTGTTACCTTGTTACCTGTTCTTTTTCTCCACAACAGTTAAGAACAGTTACTAAGAACAGTAACTGTTCTCTAAGAACAGTTACCCTGTTCTTTTTCTCCACATCTTCTCTTGCAAACTACTGATCTACTTTCTATTGGTATAGAGTTGGCTATTCTGGACATTTAATATGAAGAAAATCATGCAATATGTGGCCTTTAATTTCTGAATTCTTTCACTTAGCATAGAGTTCACAAGATTCAGGCATTTTGTAGCATGTGATTCCCATTTCAAAACTTACTACAAAGATGTATGAATCAAGACTGTGCTGTTCAAGGTTCAAGGTAGACACAAATGACCAGTAATTATGTGAAGAAATGCTCAATATCATCAGTCAATAGGAAAATTCAAGTGAAAACTATGAGACACCACTTCATACCTATCCAATTGGTTACAATAAAAAATAAAATAACAAATATTAATAAGTATGTGGAGGGGTTTGAAGTGGCAGGGGTTGGGAGGTTGGGGTACCAGGTGGTGGGTATTATAGAGGGCACGGCTTGCGTGGAGCACTGGGTGTGGTGAAAAAATAATGAATAATGTTTTTCTGAAAATAAATAAATTTTTTATAAAAAGTATCTGGAAAACTGGAATCATCATACACTAATGGTGGAAATGTAAAATTTTTCATCTACTTGGAAAACAGTTTTGTAGTTTCACAAAAAGTTAAACATAGAATTATCATAAACCATCAATTATACTCATAGTTATACCCTCAAAAGATAGGAAAACATTTATCCACACAAAAATGTATACCTAAATGTCCATGGGACATTTACATTATTTATAGCAAAATGTGGTATATTTATAACATGGAATATTATTCAGCCATATAAAAGAAGGAATTCCATTTTTTTAAAGATTTTATTTATTTATTTGATGGACAGATGTCACAAGTAAGCAGAGAGGCAGGCAGAGAGAGAGAGGAGGAGGAGGCAGGCTCCCTGCTCAGCAGGGAGCCTGATGTGGGGCTCGATCCCAGGACTCTGGGATCATGGCCTGAACCAAAGGCAGAAGCTTTAACCCACTGAGCCATCCAGGTGCTCCAGGAATTCCATTTTTAAGGAATAGTTTTGCTAGATATAGAATTCTTGGTTCTTTTTTTCAGTCCTTTGAAAATATCAGCCTCCCATTTTCTGCTTCCGTATTTTTTGATGAGATAATATATGTTAATCTTTCTTAGACTCTCTTGTACATAATTTGTTTCTTGCTGCTTTCAAGATTGTCTTTTGACAATTTGATTGTGATATATCTAAGTGTGGATCTTTTTGAGTCTATCCTAGAATTCATTGAAATATTTGGAAGTATAAATTAATATATCTCATTAAAATTGGGAATATTTGACCATTGTTTCTTCAAATATTCTTTCTGCCTCTTTTTCTATTTCCTACCCTTGGGACTCTCAGTTTGTTTTAGATTGGTGTGTTACTTCATTTCCCACAGGTCTCAAGGATCTTTTCACTTCACTTGTTTTTTTCCTTCTTCCTCAGATTGGAAAATCTCAAATGACCTTATTTTGATATTTGCATATCTTATTTCCTGCCTACTCATTTGTTGTTGAGATTCTATTACATTTCTCAAGTCATTTATTGTACTTTACAGCTACATAATTTCAGTTTGGTTTCTTTCTTTAGTGTCTATCGATTTACTGATATCCCCTAGAGAGAGATATTTTCATACTTCTTTTATTTCTCTAGACTTGATTTCCTTTGCTTCTTTGAACATATTTAAGACAGGTGATTTAATGTCTTTGTATAATAAATCCAATGCCTGGACTTCTTTGAGGATTTGTATTGACTTTTAAAATTTTTGTCCTCATATATATTTTGTTTCTTTGCTGTTCCCCCCAACCCCTTCAAAGCTGTACATTTTAAATAATATAATGTGTGTACCTCTGGAGATCAGATTATATATCTGGATAGGATTTTTTTGTTGTTTCTCTGCTATCTTTGTTTATTTACTATATGAACTAATTTTCTGAAGTCTATATTCTATGTCATGTATGTCACTAAAGTCTGCTCAGATTAGTTGTCAGTTAGTGATGGGAAGGGATTTCATTAAATGCCTGGTACCTCCATGTCTCTGAGAACTGAGGATCTTAATATGTTCGTTGCAGGATACCTTCAGCATTCAGCTAGGAAATTTACAACTCTGCCTTAGATTTACTCCCTGATTGCACAGAGACTCAGGGTCCTTCAGAGATACTTATTTAAGAACTTTTCAGGTTTTCCTAAGCAGGAGCACAGCCCTGGTTCTGAACACAGTGCTATGAATGTACATGGCCTTCTAGATTCCCAGGAGTATTTCAGAGTTTTGACAGACTATGATGAGTATCTCATTATCTGGTATTTCCTTTTAAGCTTTTTGATTAACCTATTGTTTGCTAAATTTTTATCTGCCATATCGGGCATTTAGTGGTTCTGAATCAAGCGCCTCTAATTATTTCCAACAAATGCCATTGGGTAATAGGCAAGATCTAAGGTAGTCAAATAAAAACTAACAGAAGTAAGGTCTTTCAGGAAACCAGTAAATGGGTCTGTTAATGACGATTCTATGAGACTGGGGGTTTGAAGAAGCTTTAACTTATGCTTCCCTGTCAGTGGCAAGAAGGCTGATGGTTTTCACCATGATTGCTGTTGATTTTCAATTATTTAACTGGGGGTGAAGGGATGGAATAGGCAAGGTAAAAACGCCAAAAACCTTGTTGTTCTTACAGAGATTCAGTTGGTTTTCTTAATAAATATTCCCCGATTTCTGCAACACTTTAATTTCCAGAATTCTGAAACTACTGATTACGACATGTTTGCCATTGTTCTTGTTCCTTTTATGAGGAGAGAATATTTGGAGTACTGTATTCTTTCATTCCACGCTTTTATTATTTGATATAAATCAAAGGGAAAATAAATACTTACAATAACTTAACATTCTCTCATGTCATTTACATTCTATTCATTAATTGATGATTTCTAGGTATTTTTAATAGAAAATTTAGTAATCTGTGGATGATGAACATTGCTATTCCTTCATCATTGTCACCATACACACACACACACACACACACACACACTCTTCTCTTACTTCCACTCCAACATAAAGGTATTTCAACTTATTGAACTATAGTCAGATGATATGCTTCCTCTAAATGTGATTGCTCCACTAGAGGCTATGTATGCTAGAAAGCTTTTTCCATTTCTAACATCTCTAGAATTTGAGCTTAGACTAAATAGATACTCATGCCTCCCCACCCATGTGTGTAGTCTTTTATGAAGTCAGTTAAAGCTCAATTTTATTTTATTTTATTTTATTTATTTTTTTTCAATTTATTTATTTTCAGAAAAACATAGGGGCGCCTGCGTGGCTCAGTGGGTTAAAGCTCAATTTTAAGTTAAAGCTCATATTATAAGCATAATCAACCTCTAAATTACATTTAATTCAGAAAAATAGAATCCTTCAGATGAAGTATTATTTTAAATTAAAAGTAACAGTATCTTATTTCTACAGGAGTAGAATTAGTATAGTGATATCTAAATAAAACATTTTGAGTGATATAAAAATTTCAAATCTTATTAATTCTATATAATTTATTCAATATTAAAGATTAATTTAATGATCCTTGATGATCTTAACATTTTGCTAATGGTTTTGAAAGGAAATATTCATATATACTTTGATTTAAAAAATCTTTGAACATTAAGAGGTGGTTTTATACTGATTTTATGTTATTTTACCCTTAACAAGCATCCTAGGCAATTATGTGAAACAAAGAGAGAACACTCTTCCAAAATCTAGGAAAACAATGATTGTCTTTCCCAGGCAATTAATAGGAGGAAAATAAGTTTATGCAGAAGTAAAGAAAGTAAAGTATCTAGCAATTTGGCTTGGAGAAAATTTCCTAAGATAGAGTTGATATTTTCGATCAACTCGCTGATTGGGACTTTCCCAGCCAGTTCGTACAAAATCATTGATTGCCCTCCAAGAGAAACTTGTAAACCTGTGAATGTGCCTCAAGCAGCACATCTCCAGTTTTGAGTCTCAACTTTCAGACTCAGAATTGCGTAAAAAAGTCATGCTTTCTTTGTGTTCATAAGTCACACTAATTCAGTGAAATGACTGTGAGTCTGAATGAACATAGCTTACATCTTATAAATGGAAAAGTAACTTTAATTACTGTCTATTGAATATAACTTCAGGGGAAGGAATATGTAGAAATTTTAAAAAATCGTTTCCACTCATCCTGTTCTTTTGAATGCATTTCCAAAGCCTATCTTCCCACATATTTTGTTAAATTGATTTAAATATATGCAACATAATTATTCAACTTAATAAATATCACTCATTCCAAGAAATAGACTTTCATCATTATTGCCAGAAGTTCCTTCTGTATGTAGAAAGGAGCATGGCTTCCTCATCCCTCAGTGGTAACCCTTTACCAACAATGTGTTTACCATTCCCTTGATTTTATCTCTTACATTATACTTATATTTATGTCTCTAAAAATATGAATTATTTAGATTCAGTTGTTTTTGAAGTTAAATTGTATTAAACTTATTATCTTGCAATTTGTTTTCAATTTTCTATATTTTATTATTGAGACTTTTCTATACTGTCAAGTGCAGTGTTTTTCATTTATTTTCACAGCTTTATTATTTTCAGTTGTATGAATGAAATGAGATGTATTTATATAATCTATCACTTGCATTCTTTCTTGTGTTTTGCTGTTGGGAACAGCATTTATAAAACCATACTTACACAAGCTTCCTAGTGAACATATGCAAATTTTTTTTAGGGCTTACATCAGATAAGAAATCACTAGATCTGGGTATGTAAGTTTTTAACTGTACTAGGTAGTATCCATTGTTTTTCCATAATTTACTAATTCTAATTCTACTCTGACAAGAAATTAAGCATACCCTCACACCCTTTGTTCTCTCCCTACCACTGACATAGGTTGATACTTAGAAAATTTTTCTGAGTTATTGTCTTTTTCCTATGATCTCAGCTATTTTTAATATCACAGCAAATGTTTAAAAACTATTTGATCAATTTACTTCAAATGTCTCTTGCAATATCTATTTCATCTATTACTTTTCTTATATATTCTATCCAAAACTGTTTTTCAATATTTATCTACATGTCAGATGTTCTAAAACATATATGTCTGAGAATATTTTTAATATAACCTCATATTTGAATGACAGTTCTATTAAAATTTCTATCTCCCCTCTATAGATAAATTTTACATTCATTTGGTTAATATTGTCACAAAAAAATCTCATGACATTTTGGGTTTTATTTATTTTAATGAAAACACTCTTTTCTCCTGTAAGATTTTATAATTTTAGTTTTGTCATCTATATTTTAAAATTTTACTATAGGTGTCTAGGTATGAAATGCTCCTTCTCTCTCCTCTTTTTTTTTTTTTTATTTGAAAGCTTACTTGTTTGTTATTTATTCTAGGACACAATAGTCTCATCCAATCATATTTTTTAGCCTAAATTTTTTGAATTTTCATTCATTCTATCATCTGGTATTAACACTTCTACATTATTTTTTATTTCTGTTCATTTTTCTTGTATACTTTTTATTAACTTATCCTCCCTTGGTACTTCTGGAAGAATTTTTCAGTTGGATGTTTCAGTTTTCAAATTTATTTCTCATGGGTAAACATTCTCTAATTATCCTATCTACTTTGTGTTTTTTTATTTTTTTAAATTTTAGCTCTTTTATTTACCATATGTATTTAGGATCTTCATTTTTTTTTGCTCATATAGCATAGTATAGTACATATATCATTTTTAATGTATTTAAAGTATAAAGTTTAATGATGATATTGTTCTTCAAAAGTATCAGAACATGTGTTTGTTTAATCCAGCTCATTGATTCCTTTTGAAATAAAGGTATTCCTGAGAGAGCTTACTGATTTGTTTATAAGGTCCTGTTTCTTGCAGTTAAGAATTAGAGAACAAAGGATATATTATAGTCTGTATTAGTCCTATGGCTACAAAAATAGAACCTAGTGAAAATAATTCCTGGAGGTGAGAGGTCCAGGCATGAAAGAACAATATTTATCCTTCTGCATCCCATAAAATAACTTCTTGGAGGAGGATTTACTCTCATTCATCAGAGAAACAACATCAGGAAGAGGTACTTGTTATCAGTGTGTCTCAAACCTTCAATGACTATTGAAACTATATGAGGAAGTTTTGTTTTTTGTTTCTTTGTTTTCCTTTTAATTATGAGGAGACTGAAAAAATAAAGATGACTGTATCTCCTTCAGATATTCTGATTTAATTGGTCTGGTATGTAACTCTATGTGAAATTAAAAAAGAAAATCCAAGTGAGTCTAATGTATAATCCAAGTGTAAGAATAACAGTCCCCAAATAAGTTCCTAAGCCTTGTGTGTAGAGAGGGATAGAGGTAGAAAATGACCTTGCAAACTAGTCAATTCACATATTTTTTTTCAGCTTCTCATTTTAACCAGACTTCTCTGAGTTGTCCTGATTTTAATCTTATGTTCTAAAAACAGAAAATAAAGATACCACTTAAAAGGACAGGTTCTGAATATCCTAAAACAAGTTAGGAGAGAAATAAGAGCAAAATGAGTAGTTTCTTTCCTGTATCATTTTCTCACATTCATACTTACCTAGTCTGAAGAAACTGTCTCTCAATCACATCTCAAAGAAACATTTATCTCCCAGACTTTAGTTCAGAGTTTATCCTTATTTCCATGATTTCTGTCTTTGGTTGGAATAATTCTGACACAGGAAGTAAGCAGTTTATACTAGTTCAGAATCCTGAGAAAAACCACACACTATTAGAGTATATACATTTTCTATCCAAAGTCCCTAGTGGAGTTATTTGCTCATGGGTATCAGTAAACAAATATCAGTTGTATAAATAAGTGTACTTTCTTCAACATGAAAACTAGTACAATCGAAGAAATTAAGAAATTTGGTGTCACATCTATATTATGTGATTTGAGGTATACTAGGAAAGGCATTATATTTGCTTTTTACTAATCACATGTTTCAAATGAGTAGTTCTTTCATTAATTATATTTTCAGATACATAAATATCTTCAGTATGTACTCTCACTCCATATACACCCTACACTCAGAAACCATATCATAAGCCAAAATACATTGTCTAAATTATTTCTAAAGAGATTAATTTCCTTAACATAAACATTATGTTCCACTGAACTTCTCTTCTTATTAGAATTTATATTTATGCATGCTCATTTATTTTGTGGCCTTGGATTAGTCATATCATCAGGATGGAATGCATTTTTGTCACTTGGAATTGAAAACTAGGCATAATGATCTCTTTGTGACTCAGTTCAAAGTATACAAATCTTATACGATTATATTATATTAAAACAAATGAAATTGCCAATACTCTACTCTTTTGACTTATCAATACGGTAATTCCATAGTGTTTAACTTAATACTTTTGGCCTGCTTTTTCACGCACTTGTTCTCAGCCAGAAAATTATAAATACATGAAGTTCTTGGAAGTGCAAGAGTGTTTTTAACAACTGGAATAACTGAAAGTGGAAAGAGCTGAAGGAAAGAAAGTAGAAACACAGACTAAGGATGGGAAATATTTCCACTTGGAAAGATTATCTATGGTTATCTCAGAACACTATTTACAGCCAATCCTTAAGACTTATGGAAATAAATCACTTTGTGTTATTATCCAGGTCTTCTTCCCGGCTTTAAGTGTTCCACATTCTTGACATAATGAAACTGGATTATCTACATAGTTACTGACAATAGAATATACCCAGCCTTCTCATCTCCATTGTTTTCAATCTTTTCATTTTTCCTATTGCCAAAATAACCCCTAATTCATAATGTTATTTAAGTCACGTTTTGCACCCTATCAACATGAAGAGTAGTTGGCTAAGGTTCTTGTGTCTCTTAAAAATTTTTCTATAATGGAATTTTCCTAGTTTATTTGATTTATAGAAAATTTCAAAGGGACTCAGTAAGTTCATGCTTAGATAGTTATTCAAAAGAGTTTAATAATAATTTTATACAAAGAATTTTAATAGCTCTTAAAGTGGAAGTGATCATATACCCATTACTCACAAGTAGATGTGTGCTCTATTATAGTACCAGAGAGAGTTAAGGGTATTTAATTCCCTTAAAATGGTATATTTGTCCTGTACTACAGCAAATGTGTATGTAGGAAATGTATGTTTTAAACGTAATCTTCAATGTAAGCATTTAAAAAATAATCATAATCCAAATTAGTGTACTTGAAATTAGTACATTAAATTATATGTTTGGCTAGGACAATCTCCTTATTACAAGTGACTCTATACTAGGACTGATGTGTTATTATACACAGTGATCAGATTTAGGAGGTGGCAATCTCTAATTTCAAAAAAGTCCTATGTGGAGCCTTATGAAAATATTCCTTCAATTTCCCATCATCAGCTGTGCTGCATTCCATTTTTACAGCTATCTCTGTAAGAGATGGTGATCCCCAGAAAACTAGACCCTTAGATTCACTTCTACTTTTATCTAATCTGCGTTTTGAGTAGTGTCAAGAAAGCAAGTCTTGTGTTAAAGTTAGGAAATTAGCAAATGAACATTTTATAAGTGATGTAAATCTAAATAACCACCTATATATTTAGAGGTCTTATGTTACAAGATTTATGTGAAAACTTCAGAGAATTCTAGATATCTGGTTTTTTTAGGTTGGGTAAATATGATAAAATTTATGATTTTTAAAATACTCTATGTAGTATTTGTTACTAAAGGTTGCTCCACCTACATGCATGTAAGGGAAAGAACAAGTGATATATTAACACACAATATGTATTGTTAACACATTTCTTAGGATGTACATATTTACCTTATTAAAAATTAATATTTTTTCATTTCTTATTACAGGTTGGTGAGTAATTGACTACCCATGGGCTTTCTATAGAGGTATATTTCATCAATAGCTACATTTCTATAGGAAATACCCATTAAAAAAACAGACTTTACAGGTTCTACAACACTGAAGTATGATTTATAAAAATTTCATGCTCCTGGGTAGATTCTAGTATTAGATTCAAATAATCACTAAAGGGCTGTGTTACTGCAGATACGATTTTAAACAAAGCAGTATCCCTATGTCTAAGGAATTTCTTCTTTTTCACCCAGCCACTTTCATGAATCTGCCTCTGGTGCACATAAGATGAATCTCTCTTTGATCATGAGAGTGAAATTCAATAGCCTCTGAAAATATGAAGTTTCAAACATCTCCTGTTTCTTACCAGATGGATTTATCTCTTTAATCTATTTTCATTTGTTTCTTTGGATCTTACGTATAATAAATAGTAACTTTCTGCTATGTGAATATTTTGTTAGGACAATCTTAATTGTCATAACTTAATAATGAGGAATGGAATTTACTAAGTGACTTAAATATCTTTCCATGAGGAAAATAAACAAAAATTCACATCAATAAAGTTCACCTTACACACTTCAAGCAAAAATGAATAGCTATATAGGATCATTTATTTCTGAATTTTATTTTTTGTACCAAATTAATGTGTTTTTCTGCCTCAATCATTTACTTATTAATTGAAGGAAATTTTTAGGATTTAGGAAGGAAAGAAAATATATAGTACTAACTCCTTGGGTCAGTATTTTCTGACTTGAAAATACTTCTAAATATGGCTTATATAACATGTTCTAAAAATAGCTTGCCTCCTATGTCATCAAGACATGAAATTATATATCCCTGAATTAAATTAAGCTTGAGTTAGGCTGGGGCAGAATAGTGGAGATTCTCCTTTTTACAATCCTTTTCCAACTTAGAGGACATAATTTAGAATAGGTCACAACATCTTTTTACTCTCCGGGTTCCTCAAAAAGAGGTGTGCAATCCTACAGCCCAATAACATAAGAGCATTCATTACAGGTGTAACAACCAAGAATATATTATGACAGACAATTAAAATGGTATATTCCAAATTGGTCCTACTATGTTATCGCTCATGTCTTTTTATAATTATTGATTTATGTACTCTGAAATTCAGAAAAAAACTTTTGATAGCACCTTCATTTCTAAAGTAATCTTACAGAAATGGTGTATTCTTTTGCCACTTTAAAAAGTCCTTCTAACAATTGTTTAAAACAATTGTTTTCATCCCTTAGATGAAACTGCCACAGGAAACACAAACTTTCTGGAAATTACAAAAATTTATAATCTGGAATCTCGGAACCGACTTCAAAATTGTATTGTATTTTTTGGTCAGCTGCCTCTCTTATCCCTGTCAATAATGGTTTTACCCTGAAATTCACCCCTTGAACTTCAACCTTTTTTCCCTAATTCATCTGGACTTTACTGTTTCAAATCCCTGCTCTTCACCCTTCCATTCACACCATGTAGTTCTCCCCTAAACCTCTGTTCCTTCATCCAGCCTAACTAAATAAGTTCCTCCTCCTCGTCTTACTGAGACCTAACATTTCTGCCTCTGTGAATGATGCTGTCCTTGGTTCATTTCCTCAGGACTGCATGTTGTGAACATCATACAAAATTAGTAGCTTTTTGGTCGCTTAGTAAATGGCCTGGATTAGTAAATCTGAAGGAGAATATGTTGCTTGCAAAAATCCAAGAGGCTCACTGGGCAGTGTGCCTCTTTATTGCCTGTATTAGAAAACAGATGTTACAACTTTTTACCTTGGAAGGGTACCGCTGAACTTCTAGAAATTTCATTGGAACTGAAGGTCCAAGAATATTTGAGCGATTTATTTCCCACCCTCTGACATATACATAATTTACCAATAATGCTAGAGTAGCAGCTAATAATATGTGAGCATATTGTTTCTTTGGAGAAACCGGGTGCAGATTTTGGTAATAGGAGTGGTTCTCAAGGAATAGATTCTTAAGCATGAGCCTTCTCAATTGTCTCTGGGTTTTCTAGAATTGTAGAATTGTTCCTTGAATCTAATTATATTTTAAGGTACTAATAAGACTATTTCCAGGCATAAAGGGGTCACCGACTGTCAATGTCATGATGTGGCAAGAGAGATGCAAAATAACACTATTGGATTTTCCTAATCAAATACTTATATAATTCTCAGTAACCTTGTGTTTGATAACAAAAAGATTTTAGCTAACCTAATGAATATCAAGAACTTGGCTAGTTACTGTTAACTTTTTAAATTCTCTCACTCGATTGCATTCACATCACCTATAATAGAATCATTAGCTACCTTAATGAAAGATATAAATGTTGTCAGGGTTATACACTGAAATTTAACTACTATGTCTCCTAAATACTGTCTGGTGTTTCCATTTCTGTCATAACTGCTTTTTCTTAATTGCTAATCAAAATCCTACTTCTTTACCCATGAAAACCTGTCTTCCCTTTGGATTATGCTGGGAGATAGATAAATATCCACAAATTTGTAACCATATATAATATATAGATACTTATATACATATCATATTACATATATATTTGTATATATTGTTGAATAACAGTTATTAGTTATTATAGAAAAACATCTCCATTAATTGTTTCTCTTGGGCTTCCCTTCCAAAAACATTAAATGTACAAGTGCTCTCCTAAGCTTTGTCTATTTTTAAAAAGTTCACAAATACAGGTTTTATTACATTTGAGGGATTTTTAATATTTTTTTAAACTTCATTTATTTCCCTGGCCCCACACATGAATCACTCACCTCACTCACCAAAATGGTACACTCTTTTATTTCTTTTTTCAACTTTACCAAGGTATAATTGAAAAATAAAATTATAATATATTTAAAGTGTTCCATGTGATTTTTTTGATCTACATATATACTATGAAGGGATTTCAAAACCGAGTTAATAATTTCATAATCTTATGTATTGATTTGGTGAGAACTTAAGTTCTAATCTATTAGCAAATTTCAATTATACAATACATTATTATCAACTATCATCATTGTGTTATACATTAGATCCTCAAAAGTTGTTCATTTTAAAACTTAAAATTTGTATCCTTTTACCAGCTTCTTCTTAATTCCCAACCCTCAGATGCTGGCAACCACCATTCTACTACTCTCTGTTTATATGACTTTTTTGCTTGTTTTTATACGCTTAAGATTCCACCTATTAGTGACCGAATGCAGTAATTGTCTTTGTCTATCTGGCTTATGTCACCTAGCAAAGGGCCCTCTAGTTTCATCCACACTGTTGTAAATGGCAGGATTTCTGTCCTTTTATAGGTGAATTATATTCCACTGTATATGTATCTACCACATATTCTTTACGCATTCATCTGTCAAAGGAAACAGGTTGTTTACATGTCTTGGCTATTGTAAATAAATAAATAAAACTTCACTGAACATGGGAGTGCAGATATCTCTTCAAGACAACAATTTTGTTCCTTTGGATATATCCCCAAAAGGGGGATTTCCATATCATACGGCAACTCTATTTTTAATTTCTTGAGAAATCTCCATATTGTTTTCCATAATGACTATACCACTTTTATATAATCTCCAACAACGTACAAGGATTTCCTTTTCTCCACATCCTCATCAGCACTTATTATCGCTTATCCTTTTTTGTAAGATTGATTGACTGGTTGATTGATTTGAGAGAGAGAGAGAGCATGTGCATGCGGGCATGGGGAGGGTCAGAGGAAGAGGGAGAAGCAGAGAAGCAGACTCCCAACTAAGTGTAGAGCTGGATACCAGGCTCGATCTCACAACCCTGAGATCATGACCCTGAGATCATGACCTGAGCCAAAATCAAAAGTAGGACACTTAACTGACTAAGCCACCTAGGTACTCCTCCTGTCCTTTTGATAAGAGGATTCTAATAGGTATAAAGTGATATCTCATTGTGGTTTTGACTTGCATTTCCCTGATGATTAGTGATGTGCACTTTTATTTTTTTTTAAAGAGCTTATTTATTTAATTGAGAAAGAGAGACAGAGAGAGTGACAAAAAGAATAAGTGGGGAAGAAAGTTAGAAGCAGGCCCCTTGCTGAGCAGGGAGCCCAACACAGGGCTCCATCCCAGGACCCCAGGATCACAACATGAGCCTAAGGCAGGTGCTTAACTGACTGAGCCACCCAGGTGCCCCGTGTTGAGCACCTGTCAATGTACCAGCTAGCTATTTATATGTCTTGTTTGGAAAAATATCTACTCAAGTATGTTGTCCATTTTTCAATTGTTATTTGTGTTTTTATTATTGAGTTATTGGGATTCCTTAAACATTTTGGATATCAAGTCCTTATTGCAGAAGTGACTGGCAACTATTTTCTTCCATTACATAGCTGCCTTTTTTGTTGTTGTTGATGGTATCCTTTGCTCCTTTGCAAGATATTTTGTTTTTGTTTTTGTTTTTCTGTTGTTTTTATGTAATCATGCTTCTTTATTTTTGCTGCTGTTACATTTGCTTTTTTAGCATCAAATCTGAGAAATCATCTTTAAGACCAATGTTAAGTAGCTGTTTTTTTCCTTTCAGGACTTTTACATGTTCAGGTCTTACATGAGATTTTTAAATCAATTTTAAGTTTATTCTTATATATGTTGTAAGATAGTGGTTCAGTTCCTTTTTCCAGTATAGCTGGTATCCAGCTGATCTTTTAATCAGGATTATATTTGCACCCATTGCTCTTATTGAAGAGAACCTAAAGTCTTAGTGCTGACTCATCATATAAATAACAATTATCTTGAAGGCCATTTTTTTATTCCTAAATTTAATATTAATAAGCACAAAAATCTAGATTTGTAATAAATCCCTTGACATATCCTATTAAAGTGGGAATCTTTTAATTATGTGTGCTCATGTAAACATTTGAATTACGAACACTCCTTGGATAACTTTAGTACTCCGCAAATATTCCCATATCTCTAACCATGCCAGAAGGATGTGACACATTTAATAATTTTGATTTGGATCTTATATTCATAGTGAAAAATAAAACAATGTTTCTCTCAATTCTATTCCCAGGATGGCCTCAGGGACAATTTTGTTTAAAGATTTTCTAACCAGGGCAGGGATCTCTAGTACTGATTTGTTCTTTTCCAAATATGTGAAGAAATAGTAGACACACTCCTTTGGGCTTTCTTAAATATAAAACTTGTTTCTGATTTCTCTAATATGCTTGGAGATCATCACAAAAAACATCATATCCATTTCAAAAACTTTTTGCTTATTATGATCCTATGGAAATACCAACTCACCATGTCTATTAGGCAAAGGCACTTTGATTTTTTTCCCCCCAAAATAAAGGAATTAGCTCCTTTTAAAGATTTTATAGGTGCTTTTGGTATCAATTGGTATCAAATTTAAATTCACTCATACTGACCCAGTTTAGTGAAGGCCCATCTTGGTGAAGAAGCCAGACATAACTGGCAGTAGTTCACAATTCTTTTGCTTGATTTTTGGTTACCTGACTTTTTTAACTTAAAATGATTGAGTCAACATCTCCTACTTGTCACAAGAAATAAACTTTATAATCATTCTCCTATCTTAACACTTCATTTAACCCAATACCCTCTTAAGGACTCCACAGAGCTGTGTGGGACTCATTCCAACAGCTTTGTAACATCAGTATCTGTTTACTACCTCCAAACTTCCTTACCTGAGAATATTTTCTCCCCTTGAAAATGTCCCAGCATCTCTTTCTGGCATGAAAACTCACCTTCTCTAATTCTAATCTAGATCTTAAGAAAACATCAATATATACTAAGTTAGTCATTGACTTCTATAAACTCTATAAGAGGTAATTAATTTTCTCTAAAAGTAATACTTCAGAAATTAAAGGCATCCAAATCAACAAATAAGAAGTCCAACTATTAGGCAAGGGAAGGAAAGGCAAAAATGAACTTTTGGGATTTCATCAAAATCAAAAGCTTTTGCACAGCAAAGGAAACAGTTAACAAAACCAAAAGACAACTGACAGAATGGGAGAAGATATTTGCAAACGACATATCAGATAAAGGACTAGTGTCCAAAATCTATAAAGAACTTAACAAACTCAACACCCAAAGAAAAAATAATCCAATCAAGAAATGGGCAGAGGACATGAACAGACATTTCTGCAAAGAAGACATCCAGATGGCCAACAGACACATGAAAAAGTGCTCCATATCACTCGGCATCAGGGAAATACAAATCAAAACCACAATGAGATATCACCTCACACCAGTCAGAATGGCTAAAATCAACAAGTCAGGAAATGACAGATGCTGGCGAGGATGTGGAGAAAGGGGAACCCTCCTACACTGTTGGTGGGAATGCAAGCTGGTGCAACCACTCTGGAAAACAGCATGGAGGTTCCTCAAAATGTTGAAAATAGAACTGCCCTATGACCCAGCAATTGCACTACTGGGAATTTACCCTAAAGATACAAACGTAGTGATCCAAAGGGGCACGTGCACCCGAATGTTTATAGCAGCAATGTCCACAATAGCCAAACTATGGAAAGAACCTAGATGTCCATCAACAGATGAATGGATCAAGAAGATGTGGTATATATACACAATGGAATACTATGCAGCCATCAAAAGAAACGAAATCTTGCCATTTGCGACAACATGGATGGAACTAGAGCGTATCATGCTTAGCGAAATAAGTCAAGCAGAGAAAGACAAATATCATATGATCTCCCTGATATGAGGAAGTGGTGATGCAACATGGGGGCTTAAGTGGGTAGGAGAAGAATCCATGAAACAAGATGGGATAGGGAGGGAGACAAACCATAAGTGACTCTTAATCTCACGAAACAAACTGTGGGTTGCTGGGGGGAGGGGGGTTGGGAAAAGGGGGGTAGGGTTATGGACATTGGGGAGGGTATGTGCTTTTGGGTAAATTGGAAGGGGAGATGAACCATGAGAGACTATGGACTCTGAAAAACAATCAGGGGTTTGAAGTGGCGGGGGTGTGGGAGGTTGGGGTACCAGGTGGTGGGTACTATAGAGGGCACAGCTTGCATGGAGCACTGGGTGTGGTGAAAAAATAATGAATACTGTTTTTCTGAAAATAAATAAATTGGGGGAAAAAAAAAGAAGAAGTCCAACTATTACTCTTTGCAGATGATACTATATGTGGAAAACCCAAAAGATTCCTCTCCAAATCTGCTAGAACTTGTTCAGGAATTCAGTAAAGTGTCAAGATATAATATCAATTATCAATGCACAGAAATCAGTTGCATTTCTATACACCAACAACAAGACAGAAGAAGGAGAAATTAAGGGGTCAATCCCATTTACAATTGCACCCAAAATCATAAGATACCTAGGAATAAACCTAACAAAAGAGGCAAAGAATCTATACTCAGAAAACTATAAAGTACTCATGAAAGAAATTGAGGAAGACACAAAGAAATAGAAAAATGTTCCATGCTCATGGATCGGAAGAACAAATATTGTGAAAATGTCTATGCTACCTAAAGCAAGCTACACATTTAATGCGATCCCTATCAAAATCCCATCCATTTTTTTCCAAAGAAATAGAACAAATCATCCTAAAATTTATATGGAACCAGAAAAGACCTCAAATAGCCAGAGGAATATTGAAAAAGAAAGCCAAAGTGGGGGGCATCACATTCCAGACTTCAAGCTCTATTACAAAGCTGTCATCATCAAAACAGTATGGTACTGGTACAAAAACAGACACACAGATCAATGGAACAGAACAGAGAGCTCAGAAATAGACCTTCAACTCTATGGTCAACTAATCTTTGACAAAGCAGGAGAGAATGTCCAATGAGGGGGGGGGCAGTCTCTTCAACAAACGATGTTGGGAAAATTGGACAGCCACATGCAGAAAAATGAAACTGGACGATTTCCTTATACCACACATGAAAATAGACTCAAAATGGATGAAGGACCTTAATGTGAGACAGGAATCCATCAAAATCCTTGAGGAGAACACAGGCAGCAACCTCTTTGACCTCAGCCTCAGCATCATCTTCCTAGGAACATCGCCAAAGTCAAGGGAAGCAAGGGCAAAAATGAACTATTGGGACTTCATCAAGATCAAAACTTTTTGCACAGCAAGGGAAACAGTTAACAAAACCAAAAGACAACTGACAGAATGGGAAAATATTTGCAAACAACATATCAGATAAAGGGCTAGTATCCAAAATCTAGAAAAAACTTATCAAACTCAACACCCAAAGAAAAAATAATCCAATCAAGAATAGGCAGAGGACATGAACAGACATTTCTGCAAAGATGACATCCAGATGGCCAACAGACACATGAAAAAGTGCTCCACATCACTCGGCAAAAGGGAAATACAAATCAAAGCCACAATAGATACCACCTCACACCAGTAAGAATGGCTAAAATGAACAAGTTAGAAAATGACAGATGCTGGCGAGGATGAAGAGAAAGAGAAACCCTTCTATACTGTTGGTGGGAATGCAAGCTGGTGCAACCACTCTGGAAAATAGCATGGAGGTTCCTCAAAAAGTTGAAAATAGAGCTACCCTATAACCCAGCAGTTGTACTACTGGGTATTTACCCTAAAGATACAAGTGTAGTGATCCGAAGGGGCATGTGCACCCAAATGTTTATACTAGCAATGTCCACAATAGCCAAACTATGGAAAGAACCTAGATGTCCATCAACAAATGAATGGATAAAGAAGATGTGGTATATATACACAATGGAATACTATGCAGCCATCAAAAGAAATGAAATCTTGCCATTAGTGATGACGTGGATGGAACTAGAGGGTATTATGCTTAGCGAAATAAGTCAGTCGGAGAAAGACAACTATCCTATGATCTTTCTGATATGAGGAAGTGGAGATGCAATGTGGGGGTTTGGGAGGGTAGGAAAAGAATAAATGAAACAAGATGGGATTGGGAGGGAGATAAAACATAAGGGACTCTTACTCTCACACAAAAACTGAGGGTTGCTGGGGGGAGGGGGAAGGCAGAGGGGGGTGGGGTAATGGAGATTGGGGAGGGTATGTGCTATGGTGAGTGCTGTGAAGTGTGTAAACCTGGCTATTCATAGACCTGTACCCCTGGAGCTAATAATACATTATGTGTTAATAAAAAATAAATAAATAATTTTTAAAAAGTAATATATTAGGAAATCACTTAGGGCAGGGAATTCACCTAAATATAGCTATAATATTTCTTTTATTTCTACTGGACCTACAATAAGTTTCTGTTCATTTACTATAAAATGTCAGGAGACATTCCATAAATTATATGGTAGTTGATTATAGCTACAGCTGAAGACTCAGACTTTTACAGAAAATTGCAATTTCTCCAAACTCCATAAAAGAATCAACTTCCAATTTTTGAGAATTTTAATGCTCCCATAATAGAAGCCAACTGGACTAAAGACCAAGAGAGAAATACATATATATGTAAGTCCTGGTCTTCAGATATGATCATGCATTGATTTTCTGCTTCAGCTCTCATGGTACATGACTCTAAGCTGGCTATCTCCACAGTTGGGACGTGCACTGAAAGCTATGTTGGGTAAACCACTGAAATGTCATAAAACCAAGCAAATAATTAAATCATAATTTTAACCTTTGTTTTACAATTATTTATATGTATTTTTAAAAATGTTTTCTATATATTTCAATATACATTTTATATTGGTACAACAGGGTATATACAATACTTATATATACGTATGTGTGTACTGGAGTTTACTCAAAAACTTTACTTGTAGATGCAAAAAATAAGGAAAATTACAAATAACAACATGGAGGACATGGGGAGATGGAGAGGAGAAGGGAGTTGAGGGAAATTGGAAGTGGAAGTGATCTATGAGAGACTATGGACTCTGAAAAACAACCTGAGGGTTTTGAAGGGGCTGGGGGGTGGGAGGTTGGGGGAACCAGGTGGTGGGTATTGGGGAGGGCACATACTACATGGAGCACTGGGTATGGTGCAAAAACAATGAATACTGTTACGTTGAAAAGAAATTTAAAAAAAAATAAGGAAAATTACAGAAACTATTAATCTATATGACTGCTTTAACTCCACAATTAAGAAACCTGGGGTCTGTCCCCCAAAAATGGGATTTAAAATTGATTTGAGGTTTGGTAGGTTTTGAAAGAACTATGAAACTGTTTTTCAGTGGCTTGTGTCAGTTTACTGATCTCATCAGCAATGTATGAGTGATCCAGTTTCTCTACATCTTCATCAGCATTTGGTGTTGTCACTATTTTTTTAAATTTATTTTTAGCATGTAAACAAGAAACTTTCATACATCCCAAAAAATGCTGGAACACTGAAAAGAAATAAAATAAAATAAAATGGAAAAAAGAAAAAGAAAAGAAACTTCCATACAACCAGCAAACTTCTTTCCTGGGAATTAATTTCAGAAAAATGAAAATATACATGCATACAAAAACCTATATATGAATGTGTATAGCAACTTTATTCATAATAACAAAACCTGGATACCACCCAGATATTCTTTAACATGTGAATAAATAATGCTGGTATATCTAAATCATAGAATCTCATAGAATCCAATTCAGCAATAAATACAGAAGTACTTTTAAGAGAAAAAAAAAACCTGCATAAATCTCTAGAGAAGTATGCTGAGTAAAAACTAAACCTAAAATTTTATGTACAATATGACTCCACTTATACAATATTCTTAAAATAATACAGCTATAGACATGGATAACAGACTAGAGGGTGCTAGAGTTTAAGGAGAAGGCAGGTAAGAAGAAAGAGATATGGCTATAAATGGGGAATGCAGGTACTGATAGAAATATTCTGTATCTTGACTATTTCAATGACTATTTCAAAGCTTGATTTAAAAAGCAATGTGCATCTTCTTTTCCTATTTTGGGCAATCCTCCAAAAATAGAAGTTAATATTTTTATGCCCTTGTATATATCTTTTACTAAAGAAATGGTGAAAGAGGAGAAAAGAAAGGGACATATAGCCAAATGAAGATCTTTGTAAAGTTCAAAACTCCTGAAGGTATTTTCCATCCTGTATCATTTCACAGCTAGCAAAACATTTTCCATATTTTGTAATTGATTTATTCCAATTGCATTTTGACATATCTGAGCAAGCTCTCAGATATTGACGTTTTTACATGTTTGAATGAATTTCAAATTGACATTAAATATAGTAGTAATTAACTCTCCAGACTGACCTCTTTTCTAGAATATTTCACTTTCAAGCATTTAAATGTGTACTAAGTTGCTCTTTTAATAGGTTAGCTCAATGGGTTGGTTTTTCAAATATAGCCTAATGCATGGTCTGTTATTTCTCTATTTCTTAATCTCTATTCTTGCTTCAAGGCAAGCATATCTTGAATATATATCTTGAATGTATCTCTCTCTCCCTCCAGAATGTCAAATCAAGAGATACCATTCATTTTTATTTGGTCTTAAATTTATATAAAATTATATACAAGACAATGATAAAGATGCTTTCCTTTATTTTAGTTGAAACTGCTAGAAATATTCCTACAAATGTGATATGGAAAATATTAATGTGTCTTTCAAAAAGTGTCTTAAAATATAACTTAAATTCCAGTCTGAAAGGATGAAGTGGGCCTACTTTGCTCCTATACCTTCTGCTAACTACAACTAAAAATGCTGGATATTTTATATGAAACAATTTAAGAAGACTCTTAGAATAGTAGCATTGAGGAAACTTGCAACCCAAGAATATACAGTGCTTACTACCCTGGGTCTTCTTTTTGCATCACATATCAAAGACTTAGTGCCTAAAATGATGGAAACAACACCAATAGGCACATTCAAGAATGATCTGACCAAAGCCTGCTCTCTCAAGAAAAAAACCAGCAAAAATGCAACTTGACAAGAAAGTAATATTCTTAGATGTAACAGTCTGTTCAAAGCAAACACCTCAGGAACAGGGGGGAATGATCACAACCCCACCCACATCAGCAAAGGCAAACTGGAGAAGCTGACTTCCAACCTTAAGAGGCTGTGAAAATGTACCCAACTCTATTGCCAGAGTGATATAGATAAGGCCACAGAGGCAAGTAGAAAATCAAGATTATCATTCCTGTCTGGTAGTATCAAATTACATTCTTCTTAGGTAGTATTAGTGGAGATAACATGGAAAGCCTGAACTTTCAAGCCTATCCTGAAGTAATGGGGTAGCACTTCCACTCCCAAGTGCTAATGTCAGAAGTCTAATTGAGAGTTAGGAGCACAATAGCAATATGGAGACACAATAAGAATTGAAAATTCCCATCTCTGCTCAATAGGAATGAGGAAACTCACCAAATTTGGGTGTCAGTGGAAGCCAAGGAAACTATGTAGTACTCCTATTTGGTATTAAGGAGAGAGGGAACTCAATCTTTTCCTAGAAAAAGCAGTGTCAGAAAGAAAAATCCAATTAAAAGAGATTTCTGTAAAACCCAGAGATCTGTAACATAATAAAAAAATGTCCAAGTTTCAATTAAAAGTTACCTGTCATACAAAAAAAAAAATAGCAAGATCTCCTATTTTAATTGAAAATGTTTGCTCCAGGGGTGCCTGGGTGGCTCAGTGGGTTAAGCCGCTGCCTTCGGCTCAGGTCATGATCTCAGAATCCTGGGATCAAGTCCCGCATCAGGCTCTCTGCTCAGCAGGGAGCCTGCTTCCCTCTCTCTCTCTGCCTGCCTCTCCATCTACTTGTGATTTCTCTCTGTCAAATAAATACATAAAATCTTTTAAAAAATAAAATAAAATAAAATGTTTGCTCCAAGAAAGAAACTTTGAAGAGAATGAAAGTAAAAACTACCTGATGAAAAAAATATTCGCAAACCACATGAATAACAAAAGACTAGTATTTATATTATATACAGAACTCTCAAAACTCAACAAATAATAATTTAACAATCCAATTAAAAGTGACATGAAGAAAAGGAATCCAAGTTAGAAAGGAAGAAGTAAAACTATCTCTGTTCACAAATGACCTGATCTGATATGTAGAAAACCCTAAAAATTTCATATAAAATAATGGTTAGATTAATAAACTAATTTAGTAAAGTTTTAAGATCTAAAATCAACATACAAAAATCAGTTGCAATTCTATACAGTAATAATGAACAACTTGAAAAGGAAATTAAGAAGAGAATCCCATTTACAATAATGACAAAAAGAATAAATCCTTAGCAATAAATTCAATCAAAGAGGTGAAACTACATGACATTGATGAAAGCAATTAAAGAAGACACAAATAAATATAGACATCCTGTGTTCACAGATCAGAAGAATTAATATTGTTAAAATGTCTAGGGGCACCTGGGTGGCTCAGTTGATTTAAGTGTCTGCCTCGGGTCAGGTTATGATCTCAGGGTCCTGGGACTGAACCCCATGTTGGGCTCTCTACTTAGTGGGGAGCCTGCTTCTCCCTGTTCTGTGCCAACTGTTCCCTCTGCCTGCCACTCCCCTTGCTTGTGCTCTCTCTCTGTCAAATAAATAAATAAAATCTTTAAAAAATTTTTTAAAGTGATCTACATATCCAATGAAATCCCTATTACAATCACAATCAGTCTTACAGAAATAGAACAATCCTAAAATTTATATGGAAACCCTCAGTCAAAACTAATCTTGAGAGAGAACAAAGCTAAAGGCTTCACATTCATAATTTCAAAGCGTATTATGAAACTATAGTAATTAAAACAGTATGTTACTGGCATAAAGACAGACCTACAGACATGGAAAAGAGTAGGAAGGCCAGAAATAAACCAAAGCAAATATGGTCAACTCATCTTCCGCAAGGGTATCAAGAATATACAACAGGATAAAGACAGTCTCTTCAACATATGGTGTTGGGAAAACTGGATACACACACGTAAAAGAGTGTAAAAGAATAAAATGGGTATAAAATTTCAGTTATGTAAGATAAAATCTCTGCAGAACATTTTGCTTATAGCTAACAATACTGTACTATACACTGAAAAATTTGTCATGAGGACGAATCTCAAGAGTCTTTTCTTAACTGTAGTAAGAAAAAATGACATGAAAAAATATTTCACAGAAGAAGATATACAGATGGAATATAGGCACAGGAAAAGATGTTCCACATAATTAGCCATCAGGAAAATGCAAAGTAAAATCACAACGAGATGTCACTATACATTTATAATAATAGGTAAAATAAAAAATAGGACATATGCTGTCAATGACATGAAGAGACTGAATCATTCATATATTGCTGATGGAAACATGAGAGACTTAAGCCATTCTGGAAAAATTTGGCATGCAACTACCATATGATCCAACAATTCCATTCTTGGAAATTTATCCCAGAAAAGTGACAACTTAGGTTCATTCAAAAACCTGTATGCAAATTTTTATGGCAACTTTATTTTCAGAAACCAAAACATCAAAACAGCTTATGTGTCCTTTAGTAGGCAAATGGTTAAAGAAACTGTGGTATGTATATATCTTGAAATACAACCCAGCAATAAAAAGGAACACACTATTGAAACATGCAGCAATTTGTCTGAAGAACCTCTTGAGAATTATGCTGAGAAAAAAAATCCTACAAATGGTACATAATGTATGATTCCATTTATATAATATTCATTACTCAATGACAAAATTATGAAAAACAGATTAATGTTCTACAGAGCTAAATCTGTTCTCCAGAACAAAAAATTAGTGACTCTGAGAGGTTAAGGGAAAATTAAGGGGAGTTGGGGTGGTAGGGCAGTGGGTATGACTATTGAAGGAAAACATGAGGAATCCTCCTGGTGATGGAAATATTCTATATCCTGACAGTATCAATGAAAATATCCTGCCTGTGATATTTCTGCCACAGTTTTGCAAGATGGGAGCACTGTGAGAAACTATGTCATGATAATTAGGCAGCTCTGCTTTATTGCTAATAACTACATGTGACTTTATACATACCCCAAAATAAAAAGTTTAAAAAACTAACTCTAGTTTAGTGCCTAAAATAATATATAAAAAATGCAGTTAAATAACTGTAAGCATTCCTCAATTCTGTTTGTATAAATGAAAGAACTTACATATATATATATTTCTTAAATATCCATATATATATGTTTAAGAAAGTAATTGCTAATAAATATAGTAAAATAACAATAGGGAAAATTAGTGTCAAATGTAAGATAATTGAAATACATTATTCTTAAAATGTATGCATCAAACATAAAACTAGTTAAGAAATAACTTTAGTAAAATAAGTATCTAGTTACCTAGTTAATGTTATACCAATATAATTGAAATATAATATTTATATCAATCATCCCCTTTGCAAAATAGAAAAAAAATAATGAACTTTTCTTAGAATTAGTATTACATGATTAGAACTGTTAAGTAATAGGGGCACCTGGATGGCTCAGTGGGTTAAGTCTCTGCCTTCTGCTCAGGTCACCATTTCAGGGTCCTGGGATCAAGACCCACATTGGGCTCCCTGCGAGCCTGCTTCCCCCACTCTCCTGCCTGCTGCTCTGCCTACTTGTGATCTCTCTCTCTTTTTGTCAAATAAATAAAATCTTTAGAAAAAAAAACTGTAAGTAATATATATTTAAGCAAGAACAGAAAACCAAAAAAAATCAGAGCAAATATTAATAATTCTAAACACATGACTGACTGTCTATAAGAGTCAATTATCATATGGTTTCACTTATTTGTGGAGCATAACAAATAACATGGAGGACATGGGGAGATAGAGAGGAGAAGGGAGTTGGGGGAAATTGGAAGGGGAGGTCAACCATGAGAGACTATGGACTCTCAAAAACAATCTGAGGGTTTTGAAGGGGCGGGGGGGTGGAAGGTCGGGGTACCAGGTGGTGGGTATTATAGAGGGCACGGCTTGCATGGAGCACTGGGTGTGGTGAAAAAATAATGAATAATGTTTTTCTGAAAATAAATAAATTGGAAAAAAAATTATGAATACTGTTATGCTGAAAATAAAAAATAAATTAAAAAAAAAGAAACTGAACATTTATAATACTGTTCAATCTAGCATCAGCATTTAAAAATACATATAATATCACCAGCATATTCCTATTCTAATAATAGGTTATTGCAATGCGCTAAGCCACTGAGGAACATACTAGTATAATGAGTTCAAACCAGATTCATCTGAGTCATAAAAATATAATGATAATAATATAATGGTAATGATGATAAAGTGACTTGTACTAGGTCACCATAGTGAGTCAGGAGTAAATGTAGTTAGAAAACTTAGGTGATCAGCCTATCCACTAAATCATGCTGCCTTTCCAATTTTAAGCACTCAATAATAATGCGTATTCATTAAACATGTAACAGCAAAAATTAAAAAGCAATACATCCTAGCTGCCTAAAGGGGAATAAATGGTTTCCACTTCTGGTCATCTTCCTTCTGCACCTATGGTATTACCTAACATATTAATCTCCTTTATTATTTCTGGAAATTGTTGGCTTTAACTGACTGCCTATTGCCAGCTATATCTTTTGCTATGCTTAGGAATGGAGAAATTTAATTCAATAGCCACATCAAATGCAAAGTCCATTGTCTTAGTTATCTAGGGCTGCCATAACAATGTACCACAGACCAGGTTGCTTAAACAACAGAAATTTATTTCCTCACAGTTTTGGAGGAAATTTTTAGAAATCCAAAATCAATGTCAGCAGGCTTGGTTCCTTTTGAAGGCCATAAGGAAGATTTATTTCAGGATTCTCTCTTTGGTTTAAAGATGGTCAATTTCTCCCCATATCTTTACATCCTCCTCCCTCCATCAGTGTCTGTGTCCTTCTTATAACACCGCCAGTCATATTGGATGAAGGACCACCCTAATGTCTTCATTTTAACTTCATTGTTCTTGCAAGGATCCTGTCTTTTTTTTTTTTTTTTTTTCCAATTTGGTACCCCAACCTCCCACCCCTCCGCCACTTCAAACCCCTCAGACTGGTTTTCAGAGTCCATAGTCTCTCATGGTTCATCTCCCCTTCCAATTTACCCAAATCCCTACTCCTCTCTAATGCCCCTTGTCCTCCATGCTATTTGTTATGCTCCACAAATAAGTGAAACCATATGATAATTGACTCTCTCTGCTTGACTTATTTCACTCAGCATAATCTCTTCCAGTCCCGTCCATGTTGCTACAAAAGTTGGGTATTCATCCTTTCTGATGGAGGCATAATACTCCATAGTGTATATGGACCACATCTTCCTTATCCATTCATCCGTTGAAGGGCATCTTGGTTCTTTCCATAGTTTGGCGACTGTGGCTATTGCTGCTATAAACATTGGGGTACGGATGGCCCTTCTTTTCACGACATCTGTATCTTTGGGGTAAATACCCAGGAGTGCAATTGCAGGGTCGTAGGGAAGCTCTATTTTTAATTTCTTGAGGAATCTCCACACTGTTCTCCAATGGATCCTGTCTTTAAATATGGTCACATTCTGAAGTACTAGAGGTGAGGGCTTCAACATACAAAATTTGGAGAATATGCAGTTCTGCCCATAACAGGCATAATGCCTTAAATTTTATTTCAGCTAAGACATGGGAGTGACAAGAAGAAACTAAATGCAGGAACTTATAACTTCCTTTAAAAAATACTATCAAAAATTTATATTTAAATGACTACCTCTGTAAAGGTAAGAAGTTAGGGTTGTATTTAACTTTGATGGTCATTGACATATCTTACAGAATTTCAAAGAAACATCAGCAAATTATCAGAATGATTATTCTATGTAGAGTAACACTTGATAATTGAATTATCTGATTTTATTAAGACTGACTAGGTAAAAATTGACAACATTTTTGGGCAATTAATTCTTGCCTTTAAAATAAATTAAGTTGTAGTTATCTCTATCCATAAAATTACAAAAGAAAAAACATCCACAACTGTTTTCTGATGTACCACAGCTTGGAAGATGAAACAGTAATGCAAGCAGTTGACCCATCTGCTTCCATTGTCAAGCATTATGTTTTAGAATTATCATCATCAGTAGGGCATCAATGTCAATTATTAACAATATCAAACATTAAATTTTTTTGAAATAAAAATGTACTGTTCCTTAATCATCATTTTCTACTATTTTATAGGAAAGACACAACACTTCTCTGTATAGTAGGATCATTCAGTTTTCTTCAGAAACTAAGGGTCCATAAATTAAAATAGTTAACATTGATTAATTTGATAAAGATTCAGACTGAGAGATTAGATATGAAAGTAATAATGGCTAAGCTATCAGATTGACTTCACTGATCTTGCCAGTGAAGTACAAGTCCCATTTTGCTTTAACATAGAAACTTGTTTTGGAGTTTGTTAGAAGTAAAAAAAAACTCAAAGGCAGAAAAAAAAATTCAGTTCTTCTTTACTTAAGGCTAACACATACATTTAGGTACACACACAGGAGAGTGAGAGAAAAGAAAAATAATCTTAACAGAAGGCAAAAATAGCAGTCTATACCCAGTCTAATTAAAGTTAGAATTCAGTTTTAGTGTTAAACACAAGGTATTATAGAATGTGTGTACTTTACATACAAGATACTTTAAAGGTCAGAATCAATCAGCTGTATTTTACTTGCCATTGCCTGCTGGGCTTAACCAATATAATGAATACAGTTCTGAATTTTAGTTTTGTCCCAGACTGACTGATTCTCTATAAACCCATTATGGAGTTCAGTATATTATGGGTCAAAGGCTTTTGTGAATTGGAAAAAAAAAAAAAAGAGAGTAAACACGTACAACTTATATAGATAAAGATTTAATCAACCCTATAAGTAACGAAGTGTGGTAGCCGTACAGTAGTTCCTAAGAGCCTTGTAAATGTTTATGTGTCACAGAATTTAATAATATGAAGAAAACTTTCCTCTATCCACTTTTTTTGTAGCCTGAGGACTAAAATAGTTATTTACAGGTTTCAGTACTTGGGACATAAAAATACACTAAACTGAAAGAGCAAAAAGAAGTTCTGATATAATGTGCCAATCATGACTAGTTTCCAGTATCATAATACTATATTAAAAAAATCTGAAGATGCAAAATAGCACTTGTTGTATACAATATAAAAAAAGACAGGAACTAGTCACTGCTTATGTTACTGTTTATAAAGATAAAATAGGGACTAGATGCATCATGATATAAGACTTTTCTACAATATGGAAGAAATGCATGAACACAATGTGTATGGACTAATTGCTAGAATCACGTTAAACTGTACTATAGTCTCTGGTTCTCTATTTGGGGTATAGGTTCTAAAGAAAAAAATGATCCTTTATTCAGCATAGCTTGCATTTATGTCTAAGGACAGTTATTTATGGGAAAATGATTAAAAATGCTTTATGATGATTTTAGAGTAGCCTATTGACAGCAATGCTTTAACTGAAAGCTGCACAATTAATTCAGATTTGCTTGGCTCTTTAAAACTTTGTATTTTTATATACATTATCCCAGTTGACTGCTATTTCCTAGAATGAAAGGCTTTATAAGTCTTACTACAGCTTCATAACTTTTCTTTTTTAAGATTTGATATTTATTTGAGAGAGAGGGAGAGAGAGAGAAGGAAAGAAAAAGAAAGGGAGAGAGCATGAGTGGGAGGGGCAGAGGGAGAGGGAGAGAATCTCAATCAGACCCCCTACAGAGCTGGGCAGGGGGCTCGATCCCACAACCCACGATCCAAGCTGAAATCCAGAGTTGAATGCCCAGCTGATTATCCCACCCAGGTGCCCCAAGGTCCATACCTTCTTAAACACAATACTGAAATACTAAAATATCCTAAAATTTAAATCTTTCTCACAACCCTATAGGTATCAAAACTGACTGGAATTGATATAGGAAAACTTATAGATCAGTCTGAAAATACATTTCCGTAAAAGACAGAAATATGTTTTCTGCTACAGATCATGCTGGGACCATTTTATATATCTAACATGGGGAACAAGCAAAATAAAATTGAATTCTAAAATATATGTAGCCCTAAGGGTTTGGGATAAAGGATTACCTACCTGTTTTCCATGGAAATGAGGAGAACAAGGCTGGCAAAATTTGAGTTGCTCAAGATTATACAATATACCTCAACTGTATAAAGTAGTTATTGCTAATCCCATTGACCCATTGTGAAAAAATTAAGACCAAGAATTTCAGTAATTTGTCAAATGAACCACAAACTAAAAACTGTCTGGACTGACAACAGAATTTATCTGTCACAAGCAAATAACATTCTTAATCGTATAGTATCTCACTTCCTAACACTTTGGCTTTTATTGTTTATTTGCTTGCTTTTTTGTTTTGTTTTGATTTTGATTTCCAGAAATTATTGTGTGCCTCCATTACAACTGCTATACAAATTTCAACTCTGAGGTGGTAAAAATAGATTTTACCATTTAGCTGATACCAAAGTAAATCTAGTAATCTACTGACAGAAACTTGGTTTCTATAAATCAAATATACATCCTTTAAAATGTTTTCTATGTTCCTATGTTCTGTATCACACTTTTCTATTTTGCCCTCATATAGCCTCAAACATTCCCTTTTAAACCACTTCACCTTCTTGATTTCTCTAAAGCCTCTTTCCCTGCCTGTGTTGTACTCTCAGTTTAACTTATCATTGTGCTCCAAAACTATCTCATCTGAAAGGGCTCCCCTAAAATAGTCTTCCCCCAATTGTTACTTCTCCCCTTTTCATTTATTTTTTTTCCTTTACCTTTATTATTTTCCATAAGAGTAGTTTTCCTAATTTACACTGTAATTTTATTCATTAGTTGGTTATCTGTTTTCTCTTGTTAGAATGTAAGTTCCATGAAGGACTTATTTCCATGTACTTCCTCTCATTCTATTACCATATACTAAAAGCACAGCATGGTGGACATAGGCATTCAGTGAATGAATAATCCAGTCCATCACTAAGATCAAGAATTCTTCATCAACAACTTGCCTATTGCAATTAACTTCCTCACCCATGTCTTTGGAGTGCTTAGTGATTCCCTCACTGCCGCCTGTTTTCTACTCTGTACCTAGCTTAATTATTTAAAAAAATAAATTTTTAAATAACTTAATTTAAATCTGTTTATTTTTACTCCCAGATTTTTATCCGTAAGAGCTTAAAGCACATGAGTGACTTGTTGCTCTGAATCCCATAGACGTTCCAGAACATTCTTCAGACTGATCCCTGACTACTTCTTCAACAAATTTGTTTTCATTTGCTTTCACTCCATATTTGCTTTTGTTGTAACTTCAGTTATCTTCCTTCAGCTCCTATGCTAACTCTCCCCTTGCTTCCTTCATGTAGGCCTCTGTCAGAGTGGATTCTCTGCTAAGAATCCTTTTCTTTCCTTTCCTTTCTACCACGTATAACTTCTCTCAGATACCTCTTTGTTTGTTTCAGATCTAAATTTTCAGGTCAATTTCTTTAACACACCTTTCTGTGATCCCCTGAAAATGTGAGAGTCTTTCTAAACATGTTTCCAGAGCATCAAAATTTCTCCTTCTTTGTGTAGTTACCACAGTTGTAGTTTCACATGTATATGTATTTACATATGTGAGGATATTGACCAAATGCTTATCTCATTCATTAATCTATAAGTCTCATAAGAGTAGGTGCCTGTTTTTTCCTTAGCCATTGTTATGGATTGAATATTTGTGTCTCTACTCCCATTCATAATTCCCAACATGATAGTATTTGAATGTGATGACATTGGAAGTAATTGGATTTGGATGAAGTCACAAGGGATGAAGCCCCAATGGTTCAGTTAGTGCTCTTATAAGGGAATAAAGAGACATGAGATCACTCTAACATTGAGGATATCCAAGAAGTTGGCCATCCATAAATCAGAAAGAGGGCCATTACGAAGAACCTAATGATTCACTGGAATCATAGGAAATTCAACCCAATTTCCACAAATGTGAGAAATAAATGTTTGCTATTTAACTCACCTAACCTATCATATTTTTGTTATAGTATTCTGAACTAAGAGACTTGTGTATCACCAGTTCCTCACACAATGCCTCACATAACAGGAATTCAAATACTATTTAGAGAAGAAGAAATGGTTGAATAAATGAATGATATACTGGACTTTAAGATAACCACTCTACCAGAAAGAAAGAAGCTTCCATGCTAACATATGTCTCTGAATTCTCTTTTAAGTGAAAACAACAAAAGAGGTGAATAGGAAGAAGAACTTCACAAATTTGAATTCACTTTCTTTCTACATAGTATCTTTTCTTTATACACGTTTCAATCCATTCCATCTTTTTACTGATGTTTAGATATATTTTATTAAAATAACATTTCCCTGGTGGTTGGAAGCATTTTGTGAATCTTTGGTGGGCTTGGGAGAGTCTTGCTATTAATGATGAGCATCTAAGGAAATAGCACTAAAATAAATCAGAAACAAATATAGATAAGTATCTTGGTGGGGGCAGGAAAGCATAATCAGTAAGAAGTCTAGCTAATATAATTAGTGTCTTGGTATATACAATTATAGGATGATGTGTTCCAATATAATTCAAAGGGAGAAGACTAGCTTATGTCTTCAATGGACAGAGCAGACGTAACTTGCAAAAGCATAAAAAAAAAGTCTGAAATATAAAATACTTTTTTAATATCTTAGAAAGTAGAACACATTTATGATTTTACTTTTATATAAACACATGATACATACATTTGTATATTTATATATAAAATTAAAATACTCAAATAATTTTTATAAAAATAAATCACCAAAATTACTTGTCAATCACTGTCATAAAATAAAAAAAAAGACTTTTTTCAAATAGGATATTAAATGATTTAGCTCTTCTGAGCCAGCTTTGAACCACAAAAATATAAAATGTGACAAAGTAAATCAAATTATATCTATGTCACCTCAATCAACTGATTTTTAATAATGATCTATAATAAGTGGGTGAAAAATATAAGAAAATAAACAAAATTTTCTGATTAATGAATTATTTTAACACACAAATATGAGCTTCCTGTTTTCCCTCATTTTTCTAATGAAGATTTAAGGTATTTACTTAAACTCACTCAATTTAGTATTATATAGAATGAATTATAGACTTGGATATATGAACTTAAATTTGTGGGCACCTAATGGTTTCAGTCATAAAATAACCACAGTCTTAATATCTGTGAAGCTATGCTCTAAGGAAAGAAAATCTAACCATACATTTGCTAGTAATAGCATTTAAAGTATTTTATAAAAATAATTTACTTAAACTCCACAGCATCCGTATAGGGAAGACAAGACAGATTCGAAGGTAGTGAATCAGACAAAATAAATGCACAAGTTTTAGTGTTTACAGACTCCCAGCCGTGCTAACCAAGATTCCAGATATCATAATTTCTGTATCACTTTTCATTTTATATGTTCTCATGTAGCATATCTATAGATTATGACAAATATGAATCTGAGGAAAAAAGAGGATGCTGAGAGTAGAACTACAAAGCAAGTGATTTAGAGTCAAGGATACTTGAATTACTTTCTGGTTTCTACCACTTACTAAACTGTGTTATCTTAAGATAATTAATTAGAAAATGCTGAAAATAATAATATTTACTCTAGATGATTGCAAGCATTAAATATTTCATGTAAAACTCATAACATGTTAATAAAAGAAAATAATGTTACCTCGCAGTGTTGTATTTTTTCAATAAAATGTGCAATTAATTAAATCATTAATTTTAATTTAATTGAGTATAGTAGTCATTATTCTTCTGTGCCCTAAATTGTTTAGCTTGACTCCTTTTTTTTTTTCCCCCTTTGTGCCCACAGATACTGACTCAAGCCTAGTGTGATCCTCTGATGGATAGGCAGGGGGTGTTTGTTGTATACAGTTTACTCAGTATGGCTGACTGTGGCCATTCAAAGTGAGCTTTGATAAATTGTTTATAGAGTAAAAACTGTTAGCAAACACACCTATGTACCTCATTTATTACTAAATGTGTATTTATGGCCAGATTTATGCAGTGTGGTAAAAGGACTTCAAGTGCATTTGACACAGCCAATTCTTATGGGAGCAGACAACTATGTGGACAAAGAAAATTTCTTTATGGAGTAATTTCAGACAATTTCAGGATTTCCAAAGAAAGACTCCGCATATAGACACCCCCCCCCCCCAGCCATTGATTAACTAACTGCTTCTTGGCTTTTCTGTAATCGCTTGGCTTCGCCCTTCCCCTGTTAGACCCTTCCCCCAGTTGTTAACTGTTTAACCGCTCTCTTGCCTTTCTGTAACCGCTTGGCTTTTAGGGGGTGATACTGGTCTCCTGTTTAAACAGGATACCTTATGTGCATAGTCACGTAGGCAAGGGGGTCGCCTAGGTACGTGGGCCTAGTCACGTAGGCAGGATGTTTCTCTGCTGAGTAATAAGGTCCAACTCCCCCTCCTCACTCCCCCTCCCCACCTTTTTCTTCATGCGCAGGGGTCCTCCAAAGCCAATCCACAAACACCAAGTATGCCTTTTCTAAATGTTCAGATTGTAAGCCAATCAGCTCTGCCCCATCCAAAACTTGTTTGAATCTGTCCATAAAAATCCTGCACCACCCCAGCCTGGGGTGCTCAGCTAGCAGGAGCTGCTGACCACCCGCAGGTGCCCGCGCTACAATAAAGAACCTCTTGCTGATTGCATCCTGTGGCAGTGTTGAATTCTTGGGTAAGGGGATCCGCGGGTCTTACACCACTAGAGCCCCTCATCTCCTATCTGTTGCTTCAAATTATTTTTATCAGTAAGAAAGAATTCTGTAACTAGACACAATGCTACAGATTTACATCCACAGCATACAATAATTTGAATTACTTCCTTTTGGTCTGATGCCTTATTACTCCCACACGTCTGTCACACCTGAATCAGTAGCATCAGTCTCAACTCAGATCTTGAGGAAACATAAAGTTTCAGGTCCTGCCTCATACTGATCTGGAATCTGACCTGATTTGCATGCACATTAAAGTTTGAGAATATATGATCTTAAAGGTAAATGACAAACAGCAGGACCTCTACATAAAAACTAAGTAGATCAGAATAAGAAATAAGAGGTCAGAAATATTCCAGAGTCATGAAGAAAAAAAAAGGACGGATGCCATAAACATAAACTAAATGAAAAATAAGCAAAAAAAAAAAAAAAGGGCTGGATTGATATGATTTACAATATGTTTGTATCCCATTTTTCTCCCTTTCAGAAAATATAAATGCCATCTTCTCAGATAATCAGATCACAAATCCAGGACTTACTGTTAATAATTCCCTTTTCTTCACATCCTAAATCAAATCCATCAAGTACACTAACTCTATCCCTTTTACACTTCTCCTTATCTCTATTCTCACGCTAAGTCCACACTGGTCAAGACAGACCTGACACAAAGACTGATATTTATATTCTATTTAGTTAAAAAGTCCCAGTTACCTAGAAGACTCTGCGGCACAAATTTTCACCTTCAGTGTTCCCCTATAAATAAGATGCAGAGAACATATGGAGCAAAATCTAGTTAAAACTTTTCTAGAGATTACATGAAGAAAAAGATAAAGTAAGGCATGATTTTTTTTTTAAATGCCAATTCATTAGTTGCGGGGGAGACAGAAAATAATTCATTGAAGGTATTTCATTGAACATACTCAATAACTGATAAGATAATTGACCTGTATTTTAAAAAATTAGATTTTTTTTAAGAACATGAGATTTTTAATTGATATTTACCAAATGAATGTGTACAAGTGCTGGGCAGGCAGGGTTGTAAGGGATCAGAATATCCTAAGCACAGGACCTTGTATGCATATTTTCTGAGACAGCTCTGAATGACAAAGAGCTTTGTGGTCCATGCTTATTAAACCTTTGAATTAAAAAAAAAAAACAAAAACAAAAACAAAACTTTGAATTTTATCCTGAAGGCAACTGAAAATCATCACATGTTTCCTTGTAGAAGATTTCACTTCGCACAATTACTTTTTAAAAAAATAACAGCAAACTAATCTCATCTTGGTAAACATTTTGGAATATGTGTGTATCAAATCATTAGACTATACCTTAATCATATACAATGTTATATCTCAGTGAATATTGTCATAAAAATAACAAGTGAATGAATGGACAAATATATACATGATTATCCACTCCAGTTTCACGTACATATTTTTCTTTTTCACAATGTGATCAATAATTTTGTTGGTAAGACTGTTGAGAAGAATAGTTAAGGAACTGTTTAGCAGGGTAGGTCTAACCTGATGAGGCCCTAGGCTAAATACTAACAAATGCAGAGAAGTGTAATTAAAACATAATTAAGAAAGTAGAATTGACAGAGTTTGCAATTTTAGATGTACTCTCAGGGGTGATTCTCAATTTATGACTTCTGGAGGTGGTGAATGATGACACATATTACTGAGAAAAAGAATATAAGATCAGAAATATGGTTGTAGGTGTCCTTAGGCAGTAATTATGCAAGGAGAAGAAATTGTGTCCATTACCAGCATCAAACAAAACCATTGTCAAAACTAAGATGAAAAGTTTTTGCAAGCAGTAATGTTGTTGCTGTATTTATATGAACTTAGTTTGAATTAGATTCTATAAAGAAAGTATGCTATATAATTTTGTCAATGCTTGAGACACACTATATGTCAGATAGTCCATTAAGTATTTTAAAATATTATCTCTTTTAAATGTTTCAAGAATCCCATAAGGTATATTCTATCATAATTTCTATCTCACAGATGAGGAAATGGAATTTCAGAATGATTAAATAATTTGCCCAGTTATACAGCTGGTTATTGAATAAACCAATATTAATCGAGAGCTGCCTATATTCTGTATATTACCTGTGTCAATAAGAATTCCTTTTGAAAACAGATGGTGCAATCAAATTTGCTGATGGTAGAAGTTTATGAGGGGACTGTTCAAAGACATGTAAGAAAGGGCAGGGAGAACTAGCAAGGTATGATCATGAAACTTTATCTATCAGAGTCCAGAAGGGACAAGATGACAGGGATGATTATAACCCAGAAACAGCTAGAACACCTGCTATAATAGGAGGAAGATGTTTTTTTAAAGGATTTGAGGACTCAGTGGAGGAACACAGAACTTGCAACCTGTAATCACACAGGGAAAGAGCCAGGTAAATACTATACTTATTCAAAAAAAAAATGGGAATTTATCTTAATGCAATTGATAACAAGAAACATTTATGCTTAAGAATGTTGCATTGTCTTATGTGAGAAGTTATTTGCAAGAAACACTATGTAAGCACAGAAAACTGTACCTAGCTGAACAGAGCATTATAGGGATATGCAAACAAACGTGTACATACATCTCATATGTCTACCAGCTACTTCAGTTCATTGCCTGCAATAGAAGCCATGCCATCTACATCTGGTGTTATAATTTTCTTTCCTGTTTCAGATAGCTTTCTTTCTCCTACTTTAGAATAACACCCAATTATAACTCTTCCACACCTACTTCCATAAGCAAACTTTGGGTCTCTTTCAATAGAAAGGGCTGTCTTTATTGTAACATTTATGCATTTCTTAACCATTTAACATGTGGGAAATTATGCTACCATTTTCATTAGACTTCTGCTTTTTTAATGTAGGTTTTTAAATGTATCTATTACTAGAGAAGATTTTTTTTTTGTAAATACTTACATTTAATCAGAATGTAATTTCTTTTTTTTAAATTTTTTATTTTTTATAAACATATATTTTTATCCCCAGGTGTATAGGTCTGTGAATCGCCAGGTTTACACTAGAGAAGCTTTTGAGTGGTTTACCATTTTTGACATTAGCACAATGGTTTTTAACTCGTAGTTTTACATAAAGCAGTATTAATTAGGAAGATATATATCATGTATTAGCAGAACTGAGTAAATTACTTGAGTAAAATCCACAGAACAAAGGAACCAACAAAGTCCATAAATTCAGCTCCCTGAGGGCACAAACACAGGTTGCAGAGTGGACATAGAGAAGCAAACAAAAACTATTTACCATAAATCTCTATGCTGTGCTGCTCTTCACATGAGAAATAAGAACCATATGTTCTTAAAGTTCCGCAACTGAGATTAAGAATTGTTATAACCAAAAGAGAGGACATAAATGCCAGAAAATCTATATTTAAAGAGGCTATATGATATAAATACACAAGTTAGTAACATACCTAGAAGATATAATAGTTAATGGCGAATCCAGAAGAATAAAATAAGGAAAATGTTAAGATTGAAAATATTCAAATACCTAGTAAAAATACTTTCAAAGTTAAAGATGGACTGAAGCATAAAATTCAAAAGTCTTCAGTGAATTTCAGGAAACAATACATTTAAACTAATGGTATAACATGTAGGAAAAACAAAACAAAGTCAACATAAAAAAGAACAAGTAAAGTGTATATTAGTTGGAAGGAAAGGACTCAGGTTCTCCTATATATTATTAAGTGCCAGAAGGCAATATCAAAATTTTCAGAAACAAATATACAACCAACAAATTCTACACCAAATTATGTCATTGTTCAGGGCAATGGTAATAGAATGGGAGTTCTTACACATGAAGTTATTCATATTCTTAATGAGTGACACAGTCTTCTTTGGGATAATACTCAAAACAATATTGTGTAGGAGTGATAAATTAACCAAAAGGGAATAGCCAAAGGTATAGGGCATTTCTAAAATATATAAACAAGTAATAAGAGCACAAATTGTCTAACCCACTGTTGTAACAGTATCTCATATTATTATTTATATGCTACCAAATTAGGCCCAAATTCATCAGCATAAAGGAGAATAAAATATGAAAATCATCAGCAGAGATGCAAATAAGGTAACAAAATCACATAAATTATGTAAAAGAATTTATGATAGAGCTAACTGGACCAGATTGAAAAATATATATATGCACACAAGGACCTGGCACAAGGATAGGGGAGATCAAAAAACAAAACATCTTTCTGAGAAAATATTGGATACATAGATAATAAATAGATGAAATTCAACATAGATATCTACTCTGGCTTTTTTAAAACACATTCACAAACTCCGTGACACTTTATCAAGATTTCCTTTCCTTTGAATGTGGGCCAGCTTTAATAACAAGCTTCTGAAAACTAAAATATGGTGAGATTGATGTTGCATGACACTGAGGCTGGGTAATAAAACAGTATAAAACTTCCACATGGTGAAAAAACAATGAATACTGTTTTTCTGAAAATAAATAAATTGGAAAAAAAAAAAAAGAAGCTTCAGTACAGAAAAATAAACAATCAATAAAATGAAAAAAACAAAAACAAAAACAAAACTTCCTCACCCTGGGTCCATTTTCCATGTAGTGAAGAAATAGGAAGAGGTCATGTGTAAATGTTCCAGCTGACATTGCTGGCTAAGCTCCCAATGATGGCCAGCATGAACCACTAGACATATGAATGAACTAAAATTCAAAAAATTTCTCCCCTATCATCTTTGGGCCAACCCAGCTGATGCCAAATGAAGCACAGTTGATCTGTCACCACTAAACCTTGCTCAAATTGCAGATTCATTTATTACAAAAGGATATTTTTGTTGTTTAAGGTACTAAGCTTTCGGTGGCTTGTTAAGCATTAGATAAATGGGATAGGACTATAATTTTAAAAGACAAGAACAGTGGTAAGTTTGGCTATTTAAGGCATTAGTAGAAGTTATTTTTCAAGAAAAAACACATGTATTTATAATAAACTGTTGAAGAAGGTCCTGGAATAAAGACCTAATGATTGTGGAGGCATTGAATTATCCCAGACACAGTTCAGTGTTTCCATATTCTGGTTCAAGAGGGAAGCCAAAAAAACCCCAAAAACCAAAAAACAAAACAAAACCCAGTCATATCGGGTACCAGGAGATGAAAACAAATCAGAGAGAATATTGTGACAGAAATATGCCACTACCAAAATTACTTCCGTATTACAAAGAAACTCTTGTATAGGCTTCTGGGTAAATCTGGGGTCAAAAATGGCGGGAAAACAAGCATTTTGGGATTTTCAAATAATTTGTTTAAGTTTATAGCAGACTGGATTTTCATATTAGAAAGAACTAAATGCTCATATCTATTGGTGAAGCCTAATATGTTTTACATTTTAGAATTCTAACTACATGACTTAATCATTATAAATACTTCAGTTTTACATCTAATTATTACCTTATATTCCATTGTATAAAAAGTGGTGTAAACAGTGAGTTTTAGGTTTCTCTCAGAAGAAAACTGTAGTTTTGGTAACCCTGGCAAGCACCGTAAAACAGTTAAAAGAAAGGAAAAGTGTAAGTTTTGTCTTAGATGATTCTATGATATGATCAGTAATCATAAAATATTAGAACCCAGAAGAAAGTTTCACATGGATGCCAAAGTGGTTTTACAAATTTCAGTAGCTTTCTTCTACATTGGTAATAACCAAACAGAAAATATTACAGAAACTATTCCATTAACAACAATGTAAAATATAGTTCACTGTTATTTACTTCTTTACACAATCATGTATTTTTCATTTTTTAAACCAAATTTGTCCAGAAATTTGAAGTACAACTTTATGCTGTATTGCTGACTTAAAAATATAAATACATAAATTTTATGTACACCTTTTTGGTTAGTAAACATTCCAATTTATATAAATCAAATATTATAAACTATTTATTATAACTATATATTATACATTATATTTACTCTAATTAAATACTATAAACATGTTTTAAATATATATTAAATCTTTTTTAAAAAGTAAGACATTTAAAACGTCAAGTGGTAGAATATCTAGAGAAAAAAGAAAAGTATTATAGAAATGGATTATAATTATAGCAGAAGTTACAACTTCGGCAAGAAAACTACAGTAATCTAGCCACTGAAAATTATGGAGTTTCTAACACTGATGAGTTAACTAATGAATATTCTTTAAGTTGTGAGAAAAAAAAAAAAAAGATAATGCTAAAAATTTCAGCCTCTAGTAAATATCAATAAGAAAATAAGATGCCATTTGATTTTAATTGCCCTCCTCTATGGAAATTTGTTCTTTAAGATTTTATTTATTTATTTGACAGAGAGAAAGAGATCACAAGTAGGCAGAGTAGCAGGCAGAGAGAGGGAGAAACAGGCTTGCTGCTGAGCAGAAGCCTGATGAGAGGCTCGATTCCAGGACTCTGAGATCATGACCTGAACCAAAGGCAGAGGCTTAACCCACTAAGCTACCCAGGCACCCCTGGAAACTAGCTTTAATTAAAAAAAAAAAAAAAAGTGATTTTAACATAATAGAGCCAATCATGGAAAAGATGCAGATTTTGGAAAGTTTATTTCACATGACAGCCAAATTTTTTCAAAAAATTATTTAATAAAAAGTTCTAATGGTGAGTTGATTCAGCATAATTCATTCTTTTATTTGAAAGAAACCTTGCATTTGTTTTGCTTTGCAGGTGTTCTTTTTAGCAGTAATACAATAGTATAAAATATTTGCAATTCAAAATAAGTTCAAAAGATTGGAAGAAATTATTATGACCGCAAAAATTCCAATTTATGTTATGATGCTTTTTGAAAATGGAAATGACTTGAAAAATATTCAAACTAATATTTTAATACTTGACACCTTGTAGAGGTTGATTATATAAAATAAACAAAACCAGCCTATTATCTTGAGAGTGATTTTAAATGTTGCAGTTTTATACAAAAATTAATTTACATCTTAGAAGACCAGAAGAATGTATTTAAGTCCAAATGGCAGAAAATTTCTAAATTTAGTTGAACTTACAGATAATTATAATGCTGATATGGCTAATCATAATCTATTTATCTGATAAAAATAAAACATAACTTATAATGCTAGTGAAATATCATGCTATATAGGAACTACTATGAAGTATACTAAAATAAGAAAAATGCTTTTCCTTGTAATGAAATGTAATACAACACTGAGATGCAAATTTGAAATAATTTATTTGGCCATGTGGGTATACTTCTAAATTAAAATAAATGGCACTATTTCATCATAAAATCAAGGTTGGAACTAAACCATGTTTAAGTGGTGCCTCTGAACATACTAAGTTATATACAAGGATGCTAATTTATATGTACTCCCACAGTGGTGGAGATGAAGTTCTCGAACCTAGGTGAGGTTCAGTGGGGTGAGGTTCGGAGCCGACGGCTAAAGAAAGAATTCTTAAGACGTCTCTGGTGCAAAAAGGTGGTTTATTAGAGCACGGGGACAGGACCCGTGGGCAGGCAGAGATGCGGCTGCCCCGAGCCTGTGAGGAGTGTCTGGTTATATACACAGGAGTTGGGTAGGTGAGGAAAAAGGGGTGTTCAGAAGAGCTATTGGGGCAAAGAATACTATCAGGATATTGAAGGCCTGGTTACTATCAAGTCAAGGCCACTTCCCTTCTAATGAGGCATTAACATAAAGACAATTGGGAGTTTCCTGGTGGAATGTTACATTCCTGCTATCAAGCATCCTTGTGAGTGAGATTTAGGTTTAGAAGAAATTTAACTTTATTTACTTTTCTTTTTACCTCCGCCTCCTTTGGTTTCTTATGGAGGGGAGGGTGGCATTAGGGCTTGAGGAACTGAGTTATGTGTCCTTGGAAATTGGGCTATTGATAAGGTAACTTCTTTGTTTGTAAATCTCAAGGGCATTTGCAAACAAAGGGAGACTCCTGCCTTACAGGACTGTGATCTCTGCAATATAACCATTTGTTCTTCTTTCAGGGCAGTCAGGGGTGCCTGAGGAATGTCACACATATTATTAAGGGGAGTGGGTGGAGAGGGGGTGCAAGGCGCCAGCCCCTGCTTTCTCCTCAACCAGCCTCCTGCTCCCTCATCAGTGGTAGTGACTCTCAGCCAGGTAGATGACCTACTTAGTCACCAGACTTACCTCTAAAGTCCAGTGGCCTACAGCAACAACTTTAGTTTTTACTCATACCACATATCTAATGCTAGCCAGAAGGGAAATTAGCTTATAATATATATGCTCAAGGACTCAGATATAAGACAATTGGAAGATCTCTGAATGACACAGAAGAATGAAAAGATGAAGAGCTACATTATCTCTTAAATATTTCAACTGCAAGCAGCATATACTCCCATTTCATTAACTAGAACAAATAACATGGTCACACTTTATTCTAAGGAGGCAATGAAGTGAAACTCTCCTTAATTTTCAGAAAAATGGAAAGGAACTTTATATTACTGCATCGTTATAATTTTGCCTGAGTACCCCCCAAATACACATCTATTTGTATATATTTACATCTATATGCATCTATATCTATTTACTTTATACTCTCTATGAGACAGTTTAAAACATTTCCATAACATATTTCCATATATTACCTCAGCAATTAACAAACTCCTGGGAAAATATATGAAGGAGTCATTATCTTTGTATATTTGTGACAGAATTAGTACCATAATCCAGTTTTCAGGTTCTTAATTCTCTACTCATTATGAGTTTAGAATATAACTTGAGTAAAGTCATAAATGCTATATCAAATATTTACTTGTAACACTGAATCAAATCACCAATGCCCTCAAATACCTTTGGGAATAGATATTATAAGCAAGAAACTTTTACCTGGATTCCATTCAGAATTAGACAGTAAACCACAAATTCTTCAGAAATTAGGAAAGCATTATCTTTCATATTATTCTTTATTGTCTGCATTGGTATCATCTAACTATTGCTACACAGTTAACTTCCTTTAAAGGGTGTGGTTTACTGTAACAATGGTCTGTTTTTTCCCCCCTGATTCTATGGGTTGGCTGGATGATTTCCCTACTCTTTTGTCAGGCTTCACTCCTGTGGTTGCATCCATCTGGTGTATCAGTTGCTGGACAAGGCCCCTCTCTTGTCTGGTGGATAGTGCTGGTGGTTAACAGAGTTGCCTTGCTTCTCCTTCATGTTGCTTTCTTACTCAAGTTAGTAGGCAATATCGACCTCTATATTCAAAGCATCCTTCCACGCTTTTGAAGATGAAAGCTGAAAAACCTCTTGAGGCTAAGCCCCATAACTCACCTGACACTTCCATCAAAATCTTTTAATCAAAGACACAAAGGCAGCCCAGATTCAAGTGGTGGAAATAGTTCCACTCTGGATGGGAAGAAGTACAGAAAAACTTTTGGCTATATTTAATCTACTGGAGGATTTATTACTCTGGTTTTGTAGATGAGGAATTGGATGAATTCTCTAGAATAACAGATATCATAATATGGTTTTGAAACTATTAATAATTAAAGTCTCTTCAATAGCAAGTCATACAAATTATAGGACATGGTGCCAGAAAAATAATAGAGTAAAATGCCTATGAGTGGTATGTGTATGTGTCAACAGGTGACAAGAGGAAGAGGAAGAGGGATGTTTTATCCTTGATATTTCAAGCTATATATATACATGCACACAATTTGTTTTAAAATTGAGCTTCTGTTCATGATTACAGGGATTTTGGTAGTTGTTGTTTACAATTAGATGATTTAACAAAGCTACACACAGCAGCTGCTTGAATGTTCTATTGTCTTCTGTGAAAAATACCATATTAAGACCAAATGAAGCATGTAGCTGTAAAAGTTGCTACCATCAGTAAATGATAGGATACATTTATAAAAGCTAGGTTATCTGAAATATATTAGGCATCTTTTGACAAACTGCTCTGGATTTAATATTCAGAACCATCCCACAGGTGGAGGACTTTACAAAAAGGGAAAGGTAAAATGCTGATTGAAAATTAGGAGACAAGAATCACACACTGCTTATACCCAAGTGTCCTAGCAAATGATTTAGATTGACAGATATCTTGAAGAGTTGTTAAAATGGGACCATATGTCTGATAATTTCAGGGTGATGACAGTTGAAAAAAGTGACTGTTGCCTTGATTGGGTTATAGAACTTGTGAATATCAGAACTCTGTCAGAAAGTTGTGAGAGGCACAGACACATACTCCTCCACACCAGCCAGAGGCAGAATACAGCATTCAGTTGAACAGCTCATGTAACAACTCCATGACACCCTCAACCTTTTTCATGTCTTTTTGGTTTTTTGACTAGACAGAATCACCCACTTCACCATCTGATCATAAGGGATAAAATTTTCTTTTATTAGCACTTTGGATTGACATGACTAAAATCAGAATTTTAAAAGTATAAATAGGATATGGAGGAAAAATTAATTTTGTATTTTTCTCAAAGCTTTAAGTAGTATTCATTACCAAATAGCTCTAACATAAAAATTTTAATAAATGCAATAAGTGAATAATTTTTAAAGCTGGTGAAATATTACAAATATGGGGATATATAAATACCAGATTCTATATTTGTTTACTATGCATAGAAACAGATCACAAAAGATAAATCTCAAACTATCTTCATATCCAGTAAAGATAAAACTTTAATTAAATATAAATAACATTTTAAATCCAAGATTCTTATGAAAAATATACTAGAAATATTTAAGCAGAAATCTTCTCTGTGACAGTGAGTCTTAGGGTACATTTCATTTCCTCCCATACACACAGATGCTACAAAACTATTGAAATTTAGAGTATAAAGAATGTGATATTATCTTCAATAGGGAATAGAAGATGAAGCTCATGTTTCAAATTAGATGAGTTGTTTCATTTTTTTATATACTTAAGGTATCTGTATGGCCTTCACATGGAAGTCAGTTGGAAATGTGTGCCTGTAACTCAGGCTAAAATGCAGAATTAAAGACATTCTACAGGTGAGGAGAGAGAGAAAGGAGAGTCAAAACTCCTACAGAAGAAAACATAAGTGAACTTGATGACAACAGTAGAAATTACATAGTGTGAATAGAGAAAAAGCATACTTCACCAAAAAAAAAAAAAAAAAAAAAAAAAAAGGAAACACATTATCAGTGACCTGTGGGCTATACCTAAAGATCTAATGCTTGTGTCACATGAGTCCTGGAAGAAGAAGATGAGATGATCAGGATGAAGCTGAAAAGGTACAGAGAGAAATAGGCAGTCAAACTTCCCAAGTTGGACAAAGAACAGAATTTTATACATTCACAAAGCTAAGTGAACTCCAAGGAAGATGATTTTATTATAGTCAAACTTCTGACAACGAAAGAGAAAGAAAACATTTTGTAATAAGCAAGAAAGATATCTGAGTTTACCTATAAGGGAAAAAAATGGAGGTTCAAGAAAGTGATGTAACATTTTCTGTGAGTTGAAACAGAACCATCAACCAGCATTTTGTATCTAACAAAAATATCTTTTAGACGTTCCCAGATGAAGTGAATCTATGTGAATTTGACATCAACAGCTCTACCCTAAAAGAGTGTCAAAGGCATTTTCTCTAAATGGAAAGTATGTGGTACATAAAGAAATTTTGGAATATCAGGTAGGAAGAAAGTAAAGATAAAAAGCAAAAATATGAATAAATACATTTTCCTTATCTTCTTGGTACATAGAACAATCTATATAAATATCCAAATAATGATGCTATTGAAAAAAAAAGCCAATTACAAAATATTGCATTCTGTGTGAGTTCATTTAAATAACATTTTTAAAGTGAAAAAAATATAGAAATGAAGAGCAAATTAGTGGCTTCTGGGAAAACAGGATGGGGGAGATGGATGTGTCTATAAAAGGGCAATATGAGGCATTCTTATGATAATGGGGATATTCTGCATCTTGATTTGTTATTTTCAATATCTCGATTTTGATACTCACAATTTTGCAAGATACTATCATCAGAGGACAATAGGTAAAGTGTACAGGGCATCCATGGTATTTCTCACAACTGCATATGAATCTATCATTAATTTGAAAATAAAATGCTTAGTATTTAATGGTGATAATGACAACATGAGAAAAAATTCTGATCAGTAAATTTTATTAAGTGTCTAGACCCTCCTGTAAGAATTGAGAAAGCATTTCCTAGATTATCTCAATAACAGACTCCAGTCTAAACATATCCCAGCCATATTTGCACTGCCACATACATAGGTGAAGATTTTCATCTTCTTAGTAGGTATACGGAAACTAGTCTAGTGTTCAATAGCATAGGACTTAGAGTTACATCCAACATTGGCAATAAAGCCAAGTAAGGCATGGAAAGTATAGTGAAGCAGGTGGCTCTTGATGCCTTTATCTGCACAATCTAAAGTATTAGCCTACCAATAATATAAATAAACAATTTTCTCATTCTGTTATTCATAAAGTTCTTCTTTTAATATTTTTACTATTACTAATTATAGAATTAGCACAATTGTAGACTAATGTACATGGGGCAAGGGATCTAATTATTTTAAACCTCAGTTTTATCACTTGAAATAGACTACATCAACTACCTCAGAATATTACTTTGAGTTATAAGTGAATTTAACATATATATAAGAAATGTTCATGAAATGCCAAAATTATAGAAATGGAGAATGAATTAATGGTTTCCAGGTATTATGGATGGAGGATGTGAAGGTCCATAAAAAGGCAGTATGGGGTCAATGTCTTTTACATATATTTCTATATATATACAAATTATTTGCATATATATGTGTATATACACATGCATACCCAAAGTACTGAACGTATATTCTGATATGCACTAGATGGTTAATATATAGTAGGCATTGTTTTCAATAACTGTTATTATTCTCAATAATAATATGTTTGAGATGAAAAATGATTATGTTAATAGAATACTGAGAGAATAAAAAGCAGTAGTAACATAGTCATGCTTTGAAGAATAAGCATCATTTTCAGAAGCAGAGAAAAGAGTGAAAATAATTTCAATCCAGATCAATTTACTGTCATCTAGTGCAGTTCCATAAACATTAGCAATATCCAGGAAACAGAACAAAAGCATCAGTGATCATACAGAGTTGCACAGAGAATTACAGCAGAGTTCCAGCATGACACCAATGCATAGCTCTCTATCACTAGTATTGAATTTACTTCATATTGAAAAAGTCATCCATGACATCCTCAATCACATTGATTCAAGAAAGATAGTAAACAGGCTTTTAACTAAAATAACTTATTATCCTAAATTGTCAGCCTTGAAAATCACTAAAAACAGAGAGAAGCAGAAAGGAAATGAGATATGTTACGAGATATGAGCAAATAATACAGTGTGATTCATTTTTAAAATAAAGAGGCTATTATGCCCAGTGACAGAGTATCTATGACAGATATATTTAATAAAAGGGGAATCTTAAAAACAAAGCTGAAAAATATACTGAAATATCAAGGAGCTACAAATCAGATTTAAATTACAGTTCAGTAATATAAGGTTAAAAGGTCAGTACAATATCAGTATAAAAATTCCAAGATCACAGATTGAGAGATAAAGACATTTTTTTTCATGCCGCGCTTGCACCTAACCAGAAAATGTCCATGTTCCAAATAACCATGTTACTGTGTTTCAAACTTTGAATTAATGGAAGAATGTATCACAATCTATTATTTATATTATACAATATCTATTATGTATTATACACTCTCTATATGCTATATCTATATTAGGTATATCTTATATAATGTCTATCATGTAATATCTATTTCAGTCCACTGTACCTCCCCTGTGTCTTATGCAGTTTTTAAGGCTTTTTAAATTTATAAAGTCTTCTCATCTCAAACTTCCCATTTCTGTATTCCTTCCCTATCTATAACCACGTAGAATGCCTGTGGGAGAGACTCATTATCTTGACCCAAAGATAATGGTTTGTTATTTTTTGATAAAGGTTGTTATTTTTTCCACTATGGAAGGATATTATTAATAAATAAAAAGTATGTTCTATACCTTCACAAAGAGACGAATATGCATTAACACACTGTATTGCAAATTTATACCTGTTTATCCTCCAAATACAAACATTATATCATATATCATTTGTGATATGAATATTCACAAAACCAATTTTTGAATAATTCCCATATGCCAAATATTTTATTAGATAGCATTGTCTGTTCCAGTTCCAAAAGAGCCTGCATAGGGTTAAAGTCATTAACCACATTTATATGTGAGCTAGAAGTAATAATATAAATCATACATATTGTCTAGATGATCAAAGAGATAATGTGTGAAAAGTGTCTCACATGGAGAAGTTTAGAAAATGCATGCTTTATTTATAAGATATTATTATAACAGAAAACATAATAAATTTTAATTCTGGAAAGTAAGAAATAATATTCAGGAAAAAAATAAGTTTTTTTCCCTTCCTATATACTGTTTCAATTCTCAAATGTAGTCATTTTCATTATATCGGTATTCAGTTTTTAGTATTCTAAAACCATCCTTCCCAACACAGTAGCCACTGGTCACATACAGCTATTTAACCTCACATCAATTCTAATTCATTTTCTTAAAATTCAAGTTCTTAGTCATGATAGCCTTATTTCAAGTGCTCACTAGCCATATGTGGCAAGCAGCTATCCAACTGGAAAGCCAGAAATAAAACATTTCCATCGTTACAGAATGTCAAACAATATACTTAATACAGTGCTATTTTTAGAATATTGAGGATAGTGTTTAGCCATCCTAGATAAAAGTTTCATATAGTCAAAATTGTTCTTTTTTTTTTTAAAGATTTTATTTATTTATTTGACAGAGAGAGATCACAAGTAGGCAGAGAGGCAGGCAGAGAGAGAGGAGGAAGCAGGCTCCCTGCTGAGCAGAGAGCCCGATGCGGGACTCGATCCCAAGACCCTGAGATCATGACCTGAGCCGAAGGCAGCGGCCTAACCCACTGAGCCACCCAGGCGCCCTCAAAATTGTTCTTGCAATTCTCTGGAGTAATTAACATTTAACAGGCCATAATTAGAATTTTTAGATATTTCATAATGGCCTTTTTTGTCCCCTTCTGCTTTGGAAAATACTGGTTTCCCTGGAAAAAGCAAGATATTAGGTAGGTGGTTTTTATCCGGGTTCCATTTATTTTAATTAAAAATTGCATCTCCTTGTAAATACTGGACTCACAAAGGATAGGGAAACACAAGAGAGTCACAAGGGAACTGACATTAAGCAAGAAACAATTTTCTGTCTGGCTTTAACTACTCACTTGGGGAAGTATTCTTTAGCACTATGCACTATTTATGGATTGATAGTAAATTCTCTTCTTCACTCTCTGTCTCTTTCTCCTAATTACTAACAGGTAAGTTCCACTTTGTTAAATCAATTTCTGAAGTGATTCCACCTCTAACTCTTGATTTAGCTATTTGTGACAGTATGTATGGACTCTCTAGAAAAGAGATATAGAAATTTGGAATTTAACTTATAAGCACATCCCCCTTTTTTCTTTAACATTTCCACCCCATTTAAACATAGCCCTTCTAAGACAAATAATGTAATCTATTAAAAAACAAAAACAAAAGTTTCTTCTTTATTTTTCTTTCCTTCTTTGATTAAATGCAAATAGTCTAATAAATGGCTTTTGTTTATGGGCAGATAAGCAAAGTAGGAATGGAATTAATTGAACCAGGTTTCCTATGAAGTGTTCTTAACTAATAATTCTCCCAAAACTTGTCTACAAACTCTAAGCTTGAAGAATCCTTAGTCTTCTACCTGGCAGAATAAATCACACATCTTTTTGTCTTCTTCAGTACATATTTTGGAATTCAACTCAGGTGTATACTTAATGACAAATCTATCAGCTTGCTGTATTCCAGAAAGTTATAAAAAAATTCTGCTTAATCAGTAGACCATCCTCTTAGCCTTGTGTCATTATAAATTCGTCACATGTACTCTTTTGCTGCCATAGTAGTAGAAATTCAAGAGGAAGAATACATATATGTATGGTCAGTCTGCTACCTGAACCAGAAAGCGGAATACATTGAGGTATTTGAGGTATTTTCTTACTATATAGGATTCTATTATATGGAAATAATATTTGGGCCAGCAACTAGTATCCAGTGTTAGATTTTGCCCTAAAATGCTGCTCAATCTCTTATAAAAAGAAAGAAAAGTGCTAAGAGCTTTATGTTCACTCCTCCACTGAAGAGGAGAGTACAAAGCACAGCTCTTTGCTTTGATGTATAAGGAGAATTTATTCTCCAGGGCTCCTTGCAGGATCAGGCTGACTATAGGAACTATCTTGAAATTACAGGCTTGCTTGGTTTCCTCTCCTTCCTTATTCAATCCCCCCAAGCCCCACCCCCCACACAACCGGTTTCTCCTGAGAACACTTCCTTAATGTACCTCTCATACCTTAATCTTTGGTTTGGCATCTGCTCTATGAAAACTTCACCTAAGACCTTTGGATTTAGAAATGGTCCTGGGAAGCAAGTTTTAAAACAGTAATTGGATCACATGCCATCCAGATGTTAATGAGGACTCATCTCTGGTATTAGGTGAAGTGGTGAAAAACCTGGTATACATTCAATTTTAATTATAAAAGAGTATTTAACATGTAATCAGAAATACCTTTCATTTTGTATTTTTTTCCTAAAGAAATGGGTAGGTATTTTCTTTGTATCTGGTGACTAAAAGCTCACTGCTCAGATCTTTCCCAGAAAAAAGAGAAGGTTGGTCTAAAAACTAATTATGTTTTCCCGTACAGAACATAGAAAATGGTTAAATGTCTCATTGGCAGAATACCAGTTTTAGAGAGTATGAGATCATACCACCACTAAGCACTTTATTACCTTTTCTTCCTGACTCCTTTGCTTATGACATTTCTGTGTCCTGAAATGCCATCAACTATCACCCTTTTCTGCCTGCAAAAATCGGTAAGGACTACCATCAATCTCAGAGACAGTGAATCTCTCTAATCTTCCTTTCCAAAGGAAATTCAAAAGGCGAGTAAAAGGCACTAGCTCAAAAGTATGTGAAGTCATGAGATTGTGTATGTGTGTGTGTGTTTACACATATGGAGGATATTCATTTTTGGATGGGAAAGATGTGTGTTTAATATTATCAAACTGTCAGTAGGGAATTTGGAGTCATGGAGGATAGCCAAAATAGAGATGCATATCCCTGGGAAAGAGGAAAAAATAGGGATGCATTTTGGGGGGAAGGATTAGCCTTAGTTTGTGATATGTCTTTTCATTGTAATACAAGGGAAGAAGAAATGTATAGATAGGGTTGCAAGTTTAGTGACAAGATATTGAGGAATTTCTTATTTGATAAAAGTTAGGACAGAGATAGTGAAGTAGGATTAGAGGGCAATGAAGAAATGCTGCAATCCATGCTATATTAAATTAGAGCAGGGACTATCAGTGGATATATAGAATTTCTGGGCAATATTTGTGGCTAAATTAACAGACCAAAATTTCTAATGTTCTCAATCTTTGGTTATACATACACTTTTTTTCTATATAGTGTTTAGAAGTTCAAGGATAAATTCAGTCAAAATAAGGCAAGAAAGTTGATACTGACAAGAGAATGATTAAAGTTTTAAACTATGTAAATGGGATGAAAAAAGTAGCAAAGAATTGAACACTGTTGAGTAAGTACAGATAAAAACAGGCTAAATGAGTGCTTTATGTCAGAGTTTTAATTCATTCACTGATGATCTCCCAAAGTAAGTTTGGTTTTTAGAGTGGTATCCTTAAGGTGATGGTGATTCTTTCAATTGCTGCCTAGCTGTACATGCAAGGAACTGCAGTTTTTTGCTTTTGTTTTTTTGTTTTTGTTTTTGTTTTTTTTACTGCTAATCTTTAAAGATGAAAAACAGAGGGATGTCAGGAGGACTATTTTATTTCAGTATTCAAATATTTTATGCATATAGGTAAGAGAAAAAATAAGTTTCCTTTTCATGTAATTTTATTTATGAAAAGGTTTAAGTTTGAGTTCCTCATGGAGAGCAGGGCAAAAAAATACATGGTGTGAAACTTTATTGGTTTGCACGTTTCTATTTTACCTGATGTGATGTTTTAAATGTAGATACCACTAGATGAAGTTCTTTAAACCATATTTCCCACCTGCTGCTGAAGACCCGAAGGGGTCTGTGTGAGGGCAGAACAACAAGCAAAGAAAATGAGAACAAATTTCTATGGAAATTGTGAATCGTCTGGGAAATTCTGAATACTATGTTTATTTTTCTGTTTGCTCTGTGGACCAAGATTAGTTGGGTTATTCTCTTCTAAAGCAATAATAATATAGGCACCTTTATTAATGAAAATACTATTTATTAATATTAATTTTGGTCTGGCCATTGTATTAAGAGCCTTGTGAAGATTATCTCAATTATGACTGTACCCTCAGTTGTAGGGAGTATTTTTCTCAGCACATAATAATTGAATACAGAAAAAGCTTGAGAACTTAAGTAATTTTCCCAGTGTCACAGTTAGTAAAATTCAGAGAGGGATTCAAGTTCAAGAAGCAGTCTAGTCCTTAGCTCACATCTTTTTAGAGTGTGCAGCCAACTATATTTCTGTATGACTCAGATTGAAATTTTTGCCAGATGAAGCAAATATCATTGTTGGCTCCTTGGTGTAAGGGAGAAATGACTCCTTAAGTGTAGTTTCCAGACCAATAGTAGTGCCACCACCTGGGAATTTGCTACAAATACACGTTCTCACACCACCACAGACCAACTGAAGCAGAAGCTCAGATTGCCAGTTGGGGCAATCTACTATAATTCTGATACAAGCCACAATCTGGGGATATAGAGTGTGGTCACAGTTCTTGAAGTCATTTGATTTTCTTCACTGATTGTCCATGACAGGGTTACTCACATTTAACATCACTGGATTCAGTGCTTAGGCATTTTTATTTCCTGAGCAAGAACTTCCTATTCCTGTACTGTTGGAAAGTAAGATCAATACTTAATCTGATCCCATTTTCACTGAGTCATTTAGACACTTAAAAATTTTTTTCTGAACTGTGGGTAATATTCTTCTCATCTTTTATCTGATACTGGTGGTTAAATTTGCCTGGCTTTAAAGAATATCTTTTGTCATTTCGATGGAAGGAGATGTTAAGTGATAATTTTAAGTTCTCTAGCAATTCAAACATTCTTTTTCTCCCTTTTCCATGGCACCATAATCTTTCTGCAATATTCCTCTCATGCTCCTCACCTGACCTCACCTTACAAGAAGAATTTTCCACAGAATTTTATACTCGATTTTCTCTAAACAGAATTTATAGGTTGGACTGTACTGTAATCTTTGCAAACCACTTAAGGCAGTATCTAATACACTAAGATGACTACCTTAAGAGTCATGAAAAAGTCTGAATTATATCCTGAGTAGAATTCCATGTGTCTTTCATACAATCCTGTGGGCTAGTCAAACTGGGACACTTTTGAGATCTTTTTATATTCATCAGTGCTCATGATATTTACATTTTAGAAGATTAATAGTTTTAAAGTCTGAAAGTTCAAAGACTATTACTTTCTTTAGGAAATACTTTCTTTTTCTTGAAAAATCTGCCTATTATTTATAATCAATTGAAAGAAATTAGAAACAAATATTATCGTAAACTCTCATTTTCATAGTATGTGTCCTTTCTTTTCTATCTTTACTACTCTTCTTTTAAAAAAAAATCAGCATGGTGGGGCACGAGAGTGACTTGGTTGAATGTCCAACCCTTGATTTTGGCTCAGGTCATGATCACAGGGTCATGAGATCGAGACCCACATCAATCTCCATGCTCAGCACGGAGTCGGCTTGTCCCTCAGCCTCTGCTCCTACTCCCACTTGTGCAGTCTCTCCATTTCTCTCTAAAATATATAATAAATAAATAATCTTAAAAATCAGCAGGTTATGGTTAGAATTATGAATCAATGAAAAATGTTTCCAAATAACTCTGTCTTGACCACAAATGCATCATAGTATTTTTATTTGTTTCTATAGCAAGTTTTGCTTTCTTTGTAAATATACATAGGTTACCTGAAGAAGACTGGCACACATTCATCAACAAACTGATAAACACTAAATTTATGTGTATGTTCTGTTAACACTACATCTCAATACATTTTACATTGTTCCTATCCATGTTGCCAGTATTTTAAAAACACGTTAAAGCAATCGGGGACTATATAATGAATGATACCTGTATTCTGGTGTCTAAAAAATGTTTATAAAGTTGGATATAACATTGCTGGTGGGGAAATCTTTGCCTTACTGATTCTCCTACTTCTCATATGACAGTAATGGTGTTTTGGCTTTGTTATGCTGGGGAATTCATTCTCAGAGCACACTTCATCCTACAAATAACTCATCAATAAATCATTTCAAATAAGCTGGCACATGATTCCTTTGCAACATAACTGGTTAAACTCAATGTGCATATTTTGTTCCTGTTACAATTAGTGCAAAAAGAACCTGTGTCATATGTTATGATTATATTAACATGAGAATTTGGTGAGAATTTTTACATTATAGGAAAAACCTCATTAAGTATGAATTCAGACTTTTTGTATAGATCCAACAACATATTTCAATTAAGCACTGGCTATGTAAAACTGAAAACATTTTTTGGAACCACATTTTCAATGATCAGTTCAGGAAATCCCTCTTGTTTGAAGCTAGTATTCTATTAAACACATCTTTTAATACATCAAAACACCTAGAGACTTTAATACTCTTGTATATTTTCTTCATTTCTATATATAAATCAGTTGATAAATACAATTTACTTTTCACTGTTTGGTCATGCACAGCATTATCTCAGTTCTAGGTGTTTCCATTTAAGAGTTATTGCAACAAACTGGAATTATTACATTAGAGGTCACAGGAAAATAATTTTGGGTAAAGAGATTTTAGGATGAGACTTAGGTCAGGGACTTGGACATCATAGACTTTTAGAGAGCCTGTCTACCATCAATTCCTTCATCCAGCACCTAACAGCATAAACATTGATCTGTGAGTTGACATCTTCCCCCCTGTGTCATACATAGAATATAGAATCAATGGTGTTTCCATACTAACACCACTGTAATTGAATTCAACAGGAAAAAAAAAATCTTCAGATGAATAAAAGTATAAATTAGTGAAAAGTACCTCAAAACATATACTTTACTTTTTTACTCTTTATATTTACTTTTTATTCTCTATTCCTCACTTTTAATGAGATATATCAACTTCAATATCAGTAAGATCTCCATAAAATCTTACCTAATTATCATTTACTGGTACTTTCTCTGACTCCAAAATATAAAAGTCAGACTTTCTGAGATCCACATAATTCAATGTGTAGCACTTTACCTCTTTTACTACTTTAAGTGGCATTGTAATATTCATGCAGTATGTATGTTGTATTTAGTGTCAATTGTTCCATTTCTAACCAATATAGTAGTCTATATCCCCCCTTTTCTTTATCATTAAATTGATTTCTTCTAAAGCTCTACCTCCAAAGGTATATGTTACTTTTTGATAGCTACATTTTACAATTTGTCTCAAAGAGAATTTCTTTTTCCCTCAGGTTGGGACACCATAAAAGTTTTGACAGATGAATAATGAGACTTAAAATGCTTTTACATTCATAGTTTCCTAAACTTAGCATTGCATTCTTTCTCATTTAAAAACCCTATTTATAAAAGAAAAAATAGATTGCAATATCACTTTTGAGAAACCATTTTCTTCTACGATGCTTTTCTCTTTTGCTTCCCCACTTTGCACAACAGGCTTATTCTTACTTTGCTATAAGCTTTTTGCACATTATGAGACGGAGAACTCCACATCAAGTCAAGTGAGGAAGACAGGTGAATGACAAACTGGAAAAGAAAGCATCGGTGTAGCACACCAGTTATGTACTCATTACTTCTTAATAAACTGTCTTTAAGAAAACCACCATTCCCCTAGTAACCTGGATAAATGCAACCTTTACTCGCCTCCTGAACCAATTTCATTTTAAAGTGATGATATATCAAAACCATATTTCATTGTAATGAAATCACTATGAGGCAAACAGCATTTGAAAAAGTAGGCTACTAAGACCTTTTTACTACTTTTCTCCCTCATCTAAACACAAAGAAATACACATAAAAATTGTGTAACTGGACAGGTTCTTACTTCTCTGATAGTAAAGCTTCTTGTGTCAAAAAAAAAAAGACATTGGGTCTTAGGTAAGTTACTCATCCAAGATTGTTCTTTGCTGATATTCCAAAAGCAACACGACATCCATCTAACTACTCCAGTTTGGGATATTCTTCCCTTTAGGATTGTTCTCCACCTTTCTCTGTTTGTTCTGGAAGTGGAGTGCTTCTCACTGCAGGTAAATAGTCAAGGTTTTCACTTCAGTTAAGTAAACAGAGTCACTGCAGCTTGCTGGAGTGTGGCAGGGAGAAGGGAGTAGGCTAGCTGTTTCATTCTCTCTCTTTGTCCTGGGCAGAATCTTCAGTAATAAATGAATCTTCTGCCAGGGAAACTTGTCCCTGATCTCAACATCGCTTCCTCTGGCCTAGAAGAATTATTTTTTTCTTTCTCCTTCTGATTTTTAGGCTTGTTCATCACATTACATCCAGTCTGAATTTTCAACTCCTTCATCAATGATGTAACTAATTCCCTGCATCAAGTTCCTTATGCTTAAATACTTACATGTATTTCCAATTGCTTGGTTGTTCTCTGACCAATACACTGCTTATAAAAAAGGTTATTAGGAAGGTCTCTATTAAATACCATATGGCATTCAGCCAATAAATATTTTTCCATAAAACCTCAAAATTTCAGGGTTTCAATGGATCTTAATATCTATGTATTATATAATTATCATCTTGAATATGGTTCCTAGAAAAGACTTTGTTATTTCTAGTCTTTGTTAGATCCAAGGAAGTATTTGCCTGTTAACATTTTTTTTTTTTAAAGATTTTATTTATTTATCAGAGAGAGAGAGGGAGAGAGAGTGAGCACAGGCAGACAGAGTGGCAGGCAGAGGCAGAGGGAGAAGCAGGCTCCCGGCCAAGCAAGGAGCCCGATGTGGGACTCGATCCCAGGACGCTGGGATCATGACCTGAGCCGAAGGCAGCTGCTTAACCAACTGAGCCACCCAGGTGTCCCAACATTTTTTTTTAATACAAATTATTTCTTCCTGTCTAATTGGAATCTGATCTATTTGGGTTGTATCCATTACTCTTCCAGGTCATAGATTGAGTTTAAAGAGACTACATACTGCACTGTATCACCTTATTTACTTCATCTGAAAATAGAGCCTCAAAACTTTTGCTGAAATAACTAAATGAGATGAGGAATGTTAAACCATTTGTTTGACAGAAGTATCAATTCCTTCCTTCATTCCTCTAGTACCAATTCTCCTACTTCTCATATGACAGCTTCTTGGATATTTGAAGAATATCTCTCAATTTTTTTCTTATCCAGTTCAAGAATCCAAGGCTACTCAAGCATTCCTTATAGTATGTATCATCTTTTTCTTTCAGACTAACATTCATTGATCTCTTATGTAATAGTTCCAGTTTGTTGCAGTAACTCCTAAAAATAAACACCTAGGGCACCTGGGTGGCTCAGTCTGTTAAGTATCTGCCTTCAGCTCAGGTAATGATCCCAGGGTTCTGGGATCGAGTCCAGTAGCAGGCTCCCTGCTCACTGGGGAGTCTGCTTTTCTCTCTCCCTCTGACTTTCCCCCACTACTTGTGTGCTCTCTCTCTTTCTCTCTCTCTCTCTCAAATGAATAAATAAAACCTTTGAAACACAAAACACCTAGAATTCAAATAATTCTGTGTATGACCAGAACAACACAAATTTGTACATATCAATTCATTCATTTATATAAATGAAGAAAATGTACCAGAATATATGAGAGTATAATCAAACAAACTGCTGTTGTCATTAAGTCAAAGATTTCAGTGATCATTAGACATACTCTGATTTTAGATGTGCTAAAATGGGGGGGGGGGGTTGATGACCAATACCATCGTAAGATATCATCAGGTGTAAGATTCATCCTGAATTCAGAAATGGAAAGATGTGAAAACATGGCTAATTGTGTCATGCCGCAGATGTTCCATATTTCAAAACAGAAATTCAAGTAAAAAGAGTGTGTTTTAGATGTATCAAACCCACTCTGCTAATATGAGTCATGTACATGACAAATTTTTACCTATGTATTTCCTATTTTTGGTGTTTTTACAAATAGTATTTTTTTTTAAGATTATTTATTTATTTATTTGACAGAGAGAGAGATCACAAGTAGGCAGAGAGGCAGGCAGAGAGAGAGAGGAAAGCAGGCTCTCCGCTCAGCAGAGAGCCCGATGCGGGACTCGATCCCAGGACCCTGGGATCATGACCTGAGCCGAAGGCAGCGGCTTAACCCACTGAGCCACCCAGGCGCCCACAAATAGTATTTTTAAAACTTGTATTTCCTGATAACATCGCAAGTATAGAGAAATACTAGCCATATCTTGTTCATCCTGCTGAATCAGCATGACACCATCAACAACAGGGATCAATGTTTTGATCTGTGAGATGATATAATGGTCCAAATCTCTTCTGACTGTATTATGACAAAAGTTAGAGAATTAACGTGGGACAAATTATAAATATTTTTGACCGTTCATGGAAATGCAAACTATCTCTAACCGTTTTTCCTGAGAGGAATAGAAAAGCATTCATCAAATCTATAGCTACACAGCTTGTACCTGAAGGCTTATGCCCTAATAATGCATACACATGCAGCACAGCAGCTGCGATCATGGATACCAATTGCTTAAGCTTGTGGTGACAGACAGTCATTCTCTCTGGTTTTTGCAGAGACCAGATTAACTAATTAAGCAGGGTGATGATATGAACCACCAGGAATCTTCTTTTTTGATTGCACATATTAAGGCACACCCTCATTATCTGTCTGTTAATTTGGGACCCCCTGATATCACGCTCCATTAACAATCTCTACAACTTAAATTGGTCAAAGCTTGATGGGCCTTATGCTCTTCTAGTTGTCTCTGTAATTGGGGCCTGCGGTCTTCTGTCAGGTAGGTTCCCCTACCTAGCCTTTATTACTTTGGGATCTCATCATCTGCAAGGTTATTAACAAGACTAACTGAACTAATACCTCAGCTATAAGCCCTGGCCTAGTGAAAAGAGCCACCACAAAACTTCTTAGTGATGCCGAAGGCCCATTCACTGGCACATTTCTAATGGATTCCTTGATTAAGCACCTTCAAATCCAATCTCAGAGGTCATCTCTGTTCTCCCGATAGTGTATTTTAGATAGTCCTTTTAGCTCATTCAGGGTAAAATCTCTTTCCTCCCTGGTCAAGACCCAGACTATGCTTCGAATTAACCTTAGTTATCAGACTGTTGTCCAAGAGAGAAGGCATTTGTTGCCTTGAAAGTAGTGGTCTCTGAAATATCTTTCCTCATGGACCAAATGCTGCTTCCTAATAGGGAAGAGGGAAGATGCAAGATCTTTGCGGGAACCAACCCAGATGTCTCCATCCAGTGTTTCAGAGATTTTCCCAGTAAAAACTTTGATCTTAGTATAATAAATCTGCCTTGACTGAACATTTAGCCTCTCTAGAACTGAGACTTTATTGGACTCTGTTGGGAATAGTTCAATATATACAAGTGAGTCAACTTTTTAGATTGTCTGCTTTTCCACTAAAAGTTAGAAACACTTTTTTGTAATCTACCAAAAAAGGAGAAAAAAAAAAAAAAAAGAGCCCACTAGCTCTCACAATAGACTTTGTCTGTTTATTGCCCTCAATGTCTTATTAATCTCCACAGGTCTCAATACAACTTTATAGTAACCAACCAACCTGGCTGACTTTGTAGGCACTGTTAAAGCCATATATCTGTAATTCCTAAACAATTACACTGGCAATCAGAATATTTTGGCAGGTTATCACTGGTGAAATCTTTACTGGATGCATCTTATATTCCACATGGGAGGAGTTCTTTCTTGCAGTGTTGTGGGTGATCTAGTTATTAAGTCCCACTTTACTGTATGCTTTTGTTGACTACTTCTATTTACCAACCTTGTCAATTCTGGTCATCTGAGAAACAGACACCATGATGGAATACAATGTGTGAGAGAATTATGGGAGAAACACTTGTAGAAGTTAAAGGGCAAGAGGACAAAAGGAGATAGGAAGACTCTTAAGACTGCAAGCAAGTGTCACACTGGTGACAGAAAATGAGAAGAAAAGAGATGATATAGAAAAATTTAGACTGCCATTTAGCTCTGAGAAAGCTTGGCAAAGCTCATAGTAAGTCCTGGCAGAAATGTAGGTGGTTAGTAGAGTCCGTCCTAGGATAGCAATAGCCTGGTTCTAGGATCACCATCATCACAGTTATTGTCTGAGAAATGCTCAAGACAGAGTGGTCCCATCAGGAATGCTGTCTTGAAAATGAAGGTGCATCAGGTAGGTATGTACACTCCCTGGTGCTCTCTGCAGCATTTTCTCTTTGTTAGGTAATGTGAGCAGAACTCTTTTATGGCTGCCATCTGTATGAAGGAAGAGTGGGTATGAGTAGACCACCTGTGTGCAGGCAACAGGAGGTGCCCTATGTGTACACGATTGAAAAGTAATCATAGACTGAACATCAGTCTGTTTTTTATTACCTATGTGTAACAGTAATTCTAAATAATGTCAAAGATAAAATAGCCCTCCTCACTGGGGTGGACCTATGCCTCACTACTCCCTCAAATGGATATGCCGTTGCTACATGAAATACCTTTTCATTTCTAAATTTCTTAATGTTTTATTTTCTTTGATGGGCCAGGACACAGAAACTTGGAGAAAAGATGCCTAGTTGTGAGAATTATCCCTATTTGTCACAAAGGCTTGCTTTTACAATACTCTTCGTGACAAAAACACTTGGAATTCTGATAGTATTCACTATGATAGAATTTGCCCTATGTTACAAAAAATCTTCTGAATGTTTTCTCTCTAGTAAATGTGGAATACATATTTACAGCTTTAAACTTGTTATCATTCTCTCAAATCAATGTCTTTATTCTCCTTCTTATAGAACTGAATATCTATTATCTTTCCAGAAAGCACATTTGAAAAATGCTATGCCACTAATCAGGAGGAACAAAATTTGATATATTATGTATTTGTAGAACATGTATTTAAAAACATTTAACACTAAGTGGAACAACAGAAAATTCATATGGGGAAGGAAATATAACTGGAGGTAGAAAGAAAATTTATATATAATTTACAAAAAGTGCGTAATTTTATAATTTCCTGAATTTGAGCAGCCATTTAACATATAAGCATTTATTTTAACTTTAGATGAATCTGCTTGCATTTTAGGAAAAATCTTTATCTAGTCTGTTAATATTTTAAATAATCAGGCATTTTACAGAACCGTAATGACCAAAACAAATTAAAATTATTATAAAAGAAAATGATACAAGGGCTTCTACTAATGCCTAGCACAGAGCCATAGTCTGCTTTGATAAAATAAAACAAAAATCCTTGGTAGGAAAAGAAATATCATTCTACCTATTTATTTAGACCTGGTCATTAAAATTAAAATGCTGGGCATTGATTATAGGGGAAATTATTCAAAATGATAGAACAAAATGCATGCACAATCACATTTATCACAGCTAAATGAACTAATATTTTCTAAATCCAGTGTAATTGTTTTGCTTATGTAACTGCTTATTTATAGGACAAAATATAAAAGTATTTATTTGGAAACCTTAGAAAGACATGCTACTGGAAATACAACCATTTCTTAAGAATACTTTGGCTATAGGGGTGCCCCAGGGTGGCTCAGTGGGTTAAAGCCTCTGCCTTCGGCTCAGGTCATGATCCTGGAGTCCTGGGATCAAGCCCCACATCGGGCTCTCTGCTCAGCGGGGAGCATGCTTCCTCCTCTCTCTCTGCCTACTTGTGATCTCTGTCTGTCAAATAAATAAATAAAATCTTTAAAAAAAAAAAAAGAATACTTTGGCTATATATCATGTAAGATTATTGTGCATGTAGATACTGATTTACACTTAACATTTTGAAAAGGGATATCTCTGCATGAAAAGGGATATTTTGCATATCTGTATCTATCCATCTATCTGTGCACTTGTATGGAGGAATCACACTTCTTTGGGTCTAATAGTCTACTGATATAGGACAAAGAACATAAAGGACAGCACAGAGGTTCTATGGGGACTGACCATTAGAAACAACACAAAGCTAGAAAGGTAGCTTAGACTTAACATTAAAGGGCCCTTGCAACAAATAAGCTATCTACTTTATTCTAATTGCGGGTTAGGTTTTCCAAAAGTACTCACTGAGGTGAAGTTTGGATGGCAAGATGTTGGTTAGGGAATGAGTTTTATGATGGGAAGGAGGAAGAGGTAAAATTAGGCTGATGGATAAGCTGAACTGAGATTCAGACCAACAAAACTTCAGCTGTCCCCGTAAGAAATTCTGGAGCAAATATTGTCCATCAAAGTTGTCCCACATTGGGCCAGATGGCTGGGCTTTTATATTTCCACCTTGCTCTGTCACGGAATATAGGGTCTTTCTGTAAGGATATGACCACATGCAGCTAAGGCAAATCCTAAAGCGATTGACAGGTGTTGGCTGTTGTCTAACCACACTCTCTGTAAGAGGAAGGCAAGCCTTTGCTTGAAGGAGAATCAGGGCAGCCCATCTCTGTATCAGAACAATTTGAAAAACATTTTTGTAGTCTCACTCCTTTTCATGTGTGTTACATCTTAGCAAAAGATTGGCAAAGACTCTATACCTTGGCATAGTCTAAGTAAATAAAAATACTATGGTAACAGTAAGTATTTTCAATCCTACAAACCACAAGTAAAATATTATATTTTAAAATAATTTTCATAATTTAAAATAGGATATAAATTATTTATTTGAAGCCTTTTATTTATGTCTATTTATATGATGTCATATATATGAAACTAATGGTATGCATTTAAAAGTTACCTTAGGAACCAAACTTCCTTTCTGTTTAAGCTTGTTAGTAAAACATAGATTATCATAGAATTCCAAACTGTATATAAAATAAGCTGTGAAATAAAAATAGAAGGATGCTTTGGATTAAAAATGGGCTTTTTTATTTTATTTTAAACCAAAAAAAATAGGTTTAAAAATAGAAACATGGACAACATTGTATCAAAAATAATTACAACTGTAATTGATTTTCTATGGATTACTGAGAAGTTCTGTCTCATACTTATTCTTCTATTCATTGCTTGTGATCAACTTGACTTTAAAATTGACTGCAGGTTCCAGATAGTAAATATTTTACTGGAAACAGCATCTTTCTCTCTTTTCATTATCTCCACATATACACTAAAGAGATGATTTTATTTGTAACAGAACATGCACTATCATAATCCCTTAGGTATTTTTTTCATTCAAGCTCTGATCAGCCACCCAATATATTTGGCATGTTGCTTTAAGAGTTTTCTATTTAAGTACAACTTGATTTAACTCATTTTCTGTCTTTAAATGGATTTTTAAAAATTTATTTCTCACAATAATGATGGATAATTGAATCATAGTTGAGAATGGATTGCGGATGAAAAAATCAATCAAAGCACATTAAATGTTAATTGAATGGGGGAGAAGGGAGAAGTGAAAGACAAACACCAAAGAAACATTAAAGCAACAACTAAAAGTACTCAGTACAAGAAATAATGCAAGTCTTCTTTGGTGAGCAAAGTAAAAATAGCCCATGTCATTTTTTTTCCCTCCAACAGAGAATTATTTAAGGAAGAACACAATGAAGAAAATAATATAGAACTGCTAGAAGACTAGGAGTCTCAAGAGTTAATCTCGCATAGACCATAAATTATAGGATACCTTATATTTTAGATAGTTTTTATATTCTTAATTTTTTGTGGTTCAAATGAAATAACTCTTCTGAGTATCACTGCCTATGTGTCTAAGATTACTTTTTCCATCCTTCTGTTGGATCTTAGGAATTGTCATTCCATTCCACACTCTTCCAATCATTTCCCTCTGCTTCTTTTTTTTTTTTTTTTTAAGATTTTATTTATTTATTTGACAGAGAGAGATCACAAGTAGGCAGAGAGGCAGGTAGAGAGAGAAGGAGGAGGAAGCAGGCTCCCTGCTGAGCAGAGAGCCCGATGCGGGCCTCGATCCCAGGACCCTGAGATCATGACCTGAGCCGAAGGCAGCGGCTTAACCCACTGAGCCACCCAGGCGCCCTGTTTCTTTGACTATACTCCTGATCTTTGGGAAATGGTTATTACTCTGAGAATAAGTCAACAGAGAGAACTTTAGTACTCTGAAGTAAGAAATTACCCTCAGAAATCATTAATCATTACCTTGGAAATATATTTCATCACTTCCTTATATCTCACAGAAATTCACACTTCCCAGAATTTAGGGTGACTGACATTTTGAGTATGGGTATGTTCGTGTATGTGTATGTGTGTATAAACTTTGAAAACCCACATTTAGAGTATAATAGCTATCTAAGAAGTATATATTCATTTACCAAAATAAACTGATGTTTGCAATCAAAACTTACTAAGTAAAAGCAAAAAAAGATGCTTGAGGATGACTTCCCAATGAAATTACTTGCTATTATGCTCATAGGTAAAGAAAAAAAAAAAAAACAATTTATTCTACTAATGTGATTACATAAGTGAGCAATCCCCTTTGATCTTTTCTACAAGGTAGATAAATAGAAATATATAATAGGGGAGAAGGACCACAAATTGTAGATGACCTAAAAGAAAAAAAAAAATTGTTTTGCACATCCTAATACAGAATAAATACTATTATCAAGGAGATATTGGCTGTCTCAAAAAATGTATTTAAAATAAGGATGATTACACTACTGTATTTACTTGATTTTCAGTTTTAGCGATTAAGAAAAAGGATTCTGGAGTCACACAAACACTAATTTAAATACCATTTCATTTTGAAGACTTTGAGTAATATACCTAACTTGAGTTAATTAATACCTCTGCGTATCCTGAACATTTCCAGGATTTCTAGGATTCTGGAACTGAATTACCCTTTCCTTTAAGACTTAAGTAAATTCTTGAATTTACTTAATTCCCATGTGAATGTAAGAAATACAATTTTCTTTATGGTACTTCTAGTGAGTCCTGAAGTTATGTAAACCAGGGGATATTTATGTACACTTTGATTGCTCTCTCTGCTTGCTGACACACTCATTTGTAGCCTCTACTTAAAAAGTGAGCTTTTGAGGATGGGGAGTTCATTACAGTAAAGGAGGAGCTTGACAAATCTTATTACTAAAAATAATTTCAACTGGATAAAATTTTCAAAAACAATTATGGGGCTATGAAAATCAAACAAAGAAGACAGAAAACTAAGAATTTATTCATAATAAATAGCTGCCCTCTAGATAAAAACAGTGGGAGTCACTGAATTTATTATATGAGACTGTCCATCCCCCACTTCTGCCAGTGGGTTAGTCAATACTGACTGAGGGCCAGACAAGCTATGAAAACCAGAAGTTTTGCTGCCTGAAGGTGCTTACTTGATTTAAAGTGGAGCTCAGGAACTCTATACGCTATAGCATATTCCAGTAACAATGGTAATTTGGGGTAGGTAATGAAAGTTGAGAGCCTCAAAGAGGCTAAAGATGCAGTTCTAACCAGTTAGAAGAGGCAAAAGACTAATAGAATAGGCAGAAATATAACACAAAGAACTGGGCAATAAGACAGTTATGGGGGGCATTGAGAACACCCTCCAATGTCTAGCTGACTGACAATCTATATGCATGTACTACACCTAAATAAAATATTAGATTAAGTCATAATAATGGGGTACATAGAGCCAAAATTAATGAAATAATAAAATTCCTTTATAATAAATATAAACATTGGTTCTTCAAGAATAATTGTATTTATAAACTTAGGTCAGAATGATTAAATTAACAGCCACCAATGTCACAGAAGAAAAAAAAAAAAAGAACTCAAAAAAGATCCTACTAAAATAGATAAAAAGAGCCATAACAAGTTTTATGTGGAAAAAATAAATTAAAAAAATCTAAGTTTACAGTTATACAAAATGATAAGTTAAAGATATCTTCAATACAACACAGTATCTAAGGTTAATAGTATGTTATTATCTACTAAAAATTTGTTAAGAGATTTCATGTTAAGTATTTTTCCACACATACACATAAAATAAAACCAAACAGACACAGAGAAACTTTTGGAGATGATGAATATGATTATCATTTTGATTTTAAAATGATGTACACATTGGTACACATATGTCAAAACTCATCAAATTATACACTAAATATGCTTGGGATTTTTTTGGGGGGGCATATTGATTATTCCTCAATAAGACTGTAAAAATAACAGAAAATAAAAATAAAAAAAATCTAAATAAAATGGAAAAAATTCTTTGAAAAATACTACTAAAAACTAACACAAGAAGAAACAGAAAAGCCTAATAATTACATATCTATTTTAGAAACTGAATGAATGTTTAAATAAAAACTTTCCATAAAAGAACTCCAGACCTAAATATCATTAATGTTTAATTTTCTCAATATATAAAGATGGGAATACAAACCAAATTGTGCTATCAAGTCACAAAATATAATTTGCAATCTACAAGTTTTTAACTATATTATCTATAAAGCCAGAATTTATAACTTGTAGAATTGAGATTGTTCTCTGACATTTTATATAATTCTTACTTTATCTAGGAAAAAGTAAGAGTATTTTCTTAAAGTCTCCTCTGCAAGTAGTTACTTGTCAGGTTTCTTTGCATGTATAATTATTTTTAATTAATACATTTTAATGTCTTCTATTAGACACAAAGATTCATAAATATTTTTTCTAATTTTTATCAATATTCATGGTTCATTATATTTAAGAAAATAAACTTTGAATTTCCAATCACTTTTTTACTACTATTACACCATGAAGAACACTCTGATCTAGTTTACCAATGATTTCCAGGTTCATACATACCAAAGGTCAATTTGCAGTCTTTACCTTCTTTGATATATCAGCAGCATGTGACATAGTTGGCCACTTCCTCATTTTTGACACATTTTCTATACTTGAACTCAATTTCCTACTTTAAGTTCTACCTCACTAACAACTTATTTTTGGGACCTATTGCATGTTATTTTTCTTCTCATAAATTTCTTACACTAGGAATATCTTTAGAGTTTTTATCTTTTTACTTTTTATTCTGTTTTTATTACTGCCATTGTAGTGTCTTCTCATTTCTGGCTTTAAATAACTTTTAATATCCACAATTCCAAAATAGACCTTCTAACATTTAGGTATCATAGTATAAAAGTTCCCAGGAAAGCTCACATAACATTTGTTTATTTTGTTACAGTATTATGAATCTTATTAATATAATAAACTCAAATAAAGTTCATTATACTAGCATACTTTGATGTATATATCAAAAATATGAATGACCAAATTTGAGTTGAAAAGTCTTGGAGTGATTCACTATAGTAATATGGGAATTTGGGGCATGGCCCTAACCCACCGTGTCTTTCCACAATATACTCTCTCCTGTGCCACATACATGTGATAAAATATTCCTGGATGAAAGTATCAACTCTATCTATACCCAGGCAGAGTCATTGCTTGTTTATCCTCTGGAGTCTAGGCCCAAGAAATGTACTTACAGGTACTGTAAGTATTCTTGGAACATTTTGGTAGAATATTCTGACATCTTTAATATTTTAAACAAGATTTAGAGGGGTTGTGGGGATTCCAGGTGGGTATGTGCCTTTACTGTACAACTATATGCACTAAGGAGAGTTGAACAGTCAGACAAGGGCTAAATCATTATCCTCTAAGTCTTGAAGCACAGGACAGAATCTACCTTTGTACTATCTAAGAACAATACTACCTCAAATTGAAATTATCATGTCAGACCTCTCCCACATTCATGAGGCTTATTTATTCAACTGAGTGTTTTGTATCTGCACTTGGATGGCCAATACTCAGCTCAAGCTCAAAACTCCAGTCTCCCATCATTTCTTGCATAATAAAAGCCAAGGTCCTGGGGCGCCTGGGTGGCTCAGTGGGGTAAAGCCTCTGCCTTTGGCTCGGGTCATGATCCCAGAGTCCTGGGATTGAGCCCCACATCGGGCTCTCTGCTCAGCAGGGAGCCTTCTTCCTCCTCTCTCTCTCTCTGCCTGCCTCTCCGCCTACTTGTGATCTCTGTCTGTCAAATAAATAACTAAATAAAATCTTAAAAAAAAATTTTTTTAAATAAAAAAATAAAAGCCAAGGTCCTGAAAAGGACCTACAAAACCCCAGATGATCTGACTCCTGTGGTATCTCTAACTTATATGCTTTTCTCTCTCCTCACTCATTTACTTCCATACATTCAGGTCTTTTTGATGCTCCTGAATGCATCAGACATATTTTTCCATAGGATCATTGCTTCACCTGTTTACTAAGCCTCAATTATGAGAAACACAAGAAGGTAAGAAAAAACTCTGAAACCCTTATCAAAAGGTAAAGTAATTAATAGAATCAAAATCAGAACTTTCCCCAAAGTTAGAGTTAACAGATAGAAACTTTAATTATTGTAGTATGTTTAAGAAACTTGTGGATTATGTAGATAATATACAAAAACAACTGAAAGACTTTAGCAGAATAAAAGGAATTTTTTAAAATGTCAAATGCTAGAATTTCTAAAATACACAATATTGAACATTATAAATTATTTATTTGGATGTAATAGCAGAGTGGACACAGCTAAAAAATATAAGTGAGCTGGGTGGCTCAGTGGGTTAAGCCGCTGCCTTCGGCTCAGGTCATGATCTCAGGGTCCTGGGATCGAGTCCCGCATCGGGCTCTCTGCTCTGCAGGGAGGCTGCTTCCTCCTCTCCCTCTCTCTTCCTGCCTGTCTGCCTGCTTGTGATCTCTGTCTGTCAAATAAATAAATAAAATCTTTAAAAAAAAAAAAGATAAGTGAGCTGAAAAACAGGCCCATGACAATTACTCAAAAGAAATATGAGTGAGAAAATTTTGATGCATACCATACAAGAGTTATTGAATGATACTAAATGATATAGTACACATGTAATAGTAAATTGAGAAGGATAAGAGATAGAGAAGAGAGGGAAAAATTTTTATTTTATTAAAAAATAGATAGGAATGTTTTAAAATTATTGAAAGACCAAAAAAAAAAAAAAAACCCATATTCAAATGCTCTGAAATCCCCAAACATACTAAAATAGACATTCAGGGACATTCTAGTCAAAATTAATTTTGAGACTCTGAGTTATTTTTCTAAATTTTCCCATTTGACATTAGATTCACATGAGTCAGTTATTCTGTTTGTTTCAGGATGTATTTATTGACCAAGGAAGGTAAAACAAACATTCATGTTAAAACACATATTTATCTTTTAATTATCTACTAGGAAATGATGAATACAAATTACCAAAGCAGTATTTGCAGTCATTCTTCTAATAAATTATTTTTCAATGTTTATAATACTAATGGAATCTAAATAAATTCACAAGATCTCTAAAATCTTATTTATCAAAATGCTATTTTTAATTATGAAAAATAATTGAGGCAATCATATATGATTCTGTTATTTGGTGAGAAATTTAGGATGTAATTTACAGCCTATTACATAAACCACAATTATTTCCTGCCATATTATCAACTATAAGAAAAGAAAAATGCACACAATATAAAGTTACCATCAAAAAAGAATCTCTATATTGAATACTTTTCAGAACAGTGTATGTCATTCATTTTTCTTTCAATATGCTGTAATTGGTAGATGACATAACATTGACACTGAGTGCTTTAAAATTATCTACCATATTTAGATCTTCCTTACTAACATGATGGACAATCTAATATTAAATACTTTCTCAAAACAAAATTAGGCACCAAAGTAGCAGTTTTCTGTCAATGTATACTTCTAGATATGACAGTTTAAATCTTTTCAGTGTCTGCTGATAATGAATGTTTAGAGATTCTGTCATAGAAAATGACCTCTACAGCTTAGATTTTTAAGCAATAAAGACATTGAAATAAGAAAAACTTATCAAAGACTAGGTAATAAGGTAAATTAAATAATTAGGTCAATATTTTGATTATAGATATTTTCTCATTCAACATTAATAGAACTATGTTTTGAATATAGTTATTAGACCCTTAAATGTTAATATTTTAAAATATTATATTAAGTTATACCTCAATAAATGAAGATGAGTTTTGAGTAATTTTATTTAAATAATAATAAACATTTTGAAACATATAACCCCTTGGTATAAAATGGGTGTCCTTAAAATTTCTTATAAAATTAAGTATTATTGGGGCACCTGGGTGGCTCCGTGGGTTAAGCCTCTGCCTTCGGCTCAGGTCATGATCCCAGAGTCCTGGGATGGAGCCTTGCATCTGGCTCTCTGCTCAGCGGGGAACCTGCTTCCCCTCTCTCTCTGCCTGCCTCTCTGCCTACTTGTGATCTCTGTCTGTCAAATAAGTAAATAAAAGCTTAAAAAAATAAAAAATAAAATTAAGTATTATTGATTTTAAAGGTTGATTGTTTATAACCATATTTAAAAAACCCTGATGTGAGAGCTAAATTAGTTTAGTGTTTGAGTCATACTCTATTTTATTTTAATTTAGTCTTTTGTAAAATCTTTATTAATATTCAGTTGACCTTAGGTAATTATCAAATATTCCTAAACTATACAAAAATTAACCCCTTAGTAGAGTATCTAATTTACAACTAAAGGGCAGCTTAGATTTTTGGGAAATGATTGGTTAATCATAAAAGTAATAATCTTGTTTATAATTACTATTTTAATTATTAATAATTATAATTAATACTTATAATTAATATTTTATTTCCCAAGCAATGAAGAAAGCACATATTAAAAACTACACAGTGGTTTCATTTAAAGAATATATTTAACTGTTGTTGAGAGTTCATCCTACTCAGTATTGTAAGTAATAGAAACAAGAAATGCTCTGGTTGTCATCTAAAATGTTATTAGTATCAATATGTACATAAACCAAATATTTTTTTCTTTTATATTATGATATATTTCAAATTTTTAGCACATTCTTGAAAGCATTTCTTTTTGAATTTTCTCTTTGGTACTGTGTATATATATACAATTTTTTTTAATACTGACTTCCATTTTTTTTTAAAGATTTTATTTAATTATTTGACAGAGATCACAAGTAGGCAGAGAGGCAGGCAGAGAGAGGGGGGGAAGCAGGCTCCTTGCTGAGCAGAGAGCCTGATACAGGGCTTGATCCCAGGACCCTGAGTCCCAGGACCTGAGCTGAAGGCAAATATTTAACCCACTGAGCCACCCAGGTACCCCGGAATTTATATTAAGACCTCTTGTGTACAGTGGTGTCCAAATCTACATATGTTCTGGAACTCTTCCTTCTATACACCACTATCATTATTTGATCTCAAGTCTTCAGTGTCAGGATTCAAACACAAATCAGTTCAGTACTGAGGTTCATGATGTAAAGCTTCTGAATGACTTACATTTAAATGTATACATGTACAAGTTTATTCATTATTTGACAACATAATTTACAGAGTAAAATTTAAAAAATAAGTGCCTTTGTTGGTTTTCTAATAGAAGAAATATAATGGATAAAATATAAAAATGAAATAAACATGTTACATTGTGCATGTTTATATACAACTTAAGAGATGAGTTTAAGTAAATGTAAATATTTTTACTAGAGCAATCAAGTTGTTTCTTTAGTACATATTTTATATGTGCAAGAATGTACTTTAAAAATCTGTTACTTTTTTATTTTTGCAGATAATTTTACACTGTAGTATAATAATATGGATAGTAATAAATGGATCTAACATTCATAATAAATTTAATTTAAACTAATATTTTATATATATTTTATACACACACACACACTTGCTTAGGCTTATTGGCAGCAATGAATATGCACTAGTTTGTGAATGTAATGCATGCTAATACCTAAACCACTTTAGGGATATAATAAATTAGCTAGTATAAATCATTTTAATCAATTTATTTTTATTTTTATTATTTTATTTTATTTTAATAAATTTAATCAATCTAATCACTTTTCTGTAGTCTTTACTCAAACCAAAGGTAAAAAGCTAGTTTACCAGAACCAAGAGACAGCAATAAAGCAATAATCAGTCATGGACTATTCCTTCCTTTCATAAAAGGCACTGCTATAGTTTTCAAGACTTATCATAATTATTACTTCCTCTTTGAAATCTTTCTTAAACACACTAAATACTTATGCAATGAAACTGTGATTCTTTTATTTTTCTAAAAAATATTTTGATTGAAAAATATTTTACTCATACACTTCTTATAGAACTTATCACATTATGTTGTAAAAATTAAAATGTTTGCATGTCTCATCCCTTCCCATACATTAGACATCATGAAAACTATAATTACATGTTTACACTTCTGCACCTTCAGAAACAAGTGTAGACTCATACAGAATGGTTTTTGAAAGATGTGTTCAGAACAAATGACTAGCCATGAAAGACAATGGACACCAGATTCATGCACAAATTTTATGAATCTTGTGTTTATTGGTGATATGAGGTGAAATGAATATTCTTAATTTATTGATTTTAAGGTCAAATCATTATTATTTGAAAACAAAGAATGAACCCTATTCACAGAAATAATACTTTAAATTTTAGCTTCTTTTGTATTTCTTCTATAGAATTAGAAATAGAGCAATAGAAACTATACAAAATAAAATATAAAAAGATAAGAAAATCAAAAACAATAATCAATGAACAATAAGACAATTTTATGTGACTTGAAATCCAGGTAAATGAAATCCTAAAAAGGGAAAATAGAGGAAGGATCATTCAAAGATGACTCAAGAAATAATGTGTAAAATCTTTCCATACAATGAAAATTATAAACTCACAAATATAAGAAATTCAATGATATCCTGAGACAATAATGTGAAGGAAATCATACCAAGGCATAGCATAATCAAATTTCTCAAGGCCAGTAATAAAGGGAAAATCTTAAAAGCACCCAGAATTCTGTGGTTAGATGGGCAGTGCATTATTTACTGAGGAACAAAGAAAAGGATGAGAGCATATTTCTCTCAAATAATGTGGGCAAGATGTGGATCAACATATTTAAAATAATAAAAGGAAAGCAAAATAAAACAAAAAACACTACAACTCAGAATTCTATACCAAGCAGAAATACTAATAAAAAAGCATGAGATGAAATGTTCTCTATTTAAAAAACAAAGTAAAATGTAGATTTTTTTTCCTGTAGACATATGGAAATTGAAATAATTCACCATCAGCAGACGTATTACATGAAATATTATAGAAATCTTTCAGACAGAAAGGAAATGGTGTAAGATGCACATGTAAATTTACAAAAAAGGATGAACAGCAGAGACAATGCAGCTAATTATAAATGATATTAAGACATAAAATATGAAAGATATTTTGGAATAAATGAAGCAACTTCAGTTTTTCTCATCAAGTGAAATTTTATAAAATTCCAATAGTAAATGCAACTGCAAACACCAAATATTTAAGTTTAGATTACCAACAATTAGTTTATCTAAATAAGAGAAAACAAAATGAATAGTGTTTAAGTTTTGAATATGTATTCACCAGGATGGAGAGGTCAAAGTGAAGGTTTTAGGGGTATATAAATATCTTCAATTTTTATTTATAAACAGGTTCCCAGTGTGTGTGTATATGCATGTGTGTGTGCCTGTGCAAAAATCCATGGAACTATATATAATTAAAATATATGCTTTTTAGTGTATATAAGTTTTATCTGAATGAAATAATTAAAAACTAAACATAAAGCACAAGTCCCTATTGACCAAGTAAGTTACTTAACTGAAAGATGGCACTCCCAACTCAAAATGTTTGGAAAATAAACTGTTGTGGTGAGAAATATTTCTGTTACATTAGTCCAGAACAAAATTATGAAAATTCATACTTTGGAATCTGGAAATTATCCTGTAGGCAGAAGAGGTATTCTATGGATGACTGCCATTTAAATTGTTTTAAGAACAATACAAAATAGAAGGCATGATGACTGAAATTGAAATTCCTTTACCTTCATCTGAATTTTACATGTCTACAAGCAGTTATATAGTCTCTCTCCCTAAAATCAATAAAGGAAAATATCAAGGATAACAACTTTAGGAAACTCATTGTATAAACTGTTTTTTGCCTACTTGTCAATAATGCTACACTGAAATTAATACTTTTACCCTTTCCACCAACTTCTTTGGAATCAACATTATTTTTCAACTTAGCAATGTCAGCATAACTTATCACACTGCCTCATAGGAAAATCATATCACTCAGGCTAAGGTGAGCAAGATGTCTGTATAGAACAAAAAGGATGTTGGTATTATCATGGGGTTTAATATCATCTGGATGCCCAAGCAAATAAAAGCCATCTAAATACTAACGACTTTATTATAGCGGCCAAGTTTTCATTCAAGACAATGGTAGCTTAATGTACCAACTACTATAATACAAATGGGTTTCATCTTTTATAAGCTTAGTAATGTTTTTATTCATTTTCCCAAATACATTTCCAGAATTTCAAGTTGTATAAAAAAAATGCATGTATCAAAAACTTGTGGAGTGTACCTGCTGTGATGAACACTGGGTATTGTATAGAATTGTTGAATTACTATGTTGTACACCTGAAACTAATGTTATACTATATGCTAATTGGAATTTAAAAACTTAAAAAAAAAAAGAGAGAACAGGCTGGAATATAAAAAAATGAGGGTGTTTTCTCAGTTGTAATTTTAAATAGTTGTATGAAAAATTGAGGTCCTTTTCTATGAAGGTAATACTATTATTATAAGTATTCTATTTTCATCACACATTTACTAGTAAAAACACATACTTATTTTGGTGATGTGAAGAAAACTACTTTGTAAGTTTCAGGAATTTTTAAATTATCTAATTTCTTAGTCCATTATTATTTATTTATCCGTGGAAAATGTCATGTGAAATTGAGAATATGTTAGCAGTTTTCATTTAAAGGCCCTTAAATAGTAATAGAGTTTCATAAATTTGATTAATAATATACCTTTGAAACTATAATTAAATCTTACTTTTTGTAACATATGACCTTAAAATAATTTACTAAATATTTTGTGTGATATTCTAGAAAGTTATGATAGTGAGATAATCAACATTTGGGGAGTTTTGGCCATTTTCCAAAATTACTATATATATATATATATTCTCTCATATATGTTACATGTATTAATTGTAATAGGGAAAAAATAAACTTAACCTTTTCCCACTAGGAAATCTACTGATGATAATATAAAAGTTAAATAACTCCCTAGAGTTCACTATTAAATTAATGTTGCCTGAAGTACTAAGTGGAACAAATCAAAACAAAAACTCCAAATTTAGAATAAATAGATTCTTGTCATTTAGAGATAAACTTCTCAGCAGTTGGTTCAGGGACACCAAAAGAGATTGATTGATTGATCGATTTATCTGAGGCACAGACCAAGACCATACTTCCCAGCTTCCCTTTTAATTAGGTTATGGCCTTCTGAATGGGTTTTGACCAATGGATGCTGAAACAAAGAGGTAAGTACTCCTGGGGCTTAAGTGGGTAGGAGAAGAATCCATGAAACAAGATGGGATAGGGAGGGAGACAAACCATAAGTGACTCTTAATCTCGTGAAACAAACTGGGTTGCTGGGGGGAGGGGGGTTGGGAGAAGGGGGTAGGGTTATGGACATTGGGGAGGGTATGTGCTTTTGGGTAAATTGGAAGGGGAGGTGAACCATGAGAGACTATGGACTCTGAAAAACAATCTGAGGGGTTTGAAGTGGCGGGGGGGGGTGGGAGGTTGGGGTACCAGGTGGTGGGTATTATAGAGGGCACAGCTTGCATGGAGCACTGGGTGTGGTGAAAAAATAATGAATACTGTTTTTCTGAAAATAAATAAATTGGAAAAAAAAAAGAAAGATTTACTTCTTACCTTTGTTCTTCCAAACTGATCTAGCAGAACTGACCTTAGATCTACATACTGAACATCTACACAACAACTATTAATACTTTATGTGAGAATTAAATTTAAATTCAGTTGCATAAAATTCCATAGTTAATCTGTTATACTAGATGGAATGAATATATATAGAATTTTTACCTTGAAATGAGATGCTTTCAAACAGTAAGTTAAAACATGTGGTATTCAAGTTAGGAATTATAAGGCAAGAATACTGATACCAGCTAGAAGATCCTACATATGCACTGCCAAAACATTTGGGACCACTCCTTCTTATGATAATTTGAAAGGCAGACAATGTGTCTATTAATACTGTAGCCTTTTGGAAAGTAACTGGAAAACAGACTGTTAGTGGTGAGTGTAGACTGTTATCAGACTGTTAGGGAAGTTATTAAATAGAAGATGATTATCTTAGGCAAGAAATAGCTGGTTTTCTAGCAGAAATAGAAAGGAAAAACCCATTACTATAGCACCAAATACACATGGGCAGTCTACTAAGACTCATCTTTGCAGGAAAGATTAAATTAAGGATGAGTTCTTAAAACCCAACCCTAATGGCTTCAAGGTAGCTTTTCTAAAATTTGAGACAAAGATGGATTTTAATATATAAGCGAAGAAATAAGTGAGGTTTAAGAATTATGTTTTGTTAAGAAATGACTAGAAGTAAACTAGACCCGAGGCTTACAGAATCAAAATATATTTCTTCTTATGCTGTATATTAATTTATATAAGCTTATTATGGATTGTAACCCATTGTCTTTTGTTTTTCAGTGCATTGTTGTATTGTGTACATTTCTCTTCTACAATAACATTGGGTGTGCTTGCCCAGTGGAATGTGAGTGGATAAGGCATATGTCACATTGGAGAAAAAGCTTTAAAAACTATTGCACATTCCATTCAACTCTCTTGCTCTTCTGCCATGAGGATGGCATGTCCAAAATTTGGGCTACTACAATAATCCAGATCCCCAATGAAGAAAAGTGGATGAAGAATGAAGAAAAGTGAAGCTGACATGAAGCCTATTTGTAACATGAAAGAAAATGAAAGATGCTGCTGACTCATGTCCAAAGTGAAATATGATGAGGATGTAAACTTCTGTTGATATTAAAAGTCATTGATATTTTAGAGGCTATTTTGCATCACAGAAAAATCAAGCAAAAATGAATAACACAGCTTCTAAATTTTAGGAAAAAAAATTTGACCAAAGAAATAATCTTTTTTTCTTTCTGAGCACTAAAACAAAACATGACCCTTCAACTAGCATGGTGATAAGTGACATGGAAAAAGTGTAGAGCCCCAAAAGACAGCAACTTCCAATAACCCACATCATTTATGGCCAATGTATTCATCAGGGTTCTTCAGAGAAACTGAACCATGGGGGATTTACTATAGAAATCGATTTATACAATAATGGAGGCTAAGAAGTCTCACAACTTGCCCTCAGCAAGTCAGAGAACCAGGACAGTCAGTGGTATAATACAGTCCAAGTTCAAAACCCTGAGTACATGTGGAACTGTTGGTGCAAGTCAAACCCCAGTTTAAATGCAAAAGCCTAAGGATTGTGGGGCCAGTATTGTAAATCCTGTACAGAGTCTGAAGGCCTGAGAACTATGACAGCTCCTGTCCAAGAGCAGAGAAGATGGATATTCCAACCCAAGCAAATAGCAAATTCACCCTTCCTCTTTTTATTTTATTCAGGCTTTAAAGGAAGTAGATAATGCCCACTCCCACTTATTAGGGCAAACTCCCTTACTCAGTCTACCCATTCAAATGTTAATCACTTCGGGAAGTACTGTCATAGTCCTCTAGAAATGTCTTTCAACAGCTAGCTGGGCATCCCTTAATCCAATACAATTGACACATAAAACTAACAGTCAGAGCCAAGTAGTTTAACACACAAGGTTTAACTGCAAGAGTGCAGCTCAGTAAGGGAACAATGGGTAAGACATTCTTCACAAAGAATAAACTCAAAGTCGAATCTATGAATTCTCCTAACTGCCAAGGCAAATGGTTGCCAAACTTCCTGCCAGTGACAAATATTCCATTTCTCTTTGGTTTTAATGAGTTTTATTTATTTTGTGTTGGGGGGTATGGGGAATATGGAGGAATGGTTATTTTATCTCTTCTCTACCATTGTATATTGGGTAGAAAAATAAATTTTTCTTTAGAATTGGCATTGGCAAACTTTTTCTTATAGGGTTAAATAGTATTTTAGGCTATATATTTTTTAAGATTCATTCATTCATTTGAGGGGCGATAAGGGAGAGGGAGAGAATCTCAGAAAGATTCTCTGCTGAGCATTGAGTCCAATGTGGGGCTTGATCTCAGGACCTTGAGATCATGACCTGAGCCAAAACCAAGAGTTAGATGCTTAACTGACTGAGCTAACCAAGAACTCCTATTTTAGGCTATGTCAAAATTGCTCAGTCCTGCTCAGTTCTATCACTGTTGCATCAAGTCGTCATAGTCAACATGTAAATAAATAAAAATGGTTGTGTTCCAATAAAACATTATTTTAATAAAATAGGCAGCTGGGTCATAGTTCATATTTGAAGACCCCAGCTTCAGAACAGTGGAGTATGTGAATCACGTATAAAACTGATGTAAAGGACTTCACTTTATGAGGAAATAGTGCACAAGCATGGGTGAGCCAGAGGCCAATTTTAAGTGTTACTATTGGATAAAAACATTTTTTGTTTGAGAAGGAAGAATAATCAGAAGAATAAAATTTGAAAAAGATTGTCTGAATATCTATAATTCCATTTCCTTTACTCACAGGGCATATGTTTAGATTTTCTTCCTTATTCTTTCTGCATTTTGAGGTAGCCATATAGCTGAGTTTTTGACAATGCCGTATGGGAGAAGATACTGTTCATTTCTTTTATCCTTTTTACATATGGAGAATCTTTAGGCATTTCTCATTATCATCCCCAGATTTTTTAAAGATCTTGACACCAAGAACATTATCAGTAATAGAAGCCATAGGCTGGATGCCATAGATAGTAGAATTTTAATCATCCAATGTTCCTGAATAATAGTGTGGATTATTTATTAGGAAGACCCATTCTGACTGTGACTTAAGTTTATCAGTTTAGAAGTGAATGTTATCTTAGCTAATTCAAGAACATTTCTATTACTTATGCCTTCAACTGAATATCCTCTAGGTCACTGCAATAATATCAATCATATTTAAGTATCTGAGCAGTGCATCTTGTATATAAGTATATTCTTAAGGTAATCTTGTACCAATTTCTAGGCAATAGAAACACATTGATTTGGAAGATAAAATATAATTATGAAAAACCCAAAAACCTATTTTCACCTATATCTATGTTTTTTTGGAACCAAAAATTGATATTTGAATGTACCGAAGCACATAGTGACTCTATTCTGAGATAAGTTGCTTTTAGAAGTACTTAGTGCACACCCAGCAAATTTGACAATCTGGAAGAAATGGATGCATTCTTAGAGACTTATAAACTACCACCACTGAACCAGGAAGAAATAGAAAACCTGAACAGACCCATAACCAGTAAGGAGATTGAAGCATTCATCAAAAATTTCCCCCAAAACAAGAGCCCAGGGCCCGACAGCTTCCCAGGGGAATTCTACCAAACATTTTTATTTTTTTTAAGATTTTATTTATTTATTTGACACACAAAGATCACAAGTAGGCAGACAGCCAGGCAGAGAGAAGGGGGGGAAGCAGGCTCCCCACTGAGCAGAAAGCCAGATGCAGGGCTCAATCCCAGGATCCTGGGATCATAACCTGAGCCGAAAGCAGAGGCTTTAACCCACTAAGCCACCCAGGTGCCCCTCTACCAAACATTTAAAGAAGAATTAATTCCTATTCTCCTGAAACTGTTTCAAAAAAATAGAAATGGAAGAAAAACTTCCAACCTCATTTCATGAGGCCAACCTTGATTCCAAAACCAGATAAAGATCCCATCAAAAAAGAGAATTATAGACCAATATCCTTGATGAACACAGATGTGAAAATTCTCACCAAAATACTAGCCAGTAGGCTACAACAGAATATTGGAAGGATTATTCACCTCGACCAAATGAGATTTATTCCAGGGCTGCAAGGTTAGTTCAACATCCACAAATCAATCAGTGTGATATAATACAAGAACAAGAAAACATGATACTCTCAATAGATGCTGAAAAAGTATTTGACAAAGTACAGCATCCTTTCTTGATCAAAACTCTTCAAAGTATAGGGACAGAAGGTACATACCTCAATATCATCAAAGCCATCTATGAAAAACCCACTGCAAATATCATTCTCAATAGAGAAAAACTGAGAGCTTTTCTACTAAGGTCAGGAACACAGCAGGATGTCCATTATCACCACTGCTATTCAACATAGTACTAGAAGTCCTAGCCTCAGCAATCAGACAACAAAAAGAAATTAAAGGCATCCAAATTGGCAAAGAGAAGTCAAACGATCACTCTTTGCAGATGATATGATACTATATATGGAAAACCCAAAAGGCTTCATTCCAAATCTGTTACAACTTGTACAGGAGTTCAGTAAAGTGTCAGGATATAATATCAATGCACAGAAATCAGTTGCATTTCTATACACCAACAACAAGACAGAAGAAAGAGAAATTAAGGAGTCAATCCCATTTACAGTTGCACCCCAAACCATAAGATACCTAGAAATAAACCTAACCAAAGACACAAAGAATCTAGTACTCATGAAAGAAATTGAGGAAGACACAAAGAAATGGAAAAATGTTCTATGCTCATGGATTGGAAGAACAAATATTGTGAAAATGTTTATGCTACCTAAAACAATCTACATGTTTAATGCAATTCTTATCAAAATACCATCCATTTTTATCAAAGAAATGGAACAAATAATCCTAAAATTTATATGGAAACAGAAAAGACCTCGAATAGCCAGAGGAATATTGAAAAAGAAAGCCAAAGTTGGCGGCATCACAATTCCAGACTTCAGCTCTATTACAAAGCTGTCATCATCAAGACAGTATGGTACTGGCACAAAAACAGACACATAGGTCAATGGAACAGAGTAGCCACATGTACCTGAATGTTTATGGCAGCAATGTCCACAATAGCCAAACTATGGAAAGAACCTAGATGTCCATCAACAGATGAATGGATAAAGAAGATGTAGTATATATATACAATGGGATACTATGCAGCCATCAAAAGAAATGGAATCTTGCCATTTGTGATAATGTGGATGGAACTATAGGGTATTATACTTAAAGAAATAAGTCAATCAGAGAATATGATCTCCCTGATATGAAGAAGTTGAGAGGCAATATTGGGGGTTTGGGGGGTAGGAAAGGACTAAATGAAACAAGATGGGATCAGGAGGGAGACAAACAATCAGAGACTGTTAATCTCACAAAACAAACTGAGGGTTGCCAAGGGGAGTGGGTTAGGGAGAGTGTAGTTGGGTTATAGACATTGGGGAAGGTGTGTGCTATGGTGAGTGCTGTAAGTGTGTAAACCTGGCAATTCACAGACCTGCACACCTGGGGCTAATAATACATTATATGTTAATTGTTTTACATTATATGTTAATTAAAAAATTAAAACAAAATAAAACAAAGCAAAACAAACAAACAAAAAAAAGAAGTGCTTAGTGTACACAGAGACTTTAAAATTTATAAAATAACTACATTTCCATAGCCAGTTTGTTAACTGTTTTTCCTAAGATCTACACTTGGTTTTGTATGATTAATTAGGCTCATGTATTTCCCTAGTAAACTTACCATGAGTTTCAATGCCTAGATTTTACATAAGAAAAAGTAAGTCAGGGGTGCCTGGGTGGCTCAGTGGGTTAAAGCCACTGCCTTCAGCTTTGGTCGTGATCCCGGGGTCCTGCTATCTAGCCCTGCCTCTGGCTCCCTGCTCAGCGGGGAGCCTGCTTTCCTCCTCTCTCTCTGCCTGCCTCTCTGCCTACTTGTGATCTCTGCCTGTCAAATAAATAACTAAAATCTTTAAAAAAAAAAGTGCTAGAAAAAGTAAGTCATAGATAATACATATTAACCTAGGAAAATTTTGTGTAATAAAAAAATGTGAACTTCAAAATGTAATATTTTCCTCATGATGCTATTTTATTGAACAGGTAATCTCAATATTTTGACTTAGGATATTTGGATAGTCCAAAAATTTCTTGAATGATATCAAAAGTGGATTCATTATGTACTTGACAGTCTGATAAAAAACTTATTTGGCCAGAAGGAATGGTCTGTAGGTAATAGGATCTTTATCTACTTGTTTGGTTGATAATCTGTGCATTTTCCCAAACTAATATTTTTATATTTCCAAGTAAGCCTATATAATAGAGTTGATTTGGGGATTATTCCTTCAATTTGCACATGCCACTACAACCTGAGCTACTGAGAATCTTACTGCTTAGCTGGAAGGTAACATCTTCAAAACCGGATTTCAAGTTCTATGAATTGTTAATAACTACATTCTTTATACCTTCTTTGGAATAGAATTTTATTGTGAATAAAATATTTAAAATGGACTTTAAGAATAAAACATTAGGTGAGATTAGTGTTCCCATAGTGTGAAATATTTGAAAAGTAAGGGCAGTTTATTTTGTAAAAGAACAAATCATTATTTAAATTAACTGTGCTCTTTGACACTGACTTGCTCAGAGTTGAACATTTTTTGGTCAACTTCATATTTGATTTGACAGAACATTTTGTGCTACAGTTATTAGTTCCTGAAACATGACATTTGAATAAGCCATGACTTGGCAAAAGATACAGAAGTTTTCATTTCTAGGTATTTGGTTAATTTTAGCTGTAACTGGTCATTATAATCTTCAAAACAGTCCAATAATGTTTATAACTACATTTGCAAAACAAGGACATTTGTAGTAGTGTTTGTGGCACATACAGTTCAAAAGAAGAAAATAATTCTTGCTCTAAAGCCAAAATATTTCTATTTTGTAACTGCTCTGTTTTCTTCCTTCCATCCCTTATTCCTCCCCTCTTTTTTTCATTTTTCTCCCTCTCTCCTTTTTTATGTTTTTAAACTAAACAAAAAGTTGGCCTTAGTGTCTTTTCCAAAAAGTACTGCCCTTGCTTTTATCAGTTGCCTATGTTTCTTTTGTCTACTAGAAGTCAAAGTTGATAGTGTTTCTTCTACAGGTTATTACATAACGGGATTGAGTTCAAGCTCTTTTATTTACATCACTGTGTCCACATTGAAATTGATATTTGTTGTACTGAATTATTTCTGATATTTTTTTGTCCTTTCAGCCCCAAATTTTGAGCACATTTTTGGAAGGGATAGGTTGTATTCTTCACATTATTCATACGTTTTAGAACACTATAAATCCAATAAGCATCTGATGAATGATTTTCTGTACACATATATACTCTGAAACAAAAAGCTGATGCTTTCTTCATGGGATCCCTGGAAATGCTATAGTTAAAGGAACAGATGTATACATGAATATGTTTGGAAAAAATTAATTCATTATTGGTGACACTTTCCTGAATTTTGTTTCCAATATATGTACATATATATGTATATTTTTTCTTATTAAGAAACATTTCTCTTTTTGATAAAATCTTTACATTTCTCTACTAATTGCATCAAATGTTTTTGAAGGAAGTTTATTTAGCACTTATTTACTGAATTTTTTAATAACTAAGTAATAATTTAAAAATCAAAATCATCTAAAGGGTATTTAAAACCTACAATGTTTCAAATATGGCTTTAATTTTCATGGAATTCTGGAAAGTATATTTCCTATCTGCCTACGTTTCCAGAAATGATCAAGGTCTTAAGGACAAAAGTTACATTAAGTAATTTGCTTAAAAGTGTAGTACTGGTACATAGTATGCAGACTTTAACTGGATAATATTTACATATAAAAAAGGAATGTATGATTGAAATGAATACTTTGTCTTCTAGATAATGTCTTTGAATTTTAAAATACTTAGTAGGAAATATAGATAATATACATGTATGCATATGTTTTCTCCTTAATATTACATTAAAATGCATTACATAATATAAACATTTAATGATATTTGGCATAGGCAGCTTTCCTTAGAAAGGAGAGTTTTCTAAATTGCTTTTATCAAGATAAATATGATCATATTAATCCAGGATAATTTGCATGATATTGCTGATATTTTACCATGAATCATAAAGTATCTATAGGGATGTGGTTTTTAAAAGGATTTGTTTTTCAGAGTCCATAGTCTCTCATGGTTCACCTCCCCTTCCAATTTACCCAAATTCCCTACTACTCTCTAACACCTGAGGGGTTTGAAGTGGCGGGGGGGTGGGAGGTTGGGGTACCAGGTGGTGGGTATTATAGAGGGCACAGCTTGCATGGAGCACTGGGTGTGGTGAAAAAATAATGAATACTGTTTTTCTGAAAATAAATAAATTGGGGAAAAAAAAATAAAAAAAAAAATAAAAGGATTTGTTTTAATTACAACTTATTATTTGTTACTTTGATCTATTACATAACTTTAATGTCTCCTTTCATCTATTTCATCCATGAATATTATCATTAGAATTATTGATTTTGCATTGTAAGGAAGGAGACTGAAGAAGAGTCCTGCTGAGCGCCTGGGTGGCTCAGTGGGTTAAGCTGCTGCCTTCGGCTCAGGTCATGATCTCAGGATCCTGGGATCGAGTCCCGAATCGGGCTCTCTGCTCAGCAGGGAGCCTGCTTCCCTCTCTCTCTGCCTGCCTCTCCGTCTACTTGTGATTTCTCTCTGTCAAATAAATAAAATCTTTAAAAAAAAAAAAAAAAAAGAAGAGTCCTGTTAATTAAGGGCTATTTATAATTTGACAATGCACAATGAAGCTAGTATTTGAAACAGCTCAATGTCTGAAAGAACTATAGGAAATAGACTACTTGATTGTTTTTAATATCAGCAAGGAAAAATTTTACCAAAAAGCACCAAATTTGCTTTTAAGAAATATTTAAATGCAGAATTATGACATATATTAATATTGCTATCTATGATAGTTAATGCAAAGTGAATCACAATGCATCCAGAAAGTCCAGATGCTTAAAAAAGGTGCAAACTTAGAAAAAATATTTTGTTACTTTTGAATTGATTTATGTGTGCATTCAGAAATTCCCTAATCAAATAACTGAATTGGAAGAAGTGTAAAATTATAATTTTAAATAGGTAGACAATTTTTTAAATGATAAAATCATTATTATTTTTATAACAAAATAATATATATATTCATTACTGACACATAAGGGTGCATGCAACACACGTTTACACACATATATACATATATGTCTTTCTTTTCTTTTTAGGATAACCTTTAAATGATCTCAAAATACTCTTCTCTTTTTCTATATCATTTTCCATATTTAAGTTATATATTTTTGACTCCAGACTATTCTATCAGTCCTTACCTTTTATCATTTTTCATATTCTCACTTCCCATTATTTTTTTTCCCTTCCCATTGTTATAACAAAGAATCCAATTTTCTAACTCTTTTCTGGCTAACTCCCTGCCCTTTGCTGTTTTCTTCAATTATAGCAATTTTCTAAACTATAACTTCCATGCCAGTCATCCCTTTGCTTAAAAGTTTATTCCCAGAGCACCTGTATGGCTCAGTTTGTTAACTGTCCAACTTTTGATTTTGACTCAGATCATGATTTCAGGGTCTTCAGATCAAGTCCAGTATCCTGGCTCCCTGCTTAGTGGGTAGTCTGCTTATCTCCCTCTCTATCTGCCCCTCTTCCTACTTGTCCTCTCTCTTTCTCTCTAATAAATAAATATTTTTCTAAAAAAGAAGTTTATTTCCGATTAACTTTACTTTGGAAAACCTAAGTGGATGGAAAACAGTTTGCTGTTTCATTAATGCAATTAAGAAAATGCATGCGTTTTATTAATTGAAAATATTTCTGAGTTATACAAAAGAAAATGAAGTAAGTATATAACATGAAAGGTTAGGTGCAGGGAGAGGAAATTCCTGATTAAAAGCTTTTTTTTTTTTTTTTAACATTAAGGCAACTATGATATCTGCTTCCCAGGATTTTAAGAATTGAAGAGACTCATCTCTCTGACAGATTAGGTGTGATTTTGCCTGGAGGTAGGTGACAGAAGAGATAGCCCATGTACTGTGATATGAAGTAAGGAATAATAGATTTTGAGTACCTTATAACAGCAGTTCATCATTTTTATTTTTCCTTTTCCTGAAATTTTGTAAGTTGTCTAGACTTCGGATATAGGACTGTGTCATCAAGCAACTTTTAGACTTAACTGGAATTTCTACAGACCTGGCCTTATCAGCATTTCTGATATCATATCATCTGATATAAGTGCTGAAGGCAATTTCCCATTTTTTTTAATAAATACTTATTTTTTTGTATTGAACATGTAACTGTTGCAAAAGGAAAGTGCAAATCATATATTTTTATAATCAAAGAGTAAAGAATATGTAGTAAATCAATTCTCTCATATGTATAATTTATAATTAGATAATTTTAAGTATTATTTTTAAGTAATGTTTCAAGAATCCCTGTTTCTTATTTTATTTCTTATTGCAAATCTTTTTACATATTTCCCACTACCCTACATATGCATGACCCTTAATGGTGTTTTCTGTCATAATAGGTTATATAATCTTTAAATTTAAAAGAGTTAGTAAAACATTTCTGGGAAATAATCCAAATCAAAATCACAAGCTTTTAATATCTAAAATAATGTAAATAAACAACTTCTTTAAACTCAAAAACACAATCATTAGCAAAACCTTAAGATAGCATCAAATATAATTTTTATCACCAATAATTTTAGAAAAATGACATCCAGGAAATGTAATGGAAAATAACAGAAAATATCCATAAGGCTAATTCCTCTTCCTCCCTCTCATCACTAAAATATAGTAAGTGGATATATAATAAACTATAACATCCTGAGACTTCTCATGAATGATACTTAGATGGTGCTTAGAAAGAATTATGTTAACCGCTGGATGGAAAACCGGAAAAAATCAGAGAGGAGATAGTAATACCTACTACCTCAGTTCTAGGCAAAAAATGAAAATATGTTCCACTGTAGAAATACAGTGGAAAAGAAGCAAGAACAACTACAATTGCAGAAATTGTTCTCTCCAGCTGGGCACAGAGTTCACTAATGGACATTACTGAGACAACTGAGGAAATCTGCATATTGATAATACATTAGATTTTAGTCTGTATCAATTTTAAGTCAACATTTTACTTTCTCAATGTGATTATTATATTGGATTTATGTGAAAGAATGGTTCAGTTTTTATAAAATATTTGAAATGTTTTGGGATGAAGTGACATGTTGTCTGTACGTAATTTTTAAAAGTTTCTGAAAACTGTGTGAGCGTGTGTTTGTGTGTGAGCACGCAGAGATAAAAGAGAAAGTGGCAAATGTTAATGATTTCCTGATCTTGGTAAATAATATATAAGAGCTGATTTTACTAGTCTTGCAGCACTTGTATAGCATTTTATTCTCTCTCAAAATAAGTTGAAGGGATAAAAATACTAACAGAAAAATAACTGGGCAAGTTATTTGTTGTGAAAGGAGGGAAAGTTTGATTATAACATAATTACATAGTGTTTTGGAAAGTTTTAGAAAGGGAATGACATAATCTGATTTTCTGATTTTAAAAGATCTCTTAGTACTGTGGAGAATATATGATGTGGAGAATAATGGGTCAAAAGACCAAGCACAATGTTATCATAGTAGCCTGGGAAAAAGACATGTAGATTTGACTGAAGAACTGGGGATGATGCAAAGCACTTTTTTAAAGTAACATTTTGGAAGTAGATACAGTAGAAATTGCTCATAATTTTGTTTGGTTATGCCAAGTAAGGAAAGAATGATTAACTAAGCTTTGGCCTGAGAAAATGGGCAGATGTATGATTAAATGAGAGAATTGACAGAACAGTCTAGTAAGATGAATGCAAAAGTTCTGTTTAGTTATAATAAGTTTCTGTGACTTTTGGACTTTTGGGGGAATTATCACCTGAAACATTGAAGAATGAAGCAAGTAAGAAACTAGGGAAACATAAATTAGGGATTAATCTTCATGGAGATGATATTTAAGGCAATGATAGTCCATGAGTTCAAGTGAGAAATAAGAGTGGAAATAGAAATAATATTAAACGGCTGGGAGATAATCTTAGGAAATTTCAAAATTTAGAATCGAAGAAAGAAAGACAAATTTGAAAACAAGGTTTATACAAAATAGACTACGATAAAAGAAGAGAATAAGGAAAGGGTGGAGTTAGCAATTTCCACAGAACTGCCTTCAAGAAGAAAGAAATTTTTTAAAATCAAGATCAAGATAAAGATGTTCATTCTTTCTATTTCTCTTCAACACAGTACTAGAGTTTCTGACTGGACAATTAGCCAAAGTTAATAATAAGAAGAAAAATAAATTAAAGGTATCCAGACTGGAAAGAAAGAATTAAACTCTCTATCAGTATAAGACATAATTCTTTATATATAGAAGTTACTACAGAATCTACCAAAAAAACCCTAAAAGAATAAGATAATTAGTGAGTATGTAAGAATCAACATATAATTACAAAACTAATTTCTTTTTTTTTTTTTTTTTTGACAGAGATTACAAGTAGGCAGAGAGGCAGGCAGAGAGAGGGGAGGAAGCAGGCTCCCTGCTGAGTAGAGAGTCCCATGTGGGGCTTGATCCCAGGACTCTGGGATCATGACCTAAGCTGAAAGCAGAGGCTTTAACCCACTGAGCCACCCAGGCGCCCCTACAAAACTAAAATTTAAAAAAATTCCGTATATGATAAAAATATTCCATATAACATAAGAAAGAATAAAATAATTTAGAATAAATTTAACAAAAGAAGTGAGATATTTATACATTAAAAACAACAATAAATGTTGAAACGATTTTAAAAAATATAAAAAATGAACAGATATTCCATATTCATGAGTCAGAAGACTTCATTATCAAGATAACAATACTCCTCAAATTGATCATCAGGTTCAACACAATCTCTGACAAACTCATATTGCCTTTTGGGGAAGAAATTGATGAGTTGATTTTAAAATTCATATGGAAATACAAGAAAATCAGTATAGCTAAAACAATCTTTAAAAATTTAAAAATCTTTAAAAAAACCGAGTCCCGGCCAGTGCCTCTGCTTCCGGCTCGACTTGCTCTCCCCGCGCCCACCTTCAGCAGGTCCGAGACTCTCTCTTTTTTTCTTTTTTTTCTTTTTCTTCTTCTTCTTTTCTTTTCTTTTCTTTTTCCTTTTCTTTTCTTTTGTCTCTCGTTTGGGTGGGGAATCCTGATTGCTCAGAAGTGTTCCAGGGTGCACCTTGACTGCACCAGAGTTGATACATCCAGCTACATCTGTTCAGTCATCTCCCACCAAAATGACTAGGAGGAGGAGTGCCCAACAGAAGAAAAATACAGAGGATGGACCTTCTGCAACAGAGCTAACGGCTATCAACATAGACAATATGTCGGAAAGAGAATTCAGGCTAACAATTATCCAGGCAATATCTAGGTTGGAGAAAGCCATGGATGACCAAACAGAATTGATTAGGGCCGAACTAAAAGCGACCAGAGAGGATGTTCACAATGTTAGGGCAGAGCTCAAAGCTACCAGGGAGGAGGTTCACAATGCTCTCAATGAGTTCCAATCTAATCTAAACTCTCTCAAAGCTAGGGTAACTGAGACAGAAGATAGAATTAGTGATCTGGATGACAAACAGATAGAGAGAAAGGATCAGGAGGAAGCCTGGAACAAACAGCTTAGAAACCATGAAAACAGAATCAGGGAAATAAATGATGCCATGAAGCGTTCCAACATCAGAATTATTGGAATCCCTGAAGGGCAGGAGAAAGAAAGAAGTCTAGAAGATATAGTGGAACAAGTCCTTCATGAAAATTTTCCCAATCTCGTGAATGGAACCAGCGTTCATGTACTAGAGGCTGAACGGTCTCCACCCAAGATTATACATTCCAAAAAAAATCACGACACCTGATAGTCAAATTGAGGAATTATAATTGTAGGTATAATCTCTTGAAAGCCGCCAGGGCAAAGAGGCTCCTTACTTACAGAGGGAAGCCCATCAGAAAAACGTCAGACCTGTCCACAGAGACCTGGCAAGCCAGAAGAGGCTGGCAAGATATATTCAAGGCACTAAATGAGAAGAACATGCAGCCAAGAATACTTTATCCAGCAAGACTGACATTCAAAATGGATGGAGAGATAAAGAGTTTTCAAGACCGGCAAGGCTTAAAAGACTATGCAACCACCAAGCCGACACTGCAGGAAATATTAAGGGGGGTTCTATAAAAGAGGAAAAATCCCAAGGATAGCACTGAATAGAAATATAGAGACAGTCTACAGAAAGAAAGACTTCAAAGGTAACTCGATGTCAATAAAAACGTATCTATCAATAATCACTCTCAATGTGAATGGCCTAAATGCACCCATAAAACGGCACAGGGTTGCAGATTGGATAAAACGACAGGACCCATCCATATGTTGTCTACAAGAGACCCATTTTGAACCTAAAGATACACACAGACTGAAAGTGAAGGGATGGAGAAACATCTTTCATGCCAGTGGGCCTCAAAAGAAGGCCAGGGTAGCGATTCTCATATCAGATAAATTAGACTTCAAACTAAAGACTGTAGTCAGAGATACAGAAGGACACTACATAATCCTTAAAGGGACTATCCACCAAGATGATCTAACAATTGTAAATATCTATGCTCCCAATATGGGAGCAGCCAATTACTTAAGAAAACTGTTAATCAAGATAAAGAGTCATATTGATATGAATACACTAATCGTAGGAGATCTTAACACGCCTCTTTCAGAATTAGACAGATCATCGAAGCAGAAAATCAATAAAGAAACAAGAGCATTGAATGAAACACTGGACCAGATGGACCTCAAAGATATATACAGAACATTCCACCCTAAAACAACAGAATACTCATTCTTCTCAAGTGCACACGGAACCTTCTCCAGAATAGACCACATACTGGGTCACAAATCAGGACTAAACCGATACCAAAAGACTGAGATGATTCCCTGCATATTCTCAGATCACAATGCTTTGAAACTGGAGCTCAATCACAAGGAAAAGTTCCGAAGGAACTCAAACACCTGGAAGCTAAAGAACACCTTGCTTAAGAATGCTTGGATCAACCAGGAGATCAAAGAAGAATTGAAACAATTCATGGTAACCAATGAGAATGAAGACTCTTCGGTCCAAAACCTATGGGATACAGCAAAGGTGGTCCTAAGGGGAAAATACATAGCCATCCAAGCCTCCCTCAAAAAAATTGAAAAATCTAGAACACACCAGCTGTCTCTACACCTTAAAGAACTGGAGAATCAACAACAAATCAAAGCAACTCCACACATAAGAAGGGAAATCATCAAGATTAGAGCTGAGATCAATGAGGTAGAAACCAGAGATACAGTAGAGCGTATCAATGAAACTAGAAGCTGGTTTTTTGAATGAATCAATAAGATCGATAAGCCACTGGCCACACTAATCCAAAAGAAAAGAGAGAAATCCCAAATTCATAAAATTATGAATGAAAAGGGAGAGATCAAAACTAACACCAAGGAAGTAGAAACAATCATCAGAAGTTATTATCAACAGTTATATGCCAATAAGCTTAGCAACCAAGATGAAATGGATGCATTCCTGGAAAAATATAAACTACCAACATTGAACCAGGAAGAAATCGACAACCTGGATAGACTGATATCTAATAACGAGATTGAAGCAGTGATCAAAAACCTCCCAAAAAACAAGAGCCCAGGACCTGACGGATTCCCTGGGGAATTCTACCAAACCTTCCAAGAAGAAATAACACCTATTCTCCTGAAGCTGTTACAAAAATTGAAGCAGAAGGAAAACTTCCAGACTCTTTCTATGAAGCCAGCATTACCCTGATCCCCAAACCAGGCAAGGACCCTACCAAAAAGAAGAATTTTAGATCAATATCACTGATGAATATGGATGCTAAGATTCTCAACAAGATCCTAGCCAACAGGATCCAACAGCACATCAAAAAGATTATCCACCATGATCAGGTGGGATTCATCCCTGGGCTACAAGGATGGTTCAACATTTGCAAATCAATCAACATGATAGAACAAATTAATATGAGAAGAGAGAAGAACCACATGGTCCTCTCAATTGATGCAGAAAAAGCATTTGACAAAATCCAGCATCCGTTCCTGATTAAAACGCTTCAAAGTATAGGGATAGAGGGAACATTCCTGAACCTCATCAAATCTATCTATGAAAGACCCACAGCAAATATCATCCTCAATGGGAAAAAGCTTGCAGCCTTCCCATTGAGATCAGGAACAAGACAAGGATGCCCACTTTCACCATTCTTGTTCAACATAGTATTAGAAGTCCTAGCAACAGCAATCAGACAACAGAGAGAAATAAAAGGTATCCAGATTGGTAATGAAGAAGTCAAACTCTCTCTCTTCGCAGATGACATGATTCTTTATATGGAAAACCCAAAAGACTCCACCCCCAAACTACTAGAACTCATACAGCAATTCAGCAACGTGGCAGGATACAAAGTCAATGTGCAGAAATCAGTTGCTTTCTTATACACTAATAATGAAAATACAGAAAGGGAAATTAGAGAATCGATTCCATTTACTATAGCACCAAGAACCGTAAGATACCTGGGAATAAACCTAACCAAAGAGGTAAAGGATCTGTATGTGAGGAACTACAGAACACTCATGAAAGAAATTGAAGAAGACACAAATAGATGGAAGACCATTCCATGCTCTTAGATCAGAAATAAGCATTGTTAAAATGTCTATACTGCCTAGAGCAATCTATACTTTTAATTCCATTCCGATCAAAATTCCACCGGCATTCTTCAAAGAGCTGGAGCAAATAATCCTAAAATTTGTATGGAATCAGAAGAGACCCCGAATCGCTAAGGAAATGTTGAAAAACAAAAATAAAGCTGGCGGCATCATGTTACCTGATTTCAAGCTTTATTACAAAGCTGTGATCACCAAGACAGCATGGTACTGGCATAAAAACAGACACATAGACCAGTGGAACAGAGTAGAGAGCCCAGATATGGACCCTCTACTCTATGGTCAATTAATCTTCGACAAAACAGGAAAAAATATACAGTGGAAAAAAGACAGTCTCTTCAATAAATGGTGCTGGGAAAACTGGACAGCTATATGTAGAAGAATGAAACTCGACCATTTTCTTACACCGTACACAAAGATAACCTTAAAATGGATAAAAGACCTCAACGTGAGACAGGAATCCATCAGAATCCTAGAGGAGAACATAGGCAGTAATCTCTTTGATATCAGCCACAGCAACTTCTTTCAAGATACGTCTCCAAATGCAAAGGAAACAAAAGCGAAAATAAACTTCTGGGACTTCATCAAAATCAAAAGCTTCTGCACAGCAAAGGAAACAGTCAAAAAAATAAAGAGGCAACCCACGGAATGGGAGAAGATATTTGCAAATGACAGTACAGACAAAAGGTTGATATCCAGGATCTATAATGAACTCCTCAAACTCAACACACACGAAACAGGCAAACACATCAAAAAATGGGCAGAAGATATGAACAGACACTTCTCCAATGAAGACATACAAATGGCTATCAGACACATGAAAAAATGTTCATCATCATTAGCCCTCAGGGAGATTCAAATTAAAACCACATTGAGATATCACCTTACACCAGTTAGAATGGCCAAAATTAACAAAACAGGAAACAACATGTGTTGGAGAGGATTTGGAGAAAGGGGAACCCTCTTACACTGTTGGTGGGAATGCAGGTTGGTGCAGCCTCTTTGGAGAACAGTGTGGAGATTCCTCAAGAAATTAAAAATAGAGCTTATCTATGACCCTGAAATTGCACTCCTGGGTATTTACCCCAAAGACACAGACGCCGTGAAAAGAAGGGCCATCTGTACCCCAGTGTTTATAGCAGCAATGGCCACAGTCGCCAAACTATGGAAAGAACCAAGATGCCCTTCAACGGATGAATGGATAAGGAAAATGTGGTCCATATACACTATGGAGTATTATGCCTCCATCAGAAAGGATGAATACCCAACTTTTGTAGCAACATGGACGGGACTGGAAGAGATTTTGCTGAGTGAAATAAGTCAAGCAGAGAGAGTCAATTATCATATGGTTTCACTTATTTGTGGAGCATAACAAATAGCATGGAGGACAAGGGGCGTTAGAGAGGAGAAGGGAATTTGGGTAAATTGGAAGGGGAGGTGAACCATGAGAGACTATGGACTCTGAAAAACAATCTGAGGGGTTTGAAGTGGCGGGGTGTGGAAGGTTGGGGTACCAGGTGGTGGGTATTATAGAGGGCACGGCTTGCATGGAGCACTGGGTGTGGTGAAAAAATAATGAATAATGTTTTTCTGAAAATAAATAAATTGGAAAAAAAAATTCATATAGAAAAAAATAATAATATTAAAGACAGAGCAGGCATACACAGCAATTTGAAAACTTACCTCACAGCTACACTAATCAAAGCACTATGCTACTAATATAAGGATTAAGATATAGAATAGTGAGATACAATTGAAAGTCCACAAAAATATCCATAGTTTTACAATCAATTATTTTTAATTAAGGCATCCATATGATTCAGTGAAGAAAATAATAGTCCTTTCAACAATAGTCTTTTCAATAGTCTATTCAACAAATGGTCCTGGGATAACTGGATTGTCCTGGGACAACTGGACCTCCACTTGCAAAGAAATGGAATTGGATCCCCACTCATACCACACACACATATTAAGTCAAACTTTACCATTGGCCTAAATATAAGACCTAAACTATAAAACTCCCAGAAAAAAACAGAAACAAATATTTATGACCTTGAGGTAGGTGAAGTTTTATTAGATGACTCTGAATACACAAATTTCTAAGAAATGCATATATTAGACTATACCAAAGTAAAAACTTTCATGTGTATATCATACCATTAAAGTGTCATGACAGTTCACAGAATGGAGGAAAGCATTTGTAAATCATCTATCTGTAAAGAAACTTTTATTCAGAATGTGTAAACAATTTTAAATACTTAATAATAAAAAGAAAATAAACCAATTTAAAGTAAGTAAAGAATTTAAATAGACATTTCTCCAAAGAAGAATATAAAAAATTATTAGTAAGAATATGAGATGATTCTCAACAACATTAGCTATTTAGGAAAATACAAAGCAAAACTACATAGATACTACCTCACACACACTAGAATGGCTATAACCCAAAGGGCAGATGATATTAAACATTGGTAAGGATGTTGAAAATTGGGAATCTTCCTACCTCACGATTGGGTATGCCAATGGTGCAGCCATTTTGAAAAACAATTTGACATCCTCTCACATGCTGAACATAAAGTTATATGACACAATTCCACTCCTAGGTGTATATCCAAGAGAAATGAAAAACTATATCCAAACAAAAACCTGTACAGAAATGTTCATTATCATATTATTTATAATATTCTAAAAGTGGAACACCCTAAATGTCTTTTCACTTATAAATGTCTAAACAAATGGTGGTATACTTGTTCAATGGGATATTACCAGACCAAGAAAGGAATGAGATATTGATACATGCTACAACATCAATTAATATTGAGAATTTTATATTTTTTAAAGACTCTATTTATTTGCCACAGAGAGTGAGCACAAGTAGGTAGAGCACCAGGCAGAGGTAGAGGGAGAAGCAGGCACCCCACTGAGCAGAGAGCCAGATGTGGGACTTGAGCCCAAAACCTTGGGATCATGACCCAAGCTGAAGGCAGGTGTTCAACTGACTGAGCCATCCAAGTGCCCTGAGAATTTTATACTAATTTCAAAAAGCAAGTTGCATTTCCCATATTATATTTTTCTCTTTATTAAATGTTAAGAATAAACAAATTTATGTAATAAAAAGGAGATTAGTGCTTACCTAGGCCATGGGGGTGAGATGGGGTATGACAAATAGGTGGGGGGGTTTTCTTTTGTGAATAATGAAAATATTATGACATTGACTGTGGCGATGGTTATATAACACTGTGAATATGGTAAAAACAATTGAATTGTATGCTTTAAATGGCTGACGTTTTGAAATGTGTATTATATTTTGATAAAGATTTTTTTAAAAAAAATGCCTGGGTAGCTCAGTTGGTTAATTGTCAGCCATCAGCTCAGGTCATGAGCCCCAGGTCCTGGGATGGAGACCCACATTAAGACTAGGTCTACAGGGAGGCTGCATCTCCCTCTGCCTGCCGCTACCCCTGCTTGTGCTCTCTCTCTCTCTGACAAATAGATAAGTTTATTTGTGTTTTTTTTTTTAAGATTTTTTTTTTTAAAGAAGCGAGTAATATCTCAGATCCTATAAGAGTTCCATTTAGAAAAAGGTGCCAAATTGACCATAACATCTAAAAAGATGAAAGTAACTGGTTACGTTGACAAAAGCAATTTTATTGGCTAGTAAGAATGAAAGATATTGTTATTTTTATGGAGGCTTCATCACACAGGAATGATCAATTATTAAATCTACTTCCAATCCCTTTCCCATCTCTGAAGAATGGGGTGTAGAGCTGAAAATTACAAGCTTGGTCTTTATGGTGACCAGCCCCATCTAGGAACCCACCAAGAACTACCTTTTTAGAACACAGTCACTGCAATCACCCAAGAAGTTCCAAATGATTTCGGAGCTCTGTATCAGGAACTGGAATCAAAAACTAAATTCTAGAACAAAAGATTCTCCTAACACCCCATTTACAAAGGATTTTTGGAGCTCTGGGCCAGGAACCAAGGATAGATAGATAGAAAGATATCTTTTTTTCTTTTCTTATTTTTTCACACTTACAAAACAGAAATTCACTTTCTTACTGTTCCAGAGGCTAAAAGTTCAAGATCAAAGTGTGCTCAGGGTAGGTAGGTTTCTGGTAAGATCTCTCTTCCTGGTTTATAGGCATCCAGCTTCTTGCCATGCCTTCAACATGGCCTTTTCTATGTGTGAATATGGAAAGAGCACTTTCTTGTCTCTTCCTCTTCTTGTAAGGACTTGTGTCCTTATAAGGACTCACTCTTATGACCTAACCTCTATTTCCTTCTTATAGGCCTTGTCTCCAAATAAAGTCATTCTAGGAATTAGGGCTTCAACATATGAATTAGAGATGGTGGGGAACACAATTTAGTCTATAAAACGGGAAGAAGTATATTTTAAAAATTTACAAGATTATATGATGAGGACGATTGCCTGTCAAAGATTCATGATCATAATATTTGCGTGACATCATTCAGCACATTTAAAAAAAAATTCTTCAGCAGTACTGTAAACAAATAGGAGAGCTTAAGAAGTACTAGTCTTTTTCCAGAAATTATTATAGAAGATGAGGGAGTCAATGGAGAAAATGGTTTTAACAAGGGCATAAGTTTATTTTAAATGGAATATTAATTGAGTGAAGAGACAAGAAATGAGAGAGTGAAGTTTGTCTGTAGGATCAGGAATTGGGTATACCAACTGGGTTGAGTTGCTAGAGTAATGATGTCAGAGTAAGTGATCTACAAAGATAATAGTGATTCAAATGTAAAATACTTCAAATGGAAATATTGGGGTTGTAGAATTACTTTTGATAATGAAGATGAAATGATTATAATAATGGGAGTTTGAAGTGGGAAGTAAAAAATAAAAATAACTTTTTGTATTGCATGTTGGCTAGCTGAAAATAATAATAAAAAATAAAGAAAAAATCAAAATAATTTTCAGTCTCAGGAGGTCAAGAAATTGAAAGCTAGTGTGAAGAGAGGTGAAGAGAGTGGTTGCCAATTATATTGACCAACGTGGATGTGGAGAGGAAGGGAAAGAGCAACATTTCCAAAGGTGTGCTTAGATGGTTTTGTAGGTGAATTTATTTTCAACAGTTATGCTTGCTTGGGAATTTTGGAAAAATATAATAATGTTGCCTGGGCTTAATCCCAAGGGTTTCTCATTTAGTTAATCTATGGTGTTACACGATCTTAATATTTTAAAAACCTACTCGATATTTCTAATAAGCAGAAGCATTTACTTAAATCACCTCCAATGTTAATCAATTTTAATTATCAGGTGAAACATAATGTGATTTATATCATGTTGGGCTCTCCCACTAATTGCCTTTACTTTCCAGATATGTTGGTTATTTTTGTACAATTAAATATTCAAATATTAATTTTTCAAATAGTTTTACCAATCTGTAAAAACATTCTGTTGTTTTACTTTAATTCCAATTGTTTTAGATAGTGAGGGAGAAAAGGTTTTAAGAAATCATGTTTGCATTTTGCATCTATTTAACATTTTTTAAGGCCCTCACTAGAATTTTTATTATGTTTATTCCTAGTTTTTAAGAAATGTATTTTAAACTTTTAAATGTGACATTTTTGGATAAAGGATCTTTTATTTTGATATGTTACTTTTGCGACTAGCTACCTTATTAAATTCCATTGTTTCTAACAGTTTTCTTGTTAATTTACTAGACAAACTATTTTATCCTCTGCAAATAATGAATATACATTAAAGGAAGAGTGACCATAGAAATATATCCATGGATATAAAGAAATTATACATTTTGGCCAAATCACAATTCCATGATTATTATTGGTCAAATAACATCACTTATAAAAATCTAATATTTTCCGACTAACTTATCCCTGTAAATTTTATTCACTTTCAGTGACAACAGAAGTATGGATGACAGAAATAAGTAGTTCCTTGTATTTATCTTATGCAGAAAATAAAAGAACACAAAGAGCTCAGTATTTCTTACACTTCTATAAACTAAATTTTGTAAAATCTTCATGTTATTTATAAGAAGCATATTTTAATACACATGGAAGTTAGGGAATACTTCATGTCAAAGATACTTCCTGCACTTTGAGAAAAATGCATTGTCATCCCCTTCATCATGCAAACAAATTAATTTTTCCTTCAGGTTTCATATCACAAGATGTTGGTAGTTCAGTTAAAGAATTCTGCTGTACATCTTGTGCTTTCAGTCTCAAAACAAACTAGGAACTAGAAAAACCCTAAATTCCATAGAATAAAAATAAAAGAAATGTATAGGGGTATGTATCATTGTCTTTTGGTGCAAATAAAGTTTAGTGAGTTCCAAGTAGTAAACAGAATAATATACTATCTTGATATTTTATATATGTGACATTGGTGTTATTTGGAATACTAGACATTCCACAAATTAACTATTTGTGGAATGGTAATGCTCTGTTTTTGGGTTTGGTTTGGTTTGGTTTGGTTTGGTTGGTTGGTTTTTAGTAGGTTATATACCCATGTGGGTCTTGCGCTCTTGATCCTGAGATTAAGAGTCAAAAATTTTACTGACTGAGCAAACAGGAGCCCCAAATGTTTGCATTTTAAATGAAATTTTATATATAATTATATATAATAAAATAAATATAATATATCTCTCTATATAAATATGAAATGTATAAATTGTAAAGCCATTGTCTAATTCGATATGGCAGGGAATTCAGATAGTACTATGTTATAACTTTTCCTGGAGATGCCATTCTTTAGAATTTCAATTTCTTCTGTGTTGCTTTTGTGAATTGCATAGAGGTAAATAAAGATAACTATCTGTCTTATAAACTTTAACATTAATTACATTTATGTTATATGTTGTTATTCATTTAACATATTTACCTTAACTTTTATAAACTCTTAGATATTTAGACTGTTTAATTCATTTCCAGTCTGTGAGTTGCAGTAAGATACATAATTTAGGCTACTTCCGTTTAGAGTGATTTCATTAGTTGTTTTTTCTCTAGTTTTCTTTTTTGTTGTTGTGGATGTTGTTGATATGTATAGCAGATGGCAACAATCACAGAAATCAGCACAGCAATCAAAGGGATCAGTGGTATGATGAATCTTTGTCAGGGTCACAGGATGCACCCACTGGGAAAATAGCAGCCACATCTGACAGTGAGTGCTGAACACTGTATCTGCTTAGTAATCAGACAGGATCAGGACCGACGATGACCCAGAACTGCTCAATGAAATAAGAGAGGATAAAAAAGGACATCAGAAGTTTATTTGCAGCAAAGAGACTACAGAAGCAAATGCATCCTTTTTGCCACTTCATTAGTTTAATGTCCATCACATTCTTGACAGCTGAGTGTTGGTGGGAATAACATGGTAAATTGCATAAGCCAAAGTGAAGATATATACAGATTTGGATAAGAATATTCTCAGCTCCTGTGTAATGAGTACATAAAGATATATGTTAAAATCGGAGAATTTCTAAGACATCATCTAAATTCAAAAGGAGTTGGTAATTCTCCAGGTTTTGTGCAAACTCTGCATGGGTACATTTAAAGAAAGTTACATTACAAATTTCTATAGAATTTTTACTAATTTTTGAAGGATTTTAATTTTGATCTTTTAAACCACTTTTCCTTTTCCTTTTTGATTCCTTTGTTCTCATATCCTACAAAGGTAAAAGTTTCCTAATGTTAGGTAATCAATCTTCATCTCAGATCCTCAAGAATGGTATAACCGTTCATTTTCATTTTTTAACCTGGATGAATACAACTCTATATGATTAATTTTATATGTCAACTTGACTGTGTCATAGGCTGCTCAGAAACTATTTCTGGATGTGTCTGTGAGGGTATTTTTAGATGGTTTAATATTTTAATTGGTGGACTCAGTAGATTGCCCTCCCCAGTGTAGGTGGGCACCATTCCATCCCTCAAGGGCTTAAATCCTTCAAAAGGCAAGAGACAGAAATTCCCTTTTCCTTCCGACTCACTGCTTCAGGTGAATATTGATCTTTTCCTGCCCTTGGACTGGGCTGCCACAATTTTTAGGCCTGTAGACTAAAACTGAGATTATACAACTAGCTTTCTTAGGTCTCTGACTTGCAGATGGCAGATCATAGGACTTCTCAGTCCCTTTAATCATATGAATCATGTGTCAATTATTTTATTTATAGTGTTATATAGTACATATTATTTATATTATTACTATACCTAACTATATGAAATATATTAACTAAATTATAATTATATTAAATATAAATTATATATATTATTGGTTCTATTTCTTTGGCAAACCCTAATACAAACTCTCAATTATTGATTTCTAGTTCTGATTACTCACTGTTATATGATTTGTGAGGATCCTAAAATTTAACATAATATTTGACATCATTTATACAAGATGACATTCTTTTTGCTTTTCATATCAGAGATAATATAATTTTTATAGGAAGAATTCAGACTTCAAATCTTTAAGTTTAACATCTAAATCTCTTTCCACAGGCTGATTAGTTATTTCTTCATGAATAAAGTTTTATTAATCTTTCTTTTCCTTCCCAGTGTCATTTCTCTAATGAGATAATTTTCATTTCACTATAAATCATTAAAATATCAAATTACATGATGGTTGTCTGGTTGGGAATGTGTCTTTAAAGTTACTGCATCTGGAGTATTATTTGAGCCTTGTGAAAGGTTTCTATATTCCATGGGGGTAGAGCTAAGATCAGTCTAAAGAGACAAGTATTTATTTATGTATATTTATACACACAGGCATTTATGTATGCATGTATGCATAAATTAATTTATTTTAAAACATTTTGATGAATGTTATACTTACATTGTGAAGTATGTAAAAAAAGGATATTTTTGTTTTTGTATTTTGATAAAATTTACTGCACCTACTAGTCAAACTGGGTTCATGAAGAGTTTGCAGTTTTGTCACTTTATCCTTTTTCTTCTCTCTAAATTTGTACTTTTGATTTTCAGTGCCTCCAAATTATGTTATTTTCTTCGAATATTTTCAATTTTTTGCAGAAATTCAGAAGACTACATATGCAAAGGAATATTTGTAATATTTATCAAGCCTTAAACTTAGCCTTGAGGGAAGAGTATAAAAGGAACTATACTTGACAAATATGAAAAATATTCTGTAGTTTTATCTTCCATATATTGAAGATTCATCAAACTAAACTCTATAAAAAACATTCAATATTTTCATGTTCTAATCAGCTCATTAGAGCTTTGGACACATCATCTTGCACGTAGATAATTTCCCTGGGAACAATTCACGGCAGACTGAAAGTCATCCAGAAACAGAGCTCCTAGGACTTCAGAAAGGAAGTTTGTACCTCTTTTTGGAACAAGGGACAATAGCCTAAATTCATAAACATAGAGGTCACTGGATAGTCCCAATTATGAAATGGAGCAGTCTCAGGTTGTTAAATTGTTTAGAGTTAAGCATAGATGGAGGTTTCTGGTTTTGTAAATCAAAAGGATACCAAGACTTCAAAAGAGAAGTAAGTCATTATTTTTGTTATAATTTTGTTATTGCATGATATGAAAATACTATTAAATTATTTTGGTTAAGGTTAACAAATATTTTTTAGGTGTCTCTATCCCATTTATCCTACCCTATAATAAGAACTTTTCCACTGGATTTTAGAGACCTAGGAAGAGGAACTGCATCATAACATTTTTTGTTTCTTCATAATGCTAAACGTAATTTCATGCCAAGAGTAAGAAACAAACATATTACAGTTAATTGTTCTGTAAATTCAATATACCACAAAATAAAAACAGTAGTGCAAGATAAATGAATTTGTTATTATTATAAGTATTTCAACAAAACCTTAAAACTATAAAATGGACCTTCCCTGTAATTTTATTTCTTGCATTTCTAATGCAGATTATAGATTTATGTTGTTTTTATAAACATACCTAAAAATTATTCATACTATGTGGTATATGGCAGTATAGAGTGGTAAGAGATAGATGAACTTTTGCTCCAAACATATATGAATTCAAAACTCTATCTTTTAATATCTAATATTTTATATCTCTAAAACTGGTCAGTTTTTCAAGTGGTGATGTATGTGATAAAACTAGTACACTGGCAAAAAAATAGAACATAATATGGCAGGTGTTATCATTATTAGAATTATATTCATTATTTATATAGGGAGTTATGGTTTACTAAATAAAAGTATTTCAAATAAGGCATATATGTCTTTGAGTAGTATGAGCTGTACAAATTGAACTTCATTACTTTTAATTATAAAACAAAATCTCTCAGAATGCTTTTAAATGCCAATATATAAGGGGGGAATGGGATTAGAGGTCAAATAGTTTATGTGTAGATTCAGAAAGATAATCTTATAAAGAACTTATAAAGAACTCATACGTATAGGTATATATATATATATATATATATATGTATATGGGTATATATACATATGTATATACACACTCTGCAAAAAAAGATAGACTCTGAAAAAAAAAAATAAATAAAACAACCCAAGGAAGAGATAAGTAGAGCTACTATATGCATGCAATAAGAAGATTCCAGACAATTTTCCATGAAATCAGTGGTGTGGAATGAAGAGGAAGATAGGAAACATCTAGTAATACCTAGGAAATATTAGATTCAATGAAAACTACATTCAATTCAAGAAGGCCTTAGTAAAATGTAAATGAATAGGTGTGCTTTTCCTATAAGTATATGTGAATTTTAAACTTTAATAAAAAGGTCTTTGCATCTGACACTGACCAACTATGAAGTATACAAAATAAATGGATGTTTTATATTTTTAGATCATAAGGGAGCACATATTGAATCTATGTCCCTCAAAAAGCTTCAGGAAACTATGATAGATTATATAAATCATTCCCATGCCCAAAAATTAAAAACAAAATAAAATGTTTTTTTGAATGCAGTTGTGAGAGACTCTAGAATGGAAAATACAGAGAGAATTGTATGGAATTACAGTCATTAAATACCTAAAATGTGAATACTGTCTTAACAAGCAATGCTGCAATGTTGTAATGTTTCACCTGCAATAATATTAAACTTAAGAAAATTATGGTGACATATAATAAAATACCAAGGAAGGGCAACAAATACAGAAGCCATCTAATAGCTATGTTGTTATTTTAAATTTGGAGAGGTGTACATAGAATTTCAGACATGAATACTTTCAGAATGTTTATATCCCACAGACCTTCAATGAAAGAACTATTAAAAGATATGCACCAGCCAAAAGAGAAGTGAAATCAGAAAGGAAGTGTGGGATGTGAGAAGCAATAATGAGCAAAGAACTCATTAAAATTTATTTTTTAAAAAATTGAAACATTGGCTATAAAAATAATAGGGTTAAATACTCATAAATTATCTCTAACATTCATTCTTCACTCCTTTACTCCTAATTTTCTGAATTATATTAATTCTAGAAAGAAGACACTTTCTATCTCCTCACCAAAAGGTAATAATGAGAAGAGTTATACACAGGGGAAACTGAACCACAGTCTGTGAATATTGACACCAAAAGATTCAAGACACGTACGTATGAAATTTCCTAATAGTAAGACTATATCAACAATGTGAGATCATAAAAGAGATCAGGTAATGCGGAACATCTAATTACACAAGGGTCACCTGGGTCCTAACCCAAAATAATAATTTTATTTATTTATTTATTTTTAAAGATTTTATTTATTTATTTGTCAGAATGAGAGGGAGAGAGAGTGAGAGAGCGAGCACAGGCAGACAGAGTGGCAGGAAGAGGCAGAGGGAGAAGCAAGCTCCCTGCCGAGCAAGGACCCTGATTTGCAACTTGATCCCTGGATGCTGGGATCAAGACCTGAGCAGAAGACAGCTGATAACCAAATGAGCCACCCAGGCATCCCCTGAAATAATAATTTTAAAAACACCAATGCTGAAGAAGAAATGGGACTCTAAAAAAGTTCTCTGTCAAACATAAACTGTAACAGGAACACCTGGATGCCCCAACCTAGGAAAGCATAGCTCAAGTGGCCTCTCACTTCTATCAACCCAGGTGAACCCCCACCTGGGTTGTATCTACCCCCTGGGATAGTATCTACCCCCTGAGGAAATTTGGGTAAGGAGAGACTTGGGAACCACCTGAAGATAAAGCAGCAAGCAACAAAGTTAAGCATAAACTTGCCAACAAGACACAGCTCTGAAGATGTTCTGGAACCAGTTAGCAAGCCAATAGCACCTTCTCCCTCCAGGAACCCAACCAAGAGTCAACAGTCATGGCCATCCCATTATGCGTGAAGCCAATAGTTTTATAGCATTTAAAGATTCTTTTGATGGCAAGACCCAATAGACTGACACTCAGATGAAAGGCAGAAATGAAAAAGGACTTCAGGCAAGTCCACAAAGGGCATGCACATAGGGACAGGATAACAGCGCTAGAGTTATAGGGGACAGTCCATGTATGGCATGTAGGTTAGAGTTAGCTAGGTTTCTCAAGGGCTCCCTGTGGATTGGCTAATTTCATAATCTGTATGACCTTGTGAACCTTATGCTTAAGAATCAACATCAAATGGTCTTAGGTTGAAATAGTCAAGAAGTTAGGAAAAAATTAATGCAAATTACATATTAATCAGAAACCTGACCTTGGCCTGCCAGGATTCTAAACCATAAAGCCCTTCAAAAATGCTTTCAGAATTTAAATTTAAAATAGACAAAAAAGAGAAGGAAAACAAACTACAAAATATAACAAAGTCAAGAAAGAAAAAGACAGAATATCATAATAGAATTAATAAGCAGCAGGATTGGATGCCAGAAAACCTAAAAATATGGATTGAGTGGAAGAAAAAGACTAAAAATGTGCTTACATGAATAACTAAGAAATTAAAAAAATACACTAATTGCATTGTTAATGAAATCCTTGTTCAATATATTAAAATTCATATTAGACAAAATGTACATTAGTGAGCCAAAACATAAATGTAATTGCACACAGTGTCCAAAATTTAAAGAATGATTAAGTATAAAAAATAAAAGAGACCTACTATCAAATATCAGGAATTATCACCAACAAAACAGCAGCAACAACAACCTCAAATATATAATTAAAAGTGTCACAAAAAAAGTGTCACCAACTGACAAAAAGGAATTAACACCCTATAATTGCAAACTTTCCAGATATCAAGATTCTTAACATCAATATTCATTATGGCCATTTCTAATATTTTTGTGCTCTCTTCATCAGCTTAGATGTTCATATTGAAATGCTTTATAAAAATTAGTTTTAATTCCTTAAAATTTAAATGTCCCAAATGTTTGAAAATAAATTTTCCTTTAATTTTATATTCATATGTTTTTATAATTAAAAAATTATAATGGGGCACCTGGGTGGCTCAGTGGGTTAAGCCGCTGCCTTCGGCTCAGGTCATGATCTCAGGGTCCTGGGATCGAGTCCCACATCGGGCTCTCTGCTCGGCAGGGAGCCTGCTTCCTCCTCTCTCTCTCTCTGCCTGCCTCTCTGCCTATTTGTGATCTCTCTCTGTCAAATAAATAAATAAAATCTTAAAAAAAAAATTTAAAAAATAAAAAAATTATAACTAAGTAGAGGTAAAAATATTAAACTGTTGGAAATAAACATTCTGAGAAGCAGATTCTGCTTGTATAGTAAAGGACATTCAAAAGTCAACATGAAGTCAACTGAAATAGCAAGAAAAAGTAATATTAATGGAAATGACTTATGTACAAATGTTTATTAAAGAGATACTCCATGAGAGACACTGAATAGCTTTTGGGACCAGAACAATGAATAAAAGCAAATAAAATCCCTGTCCATGTGGAACTTACAGTCTGTTTAGAGAAGTACAATAAACACATAAGTATATGATAGATACCCATATTGTATAAAAATAAGTGCTCCAGTGATAAATAGAGCAAAGATGGAGAGTTGGGTGAGAGCATGGAGTTGATTTCAGAGGACATCTGATTAAAAGAGAGCAAAGGGAATGGTCCTGGGAATATCTGGTGAAAAAAAGGGAGTTTAGGCTCAGGGAACAGAAAAAGTACTGCTGGTGTGATCCAAGGTTATCCACCTTGCTGGTGTGTCTAGTGGAGAGTATTGGGATGTAAGATATAAGATCTATAATATGAGAGGAGTCAATCAATGCAGAACATATAGACTACTTAAATGTCTTTGATATTGACTCTAAATTTGATGAGAAACTCATGGAGAATTTTGAAGAGAGACCTGACATGACTTGACTGATACTTAACAAGTTCAATTTGGATGCTGTCTTCTCAATACCCTGTTAAAGATGAAGGTATGGGGGCGCCTGGGTGGCTCAGTGGGTTAAGCCGCTGCCTTCAGCTCGGGTCATGATCTCAGGGTCCTGGGATCGAGTCCCACATCGGGCTCTCTGCTCGGCGGGGAGCCTGCTTCCCTCTCTCTCTCTGCCTGCCTCTCCGTCTACTTGTGATTTCTCTCTGTCAAATAAATAAATAAAATCTTTAAAAAAAAAAAAAAGATGAAGGTATGAAGAAGGAGATAATTTAGGAGGCTATTGTGGTAATCTAGTTGAAAGATGTTGATAGCTTGTACCAAGGTAGTGGCATCGCATTGATGAAAACAATGGAAAACAAATATATTTTATATGTAAAGCCATACATATACACGATTAATGATACACAAGATGTACTATGTCATATATGTCATAGAATGAGGAGGTTATGAATCCAAGTTTTCTTACAAAATATTTTGAAGAAGAAAGTTGCCATTTACTGAACTCAGGAAGCCTGTTCAATGAGTAAGTTTAGGGAAAAGAGAAAATAAAATTATGTTAATAATTAAATAAATATTTGTTAATGTAATATTAATATTTAATAAATTAAATAAATAATAATTAATAAATAAAATTTATTATGCCTTTCACATAATAAATCTGAGACTTTGCTTGATAAACCATCCAAGTTGATATAGAGTGGGCAGTCGGATTTATAAGACTAGAGTTTATGACAAGTCCTGGCCAAGAATTGTGCAAGTTGTAGTCTTCCATATATACCTGGAATTTAAAGTAATAAAACTAGATGAAATCCTCAAGGCAGTGAGTATAGATGCAGAAGACTAAATTTAATGAGACTGAGCCTGGAATGGAATGTTCCAGCTACATGTGTTTTTTCTTTATTTCAAGTAAAACAGAGTATGTGTCAGGGGGTGAACAGTGAGGGAAAGGAAAAGCCAGTAGAGTGTTCTACAAAAAATTCCTTCAAGCAGATCGAGTGATCTAGGAAGGCTAGAAAATGGCAGTAGAATTTATCAAAATTGTGATCTCAGGTGAATTTGACATGCTGTCAGAATGGCCTTCTGCACAAGACTAAATGGAGTGAATTCAATAAATAATGTGAAGAATTGAAGATCACAAATAGAAACCACTTTTCCTATAAAAATAAGAAGAAAAACAGGGCTAGAGTGAGGTAGAAATGGAAATTTTTAAGTGTCATAGGGAGATAACAGCACATTTGATTGCTGATGACAATAATCTAATAGAGATTTTTTAAAAATGAAGAAGAAAAGAGTGAGAACTGATGTACCTGATGAAATGGAAATATCTAAGTAATAGAACTAGAAGAATTTTGGCCAGGTATGGCTTAGAATGGTGACTAAGTGTGATTGCTATTCACATACCTAAATATGGCTGAATTAGCCACTTGACCATAGGCATCATTGGCAGACATATGTAATGATTATTATATAATGGAAAAGCCAAGGAAACGCTTTACTTTTTATGACCACTATTGTCTCAAAAAGACAAAAGAAAGATCTGGCCCATTGCCTAATGACCAAACATTCCACCCATTGGGATAGAGTCAGTAAAGAAGTGAATGGACTGAGAGTTACTTCTATTCATCTCCCTCTGATAGGAAGAAAACATTAAGAGTAGGTAGAAATTCCCTCAACAATAATTAGCTCTCAGAATATTAGTAGAAATTTTGGAATAGTGGAAGTTTCTATATATTTATTTTCTGTAAATTTCAGGAAAAAATTTTCATCTATACGATGAAGTACTATATTGTGATGATGAGGAGGCTTCTGTCTCCTTACCTGTTCTGTATTATTTTTTAAGTTTCTCAGTTTTTCATTGCCAGTCAAAAGTATTATAGTCTATTAGGGGTTTTGTTAAAGGCCTAATTACATTGTTTTCTGTCACCAAGAGGAACTATAAAACCTAAACCATTAAATCAGAAATGCAAAACATAGGGATTTAAAGGAAATATTAGATGAGTCAGTAAATATCACTGTCCACACATGGAATATTTTACTCTCAAGTTTCATTAATTTAAAATGAGATCATTATTCTTGCCTATTAAATTAATGCACTAACCTACTAGGAATCCCAAAACTGTGAGATTTCCCCCTTATTCCTGAGTAAATTGTGTGGGGATTATAAAATGCTGACTGAGGAAAGATGAAGAGAGAAAGGATGTTACATATCTGGGCATGTCCACCATCTAATAGAACATGCTATAGTACCATATGGCAGTAGCAAACAGTATAAAACACACAGATTTGTTACAGATTGGTGACATAATGACTGCCAAACACAGTATTAGTGAAATCACTGAAGAACAATTAATAATTAGGAATTTCATGGAATAAGGAAATTAAGCTTCCAAAGGTGATTTTTTTGATAGAATAGATTTCACAGCAGTCAGGAAGAAACCTGTCAACAATTGGGAAACCCACCAGATATCTGTGAAGTTCATTGACAGTTTTTGGCATTTGTTTAATCTGTGTTCATTGCTGAATTTATTTGGGTATTTTAAAAATTCCAATTTTGGGGGCACCTCGGTGGCTCAGTGAGTTAAGGCTTCTGCCTTCGGCTCAGGTCATGATCTCAGGGTCCTGGGAGCCGGCTTCCCCCTCTCTCTCTGCCTGCCTCTCTGCCTGTTTGTGATCTCTCTCTCTCTCTCTCTCTCTCTGTCAAATAAATAAATAAAAATATTTATTTAAAAAAGTTCCAATTTTTAATTACTTGAATTCTGTATTATTTTCAAGTAATGCATGTTTTCTTTACTATGAGTCTAGGGGATGTTTATCAAAAGAAATAAGAAACTAAAACAAAAAAGAAAACAAATAAGAAACCAAAATAATAATTATCTCTCTACCTCCCCACTTATATGTTATTTTGCATATTTTTAAAAAATATGACATTTGAGGTAGGAAGTATAATGTCTCTATATCAATGAAAGTTCATAGTTTATGATATAGGTTGGTCATTCTCAAAGAATTTTACCAAAGGGTCTTTAAAAATGTGATTAACAAATAGTCATTAGGAACTTTCAGACCGTTATGTGACTAAATGTTCAAAACACAATGTCCAATTTAGAATGCACAGTCTTTCCTTAGTAGGGACAATGATTACGATGAAAATTTTGCTTTGATAATTTATCAAGTTCCATTTCCATATAATTTAAAGAAAATGGGATTAATCCCTTTCACACATAATATTTTCTTTTGGCATAGGATCTCAATTACACCATTTAAAACTGTACATTTGAATATATACACTCTGAGAGTGATAACAATTTAAATATTTATCATAGCTCTTTGGCATGGATACCTCTAATAATGATAGTTAACTAAGATGGTATAGAAGAGGTTTGGGTAAGAATAAGATAATAGAAAACTACAACCAATATCTACTCTTCTATGTATGTATGTCACATTTTCTTTATCAACTCATCCATTAAAGAACACTTAAGTTGTTTCCCTATCTTGGATATTATGAATAATGCTGCCATAAACATGGGAGTACACATATCTCTTTGAGATACGGATTTTAATTCCTCCAGATATATACCCAGGGTACAGAACTTCTGATGGTGGTTTTTATTTCTCCATACCCCTTTCCTCTTCTCTCCTTGATAAAATGCTCTTTATATTGCAAGTCTTAGGGCAATCAGCATTTATTTCATGCAATGTTTGCCTAACCTTCTAAGCAGTTCTCTCTTACTTTCTGCATCCATAGCAACTTGGATTATCACAATTATGTCACTAATTATACTGTGTAATGTATATAAAGGATAATAATAAAGTTAAAAAATTGGGCTTTAAATTCAGTCATGTTTGGAATCAAGATATAATTTTGTTCAATTTTTGCTGTGTAAACTTAGCCAGTTATATTACCTCCTGGCAAAAAATTATACCAGATACAAATTGAGGGTATTCGTTGTTATTACCTGATAGTAACTTATTCTAAAGCTAAATTAGGTGTAGGTAGTTTATGAAAGTGCTTAAAATACTGGCACTACACAGGCATCAAATGAATAGTTTTTAAGTTAAAATTTATATGAATAAATAAGAATATTGTGGGAGATAAAAATGGATGACAGCAATAATCAGAAACCATCCAAAAGTAAATAAATAAAGCATCACTGATATTGAAAAATATTTGAAATATAAATATCTTAAAATAAACTATTATTTAATTTTTAATATTTACATTTATTTGAACCAAACAATTATAATCATAATATGTAAATTTATTTTAGGCTCTATTCATGTTTTTAAAAGTAGGTTGCTATAATTATATACTCCATAAAAACAGTTAATGTACATCACTCTTTCAACGTTTTGCATATTAGGCATTTATTTGTATACCATTTTCATTCAATATATTGGTTTATTCAATTACTAGGTTTTATATGTTTATTACTTATTTATTACCTGTTTGTCTTTTTATTATAAAAAATGTGTGCCACTATGAAATTTTGTGTCATACCCTTATTCACCTTAAAATAATATGGAGTAATTATTTTAAAAAACAAACAAACCTCCAAAAAAAGAAAAAAAAAAAAAAAAAAGAAACAAGCCATCAGATGAAACTATACTAGGCCAGAGCTGTTTGTGAAACCATGTGTTACCTTTTTAAATAGGTTTTGTTACTATTTGTGTACAAAGGATGCCATCAGTAAATGTTTTTTCCACAGCACAATTTAAAGTACAATTTGTAATAGAGAATTGGAAATTCAAAGGGTATGATCTAATTCCCCAGACAACTTCTTTAAGTATACTATCACAACTAGTATGCCATTTACCCAGGGTATTATGAGTTCTGAGATCATAAAATAGATAACAAGAAGACATGCGAGAGAGATGACCCAGTTTTAAAGTTAAATAGAAGGTTGAGTCCTAAATTCTTCTCTGAGTCCTTTTCTGATTGTCTGCTGTAGTTTGTTGGTAAATAAATCAGCAGATGCAGCAGAGAAAAGGTAGCTGTCCCCTACCATTCCTCCTTTTCAAGGATAAATGGATTTTATATGTTTATATTTAATGACTGTTTTTGCCAGCTCTCACAAAATGATTGGTATTTTAGAAGTCCAAACTACTAGCAAAAATTCTCCTCATGGCTTTTGGCATTTCAGTAAACCTTTAAAATGTATATTTTATTCTTTCATTCATCCACAATTTAATCCTTCCAGCCAGCAATTCATTCAAAAACTCTGAATATGCACCATATGCAGGACTCTGATACCAAATTGCAAGCAAATGTACTTCTCTTAGAAATAAAGAGACTGAAATTCAGAAGGCAAATTGATTTAATAACACATGGGCAGAGATTGATATATATTTCTCCTGATCACTAGTCTATTATGAATTCTAGAACTTATTGCAATCTTTCAACTTCTTTAAATTTTTGCTTTACCATATTTTGTTAATTTTTTGCTATTATTTGGTTAGTTAGTTTAATGGAACTGCAGACTGTTCATTTTGGTCAATAAGCTGACCATACATGAACACCTGATCGTGGACTGATGGATCATTTTTCAACCTTTAAAGTATTCGTGAAAACAAATATCAGCATGATGAATCAGGAGGCAGTATACATAACCCAAGATACTCATATAAATGCATTAGGTGGATTTGGACTGACAAATATTTTCAGATCTACTTGGCTTTTCTTGAAAACATTAATTATGAATGGTAATTTACACAATCCCTCCTTTAATGATTTTATTTGCAGGGTCAAAGCCTGCTGATTCATGAAACAGTAAATTTGCCAAATGTTTTCAGAGAATAAAAAACAGCTTTAGTAGAAGGGCACTCAAAATCTTTATAAGACATTTATATGCTATGGAGAATTTAGTCTGTTGATAGTAATTAGCAAACAAAATCCACCTTGTTGCACTTTACTAATACATGGAAATTAAAAAGTTGTATATCATTACTCCTATGTTCCAAATGTAGCCTTAAATTATAAATATTCTTCTTGTATCTTTGAAATGTAAAAAAAAAAAAAGACAATACTATCAAAGACATTTATAACATTTATAAGAGTCATTGAATATAATGACAGGGAGATCAGAAAAGGTTACAATAGCTAAGAGCAGCTGAATACATTCTGGAAGCTGGAAAGCAGGTATGAGAGGATAAGTATCATAGCAGAAGTGCAGGAGAACCATGCCTAGAATGACAAAAAATGACAACAGTTTATGGCCTAGAACCATGTAACAACATCTGTAATAAAATGCCTCTAAAACATTTGGTGCAATCCCCAAAATGAAAAGACTGGTATGAAGCCTATATAAGAAAAAGAAATCCTAGAGCCTATCCGCTGACCTGTGTTGTCATAGAATTACTCACCTGTAGTGCATAGAATAGTGGCCCTCTAAAAGATAGGTCCACATCCAAACCCCTGGAACTTGTGAATGTGTCCTTATTCAGAACAAGGGTCACTGCAACTGTAAGTTAAGGAACTCGAGATGAGCTCATTCTGGAATACCAGCACTGGCTTTAAATCTAATGATAAGCAACCTTATAAGAAAAAAATGGAGGGACATATGATACAGAAAAAGAGAAAACACAGTCACCAGAGAGGAAGGTGACATGGAGATGAAGGCAGAAGAGTGGTGTAGTCACCATGTAAGGAATGACAACAGCCACCAGAAGCTGAGAGGAACAAGGAAAAGCTTCTCTCCTAGAGCATCCAGGGACAGGGGGTGGGGGTGGAGGTAGAAGCACAATCCTTCCATTACCTTAACTTAAGATGTTTGGCTTCCTGAACTGTGGGAAAATAAGTTTTTGTTGTTTTAAGTCACCAAGTATGACTAACATATAATTGCAGCCACAGAAAACTAAACACCAGCCATCACTCTAGTAAAGAAATGAAAGTTTGTTCTCTCTCAGAAGGTCTTTTCAGAGAATCTGGGAACATGAAGCACAAATGAGGGCAAGGGAATATATAAAAATAAGGGGGGTTAAATGAGATAGTATATATACTGGATGGTGAGGCATTTCCCACACATGCCACATTTCTGATAATGAGGGAAGGTTGGATAATTGTTTTAGAAAAATGCTAGCCCCAAATAATGTGTCAAATGTTAATGGAAGTTAATTTCCCTTCAATAGAAATACTTGGTCCTGATTTGAGCAACTGATAGTGATGCTCATGAAAGACAAGGTTTTCATTAATCTCTATAAAGGCATAGCTTAAGTGTAAAGAAACCATTAGGTTCAATACTTATTTGAGGAAAGCCTTTAAAATAAAATAAAGAATAAAACAGGTAAATAGAAAAATAAAACAAAAATCCAAGATACTTCATAAGGAAAAAAAGTATATATATATATTTTTTACATGAGAATATATAGAGTAAATCTCAGAAAATAAAAAAGGATCTATTAGGGGTTAAAAATAAGCTATGCAAATTAAACAAGCATTAGAATTGTTGAATTCTTCTAAAATCACACATGAAAACAAAAAAAAAGGTATAAACTAGTGGAAATATTAGAATATTAAGCCAAGAAGTCCAACAGCTAAGAAAAAGAAGCCCTAAAACTGAATATAGAGAAAATTAAGGTGAAGAAATTATCAACTACATAACAAAATTTCTACATACTGAAGGACAATCAGACTTAAAATTCCATACCAAGACTTATCATTGCAAAATTGTGAAATTAAAAATGCCAGAAATAAAACAGAATATTTTAAAAACATCCAGAGAGAAGTCACATAGACAGACACATTAACACACACACACATATGCATGCACACATACTTAACACACACACATACTTAAATGATTGAGAATTATAGTTTCAAAACAGTTAAAACAGTCCTGGAATCCACATTTTAAGAACCAAGGAATTCCGAATCCTGTATGCAATTATTTTCTATGCTGGAATTCCACATCAATCACATAATCAGACCTGTGTGAGTGTAAAATAAATATATTCCTAGATTTGCAAATGCTCTCAACATTCTCAGAAAGTCATCTTACAAAGAAAGAGATCTTACAAAAGGAAAGTAAAGCCAGAAGGAGGGAGCTATAGGTGTAGGATTTAGGGTTTCCAGCCGTGGAGGGAGGGCCAGAGAAGATGCTGAAGGCAATGTTTAGAGCAGTCCTCAGATGTGTGTGCTGCAATAGGTCTGGAAAACACACAATTCAGACTAAATAGTGAACCTCAAAATTATTTTAAGAAGATACAGTCTCTGGACAGGAAGCTTGGTGGTCATTTAGTGAATAGTAAAATTAAGAAAATAAAAATCAGGCAATTATTAGAAAAAGAAAGAAAGTCGTAAAGGAATAAAAATAAGTCAGGGAATGGTACATAAATATATTGTGAAAAATACTTTGTCATAAAGATGCAAACTCTAAAAACCGGTTTAGGCAAAAATTGTTATAAATGAAGCAAGATTTGGTTGAAATAGAATTGCATTCATACCTTCCATTGTATCAAGACATAAAACTGAAAATATCTATATATTGCAATATAAATGTTATTTTTAAATCTGCAGTTAAATTCCAACTACCAAGATAAACTGCTAATGGAGTAAGAATGGTTAATTATGAGAAGAGCATTTTTACACTTAAATAGAAAATACATTTTATTATATTCAAAGCATCATTTTAAAAATATTTTCTAAAATTTAAAAATACAATTAAAGTTTAGTACTTTAATTTCACACTAGTGATTACCTCTCTCATACATAATAAATGGAGAAAAAGTTTATGAAAGGGCAAGATGAAAAAATGCACTGGTAGAAAGCTCTCAATATTCCCTCTTTGGTCCTTCCCACTCTCTTTTAAATAAATTTTTTTCTACCTTTAATACAAAGGTAGGGGTATAGAATCACTGAACCATCTTGCTTCTGGAACCAGTGGGACTGTAGGGAGTACTGGGAACTAGAGGAATTCTAAGTCAAGAACTTAATAACCTCCTCTGGAACAAAATATAAGGATCTACTTTTCATAGATATGCTGCATATCTGTAGCTACTTCCAAAGAATTTTCTAGGCAGAGCATGAAGTATTAAAAGGATCAAACACATGATTTGTCATCTTTGGGTTCCTTTTTTTTGCTCCAGGACAAGGCAACATGAGGAAAGAACTCTTAAATGTCCAGAATACAAGAGGGAAGAATACAACATGTAAAATGAAAGTGAACAATGTCTTTAGTCACTATCCCACCCAACCTCCAGTCTCATGTTCAAATTGTATAACTAGAATTAAGACAAAAATACTATAAACAAAAGGAACATTTCCTGCCATGAGTCTGAGTAGATGAACCGTTTACCTATATTTCCTCAAAATATAAGGATTGCATTCAGTATAAAATCAAAATACTTGAGCAAACACAGCACAGATTATATACGTAATTAAAGGAAAATTTATGAATGAAAAAAATAAACAAGCCTACCTCATATAAGCATGCAATTAATGCAATCAAAATATCCCAGAATACTTATGAGACTTCCAATCAGTCTCCAATTGTGTAGTAACAGCATGCTATCTTCATTAGCAATAGGATGAGACAGGAAATAACCAAAAGAAAATTATGTGCTAACATGCTAGATACTGTGGTATTTCCTACTACTCTGTGACATTAGACATACAAATATAAAATCATTTTTATTTCTATTGTGAAATTTTATTCTAGCTATATTTCAGATTAACCAAGTAGGCATTCCACTTGTAGGCACAAAGCTCTATGTTCACAATATATATTTTTTACCCCTAAAAGCATCCTTCTTTTAAAGGCATGGATTGTTTGGTAGTCATTCTAAATACCCAGGCCATGAGAGCACCATGATTCACTCTTTGTATGATTATTGTCAGATTTAAGATGGTAAGATTATTGCTCACTGTAATTTGATTATCTATGTTAAAACATCAAAAACTTTTTAAAAGATGTTCAACATCTGAAGGAATATAGTCCAGCTAGAATCCAGTATTACTTTTATTGCAATAAAATATGGTGACTATTAATCAAGCTGTATTTGGAGGATAGAAAATACTTTGCTGGCAATGGCCCCAAATCAGCGGAGTACAGAACTCCAAATCTCTATCCCTCTATGAATGCAGCAATTAGGCTGGAAAAACTTAGCAGAATAAACTTCTACTGAACTCTGTAGTTGAATCAACATCTTACAATAACCTGAGGAGCACTCAATAAAGAAAGAAGCTGCTAATTTCAGTAAGAGGTCATTATTCATTTTGACACAACAGTGACATTTTACTCAAAAAATTATAATTATGGATTTTGATTTGCCCAATGGCTTCCTGAGACATAGCTTTGGGGTTTGCTTGCCTTTGTTTCCCCAACTTCAGAACATTCTCAGGGTTGAAGCATCCTCCTGTATGGTATATGTTGGAAGCATTTAAAGGAAAACATATAAGCTGCAACTGTATGGGGCAAAGACAAAGACAAAAAGTCTGAAAAAGGAAGGGGGGATAAAGATATGTGAAGGAATAAGTGTTATAAAAAAATTCACTTGTGCAGAAGAATATAGAAGGGCATATGTATGCCCTAGACTGGGGGCATGCTCAGAAAACACCTGGGAAGACTAAACTTTCAGCTCTGACTGTTAGGTTCCATGAAAACAGGAGATTTGAGAGCAAAGGTACTGAAAATTCCCATTAACCTTCTGCCGCCACATATGCATGATCTCCCCCATCATCAATATCTCCCATCAGAGTAGTATATTTGTTAATTTGTTGACTCTACATTGACACATTATAATCACCCATTATAGCTCACTTTTGGTAATATACATTCTGTGCATTCAGACAAATGTATAATGACAAAAATCCATCAATATGGTTATCATACAATATTTTTAATGCCCTAAACATCCTCCTCTGTTTTTTGCCTACTCATTCATCCCCATCCCTCCAAATTTCTGGCAATCACTGATCATTTTACTTGCTCCATAGTTTTGCCTTTTCCTATGTCCTATAATTAGAATCATAGAGTACGTAGCCTTTTCTGACCCATTTCATTCACTTAGTAATATGCATTTAAGTTCCCTCTATGTTGTTTCATTGCTTGATAGCTCATTTTTTTTTAACCACTGAATAATATTCCATTGTCTGGGTGTGCCACAGTTTATCCATTTGCCTCTTAAAGGACATCTTTGTTACTTTCCAGGTTGTATTATTAACAAAATTGCTATAAACATCCATGTGCATGTTTTTGTGTAGACATATTTTCAACTCCTTTGGGTAAATACCAAGGAACATGATGAGTGAATCTTATGGTGAGAATATATGTAATTTTGCAAGAAACTGCCAAACTGTCTCCCAAAACGGTTCTACCATTTTACAATACCAACAGTAATGAATGAGAGTTCCTTTTGCACTGCATCCTGAACAGCATTTGGCATTGTCAAAATAACTATTCTAAATGACCAATAAATAGAGTATAGCAAAATAACCCTTTAAAATTCCAATCAGCTTTTTCTTTTCTTGGAGCCAAGTCATCATTCCTTTATGTTGAACACAAAATACAGGAGTCACTTTACAAAAGTTATTCATTTTGTAAACATGACATAAATTTTATAAAAGTCATCATTTTTACATATGAAAATATAAATGTTCTCACACAGAAGTTATATTACACTACCAGGATTATAATGGCAAAGGCATGTCCTATTCCCATGTTATCTTCCCCTTGATTATTATTTTTTTTCCAATTAATTTATTTTATGAAAAACATTATTCATTATTTTTTCACCACACCCAGTGCTCCATGCAAGCCGTGCCCTCTATAATACCCACCACCTGGTACCCCAACCTCCCACCCCCCCGCCAATTCAAACCCCTCAGATTGTTTTTCAGAGTCCATAGTCTCTCATGGTTCACCTCCCCTTCCAATTTACCCAAATTCCCTTCTCCTCTCTAATGCCCCTTGTCCTCCATGCTATTTGTTATGCTCCACAAATAAGTGAAACCATATGATAATTGATTCTCTCTGATTGACTTATTTCACTCAGCATAATCTCTTCCAGTGCCATCCATGTTGCTACAAAAGTTGGGTATTCATCCTTTCTGATGGAGGCATAATACTCCATAGTGTATATGGACCACATCTTCCTTATCCATTCATCCGTTGAAGAGCATCTTGGTTCTTTCCATAGTTTGGCGGCCGTGGCCATTGCTGCTATAAACACTGGGGTACAGATGGCCCTTCTTTTCACAACATCTGTGTCTTTGGGGTAAATACCCAGGAGTGCAATTGCAGGGTCATAGGGAAGCTCTATTTTTAATTTCTTGAGGAATCTCCACACTGTTCTCCAAAGAGGCTGCACCAACCTGCATTCCCACCAACAGTGTAAGAGGGTTCCCCTTTCTCCAAATCTTCTCCAACACATGTTGTTTCCTGTTTTGTTAATTTTGGCCATTCTAACTGGTGTAAGGTGATATCTCAATGTGGTTTTAATTTGAATCTCCCTGAGGGCTAATGATGATGAACATTTTTTCATGTGTCTGATAGCCATTTGTATGTCTTCATTGGAGAAGTGTCTGTTCATATCTTCTGCCCATTTTTTGATGTGTTTGCCTGTTTCGTGTGTGTTGAGTTTGAGGAGTTCATTATAGATCCTGGATATCAACCTTTTGTCTGTACTGTCATTTGCAAATATCTTCTCCCATTCCGTGGGTTGCCTCTTTATTTTTTTGACTGTTTCCTTTGCTGTGCAGAAGCTTTTGATTTTGATGAAGTCCCAGAAGTTTATTTTCGCTTTTGTTTCCTTTGCATTTGGAGACGTATCTTGAAAGAAGTTGCTGTGGCTGATATCAAAGAGATTACTGCCTATGTTCTCCTCTAGGATTCTGATGGATTCCTGTCTCACGTTGAGGTCTTTTATCCATTTTAAGGTTATCTTTGTGTACGGTGTAAGAAAATGGTCGAGTTTCATTCTTCTACATATAGCTGTCCAGTTTTCCCAGCACCATTTATTGAAGAGACTGTCTTTTTTCCACTGTATATTTTTTCCTGTTTTGTCGAAGATTAATTGACCATAGAGTAGAGGGTCCATATCTGGGCTCTCTACTCTGTTCCACTGGTCTATGTGTCTGTTTTTATGCCAGTACCATGCTGTCTTGGTGATCACAGCTTTGTAATAAAGCTTGAAATCAGGTAACATGATGCTGCCAGCTTTATTTTTGTTTTTCAACATTTCCTTAGTGATTCGGGGTCTCTTCTGATTCCATACAAATTTTAGGATTATTTGCTCCAGCTCTTTGAAGAATGCCGGTGGAATTTTGATCGGAATGGCATTAAAAATATAGATTGCTCTAGGCAGTATAGACATTTTAACAATGCTTATTTCTGATCTAAGAGCATGGAATGGTCTTCCATCTATTTGTGTCTTCTTCAATTTCTTTCATGAGTGTTCTGTAGTTCCTCACATACAGATCCTTTACCTCTTTGGTTAGGTTTATTCCCAGGTATCTTATGGTTCTTGGTGCTATAGTAAATGGAATCGATTCTCTAATTTCCCTTTCTGTATTTTCATTATTAGTGTATAAGAAAGCCACTGATTTCTGCACATTGACTTTGTATCCCGCCACGTTGCTGAATTGCTGTATGAGTTCTAGTAGTTTGGGGGTGGAGTCTTTTGGGTTTTCCATATAAAGAATCATGTCATCTGCGAAGAGAGAGAGTTTGACTTCTTCATTACCAATCTGGATACCTTTTATTTCTCTCTGTTGTCTGATTGCTGTTGCTAGGACTTCTAATACTATGTTGAACAAGAGTGGTGAAAGTGGGCATCCTTGTCTTGTTCCTGATCTCAATGGGAAGGCTGCAAGCTTTTTCCCATTGAGGATGATATTTGCTGTGGGTCTTTCATAGATAGATTTGATGAGGTTCAGGAATGTTCCCTCTATCCCTATACTTTGAAGCATTTTAATCAGGAATGGATGCTGGATTTTGTCAAATGCTTTTTCTGCATCAATTGAGAGGACCATGTATAATATATGTAATGTATAATGTATTATATATAATACATATATAAAATATATAATGTATATGTATTATATATAAAACAATTGGATTAGAATCTATATATTAGAATATACATAATATAGATTATGTATAATATGTATGATATATTATGCATAACATATAAAATATATATTTTATATTTATTTAATAAACAAAATATGTATTATGCATAATATATATTTCATATATATTAATAGTATAAATATATAAAATACATATTTTAATATATATTTTATATAGAAGGAAGAAAGGAAAGAGAGAAGGAGACAGAAAGAAAGAAAGAGAGAAAGAAAACCCACCATTGGTGATGACATTGATGGACCTTGAGGACATTATGCAAAGTTAAATAAGCCAGACAGAGAAAGAAGAAACTGTGTGTTATCACTTGGATGTGCTATCTTAAAAACAAAGGTCAAACTGATAAAATACGTAGATTAAAAAAGTGATTGCCAGAGGCTAGGGAAAATAGGAAGACACTGATGAAAGAATACTAACTTTCAGGTCTACGATGGGTAAGTTCTGAGTATCTGTTTTAAAACATCATAATAGTTAAGAAAATTGCATTTAATTTCATAATTGAAATTTACCAATAGAGTAGAACTTAAATATTCTCACAAAAAAGAGAAATATGTGAGGTGATGGATGTGTTAACTAACTAGATGGGGGAATATTTGTATACTGCATACATATACTAAATCATCATGATTTCCACTTTAAATATGTTATCATTTTATATTTCAATTATGCCTCAAAAATTCTAAAAAATAACATAAACTTTATAAGTTTATGCTTTATCAAAGTAAATCAAGATAATATGGTCAAATAATTTTGCAAAATAGACTGATCATCTTGCAGAATTGCTGGTCAGAATGAAAAGACTAGGGCGCCTGGGTGGCTCAGTGGGTTAGGCCGCTGCCTTAGGCTCAGGTCATGATCTCAGGGTCCTGGGATCGAGTCCCGCATGGGGCTCTCTGCTCAGCAGGGAGCCTGCTTCCTCCTCTCTCTCTCTCTGCCTGCCTCTCTGCCTACTTGTGATCTCTCTCTGTCAAATAAAATAAAATCTTTAAAAAAAAAAAAAAAAGAATGAAAAGACTACAAAACCTACAAAAAGAAGTATATATTGAATATACATATAGAACCAGAAAATAAATAAATAAATATATGTATGTGTGTATGTGTATATATATATATATATATGCATCAAATATTTTGATTGATGGGAAGTGGGTGGAAATAAACTGTAGGAGAAATTATTGATATAAAGATCTAATATGGAACAAGTTTATTAAGGATATTGAGAAAATCTGAGAAGGGATGGTTAAATGGGGAAAACATGAGAAAGAAATACAGAAAATGGACAACTGTGAATAAAACACTAACTCAGCAGATCTCAATTACTCAAATTCTACATATTCCAAAGAAAGACCTATTTTAAGAACTGGCCCTTGGCCAGCTACTGGCAGAAAATCTCTGAGTTTTTGGAATATTTTTTTCTAAGTGTGTTTTCATATGCCTGTGGCCTTGGGGCACACTGCATTTATGACAAATGACTTTCTTGTGTGCCTGAAGACTTGGCCAATGTAATACACTGAAGATGGGAAAATTAAATGAATTAATGCATCCCTATGAGTCTCCCCTAGATGTGGACATGTAGGTGTTTTCTCTTGGACTTAATTCTGCTCTACGTTTTTCTCATGTAGCCTTCACTATAATTAACCAAACTTAGAAGAATAAGAGTTTTTCAGTCTTCTATCCTCTTAGCAAATCATTGAATCTGGGGAGCATCAGAGAGGCCCCTGACAGAGTATAAGTTATTTAATGGAGAATTAAATTGATAGTTCTGAGACATTAATATGCTCTCAGTGTTGAATATGACATGCAAAATAAAAAAGAATGATTATGAATTATTTTACAGATAAAACTTTATGATAATAATATTAAATAATAGCTTCTTTATGTGTAGAGTCTATGTTCCATCTTAAACACAGTATTTGCATGAAGAAATTCAATCGAATTTCAAGGCTACATTTCTGGGGCTATCTGAAATAAGACTAAATCACATATTATTAATAAATAAAATAATTACAACTGATAGATTTGAGTGCTTATTATCTTCCAGATTCTGTTCTGAGCAACAAACATGTACTAATTTAATCAATTCTCTCAAGTCTATATGTATATGTTACTATTATTCCCATACTATTATGCTCACTGTATAATCTTTAAGATTAAAAAAAATAAAAAATTGTCAAAGTCACAAAACATCCCATTTTTTAAAAAAATTGGATTAGAATCTAAAACGTTTGATTTCAAATTCCTAAAGTTAGCCACCCTAATGTATCACCCTGTTCCTATAGTATAGAGAGGTAATGCAAATCCAATGTATTAATCATCTCCTGTATGTCTTACCACAGTACCAAGTATTGTGGATGTATTATTTAACTTTTTTGTCTACACAATCACATAAAAGAGTTTCCCTTTTTTACAAACAAAAAAATAGCCTCAGAAGAATTTAGTGTTTGGGGGCGCGCCTGGGTAGCTCAGTGGGTTAAAGCCTCTGCCTTCAGCTCACATGATCCCAGGGTCCTGGGATCAAGCCCCACATCTGCTCTCTGCTCAGCGGGGAGCCTGCTTCCTCCTCTCTCTCTCTGCCTGCCTCTCTACCTACTTGTAATCTCTGCCTGTCAAATAAATAAATAAAATCTTCAAGAAAAAAAAAAGAATTTAGTGTTTTACTCAAGATCAGAGAACTAGCAAGGTGCTAAGCCATAAATTAAATATATTGGTTTTTAATTGATGCTTTTCATTGATCAAATTGATTAGGGATACTTGAAAGTAGACAGAGGTAAAAGAGAAGAGATGACTCCAATGACCTTAGATCAACAAAAACCTAAAACAATAATAAGGTGAGTAAAAAATGATTTATGAACCTGAAAAAATGATATAGGTCAATACACAAAGAAAGCAAAAATAGAGAAATTAATCTTTCTTTAGACTGAAACAAAACAAAGCAAAATGAAGAATTGAGGAATTACTTTAAATAAGTATCTATAGCAAACTTTAAAAACTATTTTTCTGATGTGAACTAAAAAATATATTTTGTACGAGATGATAAATATATCTGGCACCTTTTGAAACCCCTCTGTTAATTATTTCATGAGGTTATTTGTAAAACAAAGAAGAATTGTACAAAAAAATTGTTGTGGATCTGCTTTTTAATATGCATCTATGCTGGAGTTGATATAACCTTCCTAATTCAGCAAAAAACAAACAAACACTTTACTACAATTGTCCATTTTCTCATTTTTCTGGTGGGATATAGGTGTTGACTAAACTATAAACTCAAATTCAAAGATATGGAAATTTAATAAGAACAGAATTACTATTAGAAATTTAAGACCATACAGGGGCACCTGGGTGGTTCAGTGGGTTAAGCCTCTGCCTTCGGCTCAGGTCATGATCTCAGGATTCTAGGATGGAGTGCTGCATCCAGCTCTCTGCTCGGCGAGGAGCCTGCTTCCACCTCTCTCTCTCTCTGCCTGCCTCTCTGGCTACTTGTGATCTCTGTCAAATAAATAAAAATATCTTAAAAAGAAAAAAAAAAAAAAAAGAGGGGCACCTGGGTGGCTCAGTGGGTTAAAGCCTCTGCCTTCAGCTCAGGTCATGATCCCAGGCTCCTGGGATTGAGCCCCACATCGGGCTCTCTGCTCACGAGGGTGCCTGCTTCCCCCTCTCTCTCTGCCTGCCTCTCTGCATACTTGTGATCTCTGTCAAATAAATAAATAAATAATCTTAAAAAAAAAAAGTAATTTAAGACCATAGCATTTTTAACAGCTTTTAATATAAATATCATTCTTAATTCCTATCCTTCCTTCTTTTATATATACCTAGCTGGATGTAGGTTGGGGATGTTTCTTCTACAACTAAGAAAACATATTCAAGGATTATAAACTTCTGTTCATCTCTGGTTTCATTTACTACAGGCAAAAACTCATAGTATCTACAGTGTATCTTATGTTATTCCTTACCAAAACTCATCACATTTCAGTCCCTTGTCTAGGAAAGCTTGGTCTCTCCCAAGATATTATCAAATTTCATGTCTCTTTCTGTGGCTCTGGACACCAAAAATGATATACAGAAAAATGATAAATACTTTGATACGCTTCTCTTCCTTGCAATCCCATGGTATGAGTAACAAGAGTTTAAGGAAAAGGAAAAACATAAGGACCCACTCTATGTCATTTGTCCACAGAAGTTGACATTTTATCTGATAAATTCTTATAATAATGCATTCAATATTTAGCAAATATCAACTGGCTACTGTTTATCAATTTCTGATATTAAATGAATGAGATATAGCTCTTATTTTCAAATAGCTTATTGAATATGATAATCAGGTAAATAGAGGAGTATGTGAAATAGTGAAATTCTTGAGCTTACAAAAGATATAAAAGGAGCTCTAAAACAGATCTGGGAATCAGGGAACACTTTCTCTAAAATGATTTGATAAATATTCAGGGCAAGGGAGACTGATCTGGCCAAAAACTAAGTAAATTTGTGTGTAAGAAGATGTCTATCATTCTTTTAGAGTTACTTTAAATAATACCCAATATTTAATTAAAAAAATTTAGCCCAAATATTGCATAATTTTATTTCTGTTTATGCAAACTGATAGGATCACTGTCCAAAGTTAGGAACTTCTGTCATAATTGTAAGGAATGTGGAAAAATACAACTGATTTTTGTTTTTTTTTTTTAATAGCTTCTGGAATGTTGTTATAATTCTAGTGATCATGTTCATTCTGTTCATTTTAATTCAGATTTAATGAGAAAAACCCAATAAGAATACTTCAGAGAAGCAATCAACATAGACTTAGAGTGGAATTTCTAAATAAATTGGAATTCATAAATAAGATTCTATGTCTTCTATCATTGCATACCAAATCACCATAGAAGTTTGTCGCTTAAAATATTGATTTAATATCTCTCATGGTTTTTGTGTCAGAATTTTGGAAACAGCTTGACTGAATGACTCTCTCAGGGTTTCATGAGGGTTCTGTCAGATGATAGCAAGGGGTGCAGTCACCTTGATTGCTGCTTCTTTACTTGGATGGCCAATGTCTGACCTGGGAAGATTCAAATAGCTGGGTGCTGGAACTGTTGCTGGAGAAGCTCCTTTGGCACCCCTCTCCCCGACTCTGTGTGCTCTTTCTCTCTACATGGTCTCCCTACAATGTGGCAGCTTTAAATAAGCTAGCTTCCTTATATGGAGGTTTAGGGCTTTTAAGGCACAAAATATGAGAAATTTCACAGGGAGAAACTACCTTTTATTTCGACCCAGCCTGGAAAAAGCATGTAGTAGCACTTTTCCTACACTTTATTTTGTTGAAGTAAATCATGAAAGCAGGCTTATATTTAAGAAAAAGAAATTTAGACTTCATATTTTTATGGGAGAGAAGCAAAGAATTTGCAGGTACATTTTAAACCAAGGACAGCACTCTGATTGCTTCCCAAACTGTGAAAAGATGGAAATGCCATCAATCCCACCTTTACAACCACCACAAAAAAAACTTAGAAAGTAATGATTTTGTTGAACCTGATAAAGAACAGAGAAAAATCACATATTCTGAAACTAAGGAAAGATTAAACCTGAGAGGAGAGACAAGCCACGCTTGCTTAACTGGACAAAAATCAGACATCAGTGAGAAAAATTGACCTAAAATTGTTAATGAATAAGTTAAGGTCAAATGATGTGTATGTGCTCATGCACTTGTGCTCACACATGAGCACACACTCATTAACAAGGGTCCTCAGAAAGCATCTATAACGGTATAGATTTTATGGATGAGAACAACTACCACTGCAGAAAAAGACATGGAACTCATCCAGATCCTTTCCCCTATTTAAAAAAAAAAAATTAAATAAAATAAAAGTCTAACTAAGGGGAGATGAGCAATGAATACAGTCATCCTTAGAGTACAGGGGAAATTTTATTGCAGCTATGTAAAAGGAATAAAAAGAAAAGGCTAATGAGGGGGTTCAAAAATCACTACTGTTGGGGGAAGGCAAGAACAGTGTGACACTGAGAAGGCCACTTTCCAGAGACCTACTGATAAGTGTTGCCTAAAACTGAGGTTTAATCAAAACTACAGAAAACATTCCCAATCCTGATTCCTGTCTCACCATCAGCTGATAAGCTTTGAATAGCCATATACAGTGGAATACTGTTGGGAGAACATCCCTCTATAAGGTGTAGTGTAAATGAGAGACCCAAAGCTACAGAGAGGGTAATCGATGAGGAAAATCTTTTTTCAACAAGCCTCTATACAAAACATACAGGGTCATAAAAATTTAAGACTATGGTCCAATAAGATTAACCATGGTAACAGACACACAGCTCACCTTCCAATTAGATTGACTAAAAACATTGTTACTAAAGGCAAGGATTTCTTTATTTCCAAACACTTAAAAATAGCTTTTATCTACACAAAATACTTTCTTATACAGTGTTTCTGCTTATAAACAAACAATTATGGAATGGTAAAAAAAAAAAAAAAAAGAAGAAGAAAAAGAAAAAGATAACTCAATGCCAAGAAGCACTAAAGCCAACAGAAACATGACACTCAGACATGACACAGGTGCTGGAATCACCAGAGAGAGAATTTAAAATGTTGAAGTATATATGTTAAAGACAAATGAAAATGTTGATAGTATGCAAGATCAGACAGATAACTGAACCAAAGTTATCAAAACTATGATAACAAGTCAATGGAAGTGTTCAAAATGAAAAACACAATGACAGACATGAAGTAAGCTTATCACTAGAATCAATATAGCTGAGGAAAGGATCAGGGATCTTGAACATAAGTCCACAGAAATTACCCAAGCTGAAACACAAGAGAAAAAATAGAGTTAAAAATTTTTTTTTAAAATTTGAAAGTTGTGAAATGACATATAAATGTTTCATATACCTTGAATCAGAAAGAAAAGATAAAAAGGTAAAACAATATTCCAAAATAAATGACCCAAAGCAAAGTACAGGTGAGTCACCTATTAAAACAGTCAGAGTGCAGTGGAGTGTGGCATACTATATACAGATGAATAAAGGTTAGACAAAGTAGGCTTCTCATCATAAACCATATATGTCAGAAGAGAATGAGTGACATATGTAAAGTGCTAAAGAAGAAAGCTGTCATCTCAGAATTCTCACAAAAATATCTTTCAAAAATGAACAACCAATTCTCAGACCAATTAAGACAAAACAAACTAAAAGAGACAGCATATACCAAAAGAATCCATTGCCAGCAACTCATAGCACTATAAGAAATGTTAAAGGACAAAGGAATAAATATAATAAAGAAAAATTGGGATCTATACAAAGAAATGAGGAGCACTAGAAATAGAAAAAATAAAAGTGAGCTTTTTAATTCATATTTTAATTGCTCTAAAAGAAAACTCCCTGACTAAAGCAAAAGAACAGTGATTTTGAGCATATGTTAAGTTACAATTTGTAATAGCAAAAGCACAAAGTACTTGACAGAGAAATTGAATCAAGACTGGAAATTGAGTCAGATCCTTAAAGCACATATGAAGCCATAGAAAATTATTTGAAAATAGATTATTAACTATAATGTATAATTAAGCCCAAGGCATTAAAAATGGACCAATATAGAAATAAAATTATAAATATACTAGCAAATAGTACAACAGAGAAAAAAATCAAGAACAAATAGAAAACATCTAGAAAAATGGTGGATTTCACCAACAATGTCAATGATCATATTAAATGAGAGCAGTCTAAAGACACCAATTAAGACAGAGATTATTGGGATGCCTGGGTGGTTCAGTTGGTTAAGCAGCTGCCTTCGGCTCAGGTCATGATCCCAGCATCCTGGGATCAAGTCCCACATCAGGCTCCTTGCTCGGCGGGGAGCCTGCTTCTCCCTCTGCCTCTGCCTGCCATTCTGTCTGTCTGTGTTTGCTCGCTCTCCCTCTCTCTCTCTGACAAATAAAATCTTAAAAAAAAAGAAAAAAAAAAAGACAGAGATTGTCAAGTTTGGATAACAGAAGCAAGACTCAGCTATATGTTGTCTATAAAAAAATCATTTTAAATATATAGTTTAAATGTAAAGGATGATGAAAGTTATATATTGTAAACCCTATTCAAAAGTCCAGATTAACTATATTAATATCAGGCAAATTAGACTTTAAAATTATAACAGAAAAGATTAATAATGATAAAGGACACCGTTCTATAAGAAAGTATAACAATCCTGATATGTATGTCCTAAAAGCAGTGCTTCAAAGCCCATGAAGCAAATTCTAACAGCTCAGAGATGTAGAGAACTAGAAAGAACATTGTTCAAACTCTTCATAAAATAGCTGAAGAAACTGGTTGTTTTGGATATTCTTGAATGCATCAAATAACTAAGATCATGGGCACACTACCTTGAGAGACACCATCATCTGCTGTGAGAAGCAAGACTGGAGAATTAGTTTATTTGAAGCAGATACTACTAAAAGGCATATCAATCTTTGAAAAGAGTCAGAAATTGTTAACAAATTGCTTCAGACCAAATATGGACAGGCACAATATTGTGAAGACTCTAGTCACCATAGATAATAGGGAAATTTGCACCCTCTCGCAGGCTTTTCCTCCAAATTGACCTGGTAGTCACAGGAAACAGGGAGAATCCTAAGAAACTCCTCCATGGTACTAGCTGAGGGGGAAGAGCAGCCATTGCACAAGTCTCCTTTCAGACCCATTTCCTCCAATTTTTCTCAGATACATATGTCCCTTATCTTTCCTGTTAGACAAAAGCTTTAATCTGCAAGAGGAAGGTCAAAAAAATGTGTAGCCTGAGGTCACTGGTGGAAAGCCCTACGGCAAGGGCAGGCAGACAGCTACCATCACTAAAACTTTGCCTGACATTATATTCCCTATTTTAGATGAATCTAGTGCTTTTTTTTTTTTTTCCTAATTTTAGAACTTTTTTTCCCCTCAAGGTTTAAAAGATTAATCTTTAACTTATCCCATTCTACCCTGAAGTGATATTAACTTACTTCATTTATAGGGTAAGTAATTTGTGAGGCTTTACCTTCATTTCATTCCTCCTAACCTTTATTTTGTCATGATGCTTTTACATATGCGATAAGCCTCAGACTGCATTATTTTCTTTAAAGAGTCACTTATCACTTAAAAATAAGGAAAACTCTATATTTACTCCCGTAGTTGACATTTCTGGTACTCTTCATTCCATTATACAGGGACAGACATTCATACGGTACCATTTTTCTTCTGCCTGAAAGACTTCTTTTAGCATTTCTTATACAGTCAGCTGGTGGTAATTATGTTCAGCTTTTATAGCTCTAAAAATATCTTTATTAGCTCTGCTTTTGAAAGATATGTTTGCTGGGTATAGGATACTGGATCCTTTAATTTACTATTTTTTTAATGCCTTTCACTATTTTAACGATGTTCTGTATCATCATTGATCATACTGTCTCCAGGAAGAAACTGAATGTCACTTTTACATTCATTCCTCTCTAACATGTCTTTTCTTTTTTTTTTTCCTTCTGACTGGCTGTTTTATTAAAATTTTATTTTTACAACTGAATTTTGAGGAATCTAATTTTGATAGGAGTTGTCATTATCCTTTTGTTGCTTGTGTTTGAGTTGGTTATGATTTTCTGGATGTGTGGATTTACAATTTTCATCAAGACTGGCACATTTTTGGCCATTACATGTTTCAGTATTTGTTTTCCTTTTCTTTTTTGTCCCTCAGAGACTCTGTCTATGAATTAGGCCACATCAAGCAGTCCCAAAGCTCACTGAAGGTCTTTTCATTTATTCAATTCTTTATCTTTGTATTTCATTTTGGATAGTTTCATTGCCTTCTAATGTCAGCCTATTAATCTTTTCTTCTGCAATATCTAATCTGCTGTATTTTCCATCTCAGTATTATAGATTTATCACTAGAAGGCTGTTTCTGATCTTCTTTATATCTTCTAGATCCCTACTTAACTTTTTGAACATGTTGAATGCATTTATAATAAATATTTTAATATCCTTATCTATTAATTCCAATATATGTATCTCTCATACATCTATTACTATTGATTACTTACTCTCCTCATTATGGATCTTTTTTTTTCCATCCAATACCAGTAATCTTTAATTAGATGCCACACATTTTATATTTTACCAAGTTGAGTGCTGGGTACTTTATGTTTCAGGTAAGTTTAACTTTTTTCTTAAATGCTAAAATAAATTATTGAAAAGAATATGATGCCTTCATGTTTTGATTTTATGATTAGCTTGGTCTAATGAATGTTCAGTGTTGGATTAATTATTCTATGCTATTGAAGCAAAACTTTCCGAAGTACCCATTGTCACATAAATTAGTGTTTTTTGTTGTTCCAGCTTATGGGAATGGGCACTGTGTCCAGACTGATCAAGTGCCAAAAATTGTTACTTATAACTCATATGGATGAGAAATTATGTTTCCTATGAAACCAACCTATCCGGGGCGCCTGGGTGGCTCAGTGGGTTAAGCCACTGCCTTTGGCTCAGGTCATGATCTCAGGGTCCTGGGATCAAGTCCTGCATCAGGCTCTCTGCTCAGCAGGGAGCCTGCTTCCCTCTCTCTCTCTGCCTGCCTCTCCATCTACTTGTGATTTCTCTCTGTCAAATAAATACATAAAATCTTTAAAATGCAAACTATTAAAAAAAAAAAGAAAGAAAGAAACCAACCTACCCCATTCATAGTCCTTATTAAAGGCACAGGTCCTTGTTCTGTGCTTTCTCTGCTTGCCATAGCCAAACGTTATCCAAGCTTCTGGGTAAATTTGTGTGGCCCTCTGGGCATGTCGTGCCTCCTTCTTTAGGACCAGTGAATACAATAAATCCTTTAATTTCATATTTTTCTGAGTGTAATTTCCCTGACCATGTAAGATTGATCTTTAAAGACCACCGAAAGAGGGGTTACTCCCCCACTTACAACGCACTTAGATAGAAAATAGCTTCTTCAAATACATGTTGGAATGAAATCAATACTTGACCAGGATCTTGTGCATATGTTTGGGGTCCTGTCTAGCTACCTCCTCTCTGATAAGCTATTCTTAATGGACTTTTGTTTCTTCACTCTTCCAGAATTCTTAGTTCAGACTCCTCAATCAGGAAGTTCATTTCATTCCCAATAGCCTAAACACTCTTTCAAGACAATAACCTGGAACTAGGGTTCAACTTTTTTATTTACAATCTTTTTTCTTCCTTTCCTTTTTTTTTTTTTTCTCCAGGGATTACTGTCTCTCTTTTCCTGCTACCTAGTTTGAAAATTGTTTCTTATACTGTTTTTGGTTTTATTTTCTTTTTATTATTTCAGGAAGAAAAGTAAATGCTGTCCTTACTATTCTGAAACCTTGGTCAAAATTAGAAGGTGATAGTAGATAACTTTTAATGTATGTTTTAGACTTAAGACTCGAATATTTGATTAAGATAGAGTTAAATAAACAGCACACAAAAGTAGATACAAAGTCCGATGGGAAAGTAGGTCCTATTATGACGGCATTTACTTATTTTATGCTGTCAAAGAGTGTTGATATTTGGAAATATCTTTTGCAATAGAAGTGTAGAGATTTATCACTTTAAGATTAACTGAAAGTGAGGAAAGTAGTAGTGTCTGAGCCTTACTTTTTTTGTTTTTAACAATAGGGAGGAAATAAAAACAAAACACAAAGTTTTATTACATACACTATCTCTACCTTTCTGATCTCAGTTTTCTTATCCCTGAATATCATCTAAGGAAATAAGTTCTTGAACTGAATTATTTGAATGGCAGTTTATGAATTTTCTGACTCCATTTTTCTTGGAAGGTTAACAGGTCTCCTGGTTCACTAGTTTTGAGTAATGTTCTGGGTGATATTTCTAGAGGCCAGTTACAAGTTAGCTCCTCTAACTGTTCCACCAATTTTCTATGTATTTCATATGCTAGATTTTTTTTTCACCTAAACTATATAGAGTGGTTTTTCTTTTCTGTGTTAACACTGATGATAGAATTTAAAACTTATATTACCAATGTGTCATATAGGTTCTTTTCTGGGTTTTTGGTTTTAAAATGAATGTGTAAAAATAGATAATACTGATATTAGGAGGTGATCATTTGGCTAATATTCTCAAAGAAGAAGACTAATGGTAAATGAATATTTTGGAGGCATATTGTAAAGTAAGGTTAAATGGAATTTCTGCCTACCTTGAGGTAGGCACTTTAATTTTATTTCCGTGACTATATTTTACTAACAGGATTTTTCAATGCACTTTATTACCCTACCTTTAGATAAGTTCCTTCCTACATTCTAGGAGAACATGTGAGTAGTCAGTCCTAATTTTTATTGGCAATAGTTCCTTTTATCTTTTCATTTATTTTCATAGACATTTTGAAGTATGTTAGATATACCTACACTCGTAATTGCAAGCCAGAGAACATTTTAATTTAGTATTATTATGAATAATTTCACATAGAGCTGCCTACTTTAACATTTTGAAGGACATAAAATGTTTGTTATCTCACTTTGTAAAAGGTAGCTTGTTTTCTGGATGTTAAAACTGTACAAGTCCTTTAAGTGTTTTTCATAACATTGGATCATTTACTTTATCCTTTTATATTCATATTCTTCTCATTTAGCAATTTAACATCTTTTTTTTGGGGGGGTTATTATTTTGTTTTGGTTTCATTTGATGCAGTGGATTTAGAGAATGACACATCTATTTTGACTTGTGATTGACCCTGTAATTATGCACTCATTTCCCAGAATAAGTTCTTAAATGAACAAGTTTCTGATGTTAAAATCTCAACATGAGCATCTTCAATATTGCATTTTCCCCATTTTTTTGTGCTTGCTTGCTATTTCAGCAACCTCTTTGAATGCTTCATTTTTCCTATTGCAATTAGCCATTGCTTTTCTGTCTTCAATCATGATGGGAATTTTACTACTTTCTTATGTTTTACTTAATTTTCTCAGTTTAATAATTTTGAATTATTTTTCAAATAATTGTTTTACCTGGGCACCCCATTATTTCTCTTTTTTTTTAAATTTTTTTAAAGATTATTTATTTATTTATTTGTCAGTGATAGAGGGAGAGAGAGCGAGCAAGCACAGGCAGACAGAGAGGCAGGCAGAGGCAGAGGGAGAAGCAGGCTCCCTGCCGAGCAGGGAGCCCGATGTGGGACTCGATCCCAGGATGCTGGGATCATGACCTGACCCGAAGGCAGCCGCTTAACCAACTGAGCCACCCAGGTGTCCCTATTTCTCATTTTTAACTTGACTAGCCTCTATTGTTTTATTTCTATATTCTATGTAAGATACTATATTGGCTTCTTTACCCACAGCACTTCATAAAATGCAGTACTTGCCATCATATAACTGGAAGTATTTAATTGAAAGAAGAAAATACATGCTATTTTTTTCAAGCTCCCTTAATACACATTCAGTGGCATCCTTAGGATACACAGTGTGGGAGAAGACCTTTCTAAAAGGTATTGATTCTGTTAATATCCCTTAGGCTTATAGATTCAAATTATATTAAAAGCATCAGTTTGGGGGAAAAAAAAATCTTCTAGACGTCATTGTTTGGTAATACTGAAAGCCTGGTCAGACAGTCAAATCTGACTGCACAGGCTGTATCATTTATATTTTCAGGGATCTCTATTCATTTATTGCACAATGTGACAGGTGCTCTCTAGAACTGTGCCATATATCTGATTTGATATCTTGATTGACTTTATAATTTTAAAAAAGTGAAAAATTCTGTATGTTTTTCTGGAAGTCTTAAATGAAACAACAAACTAGCTGGAAATAAGGATTTCTTAGAACAAAAAGACTAACTAAAGGCTATTCAAATACAGGTTTAGTTTGATATAACATATATCTAGATTTAAAACCAAATTCATGTGCTTATATTGAGTTTGGATATAAACTTCAGTTTTCATTCCTCAGCAGCAGGTGCCAGAAATAATAAAAGAACAAAACCAAGAAATACACAAGACAATCTAATTGGAGCTCTTTCTCCCATATAGATGGGTTCATGAAGGGTTACAAATTTAGTGTATGATAGTACCAAGAAATAGTTCCCTAGCCATGGAATGCACTCTATTTAGAAAGTTGGTTTAGATTTTAACTTGTGGGTTGCAATCACCCTTGAGATTTTGGAAGGTCAAGACAGCAGTCATGTAAATTTGTGCAACAAGCTCACACTACATTGGTCACATAAAGATACCTCAATCAAGATGTTAAAGTAGTGTGATTCTGGACTGGTAATGACACAAGTAGATGGTGACTATAAACCCATGGTACAAAAAACAAATACAAAATTATGTGCAAAGAAATAAGGTACTATTAAAAAAAAAAGAAAAAAGAAGAAGTTAACAGGGGTGCCTGGGTGGCTCAGTAGGTTAAGCCTCTGCCTTCGGCTCGGGTCATGATCTCAGGGTCCTGGGATCAAGTCCCGCATTGGGCTTTCTGCTCAGCAGGGAGCCTGCTTCCCCCTCTCTCTCTGCCTGCCTCTCTACCTACTGGTGACCTCTCTTTCTGTCAAATAAATAAATAAAATCTTAAAAAAAAAAAAAAGAAATTAACAGAATTGTATCATTAGTAATATTAGTAAGAGAATTAATAGATGCAAATGGAAAATGATTAATGCCTTATATTTAACTAAATAAAGTTCATATAAGAACAAAAAATAATGAATAATGTTTTTCTGAAAATAAATAAATTGGAAAAAATAAGAACAAATTAAAATAGAAAAATAAAAACTAAAATGTGAAAAACCATACAACTCTTACAAATAAGTGATATAATAAGAACATGGAAGTTATAAATATAAAAATGTTTCTTTGAAGAACTATCTTAAATTCCATAATTGCAGAGTGTATTAGATTAAAAAAATTAAGGTAATCATGATGTAATTTTCAGCAATTCTAGAAAGAGTAAGAAATTTTGTTAAGTTGAAAAGGAATAACCTTAATAAATATATAAACATAGTTATCAGGGCAATGAAAAAACTACCCTTTGGTATAAAAAAATTGAATATGATTGCCTTTGTTAAAATTCATCTTTATAACATTACTTTAGAGATTCTGTTCAATGCAGTGAAGGAAGAAAAAAGAAACAAATTAAAAAATAATTTATGAAAAAAAGATGAAATTGATTATTTATAGCCAATATTAAAGCATACATAAAATATTCCATCTAATTTATAATATAGTAATACAGAATTGAAATTAATTGAAATTTAATTGAATATATCAAATGTGTTAGATTTAAAAAAAATCAATAAGCAGAAATCTAGTACATTTCTATATTCCAAAAGAAAGATAATCAGGAAATAAAATTTAAATGATAACACTTCCAAAAGCAAAAAAATGTAGTAAAAATAATAAAAGGAAACATGTCCAAGACATTTATGGACAAAATAAATAACATTTAATGATACTTTAAAATGCATAAATAGAAAGATATAGAGTATTTGTGGACCAGAAAAAATATCATAAAATTATTAAATCTCTCCAAATTGATCTACAGATTCAAAGTAATCACAATCAAAGTTTCAGTAAATTTGGGGGGGATGGGCAATTTAATGGACCTATTTTAAGCTTTGTATGCATCAGCAAATAGCTAAGAGTAAAGTAGGTACTATGCCCTATCATAATAAAATTTTAAATAATGAACTGGTAATTAAGATTATGTATTAGCATACAGGTAGTCACATTGGAATAAAAAAAAATACAGCAGATACACAGGGTCAGAAAATTTAAAGGATTAATGAGGCTCTAAAATGTATATTCACATAAGTCTTTAATAAGAACAAAAGGTATGATACAGCAGGAAAAGAGTGCCCAGGCAAATGTCAGAGAGGATCAAGCCTAAAGAGAATTGCTCTGAATCCTTTCTCAGCATAGACCGGGATTAGTCTATGATTTGTGAGCAGCAAATACATGGGCAAGATTCCTAAGTCTTAGGAGAAAATCAGTCTTATTCCAGGAGGCATCTTTCATACACCTGTGGTCACAGAGACAAAATTATACTATATGACCAGGCTCAAAAGCAGATACCAAGATACTATAACAGACACTAGGTGAAATAATCAATCAGTGTATTTTCTATAAACAATGTTCATGACCTAATATAGGTTTTGCTTTAGTCTGTCTCAGACAACAGAACATAATTATATCAAGCACTAGTTCATGCATTTTATTCAAGTTTGTGTGTGTGTACATTTCATGTATCTAAAATATTTTTTTAAATATTATTTATTTATTTATTTGACAGAGAGAGATCACAAATAGGCAGAGAGGCAGGCAGAGAGAGAGAGGAGGAAGCAGGCTCCCCGCTGAGCAGGGAGCCCGATGCGGGACTCCATCCCAGGACCCTGAGATCATGACCTGAGCCAAAGGCAGTGGCTTAACCCACTGAGCCACCCAGGCAACCCTCTAAAATAGTTTTTGACATAGGTGTTCAATAAGTACTTAATGAAAAGTTCATGGATGTCATCTATTGAGAATCTATTGTGTTTGGGCCACAAAACAACTAGCTATGTGTATGGTATCTCTCTAGTCTCCTCACCTTTTTATATTAAGAAACCAGCTCAGAGAGTTATACCCACAATTTTAAACTGAGGGTAACAGTTCAAGTCTGTTTATATTATTAAAGAACTCATATTGTTTCAAAAAAAAAAAAAAAAAAGGAGAAAGATTTTCTCCAGGATATAGGAACAGTAGTGTTCTGAAAATTTTTTATCATAATAAAACTTGATATATTATCTCTAAGAAGGGTTGGATACTGATATATTATCCATATTAAGTATTTTCCCTTTAATTTTTTAATTTAGTGTTAAACACTTAATTTAGTTAATTTAATATTTAACTATTTTAAAAGAAATTTTAAAATTTTGTCTTTTAAACATGTTCTATACTTTTTAATGTAGTTTTATTTCTGTAATAATATCATATTTGACTATATTACTTCTGTATTTCCGCATCTTTTCTGTATTTCCGCATCACTTCAATAATTTTTTTAAAAAGATTTATTTATTTTAAAGAAAGAGAAAGCACATGCTGAAGCAGTGGGAGTGCCAAAGGCAAAAGGAGAAGCAGACTCCCCACTGAGCAGGGAGCCCCATGCAGGCTGATTTGAGCTAAAGGCAGACCCTTAACCTTAAACAACTGAGCCACACTTGCGCCCCTAAATTTTTTACCTTTATTAATATTTTCTTACATTTAAAGACACTGTTAACTTTAGCAATTATTATTAACTCTATTTGAAGAAACATGTCTCACATGAAGCCTATACATATATATCACATAAAACTACATAAACACATATATATATGAATAAATTAGTGATAGATGAATGGTCACTGGCTATTGCAATTTTAGTTTCCTATCTTTTATGTAGACGTGTAGCCAACTTTATTGATTTTAAATTACTTTCTCTATACAGTTATAGAGCAAAGGTTACTAAGATGGATCATGGCACTTTGGAGACAGTATTCAAAGTAGTAATTATGACATTATTATATCAGCTGCCATTATATGCATTTATATATGTATGAAGGTGTGGATTTGATAATTGAATTTAATCACTGGGTTGGGTTTTGTGCTGTTTTCAATTAGCCCTTGACTTACATTTTTTAGAGCATTGTGATTCACCACTAAAATTAGCTCCTATTAAGTTCAGCAAACTAATAATTTTCATCAACATTTACATTTATTACTTTATAAATCCTCTGAGATTTCTAACATGGTATCTCTGAATTAATCTCTTAGGTAAAGTTAAAATGTATCATTTTCTAGGGTTTCTTAAAATTGGTATAATGTAGAAGAAACAAATATATTCAAGGGTCATACAATTTTAATATTAGTGTTTGCAATAGCTATCATCCATTTATCTACCCTGAAAAGAATTGTCTTTCTGGGGTGCCTGAGTGGCTCAGTGGGTTAAAGGCTCTGCCTTTGGCTCAGGTCATGATCCCAGGGTGCTGGGATCCAGCCCCACATCTGCTAGCTGCTCAGCAGGGAGCCTGCTTCCCTTCCTCTCTCTCTGCCTGCCTCACTGCTTACTTGTGATCTTAGTCAAATAAGTAAATAAAATCTTAAAAAAAAATTGTCTTTCTCCTCTCAATAAAGAAAATGTCTGCCTTTGCATGCAGCCAAGTTTTGTGTTTGTAAAAAAAAAAAAAAAAAGAAAAAAAAAGAAATAAACTTAACCAAAGCCCTACATCTTGTCTAAGTAAGAATAAAATAACATTTAATTCTTTTCTGCTTTGCCATTTTGCTGCTAATATAAAGTCATAGAAGGATTACTACCAGGCTCTATTTTGATGGAACTCTTACCCTGATATTAGGGAATAAAAATCCAAGAACAATTTTCAGAACTTGAGAAGATGATATGCATTAGAAGAAGTAGTAACTTGAAGAAAAAGATATAGTTTTGAGTTCTATCAATGGCCCTGAGCATGAATTTTGCCAAGTCATTTATAATCAACAGTTCTCAATTCCCTCACAAGAAAAAGAAATTGGAATATATGGCTTTTCATTTCCATCTTCCATTCTATGCCTTTTTTACTCTCTTGAAGAAAATTTCAGTTTGAAGATTATATAAATTTATGAACTAGAACATTCATGTAACAATAAATACATTCAGTTTTCAACTTCAATTATTTTTACTTTAAATAAATGACAGATTTTAAATTATACTCAAGAAAAATGGGAATTATATTTTAAATGACATTGAAAAGTTTTAATAAAATTATCAAAATTATTGTATCATTATAGGATGAAATGTCAAAAATAAAACTAAAATTTTAGTAGAAAATGCAAGTAAATATATTTCCGGTCTTACGCTATAATGTATGTTATAAATGGTATACAAAACCTATTAATTAGAAAACATAGACAGATAAAAAAGAAAAACACAGATATTTTGTTAAATTGAATATGGCCATATATTAGAATTTTTTATTAAAATATATTATTTATCATCTACTACTAGGAAATATACATATATGATAAATATTTCATTACTTATTCCACATATTAACATATAAATTTTTATTTTATTTTTAAAAGATTTTATTTATTTATTAGAGAAATGTAGTGAGAGAGGGAGCACAAGCAGGGGCAAGAGGAGAGGGAGAAGCAGGCCTCTCGCTGAGCAGGGAGCCCAATGTGGGGCTGGATCCCAGAACCGTGGGATCATGACCTGAGCCAAAGTCAGACCCTTAATGACTAAGACACCCAGATAGTCCTTAATATATAATTTTATAAAATAATGTTGTTCTACATATGAATAATTTAGAGTTCAGGACTTGCTAACTCAAAAGTAGTTTTAGGCTTATACTCCAGTCAGGTTGAAGTAACATGGACCAAATTTAATTTCCTGCCAGACACAACAAAAACAGACATAACAGATGAGAAAATGGTGTGCAAAACAATGAACGTCAGGCAAATAATGGCAATAATTCTGAGAGATGGAAGACAAGGTGAGTCTTATCTTTGTACCCATGAACTGTTTGTTTCTATATTTCCATAAACTGTTTTGAATAAGTTTCCAAGTTCTGGTATAGGGAGAAGAGACCCATTTGGACTGGATTACTACCTCAGTTGAAAAGATAACAGTGAACAGATTCAGGAGAATTAAAGGCAAACAGAGCTCACAGAACAGAGGACCTGAGAGGAGGTTGTTGGACACAGAGATCACACTAGGCATTTGTAGAAGATTCCTAAGTACTCAAATAAGTATTGATCAACAGAAAGATATAGGAAACTACCCAGTGCTGGGAAGAACAAAGGATTAGTTAATGCCTAACAGAATGGGATTAACAGTCAGAATGGAAAACGACATTCATGAAGCACTGGGCTGAGCACAAAAAAGTCACAGTAAACAGTTTTTCCTACCATAAATATTTATCCAATCTTGCCTAATAAATCTGAAAAGCAAGATTGTAACATATAAATCATTCTAAGTAAATTAACAATATCACAGACAAAATTCAATAATCTTAATGGAAAAACAAAAAAGATAGACTCAATAAGTTTAAATTACAATGTCTGTCTTCCAATAAAAATTTACCGGGCATACATAAGAGCAAGAAAATAAGGTTTCCGAAGTGTGTGTGTGCTGGGTAGCAGGGGGCAGTGTGGGGGGTAGAGGAGAGAATCAATCAATGGAAATTGACAGAGAATTGACATAGATATAATAATTATAATTGTATTTTGTAGTTCAAAAATTAAGTAGAGACATAAAAGATATGAAGAAGATCCAAATGAAACTTATTGTAACAGAACTATAATACGAGGTGAGCATAATCCCAAATGGGGGCATTAGTCACATTGGCAATGCTAAAGAAATAATTAACTGAAATCCTAGAAATAAAATGAACAAAAAATGAAACACTGAGAGTAATGAGAACTAACAAAAATCAAGAGAAAACCTAATGAACTGTGGCACAATTTCAAGTACCCTAATAAATATATATATGTAGATAGATATAGATATATAGATATCATTGATATCCCAAAAGGGAAAGGGAGGGCACAAAAATATTTGAATAAGTAAGGGCTGCAAATACTACACATACAAATATTATAAATTCAATTAAAATACTAATGTAACAGATTCAAGAATCTCAACTAACGTCAAGTACAAGAAACAGGAAGAAACTACCACTAAGGCATGTCACACTTAAATTCAAGAAGATCAACTATCAAGAAAAAATGTTGACCAACCAGTCTACCTCGACTCTACTCTTCAAATTTCAAGGTCCTTAAAGATCAGAAAATTTTGTGAACCTGTCACAGATTGGATGGCTCCTAAATGTTATTTGATATCCTGAATTGGATTTTGGAAGAACATAAAAGGAAATTAGAAGTAAAACTGATGAAATTTGAATGAAGTACATAGTTTGCTTAATGATATTGTACTGATGCTATTTTTTAAAAATTTTGATAAACATAACATTATTAGGTAAGAGGCTAGCATTACAGAAAACCTAATTTGAGGGCACATAGGAACCTCTGGTACTACCTTTGAAAAATTCCTCTAATTTCGAAATTATTTCAAAAATAATTTTTTTATAAGTTTAACTTTTTATTACGTGTTAGTAACTATCTAGGTATAAAGTAATATAGACACGACCCTTGACCTAGAGGAGAAGCAGCATTTAAACAAAAATTTCAAAAAATCTAGGGTAATCTGGTGTTTGAAAGAATGTAGTAAGCATTGGTTCATTTGCCATGTTTACCTGGAAATATAATGAATTTGTATAGAAAAAGCACTTGTTATTAGAGGAAATGTATAATTTTCTCTATAGATCATGCAATGCTATGAATCTAAATACTAGTGATTTATGTACACACTGCTCATATTACCATGTGGCCTGAAGAACCGAAGTAGGCAACTAAGAAATAATCACCTTTAATATACAGACATGTCTGATTATATTTGGACAGTATATGGAAGTATCTTACATTAGAAACTTCTTGAAAAAAAAAATCATCCCAAGCATAGAGGAAGCTGAAATGCCCAAGTGTGAGCAAAAACAGCTTAGAAGGATCAGAGCAGAGAAATTACCTAAGAATGGGAAATAGTTACTCAGACTGTCCTCATTTCAGAATCCAATGAAGAAGGAGCTATTACAAAGAACAAGTAAAAATTAAAACTGTTTCAATGATCTCTCAGAAAACTATATGGAAAATTAAGAAACAATATCTTGTTTCCTATTTGATGGAGTGTAGGAAAGAGTAAATGACAATTTCTTCACTGAGAATGACTTGTAGAATACACAAATTCATCGAGCTCACAAAGTAATGGACAGTGAACCAGAAATACACCCTCTAGAAGACTGTAAAAAACTAAAATATAGACTTCCTTGGCATTTGCTTAGTGCCTTGATGACTTTGCACCAATAGAAGTATATTAAGCAGAGCACAGGATATCAGCATAGAAATGTATATGTACAAAGCAGGAGAAAAATAAAATGGCAGATGTCAAACTGAACTTAAAACACCATTCATGAAACACAATGAAACAAATTCTGAGGATACTGTTAACATCACTGGAAGAAATTAGAAGAGCATCAAATTTCTGTATACTGATTCATGGTGGAGCTAGACTTTTACTGGTATGAATGATTAATACAATTGCAAATCTGTTTTTTCACAGATGGATATTGTTTGGTTTAAATTTTCTTGTCCTGAAAGTAACAAAAGTAAGCAAAATTTTGTGAACTGGAATATTTGTATAAGAAGCCAAAAGCAAATGACCCATAAACAAATATGAGTTTTTATGGATGAAGGAGTAATAAAAAGTAATTATTTAAATTGACCTGTGGGTTTTTATCTTTACTTACATTTCCCTATGAAACAATCACATAACGTTGTGGTCTCTTCTCGAAACTGTTCTAACCATTTCTGATATTATAATCAACAGAGAACACTTTAATTCTATCACTAAGGCCTACAGCAACTAGAATATGGAGTTTAAAAAGTGAACTAAAGTTCACTCAGTGATATTGTTAGGAGTCACTGAACACCAATATACAAATCTAGTATTTTCTGGTGGTTTTGTCCATACCTGACATTTTTGTTATTATTTTGTTATTATTTTTCAGTTTAAACCAAAAAAGAAGGAAAATTACAAGAGGTGCATTATAATGAAAACACATTGCAAAACGAGTCTTCAAAACACTTACATTGTCTAATATGCTTAATTGCTCCATAGCTTTTCATTACTTATCCTTGAGTGGTTTTACAGGACAATATTGAAAGTAAGAAAGAATTTAGTGGCTATGGGTTGAAGTGGCTCTTGAGCATTGTGAAGTAAAGGCTCTGCTTTAGAAGAATTGATCTAAATGCAGTTTGAATACACTGTCAGTTTTAAAGTATATCACTAGTGCTAACACTGCCCACATTATCTTATTGTTAAAGAACTTTGGAAAAATATCAGTAAATGGCAGAGGGGAAACATTGAAACCGGAATAAACAATAGCAATCAGAACCTTCAGGTATTCTGTTTTAGATACTTTCTCAACAATGGAAATACACAGCTCATTGCAAATGTTTCCATTGCATGATGGCAACTTACACATGAAGCTCTATAGGGAGCTCATTGAGTCCAAACATCAAGCAAAATAAAGTCAAACAAAAGAGGAAGAATTTGTTAATTTACAAATTCCCTTTGTTAGCAGTGGTATGATTTTTATTTCTCCAGATAAAAACTTATATGGAGTTTTTTAGGGTGTGTGTGTGTGTGTGTTTTAAGTTAGGTTCTAGTTGATTGGCAGATGCAGTTTCTAAAGTATCCATCATGTACCTTAACCATCACTCTATGATGTGTTCTCTTAGAGTTCTTTAGAAAATAATTAAAACTATCCCTCTTTTAAAAATTAGCAGAAAACTTGAATGAATGTCCCAGAATACTACTTGACTATTAGTTTGTACAGAAACCAGGGAAGAGAGTGAGAAACACAGGGAGGTGAGACTTAACAGTCTCAAAATATTTGAAATTAGCTTGAGATGTTTGTTTAATAATGTCAAATTAATATTATTTTAAATAAAAAACACATACCAAAAACACAGACTGATGAAATTGACTGCATTCACTTATGGGAATCACAACTTAAAAACCATTTAGACACCGTGGAACATGTTCAGAAAGCAATTAGGGTGGAGATGGGTGTCAAAACTATCATCTAAGGAAGTTCAGGGATGACTAGCTTGGAGAAGGGAAAAAAAAAAAAATCATGAAATAAAATAGTTTCCAGGTATTTGAAGAAGTTACTTGGAAGGGACCTTGCTTAGCACTTATTCAACAAGTTTTTGTGGGTGTTTATGTTTTGTTTTGTTTTGTTTTGTTTGCCTACTATGTTTTGTGTTAGATGCTGAGAATACAATACAGAAGAAAACAATGTATGGTCTTGACCTCAACTGAGCTTATCAGAGGCAGAAAGACAACCAATTTGAAAAAAAAATTAAATTACTAAATTTGAGATATATGTTATGAATAAAAGGAACAGTTACAGAAAATATCAAGAGAACATATAGTAGATCATGTAGTGCTTGAAAGATTTTTAGAAAGTGCTATTTTAAAGGTACATTTTAAGAGACTGAATTGGGAACAAGACTTGCACCTATCAAAGAGATCATTTTTTTTCCAACAAAGAATAAATTCTTCAAAGTACAGTACATTGTCCCAGAATGTAATGATGTAGAGTCATTTGATAATTCAACATAGATTGAACGAACATAGATTGAATGTAGATTGAACGAACAAAAATCTCATTGGAGTATTAAAGAATGATAACTAAAATTAAGTAATAAATGGCATGTGGTCCTGACAATCTCTTTTTATTTTTATTTATTTATTTATTTTTAAGATTTTATTTATTTATTTGACAGAGAGAGATCACAAGTAGGCAGAGAGGCAGGCAGAGAGAGAGAGGAGGAAGCAGGCTCCCTGCTGAGCAGAGAGCCCAATGTGGGACTCGATCCCAGAATCCTGAGATCATGACCTGAGCCGAAGGCAACGGCTTAACCCACTGAGCCACCCAGGCGCCCGACAATCTCTTTTTATATGTGAAATTACTTTATCAAATCAAAGAGTGAACTGACCTTCATTACTCCCAGAATTCCACATTGAATTTCTGAAATTTTAGGTAGAATTTCCAAAATAATTAAATATATTTTTGTGGTAAATGTAACAGAAAAATCTAAAAAATTATATCATATGCTTATTGATTAAATGCAGGGAAAAAGATCACCCTTATTAAGCAATAATAATTTCCTTCATGTTTAGCATATATGTTATAAAGCATATATGTTTAAATACACATATATGTTATAAAGCTAAGTCATTTGTATTTATTACCTAAGAATCCATAAGAAATAACAATTTGTCCCATTTCCCTACTTAACCTTACTCAACCCTTTCTAGTCTGAAACCAGAAACTTAGGCCAAGGAAATACTAAAGCTGGTTTAAGTGTTTCTTTTACAATGTCAATTAAAATAAATAACTCAGAGAAAGCAAAACAGACTTAGAAAATTGCACTAAGAGTCTTACTGCAATTACTGATCATGCCTTCTTCCTAGCATCTTCAAAATATGTGCTGAGATAAGAACAAGATTGGATATAGGTTTTGTCTAGGTTTTCTGTAACCAAATTATGTATTTCAGACTTACAGGCCTCTAACCTTTGGGTGCCAGAACTCAAATCTTCTTTGGCATCTTTCCTCCCTTGCTCATGCACAGATATGCACACACACATATTAAATAAGACTTTAGTATCTATTGATATCAACTACTAAATATTTGCATCATTTTCCATTACTTATAAAAATTATGACAGTAATTTTTTTTTTAAAGATTTTATTTATTTGACAGAGAGAAATCACAAGTAGACGGAGAGGCAGGCAGAGAGAAAGGGAAGCAGGCTCCCTGCTGAGCAGAGAGCCCGATGCGGGACTCGATCCCAGGACCCTGAGATTATGACCTGAGCCGAAGGCAGCGGCCCAACCCACTGAGCCACCCAGGCGCCCCATGACAGTAATTTTAATGGGATTTCCTACTATAATTTCTTTTTCCCACTCCCCTACTTAACCTTACTCAACCCTTCATATATATGTCACTGTGTTCTTCTAAGATGTAAATCTAACAGATGAGTTATGTTGGTCCCTTGAACAGAACTTCCTGACCAGATATCTAGTTAGCCTCAAGATAAAGTATAATCCATTGGCCCTTGATACCTCCCTTAGACCATCTCCTGAGAATTTACCCTCCTTCCACATTTACCAACACGTATTCTTTATATTTCCACAAACAAAACTGCCTTTCTGTGTTCAACTTCTTAGTAAGAAATCTCCTTTCCTTAGCTTGATATTGATTATAAAATGAAATCTTATACATACTTTGTAACATTTTTTATTGCCCCTCGGGTACACTTCTACTTATGTTATATAATCATCCCTTAGTCCAGTGGCATTTATATCTCTCCTTGCTATCTTAGACCCTTAAAATGTGTGTGTGTGTGTGTGTGTGTGTGTGTGTTTGTGTAGGTATTCATTCCAAAGGATGGAATATGACTAATCAAACTATTATCCCTTGTTCTTCTCATGTTAACCTTTTATTGTATAACACTAAGAGTTCAGATTTGCATCATATTACATCAAAAAAGTAAATGATCTTGGAGTTATTTGGAGAAAAAAAATCAAATCGAACCATTCTGGGTATTAATTCATAGAATTTTCTGCCCCAAATGCTATATATTATCTCAACAATTAAAAGGCCTTTGAGAAACTCAGAAATAAGTGATAATTTGACTATAATATTCTAAATATATAGTATTTATAGGCACATATAAACTAGGGTTTGTTACAACTGCATCTGAAGTTTAGGTGCCTTTATAAAATTAATTTGCATGAAAATATAAACCATAAAATAAAATTTTATAAGAATACCCAATGGAAGGACATAAACATGGTATGTAGAAATTTTAATTTCAGTGGAATAACACTGAATGGTTATCAGTATTCATATTAGTTAATGACTCATCAGCACCTCACCAAAGGAATACATGGGAAAAACAAAAAGGAAATATGAAATAGCACAATTATCCCAGAATTAAAAGCTTATTCTTTTATCTTGTATGAGAATAAAAAGAAAAATAATTATTTCTCAAAGTGGAAGATTGAATAGAATTGGAGAATAAGATATTGAAAGGAGTTTGGGGCTGATATTAGAAAAATTATGGTAATATATAAAGGTAGTTAAAAGTAGAATAATCATCCAAACTTATAGAACTATAAATTTCTTTTTAAAGATTTTATTTATTTATTTTTCAGAGAGAGTGAGCACAGGCAGACAGAGAGGCAGGCAGAGGCAGAGGCAGAGGGAGAAGAAGGCTTCCTGCTGAGCAAGGAGCCGGACACGGGACTCGTTCCCAAGACCATGACCTGAGCCGAAGGCAGGTGCTCAACCAACTGAGCCACCCAGGCGTCCCTAGAACTATAAATTTTTAGATAATTTGCTTAGGTCATTTTCAACATAGAATCGTATTAGAGAAACTTATTTCAGAAGCCACAATAACTCCGCATGTTCTTAATATCGTAGTGTTGTATACCATGGAGACTGATCAATGTCAGTGGACACTGGGAGTTTAGTCCCAAACTTTCCTGAATTTGCACCTAGTCTGAAAACTTCCCTGAAATGTAGAGGATATGTGAAGTGTTTTAATGTATTCCCATTTCCGAGAAGCCTGGTAGTTAGGCTAGAGGCAATCCTCAGTGCTGCCTATAGCAATCTTCTCTTCCAACTTGCTGGCTAAAGCCTGACTGAAGGAAGAATGTAGTGTGATGAGGGAGAGCAACTGCATTCCCTTGAGGCACTGTCAGAGAGACTTGTTAACAAAGGCAAAATCTTATCTCCTAGGACAAGCCCAGAGAGCACCATCTTCCAATGTATGGTTTTAAGGATTCTAAATTAAATTTTTCTTAGAATGTATGTATATATATATATATATATATTTATATATATATATATATATATAATAAAATCTTCCCTTTGGGAAGTTCACTTTTCATGAGTTGGGTTCCTATTTTGTCATTTACTAGCTGCATGAAATCAATAAGGTGATTTAAATGCCACATGCTTTTGTGCTTTAGTTTCTTCATATATGAAATGTGTGAAATACTTACATTATGAATCGACATGATATTGTTCAGAATGTTGCATGACATAAAGTAAAAACTCCTTATATTATTGTTACTTACTGCTATCAACACATATACTGCATTACATGTAATAATATACATATACGTGTGTATGTATATGTACTATCATTGTGTATAAATATATACACACACATACAGGATAAAACTGGGTAAATATATGAGATAAACAGTTGATGAGAGTGTAAGGCAGTTTATTATAACCTACTAGGAAAAAATCTATGTTTATAGAAATTATCAGAGTACAGTAGAATAATATAGGACCAGAAAACAATGAACAGAATAGTTTCAATGATTGAGCTTAAGAATATCCATCAGTTTGCTAAAATTTCTATGAGAATGAGCTCCAAGGATAGAATGCCAATTCCTGGTTGGAAATAGGTAAGCCAAGCCAAGGCATAGTCGAAGAGAATGGATTACCAGAAAGGTTGCCAGGTCATGTGCTTTAGAATAGAATAAAACTGGGAAAAAATATCCTATTGCGAACTGACCTCGAGTTCCACTACTAGGGTATACTTAGTGTATACTTAGTTTGGGGTTAAAACAGAAGGCTATAAGTTTAAGTTTAGGTCAGCAAAACAAGAAAGTGAATTCCTTAAATGCCCTTCTAAGATAAGAATCATATTGGCAGAGGGAATGACAGAATGAAATCTTAGGTAAAGATTTTGAGACTCTGCCTCTAGGAGCAAACATCATTTCCATTCTGGCCAAGAAACTGAGGAGGTCATGTGTGGCAAGCTAACTTGATCTGTAAGAAGAAAATTCTTCCAAAAGTTAATTTTTTTCAACTATAAATGAACCATTAATGCAACACACAACAGTCTTTCCTATATTAAATGTCAGGGTCAATGTCATTAACTTAAATCCTACCCTGAGTATCAAAATGTACTTAAATTCTGTGTTTTTAAGCCATGCAACATTTGATAAGATATTTAAATCTTACTATCCCTATGAAATAGGAAAGAGTAATTCAAATGCAGTTATTCTTCTAATTATTATAATCGTGATGAACTCCAGTGTTTGATACCTCTCTTAAGCAGTGGCCGAGGACAGGCTTAGGTAACATTTCTAATCTTATGGTTACAAATCACTGTGCCAAATCTGGACTTTCATTTAGCCTGAGAATCCCAGGTAGGGATAGCTCTTGTTTCAAGCCACAGAACTATTCTACTGCTGCAAGACTTAAACCACTTGGATGAATTACAAAAATAAGAAACTTTTAATAACCAAACAATTTTCCCAGGGCGCAATGGATTTTTACTCACTGGATTAAAAAAAAAAAAAAAGAGAACAGTCTTCCCATTTCATTAGCATAGAAGTGATAGACCTTTTGTATAGTGCCTCTTGAATAGACCGAGCTCTGGTCTGAAGAGACTGTGAAATGCCTGAGCTGGGTTACAATTATTTTATAATTCTGATTTCCAAAACTCAGCCACAAGTGGAACTTCTGCTATCATCAACCCAGGAGGGCCCTGTTCATTTATGCATATTACAGTGTGCTTAAATGTCAGCTGCTGTGGATGCCATTTGCTGAATATACCAAGTTTAACAGTGTGGCTGCATCAAAGGAACTTAAATATGTAGTAGTTCCATTGGTATTTTGATGTCTGTTAGAAAAGCATCACATAGGGTAAATCATATCGAAGGCCAGCAGGACAAAGGCAGGGATTGTTTGTAGTGACAACATTTCAACGTGACAGCTGCATGCGGTTTAATTGCTCCAAAGTGGAACTAAATTCTGATTTTAAAAAGCAAATGCATTAAGACATTTGGATTATCTGAATATATGTAAAGTAATACAAATTAATAATTTTCAAAATAATATTTATGATTTATGGTTTAAAAGGTAAAATGAAGGAAATTGCTATTATTCATAAATATCATTTATACAACAATGGCCATCAATGCTTACTAGCAATACAAGTAATATAATTCTTTGAAATCTGGCCATTAAAAAAAAAAAAAAAGGAAGAAAAGAAACTGGCCATTAATTGTGGGAAGGAGGCTATGGAAAGGAGGCTGGGTTATAGAGAAAAAAACAAAACAAATCAAAACAAAAAAAGTTAATTTTTAGTAAAGAGACTGGGAAAATTCTCTTTTGTTTATCTGAAATTACCAGATAAACATTGCCTTTGATTTCTATAATACTAAGGGAAAGAATTTTACTATTCATGGCTATGTAGCAAAGCACCCCACAATTTAGTGGCTTCAAATGATGATTTATTATTTCTTCTAATTCTGTAGGGTGCCTGAACAATTCTTCAGCTAGTCTTGCCTGAGCTTTCTGATGTACTTGAGTCTATCTGGTGGCTAGGCTGGGCTAGGCTAGGCTAGGCTGGTGTGGGCTTCGTCCACACTGTCTTTCAACCCAGTCTTCTCCAGCACCTGGCAGTCACAAGTTCCAAGACTGTGAAAGCAAAGCTGCAAGGTCTCCTAAGAATGAGTCTCAGAAGCCTCACTACATTATCATTGCCGATGCACCCCAAGCTGCAAGGTCAGGTGAGAGTACAGAGAAATGGGCTTCACTCTTAAAGGCAAGAGTACTAAACATTTTGTTGCCACATTCAATCTAACACAGAATTCTATAATCAGATTATTTTTACACATAATAAATCCAAAGTCCTGTACTGTCATTTGTTATCTTGCACCATTTATTTATTGACATATCTTACCATTCCCCTATCTGTATGATGCTGAAGGTTTTATAAGAAACCCAAGTTTCTTTCACAATTGACAGCTAATATCTGTCACCAAATGGTGAACAGCAGTGAATGAGATGCTGTCAACTATAAATGGGTCCTATGTAATGAAGAGGAAATATGACAAACACTGTGCTACTTGAAAGCATGAGTAACATCTCAGGAAGAATTGACTAGGCTCTATCACTCCAGAGCTCCTATATGTCACTTCCCCTTGTAGTACATTATTTCAAGTCTCTAGAATATTATAGAATATAAAACAAAATTCCATATATAGGCATATACACTGTGATACTTCTTTTACCTATGTACATTACAAAACTTTGCACATGGACATAAGACACATATGAGGTGGATTCTTACAGTATTGTTTATAGGAGATAAATGTTTGGAAATCCATCAATGGAAGAAAGTAAATGAAAGGTAAACTAAACACTGACTGCAAATTATCTAATGTAACAACTACATGTTGTCTTCTATGATTTTCCACATGCTCTCTGAACATTTGGCTGAAATTCCACTAACAAACTAATACAGAAAGGCCTTTAGCTTCTGTCACTACGTTGTTGGTGTCTATCTAACTTTGGAAAGGAACCTATGACCCAACAACTACACTACTGGGTATTTACCCCAAAGATATAGAGACAGTGAAAACAAGGGCTATATGCACCCCAATGTTCATAGCAGCAATGTCCACAATAGCCAAAATGTAGAAAGAGCCAAGATGACCTTCAACAGATGAATGGATAAAGAAGATGTGGGCCATATACACAACGGAGTATTAATCAGCCATCAGAAAGGATGAATACCCAACTTTTTCATCAATGTGGAAGAGATTAGGCTAAGTGAAAGAAGTCAAATAGAGAAAGTCAATTATCATAAGGTTTCACTTGTTTGTGGAACATAAGGGATAGCATGGAGGACATTAGGAGAAGGGAAAAATGAAGAGGGAGAAATTGGAGTGGTAGATCAACCATGAGAGATTATGGACTCCAGGAAACAAAGGAGGGGTGGCGGTGGGGACATGAGTGAGCCCAGTGATGGATATTAAGGAAGGCACAGATTGCATCGATCACAGGGTGTTATACACAAACAATGAGTCATGGAACACTACATCAAAAACTAATGATGTACTCTATGGTGACTAACATAACACAATAAAAAGAAGAGAAAATTGATGACCATGGGTTGAAGTTACAGTAAAGTATACTGGATACTTCTTGAGAATTCTTTTACAAAGAATTCTTTTTTTTTTTTTAATTTAAATTCAATTAGCCAACATAGAGTACACATCATGAGTTTCAGATGTTGTGTTCAATCATTCATCAGTTGTGTATAATACACAGTGCTAATTACAACATGCACCATCCTCAATGCCCATCACCCAATTAGCCTATTCCCCTCCCCACCTGCCCTCTCCAGCAACCTTCAGTTTATTTCCTATAGCTAAGAGTCTCTCATGGTTTTTCTCCCTCTCTGGTGACTTCCCATTCAGTTTTCCCGCCCTTCCTCTATGATCCTCTGTCTTGTTTCTTAGATACCAAATATAGTGAAACCATATGATCTTTTGTTGATTGACTTATTTCACTCAGCATAATACCCTCCAGTTCCATCCACCAACAAATGATCCTAAAATGTGTACAAAACCAGAAAAAGCCTCAAACCACCAGAGAAATGTTGGAAAAGAAACCAAAGCTAGTGGCATCACAATTCCGGACTTCAATTTCTATTACAAAGCTGTAATCATCAAGACAATATGGTACTGACATAAAAACAGAAACATAGATCAATGGAATAGAAGAGAGAATCCAGAAATGGACCCTCAACTCTATGGTCAACTAATCTTGGACAAAGTGGAAAAGACTATCCAATGGAAAAAAGGACAATTCCTTCAAATGTTGCTGGAAAAATTGGACAGCCAAATGTAGGAGAATTAAACTAGACCATTTTTAATAACATACACACAGATAAACTCAAAATGGATGAAAGACCTAGATGTGAGACGGGAATCCATCAAAATCCTAGAGGAAAACACAGGCAGCAACCTCTTCGACCTTGGCTGCAAAAATTGCTTGCTAGACATGTCTCCAGAGGCAAGGGAAAGAAAAGCAAAAATGAACTGTTGGGACTTAATCATGATAAAAAAACTTCTGCACAGCAAAGAAAATAGTCAACAAATAATTCTGATGTGTAAAGCAGTGAAAGAATAATCAGGTACACAGTATAGTCCATTTTCATCTGGTAGAAGTTATATACTAAATACATTCTGAAAACAGAAAAATTTAAGCCCACAGTTTCCCATTCATAAAAAAAAATCACTTGTATTGAATGAGTTTTTTAATATAAGGGACTTGTCACTATATTCTGAGCCCATTTTATGGTATCATATCTAAAGTCCTTTTCATAAACAGCAAACTCACAATAAGAGAGTAGATTGGTGGTCAGGGTCTGGGAGTGGGGAAAATGGAGAAATGGTCAAAGTATATAAACATCCAATTATGAGTTAAGTTCTGTACAGCAGGTACACCATAATTAACAAAACTGTATTTCACACTTAGAAGTTGCTATGAGAATAGATCTTAAATGTTCTTGACTTAACAACAGTAATTAAATAGTAATTATGTGAAGAGGAGGACTGTTAACTAACCCCATTGTGGGAAACACTTTGCAACTTATATCTATATAAAGTTAAAACACTGGATACCTTTAACTTATACAGTGTCACATCATATATTGTAAAGTGTCATTAGATCTCAATAAAGCCAGAAAAAAAGTCCTTTTATGAATAAGAAATACACTCAAACTAAGGTGATGGGATTAGAACAGCAGTATTTGGAAGGAGGCAATGTCCATCAGGTTGGGACAGTTTTTTCTCACTGAAAATGACTAACTATAATTATATATACATGGACTCCCAAGTATCCAGTATATTTGTGTTTTGAGGGATCTACTTTTACTCTTATAAAATGAAATCTGGTTATTCCTGATCTGCAATTAGTACAGTATTAAAAAAAAATAGCACTATGGTGTTCTTAGAGGTCTCTGGATTGAAAGTCCAGATTTCTAATTTTCTGTGTACCACGGAACTGTTAGTTTTCTTTTTTTTTTTTTTAAAGATTTTATTTATTTATTCGACAGAGAGAGACCCCAAGTAGGCAGAGAGCCAGGCAGAGAGAGAGAGGAGGAAGCAGGCTCCCTGCTGAGCAGAGAGCCCGATGTGGGACTCGATCCCAGGACCCTGAGATCATGACCCGAGCCAAAGGCAGCGGCCTAACCCACTGAGCCACCCAGGCGCCCCAGAACTGTTAGTTTTCTTAAGAATCAGTTTACTAATTTGTAAAATGTGTAAACAAACATAATATATGAGGTAATTTCTTAGATCTAAACAATGTATTTAATAATCCATTGTACAGGGGTGCCTGGGTGGCTCAGTGGGTTAAAGCCTCTGCCTTCAGCTCAGGTCATGATCCCAGGGGATCGAGTCCCGCATCAGGCTCTCCGTTCAGCAGGGAGCCTGTTTCCTCCCCTCTTTCTCTTTTCCTGCCTCTCTGCCTACTTGTGATCTCTGTCTGTCAAATAAATAAATAAAATCTTTTTTTAAAAAAATCCATTGTACACTTCTGAGCATATAGGAAAGAATTAAAACCTTTTCAACATAGTCAGCAATTTTTTCTTCTAGCGTTGAAATCATGTCTTTATTTAAAATAGCCATACAACTATATATAAGCCAGTATTGTCTAGTGGAATAAATGGTGATGGGGCATCAGCAGTCATAAATTATAAGTAGCAGATTAAATTTGAGTAATTTATTATTTTATGCATGCCAATTTTCTTACATGCAATGCAACCTACACATGATGATTATTTTAATGGTAATTTTGAAAGGCAAAATATTATGGAAACCAAAATATTCTGAAAAGTATAAACAATTAAATTCATTAGTATATTCTGTATTAAAATTGCCTCATTGTAATCTAGCAATACAATCAAAGATAATCAATCAAGCAGTACAATCAAAGATAACCAGTATTTGGGAATGATTTATACCTAAGCATAAGAACTATCTTCACATAAAATATATAGCTCATTTTTTAAAAAAATCTAAATGGAGAGGCAACATAACTTACTATGCACATTTTAATAAATTACACTTTTTCTTTAACCTTAACTTTTTAATACACACTTATTTTAATATTTTAATCCTTTGATTTTCTGCTGGTGTGGGGTTTGTAGGTAAAAGAGATGGACTATTTTAATGTTATTCTTGGACAGTTTGTTGACAGCAAACAGGAGGTGCAGATCAATGAACATGTAGGTAGACAGTGCACAATGTGAGAGATTTAACATGGAGATGGGATGGAAAAGAGAAGATCACTGTGTACTTATTTTCTATGCTGACACAGATATGTTAATATTTAGAGTATATTGTTATGTTACAGGCTAAGAAAACTTGGTAATATAGGAGAGTACTTCGATTATACATTATCTAAAAAACATATTGGAGTTTAAAACAGTTTACATATTTTTAGGGTACATTTTTAGCTGGTAATGTCTAATTTAAGGTAAGTTTAATTCATCTATGAATTCCTCTTCTGAAAAAAAAAAACCTAGTAATAAATACACTAATTAGAAATTGTTTTCTTTGTTAATTCTGCCAGAGAACAAGAAAACAATTTCTACTTCTGCAGTTTCTTTATAGAAACGCACACTTAACAAGTAAAAATGGATCTATTTCTATTAAAATGGAATTTGCCCTTGGAAGAAAATACACTTCTAAAAATTGTAACAAGAATGTATAAACCACTACATTCAGGGTCAGTTACTGAAAAATTGCACTTCCATGTTTGCTGGATTGTACTGGCAATTGAGTGAAATATGGCTACAGAGTTCTTATCTTTTATCTTATAGGTTTTCAATCCCTGCACTCCTGAATCACATATATCAAACATGCCTTATTTTTCTCTGGTTTGAAGTTGGGATGGGACTCCTGGTACAAATCTATGAGTTGTCCTTCCTATAACTTATCTCTCCTGAAACTGGTTCCAGGCAGTCCTTTCACCATATCCAAGAGTTAAATATGGTCCATCCATGTGACCTAATCCCCTGCCCTCTCAATTTCCAGCAGCATCAATAATATCATCACCAAAGAATTTTAAAATGAATATTGTTCAATATAAAACATGGTCATTGGTAAGTATTCACTCCACTCCACTACTTCATTCAACTCTACTGGAATAAAACTTTTCCTCATATCCCATATGTATTAGTAAGTTTAAAATTCTAATCAGGATAAAAAATGACTTAGATTCTATACTATATCCAAAGGATTATATTTTTTCACATAATAAAATACAAAGCAATTTTAAAGTATTGGTTAAATAAGATAAATAAAGTAGTGGCCCAGGAAAACACTGAACTTGGGCAGTTTTTCTCTGCATATCAGGGTTCCAAAGGGAGATTCCTACAAGAAAATCAATTACAAAATTTTTGATGAGAAAGTAAAATTTCCTCTCTTAATAGTGATTGCTGAATATAATTGGCTAGGTTAATATGTGGAATTGCCCTTTATATTCTTCTTTGTCTTAGAATTAATTAGCAATTATTATTAGTTTGCAAGAAATATGTAAGCTCTTTTAGTCAGATTTCTATAGTACGTATCATTGACAGACATCCTGCCGTGGCTTGAAATCTTCATATAAGGAAGCTCACTGTCTCAAGTTATAAAGAATTTTCACATAGTCATTTTTATTTGGTATAAAATCCCAACCCACTGAATGTTCTCATTTGTTTCAAACCAGTTTATGGTATTACAATTACAGCAGAGACTTCACCAATATCTGGTTATTCTCTACTTCTCTGAAAAGTGAAAGAATGCATTTCTTATGCCTCTACAACTAGGTAAGATAATGTTGTCACTATTTCTGGCCAGTAATAACTAGAAATAATAATTGTAAATTATTAGTAATATATTGTATTAAGTTATATAAACTCACAAACATAAGCACTAAAGAATAAAGGAGGAAGCTATTATATCTTAATCTACTTGGAGGGACATTTTCAATAAGAGATGAAATAAGATGGGATTTAAATAATAAGTTGTAGAGATGGGATGGTAAGAAGGGAAGAATATATATATTTTTGGAACACTATCTACAAGATGATGATGGAATGATGCTGTACATTGAAAAGGAAACTACAATGGTGAAGCTAAACCACAGGACAGGTTCAAGTTTCTAGTTTATGAGGGAACGATAAAGAACAACAGTGGGCTAAAATGAATAAAAGTATGAAGTATGAAAACAGATGATGGAATCAGAAAGAATATCCTAGCCAGTCAAAGCCACTTAAATTTTCTTCTGTAGGGAAGTGGGAGGAAGGTGATCACTTCACATTATGATATTTTTATGAAAGTCTGTGAAACAGAAATGCTGTTATCTGAATATCTAAATTTTAGTCAGTATAGAAAGACATTTCAAATCTTGGGAGAGATCAGAGATTTATATGGAAATCATCTTTTTCCCACATTAAAAGGTAGAGTGTATACAGTAGACTTACAGAGTCCAAACTGTGGCCAGAGACATGTATTACCAGTGTTCAATATGCCTACTTAAAATTTTTCTGTCTCTTTATTAGGTGGTGTAAGTGATATGTAGCAATTATTTAAGAGAAGGCATGAAGGGAAACAAGAGGAACAACAACAATAATAATGATAGCAATAATCCTTAAACACTGCTTAAGAAACCAAAGTTTCTTCTTTGGAGCATTTCCATTTGGTTATTCAACTGTACATACTTTTTGGAAAAATACTATGGATTTTATTTTATTTTACTATGGATCTCTGGTGTCATGATGCCAAAATGAAAGGAAGCAATGTGTGTAATCATGATTTACCCTACTTATGTAGAATGACATACATAAATATATGCATATATTTTATTAGATAATTAAAAGACTTCTTAAAATTTTACTTACAATGAAAAGATGACAAATTTGAACTGATTATTAATTTGTGTTTGGTGTTTGTCAGTGAAGTATCTATTGTTTGCATGTTTATGGCAATCCTATTTCAGATTACCCATTTTTAAGGTATATGATCCTTTACATGTATTTAAAAATCACTGGGAACTTCTCAGCACACATGACTAAACCAAACCATGAGTAAGTTTCTTAGATTTCACTGTTAACAATTTATGGGGTCCATAATTAAAAAGCAAATGTCTGATAATTGACCAAAGGGAGCTGCTCACCCTACTGCATCAGAGCAGTAACTTCACTCTCAGAATAAAGATAAGCTATGAAAGAATAAAAGCAATCTGTACAAGATTCCTGTTAGGAGATAATTCCCCAACAATTAATCTATGCAGTGTCACTTTAATTTAAATATGCAACATATTCAAGTATTGTAAAAAATAATAAGACTACATATCAAACACTGCTGTCTAATTTCTGAAAGTGTTTTCAAATTAGCCACGCATTTAGAAAATTCTGTAAAATGTTCAACATTGAAAAATTTGAAATGCAGACAACAGAAGAAATAATGCCCTTTCTGAGTTTATCTTTTATGAATAACAGGAAATATTTTTAAATTTCTGTAGAAATCTAGCTCTGTTTAATAATTATGGTCTTAATAAAAATAATCCTGAGAACACCAAATCCTAATATAACACTGTATATTAACTCTACTGGAATTAAAGTAAAATAAAAATAAAATATTTCTGAAAAATTTTATGTTAAAAATAGAACGTTCTCAATATATTATTTCAAAGTGATTCATATTCTGAAGAGAAGAGTCCATTTGAAAAATTACCTTTACATTATGACCAGTTTTTACAAACTAATTTTGATAGAAGCCCAACAAACTCAGCCCGGGTACTCTGCATTCTTCATTTCTTTAAAAGACAAAAAATTGTGTATATGTGTATACCCCATATGAGCAATATGAACTGCTCAAAATACCAATTTGATGATATTCTTCCATTTTATACACTATTTAATACATATATAATACATAAAATATTTAGTCATAAAATTTAACCTATTCACCATAACTGTTGTTTCACTTTCCCATTTTGACCACATAAATACACAGAATTGGGAATAAATTTGTGTGTGGATGAGTGATCTAGACTCCTATGATACAGACATGTGGGAAAAAATTTGAATTGAAATCTTAGAAGAACAGCTAAAGATATTTTTTTCTCAACTAAGAACAATCTGTTCCTATGACATTTCAAAATAGAAATACATTTGTATGTACATTAAAATGGTTTCAGAATACTGCATTATTTTCATTAAGGAAAAGGAAAAGCATTAAATATTAGGGGTTTGTTTTAGATGTTGGATAAATGAAAATAATAAGCTTTAATAAACTAAATATGCATATTGATGTTATTTTTTAACAATATTCAAAATTAAATGGTATTTATAGATATATAGATATGTGGCAAATTAATAAAGAAAAGTCATGGAACTGATAAAAAAAGTAAATATTGAGAATATGGTCTAGGAATGTCATATGTTTAACTGGAAATACTCTAAGGATGTTTACTATTCTCTTTCTTAAACTATATACTAGATGTTCAGGGCTACTGCAATAGATAAATTACATCCCCTCCCCACCATTAAATGTCCACTCCTTAGTCTTTATGGAACCTGTGAATAAGTTACAAAACATGGGAAAAGCCACTCTGCAGCTATGATTAAATTGATTGGAAATGGGAGAATATCTTGGGTTATCTGGATGGGCCTAGTGTAATCACAAGGTCTCTCCTAAGTGAGACAGGGAGGAAGGAGATTTAGTGTTAGAGTGATGCATCTTAAGACTAGACTGCCCATATTTGTTGTGCAATCAAGAAGCGCCATGAATCAAAGGATGTGAGGAACTTCTAGAAGCTGGAAAAAGTACGAAAATAGATTCTCCCTTATATTCATTCTCCAGAATGAATATAGCCCTGCCAGTAACTTATTAGTCCATTGAACCCAATTCAGATTTCTCATCTCAGGTCTGTTTTGTTTGTTTTGCTTTGTTTTGTTTTCCAAACAATTTTCATTGTTTGAAAGCTCCAAATTTCTTTGCAGCACCAATAGGATGCTAATAAACTGCTCCCCCACAGAGCCATGTTTAGAAAACATGTTATGGGGCTACTTTAGGTTTTCATTTTTTAAGACGTTCAAGGAAAGGACATGCTACACAATTTTATTCACTTAAACTTTGACTCTTTTTTAAAGTTTTAGAATAAAAACTTCATAAAAACACATTCCATGTTTTTTTATAATAACTATTCAAAATAAGTACCATGAACAACAACAACAATAAAAAACCCATAGGGTAAAATATTTTTTTTCAGTGTCATATTAACAACTCATTGGATGATGTGATTAGATCCTATTCTTATTTCTGAAATTACCAAAATTGAAAGTTCAATTTTATTTTAATTGGAAATTAAATCTAGACTCATATACTCCTATTCAAATTTAAGAAACTAATGAAGAAGTTCACTTCTCTGCCTACATAAATGATTTAATGTAGTAAATTTCTTTTATTGCACATATATTTTTATATTAACTATAATATGAACCAATGTTTTAAATTTGAGTTACATTATGATCAGAGGATTTTTAGGAATTGACTAAATACAGACATATTCCCATGCTCTAATGTACAGAAAATTAACCATCATTTTATATTCAGCATGTAACTAGAAAAGTAATCATGAATAAGAATTGTTCTTTTTCCTAAGTATATTTTTGCATGAATTTCAGCATACCTACTGGTTGGTAAGGTAGAATGTTACTATCTTTTAAATAGTAACCTGTCAGTTTATCTGGTAATGACTGTCCCCCCACTTTTGTTAAGTGGAAGTAATGGACTTACTGAATATTCTCTTGTTATCCTGACAATAATTTCTCTTACTAAGAACTTTATAATCATGTACTTGCCATGTTAAAAAAAAAAAAAGTAACTGTATTTCAGATTTTTTTTTAAACTGGGGATAAGAAATACTCGAGAACATGAGGGCTTACATCTATTAGCTTAGGTGAAAGTAAATATTCAACATTTTGCAATAAAATTGGGAGAAGCAAAGGTGCAGAGTATTAGTGCTCCTGAGTCTAGAGTACATTGGGTTCAACCTAATGAGGGCAGGGAAAGTGTTGGCCATATCATTTATACTTAGATCTGCCCACAACCCATACTCACATCTATTACCATATTTATAAATTTTAGTTTACAAATAAATTAATATAAGAAACAGTTAAAAATGGATTTAGCTATAAAATATATCTATATATTACCATGTTAGATATGTCAAATATTTATGTATAAAGTATACTACAGTGATATAAATAAGATATAATTATGCCAAAAATTTATATATGTGTAAAATTTTGGCATAATTATATCTTATTTATATCACTGTAGTATACTTTATACATAAATATTTGGCATATCTAACATGGTAATATATAGATATATTTATATATCTTATAACACATAGTTTTGCAATTAAAGCATTTTACAAATTAAATCATCTTGATATTTTTTTCTGTGCTCCAAATTTTTTCAATTTACTTTTTACATATCATATCACTTACAATGTTCTCTATTCATTTCTGCCTGCCAAATCTTAAATATTTAAAAACTCAGCTCAACTGTCACTTTCACTTGGAAATCTTACCTATTTCTTAATATGTTCTTTTTGTTCCCTGTATTCTTCATTAATGTCTTCTAATTATATTTGTTTGGGTTATTGCTTCATCCCTAAAATACTTACTGTGAAGCTTTATTGGTAAGATGTTCCTAATAAAGTCTGATATACTGAAACAAAGAGAATATTAAGTCAGATGCATTCTACATCACGATTTAATTAAGGAAAGTGTAAATGAGTTCTTTCTTTCCAGAAGTATGCATTTGGTAATTAACATTGGTGGGGTTTTTTTGGTAAATAACATCATTATACCTGAAAAATATATATCATCCAATGTAAAATATGTTTAATTATGACATTAAATAGTGTTTCCACGTAATACAATAATTTAAATAATTATTAAAGAAACATGAAACTTTTTCTGTTTCTCACAAACATACATGTATGTTGAATAACACTGACTTCACTTTAAAAGTCTAAAATATTACATGGTAAGATGACATATTAAATATGCACCATTGGTTTTGAGGGTGATTAGTCAAGATTCCCTTAACCAATGAATATTTTATAAAGGTGGAAGTTAAAAAAACCCACCAAACTTGTTACTGAGAAAAACATTTGTAATAAAATTTTATACTGAGCTATGATTTAATATGTGAATATTCAGATGGACAGAACTTTTTTATAACCCAAATTATTGACTCATATAAAATAAACTTTTATGAAGAAGTAATCACCTGTCAGGTAGTCTTGATTTCAAACTCATATTTTTTGATTTAGTATACTAAAACAGAATACTGATCTATTAATGTGATCTTTTACCTCCCTAGTGAACAGGGCTTCTTACAGTCAGTTTTCCTTCCCCTAGAATGAAAACATGCAATAGGTAGAGTAAAACTGTGATTAAGAATAATTATGTTCTGTATTAGCTGCTTCTTTCCACTCCCCGTCGTCATTTTATTCTCGCTTACTAAGGGAAGAGTAGTTCATAGATATTCCCTCTATAGTCTGTTTCAACTATTACTTTTCTTATCACTTAAAGAGCCGCTTAGAATAAGGTTGAGCAGGACCTCCCAATGATGTCCAAATATATGTTTGGTTGTCCAAGTCATTGTACATTTTAATTGCATAAATAACTTTATAAATGACAGGAAATGCAAACCAAAACCATGAGACACTACCTCACATCTATTAGAATGGCTATTATAAAAAAGGCAAGACATAAAAAATGTTGGTAAGAATGTGACAAAGGCAACACTTACATATTTTTGACAGGTGTGTAAACTGTTACAGCCACTATGGGAGCAAGTATTAAGGTTCCTGAAAAAATGAAAAATAGAATACCATATTACCCAGCAATCCCATTTCTGAGTATATATCTGAAAGCCTGGGTGGCTCAGTGGGTTAAGCTACTGCTTTTGGCACAGGTCATGATCCCAGGGTCCTGGGATCAAGTCCCGCATCGAGCTCTCTGCTCAGCAGGGAGCCTGCTTCCTCCTCTCTCTCTCTGCCTGCCTCTCTGCCTACTTGTGATCTCTCTCTGTCAAATAAATAAATAAATTCTAAAAAAAAAAAAAAGAAACAGAATCATCATCTCAAATCAATGTCTTCACTTCCTTGTTTACTGTTCCATTAATCACAATAACAAAGACATGGAAATAACCTCAGTGTCCCTTATGGATAATAGATAACAGAAATCTCTCTCTCTCCCTCCCTCTCTCTTTCTTTCTTTCTCTCTCTCTCTCTCTCTCTCACACACACACACACACACACAAATACTATTTAGCCATAGAAAGAAGAAAATCTGGCCATTTGTACCAACATGGATGGACCATGAAGGCATTATGACAAGTGAAATAAGTTGAAGAAAAATATTGCATGGTCTCACTTACATGTGAAATCTGTAAAAGCTTAACTCACAGAAACAGAGAGTAGAATGGGGGTTCTTAGAGACTAAGGGTGGGAGAAATGGGAAATGTTCGTCAAAGGGTACATACTACCAGTTACAAAAATGAGTATCTTCTGGTAATTTAAATGTACAGCCTGGTACTCCAGTTAACAATACTGGAAGTTTCTAATAGAGTTTATCTTAAATATTCTCACCACACACACACAAAAATGGCAAGGGGATAGAAATGTCAACTAACATTGTGGTAGTAATTTTGTAATATATATGTGTGTCAAGTCATATTATACATCTTAAACTTATACAGTATTACATGTCAATTATATCTCAATAAATAAAAAATAAAGATATATGCAATTAAAAAAAAAAAACAGATGACACTTCAAAGGGTCAGTAAGTATCCAGTATGGTAAATACTAAATAGTCAAAAAGTCCAGATTCATGAGATTATATAACTAGAGAATGTGGTTCAAACCAATCCAGGGTGATATCCAATGAACCATTAAAATAATTTCTGAGCAGAGATGGAATCACAGGTCAAACTATGACATTTAAACATAGTTACTGCATGGAGAAGAATTTCGTATGTTTGAATAACATTAAATGATGACTATATGGCTTGGAATCGATTACACAATTGTAGCTGGTAAGGTCTGTGCTTGCCAGAAAATTCATGGTCCTTCAGGCCTCAATAAGGACTTTGGAACTTACTCTGAATGCACAGAAGAGACTTTCCATATTTTAAAAATAAAATTGGCATCATCAATTCATAAGATTATTCTGGCTTTGTCTGAAAAATATTTAATAAGGAGAAGGAGTGATAACAGTAAGGAGACTATTATCCAAAGATATGATTGCTGCTCATACTAGAAGTTAGTGGAATTGATAAAATGGAAATTTAAGGTTTATTTAGAATGTCCATTTCTTCTAAAATAAATCAAGTTGTACTCATCAAGTTGTATCATTATGAAATATATTGAGGAATAGTGTACCTATAATGAGAATAAAGCACAATAATAATTTAAAATGTATAACTTGAATTTAAATGGTTATCCACATTCATGAATTTTACAGCAATGATGTTAAAGATCATGTTCATTCCTGGGGCACTTGGGTGGCTCAGTGGATTAAAGCCTCTGCCTTCGGCTTAGGTCATGATCCCAGGGTCCTGGGATCGAGCCCTACATCGGGCTCTCTGCTCTGCAGGGAGCCTGCTTCCTCCTCTCTCTCTCTCTCTGCCTGCCTCTATGCCTACTTGTGATCTCTGTCTGTCAAATAAATAAAATCTTTAAAAAAAAAAAAAAGATCATGTTCATTCCTTTTTTTTTAAAGATTTTATTTATTTATTTATTTATTCCAATTTATTTATTTTCAGAAAAACATTATTCATTATTTTTTCACCACACCCAGTGCTCCATGCAAGTCGTGCCCTCTATAATACCCACCACCTGGTACCCCAACCTCCCACCCCACCGCCACTTCATGTTCATTCCTTTTAAAACTTCTTTGCACTTATTGGCAACCTGTTCCTCCTTCAATCTCTGATCTCAGATAAACAGATCTAATGTTGTCAGTGTAGTTTAGTTTGTGTTTTATAAAAATATAAGTAGAATGCACAATTTTGTGTCTATCATCTTGCATTTGGCATAAATGCATGCTGATTTATATATTTTTATATTTACAGGTATATGCATACATGCACCTTATGTATATATGTATTAGGAATATGAGTCTAATTTTTGGTAGTGTATATGTTTTATTTGTTTTATTTTTTTAAAGTTTTATTTATTTATTTGACAGAGAGAGAGAGAGAGAGAGAGATCACAAGTAGGCAGGGAGAGAGAGAAAGGAGGAAGCAGGCTCCCTGCTGACCCTGAGATCATGACCTGAGCTGAAGACAGAGGTTTAACCCACTGAGCCACCCAGGTGCCCCAGTGTATGTGTTTTAAAGTAACATGCATATTGAAATTACCTAGAAGCCTGTGACTAAATAAAAGTGATTAGTGCATTTTAAGTATATATAGTATTCAGGTACTACATGCTAATAAACTTTCCAAAACTATATATTATTACATCCTATCTTGCCTATGTAGGCAAGTGATCTGAGAATTCTATACAAGAATAATTCAAATAACAATAAAAAGTAGAGAGAGCCATAGGCTAAGTTGATGTAACTTTCAGAAGAGTCAAATAAATCTAAGAATGGGGGTCATTACTTACCCAATTACTCAAAGTTTCAAAAATAAATGTATTGCAAACAATTCAAACACTGAGGACATTTTAATATAAGTGGTTAAATTATTTTGGCAGATGCAAGAAACCCAATTATCAGAATTTTATACCTAAAATGTCCTAGTAATTGGAATTTTTAAGCATAAGATTATAGTAAGTGCTGTTTTAGAGGAGGTATTCAATCAGAAAATATTACAATCATGCAGAGACAGAAAATATTCTAGCAATTTATCAACAAATATCCTGACTTGACAACTAGATTAAATAAATGAAAAAAATATAACAGGTTGGAGACAAGCCATCATGAAAGGAAACTTGCTAACTGAAGCTGAAATTAATGCCATTAAACATGATGTTTCAGAAGATTTGAGATTTAAACAAATAACAAATGAAAGCTCCCTGCTGTTGATGTACCAGAAGATAGAGATTAAATGGATAGGAAAAAATGTATGAACAAACAATGTGGAATGGGTGTGAATAGAGAATATAGTGTGTATGTATAATATAAATATATTTATTTAATATATTATATGTGTATATGTGGAGATATATATATATGAATATATATATATGACAAGTATTATCTCAGAGTTTATAATTAAGTAAGGAAAAGCACAAAGAAATGAATTTTTATGATCCTTTTAAACCCTTGAGTTCAACAAACTTTAGGTAAACATGGGATTGTATTAAAACAGAGAGGCTTTCACAAAGCTCTTAGAATGTTAACAATGAAATACTTCTTTTGGTCTTTTCTGTCCCAAATCCTCTGACCCTCCCTCCAATATTTTTCAAAGTATACATAGACACACATGTGTGTGCACGCACACACACAGATTCACACGCTGCTAGGAAATCAACCATTTACATTTGTTTGTTTAAGACAGATGGATTTTTCATCCATTATTCCAATGATAAATAGCACCGTTAGTGAAGTCTTTTTTTTTTTTTTAATTTATTTAAAATTTGCCTAAAGGACTTGAACAAGACTTGAAACCATAAAACTCCTAGAAGAAAAACCTAGGCAATAAGCTTAGCATGGATAGGTCTTAATGATTTTTTGAGTCTGACACTAAAAGTAACAAAAGCAAAAACAAACAAATGGGACTTTATAATACTAAAAAGCTTGTGCACAGCAAAGAAAATCATCAACAAAATAAAAAGGCAGCTTACTAAGTGGGAGAAGATATTTGCAAATCATATACCTTATAAGGGGCTAATATCCAAAATATATAAAGAACTCATACAACTCAATAGCAAACAAAAACAAAAACAAAACATCCAGTTAAAAAATGAGAGAATCTGAACAGACATTTTTTTTTTTCCAAAGAAGAGATACACATGGCACAATACCCAAATAATACCATCACATTGAACTGTATACATTCTCCTTCTTCATAGTAATTCTGATATAAACATAATTCCATTACTGTCTATACAAAATATCATCCATTAATATAGTGGGTAAACATTTATAGAGGATATATGTGATGCCTGACACTCATAGACGCTGGGGATACAACAAAGAATGAGATAAATTCTCCATCTACACTCTGCTTATATTAAAATGGTGACACAGAAAGTAAACAAATAAATTTGTTTATAATATATAATAAATTTCTAATACTACCTCCTTAGAGGAGCTTTTACTGACCAAGCTCAAGAAGAGTTGTAATTCACAATGACCTGACATTGCTTTTTACTTATAACAGTGTCTAGTTATATATAATATACCAATTTATTGTTTTAATTGGTTAATCTGATACCTGGCAGCTCAGGTCCCTCTCCTGAGTTGTAAAAACAACAGACCGAAAATGACGGTAACAATAAAGCCCTTAATCACTTATAGTGAAAATATAAACGAGAAGCTAGAATGGATATAGTAACCCCACCCACCTCCACCCCTACCCCCAGACACTGAGTCAGGTGGTTGAGCACAGATGTACAGGTTGTTCCACTGCCAAGGAGCCCTGTGTAAAAGACTTCTACAGATGCAGTTTTATAGATCTTAGCAGAAGAGAAGTAAGGGGAGGAAAAGAGTAGGAAAAATGCTGAGTGATTAACAGAGTAGAGCATTTTTAGGTTTGCCTCTTCCTTCCAATAAGGTGATGTCAGCAAAGGCACTAAGTCTTCTGCTTTAGGCCTCAATCAAGAGACCTCCAAATGCACTGGGAATAGGAATGTAAATAAAGTATAAAAGCATGACTGACCAGAAGGGGTGGAGTCCTTGACTGCCCCTCCCTTTGGAGACTACAATGCAGTGGCTATGCACCAAGTCTGATATGGAGAGACCAGCTTCCCCTGTGAGGACTGTCAGAGAGAGCTTTCATAATGGCCTGTGGTCAGGCCTGAAAAATTACACACGTGTTTGTTTGTTTTTTAAGATTTTATATATTTATTTGACAGAGAGAGAGAGTCGGGGAGGCGGGGAGCAGACTCCCTGCTGAGCAGAGAGCCCAATGCGGGACTTGATCCCAGGACCTGGAGATTATGACCTGAGCCAAAGGCAGAGGCTTAACACACTGAACCACCCAGGCACCCCACACACATGTTTTTAAACAGAAGCCAGTCTCTTCAAGAAGTATTTGAAGTGCTAGCAGAATGAAGTGATGTCACTTTAAGAAATTAATTTAGTCATAGAAGTTATATACTACTCATTATGTTCCATGTAGATGCTAGCAGACCTTAACTTTATTCCAAATTTGTGTAAGTTCAACAGACTTAAGATATAAATTTCCCCCTTTGATGATATTTATTTAGCAACAATGTCAACAATTATAACCAAAAATATATAGGACTTAACATTTGCTAGGCTTTATTGTTAGTACTTTAACATATTGATTAGCTGAATATCATAAGAATCTTATACAGAAGTTATTATTAATATTTTCATTTTGCATATAAGGAAATACAGATACAAAGAAATAGAATATGGTGGTGGTAGACAGCAAATATGGTTACAAATTCTCCTAAAATACTTACTTTATACCTTTGAATAACCTCAAACTTTTGGGGGGATAAATCAGTTATGTGATTTGCTTTGGCTAATATATTAACAATTGTGATGCCGGAAGTTGTTTGTTCTCATTTCCTAGGAATCCTACAGCTACTAACATGTGATAAGCTAGGTCCATTCTGCTTAAAAATAATGGTCCAGTAATCCAAATTCACCAACCAAGGGCCAGCTAACTGTCACACACTTAAATTGTGTGTCATTTTCTGTCAGCATATTGTAAACAAATGTTTATGTAAGTGAATTTAGCCGAGATCAGTAGAAGATCCCCCTAACATAGTCTAATTCCAATTGCAGACACACAAATTATTTAATTTTTTACTGATTTAAACCACTAAGTTTTGAAGGCTTAGTGGAAAAGCAATAAATAATTTATCTCATGGCAAATAACAAAATGTAAAAGATAGTTATAGATGGTCCTTTAAGTTAGGTTAATATGTTGACTTTTTCACATAATATTGGAAAGGGAAAATTACATAAAAATTTAAAAAGATCAATTTTTTCCTATATATCAACAATGAACAACTAATACTTCAAATTAAATTCACAATACCATTAACATAAAAACCTCCAAAAATGGAAGACTTAGATAAAAGTCTCAAAAAATTACATGTAATATCTGTATAAGGAGAACTATAAAACTGATAAATCAGGAAGAACGAAATAAATAGAGAGCTATTACATGTACATGGATAGGAAGACTCAATAATGTCAAAGTGTCAGTTCTTCCCAACTTTATCTATTAACTCAGTACAAACCAAATATAAATATAGTCAACTTATCTTCGATAAAGAAACAGAGGCAATAGAATGGAGCAAAGATAATCTCCAAGTGATGTTAGAAAAATAGGACACAGACATGTTAAAAAGAAACAAACAAACAAAAAGAATCTAGACACAGACCTTACACACTTTGTAAAATTTAACTCAAAATGGATCGTGGATTTATAAAATGTAAAACTATAAAACTCCTAGAAGATAACATGATTTTCCATATATTAACTTGGGTATGCCTTCTTAGATACAATACCATAGAAGAAATAATTGATAAGATAGACTTCATTAAAATTAAAAATTTCTGTCTGCAAGAAAGGAAGAAGACAAGCCACAAAAGAAAAGAAAAGTTTGCAAAAGACACATCTGTTAAAGGATTGTTATCCAAAATAGAGAAAGAACACTTAAAACTCAACAATACGAAAACAACCCAACTTAAAAATGGGCTAAAGATCTTAAAACTCATTTCACCAAAGAAGATATACAGGTGGCGAATAAGCACATGATAACATGCTTCATGGAAATGCAAATTAAAGTAACTATGAGATACCACACCAGACTTTGTTCGACTAGTCAAAATCTGAAATACTCAGATCAAATACAGGCAAGGATGTGGAACAACAGAAACTCTCACACATTGCTGGTGAGAATGCAAAATGGTGCAGGCACTTTGGAAGACAGTTTGCTGGCTTATTAAAAAACTAAACATACTCTTAAAACATTGTAGAGCGAAATGGAGTCTCTCATGTCAAGCAGGAGCCTGCATCGAGCAATGATGCAAGCAAGTAAGGTACTGCAGCTGGGAGTACCACCCAGACAAAATGTCAGCTGACACCCCAGAACTGAAAATGAGCAGAACCAGAGGAGGTCTGCAGAGACTCAAAACTGATTAAATCCCTTTAAAAAGGGAAGGATTTTGACAGCAAACTGTCAGACTCTTCAGACCTGACCCCTCTATGTCTAACCACTTAAAAAAGACAATGGCTACTGAAGGCTTTGCCCAATTATCTCCCAACAGAATGGAGATCCTTCACTACTTGAACATCAGAAGTAATAAGTGCCATGAACTGACCTGGACCGGACCAACCAAGGCCTTATCTCTACTTCAGGACCATAGATGGACTTCACGTTTGGTTTGTTAACTTCCTATACCATTCTGTTATCTTGTTTGTTGTGTGGCTTGTCTTCTGTCCTGTCCTGCTCTGTGTGCTGCGTAACAAGCCAAGTTTAATCACCTGGTGAACTGTCATTGAGTTTGGATCCTGAACCTGCTTTATAATCGTGATTTAACTTTACTTTATGATTGAATAAAGCTGACATTGTGGAAAGGCACAACTTGTGCGTGTGCCCTCATGGTGTGCTCATGACCCGCAAAATCCAGCCATCAAACTCAAGGTATTTACCAAAAGGAACTGAAAACTTTTATCTACACGACAATCCATGGATATCTATAGCAACTTCATTCATAATTGTCCAAACTTGGAAGCAACCAAGAAGTCCTTTAGTAGATGAATAAACTGTGGTACATGTAGACAATGGAATATTATTCAGCACTAAAAAGAAGTGAACTATCAAGCCATGAAAAGACATGGAGAATCCTTAAATGCATATTATTAAGTCAAAGAAGCCAATCTGAAAAGTATGCTATTGTGATTTATAATAAGAAATATATATTTGGTCTTAGTCCCCATTTCTGGCCCAGAGATCCTAAGACTCTTGGAATTTCCTAAGTGACAGGAGCAATTAAAGTTACCTTTTGTTATGTTAATGAGTGGACAGTTGGATTGTACCTTAGAATGGACCAGTTGCCAGGGGAACTGGAGTGTGAATAGAATGCTGGAATTTTTAGTCCTATCCCCTGATTGAATTAAGGAGGGAATAGGGGCTGGAGGTTGAATCAGCCACCAATGGATAATAATTTAATCCATTGCACCTATGTAATAAAGCCTCTGTAAAAACCCCAAGGAAGGAAGGTGGTTCAGGGAGCTTCCAGGTTGGTGAGACATGATTCCAGTGCCACCAGGTCAGGTCCAAATTCCATGGTGACAGAAGCTCCTTTGTTTGGGACCTCCTCCTATGTATCTTTTTATCTGGTTATTGATTCATACCCTTTAATGTCTTTTTTAATAAATTGTTAATCTAGTGAGCAAATTAAGTTTCCTAAATTCTATGAACCATTCTAGCAAAATAATCAAACCTAAGGACTGGGTGATTGGAACTTCTGATTTGTATCTGGGTCAGTCAGAAGCACAAATGACAACCTGGACTTTTGACTGACATATGAAATGGAGGATAATCTTGTGGGGACTTAGCCCTTAACTTGTGGAATCTGATACTATCTCTGGGTAGACAGTGTCATAATTGAGTTGAATTGTAAGACACTCAGCTGGTATCAAAGAGTTGCTTGCCACACATTTGAATTTGGGTACAGAACCTTTAGAAGGCCACAGACATATGTATGATTCCAATTATGTGACATTCTGGAAAACACAAAATTATAGTGACAAAGTTTCAGTAGTTATCAGTATTGAAGGGAGAAGAAGATGAGTAGGCAAAGCACGAAGGATTTTGAAGGCAGTGAAAATATTCGAGAAGGTACCATAATGATGGATACATACCATTATAAATTGGTCCAAACTCACAGAGTGTACAACACCGAGGGTGAACTGTAATATAAACTATGGGCTTTGGTGATTCTGATGTGTCAATGTAGGTTCATTCTTGGTAAAAATATGTACCATTCTGGTAATAATGGGGAAATCTATGCATGCTTGGGAGCAGGGGGTGCATGGGCCATCTCTATACTTTCTTCTCAATCTTGTTATAAACCTAGAAAAACAAAGTCTTTAAAAATATGAAGAGTAACCATCACCATACATGAGAAGGAAATAAAAGAAAGTATATACTCTATACAATAAATTAAATGAAAAACAAGTCATGTCTAAAAGGAGGAGATAACTGAAACACGTTGAAAATTATTTTCTTTTTTGTGATCAAAGTACTATTTTGACAAAGTTTTCACTCTCAAAAAGTTATCTGAGATAAGTGAAAGAAATTCAATTTTATAAACTTTTAATAAAGATTGAGTTATCCTTATGTAGTCTGCAAATATTTAAAGAACATACGGACAATGATTATATCACGACAACTATTCACAACTGCTTGGGCCAAATTCTCTTAAAGCTGTGTTTAACACAAGGTTTGATAATTTATTAAAACAATTTGACAAGTAACAGGATTATTTGTCTTGATCAATGCAGATCTTACTCATAAATATCCTTATTTTTCCAGGAAAAGGAAAACTTACTGTCAGTATCTAAAAACAGATCATTGACATTTATATTTAGGCCTTTCAAGAAATGTTTTTCAATTCTAACGTAAGAATTAATTCATAGATACTGAATTACACATGGACTACAGATTACATATTAGGAACTAAATTTATTTTTTAAATGTTTAGGTGTAATTAAATAGCATCAAATTAATTAATATAGAACTACTTTCTTTTTTTTTTTCTTAAAGATTTTATTTATTTGACAGAGATCACAAGTGGGCAGAGAGGCAAACAGAGAGAGAGATTGGAGGAAGCAGGTTCCCTGTAGAGCAGAGAGCCTGATGCGGGACTCGATCCCAGGACCCTGAGATAATGACCTGAGCTGAAGGCAGAGGCTAAGCCCACTGAGCCACCCAGGTGCCCCTAGAATTACTTTCTATTGGTCAGGAAGTTTGCTTTCCAAAACTCTCCATAGATACAATTATTAGAAACCTATTATATTCAAATTTCATTTAAAAATCATTTTTTTTAAAGAGTTGATTTATTTGACAGAGAGAGAGAGATCACAAGCAGGCAGAGAGAGAGTGGGAAGCAGGCTCCCTGCTGAGCAGAGAATGATATGCGGGGCTCGATCCCAGGACCCTGATATCATGACCTGAGCTGAAGGCTGAGGCTTAAACCACTGAGCCACCCAGGCACACCTAAAAATCAGTTTTTTAATTAATCAGCTCACCTGTATTCCCCATATTTGACATAAAGTGTGATCCTAAGTTGGTAAACTTAGAAGTCAGTATGGTTAAAAGATCACATCTGTATTACCCTTCAGTTATAAAATTCTATGGTGGGCATATTTATCACAATTTAGCCTCAGCACAGAAATGATAATATATCTATATATTTGCTGTAATGATTTCAACAATAGGTGTAATAAATATGATCAATGTTACCTACATAAATTTTACACTGATGCAATTTTATTGTGTTTTGCTGTTTGATAATAATGATATCATACAGCAATGTTTATTTTCTTAAGGGAAATACTTCCATCGATCAGCAGTTATTCTCTACATCTTGGCGATGTCCTTTTAGCTACACAACATTTGGAGTCACCACTACACAACTGTTTTTAAGAGCTGCTAAAATTAGGCCTCAGCATTTTGATGTCTGCTGCCTTTCCCCGAGGTCATGCTTTTATTTATTCTTGTTGATATTATAACATTAAATTGCATTCCCTATACCCTGTTACTGATTGTATTTCTTGAAAATGAAGAAATGAAAGTAGAAAAAATATATTGCACTTCCTCCCCCTATAATGTCATAGAACCCAGACAGATGACATATTCTGCCCCTATTCTTTCCAACTTCTTACTAATCACCCAATTTTTAAATAAAAGATGTTATATGTCATACTCAATTCTGTAGACTTCCGCCGATTCAGTAATTTAGTCTTACAAATATTTCTATCATGGTAGTTCTGTGATGCCTTGGAAAATACATCTTGCACAACCTCAAAATCTTCTTTAATTACTTTCCTTTAGCTTTTCTTAAGCAGAGGAGAGGGGATACATGGTGGCAAAGTGAGAGGCAGAAGAAGTTAGATATTTCTATCTTCTACATAGCAAGACCATTTCAACTACTTAATTACCCCAAGTCACATTATAAAATAATAAGTAGAAATTTATCTTATGTACATATTTTGACATTGTTTTAAAATAAGTTTTAAAACATGTTAAATTCTCTAAATTGTTGAGAAGTCTGAACACTTTTTGAATCTATGCTAAACAGTTAAGTCCAGCTTAATTGTTTAGATATGTATATTCATTGAAATATCAAAATAAAGTGGTACATTCTAGAAGATCAAAGTAAAATGTGAAGATCAGGTTATCTTAAAAGGATGTATAACATTGTTATAAGGCATTCTGTTTCCAACAATGCTGAAATAGCTTCTTTAAAATTAACACTCAGCAGAAAATAACAGGAAAGAATAATACATTTGGAAACATCGTAGAACTACCACAACAGAAATATTTGTGAGTTTAAATTACTAAAGTGAAGGAGAGCCTGGAGAATCAAGGGTGACATACAAGACCCCTTCTCTCATTTACAAATTTTGTGATTAGAAAGAGCAGGAGAGTGGGGCATCTGTGGTCGCTCAGTTAGTTAAGGATCCGACTCTTTATTTTGGCTTAGATCATGGTCACAGGGTCATGAGATCAAGCCCTGCATTGGGCTCCATGTATTCTGCAGGGAGTCTGCGATAAAAAGCTGGCCAGAGCTTTCCTCAACTGCACCCTTGGTTAAATATTCAAGTTTAGGCCTGCCAAGTAGGAGGGGCCCTATTAAATAGCTAAGGCTTTCAGTGAGGTCCTCAAAGGGCTCTATCTTAGAGGTGTATCAAAATAGAATAAAATAGATCAACCAACATAAAGACCAAAACTCACCTTTAATTCACTAAGTCCTAATTGTATCAGGAATGGCTTCCTATCATAATTGCTTTCTAGAAGAAAAGTAAATCTCCTTGATTTAAAAATGTCATCTAGAGTTTCAAGTTATCTTTTTACCTTTTCATACATAATATTTGGTAGTCCATAAAAAATAACTAGGCATGAAATAACCAAAAAAAGAAAAAGAAAAAAAATGTAAAAACAAAATCTAAACAGATAATGTAAGTGGATACACAAGGATCCATTTAACAGACTTATAGCACAGATATGGACTTAAAAAATAAATGTGAGAATGTCATCAATACAGTGGAATAAGAGATCTCTTGTTTATGTTTCCCCTTAGCAGCAAAACTTTGACAATCATTCTTGGACAAACAAGGACCTTTGTGGGAACTTTGGGATCCAGGCAGTAGATAGTGAAATGATGGTGGAGTTTAAGATCAAGGAGGGCTACTTTGAGAAGCTGCACCAACATAGCTGACTCACCAACCACAGTCCCAGTTATAGACCCGAAAATAGCTCCATATCTGTGGACTTGTCTACATCCCCCCCGGCCTTGGTTCTACCAACAGAAGCACTTGCAAAGGGAGCTGGTAGAAGTTATAATGCCATGCTTCAGGTAATGGGCCCATAGTCCTGGATATGGACTGAAGTTGTCCATGACCTGGCTTCCATCCCTCTGAGATGCAGTCTTAGAGTCTCCAGAGGCAAATCTACAGAACTTGGTCTGACTAGAGATTCTGAAATGGCCCTATATCTATATTTCAGCCAATATAGCTATCTTTCATAAGCAGTCCTGCTGGCCTAGTGTCCCATCAGGAAATACACCCATTAATGCACCCAGAGACAAGCTGATAATAGATCCTGACTTGGCTCTGAATACTCTTGGCCACAGTATGAGAGCTGTTGTGCCTGCCCATAGACCCCAGAAAACATGTCTATCTGGGTCTCCAGAGGTAAGCCCACCAACCTCATTCCCATTAAAGATCCTTAAATGGTCCTAAAATTTATTCCCAGCTCTTCCCAACTAAGTCAAGGATCACTCTTGCATGCCCAGCAATGTGGCAGAAGACACACCCTTTGGTGCCTCTAGAACCAGATGTGCAGACCTACATCTTGGCTATAGACTCTGAAGCAGCCCTGGAACTTGATTCCAGCTCCTCTAAGCCATGGTCTACCCACCCAGGCACATACCCAGTGAACTGGCATAAGCTCTTCAAGGACCTGACAGAAGCCATACATTTCTGTGCACCCACAACTGCAGACTCTAAAATGTCTCAGAGCCTTTCAACTGCATAAGGTCCTGGAGGCAGTCCCTTCCACTCAGAGACCAGACAGGATCTACACCTACAAAAGTCCCTGATAACAAGTCTGCCATCCACAGACCCCACTGTGGACTCAGCAACAGGCTCCAGTGTTCTGTGACCTGGCTCTAGTGACCCGACTCTAATTCAATATAACCATGATTCTGGAGGTAATCTCATTTGGCAGGAGAAGGACTTTCTTTGCTTATTTAAACCAGTCTCTAAAAACTGGAAAAAGGATGTGCTCATTCAAATGCACGGACACCAATGTAAGCCACATAGGTCAGGAAGAATCAGGCAAATAAGACACCATCAAATGAAACTAATAATGTCCCAGTAACTGACCAAAGAAATGGAGATCTATGAACGGTTTGACAAAGATTTCAAAATAGTCATCTTAAAGAAACACAATGAAATGCATGAGAACATAACTAACAAGATCAGGAAAACAATACATGAACAAAATCAAAAGTATAATACAGAAATAAAAAACACTAAAACAAACAAACAAACAAACAAACAAACAAACAGAAATCCAGAAGCTGAATAACACAATGACAGAACTGACAAATTCAATAGAGAGCTTGAGCAGCTGACACAATCATGCAGAATAAAGAATCAGCAAATTTAGAGACAAGTCATTTGAAATCAGCCAGTCAGAGGACCAAAAAGAAGAAGAAGGGGTGGAGGGAAGATGGATGGTTGTAATATTCATTGTATTGGCATATAATGGGGCATTTTGGGTTACTGGTTATTTCTTACTTCTTGACCAGTGAGGTGATTCTACAGATATTCTCACTCTTTAGCCATTATTTCACCCATAAATTTAGAATTTATCTTTCTGTCTCAGTTTCATTGTCTCTTTAGATAGCATGTTTTCTTTTGGAGACATTTCTGCAGGTGTGCTCTACAATGCTGCTGGATAGATTTCCCCATACATCTGCTGCACAACTGTTTGGGGGAATTTCCTTCACTGTTATGTTCAGTATTTTGTCTTTTTCCTATGTTGAACTTTTCCTGGATGCTATATCTTCCTCTTTATTTGTACTTTCACTTCTTTAAGAATGTCACATTCTTCAGTTGCATCCTATAACTTAGTGTATAGACTATATTTTTGAGACTTTAGATGCTTAAAATATCTTTAATCAATTGCAATTTAATGGTATTTACCTTCATTTAGAATTCCAAGTTGAGACTCTAAAGATTTGCTTTTCAGTGTTACTCTTACTCTTGAAAAATCTGACATCTTTCTTACTCCAAATTTTTAAAATGTCATCTTTAATGTATTTTTCCTATTTCCATCTTTGAATGCCAACAATTCCATCTTTGAATGCCTATTCCATCTTTGAATGCCAACAAACAAGCAACCTTTATTAGTTATTAGTTTCCTTAACTACTCAATCACATAACTTTCATTGGTTCTTTCTTTAGTCATCGTGTTCATTACTCAAAGTCTTCTACTGAAGAGCCATCTTTCACTCCCATGAAATAAATTTGCATTATTTTTTAGTTTCCTCATCTCAATATCTTCTCTTTATCATTCTGGATGTACTATTTTCTTATGATGTTGATTATTCTAGATGGTCTGATCCTGTAAAAGGTTTATCTTCTCAGATTTTATGACTATTTTTTTTTCTTTAAGATCTGTGCTTTAACCATAAGACTTCCTTTGACCTCTCTACCAAGCACTACTCCACCATGTGTTTACACAGGAACTCAGGTAATCTGGAAAATATTGATATCCTATTGCATGAATTTAATATATTACATCTAAAATAGTATATCTTTAAAAAATATTTTTTTTATTTTTTTATTTTATTTTTTTAAAAATAAATATTTTATTTTTAAAAAAATATTTTTAAAAATATAAAAATATAAAATAATATAATAATATAAAATATAAAAAAATAAAAATATTTTTAAAAATATTTTCCTTAACGTATTATAGAACTTATGAAAAAGATCTTTTTATGAAAAGATTTATTAATTTGGTCTCTGATACCCTATAGACATAGACTTTACCAAAAACACCTGGTGAGTTTTGACTGTCTAATTGTATTTAACAAGGCAAACAATTAAAAAGTCAGTATTTGCAGGAATTTGATCTTGGGATGAAGGGTTCCCTCAGAGATAAATTCGTCAGATAACCTGTTTTGAGTCATGTTATTCTTGGTATTTATTAGACAGTATCCAAAATCCTGCTGCAACTTCTGCCCCATTTCTCTGATAGTTTTTACAGAGATGTATCTGAAGTGCATTGTCTGAGCCTGTTGTCTTTTTATTATTTTCATCCTGTTCTCTATCGACCCTACTAACAAAGTCTCACAAACATTCTGCTGTGGAAGAGCTTTTTCTAAAAATCTCATATGATTTACACAGTTTTTAGTTTTAGGGAAGCTTTGAAGAATATTTCCATTTTATATACACTACCTGAGACCATATGAAAAAGATTTGAATAAATTACCTTTAAGTCAGATGCCAGAGAGTAAACTATTATAAACATTACCAGGGCTCCTGGGTGGCTCAGTGGGTTAAGCCGCTGCCTTCGGCTCAGGTCATGATCTCGGGGTCCTGGGATCGAGTCCCGCGTCGGGCTCTCTGCTCAGCAGGGAGCCTGCTTCCTCCTCCTTCTCTCTCTACCTGCCTCTCTGCCTACTTGTAATCTCTCTCTGTCAAATAAATAAATAAAATCTTTATAAACATTACCATTAAAGGCTAGATTCAAAGATGAAAGTTATTGTTTAACATTTTACTGGCAGCAGCACTCAATTCATTAAGATAAGGAAAAATTATAAATGCAAAAATATCACAAGGAAGGGATAAATCATTTATTATTACAAACATAGTTATTGCCTACCTCGTAATCTCAAAAAAAAAATTCAAGCTATTTGAATTAGTGAGAATTTTGCGGAACCTGGTTAGATGTAAGATCAATGAATAAAACTAATATTTTTAAAAATACCAATTGTGCAGAAACTTCTAATTTCCTTAATTGTTTTTTACATCTTCTTCTTAAAGCACATAACCCCTAATTTTATTGTAGCAACTTGCCACTGTGGTTTAAAGACATATTTTAAATGCTCTTTGTAGCTAGTTCTGGCCATGTAGCAAATTTCTAACTAATGAACTATGAACAGAAGATTAGTGGGTGATTTCAGGAAGATTCCTTAAATTGAGGGCACATGCTCTTTCTGCCTTCTTTCATGCTTCCTGCCTGGAATGCAAATGCAATGGCTGGAACTGCAAAAACCATAATTTTCTTTGAAATAACCTTGAAAATGAAAGCAACAGATAATAGCATAACAATCCAGAACAATCCAGACAAGGTTTCTGTTCTCAAAAACATTAGTCATGCACTGACAACCTGTAAAATTCTTTTACATGTTTAAAACAGGACCATTTTTTTTTAAACCACTATTTCCTCAATCTTGCTTTTGCATATAAGATCTTAGCCAAAATAACTTTTAAAACAGCATAATTAGAATAATAGAAAGTGGATTTAATTCACAACAGAAACTTATAGTAAGATAATGGCTGAAAATGGAATACAGATAATTTTGCTTATTTGCTTATATGATCTAACATAATTTTACAGTTTCTTTCACATTCTTCGTGGACATTTTGTCTCACTGATTCATTCTGTGCATTCATTGACCATATTATTGAGGCACTGACATTGTTTGAATTTATTGGGTAATGTCAAAAAAAGTCCAGCATGTAAATTATTCTGTATATTCTACTTTTAGAGAAAATCTCAAATTCATATGCTTTTTTATTATAGATTTAATAAAGTTGAAAAGGCTTAATGGGTTACATAACCTCTTAATTTTTTTTTTTATTACTGTATCTGTCCAATGGAAGACTTAGCTTATACTAAATTAATAATATGAAATAAATTACAGAATAAGCTTGGGATGCCTGAGTGGCTCAGTCCATTAAGCATCTGCCTTTGGCTCGGGTCAGGATCTCAGGGTCTTGGAATTGAGTCCTGCATTTGGCTCCCTACTCGGCAAGGAGGCTGCTTCTTCCTCTCCCGCTCCTCCTGCTTGTGCTCTCTCTCTCTCTGTCAAATAAATAAATTCTTTAAATACAAAATAATTTTGAAAATATAAACTTCTCCATACCTCCTTTTACTAAAGACTGTTGAAGTTATTGATTGATGTCTCCAGAATTGGAATTATTTCATACTTTTCTAGGTAATTTGCATGAGAAGAGTATGTGTTAGCAGGAAATGGGCAGGATAGACCATGGGAAAGTGAAAACAGACCTTAGAAATATCCCAACAATTCACACATTTTGTTGACCCAATTTTGCCTTATATCATTTGAGAAGTGAATTTTTCTTTTATAATTCCCCATCATCCAAATAAATACAGATACCTAGAAAAGAACTTTATATCCCTGTCACAGAATATTATTTCTTTGAAAATATTTTGCTAAGTTTGCAAACTGGCAACGAACTAAATTACTTATGGAATTTCTCAAATGGTGAGTAAAAGCTGAATTACTTACATTATAATATTTGTTAAATTGTATATAAAAATTTACTGGTCAAATTCCAAAGTGAGTTGATGTTATTAATTTCACCAAATACAGTTACAAATTTAAGCAATAAAAACTAGAAACAAGTTTTCTTTATTGTAATTATTCTTAAGATGACATTTTAGGGGCACCTGGGTGGCTCAGTGGGTTGGGCCGCTGCCTTCGGCTCGGGTCATGATCTCGGGGTCCTGGGATCGAGGCCCGCATCGGGCTCTCTGCTCAGCAGGGAGCCTGCTTCCTCCTCTCTCTCTGCCTGCCTCTCTGCCTGCTTGTGATCTCGCTCTGTCAAATAAATAAATAAAATCTTAAAAAAAAAAAAAAAAAGATGCCATTTTAGGGACGCCTGTGTGGCTCAGTTGGTTAAGCAGCTGCCTTCAGCTCAGGTCATGATCCCAGCATCCTGGGATTGAGTCCCACATGGGGCTCCTTGCTTGGCAGGGAGCCTGCTTCTGCCTCTGCCTCTGCCTGCCACTCTGTCTGCCTGTGCTCGCCCTCCTTTCTCTCTGACAAATAAATAAATAAAATCTAAAAAAAAAAAAAATGCCATTTTAAAGCATTATCTCTCCCCAAAAATCTCTTTTTGGTACCTCTGAAATATGTATAGATGCATTCTTAGCTACATACAAAATATTTAAACTCTGTATGTATCCCTTTATCCAAAATAAATTGTTTAGAAATTGCTTATTAAAATAACTTTTTCAAATGATAAGTCAACATTAGAAAAAAATAGTACCTTTGGAATTATTATTAAAATGACATCTGGTTGTTAAAGAAATAATAGGACTCAAAAAGATTCTTGCCACATTGCAATGGCCTCCTGTTGCTTTAGAAATGAAAAGTAAAGATGAATTTTGAGAAAATAAACTCTCAGGAAAAGCTGAACTTTATATTTTCTACTAGAAAATTCTTATTAAAGACAACCTTCTATTAGGCCTTTATTTGCCTCATTAATGATAAATACAATTTCAAATGTTAATGTCTTTTAAGGTCTTCCTAGACACTAAATTGAAGTGACATTGGCTTATTGTATTGTACACTCTATGTTGAATAAACTGTGATCTTAAAGATAGGAATGTCTTAATTATATCCATTTACCTAGAACCTATCACTGTGCTTGGAGTTGAAGAATCAATCAATAAAACTTACTATCAGTATTCATAAATTAATAAAGTGAAAATTTTATTAGTGGAAAAACTCATGAAGTATGAATAAAGTTGACAATTAATAGTATTTAACCAATGTTATTTAAAATATTTTATTTATTTATTTATCTTCATTAAATTTATTTATTTATTTATTTATTTATTTGACAGGCAGAGATTACAAGTAGGCAGAGAGGCAGGCAGAGAGAGAGAAAGGAGGAAGCAGGCTCCTGGCTGAGCAGAAAGCCCGATGTGGGGCTTGATTCCAGGACCCTGGGTGCATGACCTGAGCCGAAGGCAGAGGCTTTAACCCACTGAGCCACCCAGGCGCCCCTAAAAAATATTTTAATCTATGATATTATTTAAAATGTTAAAAGTAAGAAAATATGAGAATGTATGAGGACAGTAATAATTTTCCACATTTCTGTAAGTCCAATCTTCTTTTTTCAAAAAATGAATTATAAAAATAAAAGATATTGAGATTAGACAATGCTCTCCTTTTTAAGTAGAATAGCAAAACAACTCTACATAAATGGAATCATGTTCAAGGACTTACTTTAATGGATTTGAAGAACTACTGTAAAGATACATTTATCAAAACAATGTGGTATGCCTATAAAGATAGAAAAATAGATTTATAGAACATAATAAAAAGTATAGAAATAGACTCATAACTTTTAAAGTTCAAAGAAATTCAGGAGAGAAATGACAGCCATCGATACTGGACTAATGATGCTGGACATCTGGATACTTGGATACAAAGAAAAATTGAACTATTGTCCTTAGCTTTTATAGTATATAAAATTAATAAATAATCAAAATTAATTTAAAATACCTAAAAGACCTATTTGTAAGACCTAAATCTTAAGGTGTATTAAGATGTGTAATTCTGAGTTCATACACTAGAACTTAAGTTGTATATTTTGAATTAATATACTAGAAAAAAGGTAACCAAAAAGCTTTAACAAGGTTGTCAAATTTAGAGGGTCATAAAGAAGTAATTCAGAGTTTTTTAAATACATAAATTAAGGTTAAAATTCAATAATTTAGCCTATGTTTTCAGTAAAAATGTTCTGAGATATAAAATATTAGATAAATAAATATTTTTATTCATATACATTTTCCAGCCAATAAATGAAGAAATATCATTAATGAATTTTATCTCTAGGATATAAGGACAATTGACTGATAACATAGCCCGAAAAGAAAAGAAAAACAGACATGCTGTTTTTCTTACTGGGAGAATGCAACGTCAAGTACAAAGAAGTCTTACCAAAAGGAAATTAAAAATACACACACACACACACACACACACACACACATCACCTACCTAGGTGTATTTGGCTATGTATATACAAATATAGATTTATCTTTTACATGTTTATATCTTTCTACTTCTATATAAATATATTTTAATTTATTTAGAATAATCAAAAGAAATATTTACAAATATCATCTATGTATATGTCTATTGAAACTGATAACATTCCTAGATTAAGTACTCAATTCACAGGAAGCTAAAAAGGCAGAGGAAGGTATTCCCTCTATACCCAGTATGTTGAGAGTTTTAAGATTTTATTTGTTTATTTGACAGAGATCACAAATAGGCAGAGAGGCAGGCAGAGAGAGAGGAGGAAGCAGGCTCCCCGCTGAGCAGAGAGCCCAACGTGGGGCTCGATCCCAGGACCTGGGATCATGACCTGAGCCGAAGGCAGAGGCCCTAACCCACTGAGCCACTCAGGCGCCCCATGCTGAGAGTTTTTATTATAAACTGAACAATTATGAATTGTTCAAATGCTTTACCTCCACTAGTTAATGAGATTTTTATCTTTCTTTTTGTTAATGTGGTATATCACATTTACCAATTTATAGACATTGACACATCCTTGGATCTTTGAAATAAAACCTACTTGATCTTGGAAAATTGATCCTTTTAATCTACTGTTGAATTTGGTTTGTTAATATTTTGTTGAGGATTTTGGCATTTATGTTCATCAGAGATATTGGCCTGTAATTTTCTTTTGTTGTAATGCTTTTGTCTATTTTCGTTGTTGTTAATTGGGGAAATACTGGTCTCTTGAAATGAATTTGGTAGTGTTCCACCCTTGTAGGTGTTTATTGCTATAAAATTCTCTCCTAGAATGGCTATTGCTGTATCATAACTTTTGGTATGCTGTAGTTCCATTTTCAATTGTCAAGTGGAAAAAGAAAAAGCCCTAGCTATTTTCTTGCAAAATGAAATTGTAAACAACAACAAAACTTGTGGAGGGAACATTTAATAAAGAAGATCTAAAAAATATAGGCACCCTCTAAAAAAATAAAAACAAATTACAGTATTTTAAAATGCCCATTGAATTTATAAAACTATAAAGTGAAACAAGGACATAATCACAATTACATGCAGATAGTGGTCATATCAGGTTTGGGAGCTTGGAGATACGCTATCTGGAGGACTCTCTAATGACTAGAAAGTCTATTTATTGATATAAGTGCTGGTTACGTATTCAACTTGTAAATATTCATGAAGGTCACTGTATGTGAAGCTTTGTGTTATATTTTACATTAAAAAAAGGGCTTTTGACCAATAGGATTCAAGGAAGTAAAGTATATAGCTCATGTAATCTATAGTAAAACCAATGACTCCCTTGGATAAAACATTGAAATCAGGGTGCCCAAAAACCTTAGCCAATATCTTGTCACAGAAAGCCAATTGATGGCAATGCCCTCACTGCAACTGCCATTGGCATTGTCACAGTCACAACCACAACTGCTAGAAAAAGGAGTCACAGTTTGTCTTACTGCCACTACCCATACTTTGTCACTCTCTTGTTTCAGAATCTTCTTAGGAATGCCTAAATGTTCATGCCTAAATCACATGCCTATCTATATTATAGTTTCTATAGCTTGTATTATAGATCCAAATCCATTCATATGTTCTGAGGTGGAAGGTTGAACAATTGTACTTTGGAGAATTCCCAATTAATATGTATAAATATTAGGCTCTAAAACCTACATCATAGAATAGACCTGACAACTTCTATCTCCCTATAGATATATTAGTTAAAAAAGAATAGAGAAGTTATAAGTAGAAGTGTAATCATGTTAGAAGGAGATGGATTGGGGACATACAAATAATTAGGGGATCCTACTAATTTATGTGGCCATAGCCAATTTCTCTGGGAGCTGAAGGTGTTATATTTTATCAACAGGAAAGCCCAGAATTACAGGGAGAGAGATCAAAACACAAGTGGTCCCCTGGGGCAGAGTAAAGAATGCAATGGAAAGGGTGTCTGGAATGACACTGAGGATACTGTAAAAGCCAATCAAAGACCCTGAAGGCAGCAATATGGATTTTATCATTTATACAATGGTATAATGGAAAGCAACTGAAATGTTCAAAGAGGAAGGTTACATGAAAACATAATACTTTATGTTGACTCATTTTATAATTTTTTTTTAAGATTTTATTTATTTATTTGACAGACAGAGATCACAAGTAGGCAGAGAGGCAGGCAGAGAGAGGAAGGGAAGCAGGCTCCCTGCTGAGCAGCTAGCAGATGTGAGGCTGGATCCCAGCCTCATAATAACACCTGGGATCATTACCTGAGCCAAAGGCAGAGGCTTTAACCCACTGAGCCACCCAGGTGCCCCTATAATATTTTATTATCATTTAAGAAACTATTCTCTTGGGATGCCTGTGTGGCTCAATAGTTTAAATGGCTGCCTTCTACTCAGGTCATGATCCTTCTACTCAGGATCCTGGGATCCACATCAGGCTCCCAGCTCTGCAGGGAGTCTGCTTTTCCCTCTACCTGCTGCTCCCCCTGTTTGTGCTTGCTCTCTCTTTCTCTCTCTCTGACAAGTAAATAAATAAAATCTTTAAAAAGAAAAGAAAACTATTATTTTATTCCTAGTTGACTCAGAGTTTAGAATTAATGCACACTGGATATCATCAAAGATATTTTTCATATCTACTGGGACTATCAGGATCTTTCTTTTATTTAGCTGCTGATACAATATACTATATAAGTACATTTCCTAATATTTATCAATCCTCAGAGTACTGGGAAATATCTGTTTCATAATAACACCTTATACATTCAAATGTTGTTAAATTGTATTTGTTAGTGTTCTATTTTGGATTTGAGTGTCTAATGTACTTATGACAGAAACTTTTAATTTTCAATATATTTGTCAGTTTCTGTTAACAAGTTTAGTGAAGTTTCATAAGATAAATTATCTAAATTTTCATCCTTTTTCTCCATTCTATAAGCAATAAGAATTATGTCTTTTCAAATATTATAAAAACTCTACCAACAGAAAATAAAATGTCTGGGTCAGTTTCTTGTCTGTTAGCACATTTGCCCAGCCTCCTTCAACAGTCCTTCAAATCCAAGTTTGTCTTTTTTTATGTTAAAGCTTTTCTTGACAGTCAATAAAATACAAACCCCTTGGATGTTCTCTCTGCCTCCCAGAGTTCTGCCTTCTATTCCCTGATCTAAATTATCACTCTTCTTCTATGTCAGAAACATTTCCACTAACATCTGAGGCTTGACCAATATTATTTATTTTTAAAAAATAATCCCTCCCGGGGCACCTGGGTAGCTCAGTAAGTTGAGTGTTAATTGGGGAAATGCTGCCTGGGGCATGATCCTGGAGTCCTGAGATGGAGTCCCTGCTGGGCAGGGAGTCTGCTTTCCCCCCGACCCCTCCCCTCTCACACTCTCCCTCTCTAAAATAAATAAATGAAATCTTTTAAAAAAATAATAATCCCTCTCCCTATATCCATCATCCCAGAATGCTTCTTTGAGTATTTCTTATACCTTATATTATTCCTGTCCTTAACCAAAATTTGTGTATCAACTAAGACTATTGCTTTCCTTGCAGCTACGTGGTATCTACCTCGATGTCAGGAAATAGGGTTATGTGTTTTACTTAATTTCCAAAGCTAGTTCTTTATTCTTCTTCTACATTCTTGTTATCTGCTTCTTTAAGCCTCATTCCACACAGATTCCCCATTCACTTCTTATGATTAGTATATAAACCCACTGTTCTCTTAGAAACTCTGAATTCACTTATTCACCGAATATTTTCTCTCTTGCATAGGATTTTCCTACCCAAATCAAATGCTGCCAAAATTCTGAGTGACTTTATTATTCTATGGACAGTATATCCAACCCTCTTTTCATGCTGTTTCTTGACTTTCTCATAAATTTCATTCTTTATTTGATCTCACCAACAGTTTCTACAGTCACACATTTTAACTTGCTATCACAAGAAATGGTTTCCCCTCCTAAATTACTTTTTAAACACTTATTTCTTTTAAAGATTTTTTCAATTTATTTATCTTCACAAGAGGGAGAGAAAGAGAGAGAGAGAGCACACAGACGCAGGGCACTCCCATGAGTTGGGGGGGTAGGGGGAGAAGCAGACTCCCCGCTGAGCAGGGAGCCCAATGAAGGACTTTATCCCAGGACCCTGGGATCATGACCTAAGCAGAAGGCAGATGCCTAACTAACTGAGTCACCCAGGCATCCTAAGCATTTATTTTAACATGTGTATTCAGATACTATAATCATACATTTTTTTTTATTTTTGTCTCTATTCACCAACCCTCTTTTTCCTTTCTTTCACTTTATGAATTCTTTAGATCCACGACACATTATGTCATTTACTCTTATTTAAGATATACTAAGATTCCTCAACACTGGTCCCTTAAGTTCCACCTAATTAGCAAAAGCCTAACACTGATGGATGCATGGATTATCATCCATATATGAACACACAAATAAGCCATTATACTAGTGAAAATAATACAAGTTCTAAGTGTTATAGCCATTATAAATTTATTATCTGCAAGTGAGTTCTCAAAACTCACAGGAAGTATCCCTTATTTACTGAATGAGACAAGATCCTCATTGTTGCCAAAGAGCATTTAAACCTTTCCTCTTCCCTCATCTCTGATCAACACAAGGCCCTTTGGGGGGCGGGGGGAGTAGTCATATGACACAGACTCTCAAATTTCCATCAACTTTAAACTATCTGCTTTGGACCTACCATCTCCATCTTAAATCATATTAGATTAGCTAAATACTCCACCTGTTTTCTGAACATCATTCTCAGCAGGTTTCTCGGAGAGAGTATAATGTGAATAATCTTCTTATAATCATCTTTCCTCCTTTGTTTCCCTTTCCTTTTCCCCCCCTCTCAACTTTTTTGTAACAAAAAAGAAGTTGAGAGTTTTTGTCCATGAGTATTCATACCAGTGCAGTTTTCCATTCAGATTGAACCAACCAACCAATAAAAGCTCTACAAAAGCATCCTGTCCTCCACATACCCAGAAATAGGTGTTCACGCTTTCTCTTCTTCATCTCCTACTGTTAATCATATGACAATATAGCTTTAAGACTCTGATTTGTATCCAATCATAAAAGTCTCATATGCTTCTAAGTCCAGTGAATAAAATTCGGCCTTCCATTAGTTCATTTTTAGAAGACTTGAATGCAATTGGCCAACCACTCCTCTCTGAAACACTGTACTCTCTTGGTTTCTGTGTTGCCACATTAATATAGATAGCATTTAATTAGACTTAAAATGTGAAAGAAAGAATATGAATGCAAATGTCATCAGTGTACTGTCCTTTCCACTATGGATTATAACAATATGTTTTATACTCTTGAATAAAACTAGCATCTGAAAATATTAAAAAATGTAACAAAAAAGAACTATATTTAAATAAAATATATTTTACATACATTAATAATTGAATGTGAATACTAATGAGAATAAAAAAGAACATATGTATGTATGCACTCATAACTCAAGAGAAGGCGCTAAAAAGAACTGAGAACTGAGAAGTATGGCTACCTCAATTCTCTGCACACAAAATACTAAAATTATTTCACATTGTCATATTAAATAAAATAGCTGTAAATACATTAGCAATCCTAAAAGTAAGTTCATAGATCTTTTTGGAACGATATTTTTCAGAAGATCTGAAATGAACCAAACAAATTACCTTAGTAGATAGGAAGAAACTTCGTTACTTTAATTCCCAGAAAAAGTTTATTCCTGTAATTTTCAAATGTTAATGTCTCTATAACTTAATTTTCATATATGGCAGAGTTAGATAGTTATATTATAGCTTTTTGAAATACCAGTTAAGGGATATTTAAGATACTCAAAACCTAAAAATCACTGATACCATTATATGGAGATGACATATTTTAAACTGACAAGGTATACCAATTAAGGAGCAAAAATTGCTTAATCATTAATTATTAATTTTCCTTAGAGAAGAAATATGAAATTGAATTTAGTTGAGATAAATTATTCCCAAATGAGTTGCAAAGTACAATGCAGATACTTTAAAAGAATACAATTTATTTAATACCTTCTCTTTAGTTTTTTTTTTTTATTTCCCTCGCTATAAAATGTGATGTTTACAGAACCTATCTGAGAGGTTTTATTTTGTGATGACAACACTTTGATCAAACTCATCATCTTAACTCCCATATTAAAAACAGAATTAGAGTCTTGGATAGATTGATAAAACCTACAACAAAAACTAATGATACACTGTATGGTGACTAACATAATAAAACAAAACAAAACAAACACCAAAAATTAGTCTAGTAAGACACTGGCAATCTAGGAGTAGAGGTATTTTTTGTTGTTGCTGAATCATGACAATAACTTTAATTTCCACAGTGGAACAAAAAAATTATAGCTCACATTGAATGATTTATTTCCCCTATCAGTATTATTTTAAGTGTTTTACATGTTTTAGTTATTTCTTAAAACAACCCAATGGTACACTTCCTCTTCCTCCCACACTTCTTCCTCTCCTTCTTGTTCTTCTTCTTCCTACTATTATTTCAAGTTTATGTGGAAAATTTAAGTTACTTAATAAGTTATAAATGAAAAGTGAATTATGAAAAAAAATGTTACTGAGTTTAGACAATCAGTATGGAATGTGGTTAATGTAGGGCTCTGCCTCCTGAGAACCTATGTTTAGTCACCACACTGCCCGTTTCACAACAGAATACAGAGATCAGAAAAATTTTCCACTTTGTAAGTAAATTTAACATAGAAAAACAACTGTTTAATGGAATTTTAGATTTTACTTTAAAAAATTTGCCCAACACAATTCTTTATTCTTTTAGGAGGGGAAAAAATGGATATAAAATATAAATTCACACCTATATCTATATAGATACAGAAGAAAATGCCAGGGTATATAATGAAATGGTGCTAAGTACTCAGAAAGTATTAAAACAGAATTTGAAAATTTGTTTTTTCAGTTATCCTTCTCAATTATACATATGACACATATTGTATTTTAGTTAACTGTGAAAAAGCGGTAACAAAAATCCCTTATTTCATTTAACAGGTGTGTTCAAACTATAAGAAGAATTAACACAAAATGAAATACCCATCTCAGGATTTTTAAGATTTGTAGTTTATTTTACACAAAACTTGTACTATAAATATTTGCGCATTTTGGGGGTTGAGCACTTTCTCAGTTTTCATCATATTTTTTCAGTGAGGTCCCTGGCCAGTAAAGGATGAGAACTGTGTTCACTAATGTGAGGAACAAAGTTTATTAGGTGAATGATTTCCAAATAGCTGTTTTAGTGATGTTCATTTAATGTGCTACCACACAGATAATGACAGATCTTGACTGCACTGCTAAACCAAATTGCTAGACCTTATTGAGTCTTAAAAAAAAAAAAAAGCAGTGAATAAAGATATTCTTTGATTATGTAATATAGGAATAATCAAGTCACTTGAGCTGTGTCTTAGCTCAAATGTAAAATGACTAGATTTGATAAGGTCAGTTCCTATATAGATTGATGTGGGTTACTAAGAAATCAATGGCACAAGAATTATTGAACAAGTTAATGAGTAATCAATGATGTCGGACATGATATAGGACCTAAGTCAGCTCTGAATGAGATGGGAAATATTCCAGACTTGACAACAGTAACATTCTACAGTTGCAGTTTAATTTGACAACAATTATATATAACTCCCTGGTCTATCTGCCATCATTTATTTAATTTCCAAAGTATTTAACATAAAAATATGTTGAATAATTATAAATTATTAATATGTGCCAGACATAATTCTAGGTGCTTTACCTGTGGACAAATTTATGATATAGGCACTATCAGAATTCCCATTTTCAAAAGATTCATCTTTGGAATTTCTCATTTCTTCTACTTTAAAGGAATTGTCATTTTGTGAAGAAAGTCCTAACAGGCTGGTTTCATTTGGGGACCTAATTATTATCCATTTAACCCATAATTTTTCTAAATAGCCAAGATGAATTCTAGGGGAAAAAAAAACAAAATCAAAAAACTTCTCTGATCTCCAGATATCTATTTGTGGAGTATGCAGTTCCTGGTTTTGAGTGTCATTTACGTAAATATATACAGCAAAATGATCATACTTTGTGAATATAACAAAAATAATAGTTTATGTGACTACAAAATAACAATTATATTTCACATTTAAAAGACCACATTAGCTTTTATCTCAATCTTACATATTGTAGAGCATAGTTATTTTTTAAAAACTGGAATTTTATAGTAGCTTGGCCAATTATTCCCTAAGCCACCTGGACATTTAACCAAAAATAGGAAAGTAACAAAAAAAAACATTAAAATTCTTCTTGCTCTTAAGTGGATACCACAGTATAAATCAGGGATTTTGGCAATTCAGTGAAGAAAGGCAGGGGAGTGTCACTGTGTGCTCAAATGACCAGGAAAAAAAGGAAAGAATCCTTACCCAGAATACAATTACTGCTCTTGTATTTCTAATTCAAACATTCTATCTCTACTTACTATGTCAGCCTATATAAATGAAAATTATTTCAATGTAAATGTAGATGAATTTTATAATTTTAATTTTTCTGTCTTTAAACTGAGGGATAAATTTGCAAGAGTTGCCAAATTCTGTTCCACCTTGCAAGAGTCAAGAAATTTTTCTTTCTTGCTTTCACTTTATAGAAACCATGATTTCCATGTGAGAGCAGAAGAGATCAAAGGTATTTTATTAGGGGTTTGTTTTAAAATTATGTTTACCAAGCTAAATCAACAGTAATTTACTCAGCAACAATAAGAGCCAAAGGTAACAATTTTATTCCAAAGGTCAATTGTATTTTCCTGGTTTGATTTTACTTAAGATACGGAGATTGTTTACTTGAAGTTCATTCTACTCAGCTACAACCAAGGGAATCTACTGAAATGTTTATTTTATGAGACTTCTTTTTAAGGTTGATGCAATTGTTACTGATAGATTCAAGATCTAATTGTATGAAGTCTCCAGATACACGTTTATACCTGCATGAAAATAACCTTTACAGATGCAGGTTCTGGATGTTATCAGGGGCATTCTACATATAGAGTAATTTTATAATTTCAATGAAATGGCATTAAATTTATATCTGAATTATCCTTAAGTAATTAAATAAGGTTCACAATAATATAAAGATTATGAACAAAGTTACCATGTGTGATTTATGAAAAATTAAAAGTAAAATTGTGACATAATATGGTTTTCTTTGAAATCAGTTCTTAAAAAAATACATATAATAACATTGATTATTTATTTTGAGTACATAGTACTGGCCTAAAAGTAAACTAATTAATAGTTAGGAAAAAATTTAAGACCTTAGTAATAAATACATAATATTCTGGGATTGTTCTGATAGCTAATGTGCTACACTTTCTTATTTTTCATCAAAGATGAACAGAATAGGAAGAGCAAAACGATTCCAGTAATTAACTTTATTGTTTTTATGGCGTTAGTCAAGAAATGAATTACATTTTGAAATTTCACTTTCCAAAGGAGCTATATTAGTATACAATTGCCTATAATATTAATTTCAGAATTTAACTTCTGTGCTATATACATCCATTTCTTTATAAATATAATCTATAAAACAACATATTATGGACATAAAACATTCATATGTTCTCTAAAATCACTTTATATTCAATTAATGTTTTAATTTAAAATCAACCTATCTATTTACTTTACCTACTTACCAATCAATCTACCTATCTTTCTATAAAACCTAATAATTATCTATTTGGACTCTGCCTGAGAGATAAGACAAATTTTAAAAGTATAATATCTATGAAAACTTTATTGGGAGCATTAATTAAGGATATTATCCACATTGCTAAAATTCCTTAGAGAATACTGTTCTAAACATAAGCTAATCTAAAATACACAAAAATGTCTCTAAGTCCTCCTTTCCTGTTTATGTTCCCCCGAAGCACTCACCTATGCTATAGCTTCCAACCACATGTAAAAATATGATTTAAAAAGATTAAAAAAAATACATTTGGAGTAAGTAAGTAAATGTGGAAACTAAAAGAATAATATTTATCAAAAATCAAAAAGGATAGTTTCAAACTTTTCTCCATTTTTACAAGAACAATATTGATATTTCAGCTATTCATTTATTCTGTGTTTCACAGTTCATGTGAGGTTAATGTTGATTTCTTCTAAAAATTGTTATGAAAACAATCAGATGTTTTATTAACAGACAATTTCAATTTACTATTGAAGAGTAGTGATAAATATTGATCAATTCAAATACATTAGTTTACCTATTTTTTCCAACTCATTTCAGTTGAAATAAACACAAGAGGGAATAAAAACTTTAGTTTATTATAGTGGACTTTTTAACTTCTTGTGAATAAATAATGATATATGGTGCAGGCTGTATTTATTTTGGACCAAAGCTATTTCCCATTTTAATCATGTATCTTTTGCAAAACCACTGTTTATTTGCAGTCAAGTGTTTTCTGCAATGTAAATTGAATCTCCTGCCAAAGCAAGTCAGCTTTCAACTTAAAACCGTGTGTATGAGTGCATGAGATAGAAAATCAGAATTCCTATGGTAGGTACATTGTTTAATTAGTCTGGAGATTTTGATAAATCCTCAGTATGTAGGGTTGAAGAACAATCGAAACCTATTTTTTTGAAAGAGAATTGTCCTTACTTAAAACATTCTTTCACAATTGCCACTTATACACTGTTGAAATTAGAATTAATAGGCAATATATTTGGCTGGAAAGGGGCATAACAAAATAACTATTTTACTTCATGGGTGTGTGAATTTGTTTATAAATAAATAAAAGAAAGAAAATAAGCCAAGTCTTGGGATATTGCACAATGTAATAGTTTCAGTTGTCTTTGTTTCCAAGGGATGGAAACAGCAATTTCTGTGTACTAACTCAAGCTAAAATGTCACAAAAAATTGCATTTCATAACAAGCCAGAAGAATAGTGCATATCATAACTGTTAGAAGTTTTATTTAAGCATCTTCAACAGACTTTATGAGCTGCACAGATGTTTTAAAAGAAAAAAACAATAAATACAATTGAGTTTCATAATTAAAAATAAGTGTCACATGCTTTAACAGTGCAGTGATCTTATGAAGGAATATCATGAAAGTGTCAACCAATCTAATAATTAGGTCTATTCTTAATTATGCAGGTGTTCTTAGATGATTACTAAGACTTTTTTGCAGCAAATCATTAGAAATCTATAATTTCTGAGGTTAACTGCTCCTGGACTTCCTTTGTCACACTTTATATCAAATATTATTTTAATATTGAATTATTAATAAACTTACATATTAGCTTTGGTTCATATTCTACTCACAGGTCAAAAATGTATACAGAATTTGCCTTAAACACCATAAAACTATGTATAATATAACACCTGCATCTCCCTGTTACCTAGCTGAAATGCTTTCTTATAAGGAACACTGTTATGTGATATAAATAATGCCATTTGGCTACTTTTTCCATATGGACTCTGAAATCAGGTCATCACTTGAACTTAGTGAATACCAAGAGTCCCTGCACGTTCAGTGTTGAATTGCACATGCTGGTACCAGTTGCTGCCTATCAATAGGTAACTCACCTCATCAGCAGAGTTAACTATGCAGATTATGGCCTTCAAGTCTTTATACCAAAGTAAAAATACACATAAATTGATTTGTAAAACAATACTGAATCTTAGTTTAAGAATATATATTTACTTTATACTCTGGTACACCTTAAAGGGATAATTAAATGTTAAAAATTGGGGTTGAAGTGCCAGTCAATAAAATATTCTAACTTGAACTGAGGAAGCATACAGAAGTTAAGAGCAGAGACTCCAGAATTTCACTCCAAACCCTATTTCTACCACTTACTAGCTGTGGGTACTTGGGGAAAAGTATTTTATCTTTTTAGGTCTCAGTTTTCTTACCTATACACAGAGATAAAAAGAAGTACTTACATGCTGTTATAATGATTGAGTTATTATTGCAGAGCCTGGCACATAGTAAAGCTAAAAAGATTTTTGTTAAGCCAAATTGAGATTTAAAACTGGGATCATGCTTACAAAGCTAAAGTTGAAGAGTCTTGGGCATATTTCTAACACATAAGAGGAATTGAGAAAAAATTACTAACAAAAGAAGATATGTGAAAAATGCTGATGCAGGACATTTAACAGGATTAACCAATGACATAACAAAACAATTATAAAACAAAGCAAAACCATCTACATTTTGTATAATTTAATATCTGTATCTTTATACATGTGTCCTTATTTGTCAAAAGTGAGGTCCTATGAGTGGGTCTTTTTTTCTTTTTTTAAAGATTTTATTTAGTTATTTGGAGAAGGTCAGAGGTAGAAGCAGACTCCCCAAGGAGCTGGGAGCCCAATGCAGGACGAGATCCTGGAAGTCCAGGATCATGACCTGAGCCAAAGGCAGTTGCTCAATCAACTGAGCCACGCAGGCGCCCCCTATGAGTGGGTCTTAATCCAATATGACTTGTGTTCTTTTAGGAAGAGGCAGAGATACCAAGATGCTCAAGCCCAGAGGGAAAAAAAAGCTCATTTTGAGACACAGCAAGTTGGCAGCCTTCTGCATGCCAATGATTGATAGAGACTTTAGGAGAAAAAAAAGTCTTTGTCAACTCCTTGATCTTGGGCTTCTAGCTTCCAAAACTGTGAAAAAAATACAATAGTCCCCACTTATCTATGGTTTTGCCTTCCATGGTTTCAGTTACTCATACTCAACTATGGTCCAGAAGCAGAGGATCCTTATTCTGACATAACAGAAGGTCAGTAATACTAACACTATGTTACTACGCCTGCTTATTCATCTGACTCCTCATTGTATAGGCATTTTATCATCTCACACCATCACAAGAATGGTGAGTACAGTAAGATATTTTGAGATATTTTGAGAGAAAGACCACATTCACATTACTTTTATTACAGCATATTTTCATAATTATTCAATTTTATTATTGTTGTTAATCTCCTATTATGTCTAATTTATAAATTAAACTTAATCACAGTTATGTATGTACAGAAAAAAAGTAATATTTATAGGATTCAGTACTATACATGGCTTCACACACCCACTGGGAATCTTGGAATGGATTACACACAGATAAGCAAAGGGACTACTTTAACTGTTATTTAAGCCACCCAATCTGTAGAATTGTTATGACATCCCTAGAAAACTAATAAAGATGCTATTTGATTATATTACCAAGTGAATGAGTATGGATAGAAAGGAGAAAATGTCTTCTTTATAAACATTTATTGGTAAGATGGGAAAAGAAAGTTGAGGGGGAATCGACCATAGTACAGTAGAGAAAAACAGGAAAGTATTGTCTATAAAAGAAATATATGCCTTCCTAATGCTTTTATTTTGAAAATGGAGATAGGGGCACCTGGGTGGCTCAGTTGATTAAGTGTTGGCCTTCGACTCTGGTCATGATTTTCCCTGGGATCAAGTCCTCCCTGGCTCATGTTCCCTGCTCTGCGGAGAGTTGGCTTCTTCCCTCTGCCCCTCCCCCATTCATGCTCATGCTAGAGTGTGCACGCGCGCTCTCTCCCTCTCAATTAAATAAATAAAGTCTTTAAAAAAAAAGAAAATAGAGATAAAAAATAACTGACTATTTATGCTTTGGACTTCAACACTATCATTTCTGTCTGGAGGGATGGGATAAAACCACCTTCCCCTCTCGCACTATTAAAGCAATTACCCTACTGTATTCTTCATTCATCTCTTGAGGCAATGACAATTACCCTTACATTCAAAGAAAAGAATTGGTCAGAAGAAGGTATACAAGACCGGCTGATAATAGATATCTGATGATTGCTCAATAGTTTTTTTTTAGGGAATAAAGTATACAAATTACTTATAGAAAAGACAATATTGACTGATCACAATCTCTTGATCTAATAAAATTCTATTTGTCATCATGGCTATTAGGTTGTAAGGGATCCTGAATGAGAATGCTGAAGAAACTTAAAATAATTAATGTGGATAAGTATATACCTCACTTCTTTACTACATCACTGCTGATAAACTGATTATAAAGTGACCTTCTAAACACATGTAAACATGCTGAAATATTCTGTCATATTGTATGTTTCTATTCTTTCATAGATTTTGGCTTGTATTCTTTGAACTTTCCTCATCCAAAATCTTTTTTTTTCTTTTTTTTAAATTTAATTTTGTTTACATTCAATTAATTACATATAGTATATTATTAGTTTCAAAGGTAGAGTTCAGTGAGTCATAAGTTGCCTATGACAGCCAGTGTATTACAACACATGCCCTCCTTAATGTCCATCACCCGCATCTCCAAAGGCAAGGGAAACAAAAGCAAAAATGAACTATGGGGACTCTAAAATAAAAAACTTTTGCACAGCAAAGGAAACAGTTGACAAAACCAAAAGACAACCTACAGAATGGGAGAAGATATTTACAAGTGTCTTATCAGATAAAGGGCCGGTATCCTCATCCACAGTCTTGCTTGTTGCCTCTTATTTATGATTAAGTGAACAGTTGATAGGACACTTGATAAAACATTTGCTAAAACAATGACTCAATTTACAGAATTGGTTATTTTACATATAGACCCCACCATAAGGTCAATTTAAAACTTACAAGACCATGGGGTGCCTGGGTGGTTCAGTCTATTAAACATCTGCCTTTGGCTCAGGTGGTGATCATGGGGTCTTTGGATGGAGCCCCACATTAGACTCCCTCCTCAGCAGGGAGCCTGTTTCTCCCTCTCTCTCTGCTGCTCCTTCAGCTTGTGTTTTCTCTCTCTCTCTGTCAAATAAAATCTTTAAAAATAAATCTTATAAGACCAAATAAAATATAATAAAAGTAAGCAAAACTTCAAGTGACTATTGATTTATTTATCTATATATGTATGCATGTATACATAATAAGCACACAGAGCATGTACTTCATATACTCTTCAGTTCATATTACTTTTGAATTCTCTGTATTTGACAAATGGAAACACAGAAACCTGTGTACTAGAGAATTATCCACAAACTTGAAAATTCTTGTTATTTGTTTTAGCTAAGTATTAGAGTAATTGATAGTGAGGTTTCAGATTGAATAATGAAAAAGTAATAATAATGTTTATATTTAACTTATATCTGTTTTAGGTGAGTTCATAAAACATACACATATTTACCAATGAATCAGTTCACTTTTCATGTGAGTATACTAATACAATTCCTGAGTGTCAAAACAATGTCTGGAGCTATCCTTACTTTCTTTCTTTCTTTTTTCTTTCTTTTTTTTTTTTTTTAAGATTTATTTATTTATTTTAGTGGGGGCAAGGGACAGAGGGAAAGGGAGAGAGAGAATTTCAAGCAGAAATTCCCCACAAGTACAGAGCACAAGGCAGGGCTCAATCCCACAGTCCTGGGATCATGATTTCAAGAATTCAAGAGTCAGATGCTTAAGCAACTGAGCCCCCCAGGTGCCTGTTTGGTGCTGTTCTTAAGTGTGATTTTGCTTTTGGTTGCCAGAGTGTCTTTATCCTTATATTGATTCATTTATTTTTTCTCTTTCTCTCTTTTCCTTTTCTCTCCCTCTCCATCTGATGTTATTCATACAATATTCTTTGTTCACATTTTTTTAAAATAACAAATCAATATTCCTACCCATCTCACAAATTTTCCTTTGCGGAAGAACATGGCACAAGTAGGCCAATAAGAATACGCCATCCTTCTGACCATATGGTTTGTTTCGAGGATATCCACATGCTTCAAGTAGGACTTGAGTTTGTTCTAAAAATTTCTGCCAAACCTATAGAAAAAGATTGACCCTTTAACTAGGGTGATTAAATGGGAAATGGCATGTGTTAGGTTCCTGTGGCTGTTGTAACAAATTCCCCCATCAATTCAGGGGCTTAAAACAGCATGAATTTGTCATCCCACGGTTTTGGAGTTTAGAGATCTAAAATCAATGAGGTTGTGTTCCTTATGGAGGTTTCAGGGGAGACATTTTCCTTGCTTTTTGCAGCTGCTAAAGGTCACCTGTATTTCTTGCCTGTCCCTCCACACTTTTGTTTCTGTTATCACATTTCCTTATTTGACTCTGATCCTCCAGTCTCTCTCTTAGTAGTCCCCTTGCGAATATATCTGGTTTATCCAGATAAACCTCAATAACCTCTCCATCTCAGGATCCTTAACTTAATTACATCCACAAAGTGTGGTTTACCTGAGGGGCTCAGTCAGTTAAGTGACTGCATTTAGCTCAGGTCATGATTCCAGGGTCCCAGGATCTAGTCCCACAACAGACTCCCTGTTCAATAGGGAGTTAGCTTCTCCTTCTGCCTGACCCCCTTCATGTCTGCTCTCTCTCTCTCTAATAAAATATTTTTTAAAAATTTCAAAAAATCAAAGTCTGCTTTATGATATAAGGTAATGTTTCTATAGATAGAAAGGTAGGGAGTGGCAGTTTATGGGGAGACATTATGTAGTATGCCTTATCAAAATGGTATTAGGCCTGCTGGGAAAAGAGAAATCTTTTTTTAAAGATCTTATTAGAGAGAGAGAGAGAGAGAGCATGCATGAGTTGGGGAGGTGCAGAGGGAAGGGGAGAAGCAGGTTCCCTGCTCAGCAGGGAGCCCAATGTGGGGCTCTATCCCAGGACCCCAAGATCATGACCTGAGCCGAAAGCAGATGCTCAACCAACTGACCCACTCAGGCACTCCAGAAAAGAGAACTCTTGTGAGAGAAAGCCAGAATTTTAATACTGTTAGTTGAGTCACTGGATCACTCATATGTAAAGTTAACACTGCACCTGGACCCTAACTCAATTTATTCATCTTTCCCCCCACAACACTGGATGGGATTTTTTCTACACTTTAAATATAAGTAGTTTAAATAACACCCTGAAAAATCATAGGCCTACCTATATCTTTAGCCTTAACTTCTGCTTCTGTTACTCTTGCCCTTTCTAATTCACATTTGCCTTTCTCCTATTTCAACATTCCTTACCCTTTCACCTCAGGACCTTAAGACAGGTGTTATTTTGTCCACCTGAGTTACTCTCCCCCCCACGTTCTCCTAGACAGTCCCTAGCTGTCCATCTTTTCCTTTAAATATTGCTTCCATAGAAAAAACCCTTCTTGAACACATAGACTAATTTGAATTAACACATGCTCTTGGAGCATCTTGAGTTTCTTTACAATAGCACAATTGAACTCAGTTATCATTGGATTTGTTTTTAACTACTAGTTTTACTACTAAACTGAAAAGTTCTATAGGGTACATTTACCATGTCTGTAATCTAACTGCTATATCCTCAACACCTGCCACATATAGGCACTCAATAGTCAAAAGCAAAAGGAAATAACATCATGCTCAGAGCTCTGCTCTTAAGTTGAATGTATCGAACATAAACCAATTCAGAATTTCAGAGGTAATTCTGATTTGCTAACTTAAACAAATGACTGAGATTTAAAATAAAGTGTCTGGACCATGTGGTTCTTCTCTCTTCTCATATTAATTTGTTGTATCACATTGATTGATTTACGAATGTTGAACCATCCTTGTAGCCCAGGGATGAATCCCACCTGATCATGGTGGATAATCTTTTTAATGTGTTGTTGGATCCTGTTGGCTAGGATCTTGTTGAGAATCTTAGCATCCATATTCATCAGTGATATTGGTCTTAAATTCTCCTTTTTGGTATGGTCCTCTCAATTGATGCAGAAAAAGCATTTGACAAAATCCAACATCCGTTCCTGATTAAAACGCTTCAAAGTATAGGGATAGAGGGAACATTCCTGAACTGCATCAAATCTATCTATGAAAGACCCACAGCAAATATCATCCTCAATGGGAAAAAGCTTGCAGCCTTCCCATTGAGATCAGGAACAAGACAAGGATGCCCACTTTCACCACTCTTGTTCAACATAGTATTAGAAGTCCTAGCAACAGCAATCAGACAACAGAGAGAAATAAAAGGTATCCAAATTGGTAATGAAGAAGTCAAACTCTCTCTCTTCGCAGATGACATGATTCTTTTATGGAAAACCCAAAAGACTCCACCCCCAAACTACTAGAACTCATACAGCAATTCAGCAGCGTGGCAGGATACAAAGTCAATGTGCAGAAATCAGTGGCTTTCTTATACACTAACAATGAAAATACAGAAAGGGAAATTAGAGAATCGATTCCATTTACTATAGCACCAAGAACCATAAGATACCTGGGAATAAACCTAACTAAAGAGGTAAAGGATCTATACTTGAGGAACTATAGAACACTCATGAAAGAAATTGAAGAAGACACAAAAAGATGGAAGACCATTCCATGCTCTTGGATCAGAAGAATAAACATTGTTAAAATGTCTATACTGCCTAGAGCAATCTATACTTTTAATGCCATTCCGATCAAAATTCCACCGGCATTCTTCAAAGAGCTGGAGCAAATAATCCTAAAATTTGTATGGAATCAGAAGAGACCCCGAATCGCTAAGGAAATGTTGAAAAACAAAAATAAAGCTGGCGGCATCACGTTACCTGATTTCAAGCTTTATTACAAAGCTGTGATCACCAAGACAGCATGGTACTGGCATAAAAACAGACACATAGACCAGTGGAACAGAGTAGAGAGCCCTGATATGGACCCTCAACTCTATGGTCAATTAATCTTTGACAAAACAGGAAAAAATATACAGTCTCTTCAATAAATGGTGCTGGGAAAACTGGACAGCTATATGGTGAAGAATGAAACTCGACCATTCTCTTACACCGTACACAAAGATCAACTCAAAATGGATAAAAGACCTCAACATGAGACAGGAATCTATCAGAATCTTAGAGGAGAACATAGGCAGTCATCTCTTTGATATCAGCCACAGCAACTTCTTTCAAGATATGTCTCCAAAGGCAAAGGAAACAAAAGCGAAAATAAACTTCTGGGACTTCATCAAAATCAAAAGCTTCTGCACAGCAAAGGAAACAGTCAAAAAAACAAAGAGGCAACCCACGGAATGGGAGAAGATATTTGCAAATGACAGTACAGACAAAAGGTTGATATCCAGGATCTATAATGAACTCCTCAAACTCAACCCACACGAAACAGGCAAACACATCAAAAAATGGGCAGAAGATATGAACAGACACTTCTCCAATCAAGAAATACAAATGGCTATCAGACACATGAAAAAATGCTCATCATCATTAGCCCTCAGGGAGATTCAAATTAAAACCACATTGAGATATCACCTTACACCAGTTAGAATGGCAAAAATTAACAAAACAGGAAACAACATGTGTTGGAGAGGATGTGGAGAAAGGGGAACCCTCTTACACTGTTGGTGGGAATGCAAGTTGGTGCAGCCTCTTTGGAGAACAGTGTGGAGATTCCTCAAGAAATTAAAAACAGAGCTTCCCTACGACCCTGCAATTGCACTCCTGGGTATTTACCCCAAAGATACAGATGTCGTGAAAAGAAGGGCCATCTGTACCCCAATGTTTATAGCAGCAATGGCCACAGTCGCCAAACTATGGAAAGAACCAAGATGCCCTTCAACGGATGAATGGATAAGGAAGATGTGGTCCATATACACTATGGAGTATTATGCCTCCATCAGAAAGGACGAATATCCAACTTTTGTAGCAACATGGACGGGACTGGAAGAGATTATGCTGAGTGAAATCAGTCAAGCAGAGAGAGTCAATTATCATATGGTTTCACTCATTTGTGGAGCATAACCAATAGCATGGAGGACAAGGGGCGTTAGAGAGGAGTAGGGAATTTGGGTAAATTGGAAGGGGAGGTGAACCATGAGAGACTATGGACTCTGAAAAACAGTCTGAGGGGTTTGAAGTGGCGGGGGGGTGGGAGGTTGGGGTACCAGGTGGTGGGTATTATAGAGGGCACAGCTTGCATGGATCACTGGGTGTGGTGAAAAAATAATGAATACTGTTTTTCTGAAAATTAATAAATTGGGAAAAAATAAAATAAAATAAAATAAATAAAAAATAAAAAATAAAAATAAATAAAAAAAAATAAAGTGTCTGAAGTAATAATATTATTACTTGAGCACATTAACCTTTGGTGAACTAGACAATCCCAATACACAGTCAATGTTCCACACCAATAGCTCTTTCTGAAATCAAGGCAAATCCTTAACAATCTTGTGAAATGCTATTGATACTTTTAAAGCTAACTGAAACAGAGCAGAATGAGTAGTAAAATTGTAATTCAGCTCCTGTGTTAGCCAAGTAGATACACTGTCTCTCATTTCTTCTTTTTCATAGTTGATTTGCACAGTTGGGTCCCCTGATTTCTGAAAAGGGGGGAACACCAAAAATATCAACCAGAATTCTTGTAACAGTAGGTTTTTTGATTGATATCCTACCGTTCCAAATCTGAGGGTTTGTAGAAAGTAGTAATTATTGTAGATGTCAGGTGTCCCAGGGAGCAAATAAGCGAGAAAAATAGATGTGCTAAGATTTTTTTCATTCAGCAAAGAGAGGATTTCATTTTGGTGACAGGAACCAAACTAAGAGTAATTTTAGTTTCTCAAGTTTTGTTTTTGTTTTTGTTTTTTTCGTTCTTCAATTAACTTTTACCTTGACTATTAAATTAGCTATCTGGTTCTAATTTTATCTACCAAAATGTTGTTAGACTTTTCCCATATGTAATTCAGGTATTTAATGGTAACATAAAAGAACAAAATAAAACATCTGTTGTTACTGACATGTTATAGTACTGCCCAAAACTACTAGTGTCTGTGCTCTTGCCACACCAATAAAGGATTTGCATTCCTATCTCTTTAACTCTTAATAGTTTTTTACCTTATAATCACTATATCGATATTTCAAGTTTTAATTTTTTCCTAAAGACTACTTGACTTGCTTTTAGATATATTCTCTGATGCCCCAATCTAAGGTAATAATATAATCTTATCTTCTGTCTAACCCATTAGAATGTAAACATCAGGAGTGGAAAGAATGATGTGTTAGTCAAAGTTTTACTTGTAATGTCTGGCACTGAGATCAGAACGGAGTTGACCACCAGCTACTATTTTGTTGGATAAACAAACACTTTCAAAAGTGAATGAATACATGATTACTGAAATATTTTTATTGTTAGTATAAGAATGAAATCTATAAAAGTAACACACAATCAAGTCAGATTAAGTTTTTGATTTGGACATAAAAACCCCAGGGCACTCTTGGAATAGGTTAAGTTCTTTGGCCAATTAATTCTTATTAAAAAGAATTGACTTATTGATATTAATGTATTTCTTTTTTTTTTCTTTTTTTTTTTCCAATTTATTTATTTTCAGAAAAACAGTATTCATTATTTTTTCACCACACCCAGTGCTCCATGCAAGCTGTGCCCTCTATAGTACCCACCACCTGGTACCCCAACCTCCCACCCCCCCGCCACTTCAAACCCCTCAGACTGTTTTTCAGAGTCCATAGTCTCTCATGGTTCATCTCCCCTTCCAATTTACCCAAAAGCACATACCCTCTCCAATGTCCATAACCTTCCCCCCTTCTCCCAACCGCCCTCCCCCCAGCAACCCACAGTTTGTTTTGTGAGATTAAGAGTCACTTATGGTTTGTCTCCCTCCCTATCCCATCTTGTTTCATGGATTCTTCTCCTACCCACTTAAGCCCCCATGTTGCATCACCACTCCCTCATATCAGGGAGATCATATGATAGTTGTCTTTCTCCGCTTGACTTATTTCGCTAAGCATGATACGCTCTAGTTCCATCCATGTTGTCGCAAATGGCAAGATTTCGTTTCTTTTGATGGCTGCATAGTATTCCATTGTGTATATATACCACATCTTCTTGATCCATTCATCTGTTGATGGACATCTAGGTTCTTTCCATAGTTTGGCTATTGTGGACATTGCTGCTATAAACATTCGGGTGCACGTGCCCCTTTGGATCACTACGTTTGTATCTTTAGGGTAAATTCCCAGTAGTGCAATTGCTGGGTCATAGGGCAGTTCTATTTTCAACATTTTGAGGAATCTCCATGCTGTTTTCCAGAGTGGTTGCACCAGCTTGCATTCCCACCAACAGTTTCTACTTTACAAATGCTGTTATAAATCTTCAAACCACCATCCCAGTAAAATCTCTATACTCAAAATCTGGAAATTTTCTCTAAGACTATCAAGAAAAGTTTGAAAAATTGTATAAAGTTGAAGCCACAAAAGATCAACTGGCAGATGGTTTAATCAGGCATTTCTTACATATTAGAACACTGACAAATTATGGCAAAGATGACTTTGTGCCTGACAAGGGTATTTTTTTCCCAGTGTTTTGCCAAGATATTGGATGAAAAAAAGCATACTATGGGGGGTGGAGCATGTTATAAATGGTCAACTGATATAAACCATGACCATTCCCTATTTAACATTCATTCCTCACTTCTGTGCCATAGACATCTCTTTCCTCTTTATATGTTGAGACAACTTAAGGTTCAATGCTGAAACACTCTTTCCTTAACATTCCAAATTTTATTGCCATAATCCAGAAGTATATATAATAGATACACAGTTTAGATTTGAGTAAATTAATAACAGATGCATTCTTCTGGAATATTTTTAAGATAACATAAAATGAAATAGAAAAATCTGTCTAATCAAAACAGATGTGCAATTCCCCAAACCACCCATTAGATTTTAATTCTTTTCTATAACATTAAAACATCTGTTCTATATAATAACTATGGTAAAAACAGTTTTATCGGCACTGTGTTTACAATACAATTCTATAGACAGCATCTCTATTTTAAAAGATGCATTTAAACATATTACATTGGAATTGAAAGGAAAACCTAACATCCTGGACATTTTTAAACTTAATAGACTATATCTGAAAATGTGCCAACAACAACAACAACAACAAATTGTTAAGAAAAGAACAAAAGAAAAATGGATTTAAATCTTTTCCTAAACGAGGGGTTTTGCTTGTGTTTGTTTGTTTTGGGTAAGAGCACAGTTAGAGTCTACACACCAAAACGTTTTGATGTTCACTATAAAATAATGGTTCATATTGAAGGTTTTATTGCACTGTTTATGTAATAATTTTTGTCTTTTACATCCTTTTTGAAACACTTCTGTATTTTTTTCCAGATACCGTTCCTTTTGAAAAACAATATCACATGAAAAGAAAAACTGATCAGATCTAATATTTTAATACTCTACTCAATTAAACAGCAGTTATGGTTAATAAATTGTTAGAATGTCCATGGGACAAAAATAGTGTGACAGAAATGTTTTAGGGCACTGAGTACAAAATATCATTAAGGTGGCAATTCCTTTTTTCAACTAAGAATTGTTCTCAAAAACAAAGGGATAATAGACAAGCTAACTGAGAGATGCAGTTTAATCAGCTCACAATCATTTGCGTTCATAAGGTATTTCTAATTCTGTTGTTTGGTTATTTGCTTTATTGGAAAAAGAGAAATGTTATTAGAATGCAATTCAAACCTACTGACTTGCAGTTCATAAGGGATATATGTTAGAGATGAGGAATTAATTTTTTTATTGTCTTTCTCTTTAAAATTAATGTTTGTTAGGGAATTGGATCTCCATTGAATTATTTATATCATAAATTGCACACTTATTTTGAGATTTTATTGCTACCATTTTTAACTCAATTTGTATTGCCCACACATTAGATGAAAACAACAAAGAGAAAATTATGTTCTTATTGTTATTCTTTCTTTGTTATCTTGACAAGTTTAGTGATTGTCTGATTCCCAACCCAGGACATATGACTTAGAAAGGGGAGAAAAGTACTTTTTCTCTTTCAGTTTGAGAAACCCATAATTAAGACTTTATTGTGTGTATATCTGTTATTTATGTTAGCAAGTCTGTATCCAAATTAATAAAATTAACAGCATTATATTTTAGCAGATATGCATTTTCTAAAAAAAAAATGGGAATTTTTAATTCATCTGATAAAATATACTAACTGGATCATGTCTATTTTTTGGAATGAAGCCACTTTTGAATTTGCATAACATTTATTATTTATGTTTACCTTAGTAACTAATAATCACAACATCTAAAACAGTAAGCTTTAGTGATATTAAAGTATATATTATGTAGGCTAAATAATATATTTGCATTAATACTTCTTTTATATCCATTGTTAAGTATGAATAGAAATTAGGATATAAATTTATAATTCATATTGTTAAAATGGCATTTGTTAGAACTGTTCCATGCTTAATTTTTAAATTATACTTTTCCTTTCAAAATCTTTTTGTTTGTTTTAGTTGAGAGAGATAGAGAAAGAGAGAAAACATGCATGCATGGGGAGAGTTAGAGAAGCAGACGATGTTGAGCACAGAGCCTGAGGTAGGGCTTGATCTCACAAACCTGAGATCAGAACTTGAGCCTAAATCGAGTCTGATGCTTAACCTACTGAGCCACTGAGGTGCTCCTCAAAATCCTTTAATATAAATATTGACCGTGTACTCAAAATATGCCTAAAAATAATTGACAATATTTTGATACATTTAAGCATGCCATTTTATTTGACCAGATCTGGTAACAATTAAGATAAATAATCACAAATAACAAAAAGTTATTTAGCTTCAGTCAATAAAATATTACAGCCACTCTCTAGCAAAGGGTTAAACTGATACTGCCCCACACAGATATGAATATTGTGTTTCTCTGTCTCTCTCCTTTGATCTGTGTGAAATCACACAACATGGCGCTGCCGGTGCAGGGACAGTAGATCCTCGCTGGTGTTGTCCTGAGTTGGCAGTGTCATTCTGAGAGCGTTATCAATCTGTTGGCTGACTGACGACATACAGAAGATTGAAAAAATAAGTACATATTTGGATAAAATATTATAAGAATAAGCCATGTAAAATTATACAGCATGAAGTATAATTTTGAACCCAGTTAAGATAGATAGGTAGGCAGATAGAAATAGTTGTTTCTATGTGTGCGTGTGTATATGTACTCTTGACTTCTGTCTAATAAGAGGGGTCTAGAAACAAATGAGCATATCTAATGTTCATAACTTGGATTCTATACCATATCTATAAAAAGGTACCGAGGCTTATTGGATTTCTGGACTGTGACAGGATAAGGACAATATGATTCAGGAATATCTGAGCCAGAGCCCCTGGCATCCACTATACTCTCTGCTTCTTTGAGTTTGACCATTTTAAATACTTTATGTAAGTAGAATCATGTGTTATTTGTCCTTCTGTGACTTACTTACTTCATAAAGTTCTTCGATTTGTGGCATAGATAGAATTTCCTTCTTTTTTTAAGACTAAAAAGTATTTCATTGTATGCATATAGCACATTTTCTTTAGCCATTCATCTATCAGTGGACATTTGTCCTGGTTCTATATCTTGAATATTATGAATAATTCTGTAATGAGCATAGGAATACAAATATCTCTTCCCAGATCTTAATTTCAATTATTTTTGCATACCAAGGAGTAGATTTGCTGGATTCTATAGTTAGTTCTATTTTTTTAATTTTTTGAGAAACCTCCATACTGTTTTCCATAGCTGCTGTACCATTTTTTTTCCAATTTATTTATTTTCAGAAAAACAGTATTCATTATTTTTTCACCACACCCAGTGCTCCATGCAAGCTGTGCCCTCTATAATACCCACCACCTGGTACCCCAACCTCCCACCCCCCCGCCACTTCAAACCCCTCAGATTGTTTTTCAGAGTCCATAGTCTCTCATGGTTCATCTCCCCTTCCAATTTACCCAAAAGCACATACTCTCCCCAATGTCCATAACCCTACCCCTCTTCTCCCAACCCCCCTCCCCCCAGCAACCCACAGTTTGTTTCGTGAGATTAAGAGTCACTTATGGCTTGTCTCCCTCCCTATCCCATCTTGTTTCATGGATTCTTCCCACCAACAGTGTATAAGAGCTCCAATTTCTCCATTACCTCCCAACACTCGTTTTTATTATATTGATAATAGCCATTGTATTAGGCACATACCTGAGATATGCATGCTGATTCATACCATGAGTTCTATAGAAGAATGACAATAGAATTATCACAAACTTAGACATACCTCAAATTTCCATCAACAGGAAAACACATATGTAAATTATAGAATAATTTCCTAAAATGGTTACTAAATGCAGGAGTGAAAATTAGCAACTGCTGCTACATGCAAAAACATGGACGAATCCATCTCATTAAGCAAAAAGACCAAAAATAGGCAAAATGAATCTGAGTACAGGAGTCAGGATAACTACCTTTGTCATAGGGACACTGATGACAGAGGGTGAGAGATGGGCATAACCTTTGGAACACTGGTCATAACTAGGATTTTATGTGGTTAAGTAACATTGGGGGGGATAAACCTTTGGTGGAATCAATCAGGTATGAGTTGCATATAAAATGCTTTAAATATGTAAGGCAGAGAGTATAAAATAAACCATAGAATTGTTATTAATAAAAACTATTAAAAATAACTCTATAATAAAATAGTGATGAGCTTTACAATTATTGCTATTTTTATCATGCATCTCTGTCATCTCATGTGTAATCTTAATTCATAAAAGAATAACTAAAGCATCATAATTACATAATTAATATCCATGATAGAGTGGAACAACATTATCTGTTGAATTATACAGCAAAATGTATTAAACAAAGACAAATATTAATGACAGATAGATAGCTAAGTTAATTAACCACAAAATTGGTTCTAAAATTGTAATAACTGTTGTTTTTCTTTGAAAATTTTCCAAATAAACTTTCATTTTCTAAAACCACTTGATATAGAGCTTTACTTTTATCATATATTTATATCCTTGTATCCTCTACTGCAATATTATTCTTTGATAGTAGGTTTTATATTTTATTCATTTCATGTACATTGCATTGAGTGCAACTTAGATTTAATTGGGTCTGGAATAAATAAAATGACAACATATACAACCAAAGAGGATGTTTTATAGTACTTTAGCAAGCTGAGATAAAAAGTATCTACTACTTACTGAGCAACTAATATGTGAGAAAACAGTGCATATATTGTTTCATTCTATTTTCACTTTACTGAAAAGGAAAGTGAATCTCAGTGAAGTTATGCCATCTGTTGAATGTCATAAAAGCTGATAAAGAGAAAGAGGAGAATTTATATTCATATTTGGTGGTGGGTATTATGGAGGTCACATATTGCATGGAACACTGGGGGTCCTGCATAAACAATGAATTTTGGAACACTGAAAAAAAAATAAAATGGAAAAAATCCATATTTTAAATATTATATCATATCTTCACAGTTTGGGAAATCTTGCTTTAAGTCAAAAGTTGTGGTCAGTGAGCCTTTTCAAACTTGCTTCCAGACTCTATTCTACCTACACAGAAAAAGCCCAGGTACCTCCACAAACAGCTGAAGAAACATTACAGAAGTTGAGAGGTTTACCTTTCATAGCTTTCACATTATTCAGAATACAACATTTCTGAGGTAGAAATAATTGACTATTTTGTCATGTAAGCTTGGAATTTTGAATGGTATGAGAAAAAAATCAAAGAAGCCATATAATATAATGAAATAAGAATATTAATAAAAATGTTTAAAGGCTTTATTGAAACTATCATTTAATATATACTAGACAAATATAATAAGGTAGATGAATGTTGGTATATTTGATATCATTTCTTATTTCAACTGATATGTACTTATAATTGCATGCTAAGTATTTTGTAAAATATATAGAATTCAAAGCAGATTGTAGGGTATTTTATCACACATTAATCAGATGAGTGGAATAAATATTCATTCTCTAAATTGATGTTTAGGTTATATATACCCTGTAACCCTACTTGGCAATCCATTCAAGATTCTGATTCCTTGTGTACTTAGATTACTTATGCAGAGTTTCTCACATGTAAGTGGGTGTAAGAATGACTCAGACTCATTGAAAATGCAACTTCTTCATCCTTAGGGTGAGATCTTCTTTAGTTATTTTGTGGTAGTCAATTTGAGGATGACATTATGAGAAATACCATTCTTCATTACGTTTCCCTAGGATAAAGTGAGCACATCTAGTATGCTTACTGAAAATAATTGTTCAGTAAGTTGAATGGAAAAATTATTCAAATAAGATTTGCCAATTTAGTGAAAATAGCCAAGTTAAACTGACTTTGCTAAATTTTAGTAAGAATATTTCCCTCCTAATGAACTCCTGGATTTTGACTCACCCAACCTCAACAGGCACTGGAATACAAACAACCTTTTCTACTATTTCTTTCAGGGAAGAACATTCCCTGATCAACTGTCTGATCACACCACCTGCTCTTTCTTTTTCTAGCCTTATTTACTTCTCCCTCTGTTCCTATGAAAGGAAAGCCTATCTGCCAGACCTTTGAGACACTTACATATCTGACTATTGGAGCCTTCTCCCTATTCCAATGGTCCTCTTCACCCAACTGCAATAGTCTTTTGGAATAAAGTCTCTACCTCTTTATTTTTTAATTGAGATGTAATGAACATATAACATAATGTTAGTTTCCAGTATAAAACATTCTCATTTGATATTTGTATATCATGAATGACCACCACAAAAATTCTAGTTATCATCACCACACAGTTACAATTTCTTTTCTGTGATGAGATTTACTTGTGATTTTAAGATCTGCTTCCTTAGCAAATTTCAAATATACAACACAATATTATTAACTGTAGTCATTATGTTGACTTTATATTCCTATTATTTTATAATTGAAAGTTTGCATTTTTTGAGCACCTTCACTTATTTTTCTCATCTTCTACCCCCCACCACTGCCAGTCTGTCAACCACCAATCTATTATTTGTATCTATGAGTTGTTTCTTTAAAATTTCTATATATGTGAGATCATGTATTTTTCTGACTTGTTTTACTTATAATAATGCCCTCAAGCTCCATCCATGTTATTGCAAAGATCAATGGAACAGAATAGAAAGTTCAGAAATGAATCCACACATACATGGTTAATTAGTCTGTCACAAAGAAGCCAAGAATGTATAATGGGAAAAGGATGGTCTCTTTAAGAAATGATGCTCAGAAAACTGGACAGCCATTAGTAAAAGAAGGAAACTGAACCCCTATCTTATACCATACATAAAAATTAACTTGAAATGGTTTAAAGACTTACACATAACACCTGAAACCAAAAACTCCTAGAAGAAATCATATGGGGTAAGCTCCTTGACATCAAGTTTGGTGATGATTTCTTATATTGACATAAAAAACAAAGGCAACAAAATCAAAAAAATAAACAGGTGGAATATCATGCTAAAATGCTTCTGCACACAAAGGAAACCATCAACAAAATGAAAAGGCAACCTACCAAGTGGGAGTAAACATTTGAAAATAATATATATATATATATATGATAAAGGGTTTATATCCAAAATATATAAATAAATCCTACAACTTAACTGCAAAAAAAGTAATTAAATGTAGGCAGAGGATTTGAATATACCTATTTTTCCAAAAAAGACACACAGACGGCCATCAGGGACATGAAAAGATGTTCAAAATCAGTACTCAGCAGGGAAATGCTAGTCAAAACCACAGTGATGTATCACCTCACACATATTAAAATGGCTATTATCAAAAAAGACAAAAAATAAGTTGGCAAAAACGTGAAGAAAAATAAACACTTGTACATCGTTGCTCAGAAAATGAATTGGTATAGCCACTGTACAAAACAGTATGGAGATGCCTCAAAATATTAAAACCAAGAACCAGAAATACTATATGATCCAACAATTCCATTTCTGGGTATTTATCCAAAGAAAACTAAAACATTAAGTCAAAAAGACATGTACACCCTCATGTTCACCGCAGCATTATTTACAATAGCCAAGATATGGATGCAACCTAATCATCCAGTCTTCAAATGGTTTACTTGTAATCTGTACATAGGTAAGCTATACCTATTAAGGTTTTTTAAAATTTTTTTAAAATTTTATTTATTTATTTGACAGATAGAGATCACAAGGAGGCAGAGATTCAGGCAGAGAGAGAGGAGGAAGCAGGCTCCCTGCTGAGCCCAATGCGGGGCTCGATCCCTGAACCCTGAGATCATGACCTGAGCCGAAGGGAGAGGCTTAACCCACTGAGCCACCCAGGTGCCCCCTATTAAGGTTTTTAACAAGCAGTGGAACTTCTGCTTCTCAGAGCATAAGGTTGATATATTGTGTACTGCAGCATAATGGCACAATGTCCAAGAAGACAAAACATCAGTTTCTGGCCAATCATTTAGAGATACATGTGCTTATGTTTAGACTACTGAATTGTTAGATAAAGGTTCTACAGAGACACACCTGATGAAATAAAAAATGCAGCTAAGAAGTGAAAGTTTCATCAATAAACTAATATCCTTTTATTATGTTCAATTAGCCATGTGGAACATAAGGAATAAACATTTTCTGATTTCATTGTTCTTACTAGAATAATGAAGTACAGGGGCGCCTGGGTGGCTCAGTGGGTTAAGCCGCTGCCTTCGGCTCAGGTCATGATCTCAGAGTCCTGGGATCGAGTCCCGCATCGGGCTCTCTGCTCAGCAGGGAGCCTGCTTCCCTCTCTCTCTCTGCCTGCCTCTCTGTCTACTTGTGATTTCTCTCTGTCAAATAAATAAATAAAATCTTTAAAAAAAAAAATAATGAAGTACAGATATAGTGAACTATCAGACTTTTGGGAAAGTTCTTTGAAATAGGAACACATCAAAAAAGATAAAGAAAATTGTCCTTACCAGCTTTTATCATGTGTATAGAGAACAGCATATTCAGAGATTTATAGAATAATTTCTCTAAAGAGTTTTAAGACATTTCAAATAAATTTTAAATATGTCAGCAAATTTGATCTTGATATTAAATTTATAAACTAAATAAAATACATTATATATAGTTCCTCATTTTATAGCAAATTAAACTGATCCCATTTTACCTGGTCTTATAATGAATTTCCAACAGTTCTAGGTTTGATTAAGATCTCAGGATTTTAATATTTGGTACTATACTACTACATAGTCCCATTGTTTTGTGTATTTGTATACACACACATGTCATCGTCATGGGTAACATGGGCTTTTTTTTTTTTCCAGGCCAACATTTATCACTACTGAGAGATAAAGGAAATGTCTGAATGCTATAAACATACAATATAGGTTTATTTTCCCTTAAATATATTGGTGTTAATGTTAAATGACATCAGCAAAGAAGAAAATTGTTCCATTTTAATTAGGTTTATAGCAACAAGGTTTGGATCAAAATACTTATTTGACTTAATCTGATATTTTCCTCAGGAAATTGTTTCTTAAACGTTAAACCTAACTAGTAAGAGATTCTCATAATGGCATTCCCAAAGTAATAATTGTTGCTGGAGAGTTTTCACAAACATTCTTTTAAAAGCATGTAATTACTATTACATGGGATTTTTTTTAAAAGCAGCAGGTTAAATTGTGTTATAAACGCAGTAAGTTATATGTATATACATCTGCCTTTCTGGATTTTGAATTTATCAATTTTAATTTCAGGTTAAATATCCAACTTATTCTCAGTTCTTCAGTAAGTATTAAACACATTTGCTTTATTAACAAATTTCAAATGTTTATCTTTGGTCTTGCAAAGTAACAAGAGATCTATGTTAGTTCAATTTCTTTCAGAAATAATTTCATTTCTAGTTGTCCAAGGTGTGTTAAATGTAGTGCTTCAATAGGGTTCAAGGACCATATTGCTTTATTGAAATAATGACAGTTACACCAGTGAAATGTTCCATAGTAAAAGAACTTATTAGCTTTGACCCAATGTAACACTTTGACAAGGAAAACACAAGCTCCTATGTATGAAAGGAGTCATTGATTATTCCCTTCCTTCTACGTTTTCTTATATACCTGTTAACTTTTTACTTATATTTATAAAGTAAAATCAAGCATTACCCTCAAGATATTGATCTGGAAGATCTGAGAGGTATAGTGCTTTCATAGACTAACACAAGCATTGTGGAGATAGATATAAAATCAATTCAGAGCAGGTGCAATCCTCAGAGGGAAGGTTCATTCAGTAAATACTTACTGAATGGCTATTGTATGTCAGTAACTGTTCTAGGCTTTAGGGATTAAAAGACCAGATCTCAAAGAGTTTAGGGAAGTATAGCATAGACAGAAAACTAAACAGATAATTTCTGTGGATAGTAACATCATGACATTTTTTTTTCTGTTCCAGATACAAGACTTTTTCCATTTCCCTTTAAAATATCCTTGAGAATACAGAAAAATCAAAGTCTGGCAAGAGCACTGAATGTTTGCTATTGCCTGGAGAAGGCTTCCACTAAATGAGTGATTGGAAAGATTGAATTTAGAATACGGTCTTGATTACTCATTGCATGCCATATGCTTAACCAGAACAGGGAGACAGTACCAAAAGAAGTTTGATGTAATTGACTCCACCATTTATCTGTGCATAAATCCAGAGTGCATAGGCTACAATGAAAAAAAGAAAAACAAAAACATTCCCCTTCCAACACAGGTATAGAAAAACAAAGCAACAGGTGGATTTGGCCTTAAAATGATAGGAAAAACAACCACCTGAGCTGCTCAGAAACAGAATTGTGATCTCTTTCCCTAGTAGCCCCTACTATGGTATAAATGTTCAAATGAAACTGTTCTCAACATGCAAAACATAAACAATAGAGAGAAAGATGTTAAAACATAGGAGGAAGCATCATAAATAATATATAATTGTTTATAGATGGTCTTGTAAATGAAGTGTTTGCTTATGAGCAGCAAGCCTGAATTTTGCAAGCCACCCAGAGCCAAAAAGTTAATCGAACTTCAGTAACAGAGTGGTTTGTAGGAGAAGTGATAGTAATCATCTCTAAGAAGAATGGTAACAATGAATGACTAGATCTATATAGATCTGGAGACTGTTAATTTCTGTCTAGATTGGGAGCAGCATTTATATTAATCTAGATTATTATGTCACCAAACAAGACTATGAACATATAATCGATACATAAACCAATTTTCAACAGAATATATAGGTTTTTATGTGAAATATCCCAATTTCAACAATGACATTAAATACAGATTTATAGCATTATGCGGGGCTAATAGTATAGACTATCAAAACCTATCTGCAAGCTATATCTGGTTTATGGGACACAGTTTAACTTCTATTATAGGATACAGTCTTTTACATTATGAAACTATTAATAATAAGAATACCAATAGCTGAGAGATAAAATACATTTTAGAAGTGCCACTATTCTATTTAGTCCTCACAAAAACAGACTGAGAAACAGAGACACATAAATGTTAAGCAACTTGCCCAAGGTTACCTACATAGAAAAGATAGAAGATTTGGACCACATTTGACCTTAAATCTTAATGATAGATGCCTGGGTTGAGACTAGGCAAAGTCCCAAATAAGTCTAGTGACCCTAGCTAGGTATACATGTGTTAATTTCTGGAACCAAAACTAAGGTCTATGTAGAGTAATTGGCTTCAGTTTTAAATCTGAGTCAAAAATCCTCAAGAAATTAAAAAATAGAGCTTCCCTATGACCCTGCAATTGCACTATTGTGTATTTACCCCAAAGATACAGATGTCATGAAAAGAAAGGCCATCTGTACCCCAATGTTTATAGCAGCAATGGCCATGGTCGCCAAACTGTGGAAAGAACCAAGATGTCCTTCAACGGATGAATGGATAAGGAAGATGTGGTCCATATACACTATGGAGTATTAAGCCTCCATCAGAAAGGATGAATACCCAACTTTTGTAGCAACATGGACGGGACTGGAAGAGATTTTTCTGAGTGAAATAAGTCAAGCAGAGAGAGTCAATTATCATATGGTTTCACTTATTTGTGGACCATAACAAATATCATGGAGGATAAGGGGTGTTAGAGAGGAGAAGGGAGTTGGGGTAAATTGGAAGGGGAGGTGAATCATGAGAGACTATGGACTCTGAAAAACAATCTGAGGGGTTTGAAGTGGCGGGGGGGGTGGGAGGTTGGGGGACCAGGTGGTGGGTATTATAGAGGGCACGGATTGCATGGAGCACTGGGTGTGGTGAAAAAATAATGAATACTGTTATGCTGAAAATAAATAAATTAACTAAAAAAATATATTAAAAAAAAATTCTGGTGACCAAGGATGCTTTATCTATTATCAAAGACTAGGTAAGATAGACACATTCTTTGTCATAGACAAATTAATAAGAAATAATTAGTGGCACTGAAGGTTTTTTTAATGAATAACTTTTCTTTAGATACAGAAAAAATATTTCATTATTAAAATTTTCATTTGCTAAAAAGATATATAAATGAAAGCATACATAAATAAGCTATACTCAAAATACCTTCATAGTGTACAATCCCATTTATATGACATTACAGGAAAGGGAAAGCCATAGTGAGCAAAAAGAGATCAGAAGTTTCCAGAAGTTTGGCATGAGTGGAAACACTGATCCAGATACATTTGGGGGAATAAGGTAAGTGCTGTATATCTTCATTGTGACAACCATTTCACAGCAAGGCAGAGTAATTCTGTGTTTTAAATTAAAACAACTTTAGGGGCACCTGGGTTGCTCAGTGGCTCAGTAGCTTAAGCTTCTGCCTTCAGCTCAGGTTGTGATCTTGGGGTCCTAGGATTGAGCCCCATAAAGGGCTCTCTGCTCAGCGGGTAGCCTCCTTCCCCTTCTCTCTCTGCCTGCCTCTCTGCTTACTTGTGATCTCTGTCTGTCAGGTAAATAAACAAAATCTTAAAAAAAAAATAAATTAAAACAACTTTAGAAAAAAATGTCTTCTGATCAGTTCCTATAAATTATTACCATGCTGTTTAAGGCACACTATGGTTCAATCTCTCCCTACATCCTCAACCTCAATCCTCATCTTTTGGTTTGGTCATTTTGCTATAGATGCGATATGTTCTTTCTGCTCTTTTGAAGTGATAACTACCTTAGGGCTAGGAACAAACTGCTGGCAGCATTTCAAAGGGTTAAGTTCTCCTATCCAGTTATTGGCATAAATGCCCTTTCTTCTTAGAGGCCAGGGGTGAACATTTCCCCACCCAAACAGTTATCTTATTTCATCCTCTTTTAGATTCTTTGTTATTTAGTTAACTTGTTTAATTATACATAAGGATATAAATTTCTCAAAATATTTTCAGAGATGACACAAAAATGTTTCACTTAAAGAAAATAACAAAAACAATAACTTTGGTGAATTCTTGGCATATTTAATTTTTTCATTGTATTCCATCTGTGTCCCACAACAAGAATATGAACATTGCAGGAAAAAAAACTTTACCTGTTATATACACAATGATACATTGCTATATTATACATTCTATGTTGTTAATCATTTCTATGCTATGCATTATAGACCACTGTTACATATTATGCAGTGTGTTTTACATCTTATAAATATTATGTATTTTCTGAACTAAATAAAATGTATTTTTATTTGCCACAATGTAAATTACATATTTTTTAAGTCAGAATAGAAATTAGCAAGCTATAATCAAATTGGGGCATGCCAAATGTTTTCATAAATAAATTTTTATTAGAATACTCACACCCGTTAATTTATATATTGGGCTGTCTTCATGCTACAAAGACAGTAATGATTAGTTGCAAAGAGATCATATGGTCCTTCCACCTAAAATAGGTAGCACCCAGACCTTTATACAAACAGTTTGACAACCCATTGCTAGGTTATGAGTATTAGATCTTTCTTTTTCCCTCTTTTTTTATCTATATATCTATCCACTTGCATGTGTTTGCAATTACATTATATGAATATAAAAATTAATACAGGTATGTTTCTTTAGTTACGCCACTATTATTTCTCAAATGGGTTATTATAGAAAAACAAAAACAAGTAAAATTACTCTCCTCTTTGACATTCCTAAATCCACTTTACCTTCTAAATTCCAGGCTCCAAAGAAAGAATTTTTTGCTTAAAAATCTTCTATTTTTTTCCCCTTCATACTTCTATTTTTTTCCCCTTTGTCCTGATTACAATCCTATACAACCTGGCTTCCACAATGCTCCAAACTGACCCTTTCCCTCCGACTCCAGTCCTCACGCATGCCAAATCCCTTCTTCTCTCTTCCTGGAATACTCTTCCCACAATCTTTCCATAGTGAGGATTTCTTGCCATTCAGATCTCGGCATAAAAGTTATCTTCTCAAAGACTTCCTTGTCTACCCAATCTGAAGTATTTTTCTTGTTTATATGTTACTTTTAATTTATCCCAACATGGAAATAAAAGTCTAATGGAATTGAAGTGGTTTTTTTGCTTTGTCCTCTCCTATTCTCTTCCATACCAATAATATCAGAGTAATGACTGACCTTGCCTGTCTAAAAAACTCTACTTTGTAGAAAAATACACAAATTGTTTTTGTATACTACTATTTCTATACATGTAGCTGATTAGCCAGTAATAAATAATGCAGCATTAAGAAAATAATTTAAGAAGACTTGTTCAACATTTTTGATATATGCAACTTTCTGAAATATCAGTTCTCTATTTTGATTTCTCATGTCAAAATATCCTTTAAGTTTTCTTTCCTCTAGCAAGTTCAAATGTCCAGTATATTTCTGATCATTTAGGTATCTTTTATTTTTCTTCACACTTATAACAACAATCAGAAAGGAAATAATATTAAGGGATAATCCTTTTTAGAGTCATGGGACTAAATTCTTTTGAGGTGGGATCAAATTTTTTATGTTTATGTATGTAATGTTATAGCTTTCACCTTTCAATGAATAAGTTTCTTCCTATGACTAGTTCTCTTTTCATTAATTTGCTGCTGAGAATTTTAATTCTGAAATCTAAATTCTTATTAAATCTTACTAAAATTTTGTATCATCTTAACTTTTAACAAATTCTGTATTTATACTCTATGAGGGTAATTACCGTATCTGATATGTTCTCCTTTAATTCTCAATGTCCAGCTATGGGCTTGACACACAATAGTTTCTTAATAAAAACTTTTTTATGTGAATGAAAAAACACCTTTATATGTCTTCTCATTTATAATATTTTTGTCTTCTCTTATGCTTTTCATAATCTCAGGATAATCAACTGTCTCACTTTTGATAGGTAATTTTATGCATCAACTTGTCTGGGCTACAGGGTACTCACTTATTTGTTTAAACATCCTGTGAGACTGTTTCTGGATGAGATTAACATTTGAATCAGTGGACTTCATAACATAGATTACCCTCCCCAGTGTGGATGGGTCCCATCCAATCCAGTGAAGTTCTTACTATGACAAAAAGGCCAAGTAAGGAAGAATTCTATCTTACTGTCTTAGAGCTGGGATATTGGGCTTCTCCAGCCTTAAGACTCAGAATAGGACGGAAACTCACACCATTCTCTTGGTCCTCAGGCGTTGGGTAGAACCAAAGCATCAGCTTTCCTGGTCTTCAGCTTATCTACAACAGATCCTGAAACTCATCAGAATCTTCAATTTTATAGGTCAATGTCTTTTAATAAATGAAAAAAATATATAATCTTATGTTTCTTTTTCTCTGGAACACATGACTAATGCATTATTAATGTGAATATCTGTCATAATAAGTTGATACTTTACTGTTAGCAGTGTAGGTTTATCTTTATCATAGCCTTTTAATTTTCTCTTTACTTCTCTTACAGGAGTACTTTACCTTCAAATAACCACACACCTTTAGCCTATCATCTATTTTTTTTTCTTTATGTTGCTTTATTGCTATTATATACATGTAAAGACTTCTTATATCAACTATTTCAGGATGGAAATTGCTGAAAGATTTGTCTATATATCATGTCAAGTCAATCCTGTATGCTTCCCTTTTGATTCTTTATGGGAAAACTCTCATTTATATTGGAGTGCATGTTATAATTTCCTGATTCTGTTTATATATCATATAAGCTTGAGATAGCTCTCTAGGTCCATCACTTATCAGCCAGCAGTCTAACTATTCTAAGCATCCACAATGATTTAATTGTAGTCCTCTCTGAAACAAAGAGAATGGAAGGTAGTTATTCACAATCCATGGCCTCGTTTCTAGAGCTAATCAGAAATTAATTTAATTGGGTATTAATGGATTACGATAGTTTTCCCTACAACATCCCCATTGCAATTGCAGCAAGAATAAATATCCTGGAGTTGGTGATTTTTATATTTTAGATAAACATAAAAAAATTCTCTTAATTCCTAGGATGACTCTTCGCCTCTTGGTGGGCATCTTTTTCTGACCTTACCACATGATCTTTTACATATGAAATCCCCACTGGTCTATTTTGTCTGAGTTCATAATTACTGAAAATGTAAAGAAATCATTTACTTCAGTCAACAGTCATTCTGGCAGAGTGGTAAGTCTGACCAATCTCTACAGTGCCAGATTCGGTCAGAATCTGAACAAATATAATTGTAAACAGGACTCAGATTTTTGGTTTTAAATAAAACATTGTCATTTATCACAACTTATTTCAAATCAGTGTTCTAATTAAGAAATGTTTCTCAAACTACTAGAAAATTAAGTTTTATTCAATTGAATTTTATTCAATTTCTATTGCTGTTGTAGAGTTTTGTCCATTGTTGGCAGGGGTGGGAGGAGGTAAGTAGGGACATGGGTTAAATGGGTGATGGGGATTAAGGAGTGCACTTGTTGTGATGAGACATGGGTGTTTTATGTAAGTGATGAATCACAATTCTACAGCTGAAACAAATATTACACTGTATGTTAACTGACTGGAATTTAAATAAAAACTTGAAAAAAGAAAAAAATAAAATAAGAAAAAGCTCAGGCATTAATAGAAGTACTATATAATCATGGCAAAATGTTGGAGTAAAAGTATATTTGACTTTTTAAGCATCATAAACAGAGACTCAAATGTTAATATAAGGAGCTCAAGGAAATTGACAGCATGGACTATTTTAATGCAGACTTTCAGTCTCCAAAGTAGTTGTTCTCAATTAAATCATAGTATCTATAAATTTCCTTTTATTTTATACATTTTAAGGAAGGTAAGCAACTTCCTTACTTTATTTTTTTGAAGTAACAAAGTCATTTAAATTTTTAAATTTAAATTTACTTAAGGTAAGTAAATACTTTAATTGATAGTAGAATGACTCATTAAATTCCTTCTTGCTGAATGATGCAAAGTTTATCACATATAAACCCAAAATGCATATTCTAACTTTATTTCTGTATTTAGTTATCCTAGACTTCTTTAAAAAAATTTGCATTATGTAATACAATAAAAATAAATAAATACGGCATTGCTTTTTATAAAAATAAACACAAACCTTTTGTATTTTTTGTATTATGATTACGAATCTACCCCTCCACTTTTCTATATCTTTAATGTACAGAAAGATATAATAACTATAGCAATAATCAATGAATACTTCATAGTTACAAATAGGATAAAATAACTTATTTCTTGGACAATATATTACTTTCTAAATTTATATACAAGTTCTCACTTTTCTTCCTGGCTTTTCTTAATATCTCCTCTTATATCTCTTATAAGTAATTCCACATGGAGCTGCCTTTGATCTTTAATTTCTGGATTAAAACTTCAAGAGAGGATATGTAAATGTGAATGAAAGTTGCTGCTCTTATTGAATACTACATTAAAATTTTTAGGGGGGGAATGGTTCACATGAATACCATAAAAGACAATGAAACATACTATAAAATACTTGCTGAAAAATTATATAATAAAAGATAATCTTTTGAAATTTAAATAATAAAATTAGCATATAATGAAATAAACTAGACAAAACCTAGAACTAAAATCAGACTATTGTGCAGATTTAATTATAATCACATAAACGCACCTTCATCTATTTAAATCATGTGTCTCAAAGAATGAGGAGAAAAAAGTAAGAATAAGGAGAAATAAGTAAGAAAAAAGTAAGAATTTATTAGCCAATAAATGATTTAACTATGAGAGTTATCAACTGAAAAGATGTTAAAAATCTGAGACACCTAGGAGGCTCAGTTGGTTAAGCGTCTGCCTTCAGCTCAGGTCATGATCTTAGGGTCCTGAGATCCAGTCCCACATTGAGCTCTTTGCTCAGGCCCCTCCCCCAAAATGCATGCATGCATGGTTTCTGACAAATAAATAAAATCTTTTAAAAAAATATATTAAATACCCAACCAAGCACGGTACATGCAGGGGCCAAGATAATATTATAGACATAAAGTCTACATTATTGTGTAGACATATATAAACATAGCATCTTGGTCCTTTGTCACTGAACATTTATTAATAAACTTTTTTTGATTCTATGTTCACAGAGAAAATTGATATACTCAATTGCCTGCCTTCACATTGATGCAGCAGGAAAATAAATCAGAAACAGCTGATATTAGAAGCAGTGAAAGACAAGCTAATAAACACAAATATGTTAAATTGTAAGAATATGTAGATATGAGTATGGATGTGGATGTTTGTATGTAATATAGTTTATCTTATAAACTTACAAACAATATCTAAGAACATGTAAAATGAAGCAAGACATTAATAACTTGCCTTGCTATGAAAAGCATTCTTAATTCCATGGCTAGTGTTTTAATCTAAAATTTCAACTAATTTAATATAATGTGCCCTTCACAAGTCTCCTGTGAATCATTAAGGAAATAGTTAACCTATTGATTGAGATATTAAAAGAGGAAAATTGTTTCCTGCAGTAATATTCCTGCATTGTTTGTGAATGACATTGATGATATGATAAACTCTTCCTTAACTTTATTGTGATAACATTATATAGAAAGAAATTCCCAAAGCCTTTTCAAAGTGAAAACAAACAAACAAAACAATTTTTTCATCCCCTTTACTGTGGGCAGTAATATGCCACCTCCATAATCATTTTTTTTAACTGTGCCAATTTTTATCCAAAATTTCAGGCTTAGAGGATCACTATCTCATTGGAGTTGATTGACGGTTCTGGCAAGTAAATTCTCTAGGGCATCTTTAGAGAAATAGAATAGAAAACTCCATAAATATGGAATATTTAACTATTAGCAATAGAATCTTCTATTCCATTTTCTACAACTTAGGAACATAGAATGAAAAGAACATTGCAACTCACATTTCAGAATTTAGATAGTTCACCTTTAAAACAGTTCCAGAAAATAAGTGGGATGTTGGAATATAAAGCAGGAAAAGGTGACTAAAAGAGGCTGTTTCAGATTTGCAATTTACATATAGATACAGGGTAGTTTTTAGAAAAGCTCTCATGTATTTATCTCCCACTTCTCAATTCTTTCATCTGATCTTCTAAAGGCATATATGAATAAGGCATTAGGAAAGTCTCTCATGGACAGGACTGGAAGAGATTATGCTGAGTGAAATAAGTCAAGCAGAGAAAGTCAATTATCATATGGTTTCACTTATTTGTGGAGCATAACAAATAGCATGGAGGACAAGGAGAGATGGAGAGGAGAAGGGAGTTGAGGGAAATTGGAAGGGGAGGTGAACCAAGAGATACTATGGACTCTGAAAAAACAATCTGAGGGTTTTGAAGGGGTGGGGGGTGGAGGTTGAGGGATCCAGGTGGTGGGTATTAGAGAGGGCATGGATTGCATGGAGCACTGGGTGTGGTGCAAAAACAATGAATACTGTTATGCTGAAAAAATAAAAAATTATAAAAAAAAAAAGAAAGTGTCTCATCTCAAACTGACGCAATTGAGAGTAGAAGATGGGAAAAAAAATGAATGAGATGATGAAGAATGAGAAACAACCTAAATATTCACAAAGAGAGACATTGGATAAATAAATTGTTATATACAGATCTTCCTTGACTTAGAATAGAGTTATAATAAACATCTGTAAGTGAAAATATTTTAAGGTGCAAATGCATTTAACACACCTAACCTACTGAACATCACAGCTTAGTCTATTGTACCTTAAATGTGCTCAGAACACTTCTATTAGCCGGCACTTGGCCAATACCATCTAACACAAAGCCTGTTTATAATGAAGTGCTGAATATCTCGGGCAATTTATAGAATACTGAAAGTGAAAAACAGAATGACCATATAGGTACAAAATGACTGTTTAAGCCTATCAGTAGTTTATTCTCATGATAGTGTGCCTGAGTGGGAGCTGCAGCTCACTGTCACCGCCCACCATCAAAAGAGAGTATTACACGGCATATCTCTAGGCCAGAAAAAGATCAAAATTCAGAACTTGAAGTGTGGTTTCTACTGAACATGTATCACTTTCACACTTTCACAAAGCTGAAAAATCATAAGGCAAACTATTTTAAGTCAGGAATTGTCTGTATTCACATAATAGAAGAGGATACTGGGGGCGCCTGGGTGGCTCAGTGGGTTATAGCCTCTGCCCGCATCGGATTCTCAGCTCGGTGGCGACCCTGCTTCCTCCTCTCTCTCTGCCTATTTCTCTGCCTACTTGTGATCTCTGTCTGTCAAATAAATAAATAAAATCTTCAAAAAAGAAATAAAAAAGAGGATACTGCATTAAAATAAAGCATTACTATATGTAACTCATGGATAAATCTCAAAACTGAAAGACAAATTTTAAACAAAATTAAAGATGGCATATATCATTTGGATACTATTTGTGGAAAAACTAAAAACATGCAAGCAATATTAGATATTATTTGTGAATATAATTCTAGCAGTAAAAAGAAGAAAACCTAGTAAGTATCATAAACTACCAATTGAGATACTGGCTTTCTCTGGAGTACGCAAAAAAGGATGCATTTAGATTTGGGTGCACACACAGTTTAAAGTGTTTCTACAATTTTGTATGTTTTTGAAGTAAAATTTCAAAGTTTGAAACAAATAAACTATAAATATTTGTCCAAGTTGAGGTGTGAGAGTTATAACATTGTACCGTTTCCCTATATGTTTGAAATAGTTTATAAAATTAAGAGAAAAATATTCAAAATTTATATATATGTATATTTATTTTTAAAGCTTCTTTGTTTAAAGTTCTAGCATACTAACTAAAGTCTAAATAACAAATATGTTAGTGTTTGGTTCTTTACACTAATATTATGTAACACAAATTAAAACAAAAAACTAAAAACTATCTAAATAAATAGCATATTTTTGTTTTGAAAGAAATTGAGATTAAGTTCTCGACTAGCAAAGACAACTGTAATTTAAATGCAAGAATTATTATCCACATCACTTTATTTAAAGAATAGCAAATAATATATATCAAAGCTACATAGATTTTTAAGCCTTACTCACCCAGGCATTCATGAATTCAAGTAATAAAAAATCAAGTTACTGGATAAAACTGTAAATTATGGTTTTTATATTATTCACTATCCTGTCATTTGCGGTCAAAGGTACTGAAAGTAAAATGAGAGAATTATGACATTTTCTTATGAGAACTAAAGTTTAAATAAGAAACAATGAAATGTTACCATCTTTCCTATTTCACAATGACCTATGAACAATGAAGAAGTCTATTATTTTTGCTTCATTATAATAGATAAATTAAGACAATTACACAAAGGTAAAATGACATAATTGGAGAATGTCGATATTCCACCAAGTCTTGCAATATTCCATTCACTGTTGCATGCACTGTTATCATACATATCCTGAAAGAAGTCTATCTCTCTATGTTCTGTTCCACCTTCTTCTCCCAAAATTAGGGGGGATATTGATATTTTCTCTCTTTTGGCTTTCAAATTAAATGAGTTTGACCCATTGAGGTTATAATGAAACAAAGGTTTTAGTGGTCAAGTATTTAGTTACTGATGAATTAAATCTGCATATTCAAACAGTTCCATTCCCACTGAGCTGTAGATTTAGGTGATTATTCTCTGGTTTCTTACCATTCAGTTTTTCCTCTCTTAACCTATGATCCTCTGTGCTATTTCTTATATTCCACATATGATCTCCAAAAAAGATATACAAAAGGTCAACAGACACATGAAAAAATACTCCACATCACTAGTCATCAGGGAACTACAAATCAGAACCACAATGAGATACCACCTCACACTAGTTAGAATGACTAAAATTAACAAGACAAGGAACAACAAACATTGTCAAGGATGGGGAGAAAGGGAAACCTCTTATAATGTTAGTGGGAATGCAAGCTGGTACAGCCACTCTGGAAAACAGTATGGAGGTTCCTCAGGAAGTAAAAGATAGAGCTATTCTATGACCTAGCAATTCTACTAGTGTATTTTTACCCCAAAGATACAGATGTAGTGAAAAAAGGGGCACCTGCATCCCAATATCCATAGCAGCAATTTCCACAATGGCCAAACTGTGGAAGGAGCTGACATTCCTTTAACAGATGAATGGATAAAGAAGGTATGGTTCATATATACATTATTTTACTTTTAAGAGTTGTTTCTAGGAAATATGTGGGTATCAGGACTGCTGGGCCTTGGCTTGAAAGCAGTTTATGAGACAAGATCCTAAGGCTAACTACATAAGAGAGACCAATCACTTGATAACTGGACTGTGTATCATTAAATCAGCAAGATATGAACACTAACCTGTGATCTTGGCATAAAAATGGTGGACAGATAGGCACAGGAAGAGATAATATAGTCCTGGATAGGACCAAAGAATAAAGCTCAAATAGAAGGAAAACTCACAAGAATGAGATTTAAATAAATTGAGAATAGAGAGAAGTATAAGAGTTGAGTAATTTTATGCCCCCTCCAGAAGCATTCATCTCATTTACATATATTTTAATATATTCCTATAACTATAACATGCAATTTCCTATCTGACCCCTTGGGTACCAAATAATATGTACTTATCAACTAATCTTTAGAAAGTATATGTAGAATGTAAAACTTTATAATCTATTTACACTGATAAATATTTGATCATCTCCTTTAATTAAAATGTCATTCTCAGTCTTAAATATAAATATATGTATATTTTTTACTTATAATTTCTAATATAATCTGAAGTAATGTAGCTTTTTTATAACATTTTTATGTGTGGGAGCTACCTCTCTTTACTCTTCCAAGTCTAATTTTTTCCTTCATGGGTACACTTGTATCAATTAATAAGCTCCTCACATTTCCTCACACCCAGTTTAAATAAAGCTAATAATTTATTTATACCCATTTCAATGTAATAAAACATTAATTACATTTTCTAAAGGATATTTTTTCTCCTTGTGTCTTTAAAAGTATCCTGAGAACTGATTAACTGCCTAAGGTGACTTTAAAATGCAATCTAAAATGTAAAAACTAAGAAGAAAAAAATAGTAAATATCCAAAAAGTAGTTGCTGCAGCTAAATGTTAATTAAGTTGTTCAATTAACATTTTCATTTTCAGTATTTCTTACTAGTGTTTTTGCCTTGATATTTTTCAATACATAGGAATTAATTTTGTGACATTGATTTTAAAACCATCATAAGCATAACCTCTTCTCATAACTGAAAACAATTTTGTAAAATATTTAAGAATATAAAAGGGGGTATTTATAGTAATAGTATTAAAAACTCTAATATTTTAGACTAACATCTAACAATTTACAAAAAGAAAAAAATCATATGTGAAAGATAATTTTGAAACTTTAATAAAATGAATTCAAAAGATTTTTTTTTTTTAGTTTTTTATTTTTTTGTCCCAGATGCATGGGAATATCTTCTATGTCCACCTGTACCTTAATAATGCTTTTGGAAAATTGGACTGGCATTCAGAAGGAAAGAGATTAAGCTTACCAAAAAAAAAAAAAAAGTGAGAATACTTCTTGGTGCTGGAAGAAGGAACTATCTTCCCTTTAGAAGAAGACTCTAGAAGTCAGAGGACTCTAGAAGTCTAGAGAGCAAAGTAACTCTGGTTTTTAGTTTGGCTACCACATAGAAATTGAGAAAGGAAAGAGCATGGGAGGTATCTGGAGAAGAGGCTACAGTCTTAATTTTAGTGAAAAGCTAATCAAAAATATTATTAAACTTCAGTATAAGTTCTTCAAGAAACCTACTTTTAATATTCTTTAAAAATTTAGCAACTATACAGGCCTATGCCCAACATACCAACAGTCCAATTATTATTTGTAGTTCCAATTTGTATATTCAAGATCTGAAAATTTTTCAAAACTTCTTTAAAAATTCCATTGAGTTACGATAATTTTAAAGAGGTATTGACCTCTCTCATTATAATTAAATCTTTCCAATTAGTTCTGACACCTATAGTCATGGTAAAGAAGTCAAATACTTCCTTTCTTAGAATAGAACATTAATACTGAAGATACTTTTCATTCTCAATTGGCTTCTTTTTTTCTCTATTCCTCTTTCGTATTCATCCCAATTTGTTTGCTTTAAAATAGTATATGTATGATCTTATACCTAATTTATTATCTCTTTTATTGTCAATTCCTCTCAATTCCTTCTTTTCCTTTCCCTACTTATATATTAATTATGAAACTAATAAAGTTGCTGGTTTCCACCTAATCAAGGACATAAAGTCTGCTCATCAAAATAATTTAAACAGTCATTTTCTATGTTAGCACCCCCTTATTTTATTTTGTTTTAGAAATCATAAAAAAAATTATTATAGTAAATCTGCCTCACCTTACTGCTAGTGTCACTTTTCCGGGCTTTCAAAATGGTAACTTATGGCAATAGAACAGCATAGCCAAGTCCCAAACACACATTTAGCTTGCAATCATCAAGCTAGGAAAATTCTCGGCAGAGAACATATATAACATACGTAGAATTTATAACAAATGTAGAATTGCTGCTGAGGGTATCACTGCTTTATGAAACAAAGAAACAAAATCACAGGTGGCTTTTTAATGCCCCAAAATTACTCTAAAAAAATGTGCTTTTGGTTTTTTTGGATGTGTGGGTTATTTTGTGTGTGTTCTTCTTCTTTTTTTTTTAACAGTATGACATTTGAGTGTAATAAAGTGGGATTTTGTATTGCCAATCAAGGCAAATGTGAGACACATAAAACTCTCAGTTATCCTGGGAAGGACACAATGTGTTGCTGGATGTAAGTGCCTCACACTATAGGTTGCTGTACCCAGGTCTCTATTTCCATTAGGGAGGCACTGCTTTCAGACTTAATTTCTGGTGTCCCTCAGACCCCTTACTCCTAGCAGCAAAGAAAGAGTAACGAACGTTATGAGTGATCCTGGAAAAATAGACAAACATTATTCATCCCTTTTCTTCTTCCTTCTTTCCAGCTTTAAGAATTGTTACCCACAAAAGTCCACATTCTGGTCTGCCTATTGAAATTTTACCAGAATAGGCCCCTATAAGGAAAATCATAAATTTGTCCAACATATTCTGGTCTGAGAAATCAACTTAGTTCTATAGCACAATATTAGCAAGCTCCTTAGCTATTAGACTTAAACCCACATTTTTGAACCTAGCTTTTGTCAATAAAGTGCTGTTTTGGTCTTCAATATGTTGAAATTTTATGCTCTAAATATCTCAGTTGTTCAGGTCTTAGCTGGGGAAATAGGAATATTATGTATTGGTTAAAATAAATCCCCATTTCTGTTCATTTAGGCTAGGGATATTGAGAGATTTGGAGAGGAATGTGGGGATTACAACAATTCTTTATCAGGGCAGGAAAATTTGATAACATATTCTTGTGATTGAAGCTGGTATAACTGAGCAGTTAGTTTCTGCTGCTGTGTAGTTGAGGCCTTTAGCCTGAGGTATTCTGATCTTAGCTTGAGATTGTAGTTTATGGAAATGTCCTTCAGCAAATACCTGGGCCACAGATGTAAACCCAGAACTGGGCTCCTTATGCCTAAGGCCAGTGTGAGCAATCAGCGTGCACCTGCTGCATGAGGCTTCACGGGACCCTCAGACCATCAGGGTGCTGATTTCACTGCAAGTGGTAATGATTCAGCTATTGGAGAAAGTGTATAGAGTGCCTTTGGACATAAAGCGCAGAGGAGATGAGCCTGGGTGGCTCAGTTGGTTAAGCATCTACCTTAGGCTTGGGTCATGATCCTGGAGTCCCAGGTTTGAGCCCCACTTCCTGCTCAGCTGGGAATCTGCTTTTCCTTTTGTTTCTCCCCCACCCCTGCTCCTGCTCTCTCTTTCCCTCCCTCTCTCTAATAAGTAAATAAAAATCTTTAATAAAATAGGTGAAACCAACTTAGAGGAATTTCAGATAAAAGATTGGGAATATAAACATAACCTACTCAAGATTTCTTGATAAACTTCAAAGCGACAATTTTATGGTGGGGTGGGAGAGGTGGAGAGGTCACAGGAACTCTTTGTATCACGGAAAAGCATGGTCAAGAAGTTAATGAAATTAAGATTCTAAGGGAAGGCTAAATAAAGACAGGGCATATATAGAGAGGACAGTAATGGATCACTGGATTTTAGGGTTAATGGGCTAATATATTTTGTGTATAATTGTTCAACTTATAAAAGTAAAAGTAAAAAATTTTTTCAGATTGTTTGGCATATCACAAGGATATTTTCTGTGGGAGTCTAAGTACTTATTTAATACATTTAATTTACTGAATTTCTGTTATTTAATATTAATGAAATTAAATATTTATTAATATTTAATACTTTTTATGAATTATACAGGCTAATCCTCAAAACACATGACCCTCTTAGAGTTAAGGTGATAATATGTTGTGAAATAACAAACATAATTAACTCAACCTTTGCTTTTTGATTATGTATGTATTATTGTTTAGAATTACTCTAATACTTTAAATTTTAACTTAATTGTGAATAAAGAAAGCATTATCTTTTAAATGCTTTAATTTAATCCTGGAAAAAAATAGGTTTGAGTTAGAGGAGCAAGAAGCAGCATGTCCAAATATATTTCCAATGACTACAGTTAAATTGTTAAAGAATTTCAGTTGCTCTGAAAAGCTTAGCTATTTAAGTCCATAGAATACAGAGACAGTCAAATACATTAGATGAATGTTGAAAGCTTTATAAAGACCTATTTCTTCCACTCAGACCTACCTATCCTCTCTTAGGGGGCATAGCTTCTATAAGAAGCATAACTATGAGAGCCAACAGGTCTCATCTTTTAGGATTTGCATATTTACCTCTTCCCTGATTTTTTTTTTTTTAGTATTTTTACTACTGTGGCTTAATGGCTTAACTTCTCCAAATGTAGTTTTCTGTAAAACAAAGTAAACTAAGCAGAAAATTAATGTGACTACAAATAAAAGGGAAATGGTGATTACTCTTCATCTCAATTTCTAAAGCAGGCCTGGAAAAACACGGTAAAGATTTCATAACTCTTATGGCTGCAACTAGTTTGTGTTTATTATTACAATGCAAAAATTTAAAACTGACACATAAAAACAACTCTACACTTTTTAATTTCTTGCTGTATTTGAAACATATACTGATGAACTTGTATATCACATTGGAACACAGATGTTCCATGTCTTCATTTCTTGTGTATTATGATGAAAACACACCAATGGGCAAATTTAATTGTAAGTTTATGTGGCAGCAAGAATCTTGAAGTCTGTACCTAGTTTTATTATCTATTGCCCACATAGGATGCTTCGCATCTCCAGAATCCTTACAAGATAGTGGAATGGCTCCTAATATTCATAACATACTTTGGGCACTTATTCATTCAACCAAGATTCTTTGAGCTTTTACCACATGGGAGGTACATGTAATTAGATTGTAGGAATACAGAGACAGAAGAGACTAGGGATTTTCAAGGTTTTGGGGAGAAAAAACTAAGTGAAGAAACCTAAGCCATTAAGTATAATGAATGCTGAAATCCATAATGTACTGTAGGAACAAAGTATAGGGATACCTAACCCAGTTTGGGGGAAGAGTCTAAAATCTAATGTTTGGATTTTTTTTTAACTTTTTGGGGGGCAGGTTTTCTTTTTTACCCTAAATGGAGGTAGACATCAGAACTTGAAAAAATTGTAGTTAGTGAGGTGAAGAAAGTGTGAAGAAAGCCAATAATAGGAGATAATGGTAGTAATCCACAATGGAGCCAATCTTAGAATTGTTTCAAGACTCTCAACTCTAAAAAGAGGGAGATCGAGAAAGAGTTACAGTTATCTCAACACTACAGTATAGGATATACAATTAAGGATGGGTCCCATTACCAGTACTGAAAGCATGAAAAATTCATAAACATCGAAAGACACACTTTTGTATAATACCACATTTTAAAGTACATGCAGGTTCTTACTGGGCCCCTAGTGGTACAGGACTGAAAAAAGTGTCAATAGCATTTTTAGTTCAGTAATCTGTTGGATTATTTTCCAACACAGCAACATGAAAGGAAGGAAAAAACACCAATAGGCAGATGTTATGAATTGAAGAGATTCCTGATCAAAGACTACTCTGGGCCTTAGGGTTAAAACAACTTCAGAGGTTTGTTTTTTTTGTTTTGTTTTGTTTTGTTTTGTTTTTTTTTTTTGTGGAAAGTGAAATATAGAGAGATCAGGAACAAAGAGAAGCAAACAGAAAAATGGTAATTAAAGATCTTTAAATACATATGAGTTTATATAAACGAAGAGATACCCTGGGCAGATATGAAGAGAAGTACCACCATTGTTAATCTCTAAATCAGCAAAAGAGGAGTACTTTTATTTTGCTAAGAGAGGGAATAGACTAAGTAGAATTTTCCTCAGAAAATGGACAGTCCAGTACTAAAAATTCTTAAGTGAATCCTCCCAAATAATTAAGGTTGGCAAATTTTCAACAACTCTAACACTGATTCAATTACCAATGAATGGAAAAAGAAGGATGGCTTTAGCAGCTGACAAAAATGTTTATTAAATGCTATATGAAAATTAGACTGATATAATCTTAAATTCCCCATTCATTCCTCAATTGTATGTTAGAGTGGAATATATAAAATTTGTGGAAGTTGAAAACACTCTGGAGATGCTGAGGCAGCTCTGTCCCTGCCTGATGAAACATTTCTGAAGCAGTTCAAGAAGATACATGATTCTTTATCTTCTGTGGGGACACACTCCTAGATTGACTGTAGATCAGTCATCTGAGTGCTATAGGTTAAAAAGCCTGAATCAGGGGAATAATAACCCAGTGTTTTCCCACCAGTGGCTCTTCAAGGGTAGACATTGTTTAGAATTCCAGCACATGATTCGAATAAAAATAAATTGTATTTGGATTTATTTTTCTAAGTTTTCTAAAAATAATGTATCTCTTTATTGTCTCCATTCCTCAGCTGCCCCATTTTGATACACCACTGATTTCCTTCACTTACATTTTAATATTAGCTAATTTGCTCAGATTTTTTTTTAACCTTCTATTTATTCTTCTCCAAATCTGTTTCTAATGTATTTGGTCAGAATTCCATATTCTGTGGACAATATTTCATAAATAGATAAGGGTTCCTGCACTAAAATGTATGCATATAGTCCATGCATTATTCTTCCAAGGCTATTTAGATAAAGCTTTAGGCTAAGCTCTCTCAATTACCCTGTTTGATTCACTCAGTTTAGGCCTATGGCCATGTACATTCAATAATGTCTTTCATGTCTTCAATGACAGTCTATAGAATCAGAAGCATAACTGGCTCACCTTGAACTCCTGAAATCATTTTCATATTGATTATAAATGGATTCTTCCATATCCATTTTTCTTTCATTCCCCTTCCTACCAATCTCAAACTTCCTTTTGGATATCTTACAGATTCATTTTGAGTTTCACCCTCAGGTCCATGGATTAAGCTAATTTTAGCCAAATATAGTGAAATCATTTGAGCAGAACAGACAAATATTGCAGTAGTAGGCATGTATTACAAACATGTGTCCTCCCCAAATTGGTATGTTGAAATCTAAATCCTAGTGCAACACAATAAGGAGGTGGAGACTTTGGGACATAATCAGGTCATCATGGTGGAGCCCTTGTGAACTGGATTATTGCCTCATGAGAAGAAGACAGAGAGCTAGCCACATGAGAATGAAGAGTTTAAAACCAGGCAGAGGTCCCTCACCTGAACTTGACCATGCTGGTAACCTGATCTCAAGCCTTGGGAACTAAAAGAAATAAATTTCTGTTATTTACAAGCCACCCAGTTGAACGTACCTTCTATAGCATCCCAAAGTTATTAAGAGCATGCAACATAAAATTTATTAATAGTGAGTCAAAATCTGTGTAAGGAATGTAGACATTTTTCCTAAATAGAATCTTGAAAGTGTAAAAATGAGTTGCAAGTTATCTTGTGATTTAAAAAAAAAAAATGGAGCCTGTGTTAGAATGAAAACATTTTGAAAACAGACTAATAAGTTATAAATTAGACATTGATGATATCATTTAGCCCCTGTAGTATGTTTTACCTGAAATACAGATATTTTCTGCTTATGAACTAACATTATTTACTCTATTTAAATAGCAAACTTGCACTGAATGCTCTAAGCATTTTTTTCAAATATTATCAAAACATCAAACAAACTTTTAAGATTTTATGATTATTATTTTATCTATTTACAGGTGAAGTAACTTTCCTCAAATCCTATACCTATTTAGTAAAGGACCTGGAATTCAAATCCCAACAATCTGACTCCAGGGCTTGAAACATTACCTGCTTTCTTAGAGCTGCCAGATCAATTCTATTATAGCAAGCATTCTTACGAGTTGATCATTTTCATCTGTTACTTCAAAATGACTGCATCTTTTTCTTAAATTACATTATTTGTCTGTTGGCATTCACCATTTACTTTTTGTTCCCTGAAGCAGTTGATCTTTTAAAAATGTATTTGAGGTTTTCTTTTTTTTCCTTTAACTGTGTTCTATATTTATTTTTGTTTTCTTCCATTCCATCTCATTTATAGAATATTACTGGATTCTTCATTTGGGAAAATAATCTTTTTGGAACCATTTTCATTTATTATTTTTGTTTATACTTCCTATTCATCATTTGTTAAATTAAGTCAGGATGGTTACTTCCTAAATAAACAATAACAATAATTTTAGAGCAGGCTTCTCAGAGCAGTTTGATATGCATATGAGCATCACTGGATTTTTACATTTTGGTATTCATCTCTAGCTTTGGATTATATAAAATCAATTTACATTTTTTTGGAAACAGATATTGAACAAAGAGAACTAGGAAAATCACTTTGTTATATTATGGAGGATATAACTGATTGATAGATATCTATCTATATTAGCTAATGGCTAAAGGAAATAGATCCCCATCTATCTACCTACCTATCTACCCACCTACCATTAAAGTATTTAAACAAGGAAACTTAGACTGAGGTGGTTCTAATGCCTTGGTAGCCTATGTAAGCAAAGCAAAGTTGAAGCCAAAGTCAATGCACTCAAATTTGGGAAAATGAAACAGGACCAACCAATCCCAGCTAACCAGGTTTTCCCAAATAAGGTAAACCATTGAAGCTATAACCAGTGAAAAAATTTCTTTGCTTTGTTTTTATCACTTCTGTTTTATCACTTTGTTTTTATCACTTTGTACCTACCTTCTATTGGTGGAGTATTCCTAGCCATTTTTCGATTGGTACTGCCCAATCCAAATCAATGTTTAAATAAATAATCCTAAATTTTAATGTGCTTCAGTTCACCTTTTAAAGCTACCTTTTTTTTTTTTTTTTGGATTCCTTATTACTTTTACTGAGCATATTGTTTAAGTATATTTTGTGTTCAAGAATATGAGTCCTTAAATTTAGATACATTTGTAATTGCAAATCGTGGAAATTATACCAGAGAAGAGTCTTGCCATATGCAGGGTTTATAATATGTTATAAAAATATCCGTTTTATGAATGCCTGACAAATCTCTAAAATTTTCTGACCATCAGCTATCCCTTCTATAGTACACTTGTAATTTATTCTAAGCCCAATTTATGAGGGTGGGTTTCATCTACAATTTACCAAAATGTTTCCCTTTGGGTGATTTTACCCTGTATAAGATAGCCTGATTCCAGATACGTAGTACAATCAATATTTCTCTTTTTTTCTTCTACTACCTCTCCCCAAGGGTATGAAATTTTGCAATGAAAATCAGTTTTGGCTCTCAAGTACTGTGAAATGAGTCTGCCACAATTTTATGAATGCTGACAAGTACACAAGATACCTACTTGAAAGAAAAGGTCTTTGCAACTAACCTGTGGCAATAAAAGAGCTAGTGTTAGTGTTTTTACCAGTTCCTAAAGCCCAAATTCTCTTAAGGCAACATGAAGTAGAAAAGGTTATACCAGCACATATCCTGGGTGCATTATAGCAGAGGGACCTGAGCATAAGGAAGCTGAATATTTAATAGTAGGCAAAAAATTGAATTGACAAGGTAGGAAACAACAAATGTTGGCAAGGCTGTGGAGAAAATGGAACCCTCTTACATTGTTGGTGTGAATGCATGTTAGTGCAGCCACTTTGGAAAACAGTATGGAAGTTCCTCAAAAAATTAAAAATAGAGCTACCCTATGACCCAGCAATTGGGCTATTGGGTATTTACCCCAAAGATACAGATGTAGTGAAAAGAACATTTGTTCATAGCAGCAATGTCCACAATAGCCAAACTGTGGAAGAAGCTGAGATGCCCTTCAACAGAAGAATGGATAAAGAAGATGTGGTCCGGGGCACCTGGGTGGCTCAGTGGGTTAAAGCCTCTGCCTTCGGCTTGGATCATGATCCCAGCCTCCTGGGATCGAGCCCCGCATTGGGCTGTCTGCTCCGCGGGGAGACTGCTTCCTCCTCTCTCTCTCTCTGCCTGCCTCTCTGCCTACTTGTGATCTCTGTCTGTCAAATAAATAAATAAAATCTTTAGAAAAAAAAAAAAAAAGATGTGGTCCATGTATACAATGGAATATTACTCAGTCCTCAGAAAAGATGAATATCCCCCCCTTTTTTTTTAAAGATTTTATTTATTTATTTTTTATAGTTGGGACTCATATCAACAATACGGCAGAATTCACTGAGTATTCATTATATAAGCTTTAAGACTTCAAAATATTAACAATCTAAATTTAAAAAGTGGAAAGTGAAACAATTTTTGCATATGTAAGATATCCAAAAATTGGTTTCTAAAGTATTTTTCTATTTTATTTTTGAAAATGAAAATCTCACTTAAAATTGAGTGTGTCTTTGCAGAAATACTTTATTTAATAAGACCCATTTTCTTTTTATTTTCAAGCAGTTGTCAGGATATTGGTACTGTTCCATTTTATCCCAAAGAGATTTTTTTTTTAACTTACACTCTTATTCAATATTCAATTTTTGTATGACTTTGAAAAGTTTTTGCCATAATTAAATGTTTCGGCATTTCTTGTGTTTCACTGATTATTGGTACAAGGAAATATCCTACTTGCTTACAAAGATATTTGTCATTTTTTAAAGTAATTCTGTTCCATTAAGGTAAATTTTTTTGTCCATGATCATTTAACAACTTTTTTATTAATAGATGATTGCTGTGTACTTTGGGTTCTGGATCCAATTCCAATTGTGTGGGTGAGTGGATTTCCTCACCCCAACAAGCAGTTCTTAGACCCAGTTGAATGTCCTAAAATTCAACACAATTCTGACGCTATGTATTTAGAGAAAGCATCAGATTGCACGGGTTAAGGGCTCAGTCCCAGAAAACTACCTTCCCCCCACACCTGCATTTAAAATGCCAGTTACAAGCCAAGGTTGTCCCCTGTCTTTCTGACTGACTAGCCATCGATTAGAGTTTCCAACAACGCCTTCCTTGAATTTGATTAATTTGCAAAAGCAACTCACAGAACTCAGCAAATATTTTACTTACTATATTAACAGTTTATTATAAAATCATATGACTCAGAAACAGCCAGGTATAAGAGATGGATAGGGCAAGGCTGGGGAAAAGGCCTCCATGCCCTCTCCAGGTGCATCACTGTCAACTTCGAAGTTTTCAGAACCCATCCTTTGGAGTTCTTATGGAGGCTTTATTACATAGGCCTTATTAATTAAGTAATTGGTTGTTGGTTTGATTTAACCTCCAGCCCCTCTCCCCTTCTTGGAAATCAGGGAATGGGCCTCTCTTTCACCCCTCTATTCATGGTGGGTTCCCCTGACAACCAACCCCTATCTTAGATGCTTTCCAATTTACCTAACATAAATCCAGTTGTGGTGGAAAGAAGTTTATTATAAATAACTAGCTACCCAATTCACCTTAATGACTCTACAACAATTTCAGCAACTGGAAATAAAACAATTATGACAATAGTTGCTCCCATTCCTCTTAGGCCTCAGGAAATCCCATGAGTTTTGGGATCTTTGATCTAGGATGGTAGATGAAGATCAAATATATGTGTGACATATTTTGGTCATCTGAATGGCCAAACATATACTTCTTATAAATCACAATATTGCACTATGATATTCTTTCATAATCCACATTCTCAAATACCCATATTTTCCTCAAGGTTGAAGTCATTCTACAACAGATGGTCAAAATCTGTCTTCAACAGCTGTCATATGGTCCTTTCTTTCTCTCCAGGTGCATTTATTTGTTGGCTTTCACCTGCGAGTTCTGGAAATCCCATTGGGCTGAATTAAACAAGTGTAACAGAGCTTGTAAGGAAAGACTAACTAAAAAAGAATTTGTGTCAACAAGGTTGTTAGCCACTTATCTATTTTGAAATACTAGCTAGTCTATATTTTCATCTTTGTGTTGTCATACCCACACCAACACTATGCCTTGCCATTATTGTTAATTTTTGACACTGTTAGGCAAAACAAGTTTAGCTTTCTGCTAACATGCCCCAGAGTATTTACACTGAGAAAACACCCACTGCTCCAAATACATAGCAATGACTAAAAAGAAATGTGAAAAGAAGGAACCAGAAAGGCATAGCTGAGTTTAAATACAAGAATACATTATGACTTTAAAAAAAAAAAAGTCACAAAATGTTGAATGGTACTAACATCTGGTTGATGGACAATATGATTCCTCTGGGGAAAGGGGGAGTGACTGTCCACACAGATGAGGAATGGAAAGGCACTAGTGAATCTCTTCTTTTGATAAAAGAAAACTGCTGAAAAATAGAGGTTAGCAATATACTGACCTGGGTTAAGACTTTGTCAAAAACCAGGGACCAAAAGAGATGGTGAAGACAGCCAGGAAATCAGTACCTGAGCTATGCTGTTTATTCTTCTCATGCTGAATCTATGGTATCACCAATACGCATAGAGAGTAATAACTTCTAAAAATATGATTATAAGATCAGGTTCTATATTACGGTTTAGGAAATGAGTGATGAGCAACTTCAGTTCTGCTAGGTATGGGATCTGATGCTCATTTTTTTGTGTACAAAAAAAGAGGGGCTGTAGGGAGGGAAGAAAGGTAATAAAGACATGGAAACAGATTTAGAGATGAAAGGAAAAATTCCCCATCAACAATGAGTTTACAAGTAAAAACTTAAGACATAGGAAAATAAGGAGAAAAAGAAAACTAATGTTAATAAATAGGAATTAATCTGTACTGGAAATGGGATCTCCCTAGAGACACAACTTATTATATATAAATATATTGAGGGGCACCTGCGAGTTCTGGAAATCCCAGTCGGTTGAAGCCTCTGCCTTCGGCTCAGGTCATGAACCCAGGGTCCTGGAATCGAGCCCCACATCGGGCTCTTTGCTCAGTGGGGAGCCTGCTTCCCTCTCTCTCTCCTTGCCTGCCTCTCTGCCTACTTGTGATCTCTGTCAAATAAATAAATAAAATCTTAAAAAATATATATTGAGATACTCAAAGGGAAAAAACAAAAGGCCATGATTTTAAACAAATACAAATTTCAAAAAAAAAATTTACAAACTCAAAAACATGATTAGGCATAGATTTGTAAGAATAAATTAGAAATGTGAGAAAAGAAAATTAGTAATAAAGAAATATTATAGGTCAATAAATTCTGTGCTTGATACCATCAAAGATTCAAGTAGTAAATTATAATAGTAAAACTGAACTTTTGAAATCTTCTGTGGTGACTTTATGATGAAATATTTTTCATGAAGTCAATTTAAGCACTCATGTTAACCATTCAGAACACTTATGTTAGCCAATTTGAACAGCCTGAGGCCAGTTTGAACATTCTATCTTAATATATGTTAACCCTTTAATAGGTTAAAAAAGACAATGAAAAAAAAAAGACCTTATGATTCAAAATAAGTCAAAAGGCCACATTATAACCTGACTTCACAACTACCTGTTGCCTTGTTTTCAAGGATATCTGCTTTACTTCCTCATGCCCACTCCAACCCATATCTTATAACATCTGTGTTTATCTTGGCTTGCCTGCTTTCTAGTCTCCTGCAGATAGGCTCTCTCATGAGGTCTAGGAAATAGTTTTTTGACCAGTGTCAGGACTGTTTGTCTTTTTTCTGTTTGTGATACAAAAGCAAGAGAAAATATTTTTCATTATTTCTAGGTCATATATGTAAAGTTTGGTTTGTTTCTGTTTGGAGTTTTGTGTGTCTACCTAACTGCACACAATGTCCCATCTCTCCTGCAGTCAAGATCTAGGTTGGACTTTTCTAGTGGGAGACATGACTTCCGGAAAGAAAAGCTTATGTTGAATAGACCACAATACCCAAATCTCATCACATAACCAGTGGACACACTGGCTTAAGGGACACACCCTTAATACAAGGGTCCTTCCAGGTGCCAGAGATATATTAATGACCAAAACAAATTAAAACTATTGCCTGCTGGAACTTGCCTTAGAGTATGTCTATGTGTGTGTGTTGGCAGTGTGAAAATAAATGCAGCAGACAAGTAAATTTAGCCTGTTAAATGACGATAATGTGAAACTTCTGCATAGCCTAAAATAATAATGGGAAATAACTTCATGACCATGAAAACTCTAGGCAAAAATCACACCCTCAATAATAGCTAATGATCAAGAATATCAAAACTGGGTGACAAAGTTAAAATCCACATGTCAGCAGGCTGCATCCCTTTCTGGAAACCCTAGGGAAGAATGTTCCCTGCCTTTTCCAGCTTCCAGAGGCTGTCACCTCCCTTGCCTTAAGGGACCCCTTCCTATATCAAAGCTGGCAATGACGCTCATGGTTTCTCACGTCATATTATGCTAACAACTAACTCTTCTCCCTTCCTTTTCCACATGTGAGGAACATTTGTGATGACATGAGGCTCACCAAGAGAAACCAGGATAATTTTCTCATATTAAAGTCAGTTGATTTGCAAACTAAACTCCACCTGAAACCTTAACCCCCTTGCCATGTAACATATTTATGGGTTTCGGGGATTAGGGTATGGACATCTCTGGGGGTTTATTGTCTCTCTTATCATATAGTGCTTGTTACTGTTCTGCCTTATCAAAACACACACTTCAGATCTTTTTTGCTCTTAAGGATCCCCAAATTCCTGACTACATGAACATGTGGTAGACCTTGACAGATTTATAGTTGATCCACTGCTTTAAATTTCTTTTCCAGAGAAATTTAATTTATACTAAGATTTTTTTGTTATTGTTTTATAATTTAACTGTCATAAACTTAGGTCAAAATAAAAATAATTGTAACACTATTTAAAGTATTTCCACCACTTTAAAGTACTAGTAGTAAATTAGGTTCAGGCAGAACAATAGAAGATTGTGTGGAACCATCAGGCAGCAGGATTAGGAAGCCCTGAATACTGCAGCAAAAATCAGGAAAGAATATTTAGAAGTGATACAGAGGTCCAGAACTTCTTGAGTATAAAAGATAAACTTTGCCTAAAAAAACTCTGTGTTTTTAATTCACTAAGAGAATTTAATTCTATTTAAGATCACCACAACCTCAGAAATGTACCATCTGTTCTATTTGGTTGAACCATTTGGAGTATATCACAAATAGAGAAATAAATACCATGGCTTATGTCCCTGTTAATATTTGTCACTCTGAATACATTTCCTACTGCTTCCTACACCCAGCCCTGATGGCTGACAGATACAATTTGTCATTACTTTTGAATGTTGGTTTATCTTTTCCACCACATGTTTAAGAAAGAAACTTGCTTTAAAAAAAGAAAAAAAGTAAAATTTTCTTGATATGCAAGAACTGAATATCTTGAGACTGATGGTAACCTACCTTCAAAATCATTATAGAAATTCTGCTTCTATAACCTGATCAGAATCAAGAATGGTTTTGAAACATATAATTGATAATGTTAAAATGAGTATGAAATATTAATATCATTCGATAACTTATTAACTTAATCAGAGCATGTAAGATGCCCTTCTACTATTCTTCACTTGTATTGTAAGTGCACATTTACATTAAAATCTCTCAAAATCTGAAGCATTTTTATCTCTTTTTGGCTCCTCAGTGTATATAAAGCACAGACTCACCTATACTATAGATATGGTCTGCATTTATATATAGATGTTTTATATAAATTTGTTAAATTAAAATGAAATGCATAAATGAACAAATAAACTAATACCTCTAAATTTATCTTTTTAGCAGTGTCTGATTTGAAAACTTGGTGGTGACCATGTTCACCATAATTTTTCAATTATTTCATTCTTTGTTTGCATATGATTTAGTATTGCTTGTGATAAGCAAAGAAGCAGAGAAAGAAACATAATCACCCATTCAATAAATATAGAACAGAACTGCTAGTTTAATTCAATTTATAGTATGTTAAGGACAGCAGTATTGCCAAGGGGCAGAACTACTTAAATTAATCTCTAGGTAACCATAATAGTCCTGAATGACAAGCTCAAATGTCTTTATTCACTCTAATTCAGAGTTTCCCTCTTTCTTAAATTTTCTCTATTTGCATATGTTAATGAATATATGTGTGTGTACATATGTGTATTTTTTATATGTTGCCTCTATTTATTTATTCAAAACAAATGATGTCTGGGATTTGGGATTCAATTCAGAATTATCCAGTGGGGTATGGGAGGTGATTATTAGGCATATAGACAAAAAAAGTATTGGTCATGGTTGATAATTATTGAGCTGGTTCATGCTGACATGTAGGTTCTTTTTGCTATTTTCTCTGATTTTGTTTATGTTTGAAATTTTCCATTAGATGTTAAAATATGCCAAGTCCTATAAATACTAAAAACAAAACAAAACAGAAACCTTTTTTATATCCTAATACTGGTTTCCTTGGTATATTCAAATGCCTGGATGAAATTTGGATTATATTGTACATTAGGCTCAGCTACTTTTTTCTCTTATTTATCCTAGTGTATGGGCATTTATTTGTCCTCAGATGCCAGGAGAAACTGAGAAAGAACAGAGAAGACCTGGTTAATTTTTCACATGTTTCAGTATAGTTAAATTCACCCACATGATTTTGTCTGGTGCTCTGATGGAGGAAAATGAAGGATGTTGTTAGCAAAATAAGGGAGATTTTTAGAGATAAGAGTACAACAAAGAACATTCAGAGGACACGAGTTTGGGGAAAGTATAAAAGTAAAAAGAACACTGACAGTTACTAGACAAGCTTGGAAAATACCAATTTTACTGGAGGGAAATTTACATTAAGAGAGGAGGAGAAAACTGACACTTGACCTTTAATTGGGAATATAAATGTAAAGCATTACCTTTTTAAGCTGATACGTGCAGTCGCAGAATAAAGAAGTCAAAACATGTTATTCCTTTAAAACTACTGGATCTTTTTTATTTTTCTTACTACTGCAATTTAATAATGGAAATAAATCCAATGTTAGACTTTAATTTGGAAAAAAACAGAAATCGATGAGTATAGTAAGAGGGTGTATCTATAAGGCTGATAAATAATAAATCAATAGATTCTTAATTTACTAATATGGAACTACATAATTTATGTGTTTACTTCAAATTTTTTTTAGGGGTGCCCGGGTGGCTCAGTGGGTTAAGACTCTGCTTTGGCTCCAGTAACGACCTCAGGGTCCTGGGATCCAGCTCCACATCGGGCTTTCTCCTCAGCAGGGAGCCTGCTTCCCCACCCTCCCCTCTCTCTCTCTCTCTACCTGCTGCTTTGCCTACTTGTGATATCTTTAAAAGAAAAAAAAAAGTTTTTAAAGATTTTATTTATTTGACAGAAAGAGACACAGTGAGAGAGGGGAACACAGCAGGGGGAGTGGGAGAGGAAGAAGCAGCCTTCCTGCTAGGCAGGGAGCCATGTGGGGCTGGATCCCAGGTCTCTGGGATCATGACCTGAGTCGAAGGCAGACACTTAGCAACTGAGCCACCCAGGCACCCCTACTTTAAATTTTAATTTTAAATCCCAATACCATAGCCATAGAAATAGAGAGAGAAATAAATATGGGAAGCAAATTGGGAAGAATATAACAGGGGCACCTGGGTGGCTCAGTTGAGTGGTTAACTTTTGGTTTTGGCTCAGGTCATGATCTCAGGGATCTTGAGATCCAGCCCCACATTCATGGGCTCCCCACTCAGCTGGGAGTCTGTTTCAGCTCTTCCTCTCCCTCTCCCCCTAACCTCCAACCCCTGCACTCTCTCAATCTCTCCCTGAAGTAAAAAATAAATATTTTTCAAAAATTAGTAAAGCCGACCAATAAATGAAAGAAAAAAGGGGGAGAATGTGTGTTACTGTTTTTTTCAGAGGTTTCCTAAATATTAGAAAAATGACCCTTGGCACTCCGCTTTTGTCTGGTTTGTGAACTTCAGATGAGTATTATCATACAGCTTTCAAAATGCTAAGAAGCTATTTTTCCTGAATAAAGAGAATATGGCTTACTTTTTTCCATCCAGTTTCTAGCACAATGTGCTTCACACACAGTAGGACATAAAAATTTCTGAAATTCAACAAAAATTGAAATAAAAACAAATACAAAGGGGCGGGGGATGGGAGGTTGGGTGAACCAGGTAGTGGGTATTAGAGAGGGCACGGATTGCATGGAGCACGGGGTGTTTTGCAAAAACAATGAATACTGTTACACTGAAAAGAAATAAAAAAATAAAAAACAAACAAAAAAAAAAAACAAAAAAAAACCCACAAATATAAAACATATGAAAATTGAAAGAAAGCACAAAGTCTAAGAACATACAAATTAATGATTTTACTGCAGGTATTCCAATTTTTGTTCCAGAAAATAAGACAGTAAATTGTTTAGTATTTTCAACCTATACAATGGGACTTTATTTATATATTGAATATGCTTTGTCTAATTCTTTTTTTTTTTTCAAGATTTTATTTACTTATTTGTCAGAGAGAGAGCATGCACAAGTAGGCAGAGTGCAGACAGAAGTGAAGAGAGAGGCAGGCTCCCTGCCAAGCAAGGAGTCCAATGTGGGACTCGATCCCAGGACCCTGGGATCATGACCTGAGCCGAAGGCAGTGGCTTAACTGACTGAGCCACCCAGGCGTCCCTCTTTGTCTGATTCTTATGTTAAACATTGTTCAGAGGAAATAAAAGTTTTATCTTGTGAAACTTGTATCTGTATCTCATGGGAAAAAAAACAGATGAACAGATAAGTCACAACTCACTATGAGGTCATGTAATTATTAGGTGTTGCAGACTTAGTGAAAACATATGGGAGGACAGAGAGAGAGAGAAAGAGAATGAAGATAATTATAGGTTCAACAGACTTGAAATCAAAAACAGAAGAAGAATATTAGCATCTCATGTAGTTCAACTTTGTATATAATATTGAATGCTTAGATAACCCTTTTCTTATGTGGCAAAAGTTGAGTGGATATAGAACTGAGGGAAAAAGTACCATGCATTTGTTTAGAAGAGCATTTCAGATGGAAGGAACAAATACAAAAGACCTGAGGTCCAGAGCAAGCACGGTATTTTTCATAAGAGACTAAGTGTGGCTTGAACGGAATGAGAAAGAAGAGTTGTGAGAAATGATGTCAAGGGGATCACAAAGAAATTAGAAATTTCTCTGTGAGAAATTTGGATTGCGATTCTAACTGTAATGGAAAGCTTTTGAGGACTTTTAAGTGGAGACGTGAGATAAGTAGTTACATATTTTAAAATAGTAACTCTGGGCTTTATGTACAGAACAGACTGTATAATGTACAAGAATGGAAAAAGGATCAAGTTGTTAAGTTACTTTAGTGGCCTATGTGAGAGGGAATGGTGGCTCGAATCAGAATGGCATTGACAGAATAGATAAGAACAGTAGGGAAGGAAGATGCACATTATGCAGGTGGACAGAATTTATTGTTGAATAGATTGTAAAACATGAAGAAACATGAAGACTTAAGTGAATCTAGGTTTAGGGGCCTGAGTTAATGAAGGTAACATTTCCTGAATTGGGGAACATCATTTTTGGAGCAAGTTTGGGAGGGAAATTGAGAATTTGAGTTTGCCCATGTTAAGTTTACATGACTTTTATGATGATGGAGGAAGTTGGAAATGGAGAGATAAATACAGGGAGAGTCACCCTTGTTTAAATAGAATTTGAAGTTACTGGCTTGGGTGAGTGAGCCAGGGAAGCAAGTCTTGATAGAGATGAAGACTAGGTCTTATGTCAATACAATACATAGAGATAGAAAGATGAGGATTATGTAGTAAAGACTACGTGAGAAAAAACCAGAGGAGGAGGAAGGCAAATGTCTGCTAACTTAAAAGACAAAAGATGTATCATTTAACATTTTTCTCTGAACTCCTGAAAAACATTAGGTATCTATTTTTGTCAATATACATAAAGATGTTTTCCTTGCCCATTTAAAAAGTAAGGGATCTTAAATTCTAGGAGGAAGTTGTGCAAATTATGCAGTTATGTATTTAAATGTAATTCTATGCAGAAGAAGAAGAATATACATCCCTATTGTATAGGGATATTGTATAGGGATATTGTATAGGGATCCCTATACAATAGGGATGTATATTCAATGTATAGGTTAAAGTGGCACAAAAGAGGGAGATATTAGCCTGTTATTCTATACTTTGAATCAATCTACTAATTTGATTCTTTTCATCCACATGATTTGTCCTCTTGTTTCTTTCTTAGTCCCAACTGTACCCTCTGAGAGGAAAAAAATTATCTTTATTTGGGCTTCCTCCCATTCCCCTGTTTCTATACAAACTTATATGTAGTTTACTTAGAGGTCTTTAATCTCCACATTGTCATCAGTTAACAAACATGTTTCAAAGCAGATCTGCTGAACCTGGTCTTTTCTCTACACACCTGTGTTAATTCATAGCGTATTTCACCCTATGTGACTTCATATTTATGACATGCAATCACAAAAGAAAATTATTTAATGGCTAGCATAGCAATGCTGAAGTTGGAAGAAAGAGAATCAGGAACAAATCCTGAAAAATGATTATTAATTACTTGGTTTGGATAGCAAGCACTTTTGGGGAACTTGGTTATTTTTATGCGATTTGTGTGATAGTAGTGATGCCTCACATTTGTAATATATTGTTTTGTTTTCAGAATGCCATAATGAAATGGTAAAAGAGAAGTTGCTTCAGAGACCTCAATAAGAAACATTTTTTCCCTCCTGCTAGATACGGAATCTTGTTTACCTGAGAAACGTGACTTAGCAATTATAAGGCTTAGTTTTCTTAACTACTAAAATGAGAAAAATTAAACAGGATTATATGTACCCTTAAAATCTTATGTAAAGGTGTGTAAAAAAATGTCCTGTAGACACTAAAATACAGCAAAAAATGTTTTTTTATAGCATTTACCAAATGATTTTGTAATTCAGGCATATATTATGACCCATGCATATCTGATTTTATAAACATTGAGCTAAATTCCTGTATGGTTTTACTTAAATTTGATCAGAAATAGCATGACTTCTTTCCTGTTAGGTACACATTTATTGGTAGTAGGTCATTGGTTACAGTAGCATTTGCAGGTTCCATAAGAACAAGTCTTAGAGCATTTCTCAAAACAGCTACTTTTGTTTTTATGCTCTTAATTTATAAAGCATATGAATTACAGGTGAGTTCACTCCAGTATGTTTTGTCGAGAATATAATAGGCTTCTCTTCCACATATGAGGCTCTGAAAAAGCCATTGAAGGGCTATGCTAACTTTATGATAATGGAAGCAATCTATGAAGCAAAAGAAGAGAAATAGAAAAACTGCACACATTGAAGTGATTCAAGTATATATTCATGTTCCTTTGAAATACTGGCCAAGTTTCAATGAATTGTTTTGGTTTGATATTCTGATATGAGAAAAATCTCCTCAGAAAAGGAAAATGGTGAGTATGAAAAGATATACTGAAAATTAACTGAACAGCACCAATCCCTAAATATATAATTTGGTGCTGATGAAACAGCAAGTGTGAAAGTGTAATTTAAAAGCAATGACTTTATTTTCCAGGTTATACAGGAATGGAATGTTATGTAAGTTTACTACCAGCCTGACTCTCTGCAGATAAAATATCTCTATTGAAACTATATTACGTAAGTACAGAAAATAACTTTGCAGACAGATTAGGCATATATACCAAATAAATATGCCTTAAGTATTTTTTAGATGTGAATTTAAATTTTTTTAAATAAAAGATACTTCTGAATTTTGGAGTTAATTGAAAAATTGTGGATATATTTGTTATGACTGTAACAAACAGAGATAGCTAGTTCTCAAAGGAGAACTTTTACTTCTTTCAGGGAAACAACAACAACAAATAGAAAACCTCATGGAGCAGTGATCTGTATTATTTTTATCTTACATCCTTAGAGGTAGGGAAATGACTGAGTTGGTACCTCGCTATGATTTTACATATGCATATATTTATAAATTGTTCATAGTCCTATAGTAATACTATATTATATTCTAAGTAACACTCATAAAAATGTAAAGATGAGAATAAGAAGCTTTATAATTTTTATTCTTTTGCATTTTGCTCTCAGTTATTTAATTGTGGTTTTATTTGAGCAACATAATGTAATTATACATTATTTCTGAAAATCTGAATTTAACTTTATTGTGACAAAGTAATTTTAAGTTCAATTTATTTCAGTAGCTGATTTTGATGGTGATCAGAGCTAAAAAGGATACTTGCACAGGTGCCCAAATGCAAATGAAAAATGTGCATTTCTGAAAACAAGAGAGTATTCTAAAAGACTTGTTTTGAAATGAGCCTAAGTCTTTTTAGTAAGTCTTCTTTAGTTTAGAGGTACATATTGTTCATCATAAAAAAAAAAAAGTCTGCAAGGCAGCAACTACTGACAGTGAGTTATCATCACTAACGATGTTAGCAAATTTGGAAATATCTTTCTATAAAAGAAAAATAACACCAGTTTTAGATCAATATGAGATGTCCAGTAAACTCAGTGACAGAAAAACTTCCGGGACACTACCTAGTATATTATTGATATTGTATGTAATCTATTTTAATTTCTTATTTTTATAAGCGTAACCATATTGATTATACAGATTACATTTAAAACATACTTTAAGTTGTCATGATGCACTGAATAAGACCATCTCTACTTCTTATTACACCTTTTGCTATTTCTTTACTGAAAGAAGTGAAACATGGCAGTCAGACATATGTACCCAGTAAGTGTACTATAGAGTAGAATATTAAATGTATTTATAAAATTCTTCTCATATTTCATCTGAAATATTGAATATAATTAGGAGCTCTAGTATTTCCATTCTACATCTCAATATAGTATACATAGTACAGGAATTCTGGGAAATATTATTTTGATTTCCTTGAGATAATAATTTTGATTTTCTAGTTTCAAAACAAAATTAAGTTTGACTTCCATTTCCATACAATGAACAGATTCACCCTCCTACCTGAAATAACAGTAAAGGAAGATATAAATGAAACACCAAGCCTCAGACAGAGGACAGTAATCCCTAAGAGACAGACAAGAAAACGTTGAAAGTCCTACTCTTGCCTCAGCTTACTACACAAACCTCATTTGCAGCCTGTGTGTTAAAGAAGGAAAAACTGGTGGAGTTCAGTGGATTCCTTCCAGTGAATAGATGGAACTGATTGAAGAGCCCAAGGGTATTTGAGGTCATATGACATAGTACAAGAGAAGAGAAAGTTGCACAGAAAGAGAACTCTGGAGTTCTGTAGCAGGCATCTTTCATGTATTCAACAGAGTACTAGTGAGCAAATGGATATGAAAAATTCATGTTGAGAGTGATTATTGAGAGATATGTTTTTACTGACATCGTGTTACCTGTGAAGTCTTTGTATTTATAGATTGTCTCCATATATTTCTGTCCAATGATGTTCTTAGGATTTTTCCTCTTTTATAGAACTCCCCTTAATATTTCCTGCAGTGTCCACTTGGTGGTCGCATACTCTCTTAAACCTTGCCAGTCTTGGAAGCTCTTTATCTCTCCATTTTGAATGTCAGTCTTGCTGGATAAAGTATTCTTGGTTGCATGTTCTTCTCATTCTCATTTCACTCATTTAGTGCCCTGAATATGCCTTTCCAGCCCTTTCTGGCTTGCCAGGTTTCTGTGGACAGGTCTGACGTTCTTCTGATGGGCTTTCCTCTGTACGTAAGGAATTTCTTCACCTTAGCTGCTTTCAAGAGCTCCTGTCCACAATTATGATTCATCATTTTCACTATCAGGTGTCTCAAGGTCTTTCTAGATTCTATGACCTTGAGGGGAGATCTTTCTGACTCTAGTACACAAATGCTGGTTCCATTTGCAAGATTGGGACAATTTTCATGGAGAATTTGTTCAACTATATCTTCTAGTCTTTCTTTCTTGTTCCCCTCAGGGATTCCAATAATTCTGACATTGGAATGTTCCATGGCATTATTTATGTCCCTAATTCTGTTTTTGTGGCTTCTAAGTTGTTCCAGGCTTCCTCCTGATCCTTTTTCTCTATTTATTTGTCCTCCAGATCACTAAGTCTATCTTCTGCCTCAGTTACCCTAGCTTTTAGAGAATTTAGATTAGATTGGAACTCACTGAGAACATTGTGAACATTATCCCTGATGGCTTTCACTTCTGCCCTAATCAATTCCATTTTGTCATCAACGGCTTTCTCCAACCTAGCTATTGCCTGGATAATTTTTAGCCTGAATTCCCTTTCTGACATACTGTCTATGTCCATATCCAATAGCTCTGATGCAGAAGGCCCAGTCTCTGAATTTTTCTTCTGTTGGGTATTCCTCTTCCTAGTCATTTTGGTGAGAGATGGCTGAACAGATGTGTAGCTGAATGTATCGAGTATGGGGCAGGCAAGGTGCACCCTGGAATGCTTCTGAGCAATCAAGAGTCCCCACCCAAAAGAAAGAAAAAAGAAAAAAAAAGAGGGGGGGAAGAAAGATAAAATAAAAGAGAAGGCCCAGACCAAATGGGCCCCAAGGTAAGATTATGAAGTATACAAACAAAAACAGACAAACAAAAAGACTGACAAAAGTAGATGACAAGAGGAATTAATTAATTAATTAATTAAAAAAAAGAACCTCATCAAAAAGAACCCCCAAGTATAAGATTTATATACTACCAGGACAAAAACAAATACACAGAAACACTGACAGAAGAAAAAGATGGGAGAGTGGGTACAAATTCTCAGTGTGGATGAGGAAGTTTACTTTGAGTCTTCCTGGATGTATCTTGATACCTTTGTTAAAGGACTCAACTTTCCTAAGATAAAGGGGGATTAAAAACTGGTTTACCGGGCGCCTGGGTGGCTCAGTGGGTTAAGCCGCTGCCTTCGGCTCAGGTCATGATCTCAGGGTCCTGGGATCGAGTCCCGCATCGGGCTCTCTGCTCAGCAGGGAGCCTGCTTCCTCCTCTCTCTCTCTGCCTGCCTCTCTGCCTACTTGTGATCTCTCTCTGTCAAATAAATAAATAAAATCTTTAAAAAAAAAAAACAAACAAACAAAAAAAAAAAAAAACTGGTTTACCTATAGGGGTAGCATTGATTGGGGGAAGGGGATTACCCCGAAGCTTATCTCTATATGAATATTAAACAATAATAATAAAATTAAATTAAATTTAAAATTTTTTTTAAAAATTAAAAAGCAAAAGAAAAACACAGGTATATGTATCAAAAAGTTCAGGTTAAAAGGTTATTATGGAATTTTATATACTGTAAATCTCAAAAAAAAAAAAAATCCTACCCGAAGTCAAAGAAAGAACCAAATTTAAAAGTATTAGGTGGAACACTACCTGGTGCTCACACAAAGTTGAGAAGAAAGCCTATTCCTACCACTTAGGAAATCTCACAATTCATGGATATTGGTTAGATTACTTAGAATAGTATTGACATGCCTGTGGAACTAATGAACAGTAGACTCATTATCCTCAACAAGGGATTATATTTGCTCCGAAGGATATTTAGCAATTTCTGAAGATGTCTGGATGTCACCAGCAGGAGGGATCTAGAAGTAGAGGCTAGGGGTGCTAAATCATCTTCATTGTACAGAATGGCCACCTTCCTCCCCTCCATCTGCCAAATCACCATGACAACAACAAAGTTTCACCGGGCTCAAATGTCAATAGTATTAAGTTCAAGGGAACATAGGCTAAACCCTACTCAGGTCCTACCAACCAAATTTTAAAAGGATCTGAAGAAATCACACTATTTCTCAATAAATATATTATGTCCCAGAACATCAAAGGTATTTGTAAAACTTCAAAAATACCCAGTATCCAACAAGGTAAAATCCACAATATATTGCATACAATTAAAGAAATTATCAGCATATAAAGCAGAAAAATTACTCATAATGAAATGAACAAATAATTCAAACCAACCCACAACTGACAAACACATTAGAATTACAAGGAAGAATGGAAGCAATTATTATAACTGTGTTCATATATTCAGGAAATTAGTAAAAATATGGAAATTAAAAAATAGCCATACTGACTTCCAGAAATTGAAACTATATGAAAAATGTACTGAATGAAAAAAAAAATAGATAAGACCTTGCAGAAGAAAAGATCAATGAAAAGAAACTGCAATAGGAAGTACGCAAAATAGAACACAAAGAGGAAAAAAGAGGAATTAAAAAATAAATAGAACCTTAATGAAGTGTAGCATATTTTCAAGTGGTCCTATTTACACTGAGGTGGTAGTCCCAAAGGCGAGAAAGGACAAAATATTTTACACACACACACACACACACACACACAAATGTTTATATGTATATATGGATGTACATATGCATATATGCATGTGTACATGTATGTATATATGTATGTGTATATAATATCTATATGCATATGCATGTTATACATAAATAAAATTATATAAATATATAAAATATATAAAACATAACACTTAAAGTAATAATGGCTGAAAATTTTTCAGATTCATAGAAAACGAAACCCTGAGATCCATGGAGGTCAATATATCCCAAGCCCAGAAACTATGAATAAAACTAACCCCAAGCACATTATAGTCAAATTGTTTAGAAACAAGTGATGAAGAGAAAAGCTTAAAAGTAACCAGGAAAAAAAAATTATTTATGGAGAAACAAAGAAGTAAAGATGACAGCATCTTTTTTTTTTTTTAAAGATTTTAATTTATTTATTTGACAGAGAGAGATCACAAGTAGGCAGAGAGGCAGGCAGAGAGAGAAAGGAGGAAGCAGGCTTCCTGCTGAGCAGAAAGCCCAATGCGGGACTCGATCCCAGGACCCTGAGATCATGACCTGAGCCGAAGGCTGCAGCTTAACCCACTGAGCCACCCAGGTGCCCCGAGAGCATATTTTTCATGGAAAATTATCCACATGAAGAAAATAGTGGTGTGATAACTAAGTGCTGAGAAAATGGTGAACCTAAAATTCTATATACAATGAAATATCTTTCAAATATAAGGATCAAATAATTTTCCAGACATATGAAAGCTGATTTTATCACCAATAGTCTGTTTCCACAGCAAAATCCTATGAGTGATTTTTCATATCTGACCATAGACAATTATCTAGTGGGCTTATTGTAGAAAACTGTCCTGTCCACACCAGATTCAGACTGAATTCAAAAAGTTAATTCAAAATGAATCATACATCTAAATGTGACACTTAGAACTATATGACTTCAAGGGAACATATAGGATAAAATCTATGTAATCTTAAATTATAACAAAAAATTCTGAGATACAATACCAAAAGTCTAGATGATAAAGGCATAGTACTGATACACTGGCCATTGTCAAATTTAAAGCTACTGGGTTTTTTTTGTTGTTGTTTTTTGTTTGTTTTTTTTTAATATTGGAGAGAGAGAGTGCATGCATCCCCATGAGTTGCAAGGAGGGGCAGAGGGAGAAAGAAAATCTCTAGCACACTCCCAAGTAAGCATGGAGTCTTGCATGGGACTTGATCCCACGACCCCAAGATCATGACCGAAACCAAAGAAAGAGCTGGAGGAGCCTGGGTGGCTCAGAGGGTTAAAGCCTCTGCCTTCGGCTCAAGTCATGATCCCAGGGTTCTGGGATTGAGCTCCGCATCGGGCTCTCTCCTTGGTGGGGAGCCTGCTTCCTCTTCTCTCTCTCTGCTTGCCTCTGATTTCTCTCTGTTGAATAAATAAATAAAATCTTAAAAAAAAAAAAAGAAAGAAAGAAAAAGCTGGTTGCCCAACTGACCGAACCATCCAGGCACACCTAAAGCTTCTGTTCTTTGAAATTATGATGGAATCTCTTTCTAAGTCTTAAAAAAAACAACAAATACTTTACTTTCTCTCTGTCTATATATACATTTAGGTATATTTGTATATATAGATGTACATATAGATCTATACACACACACACAAACACACACATATCTTTGTATATATTATTTCATGTTGTTGTTTAAGATTTCATCCATTTATTTGACAGACAGAGATCACAAGTAGCCAGAGAGGCAGGCAGAAAGGAAGGAAGGGAAGCAGGTTTCCTGCTGAGCAGAGAGCCTGATGTGGGGCTTGATCCCAGGACCCTGGGACCATGACCTGAGCTGAAGGCAGAGGCTTTAACCCACTAAGCCACCTAGGCGCCCCTGTTATATATTTTCTTTTCAGAATTTACTTCAGAAAACTTTGAGCTTCCTGCTTTATCCAAGATTAGCTGCCATGGACATTGGCTGTTGCTGTCCTGTATTTCTGCTTACCAACACACATCCAGCGTCACATATATCTGTCAGTTTTATAAAGCTGGAGTTTGCCATTTTTTTTTCCTATTTCTCATTGTTTGGGTTCTTTCAAATGGATATAGGATAGAGAAGACATTAATTTCAGACTTCAAAAGACTAGGATTTTTTTTTATCAATAGCAAGAACATACATTTTCATATTTTAAATAACCTTATAAAAATTTTGGTATTTCATAGTGTTCTACACATTTATAAAATATATCCCTCCCTTTCTAAACTTTCAACCATTTATGCATTTCAAAAGTTTTAGAAACTTGTTTTTTTCTAGCTTCAGTTTTTCCCTCTTGAATACATCCTCTGCACTTGCAGTCAGAAAATTTTAAATATAATTTTGATTTTATAGGTCCTCTCTTAAAAACACTTCAGATTTTCCCCATTGTTTATAGAATCCTTAAAATTATAATATACAATTTAAAACATCCACTAAACTATCTTTTTTAAGATCTCCTTCTACTGTTTTCTCACAATTACCTATCCCTACAGCACAATACTTGAAGATCCTGGCGCCATAATATGCTAATCTGTAATTATGCATTTCTTTCTGCCCAAAGCCCCCTTAAATATTTTTCTCCCTTTACTTATCCTTCATAACTATTTTCAGGTTTCACTTTTCCATGAGAATCTTGTCTAAATGTTTTCTTTGTATTACTGCCTACTAAGGATGTCTCAAGATTAGTAAGGTACTGGTCAAAGTATCTGTCAATATTTACATCTTAATAGACACTACATTTTCTGAGTTGGGAAAATGTACTTAACAGTTTTTACGCCTATGCACCTGAAGTATAGCAAGCATTCAACATGCTTTTGATCTTAACTGTTATAATAACAAGAAACTTTGTTAACTGATTGAACATGTAGAAATAATGTATAGGGCCATATTGATTAGAAGACAAATTTACTACCAGAAAAGCACAACTTTGTCATAGTATGTTGGGTAAATAGAGTAGATTAAGTGTGATTCAGAAGGCACATTTGAAGAAACATTTTTTTTTAAGATTTTATTTATTTATTTGACAGACAGAGAGAGATCACAAGTGGGCAGAGAGGAGGAAGCAGGCTCCCTGCTGAGCAGAGAGCCCGATGTGGGGCTCAATCCCAAGACCCTGAGATCATGACCTGAACCAAAGGCAGAGGCCTAACCCACTGAGCCACCCAGGAGCCCTTGAAGAAACATTTAGAAGTGATGATTGTTACTGGAAATTTACATTTTTGTGATAGCAAAAGTAAGATAAGCCAAGATTAGTGTTGTCCTTCCACTAACTGAAACACTGGTACTTGCGTCTGTACAAGTTATGGTACATTCAAATGGGCAAGGATGATGCTGGGATATCATTAATTTGGTTAATACCATAAAAGCAGTTTCTTTTGTGCTTTTCCAAATAATAAGATAAGAAGAGGCTTGGGTTTAGTTGTTACTAACTAAAGAAAGTATAATCAACTTGCAATTCTAGAAAAAGATTAATATAGGAGACATTTGTATACCAGTCAGAAAGAAGTTCTATTCACAGTAAAACTGTATGCTTTGCAAGATTACATTTTTCTTCTATTATACTTGGTGCTCATCATTAAATGGAAGGAAGCCCATTAACTAGGATTTCTGAAGTGATTGCTTTCTTTGATGAATAGCTTTAAAAAAAGAGATGGCTAAGGAACCAAGCCTGCTCTAGAGATGGCACAAACAATGAACCAGTGAAACCATATTTAGGTTAAATTAAAAAAAAAAAAAAAGGCCTCAACACAAACATATACTTTTGATAACAGAAGACAGCATTTCATTCAACTTTCTGTTTATGATCCATGAAGAGATATAGATGTTAACAACAGAATTATTATATTAGGGGAATGTATTAAGCATTAAATTGTGATAGAGATTTCAGCTTAATGATAGCTCAATAACCACAAATTATCACCAATGAGTTAGAAAATAATATATTCCTAATAAAGTATAACAAACCAGCTTATTTTTGTCATTTTTTTTTCTATGAAGAGATGGAATGGTTTACTGGAAGATATACTGAGATTGGAATGAGAGCTGGTTTCATAGCTGGGTGATCCCTGTGTATGACACTTACTTTAATAAATGGAGGTTTTAGGGCAAGTTCATTAACTTCTCCAAAATCTCATTTTCACTATTGTGTACTATGAATGTCTACCATACTTTTTCCAAAGTTTATATATGTGTTTTATATAAAGTGTTTTATTGTTTCTGTAGTATTTACATAGTCATTGTGCTTCAGTATTAAAGGTAAATACTTTAAATTCACAATAGCTAAATTATTAGATAAATATTATGCACATGAAAAAATCAAGAATGTACAATTGAAGATAAAGTACTGGAAGTTATATATAGTTATTAAAATTAGGGTACAAGAACTCAGAGAAATTATCATGGTTCGTTACCACATGTCTGACTATATAACTCAAAATATAACTCGACTATCAACCTTTGGACAGAAGCCTGTAATTCTCACAATTCATTCTCTCGTGGAATTTATAAATGTCAATAAACAATTTTTATTATTAGTCTTATTGTTTAAATTTAGGTTGGGTCATGGTGAGCACAAGTTGTTGCCATCTGGCAGCTGTGTGATGGCCTGTGTGAAGTAAAGTTTTTCATCAGATTCAATTTCTAAGTGGACAGATGGCCACAGTGAAAAATGACCATGACGTTTGAAACTAATTGATATCCTTTCTGGGAGGCTCAGCTGAGAAACTAAGGACTGAATGGATGCTGAGACAGAACAGTCTAGCCACCCAGAAGAAACTGGCCATACATAAGGAAGCTATTTAAATATCTAACTATTTAAGATATTTAAATATTCAAATAGCTGAGAAAGGCAGCTTCAGTGAGTAAGGTTTGTTTCATATACAAACAAATACACCACATGCTCACTTGTGCTACCTTTATGTGGTAAGCAATAATGATTTGAAAGGTAACAATTGTTTTCCATCCTTCTAAATGGGACATATTAATATAATTAAAATAAGTTAATTGTAATCTGTTTTGTCAAATTGTGTTTGGACTTTAGCATTACAAGTTCTTTAAATACAAAATTGTTGTAATTAAATAAACTTTCATTTTCTTTTCATCCTCTTAGTATCCTTGTAAATAAACAGCTAGTTATGTTGTCAACACTGAGTTCTTAGTTACCTTCGAAGAATATCTTCTTCAGTTCCCTATAGACACTAAATCAAATTCAGTGCATAAGTTCTCTGTCATCACAATTTTGTCTACAACCATTTATTCCAGAAAATATCTTTAAGTCTGCTTCTCCATTTTGCATTAAGGGATTTCAAAGATAAAACTAGGAGCTGTTTACATAAAACAAATGATTATGGAGCCTAATTTCACATGATGTTTCTGAATGTTGATATTTCTGTACTCTTCAGGATAACCATTAGATTTAGAAAACTATGATTATGATAACATATAGCATTTCTCTAACTTAAAGAAAATTATCTTTTAAAATGATACATCTAGATTTCTTATAACTAAAATGGATTTAAAACAATGTAGGTATACTTACTGATTTATTTTAAATCCTCCATATTTTGCCTTACACATTGCTTCTTAAAAGGTGATCTTGCAAAAATTGATCTGATGAAATAATGGATTATGATACATCTTTCATAAAGCTTTCCTGGCTTCCCATATAACAGGAAAATTTTGGAAACAGTATATGAGTATCAAATTTCTTAATTGTGTTAAAAATCAAGAGTTTCAGTTTATCACCAAGAAATATGTCAAAAAATTATAAATATATGCTTATAAACCTGTATAAAGTATGGACATTCCTATATTTCATTCAGTATTAATAGTCTTGGTGTTCTATGATTGAGTGCAATTTTAATTGAGATCAGAATATTTTCTACTATTATTAGGCCTAATATTTCATATTTAAACTTAAACACATACAAGTTACATTATAGTAGCTACCATGCCTCCAGTTTCCTCTGCAACAAATGAAAGGCAAGAAAAATGAGATATTAATGATGATTCTTCATTAAGTATTTACTCTATATCAGACATTATGCAGGATATTTTATATATAAGCATTTTCATTGCTAGTAAAAAAAAAAATCAAGTTACATTTTACTATTACCATTAACAATGATGGAGATATTAAGTAAATATCCAAAACCAGACAATGAATAGCAAAGCCTACCTTGAACAGGAGCTTCTTTTCGCTACAAAGTAACCCTCCCCTCATTCTAAATAATGATTCCTAAACTTCTATAAGTAGGCTACCAAAGAATTATTGACTCTTTGTTTTCAGTCATACCAAAACAAAACAAAACAAAACAAAAAAGACATTACATTACAAAAACTATAGGAAAATTCTAAACCAATATCTCTCATAGATACAAAAACCCTCAACCAATTATTAGTAAACATAAAATAAGATTACACACATCACATGAAAGTTTATTCCAGGTAAGCAAGACTGGTTCAACTTTTAAAAAATTGATGTCACCTCCATATCAACAAACCAAAAACTCACATGATCTTATAAATTGATTCAGAAAAAGCACTTGACAAAATATACCATTTCTAATGAAAACCCTTAGCAAACTAGGTATGTGGGGATCCTCAACTTGCTAAAGAACATCTACAAAAACTGTTAATTACACACTTAATGGTGAGAAAATGGACACTTTCCCACTAAGATGTAGAAAAGGGAGGAGTATGGTCTCTTACCACTCCTATTTCACATCACATAGAACAGCCAAAACAATACTAAGGAAATATAATATTGGAGGACTGATACTACCTGTTTCAACACTGTCAGATTATGTTCATCACAACAGCCTGGTATAGGTGAAAGAAACATACATTGACCAAAAAAATAAAGACTAGGGGCTAGAAATAAGGAAGAAAAATATAATAAGCTGGATTTTGATGAATGAACAAATTCAATGGAGAAAAGATACTCTTTCCAAGAAATCATGCTGGGAAAATTGGATATCTATATACAAAAGAGACAGTCTAGATATAGATCATATACCTTACATAAAAATTAATTCTAAACAGATTTAGATCTCAATGATAATGCAAAACTATAAAATTTCAAGAAGAAAACATAGAAAATCTACATAACATTCAGCCTAAGAATACATTTTAAAATATAACATTATCCAACAAAGAAAAATTATAATTTATTAAATTTATTAAAATTTAAAACTGCTGTGAAAGACTATTAAGAGAATGTAAAAGACAAACATCATATTGGGAAAAAAAATTACAAAAATACACATCTGATGGAGGATTTTAATCCAAAATGCACAAATAACACTTAAAACTCAACTGTAAGAAAACAACTCAGGTTAAAATATGGGCAAAAAAATCTGAACTGCTACCTCACCAAAAAGATATACAAATGAAAAATAAACATTTGAGAAAATGATCGATATCATTTTTAATTAGAGGACTGCAAATTGCAGCACCAATGGGGTACTACACACCCATTAGTATGACCCAAATTCAAAGCTTAGTGATAGTAACTGCTGTTCAGGATCCAGAGCAACAGGAATTCTTTGTAGATGGTAAAACAAAATGATACAGCTACCTTATAAGACAATTCCTAAGTTGTTTTGCAAAACGAAACAGTCTTCTTGCGTGATCCAGCAATCCTTAGCTAAATTTTAAAACTTATGCCCATACAAAAAAACTACACATGGGTATTTATGAAAGTTTTATCTAGAATCAACCAAACCAAAATTAATTAAGATCTCTTTCAATAGGTGAATGAATAAACAAATTTGGTGTGTGCACATAGTAGAATATTATTCAGTGATAAAAATAGTTTACAGGTAACAAAATGACATGTGTGAATCTTAAGTGTTTTTCTCTATGTGAAAAGAAACAATCTGAAGGAGCTATATACAGTATGGTTATGATTAAATGATATTCTAAAAAATGATAAACTATAGAGATGGTGAACAGATCAGTAGTTGCCAAGGGTTTGGTGCAAGGTCATGTGTATTAAATAGATGAAACTCAGAGGAGTTTTTTGAATGCTGAAAATATTCTACACAGTACTGTAATGGTAAACAGAGGCATTAACTATCTGTCAAAACCCAGAATTTTACAACACATACAGTAAATTTTAAAAATGCACATCAATCAAAATATAATTTAGAAGGATCTCAGGATGGAAAGTAGAATGTGACAAAATATTCTAAATATACTGAATATGAGTGAAACAACTTCACTGAAGGGGATGGTCAAATAAACACTAATGTAACTAAATTTCAAAGTGTTCAAAGGCAAAAGGAATGGTACACAGGCATTGTATACTCACTGATAAAATCCCCAACCCCATTCTGAAACTTTTATACATGTATAATGGAACTGAATAATTAAACAAATTAACAAAACATTCATGAGGTGAAAAGGCTCAATTAAACCATGAGGTAGAGGATTAGAGCAGTTGAATCTGTATCAATCGATATTTAGCTTAATATTGATAAGATGGTTACATATTGGAATATTAATAGGTAGGTCTACATGCAAACACAAGTTATTATACACACATATTTCCTTGCTTTGTCAACTGAGGAATACTGAACAAAACAACTTTCTAGTAGCCTTAAACATGTCTATCATCAAGACAGGTTTTTAATACCATTTTTCACTAAAAGACATGGATGATTCTAAGACTGGAGCAGCAAATATACAAAACGAGCATGGAGGATTTTGCAGTACCATAATTCACACAAAAAGCAAAACACAATTCCCTTCTTTGATGGAGGTATGTTAAAGTGATACACAAGCAAACTGAAAGAGCCCCAGTGTCAAATCTGACATTGGATTATGACTTAAGTGTCACAACCATAGTGATATAAATTATTGAATAAATATATAAATGTGGGAGAAAGACAAATATCCCTTAAAGAAGAATTCCAAATATTATATGTGGATACTCCACCATTCAAAGATGGAGCCTTACTGCTCATTCCTTAAGTGTGGTCTACGCAGAATGACTTCCTTCTAAAGAGAAAAGGATATAGACCTCAGGGAGATTCAAATTAAAACCACATTGAGATATCACCTTATACCAGTTAGAATGACCAAAATTAACAAAACAGACAACATGTGTTGGAGAGGATGTGGAGAAAGGGGAACCCTCTTAAACTGTTGGTGGGAATGCAAGTTGGTACAGCCTCTTTGGAGAACAGTGTGGAGATTCCTCAAGAAATTAAAAATAGAGCTTCCCTATGACCCTGCAATTGCACTCCTGGGTATTTAACCCAAGGATACAGATGTCGTGAAAAGAAGGGCCATCTGTACCCCAATGTTTATAGCAGCAATGGCCACGGTCGCCAAACTATCCAAAGAACCAAGATGCCCTTCAACGGATGAATGGATGAGGAAGATGTGGTCCATATACACTATGGAGTATTATGCCTCCATCAGAAAGGATGAATACTCAACTTTTGTGGTAACATGGACGGGACTGGAAGAGATTATGCTGAGTGAAATAAGTCAAGCAGAGAGAGTCAATTATCATATGGTTTCACTTATTTGTGGAGCATAACAAATAGCATGGAGGACAAGGGGTGTTAGAGAGGAGAAGGGAGTTGGGGTAAATTGGAAGGGGAGGTGAATCACGAGAGACTATGGACTCTGAAAAACAATCTGAGGGGTTTGAAGTGGTGGGGGGGGTGGGAGGTCGGGGAACCAGGTAATGGGTATTATAGAGGGCACGGCTTGCATGGAGCACTGGGTGTGGTGAAAAAATAATGAATACTGTTTTTCTGAAAATAAATAAATTGAAAAAAAAAAGAGAGAGAAAAGGATAGAAAAGGAATAGAAAGGAATACAATTTACCATGGGAAGCCTGACAAACACTACCTGTTCCAGGTGACGAGGGTTTACATGGTTTGTTTTTGCATAGATAATCTCCCTTGCTATAATGTGATGAATATCACAATTTACACTATGAGTATCTTCTCAAAATATGTTGCCCCAGTCTAGTCATGTGAAAAAAAATATACAAATCATAATTGAGGGCTATTCTAAAAACACCTATTCTTGAAAAATACCTCTCAAAATGCTCAAGATCATCAAAAACAAGGAATGTCAAAGAAACTGCCAAGCCAAGAGGATCCCACCAGAGCATGAACAAATAATAATGTGTTTCCTCCCTATGGGATCGTGGAAGAGTTAAAGACATTAGGGAAAAAGTAAGAATCTAACACATCAGATTTAATAAGAATTATATATATATATATATATATATATATATATATGTATATTTTTTTTTTTTTTACTAGTTGTGACAAATGTATCAGGCCAAAGTAAGATGTCAAAAATAAGGGAAATTGGATATGCATACACAGGGACTCTATTATCTTTACAATAACTATGCAATTCTAAAACTGCTCTATTACAAATATTAAAAATAAATGTCAAAATATGTATATGATGGAGCATATAGATGGAGAATATTATTACTAAAGAAATAATATACTTAAAATTTTATCTAACAAAATATATTTCTAATGGATTACAGTGGTTCATGTACACATCCATTTTAGAGGAAAAAAAACACGTGAAAATTGATATGTATTTAACCTCTGAAGTAGAATACAGAACATAACTAAGAATTCATTTGATCTTCTACCTTAATAATTTTTCCAGGTTTCTATCACTGCATTGTCCACATTTATGTTATTTTATATACATGTATATTGCTTCTGATAATTTATGAGTTTCAACATCTGAGAAGGGTATATTTTCCAACTTTGTATTCCAGCATTTAACATAATGCATGGTTTGTTAGTCAAGCAATATTTATTGAAATAATGACCAAATTAATAAATAAGGACAGATTTTATAAGCCTACAGCACTAGAAATAATATCAAAACATAATCAGATAGGACTATAGAATAGTTTAAGTTGTTAGGAACCAAACGTCTTTCATTGACAATGTCAAAAATATTTTTTATTATGGCTACTGCCTTGCAAAAATCACATACAATTTTTTAAATTAATACAATAAATCAAACCAACATAATTTTAAAATAGTAAATTGAGATCAAGAAAATATGTATTTAAAAAAGTAACATGGGTGCATGTATCAAATTAGCAGATAAAAATATATTTAAATGTCTTTATATCTTCCAAAATTCATCTACAAATATACGCCCAAGATTTTTATTAGATGTTTCAATTAAGAAACATAGTATTTCAAAAAATTTGGTGCCAATTATGTAAAAACAGCATTTGCTAAGGATACATTATTTATAATGTGAAACCAGTATAAAACATCCCTATGAGTACTGACAGTGCAAGATCTATGTCATGTATTAAATATATCTTTATATGTATCCTAGTAAATAACACAAAGGCAACTTTCATATGATAGTTTGTGTGGTGTTTTAACATGTAGGCATAGGACATTGCTTCTAAGTACAGTTCAGCCAAAGTAACCAAACCAGAAGTCAACAGGAATTACAATAAGCATTTACTTTATATGACTTAGGTGAATCTAGCAATAGAATTTACAGTATCAGGAAAAATGGTTGGATTTAATGTTTTAGGTAGTCTTCTATAAATACTAGTTGCCTCAGAAGTGCTTTTGAAAGACATTGGTAGATAGTTATTGACAACCTATCTACTTGACAAGTATCTGAAATATAACTACTCTACGTTATTTCAAAAAATAATCAGGTACTTTAACCATTAGCTGATAGGAGACTACATAAGTGATACTCTCTTGTACAAATTAAGGAGTTTAAAGGACACATTTAATTAGAAAAAAATACATACTGTGAAGATTAAAATTGTCTCCAAAAATGTATTACAGATTTACTTTAAAATTAAGACCCATGGAATGCTAACAGTCTTGATTTCTATGCTATAGAGCAAGGAGAAATGAATTTATCCTGGAAGTATAATAAAACAGGTGAATAAAACAATGAATTCAGACATTAAAAATTCTCACTAAGTTGTCCACAAAATATGAGCCTGCGTCAATGTAATTTCCACTGTAGTCTTTAAAATAAGAGAATTTGAATTTTTTTCATCTAGGTAAGTAAATAAGTTGCTTTTCTACATGTTAGTACCCTTAACCTTGTTATATGTTGAACATCTGCCAAAAATCATGACATTAATTTTAGAATAGCATAGACTCTTTTGTGGATGCTGTTAAAGAAGAATGTTGATAGTCCAGCAAGACAATTTATGAAAAGAATATTATCTATATATAACTATTTCCATATGGAAGATCATATGATCAGTTCATCCTAAAGTGGCAGCAAGTTTTCAGAAAGTAATGATAAAAGATAGGGACTGTAATTCATTAGTTTTAACTCTCCAGAAATTACTCTGATTTAAAAAAAAAAAATTACTACACACTGATTCTTGCGATCAGATCCTGTCTCTGTTATTGGGACACCATCTTTCCTATGACTCAATCTGTAACTTGGCATACTTGAATTACTGAAGGATAATACACACACACACCAAATCAATTAAATAAACCAAAATAAGGATTTTATTGTCTTCCTGTGGTATGAATATAAAACTGTTCTTAACAGCTTTGTCCTTACTACTGTGTTTTGTCTCTGCTTCCTACTGGAAGGGGCTGTATAAAACATGAGACTATTTCTAATTACAGTTTTTCTAGGCAGTAGCACAAAAATCGGACAATTTTAAGTCTTCAATAAATGTTTCCTAAATTCAAAACAAATCCTTCTGTCCTGTGGATTTTATTTCATTAATATACTCATAATCTGCCCCTCTTCACCCCGATTATTATAGTCTCAACTGTGATTCTGCCTCTTCCTGTGTTACTTCTTTTCAATCTCCTCTCTGTTTTGCAACCAGAGTGATTTCTAACCATCATCTTTTATCTTCTAATCCGATAGGTAAGAACCCTCAGTGGCTCACTACTGCTCTTGAAATGAAGTTAATTTCTTTTCAATCACAATCTACAATTTTTCATCTAGCCACCCAGCTAACACTACCAGTTTAACCTTCTTATACCTACTATTGCACATCTGTACTCCAGACGTACCAAACCACTTTCATATTCTTGAACATCTCATTCCATTTATTTACCTCTACAGACTGTGCTATTTTTTGACTGAAACATCCTCCCCTTAAACTATACCTACCTAACACCAGTCCATTCTCCAAGTCTTGGGCTAGGTATCTATAAGATAAGAGAGCAGGCACTAATGCAATAAAACTTTATAAAAAGGAAAGTAGGGACTTCCAGTTTCCAGTTCCACCTGAGGGCTGCTTGGAAGTCATCCCTCTATCTGTCCTAATAAAATGGAAAAACTGAACAGACTGAAAATTCAACTCTTTCAAGATCTGAAGAGGAGGGGAAGAGACAAGGAAAACTGCTTCCCCAAGACTGGAGTGACAGGTGAATAGAAAGTATCACAGATTTGGATATGCTTCTTTTTCTATTTTCTCAAAGAACTGTGTTAACATTCCCTAAACTGGTGTTAAAACTCACCAATGGAGCAATAGTATGGAGATTTCTTTATTTAAAATTTTCAGGAGGCAGTCAAAAGGTACAGCTTTTCAACTTGATGTAGTTTCTAAATATTTTATTTAATATTTATTTTATTATTAAATTATTTTTATGATTTTTTCCTGTGAAATACATTTAGAGTATGTCCCATCCTATGACTTATCTAAGCAAATGACTTACCTAAGCAAATGTCCCATAGGTACCTGAAAAAATGGGTAGACTTTCTATAAATAGTTACTAGATCAATTCAGATGTAATGTTTATTTTCAATATTTTTTTCCGTTATTGTTCTTTTTTTGAGAAAAGTATGATAAACTCTTAGTATATTTTTGGACTTTTCTATTCCTTTACTTCTACGAGCTTTATCATACATACTGAAACTTTACTAATAGGCACATACATATTTATGATTGCAATGTCTTTGTGAAGAATCAATAATTTCACCAATTTCAATTGCCATTTTATATCTCTGATAATATTCTTTGTCTTGAAGTCCACTTAGCCAAACATTAATATGCTTTTTTATGTTTGATTTGGTCATGGGAATAAGTTTTGCCACCTTTATATTATATCTCTTTATATTTATAGTGCATTTATAATTAATAGGATACAATTGGGCCTAAAAAAAAAATTTCCAGGCTAACTATCTCTTCTGTGTAGTCAGTGTTTAGTCTATTTACCTGTAATACAGTAGTTGATGGAGTTGGTTTTAAGTCTTTCTTTTTGTTCTTTTTCACTTGTTCTGTCCTTTCCTGACTTCTGTTGAGATGATCAAAAATTTTTAATACTCCATGCTATCTCTTCTATTAGGTTTATGATTATAATCTTTGTACATAATTGTCATTGCTTTAGACAGCATAATATGTATCCTTATCACAGTCTATCTTGAATTACCACTATTTCACATATAATGTAAGAAATCACATTATAATATCATTTATTCACCTTCCCATTTCCTACCTGCTTTATTATTTCTACATTATTTTAACCAAGGAAAATTTATTCCTATGGCAGAAGTCAGAAGGAGGGGAATAAAAGTAATGTGGTCTCATATTAATGACATAAATTTAGGAAAGTGACTATATCTGCTAGATAGATGATATGATCAGAGAAAAGAACCATAGACTTTGTATTTATTTAGTAATACCTTATTTATGTAGTATTATGGTACCTTTAAATTATTTTAAATATTAAATATATTAAAGGAATAATGGCAGAAAAAGTGAGTTATATCTACTTTTACTGATATAGGAAAAATGCTTAGTATATATTAAGTACTAGAATACACTGAAACAAATATGTATTTCATGTTTGAATCTGCATAGAAAGAGATTGGAAAATATACCAAACTATCAACTGCAATTATTGTTAATAGAATTTTAAGAAATAATTAATTTTTCTTAAAGATTTTATTTATTTATTTGACACAGAGAGAAGGGAAGAGAGCATGTAGGGGGAGGTGGGGAGAAACAGGCTCCCTGCTGAGCAAAGAGCCCGATATGTGACTTGATCCCAGGACCCTAGGATCCTAACTTGAGCTGAAAACAGCTGCTTAATCAACTGAGCCATGCAGGTACCCCAAGAAATTATTACTTTTAAAATAACATTTCTCTATTTTTGAATTTGTTATCTTTGAATTAATAAAAAATTGGAGGGGGAGATGAACCATGAGACACTATGAACTCTGAAAAACAACCTGAGGGTTTTGAAGGGGCAGGGGATGGGAGGTTGGGGGAGCCAGGTGGTGGGTATTATTGAAGGCACACATTGCATGGAGCACTGGGTGTGGTGCAAAAACAATGAATTCTGTTATGCTGAAAAGAAATTTTTTTAAAAGTACAAAAAATAAAAATTATATATGATTTTAAAATTAGAGTAAAATAAAAGATAAACAGGGTGCATGGGTGGCTCTGTTGGTTAAGCATCCGACTCTTGATTTCAGCTCAGGTCATGATCTCAGGATCCTGGGATCCAGCCCCATGTCAGGTTCTGTGCTCAGCAGGGTCTGCTTGTCCCTCTAGTTATACTTCTCCCATCTTTCACACTATCTCTTTCACTCTCTGTCTCTCTCTCAAGTATATAAATAAACAAAAATCTTAAAAAGTAAATCAAAGATAAAACAATAGGAAAGTGGAGAAAAGAGAATGACAAAAAGAAAACCAAATCACTATCACAAATATGTTTTAGAATATTCAGGGTCTTTTAGTGTGTTAATAGTCTAAATAGCTAGAGCCAGTAAAGATGAAGGTTTTGAAGGATAGAAGAAATATTTCAGATCACCTCTAGTGTTTGTCTAGAGAATGTCAGTAAAGAATGCTCTCCAGTTCATCTACCAGTTCTGATTTTGTCCAACCCACCACTTCTGTGATTAGAAGTAGGGGACATCAGAATGTTATTTTATTTGTAACTTAGGGTGTGGAGAGAAAGAAAAATTAGGGAATTCTTACTTAATGGCTTCTACTTAGTAAATGAAAAGTCTAGTTTATTTACAGAAGCTTAAGTTAATTTGATAGAGGATTTAATGAAATAGATAAGGATCTAGAATAATTAATAAGGAGAAAAAGAAAAGTAAAATAGCAATCAGCAATGAGCCAATTATAAGCCTGGCATTCACTTTTAAATGACCTAATTTTTCTGGTGCATTCTCTTGGACCCATAGAATATGTTATTCAGAATTTTAGTTTAAACCTTTTCACATCTCTGTGTTTTCTTTCTATTGCCTGTTCTGGTCCCTACCTCCTCTTCTTGGACATTATGTGCTAATATTTCCCAATATGAACCTCCTACTAAAAGTGTTTTAAGAAAAAAAGAAAAAAATTGAATTACTTTGGCCAATAAGTAATAGCAAGCCACATGTGTTTTTCACCAAGAATATAATTTACATATATCGTGTCCAATAGAATACATATTGCCTGCTCACTTGCTTACTCTTTAAATGTTGTTAGAGAGCAGAGAGTGTCCTGTCCTTTGAGCCTGCATCAAATTGGATAAAAGTATTGTTACTGGATGCTACCAAGGCTTACTACTTGCATGCCAAGGAATATAATGAACTTCCTTCTAACATCTCATCTGTTAAAAGCAGTTGCTCCAAGTGTACCTGAAACATACATAAGTCTCCCAGAATAGGTTGGAGGAAGAATTGTTAAGAAGTGAAAATAAAAATCAATTCCACAAGCCTAAATAATTATTAATATTTTATTAATAATAATATTCTGGGCAGAATAAAGTTTCAGGAGATATGTCCATTAATAAGGCTCCATATCCTAGTATCCTGACTATTATAAAAAGACAAAAGTAGTGCTAGCCTAATTATGTTAGTCTTCTCTGATTTTGGTAAGATTCTAAAATACTCACCATCCCCCTCCTGGTTTTATTTATGCACTTAATAATTTCAAACCAATCCTCTCAATTAAGAACACAGAGCTGATACAGATGTCGTGAAAAGAAGGGCCATCTGTACCCCAATGTTTATAGCAGCAATGGTCATGGTCGCCAAACTATGGAAAGAACCAAGATGCCCTTCAACGGATGAATGGATAAGGAAGATGTGGTCCATATACACTATGGAGTATTAAGCCTCCATCAGAAAAGATGAATACTCAACTTTTGTAGCAACATGGACAGGACTGGAAGAGATTATGCTGAGTGAAATAAGTCAAGCAGAGAGAGTCAATTATCATATGGTTTCACTTATTTGTGGAGCATAACAAATAGCATGGAGGACAAGGGGTGTTAGAGAGGAGAAGGGAGTTGGGATAAATTGGATGGGGAGGTGAACCACGAGAGACTATGGACTCTGAAAAACAATCTGAGGGGTTTGAAGTGGCGGGGGGGTGGGAGGTTGGGGTACCAGGTGGTGGGTATTATAGAGGGCACAGATTGCATGGAGCACTGGGTGTGGTGAAAAAATAATGAATACTGTTTTTCTAAAAATAAATAAATTGAAAAAAAAAACTAAAAAAAATTCAAAGGGGAGGTGAACCATGAGAGACTATGGACTCTGAAAAACAATCTGAGGGGTTTGAAGTGGCGGGGGGGTGGGAGGTTGGGGTACCAGGTGGTGGGTATTATAGAGGGCACGGCTTGCATGGAGCACTGGGTGTGGTGAAAAAACAATGAATACTGTTTTTCTGAAAATAAATAAATTGGAAAAAAAAAGAACACAGAGCTGAACTAATTTTTCCAATTTTGTCCTCATTTCTTCTACTGTGATGCAGATTCTATTTTCCACCTCTTGGTAGAAGCTGGTCAGTGATCTAACAGTGGGAGATTAAGCTATCATGGACTATAGTCTTAGCCCTTGAATTAATAACTGGGGCAAAACCAGGTGAGGTCTCAGGTCACGTTCAATTGTTCATAAAGGAGGAAGCACACAAAAAGGGAGTTCCTTGGTGATTATCTTCTCTAAACGCTTTACCATCCGATCTTATATATTCATTTATTCATTAATGCCACTAATATTTAATTAATAATTACCATGCAGCTTTCTAAGCAATGAATAAGACATGCAAATTCCCTGATTTCATAAGTATGAGAGATAATATACAAGTAAGGAAATATACAATATCAGGTAATGAAAACTGTTATGAGTTATAACAAAATATGTATACTTTGTTACATATTGTTTTTAAAAATCAATTCCTTCTAGATTTAAAAATGTGTGACAATATATTAAGATTAAATCTTTAAAAAATAAAAATTTTAGACAATCTGATCAGCCAAATCAACTGATTCTAGGAATGCCATTATTTCTACCCAGAGCCAAGCTCCCTATTTTTACATTCCTAGACTCATTAGCAATAAAAACCATCAGTTATAGATTTGGATAATCAGTTTTAGATAGCAGCTAAGAAAAAAATCTTGTCATTATATATGATAACCCTCCAATTATCATGATGGAGATGCTTCCTGAAATTACATTTGTTTTTAGCCACATTAGCTTGGTTTTCTCTCATCTAACACAGGTTATATACCAATGTTCTATTGATGATCAGTCTATATTAGAATAGTCATTTCCCTTAATTTGACCAAGGAAATTATCTTATGCAGCTAAAAAATCTTTTATAAATCACGTCATGCTCTTCTCTAATATTATGTTCATTGTCAACTAATAATGTCTACATACACTTAAGTAACTTTAACTTTCTAGGGTTTTTATTTTCTGCATGAGATATTAAAAACTTAGTCTTTCCAATCCTATGACTAACACAAAATAAAAAGGATTACATAAACTTCTAAAAATTATTCCTAGCTTTAGACCCAAATTTCAAAACATTGAGATCCCTTTTATGCTTGAAACAGTAATATTGGATGTTGTTTATTTTGTTCTTTTGTTATTTAAATTATCAATATCCCAATATATTGAGAAATATTAATTGACAAATTTCACAGAGTAACCTGAACGCCATCAGAAGTCATCCTAAATTCTGCCATTTAATAAATCATTGACTCATATCAACCTGGAAGTTATCACTAGGTATTCTGAACCCATACATAGCTGCTAATTAGTATAAGTAATGGTATTAGTCACAATATATGTATGACAAGGTGAACTCTACTACAAACAAAGCCTAGAGAGGCTACCTAAAGAAGCATCACTTAATTAATCCCCAAAAAGCAAGGAGGAATGACTCCTGCTCTATTATAGTGGTCTGTGGACTTGTGATGGCAGCTGAGTACCAGGGACCCTGAGAGGAGCTTCATGATAGTGTGACAGGAATGGAATATCAGTAGTTTATATTTCCAAGCCTTTGGAAGTATGAAGCTTTATTAAACAATACTAAATAATATAGAAAATGTTGAACATCTTTGACCACACATTCCCTATCCTGATCATGGGCTGAGTACATGCTGACACCTGCCCATTATCACCCATTCTCTGCCTGCTTTTTTGCATATACCCACCCTACCACCCTCCGCCACCCACCAACCTCTCTCTATAAAACTGTTGGTATCTATCCTATGGGCAGGGAGGTCAGTTGTAAGGCTTGAGCCTGTCACCTCCCCCAGCTCCTGGCACCCAAAATAAATTTCTCCTCTTCTCTTTTCCAAACCCTCCTCTCTTCAGTCATTGGCTTCTCTTGCAATAAGTTTATACAAGTTTGTTCAGCAACAGTGTTGGCAAACCTAGCCAAGAGCTTTGCTTTCAATTTGTACAACCTCCTCAGGATTCCTCAGGACAGAATACTTGGCATCCACAGTGCCCGGACTTACCTCTTCATTTCCTGACTTAGCAGGTATGCCAGAATCATTTGGAAACACTGTGTGTGTGCACGCATGTGTGTATGAAACTTATAATCTTGAGTCAACCTTTCATAGTCACATTAAAATGTATTCCTTTCTACTTTCTTTGTATTACATAATACAGAAAAATAGAGTCAATTTAGTATGAATGTCTACTTCCTAAACCCCATTATTTTATAAAATTTTTAAAAATTTGCATATACAATAACATTAAAATCATGACCCTAATAGCAAAGAATTAAATCTAACATAATGTATTAGATATTTAAAAAACTTTTTGTAAACAAATATAGGGTAAACAACTGGATTCATCAAGCAACACCAAATTAATCAAATAAATTATATTGTAATTCAATGTTAAAGTGAAAAGAAAATTTTCATGGTACTAACATAATAAGTATAATACACCATCATATTCTAAGTATAAAATTAGGAAATGCCAAATTCTTACTTCATTTTAGAGAAACCAATTTATGATAGAGGAAAATAAAGGATAAATTGAAAAAAATATATATATAAATTCCAAATCATTGTTTCAATTCAAATCCACTAAATATATGATTATTCTTGTTTTTTAACCTATTAGTTCCAAGATATAGGTGTTGACAACAAATGTCATATTCACACAAGTTCAAAATCTGGGTACATTTCTTGAATTCCATCTACTTTCTTTATAACTACATTGTATAAAGAAAACAGCTGATGAGAACGTTTTTAAACTTAATTTTTTTAACTTAAACTTTCTTTATTTGACAAATTTTTGTTTTTCCTCTGCCACCACCAACCCAAAACACAACCCATTACATATTTTTCTTGTAGTTATTCTTCGAAATAATTAGTTTTCTGCCTAATACGTGGCTGATAACATGTCATAATGTAGCTTGTCAAGTGCCAAATGACTCTCCAAGTCATCCAAGCATTAGAAGGAAATGAAATCATTCATCTAGATACAATTTTGCATGAGTCAAGTTCAAGAACTCACCGAATAAATTTACAGTGTTAATGAAGGCCATGTATAAAGGCAATACTAGTGGTATCTTTGCTATTCTATCAACATTAATAGAGATCAGCTGTGTTACGTTGGAACAAGTATTTAACAAGAGGAGAAAAAAGAATCTTGTATAAACACAAGATTTCAGCTTTTGTCATATACTTATATCCTTCATTATTGTCATTATTGCTATTTTTGACCATCAGTTTTTCCTCGTTTAACCAGTATTTTTTTAGAGAAGCTTTAGTTTTATAACAAAATTGAGCAGAAAGTAAAGAGAGCATTTTTTTTCACCTGTTAGCCATCTATATGTCTTCTTTGAAAAAATGTCTATTTGTGTCTTTTCCCCTTTTCTTAACCAGATTATTTGTTTTGGAGGGTGTTGAGTTTGATAAGTTCTTTATATATTTTGGATGCTAACCCTTTATCAGATATGCCATTTGCAAATATCTTCTCCCATTGCCTTTTAGTTTTATTGTTTTTTTGTTTGTTTGTTTATTTAGTCTTGAAGTCCCAATAGTTCATTTTTGCTTTTGTTTCGCTTTCCTCTGGAGATGTGTTTAATAAGAAGTTGCTACTGCCAATTTCAATGATCAAGAAAATACAAATCAAAACTCCAATGAGATAAAACCAGTCAGAATGGCTACAAATAACAACACAGGAAACAACAGATGTTGGCGAGGATGCAGAGAAAGGGAACACTTATGCTGTTGGTGGGAATGCAAACTGGTGCAGCCATTCTGGAAAACAGCATGGAGATTCCTTAGAAAGTTAGAAATAGAACTACTTTATGACCCAGCAATTGAACCACTAGTTTTACCCAAAGGATACAAAAATACTGATTTGAAGGGGCATATGGACCCATTGTTTATAGCAGCATTATCAAAAACAGCCAAACTATGAAAGAGCCCAAACAGCCATCAACTGATGAAGAGGTGGTGTGGTATATATATTCCATTATATATACAACGAATGGAATACATATATAATGGAATGGAAGGAATATATATATATTTATATATAAAATATATAAGTATATATATATATCATTTATATATTTATAAATACATACTTATAAATATATATGTATTTATATATACATACATATTTATATGTACATTAAATATATATTTATAAATATATATATAATGGAATGTTATTCAACCATCAGAAAGAATGAAATTTTGCCCTTTGTAATAACATGGATGAAGCTAGAAGGGTGTTAAGTGAAATAAGTCAGAGAAAGACAAATATTATATGATTTTTACTCATATGTGGAATTTAAGAAACAAAATAGATGAACATGGGAGAAACAAAAGAGAGGGAGGGGAACCGTAAAACTGACTCTTAACAATAGAGAACAAACTGAGGGTTGCTGAAGAGGAGTTTGGCAAGGGATAAGTTAATGGATGATGGGTATTAACTCTAAATTCTACTCCTGAAACTAATATTCATTATATGTTAGCTAATTGGAATTAAATTAAAACTCGAAAAAAATAAAACAAAGGGAGTACAGAGAGTTCCCATATACTACCATCCCACCCCATACATATAGATGCCACAATCTCCCCTATTATAAACATTTGTAACACTCTGGTATTGAATCTTGATTTGGGTGGAGACAGAGGTAAATGTGAATTTGATTTTGATGCTTTTTTTAATTTTTTTGTTTTTTTGAGATTTTATTTATTTGACAGAGAGAGACATAAAGAGAGAGAACACAAGTAGGGGGAGCAGGAGAGGGAGAAGCAGCCTTCCTGCCAAGCGGGAAGCCTGATGTGGGCCTTGATCCCAGGACCCAGGGATCATGACCCCAGCCAAAGGCAGCTGCTTATCAACTGAACCACCCAGGAGACCTTGATCCATTTTTTTTTTTAAAGATACAAACAAGCAATCTCTTATTTGCAACAACTCCTATATGGATGTAGAATACATTAATAGAAACTTTAAATATAATTTTAGTATCACATGAAGTTTTGTGTGTTAAAGTATAAAATTAACAATACTTATTGCATGTAATTTTTGTTCAAAAATGTCTAAGAACTGCAACTTTCCGAGAAATTAATTTTCTTTGTTTCTTTTTTCTCAATAATTTTGAAAATCTGAAAAACTAATAGGAAAGCAGTCTTTAATTATTAAATATAAATATTTAGGATGACTTTTCTTCATAAATGGATATCCATTTGTCTTTGAAGGTGCCCAGACATCTTAATCAACATTAAAAAGAACTCATATCTTATAATTTAAAATGTAATTTTTTTTGCAAAAGAGGTAGATATCATTCTTCTAATAAACATTTTAAGTTAAATTTTATTCTATAGTCTGTGATTTAGAATTAAAATATGCTTTCCTTGGCCTACCGGGGTTTTATCTATAAAATAGACATATGAAATATCCAGTAAGTTTTGCTCTGTATAGTAACACCTTTCACAACAGAATAAACAAATTCAAGTATATTTTATCTTCTTGAAATTTCATAATGTAGTACTTAGGTAATCTGAAGGATTTATCTACTATCTATTCTTTAATTTAGCAGCCAAAGTTATTACAATTTTCATATAATTTATACATCAAAACTCAATGCTTCAAATAGAATATTTCCACTGAGTTAGCACTGATAACACTTGTCTCTGTCAGAAAGCTTTTCCTGCTCAATTCTTTCATTTTACTTTTGACTTGAAGGCTTATCCACATTTGTCTTGGTATAAGGTAGTTAACATATTTGAACATTTTATTAAGACAAACAAAATTTTTATGTAGATGTTCATGTGAAAGTAATGTCTATCCTTCTAAGTGTTCAGAAGTAGGATGTGATTATCACAACCTGACTGACTTCAGATTTTTGTTGAGAAAGCTTGTGTAGGCAGCTATTTTTTCTGAAAATCACTGAACTTCAATATTAATATGATGGTGTAGAAAAATGCATAATTTTATTAGCTTTTTTCATGTTCATGATTTGATGTCAGTTCAGTCAAATACATACTTACTTTATTGCCTATATTTAATATATTATTTATATATTGTATTGTTTTATTATTATAATTATTATATATAATATATTATACTATTTAATATATCACATATACTTATCTTAATATATCAGATATTAAATGTCCAAAATTTCCCAAAAATTTACATTTATTTTACATTTTATTAATATTCATTTTCTCATTCAACAAATACACGCTGAGCATCTGCTGTGTTGTCTGTACTTTTCTAATTATTGGGGATTCAACAAGGACCAAAAGAAGGGAAAGCCCATGAATTCAGTTTGTTGTTTAGAGAGAGGTTCTGCAAAATAAGCATCCACACTAAAAAAGGATATAGCATGTTAGATGGTGAAACGTAAGATGACAGACAAAACAGGGAAGTGACAGTCATAAGCAAATGGGATGTTTTATGGCCTTTTCCCCCCCTCACTGGTCAAAGGGTCATGGTCATTTTTGTTAGGAGTGCCCACATTAGATCACATGAGAAAGAGGAGATATTTTAGTAAATGTCTGAACAGATGGGTGAACATGTTGTGAAAATCTGGGATAAAATTTTAGTATAAGAAACTAAAGGTTTCAGTCAAGAAGCCCTGAAATATGAACATGCATGCCTGTAATATTTAAGAAAAATGCAAAAATGCCAATCTTGTGCTCCCTGGAAAATTATTGGGAAACTACATCTAAGAAAAAATTGGTTGGGTAGAAGAGGACAAAATAGGTCATTGTACATAGTTTGTCTTTTACTATAAGTGAAATGGAGCACATAGCATGACTTTGACAGAGGACTAACATGATGTGACTTAAGTTACTAAGATTGCTTTGGCCAGTGTGCTGAAAATTGGCACACGGTGGGAATGCAAAAGTAAATGCAAGATGGAAGTTTAAGAGGATATTTCAATAACTATGAAAAGAAATGATGGTGGCATAGTTTGGGTTTGCTCAATGGGTAAGGAAAAAAATTCTGAGTATAAGTTAAGGAATATCCCAGAAGGAAATTTATATGTATAATATTTTATATTTTATACAAATCTATACACATATGTAAGAACTAAAATAATACATGGTCCTATAAATAATTGCAGCTTTCACTTTTTGAATAAATTTTCTGACAGTAGAATAGTATCTTTTTTCATTTAGGAGTGGTTATGTTGGTTGTTGTTGTTTGTTTTAAATATGATTGCTTCACAAATTTGCATGTTCTCCTTGTATAGGGGCCATGCTAATCTTTTCTGTATCATTCCAATTTTAGTTTATGTGCTGATGAAGGGAGCACATGGTAGTTATATGGTTAAAATTACAACTAATCTCCTGTCTCTGGGCCATTCCTATCCCATACTATGGGTTGTAATGATTCATACAAAATCCCATTTCTAATTAACAATTTAAGATGAGAGAAAATATGTGTGTATGTAGTATTTAACCAAGACCCATATAATTCAGTTTCTGCTTGTAATTAATAAAAGTCAAATACAAAAGAATTTTCATCAATTTTACTAAGAAGTCTCTGTCTCTGCCAATATCCTATTCAGATCAGTCTTTATAAAAACAAAAACAAGGGCGCCTGGGTGGCTCAGTGGGTTAAGCCGCTGCCTTCGGCTCAGGTCATGATCTCAGAGTCCTGGGATCGAGTCCCGCATCGGGCTCTCTGCTCAGCAGGGAGCCTGCTTCCCTCTCTCTCTGCCTGCCTCTCTGTCTACTTGTGATCTCTCTCTGTCAAATAAATAAATAAATAATCTTAAAAAAAAACAAAAACAAAAAAACAAAAAACCACATTCAACCTATTGCTTTACCAAAAAAACACACTTTTTAGCTATTTTGTATAGACTTTGGAAAAAGATATATAATTTACATTACTTTAGAAGAGGGTAACTCCTCCCCACCCCCATTTTCCCCCAAATCATCACGGTCCTCCTCTTAAAATATGTTAGATGACAAGTTGTCTGTTTGTTGCCACTACTCCCATACAAGGCTGGTAAAATTGTTTCTCATGATTCACCCCCCTATATTGTTCCACATGAGATATGGTCAAGAAAGGAAAGCGGTAAGATTTAGGAGATGGAAAAGCAGCAGAGATCATTACTCTTGGTATGTTGTGGTATACAGGCATGATGATAAATAGGGCAGCTATAATGTGTTTCCTCCTATTTTAGAGCTGACCTATAACAGGACAAAAACCGTTATTTAGACCTATAAGCCTGAAAGTTCCTTTAGACGCAGTGGTTTTCACACAGAAACAGTTTTTAAAAGTGGCTTCTTAAACTTTCTTGAAGGTTCTAGATCTTCAGAAGCTCCCCTCTCATGGTTGTATTTCAGCTTCCAGATATGCAAGGTTTCTCAGACTTTCTGTAAGTTCCAACTTGTCTATCACTACTTATGCTTCAGAAAACCAAGGTGACCTTTATTTCAGTTCTCTGGCTGTCCCCCTTCCACCTACATCATTTCCAGAGGTGCACTTCCCAATTCCTTGTACATTTCAGGAAACTCCAATTTCTACACTGAATTTCTTGCTCTGACAATACTTCTACCAAGTGATATATGTATGCAATGATACATCCCTCTGACTTAATCAACTGATGTGAGTTTTCTTCTCAACCATTTCATATTCCATATGATGTGGACTATAGAAGTTTACATCACACTGACAATAAACATTAAAGATGTCATTTATTGACCAGCATATATAATAATACTTACTGGTAATATTTTCAGAGTTGTAACTATAGGTGAAGCATAGAGTTAAATCTCAGCACAAGCCAGTATAGTGGATATAGTCAATATTCTCACTCCAAGTAAAGAAATCAAGGCTTAAAGATGGTAAGGTCAAAGAGATATTGCAAAATAGGAATTCAAATAGAATTATTCTAAAACTGAGCTATGTTACAGACATATATAATAAACTATTTCACAAGAAATAATCACATGTAACCTAGTGAGATGTAACATCTGGTAGCTTTGAATCTTTCCCTTCACTATTTGTAGCTGAACAACCGAGCACTATTATCTCCTGGCTTAATATAATCTGCTTAGGTTGGCAAAGATTCAGAATGTAAGAAAAAACCTGTGCTACATAGAGGACATGTTTATTTTAAAAGTCAAGACCACTCATATTTCTCAGACTCTGCCTAGAAAATGAGCTGAAATGAGAAATAGTGCTGTCATATATAGAGCATCATCGATTTTAAGGTGAATGCAGAATTCCCTTTCCCCCCCCAAAAAAATGAAGCTGAAAGACATAGGTGAAAAGGGAAACCAAGTAATTTCATCCTTCTTCTGAGTTATTAACCAAAAGTCATAGATTTCCTCCTGAAAATGAGCTCACCTTTCCCAATAGATTATCTCATTCTTGTGTCCAGATTATTGCTTAAAGTGATAAACTAGGATTTAGTGACTCTTAAAGAGCTATAAACTTCTGAATATGCCCAATTCGAAGAATGAAATTATCACTGGCAGTAAGAGAATCTGTCTCATTTACTAAATCATATAAATATAAAATCACTAATTATTGGCACTCAAATAAATTGGTCTGTCATATTTATTGGTTAATTATAGATTAAATGAGAAATTACCATCATCAAGCATTTCTACACTTATAAAGGAAGTGTCATTGTGCTAATTCCATAAAGTATGATATTTATTGGTCTATAGATAAATATAGTGGGATTATAACTACATAATACAACCTATATTTATGTCTAACCTGTAAAAGAATACTTTTATAGTTGAAAATTGAAGATGTGATGAAATCATTTTGATAGATTCATTTGGTAATTAGCCTACAGAGCTATAAAAAGACATATGAATAATGACTTAGACAATTAATTTCCTTTCTTCTTCAGGAAATAAAATACAGTATTAATATGTATCTATTTAAGTCATTTTCCAATACAATAATCTGCTGATAAAATAAACCCAGATTAAATAGGTAATATGAGCATACTATTAAAAATAAATTATGCATAATGGTACCTATGCCCCAAAAAAAGCATTTTAAAATAAATTTAAGATGAAGTTACTTATTGTGTCCTATCAGGACCCTAAATTTCATCCCATACATGTATCAAGACTGTGCTATATTTTCTCTATACTACACCTCTGAGTGATACCAGGGCTAACCCCTTGGTCATGCAGGTCAGCTCTAGGTCAAATTAATCATCTGGAACTGCAACAAAGTTCTTACTTCCACTTGAAAAAACACTGTACTTTTCCTTCATCTACCTGCTCTCCAAATTTACTTATTAGTTACTCAAAATCTTTGTCATTCTCCTCACACTATCCATCCAGCCCTCTTCATTACCATGCCATTAGATGACTGTATCACCTGTCCATCAAGTGTAAACTATTTCCAAGTACTTATCCTTTCAACATATTTCTTTACACATTCTTACAATCCTCATCTCCTTAGTCTCAGATGTACTGGCTGCTCCTTGTAAGACAAGAAGCCCCCTTTCCTGAGTTCTAATGCCTGTCTCCTGCCATTAGTACCAGAAACAACTTGAATAATTATAATCTCCCTCTCTCTCTCTTCAACTTCTCTTTGTCTGGAGACTCTTTTCTGTTACCTTACAGGCATACAGAAATGTCTTCCAATCCAAACTATTTTCCCCATAGTTTGGTTCTTATTTTCCCTACCCTCTTTCATTGGTACTCCTACTATTTCAAAAAGAAATGCACCAGGAGAAAATATTTTCAAAGAAAATCATACACACACACACACACACACACACACATATATATATATGCTCACATTTTTTTTTTTTTTTGCTATTTCTGTAAGTAAAGATATATGTCTTTTCACTTGCAGGTTTATGTTGATATATCTTCAGTCTTTCTAATTATTTAAAACAAATTTCACTTTAATCTTTTCAGAAGAGCTCATTATTTCCTGACATCTAGGATATTTAGAAGATTCAAGCATCTTCATAAAAGTTTGTCACACACACACACATACTCACACACACATATGATTTGTAGTAAGAATATTTAGGGAAAAATTAATGTAATTGAAGATAAGTATTACAAACTAGGATTCAAAAAATCATTCCTGAGGTACCTGGGTGGCTCATTTGGTTAGGTGTCTGACTCTTGGTTTCAGCTTTTCAGCTCAGGGTCTTGATCTCAAGGTTGTGGGATTGAGTTCCATGTCAGGCTCAACACTCTGTAAGGAGTCTGCTTGAGCTTCTTTCTGTCCTTGTCCCCCTTCCCCACCTCCCTGGCCCCATGCTCGTACATGCATGTTCTTTATCTCCCTCTAATAAAAAGATCTTAGGAAAAAAAAATATTATTGAAAGAAGATTCCAGAGAATACTTGTTGAAAGAGTATCCTATTATTGGAGAAAATTGACCCAGAAAGCCAACAATGAGACCTGATGGTAAAATCAATGAATTTTAAAGAGAAAGTAAATTTTCTTTGGCCTCCAGACAAAAATATCAAGTCAAATACCTAACAGAGATAGTTAAATACTTGATAGAAGAGAAAGTCAAATCACTGTCATAATTTTTGACAGCATCCTTTCATGCCAGAAGATAATAGTGTTACTAAAAGATACTCAAAGACAGGAAAGGTAAGCCGATGTTTTATATTTATCCACAATATAAAAGCTGCAGACAAACTTTTATGAAGATGCTTGAATCTTCTAAATATCCTAGGTGTCAGGGAATAATGAGCTCTTCTGAAAAGATTAAAGTGAAATTTGTTTTAAATAATCAGAAAGACTGAAGATATATCAACATAAACCTGCAAGTGAAAAGACATGTATCTAACTTACAGAAATAGCAAAAAAAAAAAAAAAAATCTTGCATGGTGTTTAATATGGACATGATTCTAGGGATATTCTCAGTTATATAAATAAATGATAGACACCAAAATAATTACCATTGCTGTTACCTTCTGCAAAAACAAAGCAAAGATCATAGTTAGGAAAAAGTGTAAGTCTTTTATTCAGAAAGATACAACTCTGGTTAATTGAGTCCTTATTTTAGAATAATCTAAAATCTCAGGTAATTTTTTGCTCATTCTCCATTCACCTATCCACTTTAATTTTTTTATGTCCAAAATTTTTTAAACCACCACAAATTTATAAGGCAAACTTTAATACATGCTTCTAACAAAATATTAAATAAAATCTAGGATTTGATATTTACTTTCTGGCCAACAGATATGGTGAAGGGTGACAAAATATATTGAGATGTTAAAATTCTGCATATTTCTATTCTCTTCCCTCATTGCTCCTGGATTGCTTCAATTTTAATCAGCAACCATGATGTTTATGACAACAAGAAATAATGCTTTACTCCTTAACAGAACAGGTATCTACTAAAGGTAATTGTAGGCTATTTAAACAATAATTATAAATCCTATCACACCAAACAAACAAAAGGGTTTTTTTTTTTAAGATTTTATTTATTTGAGAGATAGTGATAGGACATGGGCAGTGTGGCGGGGCAGGGGGAGGGGAAGCAGATGCCCCACTGAGCAGGCAGCCCTATACAGGGCTTTATCCCAGCCAGGACCCTGGGATCAGGATCTGAGCCAAACAGCAGAAACTTAACTGACTGAGCCACCCAGGTGCTCTACAAAAAGGTATTTTTAACAATTATTTCCTCCTCAGAATCTTTGAAATTTTTTATTTCACTTCAAATTGTAGTTTAGGTTAAGGATTCTTAACAAGTTATTATTTAAAAAATATAGTTCCATGAAATGTAATCAACTGAATATTATAGTTTTATAAAACCTGCATACACACAATGAGCACATGTAAAAACCTTTTAAATCTTAGTAATACCTATGCCCCAGTTAATTGTATTGTGCCAATATCAGTTTTCTGGTTTGAGTACTCTACTATAATTAGGTAATATACTACCATTGGTGGAAGGTTGCTAAAAGCTATGCATGGCATCTCTCTGTACTATTTTTGCAACTTCTTATGAGTCTATAATTATTTCAAATTTAACAGGTAAAAAGTAAAAAGAAAAATTTTAAAATAAAATTATTATAATTATTATAGCTTGAAAGTTATAGCAGAAAACTTTTTAAAAATTCAATGTTCCCTTAAAAGTCATATTGAGTCACTCATTTTTTGTGTCCATCTATTTAAAAAAATTATAGAACAAGAAAAAATAAAACTTCTTGGAATGGGGCAGTATTTTCATTCAAGAGAAGCCATATTGAATTTATTCCTCTTTTTACGTTAAGTTGACTTGACACTAGCAAGCCCAACAGTTTGAAGGTTTTTTGTAGCAGGCAGGTGAACTTGAGATAGCTGCTCATTTTGACCCTTGAGACTCTGCAAACCAGAGAAAAGTCCTCTTCTTGACCTACACAACCACCCCATAATCTGCAGGTAAGGTTTTAGGCCCTGCAGAGGGAGGCCATCTGTGCAAGTACACAACCTTCTCCTCTTGCCCCTTATGTCTGTCTTAATTTGGCAAAGATTGGGATCTTATTTTGCTTAACTCATCCTGACTCATCACTTTCCATGTCTAGGAAGAAAACATGGATGCAGTGAGTACTGTGACAGGTTCTTAGGAAATGGTTATGGGCTCAGCATCCTTGTGGCACAATATTGTGCAATGTCCTGTGCAAATATGTGGGCCTCCTTAGGAGGAGAACCTTTGGCAGAAAATTGCCATTCTCATACATAGATAGGATTAGTCAGTCAGTGAGATCAGAGCAGTTCCTTGCATATGGTTACATACAGGAGAAGAGGGCACTTTTCCAATATTGGCAGCTGTGGGGGACTTCAACCAGCCTTGCCTTAAGGTGTCCACCTATATCCATCTCGTGCACAAATCAAAAAGCCTGGGTTTCTAAGCTCCTGCTGGCACCTTGAGGACACAAGACAGCACAGCTTTCCCAACCCTTACTCATTTTTTAAGGAATTCTCCTGTGAAAATAAAAATAAAAAATTTAACTCCTATTTTAATAATTTTATGCAAAACAGTATCCTATAAAAAGATGAAATTGAAATTTTAAAAGAATTTCATGTGTCTTGTCCCATATAATTAAGACAGTTTTGTTTGCCTATCTGAATTTAAGAAAAATGTAGTATATATAATCATAAAATCAGTAAAGTAATTGAATTCTTTTTTTTTTTCAAAGATTTTATCTATTCATTTGACAGAGAGAGATCACAAGTAGGCAGAGAGGCAGGCAGAGAGAGAGGAGGAAGCAGGCTCCCCGCTGAGCAGAGAGCCCGATGCGGGACTCGATCCCAGGACCCTGAGATCACGACCCGAGCCAAAGGCAGCAGCTTAACCCACTGAGCCACCCAGGCACCCCGAATTCTTAATATATAGGGAAATTTCAATTATTATTTAACTTTTCTGTCTTATTTTGTATTTTTTTTAATTTAAGCTATAGAAAAAGTCAGATATAGCTTGTTTTATTATTTTTTCCACTGATCCAATAACTAAAATAGTTTTCAAAAGAGTAGACATCCTAGTTCAGCTTAACCCTGACACCTGTGAGCTCATGAAATGCATCCAGGTGGCAAAAAAATGTGCTTCCAAACTGCAATTTGTTTTAAAGCTTTCTATTCTTGCTTTTATCTTCAATTTAAGAAAAACACTTTACTTTGTATAACAAAGTTGTAAGTAGAGGATATAAGGCTGAAACAATATTTTTATGTTCTTTGTTCTTAAATATATTTACCATCTTCTAAAAACTGATCTATTGAGAGAGAAAAATCAATCTTACAATATTTTCTAATCTTTGATGATGTAATAGTTTTTGAATTTCTCAATAGCAGTATTATCCATGAACTCTTTCAATAGATCATTTACTTAAGTAGATTTATAATTATGATTGATGTGTATGGAAACATGTGAATAAAAAGTAAAGTATTTTTTTATATAATTTTAATGTCTATTTCAATCCCTCAGTTCAATTTCGTTTAAGATTTCATGTGGTGTTAGTGCAATACTTTATCTTATAAGTAATCAGTGTGTTTTGTTTCTATTAACAACCTTTCAATTCAAAAGTTATGTAAGATTCAATGTTATAATATTCATTCTATAATATGATCCTTATACTTTAAAGATTGAGTGACTAATGCAATGTAAATTTGATTTATAATAATAATGAAATGCAAATCTCTGCACAATATACACAAGCCACTGCATGTTGATGGGGAAAAGTATAAACTTGTAATAACTTCTAATTTCTTATAAGTAATAAGAGTTAAGCATTTATACTTCAATCACATAACCTTTTCTGCTTTCTTATTTAGAAAAAGTAGAGCTAGTAGCCCCTTTCCAGTCTAGCTTACAAAGATTATGTAAGGACCAAATGCGATGACATCAGAAACAAATTTGAAAGACCTTTTATTTTAATTAAATTCATGTGGGAAAGTCTGGTAGACTATGTGAGAATTAAGGAAAAAGCAAATCATAAAAGAACAACCAATTACTGTGTAACTGAGCATCTTCTAGATGCAAACCACTGGAGTAGGCATGTTAGAAGATGCAAATATTAGATCAATTTGTTTCTGAAAAGCCTACACTTTAGAATGAATAATACAATTAGAACTGTTTCCTTAAAATGACTGCATTTATAGTCTTCTTTAATTATTCTTTCTTCAGTGACTTGATATTTGCATGGCTTACTGATAAATGTATGCTTTATATTAATTGAACAAATATAAATAGATTAGAGTTCTGCTTATATTTCCAAATCTTATTCTCATTCCAAAACTTTTAATTTTTAACAAGCGAATTTACAGTTATTTATCCCTTCTAGTTATTTACACCTCTTACACTCTATTTGAAACATCCTTAATTTTTCTAATTTTAAAATATCACTGAATCCTAAAACTGCTGCAAAAAAAAGTTTTAATAAAAACATAAAAATATCAGGTACTAAGCTGTCAATAAAGGTTATATTAGATCATCAGAACTACCAGTAAACAAGTACAATTTCTACTGACAGTTTGCTCTAAATGCTTCCTTGTACTTTGATATGTTTGCCTATTGAAAAGGTTTTTTACATAAGTAAAAATCTCAGTTCTAACTTGTTTTTGTGACTATATGCATTGTGCAAAAAAAGTAAAGATGCAAAATTAAGACATGAAATTACTTTTGTTCTTACCATCTTGACCTAATTTTTAAGATCTTATTTTTAAGTAATCTCTACATCCAATAGGAAGTTCAAATTCACAAGCCCTGAGATCAAAAGTAGCATGCTCTTCTGACTCAACCAGCCAGGCACCCCCTGACTTAATTTTTTAATGTTTGAAAATATAGATAAAATTTACATCATATTTCTATTAGAAATATTGTTTCTTAGCCTACTTTTATTCATAAAATTATCTACCCCGAGTAATATACGTAGTCTCCCTTAAGATCAGAATAACCACAAACTAGCCTATAGTGTAAATGTGTCATGTTTAATCCAATCAAACACCAAATTAAACAAGTAAAAAAAAATACCTAATAAACATTTGCAAAATTTACTTAGCCTCAAAAGTAATAAAAAGTACAATTAGGACTAAAATGCTGCTAACATGCTTCTGCAACCTTTGATGAAAATATGCAATTTTTAATTTTTAAATAAGTGTCTCCTTTATTTATGTCCTTTATTTTTTGGTTGACCTTTATAGATACTGTATATTTAATTTGATTTCTCTAGCTTCTTAGAAATTTAGAAGATCAGACTCAAAACAATAATTGATGGCAATATGTGATAAATGACACAGTGACAACGCTCTGCTGTATTTCTCAGTCTACAAGGTGTCTTAATATACACTATGTTATTTTATCACTCATGTCTTGCTAAGGGTTATTGTATCCTACCAAGTGATATAATGTTTAGAAAGATTGTATGGTTTTCATTCAGTAATACATAGTGTTCTGGGATCACTGTAGAAAAACCAACAACAACCTACTCGCTTCTAAAATCTATTATTTAACCTCTATAGTAACACAGAGTTTACCCAAAGAAAAAAATAAATATACACATTAAATAAGATGACTTCATTAAGGAAACGTAAGGGCAATGTGTCATACGGGGTAAAATAATATTTTTATATTTCTTTTATTATATATTAAAGCCATAAAAAAAAGTCTCTGTGTTTAATGTCAACTGAGCATGAACAAGAAAAAGTTTTTGACCCTTATTTTATTTTATTTTTTTAAAGATTTTATTTACTAATTTGACAGACAAAGATCACAGGTAGGCAGAGAGGCAGGCAAAGAGAGAGGGAAAGCAGACTTCCTGCTGAGCAGAGAGCTCAATGCGGAGCTCAATCCTAGGACCCTGAGATCACGACCTGAGCTGAAGGCGGAGGCTTAACCCACTGAGCCACCCAGGAGCCCTACTGACCCATATTTTAAAGAGATATAAGAATTTGGAGAATTGCAGGGAGAGGGCGTTCTAAAAATAGGATTAACAAAAAGAATGTTTGGAATAACTCAAAAAGATACATGTATTTATAACAGCCAAGATATGGAAGCAGCCTTAAACATCCTCTGCTAGATGAAGGGATAAAGAAGATATGGGGTAGGTATGTGTGTGTATGTATATAAGTATGTGTATGTACTTATACAAACACGTGCTATAGAATATTTCTCAGCCACAAAAAGGATGAGATCTTGCCATTTGTGACAGCATGAATGGGTCTAGAAAGTTATCATGCTAAGTGAAAAAGTCAGATGGAGAAAGACAAATACATGATTTTATTTAGATGTGGAATTTAAAAAATAAAACCTAAAAAAAAAAAAAAAAAGCAGAATCAGACCTATAAACAGAGAAGAGCTATGGTTGCCAGAGGGCAGGAGTATGGGCAAAATGGGTGGAATGGAGAGAGACAGGCTTCCATTTATAGAAATGAGTAAATCAGGAGACCAAAAGGTACAGCAAGAGGCAGCGGGTAGCGGGGGAAGAAGTTTGACAAAGCTGGACGAATCAACACTACAAGGCAATACTTAATGGGCTAAGATTGAGAGGTGGGCAACACAGGGATGGATGAAGGGGAGCCTGAAAATTTTAATCCTTTGATTTGGTGCAACATTACTATATGGAATTATGCCTTGCAATATAATATCATACATATTAGCCAGAAAAGATAAAGACAACTAAGAATATTGGTATTTGCAGGCCTTGACCCATATTTATATATGTATGATTGGCTTCATTACCTTTTCTGTTGTTTGCACAGAGGCATGGTAAAGGGATTATTGTCATCCTGTACTGAGAAATTCTGAAATGATTTGTACATGAGCAGAAGGAGCATTATCTCCCCCAGCACTGGGGACTATCGTAAGTTTCAATAGTTTTAAAGGACATTTTTTTTCTTTTTTTTCACCATTTCAACAAATGTCAAGAAAAAGGTGTTTCAGCTTTTACCCATCAAGTAAGTACTCAACACATTGTCATTACAACTGGTGACACTGTGAATACCTGAAGAACAAAACTGAATACAAATAACATCTAATGATTCACATTTATTAAAATGACTCCATCAGCCTTTTCTTTATTTTACCCAAGAACTCTTTCTACTGTTCAGGAAAAAAAAAAAAAAAAAATCTGACAGGGAAGATAATAGCAATCACATGTCAGTGTTCTAGAAAGCGCCTTCTTTTAGCTTCTTAACAGAAAACCTGCCATTCTAGGAAACAAAACTGCTATTGTGGTGTGGGGTTTTTTTCGGTATGTTGGAAGATAGTTGTGTCATGTGATTTGGACCTCAGGAGCAGTTTAGAGTTGATCTCAAGAGAAGGAACTGAGAAGTGCTGGGACCATGTGGGACTGGTTTTGTGCATGCTTGTATGCTTTTTATCTTCCTGATTTTCACAATTAGCCCCAGGATTAGTTTGACTTGTAAAATTCCTGAACTAAAAAGTGCCTTTTGAAATAACAATGTTTTTGTGGGTTTTTTTTTCTCTCATTTAAAAGACTAGATTATTCCCAACTACCATTCATTAATGATTAATGAACAATAATTAATTATTAATTACTGGGAGGAAAGATTACATGAATTTGCCTTGGGCTTGACAAGCTGTCAAGGATTCCTGCCAAGGCTACCAGGCTTAGCAAGTTCCAGAGAAGTTGTGACACTGAACACTAAAAGTTAAGGGACATTTCTCAGAACTGGAGAAAAAGCATGTGGACAACAACAACAAATTTCCCCGAAGTTTGTCTTTGTCTCTTGCATGTGAAAAGGAACAGAATGATTTGTTACCGTTTTTCCTTGTTAAAAAGACTCCTATTAACTGCATAGTACGTAAAAATTCCATGCAACAGTGCCCACAAGGAAGTGATTTCTAAGAGCAATAACTGGAAAAGGATCATTAATTATTATTTTTAAATATTTTTCTATTAAATGAAAATAAATGTTTCTATAAATAATACATTTAAAGCTATATTTAGATATGAAAAATCTCAAGCACAGTGATAAGTATGTCTAAGACGCAGGCAGAACTGGGGCCCTGGTGTATTAGTCACTGTTTAAAATTTAATCTCTATATTCAAGATATGCTCAGCTGAATAGAAAATGAGCTATTTTGCTATTCTGAGTAGGAGGAGTTCTCTTTATCATTTAAGATTTTTAATGGTAACAAAATGTGTATCTTTGATTATGAACAAATGAATTTTTTGAACTATATTTTATATATTGTGAGGAAATTCATGCTGATCACAGCAAAACATTCTAGTTCAACTTACTCAAATCTCTTTAGCATAAGAGATGTTTTATTATGAGTTGTAAATTTTTTTTTCTAATTTATTTATTTTCAGAAAAACAGTATTCATTATTTTTTCACCACACCCAGTGCTCCATGCAAGCCGTGCCCTCTATAATACCCACCACCTGGTACCCCAACCTCCCACCCCCCCGCCACTTCAAACCCCTCAGATTGTTTTTCAGAGTCCATAGTCACTCATGGTTCACCTCCCCTTCCAATTTACACAAAAGCACATACCCTCCCCAATGTCCATAACCCTACCCCCCTTCTCCCAACCCCCCTCCCCCCAGCAACCCACAGTTTGTTTCGTGAGATTAAGAGTCACTTATGGTTTGTCTCCCTCCCTATCCCATCTTGTATGAGTTGTAAATTTTTAAAAAACTAATGGACAAATCAGTATTTATAGAATAAGTTTATTCCTGTTTACCTAAATCCACTGTATGGTTAGCATACTATTTTCTTATTCTTTTTTTTTTTTTAAGATTTTATTTATTTGACAGAGAGAAACCCAGTAGGAGAGGGAACACAAGCAGGGGGGAGTAGGAGAGAGAAAATCAGGCTCTCCACTGAGCAGGGAGCCTGATGCAGGGCTCAATCCCTGGACCCAGGGATTATGACCTAAGGCAGATACTTAAGTACTGAGCCACCCAGGTGCCCCTATTTTTCTTATTCTTACATAAAGACAGGAATAGGTTAACACTTGAGCTTTCTCTAAACAGGAAATATGACAAAATGTTTTAACATATTATAAGTATTAATGTTTTATACTAATGGGCCATTTGTATAATTAATGAGAAATAATACTAAGAGTCTTAGAAAGACCAATCATAATTATGAATTTGATTAATAATTATATAGATGTTACATTTAAATGGTATCTGTGTAGCATATAATTTTTATTGAGATGGACAAAGTATAAGCATAATTTTCAAGAGGAAATTCATTAAAACTAGTATAAAAATACCAATTTCTTGTTCTCCCCCATCAATTTCTAGAACTCCTAAACTTATGCTTATCATCATCTCCCATTAAATCTGAAAATATAAACTATGTTCCTGCAACACTATAGTTTTTTCTAATTTTGGCCCTTGAATATTTCCTAATGTTTCCATTATCTGTATTTCAAGACTTGTCATGCCCTTTATTTTGCTACTTCATTACCCCAAATATAATGAATGTGGTTAAACCTTATAATGAGTTAGTATAAAAGATCTCATCTTCTGGGATCCTTAAGTAGTGTATCCTTTGTAGATGCCAAAAGGTAGTATAGTCCTTTAGCTGGCTAATTTGATTATATGTAGTAATGTACTATATGTGGTGCGGGACTGTTGAATACAATAGTCAAGGAAGAAATTTTAAGGCATTTTATGGTGCAAAAATGTGCTTTTATTATAGCATGGATACAGGACCCATGCTACAAGTGTAGCAGAAAGAGCTACACTTGTGATTGTGAAGAGTGACTGATTACCTTGTTGAGTCTGTGGAGGTGGGGACCAGGGTAGAGATAACCTATACTTAGAAGGTCTGTTGTATTTCTGTATGTTAAATGTAGGGTCTACAGAACCTTACAGGTCTGGCTATTGCTAGGGTTTCTTCTAATCTCCACTGAAACATCAGCATTAAGGCAGCCATGAGTTCCCTGAGGAATGTCACACTCTGCATATCTCAGGTATTTATCAGTGGATTGTAAGGAGATTCAATTTTAGCTACATTTCTCTTGTCTTTGTTCTCCTCATCATAGGGGCTAGCCTGACAGTGACCAAATTTAACACCAAAACTTTGAGGTCTTTTGGCTTACCTTGACCTTCCTATTCTGGAACTTCTAAAACCAAATGATAAATTTTTGTCATGACACACAAATACAGGTTCATCTTCAAAATCTCCTGTATCAACTCTGAAGACCATTCTTCCATCTGATCTACGTAAGGCCTCTTTTGTGTTTCAAAAATCAAGAATCGAGAAATCTATTTCTTAACATACATTCCAGTTGGGAACTGATAGATCTGGGTGCTGTCTTTAAGAGCGAGAATCTGAGCACTGTCGTCAGTCTTTCAGTTAGTTACAAGACACCTGGTACGAGGTCCTTGGATATGAAAAACAGCTCACCTGGCTGAACGTCTGAGAGTTTGAAAATAAAGTACAGCAGGATTTCTTAATCCCAGCACTATTGATTTTTGGGACTGATAAGTCCTTGTTTTGGGGGATGCCTTGTGCAATTCCCCAGTCTCTATCCACCATATTCTAGCAGTAATTCATCTCTCCCTTCCCCTGTTATGCTAGTTATGGCAACCTGATAAAACTTCATATCCTGCCAAATATCCCTGGGAGGAGGATTCTGGGCAAAGCAACTCACAGTTGAGAAACACTGAAGTAGAGTAATAGGCTTCTAGTTTTATCACTGTTTATTGTTAGCTTGTTTGACAAATTCCTGGGTCTGAGCACTGCAAAATCCCAGAGTGAATGAAAGACAAAGTCCAAGAAATCTACAACCTATGTCTGACAAATATGAAGAATGAAGGAAATTCATATAAAAACAAGGCAACTATCCATTATTTCTGTTTGTTTTCTTACAGCTATTGCACATATATTTTTAAGATTTTGTTAGAGACAGAGAGAAATAGAGAACACATGGAGCAGGGGTTGGGGGAGAAGGGGCAGAGGAGCAAGGAGAGAGAATCTCAGGCAGATGCTGCATTGAACATGGAGTCTTATGCTGGATTCAATCCTGCAACCCAGGAGATCATGACCTAAACTGAATCCAAGAGTTGGACACTAACTGACTGTGCCATCCAGGAGCCCCAATACAAATGTATATAACAACCTTAAGCAAGGTGATTGAATAATACTAGATTGAAAAATTTGTCTAGAAGGAGCTATCTTTATCTTGAATATATCAGAGTATAAAATATAATACTATATACATTTAATTTTGTATGAGGCATGGAGATTACTTCCTAGGGAAAAACCTAATTATTTTTAAATTCCTGTAGTGTTCTACATTAGCTTCATGGGTCAGAGAAATTATCAGTGTTTTCACAAAACATTTAAAGTTATGAGAACAGACATGGTTACAAGTAAATTGACTTACCAAAAAAAAAAAAAATTCAAACTGTTCCTGGTTAACTTAGCTACTTCAAGGACTCTCTGTGTAAAATATTTTAAAGCTATGCCAACCACAAACTTATATACAGGGATTGTGTTGTCCTAAAAATAGAAACAAATATAATCTCCTAAATCCTTTAATCATTTTAAGATCTTGAGCTAATATTTGGAGATAGTTAACAAATGGTCTTTGGTTTGGTGAAAAATATTTAAAGAAACTTAAAATCATAGAAAAAGAAAAAAAAATGGGCCACTGAGGAGTGACTTTACTTATTTCCACAGATTGTACATATATTGAAATGAATGCCTTTCCTCATACTTTAAATATAAGGTTAATTATATTTTGAAATTAAGCTTGGGAGATTTAAATAACATTGCCCTCTACCTATACATATTTGTATGTATACATGTATATATGTGTATATATGAATATGCATATAGATATGCACTATATGTATGCACTTATATATGTGTGATCAAAATATTAATGTAAAAGCTTATTAAAGTTAATAGTTTTTTAATTTATTTGTAATAGAAAGAAGAAGATGGGTGGTTCAAACTTGGCTTTAGAATATATACACTGTTGTTAATAAGTGGTAGTAAAAAGTTACTATTACCTCTTTGAAATAACACCTCACACTAATCAGGATAGCTATGCCCTGTTGGAAGGGAAAGTAAAAAGGTACAGGTGCAATGGAAAACAGTATAGTGGTTCCTCAAAAATTTTAAAAGAATTACCATATGATTCAGCAATTTCACTTCTGGGTATATCACAAAAAGAACTGAAAGCAAGATCTTGAAGAAATATTTGCACAGTTATGATCATAGCAACATTATTCACAATAGCCAAATGTTGAAAGCAGCCCAAGAGTCTATTAATAGATAAATAAACACAATGTGACATATTCATACAGTAGAATATTATTCAGCCTTAAAAGAAAGAAAATGGACACACACTAATAACATAGATGACCTAGCAGACTTTAGGCAAAGTGCAATAAGCCATTCACAAAAATGCAAATACTATATGATTCCACTTCTACACACTACCAAAAATAAGTAAATTTATAAAGATGCAAGGTAGAATGTTTGTTGCCAAGGGTTTCCATAGCTGAGAATGTGTAGCTGTTACTTAATGGGTACAGAGTTTCAGATTTGCAAGATGAAGAAGTTCTGGAGATCTTTTTCACACTTACATGAACACCCAACATTATTGAGCTATGTACTTAAAAACAGGATGGTAAATTTTACGCTATGTTAATTTACTGCAATCTTCAAAAAGTTTTTATCTTCTGTGTAATCTTCCCAGAGAGTAGAGGTTTCTTTTCTCATTAAATCTTATTTCAAAAGCCATTGACTTTAAGTTGATATTTATCATGCTTTTAAATTACTTAACAGAAGTTTCTCACATCTGCAGAAGCTGATGTTATTTTTAATGAGGCTACTAAGTCAAACCATTCACTTGTGCTCCACCCCAACCTTTTGTTTCTTTTACCTTAACCTACATTCAGAAAAATAAAACTGTTGATGTATTAACACCAGAAGTAATTATTGTTTTCCCAAATGGGCAAAACATGAATGGCTTATTCCTTCAACTTTTAAACCCGAGCTTGGCACACAAAAGTAAGAGGGAAATTAGAAAGATTTGGGTGTATTTCCTAATTCTTAATTAGCCACACTGTATATTTAATCCAAAATGGGATAAAATGTATCAGTGAAAAAGAGAAATTCATCCTACTAATGAATTCACAAAATAAAAGAAAATAATAAAAGAAAATAAAATAAAACTAATAGGCCCTGGAGATTTGGTGAGGACCTCACTGTATCTATTTGCTAAATATGCTAAAACACAGTTATTAATGATGTCAACATGGGCATCTACTCTTTTCTAACTGATATTAAGGAGTGATCTGGAAAAAAAAAAGTCATTCCACTTTTTGTTTTTGGTCTCCTCGATCCTGACACCCCACAAATAGGTAGTTTTTGCTCTCATCTATTGTCACTTTACTTTATCTCATGGGATTTCTTTAGGGAAAATATGAAAAACCCATATCTCAGAGCAAGGACTATAGAAAGTACATGTGGTTGTTAATATTGCAAAGAATATCTATTATTGGTGTAAGCTAATGTTACCACCATGAACAATAACCATATTACTGAAGCAAGACACTGAGTCAAGACCTCCAGAACTTTCTTCCAAAAACAAATGACTTTGTGAAAATTGAATGAAAACACAAGATCTAGTGGATTTGGATTAATCACAGGAATGAATTAAACTAATAAGGGAAAATTATTTGTGGTCATTTCTTTTGAAATGTGATTTTTAAAAAATATTTTTGCTATACAGTATAATTTCCATTTTTTTTCCCCCAGAGACTAGTTTTTTCTTCAGATTAAGGAATCCACTCCTTAATAGAGGTTGTGGGGCAGCATCTGAAGGTCTAAAACAGGAGGGTGTTCGTTCTGACGACAATGCTGTCAATAACAACTCATGAAGTAAAGTGGTTTCACAGACAGCTTGGGAAGCACAGAACCATCAGTGACACTCATTTTAGAGTGTACCTGAAAGCTGTGGCCTCTACTATGTGTCAAATGATAAAATTCTTAATGGCTTTTCCTGGGGCAGGCAGAGACCCTTTCTGCCATGACAACTGTACCTTCTTTTCTTTGTCATCTTAGAAGCAATGACCCAAGAAAAAGTGAGATATTATTTTTCAATACTCTATTTTCTCATGGGCATTTGGAAAAGAACATTTATTTCTTATCTATATCCCACCTCAATATAGAGATAGTGTCTGTGAAAACTGGAATGAAACCTTCTCTGGATGGCATCCAGTTTTAACAAATCCCTTAGGATTCATAAAATATGCTTGCAGGAAAACTTAATGTGGATTACAAAATAAGAAAACTTTTAAGGAATGTAAAGAAATTCCTCTGTAGAAAATTGCATTAATTGACTGGCTTTATCTTCCAACTCCTTAGAATAATAACCAATATTATACACAAAACTTTTAATCAGACCCTTTATTTTCATACTATGGTTATTTACCTATGTTCAAAATATTTATCTTCATTTCCTCTATCAAGCTCTTTTACTGTAGGGCCCCAGCCTCAGATCTGGTAAAAAAAACATGTTAACCCCTGCTTTTTAAAGTCTCAAGATAGAAGTTAAGTTTGTATCCTCAATATCATATGACTTTATACTTACAATACAATAAGGTATGTTAATTGACACAACTTGTTACATCTAGGTAAATGAACTAGTCAAGCATAACAAAACAGACACAACATATTGTCATAAATTCACAGATTACCTTCAGTAGCTGCTGCTGAACTAGTGTAATACTATCAGGTGTACAAACAAGGTTTACAATTTTGATTTTACATGTATGCTATTCATCAGATCCATGTTAAATTTCCATTACCTATAAAAATGCAGTGGAAAAGGGTAAATAAGCCAGAAATCTTTTAAATGATCTCAGCACAAAAGCACAACAAAACCACTCCATTTGTGATTAGAAATAATATTTAGATATTATTTAAGGTCTCAGGTTTCACAGTTGAAGAGAAAAAAAAAAAACCTTGGAGGGAAAAGGCAAACATGTGGATGTGTGACCTTTTCATAATGCTGTAGCATTTTTCTATGAAATCCAGCAAAGGGTCATCTGATTTTCAAGAAATTTAACTTTTTTCAATATTTATTTATTATAGGGCATGTGTTTTAAACTACTGAGAGATCAAGATTAATGTTAGAAGGCTTAAAAAATATTTACTCTTTTCCTAATATAAAAATTAACCAAGATATTAGATTTTTGTTGTCTATAACATATTATCCAGGTTTATAGCTAAATTAATTTTTGGAGACAATTATCTATTCAGTCTTTCCTATTTCTACACATTTTGAGAGAAAGACCACCTTTGTACCAGACTACCTTTTCCAGGGAGTTGTATAGCAAATTGACATGGAAGACAGAAAGAGTATTTTCCTCTGGAGTAGTGGGGAAGAGAGGGTAGGTAGGAGCTTAACTTAGATAAGCACCAATTACAAACACAGGTGGCCATATCACATTGACCACTTCCAGCTAACATTTGGCAGTACTTTCCCACTAATTCACCACAGCACTCAAAAATACCCCCCCCAAAACACCCACCTTTTCTTTCGATTTTATTGAGTTCCATCTTCCCCACATTGCAATGGACTTGCTGTTTTTCCTGACTCCTTGTCCAGAGGTTGTCCAAAGGTTCTTTTGGCTCCTCAAGGATTACAGAGAAGAAACCCCTTAGCTCCTACATGGGGACTGCACCCATAAAGGACAGTATTTTCTATCCTTTTGCAATAATTTTTAAACTATTAAACCTGTGGAGTGCCCATTTTTCTTTGCCATATCCAACTTTCAACATGTTGCCTTGAGTTGGTTTTGGAGCTCAAGGAATAGTACAAAAAAATGTTAAACTCTGATTTTTCTGTGAATAATTAACTGTCCTCTTAGCCTTTAACCAAGGAATGTCATGTGTTCACAAACTGTGGCAAAACCAAGTTGTTAGCTTGCAAGGACACAATTCTTGAGACTCTTTACAGTTCTTGAAACTAACAATCATATTTCAGCATTTCTGTCCACAATGACTATATGAGTCTTCGTTCCTCATATACAATTTTAATAAGCTCTTCCATCCTGCTGGTTCTCTCATTAAGGAGTTACATGTGACACTGACACATGCTCATTTTCTATTTGTATGACAGTGAGGATTCTAACAATTTGAGAACTGTGCTCTTCTTAAAGTGTTAATATGCAAATGTCCACATATCATTTTCAATGACCTAGTTCACATAATGGGGCATTTTTCAAAAGTGTTGGATGTTTAGATGCCATACCATATGGTGAAAAATCAGCTCCACAGTTGTTTCAGTCTGTTCATTTGTAGGAGGCAAATTGGTATAAAATACTTCACCATGCCTTTATCTGTCTGCAAGTAGTCATCTACAGCTTTTATTAAACATTAAAAGTCATGAATTTATTCCTTTAACCTAAGTGATCTAGTTGATTTTCAGATATTGAAACATTTTTCTAAATGTCTTTTATTGTGTATGTTCCATTATGAGGCAAAGACTAGTTATTGTGGGCCTGTTATGTACTGGCCTACTTATTAAGGATATAGTAATGAACAAAAAAAGCCCATGTTAAAGGAATTTAAAAATACGTAAATGTTTTCATTTGGTAAGAAGTCAATAAATATATTTTAAAATCTAATTGACAGACAAAATAATCCTAAACTTTTTCCTTAGTGGCCTTGAGTTCTTCTAGTAGGGATTCCAGGTAGTCAAATTTGCTATAGAAGAGAATATAGTCAGGATAGAAACATGAATCCTTGTTTTGTTCAAAAATCATAGAAAAATAAATGATACCAATTCTTCACCATGTCTTCTAGAAATACAAGGAAAAAATTCCTAAATCATTCTATGATCCAGTATTACACTAATATCAAAACCAGATAAAAACAAAAAATGTACACGGGGCGCCTGGGTGGCTCAGTGGTTAAAGCCTCTGCCTTCGGCTCAGGTCATGATCCCAGGGTCCCAGGATCGAGCCTCACATCGGGCTCTGCGCTCGGCGGGGAGCCTGCCTCCTCCTCCTCTCTCTCTTTGCCTGCCTCTCTGCCTGCTTGTGATCTGTCAAATAAATAAAAATCTTTAAAAAAAAATGTACAAATGGGTATCTCTCATTACCTCAGATGCAGAACAAAACAAAACTTATCTCAATAAAATATTATGAAACTGAATTTAACAATGTGTAAACTGAATTACGTACCATGACAAAGTAGAATTTATTCCAAGTATGCAAGTGTGGTTACACATTGAATAAATGACCAGTATAATCCACCAAATCAACAGGATCAAGAAGAAAAATCATATGGTCACACTGATTCAGAAAAAGAATTTGACAAAATGAAACTAGGAACAGAGATTTCAGCTTAATAAAGAAATTAAAACCACATTGAGATATCACCTTACACCAGTTAGAATGGCCAAAATTAACAAAACAGGAAACAACATGTGTTGGAGAGGATGTGGAGAAAGGGGAACCCTCTTCCACTGTTGGTGGGAATGCAAGTTGGTGCAGCCTCTTTGGAGAACAGTGTGGAGATTCCTCAAGAAATTAAAAATAGAGCTTCCCTATGACCCTGCAATTGCACTCCTGGGTATTTACCCCAAAGATACAGATGTCGTGAAAAGAAGGGCCATCTGTACCCCAATGTTTATAGCAGCAATGGCCACAGTCGCCAAACTATGGAAAGAACCAAGATGCCCTTCAACGGATGAATGGATAAGGAAGATGTGGTCCATATACACTATGGAGTATTATGCCTCCATCAGAAAGGACGAATATCCAACTTTTGTAGCAACATGGACGGGACTGGAAGAGATTATGCTGAGTGAAATCAGTCAAGCAGAGAGAGTCAATTATCATATGGTTTCACTCATTTGTGGAGCATAACCAATAGCATGGAGGACAAGGGGCGTTGGAGAGTAGTAGGGAATTTGGGTAAATTGGAAGGGGAGGTGAACCATGAGAGGCTATGGACTCTGAAAAACAGTCTGAGGGGTCTGAAGTGGCGGGGGGGTGGGAGGTTGGGGTACCAGGTGGTGGGTATTATAGAGGGCACAGCTTGCATGGAGCACTGGGTGTGGTGAAAAAATAATGAATACTGTTTTTCTGAAAATAAATAAATTGGGAAAAAAAAAAAAAAAAAAAAAACACATTGAGATACCACCTTACACCAGTTAGAATGGCCAAAATTAACAAAACAGGAAACAACATGTGTTGGAGAGGATGTGGAGAAAGGGGAACCCTCTTACACTGTTGGTGGGAATGCAAGTTGGTACAGCCTCTTTGGAGAACAGTGTGGAGATTCCTCAAGAAATTAAAAATAGAGCTTCCCTATGACCCTGCAATTGCACTCCTGGGTATTTACCCCAAAGATACAGATGTCATGAAAAGAAGGGCCATCTGTACCCCAATGTTTATAGCAGCAATGGCCACGGTCGCCAAACTATCCAAAGAACCAAGATGCCCTTCAACGGATGAATGGATAAGGAAGATGTGGTCCATATATACTATGGAGTATTATGCCTCCATCAGAAAGTATGAATACCCAACTTTTGTAGCAACATGATGGGACTGGAAGAGATTATGCTGAGTGAAATAAGTCAAGCAGAGAGAGTCAATTACCATATGGTTTCACTTATTTGTGGAGCATAACAAATAGCATGGAGGACAAGGGGTGTTAGAGAGGAGTAGGGAATTTGGGTAAATTGGAAGGGGAGGTGAACCATGAGAGAATATGGACTCTGAAAAACAGTCTGAGGGGTTTGAAGTGGCGGGGGGGTGGGAGGTTGGGGTACCAAGTGGTGGGTATTATAGAGGGCACGGCTTGCATGGAGCACTGGGTGTGGTGAAAAAATAATGAATAATGTTTTTCTGAAAATCAATAAATTGAAAAAATAAATAAAGAAAGAACATCTACAAAAATCCAACAGCTAACACAATTAATAGTAAAAAGCAACACTTTCCCCCTAAGGTGATGAAGGAGTAAGGCAAGGAAGTTCTCTGTTGCCACTCCAAACACACAAAGAGCTCTTAAATTCAACAATTAGAAAAAAAATATATTAAAAATGGGTAACTATATTAACAGATACCTACCAAAGAAGATGTACAGATGAAAAGTAAGCATAAGGGAAGATGCTTAACATTATTCATGATTGGGGAACTGCAAATGAAAACAGCAGTAAAATATTCCTATATACCTATTACATTGGCTAGATTTAAAAAGAAAGGAAAAAAAAAAAAAAAGCTTAGAGTACCAGTTTTGGTGAAGATGTGGAGTGATAGGAATTCTCATTCATTACTGGTGGGAATGTAAAATGTTTCAAATTTAGAAGACAGTTCAGGAATTATTACAAAGTTAACTTGACCTACCATACAATTCAGCATTTACACTCCTAGGTATTAACACAACTGATTTGAAAATTTACGTCCACACAAAACTTGCTCAGGAATGTCTATAGCAACTTTACTCATAATTTTCAAAATGAAAATTTAACAATATATCTACAATCACTCAATAAATTGGTCTATACCATATGCTATCATATTATTTCCTGACAAAATGAATGCACTATCAATTCACAAAAAGATACAAAAGAATCTTAGATGCATATTGCCAAGTGAAAGAAGCTAGCTTCTTTCGTATGATTCCATCAAATCTGGGAAAAGCAGAAGCACAGAAACAATACAAAGACCACAGATTTCCAGGAGCGTGAGGGGAGGGGAGAGGAATGAATAATTGAAGCACAGGAGACATTGACGGCGGTAAAAATATTCTCCGTGAGATACGGTATTATGTATTTTTCAAAATTAATAGAACTTCACAGCAAAAAGAATACATTTATGCCAGTTTACAAAAAAAAAAAAAAAGGAAGAAGGAGAATCACAAGAAGGAATGCAAACTGTAACAAGAGAATGAACTGTATTGCAAATGCATAAAGCAAAACAACCATAGTAAGGGCAGTGTCAGGGGTGGCTGGCTGGGGGTGGGGGTGCTCCTCTAGGTAATTTTGGAAATAAGTTGCACCTATAAGACTGAAGGCAAAAGAAAATGCATATTAGCCTTGTAAAATAATTGAAAAATTGTTTCCTTTATGTGTACAGGTCAACACTTCTGATACTGCTATACATGCATATGAGAATTGAACATTTAAAGGCATGTCAGGTGGTAGGAATACTTTTCTTCAGTTTTGGAATGTGAACTTACAAATCCTCAAGGGGAGGAGGCTGGAATAAAGCATTTTAAAAATGGATTAGGAGTGAAAACATCGATAAAATAAAATTTTACATAATATATTTATAGATTGTTATATATAGAAATGTTTATACATATTTGTTTATATACTGCTTAGTATACACATATATATTCTTCAGATGACATGGTCTAAAGTCAACCATCAATATCAGCAAGCAGATCTACAATCCAGAGTTGGTTTCCAATACCATTCTTCAATAAAAGGAACGAGGGTTTCTAAGAGAAATCACTGATTCTAAGACTGAGGCAGAAAAAGTTTCTCCCTTACATGGGTGGGGCTAAAAGAGTAGAATTGTGTGCATACATGCTTGGGGGAGAAGGGGCATATATTTATATATTCACCAAAAGCCAGGTATTAGAATGATTAGTAATGATTTATAATGAAACAAACTCAAAGTTACCCAAGTGTCCATCAGTATAAGAGTGAGATGCATATTCACATAATGGGAATGATCGGGCAAAGGGAATGAGAGAATTAGACCAAAGATGAATGAACTTCACGAAGTTAATGATGAGCAAAAGCAGCCAGACATACAAGTATATGCACTGTATGAGTCCACTCCGTATAAAGTAGTTTTTTAAAAAATACATGGAGCATATCTATTCTGGTTTCCCTTTGTGGGGAAAAATGGAGTTCTGGTTAAGAAACTCACTGAGTGAACTCTAATGACTTGAGGATTTTTCTATGTATGTATATATGTATTAAACTTCAGCAAGAAGTTAATGCATTTGAAAGTTATTAAAAAATAAAGATACTGATAACTTCTTTAATAGTACTATCAAGGGCTATCCCTGAAATGCAGAGCATTAGTGAGTGATGACAAAACAGGATCAACAGGGAACCCTTGCAGAGAAATGTGGGTGACAACAGCAAAAGGAAGAGAGTGTAATTGACAGTCTTAGGTATTACAAAACACAAATTGCCAACAACTACCCTCAAAAGAAGAACATCGTTCTGAGTGAAGTTATCTATAAACAAGTATTTGATAATAGATGGACCCAACTTTTGGCAGAATATAAAAATATACTAAGGGACTCACACAGCAATGCTGGAAGATCACAGTGAATTATGATAACTTAAGACCTTAAAGCTACAGATACATCCCAGAAGCATCCCTTCTAGAATAAGAAATACAGATCCAGAAGATAAAAGAAAAGAACATGATCTCTGCATCTCAGATTGGAAAAAGAGAAAAAAATAAAAAGACAAGAAAAAACAAAATTTACTATTGGGACCACTGAGGAAATCTGAATGTGGATTGTACAGTAGATTGCAATATCATATCAATGTTAAATTGCCTGATAGTGATAAATATATAGTAGTTGCTATTATGTAAATAGAATTCCACTTTCCATTGGACATATAGTCCAATATCAAGAGTTGTATCTACCACAACTTCTCAAAAACTATATGTATATGGAGAGGTACTGAGACAAAACTCCACTGAATTTAGATGATACATATATGTTTTAAAATTCTATACAATGTTTAAGCCTACATTTCTGTAGGCTTAAAATATTTAAAATAAAAAGTGAGAGGATGGATGCCTGGGTGGCTCAGTTGGTTAAGCAACTGCCTTCTGCTCAGGTCACAGTCCCGGTGTCCCCGGATAGAGTCCCGCATAGGGCTCCCAGCTCCATGGGGAGTCTGCTTCTCCCTCTCACCTTCTCGTCTCTCATGCTCTCTCTCACTGTCTCTCTCTCTCAAATAAATAAATAAAGTCTTAAAAAAAAAGTGAGAGGAAAATAAAAATCAAAACAGCTAGTACACCCTTTCACATGATTCAGACTTCAAATTTTTATTAGAGATAGAAATTGTTTTAGGGAAAATTGCTATAAACCTATTTTTTCTGGTAAGAAAATACATGAAATTCAAATCTCATGTCAGCTTTTCTTCAGTAAAATTAGATGATATATTTAATTAGCTAAAGCATAGATCATATATTAATGAAAAATAATTTCTGACAGTTAAATTCTCATATTTTTTGGAGAGCAGTATTAGTGAATAATGTTGAAGGGCTTCTGAAATAAACCATTGGATATTTTTAAGTGCTCTTTTAGACAGGAAAAAGTATGTAACATTTTCTTGTATTTTTTAAATAAAAAGAAAATTTTATTTAAAAGTTCATTATCATTTTCATATAGTTCATATAACTTATGACAAAGAATTTAATAAAAATGAGAGCTATCTACCCCTATTCAAGTTAATATAACCAAAACTTTATATACATATATATAGCTATATATATAGTTATATATATAGTTAATATAACCAAAAACTATACCCTATTTTAAAATTCACCCAAATTTTTATATACATTATCAATGTATTTTAACAGTATTTCTTTAGGGATGCAAAATTAGCATATAAAATTTTCCTTATTTTAAGTGTGAAGTAGGGATCAAAAGGTTAAGTAATTTTTCTAACACCATAGAGCTAGAAATAGAACCTGCCCATCTTTTGAAATAGTATCACTACATAAGCAATTTCCCCTGTTTCACAAACACATACTTAATGATCAATATTTTCCCTTTAGCAGGTAAACCAACTGGAAAATGTTTTCCACATATTTCACATTTCTGCAAGCCTTGTGAGCAGATATACTGATAGATTTTGTTTCTACACCATCTTTTTAAGGATGTTTGTAGAGCAAATATCTCTGAAAGAGAAAGATAACATCTTCATCTGGAGCAGAGCACAGATTTGTTTGCTATACAGCACAATAAAGACAATGTCTACCTCTGGGGCAAAGGTTGAACATGTTTGTTTGAAGTCCTTTATAAGATCCGGGTTTATTAAGCTCAGGATTTTTAAGCTGTGTAACAAAAGCACTACATGCTTAGCATCTACCTGGACCTACATCTGCATGATCCCCATAGGATTTGAAAGACTTGAGTGACTGATGGGAATATGAAATACAGACACCAGCTGTGCTATGAGTAACAGTCTTTTGTCTCTGATCCATTTCTGTGTCTCCTGCCAGCATGCATGAAACTATGGAGGGCATTTTGAGATCCTGACAGATCTAAAGCAGTCTTTATATTCAGAGGAAGAGTTAGGACAGCTTAAGAACCACTTTCAAAGACTTGATGCTACCTTCACTAATTTTTAACCTCATCTTCCTCCCACCCCTTTTCTTTGTTTCTTATTTGCTGAAGGTATCTAAGCATTGTCAGTTGATGTTTACCATCTTAATTTCAGGGGAAAAAGAAAAAAAAAACTTTTTATCAAGTGACAGTGTTAAAACAGAAAATAAAATATGATTGTTAAGTTTTTTGTGGAAGAGAGAAGCATGCACAGCTTGGTTGTATCTTTACTTATAATTTCTTATAGACAGAGCTACCAGTAATAAAGTAGGGAAAGCCTCTGTATTGAATTCCAACATCATTTCTCAGTCTGGTATTATCTGAATAAAGTTACTTAAAGAATTTTCATTCAAATTTTTCAAAATGTTGTTTGCATTACATGTCAGATTTGTGTTCAACTTACTGACACAGTAATGATTTTAATGAACTAATTAGTCTGTAGCCATTTAAAATTTTATATAATTGTGATAACAATTTTAACTAGACTTTTACCTTTATCTTCCTTTTTCTCCACAGAAAATGAGCCTGAGCTCATTTGTGAATTAGGAACTTCCATGAATAGCCCATATTAATACATTATAATTTATAAACTGTTGCTTCATTTAATTTTATGGGTATTGAAGCTGACAGAAAAATTAGCCTTTAAAAATACAAAAATTGCTGACAAAAATCCATCATAGTGCTGTAGAAATCAACTTAAATGTTAATACTTAGGAAAGTTGTTGTTAATGTAGTGATAAAGACAAAAAGCATAGAAATATGAAATGTCATTCCTAGAATTTGATAGTACATTAAAACAATTTCATTATGTGTTATTTAAAGTTTATAAATTTTTATTGAACATTTTCAAATTTTCATATTTAAATTATCAAATAATTAGTTTAAAATTTAATAGAAAACTTAGGAATTCCCTAAAAAAGTATTATAAGAAACAAGAAATTTTAGGTCATTAAATCTAGTTGTAGCTTTCATATAATTTCATGAATTATATGCCACTCACATGTTAAAAGATTCTGAATCTATAATCAAAGTAAGCCTTCAAATGACCCCTAGAATCATTAAGTGAAAAATCAATGTTTCCAGAAGGCAGAGACCAGACTTGTATTACCTTCCTACTTCCTGGAGAGCTATAGGCTGTCAACAATATTTGTTTATTAAAAGCTTTTTAGAAATGAACCAGTGGCAGGGCCAAAATACATGAAAAAAAAAAAAAGAGTTAAAATATATTAAAAATGACCAAATAAAATGTCAGAAATAAAAAAGAACCCAAGCTTCTGATTTTTAATTCAAGCCAAAACTGTAATATAATAAACCAAAATGCCTCACTTATATTTTTATTATGGAAAAAACACAGGACTGTCAGGCATGACAGATTATCCTGGTCCATTCCCCCTGTCCCACATTAATCCACCAGCAAAGCCTATCCTGTTTTTCACATGTGCACAGATTTATTTTTCATCATCTCCACAGTCCTGTGTCAACCACCATCTTCTCTTAATTAGAGCGCTGCCAGAGACTCCTAAATCCCATCCATGGTTCATGCTTCGAATGCAGTAGAGCAAACAGCAGGTAATTTATACAATATAAATCAGACTCTCTCTTCTTCCTGTTTAAAACTTTTCAATGACTTCATGTTTCAAATAAATTTAAATCTTACTGTAGTTTTCAAAGTCCACAGTCATCTGGCCCTTGACAATGTCCATTTTTATATTGGTCTTGCTTCACTTTTCCCAGAACTCCCTACAAACTGTATTTCTTTCCCTCTTTTTAACTTAACTTGTTCTTCTACTTTTTCCAATTTAGCAGTTAGTCTTCAAAGAGACAGTCTTGACCCTGACAACCATACATAAGATTCTTTCTCCTACACTCTCTCAGAAACCATCCATTTTTAATACAGGTTATTTAAGATACATAACTGCAACTATTTAATATAAAATATTCAATAAAAATAGAAAACAGTGTAATCAACACTATGCTTTCTACCACAAAGCTTTGCCAAAGTCACAAATCTTACCAAAATTACTTTAGCCATTTTCCTTTCTAAAATGTTTTATTGAAATCTACTATACACAGAAATTTCAATGTAACCATATCATTTTTAACTCTGTATTCTTTCCTGCTGCTACCATGCATTCTACCATGGTCTTAGTGGCTTAAAACAACAAAGAGTTACTCTTTTACAGTTCCCAAGTCCAGACATGTAGAATCAAGACAATGTCAAAATTATATCCCTTCTGAAGGCTTCAGGAGAAAATTTAGTTCCTGTATTTTCTGGCTTCTAGTGGTTATCTAAGCTCTTACATTCTAGGCTCTTACATCTCTCCTACCCCTTGCTTCCATCATCACCTCTATTACTACCTCGAAACTCCTGTCTCCCTATTACCGAGACCCACTTGGAAAATCCAGAAAATCTTTCCATCTCAAGATCTTTCAATTATATCTACAAAGTTCCTCTTGACATATAACATTCAGAAGTTCCAGTGATTAAAATAGGATCATCCTTGGTAGGGCATTATTCAGTCTACTACATTTTGCAAACATTTAAACAATCTGTTTATTCACAATAGCCAAGATTGGAAATAACCTAAATGGATCAATGCATGAATGAATGGATAAGGACAATGTGGTGTAGATATATTGTATACAATGGAGTATTATCCAACCATGAGAAAGAAGACAATCCTGCCATTTGTAACAACGTGAATTGACCTTGGGGACCATATGCTTAGTGAAATAAGCCAGACAGGAAGACTACTACTACATGGAGTCACTTACATGTAGAATCTTAGTGAAAAAAGTCAAACACATAGAAACAGTAGAAAACTGGTTGTCATGATCTAGGGGTAGGAGAAATAGGAAGAGGTTGGAAAAAGGACAAAAATTTTTAGCTGTAAAATAAGTTCTGAGGATCTAATGTAAAACATGGTTTAATATAAAACACATTATCAATACATGATAACACTGTTATATAATATTTAACAAAACAATTTCTAATATCACCCTATGAACTACTCTAACAGTTGGAAATATTTTCAAGTACTTATAATAGTTTAATATTGCTTTTTAATTTCCAGTATCCCTCAGTATCCTTTTTTTTTTTCTTCGAAATTTTCTGGTGGCCTATACTTAAATATTTACTTTTTGTTTTTTAAGATAAGTGGGTTTTTTTTGTTTGTTTGTTTGTTTTTGTTTTGTTTTTGTCAAGTTCTAAAATAAATGTTCTTAGGGGTGCCTGGATGGTTCAGTGGGTTAAAGCCTGTGCCTTCGGTTTAGGCCATGGTCCCAGGGTCCTGGGATCGAGCCCCGCATCAGGCTGTCTGCTCTGCAGGGAGCCTGCTTCCTCCTGCCTTTCTGCCTACCTGTGATCTCTGTCTGTCAAATAAATAAAATCTTTTAAAAAATAAAAATATATAAAGAATAAATAAAATAAATGCTCTTAGACAAGGGGTTAGTTAGTCTTTAGGAAATGTGTGTGTGTACCAAATGTAAGTGTGGTATATACTTTGATTTACCCAGATATTCTTTCAGTTTGGCTATGAAAACCTTAAACTTATCATCTAACTCTTAGAGAATACTTTTGAACTTAAACCAAAATATTTTATTTTCTTCTCTGGTACTATAAATGAACTATTAACTTCCAATCTGTTTTCTACATATTTAAGATAATAGTCACTTAATTTAATATAAAGTTATTTCACTTGTTGCTTATTTTAATTTCTTTTCTTTCTTAAAAGAATTTAGTTATATTATACAGTAACATCGAGCCCATATTAAGCACAGAATTTTAACGAGTTCTGTCAAATGCAATGGTAGCTGTGGTACCATCATGTGAATGATGTTATAGAACATTTCCACCACTCCCAAAAAGTATACTTTGTTCTTATCTAATCAATACCTCCCACAGAACCATTTTATATTATTTTCTTTCTAATATATAAAACCATAACTGATTTTCCTATATTGGGCTTGCAGCTTGCTAAATTCACTGTAGTTTTTGCAGTATGTTTAAAGATTCCACTGGTTATATTATGAGCGTCATTATATGTGACTAAAACAGTTCAATTTCTTTTTTCTTTTTCTTTTTACAATTCTAATGCTATTTAGCCTTTACATAATTCACTGGATAAGAACTGCACCAAAATAGAAGTGGCAAGAATGAACATCCTTGCTTTGTTCTTTATCCTAGGGGAAAATAATTGCCATTAAGTTTGATATTAACTCTTGGGATTTTAAATAAATGTTTTCCAAGATTTTTAATTTGTTTTTTTATTCCTTGTTTGCTAAGGGTTTTATACTAAATAGTCATTGAAAGGATAATCTTTATCTAAATATGGCATTCTCTCATTAAAAAGGAAAGACACAATAGTAGAAATAATTGATAACTTTGGAAACCCTAATTACTATTACTTACATCCCATTAGCCAAAACTAATCACACAGCCAAACCTGATCTCTATGGGTTAGGAAGAATTCTCTGCCCACTAAGAGACACTGGAAGTCACATGGTAAATGGCAGTTACACATCTTTCTTACTGGTAGGGCATCAAATAATTTGAAATAACAAGCAACCAATTTATTACAATAAAGTTTTCCTGTAGGTTCATCAAATGACAAGTAGGTCATTTTCTCTTATTGATCAACAATTTTATCCCTGGATCATTATCATTTTCCATAGTACTTCTTCATCCTTTCCATGAATGATGTATTCATCCACTCTGCTTCATTGGCTCACTCCCATGAACATACCTGAGGACCTGCTATTAGCAGCAACTGAAATCCCTGCATGACCTCAATTTCAGGCATTGCTCTCTCAAACCACCATTTATCTTTTCTACTCATGCCCTTTAATGTCTCAACTACATCATTTATTCAACCTCACATATACATGCAGTCCTTTGATACCATCACCATCTCTTTCCTTCACCTTTTATACATCGTTATTTAATTCTTACCTAGACTTTAGTTTGTGGTGATAAAGGGGCCTCCTAAATGTGGCCCACAACAAACAAAACTATATGTGGGGGTCCTTACTGGGATGCTCTTCAACTCTCTCTCCTAAAGCATATGATCTCTGGGTACAGAAAATGCTCTATGTTTTTCCTATTCCATTAAGTTCCTTCCATTCCACTGATACAGACACCTCCCCGAACCTAAATAATTCCACAGCTCCAAAGTCATTCTGAATATAGTGTATGAGTAGAGGGGGCTGCTGCTTTACATTACATGTTATTGGAAGTCAGCATGAATCTTCTAATTCTTAAATTTGCCAATACTACTTGAGAAGCTAGTACCATAATATAACAGAATAAAATAAATAAAAATAAAAAGGAAAAAAAAGAAAGAAGCTAGAGAAAAGACATTATGACTGCAAAATGCAAATGTTCAAGATTTCATGTATGATTATAGTTTGAGTTTCAGTAACTTTATTTTTACCCTCTATTGTATTCTCACTACATCAAAACTTAGCTCTTTGCAATATTAAATATTAAGCTAAATAGAAGATTCAGGGAAATGTTGGGGTAACTTGATTATCATCACAAATATTATCTGCTTTTAATCCTTTCTTAGTTCTTTGTGAAATGTGTATAATTAAAAATACTATTTCTATTTTGAAGGTTGGAATATTGATATTCTAGGTTTTGTGTAGCTTGACCCCCAAAAGGTAGTAAACAAGAGAATACTGTGTGTGAATTTTAGATTTCTTAGATTTCAGTCTTAGAATATCTCTTTTTGGCAATGATACCCTTTGGTAAGACATAAAGTAGAAAATATTGCTGATTTTAAGATAACTTGACTTTAAGATAACTTGAAGTTGATACATCACCTAAAGATTTAAAAATGTATTATTTATTAATGTTGATAGAAACAAAAATAGTTTCTATTAATCTGATTGAGTCTACTGCAAATAATTGCTAAGTATATTAAGGATATTATATTAGAATTATATAAGTAACTTTTATAATTGTGAATTATAATCTACTGATTGAATAAAGGCAGCATAAATACACAAATGTAGACATATATGTGCTCAAATATAATCATCCTGGGTTCTAGTTTATTTCAATTCTGATAAATTAGTCTGTATGATACACTGCATATATAAACAGTTGATGGGGAATATATTAATCAGCCTGGGCTACCATAACAAATTGCTATAGATTGAATAACTTAAAAAACAAATTTCTTTTCTCACAGTTCTGGAAGACAGAAGTCAGACAAGTGGGTGCCAGCATGGTCAAGTTCTTGCAAGACCATTTGGCTGTCCTATAGATGCCCATCTTCTTACCAATGTTCTCACAGGGCAAGGAAAAGGCAAAGTGCAATCTTCCGTTCTTATATGGTCATTAATCCAATAATGAGTGCCCAACTGTCATAACCTAATCTAATTATCAGCCAAAGGACCCATCTCTACATACCATCACCTTAGGACTTGAACATATCAATTTATTGGGGGAGGTATGAGGCTGAAACATTCATTTCATAATAAGGTGAATTATTTTTCTTAGTTGGCATTTATAGAACCCAAACAAAAATCCAACAAGAACAGAATGTATTTTATATTTGCATGTGGTTAATTCACCAAGATAGACCAGCTGCTGGGACATTAAAAAAAAAAAAAAAGAACAAAACAAACAAAAAACCTCAATAAATTTAAGAGGATTTAAATAATTCAAAGTATATTCTTTGACCACAATAAAACTAAATGGTTAGAACACAGGGCAATTATTTTCAGCATCTAGGTATCGTTTCCGCTCCCCCCAAGCAAGTCACCAAAAAACTGAACATTCCTAGGTTTTTAAGTTTCTAACTTATGATTAAAGATATTAATTGAAGTTAGAATTCCTTTTATTTTCCTGAATCTTTATACTTCTATTTAGCAGGGTCTTTCATATATATTTCATTAGCTTCCAGCTAATGGTACAAAATTCATATCATCTTCTCAAGTGATCAGAAATAGGAGAGGATCAATTTGTTTTCGGAAAGATGCTCCATTTCATTGATTATCAATTGTTTTTGGTACATTTCTTATCATTTTGACATTAGCCATTTCCATTTGATAGATTTTAGACTGTGCCTTTGGAGTGCTGTTTATCTGTTCTAGCAAGAATGAGTCTATATCTGCACGCTAGAAGATATCCCAGGTCCTAAATTCTTCATTATCCAGGGTGCTGTTCTTGACACAGAATCATTTTCTAAGAAAATATATGTCCAATAAATTTATCCAGAGGCATTTAAGGAAAAATCTTTATGAATTTTAGGGTATTTTAAGGCAAAATGAAAGGAAAATATTCATAGAATTGATAAACTAGTGGCAGTATTCATAGAATTGATAAACTAATGGCATATGCAATATACTTAGATCCAGGTCATTCTATATACATAAACATTACAGAGAACATAATTAAATACTTTTAAATGGAATACTTGATATGCATGTTAGTTTAGGGATGAAGGCATAGGAGAACAGAGGACACATATAAGGGTATATTTAAAGAGCATTTGTTTTCCCAAATTTTTTAAATAAGATAAATTATCATATGCTGTATTAACCCATTTTAATAGATAACTTACACAACAGTGTAAATAACAGCACAACAGTGTAGCCCTTATTGTCAACAGTAGTACTTCTGATGCTAATACAATCTACATAGTTTAAAATTCATGTTCTATGAATTACTATCTGTATGACCCTCTGTGAATTACGTGTCCCTTTCTTGATCAGTAAAATGTACATCAGAGTAATTGCTTCAAAGAATTCTTGTGAAAATGTAATGAGTTAATATATAAAAATTGCTTAGAATAGTGTTTGGCACATGTAGTAAATACTTAATACATGTTGTGTGTTATTGTTGAAACAGCTGATTAATCAGAAGTGAGGAAATGAATAGTTTACAATAGTTGATTAAAGTAGATGACATGAATAGCAACACAAATAAGAATCATGAGTGGTTTGTTAAAACAGTAAAGGAAAGAATTTGCTATAGAGTATGACACCTTTGCATATCACAGGAATTGGTTGTGCTAGTTGAGGGAAAGGAAAATGACATGATTTTTTATCTGTATGAAAGAGATGGTTCATGGGATTACATGGATGAGGACATTATTGACTATCGTCTAAACTTACATATACGGCCTTAATATGAGATCTTGGTGTATTTTCGTTTTTTTTTTTTTTTTAAGGAATTCTACTTGGTGTATTTTTTAAAGAAATCCTGAGATTTAGTCCAACCACAGCTGAGTTCATTACCTATCCAAAGCAAGATCAATTTTCTTCTAACACAGGGTGTGTGTGTGTGTGTGTGTGTGTATTTTTAAACTTGAGTTTATGCAAAGTGAATAAATTACTGTTTGTGATTAAGGAAGTAGGATGCTAAGTGATATTGCTAAAGTGCTCGCAAAAATCATGCATCTTTGTCTCATAAATGATTGGTTGAATTGGTTGTATTCACATACCAAGCTGGACAAAATGTATGACTTGACCAAACTTTAGGTAAACTTCTCTCCTTCCCCAGGACCAGAATTTTGGCCCATCTTTAAGCAGCTTCTATAATATCTATAACAGCTTCTACTTTTAAAAAACTCTCCTGAAAACCAGCTGGCCTCAACAAAAGACATTTCCTGCTCAACTGTCCAATAAGAAACAGCCTTGTTCTAAAAAAAGAAAGAAAAGGAAAAAACAAACAAAAAAGGCTTTTCTACCTCATCTTTGAGATACTTGCAGATCTTATGGTTGGAACATTTACTCTACTATAATAGCCTCTTCATCTTCCCTTATGGCAATGATCTTTTTGGCTAAAGTCTTTCATTACTTAACTCTGGATTTATTTTATTTGAGGTGCTACAAATGGAATTTGTTACCATCTCTCATATTTTTCATTTTATAAATGTACTGCATCCTTAAAGTACCAATTACCTGTTTTAGTAGATAAGTTACTTCTGCACAACAGTTTGTTACTACCATGCTTATTATGTTCTGGTTTACTGGATAGAAGTTAATTTTAGCAGTAATGTTGCTTTAGGTTTTAATACATTAAAATATTTTTTCCATTTTCATACTATTACTGGCAATGGTAAAATAGTACACCTGCATTTCAGACACATTGACGAATCCCTACTTATTAAAAGTTGTATTTCATTAATATAACATGACACTTTGATTAAAATTAACTAAAGAAATATTTACATATGAGGATAAATATGTATTCTGAGAGCTAAAGTAAGGTTATACACACAGACACACACACACACATACACACAGCATTTTCTAATCCCCAAATGTTTTAGATCAGGTCCTATAGGAAGCCAACTCAAACATAGAATTTAATGCAAAACCTGCAGAGACTGATGACTGAAGTCTTCTTCCAATGAGGCTCCCAGTATCTGAGACAATAATCCTTCATTAACTAATGAATTATATGAGTATATGACAAGCATTACTAGCCTTGCATTCTTTAGATAGTTTGGGTAATTCTCATTTCTGCATCTTCTTCCTCTCAAGGATGTGGTATTGTTTTGGTTTCCTACCTTGGCATTCATGGGCAGGGCAGTTTTAGAGGTTTCTGTTTTGTTTTCCTCACTATGATATTCTTTACCACATAGACCAAGAACTCAGTATGGGTATTGTATCAACTACCAAGTGTGTCTATCCCCATTATATATTCAAGGACCATAAAGTGACAAGATATGTCCCTCCCTGGACACATTAACTGTGAATTGAAGGTTGGACAGGACTTCATTTATTATCTATTCCCCACATACCATCATTCTAACCTGGTGCCATGATAATGTTAGATTTCTGAGTATTGTTGTCACTGTGTAACCTTTTTCAAATTGACCTTGACATGATTAGGTATTCTCTTTCCCCAGTGTACACTTTAGGAATAGGGCTATAGTTTCCTCCGGGGAAGGTCCAGATGAAGCATCTCATGCGTAACTATATTGATGTTGCAGGTTTTTTTTTTTTTTTTTTTTTTTTTTTTTCCCTTGGGGATATGGCCTCTTGTTCAATCCAGGCATTCTGGATCCTAAAACTGGAAACTGGGCAAGAAATTGTGAATTTTTAGGAGTGTGCCCTCTTCTGTTTATCCAACCTCAACTTCTTCTGATTAAATTCATTTGTTGTGTAAATGCCGGACAATTAGTTTTTTGTTTGTTTGTTTGTTTGTTTAATTGTAAGTGTCTAACACTAAGCTTTTGACTACTGAAGCCTCTACCTCAAAGTCCTCCATTAAAAACAAACACATTGCCAGTTACAGGACTAGATAAATAGCCAGGATGCCCCACCCACAGAGTTCTGTTTTTGTTTTTAAGAAAACTCTGCTTGATCTAAATAACTAACCACTTTATTTTCCCTTCCAGTGCTTTAATTCCTGTTCTTACATTTTAAACTCCCCAATAAAGAGTAAAACTGTGAAACACTAGCAGCACCCCCCCACCCCCACCTCAAACCCAATAAAGGCAGAATCCCAGCTTTCTTTACTTGCAACCTCACTATGTGGCTCTGAGCTTGCCACGTACCCTCTAAGACTTAAGTAGTAAACTTTGTTTTTTCAGAGTTCATTGATGGCTGTTGCTCAGGTGCATCTTTAATCATAATGATCACAAGCACCAGTCAAGCCATAACATTGCCTCTAATCAGGAAAATGCCTATGGAATAGCTACTGGAAGTAGTGTGGGCCCAGAGGAGTTCCTCAGGTATTCCTAGACCATTGTATCACGATCAGTGGGCTGAGCCTGGCACAGAACCACATCGAGTAGTATCTTTGTTATAATTGCATGCACCTGGGTTCTAGTACTAAGCACTGCTACCTGGCTGCTACTTTTGGAGTTTCATCATCCTTATTTCTGCCAGTAGAGTTGTGTCATACTTTCTTCTCAACATTAATCTTTGCCAACTGAGGGGAGCCACCAGTGAGTTCCTTTGTGATACTGGTGTTTTCCTACTAGTACACTCCAAATGGCCCTCCTTAATTTGTACACCTTTCAGGCCTGTCTATAGAAAAAAAAATGTCTGATGTATTTTCTGGTGTTATACAGAATGTCTTCTCCAACATGTAAATCCTCTTGAGTCTTTTGACACCTTTATCCATAGACTACCACGATAATTCTGACAGTAGATTTCATTCAACTTGGTCCATTGCTTTTCACATCCATTTAGAGGTCATCTAATACTTACTATAACCTGGGAGTCCTTGCCACATTCCTAAATCTAGCATCTCAGGAAAATGATCTTACATCAATAACATCTCCCTTATCTTTTTTGTATCTGCATCCATTGATCAAGTACCCTCAGAGTCTTGTTCCACGTGGATACTGAATTTATGAAATATAAGTCAATCCTGGAAGGACACACCTTGGATCAGATAACCCTTTTTAACCAAGGAAAATTCTGAAAGGGCTGACTGCTGAAGGTTATTTGCTGACAGCAGTCCCAGATGCTAAGGCAATAAATCTGTATTAGTGTTCAACACACAAAAGAAATATGCACTATTTACTCTACCAAACCTAAATAACATTTTAGATACTTTACTTCATTCCCAAGGAATTAACTAACCAATATTTGTTATGGTGAATATTACCTTTCATTTGTGTTCCCATCTACTCTTTTAGATGATGCTAGAATTCTTAATATCAAACATTCCAATTTATTCTCATTTTAATGAAATAATTTTGTGTTTTTACTTTATAGACAATTATTGGAAAGTATTTAAACTGGTTACCATTGCTTTCCTAAGAAAAATTAAAAGAATTGACCAAAGACCTTAATAGACACCTTACCAAAGAAGATACATAGTTGGCAAGAGTATGAAAAGATGCTCCACATATCATATGTCATCATGAAAATGGAAATTAGAATATCAATGAGATATCATTACATAACTATCTGAATCATCAAAATCCAGAATACTGATAACACCAACTGCTAATAAGGCTGTGAAGCAACAGGAACTCTCCTTCATTATTACTTGAAATACAAAATGTCACAGCCACTTTGGAAGACAGATTGGCAGCTTCTTACAAAATGATACTCTTACCATATGACATGGCTATGCAAGGCAATTGTGCTCCTTGGTATTTAACCAAAGCAGCTACAAACTTATGACCCTACAAAAATCTGAATGTGGATGTCTTATAGCATTTTTATTACTAACTACTAAAACTTGGAGGCAACCAAGATGCTCTTTAGTAGGTGAATGGATGAACTGTGATTTACCCAGACAATGAACTATTATTCAGCACAAAAAAGATATAAGTTCAAAAGCCATAAGACAAGAGAAAAATTAAATGCATATTACTTAGTGAACAAAGTCAATCTGTAAAGCCTGTATACTCTAAGATTCCAACTAAATGGCATTCAGGAAAGTCAAAACTATGGGGAGAGTAAAAAGATAAGTGGTTCCTAAGGGTTGCAGAGGAAGAGGGCAAAGTAAATGGAAGCCCAAAGAAATTTTAGGGCACTGAATACTTTGTATGATACTAATTAAACATATTTTATTGTTTTTAAATCCTATATCTTAAGAAACATATATTTCTATATTTATTGCCTGCTGAAACATGTCATGTTATAGGTTCCAGAATTTTCTGCCTTGATGGCTGTTTCATAGTACAGTCCATGTAGATTATCTGTGTTCTTTAAGATTTTATAGAGATTTTCCATTCTTTCCATTCATATGCATCTTAGATAATAACTTGCACTATGTTCTGTCTTCCTTATTATGGCTGTTATTTTATCACCACCTAATGAATTTAATTCCCCAGTCAAAATCTTCACCAACTGATTATGATTTTCCTACAGTAAATGACCACAAATGTATGCCATAAACAGATACAGTTGTTGCCATGATTTTCTAATTCCATTGCAGTTTCTATGAACACTAAAAACATTTAGTCCCTCAGATCTGAGCTTTACATTGGATGTAAACTAATCCAGTGGTAACAAATTATAATAGATAATTTTGTTTATATAAATGGAACAGGAATGCAGACATAAGATGCCTGATGCTCTTTGCCCTGTCTGGCTTAAGTGAAACTGAAATTTGTTAAACTAGCATGGTCTTTGGAATTTTAATTATACAAACTTCATATGCATCATTTTATGGACAAGCACATTGTGACCTGGATTATAACAAGGAACCCATTTGACATTTGACCTCCATTTATCCTCATCCTAGTAAGAAAGCCATAAAGATGATTTTGCATCCCACATTATCAATGTCAGATTGCATTGTGTTCACAGTTCTCAAATATGTTTGAATGTTTTCCTTTTCTTTGGGCACAGTTAACTGACTAGATGTCCATGTGTCCCTTTGGAGAAATGACTGGGAAATCATTACCATGTATACTTTCCAATGTGCCCTAGTTATTTATTCTCATAGGGATTCATCTTCAATCAACAGTTTCCAGGACTGAAAATTCCAAACACAACTGGAAAGGAAATTTGACTGGAGTCCTCAGCATCCTGATCATCTATCCAGGAATCCCTCTGGCTATAAAATTAAACAATTTCCTTATTGAAAATCTATGTATCTTGCCCCTGGAAAGCTAGGTTTTAGTAATCTTCTCTATAGTTCTCCATGGATGAGGATTCCTGAATCTCAATCATTATAAGTGTTTCCACCATAATTTAAAAATTAAATATGTTATGTCTCTCTGACATCTAATATTTCAGAACCACACCATGTTCTTGGTCATCAGCAAGCCCTATTTTATAATGGCGTCTCCTAACTTGAGCCCTGACCAAGAGAACAGTGACAATTGAGCTTAATGATGCTAATGAACTTCTTACCAATACATTCTTTACTATTCTAATACACAGAGAGTGAACTTTGAGCCCCTACCCCCACCCCAAAATATAGTCAACTTTTAAGTTTTCTGGCGTTGTGTAGTGTATCCACATTAGTACACCTACCTCTCAGATCCTTTTTATCACTCCCTTCCCTTTTTCCAAGATACCGAGAGTCCAACTGCCAATCTAGTAACCTATTTTCACTATATCTCAGAGTGTTTATAAGAATATTAAATTCTAGGTTATTTTAGAACACAAAATGTATCTCCAATTGAGTAATGTAAAAAATGTGTTTTTGTCCTATGTTTTTTCTCCTCTTTCTCTTTCTGGAACAATCAGTTTTATTTCTTTGAGTTTTTTTTGTTGTTATTGTTTCATTTTTACTTTAGGAAAAATATTACTTTTTCCTTAATAAAAAGATATCTCCATACCTCATACATTTTCCTACCAAAAACACACCCTACTTTCCTTGCAGAGATGTTTCCCTTATTATTTCTAGTAGGTTTAATTACATACATTAATTAGAATTCCTGACCCTTAGAATTCTTAATTCCTACTGAAAACTAAGTCGTGAGCTATTTGTGAATTGTGTTATACTAGCAATCTGTGGATTGGAAAATTTATAAATGCATTTCACAATTTCTAGAACTGTATTTTTCCTCATAAATTTTTCAGCGTGGCATAAAACATGTTTACTAATACACCAAAATATCTTCTGTCCTTGTTATAAAAAGAAGCCAAAAGTGAATAAATCTATTGTGCTGTCTAAATGGGGTATCTCTGGATCATATGGGAGCCCCCAAAGATGGGGTGATAGTAGGGGGAAAGCTGATGGTAGGAGGTGAAAGTGTTCACCAGAGACTGAAGAGAGGAGAAAGTTTATTTAATATACTGCAAGGGAGTGGCAGGTAGGACAGAAGAAGAGAGTTTGTCTGCCACAAGGCCGCGAGTGGCCTATTTTTAAAGGGGGGAAATGAGGATGTATGGCAAAATATGGATTCTCCCGTTTTTTGGTAACTGTGTCTGGTGGAAAGTGGCCCAGTGGTCAGTTAGGGCCTATGGATATTTTGAGGTACGTCGCTTGGTTTGTATTCAACCAGGGGGCCCCATGGCCCTTTCTGCATTCCATAGCTGAAGCCTATTTGCCTAGGAGTGGCCTCTATACTTATTTTAGTAATTAATGCTTCAGTATATTATTTAATCTGGGAATGATCTAGTATTCAGTGAATACCCATCAATTAATTTGTATCTGTATAGCTTTAAGAAGTTATTTCTAAAAGATTTTGGAAACTGCTTTTAAGTAGGTATACCATAGTGTAATTATTGATATAAAGTTCTTATAAACTTTTATCTTATATTTACATCATTTACTTGTTCTTAAAAATTATGTTTAGACTACTTATGAAAGTTTCATGAAACATTTGACAGTTCATCATCATCTTATCTTTCTTGCTGATAAATTCTGTAACAGAGACATTATGAGCTTATTTGACTTTAGTGACTCTAGGCAGAATAAACATTGTATGTCTGCATTATATTTAATACTGACAACTCTAAAGACAGGACTTCTTTTTTTTTTTTTTTTAAAGATTTTATTTATTTATTTGACAGAGAGAAATCACAAGTAGACGGAGAGGCAGGCAGAGAAAGAGAGAGAGGGAAGCAGGCTCCCTGCTGAGCAGAGAGCCCATGCGGGACTCGATCCCAGGACCCTGAGATCATGACCTGAGCCGAAGGCAGCGGCTTAACCCACTGAGCCAGCCAGGCGCCTAAGACAGGACTTCTTAATTAAAATAAACAATCCTTTCCCTTTCCCATCCCCAAAATTATCCTAGATTCATGGGAACTTGAGAAACAATTATATGTTTCTATGTTTCTGAAAGCATACTTAATTTATATAAATGCTTTATTTTCTTTAAGTTAATTAATAGATCTTTTTACAGTATCCATTAAATTTTGGCAATACCATCCAGATATGTTAAAAAATTATCACATTTATAATACAGATATGTAGATGGAAATAAACATAGTCTAACAGAAATTGACCTTTTAGCTTTTGTTTTAAAATTTTAGTCATGATACAGGTAAGATAATGCAAAACTCACAAGTTTATAAAAGAACAGTTGGATCTAAATTGTGTTTCTGGTAGATGGAATAAGTTTACCTGTTCAAATGGCTTAAAATTTTTACTACTATTTGTGCCTAATTTTAAAATAAACTCCGTCCCCACCCCCTGCCTTCTGATAAGAATTAACCCCCCTGAAGTTTCCATTACAAAGAACTAGCCCTTAGATCCTAGAGATGTCATTTAGAACATTTACATCTCAAAGGCATGGAAAAAGAATGTATGTTCCACCTTTTGTTTCCTGAGTCCAGAATTTTTACAAAACCTACAAGCCTTTTGAGGCGAATAAGGGAGTTTTGGCAATTGATAAAAAGGGTAGATGGCCTTTTTCTGTTCTCCGTAAATTTGTAACACAAATTCTACAAGTTGTCCTCAATTAGTAGGACAGTTGTTCTTAATTCCTCAGATAATTGGGTGGCAATCTAAAGGATAATGATGTACAGACCCAACCATCAAACCACATTTTTTTTTTTTCCTACTCTTTGTATCAGGAAGGAGATTTTAACCAAGACAGAAATCAAAAGGTCCTATGTTCTAGGTTTAGAGCTATTTCTCTTTGGAACATTTTTCTTCCCCTCTGGATACAGAGGGGTTTGGGTAGGGGGAATGTTCTATAAAAAATTCTTATGAGGCTGAATATCACCTTCCAATTTGACCAACTTCTGACCATAGAGATACTTAAAAAACAAACAAAAAACACAACTTTCAAATGTTTTGTCACCTTGAAAAAAGTCTCTTCAGCCAGGATAACTATTTCTGACAGTCCTGAATGATCTCATGGAGTGAAGAGGCATCCTCAAAGAGGGAGCAGATGATACTACCTTCCTAAGATCCAGTTGCACTCCCAAAAATAGTCAAATAAATATTTAGACAATTTCCCTCAGAGCTGACAACAGTAGGTAGAGCCCCAGCCACAAATAGAATGTAACTCCATTTCTCTTTAGCTATATTTTTGGGCCCAGAACATGAGGTCTGAGCTGCCTCCATACACAAGAACCAACAAGGAACTGCAGTCCCCAAGCAGACAGAAAGCCAAGCCAAATTCTCAGGACACAAAATGAAACAAACAAAATGGAAATAGCTGCCCCTAGGAGAGAAAAGATCAACAACCAAGGGATACCCCAAAAACAAAATCAGTCCTTTGGAAACGAAAGGACAACATGAAATTTTACCTTCCTTTCTCAGCTGAGCACCACAGAGATCCAGGAGAGCCAAGCCTTGTAAAAATTCTTACCTTTTGCTGGTTTCTGCTGGTGTTCCAGGATCACATTGCACCTTCCAGGGGATGTAAAGAGTGCACCCCCCGTATCTACCAGAATGTGGTGAAGTTTTCCATTAATTTTGATGCCTTTTAAGCATTCAACTGGTGGCCCCCAATTCTGTAGCTTTGGCATAGGAGAATCCCATTAGCAATAAATTTAACATTGCTTTTACAAGATTTCTTTATAATGACAGATACTCCGATGGTTTTTAATACTCCAACTTATGCATACTTAGATTTTGGTTTTGATGGTCTAAATAGTCTAAATTTTGTCTTATTTTTTCCCAAGTTCCCCAATGGCTTATGTTGTAGACTAACTTTGAGGGCTCTTTGATCACTCCAACAGCTGCTATCTATTACAGCTCCCAATATAACTATCCCAGAAACTTGTAGGAGCCCAAACCTTTCTGTGAAGGAAGTTTAATAAACCTCAGAACCTTTCCTAGACACCAGAATCTTTCTCAAAACTTCAGTAAACCCTAGAACATTTCAAGGATCATAAAATTTTAAACAAATATATATTTTAAAATAAAGTTTGAATACCCAACTTTTGTAGCAACATGGACGGGACTCGAAGAGATTATGAGGAGTGAAATAAGTCAAACAGAGAGAGTCACTTATCATATGGTTTCACTTATTTGTGTAGCATAACAAAAAGCATGGAGGAAATGGGGAGTTAGAGAGGAGAAGGCAGTTGAGGTAAATTGGAAGGGGAGGTGAATCATGAGAGACTATGGACTCTGAGAAACAATCTGAGGGGTTTGAAGTGGCGGGGAGGTGGGAGGTTGGGGTACCAGGTGGTGGGTATTATAGAGGGCACGGCTTGCATAAAGCACTGGGTGTGGTGCAAAAATAATGAATACTGTTATGCTGAAAATAAATAAATTAATTTAAAAAAATAAATAAAGTTTGGACCAGAGAGCTGCACATAAGGAAATGAAGCCCAAATCCAAGAGTGACTTACCCACAGGCCTTGGTACTGATGACAGGAACAGTGAACTCAAAGAGTTCAGCAGGTGCCTTACCTATGTGTCTTGCTGTCCCATAGATGCCTAGCAGTTAGCTTTGGATCACATTCCTTGTCACCAAAACTGTTAAGAAATGATCGAAGAAAATAATTTAGGTGATATAAATGCTCCATAAAGCATACAGTCTCTTTTCAGAAAATCACAAAATGGGGCTACTGATATACAAACTATCATTAAATCTTATTAATCTTATTTAATCTTATGAAATCATCCTCAGACTAATCCTGACCTTAAAAAAATAAATAAATAAAAGTCACTGTGTCTTCTAGAAAGCACATGTTGAAATTCTAAATTTGCAAGATGAAATTTTATTGAGAACTTAACAAAGGAGGACCAGGCAGAGGGAGAATCTGAACTCAAATGAAACTGCGACAGAGGAGTCAGCTAGCTGATCCTGTAAATTGCTCTGGAGCTGTCATTGCTTTTCATAATTTTTTCATATCAAGCAAAGGATGCAGACCTCTGTGGTCCAGCATTCATTTGATGGAATCTCACCAAACGAAGGACATATTTTTAGATGAGGCAGAGATTTTTTTTTCTCTTCCTGCTGAAGAAAATTTCTAGAGACTCATCTGTGAACTACTAGAAACCAACACTGCCAAGCAGCTACAAGAATTTCTCATTCCTGAAACCATGTACTATAGCATCTATCTCCGCATTGATCAAATTGAGCTTTATCTCATTGGAGTTTCTAAAATTTACAAAAATGAATTTCATAAATGTCTGCCTGGGAACAAGAGGAGAAAGAATTCACTCCTAGAACTTGATCTCCATATTTCAAGGATAGGTCTATGTCCATTTGCTCTGCAATTATAAGTTGCTTATTTATAGAATTCTCAGTTTCCTTAGGTATGTCATAATATTATTAAAGAAAGCCCAGATAAAAGGTTTATGGTGCTATAAAGAATTTTGTGGTACTGACCAAATGTCAGGCATTATAAAATTAAACAGATCTAAATCTTGGGAAAAGACCCAAGTAGAATTGGGCACAAGTGCGCTAGCTGAAGTTGTAGGGCTGAGATGACTCACAAAATCTTAACTCCATGAGTAAAGTTAGAAAAAGATTGACTAATAATTTATTTCATTTGATCAATATAATTAATTGGTTGATAATATCAGTAAAGGTACATTCATGAAGACTTTGGCAATGTTAGAAGTAACGAAAAAAATGTAATATTACTACCCTCAAGGTAACCAGCCTACAAAATAATCATCAGTGATCTTCACCTTCTGTTACACCATGGCATAGTATCATCTCACACTGAGTAGAATAGGTATAATGTATAGGAATTACAGAAAAGATGGTGTGTGGCTTCCAAGGGTAGATCATAAAAGGCATTGCACCATGGATCACTTGTTTTGGGAGAAGCCAGCGACCACACAAGATGACACTCAAACAACAATATGAAGTTCACAGCAAGGAAGTCCTCCCGCCAGCAGACATGGGACTATGCCAAATTAAAATTAAAAGTGTATTCTCTTCCTTAGTCAAGTCTCCAGATGACTTCAGCCAATCTCCTTAGAGACACTGAGCTAAACCATCAAACCACTTAGCTAGGCTGCTCTGATGGTTTTAAACCACAGAAACTGTGAGATATTAAGTGTTAAATGTTATTTTAAGTGATACTTTTTTTGGAGTATTTGTTACATAGCAGAATATAACTAAGACAGCTATTAAATAACAAATATCCTGCCTTATTTTCAAACTGTACCAACAATTATGTAATGGTGAATCTTGGCTGATGCCAAGTTCAGGCTTTCAAACTCCTAGATTACCTAACTTTCTGGGATGTTTTGAAACATGCAGATTGGTGTCCTCACTTTTCTAACTTAAGGAGAATGTAATCACCATATGGAATAAAACTTAAATACTGACCTATCATTCCTGACAAACTAAGTGTAGAGTGTGGGACATAGTCGCTCAAAGAGGGGTAAAAATACCATGAATGACTGAGTTCTATTCCCATTCCAACCCACGTCTAAGTTTCAAAGGAGCAGTGGTTCTCAGATGCCAGAAGGAGTTCTTTGGTCTACCATAGCAAAACTATACACATTTCCCTATCGTGCTGGTATTTCCTTCTGAAAATGCTAAACATTATTTTAAAAAAGGCCTTCTCTGACCATGAGAATCAGTCACTGGAAACAACTTGGAATCTCCTTTGGAAGGGATCACTGACCATGGGAATCAATTACTGGAAACAACTTGGAATCTCCTTAGGGCTTCAAGAGAGGCCCCATAGTAACAGGAACATTTTATCACCATCTTGTGAGGAGTTCAGGAAATGTGATGGCACTAGAATTACAGCATCTGAATTACTTTGGTAGGTAGGACAGCAAAAAGCTACCAACCAAATGTGTAATTGAATAGTAATGTCCCAGAATACAAAGTGCACAATAGTGATCTACTTGTTTTAAAGTGTCTGATATGTCTACATCAGCACACAAGATATAGCGGATGTTCCATATTTACTGAAGAGAGGAAGAATGAATGAATGAGTTTTTCTAAGGGCAGTGGAGGCTTAGGATGGATAGTCTCACCATAGAAGTGGGTTTTAATAGAATCATCTTATATATCAAAAGCTTTTGACAGGGTGATTTTGAATCGGTTGAAGAAAAGTGGGATTGTAAAGTCAGAGATAGCTTAGATCAAATGTCAGAAACTACTCCTTTTAGAAACCTTTACAGAGGCAGAAAAAATATGAGTAAGAGTGTCCCGACTATTTTGTTACATGGGGATATTAACTCAAATGACCTATATACCAATTGCTCAAGTTTTTTCTCCTGGAAAATCCAGACAAATGAGGGCAAAGCAATATTATAGCTAAACATAATAATCCATATTCATATGAAGTTGTTAAACCTGAGAGAAGGTAATTTTATTTTGTAAACAATGATACAGTAGTATCATGGGTACTTAAAAGGTATTTACTGTGAGCACTTGATGACAAATATTTTAAGGCTTTTCCATAGACATATATATATAATACTTAACTGACAGAAAACATAGCTAGAAGGAATTTTGGTAGAAGTGTTAGAATTAGTAGGAGTAATATGAGTGACTATAATATATTTATATAACAATTCTTAGTGTTCTGTGTAAACATACATTATTCTAAATTTTAAATGTTTACATAAGAAAATGTGCTTAATATGTTAAGTAAGATTAACATGTATTTTCACACCTAATTATGAGCTCTGGTATGTAATTTATAGGCTATTACTATTATTCTAATTTTACAGAATATAAAATTGAAAAAAAAGATTTTCTCAAAGTCACAAAATTATATGAAAGATAGGATGCAAACTCTAAATTTTACTATCATAATATGTAGTCTCTCCACACCCAATTTCAGCATATTGTAAAGTGTAACAGAACTTGGCAAAGGTGTGTTTTGGTTAGGTTAGAGTTTCCATAGGATTAACTGTGGCTTTGGAATTTATTGCACCAGATAGCATTTAACTTTAACATTATAAGGGCTTTTATAAAGCAATGGCTCAAGCTGACAGTTATGTCTAGGCATTCTTCTTATTATTGAAAACAAACCAAAAAAAAAAAAAAAAGAATTAAAAATGTTTTTTCAGGGTGCCTGCGTGGCTCAGCCAGTTAAGCATCTAACTCTTGGTTTTGGCTTAGATTCCTAAAATCTAACCCTGCGTTTGGCTTAGCACTCAGCATAGAATCTGCTTGTCCCACTCCCTAAACTCTTTTCCTCCCTACCCTTCCATTCAATTAAATAACCTTTAGAAAGAGAAGAAAAGGGGCACCTGGGTGGCTCAGTGGGTTACAGCTTCTGCCTTGGCTCAGGTCATGATCTCAGGGTCCTGAGATCAAGCCCTGCATCAGCCTGCTTCCCCCCGCCCCCCGCTCCCCACCCCCCCTGCCTCTCTGCCTACTTATGACTTGTCTGTCAAATAAATAAATAAAATCTTTAAAAGAATAAGAAGAAGAAATTTTTTTGTAAGTTCTTATATGAAAAGACTTAATGAAGTAAATAAGTCTGTGTGTGTGTGTGTGTGTGTGCATTAGTGCTGTGATAAGGTAGAGTAAGGGAGCAACAGCAGCATAGCAAAGGATACTAGCTGTATCTAGTTGTTTCAGCAAAACTCCTACTGGGAGCAAAACTCATCCTTATGTGAGACTGAGAAGTTCAAATCATAAAAGGCTAAGAATTATACAATAAGTGATGATAAACAGACAAATGGAAAAGACTACAAACAATTTGCTATTAAGAATGAAACTCAAGGAAGAAAATATCAACAAATGACTAAATGAATATAGTAATCCAGGCCCCTTGAATGCATAATAAGTACTTAACATGCAATTTAATTTTTCCCTAGGTGATGGGTAGAAAATGAATGAGTATTGAAAGCCTTCCAAAGCAGTGTCTGCCATTCCTGATTACCAAATCTTCTCAAGAGATGGCTGAGGCATCTACAATACTTCAGCTCTGCATATCTACAGTGCTTCAGCTCTGCATGTACAGAAGCAGTAGATAGAAAAACTCTTGTTTTAAGTGGCAAGTGAGGAAGAATGAATGGTTGCTCATGGCCTCCTCACAATGTGCTCTCAAAGTGGGCATTTCTTCTCTGGGCACTTGAATCAATTTCCAATGGTTTGGCAAAGCCCCATACACAAAACATGCCACACCAGCACATGAAATTTGAGACATTCAATCTTTTTCACTGTAGTGTCTCAAAAAACACATCCTGTTAGACAACAGAATCTCCATAAAACATCAGTGAATATTGAATGAATAAGATGAAGGTCAGCTAGTAAGCAGTCATGAAGAATTTGCCTAATTTGGTTATTTTTCAACTGAGTATGTAAGACTTAGAGTAAAAAGAAAATCATCCTGTACAAGCAAGTTAAACTATAAAGAAGAACTTATCAAGCATTACAGTTTCATGTTCAGAGGAAGTTAAAATCAGCAGTGGCATTTAGAAAATGTTTGACGTGCTTAAATATGGAGAGCTTATACAGCTCTAAATAATGAAAAAAAATAGGAGCTGCATTTCTTTGAGTTTAAAAGGGATCCAGATAAAATTAAGGGAGAAGTGGAATTTCCTAATAAAATTCCCAATTGTTGTGAAAACAAGGTCATTCCCCTTCCATAGTATCAAAAGCTTCATATAAATGAAGTTGATAAGTAGTTTATCAGATAGGATAGGGTATGTTGTAGTAACTCATGTACAAAAGTCCAAAAGCTTAGTTGTATTAAAAAAAAAAGTTTATTTTTTAGTAACTTAAAGTCTATTGTGGAATTGGAAAATGTCCAGGGCACCAGCTTTATCAGCAGTGAGCCGGTGATCCAGGTTGATGAAGGCTCCACCACACTGCAAAAAACTAAATCGATGATAATACATGACCTTCTCAATTAAAGTAGCAGGGGAAGGGTGAGTATCAGCAATTAAATTCTTCTTCTCAGAAGTGACATACCTTATTACTACTTACTTTTCATTGTTCATAGTCAGTCATATGATGATATATAAGTGACTAGAAGGGGAAAGAAGAGTAAGTATTGATGATCACATTTAATGTCTGGAGTTGACAGGTAGATAAATGGATATTGGAAAATCAACCTGAAGGCATCTCAATTTGAAGTGAGAAATTCTATCACTTAACTATGAATTCTTTAATCTCTTTGTACAATAAAGAAAAATTAGGAAGACTGACAAAATCAAGACATAAAATCTACCTGGTTATAGTTAATATTCTCCCCCCCTGTGATAGGCAGAAAGCTTCCTTGGTTCTAAGACTTATCACAACTTTATCTCAAATTAATTATCGACCCTTGACAAAATTATCCATAGGCAAAATTCTTTTGTCATAGCCAAGATTCACAATGTCTACTTTAGTGAAAAGTAAGGGTTCATGATTTCCCTCAAGTTCTCAAGTATGCAAATTCTTATATATTCATTAAAAATGATAAACATAAAGGGAATTAAGAGTATAATTATTTTGATGAGCACCAAGAAATGTGTAGAATTTATTATTCATACTGTACACCTGTAACTAATAACACTACTTAATTACACTTCAGCTTTTATAAAGGACATATAGTTGGAACAAGTTTAACAATTCTAGGATAAAGAATTCCTGTGATTAATAGAAACCAATCCTTTTTTAATTAATCACAATGTTTGACAGTATTAGTATTTATATCAGATAACTATTCTGAAGATGGTCAGCTTTATATTTCTGATTCTTGTGAGTGTGAGTTGCTTTTAGCCACTATTCAGTGACTGCCCTAATTAACCATACAATTCTTAATGAAATGCTTTAGAGAACATAAAGAATCTGACAATTTTCTAAAATTGGTATTATTACGAGAAAGAAGTTGAACAAATGTTTTGAAAATTCAGTAATATACCAGTACTTAAGATTCATTCTTATATTTGCATTTGGTGACAACTAGGAATTAAATACCAGTGAAAAGGTTCTATTTAACATTCCTCTAAGGGGTCAAAAAGGATCATCTGCTATTTTCTTATAGGGACAATGAAAAAAGAAAAAGGGGTGCCTTTAGAGATCTGGAAGAAAATCCATTAAAAACAAACAAACAAAAAAAGACATTCAGGGGCACCTGGGTGGCTCAGCCATTAAGCCTCTGCCTTCAGCTCAGGCCAGGATCCCAGGGTCCTGGAATCAAGCCCCACATTGGGTTCCAGTCCTGCATTGGGCTCCCTGCTCAGTGGGAAGCCTGCTTCTCCCTCTTCTACACCCCCTGCTTAAGTTCCCTCTCTTGCCATGCCTCTCTGTCAAATAAATTTTTAAAATCTTAAAATAAAATAACAGTAATAATAATAATAATAAAGACATTCATTGAAGGAAAAGTAGCAGAAGAAATCCACCTTGAGGCTAATTTGTCCTGAGTACTATGAGTCATTTAAGCAGCCAGGAAATTCAATGGCTGAATGCTTCACTGGCTCTGCCACCCAGTGGGCAGGGCAGAGCGCATAACTCAGACAACCATCTACTGGCTGTTAGTGCTATACCTGCACATGTGTCTTACACTTTCCCACTGTTAAGTGATTAACCCCATGTACTAGGCTTATTCAGCAGGACTCAAGTGGTTAAACTAATTAAATTGATGATGCCCTACATTAACTTCTACATGAATTCCAGCTGCGTTACTCCTTAAGAGGGTCAAGATTCCCATCTGATTTCAGGGGCAAAAGAATGCCTGCTGAACTTCATATGGGGAGAACAAAAGTTGGCTATAGCTCAAAGCTTCCTCTAAAGCTGTTTTTACTCATTATTTCAGAATATTGTTTATTAAAGTGATGGGAATACCATAACACAAAATGAGTTATTGACTCAAGTCCTTACAATAACTCTTACGGAGCTTATCTACCCAAAGGGGTAACTACTGATTTAGCAATTTTATGATGAATAACCTAGGCCTAGATATATTTATTCAATAATTCATGTAATTAATTTAATTATTCACTCATTCATTCATACTCATTACATTACCTGCAGGTATTAGTCATATTTAGAAAGAAGGTAAGTAGAACATGAACAACTAGAACAAATGGAAAAACACTTTATCATTAAAGAAAACCAAAATGTTCCATGGTAAAATTTTAAAACAAGATATTAGAATAAAATGAAAATTTAAAAAACCTGACAGTAGTCTAAAACATTAATAAGAAATTATTTAAAAAGTGAAAGAGGGGTGCCTGGGTGGCTCAGTGGGTTAAGCCTCTGCCTTTGGTTCAGGTCATGATCTCAGGGTCCTGGGATGGAGCCCCACATTGGGCTCTCTGCTCAGCAGGGAGCCCGCTTCTTCCTCTCTCTCCACCTGCTTCTCTGCCTACTTGTGATCTCCATCTGTCAAATAAATAAATAAAATCTTTGAAAAAAAATGTGAAAGAAACTTCAACAAATTGCTGTGATTTGGTTCAGCACACATCAATGGGATAACCAACGTTGTACCAACCATTTTATAGATATAGCGACTTCTACTTCTGAGCAAGCAATTTTGTTTGGGGCAGCAATGTATCCAGTGAAAGAAACAAAAAAAATGAAGTAGTTCCAAGAATTCAAATTAGCACACACATTAACCACAGTATTTACTCTAGAGAATGTGTAAGTGTCGATGAGGATTGAACTGTAATTTAAAATGAGCATCCAAATTCATTGGTCTAGAAACCTATCCACAAGAATAATGCATCTACCATTTCAGTACTGTATTAAGTGAAAGGACATGAGGCAAGGGCATTCTTAAACAACAAATTCTGAAGACAGACCAAAGTGTCATGCATATGAAGCAGGCTGTGAGGTCAACGTGCAGACAACATCACAACATAAGTTAATGTTAACAAATAACACCCTGAAAACTCCTTTTGAAAGTAGCCTTGACAACTAGAGCATCTACAGGCATTACCTCCCACATGAAACATCACTTGGTACTACAGAAGGGGTCTATGATGAAGGAACACATTTGACAGGTAATACAAGATAAATGCGGATTGTTAAAAAAAAAGAAAGCCATATTTATCTGTGTTAATATGTAACTGGATTTCTAGTTTTTGTTTTTTTTTTATTTAGAAAGCAGTAACAAAATTTACTTTTTAGAAAATATGATTTTTCTCTAATTTTCTATCAAAATATATTACTGAGAAACTTACAGGTCAGAATGCTAAGGAAAAGCTGTGTCTTCATTTAGAATTGCCTAAGAAATTTATTGTTTTGTGTCTGAGTTTTCCCATTTTCTTTGACTTCCCGTTTCCTCTCCTTTTCTAGCCATTACATGCTCCCCATGGTTCCCACTCATGTTACTACTTTTACTCTATCATTTAATCAAATTTTCCCCCAATTCTCAGTGCCTTTCTCTGTAATGAGTGATTTTACCTTTCTAAATTTTAATACTTCAGCATTGTATATCATATTCAGTAGGAATTATTCAGTTATCATGCAAAAGGGATATTAAAATTATCTCACCTCCTTTATGAATCAACTGACAAGATCATCTACTTTATATTATTTTTAACATTTAATAGCAATAACCTAAATATTATTCCCATTTTACAGAGAAGTTAACCTAACTTAGAAGTAACTCAGAGAGGTAGCTTACTTGTTTAAATCTCAGTGAAAAAACCTGAACAAAACTTTTCAATTGATAAATAGTAACATCTGGGTTTATTCTAGGAGGTCTTTGGTCTAGACCTTCTTTCAGTTGAAGTGGTATTTTCCTGAGTACTTCCCAGTTTAGATGAGTTACTTTTTCTAACCTCACAGATGTCTTTGCTAACATTTTTTCTGTATGATTGCACTGTTCCCACAAAGGAAAATTAGAGAAATGAACTTTTAAAAGCCTTGATCATGATTTTGACTGTAACAGGAGTCCTATCAATTAATTCCTATTAATCCTATTATTAAAAGTTTCCTAACCAAAAGCAAGTGTCAACACACAAAGTATTTTGCCAATATTTTTATTTTCAATTATAGATAATAGCACACAGAATCATCTTGGAAAAGTGAGTATGGAAGAAAAACAAAATTTAAAAATATTGTTACTTTCAGTTTTACTATCTAGGGTCAGGACCCATTGATTTAAAACTCACTGGGAAGAATTCACTATCAGGAAGTTTACTGTTATATTATCATTCCCATAACCTGGGGAAAATAATTCTGTCTACATATTGTTACTGCTAGTAATAAATAACTGTGTAACAAATGAGTATTAATGTCCAAAAACACATGCAAACTGTGGGCATGGAGGAAGGATTTGCACCTGGGGTAAACTAAGAGAAGGCAAAACATTCACAGTCATGTTAATCCAAAGGGCCCGAAACAAACAGGAAAATCTACTTTGTATATACCAGCCAGGAATAAAAAATCAAGCTCAAGTAAGTGGGATTAAAGTGAAGGGAATATGAAAGGCTGAGCCCAGAAAAAGGAGCTCCTGAAACATAGCCACAGGATCACTTATGAGTTTATAATCTCAATTGTAGACAAGGGTAAAACTCTAATGTATAACAAGCCAACTTGGACAGATGTTCAGAAGACAGCACTGATTAAAGGGTACTTGTTTAGCTGAAAAGTTAATTCACTTTGATAGATGAGTACTTCACTGCAAATGAAAATTTCATTTTACTTTATATTAACACCTTCCATAGATAATTTGAAACTAACTAAATCTGATGGTTTTTTTTTCTGGAATATTTTCAACAATTCAGAAGGCAATTTTAATTTTAAATGCTCTTCTCCTTGAAGAGGAAAGAGGAAATTAATAAATATACTTTTTCTGTATTTCAGAACAATTAAGCAGTGCTATCTACCTCTTTAAATCTTGTGTTCTAGTTCTTTAGGAAACACATACAATACAAACACAATCATATACAAATACATAATCTAACATATGTTGCAATTCCCTGAATAATACAATGCCCATATTATCCATCATTTCCTTTGCCTTTTGTTAAGTTAAATTCTGACCTGCAAGTATGAAGTGGGTTAGGCCATAATCTTACCATAAATTAGAATCTGAAATACATTAACCAAGTTATCAACCTTACAGAGATAGTTTACATTTTCTGGCATTGCAAAGAATACTTATGGTTATGAACAGATAGACGCACCTATGAATAGGTAGTTTTTAATGAGTCAGATAAAATGTGAAATAAACATGTAATAAAAATCTGTAACTATATAATTTCTGGCACAGAGTTGTGTTAATACTAAACTCAAAGTCAATGTTAAGAAAATTAATTTTGGTGAAAATATAAATATGCAATTGTAGTCTTAGCTAAAGTTGTGTTTTTAGTTGTTGCCTAATATTTTCCCCAATAAACGAATAACAGGCTGATCAACAGCACATTTATCGGTGATGATACTCCTCAATTATGCAAACCTCAAAACCAAGAGGAATTCAGGGAGAAGCTAAATAGTTGTGCGATTTACTTATAGCATATCACATACCATAAGTACTCCAACAGTCTTCCTTTCCCTCTCCCTCCTCTTACCACACCCAGAAGAAATGGTAGAGCATTACCTATCCTGCACTGAATTTAGGTGTGCTGGTTGCTGTGTTGCACCAATCAGCTCTCCCTTCTGGACAAAGGACTGATCTTCTCAGCTGCTGGAATTTCTTCCAGGCGGTGGTCCTCGCCCGTCAGCCATCTGTCAGTTATTGCCTCAATGGAACACAACTGTCATTGCTTATTCCCTTCAACTGCTTTTTCTCCTTACCATCTCCAGTGCCATAAGCAGTGCCTGACTTGTAGTGGCCACTCAATAATTGCTCATTGAATAAAGAGATATATGTTCATTTTTATTCTACACAAGTGAAATATTCTTTAGATAAATTTCGTCCAGTTATATCATTCTGAAACATGATTGTAGTTGACGAATACGTAGAATTGTCTCCATGGGTGTTTTCAACTTAAAGGAGAGCTATCATCCTACTTTTTATTGTGTGCCTTACATCGCTGTGTTCTGTCCCCCACAAATAGCAAACATATCTTTATTAATGTGTAGAAAAAGGGCACCTGGGTGGCTCAGTCGTTAAGCATCTGCCTTCAGCCTAGGTCATGATACCAGGGTCCTGGAATGGAGCCCCAAATTGGGCTCCCTGCTGAGTGGGAAGCCTGCTTCTCCCTCTCCCTCTCCCCCTGCTTGTGTTCCCTCTCTCTCTCTGTCAAATAAATAAATAAAATCTTTTAAAAAAAACGTGTAGGAAAAAGTTAGCTTCTGGCCACAGAGTTGAAAGCTTCCCTATATCACATCCACAACTAATATGTCAAAATTTATTTAAGTTTAAGCTAATTTATACCAAGCTTGCTCAAGTGATTTTGTATCAGTTTACAATCCTTCAGGTTCATTGACACAGGTGCAGAGGATAAATTCCAAACTTAATGAACTAACACTTTATGAGCACCTACAATATGACAAGCTTGTTTGTTTCTTTAAAAATATATTTATCCTAATTTCTACAATAATCTTGCTATGCTGAATATTTATCACATTTACAGAGGAGGAGGAGGATGCTTTGTGAAGGTAAACAAACTTCCATTTCCAAATACAACTCTCTCAATTTAAAGAGTATTTAATCTTGCTAAATACCTCACTAAATTATGCAAACTTAGATGTTTAAAACTCCACTCAGACAAATTTAACTTTTGGAATCCCTATCAAGTCAACTTTACCAATGTGTACATCAAGCCATTCATTTATGCAAATATATTTATTTTGCAAATTTAAATTCTATTGAAATGTCCAAAAAAACCTGAGTTCCTTGTTAATCTGGTTTTTCCCAGTTTACTGTTTCCTATCAGATATAAATTCCATAAAATTTCAGCATTATTTCTACAGTTATATTTACTTTAGTCACATTGTTTTCTATACTTTAATATAGAGATACGCATGCAGGTCAACCTTGCATTTGAAAAAAAAGTTTTACACATTTTAGAGTATTTGCACTCCCAGAAATGTCCAAATTCTGTATAATACTTACGATACTTTATAAAATTCTTACATTTTTGTTTTCCTTCCACATTTTAGATCTGAGCATTATTCAGTTTTTTTCTCCCCCAAAGTTTTTCAGTTATTCTATTCCTAACAAATTAAGCATATGATTTATTTTTTCTTCTTGATAATTCTAACCTCTCCAACTTCCCTTTTAAAATAATTCTGCTGTGTTAATTGGTGTTGGCAAAACTTCCAGTTTGATATCTGCTACAAATTTCATTAACATACTGTTTTCTCCATCTTCCAGATCATTAATTAAGTTGTTAAATAAGATCAGCCTTCACACTGATCCCTGTGGCACTCCATTAAATACATTGACATTTTGTTTGTTATACTTCAGTCAGTTTTATATCCACAAGGCTTTGCTTTTATCCAAGTCAATTTGAATTTTTTATCACTACTCCATGACACTCTATGAAATATTTTATTTGCTATTTCTAAGTAGATATATTCCATATCCTTGACATTATTGCCTTCTCTCCAATTATTCTGTGGTAAAGATAGTCTAAAATTATTTTAAAATTGTGGATTTTTAAATTATGATTGCTTTAACATCAGAATCCCCGGATATTTTTTTCTCTTGCTATCTTTGTGCTTGTTTTTTGGGTAATATAAGTTTTTCATTTAATTATGACTTTTCTGAGATCCCCCATTTTCTTTAAAAAATAAGGTTTCTTTCTAATTCTATGTCCCCTTTCAAAAAAAATTATTGATTATTTCCTTCTTACAGAAATATTCATGATATCCATCCAGACTCATAGAAGCAAGTTTAATCACAACACCTTTTTGTGTTGAATTTATTGTTTCCCATAATTTCTTTAACCTTTATTTTTCATATCAAATATCCGCTAATTTACCAACAAACTGGTAAGTTGCCTTTTATTATTGATCCTAACAATTTATATTTATTTCAAATAAATTTTAGTTAGATTTAACCATTTCAGTTAAGACTTGGTTGAATTTCTCTTTCTTCTTATCCTATGCAGAGAGAGACTATTTAGAAATTGAACTTAGAATTGCATAATAAAATGGCATTCTATCATTTCCCAAATTTTAAATCTATTTGTTTATCTTGAATCTTAATTATGGAATATGCTTCTACCTTTTAGAAGAAATTAGATAAATTTATTCATTCAATTATTATGCTGTATTTTCTTTTATTTGACATCATGTCCCTCACAGAAGCATCTATTATTAAATCAAGAGTAAGTAATGAGTTAATTCATAGTAAACCCTGTCATTTTTGTCACCATTATACCTGTTTTTTTATGGTTTTTTTTTTTTTTTTTTAGTTTAAACACATGCTCCTTGACAATAGTTTTGGCAATGATTTTTTAGATTTGATTCCAAAAGCAAAGGCAACAAAAGCAAAGATAAACAAGTGAACTACATCAAGTTAAAAAGCTTCTGTACAACAAAGGAAATCATCAATAAAATAAAAAGGCATCCTACTGAGTAGAAGAAAATATTTGTAAATCATATATCCAATGAGTAAATTAATATCCAAAATATATTTTAAAAACTCATACAACTGAATAGCAATATATACACATATATATATGATAAAAAAATGTGCAGAAGATCCGAATAAACTTTCTCCAAAGAAGACCTACAGATGGCAAACAGATGTATGAATAGATGCTCAAAATCACTAATCATCAGAGAACTGCAAATTAAGACCACAATGAGATACCTCCTCACACCTGTGAGAATGGCTAAAATCAATAAGACAAGAAGTAGTAAGTGTTGGTGAGAATGTGGAGAAAAGGGAACCTTTATGTACTACTAGTGGGAATGTAAATTGGTACAGCCACTATGGAAAACCATATGGAATTCCCTCAAAAAATTAAAACTAGACTATCTTATAATCCAGCAATTCCATTTTTGGATATTTAGCTGAAGAAATTAGAAACACTAACTGGAAAAGATATACATGCACCCTCATATTCATTGCAGCATCATATACAATAGCCAAGATATGGAAACAATCTAAAATCCCATTGATGGATAAGTAGATAAACTGACACACACACATGCATACACACACACACACACACACATGTGCATGCACACACACACACATGTGCATGCACACACACACACATGCACACACACAAATATAAGGACCACTACTCATCCATAAAAAGAATGGACATTTGTCATTTGCAACAACATGGGTGGATATTTGAGAGCATTTTGCTGAGTGAAATAAGTCATTAAGACTAAGATAAATACCATATGATTTCACTTATGTGTGGAATAATACAAAAATAAATAAATCAAAACACAACACAACAAAACAAACCAAAAAACCTGAGCACATGGATAGAGAGAATAGATTGGTGGCTGCCAGAGGAGAGAGACATAGGGTATGTGAAACAGAAGAAGGGAATCAAAAGACTGGAAGTTATATCAAACTGGGAGTTATAAAATACATAAATCATGAAGATTTAATGCATAGTATGGTAACTATAGTTAACAATAGTCTATTGCATATTTAAAAGTTACTAAGAAAGTAAATGTTAAAAGTTTTCATCACAAGAAAATAAATGTATAACTATGTATGCTGACAGATGGAAACTAGAATTACTGTGGTGATCTTTTCCCAGTGTACAGAAATACCAAATTACTAATATAATGTTATATTTTCATTATACCTCATTAAAAATAAATAAATGCTTGTGGATTACAATATTTTGTGGATTACAACAGTTTGTCATGCCCTAATACATCATCTGCTATGCTTCAAAAAGTGTTCTGGGCACTGAGGATTCCACAATGAATGAGATACAAGTTGCCCTTGACAGGACAGAATAATGTTGATAACTTACCAGAGAAGAATATGAACCAAATAATAATATAGAGTAAGCCTTGGTTCTTATAGAACAGATACCAGAAGAAAAGTAAAGCAGCTTGACCAGCATAAATGTTCAGAGGCTCCAAAGTTCGTGGCATGTCAGTAGGATGAAGAAAATAAGAAAATCAACATTCCTGTTGGTTAGAATTATGAGTTTCTTCTCCTTCAACTTTCATCCTGCAATTTCCCCAGCTTTCTTCAGGGATAGACATATTTTCTGGAACACCTTCAACTTGATTTCTCTAGGGGAAGCAAAATGTGGGTGTGAGGCATAAAATTTTAAAACTGGAAAAAAAATCACCCTGAGAAAAGGAAAACCAAGCTTCCCCTTTTAGCTTGGCTTACAAAATGCCTGCAACTCAGACTAATACTTGCAACATTGGAAACATTGGAAACACTGGAAAGTTTATTCCTGGGAAAAACTCAGCTGCCCCAGGGAAGACCTCTAGATACTGATATATATAAAATCAATAGAGGACATAAGGGGGACTCTTTCAATAGTAAAGAGAGACCAAAATAAATAATAGTAGAACTTTGATGAACACAAATAGAGGAAAATAGGAGAAACAAACTAATAAAATCCATTTTATATTTCAGAAATGCAAGAAAATATTCATTTAGGACAAATAACTGTGAGCTATTATAAATACAGAACAAGAAAGGGCTCTTAAAATATAAAAACAGAATAGTAAGAATTTAAAAATATCAAATATGATGGATAAAACTCAGAATGTCCTAGGATTTAAAATAAAACATAACAATGAGCAAAAAAGGTAAATAAAAGAGAGAAAAACAAAGAGACAATTAGGAATCACATCTAAGAATCAAATAACAATCATAGGAAAGAGGAAAAGGAAAAAAGAAACTACTGTATTAAAACAAACAAAAAATTTTCTAGAACAGAACACGTCTCTTAGTTAAAAGGTTCCACTGAGTAGCAATCTCAATGTACCATAATGATAATGATAATAATAGCAATTCCAAGTTATCAGTATGAAATTTCTAAATTTGAGGGACTTAGCAAATATCTTAAAGCTTTTAAAGAAAATCATATCAAAATTTGTTACAAACAAATTGTTGAAAATCGGATTTGGCTTGAGTTTTCCAAACACAATGATGAATGCTAGCACAATGAAAAGAAAAAAATTTGAAGTATAATCATAAGTAAGACGTTTTCTACATAAAATTTTCCACCTTTGTTAGTTTCCTAGGTTGCATAATAAATCTCTACAAATTAAGTTGTTTAAAACAATGGAAACATATTCTTTCACAATTTATGGAGGCCAGCAATGTGCAGTCAAGCTGTCAAGGACACACTCCCTCCTATGGCTCTCGGGTAGAATCCTTGACTCTTCTAATCCATAGTGGCTGCAGGCATTCTAGGCTTGTCGCTGCATGGCTCTAGGCTCTGCTCCCATCTTCACATGGCCTTCTCCCGCAAGCGTCTGAGATTTAAGTCTCCACAGGACATTTGTCATTGAATTTAGGGGCCATATTAAGTCCCAAACAGTCTCATCTCTAGATCCTTAGTTACATCTGCAAAGACAATTTTTCTAAAAAATAAATAAATAAGGAAAAATAAAACATTCACTAGTTATGGGAATTAGGACAAAAATGTATCTTTTGGGGGCCACTGTTCCTATTCCATTATATCTATCAAACCATTAACAAGATGCATATATAAAACAAAGCCTTTTTATTCAAGAAAGTGCTAGAAAATTGACTTCCCTTACCCTCTTTTTTGGAATCTAATTGAAACTGTGTTGTACCAAACAATGAATTAATTCTAACAAAGTACTGTAAACTATCTAGTAAACAAGAATTGCAAGAAAGGAGAGTGTGGGTTGAAATTCCCAAATAAAACAACAGTCTAGGGGAGCCTGGTGGCTCAGGCCTAAAGCATTTAACTCTTGATTTCAGCTCAAGTCATGATCTTGGGGTTCTGATATCCAGCCCGGCCTCAGCTCCACACTTAGCTCGGAGTCAGCTTGAGATTCTCTTCTTCACTCTCTGCCCCTTTCTTTGCTTATGTTCTCATTCTCTCTCTCTCTCTCTCTCTCTCAAATATATACATACATAAAAATCTTTAAAAAGGCAGACAATCTCATGACATTAGCAGTGCATAGGGTCAGAGTAAAAGTTGAACCAAAATATAACAGGATTCTGAGAAGGGAGCTGAAAGAATAAATGTGGATTACACATTTGAACATTATTTTAAAAGATTATTTATTTATTTATTTATTTGACAGGCAGAGATCACAAGTAGGCAGAGAGGCAGGCAGAGAGAGAGGAGGAAGCAGGTTCCCCGCTGAGCAGAGAGCCCGATGTGGGGCTTGATCCCAGGACCCTGGGATCATGACCTGAGTCAAAAGCAGAGGCTTTAACTCACTGAGCCACCCAGGCACCCCCACATTTGAACATTTTGAAACTGTTGATAGGTGTATGGTACATCTGGTGAAATAGCTAAAATAAAAATATAAATTTTATTAACAAAAAAGTGCATGAAAAGAAAATTTTAACTCCAGAAAAAATAAATACATTAAAGAAAAAGCTATATGATATGTTTTAGGTTAGAAGGAACTGAAGATACCCTAGAAAAATACATATTGAGCACCGATTTAACTAACAACCATGATCAAACTTTTACTCAATTTTTACTATGGACCTGTAGCTTCACATGAGACCACAGAACACTTAATAAAATTGTACAACCCTTGGGGTTATGGACATTGGGGAGGATATGTGCTGTGGTGAGTGCTGTGAAGTGTGTAAACCTGGCGATTCACAGACCTGTACCCCTGGGGATAAAAATACATTATATGTTTATTAAAAAAAATTGTACAACCTTACAGAGTTCTTAATTAGTTCTATTTCAAGAAACCTATTTTACTGATTATCCCTCTTGTGCATAACAAGACATTCACATCAGTTGTGGGTGGTAGCAGGTATACTATGTGTGGTGTAATCTAAGAGGAATCTGTTAGTAAGAATTTTAGAGTCCTTGTTACCTTGACAACAACAGGTATGCCCAGTTACTCAGCATGTGTTTCCACAGGATCCCAGGTAATTCCTCAGATATTAATGATAGTTTGCTTGTTAAACTTGTATCTCTGAAATACTGGCCCTTATGTGAAACTGATTATATTCACATATACTATAATATAGTCTGTGTTTGCAAGTAGAGGTGTTTTTATCTTAATTATCTTTCCCTTTAATTTCTCACATATTTTAAATTACCTGCTTTGAATAGAGGCAGCATGGCTTCTGAGAAGATACATTTAAAATACCTCATATGGCTGGTCAACTTTCAGAAGCGTGTGTGTATGTATACGTGTGTTGTGTGCTTATTCATTTCAGCAACTGATAAAACAGACATTTATATATGGTAAATAAAATTTTATAAGTAAATTTGATGGCATCAAAACAAAACCCAATGGTTAATGACTTTATTTTTTTTAAGGTTTTACTTATTTATTTGACAAACAGAGATCACAAGCAGGCAGAGAGTCAGGCAGAGAGAGAGGGGGGGATGGGGAAGCAGGCTCATGACCAGGCAGAGAGTCTGATGCCAGGTTTCATCTCAGAACACTGGGATCATGACCTGAGCCGAAGGCAGAGGCTTTAATCCACTGAGCCACCTCGGTGCCCCAGTTAATGACTTTAAAGGAGGGTTTTATTATCACAGTTCTGCAGATGCTAATTCTCTGTGTGTCTTAAACATTAACAGGTAAAGCAAAGATCTGGCAAGAAACACACACACACACACAATGATAAGATTGTCAAGATTCTATAACCTCAGTCTGTGTCCAGATCACAACAAATAATTTTAAAAAGTGGAAATGAAGCCTCAATATCAGATATATGAGAAAGCTTGGCTCTCTGAAACATGTAATTTCATTACAAATTGCAATATAAAATTTTCTTTCTATTTTACAAAGTATATTTCTGAAAATCCCTGCTATAGCATAATCATCATGAATAAATTAAACAATTATCAGAAAAAAAATTTGAGTGGTCACAATCTATGAATAAATAAAAACATGTTATTTTCTCTTATCACTTTGTATGGGACAACAGTACACATTTTAAACATTTGATTAATAAAAATGGGCACTATGCATAAACATGGTCACTGTCCAATAGCTATATCTTAGTGTTCAAATAACCCTTCATCAGAGTTTCAACAGACAGTTTTTTGGTGCTTTATCATGTTTCTGTCATGATAGCCTAGACATTACTATGTTAGCAAACAGCCCAAAATGTAATTGGTTAATGCAACTAAGTTTATTTTTATGTTACATGTCCATGATAATTTGGCACGGGGGCCTCTGCTCATGTTTATCACTCAGTGACTCAGGTGGAGAGTGACCCCATCTGCACATGTGATCATCATCACAGAGGCCAGGAAAAACCATCACAACAAAGCAAACTTGGGCTCTGAAAAGTTCTGCCTAGAACTGAGAGATGATGCTTCACATGCTTTGTGGGCCAAAGCAAGTCACATAGCCAAGAGTGAGTTCAAAGGGCATTGGTGTGTAATCCTCCCACAAAGGGGGAACTGACTCTTTGTGAACAAGAATTCAAGTTTACCACATCTAGAAAACATACATTCTAATTGCTGTTTTCTCTGATTCTTGTCCTTTCTCAATTTATGTGTTCATTTGATGAATATTTATTGGCACTCTCTATGTATAGGGAATGTAATTAGCTGGGGTAATACAGAAATAAAAAATGAAAATTATATTAGGGGAGAGAAACAAATACATAAGCAAATATAAAATAATTTTTCTTTTTATGATCAAGGTAATTGTATATTTCAGAAAAACATGTGAGTACACAGAAATATAGTATAACAGAGGATAGTATTACTGTCTTCATCTTCTAAGAAAGCTTGTGTCCATGAAAATACATTACATTGTGATTTACAACAGCAACAACAACAAAAAAAAATTGTATGAAACAATAAAAGAGACAGTACCCGATATACAAAGAATGGTCTGGAGGGACATGCTAATGTGCCATGTATATTTGAGTCAAGAGTTCAATGAGACCTCTGAGAATCCAGCTTCTTTCTCCCTTCTACTCTGCCATCTGGGTTCCCTGATTCATCCTATGGTTATAGTTTCTGATAGTGAACAAACAGCTGTAGCAATACCCACTGTACGTCTGGATGCACACCATTTGACCAGGAAAGTAGTAATCATATAACCCTAGAGTTTTCCAGCATATATCTCTTACAATTCTATCAGATTGTCTTAGGTCATGTACCCTTTACAGATTTAATAAGTATTCCTGGTGAAATTACATTAGGATGACTAGCTTAGACCTAGATCATAGGAAGAATTTCATTCTCCTAAACCACATAGGCTATATGAAAAAAGGATAGATCTCCAAGGAAAATTGAAATAGTTACCAAGAAAAGGGCAGTAATCACTATGGCCAATATACCACTGCAATTTTTGCCTCTCATTTTTATCATGTTATTTTTTTAAAGATCTCTAAATGTATTCCCTCTATCTAAGACGTATATTTGATTTCTACTAAAAAGCTTCAATCAAAAAGACTTTTAGGGGTTCATGAGTGTCTCAGTTGTTTAAGCGTCTGCCTTTAGCTCACATGATCCTAGGGTCCTGGAATCGAGTCCCATGTTGGGTTCCCTGCTCAGTAGGGAAACTGCTTCTCCCTCTCCTGTTCTCCCTGCTTGTTTTCTCACTCATGCTCTCCTTTCAAATAAATAAATAAGTAAATCTATCTTTAAAACTCAAAACAAAAACAAAAACAAAAAAAAAGCAGGATTCCTTATGAATAATAACTTTACCACAGATTTAACATTTTCAAATAATTCCTGAATTTAGTTTGGAAAGTGGGTTAACCAATGATATTCTATTGCACCATAGATAATAATCATAGTTTTAAGTATATAGCCTTCAGTCTAAAAGAAGGGAAATGTATTTGTTTGGTAATGAAAATATAAAATTAAAATGTAAATAATTTTACTTCTAATATGGCTGCATAAGCTAACAGGCTGAGCTCCCCACTAATGAGAAAGATAAGCTCTGGGGGTGGAAGAATACTTGAAGAGCATGCAAGGTAAAAAAAAAAAAAAAAGAAGAAAAAGAAAGAAAGAACGAAAACAAACAAACAAAACCACAGTTATTTATTTTGTCAGCAAGCAGAGAACTGAAAGAAAGGACCAGCCTAGAGGAAGTTTCCCATTTTTATGGCTTTAGCTGAGGGAAATCTATGGTCACAGGATGTCATGCAATGACTAGATTTCTAATACAAAACTGTAGTGTTTCTAGTCTGAAGAAATAGAAAACAGAGAATGGGGAAGTGTAACTATTGAAAAATGAGGTAGGATGCTGAAAAGTAGGGAGACATATAAGAACACCAAATTCTGGGGCGCCTGGGTGGCTCAGTAGGTTTAAGCCTCTGCCTTCAGCTCAGGTCATGATCTCAGGGTCCTGGGATCGAGCCCCGCATCGGACTCTCTGCTCAGCAGGGAGCCTGCTACCCACTCTCTCTCTGCCTGCCTCTCTGCCTGCCTCTCTGGCTACTTGTGATCTCTGTCTGTCAAATAAATAAATAAAATGTTTAAGTTAAAAAAAAAATGAACATCAAATTCTAATCAAGACAAAGTTTCCAGCTGAATCCTAACTCTATGAGTGGGTCCAGTTCAAAACAACTTGCAGCCAAGGAAAACAAAAGCAAAACAATAACGGTAACTGACATTTGACCTGCCAACCACCATGAAGACATAGGTATGTAATTTTATTCCAACCAAGTTAACTACTCTGTAAAACAAACTAACAAAATTTTTACATTGTTGTTTACATAATTGGCATTGTGTACAATAGCCAAAATATGGAAACAATTTCTGTATAGTATCCATTGATGGATCAATGGTATGTGTATACACCACGTTTTCTTTATTCATTCATGCATTTAGCATGAATTATTCAGCCACAAAGAAGAATAAAATTTTACCACGTGCAACAACAGGAACAGACCTTGAGGGCATTATGCTAAGAAAAATAAGTCAGACAAAGAAAGACAAGTACTGTAGAATCTCATGGATGGAGTCTAAAATGAATACCCCAGCAACAAACAAAACAAAACAAAACAAAATAATGACCTCACAGGTACAGAGAAGAGATTGATGGTTGTCAAGGTAAGGGGGATGGGGTGGGCAATGTGGGTGAAGGAAGTCAATAGGTATAAACTTCCAGTTATCAAATAAACAGATTATGGGATGCAATGTACAACATAATGACTGTCTAATAGTTATAGTTAATAATTTAGTTAATAATACTGTATTGCATGTTTGAAAATTGCTAAGGAAGTAAATCTTAGAAGTTCTCATCACAAGAAAAAAAAATTATAACAATGTACGAGAATGGGTGTTAACTAGACTTATTGTGGAGATCATTTCTCAATATATACAAATCATTATGCTATATACCTTAAGGTAATATAATGTTATATGGCATTAAAAAATACTACTTGAAGATACTAAGAAAATAATTCTTCAGAGGACTGTATCAGAATCAAGGGTCTAACATACAAATCAATGATATTCAGTCTTCAGACCAAAATTATGCAACACACACACACATAAACACGCAAAAAGCAAACAGTGAAATGTGCTCTAGGGAAATGGCAAAGGTTGTTCCCAAGATGACATAGATATTGAAATGATCAGAAAATGAGTACAAAGCAACTATTAGAATTCAGAAAGGTAGAAAGGTAAGGAAAGCATGTTTAATGGATGAAAAGACAGGAAACTCCAACAGAGAAAAAGATTCCATATAATAGAACCAAATGGGAAATTTAAACATTGCTAGCTGTCTGTTAATATGCTTTGTCCAAATTCCTATTAATTTATTTAAATAAGATTAATCAAAGTTATGGTTGCCAGATGGGAGAGGTAGGGGATGGGAAAAAAACAGTGAAGGGGAGTGGGAAAAATAGGCTTCCAGTTATGGAAAGAATAGTCATGGGAATAACAGGAAAGCACAGGGATTATAGTCAATAGTATCGTAATAACATTGTCTGGTGACAGGGGATAGCTATACTTGTGGTTAGCATCACATAATGGATAGAGATGTTGAATCACTAGGTTGCACACCTGAAGATAATATAAAATTGTGTGTCAACAATGCTCCAAAAAAAGTTACTTAACTGAGAAATAAACAATCCATGGGGGTGGGGAGAATAAACTTAATAGATAAAATGAATTTTAAAGACATTAATACCATGACAAATATATTGTATAGGTTTGTTGAGTTTTCAGCAAATGTATATTAAATACTTAATTAAAAACTTTCACTAGACCTAGCTATCTATTCATTCATCAGTAATTACATTTAGTGATCCATTTAATGTTTGGTCATTTTACACAAATAGCTGGAAAACTTTGGCACAAAAATTATATACTTCTTAAGTGATTTCTACTATTTCTAGTCAATGTTTTCTTTAAAGAGGAATTTTCTTTCAATTAGCGATAATCGCACCTTGGATAAACCTCATTGGCTACAATACTGTCACGCGCAAGCTTAAGGAGGAATTTTCTTTCAAAAAGAGCAACTCTCAACTACCTTCTAAATGGGATTAAAATCATATATACTTTTAGAACATTTTTAAAACTTAGTATTCTTTAATTGGTTATTGCTACTGAGTCTCTAAGAGCATCTGCAACCACATCAGAGTTTTTAGGAAGCAGAGATGTATATTGTTATCAAATCCTTGTCATTAAGTTGCTCAGCTAGTCTCAGAAAACCTTTCTATTGTGTTCTGACTGGGTTTCCCTGTCTTATAAGCATAATGTGATCATTTCTAACACCACCATCTTAACATGGTTATTATGATGAGGAAATAAAATAATGCCTGTAACAACTGTTTGGAAATAGAAGCACTATATAAATAGGAATTCTGAGTACCCATTGACTTGTAACAGGTTATTTTAACTAACATAATTCTAAAAAAAGAATACTTTATGTCATATTCCTTACTAGCTGTCATCTTAAATGTTGTAAAAAGAGTAAAGAGGAATGCTTTACTTACGATGCTCAGCAAATACTGAAGTGTTACAATTGCTCCCTAGATACACAGAAAAAATGTATGTGCTTCAGTAAAGACAAGCACAAGTAAGTCTTCCCAGAAAACTCACTATGTTAAGAGTCTACATAAATCCAAAAGCAGGAAAATCCAGGACATAAGAAACATCTCAAGAAGCTATAAAAAATAAACAAGCAGAAAGCTTCAACAAGCAAATGTGAAAGACAACAGCTAACATAGACAATTTAAAAGAAAAGTGAAGAAAAAGTTGGAACAAATCAACTGAAAATAAGCTCCAGATGAAATAATAATCAATAAGCACACACAATATGCTGGACCAGTCAATCTTTCCACAAGTACATGGGAGAAAATGACCTTGAAGCTTCCAGTTTTAATCTTCTTCTCACCCTGACTCCAAACTTTTTTTTTTTCCTTTTCCTTTGGCTAAATAGAAATCTTACTTCATCAAAGGATCACAGCAAGCTTTTATTTAAGAAAGCAGAGCAATAATAACCAACACAAATTTGAATCTCTCTTCTCCAGTAGGTCTTTCCACTAATATTGGAGAATATACCATCTGAACCCTCCAATGGCGGGGTGAGGGAGGAGAAAACCCAACTGGGAAAGAACTGATATCCCTTTTATCACTTTCCAAAATATTGTTGACTGATTATATACCACCACTGCACAGAAAATTAACATTAGGATAAAGAACTCAAAACAAGATCATTTCACATGTTTTTTATAATTATTAAAATTAAAGGCATATAAATAGAAGTTAATTTTGTCAATTAAATTTTGAGTAGAATATTAATACTATGAATGTTTTTAATCTTCTTTTGTGATTTTTATTAAGAATACTTGGGAAGACACCTAAATGTATACATAAATATTTTATATTTCTGTTCCACAACAGAAAGAGGAATGAGTTTTGTCTGAGAAACAAAACTCCTAATGAAAATCTTCATTACTTTTCTTTCCTCTTGTCTCAACATATCAATAAAAGTTTCACATAATAAGGGGTGTCTGGGTGACTCAATGGGTTAAGCCTCTGCCTTCAGCTCAGGTCAGGATCTCAGGGTCTTTGGATCAAGCCTACATCCAGCTCTCTGCTCAGCAGGAAACCTGCCTCCCCCTCTCCCCCTGCCTGCCTCTCTATTTGTGATCTCTCTCTCTGTCAAATAAATAAATAAAATCTTTTTAAAAATTACACTTAATATACTTGATATTTTTATATAGTGTGAGATCATTTTATATCATAGATTGTAGCTTTATTCAAGCCATTCTTTTATATGACCAGAAAAACTATTAATTCAGCAATAATATTTAGAATTGCAAAATGTACTATCACTAATTATCTATAAATTCAAAAACTCTGTAATGTATAGAATTTATTATATTATCTGAATTAGTATTTTACATATTAGTGATTTTTTAAAGTGTTTAAAGTATTTTCTACACACAAATAAAATAGAGATAAAATATATATAAAATTTCAAATTAAAGACAAAAGTGAAAACCAAATAAAATTAAATAGGTGGCTAAATAGCTATATGTCTAAATGGGACTAAAAGGGGAAAAAAAGCTTTTAAAGATAAATATATGGTTAGGTATCATTCTAAAAAATAGGTAGTAGAACAGTTCAAATAGGGAATAACTTGGCATTGATACAACTTAAATTTTCCCATTATACACACGTGGCAGGATGCTCCAAGATTATATAGAAAAGACAACTGCTGCTTCTTTGCTTATAATTTTCTAAGATTTTCTTGTTTGCTCCCAATTCTTCACCTTTTTTTTTTATCATTAATCATTCACCTTCTTACCCTGTGTTAACATTTACAGTTATTCCTCTCTTAGAACTTTTGATTTCTTCATATTAGTACTCAAAACCTTTTTTAAAAACAGTAAGATATTTTATAGAGTTGTATATTTTCACACTGCTGGCTGGACATGGAATTTATTTGTCATTCAAGTAAATAATCGTTAAGAAAATTTCTAATATTAAAAAACATTATTTTAAATCGCTCATGTTTTCTATATTAATTAGAATTATCTAGATTGGTAAACCTCTCTCTAAAGTTTTGTGTGTTATACACACAGTAACATGAATTTAACAAGGAAAGCATGAAGAATTACTGCTTACATTAGCATCAAAAATTTCCTCATACAACCTCTCAGCCATTCACTAAAATAATTATTAAGAAACATATCCTCGGGGCGCCTGAGTAGCTCAGTGGGTTAAGCCTCTGCCTTCGGCTCAGGTCATGATCCCGGGGTCCTGGAATCGAGCCCTACATCGGGCTCTCTGCTCCATGGGGAGCCTGCTTCCCTTCCTCTCTCTCTGCCTGCCTCTCTGCCTACTTGTGATCTCTCTCTGTCAAATAAATAAATAAAAGTCTTTAAAAAAAAAAAAAGAAACATATCCTCATAATCTCAAATGTCTCTCATCCTACACTCTTCTAAAGATACCTCGCAGAAGAGTATAAAGTGATATTTATGTAGTTTAAGTATGTGATAAGGAACTAGAATTATTATAACCTGGAAATTGTAGTCCCAAACAATACCCTGGGCCGAAAACAAAAAGATGAATATCCTGAAAGGAATACATTCTAGGGGTTATAGTTTTATCAATACCCCATTACTCAGCATGGCAGAGATATATGTCAGGGTAGAAAACAAACCTGCATTTCAATTATACCAGTATTGGCTGCATGTTACTAAGCACTGAGAAGGGGACTCTCAGCTAGGTGTTTGAATTTGTCTTTCAGAAGTGTATCTGAGGATGATATTCTATTAGCACACTAATCTGTTAGCACAATAATGGATAGCCAAGTATTTTTTCTGTTGAGAATCCCTGATTATACATTGTTCTTTCTTCAAGATAAGAGAAGTATGAAAGAAAAAGAATATATAAAATCGCAGCACTGGGCTGATGAAAAAAGTAAGGCTGAGAGTGGATAAAAAGAAAAAATGGAATATATTAAAGACTAAGGACTATAGAAGAAAGAAAGCATATAACAGAGAAAATTATATTAATATTTCAAGTTTTATCAGGATGTAACAGATAATTCTGTAACCTTAGAAGTCCCATATTTCAGGGAAGACTGGGTGGTTCAGTCATTAAGCAAGCTTTGCATCTGTCTCCCTGCTCAGTGGAAACCTGCTTCTCCCTCTCACATTCCCCTTCTTGTTTTTCCTCTCTCGCTGCCTCTCTTCCTGTTAAATAAATAAATAAAGTCTTTAATAAAGAAAAAAAAATGAATTTCCATATTTCAAAAGCATTGGCTTCTTCTACTAAATCCTCACTATTTGCTAAGAGATTTAGTCCTAGACTAAGCATATGACAAATTTCTTCTTTTTGTAACACAAAAGAATCTTTTCATAGATTTCCAAAACTAAAAAGGTAAAACTACCAGCCACTTGTCACTTTAAAAGTCAAAATTCACTTTATTTAATGCAAAGAGTAAAGGCTACAATAAGAATTCAATATATCAATCATATAAGTCAAGGAGAAGATTATAGATCACCTATTCTCATATGTCAAGCAACCATCTTCAAAATTACAGGAAAAACCCCCACAGGTATCATAAAATAATGCATTTGGGGTAATTGCCACATATTTTGGTAATTTCTTGCAATATATTTTCCAAATGCTTCTAAATATTTCTAGAAATATAAAGCTGTCACTCACATATATCCAATAATAATTAGTCACTGGTCAGTCTGATTAGAGGTTACAACTGATCATTCAACATACACACAGAGATGCCTGCAGGAAATATGTCTAGTCCTGGCTATGAAATCTGGATTGCCTCATAAGAGCATATGAATGTGACTGGGAGTTAAAATTTTACTTATCGTCAACAAACAGAAGACAAAGAGAAATCTCTTTAGCTTGTCTAAACTACTGAGTGCCTACACAATATTCTGGTAACTGAGAAATACAGTTTTTATTATTTTATTACATATACCTACTTGACTATTTTCTTGGCTAACTAAGGAAAGTAGGTTCATGCACAAGCTCTTTTTATGCATATATCAGTGAGGTATACATTTACAAAAATATCTCTGAGCTTACTATGGCAAATTTTTTTTTTTAAAAATTAAAAGGGTATAAGAAAATAGAAGACTAAGATGATGGTAATTTTCATCATATAAAGAAGAATTATAATTTTTAGTAACATTATTAACATTTTAAATCTTTATTGAAGAGGAGGTTTTAGTGTAAAATCAAATCAGCAATATATAGACAAACATAAGCTTTCCTGGTATCAGAGGGAGTAGAAATAAAATAATGATAAAATAATAGAAAGGAATATTAAAAGACAAAGTTCCAAGTTAGTGATAATTGCCATTTCTGGAAAATTCACTGAAGCAAAAAAAAAAAAAAAAAAAAAGATAAAGCTAGTCATCATCATGGTCATCATCACTGGCAGTGGCAGCGGGGTCATCATCAACAAAAAATCCCTAGTCTGAACACCAAATTTTCCATGCAGAGGCAATTTTTAACAAGAAGCTGATGCCAAAAAATCCTCAATGATTTTGAATATAAATATAAATGTTATTAGTAATTATATATATATATATATATATATATATTTTAAGACTCTGTATCTCAATTTATTGTATTATATATATTATATATATCATATTATATATATATTATAAAATATAAATACATTTTACATTTTAAAATAGAAACTTTAAAACTCTATAAACTCTACTTTATAAACATAAAATTCTAATTACTTTCAAAGAAGCAAGCCCCAGATGGACTCCTAATATTCTATATATATGACTTAATATATGTATGTATATATATACATATAACATTTGTAAATACATATATATATTTGTGTGTATACACACATATATATACACTGCAGTATATTATCTACACAACTCAGATGATAAACATTTAAGATACCAATTAGTTGCCATTTCATTCAAATTTGTTTTAATTCATAAAGACAAAATATTCATAGTTACAGAAGGATTTAGAATATATCACAGTTGGTTTACAGGATATTGAATCAAGAGAAGGAGTTAAGATGGCAGAGTAGCAGGAGGACCTTATGCTTGCTTTGTCCTTTGAACACAGCGAGGTAATTACCAAATCATTCTGAACACCCAGGAAATTGATCTGAGGACTGAGAGATCAAATTGCATAACTAAGAGGGAGAAAAGAGGCCACACTGTGGAAAGTAGGAGGTGTGGTGATGTGATTTAGGGGATAAAATAGGGCAGGAAGCCCTGGTCATGGAGACAGAAGAGAGAAAGAGAAAGTGAGAGAGAGGACTATAAAGCTGTATGCAGGGGACTGCACAAGAAACACACTTTCCCAAAGCCATCAGCTGGGAAAAAAAAAAAGGAGAGACTGATTATTGCAGATTTTTACAAGCAGAGGAGATAAAAGTCTGTAGTTTTAGAAGTCTGCACCATTGCCAGGGTCAAGACTGGTGAGCATAGCAGTGCTCCCATGGAGAAGGAGTGGACAGTGTGCTCTGGGTCTTAATAGGAGAGACATTTCCCCTTCTTACAATGCATTTAGGAGAGGTAGTACTGCCTCTCAGGAGACAAAAGAGCCAGTGGACACCATTCAGCTGTCCCATTAATTAGCAGATGAGCAGAGATGCCTGTTGAGGGCAGCTAACCTGGAAGCCAATTTTTTGTAGTGCTTTACAATAAACTCAAAGTCCCTGCACATTCAAACAGTTGTTTTTCTGGTACAAACTGGTACCGGCCACAGAGCTGTGGGACCCTCCCCAGAGGATCAGCATGGGTCTGCACTGTACCATCTTCCTAAAATTTGGAGTTGTGGAACCCAGATGCATACCTGAGATAAAACACAAGAGCACTATACCATTCCTGGATGGGCAGACAGCATGGGTGCAGGCTGAAGACAGGGATTTGACAGAAGGCTGGGACACAAGCTCTTCTATGAGCTTCCCGAACAGCAGCAGGCACAAACTTCCCTGTCCAGGAAAAAAGGAGGTCATCACAATTTTTCACGCCTCCTGTCAGCATGGATAGACTTTGGTAAACAACACAGTGTGCACATTAGAGGCTCAAACCACTTACACCAAGTTATGGTCCTTGCACTCCATAGGTGGATTTTTTAGTAGAGCATGTGTGATTGAGAATCAGAGCAGCAGAAGGCCCCTTCCATAGAAGACCAGCACAGCACCCCCACCCCCAACTATGAGGGCCATTGATCATAGCGTGCTGCAAAGCTTTAGCTCTAGTGGAACTAGGACAAGGCATAGGCTTTCCTGATACACAAAAGACAAAGACCTAGACAAAGTGTCAAGATGAAAGAATTCACCCCAAAAGAAAGTACAAGAAGAGGTCATGACCAGGAAGTTAAAATAGATATAAGCAATATGTCTAAACTAGAATCTAAAACAACAATCATAAGGATTGAGCTGGGCTTGAGAAAAGCATTGAAGAAACCAAAGAGACCCTAACTGCTGAGACAAAAGACCTAGAAACCTTGCAGGCCAAAATAAAAAATGTTATAACTAAGATGCAAAACTGATTGAATGTAATGACTACTGTGGGAGACCGCAATAAGGCTTGAGATGAGGACCAAACCAGGCCCTGATTTGTGCCTCCTTTAAAGTATGAATAACCTAACAAAAGGTTTAGGATGGGAAAAGTTGAGTAGCACTGAGAAATGGTCTGTGTTATGTGTTGTGCGCTCGCCTATGTGACTTCCCACACACTTGGTAAACAAATGAGAACAATTCAGTTGGGGTCATAAGTTCATTGCTGGTCCTTGCTGCCCTAGTACAGCCCATAAATTACTTTCAGGTTTGCTGTATCAATACAGAACAATTGTACTGGCATCAGCCATTTGGTGTCACGAGGTCTGTTTATAGTTAAATGTGAAACTTATTATGGGAACTCGTGGTTGTTTAACTAGACACAGGTGTATTGCTTCTCCTATTATCACTATATATATGGCCTTAATGCTTTGAATAAACTTAGCACTGTTGGACATCCTCTTCAGTGCTCCTCCTGCCCCCTTCTCTTTGCTTCTCAAGTTCTTTTCTTCATCCTCTTACACTCACGTTCCTGGTCGATTTGTCACGCCGTTTGTGACAGACTACAAGGACAGAAGTAGAGGAATGAATGAATGACATAGAAGATAAAGTTATGGAAAATAATGAAGCTAAAAAGAATAGGAAAAGAAAATTATTGGATCATAAATGTCGACTTAGAGAACTCAGCGACTCTATAAAGCCTAATAACATTTGTATCAGAAGGAAAAGAAGAGGGGCACCTGGGTGCCTCAGTCATCAAGTGGCTGCTGTTGGTTCAGGTTATGAGCCCAGGGACCTGGGATCAAGCCCTGCATCAACCTCACTGCCCAGCAGGAAGCCTGCTTCTCCCTCTCCCACTCCCCCTGCTTATGTTCCCTCTCTCTCTCAGTCAAATAAATAAAATTTAAGAAAAATTAAAGAAGACAATGAATAGAGCAGAAAAGGGGCAGAACATTTATTTGAGAAATTATAGCTGAAAACCTCCCTAATATGGGAAAAGAAACAGACACCCAAATGCAGGAGGCACAGAGAACTGTCATCAAAATCAACAAAAGCCAGTCAAAACCAAGATATGTCATAGTAAATTTGCAAAGTACAGAGATAAGAAAATAATCCTGAAAGGAGCAACAGACAAGAAATCCCTAACATATGAGGGAAGACAAATCAGGTTAAGCAGATATCTTCACAAAAACTTGGCAGGCCCAAATTAAATGGCATGATATATTCATTGTGCTGAATGGGTAAAATATGTAGCCAAGAATACTTTATCCAGCAAAGCTGTCATTCAAAATAAAAGGAGAGGTAAAGAATTTCCCAAACAAAAACTGAAGGAGGTTTGACCGCTAAGTCAGCACTGCAAGAAATATTAAAAGGGACCCTTTGAGTGGGAAAGAAAGATGAAAAGCAACAAAGACTGGAAAGAAACAGAGAAAATCTCCATAAACAAAGACTTTACAGGCAGTATAATGGCACTAAATTCATCTCTTTCAATAATCACTCTGAATGTAAATGACTAAATGCCCCAATCAAAAGACACAGATTAGCAGAGTGGATAAAAACAAAACATATCAATATGTTGCTTAAAGAGACTATTCTAGACCTATGTCACCTCCAGATTGAAAGTGAGGGAATGGAGAACCATCTATCATACTAATGAATATCAAAAGAAATCCATTCTTATATCAAAGATTTTAAACCAAAGACTCTAACAAGAGATGAAGGCAGGCACTATATCATAATAAAGGAGTCTATCCAACAAGAAGATCTAACAATTATAAATATTTATGCCCCCAACTTGGGAAGACCCAAATATAGAAATCAATTAATAGCAAACATAATGACATTCATTAATAATACAATAATAGTTGGAGACTTTAACACCCCACTCACAGCAAGAGAGAGATTATCTAAGTAGAAAATTAACAAAGAAAGGGTGGCTTTGAATGATAACACTGGACCATATGTACTTAACAGGTATATTCTGAACATTTCATCCTAAAGTAGCACAATATGCATTCTTTTTGAATGCACCTGGAAAAGGTCACATACTGGGCCACAAACCAGGCCTCAACAAGTACCAAAAGATTGAGATCAGACTATGTGTATCTTTAAACCACAATGCTATGAAACTTGAAGTCAACCACAGGACAAAATTTGGAAAGAACACAAAAACATGAAGGTTAAAGAACATCCTACAAAAGAATAAATGGGTTAGTTAGGAAATTAAAGAAATTAGAAACTACAGGGAAGCAAATGAAAATGAAAGCACAATTGTCCAGAAACAATAGCAAAGGCAGTCATAAGGTAGGAATATAGTGCAAGATGGGCCTACCTTAAGAAGCAAGAAAAGTCTCAAATACATAAGGGAGCTAGAAAAGGGAGGGCAAATGAAGCCTAAACCCAGCAGAAGAAGGGAACTAATAAATATTAGAGCAGAAATAAGTGATACAGAAAAAAATAAGGTAGATCAATGAAACTAAGCATTTATTATTCTTTGAAAGAATTAATAAAATTGGTAAACCCCTAGCTGAATTTATCAAAAAGAGAAGAGAGACGACCCAAATAAATAAAATCATGAGTGAAAGAGGAGAGATCACAACCAACACTACAAAAACACAAACAATTATAAGAGAATATCATGAAAAATCATATGCCAAAGAAATGGGTAATATGAAAGCAATGGATGAATTCCTGAAAACACATAAACTACCAAAACTGAAACAGGAAGAAATAGAAAATTTGAATGGACCCATAATCACCAAATAAACTGAATCAGTATCAAAAATCTCCCAACAGGGGGTGCCTGGATGGCTCAGTGGGTTAAAGCCTCTGCTTTCTGCTCAGGTCATGATTCCAGGGTCCTGGGATAGACCCGCATCAGGCTCTCTGCCTACTTGTGATCTCTGTCTGTCAAATAAATAAATAAAATCTTAAAAAAAAAAAAAAAAAGCTCGTAACAAAGTAGGGATACAGAGAACAATCCTCAAAATCATAAAGACTGCATATAAAAGATCACACAGCTAGTATCATTTTTAGTGTGGGAAAAACTGACAACTTTCCCTCTATGGTCAGAAACAAAAAAGGGATATCCACTCTCACAATTGTTATTTAACATAGTATTGAAAGTTCTAGCCTCAGCAATAAGACAACAAAAAGAAATAAAAGGTATCTGAACCAGCAAGGAAGAAGTCAAATTTTCACTATTTACTCACGATATGATATTCTGTGTAGAAAAGTGGAAAGACTCCACCAAAAAATTGCTAGAACTGATACATGAATTCAGCAAAGTCAAAGGATACAAAATCAATGTAGGGAAATCTGTTGCATTTCTGTACACTAATAATGAAGCAAAAGAAAGAGAAATTAAGAAATCAATCTCATTTACAATTGCACCAAAAACCGTAAGATACTTAGGAATAAAACTAACCAAAGAGGTAAAAGATAGGTACTTTGAAAACTATAAAATATTGGGATGCCTGGGTGGCTCAGTTGGTTAAGCGGCTGCCTTCGGCTCAGGTCATGATCCCAGCGTCCTGGGATCGAGTCCCACATCAGGCTCCTTGCTTGGCAGGGAGCCTGCTTCTCCCTCTGCCTCTGCCTGCCACTCCGTCTGCCTGTGCTTGCTCTCGCTTCTCTCCCTATGTCAAATAAATAAATAAAATCTTTAAAAAAAAAAACTATAAAATATTTATGAAAGAAACTCAAGATGACAAAAAGAATTGAAAAAACATTCCAGCCCTTGGATTGGAAGACCAAATATTGTTAAAATGTCTATACTACTGAAATCAATCTACACATTAAAGTAATCCGTATCAAAATACTACCAGTATTATTCACAGAGCTAGAACAAAGAATTCTAAAATTTATAGGGAGACACAATGGACCCTGAATAGTCAAAGCAATCCTGAAAGAGGAAAGCAAGCTGGAGGCATCATGATTCTAGACTTCAAGCTAAACTACAAGCTTGTAGTCAACAAGATATTATGGTACTGGCACAAATACAGACACATAGATCTATGGCACAGAATAGAAAATGGAGAAATGGACCCACAACTGTATAGTCAACTAATCTTTGACAAAGCAGGAAAGAATAACCAATGGAAAAAAGACAGTCTCTTCAGCAATGGTGTTAAGAAACTCTTCAACAACATTCAGAAGAATGAAACTTGACCACTTTTTTACACCACACACAAAAATAAATTCAAAATTGATGAAAGACCTAAATGTGAGACAAGAAACCATCAAAATCCTAAAGGAGAATACAAGTAGCAACCTCTTTGACATGGCCTTAGTAACTTTTTACTAGACACATTTCCAGAGGCAAGGGAAACAAAAGCAAACATTAACTACTGGGACTTCATCAAGACAAAACCTCTGCACAGAAAAGGAACAATCAACTAAACTAAATGACTACCTACTGAATGGGAGAGGAGTTGCAAATACCCACATGATATATGGAATTAAATGTGTGTATGCATATCTTATATATCCTGTATATGCATATACTTACACACAGATTTGTGTATGTTAAAATAAAAAGGAAAATGTCTCTTTTTAAGTATCCACTGAATAAATTTTTTGATGTGAATATACTTTATTTTTTTGCTCAGTTTGTTATCAGCTTCTCCCTCTGCCTTCCCCCACCACCACTTGTGCTCAATCTCTCTCAAATAAATAAAATCTTTTCTAAAAAAAAGATACAAAAATACTGATTTGAAGGGGTACATGCATCCTGATGTTTACAGCAGCATTATCAACAATGGCCAAAGAGCCCAAATGTCCATCAACTGATGAATGGATAAAGAAGATACACAATACTACTCAGCCATTAAAAAGAATGAAATCTTGCCATTTGCAGTGATGTGGTTGGAGCTAGAGTGTATTATGCTAAGTAAAACAAGTCAGTCAGAAGAAAACAAATACTATATAATTTCAATCATATGTGGAATTTAAGAATTAAAACAGATGATCATAGAGGCAAGGAAAAAAAGAGGGAAGCAAACCATAAGAGACTCTCAACTATAGAGAACAAACAGAGTTGATGGAGGGGAGATGGACAGTTTGGGCTCAATGGATGATACATACTAAGGAGGGAACTTGTGTTGAGCACTGGGTGTTATATAGATAAGTGATGAATCACTAAACTCTACTCTGAAACCAATATTACACCATATGTCTTTCTTTAAAGATTTTATTCATTTATTTGAGAAAGCAATGAGAGAGAGCAAGCCAGAGAGCATGAGCAGGGAGAGGGGAAGACTCCCCACTGAATGGGGGACTGACATGGGGCTCTATCCCAAGACCCTGGGATCAGGACCTGAGCCAAAGGCAGACACTTAAACCAACTGAGCTTCCCAGGGGTTTCTAGTCTGTATGTTAAATAACTAGAATTGAAATAAAAATTTGAAACAAAAAATAGAATAAAATATAGAAATAAATAAAAATAAATAAGAGATATTTAATCAGCAGCTAAGTTTAACATGTGTCTTTTATTTAAAATTAATAAATAACAAATATTTAATGAAAGCTGAAAGCATCCCAAGTATTGTAATCACTGTGGATTTTCTTATCCAATGATATCTTAAAAGTAACCTAAGGAATTAGGCACTATGTCATCTATTGAAAGTTTCTTAAAAAACTTCAATAGTGGAAAATAAAACAGAAGAAATATTATTAACTAAAAAATAGTACACATATAATATCCCAATTGTGTAAATATAATGAAAGCTAGTGCAAAAAAATAAAGGAACTAAAAACACCAAGTTTTATTTATCAACAAAAAGATGGTGATTTTAGCACAGAGCATGACCTTGTCTGTATCCCATATAATTTAATATTTTATATTGTTTTTATCATTTTATATTATTCATGTTTGTTATAATTTTCATCACTCTTTTTAACTGACATTTATTAAAGGCAGCTTTAAAATTACAAAGTACTTTTTTTTCTTATTTAAATGCTTATTCAAGGCGGGAGTCAAGATGGCGGAGAAGTAACAGGCTGAGACTACATCAGGTAACAGGAGATCAGCTAGATACCTTATCAATCCATTGCGAACACCTACAAATCCAACAGGAGACTGAAGAGAAGAACAGCAACAATTCTAGAAATAGAAAATGGACTGCTTTCTGAAAGGTAGGACCAGCAGAGAAGTGAATCCAAAGTGATGGGAAGATAGAGCACAGAGGGAAGGGCCAGCTTCTGGCAAGCAGTGGAGCAACGGAGCACAAAATCAGGACTTTTAAAAGTCTGCTCTGTTGAGGGACATTGCTCCAGAGGCTAAACTGGGGTGAAGCCCATGCGGGGTTAGTGTAACCCCAGGTCCCGTGGGGTCACAGAAGGTCTGGGGGTGACTGAGTATGGCAGAGCTCACAGCTATCAGAGCGGGGAATCCGGCTACAGAGACAGAGCCAAGGAGTGAGCTCTCAGCTTGGGGTTACCCTGAACCAGTCGCAGGCTCGGTGAGCTCGGAGTGCAGCTGGAGGCCAGGGACACGGGAGTGATTGAACGCTTGTCTCTGAGGGCACACTGAGGAGTGGGGCCCCGAGCTCTCAGCTCCTCTGGGCTGGAGATTGAGAGGCCGCCATTTTCATTCCTGTCCTCTGGAACTCTACGGAAAGCATTCAGTGAATAACAGCTCCTGAAAGCAAACCCAAGCTGATTACTTTGCCCGGCCCCTCCTAAGGGTGGTGCAATTCCGCCTGGGGCAAAGACACTTGAGAATCACTACAACAGGCTCCTCCCCCAGAAGATCAACAAGAAATCCAGCCAAGACCAAGTTCACATACCAAGGAGAACAGTGGAATTCCAGAGGAGGAGAAAGCAAAGCATGGAATTCATGGCTTTCTCCCCATGATTCCTTAGTCTTTCAGTTAATTTTTTAAATTTTTTTCTTCTTCTAAATTTTTTATTAACTTTTACCCTTTCCTCTTTTAAAGTTTTTTAACTAGTTTATCTTAACAATACCTTTCATAAAAATAATAATAATTTTTTGAACCTTCATTATTATAGTCATATTTTATCCTTCATTATATCTAACTTTAATTTTTGTATACACATAGGGTATTTTCTTCTAAAAAATTCGGGGTACAACTTCTTCTAATAGATCAAAATATGCCCTAAATCTAGCTCTGGGCTTGTTCTAGTCTCCAGTCTGAGCAAAATCTCTCCACTTTCTTTTTCTTTATTCTCCCAACCAACTTACTTTATCAACTCCTTTTTTAGAAATTAAAAAAAATTTTTTTCATCTTTATAGGCATATTCCATCCCTTCATTGTGTTTACCCTTATATATGTTTTTCATTCTTTAAAATTTTGGGGGGTAGTTTCTTCTAAGAGAACAAAATACTCCCAAAATTAAGTGGGTGATGCTGTTCTAGTCACCAGTCTAATATATATATAGTTTTTCTTTTTTATATATTTAAAAATTTTTTTTTAATTTTTTTTTTTCTGAACTTCTTTTTATCCTGTTTTGCCTCCCCAATGATTTGGGGTCTCTTCTGATTTGGCTACAGCACATTTTCCTGGGGATTTTGCCACCCTTTTAGTATTTTATTTGCTCCTTCATATATTCTTATCTGGACAAAATGACAAGGTGGAAAAACTCACCACAAAAAAAAAGAACAAGAGGCAATACCAAAGGCTAATTGGTAATATGTCAAAGATTGTCAAAAATTGTCAAAAATTACCAAAGACATTGGTAATATGTCAGATCTAGAGTTCAGAATGACAATTCTCAAGGTTCTAGTCGGGCTCGAAAAAGGCATGGAAGATATTAAAGAAACCCTCTCTGGAGAGATAAAGGCCCTTTCTAGAGAAATGAAAGAACTAAAATCTAACCAAGTGAAATAAAAAAGATATTAATGAGGTGCAATCAAAAATGGAGGCTCTTACTGCTAGGATAAATGAGGCAGAAGAAAGAATTAGTGATAGAGAAGACCAAATGACAGAGAATAAAGAAGCTGAGCAAAAGAGAGACAAATGAATACTGGACCACAAGGGGAGAATTCAAGAGATAAGTGACACCATAAGATGAAACAACATTAGAATAATTGGAATTCCAGAAGAATAAGAAAGAGAGAGGGGAGCAGAAGGTATATTGGAGAGAATTATTGGAGAGAAGTTCCCTAAGGGAACAAGCATCAAAATCCAGAAGGTGCAGAGAATGCCCCTCAAAATCAATAAGAATAGGTCCACACCCTGTCACCTAATAGTAAAATTCACAAGTCTTAGTGACAAAGAGAAAATCCTGAAAGCAGCCCGGGAAAAGAAGTCTGTAACATACAATGGTAAAAATATTAGATTGGCTGCAGACTTATCCACAGAGATCTGGCAGGCCAGAAAGAGCTGGAATGATATATTCAGAGCACTAAATGAGAAAAACATGCAGCCAAGAATACTATATCCAGCTAGGCTATCATTAAAAATAGAAGGAGAGATTAAAAGCTTCCAGGACAAACAAAAACTGAAAGAATTAGCAAACACCAAACCAGCTCTACAGGAAATATTGAAAGTGGTCCTCTAAGCAAAGAGAGAGCCTACAAGTGGTAGATCAGAAAGGAACAGAGACAATATACAGTAACAGTCACCTTACAGGAAATACAATGGCACTAAATTCATATCTCTCAATAGTTACCCTGAATGTTAATGGGCTAAATGCTCCAATCAAAAGACACAGGTTATCAGAATGGATTAAAAAAAAAAATCTATATGTTGCCTACAAGAAACTCATTTTAAGCCCGAAGACACCTCCAGATTTAAAGTGAGGAGGTGGAAAAAAATTTACCATGCTAATGGACATCTGAAGAAGGCTGGGGTGGCAATCCTTATATCAGATCAATTAGACTTTAAGCCAAAGACTATAACAAGAGATGAGGAAGGACACTGTATCATAATCAAAGGGTCCGTACAACAAGAAGATCTAACAATTTTAAATATCTATGCCCCTAACATGGGAGCAGCCAACTATATAAACCAATTAATAACAAAATCAAAGAAACACATCAACAATAATACAATAATAGTAGGGGACTTTAACACTCCCCTCACTGAAATGGACAGATCATCCAACTAAAAGATCAACAAGGAAATAAAGGCCTTAAATGACACACTGGACCAGATGGACATCACAGATATATTCAAAACATTTCATCCCAAAGCAACAGAATACACATTCTTCTCTAGTGCACATGGAACATTCTCCAGAATAGATCACATCCTGGGTCACAAATCAGGTCTCAACCGGTATCAAAAGATTGGGATCATTCCCTGCATATTTTCAGACCATAATTCTCTGAAGCTAGAACTCAATCACAAGAGGAAATTTAGAAAGAACCCAAATACATGGAGACTAAACAGCATCCTTCTAAAGAATGAATGGGTCAACCAAGAAATTAAGGAAGAATTTTTTAAAAATTCATGGAAACAAATGATAATGAAAACACAGTGGTTCAAAATCTGTGGGACACAGCAAAGGCAGTCCTGAGAGGAAAATATACAGCAGTACAGGACTTTCTCAATAAACAAGAAAGGTCTCAAATACACAACCTAACCCTACACCTAAAGGAGTTAGAAAAAGAACAACAAAGAAAGCCTAAACCCAGCAGTGGAAAAGAAATCATAAAGATCAGAGCAGAAATCAATGAAATAGAAACCAAAAAAACCAACAGAACAAATCAATAAAACTAGGAGCTGGTTCTTTGAAAGAATTAATAAGATTGATAAACCCCTGGCCAGACTTACCAAAAAGAAAAGAGAAAGGACCCAAATAAATAAAATCATGAATGAAAGATGAGAGATCACAACCAACACCAAATAAATACAAACAATTATAAGAACATATTATGAACAACTCTATGACAACAAATTCAACAATCTGGAAGAAATGGATGCATTCCTGGAGACATATAAACTACCACAATTGAACCAGGAAGAAATAGAAAACCTGAACAGACCCATAACCAGTAAGGAGATTGAAACAGTCATCAAAAATCTCCAAACAAACAAAAGCCCAGGGCCAGAGAGCTTCCCAGGGGAATTCTACCAAACATTAAAGAAGAATTAATACCTATTCTCCTGAAACTGTTCCAAAAAATAGAAATGGAAGGAAAACTTCCAAACTCATTTTATGAGGCCAGCATCACCTTGATCCCAAAACCAGACAAGGATCCCATCAAAAAAGAGAATTACAGACCAATACCCTTGATGAACACAGATGCAAAAATTCTCACCAAAATATAGCCAATAGGATCCAACAGTACATTAAAAAGATTATTCACCATGACCAAGTGGGATTTATTCCAGGGCTGCAAGTTTGGTTCAACATCCACAAATCAATCAATATGATACAACACATTAATAAAAGAAAGAAAGAACAAGAACCATATGATACTCTCAATAGATGCTGAAAAAGCATTTGGCAAATTACAGCATCCCTTTCTGATCAAAACTCTTCAAAGTGTAGGGATAGAGGGCACAAGCCTCAATATCATCAAAGCCATCTATGTACAACCCACCACAAATATCATTCTCAATGGAGAAAAACTGAAAGTCTTTCTGCTAAGGTCAGGAACATGGCAGGTATGTCCATTATCACCACTGCTATTCAACATAGTCCTAGCCTCAACAATCAGACAACAAAAAGAAATTAAAGGCATCCAAATCGGCAAAGAAGACAAACTATCACTTTTTGCAGATGATATGATATTATATGTGGAAAACCCAAAAGGCTCCACTCCAAAACTGCTAGAACTTGTACAGGAATTCAGTAAAATGTCAGGATATAAAATCAATGCACAGAAGTCAGTTGCATTTCTCTACACCAACAACAAGACAGAAGAAAGAGAAATTAAGGAGTCAATCCCATTGAAAGTTGCGCCCCAAAACATAAGATACCTAGGAATAAACCTAACCAAAGATGCAAAGAATCTACAGAAAACTATAAAGTACTCATGAAAGAAATTGAGGAAGACACAAGGAAATGGAAAAATGTTCCATGCTCCTGGATTGGAAGAATAAATATTGTGAAAATGTCTACAGTACCTAAAGCAATCTACACATTTAATGCAATCCCTATCAAAATACCATCCATTTTTTTCAAAGAAATAAAACAAATAATCCTAAAATTTATATGAACCAGAAAAGACCTCGAATAGCCAAAGGAATATTGAAAAAGAAAGCCAAAGTTGACAGCATCACAATTCCAGACTTTGAGCTCTATTACAAAGCTGTCACCATCAACACAGGATGGTACTGTCACAAAAACAGACACATAGATCAATGGAACAGAATAGAGAGCTCAGAAATAGACCCTCAACTCTATGGTCAACTAATCTTCAACAAAGCAGGAAAGAATATCCAATGGAAAAAAGACAGTCTTTTCAACAAACGGTGTTGGGAAAATTGGACAGCCACATGCAGAAAAATGAAACTGGACAATTCCTTACACCACACACAAAAATAGACTCAAAATCAATGAAGGACCTCCATGTGAGAAAGGAGTCCATCAAAATCCTTGAGGAGAACACAGGCAACAACCTCTTTGACCTCAGCCACAGCAACATCTTCCTGGGAACATCGCCAAAAGCAAGGGAAGCAAGGGCAAAAATGAACTATTGGGATTTCATCAAGATCAAAAGCTTTTGCACAGCAAAGGAAACAGTTAACAAAACCAAAAGACAACTGACAGAATGGGAGAAGATATTTGCAAAAGACATATCAGATAAAGGGCTAGTATCCAAAATCTATAAAGAGCTTAGCAAACTCAACACCCAAAGAACAAATAATCCAATCAAGAAATGGGCAGAGGACATGAACAGAAATTTCTGCAAAGAAGACATCCAGATGGCCAACAGACACATGAAAAAGTGCTCCATATCACTCGGCCTCAGGGAAATACAAATCAAAACCACAATGAGATACCACCTCACACCAGTCAGAATGGCTAAAATTAACAAGTCAGGAAATGACAGATGCTGGCGAGGATGCGGAGAAAGGGGAACCCTCCTACATTGTTGGTGGGAATGTAAGCTGGTGCAACCACCTTGGAAAACAGCATGGAGTTTCCTCAAAAAGTTAAAAATAGAGCTACCCTATGACTCAGAAATTGCACTACTGGGTATTTACCCTAAAGATACAAACGTAGTGATCCGTAGGGGCATGTGCACCTGAATGTTTATAACAGCAATGTCCACAATAGCCAAACTATGAAAGAACCTAGATGTCCATCAACAGATGAATGGATAAAGAAGATGTGGTATATATACACAATGGAATACTATGCAGCAATCAAAATAAATGAACTCTTGCCATTTGCAATGACATGGATGGAACTAGAGGGTATTATGCTTAACAAAATAAGTCCATTGGAGAAAGACAACTATCATATGATCTCCCTTATATGAGGAAGTGGAGATGCAACGTGGGGGGTTTGGGGGGCAGGAAAAGAATAAATGAAACAAGTTGGGTTCGGGAGAGAGACAAACCATAAGGGACTCTTACTCTCACAAAACAGACTGAGGGTTACTGTGGGGAGGGGGGCAGGTTGAGGAGGGTGGGGTTATGGACATTGGGAAGGGTATGTGCTATGGTGAGTGCTCTGAAGTGTGTAAACCTGGAGATTCACCGACCTGTACCCCTCGGGACAAAAATACATTATATGTTTATAAAAAAAATTTTTTTAATTAATTAAAAAATAAAGGTTAAAAAAATAAATGCTTATTCAAATATCAACTGAATAAAATAACTTAGAGATGCTATCTTATTATTTCTACCCTATAAAATATGTTATTTTAAAATTATGAGATGGTCATTCAAAATATATTCAATAGATACTAAAAAGTAGACAGTTTCCTTTTTTTGTCATACACAAATATGTGTGGTGTATATATGCACATATATGATATATAACATATGCATATACACTTTCAATTGCATATATCAGGTAGGTATTTGCAACCTTTACTAAAATTTGAATAGTAAAAGTAATGGAAAGCAAAAATTCATCATATTTTACTAATCTGTTAACTGTCTTCAAGATGACAAAAATATATTTTAGCTATGTACTTTTTATGAATTTTCTAAATATTTTAATAAAAAATAAACTGATCTTGAAAGATTATCATAAGTAAAAGATACAAAAAGATACAAAAAATATATGAATTTCAATGGGATATTATTGGTTTCATTTATAATGTTGAATAAACAAATCACCTTAACAATTACATTTTCCAAATAAGATATTGAATATTCTTAAGGATAGAACAATATTTATAATATGAAATTATTTTTACTTAACACTGGAAGAAATAATTTGAAATGCAGGTGTTATTCTAGCTGGTGCGTAAATCAATGTGTGTATATACCATTCAGTCATATATTCATTCATATTTATATGTACATACATACAAATACATGTGCATTTATACATGTATACACACATGCACATATAAAGACATACATATTTTTTCCTACAACAGTACTTTAACAGTGACAATAAAACAATTTATATTTTTTAAAAAGTGAGTCAACATTACTTTAACACAGGTAAGAAAAAGTTTTTTCATTCATTAAGCATGGGTATTAATGGTTATAACACCTTTGAAAAGAAAGCACATTAATGATATAACAAACACATGTTCTTGTCTCAATAAATAAATTTGTCAAACTTAAAAAACAATAAAAAAAATAGCAACTTTGTGTATGTGTCAGTCTTTTTAACATGAGGATGAATGTTAATATAGATTTCAAGTTGGCTTAAGGAAGACAACAATAAGTCATTTGAAAATTAAAATATTCAGATTTTGGCAGTTTCACATGACTAAAGTTTTTTGGTACTCATTTATCTTATCAAAAAATTATGCAAGTATTTATTAATTCCTTATCATTCTGTAGAAAGTGGGGAACTTTCTGATAATTTTTCTTGGAGATGCATATTCATATTTCTCAGTACTTATTATACTTTATGATAGAAACCAAGAAAATTTTAAATGTTTTCTTTTTTAAACTTTCAGCTACTGCATGATGTTGTGAAACTACTACTTCCAATGAGTCAGTTATCTTAATCACAATAAAAACATTCAGCATATCTAAGTAACAGATTTATGGAATAAAAAGAAATTAAATTGATATGAATAATAGCACAGTGCTGTACCAGACATCTAAAAATGTTTTATTCTTTTAGGCAAATTACATTCAGAAAGAAGGAAATCAGACCTATAATCCACATTAACAGACAAGATTCACAATATCTATTGAAGTTTTTTCCTTTAACATTTGGATCTACTCTATCATTTTCCTTAGAATTCAACAATCATAACATCCCTTGCATATTTTTATCTCTTCTATTTTTCCTCCTGCATATATCTCTTATTTTTCTTGCAAAACATTAAAATTGATCATTGTATGTTTGTTTTGATTTGATTTACTCTGGTGTTTCAATTCAACTGGAAAATATGTTAAAACATTAATAATACTGAGGAAAACAGTACTTATATTTTCATTCTGACCCTCAATTGAAAGTTCCATATTAAATTATGAGTTTCATGAAAATCTAGCAAAATGACAAATTTTCTTGATTCTTAAAGGAAAATAAAAGGCAAAGGGCCTACACTTAATCACTGTTTCTCAAATATTTTATTCAGCTGATATAAATAAATTTTATATTTTATTTTCTATGTAGTTCATTCAATAAATAAAATCTAAATAATTACTCTTTCACATTCAGTATAAGAGCAAAGCTCTTAACTGTATGAGTAAACAATAACAAAATAGACTCACAAAAATGCCAGAATTACTATATTTATGGAGATTATAATGGATATGTATATAAAATCACAGTAAATTTCTCTCAGAGAAATTGCAATAGTTATAGATAAAGAATGCTGAATACATTATTAGTCAGTTCTATATAATTTGCCATTAATATATTTAATGATAGTAATTCTATTACAGCAAATAGTCATTTCAGTTTACTAAAATCTGAAAATGAAAGAAAAACAGTTTACATTTTCATGGATATAAGGATAAGAATCCTATGTGGCCCATTTGAATGTGCTCCATCTCTCTTTTACATTTTTGGCAAAATTAATTTTTAAATAATATATTTTTTCCCTAAAATCCTTAGGAATTCTGCAGACTTCATATAAATCTGAGCAGATTTTTAGTGGTTAAAAATTAAAGGCTTCTTCTGAAGCTTGTGATGATGTGATCTTTAAGTCATTCATCCATGATAAAGGGATAGGAAGGGAGCCTAGGAGCATTTTTGTGTTCATTCTGCAAAGGTTGTGTTCAAAGACAAATTGAAGTTATTCAGAGTCTCGGTATGAATGCTCTAAGCTTCAGTTAAAAGGTTATTCTGAGTTCTCAACTTAAAACTGAGGTCAGTTAATATCAAAAATGACACTAATTTTCAGAATATAAAATATGTTTTTAAAATAGAATGTTACCCGACACAAAATAAAGCCAGAAATTATCTTCTATAGATACCAAGCATTGAAATCATTATTCTTTTTTAATATACCTATCTTTATTTTGAATATTTTTTTGTTCAGGTAACTTGTTCAAATATCACATCTGAATAATCAGCTTAATAGTTCAACCTATCCAAAGGCCATTTAAAAACGTATATTACCCAAGCTTATATCTAATGGAAAAACCGTGCAACTTGTTCCAGGAATAAGCTAATATGAAACTGGCTTCATGAAGTCAATTTCAAGTTATGCAAAGATGATGGCCATTGGAAAATAAAAGACCGTGGTTTTATGCAGGTTTCTCAACTTGAAATATTTGTGACCTTAAGCAAGTAATTTAAAAAGTGTTTTGAAACATAATTTCTCCCATTAGAATAAACTAAATAAAATTATGTAATGGACGTGATACTAGGTTCCTCAAACACCATCCTTAAAATCTGTTGAATGAGCAAAATAATTTATTGGACCTATTTCAGTGTGGTGAGTTCCATTTTGACAGAAAATTTAGAAGCATCTCTATGTGGGAAATTAGAGGATGATCTTTTTAAAGAATTTTAGAACCTGGAGTTGGTACTTTTAAGAAGGACCTTACAAGGTCCTTACAAGGAAGGGGACTAGATGAAGTTGGTCACAATTTATGACAATAATTTTATATTGGTACTCGTAGCATGGCAAGCATCTTGAAGAGAAAGAGGTTAATCTTGGTACTTATTTTTTTTTTTAAATTTGTTTGCAGTCTTATCTTTCACAAGCACATATTTATTGAAGCAGGCAGCCAAGTTAATTTTTAATTTTGTAACACAGGGACAAAGAGAACACCTAGTCTTAAGTAATATTGTTTTTTAGATTTTATTGTTTTGAGGGATAATTAAATGATTTCACATATACCAAGCAACTGTCATAATGACTGGTCCATAAGAGATAGTTACTAAATATTACTTTCTTCTCTTAAACCCCAACACAATACAATACTGACCTATAGTGTTTAGAATCTTGAGTTTGATTTTACTATCAACCACCCATGTATCAACCATTACATTTTACACACACACACACACACACGTAATTATTAATTATTTTTCTGATTTGACTTTCTCACCTGGGAAATGCAGATTATAATTATCTTAAGGCAGTAAAAATCTAGTTCACACAGAAACACACATTAACCCTGATAAAGATCCCAGTGTTATTATTTGTGAGGAAAGGAGTATCACCTTATATGATGCCATAAGTAATTTCACTATGTTATGAGAAAATTATTAGAGTCCTCCACTAGTTTTTCTCCTGCGTAAGAAATATATACAGAGCTCTTTCCTATCTTTGAAGAGCCTGATATAGTTACTATCAAGGCCATTCTTTCTGGTCATCCCCATACCTGCTAGCTAGATGCTATGCCTCTGATGCTTAAACCCTTCAAGCTCTAGATTTGTGCTATTATCTTTTTAGATTATGATTCACAAGTTTAAGGAGACTTTTTCTTATGCGTTCCTTTATTTGCTATGTTGCTGTCCTAGTCTGCCTGGCTTTCAAACTGGTAATATTAGTTCTTCCTTTTAATATCACTCTTTGGTTTATACTTTGTTTTACACAACAACTGACAAATACATGTGCTATACTCTTACAGTATCAGTTATTCTGAGCAAAACTCTTTGCTGTCATTGTTTTTGATGCCTGCCATTCAGCTCAACCAGACTTCTGGTCTTCTTTCTCATAGTTTATTCAAAAATGCCACATTCAAGGGATCCTCACCTCTACCTAAATACCAAGGAGAATCCTCAATATGACAGAAACAGTTTCACCAAGGAAACTGTTCGGGTGTTATTTAGAAAATTATATCAGCAACCACTCTTCCTAAAGAAACTTATACAAAATATAAAACTGTGAATTCATATTTCCAAATTTAACATATACTTTTTGATATACTTGTCTTGCTCTTGTATATCTATGTCTACGTAATACAATTGGACTAGAAGAAATATAATGCACTGAAGACTCACTGGTTTATTTGTAAAATTTCTTCCCTTCATTCAGGTTTCTCTTTATTCAAGAAACTCTGTTGAGTGGTTACTATTAGAGAAAACTTTATATAAACGCTTCAAATATGATCTTTGAAATGCCTCCATTTGCTGGCCGTGTGATCTTGAGCAAGTTGCATTTCTTCAGTTTCTCAGTTTCCTCATTAGTAATAGTGAATTGATACTAATACACTTGTAGAGCTGTAAAAAAGGACTAAAGGACTTAATATAAATAAAGTGCCTTGGGCAACACCTGGCTTATTATGAGCCAGTCATAAGTTTATGCTATTATTACTGTCATTATTTCAGTGAGGAACCCAGCTTCTGTCTAAAAACCCTTATGTGATTTTCAAGCCCAAACACAGACAGTTAGAAAGGCTTTGCCTTGCAGACCTTAAGGGCTGTCCTCCACCCACACCAGACTCAATGAACAGCCACTGCACTTCAGTCTCTGAAGGGAGTTAGAGTCAGGACTCAGGGACTCCTGGCCAGTCATGCTCTTTCCCTCACTCCTAGCTCTGGTGCCATCATTTCCTGGGTCTTTCTCTCTCTCTCTCTCTCTCATCCTGAGGTCTTGTGCAGAGGTCTTTTTAAAGTACCTTTCCTCAAGTACTTCTTGTGCACAGAGGAAGAGGAAAACTTGAAGGTGCTTTTCTACTCTCACTCAATAACCAGTACTTTTAAACTCTTAACCTCTCTACTCTCCTCCCCCTGACTTAGATTCCATAAAATGACTGACCTTTTTCTTCAAGACTCCCTTTAACCATGAAATGACTGCCACATCTGAGATGGCTCACCTTACCTTCCACTGTTTTCCATTCTGTGCAGAAAAATTAAACAAGGGAGATTCAGTGCTTTCTCAGGTTTTAGACTCGCTTATACCATCACCCTCATGATTAAAAGTTTATCTCTTTTAATTTTAGCTTGTTGCTTTAATCAGCTCCTCTGCACCTGGCAGCTCAGCTCTCTATTCCAGTTTTGTTGAGCTCCTGACATATGGGTGATTCCCTTTATTTAAATGTTAGCAATTCTGTTCTGAAACTCATAAGTGTTTGATTGCTATAAGATCCATCCCAAAGCAAATGGCAGTATAGTTCACTTCTTTAGATCTTAACCAACTAAAGTAGTTAAAAAATACTGGAGCATCAGGAATTCAAAAACAAAAAATCCAATGTAGCATTAAAAAACTGTTGGAAATTGTAGACAGACTCAAGAATTTGTATTCTAAACAGCATTTACAACAAGAATAGAAAATGTTCTTCAATAAGTCTGGTCAACTTAAAATAAGCTCATACTTCATTTAAAAAATACAAACTATAAAATAAAACGTTAGCCCCAGTATTAAAAACAAATTGATGGATGTTTCTAGAAAAATAAGAATTTTTTAAAATTACCTATTGAGGAGTAAACACAGTAATTAACAATATGGTTCTAGAGTGTAACTGTCAAGGTTCAAATATCTTTCTGGCACTTTGAGACTTCGGCGAAGTTACATCTTCCTCTTCTCTTATGATTATTGCAATGTGGAATAGCCTTTATCTAGGGTACAGCTTTAAATCTTACTCAGCTCAGTGACATGCAGATCTTTGTTTCATGCAGAAACTTTGTTTCCAGTTTTTTACTCCTGAAAAACATGGACAGTAGTAAGTCCTACTGTGGTTGTAATGACTGAATAAACTAACATATTAAAGTGAGTAGAGTATCTTCTATGAAGTACTCACCATTACACAAATATCAGTTGTTACTAAAATTATTTTATAATAATTATTATTATTGTCAAATAGTTATTCAACAAAATTTAAATGTTTTTCTACTGTTATAGAAGTATTGGGCAAATCAGTGAGATGGCCACTGTTTTAAAATAACCAAATAACTATACATATATGACAGAATAAAAATAGTATCAATTTACTAATGGAAGGGGAAGTTGACAGCTACTCTGAAGATCTGAGAGGTGGAGTATTTGATCTGCATGTCACTGAGTTGAGTAAGATTCACAGCTGTAGCCTAGACAAAGGCTATTTCAGCCTGAAATAATCATAAGAGAAGAGGAAGATGTGATCGGAGTATAAGTTTCTCAAGGGATGGAATGAGAGGCAGGCTGGGAAGCAGTCTTTAGTTATATCAGTTATAATGCTGCAGGTTATACTAAGAACTTTGTATTTTATTTTGAAATCACTAAAGACAGGCATTTTTTTTCCCCCAACTGGGTAGTGTCGCGATAATTTCTTATTCTAAAACAAAACTATTGTGTCACAATGAAGAATGGACTGAGGACAGGTTTGGAAGAAAGGAAAACTGTTGGAAAGATGTAATTGCCATGTTAAAGACTAAGAATATGTCTTAGAACAGTGATGTTCAGAACAAAATGAAAGAAGATGCTTGACAAATATTTTACATTAAGACACAAAGGGCTGGCAATGTATTGAACATGGTGGAGAAAGGAAGAAGAGGAGACAGGAGTACAGAGTAATTGATATCTCTCATTGGCTTTCTGGGAGGATAATGGTAACTCTAAGAGAAATTGAAGAAACATGAACATCTAAAATTCTTAATTTACTTACTTTTCCAGTACTTTTAATAATGGCTTTCAATTTTAGTATATACTATTTAACTTTCCTAACAGTCCTAAAGGTTTTATTAGAATATTCCAAGCACCCTTCCTAAACATCAGCATGAATGTCTGCATCTGGTTTTCTACAATCTCAATAGCCTGCATATTCCTATTAATATAAAAAGTTCTAATATTTAAAATGCATAATAATTGACTAAATATCCAAAAAATTATGAAAAATGTCTGAATATAAACCCTACTTGAAGACTGTTTTCCAAGAGCAACAATTCTACCATTCCAGAATCCACACAATCATCCCGAAATACCCACCACTTGTATACAAACAGGCTTGGTAATAAACCTAAACTATACAAAGAAAAGGTTTCTGGTTAGGCATTAAATTTTCTTCAGCATGCACTGGCAGAACAACTACATATAACCAAATCAACTTTATAGACACAACAGTGGCACTTTAGAAAAAGTAAATCCTGATGGTCTCAATAAAAGCAACAGTGAACAGAGAAGCAGTGATTTTAGCAAATGGTCCTGTTGAATACAAATGGGTAATCTGTGCTAAGTCTGCATTCCTTTTACCAAACACAATAACAATTGTTCTCTCATAATGAATACAAGATAATGAATCTCACTTGCAACTTCGTTCTCCAGTACAATGAGTTTGCCAACTGGCAGGACAATAAGCAATACTGCTTAAGGTAATAAATGCAATGTTCTCAGATTTATATTTATCAAATCCTAAATCAAAAATACAATGTAATTTAGGGTTAAGTATTTTTTAAAATGTATATGTTCATTTTAAATTAGATCTATGAAATCATATACCATTATGTAAATTCATGTATTAAACTTGAATATGAGGATAGATAACAAAGTAGTATCATGCCAGTTAATTTTTTTTTTTTTTTTTAAGAGAAGAGGGACTGAGAGGTGGAGAAGCAGAGAGAATCCCAAACAGGATCCTGACACAGGGCTCAATCCCACAACACTGAGATCATGACCTGAGCCAAAATCAAGAGTTAGATGTTTAACTGACTGAACCACCCAGGTGCCCACGGCTTGCTGACTTTGTATGAGTTCCTAAGATATCAGCCTTTTGATTGATGAGTTTATACTTCTGCACCACAGACAGCTAGAGCTATGATTTCCCCCTTTTCAACTTCCTCTATCACAAGCAAAATCTTTCTGGAATCAGATTCTTTATAATAGAAATGGGAATAGTTTAAATGCACAAGTACTCTTGTTTCTGCTTTAAGTCTAAGTAAATTAAAATAAAAAAGAGGATATCAAAATACACTATGTCATTATTCTGTGAAAAAAAATTATTTTGCTTACATTAGTCTCATCACCGTTTCTCCTGGTTCTCAGGCCTTTGTACTGGAAACACACCATTGGCTCTTCTGTGCCTCTACCTTGGCACAGATGACAGATCATGGGATTCTCAGTCTCCATAATCATGCGATCCAATCCCTCATAATGAATCTCTTTCTGTATGTCTGTATGTTCTACCAGTTCTGTTTCTCTGGAGCACCCTGATTAACACACAGATGCATCTCAGAAATAAAATCGTCCCTGTATACAAGTATTTTAAAAAATGTAAACCCTGTATCATTCACATTGATGCTTAAAACCCAAAATCTTAGTAGTTGCTCAATATAATTATTCAAATGGCACATTTTACCAAAGTATTTACTGCTGGCAACATAAATCCTAAAGTATATAGTCATACAGAACTCTTTGAAACAATCTTGTTCAAAGAGTTTACAAATTTCTTCACAGGTCAGGAATTTGTAAACCTGGAATTGTTCAACTCACATTTGCATGCATACGTCCATCAAACATTGGTGTAGATATTTTAGTTAATCAATGGGCCAAAAGGCAAGGGAGAGGAGAAGTGGCAGAGGGAGGAATTTGTTATATTTATTTACAGACTAATGCATCTGTGGTATCTTCTTTTCAGATGATAATACTAAAGAAAAAAAATCTACATTTATACATCAAAAATTTTAGAACATTTGAAACTATTTTTGGCAAATAGAAGACATAATAAATATTTGATAATTAAATAAACATATAAATACACAAATAAATAAAGTAACTGTAGATATGTGACCTTTCCCTAATGACTGATTTAATAAAAATTGCTTTCCTAAAAGTAGAGCACTTACTTACATATCCATAATTAAAATATACAACAAAACTCTGACAACATGCAACCAGAGACAAAATACTTATTTGGGTATTACTATAAAAAACATTGCTATTCTTATTTTTATCATAGGCAGAATGGTATATTATATTACCTATTTCTCACGTCAAAAGACATACTAAAAATAATCACCACTTAATCATTTTGTATTGTCTACAAATATGTTATCATTATGTTGTATACCTGAAACTAATATAATGTTATATGTCAAGTATACCTCAATAAAAAAAAAGAGAAAATGGGGCACTTGAGTGGTTCAGTCAGTTAAGCATCCAACTTTTGCTCTCAGCTCAAGTCTCAATGTCATGGTCATGAGTTCAAGCCCTGTGTTGTGCTGCACATTGGGTGTGGAGCCCACTTAAAAGAGAGAGAGAAAGGAATATTTGAAAAATGCATCTATATAAAAATAATGTGAAATCTTTGGAAATAGTCCTACTTTTTAATCAATTAGAATATTATCCTAGAATGTATTTCCAAAGAACCAAGTTAAATTGATAAACCTAAATAAATTAGGTACATGTAATAACTCTCTTAACCATGTTTCTTAGACTGGGACCAGAGGTTACTCAGTAATTTGAGAAAAAAAATATGAAAAGTATCTCTGGTATTTGTCTCTCCATACAAGCTGAACATGGATGGGCATGGAAATTCCTAATTCCTAATTCCTAATGTGAGTCAGGCCACTGTGTTGGCAGAGAAACGTGGAGTTAAGAAGTGAGAAGCCCATGGCATGGGTCTGAGAAGAGGTCATAGCTTCCTTCTTCCTTCAAAATGTTTCATCTATAGAATTCTCACTCCTAAAAATCTTAAGAAATCACATACTATTTCATAATTTTCACCTACTGCTGTCTAATTAGGCAAAGATAAATTATAAAGAAATAAGACAACCAACAAAGAATCTTCCCTATGAATCTTTGGCAAGTAAACATCAAAACTTTGTGTGAAAGCTTCCATAAGGAGTAACTTTTTCATGTCATAAGGAAGTTCATGCTATTCAGAAGTAATCCTAGTTGTTCTTTATACTATGTTTGGAATGTGTCTCACTAATTTTCAATGACTACTTCTTATTACAATCAGAATACATACAATGAATATAAGCCTCCTTCATATTTGGACTGTTGGAATGTAACTATTATTTTACATTTTAAGTTTATTTTGTAAAGTTACATATACTCATTTCTTCCAGTCATCCCTATGCTGTAGTCTCTAGATCTCTATCAAAAGCTGTTCTCTGTATCTTGTACTTCATCAGGTCCTTATTAAACTGTAACATCCAAATATTATAATATAGATATCATATGAATTCTCTCATGGTCTTGGGTTTATCTCCTGAAATCAATAACTCTCTTCATGCAGTACTTTTTGGGGTGTAATTTTTTACCCACAACTTATACACATTGAAAATTACAGTATATTAAATTTCTTGTTATCTTTTAAAGTATATAAACAAAAAACACCATCCACAACCGTCCCCATAGTTTACATTGTATTTTTGCCTCAAAGGTCTTCACACATTCTCTTTCTCATATCCTTCACACTGCAGAAGTAAGCTATTTATGCCCTTGTCCAAGAAATTGATAAATCAGTCAAACAGGTCAGGACTGTGGCTCATCTCCAGAGACAGACTTCAGATTAAAATCAATTAATCTTTGACCATTCTACTGCTATGAATATTCCCATCACAGATTATTCAGCCCAAATGACTCCTTTCTCAAATGGGCATAATGAATTAATTGATTGTACTAAGTCAAATACATTTTATAAAACAAATATGACATACATAATGCCATCACTCAACAGGACTATACACTTGATCTTAGGCAAAAGGCTGAGAAACAATGCAATGCAACAAGACTATAGTTAGTTTTGTCTGAATTAGTATTACTTGACACTATCTTTTCTAAATCTTCAAAAGCCTGTACTCTTTAATATAGGGATATTTTCCTAATCCAGTCTTCTCTCTCATTTATTTTCTAGGATGAAAATATTCTCTCACCTCTTATTGCTACCTCTCCTTTTCAATTAAAACTGAACTGAAAATGAATAGCAACTTGTTCTCCACTGGAAAAAACATAAAAAAATGACCCATTTTTCTAACTCTGATGCTAAACAATTTTAATTAAAACTCTTTAAACAGGGAGAGGAAGCAAGATGGCAGAGGAGAAGGAAACTGAAATAGTATTAGGTCCCAGGAGTTCAGCTAGATAGTTAACAAACCATTCTGAACACCTACAAACTGAACAAGAGATAGAAGAAAAGAAGAGCAGCAATTCTAGGAACAAAAAATTGACCACTTTCTGGAAGGTAGGACGTGTGGAGCAGTGAATCCGAAGCAAGGGGAAGATAGACCTCAGGGGGAGGGGCTGGCTCCTGGCAAGCGGTGGATCAGCATATCACAAAAACAGAACTTTTAGAAGTCTGCTCCACTGAAGGACGTCGCTCCAGAGGCTAAGCAGAGGTGGAGCTCTTGTGGAGACAGTGTGGTCTCAGGACCTGTGAGGTAACAGAAAGACCAGATGTGTTAAACTGCAGCAGAGCCAGCTACAGGGACAGAACCAAGGTGGGGGCTCTCAGCTCAGGGTTACCTTAAACCATGATCCAAGGCATAGTCAGGCCACTGCTCTTCAGTCAGGGAACCAACAAGCAGCAGATCTGGAGAGACTCACCTTCCTCCTCTGGGAGGAGTGGCATGGGAGCACATGGCAATAATCTGGTGGGTTTGGAGACTCTAAATGGGGCTGTGCATCAGAGATAGAAACACTTGGTTACAGGCCCAGTGAGCACAGAGTGCCACTGAAGACTGAGGAGACAGGGAGATTGACTGCTTTTCTCTGAGACTGCACTGAGGAATGGGGCCCCAAGCTCTCAGCCATCTCTGGGTGGGAGATTGGGAGACTGCCGTTTTCATTCCTGTCCTCCAGAGCTCTATGGAAAGCGTTCAGGGAACAAAAACTCCAGAGTGCAAACCCGAGCAGATTACTTAGCCTGGCCCCTGGCAAAGGTCGTGAAATTCTGCCTCAAGCAAAGACATGTGAGAATCACTGCAAAAGGCCCCTCCCCCAGAAGATCAGCATAAATATTTAGCCAAGAGCAAGTTCACTAATCAACGAGAACTGCAGAACTCCAGAGCTAGGGGAAATCAACACATAGAATTCATGTTTTTTTCCCCCAATGATCCTTTAGTCTTGCAAAGTTAAATTTTTAAAAAATTTATTATTTTCTTATTCTATTTTTTTTTACTTTTCCTCTTTCCTCTTTTAACACTTTTTAAGTATTTTATTTTATCAATAACTTTTTAAAAAATCTTTTGAAATGTTCATTGTTATAGTCATATTTTATCCCTTCATTGTACTTAACCTTATTATTTTGTTTTTTTTATACATATAGATTTTTTTTCCTTTAAAATTTTGGGATGTAATATCTTCTAATAGATCAAAGTAAACCCTAAATGTAGTTCCAGCTATATTCTCTCCTCGCTTTCTTTTTTCTTTTTCGAACCTACTTATCTTATCAATTTATTTTTTAGATTTTTTTAAATTTTCATCTTTACATTCTATTCCATTTCTTCATCCTGTTTACCCTTAGTTTGTTTTTTTTTTTAAAGATTTTTTTTATTTATTTATTCGAGAGAGAGAGACAGTGAGAGAGAGCATGAGCGAGGAGAAGGTCAGAGAGCGAAGCAGACTCCCCATGGAGCTGGGAGCCCGATGTGGGACTCGATCCCGGGACTCCAGGATCACGCCCTGAGCCGAAGGCAGTCGTCCAACCAACTGAGCCACCCAGGCGTCCCGTTACCCTTAGTTTTTATACATATAAGTTTTTTTTTTCTTTAAAATTATGGGAGGTAATTTCTTCTAAGAGACTGGAATACACCCAAAATCAAGTGGCTGGCTCTGTTCTATTCACCAGTCTAATATATTAACATATATATATATATATATATATATAAAGTTTTTTTTTATTTACCCCCCTCTTTGGGTATTTTCTGATTTGGTTAGCATATGTTTTTATGGGGTCCTTGCCACCCTTTTAGTATTTTACCCTCTCATTCATATATTCTTATCTGGATAAAAATGAAAAGGCAAAAAAAAAAACCACAACACAAACAAACAAACAAACAAAAGAGGCAGTACCAACAGCTAGGGACCTAATCAATACAGACATTGGTATTATGTCAGAACTAGAGTTCAGAATGACAATTAAGGTGCTAGCTGGGCTTGAAAAAAGAATGGAAAATTTTAGATAATCCTTTCTGGAGAAATAAAAGAAATAAAATCTAATGAAGTTTAAGTAAAAAAAGCTATTAACGAGGTACAATCAAAAATGGAGACTCAATGCTAAGATAAATGAAACAGAAGAGAGAATTAGTGATATAGAGGACCAAATGATGGCGAGTAAAAAAGCTGAGCATAAAAAAAGACAAACAATTACTGGACCACGAGGGGAGAATTCCAGAAATAAGTCATACCATAAGATGAAACAATATTAGAATAATTGGGATCCCAGAATAAGAAGAAAGAGAGGGGCAGAAAGTATATTGGAGCAAATTATAATAGAGAATTTCCCTATATGGCAAAGGAAACAAGCATCAAAATCCAGGAGGCACAGAGAATCCCCCTCAAAATCAATAAAAATAGGTCCCTGTCATCTAATAGTAATACTTACAAGCCTTAGTGGTAAAGAGAAAATCCTGAAAGCATTTGGGACAAGAGGTCTGTAACATAAAATGGTAGAAATATTTAATTGACAGCAGACTTATCCATGGAGACCTGGCAAGGCAGAAATGACTGTCATAATATATTCAGAGCACTAACGAGAAAAATATGCAACCAAGAATACTATATCCAGCTAGGATGTCATTGAAAATAGAAGGAGAGGCAAAAAAGCTTCTAGAACAAACAAAAAATAATTTAAAAACACCATACCACCCCTATAGGAAATGTTGAAAAGGGTCCTCTAAGCAAAGAGAAAGTCTAGAAGTAATAGACCAGAAAGGAAAGAGACAATATACAGTAACAGACACCTTACAGAAATACAATGGCATGAAGTTCATATCTTTCAGTAGTTACCCTGAATCTAAATGGGCTACATACACCAATCAAGAGTCATAGGCTAACGAGTGAATTTAAATTAAAAAAAAAAAAAATGAGACCCATCCAATGCTGTCTATAAGAAACTCATTTTAGACCCAAAGACACCTCCATATTTAAAGTGAGGGGGTGAAAAACAATTTACCATGCTAATGAACAACAAAAGAAAGCTGCAGGGACAATCCTTATATCAGATAAATTAGATTTTGAGCCAAATCTATAATAAGAGATGAGGAAGGACACTATATCGTACTTAAAGGGTCTGTTCAACAAGAAGATTAACAATTTTAAATATCTATGCCCCTAACATGGAAGCAGCCAATTTTATAAACCAATTAATAACAAAATAAAAGAAACATATTGACAATAATACAGTAATAGTAGGGGACATTAACAACTCCCTCACAGAAATGGACAGATCATCTAAGCAAAAGATTAACAAGGAAATAAAGGTTTTAAATGACACACTGGGCCAGATGGACATCACAGATATATTCAGAACACTCCATCCCAAAGCAACAGAATACACATTCTTCTCAAGTGCACATGGAACATTCTCCAGAAAGATCACATTCTGGGTCACGAGTCAGGTCGCAACCAGTACCAAAAGTTTGGGATCATTCCCAACATATTTTCATACTGCAGTGCTCTGAAGCTAGAACTCAATCATGAAAGGAAAGTTGGAAAGAACTCACATACATGGAGGCTAAAGGGCATCCTACTAAAGAATGAATGGGTCAACCAGGAAATGAAAGAACAATTGAAAAAAAAAAAATCATGGGAACAACTGAAAATGAAAACACAACTCTTTTAAAATCTTTGAGACACAGCAAAGGTGGTCATGAGAGGAAAGTATATAGCGATACAACCCTTTCTCAAGAAACAAGAAAGAACTCAAGTACACAACCTAACCCTATGCCTAAAGGAGCTGGAGAAAGAATAACAAAAAAAAGCCTAAATCCAGCAGGAGAAGAGAAATCATAAAGATCAGAGAAATCAATGAAATAGAAAGCAAAACAAACAAACAATAGAATAAATCAATGAAACTAGAAGCTGGTTCTCTGAAAGAATTAATAAGATTGATAAACCCCTGGCCAGACTTATCAAAAAAGTAAAGGACCAAAATTAATAAAATCATGAATGAAGGAGGAAGATCACAACCAACACCAAAGAAATACAATTATAAGAAAATATTATGAGCAACTATACATCAGTAAATTTGACAATCTGGAAGAAATGGATGCATTTCTAGAGATGTATAAACTACCAAAACTGAACCAGGAAGAAATAGAAAACCTGAACAGACTCATAACCAGTAAGGAGATTGAAGCAGTCATCAAAAATCTCCCAAGAAATAAGAGCCCAGGGCCAGATGGCTTCCCAGGGGAATTCTACCAAACATTAAAGAAGAATTAATATCTATTCTCCTGAAACTGTTCCAGAAAATAGAAATGGAAGGAAAACTTCCCAACTTCATTTTATGAGGCCAGCATTACCTTGATCCCAAAACCAGACAAAGACCACATCAAAAAGAAAAATTACAGACCAATACCCTTGATGAACACAGATGCAAAAATTCTCACCAAAATACTAGCCAATAGGATCCAACAGTACATTAAAAGGATTATTCACCACAACCAAGTGGGATTTATTCCTGTGCTGCAAGGACGGTTCAACATCCATAAATCAATCAATGTGATACAATACATTAATAAGAGAAGGAACAAGAACCATATGATACTCTCAATAAATGCTAAAAAGACATTTGACAAAGTACAGCATTCTTTCTTGATCAAAACTTCTCAAAGTGTAAGGATAGAGGGTACATACATCACTACCATAAAAGTCATCTATGAAAAACCCACAGTGAATATTATTCTCACTGGGGAAAAACTGAGAGCTTTTCTGCTAAGGTCAGGAACATGGCAGGGATGTCCACTATCACCACTGCTATTCAACATAGTACTAGAAAACCTAGCATCAGCAATCAGACAACAAAAAGAAATAAAAGACATCCAAATCAGCAAAGAAGGCAAACTTTCACTCTTTGCATATAATATGATACTTTGTGTGGAAAACCCAAAAGACTCCATTCCAAAACTGCTAGAACTCATAAAAGACTTTAGTAAAGTGTCAGGATATAAAATCAATGCACAGAAATCAGCTGCATTTCTATATACGAACAGCAATACAAAAGAAAGAGAAATTAAGGAGTCAATCCCATTTACAGTTGCACCCGAAACCATTAGGAATAAACCTAACCAAAGAGGAAAAGAACCTGTACTCAGAGAACTATAAAGTACTCATGAAAGAAATTGAGGAAGACACAAAGAAATGGAAAAAGGTTCCATGCTCATGGATTGGAAGAACAAATATTGTGAAAATGTCTACGCTACCTAAAGCAATCTACATATTTAATGCAATCCCTATCAAAATCCCATCCATTTTTTCCAAAGAAATGGAATAAATAATTCTAAAATTTATATGGAACCAGAAAAGACCTCATATAGCCAGAGGAATATTGAAAAAGAAAGCCAAAGTTGGCGGCATCACAATTCCAGACTTTGAACTCTATTACAAAGCTGTCACTATCAAGACAGTATGGTACTGGCACAAAAACAGACACATAGATCAATGGAACACAGATCAATGGAATAGAGAGCCCAGAAATGGACCCTCAATGCTATGGTCAACTGATCTTTGACAAACCAGGAAAGAATGTCGAATGAAAAAAGGAAAAACAAAAAACAAAAACAAAAACAAAAAACGTCTCTTCAACAAATGGTGTTGGGAAAATTGGACAGCCAGATGCAGAAAAATAAAACTGGACCATTTACTTACACCAAACACAAAAATAGACTCAGAATGGATGAAAGACCTTAATGTGTGACTGGAATCCATCCAAATCCTTGAGGAGAAATCAGGCAGCAATCTCTTTGACCTCAGCAACAGCAACTTCTTCCTAGAAACATTGCCAATGGCAAGGAAAGCAAGGAAAAATGAACTATTGGGATTTCATTAAGATCAAAAGCTTTTGCACAGCAAAGGAAACAGTTAACAAAACCAAAAGACAACTGGCAGAATGGGAGGAGATATTTACATATGATATATCAGATAAAGGGCTAGTATCCAAAATCTATTAAGAACTTATCAATCTCAACACCCAAAGAACAAATAATACAATCAAGAAATGAGGAGAAGACATGAACAGACATTTCTGCAAAAAGGACATCCAAATAGCCAACAAACACATGAAAAAGTTCTCAATATCACTATCAGGGAAATACAAATCAAAACCACAATGAGAGGGGCACCTGGGTGGCTCAGTGGGTTAAAGCCTCTACCTTCAACTCAGGTCATGATCCCAGGTCCACATCGGGCTCTCTGCTTTAGCGGGGAGCCTGCTTCCTCCTCTCTCTCTCTCTCTCTCTCTCTCTGCCTGCACCTCTCCTACTTGTGATCTCTGTCTGTCAAATAAGTAAATAAAAAATCTTAAAAAAAAAAAAGCACAATGAGATACCACCTCACACCAGTCAGAATGGCTATAATTAACAAGTCAGGAAACGACAGATGTTGGCAAGGATGCATAGAAAGTGGAACCCTCCTACACTGATGGTAGGAATGCAAGCTGGAGCAGCCACTCTGGAAAATAGCACGGAGATTCCTCAAAAAATTGAAAATAGAGCTACCCAATGACCCAGGAATTGCACTACTAGGTATTTCCCCTAATGATACAACTGTAGTGATCCAAAGGGGTGTGCACATCTGAATGTTTATAGCAGCAATGTTCACAGTAGCCAAACTATGGAAAGAATCTAGACGTCCATCAACAGATGAATGGATAAAGAAGATGTGGTGTGTATACACACACACACACACACACACACACACAATGGAATACTATGTAGCCATCAAAATAAATTGATATCTTGCCATTTGCAACAACGTGGGTGGAACTAGAGAGTATTATGCTGAGTGAAATAAGTCAATCAGAGAAAGACAATTATCATATGATCTCTCTGATATGAGGAATTTAAGAGGTAGGTTGAGGGGTTTTGGGAGTAGAGAAGGAAAAAAAAAGAAATAAGATGGGATCAGGAGAGAGACAAACCATAAGAGACTCTTAATCTCACAAAACAAAGTGAGGGTTGTTGTGGGGCGGGGGAAATGGACAGGGTGGTTGGGTTATGAACACTGGGGAAGGTATGGGCTATGGTGAGTGCTGTGAAATGTGTAAGCCTGATAATTCACAGACCTGTATCCTGGGGCAAATAATACATTATATGTTAATAAAAATAATTTTAAAAAATCTCTGTAACAATAATTCAGAAATCACAAATGGATTTTTAAGTTTTAGTCTTTTCTTAGATACCTCAAACTTGTTCCATTGTCCCCAATGATTTTTCCTTACATTCATCATTATGCACTTTTCATCTCTAATTTCTTCTTCTTATTTCTACTTCAAAACTGATCTGTCATGATTGCTCATTCTAATTTAACCTCTTTCCTCCTTATGTTCTTCCCTGTATTTATTTTAGTCTCACAACACATGTAAATGAAGCAATGGAATTATCAAGCCAAGCTTTCCCTGTTTCCCCCATATATATTCTATTAAGTTGTATGCAAGCAGATGTTATTTTTGTTATATTCTTATCCTTAAAGAACAATATTATCCTATACAATATTATCTTATCCTTATTCTAAAAAAAGAAAAATATTTTTTAAAAACATTACTATATTAATAACAAATTATTTCTTTCAGAAGCATTATAAAAATGAATTTTCACTTTTCATCATAATTGATCTGTGTCTTATTTAGATTCATTATTTCTCATATTCTATGATTTTCCTTAGAATCTTCATTTAGTTGCAACTAAAGACCTACAAATAATCCCTTTTTACTTTGCCTTATATAAAGGGCAAAAGTTATATAATCACATCAATTAATTAAATATTTAAGGTAATTTAACAAATGTGATAATATATGCAAAATTAAAACAAATGTGGTACTAATGAGAGTCATATTACCATGATTAATTGCATAATTAATTCCAAAAGAATTAATAACTATTATGACATTAGTTTAAAGTTTCATTTTTATAAAATATGAAGATTGAAATTAGAAATTTTACTACTTTTTATGTCAAAATGTATAGTTAGCTAAAAATCAGTATTCTTTCTTTTTAGTTCATCTTAGCATTATTAATAATTTAAATCATTTTTTTAATTTATTTGTCAGAGACAGAGGGAGAGAGAGTGAGCGAGCACAGGCAGACAGAGAGGCAGGCAGAGGCAGAGGGAGAAGCAGGCTCCCTGCCGAGCAAGGAGCCCGATGTGGGACTCGATCCCAGGACCCTGGGATCATGACCTGAGCCGAAGGCAGCTGCTTAACCAACTGAGCCACCCAGGCTTCCCGATTTAACTCATTTTTTATTTATGTGAATTAAAATGGAATACCTAATCTGTTAACATTCACAGTTAATGTAGGTGTAAATTACAAAGCATTTTCTATTTTTCCTCTAGTTTATTTTGAGCTATAATTATTGTGTTCTAGGTTCTTTGTAGAGCTTCTCATTTCCTTTATATATTTTTTGTATAGTAATTTTGAAGAAAGGAAGGTTTAGAGACAAAGTAAGAATATTCATTCCTTTATTCATCAATTCATTCAGCAAATATTTATTGAATTCATATTCTCTGAGCTTGTAACTAAGGAGCTATAAAATGCTTTGAAAAAAAGTGTCTCCTTTTCAGTGAGCTGGCAGTCTCAGTTAAAAAACATACATAGTAAAAGAAAAATTGTGGTATCTTATCATTTGCTTACCAGCAACTTTCAAACTTGCTGGTAACAGTCCTGCCTTATATCAGTTCTTCTATTGTCCATCTGATTAGCACCCCTTCTACACTTATAAGCATACTTTTTATAGGATCAATTATACATTTAGCCTAGTTAAACAATGTCCAATGCCTCAATCAAAAAGACTGTACCTGGTAGGCATTCATACATTAAATAAAAGTTAGTTCACAGTTCAAGTTTCAGGGCAGTTGCTCATGGATGACCCTTTTTGCCCAGCTATCTCCCATCCCACAAATATATGACCAGATAAGCAGATGTTATTATAGATTTTTACCCTAGATTCCAAGATATTGCAGTTTCCTTGGCCTCAGATGCTGAACTATTTTGAATTAAACAACTATGTAAAGAGCTACATCCTCCTCTAAGTATTTCCAGGTAGGAGTTAGGACAATTTCTGGAATCTAAATATCACTCGTTGGAGTAGGACTTATATTTCACTATTTAGAAATTCTCATTTTTATTTCCCTGGAATATTAACTCATTGAATATTAGTTATTCTAGATTGAAACGAAACTAATAAACTTTATATACTCTGGATTAGGAATGGCATTTTATCATTGCTATTATTATTTGGAAACAGATATAGCTGAAATATTTCTCTTCCTTAATATATTTGCTATAGTTTGATATGTCATCATGCCAGATACGGAGATCTCCAAATGCAACTCATCCAAAGCCTTCTCAACTTTTGATAAGAAAAACCTTCTTCCCTTATCTCCACATCCTCACTGACACTTATCTCTTGTCTTTCTGATAAGAACCATTCTAACAGGTAAGACATGATATCTCATTTTGGCTTGCATTTGCATTTCTTTGATGATTAGTGGTGCCAAGCATCCTTTCTTGTACCTTTTGCCCATCTGATTATCTACTTAAGAGAAATGTCTATTTAATTCTTTAGCCCATTTTTAAACCATATTGTTTGTCTTTTTTATATTAAGCTGCACGAGTTCTTTTTATATTTTGGATATCAACCCCTTATCAGATATATGGTTTGCAAATATTTTCTCCATTCTGCAATTTTTTTCATTTTGTCAACAGTTTCTTTGTTGTGTAGAAAATTCTTAGTTTGATATAGTCCCACTTGTATTTTTTTCCTTTTGTCACCTGAGCTTTTACTGTCATATAAAAAAGAAATTGCCCATTCCAATGTCAAGGAACTTCTGCATATGTTTTATTTCTAGGAATTTTACAGTATCAAGTTTTTGTGTAAATCTTTGACCCATTTCAAGTTAATGTTTGTGAGTGGTATAGGATAAGTGTCTGATTTCCTTTCTCTGCACATGTTTACCAACTTTCTCAGCATCATTTGTAGGAGAGGCTATACTCTTACCATTGAGTGTTTTTGGTTCACATGTCAAATATTAGTTCAACATATATGTGGGTGTTATGTCTGGGCTTTCTATTCTGTTCCTTTCAACTATATGTTTATTTTTATGTCAGTATCATACTCTTTTAACTACTATAGCTTTGCAGTATAGTTTGAAATCAGGAACTATGATGTCTCTGGTTTTGTTTCTCTTCCTCAGGACTGCTTTAGCTATTTGAGGACTTTATAGTTCCACATAAATTTTAGGATTTTTGTTTGTCCATTTCTGGGAAAACACTGGAATTTTGACAAGCATTGCATTGTACCGATATCTTTGGGTGGTATGACATTTTAAGATATAATTCCTTCAATCCATAAATATGGAATGTCTTTCTATTTGTGTTTTCTTCAATTGCTTTCATCAAAGTCTTATAGTTTTCTTTTGCCCAAATCTTGCACTTCCTTGGTTAAATTTATCCTGAAGTATTTTGTTTTTGATGTTATTACAAGGGGAACAGTTTTCTTTATTTCTTTTTCAGATGTTTCATTGTTAGTGTACAGAAATGCAGCTGATCTATATGTTGATTCTATATCCTGAAAATTTACTGAAATTGTTGATCAGTTCCTACTTTTTATGTTTACTCTTTAGGATTTTCCAAATATAAGATCATATCACCTGCAAATAATGACAATTTTACTTCTTCCTTTCTCATTTGGATAACTAATTTGTCTTGCCAAATGCTCTGGTTAGGACTTCCAGCACTATGTTGGATAAGAGTGGTAAGAATGGTTGCCTTTGTTTTGTTCCTCATCTTAGAAAAAAATCTTTCTGTTTTTCATTCTTGAATATGATGTTACTTGTATATTTGTTGTATATGGCCTTTATTATGTTGAGGTATATTCCTTCTCTACCCAATGTGTTGAGGATTTTCATCGTGAAAGAATGTTGTATTTTGTCAAATACCAACAGCCTAGCTGATGAGAGATCTGGCCAACAGTCAATAAAAAGCTAATACATTTTGAAGCGCCAATTCACTCCAAAGGGCTTTTTTCTATAACAGCCCCTTCCACCTTCCTCTTTCCTTCTGTAAGAGTATCCTTTTCCTTTATTCTCTGGACTTGTCTATGGCTTTTGCTATAGTTTGCTTGTCCCAAATTACAATTACTCTGCTATTTCTAAATAAACCATTTTATGGGTAAAATAATTGATTGTTTTACTTTAAAGACTGACATTATGATGAATTGATATTATGTGCCTTCATTACTGAAAGTCCTTGTCAAATTTCTCATCTTCGGCAGAACTTGTTCAAGTAGCTACAAACTGTCACCAAGGTCAGATTTTTATTCTTTTGTTTATACTGCCTTCTTTGGTTGGTATTCTACTAAACTTGGCTCTTTATTTTTCAGGACTATAGCATTCATATGTATGGTTATTAAGAAAATAATATTTTTTATGACCATTTCTAGCATTACCTAGAAGAAGGAATTTATGGACTGGTTCAGCCTGAACTATGTGCTCAACCTTCATATTATGAGATAGAAATGACTTAGTACAATATAGATCACAAAATGAAGAGTTTGAGCTCTTAGGAGGCAGAAAAATGAAAAATAATCCAAGAAGGCAAATAAAATATAAACATACAAAATTATATATATTATAATATATAGGAATTATATTTCACATATATTTTTTCCTATGGTTTTTGGTAACTTCCTATTTTATTTTTAATTGTATGTCTCTGTCTAGGTGTGAGATTAAAATAAAAATTTGTATTAATTACAGGAGATTCTGTTTGCATGGCCAGATGATGTGCTGGGAAACACATACTTGTTAATGTGGCTCCAATGTATATAGCTAATGTTTTAAAAAATAAATATAAAAATAATCAAGTAAGATAGCTTTGATAAATATCAATTCTTTATTCTTCAGGATATGTAATTCTTGAGCAAAAAGGGAGGATGTTTTCATCTGGTAAATAGCAAAAGTGTTGTGGAAAGATACTTAAAATCATGCTAGTTTTCCCTATTATATATGAAGAATAAATGTCATTCCCAAATTAAAGGGAATTTAAATGCAAATTGTAATATAAGTATTTCCAAAACAAAAAACTTAAAGAAGAAGCAGAACTACAAACTGAAGTTGCATTGGATGGAAGGTAATGTTAAAACCAGAAACATGAAAGTATAAAACCAAATAATTCAGTTATTATAGTGAATCAAAATTAATTGATTTTTCTTCTTAAATATAATCTCTTAATAGCATAAAGTAATACAAATTCAACTTTATCTTACTTAAAACAATCATTTAATTGAATGATATAGAAAACTTAACACTTGTCATACACATATAATTATCATACATATTGATCAATGAAAGCCAGACCTTGGCCTTCTATCAATATTGATAAATTAAACAGTCTATTTTTTAAGTAAATAAGCTTACAGCCTGTAACAAGAAAATCCAAATAAACAATCATAAACAAAGATAGCTTTACACAGTGGAGCACCTCCAAAGGCCCAGCAACTTGAAAATAAACCAAAGATCATGTTTTTAAATACACAAATTTTGGGACCAAACACAATCCTACTGAATCAATGCCCAGGAATAAAACCTCAGATTATTTTTGTTGCTGTTGTTCAAATTTAGTTACATGATATTGGCAGTTAGGCAATTTGAAAAAAAATTGCATACACTCTATATTTGAGTTTACTTAACGAGAAAACAAAGAGAAATTTAAGCTTGAGGTTGGCATACTAATGACAACAATGATAACATTAAGTGAATCCTGACCAAATAATAGGCACTAACTTGAGTGCTTTATATGGACAATCTTATTCAATCCCTAAATTATATGAGTTATGTTTATTCTTGTTTCATGTGCTTAGAAATTGAGAGTTAAAGAGGTTAACTGCTAGGTTTACAGAAAGTTTTCTCCTTTTCTCAGTATATGGGTTTGTAAATGTGTGTGTGCATATATATATGTATATATGTGTGTATATACATATACATATTTATTTATGCATGCATGCATACATATTTTAAAGTAACAGTAAAAGCATTATTGGTAATAAAATGATTAACAATGTTGGAATCAGAAAAGTGGATCTCCCATGACCAAATGGAGCTTATCAGATCAAGCAGAGTCATGGGCTTTGAAAACAAAGATATTCTCTTGATGTAATAATTAAAAAAAGGACCCAAATATGAGATCTTAAAATAATTAGTAGAGGCTAATAAGAATAAAGTAGTAAATAAGAATATTCTCCACAAACTCAACCACAAGAGGAAGTTTGGAAAGAACCAAATACATGGAAACTAAACAGCATCCTTCTAAAGAATGAATGGGTCAACCGGGAAATTAAAGAAGAATTGAAAAAAATCATGGAAACAAATGATAATGAAAATACAATGGCTCAAAATCTGTGGGACACAACAAAAGCAGTCCTGAGAGGAAAATATATAGCGGTATAAGCCTTTCTCAAGAAACAAGAAAGGTCTCAGGTACACAACCTAACCCTACACCTAAAGGAGCTAGAGAAAGAACAAGAAAGAAACCCTAAGCCCAGCAGGAGAAGAGAAATCATAAAGATCAGAGCAGAAATCAATGAAATAGAAACCAAAAAAACAATAGAGCAAATCAACGAAACTAGGAGCTGGTTCTTTGAAAGAATTAATAAGATTGATAAACCCCTGGCCAGACTTATCAAAAAGAAGAGAAAGGACCCAAATAAATAAAATCATGAATGAAAGACGAGAGATCACAACCAACACCAAATAAATACAAACAATTATAAGAACATATTATGAACAACTCTATGACAACAAATTTAACAATCTGGAAGAAATGGATGCATCCCTGGAGACATATAAACTACCACAATTGTGGGGTGCCTGGGTGGCTCAGTGGGTTAAGCCGCTGCCTTCGGCTCAGGTCATGATCTCAGGGTCCTGGGATCGAATCCTGCATTGGGCTCTCTGCTCAGCAGGGGGCCTGCTTCCCTTCCTCTCTCTCTGCCTGCCTCTCTGCCTACTTGTGATCTCTCTCTGTCAAATAAATAAATAAAATCTTTAAAAAAAAATAAACTACCACAACTGAACCAGGAAGTAATAGAAAACCTGAACAGACCCATAACCAGTAGGAGATTGAAACAGTCATCAAAAATCTCCAAACAAACAAAAGCCCAGGGCCAGAGAGCTTCCCAGGGGAATTCTACCAAACATTTAAAGAAGAATTAATACCTATTCTCCTGAAACTGTTCCAAAAAATAGAAATGGAGGAAAACTTCCAAACTCATTTTATGAGGCCAACATCACCTTGATCCCAAAACCAGACAAGGATCCCATCAAAAAAGAGAGCTATAGACCAATATCCTTGATGAACACAGATGCGAAAATTCTCACCAAAATACTAGCCAATAGGATTCAACAGTACATTAAAAGGATTATTCACCACGACCAAGTGGGATTTATTCCAGGGCTGCAAGGTTGGTTCAACATCCGCAAATCAGTCAATGTGATACAACACATCAATAAAAGAAAGAACAAGAACCATATGATACTCTAATAGATGCTGAAAAAGCATTTGACAAAGTACAGCATCCCTTCCTGATCAAAATTCTTCAAAGTTTAGGGATAGAGGGTGCATACCTCAATATCATCAAAGCCATCTATGAAAAACTCACCGCAAATATCATTCTCAATGAAGAAAAACTGAAAGCTTTTCCGCTAAGGTCAGAAACACGGCAGGCATGTCCATTATCACCCCTGCTATTCAACATAGTACTAGAAGTCCTAGCCTCAGCAATCAGACAACAAAAGGAAATTAAAGGCACCCCAATCGGCAAAGAAGAAGTCAAATTATCACTCTTTGCAGATGATATGATACTCTATGTGGAAAACCCAAAAGACTCCACTCCAAAACTGCTAGAACTTGTACAGGAATTCAGTAAAGTGTCAGGATATAAAATCAATGCACAGAAATCAGTTGCATTTCTCTACACCAACAACAAGACAGAAGAAAGAGAAATTAAGGAGTCCATCCCATTTACAATTGCACCCCAAACCATAAGATACCTAGGAATAAACCTAACCAAAGAGGCTAAGAATCTATACTCAGAAAACTATAAAGTACTCATGAAAGAAATTGAGGAAGACACAAAGAGGAAAAATGAAAAATGTTCCATGCTCCTGGATTGGAAGAATAAATATTGTGAAAATGTCTATGCTACCTAAAGCAATCTACACATTTAATGCAATTCCTATCAAAGTACCATCCATCTTTTTCAAAGAAATGGAACAAATAATCCTAAAATTTATATGGAACCAGAAAAGACCTCGAATAGCCAAAGGGATATTGAAAAAGAAAGCCAAAGTTGGTGGCATCACAATTCCGGACTTCAAGCTCTATTACAAAGCTGTCATCATCAAGACAGCATGGTACTGGCACAAAAACAGACACATAGATCAATGGAACAGAATAGAGAGCCCAGAAATAGACCCTCAACTCTATGGTCAACTAATCTTCGACAAAGCAGGAAAGAATGTCCAATGGAAAAAAGACAGCCTCTTCAATAAATGGTGTTGGGAAAATTGGACAGCCACGTGCAGAAAAATGAAATTGGACCATTTCCTTACACCACACACAATAATAGACTCAAAATGGATGAAGGACCTCAAAGTGAGAAAGGAATCCATGAAAATCCTTGAGGAGAATACAGGCCACAACCTCTTCGACCTCAGCTGCAGCAACATCTTCCTAGGAACATCGCCAAAGGCAAGGGAAACAAGGGCAAAAATGAACTATTGGGATTTCATCAAGATCAAAAGCTTTTGCACAGCAAAGGAAACAGTGAACAAAATCAAAAGACAACTGACAGAGTGGGAGAAGATATTTGCAAACGACATATCAGATAAAGGACTAGTGTCCAAAATCTATAAAGAACTTAGCAAATTCAACACCCAAAGAACAAATAATCCAATCAAGAAATGGGCAGAGGGGGTGCCTGGGTGGCTCAGTGGGTTAAGCCGCTGCCTTCGGCTCAGGTCATGATCCCAGGGTCCTGGGATCGAGTCCCACATCAGGCTCTCCACTGGGCGGAGAGCCTGCTTTCCTCTCTCTCTCTCTGCCTACTTCTCTGCTTACTTGTGATCTCTCTCTGTCAAATAAATAAATAAAATCTTTAAAAAAAAAAAAAAAGAAAGAAATGGGCAGAGGACATGAACAGAAATTTCTGCAAAGAAGACATCCAGATGGCCAACAGACACATGAAAAAGTGCTCCATATCACTCAGCATCAGGGAAATACAAATCAAAACCACAATGAGATATCACCTCACACCAGTCAGAATGGCTAAAATCAACAAGTCAGGAAATGACAGATGCTGGTGAGGATGCGGAGAAAGGGGAACCCTCCTACACTGTTGGTGGGAATGCAAGCTGGTGCAACCACTCTGGAAAACAGCATGGAGGTTCCTCAAAATGTTGAAAATAGAACTGCCCTATGACCCAGCAATTGCACTACTGGGTATTTACCCTAAAGATACAAGCATAGTGATCTGAAGGGGCACGTGCACCCGAATGTTTATAGAAGCAATGTCCACAATAGCCAACCTATGGAAAGAACCTAGATGTCCATCAACAGATAAATGGATCAAGAAGATGTGGTATATATATACACAATGGAATACTATGCAGCCATCAAAAGAAACGAAATCTTGCCATTTGCGACAACATGGATGGAACTAGAGCATATCATGCTTAGCTAAATAACTCAAGCAGAGAAAGACAACTACCATACGATCTCCCTGATATGAGGAAGTGGTGATGCAACATGGGGCTTAAGTGGGTAGGAGAAGAATAAATGAAACAAGATGGGACTGGGAGGGAGACAAACCATAAGTGACTCTTAATCTCACAAACAAACTGAGGGTTGCTGGGGGAGGGGGGTTGAGCGAAGGGGGGTGGGGTTATGGACATTGGGGAGGGTAGGTACTTTGGTGAGTGCTGTGAAGTGTGTAAACCTGGCTATTCACAGACCTGTACCCCAGGGGATAAAAATATATGTTTATAAAAAATAAAAAATTAAAAAAAAGAATATTCTCCACAAATCATACACATGCCCTTTTATCTAGCATCTACAGATAAAGGAAATAAAATATTTCATGTAAATATAATTTATCTTATTTGATTAACCTCTTGATTCAGGTAAAACTATCACTGAAATGTTAACAGAGTTAAAAGGACAACATTAGTAAATATTTTTAGAAGAATTAAAACACTGTAGAAATAATAATATTTTGTAAAATAGTCACCTAATTGTTAACAAATATATTTTCTAAATGTTTCTGATGCATATTAGTACATATGCTATTGCTGTTGTTAGAACATAAAAATATATATGGGCCACCTGGGTGACTAGACTTTGACTTGATATGGGCTCAGGTCATGGTCTCAGGGTGGTCAGATCAAGCCCTGCTCTCTGGAATCCTGCTTGGGATTCTTTCCCTCTTTCTCTCTGCCCATCCCCCTCCCCTCATGTGCACCTGTGCTCTCTCTCTGTCTCAAAATAAATAAATCAATTATAAAAAAAGAATAAAGAAACAATTTGGGCCATTATTTTGTGGATAGACACTTTACTCTAAACTCTAAACTTCACCTGGATTATCAGGAACTCGAAATCAGTTCATACATATACCCTTTTAGTATTTTAGCTTACTTAGAGATGCAGGGGAAAGGAGTGGAGTGGAGAGAGAGACTGATTGAGAAACATGATTAGAAGATTGGCTTCTAACTTAGGTTCTGTTTCATTGAAAGCCTGACTTCTTTACTGGGTAGATGTTAGAGAAATGGGTGGCAGAAATTTAATGGGAAGACAAAGTGTCAGGAATCTGGGAAGAAGATAATCTGCTTTCATGATGTGGGCTCCTCTTGCAAATTAATGGCTCAGCCTTCATTTTTGGATGGTTGTCTAGACCTAGTTAGGTCAGAGAGTGTAACTCTCTTATGGTCTTTAAAGTTGGACTATTTTATTGTTTAATCTAACCATTAAAGATATTTCATAATCTTGAGAAGTATAAGTAACTACCAGAACTGCTGTTTCTTTCCTATAAATGAAGACATACTTACCTTATGTGGAGAGTATCTGTAAGGAGTATAAAGGTAATAGGAATAGCAAATTGCTGATACATAATAAATACAGAATACAAATTATTTATTGCTACTTTTACTTTTAATATTGTTAGAATTATTATTTTAATTATTTTACTATTATCTAAATGTTATTCAAATGTGTTCTGTCAATATGAGTAATTATCACATAGCATAAATATCTGTTCATACTCAAAGATGTAAGGAAACGAGACACTAGTATAGTTTAAGCATTTACTATTAGTGCCTGAATGTGCTTGCTTTATTAAGATGGATTATATTTTCTACATGTGTATAACAGAAATCATAATATTTCCCTGACATATTTGCAGTTGTTTTTTGAAGCTTATAATTATAAAACCCATACAAAAGTACAATGTGAATTCTACAATACTATACCAATTAAAGTCATCTTTAATATAAACAGACTGATTTTTGAAAATAAAAGTGGCAAATGTAAAATCATCAAAATTCTTAGAACAGTTTTCATTGTAGGAGCTCAAAAAACTTTTAAAAAATGAGGTTATTTATTAAAAGAGCTTAGAATAATTGCTCCCTTTTAACTCTTAGGAAAGTACATGCAAATAACACCAATTGAAGAGATGGCTTATAGGCATGTTGAACTAGATCTAATTGAACCAACAATGAAAATTATGTTACTGCAGTCAAATCCCACAGTAACAACAGTGCTGTATCGTGAGCTTTTCTTATTCTTTTATCTAATCCTTATAAAGAAAACAAATATCAATGTGGACTTTTTTAGATAATACTGTTCTGTCCAGTAAAATCACCAATGAAGGAAATAACCATGTAATTAGAACTTTGTGCTTTATCATATGGAGCATAATTAATACTCATATAACTATTACTTAATGAACCTGGAATAAAAGAAAATTATTTAGCTGAATAGCTAACTACTGTCTAGACATTATGAAAAGCAAATGCAAGCATTAACAGATCCAGTGTCATAAAAAGAATAAGTTAAATTTTAAAGAGAAGGGGTGCCTGGGTGGCTCATTGGGTTAAAGCCTCTGCCTTTGGCTCAGGTCATGATCCCAGGGTCCTGGAATGGAGCCCTGCATGGGGCTCTCTGCTCAGCAGAAAGCCTGCATCCCCCTCTCTCTCCCTGCCTGCCTCTCTGCCTGCTTGTGATCTCTGTCTGTCAAATAAATAAATAAGATCTTTTAAAAAATTTGTAAAGAGAATGTCTGAACATGTTGTGATCAGATAATACTGAATTTTTAGGTTGAGATTTAAGGGTATCTGGAAATTGTATGCTACTGAATTATATGTTAATAAACAATGAGAAATTATTAATAATCCTCAGCTCCACTTCTAGAAAAAATTCTTAAAGCAAATCATGCTACCATTACAAAAAATGCAAAATAGTTCATAATCATTTGAAAGAATTCAAGATATTTTGCCAATATTTTGGAGAACTCTTCCTAAGAAACCAAATGCCTATAATATATACAATAAGATCGATAAGTGGGAGTCTAGAGAGGACTATATTTTCAATATGTAATGAGTCCAGTCATCCATCAGCTGACCAAAATTATACCCTTGAGAGAGAAAAAAATTATATTCACCTTTCATTTTACATGAAGTTTGGTGAATCATTCTTGACATTTATATAACAAATGTGTACTTCTCAAAAGTTTTGTAATGCACCAGTCATTCCTAAAATATTTCATTCTACTAGATTCTATGCTAAAGACTGTTACAACAAAGATGTTCTATCTAATTTTACAAGATTAATTTAAACTGAGTTACTCTTTTATATACATTCTAATGATATAATACAGCCTAGAGTCTGTACTGACCTTGTATAATTTCCATGGACATGTAAAGGTGTAAAATTATATAAATAAAAGCCAAAATATTGAAGAAAATGTGATTTATCTACCAAGTTATGAAAGCAAAGTAGGTGTTTTGTTTTGTTTTGTTTTTCTATTTTGCCAAAAAGCATCTTTACTCTGGTTCTAGGCAATTATGTTTAGCTCTATCTCAGGATTTCAAAAGACTGAGAGATATATGGGGGCATCTTTGAATCTAAAGTAATTCTTACGTAGCTGACATTTTTCCCCTTCTCAGTAGAGGTAAGTTTAGATAGAACAATCTTGGAATATTCAATTAGAGTCATATATTACCACTGATAAATTGGTTTAAAATTCTAAGTACTTCTACGTAGCTGAGGGAAATCATCAAAACACTTCAGAATTTAAGAGAAATCTATAACTTAGTTTGTATTAAATTGCTCTCTTACAAGATAGAGCTTTCAAAATAATGTAAGATGGAGCATATGCAGATGTCATGTTTCCTTTTCTTCTCCAAATTTGCACTGGTCCTTCCTTATATTATTAGGGATCTGATAATCAGGATTTGGGTAGGAAACACAAGCTGGTCTTCTACTTGCTTTTATTTTAGGACTGTTTACTTATTTCTAGATTTGGGGGCAAAAATGAGTCAAATGCACCCAAATATGCATACAAATTATGTTTTTATATAGTGCGAGTCCATCAACACAGGTTTATATTTGCTTTATGTAGTTTTTTTTTTAATTAGATAGCAAAAGAAAAATACATTTATATTCTCTTTTGTATTTATCTCTGTAGTTATCTTTCCTAGTGTCATTTCTTACATTGTTTCAATTTAACTGCCTTGACTTCTTTCTTCTCAGTTGAAATAGACTTTTTATTACTAAAGTAAACTAGTATTATCTCAGTTTTGCTTAATGTGTGAATAGTATTAATGTCTTCATTTTTTAAAGACTATTTTTCTGGGTATTGAATTCTTGGTTAACCATCTTTTCTTTCAGAACTTTGAATAGGTCATTCCACCGACCTATGCTCTCTGTCATTTCTGATGAGAAATCAGCTGTTTATGTAACTGAAGATCACTTGTATATGATGCATCATTTTTTGTTTGCTCCTTTCTAGGTTTTCTCTTGGCCTCTGGCTTTTGACAGTTTGATCATGACTCATCTCAGCATGGGTCTCTTTGATTTTTATCCAATTTGGAGTTAATTAAGCTGTTAATCAATTTAGGGGAGTTTAGTCATTATTTCTTCAAATATTCTTTCTGATTCTCACTTCTCCTTCTGGTATTTCTATTATAAGTATGTTAGTATGGTTAATAGTGTCCCACAGGTCTCTGAAGGTCATTTATTTTTCTTCACTTTATTATTTCTGTTACTTCGAAGGCATAATCCCAATTGATCTATCTATGAGTTTGTTAATTAATTTTTCTGCTGCTCAAATCTGGAGTTGAACACTTCTAGAGAATTTTCCATTTCACTACTATAATTTCTACCTCAAGAATTCTTTTCTTTTTAAAAAAACCTATCTCTGTATTGATATTCTCTATTTGATGGGTCATCAATGTCAGATTTTCCTTTAATTTTTGGACATAATATTCTTTACAGTTTGTACATATTTATGAGGGTGGATTAGACTTTATGTAGTATAAAAAGACTATAATTTGCACAGTAGGTATAATATCTGGGCTTCCTCTGTGACAGTTTCTACAGACACCTTTTTCCTATTTATTTGCCATACTTCAGTGCTTACTTGTGTGTTTCATAATGTATTGTTGAAAAATGGACATTTAAATAATATAAAGTGACAATTCTTTAAATCAGAACCAAGCATCCCAGGGTTGCTTTTGTATTGCTGTTTGTTTTTATTATTGTTGTTGCTTCTGTTGTTTTGTTTAGAAACTTTCCTGAACTAATTCTGTAAAGTCTATACTCTGATTAACTTTCAGAGTTCTGAAAAAGTTGTTTTGTTTTGTTTGTTTGTTTGTTTGTTTTTTAATTTTTTCCAGGGCTTTCACTGCTTTCACAGATGTGTAAATTTTCAGATATCCTTACTCAGGTATCTTGAAGTATTCTCTCACCATACATTTTTAATTCAGCATAAAACCCCTAGATGACCTAAGTAATTGAAGAATATGTAAAAGTCATTCACTGAAACACATCAGTTCAGCTGGCTGGAAAAATAATTGAAATTTGAATTCTACTTTGAGGCTTACCACTTTGCCTTTATGAGGAAACAATCTTGTATTAGCACTGTTATTTTTAACTCTACCAATTACAGCTTCTACCTCCTCTAAAAATAGCAGTTAGTGTTTCTTTATTTATTTAGCTTTTTATTCAGTAAGGTCAGAGTAGTTCAATTCTCATCTCTTGAACCTAAATCCTAGAGGATCAAATTAATTCTGTTGTCAATAGGTCACCAAATAACATATCTAACCATAATTAAAGCAAGCAAGTACTTTTCATAGCTTTACTGTAATATAAAAAATAAAATTTTTCCTGAATTTTCTCCCATATTCTGGGCCCTAACAAAATACGAGTATCATGGTGGTCTTCGTTTGGTAATGGGAGCCTGGTTCATATTCCGAAAGCAAATTTATCTTCAAGTGTGCTTTGGAAGATGTTTTGACCAGAAATGAGATATGATCAATATTACATCTACGACCAAGATTATTGAGGATTTACCCTAGAAAGGGAGGGAGAGGTAGTCCACTTATACCCAATGAGTTCTAAGAAGGCCCAAACTCCTGTGTGTGATATTTAAAGACTGACCCTAAGCACTAATAAGGTTATGCTTGGCAAGTCTGATGGTAGCAAGCTGCCTTCCCCATGCCAGACTTGATGTATAGCCAGTGCACTGCAGTTTATGGAGAGAGTTAGTGAAGAACTCATTCTTCTGCCTTTGCAGGAGCCATTCTCATACACATATCTGCATTCCTATCTCAAGTACCATCATTTAGAGGCCTCCTTATGAAGGCCTTAGCTAAAGCATTGTTCTCTAATTTGACTCAGTACTTTTCCATTCCTGGCCTTTCTCCATCTCACATAGCCCATGGATCCATAAAAGAAAGGATAGAAGCCCTTTCTTTAGGGCTCCTTGGCACAGAGATGAAAAGCCTCATCTGTACTGCATCTACCCAAATCCCACCTGGTGCCATTCTGTGGGGGAAAATGAAACCTTGAGGAACAGAGACTGTTTTTTGTTTTTCATTGTTGTTATTTTTTCCCTCCTGCTTATACAGTCATGGTAAGAGAATAAAGTCTCCGTTGTAACTTTAAGTTTATGCTGTTGTTTTAATTGACCACCTAAACACCCGCTTATCAAATCTAGCCCCTCTTCCTGAAATAAAATTAGTGAGGGTTGGAATTTCAGGTTCTGTTTTATCTTTCAATGAATCTAACATTTATTACAGTTATCCCTGAAACAACTAGCTTAATTTCATGTTATTCTCAGTTAAAAGTCATTTTATGGTTTGCTGCAAAAATTCTATAGTCCACAGAAACCCGGGTTTTTTTCTCTCTTACTTCCTAAAGAAGAAATATCTGTCATATGAATCTGGTCAACTTTTTAGGCTGGTAACATGTATAAAAGTTTTCTAAGTCATTCATTATCAGAGACAGATTAATGGAAACTCTTGAGAATTCACATCATTCATAATATTGGCCCCAAATTGTTGCCCTTTTCTCCTCTTTTTTTCTGCCTCTGTGGCCCACATTATCTAGAATATTTTAATAATATTATCAAACCACTGCTCAAATTATTTCCCTTTAGTTATTACAACTAATAACTAATAATTGATGGTATTATCAAATAATTCTCAAGGTTCCTTTATCATATAGCTTTGATTTGTTTTTTTGATATCTAAGTGATGGAGCCACTGCACTGTTATCTCCAGTGGATTATTTTTCAGTGGACTATACAGGGTAGTCATCTGAAATCATCCCACAAAAATCTGCCATTGATACCACTTCATCTTTTGTAAAGGTAGATTATAATTATTTAAGTATCCATAGGCCAGGATGGATTAAGTTTTTGGTTATTTTGTAGCATTACATATTTTTTGGTTATTTTGTAGTATTTTAGAACTTATCTTTGAGTTAATTTCATGTTATACAGCAATCACCTTGCTCTCCATATGAAAAATTATTGACTTCCCCTAATGACTCATAGGATAATATCATGTGGTTTCAACACTTTAAATTTTACTTTCCAAGAGTTAGTACTAATAATGTCATAACTTTTGCACCACATATTCAAAACTTCTATAGTCATGGTGAAGGTATCTTCTTAGATAAGACATAAGAGTATGGCTTAATTTTTGAGAAAGACATTTACTTCAACTTATAGCAAAAATGCCATAAGACTTGTTATCAGATACACTCTATGTATTATATAGATTCTCTCAAACTTACTTGTTTTCCTAGGCACCTGGTGACCACCTCTCTCACTGCAGCAATATGACAGAAACCTCATTTAGCAAGAATGGTTGTCACTAATTCCATTGATATGGCTCTTGTATGGTCTTCATAATACACATTGTGCCTGAGGCTGACCCAAATGGACCCAAGAAACTTTAACTCTTCCCATCTTATATTTAGATGTAGCATCATACTATAATTTATCAAATTTGGCTTCCCCAGCAACTTCCCAAAATGGACTACAATCTGTAAGTGCACAAGAACTGGCTTTCTAGGAAACCAGTTATGATTAATGGGAAAGAGTAAATAAGAGTGTACTGACAAAATAATTCCTTTCCTTTTCTTGCTCCAGTAGATAATTCTGAAATGTAACTTTCCTATACAATCTGTCTAGAGGCATCTCATATGATCAGCCAATGGGGTCATATCTTCTCATGTCTCATGAAACAGCGACTACTTTGGCAATGTACATTATATAATTCTGTACTTTATGTACCACTTGGCTTTTCTACAATTCTTACTGCTTTGGGATTGCATCTCCTTAAGCATTAGCCTTATGTCTTACATCAGGCTCTATTTCTAGTGAACCTAGCTAAAACAATAGATATTAGTAGTAGTTCTATTAATTAGATGATGGTAATGGTCACCTGCAATAATTTTTAGCCCCTGATGGCATAATTTATTAAGCTATGGCTAAACTGATTGAAGTGCAAAGAGACTGCAGAGAGATCGTTCAAGTAGCTGTGGGATTTAATAAGTATGTAGATAATATTATCATATAGTATCATATGGCTTTCACATGGTTTTTAATATAAGAAAATGACATTTAATCAATGTAAAGCATGCTCTAAACAAACAAATGGGACCTCTATGGCAACTTCAAAGTTAGTCTTCTTCCTAGCAGAGACAGAAAACACTATCCTGACAATCTCCTTCAGCATCTGATTATCTGCATAGCAAATCTATAAGGTGCACTGCACACACAATCTTTATATATTTTATTAATAGATCTTTACTTCAGAAAAGGTCTCAGGATGGGGACTATTGCTTGACTAAGTCTGAGAAGCTCCTGAAATTCCAGAATTAGCAAAAGCACCTTTTTCATCTTTTTCAGAGGAAAACAGACATACTGACATGGAGTAAGTTACTTTCAAAATCATGATTGTCTCCCTAAGACATATCTCCTCCATCACCCACACTGTCTTCAGATCTGTGATTAGATTTAGGTCTCAGTAACACCAAATAAGAAAGTACAAGCCCTGTTCTATCTTTATCTGGGTCTACAAGAATATCCATTCCTAATCTCAAAGCCTCATTGTTTCCGAAAAATATCCTGAATTTCACATGATAAATTTTGTGAGGATACTAATTCAATTGACATTGTAAGTCTGCAAACAGTACAGTTATACTTAGTGTCCAATGTCCAATGGACCTATAGTAAATAAAAGATGCTTTTAAGGCCACCTTAGAAGATCTCTAGTTTCATATGACACCTGAGATGAGAAACTAAAAACCTGAGCTTGTCTTCATTATGTAAGAATTCCAGGGCATTCAGAAAAAGCCATCCCATCTCATAATCCTTTTAATTATCATTATTTCTGTAACAGTTGAATGAGCAGCAAGTTGGTCCCCCAAGGCATCTGCATTATAAGCACTTAATCACAGTCATCCACAGGTGATAATTTGATTAATGGTGATGCCTCTGCATGCTGAGGATTGCTAGCATTCCATTTCCACTGGCATGATGTTTAAATCCATTTCAAAATTCCTTATTGAGTGCTTATTTTCTGAGTTTACTCCTAAAATTAATTTATTGGTCCTGTCAGAATATTATTCAGACCAGTGTTTGTAACCTAGAAAAATGTATAGAAAGAAATTTTAAACATGTTAAACCAGTATTAGAAGACTGAAAAGGCAAAACAAAACAGTGAGGTTATACAGAAATAGAAATGGCACTAACTACCACACTTACTGCTGAGGATAGAAAGGTGAGGTGTTGAAAATGATAGTACTAATCAGTACCAAAGTAGTATCCCTATAGAGCTTAGATTCAGATCTCCAAGAAACCTATTGATGCCAGGGCATTACTGGTAATTCAAGGTCTTGGAAAAAGGGATCCAGATATCTGAATAAAGAATATTTCCAACTATTACTAGAGGTTTAGAAACTTCAGAAAGGACTCTAATAGAGCTGGAACTTATTTCTTAAAGAAGGAAATACTAGTCTACTAAGACATTAATGAAAAATGCATAGAAGGTCATTACAACTCTTCTCCCAATTGATAAAGAGTAATCCTCCCAGTGAGCAGAATAATATGCAATACACTTGGTTATCTATTCCATACAAAGGGGGAATTTCCCTCCAGTGGGATATTCACGGATTCCTGGGAAATGGCAAATGTTGGGGCAAGTTTTCTGGGTCCTGAAGTAAAAAGACTTGAAGGAGTTCAGGGGATTAGGTATGTATATGATCCATTGGGCCCCAAATACTTAGAACATTTGTGGCTCATGTTACTTTTTACTGGAAATGATACATCAAAAGGATGCCTCTCAACAACTAAGTGGCTAGATGAATATCACCCAATTTATCTCTGGTCAATCTCAATGCTTTGTAATCCCATCAAGAGGAAATCTGTAATAATAAGAATGAAGGCTATGCACATACCCAAATACTTGACTACTTCTCCGAAGATTCTCTACCTATGCAGCTGCTATGTGAAACTTTCCAGAAGCCACTGCCATTGCTTGGATATACTAGCTGATTATCTTGTGGAAAGGCAATTATACTTGATCTTTTCCATCTGAATGAATGTACATATTTCATATATGAATGCGCTTTCATATCCAACGTGCCTTAGCCAACACAATCATCTGAAGACTTACAAAGAACTTTTCTGTACATTCATTATCCTCCGTAATACTGTTTGAGGGAAAGGATCTATTCTATTGCCAAAAGCTTAACACAGCTGGCTAAGGACCCCGAGAAGTATAAATTTTGCCATATGTCACCCCACTTATCAGAAGCTATCCTGACAAAATTTTCGAGTGATCTGTTCAAGATTCGGTTTAGATTCTGGTTCAATGTTACTAATATGCAAGACTGGAGCAATGTCCTCCAGGATGTGATAAATGATACAGTTGTCTCTACTAACTAGAATACATGGGTTCAGGAAGCAGTAAGTGAAAGCAAGAGAGGAACCTCTCATCATCTCTTTCAGTGAACCATTTGAAAACAAAAGGTCTAGTCCAAACTATCCTAGTTTCTTTCTGATTAGAAACCCTGGTTCTAAGAGATTATTTCCTTCAGTGGAAATGGTAAAGTTTGACTGTCATCTGTCCACTTTGGTCTGTTCAGGCCAGAAAAAAAAAAAAAAATCCAAGCATGTAAAATAGTTACTCTACTTAGGTAATGATCCTAATTTCCAGGAAACATTAGTGTTATTACCACAGGAGGTTTGATGGGGACAAAGAGGAATAGATCTCAGAAATTTCACAGAGCTGATTCTTAGTATCTACTTGCATAGTGATACCTATCAAGAAATGATTGCAACAATTACAATCCAATAAATACAAGATTTTTAAAGACTTTAAGTGCTTACCATGGATGAAAGAAATTTAGTGTGATTGGTCAATAAAAAAATGGATGAATATTCATTAAAGTCTCTGGAACAACTTCAACAGTAACTAGTTTTTTTTTTTTTTTTGAGGGAATGTATTTATTTTTTATTTTTTTTATAGCTAATATTATATAAGTTTTTTTTCCCAATTTATTTATTTTCAGAAAAACAATATTCATTATTTTTTCACCACACCCAGTGCTCCATGCAAGCTGTGCCCTCTATAATACCCACCACCTGGTACCCCAACCTCCCACACCCCCCCCCCCGCCACTTCAAACCCCTCAGATTGTTTTTCAGAGTCCATAGTCTCTCATGGTTCATCTCCCCTTCCAATTTACCCAAAAGCACATACCCTCCCCAATGTCCATAACCCTACCCCCCTTCTCCCAACCCCCTCCCCCCAGCAACCCACAGTTTGTTTCGTGAGATTAAGAGTAACTAGTTTTATCAAACTTTGCACCCTATGCATTTTAGGACATACTGTGTTTCACAATCTTGAAGAAGATTTAGAATGATCAAACTAGTCACTCTCATCTTACAGAAAAAAGTGATGGATTTTGCACACACACACACACACACACACACTTACACGTGCATGTGCGCACTTCAAACTGTAACATGGGGGATGGATGTAATGGTAGAGTATGAGTGGATATGAATGGTACAAGGGAAAGAATGTGTTAAATACATTTTAGGAGGTTCTCAGTTTCACCTAGAGTTATGTTTCTTGAGCCCTAAATTCCTTATAATCACTCCTCCTTGGAAGCTGATATCTCTTCTATCAGTAACACCAGCTTTCCTACATTGTCTCAAGGTAAGTGGTAAAATTAAATTGTCTTAATTTTACATAATATCACTAACAATTAAATATGGAGATACACATTTATTAATTCAAGTATTTAGATTGAGTATGTTAGATAATTTTAGTAGACTTATATTTATTATAAGAAATGCTAATAAAAGTATAAACTAATGCATAGTCTAATGATAGAGATTTTATATATATATAACAATTTTAATCTATATTGAATTGTCTATTGAATTAGCATTCATCACACTAAACAAAATAATCCTTAAGCTCCACAATTAGTATTTAGCTACTTAATTTCATTTAGGTCATTAATTTTATAAGAAAAATAAAGTTCTTGTTTTTTTTTTTTTTTTCCCTTGCCAAATTATCAAAAACAATCTTGCTCTTATACAGGTCACAGATGAATACAAGAATTTACTTACAACTGGAAATATACTGCACCATAATGATAATCTATATTAAAAGCATGATTAATCTATCACTTAGTATTTATGAGAAATTATTGTTCCTGCAGTATAATGTCAAAAATTCAGGCATTTCTACCAAAGTTTTAATTATTTCAATATATGTTTAAAATAAAATTTCACATTTGTATAAGTATCTCTCCATGATGATGAATTTAATCTTCAGATGAATACAAAATTTATCTCATGGGCATTTGGCTTTGGGTCCAAATGTTTATTCAGTATACTTCTACTTTACCATATCCTAGCAAACTGTTTTATCCTTTAAAGGGATTGCTGATTTTAGGCCCTATAAATATAGAATATTAAGCAATTAGTTGCTATAACTACACTTCTTTCTGTCTGAAAATTATAGCAATGGATCCCAGGGAGCTTCCATCTTTTTCCTACAATGGTTTCTGTAAGTGTTAAGATAATACATATAAACATAAAACAATTTTTAATGCAAAAGAACAACTCATACCTCACTTTTTGTGGGTCTAAAATTGTTAACATACACTGACACTGACTTCGCAATGATTCTTTTTTTTTTAAAAGATTTTATTTATTTATTTGACAGACAGAGATCACAAGTAGGCAGAGTCAGGCAGAGAGAGAGAAGGAAGCAGGCTTCCCACTGAGCAAATAGCCCGACGTGGGACTTGATCCCAGGACCCTGAGATCATGACCTGAGCCAAAGGCAGAGGCTTAACCCACTGAGCCACCCAGGCTCCCTTGCAATGATTCTTATAACTAAAAAAGCTTTTGCTAAACCCAGGTGTCAATGTGATAGTCTACATAAATAGGATTCTAGATCTTCACCGATCTCTCTCAGGGTTCTTAAATCTTGGACTTAAATCCATCAACCTTAACAAAAAGTTATTCTTTAAATTCTAATTCCAAATTTAAAGCAAAGCAGATAAAAATCAGAAAGCAAATAACACAATTTGAAAAATAACACCCTCAGTTGGCCATTACATGCCCCTCAGCAAGAACCAGATGTAGGGGCCTGGGAGAACTCAAACTTAGTATATCATTGACTGATTTAACCAGCAGTATACTTTCCACACTGAGGAGAACATTCACTCATTGCAGTGTCACAGATACACTGGAAGAGTGTATCTAAATTTATCTTGCACTGTGGCTCTTAACACATTTTTAGTTCATCCAAATTACATGCATTTGTTATCATACATGCAAGATATCTGCCCTTATGTGGATATAATTTTACATTTTTTCCAAATATATGCGCTCATAATGTCCACTGAGATATTCATTTTCAACATGAAAACATATTTTAAAAAATCCATTTTACATAGTACAACATAAAGTTAGGAGACAAGGTAAAAAAGGAGAAGGTACTAAGCATTCCCAGAATACAAAATGTCCTTCCTTGCCCACCTGCAGAATAACAATGAAACAACAACAAAATAGTACCCTATGGTCAGAAGCATGCTTTCAGTCTTATTTGTTGTTGTTGTTGTTGGTTGTCTGCCTATGAGATAGAATATTTCTCATTCTTTATAAAGTTTTAACATATTGATATCTGAAAGTATAATTTGCAATTTGGAAAACTAGATATATTTTTTTATTTTTATTTTTTTTAAATATCGGAGATCTAGACTCATCATTTCACTAAAATTCATTTTAGTGATTCATTTACTAAAATAATCTTAAAAAAGAAATAAAATGCTCTTTTATCTTGAAAGCACAGGTACTTACAAATAGTAGCTAGCTTATTCTGTTTTTCTATGATAAAACTACTATTTCTCTCATAATAATATACATAATAACTAATTTTGAGTGTTATTCATGGGTCTATTCTAATTCTTAAAACTCATTTAATACTCATTTGAAGAAGAACTATATAGTATCCCCAAGGTCACAATCATTCAATTATTTTTTCATCAATATTTATTATTTTCTATGGGGTAAGGCTACAAGTGTTACCAGATAAAATTCCTGTGTCTCTGGAGTTTACAATTCTCTGGTTTCTTCTATGAAATAATAGTATCTTTCTGTGTTCTCCTAGAAAAGTATACACTCAGTACTCATGAACATTTACTTTATATTTTCAGAGGGAACACACTCTCCATGCCAAAACTCCATTGTTGTAAATTTGTTTATGTTTGTAAAATGTCTTGTGAGTGCACTCTGAATCAACACAGATTATGAAAACTGCGAAGTCTAACTGCACAGATTCTGATCAGTGTAGCATCAAATTATTACTTCCTATCTAAAATAAAACAATCTTCTCTAGCCTAAGGCATAGTTGAGAGAAAACATTAAAATACCCACTTAAATCTGTGATGGGATAATATAGAGTGGTCTCATATACAAAGGAAAAAAATAAAGAGAAATAAAATGCTGTGCATCAAAGTGAGGTGATTAAGATGGCTATTATCAAGGTGTTTTCGATTTTGAATTCAGATAGCCAGGCCTGCATTACCTGCCATCTTGTAAATCTCCTACTGCAGAAGTAATGCTCTGTGCTCACTTATCAGAACTTGAAATCAGACCCCTAAAGTGGAATCTTTATACAAGGTGCAATATCTCAAGCAGATACACTGGAAAAGTGGTGATGGGGTTTCTACAATAAAGCTTTGAGTTATTACAATTCTGAGGCCTTAAGGCTAAACAAGTAAGAAGGAAAACAGGACACACTGTCTCTAGGACATCAGAGATTAGTGTAGTTTTACATTATAGTTCATAAAAATAAATGTAAAATGTTCTTTTCAAAACACATTTTACCTAGACTTAAGCTTAATGCAAGTTTTATATATATCACCTCATAGTATTGTCACATTACTCAAAGTTTCCTTAGAGATTACCTAAATTATCTCAGTCTCCAAGCAAATAAGAATATACCATCAAGAAGTAAAAAGAAACCATATCCTTAAAAGCCATGGGGAAGAATTTTCCACCTTGATTCTCATCACCAGTATTTAAAGTCTGCTAGGACCAGGGATATTGTCATTCTTTGAGGCTATCTTCTGACTATAACATGTTTGGAATTGTTTACATAAAGTAAGTATTTCAGAAGTTCTACACTTTCTCACTGAACCACAGAGAAAGAGACTTCGGGATGCAGGAGCAATTTTCCTGAGGACTTTTTAATAAAAAGTCCCAGTGAGTACTATTGAAGCATTCATCATAAAAGATGAGTCTGATTTCCCTCACTCATCCACTACCAAATCCCAGGTGCCCCACATTGCTCTGAGCACTTTATCAGAGTGCTCAGACTCAACCTAATATACACAAAATATAAAGAGAGGTTGAAAATCTTCCTCAAGGATTGATTAGGGAAATTACTTAAGTGTGCAAACATAGGACTTTACCACAGAAATTCTTGTTCAGTTGATCTTAAGAGTGGACAAGCACTGGCATTTTTATAAGACTCTCTAGATCATTCTGATGCATTGTAAATGTCAAGATACAACCAGTCTGAGCCTCAGCTTTCTGTAAAGAGATGTTTGCTATCCTACTTTATAAGGATCATATGAGAATCAAATAATATAACATATACAAAAGTGTATTTAGTAGACCATATAATTTCACCATGGTATTCTCTACAGTGAGGGATGGTATTTTCACATAGTTTTTAGCATGATGGTAAGTTTCCAGGGGTCAGTTGCCAACTGTTTGCTCAGTTCTAGTCAAACATATTAAATACATATTTTTATTCTCTCCTTTATATTGTATTCAAGGCTATTTTACAAAGGCAATGAAAAGATTATCAATTTTTGCCTTAATTAGCCAAGCAATTAAATAAACACTAAAACAAAACAAAATAAAACAAAAGGGAACTTGATGATTCTTTGGTTCAACTGGCAAAAATCTGTTACTATATTTGTATCATGAAGATGAGACTTAAATAGGATATTTTAAACACCCAGAGCTGATTGTTAAACAAGTGTGCAATTAAACCCTATGCCAACTGTTCATGTAGGACTTTACAATTTTCTTATGACATGCTTTTTATAAAGACTCAACAATGAAGTAATTCAAATATTGTAGAAATTCAGATAGAAAGAACACATGAACTGAGGAGTTTCCATTTTGGCACATTATATTTAATAAGGCAGTTAAGTCCATTAAACTGATACGGCAAATTAGTTCCAACTGGCTCCTCTGGATTCTAAAGTGACAGCAAATCCAAGTATCTGATAATGACATGAAAAAACACAATGAGGACATCTCACTGCAGAGGCAACAAGCAGTGGCTGAAGCTTCCTAGTTATGCCCTATTAAAGAACACAGACATTTTTGTTCAAAAAGGTTCAGCTCATTTAGCACAGTGAAAAAAACTGTGATAATGATTCAATGACATTGTTTTCCATAGAGTGGATTTTTAGACTATAGCTTTTTATTTTTCCTCCCCAAACGATGGCCACCTTAAAGTATAAGGGAAAAGGGTAATGCTTTTTTCTTCATTACAATTTCTTAATCGTCAAATACTATCAAATATTCCCATTGAACACAACTCAGGGAGATGGGAGAGTTTGAAGACATTATCTCATTTAAAACAATTATGGAGAAAAAACATACCTTCATTGATGCCACGTTATAATACTCTTTTCCTTAAAGTGAAGATATTTAATTAGTAAGACAGGTTTAACAGTAAATATTTTGGCAAATAGTCTTGTTGCCTTCAAGAATAATTTTTTTCTTTCTATATCTTTGAGCCAACTGCTCAAAATAATAGCAGGAATAGTAAAAAAATATATATACAAATCTGTGCAGAACATTTTAAACTTAAAATTTTTAGGCAGAATTCTCTTACAACAAGGACTTAACATTATTTTTCCTTAGGACAGTCTTCTTTTCTAAGTCAGTAGTTGGAAGTTTTGTGATTCAGATCTCCACACTTTCCTGCCATGCCTTTACATCCCTTCCTTCCATATCCATAAGGCCTTCTCTTCAATCCGTCGCATGTTTACATTTTCAAGAACATGTTTTTTCCTTTCTCTCCCTTCACTAAACGGAGTATCACCTGTTGCCATTGATACGGTCTATGTAAATAAGTGACACAATTTTCATTTCTGAGTTTGGATATTATAATTGCTTAAACTGAGTTTATATAATCTTCTTAGAACAGGAATGGAGCATTTTTATCATGTCACTGTTGTGTTTAATAATAATAACAAAAATAATTATATTTTCTCTATTAGTCACCTTTCTTAAGTGCTCAATGAGTAAACTTATATAATCCTAACAACCACATCAAGAGAGTTACAATTGTTGCCCCTGTTTCAGAGGCTGGATTCAAACCCAGGCATTCTGACCGAAGGGTCTAGGATCATTGCACTTCCACCAGGACCCTTAACTGTCTTAACCCACTTAAAAACTTCACTAAGAACAAAAGTTAGAGAAAAACTGTCACTAAAAGAGTATGTCTCAATCCAACCAAAATCCAAACCTGAATACTTGGTTTATTCCTGTGAAATAAATATAGCAGTTGAATGCTGGGCATTTATTTAATATTTTTAACAATTTCAAAATAATATGAAGTTCCCTATAGAGTTTAATGTAGTAGTAGTTTTCTTATTTATGGATTGTACCATTTCCAACATTAGTGGCTAATATCTGTCTCCTCTGTCTTTTTCAAATATTTGGTCTAATATTTGACCTACATAGCAGATAGAAAAACCTTTTTAAGCTGAAAAACAAACAAACAAAAATCAACTGTATCAGGTTTTCAGAGAGATGCCCCCAAGATCTGAGCAAGAGATAGGGCCATGGCCAGTAAACAAATTTTGCAGACAAAAATAAACAAAGATTTCTAGGATGTCAGGTATTACTAACACTGAAACAAGTTATTTCTAGCACATCCTTACTTACACTTTTTAATAAAACTGAAAACTTCAGAATTTCTCATTAAAAACACTAAGGTGCAATACAAGTGTGAATACCTTTGTTCTGTTTCAAGAGTAGATATATTACTTAGTTATTACTTAGATAACCATTACTTAGATATATTACTCTGCTGTTTTAAGAGTAGATATATTACTTAGTGAGTATCTGGTGTAAGGAACCGAGATATTGATAGGGAATAAAAGCTATAGAAACAGAAAGGTAGATATCTAGTACCTTACTATGATTGAAGAAAATGCAGGATTTCTAAAATATATACAGTGCAAGGGTATGCCATTTCTTCTTAAACCTCAGAAATCAGGAAGACTTACAAACATCATAGTTGGAACTATGGAGGTTAAATATACCATTAAGATTAATTATTTAAAATATAGAAATATAGCACAAAGATTACTTGGTGTCTTTCAAGGTCATCCTTGGATATTAAAATTTAAATTCTAAAAGACTTGAAATGTAAAAGATAATACCAAAGGTTGTGATTTTATTGTCCTATAGGAAATTAGACAATTAGTATCTAATTTAGCAATCTTATTTTAGCTTTATTATTTTTTTTTCTTTCACTGGCTATATAAAACAGTCTGTAGTCTCCTTGGAACCAGCTCTATTATCTTACTGATTTCTTCATTAAATAAATAAAGGAGTGTTTGACACAAGATAGACTTGAGGGTCATGTTCTTAACTTTTTGTAAAGAATACTTTGACAATATACATACTAATCCTGTAAAAAACGATGTTAATAAACAAAAAGTTACAGTGTTTTAACATTTTCAGATAAACATTCAAAAAAAAGTTTTAAAGAAATTTCAGAAATAAAAGTAAATTGGGTTTTTCCCATTAAAGAAGAAAAAAGGAAAGAAAACAAATTAATTGAGAAGAAACTCACAAATCTGTAGATGTCAAATTAGTTTTTAGAGCATCCAAGAGGAAATATGAGGGACTCCCCAGGACCAGGCCTATGTCCTACTCTTAAAGCACTCAGAGCTATGACCTTTCATCCATGTGCAGTATGTTTTTTGCTAGTCCATCTCAGTCATGACTATTTCATACAAACATTGTTATAAATAATAAACCTGTCCATCAGCAGCTGCACTATTTTTTTTTATTTTCGCTTAATTATTTTATCATTCTTTGAAGAACAATGTTAAATAGCATTAGGGATGACAAAATATTGTACACAAATCTTGTTGATGCTTACTTTTGCTTTTTGTCAGAGTTTTTAAAGTTTTATTTTTGTAAACTTGACTATTGCTTTCACTATTCTCTTGGTCTCAATTACTATACTATACTATACCAAAATATGGTTAACTTTGTTTCTTTCTTTTGCACATGTTCCTATAAGAAGCATAGTTTTTGGGAGAATGTGCTTAAGCATGTATTCCTGGTCTACTCAATGATCTGTTTTTCAGGAGTAATCTCTATTTACTTACATTGTACACAAGTCATTAAGAAGTAACCAAATCTGCTTTTCTCAAAAGATGAATTAAAAGACAGAAAAACTTAAAAAAACCCTAATTCTTGGCCTGCCCCTGTATGACTTCCTGCCTCTCAGAATACTTCTCCCAAAGAGCCATGAATAAATGACTGCCTTTCCAAACCACATTATACTCAAACCAACCACCTTAAATATGGCAAATATAATTCCATGACCAGTCTGAAACTTTCGCCTGTGACCAACTGAATAAAACTGACATCCAGACTTTAAATCAGCCTTTGATAAGACTGCTCTGTTGGGGCCCACATTCTTCTTCTAATTTTATTTTTCTGAATTATTTCCTTCTACTCTCTAAGTTAAAATGAGATTTAAAATAGATCACACATATAAATATTCATACGAGGCCTGGGTTGTTTGTTTTTCTTTGGAATTGCAGGATCTGATGCCTAAGCTTCTGAGAGGTCCTTTAGAGGGCTGCTGTAGGATTGAGATGAGTCTTCAACAAGGCAGCTCCACTGCATAGTCATCCTCTTGGCTACCTGTTAATGACTTAGTGTGTGTTAGTGACAATCTTTTTTTTTTTTTTCAAGGTTGATACATTTATTTATGCACTTAATATTTTCAATTATAAGTTAAAATTCTTTTTTAAATATAAATATAAATACATATATATGTGTGTGTATATATATATATAATTTATTATTAGCCCCAGGGGTACAGGTCTATGAATCGTCAGGCTTACACACTTCACAGCACTCACCACATACCATTCCCAATGTCCATAACCCAACCACCCTCTCCCTATCCTCCCTGTTAGTGACAAGCTTATCTAGAATAAATAATGTGTATGGGGATACATATACATAGGGGATACAATATTAGGCAGACTTTAGTTGTCTAATGACAAATGAAAAATGAACCATCATTTTGACCAGCATAAAAGCACTGATTTAGATGGAAGTAAATCACTTGCAAGTGCTGAAAACCTGAGTTCGTTTTTATTACATAATAGAAGTAGAATGAAAGACCCTCTTGACACTTTGTATTTCCCATCCACAATAGAGTACTTTCTTGCAGGATTTAATTTAAAATCATCTTCATGAAGAGAAACACACTGAACTAAATTCATTCAATTTAGACGTATTTCAAGTAAAATATTCCACATGGTCATTAAGTTAACTCAGGGCCTATATTATTTGGCTTTATTTTAGTATATAGAGACCATGATTTTCAGTATTTCTAGACAGAAAGAAACTAGTGGAAAGACAAATCAAGAATGAATATAATTTCATGAGAAAGTTCATAATGAATAATTACTTAAGTTTCAGATCATGCCATAAAAGCTCAGATTAGAAAATAACATGTAATTCAAAATAGTACTTATAATTTAAAATTAAATAAACATAAATTGCAGAAAATCATGATTTTGGTCAATGTAAACAAATTATAACAGAAATTTACTCTGTTTATATTAAAAATAACAATAACGCATGTATGCAGATTAAAATCTCCTTAACTGATGGTTAGACAGTTTCCTACTCATTGACTAATATACTTTTTTATAAAATGTTAAAATGCATGCTAAACTGTGAGGGCTAAATAATTTCTGTATCCCCTAACGTGAATGATCACCATATTTTATACTTTTGTGTTAGCTGTAATTTCATAATACTGGAATGTTTTAGTGTATAAATAAGCATATGGTCTAGATAAATTATATATGTATATTTATCCTTATTATTTATATAGTCATATATAATCTCAACCAACAGAATATGAGGCAGAGAATGTTTCTCCTTTATTCATTAGAAATGTCATAATTTGACATATTACTTTAAGGATGAATTATACTCTTGTTCCTCATTTAATACATCAAAGTGTCATTTGAATAAAAGATGGTAAAAAAAAATCACTCCACACAGGTATTAAAATGGTCTAGTATGACAGAGTATAGATGTTATTCATAGAAGCCTTTTAAAGCATGGATGCAGTAACTGAGACTGGGCAGCTGACTAGACTAGTCAACTATATACTTGGTGGAACAATGATAGAATGAAAAAATTTCTAGTCCAATTTTCTGTACAAATCAGTTGTCATCAGTCACCAAACTGTGGAAAGAACCAAGATGCCCTACAACAGATGAATGATTAAAGAAGATATGGTCCATATATACAATGCAGTAGTATGCCTCTGTCAGAACAACTTTTGTATGAACATGGTCAGGACTGAGGAGATTATGCTGAGTGAAAGAAGTCAAACAGAGAGAGTCGACTATCATATGGTTTCACTTACTTGTGGAGCATAAGGAATAATACGGAGGACATTGGGAAATGGGAGAAGTGAGTTGGGGGAAATTGGAGGGGGAGAAAAAACATGAGAAATTGTGGACTTTGAGAAACAAACTGGGGGTTTGGAGGGGAGGGGGTTTGGGGTTGGGTGAGCCCAGTGGTGGGAATTATGGAGGGCATGTATTGCATGGAGCACTGGGTGTTATGCATAAACAATGAATTTTGGAACACTGAAAAGAAATTAAATTAAATTAAATTAAAAAATATATATATCACATCAAAAAAAAATCCAAATCAGTTGTCATGTATATGTCATATAGGAAGTTATGAGCTGCTAAATTAAGGATGAGTATTACTAATATACTTGAAATATATGTATAAATATACCTCATCTGGTTATTTTTATATCTAACTAAAATATTTTATTTTCCACAATACTATTAATTTTGATAGAAATCTAGCTTTTTGTGGTTTATTCCTGAATTCTTTACAAAGGTTTACAAAAGCAAAAATATTTACAATCATCTTCAATAAGATTCTATATTTCTATTAGGTACTAATGGAAGTTATTCAGATTGTTTCCTGAAAAGTTATTTATTAAGTAAAATCATCATGTCATATGACAGATGCTTCCTGTTTTCAAAACATTGGTGCCAAGGAAAAGTCCAAACTTTGAAACATAGTAGCTAAAAACTCAACTTAATTCAAGACTACTTTAGCTATATCTTAATTTTTTTCTATCATGTTATTCCATTAAAACCACTAAGTGAGATTATTGATTGATTCATTCACTGAAACATTAAGCAGTCATTCAGTGCCATGATGACCCTAACATTGTTCTAAACATTGATATGTATAGGACAGTGGTCTTGGCTTTCAAAACTTACATTGCACTAGGATGAATATGTAAAAATAAGACAATAAATCAGTTAAACATGGTACAACACAATGTCCACAATGACACATATAATAGTATGTATTAAAGTGTTAAGACAGACCCTTTGGATGAGGTAGGGATTGAATTGAGTCCTTTGGGTGTAAAATTGGACTTGAAAATAATCTCCAAATAAGTGAAAAAGTGTGTTTTTTTTTATGCAGGTGTTGATGACTTGGTGAAAACAATATGCCAAGGATCTTTAGGAATTAGAGAGCATCTTGTGGTTGCAGGAATATTGCCAAAAGATATAAATTTTAAAATATAAAAAATAATTTAAGGAGCTAGTATATAGAAATGAAGATCCAATATATACCTAACATGTGTTTCTGAAGAAGCAAAGTTTTAAAAGTGAGGAAAGTCAGTAAAAAACAAAATAATGATACTCCATAGATGTTCATCCTAACCTCTGACATGTTACTTGGTTATCTTACATAGTGAAAGGAACTCTGCAGATATGATTATTAGTACAGACCTTAAGATGATGAGATTTTCCTAAATTTGGAAGGTAGTTACAATCTAATCACATGAGTCCTTAAAAACAGACTCTTGACTGAGGTCAAAGAGAGATGTAAAGACTGACAGAAGAAGAATCAGAGAGATAGTAACATTATAAGGAGTAGACAGACCTGGCCTTGCTGGATCTGAAGATAGAAAAAGGATGCCATAAACCAAGAGAAGTAGATGTTCTAGAAAATGGGCATGATTTTGAATTTAAAACCAGCAGGAAAATGGGAACTTTGGTCCTACAACTACAAGGAACTGAATTCTTCCAACAACCTTCCAACAACCCTAATGAGCAAGGAAAATATCTTCAGAAAGGAAGTCAGCTAACTATAAAAAGGTTTAGGATAAAGTCTAAAACTAATCTTCATTTCTATCTTCCCGTCAAATAGTACAAGGAGCCAATTATATTGACTTCTGACATTTGTATCACTCATGAGAAACCTTAGTTTTATATGCATCTTAGTAAAGTTTTAGACTTTATCAATTTTAAAGTATATTAAAATATTTAGAGAAACAAACCTCTTGGCATCACCCAGAAAATAGAAAGCTGTAAAGAAATTTTCTTACATCCTACTAATGAGAAAAAGTTTGATAATCTACAAAATCATCACTTTTTGAACTTGCTAGGGATTTGATTTTAAAAAACAGCAAACTCTCATGAAATCTAAAGAAATCCAAGGCAAGATAAAGCATGGGCATCGGATCATCTGGAGTACTGTAAGAACATAGAAGCCTCATTCAATCAGGCAAGAAGGCTCTGGTTAAAGTGTTTAAAGAAATTTCTAAAGTCTGAAAGTGGGCTTGCACATAAATACAGAACCAGAGCTGCATGCATGAGGTAGGCTTGCAGGCTTCAGACTCCATAGACCTCACCAGGTACTCATGAGAAAAAATGGGGAGAAGGAAGGGAGACCAGAGGAAACTTCTGCTAGAGATACTAGCCAAGAGAGGGGAGTGTTGCAGATGAATGAAGGGTATATGGTTCTACCTGGGCTTTTTGCCTCTGAGCAACACATCTTAAGCCAGCAGGGAAGAACAACAAACTCTGTTACCTTGATGACATAACTGAAGACCTGTTGTGTAAGAAGAACAAAAAAGGAGCAAAAAATATCTCACTACCTTTGAGGATGGGGCAGAAAACTGTCCGGGGTCTAAGCCATAAGATAACTCCTATCACTGAGAGAAAGTTATAATCAGAGACTTGAGGTTACAGAACCTGCCTAAGGCAAACCAGATCAAAAGAAAAGAAAATGCTTTTAGCCACAACACAGCACTTGTGAGCATCAGAGAACTAGAATCAACAGCCTATCACCAGAGGACAGGGCAACAGTATACACAAAAACCCTTTCTGGGGTACAGGTTTACAAAGAGGTCCTAAAACTTAGTTTCAGGAGGAGTAGTGATTAAAACTCTCTGGAAAATCAATGTGAACCCTAAGCCCCAGGTAATATTAGAGTAATCTGCAGCCAGTGCTCCACTGAAGGACATTGCAACATTAAAATCTAAACACAGATCCACTCTGGACTGGACTGACTCACAATCCCACACTAGTGACCTAGCATTTAGAAAAGTAACCACTAAATAACACAAATACTACTCCATTCTGTCTTTCTTGTTCTACACAAATGATCAAAATCAATAAAAAGCTATAATACACAAAGAAGCAAGATTAACAAAACTAAACTCTGAAGTTACCCAGATATTGGGTTTATCAGGGAATTTAAAATATCTAAGATATTTTAAATATCATAGATATTTATATCTATTAAATATCTATGGTATTTATAGATATAAAGCTCTAGTGGACATCCTTTACAAAACACAAAATATGGGGAAACTTCAGAAAAGAGAAACTACATAAAAGAGTCAAGAAGACATGCCAAACAAAACAAAGCAAAACAAAACAAATCTTAGTAACATAGATGAAAAATTTTTTCAATAGTTTCATTGGTAGACTTGATGCAGTTATGGGGAAAAAAGGGGGGAGGAACAATAACAGGACAGTAACAACTACTCAAATTGGAACACAAAAATTAATTAGAATAAAAAAAAAATGTAGAGCTTCCAAGAGATGTGTGACAAAATCAGATGGTCTAACATACATGTAATTGGAATCCCAAGACGAGACTATAAACAAGGCAGTAGAAATACGGAAAGAAATAACAGCTATGATTTTCCAAGAATAAAAATTCTCACGATTCATAATTCAATCATGGTAACTTGTGTGTTTTTAGGAATTATCTGTTTTTTTGTCTAAGTAATCTGATTTGTTAGTATATAATTATTTATAGTAATCTGTTATTACATAAGGTATTTCTGTGGTTATCTGGTGCATTGTTTTCTGTTTCTCATTTTAGTTTTTGAGTCTTCTCTTTTTTTTTTTCTTAATGAAGTTAAAGCGTTGTCATTTTTTAAAACTTGTCTTTTGTTTATTCTAGTCTCTATTTTATTCCTGATTTTTCTTTGTTATTTAATTTATCTACTAAATTTAAGCTAAGTTTCTTCTTTTTCTAGTTCCTTGTGGTATAATGTTAAGTTGTCCACTTGAACTTTTTTTTTTTAAAAGATTTTATTTATCTATTTATTTATTTGAGAGTGAAAGTGAGAGAGATCACAGAGGGAGAGAGAGAAGCAGACTCACTGCTGAGCAAAAAGCCAGTGTGGGGCTTGAACCCAGGAACCTGGAATCATGACTTTCACGGTGAGGGCTGATGCTTAACCAACTGAACCACCCAGGAGATCCTGAACTATTTTTTTTTTTAATATTTTATTTATTTATTTGACAGACAGAGATCACAGGTAGGTAGAGAGGCAGGCAGAGAGAGAGAGAGAGAGAAAGAGAGAGAGAGAGAGGAGGAAGCAGGCTCCTTGCCAAGCAGAGAGCCTAATGCGGGACTTGATGCCAGGACCCTGAGACCATGACCTGAGACAAAGGCAGAGGCTTAACCCACTAAGCCACCCAGGTGCACATGAACTTCTTTTTTTTTTTAATACAAGCATTTATAGCACAAATCTCACTGTTAACATCTGCTTTTGCCTCATTCCTTAGGTTTTGGAATATTGTTTTCTTTTTTTGTTGTTTTGAGACATATTTTGATTTGCCATTTGATTTCTTATTTGGCGTATTGTTTGTGCAGTAGTGTATTGTTTAGTACTTACATATTAAATATTTAACATTTACATTGTACGTTTTACAGCTTTGTTTTATTATTGACTTTTGGTTTTGTACCTTTGTATTTAGACAATATACTTAGTATGATTTCAGTCACCTTATATTTATAGTACTTGTTACGTTTCTTTTTATGTGATTTAACTAGGGGATTCTTCTGTGTACACTTGAAGAAAATGTGTATTATATATTTCTTGGATGGAATGTTTTATATATATATGTCTTTTAGAACCATGTATTCTGAAGTATGCTTCAAGTAAAAATATGTTCTTTTTGAAAAAAAAATAACTTTAACTGAGGGTACTCATTTAAAATAAAGCTTATTAGAAGGGAGGTGGGGGATGGGTGAAATAGGTGAAGGGATTAAGACTACACTGATCATGATGAGCACTGAATAATGATGTACAGAACTGTTGAATCACTATATTGTACACCTGAAACTAATATAACACTATGTTAATTATACAATAATTAAAATTTTTAAAATCTTAATAAAAAAAATAAAATAAAAATAAAAATCCTCAAAAGACAATCCAAGAAACTTAGAGACTCCAAGCAAAATAAATATCCTCCAAAATCACAAGATACATTATATTCAAACAGCTAAAAATCCAAGATACATTAAGTATCATTATTGTATTCAATAAACAAGAAACATTATACATGGGGAAACAAAGATAAGAAATATAGCAGGTTTCTCTTAAAAAATACAAGAAGTTATAATATTGAAATATATAAAATGAAACACACACACACACACACACACGAATGTATACTGCTAACCTGTGAGAAAAGATATTTTAAACATGAATGAGAAATAAAAACTGTTCCAGAAAAATGAAAATTGAGAGAATTCATTACCAGCAGACATATACTACAAAAAGGTTAAAAGAAGTTATTTTGTCAGAAGTTATTACAATACTTCACCTATCTTATAAAATACACAAGATAATATTATTATTAAGAACTTATATCTACTTGAAAACAATGATCCCTGACAATAGTTTAAAATAAAAGTTAAGGGAGGCACCTGGGTGGCTCAGTGGGTTAAAGCCTCTGCCTTCGGCTCAGATCATGATCCCAGGGTTCTGGGATTAAGCTCCACATCGGGCTCTCTGCTAGGCAGGAAGCCTGCTTCCCTTCCTTTCTCTCTGCCTACCTCTCTGTCAATTTGTGATCTCTGTCAAATAAATAAATAAAATCTTTTTAAAAAAATGAAAGTTAAGGTAAACATTTATTTTACAATTATTATTTTAAATCTCTAAAAATATAACTGAGAATTTAAGACATCTCTTCTGACCACATTGATCTTCCATTCATTTTTGTTGATCCTCTTCCTCTGGCAGCATAAACAACCAATACCTGTAGATGATTCTGTTCCCCTTTCCCTGAAAAAAAAAAAAACAAAAAAACAAAAAAAAGTACACACTTTGAAGTATTTCTGCCTTTTGATTTTTTTTCTTCTTTGATTTTATGGTGTCAGTTTCCCCCTTACATTTTATTTGGCCAAATTTAAGGTCTTTTTTTTTTTTTTTTTTTTAAAGATTTTATTTTTATTTATTTGACAGAGAGAAATCACAAGTAGGCAGAGAGGCAGGCAGAGAGAGAGAGAGGGAAGCAGGCTCCCTGCTGAGCAGAGAGCCCGATGTGGGCACTCGATCCCAGGACTCTGAGATCATGACCTGAGCCGAAGGCAGCGGCTTAACCCACTGAGCCACCCAGGTCTTTTTCCTGTGTTCTTACCCAGCATGTATCCTCAATTATCTTTCTGTCTACATTTGTGATTTTATTGTTCATTTCAATGCATAAAAATGAATTTTCCTTTTCCCTACAATACTACTCTTTGCTCTCAAAATCACCAGTATTTATACTAATTTTAGCCCCAGTAGTGCTCCCGTTGGGCTAAAATTCTAAAAAAATATGTATTTGGAATAAAATAATCTTATTATGCATTTTTCATTTATCAAAAACAAAACATAAATCAGATTATATTGAGGTTTAGTAAAAATCTGGTTAATTTTCTTTTTATTTTCCATTTTCACATGACTTGGAATTTGTTACCTAAAAGGAGTAGAAAAACGCCAACACATTAGATGGTTTTACTTTTTTAGCCCTTTTTGACTTAAGTAATAAAGGAAGTACACATAAACTAATAAAAATACTTCTTCAAGGGTCATATCCTAATTTTTTAATGGCAATAGACCTGGCAAGTAGTTTTAAGCTTAATACCTTGCATGTTTGGTGTACTCATTTAAGTTTCAGAATGTCTTGTAGAATAAAATGTTCTAGATTCAGAAGGCAAAAGTTTACACTGCTGGTTCTGCTCTGATCTAGATGGAGCTTTTTCTATATGGGAAGTAGCTATTGCTAAAAGAAATATACATATCTTGGAATTTACAAATAAGTATCTAAAGTCAACATAAAACCCAATACTATCTATAGCTATATATCATAAGAATGATAACAAAATTCACCAACAATTATAAACCAATGTACCTATTTTCAGAGAGCTTTCACATAATCTCTAAGAGATAGTTAAATTTTGTCACTCTGACAATCAAAAGTTATGTGAATTTCACCAATTGATATCTGCATTATGTCTAGAACATCCCCACCAAGTAATCATACAATCTATGACTGAGGAGCATTGGTGATAAGGAGCTCATTAGTCTTTCAATCAGCCAGTTATATCTTGGCACAGCTTAGTGAGTCTATTAAGCTTTTCTTAATCCAGGATCCTATCTGCTTTAGAATTGCTTAAGGTCATTTGAAATAGTAAAATTTGTGGCAAAATTGGCTCCTATTTTGCAGAAGTTATGTCAACAAGGGATATTTTGCATGCAAAATGATCAGTACAGTGAAATTTAAAAATATGAAAATATTTTAGAAAAGTTTTAGAAAGTATTTCATTATAGAAAATGAAATTTTCATATTTTTCTAGTATTTCATAAAGAAATTCTATCATATCATCATATTCTATCATATGTCTGAGCTACATAATAATATGAGCTGTTATTGATACTTCGTATCAATAATATGCTAGTCACAGCCCATTCTGTAATTTGGACAATTAACTTCTACTTATAGACACATTTTAACATTAAGCAGTGTACTGCCAGCCATGTGAATCCCCATCTGAAGAAATGCATTTAAGAAAATGAAGCAAAATTATAGAAAAAGGTATTGACAAAAGATGCATCAAAGATATCTGAATGCCCCTATAGTAACTAATTATGTAAACCATTATTTGCCTTTTGAAATATATTCTTTCCTTAAGGTTTTTAGAATTGTTTTATTGCATATGAAGTAACATAAGTAATACTTACTGCCATTGTATTCAGAAGACAAAACTGTTGCATGTAGATTTCAATAAATAAACATTGACCGAAGAATTAATAAATGAGTAAATTAATGAATTTATATTTTTGCACATCAAGGTAGGATAAAATTATTACTTCATGGTTTGTAACTGATTTGAGGCTTCACTTTATTGCCAGTTAATGCCTGCCAAAATGATTTATAATCACAAAGTGTAGAGATTCTCACAAAATAAGATATGTTATTATTATGGTTCTGTTTCTGCTTAGCTCATCTATTTGGACAGATAACGAAAAAAATATGCTGTATGTCTCCGTATTTTAATATTTGACAAAACATTAATAGCTGTAGAGAAATTGTCACAAAATCTGTAGAAAACAAAAAAAGAGGATACTTTTTAATGTTGCTGTTTATTTTTTGAGATTTAAAAGGTAAGATTGGTTGATTCAGTGCTACGTCCCTGCCTCTTAAGGCAAGTCTGAGTGGAATTAAGACCTTTACTGTGATATACCAACTTTTAGAGTGGACAAATGAGGTATACACACAGAGCTGATTACAGGAGTAGAACAGGAACTTTAAAAGGTTATGTCTTGCCATATGATCTGTTCTTTGAACGAAACTTTCCAATTTCACACAGTTTAAGCTATTCTGGAACAACCAACCAAACTTAGGAGCACAGCTTCAGCTAAGCAGTTATCCATGAAGACTTACTTTCACCTATTGAGTCTATCACAAGTTATACCCATTGAAATAGTGGTATCTGAGACCAAAAGAATTTTCTGTTTTGAGTTCCACTGTTATATGCCCAGGAAGCATACTCTACTTCCCTTCCATAGTGATGAGTACAATAGCAATCAGTTTGTGTAAATATCCATCTACTATTTTGTTTTTCTACTAGTCTGTAGATTCTATACCATCTGAGATGGAGTATATTATGTACACTACCAAATTTCCTATATCCACTGGTACATACTTTTTGCATAAGAATGCAAAAATTGAGTAGTGAGAAAACTCAGGCATAAATTGGGTGTTCTATTCCTTCTTTTCCTGCTGCATTCCAGCAAACAGATCTGTTCCATAAAAGCCATAGTGTTTAAAATACTGAATTCAAAACATACTTTTTATTCCTTTTGCTTGTTACTCATTATGACATGTATATTGAATAAGACCACAGAGAAAATGGATAAGATACAAATTACAGTAGCAGCATGGCTAGTATTAAAAAGATCATTACATTACTGGGTAATGTATAATATATCATAATATATTATAATATGTGGCATACTGTTAGCCTAGTAGGAGTTTTCACTAATAACTTAAAATACATCAGGGATATATTTTAAAGCAGCAAGTCTAGTATTTATGTTTTGCTGAAGGTTAGAGTATGTGAATGAAAAATAATTACCAGTACAGCTAAAAAAAGAAAATTTCATATTTTGGTAATATTCTTTTTTTTAAGATTTTATGTATTTATTTGACAGACAGAGATCACAAGCAGGCAGGGAGGCTGGCAGAGAGAGAGAAAGGGAAGCAGGCTCCCTGCTGAGCAGAAAGCCCAATGCAGGGCTTGATCTCAAGACCCTGGGATCATGACCTGAGCCTAAGGCAGAGGCTTTAACCCACTGAGCCACCCAGGCACCCATGTATTTTGGTAATATTCTTATAAAGAAACTCTATATGTCATGTTTTGTCATTTGTCTGCCTGTGTCTACAAAACACAAGTCAAGCATTACCCTCTTGAGCCATCAACAATTTTCAATTTTCTTTGTATGTACAAATGTTTGCTTCAACTAGCAGTTCAATTGTTTAAACAGAATTGGTACAGTAGCTTTTTCAATTGTTCTACAACAAAAACTATACACTTTTTCCAAATGAAAATACACCAAAGCAAACAATCATCTGCATCAGTGATTACCCTAATTTATATATCCCAGATCTATTTTTGCTTTGAAAATTTCCAGACTTACTATTTCTGTGGTAATATTTATTAAAGATAATATCTCGACCTAACATAATTATTTTATCAGTAAAGGATTATTTCAAAACTGAATTATTTCACTATTTTAATCATGTTATTCTTTTATTGTACAAATAATAATGTATACTTTTCTGCTATTTGACAAGCTAACTCATTCAAATCTTAGTCTACGTAAGGGCTACTATGTCTCATGTCTTACAGAATTAAAAAGAATAATAAAAAATACACAAATGGATCACATTAGGATTTCCAACATAGGAATTCAAAAACCAGTAGTCTCAGCATGTATTATTTTATTGCTCTAAAATAAAAAGCAGAAGTTCTAGCAATTTAGTAAGTAACAAACTATTACTTAGAAGGACAATCAGATTGATACTGACATGCCAGCTCCAACTATTGAACCACCACAAACAAAACTCTGGCACTTGCAATCAAGGAGGTTTTGAATCAAGAAAATGAATACTTGTATTACAGAGACATAATGTGTGCCTCGGATAAAAGTAATTGCTGAAGACCTAGAGGGATGATTACATTTTGTTTTCCAAAACTTTAGATTTTTGTAGGCCAAAAATCTCTCTTTTTCCAAAGTACTAAGCAGGCATAACTTAATAATATGAGTAATTTAAAAGAAACTTTAGAAATGGAATTCATCAGGGATCTATTGTTTTCTGACTCAATCTTGCACTTAAAAACATTTTAAGTTCACAATGTTCTACTTTTCCAGTAATTTACTAACTTCCTTAAAAAAGATGGTGTTCCATTATTGTTATACACTTTCAGAGAAAAAGAGATAACTGAACTCAAGGAATATGGGTATGATTAAAATGGTAGAGGCCAGAGGATTTGTATTTTTCATTAAACACTAGAATGAAAACTGGTAGACTGAGTTCAGATGATTATTTTATCATAATATAAACTATGCAATGTAGATTTCAAGATTTTTTTTATGTTGGCCATTTTCCTTTTCTTCTGTGGAATATAGAAATAACAGAAATTTCCTTAATAACAGTTCCAAGAACCTGAAAAAACTATGAAGTTATTATCTCCTTTCATTGTCATCACTGTCCATTTTGTTTTAACAATAATGAATTTGGAAATTAGGTATATCCTATCAAAAGTCCACAGGTTCATTTTTTTTATTTTGATAAATAATTAATACAGTGTATATTAAAGGAGTAATCAGATGATAAAATTATATAATTACTTCATGTTAAGAAATTTGTGTATAGGCTTAGTCTCAAACGATAGTTCTGAGAGAGAAGCAAGGTAAAAATACTGAGTCACAGGTACCCATGTGATTGTAAATCTAGAGAAGAAATCATGAAAGAATAGCAGTAATTCAAATTTCAAATAAAAGACAAGAAAAATATTTTTGTTTTTCTTTTTTTTAAATGTAAAGAACTTCTGTGAGAGACCCGTGTTTGGGTAAAAGGAGAAAAAAACTGTAAGAGAAGCAGGTAAGGGAAGTAATGTTCACTATGGAACTTCCCATTCAGGATTCTTCATAGATGCCCTATAGTTTAATTTTCACAAATGCCATGTGGGGAATAAATTAACATAACCATAATTCAGATGAGGAAATCAGAGTCTTGAAAATTTCCTAACTTTCAGAATGTATAAATGGCATCTCTGAGATTTAAATATATACCTGCCTAAATCTTTTACTTTTCACTTTTTACTTTTTACGCAACAAGACTTATAATGTATCTAAAAATACTCTATTAAGAATGAGAGACACAATGGGGTGCCTGGGTGGCTCAGTGAGTCAAAGCCTCTGCCTTCGGCTTGGGTCATGATCCCAGGGTCCTGGGATGGAGCCCCACATCGGGCTCTCGGCTCAGCAGGGAGCCTGCTTCCACCTCTCTCTCTGTCTGCCTCTCTGCCTCCTTGTGATTTCTGTCTGTCAAATAAATAAATAAATCTTAAAAAAAAAAAAAAAGAATGAGAGACACTTTTTCTGATGAATCAAATTTACTTCTTTTGCCCTTCTGCAAAAAATCTGTATTAGGGGAAGTGAAGGGGGAATGGCAGTAGGTGGGAACAAGCACACATTTTGGAATTAGACATTCATAGTTGAATATCCTTCCAAAAAAACTCAATATATTTCAGCTATTATAAAATGTACTGGTTTTGTGATCATGTATGGTATTTGGGGGGAGGAAAATGTGGCCATAAGTAACCATAATCTCCTTTTATTTTCTCCAGTCTGTTGAATTATATTGATTGGACATTAAGAGTTTTAATCTAATTCAGAAAAGCAGGACGTTTTGTCCTAGCTTTTGTCACTTTAAGGTGTGTGTGTTGGGGGGGTGTACTTGGAAAGTAATCATAACATCAAAGTTTTGTTTTTGTTTTTTAATACACTGAGCAGTTTCCCAAATAGCATCTAGTTTAGAAATAATTCTTATTTCCTCCAAAGTGTGACAAAACCTGTAGATATCATTTTCTGATTTGAACTGACTTGTTAAGATATATTACTCAGAATTAAATTGGCTTGAATTTAAGAATTAAATCTTGCCTCAAAAAGCCTAATCCTATCACTTTGAGCCAGAAGTGACTTGTTATTTTTTTTATTCTTTATTTATTTTCGGCATAACAGTATTCATTATTTTTCACCACACCCAGTGCTCCATGCAATCCGTGCCCTCTATAATACCCACCACCTGGTACCCCAACTTCCCACCCCCCCCGCCACTTCAAACCCCTAAGATTGTTTTTTAGAGTCCATAGTCTCTCATGGTTCACCTCCCCTTCCAACTTCCCCCAACTCCTTTCTCCTCTCTAACTCCCTATGTCCTCCATGCTATTTGTTATACTCCACAAATAAGTGAAACCATATGATAATTGACTCTCTCTGCTTGACTTATTTCACTCAGCATAATATCTTCTAGTCCTGTCCATGTTGCTACAAAGGGTATTCATCCTTTCTGATGGAGGCATAATACTCCATAATGTATATGGACCACATCTTCCTTATCCATTCGTCCATTGAAGGGCATCTTGGTTCTTTCCACAGTTTGACTTGTTATTTTTTAAATGTGAAAATAAAATATGAGGATATCTTAGGAAGTCAAACTATAGTGCAGATAACATAATGCTGGATGATTTTCTTCATTCATGAGAGAAAACACTCAATGGGATATCATGGAGCTTATTAAAAAAAAAAAGAAATCCAATTGCTGCAATTCTGTGTAAAGAAATACTTTTCAAAAGTTAAATTCCACCAAAGGATGGATTAAGAATCTATTACTGCTATCACTGAAATTGAAATTTTCATCTTCTGGTTTTGAGATAGACTTAATATGATACGGAAACTGAAACTATTTCTCAGCAAAAAAAAAAAAAAAAAAAAAAAGAAAGAAATGCACTAACATTTCTAGGTTAAAAACCAAGATCTCTATGACTGATTTACCTGTACTTTCTACATCCTTATATATAAGGCATTTTTTTCCTTGCAAACAACATTAGTTTTTCAATGCAATTTGACCTTCTATTTTTAATTGGAGTATTTATATCATTCATATTTAATGTGATTGCTGATATATTTGGACTTAAAATCTAATATCTTACTATTTGTTTACCATTTGCTATGTACATGATATATATTATTATTCCATTTCCTTATTTATAACCATAATAGTTATACATATTTTTACTATTTTCTTACTGGAAATCCTGAAAATTTCTATTTGTACCCTTGACCATAATGCTTGATATATATTGATATTTTTACCAATATTTGCACAATACACTTGAACATATTTCTAAATTTATAGTATCCATGAATTTTATAATACCTTTTTTAGCTTAGGTCTTGTTTTTATTTATTATTATTTTTAAAATTTGAAATCAATTAGCCAACATTTAGTACATCATTAGTTTCAGATGTAGCTCAACAACTCATCAGTTGTATATACCATCCAGGGCTCATCACATCACATGTCCTCTTCAATGCTCATCCCCCTGTAACCCCAATATCACCACCCACCTCCCCCGCAGGAACTCTGAGTTTGTTTCCCAGAGTCGACGGTCTCTCCAGGTTTGTCTTCCTCTCTGATTTCTTCCCATTCAGTTTTCCCTCCCTTTCCCTATGATCTTCTGCACTATGTAATAATTGTTATGTCACAAGAAATTATTGACATCTCTTTATTAAATCAATATTCATTTATCATTTTTATTACACTCTCATTACTTTCCACATCTCTGTACTTAAATTTGGTATTACTCTTCCTCTAACTGAAGAACAGTCTTTACTAATTAGTAGGTTTGCTATTGACAAATTCTTCCATTTTTTGCTCATTTCAACACACTTCTGTTTAATTTTGTACTTTTTTCATATCTATCTTCACATTATGCGTAGAAGTAGGACAGGAGATACTTCCAGCATACCAGAATATTCCCTCCTATCCCTACCTAGTTATCTCTTCCATGGATAATCTCTCTTCAGACTTCTATAACATTTTGCTTTACCTCTTTGAAAACTTTGTTATATATTAAATTATATAGGTTATGATATTTAGAGTCCTACCTCTTTTATTTTAGGTTTAGGAGAAGGAAGAAATAAGGAGGGAAAGAAAGAAGAGGAAAGAAGGGAGGAAGAGAAAGGGAGGAAAGGAAGGAAGGAAGGAATAACAGAAAAATGAAGGAAGAAAGAATCAGAAATGTTGAAAGATCTAAGGGGGAGACCTGGGTGGCTCAGTGGGTTAAAGCCTCTGCCTTTGGCTCAGGTCGTGATCCCAGGGTCCTGGGATCAAGCCCACATTGGGCTCTCTGCTCCATGGGGAGCCTGCTTCCCCTCATCTCTCTCTCTTAGCCTCCCTCTCTGCCTACTTGTGATCTCTATCTGTCAAATAAATAAATAAAATCTTAAAAAAAAAAGAAAGATCTAAGGGACTTAAACATGACCAATCTAAACCATAATTAAAAGAGACAAGTTTGTATCTTATTTATGCTAATTTTTCTTGGGATCTCATAGCCTATACTCAAATTTATTAACTTTAAAGCTTGTAGGCTAGTGTTACATTACATTCTGGATTTCTTTTTTTTTTTTTTAAAGATTTTATTTATTTATTTGACAGAGAGAGATCACAAGTAGGCAGAGAGGCAGGCAGAGAGAGAGAGAGAGGAGGAGGAAGCAGGCTCCCTGCTGAGCAGAGAGCCCGATGTGGGACTCGATCCCAGGACCCTGAGATCATGACCTGAGCCGAAGGCAGCGGCTTAATCCACTGAGCCACCCAGGCGCCCACATTCTGGATTTCTTAGTATAACTCTAATAGTCAAATAGAGGTTTTTTCTGTTTTATTTTGTTTTTAATAATTTCAAGAGTCAAGATAGCAGTGAAAGCAATCTTTCATTATAAAGACAGTGTTCCATTCAGGTTCTGTTTTATTTTCCAGGTTCCCATTGATGTTAACACGTTTACAGGATGGTAATGATGAAGATGATGATGATATATTTTACAAAGCTAAGGTTATCTGTGTGCTGAAGAATAAATGCAAAATGCCATAGGTGAGAGTATGGTGAACCATCTATTCATAAGCTATGCCTGGACTGGTTACAAATCAGGATGGAAACAAAGTGATCTCAAGTGTGATGTAATCTTTGGTTATTATTCATTTAGCTTCAGATTTGTTTTGGTTATCCTCACTATGTTTATGCTAGTATTTCTTAGAAAGTGAATACATCCTGGAAAACAATGAATTAAGTATTTAGTAGAAACAAAGAAGGCAATGAGTAGTACCAAATGTACTTATTCCTCAATGTAAACTGTATATTCCAATAATATTTGATATGTAAACTTAAATTTAAAGACACAGAGGATGAACTGACATACTGATTTTAAAAATGTCCCCCAACTGATTTTATTTAAATTATAAAATCAAGATTAAATCTTGGACCAGGGTACAGGCTCAAACGACTAACATTTGATTTATATTTGCCATTCAAAACAAAAAACTGTATTTCCTAAGTTTTGTGTCAAATGAGGGTTTGGTTAAAGAGTGTTCATTCCATATTGTAATTTTAAAATACTGAGTTTCATATGTTATCTAATGTGTGGGTGCTTCCCATTTTGTAAAATGATATCAAGGTCTTATGTTGAGATTTATAAGGAAATACAGAATGAAGAAACTCAAGCGGATCCATTCTCTACAACTGTATCAAAACTGCATTTTAGTTCATTGATTCTTGAATGTTATTAGTGTTACAGGCTTTTGACTTATCTAAAAGAGTCATTTAAAAAATTAACCCCAGGATACCTGGGTGGCTCAGTCTGTTAAGCATCTGCTTTTGGCTCAGGTCATGATCTCAGGGTCCTGGAATAGAGCCCCATATGGGGCTCCCTACTCATTGGGGATATTGCTTCTCCTTCTCCCTCTGCCTCTACCCTCCACTTGTACTCTCTCTTGCACTCTCACACAAATAAATAAATAAAATCTTTTTAAAAAATTTTTAAAGATTTCATTTATTTGACAGAGAGAGAGATCACAAGTAGGCAGAGAGCAGGCAGAGAGAGAGGGAGAAGCAGGCTCCCTGCTGAGCAGAGAGCCCAATGCAGAGCTCAATCCCAGGATCCTGGGATCATGACCTGAGCTGAAGGCAGAAGCTTAACCCAATGAGCCACCTAGGGGTCCCCAAAACCTTTAAAAAATTTTAAAAAATGAACCTCATCTTATTACCTCCTTAATTTCATCATTCTCTATGCAAAATCAAAATAAAATGTAAACTTAATGGTTTTTAGGGAATGACCACTTTCTGGTAAGCTAATAAAGAAAGATCTAATATATGTGTGCCTTTTTTTTCACTCCAAGAAAAAAATTAACATATTTCTTATTCATCATGAAATAATTATTTTTTAAATTTTTATTCAATACATTTAATTTTGAATAAATAATTTTTAAATGAAAATACTCTACTTTGAAGCTGATATATGACATAGAGACTGGTGGTATGCAGTATTTTGGGGAATACTGAAATTATCACAAAGAGAAATCTCTTTTTTATAAATTGCTTGGAGGATGCAGAAAAAGAAAAATCATCACCTTGTAAATAAATGAATAGAATATACTATTCCAACTGAAGAAAACATAACTTTTACTGTAAGCATTAGCATAAAGGATAAAATATGGGCACTTCTCTGTGAATCTCATCTAGAAGAGGGATATTTAAAATTTTTTTTGAATACCTTAATTGATAGCAGAACAAAGTATTATTTTTGTTAGCAAAAATGCAGTGCTGTTTTAGAAAAAGTAAGCCATGCAAAGGAAATGGACAGAAAATTATTTACATGAACCAAAATGTGAAATACTAAAATGTATTAATTATTCCAGTAATAGAGACAAAAAAGGAGAAACAAAAGATCTATTTGAAGATGAATATTGTAACATTTTAAATTCATTTTAAGTAGAGGAAGGGTGCCTGGGTAGCTCAGTCAGTCAAGTGTCTGACCTATTCTTGGTTTCAGCTCAGGTCATGATCTCACAGTAGTGGGATGGAGCCCTGCATGGGGCTTTTAGCTAAGTGCAAAGTCTGATTCAGATTCTCTCTCCCTCTACTCCTCATGCTCTTCTCTCTCTCTCAAATAAATAAAATCTTTACAAAAAAAGAGAGAGAAGTGAAGAAATACAGAATAGATATAATGTGAAGGTTTTGAACCAGCAAGAATGATGCTTTAGTTTTTTCTCTGTATGAGACAATTCAACTTGCACAAGACAGAATATATAACAAATATTTTTTCTATTTAACAATATTAAAAAATTAATACATTTTCAAAATGCTTTTCAGAGACTCATATAAGAAAATCTGAAGGTAAAGTTGTTGTTAGGTCATACATTTGCATTATAGAATGAATCCTAATTTTTTAAAGAAATAAACATAGACTCTTTAAAAATAATCATAAAAAAATCCTCATAGATGCAACACACTAGAAGTTCATTTGCCTTCATAAAAATGGCCTCCCTTACTATCAGGAGATTTTTTCTTACATCCTAATTACTATTCAGTCATCTACAAATATTTACTGAGCAACTGGACTGCATTAGTGAACCACGCAGTCAAAAAGCTCTGTCATCATGGGTCTTACATGCTAATTGAAAAAGCAGACTGAGAATATTATAAAATTTATATTATGTAATATACCAAAAGGTGATAAAGGCTAGGGAAAAAGTACACTACGTTTGGGGGGGAATGAAGTTTTGAAAAGGGTGATGATGAATGGATACAATTTTAAGTATCATGTATCCATCTTTTTATCTCATTTCACTCTCGTTCACTCCATTTAACGTATCTATTTGTGATTTCAAATTATCTATACCTTGCATTGATTATTACTGTCTATTCATCCCATACTGTGAGTTATTTATTCTTTAGCTCCTGTTCCTTTATTTTCTTTATGCTTTTGGGAGTTCTCTCTATATAATAGAGACTTCTACATATTAAGCAGGAGGCTGTCTTTTGGTCTGAGATGGATATATCTGATCATTTAAAAGATGTAACCATCTATTTTGTTAATACTTATATTTAAAAATCAACAAGACCTATTTTTTCCAAATGTTTTAAAGTACATATAGGAATAATCATACTACTTTTTTCCTGTAATTTTTAAAATTATTTGTGTGTGTCTGTGTTCCAAAATTCATTGTTTATGCACCTCACCCAGTGCTCCATGCAACACATGCCCTCTTTAATACCCACCACCAGGCTTACCCATCCTCCCACTCCCCTCCCCTCCAAAACCCTGTTTGTTTCTCAGAGTCCAGAGTCTTTCATGGTTTGTCTCCCCATCTGACTTTCCCCAACTCACTTCTCCTCCCCATCTCCCAATGTTCTTCATGTTATTCTCTATGCTCCACAAGTAAGTGAAATCATATGACAATTGACTCCCTCTGTTTGACTTATTTCACTCAGCATAATCTCCTCCAGTCTTGTCCATGTTGATAAAAAAGTTGGTTATCCATCCTTTTTGATGGAGGTGTAATATTCCATTGCCTATATGAATCATATCTTCTTTACCCATTCATTTGTTGAAGGGCATCTTTTGCGACTGTGGCCATTGCTGTTATGAACATTGAGGTACGGATGACCCTTCTTTTCACTACATCTGTATCTTTGGGGTAAATACCCAGTAGTGCAATTGCAGGGACATAGGGTAGCTCTATTTTTAATTTTTTAAAGAATCTCCACACTGTTTTCCAAAGTGGCTACACCAACTTGCATTCCCACCAACAGTATAAAAGGGTTCCCCTTTCTCCACATCCTCTCCAACACAAGTTGTTTCCTGTCTTGTTAATTTTGGCCATTCTAATTGGTGTAAGGTGGTATCCCAATGTGGTTTTGATTTGAATCTCCCTGATGGCTAATGATGATGACCATTTTTTCATGTGTCTGTTAGTCTCTGTACGTCTTCTTTGGAGAAGTATCTATTCATGTCTTCTGCCCATTTTTTGACGTGATTATCTGCTTTGTGTGTGTTGGATTTGAGTTCTGTATAGATCTTGGATACCAGCCCCTTGTCTGTAGGTCATATACAAATATCTTCTCCCATCCCGTGGGCTGCCTCTTTGTTTTGTTGACTGTTTCCTTTGCTGTGCAGAAACTTTTGATCTTGATGAATTCCCAAAACTTCATTTTCGCTTTTCCTATAATTTTTTAAGGACAGCCTGTATTGGCAGCTTTCCTAATACAGAAACATCCTTATATTCCTTAAATAAAACCTAACCATCTCTAATGTCTAACTGTTTAAATACACTCCTAATTTATGTTCATTAATATTATATTTAGGATGTTTACTACAGTATTTATGAAAGATTTGAGTGAAGAATTCTCAGCTTGATTTATATATTGTCAAGTTCTATATTAATGTCTTCAATACTTTTGCAAGTATTTAAAGATCACTGGCACCATTTCCTTTAAAAAACTTGGGTGGAATTACCTTATAACAACATATGATACTATTTCTCTTTTGCAGGAAGGTTTAGAAACTCTTTGACACCCTTCTTAATCCCAACAACAACAACAACGAAAATTCTCTAAAATTTTAATCTCTCTTCATATCATTTTTCAGAAATTTTTTAGAAACATATTCAATAAATTTAAGTGGGATTTCATACTAGTTTGCATAAAATGGATCAGTTTGTTTTAAGATTATAAGATTATTTGTACCATATCACTTTAAAAATTATTATTGAACATTCACTCTGTAATGGAAACAAAGGAACAACAAATAGCATATACATGGAACACTGAAACAGTGGTCACAGAAGAAAACAAAAAGTTTGCAGATCCACCATTCATTGTAAGACATCACACAAGGATCTAAGAGGACTAGCTTTCAGACTCCAGAAACAGAACCTGACTCTCGACTGTGAAATTTTGAAATTGTACTTGGGACACATCAGTTTTTGTCTTGCATGAATAAGGGTCGCCACTCAATAGCAATATGATATAGCATAAGCTTTTGTTTTGTTTTGTTTGTTTGATGTGTGTGTGTGTGTGTGTGTTGGTGTTCAGATTTCATGGCTGTGGAGATACTGAACTCACTCTTGGCAAGATTATCTGGGAATCCATGCCTTACCACTATATGAAATGGTGACAATTGGAAGGGTTAACCATGACAATATTTATGTTTGAGAAAAAGACTTGTCACTGTCCTTGCAATCTCAAGTGGTTGAAGTATTAGCCTATTAGAAGACTAGGACTGAACACCTAAGCACAGGCACATTGCAGGTTTCTGTGAAACTTTACAGGAGGCTACTATAGAAGAATTAACAATTATCTTTCACTCCTTTTACTTGATTTGGCCAAATGGTATAGTATTGTATATTCTTTATTTTAGTTTAGTTTAGTTTAGTTTAGTTTACTTCATTTTATTTTATCTTATAACTAATTCTTTTCTTGCTGAGTATTCTGTCTCCCTTATCCTCCTTGTTTATAACTTCTTAAAAATAATTTGCATCTGTACTTTTATGTATATTTTATTAGATATTCCCAATTCATCTTCATTATAAAATGTAACTTTTAGCATTATAAAGATTCTCTGTTGTATTTAATATTTTTAAGATGAGAATTCTAAAATGTCTGATGTCATGTTAACAACACCTGCTTTCTTTTAATTAGCATTTACTTGCCATATGTTTGTCCTTCACTTTAATTGTCGATCTTTAAAAATCTCTTATTTTAAGGTCTGTCTCTGGAATGCAGAATAAATTTTGGATTTTCTGTGACATCTATTTACTTTTCAGTAGGAATTAACATTATTTTCTATTTATTTATGAAATTTTAAATGGTATTTCACTATGAGATCAATTTTCTCTTGTTTGTGTGTATATGTGAATTTTCTGATATTTAGGAATAGTTGCATTATTGATGTAGTGGTCATTTTTTTAAAGATTTTTTTTTTTTTATTTGTCAGAGAGCGAGCGAGCGAGAGCAAGCACAGGCAGACAGAGTGGCAGGCAGAGTCAGAGGGAGAAGCAGGTTCCCTGCAGAGCAAGGAGCCCGATGTGGGACTCTATCCCAGGACGCTGGGATCATGACCTGAGCCGAAGGCAGCTGCCCAACCAACTGAGCCACCCAGGCATCCCGGTCATTTTTTTAGATTATAACTCTTGTAATATCCTTAGTCTGATATTTCTTTTGATAGTATTTTCTGTTATTAAGCTATGAGCTATGATTAAATTAGTGGATTACCTCTTCTTCCCCTCATTCTTCCCCCCCATTTCCATACCTGTTTACATGTGAATAATATGAATATATATATACATGTAATGTATATAAAAATACAAAATATAAAAAACTCAATATTTAAAAGTATATATAAATATGAAATATGTTCTCTCTCTCTCTCTCTCTCTATATATATATATATATATATATATATATGAGACCCCTATTTCCAAAGGCATTGCATAATTTTATATCAACAGCAATATATAAACATTTGGGTGCAGCACTTCCAGCCAATACTTGATATGGTCAGCCTTTTTAATTTTAGAAAATTTTCTTAATTTTAGTTTTCATTCTAAAAAGAGTGAAATAATATTTTATTGTGCCTTTAATATGCATTATCCTGAAAGCCAATAATATTAATATTATATTTATATAGTACTTATACAAATATGCACATACATATATATTTCTTAGTATTTAGTTTGTACTAAAAATACACTTATCCCCAAATAACTTTGTATATAATCAATGACTTAACTTGGAACAGAAGTGGCAATCAGCAAACTTACCTGATTTCCTAACTTCTTTTCACATTTTTCACATAATATTTGCATTTCTTGTTAGTTATATAGATAAGGCATATATTTATATTTTGGTCTGTCACCTAAATCCCACCATCTGATTTTTACTTGTACACTTAAATATATGAATGCTTATAATAAGGCTTTTGCAATGGTTTAATAAATCATCTCTTAGATAAATGAATTCATTCTAGTATTCTTAAGAGAAATTGGAAATAATTTCAAGGAAATAATCCCTGAGTTCTTAAATAAAAAAATCTTTGCCTATAATTTCGAAATTTGAGTGACCTTATAGTTACATGTAAAATATAAAAATATACTGGTTATTAAAAAAGATAGAAAATTGTTCTTTCACTTAGAAATTTATATGCACTGCTCCATGTTTGTCTCACATAGACTGCTGCTAATATCTTCCCTTTGAGTGACACCGTTAACTTAAGGATTCCTTCTTTTCTTCACATAAACTTACTAGGTGTGATTCAATGAATTATTCTGGAAAATATCTCCTGAAATACTTTGTGCCAGGGTAATATGTAAATTGAACATTTAATATATCTCAGGACAGATTTTATTAATTATAACTCTTTTTAAAACAATTTTATGTGGTTTTTTAAATGACAATTGACTGGAAATACATGAAGTGTATAATATGATCGATTTTGACCTATGTTTACACTCATGAAACCAGCACTGTAATCAAGATAAAGAATATTACATCTCTTAAAAAACTTCTCTTCACGTCCTTTGTAACCCTTTTCCTCTGCCTCTCTGTATTCTCATTTCCTCATCCCCAGGCAAAAACTGATTTGTTTTCTATCAGAACTGATGCATTTGCATTTTCTATGATGACATGGAAATGAAATGGTCCAGTTTGTGCTCTTTTTCTGTAGTTTCCTTTACCAACCATAAATCTTGTAATATTCATCCATGTTATTGCGTATACCAATACTTCATTCCTTTCTACTGCAGGGTAATATTCTACCTAAGAGTATAAAGTATTTCTTGTCCACTCACATCTTGATGTACATTTAGACTATTTCTGCTTTTTGTTAATGCATATACAAGTTAATGAACACTTTTTCTATGTGAGTTTATATAATCACAAAGTTTAATTTCTCTAGGGTAAGTACACAGTTGTGGAAAAAATTGTACATTTAAACTTTTATGAAATTGACCAACTATTTTCCAAAGGGGTTGTACAATTTTATATTCCCAGCAGCAGTATATGAATGTTCCAGTTGCTACACACTCTGGTCAACACTTGATATGCTCAGTCTTCTTAATTTTTGAAAAGTTTCTTTATTTTATTTTAATTTTTATTCCAATTAGAGTAAATGGTATTTTATTGTGCTTATTTTAATTTGCATTATTCTGAATGCCATTAATACTAAGCATATATACATATATATGGTTAGTCTTCAGCTTGTCTGTTCATTCCTTAAAAATGTCTTTCACAGAGCACACATTCTTAATTTTTATAAAGTCCAATTAATCTTTCTTATTTTCCGGGCACCTGGGTGGCTAAGTGGATTAAAGCCTCTGCCTTAGGCTTAAGTCATGATCTCAGGGTCCTGGGATCAAGCCCCGTGTTGGGCTCTCTACTCAGCAGGGAGCCTGTTTCCTCCTCTCTCTCTGCCTGCTTCTCTGTGATCTCCTTCTGTCAAATAAATAAATAAAATCTTAAAAAAAAAAAACCTTTCTTATTTTCCTTTAATGTTTCTTTGTGTGTTCAACTGAAATTGCTTTACTTAACCCAAGGTCACAAGATTTTTTCTCTCTCTTTCCTTAAAAATTTTATAACTTTAGTTATTATCTTTTGTTTATTACCATTTGAGCTAAATTTTTATGTGATACTTTAAAAGAGATTAACGATTCCTCCCTCTCCTCTTCCTCCCCCTGCTTCCCTTCCTCCTCTTCTACCGCCTCCCCTTTTTCCTCCTCCTCTTTCTCCTTCACCTTTTTCTTTTGCATATGGATGCTCATTTTCCATGCATCATTTGTTGAAAAGACTATCCTTCATCCAATGAAGTACAATAGTACCCTTGTTGAAAATCCATTGTCATATGAGGTCGGTATATTTCTGTACTCTCTATACCATTCTATTAATCTATAAACTTATCTTGCCCTCCAGATTACTGATGTATAGTTGATAAATACAATTATAACACATTTAAAATGTACATGATTTTTGATATATGCATGCACTGTGAAATGAGTACCATAATTAAGTAAATTACACATTCATTCATCACATCAGTTACCTTTCTTTTTCCTTGAGAACACTTAAGATCTACTCTCCCAACAAATTCAAGCTCACAATACAGTATTATTAACTATAGTCATCACTTTGTACCTTAGGTCCTCAGGACATATTCATCTTGTAACTGAGTTCAACTTTGTATTGCATTTAGAATCTCTACCTATTCTAGGTCCTTTATATTTCTATATGAAATTTAGAATAGGCAAAATTTTTTTAACAAGAGTGCTGAAACATTTATTCAGATAGCATTGAATTTAGAGATCCATTTAGAGATTATTGATATTTATAAAAATATTGGACTATTCCTTAATTGTTGTATGGTAGAGATCTCCATTTATTTGTATCTGTCTTAATTTCTATCATCAATATTCTATAGTTTTCAACATTAGATGTATACTGTTAGATTTATTTCCATCTCATTTTTATTAAGAATATTTTAAATTGGAGTGTGATAATGCAATTGATTTTTTTGTCATGCATATAGATGCCATCACTGCATCTGATTCTGTCGACTACTTTATCTCTTAAAAAAGTGTTTTTTCTCCTTGTCTCTTCATGTAAATAATGGGATTTGATTGAATGTTGGGCAATGTTTTTAGAAGAACAGTGGAGACAAAGATAAACTGCATTTATTACCAGAAATGGGCAAGTTTGCAAGAATTCATGTGGGAGGTTAAATCAATCTAGTCTAGATAACTAGACTAGAAAGAGTTTCTCTTTTATTGTTCCTGTCATTGTCTTCAGGTCACTTCAGTCCACAGACAAAAAAGGTTTCTCCTCTCTCATACTTAGTGTAAAACTTGTGGTGCTAACAGATTTTTATTCAATGTTGCTTTTCTACCCTCGGCTTTCAGAAGGCCCACATGCCTATGTCACAGGGGATTTCTCTCCATGCTGTACTTCTACCAATTATAGACTGATAATGCTTACCACCGGAGCACAGATTTGTGGTGGGGAGGGCATTTTCAGTTCTCTTAGTCCAGAGAGGATTCGTTCAGTTCTCTTGGTCCAGAGAGGATTAGAAATTCTTGGAAATGAGGCTTTCTCATTTCCTTGTCATACTCCTATGTCACCATACTTGACCAAATGGATTCAATTCTAATTTTACATGTATTCAGTAGTTTTTTAAAATTTTTTGTATTGTCCAAATAAAACTTCTTTCCTAATTTTAAGATTTCATTTTCCAGTGAAATTTTTGCTTTTTGTATAATATCTGGAAGAAACGGAAAGGTTTTGTTTGTTTGTTTGTTTTTTTTAATGTTGTAACATGCTCAAAACTGAAGTTCTCTCCTTGCATTTTAAGTATTCTATTTCCACTTGACATTTCTGTAATGTTTCTTTCTTTCTTTTTTTTTTTTAAGATTTTATTTATTTGACAGACAGAGATCACAAGTAGGCAGAGAGGTAGGCAGAGTGAGAGGGAGAAGCAGGCTTCCTGCTGAGCAGAGAGCCTGATGTGGGGCTGGATCCCAGGAGCCTGGGATCATGACCTGAGCCAAAGGCAGAGGCTTTAACCCACTAAGCCACCCAGGTGCCCCTCTGTAGTGTTTCTATACTTAAAAAAACAATTAATTACTTTGTAAATACATTTGCCTGAGTCATTCTTCTTCCATAGGCTTTTCCATTTTACTCATTAATATATGGCTAGACATCTCACATTTCTTAGACCTCAATATATTCTCATTCACTCCTTTCTTAAAAGCTTACTTTATGTGTTCCTTGTCCTAATTAGGCAAAAATTATTTTTAAAGACCTCTTAAAAAGTTTCACTTTCTAATCTAGGTCCCCCTCTTCCTTTGAAATGATCGACCACCACCCAGTCAAATAATTGCCACATTTAATTACTTCTGCACAATCTTCAGCATGTTTTATCACTTTTGGCATTTTACATCATGAATCACTCCCTGCTTCCTTAGGAATCTTATTTCTTGATTTTTATGTTATTCTAAAATTTTATTTATCTCCTCTCTTTTCCTAGACTCTTCTAATGAGGTATTTCAACCTCATACTCTCCAAACACACCTTCCTATGGATTTTTCTTCTTCTCCACTAATAAAAATTCTATAAATGATTCTATTTCGATTGTTTCATACTATTATGGACTAAATTTTGCACCATCTCTAAACAGAGATGTTGAAGCCTTAACTCTCAACATAACTATGTTTGGAGTTAGGGCTTTCAGGAGATAAGTAAGGTTAATTGAAGTCATAATAGTGGAGACCTAATCTGAAAGCACTGATTTCATTATAAGGTAAAGAAGAGACACCAGATCCCTCTCCTCTCTCCTGGCACACACATCATAAAGGCCATATGTTGACCTAACAAGAAAGCAGCAATTTACAAGTTAGGAAGAGAGCTTTCACAAGAAACAGAATCACTAGGACTCTGATGTGGGACTTCTAGCATCTAGAACCATAAGAAAATGAATTTCATTTGTTCAAGCCACCCCCATCTGCATTATTTTGTTGCAGCAGCCAAAGCAAAATAATAGAAATACTTAAATATAGAGTATTCCATTTCCTTATAAAGAACACTGAGAGTTTCAGTTATATATAACTATCTGCCATTTTACTTTTGATATGTTTATCTATTTCTAAGCATTCTCTATTTATTCCTCCAGACAAGTGTTTTCCTCTCCTAGGCTCTTCATTTTTTTTAACTGTTATTGGTAATACTACCATTAGGATAGCTATTGGAATACGACCTTAACCTCTGTCCACTCTCTTATATTTAGTCACTGAATTGTTTACTGTTCCTCCACAGTATCTGTTTAGCCCAAAATATAACTTTCATTTTCATTACTGTCAACAGAGATTAGGAACCTGCTAACTATTTCTTTGCATTTCTAAATGATCTTATAATAATCCTCAATTTTACTTATCCCTGCTCTCTACTGTGACATGAGTTATACAGATGCGCCACTCAGTCAAAACTGTTTATTGAATTTTTATCAAATGTAGACAATATTCCAGGCCTCTTAGCTTCACAGTCAACATTTCTGTGATCTCATCACCACATGTATTTTGCCTTCTCTTCAACTCCTATCCTATACACATACCCTACCTTCTACTTATTTCTCAAACAAGATTGGACTTTTTCCATACTACTATATATGTTTGTTGTTTTTCTAAGGTTTAGTTCACATTTCATTTATTACCTTCTTCACATGTTTCACATTTGTTTAAGTCCAGCTCAAATTCTAACTTTTCTGTGAAAATGCTATTAGGATCATAATATTTACTATGAATCAATACTTACTATTTTTATCACTTAATAAATTTTAACAAATACACTTATAAAAATAGAATTAATATAACATAATTATAATAAATAATATAATTATATAACAACATAATATAGTAATAATAACACAATAACTTTTTAATAATACACATTGTTCCATGCCTAGCATAGTTTTGGGCACAAAATTATGACTCAATAAATGTTTTTAATTGAAAGATTATTTATATTAGAATTACTTTTGCACATATTTGGACAATTTTACCAGAATTTTAAGTCCTTGACTCTCTGAAATAAGGTATATTCATACTTGTGCCCCATATTACTTAATAATTCATGACATAAATGCATAGATGAGTAATCTATTTCCTTCCCTAATTTTTGTTTTTACTTTTTCCATTATCAAGAGGCATTTGCCAATTTGAGTTTGTTTCAATTTGCTCTAAGCTGAAATTTCAGAAATCTCCAGTAAAAAGTTTAGATTCCAAATACAAGTTAACAATCAGTTATTATATTTATCTTTTTTTATTATATAATTCCCTTACCTTTAAACTCATATGGTTGAAGTAGATATTTTCTAAGATAATTTGTGAAGCTAAATCAATCCAATATTTGAATAAAAAGAAGACAGATTACTGTCAGGCATATTTTCTGAACACTTTTGTATACAGCTATCCTTATTAAAGACTGGTGTTAGTGTTTAAAAAATAGATAATTATGTTTGAAAAAATATGTATTTTTCATTATATATATTTAATATCTTTATTAAAAGTCAAAATGATACAAATTAGCCATATATAAACAATTTCAGATTTATCAACTAAAATGAAACATCATAGAATTTCCCTTATTTTCTGAAAATTTATAACTAAGGAAATCATAATTCAAATATTTATTTTAATGTAATCCAAATATTGCAATAATTCATAAAATAACACTTAGGTTCCTTAGTTTAATATTCTCCCTCTAAATACTAAGGTCAAACTATTTTTAACATTAAAATTTTTCATATAACTAAAAATGCCCTTTAATTCTGACAGGAATCTTCCTTAGAATATCAAATTACATGATAAAATCTCCTAGCTGATCTAAATACCTACAGAAAAGCATTCACTTCAAATCCCCACTTTCAAGTAAACATTTGGATAAACAGATGGGAATTGTATCATGCCATGAAGGTCAAACATTTAAAACTCCAGAGGAGAGACAATTTTCTAAAACTAAGAATCCCCTTCAATGGTTGTCCTTCCTCTATTCCTCCAGAAATTTTATTTTCCATTTATAATAAAATCTTTTTAAAATTAATTATGTTATTGAAATTTGGCAGACCAAAAAATAAAAGAGGGGAGTAATATCTTGAGATAAAATCCATATAAACAAATATATTAGTGATTATCTGTATATTTTAAAACCTATAATTTTCACAATATTTGCTAGTAAACCAATGTGTAGATTTCAATGAATAAATTAGGGCTGTAGTTACTAAACAAAGCTTCTTGGTAATTAAGAATTCAATTCTTAAATATACATAAATATTATCTTAGTGGTCACTGCAAAGTAAACAAGACACTCTGGACAATTTATATGCCCAAATAACTGATTCTTCAGTCATATTAAAACTTCATCTAAAAAAAAAAACCCTTCATCTTATATCACTTCAATGATTAATTCCTAATAATCAAATTTATAATCTTGCTGCTATGCATTTATTGTTAAAATAAATTAAACACAATATGTTGAGTTATACTCTCTAAATGTAATATTAACAGGAATTATAAAAATGTTAACTGTCCTAAAGTTTATAAATCAATTTTATAAGTGAAAAACTTATAACTAGGAAGCACTTATTTTTGTAAATAGTTAAATATCTTTCTTTGGTTTCCTAAATCTTGCTTATTTCTTTTTCATCTTGGCCATGCTTGAATGAACTTTTGCAAACATGGTAATAACTCTTACTTCTTATATCAGATAACTTCAGATTTCAGATAGAAGCTGAGATAGAATAAACTCTTCATAAATTAGTTAATTTGTATACTTAATTTCAGTTAAATGCTTAGGTTTTTTAGGTTAATCCACTATTTTCATTGTTTTAATCTTCCAATGCTTAGTAAGAATATAATCTCAAACTTTTGTTTTAAAATATGTTCTGAATTTGTCCAAGGCAAATGAGGTATGCCTAAGGAAAGAAAATTATATTACAACCAACTAATCCAATCTATTTGTCAATTTTTTTTAAAGATTTTATTTGTTTGAAAGAGATAAGAGAGCACAAAGTGGGCAGAGCAGCAGGCAGAGGGAGAGGGAGAAGCAGGTTCTCTGCTGAGCAGGGAGCTCAATGTGCGGCTTGATCCCAGGAGCCTGGGATCATGGCCTGACTCAAAGGCAGTCACGTAACTGACTGAGCCACCCAGGTGCACCCATTTGTCAATACTTTTAATGTAGAAAAGAATCAGATGTCTACTTAGTGTCCAAACTGAATCATTTTTAAATGAATAAATTATAACTAAATATTTCTATTCCCCTCAAAAAGTTATGAGTAGTATATTTCTATAAAACCACAATTCATTTTTACATTTAAATCATTGTCTATTATAGTTAATACATAGTTCTCTTTCACATATATATTGCTATTATAATTAGTGGAGTCATTTCCAGTTGCTGATACAGACAGCATCTCAAACTATCATAAAGATTATTTAATAATAAATATTTTAATATCATGCTATAATAGTTTCAGCATATGATGTCCAAAACTCTCAAGTTTTCTGATTCCTTTGATAAACAATTATCATTTTGAAGCACTTGAAATAACTCATGTTTTATAAATAATAGTTCATTTAGTCCCCAACAGTATTATGAAGCAAAAACTATTACTTCTGAAATGAGATAAACTAATGGCAAAAAAAAGGGGGGGGGAATAGCATATGGTGGCACAATAAGCAACCAACAAATCACAAATTTTCCTTTATGTGATGACAAAGCTGGTGCTTTCAACCTCAGTATGCATCTTAGAGACACTCCAAAATAATATGCAAATGTTACCCAACTGTGCAATTCTCTATTAGAGGTCTCTATTTGAAAGAGTCTTGATTCTTCTATACATAACTTATGAACTCTACCCACTTTCCCAACTGACAGATACTAAAATATTTAGTAAGAATTAAGTTTATAAATCTTCAGAGCAGTTTCAAATTCCTGTTAACTTGGACTACCCTTCTAATAGCTAGTCATCTCCTCCTCCTGAAGCTTTACTAGGCATGAACACAGCTCTCCTTATCTTAAAAGATGTTCAGTCTCAAGACAAAATAACACATTTGTCTTGAAAAATTATTACTGAAAATATAACACATTTTAAAGTAACTAATTAAAAAGGCATATTGCTTGTGTAAACATTATCTAGAAATTAATTACTTTTATCTGAAGTTTCTTAACTTTGTCATAACTACACTTAGTGTGAAAAGTAAAAATGCTATATATTATGAATAAATCAATGAACTGAGTGTTTCTGATTATGATGCATTTGTATTTCTTTTTAAAAATATTGGCATACACTTTCATAAAATGCACATAAGCATCATTAATTTGAAGTTCAATGAATTTTCATAAACTGAATAAATCCAAGTAAATAAAATCCTGATAAAAATAGGCCACTATCAGTACCACAAGGGCCCTATTTCATCTAATTCTATCATTAGGCCTCAGCAAAACACTATGATGCCTGGGTGGCTCAGTGGGTTAAGCTGCTGCCTTAGGCTCGGGTCATGATCTCAGGGTCCTGGGATCGAGTCCCGCATCGGCTCTCTGCTCAGCAGGGAGCCTGCTTCCTCCTCTCTCTCTCTTCCTGCCTCTCTGCCTACTTGTGATCTCTCTCTGTCAAATAAATAAATAACATCTTTAAAAAAAAAAAAAAACACTGTGATGCTTATAAAAGCATAGATTGTTTTTTAAAGATGTTATTTATTTATTTGAGAGAGAGAGAGAGAAAGAGAGATACACACAGAGCATGAGGCAGGGGGGAATAGGGAGAGGGAGAGGGACAAGCAGACTCTGCACTGAGTGTGGATCCCTGAGATCATGACCTGAGCCGAAGCCAAGGATTGGTTGTTTAACTGACTGAGCCATCCAGGCACCACAAAAATATAGATGTTTTACCTGATTTTATATAAAAGGAGGCATACTCTTATGTACCTAGCTTCTTGTGCTCAGTATTATGTTTGTGAGCTTTGACACACAATGAGGTCATGGGTGCACATTGCTAGTACCACACATTGAAGATCTAACGGATTTAGTGGGGCAGGAGAGGGTAGATTAAAAAGCAGACAAGAAGCAGAATGCCCATAATTCCCCAACTCTAATTATTCCACAAAACTAGTTGGGTAAAGATGGTCCATATGCACAGCAGTCCAGATTCCAACTAAGAGAGTTTTGAGGTGGGAAATATTCCAAGAAGGAGAGCGAGCCCCACACAAACATTGGAGTACATTTGTGAATTAGTGGCCAAAAAAGACTTTGGGTAGCACCTAGTTTTCTACGTAACAAGAAATGTATCACTGGATCTCTTGCTCAGAAGCATTAGGGAGTGTGTATACGGAGTATCAAGGACTCCATACCAAGGTCCAAGAAAGAGCTACACCAGACAAAAATGCTGACATTTGTTCAGCTGGCATTTCTACACTAAGCAATGACAACAACAAAAGAATGGGAATGAGGCTCTGTGGGCATCCAGGTTTGTCTCTAATTATCTATATTATTCTGTATGGTTGTTTGCTGTTCATTATCAATGTCATTGTAGTATATATCATGTGTGATTACAAGACCATTTTATCATCCATTGTACTCCTGATGGACATTTAGGATATTTATGATTTATATTTTTAATTTCTCTAAAAACATTTTATTTATTTTATTTTATTTTTAAATATATTCACTTATTTAATTGGAAGAGAGAGAAAGAAAAGGCACATGCTGTGGGGAGAACCAAGGGAGAAGCAAACTCTTCACTGAGCAGGGAGCCTGAAGCCTAGCTCTGTCCCAGGACCCTGAGATCATGATCTGAGCCAGACTCTTAACCAACTGAGCCATCCAGGCACCCCACTAAAAGCATTTTAGTAAATGTCTTTTGGTTAATCTATCTATGCATTTATATTGGACTTTTTGGAGTATAATTCATGTCTTTTTATTGGCCATTTGGATATTATTTTTTGTGAAGTGATTGCTCAAGTCTTTTTTTTTTTTCCCAATTTATTTATTTTCAGAAAAACAGTATTCATTATTTTTTCACCACACCCAGTGCTCCATGCAAGCTGGGCCCTCTATAATACCTACCACCTGGTACCCCAACCTCCCACCCCCCCGCCACTTCAAACCCCTCAGATTGTTTTTCAGAGTCCATAGTCACTCATGGTTCACCTCCCCTTCCAATTTACCCAAAAGCCCATACCCTCCCCAATGTCCATAACCCCACCCCCCTTCTCCCAACCCCCCTCCCCCCAGCAACCCACAGTTTGTTTCGTGAGATTAAGAGTCACTTATGGTTTGTCTCCCTCCCTATCCCATCTTGTTTCATGGCTCAAGTCTTTTTACTCCAATGTTCTATTTCTTAAATCTTTTTCTTATTGATTTTTGGGATTTTTAAATACACGTACTGGACCTGAGTTCTTTGCTAGATACCTAGAGCAAATATATTCTTCAATTCTGAAACTTCTCCTTTGTAGTCTCTAGATGTTGATTTTGAATAATACATTTAAATATATTTAATTTTTTAAATTTATTTTATTAAAATTAATATTTATATATTTAAATATATATTTTATGTGTAAATTAAATTATATGAAACATATAAGCAAGTGCAGTTTGATTTATTATTTTATTGTTTGTTTTATATAAGAAACTTTTGTCAGTTCTAAGTGATAAAGATATTGTTTTCTACTAAAGTTTTGTTTTTTCCATCCTAATTAAGTACCTGAAATTGTTTTTCTTTTTTCTTTTATTTTCAGTATAACTATGTATGTATGATGTGAAGTAATTCTCAAAATTATTATTTTTTCATAGATAGCTGATACATCCAGCACTATTTATTGAAAAGACCATATACCTGGGTGCCTGGGTGGCTCAGTTGGTTAAGCCTCTGTCTTCTGCCTAGGTCATGATCTCAGGGTCCTGGGATTTAGCCCTGCATCGGGACTGCTCAGCGGGGAGCCTGCTTCTCCATCTCTCTCTGCCTGCTCCCCCGCCTACTTGTGATCTCTCTTCCTCTCTGTGTCAAATAAATAAATAAAAATCTTTAAAAAAAAATCTTTAAAAATCTTTAAAAAAAATAAAATCTTTAAAAAAATCTTTAAAAAATAAATAAAATCTTTTAAAAAAAGTCATATATCTGGTAAATGTACAAATCTTAGAGATTAATTCTGAACTCTATAATTTGTTCTTTTTGTCATTTTTGTCCCAATACATTTCCTTAACTGCTATACTTGCAAAATATTAAAAATGTGTTAATATTACTTTTTCAGCTTTGCCTTTCAAAATTGTCTTCATTATCCTGAGTTCTTTTCATTTTTGCATGATTCAAAATCAGGTTCTCAACTTCTCAAAAAAAAGTTAGGATTTTTAACTATACTTTCATGAAATTCATGTCTATTGAGGTTGACTAACATTTTCACAATACAGAGTATTCAAATCCATATATATGGTACATTCCTCCATTTATTCAGATCTACAATTTTTTCAACAGTATCTTATGTCTTCCAAAGTAGAAGCTTTTCACACCTTCTTTTAGCGTTTTCTTTTCATATTTAATAAACCTAGTATTTAAACTATTTTCCCACTAGCCAGCATATAGAGAGGTATTTTGACTTTATAGCCTTATCAAATTTACTTGTTAAATGTAGTAGTTTTCTATATCTCTTGGAGGATTATGTTATCTATGAGTGATGAAAATTTTATTTCTTCTTCCCTTTGAATCCTTTTGGTCAATGTTGAATATAACCAGTATTTATGGACATATTAACATTTTTTAACCCCAGATAGTATTTCAGTATGAAGTATAATAGGTTTAAATTCTTTTTTCTATCCATTATTAGATTGGAGACAATTGCCAGCTATTTATAATTTATTGAGTTCCCATATTCACTATTAATTTTTTAAATAATTTCTTTCCACCTATTTGAAATAATTTTTTTCCCTCTTCTGTTTGTGTGTGCATTGGATTTTCTTTTACCTTCAAATATTAAATCAATCTTTTATTTATGGAATAAATCACATTTTGTTACTTTTATCATGTATTACTAAATTTTATTTGTATTTTTAAAGGATTGTGCATACCATTTTCATGAAAAACAGACTTGTAATTTTACTTTCATACAATGTTCTCAGGTTTTAAATGCTAAATTCATAAAACAATTAAGAAGCATTCACATTTCCCCTTTTCAGATAAAGTTCTTATAGGCTTGTTAGTATCTGTTTCCTTAAGAAGTATCACAGGAAAATCTCAATTAGATCAGTGAAGATCTGATTAGCTCTAACAGTCACATACTGTGCCAGGTCAAGGCAATGTTTCAGTTTCAGTAAGATTCAAACTATCTCTAGCCCTCCCTTGTTCTTGTGTCTGGCCTTAATGAGCTTTGCTTCTTGTTTTGTTTGCTTTAATTTATTTTTTTTAAATTCTGCTCGGCTGAGGTATAATCAATATAAAATTGTAAAATATTCAAAAAGTACAGTATATTGTGCTGATCCAATTTTCTGTATGTATCAGAGTGTTAAAGTTCTACTCTGCAAATTTCAACTATGTTTTATTTTTCCTATAGCTAAGAGTTTGTACCCTTTTACCAATTTCTCTTTATTTCCCCCAACCTCCAGTCCCTGGCAATCGCATTCTTCATCTCTGTTTCTGTGACTTTGATTATGATTGCTTTTTTTTTTTTTTTTTTTTTTTTTTTTTACTCTATGTGTAAGAGAGACCACACAGTGTTTATCTTTTTCTTTTTGGCTTGTGAATTTTTGAAAGAGTTCTAGGAAACAGTTCTCTCTTCAGTTCTAAAAGACTATGAGAATAACAAGCATTGTTTCCAATGCTGCCTTGACTTTCAACCTACAACTCTACTCAGCTTCAGCTTTTGTTGAATGTATTCATAAGAAGAGTAACAACTTCTTGCTTAAGGTCCCAGGCCATGAAGGTATTTCTTTCCTTAACACTACTAAACCTGAAAATATTTTGCTCTTCATTTTCAAGCTTTCAGCCAAGTTTTTATTCTACCTGGAATTCTTGATAAGCTACTATTTTTCTTAAGGATAATTCTGTTTCTTGAAACAAGAATTGTGTTTTCATATTTTGTTAAATAAAGAAAGCATATTATAGCTAAATGTGAATTCCATATAGTCTTCTTATATATAACTTTTCAAGTCTATAAAAAATGAAAAATGTGGTAACAAGATGAATGCCTTTGTTAGTTTCATCGGTAGATAGGACGTAAGTGAAGAAATAATCAGTAAACTTGAAGATAGTCAACAGAAATTTTCCAAACTGAGAATAACTGAAAAAAAATAAAAGATAAAAAAATAAAGAATTTGAGGGGAGAAAAAAATAAGACCTAAACAAAGCATAGCAGTCAAGGACTGTGGTGCAATTTCCAATGGACTGACATATGTGTAATTGGAATCCCAGAGGTGTAGAGAAAGTTATGTGGTAGAAAGACAAATACCACATGATCTCATTCATATGTGGAATCTAAAAACCAAAAACATAAATGAAAATCAGAACTAATCTCAAATATAGAAAACAGAGGCAGAGGTAAGGAGATAGAAGAAATGAGTAAAGGGAATCAAAAGGTACAAACTTCGTTATAAAATACTCATGGGGATGTAATGCATAGAATACTGACCATAGTTAACAATACCATACTGCATATTAAAAGTTGCTAAGAGAGTAGATCATAAAATTATTCATCACAAGAAAAACAATTTTAACTATGTAAGGTGATGGATGTTAACTAAACTTTTTGTGGTTATCATTTTGCAGTATGTACATATGTCAAATCCTTATGTTGTATGCCTAAAACTATATAATGTTATATGTCAGTTATACCTCAATCTTTAAAAATTAAATTAAATAAATAAAAGAATCTCTTCTTTAACATTGTGGGAAAAATTCCTCTTTATTTCATCATGGTATATGCATGTGTACAAAACCAATCCATGTTAAAAGAGAGCTGTGGTTTGGTTGTTGGCCTAAGTAACATGTTGTTAGAGTTAGTATTTAGCTTGTTTATATCAAAACATTATTAATGACTAAAAAACTAGCTAGACTTTATTAAAATTTTATGGCATGATATGTATTAACAGGAAAGAACAGTGTTGTTTTCCAGCAGTTTCTCATTTCTCATAAGAAATAATTCCTCATTGCAATTGAAGATGTAATATATTAAACAAATATATGAATGGCTAGTTTCAGTAGCATTTAAGCAATTAAAAAACACTCATTTATATTGAAAACTGACAGCAAAATATAATTATCCAAATTCAGACAATATGTATGTATATAAGTGTATACATATATGTATAAATATTTATATAAATATGTGTGTCCATATATATCTATTTAGAGAACAATTTGCTAAAACTCACTATAATTGTGTGAAAAAATAATTTTGCAAAACTTTCCCTTAATTATATCTACAGCTGATAGAGATGAAGAAAATAAACAAAGGGGAATTGGAAGGCACACAAGTATGTTTAGTATTTGCCTGTTAACACCTGGCAGATCAAATGGTTTAAGTAATAATTTCATCTTAATACCCAGCAAATGTCTATTAAATCTAACAGAATTCTTAGTTGAAAAAAAGAAAAATTCATATCTTGGGATCAATTCTAATACAGACACACAATTTGAAGTTGAAATCCAAGTCAAACACACATTTATCTTCATTATGCAAAAGAATAAATGCATGCTAAATAGCTTAAATAGCATAATAGCATTCTAATGTATTTGAATGTGTTTTGAAGAATTTATTATTTAATTTGGAAAAAGTGAATAAAGTGAGAAGCCACGCTATAAGGAAACAAGTTATAGTGTATTATTTAAGTTCTAACAGATCAGTGACAAAATTCAAAAATAAAATTTCTATAACATTTTTAATTTATAAGATAATACAGAAAGCAATTTATCATTTCAAGAGAAAAAAGTTATCAATTAAATAGTTAACATACATTACTTCTTAACTGAAAAAATTGCTTGCTATGTTTAGTCCTTTCTTTTATACTTAAATAGAAAATAATTGAGACAAACTTTTGGGCTAGTCAGTAAATAAATTGTTTCTTGAAACAAGAATTATGTTTCCATATTTTGTTAAAAAAAAAATTAACAAATTAACCAATTTAGCCCCCCAGGCACCCCTCCTAGAACATTTTTTAATAAGGGATTCTAAAAGATAATGAAATAGTTGTTTATGTAATCTAAATAACAAACACTAAGTAACCACTTATTAAGTATGTTCACTATCAGTATTTAGTAGTATCAATTAGGGAAATCTTCTCAAATTGCCTTTTAAAGAAAAATAATTATAGTAATAAAGGAAAATTATACAAAAACACTTTGTGACAGATCTTCCTTGACAACTTCAATATTGCCATATCTCCAGAACATATTTCAATATTCTGTTGGTATGGGGCACCTGGGTGGCTCAGCAGGTTAAAGCCTCTGCCTTCGGCTCAGGTCATAATTCCAGGGTCCTGCGATCGAGCCCCACATCAGGCTCTCTACTCAGCAGAGAGCCTGCTTCCTCCTCTCTCTCTGCCTGCCTCTGCCTACTTGTGATCTCTGTCAAATAAACAAATAAAATCTTTAAAAAAAAAAAGAGTCTGCTCATATTTTTACTAGTAAACACAGTAGGAAGTACAGGGACCATCACTTGGTAAAATGCCACACACTCTTTGGAACAAGTGGAGAAAAAAATCCCATATTTCAAGTCTCCCAAATTATACATAACAGTTAAATACAAGTTTTAAATATAAAATTTACACTATCCATAAATAATTTCTTTAGTAATTATTCTTGACCAAGCTCTATTATGACACATACACTTTTTTTTTAAGATTTTATTTATTTATTTGACACAGAGAGAGAGATCACAAGTAGGCAGGGAGGCAGGCATAGAGAGAGGGGGAAGCAGGCTCCTTGCTGAGTAAAGAGCCCAATGGGGGACCCAATCCCAGGAACCTGAGACCATGACCTGAGCTGAAGGCAGAGCCTCAACCCACTGAACCACCCAGGCACCCCGACACATATGCTTTTTAAATGTAGTCAGAAATTTCCTCATGTACTCACTCAGTTAGCAATGAACTGTGCATAATAACTTCAAGGACTACAAAAACAATCTTACGAAACAATTTTTTAAGAGTAAAAATAGAAAAGGAAGCACTATACAGAGTTGAAGAGCAATTCTTCTACACAAAAATAGAAAAATCATGCACACTGACCTCAAGGAGCATAAACAAAATCAACAATTTGTTCATTATTAATAGGTTATAAATACACACACACTCACTCACATATGCATGTGCACATTTGTACACCACCACCATGGTTAGTATTGTTTGCAGTCATGTTGTACAAACACAGTCAGAAAGACTGAATTAAGGTGTGAAACTGTATATTCTTTTATTTAATTCTCATGTATTATGACTGAGTTTAGACATCCATTAAAGAGCCCTCCTGTTCATTATCTTTTTCTATTTTTGTTGTTTGCTTTTGCAGTGTAGGATTTAGAAAATATTGTATTCCTTAACATTCTTAGGGATAATTTTGCACTGCCAAAATCAATAATATTTGCATAGACATCTAAATAAAACAGTTTTTAACCAATATTTTCTTGTCATCACATCAGAATTCATTGCTAATTAGGGCGACTAAAGTAGGCCTTAGAAATTAAATATCCTAAGTTATATGTGATCTTGTAATTGTAAGCCAATTTCTAATGAAAACCTGGTCCCTTGGTCAAACAAATATTAGAAAAGGAATGTTCAGCACAGGGAAGCTCAATTCTACTCATAAAAAGAAAAGTTGACACCAAACAGCAAGTAAGAGAATAAACAGAGTGCTAGCCAAAAATTTTCTATGCATTCACTCAGATAAGAATGAAACATGCAGTGTAACTTCAAGGATTGTACAAGTATAGACTTATAAATCAGTTTTGGGGGGAATAATTTTTTTTTTAAAGAAACATTATACGAGCTGTAACTATGGGCCATTAACAATCAGAATGTAATTGCAGGTGTTTTTGTAAATTGGCTCGTGGGACTAAAGAGCTCAATGGGGAGTGTGCTTCTTTCCCTCTCCCTCTGCCCCTCCCACAACATGCATATGCTCTTTCTCTAAAATAAATAAATAAATCTTTTAAAAAATGACATTTATAAAAAAAAATGACATTTATCTCCAAAGGGAATAGTAGCATGAAAGAGAGTTCTACATTAGGATATGGAGCTAAAACAACAGCTAATATAAAAAACATACGCATACTTCAGAGATATTTTGAGTTTGGCTCTGGATCACTGATGTAAAGCAAATATCATAGCAAAGCAAGTCAAAGAAATTTTTTGGTTTCCCAGTGCCTATAAATGTTGTTTATACTATGCTCCAGTCTATTAAGTGTGCAGTAGCATTATGTCTAAAAAAAAAAATGTGTGTACTTAATTAAAAAATGCTTTCTGGTTAAAAATGCTGATTATTATCTGAACTGTCATAAATTGTAATCTTTTTGCTGGTGGATGGTCTTGTCTCTATGTTGCTGGGTGTTCAGGATGGTGCTTGCTGAAGGTTGAAATTGCTGTGGCAATTTCCTAAAGGCAACAATGAAGTCTGCTACATCTATTTACCCTTCCTTTCATAAATTATTTCTCTATAGCATTCGATGCCATTTGATAGTGTTTTATTCCACAGAACTTCTTTTTTTTAAATTTTTTTCAATTTATTTTCAGAAAAACAGTATTCATTATTTTTTCACCACACCCAGTGCTCCATGCAATCCGTGCCCTCTATAATACCCACCACCTGGTACCCCAACCTCCCACACCCCCGCCACTTCAAACCCCTCAGATTGTTTTTCAGAGTCCATAGTCTCTCGTGATTCACCTCCCCCCCAATTTACCCCAACTCCCTTCTCCTCTCTAACACCCCTTGTCCTCCATGCTATTTGTTATGCTCCACAAATAAGTGAAACCATATGATAATTGACTCTCTCTGCTTGACTTATTTCACTCAGCATAATCTCTTCCAGTCCCGTCCACAGAACTTCTTTCAGAATTGGGAGTCAATCCTTTCAAACCCTGTTGCTACTCTATCAACTAAGTTCATGTAATATTCTAAATCCTTTATTGTCATTTCAACAATCTTCCCAACATCTTCATCAAGAGTAGATTTCAGGAAGTAGACTCAGGGAGAATACATGTTTTAGTTCATCTGAAGTCAACAGAAAGTTGATGTTTAAGGCAAAGAGAAAGGGAGACATCTCTCTTAACTCTCTTTTTATTCTTAAATGTTTCTTCTTAAATGCAACTTCAACAACAAAGCCATAAGGAACTGCTGTTTTTTCCTGTGGGAAAGTATTTTACAACTAATTGATTGATTCACTTTATAGGATAATTCAGTGTTTTCTTGTGTTAGCTTTGGGTAGTTTATTCCACTAAGAATTTTTCACTTCATTTAAGGCTTCAAGGTAATTTTAAAAAATATTATAATATGCACTTTTGTTGGCCTTAAGATTGCTGATAATATCACTTTTTTAAAAAAATATTTAATGTAGGTTGTGTACTTGCATTAAGTTTTTACTTGATGAGTTTGCCAGCTTTTTACCAGCTATTTTAAGTACTTTAATCACTGAATTTTTATTTCAATATTTTTCATATTTTTACTTGTTTGTTCTTGCAATTCATACATTTTTACATGTTTTCTTTTTCTTCTGAATTTGTTTCTTTCAACTTAAAAACTTCTTTAAAGGGATGATCTTCTCATTGATTTTCATCTTACACTTTTCTAATATATTCGATTAAGCCCAAGAATTCCCATCTGAAACAGTCTTTAAATTCCACAAATGTGAACTATTTTCCTTCTCATTCAGTTCACTGTATTTTTAAATTTCCACTGTGATTTCTTCTTTTATCTTTGTGATATTTATGTGTATTCTTGTTATTTTTTAAAGGTATTGGAAACTTCTATTTTTCTTTTTAGTTAATTCTTTCTATCTTAATTCTATTGTGGTCAGAAAATGTTCTTTACATGACTTCAGTCATTGGATTTTTTTTTCTTTCTATTTCCTTGTGTGTGTGTGTGTGTGTGTGTGCGTGTGTGTGTGTATAAGAGAGGGATTGAGAGTCAAGCTGGGGAAGATGGGCAGAGGGAAAGAGAGAATCTTTTTTTTTTTTTTTAATAATTAACTTATAAAGTATTATATGCCCCAGGGGTACAGGTCTATGAATCATCAAGCTTACACATATCATAGCACTCACCATAGTATATACCCTCCCCAATGTCCATAACCCAGCTACCCTATCCCTACCCTCTGACCCTCCAGTAATCCTGTTTGTTTTGTGAGATTAAGAGTCTCTTATGGTTTGTCTCCTTCCCTATCCCATCTTGTTTCATTTTTTCCTTCCCTACCCCCCAAACCTCCCACCTTGTCCCTCAACTTCCTCATATCAGGGAGATCATATGATAATTGTTTTTCTCTGATTGACTTATTTCTCTCAGCATAATACCCTCTAGTTCCATCCACGTCATTACAAATGACATGATTTCATTTCTTTTGATGGCAGTGTAGTATTCCATTGTATATATATACTTCATCTTCTTTATCCATTCTTTATCCATTCATCTGTTGATGGACATCTAGGTTCTTCTTTATCCATTCATCTGTTGATGGACATCTAGGTTCTTTCCATAGTTTGGTTATTGTGGATATTGCTGCTATAAACATTCAGGTGCACGTGCCCCTATGGATCACTACATTTGTATCTTTAGGGTAAATGCCCAATAGTGTGATTGTTGGATCATAGGGTAGCTCTATTTTCAACCTTTTGAGGAACCTTCAGCTGTTTTCCAGAGTGGCTGTACCAGCTTGCATTCCAAAAGTGTTAGAAGAGTGCCCTAGAAAAAGAGAATCTTAAGTAGGCTCCATGAACAGCATGGAGCCCGATGCAGGACTGGATCTCACAACACTGAGATCATGACCTGAGCCAAAAACAAGAGTCAGACATTTAACCAATGGATCCACCATTGGGGTACAGGTACCCCAGTCCTTTGGATTTCTTTCTTTCTTTTTTTTTTGAAACTTGTTTTATGTCTCAGCATAGGGTTAATCTGTATAAATGTTTCTTGTGTGGTTGAAGATAAAGTGTAATCTGCAGGTTTTGGATATAGTATTCCCTAAGTCTCAATTATGATGATTTTGTTAATATTGCTTTTCAAATCAAGTATATCCTTATAGATTTTTTTATTGTTTGTTCTATTCATTTTGAGAAAGATGTGTTAAAATAGCCAATTACTCCTGTATGTGCATATATTCACACTACTGAATACATATATTCAGACAAATCATATTTTTTTCTCTTAAAATCTAATTTGTCAAAAATTTACATAACCTGATCAGATTCTGCAGCTGTTATCTGCTAGTATAACTGTCTTTCATAATTTTGCATATTAAATTTTATCTATGTATAATACTCTTTCTCACATTATTAATGTATTGAGTAGTAAATATTCATTTATATTTACTTACAGATTTAAAGTTTTACTCCTCAGTCTGTATCTCTGAGTTTCCATCTGTGATCATTTTCTCTCTGCCTAAAGAAAGCCTTCCAATGCTTTCTCAATTCAGTCATGTTATCTCAGTGTGTGTTTGAAACTCTATTTCATGTTTATTCCCTAGATACAGAATTCTAGATTGACAGTCTTTCTTTTAGCATTTTAAAAAGTATCCCATGGTCATTTGGCTCTCACTGTTTCTATTGAAAAGTCACATGTTAGACGTATCTACATGGAAGTAATCTGTTATTCTCACTGTTTTGAGATTTCGTTATTAGACTATGTATGTCAACAGTCTTGTCATAAGATTCTGAGTTATTATCTTTCTAGTATTCTTTCTGTAAATTCATAGTGCCTAAAAAATGACAGCAGAAAGACTTTATCTTTTAAAATTCTCAGCAATCATTTTTTTAAATTTTTTTAATTTATTTATTTGACAGACAGAGACCACAACTAGGCAGAGAGACAGGCAGAGAGAGTTGGGGGGAAGCAGCCTCCCCGCTGAGAAGAGAGCCCGACATGGGGCTTGATCCCAAGACCCTGGGATCACGACCCGAGCCAAAGGCAGAGGCTTTAACCCACTGAGCCACCCAGGCGCCCCTCAGCAATCATTTTTTTTTTTTTTTTTTTTTTTATTTTTTTTTTTTTTTTATTTTGTTTTCATTTATTCCTTCCTCAACACTCTTCTTTCTGTACATTTTTCCAAGTTTCTTTTTTTTTTTTTTCCCCAATTTATTTATTTTCAGAAAAACAGTATTCATTATTTTTTCACCACACCCAGTGCTCCATGCAAGCTGTACCCTCTATTATACCCACCACCTGGTACCCCAACCTCCCACCCCCCCGCCACTTCAAACCCCTCAGACTGTTTTTCAGAGTCCATAGTCTCTCATGGTTCACCTCCCCTTCCAATTTACCCAAATTCCCTACTACTCTCTAACGCCCCTTGTCCTCCATGCTATTGGTTATGCTCCACAAATGAGTGAAACCATATGATAATTGACTCTCTCTGCTTGACTGATTTCACTCAGCATAATCTCTTCCAGTCCCGTCCATGTTGCTACAAAAGTTGGATATTCGTCCTTTCTGATGGAGGCATAATACTCCATAGTGTATATGGACCACATCTTCCTTATCCATTCATCCGTTGAAGGGCATCTTGGTTCTTTCCATAGTTTGGCGACTGTGGCCATTGCTGCTATAAACATTGGGGTACAGATGGCCCTTCTTTTCACGACATCTGTATCTTTGGGGTAAATACCCAGGAGTGCAATTGCAGGGTCGTAGGGAAGCTCTATTTTTAATTTCTTGAGGAATCTCCACACTGTTCTCCAAAGAGGCTGCACCAACTTGCATTCCCACCAACAGTGTAAGAGGGTTCCCCTTTCTCCACATCCTCTCCAACACATGTTGTTTCCTGTTTTGTTAATTTTGGCCATTCTAACTGGTGTAAGGTGATATCTCAATGTGGTTTTAATTTGAATCTCCCTGAGGGCTAATGATGATGAGCATTTTTTCATGTGTCTGATAGCCATTTGTATTTCTTGATTGGAGAAGTGTCTGTTCATATCTTCTGCCCATTTTTTGATGTGTTTGTCTGTTTCGTGTGGGTTGAGTTTGAGGAGTTCATTATAGATCCTGGATATCAACCTTTTGTCTGTACTGTCATTTGCAAATATCTTCTCCCATTCCGTGGGTTGCCTCTTTGTTTTTTTGACTGTTTCCTTTGCTGTGCAGAAGCTTTTGATTTTGATGAAGTCCCAGAAGTCTATTTTCGCTTTTGTTTCCTTTGCCTTTGGAGACGTATCTTGAAAGAAGTTGCTGTGGCTGATATCGAAGAGATTACTGCCTATGTTCTCCTCTAAGATTCTGATAGATTCCTGTCTCACGTTGAGGTCTTTTATCCATTTTGAGTTGATCTTTGTGTACGGTGTAAGAGAATGGTCGAGTTTCATTCTTCTACATATAGCTGTCCAGCTTTCCCAGCACCATTTATTGAAGAGACTGTCTTTTTTCCACTGTATATTTTTTCCTGTTTTGTCGAAGATTAATTGACCATAGAGTTGAGGGTCCATATCAGGGCTCTCTACTCTGTTCCACTGGTCTATGTGTCTGTTTTTATGCCAGTACCATGCTGTCTTGGTGATCACAGCTTTGTAATAAAGCTTGAAATCAGGTAAGGTGATGCCGCCAGCTTTATTTTTGTTTTTCAACGTTTCCTTAGCGATTCGGGGTCTCTTCTGATTCCATACAAATTTTTGGATTATTTGCTCCAGCTCTTTGAAGAATGCCGGTGGAATTTTGATCGGAATGGCATTAAAAGTATAGATTGCTCTAGGCAGTATAGACATTTTAACAATGTTTATTCTTCCGATCCAAGAGCATGGAATGGTCTTCCATCTTTTTGTGTCTTCTTCAATTTCTTTCATGAGTGTTCTATAGTTCCTCAAGTATAGATCCTTTACCTCTTTAGTTAGGTTTATTCCCAGGTATCTTATGGTTCTTGGTGCTATAGTAAATGGAATCGATTCTCTAATTTCCCTTTCTGTATTTTCCTTGTTAGTGTATAAGAAAGCCACTGATTTCTGCACATTGACTTTGTATCCTGCCACGCTGCTGAATTGCTGTATGAGTTCTAGTAGTTTGGGGGTGGAGTCTTTTGGGTTTTCCATATAAAGAATCATGTCATCTGCGAAGAGAGAGAGTTTGACTTCTTCATTACCAATTTGGATACCTTTTATTTCTCTCTGTTGTCTGATTGCTGTTGCTAGGACTTCTAATACTATGTTGAACAAGAGTGGTGAAAGTGGGCATCCTTGTCTTGTTCCTGATCTCAACGGGAAGGCTGCAAGCTTTTTCCCATTGAGGATGATATTTGCTGTGGGTCTTTCATAGATAGATTTGATGAGGTTCAGGAATGTTCCCTCTATCCCTATACTTTGAAGCGTTTTAATCAGGAACGGATGTTGGATTTTGTCAAATGCTTTTTCTGCATCAATTGAGAGGACCATGTGGTTCTTCTCTCTTCTCATATTAATTTGTTGTATCACATTGATTGATTTACGAATGTTGAACCATCCTTGTAGCCCAGGGATGAATCCCACCTGATCATGGTGGATAATCTTTTTAATGTGTTGTTGGATCCTGTTGGCTAGGATCTTGTTGAGAATCTTAGCATCCATATTCATCAGTGATATTGGTCTGAAATTCTCCTTTTTGGTATGGTCCTTGCCTGGTTTGGGGATCAGGGTAATGCTGGCTTCATAGAAAGAGTCTGGAAGTTTTCCTTCTGCTTCAATTTTTTGAAAGAGCTTTAGGAGAATAGGTGTTATTTCTTCTTGGAAGGTTTGGTAGAATTCCCCAGGGAATCCGTCAGGTCCTGGGCTCTTGTTTTTTGGGAGATTTTTGATCACTGCTTCAATCTCGTTATTAGATATCGGTCTATTCAGGTTGTCGATTTCTTCCTGGTTCAATTTTGGTAGTTTATATTTTTCCAGGAATGCATCCATTTCATCTAGGTTGCTAAGCTTATTGGCATATAACTGTTCGTAGTAACTTCTGATGATTGTTTCTACTTCCTTGGTGTTCGTTGTGATCTCTCCCCTTTCATTCATAATTTTATGAATTTGGGATTTCTCTCTTTTCTTTTGGATTAGTGTAGCCAGTGGCTTATCGATCTTATTGATTCTTTCAAAAAACCAGCTTCTAGTTTCATTGATACGTTCTACTGTATCTCTGGTTTCTCCCTCATTGATCTCAGCTCTAATCTTGATGATTTCCCTTCTTATGTGTGGAGTTGGTTTGATTTGTTGTTGATCCTCCAGTTCTTTAAGGTGTAGAGACAGCTGGTGTGTTCTGGATTTTTCAATTTTTTTGAGCAAGGCTTGGATGGCTATATATTTTCCCCTTAGGACCGCCTTTGCTGTATCCCATAGGTTTTGGACCGAAGTGTCTTCATTCTCATTGGTTTCCATGAATTGTTTCAGTTCTTCTTTGATCTCCTGGTTGATCCAAGCATTCTTAAGCAAGGTGGTCTTTAGCTTCCAGGTGTTTGAGTTCCTTTGGAACTTTTCCTTGTGATTGAGCTCCAGTTTCAAAGCATTGTGATCTGAGAATATGCAGGGAATAATCTCAGTTTTTTGGTATCGGCTGAGTCCTGATTTGTGACCCAGTATGTGGTCTATTCTGGAGAAGGTTCCGTGTGCACTTGAGAAGAATGAGTATTCTGCTGTTTTAGGGTGGAATGTTCTGTATATATCTATGAGGTCCATCTGGTCCAATGTGTCATTCAATGCTCTTGTTTCTTTATTGATTTTCTGCTTCGATGATCTGTCTAATTCTGAAAGAGGCGTGTTAAGATCACCTACGATTAGTGTATTCATATCAATATGACTCTTTATCTTGATTAACAGTTTTCTTAAGTAATTGGCTGCTCCCATATTGGGAGCATAGATATTTACAATTGTTAGATCATCTTGGTGGATAGTCCCTTTAAGGATTATGTAGTGTCCTTCTGTATCTCTGACTACAGTCTTTAGTTTGAAGTCTAATTTATCTGATATGAGAATCGCTACCCCAGCCTTCTTTTGAGTCCCATTGGCATGAAAGATGCTTCTCCACCCCTTCACTTTCAGTCTGCGTGTATCTTTAGGTTCAAAATGGGTCTCTTGTAGACAGCATATGGATGGGTCCTGTCGTTTTATCCAATCTGCAAGCCTGTGCCGTTTTATGGGTGCATTTAGGCCATTCACATTGAGAGTGATTATTGATAGATACGTTTTTATTGACATCGAGTTACCTTTGAAGTCTTTCTTCCTGTAGACTGTCTCTATATTTCTGTTCAATGCTATTCTTGGGATTTTTCCTCTTTTATAGAACCCCCCTTAATATTTCCTGCAGTATCGGCTTGGTGGTTGCATAGTCTTTTAAGTCTTGCCGGTCTTGGAAACTCTTTATCTCTCCATCCATTTTGAATGTCAGTCTTGCTGGATAAAGTATTCTTGGCTGCATGTTCTTCTCATTTAGTGCCCTGAATATATCTTGCCAGCCTCTTCTGGCTTGCCAGGTCTCTGTGGACAGGTCTGACGTTATTCTGATGGGCTTCCCTCTGTAAGTAAGGAGCCTCTTTGCCCTGGCAGCTTTCAAGAGATTATACCTACAATTATAATTTCTCAATTTGACTATCAGGTGTCGTGATGTTTTTTTGGAGTGTATAATCTTGGGTGGAGACCGTTCAGCCTCTAGTACATGAACGCTGGTTTCATTCGCGAGATTCGGAAAGTTTTCATGAAGGACTTGTTCCACGACATCTTCTAGACTTCTTTCTTTCTCCTCCCCTTCGGGAATTCCAATAATTCTGACGTTGGAACGCTTCATGGCATCACTTATTTCCCTAATTCTGCTTTCGTGGGATCTAAGCTGTTTGTTCCAGGCTTCCTCCTGATCCTTTCTCTCTATCTGTTTGTCTTCCAGATCACTAATTCTATCTTCTGTCTCAGTTACCCTAGCTTTGAGAGAGTTTAGATTGGATTGGAACTCATTGAGAGCATTGTGGACCTCCTCCCTGGTAGCTTTAAGCTCCGCCCTAACATTGTGAACATCCTGTCTGGTCGCTTTCAGTTCGGCTCTAATCAATTCTGTTTGGTCATCCATGGCTTTCTCCAACCTAGCTATTGCCTGGATAATTGTTAGCCTGAATTCTCTTTCCGACATATTGTCTATGTTGATAGCCGTTAGCTCTGTTGCGGAAGGTCCATCCTCTGTATTTTTCTTCTGTTGGGCATTCCTCCTCCTAGTCATTTTGGTGGGAGAAGACTGAACAGATGTAGCTGGATGTATCAACTCTGGTGCAGTCAAGGTGCACCCTGGAGCACTTCCTGATCTCCGTCTCAGAAGCCTCAGTCTGGGTGCAGAAGCTGAATAAATTCCCCCTTGGACGCTGGCAGTGCAGGTTCCAAGTTAAAGACCCTGGGGGCGCAGGATCTTTTGCTCGTCCCCAAAGCCAAGGCAGTGGCGGCTGTCTGGGAGCTCCTGACCGCCAGAGAGGTTCCAAGCAGCGATCGCACACTGAAATTTTGCCGCTGGCCGGGGCTGGGAGTGCCCGGCTTGCGCGCACCTCTTTTCAGAGGCGGCTGTGGGTCGGGCGCGCGTCTGGGGCACTGAGAACTGGGCGCTGGTCCGTAAGCCGCAGGCTGGGCTTTTGCGCGCCTCTGTCCGGGGAAGAGTTTCGCGGGCGCGAGGCTTAGACTTTGAAACAATGGCCCGGGTCAAGAAGCGCCCCAGGGCCTTAGAAACCCAGGAGAGCTGGAGCGACGTGCACGCGCATCTCAAGCTTTGTGGTAGGGCTAGCGCGCGTTCTGCAGACCGGCTCCCATCCCCTCACAGGAGCCGGAACCCCGCGCTCTGGGGCACGCTGGCGGCTTAGGGACCAGGAGCCGGTTTCTCCGCCGCACTCTCTCTGTCTCCGCGCCGGGGAGGCCGTCTGGGACCGGGGACTCAAGCCCCTGTCCCTAGCCGCCCCCGCGATCCTTTGCTCTTTTGGAGTGCTTTCAACCAGTCTCCGAGTTAATGCTGGTCCCCAGACGCAGGGCGCTCTCGCTCGTATCGGGGTATTACTTTCCCACCGGTCGCCTCTGGTGGCTCCCTCCCCCTTTTGTTTATCTTCCGATATCAGTCCGCTGTTCCCATTCCGCTTTACCTGCTCACTGGCGTCTTCTGCCCCTGTAGAGATCCAGACGTGTATAATTCTGATCTCAGGCTGATTTCATGGGTGATCAGAGTTCTTTGGTAGGTAATCAGCTCACTTTGGGGTACCAGCTGAAAAGACGCCTCTTCCTAGTACCCCGCCATCTTGTCCCCCTCCCCTCAGCAATCATTTTTGATTGTGGGTTATTTTCTTCCTTTTATCCTTTTAGAGCTCCACTGGTGAAAAACTAGAACTAATTCATTATCTTTTCAGTTATATATCATCTGCTGTTAATCCAGGTTTGTTAAGACTGCTACTCTTAATTTCATTTATTTTGTAATTATATTATCTTTTTGTTCTAAGTTTAAAATTTATTCTCTGATTCTGCCTTGTAGTTTCTAAATATTGGCTGAATTTTTCAAATTTTATTTAGTTCAACAACAAACATAAGTATTTTATAGTTTACGTCTTACAATTCAAAGAACTAAAGTCCCATTAGTAAGGTTTTTTTTCCCTTATACAATGGTGTGTTACATAATGATAATTGTGAAAAATACTGGAGAAAATTTGTGACTTCATGTGTACTCATTATTCCATAGATGTTTTATGTGTGTTTCTAGATGGTGAAGAAAAGAAGCAATTATTTTCTTAGCCATATTTTAAATAGTGTAGGGAATGATTTGATGCTTGATTTCACTTCCTCTGAAGGACAGTCATTTCTGGCTTACCATTAATCCTGTACCAAAGGTCTTTGCATCCAAAATACTGGAACTTATCAGATGCCTTTCTTTTGGTTATTGAACTCTAATTTTTATCCCTTTTTCGACTCATAAATCTTCCAAAACTTCTACTCACTTATTCCTCTCTGGAGTGTAATCTAAAATAGAGATATCTATGTCAAAGCTGGCATAAAGCCACTATATGTTTTTATATTTTCCTGAACTTTGACCTATACTTTTTAAATTTCTTATTAGTCTACAATTCATCAAGGTATTTTATTAAAATTATATCCACTTTTTTTTTTCATAAGAGGATGGGTCCAATTAACTTAATTTGCTTTTAGCACAAACATATTTAGCAACTTTGAATTTAAAAAATGAATTTACTACTAGATAAATTATATCATTTTATCAGTCATAGTACAGAGCTGAAAACACTGGCCCTAAGCCTCTTCCCTCTTATTCTTCCTGAAACATCCTTGGTAAATATATATATTTACCCTGCATCTAGTAAAGAAAGCAGAGGAAGTGAAAGTAAGAACATGTAAAATCAGTTGTCTAACTGGTTTGTGCTTACTCTTTCCCTGGTTTATATTTGTCTTTACTGGCTCTGTATGATCTCGTATTAATCCATTCTCCAGAAGCCATACCATTCCCACATCTACCACACAGCCCAAATAAACCGGTATAAGGCTTTAAGAGGATTAGAGAGAGAGTCTGAATAATTTCAACAGCATTGTCTAGCAACATAGAAATCTCTGTCTTAAGAAATTCATAGAATCAAACAGTAACAAGGGGTATCCAGAGTTAAGTGTTTTTGTTATTGTTGTTTTAAGATTTTATTTATGTATTTGCCAGATTGAAAGAGAGAAAGAGAGCATAAGCAGTGGTAGCAGCAGGCAGAGAGAGAAACGGGCTCCCCATTGAGCAAGGAGCCTGATGTGGGGCTCGATTCCAGGGCCCTGGGATCATGACCTGAGCTGAAGGCAGGCATACTTAACCAAATGAGCCACTCAGGTGTCCCTCCAGAGTTCAATTTTTATCGTACTTAGTTGTGGTGCTTCTTGAATATCACAGTGAACCTGTTCAGTTAGTCACTGAATAACCCCTTCAGAAAAGAACAAAGACTGAGGTTGCAGTATTTAAAATTTGTCAGCTCCAAAGTTGTAATATAAACTATGCTGGTGTATATGAACACTCATCCAGGGGAAAATAGAAAGACAAAGGTGTTAAAGATAGAATATTAATGTATACTAACATTTAAGAGACTCTGTAAGAAAGATCATAATCTGGAAAGGTAAGTGAGTAAAAATGACCTGATGGCAAGAGGGTAGAAAAAACTGTGATCTCTGAAAAAGGATGATATTAATAGTCCAAGGAAAATGAGGGGATTTTCTTTATCAAATGCTCTAGAGTTGTGTGCCAATGAAAATATACACTTAGACATCTTCTGTGATTGAAAAGTCTTGTAAAGTGAGGCTAGCAGGATCACTGTACTAAAGGTCCTCAGTGCAGCTCATCTATACGAAGCCTCAAGCCAAATGAAAATGATGAAACCAGTCTATCTGATAGAAAAATTAGTTTTGCCTAGGAAATATTAAACATATCACCAGAACTCACTTTCAAGGGTGAAACAGATGTAACTTTCTGTATACATTCTTCACCTAGCCCAGCCTCTGGAAAAAAAAAAATTATAACTAAATTGAATCATACAAGCAATTTATTACTATAAGGAGTTCATTTCTTCAGAGGACACACAGTTTTCACTAATAAATTTCACTCTATTAGGAAATTGTATAATTCACTGGTGATTTCAATATTTTCTAAAGTTGAAAAGTGTATGTATAAAGATTAAATCATTAATTAGTAAAATTTCTCTAGCTGGAGTACTTCTTAATCAGAAAATATTTTGTAATAACAATAAATTATAATTTAGAAGAAAACCAGATATACTATGATGTGTACTGTGATGGTATGATATTTTTAACATTAAAAAATCATTTATTGCTAGTTTGGAGAGGCATAAATGAAAAAAGTGAATATCAATATAAATATGCAAATATTTATTGTATGTTTATGTAACTCAAATGACAGATAAATTTATATAATTACAAATATTCATTTTTACATAGATTAGGTGACTCCTCAATATGTGATGTGAAATTATTATTTTTAAAGGGCAACTATCAAAAAGACCTCTGAAACTGCTGGACAGTTTAACATACCAAATTAAGGAAAAATTCACTGTTTTGGTGAAGTTTAGTAAATGGATAAGAAGAAACAGATGACTTGAATTACAATTTAAAAAATAAATCTTTGCAAATCTATATGTTTTTAGATTATTATTTGAACAAATTCGTGATAAATTATGTAAGGAAAATCGTAAGATTTTAGAAATCTTATCAGCATTACTGGTAATGCTAAAAATGGCAAATGGCAAATGTGATTGTGGATAGCCAACCATCGTCCTGATGCTTATTGCCAAAGTTTAATTTGGTTTCTCTTTCATGTCAAATATCAGGCAATCCAATTTGATTCCAGGGTCAAGTGAGGTCAAATTTAGTGTTCTAAGAGTAGCATAAAATAATGACAATAACATATTTTCTCAACAAAATTTAGTCATAAGAATATCCATTTGGTTAATCATTGTGACAATTTTAACCTCCTGAGCCACCCAGGCGCCTTGTTCATTGTGACAATTTTAAAGGTTAAAAGTAAAGTAAGAGGAAGTGGTGATGCAACATGGGGGCTTAAGTGGGTAGGAGAAGAATCCATGAAACAAGATGGGATAGGGAGGGAGACAAACCATAAGTGACTCTTAATCTCACGAAACAAACTGTGGGTTGCTGGGGGGAGGGGGATTGGGAGAAGGGGGGTAGGGTTATGGACATTGGGGAGGGTATGTGCTTTTGGGTAAATTGGAAGGGGAGGTGAACCATGAGAGACTATGAACTCTGAAAAACAATCTGAGGGGTTTGAAGTGGCGGGGGGGGTGGGCGGTTGGGGTACCAGGTGGTGGCTATTATAGAGGGCACGGATTGCATGGAGCACTGGGTGTGGTGAAAAAAATAATGAATACTGTTTTTCTGAAAATAAATAAATTGGGGAAAAAAAAGTAAAGTAAGAAATGCTGATAATAAGACATGAAAACTGAGGGGCACCTGGGTGGCTCAGGTTAACCTGAGTGGGTTAAAGCCTCTGCCTTTGGCTCGGGTCATGATACCGGGGTCCTGGGATGGAGCCCCACATCAGGCTATCTGCTCGGCAGGGAGCCTTCTTCCCTTCCTCTCTCTCTGCCTGCCTCTCTGCCTACTTGTGATCTCTGTCTGTCAAATAAATAAATAAAATCTTAAAAAAAAATGAAAACTGAGAATGTAGAGTAATAATATTACTCCTCAGGATCAGTTTGTTTTTTGGTATTGTGCTTCTCTTGCTTGTTAAATTGATTTAAATTTTGCAACTGCATTTTAGATACTTAACCCCACCCTTCTTTCCCTTGCGTTAAGATAACAGATGACACACAAGCCTCCCTACTATAGTTATGATAAGAAAGAATCCTACCAAAATCATGCATCGAGAGAGAGACTTAGGAAGAGAGTCTTTGAGGTTTACAGACCCAAAGACATATTTAGGACTTAGAAATCCAAGGTACTACAGTCAGGTAATCACACTATTGGGTATTTAGCTCCAAAATACAAAAAACATAAATTCAAAGGGATACATACACGCCTATGTTTACTACAACATTATTTGTAATAGCAAAATTATGGAAGCAGCCCAAGTGCGATGCCCACTGATGGATGGACAAAGAAGTGATATATACAATGGAATACTATTCAGCCAAAAAAAATAATGAAATCTTGCCATTTGCAACTATATAGATGGACCTGGAGAGTATAATGCTAAGTGAAATAAGACAAAGACAAAGACAAAGAACCATGTGATTTCACTAATGTTTAGAATTTAAGAAATAAACAAGCCAAGAGGAAGAAAAAAAGAGAGAGAAACCAAGAAACAGACTCTTAGCTATAGAGAACAAACTGTTGATTACCAGAGGGGAGGTGGGTGGGGACATGGATGAAATAAGTGAAGGGAATTAAAAGTTACTTATCATGATGAGTTACTTATCAAAATGAGCACATTTACACTAACATAATTGCTGAATCATTATATTGTACATCTGAAATTAATACAACACTATAGGTTAACCATACTGGAGTTAAAAGAAAGGAAAAAAGAAAGAAAGAAAGAAGAAGGAAGGGAGTGAGGAAGGAAGGAAGGAAGGAAGGAAGGAGTGAAAGAGAAAGAAAGAAGAAAGGAAGAAAAGAAAGAAAGAAAGAAAGAAAGAAAGAAAGAAAGGAAGAGGAAGAAAAAGGAAAAGGGAGGAAGGGAGGGAAGGAGGGAGGAAGGAAGGAATATCAGATACTGAGTAAAAACATGGAGTAGAGGGGAAAATAAGGATTAAATTAAAATCTATCTATCAAGAGTAGATCATTCCTTCCAACCCTTCCTCATTTGCTGGCCTTGAACCTAGATATGAAAACCATAGCAACCAGAGCATCCATACATGTAGTCTAGCAAGAGTTATTCTCCAGTATAGAAGTCTGTTCCCCACTCTATCAATCTAAGTTTGAAAATTCCAAAAAGGTCAACAAACATATAAAGAACTCATAAGCAACTGTTTAAAGGTTTTAGACTTAATTTGAACAAAAATAAGGTTTTTCAGTGTACTGAACATTTTTCAATCATTTTTGTTCTCAAGGATTTCAACTCTTTCTTTGGGAATCGTTTCTCTCTCTCTCTCTCTCTCTCTCTCTCTGTCTCACCAATGACTTTACAGTTTAGGTGGTCACTGGATCAATTTCCTGACAGAGGTGTCAGAAACTGAAATCTTGGATCATTTCATTTCTGGAGATACTATTTCTAGAATCTTAGCTTGGACCATAGGTCCTTGGTCCTCGACAATATTTTGAGTAACTCAATATTTAATGAGTCACTTATTTAATAACACAAAATAGGCTTTGATTATTTATAGTTAAGATCATTGAGTGAAACATAAATTGGTAACTGGATTAGCTGTGGGAAAGAACACTTTAAGAACAGTATAAGAAGGTGGTATTTGTTATATGGTTTGTGGCTGAAGGCAGAGAACATTCAAGTTGGATTAAGACATGGGATTCTGGAAGCCCATGACATTCAGTGGAAAACAGCTAATTAAATTATTACCTGTGGTCACCTAGAATAAAGTGTCTATTAATGACACGTCTTTGAGAAATTGAGTCACGTCTCAAAAAGAACAGAATGAAGAGTATGAGGAATTCAAGGCTCTAGGGTGGGCTGGTTGCTTTTAATTTTGCTGAATAGCTTAAAGAAAATGTGTAACAAGCTCAGGGTTATAAATTCTCAATTCAAAACTCAGACGACAACCAAAGATTTTCACCATCTCTTGTTTCTTTTTGCCTCCAGGCTGAGATAGATGAAAATCAAACTAAAACTCGATCCTAAGGGTTTCAATTTATGTAGGTTGAATTAACAATCTGACAATGCATCAAATGTGACAGAGCTTTGATAGGAAGAGAATAAAACACTGAATGTAGGCATAAGGACCTACTGAGAGATTTGGATGCCTTAAAATATACCAAACATCCAGACTCCAACCTTTATTTCCAACCTCTGTCTGATGTGACTATTCCTGTCCTACTCAAAAATCATAAAATCATTTGACCAAAGCAGTTTCTTCCAAAGAGATTCAATTCTTCCCATTTTCCATACTTAATAGCTCTCTTTACACACACACATACATTTAGAGTGTGTATATATATATATATATATATATATATGCATAGATGTGTTCAGTATATATGTTGCTTTCATAGATACAATCATTTTTTTGGATAGTTACTGAAATCTTGATTGAAAGATCATTTACACTAACATAAGGGACAATCTAAAAATTCCTCTGAATATGCAGATAAAGGAAGGAAAGGACTTAAAGACGCATTTGTCCTGTGTAAAAACCTAAACTATTCCCCAAACTAAGAAGGCCCAGAAAACATCTCCCTAACTAAATGAGAACACCTTTAGTGAGGAGAGTACATGCATCTGTAAAAAGGGACCAGGAATGGCACTTTTTGTAGAGATGGCTTGTTGATGGGTATAAAACTGGAAATATATTCCCAGATACAAAGCGGACAGTCCAAAATGAGATAAGAGAAATCACCAGACTTATTTAATACACAAGAATTATCAAAGAGAAAGGTGTAAATTTATCATAGAGTCTATAGGATTGAGATTGATATTTTGCCAAATAGATTCTGTCTTGTTAGTAATAACCAAAAATTATGCTAGGTTTGGAAAACACAGCACTGACATTAAGAATTACTTCTAAATTTACTTTCAGTTTCTATACTTGAGTAGACTTAGAATATCTAGAAATAAGATAATCATAGGAAATCTTTAGAAATAACATTCAACTATGTACTATAAGTATTTCTGCTATCACCACAGAAATTACCCTGCAACATTCACTAGGATTAATAATCACTGCTGGAAGGGAAATAACCAAAATTTAGGAAATTGATTGGACTGGATACTGGCTTTAAGTTAATATTCATGGCCAGGATAACACTGTTGTGTACTGATAACAGAAAATGGGAGTTCCACCTGACACATAATTGGTATGGTAGGCTCTTACACCCCTAGTTTCTGAATTTATGATAGAAATAGTTACCCACATAAAGCAGCATTTATGTTAGGAAGAGCCTAATGAAACCCATTGGAACTTCATTCTTTTTTCAAGTAGTGAACCAAAAGCAATACCATATTCCTATGGTCATCATAAACATTACTTTTATTGAGTTTTAGAAGACTAAGGAAAGATGTTGATTCCTACTCATCCCTATATGTAACTTTTCTGTTTGCCTAAAGAAACAGAGGAGATAATTTTTAAAACTACATTAAGCTTATTAAAGCTTAATTCAATTTCACCTATTAATCCAGATGTCTACTTTTTCTAAGGAAATCAACACAGTCATTGACTGGAATGTAGCTATTGATCTAGAATGTCTTTGTCTCATAAGCAGAGATTATCAGACATTGTGTATTTTCACCTGCCAATAATATAAGCACACACTCAGTCCATAATGTCAACTCTCTGACTTGGGTCACAGTTTAGTTCACAAGGATCTTGACCATCATACTGTCAATTACATTGTGCAAGCATTCTGCTTGAAATTGGAAAGTTAGAGTCAAGAGATACTCTCAATGACACCTAAAGGAGCAAAAAAAAAAACAAAAAAACAAAAAAACAAAAAAAAACCCAGCAAATAAAGTCTAAACCCAGCAAGACAAGAGAAGTAATAAATATTAGAACAGAAATCAATGCAATAGAAACCAAAGAACAATAGAACAGATCAAAGAAACTAGGAGCTCTTTCTTAAAAAAGAAGAAGAAGAAGAAGAAGAAGATCAATAACCCCCTGGCCAGCTCTATGAAAAAGAAAAGACAAAAGACCCAAATACATAAAATCATAAATGAAAGAGGAGAGATCACAACCAATACTAAAGAAACATAAACAATTACAAGAACATATCATGATCAACTAAATGCCAACAAATTAGGCAATCTGGAAAAAAAAAAAAAAGGATGCATTCCTAAACATTTACAAACTACCAAACTGAAACAGGAAGAAATAGAAAAACTGAATAGACCCATAACTGCAAGGAAATTGAAGCAGTAGTAAAAAATCTCCCAACTAACAAGAGTCCAGGGTTGGAAGGCTTCCCAAGGAAATTCTACCAGATATTTGAAGAAGAATTCATACCTATTCTTCTGAAGATTTTTTTAAAAACAGAAATGTAAGGAAAACTTCCAAATTCTTTCCATGAGACCAGCATTACCTTGATTCCAAAACCAGACAAAGACCCTGTTAAAAAGAATTACAGAGCAACATCCCTGATGAACATGAAGGCAAAAATTCTCACCAAAATACTAGCTAGTAGGATCTGACAGTACACTAATAGGATTAGACAACACAACCAAGTGGGGTTTATTCCTGGGCTGAAAGGGTGGTTCAACAAGTACAAATCAATCAATGTGATACACTACATTAATTTAAAAAAAGGATATGAACCATATGATCCTCTCAGTAGATGCCAAAAAAGCATCTGACAAAGTACAGCATCCTTTCTTGATTAAAACTCTTCACAGTGTAGGGATAGAGTGTACATACCTCAATATCATAAAAGCCATCTATGAAAAGTCCATAGCAAATATCATTCTCAATAGAGAAAAACTGAGATCTTTTCCCCTAAAGTCAGGATCATGGCAGGGATGTTCATTCTCACCACTGCTGTTTAAAATAGGACTAGAAGTCCTAGCCTCAGCAATCAGACAACAAAAAGAAATAAAAGGTATTCAAACTGGCAAAGAAGAAGTCAAACTTTCTCTCTTTGCATATGACATGATTCTTTATGTGGAAAACTCAAAAGACTCCATCCTCAAATTACTAGAACTCATACAGCAATTTAGCAATGTGTCAGGATACAAAATCAAAGCACAGAAATCAGTTGTATTTCTATACACTAACAATGAGACAGAATAAAGAGAAATTAAGTAGTTGATCCCATTTACAATTGCATCAAAATCATAAGATACCTAGGAATAAACCTAACCAAAGAGGCAAAGGATCTACAGATCTTCAGAAAACTATAAAACATCCATGAAAGAAATTAAGGAAGATACAAAGAAATGGAAAAACATTCCACAAATTGGAAGAAAAAATACTGTTAAAATGTCTATGTTATCTAGAGCAATCTATACATTCAAAGCAATCCCTACTAAAATACCATCAACTTTTCCCACAGAGCTGGAACAAATAATCTTAAAATTTATGCTGAATCAGAAAAGTCCTGGAATAGTCAAAGGAATATTGATATAGAAATCCAAAGCTGGTGGCATCACAATTCTTGTCTTCAAGCTATATTACAAAGCTATAATCATCAAGACAGTATGGTATTGGCACAAAAGCAGACACATAGGTTAATGGAACAGAATAGAGAACTGGCCAGAAATAGACCCTCAACTCTATGGTCAACTCATCTTCAACAAAGCAGGAAAGAATATCCAATGAAAAAAGAGAGTCTATTCAATAAATGGTGTTGGGAAAATTGGACAGGCATATGCAGAATTAAATGACCATTTCCTAACATCATACATGAAAACAGACTTAAATGGATGAAAGACCTCCACATAAGACAGGAATCCATCAAAATCTTAAAAGAGAACTTGGGCAGCAACCTCTTTTACCTTACCTGCAGCAACTTTGTGCTACACACATCTCCAAAAGCCAGAGAAACAAAGACAAAAATGAACTATCGGGACTTCATCAAGATAAAAAGTTTTTGCACAGATGTCGTGAAAAGAAGGGCCATCTGTACCCCAATGTTTACAGCAGCGATGGCCACGGTCGCCAAACTATGGAAAGAACCAAGATGCCCTTCAACGGACGAATGGATAAGGAAGATGTGGTCCATATACACTATGGAGTATTATGCCTCCATCAGAAAAAATGAATACCCAACTTTTGTAGCAACATGGACGGGACTGGAAGAGATTATGCTCAGTGAAATAAGTCAAGCAGAGAGAGTCAATTATCATATGATTTCACTTATTTGTGGAGCATAACAAATAGCATGGAGGACAAGGGGTGTTAGAGAGGAGAAGGGAGTTGGGGTAAATTGGAAAGGGAGGTGAACCACGAGAGACTATGGACTCTGAAAAACAATCTGAGGGGTTTGAAGTGGCGGGGGTGTGGGAGGTTGGGGTACCAGGTGGTGGGTATTATAGAGGGCACGGATTGCATGGAGCACTGGGTGTGGTGAAAAAATAATGAATACTGTTTTTCTGAAAATAAATAAATTGAAAAAAAAAGTTTTTGCACAGCAAAGGAAATAATTGACAAAACCAAAAGACAAGAGAGAGAATGGGAAAAGTTATTTGCAAATGTCTTATCAGTTAAAGGGCTACAATAAAAAATCTACAAAGAACTGGGGCACCTGGGTGGCTCAGTGGGTTAAAGCCTCTGCCTTCGGCCCAGGTCATGATCTCAGGGTGCTGGGATCGAGCCCTGCATCAGGCTCTCTGCTCAGCAGGGAGCCTGCTTCTTCTTTGTCTCTGCCTGCTGCTCTGCCTACTTGTGATCTCTCTCTCTGTGTCAAATAAATAAATAAAATCTTAAAAAAAAAATCTACAAAGAACTTATCAAACTCAACCCCCAAAGAACAAATAATCCAATTAAGAAATGGGCAGAAGACATGAACAGACATTTAGGCAAAGAAGACATCAAATGGCCAAGAGACACATGAAAAAGTGCTCATCACTCAGCATCAGGGAAATACAAATCAAAACCACAATGAGATACCACATCACACCACTCAGAATGGCTAAATTAACCACTTGGGAAATGAAAGATGTTGGTGAGGTTGCAGAGAAAGGGGAACCCTCCCCCACACTGTTGGTGGAAATTGTAAGCTGATGGAGCCACTCTGGAGTTTCCTCAAAAAGTTGAAAATAGAGCTACTCTATGACCCAGCAATTACACTACTAGAGATTTACCCAAAAGATACAAATGTAGTGATCCATAGGGGCACCTGTGCTCCAATGTTTACTGCAGCAATGTCCACAATAACCAAACTATGGAAAGAACCCAGATGTCCATCGACAGATGAATGAATAAAGAAGTGAAATATATATATATATGTATATATGAATATATATGTTTTTTCAATGGAATACTAGTCAGCTATCAAAAAATGAAATCTTGCAATTGGAACAATGTGGATGGAACTAGAGGGAATTATACTAATCAAAATAAGTCAATCAGAGAAAGACAATTATTGTATGATCTCACTTATCTCACTGATATGGAATTTAAGAAACAAAACAGAGGATCATAGGGAAAGAGGTGGAAAAATAAAACAAGAGAAAAATCAGAGAAGACAAACCATAAGAGACTCTTAGAAAACAAACTGAGGGTTGCTGGAGGGGAGGAAGATGGAGGGATGGGGTAATTGCATGATGGACATTAAGGAGGGCATGTGATGTAATGATCACTGGGTATTATATAAGACTGATGGATAACTGAACTTTATCTCTGAAACTAATAATATATGTTAATTAATTGAATTTAAATTTAAAGAAATTTTTTAAAGATTTAAAAATTTTTAAATGGTTTACTCCTTGTGAACTAGGACTCTGCTTGGTCATTAGTCTTACATAAAACTACAACAACAAAAATTAAAAAAAAATTATGGACATGAGGTATTTTGGAATAGCCTACCAGATAAAGTATTCTATGGTGCTGCCTGAGAGCAAAGGAAACATGGACTAAATAAAGGAGACAAGCAACTGAAAACACCACCCAACCTGACTTTGTGATCAGCTACCAGAATTAGTATATAATAACTTCTTTACCCTCCTTTTAACATTCAAAACTCCTATCAAATATTTTTTATTTTCAAATTTATTTTCTAAATATAAAATTTCACTATTTAGATACATTATAATAATCTTATGTTTAAGTTCCCAGTCACATAGTAAGTGAAAACTACATGGTTCCAGGTACTCAGGCCAAAAATCTTGGGAGCATAACTCCTCTTTCATACCCTATTACCAACCTTTCAGAAAGTCCTATGGAGGCACCTGGGAGTCTCATTCAGTTGAGGTCCAACTCTAGATTTCAGCTGGGGTCATGATCTCAGGGTCCTGGGATCAAACCCCGTGTCTGGCTCCACACTGGGTGTGGACTCTGCTTGTCCCTTCTCCCCTTGTTCTTCCCCCAGCTCATGCTCACTCTCTCTCTCTCTCAAATAAATAAATAAGCAAACTCTTAAAAAAAAAAAAAGCAAGTCTAGTGTTAAAAAAAAAAAAATAGAAGGAAGAAGAAGGAGTCCAATGGGATTCAGCTTTACAATATACTGAGAATCATATTATTTCTTACTATCTCTTTTATTACCACTGACAAAGATATTCTCTTGACCAAACTCTAGGAAGGCTTTTCTGAGCCACATCCTTGAGAGGGGCATAGGCTCATGTACTTCACAAGCCAACTCTAACAAGAATTCTTTAAGTCAACTTAACTAGAATCCCCCAATGATATGAGATCACCCTTTATATATAATTAAAGTTCCCCAGGTGATGTATGATCACTCTGGCTTGATTCTGCAAGAATTCTGTGTGGTTGATTTAGCCAGAATCATTCCTTAGCCCTGATGTTTCGTCTTAGCAATTTTCAATCCACCTAGACTCCACCCAGCTCCCTGGCTACAAATTTTCATTTTTTCTTCTTATCCTTGTTTTATTCAGAGTTGAGCCCCATCCATCACCCCTACTACAAGACCCCATTATAGTAGCCCCATCTGAATAAAGTCTGCCTTAACATTCTTTAACAAATGTTATGAGTGTCATGTTCCTTAACACCACTCAGACCCATTCTATCATTTAAAATTGCTAAGATAATTGGAAGCTTCCAGACTGGTCTTCCAGATTGGCTGTTGTCTCATTAGAGTCTTTTCAAAACAGGAGCCAGTATGTTCCTTTCAGAAAGTAAGTCAGATATCTCATTTCTGTTTAAAATCTTCCATAGGCTTACCATTTTATATAGAACTAAATATACAATCATCTAGTTTTTTAAGCCAAAACCTAGACCAAAATTTCTCTACAATCTGGACCTTTGCCAATCTGATCTTTTCTCATACCGCTTTCTTCCTCTCTTAATCAGTTACAGAAATATTCATCACCCTTCAGAATCAATCTGCTTCTAAATTCTTATTGGTTCCCTGGTTAGAAGGGAAAAAGTTATGTCCACCTTCTACTCCAGATATTTTTTCATCTACTACAAGCTAGAGAAAAAAAAAAACAAAAAAACAGTGTAACAGGATTAGGTATTTTTTCCATATCAACTCAAAATATTTTTTTGTCAAATATATATCTCTGTCCATTTTAAATATAAACAATACACATAGATTAAAAGTAAATGGTTGAAATTTATGGAATTGTTGCATCACTCTATTATGGATTGAAATTAATATAACACTGTATATTAATGATACTGGAATTTAAAATTAAATTAAATTTTAAAAAGCACTTAAAAATAGTAAATGGATGGAGAAATATAAACCAGGCTAACACTAATCAAAAGGAAGCAGGACCAGCTACATTAATTTCAGGCACACAGACTTCAAAGCAAAGAAAAATATCAGGGATAAAGAAAGGCATTATATAATGATAAGAGGGTCAATTACTGAAGAACATGTAATTCTTAATGTGTGTATACTTAACAACAAAGTATCAAATTACATAAGACAAAAATTAATAAAACTACAGGGTGAAATAGATTAATTCATTACAATAGTTGGAGACTACCACACCCGTCTGTCAAAAATCGCCTGTTCCATGGGATGCCTGGGTGGCTCAGTCAGTTAAGTATCTCTTTTTGACTCATGTCATGATCCCAGGGATTGAGTCCCATATCAAGCTGTTTGCTCAGTGGGGAGCCTGCTTCTTCCTCTGCCTGCTGCTCCCTTGCCTGTCCTCTCTCTCTGTCTCTGACATATAAATAAATAAAATATTTTAAAAATATTAAAAAATATTTTAAAAATATTTTAAATATTTTAAAAATATTACATTTCCTGATCCAGCAGGAAAAAATCAGTAAGGACATAGCTGAACTCAAAAATACCATCAATGCTTCCCAACTTCAACCATAGGTTCAATTCAATATATATCTTTCCTTTAAGTTTTTCAAGAGCTTCCCACTAAGGGCAAAATAAAATGATGTACTGAAGATTTCAGTAAAAAAGTGATCATATTACCAAGAACATTATATTGGAAATAAGACAGACTTTGGAGAATGTGTAGAAATTTCATAAGAGATGAAAATTTGGAGAGTTTTCTAGGAAACTTAAATTTTTTCAGAATGACTAGGTGAAAAAATTTATTTTACTTCTAAATGAATCTCAGAATTATTTTCTTCCATATGCCAGCAAAACAATGTTTGAGGTATGGTGATATATTAAGGGCCTCACTATGTTACTCACCCATGTAGCTACACTCTTCACAATTTGAATTTGATGTTCATGCCATTCAAATTGTTGAAGATATTTTCCACCCCTTGACATTGACTTTTGCAAATGACTGGCTTTATGGCCAACCGAATGTTAGTATAAGATGACAATGGCTAGAAAGGGACACATGCAATTGGGATTTCTATCCTGTATGACAGTCAGCTCCATGAGAAATAATAATCCTGGCCTAGCCTCCTAGTTCCCAAAAAAGAATGAAGGGCATGTGAAGAACAGCTGGTATTACCCAAATTCCCCACAAGAAGATGCCCAAAATTGCTGTGTGCCCAACCAAATTTTATTAAATCATTTTCTCATAAAGACAAATGATAACTTTTTATATACAGATTTTATGACTAAACAGAAGTTATTCAAAGGTTAAGTACTTTTATTTTCTCTTTGCTATTTATAATAGAAGGATAAACAAAAATTTGCTCCAGCTTTCAAAAAGAAATTTTAATTAAAAGCTCAGTGACATGTATTAAATAAAGATGTTAAAATTAGCAACAGTCTAGTGATAACCAAGAATGGTAGTAGAGGAAACTGGTCATCAAAGAATTTTGGAATGTGAGTAAAGAGGAAGAGGAAGGCGGTGATGAGAGAGACAAGTGAAGAAATACTCAGAAAAATAAAAGAGATTTATTTTCAAAATTACTCATCTTTCCTTTATCTCCCCAGATATCAGCCTACTCCTATATTCAAAATCCTAATGTTTGTGATTCATTTTTCTCCATAATTTCTGTGCCTGTCCTTGCTAGTCAAGATGTAACCAAGACTACAGGGGGCAGCAAAGGAGTTTTAGGGTTTGTCAGGGGGAGAGCTGTTGGGGATCAGTGATTAACAAGCCCACAGAGTTTTGGATACTATTCTTACTAAATTTAAGAATATATTTTGACATAGGAATCAATTCATTCTGGTTGTTTTCATATGAAGGTACACAACATACTCTACTATGGCTCAAGCTTATTACTGAAGAAGTAGACTTTGGGGGGTGAAACAAGAAAATTTGTGTCTAATATATAGCATTGCTAATATACAATAAATAAATAATGTGTTCCATGCACTGTTGATAACATTCACACAACTGTGTTTCATGCACTATTAATACATTCACATAACTGTGTTTCTTTAAACACCACCCATTCTTAATTGAGGACTGCCTGTGTGTATTAAAATAATTATTTTTTAAAATCCCATCTTGCATAGTGGGTTAAATGCACAAATTCCATAACAAGTTCTATGGAAGAAATGAAACAAATACTTCTATTATTTAATATTTTGAGATTATTTTAAAATATTATGAATTTGAATCAAAATATATACATAGATAAGTAAACCAAAAAATTCATGATTATATTCTATGTTTTATTTGTCTCCATAAATTGGAAATGGAAAATTATGTAATAGTAATTTATTATAGTAACTAAACATTGAAATTCAGAAGCAAATATAAATTATGCATTTTTAGTGCCAACACAGAGACTAGATGAGCAACTGTTTACATTTAAATATCTTTATTCATTTGAAGTAATCATAATTTGATTCAAATATTATATGCATTTTTATTTCTCACAAAATATTCATATTTTTAAAACCATCTTTGGCTAAACAAACTACAAAGTTTTGCCATACATAATATAATTTAAGTCATGGATTTGAGAGAAAGAAACTGCTTTTCTTTATTCTTTATTTCACCATTTTTTAAGATGACAAACTTAAATATATTAGGAGAGACTAGTGTGAAATGTCTAGATGAAAATTAATATTTCTTAAATAAAAACTGAAATGAGGAAAATTATTTGTGGAGATTTTGAACCTAAAGATACAACTGCAAAAACTGGAATTTCAGAATTATGTTACCATGTCAAAGCCCATGTACACCAAACTGGCCAATATTTTACAGATGACTTTCTTGATGGTGGTTGGTTTCAGGCTCTGAATCATTTAACCCTTGCATCTGGGATTATTGAGAACAATCTTCAGGGTTTCATCTAGGGCTATGTTGGTCTGATAGAGAGCCAGGCACAACTATATGAATGGAGTAACCCACTCCTTTCAAAGCGTATTTTCTCCAATAAGTGTCTTATTTTATTTTATTTTATTTCTTTGAGAGAGAGAAGGAGCACAGGAGAGGGGCAGAAGGAAAGAGAAAAACAGAACCTCAAGCAGACTCCCATGTTGAGTGTGGAGGCTGACATGGAGCTCAATCTCCCCCCTGAGATCAAGACCTGAGCTGAAATCAAGACTCAAATACCTAACTGACTGAGCCACCCAGGTGCCCCACCAGTCAATACTTTTCTTCCTTTTCCTCTTTCCTTATTTGGACCAGTTCCTCTCTGTGAGCTTGGAAATATGGGTGGCTACCTGATTCATGTGCTTGTCACATTCCTTTAGTCTAAGCCATGTTTCCTGGGAAGTAAATCCCAACTGCAACAAATCGTGACCTTGTGATGGATTGATACTTAGCTCTTTAGAGTGTTGACACACCGCACCCTGTTGAGATACTCACAAGCTCCGTTGTGATAATTTCAGATACCTTGAAGCAAGTCAAGTCTTAAAAACAACACCTTCTCTTTCCTACAAGTTCCTAGGATGTAGGTCAGTCTTTGATAGTTTTTTGTTTTGTTTTGTTTTGTTTTACCAAAACAATTTTTAAAGGATTTCTAGGACAACTTTAGTTTTTTTCCTAAATTTTCTAAGCATTCCAGTTGTTCCAAGAAGAGGTAACACCACGCAATATCCTGCTGGAACACTACATAGTTATCCACTACTATAACCAGTTGTTCTCTACAACATTCAAGAAATTTGTTAGTGTCCAACAGATAAAGCAAGACCATTTCATACTCTTTTCTTTTGGCAGGAAAGTTCTGCCCAGTTATTTCCACCATTAAGATCCTTGACTTTATTTTTTGTTTTTCAGTGTTCCAAGATTCATTGTTTATATACCACACCCAGTGCTCCATGCCCCACTTAGTACCCACCACCAGGCTCACCCATACTCCCATTCTCCTCCCCTCCAAAACCCTCAGTTTGTCTTTCATGCTTTGTCTCCCCCTCTGACTTACCCCAATTCGCCTTTCCTTTCCTTCTCTTAATGTCCTCCATGTTATTCCTTATGCTTCACAAGTAAGTGAAGCCATATGATAATTGACTTTCTCTCCTTGACTTATTTCACTCAACGTAATATCCCCTAGTCCTATTCAGGTTTATACAAAAGTTGGGTATTCATCCTTTCTGATGGCTGTGTAATATTCCATTGTATATATGGACCATATCTTCTTTATCCATTCATCTGTTAAAGGACATCTTGGCTCTTTCCACAGTTTGGCAACTGTGGCCATTGCTGCTATGAACATTGGGGTACAGATGGCCTTTCTTTTCACTACATCTGTATCTTTGGGGTAAATACCCAGTAGTATAATTGCAGGTCATAGGGTAGCTCTATTTTTAATTTTTTGAAGACTCTCCACACTGTTTTCCCAAGTGGCTTCACCAATTTGCATTCCCACCAACAGTGTAAGAGGGTTCCCCTTTCTCCACATCCTCTCCAACACTTGTTGCTTCCTGCTCTTTTAATTTTGGCCATTCTAACTGGTGTAAGGTGGTATCTCAATGTGGTTTTGCTTTTAATCTCCCTGATAGCTAATGATGATGGACATTTTTTCATTTGACTGTTAGCCATTTGTATGTCTTCACTGGAGAAGTATTTGTTCATATCATCTGCCCATTTTTGGACATGATTATTTTTCAAAGAGCTGGAGCAAATAATCCTAAAATTTGTATGGAATCAGAAGAGACCCTGAATAGCTAAGGAAATGTTGAAAAACAAAAATAAAACTGGCGGCATCACGTTGCCTGATTTTAAGCTTTACTGCAAAGCCCTGATCACCAAGACAACATGATAATGGCATAAAAACAGACATGTAGACCAATGGAACAGAGCAGAGAGTCCAGATATTGACCCTCAACTCTGTGGTCAAATAATCTTCGACAAAGAAGGAAAAAATATCCAGTAGAAACAAGATAGTCTCTTTAATAAATGCTTCTGGGAAAATTGGACAGCTATATATAGAAGAATGAAACTCAACCATTCTCTTACACCATACACAAATATAAACTTGAAATGGATGAAGACCTCATTGTGGGGCAGAAATCTATCAAAATCCTAGAGGAGAACATAGGAAGTAACCTCTTCGACATCAACCACAGCAACTTCTTTCAAGATATGTCTCCAAAGGCAAAGGAAACAAGCAAAAAGGAACTTTTGGGACTTCATCAAGATAAAAAGCTTCTGCACAGCAAAGGAAACAGTCAACAAAACAAAGGCAACCCACGGAATGGGAGAAGATATTTATAAATGACACTACAGACAAAGTGCTGATATCCAAGATCTATAAAGAACATCTCAAATTCAACACCCAAAAAACAGATAATTATGTCAAAAAATGGGCAAGAGACAGGATCCTTGACTATTTTTACGCTGTGGTGATTGTTTCCATGTCTGAGAACATGTATTTGCTTTTCTATGGGTAATACAGAAACAGCAGAAAGAAAAAAAATTGTCATTTAACTTGCATCCAATTGGGATTCAAACATTTTTCATTAAGCATAGAGTCATATCTATTAAGCTTCTTCTCAAAGCAGTGGAGTATAATTAAACTGCCATGGTAGCAGGGAGTAAGGATATATGAACACTATGAAATATGTCCAGCAGGACAATTCGGGTACAAAGTAAAGTGACCGAATCACAGATGTTTTCTCTCAAAGTACAGTCTTGTAAGTGAGATTTGGAAGAAGCTGTTAACTATTAGTATCTAGTGTCTTTACCACAGGATTGTAATAAGCTGCCTGTTAGTAGGGGTTACACTTGTTTGCTTTTGTATCATAAGAACTTCCAGTATTGAGGTGAGCACTAAATGTTATTTCTTGAATGAGTAAACACTCAATAAGATGGATTGATAATTATTTGTCCATATCCAGTCTATGAACCTAAATATGAGAACAAGTTCTGGTCATGAAAGAGAGAGAGGATGCTTATAGTACTGGTAAATGCTTCAGGTTAGGCCTTTAAAGTATAAGGGGTAATAAAAGGAACTCAGCAAGGAATAAGGACAAAAAAGAAGCTTAATCCTAGAAACCCAGTACCTAAATATGGATAAGACGGATTGATCAGGTGAAATTTGCATTTGTAATAGCAGTGAATATAATGTTTTCCCCCAGATTCACCAAAAAATGAGTTACACTATTTAAAGTGTCTCAATGTTACCCAAATTAAGGAACTCTTAATAGGCCAAAATATCCTGTTGGATAGAGGTCTGGGGATCCAGAGACTTTTGGAAATATTTTCTGCCTCCTTCTGTATTGGTTCAGAAAATGGAGTGAGAATGATTTGCAATACTTTCATGTATTGACAATGAACTACTTTATAGTTCTGCTTATGCAAATGATTCTAAACCCAAGTCTTGATGTAAACGTGTTGATTTGACATAATTATCAACTGTATAACTTTACTCTCCAAAGTGTCTCAATTTGAATGATAAATTGTATATTGGCTTTATTGAAACTTTATATTACTCTTGTTTATTTTACTTACAAGACTCTGTCATATCTCCTACAAAAGAATTTAAATTTCTGAACAAAGGTCTTGCATCTCCAACAAAAGCACATTGATGTATTAGTTGATTGCACTATATTTTCTGTTAAATTCTTGGCTCAACACTAAATGTGAATTTGGGCAAATTATTTGAACTCTAAATTTTAGCTCTATCATCTATAAAGTAGAGATAATTATAGGACCTAACATATAGTATGAGAATTAAATAAATATATGAAGAAGGCTAAGCATTGTGCCCAGAGTATATGTTACTTAGTATCTTATATATGAGTTATTATAATACCAATTAATATAATATACTGTAATAGATATTATGAGGCCACAAGAAAATTTATAACTTCCAGAGAAAGAGCATACAATTGAGTTAAGGAAAAATTTATGGATAAAGGAGATATTTAATATATTTTTGAATATGTAAATACAGTGGAGGACAACCTCATGAAAGTGAAGGAAGCATGCATAAAAATGTAAAAGAAAACGTATGTTTTATATAGAAATTGATAGGTGATTCACTTGATAAAGTTTAAAAATAAGTGAAAATGAATAAAGAGCAACAGATTGTAATAAATTGCTTGAGGGGTTCTAACTTGGTTTTTCCAGCTGTAAAAATGTCCTGCCTGAATCTGAATCTTGTTTTCTTTTTCACTAACTAGTGAAAACACTAACTTGCCCAATATATTCAATAATAGGATGTTGCATTTTGTGTAGCATTGTGGCTTTGCATCCTATTACATATATGGGAGGCATATGCAGATATTTATGTATGAACTGAAATTTTATTAACTAAAAAATTCAAATTTATAAAAATCATTTTCTTGTTCATAAAGCATTTGCTTGCAATTTTAGTAAATATCTACCCTTTAATATTCAGGTATTCATATATTAGTGATGTTAATATTGCCCAGTTCTCCTATTGCAAAAGTAATATTACATTTTTAAGTATTAAAAAGATTGAAATAATATGTATTCCTTTTTAGACCTGAGTTATTTGAAAAATTGTATTCATTTAGGTGAAGGAATCTGTCACAAGCACATGCACACACGCACACGCACACGCACACGCACACACACGGTGGCTTTCTCTAATATTTTACTTATTTTGTTTTATTCTTTCTTTTACTATCTTATTCTTTACTACTGTAAAGAAAAGAATAGGTTTACTACTGTAAACTTAGGATTTATGTGGATTTTATTTGCCAAAAGATTCTAAAATCTCTATATTATCTCAGGAGTGGATGAGATACAATTATAGGAAGGTTTTTCTATTAAGAACTAGATAATTAGAAGAAAATATGAAAAAAGACCCATTATAACTGTATAAATTATAACTGTATAAATAGTTTATCATTCACTTTTTTTTTTTTTTACTAATTTTCCAAGCCCTTGTGCCCCCTTCAGCTACTGTTCCCATTCTCCAGGAATTTACAGTAAAAGGAATTTTCTCCTATTTTTGTTTCTACTTCCTAACTACCTACTTATACTTCAAAACACTTTCATTTGTTCTTTGCTCCTGCCTCTACAATTAACCTATGCATATTAGATAACTGCTACACTATAAATCCAACAAAATTAATCCATTCTGATATTCCTTAGCAACTGCTTTGTGACAAATTATTACAACTCTTAGAGCTTAAACAAACATTTATTACTACATGGTTTCCCTGGGTTCCAAGTCTGGGCCTGGTTTACCTGTGTCCTCTGATATCTCTCACAAGGCTCCAATTGAAGCATCAGCTAAGGGTAAAAAGGTCTTAATAGGCTAACTGAAGGTGAATCTGCTACCAAGCTCATTCAACTGATTGTTGACTGAATTGAGTTCATTGTGGACAGTTGTTCAGAAGGCAATGAAATCAAAGTTATCCTTTATAAAATGACCACTGTGTATCAGACACAGTTAAGGCACATAACATTAAATATTCTGCTTAAATCAATTCTATTAGATATTATGTATTGTTAATTTTATTATGGTAGTAGTGCATGTGTTCATGGAACGAAAAGTAGAAAAAGCAGACAAGCAAATGCAAGTAAGAAAAATAAAATAGTACTTTCTGAAAACAGTCATTACTGAGTATTTTGTTGCATGCCTGAATCTTTTTAGACATGCACTGTGTTTACTTGCTTTCTTACTACTATGTGGGCCTGTTTTTTTTCTCCAAGCTTTCTCATTTTAGAGAAATTTGTGCTATTCACAATAGCTATGTTCTTTAAAAGTCACTCTGAACACTAAATTACCAAATTCTGAAGTGTTACTGCCAGGGAAATCTAGGGTTAGGTTCTTAAGAGCCTCCAGTCACAACAACCAATACGATACATAACCTTGTTTTATATGTCCTTTGTTGAAAGACACACTATGTAATATATACTGTTCATTCATTAATGTTGAACTCACAGCCAACACCACTGCAAATCATGTCTCAATTAAGCTCATCCAAATACTTACTCTTTTCATAAGGCACATCATAGCCTTCTGGAGCTCAGGAACATTCAACATCACTTCAGCATGTTTGGGGGCCATTTTAAACAACAAAAGTATCCAACAAAAAAGCACAGAAATGCAAAAACATGGTACTAAATAGCAAACACGACATTAGTCTATAAATAAGAAAACTTAAACAAGAAAGGTGAACATTGTTCTTTTCATACTTATTCAGCTTGGAAATGGGGGCTATGAGGGAAATTTTTTTCATGACTTTGCACATGTCCTCAAAAGACCACAAAAGCTATATAAGTTTTAACATGAGGGTTCCAAATAAACTGTAGCAAGTAGGTGAATTCATGCATACAAAATCCATGAATAATGAAGATGACTGTATTAAGATTTTTCTTTGTCAATCAAGAACAGTTATGTTGTTCTTTTGAATATTGTGAAGTACAACTTGTCTGAACATAGTGGCTATTTGCATGCTTTCTTTCCCCAATTTTCTACTGGGTATTATAGGCTAACCCATTATCTCTCTTCCCTATTTTCCTATCTTATGCCATTATATGCCATAAGGACAGAAATGAGAAAAGAGCTTCTATTTTCTCCATTTTTCAGTCCTTACCAAGGACTAGAAATCTCTCTCAATCCCTCTAATTGGAGGGATTGAGAAGAAATCAAGTGTGCAGAATCTAGCAGGTTTCTCTTAGTTTTATGGGGCTCTTACATTCTTATCCAACCAGAAGATACAGTTATCTAGTTCTGCTTGTCTTTGAGTGGGTTCATTACTGGATTCAACAGTGAGCCCTCCAAAATTCAGGTCCATCAGATCCACTGAATTCAACATTATCTGTAAATGAGATGTGAGCAGATATAAGCAAGTCAAAATGAAGTCATACTAGATGAGGATGGGCTCTAAATCCAATGACTTATGTCCACAAAGAGAGGAGATTTGGAGACACACAAAGATATGAAGGTAAGATGGCTACCTGAAGACGAAGGCAAAAATTGGAATGGTGCAGCTCTAGTTGAGGAACACGAAGGACTGCTCACAATCACCATAAGCCAGGAAGAGGCAAGAACATATTCTTCCCTACAGCTTTCACAGAGAACATGGCCCTGCTGACACCTTAATTTTAGATTACTAGCATCCAGTACTCTGAGAGAGTACATTTCCATTGCTTTAAGCGATCCAGTTTGTAGTAACTTGTTAGGAATCCCCAGGAAACCAATCCTGGAGTGAAATATTGGGAAATTGATGCAGTCCTATGCCAAATTCTCCAAAGAGTTCTATGAGGGATGCATATGAGTTCCTTTGTCTTTTTTTCAAATATAAACTTAAGTAGGAGGGTGAGGGGAAGGGTAAGCAGGTGTGTAATTTGTGGTTTCATTAAATTATGAACGTAATGTTTCCTCATTAGGAAGGCCAAATTTAGGAACATAAATATATCAGCAATTATATTTGGAAAATTTGCTGAAAAGAATTTTTTAAGATGAACAAAGTAACTGCATCCTCAGAAAATTGCTTTGGTTTCTGGTTTCAAGGCTACCGCTTCAAAGTATTAACGCTGTTTATAAATATATAATGTCACTTTCCCCTAGCCTATGATCCTCATATTTGGAGGACCATATCTATTATGCTTGCTATTTTACCCTTTATCTCTTGAACAGTGTCAGACACATGAATATCATTCAATAAATATTTAATTATAATTATTAAATAAATGTGTAATTCACATTAATGTTTTCGGGACACTATAACAATGCTTTTTCAATATATCATTGGAAAATATAAACGTATGTAGTCATGCACTGGCAACATAACTAGTAGAAGATAAAAATTGAAAATTAAGGAAAACATAATGCAAATGGCCAATAATCTTCATATATAAAACACTTTGCTTCAAAGTATTCAAAAGAACAAATTAATAAGTTTCATTTTTTCCCATTTGATTGGTAAAAATGAAAAAATAATAATACCTGAAAATAAAGAGAGCCTGGAGAAAAAGTACTAGCAGGTAACTATGTATGCTACATGCTCAAATAATTAAAACACACACACATACAAACACACAAAACAAAACAAACAATCCTACCATCGCCGTTTCCAGATCATTGCTTTTCATTTTACTTGTTTGTAATGTTTATCTGTTAATTCTAAATATGATTTCATGCACCAGTTTTTATTTTAAAAAAAACTAACTGTACATAATACCTAATGATAATTAATTTAAATGTAACAATGTGGAGTACTAAACAGTACCTTATATATAGCCCTTGTTTTTATAAATAGTAACTGCCGTCACTATCGGAAAAATCAAAGTACAATGTGTACTAAGGGCTTAAGATGGGATGGGGAATAACAATATTCACAGTCTCAGACAAAAACTACATATGTGAGCATTTACATATACCCATTAATGAGTCCAAGAAAGTAGACTATCTATCTATCTATATCTATCTATATATATATGTGTGTGTGTGTGTATATAAAATGACTAAGTGTTGATATTCTGTGAGTAAAGTGTGATCTATAAGGAATAAGTAAATCAACAATATTCAGAAGGGAAGGATCTGATAAAGTGATCAAAATGATTTAATAGATGAAGCCAATTTCAGCTTATTCTAGCTAACAGAATGTAGCTTTAATTAAATGCCTTGAAAGTCAAGTCACCTCTTTTAAACTAGAATGTTATTGATTTAAGTACTACTTAAATCCAATAAAGATACAGTTGGATGTTCAGGTATCTTGGTTTTAACTTTGGAAAATTCTAGTATAAGGAGAAAATATACTTGGCCTAATATGAAGCTGTTAAACCCTTTAAAGCTAGAGTTAATTTTAAATTAAATAAAGATTTGTTTTTTAAATAATAAAATATATAATTTATGGGGTAGCAGAGCCAGTATCAGCATACAAGGCAAAAAAAAAAAAAAAAGTATAGTTTAGTAATCACTTCAATTTCACAAACAACCTTTCTACCATAAACTCAGTGCTTTAGGCAGTCTTTGAGAAACTTCTACTTGTATGTTGAAGAAAGTAGAAGAAAGTAGAAGAAACTTCTACTTGTAAGTAGCTTAGGAGGCTCTGAAAATACAATGTTTATGTTAATGAAACAATATTTTAGTTCCTAGGATATAAGATTGACTTAAAGTAGTATCTCACTCAATTTCCTTTTAAATAATTTTTATTAAAATGTTATAACTGATTTAATAATACATCAATAATGGGTTCTGAAGTTCTTGTTGTTATCCAAAATACATTTATGAGGAATTTCTTTTGTGAGGGGTGCCTGGCTGGCTCAGTTGATAAGCGTCTGCCTTTGGTTCAGGTTTGCTCCCAGTGTCCTGGGATGGAGCCCAGCATCAGGCTCCCTGATCAGCAGGGAGCCTGTTTCTTCTTTCCCTCTGCCTCTTCCCCATTTGTGCTCTCTCTCTCACTCACTCTCACTCTCTCTCAAATAACTGAATACAATCATATGATATATATATCTTTAAAAAATTATTTTTTGATTTTCCAAAATTGTTTAAGGGATAACTTAAATATTGAATTACTACCCTACTATTTCCTGCCATGTTCTCATTTTTATAAATCTATTTATCTTTGTATAGTGTGCATATTTATAACTGCATATTTATAACTATTCCCTGTGCATAAATGATGATGTCATAATGGGAGAGTTTGGGGTAGAAATTTCTTTTCACCTCCTTACTTAAATACAAATCAGTAAACATGGATTTAACAGTAACAGTATACATGTGAGTACCTGCAATTAAAATATGTTCTAACACTCTGGAAACTGAGGTGATCGGTAGAAATATGAACACTGTCTACACAATAATACTGAAAAGCGAACAAAGAGGAAATTATTTTCCCCTTGTTTTCAAAAGAGCAATGTGTACCTCATGAAATAAATTATTATCCATTCAAAAGAAGAGTCCTCAAAAACTACTTCAAAATATGTGCTTTTCTTGGAACAAGTCTCAAGTAGACATTGGGGATACAAATGCAATTTGAAACATTTCATTTCTACATTACTTATATAGTCTCTGTTATTGCAGCTTCTCTCATAGTTAAGAAGAAATGGAGTACGAACTTTGTGTCAACAAAAGGGAATAGAAAAACAACCCCCAAACTCAATACTGTTTAGTCCAATTTGTGAAGTGATTTGAGGCAGGTAATTCAGACACTAGAAAAACTGTCTTTCACTTAAGTACCAAAAAATCTAATTTAATGCAGTTGATATCTTCATTCCAGCCAGGAAAGCTGTTTCATCTTCATTTTAGTCTAGATTGTTACTATATGAAGTGACAGTGGGTTTACATGCTCTGGTTGTATATTTATTTTTTCCAAAAGAGCTGAGACGCCATCATTTTTCAATTTCATTTGCCATTTCATTGCTTGTTCTAGTAAAGCTCAAAGTGTGAAATGGACATGGTGATCTAATTATTTTAAATGAACTCAACTTCATGAAGAGGAAATGATGATTAGTTAAATAATTAGCACATGTCTAAAATTGAGGCTGTTAACATATCTCCCATTCTGATATTTTTTAAAAAGTGAAAATATTTATTAAAACCCATTCAATGTTGAACAGGAGTGGTGAGAGTGGGCATCCTTGTCATGTTCCTGATCTCAACGGGAAGGCTGCAAGCTTTTTCCCATTGAGGATGGTATTTGCTGTGGGTCTTTCATAGATAGATTTTATGAAATTCAGGAATGTTCCCTCTATCCCTATACTTTAAAGCATTTTAATCAGGAACAGATGCTGGATTTTGTCAAATGCTTTTTCTGATTCCTCAAGAAATTAAAAATAGAACTTCCCTATAACCCTGCAATTGCACTACTGGGTATTTACCCCAAAGATACAGATGTCGTGAAAAGAAGGGTCATCTGTACCCCAATGTTTATAGCAGCAATGGCCACAGTCGCCAAACTGTGGAAAAAAACAAGAAGTCCTTCAATGGAGGAATGGATAAGGAAGATGTGGTCCATATACACTATGGAGTATTATGCCTCTATCAGAAAGGATGAATACCCAACTTTTGTAGCAACATGGATGGGACTGGAAGAGATTTTGCTGAGTGAAATAAGTCAAGCAGAGAGAGTCAATTATCATATGGTTTCACTTATTTGTGGAGCATAACAGATAGCATAGAGGACAACGAGAGTTAGAGAGGAGAAGGGAGTTGGGGGAAATTGGAAGGGGAGGTGAACATGAGAGACTATGGACTCTGAAAAGCAATCTGAGGGGTCTGAAGTGGTGAGGGATGGGAGGTTGGAGGAACCAGGTGGTGGGTATTAGAGAGGGCACGGATTGCATGGAGCACTGGGTGTGGTGCAAAAAACAATGAATACTGCCATGCTGAAAATAAATAAATAAATAAATAAAATTTTAAAAATAAAATAAAATAAAACCCATTCAATGAATGTCTTTAAGTAACTGCTACTAAGATTTGAATGCCAAGTCTTTTTTCCTCTCTTCTGCTTTGTAACTGGGTATTTCTGTTTCTCTCTCTATCTGCCTATCTACTTACCTAACATCATACCTGTACCTCTCATTTAAAAAATCATTCAATACTGGGGCACCTGGGTGGCTCAGTGGGTTAAAGCCTATGCCTTCGGCTCAAGTCGTGATCCCAAGGTTCTGGGATCGAGCCCCGCGTTGGGCTCTCTGCTCCGCAGGGAACCTGCTTTCTCCCCTCTCTCTCTCTGCCTGCCTCTCTGCCTACTTGTGATTTCTCTCTGTCAAATAAATAAAATCTTTAAAAAAAATCATTCAATACTAAAATACTGAACACAAAACTAATGAATAGTAGAAACAAGAAATTAAGATATAATATAGGTAAGCAAGTTCTTTCAACACATGTTCAAATCAAAAATGAAACTTCATCTGAGGAAAGAAGTCAAATCATTCAAATGAAAAGATGTAGGAGAATGGGAAATGGACTTAACAAATATAAGATGTAGCTGTAAAATAATGATACTATTATACTTATTACTTGCTTTCATCAATTTTAATACATGCACAGCTTGTTCATAAATTATTTACTCAGATCTTTTCTCACATGAAATGCTAACTTTGTAATATATCTTGTATTGATTCCTTTTTTGCAGATGTGGTCCAGGCTCTCATGGCTTGTAGTTAGTTATGCTAGATTCATCTCAAATTATTTTCCTGTCAAACGACTCATCTATCCAGAATTAACTGATTACTAATCTCTAGAATGATTACATTTTACCAAAAATCACCCTTACCAATATCCTACCACCACCCCAAAGTTACTAGATAAAATTTAAACTAAATTGATCAGCATTCAGATAATTTTGTAATCTAACTAATCTAGTCTTGGTTAATATAATCAAGAGTTTTCTGTCCTTATTTTCAGATATTAGTTTCAGAAGGACCATCTTTCAATTCTAGAAATGTAGATGTAGATGAAGTACATAAAATCAAAATCTTATACCTTCTTAAAAAATGTCCCAGAAATTTAAGATAATACATATACGTAGCTAAGTGCCAGCTAGCAAAACAAATGACAACAAAACTCTACAGTCCATCTATTCTGGTAGAACTCTCTGATGTTCACTACCTGTTTTAGGATGCTTACTCTTCGAGATTATCATCACTATGTTTGGTTCACTATTGGGATAAAGTGCTGCTTTGCTTCCTGGTTTTGATATCAATTATTTTTACTTTTGGACATGTGATTTTTATTGAATGAGACAATCTTTGTCAGTACCATTACTTGGGAGTGTCAGAAAAACTCCAGATTTTATTTGCTCCCTGTCTGTCCTATACAGTTTTAACAAAATGTGTCCGCAACTCCTAAATTATGAACTCATCAGTGTGGTGATATGATTGTTAAAAAATATGCTACACTTATCAAAAATAAAAATAAGCAATGTCGGGGCGCCTGAGTGGCTCAGTGGTTTGAAGCCTCTGCCTTCAGCTCAGGTCATGATCCCGGGGTCCTGGGATCGAGCCCCACATCAGACTCTCTGCTCGGAGGGGGGGCCTGCTTCCTCTTCTCTCTCTGCCTGCCTCTCTGCCTACTTGTGATCTCTGTCTGTCAAATAAATAAATAAAATCTTTAAAAAAAAAAAAGCAATGTCCCAGAAATAAAATAAAATAAACAATGTCCCAATAAGTTTGAAGAGCGAGATAAAATACATATTTAAAGAGATTTGTGGAGATGAAAAAGTACAGCCTAAGGAATTTAGTCAATAATATTGTAATATACTTATAATGAACATTTCCTAATGTGTATAATTGTTGAATCACTATATTGTACAGCTGTAAATAATTTAATATATGACAACTATGTTTCAGTTCTTTTTTTTTAATTTTTAAAAGAAGAGATTAAGTCATAGAGGATACAGGTAGAAAGTAGGCATCTACAGGCCAAGGGGAGTGGTCTCAGAAGAAACCCACTTTTCTGACCTATCAATCTCAGACTTCTAGCCTCCAGAACTTCAAGAAAATAAATTTCTTTTGTTTAAGAACTTTCACACTGAAAGAAAATGAAAATGAAGCATTTCAAGGCATATTGGGCCATTAACAGGGCCCAGTGTATTATATTGTGAATATGACGTGCTCAGGCTGGCACTACTTGCACACAGAGAATACTACAAAAATAGTTTCTGAGATTTTGTAGAATCCAGTTGTGACAACGATGGTATGAAATGATCACCGTTTCAAACTCAAATATAAATAAAAGTGAAAATAAGTATTATTTATTGCTGAGAGTGAGATAGATTTGCTCAAATCCCTTCTGTCAACATCTGGATTGGTCCTGGGCTGAAGATTCATAGTAAAACACCAATGTTTCAGTGAGAAAAAAAAAATACATGAAATGAAATTTGTATTTAAAAACTTGTAAGTTAAGGGGCGCCTGGGTGGCTCAGTTGGTTAAGCGACTGCCTTTGGCTCAGGTCATGATCCTGGAGTCCCGGAATCGAGTTCCGCATTGGGCTCCCTGCTTGGCAGGGAGTCTGCTTCTCCCTCTGACCCTCCCCCTTCTCATACTCTCTCTCTCTCTCAAATAAATAAATAAAATCTTTAAAAAAAATAAAAATAAAAATAAAAATAAAAACTTGTAAGTTAGGATTTTTTGTTCCTTCAGTCCATTCTAGTTAATACACAGACTTCAACTTTCTGAGGTTTCCAAATCCATAGTACTCAAGAGAGTTGTCTAGTCTCTCCATAACTTCAGCCATAATATTTACACGGCCCTCTTTGCTACCTATTTTGAACAAGGTCATAAATTTAAAAAAAAAGTGATTTTGATCATGAATTTAACTAGTTTGAATCTTTCTTTCTTTACAATTTACAAATATTAGACCTGATCTTTCTTGTACTTTGACAGGGGGGGGTTATATGCCAAGTTTAATATAATACTCAAGCATTATACTTCTGGAGTTGAACCATTTACATTTAAATCCTAACTCCAACTATTCTAAACCTCTGACCTTGAACAAAATCTCTAACTTTCTTAAATCTAAAGGTCTTCATCTCTAAAGTGGGAATCATTGTATCTACCAAATTTATTTGCTGTGTGGGTTATATGTAAATTATTTGTAGCATAATAATTGTTCATGATTTGAATTCTTTTATTTTCTTGTTTTGTTCCATTCTCATACTTTGGTTATATGGCTGTCCCATGAATAGTATTTATTAGCAATTTTTCAAATTAATCAAATTCTAGCAACCATAAGATAAGATGTTAAGTTCTCACCTTCTAAGAGGAATCTCCTCCTTTGCTTGCTTTTGTTTGTTTGTGGGAGTTTTTCTGTGTGTGTTTTTTCCTCTGTTTTTTGCATAAAGTGATTATTTTTCAAGCCTATATTGTTTTGCCACTAAAACTCATGAAATGAAGCAGCAAAGAATTAGCTTTTCACCTGCTTGAAATTCATTTTATTTACAAGTAAATAGAGTTGAAGAGGGATAAAGAGTACCAAACTTCAGGTTTGTTGAAAAGACTACATGCGAAGTATAGAGAATAGTGTTTTACCTAGGTATGTTAAGGAAATCATAAAATCATTATTAAAATAGTGAACAATATAGCATTTAAGAAGCTTAAATATATATTCTGAGAAAATTAAAAGCTCACCAAAAACATGTTTGGTTTTCCAAAGACATTTTGTGTAAGAAATGTTTTCTGTATTAAAATATTTATTCATCAAATATAAAAAGATATTATGATTTTACAATTAATAATTATGTTCATAATGGAGACAGAGCTGTCATTTATAATACAGAGCTCATCTATGACCTCAGGTTGATTCTGCATATTTTAAGAAATTATTTTTTAAGATGTTATTTGCTTATTTGAGAGAGAGAGAGAGCGTGAACACAAGAGAGAGTGCATAAGCTAAGGGAGGGGTAAGGAAAGGGAGAAGCAGAGTCCCTGCTGAGCAAGGAGCCTGAAGCCCTAATCAGGGCTCAATCCCAGGACCTGGGATCATAACTCTAGGCGAAGGCAGACCTTAACCAACTGAGCACCAGGGGCCCCAGAAGTTAAATTTTTTTAAAGATTTTATTTATTTTAGAGAGAGAGAGACACTGAAAGAAAAAAGAAAAAAAAAAAAGGCATGAGGAGGGGGAGGGGCAAAGGGAGAGCAGACTCCATGCTAAGCTGGGAGCCTGATGAAGGGCTTGATGCAAGGCTTGATACAGGGCTTAACTTAACCCAAGACCTTGGGATCATGACTTGAGATAAAGGCAGACACTTAAGTGACTGAGCCACCCAGGCACCTTATAAAATTTCTGAAAAACATTAAGATTTGACACTAACTACAAGAACTTTCTCAAAGTTGACCTATGCTAATATAAAGACATATAAATCATGTCTTCTGCAATTATTTTCAGTATTCATTACTTAAAAAATCTCAAGAATCCCAACATTTTTTTAAAAATAGGTAAGAAATCTAGGTCTACCTACCTAGTAGTTAAGATTTAGTCTAAAATAAAAAGTAAACCTTACAAAATGTTCTTAAATGACTCTATTTCCCCAAAATGAAGATAAGAAACTTGAATAAAGAATATATGAGTTTTTTGTGTGTTCCTGGTCTGATAGCGAAAGTTCTTTGGTTAGCATACATCAGTTTTAAATTCTAGTTAGATGATGGATACCACCATAATCTGGTCAATACTAAGTTTTCTTGAGGCCTTTTGCTAGCCATTGTTACTAATTACATTTTAAAAGTAAAGAAATTAGATTCCAATATGTAATTTTTCCTTGATCATCCTAGACATAAATAGAAAGATCTGAGCTCAAATCAGCATGTTTGACTTCAGAGTTGGTGTTTCCCTTACAATGCATTACAGAGTTATCGAACACCATCCTTGCATTTTAGTGTAGAATACTGAAAACATAAGTACTATTACTTTCAATTTAATAAAAAAATGTGCATTAATTCTTCAAATAAAGGAGTGCTCATTTAAAACTCTTTTTTTAAAATTTTTTCAATTTATTTATTTTCAGAAAAACAGTATTCATTATTTTTTCACCACACCCAGAGCTCCATGCAATCCGTGCCCTCTATAATACCCACCACCTGGTACCCCAACCTCCCACACCCCCGCCACTTCAAACCCCTCAGATTGTTTTTCCAGAGTCCATAGTCTCTTGTGATTCACCTCCTCTTCCAATTTACCCCAACTCCCTTCTTTAAAACTCTTACGCTTAGAATGATTTTGCTTCTTTAATCAAGTTAAAGGTAAATACTGACCTAGTTTTGGCATTTAAAAAAGAGATTCTTTTCCTAGTATACACTTTGGTTTCCTAGTCAATATGTGAGTAGATAAAGTTTAGAAGTTACCCATGTGCTTTTTTTTTTTTTTTTAAGATTTTATTTATTTATTTGACAGCCAGAGATCACAGGTAGGCAGAGAGAGAGGCTAAGAGAGAGGAGGAAGCAGGCTCCCTGTTGAGCAGAGAGCCTGATGTGGGGCTTGATCCCAGGACCCTGGGATCATGACCTGAGCTGAAGACAGAGGCTTTAACCCACTGAGCCACCCAGGCACCCCACCTATGTGCTTGTGATGAGAAATATACTACCAGCTTCAAGAAAATGCAAAAGCTAGTTTAAAAAATAGTTCTCGTTTGTTCAACCTCTTCTACTTTATTTATTAAATGAGAAGTCTTTATTTTCAGACATTTGTGAGAGCATACTCCCACAAGTGTATATATTTGTGAGAGTATATTCTTTCAAGATGATTATGAAACTGCTGATTCATTTGTACTATACAAAAATGTCACAATCAAAACTATTATGAAATCAAAGATCAAAATTTGAGAACTCTTATTAAACCAATGAGCCTGATGTATCATTGGAATATCCAAGGCACATTTCATGGATGCTTCAGGCAATTTATTTATCCATCTGAATTTTTATGAAAATAATGAATCTCTGTATCATATCTTAGAAACACTTCAATTACAGAAATGTTCAAATTTTTTCTAAGGTGTTGATGACTGCTTCAGGTTTAAAGTGTTTTTGCTATTGGCTGACCAACTGCACTTCAAACTTTGAAATTAAAGCCTTGGCACTACTCTGGTAGTATTCAAGATCAAAAAGGAGGGAGAGTACAAAATAAGAGAAAGTCCCTTTTGCGATATTTTCATTTTGAGTTATAATTTTATATTATAAATATAAGTCATTACTTAACAAGATTTGTGTGAAAAAGTAAATGTACAATATGCTCCAATTTCTAGGATCAATATCAACAATAGTATTCCAGTTTGCATCCCAAATAATTTTAAGAAGATTGTTGGATTTCACAATGCATATTGATAAAAGTTCACTCCTTGAAGTGAAGCAGAGCATTAAAATACTCTTTTTTAATGACAGGTCACTGTCATTGTTTTTTGTTAGAGAGAACTTCAGTGATAAAATAATATTAAATTCTTATCTCTCTCATACACAACACACACACACACACAAACAAAACACACCAATACACAAAACTTCTCTCTCTTAGGAAAAGGAAATTTACATGTGCAAAGTAGACAACTCTAAATTCATCTTGCAAAAAAAATCCATGTTAATAATGCATGTAAGAAGGATTGTTTTTTTTTTTTTAAAGATTTTACTTATTTGACAGAGAGAGACACAGAGAGAGAGGGAACATAGCAGGGGGAGTGGGAGAGGGAGAAGCAGGCTTCCCGCTGAGCGGGGAGTTCCATGCAGGACTCGATCCCAGGACCCTGGGATCATGATCTGAGCCAAAGGCAGACACTTAGTGACTAAGTCACCCAAGCACCCCAAGAAGGAACACTTTGAAAGATTGTGTGGCTAATATTTTGAGTTCTAATAATGCTTATTTTTCCTCAAAGTTTTCTGCTGTGTTACTTCTGCTTACTGAATAGACCTGTATCAAGCACTAATACCAAAAAAAGCTTTTTTTGCTTACAATGTACAAACTCTGTATTTAGTTTTGACAATAGACAAAAATGTGAATACAACACTGTTAACTGTTGTGTTTCTTGACATGGAAAAATTTTTTAAAAAGGTTAATTCAGTAAAAGTAGTCAGCTTCTGTTAATCAAAACTATGCTTTTCAGTTCTCAGTATCTCTGTTTTCACAACCTGAGAAGCACAGTGCTGAAAGAATACATTAGTTTTGAGGTGTCTGAAGTGATAATCTATTTATCTATTGTTTTCCTCAATCTAAAACATAGTGTCACTCATGCCTAGAGGACTGGACAGAAATTTAAACAAATTAACTCCCATGGGGTACTAAGGGGAGAACATGTGAACTGCCATGGGGATGGTGTATATGGGTCTGAATGTGACGTTTAGGGAAGTTGTACTAAGGAAGTGGTCTTTGGAATGATTTTTTAAAATAAGGACATTATTAGCACTAAAGAAAGACATCACATGCATTCTAGCTATGAACTTATGATAAAATAAATTTGGGCATTTGGAGCGCAGTGTACATGTAGGATAGGTGCAGAGTAGGCAAGAAAACATATATTTTTAAAAGATTTTATTTATTCATTTGACATTTGACAGATTGAGAGCACAAGTAGGCATAGTGGCAGGCAGAGGGAGAAGGAGAAGCAAGCTCTCTGCTGAGCAGGGAGCCCAACACGGGGCTCAATCTCAGGACACTTGGGATCATGACGCAGCCGCCCAGCTAACTGAGCCACCCAGGTGACCCAAGAAAACACTTGAAGAACAACTATTTCATTGTAACTGGCTAAGTAGTGGAAAAATTAGCTTCTTATTGAAACATGCATATACATTACTATATCCTATATCCATCCCAGCCCACAGGAAAAAAAGAAGAAAAGCTCAATACATTCAAAAGATCACTTTCACTTTAATTCCAAAACTTGATAAACAATGAAGAGTGGAAATAAATGAAAAGGGAACTTTAGGCCATCTGACTTAAGGAAAAGTCCTAATTAAATCTTAGCAAATCAAATATTACAATGTAGCAAAAATAATTTAGAAATTTATCAAAAAGATTGACTACATACAGCAACTGAAGGAATGAAACAGTATGATCCTATCTGTGGAGATTAGCAAAATCCAACTACAATTACTAAATATCAAAATAAAATAATAAAGAGAAATAACAGAATATAGTTACTTAACAGTTATTTTCTCTCAAGGCACTGACAATGTTATTCCACTGACTTTGAATTGCTATTGTGGATCTGAGAAGTTACTCATGGGTCTGAGGTTCTAAGTGATCAGTCTAAGTGATCAGTGTTTTCTTTATGATTGTCTTTATTTATCTTTGTTTCTCTGAAGTTTCACTATTATGTATGTCCAGGTTTGGTTTTCTTTTAATTTATTTTTTTTTCAGGTTCATGGAACTTATTTGGTACAACCAGAGTGTCAGGTTTTAGAGAACTTTCAGTCATCACCAGAATGCATATTTCTTTCTTTCCCATTATTTGTATTACCTCTAAAGGTAATTTGTATTACCTCTAAAGGTAACTGACATTGTTGATGTCAACAATATGCATTGGACTTTCCATTCTATCATCAATGACTCAATGTCTTACTTGTTTCCTATCTTTGTAGCATCATCACATGTTCTAGATAATTTCTTTGCATCTACTTCTCATGCTCTAATTCTCTATTCTATTGACTTTTTTTAAATTTTTTTTATTTTTTATAAACATATATTTTTATCCCCAGGGGTACAGGTCTGTGAATCGCCAGGTTTACACACTTCACAGCACTCACCAAAGCACATACCCTCCCCAATGTCCATAACCCCACCCCCCTTCTCCCAACCCCCCTCCCCCCAGCAACCCTCAGTTTGTTTTGTGAGATTAAGTGTCACTTATGGTTTGTCTCCCTCCCAATCCCATCTTGTTTCATTTATTCTTCTCCTACCCACTTAAGCCCCATGTTGCATCACCACTTCCTCATATCAGAGAGATCATATGATAGTTGTCTTTCTCTGCTTGACTTATTTTGCTAAGCATGATACGCTCTAGTTCCATCCATGTTGTCGCAAATGGCAAGATTTCATTTCTTTTGATGGCTGCATAGTATTCCATTGTGTATATATACCACATCTTCTTGATCCATTCATCTGCTGATGGACATCTAGGTTCTTTCCATAGTTTGGCTATTGTGGACATTGCTGCTATAAACATTCGGGTGCACGTGCCCCTTTGGATCACTACCTTTGTATCTTTAGGGTAAATACCCAGTAGTGCAATTGCCGGGTCATAGGGCAGTTCTATTTTCAACATTTTGAGGAACCTCCATGCTGTTTTCCAGAGCGGTTGCACCAGCTTGCATTCCCACCAACAGTGTAGGAGGGTTCCCCTTTCTCTGCATCCTCGCCAGAATCTGTCATTTCCTGACTTGTTGATTTTAGCCATTCTGACTGGTGTGAGGTGATATCTCATTGTGGTTTTGATTTGTATTTCCCTGATGCTGAGTGATATGGAACACTTTTTCATGTGTCTGTTGGCCATCTGGATGTCTTCTTTGAAGAAATGTCTGTTCATGTCCTCTGCCCATTTCTTGATTGGATTATTTGTTCTTTGGGTGTTGAGTTTGCTAAGTTCTTTATAGATTTTGGACACTAGTCCTTTATCTGATATGTCATTTGCAAATATCTTCTCCCATTCTGTCAGTTGTCTTTTGATTTTGTTAACTGTTTCCTTTGCTGTGCAAAAGCTTTTGATCTTGATGAAATCCCAATAGTTCATTTTTGCCCTTGCTCCCTTTGCCTTTGGCAATGTTCCTAGGAAGATGTTGCTGCGGCTGAGGTCGGAGAGGTTGCTGCCTGTGTTCTTCTCAAGGATTTTGATGGATTCCTTTCTCACATTGAGGTCCTTCATCCAGTTTGAGTCTATTTTCGTGTGTGGTGTAAGGAAATGGTCCAATTTCATTTTTCTGCATGTGGCTGTCCAATTTTCCCAACACCTTTTATTGAAGAGGCTGTCTTTTTTCCATTGGATATTCTTTCCTGCTTTGTCAAAGATTAGTTGACCATAGAGTTGAGGGTCTATTTCTGGGCTCTCTATTCTGTTCCATTGATCTATGTGTCTGTTTTTGTGCCAATACCATGCTGTCTTGATGATGACAGCTTTTCTTCTATTGACTTTTATCTGCTAACTCTTTCATTGAGCTTTATATTTCAATTATAACAGTTTCTTCCTAAAAGTTTTAAATGGATGTTTTTCCATACTCATTGTTAACTCTTATTTCCTGCTCAAATTTTAAAGCTATATTTGTGTGTGTATGTTATATTATAATGCTTATTTTATTATTTTAGTTTTTAAAAGATTTTATTTATTTATTTGACAGAGAAAGATCACAAGTAGGCAGAGCAGCAGGCAGAGAAAGAGGGGGAAGCAGGCTCTGCGCTGACCAGAGAGCCCGATGTGGGTTTGATCCCAGGACCCTGAGATCATGACCTGAGCCGAAGGCAGAGGCTTAACCCATTGAGCCACCCAGGCTCTCCTATAATGCTTATTTTATAATCTTTATTGGATACCCTGTATAAATAAAATGTTATAGAACTCATTCTTCTGCCTGACATATATCCTAACTTTCTTGTAGCATGCCTTGTTTCCATGTTGATTTTGTGATTTTAACAATGAACTGAAGCTCTTTTCCTTCAGGGGGAAAAAAAAAAAAAAGTATATTCTATTCTGTTCTACCAGTCATTTGAAACACTACTAACCCAAGAATCTCTTCATTTAAATTCTACTCATGGTGGGGAGAGGGGTTAGACCATAAGGTAAGCATAGATTTAGAACACAAAATCATGTGAGGACTGATTTATGGTTATAAACTGGAGATTGCTATCTCCAGCATCGATCTATACAGAACTATCAAGATGGTAAAGAGTTCTTTTTATCCCTGCATTTCGGATTTTTTTAATTTAAATTTATAAAGGGTATATTCCATCAAATCCTAAGTTTTATTAGTTTCCAATTAGATTTCCAAATTTGGGTGAGTTTGGAAATCTAATTTGCTCCAGCCTTCTGTACCCTGTGCAGCCATGAAAATGAAAACTCAACATATCTAGGTGCCATTAAAGTAATGGTGACTTGGGTACTTAATTGTCTCCTTAATGTCTATTTTGTTTTTAATACCTATAATTTTATTTATCCTTCAGAATTTTAGATTTTTATTTTTTTATAGAAGCTAATCAAATATACTGATGTAAACTGAAGCATGTATTTCAAACAATTCTGATCTTAAATATTTAACTTGATTCTTTGGTGTATATTTCTTTATGACTTTGAATTTGGGGGTAGATAAATTGTCCCTTATTAGTTTATTATTTTATTTTATTGTTGTTTTGAATGCAAAATTCCCATGTATGTAAATGGAACATATATTTCTATGTTCCATTTTTTACTTTCTCTTAATATTTATTTTCACTTTATGTCAATGTTATTTAAGCACTTTGCTTCTCACAAATATTCCATACTTGGGTTTTATTTTATTATGAATATCAGAAGCAACTCAAATAATTGAAGTTTCTTATTAGAATTTAATCTTCTCTCTTATCTAAGAAGTGTGTAAATCCAGGACTTCGATTTGGCTGGAGTGCCAGTCTCATTCAGCCATGTTGCTCTACCATATTTAGCTTCCATGCCCAAGACCATGTTAGGTTCTACAAATGTTTTCAGAACTCAAGCAATTATATTTATATTCAACCAGCAGGAATTAAAAACGACATTTTAATGTCGTTAAGCTCAGTCCCCCAAAGTTCCCAAACTATATCCTCTTACATTCCTTAGGCTAAATTTAATAACATAGCCACACCTAGCTGGGTGTAAGCCAGAAATATTTAATCTTACTAACTTACTAACAGTCTTCTAAGCTACAACGAAGCTATATATAATGATACAGTTTAGAGTTTTATCATTTCTTCTATCTGCCAAGGCTCCAAACTACATATTTAGCCACTGAGTATGCTTTCTTTAACAAAATTCCTTTCCATTCTATCTCTACTTGAAGACCATCTAATTCTAGCTCAGTTTTTCTTCTTGAAGGATTGAAAGTGACAAAAAATGGACAACCAAGACTAACGTTATTAATTTCCAACTATTCCCCCTAATGTTGCTTTGGACTCCATCCAAAAATGTAATAATACAACTTCCATTACGTAACAAGCATCATCAGATTGCCAGCCTGCAATACTGAAGTACTTCATATTATAACCTGTCTTATTATTCCAAAGTGACATGTTTTTTGTTCTGTCATGTACAATACTCCAGTAGATTCTCATTTTTTTTTCAGTTGTCAGTAGAGTCACATGAGAGTTTCAAAACATATAAAATAATAAAAGTTTAAACAAGATAGACACTTACTTTTCCCTGATGTTAAATAAGGCTAAAAGCAGACATGCTGATACTAGTATGTCCCTGTAATTCCACAGGGATACAGACTGTTTTAAACTCAGTTCTCCACTTGGTGAAAACTTTGCACTGCAAAAGTCTGGCAGATTTCCATTTACTACATCCACACTCCACTAGGGATGAGGAAAGAAGAATACTCTTTAATGCTAAGGATACTGTCTGGGATATAGAGAATTCTGCTTGTCTATCTGGGAAGGGAAGAGTTAAGAATCCAATCTACATTCAGGGAAAGAAGGAAGGTGCTGACATGTTTTAAGGTCCTTTTAGGCATGTTAATCACAGACTTCCTGGCAAGTACACTAATGATATTTGCGATCAGCAGTCTGTTTCTGTGGGACACATTTAGCAGGAGATACTTAGCAAGTTGTTTAGGATTGCTTATAAGAAACAAATATGAAATCTATGGATCTATGGGGAATGGCTCCTCGGAAAATGTCACTGAAACTCTATCACTATATGAATATAAAATGGAAATGTTTCCTAACTGAAATGACTCTTCTGTGTTGGATTTGTAGTTGTGCTCATCACTTGATACCTCACATTTAAGTCAGGATAGAACAAGTCTGATGCAATAAGAAACAGCCTGGGAAGTCCACTGGAAGTCCTGGGCCAGTTTTTATAATGCCTTGTGGTTACTTGAGTACTTGAAATTACTAATAAAGCTTAATACTGAATAAGATCTATGATTTGTCTGAGGCAAATTTGACAAATTCATACATTATAGTGTCTCATTCTTGTTGGCCAGTCTTAGTCACATATGAATACAAGTTGAGCAAAAGTATACTTCTATTCTGAGAAATCATGTTCCTAACTCAACATGAGGAATTCTTATTTTACCTTAAAGAGAACGTGACTATTGGAGGACAGCTAGGAATCACTGTAATTTACTTTTAAATATACACCCTAAATAAACTTTCATAAACATGCATCAAAAGACAAGTATGAAAATGTTCACATATTGGAAATGACATTTTTAGAATCCTAGATAATAGTGAAAAAGGTTGCCTTGGTTCTGAAGTAGAAAGAGCAAAACTTGGTCCTTAGCCCTATAATCACTGGCATTAGAGATGTCAGCAGGTCCTTCCAGAGATATTCACTCAGAACAGAATGGTTCTTCTCTTAAATCTTTAAAGGTCAAAGTATCTCTAGAAAATGTTGTCTTATTCTTGCATCAGGACTTTCCACAGCTAGTCACTAGGTTTTGTCCTCTGGAGCTGGCTGTCTCTTCCCAGTTCAGACAAGAGCCCATGCATTTGCTCAAATCATGATACATTTGAAGGGATGTGGGGACTTGGATCTACAGCAGACATAGAAAGGCAGCAGGCATGCATTCATTATGCTGATACTATCTTGCCCAAACCATCCTTCCTGTTCACCATTTAAAATATATATACATAGCATACATAATTTGGTTCTGTTTTTATAAATTATTTCCATTAGTCTATCTAAATAAATATACAAATATACCTGCTGACGTAATGTCATTTGTTGTTACTTCTGAGAGTTAGAGTTATGACTTTTTTTTCTTTTTAGAATAGGATTTTTAAATATTCTTTTGGTTTCCTAATTCTATAGGGCTTTCTACATTGTCTTAATTCTTTAAATAATTACAGAATTAATTTCAAAATAAGATTTTTTCTGACTCTCTTTAAAGTTTTTTTTTTTTTTTAAGATTTTATTTATTTATTTGACAGACAGAGATTACAAGTAGGCAAAGAGGCAGGCAGAGAGAGAGAGGGAAGCGGGCTCCCTGCCGAGCAGAGAGCCTGATGCAGGGGCTCGATCCCAGGACCCTGGGATCATGACCTGCGCCAAAGACAGAGACTTTAACCCACTGAGCCATCCAGGTGCCCCATCTGAATCTCTTTAAAAAATGAAAGTGTGGGGGCAGCTGGGTGGTTCAGTCAGTTAAGCCTCTGCTTTCAGCTCAGGTCATGATCCCATGGTCCCAGATGAAGCCCACCATCTGGCTCCTTGATCACCCTGGAGCTTGCTTCTCCCTCTGCCTGCTGCTCCCCATGTTTGTACACTTGCACTCTCTCTCAAATAAATAAAATCCTAAAAAATAATCAAATAAAACTGTGTATCCTATGAAAACACAGATTTAGGATAATTTCCTTGTGGAAAATAGCCCTAACCCCAAACCTACAAGACATTATGTAGATACAATGTCTTACTGCATAATTTATTAGAAATTTGAGAGAATTAAACATTATTTTTGAAGAGTTTTTCTTTAAAATTATCTTTATCTTATATACATTGTACTTTTCTATGGCACATGCCTTACCAAAAAAAAAAAAAACTACACTTCAGATTAAGCATAGCATGTCGCATAGAACCTTTCTTGCAAGAAAAAAAACCAAACACTTCTTCTACATTGTTATCTATAGAGACATTCACAAGATAATACAATGTTAAAATCCACAGATACAAACACAAGACAATATGTTAAAACACCATCCTGCTAGCATAAATTTCTGTTTAAATCAGAATAATTCTAAAGTCAACACAATCCAGATTATCTATTAAATCTGTTTTGCATTCAATGAGCACCTTTACAATCATTTTGTAAAATGCACTTTGGAAAGAAGGTAAATTTTCCATCAATTAACTACAGATTCTATATGCCTTAAAGATCAAAGGCTTATCTTCACTTATACCTAGACAGAATGTAACAGCTGAAATTTTATATTCTCTCTCCATGCTTAACCAGCACATATGCATGGCAATGTGAAGTGTCTGAATTCTCTGCACAATTTCAGTAGCTAAGGTGAATTGGCTCTCCTGTTTTCTGTGGCTCAAATTAATAACTAAGAGAGTTCTTCAAAACACAATATGATTAGTCATCTTTAATCAACTGAATAAATTGACTAATAAGAATCTGCCCACTGATCACTCTCTGGAGAAGTACATTAATCTATGTATGCACTTGAGACTTCCACCCAGGGAGAGGTCACTTACACTGTTGCGCTGCTGCCATGTTAAGTGCATCCCAGACAGGGTAAACATCCATCTTGCCTCAAGAAATGATAGTTCAGGTCCCTGGATAACTTAGAAGATTGCAAGCTCTGTATGAGTATGTGAGAGACTTTCAAAATAAAGCAAAATAGGGAGCCTATCAAATGCTTAACATTTCTTCAAAGTCAGGATGCTAGCTTATACTGAAATGAATTGTTCCTTTTCAAAAGCAACAGGCTAAGCATGTAACAAATAAAATGCATTTTTATTAAATTCCCATTAAGTATTTTATAGTATAAAGCAATACTTACAATCTAAAGTACAAAGATATTTAGGCACGCAGTCATGTAATGTGTCAGAGTTATGCTACAAAAAATTTTTTTAAAGAGAAAAAAAGATGTTTTACTGTTTTAAATCATTTGTTACGTTATATCAATTTTATAAACATGGTGCACTCAAGTTTAAAAGCTGTAATATTTAAATCAGTTCAAATTAAGCAATGAGAAAGAAAACATAAATCTTCAATAGGGTACTCAGCAATGTATTAAAACTATCATGTCCTTGGGATGACTCTTACTGAAAGACACAGTGCTGTACATCTTAGTGCCATGTCTAAAGTCAAATTCATGCAAAATATATAAGATATATGCATACATCTGACATGCATATAAGTTTTGTACTCATTCTGCACTATACCTCAAGTCCAGCCCTAGTCCTTGCATTTTTAAAATAATCAATTCTATAGGACCTAGAGAATGTGAAAACCATGTAACCCCAATTTCTCACTGGACTTTCAGGCAGTCCTCAGGTGTGGTCTCTGCATTTTTGAAGTTGGTGGAGAGAGAAAGTAAAACAGTATTTTTATCATGCTTGTAGCCTAACTTTCAGCAATTTGCTCCTTCCACTCTGAGATGTTACCAATAACACAATTATATATAAACCATCACACCCTAATAGGTGTCATTTTTCCCATTTTCACAAATGAGAAACATGGGGTTTAGGTAGGGAACCTAACTTTCTTAGGATGATTCAGGTGGTAAACAATGGTAAACAATGCAAGCCTATTATGTTTTAAAGCTCTGGCACTTATAACTATTACAAGTGTACTTGACCAAAAAATGAGTCTGCTTCACATGGCATAACTAGATATGACTGTAGTAGGACAGACTGTTCCATCATCTGTATATCTGATTAGATGTTTTATTTCACATGAACAAAAGACCTGAGTCTTTGTTTCAGAACTCAAATTGGAAGCAAATTTTAAATTCTCTACACTGGTATAATATTTACATTTTTTTTCCAATTTATTTATTTTCAGAAAAACATTATTCATTATTTTTTCACCACACCCAGTGCTCCATGCAAGCTGTGCCTTCTATAATACCCACCACCTGGTACCCCAACCTCCCACCACCCCGCCACTTCAAACCCCTCAGATTGTTTTTCATTTTAAGAACAGATGAGAGAACCAAGGGACAGCTTGCAACTACATAAAAGAAAAAACATAAGATAAAACCTTGGGAAATGTCCAAACTTGACCAGGAGTCAATCTAAGAATGAAAACCAAGAGATAAAGCCCTGAGCCATAGAACCAAATTAAGGGAAACCAAAGTGTTAAAGGTACATTAAAGATAGAAAAAGGATCTCCAAGATGTCAAAGACATGGATGGAGATGGTGCCAGGCGAAATATGGATTACTCAAGTTGAAACTAAAGAGCAAGTATGGGGTCAGGAGGGATTCTTTTGGATAACTGAGAGGCAAGGGAAAATGTCATAAAATTTATTATTTGTAGAAAATGTCTAAGATAGCAAATGTAATGGAAATACTGATAAAGAGAGACTTGGGATAGATTAACAAGGAAAGAAAAAAGGAAGAAAGGAAGGAAGGAAGGAAGGAAGATTGATTGATTCCGTTCATTAAGATGACAGACAATGAAGATCTGAAAGGAAACAACGTATGCAAAGAAGAAAAACTGAGTTTCAAGAGCAGGTACTGATCTGTCACCCCAGCCTCTGTGGCCTCCTCTCTGTCCTGAGCTGCTATATGATGCAGATTGTCTCCTAAGCAGTGCTCGGCAGTCATCTGCATTGTCATTTACAGAACGCCAAGAAGATACTTCAGGAAAAAATAACTGATTTCACCTGAAAATATTCATTTTGGTGTTACTTGGCTCATGGTGTTATTAAAATCACACCAGGGTTGTTTTTTGTTTTTTGTTTGTTTGTTTGTTTTTAAGAGTACTTTAGATTATCCAATGAAAGATTTGGTTTTGGCTTCTACAAATAATCTCATAATTTCAAATTAAGAGACATGGCTCCTGTATCCCACTTTATCCTCCAACATTGATGCAAAATGACACAATAATGGTTATGCATGTTAGCAGCATAATGACTGGGAAGACTTAGAAATTAACTTATATGGACGTAACAATAAAGGTTCTAAAATACAATATAAGAGGACAGACATATAGAAGAAAGTGAAATTTCATAAGAAATTAAATTTATGCATGGCTTATTATCACATTCCAAAACTAATTACACACACATAAACACACATACACATACTTTCTCATATGTAAACCTACCATCATTTCTAATAACTGTAAACCAATGGGACTAGAAGAAGACCTTAGAAGAAACAGGTGACATTACAGTAAAATCCTCATAGTAGAACATGACAATATTCTGCATTCTTCTGTCTCTTCTTCAGTTTTGGTCATGGACACAAAGGAAGCAACAATGTCATAAATCGAGTCAAAAGAATATATGAACCAGGTAATTTTGATTCTAGTTATATACCTAATATAAATGTATTAGGTATATCAGTGTGCATATGTTCAGCTAAGGATATATATGAGAATGTTCAAAGAATTACTATTTATAATAGTTCCAAACTGCAAGCTATCCAAATTTTTATCAATGACAGAATGAATAAATATATGTGTTATATTCATCTAATAAATGATAGAAGACCATGAGAATGAGTGAAATACAGAAATGAACAACACATCAAATGAATTTCAGAAGCTTAATTTGAGCTAAATAAGTTAGAGATAAAACAGTACTTACTGTATAATGATATATATATACACACTTACTGTATACTGACATATTTACATATATATATATATGAAACTCAGGTTTTATTTATGTGTGTATGCATGTGTGTTTATTTAAAGAACAAGGCAAACAAATGGTTACCTGTGGTGAGGTAGTAGGTGGAAAGATACTTGATGGAGTTTCTGAAGTGCTGATAAATTTATATATCTTAGTATGTGGAGCAGTATTGTGGGTTACATTCTATATGGAAATTCATCAAGTGATACTTATAATTTATGAACTTTCCCATATGGATGTTATATACCAATTACATTAGACCACTAGGGTTGCCCTAACCAAACACCATAGATTGGATGTTTTTAAGAAGAGCATATGCTTAAAACCTTATTTTCTCACAATTATGGAGACTGGAAGTCCAAGATCAAGGTGTCAGCAAACTTGATTTCTTCTGAAGCCTCTCTCCTTAGCTTACAGAAGGCTGACTTCTCAGTCAATCCTGAACATCTCTAGCATCTTTCCTCCTCTTATAAGGACACCAGTCCTACTGGATTAGGAGCCAACTCCTGTGACCTCATTTAGCCATAATTACGTCCTTCAAGACCCTAACTCCAAACACAGTCACATTGGGGATTAAGGGCTTCAACATATGAATTTTGGGAGGACACAATTCAATCCATAAATAATCAAACAAAATAATAAACAGTTCACAAGATTAGAAAAAAAATAAACATGGCATCTACAATCTGAAAAGTACTTCATGCAGCAATCATCTCCTTCACTCTTCCTTTGCTATTCTTGTATTCCTTTACAGAAGAAAGCATAACAAACTTTAATATTCCTCTCCCTTCCTCACCTCTATGTCTACATCAACTGTATCATACATTTACCTTTAACCAACAGGCCCAGCATCATTGCTCATGTTTTTGATGGAAAGAGCTAAGAATATTTGCCTCCTAAACTTTACACAAAACATTAAAAATATAACTATGCCTGGCTCTTTTTGAGGGTAAAACACTTCCCTTAGTCCAACCTCCATAAAAGAAATCTGCATTAATAAATGTACCAAATCTCCTTATTTTCAAGCTGTATTGTAATGTAAATCAAATTTGAAGTATAAATTAGGGATAGACTATGATGTTAATGAATGAACATTTGACATGAAATTAATTAGTAAAAACTTTAGGTGCATCAACTCTGTTAAGCCTAAAAATTGTAAAGGTCAAATTAGAAAACAATTAATAAAGATCAAGATTATTTTTAATGACTAGATATGTTATAACTATAAATCTGTATCATATATAAGACATGTTTACACTGATACATAACTTACTGATATTTTACTCTATCCAATTTGTTGCTGAATAATACACAAGAGGCAGCATCTGATCTGGGATTATACAGTTTATTGTTAGAACCTGGCAAGCAATTTTAGAAATTTTAGATACCCAAGATAACAACTCTGAAGTTGGATGAACTGTAATCCTTGAATAAAATCAATATAACACCCAAGATTTTCAATATAAATAACATACAATACATCTGAAAACATACCAAAAGTAAAGGACTGAAATACAGAGTAACTAATCCGTAGCCCCAGGGGTATATGAACAGTTAACTTAGTTTTCACTACTCATAAGCCTTTGAATTCAGCTGTTCTGTTTTCTACACTTAAACATGTGGTGCTTATAACAACCTTAATAATCAAAACTAGATAGCTACCATAAGTATGTGGCCCTAGTTACAGCATAGTAAACACATAATCATATTTAGTACACTCAGCTATTCAAGAGTATAAAATGTTTTGCAAATATGTTGAAAAATAACATTTAAAATATTTCCATCAATTTTTTGACCAAAACAATTCTGCATATATTTTTCTACTTATAATTAAAACTACAATAAAGGTGTAGCCTGAACATAGCAAATGAATACGTGTTATATTTACTCTAAGCCACTCATAAAATGTAAGAAATTCATTTGCTATTTTCCATATCAGTTTGTTTTTTTCGAATTATAGCAAACAAGTCAACTTATAATTTCATTATAAGCACATTGGAGGTACTTATGTATATTGAAATAAATGTAAAGGACTATAAATTTCACCAATTCATCTGATAGAGAAAGACGTTTACAATATATATTATATTATTGAATATAATCCTTCAGAAGGCTAAAGTCAATATTTGGTATTACTTTCTTATTTAATTTAAAATTACTTTCTTATTGATTTAATTAAAAATTATAGAATGCTTTTTAAAAAAATTCCTATTCCTTCTAGGTTTTCAAAACTATATGAATTTACCAAACTAATGGAACATAATTCAACAAATATAACTAATCAATGGAATATAATTCAACAAAGTTTTGAGGGGCGCTTCCAATATTACTGGAAATGCCATAGCCTTTGTGGTGTACAACAGTCAGCCAACTATGGTGTATGGTGTATGGGCCAAATCTGGCCTGTCACCTAATTGTGTTAATAAGGTTAGCCTGGAACACAGACCCACCCACTCTTTTGCATTTTATTTAATATGAGTGCTTTCTCTCTACACCACCAGAATTGTGTAGTTGCAACAGAGACATATGACCAACAAATGAAAACAAAAAACAAAAAAACAAACAAACAAAACAAAACCTATGTTTATCTATCTATCTATCTATCTATCATCTGCCTATTTATTAGAGAAGTTTACCAAACCTTCACACAGAGGATTAGGATTATGCGTACATATAGAAAAGACAGTATCTTTTTGTGTAACAAAGAAAGAATAGCAATAGAAACTTGTAGGGCTGTTGGAATAATCAGCAGAGGCATTATGTGAAAACACCCTAGTGCAAATATTAATGCATGTTTAAAGATTCAATAGATATTCATCAAGAAACTGAACTAAAAATTTATTTATAAATATTCACTGGGCACGTACTGAATAAAGTCAGTCAGGTACTTACATAAATGCGAAAAGAGTACTTTCTAAATTACATCTATCATCTTACATGAATTATAACAATAAAAAATTAATTTTATACTGAGTCTGCCCTTTTATTCTGAATAATCTTAGAAATTGTACTTTATTTTCACATCTTGCCCTAGTCAGACATCTTGTTTTTAAGACCACAGCCTCACTACTTTCAAAGAGACTGTAAGATTTTGTTTAGCTTAATAGCTTTAGGATGTTAACAGGGTTGCAGTAATGAATATACAGGATAGGTGAAGTGTGGTGGGAAGAGGTTGGATCCTGGAAACATTTTGAAGGTACAGTCAACACTATTCCTGGTTAATAGCACGTGGAGTATGAGAGGAGTTAGGAATGAGTTGAACATGCACATATGTTAAAATATACTTTTTTTCTGAAAAACTAGGAGAACAGAGTTTCTATTGACAAATATGAAAAAAACTATGAGGATAGATTTTAAAGAAAAGGATCAAGAGTTTATTTTCATATATGTTAACTATTATTGCCTAAGCTATATGTGGGTGATTTTATGTCCTAGATACTAAACATGCAAAAGCACGGAAGCAAATAACCCAGGATTTTTCAATAGATGTCTGCATAAGTGTACCTGAGTAGGACAGAATAAGGCAGGATGATAGAAAAATATCTCTTTTCCTATACATTAAAAAAAAAAAAAAAGCGATGGAAATAAATGGCAAAGCAAAACTGAGCTCATATGTTAATCTCACAATGCCTCAGTTTCCCCACTGGAACATCAACTGAATTTGAATTATTTCCTGGGGATATCACAATGACAGCAAAATGATTTATATTGGAATAAATTGCTTTTATTAAATGTGTAGAGATGAGATGAATATTTCTGAAAATGCATACATAAATTTAAATATATTTTCAAAACAGCAACTATGTAGCATTTCCCACTATTTCAGTATGGTGTTAGGAAGTCAATTTGATTTCCCAACTGAATGAACATCCTCACACCTCTTTACTCATAAAATGAAGCAGTGAATGGATTGGAATTTATGGTTCCACTGTGTAGTTGTCACCAGGGGAAGGAACAGAAGTATACATAAAAGCATACATTTTTATTTCCTTAAAACTTCATCCCAGTCACCTTCAATGAATGTTAAATTCATTTCATGTTACTGTTCCTTGGGCTAAATGAATAAACTGTAGAACTTCTCTTTATTGGTTGTTGCATAAATGGCAAAGCAAAACTTCTCTAAAACAACTAGATCAATGGAATATAATCAAGAGCCCAGAAATAAGCCCAAACATATATGGTCAACTAATATTTGACAAGGAGCCAAGAAAACGCAATGGATCAAAGAGTTTGTGATATTTGGATAGTCACATGTGAAAGAATAAAACAAGGGGCTCCTGGGTGACTCAGTCCTTAAGTGTCTGCCTTCAGCTCAGGTCATGGTCCCAGAGTCCTAGGATTGAGCCCTGCATCGGGCTTGCTGAAAGCTTGATTCTTCCTCCCACTGCTTGTGTTCCCTCTTTTGCTGTGTCTCTCTGTCAAATACATAAATATTTTTTTTAAAAGAATAAAACAAAACCCCTGTCTTACTCAACTTACAAAAATTACCTTCAAATGAATAAAAGACTGAAAACAAGTCCTGAAACCATGAAACCCCTGAAAGAAAACACAGGAATAAAGCTTGACATGGGTTTTGGCAATGACTTTTAGGAAACGACACCTGTTGCATAGGCAACAAAATCATAAATAAACACAAGTGGAACTACACCAGAGTAAAAAATCTTCTGTACAGCAAAAGAAATTGTCAACATGGTGAAAAGACAACCTATGGAATGGGAAACAATATTTGAAAGCCATATGTCTGATAAAGGGTTACTACTCAAAATATATAAAGGACATATTCAACTCAATAGCAAAAAATCTCAAATAAATCCATTTTTTAAAAAATGGGCACGGGGGGGGGTGGGGGCGGCCCTGGGCGGCTCAGTGGGTTAAAGCCTCTGCCTTTGGCTCAGGTCATGATCCCAGGGTCCTGGGATCGAGCCCCGCATCGGGCTCTCCGCTCAGCAGGGAGCCTGCTTCCTCCTCTCTCTCTGCTTGCCTCTCTGCCTACCTGTGATCTCTGTCTGTCAAGTAAATAAATAAAATCTTTAAGAAAAAAAAGGGGGGCACAGAACCTGAATAGACACTTTTCAAAATAAGAGAGAGAGAGAGAGAGAGATACAAAAGACCAATAGGTACATGAGAAGATGCTCAACATCACTAGTCATTAGGGAAAAACAAATGAAGATCACAGTAAGATGCCACTTCATTCCAGCTTGATGCCCATCATCAAAAAGACAAATGCTGGCATGGATGTGAAGGAAGGGGAACATGCTCAAGTTCACAGAAGCATTCGATACAATTCCCAAGACATGGAAACAACCTAAGTGACCACTGATGGATGAATGGATAAAAAAATTTTATTATATATACATGATAGAGTATTACTCAGCCATAAAACATGTAAGGAAATCCTACCATTTACAACAACATGGATGGACCTTGGAGCATTATGCTAAGCAGAGTAAGTCAGACATAAAAAGACAAGTACAAGTACTATATGATCCCACTTACATATGGGAATCTTTCAAAATTTTAAATTAAAAAAAACACAAAAGGAGATCAGACTTGTGGTTATCAGGGCAAAGGATGGGGGGAAGAAGTGAGTGGTCAAGATGGTCAAAAGGTACAAACTTTCAGTTATAAGTACTAGAGATATGATGTACAACATGATGATTATAATTAACACCACTGTGTATGATATAAAGAAAAGAGAAGAGTAAATACTAACAGTTATCATCACAGGGAGGATTGTTTCTTCTTTTATCTTTTTTTCCCTATTTTTTAAGTATATCTATAGGAGATGATGGATGGCAGTTGAACCTATTTTGGTAATTATTTCACAATATATGCAAATCATGCCATGAAGCTCTATTCTTCAAATTTATACAGTAATGTGGGGTGTTTGGGTGGCTCAGTCAGTTAATCATCTACCTTTGGCTCAGATCATGATCTGGGATCCTGGGATGGAGACCCGCTTTGAATCCTGCTTTGAGCCCCCAATCACCCACCTTGCAGGGAATCTGCTTCTCCATCTGCCCCTACCCCTGCTCATGGGCAAGCTCTCTTTCTCTCCCTCATAAACAAAATCTTTAAAAAAAATTATACAGTAATTTATATCAATTATTTCTAAATAAAACTGGAATCTGTTTTGTAGTTAAAATAATCCACCTACAACAAAAGTATTAATGCTTTTATTATAGTAATCAAAGTAAGTAAATACTATTCTTTTTATCATTCCATGACTAACAACAGTATATCTCACATGTGTTATATAATTATGAGCAGCACTCACGTACCATGTTGTTTCATTGTTCTTCACAAACAAAATAATATATCAAAGTTTTCCATCTTTATTTCATTGGAAACATAAATGATTGTTTTTAAAAATGTAGAACTAAAATACCACAATGCAAATAGATCACATATTTAAACATATATATGAATGAGTCAAAGTTAACAAATTTATATTATTAATGACAAAAAATAAAACTATCCTATGTAAATTAATCTGACTAGTGCTATATTATTTAAAAACAGTAGATATAATGATTACACTGGGATTTTTCTCCAAAACAAACTCTGTAGGTAGCCATTATTCATTCTTTATGTACTGAGAAAAATATATATATATACATATTTGGACAGCAGTGATGACAAATGTAGTCTTTATTCTTTTTTTATTTTGTAGTCTTTATTCTTTTTTTTTTTTTTGTAGTCTTTATTCTTAATAGAGCTTAAGTTCTTATGGAAATTCTCTTAAGAACAACCAATCAATCAATGATCTCAAATACTGATTAAAGTGCATCATTATGATAAGAAAATATGAAAGGGTAGGAACCAAAGTTACTACAGAAAGGGAAAGTTATGGAAATCTTTAAGGATAAAGAGATATGATTTATAAGACTGACTATAAATGCAAGTAGTCACTCGGGGTCAAGAGAGAAACCATTCTGAATAGAAGAAACATGTGCTTTAAGACCTATAGGACTGCATGCTCATTTGCTTATTTCTGTTGACATTGCTTTAGTTTCTTCTTCAAATTTGATTTTAATGCATACAGTTTCACAATATACAACACCTCCAGTTATGATAAAGAAATTATTATGCAGAAAGCATGCTTTGTTGTTCATATTTATTATGACACTAAATATGTCAATCTATTATTGATCATTAGAAAAATAAAAGGCTCATGAAAGGATGCCACACTGACTTCTAAATTAATTTCCTATCACATTCCCAAAGAGTGATTTTAGCAGCTTGCTTCTTCAGGGCCAAAGAGTCTCTTTATAGTCTATTATGATGTGGCCTTACACAATACAGTGTACTTACAGGGGTGACATCCTATCACTCTTACTATGTTCTTCTGATTGTAAACAAGTCAGTTTTCATCTTCACTTAAGGTGAGAGGATTATAACCCAGTGAATCTTCAGGGTTATTCTTTTAGGTGTCTTTCCTTTCCTTGTTCTTCCTAGTGAACTCAAATCCATTCTTTGACTTTGGCAAAAAAGTTAGCTTTCGTTAAAATATGAGCAGTGAAACCGTGGCTGTCTCGTTCATATTACTTTTCATAGCTTTAAACTTTTTAAATTTTTTATAGGCAAATATTTTTAAAGGTATAAGCAGTATCTATATTCAGGCACAGCCTTCTTTTTAGAGTTTTCTTATTTCATCAAATGGGCTTAATCATGCATTTTTTTTCTCCTTTCTATTACTAATAGGTAATATATTTAAAAGATAACATATTTAAAAGACAAAGGAAAAAGACTATTTTTATTTTTGTTTTCATATTCCACATGTTACACAAAAGGTTGAAATTAATTTATACAGATATTCACATATAAAAAATAAATTCACACTTTTATTTCCAGCTGGTCATGAATTTGTATACGTCCAGGGCTTGTTGCATAGAAAGCATTTAAAGCATATTTGCTCCCTGCACTGAAAAATATAGAAGACATTTTCCCTCAGGAGTATAAAAAGATAAAAATCCTTTTTATTTGGGTGTATAATATTCTTCACTGACTATACTTCTGTTTAAATGACTTTAAGTAAAAGAAAAACAGAGATTTACTCTTTTTTTTTTAAGATTTTATTTATTTATTTGACAGACAGAGATCACAAGTAGGCAGAGAAGCAGGCAGAGAGAGAGAAGGGGAAGCAGGCTCCCCGCGGAGCAGAGAGCCCGATGCGGGGCTTGATCCCAAGATCCTGGGATCATGACCTGAGCCAAAGGCAGAGGCTTTAACCCACTGAGCCACACAGGTGCCCCCTGAGATTTAGTCTTAATTCATTTTTTATACCTTTGTGTGTGTTTGCTTATTAAAAAGCAAAACACCATGAAGTCAGTGTTTCTAAAAATGTAGTGTGTTCCTTAGACTTGCTTAGATTTACAGAATCAGAAACCTCATGGTATTTGTTCTAGAAACTTGCACTATAACAATCTCCCAAGCGACCAATATAAGCAATAGTTTGAAAGACATTTTCTGAGACTTCATACATATGTACTGGACAAAATTTATCATATAAACAATAGACTTCTGTTATTATTCTTACTATACTGACAGAAAAAAAATAATTATATTGAACCCTGGTCAGAAATAAGAAAAGATGTAACTCTTAAGTTTCCAATAAAGTTTGTCAGTATTTCCAATAAAGTTTGACTCCTCAGTGTATAACTATCTTTTTTAAAAAATATTTATTTATTTATTTATTTATTTATTTATTTATTTATTTGACAGAGATCACAAGTAGGCAGAGAGGGAGGCAGAGAGAGAGGAGGAAGCATGTTCCCCGCCAAGCAGAGAGTCCAATGTGGGGCTTAATCCCAGGACCCTCGGATCATGACCTGAGCCCGAAGGCAGAGGCTTTAACCCACTGAGCCACCCAGGCGTCCCAGTGTATAACTATCTTTAACTAGACCCTACCTTGCAATGGCAATAAAAAGAAAATGATCACTATTTACATTGTTTTACTTACATACAAAAAGTACTGTGTTTATTGGAAGCACTGTCATAATATTTTTACTCTTTATGAACAGAATTTAATTACACATAAAATAGGTTTAATTACTGCTTATAATATATATAAACTACATAAACACATACAATATGCATGACTAACTCATGAATGATCACTCACATCTCTATATTTCAGAAAAGAATTTCACAACATTTACACTATGTTTTCTACTGTACCTACTACAATCTCTAACATATTGCTGAAAAAATTATATTGGGAAGTTACAAACTCTGTATCTTTTAAAGATAAAAATTACAGAAAATGAACCTGTTGGGACAGGAAATATTAATTTAAAGGAAGACAGAATTAATTGAATGTTTCCATTTATTATTTAAAAAGATAGATTTTGGTAATAAAATATGCTATTCTAGAAGACACATTCCTATTCACATTACCTAATAATGTTAACTGGGGAAATATTAATAATCACCACACTGATATATCTCTGATCTTTAACTGTGATCAAAAACAAGAAATCTATGAAAAAATAATGCATATATTTCTAAAATTTGTACTTCATAATGAGTCTACTAAGGTGATTTTTTTCAATATTTTATTCTTCTTGAAATGTGCTGCAATTGTAGTAATATATTCACAAAATATCTATGATGGATGTCAACTGTTGAATAATTTGTAAACATGCTGAGTTTATCTGAAATCAACCATTTCTGAATTTCAGGTAGAAGAAGCAAGCCATATGTCAACATAGTAAAAAAGCACTATAGTTTCATCTGCTATTCAAATTTGGGCTTTATTGATCAAAATAGCAATTCTCTTTATATTCTTTGTGTGTGTGTGTGTGTGTGTGTGTGTGTGCTGAAAGCTTCCTATTAGAATTAGAATTACATGTTTGAGTTTATTATATAAAAAAATAAACAAAGTTTTGCAATAAAAATTTCAGCAGACATTACAAAAAGTTTTCCATAAATATATTCTATTCCCTAATAGAACCTATACATATTTAATACATTTTAAACAAAAACTAGAAAGTTAGCTTTAATGATACTGTGGCTCTTACGATATGAAATTTCCTCAAGTGGTGATATTCAGGTAATGGCAATAAAACCTGTATTTTCATTGTTAAAACTTGAAATGTCCTATCCTCTCCTTAGCAATCCTTCATTTTTCCCCATGATCCATTATTGAAAGGATTGACATTTGTCCCACTGAAGAACCACCAGACTTTAATGCAGTCCCTTCAGACTTCTCTCATTCTATATGTTCAGTGTCAAAGCAGTCATCCCCTCAAAATTCCCAACTTTTAGGCTCCCTAGGGAGACACAATAGGATCAACTTCATTTCCAAGCACCCACCCTTCAGGGCTGGGGCAGTTGCTTACCCAGAACAGGCATTGATGGGCAAGACCATTCATAGACACAGCCCTCTATCCTCAATTTCTTCAACCAGGTCAGCAGAAGATGCCAGCAGGAGAAATGGAAGCTTTTTAGGTATATACCTAACACTAATGCTTATTACGCATTTTCATTAAAACTCCTGACCTTTCTTAGGACTCCTGGGTGGCTCAGTTGATTAAGCCTCTGCCCTCAGTTCAGATCATGATCGCAGGGTGTTAGGATTGAGTCCTGCAACCAACTCCTTGCTCGGCAGGAGCCTGCTTCTCCCTCTGCCTGATGATCCCCCTGCTTGTGTGCTCTCTGTCTCTCTCTCTCTTTCTGACAAATAAATAAAATCTTAAAAAACAAAACCAACAAATAAACAAACAAAAGTCCTGACCTCTTTTGCTTGGGCAAATAAATCTTTATCATTAAACTGCATCATTTCTTCTGTTACAATATAATCTTTACTTCCCCTTCATTCTTATCATCTGTTTTTCTACTATTTCACCTTTAAATTTACTTCCATCTGTATTCTATATTTAGTTGTATACATACTTGCCTCTACTTTTAGATTATAAACTTCTCTAGAATAGGTGAGCTTCAAATATGATTTACTGAAGTATATAGTTTCTAAATATTAAGCATATGTTTTGAGAATAAATGAATCAATGAACTAATTGAATAACTGTATCATTAACAGATGAATATAATGTCTCACTTTTAAATATTCAAATTAAAAAAGGGAATCAAAACTAAATTATCAGACTATTATTTTATGTAATGCTCATATCAACCAAGACAAAAACATATGGATATAATTTTGAAATGCATTATTCATTATCAGGTTATATTTAGAGTAATTCAACAATGTGACAGGTGTTTCCCACTCTCTTCAGATTCCAGTTGATTTTTATCAGCTAATGTGACAGTCATAAAACAGAACACAATATCAAAGGACAACTAAGGAGAAAGGAGCAAATGTACCAGAAAAGAAGAATCTTGTTAATTGAACCACATTTCCTCCTTTTATTACATAATTTAATTATAGAGGTTGATTACTTGTTTGGAAACTTTAGTTGCTACACAAGCAAAAATGACTACAATTTATAACTATATAAGCTTTTGTTATTTTCAATAACGATGTACTTTTTTCATGTTTTATCTTGCTTAAGTGGATTACTTATGATTGAATCTATAGTGGTCATAAATAACTGAGATTAATCATATTAAAATTACATTTTCTTTAGATGTTTGTATAAAATTCCCATTAACATTTAGAAAATATTTTCTTTCCTGACTAATTTTAAGATGATATACTTTACCAAAATATACTTATGTGTATACAACACACACACAATGCTATATATGTCACACATATATAAAATGTTATATCTATTTCAAATATCTAAAACTATAGAGAAATAAATTTTTATCTCATAGATAAGTATGTAATTTTAATTAGGTAAAAATAAAATATCTGGGCAAAATATTTATAACACCAAAATGTAGATGGATACACAATACATATTCAATGTATTTGTTAAATTGGTTTTCCTTAGTCCAGTCCATTAAAAAAAAACACCATAACCTGGGTGGCTTAAAAAATAACAAACTATTTCACAAAGTTCTGGAGGCTCCAAAGTCCTAGGTTATAGCACCAGCAAACTTGATATCTGGTGAGGGCCTCCATCCTCTTTGATGACTATTGAAGCTCACATGGGGTGTTCTTTCAGACCTCTTTTATAAGGACATTAATCCCATTTATGAGGGTTCCACCAACATGACTTCAACCCTCCCAAAAGCCTCACCTCCTTGGGGGTTGGGATTTCAACATATGAATTTGGGGATATATAAACATTCAATCCAGAGAACTTGGAGGAAATTTATTAAATCAACATATATTTACTAGGGGTCTCTAATGTTCTTGGTGCTATGCTAGGCACAAATGATGTGACCAGGAACAAGATAAAGACGGTACCTTCCATAATTCTCTTTCTATTTTAGATAGTTTTTTTATAATCTCAGGTCCTCCAATTAATTCAGTTATTCAGCAATTATGTAATAAGAATTATGCTAGATGCTAAGGATTCAGCAGGGAACAAGCAAATTAAAATGCTTAACTTCATAGATCTTAAAGTGTGACAGAAGACAAAAAAATAAATAGGTGGGCTATTTAGAATATTTAAAAAGATTATATATAGTATGGAAAAATATAGAACCGAATAAGAAGAGTGGATTATACTAAGAATCTTGTGATTTTTTTTAAGTAGTCAGATGAGGTCTCAGTGACCAGTGAAATATTAGCAAAAATAAAAGGAAATAAAATATTGAGTCATGGATATTTGAAGAAAAGCTATTAGCCAGTACAAAGCCCAGCAGCCAAGGTGAACATTAAAGGGGGTAACTGGAAAACTAGAAACACCAGGGTAAACAGAAATAAATAAACAAGAGAGAGAGCAGGATAAACTACTATCATAGACATAAAGAATCCCTACATATATAGACTTCATAGATTACTGTATAGGCTTTTATTTTATTTTAAGTAAAATGGAAAGCCATAAGTGAGTGGCAGACTGATATATATTTTCAAAGGAAAAACCTGGGAACTGTTCAGAGAATTGACTGCAGACATAAAAGTGTTTCAGCAGGAAGGCCAAAGTAGGTTATTACAACTATACAGTGAAAGATTAAGAGAGCTTTACCAGAATGGAACCAGTGGAGGAAGTGGGAGGTAGATTTATCTTGTTGTATTCTGAAGAAAGAAAAAAACAGATATTTTGACACATTGGTTATAATGTGACCAAAAGAGATGACTATGGGCAATTTAAGATGATTAATCACAACTAGAATAATGGAGTTATCACTATCTAAGATGGAAAAGACAAAAGATGGAACAGGTTGACAGAACTGGTTGCAAAGGTGGAACAGGTTGACAGAGCTGATTGGATATTTAGATTTGGAAATCCTAATTTTGAAGTGAATGAACTGAAGACACATTTGGGTAAACAAGTCTGAATTTTAAGGGAGAATTATGGGCCCAACATATTTATTTAAGAGTCTGTAAAAGAAACAATAAGAACAGGAACATGTGTATATGAGAAAAGCTGTGTGCATATGGCAAAAGCCAACCCTTTCTCCATTATTCCATACTGAAAACAGTACATGCCAAAAATAGGAATGATGGTTGATAAGCCTAGTGAGGTTGGCCTCCCCGTCTCCTGCAGCCCCCTAGTTAATGCTTCATTAGGACCCATACTGACAGCCACACACACAGTTCCTTGTTGTCCCTCATGTGATTTCTTTCTTGAGCTGTTCTTTGCTTTTGCAAACTTTACATTCTATGAAAATAAAACTGAGAGTTCATCCAGACTCAGGGCTTCACCTCCACACCTGCACTTCTTGGCAGTCCCTCGAGGTGCCACTCCTTTGGACCTCTCTCTGCTCCAAGTTACTGGACTCAAGAGTAATCATTTCATCTCTCAAGGAATGCACTACACAACAAGAGTCAAATAAATTTGCCATGCAAGTGAATACGGATAGCGAAATCCAAAGACTACTCCTGTGGTAAAGAATCACAGAAACAAGAAGGTGAAAATGGACTGGCAAAAAGTGCAGGTAGTAGGAAAAAACAAACAAACAAGCAAACAAGCAAACCAAAAAACAAACAAACAAACAAACAAAAAACCAAACAAACAGGAGAGTTTGATTCCTGGAAGTGTGACAAGTGTTTCCAAAAAAGAGTGATAAAATATTAAATCATGTTGAAAAGACAAGTGAGGTGAGAACCAAGAACAGAACAGTGAATTTAGCATGGAGAATTCAGTTCAGACTTGACAAAAGCAGTGAACATGGAGCAGAATGGGAACAATATGATTTGGTTGTATAGTAGAGAATGAAGGAGGAAAACTAAGAAAGAGAAAGTTGACAATTCTTTTCAGGACTTAAAAAATGTCAGAGCCTTCTTCCCAATTTCATACCCTCTATAATAGGTAAAGTACAGATTTCTCACAAATTTAAAAACAGGAAACATATAAACATTAGCTGTGTAAAGAAAAAAAAAATCTGGAGATACAGAGAATTTTTAAGTAAATCTACTTAAAGCATTCACCTCAACTTCCACCACTTACATAGTAAGCTACTTTGTTTCCTCACCTAATTTTATAGCCACAAAATTTTCCTCAGCCTATATTGCATGTGGTTACTTCTGTTCACTTATATTTATATACATGCTGTTTTCTTAGGCTAAATCCTTTCACTGGGTTCCAGGAGGTCTTGGGGGAAATATGCATAGCTTTCCTTTAATTGTTCTCATCCTCTCCTGAGTTGCAGGTACATGTTGGAATCAGAACTAGAAGACAATTCAGCATGAAGAGCTGCCTTTTTATTGACTGTAAGTCCAGGGAAGGTCCATCACTGGTCATCAAAATTATGTGAGTTTTAGTTGTGTGCTTTCCTGAATTTTCCCCCCATTTACAAGTTTTTGAGGCAGAAAGAGGGTCACATATACACAGGAAAAGAGTGAAGAATTTAGAAAAGTCTCAAATAACAACATAGTCATTTAAGAGGCAAGTAAAGGGAGAGAAGGAAAGAAAAACACACATATGATATTGCTTAAGAATAAACGAAGTAAGATTTAAAACAATTCTCAGAAAACACAAGACTGTTTCCACAATGTAGAATTCATAGCCATCAAATACTATAAGAACATAAATATTTACTAAATGTATGGAGTATAAGGTATCATTAGTAAATACAGTAAGATCAATTTTAACTGAATGGTGTGGAGGGAAAAAAACATGATTCAAAAAGGCAGTTAAAGAATAAAGAGGACTTGATAAGGAGAGTTGAAAAAGTAACACTGATATGAACTGCAAGAGACTAGGAATTGTATCTATTTTATAAGATATGTATACCCAGTATACATATTAATGTGTAGTATGTAGTATACTTACTACAAAGACTGGAAAGAGTAGGGACACACATTAAATATTTATTAATGAAAGGATCCAGGTAGTCCTTTTGTGTTTATTGTCCTTCCTTTTTAATAACCCAAGAAACTGCAGGGCACTAATACTGTTTTCTTTTAAAAATGTGTAACTCTTCCCTTAAGCCAATCACTGGCTATATATTTCAGAATACAAAATGTCACTTGGTGTTTAACATCAGAAGGCCTCTTTGATAATATAGCTAATTAACAAATATAATATGCCAGACTATAAATACAGGAAAATTAAAAATAATTAAGTGAAATATTTATTACTAACATTAGTATGATTTAGCTTTATGTATTGTAATTCATAGACTTCATTTCAACTTTTAAGACTAAGTACATAAAATAAAGTAGAGCACAATACTTTCTTCCTATTCGTTTTGAAATTCTAGGCATATTTTGAACAATATACATTAATATTACCATAATAGTAATTTAGATATGTTACTTATCCTAAACAATGTCATTAATATATGTTTTCTTTGTTGTTAATTAAACCCCTAGAGTATGTAATTACTCTAGAAGAGTTTTCAATATATTTACACTAGTGTTCTAGTAGATAAAATGTGTGTGATAAAATTTTTTAAAATAATAGCTTGAGTACTGTAAAATATATTCAGTGAGCCAGAAGACCTTTGCTAAACTCTCCTGAGCCATCTAAGTAACAAAGTTTAGTATATTCTAGATTTCTCAAGTTGTTTTTGAATTTTGTAGCTACTAAAAACCTCTCACTTGATTATTTTGAAATAAAATAAAAATATTTGTCACTCCTTTGCTTTTTTGAGAAAGATTATATTCATTTACATTAAGTGTGCAGACTTGTGAGCCTTTTAAGTTTAGATTTTGTAGTAATAGATAACATCGTCTAATCAAGATCTGTATTTCCATACTAAATTTCTGAAAACTTATTTATTCATTGAAAAGTATATTTACTGTTAATCATTTCAGTTTGGTCCTATTAGTGTGAAACAGATATATTTACTTGGTTTACTACGTGTATAATTTTTTAGATGATATTCTGATAAATTTATTCTATTCTAAACACAGAAGGTTATCATTTGGGCACAAAAACTATCCACAGCTGGGACTTTTCTCCCACCTCTCAACACATACAGCGGTAGAAATGTGGAACGTCTCTGGCCTTCCACAAGTAATGCTACTACTTCTCTTACCTCTTTCAGAGAGACTGTTTACACTAGATACAATGATATCCAGATCCTTGAGGTATTATTGGACACTGATTCTAAAATAATACTAATTCCTGGAGATTTAAGAATTAGTCAGTGATCCATGGGTCAGAGTGGGCTTAATGAAATCAAAAAATAAATGTCATTTTGCCCTAAATCCATTTCATGGTAGTTTAATTCATATTTATCACTCATATTATATTTATACCCATACTCACTGTGTATTATTATAGTAAATATTTTTAGCAACTGGAATAACACCCACAGTGTCTGCTTGACACAGACATAATGGTTATTATGGTAGAAAAAGTCAAGTGAAAGGATTTGGAACTCCCACTGCCTAACTAAATAGTAAACAGCAAATCAATTCTAATATTATAACTTCAAGGGGAATATAAGAATGAGTGTCATATTGAAGGATTGTAGGGTTTAGGAATATTGATTTTTACCACATCCACTTTTCTACTTTCCAGTACAGGGATAGATTATATTTGGGAATGGCAGTGGATTGTTTTACAATTAATCACCCGCAAATGCAATTACAGCTATTGTCTGTGATGTGAACTTATCACTTAAGCAAATCAAACAGTCCCTGGCAATCAGTATACACTAATTAGGATGAAAACACTTTTATCTCTAGTCCAAGAAACAGAGAATGTCGTAACAAGCTAGCTTTTATCTGGAATAGATAGTAATACACATTTCCTACCTTACCCTAAAGTTTACCTGACTTTAAACCATTACAAATCCAAGGTATATTTTCCATATCCAAATACGCAGCACATTACTATAAATGACTATTTAGGTTAAATTATATTATATGAATCTTTAGAGTTTTTCCTAAATGCTTTGACAAGATATATGCATGCTAGAGGTCTGAGACAACACCTATAACCTGCCACCTTAACACATTTTCTGGCTGTTTATTTGCCAAAGAAATATTAGATATCCCCTCCAAAGTGAAGAACTATACTGCACCTTACACCCTCTACTACTAAAAATGTTGTAAAATGATGACTTTTCTTGCATTTTTGAATGCTAAGTATTCTCATGTTCTCATTTATCCCCTAAATGGCTTAAGAGATTGGTAGCTTTGGGTGGCTTTTAGTGCAAGGTTTTCTAGCTGGTTTCCCCCAAACTGTAAGCAGCATTGCTACTCAGTACTTATCAAATATAAAAATGTTCTGAATATCAAAATGCCTGTGATGGATATTGAATACTGTAAGGAGCTGCAGAATCCCTGCTAAAAGAATTATAATGGAGTCCCCTAGGTTGGAGTCAAGATATTCCCTCTCTATAAAATAACTATTCTTCTCTTGGAACAGATTTTGGTCTAGTGATGAATTTAAGTTGCATCCTTAGTCTTCCACATATGATTTCCAGGGCAACTGCCTATGATAGTTAACTGGAAAAAGAAAAAGAAAAAAAAAAAAAGACTAGAATCTGGTTCACAGATAACTCTTCATGACATTCTGAAACCGTTTAGAAGAAATTTGTTGCTATGGTTTAATTTAATTCAAGATCTGTAAATAAAAAGGACATAAATCTGAGCAGAGTTATTATTCTTAGTTTTTCTGGAAATAAAGAGAAGTTGAGATAAGGATCTATATTAATGCATTGGAAGTGACGAATGATTTTGAACAGGGACTTGGAAGATAAAAGGTTGGAAAACTGGTGAGAAGGAGCCTTGCACAATGTTTTGAGGGGTAACTATTAAAATCAGGCTTGATCTGTAAAAATATTTTTGTCCCATGTGACTCCCGTATGGATTCACTATGACATAGATCCCACTATGGACATGCTCACTGATAAGAAGTAAAGGTGACATTAGTCACCCTTAACTCCCAGTTTGTTTGGTGTACCTATTAATAAGGTAAAATGGCAACAATGGAGACTGCATGGAATCAAAAACATGGATTCTCTATGCCATGCCAATTTAGCCACCACTGCTTCTCAGTGCTCAGTGGCAAGTAGCAAGCCAATCACCTGATACAGCGCTATAAACCAGGAGGGACAAGCCATCTGGTGGCAAATGAATAATGCTGAACATTTTCCTTCAGTGAAGGGCTAAAAATACATCCTCATGGGAAGAGATGCTAAATTTGGATCGAATTTCCTTATCTACCAATATTCCAGTTCTCCGTTCCTACATAACAAAATACTCCAAAAACTAGGCTGCTCATTTCAGCATCAGCTGAGGGGAGCTTATGTTGGATATCCACTTCCAAGGTGGCTCTTTCATTCACAAGTCTGGTTCCTCAGTGTTTCTTAGTGTGTTTCTGCCCCTCACCACTTTCTCTCTAGGTGGTATTTATTCATCAGATTCTATATGCCTTGGGTTTATCATGGTATAAAAGTTTCTGAGTATTTGGTCTTCTTAAAAGGTGGCTGATGTCATAAGTCAGTTGTTTCAGTGTTCAAAAAGCACTCCAAGGAACGTAAGCAGAAGTTGTAAGGCTTAGTATGACCAACCCTCAGCAGCTTAAACTCTCACCTCAGCTGATGCTGCTGGCTAATCAAATCACTAAGGACATCCTGATATAAGTAGAGAGAAGGAATACATAATACTTCTCCATGGCAAAATGTTATCCACATAGGAAAAAATTGGAGCCATCTGAAAGAGGCACCACCATCCTCATTTCTTTCTGTCAACAATAAAATATACCATTCACCATCACAGCACCTCACACAATCCATTTCTAATTCAGATATTCTTTCAATTATGTGCAGAATATGCAGATGTTAACCTTACTGAAGTATGGAATAGCTTATTAAAGACACTGCTCTAGTTTCAGAAGTATAAAATTCATTCCAAGTTTGAGATTTTGTCCCTTTAGAAGTGGTATAGCATCTAAACCAGATACCAATATGTGGTAAGCTTTCTTAAGTAGCTAGAATGTATGCATTCTAACATCAAAGGACAGAAATTAGAATGCCACCTCTTACTATGACACCTACTGATCTCAAAAAGACTTTTCTTCCTTTCCCTACAACTATGGGTTCTTCAGTTTTGGAAGATGTAATATGCAAAGGAAAAATGTGTCCATCAAGATACTGCACATTAAAGGACAATGAGTCCTTTTAAATGAAAATTGAGATTATCTCCTAAGAATTTGGTTTCCTTCTACCTCTGAGTCAGTAGAAATAAATGGAAATTATAGTGTTGATTGAGATGATTGATCTTGACCATCTAAGGGAAATAAGTTTGTTTCTACAGAACAGAGCAAGGGAGGGAAAAGAATGGAATCTGGATAATTCCCTGTGATTCTCTATTACTGCCACATCCAGAGGAAAATATCAATGAAACTTCACTCTACTTCTGTACAAATCCAACCACTAAGTGCTTACAATTGCTGAAAAATCAAAGTTCAAACATTTTAAATAACTTCTCTCCTCTTAATATTTTTGTCTGTAGGTTGCAGAATACTGCGATAATACAAGGACTAAAGCCAGAGGGGAAATACACATCACCTAGAGATCCTGAACTGGTACCTCAATGCAGCAAGAGGTATACAATTACATATTGTTTGTTTGATTTGTCCCCCCCCCCTTTTTTTTTCCTTCCTTCTTTCTTTAATCTTCTTTGGAAAGGAAATTAATTTCTACTTAGTTCTATGAAACTTAGTTCAGAAGGTATCATTGCATTTTATTAGGAACACAATTTGTTGTTGTTGTTGTTGTTGTTTTTAACTGGAATTGCAGTCTGGGGTGGGGAGAATGTTGTATATTGGTTGTGACATAATATAGTATTAAATGTTGTGGATGTTTCTGGTTTTTTTCTTGTCAAGCAATTTAATCTCACTCTCAAGTATGTGAAATTCCTAACTGTATAAATTTTTGCCAATTGGATATGTTTATGGGGATCTTTGAATCTGGCCTAGTGATTAAAATAAGCAGAGACAAGAATTCAATTCAGTCATAACATCAATGGTAGGCATACCAATTTTCAGGGGCATCTATAGCAACAGTGCCAGCAAAGAGGAATGATGGTTGGTGACCCTGGTAATGGGTAGGGGTATAAGCTGAAACAATCTGTGCCCACTTGTGGGAAAATGATCCTCACAGATTACTCCCGTTGTATGATTTATGCAGCAGTACTAATTCTCTAGATTCCCTTTTTCCTTCCTTATTTTCTAAGTGTTTCTCGTATTTTGCTGGTGAATTTATGAGCTACCTAATAATCAATCTGTCAATTCTCCTAATGCTTAAATTAGTCAGAATCAATTTCTGTTGCATGCAACTGTGAATCCTGTCTTATAAACATATATCTAGAAAGACAAATACCTTTTGAGTACATTCTGCATGAAAATGAAGAGAGTAAATGTGTATTAAAAGTTTTTAATGTCTTTTAATAAAATTTCTATATCAATGTGATTGATATTTACCTCACACAAAATGTGCAATCCATCATATGCATACTCCATCAAAAAGTAAGAATTACAGTTTGCCTGAGGATAGTGAAATCATATTAATTTCCTATAAAATATAACTGAACACCCACTTCTTCACTGTGGAAAAAACAGACATTCATCAGCATATCCTGTGAAAGGAATGCAGGTGTTTTACAGAATACCAAACAAATATTGATCTCTAATAGTATAATAAAGAATACAAGTATTGGTATTGCACAAGTTGCTTTACCCTGTGGTATTGGCATTATATTTAGCCATAAAAAAAATCAGATAACTCTGAGGTGTCATTTTCTTATTGTTTAAGGATAACTCTATGTACTGAACACACATACACACAAACTGATAAAGATTGCCTTCTGATAATACAGTATTCAAAATATTTCACAAGTACTTGGCTTAAGTATGATCCTTACAATGATAATTTCACTCCCACAGCTCAGAGGAAGGTCACTATGCCTTTGGGTTATGTTGACTAGAAATTTCTGTTTACGGTGGAAAGAATCAGTATTTATTATCACAACTAAATAAATATATTAGGTACAAAATTCCAGTTACTAAATTTAAAAAGTCATAGGAATAAAAAGCACAGCATCAGGAATATAGTCAATAATATTGTAATAATTTTGTATAGTGACAGATGGTAAATACTGTTAAGAAACACTACATAACATGAAGAATTGTCAAGTCACTATGTTGTACGCCTGAAATTAATATAATATAACATTATACGCCAACTACACTTAAATTTACAAAAACAAACAAACAAACAAACAAACAAATAAATCTAAAATTAGGGGTTGAAAATGAAAACAGCTCAACCAATAAATGTATTACAATTTTTTTTAAATTAAATTTCATGTGTGGGTAAAAATTGTTACATACTTATATATATATGTCATCCAAAATATCTATGACAATACTTTACATATAATATGGCAATCAAGACATTACTAGAGTTGGTAGTTGAGCTTTGTTAACTTGACATAAAATAATTTATCAAGAGAGTAATCTAAGGCCTATCTACGTGGCTCAGTCATTTAAGCATCTAACTCTGGATCTCAGCTCAGGTCTTAATCTCAGGTTTATGAGTTCAAGCCCCACACAGGATAGAACCTACTCAAAATTTTAAAAAAATTATAAAAATATATAAAAAGAGAGAGAATGAGGAATATAAGAAGAATTTACTATTTTTTTCAGCAATATTTGGAAAGAACCTCTGTAAAAACAGATGATGTACATATACCTATAGGTACTGTGCTTTTTTTCCTTTACATTAAAGTTGATTACTTACCAGAAAAACAACAACAACAACAACAAAAACCTTAATGCCTAGGTTTTTAAATACCACATTCATTATAATATTGTTAAATTTTACTAGTTTGTCTTCATTTAATTTGAGGGTCATTATCATATACACATTTAACACAATAGCAGTGCTTTAAGGCAAAGTGCTATTTGGATCATTTTACTTTTCTTTAGGAGACTGCAGGAGCACCTGGGTAGTTCAGTTGGTTGAGCATCAGATTCTTGGTTTCAGCTCATGTCATGATCTCAGGGTCATGAGATCAAGCCCTATGTTGGGCTCCACACTCAGATGGGAGTCTGCTGGAGATTCTCTCTCTCTCTCCCCCCTCTGCCCTTCCCTTGCCTGCACATGCTCGCTCGCTCTATCTCTCGCTCTCGCTAAATTAAATAAACAGATAAAGTCTTTTTTAAAAATAGACTGTATAACTCTTCTTTCACTATGTTGTCAAATTGTTCATAATTTTCTCAGCCTGGAGTAATTGTACCTCTATTTGGTCAACTTCACATTTGGCAAATAAGTATATTGTTAAGTTCTGCTGAAATACATATTAGTGTAATGTTCTTCATTGGCAATTGGTCTATGAGTTTCTTGGTTGCATGTGTGTTTTTATATGCATTTTGGATATGTAGTAGCTATACCTGTATCTGGTATGGTATCCTTGCTCATTATGTATATATGAATGTATCAATCAATGAATCAGTGCTACCTTTCTAAGATTATAGTTACTATTTTTTATTTACCTTTGATAACCCAGTAGAGTCAAGCAGCATGATGTCTAATTTAGTAGTTTCTCTAAATGTTTGATGATTGAGCAAATAATTGCTCATCATTTAAGTGAAAGAGGGATATCCTTCATTTTTTGGGCGTTCTATAAAATTCATAACACACAAAAAGGTGTGATATAATTGCAATCATGAAAGAGACATATGATTATAGTTTTTATATATAAACATTATATATTTACTATATCATAACCCTTTTCAGCTACTCTATGTTCTTTGCTCTAGCAAAGCATTTAAATAAGAGGCTGAAATATTCTCTAGTATTTTTTTTCAGTTTGTTATGATTCATTGTGACATTGAATACAACTGTGGTAATCAGTTTACTTACAGGAGGTGATTTACAGAACATGTTTTATTCCTTTGAAAGTTTACAAGATTTCAAGACACAGCAATGTCCTATGATAACTCATATTTATTGAATAATAATGTTTTGAGTATTCTACCTATAATAACATTTAATCAATCAAAAAAGACTATTGCACAGGGATAATTATTTTCTTTGTTTACGTATTAGGAAACTGGGGCACAGAAAGTAAATAACTTGCCTAAGATCATAGAGTTAAAAAGGGCTAAATCTACAATTGACAAGGCAGTGTAATTCTGGAGTTAATATTCATAATTGCTACCCTCAAATGATAGAGTATAACTATTTGGTAGATCAGGAAAATTGAAGTTTAATGATTTTGCCTTAGCCATTTTGGAAATAAAATAACACTGTCTTTAAAAATTAAAATAATGATGTTTTCCATCAATCCCCAATTTTCCTTTGTTTTTGTTCCACTTCCTTCTGCTCTCCACCAGGCGGTGACATGTGTCACCACAGAATGAAGGTCTTACCTAGGCAGATTCTGAAGCTCATTATGGACAAGAAGTCTGTCATTTAGTAGTGGGGAAGGTTTTATTTTCCAGATAGAAGTGTTTACTCATCTTGGAAGAATGACACATAAGAACTTGCCTCCCTGCCAAAAACATGTTCTCCTCGGAACTGGACATTGAAACCAACACAAACTTGGGCAAGAAGTATATCAGGACCCAAAACACTCAAGACCCAGGCTAAAGACAGAACAGGTATAATAATTATCTGGTTAGCTATTTCTAATGGACTCAACTTTTTTTCTGTTTCTACAGTATGTTATGAGTTGTTTAGCTGTATTTACACAAATCTCTTCAAAAACATTGTCTTTAGTTATCTTTCAAGGGCAAATAAAAGTCATAAGTTTAATTAAATGAAACAATTCCTGAGTTTACCTCAGCAATTAACTGAGCAATGAACTGGAGTAAAATTTTTACTGTACTTATAAATGCACTTCTAAGAGTTCAATCAAAGCTAAAATGTATATATTTCCTGAATCCAGTAAGCCTTAATAAATGAAAAGCAAAATATCCAATATGTGTAAAAAATTAACTAATACTTCCTGAAGTTGAATTTTTGGGGGGATATCTGTACTTCCTGGATTAGGGAAGTTTCCAGCTATTATTTCTTCAAATAAATTTCCTGTCTCCCTTTTCTCTCTCTTCGTCTGGGATTCCTATAATGCAAATATTATTACACTTGATGGAGTCAGTAAGTTCCCTAAGACTATTCTCAATATGCATGATTTATTTTCCTTCCTCTCTTTTGTTCAGCTTTTTTTAAATTCCATTACTTTGTCTTCCAGGTCATTATTTCATTCCTCTGCTTCATCTGGCCTACTATGTATTCTATCAAGTATATTTTTAATTTCATTTATATTGAAGGTAATTACACCTTCTTCATCCATTCTTCAATCAATGGATACTTGAGCTGCTTCCATATGTTACCTATTGTAAACAATATTGCTATAAACATAGGAGTGCATGTATCCCTTTGAATTAGTGTTTTTGTATTCTTTGGGTAAATACCCAGTAGTGGGATTGCTGTGTCAAAGGGTAGTTCTATTTTTAACTTCTTGAGTTAAATCTTGAGTTAAATCTCCATACTGTTTTCCAGAGTGGCTGTACCAGTTTGCATTCCCACCAACAGTGCAAGAGGATTCCCATTTTCCACATACTCACCAACACTTGTTGTTTCTTATGTTATTGATTTTAGCCATTCCAGAAAGGTGTAAGGTGCTATCTTGCTATAGTTTTAATTTGCATTTCCCTGATGGTAAGCAATTATGAACATCTATTCATGTGTCTGTTGGCCATCTGGATGTCTTCTTTGGAGAAATGTCTATTCACATATATAATAGAGTATTATTCAGCCATTAAAAAGAATAAAATCTGGGGCAGCTGGGTGGCTCAGTGGGTTAAGCCTCTGCCTTCAGCGCAGGCTATGATCTCAGGGTCCTGGGATCAAGCCCCACATCAGGCTCTCTGCTCAGCAGGGAGTTTGCCTCTCCCTCTCACTCTGCCTGCCTCTCTGGCTAATTGTGATCTATCTCTCTCTGTGAAATAAATAAATAAAACCTTAAAAAAATAGGATAAAATCAGCCATTTGTAATGAAATAGATGAAGCTAGAGAGTATAATGCTAAGTGAAATAAGTCAATCAGAGTAAAACAATACAATATGATTTCACTCATGTGTGGAATTTAGAAACAAAACAAATGAGCAAAAATAAAGATAGAGAGAGAGAGACAAACTAAGAAACAGGCTCTTAATTAGACAGAACAAACTGATGGTTTCTAGAGGGGAGAAAGGTGGGGAATTGGGTTAAATAAGTAATGGGAATTAAGGAGTGTACTTGTAATAAGCACCAGGTTATGAATGGAATTGTTTAATCACTATATTGTACACCGAAACTAATATAACACTGTAAAAAAAAAGATAAAGTTACATTTACACCAAGTAAATAAATAATAAAATAAAGTTCCTACATTAAAACAAACAAACAAACAAACCTAGCAGCTTTAAAAAAATGTTGCTGATGATGGTAACACTTCAACTACTACTAACTATATATAGAGAGAGGGACTGAGTGAAGAATACATATGAATTGATGCTAGAGGATGACACTAGCCTGAGTTTGTTTCCAGGATCCATTAAAAAAGGGCTATGGAGCAAGGAAGCTATATAACTCAGCATAGTTTTCAATGTTCAGAGGTCAGAGAAAGGCAATAATGGCTGGAGAAAACCACTGAATTTAGTCTTTCTTTAGGTTTTTGCCAAATATTCTTAGGGTCTCAAAGTAGATGAACAAATGCCAATTATACATAAATACACAAGGTTAACTTAGAGTAACAAGATTAGTCAATGAACCGGTGAAGGCTTAAGAACTTCAACTCTCCTTCCTAAGAAGATCCATAAGAACCAAAGCCTTCATAACCATATAATTTGGGGTCAATTTATTATGTCTTCCATTTGGACAATGATAAAGGTAAAAGGTAAGAAATTAACAATGGTGGACATTATCCTAAGTACCTTAAATACAAAAGTCCTCTTATATGGATGTTATTTTATCTATATTTTACAGACTTAAGACACATAGAATGGTGTTGGAAAGTATAAATATATATAGTTCCTAAGAATATCAAAGTACTTATTTCATTTGATAACTAAATATATAAAGCATGGGTTCTTACAGTTCATGCAAATATGTGTAGCCTCCAGCCTTTAAAAATTCATGCAATCAGCCATGTGATTAGGTTTAGTCAGCAACAAAAAGAGGCAATTTTCAAAAGAGCTCATTTTTACAATGCCATCATTGATAGGACCTTACCTTTTATCTCTCCATTAACCCTGTTCACACCACACTTAACTTTATGCTTAACCAACTGCCTTGCAAAATAACATTGAAGGTTAACAACATATTTTATAAGTGGCTCATGCACAGTCAGAATGAGTAGAGTAACATTTACCATAATAAACATTTATAACTCATATTTATTGAATTGAAAACTCTATAAATATAGCATGTGTCTAATAAGAGTTATAGAACAGAGCAAAGCTCTCTACAATGTTTTCCATAAATTATCTAGTCATTTTATCTGTTAAATTTTTATGAAAAAAATAATTGGTTATGAAGAAATTGCATATATTTATATCTTTAACTGCCCAATAGACATTTTCATTGAAAACTGAAATGATTTATACCCACACAGTTAACTCTCTGTGTACCTTAACATAACTTTTCTATTTAATTGTATTCATCAACATGAATTTATTATTCCTTAAAACATTTGAATAGAAATATTCAAATTTTAAATAATTTTATTTTTCCTTCTGGGAAAAAGAAAACATTTAAAGTATATGAACTGTTCAACTCCACTAAACAGCATCAAAGACAGTTTCATTTGTTTTTGTTTTCTTCCCTGTTTATTTTAAACAAGTCTTTGAACCTCTTCGATTAAAACATAAAGGGGAAAACACATCCTACCAAAACTTGCATGAAAAATGCAGAATGGTAAGACTCCAAGGGTGACTTAACAAGACTCTAAACTAAATTGGAACTCAGAAGTGTTTGCATAAAACTATAGATGTTGGTATTTTGAAGCCCATCTCCAAAGTCTTTCCTATGAAATAGTTTAGTTTAGTTTCCTATGAAATAGTTTAGTTTTCCTATGAAATAGTTTAATTATGAAATTATTTAGTCCTCTAAGCAATGAAAGGCTGATCTTCGAGATTTTTGGAATAGCTCTTTAACAGTTTTAAATAGACAAAATTCAGGAATAAAATCTAACGTACGTGTGCTCTTAGCTCTTTCCTCAAGTTTTATTAATGAGATTATGTCAAAAATGGGAAATTTAATATACAAGAAAAGACTAGAATCAGAAATCACTCCACTGTTTCAGAATCAGAAAACTCTAATACTTCGCTGAACATTTTAAAAGAGCTTAGAACCAAAACAGAATGCAACTCTGATAATTGGATGGCTTTACAGATAAGAACAAAGCAAACAAAAACCAAAATAATAGAAATTTCCACCTTTGACAATAAAAGGGTCTCTAGATACTGTATACAGAAAGAAATTGATTTTAAAAAAAAGTTTCCCGTGTTAGCCAGGAAAATAAGTTAGTGATCAATGAAGGTGTTACTAAGAAAATTAAGCACTCCAATTTCCTATAGTTCCCTTAAACTCAAAAAAAATTTTTTTCTCAAAACATTTAAAGACAATCTTAAGAAAATAAATCTTAAGAAAATTCCAAAACAGATGAGGAAGTACCTCAGTGATCTTATTACAACAACAAAAATATGGGCAAGGCAACTAAAATGAACCATATCAGAACTCTGGCAGTTAATCAAAGCCACAGAATCAGTTGACAAAAATCACTAAACCTTAGTAAGATAGCAAGCTTGGGGATGTTTAACATGGAAGTATTCCTGTGTCTACCCCCTCCCCAGTTCATTGATATGATACCAAAGACCAGTAGCACTGCAGACAATGGAAAATCAAACTATTCTTGAAGATCTGTTAAAAGCACTACATTCTGAATATAGTCAATAAATTTGTCTGAACTTACAGTCCCTAGGAAAACCTTTACCATAAAACAAGCCTCAATAATTGAAACATTAACATACATATTATGTGTTCTCATCACAATGAAATTAAACAAAACACCAACAAAAGAAGAAAAATTGAGAATTCAAAATTATGTGAAAATTGAAAACATTCTCCTAAGTAAGTAAAGGATCAAAGAAAAAATAACAAAGGAAATTGAAAAGTATTTTGACATGACAGAAAATAAAACCACAGCATACAGAACATGCAAAAGCAGTGCTTACAGAGGAATTTATAACTGTAACGATCTATACTGAAAAAAGAAGAAAGCTATAAAATCAATAATCAACCTTCTATCACAAAAATTAGAAAATGACAGAAAGTTAAGTCTAAAGTAATAAAAATAAAGATTAAAACTGAAATCATTAAAATAGAAAATAGTAAGAAGAATCAATGAAGCAAAAGCAGATGTTTTAAAAGATCAACTGACATAAAAAACATTTAACTCAAGGGACCATGAAAAAAAAAGTGAAAGACTCACATTACCAATACTGGGAATAGAAGAGGGGACATTATTACTGTCCTTAGAGAAATAAAAGGATGATAAAATAACACAATGAACAACTGTGTATTAACAGATTAGATAACTTGGGTGCAGTGGTCAGATTTCTAAATAGGCACCAACTACTAAAACTGACTCCAGAAAAAATAGATAATCTAAAAAACTTACAAAAAGTAAAAATATCAAATTAATGAACTTCAAAAATTTCAACAACAAATTCAAGCACGAGATGGCTTCAGTGGTGAAATCAATGAAATATTTGGAGAATTAATACCAAACATTCACAATTTCTTTCAAAATATAGCAGAATAGTGAACACTTCCCAACTTATTCTATGAGGTCATTATTATGCTGATACCAAAAGCAGAAAATCATAATAAAACTACTGGACAATATTCCTTATGAACGTAGACATCAAATCATCAACAAATTGCAAACTAAACCCAACAATTACAATAGAGTATACACCATGACCAAGGAGAAGTTATCCAAGGCATGAGAGATTCATTTACCACCCAAAAATCAATGTAATATATCATATTTATAGAATAAAGGACAAAAAAATAGTCTCACATAATCATCTCAATAGATGTAGAAAAATTATTGCATACAATCCAACACCCTTTACTGATAAAAAGAAAATTAAAAAACAAAACAAAACACTTAAACTAAGAATAAAAGTATTGGGGCATCTGGGTGGCTCAGTTGGTTAAAGCCTCTGCCTTCGCCTCAGGTCTTGATCCCGAGGTCCTGGGGCTCTCTGCTCAGCGGGGAGCCTGCTTCCCTTTCTCTTCCTTGCCTGCCTCTCTGCCTACTTCTGATCTCTGTTTGTCAAATAAATAAAAATAAAATCTTAAAAAAAATTAAAAAAAAAAAAGAATAAAAGTATTATCTCAACCTGATAATAGACATCTACAAATGAGCTATACCTTGCCTAATACTTAATGGTGAAAGACTAAATGCTTGGAGTGCATGGGTGGCTTAGTCTGTTAACTGTCTGCCTATGGCTTGAGTCATGATCTCAGGGTCCTGGGATCAAACCCCATATCAGGGTCCCTGCTCAACTGGGACTCTGCACCTCCCTCTGTGATTTCCCTCTCTTTTTCTCAAATAAATACATAAACTTTTTTTTTAAAAAAAAAAAGGAACTAAATGCTTTACACCTAAAATCAGGAACAAAACAAGGATATATCCCACTTCTCCCCCTATATTCAACAATAGTACTGGAAGTTTTAGGTCGGGCAATTAAGCAAGAACAAAATTAAAAAGCATCTGTATTGGTAAGGAAGAAGTAAACTATCTTTATCCATAGATGTGATCTTATATGCAGAAAATCATAATGAATGTACCATAATTATTAGAACTAGTAAGTTTTAACAATGTGATAGGATACCAGATTAATACAAAAATTCATTACATTTCTACCTACTAATGATAAAAATTTCCAAAGTCAAATTAAGAAAACAATTTTACTTATAATAGGATCTGTAAGATTAAAATGCTAGAAATAAATTTAATGAAACCATGTAAGATTTATACACTGAAAACTATAAAACATCACTGGAAGAAATTTAAAAAGATCTCAGGTGCCTGGGTGGTTCAGCTGGTTGAGCACCCAACTCCTAAATTTTGGCTCAGGTCATTATCTCAGGATTGTGAGATCAAGCCCCATGTCTGGCTCTGCACTGGGCATGGAGCCTACTTAAGGTTCTCTCTTTCCCTCTGTCCTATTTCCCCCTCTTTCCCCCTCTCTAAAAAGAAAGAGGAAAAAAGAAAGAAAGAGGAAGGAAGGAAGAAAGGAAGGAAGGAAGGAAGGAATTTTAAAAGCTCTAAATAAATGAAAGAGGAATCATGTTCATGGATTGAATGAGTTAACATTGTTCAGAGGATAGTACTATCCAAATTAATATACAGATTGAACACTATTCTTATTAAAATTCCAGCTTTTTTTTCCCCCACAAAATGGCAAGCTATACCTAAAATTCAAATGGAAATGCAAAGGACCTAGAATAGCTAAAACACTCTTAAAATGAACAAATTTAGAAGACTCATTCTTGGTTTCAAAATAAGCTAAAAATTTCAGTAACTAAGATAGGGCAGTCTTATATAAGGGCATATAAATTAACAAATTACAACTGAGAGTGCAGAAGTAAACCCTGAATATATAGTCAGCTGATTTTCAACAAGAGTGCCAAGGCAATTTAATAAGGAAATAAGAGTCTTTTCAAGAAATGAGGCTGAGTCAAATAGTTATCCATAGGCAAAACACTGAATTTAGACCCTGCTCCTTACATTATACACAAAAACTACTTCATATAGATCATATACTTTAATGTAATAACTAAAAGCAGAAAACTTATAGAATAAAACATAGAAGTAAAACTGTGTGACCCTGACTTAAGCAGTAACTTCTTAGGTATGACACCTAAACACAAGCAATCAAAGAAATAATACACAGACTGGGCTTTATCAGAATAAAAAATATCCATGCTTTAACAAGAAAATGAAAAGACAACCCATGGAATAGGAAAATATATTTGCGAATCATATTCCTAACAAGAGATTTTTCTCTAGAATATATAAAGAACTCTAACAACTTAACAATCAAAAGATTAAAAAAAATCCAATTAACATATGAGCAAATGATTTGAAGACATTTCCCCAAAGAAAATACACAAATGGCCAATAAACACATGAACAGTTGCTCAACATAATTATCAGGAAATGCAAATCAAAACCACAATGAGATGTCACTTTACACCCACAAGGCGGCTAAAAAAGATGACAGTAAATAACAAATGTTGGTAAGAATGTGGAGAAATTGGAACCATCATATATATCCTAGTGTGAATGTAAAACTGGTACAGACGCTTTGTCAGTGTGTCAGAAAATAGTTTGTCAGTTCCTTAACATCCTGAATACAGAGTTACAAAATGATCCAGCAATTCTACTTTTAGGTTTATTTCCAAAAGAAAAAAAAAATGTCCAAGCAAAAATCTATACAAACATATAAGGTTTTTTTGTGTGGAAAAACATAAAACAGTATATATATATATATATATATATATATGAATATTATTATTCATAATAACAAAAGAATGGAAACAGCCTAAATGCCCATCAACTGATGAGTAGATTAAAAAATATATATTGATATAATGGACTATCAGAAATGAAAAAAAGGTTTACAGATGCTGCAACATGGATAAATCTTGCAAATACTATGTTAAATCAAAGATGCCAGTTAAAGGCCACATACTACATGATTTCATTTATGTGAAATATCTAGAATAGGAAAATCCATTGAAACTAAAAATAGAACAAAGTTCCTGGTACTGGGTAGGAAAGGGGTGGGAATTTGGAATAGTATCTAATATGTAAATTTCTTTTAGTTCTTTGTTTTATGTTTGGTTGGTTGGTTGGTTAGTTGGTTTTTTGTTTTTTGTTGTTGTTGTTGGGGTGGTCACTGAAAAGCATTCTAGAATTAGATTTTGATGAGATGTATTTTTTTTTCACTTTTTTTTCCAATTTATTTATTTTCAGAAAAACAGTATTCATTATTTTTTCACCACACCCAGTGCTCCATGCAAGCTGTGCCCTCTATAATACCCACCACCTGGTACCCCAACCTCCCACCCCCCCCCACCACTTCAAACCCCTCAGATTGTTTTTCAGAGTCCATAGTCTCTCATGGTTCATCTGCCCTTCCAATTTACCCAAAAGCACATACCCTCCCCAATGTCCATAACCCTACCCCCATTCTCCCAACCCCCCTCCCCCCAGCAACCCACAGTTTGTTTCGTGAGATTAAGAGTCACTTATGGTTTGTCTCCCTCCCTATCCCATCTTGAAAATAGAACTGCCCTATGACCCAGCAATTGCACTACTGGGAATTTACCCTAAAGATACAAACGTAGTGATCCAAAGGGGCACGTGCACCCGAATGTTTATAGCAGCAATGTCCACAATAGCCAAACTATGGAAAGAACCTAGATGTCCATCAACAGATGAATGGATCAAGAATATGTGGTATATATACACAATGGAATACTATGCAGCCATCAAAAGAAATGAAATCTTGCCATTTGCGACAACATGGATGGAACTAGAGCGTATCATGCTTAGCGAAATAAGTCAAGCGGAGAAAGACAACTATCATATGATCTCCCTGATATGAGGAAGAATCCATGAAACAAGATGAGATGTATTTTTTCTTGAATTCATAAAAACCACTGAACTGTTTATGTTAAATAAGTGAATTTTATGATGTATGAAATGTATCTCAATAAGGCTTAAAATAAATATGAGAACAAAAATTTGTCTTTTTTTTTAAAGGGAAGTTTTGTAAAAGTTAGACTGATAGGGCCACTTCATTATTACCTTAAATCCAAATAATGTTCTATAATCTCTCTCTCTGAGTCAATAAACTCTCAGGTTGTGAATATCTCTAATAATCACAATCCTCAGACATTCCCTATGTCCCAGTCCAGGCTCATTATCTCATACTTTTAAACAAGTAACATTCTTCCTTCCTTTTGAGCCTACACTCACTAACTTAATTGTGAGACTTTTAGTAGACAAATAGAATTGCCAGTGTAAACGCTCTCGTGGTGATCTTAAAATTCCTGAGGATATCCCTTTTCACAATGAGGTAATAGCTATTTTGGACATTGACTTACCAGTACCATTATGCCTAAACTAAGTCCAAATTAGATTTCAAGGCGGTGCTGACCTCTTTGGGGTGGGGATAAGTTTACTTCTACAGATTAAATGTTGGGTACTGAATCGATTTATATTTCTATTGACCCATGTAAACTTCTGGTCAACTTAACAAAACTAGCTCTTAAATCAGAAGGTAAAAAGAGACTAAAATCAATATTCAAAATCCTAAAAAAAGAGAAAAAACTTCTACTAGTTCTTATAGTACTCCTATCCTCCTTGTCAGAAACACAGTAAGCAAGTACCTCTGTTTATTTAGGACCCAAGAGCCATTAATAAATATAATAGTCATTTTCTTTCACTGTATTATAAACCTGAGATTTGTTTTACCTTCAGTGCCTCCTAATTCTGTGTATTTTGTGGACATAGATCTGTGTGCTGCCTTCTTTAATGCCCTTTTAGAATTAGATCAATATAGGCAATATTTGCCTTCTTCTGGGGAAAAAAAAAATCAAAGTGAAAAAAAATACTTAGACTGTTATACCTCAAGATTTAGTAAGGAACTCTACTATTTTTCACACATCTTCAACTAAGACCCTAAGGACCCTAAGGAAACATATTTCCTTGTGATTCTACCTTATTCAATATATGTATGACCATTTCTTAGTGTTTTAAAGACGAGGAAAATTCTAAGATTGATTCTATATATCTACTTACTATTATAGTTTAGAAATGCTAAAAGGTTTCCAAAGAGAATTTAAATGTTTTCTTAGGTAAAGTTGATTGCCTAAGGCATGATTTATCCCAAGAACATAGAGCTCTTAGTTCTGACTGACTATAAGCCATTCGACTATCACAGATGATTAAAAAAAAAAAAAAAAAAAGACAAAGAAATTCCTGGATTTTATTAACTCCTCTAGGCAACAGCTCCCAATTTTTTCTGAAATCACCAAAACACTATATGACTTAACCAAATGTATGGCAGATGAGACTGTTCCCTGAAAACCGAGGAAGGGATTTATGTGTGTGCATGTGCGTGTGTGCGTGTGTGAAATTAGCTCTTCAACACCTGATACGAGCTTACCCAATTGTCATGAACCTTTCTATTTATTCATTATTTGAGAGCTTTGGACAAGCCCTGAGCATTCTTGATTAATGTTTTGAGAATGACCACAGACTAGTAGCTACCTATAGACTCCCTCTTGACCCCAGGTTAAAGCCTAACCACTTTCTCTACAGGTAATAGCCATGATAGATAAATAAGCAAAGGTTTCTACCAATTTGATTTTAGCATCTATTTTACACACTCAATGATCCCTCATTTTTTTACAAGGTTGATAACTAAAAATACACATTCCTTGGCAAATAGGCTCACTTCTATGAAATTTTACTATATTCTGTCCATCACTGTAATGTTTCAAACCCTGCTACTTTTCTTTTTTTTTTTTTTAAAGATTTTACTTATTTATTTGTCAGAGAGAGAGAGAGAGCACAAGCAGGAGCACAAGCAGGAGGAGCAGGAGGCATCAGATTGAGCCTGATGCAGGATTCAATCCCAGGACCTTGAGATCATGACCTGAGCCAAAAGCAGACGCTTAACCGACTGAGCCACTCAGGCATCCCTTGAATCATGCTACGTTTAATTCATTTCATGGAGAAGGGAAAGTCATAATTGTCTAGCCTCTTATTCATGAGCTATGTTTCAGATAGATTTATTAGAAAAGCCTTCATAATGTTGACTTAATTTTGCTTGATCATCTTAAGACTTGGTTACATCTTGAGACTGAAAAGAAAAACAATCTCAGTATATCCCCAACAGATCTGATTTTACCCCTAGAATATGACTTCCTGCCAGAAGCAAAATCTACCTAGAAAGCAGAAATCAATGTCTCACCAAAGCTTGCCACTTAGCTGGATATAGGAATATTAATATAATATGTACAATGACAAACTTTTGGGAATGGAGCATAACTTTGGAATACTTTAAAAACAAGGAGGGCTTTTGACCACATCTAACAGCAATCAATAAAGAACTTTTACGAGCTCTAATGATTCCTTAAAAGGTGGACATAAGGGAAAAATCTAGAAACTAAGATATCCATGCTGCTCATTTTGCTAGACAGATTGCATTTACTAACATCCTAGTTACATACACAAAGAGAAAACTTTTTTAGAAGCTTCAAAGGCCATTGTACCAGAGTCATTGGTACCATAATGAAAGAAAAAAGTTACTGGAAAATGTGAATGCAGACTGCATGAGAATAATCTCCAGAGATGGCTGCTTGGGAGCACTGGGGTACCACAAATGAAAGCATGCAACTATATATGGAATTGCCTACCACAACAAGACAAAGTGGCTATTGTATTCATTCAACACTGGGGACAAACATCATTGAAATTTCTGAGGTTACCTATCACTTGTCTAATCTGTCACCAGCAAAACTTTGTAAAACTGTAAGTACAAGGTTCAAGAACCCAAACTCACTAAGCCCTCAATTAGTTCTATCTCATATACCTATCACCTAGATGGCTTTTGTATACATTCCTATAATTGTTTTCTTATTCTCAGAACTGATTGAATCTTTTCATTGCCTGAGAGTATAATTATTTGACAAAAAATAAACGTAATTTAATTTGTACTAAAAATTATTTTAGTTTTATTTTTATAAGTAGCAATTATTGATCTTGTGTTAATAATCCAAGGAATCTTGTTCTGTCTCTCTAGTGTCCTTTAGTGACAGAGGATCCATTTCATTGAAATATTATAACAAAAATTTTACAAAGCCTTGAAATTTTGAGAAAAGTAGAAAGAACAAATGTAATTATGAAACCAAAAATAGAAAAATTCTCAGAGCTCTTCCAACACATTTGAGTGTTGCCAATGGATATCATCAATTCTCCTTTTACGTAGTAACAGGCAACCACACATGTTTAGATATATCATCTCCATTTCTAAAGACCACATCACTGCAAGAAGACACTGCCAGAATTATCCTTGAATCACTGGAAAATAACCTTCTGGAATCTTCAAGTTGAGGATTGCTAGGCAACCTCCAGAAGTATGTGATCTCTCTAAGGAGACAGACTCCATCCAAGAGTCTCAGACCAAATCAACTACAGGAGATACAGATAACTTTCATTGAAGATTTAGAGAACAAAATCACAGGTTGTTATATTTTGATCTTCTTTAGTTTGTTCAGCACTTTTCTAGCTATCTTCTTTCCCTTTTTGCTCGTTTAAGGCTACCTTTAATTCTGTTAACTATTGAGCAAGTCTCTATTATTAATATTGCTTGTTACTTCTTTATCCATTCCTTGGTATGTGTTTAATAATTTTGGTATTGGTTTCTGAACTGACTAAATCATAACAATAAACTGTCAGATTTGTCCACACTTTTTTGTTTGTTTGTTTGTTTTACAACCATCCAGCTTCTCTTAATACTAGTTTTTTGTAATGAATCAGTTGATTTCCTGGTTAACTGGATTCAACTTATTTGTGATCTTTATGAATGGCAAACACAATGGTACATCAGACCTCCCAAAGTCTAAAAATTTAAAAACCAAATTTTACATAGAAAAGTAGATTGATGGGAGTGAAAGAGATTATGCTAAGTGAAATAAGTCAGACAGAGAGTCAATTATCATATGATTTCATTTACTTGTGGAGCATAAGGAATAAAATGGAAAACATGGGGAGACAGAGAGGAGAAGTGAGTTGGGGGAAATCGGAGGGGGAGACAAACCATGAGACTGTGGACTCGGAGAAACAGATTTTGGAGGGGAGGGAGGTAGGGACTTGGTGAGCCTGGTGGTGGGTATTACGGAGGGTACGTATTGCATGGAGCATTGGGTGTGGTGCATAAACAATGAAACACTGAAGAAAAAAAAAAGTAGATCACTTTCTTCAAAAAAATGTGACTTGAGGACCTTATGTGGGAACTAGCTTTTGTAACTGAACTTTTAAGAAATAGAACTTGGAAGAGAAAAAGAGAACAGATGGTGTATATTTGGAGTCTCTCAATTTTACAGATCTTACAAAACAAACTTCTCTTTTACTTTAGATCTACCTAATGATGTCACCATTACAAGTTAATTGCCTGGCACTGGACCATTCTAAAGGAGTACTGCCACACATTTTAACACTGTTTACACTATTTAGCAATCCTATGGGGTATTTTTGGTGAAAAACAGTTCACTATATGACCTCCAATGTCTGGTATTAGATTTGTGGCACAAGAGCCAACTGGCTTCTCCCTAATGACTAGAAAAAAGGTGCTCAACTATATCCAACCTTCAAGATATTTACTGACATGTCAACCAGAGTCCAAATTATACCATCAGTTTACCCTCTTGGAAAGAAAGATATTAATTGATAACAATTTAAGAAGAATAAAAAATGGATCCTGATTTGAAAACTAACATCCTAAACATTCAAGGGGAATTTTGGATTGATTTATTTTCTCCTTACACTATGCCTACAAAGTAGAATGAATTCCAGGTGCATTGGATTAGAGAATATCAGAGTTAGGCAATGCAAACTAGACTATAGAACCTGGGAGATTCATGAAGTTGGACAAGCTGTGGTTCAAAGAAAAACCAATTTAGATATAATTTTGGCTTTTCAAAAAGACAGAATGTTATGCTTACATCCCTGCAATGTTGACTGGGATTTTCACTATTACAAAAGATCTGGGAATCAAAGAAAGGGAAAAAAAAAAGGTAATTTGGTGAATAACACAACATTTGATTCTATGGGCTTTTTAGATTGTGTATGGTATCTCTTTTCCTGGTTTATTTCAGACAGCCTTGGCACCTGAGAGAAATGGACTACAAATGCTGATGATAATCCTTCTCTCATAGTTGTCTATGTTATGTTTCAACAACCACAACAGGAAACATGGAGTGAGACCATGAAACTTCACGTTGTGATTATCTGATTAATCAGTTCCTATATATCATTTATTTCAGGCTAAAAAATGACCACAGGGGAAGACAATGAGACCACTACATTAATACAACATTGTTTTGCCACTGTCTCTATCAACATAATTTGATTATTAGAGGAAAGTTATGTCCAGGATGGAAAATGTTGAGAATAATTTTACTATTCCTTCCAGTAATAATTCTTCTCCCCTAAAATTAACACCAAATTGTTCAACTCCGCAAAGGATATCATCAATTATTTTCTTTTCAGAACTCTTTAAAGACATCAAAACAAAATCCTCACTCTGCTGTACCCCTCAGTTATAAACTACTATCTTATGACCTGTATACAATGAAATACCTGGATCAAAAACTAGACTTCAAAACCTCATAATACCAAATTTACCCTCCCTCTCTCTGAGATGTTATTAAAATATTTTTTAATTATTTATTTATTTATTTGACAGACAGAGATCACAGATAGGCAGAGAGACAGGCATAGAGAGAAGGGGGAAGCAGGCTCCCTGCTGAGCAGAGAGCCCGACGTGGGGCTTGATCCCAGGACCCTGAGATCATGACCCGAGTGAAGGCAGAGGCTTAACCCACTGAGCAACCCAGGGACCCCAGATGTTATTAAAATCTTATATAGAAGTTCTTTCTTTTACTTAATAAGAATAAATTCAATGTTTTCCTATCAAGTTGTCGTTTTGGCTGTATTTTTATACAGCCAGCAATCAACATCTCTTATATTCAAGATCAAGATAAACATATTCCTCAACACTGCCTATTTAGGATACATTTCCATCTTACTTTTTACTAGGTTAGGTCAATTGCCTTACATGTAAAGTAACAAAAAGAGGAAAATAACATGAGTTGAGCATTTATAATCCAGACTTTATCTTTGGCAATGTTTAGCACATTCACTTTATACCTCACAAGTACCCCTATAGCGCAGCTATTAGTTTACTCATTTTATAGACTGAAGAAACAGAGGGTTAGGAAGATCAAGTTAGTAACTGAACGGTAGTTGGATGTAGAGATCTAAATTTACAATCTTTCATCTCTAAATTTCCATGGATCTATAATTTAAATCTCCTGAATAGAAAATAAATTAATAAATGTCCCTCCAAGCGGTTTCCTACTCATCAGGAGAAAGAAAAGTTGAGAAACCCTAGAGAACTTCATCGTTTTGAAGAGAGGTTTTCTATGAAAAAAAGGTACCAGAATTCATGTAAGAAATATCCACTGTCATCCTTAAAATATGATATCCAAAGAGTCACATTGGAAAGCCTTCATATATAAATTGCTAGGTGAGCAGAATTCCACTTTCCATGCCTATGGATATGATATATTGGAAATAGATAATTAATAGATAGACAGATAGATACCATTAACCAACCTGGACATTTTTCTGTGTCAGTCTTGGCAATTAGTCAAGTAATGAGTCAATTGGAAATATTCAACTTACATTTATAATATGGAATATTAAATTTAAGCATGTTCAATATTTTTAAAAGGTTTACTGGAAAATAGTTTGTTTGAAATACAATTATCAACATATTTAACCATTAAAGTTAATCATAACTTCAAAGAAATGGATCCAGAACAGTGTCTATTCTTCCAATTTTTCACATGATGAATTCGTGATTAATAAATCTCACCTTTATCCAACATGAAAGTGAAAGGATATTTCCAAAAACTTAATATTGGTGAATTCACAAGAGGAAAATAAACCATAAAGTAAAGAGTAATTAAATCAAATATAAACCAATTTCCAAAAGAAAGATTATTCCTAACGAATTTTTCATATGATTAAGAATATAAGATATGAAACTAAGAAGTGATGTATCACTATAGAAATGTATAGACATATTAAAATAACTAAATATAAAACAGAATTGATAGTTACATGTGAACTGTAAATATTAAAATAGCATACTTATAAGTAGGATAAGCCTTCTCTTCAATCTCCTGGTAGACAATAGAGCCTGAAAATATTTCTCTGAAGTTTTTAACCAGAGAGAATTAAGTTGATCCCAAACACTGAACAGGGACAGCAATTAACAAAATGTTTAACAGCTTAATTCAGTATTTCTCCAGAGTGTGCTTAAGTTAATATTGACAAATCTCCCCTCCTTGACTCCTACTTCCTACAAGCCCTACAGAACCCAAGAACTTTGGAGAAAAGTCAGTCTTTCTCTGTCAGTTGCCAGCATAAGTGGCTGTAGTTCTAGTTGAAGATCAGACTTTTTATGGCTAGAGGGCATCCAGAGACTGATATCTTCAAAATATTAAGTTACCCATATTTATGTTATAAAATATTGACCTGTTAATACTATTCACTGAAAACCAACTTTTTGCATTTTCTGTGAACTTCCTCCCAGTTCACCACTGCAAAGAACACATAAAAATAAATGTTAAACTGGAAACTCACCTCTTAATCCCCTTCACCTATTATAGTCAGTAATATTTAATAACACTGTATAGTAACAGGTGGGAACCACACTTACTGTGGTAAGCACAATACAATATACAGAATTTCCAAATCACTATGTTGTACACATGAAATGAATATAATGTTGTTCGTAAGTTAAACTTCCATTTTAAAAAATAAGAATTGAAAATAATAAAAATAAATCAATGTTAAAGCCTTAATTTAAAAAAAATTCAAATGACTTTCATATGCTAAGATATATGGCAAGAACCAAGCCAACAGATGGAATAAACAGTAGGCAGATAAAAATTTTAAATCATATTTGATTAGCCTAAGTAATGCCATCTGACATGGAGTTCTGAAATTGTAATAAATTATATATTCTTGATATATCCATAAGAAATCTATTGGTAAAGTAAGGCAATAACATATTGAGCAATGATGTTTTCTTCCTGATTCTGTCAGTTCTATAGTATTTTGGTCTGTACTTACTTCTCTTATCCAGAGATTAAGTCCAACAATGCAAAATGTCTTTCATGGCAACCCTCTGTTAAAAATATACTTAGGAAAATAATGCTAATGTGTTGGCATAAATCAACTCGACAGAGAGTAAAGAGTGAAACTCCCATATGGTTATACAGACAATAATAAAACCATCATCTTAGGCATCTTTTGCAATGGTTCTAACCTGATTCTAATTATTAAAAGAAGCTTAAACATAAAAATCATTTCTGCAATTCTAGCTGAAGATCAAAGTTGAAAGAAAGAATGTCAAGAGAGTGCATATTTCCAGTGGTATTTTGATTATTCTCTTTAAGTTAAGTAATAGAAACTGAAGGGATGACAGATTCTTTAGGAGTAAATTATATGGTTTTGGGGGTATGCTGAAATAATATAGTGAAAATTTTTAGGATATGAGTTATTTTGAGGATTTCTTAATTCCCATATTTACATTATAATAATACCACACTTCTTTTTAAAAACCTACTATAACTCACCTGAATATTTCCAACTTTATAAAATTCAAAGTCTTTAGCTTGACATTCAAGGCTGATTAACATTTCATCTCACCTTTACTTTTCAAACACAATTTCCAACATTATGTTTCATAAACCCATAAGTGCAAGAACCTGGGAATATTAAAAAAAATATTGAGCTTGCTATACATTTTCAATTAACAGGGAATATGATTATCATAGGAGTTATATATGTGATTTATGGTATCTGGTCTCTGGGTTCATGTACAATCCTACCAATTCATAAAGAACTAATTAATTTAGAAGTTACTTCTTCTAAAAAACTTAAAATATCTTCACCTCCTAATACCCACTTCACCACCAACTAACCCCCACAAAACAAACCTGGGAATTACTGCATTAACTCCCTGAATTTCAAGTATTGCTTTTATATGCTTCTTTTACAGCACTTAAATATTCCATTAAATTTACTTGCTCATTTACCCAGACCCCCAATACAATATGAATTCCTTGAGATTTATACTTCTTTAATTCCTACCATAATACTACATATTGCAGATTTCCAATAAAATTATGTCCCCTTTCCTAAATATTGAAATGGTATTAAAATGTTATTTAAACTGAGATAATTATCAGCTACACATTTCCTACAAGTTTGTATATATCTACGAGTAGATATACATCTTTAATAGTATAATGAAGGTAATTTTTAGCTTAAGCTACACAAACTTATCCTAGGTCTATCAGAAGCAATTTATTTTAATTGAATTTTTAGGAAACTTTTAATCTAAAGAACAAGAATTAGTGTTTTCAAAAAAGGAAAGGAAGGTTTAAGAAGGATAAAAATAATCTGAGCTTATTCTCTTGAGTATTTTCAGTTCTCCTGCTAAGCTCTTTGGAGAAACTAACAAGTTTTCTGTATTGTAGTTGGTTACATTTTTAAAGCACAAATTTGATCATGTCTGTTCTTTATTAAAACTCACCAGTTAATTAAGTCTCCTTGAAGGGATACAAATATTATAAAACAATATATGTAAAACATAAACTATCTGGTCCAACTATCTATAAATAGATAGTTATGGAAAAGAAAGAACAAGGAAAAAAAAAAAAAAACATGGAGAGGAAAATACCAAAGAAATAATGCAAGGTAATTTCACAGAACCAAAGATAAAATTTTATAGATGAAAAAAGATCAATGAGTTCACAGAAACATACATTCACATACAAATGCACAAACAAAATTCAACATACATGTTGTGGCATTATAGAACATAAATAGATGATTGTAAAAGCCCTCTGGAAGAAAAAATCAAAAGCAAAAACAAACCAAAAAATCACCCAAATTACCCAAAACTAAACAGATTATAAATGATAATCAAATTGGAATTAGACTTCCCATCAGCAACACTGATGCTAAAAAGCAATTTAAAAATAAAAAAATAATATTTAATATAGAAAAATGAAATTCAGCTAAATTACTGAATTATAATAAGGGTGAAATAAAGACATTTTGTACATAAAAACGAGTCCTCAGGAAAAAAACAATTTTCACAATCTATTTCTTTCCATATCATGCTAGATATGCCAGCAAAATAAGAATTTCCTTATGGAACTGAAGAAACAAAGGATCAAATGAGGAGAGCAGTGAAATGATGCCCCATTAATATCTCTCTGCTGATCTCCTATTAAGAATTCAGTCTTATATCAGAATGGTGGAAGAACGCCAGGAGGAAGTTTTCCAGAGGAAAAGAACTAAAGTTTCACAATTTGAAGTAACTGTTAATATTTTTTAAAATACATGAAAAAAATATAGAAAATTCACAGAATTTAAATAACTTTGCATAAACTGTATTTATGTTGATAATATTAATACCAATTTTATTTTCTAACTTGATCCAATATATAGGTTTAATAATATCAAAAAGGAGACAAGGAATGCTTCGTAGAATCTAAGAGTCAGTCAACCAAAGATACACCATTATATTATGGAATTCAAAGGTCAGTCTTTTCTAAGATATACCATTATTTCACATACCATGGAGAAAAACACTAACAGTTAAAATATGATCCATGATCAAAAGTGAAAGAGTGTGTATTGGAACTGATGAAAGAGTGAAAACTCTAACAATAACTATCACTTATTAAGTACCCACTTACTCTTTTTTTAATGCACAAATTCATAGACTTGTAACAGCCACTCTATAGTCTGTTTTATTCTTACTGCCTTTTCATAAATGAGGAAATAGGCAAAAAGAGACCAAGATGACAGCTCTAGAAGGTTCCAGTGCAAATATTTGAACTAGACAACTCCATGGTAAATAAAACAAGACCAGGTGGTATTGTAGGTACAAGAAACAAATGTGAATATACTCCTTAAGTTTGCAAAGGAGACAGTGTAAGATGCAAAGTCAATCACGTATCTATCCTGCAATATGAGGGGTCAGTGTAGTGAAATGTGTTAAAATAAGATAAATTCTTATTTTTAAAAAAGATAAATTCTTAATTATTATAATAGTAAGTATATAATGGTAAAGCATATGCTTTGGTGAAATGGATGAACAGAAATGAAAAAAAGGACCATATAATAATTAAAAATATACTCCTCTGCAAAGCAGAGGTGAGATATATAGGGTAGACTATTACTACTTTTCATTATAAAGCTATTTATTAAATCTTGTTTTTAACATCATCTGTACATCAACTTCATAAAAAACTAAAATATATGCATCTAAAAATGTAAATATAAATATACATCAAAACATATAAAAATTAAAATTCTTTGGTGACTTCAATTTACCATCAAAACTTAATAGAAATACTCAGCCTTGAATCACTTGATTCTTGTTCATGTTCCCTCCTTATCATTTGTTTTTACTCACCGAAATTTCCAGTGAACAAATCCCTAAAAAAAGACCCATGAAGAAGCCCTGGTAAGAACGGTTTACATTAATGTCAGTTTCATCAGTTCTCTAAGGAGGTTTCAACCTTCGAAACCCCTATGCTCCTTAAATCTCCTTCTCAAGGAAACTTCTGGTCTTAGGTCTTTAAATTTGTTAAAACCATGCCATCACAGGTTGCTTCCTTGAATCTGGTAGATTTTTATGTATCTCTGATCGTCACTTCATTTTTCCTTTGGCTTTTCAGCTCTCTCTCACTCTCAGTTTATGTTCTTTTCCCAAGGTTGCCTTCCATGGTTGAACATAACTTGTGCTGTAACTTGCAATACTCTTTACAGCTCAGTTGTAAGCCTGTCATAAGCAGGACCAAATCAAAAGAAGTTATAGTGCCAAATTCCATAGTTAATTTGTTTTTAAGGACTACTGCTGTCATTAACTTATAAAAAGTTCTCAAAGGAAAGGAAAAAGTTTCTAAGAGGTAAAGATGTATAGTATATTCCTATCTCACTCAGAAACACTATCGTATATTTATTTCAAATAGAAGAAATGCCATTGCTTTGTTCAGATGTTCTCTGGAATTTATTTTATTCAAAAAGCTTTGCTTTAAATACTGCTAAGTATGCTAATTAAGCTTTAAGTGTGTCAAGTGAACACATTGGTTCTGGTTTAATAAAATTGCATCCTACAGGTCTTAAATCAACTTCACAGAAAATATTTCATTTTGCTCAACCGATAAGTGCAATTTGAAAACTGTCAGCTATTAACAACAACAACAACAACAAACCACCTTGCGCCTGACATGAAAACAAGTGAGGTACTTTTCTCAAAACCAAATATGCTATGAGTGATCATCCCTCTTCACACCCTTCACCCACTGATTTGTGTACATTCAAACTAGATAATCTGTTCTGTAAGAAGCATTTTTTTTAAAGATTTTTATTTATTTGACAGACAGAGATCACATGTAGGCAGAGAGGCAGGCAGAGAGAGAGAGGAAGGGAAGCAGGCTCCCAGCTGAGCAGAGAACCTGATGTGGGGACTCGATCCCAGGACCCTGAGATCATGACCTGAGCTGAAGGCAGAGGCTTTAACCCACTGAGACACCCAGGTGCCCCTGTAAGAAGCATTTTAAACAGAACAGCAAACATAACAATACAAGTTGTAAGTGAGTAACAAATCTTGTCATATTTCCTGGGGAAATATTAATTTGTATTAAGTTGATAATAAGCATAAAAGAAAAGGTAAGCAGGAAGAAAACAGAAAATGCTCTTTAGTTTGAAGGAGAATACACTACATTGTAAGGTACTTAAAAATAGAAATTGTTATTTTATTTCATGTAGTTTAAACATTTTGACTCTAGTAGGCAACAAAAAATATAAATTGTTTCTTGTGCTCTCAGCTGAGGAAAGAGTAGGACTTGGGGGGTTCTAAATAACAATAGGGGCTTCGCTTTTTATTTTTGCATTATGAAGTAAAATACAGTTTCTTTCTAAGAAAGTAAAGTTTTACTAAGTTAGTAAATGTTACCACATCTCTCCATAAATCATCAATTATTTGAAAATATTGGGATATATAAAATATCTAAGTGAAAATTAAGGTACTGAGAGTCACAATTTAATTATTTATTAGCAGAACGTAATCCATGTCTTGAACCATGCCCAACAACCATATAAAACTGTTATTCAGTCTGACATGTTTTTAAAACACCACCTTCAAACTTTGTACCATAATAAATCTAGTAGTTACAGAGATTTCCTGCTTTTTTTTTCTTTTTTAGATTTTTTATTTATTCATTTGACAGACAGAGATCACAAGTAGGCAGAGAGGCAGGCAGAGAGAGATGAAGGGAAGCAGGCCCCCAGCTGAGCAGAGAGCCCAATGGCTTGATCCCAGGACCCTGGGATCATGACCTCAGCCGAGGGCAGAGGCTTTAACCCACTGAGCCTGCTTTTTAAAGCTTGCAATTTATAGTGTTTTTATATAGTTTACAGTCTATAGGTTGTAGTTTTATATGGATGTATGCTTTGGAAATTATATATAAAATAATATGATGGAATCCATATTTTCAAATAATAGAAGATTACTAAAGTTTCTAATATCCCTGAGTTCCATCAAAGGTTGAGATTTTGTATTGGTTGGTAAATGTCTACATCACACAGGGTCTTTCAAAGAATCTTCATGTTTGTTTGTTGTTGTTTTTAATATCAAATGGTGTTCCCAACTGATATGATGGGATATTTATCTTTCATTGTTCACATGTAATTGAATATATTTTCAATTGGTGATATTAAGTAATTTGTGAATCATTAATTTTTATCATTATCTCCTAATAACAATTACACATAAAATAATATATACTACTGTATGTATTAGGAAGAACAATATGAATGAAAAGCTCTGTTTTTAGGATTAGATATGCTAGTAATTCTTTATATGACTTCATCGAAGTCATGGAACTTCTCTGGGATTCAATTTTATAATGAGTTTTAAGGGGTCTTTCATATCTAAAGGTAAAATACTGCTGTGATAGAAACAAATACTCCTAAAATTTTATGGAAGTAAACTTCTTTTGGAAAACTAATTTCAAACCCTTTAGAAAAGACACAATTTTTTTAATTTTTAATTTTTTATTATGTTCAACTAGCCAACATACATCATTAGTTTTTGATGTTGTATTCAACAATTCATTAGTTGCATATAACAGCCAGTGCATCACCACATGTGCCCTCCTTAATCCCCAGAACCCTGTTACTCCATCTCCCCCAACCCCCTCCCTTCCATAACCCTCACTTTGTTTCTGAGTACAGAGTCTCTCATGGTTTGTCTCCCTCTCTGATTTCTTCCCATTCAGTTTTCCCTCTTTTGCTGTGGTCCTGTGACTACTCATTACATTAAAAAAAATAGAAAAATATGGCATAAATCAAATTGCAAATGTATTCTAAACAATTAATTTCATTTGTAACTGATCTGCACTTAAAAATATTTCACTAAAATGAAAAAAGAGAATTTGTTGAATTGAACCTCAGTAGTTTTTAGGAATTGAATAACGAAATAGCCTGTCATTTTAATGCCTTTTTAAAAATAAAGCATATAAACTGTATAGCCTATATTTTATAAATTATCACTTAACAACTATGACATTTTTGATGAATCAATGCATATATACCTATTATAATTCCTATTTAATTGGTATCTTCTCAGTGGTATAAATTAACCTTTTAATTAATGAAGTTTACTACATGATGGTTTTACATAAGCCTTGAAATTTAAAATCAGCTTTTTTCTTTTTTTTTTCCTTTTTCAAGTATAGTTGACACAATATTACAATAGTTTCAGGTATACAACATAGTGATTCAACAATTCTATAACTTAGGCTATGCTCACAACTGTAGTTACCATCGGTCACCATACAACATTATTACAGTACTATTGATTAAATTCCCTATGCTTTCCTATGTCCCTATGTGTTCTTATGTCCCTATGTGTTCATATGTCCTTTGTTCCTTTAGTCCCTATGACTAAATTCCCTATGCGTTCCTATGTCCCTATGCGTTCCTATGTCCCTATGCATTCATATGTCCTAAGTTCCTTTAGTCCCTATGACTAAATTCCCTATGTTCTATTCCTGGGACTTAATAATTCCATAGCTAGAATTAATTGGAATTAATTAATTTGGAATTAATTAACTGAATTCCATAATTAGAATAATAGCCTATACCTCCCACTCCCCTTCACCCATTCTGCCCATCCTCCCATCATCTTCCACTCTGGCAATGATTAGTTTGTTCTCTGTATTTATAGGTTTAATTCAGCTTTTTATTTGCTTTGTGTTTTAGATTCTACATAGAAGTGAAAACATGCAGTATTTGTCTTTCTCTGTCTGACTTGTTTCACTTAGCCTAATACCCTCTAAGTCTATTCATGTTCTCGCAAATGGCAATGGAATACTACTCAACCATAAAATCAGATTTTCTTCTATCATATGAAGACTTTTGTTATTCCTTAGTATATTGGAAACTATACCAATACTTCTAGATCTTTATTTCCTGAAACTGTTTTTTTGTGTTTTTGTTTTTTTTTTTTTTTTTTTTCAGAATCTAAGTAAACCTTTACCCAGATTAGAACCACAGATTAGAAGGTTTCTATATAAACACCCACTATATATTAAGGGAAACATAATAACCATGTGTGTATATGCAGACACTTTACCAGACTCAAAATGAAGAATCCAGAGATTTATTTTTCTTTTGCTCACATTGGACCTTTTTTCACATAATTAGGAGGAGCCCATGATGCAATCCATTTTCAGAATTTGTCATATAGGACTGGAATAAAAATTTAAAGAAAACAACAGTTATAGAGAAACACAAAGGGGTGATAGTACTGGGAAGCAAGTGTGTGGTCCAGCTCATCACCATAATGAGGAAAGATTGGGAAATGAGCAATTTGAGTTTTATATATTTAAGAAGAGTTCTAGAACATTTTAAAAACAATGAACTAAGAAATAACAGAATTTATGGAATGTTTCTCTGATTTACTAATCCTGATGGAAGAAAAAATACTTTTCAGATGTCAGTGTTACTAAAATTAGTTTATAAACTAAGCTTATAATCAGAATTATAATAAGATTGTTGTAGATAGCCTTTAAGATGGCACCCATTGCTCCCCAACTCTTGATTTTGTGCATTTTTGCAATCCCTTCCTCTTGAATATGGGCTGGATTTATTGACATACTTTTACGTAGCAGAATTTGGTAGAAGTGATGTCATTTTGTATGCTCCTTCCAAGATTATGTTTCAATAATGGTGGCTTCCATCTCGCACGTACTCTCTGGCTCCGTCTGGGTTACTCATCCTGGCAGAAGCCAGTTGCCATCTTGTAAAGTAGCCATGGGGACAGTCACATGACAAAATACTGTAACCTGCAGCAAATAACCTCATAAATGAGCTTGGAAGAGGATTCTAATCCTTAGAATAGAGCCTTCCAAAGAGCCACAGCCCAAGCTGACAGTCCTTGAGCCAGAAGCTATCAGTTAAGCTAGACCAGTTAACTGATTAACTGTAAGAAATAATGAGTATTTTTTTTTAAAGATTTTTTCTTTATTTCTCTGACAGAGATCACAAGTAGGCAGAGAGGCAGGCAGAGAGAGAGGAGGAAGCAGGCTCCCTGCAGAGCAGAGAGCCCGATGCGGGGCTCGATCCCAGGACCCTGGGATCATGACCCGAGCCGAAGGCAGAGGCTTAACCCACTGAGCCACCCAGGCGCCCCAAATGAGTATTGTTTTGATGCAATGTTTTGATGAAGTTAAGTTTTGAGGTAATTACGAAAGTCACTGTTTATTTTTTGGCAAACAGTCACTGTTACTTGTATTTGTATAGGATATGCATGTTGTAGGAAACCAAGTTTCCTCACCCAAAATGCTAATATATGCAGCAGTGTAACAATAAACTTTTCTAAGATATCACTGATTTTATACATATGTATACATTTATATTTTATACAAATGTTACATATATATATACACACACACATATACACACACACATTATATGTATACACAACTGAGTTTCACTCTTTATTCTCTCACGTACATATCCATCATGCATCTTTGAGGGCTATATTCATCTTAACTTTTCAGAAACCCCTTCCCATGGAGCATGTATCATCTTGAATATTACTTATTACTGTATCGGGGTAAAAAAGCTCTGATAAATCTTAAGAAAACACTGTATTTTATACATAAAATTTTAATTACTAGTTACTTAGCCAGTGAGCTAAAAAATATTAAATACTTGTATAATTTTATAAAATTGCAGTATTTTTTTCTGCATAGAAAGCAAAAATAATTGGAAAATCCATATTTCGATTATCAGATATGGATAGGTGACTGCGACTTATCTGAACATCCGTAAGTAAGTTAAACAAATTTTCTGGTCTCATTTCTGTTCATTTTTAACTGATTTAAAAGCTTTACATTGTTATTGGAAAGACTAAATGAGGTATATAACTCTGTAAATTCACATAATTTTACTTTTATTCCAAACCTCAAATTTGTCTTCTTTTAATCACAATTACTTCTAAATCTTTTACATGTATTTGCAGACAGTAAGCTCCTTAAAAGCATGAACTTATTTATCTTACCCAGTATTATAACCCTGTGCCACTGTACTATTTGTATGTAGTTCCTCTTAAATTTTTTTTTTATTGAATCCATGAATTAATCTCTAAGTAGTTAAAAGTAAAATTAAATATAAAATTTATAAAGAGTTTATTTATATTGTAAAGAAGGAAATTTTTTCTTTCTATCCATCTAGGTTCTGTTGATAGTTCAACAACAAAAATGACATAAGACAGAGTAACAAGAGAAATCAAATTCAATTACATACATACAGGAGCCACATAAGGGCATGAGTCTCAAAGTAGGTGAGCTTATATACTCATATGCCATCCTGAGCTAAAGAAGGGACAGGTGCCTGAGGCTTCAAAGGGGAGGAGGGTAATTCACAGGAAGATAAGAAGGATTGAAGTTTGGTAAATAGATGTTTCCCCTGTCATGCAAGTAGGTCTTCAGATAAAAATTTTATCTCTGGAAATAGCTGTTTTTCTGGAACAGGCTTCATGTCTAAATTCTTTATGTCAATTAGGGAGAAATAAAAGTTTTTCCATTTCGACTGCCTTCAGCTCAAAATAATGCACATACCAAAATGGCATGTTTTAGGGAGACTTGTTCTGAACCTTCAATATGTAAATCACACTTGTATGAACATTACAACACTCCTATTGCAATGACATAGCTGTGAATAAACTACACTATTGTTACAGTGTAGCTTACCCCCTCCATGCCCAGGATTCTTGGTCATACCACTTTCAAATATGAAGAGTAGACCAGACAGACTGGTGGGCAGTAAAGCAAGGTTTATTAAAAGAAGCAAAGTGACAGTACAACGATCCTGAAGGTGGGGGGCCCAGAGGGTTATCCCAAGAGCTTCTAAGTCTATGGGTTTTTAAGGGCTTATTAGTGGGATGTTTTAATCTGATTAACCCTCCCTGCTCCTGTCACCCGGTCAGGTCTTTGTCCACATGGTCATTTACCTATCAGGTAGTTGTTCACATGGGAAGAGTGGAGGGCTACTTCCAGGGTAATATAAAATCCTTTGAATGGTGGTTTCCTCTTGGGGCATGACCCTTTGTCCCTGTCAGCCTTCCAACTATCGTTCACACTAAAGGAATTTGAATACTTTATTATAGAATCATGGAATTACAGAACTGGAGATGATTTAGAGAATTATGTATTGCAGTTCCTGATGGAATTAAATTGTCTAAGAATCCACCCTTAGCAGGGCTAAAATTATAACTTGGTTTTCTGGCTTTAACATTTGTAATCCAGCCATTATAATTCAACATAGTCAATACACCAATTCAATACTGCTGCTATTAAATACTAAGTCCTGAGCACCTAACTATATAAAACAAATATTAACAGACATAAAGGAAAAATTGAGAGTAATACAATAACAGTCAGTGACTATAATATCGCATTTACATCAACGGATCATCCAAACAGAAAATCAATAAGGAAACATTACCCTAAATGACATGTTAGACTACATGGACTTAATAAATTTATGAACATTTCATCCAAAAACTGGAGGATACCTATCTTTTCCAAGGGCACATGGGCTATTCTTCAAGATGGATCATATTTTAGATTATAAAGATGTCTCAATAAATTCAAGAAAATTTAAATAATAAGTACCTTTTCCAACTATAATAGTATGAAACCAGAAATCAATTACAAGAAGAAAGCTGGAAAAATACAAACATGTGGAGATTAAAAAATATGCTGCTAATGAAGAATAGTCAGAAGAAAGGCACCCTTTCCACATTATATTCTGCGAACTTGTGGAAATTTCTTTCCACAATTATACTCTGCAAACTTTCTGTCTTCTGTGGATTATTGTCATACATAATGTGGATTATTGGCATTATATAGCATTAGTAATTTAAAATATGTAATATGGAGTCACGTGAAAGTTTTGCACTCTTGATACCTTACATGATACTTCAAATTCTGTACGTAATCTCTTCTATCATTATCTTCATCCAAATTCTTATTTTTGTAAAAGAATGATAACAACAATAAACAAAATTAAACTAAATTAGATACAATCTGCATAATTTTGTTGGGAAAGCAGATTTTTTATACAAACAATTTATAAACTTCTTCAACTGTATCTTTTGTCCCATAAAACTTGAGTTCATTTTCATACACCAAAGGAATCTTCGTTATTTGAACCAAGAAAATGTACTTTGTTTTCTTTTTCTTCCTTCCAACTGACAAGTGGCACTATTATTATTCCTGAAATTGTATTCCAAATGCAGAATGTGGGCATTCATTCCCTTTTCAACACTTCACACAAGAATGTGAATATTAATGTATCTACAATGTTAGAAAACTAACATTCTGTACACTAGCTTAATTGGTAAAGTAGGGGAAGAAAAATTCTTTCTCTACCATTCTAGATTCTTGGCTGAGTCCTCTCTCCCCAGTCCATGCCCACCTCCATATTAAATAAACATTAACAAAAGAAAAACAAACATGAAATTTGTAAATTTTTCCTTTGTGTCTGTATATGTATGTATACCTCCTGTATACATGGGAAATAACCAGGAAAATAGAGTAATTCCCCAAAAATGTCCCAAGCTACAACTTAAATACCATCTCTAGCTAAAGAAAAAAGAAGGTGCTGCAGGGGTGGGGAGGCAATTATGGGAGGCTATCAGGCAAAACACAATAAACTAGGGAATCTAGGGTATGGTTGTTATACATATTTAATTAGCCACTTTCTCTGCTGGTAAAAGTTTCTAGAAATTCGGTCAGAATGCGTATTTCCTGGTACAAAGAGGGAGATACCCTTACAATTAAGATTTCACTTATAAATGTAATTGTATCTTACAAAAGGGTGACTTGTATTAGGTTTTCAGAGGTTTTCTTATGTCTCCTATTTCTTAAAAATAACCACCTCAAAATAATCCTTGTGCCAAAGAAGCATAGTCTGGGGTGGTATAATTTGCTCCCCTTCCCTACAAACCAATGACATTTTGGGTAGAGCGGGGATCTACCGTGAAATTCTCTGTATATTTTAACCCATTTTGTTCTTAATTCTTACCAAGTACTGGAAACACATTTCAAAACATCAAGCAGTAATGATTAGAGTAAATCCACAAACTAAAAAATTCTGTCAAAGATATAAATCATTATCTTCAACAACTTTGGTATTCTTCTACCTTTAATCTGGCATTCTTTTAAGCTAGTCTACTGTGTGTCCTAAAGTACAAGAAAAAAAAAAAGGCAAAACTAAACCAAAAACATACAATATTCCAAAATAATATTGAAGTGAAAGTGGAATTTCCTCTGAGAATAAAACAAGTATCCACCTGCCATCCCACCCCAATTTAGGAAAAGTTATTGTTTGTCTCACTTCTCTTCCATTACTGTTTCAGTGTTTTAGAAATGCATTATGCAGGAAAAGTAGCAGATTACTAATAATCTAATCACAAAGAAGGTTATAGCAACCTCCTGGAACTCAAAGGGACTGCCTGCAGGCAGCCTTCTCTTCAGGTAAGGGAAAATACAGGATACAAAGAAAGGTATTCTCTATTTTAAAGGCTTTTAACAAAGAGTACAAAGAAAAGAGAAAGGCCTATTAGGCTTTAGATGTAGAAATGTTGCCTCAGAGAAAAGTATTATTCATCTTAAAGGATGCTGGCAAAAAGAAAGAAAAGAAAAGGAACAGAAAAGCAGGTTTGAACCCAGAAATTATCACTTTCTGTGACAGCAGTTCATGCTGACTCCAACTATTTTAACTCTTTGCCAACAAATACTGAAAAATATATAAAATTAAACTTGAAAACTGTCAATTTAGGATATAATAACAAAACTAACAACATATTATAATTGCTATTTACTATGAATGTAAATTTTATTTCACTGAAAATAGTAATTCCTTTTAACATATCATTTACAGAAAAAGTTTCAAAACATATCATTTCAAGAAAAAGTTTTATGAACTTAAAGATTAACATTAGTGAATATTAAATAAAAGCTTTAGTGAATTTTGATCAGTTGAATACTGTTATTTTCTGTGGGGTTACAGATGTAAAGCCTACAAATATATAACTACATAGAGAGGTTATATGCCTTAGAGTTGACTGAGATTCAGATGTAAGTGATGAGGGAGCAGGAGGCTGGCTGAGGACAGAGCAAAAGCTGGCGCCTTGCACCCCCTCTTCACCCGCTCCCCTCCATATGTGTAGCATTCCTCAGGCACCCCGGACTGCCATAAAATGATAACTAGTTAACTTGCAGGGATCGCAATCCTGCAGAACAGGAATCTCCCTTGCTCTACAGATGTCCTAGAGACCTAAACAGGGAGGTTACCTTATCAATAGCACAAATTTCCAGAGGCAAATAACTCTCATTTCCTGAAGCCCTAATGTCCCCCTCCCCACCATAAACTGGAGGAGACTGAGGTAGAAGGGAATGTAAATGATAGCAGGATTATAATACCTCACCAAGAATCTCCCAACTATCTTGATGTTAATGCCTGACCTAAAAACGACATTGATCAAGCCATAAGGGCAAGCCCCCCACCCACCCCCACCCCCGGCACCTTGTAGGCCCTCCTTAGCATGTGAAAACTCTGTTGAAATCTCCCATCCCTTCACCACCTCCCCCCAACCGCAAGGTATATAACACGCCTACCCTCACACCCCACGGGTCCTGTCCCCGTGCTTTAATAAACCACCATTTTGCACCAAAGATGTCTCAAGAATTCTTTCTTGATCATCGGCTCCGGACCTCAGCCCACCGAACCTCACCTAGGTTCTAGAACTTCATCATAAGGAAAGCTAATGTAGACAGAACTGAAGGTCTGGAGGCCAAGGACAGATTCAGCATTTCACACTTTCAGTTTTCTTAATACTTCCATGTGGGAAGTATGCTGCTTTATGACAAATTTTATAAAAAAAACTGAAGCACCCAGAGACTAAGTAACTGGCCCAAAATTTTATTAGCGAATACTGTATGCTCTAAGTGGAGTCCTGATTCCAATTCCAGTAGCTGTACTTTGGAAATGCACTCCTTCTGGCCTTAACTAATTTGTCTGGAAATATGTCTCACACTTATTTCTTCATGTATAAAATTATAGGGTTGAAGGGTAGACCCCAAGATGTGCCACCTAACAATACGACTTTTTGGCATAAGGATCATTTCAAGCTGATTACTTTTTCAAAACTGCAGACATAAGAGAATCTCTGAAAATAGAAGCTACTTTTTTGTGAGGGAAATTTCCATCTATACAGAAATCTCCATTTGTAAGGGTGTCTCCCTCATTGCACCAGAAGAGAAGGATGATTATAAATCACAAGAAACTTTTATCAATAGATAAAATTAAATCTGCACACTTAAATCTGCATCCACCTTACCCTTGGTCACTGGGCTTTTCCTGATAACCTCCCTTAACTGACAAACATCTTTTTTTGTCTTTTGTCTATAGCTATGGATGTTATTAATGGTGGTGGCCATTCAGGGAGTTTTACCCTGTTTTTCTGGGTAATATCCAAATATATGGGCAGTATACATATTAATCAACTTTTGTTTTCCTTTATTAATCTTGGATTATGGGGTAAGGAGGTAATCTGCCCAGAATCTAGAAAGATACTGTGAAACTGAACAAAGGAATCTTGATTTAAAATGGGGTCTGACGGCCAGAAGGGGGAGTTCTCATGCCCTAGCCCTTGTTACCAATTGCCGCCCAAAAAGAAGAGATCTTACGTCTCAATAGAGAGAATCCTATCTTAAAACTCCTCCAGGAGAGAGAATTTCTCCTTACCTGGCAACAAGTTCAATCCATGAGAAAATTCCACAACTCAACAAATAAGAAACCACCTGGAATTCTTGCTTTCTCCAATGGTTTCTCATTCTGAGCAGCCCCTCTTAACTTCCTCCTATTATAAAGTAATATTCCTTTGATCTCTGGACTTGCCTATAGCTTGCCATAGCCCCAAATCCAGAATTGCAATTATTCTGTTATTACTGAATAAACCCATTTTGCTGGTAATATAATTGGCTGTTTTACTTCTAAGTTACAAGTAGAAGGAAAATTATTTTTCCTCCTCCCAATGGGTTTAGATTAACATGCACTTTTGTTATTCTTTTCTTCTCCTTTCTGTTCTTTCTTATTCCCCTTTTTCTTTTGTCTCTAAAATATCCCTGTGTAATTTCAACTTATTTGCTGTCCATATATATCTATGTCTCTATGCATATGTGTGCCATTTTCTGTCACATTTATATCCCTATATCTGTATCATTTTTAATAATTTGTGGTATTGATATCACTGGTATCTATAGCATTCACCTGCATATATTTTATATTTTAGATAATGAAATCCCTAACAAGTAGGTATTATTTCATCAGCGTCTTCTTTACCTTTTTCTGTCTTCAGATGAAACATTTTCAGATGCTGGATGTTTCATCAGTATAAAGTTAATGGGTACAATGTTTTATTTCTTCTGTTTAAATGCAGAGGTAACTTGACCTTTGCATTGCTAAAGCATTTTTTGAAAAGAAGAGTTGACATTTCGAGTGTTTCTAAATGACCCAAAAAGATTACCTGTAATAGGGCAGAGTAAATCTGATTTTTCCAAGAAAAGGCATCTCTTGGTCTATGGGTAGGGTACCTGTGTGTGCCCCCTGGGAACATTTTTAACTATGGGCAGTGCATAAAGAAACTTATCAGACTGAGTATTTTCGAGAAAATAATTTCAATAAATTTTATATTAAGACGAAGAACAAAGAGCATTATCTGCTATTCTTTGAATAGCAAATGTAAGTCCCTGAAAATAACAAAGATTATAAGATAATTTGGAGAACAAGGCTGCTAGTGACTGTAAAGCATTCTTTCATTCTTTTCTGTAATAGAAGATAAAAATTCAACCCATTAAGATGACTGTGGAGAGGACAGAGAAAAAGAACAGAGAGGTCTAGGTATCATAAGTCATTATACCATTTTAAATTGGAAGGTAGAAAAGAGACTCGTGGAAGATGAGATAGGCAGAAACAATCACCCAGGAGGTCCTAGCATTCCGGGTGACCAATTCAAATCTGATTTGAAAAGAGAATACAAGCCAGTTTAAAGACATGTGTAACATAGTCAATGTGATATGTAATACTGATTATTTTAGCCCTCATAGATGGGGGTGAAAAGCCTGCAGGGTAGAAGGCTAATGAGGGGAGAGGTGTTGGTTCATAAGTTGAGTGCCTCGGGATCAATTGGTTAGGAGTGTCACAGCCCTTCGAACATCAGGGAACAGTCACCCAGGGAGTGTGCAAAAATCCACATATCTGATCATTATCTCTACTACCTATAAAGCACTTTCAGACAAAGAACATTTTATTAGAACACTCGTCTGCAGCTTTTCTTAAAGTTGTTTTTGTATGTTTGTGTAATAGGAAAAAAAAAGAATCAAGTTTCCTTTTGGAATAAAAAGGAAATAAAACTGAAGGATTTTTTTGTATTTGTAAGAAAAAATAGAAGTTCACTGACATCTTTCTTGGTTACAAAATACAAACCAAAGTAACTTGTGAGAGAGGTAATGACAGAGCTGCCCTGGGCCCAAGAGATATTCCGCTCCAAGGACACTTATCTTGCATTTATCACATAACTAGTGCTCTGAATTTTTCTCGAGCTCATTTGCAGTCTTGCACAGAAAAAGAAAAGGGTGCAATGTTCAGTTAACAGAGGACTAACTCACATATTCCTGATTAACTATTACATATAGAATAAAAACAGAATGAAACTACATTAGTAACAAACAGAAATATTTATCTACCTAATAATGAAAAATTATAAAGTAATATATGTATAAAATACAGTCGCAGGATATATTTCCCATATAGGCATATAGAAGACTACTAGTTATACTTGCATGAATCCAAATACTCCCTAACTAACTGTTTTGACTGGGGGCTCATGTCAAAGCCCTAAAGTTCAACTTATTTGTGGTTTATTGCCATTTTCATCTTGTGTTTTGCACAATACAAAATAACAGCAGTAAAAACCCCCAAATAAACAACCAAGACACCCAAATCTATTCTAACATGATTTTTAGGGAACCTATTATTTAAAAAGCTTTATCCATTCTTATTGTGGCTGAAAAGGCTGGAAGCAATGTACTTTATTTTACTCAGGGAGATAAGGGCAAAATAATAAATAACAGGGAAAATGACAAAACACCTAACTTGTTATCTAAACCTGCCTATGACTTCTAGGCATTCTCAGCTCTCAAAATGAATTTCAATTCTTCACAGATGCCAAGGGAAAAAAAAGTGATCCTGAAAGGATAGAGTTCATAATTAGAATAAAGTATATTAGACAGGAAGAAGAAAAAAAGCAAGAGGAACTGGACAGATATGATTAAGGTAACTGAAGTTTATCAGCAATTGTTTTCAGGTCACAATCATGTATGACTTAAGTGAAAGCAGGCTTCAGTGTCATTTTAGGAAGTATCTAGAATGAATTTGATTCAGGGAAAATTATGTATTTTTCCTCAACATTTCATCATTTTTATAGAGATAAAATTGGATTAAAATGGGCTTTATTATTCTTTAGCCTAAAAAAACCCAACAATAATATCAGAATATATAGATATATATATTATATATATAGAATATATAGTGAGTTTGATAGAACTAAGAAAAGTCAGTTTAGCTTTTTTAAGCATAAAAAAATCTTAAAATCTTTAGGAGATGTTGTGGATGCAATAGTAATATTTATATCCATTTCAGATCTTTTTGTTATTAAACATTAATTCTATTATTTATTTATTTTGATGCTTAGTGGGAAATAACATAAGCCTATTATTGTCCTCAAGCTGGTGGCTTTGATAATGCAGTTGGAGGAAGCACCCCAAAGCAGCTCCTGATAATAACCCATAATCTCCACACTGTTTCTATCTCTGTCTTCCTTTCAGTTATTCTTTGCTCTTACTGTAGTAATAATTATCATAGTAATTAATTTTATGATTGTTTTCTGAGGGCAATTCTCAGAATACAGAAAAGCATAAATATTAATCCAGAGCCCTCCGCATCCCAGAATCATGCTAGATTATTTGGTAGGAATTTATGGTATCAATAATTACCATAATGATTATTTACCAAGTGTATAAAAGAAATACAGCTGGTTTGAAAAATTGTTTTACACATGTTTTCATACTTCAAATGTATCAAGAAATTCATTCCGTGAATTTTTCCATGAAAAAAACCATTCTCCTAAAAGTTCCACATTAAATGTTTAAGAAAATTCCTAGTTTTTGTTTTACTGTAGCCTAATGAGGACACAGCATTGTCATATTTAAAGCTACAGTAATTTAAAGGCCATAAAGAAGAGGGTTCTGTTTTAATTCAGTAAATAGACTGCCAGGATGCTGAATTTTTTCATTAGTTTAATTTGTTTTAAGTCTCTTTTTCCACAATTTAATTTTTCTTTTTTCATATCTGTTTTCTCTTTTTAGCATTTTTCTCATTGACTTTAGTAATTCTTTATAAATTAAAGATTCAACATCTTGTCTAAAGCTATACCTTCCATTCTGATTGTGTCTTTTAATTGTAGATATATATGTGGTTTTTTAAAATTTCTATCTTATGCATTCTATAAATTTCCTCTTTGAGTCTTCCATTAATTCTGCTCAATTTCCAGTATTTTAAATATATTCTTATATGATTTTTCCATTGTTTCCCCTTTTTCCACACAATTCTTTTTTTTTTTTAAAGATTTTATTTATTCATTTGACAGAGAGAGATGACAAGCAGGCAGAGAGGCAGGCAGAGAGAGAGGAGGAAGCAGGCTCCCTGCTGAGCAGAGAGCCCGATGCGGGGCTCGATCCCAGGACCCTGAGATCATGACCTGAGCTGAAGGCAGTGGCTTAGCCCACTGAGCCACTCAGGCGCCACCTTCCACACAATTCTATTCTGGCATTTATTTTGAGATCTTACATGAAGTAATCTAGTTCATATTATTTTCCAGTAAGGGAAGGCAACCTGTCCCCAAACTCAATTTAAAAGCCAATATTACCTCGGTGATTTTTTTAAAATCCGACTCTCTTATACACTAAATTCTACATACCATACCAGGATCAGGTTCCTATGTATTGTTGTGAGCAAAAATGTGTCTGAAACATGCTCACTTCTATCCTCCAGCACATGTAAACATGCTTGGTTTCAAAGTAAAGAATTAAGTTTGGAGATGGAATTAAGTTTGCAAGTAAGATTATTATTATTATTATTTTTTTTTTTAACAAGGCACACCCAATGTAATCACAATGAGACTGAAAAGTGTAATGAGGAGGTGGAAGAAAAGAATCAGAAGGAAAAGTAACTAAGGAAGAATGGTAAAAAGAAATGCAGTGTTGCTGGATTGAAGATGGAGAAAGAAGGCCACCAGCCAAGGAGTGTTAGTGTTCTACAGGCACTAGAAAGGGCAAGTTAAAAAATCTTCCCTAAAGCCTCCAGAAAAAAATGCTACCTGGGCAACACTAGATTGCAGCCCAAGTATGACTTGTGTCAGACTCTATGTTAAAGAACCAAAAATTTAAAAAAAAAAAAGTGGTCTTTAAGCTACTAAATTTGTAGTAATTAGTTAAAACAGCACAGAAAACTGATAGAGCATTATATTTTACTGACTTTTGTGTTGTTAATGCCCAAACAGAAATCTAATTCATTCTCATTCTCATTCACGCTAGAAATGTGTTAGGCTCTTTCTAACCTCTAGAGTGTAGCAGAGAAAGGTAAACCAATATATGAATATGGATGTGAAAATACCTTTGAAGAAGAATAAAATAATGAAAGAGTGAGTGAAGTTATACTTCACTGAGATATGTATGAGCATAAAGAGTGGGTTTTGTGGACAAGGAATCAGTATTCAGATGGAGACACTAAAATTTTGATGTCCATTAGTTAGGACAGAAGTCTGATCTCCACATAGGATTTTTGAACCACTAGTATATTTAAAGCAAAAGGCCTAAGAAGTGTCATAGCTCTCAGTCAGTCCTAAGGAGTAAACGAACCCTGGGGCCCTCTCAGATTTAGAGTTCCAGAAGAAAAGGAAAAACTGACAAAGAAGAAAGTTAAAGGAGAGGTGGAAAAACTGAGATTTTACCATAGAAATATGGATAATACCAGTAAAGTTGCTATTTATTATTACTGTGAAAAATATATTCAAGCTTATTTTCTTGAACCTACCACATGATTGGTTACCATAATGAAAAATATAAGAATAATTGGTAATTACTTTCTTTCTCTATCCAATCCTCAAAACTCCTGGCCCGTTATTTTAGAAAAATTACTATTGTTTTCATGACCTGCAACATTAATGTGAAGGGAATGATATATTTTCTTTTAAATTAATTTTTATATATTATAGTATTAATGTAATACAAAATATAGGTATTAATGTTTATCATAAGTTTTGAATTAATGAAGTCTTCCTTAATTTTAATAATCATAAATATTCATAAACTCCAAGTTCATATATTTTAGCTCATCTTGGTATTTTAGTTTTAATAAATTACACTGATAGTTTTTATACATAAATATGAAAATCACCAGTATTTCCAATTGCCCGTGTAATGTAATGAGGCTTGAAGTTTTTATAAACACAGTATTTATTAAGTGTTTTCATAATAATTCTATATTTTAATAAAAGAATATTTTTACTAAAATTACATATTTTAAAATATGGTAAGCATGATGCTTAAGTTTACATGTATATGATTAAAATATGAGATTAGGGCGCCTGGGTGGCTCAGTGGGTTAAGCCGCTGCCTTCGGCTCAGGTCATGATCTCAGGGTCCTGGGATCGAGTCCCGCATTGGGCTCTCTGCTCAGCAGGGAGCCTGCTTCCTCCTCTCTCTCTGCCTGCCTCTGCCTACTTGTGATCTCTGTCTGTCAAATAAATAAATAAAATCTTTAAAAAAAATAAATAAAATAAAATAAAATATGAGATTATTGCCAAAAATTAAGATCCAACCTATAATGCTCAAATTCAATTTATTCCAGTACCAACAAATACCTCTATACAAATTAAACATCTGAGCGTAGGGTTTAAATATCTATTTATTATTAAGATAAATGCAACAATGATGTTATAAAGAAACTTGCAATTTTAAGAGGGTTAAAGCAGATGGCTTAGCTTTTTAAAGAAAATTGAAAAGGGAGAAGGGCAAAGAATATAGTTAGTTCATGATTTCCCATTGAGGGTCTTAATGATAGCATCTGTTAGTGCTGCTATAAAAGTGGCTGAGCAGAGGAGGACAGGAAGTTACATTTGTCCAGTAATTGAGCAATGCAGCCAGCATGTTGATTGGGACAAGGAGAGAGAAAGAAAATGAGAGAAAGACAGACCGAGAAGCCTTAAAGCCAGCTTTAATAATATCCAGGAGCAAAGAGTAAGAGACATCTGGCATTTTGACAGAATGGATCAACTGCTCTGCAGTAACCTTTTATTTTTTTTTTTCAAAAAATTTTCCCTTTAATCTTTAAGGTTAACTGCTGGTTTGCCATATCGATTCTATATTTAGCAAGCTGTCATACGAGAAGTGTTAAAAACTGTGTGAGTGCGTGTGTGTTAAACATTTATTGGAGAGCCTCATTTGGAATTAATTCTGCTAAGAAGACTGTTTTATTCGGCATTCAACAAAATTTCACCCAATGCCACCTATATGTCAGGAACTCACCACACAAACAAAAACTTCTGTTTCCTGGTTGGGATGGTAATAGTTTCATGCAGTCATAATACAAAGAAATTTACAAAGAATTTGAGCTACATTGTTCATGTAATTCTCAGGACACCTTGTGTTATTTTGCTCTTTCTAGCTAAAAAAAAAAAAAAAAAATGAAGCTCAAAGAAGTGCAAAAAAGTATTAATAAATGATGGAGATAGCCCTTGAACCTCAGAATTCCCTGTTTTAATGTTATTCTTACTTATTTTAGGAAACACGGGGATTTTAACATAGAGAATTTATTCATTCAAATATTCCTTACATCTGCTATCAAGAGCTCACAACAATGCAAGCATTATTAGGATTGTGAAGGAATAGTAAATTACATGAACAATAATCCTAACAAGTTTTCTTACGTGACAGTGGTCTACATATTGAGAACATATTCAAATATGAGGTCATTTTAAATGAAAAAAAAAAAAAAAAAGAGAAGTCATGATAATAAATCACCAAAAAGCATTCCTAAATACTTCACTAACTCAGAAATTATAGAGCATCTATGCGAAGTTTCTTTTGTTAGCTAAACAGTTTAAGGGTTTTTTTGTTTGTTTGTTTTGTTCTGTTTTGTGTTTTAACTAAATAATGTAAATAAGTATACCAGGGAACTTTAACACATTTGATTGGACTATATTTTCATACACCACAAACATTTTGATTGTATCTATATTGATAAAATCATTATGTGCACATTACATATTTGTTCTCAATAGCTTCCAAATTCAAAAACCACTAAGAAGCTCTCTGAGTTATCATCCTTTGATAAAGTAACCAAAGAGCAATCCTATAATCCAGATTTTTTCATTAAATCAGCTCGTGCTTTCTTAGGCCAAATATCTTTGTTTTAATGAATAAATGATGTGTTATTTTTATATTCCCCAAAGAAATCAAAATATTAATCCCTTCCTGAATTCATTATAAAGTTCTGTAAGATGAAAAAAATAACTAGTTTTCTTTTATAGATGAAAACAAATATAATACTGTTTCTGTTAGGTCAGTAGAAACTCAGCAATGGGAAAGTGAGTAGAACTCACATGTTCCTTTTTCCTATCCAATGTGCTAACATTTACACTGAGTTTATTTAAACAGTTCAAGTCTTAGTCACTCCTGTGTAAATGTTAGGCGGGACACTTATTTTTATAAGTGTACCACAATCTAAATTCACAGAAATTATTTTTCTGTTGAGATTTTCAAAACACATGTGATTATGCTTGCATTGATATAGTGAGTTAAAAATGCAAATACAAAGTAAAGTGGGACCATTGAAAGGACTTTTAAAAAGCAAAGTTAAGAAAATTCAATTATTTTTATAAAAATTGACCCTTTTTATGGCCATTACTGATCAAGACTAAATGTTCATGTGCTAGATCCTATTTAATATCACCACCTTCCTGCCCTACTATAACCCCCTGTAAGCCTGATCCCATTTATCTCGTCCATTTTTTCCCCTAACACTTATTTTCTTAATATTCTAAGTAATGTATTTCTATACTATGTTCACTGTTTATTATCTATCTCCTCCTTCCCACTAGAATAAACTTCTCAGAGATCCTTCTTTGGTCCTGTAGCCAAAGCAGTATCCCACACTTAGAAGGCCCTCAGGTCCTAGTTTTGAATGAAGGGACAAAACAATTTAATACTAATTTTAAGTAAATATATTTCCTCCACTTTCTTCTTTCTGTGTGTTAATATGTAGGATGGGAATACTGCTTTACTTCTTAGGAAGCCTCATGCTGGGAATATTTCAAAAGGGAAAGTATGAGACTTCCAAGGTGGGAGTTACATCAACCCTTAGGTAGTCATTGGACAAGCACATACATACAGTGTGCCAGATGAAATCATCGGCACTGAACATACAGATTTTTATTTTTTTTTAAGATTTTATTTACTTATTTGTCAGAGAGAGGAAAAAACTAGCAGGGGGAGTAGCTGGGTGAGGGAGAAGCAGACTCCCTGCTGAGCAAGGAGCCTGATGAGCAAAGTGCCAGATGCAGGATTCCATCCCAGCACCTTGGGATCAGGACCAGAGCCCAAAGCAGAGGCTTAACCAAATGAGCCATCTAGGTGTCCCTGAACATACAGGTTTTTAAAAAGCACAATTACTGCTTCAAGGAACTAAAAATGGAATGGGCTATTTTCTAAAAAACATGGCGTCTGGAATTGAATCTATCTAAATTTTATTTCATTAGTTATAAACTTGAGCAAATTAATATAAGTAGTTTTAGTCTCCCTATTTGTTACATAGCGGTAATAAAAAATACATATCATTGAGTTTCTGCTTAACATTAAATGAGTTAAACTGTATAATTTGCTGGACATAGCATGGATATTCAATAAATACTAGTTAGTAGTAATGGTATTTGTCATTTTGGTAGAATTTGGTTATTAGCGCTTCAGAGGTGGCAAGAAAAACCCTTTTATTTGTTTTAAATTTTGTTTTCTCATACATTTCAGACTCACATGGCCCATCTCTTAGTAGCGTTCATAGGGTATGGGTTTGCGTCCTTTCGTAAGTGCCAAATATTCTAGCTTCCATCTGAAGCACTTATTTAATTTTCCTTTGATGACAAATGTTCCAAGAGACCATGAACTGCACTAAGCTCATATCTCCTTGGCACTTATCCTGTTGGAGAATCACTCCTCTCCCAGCTGTGGATCTGATGGAGCTGTCAGTCATGGTGCTCTGTTCCTAAATATCTTTAAGGAGTGAACATTTAACTCAGACTATTAGTTTCATATTCCCCAGACCACAGAGATTTGTTTAAGAAAGAGACAAGTAAACTGAGCCAGACTAATCAAAATCCTTCCCAAGGCTTCTCTGCAAGAACCAGTCTATTGCCTTTAAGGAACCATTACTAGAAATGTAAAGTGACTTGAAGCTACTTCCAGTGACTCTCCCTTAACCACAAGGAAGACATTTACAACATAAAAGCATGAAGCCAAGGTGTAGAGAAAAGCAGAACCAAGAGATGGAAAGAAAGTCCCGATCATATTGTTTGTTCCCTTTAGTTGAACAATGCCTGAAGCCACCCTTAGGCGTCCTAGCTGTATGAGGCAGTCTTGAGGTGGATTTCTGCTACAGAAATTTCTATGACAACACTGAAATTTTCCAAGCAATCACCTATTTCCAGGGCTTTGTTTTACAGTTGATAACTCTATCCGTGGCCTTCCTACTTCTCTTCTGCTTCAATATCAAAACAGAGCACATGAATACTGTTTTCCTGAAAATAAATAAATTGGGAAAAAAAAAAAAAAAACAGAGCACAGATCCACCTAAGAAAATACCCTTAGGTCTGGATGTTTTCCCCTCAGAGGGTTACATTATAGAAACATCCACTCAACAGTCTCCTGATGCTCAGCTGGGCAATGCATAGGTGCTGAATAAATTTAGGATATGTTCGCCATAATCACCAAAGCACTTACAAACTCAACATTTTATGAATTATTCCAATATCCTACTTGCAAAATGTGAGAACTATTTATAGATTATCACGTATAAAATGGAAAAAAATCCAACTTTTTCATTTTCTGCAAATGAATTTTAAGAAAATTTTGAACTGAAACCCCCTTCTCTTTTTCGTTTGGGTAGTTTTCTTTTTAATATTCATTACTCAGCTATGCAGTTCAATAGCTAATTTTAAATTTAGAAGATACTGACAAAAATCTATTTCCATTTTATAAATTTTACACATATATGCAAATACAGAAAAAGCTGTATATTCCTCTGAATTTTTCAGGAAAAGTATTAAAATCTTTTTGAATATTCAGGGTTGTTATTCCGAGAAGCAATTATGTAATTGTGCTGAAATTCCTACAGTTATAGCCTGGAGGTCTTCAGTAAGACACAGCACCATTTAGCCTTGTGCAAAATTATCTCAGATTGTGCTTTTTGTGTTTTTGTGTCCCCTTTTTTTTTTTGTCAACGATCACTTTCTAATTATATAGTTTGTTTTCTGAGAAGTTCTTCCTTTCCCTTGTTATTTTCCCTGAGTATCATGTTTATGTGACTAGAAACCAAAATACTAAGCAAATTAGAATTATCTTTAAATTAAAAGTAAATAACCTTCAAGAAAAGGATTGAAGGATAATAGATGATAAAATTGTTTATGTTTTAGTAAATACGTATTCAGACAATTATTCAGATAGTTCAGAATTTTAAAAAAAATATTTATTTTTATTTCAGAGAAAGAAAGAGTGCACCTGTGAAGAAGGTACAGGGATGAGGGGCAGAGGGAGAAGGAGAGAATCCTGAGACAGATTCCCCACTGAGCATGAAGCCAAATGTCCAGTGAGATCCCAGGACTCCAAAATCATGACCTGAGTCAAAAAAAAAAAAAAACCAAGAGCTGGCCACTTAACCGACTGAGCCAACCAGGCAACTCTGTTCAGAATATTTTTTAAGCTGAGTTCATATGGGTGATGTGTTGCTATATTCCATATATCACGTAACTATGTACATTCAAGTATATCTATAGATATAACTCTGCTTACCATTTTATAACTATTTCTCTCAATGCTAATATAAATTATTGATTGACCTCTAGTTTAATATCCTTCAGAAAAAGTAGATAGCTTTTTCAGGGATGTTTATATTTCCTCAACCTTTTATTACGGAGACCATCATGGATCCATTATGAGTGCTCTCAATTTTTTTATTTATTTGTGGATGCACAGCAAAATCTTCAGGAGTATTAGAACTGGACTTCAATCAGCAAGCACAACCAGACAAAAATCAGAGGCTCAAAGCCACAAAGCACCTTTACCTACTACAAATTCTCCTTTTAAAGGTGTTTTTCCCTCCTTACTTCCACCATCCCCTCCAAATGCGTAAGAATTATTAAGTGATAATCTGTCAATCATAATTCTTAAAGATAAATTATGTGCTGGGGAAATAAAGACAGGTTGCAGCAGAGTCATGGATCTCACTGCATTTGAGTATTATCATTATATGACAGCCTGGATTCTGACACTTGTGTGCAATATTAAAAATAGAAAACAAGCACCAGCAAAAATCAAAAGTTAATGCTGCTACAGGCATATTGCCAGTTTGAGCTGTATACTGCTGAGCCATTGGTCTCTGAGGTTTTTGAATGACTGTAATGTGTGGCATTGCTTGAAGGAAAGTACATCTAGGATAGATCTTTACTCTCCACTGAATTACTCAGAACTGGAGATATTGAAATTCAACACAGGATTATCGTCATTCACTGATACATAGGGAATTATCTAGCTGTGATGGTTCTGAGAAATGTAATGTGAACACTACAGCACTATCTATACTGAGAAGGAATTTCATGAGAAATGCAGAAAATGAGATTCTACAGACAAACAGAGACTATATTTTGCAATATATATCTACTAATGATATTTCTTAAATTAATTTCAGAGATGTGCTTATATCTACAATGTTCTTATTACTTAAACATAAATTAAATACTTCAAACTACAGAGGTGCCTGGGTGGCTCAGTCGGTTAAGCATCTGTCTTCGGCTCAGGTCATGATCCCAGAGTCCTGCGATTGAGCCCCATGTCAGGCTCCCTGCAGCGAGGAGCCTGCTTCTCCCTCTCTTACTCCCCCTGCCTGCATTCCCTCTCTCCCCTCTCTCTCTCTCAAATAAATAAAACCTTTTTAAAAAATTCTATTCTGTTCAAATCAAACTTGACTTGCTAAAAATTACCTTTTAATAATCTAATTTTAGGGACACCTGGGTGGCTCAGTGGGGTAAGCCTCTGCCTTCAGTTCAGGTCATGATCCCAGGGTCCTGGGATGGAGCCCTGCATTGAGCTCTCTGCTCAGCAGGGAGCCTGCTTCCCCCTCTCTCTCTGCCTACTTGTGATCTCTATATGTCAATTAAATAAAATAAAATCTTAAAAAAAATAATAATCTAGTTTTAATTTTCTGTATCTTTAGTACTTTCTTCAAAGTTTGAAAATATATATTTCAAATATATATTTTATATAAAGTATAAAGTATATGAAGTACATATATACTTAAAGGAATGTGTACATATATGTATACATGTATATATACATATATGCACACACACATATATATGAAGTGTATATAAACTTAACTCATATGTGGAATTTAAGAAACAAAACAAATGAACAAAGCAAAAAGAGACAAACCAAAAAACTGTCTCTTAACTATAGAGAATAAATTGATGGTCAACAGCGAGGAGGTGGGTAAAGGGATATGTGAAATAGGTGAAGGGGATTAAGAATACAGTCTCTGGGGTGAGCACTAAGTAAAAAGATAAGCAATAAACATTTTAAACAAAACAATAATTTCGCTGAATGGTCATAGTTATTCATATAACTTTATGTGTGTAAATGACACATTGCATATTTGATCTTTTAATTTTTATCATTAACAATCATTGTATGTAAAAGTACCTTTTTAAATAATTATATGAGAAATATCACCTTTTGAAAATAATGTAACTTAAAAAATCCTTGCTCATTGACAGCTTTCAAGCTCAAGCTTTTGCTACTTGGTGAAAGTGTTACATAAGGACACATTCTTCAACTCTTCTACCATTATTTTTCTTAACACCTTGGAATTGCAAATAATACTTCTCACCAAAATTATTTTCTTCTTTCATTGCACTGAATTTCTCTCATAAAAAAAAAATTACTCAAAAGTCACTATTACTGTTTCATTTATCCTCAGATGACATTTCAAAATCTTAATATTACATTTTCCCTGAAATATCGCTATTATCCTAGTTTTAAAATATCATGGGTGTTCTCATAATTGATAGTTATGTATACTATCATATACATATATCAATATATATTATATATTGATATTTATACTATGATATATGTATACTATGATATGTATACTATGATATTGAGATGTATACTATATGAATATATTATAGATACATATATATGTATGATACACATACTATCTATATACATGTACGATACATATACATCTATGATACATACACTATCACATACATATCAATGTACAATGTATAAATATATTCCATTTATATCAAACATCATTGGAGATAAGAAATAAGAGCAATGTACCAACCCACCAATACATTTAGTCTACTGCTTTCTCATTGTCCAAGTATTAGAGAATTTACATTCACAGAAGATAAAAATATAATACCTTTAGAATGAAAGAATGAAACTGAACCACTTTCTCACACCATACACAAAAATAAACTCAAAATGGATTAAGGACCTAAATGTGAGACCTGAAACTATAACAATCCTAGAAGAGAGAACAGGCAATAATTTCTTTGACACGGCCATAGCAACATTTTCCTAAAAGTGTCTCCTGAGGCAAAGGAAACAAAACCAAAAATAAGCTATTGGGACTACATCAAAATAAAAAGCTTCTGCACAGTGAAGGAAACCATCAACAAAACTAAAAGCCTACTGAATGGGAGAAAATATTTGCAAATGCCATACCTGATAGGGGTTAGTACACAAAATCTATAAAGAACTTATATAACGCAACACCGAAAGAAAAAGAAATCCAATCAAAAAATGGGCAGAAAGCATGAATAGACATTTCTCCAAAGAAGATATACAGATGTCCCACAGACACATGAAATGATGCTCAACATCACTCATCATCAAGGAAATGCAAAACAAAACTGCCATAAGATATCATGTCACACCTGTCAGAATGGTTAAAATCAAAAACACTAGAAACAAGTGTTGGCGAGGATGTGGAGAAAATGGTGGAATGCAAACCGGTGCAGCCACTATGGAAAACAGTATGGAGGTTTCTCAAAATAATTAAAAACAGAATTATCCTATAATCCAGGAATTCTACTAGCAGTATTTACCCAAAGAATATGAAAACACAATTCAAAAAAAAAATATGTACCCCTATGTGTATTGCAAAATCATTTACAATACCCAAATTATTGAAGTAACTAAAGTGTCCATAAATATTAATACATATACATACAATGGAGAAAGAGTGAAATTTTGCCATGTGCAACAATGTGGACAGATCTACAGGGTATAATGCTATGTGAAATAATTCAGTCACAGAAAGACAATATCATATTACCTCACTCATATGTGGAATTTAAGAAACAAAACAAATGAACAAAGCAAAAAGAGACAAACCGAAAAACAGCCTCTTAACTATAGAGAATAAACAGATGGTCACCAGAGAGGAGGTGGGTAAAGTGATATGTGAAATAGGTGAAGGGGATTAAGAGTACAGTCATCAGGGTGAGCACTGAGTAATCTATAGAATCACTGAATCACTATATTGTATACCAGAAACTAATGTAGCACCATATGTTAACTATACTGAAATTTAAACAAAACAAAACAAAAATCAAACAACAAAACAACCCACAACATTATATGAAGTAAAATAAGCCAGACACCAAAGAATACATACTTTTTAGAAATTCAAAAGTAGTTGAAACTAATCTATGGTATTAGAAGTCAGGAGAGTGATCACAGTATCTGGAAGAGTGCCCATGGCAGAAAAAAAAATTGCCAACTTCATGCAAGACTAAAACAATTAGCACATTATATTTTTTGGCCCAAGGACTGGTTCAAATATTTGAGGCTTTGAAATACTGCAGCCAGTTTGGCTATCATAAGGGACAGTAGCCTGAGGAATGAGCACACGTGAGGATGAGCTTGAAAGAACTGAAGAGTGATGTAGACAGAAAGCAGATGACACTGTGGACCTCTGGACCAAACCATGCCAGAAGTCCTGCATTACTTCTGAACTTTTTGGTTTCATGAACCCATAAATTTATTATTGCTTAAGACAACTTGAGTCTGGGGGCGCCTGGGTGGCTCAGTGGGTTAAGCCGCTGCCTTCGGCTCAGGTCATGATCTCAGGGTCCTGGGATCGAGTCCCGCATTGGGCTCTCTGCTCAGCAGGGAGCCTGCTTCCTCCTCTCTCTCTCTGCCTGCCTCTCTGCCTACTTGTGATCTCTCTCTGTCAAATAAATAAATAAAATCTTTAAAAAAAAAAAAAAAGACAACTTGAGTCTGGTTTTCTGAATTGCAACTGAAATCATTTCAATTAATATGTTTCTATATCTCCACAAAATTTATTTTTAATGGCTGTGTAGTATTTTTTAATGATATGTTTTACTTAGCCATTCTCCTAATAGTCTTTAGACTGCTTAATCTGAGCTATCATTAAGTCTGCAATAGACTTGGTAATTTAAAAAAAAAGTATGATTTCTTTACAAACAGCCACATTTGAGTGTACTGTACACAACATTTTATCAATCATTTTTATGAGCAACTTTTTCCTGTTCCCCTATAGAGCTCAAAGTAGGTATAATCAAAATATGTCACACTTCTACCAAATTAGAGATGCCATTATTTATCATATCACAGTCTTTGTCTTCATGACCAACATTATTAATGACCTTTCTGTAGAAGAATACACCAAAGAAACTCAGTTCTGCTCACATTAGAAAGATCAAAATGAATGAAGAAATGGGTACAATTCAATAAATACACTGCATTATATTAATTATATAATTAGCTACATAATTTAATTAGTAGGCTTGCACTAGGGTCACATTCATCTCTGAGTAATAACCCAAATGACAATAAGCCATGGTCATTTTGGGGTATGAACCTTGGGTGCAAACACTGAGTATTCAACCTCAAACTGCAAGATATCTTTAAAAAATAAACAAACAAACAAACAAACAAAACAAACATAGCTGTGAAAAGAAAATTAAATCAGTGTTAGCTTGCAAAGATCTGAATTAGATCTTCTTATCCCCTTTGACTATTTACAAGTTATATTTCTGCAGAGGTATAATGGCCCTTGGACAGAGCTGAAAGCAAAAGAAACCCAAGAGTGACTGTTGATTTCAGCCTTCTGTGAACTATGGACTAGTGAGTTTGGGACTTGTGTTTTATCCTAGCTATACTCTGCTTTGAGGATTATATTCTTGCCATTTTCTCAGCGGACACAGAAGATTAAAAGAGCTCCTGTGAGATTTGGCTACAGTACAATGGTTGTGCTACATGAGCTGGAAAATTTGTAGAACAGCATCAATAGTAAATTTGGAACAGCATTTGTTGATTTTGAGGTCTTATTTTTTATTACTCAGAACAGGGAAAAGAATATTTTATTTCTTTCTTGGCTCATACAAAATGTAGTTATAGATATGTTAATGACAAATATGGTATAGAATATTTAATACCTATAATATTTTATAAATTAAGACTCTCAAACTTTTCTTAATAATTGGTTTTAAGTCACAGTAATACATTTTTAAATAATAGATGAGTTAAATATAAATCAGGCCAATCTTCATCATCTGAATTGAAATAATCAATAGCATGCTTTTTCATGTTGCCAATTTTTCATCAAAGTACAAAGATTAAGTTTTATCATTGTCAAACAATCCTTAGTTCCTAAATGTAAAAAAAAAAAAAAAATTTTTTTTTCAAAAAAAATTTCAAAAAATAAATTTTCTCTAGGAACTGAATATGAGAAATTTTCCTAAATGGGACATATGCAGAGAATATATTAATAAAATTGATGAAATAAAATCTAGTCCTGGAATTGTAGAGACTTCCTCTCCAAAACAATTCTATTTGGAAGTAAACCTGTTTAAACAATAGAAGACTTTCTAGATAGGATTAAACAACAAACTCAATTAGTTTTAATCAGTACTGCAACTGAAACAGATTTTAACTTAATTAAAGCTAGCAGAAGTAAAATGCCTAGTAAGATAATGGGAGATAATGAAATCTGAATTCCCCTTCTTGGCAATAATATCACTAGGGCTATCCATTTGGAAGGAGACTGGTGTGAAGCTTTTAATAGTTACTTGGATGGTTCTAATAATTAAAAGCAAATAGGCACCTTGAACATGTTAAAGAGATAGCTAGCTCCTAGTTACTGCTTAAAAGTCACCAAATTAATCTGATCGTTCTTGTAACATTTTTACTAATGAAAGAAAGCTTTTGTAACTAAACCATATCAAACAATGTGCTGTTGAACATATGCTTACTCGTAGATGTGATAAGGTAAAACTACAATACTTTAGGAAGTGTTGTCACTTTCCTTAAAAATGTTATAAGCTATAATTTTCCTATATTTTCTTATAAAAATAAAAAAATAAAAATAACATATCAGTAATATTTGATTATTAGCAAGATGAGTAACACTAACTGGATATTATATTTGACACATCATGGTTTCTAAACTTTAAGCCAGCAGAACTTAAGTTTTCGTCTTCATTTTATATATAAAATGATTAAAGTCTTAAGAGAGTTTTATTAACATTTCTAAAAAATATATAACAAATAAGCATAGAAAATTAAATTCAAGCCTTATATTTTTACTTGTATTTTGTTAGTTGGTTTATCCCCTTAATTTTTCCTCTGGCAAGAAAAAAAAAAAAAAAAGTAGGACTGGTAAGATTGTTTCAGAGAGAAAAGAATGTTAGCCAGTTTCATTATTTTGGTGTGAAAGCAAAAAGAAGTACATAAAAATCACTATGCTTACTAACCTAGTGATTAATCAAAAGAGATATTTGAAGAATTTTTTGAGAAGGTAACCATAGTTTTTTTTTTATTATTACTTTTATTATTTATTATTTTTATTATTAAACTTGAAAATCTTTTGTGGGTAGTTAAGAATCAATAATGTAACCATATGCAAGGGACTGTTTCCCTCAGGACAGGGATTTTATAATAAATAGACAAGAACGGAATTAACCAATCTTTACAGTTCACTGTAATATAAAAAAGCAACAAAGGATGCTTGCCCCAGTAGAAATGCCACTTTTGCCCACAGACCTTCATAATTCTCTGCCCCATCTTGTTAGGTGACCTTGAGTATATCTATAACCTGGGCAGTATCACTCAGAGCCATTCTCTGGGACAATTTTATTACATCTGCATGTTGAAGTATAACAAATTTGTTCAAAGACAGAAGTAGGAAAATAAACCTATGTGATATTGCCCCTGACAGATGGAAACCATAATTACAAAAGAAAGGTTGGGCTGAAACAAATAAGACTCCAAATTGCATAAGAAAAAAAATAAATAGAAATAAAGTAAAAATCTGTAAATATTCCTTTTACTATCTTGGCGCTTGACTTTCTAGCTCTCAGTTCCAGCATCTCCTGAAACTGTTCTTTTCTGCCTTTGGTATGGGTTCTTATGAAGCATCTGTGTATCGTTCTAAAAGAACCTTGTCCACCCTCCAACCAACCTTAGGCTTGTTTGGATAGGTTTCTGTCTCTTATTTTAGACTGGTTGTATGTCCATGAAATACAAAGGGCAACAATGTAAATAAAGTCTAGAATTGCATATGAATTGATCTTTTTTTTTTCCAATTTATTTATTTTCAGAAAAACAGTATTCATTATTTTTTCACCACACCCAGTGCTCCATGGATTGATCTTTTAAAAAAAAATTCCAACTTCTTGCATACTCTGCAAACCTATTTGTATATTTTATCATAATGTATGTTTACTACAACATTTCTTTTAAAATATGGCACTTTGTTGTTTAATTTTTCCCACAAATTTAGGGCAAATTTATTTTCTTCCCTTACTTTTTTCCTTCCTCCCTGCCTTCTTCCCTCCCTGTCCTACTCCCTTCCTCTCCCCTTTCCTTCCTTATTCAAATATTTATTGAATTCTATTAATTGCTAGCCACTCTTATAGATATGGGTGAAATAGTAGTCAATATAAAAGCCAAACTATCCGCTCTCACTGAACTTTTATACATAGATGAGAGAGGAATAATAATTTAAAAACAAAAAATAAATTTTGGAACACTGAAAAGAGATAAAACACAATGGAAAAAAATAAAAATAAAAAAGAAAGTCACTAAATTTTAATCTACTATATATATATAACAACAAATACCTGTCTAATATGCCCAATGGAGGCTGATGCTATGAAGAAACAAAAATAAAAAGAATTTTAAAATGATTGCGACTTCTGGTTTCTGGATTCACACATAAAGAGCTTGGAAGTCATGATTATGTCATAATAAATAAAAAGCTGAACAGACTGAAAAATCGACAACTTTCCTTAGATCTGTAAGTGAGGGGAAGAAAACAAGGCAAACTGCTGCCTGCAGGATTGGAGAGACACACAGGAAAATGTAGACAGTTATAAGCTCATTGGAACAGAGATTCATTAGCTGAAACTGCAGGGAAAACCTGAATGGAGTAGAAAATGCAAACTGCAATTGACCAGTAGCTAGAAGGTTAGTGTGGACAACTCTGAAGGTTAAAACCTTTATGGGAACCCAGTCATAGGAGGGCCTCCACAATACTGTGAGATTTACCTCAAGGTATTTGACAACTTGAACAGGTTCCTAGAGTAAATATCAGAGAGAAATCCCCTTGTGTTTTCAGCAGAGAAAGGGGAAAAGGAACCCTTTTGAAATATGAGGGAGCACTCTATTCTTCTTAACAAGGCCTGTCCTTAGAAGAAACTAGTTAATCAGAGTCTAATCTGCTGGGGTATTATCAGAGCCTAAGTGACCCAGGGAAAGACACATACCCAACTCCAGCCCATCCTAGACTTCCACTTGGGAGAAGAGAAATACCCAATCCCAGCCTGCGTAAGTATGTGTGTATATATTTATTCAGATACTGTCAAGATTTAATTCTTCCCAACTTGATCTATGATACAATGAAATACCAATCAAAATTCTAGAAAATTTTGTGGATATGGGAAAGGTTAATCTAAAATTAATAGAGGGAGGCAAAAGACCCAGAATAGCCAACACAATATTGAAGGAGAACACGAAGTTGGAAGATTGACAATACCCAACTATAGGACTTACCATAAAGCCACAGTAATCAATACCATAGTGTGGTATTGGCAAAAGAACAGACAAATAGATCAATACAACAGAATGGAAAGCCCTGACCCAGACCCCCAGAAATATGTCAACTGATCTGACAAAGGAACAAAGGCAGAAAATGGAACAAAGTCATCTTAACAAATGGTCCTAGAATAATTGAAAAACCACATGCAAAACAACAACAACAACAAATATATCTTGACATAGACTTTCTACCTTTAACACAAACTAACTCAAAGTAGATCACAGACCTAAATGCACAATTCAAAACTACAAATCTCCTAGATTATAACACAGGCAAACGCTTAGATGAACTTGGGAATGCTGATGATTTTTAAGACACTACACCAAAGGAACAATCCATAAAAGAAATCATTGATAAACTAAAGTTCACTGAAGTTAAAAATTTCTGCTCTGGGGGCGCCTGGGTGGCTCAGTGGGTTAAAGCCTCTGCTTTTGGCTCAGGTCACGATCCCGGGGTCCTGAAATAGAGCCTCACATCGGGCTCTCTGCTCAGTGTGGAGTCTGCCTCCCCCTCTCTCTCTGTCTGCCTCTCTGCCTACTTGTGATCTCTGTCTGTCAAATAAATAGTCTTGAAAAAAAAAAAATTCTGCTCTGTGAAAGATAATGTCAAGAGAATGAGAAGATAACAGCTTCTGAGAAAATACTGATAAAAAACATATATGATAAAAACTGTAATGCAAAATATACAAAAAAAAACTCTTAGTCTCAACGATAAGAAAGAAACAAATTTAAAAAATGAACCAAGAACCTTAAAAGATATCTCACCAAAGAAGATATGCAGGTGGTGGTGGCAAATAAGCATATGAAAAGATGTTCTGCATCATATTCCATCTAGAAATTGCAAATTAAAATAATGACATACCACCACACATCTATTATAATGGCCCAAATCCAAAATACTGATAACAGCAAAATGCTTTTATAACTAATTAATTGTAATTAATTAATTGATAATGTAATTATTAATAGTAGTAAAATTGACAGTAAAGGTTGGTGTTTTTTCAGATTAAGTATATCAAAGTGTATAAACAATAATTATTTATATTAGTATAAACTTAAACATGCCCTGAGATGATATAATAATGATAAAAACAATATTTATTAAGTTTGTGTGATAATACATGGGACTGAGATGATTAGCAAGTCACATGCATTTTTATGTTACTAGTTAGGAATTATTATAGCTTGGGAGTAGGATATTGACAACTTTTCTTCCTTTGAAGAAATTATGTATTTAAAACAATATTTTAATGTCAGACATTCTCATTCCACTCTCTGGCCACCTGATCAGCTACAATTCTGCTGGCCAGGGAGGTGGGACAGATATTTAAAAAGAGGTCATGTATTTTGTGTTTTTCATTTTTCTATCTAAATCAAATCAGCTCATCCTCTATTCAAGATGTTTTTCTCTCCACAAAGTAAAATGAAATTCCATAAATGGACAAGACACAAAAAAAAGACTGCTGGAAGAAGCCAGGGATCCAGAAGGTCTCATAGTAGAAAAACAACTACATCCTCCAGAAAACACCTTGCTAGTACAACCAGCCCCAGCTTTATAAGTTGACAGCATTTTCTAGATCATACTAGACAAAGCAAATTTAACATTAACATAGGATCATAACTCATGTTATTAACCATTATGCTTATGATTGATCTAAATAAAGATAGAAAATGAAAGTCTTAAGGAAAAAATATCTCAAGGCCATAGTAATGGGGGGTTAAAAAGAAAATATCTTGCTACATATGGAGAAATAGAGACCCAGATTATAATATTACAAAAAAAAAAAAAACCCACCTCACCACAACTTCTTTGTGAGTAGAATTTAAAAAAGTTGATTTTCAAGCAGCTGGGTGGCTCAGTTGGTTAAGCAACTGCCTTCAGCTCAGGTCATGATTCTGCAGTCCCAGGATCAAGTTCTACTTCAAGCTCCCTGTTCAGTGGGGAGTCTGCTTCTCCCTCTGACCCTCTCCCCTCTCATACTCTCTCTCTCACTCTCCCTTTCAAATAAATAAATACAATCTTTAAATAAATAAAATAAAAGTTGATTTTCAAATCTATTTGAACTGAGCTACTTATATAAATTTAGATTTAAATAAACATATACTATAAAGGGAGGAGTCAAGATGGCAGAGAATTAGTAGGCTGAGATGCATCAGGTAGCAGGAGATCAGCTAGATAGCTCATCAAACCATTCTGAACTCCTACAAATCCAACAAGAGATCGAAGAGAAGGAGAGTAACAATTCTAGAAACAGAAAATTGACCATTTTCTGAAAGGTAGGACCAGCAGCAAAGTGAATCCAAAGCAACAGAAGAAAAAATGCGGGGGGAGGGGCTAGTTCCAGCAAGCAGCGGAGCAACAGGGCACAAAATTAGAACTTTTAAAAGTCTGCTCCACTGAGGCACATCGCTCCAGAGGCTAAGCTGGGATGAAACCCTCATGGGGACAGCATGGTCTCAGGTCCTGCGGGGTCACAGAAGGATCGGGGGGTGTCTGAGTGTCACAGAGCTCGCAGGTATTAGAATGGGGAAGCCGGCTACAGACAGAGCAGAGGAGTGAGCTTTCAACTCGGGGTTAAATGGTAATCCGTGGCACAGACCACTGCTCTGTGAGCAGAGAGCACACAAGATCTGGGGAGAACCCACTAGAAGAGTTCAGGGATCTGCAGGGTTTGGAGACTACAGGTGGGGCTGTGTGCCAGAGACAGAGATGCTGTGTCACAGGCTGGGTGAGCTTGGGGCGCAGCCTGAGGCCAGGGAGACAGGAGTGATTGAGCACTTTTCTCCGAGGGTGCACTGAGGAGTGGGGCCCCAAGATCTTGGCTCTTCAGGGCCAGAGACTGGGAGGCTGTCATTTTCATTCCTGTCCTCTGGAACTCTACAGAAAGTGTTTAGGGAACAAAAGCTCCCAAAACTGAACCCTAGCAGATTACTTAGCCTGGCCCCTGGTAAGGCCGGGACAACTCCACCTCGGGCAAAGATACTTGAGAATCACTACAACAGGCCCCTCCCCCAGAAGATCAGCAAGAAATCCAGCCAAGACCAAGTTCACTTATCAAGGAGAATAGCAGAATTCCAAAGGAGGAGAAATCAAAGCATGGAATTCATGGCTTTCACCCCATGATTCTTTAGTCTTGCAAAGTTAATTTTTTTTTTATCTTTTCTTATGCTAAGGTTTTTTAAATTTTTACTCTTTCCTCTTTTAAATTTTTTAACTAGTTTATCTTAACAATACCTTTCATTAAAAAAAACTTTTTTGAAATTTCATTATTATAGTCATATTTTATCCTTCATTGTATCTAACTTTATTTTTTGTTTACACATAGGGTTTTTTTCTTCTAAAAAAATTTGGGATATTACTTCTTCTAATAGATCAAAATATACCCTAAATCTAGCACAGAGCTTTGTTCTAGTCTCCAGCCTGAGCAAATTCTCTCCACATTCTTTATCTTTATTCTCTCAATGAAATTATCTTATCAACTCTTTTTCTAGAAATTTCAAAAAAAATTTTTTTTTCATCTTTATAGGCATACTCCAACCCTTCATTGTGTTTACCTTTATACATGTTTTTCATTCTTTAAAATTTTGGGAGGAGGCTTCTACTAAGAGACCAAAATACTCCCAAAATTAAGTGGGTGACCCTGTTCTAGTCACCAGTCTAATATATATATTTTTTTTTTCCTTTTTATATTATTTCTTTATTTTTTTTCTTTTTTTAGGTTTTTGTTTTTGTTTGTTTTTTTTTCCGGAACTTCTTTTTACCCCTTTTCTCCATCCATGATTTGGGGTCTCTTCTGATTTGGTTAAAGCACATTTTCCTGGGCTCTTTGCACCCTTTTAGTATTTTATTCTCTTCTTCATATATTCTTATCTGGATAAAATGACAAGGCAGAAAAACTCACCACAAAAAAAAAAACAAAAAAAAAAAAAACAAAAAAACAAGAGGCGGTATTGAAGGCAGGCTAGGGACATAATCAAGATAGACATTGGTAATATGTCAGATCTAGAGTTCAGAAGGACGATTCTCAAGGTGTTAGCTGGGCTTGAAAAAGGCATGGAAGATATTAGAGAAACCCTGCCTGGAGAAATAAAAGAACTAAAATCTAACTAAGTTGGAATAAAAAAAGCTATTAATAAGGTGCAATAAAAAATGGAGGCTCTTACTGCTAGGATAAATGAGGCAGAAGAGAGAATCAGTGATACAGAAGACCAAATGACAGAGAATAAAGAAGCTGAGCAAAAGAGATCAAAAGAAAAAAAGAGAGACAAACAACTACTGCACCATGAGGGGAGAATTAGAGAGATAAATGACACCATAAGACAAAACAATATTAGAATAATTAGGATTCCAGAAGAAGAAGAGATATAGAGAGGAGAAGAAAGTATATTGGAGAGAATTATTATGAGAATTTCCCTAATATGGCAAAGGGAACAAGTATCAAAATCCAGGAGCTGCAGAGAACCCCCCTCAAAATCAGTAAGAATAAGTCCATACCCTGTCTTCTAATAGTAAAATTTACAAGTCTTAGTGACAAACAGAAAATCTGGAAAGCAGCCCGGCACCAGAAGTCTGTAACATAGGTTGGTAAAAATATTAGATTGGCAGCAGACTTATCTACAGAGAGCTGGCAGGCCAGAAAGAACTGGCATGATATATTAAGAGCACTAAATGAGAAAAACAGGCAGCCAAGAATACTATATCCAGCTAAGCTATCATTGAAAATAGAAGGAGAGATAAAAAGTTTCCAGAACAAACAAAAACTAAAAGAATTTGTAAACACCAAACGAACTCTATAGGAAATATTAAAAGGGGTCCTCTAAGCAAGGAGAGAGCCTAAAAGTAGCAGATCAGAAAGGAAGAGTGACAATATATAATATAGTAATCAACTTACAGGCAATACAATGGTACAAAATTCATATCTCTCAATAGTTACCCTGAATGTAAATGGGCTAAATGCCAAATCAAAAGACAAAGGGCATCAAAATGGATAAAAAACAAACAAACAAACAAACAAAAAACCCATCAATATGCTGTTTACCAGAAACTCATTTTAGACCCAAAGACACCTCCAGATTCAAAGTGAGGGGGTAGAAAACAATTTACCATGCTAATGGACATCAAAATAAAGCTGGGGTGGCAATCCTTATATCAGATCAATTAGATTTCAAGCCAAAGACTATCATACGAGATGAGGAAAGGACACTATATCATACTCAAAGGGTTTGTCCAACAAGAAGATCTAACACTTTTAAATATCTATGCCCCTAACATTGGAGCAGCCAGCTATATAAACCAATTAATAAGAAAATCAAAGAAACACATCAACAATCATAAAATAATAGTAGGGGACTTTTAACACTCCCCTTGCTGAAATGGACAGATCATCCAAGCAAAAAGATCAACAAGGAAATAAAGGCCTTAAATGACACACTGGACCAGATGGACATCACAGATATATTCAGAACATTCCATCCCAAAGCAACAGAATACACATTCTTCTCTAATGCACATGAAACATTCTCTAGAATAGATCACATACTGGGTCATAAATTGGGTCTCAACCAGTATGAAAAAATTGGGATCATTCCCTGCATATTTTCAGACCACAATGCTCTGAAGCTAGAACTCAATCACTAGAGGATATTTGGAAAGAACCCAAATACATGGAGGCTAAACAGCATCCTTCTAAAAAATGAATGGGTCAACCAGGAAATTAAAGAAGAATTGAAAAAATTCATGGAAATAAATGATAATGAAAACACAAACAGTTCAAAATCTGTGGAACACAGTAAAGGCAGTCCTGAGAGGAAAATATATAGCGATACAAGCCTTTCTCAAGAAACAAGAAAGGTCTCAGATATACAACCTAACCCTACACCTAAAGGAGTTGGAGAAAGAACAACAAACAAAGCCTAAACCCAGCAAAAGAGAAATCATAAAGATCAGAGCAGAGATCAATGAAATAGAAACCAAAAACAGTAGAAAGAATCAATGAAACTAGGAGCCAGTTCTTTGAAAGACTTAATAAGATTGATAAACGCGGGCCAGACTTAACAAAAAGAAAAGATAAAGGACCTAAATAAATAAAATCATGAATGAAAGAGGAGAGATCACAACTAACACCAAAGAAATACAGACAATTATAAGAACATACTATGAGCAACTCTACACCAACAAATTTGACAATGTGGAAGAAATGGATGCATTCCTAGAGACATATAAACTACCACAACTGAACCAGGAAGAAATAGAAAACCTGAACAGACCCATAACCAGTAAGGAGATTGAAGCAGTCATCAAAACTCTCCCAACAAATAAGACCCAGGGCCAGATGGCTTCCCAGGGGAATTCTACCAAACATTTAAAGAAGAATTAATTTCTATTCTCCTGAAACTATTCCAAAAAATATAAATGGAAGGAAAACTTCCAAACTCATTTTATAAGGCCAGCATTACCTTGATCCCAAAACCAGACAAGAATCCCATCAAACAAGAGAATTACAGGCCAATATCCTTGATAAACACAGATGCGAAAATTCTCACCAAAATACTAACCAATAGGGGGGCACCTGGGTGGCTCAGTGGGTTAAAGCCTCTGCCTTCGGCTCAGGTCGTGATCCCAGGGTCCTGGGATTGAGCCTGCTTCCCTCTCTCTCTCTCTGCCTGCCTCTCTTCCTACCTGTAATCTCTGTCAGATAAATAAATAAAATTTAAAAAAATTAAAAAAAAAAATTAAAAAAATACTAGCCAATAGGATCCAACAGTACATTAAAAGGATCATTCACCACGACCAAGTGGGATTTATTCCAGGGCTGCAAGGTTGGTTCAACATCCGCAAATCAATCAGTGTGATATAACACATTAATAAAAGAAAGAACAAGAACCATATGATACTCTCAATAGATGCTGAAAAAGCATTTGACAAAGTACAGCTTCCTTTCCTGATCAAAATTCTTCAAAGTGTAGGGATAGAGGGTAAATACCTCAATATAATCAAAGTCATCTATGAAAAACTCACCGCGAATATATCTCAATGGAGAAACACTGAGAGCTTTTTTGCTAAGGTCAGGAACACAGCAGGGATATCCATTATCACCACTGCTATTCAACATAGTACTAGAAGTCCTAGCCTCAGCAATCACACAACAAAAAGAAATTAAAGGCATCCAAATTGGCAAAGAAGAAGTCAAACCTCACTCTCTGCAGATGATATGATACTATATGTGGAAAACCCAAAGACTCCACTCCAAATCTGCTAGAACTTGTACAGGAATTCAGTAAAGTGTCAGGATATAAAATCAATGCACAGAAATCAGTTTCATTTCTTTACATCAACAACAAGACAGAAGAAAGAGAAATTAAGGAGTTAATCCCATTTACCATTGCACCCAAAACCATAAGATACCTAGGAATAAACCTAAGCAAAGAGGCAAAGAACCTGTACTCAGAGAACTATAAAGTACTCATGAATGAAATTGAGGAAGACACAAAGAAATGGAAAAAGGTTCCATGCTCATGGATTGGAAAAACAAATATTGTGAAAATGTCTATGCTACCTAAAGCAATCTACGCATTTAATGCAATCCCTATCAAAACCCATTCCATTTTTTTTCCAAAGAAATGGAACAAATAATACTAAAATGTATATGGAACCAGAAAAGACCTTGAATAGCCACACACAAAAATAGACTCAAAATGGTTGAAGGACCTCACTGTGAGAAAGGAATCCATCAAAATCCTTGAGGAGAACACAGGCAACAACCTCTTCGACGTCAGCCACAGCAACTTCTTCCTAGGAACATTGCCAAAGGCAAGGGAAGCAAGGGCAAAAGTCAGCTATTGGGACTTCATCATGATCAAAAGCTTTTGCACAGCAAGGGAAACAGTTAACAAAACTAAAAGACAACTGACAGAATGGGAGAAGATATTTGCAAACGACATATCAGATAAAGGGCTATTATCCAAAAATCTATAAAGGACTTATCAAACTCAAGACCCAAAGAACAAATTATCCAATCAAGAAATGGGCAGAGGGCATAAACAGACATTTCTGCAAAGAAGACATCCAGATGGCCAACAGACACATGAAAAATTGCTCCACATCACTCGGCATCAGGGAAATACAAACCAAAACCACAATGAGATACCACCTCACACCAGTCAGAATGGCTAAAATTAACAAGTCAGGAAATGACAGATGCTGGCGAGATCCAAAGGGGCACGTGCACCCGAATGTTTATAGCAGCAATGTCCACAATAGCCAAACTATGGAAAGAGCCTAGATGTCCGTCAACAGATGAATAGATAAAGAAAAGGTGGTATATATATATATATATATATATACACACACATACAATGGAATACTACGCAGCCATCAAAAGAAACGAAATCTTGCCATTTGCGATGATGTGGATGGAACTAGAGGGTATTATGCTTAGAGAAATAAGCCAATCAGAGAAAGACAACTATCATATGATCTCTCCCTGATACGAGGAAGTGGAGATGCAATGTGGGGGGTTTTGAGGCTAGGAAAAGAATAAATGGAACAAGATGGGATCGGGAGGGAGACAAGCCATCAGAGACTCTTAATCTCACAAAACAAACTGAGGATTGCAGGGGGAGGTGGGTAGGGAGAGGGCAGTGGGGTTATGGACTTTGGGGAAGGTATGTGATATGGTGAGTGCTGCGAAGTGTATAAACCTGGCAATTCACAGACCTGTATCCCTTGGGCTAATAATACATTACATGTTAATAAAAAAATAAAAAAAAATATATTTAAAAAAAGAACGCCAAAAAAAAGTCTAAAAAATAAAAAATAAACATATACTATATATTTATAATTTATAATTCATAGTGTGTTCTGAATTCATTATGAATTAAATTTTTCTATTTCTCTTCAAGCCCCTCTATGGAAACTGTCCTTCCACCAATTGTTTTTAACCAGAAATTATGCTTTTCTAGTTGTTTGGAGTTGTGGGGTTCTATTTCTTCTAAACAGTCTGTTGTCTACATGTGTCTTACCTGGTAATACATAGCTCCTTTTGGTTAGAAAATTATTTAGAGACTGACTCAAAGGTGAAAAAAAAGGGTTCCACTAAATATAAAGTATGAATAACATGTCTTTCTAAAACCAGTATGACTTTTTTCATGGAAAGAAATGTATCTTGTGGTAAGTGATTAAAGTGATTTTCTGGCAGTAAATATTATTATTATTAGCATTATTATTTACACATCAACATTTTGTACTTAAATATGATAACATCACCTTTTTATCAGTGAACTTGATAAAGCTTAGTTTAGATAGAGATAACAATAAAGTCATAAATGTAGTAAAAACAAATTCAAATAAAACAAATATACACCTAACTATTTTAATAGTGTGTCACTTCAGACGGTGAGCATAGTAAGTATTTCATAGATCATTAATCTATTTTATAGCTTCTCTCCTAAATTATGAGGTTGGTTCTCTTCATTGGTTCTATAATTTGGTTCTATACTCAAAGAGTCAAATTTGGAACAATTGGATAAACCATCTTTAGAGATACTTTGAAAAGAAACAGTAGTTTATCAGATGTATTGATTCTTTACCAGGAATTTGCTCCTCTTTGTAGAAATAATAGGGTGGATAACATTGGACATTTTAGAAATTTAGTATGAAGATTCAAATACATCTGTTTCTGAATCTATTTTTTATTTTGTATTATGTTTAAAATAGTAATTAAAATTTTTTAAATGTTAAAAGTTTATATGAAAAACATTCAATATTCTTTTAGAAATAAGCCACATTTAAAAGCCTTTGAAGAGCACAATATATTTTCAAGATGACCTGGGTCACAGTCAGATAAGCTAATCCAACCTTCAAAATAAATTCCAATTATATTAAAGAGAAAAGAGAGACTTCAAGTTACATTGGATATACTTTTTAGAAAATTGCCAACACTTTCTTGAGAATAAAGGGAAATGTTACTTTTGCCATAATATGAATTAAAGTGCATAAAAATAAAATATACTTTGCATATCTGATTTTAGTTAAATCATTTTTAATTTCATTAACGTTATCTTTATTTCTGCAAAATCATTTATTCTTCTGGTAATAGTAAATTAAGGGAATTTTTTAATCAATAAAAAAATACAATTGCTTTGCTCCATATCTTGCCAACCCTTGTTACCTGTTGACTTTTTTGAATAGCCCTGCTAACAGGTATGAAGCGATATATTTCACTATGGTTTTGATTTGCATTTTCCCTAATGATTAATGATGTTGAGCATCTTTTCATATACCTGTTGGCATTATGTAGTAGCTTCTGATCTTACTTACTCTAAATTTAAATAGTGTTAGGAAGAGAAAATACGTATAAAACAGAAAGAATCGCTGTTTGGGAAAATGGGCCATTAGAAAGCAGAGGAGATTTCATGGAAGACATAGTACTAGAAGAATCCATACTTTTTATTAGAGTCACAGGATGCAGATTGTAGTTTTTAAGAGATATCTTTTAAAAAGTATTCAAATTGGGAAGAGAACATTGGAAGAACCTAGGGAATAATGTATGTTAGACAATAAGCACAGAGAACTAAGCAAAGGTCAGGAAGATGAGGCAGCATTTTACTAAATTAAAGGCAGTAGCCTCTCACTCCTCACCCTTCCCACCATGCTGACACTCATGGTATTGAAGCACTGCAAAATGAACCTTCCCTGTATAGTTTTTAAAGACATTCACAGTTGTCTTTTTTGATCCCACTTTCTTGAGTTGGGTTTGGTACAACTATTTCACAGTGCAGATTCTCCTGAAGTATCTTAGCTAATATGCCCCCTATGTACATGCACATGTTTCACATTAATTTTCCAGTTGACAGCAGGTATTTATACTTACTCCTAACAGGCATTTGGAAATAAGAATGAGTCAACACCCGGGTATATTATTCCAGCAATTCAAATGCCCTTGTTGGTAAGGAATAGGCAAGTTTAAATTGACTGTTTTAAAGGATATAGTCTTTTATCCAAATCTTAGAGATATGGAATGTTTTGGAACACCTCTAAGATCTCTACCCTTTGGAATGTTGTTTTCATTTTAAAAATCATTTAAGTACCTCTGTTTATTTCTTTTTATATATACTTTACATAAAATTATTTTGTAATTTCTACCATTATATAAAAATATTAATAAGTTGGTTCAATTACCCTCTGGAGATTATCAGAGTTTCTCTTCTGTGTTGGAAGCTTCAAAAAAACATAGCATCAATAACAATAAACTTTAAAATTTTTTTTTAGATATTTAAGATATTTTTTCAAGACTCAGTTCAAAAGTTTGTTAGCATGTGTTAACAAAATTGACTTTCTCATAGTCATTTAATCAAATACGAATTAACAAATAGAATGAAAGATTTTTAAATGGCTTTCAACTATTTTATATTTTAAGACTTCAATAGAAAAAAAAATACTATAACCATTTGGCTCTCTAATATAAATTGGCTCTTTTGAGGTGAAATAAAAGACATTATTGAGATAAGATTACCTTATATCTAATATTTTTAACTTTCTACTTAAGCCCTTATTTTTTTTCCCTGTGGTCAAACCTCATAATTGGCAATCTCAAGGAAATTCAATTGATTACAAATATATCAAAATCTGACATCAAAATACAATGAACAATGACAATAAATAAATCCTGCTGAGTGTGTATATTCTTTTTTACCATTAGCATCACTATAAGTTACTCTTGTTCTTCTTAAGTATTTTCAAGACTCAGGGGTGAAAAAAAATCCCCATCTATGATTATTTTAGCTTTAGTGATATAATGATATAATTTAGTTTAGGACACCAAAAAAAAACCAATGATATTTCTAGTATAAACACACAGTGAATACAATCAAATAAGCTAGTTCAACACATATGATTCATTCCTTTCTCATGAGCCTTGTTTTTTCTTTGACCATCTTTTCTTCCAACAGATTTGAATAACTAGATACTGGCAAAAATCATATTACCTTTGCTAGTATAAATGAAATGGAGTGTTACTGATTATACTGACACAGAATGATATTAATCGTCATTTAAAAAAAAAATAAAAAATCACCGAGTATTCCCGGTTTTCTTACCTCACTTGAAGATGCTGGAAGCGAGAGAGGTGGTGCTGGAGGAGGCAGAAAATTGGACAGGCTGGTTAGGGCAAAGGCACTCCAACTGCCCAGTCACCATGATCCTATCCGTGGCCTGGGACTCTCGCCCTGGCTGCTGGGATTGCTGCCACCCGAGCAAGTAGCCAGCCCGGGTCCAAAGAGGAGACGTCATCCTCAGAGAAGCAGAACCAGAACCTTCCTGGATCTAGGAAGTCTGGAAGCCCTGCTATCCCAGCAGACATCCTCTTTTAGGACATAGGCATCACTGCACACACAGTCGCAAAAAGGTCAAGGGAGATACATCCCCTCCCCCGCCCCAGACTCCACCGGGAAACCCCCAGCTGCTAGTACCACCAAGACACAGAACAGCTGCCTGGCAAAACCTTTCACAGAGTAGAGGGAACACATGGAACTAGGCCATGCCCCAGCCAGGGGGGCTACAAGGACCTGATCTATCTCCTCTCCTTTTCCCAGTAGCCCTGCCTGCCCTGAAGCGATGACTCCACAGCCAGAGATTGGGAAGTCAGTATCTCTCCCACGAGGCTTGGACCCCAAAAGGATCAGGCTGCTGAGAGCTGGTCTCTGCATGGAGGCACAGTCAGAGAAGGTTTGGGTCATCTTCCCAAATGTATACCCCCTTGGGTCTTGTCAGATTTCCGAAACTGAAAAAAAGAAGAAGAAGAAGAAGAAGGAGAAGGAGAAGAAGAAGGAGGAGGAGGAGAAGAAAGAAGGAGAAGAAAAAGCCTTTTATTCTTGTGTCTCTTAGTAAATAGACATCTGTCTTATTTAGGAAGAAAAAAATTCAAAGGCTTTCTTTTTTTAGACTTTTGACAGTGACAGAATCTTTAAAAGGTGCCCTCAGCTATCTCTAAACTTTTTCGTAAATTTGTTGCTGGAATTACAGATTATAATTTGACTCTGAAGTTAAAATGCTCATATTACAGAGGAGGAAAGAAACCTCAAAGTTATTTCCAGGAACTAGCAGTAGTTCTCAAAACTGAGTCAAGTTTTCCCATCACTCTCAATTTGTGTCTCTTTTCTTCCTCGTTTCATAATTTCTGGACAGAAATACTCCGTGAATTTTCTGTGTGTACAGAGGAACTGAATAAATATATAGGCTGACAGAGTATTCAGTCATTAGCCTAGGATCATTTTGCCACATTTGATGTGGAGAACAACCCATCTAATAATAATTTAAGAAACATATTCAGCTGGAGTCAGTGATTTTATTAATAACCCTCTACCTAAAAGAGGAGGTAGACAAATGAATGAAACAACGTTTTGGCAAATGAAGAAATTTAGAAACATTTAAATGACTTACAGACACAAAACTGGAAGGAGTTTTAAATGACCATTAGAACTGATGGAAGATTGGTGGCTGTAATGAATGCATAGGGGATACCCTTAAGCTTTTTAGAATTTGAGCATCTATAAAATTTCTTCACAATAACATTGAAGTGATTTATTTGTATCACAAAAAAAAGAAGATAAATTTTTATAAGTTATAGTACAAATGAAAATCTGACAGCAAGATCCTGTCATAAATCTGCCTTTATATTTATTTTCTAGTCCTGAGACTTAAGGATTTTTCATTGTCTTCACTTTTATCATAAAATATTTTAATTACTACACTACATAAAACATCTGAGTAAATAAAATTCCCTGAGTAAAGAAGTATTTTCTGGGATGACTGTTAATTAGAAATGCACAGCCTTAGTTTCTAGTCCATATTTATTAGTAAACTCTAAAATAAAGCAATATTTGTATGGCTAACAAAGCCAAAGTACTGAGGAAAGAAATGAATCTAGGGTTACTGGCTTTATATTAAGAAAACAGGACGTTTTTTCTGCTTCCATGTTTGGTAGTACAGGAGAAAAATTATGTGGACACTATCTTTCCTCAATGAATCTGGTTTAGTCTTTTTTCGTGATATTTACCAGTGTCCTGCTCAGAGAGGTCATGGAAACTCTGCACTTTCTCCCCGTACCTTGCCCTATTTATCTTTTCCATCTGGGTTATATCCTTTTGTAATGAACTAGTAATCAGTAAGTAAAATGCTCCTCTGAGTTCTGCATCTTTCATCAATAAATATGGAGCCAGTTAGTGGAATGATGAAGACTGTATCTGGCAGTAGATAGGTTAAAAACCATTTTTTTAAATTTTTTTTGTGTGTTTTTTGCTTCATAGACAGCCTTCTGTGGGCCAAACAGTAAGTCACTTCTTCCCAAGTCTTCCAGATTTAATTTACCCATATTTCTATATGTCTGTCTCTTTTATTTCTACTATAGATATAAATTTCTTTGCTACTCCAAGATAGCACTCAAGTCCCTTCTCTTGATTTTTTTTCTTTTTATCTTTTCCATTGTCTCATATTTTATAAAAACCTTGTTATGACCCCCAAACTCCCTTCAAATTCTCTTTGCCCTTTATGTCAAAACTCCTCAAAAAGATCACTGCTTCTGTCTCTAATTCCCCTTTATTGTTTCCTTTAACTCATTCCACTCAAGATCTCACTCTAAGCACCTGAGAGCAGTGGTCTCCTTTTTATTCCTGGAACATGATATACTGGCTACAACTAAGTAATTTTGAAAATGGTTCCCTTTTACTATAACCAAGTTCCTTTGAATGTGTTTATTACTTACACCTCATTTCTGTCATGTGCTTATTATAATTCTCATTGAAGGCTTCTCTGACCATCATTTTTATGTATTTATATATTCTTTCCTTAAAAATGTTATCTAATTTCCTTAATTTTTATATCATATGTAAATATGTATTAGATAGTAACCTCTATTAAAATCATCTATTTAGTGTGTTGATATATTCCCAACACAGTTCTGGCACATGAGAAATTGTCAGCAAATATTTGTTGAATCAACTTCAAAATGATGTATTTCTAATAACATTTCATTAATATTGTTAATGTGAGAAATTTCCAACATTACAAAGGTATTTTGAAAAATCTATTTTAATGGTTTTTTATAATATGCTTTTTTATATTAGCCATTTCATTTCTCAGCAATCATTTATTAATTTTCCAATTATATTCTATTACAAAATGATGGGCATAATTTGTTTAGCTTATGGCTAAAAAAATCTATAGATGGTTCCTAAAAATGGAATTACTCTATTCAAATGTGTAGACATCTTTAAGGAATTCAATTCTAATATATCACTTTCCAGGAGAGCTGGAAACTGTGATGCATCCTGTAAATAGGTAACTACCACTATGCTCAAGTATATTAGTATTTCTCTGGAAATGAGAGTCCCGTTTTGGGGGCGGGGGTTGGTTGGATTTTTGGCCAAATATTCTGACTTTTGGAGAGAAACAGAAATTCATGTTGTTATGTGAAGTAGCTTGATTTTTAGTATTGTTAATTAATTTACTTTTTAAAAGATAGGTTATGGATAAAGTATCAGTCTGGTTCCATTCACTGGCAACTAACTTGCAAACTGTTAGAGAACAAATAAGGATGTTTGTTCTACTCTTTGTCATTACTAAAACTATGGTAAAGACATAACAACTATCTGCCAAATGATAAGATCATTATCTAATAATTTTAAACAGAATGATGGGAATTACGATGTTATCTCAAAAAGATAGGATGCTTCTGTTAAGGATCTCACTGTATAATGGTAGAGATTTAATTATGCTGCAAACCTATAAATACAAAGTCACAAGGCTTGACTCTGGATTCCTTAAAACATTCAAGCAATCTTTTAGTCTTCATGAACTGGGAGGTTTGAAGTAAAGGAATATTTAATATTTCTATAAGAAAAATTCAAACTGAATAATATGGTTGAAATTTAAAGATTTGCTTTTCTTCATTTATGAGAATGACAGTTTTATATGTTTCAAAAATATCCAAAAACACTGTACATCTTTTTTTTTATTAATGCATAATGCATGGTTTTCTTTCTGTCCCTCTCTTTCCCTGTGTGTATGTGTGTGTGCGTGTAATTAAGTACATTCTGTAAAACTGATGGAAATATCACTGAAAACAATACTATTGGCATTTGTAGTCACAAAACAAAAATATTAATAGATTTATTTATATGAGTATATTTGTTTATAATTATTTATTATAAGATATAATATATTTATAATTATTTGGAAAATATAATCTTTAAGATGTAAAAATGTCCTGTATTTCAAACTTTCTCTTTTTGATCTTCAGTTGTTGCTTTGATTTAGCCACAGCTTAAACTTCTCTCAAAAGAGAATGATGTTTAGACTGAGACCATAAGGGACAAATCATAATCTGTATATTACTCTATAATTCCAATAGTTCTTTCAGATCACACAAATAAAATACTTTGAATTTCTTTTTCTGTTGACTCAATAGCTTGATTGTAAGCCTATTGTTCACTGCAAGTCTTGTCTTTATTCCCAAGCTTATAATGAGAAATGATTACATTGACTGGAATTTTGCTCTGCAAAGTAGCCATAAATCCTATATTTTATTGTAATTTTTACCAAATTTCCTAAAATATAGCTACATAAATACCAGGCATGATTAGTAATGCCTAGAATTCTACATTCAAGTGCTTCTAGACATATGGAACATGGCATAATGGTACCATAGAAGAACCTTAAAGCATTTTTAAATACATGAGGTATTAGCATATATTGATTTGGCAGAGGTTTATATATTTGAGACATACTACAAAATCTTTAATTTTGTAAGCTTCATTAAGCATCAACATAAACTGAATAGTAGTAAAATATATCAGTTAACTGTTATAGCAAAATTTCAAAATTATGTTTGCAATTTGATTAACTAGGAAATTCAAGGTATGCCTAGCAAAATAATGAAGCATATTGTGCTTTTTATATAAACGACCTCTCTTTTAAAAATTATAAGTCATTTGTACAATATAGCATTCAACATGGCTGTTGATTTTGACTCAGAAACCCAACTGAAATTAGTTGGTGGGCAGGAACTTATTGACCCCAATATCACATATTATAGCAAGGTTGTGTCTGATCCACACACAGGAATGAAATCAGAAATCACTTTCTCCTTTATTTTACTGCTTTTTTTCTGAATGTTGGTTTCAGTCTCAGCCAAATTTTGTTCTTCCACCACTGACAACTCTTGAGGTATAAATCTAACAGTTTGGCAGAGATAGATGAATTTTTTTTTCCCTCTCAGATCTAGTTTAATGAAAAAATTCCTGAAAAGGTACTCTGGTAGTTAATGGGAATTTATGAGCTACGAGGCCACTGATTCTACCCCATCTTATATTTGGTGCTTCAGGACATGAAATTTAGTATCTCTGGGAAGTCCCACTGATGTCAAGTATAATAGTGCCCATTTTGATGAGAGGGACTACAGTATTTCCCTTCTCAAGAATAAGTGACCTAATATGCTAACCATGCTGCCCACTTCCACACATGGATTTACAGTTTCAGAAATACTATAAAAAGAATTTCTGAAAAAGAAAGAAAAATAATGCCTCTAGGTTCTTCGTGAAAAACTAGAGTCACTTTATTAAAATGAATACAGCTTGAAAAAAAATACAGGTTGTGTTGTAGTATCTGATATTTCTATCACCTGCATTTGAATCAAAAAGCCCTGAATATAGTTTGTAGCTATGGGAAAGATACAGAAGTCATCACAATCTGTCCATTAATTCATACTTAAATGTGAACTACAGAGTTATCTTCTTCTAGTCTCTTTTCCTCATAAGTAACACCCAACCTATATACAACTCCCATAAATTTTGTCTACTAGATTTCTTCCTAATGTTGCTAGTGTTTTTCAGTTTTCATTGAAATAACCATCCTTATTTTTATATAAATATAGAAGATGTCTAATGAGTCGTCTTATATCCTCTCTAAATTATTTTTCATGTTTCTAAATGATTTTTTAAAAAAAATGAAATTTGACCAATTTCACCATCTACTAATAATGACTAAATTAGTAGTCTAACCATAGTTGTTTTCTGAGCCCCAGATGCATATACTCTACTTCTAATATTTCTCCAACTTTAGATATCACTTTTGGCATTTTTTTGGTTAACATTACTTTATAATAAAACATGATTTTTAGCCAGAAGATTTTCTTTTACAATACTTTGGGGCACATATAATTTTTCTAACCTTTCAAGTAATATAATAGCAATTATCTAATCCAACTAGGTAGGACCCTTCAATTGTAACTTTTCAATAATAAATTGATAAATATAGATCAAGTATGAGTACATTTATGTATAATATTTGTATAAACATCATTATTATACAAATTAAAGCAAGAGAATGAAGAATTATTAGTTATGATAAATGTGATTATAGATGTTTCTTCCTTCTAAGGATGACACCTAGTTTTACATAAGTTGGAAAATAAATATGGCTTTTGCTCACTTTCATCTTTAAGAACATAGGAAGGGATAAAGGAAAGATTTGTATTTCTAAACTATGCCAGTTCTTTTAGATATGAATTGATGAGACACTGATTAAGTGATCTGCTCAGCAAATTCCATTAAAGATCCTTTCTATATGCAAAAGTAAACCCAGAGTGAAGAATATGAGGGGGGAATTTAATCCATCTATATGATGAAATAAAGAGAGGATCTGGAGCCACAGAGGGTTAGAGAGTATAAGGGCAGATTAATGCTTGTTTGATAGCAGAGCCATGTTAGGAGGTAAAACTTCAGGAAAACGAATAAGGAGAACTTCCCAGTGGTAAGATGGCTGATAGACTACATAATATTTTCAGATGTAAGGAAACCATGTACATATCCAGTATATCGCCCCAAAACCTTCAGTAAATCTGATACATATACATAAATGCTTTTTGTGACTGCTGTGTGAGAAGACTCCATTAAAATAGGTTATGTTCTTTGACTGGTTTTGAGTGGTTAACACAATCAACTAAGTATTGCCACAAATTGCTAATTAAAAAACAGTCACAGAATCTCAGTAGCATACAGAGATAAATATTTGCTTCTCATATAAGCAAATAAGCAGTGTTAGTGTAAGCAGTGGTTAGCTGATCCAGACTTATACACATGGTTGTTTTCCAGGTATCGGATTAGTGAAAGCTACTTTGGACATACTCTTTCAATAGAATGGCAAAAATGCAAGAGAATGAGAAAAAATATGCAATAATTCTTGAGGTATAGGAATGAAACTTCAAAACCATCACTTCCATTATTTTACTGGTCAAAAGAATTTAAAAGCCTGAGCCCAGATTCAATGAATGGAAAAATGTTTCCTCTTTAGGAAAACTACAGTCATATGGCAAAAGGAATGGAGAAAGGACATTGGAGAGAAAGATTATGCAAACTGTTCCATATTCATGTCTCTTATTCCTACATTGGAATGAAAGATACTATGCTTTGTCCCAAATCTTCTCTTTTGTCTCCTCTTGAATACACAATGATCACAGAAGAGGCACCAGGCTTCACAAAAATGTATACGGGAGTCTAGACACTTTTGCCATCAAAGATGAGAGTCACCTGAAATGCCACTCTGAATTCCATTTGGTAGATAGATTTGAAGTGGTTATGAGTTTATGTGTAGCACAGTCTGTATCTTGAGCCCAATAATTATCTAAATAATTAAAGCAATCCTGTGTGCATCTTCCCTATGCCTGTTTTTTTAAAGAAACAGTATAAGATATTAATACAAGACTGATTTCCTAACATTACTTCATATTTAGAGGTAATTACTGAAAATTATTTTGAGATTGAAATTGCATTTTCAACCTTTTCTTTTTAGACAGAATGCAAATACCACTGATAATCTATAAACTTTTAAGAGTGTATATGCTCTGGGATTTCCTTAATATAGCAGCCAGTGGAATGCTCTTCGAGTTATTATGTAAACCAAAATCAAAAAGATATGCATGGATATATTACAGGTCAAAATCTTTTCTTAGTGGACACTGACTCTGAAATAGGGGAGTCTCATATGTTAGGGCATTTCAGAGTAGAACCTATACTAAAAATAATTGCTGAGACTGCCTTCAAGAAGTACCAGGGACTGATTTGGAATTGAAGATTTAAAATGGCAGATGTTTTGGGGTGCTTGGATAGCTCAGCTGGTTAAGCGTCCAACTCTTGATTTCAGCTCAGGTCATGATCCCAGGGTCCTGGGATAGAACCCTGCCTTGGGCTCCCCACTCAGCAGTGAGTCTGATTGTCTCCTTCTCCCTTTGCCCTTCCCTCTGCTTGTGCTCTTATGCTCTCTCTCTCAAATAAGTAAGTAAATAAATCTTTTAAAAAATGGTAGATGTCTTACCATAAAGAGATGCAGAAAACAATTTGAAAGATGAGTACTGTTGTGAAATCTCTGAGGACCTCTTCTATATGTCATCAATAGACAGTTTCAACAACAGAGTATGTCACTGCATGTTACCAGAGTTTAAGTGAATTGTATAATAGCACTTAATAAGTATGAAACTGTACTGAGTAAAGGGTATTCAGATTTCGGTTTCTAAATGATTAAGTACCAAAAAGAAGCAGACACTGCTTCATTTATATTAATATTATAATGAGTTAAGCAAAAAAGAACAGAGATAGGTACTATTAAATGGAGAAGGAAAAACAGAATATCTCTAACTAAGGTATCACAGGAGTTCTGTAGAGTGTCCTTTTGGGGAAAACAAAATGAGAGAGTTTTCTTTCTCTACGTCTAGATCATTAAATAAAAAGGTAGTCAGCAATGGCTACTCTCTTTAAAGAGCAGCACAAGAATGTAATGTGCCATTTATTTCAGCTCAGGTTAGGAGAACTCATGAAGGATGTTTCAGCCTTATGAGGGAGTGCCCTCAAGTGTTAGGGGACAGGCAGTCTACTGACCTCCTGATAGAGGTATCTACAAACCAGGCAACTTGGTATTTAGTTTCCAAATATTTCAGGACTTTTTTTTTTTTTTTACAGACATCTCTATTATTAATTTCTAATTTAACACCACTGTAGTCTACGAACAGACTTTATATATAACTAGAATATTTTTAAATGTAGTGGACTTATTTTGTTGCCCAGTATACGTCAGTATACAAATTAAAAACTGAGTTGAAGGGCTGATCATTTTGAATTGTGTTATGTTCCATCTCTCGGTAAATTAACTGATCCAAATAATGGAAACTTATATGAGAGTTAAAGGCTTCATCTTATGTCATAATCTTTATTAAGTTAAATTCTTTCCTTTCAAAATTGTCAATGGAAATAACATTACATATTTCCATCATTCCTGTAATCCCATTCATTGTTCTCATTTGTAAAGAAATCATATTAATATTTTTCCTAAACAGTGGAAACATAAAACTGAGGAAAAGTAAAAATAAAACTGGAAAATAAAGTGGAAAAATAAAACTGAGGAAAAGTAAAGCCTACGTACAAATAGGACTCTTCTCTTAACAATATCTCTTCTCATTTAAAGTGCATGATACCATCAAAGTCCCCTCTTTTTCTTTTAGGGGATTTTTCTAAAAGCCAATCATCAGGCAGGGGAAAAGTTTCTAGCAAGGAGGATACTTCAGACAGATTAGTACACTTTTATCTACCTTTACTGCTTCCATGCTGGTCCTACTTGCTACGGCCTCCTACATGATCTACCTATTTATGCTCTGGGCCCCACAGTGTATCCTGCGTTTAGCAATCAGTGTTCTTTTAACAACATAAATTACATCATGTGATTCTCTACTTTAAAACCTCCAATGGGGGGCGCCTGGGTGGCTCAGTGGGTTGAGGCCTCTGCCTTCGGCTCAGGTCGTGATCCCAGGGTCCTGGGATGAAGCCTGGCATTGGGCTTTCTGCTCAGGGGGGACCCTGCTTCCCCCTCTCTTTCTGCCTGCCTCTCTGCCTACTTGTGATCTCTGTCTGTCAAATAAATAAATAAAATCTTAAAAAAAAAAAAAAAAAAGAGAGAGAGAGAGACAGAGAGAGAGAAAAACTCCATCCACAAACCATTGTCAAGAAGAAAGTTAATGTCTGCTCTGGTACTTGTTGGGATATTTTTTTTCCTTGAACAATTAACACACCTGACAACTAGATCTTTCCCAGTACATAACGAGAAAAGAAAAATTCTTAAAAACAGAGAGAGGAAAACAAAATAAATTTTTTACAAGGATGAACAGCAGACAACTAACTGACATCTGGAAGCACTAATGTATGTCAGAAGACAATGTAACTCTGCCTTTAAAATGCTAAAGGAACAAACCATGAAAGACTTTGGATTCTGGGAAACAAACTGAGGGTTTCAGAAGAGAGGGGGATAAGGGAATGGGATAGCCAGTTGATGAGTATTAAAGATGGCACGAGTGCTGATGAGCACTGGGTGTTATACACAATTAATGAATCGCGGAACAGTACATCAAAAGCTAATGATGTACTATATGGTGGCTAACCAAACATAATAAAAAGTAAAATAAAACAAAATGCTGAAGGAAAGTAACTGCTAAAATAGTATTCAAGAATAAATGATAAACATATTTTCATGGAATTGTAGAAAATTCCTTTCCTACCTCCCTTTCTGGGGAGTCTCACACTTCTTTTGCATCTACTGGGAATAGAAAGAGCAATTTATTTTATTATTACAACACCTTCAAACACATTTTAAGTTTTAGGCACTGCTGAAAGAAAGAAAACTGTCATTTTGTGTGATGCCAATAAACAATATTGAATGGAAATTATATTACATCTATACATATCTCAAGAGAAAGAGAAGCAAAGGAAAAAAATACTGATATAGGGAATTTTGAAAAAGATCAACCAAGTATACTCAAAATAATTGCAAGCAAAAATTTTAAAAAATGCCTAAATTAGTAAACAAGAACAAGTTGCAGTTCAACTGACTTAACCCAAAGCAAGAATGTATAAAATAAGTAATCTGTGAAGATTGATCAAAGAGAAGAGAAAACACAAATAAAATTATAAAATTTATAAAACTTTATTGATATTAATGCATGTAGAACAAGTTACTGTATTAACATATAAATATTAAATATTAATATGTTAGGGTCCTTTATCAAAGGAGTGAAACTGATACAAAGCGAAGGTCAAGCAAAGCTTTATTTTGCACAAGCACTGAGAATCAAACCTCCGGTCGGGGCTGCCTCTTACAGAGAGAGCGACCCCCTCCCAGGCTTACAGACTAACTTTTATAAACCAAAGGCCATGTGGTTGAGCCTGGCCACACACAGGTGGCCAATGAGATTATAACACACAGAGAAGGTTGCATAGTCATGCTAGGTCACACACGGGTGGCCAATTGAATTACAATTCACCCTATAGTAGCTATTTGAACTAGCCTATCACCTTGGTCAGAATTGGCGCCCAAAAGGTGCCCAAAAGATGGGGTCCACATTCTTTGGTAGTTAGGGAGATAGTATGTGCGCCTTACTGATTAGATGTCTCCACTTGGCTTGACTTGTCCTTGTATTCTGGGCCCTGTTTTTAAGTAAGTTCCCCTGGCGGCGGGGGGGGGGGGCGCGGGGAGCAGGGTCAGTTTAAGTTTTACAACAACAAAATCACTGTTTAAACAACAAAATCACTGTTTAACCAAGATGGAATCTCTCTTTCTAAACAGGCCCTTACATAGATAGAGGTGAGGTAGATTTTATTAATAAATAATAAAACATGCAAAAGGATATAAGCACAAGCTAACAAACCATTTTATGACTACATACATATATAATAAAGCACAGATATACACTTGGTTATCACAAGTACTTAGGTTAGGATAACAATTTCCTCTGTATAAGGAAGAAGGAGGAAGGGAATTGGTCTGGATTTACTTATGAATATAATGGTAACTTCATTCAGGTTGACAAATAATTTTTTCTCAGTACTTGATAGATATTCCAATTTTGGGGGTATTTCTGGTTTTGCTAATATGAAATCATCTGCTAGTCTAATTTTCTTTGTTGAAAATCTGATCAGTGGTATGTAATTTAAGACTCTTTCTGGGTCTTTGGGGTTTTTTATATTCATCTTATGTGTTTGTATGTTGAGTTTTATTTTATTTACCTGGCTTAGGTAAATCTTCAATTTTATATTTAGGAAATTTAAATAAAATTAAAGTATATTAATAAGTTTATCAGCCTTATAATCAAACATTTATCTATTATTTACAGTATACTTTGTTTAATGATATAAAAGATGCAAGTGTTTTAATACTTAATCCTTGTCATTTTCTCAGGAAACTTATTTATTTACTTATTTATTTTTTGAAAGATTTTATTTATTTGACAGAGAAAGAGAGATCACAAGTAGGCAGAGCAGCAGGCGGGGGTGGGGGGGAAGCAGGCTCCCTGCTGAGCAGAGAGCCTGATGCAGGGCTAGATCCCAGGACCCTGAGATCATGACCTAAGCCGGAGGGAGAGGCTTACCCCACTGAGCCACCCAAGTGCTCCCCCTTTTTTTTTTTAAAGGAAACTTATGATTAGGTGAGTTGAGGTAAATAGATATTTATCTATCTACACACACACACACACACACAAACTTATATACAAAGATAAATTTTCATATGATACCTAAAAACTAAAGACAAAATTTACTAAGTTATCAATTCTTTATATTTTCTTCTACATCACTTACCATAGATATACTAACTTATATTTAGGGGATTAAACATTATTGTTTAAGTTGATTTACATTTCTACAGTCATATATTTATATTTCCATTGCAAGAAATACTTTTATTTTTATTTTTTTTTAAAGATTTTATTTATTTATTTGAGAGAGATTTATTGAGAGAGATCACAAGCAGGCAGAGGCAGGCAGAGAGAGAGGAGGAAGCAGGCTCCCCGCTGAGCAGAGAGCCCGATGCGGGGCTCGATCCCAGGACCCTGAGATCATGACCTGAGCCAAAGGCAGGGGCTTAACCCACTGAGCCACCCAGGCGTCCCTGCAAGAAATACTTTTAAATTCATTTAACAGACATTTATCAAACAGTATCTTTGTGTAATTTTCTAAGATTGTAACAGCAAGGAAAAGAAGAATAATAACTATAATTATTTTTATAAAGGTAATAAATTAGGATAGTTTTTACCAAAGATACAGATTACAAATGATTTTATCATATGCAAATACATTATAGAAATTTAATATTAAGCTAATCAATTTTTCTTTTAATCTTAGATGGTGTCAGGTTTTGCTAGATTTTAAATTAAATACAATCTAAATCCTCATCCTGAAGGAAGACCTTTAAAAAAGGACAAAAATTTCCTATGTAGAGCTTTAGGCTTGTCAGGAAAAGATTTTTAACATTGTAACAAATCAAATAAGGCGTAGAGATTTACTAGTCTCAAGGGACCCACAGCCTTTTTTAGGTGACTTTTAAAGGTCTTTTTTGAGTGGAAGATGTAGGAGACTAAGAAATAAAGTAAAGAACTGATTCATGATTCACACTAATAAAATAGTAAAGTCAGAATACATGCACATATTACAAATGCACAAAGGCAGCTCAGCTAATTCCTACAAGGTGAAATTTATATATTTCTCCTCTGAAGAAGTACAGCTAAGGGAGTGATAAATTGCAATGCTCCTGGGAATGCAAATAGAATCCTGGGTTCCATATTCTCTTGCCAGATCTTTTAAGAAGTATAGGGATTTGGCAGACCCTTGAGCATTTTTCTGTGAGTGGATTTTTCTATATGATACTTCAGTATAAATCTCAGAAGCAGACAGACGATAGTATAGTTGGATGGCATGTAGAGATCTTTATAAGTAGCAACTCAAATCTAAGCAGAATCTTGAGTGTTTCAGGGTAGGTATGAAAGCATAGTATTCCTTTTACAACCATCTCACCACACCCTCTATCTCACGGCACTTGTCCTAATTGACAAGAAGCTGCTGGAGAAATTACATAAAGGTTTTTGTCTTATGTAGTTTTCAGTCTTTTCATTGAATCACTGACAGAAAAACATGGACAAATACCTTCAAACAGGGGTTCACACAATTTTCACATAAAAATATTTAGTTTAACATAATGTTTAATACATTTACACTAAAAACAAAAAATAGCATACAGAAAATTGTTGTCATTAGTTTGCTTCAAATGAGTAAAAATTATAATAATTAAATCTAAGGAAATGAAATAGATGATGAATTCTCAAAATCTTCATTATAGTAATATTTAATTTCTCTACTTGGAAAAACTAAAGAAATTTTATTTGGTTTATAAGTATTAATATCTACCATATTAGAAATGAAAATATTTTTTATGAACTCCTTTGAACACTAAAAAATAAGCCCATTATATTGACAATACTGAAAGATTAAAAAATATATTTTCTCCCAGAATAGTGATGAGTGGAAGCAATTTACATTTTTCCATTTTAAAAAATGTCTGGCTTGATAGAAATCTAAATTATTTTTTCTGTCTCTGTATTCAATCTGTTGATATGCTGTTTTGGTTGAAGTATGGGAAGAAATATGGCCTTTTACTTAAAAGGTAGTGGCATTCCAAAAGGCTTTTCACCCAATTGTGAATATTCTTTGTTGAAATACACACTGGACAAGTGGGATGGTATTTTTCTTGCTAATACACAAACAAGGGACAAGCAGGTTTTACTTTCATTTTTTAGAGGATTAGTTGCCAAGTGCAATATGATATCACATCAATAAACTTTCTGTATTCTGCTTCATTTAAATCAGAAGTTCAATATGAAGTAAGTTTCGAGCATTTGTAAAGAGGCTGCAGAAAACAGTAATCACTGAGCGATTGAAACAAATAAGGCAACCCTATGTTTGCACATAGGGTTGAGGACACTTTCCTGGTTCTCATAGGAAAGAGAAACTCAAGATGAAGCCTACCAGTCATACTCAGTTAAGGAGACAAATTTAAGAACTGGTGGAGGCCATGGTAGCTAGAATTCATAGGCAGAGTACCAAAGAAAAGAAAGTTACACAGGGAAAGAGTTCCAGAAATTTGCCATAGGTTCCCTTGAATCTTTACAGAATACTGATGAGAAAATTCATGTGAGGATGATTCCTGAGCCTGTGAATGATTCACCAGAAACAGGCAGGCAGAAAAATCTCCGGAGCACACACAAGGCCCAGTATGCACACCAGCCAGTGGAAAAACCTATTAATGCATGGGGCATTGGTTAAAGTACTCAATATGCTATTGCCTAGGTAATGAGGGAATATTGACTCTAGAATGAAAGATGTTCTGATCCAATCTAACAAAAAGTAAAGGCAAGTCTTGATAAGATTGAACAGTTTCTAAGTAACTTAACTATAACTCACACAATCTCAAAAATACTTATAAGAATATAAAAATAGCCAGCATCTAACAAGTTATGAATTATAAAGCCGAACATCCTACCAAAACTCAAAAGGAATGCAAAGCAAAAAAGAAACCTTGAGGATTTCAATCAACAGAAACAGACCCAGACTATTGACATCAACATGCTTGGGGTCTGTCTCTACCACCTGCATTGACATGGTCTGGATCCATTTCTGTTGATTGATTTCTTGCTTTGCATACCTTTTGAGTTTTGATAGGATGTCAGACATTATAATTCATAACTTGTTAGTTGGTGGTTTTTTTATATTCTTTTAAGTATTTTTGAGATTGTGTGGAATACAGTTGTCTAACTGAACATAATAATAAAAAACAGAAAAGAAACAGACCCCAAAATATCACAAATGAAAACACACTTTTAAACAATCCATGAGTTAAACAAGAAATCAGAAAGAATTCTGAAAATGAAAACAAAAACACAGCATATTAAAGTCTTGGGGATATAGCTAGTATAGTACATGGAGGGAAATTTATAGTATTAACTACCAATATTAAAAAGGGAAGAAAATTCTAACATCAGTTGCCTGGTATCTATTATTAAAAAACCAGAAAAAGAAGAGAAGATTAAAATCAAAGTAAGGAGAAGAAAAAAATAGTAAATAAAAATAGTGAAAAAAAGCAGAAATAATCAAAGCAGAAAACTGGGAAAAAAAAGAGAAAATCAATAAAACCAAAATTATTTTTTAAGAAGATCGATGAAATGATAAATTGATAAAACTATCCAGTTTGATCCAGGAAAAGAAAAGACATAAATTCCAATACCAGGAATTAGGGAAATTGTTGAATTCTACAGATACTAAATAGATAATTTAAAAATGTTATTAACAAGTATATTCTAGTTATTTCAGCAACATAGTTTAAACAGACAAATCTCTTTAAATTTACAAATTTAAATTTACAAATTACCAATGCTAAATTAAGTAAACAATTGTCAGAATAGCCTGAATTTCTAATTAAAAACCTTTGTCAAAAGTAAACCCCAGTGGTTTTCTGATGAATTTTTAGAAACAATTAAAGAAAACTATACTTATTCTACATAAAATCTTTCAGAAAATTGAAGAGAAAGGCACACTTCCCAATTAATTCTATAAGGACAATATACCTTGATCTAAAAAATATCCAAATAAATTATATGAAAAGAAAACTAAAGATCAATATCCTTCATGAAGTTATGTGCAAAAATTCTTAACATCAATTGAATTATACTTTGAATGGCTGTCTTAGATAGTTTTGTAAAACACACATTGTTCATTTAGAAATTATTATTTCTATTGAGTGATAAAAATCTTTTAAATTTTGACACATTTCCATATATAATATTTAAAAATCCTCTTTATTAATATAATTGTCAATCCCACTATAGAATTTAAATAGTGGGAACCTGGAAGGCTCACACTGGAATACATTAATTTCCCTCCTCTATAAAATAAATTTTTTAAGACAGTTTAAATTTTTACATAAAAACATATTCTTTGAAAAAAATTGCTTAGTTCACTTTGTAATTAAGCCCACAAATATTTTTTCCTAACAAAACAACCCCATTTAAAAGTGCAATAGTAGTGGTATGCATACTTTTCATTTTATTATAATAAACATTAAAAAGATGAAGATGAAATGGTCAATACTTGATAAAATTAAAATTTTCTACTTATACCTCAAGGACATCCTAAGTGACATATTTTTATTAAGTCAAGCACATAGTGGAACAGAACATAATGAGTATAACTAAGTACAGCTTATTTACACTGCTTTTATTTGTGCTAAATTGCCTGTAATTTTACCCATGGTTTTCAACAGACGGAAAAAGGTAAATGACATCTTACCAATAATATAAACATATTTGACACCATGAACCCCCTGAAAGAGTCTTAAGGATCACCACGTTTCTATAAACTACCCTTTGAGAACCATTGGAATGGAAATTGTTATGGGAGAAGTACACACATAATTGGCTAACTTTCAGAATATTTTAATTTTTTAAGTCAAAAACATGTTTTATTTATTCCAATAAGTAATACTGTAAGTGGGACACCTGGCTGGGTCAGTTGGTAGAGTGAGCAACTCTTCTCAGGGTTGTGAGCTCAAGCCTTACTTTGGGTGCAGAGGGTACTTAAAAATTAAATCTTTTTAAAAAAATAGAAATACTGTAAGACTTTGTAGAAGTATTATATAACAGCTTTCAAAAATGGGAAGAGCTATTAACATTGGAATTTCAATGGTGGACAGAAGCTATTAAGTAGAAGAGAGACATGAGCATGGAAGAAACATCCAGAGGCAGAGTTCCTAACTCCTTGAAGGGGATATAGATACTACTTGAAGGGAATGATAGAGACATTTGCTGGAGGCAAGCACATGTGATAAATAGGTTACACATTAGAAGACTGAGTTTACAACACCCTGACCTTGTGCCTTCTAAGATCTTGGGGCTAACAGATTAAGAACCACAGATGCAGAGCCTGTGTTCTCATCTTTCACCTCTGCCCCAGGGTAATCCCTAGACTCATTATAATACATTTGCACAGTGGTTGTAGCCCTCATCACCCCATGCAGAAAGGCTGCCAAGACAGTTCCAGTACAAACCTTCTAGGGTCAAAAATGTCCCCTCCCCACCTGGAGGAGGAGTTACCCGAGTGACTAATAATGATGAGTGCCCTAAGGCACTACCCCTGTACCTCACAGCCTTCCCAAGCCCAGAGAAACACAATAAATATCCAATCCCAAGACAATCCAGGGCTGATTTCACCTCTTGAAACCTGCCTGTCTCCCACTTTGAGTGTGTACTTCTGCTTTAATAAACTGTTTTGTGCTTACTACTTTTCTTCTGACTGTCTTTATTCTAGCGTGGATCCCCACATAAATCTTTTCCTGGGGAATCCAGGGATCAAGTCCTTCATTGACATAAAGCAGACTCTCATACTGGTAACAGTTCAACATTCAGAAATCATAATTATCTGAGATAAAAATAAATAAAGCCTTCTGTAGTGACCAAAAAAGCATGAACTTATTTTAAAATTTTGTATATTAACCAAACAGGGTTACAGTGCAACCATGTGGAGTATGCAAATGAATGCATATAAGTTTATCCCTAACAACTTTGTCTTTTTTTCTCATTTTTTCAAAGACAGTTCTGGTTCTTATTTTTTTTTTTTTTTAAGATTTTATTTATTCATTTGAGAGAGAGAGAGAGCATGAGTTGGGGGAGAAGCAAAGGGAAAGGTAGATTCCCCGAAGAGCCAGAGCCCAATGTGCAGCTTAATCCCAGGACCCTGGGATCATGACCTGACAAGAAGGCAGACACTTAACCATCTAAGCCACCCAGAAGCCCCAACAACTTCGTCTTAGAAGTAAATGCATAAATCATCAGTACTTATATGTGAAAATAGAGCTGACTATTATGTTCTCTTGAAGCAGTATGTCTACATTTTTGTCATCCTCCAAAATAAAAACTAGTGTTTCTCCTGTTTAGATGGATGGTCTGTTTATTAAATGTAGTCTCGTGCTATTTTGCTAAAATATAAACCTATAAAGTAAGTGTTAAAATAACTCTGCTTTCCAGTGGGGAAAAAAGGTTCACAAAACTGTTTGTACTGTTTAGTATCTAATTATAAATCACACAATATTTTTTTGCTGTGAAATATTTTCAACAAAATAACATTCCTTTACTTGTTACTTTGAATTGTATTTATATAGTCATAAGAAAGCCCATACATACATATATTTTATAACTCCAAGTTTCTTCAGGCTTACTAGCATATAGATATTAATTTGGAAACTATATAATGTTAAGACTTGGATAGAAACATTTATGTGGACTTGCATAAATCAAAGAATATTAGACTCGTAAATCTGCCTGAACTCTTTCAGGTGATAGATATATGACAAAATATAAGATAATCCCTATATTCAATATATGTAAGACAAGATAAGATATATTCCATTTCCATGGGCCTAAAAGACTGTGAGCCCCACACATCATGCCTACTGAACCTAATGGTAAGTTGGCCCTACTTCCCCATTATTCCAGCTTCCACCAAACCATCCTTTCAGCAGGGCAACCCTTGCCATAGTTCTGGCATCCACAAGATGGTCCTAGCTTCTGAAATCTTGTAATACAACATTCCAGCTTTAGAGAAGATAGCAAGATTTGTTCGGGGGGTAGGAAAAGAATAAATGAAATAAGATGGGATCGGGAGGGAGACAAGCCATGAGACTCTTAATCTCACAAAAAAAAATGAGGGTTGCTGGGGGGAGAGGGGTCAGGAAAGGGTGGTGGGATTATGGACATTGGGTAAGGTATGTGCTATGGTGAGTGCTGTGAAGTGTGTAAACCTGGTGATTCACAGACCTGTATCCCTGGGGCTAATAATACATTATACGTTTATAAATAAATAAATAAAAATAAAAAATAAAACAATAAGAGAAACAAGAAATGAAAACAAGAAATATTTAAAAGTATTTAAAATGAAGTTTACAAAGATCTTTTTTGGAAGATATACCAAAGCTCTCCAGATACATAAAGAACAAAATACTAAATTTGAATGAGCAAACAAGCATATACATTCACAGAAAATCCACTAATAACCAGAAATTCTCATAGATGATACATTTTACTATTGTAACTTTCCTATTTTTTTAAAAGATTTTGATTTATTTGTCAGAGAGAGATAGCACAAGCAGGGGAGCAGCAGGCAGAGGGAGAAGCAGGCTCCCTTTTGAGCAGGGAGTCTAACACAAGACTCAATCCCTCCACCCTGGGATCATAACCTGAGCTGAAGGCGGATGATTAGCTGAATGAGCCCCCGAGGCATCCCTTCTGTTACATATGAACTCTATTTTCATGAGAAGTTTCATGTCAACCAATAAGCGCACCCTATTTGTGTCTAAGAATTCTCACTGATACAAAGAATCACAGTGTTTAATTGAACTTTATAAGCATTATAAACTCATATACATATTTATATAAGTTTATCTGCAGGTTATTTTGAATGTTGGGTTATTATCAAGCTACTGAATCTCTTCCCTTTCCCTTGTAATTTCATCTTCAACAAGAGTAATGGTTTTAGTAATTCAGATGTTTTTGAAGTTGAGTTCCTAGAGGTAATTTTATAAATGCTCACCTCTTCTCTTTGGCTTATCAATACCTCAGTTCTTTCATTAAACACTTGTATTTATCAAGATCCCAAGTTTTTAAAAACTTTTAGAACTATTAAATAAATAATTTTTTCATCATATTTTATTGAGGAATCATTTGGTATGCTTTAATTTTGGTATACTTAATTTGCTTCATTTCATTTTACTTTCTTTTTGTAAAAGTATATAATCCAAAAATCACTTGAATCAATTAGGTGGATTAACTCAATGATAGTGTGTGTTTGTTGTTGCAGCTCTTTCTTGCAAGCAGTAACATCTCTCTATAATAAATGTCTTACAAATGGTATCTTCTATCTGTAAAAAAATATTAATAGTTTTAAAGGCTTCATCAAAATGTAAGTTTCTATTTGGGAAATTCATACTGACTCCCTTCTCCACAAAGTCTCTTTCTCCTTATCTTTACCTCATTCTTTCTTCTTCTTTTATCGCTTCCTTTCTTCTTCTCTCTCATTTTTGTCTTTGTTTTTTTCTTACTCTCAGTAATAGAACAGCTGCTCAAACTTGCCTGTCAAGTAAGGATATTTCTTCATGTTTAATGTGTATTAGTGTGAAATTTCTGCCATATATTCCATGTTTCATAAATTAAATAAGGAAAGAAATAAAAAAATTAACGAGGATGATCAAATTAGTATTTTAGAAGTGAAGTTCCAGAGCTTACATTCCAAAAATAAGAACACTAACTTCGCTCATGCAAATCTGCTCATGAAAATGTTCTATGAAGTTTTTCATTTGAGAAACTAAGAGAAACTAATTGAGAAACTAGGAGAAACAAATGAATATTTAATACCAATTATTTTTTTAAAAATATTTTATTTATGTATTTGACAGACAGAGATTACAAGTAGGCAGAGAGGCAGGCAGAGAGAGAGGGGGAAGCAGGTTCCCTGCTGAGCAGAGAGCCCTATGCAGGGCTTGATACCAGGACCCTGAGATCATGACCTGAGCGGAAGGCAGAGGCTTATCCCACTGAGCCATCCAGGCACCCCCCAATTATTATTAGTCAACAAACCCATCATAAAATTAATAGCATTATTTTTTAGTATTTTTCTGTTTTGGGAGATTCATGAAAGAAATTGCCAGTTTGAGGGTTGCATGGGTGGCTTAGACATTAAGTGTCTTGCCTTCAGCTCAAGTCATGATCCCAGGTTCCTAGGATTGAGCTCCATTGGGCTCCCTGCTCAAGGTGGGGGATGTGCCTCTGCCCTTTCCCTTCCCCTTGCTCTCCTCTCCTGCTTGCTCTCCTCTCTCTCAAATAAATAAAATCTTTTAAAAAAGAATGCCAGTTTGAGAATAGTATTTTCTTCTAAGCATCTTTTTGCCACTTACTTACATGCCATACTAGTGAGCTGAATGAAGATATTTTATGAAATAATTGGTCTTCTGTTAAAGGTAAGGTGATTGAGAATAAGAAATTTCCCATCCATGTTGTTTATTTTTAAAACTTAATTATATCCACAATGATAGAATCTCTTTTGGACCTATAATACTTAGAGCATTTACATTTATTTACAGTTAAGATATTATAAACTTAACTAGGAGCTGTGACTGCTCTAATTCTCAATAAAACACCTATGGTTCAGAGTGATAAAACTAGCAAAGGTCTTTCCATGCATTCACCAGTTGCTTCAAAATACCAAAAACAGTGTTTCCATATATTATGCTACCCTTTTACTAGAATATGGGCTGGATGATTTAAAGAGTACTACATAAGTAATTTCATAAAAGATTATTACAAAACTCATCAGACACTGCATTTTCAAATTCACTTATTCTCAGTAGCTTGTAAATTATTTTCTATTTATAGTGAGCACATACTTTCTATGTGGGTGTGTATTTTAATTTTTAGTAAAGGGCAGGGGTTCAAAAACTTGCATTTACTTTGAGTGGTTAATCAAGATCTGAAATCTTTAAAGATTTGATGTTTTATTTTTTTCTCCAGGCATTATACACTGATTATGCACACTTTCTTTGCCTTTCCATTAAGTACAGGAGCCTTACAAAACAAATTTTAAATGTTTTATTTTGTTTCATTAACAGGGCAGTGTTTAAAGAAAAAAGTGATTCCCACTCACTTTACTGCAATGAGTAATGAGTAAGTCATTAAAATATTTACTCAAGCAGAATTTATTCTATGTTCATGTATCATTTATATTTCAAAACTTTCTTACATGAAACAGTGAAGTGGGCAAATATTGTCATAATCTTATTATCTTACCAAGTGAGTAAATTTTTGTTGGTATTGTGGAAGTTTAGAGGCCTGATAGTTTTCTTTCTCATCTTTGAATATCAGCCACATTAGTGATTTGATTTTTCCCATTGCTCCATGTCTATTAAATACATTTAAGAAATGCAAGAATGAACAAGTTAAGATACTGCTATTAGATAAACTTGGTATCCAACATAGTTTTTAGATGTGAAACGTTTTTGGTGTCACCACTTTTGGAGAGTTTTCCCAGGCTGATTAACTAGTTAAATAAGACACTTTAATAATGAAAATTTTAGATCTGTTTTAAGTTCTACTTCTGAGCAAAAATATTAAAGAAAAGTTCAATTTTGAACTTTCAATTTCAATTTCTTCAATTGTTTTTGAAAAAACAAAAAGGATGGTAAGGGAGTTCACCTATTTATAACTTTCTTTTTAGTTTTAATACAACTTAGGTTAAAGAAAAGTCAGATAATTTCTTATCCTTTCAAATTATCAAAATATTTTTATATGAGTTTTTATTATGTAGACTTTTTATCAGAACAACTTTAGATTTATAGAAAAGCTGACAAAATGGTACAAAAAGTTCCCAAATATCCACACCCAGTTATGTGTATTATTTACAAGTTACAGGACTGTGGTACATGTGTCACAGTTAATGAACTAATATTGGTTTATTATTATTAACTAAAGTCCATATATTATAGTTTTTGCCTATGTCCTTTTTGTGTTCCAGGATTGCATTGAGAATAATTACATTACATTTATATATCATGTCTCCTTGGCTATGGCAGTCTTTCAGACTTTCTTTGCTTTGATGACATTTACAGTTTTAAGGAGCATTGAACAAATATTTTCCAATTAGGACTCCCTAATTTTTTTTTTCAGGATTGCATTAGATTGGGGTTATTGATTTTGTGGAGAAAGACAACAGACTCAAGCTGTCAATCTCATCGCATGATATCAAAGGCCTATACTATCCATAGGATTTACCACCATTGGTGTTCAGCACCTAGCTGACAATGTTTGTCAGTTTTCTCCCCTGTAAAGTCAATCTTCTCAACCCCCACCCCTACTGTCTATACAGTGTTTTTTGAACTGGAATTGCTGTGAATAGTCTGTACTTAAGAGAGTGAGGAATTATGATTCTATTCCTTAAGAGCCAAGTCTCTACCTAAATTATTTAAAATTCTGCATGGGATATTTGTCTGTCATCTCAGGATTATTAATTTATCCAGCCATTTATTTATATCAGTGTAGAGTAATGGATATGTATCTTAAATTAAACAAGACCACATCATTTTATTTACTTCATTGCCCAAATTTTTATAGATTTGACCACGAAAAACTCTCAGTTGGCTCCTGTACTCTTTTGACAATCCCATCAATGTGTGGGGGTTTGGGGTTTTGTTTTTGTCTTTTGTAGCATTTCAAGATGTTCCAGCTTACCTTGCACATACCCCGTCCTAGACCCAGAATCAGCAATTTCTCTAAGCAGAGAATTACCAAATTTCAAAGAATTACCAAAATTTCCTGTACTCTTATAGGAAAATGGCAGTTGAACCAAGATCCCAGGTCTAGTTGTGTTCTTACTATGAGGGTATCATTTCTTTTAGTCTTGCTCATTTGACAGAGCAAGGATATATGTTTGTGTGTGTGTGTATTACCATGTGTATATATATTTTTTTTCTCCCAGTCAGTGACTAGTCCTTTCATTGTTTTAGGAGGTTTACAGTAGAGCAAAAATTTCAATTTCAATAAATTCTCAAGTTAATTTTCTCTTTCATAAATTCTAACACTGGTTTAATATCTAAAAACACATCACCAAATCAAAAGTCACATAGATTTTTTTTGCCTATGTTTTTTCTTGGTGTTCTATAGTATTTGTTTTATATTTCATATTACAATGCATTTGGTTTATTTTTTGTGAAAAGTGTGAGATCTTTCATGTGTCTCCAGATAAGATTTTTGGCTTATGAGGTCTAATTTGTTTTTAGCATCATTTGTTGAAAAAAACAGTCATTTCTCCATTGGATTTCCTTTACTCCTTTGTCAAAGATCAGTTTACTACATTGGCATGATTCCGTTTATAAGTTACTCTCTGTTCCATTTATTGATGTGTCATTCTTTCCTTAATATCATAATACCTTGATTACAATAGATTTAAATTAAGTCTAGAAATAGGGTACATCAGTTCTCAAATGTTCTATTCTTTCAGTATTTTTTAGTTACTTGGGAGCTCCTGTTTTTCCATACAAATTTTAGAATTAGTTTGTGTATCTATAATACAGCTTGCTTGGATTTTCACTGGGATTATTTTAGATCTATAAATCAATTTAGTAATGATTGCCATCTTTAAAATATTGAGTCCTTCTATCTATGAACATGGAATGACTCTCCTTGTGTTTAGATTCCTTTTCATATATTTATCAGTATAATTTTTTCCCCACAGAAATCCTGCACATATTTTGTTAGATATTTATGTACCTACTTTTTGTTATTATTGTAATAGATATACCATACTAATGCCAATCAAAATATGCTGGAGCAACTTCATTAATTTCAGACAGAACAGACTTCAAAATTAAGAAAACTATCATGTGTAAAGAGAAATATTACAAAGTAGTAAATGGATCAGTTCTTCATGAGGACAAGTTGTTCACCCTGTATTTTTTTATTGAAGGCTGGCTTTTCATCTGAAACTGATGCAGGCAGACTGGGTCTGAGGACCCAAAGGAGGACCAACAGGACCAATCAAGAGGGTCCTTGGCTTCATGCAAGATGGGAATCAAACATGAGCCAGCAGGAAGTGAGAGTAGAGTTTATTGAAGATACAGAAAAAGCAGATACAAATGGGGCATCTGAAAGACTTAGAAAGGAAAGGAGCATGAGTTCATCCTTGCTTGGGGTCAGAGGGTTTTTATTGAGGATCATGGTCTGGTGTACATGTCCCCTTACATATCCAGGAACTGGTCAGAACAAAGATGAGGGTCCAGGTGATATTCCTCACTGCCAGGGGTCTTGGCCTCAAGACCCCTCTCTAGCTCTGTTGGTCTGGAATATATATATGAGAGCTGCATCTGATCATTCTTACCTTGTCCTTCCTTAGATATAATCTATATAATCTATTCTATAGAAATCATTACCTCCTTGTCAGATTATTTGCATTCTGAGACATGTGTAACGTGGGATGGGAGTGCAGGTCCTAGCAAGAATAGAAGCAGGAAAAGGAAAAAAAAAATAGGTTTTTATGGGGTAGGTCTGTCTTTTATGGGCTTTCCTATCTCAAAACTATCACAAACAGCATTCTGGACAGCAACATGGCATATGAAGAATTACTAAAAAATTGCTAATTATAAGAATTGAATTAGATTATTATTTGTATATATAATATACAATATACAATATTAATAATAATATTTATATATTCATATATATAATTATATATATGTATATGCTATTAAATAATATTGTGTGGATCTAACTTACTTGAAAGATCTTTAGTTCAATGGACAGGAAACCCAGAATAGAATCTTTGCATAAAATCACTTGCTTTTGCTAGGAGTTAGTTGTACAGGTAGGTAGTTAGGGCCAGGGTCCCCAGCAAGAAAATATGGTGTAAGGACAGCTGAGATAAAACAGCACTAACATCCTCCTTTACAACTTAGACAGGATCACACTAGCATTCTGTTTTGCAGCCTTTGCAGAAATGACCTCTACAAAATGTCCTAAAATAAGACAGTTAACCACAAGGTATTTGTCACTATCATGGGCAAGGGGCAGTTAAGGCATAAGCACCCAGATGTCAGCAAAAAAGAACATCAGCATGCAGACATTAACCTAATAGGTAGACAGATACATGACCAAAGTCCTGAGTGGCACCACTCAGCACACCCTGATTGCTTAAGATAGTTCCACAAAAGAGCTCATAAAAACCTCTAAACTTAGAAACCCCAAGGGCAACCCTGTTGGATCCTTTCCCTCTTTGGGAGGTTCCTACTCTTGCTCACTGAACTTTGCTTTGCTACCCACCACTCTTCCCTTCTTCTGGTCTAACTATTCCTTCTTCAAAGCAGCATGACCAAGAATCATGGGCATTAAAGGCAGAGAAATCCTCCAACACTTTAAGTGCTATACATAGAACCATAGACATAGTAATTTTAGAAGTGTGTGTTGTGCAGTATCAATTCAATTGTGGCTTAAAAATGTTTTTAAGATTTTTATATTTTTATATTAATCTATAGTATTAATTTTTATGACAAGTCAATGAGATAATAAGAATAATTAGCACAGCACCTAATACTACAAGATGAAAAATTGATTTGAAAGGCACAATAAAAGAATAGGAAAATGAATAATTATGTTACTTGCAAATATCAGTCATTCTGCTGTTAGCTGTTTGGATCACTGTTTATGAAGGATTTTATGGGTATGACCAGACTCGTTTAAGAATACACCTAGTGGTTACTATTCTTTTTCTCCCCTACTCTTAGATATAGGGAATGCTATCAGAATGGCAATAAAATATTAAATAACTAGAAAACTACAGTGACAGGATTTTTAAGGATAGGTTGCTTTCAAATCAGAAATGTTAAATAAATCTTGATAGCCAAGTTGACCACCACAATACAGTTACAGTGAAAGAGTAAAGAGAGTGTTTTATTAAAAAACCACAACAACTTTGGAACACAAATGTGGTTATGAAAATACATTAGCGACGGTAGTACCCAAAACTATCTCCTAGAATTATAATTAAATTGAGCTGTGGTAACATTTGTGATCCCAAATGAACATAAAAACATTCTACAATTTTCTACTATGTCTGTTGCATATTTCACAATGTAAATTTTAGAAATGTTAGGGAAACCTAAGTTTGGAAACTAGCAAGTACACACTGACCAATTCCATCTGAAAGAAACCAAAGCACATTGTTCTGAAATTGAGTTACTATCTTGCATTTCCTCAGTGCAATGTGAAGGGTTTGGATTGTTTCCTACATACCCAATACAGAATAATGCATTTAAAGCAAAAAAGGGATGCACACAATAAAGGCTCCTTTGCCCCCCACACAAAGAATACAGAGAGGCCTTTGTAAGAGATTCAGGTCATAATGAAAGAATGAAGAGCCCTACAAAATGTAGCTCAAATTGAGCTCTTTGCTTTCTTATAAATGAATCTGGAAAACTTCCCAGATTATTACTGCTTTTATAAAGGCAATATCTCTTTGAATGGTATGCCTGAAAATGGAGTGAAAATGAAAGAGCTTAGTCTTATCATCAATGCAGAGACTGTGGACCTTGATTTTTTTCTAGTGTTGCTTAAGTATTTTCAAGATTGTTTGCACCTTTGTTGATCCACCTGCAAAACTTGGTATCTTACTCAACACACATACTTAAAGGACTCATTATTCCAAATAGACCAGTAAAAGGAGAAAACTTTATACCTCTTATTCAAATCTAAAAATAACAGAATAGGTTATACAAAAAGAGTTACATAAGTCTTTAAAACATCGTATTTTATAAAACAAAGGAAAATTATCATTGGCTTTTAACCCTAAATTTGATTTCATCTTTTCCCTTTTTTGGCTTTAGTAAGAAAACGATCATCTGCTAATTTGTTTTTATAATTCATATCTCCCACAGAAATTTAATTTATGCATAAGACATAAGCAAAGAAATTTAGAAACAAGCAAATTTGTTTGGTGTTTAAGTTTGGAGGTGATGCATTAAAATAAATCCCTAAAACCTTAGTGACATTCTTTGCTTTAATTTTTTACTTTTGGCTAGGTTATACTATAAATATTTTTGGATGATTCCCATTACATATATAGGCCAACAGTTACAATAAAAAAAAATTCTGAAATTCAGCCTCATAAGATTCCTGAATGAGAAAAATTATTTACTTTGCCAAAAGTATTAGGCTGGTTTTTGTTTGTTAGTTTGTTTTTGCTTAAAAAAATGGTTATCTCTATCTGAACTTCCTTCTGTTAAAAGCATTAAAGGAAGTCATCTCCCTCCTGAAGTGATTCAGACACCTGAAAATGAAATGTAGTTATTTTGTTCTACTAAGTGAGACACTAGAATTACACTGGCTCCAGGCAAGTTGGAGAACAGGAGGTTTGCCTTGAGGATACATACTAATTTAGGCTTGCCTCCTGTGGCCAGTGGTTCACTTCCTCCTGACAGAAAATCTATGTAAAGCTCCCAGGAATACAAACTCTTTGGATTAAGTTTAGAATCCAGACTTTTCATTGAAGACCGGAGGTGTGATTAAACAAAAACTAAAAGGTACATAAGATACATTGAAAAGGAAAGCATTAGAACTATGACACATAATGATTCATTTCTCTTTAAGTAAATTGTTAAGCATGTATCTGTAATAAAATGATCTTATGAGAAATATTATCTTAGTTCCCGATGTTCAAATTTATTTTTTTTTAATTGGGGTTCTTGGGTCGCTCAGTCAGTTAAACATCTACCCTCAGCTCAGGTGATGATCTTGGGGTCCTGGGAGAGAGTCACAAGGCTCCCTTCTCAGCAGGGAGTTTGCTTCTCCCTCTCCCTTTGTCTCTGCTCATGTTCTCTCTGTCTTGCTCTTTCTCTGTCTCTCAAGTGAATAAATAAAATCTTTAATATTTTTTAAATTTAAAATGCCCTTTTCTATGATTTCCAGAAAGTCATGTCACCGAAATTTACTAGTCTTTCAAACTTTGGAAGAAAACATTCATTGTTCTCAGTGAAACATCTAGGAAAATATATTAAGTGAGAATATATGATGTTACACCCATGCAATGAAATGTTAAAGACATATACTTGAACTGATCATCCACAGAAAAATATAATCCAGTCCTTAAACTGTATACATTTGATTAAAAAATTTAGAAAAGTGTTAGAAACTAGGGAAATAAATGCCAAATACCTATTTCTAGTTAGAATCTTTTACAAAATCCCAGTGTTTAATCTTGCTCATTTTGTTGATCACATTTTGATAGATGTAATAAATGTATGCATGTTGAACCTTTACTAATTTATTCTGTTTTAAAATTGTCCTATTTGGAAGAGTGATGTTCTAAGTAATGATATCATTGTATCAGCTAATAGTGATTAATCAAAACTTTGACATTATTCCCAGAAATTCTATTTTAGTGTTAATTCTTCCAGTAACTATGAAAATAATATTAATATTTTTATTGTAATAAGACACTTTGTAAATACTCTAATGTTTAAGCCAACAAAACAGGAAATAAAAAATGAGTATTTTTTAAAAATCAAACCAATCATTCATTATTTTTAATAAACACAACAGAACTAAACGAAGGAAAATAAGTATACTGATATCAAAGAAAACCTGTATTTTATAATGCAATTTTAAGCATTATATTATTGGTATAGTAGATAGTTTCACAGAAGTAGTAGAACCATAGTATGGGAATTCCATTTTTGAATGTATATAATACCAAGTTAAGAAAGATAGCTTGGGGGGCGTCTTGGTGGCTCAGTGGGTTAAGCCTCTGCCTTCAGCTCAGGTCATGATATCAGGGTCCTGGATCGAGCCCCAAATCGGGCTTTCTGCTCAGCAGGGAGCCTGCTTCCCCCCTCTTCTTTCTGCCTGCCTCTCTGCTTACTTGTAATCTTTCTGTCAAATAAATAAAATCTTTAAAAAAAAAAAAAGAAAGATAGCTTGGAAGAACAAAACAATAAGTAAATGAAGGTAAAGAAATACAGTACATTAAAAATTATATCAGCACATGGGAAAAGTCCCAAAGGAAGCTCAAATGCTACCAGCTGGAAAACAATTTATAGTCTATCAATATGTAAGTAAGAATGTTTCAATCTTACATCTTTGCAAGCTGTGGAAAACAAGAGTACACTTACGGAACAAAAATTAATCACGTTGCTATTTAGCTATTATTTTTGTCTGTAACAGGATTCTATGATGTATTATAAATGGCCTGAGGATTAAGCTTGATTTAGATGTTTTCAGATTTCATTTGTATTGTTTTCTTCTACAAGCCAAAAATCACCATTTTATTATTTGACCTTTTCTAATTTTCTCCTGAATACTTTTGTTTTAAATTTTCTCAAAATAAATCTAAACCTACTTCCTTCAATTGATTATCTGTTACTATATACTAACTTTAGGTGTTCAAAACAGCTTCCAATCTATTCTTTTACCCCATAAAATCTCCTCACACCTGAAGACAACATTTTATAGTAATAACTTTGTGAACCAACCCCCTTAAAATAAAAAAAGTTAAAATATACTAACAAAGCCAATAAGCATATATTTTACTCCATTAGTGATTACATATATTTCATAACATTATAATAGTATATAATCTGTATTGGTAAGAAAAAACACTATGCAACTTCAGATATAATGTTAAGGAAAAAGTTTTTCTCATGAAAACACTTAGAAAAGCTGTATAAAACTGAGTACTATTTTTTTTTAATTTTTTTTGGATATTTTATTTATTCATTTGAGAGAGAGAGAGAGAGCACAAGGAAGGGGAGAGGGAGAAGGAGAAGCAGACTCTCTGCTGAGCAGGGAGCCTGATGTGGGACTCGATCCCAGGACCCTGGGATCATGACCTGAGCCGAAGGCAGACACTTAACAGTGTGAGCCATCCAGGCGTCCCAAAACTGAGTACTTTTCAATGCAGTAATACTGAATCTTAAGAAACAAGTAAAAATACTAATGAAATACTAATGAACACCGAATGAAGAAGGAACTCAAAATCATAAGATTTTGCAGCCACATTAACCTATATACTCCATTTTAAAACACGGGCCCAGGATGCATAGTAAAAGGCAAAAAAATTACTGTATAAAAGCAATTCAGATCTAATGTATAGACATAGAAATGTAGAGTAGATAAGTAAGATACATAAAAGGAAACTTGTAAATTGTTAGAAAAATCTAAAGAATGTACAAATAATATTATACAGAAAGAAAATAAACAAACAAACATGGCAATGTGAAAGACAGAACACACATCAAAAATAAGTATCTTGAAGAAAGGCTTGAGATAATGAGAGAGATGCTACAATTAAGCAGAAATTGGCCAGGAACTCTCTAGAAATGTCAGAAGATGCAGTTGTTTGAAAAAATAAATTCAACAAGTTCAGGATGGAATAAATAAAAATAACTAGACATTTTGTAACGATTCTGCACGGAATGTCAAAAGATCTCAATAATAACCACAGAGAAAAGACAGAGTATCTTTAAGTGTTAAACTGCAATTGATATCAACCTTCTCAACAGAAAAACACAAGTCCAAAGAAAAAAGAATGGGAGAATATAACCATTGAACTAAGAAATATTTACCAACATAATTAACCAACATAATTATTAATAACCAATGACAGATACTTAAGTGAATGAACTACTATAAGTATAGGATATCCTCCAGGAGTAAAATAATATAGTCTGGAAAAAATTAGTGAAATATTAAGAACGGTTCTGAGCCACTAAGCTGGTGAACATAGGTGCATGCCTAAGTAAATATCCATTAAAAAATAATATCTGCTTCTCTAGTTTTAACAATTCTAAAGTTGTGTTATTCAGCATGAGTGTATTGTATTGAATAATTTTTTTATTTAGTTAAATCAGGTGCAGCTCTAAGTATTGAGAGAGTTATCTATAAAGAACACTGAACATTAAAAAATGATATGGGAATGACTAATCACAAGAAGAGAAGCAAAGGAATAAAAGTAACTTTGTAAATCCAATAAAAAAGGATTTGGGGTCCAAATAAGAAAAAAAAAAATGTGGTAAGTAGAAAGTACCAAAAGATGAAATACATCACAATATACTACTTATTGAAATAAATGATAAGAGATTTAACTCACAAGATTAAAAACAAAAATGTTAAATGTTTAAAAAATAAAAGTAGAGAGGCACCTGGGTGGCTCAGTCATTAAGGGTCTGCCTTTGGCTCAAGTCATGATCCCAGGGTGTGGGATCAAACCCTGAGTTGGCCTCCCTACCCAGCGGGAAACCTGCTTCTCCCTCTCCCACTCCCCCATTTGTGTTCCCTCTCTTGCTTTCTCCCTCTCTGTCAAATAAATAAATAAATAAATCTTAAAAAAATAACAGTAGAGTCTTTAAGAGAAATTCATAAATATAATATTCATAGAGATTGAAAATATTGGAAGAGAAATGTATACCTAGAAAATTTAGGTCAAAATGAAGTTTGTGTAACTTTGATATATAACATTATAAAATAAAACTGGCTTTAAACAAAGATATTATAAGTAAATAAATATATTTAATAATGATTAAAAAATTCTTATAAATATATGGTCATCAATTGAAAAAAATCATGTCCAAAATCTCTATTAGTATTTTTATTCAATTCTAAACATAATTGATACTGTAGTGTCAAACAAACAAAAATAATAAGTATACAAACATTTGACAAATTGAAAAATTCTAGCTGACCTGTATGTATATATACATATATATGTGAACATAGTGACAAAAAGAATTTTTAAAAACTGAAAAATATTAAATTCAAAAAAGAAAGACAAAACTAATTTGAAGTTTAAAGTTATACAATGGGAATTAGATAATCTTACATAAAAATAATAATAAAATTACTAAATATCAAAACTTGTGTGGAAGAGTTAAGAAAATAATAATTAGTGTGGATATTCTAGAGATCATTTCAAACAAGGGGAAATAAAAAATTAAAAATAAACAACTTGAGCACAAAATTCAAGAAGATAAAGTAAATTATTGTAAACCCAAATAAGGACATACACAGTATAAGAAAAGAAGTAGAAGGAAACAAAACAAAAATACGATCAATGAAGCAAAAAACACCTTCTTAGAACACAGTGATCTGATAGAAACTAAACTCACCATTTAAGAGAAAAAAACAGGGAATGCCTGGGTGGCTTAGTCAGTTAAGCATCTGCCTTCAGCTCAGGTCATACCAGGACCCTGGGATCATGCCCCTCATCAGGCTCCCTGCTCAGCCAGCCTGAAATCTGCTTCTCCCTTTCCTTCTGCCCCTTTCCCCGCTTGTGCTCTTTCTCTCTCAAGTAAATAAAATCTTTAAAAAATAACAGTAATAAGAGAAAAAAAAAAAAAAAAACAGTGTCCCAATAAATATTAGGGGGAAAAATGACATATAGATACAGTGAACAATAGGAAAAAAAGATATTGTAGAAAAAATGAATACTTTCCCGTGATGGCTTTAAATATGGGCACTTCTCTAGGAAAATGTGACTTAACAATACTGATAATATAGTTTATTGAAATCTGAACACACTTAAATACTTTTATTGTGAGCAGTTAAAATCTACCCACCTTCCCCCCCCAAAAAAATGAACTACTTTTAAGTATTTTTAAAGAGGTTAATGCTCATGTTTCAAGAAAAGGCAATTTTATTTCTGATAATAGTTTTAAAAATTCTAAGGAATCAGAAAAAATGTTCAAAATCACATTTTGATAACATTATTTTCAATAGAGTAAATAAAAATTAAAATATTAAAAAGTTCTTAGTGTTAAAAATCAAGAAGAATTTGGGCTTATTTCAGAAATACAAAAATTATTAACTTTAGAATAATTATTGATGCAGTCATTAATGTAATAGATTTAGAAAGCAGAGGCCATGAAACACCTCAATGTACAAAAAGCATTTCATAATATTCTACATCAATTTATTATACTTTTCATACAACTAATAGTATTGTAGCAAATCTCCAAAAAGCCCTATAATAGTAACGGTAAATTCTAAAAATTTTCTTTTTAAAATGAAACCTCAAAATATTGTCATGATTTATTCAACTGGACTAGATTCCTTCACTAGCAGCATATCTGGAGAAAAAAAAAATTACACTGAGTTACATGGAATAATCAAAATTGATATTATTTGCAAATTTGTTATCATGTACATTGACTATCAAAATAAATCTAGAATTCAGAATTAGAAATTTTAAGAGAATTCAATAGGGCTTCTAAATAAACTATAAGGGAATGCAATTTTATATCAGTTCTATACAAAAACAAATAATCAAAAATTGAAATTTTATGTAATCCTATTCTCAATAGCAAGTAACAATATACATTGAAGAAATACAGACTATTCTACAGTTATAAGAAGAAATACTTTAAGGTTGGCAGCTTCCTTCACACATATTTAGAATAACAATGTAATTCTTTATAAAGACCAAAGAGGTTACTTGGCAAACTATTCCTCAGATCCATCTGAGTAAATCTACCAAGGAATCCAAGATTATTTTGAAGAATAAAAGCAATAAATGCACATGTAGACAATGACATATTATAATTATGTACTAATTTGTTGTGTTCTATCAGCCTAGTAATAAAAAATAAACCAAAGAAATAAAAATCAGAGACAAGAAATAAATTTGTATGAGCTTGGTATATTATAAAAATATCATTAGATGTCAGTGGAGAAAGGTTAACTTTTTAATAAATGGTTCCAGAAGAAGTAGTTCTCCTAATGAGAATATATGTACATATAGCCTGAATACTATGCTTGATCTATCACCCTATATATCTATCACCATTAATAAATTTCATATATATATATTTGGAATGTATGACAGATTAGCACAAAAATCCTAAATATATTAAAATGTAAATATAAAAAATAAAATAATTTTAAATAGAAATAAGGGAAAATATATACTTTTTAAATTTAAAATTAATAATTCTTGAACTACACATACATATCACATAGTTCAGTGAAATAAACATCCTTACACATTATGTACAGCGATATTATTAACAAAGTCAAGATAAATCTCAGACTGAGTCAATGTGTTTGCAAAATTTCAAACACAAAAATATTAATTATGATACAATTATAAAATATCAACCAGTCAAGGAACACCACACATATTCCAGTTGAAATATGGACACTGAATTGGAACAAGCAATTCAAATTCCAAAAGTGGAATTCCAAATTGCTAATGTATTCATGAAATCAAGCATAAAACCACAATTGCTAAGGAAATGCTAATTTAAAAAAAGGAATTTTATGTTTTTTTTTTTTAAGATTTTATTCATTTATATGAGAAAGAGAGTGAGTGAGCTGAGCAGGGAGCCCAGCACAGAACTTGATCCCAGAACCCTGGGATCATGGCCGGAGCCAAAGGCAGACACTCAACTTATTGAGCCACTCAGGTGCCCAAAATATGAATTTTACTGTACATCTGGAATTAATGTAACATTGTGTGTCAACTATACTTAAGTTTTTAAAAACACTTATTGATTTTAGAAAGGGGGGAGGGACACCCGGAGAGGGAAAATCTCAAATAGATTCCTGCTGAGCATAGAGCTCAACAGGAGGCTCCATCTCCTGATCCTGAGATCATGACCTGAGTCAAAATTAGAGGATTTGGATTCTCAACTAACCAGGCCACTCAGGTGCCACTCAATGAAATTGTTTTAATTAATTTTAAAAATTTTATATATATGAGAATAGCAAAAATTCATGAGTTACGACATTAATTGTGGGTGATTACTGCTGAGAATGTCAGCTGTTACGTGTTATTAGGGAGCAATTTGGCAATAACTGGAAAATTTGACCACAGTCATCTTAAAAGATCTATTAATTTTACATCTAATTATCCAACTCTCTCACATGTACATAAAGGTATCCATAACAGTGAGGTTTATATTGAAAAAAAAAAGTATGGAAAAAAAAAGTTTCTTAATTTTTGAGTCAGTGAAATATATCTACGTGTATCAATGTGAGTTGTATTTCATAATGATAGCATCGTACAATAACTGGTTTTTGTAAAAAGACTATAAAATTTCATAGCGTCTGATAGAAATTTTATAAATTTAAAATACAGTAACAGTGGTATATGGTATGGATAGATATTTTCATATTAAATAAAGTACAGAAATGTTAATTGGGAGAAATTTGGCACTTCAGAATAATAATCATGTTGGAAAGGGAAAGGGGGATTGGTAGCCTACATAATGACTATAACGTTCCTAATTGTTCAGATATAACTGAGAAAGAAAGAGAGAGAGCATTTGCATTTGTCACATCTCTTTTGAGGTTTCTACATATTTGATATATTTCACAATCTGAAAAAATACCAAAATATAACTGCACACATTCTTCAGATTGCTATATTCTTTGGTTATTATCTTACATATACTGTTCTTTTAAAATAAAAGAAAGGAAAACATTATAAAAACAAATCTGTGAAATTATTCCACAAAACTAAATATGATATTGAGAACATAAATTCCTAGACATGAAGATCTTAATGTCAAAAGTCCAAAAAATTCAATTTCAAAAATTGACTTCACACAGCTCCAAGATATTCCCTAACATATTAAAACCATCTTGATGTCACTTACAAGAACTAGTTAAATAATTTTAATGTATCTAATTCTCTCTCCCCAAATTGAGGAAACACCTCCTCACATACTGCTTTGTAATGAACTTCACAACAAAGTGAAGAGTTGAAAAGCAAAGCAAAGATAAGGCAAGGTGCTGAATGTTGTTTTGCATAGGTAATTTTATATGCAATTTCATGTTAACTGAGAAATGAGCTATTGAAAAATAGGTATGGAATCTGATTTTTTTTATGTTTAATTGAAGACTGACTTCTGGATATTAAAATAAATATGAGATATGTTGAAGAATGTAACCATCTGCTATTGAAAATCTAACTTTGCTTGGTAATTTCCTGGTGTCAGTGTCTCTGGTGATATACTAAATTATAGGAGATCTGAAGTATGGAGATTTAACAACTCTCTAATTAAAACGGCAGCATTTGTGCAACAGATGAAGACTATTTCAGAATAAATTAATATCAATAAAAACCAAGAAACTAGCCTGGGTGTTTTGTGGGAAGCTGCCAGAGCAGTCATGAGGGGTAGAATAATTTGCTTCTTGGCAACAGCAGCACAAAAAGTATACATTGAGTACCAGTGTCAATTAGAAGAAGTTAATGAGATGTAAAAAGCAACATAATAAAACAGGTATCCTAGGACCCTCCAACTTTTGATTAGATTGAGAGAAACTAAATTCTTTGTGGTGAATAACACAGACAATGTGTTAAAGCTTAATGAACAAAAGCACTATGAAAGGGAAGTAAATTTAACAAATTACTTACATATGGTCAGAATGCAAAAAGTAGGAAAATATATTTAATAAGAATAATTTTCTGCTTAAATATTAAATATGAAAAATATTTTGGAATTTTTGGCATATAGTAAATTCTTGCATGTTGAAAATTCTCTGGAAAGAACGTTCCTGCATGAATGAATATGCTATGGATTGAAAGATAACTTTATTTCTTCTCAGACTTTGTGAAATATAGGAATCTATTGAATAATTTAGTTTCAAAAACATTACATGAACTGAGTTTGTAAATTTACAAATTTTGCTTATTGTAAGCGGATAGATTGAAATTAAATATGAATCTTGTACAATATTTTTAAAAAGTTTTAAATTTAAGATGCATCGAGTAATTTAATTTACTCAATACTGTATAGTGTTTCTTCCATAGGATTTTATGATAAATATTTTAAATGAATAAATGTAAATAAAATCAGCAACTAATACATAATCAGTAGCAAAGTTTTAAAGATTGCCATTGAAAACTGTCATAGCAAACCCTGACAGCAAGGAGTTTACCAAATTTTTTTTCAAGTTATAGCTGAAAGCATGTTACAAGTTTGTAAAGGTTAGATAGAACCTAGATCTAGTGTTCTCTCATTCTTTTGCTTAAAGATAAGATCTTTTAAAATAATGCACACGGGTCTTTCCAACTTGGTAGCAGAGTAGATTAAAGCACAAAAAGTTCTCATGGCAGAAAAGAATTATGCATCAATCTTCAGAATAAAAATGGAAATCCAGTGTAAAGTCCCCAGAATTTGAGAGTGATTTTTCCTTAAAGGGATCTGCTAATTAAAAAGTTAAAAAGTCAGTCAAGTTATGGAATGAATAAGTCACATAAATAAAAGGGCAAAACATAAAGAATATAGTCAATAATACTATAATAATGTTGTATAGTGATAGTGACTACACTTGTGGTTGGGATAGTACAATGTCTAAACTTGTGGGATCACTATGTTGTATACCTGAAACTAATAAAACATTATGTGTCAAGAACATTCAAATTAAAAAAAAAAAGAGGCTAAGCAAATCTTTCCATACCCTATGGAACTAGGAAGACAAAATTTGGAATCTCAGGCATGTGAAAGCAGGACCATAATCCACTATATCCTAATGGTAGGAAAAAACTAGAATGTTTTGTCAATTATTCCAATACAACCTCAAATGACCTCAATCCTTCACATTGGATTAAGGTAAATAATGACTACTAATATTCCTAGTTTACTGCCACATGTAAACCTTTCTAGAAGAAGTTAAGTCATTTTTTAAGATAAATCATTTTAAATGTTATACTGTATTTATAATTTTTCTATTGGTATGCAAGATAGACTGTTAAGATAGAAAATTATAGACTGGAATGAATTTAGTAGAAAAGGAGAGAGATGAAAATTAATGATGTCCACATATATGTCAAGAAGTTAAATGGTGTTTTATTCCAAAAAAAGTAAAAGAAACTAAAGAAGAGAGATCAGAAAAGAAAATGATAAAATTAAAAAACAATTAAACAAACACGTAATATGAAGATCAATAGCGATAACGGGGGTACCTAGGTGGCTCAGGTCAGATCTGTTTCATCTAACCTTTACAAACTTGTAACATGCTTTCAGTTATATCTTGAAAAAAAAATAGGATCCTGGGGTCTTCGGATCTAGCCCTGCATCAGAACTCCCTGCTCTGTAGGGTGTCTGCTTCTCCCTTTCACCTCAGCCCTTTCCCCTGCTTGTGCCTCTCCCTCTCTCTCTCTCTCTCTCTCAAATGAATTAATAAAATCTTTTATAAAATAGGGATAATTGATGTTTCTTCATAAAATAGCAATACAAATTCATAAGCTCTGGCTAGAGTAATCAAGAGAAATTGTAAGATCTATTTTAGAAATTGTGGTATTTGGGTACCTGGGTGGCTCAGTGGGTTAAGCCTCTGCCTTCAACTCAGGTCATGATCCCAGGGTCCTGGGATTGAGCCCCACATCAGGCTCTCTGCTCAGTGGGGAGCCTGCTTCCCCCTCTCTCTGCCTGCATCTCTGCCTACTTGTGATCTCTGTCTGTCAAATAAATAATAAAATACTAAAAAAAAAAGAAAGAAAGAAATTGTGGTATCAAACTGTCCCCACCCCACCAAAATAGCTTTTATTTCTGTAAGTAATATATATTTTACTACAATTATACCATATCATAACTGTATGTTAAGAGAATAAAGGGGTATGATCCTTACTATGTTGTTAAAAAAATATCAGGGACCAAAGTTTGTTACCTATTCTATTTTTTTTTTCTTAAAACATATATAAAAACTCCTTTGAGTTTGTGATTTCAAACAATTAAACTAAATTAAAGAATGAAAACTATGATATGCTTAAAAGCCTGGTTAACAGTTAATCACTGGAATATGATTATTTCAGTGGAATACAATTTATCAAGTTAAGATATTGATAGCTAACTGTTGGCCATATACTAGCATACACTGGTTTGTCAAAATCTCTGATATTACTAAAACTTAAATCACAAAAAATTATGAAAAAGCTGAATTTAAAATATTTAAATTTTAATATAATGTAGATTTTTGTTCTGAGAAGTATACTTTTTAATACCAGTGAGCTCATCATAGTTAAAACAGATAACAAAAATGTATGTACTCATTTACCCAATGACTACATGAATTTTTGTAACAGTATTTCTCACTAATATTGTATTTTTTATGTAATATAACTTTGAACTAGGCAGCAAGTTCCTTAAGAAGAGAGAATTGTTTGTTTTTATGATACATAACATCTCAGGTTACTGCACATATAAATAGGTATATTGCTTGCATTTATTGGCACGGATGTGTAAATAATTGTCAAAAATTTAGCTAACTTACTGCATGGTGTTGCTGCCTTGGCATCTATTTTGTTTGGCCAATGGCCTATATGGACCTTAGTCACTAGCTCCTCATGCCATGACATGCCCTGACAACAGCCCACAGATTCAAGACAATGCAATATGACTTTTCCAATAGCTCTTGCAATCGGTAGTCTCACCTGTCTCCCAGCACTTCTATGGCTTATAGACCCCCTAAATAACACTTGTTTCAAGCGCTTACCAAAACCTTCCTCTTTTTGTTTTGAATTCACTAATCTGGTCCTAGCCCAGGAACCCCAAAACTTTCCCCCCATGAATCCTAATAAAATTATGTGCCACAGGTCCTTCCTCTCTTGTTTTTACTCTGTCTTGACTTCCCCATGTGGCCACTGGAGGCATGCAGTGTACTTCCTTCAGGACCTGTAACAAATTTCTCTATTTCAATTTCTCTAAAGGTCTGTTGAAACAGGCTCACCAACTGGCACCCTGTGCTCCACTTAGCAAATGGTAATTTAACAAAGTCATAACTATGACTGAAGGAATAAAAATGATAAATTTTCACTTATCCAGATTCAGCACCCCTAAATTATTTTTTGCAGAACTAATCAAATATAAGAAAGATGAAGATAATTAATTTTTAATAATCATTTTTAATCAAATTAGGTCAATCAACAGTCAATTACCAAATAATTTATTAGAATCTTCTAATATGACAGAGAACAGTTTCTATCTAAATCTTGCCCTTTAGTAACAAGTTTTACTAAAATATATAACTATTACATTGGTTAATGTGATTAGTTGAAAAAAATAATGATATAAAATAGAAGAACATATAATCCATGGGAATTAAGGACAACTAGAAAACCCACAAAATTTTATTAGGATTAGAATGATCATAAAAGAAGATGACACTAGAAATTTTATTATTATTCTTTTAATAATAGCAGGATGCTTCTTATTTTTCTTTATTAGATTTATTTATTTATTTATTTGACAGAGAGACAGCTAGCGAGGGACTGCAAGCAAGATTAGTGAAGAGAGGGAGAAGCAGGCTTTCCAGGACCCCGGAATCATGACCTGATCTGAAGGAAGATGCTTAGCTGACTGAAGCATGCAGGTGCCCGACACTAGAAACTTTAATTAATAATAATAATAATGTGTTTTATTTTTCTTTTTTGTATTCATATTTACATGGAAGCACATATTATTTTATGCATTCAATACCTGATTTTGACCCAATACATTAATGAAAGTCAATCTGATAATGAACAAGAAAGGTTTTTAAATAGGGATGCCTGGGTGGCTCAGTTGGTTAAGCAGCTGCCTTCGGCTCAGGTCATGATCCCAGAATCCTAGGACCAAGTCCTGTAACAGGCTCCTTGCTCAGCAGGAAGCCTGCTTCTCTCTCTGCCTCTGCCTGCCACACTGCCTGTGCGTGCTCTCTCTCAGTCTCTGACAAATTAATAAATAAAAGTTTTTAAAAAAAAAAAAGAGGAAGATTTTTTTTTTCTTTTTGTTTTTTAAAGATTCTATTTATTTATTTGACAGAGATCACAAGTAGGCAGAGAGGCAGGCAGAGAGAGAGGAGGAAGCAGGTTCCCTGCTGAGCAGAGAGCCCAACGCAGGGCTCGATCCCAGGACCCTGGGTGCATGACCTGAGCCGAAGGCAGAGGCTTTAACCCACTGAGCCACCCAGGTGTCCCAAAAAGAGGAAGGGATTTAAATAGATTATGTAAGATATCACAAATATCTATGTGACCTTGGAAAGATGCCTTAATTTCTTTGTGACTCCATGAATTGCATTCTTTTATCTATTCACTTTAGTACTGACAGACAAAAGGCAAAATCTCACATAAGCAAATGTTTTTAGTTCTATCAGTTAAGGGAATACTTTCTTTGAGAAAGTTGAGGTTAGGGGTTATAATAATTTGCTTGACCTTAATTTTTTTTTTTTTTAAGATTCATCATGCTACATATTATCCATCCTTGTTTCCAGCATATTATGATTCTACCTTGGAGCTGAGGTTTCCAGAATGCTGACTCTACTACTGTTAAAATTTATTCTTTGGAATTACATTGTTTGGAATTTTATTTATTTATTTATTTTTTGTCGCCCTCGGCCCGCAAGAACGACAACCAGCCTGGCATGGTGTTAATGCTTCGTCTCTTTATTTCGACAACTTTCTTAGCTTATATGTGTCAGGGTGACCAATAAGGGGCCAAACAATGGGGAGAGCTAATGAGAGTCCTGTTATTATACTGATTAAATTTGAAACAGCCAATGACTATGTCCTCCTTTAGGTGGGCTTCACCAGAAAGTTCGGTGTTTACTTGCAGCATATTTTGCTGGCAGTGAGCCAAGCGCCATCTTGTAATGGCGGGGACTTTCCCGGCCGGAGGCGGTCCCCGACAATTTATTTATTTATTTATTTATTTTTTGCCTTTCCTCTCCTATAGTACCTATGCCGAAGTCCAGAATTGAGATTTAGTTCCAAGGAATTTGAAGAGTGAAGGAAGATATGAATTTAATGGTGATGAAAATTTCAAGTAAGTTAACAAATTTTAAATAGTTTAACATAACTTGTTCTTACCAATATTATCCCACCACTTTTAAAAGAATAAAGATAAAATAAATACATTTTGTTGTCTTATGACAAATTATCCAATAATTTTATTTTTCTCCCCAAGCAAAAAAATACATTTTATAGCTAAGTTTTTCTAAACTATTTACAAGTTTTTAACATCTTGTAAGTTTGTGCTTAATCTTTTGAAGACATTGAATTTATAATGAGAAAATCTGCTTCTTTGAGTTTAAAACTCTAAACATTCTTGACTTTAGCATTTAAAAAAATTATTTCCTCTCAAATTCCAATTTGGTTTACCCTTTTAAAAAACAACTTTCTTTTGAATATAAAATGCTTGTAATTTTTTTGTGTTATGTATCATGTAAATATATTTTAATTGCTACTTTCCTGAGAGCAGAGTAAGTTATTTTAAATAATTTATAAGATTTTGGAATGGTTATACTTACAGAAAAGTAATGAAGACAGTACAGAGATTTTTTCATGTATTGCACATGTTTCTTCCCCTATTATAAACATATTACATTAATTCGGTATATTTATCATAATTAATGAACCCATACTGACATCATTATTAACTAAAGTCCATACTTTATTCATATTTCCTTAGTTTTTATGTAATATACTTTTTTCTGTTTCAGAATACCCTCAGGGACATCACATTACAGTTAGATGTCATGTTTCCTTAAGTTCCTTTTGGCTATGACAGTTTCTCAGACTAACACCAGGTTTGATGATCTTGACAATTTTAATGAATACTGGTCAGTATTCTATAGACTTTCCTTTGACTGGGATTTTTTTCTGATATTTTTCTCATTCATTAGACTGGAGTACAGATTTTTGGAAAGAAGACAACAGAGGTAAAGTACCATTTTCATCACATCATATATTAATTGTACATACAATCAACATAATTATGACATTTATCAGGTTTCCTCACTAGCAACAACACTTTTTCACCCTTTCTAATAGTACTGTTTGCAGAAAAGACACTATATTCCAAACCACACATGAGAGTGGTAGTTATATTCCTTGTACAGGATGGTTATATCTACTTAAATTATTTGAAATTCTTCTGCAAAAGATATTTGTCTCCTATTCCCCATTATTTATTCAATCATTGATTTATGGATATTATTTCCTATGTTAGATTATAATTCAGTACCTATTCATTTGTTTTCTCAAAAAAAACAGCTTTATGAACAACTTCAGTTGGTTCTGTTGGCATACCCCCCCAACACTGAGAGTTTAGTTGAGTTTAGTTTGGTTTGTTTTAGCACTTCCTTTCCTTCCAGATGCTTGAGACTACTCTTGTACATATTCTGCTCCAGACTTAGAATCATTTATTTCTCCAGGGAACACTAGTTCCTTCTATTGAAGAATGATATTAGAAACTGAGATCTGTTCACAGTATAATTTTATTTTTTAATTAAAGAACCTTTTAAAGAAGTTAATTTCTTTTGCCTCTGGGGATCGTGTTCTTTCACTCTTCCCTTAGACTTTTTTGAGTATTTGTTAATATTCAACTGTTAATATTTTCGACATTATAACAGGTTTTTCTGTTTGAAAAATTTGAATCCATAAAATCACATTATTAAACAGTTCATAGATATTGCACTATGTATGCAGTTGAAAAAATCATGCCTTAATTCAATGAGCTTAGACAACAATGAGAAGCTGAAGGGAAATTCTTCCTTTTATTTCCAATAGTGTTTTATAAGGAGCCTTTATTTTCCCACACACAGGTGTATCTTCACAAGACAGTTAGAACTAGTTTTTATGTCCCCAGTGTCTCTCCCTTGAATGTATACAGAACTCTGCTAGATGCTATGAGTCCTTGTTCTTAAATTATTATGATTAATGTGTAATATTAATTAAACAAGGGACGCTTGGGTGGCGCAGTTGGTTGGACGACTGCCTCCGGCTCAGGGCGTGATCCTGGAGTCCCGGGATCGAGTCCCACATCAGGCTCCCAGCTCCATGGGGAGTCTGCTTCGCTCTCTGACCGTCTCCTCGCTCATTCTCTCTCTCACTGTCTCTCTCTCTCAAATAAATAAAATAAAATCTTAAAAAAAAAAAAAAAAAAGAGACTCTTAGTTTAAGTAGCGTTTGTTAGTACTTGATAGTTGAGCTTCCACTAATCTCCAATTAAACTGAAATAAAGATCTTGCTAAAATATAAACAGTGTGGGGCGCCTGGGTGGCTCAGTGGGTTAAGCCTCTGCCTTCAGCTTGGGTCATGATCTCAAGGTCCTGGGATCGAGTCCATCAGGCTCTCTGCTTGACGGGGAGCCTGCTTCCTCCTCTCTCTCTCTGCCCGTCTCTCTGCCTACTTGTGATCTCTCTGTCAAATAAATACATAAAATCTTTATATATATATATATATATATATATATATATATATAAACAGTGTGAAAACTCATAAACAAATGTGAAAAACAGAAAAGACACTTTTTATAATGTTAAAATACAAGATTAATCCCTGTAAAAATTAAGATATAGGAGAAAAGTTGAAAACAAAACTTTTAAAATTTTGTATTAAAAAGATTCTTAAAAACACCCACGTCTATAAAATAGCTTCTCTGTTCTCTCCCTCCTTACTAAAACAAAATGGTGTAGCTATAGGAATTTCTGAGTGAACTACATTCTTTATCTTCCTTTCTAAGCATATCTTTTAAAATTCTGCATGTACCCATTAAGTAATTCATTACATAATTCTTGACTTATCTCAAACTGTGTCTTCCTCAAGGATACATAGCCAGAACTATTCTCACTGAAAGAATCATCTGGTTATTTTGTATTATTTTTTTCTAAGTATTTCATTAAAAGTATTTATCATAATCCAAAATTATCAAGCTCATTTAATCTTTATTCCCCTACTACAATGTAAGTTCACTTAAGAAAAAGCATAGTCTCTATCTACCTTACTGTAATAATTATTTAAACATTAATAGCAATATTAATAAAGCACTGTGACTCAGTTGATTTTATAAACTAAACCTGTGGTAGAATTCTTAGACTACAAATTTCTATTACTTTCTGATCTTCTAGAAATGTTTAACCTTTGCTCTAAGGAATATTAATCCAGGAGACACTTTGTTGAAAGAGGTGGATTTCTCACTTTAAATGAATTTGAATTTTTACTTATGTTATCCCATATAGACATTCAAAATTGATATTAGCGCAGTAAAGTCTAAAATTTTAGTAGGTCAACTTCTTTAAATTTGTGTGTCCTAGGATTTCTCAAATGTATTCAAATATAAGTGTTTTTCATATTTTAAATATTTATTGTCATTCCTTTTTATTTATTTATTTATTTAAGATTTTACTTATTTATTTGTCAGAGAGAGAGAGCACAAGAAGGGGGAGCAGCAGGCAGAGCAGGTAGTGGGAGAAGCAAGCTCCCTGCTGAGCAAGGAGCCCTATGCAGGACTAGATCCCAGGATCCTGGCCTCATGACCTGAGCCAAAGGCAGTGCTTAACCAACTAAGCCACCCAAGCTTCCCTGTTGTCATTCCTTTTAAAATAGTGTGTCCTAGGGGTGACTGAGTGGCTCAGCGGGTTAAAGCCTCTGCCTTCGGCTCAGGTCATGGTCCCAGGGTCTTGGGATCAAGCCCCGCATTGGGCTCAGCTCAGCGGGGAGCCTGCTTCCTCTCTGCCTGCCTCTCTGCCTACTTGTGATCTATCTCTCTCTGTCAAATAAATTAATAAAATCTTTAAAAAAATATAGTGTATTCCAGAATCTAAAATAATGAGTGTCTTTACTTAAAATGAAAGATCTTATTCTCTTATGGTTGACTTTTTTTTTCAACAGAGAATTTTTACATTTTTTTTTAAAATAATCTGTTTTACAGTTTTAAGGTACTTCTGTTTGATAAACTTTTTCTCTTTTGTAATCTACTGAACAGGGCTTTCCAAATCTATATAACTAGCAAAATTCACAAGTATACTTAATTTAACTTATTGATAAATCTATTGAACAGGAAACTAGAAACAAAGAACAGATCAAATGGCATACCAATAGAGAGCTTCCTTCAGGTTCTCATTGACTTATTAATCATGAAAAAACTACTTTTTCATGCCAAAAAAACATTTTTTTTCTCTAATTGTTCCTTGGTCTTCGATCTATTGATCCCACCACAGGAAAGAAATGTCCTTTTTTTTCCTTGACATGCTCTTCATGAGTCATAGTAATATTTAAACTTAGTGATATTTTCTTTTCCTAAATATCCACCCACCAATTTTTAAAAAATAAGACATTAATGATTTTTCCCTTCACTAGTATCAGATTAAAGGCAGGATTTATACCACATCTTAACCAGTGCAACATAGAGGAGTCTGTCTCAATTTAGCACCATCATTCACTCAGAAACTGTGCCTCAACATACCTTATTCCCTTTAATTTTGGTGCTACAGGACTTCTCTCACTTTTTTATGTCATTAAATCAGATTTTTCAAGTTTCTTAAGTATTAAGTATTACTTCCTTGCTGGAGATTTCCCAACATTATCTCAATTAGTAAGTAAATACTACCCTCTGCCTATCTTTATTTGAACTGATAATATTTGAGTTATTTTTACATTTTTTTCACTAAGTTATGAATTACTTATGGGCCAAGGCTGAGAAAATAGTTTTATGAGAACTGACTTAATGTCAGTTATTTTACTAAGCACTTCATCTAGTTTACATTACTTAATACAATGATGATAAATGATATTTTACCTCCATACAGATAAGGCACAGGATTGTTAGGGTAATTAATTTGACATGGTAATTTGGCACTTCTATTTAACCATAGGACATTGATTCCAGAGGTTACATTCTACATCAGCAGCTGTATTTTTTATATGTAAGTGAAGAAAAGAACTAGATTTACTGAATAAAGTGATGACAGGCTAAGAATGGATAATTATACTTTCGCATAAAAAGTATTTTCAAAAGCAGTATTTTCAGAAACTTTGGTAGACTCTTTCATTTTTAGGCTGAAGGAGTGAAGAAAATATTAGAGGCTGGCATAACAACATATATATGTAGTAAGCAATATTTATAAGATTTTAAAGTAGTTGCAATTAACCCAAAGACTATGATCTTTGCATGTTACTCATTAAATGTTTATCAGATGTGAAATGTTGTGGTATATATTTTGAGAATCCCATCTATTTAAAAGACATCATATTTATCACTAGTTCTGTCTACTAATGTTATGGGCTTTTAATTACTCTATGAATAACATGATTTGCATATCTATTCACATTGCAACATTGCATTTACAAGTTTCTCATCAAATAATAGCTTAGGTTTTTTATATTGTTTTTTGTTTTGTAAACAATGAAGCCAGTTTATTCATATAACTATATTCAATCTTTGTTACTCTGACTACATAGTGTATAAGTATTGATGGGATACTGGTAAATAGGTATGATGGGACCTGGCCACCTGGAGCTTGTATTTTAATAAAACATAAAGATAGTAAACACATAAAAATAATAATTGTAAGGCTAAAAATAGTATCACAAGGTGCTAAGTTTTCTTTACTGATAAAATGTATGAATTGCTGATTCAGAATCATAATAATTTCTGATTATTATGTCAGGATAATATCAATAATTAAAAAATCTAACTTGAAAAATTAAGATTCAATTTTCATATAAACTATCTGTCCATTGCAAGCTAATTGGGGTCTCTGCTTCACATTATCTTTACTCTGGTACCCACGTGATGGAGTAACCACTGCTCAGAGTATGGCTCTTCTCTTTGGCAGATAGTAAGAGAGAATAGGAGAGGATAGTGAATTAAGGACTGCTCATTACTAGTCACATTTCATTGGCCAAAGGAAGTTTCATGGCAACACCTAAATTCAAGCAGATTGAAAAGTAAAATTTTCAGAGGTACGCAGAACTGAAAACCCTTCTTGAATGGTAATAATGCCTACCACAAAGTTTTTAAATTTTGACACGAAAAAGACAGGACATATGACGATATAGGGAAGCCAAATGAGAACAGACTTTTGAGCTCAGATCAAAGATCTGTTTCTCTTGGTTGAAATTTTGAAAATTTGGAATTTTCCATCACCAATTAAAGGAAGCAGTTTGCAAACATGAAACAATAAAACAGAAACAAACTTCAATTTTCTTTGAAATATTTCTTTTTCTTTTACTCTGCTTAGTCCACAAACCCCAGCAGTATCAGTCATGTTTCCAAAACAAAATGATAGGATAAGCATAATAGACATTCCTATTCCAAAAGGGAGAAATAGCAAAGAAGGAAGGAGTACAGGACAGGTCCCAAGCAATCCAAAACCTAACAGGCCAATCCACATTAGACTTTATGAATTGAGAATAATTCTCTTTGGTTTGGGCACTTTTATAACTTTGAGTAGTCCTGCCCCCATAGCTCTGGCTGGTGACTATTTGACCTGGTGAAAGCAAGGCAGCAGTTCCACCATCTGAAACTGAAGAACCAGACCTGATGATCTCCAAATCACCTTCAGAGTCATTCATCCCTTGTCTTAAAGAGTAGCATTTGCAGTCAAATAGCTATAGTCCCTTCCCATAAAATCCAAGAAGTTCCACAGCCTTCCTTCATTTCTTCCCATCTCCTTCGTGTTAAGTGCAAACTGGCAGTTTTCTACCTGAGGTGACTAAGTCCAGAGCTCACACCCATACTCACCTCTCCATCACAGAGCCGCTGGGCCACACCCTCTCATTTTTCTCAATAGGACCAGGTTGAGAATTTTCCAAATCTCTAAGTTCTGCTTCCTTTTTTATTAACAATTTCATATTTAAGCTGTTTCTCTCTCCTATCATTTAACTATTAAGCAGCCAGGAGGAGCCAAACCATACCTTTAACAGCATGTTTAGATAATTACAGCTGAATGTCCAATCTCCTTATTCACAAGCTGGGGCTGGCCTCGCCTGGGAAGACACAGAGCCACCGAGCCGCCTGCTGGAAAGTGGTGGGTGCAGCCCTGAACCCGCGGAAGGATACAACCTACCTCTCCAGTGCCTCCTGTGTTTCCTATATGTCTGTCAACAGACATATAGATTACTTCATGATTACTTCGTTTTTTCTAAGCTTAAGACTACTCTTTTCTTTATGAGCTCTCACCAGAATCACCTTTAAAAGGTCCGTTCCAGCAATGAGGCTTTTTCTAGCATGCACCTCTAACCCCTTCTGGTCTCTATTATTGCCCAATTCCAAAGCTGCTTCCAGAATTTTAAGTATTTGTTACAGCAGCACTACACTCTCTCAGTGCCAGTTTGTGTCTTAGTCACTTGGTTTGAGGCAGTTGGGTTGAATAAATTTGACAATCTGATTTGACAATCTAAAAATTAATCTAAATAAATTTGACAATCTAAAAATTCATGAATTGGGCAGCATATCATCTGTGATATAGAAAGGAGCTCCAGGAGTTGTGCAAAATGGAAGGCGGAATGAGAAAGACACAAGGAAGCTAAAAGAATGGATTATTTCAGGGAAGTTGACCTTCCCTTAGGGGAAGCCAGGGTGTTTTATCACACCGCTCTATGGCTGATGAGAACATTCCATACTGATTGATTCAAAATCCCACCTCGAAGAGAAGCTGAAGGGACAATTAGGTTAGGTATTGAGTCTTGGCAGGACTTAGCAAAAATGACTCCACTGGGGGCTTGTTTCTTTGTAACAGCTGCTATAACATAATACTATAGACTGGGTAACTTAAAAACGAAAATTTATTTCTCACAGTTCTGGAGGCTGGGAGGTTTAGGATCCAAGGCCCTGGCAGGTTCCTTGTTCGGTGAGAACCCAAGGAATACCCACTTTATGATCCTATGTGAGGAGGCAGTGAGCAGCCATCTGTTCGTTTTCACTTGTCCTTTAGAACAGTGGTTTTTCTATCCATTACTTCTGTACATGGAGAGCTGAAGCATTCTAGATAACTCAGCCATCATTTTTGGGAAGATTTTGTAATCACAAACACTAGACACTGCTTTGGAAGGCTTTCAATACTCATTCATTTTCTACACATCACCTAGGGAAAAATTAAATTGCATATTAAGAACTTATTATGTAAAACAAGACATTTTCCTTCCTAATAAAAGTCACTTTTGTTTTCTGTAAAAAAAAAAAAAAAAAGAACTTATTATGCTTTCAAGGGCCTGCATGACTATATTTATTCAGTCAGTTCCTGACGTTCTCTTCCTTCAATTTCATTCTATCATGATATCAAACTGTTTGTACTCTGTGTTTAAGTTATCATCACTTATTGTATAATTCTTTTTTTTTTTTTTTTAAGATTTTATTTATTTGACACAGAAAGGGAGAGATCACAAGTAGGCAGTGAGGCAGACAGAGAGAACAGGCTCTCTGTTACAGCAGCAGGCCAGATGGCGGGTCTGGATCCCAGGACCCTGAGATCATGACCTGAGCCGAAGGCAGAGACACAACCCACTGAGACACCCAGGCGCCCCACTTATTTTATAATTCTACTTAGCCTTTTATCATCTTTTTTTTTAAGATTTTATATTTTTATTTTCCAGAGAGAGAGAGGGAGAGAGAGCGAGCACAGGCAGACAGAATGGCAGGCAGAGGCAGAGGGAGAAGCAGGCTCCCTGCCGAGCAAGGAACCCGATGTGGGACTCGATTCCAGGACGCTGGGATCATGACCTGAGCCGAAGGCAGCTGCTTAACCAACTGAGCCACCCAGGCGTCTGAGCCTTTATCATCTTAACTTCTCAGTCTTATCTGATGTGCTCTTCCAGTAGAAGTTTTGCTTAAATAGTGAGGTATAGCAGTACCCTTTGCTATGCTGCCATTATTTCCTGAGTATACTTTATCACAACATAATATATACACATGAAGTTATTTATTTGCCTGTTTATTGTCTTTTTAGATTAGAAGAACTTTAGAAAAACAATTTTTTTCTAAATTATCTTCCTGTTTTCAATGAGTAGAAGTATGTCTAAACATAACTGTCAGCCAGTAAAAACTTTTGAGCTGTTGCTAAATAAAAGCCTTGTTCTATTAGATGTAAAATATCATTTGGGTGCAGTAAATTCTGAAGCCAGGTTAGTCATTCATATATGGAAACTCTAAGATAACACAAACACACTTTTATCAAATTCTGTTATACTTACAAGATGCTAAAATTGGGGGTCGAGAGAATACATATTGCAGTAATAAGATCTGAAATTTGCATCCTATCTTATGATTTTATGACTTTGAGAAAAACATTTTTTCTTTAACTTTGTGTTCTGCAAAATTGGAATAATAGTTATAGCATCTAACTTGCATACCAGAGCTCATAATTAGGTGTGAAAATATATATGAGTTTCACTTAACATAACATACTAAACATATGTTTACATATATATAAGCATACTTGAAATTCTCCTCATATATATATATGCACACACACACAGAGAACACTGAGAAAGGAAATATTATATAAATTTAATATTACACTAAGATTACTCTTTTTTTATTTTATTTTTTTTATTTATTTGACAGGGGGATCACAAGTAGGCAGAGAGGCAGACAGAGAGAGAGGAAGGGAAGCAGGCCCCCTGCCGAGCAGAGAGCCCGATGTGGGGCTCAATCCCAGGACCCTGGGATCATGACCTGAGCTGAAGGCAGAGGCTTTAACCCACTGAGCCACCCAGGTGCCCCAACACTAAGATTACTCTTAATTCTAACACATCTAATGCTACTAAAATTCCTCCAAGCAATGTTTTCTATCAGTTACTAAGTATTTTGTGTATGTCCATAACAAATATTTTAACACTTACTAATCAAGTTCTCACAGAACACCTTTTAGATAGCCATTAGCAACATCATTTGTTTACAAAATAAAACTGCCTTTCTTAAGGCTTAAAAGTCTCAAATGAATTTGAATTACAGTATTTAACTAGAATATTGTCTTCACCCACCTCTCTGAGTTTTCTAGAAGAAAAAAAAATCAGCAATTCATAGATAAGGTCGGTTGAATAAATATCCCCCATGTGACAAATTAGTTGAGACACTTTTATCCGTATCTTTTTCTGCCTATATAAAGATTTCATGTAAGAGTGGTTGTAGTGTCTGATATTTGATACAAGGTATTCTCTGACTTTGTAATCCCCCTCTTCCTCAAATGACTCAAAATCACTGTGCCAGATGTTTCTGATACTTGTAAAGATCCTATTGAAACCCACTTCTATTGTGTGATTGCCCATTCTTAGCCTCCCTAAAAAAACTCATCAATCCTCTTTTTAAGAAATATTTATTGAACATCTGCTGTATGTCAGGTGTGGATTTAGGCATTTAAGAGAGATTTATAAATTAAACAGGTGGATCACTGTCTTTTGTATTTTGCATTCTAGGACATCTCTTTTGAATGACACATTTGATACTTTTTTGCTGGCCTTCTATCAAGGTAGTTCTGACGCTCTAATTCTACTGTCATTGCATTTCCTGGACTCCTCACAAGGTGGTGCTAAACATGCTCTTGTTGCTATGGAGCTTCTCATCCATAGAGATAACTCCCAAGTGGTTCCAATGGTTGATTGCCATGGCTTAGTGATCCCTTCTGAAGGAGAAGATTTTTCCTTAAATATTTAGCACTTTCAGATATAGACCCCATCACAATAAGGAAAGATGTATATAGTTATATCTTCTATTCATGATTTTTCCCCCATTCTTCCTAGAACTCATTTGTATTTAAAAAAATGTGGATTTGATGTAGACTTTGTCTTGATGGACAAAAGAAAATTCATATGGGAGCTGAAGCTAATTTTTCTTGGAACTTAGCTGTGAGTTGTAATACGGTAGAACTCCTCAATCATTCATGATACTTTTCTCCCTCTTTGAGTGCCCATCCCCCACACTCTCCAGAGTTTATAGGGAATATCAGAATAAGTCAGGCCAAGATTTAAGCTTTATCTAATGCGGTGCTCAAACACTAGGCATATAAGAAAAGTGAGGACACTAGTTTCTGTGTCCCAATACATCCCGAGAGAATTAGGTAGGCTAGGAGTGGGAAGCCTGAACCTGCCAACTTCTGCCCTGATACATATGATAAATATTTGTGCAGTTTGAAAATAATGACAGAATATTGGTAGCCTAATGATTATGTTAGTTTTCTACTGCTGTGTAATAAGTACTCCAAAAATATGGTGACCTAAAATAACACTTAATATTTATTACCTCACACGTTTCTGTGGTTCAAAAGTTTTGGAGCAACCTAGCTAAGTGATTGTGGCTCAGTGTCTCTCATAAAGGTGGCTGAAGTCATCTGAAGACATGACTAAGGGAGAGACTACACGTTCAAGTTGGCACAGTCACATGTCTGTTGGTAGGAGGCCTCTCCTTGCCCTACAGATGCCATATTGTTGCTTGAGTGTGGTCTTGGCATAATAGCTGGCTTCTCCCAAAGCAAATGATCCAAGGTGCAATGTCTTTCATGATCTAGACTTGGAAGTCACACACCATTTTTCTTCAGTTCTTACAGGTTATACATATCAACCCTACTCAGCATGAGTGCTACATGTGGCTGTGAGTGATGGGAGATTAAGATCATTGATATCTCTTTTGTAGGCTGGTTGCCTCAAAACTGGTGTCATTTTTTACACTACTGACACAATTAACAGCAAATCTTCATGAATATACCATTACTGATGTCGTCAACAAATTATATAGATTGAACGGAATAATCTATTAGTCAATCCTTTCATTTAACTCTTGTCTCAGATAAAACTTTTGAGCAACCTGAGAATCATCTTGGGCCTAAAACCTACAGCAACTGCTGCAGTGGTCATTTCTGCATAGGTGTTTTTCAAAGATCTACGTCTGTTCCATTTCATAGTGCCTCACCTTTGGTCTGTCCCATAAAATATTACTTTATAGCACCACAAACCTTTTACATGGGCTTCCTTTAAAAATATGATGCCTAAGGAAACTGAAGAGCACTATGGATGAGCAACTTATAATTCATAGGGATAAATGCACATAGAACTACCCTTAAAATGTGGGTATCATTGTTATTGAATTGATTTCTTCCCTTTTTGCTCCCCAGGTAAATATTTATGAAATTCCATTTCTTTGACTTTTAGAAACTTATATGAGCTCCATTTGGTCAATACAGGCCAACACATGGGTAGACACTATAGTACATGCTTTCAGGAATGAGGAATGAATTCTTGCCGCTGCTGGCAATGTTGGTTTCCAGTAGTTCACAGATGAGTCTCTCTCTCTCTAGGAACTGTCCTCAACAACAACAAGAAAAACAAAAAGATGTACCCTTTAAAAGCTTGTCCCTCATTTGGGCAGATTGCATTAACTGAATGCAGAGCCATGGAGGCACACGTCCTCTCCTTGATATGGGAAAATTATAAAAAGCCATTACACCCCCAGAGCTACTTGTAGGATGAGCTGAGGTCTCTGTCATAACTGCATTGCTATTCAGATGCTCTTTCTGCCCAGTCCTCCTTTGTTAAGCAATTCTTAGTAAAACTTCGGCAAATTTTAGAATTTCAACATCTACTTTCCAGAGGACACAACCTGACATTTTAACCAGGATTAGTCTGAGGATGCAGATTCGTAAATGGAAACTGGATCACCCACTGGGCAGCTGACAATGAGAATATCACCATTAATGTAGGTAGAACACTGATACCTCCTGGATGCAGTTGTATTGAAACTATTAAAACTTTAACTAGAGGTGAACTGGAATGGATGTCAGTGCAAGGAAATGTGTTCCAACGTGAAATATTTCAGGATTTTAAGAGGTATGAGAAAAATAGTACTTACAAGTATGCATTAATTTTTAGGCCAAGATGGAGTTGTTCTTTTTCTGGATGTCATGTCAGCAAACGAAAACTTAGATAATTTTTGTGTCCCTGTAAATATTCCACTTGACCAGCAATGCCATAAAGCCAGCCAGCCATTCCCAAATCACCGGACCAACTCTGGGCTTTCTCACTCCAAACAAGTGGAACTATGTGGCCCCCGCTAATTAGATATTTTCTATTTATCCCTTCATTGTTCTTTATTCTCTATCCTAAAAATCTGCCTGCTTTACACTCTCCTTGAAGGAGGCCGTCAAGAGGATGTGACTGCAGATGAATCTAAGAGCTAGACCCACGTAGCTGGAGGTTCTTCACCCCCTCTCCCATCTTTAGAACATGTGTTCTGCTCTCCATTCCCACCGTAGGAGCTGTTTCAAGTACATAGACTTGAAAGAGAAAGCTAGTGAGACCATCTAGACTGAATAAATGACTGAACCCAGTTAAGGCCTGTATATAAATTGTTAAGCTTCTGACAGGTTGGTAGAGAGATCTATTTGCGTTGTGGCTGCCCAGTACAAGCCTCATATGTAAGTTCCCTTGCTTATTAAATCTGTCACTGCCAATCTGAAGTGGCCTGCCTCTTTCTTGGGTTTCTCCTTGCCCTCCATGTGAAGGGGATAGTTCTTTTTTGTTTGGTTGGTTTTTTTGTGTTTTTTTTTTTAAGCCCCATTTAGCAGTTCTCTGAAAGAATATTCCCTGTTTCATGAAGTATTCTAGTTACTTGCATCACCTAAATTGTTTCTGTAACAGTTTTTGGTCACGAGGAATAAGACCCAAAATGGACTGCTAATGTCCTATGGGACAGTGAAATACACATGTGAGACACCTGTTGAAACCTTTGAGCTCACTGTTCCTGTTGTCATTACCAAGGACTGGGGGTAAGTCACGATCGGATTTGAGCTCCGCTCCCTTGCATGCAGCTCTCTGATCCAAACAAACTTTATATTAAAAAAAAAAAAAAAAAAGTGTTTGCATGTGTGTGCACATGTGCTCACGCATATTCCCAGGAAAGTTCTAGGTCCTGCAAAGTTTCTGGGGTTTACTAAAGTCCCCAGAAAGAAAGTTTCCGGGGTGGTTATATTAGGTGTCTGCAATGGCTGGTGGCTGTTCTGGGGTTCACAGAGCCTTGAAGTCAGGCCATAGCATAAACCCCTTAGAGATTTGGAAAAATAAAGTAAGACCAAAAGTTCAGATGGTTTAGATCATCAAAATTGTAATATAAGTAGTCACAGGTCACACTATTAAAAACATCTGGGGTATCTTCCCCTAGAAAGAAATCTTCTGAAAGGAATAATAGGAATAATAGTGAATCTCAGAAGCCAAAGCCACAAAATTGGTGAACACGGATCAAGTCCTTAAAAGCTGTTAGAACACTTTCTACTTAACGTTTAAAACTCCCATGCAAAAAAAAAAAAAAACAAAAAACAAAAACAAAAAAACCTCCCATGCTAGGATGGACACAGAAGTAGCCATACTGACACTACGTCACCTGTCAAATTCAAGAAAATTTCTGGGCAACAAGGTACCCTGTAAAATACCACGAAAGCCCCAACATAGTATCATATCCCTCTTAGGTATTAATTTGGCTCTAAAAGACCCAAGGCTTAGCTAAAGAAATGGGATGCTCAAGTTTCAAAGATTGGAGCATGCCACCTTCTGGCACACCTGCTCATTTTATGTCTAAGAACTGTGGTCCTGGAAGCTGTAGATATGTATGTAATTGATTGTTTTTATAGTATTTTCTATTAGAAATATTTATACCATGTTCCAAATTAGTATCACCTCCATATTCAATGAAATTACTGTTCATAAATCTTCTAGGAATAAAATAGTGTTGTTGAAATTTATTAGAATGCCCAATCTTATGAGAATGCTTCTCAACTGAATACATTTTCTGTTTAAATAATTTAACCTTTTTTTTTCCCGCCAGAACATTTTGACTTAGTTTTCAGTACACATTAAAGTAAATTTGTAGGAACTTATTTTTATGTTTAATGAAATTAAGTAGACTACAATAGTTGGCATATACAGTGAAACCTCTTTCATAATTCATTAAAATAACTCACTGACATTTCCTAATTTTGAATAAAATTCACAATCTGAGTGTGTATAACCACAGAAAGCAAGAATTAAAGTGTTCTGTGATTTTACCTCATTATGACACATGGCATAACAGGAATTCCTATTTCCAGGTTTTATAATAACCCAAAACAGGACCATCTTTATAGTACCAATAGTGGAAATAAGTAGAAATAAAAATCTGTCACACTTGTCATGTGGAGCAAGTTCATGAGTATAATTTCCATTTTTTTTCATTACATATTTTGTTTAATATTTTCTTTTTTTGACATTTTTTTCTGTCCATTTCTTCCCTTCTTAACAATCTGGATTTATCGCTTCCTACTTTATCTCTTTGGATTTCAACTTTTCAGTGTTCTTTTCTGCAAAAAGTCTTATATTTAACTCTGTTTTGCCTTTCATAAAAGTACTCTTTGCATTTAGTCTTTACTGTAATAATTCATGGTAATTTTAATAAACTCAATTTAACAAAACTTTGCTATATTTCTACTCCATGCAACATATTATATGAGCTGATGTGCTTATAAAGATACATAAAACTGTCTTTGGGAGAAACAGGTAAGTACACAGCAATCATGGTATTGTGATGATAAGATAGAAAGTGAATGTGATAGAATGTGAATACTAATGGAGGAAAGAATGGAAGCACTAATGCAGTTCAAGAAAGTTGGATGAATATTTTTCAAAGACAGAGAAGATAACTGAAGCATACTTTAGCGTTAACAAGATGAAAGGAAGTGAAAAAGGAATGACAAAAAGAAAAAAAAAAAAAACAGTATTCTAAAGAGAAAGAACGCTAGTACAAATACAGATGGCATAAGCATTCATCCAAGTTTTTACTGACTGCAATTATCTTAATATTGGTTAGATTTTATGGATCTAGTAAAAAATAATGTTGAGGCAGAAATCAGTGGGAACCCATAAATAGCATTGTATAAAATCCTCAAGACTAGAGTCAGTGGTATCAGTTAAAAACTGCAATAATTCATAAAAATTATGGGAAGAGCACAGGATGACTGTGAGTGTAGCCATAGAAACAGACAAACACACACAATGGGGTTGGTAATTTATGAAATGGGAAAATTTTGCAAAACAAAATTCAGGAAACCTTAGTTTTTAATCCTGGTTACTGGATATATGATGGTAAGACCTATAATCTACAAAAAAACCATAAAAGTGATAATGATGATGTTAATATTAAAAATGAGAGATATCTGGGTGTCTCAGTCAGTTGAGCATTCTACTCTTGATGAAAGCTCAGGTCTTGATCTTAGAGTCGTGAGTTCAAGCCCCAGATTGGGCTCTACACTGAGCGTGGAGCCTACTTAAAAACAAAGAAGACGACAACAAATAAAAATGATAATACTGCAACAGATCCATGATTATATTATTCTTTTTACATGGGCTAGAATCAGTGCTTGCATTCTTTCATTTGAAATTTATAAAAACTCTATGAGAAAGGTTCTATAAACGTTCTTTATTTACATCTGAGGCTCAAGAGATATTAAATTATTTTTCCAAGGTCACACAGTTTAGAAAATTTAGAATCATACCTTTAAATGATTGGACTCACGCGAACAGTGGACTTAGTGTAAGATTCGTTAATACGTTTTTGCCCGAAAATAGTCAACTCCATTCTAGGTTATACTGAGATTCCGATGATTATGGTTCATTCATGTGCAGATACACATTTTTCATTTAGAGCTTGAGCCATAGGTGTGGATCCGCCTAAGATAAAGAATGGGGGATCATCAACTCCTGAAAAATTCTCCTTTTTATTCTTTATAACCCACTACCCCCCTTATATCCATTATTTTATTTCTCGTTTTGATATCATGAAATATGATAGCATGAATAATCTCTTGGACGTTTTTTACTGGTATTTTTTAAAAGATCATATATTCAGTGTGTTTGAAACTTTTTCTACAGTTGTATAGTTTCTTCAATTTGCCACATGAATAACAAGTTTTATTTTGGGGCTCTACCTAGTCAAAATAAAATGCTTTTCTCCTTTTATTTTTAATTTCAAAATCATATTTAAAAAAAAAGTTTCCAGAAACTGCTTCATTTCTAATTTTTCTTTCTTAATAAACTGTTACAGTTTTTTGGATATAATATTCTTTCAAATCTCTCTGAATATATAAAATGTTTAAAGCATTTTTCCCTATTCCTGTAAATGTAATATTCCTGTAAATGTCTATATATAAAGTAGTACTATTTTAAATTTTATGAAAAATTTCAAGACAACCCCATGAATAATAACATATTATATAATGAATGTTCATGTTTTTATCTCCCAGGTTCAACAAGCAAATCATAAACTGTGTTATTTAAACTCTCAATCATAATCCCTTCTAGATTATTTTAAATAAATCCCAGACAAAATATTGTGTAATCAATAGAAATACTTCATTATTTATGTTTAAAAAATATATAGTCTTAAAGTATCAAGACACCATTATCAAGCAAAGAAATGGTTCTTTAATGTAATAAAATATCTAGTAAGTGTTCAAATCTCTGTCATTGTCTTATTTTACAGTTTATTTGTTGACTTCAAGGAAGTAACAAGGTATATATTTTCAGTGTTTCACATCTGAAGTCTCTTATTAATAACCATTTCCTCTCCCCCCCTCTTTTTTCTTTCTTTGTAACTTATCTGTTAAATGATATAGTACTACCATACCCACTTCCTGGATTTTATATGCTCATGGTTTTATTTCAAATGTTCCTCTGGCGTTTTACTTTCTATTTATTTAATTTAAGATTAATTAGACCTTGAGACTTTATCAGATTCAGGTTAGATTTATTTATGTATTTTGAAGAGAAGGTATGCAATATCTAATTTTCTCCATTTATCTGATATAAGTGATGCTGGACAGGCTGAGACCCTGAGGGAGAGGGCCTCAGGATCTTCACTAACAGGGTTCTTGGCTTTGTATGAGAAAGAATTCCAGAGCAAACCATTTAGAGAAAGGGACCAAGATTTATTAAGTATATAAGTAAGAAGAGGGCTACTTCACAGACAAAATAACCAACTATCCTTCTCAGATATGGAAGAGGACCCTGCTTTGCCTCTAACAAAACATTTCATAAGTATTTTTTTTTTTTAATATATAACTTTATAGGTATGGGCTTACTCTTTAACATTGAGTTTACATTTCACATTGGGCAGTTTGTTTTTCCATTGTTTTGGGTTGTGGAATTTACCACAAGGAGCAATTTTTAGAATATTCAACTTATGTAACTTTTAATGCTGGAGGGATTGGGGTCTTGTGGTTTTCCATGAGTCAACTCTTGTGACTCCTTTTATGATCTGCTAACTTTTAGATTAATGGACAGCCTAAAACCAAAATGACTGTACTTTGTTCAACTTGTGTCCTGAGCCTTTCTTCCCTCTTGTCTCATTCAAAAGTCATTATTTACTGTTGCATGGAAAATTTATTTCATTAAGGATTTTAAAGTGAAAATATTCGTTTTTAAAAAATATTTTATTTTTTTATTTGACAGAGAGATACACAATGAGAGAGGGAACACAAGCACGGTGAGTGGGAGAGGGAGAAGCAGGCTTCCTACCAAGTAGGGAGCCTGATGCGGGGCTCCATCTCAGGACCCTGGGATCATGGCCTGAGCCAAAGGCAGATACTTAATGACAGAGCCACCCTGGTGCCCATGAAAATACTCAAATATCATTCCCCTTGCACTTACTAGCTAGACTACTTTTTTCTTTTTTTTTTTTTTTTTTTTTAAGGTTTATTTTATTTACTTATTTGAGAGAGACAGAGAAAGAAGGCAGTCAGGGGAAGGGGCACAGGGAGAGGGAGAGAGTTCTTTAAGCAGACTCTTTGCTGAATGCAGAACCAGATGTAGGGCTCGATTTCACCCCCTAGAGATCATGACCTGAGACAAAATCAAGAGTCAGTCACTTAACCAAGTGAACCAAACAGGCACCCAAGACTATTTCAATAGGAGAAAATTCTCATTAACTTTTGCTAGACCTTGAAATAAGTTTCTTGCAATGAAGGAAGATAAGTGTCTGAATCCCCACCACTACTGCCTTTATCTGTATTCAAAATATCTAGTAACATCACTAACATTGCCTGAAAGTGACCAAAGAGACTTTATTTTGTTTTGGAATTATTGCAAACACAGACTTAATTAATATGTTATGGTTCAATCTGTTTTATTTACTATTGCTATGGAAAGGAATCTTGTTTTTGGCCTGTATGAGTCATTTAAATTTCTTAATTCCTTAAGATATGATAGTAGTTTTTATGACTTTTTTATTTGCCTTATTGTATGATTATGCTCCAGATTCATCTTCTAAATATTCTGTCTCAGTGTATTTTTCAGCCACTTCTATTAGGATTCCTGACTTTTTAAAATAGAAAGTGGTATTTGGATACCATAATTAAGATGATAGAGGTTATCATGGCTACTGGGTTACTATACCTTTTCAGTAAAGAACAAATATTCTTATTAAAACATATCATGAGTTCATTCTGATATTTCCTGGTTAAATTTAGGATCCAGAGGGTTTTACTTACCATTTTTTAAACTGGTATTTTTATTAAAAAAAAAAACTGATAAAAGCACACAAAACAAATGCATAGATAAATGGGAAAACACTTTCATGCAAATGGTCGATGAGCTTTTTACTGAAATGAAACAAAATATGTGAGATAATAAATCTTCAGGAGTAGATAATAAATTCACTTGAATTAGAGTTGGCATGACATATTTATGTTGAGACATCTCATAGACTGCAAAATTATATAGTCATCAGAATAAAGATGGTTATGAATAGGCATAAATACAGTTGAAAATATACTCTGAGTTTGTAGAATAAGAAGGAAAAGAGTTAAGGAAGGAGACCCAACCATGAAGATTAAAGCTAACAAAAAGGGTGGTATAAATCAAAACTTGTAGTGAGAAGGAAACAAAAAGAAAACTTTTTAAATTCTTGCATAAAAAATAGTTTCAGATATAAACATGACAATAAAAAGAGAAGTGAAGAATTCCCAGGAAATAACCACTAGGTGGTCATCCATTACATTACTCAGAAGAGTTGTACTGGGGTGTTTGGATTAGAAATTACATTTTTATGGCTGGAGAAATGAATGAGGATAAGAGGGAAAAAATTGTAAAAAATAGTAAGTAGACTTTAAAATTATAAAGCAAATTTCAGCCACCTGATCTACTTAATTTGTCAATCATTCTGGTTTTGAAGTGAATGTCCTTAGAGACCTTACTAGTCATATATAAGGCCAGGCTGACTCAATTTTTATAAAATATTGTATACTAGAGTTCCAGTGAAGATGCTGTTTAAATAAGTTATTCTCTGTTTCTAAAATCAAAAATATGAATGCCATTGTTCTCAAATCATCTTATTAAAAGATTCTTTTTTTTAAAACTTTTTTCAAAGAAGTATATGGTTTAAAGAAAGATATGTGAATGTTTAACAAATAACACATATTGTCATTTTTATATCCTTTTCAAAGAAAAATTTCATTTTCTTCTCATGGTCCTTATGTATTATTAAATTTTATGATGTAATGTAAATCACCTGAAATTGTCTAAAATTTAGAAAATAAACAATATAGAAAATCATTACATATTTTCAATAGACAGTCAAATTATAAATATACTTTCTTTTAAAAACTAAAGCCCTTTTAACTTTCTCACTTATTAGAAGACAATTTTCATGTAGGTTCCCAAGTACTAAAATGGTATGTCGTTGGAATGTTCTTATTTGTAGAAGGGGTATTTGTTAAATATACTTGTTTTTCAGTTAGTGGAAACAGCAGATAAAAATCTCCATCATTATCCACTCTGTCATATATTTTTTTTCTCTTAATTAAAACAGAGAGAATATGAATCTGTTTTAAAAAAAAGTAAAATGAATTGATAAAAATGAAACTTTTATGGTTTAGTTGATAAAGATAAATTTCCTAATATACTATGTTTAGTAGTTTTATTAGGTAAGTACAATTGCATTCTAGCTATCTTTAAATGTACTGGTTATTTGGAAAATAAAACTTTCTGAAAATCTTCCATTGACAAATTGACTCAATTTTCTACAAATATCAACATTATCAAATATTATTTGAGAAGTTAGGTGATAGCTTTGTAGATTATTCTGATAAGAATTATTGCCTTTTCTTTGTGCTAAAGGTAGAGGTTCTCCCAACTCTTTTTTTCTTCCATGTGTTCGCTAGCTCTGTAGTATTTTTAATAGTGTTTTGTTAAACAAATATAACACCAGTGTGTCCACTCCCTTCCCTCAACAGATGGTCGACAGCAGATGGTACAGATGATTGTTCATATATTTTCTTAGAACAGAATCAAGAAAAAATAGTCCAGGTGTATTCATTTGTGACACTACATCCACATTTAAGTAATTAAATACACTCAAAAGAGTCTTCTTGAATTTAACCCCACTTAGATTACCCTAAGAAAGATATTTACTTATTGTTCTCTCTTGATTGATTCAGCCTGTTTTCTTATTATTTTCATTCTTAGAAATCCATGATTTTTCCTTGGTAATTTGAAATATTTCAGCTTTTAAAAGTTGGCTAATGTATTAACAGAAAAAAAAACAACACATGAACAAAACAAAATGATACATTAGAGTTTAAATGAAACTTCCATTTTATTCCTAGTCTTCCTTACATGTATCAAGAAAAATACTGTGTGCAAATAAACATATATACACATTAATAAATCTGTATATATTTATATATGTATACATATATTAATATATATACATATACATGTATAGAATATATGTGTACATATAGTATATATATACATATATTAAATACATATATATTAAATGCATATACGTGTATATCATAAGTAACCTGCATATCTCTTCATAAGCACACGAAAACATATGCATCATTTCCTTGCTTCATTGTCCAGTTAATTTTAATATTCGCTATTTTTTTATTACCATTCATACATGAGAGTCATTTTGTGTAGTTATTTTGTGTGCTCTGTTCTGTATGGATATTATAAAGGAGAGTATTATGGTACTGGAAGTTTTTCTAATTCCCTAATGTCCTACCCTAAAGAAAGTAAAATAGTATCATCTGGTGGTATTCTTGAAATTTGGTGGACTTATGTAAGTGCTTATAGTTTTTTCCCTTTGCTTTAAAAATTTTAGCAGACATGTGTTTGTGGTTGTATACTGTTTATTCATGCAGTGACTATAACTTACCAACTTTCTTTTCAATGGCAGATAGTAAGTTCATTTAATTTTTTCAGTTTCCTTTGATTTCATTGTCTTATGTTTTAATGAGAAAACATGTATTTTAATTAAGTAATATATAAATCACATAAAATAATATAATCAGCATAGCCAATGCACTACTCAAATGAAACTGATATTGAATTTTCCTTTCTAAATTAAAAAAACCCAAAATATTATAAATGTATCTTATACCTTCCTTCTTTTCCCAGAAATAAACAAAATCCTGAAGTCCATGTTTTTATAAATAATATTGACAAATTTTTTAAGAATTACAAATATTAAAAATCATACATAGTACCATAAGATCTAGTTTCCTTATTAAATAGATTCATTTCATTTCATTTATTTTTCTTGTGTAATGTTAAAAATATCTAATCTTATACTTTACATTTTATTAATTTCTAACTTCATCTTTATATGTTACTTTTATTATATTATTTTATTTTTTAACATTTAATTTAAGTTCAGTTTGTTTCCTGTGATTAAGAGTCTCTTATGGTTTGTCTCCTTCTCTAGTTTTGTCTTATTTCATTTTTTCTTACTTTGCCCTATGTTCCTCTATTTTGTTTCTTAAAATTCCACATTTCAGTGAGATAATATGATAATTGTCTTTCTCTGATTGACTTATTTCACTTAGTATAATACCCTTTAGTTCCATCCACATTATTGAAAATGACAACATTTCATTTTTTGGATGACCGTGTAATAAATTCCATTGTATGTATATAAATACCACATCTTCTTTATCCATTAATCTATCAGTGGACATCTGGGCTCTTCCCATAGTTTGGGTGTTGTGGGCATTGTTGCTGTAAGATTGGGGTGCAGGTGCCCCTTCAGATCACTACATTTATATCTTTAGGGTAAATACCCAGTAGTGCAATTGCTGAGCCATAGGGTATCTCTATTTTCAACTTTTTGAGGAATCTTCCTACTGCTTTCCAGTGTGACTGTAGCAGCTTGCATTCCCACCAACAGGGTAAGAGGAGTACCCTTTCTTTGCATCCTTGCCAATATCTGTCATTTCCTGACTTGTTAAATTTAGTCAATCTCACTTTTGTGAGGTGATATTTCATTGTAGTTTCAATTTGTATTTCCCTGATGCCTAGTGATGTTGAACATTTTTTCATGTCTGTTGGCCATTTCTATGTTCCTTTTGGAGAAATGCCTGTTCAAGTCTTGTGCCCATTTCTTGACTGGATTTTTTTCTTTGGGTATTGAGTTTGATAACTTCTTTATAGATTTTTGCTATAAGCCTTTTATTGAAGTCATTTACAAATATCTTCTCCCATTCTCTCAGTTGTCTTTTTGTTTTGTTGACTGTTTCTTTGTTTTTTATCTTGATGAAGTCCCAAGAGTTCATTTTTGCCTTTGTTTCCCTTGCCTTTGATATGTGTCTAGCAAGAAGTTGTTTGGCCTAGGTTGAAGACACTATGTTCTCCTCTTGGATTTTGATGGTTTTCTGTCACACATTTAGATCTTTCACCCATTTTGAGTCTAATTTTGTGTATGGTATAAGGAAATGGTCCAGTTTCATGTTTCTGCATGTGGCTGTCCAATTTTCCCAAAGCCATTTGTTGAAGGGACTTTTTTCCACTAGATTTTCCTTCCTGCTTTGTTGAATATGAGTTGACTATAGAATTGAGGGTCTATTTCCGGCCAGTTCTCTACTCTGTTCCTTTGATCTATGTGTCTGTTCTTGTGATCTATGTCTTGATGATTACAGCTTTGTAATAGAGCTTGAAGTCTGGAATTATGATGCCACCAGTTTTGGTTTTCTTTTTCAACATTTCTTTGACTGTGCAGGGTCTTTCCTGGTTCCACACAAATATTAGGATTATTTGTTGCACCTCTGTGAAAAAAGTTGATGATATTTTGATAGGGATTGCATTGAATGTGTAGATTGCTCTGGGTAGCATAGACTTTTTAACAATATTTGCTTTTCCAATCCATGAGCATGGAAGTCTTTTCCATTTCTTTATGTCTTCCTTAATTTCTTTCATGAGTTTTCTATAGTCTTCTGAGTAAAGATCTTTTACCTCTTTGATTAGATTTATTCCTAGGTATCTTTTGGTTTGGGGTGCAGTTTTAAATGGTATTGATTCCTTAATTTCTCTTTATTCTCTCTCATTATTAGTGTATAAAAATGCAACTGATTTCTATGTATTGATTTTGTATGATGCCACTTTGCTGAATTTCTGTATGTGTTCTAGCAATTTTGGGGTGGAGTCGTTTGGGTTTTCAACAATAGAGTATCATGTCATCTGCAAAGAGTGACAGTTTGACTTCTTCTTTGCTGATTTGGATGCCTCTTATTTGTTTATGTTGTCTGATTGCTGAGGCTAGGACTTCTAGAACTATGTTGAACAGCAGTGGTGAGAGTGGACATCCCTTCTGTGTTCCTGACTTTAGGGAGAAAATTCTCAGTTTTTCCCATTTGAGAATGATCTTCTCTGTAGGCTTTTCATAGATGGCTTTTATGATATTGAGGTTATGTTCCCTCTATCCCTGCACTCTTAAGAGTTTTAAACAAGAATGGATGCTGTGCTTTGTTAAATGCTTTTTCTACATCTAGTGAGAAGATCATATGGTTCTTTTCATTTCTTTTATTAATGTACTGTATCACATTGATTGATTTGCTGATGTTGAACAATGCTTGTAGCACAGGAATAAATCCCACTTGGTTGTAGTGAATAATCCTTTAATAAACTGTTGGATCCTATTGGCTAGTATCTTGGCAAGAATTTTTGCATCCACGTTCATCAAGGATATTAGTCTGTAATTCTCTTTTTCGGTGGGGCCTCTTTCTGATTTTGGGATCAGGTAATGCTTGCTTTATAGAAAGAATTTGGAAAGTTTTCTTGGATTTCTAGTTTTTAAAAAAGATTCAGAGGAAAGGTAAAAATTCTTCTTTACCTGTTTGGTAGCATTCCCCTGGAAAGCCATCGGACTCTGGACTCCTGTTTGTTGGGAGATTTTTGATGACTGCTTCAATTCCTTGCTGACTATGGGTCTGTTCAGGTTTTCTGTTTCTTCCTGTTTCATTTTTGGTAGTTTATATGTCTCTAGAAATGCATCTATTTCTTCCAGATTACCTAATTTATTGACATTTTGTTGCTCATGATATGTTCTTATAATTGTTTGTATTTCTTTGGTGTTGGTTGTGATCTCTCCTCTTTCATTCATGATTTTGTTAATTTGTGTCCTTTCTCTTTTCTTTTTGATGCGTCTGGCCAGGGATTTATTGCTCTTACTAATTCTTTTAAAGAACCAGCTCCTAGTTTCATTGATCTGTTCTACTGTTCTTTTGGTTTCTATTGCATTGATTTCTGGTCTAATCTTTATTATTTCTCTTCTCCTGCTGGGTTTAGGCTTTATTTGCTGTTCTTTCTCCAGCTCCCATAGGTGTAAGGTTAGGTCATATATTTGGTACCTTTCTTGTTTCTTGAGAAAGGCTCGCATTGTTATATACTTCCCTCTTAAGACTACCTTTGTTGCATCTGAAAGATTTTAAACAGTTGTGTTTCCATTTTCATTTGTTTCCATGAATTGTTTTTTTATTCTTTAATTTCCTGGTTGACCCATTCATTTTCTAGTAGTATGCTCTTTAACCTCCATGTGTTTGAGTTCTCTCCAAATTTCCTCTTGTGACTGAATCTAGTTTCAAAGCATCATGGCCTGACAATATGCAGGAATGATCCCAGTCTTTTTGGTACAAGTGGAGACCTGATTTGTGACCCAGTGTGTGATCTATTCTATTTTTTTTTTTTTTTTTAGATTTTATTTTTTAGAGAGAAAGAGAGCACAAGCAGGGGGAGTAGCAGGCAGAGGCAGAAGGAGAAGAAGGCTCCCCGCTGAGCAGGGAGCCTGATGTGGGACTCTATCCCAGGACCCTGGGATCATAACCTGAGCTGAAAGCAGATGCTTAACCTACTGAGCCACCTAGGCATCCCATGTGTGATGTATTCTAGAGACTGTTCCACACCCACTCAAGAATAATGTATATTCTGTTGCTTTAGGATGGAATGCTCTGAATATATCTGTAAAGTCCATTTGGCCCGGTGTGTCTTTCAGAGCCCTTATTTCCTTGTTGATCTTTTGCTTAGATTATCTGTTCATTGTAGTGAGGGGTGTGCTAAAGTCTCCTACTATTATTGTATTATTATTGATGTGTCTCTTTGATTTTGTTATTAGTTGGCTTATATATTTGGCTGCACCAATGTTAGGGTCATAAATATTTACAATTGTTAGAGCTTCTTGTTGGATAGAATCTTTAATTATGATATATTGTCCTTTCTTGTCTCTTATTACAATCTTTGGTTTAAAATCTAATTTTCTGATATAAGGATTGCCACCCCAGCTTTCTTTTCATATCCATTAGCATGATAAATGGTTTTCCACCCCCTCACTTTAAATCTGGACATGTCCTTGCATCTAAAATGAGTCTTTCGTATCAATGGGTCTTGTTTTCTTATCCAATCTGATATCCTGTGTCTTTTGATTGGGGCATGTAGCCCATTTACATTCAGTGTAACTAAAGATATGAATTTATTTCCACTGTATTACCTCTAAAGTGACTCCTACTTCATATCATCTTTTTTACTTTTTGGTCTTTGTTACTTTTGGGTTCTCTCTTTGCTTAGAGGATCCCTTTTATTATATCTTGCAGGGCTGGTTTGGTGATCACAAATTCTTTTGGTTTCTGTTTGTCCTGGAAGCTTTTTATCACTCCTGTTTTGAATGACATCCTAGCTGGATAAAGTATTCTTGGCGGGATATTTTTCTTTTTTAACACCCTGAATTTATCATGCCAGTACTTTCTGACTTGCCAGTCTCTGTGGATAGGTCTGCTTCCAATCTAATGGTTCTATTTTTATAGTTTATAGACCTCTTGTCCCAAGATGCTCTGAAGATTTTCTGTTTATCTCTAAAACTTGTAAGTTTTAGTATTAGGTGATAGGGTGCTGACTTATTTTTATTTATTTTGAGGGGTTTCTCTGTGCCTCCTAGCTTTTGATGCCTGTTTCCTTCCCCAAATTGGGGGAAGTTCCCTGCTATAATTTGCTCCAATATACCTTCTGCCCCTCTCTCTTTTTCTTCTTCTTCTGGAATCTTGATTATTTTAATATTGTTTCATGTTAAGGTATCACTCATCTCTTGAATTCTCCCCTTGTGATCCAGTAGTTGTTTATCTCTCTTTTTCTCAGCATCTTTATTCTCCATTGTTTGGTCTTCTATATCACTAATTCTTTTGTCTGCCTCATTTATCCTAGCAGTTGGAACCTCCATTTTTTATTGCATCTCATTAATAGCTTTTTTTAAAATTTCAGTTTATTTAGATTTTAATTCTTTTATTGCTGCAGACAGGAATTCTCAAGTGTCTTGTATGCTTTTTTTTTTTTTTTTCAAACACAGCTAGTAGCTTTATAATCATTATTCTGAACTCTATTTCTGACATCTTATTTATGTCCATACTGATTAGGCCCTGGCAGTCAGTTGGTACTGCCTCTTGTTTTGTTTTTTGAGTGAGTTTTTCCAACTTGTCATTCTGTCCAGAGAAGAATAGATGAACAAGAGAACAAAATACTAAAATAATAACAATGACCTTAGATAAATATACATTAAACAAATCAGACAAGACCTGAAGCTGGGAAGAAGAAAAAAGAAAAAGGAGAGAGAGATAATATAATCAGAGAGATGAACAGAACAGAGCAATACACTATCCCTTGAGTGTATGTTGGTCAGCATGTTAGAGGAAACTACATCTCAAAATAGTAAAGAAAGGAAGCTTGTATATACAAAAATAAAATTAAATACATTGAAAGGGTAGAATGTAACTCTAAAAATAAAAATTAAAAGAGTTTAACAGAACAAAACAAAACAAAAAAAACAAGAAACCAAAAAATGAAAAAAAAAAAGGAACAACAAAATAAAAGGAAAAAGATAAAGAAAAAAAAAAGAAAAACAACAACAACAAAAATGAATATGATCAGTCAAGTGTAGAGAACAGAGCGTTACACTGGATTTGGGTTTATTCTGGTTTATTAGAAAAAACTGCATCCCAAAATTGTAAGGAAAGAAAAACATGTATATATGCAAAAATAAGATTAAATACAATGAAGGGATGACTGTAACTATAAAATGAAAATTAAAAAGATTTTAAAAAAGGGGTTAATAAAATAAGAAATTGGTTGAAAAAGGGAAGAAAAAAATAAAAATTAAAATTGAAAGACTAAAGAATAATAGGAAAAAAGCCATGAATTCTATGTGCTCTATTCCCCTGGCATTGGAGTTTTGCAATTCTCATAGATGGGTAAAGGTGGTCTTGGCTGAATGCTCTTTGTTGATCTTCTGGGGGAGGGTCCTTTTGCATTAATTCTCAAGTGATCTCAATGATCTCAAATTTCAAATGATTTTCATTTGCTCCAGGTGGAATTTTACCACCCTTGCCAGTGACCAGGCTAAGTAATCTTCTCCGGTTTGCTCTCCATGGCTTTTGTTCCCTGAAGGCTTTCCAAGCAGCTTTAGAGGAAATGAGAATGAAATGAGAATGAGAGAATGAAAATGGTGGCATCCCAGTCTCTGGCCTAGGGCCAACAGCTTGGGCCCTACTCCTCCGTGAGCCCTTGGAGAAAATCACTCAATCCCTCCTATCTCCCTGGTCTCTGGCCACACTCCATGCTCACCCACCCTGTGACCCAACGTTTCTATCCCTGGCACACAACCCAGTTTTGAGTTTCTAAACCCTGCAGACTCCTTCTGCATGATCCCAGGTCACCCCTCCCAGGGAAGGATGGGGAGGTTTCTCTAGTTCTGCCACTGTTGAGTTCTGCCACTCTCTGAGCAGGGGCCTAATTATGCCATGTTTCATGGTTTATGAGTACCTCAAGGTTAAAGCCCACTCCTGGGTTCACTCTTTGCGCCAACTTCCCCACTCTGATGTCTGGGAGCTCTGCTACACTCAGGCATCCCTGGTCTTCCTGTGACCCTGAAAATTCCGAGACCACACTCGCCCAGTTAGGCTTCCACCCCAGCTTAGCAGCCTGAGTGACATCCCTCATGAAAGTAGGCCTCTAAATATTCTGATTTTGTGCTCCACTGTTATATCACTTGCCTGTAGCTGGCTGATGGAGGCTCCCTCCCTGTGCTGTCTGCTTTCCCATATATTGCTTCAGATTCAATTCTTTGTACCTCCTACCTCGTGGAATGTGGCCACTTTGCTATTTGTAGTGTTGCAGGTATCTTTTTCTAGATCTCTGGTTGAGTTAGATCTCAGAATGATTTGACAGCTATCGAGCTGAATTCCTGGGACCAGATGCAATTAAGATCTTACTTTTCTGCCATCTTGGATTCTCTCCTCCTACTTTTATTATTTTGTTATAATTTTCCTTTTTTTTTTTTTTTTTTTTTTTTAAGATTTTATTTATTTATTTGAGAGAGAGAGTGTGAGAGAGAGCATGAGCGAGGAGAAGGTCAGAGAGCGAAGCAGACTCCCCATGGAGCTGGGAGCCTGATGTGGGACTCGATCCCGGGACTCCAGGATCACGCCCTGAGCCGAAGGCAGTCGTCCAACCAACTGCGCCACCCAGGCGTCCCTAATTTTCCTTTTGTTACTCTTTCACTACAAGGTATTTGAAGCATTCTTTTTACTTATTTTATATAACGATTCTTTAAGAAGGAATTCCTCAATGCATGGCTTTATTTTATATTGTGACCCATGAGTTTTTCATTGTATTTGTTTTAGTAACATTTGCAATTTTGTAATTTCGGTTTTGATTTTTTATGACAATATTTTATCTTTAATGTTAAAATTTCTTTGTTAAAATTTCTAGAATTAGTGTTTTCCCCTATTTTATGATTCATACTCTTTACTACATTGAGATTAGGGACTGGTCATTACTCTCTCTTATTTCTATGGAAATTAACTGAGTTTTGTTTCATGGTTTAGTTCATGAACATTTTTAGTTAATACTATTTTCAATCAAGTTAATGCATTTAAGAGTTCTTTCATATTTTATTTCCAGAAAGTAAAATTGTCTATTTACCTTTCATCTCTATTTGTATCTCTATATCCATCTATATACAGCTAGTTTTTTGAAAGACTGCTGCTCTGTGGGATTCACATAGAAAACATTATTATTTTTTCCCTGCTATCCATTTAAAACCATTTTATGAGTCTGGTTTTTCATAATTCCTTGAATGAAAATTCAGATAGTTTCCATAACTTTTTAGTCATCCTCATATAACATAATAGTCCCTACAGTTTGGATATAATTTCTACTTTATTCTAATGATAAAGATCTCAAACTTCATGTAAAAAACAATTTAGTCTTTCCTAGCTTGGGAATGCTTCAAGCTACAAAACGTTCAGTGAAGGAATGGCACATGCTTGATTTGTTTTATTTCCCTCTTTGTGTTTTTCCCTCATCCATCCCCAACTGGACTACCTCTAGTTCCTGTAGGGATCCAGATATAAAAGAAAAGAATGTTACTGGTCAGGAAATATCTGCTTGACTAATATTGTCTTTATATGTCATCGGTAGTTAAGGGTTTAAGAGTTGCTATAATTGATTTTCCCAGGATGCTCCTCCATAATTTCCTCAGAGATTTCTTCTTGCAGATGTCTAATTGAAATAGCTTTGTTGATAAAGCTAAAGCTGTCCTTTTTCTAATCATATAGCTGCTATCTCAGCTATAGTACCTACCTACATTTCTGCAATCTTTACAGACTGATATCACTTCTAGCAAGAAACACTTTGGTTGATAGTGCATTAAGATAATTCTCAAGCCAGGGGCATCCTGATAGCCCAAGTCTAATTTCAATGTAATATTTAACTATTACATTGAACCTACAGAAACTAAATACAGTATTATCATAAAAGAAATATCCTCCATTCCCTTTTTAATATCTATAAGTCTTCACACTCATTCTTTTTTTTGTCCCTAAATGAAACCTGAGCTATTTTTAGAGCTCTTAGAAAATATTACATTATTTGCTACAGAAATAGTTTCCCTTTGGTAATTAATAAGTTTTTAATCCTAGAATATATCATCACATAGTGGTTTTAGACCTTGGGTTCTCCATAGACATAGGCATCTCACATAGACAGTTTGCATGTGCTCAAGTCCCAGTGTTAATGTTTAATAAACTTTGTGACTTTGAAAATACTAACATATATATACTTTTTTCTTATCATAAAATAAGATGAATAATAGCAACCACATCATAAGGCTTTGTGCATGCATTGTTATAAATGACTGTTCATAAAACTTGGATTATCTAAAATATCCAAAAGAAGGCTAACCCAAGTCTAAAGACTTAATTGGGAAGGTGTGGGGGTACATTAGGTGCTTTATTTTCATTTCCACAAATTCCATTTTGCCTTCCACTTCCAGTAGATAACTATTATTTTTTGCCAAGTTCTTGGATCATGGCAAAAGAAAAATAAGAGAGTAGAGATATCATACCTGCTTTGATTTTGCATTAACAGTTTTTGGAATTGGCATGTATTTATTTTCCCCTCATTGTGACTACATAACTGTAACTCTTTTGATATTTCTTCACTGACTGATAAAGATCATGTTCTTAAACTTGTGAAAATGAGATCTTATGATGATGAGAGTGTATATTGGTTAAATTATTTTGGATAGAATTTAATTATACCATAAAATCAAAATGCATGTACTCTATGACCTTTTAATTTCATTTCTAAGTGTCTACTGTCAAGAAGCTCACACAGGTGTACAAGGAGAGTGATATGAGAATGTTTATTGAAGCACTCCCTGTAATAATGAAAAAGAAGGAACATCCTAATTAGCTCTCAATTGATAGTTAAACTAGCTTATTCTCATAGGTTACCTAACTAGTCAAAATTTTTCCATTAATTTTCATAACCCTTCTTTCTATACTATTTCCTTGGAAAGGATTAACGCATTTAAGTTGCAATGTCTTCCTTATATTTGTTTTACTTACCCAGTATATGGCTGTAATTCTTAATGATGATTAGAATTCCAATTCCCCAGTTTTGAAGGCTGTAATAATACTAAATAATGATTATCTCAAATGTCTCTTAAAATAGAAATTTCTAGATTACCTTGTACAACAAAGTATTGAAGCATATCATCCTTCCCATACATTTACTACAATAAAAAGCATTCATTTTTTTATTTTTTTTAAGATTTGTTCATTTAGGGGTACTTTGGTGGCTCAGTGGGTTGAAGCCTCTGCCTTTGGCTCAGGTCATGATCCCAGGGTCCTGGGATTGAGCCCCGCCTCGGACTCTCTGCTCAGCAGGGAGCCTGTTTCCCTTCCTTTCTCTCTAACTGCCTCTCTGCCTACTTGTGACCTCTGTCTGTCAAATAAATAAATACAAAACAATCTTTAAGATTTGTTCATTTATTTGAGAGAGAGAGAGCACAAATGGGAGGGACAGAGGGAGATGAAGATAATATCAAGCAGACGCTGCACTGAGCATAGAGCCTGACTCGGGGCTTGATCCCAGGACCATGAGATGACAACCTCACCCAAAACCAAGAGTCAGACACTTAACTGACTGTGCCACCAAGGTGTCCCCAAAACACTCAATATCTTTTTAATGCCTTTAACACGACCCATGAGGTCCAACATGCTTTGACTTCATCCTGGATTCTTCATATTTATATAACATACTCCTTATAGTATCTTCTATGGCTTTCTAAGTGGACTTTCTGGGCTTTTCATGTCATAGTCTAAAAATGCTTTTACATGCCAAAGTTAGCACCCCCATATGTTTCCTCCTTCATCTCTCTTTTTCTTTCTCATTCCCACACATCCTTTCTCAAACACATACAGACACACACACACACACACACACACACACTCACACACCATGTACATACTTACAACCTTAATAGAGTCTGTACAATACAAATTTTATGCCAGTGTTTAACATTACTTCCTTAGGGAAGTGTCCCTTGATGACATACATGGCCATAAGCTCTCATTGAAAACTACAATCTGTTTTCATAGTTATCATTACAACTACAATTAGATAATTATGTTTCAATTACTTTTGTTTTATATCCATCTCTCCCACTAGACTCTGCACATATTGTTAAATAAATGGTTGAATGCATGCATGAATGATTGAATGGATGGAATCAGGCCAACCTAAATTAGAATTTCTAATTAATGTCAAGCCACAGGTTTCTTATCTGAAAAAAAAAAAAAAAACTGGAGCAATAATATGTATTTTACAGAAGGTGAGGATTAAAGTATGTAAAGTGCAATAAAGTATGTAATGTATATTTAGTAAATTTACAAATCACTGTCTCACTGTCAACTTTGGTTATAATGCTCTTTTCTCTATTTAAAAGACTTTAAATACCAAAAAAATACATAGATTTATTAAAAAGGCTATATGGGAGATTAAATAATCTGAAAACTCTCTTACCAAAAACATGTAGAAATACTTCAGAAAATCCTATTAAATGACTAGATAATTTTCAAAGAAGCAAAGGGAAATTTCCAGGAGTTAAAATCAAGTGGGAGAAAAATATAAAACACTAAATACCCTTAATATTTCATAATGCTGGTTGATAATTGTAGGAATAAAGAAGCTTAAGTTTTGTTCCCTGCCTTACTGAGCACAGGAATTGGGACTTTGAACATGAGAATAAGAGGTTGAATTGAGATAAATACCAAATTTAGCATCCACCATAGGCTCTATGCTAAGCAAGAAGCTGACTAGGATAATAAAATAATTAACACAGAGAGGCAATAAGGAAAATGGAAAGAATTTGCTAGCAAGGGATGGATAAGAGTGAAAGAACTATCATCTCAGAGGGATGAGAAAAAACTTTTTTTTCCCTCGGAGTGTGGTCAAAAATAATGAGCTCACTATCCAAAATTATAAAACACAAGAGAGAAAAAACAAACAAACAAACAAACAAACAAAACCCAGGATACTCTGAGTTAGAGTTAGCACACATATCAAATAAATCAATGTGTAGTATACAAAAATTATTTCTTTAATAATACTAACAAAATTGACCAACTTAGACAATTTTATAAATTAAATAGAAGCAAGATGCTCATGAACAAATGGAGGAAGCACATGCATGTTTGTAATTTTTGGAATATAGGATTATCAAATACTTAAGAAACCTCAGAATCTTCCAATATGTTGTTAGATAGCATGGCTAGGGTAAATTAAATTTACAGATGGAGTTGAGAATTAATTTGTTACAGCATCAGAAATAAGTAACTAACATAATTGCAATTTGCCTTTATCCTAAAGTAATCTTTGCCCTGTTACTTGTGGGGTGCCTCAGTACCTTACACAAAACATTTACAAGCCAGATCTCAACCCCACCCTGTTTCCTCTAGGGGACAGATGTGGTATTACCCTGATGATCTCTTCCTCTGGAGAGAATCGTTTGAACACTACTTGAGATCATACAAATACAAAGGCTCTTACTAGAAGGGTGCAAACCATTACCCCACACATAGTACAAGGCTCTCCATCTCAGTTAAATTCCTAAACATTATTTGGTAAAACCAGGACCACTCTATCCCTGACATTATCAAGTAATGGTCACTGACCCTCTTACCTCCCACAATGTTAATACTAGCTCAGCATGTTTTAAGCATCTTTGAATTCTAGAGACAACACAATCTAACAGTTGTAAATATTTATGCTCCTAACCTTGGAGCAGCAAAATAAATTAATTAATAAACTTTGACAGACTCACAGATAATAATACAATAATAGTAGGGGACATTAACATCCCACTCAGCAATAGATAGATCACCTAAGCAGAAGGTCAGGGCTTTGGATGACACATTGGAACAGATGGACATTATTTTGGACAGAACTACCTTGATGGTAATGAAGCTCAAGCCTCAGGGCATCTTACTTGCAAGGATCCCTTCAATATTTATACTATTAATTTATATACTCGCATGACATATGTATGTGTGTGTGTATATATATACACACACACACATACGTTAACATGATTTATATTTATATAAATATGTATGTTTATATATTTATGTAAAATTTTATGTATTTTACATAAACATATAAAGTTAGAGCATGGGATTACATAGAGAGAGCTTATATACAAACATTTATATCTTTATGTAGCATGTGAGTATATATGGTATGTGAGTATATAATTATATAACATAATACTACATAATATACAAGTGAATGTGATGCCTAATTATTTAGATTTATAGACTATCATGTCATATTTTAAAGAAATTTGAATTATTCTTTCATATGTCTTATTACCTTATTAAATTTACTTATTCTGCAGAAAAATGATCCTATATAATTAAAACATAATTGAAGTTGTTCTAGCTGAGACTCAAAGCATACACTGAAAGAAAGATTTGACAAACCTTGAAATGCCAAACCTCTTACATATGAAATAGAAACTAAAAACTTTTACGGTCAATTTATAAAGACATTGGGGTGCAATCATGATAGCCACTTGACTAGAGATAATGAAAATCACAACAAAAGTTAAAGAACATGAGATTCAGAACATCTCCAAATTGGAAATGAAAAAGCAGAAGGAATATGCAAGTAATAGTAAAGTAATGCACAGTTTATAGGATCTGAACAGCACATACAAGAATACTGATAATAGTTTCATTTTGAGGAATTATTTAACTTTGGTAGATAAAATGAAATTCCATGATTTTTACTGAAATACAGTTCATGTTGTCATAATGTAAAATTCATAATCAAATTTGAAAAAGATACTGACAACAAAATAGTGAGTATCAGGAATTAAAAACTATTTCAGAGTTGTCACTACACAAAGATAGTTAAAATGCCTTAATATCTTATAGCTCATATAATAAAAAAACTTGAAGAAGCTTCCCTATGTTTGACAAATCTGAAAATGTACACACTAAAGTTGAGATAAATTTCTTCAAGCCATCAATACTAATAAGCAATATTAGTCAACTATGCTAAAGAAAAGTTTGGATTGTCTTTCTGTTTTCTCTTTAGAATATTATTTTAAAAATGTATTATCATCTGAAGGCAAAAATCAAAAAAATACATAATCAAAATATAGATAAATATAGTTATTTTAGAAAGTTAATTAGTGTCCTTTGTTTTCTTCTAGATTGCATGTTTGTGGTATACATGATATTTTCATAATTTATAGTTCATTGTAATTTATTTTATTATTTTAATTATGCATTTTCACAAGTAGCATTCATAATTTTATAAATTATTATATATAATTTTTTAGTCCCACAAAATTAGGATATGGTCCAGTGTGGTGATAGATTTTTAATAGATTATTACCTTTCACTCATTTGTATAACATGTGTCAAAGCATGTGACATAAACATATATGTATCAAAATGTGTACAGAAACATGTAACCTGTATTTATAAAGTAATGATAATGTACTTTCCCTGTATCTGTAAACAGTAAGATATTATAGAGCCCACAGATGACTTCAAAGTGACTCAATTCTCAAAGCGCACATCAAAGAGATCCATACCTGACTCTTGCTAGAAAACTCCCATCAGTCTGCAACTACAGTGATTAAAAAACAAAAACAAAAAACCAACCACCCTTTCCCCCAAAACTAAGACCCTGGATAATGGTCAGCACATTTATGAGATCTTGAAACCTGAGAAGGGAAGGTTTAGGGATTTGAAATTGCTGGTGGAGGCACAAAGGCCACGTGATTACCTCTCAAGGAAGAGTTGTGTTGGTTTTGACAAATATGACCATAAGAAAACACCACTGATGGCAAGATTGCCAGATTAGCAAAGAATATTAATATCACTCTAACCAAGGGGACTTGGGGCTCCTCTTTTCTCAGTGAAGTCACCTGATTATGTCCTTAACAGCATCAACTTCATTGTCAGGTTAGATAGAGCTGCCCTCTCTGTCAGGATTATAGTGTCTTCATCATTAGAGTCAAGTTGGAGGCAAGAGGAGGAAGGTTTAAGAGAAGAAAAGGGCATGGGGAGTGATGAAGAGCATGTATCTCTTGAATTCCAAATCGCTGAAGACTTAACTCCATCTTGTGTTAGATGAAGAGGTGAGTTTAAAATCAAATATGAAATCTAATCTTTAGAATACAAAACACGTCATTTTATGTTTTTTTTTTAATTTTTAAAACATATCATTTTAATAACAGAAAATATATAGAACTATATATAGAATATATAGAATGATAACTGAGTTATCATTTTAATCCCATTATTCTGTGGAAGCAAGTACGTGATTTCTCTATAAAGTATAGTATGTTGGCGAGTCAGATTTCTAGTCTTTGGATACTTACCTTATAAAAACAGTAAACATGCTTCAAAATGTTATTTTGTAAATGATTATGTGTTAAATATTCTGTTGGAAACACTGATAAATTTTTATCAGTAAAGATACTTCTTTAGGTTATGGCTATTATAAGAAAATCTGTGGATATCAACCTAGAAAGATTAGTAGATTTTGAATTCCTAGACAGATATAAAAGAATGTAGTCTTTATCACAGATATTTTAAATGACAGATATAGTTTGTGTAGGAAATTAATGTCATGAAATATGCCTAAATTTACTCAACACAAATTCATGATAGGATTTATTGCTTTGTAGTGTAAATTATAGAATTCAAATTCTGTATGATTGGGGTGCCTATGTGGCTCACTTGTTAAGCATCTGCTTTCAGCTCTGGTCATGATCCCAGGGTCCTGGGATCAAGCCCTGCACCCAGCTCCACGCTTGGCATGAATCCTGCTTCTCCTTCTCCTATTACCCATGCTTGTGTTCCCTCTCTTGCTGTCTCTCTCTCTCTGACAAACAAATAAATAAATAAATAAAATCCTTAAAAAACTCTGTATGATTATCTCAAACAATGCATTTTAAATGCTTATGGTTTTTTATTACACCATTGTAAAAGAATAAAGGTAAAGTTTTATATATTTTATTTTTGTGTTCTTTTTGTTGCTATCTTATTCATAAAGCAGCAATATGTTTTCTAGAAACATATTTTTTTAATAAATTACTATAGACCACATGGCTTGCTATTAATCTTTAAAAGAGGACATGGAATCAAATGACAACTACACAGATGATCCTAAGATGAAAATGATATCAACAAGGTCATATATGCCAGAAAAATTTAAATCATTCAACTGCTTAAAATGTTGCCTTCATTTCTCCTTGTTAGATAGAAACCAATCTGACCCCTAGGCAACACAAAAGATAAATTGTACCTTTTCTACTTCCTTCATGGGATATTAGAAGTTTACTTAAAAGAATCCCTGGGAACAAACAGCAAGCCTTCTCAATTATTTTCTAAACATATACATAAGAAACTTCTGTAGGGTAGAAATAAACTGTGCAAAACTCATCTTCCTTAAAAACAATCCTTAGCTGGAAACAGAGGGAAATTTTCTATGACAAAAACACTTTGTAACAAACCCAAAAAGGAAAGACAGCATCTTAACATAGTCCCTTGTGTTGATTTAAAAGTGTTTCGTAGGCATCTTGGACATAATCAGATACTGAAAAATAAATTTAGGCTCTTCACCCTTGAGATTTTAAGGAAACCTTATGAAAAGATAGAGCAGTATCAAAATACATTTTACTCTCACCTTGAGCCAACTGCAAGCTTTGTTTTTTCAAAAGTTGCTTTTATACTTCAAAGTATATGTTTGAAAAATGTTAAAGATCGTGTTTCTCTAATTTGCTTTTATTATTGCATAGTAAAGAAGGAGAAATTTAGGTTAAAATGTTAAAATGGTTATGTAGGCTGTTTATATGACACCAATGCAGTTGTGTAGAAAACAATAAAATTATGAGACTAATGTTTATGCTACATGATAGATATGCGTCAATGGATATCTTCTGTTTTGTGGAGTTAGGTTAATGTACATATATTTCATAAAGGGATGTCACAGTTTTGTTTTAAGGGTATAATTTGTGTAAAAACTGTATAATGTATACATATAGTTAATGTAATTCCCCTGACAGAACTTTGAGTTGACAGACTTTGAATACAACATAAGGTGGAATGGGATTTCATTTGCAGTTAAGAGATAGCAAGTAGTGGGGGCACGTGAGTGGCTCACTCATTAAACATCTACCTTCAGCTCAGGTTGTGATCATAGAATCCTGGGATAGAACCTACACTGGGACTCCCTGTTCAGTGGAAAGCCTGCTTCTCCCTCTCCCACCCTCCCTGCTGTGTTCTATCTCTCGCTGTGTCTCTGTCAAATAAATAACTAAATCTTAAAAAAAAAAAAAAAAATTAACAGGTAATAAGTTGACATCAACTTTAACCAAAGATTATAAATTGCTGAAATATGCAAGAATCTCATGCTTACCAGAAATCAGAGCAGCTTTCAAAGTAAAACTTTTTTAAAAGCAACAATATAGGGATGACTGGGTGGCTCAGTGGGTTAAGTCTCTGCCTTCAGCTCAGGTCATGATCTCAGGGTCCTGGGATTGAGCCCCACATTGAGCCGTGCATAGGGCTCTCTCAGTTTCCTCTCTCAGACTTAGCTCTTTCATCCATTTGAATTAATTTTTGTGTATGGTGTAAGAAGTGGCCCAGTTTCATTATTCTGCATTTTGCTATCTGTTTTCCCAACACCATTTGTTGAAGAGACTGTCTTTTTTTTCATTGGATATTACTTCCTGCTCTGTTGAAGATTAGTTGATCATATAGTTGTGGGTCCATTTCTGAGTTTTCTATTTTGTTCCATTAATCTATGCATCTGTTTTTGTGCGATGACAACTTTAAATATTGTACATTATTAATTGTTTTGGATTTCATCAAATTTCATTTTATAATTATACAGTTCTTATGTGGTTCTTTTTTTTTTTTTTAAAGATTTATTTATTTATTTATTTGACAGAAATCACAAGTAGATGGAGAGGCAGGCAGAGAGAGAGAGGGAAGCAGGCTCCCTGCTGAGCAGAGAGCCCGATGCGGTACTCGATCCCAGGACCCTGAGATCATGACCTGAGCCGAAGGCAGCGGCTTAACCCACTGAGCCACCCAGGCGCCCCTTATGTGGTTCTTAGTATCTGTCTTCTTTAGCTCAGTTTTCTGTGGAGCCATCATATTATCATATGTAGTGATTATTATTCCCATCTCTTATATAACATTCTATAGAATGAATATATGAGCTTATTTCTCCACTTTATTGTGAATACACTTAGGTTATTTCTAGAATAAGGCTAATATAAATAGTGCTATAATAAACATTTTGGTATATGTCTTTTGGTAGATACATATATGAATTTCTGCTTGACATATTTGGAAGAATGAAAATTCTGGGTCATAGAATATAAATATTTTGTGTCTTAGTAGGTATTGCCAAAAAGCTTTCCAAATTGGTTATACCATATGTATCTGGCTAGCTCAGTTGGTAAAGCACACAACTCTTGATATCAGGGTTGTGACTTCAAGCCCTATGTTGCACAAAGAGCTTACTAGAAAAAAAGAAATGAAAACATACCTCGACATAAATTGGTTGTACCAATTTACATTCCCATATGAATGAATTTGTTTGATTATTAGTGGTTGATGGGTATAATCTTTTCATGAGTTTTTAAATTATTTCAGTATTTTTACCCAAAAGTCTTGACTCAAGTCTTGTCCATGTTTATTAGAATCACCTATCCTTTTGCCATTGATTTGTAAGATTATTTTTTTTTCTAATTCAGGACACAAATCCTCCATCACAAAAGATTCACATATCTAGTATCATCTCTGGCTCTGAGGCTTACTTTTCATTCTCTAATGGTGTCTTTTAATGAGCAAATACTCTTCATTTTAATGTGACTTACACTGTAAATCTTTTTGTTAACTTTTTTGTGTGTGTATCCTATTTGCAATCATAAAATTATTTTCTTTTGTTATGTTCTAGAAAATGAGGTATTTTCACATTAAATTTAAAATCTATCTGAAATTAATTTATGCATGTAGTGTGAGGTAGATTTCAAGATTCACTTATTTTTCAAATGGATATTCAGTTGACCCAGAACCATTTACTTAAAGATTATTCTTTTACCCACTGCATTATGAGTGTTCATTTATAAACTTTGTATTCCATTGGTCAACAATTATTTGTGCCAACTTCATACAGACTTGCTGAATATATAGTTCTTTATGCCAGTTATACACCCTCTAATTTTTTTTTAATTTCTAATGATTACATTGGCTATACTTTTGCTATCTATCTGAATTGTCAGATTACACAAAAATCTGCCTTACTCACAAATGGAAACTCACACATATACACAGAGAGGATATATACTCCTCCATTTGTTTAGATCTTCTTTAATTTCCTTGTTAATGACTTATGGATTATTGTTTTATTCCTAGGTATGTGGTGTTTTTGATGATATTACAACTGGTGTAAATTTAAATGTGCTCATTGCTGTTGTATGCCAATACATTTGATTTTTTTCAAGTTTTAACATATTATTGAAGTACAATTTACATACAATAAACTGCATATATTTAAGATGTAAAATCTGATGCATTTTAACCTTTACCAATATCCATAAAAAATCACCAGAATCCCAGAATCAACATTTTTATCACCCACAAAATCTCCTTTATATTCCTTCAGAAATCATTTCACTCATTCCTTTACCATTAACCCAAACACTGAAATGAATTCTGTCACTATAGATTAGTTTGCATGTTCTAGATTTTTTATGTAAATGAAATCAAATAAATGCTTTTTATTGTCTGACTTATTTCACTTAGCTTATTTATTTGGGTATTCACCTATTTTTGTTGCATGTATTAGTAAATCATTACTCCTAATTGTTGAATATCATTTATCAATATGACATTTAATTTATTATATGTATATATCATAAATTTTTCATCCATTCACCTGTTGATGGACATATGGGTCATGTGAGATTTGACTAATACAATAAAGCTGCTATAATTATTTGTATTCAGGTCTTTATGTAAATTTATGCTTTTTTTCCTATGCAATAGATCAAGAAGATCAATAATGAGATCAGTACAAATAAAGCAGTAGCTAGAGTATACGTATTTCTCTTTGTACTAAGCATATGATTTTTTTTTAAGATTTTATTTATTTATTTGACAGAGATCACAAGTAGGCAGAGAGGCAGGCAGAGAGAGAGAGGAGGAAGCAGGCTCCCCACTGAGCAGAGAGCCCAATGTGGGGCTCGATCCCAGGACCCTGGGACCATGACCTGAGCCAAAGGCAGAGGCCTTAACCCACTGAGCCACCCAGGCACCCCACATATGATTTTTTTAAAGCCTACTGATGGTAAATTACAATGACTGCTTATGGAACGTGACAGCAACTTTCACTCCTAGGATAAACGCAACTTGGTCATGGTGGTTTTTTTTCTTTTAGAATATTGTTGGCATCTACATGGAAAAATGTTTTTATCTATGTTAATGATTCATATTCGTGTGCATTTTTTTCTTGTCAAATGTATTTTTCTGGTTTTGATATGGGTATGATGATGGCCTAATAAAATTAGCTAGAACGAGTTCCCTTCTCTTCAATTTTCTTGAAATAAGTCCCATAAATGTTGATAGAATTGACCAGTAAAGTCATTTGGGCTTGGAGTTTAATATTGAGAAAGTTAACTACAAATTTCAGTCGGGAACTACAAATTTGAATGGGGATGCTATTTCTGAGATTGGATATTGGTTATTTCTTTTGTCTCTTTTTACTTTGATCATTCTGAGGTTAGATATTCATCAATTTTATTAATCTTCTTTAAGAACCAGTTTTTAGTTTCAGAGATTTTCTTTTCTTTTCTTTCTTTCTTTCTTTTTTTTTTTTTTTTTTTCAAATTTCTATTTCTGTTCTTCTTCTTGAATGGATTACTTTTCTATTTTCTTTGCAGTCTTAAGGTTGGCTGAGGTCACTGGTTTGGAACCTTTCTTCTACCCTAAAAAAAGTATTGCTATAAATTTCCCTCTAAATTCAATTTTATTGGTAGCTTACACATTTTGGTATGTTGCCTTTTATTTTCATCTAATTTCAAATGCTAATTTCTCTTTTGAGTTATACCTTATTACATGAATCATATATGAGTGGGTTATAGTGGATTTTTAAATTTCTCCTTCCAAATCATTTCTCCTTCCAAATCATTCCAACCCACATCTTGGGTCATGTGTTTCTGATTTTGTTACTATGTTCATAAACATTTAAGAATGTTACATCATGGGACATCTGGGTGGCTCAGTGGTTTAAGCGTCTGCCTTTGGCTCAGGTCATGATCCTGGAGTCCTGGGATTTAGTCCTGTATTGGGCTCATTGCTCAGCAGGAGCCTGCTTCTCCCTCTACCTTCCTCTCCCTTGTCTTGTGCTTGCTCTCAATCTCTCTCTCTCTCTGACAAATAAATAAAATCTTGAAAAAAAGAATGTTAAATGATCTTGATAAATTTATCTCTTATTAATTATGAATTGACTTTCTCTTTCCTATGTAATAGTTGCTGGTCTGAGATTTACCTTGTCTGATACTAAGACAGCCAATTGGCTTTCTTTTGATTAGTGTTGGGAAGATATATTCTTCTACATCCTTTTTTTTTTTTTTTAATCTCATATGTGCTTAAATTTGTATCAGCAGAATATTTGAGTCTTTCTTTTTCATCTAATTTGACAATTTCTGCCTTAAAATTGGGTGGTGTTTACACCATTTACATCTAATAGGATTATGATATCATTTAGGTTAAATCTACTATCTTTCTATTTTTTTTTCTATGTGGTTTTCATTCTCCCTTTCCTTGTGTTTTCCTTTATTGGAGAACAACTGAGTATTTTTTATTATTCACTCTTTTTTTTTTTATGGCCAACGATATATAACTTTAAGTGTGTATACATATGTGCGTGTGTGTGTGTGTGTGTGTGTGTATTTAGTGGTTTCTTTAACATTTAGAGTATATATCTTCAATTAATCAAAATCTGCCTTTGTTATTAAATGTGAGATAGTGTGTATGTTGTATCTTAGTTATTAGTTTTTTAAATTATATGTTTACCTCTCATTTATCCTAGCTTTTGCTATAAAGCCATTCAGTTGTTTCAAATGAACTACTAATATATTTATTAGGACTTTTCCTTTGAGGCTCATAAACTACAGTTTTCTTCTTTTAACACATTAAAACTGAAAAAATATCCACACTAATCTTCAACATCTTTGTATCCTATTTATTTAGTCAGTTAGATTGTTTTGTGCAGTTCACAATTTACGTTCTCAGGGAGAAAACCTGAAGCTTGTCAGAATTATGTCCTTGTTCCCTTTCACTTACTAAAATTTTAACTTTGCCCAGGCTTTCTTTTTTTTTAAGATTTTATTTATTTATTTGACAGATAGAGATCACAAGTAGGCAGAGAGGCAGGTGGGGGAGGGGGAAGCAGGCTCCCTGCTGGGCAGGGAGCCCAATGAGGGGCTCAATTCCAGGACCTTGAGATCATGACCTGAGCCGAAGGCAGAGTCTTAACCCACTGAGCCACCCAGGCGCCCGGCCCTGGCTTTCTTTTTTTTTTTTTTTTTTTTAAAGATTTTATTCATTTATTTGACAGACAGAAATCACAAGTAGGCAGAGAAGCAGGCAGACAGAGAGGAAGGGAAGCAGGCCCCCTGCTGAGCAGAGAGCCTGATGTGGGACTCGATCCCAGGACCCTGAGATCATGACCTGAGCCGAAGGCAGCGGCTCAACCCACTGAGCCACCCAGGCGCCTGGCCCTGGCTTTCTTAATAGCCCTCTTCTAGCACCATCAACTACCATGTCTGCTGACTTCTCTGACTCTTGGTGTCATAACCTTTTCTGGGGTTACCAGCCTTTCACTATGAACCAAGTATTGGCAAATACTTGTAGGAAAAGTGTAAGTTTAACTATAGAATATTAACTTACCTCTCTGTTCCTTCATTCTCTCTGGGGTTCTATTTGTATTAGCATTACTCCAAAATCTTCAATCAGAATAATTATTTCATTTATTTCTTATTTTTGGTTTTGATTTGCATATAAGTTGGCTTTTTTAGTGTTTCTTGATGGGTGCATTTTTCTTTAAGTTATTCCTTCATAGGTGTAAGTGGAAAATTGTGTGAATAAACCTTAATACTCCCAGTAAGATATTAATCTTTGTATAGGCCATTTAAAAAACTAAACTAAAATATATATTTACTTCAACATAACTTTTAGATGCCCATTATCTTCTATATCAGTAAATCCTTCCACCACAGACTAATCCTTTAATGTGTTCACTATGCTCTAAAAAATGAATTGCTGAGAATAAGTAGACAAACCGTGTGTGAGTGAATTTGTCTTTTCCCATATATAAAGTCATTCCATCATTCAGCATTTCTAGCTATGTTTCATCAGTTATTCCTTCTGTTAAGTGGCTACTTCACATGTTTTAACTCTTCAGCTCTGTTTTCTACAACCATCCTTGGTTACAGTATCCTCGCTTTCACCCAACCTGTCTCCAAGAAACAAAGGAATGAACTCCTTCAATTCTTGCCCTCATTGAAACTTAACTTGTTAATGTTTTCATTGTCTTTAGGCTACTGAGTCTACTGGTCTGTCTTTTAAGTTAAGAGTTTTAGCTTCCTCTCAACATTTCATATTCTCTTTTCCTGGATATTGTCACCTCTCTTTTTTCTTCATCCTTTCTCTACTGCTCTGCTTGAGTGTATCTTTCTTACCTTCCATTCTTTTCTTGTCTCTTATTTAACTTTTATGTTCTCCCGCACTTCTCTTGTTATTTCAGTTGAAGGACAGTATGTATCTTAATGACTTTATGTTCCACCAAGCCATTAGACATAATCTGGTACTGAAAATAATGAATTTATCTCTAAGTACTGACTCTTTTAGTGATCTCTTTATATTTTGAAGGCCTTTTCTTTCTTGACTTCCTTCATTCTTAACACAGGTGGTTTAGAGCAGCCTTCACCTATTACCTGTTTTGCACAGTCTTCTCCCCAACTCCACAGTTGTCTCCTTGAAGCTGAATTCTTATCTTACTGAGTCTAGACTAGCCTTGACATATAATTAGGTTAAAAATACATGTTAAATGGCAAATGATGGATTGATTGATATCTGAATAATAAGTAAATTATCACCTTATATCTATGATCCAATTTCTTTTTTCTATTTTTTTACTTGCATGTTAATATTTACACCATCCAGAAGTCCATCTTTGGAATTCTTTTCTCACTTTATACAAACCACTTTAGTTGTATTATCTTGGGGCATGGCTTATTATCTTAGGGCATGGCCTTGACTAATATGTATACTTTAGTCCATGTTCTTCAAATATGTACTTACATAGCCACATTTTAATGTTTACTGGTCTCCCTTGGAATTTTCTAAATCTGTTTGATTCAACAAGTTCAAATTTTCATACATTTTTTCCCCTAATATAGAGGGGAAGCCAGGAAGCCGGCAATCTTTTAAATTTGTATTATTAATTTTATTTCTTACCACTATGTGCAATGGATTACCACATCCTAAGAATGATGAAGTAAATTCAATTTTTCTTTGACTACAAACATAATAAATATTCTTAGTGAACTATTTTGACAATAAATTTAAAAGAAAAAATATAAAATAATCTTATGATCTGGAGTTAAAACTTTAATCTTTGATCAGTCTCTTTTTTCTTAGGCATATTTTTCAGTAGGTTTGATCTTATAGGCCATGTAATCTTGTATTTGCTTTATATTACTGAACATATACATTTTAAAAATTGTACACTAAAAATATTACTTTCACTGAATTGAATGTTTCGGCAATTTCCATTTATTTTACTATTATAAGTAATGTTTTATTGAACTTCTTTGTGCAAGACACTTTTATTTACAGTTATTTCCATATGATTGATTCCTAAAAGTGGAATAACTGTCAATGAACATGAATAATTTGAAGACTCTTCATACATATTACCAACATATTTCCCAAAAGAGATATAACAATTTGTACAACCTACAGGAGTGTCCATTTCCCTCTACCCTGGATAGTATTGACTATTTTCATTTTAAAGAGAGTAAAACACATCAAAAATAAAATTTATACACCTTGATATATATGTTACATTAATTCTACTTCTTAACAGTTTCTCAAATCAATACACTCCTCTGTTGCTACAGCAGCTGGCTTGGATTTGGCTCTTATAATTTGTCTGCTGTGTAGCATTTGCCTCATAAATGGCATTTCAGCCTTTGTTAAAATCTTCCTCCATTCTTTTGTCAACATTGTAAAGAATGATTTTCTAAAATTCTAATTTAGTTCTGTATCTCTCATGTGTATAACATAGTCTCTAAATGATTCTGCATGCACAATAAATACACAATAGAATCTCAGCCTCATGATACAGAATTCAGAAGAGATCTCGTTTCAACAGAAAAACATTTCTGGCCTTTGAATTTTGCAAAAAGCTATCTTGTATTTATTTATCAGAGCTGTACATTCTCACACCATGTTTTTTATGATTATTTATTTAATACCTTTCCTTTACCTACAATTCTCAGCTCTTTCCACTTTGACTGTAAGCTCTGTGAAGACAGGGACATGTCCATCTTACTTGTTCCCATATCCCTAATACCAAGCCCCATGTATGTCAAAGACATGGCATAATTATGTAAGTGGGTTGTGAATGAATTATCTTTATTTTCTCTTCCTTAACATCTCAGTTTCATTCCCCCAGATTTCTAAAACAAATATTAATGATATATTATCTGTAATTTACTGACATGCAGATAGTTTCTGGGGTAGATTATGCTTTTTCATTTCTCTTTTCTCTGAATATGCTTTTTGTAGTTCTATGTTCAGCAAAGAAATCACTTCTTACAATGAACTCTTAATATGAATTGATCCTTCTTACTCTGTAAATTTTTCCCACTACCTGATAACCCATCTCAGGAAGATTTGGAGGATCCCACTCTATAGTCTCCATAAAACTTTTTGAATTTCTATTTTAGCAACTAGCTAGATTCCTTCTATCTGTATTTGTCAGTTTCTTGTCCTTACTGAGATTTCCCTGAGGAAATATATTTGTGAATCAATTGCTGTTATAACATTATTTGTTCCATTAGCAAAACAACAAAAATTAACTACTTCAAGTGTTTTGTAAAGAGATTGATTAATAAGCTGAAAAAAATAAGTGACATGCCCTACAGAAGCAGAAGCTGGAATGAGTACTTCCTAGATACATACTGTAAGAGATAAGAACATAATTTGGATGAACTATGGAACCTAGTTCATATTGTTATATAGCATAAGGCTTTTATACAGGAACTGTTTTTGTTTATTGCACTAGGTTCAGGTGAATGAGAGGAATACCATGAAGCATACTATTTGTTCATGAAAATAACTTAGAATTGCATGCTGCATCACCAATCACACGAAACTATTTGAATATTTTGTCCAGGTACAAACACCTGCTATTTGAGTCATGAAGACTAAATGAACTTTACCACTAATCCTTGTAAAATTTGGCCTTCTTCAATTATTTCTGAAATTGTATTAAATTAAAACTGAAGTCCTTGTAAGAACTAACTACTCTATCCACCACATCTTTACCTGACTCTGTGAATCTAGCTTGTGATCTTGCTACCTAGCATCACAGTCAAGGTCTCAGGTGACCAAATGGTTCTGATACCTTAGGTCATTTCTGATGTTAGTCTCTTTTTAGGGTTTTAACTAATCTTATTGTTAATAATTTGAATTATTCTTCTGAAGTTGATGCCTAAGGACATATTTGTTAATTGAGAAATTCAATTCAGTCCAATCAAGCTCAGTGCCACATAATTCTTTATTTGGTTCCATAATGGGAGTGCAGAAGATGGGTAGGGAGAAAAGCTGACTTTATCCAGTATCAACTCAATTCCTTATTAATTTCCCAATTCGAAGGCTATGCCTTCGACTGCCAGAGCAGAGAAGTTGTTCTAATATTTTTTGTAGGTGATTAAATATCACTTAAGGCAATTTTGAAATTTCAGAGATGATAATATATGCAACTGAAAATAATAACTATTAATTATAAATTTAAAACAGCATTTTTATTTGAACAGTACTAAAACCTATGGATCATTTTTAATTTTTAAAACATTTCCCTAAGAATATTTAGAAACTGTAGAAGATGTTAAAAAATAATGCTTCTTAAAATAATGGGAAATAAGCAAAGCTAAGATATGAGAACATAGAAAGTAAATGATGCTGCTTCCCAGCAGGGATATTGATATGCACATTATTGTGTTACTGGAATAGGACCAGAAGCAATGAAAGAATCAGTGTGAATTTGGTCCCATATTTCAAGCATCCTTTTCTGTTACTGAGAGAGAAATATATAAGCATGCCTCAAAAACCACCCTTGAGTGGGACGCCTGGGTGGCTCAGTTGGTTAAGCAGCTGCCTTCGGCTCAGGTCATGATCCCAGTGTCCTGGGATCGAGTCCCACATCGGGCTCCTTGCTCAGCAGGGAGCCTGCTTCTCCCTCTGCCTCTGTCTGCCTGTGCTTGTGCTCTTCCTCCCTCTCTCTCTAACAAATAAATAAATAAGATCTTTAAAAAAAAAAAAAAAAAAAAACACCCTTGAACTCTTATTCCTCTCAAGTTTGTTTTTCCATATCTTTATCTAGGATATACTGGCTTTAACTATTTTTATTTCAGAATACTTGTCTTTATGGTTTTGATTATTCTCAATAATAGAGAACCTTGCATTTTAAAAAGTAAAAATTCTGTTTCATGGCAAATGCATATTTTGCGAGAGACACACAAGAGTGCTAAATCCCATTAAATCCTAAATCACTTTACCTGAAGCAAATACTTAGAAGAAAGTATTGCATTAGGGTTTAATTAGAAAATTCACCTGCCTATGGAAGATTTTGGTGATTCTATCTTATATTTTATAATAGTACCTCTATCTTTAGTAACTTATTGCTCATGCCTTCCTTCACATTTCAGGCACTTTGGGACTATAATACTTTAAGGAAATTTCAGACAAAAAAGTGAATTCTAAGTAGACACAGGAATGTTTTCTAATGACCATGCAAATATATTACATTGCATTGCACCCTAATTAATAAATTTATCTACCTTTTAATCTACAGATATAAAATATTTGAATACTTATAGATGTTAAATAGTTTTGTATATATATTTTAGACATACCAAAGGAAAGTGTTCTCATGATAATTCAAAATATATGCCAACATTTTGAAGGTCTGGAACATAGTATGATTGCCCTTATGAAATATTTGGTTCTTTTATTTCATTATTCCATTGCCAATGTAAGAGGATGTTAATTTTTTGATATAATTATGCTTAATATTTTTCTAAATATCCTCTAAGTTAAAATCTTAAAATTTTGTCTGCAACTATTTTCACAAATTTTATTTATGCATATAATTTTAAAAGAAATTCCTTAAAAGATTTCCTTAAGAGATTTTAGTTAACTTTTTGTTTTAAATAGTCAGCGTTTATTTATATATCCTTATGTATTAATCTTTATTATGGTCTTCATTTCTTCTTGCATGGAAGTATTGTTTCCAGGGGGAATTGTTTTTTTTTCTATTATAAGTACACATGCAATCAGGTCTGCTGGAATCAGCTCTGCTGGAGACAAACAAAACTTAACTTTTGTTTGTAAAAAGAAAAATATACATATATATTATTACTTTGTCTTTTAAAGTCAGGTTTATTAGGGTGTAATTTGCATGCAGTAAACTTCAATTCATGCTTTAATAGGTACTCAATTCAGTGAATTTTGGCAAATCTTTTACAGTTAGGTAACTACTACCACGATTGGAAATCAGAATCTTTTTTTTATCACTACACGAAGTTCCCACCCTCATGTGCCTTGTAGTGAATCTCTTCACCCCACTTCCAACCCATAGGATATGATTTTGTCTCTATAGTTTTCCTTTATCAGAATATGACATTTGTATTCCTACCAGAAATATATGAGCTTTTTTTTTTTTAAAGATTTTATTTATTTATTTGACTGACATATCACAAGTAAGCAGAGAGGCAGGCAGAGAGAGAGAAGGAAGCAGGCTCCCTGCTGAGCAAAGAGCTTGATTTCAGGACCTTAGGAAAAGGACCTGAGCTGAAGGCAGAGACTTTAACCCACTGAGTCACTCAGGTGCCCCAATTTATGAACTTTTTACTGATTCTTCTTTTTCATGAATACTATGTATGGCAGATACTGTTGCTTTTGTCCTTGGTTTTGTAAATTTTAGCCATTCCAGTAAATATGAAATCATGTCTCGTTATAGTTTAAAGTTTTATTTACCTAATAGCTAAGTATTTCGATTTTTCAGGTGTTTATTTGACACCTATTTTTCTTCTTTGGAGCATTGTTTGTTTAAACGTTTGCCCAATTTTAATACATTGGATTTTGTCTTCTTATTTAATTACAAGAGCTTTTAAAATTCTGTTTATTGATCCTTTATCAGATGTAGTTTTGGAAAAATGTTCATCTTCTCAATAATTTATCTTTTAATTTCTTAACAGTGGTTTTAGAGAACAGAAGTTTTAAATTTTGGTGGGGTCCAGTATATTGTTCTTTTTTTTCTCTTGTACTTATTGTACTATATTGTGTCCTAAAACAAACCAAAACAAAAGCAACTTGGATTGCCCAGTGTCACAGGATTTTTCTTTTTTTTTCTTTAGAATAATAAAAAAAATCATGTCTTTTTTTCTTATGATGTTGGGTAAAAGCTAAGAAATACTTTAATTATTTTTGATTATGAGATGTTCAACTGTTCTTGTGACATCTGTTGAAAGGACTGTTTTTCCAATTGCTTTTATTATAAAATTTGTTCAAAAAAATCATGTGTGAAAGTACTTATGCATTATTTTTTTTAATTTTATTTTTTCTTCCAGTGTTCCAAAATTCACTGTTTGTGTACCACACCCAGTGCTCCATGAAATATGTGTCCTCCACAATACCCACCACCAGGCTCACCCCACCCTTTACCCCCCTTCTAAAACTCTCAGTTTGTCTCTGAGTCCACAGTTTTTCATGGTTTGTCTCCCCCTCCGATATCCCCCAACTCACTTCTCCTCTCCATCTCCCAAAGTCCTCCGTGTTATTCCTTGTGCTCCACAAGTAAGTGAAACCATATGATAATTGACTCTCTGTTTTTTTCTATATTCTTTATGTCTGTCTTTATCCTAAAAATAAACTGCCTTGATCACTGTCTTACTTTATATAAGTTAAATAATAAATGTTGTTTGTAAATTTTCCAACTTTGTTTTTCTTTTCATAAAAATTAATTTTGACTAGGATGACATTTAAACTATACATCTATTTGAAAAAATTAACACCTTGAAAATATTGAGTAAAAAATATTGAGTCTTCTATTCATGAAGATGGCTTATCTCTTGGTTATTTACATCTTCTTTCATTTCTTAATCAATCTTCTGTAGCTTTTAGAATATGTATATTAGATTACTTTGTTAGATATATTATAAGAACTGATTCAGGACTGTGTCAACAAATTAATTTGTTGGTTGACTCTTTATGATTATTGTCACAGGTATATAATCGACTATAAACCCTTGTGCTCAGAAATTTTATTGCACTAATCTCAGAATTTTTGATTGTTTTAACACTAATAATAATTAATATTTATTTCGTGCTTATTATGTACTGTTTTTTTTTTCAGAGTGTTTTACATAAATTTTCTCAATATTGCCAAAAATCCTAAAAAAATGGGTGTTATCATTATCTGCTTTTATAGATTGGTAGGTTGAGATGGGTTCTTATATATTGTATTAAAATGGATAGGCCAACATATACATGTACCTGTGTATGTACATAAATACAGGTATATATGCACATATATGTATATACACAATAAAATCAACTAATAAAAGCAGAATCAAATTGATAAATTGGACTTCATTAAAGTTAAAACTATTATTTTCAAAAACCTCCATTTAAAATAAAGGAAAAGGAAAGCCTCACTGGAATAACATGTGTACAATAATTGTATATGACCAATAACTCATATCGAACATCTAAAGAAAATTGTTTAAGTCAATAATGATAAGAAAAGCACAATAAAAGTGCTTAGAGAGTTAAAGTAACCTTACATAAAAATGGACATACATAAATGTGCATATACTAATATGCCCAAGAAAATTGTTCCGTATCTTAGTTATGAGGACAATAAAAATGCATGTTAAAATAGCAATACCACTATACACTCTCTAAAATGGCCAAAATTTAAACAGATGGGCAATACTAAGTTTTGGAAAGGATATGAGGATGTGTAGAAACTAGAGTGTTAATATGTTGCTGGTGGAAATTTAAAATTGTGCAACCAATTTGGAAAGCAATTTTATAATTTCTTATAAATTTTAATATGCAATTATGATATGCCACAGAAATTCCAATCCTAGATATTTACCTAAGAGAAATGAAAATATATGTCAACAAAAATTAAAAGATTGTTCATTGTAGCTTTACTCTTAACAACCCAAAATTAAAAATAATTCAGATGTTTATAAATGAGAGAATAAATAAACACATGTGTAATACACATAAAGTGGAATAGTATACAAGAATTAAATTTTAAAAATGACGACAGATATCACATCAATATAAATTAATCTCTAAAATATAAAATTGAGTAACTATATGATTTTATTCATATCACTTTTTATAATAGGCAATACTAATCTATTGCGATCATAGTCAAATCAGTGATTTTTCTGGGATAAAGAATGGGGAGTTGGCTCCAGGTAGATTCTAGGGTTGATGGGAGTGTTCAATATATCAATTATGGTAGATGTTACACAACTTTGTCAAAACCCATCAATCTGTACATCTATAATACGTGCATTTTATTGTAGGTAAGTTGTACTTCAATGAGCTGATCTTTTCAAATTTTAAAGTAAACCAGGAGTGAGATAGAATAAAATCCAAATATGACAGTCTTTAAGTAAGTCTAGAAATCAATTGGTTCATACTAGAAATAAGTCAGAGATCTCTAGGAAAATTGTCTTCACATGAGAAATGAAAGAAAAACACAACATAATATATATATATAGTCAAATATACTAATATAGATTATGAATGTGAAAGTATTGCCTATAGCTTATTATATATGAGAATAAGAAATGATCTCTTTAGTTAAGCAAGAATATATAAAATAGGTTACAGGGCGCCTGGGTGGCTCAGTTGGTTAAGCAACTGTCCAGCTCAGGTCACGGTCCCGGAGTCCCAGGATCGAGTCCCGCATCAGGCTCCCAGCTCCATGGGGAGTCTGTTTCTCCCTCTGACCTTCTCGCCTCTAATGCTCTCTCTCACTGTCTCTCTCTCAAATAAATAAATAAATAATTTTTTAAAAAAAATATAGGTTACAAAATATACACAAAAATATGTCCAAATTTAAACAAATTTGAGGGGTGCCTGGGTGGTTCAGTCATTATTGTTTCTTATAATCACGTTAAGCAAGTTGTGATTATAAGAAACAATAGTTTCTAATATGTCTGTGTTGAAGGCGTGAAGTTGAGACATAAGGGAAAGGAATAGATAGTAAAATATTTCTAAAAAGTCAAGCTGAAATGTGAGATAATAATTAGATATAGCTTAGAATTGGACAAATTTGAACTTTTAGATACTTCTTGAAGGCTTTTATATCAAAATCTCTGATCCACTGAGGCGCCTGGGTGGCTGAGTCAGTTGAGCTCCCAACTCTTGGTTTTGCCTCAGGTCGTGATCTCATAGTGGTCATGAGATCAAACCCCTTGATGGTTTCTGTGCTCAGTGCAGAGTCTCCTGAAAAGACTGTTTCTCCCTTTCCTGATGCCCTTTCCCACTGCTCTCTCTTTCTCTCAAATAAATGTAATTCTTTAAAAAAAAAAATCTAATTCACTTACATGATCCCGGAGAGAATATTTATGTTTAATTGTAAAATGTTTATCCCTAAAAATATAGTAAGTAACCAGTTTCCAGTAATAATCTATTGAGTAAATGCATAGATGAATTAATGAATAAGAACTTACATTTGCACATATAGGCATGTGTACTTCTAATATTCTTCCTTCTCTCTTCCTTGTTATACAAACGATGTCTATATTTTCTTATTGAGGCTCTTGCCTACTTACCCTTCAGCTATCAGCTTAGAAATCATGTTCTTTACATCAGTTAACCGCAGACTATCCTAGACTGGGCTAGGTGATTTCCTATGTGGTCGTATATTATTCCTCACATTACGTTTTATTGTCTCTGTGTCCCTTGCTAGCCTTTGATAGCAGGGAAAACCAGGCACTCTTATTCTTTGAACATAAGCCTGAAAACATTACTTGCACATAGTAGGCTCTCAAAATATATTAGTTGAATGAATACATTAAAATTTTTGTGAGTCACATTGTCGATCTTGACTTCTTTGAGATCTGTTATGCTAGTATCAGTTCCCTTTCATGTTATCATATTTGCCTGATTCTTTGTGATGTGGGTAGACTTGTATTGGTGCCAGTGTGTTGAAAAGAGCAAATGCTTCTTCCCATGTTTAAAGACTGGTTTCTGCAAGTTAAGTCCTTTTTCTCTGTCTTTTCCCTGGACTGATGGGATGATCTCCAGAAACACAGTTATGCAGTGCTGGAGTCAGTTATGTAGCTGTCATTGAGCCACAGATGGGAGTGTCTTCTGTCTGGTCCTTGTTCCAACAGACCTGCTCACAAACTGTGACTGAGAGGGGCTGGTACTTAATAGAAGTCTCTTTCTATCTGCATCAAGGGATGCAGATTGAGTTTTCCCTACTGGGAATCTGGACCCTCAGGATGACTGGCACAGTGGCAGACTGCAGCTGTCAGGAAGCTGAAGCTATGTATAAGACTCTTTCAGGATCTTCAAGGATGTAGACAGAGGTTTCTTCTTCCTGGACCCAATGCCAGCAGGCCTCCTTGAAGACGGTGGCTGGGAGGGAGCTGACACCTAGTACAGAGCCCTTTCAGGGCTCCAGCAACACAGGTGGAAATGTGTGCTGCCTAGTTTCTATTCCAGCAGGGATGTTCATGGACTGCAGCTGAGATGGACAGGACACTTTCAGTATCTTAGTCGGGCCGAGTTTGGCAGGTTAACTTACGGGGGCTCCTCAACCATGGAGGAGAGGGATTAGAGGCTGTTCATGGGCCAAGGCAGGGTCCACAGCCAGGACCAATGTCTGTATGCCTATTACCTGATGCACAGGTGGCCATGACTACCCTCAGGTTTTTAGACATCTGGTGCTGGTGACAGACCAAAGTTAAACAGAGGCATAACTGTTCTCAGGAGTGCAGAGCTGTGTCCTGGGTTTGTAGCCAGGATCATGGTCAGTGGGTCAGCCATCTGGGTGAGTAACTATCTTCTCAAAATGGCTTTCCAGGATCTTGGAGTATAGATGGGTTTCACAATCTTCTATCTTGATCCCAAAGCTCTCACAAAGACACTTTTGTGCATGGATAGATGGCATATTATTATTGAGGAAGGGATATGTGCAAGGGAAATCTTATTTGGCCATCTTGCTGATGTCATTTCTTTATTTTACGTTTTAAAATGTCTTGGACGCCTGGGTGGCTCAGTTGGTTGGACGACTGCCTTCGGCTCAGGGCGTGATCCTGGAGTCCCGGGATCGAGTCCCACATCGGGCTCCCAGCTCCATGGGGAGTCTGCTTCGCTCTCTGACCTTCTCCTCGCTCATGCTCTCTCTCACTGTCTCTCTCTCTCTCAAATAAATAAATAAAATCTTTAAAATGTCTTAATAGTTTAACTTAAGTTTTCTTCCAGCCTTCCGTTTACTATGGTTTATTCAATAATTTTTAATCTCTTAATATCTATTAATTTGGAACAAACTGCAGATATCATTCATAGACAGTTTCTGCTCCTACATGCCATATGACGCTTTCTACTCCTACATGGTCTATGCGATCCTAACACATTTGTTTATTTCAGTATTTTTCATCAACATTATAGTTTTCAAGCAGGCTAATGCTAGACCTTGGTAGTGGATCAAAATGGATGAATAAAATAGTCACAAATTTTGAAATTTCATATGTGAAAATAGAAAGAGGGAAGAAGATCTACATGAATAGAAGAAAAATACAGTGCTAGAAGTTTGGGAAGAGGGAACAGAGAAGAAGGATCAAAACTTTAAGTAACTGAGGGCTAGCCGCAGGATTTCTGCTGTTCATATGGATTATTAGCTACTTTTTTTTTTTTAAGATTTTATTTATTTACTTGACAGAGACAGAGAGATCACAAGTAGTCAGAGAGGCAGGCAGAGAAAGAGGAAGAAGCAGGCTCCCTGCTGAGCAGAGAGCCCGATGCCGATGCCGAGATGCCAGGCTCCATCCCAGGATCCTGAGATCATGACCTAAGCCGAAGGCAGAGGCTTTTACCCACTGAGCCACCCAGGTGCCCCATTAGCTACTTTTTGAAATGATAATTAGACGCAGTGATACTTAGGCACCAATTTTCAACAACTTTGTTCTTCAAATTTCAATGCATTAAACCTTGAAAGGAATAAAATTTACATTTTATTTTAAAAAAAATCCTAAAGCATCAGTAACCTTATGCAACATAATTTTCAGGAAAACAAGGACAGACTTTAATGCCAAACCAAATTTTTCCTTCCCAATAGTACAAGAACCAACCTAATTTGGGTCTTCTATGGTGATGGAAAGAATATATGAGGAAATTGTTAAGTGTGAGTATTTATTACTATTTCTTTTTTTTAAAGGTTTTATTTATTTATTTTGAGAGAGAGAGAGAGCTAGAGAGAGCTCAAAAGGGTGAAGGGCAGAAGGAGACTTCTCGCTGAGCAGTGAACCCTATGCAGATTCGTTCCTTGGATTCTGGGATCATGACCTGAGCTAAAGGCATATACTTAACTGACTGAGCTGCCCAGGCACCCTGTTTGTTACTATTTCTATGTATGGGATGTATGTGTGTGTGTGTGTGTTGGTATATAAACTACATAAAGATGAAGTTTGTGTTTCTGTCCCATGTACACGAAGGGACACATTTATGTATTGTGTACCTGATGCTACATAGCAAGGAAAAATAACATATTTGGGAAAAAAATGAACTTAAAGCATAGCAACAGCCGTTAGACAAATGTATTTGGTATCCAAAGCCAGGCAACACATGAATTTTCTACTAAATTACTAGGAAAATGATGGTTTAAAAAACCGTGGCTTTCATCAGACAGATTTGGATTTGAATCATAGTTTCTTTTTCTGTGTGTTTCCTTGAAAAAGTCACTCATGTAGCCCAGAGGTTCAATTTTCTTTCTTGTAGTGCAGGAATTAATAAACTAGATTTCATATATTTGGAACCTTAAATGGGACAAGATATATAAAGTTACAGTGTTTTTATATAATAGCCCAAAATGATAGACATTATTTTTATTGTTATTGTTTTTATCATTATTGTCAATTGAGATTGGCCCTAGAAAATAAACCCTGAGAAATAAATGATAAATTATTTTATATTAGGATTATTTAGGATTTTTCTTAGTACTCAAGATAGACTTTAGGGGCACCTGGTGGCTCTGTGGGTTAAAGCCTCTGCCTTCCACTCAGGTCATAATCCCAGAGTCCTGCCAACTTTGGGCTCTCTACTCAGCAGGGAGCCTGCTTCCCTTCCTCCCTGCCTGCCTCTCTGCCTACTTGTGATCTCTGTCTGTCAAATAAATAAAAATCTTAAAAAAAAAAAAAAGATAGACTTTAATATGCTTAAAATTAAATGTGACATAATGTAGTTATTTTGTAATTGGTGGTTTGCTGTGGTTTTCTTAATCTGATTGTGTTTCCAAGTTCCATGTTCTCATTCATAGTAGATGTTGAAGTCCACTGCATATAAAACTTTAAAAATGGTCTTTATATTTCTTTCCCTAAAGATTTTGCCTGGTCATTTTTCATCCAATAGTACTTTTCCATACTTAACACACAACTTGTCATATACAAATGAGGGGTGACCACTGGCACACAGAATCACAAAATCAAAGTTATTTCATTGTAGCAGACACTAAATCATCCAAAGGAAAGGTTATGTACCCTTTCTTCTCCCTTGCTCAGGTGGTAGTGCCCCATATAGTTTTCATAAGAAGAATAGCTTATATATTATCAACATGAAAAATTATCTTTTTTCTTACATTCTTGTAGCAGATATGAAACAAAATACCTATCCTATTAAGGAAAAACTGCTCACATGAACCAAAGAGTTTCTTGTGCCTAGGATATCTAAACTGATATTAGAAATTAACTGCATCACTCTTCAAAGAACTTAAGTACAGTGCTTGGTAATGCTGTTATTTTGTTCCTAGTGTTGACACAGTTTTAGAAACAGTTACTTAAAGTTTATATTGACATAGTATCATCAATTATGTTTCACCATCTGTGGATCTAATTAAGTTTACCCTTAAATTTGATTTTACCAGACATCATTCACAACCAAGACATGTTTACTAAACATCTTTTACACAAAGAGAAGAAATAGGAAATCAGTTAAAATAGTCCCCAAATAATTTTGATGTTAGTAAACTGTGTGTCAAATAACAGTACTTAATTTAGACTATTCTAAGGGCTCAGTGGTGGCTGGTTATCCTGGTATAGGGTGGTTGGTACAAGGAGAGGAGTAGATAACAAGAGCATTCTTGAATTTTATTATGTAGAAAGAAGGTCGAATTCATTTTCTTTCTCCTTCCCAGTTTAATGTTCACTAGAAACAATTATAATAAATGATGTATTTTTAGATTTTTCAAAACTTGCCCCTCTTAGAAACAATGGTACTGTCACACTTGATTTTGTGTTTTCATATATATTAAGCCTGTGCCCTCAACTAAGTAGGCTCTAAATAGTCACTTTAAAAATGAGTAGTGCAGTGAATGATGAAACTATGAAATGACCTGGTCTTTTCTTCATAGTTTATTTAAATGAATATACTTTGAAAATAAGCTTATTTTCACTTTTAGTTTTCAAGTTTTTGAAGAAACAGGAAAGCAAACAAGGAAACAAAATAGAACAAAATAGAACTTCACAAGTAGGGAAGTAGGTATGTGATTAAGCAACACCTTTCAATTACTCTGGATTGTGAAAACTATATTTCAGTCACTGTTTATCTATAGTAAAATATATTCCTCTTACAAAGAGAATATTATGAAATCTTTTTGTTCTAGATTTAAAAACCTAAATAATCCAGAAAGGAAAAATGTTAACAAATAGAAAATTTTTACTTTAAATATAAAACTATTTTCCAAAAACTGAGTGACTTTGCACTGAACCATATTTATAGGTCATCGCTGCACAGATTAATGTAAATTAAATCCCTGGAATTATTTTGCAAATAAGGGATGTGTGAACATTCTGCAGAAGGATATTCTATTCTAGTCAAGGGGCTGGATTATAGTAAAAAAGAATATTTAACCTCAGAATAAAGAAAGGTATTATCTAGTACAATCCTCTAGAATTCCTGTGAAAATTGATAGAAGAATCACATCTCTAAACCAGTATCAAGGAAATCACTCAGGTGTAATTTCATGTTCAGCAGATATTCTCTAGCATTCAGAAGGAAATATACAATTATGTGCAAGAAGATACCTGTGAACAGATATGTGCAAACAACGTTAATATTAAAACTAACCAATCTATGGAAAATTAGATGTTAAAAAAATCACACTACCAAAATGTAATTTAAAGATAACCAAGTTTTATAAACTTATTCACTAGTTTATAAAGTTAATCTCTCCCCAATTATACCCATGCCATCAGAGTGGATCTCTAATCCTCTGCTTTACACCATCATTAGCGCAATTAAGAAATGCTAAAAATAAGAGATATTGGACTTAGTATTATGAATGTTTTAAAGGCATTAATTTCGGTTACCAATAAACTAGATCTTTTTTTCACTTTTTATGTCAGTTGATAGAAATGAAGAGTTACTTATATGGAGAATATAGTTCATAGAACTGAAATAAAGCAAAGGGTAAGTATATAAAATGTTGAGTATTTGAATTACACAATAAAAAATTCCTATAAGCCCATATTCCCTTTGAGCAAAGGGACTGGCTTCACTAATTGTGTAGTAAGTCAACCCTCATAAAATTGCCAAACAGAAAATCTATATGAAAACGGCGATGGCATGCCAAAGATGTGAGCTTTTAAAATGCCCGTGTCTAGAATGCCAGGCAAATCCATATTTCAAACCATGGACAAATAAAACAGTGTGATTAATATTATATTGAAGCCTCTTAGTATAATCCCTAAAACCTATAATCAAGTGCTAATATCTACACTGTAGTCCATGTACCCCAGAGCAGGATTTTTCAAAATGAAGGCCTGGTGGTTTATCAAGGTTTGTAAAAAGAAGGTGAAAAAAAGGTGAGCTTTCTCCTGTCTTTTAGATTACAGAATCCGCCCTTAGAATTACATTGACTCCGTGTGTGTGTGTGTGTGTGTGTGTGTGTGTGTGCGCATGAGCTCCTTTGTGATGTTTTATGAAGGAATGTTGGTTTCTTTCTCTTGGGATTTCCCATATTACTATAGCCTTCTTATGTCATCTTTCATTGTGTTTTATTCGTGTTGTGTTACATTATTGTTATTTTAACATCTTTTTTTTTTTTAAGATTTTATTTTATTTATTTGAGAGAGAGAGACAATGAAAGAGAGAATGAGCGAGGAGAAGGTCAGAGAGCGAAGCAGACTCCCCATGGAGCTGGGAGCCTGATGTGGGACTCGATCCCGGGACTCCAGGATCACGCCCTGAGCCAGAGGCAGTCGTCCAACCAACTGCGCCACCCAGGCGTCCCTGTTATTTTAACATCTTCATCAGAGTTGGCATTGCAGAGGTTAATGGTGCCCCATGCACAGTAAACTGTGAAAATGCAGGGGCACCTGGGTGGCTCAGTCGGTTAAATGTCAGATTCATGATTTCAGTTCAGGTCATGATCTCAGGGTCCTGAGAACCACCCCTGTGTGGGGCTCCACACTCAACTCTGAGTGTGCTTGTCCCTCTTCCTGCACCCTGTTTGCATGTGTACTCTCTCTCTCTCTCAGATAAAAAACAAACTGTGAAAATGTAGTCATGATATAGGTGAGAATCATGAGGTCATGAGGACTGCTGATTTAGGACAAGGGTCTGAGGATTAGCTTCTTAAGGGGGGGGGATTCACAAAATAGGTATATGTTACTTAATCTTAGACTAGCCTCTTTGTTAAAAAACAGTTTATTCAGGTATCAGTTTTGTTTGCTTTCTGTCTTGTCTTGTTACTTGGTTTTCAAATGTCAACTTTTTTTTTTTTTTTTCCTTGAGCACTGTGAGTGTCACAGTTGTAACTTACACTGTACTTCTGGAATTGAAAGCAAAATACTCATTCACTACAACCGTTTACAACAGGCTACAGCATGCATCGTTTCCAAAAGTTTTTATTCTTTAAAGCCATGTCAGAATGGCATTTAGCAACTCTGCTTCCTGTATAACAAGCACTATTTTAGTTTCTTTGATTCATTATATCCAAATTCCCCAATAACCTGATGAATCAGAAGCAATTTTGTGCTAGGAAATGTGCTAAAATTAGATAAATTATCTTTATTTTGTTCCCCTACCTACCTATGTTACACATGAAAAAGATGGAAACACAGGTCTTTCTTAAACACACACTAGTAAGTGGCAGAGCTAGAATTAAAACAAGGCTGCCTAATTTTAAAATATATGTGTCAGTCAATATACAACATCATCCGGTCATTCTTTCATAAAGGAAAGACAACAGTTTGGAGCAGGGAAGGTGAGTGGGGATCAGAGTTAAAGCTCTTTGCTTCCTTCCCAAATAAAGAACATGCTGGTGCTCTTACTTCTGAATTCTTCATTGGTTGATACATAACTTGTGAAACCTGAAGGTGAAAATGCCAGAGAAGGAGAGGGACCCCGATAGCAGTAACACCCAGACAGTGGCAAAAGATTTAGCAAAAAGTAAAGTTTGGGGGATCTTAGCAGAAGTGGCAGAAATCAGATATCTGCCAGTGATGGCTAAATGAGATAGTGAGAAAGAGAAAATATGGAATTCAGACTATTTAGGGAGATTTGGATGAAAATGGGGACAGTGTGAAGAGCAGCTGGAGCAGAACATGAGTCATGGCAATGAGATCGTAGGCTCGCTTTGTAAGTTTGAAAAGGACACAGGAAGAGTTTCGTAATGAAGCACTGGGTAGCTTGATGATCTCAGAATGAAGTAAGGATATTGCATGGTGTTTATAGATCTTAAATAGAGGCTCAAAAATTATAATCCTAGTATAAATAAATACTTTCCTATTCACATGTTATGCCTAATCAAACTATCCCTTTGGAAGCTTAGACTGGTGGAATCATCAGAGACCCTTTATGTGGTATTGTCATTCTCAAGTGCTTTGTTTTACAAACATCAGACAAATATATCATTATCATCATCATTATTATTATTGTTAAACTACTAAATATTATGAGGAAATAGTTCATTGTATCATGCAAATTAAGGGTATATGGATAATTTGGTCACTCTGAATGAGGCTTGAATGGCCCTGTCTGTTCTGTTGAATGAAAATTATGAATTCAAAATGAAATTTCTTGAGAGCACAATTTTCCCAGAAGAAACTGAATTGTAAACAAAAGTCAAATAGCACTAGGGTTATATACAACAAACTGAATAGTGATATTGGTAAATAAAACTACAGGTTTTTGAGCAACTGCCTAAATAAGGACACTGACAGCAGTGAACATTTTATTTTGCATCTGTATATGCTGCTGATGAAATTCTTTTGTCTTGTTTTGTTTTTTTCCCCTCTAGTATTTTAGGCAAAGAATGTTGGTGGGGCTTAACTTTACGATTTTTGCCGCATGACTAATCAGACATTGAGTGGCTGCCTTTGGACCTGGGGGGAGAGGTGAAGATCCTGAACTTTGAGAGGGATACTGTTGACTGATAGCATAGTGTGTCTCCCCTTATCTGGGGGTGTAAACACGTAAATGAACTACAAATAAAAGGCTTAATTAGTTAGCTAACATGGATGTCCACCCCAATTTTCAAGTGACTTTAGGATTAACTATGTGACTAATGATGCTGTTGAGTTCTCTTATTTGGAGACTATTATTTGTTTAACTTGAAAACATGCAAATAATATGTTATAAATGGCTGGCTATATAAAATAAGATTTGTTTTTGTCTTTGCAGTATCTTAGTGGATTGACTGTGAAGTATATCATATTCTGGTTCAATGCATATTCAATAATATTTTTTTTCTTTCTTGTCTACCTTTATCAAGAGGTTTTTTAGTTTTGGAGGAGATTTTGTTTTTAATTATATTTTCCCAATAGGGAATAAGGTGAGATGATATCATTTTATGCAAAAGCTAATTGCATCCTGTTAGGTGAAAGTGCAGACTTTTGTTTTGTGAAACATTGGTAGAGAGGTTAAAATACTTGCTGATTAACAAAATGGGTAGGGCCTGGCAGTTAAGGCATTAGGCTTTCTGTTTTTATATAGCTTTCCTACGTCACATATTTGCCGACCACATTTTGTTGATTCCCTTGCCAACTGGTTTCCTATGAGTTTGGATGATAAAAAAGTATTGCCAGAAGATTGGAGAATAGGAGAAATGAGAAACCCTGGATATTTCTTTCCCTGGTTCTGCTGCTGGCAGCTTCTGTCAAGGATGGCTGCCGCTTCACTGACTCAGCTCCTACTAACCTACCCCAGTGTTGGGCCCTAGTACAAAATTCCCTCAGCTTTAAGGGTATGTAGTTACTTGGCTACTTCAACTTCAAGGGTCTTTAAGGTCTTCCAGCTCTTGCTAACTCTGGGATTCCTCAAAATTCCGTATTTGACTTGGTACTTATTATATCATTAAAACTGATTTTTCTGAATTAAAGTTCTATTATACAACTGGTTTGGACTCTCTTTAGTCTTGCACATTTAAAACTCTTATGCGGATTTTGACTATACAGTATTTATAGTTTTCTACTTTAGGGGAGGATGTTTCTCTCATATTAGGAACAGGTTGTCCATGGGGAACTTGGGTGGCTATCATTGAGTGTTTGCCTTCAGTTCAGGTCATGGTCCCAGAGTCCTGGGATCCAGTACCACATAGGGCTCCCTGCTCAGCGGGAAGTCTGCTCCTCCCTCTCCCATTTCCCTCTGCTTGTGTTCCCTCTTTTGCTGTCTCTCTCTGTCAAATAAATAAAGTCTTAAAAAAAATAGGTTGTCCACTTTCAATATGTATTTTAAAACAAATCAGTCTCAAATGAAATAACCATTGTAGAGATATATATACATTCATATGTTAAAAAGGGATCATTATATAATGGAAGTGGCATGCCTCTTGAGTTTTAGGAAACACAATACCTGAACATTTTTAGCTATATTAAAACTATATGATGAATTTTTAGTATCATTATAATATTCACTTACAAATATAAGTTATAATCAATGTCTTATTTGGGCCACCATTTTTTTCAGTCATTTATATAGTACACAAATACACATCCTTTAACTATAATATTGCCACTCAAATTATTTTTGAAATAATTTTATCCTTCTGACTATAAATAAGTAAACATCTTTCTGACTATAGTATAACCACTTAAATTACTTTTGGAATAATTTTTAGATACGTTGTGCAGATAAGGTTTACAATATGAAATTGTCTTGTTATGCAGTGATAAAAAGGCTTCATTTGGACAGACTTTAAGAGGATATTATTTATTTATTTGAGAGAGAGAAAGAGAGCACACACATTCATGGGCAAGCATGGGGGGGGGTGTGCAGAGGGAGAGAAAATATACAGCTGATTCTGTGTTGAGTGCAGAACCTGACCTGGAGCTCAGTCTCATGATGCTATCATGACCTGAGTGCAAACCTAGAGTTGGATACTCAACGAGGTATCCCAGACTCTAGGAGGATATTAAAAAGAACTGATAATTGCAAATATACTACAGATTTAAATTATTACATGTGGTTCAACACAGAAGGCTTCATATTAATGATATGCAGCTATTTATAAATGACAGATAGATGATAGGATTTTTCTTGAAATTTCCAAGTGCTGCTCACCATGAAAATGTAGAGATTCTTATTAAATAATTCTATATTTTGTGGATGTTTGATTTTGATTTCTCTTTGTGTTGTTTTGTTCGTGTTATGCTGACATATTTCCTATATCCAAAACTGTTTTCATGGTCTGCTACACAGTATGTTTTTACAATAGGGCTTTAATTCACAATCACAGATCAAGTAATAGCTCAAAAAGCAGCTCAAGTACCAAGCTATCACAGAAAGAATGTGCCTAAAATTAAAAATCACATGTTTTGAAGTCAGAATCAATTTTCAAATTAAACTGTACATTTACTAGTAATTTGGGTGTTAACATGCAAGTTAACTTAGTAGTTTATACTCATTTACTATGTCACATGTATATTCTCAAACTTTCAAGTTATATTATAGATATAAAGTTACTTGACAATACAGATAAATAAATAGGGTGTTTATTCCCATGTCTATAGAAAGTGGAGGATTAGACCCCACGTCAGAAAATGAATTCCCTGTTATTTCCCGTTTTAGAGAAAAAGAAGTGATACAATTGATCTTCTTTGGATTTGTAGCACCGTGAGTCAAAAGGAATATGCCATTTAAAAAATATATACTTTATTTATTTTGAGAGAGAGAGAGAGCATGAGCAGGGGAAAGAGCAGAGGCAGAATCAGACTCCCTGCCGAGCCTCACATGGGCTCCATCCTGGGATTCCGGGATCATGACCTCAGCTAAAGGCAGATGCTTGTCTGGCTGAGCCACCTAGGTGCCCCAGGAATCTACCATTTTATATTAAGAATATCCTTCATAGATGTTTAAACTTCAAATGTTTTAAAGTTCATCCTCATGGATTAGAATGGTACACACAGTTATCCCAAGTGACAAATGGGTTTATTCTGGTACTTTCATCTTTCTAGGTATCTGAGGAAAGTCAGAGAGTTTACTGGATACCTAATATGGTATGACAAAGTGATATAATGCCTTTAGGCAGATAGGATAGGAAAAAAAAAAATGACCTCACCAAATTCTCCTGGTGGTAGGTTTTTAACAAATAGCAGGGAAGACAACTTAAATTAATGTAATGAACAAACAGGTGAGCAGTACACTCTAAAAAATCCTTTAATCTAGTTTCAGAAGAGATGACAATTAAGTAAAAACCTGCAGAGCATGATCGCAATTACACAAACCCCCTGCCTTGCAAACTGTCTGAACTTAATCAGGCATGATTTCTTGCATAATAACAGAAACAAGGAACATGTTAAGTAAGGACATGCAAATCCCAGAGAACAAACTGAAAAGCTGAAAGACATATCCCATATATGGTATGTTACTATACATATTAATTGTGCAGACAATTCTTATGGGGCAAAACCAAAGACAGGAGATTATAACTATGTATACACATACTATGATGATACATTTCTTTTTGAGAACAGCAAATAAAACAAAATCCTCTATGATATTTTCTAGTAAAGATTAAAGATAATGAGCTTTGTTCATGAGGGCAGATAATCTCTATTCGTTATTTAAGAAATGTGAATAACAGGATTTTATACAATTATTTACAAGGGTACTTATGAAATAAACAGAAGTAATACTATGTTTTCTTTTGCCAATTCTCCTAAACAAACGCTGAACAGCAGGCCAAGAAATTTCCAATTAAGGAAAAGAACCCTCTTATTAATAAAGGACTGTTATCATCACAGATGCAGGCACATTAGGGATACAAAAGGCCTCCTAATCTATCCCTCTGCCACATCTGGATCTCCTTTTTACAAAATGATGCAGTTTATCTGGTGTCATTTAAAATTTACAGAACAATTTATCTTCAACATATAGTTTACATTAATCTTAATCCCTTTACTTAACTGGTTTATGTGATGAATTCTAAATATATAACCTAGGAAATATAAACATTCAGTAAAAGGTTATAGAAATATAACATTTAGTATATAATTTTCTTATTTTTATAGTGTTTACTTTTATTCATTTTTAAAATGTAAGAACATAAAAGATAAATAGAAAAGGAAAAGTATGCCGGGAAGTGAATTTACAACTCTGAGATTACTGTTGCTGACAATATCAAATATTGACAAGGTTGTAAAGCAATAAGTACATTCACACTCTATTGGTAGGAATATAAATTGGTAGAACCACATTGGAAAACTGTTTGATGTACGTATTGAAGTTGAGCATATATAGGAACTATGACACTGGTATTCTACAACAAAACGTATATCCAAAAGAAATTCACAGGTATGTATGCAAGTGTATTCATGTATATATGTAATGTATGTGTGCGTATGTATATAAGTATATTGTATGTACCTTCATACATACTTATGTATGCATGCATGTTCATACTTACATACACATAATGTATGTAAGTATATTCATAAAAGTATTATTTGGAAGAGCCATTTTGATACAGTTGATATATCAAATTTTTCAAATTTTTTTTCTCATTTCTGGGTTTTTTTTGTATTAAGGTAATAAAAATACTCTATGTTGTTTTTTATATTGCTTTTAAAATTTTAATATTAAATACTGACCATTTTATGTACTATTGAATGTATTTCAAAAACAATTTTATTCTGTGAATATGCAATACTATACTTAACTGAGTTCAATATTCTGGTATCTATAAATTTTTCCTATGTTCTTGTTAAATGAACACAAAGGCAATTGCTCTTCTATTTAAATATACTTTGCATCTCTACTTTTTTCTCTCTAAAGATTAACAAATGTAGAAATAGTGGTCATCGATACATGAATACCAATAAGAATACTCAAACACATTGCAAAATTTCTTTCCATAAAGCTTATTTAGATTTCAGATTCCAAAATAAACAAATAAATAAATAAATAATGCACAAGTATGTTTACATAATAAAATGTCACCATTGCTTATTTAATATAATTTAATAAGTGTTCACAAATTTTAATTCATAATAAAACCTACTAAAAATTTAAAGCGGTACTAAAATGAAAATAAAAACACTGACTCCCATAATCTCATTTTCTCCTGGTGATGGTGTAACTATTTAGCTTATATACAACATATTTTACCTGTTTACCTACACATTGACAGTTCCAGGAAACATGTGATTACATCACTGAGTTGTATAAATGAATCAAAATATTAAAGATACATTTGTGAATCTAAAATAGTTATATATCTATGAAACATAGGGATGCCTGGGTGGCTCAGTCATTAAACAACTGCCTTCCATTCACGTCATGGTGCCGGGGTCCTGGAATCAAGCCCCGCATCAGGCTCCCTGCTCTGTGGGGAGCCTGCTTCTCCCTCCCCGATACGCCTGCTTGTGTTCCCTCTCTTGCTCTATCTCTCTCTGTCAAATAAATAAATAAAATCTTAAAAAAAAGAATCTATGAAACATATGTCCTATAGAATATATTGAATAACTACCAAGATGATCCCTGATTTATTAATAAGAAAAAAATAAACATGTGTTACTTACTTTTTAATTGATGGTATGGATTATGGCACATTTTAAATTAAATAATATGCTTAAATATGAAAAACAAAATTACTTCTTTTGATATATTTCTGTTCTCTTGTCTGATTTTAGAATTCAAAAATTAAAATGTAAAGTTAATTAAAATAATCACTCTGGCAATATCTATTTTTTCAATTTTCCATTTAGCACTGACTTACTTTTTTGGATTCCTTCCTCATCATATCTTTTAGTACACTTCACATTTATTCTCTTTGTTTTCTCCTAAAATTAATAATATAGGTACTGCATCTTTTGTGTGATACTGAATACACATTTTAATCTCTTTACCTTCTGCTGTGTTTACAGAGTGAATTACTGAAGGTGCTTTAACCCACCAAACCATTTTTAACAATATATATTTTAAATGTTCCATATCTGTTAGGTCCATGGTCAAAGGAGAGAGACTGATACAAAGCGAAGGGCAAGCAAAGCTTTATTTCGCTCCAAGCATTGAGAATCAAACTGACCAGCCAGGGCCGTCTCTTGCAAAGAGGCGACCCCTCCCAGCCTCCCAGACTAACTTTTATAGAGTAAAGGCCATGTGGTTGAGCCGGGCCACACACAGGCCAACTGAATTACAATTCACCCTATAGTAGTTATTTGAGTTAGCCTACACTCTGGTCAGAACTGGCGCCCAAAAGGCAGGGCCCACATTCTTGGGTGGTTAGGGAGGTGCTTTCCTGATTGGATATCTCCACCTGGCTTGGCTCATTCTTGTATTTTGAGCTCTGTTACCTCCTCTGACCTGACACGTCCTGGTATGTGGGCTCTGTTATCAGGGGCTGGTCAGTCATATTTTTCTGGTTTCCCAGACTTGTTTCTAAGTAAGTTCCTCTTGCGGGGGGCAGGGTCAATCTAAGTTTACTGCATAAACAACAAAATGGCTTGCTCTGGCTAAGCAGGCCCTTACAATATCTACTGAGAATTTTGAGAAATATTCTTTATAAATCCACCTAATAGATAATAAATATTTCTTAAATATATAGATGAACTCTTTTTTTAAGATTTTATTTATTTATTTGACAGACAGAGATCACAAATAGGCAGAGAGGCAGGCGGAGAGAGAGGAGGAAGCAGACTTTCCGCTGAGCAGAGAGCCTGACGTGGGGCTCTATCCCAAGACCCTGGGATCATGACCTGAGCCGAAGGCAGAGGTTTTAACCCACTGAGCCACCCAGGCAATCCTAGATGAACATTTAAACATTAACCACTGCTGAGCAACTACAAAATTAGAAAAAAATTCTTAAGATATGTTAATTAACAAAAAGCAATGTACAGAATATATAGCATGCTCATAATTTGTTTAAATAAAAGAGAATTTATGGTTTTTACAATATATAAATGGTTTGGGCATTGTCACTCCTGTCCTAAAAAATAAGAAAAGAAGTTTTTTTTAACAAAGTGAAAATCAAGAACTTTTCATAGATCCATTAGCGAGTTAAAATCATAGTCAGTGGAAACTTAGGAAGACAGGCAAATACAGAGATCAAAATTGAGATCAACTTACCTCAAAGAATCCACTGGAGCCAGTAACTGATAAGAACATTAATTGGTCATTTGGCAAATTTCTGGAGACTAGGTATAGACTCTCTTGTGTGTTAAAATCTCCTGGGGGCCCTGTTTTTGGAGTCTTCTGAATTTTATAAGGTTTTGTGTCTATGAACCATACTAGGTTTTCGTGATGAAATTCTGAACAATAGCCTTTTATGTTTTCAGGTAACAAGAAGGGGAAAAACCTTCCTGTAATAAGCCAGGAGTGTTCTCCATAACAAAGACAGCCCCTGGAAGGGAAATTTACCAGATACTTATCTGTCCTAGAGTAAGGATACTTAACCAATTCCAGCCCTCTTTAACCTACTTATCCTAGGTAAAGGAGGGGAAAAGACTAAAAAAGACACTCAGAGGTCACAGCTTAGGAAGTCAGGCACACCAATAACTTTAATTAATCATAAGATTAGAAAATATTTCCATGTTCAGTCTCTTACCACCACATTAATAGAAAAAAGTAAAAGGGAATGCTAGAAAAAAAAATACACTGTAACAGAAGTAAAGAATGCCTTAATGGTCTCATCAGCCAGTTAGAACCAGGCTGAGGTTCTCAGTGGGACTGAAGATAGTGTCAGTAAAAACTTCTCAAACTGAAATGTAAAACTTAAAAAAAAAGATGAACGAATGAAAAAAATTAACAGATTATCAGGGAACTGCAGAGTAATTGCAAAAGTTATAACATCTTTTACTAGAAAGACCAGAAGGAAATGAGAAAGGAACATAATAAATATTCAATTAATAAGGGTAGGGAATTTTCCAAAATTAATGGCATATCAAACCAAAGAACTCAAAATTCAGAGAATGCAAAGCAGGATAAACACTACAACCCTACACCTAGGCTTATTATGGTATTGTGTTGCAGACAACCAAAGACAAAAGGATAGTCTTGAAAATAATCATGACAAAGAACAAAATTGGGAGACTGACTTGACCTGAGTATAATGCTAGTATAATCAAGATACTTTGATTATAAGAGAATATAATTATAAGAGAATAGAAAAATAGATCAGTGAAACAGAATAGAAGGCTCAGCAATAAAGGAGCAAAGGAAGTTCTGTGGGGCACCAATAGCCCTTTCAGCAAGAAATAACTAGAAAAATTGGATCTCCATATACAGAGAAATTAATCTAGACACAGAACTTAAACCTCTCACAAACATTAATTCAAAATGGATCATATACCTAAATTAAAATACAAAACTCTGAAAGTTCTTGAAAGTAACATAGGTAAATATAACTGATCTTGGAGTTATAATGAGTTTTTAATACAGTACACCAAAAGCATAATTCATTAAAAAATTGGGGTTGGTCTTTATTTAAAGTAAAACCTTTTCTTCTGTGAAGGGCACTGTTAAAGGGAATGAAAAAAATAAGCCCCAGACTGATAGGTAATATTTGCAAAATACAAATCTGATAAATTACATCAAAAAATATATAAAGAATCTTAAAATTTAACAATAACAAAAGAAATAATCCAGTTAGAAAATGGGGAAAGCTTCTGAACAAACATCTTGCCCAGTATATATGCAGATGACAAGCCTAGAGAGGATGAGAATATATGAGAACATCGTATGTTGTAAAGACATTCTATGTTGAAACAATGAATATACCACTTTGCTTCTATTAGAATGGCTAAAATCCATAAATTTGAAAATACCAAATGCTAGTAAGGATGCAGAGCAAAATAAATTCTCATTCATATCTAGTTGCAATTCAAAATTGTACATCCATTTTAGGAGACAGCTGGCAGGATTTTTTTAGAAAGCTAAACATAGTCGTCTTACCATATGATCCAGCAATAGCACTCATAGGTATTTATCCAATTGAGTTGAAAATTTATGTCCACACAAAAACCTGCACACTGATGTTTATTCCAGCTTTATTCATAATTGTCGATAATTGAAAGCAACCAAAATGTCCTCCACAGGTGAATGGAAAAACTATGTTTACCATTCAATGGAACGTTTTTCAATGTTGAAAAGAAATGAATCTATCAAGGCATGAAAAGACAAGACATGAAACGATTTTAAATACATATTGCTTGTGAAAGAAGCCAGTTTGAAAAGGCTATATTCTGTATGATTCTACTATATGGTATTCTGTAGAAGGAACAACTACATAGAGTGAAAATAATCTGTGGCTGCCAGAGTATGAAGGGGGAGAATTCAATATGTGAAGCAGAATTTTTAGAACGGTGGAACTATTCTATATGATTCTATAGTGGCCAAATCATGACATATATTTTTCAAAACCAATAGAAAGCAAAATACAAAGAGAGAACCCCAATGTAAATTATGGAATTTAATTAATAGTAATGTATAAACAGTTACATTTTTTTGTAACAAAATACCACATTACTGTAAGATGTTAATAATGGGGGAAACTGTGCTGAGGGGTGGGAATATTATATATGAAAACTATATTTTCTGCTCAATTTCCCCTAAATCTAAAGCTCTTCTAGACAAAAGAATCCTATTAATTAAAAATAGCAAAAAGTATATATCTAAAATATCAGAATTTTCATGTAAATGAACAAAATCTTCTTGGAATAATTCAGAAGAAAGTTATAACAGGTTGCTTTGGGTAATTAGTAGCTGTGGGACACTAATGGAAGGCACCTTTTTACTGATTTCCTTTTATAGATTTTACATTTTGAAAGGTATGAATGACTTGCAGTTCAAATATCATTAAGTTATAATAAAAATAGGAATAGTAACATTTCTGAAATGACTTCAGCATTATCCTAACCGCTTATTGTATACAGTTCAGACTTCGAGAAGACTTACACAAGACATATGCTAGCAGAAGTTGCAATCTTACCAGTCCCTTTGAAATTTGTCAGTTTCAAAGAAAAAAGTCGAATAACTACACATTAGTATTGTAAAAAAGCCAAGTGTTAATATCAAGAATTTATTTCCCAGTCTAATTAATTTTGCCCTCTCTCATGCCCTCAAATCACTTATTTGATTTGAATGTAAAATAGTGTCTAGAATCCATCTCTTTCTGAATTAATATCAAGTGACTTCTGTTACTGCAAAAGTTAAAAAAAGAAAAAAAAAAAGCATCAAAGTTAACAGAATGAAGTCACTTACTTAGATATTTGTTCCAGGATATTTCATTGAGTAATCTGTTGGAGCAAAATACATTTTTTTTGTATTTCTAAACAGCAAATAAAGTCGACTAACTCGGAAGTTCTCCTGAGATCGCTTACAATTTCCTATATTCCAAATTTTGTGTATACTTATTTAATTAGTTTATTTATTTTTAATGTTTTGAATTTTTATTTATGTTCTAGTTAGTTAACATATAGTGTTCTATTAGTTTCAGGAGTAGAATGTAGTGATTTAACACCTACATTTAATACCCAGTGCTCATTACAAGAAGTGCCCTCCTTAATACCTTCACTCATTTGGCCCATTCCCTGAACCCACCTCCCCTCCAACAACCCTGTTTGTTCTTTATAGTTAAGAGACTCTTTTATGGTTTGCCTCCCTCTCTCTTTCCCTTTCTTTTTCTTTCCCCTATGTTCATATGTTTTGTTTCTTAAATTCCACATATGAGTGAATCATATAGTATTTGTTTTTCTCTGATTGACTTATTTTGCTTAGCATAATACATTCTATTTTATAAATGAATAAGATAGATAATTTTCAGAGAAACATTAGAAAATGAGATCCTCAGTCAGGATCTCTATATAATAATCTTGACACCTTAGCCATAAATGCAAAATATCTGGTAGAGGCACTGGATTTTTGTTAGACATATTTACATTATTTTCCTTTCTTTGTAGTATCCTGGTGTCCAGCATCATTTTAGAGAAAACATAATATGATTGATAATTCTGTTTATTACTCTCTTTTTTGTATTTATTATTCCTTAAAATATATTTGTATGAAAGAGAAGACAAAAAATATTTTGTCTCATTTAGACATTCTTTTTGCTCTTTTTTCTTATAAGTTGTCAATATGGCATGAATGGCAATAATGTTAGTCATTAAAGAGCCCATCTGCAATTTCATTAACACATTAACTTTTCCAAGTGAAATTTTATTTGTTTAATTAGTTTACCTATATGTAATGCCAGGTCCAAAGAGGTACAATTTATCTGTTACATTTTTTCTATAACAAAATCGTAATTAGTTTCTTTCCTGATGAACTTATTTTAATGATCATGAGTAATTTTATTACATCATTTTTTTAAAAAGATTTTATTTATTTATTTGACAGAGAGAGATCACAAATAGGCAGAGAGGCAGGCAGAGAGGGGGAAGCAGGCTCCATACTGAGCAGAGATATGGGATATGGGATTTGATCCCAGGACCCTGAGATCATGACCCGAGCAGAGGCTTTAACCCACTGAGCCACCTAGGTGCCCCTTATTACATAAACTTAAAATTAATTGTTTTATTTCAGTAGGGTTACTATTTTGAAGTTATTGAAATTCATTGATTTTATGCTTTTTTAGCATATGTGACAGCATATATAGTTTTGACAAAAAATGTCTCTAGTTTCATACAATAATCATATAATTTGGTGACAAATATAAAGGAGTTTATTTAACTGGTTACTTTTCTATTTCTAAAAAATTTCTTTAACGTACATATCAGTTTTTTTTTCTGGGTTGATTTATATTACTGAGTCATAAATGACATACAATGATTTGTGAATAAAGTGTGCAATTTAACAAATATTGCCAATATTGTTAGACTCCTTTTCACACGTACAGAATCATCAATGCTACAAACAAGATAATGAGCATATCTAGACCCTTCAAATGTTTCCTCTTGTCCCTAGTTTACTTTCTTCCTCCCTACCCTGTACCCATTATAGACTCATTACATTTTCTAGTGTTTTACATTAATGCAATCATACAGTATATATTCTTTCTTTATTTTTACTCAGCATAATTATTCTGTGATTCATCTGTGTTGTAGTGTTTTACCAGTTCACTCCTTTTATGGCTAAATAATATTCTGTATGTACTGCAATTTGTTATCCATTACCTGTTAAAGGATATTCAGCTGTTTCCAGTTTGGGGCTATTACAGTTAGTACAACTATAAGCATTATCTTTAAGGAAGTCTTTGTATGGATCCATGTTTTCATTTATCTTGTGAAAATACTGAGGAATGAATGACTGGATAATATGGTGAATGAATGTTTAATTTTTTAATTAAAAAGACTGTCCAGATGGTTCCAAATTAAGTCCTTCCAGCAACTTACGAGTTTCAGTTTTTCCATATTCTTACCCTCCTGATATAATCAGTCTTTTAAAATTATAACTATCCTAATAGTTATGCAGTAGCATCTCTTTTTGTTTTTAATTTGCATTTCTTTAATGAATAATGATGGAGAGCACCTTCACAAGTGTTCAGTTGACATACAAGTATCTTCTCTTGTCAAGTCCTGTTCTAATCTTTTTCCACTTTCTACTGAGTTGTTTATTATTGAATTCGAGGACTGCACATATAATTGCATTTTATGTTGTTTATTGAGTATATGATTTTCAAGCATTTCTTTCCAGTTTATGGTGATCATTTCATTCCTTCGAAATTGTCTTTCAAATAGCATCTGTTTTTTTGATGAAGTCCAGTTTGTCAATTTTTCTTTTTATGAATAATATATTTGGTATCTTTTAATAACTCAATTCTTTTTTATGTATTTCTCTAGACATTTTATAGTTTGAAGCTTTACATTTCAGTCTATGACTTATGACTTATTTCAAATTATTGATATTTTGTTTGTATGGTGTAAGATACTTGTTGATGTTCACTGTTTTTCCATATGCATATTCATCTAATCAAGCATGACTGTTGAAAAAATTTTTCTTTCTCCATTTACTTGCCTTTTAACCTTTGTCAAAACTAAGTAGTCTCTATGCAAATAGGTCTGCTTTTATACTCTTTTTTTTTTTTTCCATTTATCTATGCTCATACCAGTACCAAAAAATTTTGGATGCTTTAACTTTTAAGAGTCCCAAAGTTAGGTAGTAGTGGGTAGTAGTAGTAGTCCTTCGATTTTGTTTTTCATTTTCAAAGTTGGCGTTGCTGTTCTAAGACCTTTGCCTTTCCATATGAATTTAGGATTTTGTTGAACCTCCAGATTGGTTTTCAGAGCACTGCCACACGAGAAATATCGAATCTCCCAATTAATGAATACAACATATCTCTATTTTCTCAAAACCTAATCTTTAATTTCTTTCTGCAGTGTTTTCTATTCCTTCAACATACAGATTTTTGGTATTCTTGTCAAATATACCCCTAAACAGTTTGTTATATTAATTCTATTATAAATAGTTTTTTCTTTTAATCTTTACTTTTCATTTCTGCTAGTATACAGAAACACAATTGTTTTTTGTGTATCGACCATGTACTCTACAATCTTGCTAACTTTCATTAGTTCTGGTAAAATTTTCAGATTCCATCAGGAATTCCACCTAAATAATCCTGTAGTCTGTGAATAAATGAATGACTAAATAAATAAATAAATGTAGTCTTTGATTCAAATGAACATTGTTTTCATTTCCTTTTCTTAGATTATTTTGCTAGGTTGAACTTCCAGGACAATTTGAGCAGATTTGAGGTCAGAAATCTTTGTCTTGTTCCTTTTTTAGGGGGAAAATACTCAAACTCTCACAATTAAATATAGTATTACCTTTAGGTTTTCATGGATGCTCTTTTATTGGGTTAAGAAATTTGTTTCTGTTTCAAGTTTACTGAAAGTTTTTATTTAGAACTGATGTCCACTTAGTCACATTATTTTTCCTACATTTGTTGAGATGACCATGAGGTTTTACATTTTGTCTCTTAATGTTAATATATTGATGATTTAAAAATATTATACCAACCTTGCATTTGTAGGATGAACTCCCATTTGGTCATCATGTGTTATTTTTTGACATATTGTTGAGTTTGATTTGATTTTTTTAAATTTTTAAGTCATATATATGTATATATAACTACATATGTTGTTATTAATATCTGTGCTTTGGGCCATAATCTACTAGTTCTTTAGATATTTGTTTAAATTTTTCCTTTCAGCTTTGGCCAGTAGGATGTGTTTCAGCTGGATCTTGTGCTCATTCATATGCCCCATCAATGTGTGTGTGTGTGCGTGTGTTTATTTTTTGAACACTTCCTTTTTGCTGACACTGTGAGATGACCCATGCTTGTTGGATGTATTTCCTGTCCCCATACTAGAATAAAGTATTTCTGTAAGGAAGACTGGTTCCTCTCACTGAAGAAAGATATTGAAAACTAAGATGCAGATGTTAGTTTGCTGTTCTTGGACTCTAATTTCTTTATGTCTTCTCAGCTGAAGGGCACAGAAAAATGTGTGTGTACTTAACCATGTGTATACACGTATCTATAAATATTCTTATATATATATCTATGTAATTAAGCTAAACACCATTTTTTGTTTGATATCTCAGACTCTAACCTATTACCACATGGAGCTATTACCGCCTTCTTCTTGCTTATCTATAAATTACCACTCTAACAGTGAGAAACTTAACTTCCACCATCTATCATCTATTTATTTATTTATTTTTAAATTAGTTTATTTTTAAAGATTTTTGTTTGTTTGTTTGTTTAATTTATTTGACACAGAGATAGAGAAAGGGCATGAGCAGAAGTAGGCAGAGGAGCAGGTGGAGGGAGAGGGAGAAGCAGGCTTCTGGCACAGCAGGGAGCCTGCTATGGGGTTCCATCCCAGGACACTGGGATTATGACTTGAGCCCAAGGCAGACACTTAACTGACTGAGCCATCCAAGCTCTTCATCACATCTTTTAAAATTCAATTCCACTATTCCATGTATAGTAGCATTAGAATTGTAAACCTGTGCACCATGGGAAGCATTTTATCAACTGAAAAGCAATGCATATATACTTTTAGTCTTATAGATTCCATTCATTTCCAAAGTTAATTTGGCCTCCACTCTATCTCCTACTCCCCTTTAGATAATTTTTTTTTTTCAGTATATTGTAATAAAATTAGATTCTCTGTTTGGTCTTTATTCCTTTCTGGTTCCCCAACCTCTCAAGTGATTTTTTTTTTTTTAATTGCACACATTAAGGTCCACTATGTATGCTGTTATGTTCTATGGAATTTTACAACATGTGTAATGCCATGCATCAAGCATTACAGTATCCAACAAAATAGTTTTAAAGCCATGAAGTTTCCATGTGCTTTAAATATTTATCACCCTACCCCCTCAAGCCACTGGTACAACCAGTGATCTATACTTTTTCCTTTTTCAGGATGCCATATAATTGGAGTTATGGGCTATGCAGATTTTTCAGACTGAATTCTTTCACTTAGCAATATTCAACCCAGTTTCCTTCAAGTCTTTTCGAGGCTTGAAAGCTCTTTTTTTTTTTTTTTTTCTTTCTGTTGAATAATATCCCATTGTAAAGATATCCTACACTTTTTTTTTTTTTTTTTTTTTTATCCATTCACCTATAAGAGGATTATCTAAGTAGTTTCCTAGTTTTTGGTGACTATAAATTCAGCAGCAGTAAGTAGTCTCAAGCAGATTTTTAGTTTTAAAGACAATTGAATAAATACTTAGAGACACCTTTGCTGGATTCATGATAACACTATTTAGCTTTGTAAGAAACTGTCACAATACTTTCCAAAGTGGTATAGCATTTTACATTTCAACTAGCAACAAATGAGAGTTTTCTGTTCTACATACTTGTCAGCATTTGGTATTTCTGGGATTTTAGCCATTCTAAGAGATATGAAGTGGTATTATATTGTGCTTTTATTTATACAGATGACAATGTTGAGTAAGTTTTCATAGACATTAAAAATCACTGTATCTTCTTTGGCTAGGTGTCTGTTTAGATCTCTTGCCTTATTAAATTATTTTGTTTTGTTTTGTTGTCTTATTTTGAGTTTTAAGACAAATCTTTATCTATTTTGGTTACAATTACTTTTCAAATATGTACTTAAAAATATTTTCTCCCATTCTCTAGTAGTCTTCATTTTTTAAATAGGGTCTTTCAAAGAGCAGTTTTTAATTTTAATAAAGACCAATTTATCAGTGTTTTATATCATGAATTATGATTTTGTTTTTATATTTAAAAACTTACTGCCATTCTTTAGGTAACTAGTTCCTCACCTATACTTTTTCTACAAGTTTTATAATACTGAATTTGAAAATTACTCCTATTTTCCATTGATTTATTTTGTTTTTATTTTGTGAAAGTTATAAGGCCTTTGATTAGATCTATCTATCCATCTATTTTTTGCTTCCAAACTTAGAAGTTAAATTTTTTTTTAGAACTTTTGCTGAAAAGAATATCCATTTTCTATTGAGTTGTCTTTGTGCCTTTTTCAAAGATCAGTTAGTGTGAGTCTATTGCTGGGCTCTCCATTCTGTTCTATTGACCTATTTGTCAATTTTTTTTTGCCAATACTAAACTGTGTTGTATGGTAGCTTTATAGTAAGTCTTGAAGGAGGTGGTATCACTCCTCCAGTTTAGCTATTCTTACTCTAGGTCCAAAGAGTACTGGGATTTTGACTGAGATTATCTTAGTGTAAATTTTTATTTTAATCTGGCTAGGTATTAGGCTGTTTAATGTTTCTTGTATTTGTATGTACCAGAGGCTTAAACTCCTCACATTTTCTGATTTTTTTTTTTCCCTGTTGTCTTTGGATTTCCATAACTCCTTTTCCTCTTCAGATAGAGTCTTTTACCTTCCAAGTCTTTTACCTACAATCCAGTTATACTGAAGTCCTATTGACGTGGTAGTAAGTATGTTTTGGGGCAAGTGAAATGTTTTATAATCTTATGATTAAATCTCAGTTCTTCTCCTATCCCCAGGCTCTTCACACATGTTTCTCATCACTTGTTTACTGTCTTAGTTAAAACTGGAGGGTTAATGTGTGCTAGAATAGGATGATTTTATTTTAACCAGGTAGAATAAGATTCAAATTAAGTGTTTGCCTTCACTTGATTAGACCTTTGTTATAGAGAGGGTTTTTGGATGATTTCAGAATTGCTCCTTTCCCCTTCCCTCTGCCAGAGGCAACAGGGCTCTTGTCTCCTCACTATGCGTGCCTGATCATGCCTGGGCAGTTTAGCTCCTTAGTCATGGTTGCTCAAATATGAAACTTAACTGTTAAATTTAAATTTCATGAATACATTAAATAATGTTTTGGGTAACAGAATGCTAAACTATATTATAATTTATGATTTGTCTTATAAATTAAAATCCTGTTTTTATCTCACTCATACCTATTTTCAAAATTTGATTAGAAAATCATCAATTTTTGTCCTCCTTACCCAGAATTTTCAAAATGCTCATAATTCTTTATCTATGTTTATTTAATAGTTTAATAATTCTCCCAACCTACTTGAAATACTCTTTTACAACATAATATTTTAGCAAAAGGCACTAGTGTGTTATATTGAAACACCAATGAAAATATCTATTAAAATAAAATTCTCCCAAATTATTCAGATCCAGGATTTTAGCGTAAATAACTAAGTTGATTATTTTTTAATTATTGATCATAATTTTTTTTCCATCATCACAGAAATTGATGCATACAATAAAAAATAAATCATTTTTATTCCTATTTTTAATCTCTAATGTACCAAAGCAGTTCACAAAAGAAAGTAATTACATATATGGAAATAGACATAAAAATTTTCAAGGACTCAGTGCATATCAGTACATGTCACGTACACATAAGGTCATTTGTCACAAGAAACCTGAATAGATTTAATTTAAAGATAATAAAATTGTGTAACATCAAACAATGGCTCTCCAACACAATTTTCCCAAACTAGACACTTGTTTAGCTAGGTAAAAGTATAATTCTTCTTTGAAAATAGTTACATCCCTTTAACTATGTTCTAACCAGTGGAATATAACTGTAAGCAATGTGCTAAAGTTGCTTAAAAGGAAATTGTTCACCCTCACATCATTCTTTGTAACTCTTTCTGCACGTTGAGAAGTAGACTTTATCAGGTCTAATGATAAGCATGAAGAATAGAGCAATATCTAAGTGAATAAAAAAATAAAAAGATTCTCCATACTGTGATAGACATTACCGAGCCAGGAGTCATCCTGTGGCTGCTCAATTCCAAAATTTTACATAATTGAGAAGTAATCTTCTTAGTTAAGTCACTGCAATTTTGTGTATGTTTCCCATATCTTAGCTTGTAACCTAATATATTGCTCTAGTTTACCTAGCTAGTAAGTGAGAAAAGAAGAAATGAAAAATCAAAACATGGAAGTTTGGCTGAAACACTGGAGTTCTTAATCAATACAGCGTATTTTCTAAAGTGATGATAAACAAATGATAATTCTTCCCATATTTCTACATTTTGGCTCTTTCCAATGCCACTTTCCATGCATATACTGGCTTCTAAATAGACCTTAAAATTAGCTTCTAAGCAAAACCTGATGTCAAAATCATAGGAGATTGGGGGGAAATATAATCTTTACAATATTAGAAATTCCTAAAATAGTTCATTTGTGGTTGTAAGTCAGTTTCACTTATAATAAGTTTTTCTGATTATGTAACATTTCTGATTATTCAGAATACAGAAGAGATTTATGGTTTTCTTACAATGATGAAAGTATACATCCAAGTCAATTTACATTCTACAGATATGGAGTTAGCAGGTGCAAGAAGTGATTTTCTTTAAATTGGCATTATTGCTAAAAATTGGCAATATGAAAAATGATTTCTTGAACATATGATAAAGGCAATCCCACTGGAAGAAATCAAACTCTACAAATGCATAACAAATGAGTTTGTGAAATATGCCAAAGTAAAACAGAACCTGATGTAGAACTTTTTACTTTTAAATCAAAGTTCAAACTTTTTAAATTTTTTTGTATGTCTGAATATGAGCCAAGTTATAATTTTTATGCGGAATAATATGGAGACTGGTGAATAAAAATACATATCATGATTCAAGTAAATACTATGTTCTTCAAACATTCTGTTTAAAGAATAAAAAAAGGGGGGTGCTTGGGTATCTCAGTCATTTGAGCCTCTCACTCTTGATTTTGGTTCAGGTCATGATCTCAGGATCATGGGGTGGATCCCTGTGTTGGGCTCTACTTTCAGCACAGAGTCTGCTTGTCCTTCTCCCTCCATGTAGTTATTTTATCAATCTATGTTTTACTATGGTTAGATTATTGTTTAGACCATGGCCCAGCAATTCAGCAATTAAAAAAAATCCAGTTATCAATATTTGGGTTCTGCAGGCCATATGATCTATGTTGCAACTACTTGATTCTGCCGAAGTAGTGTAAAAGCTTCCACAGACAATACATAAATGGATAGGCATAGCTATGTTCAGCAAACTTTTATTTACAAAAATAAGTGATGGTCTGTAAATCATAGTGTGCTGACTCTTGATTCAAATCAATGTTGTCCAATTGAACTTTCTGCAATGATGGAAATGTTATATATATGTGTTGTGCAATACGGAAGTCAGTAGCCACATTTGATTATTGGGCACTTGAAATAAGTGTCATGTTACTGAGAAACTAAATTTTTAATTTTATTTAAATCAATTACTTTAAATATGAATGTAAATAACTATATACAGCTAATGTTTAATGGACCACACACATTAAAACGTGTATATTAAACATTAGTGAACAGCCACATTGTTTTTCCTTATTAGAGTTATTTCCATCCTTACTTAAATAAAGTTTATAATCTTCTATTTCTTTACATTGCAAAGGTGTTACAATCCCTTTTAAATTTATAGATCTTTGAATTCTATGAACTGTCGCTTTCGCCATCAAGAACGACCCGGGGGCACACAGGGTGGCAAGCTTCTTTATTGCGCTCTCCTCATAGCGTCTCCTCCTGCGCCGCGATCTGGGGGCAGCCCTGTCCCTGGGACGCCCCGCTCGAAGCAGCTCCGCCGGGGGCCCCGGGGGTCTCTGCGGAGCGCACCGCACCGCAGCGCCGGGAACCCGTGCTGGTCCACCGCTCCCGCGGCCCCGCGCTCCTCCCCTACACGGAAGTTCACACATATATATATACAGTTTGTAACAGCCAATGAGCAGCCCTTACATGCAGCGCGCGCATGATCATTCCCTTCCACCACCTAAGGGTCCCGCAGTGTTCATGCACCTCTTACATAAGCTGTCAGCCAATCACATCTAGTTCCTCAAAAGCGCATGCGCCATCTTGTTCTTGTTCTGCCAGCGTGGCTCCCGACAATGAACATTTAATAGATACTGTGTATCAACTGTGGATCACATTAGTTTTGGGATTTTGCCTTTTTCTGGAAACTAAGATATTTTTATGCTATAGAATAATGTCCTTGTGGACAAAAGCAGTTGCAATAAAATTATGTTTCATTGTGATATATTTAAAATGTGCTCAACCTTAATAACAAAAATCCAACTGAAATTTCTCTAAGCACTATCAAAATTCTAGAAGACCTAAAGTTCCGTTGTGAGTAATGCAGGGGTCAACATTATTTTCCAAGTTCCAAGTTCCTTCTGTTCTTTCAAATTACCCTTCTCAGAGTGTTCTTTCGAGGTAACTTTTCTCATGGTTTATATAAGGAGCTTCTGCAATAGTAGGAATCGCATCTAGTTTCGCATATCTAGTCATCAGTGGAGTGTATTCCATAATGAACAAGGAAAACTACTCCCAAGATTATTCTCAGTATACTTCCCTTAGTTATAATGCCCAAACTGTTACATATACCTTGGCATATTTTTTCACTGCCATGTGAAATTGGACTTCATGACATGTCTAAAGAAAACCATAATCTCATCCTTCTGCTGGGAACAGGGTTACACATATCCTGAATCCAGTGAAGTTGGGATACCTGAACGACTTTAGATTTTGTTAATTAGAAAGAGGGACAAAAATTTGTTGATGATCAATGAAAATTATTTTCAACAACTGCATATTTAAGAACCTGAAAGACTTGGGAAAGGAAAAGACAGAAAAGCTGTACTATGTAATAAAAATCAGTATAGGAAAAAGTTTGGTGAACAATGTCAGAAAAAAATAGATTAACTATTTTGATATAATTAGTGACTAGTGTTAATTCATTTGTTGTAATATGAGTTGGTTTTAATAAATCAGTTGGCACTGTGTTTCAAAAATCTTACTAAGAAATTAATTGAAGTTGGCTTGGATATGAGTACTGTCTCATGGACTAAAACTGACTAACAGACCATAAATAAAAACTGTTGATAAATGGCAACCAGTTGAGGGGAAAGCATGTGGGAAGTGTTTTCAGTTTTAAAAAATGAACATCTTTATAAATACCGTGAAAATATGTTTTTTATTAATGTGAATTAAGATTAAGTTTTTTCAAAGAAATTATAAATGCAGGTAAATAAATTCAAAGAGTTTTTACATTGCTTTTTATTGCTCACTCCTTTTTGGATGCTTGAACTTGTGATACAAAAGAAGCTAATGAAGGATTGCACGCAAAGAATTCTTTTCCCCAGAAAATAACTGCAGCTGTGAACATCCATGAAAGGCTTAGGTTTGTGGCATTTATGGCTTGAAAGACATTTCCCTTAAAAGGATTTTCGGGTGTGAGTCAAAGTGTTAACATCTTTTAATGAAGAGGTTATGTAAATGTATCAATTTTCATTACTTGAGGTTGTTTTTGTTTACTTACTTTTTCATCTTGGATTGCATTTTGGTTACCTAATATGTCTGCACAGACTATGTGTCTGTTGGATCTTTATTATTCATTTAACTCGCCATGAAAATCACTGAAAAAATTTAAATAAAAGATAATCTCTGAATTCATGGCAATTATAGACACCTGAAAAAACAGTTTCTTGGAAAAATTTCTAACTTTGTTTAAATAATTTATTACATAGTATGTTTTATTTGTCTGACACTGTTCCATGTACTTTACAATATCTTGTATATGGATAAAAAGAATAATTATATTGATATTCAATAAAAAAAGTATATTCTCAATGAGAACAATTCAAAATTTCCAAACATTCTCCATTATCTCCCTAAACCTTCCTAGATGGCTTAGACTTCAAGAGTTAGTCACAAAACTGCTGGACAAATTACTGAAGCCATGGTGGCCAAAGACAACATGGAACCATCATACTGGCCAGACAACTTCCATATTTTTATGTTAGAAATGTTTTCATCCCTCTAATATTTTAGTTTTGGTTATATGTAAGAAAAAGTAATACAAAATACACATATATTCAAAAAGGAGTATGTGTTTCAAACACATACACATACATGTGCATGCATCCCACACACATGTACCCATAAGAACAAAAGCTAACAATACCAAATTAAAATATTTAAAGATAAGTGGAATTATGTGATGGATGGTGTCTATCCCCCAAAATCACTTCATGATCCAAGCCTAGGTGAATACCAACTTACCATATCTGAATTACATTCCTGAAGAATGTAAGGAAGAAGGATGAAGGGGTCAACCCCTTCTGGCTATTAGCTCCCTTTAAGTGACCCTTTCAGTGTCTTAAAAAATGTTTTGCTTTCCATTAATAAATTATAATTCTGTCACATAGTCACACATAAAGGAGATCGGCAATGTACTCTTTACTCTGGAGGCAGTTCCTAGCTAAAAATCAGAGCTCTCTCTAGGAGGAAATGATGGAAACTAAGGATCTCTGAAACCAAACAGTATAGGCTGAAATGAAAATTAAGTTTTGTAAGCCTAATAATCATATTAAAGAGCATATTTTCCTAAAATATAGATATGATTGTGTCTATTTTAGAAAATCTCTGCCAAGTTGTTTTTTTTTTCCCTCAGTATTTATTTTTGCCTAAAGGATCGGATCCTAAATAAGTTTTAACAAAATTATTTATGATCAGTTTTATCACAAGCTGGAAGCACAATGATCTTAACTCGAACCTCAGTGTCTCTGTGTATCTTTGGAATTCCTCTTAATCTTAGACTTTTAAAAAGCTACATAAATTATAACACAAATACCACATTTGTAGACAAAGATGATCACTTTATTATACTCTCAAAACCTTCCTGTCTCTATTCATGGCCAGTTTAAAATTATAAAATACTAAACTTCCTCCCCCTCTGGTCATGTCTTTTTTTTGAGTAACCTAAATGATAAATGAGCAAGCAGCCCACTAAATCAAGGGATTTGCTTTACACGTGAATTCCTGAAAACCATGAAATCAGGTGTGATCAAATCTAAACTTCACTTCTCAGGGAGACTTCCATACAGATTCTGTAAGCTTAAATTCCTCAGTCTTCTTCCAATATCTGCATCTCTTCTCTGATACTGCATTATCACCCCCTTATTTTTGCCAACAACAAGAGGTGTAAGAATAGTATTTTGAGATTTGGAGATGTTTCAACTTTTCCATTTTGCCAAGTCTCTTAATTCATCTTTTGATATTACAAATTTGTTGCGATTAAACCAAGGGCACTCATAGTCAATCTTCTTAAATTCTGGAGTTTACTCTTTGTCTCTGTCACACACACACATACACACAAACACTTTCAGCACAGAAACATAGAATTTAATCAATACAAAATAAAATCCTCCAAATCATATTTTATTTTCTTCTCCCTTACTAATTTAATTGCAAATCATACATTGAATACCTGCTTTGTGCATATCCATGGGGTAAGTGCTGAAGAATAATTTTAAAAATCAAAAGTATTATGTAGTTGTTTTTGTTTTGTTTTGATTTCTGTGTTTATTTGTTTTGCTTTGATCTTCTTTGCTTTATTTTAAAATAACTTCCTCTGTATTTGGATAATTAACATAGACACAAAACATTTTATGAACAAAGCTAACGCTGATGTTAAAATATCACAAAGCTAAAGTTAATCATACTGTTAGGTGAATGTAAGAAAAATACTGATAAAAGCGTATAATGGATAATAAAGAATTAGATCTAATTCTGTTCTGCTTATAAGTATTCTACATGGAAAACTGTGAATTTTATTTTTGATATATTTTCAGTCTAAATTAACCTTTAATGAAACATGGTATTTGTTATGTCCCCTGGAGGTATGTGTATGTTGTTCAAGATATTAATTAATTTGGAGTTTATGTAAAATAAGAGAGAACATCATGTAAATCTGTACAACTGTGCCCTGATTTTTGTTAATAATTTCAATATCCTCTTTTTTTTATAATTAACAATCTTTTCTATAAGATCTAAGGGCCAGTGGGGCACCTGGGTGGCTCAGTGGGTTGGACCTCTGCCTTCGGCTCAGGTCATGATCCCAGGGTCCTGGGATGGAGCCCCACATCAGGCCCTTTGCTCAGCGGGCAGCCTGCTTCCTCATCTCTCTCTGCCTGCTTCTTTGCCTACTTGTGATCTCCATCTGTCAGGTAAATAAATAAAATCTTAAAAAAAAAAAAAGGTCCAAGGGCTAGAATGCCAAGACAAATCATTTAAAAGAACAAGCAAATACCATTTCCATCCTTAAACCATCTTCTTCCAAGACCACAATTGGGGGGGGGTCACATCAAAACTAGAAATATATTATCAGAAATAAGTTTTCAAGATTTTCCTAAAGAAAGCAAAACAAGATTATTCAGAATAAGGCACTATACAATGTTATTTCTATAATTGGGAAATCGTAATAGTTCATCACTATAAGATTTTAATTCTGATATTAATTCACTCATGCATAAATACACAAATGATAAAACTGAAGGGAGCCTGGAAACTTTGGTGTTTCATGTTATACACATTAGGATACAAAAAGCTTTTAGTTGTTTTGAGTTTTTAGTGAATAGGGTTTAAGAATGATGAAATCTTATTTTTTCCATTTAGATGGATAATGAAAAATGAAGAGAATATTAATAATGGCAAAAACCTACCAGAGATCTAAGATAATATTATTTGAATAAACTAATGATGTTTATTAATACATTCTAAATATTTATTTACTTGTCTTTGATAACCTATAGGAATAACAAATTTTTTTTTAAAGATTTTATTTTTTATTTGACAGACAGAGATCACAGGTAGGCAGAGAGGCAGGCAGAGAGAGAGGAAGGGAAACAGGCTACCAGCTGAGCAGAGACCCTGATGCGGGGCTCGATCCCAGGATTCTGGGATCACAACCTGAGCCGAAGGCAGAAGCTTTAACCCACTGAGCTACCCAGGCACCCCTGGAATAATAAATATTTTTGTAGGCTTAATTATGTCCATATATTTTTAATGCAGAATATTATTTTAAAATTAGAAGATTACTAAGTGGGGAAAGTGTCATAGTTGTAACAGTTTTTAACGATTACAATCCAGTTTTGATGGCAACTGATAGGTTAAGAGCAAATACCAAAATGGTAACTGATGATGTGAGTTTTGAACCAGAAATGTTCAGTTACTGACTGTGTCTAATGATGTCTTCTAAGAGCAACTTGTTCCATGAACTAATAAAAGGTTTTCTTCATACCCTATAGATGAGTTCTGCTATTTCAGTTTTTGATAATATTTGCATTGAAATTCAATATTTCATTATTTTGATGAATATATGCTAAAGTTAACACATCTCTGGCTGAAATTATAATCTAGGTTACCAGAAATCATTTCCCCAATCTTCCAAAACATAAATTCATAGAGTCACTTACTAATATCTTTAAGGTGATGTTGTTTTGCCTTCCTATATACCTCTAGCATTTTTTTATTATGTTCAGTTAGCTAACATATAGTACCTATAGCATTTTTAAAAGGTTTTATTTATTTATTTCAGAAAGAGGAGAGAGAGATAGAGAGACATTATGAGTAGGAAGGTCAGACAGACTGAGTGTGGAGCCCAATGAGGGGTTCATTCCAGGACTCTGAGACCATGACCTGAGCCCAAACCAAGTCAGATACTTAACCACCTACACTGCTCAGGTGCCCTCTAATAAATATATATATATATATATATATATATATATATATATACATACATATATATATACATAATATATATTTGTGCTTGAGAATTTTAAAGATGGCAAAATTTACATGCATTTTTATTATTTAATTACTTTGTTAATTTTTTCAAAAAAATTCTATGACTTTTGAGGCTATTTCATTATCAAGGATTTTTTAAAAATTATTTTGTCAATAAATTGATATTTATTTGATACACAGTAGCCTCAATATATGATAATTGACATTTTGAGGAACCTCCATGCTGTTTTCCAGAGTGGTTGCACCAGCTTGCATTCCCAACAATGTAGGAGGGTTCCCCTTTCTCCGCATCCTCGCCAGCATCTGTCATTTCCTGACTTGTTGATTTTAGCCATTCTGACTGGTGTGAGGTGATATCTCATTGTGGTTTTGATTTGTATTTCCCTGATATGGAAAGTGATATGGAGCACTTTTTCATGTGTCTGTTGGCCATCTGGATGTCTTCTTTGCAGAAACGTCTGTTCATGTCCTCTGCCCATTTCTTGATTGGATTATTTGTTCTTTGGGTGTTGACCCAGCAATTGCACTACTGGGTATTTACCCTAAAGATACAAACGTAGTGATCCAAAGGGGCACGTGCACCCGAATGTTTATAGCAGCAATGTCCACAATAGCCAAACTATGGAAAGAACCTAGATGTCCATCAACAGATGAATGGATCAAGAATATGTGGTATATATACACAATGGAATACTATGCAGCCATCAAAAGAAACAAAATCTTGCCATTTGCGACAACATGGATGGAACTAGAGCGTATCATGCTTAGCGAAATAAGTCAAGCGGAGAAAGACAACCATCATATGATCTCCCTGATATGAGGAAGTGGTGATGCAACATGGGGGCTTAAGTGGGTAGGAGAAGAATCCATGAAACAAGATGGGATAGGGAGGGAGACAAACCATAAGTGACTCTTAATCTCACGAAACAAACTGTGGGTTGCTGGGGGGAGGGGGGTTGGGAGAAGGGGGGTAGTGTTATGGACATTGGGGAGGGTATGTGCTTTTGTGTAAATTGGAAGGGGAGATGATCCATGAGAGACTATGGACTCTGAAAAACAATCTGAGGGGTTTGAAGTGGCGGGGGGGTGGGAGGTTGGGGTACCAGGTGGTGGGTATTATAGAGGGCACAGCTTGCATGGAGCACTGGGTGTGGTGAAAAAATAATGAATACTGTTTTTCTGAAAATAAATAAATTGGGGAAAAATATATATGATAATTGAATTAAATGTTTTCTTTAGGGACACTTGGGTGGCTCAGTGTTTTCCTTCAGCTCAGGTCATGACTCCAGGGTCCTGAGATCAAGTTCTACTTTGAGCTCCCTGCTCAGCATGGCACCTGCTTTTCCCTCTGCTGCTTCCTCTGTTCATGCTCTCTTTCACTCTGTCTCGATGTCTGGTAAATCAATCAATCAATCTTTAAAAAAAATAAATGCTTTCTTTAAGACACATAAATTATTTAAGTTATGCTTATGACAAAACACTCATGAACTATTAATATTAACTTTTCAGACAGAAAAGGTAAACATTAAAGAAATGATATAAGAAAACTTGGCACATTTTCCCCAGGTGCCCTTATATCTGCTAAATTAATTACTGTTCATACCTACTAATCAAGTACTGATCAATCAATATTGAACACACTTTGTATTTTTTATTTCAAAAATTAAGTACTTTCTTAATTAAAGGGATATGACATATATATAAATCAACAATGAAATATAGGTAAGATTTGGCAAAACATATATCTTTAAAATAAGGTTTTGGATACATAGCCAAATGAAGGAATTTTCAGGAACACTACGTCATTCTTAAATTGTTTTTACAATCTTTATGTAAACATACCCATTTAAAAATGTATAATACCATAAAAGTTATGCATAAATATCAACCATATCAATCATCCCAGCTGAAATTACAGTAAAGATATCTGTTGCCTTAAAAAAATAAAATAAGGTAAAATTAAATGAGAATAATTTGGATTGGAGACAATGGAGTATAACAGTTTGAGGTACAAAACTTTATAATGAGACTCCAACACTGAAAATAACAACATTAATTTAGATGAGGAAATGTGAATAAATTCCTTGAAAAAACAAAAATGCTAAATCTTACTCAAGAATAATTTTGAACTATTAAAAATAATTTAATTTGTAGTTAAAACTTTCCCACAAAGGAAATCTTAGATTTGGATAATTACATCGGAAAAATCTACCAAACATTTGTAAAAGAATACTAAATCTATTCAAACATGCCTGGAAAATGTAGAAGGGGTTTGTATTAGTTGAGGTTCTCTAGAAAACAGAACTGAGAGGCTCTGTATTAATAGATATGTCAGATTTATTTATTTATTTAAGTATTTTATTTATTTATTTGACAGAGAGAGATCACAAGTAGGCAGAGAGGCAGGCAGAGAGAGAGAGGAGGAAGCAGGTTACCTGCCAAGCAGAGAGCCCGATGCAGAACTCGATCCCAGGACACGGAGACCATGACCCGAAGCCCAACCCACTGAACCACCCAGGCACCCTAATAGATAGATAAAGGAGATTTATTATAGAAATAAGCTTATATGGCTATAGAGGACAGGAAGTCGGCCACAATCTTCCATCTGCATACCAGAGAGCCAGGAAAACCAGGATATAATTCAGTCCAAGGCCAAAGGCCTGAGACCCAGGAGATCCAGCAGGTATATCCTAGAGTACAAAAGCATGAAATCTAACAGCTCCAATGTCTGAAGTCAGGAGAAGACAAAAGTCCCAGCTCCACAAGAAGGAAATGATTTGCCTTTCCTTTGCTTTTCTGTTCCATTTGGACCCTCAAGGGATTGGACAATACCTCAGAGTGAGGGTGAATCTCCTTACTTAGTCTATTGAATCACATACTAATCCTTTGCAGGAAACTGTCACAGATAATAGCAACATGTTGCCAGATATCTGAGCACCTTTAAGCCAACCAAACTGACGTAAAATTAATCATCACAGTGATATTTATCAATTCATTGAATGATGTCAATGTTATCTTTATATCAAAAGTAAATGAAGGCATTATAAGAAAATAAAACTTGAATTCATATCCTTTATAAATATATATGACAAAATTCTTAGCAAAACCTTAGCAAGATGTATTTAACAATACCATTAAAAAAAAGAGAGAGAGAGAAAGAGGGAGAGAGAGAGAAAATGTTCTTGACTAAATGGAATTTATTCTATTTAGTTGTTACATTTGTAAATCAGTCAAATGAATCATTTGAACTTATGATTTTAATAGACTTTGCAAATTATCTCAAAGCATCAGTAAAAGAATTTGGCAAAAAATTTAATATCTACACATGGTAATAATGCTTAGCAAATTAGAAGTAAAGGGAATTTCTTTGGCCTAATAAAGGGCAATGTAGAAAATTTAGCATCATACTTAATAATGAAAGATTAAATACAGGTCAGTGTGGAGACATGAAAAAATACTGGAAGGAATCAGAAATCAGATCTGATAAAAAAAAACTATAAAAAATATGAAAATGTGAAAAAGTATACCTTGAACCAATGATATACAATAAACTTATGATAATTACAAGCATAAATCTTAATCGACATTGTTTTTGCAATAGTATAAACATGACTGTAACAGTGATCTGTATCTTTTATACATTGTGGCCAAAATTGCCAGTTTTCCCCCAATATGATTTTTTCCTTTTTACATAGGAATAATATTTCAGTCTTTGCTAACAGTCAACCTAAAGGTCCCAGTCATCTTTTGAGCAAAATATGCACTGGTAGCTAATTTCTAGCTAACAAGTATATTAGGTTTTTAATATCCACATTAATTAGTGTCTTGAATTCACATGCAGCGCTTGTGAAATACAGCAGAATATTTTTATAATTTGATTATAAGCAGAGAATATCCTTGGGGTTGCTCATAGCAAGTTCTTACCCCTAAGTAGACTGACAAGAACTAAATCACCTTTCATATAAGTAGGAAGTCTGCATTTTAGGCTAGGAAAAGAACACACATATTAATGTGGTGTATTTTTATAGGGGAAGGAAGCAGCTATTACACTTCCCTTCTGAAAAAATTACCTTGGAATGTTGATTAATGGGAAGAATCTTTAACATTTTGGTATGTAAATAGATATCTTCAGACTGAAGACAGGGCTATACGTTTAGGTTTATAAACTTGGGATGTCCCCATGATTGCTCATTTCAAATCCTTTGAAATATAAACAAAAACATCTGAAGTTAAGTAAATATCTCTGGAGTCTTCACTATCTATATAGTTGTATATTAATATTGAGGTCTTGTTCTTTTGGTCTGGATTCCAAGTTTAGCAAGATTTCCTTGGAAAGTCCTAACTAGAATAACCAAAAATACTTTCTCACAATTCCACATGTGAGAGCTAAGTCATATTTTCAAATTTTTGGTTGTGACATTATGAAAAGTGTGTGTCCCACACTTTGCCTTTAGTCCTTTCCTGCAAGATTGGAATGTGATGGCTGGTATGGTGCCCATCATGTGGACAATGGTATAGAAGCTTCATGATGAAGATGGGTGTTTTTTTGTTTTTTTTTTGATGAAGATGGTTTAAAGCAACTTTGAATGAGTCTGGTCGCTATTCTGATTTTTTTTTTTTCCTACATAACAAACCACCCTCAAACCTAGCAGATAAAATCAACCACTATTTTATTACATATCATGATCTCATGGTTCAATAATATGAACAGCTCTACTGGCCAGTTCTGCTCTACATGATTTTGTCTGGGTTTGGTGTGTGATATTCTGTAGAATGTCAAGTGTGATATTCACTTGACTTGAATAGAGAATCCAAGATGCCTTTACTTAAATGATTAGCATCATGGCAGAGGGGACTATAAAGCTAGATCTAAAATTTTCCATGCAGTGTCAACATCTCTCCATGTGTTCTTTGTACCAGATAACAGAACCTCTCACACAGGGACTGTAAATTCCAGGAGCAAATCTTTCAAGATACAGAAAATGAAACCTCTCAAACCCTTAAGGCCAGGTCAAGAAAACTGGCACTGTGTCTAACCTGCCATATTTTATTGGTTAAAGCAGTTATCAAGCCCACTTGGGTTGAAAGGGAGGAGAAGGCAACACATCACTGATGGGAAGAATATCAAAATGTTGCCATCTTTAATTTGCTACAGTCTCTGACTTAGAGAAAACTCCATATCCACTCCCATGAATGTGAATTTTATGTTAGGAATAATATTTTACATTTTAAGCAGCTATAGTCAAATAGAATGTCTTTCCATAAATGGATCTTTTGTTACATAGGATCTTTGTGATGTTATTACTCTTAATATCACCTAACTAGATATCAAAGTTAGATCTAGATTGTCTTGGTTAAATGTTATATATTTACTTTTCTATCTCTAATTCAGACAACTTTTCTCAGCCACCTTGTACACCATTTTTTCTCAAAATATCTCACTATATTTTCCTCAAAATTAAAAAAAAATCACATAAACTAAAAAAATAACTTCATGTAAGTTGGGCATTTTACTCTGAGTGTAACAGGGATTGCTGAGTATAACAGAGGTTAACTCTGAATGTAACAGGGATTCTATTGCTTCCAATTTTCTCATAATAATAATGAAAAAAATCTCACCATTGGGTAATTTTCTCAGTGTTATTAATGACATTATATCAAAATCAAATAATAACTAACATGATAAAAAAATTAATATATGTCTCGGTGTCTAACATATTTTATCATATTGACTTTTAAACATAATTTTTAAAAAGCTTTCAGTCATTGTATTTTTTTCTTTTTTTTTTTGGCCTACGTTAATGCCTCACATCTCTTTTTCATGCCATATTAGAGTCTTACAAGACTTTATGCACATAAACTGTTAAGACTTATGGGACTACCTTTAACACCATGGAGCAAATGTTTTACTTTGACAGAAAACTAAACTTTGCCTTTTCCTCGAGATAGGAAATGGGAAAGTTTACAGACTTTCTCAGTTCTATTTCTATTGCAAGAATGAAGAATCGAGGTATAGTGCTGATATGGAAAACATTTATTTGGTGTCATTTGAAGAAAAACTAATAACAGATAAAAGAATAAACTGTAGTTCAAGTGAAAGTTATAAAAAGAAAGGGGTTAAAGGCATTTGCAGCACTTGAGAGAAGTAATCATTTATTTTGATTGCTTGACATTCTTGAAGAGAGTATCTTGCATACAATTTTATGCTAGTATCTGAGGATCTATTTTTATGACAAAGACATTTTCCAAGCAATCAGAACTTCAACACATAAATAAATAAATAAATAAATAATAAATGACTAGTGTGTTTTAATAAAAGGCATTTCTCAACATGAAAGTTTAGCTTATCCTTTATAAACTTTTTTAAAGCTAGTCCCAGAAATTTGGTATACTTTTGAGACCTAGCTACATGTGAGAAATAATATTGATAAGGCAGTAATAACTGTCATTGGTTCTTAAAGAGTGTAACTTCAGAATATTTTGTCAGGAACAAATGTACAAATGAAAACTGTGACGCAGAATTGAAGTGATAAGTGTGAGAGTGCCATGCATTTAGAAGTGAAGTTCTAAGCAAATAATAACAAAATCCTAAGATTGATATATAATCCTTTATAAAACAAAGCATCATAATGCTGGATATAGAGATTGAGCTATTAAAATCAGTAAATTAAGGCTGGATCTGTTTTAAATGTTGTGTCTCTTCCACAGAAAATTGTTTAATGTGTTTTATGAGTGAGTAAGTTTAAGACAAAAGTTATTTATTGTACATTGTTTTTATTATTTTTGTACTAATAACTGTTCAGATATGTGATAGAAACAGATACTATAGGGCCTTAAAACAGCAAACATAGTCAGTCATGGAATTTTTTATATAATAAAACCTGAGATTTTAGCACTTTTTCACTTTCTAAAATTTCATAATTAAAAAAAATTATAATGAATGACTTCAAACATAAAAGGAGAGAAAGTGCTAAAATGAACCATCATACATACACCATCTACACTTAAGAATTACTCATGTTTCAAATACTTGTTCCTTATTTTTTTTACATTGAAGTATTTTAAAATAAGTCCAAGATATGACATTTCATCACTACTTCAATATAAAATTCTGAACAATAAGGACATTTTATTACATAATTGCAAAATCATTATCATAGTGAAACAAATTTGTAACAATTATTCTGCACCAACTAATTATTAGCTATATTAATTTTTCTGCCTTTATAGTTCATTTGTTTTGATGGTGATCTAAGCAAAGTATATATATGGCATTAGTTGTTCTATCTCAAATAAATTTCCTCTTTGTTTTCATCGTTGTTGTTAAAATTCCTGTTTTTCAGGGCACCTGGGTGACTCAGTGGGTTGAAACCTCTGCCTTTGGCTCGGATCATGATCCCAGGATCCTGGGATCAAGTCCCGCATGGGGCTCTCTGCTCAGCAGGAAGCCTGCTTCTCTTCCTCTCTCTCTCTCTGCCTGCCTCTCTGCCTATTTGTGATCTCTGTCTGTCAAATAAATTTTAAAAAAATTGCTGTTTTTAGCTCTACTTTTAGTTTGAATTTATATGACTCTTACTTTCTTTTTCACTTCCCTTACTCAATTATTAAATTGCAATATAATTCAGGTAACATAAAACTGACCCTTTAAAAATGTATAGTTCAGTGCTCCTTATATTCATAAAGATGTGTGATTATCACCATTATCTAATTCCACAATGTTTTCATCTTCCCCCTTAAAAAGCTTATATTCATTATTAGTCCCTTTTTTGTTCTTCCCTCCTCCCAATGCCTAGGAACCACTAATGTGCTTTCTCTATGTATTTGATTACTTTAGTTTGACTATTCAATATGTGGTTTTCTTTGCTGTCTTCTAATTCATAGAAAAATGCTTATAAATATCATCCAAGTAGTATTGTGTATCGATATTACACTTTTTTAAATGGCTGAATACTAGTCCATTGTACGGAAAATCTACATTTTTTTTTTTTTAAGATTTTATTTATTTATTTGACAGAGAGAGATCACAAGCAGGCAGAGAGGCAGGCAGAGAGAGAGGAGGAAGCAGGCTCCCTGCTGAGCAGAGAGCCCGATGCGGGCCTCGATCCCAGGACCCTGAGATCATGACCTGAGCCGAAGGCAGCGGCTTAACCCACTGAGCCACCCAGGCGCCCGGAAAATCTACATTTTTAATCCATCCATCCACTGATAGAATTTTGGGTTATTTCTGCTTTTTGCCTGTTATGAATAATCATGTTCAAGTTTTCATGTAGAGATAAATTTTCAGTTCTCTTGGGTAATATACCTAAATTGTTAGGTCATGTAACCAAAAACACAGGCAAAACAAAGAAAACAAACAAACAAACAAACAAAAACAAAACAAAACAAAGAAACAAACAAACTAACAAAAAAACAATTGGGACTACACCAAAAGAAAAATCTGTACAGTGAAGACAACAATCAACAAAATGAAAACACAAATGTAACTACAGAGATGGGAGAGAAAATATTTGCAAACCACATATCTGAAATCAGGGGTTAACACTGAAAATATATAAGGAACTCCTATAACTCAATGACAAAAAAACAAATAACTCAATTAAAAAGGGACAAATGAATGAATAGACAATCTTCCAAAGAAAACATACAAATGACCAACAGGTATATAAAAAAAAAAAAATACCCAACATCGGGGCACCTGGGTGCTCAGTCTATTAAGCATCTGACTCTTGATTTATGCTCAGGTCATGATCTCAGTGTTGTGAGATACAGCCCTGTAAAGATCCCTGCTGGGCTTGGAGCCTGCTTAAGATTTTTTCTCTTTCACTCTACCCCCTCCCCTCTCCCACTATCCACCCCCCTTAAAAAATACTCAATATATTCAGTATCACTAATCATCTGTGAACTGCATTTCAGAATCACAGTGACATACTGCCTCATGCCTGTCAGGATGGCTATCATCAAAAAAGTAAGAGGTAAGTGTTGGTGAGAGAGTTTTGAAACTGAGGACTCCTACAGCTTTGTTCTTTTTCAAGATTGTATAGCTATTGCATCTAAATAATACTTGTGGTTACTCTCATGAGTTTTGGTATGTTGTCTTCATTTTCATTCATCTCCAAGTATGTTCTAATTTCCTTTTATATTTCATCTATAACTCATTGATAATTTAGAAACATGTTTAAAATTCACATATCATGAATTTCCCAAATATCTTTTAATTATTATTTTAAATTATATTCCGTTATGAATAAATATACTGTGTATGTTGTCAATTGTTTTAAATTTATTGAGATTTATTTTATGGCATAATATATGGTATGAGTTCTCCTGGAGACTATCTCATGTGCATAAATATGTATTCATGTGTTTTTGAGTAGAGGGTTATATAGATGTCTGTGAGGTTTAGTTGGCTTGAAGTTTTGTTGAGCCTTCTGTTGTTTCTTGGTATTCTTTCTAGTCGTTAAATCCATTATGAAAGTGAGATATTGATGTCTCCAACTCATGAAACCTAGACTCCAATACCTCTTTTTTAATCCCCTTTTTATTACAATGGTTAGTCACATATGAGGGGGGGAAAATGTTCTAAACGGTGCCATTATAGAGCAGAGGTTTTGGGCCCAAGCTAATATGAGAACTCTTTGGTCATAACCTGTGACACAAGTACCAGAATTGAGCATAAAATTTTTATGTTTTGCTAACAATTTGAGATGATAATTTTGTGTCTGCAGACTATATTGAGTTTTTATTCTATATGACTTTTATTTCCTTTTTCTTTTTTAAATTATGACTTTACTTATTTATTTTAAAGATTTTATTTCTTTATTTGATGGAGATAGAGCACACAAGTAGGGGAAGCAGCACACAGAGGGTGAGGGAGAGCAGACTCCCTACTGAGCAGAGACCTTGATACAGGGCTCAATCCCAAGACTCTGGGATCATGACCTGAGCCCAAGGCAGATGCTTCATGACTGAGCTACCCAGGAGCCCCTGATTTATTTTTCTATGTTGTCTTTTATTGTATTTTTAAAAAATAATGATTTTGTAATAGTAATAGATTGTAACAGAAGTAATAGATTGAAAAAATTATTTTCTTCTACATAAGCAATTTGAAAAAGATTGAGCATTAGTATTTTCATACAGTAGAACCTCTTTGGACCTTTATTTTAATTTTTAGAAAAAACACCATTCTCTTTCTACCACTCCTGTAAGCTCAAGAAAAAGTGCAGGTCTCTCTGTCACTATAAGTATATGGGGAGCATAGTTAACATAGATTTGCTCCAGAAACTTTCATTTTGTGTGTGCGTTCAGTCCCACATCTCAGTTCTAAACTTCATAAAAGACTATAGTTCCATACAAAAAGAAAAGGTCCTTAGGTTCTAATAGGTCAAGAATTGATGGAGAGGAGAATAAATGGGGATAAAGTCTGTGGACCTTAAAGGAAGATGAAGTGTCAAAAGTTGCTTGTCTTGTGGGGCAACTGGGTGATCAGTTGGTTGGGCTTCAGACTCTTGATTTTGGCTCAGGTCATGAATTCAGTGTCCTGAGATAGAGCCCCATGTGATAGGGAGTCTGCCTAGGATTTCATTCCCTTCCCTCTGCCTCTTCTCTTGCTCTCGCTTTCTCAAAATAATTAATTAATTCATCATCATTATTATTTTTAAGTTGCTTATTTTGTTTGTATCTGTCTCACTGGGTCATTAGTTTTATAAAGTTTTAGAAAATGTTATAGGCCCAATGGAAGTAGTCACTGAAGATAGAGCAATTAAATATTGAAAGCAGAATATAATAACTAAAAGAACTGGGACACAGTGGAAATTAGGAGTGGAAGTTAGGAGCAGGGTGAATGGGTCAATGCTGAGTAGCAGGAAGGAAAACACATTTACTATGATATTGTGATGGTGCTAGGCATGGATAGGTGTATGTTTGCTTCCTCCTAGTGTTTTTTTCAGGTATTATGTGAGATTTATTACTCTTAAATACTTTATTCTAAAATACATTATTCTTAAATACATTATTCTAAATACATTATTCAAAATACATTATTCTTAAATACATTATTCTAAAATTGGAGATTGGAGGAATAAGTTTATTCAATAGCATTTTCTTTTAAACCGCTTAAGCAAAATTCAGATAGCATGAAAAACTCACTAGTTGGGTGAAATGTTTACTTATATGAAACCAATCAATTATTTCAGGACTTTGGTACATTATTTGCAAAAGTTGTCATTCAAGAAATGCAGCTTTTATTTACTGAAATAATTTGTTAAGTATGCGGGAATGAACATTTTAATTCAATAATTATTTAATGTCTCACACATATATTCTTAAGATATCATCTGAAACTTTAAAGACTCCAACATTTAAGGAGAAAAATGCAACTTGTGAATATGGATATGCTTTATATTTTTATATTTCCCTCTTTTATTGGACAAGTTATAATCTACATTTCAATGTTTATTATTATTTTCTAAATAATTTATTTTTTTAAAGATTTATCTATTTATTTTAGAGTAGGGACTGCCAGAAAGAGAGGGAGAGAGATAATCTCAAACAGACTCCCCGCTGAGCAAATAACCCTTGAAGATCTGGATCTCAGGACCCTGAGATCATGACCTGAGCCAAAAACAAAAGTCAAATGCTTAAGCGACTGAGCCACCCAGGTGCCTCCTCTAGGTAATTTGTTCATCAAATATATTATTAAAGTAATTCTTAAAAATATTTAAAAAGCTCTTTATACATAATTTGCCAAAAACATATTTTGGGGATGCCTGGCTGGCTCAGCCAGTAGAGCATCTGACTCTTGATCTCAGGGTAATGAACTTGAGCCCCATGTTGGGTGTGAAGATTACTTAAAATAAAAACGTATTTTCTTACATTTTTTCAAGATGTACATCATGTATAGATTTATACAAAATCAAAACTATCCCATGGCTTGTTTTCTCTAATACATCTACATCATAATTTGTCACCTCATAGATTTCTCAGATTGTGTGTGTATAGAATATATAGATACATATATTATATATAATATGCATATATATACCACATACTATACATAAATATGTGTATATGCTGTGTGTGTGTGTATATATATATATATATATATATATTTTTATACACACACACACACACACACACACACATACCCCTATCTAGATATAGTATGTATATCATGCATATTGTAATGTGTATTGGAGAGTAAGTTTCTATGGTAATTAATCGGGATGCTAAGCTCCAGTGTGACATCTCAGATAACATAGAGAAAACAATGACCAATTTGGATCACAGCATTTTGGAAAAAAATTACTGATAATTTGTTATCTACTATCATGATGGGAAAAATCTTTAACTCTTACAAAATCTGAGTATGGGGAGGACGCTTTTACAATCTTAGTATCACTGACGCTGTATCATTAAAATGTCTTCCCATTTTCCTCCCAATTTGCTATCATTCATCAAGGTAACAACATAATATAACACAGAAATAGAATTATCGGGAAAAACAACAAAAAAGAAATTTAGGGGGATGTCCACCTACACGTGACTGTCCTTGTAGAATAACCCTTTGTGTAGATTTTTTTTCCCCAGAATTTTATAGCGTATCATCATTCATCACTAATCTGGTCATAAACATTGTTTCCTCTAGTAAATCCCTATATCTTGCATTTAATATGCTATATAAGACCCAAGATTTCTTGCCTGATATGTTCAGCATCTGATTATCAAAGACATAAAATTGTGCAATCTGCATATACCATGGAAGAAGAAATGCGAGCTTTCTCTTATATATCAACAAAAATGACATAAATAGAATAGAGAATAAAATATATATGATATAAGGGAATGAGGGTTCTAAGAACTCTTACTCAGACAGTGTATTTATGAAAATGAAGAGGTCAAATAAAAGCTGTCAGGAAACATGCAGATTCTCGGTAATGATACAGATAAAGAGGAGCCCTATCCAAAATCTCCTGCATTTCATCATGAGCCACCAATCCTATATTTGAATGTTTTGGTTAATATTGTACTTCTATAACACTTAGAAACTCCACAAATTTCAGGATAAAGATAAAAAATGTAAATTTTTATCTTGTATTTTTTAGAATTGAGATGAAATGCATATAACATAAAAGCAACCTGAACGTTCAGGGGAGCCTGGGCGGCTTGGCCTGTTCAAGTGTCTGTCTTTGGCTCAGGTCATGATCCCAGGGTCTTGGCATCAAGCGCCATGTCAGGCTCCCTGCTTAGCGGAGAGCCTGCTTCTTCCTCTCTTGCTGCTGCTCCTGCCTGCTTGTGATCTTTCTCTCTCTCTGTTAAATAAATAAAATCTTAAAAACAAAAACAAAATGTTTCATAAAGTGAACATTGCAGTATAATTTATACATTTCATTTGTTGTTCAATTCACAATTCACAATGTTCTGGTGGATTTTTTGTAAGTGCATTTAATCACATTGAGGCATTCCCTTCTCTTCCTAGTTCTCTGAATATTTTCTTCAGGAAAGTATGTTAGATTTTGCCAATTTTTTTTCTGCATTAACTGAGCTAATTGAGTTTTTTCCCCTTTTGCACTCTTATGTATTGTTGATTCTGTTTCTTAACTGCTACATATTTATGAATTTTTCAATTTTTCTTCTGTTATTGATTTCTAGCTTCTAGCTTTTAAGATCTATTGAGAATAGCTTTGAGGTCTGATATATGGTCTATCCTGGAGAATGTTTCTTAGGTATTTGAGAAGAATGTGTATTCTGTTACAATTGGGTGGAGTGTGCTGTATATGTCTGTTACATTTAGTTTACAGTTGTATTAGTTTGCCAGGGCTTTTGTAACAAAGTGGCACAACTACCGGCTTAAACTAAAACCTATTCCACCATCTTGCTGAAGTCACTCCCCTCTTAAATTTCTTTCAGCAGTGCTTATTTGTTTTAGTTTTCCTTATACAGGTCTTAACATCCTTTGTTAACTTAACAGTACTTATTTTGTCCCTTTGGTTGTAACTGTAAATGGAATTGTTTACTTAAAATCTTTTTTCAAATTTATTTATTGTGGTTCCATTTGAACACAACTTATCTTTATGTAGTTCTTGTACTCTGAAACTTTGATTAGTTTGTTTTATTAGCTCTAGAATCTTTCTTGTGAATTCTTTAGAAATTTAATATACAGAATTGTGTCATTTGTGAATAGAGATTGTATTGATTATATTTTCATGATGAACTACCCTTGCATCCCTCGGATAAATTGCACTTGGTCATGATGTATAATCCTTTTAATATGCTATTGGATTTATTTTGCCATGTTTTGTTGAGAATTTTTGCATCTTATATTCAGAAAGGTTATTAGTTTGTAATTTTCTTACAATTTCTTTATGTCTTGATATTAGAATAATGTAGACCTCATAGAATGAGTTAGGGAGAGCTCCCTCCTCTTCAATTTTTTGAAGAGTTGGAGGAGGATGTTGTTAATTCATCTTTAAACGTGTGGTAGCATTTGCCAGTGAAGCCATCCTTTCCTGGACTTTGATCTGATATATTTGGTTACCTGTTCAAATTTCTTGTTTATTACAAGATGCTGAGATTTTCTATTTGTTATTGAGTTTGTGTCTTTGGAAATTTACCCAATTGATCTAGGTTATTTAATTTGTCAATTTATGACTGTTTATAGAATTTTCTTATAATACTTTTCAATTTTTTAATAGTAGTAATGATAATAGTTTAATAGTAATAACTCCACTTTCATTTCTGGTTTTGGTTATTTCCATCTTCATTCTTTTTTCTCTTTCAGATTAGGTAAATATTTGTCAATTCTGCTGATCTTTTTGAAGAACCGGCTTTTTGTTTTATTGATTCTCTTATTTTTCCCCTATTTGCATTTCATTTCTCTATAATCTTTTTATTATCCTTCTTTTATCTTCTTGGTTTAGATTCTGCTGGTTATTTTTCTAGTTCCACAAGTTATAACATTAGATTATTGATTTGATGTTTTTCTTTTTTTAATGTAAACATTGACAGATCAAAGTTTCTCAGAGAATACTGTCTTTACTGCATCACTTGAATTTTGGTATGCTGTGTTTTCATTTTCATTTGTCTTCCTATATTTTCTGATTTCCCTCTCATTTCTTCTTTGTCCTAGTCATTGTTTAATAATAAGTCATTTAATTTCTAACATTTTTGTTTATTGATTTCTATCCTTGCAGTCTTGGATAACCCTTTTTACAATTTAAATATTTTAAAATTTATTGAGATTTGCACTGTGACTTAACACGGTCTTTCCTGGAGAACATTCCATGTGTATTTAAAAATAATAAGTATTCTGCTATTTCTGACTGAAGAGTTTTATATAAGTTTTTAGATCTAGTTCATCTTTAATGTTGTTCAAACCCTTAATTTCCTTATTGATCTTCTGTCTAGATGTTGTATCCATGACTGAAAGTTATGTATTGAAGTTTCCAATAAATTGTGGAACAATTTATTTCAATTCTTTCAACATGTGCTTCATATACTTTGGGTCTCTGTTATTTTTTGCATATATGTCATAATGCTTTTATACTGATATTTAATAATCTCTTTTTTTTTTGTTCAACATCACTTTTAATAAAGGAAATGCAAATTAAAACTGTAAATGCATTTTACCAATCAGTATGACAAAAATTTAAAAACTTTGGTACACATCACCATGCTGGTGAGTATATGAGAAAACTAGCACTCTCACTTTTTGCTAGTAGGATATATATCGATAATTTCTGTGGAGGGCAATATGGCGCTATAAAATTTACAAATGCATAATAATAATCTCATTTTTTATTAAGTCTTTTGAGCTTTTTGGGCCTATTGAAGTTTCTCCTCTTTGTGTGTGTGTGTGTGTAAATATATATATATATATATATATATATATATATATATATATATATATAATATATTTCCATCAGCTCCCTTGCTTCATTGTTAGTATGATTTTTGGTTGTCTTCATTGAACAAGAGGAAAAGGTCTACACAAAGGTCTGACATAGTAGTCCATAAAGCTAATGTAGATGATCAATACATTTGTTTGAATGAATGAATGAAAGTAATGAAATATGCCTTAGCATTTATTTTACTTTTAGCAGAAATGGTTATTGTTATATTATTTATAATAATATTCAAAAGACTCAATTTTCCACATTTATAATTTATTTTATTATTTTTTCTTATTTACATATAATGTGTTATTTATTTCAGGGGTACAGGTCTATGAATCATAAGTCTTACACAATTCACAGCACTCACCACAGCACATACCCTCCCTAATGTCCATCCCCCAGCCACCCCATCCCTCCCACCCCCCTTGACACCAGTACCCTCAGTTTGTTTCCAGAGATTAAGAGTCTCTTATGGTTTGTCTTCCTCTCTTGTACCATCTTGTTTCATTTTTCCCTCCCTTCCTCTGTGATTCTCTGTCTTGCTTCTCAAATTCCTCATATCAGTGAAATCACATGGTAATTGTCTTTCTCTGACATATTTCATTTAGCAAAACAAGTTCTAGTTCCATCCAAATGGCAAGATATCATTTCTGATGGCTACATAATATTTCATTGTGTGTATATATACTACATCGTTTTTATCCATTCATCTGTTGTTGGACATCTAGGCTTTTTCCATAGTTTGGCTACTATGGACATTGCTGTTATCAACATTGGGGTACACATGCCCCTTCAGATCACTACTACATTTGTATCTTTGGGGTATACATCCAGTAGTAAAATCACTGGGTTGTAGGATAGCTCTATTTTCAAGTCTTTGAGGAACATCCATACTGTTTTCCAGAGTGGCTGTACTAGCTTACATTCCCATCAACATTGTAGGAGGGGTCATCTTTCTTCACATTCTCACCAACATCTTTCATTTCCTGACTTACAAATTTTAGCTATTCTGACTGGTGTGAGGTGGTATGTCATTGAGGTTTTGATTTGTAATTTCTTGATGCCGAGTGATGTGGAGCATTTTTTGAATTATCTCTGTTGTCCATTTGGATGCTGTCTTTACAGAAATGTCTGTTCATGTCCTCCACCCATTTCTTGATTGGATTATTTATTCTTTGGGTGTTGAGTTTGACAAGTTCTTTATAGATTTTGGATACTAGCCCTTTATCTGATATGTGAATATCTTCTTCCACTCTGTCAGTTGTTTTTTGGTTTTGTTGTCTGTTTCCTTTGCTGTGCAAAAGCTTTTGATCTTGATGAAGTCCCAATAGTTCATTTTTGCCCTTGCTTCCCTTGCCTTTGGCGATGTTTCTAGGAAGAAGTTGCTGCAGCTGAGGTTGAAGAAGTTGCTGCCTGTGTTCTCCTCAAGGATTTTGATGGATTCCTTTCTCACATTGAGATCTTTCATCCATTTTGAGTCTATTTTTGTGTGTGGTGTAAGGAAATGTTCCAGTTTCATTTTTCTGCATGTGGCTATCCAATTTTCCCAACACCATTTGTTGAAGAGACTGTCTTTTTTCCATTGGACATTCTTTCCTGCTTTGTTGAAGATTAGTTGACCCTAGAGTTAGGGGACCATTTCCGGGCTCTCTATTCTGTTCCATTGATCTATGTGTCTGTTCTTGTGCCAGTACCATACTGTTTTGATATTGCAGCTTTGTAACAGAACTTAAAGCATGGAATTGGGATGCCACTAGCTTTGGTTTTATTTTTCAACATTCCTTTGGCTATTTGGGTTTGGAACTTTTCTGGTTCCATACAAATTTTAGGGTTATTTGTTCCATTTCTTTGAAAAAAGTTGATGGTATTTTGATAGGGATTACATTAAATGTCTTGATTGCTTTAGGTAGCATAGACATTTTCACAATATTTGTTCTTCCAATCTATGAGCATGGAACATTTTTCTATTTCTTTGTGTCTTCCTCAATCTCTTTCATGAGTATTCTACAGTTTTCTGAGTACAGATTCTTTGCCTTTTTGGTTAGATTTTTTCCTAGGTATCTAATGATTTGGGGTAAAGGGGATTGACTCTGTAATTTCTCTTTCTTCTGTGTTATTGTTGGTGTATAGAAATGCAACTGGTTTCTGTGCATTGATTTAATATCTTGAAAATTTACTGAATTCCTGTATGAGTTCTTTTGGGTTTTCCACCAAAGTATCATATCATCTGCAAAGTGTGAGAGTTTTGTTTTGTTTTGTTTTTTAAGATTGTATTTATTTGACAGAGAGAGGTCACAAGTAGGCAGAGAGGCAGGCAGAGAGAGAGGAGGAAGCAGGCTCCCTGTTGAGCAGAGAGCCCAATGCGGGACTCGATCCCAGGACCCTGAGATCATGACCTGAGCCGAAGGCAGCGGCTTAACCCACTGAGCCACCCAGGCGCCCCTGCAAAGTGTGAGAGTTTGACTTCTTTGCCAACTTGGATGCATTTTATTTCTTTTTGTTGTCTTATTGCTAAGGCTAGGACTACTAGTACTGTGTTGAATAGCCATGGTGATAGTGGACATTTCTGCTGTGTTCCTGACCTTAAGGGAAAAGCTTTTCATAGATGACTTTTATGATATTGAGGTATGTACCCTCTATCCCTGCACTGCAAAGAATTTTAATCAAGAAAGGATGCTGTACTTTGTCAAATGCTTTTTCTGCATCTAGTGATCCACATTTATATTTTAAAATTGCAATTTTTCTATAGTATTCTAACATGATTTTTAATTATTCACCATAGAAATAGTGTTGTGTCCTGCTTGATACTAAGTATTGTGTTCTGCAGTAGCAGTTAAAATTTTCCTTCAGGCTAACGTTGGTTTAAAAGTCATTCTAATCATTGTGTTGAGCTGGTTTGTAAAAGCAGGAAAGGGCTAAAAACATAATAGGAAGCAGAATAAAATTCTGCTTTATCATAGGTCATAGAAAACTGAGAATGATCAATAAGTTTGGATCAGTGTGCCTCTCCATTCTTAGTAGTGGATTCCTGGTACTAGGATACTCTAAAATCAAAGGTAATAAATTCAGAAAACTTTACCGTATAAAAGCATCAGAGATCAGCTTTACGTTTAGGTTTACACTGACACCTATTTATGTATGTATGTATGATGATGATGATGATGATGATGATGACGACAATGATAAATACTATAGTTAATCTAGAAACAGCACCATCTTATATTCTCAACTTATGAAGCACTTTGACATGAATTAATTATTTCATCTTTTCGGTATCCCTATGAACTTGTGGAAACAGCTTGTATAATCCTTTATGAAGCAGCAAACAGAATCCTCTGATAGAGTAAATGTAGTGTGCACGAACGCACTCAAACTGCATGGAAAGAAAAATTTAAACTTATTCTTCCAACTCCTGCTTCTTTTTTTCTTTATATATGCTACTCTGGCAGCATTTGTAACAATCTGTTAAAATAAGCTTGTAATCAAAAGTTTCATTATGTAATATGAAGCAAACCAGGTTAAGTGTATCATATTGCCACAATGATTCTGTTTTTAATGTGCCCAATCCTTTAATATTTGAGAGTCTTTTTAAAAAACACACTCTAATATATGATACCATTTAAAGTACCTACATATGGGCATTGAAAGAAAGTCAAGCATTTCTTATGTTTCTGGAACTTTTTATTTCCTGAAGAAAGCAATTTTAAAGAAAGCATTTTATCTTATTTGTGTATTATTTATTTATTTTTGTTTCAAAGTTTTTATTTAAGTTCCATTTAGTTAACATTTAGTGTAATATTAGTTTCAGTAGTAGAATTTAGTGGTTCATCACTTAGGTATAACACCCAGTGCTCATCACAACAAGTACCCTCCTCAATACCCCTCACCCATTTAGCTCATCCCCCACAATCCTCACTCCCAAAAACTTCAGTTTGTTTACTATAGCTAAGAGTCTGTTTTATGGTTTGCCCCCCTCTCTCTTCTTTTTTCACCTCTATGATTATCTGTTTTGTAAAAAAAAACATTTTACAAAAATAATTCTTATTCCTTTCTCTCAAAAAAATGTAAGAATTAGAATTTATTGGTATCAGTCAAACTTCAGTGTATTCTAAGAAAGCTATTATAATCTGTATATTTCCAAAAGTCAAATGAAAATACAAATTAGGTAAGAAAACCTCCTCTCAGGGGGTTTGGTTGAGCAGCAGACTCTTGATTTTGGCTCAGGTCCTGATTTCAGCTTTTTGGGATTGAGCCCCAGGTTGGGCTCTGAGTTCAATGTAGAGTGCTCTTGTCCCTCTCCTTGCCCCTCCCAGTGCTTGTGCACTCTTTCTAAAATTAAAAAAAGAAAAAAAAATTTAAGAAACAACAAAAAGTAACTTCTATCATTTTCAATTAAGTTATAGAGGATTTGAGATAATTCTATTCGAAAGAACTTGACTGTATATCTCAAAGTGCTTTTTTAAAGATATTTTTAAAAGACAAAGCAATTAGTTGAGACTATTTATATGGATGGAAGAAATATCAGTGGAAGTATAAATTGTCATTTTTATATCTCAGAACTTGCTATTGAATAGTTTTTCTTCTAGTTAAATTATATTCCTTACAAGTTTAGGAATTCTCAGTTACAAATGAAAATTAAAGTGGTATGAAAGAAAACAATCTCCATTGAGCTCTTTAATCAACTGAAGCAAATGCGCATTTTATATAAATGCACCTTATCAAAGAAGTTCTCTGTATAAGTGAATCTGTGGAAAATATTAGTTTTAAATCATTATGTATCATAATATCAAACATAGGATAGTAAGTATAGTTTACTATAATCGCAACTCAGAGGTGAATCTTAAGGGAACATAAAAAATTATGAAATAAATTATTAGGGATCTTAAGGATTATAATAATGCAAAAACTTGATGCAACTTGGTAATGTCTAATATTAGATATGTGGGGGTTATCCATGAATTAAAGCATTTTATTGTACTGTGCCACTTTTTAAGTGTAAATATTAGTATTAGGGGCGCCTGGGTGGCTCAGTGGGTTAAAGCCTCTGCCATCGGCTCAGGTCATGATCTCAGGATCCTGGGATCGAGCCCCACATGGTGCTCTCTGCTCAGCAGGGAGCCTGCTTCCCTTCCTCTCTGCCTGCCTCTCTGCCTACTTGTGATCTCTCTCTCTCTCTCTCTGTCAAATAAATAAATAAAATCTTTAAATAAATAAATATTAGTATTAAATGTCATGACTTTATCTTATGGCATTTTAATCCCATTTTCTTTTTTTTCTTAATTTTTTAAAATTTATTTTCAGCATAACAGTATTCATTGTTTTTGTACCACACCCAGTGCTCCATGCAATCCGTGCCCTCTACAATACCCATTACCTGGTTCCCCGACCTCTCACCCCCCGCCCCTTCAAAACACCCAGATTGTTTTTCAGAGTCCATAGTCTCTCATGATTCACCTCCCCTTCCAATTTCCCCTAACTCCCTTCTCCTCTCTAACTCCCCATGTCCTCCATGCTATTTGTTATGCTCCACAAATAAGTGAAACCATATGATAATTGATTCTCTCTGCTTGACTTATTTCACTCAGCATAATCTCTTCCAGTCCTGTCCATGTTGCTACAAAAGTTGGGTATTCGTCCTTTCTGATGGAGGCATAATATTCCATAGTGTATATGGACCACATCTTCCTTATCCATTTATCCGTTGAAGGGCATCTTGGTTCTTTCCACAGTTTGGCAACCGTGGCCATTGCTGCTATAAACATTGGGGTACAGATGGCCCTTCTTTTCACTACATCTGTATCTTTGGGGTAAATACCCAGTAGTGCAATGGCAGGGTCATAGGGAAGTTCTATTTTTAATTTCTTGAGGAATCTCCACACTGTTCTCCAAAAAGGCTGCACCAACTTGCATTCTCACCAACAGTGAAAGAGGGTACCCCTTTCTCCACATCCCCTCCAATGCCACGTTGTTTCCTGTCTTGCTAATTTTGGCCATGCTAACTGGTGTAAGGTGATACCTCAATGTGGTTTTAATTTGAATCTCCCTGATGCCTAGTGATGATGAACATTTTTTCATGTGTCTGAAAGCCATTAATCCCATTTTCTGATGAAAAAACTACCTCACAAAAATATAATGAAAGAGTAGAATTCCAGTGTTGCTAATGCTGTATAAATGTCTCTTATGTTGACTGGCTTTCCATGCCTTATGATACATAATATGTATAATGCATTTTTCTTAATCTAATTTATACTTAACCAAACACTAGAACTATAATATTAAAGAAAGATTATTTATGTATATTCACAATACTAAAAATGTGTATAATAAACATTTTCAACAATTACATATTTAAAAAATTGTAAAAATTTAAAAATAGTATTTATTAATGTGCCACCATTAGCAAGTCAATTGTCTAAAACTTTAATATTTTGACTTAACTTTTTCATCAACCACATGAAATAAATACTGCTATTTCTACTTTATGTACTCAAAAGCACAGTCTCTGAGACAAGTACCAACATGTCCAAAGATATGAGGAAGTAGAGAACTAAAGCTACAGACATGTTTCTGACTAATTTCTCATGTTGTTCCTCACCAACTACTCAACAAAATACAAACCTTTGGACATATTTAAAAAATATTTACTTATTTAGGTTCTCTGAGAAGTTAAGTAATTAGCCATTTTTGATAAAAAAACAAATAGGTGATAACAAAATCCTTTCGTTCATATAAATGTCATGTCTTTTATGACTTAAATTGCCTACTGATTTCAATGGACTTTTAGTCAAATATGACCAAATTAGTAAAATTTACTTTATTCTAAATTATGTGTATTTCCTTAATTAAAATAATGTGTTTTAGGATAGTATTGCTCATATGAATTCTTTGAAACTAAGATGTGTAGCTTAGAAGGCAGCTTGTCTCAGTTTTCATTACAATACCATCTTCTATATTGGAATCTTTGAAATTTTTGTCATGTCAAATATCATATGCCATCTATCAGCATGATATGTGAAATTACAGAGATGACATTAAAGTTGTACTATGATGACAGTCTTTTCTTTTTAAATGTGCTGCATTTTATTTTCAGAGGAAATTTATTTTCTATTTCTTTTGGCATTCTCTTTTGGAAGGCAATTTATCATGTTTGATCTACATTGTTCATTATTTAAGATTTTTGCTGGTATTGTTTTGATACCTAATGCAAGAATCTTACAAAACTGAAAATATTTTTTTCTGTATCTCACATTCTAATTTAAACTCATGTTGTCATATTTCATTTTTCATAGAGGAATTTTCACTAGTGGCTTTAGATATAACACAGTTGAAAATGAAAACATTTTAAAATTGGTTTATCTTTTATTATTATACCAATCTCATCTTTTTGAGTGTCGAAATCATACACATCCAGACTCTAATTAAATGTATTTCTAATACCTCACACCCAAGTTTCATATGCATTTTAAGGCACAAAATAAATAGTTGTGTTGTTACTATTAAAAGAAGTTTGGTTTAATAGAAAATGGATTTCCATCATCAGGGGCTTAATTATATATTTATGTATGAAGAGAAAGTTACAGAAATCAATGCAGGTATATTGTTGTTAAATACAGCCTAAATTTTTTTAAATCTAGTCAAAGCAGGAGAACTAGAATTTACTCTGTATAAGAAATCTATCACCCCTGCCTTCATAGTTTAGATTTCTGTGACTTTTTAACCACTGAATTATATATATGCTTTATTGAGTTGAGAAGTTCAAGAAGTAGCAAATTTCTAACATATCCTGCATGTCATTTTTTTGACTGTTAAGAATTAAGACATGAATTGCGTAGAGTTAAATGCATAGATTTTAAGTATTTTAATAGTTATGACAAATGTGTACACTCTTATAGCCCACAAACCTATAAAATACAGAATATACATCATCAGAGAGTCAATTCCCACCCAAATCCTGATAAATCATTACAAGATAGTCTTAATTAAACCTTCATATAGTGGAAATACAATTAGAAACACTGTTAGAAGATAATAATTTTTAAAAAATTATAACATTAACTGCAAAACATCATTTTCTTCTTTTATGCATTGTCTATGGTTTAAGGAATGATTTAACACCCCAAAATGCAACTAACACTCTGTAAAATTTGTTTTAGTTTAAACGTGTCCTGCTGAATGGGAGGTAGATGCCCACATTTTTTCTTTTTTGAATATGTGATTGGATGTTTGTGTAGTTATATCATTCAGATTTCAGAATCATTTTCTGTGATAAAGCCTAGGCTATCTTTCAGACTGCTGTTGGAGAATAAAACTGGTTTTTTATTTATCTTACAATTGGCTATCTTATTAAGCATTCTTAATGGGTCTGAACAGTGGACATTTTTGTTTTTTATGTTTTTCTTGCCTGATAATCCTGTTTTAAGCAAAGAATATTTAAAACATATATAAAACTAAAATTCTTTTGAAGATTCTATTTATTTATTTATTTATTTATGAGTGCGTGCATGGTCAGGGAGAGCGGCAGAGAAACTGACACAAGCAGATTCTGTGCGGAGTATGGAGCCTGGGGCAGGGCTTGATTTCATGACCTGGAGACTATGACCTGAGCCAAAATCAAAAGTTGGTTACCTAACTGACTGAGCCACCCAGGTACCCCACAACTCCAATTTTTTTTAAGATTTTATTTATTTACTCATTTGAGAGAAAGAGAGCACATGCAGGGGGAGAAGGACAAACAGGCTCCGCAGTGAGTGTGGGCTCGATCTTAAGACCCTGAGATCATGACCTGAGCTGAAATCAGGAGTCCCATGCTTAAAGGACTGAGCCACCCAGGCACCCACAGCTACAAATTTCTATTTTAAAAAACTGAATGGAACAATTGGCTAGTCATGTAAAGTTAAATATTCAGTCTCATTTCTGGTCAGTTACTGAGTTACCTCCTCCATCTCTGAAAGACCATTTGTTCCTCATGAGTTATAATGGATTTCATGGGGTTTAAGACAATGATGGTATTTTTAGTTCAATATTAGTGTATTTGAGAAAAAAATATAGTATATTAACCTTTGACATTTAACATTTATGTCACTGTACACCATACTTGTATCCTCAAGATTTTTCCTGGATTGAACATTGTACCTTTCTTTAATAGGCAATGATTATAAACAATTTACAATAACATAGTTTACACATCACTATAGAACTAAAATTTCTGTCTGTGTAGTAAGACAACCTTATCAAATAACAGTATGATACTTAGAGCAATCTTATCTTCTTTTATCCTTAGAAAATTTGTAGCTAGTAATCTTTTAAATAGACACAAAATAATTATGAAAATACTACCATTAGCCACCTGTAGTTTAAACAAGCTTCAGTGTTATATTTAACTAATAATAATTTATTCTAAAATCTAATGATGAAATTTATTCATACAATACATTTTTTTAATCAAATATTTATTATTATTTTTCTCTTTTGAGAAAGCTGCATTCCTTAGTTGGCAAGCAAAAACATAAATATCCTAATTTTCATGACTCCTTGCTTTCCTTACTATGTCTTAGACTTTAAATGCGAGTCTTTGAGCAACAGAAAGCAAGAGACAAAAGCACAAATCAAACGAAGATTCAGTAGGGCAGTGTTTTTCCGAGAAGGTCAGAGTATCAAGTATGCTCCCACAGAATAAAAGAGCTGTTTGATGGGAGTAGTTGAGAGTTGTTGGTAATTCCTCCTTCTCCCTTTGGGGCATTACCTGCTGATGTTTCAATTTAGTATCAGTCAACATTCTTTACTGATTTAAAGACTGTGAGTGGAGCATTATGCTAGATTTATTCATTTTTCTTTCATCTCTCAAGTTTTCAGTTATCTATTTCAGTTATCTATTATGCACCAGCCATATTCTAATGTCTGAGCTTATCTTTCTTATCTATCTCTGAGAAACTTGCAATAAAGTAGTGTGGGAATATTGTCAGAAAATGTAATATGTGCTACATTACAGAAAGAGGCAGAGATGCGCAGCAGAGCAGCCCATGGAGAACTCAGTCAGACTGTACCAGACAGTCCTTAGAAAGAAAAAAATACTGGTTAATTATTAAAGAATGACTTAGAATTCATCAGAAGAAGAAAAGGAAGGACAGTATCTCTGCTTCTGTGCTTTTTAAAGATGTGAGGGAACTCCAATTTTTGAAATTCCTTATCTTAGAAAACTAATTTAATTAAATAAATGACATGGTAAAATAAGATAAATCATCTCTCTTAACCAAGTTTCACTGAATATCCATGTCATATTCTTTTTGTAATAAAAACTATCACATGATTATACTGGTTTCCATGAGTCCTTGTCAGATAAATCTTTATTCTGATGAAGTGTTAGAGAATATCCTTTCATTTTTCTCTTTCACTGGATCCCTGAATATAAAGCACATAAAAGGCTCAACTGATAAAATAGAAATACAGAGGAACATTATCAAGTTATCACCTGCAAATGTTTTCTTTGAAATCTCAGTGGAATTTAGCAATTTTGATTATACTCATGTACCAGAAAAACCTCTTACAGTATTCTATTTTGATATTCTCATTTGCATAATTTACATTTTCCTTCTATTTTCCAACTTTTCTCATTAAGATGAACATTTTATACAGTCAATTGTTTTTTTTTTTTTTTTTTTAAGATTTCATTTATTTATTTTAGAGAGAGAGACAGCACAAGCCAGGAGGAAGGCAGAGGGAGAAGGAGACTCCGCAGTTGAGCAGGGAGCCTGACACAGGGCTCAATCCCAGGGATCATAATTTGGGCTGAAGGCAGATGCTTAACCATCTAAGCCACCCAGGCACCCCCATTCAGTTGTTTATTTGCACTCCCATATCTATACTTCATCATGTAGTACAATTAATTCATTCACACATTCAACCATTTTATCACCTTTTACTATTTCCCCATATTTATATAGTTTCAAACCTGTAGAGCAGTTACAAGAATGATACCAAGAACACTCAGAACCCAGTTTATCACAGACACTATTTATCCCAGATACTATCATTGTTAGCATCTTATCCTCCCTCTCTCCTTTTCACTCCTCTTTTCTTCTCTTTGTCTTTTTCTCCTTCTTCTTTTCTCAGGACATAGAAAGAGTTGTGGAAGAGGAATATATCTTTTAAATATGATGTTTTGTTATGCTTATATATATTGAATACAGTGCATCTAAAAACAAGGGGATGTTCTAATTTTATAATGGTGCAAAACTCTCCATCAGAAAACCAGCATCCCAAATCTTATTTACATTATACCAGCTATCCCAACAAAGACTCTTTCCCACTCTGTGCTAAGGTCCTATTCAGAAGAAACATTATATTTAGTTGTCATATCTCAAAAATTTTACTTATTTCTGGACTATTTCTCTCTTGTCTTTCCCTGTCTTCTACATCTTTGACAGTCATACACGACAAAGGCTTACCACTCTGTAGAATGATCATGTTTGTGTTCCTGCTCAGTATTTTCTCGTGACCAGACTTTGGCAATACCCTCTTGGTGGGAACATTGCAAATTGATTCTTACCACTTCTATCAGCATCACATTATGTATGTGCTATGTAGACCTTTCTAGTCCCCGTTGATGTTAACAGTAATTAGTGTTTCTTGGACTTCTCCATGTAAAGTCATCATCCCTCCCTTTACATGTCATATATTTTGAGGAAGATATTCTGATAGTACTACTACTGTATGCTAAGCATTTTCCATGCCCTTGAAATATATCAATGGGAAAAAAAAACAGTGTTGTTGAAAACTGACCTCCATGATTGTAAGCCAAAATATACTGCAGGACAGAGTTCAGGATAAAGAGGAACAATAGCTTTATTGCTTTGCCAGGGAAAGGAGGCTGCAGCAAGATATGGCCTTCAAAAACTGCAAGGTCTACCAGAGGAAGAATTGGGGGTGGGGGTGGTGGTTATGGGAAATATGTTAGATCTCGCTGGTTTGGTCAGAAGTTTTGTATGTGCTCCCAGCCTTGTTTGTCAAGACTTTAGAGTGGTACTGGGTTCCTGGGGGGGAAAAAAAAAAAAAAAAAAGGATAAGAAAGGAAGAGAGCAGGCTTGCTAAAGAGAGTAAGAGGGTTACTTAGCTCAAAATTCAGCTTTGCAGAAGCATTAGTGCAGCCATTTGATTTTTGTTCAACTTTATGTGGTTTCAATAGGGCCTAAAAAAAAAACTCCCTGCCTACATGAAGGCTATATTATAGTTCAGAAAAGAAGGACTTCAATATAAATAAGTAAATTGTGCAGTATGTTAGGTCTTTTATAAGCTTTAAAAAAAAAAAAAAAAAGTCCATGGGGCTCCTGGGTGGCTCAGTCAGTTCAGCTTTCAACTCTTGATTTTGACTCAGGTCATGATCTCAGGATCATGATATCAAGCCCATGCCGGGCTCCATGCTGGGTATGAAGCCTACTTAAGATTCTCCCTCTTGCTCTGTCCCTCCCCTACTTTCTCAAGCACACTCTTTCTCTTAAAAAAAAAAAAATAGTATAAGGCCAAGATAATCAGAATCAGAGTTTGAGGGTTAACTTGATTTTTGTTTGTTAAGGCACCCTTTAGATATAATTCATATACAATACAATTAATTGCTTTAGAATGTGAAATTTGTGGTTTTTACTATATTCATAGAGTTGTGAAAAAATATATTTTTTAAAGATTTTGTTTATGTATTTGAGAGAGAGTGAGAGTGAAAGATATCACAGAGGAATATGTGCATATGAGTAAAATTTCTGGTCATATGATAAGGTCTATCCTGAATTTTTTGAGGGACTATCAGATATTTTTCAAAATGTCTGTACCGTTTTACATTCCTACATACTATCTATACTGGTTTCAGTTTCTCCACATCCTCACCAATCGTTTTTATCATCTACCTTTTTTTATTATATATATCTGGTGTGTGTGTGTGGTGGTAGCTCTTTGAGATTTTGGGTTGCATTTCCTAATGGTTAATGATGCTACACATCATTTTAGGTGCTTGTTGTCAATTTGCATATTTCCTGTGGGGAATATCTATTCATATACTTTTTAGATTTTTTTAAACAAGAAATCCTTTTTATCATAGAGTTATAATTGATCCTTTTATGTTCTAGATACAAGTTTCTTATATAAATATGATTTGCAAATATTTTCTTCTATCCCATGGGCTGCCTTTTCACTTTTTTGATGTCATCTTTTAAAACAAAACATTGTTAAATTTTGATGAAGTCCAATTTATCTACTTTTATCTTTTGTTGCTTTTGCTTTTTGTATCATATCTAAGAGGTCTCTTTGCCTAAATACAGTTCACTAGATTTATTCCTGTATTTAACCTAAGAGCTTTATACACTTAGCTCTTATATTAAAATTCATGATTTATATTTAAATTCATGATTTATTTTAAGTTATTTTTTGTGCATGGTGAGGCAGGAATTCTGTTCTTTACATGTGGGTATCAGTTACCCCAGAACTATTTGTTGAAAAGACTATTCATTAAGGATTGAATTGTCTTGGCCTTTGAAAAATACCAATTGATCATGAAGATTTATTTCTGGACTCTTAAAAAAAGGTTGCTGCAAAAGCCACCTGGGATCACTATGAATTTGTAAGTTTACAGATTTACAGATATCATATCCTAATAGTATTAAGTATTCTAATCCAATCATATCATTGTTTTTTATCATAAAAGTTTGTTCCATTTTTTTCAAATGCTTTTTCTGTATCTACTCTGATGAGCCTATGGTCTTTGTCTTTGTTAAATACAAATATGTTTTTCTATTTATTACATTATTGATTTTAAGATATTAAAACAATATATAATTCTGGAATAAATCCCAATTAATCATGGTGTATACTCCTTTTTATGCATACTGGGTTTGGTAAACTAATATTTTGTGAGGACTTTTTGGTCTATAAAAGATATTGTCTATTATTTTTCTTGTGATATCTTTGGTTCTGGCATCAGAATAGTTCTGGTTTCCAGAATACTTGTTTCTTTTTTTTTTTCTCTCTTATGCATTTTGAAAGATTTTTGGAGAATTAGAAGTAATTCTTCTCAAATTCTTGTTAAATATTTGGTAATATTCATCAGCAAAGCTATCTAGGTCTGAGTTTTTCTTTATGGGATTATATTAAGTCAATGTCTTTGCTGTAGTTGTATTCCAAGTCTCTATATTTTCTTGACCCAGTTTTAGAAATTTGCACGTTTTTAGGAATTAGTGCATTTCATCTAGGTTTTCTAAATTGTTGGCATATTTTGTTGCTCACAGTATTATTTAGTAATCACTTTTCCTTTCTAAGTCAGAATTATTGTCCCCTCTTTTCTTCTTGATTTTGGAGTTTATATCTTTCTATTTTCTTTGGTCAGTCCACTTAGGGAATTGTCTTTGTCTTTTTTAAAAGAACCAACTTTGATTTTATGATTTTCTCTGTTTCATTAATTTCCATTTTAATCTTTATTATTTCCTTGTCTCAGTTTTAGGTTTAGTTTTCTCTTTGCTTTCCATTGTTTAGCATAAAGGTTTTGTTTGCTAACTAACTTGACATCTTCTTTAAAAAAATTGGTGTATACAGTCTTCTTCTATCCACTTATTTTCAACCTATTTGTATCCTTTAAACTAAGTATATCTTGTATATGTAACATGTAGTTGGTTTTATATTTTTATCCTGTGGGATAATTCTCCTTTTCATTGGATGCTTTCATCCATTTACAGTTAATGTAATTATTGATATGTCATTTTCACATCTGCTATTTTGTTTTCTAAATTTCTTATAGAATTTTGTTCTTCTATAAACCTCTCCAATTCTTTTGTATTAAATAAATATTTTCTAATGTAACATTATAATTACTTTAATGACTTCTTCACTATAATTTTTTAATTATATTCTTAGTAGTAATATTCTAAGATTTATAATATAAATCCACTCTTCTCAGAATTTCCATTAGATATAGAAATTAGCTCCTATATACCACTATTCCCTCATCTCCCTTATTATGATACTGTTTTTATACAATATCAGTATATATGAAAAAACCAGCAATACCTTGTTATTATTATTATTATTATTTTACATAATTTTATTAGTTTAAAGGAGATGAGAAAAAAAATGAGAGTAAATACATGCTTTTAAGAGTTTCTGTACCATTTCCAGGTGTCTTCATGTGTTTCTAAGAATTTGGTTTACCACCTGGCACCGTTTTCTTGTTCTGATAAGAATGTACACTCCCCCACCCCCACTGCAACTTTTTATTTGTTTCCTTTATTCCCAACAATACATGTTGCTTTATGCTGTTATTTTACTTGAGATTCAAAGTAGTAGAAATATGCACTCATACTGTTTTATATTTAGTTCCAAGATCACCATTAATGGTACTCTTTTTTTTTTTTTTTAAATGTGGAAATGTGGATTTTAATTACTGTCTGGTGTTCATTATCTCAGCCTGAAAATTTCTCTTACTATTAGCATAGTAAAATTTTGCTAATAATGAATTTTCTCAATTTTTGCTTATTTGCCTCCATTATTGAAATATAGATTTACTATATATAATATTGACAGGTATATAAGGATATAAGATGACAGGCTTTTTTTTTCCCCCAGTACTTTGAATATGATGTCTTGATGCCTTCTGGCTTCCTTTTTTTTTTTTTTTTTTTTGATGAGAAGTAGCATTATTTTTATTGGGGTTTGTTTGTAAGTGGTAAGCTATTTTTCTCTTGTATTTTTCAAGATTTCCTCTGTCTCTCAACATTTTTATAACAGTTAGTCTAGATATGAATCTCTTTGATTCACCCTATTTGGAGTTAGTTGAGATTCTTTGATGTGTGGATTAATATTTTCCATATAATTTTGGAAGGCTTTCATTATTATTTTTCTAATTATTTTTATTTACTCTCTTTTTTCTGATTTTTGGTATATTGATGTCCCAGTTGGCTTATCATATTTTTCTGAAACATTCTTCATTTTCATTTATTCTTTTGTTCTGTTATGCAAACTGCAAAATCTCTATTGATCTGTCTCCAAGTTTGCAGATTCCTTCTTCTGCTAGCACTAATCAACTCTTGATTTATCATTTTAGTTATTGTACCTTTCAATTTCAGAATTTCCATTGGTTCTTTTTTTTATATTTTCAAGCTTTTTATCAATATTCTCTACTCGACACATTTTCGTCATACCTTCCTACACTTGTGTAAGTATGGTTCCTTTTTGTTCTTTGAATTTTTTATAACAAATAATGTCTTATTTGCTGAGTCCAACAAGTAATCCTTCTCAAAGGCACTTTCTGTTGCATGCTTTTGACCTTATTTATGGGTTACACACTTCTGTTTCTTTGAATTCTCTTTTTTCTTGAAAATGGACATTTTAGATAATGTATAATTCTGTATACTGACCCACCAACTCTAGGGCTTCTTGTTGTTGTTTGTTTGCTTATTTGTTTAGTGATTTGGCTGGACTGTTTTAATGATGTGTATTACCTCCACAATGTGCATTCTCCAGTGTTGCTTCTCACATGGCACAGATTGATGTATGCACAGCTACCCCAGGATGACAGTGGTTTTTCTAAGGTTGTCTTTGACTGTCTTTTTCCCTGACCTTTCTGTTAAGCTGTCTGCATCTGTTGTTATCCGACCCTGTTATGTGCCTCTATTAATTGCTGGTTGCCTGTTCTATTTTTTTTTGTTGTTGTTTATTTTTTGGCAATGTCTTAGGTAATAAATTGCTTTGCAGTGTATTATATTTTATATAATTGCACATAATATATAATATAGCATATGTTATATACTTATCATATATTTAATAATACAACTAAATACAGGCTTCTTCACAGGGGCAGTATTTAAGGCCACTCTTAGAGGTTTGCTCCTATTTTGAAAAGACACTTCAGTGGTTTCTTTTCATAGTTCCTTTTATTAAATTTCTAGGTGGTCTATGCTTTGGATTTTTCATCTCATGGAGCTACCTGCCTCCTCTTAGTTGCTTATCACCAACATAGACATCATTTTCAATAATAATCTCAGGCCCGAACTTCCCCAAACTCTGTTCCTAAAGAAGTTTCTTCCAAATGAGATGGTTTTAGAAGTCTGTTCATATGGCCTGCCTTGCTCCGTGGATAAAACTGTTTTACTATTCTCCAGACCCAGGGGCAGGCATGACAACTGCTTCTCTTGGAGTGATGCCTTACCTTTGGAGTCTCTGTAAGATGAGATTACCAGGGTTTCTTGGCTTATTCCATCCAGCATGGAACCTCTATTTTACCAGCAAGCTGAAGCAAAAATGGTCAGGGCTCAGCATTCTAAGTCTGTCATCCATGAGGAAGAGCTTCTGCTCTATACTGGTTGGAGGAAGGTATTCACACATCTTTCAATCTGTCTTTCCTGGAATAGAGCTAAGTGCTGAACAGAAGGGAGCCCTGTGTTCTTGTGCTCTGTGAGTATACATCATGGACATTTGTCAGATGTGGAGAAAGTGACTCCTATCTTAAATGGCATAGAATTTCAATTTTGTTTTATTTTATTTTATTTATTTATTTTATTTTATCTTATTTTTTTTACCAAGACTTGGCAGATTTTCTGTAATAAATATTAGTTCACTTACAATAATTATTCAGTCATATAATTCTTAGAACAATTTCCAGAGACTTTAAATGCTGTGTTTTGAAATAATGTTTTCTAAATTATAGTTGTTTTGCTGGGGAGAGGGTCTGTGGAACTGCTCACATTATCCCTCTGAAAATGTCATATAGAAGTTTATAAAGACAATGACTTTGTGCTTCATTTGATAAGTGACATACGAGTAAGAAATTGAAAAATTCAGGAAATTGGATCAACAAATATGTTGAGGGAAATTCCCAAACTGAGGGAGTAGTAACCATAAAGTCCCTAAGTTAGTACCATTTATGATGTGTTCACATAACAGAAAAGATTCCATAGAAAGGAGTGACCAACAAATATTTATTTTTCTATCATGATGATAAAATGAATGCAATTATTTTAAAATCTTCGACCACTAACTCCATATCAATATTTTCCAAACACCTATTCCTGCTTAGATAGCTCTTACTAAAATTATCTCTAATTCAATATATGTAAAACTAACATCATTTTTTAAAAACATAGCTATGCAATGAGGATAACATAGAGATGAGCAAAAGTCAGTGTTCTTGTCACTGATCCTATTCTAGTATTTCTGTTCAAATTTTTTTTTCAATTTCTCACTTTACTGTGCATTTTTATTTATTATAATGATCATTACCCATTTTTCTTTTCTTTTGGTTAAACAAGGGGACGATTTTGTTGGTTTAATTTAATTGCCTAGAAAGTGAAAATCAGTGTTTATACTTATGCGATGGGTTGGAGATCAAGATTATACTTACCAAAAATTTGGATGTTTGTAGAAATGTTCTTTTTCTGTATGTTAACTGGCATCAGTTGTCTCTATAGTCATGCAAGGATGGGACTGTTTATTTTGTGACAGATTTATTTTGTTATCTGTGGTTTCCCTCCTCTTAAATCTTATGTAGTCTCTAAAAATGTGATAGTCTGTGAAAAAAGCTTATTCTGATGCTACAGATATAGATGGGCACTTCTCCATTCTCCATGAAGACATAATATAATTGCTTTAATGGAGCCAAAGAAATGAATTGTGAGATAATAATAGCATGTAATCCAACCTTATAGTTTTACAAATGAGATGAAACTGAATTGTAACATTTGATATTATCAACAATTTAAAACCCTTATTTCTCTACACTCTCTGAAATGAAAGGTCACTGGGGCATAAAATCTGTAGTATTATAATGTAGAAATCATAATTACATTAACATATATTTGAAATGTTTAAATTAAACCCACTGTGAGAACTAGCTTGGAAATTTTACCATCTCTATCTTACTGAGTTTTAACTGCCAAACAAGAGTAACATGTAGTTTATAACCTATTTACTTTTTATTTACTATTTACTGAATAAATAAAATATTAAAATCTATGTGTACTCTGGTTTGCATTCAGATCAATGTACACTTTTGGCGCAGAACATTCCTTTCCCCCCGCATACTCATTATATAGGGCTATGCCTTTAAAAAATACTGTCTTTCACTTTGCAGCCCTTGCCTTCTTTGCTACTTCGTTCTCTTCCTTTGACCAATTTTCTCTAGGCCTCATTCCCAAATCTCCTTTCTTAATCCCAGTAATCTGATGTGCCAGCGCTGATCATCACTCTCATGTATAGGGCCTAATGGTGTAAAATTTTAATCTATGAATCATTTTAAAAGTACATCAAATTATTTTAAGTAGAGAGGAATTCATGGTTGATAGCGGGCTCACAGTTGAATGGTCCTGGCATCCCACAGTGCTGGCCCAGAATAAACTGACCCACAAACTATTACAGCTAATAGGAAAATAAACATGAGTATCTTCCCCTTTGCTATTCTAACAGTCCAAATAATGGCTGTAATCATAGGTATTTCAAGACTCTGCAGAAAGGTTGAGAATCTATTTAGGGGAAAGTTGCTTATTTTATTTTATTTCCTTTCTTAATATCCAAAGCGTCCACCATGATAACACACTTTATGCAGTCACTTTACGGTAAGTATTTCAGAACCATTTGAATTTAGTCAGGAAATATATTTAAAAATACGGGTTATCTAATTTTAAAAAGCCACAGCTTTGAACACTGGTAACACCTTTCTTCTAATTTTCTATTTATTTTAGTTTTGTAACATCATGAGTAAATTGCTCCTATTGGGCTAAATATCCAAGTGAGCCTCATGTGGTTAAAATTTTGATAAGACATGAAGATGTATTGCAATATTTTTTCTTGTCAGCTTGAAGTAAATGGTTATACCCAATATTTTTCAAGAATAAATTCTTAGGGGTGCCTAGGTGGCACCCCCAAGTCATTAAATGTCTGCGTTCAGCTCAGGTCCTGATCCCAGGGTCCTGGGATTGAGCCCTGCATCGGGCTCCCCTCTTGGTGGGAAGCCTGCTTTTCCCTCTCCTATTCCCCTTGCTTGTTTTCCTCTCTCGTTGTCTCTCTCTCTCTGTCAAATAAATAAGTAAAATATTTTTAAAGAACTATTTAAAAAGGATAAAATCTTATTATGTGCAAACAATGTAAATTTATATTGAAATTGGCCTATTTATGAAAAATTGAATAAAATGTAAAAATCAATGAAGGACACATATTTTTTTTCTTTCTGTGTATCTATCTAATCTATTTCCCTATATTTCTGGCCTGAAGATCAAAATTATACTTACAGTGATAGTGACTATTATTTGACTTATTGTATACTTAAGTTTTCCTTTATAAGACAAGGAAATCCTATTAATTTAGTAGACAATAAATGCATTCTATTAGTAAAGTGCTTTCCTAAAGAAATGCAGACCTAAATCTAAGGACAGATATATTACTAATGCTGATTTTTCTCATCATTAACTGTATCTTGTTTATGTTGAACTGCTATCATCCTTTTTTGGTTATAATCTTTTTAATAACAAATATATTCAGTAGAATAAACTACCGCTCAACATGAGTTAGTGAAGTTTCCACTAGTCAGAGATCTTGAACATACTTTTATAGAGAGTTAATCTGATTTTTAAGTTTAAATGGTCTTAATTAGTATATTGCTTATTTTGTATATACATCATTTCATTTTTAACCCTGCTCAACGGGGAGCCTGCTTCTCCCTCTCCTCCCTGATTATGTTCTTTTAGTATCTCTGTATCTCTGTCAAATAAATAAAATCTTAAAGAAAGGGGGGGGGGACACTGGGTGGCTCAGTCAATTAAGCATCTGTCTTCAGCATAAGTCATAATCCTGGGTTCTGCTCAGTGGGGAAACTGCTTCTCCCTCTCCTCCCTCTCCTGCTCTTGCTCTCTCAGTATCTCTGTCTCTCTCTCAAATAAATAAGTAAACTCCTTTTAAAAAATCATGTTTAAGTTTTAAATTTTTTTATTATTTCACTTGCATTACCTTGAAATAACAGTTGAGTTATTAGACTTCTAAATTTCATGTTCTTCTAAAATGCTGCAACATTTAGTTGATCTTTAGGAGAGAGTGAATAGTAAAATATATCCTGTGAGACTGGATTCTCACAGTGAGAAAATAAAATAAAAAAAATAGATTCTTCTTATCTTTCTATCTAGTATTTCTATTATGTATCAGGGAGCTATAACGTCTAAGCATTTTCTTTGTCACTGTAAAACAGTGCGAGATATGAAAGGTATATGCACCTAATAAAAGAGTTTCAGGATACATAAAACAAATACAATGGATAGAAAAGAAAAGACACATTCACATTGTTATTGGATACTTCCAAGTTTTGTCCTAATAAATGATATAACAAGTTGAGAGAAAATAAACATCATGCAGAGGATTTGAACAACACTGTCAACTGACCAGTAGACTCCATCCAATAGTGTTACCAGCAGAATATGCATTCTTCTCATGGGCATGTATGACATTTACAAACATAAACCACAGGTAAAGTAATTCATTATATGTAAAATAATTATAATAATATAAAAATAGGCTCTGACCACAAAAACCTAAACTACAAATGAATAATCAAAAGATATCTTGAACTTGCCAATAAATTTCTACATTCCCCATGAGTCAAGAAAGAAATAATAAGGAAATAGAAAATATTTGAAATTAATAAAAAAATAAAACAAAACATAACTATATATGAGTTTCAGTTATAGTGATTCTTAAATGGAAATTCATAGAATTATAAGAGAAGAAAAAAATACTCTTAAATCTTAAGTCTTAGCAATAGAAAAATAAGAAGAAAACAATTTTAGCAGATGCAAGGAAATAGTAAATATAAATGTAGAAATCAATAAAATTAAAATCATAAAAATATTAGATAAAGTCATAAAACCAAAACCATTTTCCTTGAGATTAAAAAAATTGATAACATACAGCCAAACTGATTATAAAACAAGAGAGAAATATAAATTATTAACATTAAGGATGAAAAGGTGACATTTATGCAGATATTATAGACATAAAATAATTTTAAAAAATGTTATGGGAATAATAAGGGGATATTATAGATAATAATTAAATAAATTAATTAAATGGATTAATTTCTTGAGAGATGAAATTAAAATGCTTGCTCAAAAAGAAATATATATATATATATTTCATAGCTATATCTCTATTAAATTCACAATAAAATAATTCCCACAAAGAACTCTAGGCCCAGATGATATTACTGTTGAATTGTCCCAATATTGAAAGAAGAAATGAATTTATTCAGTATAATCTCTTCCAACAATAGAAGGGAAGAGAGAACCTTACCACTCATATTTTGAGGTCAGAAATGCCTTACACCATACCCATGCAAAGATATAGCAAGAAAAGAAAGCTACAGAATAATATTATTTATGAACATAAATACAAAATCCTTAAATTATTAGCAAATTAAATTCAATAATTAACACAAAGTACTTCATCATCATCAATTCTTTTTTATTTCAATAATGTGCAGAAGGGGCACCTGGGTGGCCCAGTGGGTTAAAGCCTCTGCCTTTAGCTCAGGTCATGATCCCAGGGTCCTGGGATTGAGCCCCGCATCGGGCTCTCTGTTTGGCAGGGAGCCTGCTTCCCTTCCTCTCTCTCTGCCTGCCTCTCTGCCTCCTTGTGATCTCTGTCTGTCAAATAAATAAATAAAATCTTTAAAAAAAATGTGCAAAAAAAGAATTTGACAAAATGTTATATCCCCTTGTGAAAAACTATTAACATATTAAGACAAAAAGGAAACTACAACTCAATATAGGATCTCTAAAGAAACTCTATGGCTAACATTATACTTAAAGAAAAAAAAACCCTATAGAGCTTTTCACCTAAGATCACGAACAAGGCAAAGTTGTATCTACTCTCACTCCTTATTCAGCATTATACGGGAGGGCATAGATGATATCACAAGGCAAGAAAACATAATAAAAGTCATACAGATTGAAAAGAAAGAAATTATCAAAATCAACACCCAAAACAAATAATCCAATTAAAAATGGGCAGAAGACACGAACAGATATTTCTCCAGATAAGACATCCAGATGGCCTATGGACACATAAAAAGATGCACAACATCACTTATCATCAGGGGAATGCAAATCAAAACCACAATGCATTATCACCTCACACTTGTTAGTATGGTTAAAATAAAAAACACACAAAAATAATAGGTATTGGCAAGGATGTGGAGAAAAGTGAACCTCTTGCACTCTTGGAGGAAAGGAAGCTCGTGCAGCCACTATGGAAAACAGTATGGAGTTTCCTCAAAAATTTAAACATAAGGGCACCTGGGTGGCATCAGTTAAGCGTCTGCCTTTGGCTCAGTTCATGATCCCAGGGCCCTGGGATCAAGCCCTGCACTGGGCTCCCTGCTCAGTGGGGAGCCTGCTTATCTCTTTCCCACTCCCCTTACCCCCGCTTGTGTTCCTTTTCTCACTGTGTCTCTCTCTGTCAAACAATTAAAGTCTTAAAAAAAAATTTTTTTTTAAATGAAACTACTCTATGATCCAGCAATTGCACTACTGGGTATCTACCCAAAGAACACAAAAACACTAATTCAAAAAGATATGTACACCTGTATATTTATAGCAGCATTATTTACAGCAGCCAAGATACTGAAGTAGCCCAAGTGTCCATCAATTGATGAATGGATAATAATGGAATATTATTCAGCCAAAAAAGAGTGGACTCTTACCATCTGCAACCACGTGGGTGGGTTTAGAGAGTACAATGCTAAGTGAAGTAAGTCACTCACAGAAAGACAAATACCATATGGTCTCACTCATATTTAGAATTTAAGAAACAAAAGAAACGAGTAAAGGGGAAAAAAGAGAGAGAGGCAAACCAAGAAATTGACTCTTAACTATAGACAACAAACTGATGGTTACCAGATGGGAGGTGGGTGCGTGGGAGGGATGGGTTAAAAAGGTTATGGGGATTAAGGAGTGCCTTTGTCATGATGAGCACTGGGTGATGTATGGAAGTGTTGAGTCACCATGTGTTACACATGAAACTAATATTACACTCTATGTTAACTATCTGGAATTAAAATAAAAACATAAAAGAACAGAAGTATTAATATTAGACAATGGCAGTTTTCCTAAAATTGATCTAATTGATTTAATGTAGTCTCCGTTCATATCCTTGAAGTATTGTGTGTGTGTGTGTGTCTGGACTTGACAAGCTGATATTAAATATACACATTAGAAAACAAAGAACTAGAATACTTAAAAAAAAGTGGGAGTTAGGGAACTCATCTGAATTTGAGACGTGCTATAAACCTACCATAAATAAAGCTGTGCAGAACTGGATTATGGATAAGCAGATGGATAGATGGACAGATAGGTAGATATAATAGCTTAAAGAGACTAAGGGGGAAAATGGCAGGGAAATATGTATGGTCAATTCATTTTTGATAAATTTGCCAAGCTAATGTGGTAAAAGGTAGTCTTCTCACCAAATAGTGCTGAGTAAATTGGACGTCCATATAAAACTAACTGATCCCTAAACTTCACCTCAGGGCAACTTAAAAAAAATAACTCAAAGTGGATCATGTTTCAAAATTAAAGACAAAACCATAACTTTCTTCAAGAAACATGGGAGAATATGTTTGTGATCCTGGGTTAGGGAAAGATTTTTTGGCATAATGGTTTTCTTAAATGATGATGTATTGGACTTCATCATTATTAAAACTTGCTCATTGAAAGGCTCTAAAAAAATGTAAAAACATGCTCTAGAGTGGAAGAAAGCATATGTAAAACATACACCTGTTAGGGTTTCTTACAACTGCATAATATGGAGACAAAATACTCAATCAAAAAAGAAAACTAGCCAAAAGATTTGAGAGGCCATGTGGCTAACAGAAAGATAAAGGTTATAAATAAGTACATGAAAATATGTTCAATGTCTTCAGTTTTTAGAGAAAGGCAAATTAAAATCATTATATCATTACAAACATTCTAATATAAACAAAATAAAGATGATAGATAGATGACAGGCAGACTGATAGACATAAATAGATAGATGGATAGTTACACAAACAGTAACAACCCTGACAATAACAGTTGGTGATAGGATGCAAAGAAATTGTATATCTTTTATATTGTCAATGGGAATTCAAATTGACATAGCCACTTTGCCAAATGGTTTGACAGTTGCTTATAAAATTATGTTTATGCTTCTAATGTGACCCTGTAATCCTATTTATAGATATTTATACAACAGAAATGAAAAAATCCCTACAGACATCTGTACATGAATGTGCATAGCAACTTTTTTCATGATTGCCAAGTTCTGGAAACATCACCAATACCCATTCACTGGCATATTGATGAACACATTGTGGGACATCTATAAAAACAAATACCATTCTGGGTGCTTGGGTGGCTCAGTCTGTTAAGTATCTGCCTTGGGCTCAGGTCATGATCTCAGGGTCCTGGGATGGGGTCCCACTTCAGGCTCCCTGTTCAGCGGAGAGTCTGCTTCTGTCATCCCCACCTCCCCAATCCTGCTTGTGCTCACTATCTCGAAAAATAAATAAATAAATAAATAAATAAAATCTTTAATAAAAAAGACAGATACTATTCAACATAAGCCACTGATACAACCCCCCCAAAATGGATGGATCACAATAGTTTTGTGTGAATGAAGAAAGAGAAATGGCAAAGACATACTACCTGATTCTTTATATAAAAGTCTTGAAAAAGCAAAATGATAAGGATGGAAATCAGTTTAATGGATACCAGAATCTGAAGGAGAGAGAAGGTTGTTGACTGCAAAAGACTCTAGGCAACTTTTTATTTACTTTTATTTATTTACTTGTGTGTGTGTTTATGGTAAAATTTTATACCCTGATACTGGTATTAGTTGCCTTCCTGCATATGCTTGCCAAAATTCATCAGACTACATACCTAAGAAGAGTGATTTTTAAAAATGTAAATCATTTATCAATAAACTTAAAAAATAAAATGAAAAGTTATAGGCAAAATGATTTTAAAAACAGTTATGGAAGTTACAGGGACATACCCCAATTTTTCTTTTTCAAGGGGTAGCTCTGTTAATGTCTTTTCTAAACCTTCATTCAAGAACCCAATTTTTATGGGAGCCATGAATCAGAAATAATTATGATACACTTCCAGAAATTTTGGCCATTGGGGCAGAAATAAACCCATTTTATGATAATTTTTTAAGGTGGTTAAATTTCCCACAAAACCAGAAGCTACTGAAACTTAGCAAGCTATCTTCCTTTAATGTCATTTATGGTGAGGAAAAGACAGAAAGAATAAGAAGGATTTATAGGGAATACATTATAAACACAACAACTCCATCTCGGAACACAAAAAGGAAAAAATATCAGGTGGTTTATATTTGCAATTTGTCATGCATGCTATTCCATGGACTTTGACAGTGATGATTATGTGAATCGAATAGTAAATTCACTGTGGTCTATTACATACATAACTCCCCAAAACTACTTTGGTGAAAGCTTTTCTTTATGCTTTAAGGATTTTCATCTGTATACTCTTCAACATAAGGCAGATTGTAAAACTCTGAAATTCATTTTGAATGTAGAGTTATTCGTTCTATTGTGAAATATAGACGGAAGTCAGATCTTACCTATGAGTAAAAGGAGTCTCTATTGCTAACATATTTTACATTTTCCTGAATATGAATATGTACTTATTTATCCCTTTAGATTTAGATATTCATATCTGTATAGTACAATTGATTCATGTTCTCTTTCCCTCCTTTTTCCTCTTTGCTGTAATAAATTTTATTGATTTCTTTGAAATAACTAAGCCTCACACAAGTGTAATACCTATTCCTAAACAATGTACCTCCGTGTTGCATCTGTATAAAAATGAATAAATTATATAATACATGACATTAAAAGACCAAGTACGGATAATTATCACCATGTGTTGAAGTAATAAATGCACATTTTAAGTAAGTATTTTTTTCTTAGAAGTCTTAATGCTAAGATTAATCTCTCGCACATTCTAGCATTGTTCCTGGGCAAAATGGTCTGAGAGTCAGACTTTCTCAACGAGTTCTAATTAAACTGACTAGAAACACACTTTTTTTATGTATGTAGTGATGTGGATTTGATGTTTGATTCTTGTTAGGTCACCATTGGTTGGACCTGTTTGGACATCTGAATTACAAACTGCTCTTTGGTTCTGCCAGTATCAGGTATAACATGTAACGAGCTTGGAAGTCATCACTGTCTTTACGATAAGAAAAAGCTATACAAACTGAAAACCTGTGGCTTTTCTGAGACCCATCAGATAATAGATGTAGTTGGACAAACCACTACACTGAGATCTTGAAAGATCAACACATCCAAAGAGATAAAAATCCAGAGGTTTTTTTTTTTTTTTTTAAAGATTTTATTTATTTGACAGAGAGAGATCACAAGTAGGAAGAAAGGCAAGGAGAGAGAGAGAGAGAGGAGGAAGCAGGCTCCCTGCCGAGCAGAGAGCCTGATGTGGGACTCGATCCCAGGACCCTGAGATCATGACCTGAGCTGAAGGCAGAGGCTTAACCCACTGAGCCACCCAGATGCCCCAATCCTGAGATTTTTATTACCTGCACCAGAAGCTAGTAGAAATAATGGGATTATAAGATCATTAACGTGGTTATATTATAGGGTTGTCATAGGTGAGTGAAGCATATAGTGAGAGGGAGAAACTCCTGGGGTTCATCGTCGTAAGTGGACTCCCGTAGGTGTGTAGTTTTATATAAGGATTCCCTGAAGTTTCTCACAGAGAGGATCTGAGAAAGATTCTTTTCTGGATCCGCTCAGGGTGAGGGGATAGTAGTGAACTAGAAAACCACTGAAACTCTTCTCCATTGAAAGTTTTTATCCTGAGAGGGAAGAAATTATCTAGATGGAAATTCTGAAATGTTACCTCAACTGGAAAAGGGGAATTTTGTCTCAGTTACAGTTTTCTTATTTTACCGAAGGGGAGAAAAATCAACAGAATATAAGGTCTCAGAAAATGGTTGTGAATGTTGCTTTTAGGAAAGGAAATAGATGTCTGGGGGGACAAAAGCCCATTTCTTGGGAGGAGGAAGAGAAACATGTGTGAAAGCCATACCCCCAAAAGTAGTCCATGAAAAGACAAACAAAACCATGGAATTATAGAATCCTTCCTCCCCCACTCCCACCACCAAACCATGAGCCTCCAGGATAATAGCTATTAATTACAGCTAAAAGAAGTGTCAGACACAGAATCTCTTTGAGAATCTGTACAAAAGGAAACTTTAAAGGATAAGGAGGCAAAAATAAGGACACTAAAGCAATCTGTTGTCTGTGTACCTATAATAAAATGTATACTAACATAGCCCAACTCCGAGCCAGATTAACATAAATCCTCACACTGAAGGCTTATTTTTTCCAGGCCCTATTACTCTATATAGCATGTTGGCATCAGTTGAAAACAAAACTAAACAAAACATCGCAAGACATGCTAAAAGGCAAGAAAAAGCTTTCCGAAGGATTAAAGCAACCTTCAGAAGCAGACTCAGATATGATCCACATGCGAATTATCAGACAGGAGATACAATTACAGTGGTAAGGGGCCAAAAGAAAAAAAAAATAATAGCATACCAAACTATGTAAATAAGGTAACAGAGAGATGAAAATGCTAAGAAAAAAAATCAAAGGGAATTCTAGAAGTTAAAAATACGGTAACAACACTGAAAAATGCCTTGAACAGGTTCTTTAACAGATTCTACACAGCTGAGGAAGGAATCAATGAACTTGAAAACAGGTCAATAGAAACATTCCAAACTAAAACACAAAGAGGAAATGTGAATTTAAAAAAAAATACAGACCATCCAAGAACTGTAACATAATAATAATAATGATAATAATAGCAATAACAACAGAAGTAACTTATACATAATTGCAATACCAGAAATAAGAAAGAAAAGGTAGAAGAACTATTTAAAATAATATGGCTAAGAGCTTTACTTAATTAATAACAGGTACCAAACCATAAATTCAAGAATATCAGAGAATCCCAAACAAAATTAAGAAACAAACTAAAACTAGGCATATATTTAAACCATGAGGAAAAAACAGGGTACTAAAGGAAGATAAAGAAAAAAAGAAAAGAAACTCTTGCATATAGAGAAATAAAGATAAGAATTTCAATAGACTTCTCATTAAAAAACATGCAAAAAGTGGTATAGATTGAAGTATTTCAACTGTTTAAAGGGGAGAAATACCTAGAAATCGGTATCCAATCTATATCCAGGGAAATTACCCTTCAAAGTAAAGTAGAAATAAAGACTCAGGGAGGGGGGGCGGAAAGGAGGGAAAAAATTTCTAGTAGACTTGCTCTAAAAGAAATGTAAAAAAAAAAGAAAAAAATAATCTTCCGACGGGGGGAAAAAAAAGATACAGGTCAGAAACTTGGAAGTACGTAAAGAGGAGGGTTGCAAAAGGGGTAAATGAAAACAAAATAAAATCTTTTATGTCTTTTATTCTTTGTTGTTGTAAAAGACAGCTGCTTGTTGAAAGCACTATAGGAACAATATATCAAGTGTGTATAAACTACGAATAATTGATATAAATGACAGCAATGTCATAAAGTATGTGAGGGAAGAATTGAGGATACATTCTTAAAGGTAACTGAGGAGGTTTGGTTGCTAGTTAAAAACCTTTCTCGGGCAATTACAAAGGCTTTACTTGTCCTATCTTACAGAAGAAAGCTACACTTCCTCTGTGGACAGACTGTGTGCAGCACATGCACTGCTGTGTCTGAAGGAAGTTGAGCCAAGGTGTGAGGCTCCCTGGAGAGTTGTGCTGTTTACACTTAAGCATTTCTACTGCCATCATCTTGATTCCTAGGTGCCTTTGAGGCGTTGGGCAGAGGTCTTCTTCAGACTCCTCTGCTGAGGTCTCATATGGGCAGGGAGGGGAACTGGAAATCATGATAACACTTTTCCCCAATATGACTTAGTAGCTGGTACTTTTCCAGTCCCGTCATTTGCCTCCATGAAAGTGCCAGAGACTTTGAGCCAACAATAAGCCAACCCCCACATCTGCCCTGCCCCTTGATTGATGTGCGGCTCCCCCTGTGGACCCAGGTTGGGGATGGGCTTCCTTGGCTTTAGCCTCTGGTTTTAGCCTTTTGCTTATGTCCCATTGCAGTAAATGATTAACGATTTAACTCTTCCATGTTTTGGCTAACTGATATTTGGCAGCTCAGTCTTTCTTTCCCAGCTCAGCTGAGCTCCTGGCAGTAACTGCACCACGCATGAAGTGTTAACAGTGAAATCTCATTGCGTACATACATTATTTAAATATACATGTTGTAAATTCTAGAACAACCACAAAAACAGTTTTAAAGATGGTGAATAATACACAAAGAAAAAAATATAAAATGCAATCAAATAAAAGTTGGAAAATTTGAAACTTCTTTGTTATAAATTGATAGATTAAGCAGGTAGAAAAATCAGTGAAGATTCTGTTGACCTGAAGAAAATATCACTTAACTTGGTCATCTTAACATTTATAGAAAACTCCATCTAACCACAACAGAAATCACGTTCTTCTCAATCACACAGGAAAGAGTTACAGATTTACACCACATTCAGTCTATAAAACAGAGCATGAGGCTGATGAGAAAGGCTGAGGGCTTCCACCTTTGGCACTCAGGGGAATGCAATACAGTGAATACAATACTCTGAATGCACACAACCCTAGCCCCTCACATAGGAAACCTTCATCAGGATCTCACACGTAACCCCAGCCAATATCCCTTTGCTGCTTTTTCAAGTTATTTTTACACCTGCTTAGGAGTCAGCCCTGCTTCATACCTTCTTGGAGCACATGTGGTGTCATCAGTCTCTACATTCAAACTGCAAGTATGTGCATTTGTGTGACTTACACACATTTAGGGTAAATGTAGGATATAACATAATGACCCATGAGGGTGCTCAAAAATGTTATCATAAGGAATTTAACATTTATTTTGTTTTAAAATAAAATACAATTAAGTATATTTGATGTTATTAAACCTTTTTTAAGAAGAAAGAATTGTGATTTCTCTTTAGATACATTTAATTTGGCCAAGCTTATGGATGATTTAAGAATATAGACCATTCTTTCCAATTCAGTGAACCTTTTCAGATACTACTGACTTGCTCATTCCATCTTAAGTCCATGTATTTTTCCACACCCCACTGTTTCCCATATATATAAGAAAATCTGTCTGTAGATCTAAGAATAAAAATTTTTCTCATCCAACACAAATTCCTTTGAAAACCTAATAAGAAAGCAATTGGAAAAAGAGACAGGGGTTCTTCTTTACTTTTCTCTCATCCTCCCTGTTTGATATCTTTCCCTGAAGACTCGGATTTATTTTGGTCTTGGTTTGTGATCACATGCTAATTTACACAGCTCAATTCACCCAGATGGAGCATATAGCTACCTATGGGGTAACAGCACATTTCTGTAGACACTTTTTCAAGGTCTAATGGTTTATATATCCCCAGGACCAACTTTCTTAAGCAGCAGGCAGTGAGTGTCTTCACTGGTTGTTAAAAGTGTTTCCTGAACTCTGTGACTTAACATCATGTGGCTCCTATTTAATAGCTGTATGTCTTAATAATTCCATAATATCAGTAGAGAACAAAAACTCACCAAAACACTTTTTGGAGGGGAATATATTTACACAGAATTTTGTAGAATGCATGGCATTTATATATTAGGTACATCTTAGGTTCTGTGTGTATTCCACAGTTCATTTATCTTGTCACAAGGTTAGTTACTTTCGGTACTAGTTTTTGATTAATACCTTCAGGAAAGATAAGTTTCCTTTCACATGAACTGAATGTTTTTAGGAGCATATCTAAGAACCTATCCGTTTCCTCTTCCAAATGTTTGAGGGTAAATGTAAGACAAAAATCAGTTTGCCAGTGACTTTTAAAATTTAATTTAAGAGGAAGGGATATTCAGTTAGGGGAAAATAGATTTTATTATCTGAGGCAAATTTTGCAATTAAGAAACTGAGTTCTGCAAGTAGAAGCAGGTCTATACCCTTCCAATGAAAGGGAATTACTTTATGCTGGTAAAGCTTTATAGTTTCCCTCTGCAATTTCACCTGCTTTAATGGAAGTACTTTAATACTAACCCTCCTAGCAGCCCTTACCCCATGATATAACATCTCCATCTAAATCAAAAGCAGAGACAGAATAGGGCCATCTAATTGGTGTTGTGAAACCACACTGAGAAATGCCTTCTTTTATTATTTCTAGTAGACACACAAGATTATATTAGTTTTAGGTGTACAACTTAGTTATTTGACATTTATATACGTTACAAAACGCTCACCATGGAAAGTCTAGTTACTATCTGTCATAGTACAATTATTACGTACCATTGACTATACTTCCTATAATGTACTTTAGGACTTACTTATTTTATATCTGTAAATGTCTTTCATATTTTATTTTTACTGATAGCTCCTACCTTAACAGAAGCTATAGTAATGCAATGAAAAAAAAAAAAAAGAAAGAAACTGTTATCTTCCTCATGTAGGTAGTTGAATTTGTGTGCTATCTTCTATTTTTTAATCATGTTTCAGATAATTACACTTTTTTCCCCTCTGGGACTATAGAAAATTGTATTGTGATTTGTGTGCTGCATGCATTAACTAGCAGGGGGTAGAACACAATGATATGATTCCTTGTTCTATACTCTCTTCATGTAGTACTCTAAGTCTTCATTTTTCACTCAACAAGATCATCATATTCATGGGAATAACCAGACTAGGTTTTTATATAAAGTGAAACTTCCCAAGAAATATTAGTTATTTTAACTCGTGGTCAGTTATTTAATGATTAAAGGAACTTGATCAACTGTGAAACCATTTGCTCAAAATTTCACATTAGGGCAATGGAGAAGTCTGGATTAGATACTAGTTTAACTAATATGCACTATCCGTGTCTCTTTTCCATACTTGCTGCTTTGATCACTTTGCATTTATCTGCCACTGATAATCTGCATTTATATGGTACAGTGTTCTATATATTGTAATACATGATAATTTTATTCCCCAGTAGATCATACTACTACTACTACATACACACTACATACTACTATACTAAAGAAATAGAGAGAGAGCGAGCATGACATTCATTTAAAAATCTCCTGTGTTGGCGATTCACAGACTTGTATCCCTGGGGCTAATAATACATTATATGTTTATTAAAAAAAAAAAATCTCCAGTGTTGAGGCATTGGTGGCTCAGTCATTAAGCATCTGCCTTAGGCTCAGGTCATGACCCCAGGGTCCTAGGATTGAGCCCCACATCAGGATCCCTTCTTGGCGGGAAGCTTCCTTCTCCTTCTTCCATTCCCCCTGCTTGTGCTCTCTCTCTCCTGCTGTCTCTCTCTGTCAAATAAATAAATAAAACCTAAAAAATAAAAGTAAATAAAAAATAAAAATCTCCAGTGTTTAGCACATGATCAAAATTCTCTGACATTTCTCAATAGCTGGTGATCTAATGAAAGTGCTATATTAATGACATTTTTGTAATGCAGATATTGAAATAAAATAAATGAAATAAATAATTAAATGCCAGATGCAATCAGGGTATATTGATCTAGAGTTTCACAAAAATATTGTAATTTAAATCATGCCATTTCTGTTCCTCCTACTCCTTAATGTTTTATTATTTTTACTACAATGGTACTGCTATTAAAAAAAATAACAAATTTTCAAAGATTCTATTCTAAAGGTCATCTGGCAGGCAAGATCTCATCATAATCATTTGTATCAGAAGCAGAAAACACTCAGGCTTTCTTAAATTATTTCCTACAGAGATCTGGATTTCTTATAACTTAGTCCCCAGAATCATATCTAGTTAAAATCTAAGCTTAGAGATATAGAGGTATAGAAGTCTACTTCAGTAGAGAAGTTATTATTTATCTTTGAGATGAGAGCTAAGAAAACTGGTTTTATTTTGGGGTAAACATATGAATTCAGTAACTTCACTGGATTCAGTGTAATATTGTGGGCAGGAACAGAGTGTAGCATGGAGATCGGCAGGAAGGTTTTGGACATATAGCCACTGCTGAAATCATAGCCCTGCCATCTTACATGTATTTTTCACCCCAGTATATGTCAATCTCTTCAGACATTTTAAAATGAAGATAATTATAAATGTATAAACTTAGTTTTAATTTTGGAAAAATTAATTTAAATCCATACCTTGATATTTTACTAAAGTAAATCTATTTACAATTGATTTTCAATTACTTCAGTAGGATGGTATAATAAATTTATTTTTATCCTTTTAAGTTTTATACCATTACATTCATTCTTGAATTTGTGAGTATGATATTACCCATTTGAATTAGCAGTAGTATATAGAAAGAAATGTATATGATTCATAATAATAATAAAATTAATACTTAATAATACCATTATTATTATTATTATAAGACTTTTAAAAACAGCTTTAGGTTTACACCAAATTGGAGAGGAAGATCCAGAGGTTTCCCATAAATCCCGTTTTCAGACATGTAGAGCCTTCCCCTCCATTATCAACTTCCCTCACCAAGAATGGCACTTTTTTTACAATGGATAAACTGATGTTAATACATTATAATCACACAAAGTCCATAGTTTATATTAAGGTTCACGCTTGATATTGTGCCTTTTATGGGTTTGGATCAATGTATAAGAAACATGTATCTATCATTTTAATATCCTACAGAATATTTTTAGTGCCCTAAAATTCTTTTTTTTTTTTTAAATATTTTATTTATTTGACAGACAGAGATCACAAGTAGGCAGAGAGGCAGAGAAAGGAGGAAGCAGGCTCCCCGCTGAGCAGAGAGCCCGATTTGGGGCTCGATCCCAGGACCCTGAGATCATGACCTGAGCCGAAGGCAGAGGCTTTAATCCACTGAGCCACCCAGGTGCCCAGTGCCCTAAAATTTTTATGTGTTTGGCCTATTCATCTCTCCTCACTCCCAACCCCAGTTCCTGGCAAGCAGTGACTTTTTTTATTGTCTCCACAGTTTTGCTCTTATAGAATGTCATATAGTAGGGGCGCCTGGGTGGCTCTGTGGGTTAAGGCCTCTATCTTCGGCTCGGGTCATGATCCCAGGGTTCTGGGATTGAGCCCCTCATCAGGCTCCCTGCTCATCGGGAGACCTGCTTTCCCCTCTCTCTCTGCCTACTTGTGACCTTTGTCTGTCAAATAAGTAAATCTTTAAAAAAAAAAAAAAAAAAAAGAATGTCATATAGTATGTGTATTTTTAGATTTTCACTTTCATTTGGCAATATGCATTTAAGTTTTCTCCATGACCTCTCATGACTCAATGGCTCACATCTTTTTAGCACTGAATTATAGAATAATATCCCATTGTCGGTGTACCACAATCTATTTATCCACTAACCTGCCGCAGGACATCTTGGTTGTTTCTAAGTTTTGGCAATTATGAATAAAGCTGCTGCCAACATCCCTATTTTATGTGGATGTAAGTTTTCACATCCTTTGGGTAAATGCCAAGAAGTACAATTGCTGAATCATATGGTAAAAGCATATTTTCTTTTGTAAACAAACTGCTAAACTATATTCCAAAATGGCTGTTTCATTTTGCATTCCCCACACCAGTGAATGAGAGCTCCTATTGCTCCACATCCTTGCCAGCATTTGGTGTTGTCAGTGTTCTGGGTTTTGGCTATTTTAATAAGCAGTGCTTAATTTTCTGTATTTCAAAAATGATATGTCTACACGTAGAGTTTTTTTGGTTTTTTGGGTTTTTTTTTTTTTTGGCATTCAGTTTTATCCTGCTTGATGTTCTCTTAGCTTCCTGGATCTGTAGTTTGATGCCTCACATTGACTTGAGGAAATTCTTGGTCATTATTGTTTTAAATATTTCTTCTTTTCCTTTCTCTTTTTCTTCTCCTTCTAATATTTCTATTATCATATGTTATACCTTTTATTGTTGCCCCACAGTACTTGGATATCCTATTTTTTTCAGTCTTTTTTCCATTTGCTTTCTAGTTTAGGAAGTATCTATTGAGATATCCTTTTATTCTTATTATTATTATTATTAACATGTAATGTATTATTAGCCTCAGGGGTACAGGTCTGTGAATCACCAGGTTTGCATACTTCACAGCACTCACCCTCCCCAATGTCCATAACCCAACCATCCTCTCCCTAGCCCTCTCCCCCTGACAACCCTCAGTTTGTTTTGTGAGATTAAGAGTCTTATGGTTTGTCTCCCTCCCGATTACGTCTTGTTTCATTTATTCCTTTTCTACGCCCCAAAACCCCCACGTTGCCTCACTATTGAGATATCCTTATTCCTCAGCTCTGTCTATCCTACTAATGAGCCCATCAAAGAGATTTTTTATTTCTGTCACAGTGATTTTTATATCTAGCATTTTTTTTGTTTGTTTCTTTCTTATGATTTCAATCTCTTTGTTTATATCGCCCATCTGTTTTTGGATGCTGCTGTTTTTCCATGAGACTCCTTAGCATATTAACCATAATTGTTTTAAATTCTTCTTCTGATAATTCTGACATCCTTGCCACATCTGGTTCTAATTGTGTTTTCTTGCCTTCTGGTATGCCTTGTAATTTTTCTCATTATAAACCTGACAGAATAGATTGGGTAAAAGGAACTGCTGGAAATGGCTCTTTAGTAAAATGGTGGCAAAGTGTGGGGATGGGGGAGTGTTGTATAGTCCTGTGATTAGGTCTCATTTTTTTTTTTTTTTTTTTTTTTTTTTTTTTTTTTAAGTGAGCCTATGCCTCTGGACTGTGAAAATTACTAGTGTTTTATTTTATTCCTCTCCCTATATCCCTTTGGGTAGGACATGTTGGCCAAAGTAGTCTGAAGTTGGGTTTTTCCTTCTACCAGGTCAGGCTTCTTCCAGGTCAAGTTAGGCTCTGATAGTACCTCATCAAGTTAAGTTCTGTTTAAATAGTGTTTCCTAAGGGCAGACCATGTCTATTTTAAAATGGTTCCTTCTTCCTTATCCCTGCCTGAAGCAGGAGTGAATTTTTTTCCTGATGTTTACTGTGGGAACCTGGTTTGAGCTCCTGGAGGTAAATCTCCTATTGTGAGGGTTCCCTATGACTGGGTTCCCCACAGAGTTTTTTTTTTTTTTTTTTTAAAGATTTTATTTATTTATTTGACAGAGACAGATCACAAGTAGGCAGAGAGGCAGGCAGAGAGAGAGAGAGGAGGAGGAAGCAGGCTCCCCGCTGAGCAGAGAGCCCGATGCGGGACTCGATCCCAGGACCCTGAGATCATGACCTGAGCCGAAGGCAGCGGCTTAACCCACTGAGCCACCCAGGCGCCCCCCCACAGAGTTTTTAAATCTGAGTTGTCCACACAGAGCTTCCACAATTTGGTGATCACAGCTCAGGGATCCCTACCCTGGTTCCTGCAGCAGTTTCTACTCAAGAGCCCCTTCTGCTAAGTTGTTACTCTCTGTTGGTTGGGTTCTCTTAGGGACAGCGTTTTGCATGTGTCTTCATCTTTCTTAGAGATTCTAGAAAAGTGACTGATTTTTCAGTCTGTTCAGCTTTTCACTTGTTGTTATTAAGATAGTGTGGTAGCTTCCAAGCTCCTTATGGGCAGAACTGAAAACTCCAGAATTATTTATTTGGTAATTTTTTCTAAATTTTACTATGTTCCAGAAATCTACTGTAAGGGGTTTTAACACAAATAAGAGACAAAATTTCTGTCTTATAACTTAAAATTTACCAATGGACAATTAAAAAGACATGTAATATTAACTGCTTTAATTTTGAAACTAAAAAGGGATGTACAAGTTATTAAAAAGAGGCAAAACCCAATTTTTCATTGATGAATACCTGATATATGACTGAAATTTTGGTCTTTAAATAATATAATTGATTTCATAACAACCTTACCAGGAGGAAAAAAAAAAAAAAAAAAGAATTGTAGAATACTAAAGATACTGAGAAACAAATCAAAGAAGTAAAGCAACTTTCCTATAAGCAAACTAAAAGGCAAATGAGAATTCAAACAACAAAGCCTCTAGCTTAATTAGCATATGCTATTGTCTGAATGTTTTTGTCCCTCTAAAATTCCTATCTTGGAATCTTCACCCCCAGAGGTGATGGTATTGATAAGTGGGACCTTCCAGAAGTGCTCATCATGGAGCTTGAACCCTGATGGAAGGGACTGGTTTCAAAGAGGTTTCAAAGAGATCTCTAGCCTCTCTGCCATGTGAGGACACAGAGAATTGTCTCATTTAACCATCTAGATCCCTCATCTCAGAATTCCAGATTCCAGCTGAACTGTGAGAAATAAATATTGTGTATAAACTGTCCCATCTGTTGTATTTTGTTACTGTAGGCCAAATGGACTAAAACAGTAGATGACTTGTATAAACTTCAGTAAATCATTTTAATATTATGTAGAAATGAAGAGAAAACCTAATATTTTCTATTGTTTTATTGTTTTTCACAACTAAATTTAATGAAACTAAGTGAATACAATAGCTCAGAGATGGAGCTGATTGATGGATATGACTGTGTTTGAAACTCCTAATTACTAATCACTCCTAAAAACTCCTAAGTAACCTAATTACTTTTGCAGAGTTTTTCTTCAGCATAGATTAATATACTGTATGTTAATAATAAAAATCTAAATAACTCTGCATAGCCATTATCTAGGAAATCAGATAGTTTCCTTTTATTTTTGAGTGGGAGGAAAATGATTAAAAGGATTAAGAAGTCATAATTAGAAAAAATATATATGTATTTGGTGACATAGCTTTCATTCAGGGCATTGTGAATGAAATAGTATTAGTAGTGTGACAATATACAGATTCCTAGAAGCCTTCCTCACTGACCACCTCCCACTCACTGATAATAAGAGACCAGTTGCCTAATTATCCACTGGATTAGAAATGCAAGCATTTGAAGAGTATGTAGACTTTTATCATCTCTGTTTTTTTCTTTTTATTTTATTTTTATTTTTTTCTTTTTTAGCTGGTATTCTTCTTTGGGGAATATTCACAATTTGAGGAATAAAAGCCTAAGGACCTAGTTTTTCATCTTTCTAAATTTCAGGAAACAAACTACTCAGTTCAAGGGACCAAGGGGCCACTAATCTCTCTAATTAAATCCCACAGTACACTGTTTTGGGAATGTTTGCATTTAAATAACCCTGAGGAAAGATGTTTCGATATTTCACTTGGGGGTTGAGGGTTCAGAATGTAAACTTAAGCTAAAGTATATATTGAAGGTTATATCATTTGAACTTCTCTTCTAAAATTATATAAATATAGTTTGTTTATTTGCCAATTTCAGTAGTTACCAATCAGGGAACATTGTTCTAATGTAAATACATTATTTTTAATCATGATCTATTGAAGCATATCTAAAAATAGAAAAAATAGACTCTTTAGTATGTATTGCCATATTCACTTTGGATTTTTGTTTAAGATTTTTAAAATTTATTTTGAGAGAGAGAGTGCATGAGAGAGAGAGAGAAAGCAAGAGTAGAAGGGAGGGTCAGAGGGAGAGGAGAAGCAGACACCCTCACTGAGGAGGGAAAATGATGTGGGGCTCCATTCCAGGATCCTAGGATCATGACCCGAGCTGAAGGCTGACACTTAACTGACTACTGACTGAGCCACCCAGGTGCCCTGTATTTTTTTTTTTTTAAAGATTCTATTTATTTGTTTTGCAAGAAAGAGAGAGTATAGGAGGAGGGACAAAGCAGGAGAAGAGAGAGCATTTTAAGTAGCTCCACCCTGAGCAGGGAGCCCCATGTGGGGCTCTCGATCACACAACCCTGAGATTATGACCTGAGCCAAAAACAAGAGAATTTATGACCAGCTGAGCCACCTAGGTGCCTCTAGATTATTATTTAAAACAAGGAAAAAAGAAAAGGAAGATAAAGAAACAGAAGGGAAGGAGAGAAAGAGGAAAGGAGGAAGGAGTTTCATAAACTGAAGATCTCTCATTCTCCTTCCTCAGAAGTTATCTATATACTGAAAAAATATTCAGCCTTCTGTACTTAAAGATTCTTTATCAAGGATGCTTAAATGCTTACAAAATGCAAATTTCTAAGCATATGGTTTGTCCTCTCCTTAAGCTCTTTCCTGTGATTATTTCAGGGAAATTTCTGAATATGTGAGAAAGAGGAGAAATTCATTTTCTGTTGTTCAGTGGGTTTGGGTCGAGGTAAAGAATTTCACAAGGTGGAGTTTGAAACAACTGTATACTCAGAACAACAACAACAACAAAAATTATGATAGTTATTTTCTAGTTTATCCAGAATTGTAAAACAGAGAAGCTTGTATTAACAGAATAATTGTATATATGTGAAACATCCCTTTATTATGCATTTGTATTAGTTTAAAGGAAAGCTTGTATCTTGTAGAGAAAAATGCATTGACCTATCTTAACATTCTCTCAGATCTGTCATAGATAGCAAGCTTAACATAGGCAATTCACCTCAATTTCTTCATCTCTAAAGTAATGAACTAAATTTATTTTTTCATAGGTCTTTTACAGCTTGAAAATCATATTGTTCGGAAGGCTTAGATTGTATTATCCCTTATCTATTGCAAAGAACCAAAATGTACAAATCATTGATTTGCTTCATCTGTGCATAATCCAGAAAACATCTATAATAAAATAATTTCCTTTGTATTGGGCACTGGATTAGTTGCATTGTATCTTGGGACCTGAATAATTCTATGTATAGGACAGGATTATGGAAATCTATTAACCTGTGGCATTTACACATGTTGCATTTTACATGCAATATTTAAAAAGAGGAGAGTGAAGAGTTTGCACAGCACTTGTCAACATTTAACCTTGCGTATGTCAAGAAATATAAGCCATTATGTTTTTGAACAATATATTCACAAATCCATATAGGTACAGTAATTCTAACTATATATAATATTTGATACAAACACGTTTAATGGTCAAAATTGAAATTCAGAGCAACCTCTAAAGCTGCAGTTTTGATTTTGCACTACTACATTGTGCTATTTGCAAATCATTAAGTGAATTCATAGTTCTTTTCCGTAGTAGCCAAAAACTTAATTAACTCCTTATTACAGAGAAAAGTATAGACCATTAATCACACTGTAACTGAGAATAGAATAAACAAAAAAAGTGTAAAATTTCAGTCTTTTTGATAAAATATACACAATATTATTTAATCTAAAATAATAGCATGATTAGAGATTTATCAATTAAACAAATGTGAAGAGATGATTTTTAAATTAAATAATTTAAAATCCATTTAGAAACTATATAAAACATTAAAATATATCTGTATCAAATAATTTGCTTAGGCATGCTTTATAATCATTAGACAATAATGTTCTAAATTTTTTTAAAATCATAAGTTGTTCAAAGATACTTCTTTCAAACATGGTTATATATATCTGGAGACCTCCTTTGTGGAGAACAAAAAGGGCGAAGATTCTCTGGAGGATTTCTTATACCAGGAAGGATATGCTTGTACCAGTATCCATGGAAAACAATCTTAGAGAAACAAAGAAGAGTCTTCATCTGTTCCTCTCAGGAAAAAAGCCCAATTCTAGTGGCTATAGCAATAACATCAAAAGGACTAGAGATTTCAAATATGAAACAACTTGTCAATTTTCACTTGCAATGATAATGAGCAAATGTACACTATGTTGGCTGTACTCACAACAAATTACCCACTGTGATATTCCACTGACTTTTTTAAAAAGGAGCTGAAGCTCACAAGACAGAATGAGGAGAGCGATCAGAGATAGTTTGAAGACTGTCATTGCTGTAATGTAGATTAACTGTCCTTTTTCCTATCCTTATCCCAAGCTGCATTTATAATTTTGTAACAGGATTATCTGTTTGTTAACGTACTGTATCTTTAACTTCAGACAACTATTTATTTTGATGTCCTGTTGGCTCCGTAATGCTCAAGATACCACTTGTTTTGACAAAAGAAATTGAATGAACGTGGACTAAAATTTTTAAAAGTTCTGTACCTTTTAAACTTAAATACACATTTACACACAAAACTTGATTCTCTTCTAAGTATTTAAGGAGCACACTGACTTTTTTATAGTAAACCTCTTTCTAAAGGTTATTTGACTTCCCAAATATGTTATTACAGAGAACAGCAGATATATGTTTTCCATATTAAAAGATTGTGATGGCAATGCCATCCTTTCTCCTTAATATAAGAATGTGTTTTGCCTTATGATTATAAGGAGACCTGATTCTAATGAAGCAAATGTCAGACATAAAGGGATGTGGAAAATTACTAGAGAGACTCAGGATGTCCTGATGAATCTATCCAGTACAGGAAAATTAAACAGTACCTGATTACTGTTTGCTAAGACTAGGCTCATCTGTGCACACATTTAATTTATGGTTTTAATTTACTTTTAATGTAAAATATAACTTTCAAGGTTTTAATATATCACTTGTCCTTAATAAATCTGTCATGAATGTGAGTTAGTCTTATATAATTTTTAGAAGCAATCTTGGAGTCTAAGAAAAATTCAACTAAATCACAGACTTTAATGTTTGCTATATATAAAAAATATGCCTTCAATAATATTTCAGTATTTAGTGGTGACATTTGCATTGAATGGAAAAAAGCAAAAGATTAAAAAAAAAACCTGCATCCCTTAGGATCTTCTATATTAGCATATTTTAGTAAGGTAGGACGTATGACTCTTGAAATGGCTAATCTTTTGGATATTCAATTTCAAGTGATTGGTGTTTACAGAAAAGAGCTCAAGGAGCATAATCTAGGAGGATGAAAAGAAGTGAGATATTATTGTGAGACTCGAGGAAAGGAGTTAAAACTCTTAATCATGAGCTAAAAGTACACCGATGTCTGCTTGGTCTGATTACATATGACATATTAACCACAGTGAAGACTATTAATGATTTTCAAAAATCCTTCCTTAAGAATGGCACTTGAAAAATGTTTTAGCTTTAGTTTATACTTTAAATATTTAACAAAATACTCCACAAACTGGAAGTTGGAAAAAAAAAGAAGAAAAAAAGGAAGCCTCATGCGCCATGGTCAGTGTGCTTTCCTGGCTTATCTCGTTTCTGTATCAGGATTAAGATTTGAAATGTAATTTTTTATCCGGCTTTTATTTTTATTTATTGATCAAGCATGTCTGGGATATACAACACATCATTTTTCTGATGAAATTTGTCCTTTTCTTGGTTCATATTAGAAAACAAACACAAAACTTTCCATTATATAAAGCTGGGGAGTGGGAAATCTAAAATCAAAAATTCCTTTTATACTTATTTTCTTTTTAGTGAGAATGGAAAAGCATCTAAATAACCTTGACTTAATTTGAGTACTAAAGGAAAAAATTGGATTTATGACAAAGGCCTAAGAAAAGGTCATACTTGAACTCCACTGCCTGGTTGAGAGCGGAGAGCCAGCCAAAACTGACACTCAGCCCAGGTTCAAGCTGAAATGACCAAGCACATGACGAAGTACTTTAGTAATCAATGTGATAAACTTTGTCAAATTAAGTTAGGACATAACTGTTTGCCTAAAAATTATAGTGTAATGTTAGGTAAACCCAGAGGGTAATACTAGACTTGGAAACAATCCTTCCCAATTACACGTGTTTAATATACATTCTGCCAGCATCATAAGTTTCTCTATGAGTTTGAAAGATCAATACATTTTACTTGTCAAATTGTGGCTAAACTAATAATATAACGTAGAGCTTCAGGATACATTTTCTACCTACCAAGAAGTAATGTAAAAATTAATAAAAATGCATAAAGAATAAAAACTATTTGGGTATCTCATGAAGGGACTATAGTAGTTAAGGATACAGACCATTTGGGTGTGAATCTCAGCTCTTTTCTCCTTCTATATGATCTTGGACAAGTTATATTATATTCCTATGTTTCAGTTTCCTCATTTGTAAAAGGAAGATAATAATACCTACTTGACTAGGTTATTGTAGAGATTAAACAAACTGATAGGTCTGAAGAGTTGAGAATAGAGCCAGTTTTATTATAAATGCGTGGTAACAATATATGACATATTCCCTTATTGCATCAAACATTCTATTTCCCTAACTATTGGTCACTAACTGACTGATTATATTCTCTGTTTCTAAATTACTGGTTTTAGTTCCTATCTTATTTATCTATAATTTTAGTTTTTTTTTTCTTTTCACATGAGGATTTAAAAAAATTATAGACCTAGTATTATTTAAGTGTATTATATATTAAAAGATTCTACACACCAGTATGATATAAAGTATTCTTTTCATAGAGATTTCAAATGAAAGTAAAAAATTTCCCTAAGACAATTTAATTAAGAAGTTAGAGTACTAAAAATATTACTCAGAATTGCATTATGCTATAAAGCCAGTATTTCTGTTTACAAAGGAAGTTAGTTTATAGATAGGCAAATAAATAGATGATTAATTTTGAATACTTTTCACATATCAAAAAATGGACTATATCTGACATATTACCAATGTCTGTATTGATTAGGTCCCTAGCCTTCGGACCATGAGAGTATGGACTCTGAAAAACAATCTGAGGGGTTTGAAGTGGCAGGGGGGTGGGAGGTTGGGGTACCAGGTGGTGGGTATTATAGAGGGCACGGCTTGCATGGAGCACTGGGTGTGGTGAAAAAATAATGAATACTGTTTTTCTGAAAATAAATAAATTGGAAAAAAAATTTTAAAAAAAATGGACTATAAAATTTAGGAATTTAACCCTAAAGACAAAGAATAACGCATGACCATATGAACATGTCAGCTTACTCTAGGAGTATATCATCTACTCAGATGTTTGAGTCTATAGTTGTATTGGATTTAGTTCATTAAAACACATGGGCAGCCTACATCAGGCTCTTGTGCTCAGAAAATGTAACACCCTGTCATAAGTAATACAAAAATCATTCATTAATTTAATCTCATTGGAATGTTCCATTTTATGGCAAAATTTCATTTTTGGAAAAACAAAGATCAGAAGAGGTTTTTAACACTGTCAGTATCAGCATTTTTAGTCATAGAGATAATCATTGTTTCATTCCAGTAAGGGCATTGGTAGATTGAAAAAATACAGAACATTGAGTTAAATTAATGAATTCACAAAATTCACACAAATTTTGTCTACTAAAACATTTTTTAATGCAATATGATAATTAAACTGAGTGATGGCTTCACTTCCTATCGCAAGGTAAGGAAGCTTCAAATAAAATTAGATCTAGGTATTTTAAATTTGAAATGATAAGGTAATAAAGTTATAATTCTAAAATGTCAACTAATCAGGAATATGTATGACTCAGGTATTTGGACAATTTATCAACTGTCCATTTTCTTATAAACATTAAGTACTTAAAATTTTATTATTACTTATCATAAATAAATCAATTTGTTCAAATTAAAATATGTGTTTTCTTCTGAATTATTAAATGCAATAATTTAATTGAAAAAATATTTCTCAGTGAAAGCAAAATCCTTCAAAAGCAAGATGGATAACAATAACAAACTGAAAGTATGAGTCTCAATATTGTTGACTGAAAAATAACCTAAAAGTTAAAATTAATTGCAATAACAGAAAACTATATCTATCCAGAAAATAGTTATATATATATATACACACCAATATTTTATATCAATATCAATATATAAAATATATCAAACTAAATACCATATCATTTTAATTACAAAATAATAGATAATTCCTTATATAATACAGAGAAATATATCAAAGTTTCTAAAAATATCCATGTTGATGTCAAATATAGTTTAAGAGCACAGAAAAAAACATTTTATGTACTATAATAATTGTCTAACAAAAAGGAAGAAAAGGTGCCGGCATATTAAATTATGTATTATAAATGTAAACTGATAATCTAGAATTCAGTGATAATGGCAATAATACATTCATCGATTATATATTATTTGTTTATGGTTAGCCATTCTGACTGGTGTGAGGTGATATCTCATTAAATGAAATAGAAACTTTCTAAAAAAGAACATAAATGCTTGACATATTGTAATTAATTGGGATAGAGAAACTTAGAAAATTTGAAAATAAGTTCAAATTAGAATAGTCCAAAGTAAAAGCCAGAATATGTATTGATCTCCATGATAAAATGAGTGTTTACTAGTGCTTTTCCCATTGAAAAAGCACTGGGTCAAAAAATTCCAAAAGTAACATACATTTATAAAGCCAGGGTCAGTTGGAGTCAGGAGATTTTATTGAGACTAGGAGATGACCATGATAGACATCCTACATTCCCAGTCTCCATAAACCTACCAGGAAGGAGAAGGGGATCAGGGTAATGTGGAAAAGAAGAAGGTACATATCCATCATCAGTGTAGTCAAAGTGAGAGGTATGTAATATCCAAGTTTTGGGGGAGTGTATGTTTTTTTCTCCCAGTAGTCCAGCATATGTATGTATATGAGGGTGTATGTTCTCTAAAACAAGGAGAAACTTCATTTGCCATATGGACTTCAGCTAAAGGATAATGTTTACCAACTTATTCTGTGCATCTCTGTACATGGAGGAGAGATATTTCAGAGCATTATGCTTCTAAGACATAAGGAGTGAGGTTTTCATAGGCCAAATCAATACTCAGAAATTAGTAGAGCTTGAGTTGCTGTTATTTCTCCCAAGAGGATTGTCTGCCAGATGGTGAATACCAACAGCATGAGTTTGTGGATGCATGAAGTGCAGGAAGTAAAGGGATCTATAGAAGAGAACTAAATAGTACTCTATATGGGAGAACCCCAAGAACCCCCCCAAAACTCACACATGAACACTTTGAAACAGCAGCCCATTGGGCCTGTGCCACACAGAGGACATTAATGATCAATCAGTGTCAGCCATAGAATGGAAAGCAACAAAGTAGAATAAAGTAAGTTGTCAGTTGGGTAAAAACTTCCTTTCATCTTTCTTCTTTCTCCTCAACAGTATGGAAGTACTTAGCTTTAAAAAGGGAAAATAGGAGAAGGGACTCAAAGCTAACCAAAACTTCCTTTACCATTCATATAACTTAGAGTCATGGATAAAATGTGAACTGGGGTATGGACTTAAAAAGGGAAAAAATTAAGTCAGTTCATCCCTACCTGGGTTGCTTTTCAAAACATTCAAGTTGCTAGAGAATTGTAGCACCTGCTCAAGATATAGTTAAGATTTGACAGAGACCAGTGAAATTTAGTGAATGGAAAAAATATTTCATTCATACCCCTCTGATTTGAGACTTCTCAATATACTAGGTATATACTCAATATAATATTCTGGAACAGCTGTGTTCCTTCTAATAGAGCTCTATTACTTTTGATGTACTGCAGAGAGTTTAAATATCTACCTGACTTTGAAAAAAACAAGTATAAAATATGAAAAGAAAGCCTCTATTCATTAAAAGAAGTAGTGCAAGAGAAGCATTATATGAATGATACTCAGTTAATGGTTGTGCTTCTTCCATAAATATTGTAGAAGTGACAATGTCAGGCCTAAGATCATTTCTCTACATTGCTTTAGAAATGGGTAAGTGAAGGCAGTAAATGAAATTTCATTCAGTCATTACGTTGATTAGAAAATGTAGGAGGGGAAACACCAAAAAAAAATCTCCAAAAATATCTCTTCCTCCTTACCTAATCAAGAATATTTATTGGCAAAGGAAAATAAATTTCACAAATTTTTAAAAAGTGACCCCTTTAAGTAATATTTATAGTATCAACAAATGTTTTTCTCTTCAAACAAGCACCCTCAGTGCAAATACAAAGCTTATATCTCTAACACATATAGCTTGCTTTCTTAAATGAGTCACCTAGAACATAAATAATAGCACACTATAAGAAAACATCATTTACTTTGCTAAATTAATTCTATTTCAGAAAATCCACCGAATGCAAAGCTAATTATCAAGGGTAAGATTTTATTCTCTATATATGTGTAGTATAGTAGTCAACAAAAACTGTGGTTAGCCTTGATACTTTAGTGAGATAGGTAGGTATGTATGTAGGTCAGTAGGCAAACACAGTTTCTAGTGACATATATCGCACTTGAAATTAAGAATATTTTGGTCACTTAAATATTAAGCATCAGAGTTTTTGAACACCAGTCCTAAAATAAATTTCATTCTAATGTGATGCTTTAAAAATAACATCCAATTTTGTGCAGTGATTTTTTAAGAATTATTTGTTAAAAATAATGTTAAAGAAATGATAAAAAAGTAAAAGTTAACTGAAAATGATAAAAAATGTTCAGTTTCTGAAAGGGACAGTATAATACTCAGAAAACCTATTTTAAAAAAAATATTAATTCTTTATTTCATGACAACAAGATAATCAGTTTGTTATCCTGGTGTTTCTTCCTTGAGGGAAGGTATATAGGAGGTGTCCTGGCTTTTGTTTCTAAAAGCCTATTCCCTTTGAATAGTCTATAAAAGTTGGTTTCTAAAGATAATTGTGAAGAGGGGCACCTGGGTGGCTCAGTCGGTTAAAGCCTCTGCCTTCAGCTCAGGTCATGATTCCAGGGTCCTGGGATCGAGCCCCGCATGAGGCTCTCTGCTCAGCGGGGAGCCTGCTTCCCCCTCTCTCTCTGCCTGCCTCTATGCCTACTTGTGGTCTCTCTCTCTGTGTCAAATAAATAAATAAAATCTTTAACAAAAAAAAAGATAATTGTGAAGAGCTGAGAGGAATGGGTGAGATAAAGGAAAATTCTAGAGCTAGAAAGCAAAATAACCCAAATCCTATTTCTTATCAAGAGTCTAAGGGTGATGGCAAACTTCAAGTATTTTATGGAATATGATGGTAGAATGTGTATCTGTGTCTAAATATAAGTAGGGGTAAGGTTAGTGTGATAGGATATTCACTGGGATCTTTCCATGTAAAAGAGATGCATCCCAAGTTTATTGATCTTATCAATGCAGGATATATTAAGTCACTTAATTCTAGAAAGGTAAACAAATGTGGAATGTTAAGTATGTTAATATGTAAATATTAAATGTAAATTTTAACTGATGATGAATAGTATTTGCTTAGATCAACACCAATTATTAATGTATTTTGAAGTAGCATTCAGTTATTATGGTCCTTACCTGCATCTCAGTGTTTAAAAATTATACCACGTAATCAGTATTTTAAACTATGTCACAATATCTTACTCTGCACACAGTCCCATATTTGGTAATTTCAGCCATCAAGAGAATTGTAACTAGAAAGAAACATAAAGTAATTCTAACATTTCTTAAATAATGCCTTTACTTATAGGTTATTCACGCATAGGCAATTTTCATACAATTTTAATTTGCTTGGTTAGCTGTTTTCCAGTATTATAAGAAATTAGAGGCTGTAATTTACAAGTGGGCAGGCTGCTAACCACAGGCAAACAAGAATACTTTTTAATTATGGAAGACTGACAGGGACAGTGTAAGTGTCCCTGAAATTGTAAATACAGATGATACTAATATGTAACTTGATAAGAATAAATAAGAGCCTAACAAGGAACATAAAAGAAACAAAATGAATCAAATCCTAATGGAAATTTTATTTTAGTTGTTTTTATGCTCTTGTTGGCATAATAAATCCAGTTTCCCCCTCTTCATTACAAGTCCATACAAACACACACACACACACACACCCTTAATAGCATACCCTAATAGTCTGATTGTTACCACATACACACATCAAAACTCCTTTAGTGTACATTGAGTAAAGAAGAAAATTTTCTATCAAAGAAGTCCTAGCAAAAGAGGAGATATATAATTGTGAAAATATCTCATAGTTATTGTGATAAAGACAATATATATTAAAGGTAAATATTTAGGCGATATCCCGGTACTTTGCATAGAGGTAAAAATGTGTCAGGCCCTAAGGGAAGAGAACTTTTTGCACACATCAGGCAGTCCAAGTTTGTATCGGGCTCTCAAGTATGGTGACTATATCATGGACGTTTGGCAAGCTTACGTCAGAGAGTAGAAACACTGAGACTTCTCTAAGTAAGAGAAAAAGAAGGATGGAAATGCCAAAAGATGACTGAAGATTTCTTTGTAGAACAAACATACTATGTGTAGGATTCTCAGAAATCATTAGCAGTGCTAGTGAGAAGGGCTGAAATCCTGTTTTAACTAATTGAGCAATTATCAGTGCAGTAGATATTATTCATCTTTGGCTCTTGATAGCAAAATAAGTTCTCCAGAAGATTCATATCTGTGCAACTATTCATGCCTCGGTAAAAGGGTAGTACCTTGCTGTCCGGCATTATGATTGTAATAAACAAAGTTTCACAAATTTCAACCAAAAATTTTTAGGCAAAGGGCCACATCTTATATTTTAAGAGAAATTATCTTCTAAAATCTTAACTTTACTCCTACTTGGTGATCCCAGCCGGACTTCTTTTCACTTGAAATTCTAGCCTACAGTTCTAAACAGTTTGGTCCTTGCTGATTCTCCCTGGGTCCCATGGCGACCCCTTTAGTCTTCTTGAATCAATAGCTCTTCTTAAGCAGAGAAAATAAAGCTCCAGGCCAAAATAAGATAGAAAGAGCAAAGAAAAAAAAAAAATAATAAAGAACCAGCACAGCTTTCTCTCATGTGATTCCTTTAACTTCATTCACTAAAGGCCACATACTCAGTTTTTTAAAGTCAGAGAATCATGATGGGAAGAAGAAAAATCAATATAATCTCCTTTTCATTGTAAGTTATTCAACCTCCTTCCAATGACTGCTAGTCTATTTCATAAATACATTTTTTGGTGTTTTTATTATGCCATAGTCTTTTTTCAGTACCCTTTTTTGTATGTCTATCATACTAATTGGTGCCCTCACTACCTTAAAGATAGGTAGGTGAATTTGGGGCCAATTTGTATTTTGCCTTCTCTCATCATTTCATTTCCATGACAGTTTTCATATTTTAGTAATATCTATTATTGCTGTGGATAAGTATGATACGGCCAAAAGCACATCTTACGATTGGCAAAATAATGTATTTAAAATGTGATATTCTCAGAATTATTATGTATTGATATTAGGGTATAATTGTGAAATGATAAGCTTGAAAAAATTATGGTGGTATCTTGGTTTAAGGCAATGGCAATATAGTTTGAAGAAAGAAAATGTTTTATATTATTAGTAGAATGAATACTATTTGGCAATAGATTAAGAATGGGCTATAAACAAAAATGAATGTGAGTTCTGGTTTAAGAAACTTGATGGACAGTGTGGGGAAATCAGATTGTGTGTGCTAAGACTGAGTTAGATACTCAAGTACATGGGAAAAATGGGCAATCAGTTATGTGTACATTTAAAGCTTAGAAAGGTCTTATGAGAGAAACATGTTTGCCAAATGTTGGTCAGAAAGTGACATTTAAACTAGAATTTAAATAAAAACTTGAAACATTAAAAAAAGGGAAACGTTTTTAAGAATGAAAAGTGAATTCTATTCTTGTATATTAATAAGTAATTAAATACCTGTAACAGAGTCAGAGTCACAACATCCTATTTATGCCAGACCGAACACCACAATTCATTGTTAAAATATCCAGTTATGGTATAAAAGAATCTGCTTTGACTTTGATCTTCGAGCTATAAATTAATCATTTTCAGAATTTAAAAAGTAATCATTAATAAGCAGCATTTTATCTCCCTTTCAGAGTAAAACATCTTAGTTCTTTTGTATGTGATAATATTTGTGTGTAAAAATAATAATTGTCAATAAGTATCCTTGAATGTAGTGTTTAAAAGAAATAGAGGGGGGAAAAAGCAGAATTCCTCTCTAGCAGTTGACTTTTTTGGTATAAACTATAGAGTTTTCACAAATAAATGCTATAAATAAATAAAGTCGTAGAAACAGATGGACTTGCCTAAGAAGATAGAATGGGCAGAAATAGTAGGTATCCAGAACTTGGGCTCAATAACTGCACCAATTAGTGACCAGGTACATGTTGTCTTTTTGTTTTTTTTTAAAGATTTTTATTTATCTATTTGACAGACAGATCACAAGTAGGCAGAGAGGCAGGCAGAGAGAGAGGAGGAAGCAGGCTCCCCACTGAGCAGAGAGCCCGATGTGGGGCTCGATCCCAGGACCCTGGGATCATGACCTGAGCTGAAGGCAGAGGCTTCAACCCACTGAGCCACCCAGGTGCCCCTACATGCTGTCTTTTAAATATGATTCAAATTTGGAGAGTTTTCAAATCTTATCATTGTAAGGAACCAAAGTTCTGAATTCTTACCAATTTATGAAATTAGTTCATTCTATTTGAATATTGTCATTTTTTAAAAGATTTTATTTAATTATTTGAAAGAGAGTGAGAGAGCACAATCAGGGGGAGAGGCAGAGGGATAGGGAGAAGCAGACCTGGCACTGAGCAGGAGCCCGATGTGGGACTCAATCCCAGGACCCTGGGATCATGACCTGAGCTGAAGGTAGACACTTAACCAACTGAGCCACCCAGGCACCCTGCCATTTTTTTTTTTTTCCTTAAATAATGATCAGGTTGATTTTATATTATAGCAACAACATTTATTTCATCTTTACTTAATTTTTGGTTTATCAGCTACCATGAAACAATTTATAATATTTAACACTTTTTATAGATTTAGAGCATACAATTGTGAACAAACTACTTGATATTTGTTTATGAAGTGTTATTTTTTAGATATTTTAGAATGTACTTAATTTAATATAAAATACTTTTATTACTTAATATAAAATAGATTTAAGGATAAAATTACTTAGGCTTTAAAATTAGCAGCTATTAGATAACCAGATACTGTTTTATTTGGATGTGGAAGAGATTAATATAAAAATCCACATAATATATTTTGAGGGAAATTTCTGGCAACATTCCACATTCTCTTCACAGTTACGTTGAGGGATACTGAAAGGTTGTCAATTGTGAGAAAAGGAGGGGAAAATGTATCCATAACGTTTGAGGGGATGGTAATAACACAGAATAGACCTGAAGAAGAGGATATATTGATGTTATGGGGGAGGTTATTGCACAGTCTCCTTTTGGAATTAAATAAATGATTATTCCAGAGATTCTCTAACCAGTTCAATGTCACTCATGGAAACTTGAAATCCTGAGCCTTTATTAGGAGTTCTGTTTAATTTTCAGAGAATCATCCAAAATAAATATTCATATGAAACCAGTATTTAAAAAAAAGAGATATTTCTAAGGTTCTAACAGTACAGGGACAAGAGTGGAAATCAGGTTTTAGTTCTCTGTGTGTCCCTCCTCATTTCTTGTCATGGAGACGAGACTTGATAAATGGGGCTCCAACATTTGAATTTTGTTATGTAGCAAAGGTAATGCCATATAATTCAGCGCTTTCTGGAACCAGTCTTTCAGATTTAGCTTGTCATAGAATTTTCATAGTTAATTTTAGGAAGACAAAAATAAAGATCAGAGTCAAATCTAAACTACAGTTCTATATAATCAACATTACCTATACTTCTGGTTCTACCCAGGCTTACCTCATTGGGTTTCATGGTCTTTATGCTTTGCTTCTTGATATTAGTGAGGGGAACAAATAGATGAGCTTTGCATTTCCCTTCACTTAATGCTAATTTCTTATTTGGGTGCATCATTTATGCTACTGTCTTTTTTCACTACCATTAGAGCCATCTCCTTATCATCTTACTTTTCAACTGATATTTCATGAAATTTATTGAACTATTTAAGTGAATAAATTAATGTTCTTTGAATAATACCTTTTTAGCTATATCAGTGAACACATTTTATCTATAAAGTTGCTCTATGACTTACTATTTCCAGAATATTTTGTTAGAAAAATTACCAAGTTTCCTCCATTTCCAGCTCCTTTATTGAATAGAGCCTCATTTCCTCCTATTATGACTAATTATCCTACCCATTTCCCTTTCCACAGGATGACAAATGGTTCATTTTTTCTATAGTCAGTGATATTATTACTGATTTAGCAATACCTTACAATTCTTGTTCAGAACTGCAAGAAAAAAATTCTGTTACTGCTTTGTTAAAGCAAAAACAAAAGCAAATATTTTAGAGATGAAAACCTAATGGTGCAGAAAAAATGATGTCCTTTTAGATATATAAAGCAGCTGCTTTCTACTTCGTTTGAGGAACTAGTCAGAACACAAGGAAGAATCAACCTTCATTTGCTAAAATTAACTGTATCTCTCAAACCCTATTAGTACTCATGAATCATAACAATAGGCATATATAAAATGTAAATATGAAAAATTGCAATTAGGCCTTTGGTAGGTTTAGGACTCTTTGTATAATTTCATGTGATGCTACTCTAATTAAATTATCCCAATGAGGGGTGCCTGGATGACTCAGTCGGTTAAAGCCTCTGCCTTTGACTCAGGTCATCATCTCAGGGTCCTGGGATGGAGCCCCGCATCAGGCTCTCTGCTCTGTGGGAAGCCTGCTTCCCTTCCTCTCTCTCTGCCTGCCTCTCTGCCTACTGTGATCTCTCTCTGTCAAATAAATAAATAAAAACAAAATTATCACAATGAAATATTGAATACAATTATTCTAGGTATATTCAAAAGAAATATAGTCAACAGACATAGCTCTTTTTAGATATTATACAGGATTTCACTTGAGCTCTATCAATATAAAGGTAGTGATAATAGTTTCGATGCCAAATTTTTCATGCTAGGCTTTTTTCATGCAGAGGTAGCCATAATCAGAACATATTTTTGAGAATGTGAAGGAAATAAGTTTTTATTTATTCTAGATAAGCTAAGGGAAACTAAATATTTTATGTTTCCTTTTTAATATGGAAAGAGGAAAATTATTTAAGTACGAAGAACAATGATGTCTTCCCACAGGACTTACTCTAGAATACACGTGACTAGTATTTGGGTCAAAATATTGTATCCCTCAGGATAGGAGAAGCAAGCAAATGAATATAATTCTCTGAAAGTAACTAAAAACAAATATTTACAATTCCAGGTTATGTGAAACAAAATAGAAAGATGGAAACAATTACGGGTGGTGTTTAGTCAATAATGTCTTTGAGAAGACTTTGTCATGTATTCTTGCATAATTTGGAAGGCTCGTATCAAACACAAAGCACCATTTTTACTTAAAGACAAATTTATTTTTAAAGACTTAGAGTGTTTTTAAGTTGTGTACTTGAAATAAAAAAATAATATTGCTGTGAATGCATAAGGTATATCAATAAAACATGATATGAATTTTAAAAAATACTGTATTATAGCCAATTATTCCTAGATGTTAAAAATTCATAACAATATATTTTCTCATGACTTTTTTTTGAAGAAAACAATCTAATAGCTAAGAATACATAAGAAGTAAAGACATTTATATTTATCTTGAGAATCATCAGAATATCTGATCCTTTATATCTGTGTTTATTTGAGGGTCTTAGAGGAACTTATTTAAAATAAAACTTGATAGCCTGAAGCTATTACATATGATTGTATAATTAAAATAATTCATGAGATTCCACATTATATACTCACATAAGATTTTAATAAAGTGAATATAGAATAGCAGGATAAATAAAGCAAAAGCACCCATCAGAAACAGCTAAGAATTCCAAATATAACTGCTAAGATTCTTTTTGTTATACAAAACATGTTTCATCTTTTTCTTTTAAGATTTTATTTATTTGAGAGAGAGTGAAAGAGATCACAGAGGGAGAAGGATCACAGAGGCAGAGAGAGAGAGAAGCACACTTGCCACTGAGTGGAGAGCCATATTAGGAGCTCAATTCCAGGACCCTGAGACCATGACCTTAGTCAAAGGCAGAAACTTAACCAACAGCCAACCAGGCACCCACATGTTTCATCTTTGGATCATGAACCACTAGGATATGTCTGAAATATCTTGGACTCAGGGAACCCACAGGCTCCTCTGAGGAGAGATATTTTATACATTTGGTCATTAAGCTATACCAGACCACTAGAACAAGATCAAAAACAGAAACCAAGAGACTGTAAGAGAAACCAGGTACAAACTGACAATCTGGACACTTTCCATAAACAATTCTGATATGTTGGTACAGGTTATCCCCTTGACTGTTTTGGACCCTGGGGTATATTAATCAGTAGTTAGTGATTCAACTTTGTCAATGATGAGTCAGGACAATGGATCTAAGCATCTCTTAATATAAACACAGTCTTTCAATAGACCAGCTGAGATTAACTTTTTTTTTTTTTTTTTTTTTTTTTTTGACAGAGAGGAAGATCACAAGTAGGCAGAGAGGCAGGCAGTGGCAGGGGAAGGGAGAAGCAGACAGTTGGTGGGGAGGGGCAGGCTCCCCGCTGAGCAGAAAGCCCGATGCGGGTCTTGATCCTAGGACCCTGAGATCATGACCTGAGCTGAAGGCAGAGGCTTAACCCACTGAGCCACCCAGGCGCCCCTGAGATTAACCTTTTACTTACAAAGAGAAGAATCATATGAAGATATTGGTAACATGATATCTCTCAATGTGAAGGACATTGGTCACATCCACTCAATGTTCACAGGTAGAATGTTCTGATATTATCTAGGAGTTTTAACTCTGTTTTTATGAAAAAAAGGCTATAACTTCAACATCCTTATAATTAAATAAAATATTATAATTTTTTTAGATTATACCTGTAAGGAATGGAAAAGACGTTCTCTTCTATTCCAATCTTCACTTGTTCATGGAGTTGTACTATAACTGACCTTAAGCAAACATGCTTCAATATTTAACAAAGGTCACATAAAGAAATATTTGGTAAATAAAATAGGAAAATGCTAGATATCTACAATTATTCTAAATTAAAAAATCATCTGTATAAAGGGAAAGAGCACACTTGAAAAAATCTATATATTTACTAATATTCTGAACTTGAACTATTGTCATGATTTGAGAATAATATCAATAAACATACAGAACATTGGTACTAATTACACAGAGACAGAAAGTATAATCCAAGATTCCTTGATAGGAAAGCACAATGGGTTACATAATTAATCATTGTTTTTTACCACTATTGTGTATGATTTAAGGTCCTATGATTTAATGTAGATAGTTTACTAATTAACCCAAGTATTTTTTGCCACATAGCCCTTTTATACATTTGGTCACATAAGCTATACCAGACCACTAGACCCGATCATAACATTGGAGGCAAAATTTCAAACTTCAGAAGATATTTTTGCAATGGGGATATAGAAATGAAATGTCTATGCAAAAATGTTTTATAGTGTATTAGTCATAAAGTATGGATAAAAATAAAAAGGACTAAAAAGAAAGGTTCCAACCTTGAGAAGCCCTCAATATGGTGGGAAAAGGAAAACAATTGATCAAAGGAGTCATTGTAAAAATTAGAGAGCTAAAAAATTATCGAGAGCATGAAATCACACAGAAGTTAAAGGATGGTATTTTTTTTTCTTAAAAATTGTTTTAACTGAAGTATAGTTAATATATAATATTAAATTAATCTCAGGTGTATAACAGAGTGATTCAATTATATATATTGTGAAATGCTCACCATGTTAAGTGTGTTACCGTATTATTGCCTATACTTGCAATTATAAAATAAATATGTAAAGGAAGGTATTTTAAAGAATGATAAAGTAATCTGCAAGTTCAAATCTGGCCAAGAGTCACAGGAAGTTAGGATGTTCTGTTACTTAAAATTTATTTAAACTGCAGTGACCTTTCTTTCCAGGCCAAGAAATCACACAAAGGGGTCCCTGGGTGGCCCAGTTGGTTAAGCATCTGCCATTGGGCTCAGGTCATGATCCCAGGGTCATAGGATCAAGGCCTGCATTGGTGGGAGTCAGCTTCTTCCTCTCCCTCTGCCCCTCTCTCCTGCTTGTTTTTTCTCTCTCTCTCTTTCATACTCTATCTCAAGTAAATAAATACAATCTTAAAAAAAAATCATACTGAAAAAATGTTACTGTGTCATATAGTACTTTCAATGAAGATAGGTGAAAATTATTAAATAAACATTAATATTTGGTTTAAGATTATAATTTTTTAAAGATTTATTTATTTTAGAGACAGAGAGAGCAAGTGGGGAGACGGGTAGAGGAAGAGAGAATACTGAAGCAGATGCCCTGCTAAGTGTGGAGCCTGATGCAGGGCTCAATCCTAGGACCCTGAGATCATGACCTGAGCTGAAATCAAGAAATAGCCACTTAACTGACTGAGCCATCCAGGTGCCACGAGATTGTAGTTCTGTATCCTTAAACATAGAAAAATAGATATATATGTGATATTTTTATCCTTTAGTCTTCTGTTTTACAACTGTCAGCCTTGGACTTTTTATATCATATGTTTATGCTAGACTGTTTTTCATTTACTACAATCAAAGAGCTATGGCATGTTCATCAGGAACAAAATGGTTTGCTTAATACATCTTTGGTTTTGGTCCTCCAAAAACTCTTACCCAATTATTATGACTGGGAAGTTTTTCCACTCCAGTGGGAAATAAATTATATATTTTTTCCTGCTGTAATATTCTCAAATATTACTGGATAATTTGTAGTCACATAGAATATCCTATTAAATGTGTTTGCCAGATATAAGTACTCAAATTTAATTTTACCTAATGCATCATGAATGCCATATTTTTAGAACAGTGGTTTTCAAACTCCAGCTGTAGTAAAATAACAGGGGAGATTTGTTAAAACTCAGATTGCTGGTTCTTGCTCCAGAGTTTCCACTTAGTAGATTTGAAGTTGGCCCAACTATTTACATTTCTAAGAATTCCCTAAGTGATGGAAGTGTTACACCTGACACTGGTGAGGGACTCAGTGCTTTAGAATATGATTTACACCTTTTTTCATTCTTGTGGTTCTGGTATATGAGAGAAAAATAAAATTAACATTTACCTTTAACAAAACATGAGTTGGAAGGTCCATTTTGAATAAAATATTGAGGGTTTTTCTTGTCACGTAATGGAAAACTTGAGCTGCAACCAGCATTGCCAGATGTTTAAAATAAATTCATTCAGCTGCCCATGTTCATAGAACAAAATCTTTCCTAGAAATATCATCATTAACACATGTAGAGAAAAATTACATTTGCCTAATTATATTAATTTCCTGGAATGAAAGTAAAAGTCTTCCAGAATTAGCAAATACAAGTTGTTTTGCTTTAAGAACAAAATATAAATTGCTTATTTTTTAGAAAAAGTAAAGTATAACAGATTAAGTTTAGAGAATTCCATGACATGTTAGCTTCTTAAAAAATTTTAAGTTGTATTGTGTTTCAGTTACTGATGTGATAGACTTTTAAAAATTAAAAACATGTGTTTCCAGAAATTTTGAAAATATAGTTTTATAAATATACTTAATACACCTTAGCATAACAATGATGTGTCTAAATTTTTATATGCTAGCTATAGAATGTAAAGAAGGCATCTTGTCCTTAATCCTTAAATTCTGCAAGCATTAGATAATACAATGTATAGTGTGACATTTGTAAGATATCAATATTTAGTAACAGTATATAGAATTTCAAATGTCTACATGTATATGTGCAGTTCTGGAAAACACGTGTAATGATTACAAAGTGATGAATATATATTATTCGTTCATGGGGATAAATTAATTGCTATGAAAGTTTAATGCACAATTCCACAATATGCTTTGAATGAGAAAATGACTGAAGAAAATAAGAACTGAGTGATTAATATGTGAGAACAGAGACCCTAATCATATGTGACAAAGTTCTTTGTAATTTTGTTTTATTATGTTAGATGTAATAATTCTGTCAGAAATAGGATTTTATATGTTCATATCAGCATATAAAGTGGACTTTGGGCAATATCATTGATTTGAAAGTCATCAGAAATGTGAATCATGAACTCTAATTACTTTCTTCATAGAATAGCACATCAAAATTTTATATGATTTATAATTTTTAATTACTATCTGTAGAAGCAGATACTTTAGCCCCTAATGATATACTCTGTTCTTGGTATTGTTGCTTTCAGTGGTAGAAATGCATTATGAGTATGATCATTTGAAAAACTGGATCTGAATTAAATATCTTTAATTAAATATACTTAAATAAATATAACACTATCTTAACTAAAATTTTTCTTGGTGAAGGAAGGAAACATTCCAACAAACCTCTTCCTTAAGACAGTTGCACATTTGTCATCTCTGTGTCAAAAATAAGCTAAGAAAATATTAAACTTCCCTCTAAGATTATGGCCTATTAAATAAAACAAAATTAAGTATGTATATATGGGTGTTACTAAACATGGCACATGCTACCTGTTCCATTTAAATGTAGAAAACACAGAGATAGAATTAGTTATTTATTTTCTCACAGTATTATCACCAATTCTGTGTTTTGGTCATAGAAACATTAAGCTTGTGTATTATTTTCATGAAAACCATTTTGACAAATATCTGGACTTTATGAAGGAAAATGCATCATTTGAGGTAGGGGATTGTTTGGTTTGGTTTGAGAGATGGACAAGAGAAGAAAAGTAATACATATTTAGTAGTTATTATGTGGCAGGAATTTTACAATCTTTTTCAAAAGATTTATTTATTTATTTATTTATTTATTTATTTATTTTAGAGAGAGTGAGCATGGGTGTGCACAGAGTGGGGGAGGAGCAGAGGTGAGAGTGGGTCTTTCAAGACAACTCTGTGCTGAGGCCGGAGTCCCAGACAGGCTCCATGTCTTGAGTCTGAGATCCTGACCTGAGCTGAAACCAAGAGTCGGACGCCCAACCAACTTTTTCTTTTTTAAGATTGTATTTATTCCATCAGAGAGAGAAAGAGTACAAGCAGGGGGAGAGGGCAGAGGGAGAAACAGGCTACCTGCAGATTAGGGAGTCTGATGTGGGACTCCATCCCAGGACCCTGGGATCATTACCTGAGTGGATGGCTGATGCAACCCACTGTATCGTCCAGGTGTCCTGCCTGGACAATTTTTTTAAAGAAACCAAATATTCTTAATTTTACTAGGTATTGGCAAATGGAATCCATAGTGACTATCTGGGGACCTGTGATTGACACACTGAAGAAGAGATAGATTTACCTGCTTTACAAGTTTCCTTAGGCTTACAGCCAGCATTCCCTCCTAAATAATGAAATAACCCCTGTTGACCAAATGTTTTCTAAAGTATATTTATTTGTCATAAAAATTTCGATAAGAATTTTAAAAGAAATAAACAAATGTTTTTTTGTCTACTTAAGAACCATTTAGATAGATTGCAAATTTAAGGTTGACGATAAATAGAGTATTTTGCTCGACACAGCAAGACTCTTAGGTTTTAAGTGCATACATTAGGATCTCTGATAATCTATTTTTACTTTTCGAAAAAGAAAAAAAAAACCTCCCCCATACCATTGTTACTGTTAACTAAATGTGTTTCTATGTAAAATTATCTTCAAGTGATATTTTAAAATTCTTTGATATCAGTAGATTTTTTAAGAAGATAATTTACTGCTTAGAAGTTCCTTAATTGGCAAAGCTCAGTGAATGATATATTTCCAGCATGTTTTCTTGGAGATACAATCAAGAACTGAGCATACAATCCTAAATAAAATATCAATAAATTATATCCAACAATGGACAAAAAAGAATTCTATACATGACCAAATGGGATTTCTCCCAATTATGTAAAAATGATTCAGCATTTGAAAGTTATTTAATGTAATCAATCACATCAGCAGACTAAAATAGAAATACCACGTGATCATATCAGTTGTGATAGTGAAAGGACTTGACAAAATATAACATCCATTCATGATAAAAATTCTTGATAAACTAGGAATAAAGGGGAAGTTCCTCAACTTGATAATTTCAAAAAAAAAATCTACAGTTAACATCTTAGTGGTGAGAAATGTGAAGTTTTCCCACTGAAATCCGTTATAAAGCAAGGATGTCACCTCTTACCACTACTTTTCAACAAGTAGTGGAAGTTCTAGCTAATGCAATAAGACGAGAGAAGGAAAGAAAAGCTATACAGATTGAGAATGAAGACCTAAAACCGTCCTTGTTTTCAGATGATATGATTTCCTATGTAAAAAGACAAAAGAATCAGAGTTGTGTTTTTTGTTTTTGTTTTTGTTTTTTTTTACTGGAACAAATAAGCAATTATAGCAAGGTGCAGAATACAAGGTTAATATATAACAAAGAATCTTTTTCTTATATACCAGAAATGAACAAATGGAGTTTGAATTTAAAAAATATGATCCTTTTTATATTAGCATCCCCCAAATGAAATATTTGGGTATAAATCTAACAATATATAAAAGATCTATATGAGGAAAACTAGAAAATTCCAATAAATGAAATCAAAGAAGAGTTAAATAAATAGGGAGATATTCCATGTTTATGAATAAGAAGACTCAATATTATCAAGATGTCAGTTTTTCCCAGCCTGACCTACAGATTCAATGCAATGCCAATCAAAACACCAACGAGTTACAGTGTGGATATTGAGAGAGACAAAAGACCCAGAATAACCAACACAGTATTGAAGTAGAACAAAGTTGAAGAACTGATGTTACCCACCTTCAAGACATACAATAAATCTACAGTAATCAAGTAACCAAGATAGTGTCAACTGGTAAAATAATAGACAACTAGGTCAATGGAACAGAAAAGAAAACCCAGAAGAAAAACCACATGGATATAGCCAACTGATATTTCAAAAACATGGAGGAAACTTAAATGCATATTATTAGGTGAAAGAAGCAAACCTGAAAAGGTTACATATTGTATGATTCCACCTATATGATATTCTATCATATAAAGTAAAGGCAGTACAGGGGAGCATAGATAGTCTTGTCAACAAAAGATGTTAGAACAACTAGACATCCAAATGCAGAAAAAGAACATAGACACACATTTACACTCTTCACAAAAATTAACTCAGAGTAGATAATACTCCTAAATATGAAACACAGAATTATAAAACTCCTAGAGGAACAACTCTAGATGACTTTGGGTATGGTGATAAAGCACGAAAGGCATGATACATGAAAGAAATAATTGATAAGATAAATTTTATTAAAATTAAATCTTCTTTGTGAAAGACCATGTCAGGAGAACTAGAAGAAAGCCACAGACTGGCACAGAATATATGCAAAAGACACATCTGATAAAGAACCATTATTCAAAATATATAAGAACTCTAAAAATTCAACAATAAGAAAACAAGCAACCTGATTAAAAAATGAGTCAGGGACATTAACAGACACCTCACCAAAGAAGAGCAGCTAGCAAATAAGTGTATGAAAGGAACCTAAACATCATTTGTCATTACAGAAAGGCAAATTAAACCCACAATGCAATACCACTAGACCTCTATTAGAATGCCCCAAATTTGGAACATCAATAACACCAAAAGCTGGCAAAGATGTGAAGAAACAGGAAATCTCATTCATTACCAGAGGGAGTGCAAAATGGTATAGCCAGTTTGGAAAACAGTTGGCAGTTTCTTATAAAACTAAAAAAAAAACTCTTACCATATGATTTAGCAAATACCCTTTGACATTTACCCAAAGGATGTGAAAATTTATGTCCAGGCAAAAACATGCACATGGATATTTAAAGCAGCTTTATATATAATTGCCAAAACTTGGAAGCAACCAAGATGCTCTTTAATAGCTTAACGGATAAATATACTATGATACATCTGGACAATGGAATATCATTCAGCACTAAAAAGAAATGACATTTTCAAACCATGAAAAAACATGGAGGAAACTTAAATGCATATTATTAGGTGAAAGAAGCAAACCTGAAAAGGTTACATATTGTATGATTCCACCTATATGATATTCTATAAAAGCAAAACATGGAAAGAGTAAAAAGGGGATGGTTGATAGCATTGGAAAGGGAGGGAGGGAACAATAGGCAGACCACAGAGGATCTTTAGGGCAGAGAAAATATTCTGCATGATATTATAATGGTGGATACAAGTCATTATACTTTTGTCCAAATGTACAGAATATAAAACACTAGGAATGATTCTAATGTAAACTATGGACTCCAGATGATTATGATTTGTCAATATAGGTTTATCAATTAGAACAAATATGCCACTCTAGTGGGAGATGTAAACAGTGGGGGAGACATGCATATGTGGGAGAAAGGTTTATATGGGAAATCTTTCAAATTTTGAAGTGGATTTAAAACATTTCTAAAAAAAAAAACCAAAGTAGTAAAAAAAAATAAAGATATGGGGCACTTGGGTGGCTCAGTGAGTTAAGCCCCTGCCTTCAGCTCAGGTCATGGTCTCAGGGTCCTGGGATCGAGCCCCACATCGGGCTCTCTGCTTAGCAGGGAGCTTGCTTGCCCCTCTTTCTCTCCCTGCTTCTCTGCCTACTTGTGATCTCTCTCTCTCTCTCTGTGTCAAATAAATAAATAAAATCTTAAAAAAAAAAATAAGGATATATCCTGTGAGCTTCTGCATAAGATCATGCCTGATATTATGGAAGGGATTTGGTTTTAATTTAGTAAATAATGATTAGTTATAATGCTGACATAAAGTTAGTCTTATTGCATCATTCATTTGTTTAATTATGTTATCTTCTAATAATGATACCATTTCTAAAGAGGAACTCTTTTGGATTACTGGAAATGTTGAAAGTATCTGATTTTTAATCTCTGATTAGAAATTTTTCCCCTTTCTCTATGCAAAGTTTATAATTCTTAAGGAATTATCTAACAGGGGTGGGAAGATATACATATTTTAAAAATAAATTTCTAGGGTAAATGTCAATAAGTGCAAGTAGTACATATTGCACTTAAGGTTTCTTATATCATAGTTTTATAGATTGCCAGACTTATTTCTTCTGACTCTGAACATGATGGAAGGATGAGGGGGTGCAGAAAAAGTTATAAAAAGACAGAAAATATCACAGCTAACTGTCAATCAAGACTAAAGATAAAGAATGATTGGCATCCCTGTAAGCTAAATTTCCAAAGTAACCATCCCTTAAGTGGAGTATGATTATTTTCCTCTTTCTTTTGAGAATGAAATTTATTTAACTCTACAACATGTAGGGGTAAAAGACATGTAGGCAAGAATACCTATAAATGAAAGCCATATTGGAAAACCTTTCTTCTTAAATACTTATTCTTGTATGAGTTTGCAATGTGTAGCTCTAGTGTCATTCCATAGCTTGTACTATAAAAAATAACATAAATTGTCATTTCCAATTTCATAGTGAGTAGTGCTATATTTCACTAATATAAAAACCTGAGAGTGTCTCATCCCTTTTATTAATATGTTTTTAATGACATCTCATTTCCCAATCCATATGACATATATTTATTTAAGAGATGTATTTTCATTTAAGAGAAAATAATACTTATGTAATTAAACTCACTGAAATATAAAACTGCTCTAGCCTTAGATTATGAGTGATGCTATGTAGTAATTTTTAAATTTATAAAAAGTTTATATTTGAATGAATAAGCAAAGTAAAGTTTAAATGGTAAATTATGTGTTTTTCCTCTCATATTCATAGGTTATCTAAATACATGTCATTGGACAGAACAGGGCGTAAGAAAGGGTAACAGCGTGTAGCCTAGTTTATGTATTGCTTGAAAAAAGAACAAATCGGTGGCAGTGTCTCTCCAGCTTAAGGATAAATTATGGATTTTAGTAAGTGGCTGACAGGCAGAATCCTCAGAGCTCACTGCTAGGGCTATAGCTGGATGGAGAACATGTGCAAAAGCAAACTCAATAAAACTTCAGTGGTGTCTTGAACAGGGAGAAATAACTTCATGTGTTTGCTGTCAAAGAATGCAACCATAACAGGCATCTCATGATCTACTTTACTGGGCAGAAATGCATTGTAAAACAAACATTAAAGAATGCCACATCACACTATGAAATTATTTTGTGCAAGCTAGTAAATAAAAACTAAATAAACTAAAAATAGGAACATCCTAATGATCACAGCAGTATTTTGAATGTGAATATGAGACTCTACAGAGGGCATAAGCCAGCGAAAGGGAATATTCATTTGCTTAACAAGATTTTGTATTTTTAAAATACAGCAAATTATATTTGTTATTTTATTTTATATTACCATTTTAGAACTGTTGTCCATTTGCCAATGTATCTCTGGATCTATATATACATTTATTTTCCTAGGGATTGCTTTCTCACCATTTCGCTTTTTTTTTTTTTTAATTTACATGTTTTCCTAATCATGATCACTTCATTAAAGACTGTATCTGCTTATGGTGAGGTAAGAAAAATGATGACTAGAGACACTGAGATATTTGCAAAAGCCATCCTGAACACCTTTTTAGAGAACTAGCATATTCCCAGGGAAAAAGTTTACTAGAGCCATAACACAACAGTGGAATATTAAAGTAAGTCGTACACTTGAATGGGGGAGGAAGTAATTGAGAAACTAATAACTGTGTAGGCTGGTACCGCATAATTAGCTGGTAGTATTATTCATAGTGCCATATCTGTAGGGGATTTGATGTATAATGGACACACAGGTAATAGAATGTGTTGAATCTGATAAGCAGCAGCCCTCCTATGGTACTACACAATCTGTCTACTTCCAAATGGACCGAGCTTTCATTTGGAAATACAGAATCACATTCTGCTTTTGAGGGAGGACTGTGACAAGGGATGAAGACAGATTATAAAATTATAATGAAACAATCAGATTATCCACTCAGGGGTCAAAGGTCACAAGAGTCATGGTGCCATGGCAATGACAACGAAGAACTGTGGTTCTTCAGATTTGTTAAAATGCAGGCAGTCTAGGAACATTAAAATACATTAGCTATATGGTTTTCATGCACAACAGCTGTGCCAAATACATAATGATGGTCCAGTTTAAATGTAATGTATTTGTCCCTCCCTGGCTGTTGTATGTAGCCTGAAGGTTTCTGACTATGCGTGTACTTCAGAAAAATTGTTTCTAGTTATGTTTCTTAGAATGAATAATTTTTTCTACCAAGATTGTGGATGAGCTGGATGATGCTGATCCAATACACATACATGGAAAACTATTATAATTTTTTGACTATAGAGATCAACTAGACTTATATTGAGAATTCAAGAAACAGAACCCTCTGGCCCAGCACTGGATGGTACAAATGTAGGAATAGATGGAATTGTTCTCTATCTGTACTGTGCATTACAAAATATATACAAGACACATGTTGCAATGGAGAACTTGAAATCTGGTTAATTGATTGCCCTGAATTTTTAATGGACTTTAAGTTCAGTTTTATTTTATAGAGCCACAGATAGCTAATGACTACCTCTTTGGACAGAGCAGTTATAGAACATAAAGTTAAAACAACTAGAAATGAGCAATTTATCAGATAATGGAGTCAAAAAACAATTGTTTAGCAGGGACTTTGATCTTATAAACAAATAAAAAATTATATATATAATTGTTATATATATATTATACATAACAAAATTCTTATATATATAAATTATATATAATATACAGGAACTTTAAAACAAAAATTGTTATTAATATATTATACATACTATATTATATATACACACATATATAATTATATATATAAAATATTTTACATCATACACACACACACACACATATAAATTTTTTTTTTCATCCTGACCAGAAGTTCAAAATTAGGTATTCAGGTGTTATTTCAGAAGTTCATAAATTTTATCAGAAGCCTAAATACCTCTCATCTTTGGCTCTACCATGAGGGTATCCAAGTGTAGTTCTTCATGGACATGCATTGTTCTCAGAAACTCTAAGAATAACATCCTTATTTAAAATATCTAAAGGGTGAAAGAGTGGGGTTCTCTCATGGCTCAGTGGTTTAAGCCTCTGCCTTCTGCTCAGGTCATGATCTCAGGGTCCTGGGATCGAGCCGCACATCGGGCTATCTGCTTGGCGGGGAGCCTGCTTCCCCCTCTCTCTCTGCCTGCCTCTCTGCCTACTTGTGATCTCTCTCTGTCTATCAAATAAATAAATAAAAATCTTTAAAAAAATAAAAAAAAAAAGAAAGGAAAGCCTTTTTTAGAAGATAGCCCACAATCTTCATTTACATGTTGTTTATTATATCAATCCACATGGGGAAAACTGGTTACAGAGGTTAGAGGGGATTTACTGATCGAATCATGAGAGAGAGGCTTATGAAAAAAGGTGAAAAGAGGAAGAACTCTAGAGTAGGGCATCAATGATGTCTTCTAAGCGTTCCTGAAGAAAATCTGAGCTGGTAGGCAAAATGAAAAAAAGAAAAAAAGAATAATACAAAAAAAAACACTTCAATAGAAATATATAAATATAACAAGGCCTTCCAGCAGTAGGCAAGAAGGAAAGATGGTTTTTCAGTACTTGAGAAAAGGACTTTATGAGGATAAAGTATGGCTAATTTAGACTGAGACATATGGTATGTAGTGAGGAGTAGAAAGATAAAATCCTGGGAGGGCTTGCTAAGAGTTAAATCAGCTAAACCATGTATGTCAAGATAAATATATGCACATCAAATCTGAAATGGTGGGCAAGTGCTGAGCAGTTTTCAGTGGAGAGTGATACCATTGCATTAGTTATTGATTACTATAGTGTGCACCAAAGGTAGCGTGTGAAAAAACTTGTCATTCTTACAAATATCCCTAACGCCAAATTGGTACCCCCTTGATGTCTACAGCTTTATTTTACTCAGTAGCAATGATCTTGAGCCCCACACAACATGCTATGTTCCACCTGCAGAATCCTCCCTGGTTATTTGACTATTCTCTCTCTTGTCTACTCTACTCAAGCTACAGTGTTCTCCTTTCTAATTGATGCACATGCCAGCCATCTCTCTCCTTGGGGAATTTGCAATTGTTATCCATTCTATTTGAAAGACTCCTTCTGTGGATAGTACATGACTTAATTCTTTGCAGTATTTATCAAGTTGAGTCTCATAGGGACCATCCCAAAACAGCATATTTAATATTACAATCATCACTCTCCTTAACCTAGCAAATTCTATATACATTTCTATCTTTGATATTTTTTCTCATCGAACATACATATTTTGGTTAATATTCTAGATATTGTACCAAATGAAAATTCTATAAAGATGTTGTCTGCTTTGCTTACCACTGTCTACCCATGTTAAGTACATAGCAGTTTCTCTTACTTGAAAGAATATATTCACTTTTTCATAACAACCATATACCTGCAACTATCTATTGCTTACTAATAGAGTCCTTTAGATTGAGATTTTATGTTAGATGAGACTTCAGACTTAGCATCTTCTGTTTTGTAAGACTTAGGCAAATAATTGTTAATAAGCAAGTTGTGTTGGCAGACTCTGCAAAAACTAGTGATATATATATATATAGTAGATCATATGTGGTCCAACTATGAGCTTTATTTGGCTCTGATAATATTGATTTAAAAAGTAAGTTAGTAACCAAAATCTAAAAATAAATATATTTGAATTTAAACTCTATAATTAGGTAGTAAAACTGGGCCTACTTTTCCTCATGGTAATAATCAGTTAATGTCAACTATTAGTTGCCTAATCTAGATGGGACATATGCTCAGTAGTTTAAAATAGTCCCTTTTTTCATTTATATAATTTGACTTGCCTTCTTGATAATTTAGTTTGTAACCTCTGGTATAATTAATAGAAAACTTAAGATGAATATGAAAGTATTCTTTTCACCTAGTATTAGAATCTTTTTCAGAGGAATTAGTTTTAATTACCTCTATTTTAAAATGAAATATTAGTATTTGTTGATAGGAGAACTTTACTTTTTCTGTATTAATGTGCATATGTTGACAATATTTATAATTTTTTGTTTGTCAATTCAACATATTAGCCAACTCAATACATTAATTAAAATCAGTTCTCTAAATTAATTAAATGTATAGCATCACAAATTCTTGTTGTCTTTAATTAGTAAATGTTCTTAAGAAAACCTGGGCAGAAAACACAGGAATACAGCAACAGGAATGGGAGGTTGGAAAGCGCAAATAGCAGTTGCTCAACTTGAAATATTCTCCAGTTTTGGTATTTTTCAGTTCATTTTAGAGGGCATATGGTGCTGTGACTGTTTTGCAGTTTAAGCTGAAAATACATTTGAAGGAATTCAAAGTGTATTGCATGTCACAGTGAGAAGGTACTTACGTGTTTGCTCACCCAGCAAACACCAGGACAGGCCAACCATTTTTCCTGGCTTCAACCCAGATTTAGTCTCTTGGTATTAGAAACTTGATATTAGACCATGACTATACCTCCTGAAGATTAAAAACATTCAAAGAAGCGACTTAAATTTTGCTGTGCATCCACACATAGAAGTATGTGCAGTGTTTGAAATTCATTGACGGCCTTGACCTAATAATGAAGATAGAAGAGTGGTTCAGAAAAGGAGACTATATTTATTGGATTGAATTTCCTTGAGAACATAAAAGTAGATGACTCCAAAGCCCATGAATGAGAATAAGCTCTGACTTGAGTTCTGGAACACAGGAAGGAAAGGCAGAGAACATGGAGGAGATGCAGGTGGTTTGCTACATTTGGTGTGGGGAAGATGAGGTAATTACTATGCAACTAAGTTTATATCTGTTATCATTTCTATGTAGATACCTATTTGAGAGAAATACAAATCAATATCACCAGTTAGAGTGAGAAGTGAGAGGAAGTATTGGAGGTTTGAGTGGAAAAGTAATAGTGTAAAAATAGATGTAGAATGTGGGAGAGCATACATCATAGGGAAGGACAGTCGGATTCTGGGCAGTGTTGAGTTAGTATTTGAGACTCTTGATCGTGAATTAGAGATCACTCAACATGAATATGTTATTTTCCCCAGCTACAGATGATTGGGCAGGTGCTGGTACAGACTAGGCTAACTGCAATAGTTAATAATCACTAAGGATTATTGTATTGTTGTACTAAGTGTTTTAAATATATAAATTCATTTATGACAACATGCTCAGATAGCTATGATAATCAATCCAATTTTACACATAAGACACACAGATTGAACTTGTATAAAATTTGGGTTTAGCCAGTGTGAGATATAGAGGGAGAGAGGAGCAAGATACTAAGAGTATGAAGAATGGAGTGATTCCCAGAGCCGAAGAATGATAGAACTTAAGAATGAAATTCTTTGTATCTAGATACCAGATATAACACAGCTGTTAATGTATTTTTTTTCAAATAAGTGGCTGATGTGAAATACTAAAAGATATTTGGAGGTGAGCCAGTCAATGAACAATGAAACCAGGTTTAGCAGGGAAAGAAAAGAAAATAGTGGAAAAGGGGACGTAATTTTTACTCCATAGTAATATAGAAAGGGCAATCATGGGAAAAGAGAGGTGATCTATGATGAATGTCAAGGAATAACTAGGCTTAAATCATCACTGAGTATTGCATATCAGTTTGCTAATTTATTTAAGTTTTGGATCACTCATCAAGTAAGCTGTGTTAAAAGTGAATTATTTTAAAACCTCTAGTAGTTTTGGAAATTCCCTCAGGATTGGTTGCTAATTAAATATGGTATCATTATATGTGAATACCATGAGGCATGTTAATCATAAAAGTATATTTGAATGCAGGTGTATAGTTTATCAGCAATATTGTATTCTGTAAAAGCTGTGGTTCTCTGTTCAGGATAACAAAGAACAACATATAATGAACCAACAGCTATTTGGAAGTTTCTTGAATCAAAGGAAAGGCTGAAAATTCTTCCTGGAAAAAACAGAACCCAGGCAGTTCCATATGGTCTCAGAAGAAGAAATAATTCATCAGTTTTGCCTACATGTATCCATTGAAGACCTTTCAACTTTTGTTCTATTTCCTCCTCACTTCTATAATTAAGTTGTTTAAAGTTCACTGGCCCAAGCCGAGTGATGAGAGGAAATCACCAGATGAAATGTCACCAGGGCCCTCAGTATGAAGTAGATAATGCAGCAGTAATACAACTTTAAAGTTTCAGTGACGTCATACAACAAAAACCTGTGTCTTGTGTGAAATGTCCAAAGATTGTTGGCAAAGTAGTTCTGCTCATATATGTTTCATCTACTCTTATTGCACTGACTAAATCAAGTCATGTGGCTTTGCTCACATCAAGGAGGACACTTTCCCAGTAAGAAAGATCTTACTGAGTTCCAGTGATTTCTGTTATAGACAACTGTACCTTCTAAGAGTGACCAATATAGTGAATTGCTATGCCTTGAAATAAGGGAAATGGGTGCTGAGAAACAACTGTTTACTACTGCAAATATTTTTAAAAATTGAGATTTAGACTTAATGTGTGATTGATACATACAGCACCAGCACTTATTTTATATCCATTTTGCACAGGTTGACATATTAAAAAAAAAAAATTCATTTGTCTCGGGTCTCGAATGGCATAGACCATATTTCTTGGAATACTTTCACTGCTCCTTGGTTAGATAAAATTTCTTAAATCCATGAAGTTCAGGGACAGTTGGGCCTCTCAGTCAGTTAGGTGTCTTATTCTTGCTATTGGCTCAAATCATGATCTCAGGGTTGTGAGATTGAGCCACACATCGGGCTTCATGCCCAGCTTAAGATTCTCTCTCCCTTTGCCCCTCCCCTCGCAGCTTTCTCTCCCTCCCTCTCTGTCTCTCTCTCTCAAATAAATAAATAAATAAATAATCCACGAAGTTCAAGCTCAATAGTGCAAGTTCTGAATAACATTTTCCAAATGACTTAGCTATAATCTGTTCTCTGCTTTTGTGTCCCTTTCATATACCTCAACTTTAGCATTTGGCATCTGCAACATAATTGGCTATTGTTCCTTATTATCGTCTTCTTTTTTTTTCATAAGATTTTATTTATCTGACAGACAGAGATCACAAGTAGGCAGAGAGGCAGCCAGAGAGAGAGGAAGCAAAGCATGCTCCCTGCAGAGCAGAGAGCCCGATGTGGGGCTGGATCCCAGGACCCTGGGATCATGACCTGAGCTGAAGGCAGAGGCTTTAACCCACTGAGCTGCCTTAAAAACATCAGCATACTCGAGAAAATAAGGATATGTATTTAATAAAAAATAATAAGTACATTATCAGTTTTTCAGTTTTAAGACTTGACTCCGTGTTATTTGTAGAATGTCTCTGGAATGTTATTTTTTTTGCAATGTCTTTAGAACTTATCCAATTTTACTCACTCACATAGCTGCAAGTAGACAAACTTCTCAGATGATATTTATGTCATTGCCTATAAATGTGCAATACATCTCATTTGCTAGTGTTTTATTTTAAGCATAAATGATTCAGAGATTTAAAGATGTATCCTTATTTCCTTTTTTAAATAAACAAAAACTAACAAAGCTTGAGTATATTTTTTACAATGTAAATATTATCCTTGTATTTCTTTTCAATTTTTTCTTTCCAAGTTTCCATTTGTGAAAGTGAATATAAGGCTCATTAATCAATAAAAAAATTTATAGAAACCTATAAATCTGCAAGTCCCATATAACAGAGAAACAAAAAAAATTGAAGCCCCAGCAATAGATGTTATTATTTAAAATTCAAAATAGCTTTTTATATCAACAGCTAAATAATTCAATATTGTTCAAAAATAATTACTTTCTGTAAACCCCTGTACAAGCTGTCTGATCAATATGACAAAAAAAAAATCTTCAAAGAATCTAAGTGTGTCTCATACAATGGGCATTTTATCTACTGTCATAGAAGCCCCTTCCTTTTATTTCCTTCAGACGTTTTGAAGAGAAAATCTTAAAAAAAAAAACCTTTATATATTTGCAAATAATAATTTTCTACATAGGTCTGTCTTGTATAGAATAGATATAGTTTTCTCAGTCTTTTGTGATCCCCATCCTTTTTACAAATGTGGTTTAAGTTGAGCTCTACTGAATATTTTCCATTTATAACGGTTTAAAAAGGTGCTTTCTTAACAAAGTATAACACAGTTCTTTACTTAGACATGTATGACATAGTTTTCTCTTTCATTTTGTTCTCTGGATCCCTATTGGTATGTTTTCACTCACTTCACTTCATCTATAGTTTTATCATGCCCCAATATTCTTATTTTACCATTGACATATAAGGTTAAATTTATTTTATATTTCTTATCCTAGACTGATATGTGCTTTGTTTTTGATTTGTTCAACTTTAAGCTTGTTCTTGACCTCTGGGCATATTAACTCAACTAAAAACATATTGACCAACCACCAACCAAAGAACACTTTCTCAGTTCTCTAAAGCAACTCTAATCCAACATTCCCAGTCACTTCCTTAAAGGATTCTAAAGGCTTTTTACACTGTTTACCAACTTTACTCGAAGAATATTTCACTTCTTTTCCCCAAGCACCATTTTATGGTGTTCATAGTGTACTGACATTTACCTAAAGAGAAATTATATTTACATGTAATTTATATGCATTTCTGGCTTATTTGTATCATTGGTACATACATTATTATACCTTATTTAATGTAAAGATACATAAAGAAAACTCTAACAATAACAGTTTCCTAATTAGAAAAGTAATCATAGAGAAATCTAAATTTCTAGAAAGTAAATTAATGGCTAATGAACTTATTATCTTTCATATGTAAAAACTTGTTGGAAAATGACATTAGTCTTCTCAGGCTGCTGTAACAAAATATCATAGATTATGACTTAAACAATATAAATTTATCTTCTCACAGTCTTGAGACTGGAAGTCCAAGATCCAGGTAGGTGCCAGCAAAGATGGTTGTCTGATGACAAATTTCCCTTAGATCGCAGACTCTCATTGTTTATACTCACATGACTTCTTCTTTGTGTATGCAGAGAGAAAGAGAAAGAGAGAGAGACTTCAAGAGTGAGCCAGCTCTGGCACCTTTCCTTATAAGACATGAATTTTGAAAGATCAGGGCCCCACTCCAATGAACTAATTTAAATACAATTTCATCCTCACTCCAAATACAGTCACACTGGTGGTTAGGACTTCAACATATGAATTTGGGAGGGACATACACGTTCAGTCTATAACACGAATATTTAAAATTTGTGATGAGGCTGATAAAAATAATGTTATTGTGGAGCATAAGGAATAACACAGAGGACATTGGGTGAAGGAAAGGAGAAGTGAGTTGGGGAAAATCGGAGGGAGAGATAACCATGAGAGACTGTGGACTCTGAGAAACAAACTGAGGGTCTCAGAGGGGAAGTGGGTAGAGGTTGGGAGGGCCTGGTGGTGGGTATTAAGGAGGAGCACTGTGTGCAGTGCATAAACAATGAATCTTGGAACACTGAAAAATAAAATTAAATTAAAAAAAGAAGAAAAAGTTATATTTTGAAAAGTAATAACATTGCATATGAAATTTTATCCTAGTTAGGAAATACTGTATAATTAATAAGTTTTGATTCAGATATAATATTATAGGAGTATATATGTAATTGAAAAATGTCTATTTTGTTTTAGTCACTATGTTAATAATAACCACTTTATCCTTAGTCTGAAATTACAGCCACATATTTTGAAAAGCATTTTGAAATCTCAGTAAAAAATATAGATGATGAGAAAACTATATTTATAATATGAAATTCAAATATAAATATGAGTGTATAAGATATTTTAAAGCACATTTCTAAGGGTTTAGAGGTCATCTGAAAGTTAACTGGAACACAACAGACTTTAAATATTTCCTTTGAAATAAGCAATTCATTAACAGTAATTCTTGAGTGATTATCTCAGAACTCTGAAAGAAGAATATCAAATTATTTAAAATATGAACGAATTTATCAACTCTCAACTACTAATGTGGAAGTACAAGCTAGATTATAGTAGTTATCAAATATTAACAAAAGAATATTGGAGCCTGTGTTTGTTTCAAAGTATATATATGTATTGTTGGAAAGCAGTGTCAATGGAAGAAGTTATAATTTAAGTAATAGGTATATTGAGAAAAAAAATAAATAAGCTGACTACTTTTTGACACCAAAATTGATTAATAAATGACTGATGATAAGAAAAATAGAATTAGAGAGATGATGAATCCTTTTATAGGGAAAGAGAGTAGCACTACTTTCTGGAAGAAAAAGAAAGAATATAAGAGAGAAGAAAAAGTCAAATATGAGAGGGGTAAGAAAAGTGAAGAAAGAAGCAACACACATGGGAAGTTAGGAGAGATGAAACATCTGAAGAGTTGCTATGAACCACTGTGGTTTTAACAGGTAGATGGATAAAAGACATTTTAACTGAGTTTCATTATGTTTTCTGTGATGTAATCCCTTTTCCACCCTCCAGAATACTGTTATAAAATGTATGTTTCAAATGTAGTCTTATTTGTGTTGGACATATATGCATGTGCACCTGTACATTTTATAGATCTCATACTGACATGAGTCTTTAAATGGTATCAAAGCATCCCAGGTTTATTTAGGTTACATGACAACAAAGCCAAAATTTCTAGGTGGTAGGAAATTGTTGAGTAACATAAATAGGTAGGAAGTATAAAACCTGGATAGCAATATAGAGATTTTATAATTAGATGGGCCCAAAATAGACAAAGAAAAACTTTATAAAGATGCAAATCAGGCACCTGGGTGACTCAGTGGGTTAAAGCCTCTACCTTTGCCTCAGGTCTTGATCTCAGGGTCCTAGGATGGAGTCCCACATCAAGCTCTCTGCTCAGCAGGAAGCCTGCCTCCCCCTCTCTTTCTTTGCCTGCCTCTCTGTCTACTTGTGATCTCTCTCTCTCTGTGTCAAATAAATAAATAAAATCTTCAAAGAAAAAAAGTTGAAAATCTACCTACAGAGATTGATTGCCTGCACTATGGCTTTCCCCTTATGCATCCCCCCCACCCCCACAGTCATCTTCCTCCTATTGTCCTTTGTTTTCCTTTTTTCTTTTTTTTTTTAAGGATTTTGTTTATTTGTTTGTCACAGGGTGGAGGGAGGGGTAAAGACAGAGACAGAGAGAGAACAGGCAGAGAGAGTGGCTGGCAGAGGGAAAGGGAGAGGCAGGTTCCATGCTGAGCAAGGATCCTGATGTGGGACTGATCCCAGGACCCCAGGATCATGACCTGAGCTGAAGGCAGCAGCTTAACTGACTGAGCCATCCAGATGATCCATCCTTTGTTCTCCTGATCTTCTAATACAAATTTAATTCAAGCAACATCAGGGAGAGAATCACCAGACTTGAAGGTCTGTGCTTATCAGGTAAAGAGACATTTCAGAAATCTATGGACAGATGACTGGAACATTCCAATGTATTGTCACTGCATAAGGCCTTTGAAACTTTGGCAATAAGAATATGGGAAGTAAGGAGACTCTAAGAATATTTGAAGTTAAAAATTTCCATCACTTCAGTGGAAAGAGCATAAAAACAAAATTAGTTTGAGTCATGGAAAACAGAAAGAATAATTTTTTCTTGCAGACAGTTTATGGATTTAGATGATTATTTATTACACATTGCTAAAAATTTTTATGTGGTACATGAACTATGCTATGAACTGATTACAAACCATAAAAATTTAGCATTCATTTTGATGCAAGTGTTTTGACCTTGTGGGATAACTGATGTTCAGAGAGTAGGTGTCTTCTCAAAAGTTACTGCTGATTTCAGCAATGTCACTGAACTACGATGAGACTGAATTAAAAGAGTCCTGTGGAGTCTACTATTCTGACCGAATGCAATAGCCTAGAGGAAGAAAAAAACGTGTATTGAGTAAACGGTTGAAAATAATTTCTGAACGCCTCAGATTCTTTTCATTTCATGAAAAATACCCAGAAAGAGGGGGCAGAAGCAAGAGATTTTTCAAAACCCTCTCTTGGGATCTCTTTATTCTGCTTGCAGAAACTAAGCACACTTCGCTAACATAGAGAATTATCACAAAATTTAAAACTTGTGCTCTAGATTCACACAGTGCCAGTGCTTAAGCCAAGTTTGGCCTAATTCTGTAGTTTATTTGGCAAGCAAATATTAAATAAATGAGAGGGGAAAAAAACCAAAAGGAGCATAACATAAAAATGTGAAGCATGATATAAAATGCCGTTATGCAGAACAGCTACATCACAGTTTTCTCATTCCTTCTGTTACTCCTTTATCTCGTGTGACCCAGTTTACTTGTTTCTTTTATATACCTGGTCCCTCTATATCACTTTTGTCCACTCTGCTTTGCAGGATAATTAAAAAAAAAATTTTCCCAAAATCATTATCACTGAGTTAAGTGTGTTTTGATTGAGAATTTTAAGAGGATAAATTTGCCTAAAGTGCGAAGGGTCTGAATTTTGACCCAACTTCTATAATAACAGGTAGTGGCACAGTTTCATAGATGCTGACAGAAGACTCCTGTGTCAGAAACCAAGGATTTCATTCCTTTCAGCAGAGCATAAAGCATGAGGTTTATATTTACATTAATTACCCTGGCTCCCAAAGGGAGATGTTGCACATACTGTAAGTTGGGTCAGAGCTGAAGAACCTCAAACCTAGGAAGCCCTCAATCATATCAAAAGATGCTAGCAAATATACCCAATATGTGGCCTGGAGAAATACATTTTTCTTGTCTTGGTCAAGAAAAAAATCTGTCAAAAAAGAAAGAAAAAAAAAAATCTGCCCTCTGCCCTCAAGGGAGACACTGTCTCTGTCTTCCAAAGGTGTTTACTGTACAAACTTCTTGAACAAAAAATCAATGTCACTTGGCAAGACTTAAATAAATACAAGAGACGTGAAGAGCTGTCTCCATACTGAATCAGTCTGCCACACAGGTAAGGGTGGTCACATGCACCTACAGAAAACCTGGCCTTCAGAAGAAATCTGGAGATTGGACTTTCCAGATTTGCCAAGAAAATGTTTCTAAGAAAGCATCTGAAAATTTAGGAAAGTGCAAGCCCTCCTGTTTTTCATGTGGTTTTTGCAAAATACAGACATTTAATGATCCATTTATCTATTAAGAAAAACAATAATTGTATTACAGAACTGAGGATGATTGGGGATATCCTATGTAACCACCAAGTGGTAACAGGATAAGGTTATCAGGAATCCCCTCTCCTGTGACAAATGATAGAGGTCCACATTCTCGAATGAGGGCAGTAAACCTGAATGTGAATGATATTCAAATTCTGGTTGGGACACCTAGGCATTACCTCCAGCTCCTAAGCCAAAATTGATTGTGCAAGAATGGCCAGTGGCAGGAGACCTGCCTTTTGACCCTTGGGACTGAGTTGAGTGGACTGACTCTTATTGGAAGACAATGAACTTTTTGGAAAAGGGTAGGTCTCATGTGGGGAAGATGATGAATCTGGAAGTAATCAGAATCATCTACTTGACCATTGGGAAGTCTGAGTAAAATATATGATAGGCATTTGGATATCACTGTTCAAGAGAATTCAATTTGAAACAAGACTCAATTTCCAAAAGTTTGAAGGAAAAGAAATTTACCTGGAAATAAATTTACAAGCATAATCAGATTCTGAAAGAGTCAAAAGTCAAAATTATCCTATAAATCCACTTAATTTTAGACTTTTGGTATCTTCCCCATTTCCTAATTTGCTTCCGAAAATTATTTGGGGAAACTGGCTATAAAGAAATCTAAATTCTTTCTTATTTTTTTTTGTTTTTCTTTTTATTTCTCTCTCTTTTGGGAGATTTCACCCACTTTTGTGCAAAAACACTTGTGCAAAGGCAAAAAGTGGGGAAATCCTCTCCATCTAAGACACTAGAGCTGGTGATCCAACAGCAAATGAAAGCTGATAATTTTGTCAAAGTGAAAATTGGGCAAAAGCTTCATGGGTAAAAATTAAAATATCAATCTAAGTAAGACTTAAATAATGAGAAACAAAATTTGCAGCACATTGGGAACACTGGGAAAGTGTTAGCAACAGACTGATATTAAGTAAGATAAATCATTGCTGTGCATGGAACATTTACAAATGCAAAATAAGATATCAATACTACAGAGAAAAATCAATTTAAAAAATAAACTTAGCAGTCTGGTAAAAATGCCTGCATTCGATCTGTTTACCTATGTAAGAAATACAATTTAAAAATGATTGGATTAGCACAGATGAAATGGTTTAACAAAAACTTGTGATAACAACTACAAGCATATCTCATTTTTTTGTACTACACAGATATTTTATTTTTTACAGATTGAAGTTTTGTGGCAAGCCTGAATTGAGCATGTCTGTTGGTGCCATTTTTTTTTTTCCCCAAAAGGATATGCTCACTTCATGTCTCTGTATCACATTTTGGTAATTTTCACAATTTCTCAAACTTTTAAATTAATATTATACTTGCTATGGTGATCTCTGATCAGTCATTGTGACTCACTGAAAGCTCAGATGATGGTTAATATTTTTTTAGCACTAAAGTATTTTTTGATTAAGGTATGTACATTGTATTTTTAGACATAATGCCATTGCACACTTAACAGACTACGGTATGCTAACTTTTATATACACCAGGAAACCAAAAGATTCATTTGACTCACTTTATTGTGACTTTCACTTTATTGCAATGGTCAAAACTGAACCTGTAATTTCTCCCATGTATGCCTGTACATAAAATATCCAACAACCACTGTCTAGAGTGTAGTTTTTGCAATAATTCTCAAGGTCATTTTTAAAGTTAATGAATTTATCACTGGTTTTCAATTTTATTTTCATTCTTTTCTTTTTATTTTTGGAGTATATGAAGGGAATGCTTTTGGGTATAGTAGGGTTGGAGAATTAGCACAATGATGGTGTTTAGTGATTGATTTAGAAGTACTAGTTGCTTAATTACTATCTATTAAATTTTAATGTTTCTTTCATGTGATCCAAAATATTTAAGAAATTACTCCTGAAAATTCTTCTACAAATGAAAAGATATTCTTAAATAATACATATATTTTTATAATACTGCCTACCACATGGGAGGCTTGTGGTTTGGAAACAATATCTTTCATTAAATTATAAGTTAATATAAAAAAATGCCATGACATTAAACTTTGTGCACTTGTTTTAATATATTGGCATCATAATCATAATTGTTGTCAAAATGTAATATATAGACACACCAAAGCACTGTGAGTGTGAAAGAGAGACTGAACACTATCACTAAATGTTTTAGAGGGGAACAGTCTATGCCCCAATAACTGAAGGGGGAATACAATAAAAGACCAAGTAAGTTATGACTAGGGAAGTAACTTAGAAGTATGCATTTTGCTATTTGAGGTACAGCTGATTTCTTTGTGCTTCCTCCAGTGGAGCTAGCAACTGACTAAATCTAGCTCAGTAGTACCATCAGGGTGCACAAGAAATCACTAGTCTCATCTCAAGCCATCCACACTTATTCCAAATAGTCTTACTGAAGGTGTCTAGGCTGCTCTAGGGACCATGAGCAAGCTAATCAAGTATTACCACTAACTTCTTTCTTTATTTAAGACTAGTGAATACAGTCCTCAGTTTCTTTTTAAATTCCTCAGATTGATTTTTAAATTTTTATCAACCACATGGGCAGAAAATGTGTCATTTTGAAGAGCATGACTTCCTCTTAAATTCCTATGGGTTTATCAGAATGGACATTAGCTATCTGAGGAAGTCTGAAATAATAATTATTTACATTTTGACAATTATTATCATAAAAGGAGGTGTTTATTTCAATTTTTAAGATGTGTATTATTTTTGTAATTAATTACTAATGGAAAACATGTATGTTTTGCTAATAAGAGAATAAATGACTTAGAATAGTGTATCCTTAAAAATGCCAGAAAGGAAAACTAGCGTATAACAGTTTGAGGAAACTGTTTGCAATATTTGTAACAAAATGTACTATTTTTATTATCATATAAATAGAATTAATACATACATTCAGAAAAATTCATACATGGAACTAAATTCCACATGCAAGACAACTACATAAAACTTTGTCTTATTAAAAATCAAGGAAATGCACACTTAATGAAACAGTCTGTTCAAATTTCCAAGGATTTTGTTTAAAATATTAATACGGGCTCTTAGGTGGTATAGTTGGTTAAGCAACCAACACTTGGTTTTGGCTCAGGTTGTGATCTCAGGGTCCTGAGATGGAGCCCAGAGCCAGGCTCCACACTCAGCACAGAGTCTGCTTAAGATTCTCTCTCTCTCCTTCTGCCCCTCTCCACTAAAATAAATAAATAAGTCTTTAAAAGATTAATACTTAAATTTTATCAGATGGAGGAAGCTTTCATATAATCAATACAAATGTAAATAATTATAAGTAATGATGATAAACTTCCATAGTTAATCAAGAATCTTAAGTAGTATGCTTTGAATCAGTATTTTTATTTCTATGATTTTGTTCATTCCATATTTAGAAAGGTTCAGCAAGATATATGGGCTAAGAAGAATCTAAAGTTGTAAAAAATTTAAAACATCATGTACAGTGATAGGGATTGGTTAAAGGTAGAGTTACTATTATGAGAAGAACTAGCATGTATTGAATATTTTGTATTTTATAGGCTTTGCCCCATGTGAGATACATATATATCAACAATAAGTATATTATTTCGTTAGTCAGTGTAATTGTGTATATAGGTTGTTGTAATTATTTTTATATAAAAGAAAAGGAAACAAGTTTAAGGAAGTTAGAATACATGTCCAAAATATAGCTGCTGGAGTCCAGAGGTTATCCCAAGTTTGCAAGACACCAAAACTTGGGTTTTACAGTATCCCAAATACTTCTATGGTTACATAAGATAAAATGCAAGAATTTACAAAAATACTTATAGTATATAAAATAAAAGTAAACGATTTGAAGTATAGCATGTAAATATAATCGTGTTTGTGTGTTGATGTTCATAAATATATCAAAATATTTTTATTAACCCTGAGTGTTCAAAATATGTGGTCTTAAATGTTATTATGAGATATTGTTTAAAATAAAAAGTATTATTAAATTTGAATAAAACAATGTATACAGTGAATAAAAACTCAAATGCCAACTAGGATCTGAATCAGGGAAAGCAATTAGCAAATTATTTCAACAGTGAATATTTATTCCCCTAATAGGGTTAAACATTTGTTTAAAAATGATGACCCAGTTTCATTAACATCATCACTGCATGTAAACAGTGTGATTATTTTCACAAATATTGTAGAATTACACACATTTTAAACCTCACAGCAGGACTCTGTAATCATGACAGAAGGTCTTTCTAAAATGAACAGTATTTCTTTCCCAATAGAACCACAAGTAGACAAATGAAAACACTATGAATAATCATGGCTTCCATAAAACAGCAGTAATGTTAATTTAGTATAGTTTAAGAATTATATCTCTTGAGGAAATTTCTGAGAAAAAAACAAAGAATTTTCCTGAAGTGACTGCATAGTACCAAAAGTAGAATAAATATTTTAGTATCAGAATAAGGAATCTATCATTTGCCCATTTTTAATCAAAGTATGCATTTTTGAAACTTTATTTGTTAATGTGAAACATTTACTGGAATATAAAACTATATATTCTTTTGACTTTAGTAAAGTGAGATTAGCACATGGATTTTTCAAGGAAATTTACTTTGTGGAATATATATGTGTTAAGTAAACATAAACTACAGTGTTTAGAATTTTTAAAAAATAAATAAGAAAGCAGTTTAAATGAAAACTCTTCATCTTTCCTTTCTCTCTTGCAAATGTTTTCTTTTAAATTCATATGATGTTAAAGAAAGTTTACTTTGGGGGAAAAATTTTAATTAAAATATATGTACATAAAATATAAATTTTGTAAGCAAGAATTCGTAAAGGTAGGGTGAATAACAACATGGGAATAGAAGATAAACTAATATATGTTACTATTATGTGTGTGTGTGTGTGTATATATATATATATATATACACAATTTTATATACATATATATGTATATAAAATTAGATAAATGGTAAAGGATAGTTTCCCTAGGTGACTGAATTAATATTTCATCTTGATTGTTTTATAAATTTTTATTTATATTTTTTGTTTTATTTAATTGTTTTGATCATTTTCTTGAAAAATATAGTGTGCCATTTGTAAAAATACAGTAACTGTGCATACACAGTAACTTTACCCAAGCAACTGGGAAGGATCTGGAATTTTTCCTACTTGCAGTCTAACAAAGTAACATACCACCATTTCACTGATGCTGACAGAAAATATGAAACTCCTGGATCAGAGAAAAAATACATTATTATTACCAGAAATAGCAGTAGATAGAGTTATAAGTATTTTTGCTGTTTCTGGAGCCTCCTTTCCCATAGAGTCACATGAAGAGGATTACTGATCCCTTCACATTCAGTAGGTGGCTTAAATGGGAGAAATCCTGATGTTAGGGAATCCAAACTTTTTTTTTTTTTTTTTTTTTTAACCCAGCCTTTTTATACTGAACAGTATGCATGCTCACCTTTCATTCTGGAGAGAGACATCTATCTTCCAAGCTATTTGCTGTGAATACATCTCATACAGATAATCCACAGTAAAGGCAATCAGTATCTCTGAACACAAAAAGTGCTGAAACACATACACTTGAAAAATTGTCTCCTGACCCCTATAAACAAACAAACAAAAAAGAAACTCGTTAAGATTTCATATCATACAATACAATCCATTAGGTTTGAGTCTACCATTTGGGGGAAAATCATTATTTTGAACAATAGTTGTTCAAAATACAACTATTCTGAATTCATGCTATTTAAAAACAAAATGTCACATTTATAGATTTAATAAATAAAAACACTTTGTATTTTACGTTTTTTACACAGTTAGAGTATAATAATTTCATAATGCACACATTACAAAAAATGGACAAGATAATGTCCTAGGCACAGCATATGACTGGGTGTCAAAATGCACAAAATACTGACCAACTAAAACATTAACTAAGAATGTGTCCTTTGACAAGTCACAGAACAGCACTGTGTTTTATTTCATTATTTACAAAACATACAAAATGGACTGGATGATCTCTAATGAACTTTTTACATTAAAGAGTTAATAAAACTATGAAATGTGTTAGAAGTTTATAAGAATTTGCCTTTTCTTTTTTTTCCCCTCAAAGTAATTTATTTAATTTCAACTTGGTGAATTAAGTGAAACTCTACTGTATATAAATAAGCTGGTATGGATATACAGAGGAGCTAAATATGAACATTTTTCCCTAAGAAATTTAATATATGGGGAAACAGAACTGCCACATAATTGTACGGGTTGTGCATTACATAAAGCTTGACTGTGATAGGAGTGGGATTCCCTATATTTGTGCATTATACAACCCGACAAACTTTATGAGTCAGTCCATATCAGTATTCCATTGCTATATAACAAATTACCATAAACTTAGCAGCTTAAAGCAACATATATTTATTGTCTTATACTTCCCAGTTCAGAAGTCCAGGCCTGGCTTAACTGGGTCCTCTACTTCAGTGTCAATTACAAAGATTGCAATCAAAACGTCACCTGGACCATGGTTCCATCAGAAGCTCATGTGGGAAAAATCTGTCATTTCTTGACAGAGATCATCTCCATTGGGGAGTAGAACTGAGGTCTCCATTTTCTTGCTGCTGTTGACTGGGATTCACTCCCAGCTCCTAGAGACCACTACAGTTTCTTACCATTTGATCTCTCCATAAGCCCTCTCACAAGAGGCAGTTTTTTTCTTCAAGCTGGCAAGGAGAAGGCCTCTGTTTCCAGTCTATTTTGACAGAAGCTTATAAAACATGAACACAGGAGAGAATGGCTTCCCCTCACTTTAGGTAGTGTACCCTAATCAATGGGTGACTCCCTGTTATTTTGTCATATAAAATTGGTTAGAAGGATGTCACAGGTTTACTCATAATCAGTGTAGGGACAAAAACATGGGAATTAGGAAATAAGAATTACAGGGGAAAAGAAGTCAACCTAGAGTTTGTCCATTAGATCTTTAAAAAGAAAAAAAAAAAGATGTTGCTGCGGCTGAGGTCGAAGAGGTTGCTGCCTGTGTTCTCCTCAAGGATTTTGATGGATTCCTTTCTCACATTGAGGTCCTTCATCCATTTTGAGTCTATTTTTGTGTGTGGTGTAAGGAAATGGTCCAATTTCATTTTTCTGCGCGTGGCTGTCCAATTTTCCCAACACCATTTATTAAAGAGGCTGTCTTTTTTCCATTGGGCATTCTTTCCTGCTTTGTCAAAGATTAGTTGACCATAGAGTTGAGGGTCTATTTCTGGGCTCTCTATTCTGTTCCATTGATCTATGTGTCTGTTTTTGTGCCAGTACCATGCTGTCTTGATGATGACAGCTTTGTAATAAAGATTGAAGTCCGGAATTGTGATGCCACCAACTTTAGCTTTCTTTTTCAATATCCCTTTGGCTATTCGATGTCTTTTCTGGTTCCATATAAATTTTAAAATTATTTGTTCCATTTCTTTGAAAAAGATGGATGGTACTTTGATAGGAATTGCATTAAATGTGTAGATTTCTCTAGGTAGCATAGACATTTTCACAATATTTATTCTTCCAATCCAGGAGCATGGAACATTTTTCCATTTCTTTGTGTCTTCCTCAATTTCTTTCATGAGTACTTTATAGTTTTCTGAGTATAGATTCTTAGCCTCTTTGGTTAGGTTTATTCCTAGGTATCTTATGGTTTGGGGTGCAATTATAAATGGGACTGACTCCTTCATTTCTCTTTCTTCTGTCTTGTTGTTGGTGTAGAGAAATGCAACTGATTTCTGTGCATTGATCTTATATCCTGACACTTTACTGAATTCCTGTACAAGTTCTAGCAGTTTTGGAGTGGAGTCTTTTGGGTTTTCCACATAGAGTATCATATCATCTGCGAAGAGTGATAATTTGACTTCTTCTTTGCCGATTTGGATGCCTTTAATTTCCTTTTGTTGTCTGATTGCTGAGGCTAGGACTTCTAGTACTATGTTGAATAGCAGTGGTGATAATGGACATCCCTGCCGTGTTCCTGACCTTAGTGGAAAAGCTTTCAGCTTTTCTCCATTGAGAATGATATTTGCAGTGGGTTTTTCATAGATGGTTTTGATGATATTGAGGTATGTGCCCTCTATCCCTACACTTTGAAGGGTTTTGATCAGGAAGGGATGCTGTACTTTGTCAAATGCTTTTTCAGCATCTATTGAGAGTATCATATGGTTCTTGTTCTTTCTTTTATTGATGCGTTGTATCACATTGATTGATTTGTGGATGTTGAACCAACCTTGCAGCCCTGGGATAAATCCCACTTGGTCGTGGTGAATAATCCTTTTAATGTACTGTTGAATCCTATTGGTTAGTATTTTGGTGAGAATTTTTGTGTCTGTGTTCATCAAGGATATTGGTCTATAGCTCTCTTTTTTGATGGGATCCTTGTCTGGTTTTGGGATCAAGGTGATGCTGGCCTCATAAAATGAGTTTGGGAGTTTTCCTTCCATTTCTATTTTTTGGAACAGTTTCAGGAGAATAGGAATTAGTTCTTCTTTAAATGTTTGGTAGAATTCCCCCGGGAAGCCCTCTGGCCCTGGGCTTTTGTTTGTTTGGAGATTTTTAATGACTGTTTCAATCTCCTTACTGGTTATGGGTCTGTTCAGGCTTTCTATTTCTTCCAGGTTCAATTTTGGTAGTTTATATGTTTCTAGGAATGCATCCATTTCTTCCAGATTGTCAAATTTGTTGGCGTAGAGTTGCTCATAGTATGTTCTTATAATAGTTTGTATTTCTTTGGTGTTAGTTGTGATCTCTCCTCTTTCATTCATGATTTTATTTATTTGGGTCCTTTCTCTTTTCCTTTTGATAAGTCTGGCCAGGGGTTTATCAATTTTATTAATTCTTTCAAAGAACCAGCTCCTAGTTTGGTTGATTTGTTCTATTTTTTTTTGGTTTCTATTTCATTGATTTCTGCTCTGATCTTTATGATTTCTCTTCTCCTGCTGGGCTTAGGGTTTCTTTCTTGTTCTTTCTCCAGCTCCTTTAGGTGTAGGGTTAGGTTGTGTACCTGAGACCTTTCTTGTTTCTTGAGAAAAGCTTGTACCGCTATATATTTTCCTCTCAGGACTGCCTTTGTTGTGTCCCACAGATTTTGAACTGTTGTATTTTCATTATCATTTGTTTCCATGATTTTTTTTTCAATTCTTCTTTAATTTCCTGGTTGACCCATTCATTCTTTAGAAGGATGCTATTTAGTCTCCATGTATCATGCTTAGCGAAATAAGTCAAGCGGAGAAAGACAACCATCATATGATCTCCCTGATATGAGGAAGTGGTGATGCAACATGGGGGCTTAAGTGGGTAGGAGAAGAATCCATGAAACAAGATGGGATAGGGAGGGAGACAAACCATAAGTGACTCTTAATCTCACGAAACAAACTGTGGGCTGCTGGGGGGAGGGGGGTTGGGAGAAGGGGGGTAGGGTTATGGACATTGGGGAGGGTATGGGCTTTTGGGTAAATTGGAAGGGGTGGTGAACCATGAGAGACTATGGACTCTGAAAAACAATCTGAGGGGTTTGAAGTGGCGGGGGGGGTGGGAGGTTGGAGTACCAGGTGGTGGGTATTATAGAGGGCACAGCTTGCATGGAGCACTGGGTGTGGTGAAAAAATAATGAATACTGTTTTTCTGAAAATAAATACATTGGAAAAAAAAGATTATATATGTATAAATATATAATCTAAAATATAAAATCTTAAAAAAAGAAAAAAAAAACTAAAGAAAAATATACATATCATTGATATTGAGAGTCTACAGCACAATACCCTTGAAAATGGTAATGTGAAATATTATTGTTATTAGTTTAAAGGAAGTTTTAAACACACACACACAAATGTATATTTTCATAAGACACAAGAAGACATAGTATAAAAACTTTTCTAAGAGCAACACATAAAAAGTGAAGCTAATATTTTATTTGGAGTTATGAAAATACGATAGCACAAGAAACTAAGTTGTTAAAGTAAATTGATTATTGAAATCAATTTCAAAGTCACTGGATATGAGAAGTATTAATATGGATTTTCTGAAAAAAACAAGATAATAGCTAATGCAGTCCCATGGTATTTCTAATTAATTGTTAGTGTTAAAAAGTACTCTGGTTGGGGTGCCTGACTGGCTAAGCATCTGCCTTCAGCTCAGATCATGATCCCAGGATTCTGGGATCCAGCCCCTGCATCAAGCCACAGTATTGTGCTCCCTATTCTGCAGGAACCCTGCTTCTCCTCTCTCACTCCCCTTCTTGTGTTCCCTCTCTCACTGTGTCTCTGTCAAATAAATAAATAAATAAATAAAATCTTTTTTGAAAAAGGTACTCTGGTCACCCGAGTTAGACAAATATGCAGAGACAATTTAATGGAAAAAGATTGCTTTTTTCAAAAAAAGATCCTGGAACGTTTATGAAATAATGAACACAATAGTACCTCACACCATATAGAAAATCAGTTCAATAGGATACTAAAGACTAAGCCGGAATATGTAATACTGTAAAGCTTCTGGAGAAGACAAAGGAGAAAATATTTGGAAGTCTGGTTTTGGTAAGGTATTTTTAGATGTAATACCAAAAACCCAAACCATTTTAAGAAGTTGAATGTTATAAAAAATCTGTAAAATTTAGACTTTATCAAATTAAAACAAAACCTTAACTTGTGAAAGACATTATTAAAAAAAAAAGTAAAGCCAAGGCATAAACTACAAGAAAATATTTAGAATCACATATCTGATAAAATACTCATACACAATATATGAATATTCCTTGAAAATAATAAGAAAACAAACAATTAAATCTGGGCAAAATATCTGAACAGACTCTTTACCAAAGAATATATATTACTGGAAAATAAGTGTATAAAAAGACAGTCAACATCATTTATCATTAGCTAAATGCAAATTAAAACCACAATGTAATTCCACTATTCATCTATTTAAAAGACTAGAATCCAAACACTCATATTAACCAATGCTAATGAAGACAGAGTTCAACAGCAACTCTCATTAATGGCTATGGGAATGCAAAATGGCACATACTCTGGAAAACAGTATCACATAACTTTAACCCTAGACACTAGATGACCCAGCAATTGCACCCTTATATAACTGAAAACTATATCTTATATCACAGAAAATTCTGTACATTACTGTTTATAGCAGCTTTATTGATAGCCATCATAAAATGGAAGCAACAGAGATATTCTTCAACAGATATGTGAATAAACAATGCATTTTTACAATGGAATTTATTCAGAGAAATAAAAGGACTATGCTACTAATTCATAGATCCATATGGATAAATTTAGGTGCAATTCTCTAAGGGAAAGAAGCCAGATACAAAAGACTACATACATTTGGTATATTTTCATTCACATGATATTCTAGAAGAGGCAACTATAAAGAATGGAAAAGATCAGAAGTTCCTAGGGATTGGGAGCAGAGTTGATTGTTTAAGCACAGGGGAATTTTTAGGGTGATAAAATATATAATTTGCATTTTTGAAAACACAACTCTCCATCCCAAAGAATGTAGTTTAAAGTATAAAAATTAAGTGCATGGGCGTGCACACACACACTCAGGGCATTGTAGATTACATGATGCATTATATACTGTGAAAGATTCATCTGTCTCATATACTGATGACATGGCCTCACTGAAAGTCATGAGGGAAAAGACGCTGATCTACTTAACTTTGGGGAAAATGTTGATTTTACTGGAAATTCTAAGGCTAGAGGCAAACAGAACTGTGCTCTTGTTTATTTTGTTTTCTCACATGAGTAGACTTTAACAATTCTGAAAGAACTCTAAGTGAATATTATTAGTGTTGAAAAAGGAAACAAATGGAATATAATGAAAGCCAGATTTTTAATTGTCAGAAGATGTTAGAGATAAGCGAGAGGAAAACTAAAATAAACCATGTCATAATGGATTACATCATTATCTTCATGTTGCTTATTATACACATAGATTTATAGATATTGTAGTAATTATGTGTATATTTGAGTTTTTATGTTTAGATATATTTTCTATTTCTGTCCATTAAGAAGGCCTAGAAGTAGAGACACAGTAGCAACAACAAAAATACCAAGAAACTCATCCTGGTTTCTAAATACCATTCTACAATAAGCAGAACCAAAGTTCTTGGAAGAATGATTGAGTTTAGGGCTGGTGTGAGGAAAATGCAAGATGAACGTAGAGCATCTTACAGTGCCAGAGAGTAAGGAATTTCTCACTAAACAAAGAGATGGCACATCAAAGAAATATGGGAACCAGTCTGAAAGAGTTCCCAATGGCCAAAACTCAACAATTTGTAAAATAAAATAAGTTTATTCGTAATCAAATAAAATAGTTTTGGATTGTAACATTCTAGTATTAGTTTTTCACTCTTGCTATAATAACACAAACATAGGGATTTGAAGTCACAAATTATCTTACAGAGTTGCATAGGTCAGAAGTCCAAAAGGAAGCTCACTAGCAGAAAACTGGGTATGGGGAGGGTAGTATTCTTTTCAGAAACTCCAGAGATTCTGTTCGCTTGTCTTTTCCAGCTTCTAAAGGCTATTTTCATTTACCTGGACTAGTGGCCCTTTCCCTCCATTTTCAGAGACAGCAACATTGCATTCTGACAGTTAATCCTAAGTCTTATTTATCTTCCTCTGACTAAAGTCGGGAAAAAGTACTCGCAAGAACTTCTAAGAGAAGAATGAACTCACCACGGTAATCCAGAGTAATTGCCCCATCTAAAGTCCCTTAACCCTAATCATATCTGCAATCTCTTTTGCCATGTAAAGTAATATGCACAGGTTCTGGGAACTGAAGAGCCATCATCCTGTTCATAAACACAAAATATAAAATGCATAACACAATTCCATACTGACATAAAGAAGTGTTTAAATATATGAAGAGAGGAGAGAGACAAATCTTTATTATAGAGAATTTCAAATAATAAATGTAGATACACCTCTCTCCAGGATGTAGAGCTTTTGGAGGGCTGGACAAGCCTGTCAAATGGTATCTTAACCAAGTGATCAAAGTTAACATCACTGATTATAAGTTATAGTTAAATCATGTGTCCCCTGGTATGGTATCTTAAGAAGGCATTTCACTTTTGTGGGTATTCTATTGACCCAAAACCTCTCTTCTGAAATAATAATAATAGCTAACATTAATCATGTGCCACCCATTGTTGAAACACTTTACATGTTCCAGTTCATTTAACATTCACAACAGTCCAATACATCCCCATTTTATGAATGGGGAAACTGGATCAAGTTTATGATCCTAATAAATAGCAGGTTGGGATGTTTGAGAGCAGTGTGGGTGCTCTTTATCATAGAGCATTGCCTCACTCTGAGATGAAGGAAATTTGTACAGATGCTGTGGAAGTATTGTTTATCCCAGTACAGGTCTCTTTCCTCTGCCTAGTAAAATATTTCTAGCCACAACCTCTAGTCTGTAATTATTAATATTTTTAACAAGAGCTTTATTGAAATGAGTTCATAGGCCATAACAATCTCCATTTTTTTAAAAAGTTGTAGTTACTTATTTGAAAGAGAGAGCACAGGAGCAGGAGGGACAGAAGCAGAGAGAGAGAGAAAGAGAGAGAGAGAGTATGGAATCTGTGTGCTGGGCACAGAGCCCAGACTTGGGGCTTGATCTCAGGACCCTGAGATCACGATCTGAGCTGAAACCAAAAGTCTGCTGCTTAACCGGCTGCACCATCCAGGCACCCCACAATCTCTATTTTTAAAGTATACAATTATGTGATTTTTAAGATATTAATGAACTTCTACAAACATCACCACTATTTCACTTTAGAACATTTCAATCACCTTAGATGAAACTCATTTCACTCACATTCACCGTACCCCTTCCCCCATAACTATATCTGACAATCATTAATCTATTTGTGTCTTCATGGATTCTCCTATACAGGCCATTTTATATAAATATAATCTTATAATATGTGATCTTTCGCGACAGGCTTTTTTTTTTTCACCTAGCATAATGTTTTCAAGATTCATTCATGTTGTTCAAGTCCATTCATTCAGTTTTTATAGCCAAATAATATTTCACTGAATGGTTATACAGTTGAATATTGTTTATTCATTCATCAGTTGATGGGAATTTGAATTGTCCCCACTTTTTGGGTTCTCTGAATAAAGCTGCAATGAATATTTACATATAACCTTAGTTTATCTTGACAGATAACTAGAAATTAAATCATTGGGTCATATAGTAACTCTTATGTTTAACAGTTGATGAACTACCGAACTGTTTTTACCAAAATGGCATACCATTTTGCATTTCTACCAGCAATATATAAGAGTTCCAATTTATCCACATCTTTACCAACACTACCATTGTATTTTTGATTATAGTCTTATAGTGGGTAGAGAGTGGTATCTTGTTGAGGTTTTGATTTTCATTTCTTTAATGACTAATAATGTTAAATATCTTTTAATGTGCTTATTGGCTATATGTGTATGTTCTTGGGAGAAATGCTTATCACAAATTTTGCTAACTTTCATTTTATTTATTTATTTATTTTTAAATTTTTTTAAATTTATTTATTTGACAGAGAGAGATCACAAGTAGGCAGAGAGACAGGCAGAGAGAGAGGAGGAAAGCAGGCTTTCCCGATCCAGCGGGGCTGGATCCCAGGACCCTGGGATCATGACCTGAGCCGAAGGCAGAGGCTTTAACCTACTGAGCCACCCAGGTGCCCCAAATTTTGCTAACTTTTAATAGAGTTATCTGGATTTTTACTTTTGGTATAAGGAGGGGTTCAACCTCATTCTTTTGTAAGTGGTTATTCTGTTGTCCCATAGTTGTTCATTGGAAAGACTATCTGTTCCCTATTGAATTGTCTTAGAAACCTTGTCAAAAGTCAGTTAGCTATAAATATAGGTATTTACTTACTATCTCAATTCTATTACATTTAATTATATGTCTGTTCTTATACAATCACCACTTAATGTGATATTAAAAGATGATAAATACGAAGAGAAAGTATAAGGTCACATAGATCACATGTTTTGTTTGTTTTTGTTGTTTTTAAGATCTTGTATTTCTGAGAAAAAAATATTTCATTTTCTACTTGGATATCCATTCCCTGGTTGTTTTTTTATTTTTGTTTTAATTTTTGTCTTTTTTCCCCATGATACTTATTTTAGTACCTATTTATTTAATTTTATTTTTATTTTTTTTTTAAGATTTTATTTATTTATTTGTCAGAGACAGAGGGAGAGAGAGTGAGTGAGCACAGGCAGAGAGGCAGGCAGAGGCAGAGGGAGAAGCAGGTTCCCCGCCGAGCAAGGAGCCCGATGTGGGACTTGATCCCAGAACCCTGGGATCATGACCTGAGCCAAACGCAGCTGCTTAACCAACTGAGCCACCCAGGCATCCCTTTAGTACCTATTTAGACTAATGATTTAGTCCTATTTGGGATATCAGAGCTCCATTATGGATAGTCATATTGTTTTAAAAACAGCCATAAAAATATCAAAAGGCAATTTCAGACATTTTCACTACTTATAATTATGCAAAATATATGTAGGTCTACTTGGGTATATCCCATGTAATTCATTTAATATAAAACTGGATTGTAATTAAAAGCAAAAATATAAATGAGTGCTACTCGTATTATTTATTTTAGTAAGAATGTGAAGGGATATTTGCAAAGTGCATTTTTAATGTACTCAATAATACATGGATTTGTCTTATTCTGATATTTCATGCTGAAAGGTAATAATAATTTATAATATAGTATTTTTAATTTTAAATGTGGTACCTATGATGTTTATGTAGAAAACAAAGATATTAATAAATAATGATGTACAGTTTGCTTACAAATAGGTTCTTTGTATTTTATCTGAGAAACATGTGGAAGTTGAAACAAGTCCACATGTGCTTGTAAAGTCCGTTTGATGGGATTTCCATGGCTTCATGCTCTTAAAGTAGCTCATGAATGGCTGTTTAAATTTTTTGTTAAATTTTAGCAGACTTCTTACATACTTGTATGGTAGTCTGTCCTTTCTCTGCTATAGGTAAAATAGTCCATTTACCACACATCTCAAAGAGATGGCTGATTTTTCCCTTCTAGCAATTTGGTTGCCATAAGACCTCATTTCACTGATGGGTTCAAGAAAATTTATGATTTTGTAGTTTCCTTCTGAATTTTTCTTGTTGGGTAGGAGAGATATTCTTTCTAACTTTCTGCATCCTAGACAGAGATAGAATATAGTGATTCTTTAGCAGATTACTATTGAGAACCACTGTAATAAACAAGTAGAAATATAGCTTTTGAAATTTGTGCAAACTTAAAATATACTTCAAGGATTAGAGTAAAACCTCTATTTATATAAAGACATAGCCAAGTATATCTGAAAGATTTCAGAGGTTGCCAGAGTATAAAATCACAGATTTGTTGTAAAGGAATCTATTAACCTGATAGATGTCCCTGTTCAAAACTCCCAAAGATACGTTCTCAAATTTAGGATAACGCACACACCACACATAACATAGTCTCCGCATTTTTCTTGGTTCTTCACTTATTCCCAAGTTATCCATGACTTCCTCCATTCTGATTAAGACATTCTTGTTTTTTACACTTCACTTGCTCTTCAGCCACATTTCAAGGCAACTGTAGTATTTGCTTCCTCTGTTTGGGACTCTCACCGGCATATGCTATGAGTATCATTTTCCAGAGAAATCTGTCTTAACTACTTTCTAAAATAAAACAAATGAAATAAAATGAAACAAAATGAAATTAAATAATGAAAAAAGAAAAAAAATCCCTTTGTTCCCTAGATTCTTATATTCTTCCCCTACCTTAATTTTCTTCATAGTTCCCACCACCCAAAACCATTATTTGTTTATTTTTGACCTCTGAATTGCCCCAGCATAGAACATTGCTGGTCATAAACTAGTCACATATATACTAAATATATAAATATGAATTTGTTAATGAAAAATAAATCAAGAATTAAAGACACTATCAAAAGTTTACAGTAAATTGAAATCATTTAGTGTCACTCTATGGTGGTAATATATCACTGAATATTCTGGGAAGATTCTCTAAATGGGACAAGAGAGTCCCTTGGTATTATCAGGTAATGTTTTTTTCATTTAGTTTTACAGGAAATGAAATAAGTTATTGGAATATTAATATGACCTTTCAAAAAGTATACAATGATATGTGTTTTTGCTAAGAGATGCTTAATATGATCAAGAATAAATGTATAGTGTCTAAAAGTCTTTTTTTTCTCTTACAGAATCATGTTTTCGTGAGAATTGTGATAGACTGATTATCTTTCCACTGAAGCATCCACCCATCTATCCATCTTTTTGGCTTTCCATTTAGCGACTGACCAAGATGGCTATAATATTCCCTTCAGCTTAACTAAATTTTAGACAATTTTCTTCCAGACTATAGTCCCCGACCTTCTTTTTCTCAGAGCATTTATTTTACAAAATTTGCAATTGTAAATTCTTTCTTTGCCCCTTTGAGATGTAAATCTTCTCCTAGTCTCTTGACAATTTTATAACCAAGGAAAATCATTCTCCAGGACCTGGGAGCCCTGCCTTCGAAATGTAATCATCAAGAAAAATAATTCCCCTGTCTCCTCTCTGCGGCAAGATAGGAACCTAACTTAAATTAATGTCAATTAGCAAGTACAGATGGCTTAATCACATTGACCAACCTCCCCACCAGTATCTTCTAGTACATTTCCATTAGCTCACTTCAACACTTAAAAACTCTCCTGCCTTTTGTTGCAGAGAAGTTGAGTTCAATCTCTCTCTCACATTGTAACAGTGTTGAATAAAATCTTCCTTGACTGTTTCAGTAATCCAGTGCAATTTTCTCCGATACTATCCATCTAGCACTTGATACAGACTGCCCAGGTTTGAACCAGATGCCACCATTTAAAGGTTATGTTACCTTAAGAAATATTTTAACCTCTCAGTAATAAATTCACTCACACATAAAATGGAGAAATAAAGCATCTGTTCCAAAGATGTGTTAAAAGAAGTTAATGTAATAATGTAACGTGGTATATCAAAAATTTTGATAAGAGATAAATCTTAACTATTTATGAAACTTTCCAAGTCTCAAATAAAGTAAAAAAATTATTCAGATGCCATTCTGGGCCTTCATTTTTCCCAATTTAAATAATGAGAAAAGTATGATGACTTCCTGAAGCTGTATTGTTACTCTTACTCCCCAACACGATAGTCATCTTATCATAATTGTGGATGCTCAGACAAAAGCCTCAAGAAATCTCAACTTATTTTCCTCTTCATTACATGTATTCAGGGTCCCCAGAGACCAGGATTTTAGAAATTTTGGAAAGTATTTAGTGCATATTATATCTAGTACATCTAGTATACAGAAAATTTAAAAAAAATACAGTTTTAACCATATGCAAATTCTTTCCTTTTTCTTGGTGTTTACAAAGAAAGACGGTCTGGAGTTAGGGACTCCCTAGTTTTCTTTTAATTCCAAACACATGTCTTACTCATGGAGATAAATATTCAAGGGACACAATAAGAGGAGATTAAGGAAAAGGGAGACCTGTGGCTTGCTGGGAAATAGCAAATGTTTTTGGGTTAACATGCCACAAGGATATCAAAATGGGGTCTATTTCTGAAATCATGTTATCATATCATTTCTACATATACAGTCCTTAATAGCAATGTTTTGTTTCTGTTGATAATATCTACAGAATTGGATTTCTCTTACATTTCAGCACTGTGATACTGATGACAATACAGAAGCATAACTTTTTACAGTTTTCCCTCTTATGTTTTCATTTTCAGTAAAAATTATGAAATTTGTTTGAGACTCTAGATTTTTTTAATGATGTGTTTATTTATTTTATTTAAATATTTTGGTACATTCACTACAGGGTTTAAGATTGCATCATCATTCTGTAGCAAATCTGACATCCATTTCTTGACATTTTTCTGTTGAATTCAACTGTCTATTTAAGTTAGACAGTCTCCAAAATCCTTTCCTGAAAATCCAGATTTATTTGAAAAATATTCTTTTTAGATAGCCATTCACACAATATCCATATATACAACATGGATTTTGGAAGTGAAAATAGCCAGTGTATTAAAAGTTCTTGCATTAGATTTACTATGTATAAATCTTACCAAAGAATTTTAGAACAAGACAACTCATGAGTATCTATTTTCTTTTTATGACAAATAACAAGACATGTTTCCTTCAAACCTCATCAGATATTTGACCAATACAAAAGGATTGACTTACAAAATTTATTTCTGTTGAGAATAGAAAACTTGCAATTTCTATGACGCAAATACAATAGAAAAACTACCAAATCCCTAGTCAGTTGATTATATCTAAAGCTTCCCAACCTTTGTAGGACAGTTATTTTTATAGGGTCCATATGGATCTGTAAGTGGCATTGACATTTTTAGGTCTTTGTTTGTTTTCCCATTTGAATCCTCAAGGATATGCAGGAGCTTGCTGGGCATTTGGTTAGTCAAGTGTTATTGCTGGCCTCTGTTTCAGTGTTTCATTGGGGGATTTTTGTCCTAATCAAAATAAATAGGCTGTTTCATACTGAAAGTGTTCTTATTGACAGATCCTAAAAATGTTAAATGAGCAACCTATCTTAGAAATGTTGTGTTCTAATTTAAAATCATTACAGCACTGGAGCCTTGACATGAAGTTATTTGTTATAATTTCTTATTTGGTTAGTGTAAACTACTCCATGTATTTATTGTTTGATTTTGGCCTTATTTATAATTATTAGCACAATAGTTACATTTACATTTACAACTTTAGTCTGAAAAAAATATAGCACAAATAAAAATTATTTCTGTTTTATTATTTGACTTCACAGTTGCTAAACTGATACTTAGGTATCTTAGTATTTATCCGTCATGAGTTTTTCAATAATTTCTATAACTTAACACATTTATTTTATACAGTTTTTTCTAGACATGTAAGGACAGTGTCATTTGGTTCCCTTTGTAACTCAAACTTGTCCTCCCCCACACCCAGCTCCAGGCAAACAAGAAGCAACAGCAACAAAAACACTACTAAGACAAGACTTTTGAAAAATATTTTGTATGCTAACTGTATAAGATTTCACTCTAAATATTCTTAGATTCATTATTAAGAAATTAGTTAAGAGACAGCTATATTTAAAAGTATACGCTTTATCTTAAATAAATGCTGCATTTTTTTCTAGGAAATATGAGATATTTCTTATGTTATTGAAATAATCTCTAAATTTAAGAATATATTATAGTGATTAGAGGTGCACAGTCCAGGAACAAACCATTGGGTTTGAATCCTAGCATTCTCTTTCACTGTAGTTTTTGATATGTTACAAAACCAATAATAAAACCTATTTCATAGTATTTATATAAGGAGTAAGTAAATTTATATAAACATGGTTGGATAGTGTTTGGCATATATAAAACATGCTGTTAATATGATCTTATTACTACCATCTCATTTTGACTTGACATTCCTTTGTTCAGTTGTTGAAAACCTATAGCATTAGCTTTCTTCTTCTGTACTGTAAAAAAAAAATAAAATAAAAGGAAGAGGAAAAGAAAAAAAGAAAGAAAGAAAGTAGAAAGGAAGGGAAAGAAGGAAAAGATGTAGAACTGGTTTAAAAAGGATATAGAAAGGTGCCTGGGTGGCTCAGTGGGTTAAAGCCTCTGCCTTCGGCTCAGGTCATGATCTCAGGGTCCTGGGATTGAGCCCCATATTGGGTTCTCTGCTCCGTGAGAAGCCTGCTTCCTCCTCTCTCTCTCTCTCTGCTTACTTGTGATCTCTCTCTGTCAAATAAATAAATAAAATCTTAAAAAAAAAAAAAAAGGGATATAGATATATGAAGCCAGAAAGAATAAAATGAATGATAATCAAGACAGTGTTATATAAAAGTATGTCTTTATAAAACTATACCCTTACATAAGGAACAATGTTATTAATATGACTAACAATTTGATAAATATTTCTGGTTATTTCAATACACTTGATCTTTGATATTCTAATCTTGCTTATTCAGAGGTCTCTGAAACTCTGAAATTCAAATATATTAAAAAACTGAATATATGGGATAAATAAGAAAATCAGAAAAACATTAAGTATAAGAAAGATTGAGCCAGTTAAAATTACCTGAATTGTTATGACTAAGACATAAATTGAAACAATGTATGAAAGCTAAAGCTACAAATTATGCTTTTTCTAATTAAGCATTCTTTTTTCCAAATCCATTTTTATTTTATTTTTAAGATTTTATTTATTTATTTAACAGAGAGAGAGAGAGAGATCGATTACAAGTAGGCAGAGGCAGGCAGAGAGAGAAAGGAGGAAGCAGGCTCTCTGCTGAGTATAGAGCCCAATGTGGGGCTAGATCCCAAGACCCTGAGACCATGACCTGAGAAAAAGCAGAGGCTTCACCCATTGAGACACCCAGGTACCCCCTCAAATGCATTTTTAAATGCTTTATAGATAAGATTATTTGGCATTTGCTTCTTAGTATCTGAAGAAAGACTTCATTGTCCTAATAAAAAGGATATGAATCTATGTTGCTACATTCAAGCTTGAGACTGGGGCTAAAAAAGCACTGCTCTTGCTACAAATTCTAATTAAAGTGTAAGTCTATGGCTTATTTGCTGTTGATCATTATTTGGGCATCATTTTCCTCATCTGTGAAATGGAGATAAAAATATATTCCATGACTTTTAAAGATATTTGTTCAGAAGAATAACTTAGATAATCAATAAAATCATTTTATTAACTCAAAACACGTCCTGGTTATTTATTAATTGCAGTCATATTTGTGAATTTTAATGACCAATTAAATTTATGGTTATGTTAAACATTCAATAAATCTTTCAAGGTCAGTCTTCTACCATTTTTCAAAAAATTAAGGAATATTTTTAGAGCAGTATTAAGTTTATAGTAAAATTGAGCAGAAAGAACTAAAAATTACCAATCACATTATTTCCCTCCACCCTGGGTTTCCTCTATTATTACCATTTTGTATCACAGTCGTGCATTTCTTACAACTGATAAAACAATATTGATGTCTAAAGTCTAAAACCTAAAGCCCACAGTTTACATTAGGGTTTACTCTTTATATTGTACAGTTTTAATGGATTTTACCAAAAGCATGACATCACGTATCTACCACTACAGTAGCGTATTCACTGCCATAAAAATCCCTTGTCCTCCACCTAGTCACTAATACCCCCCAACCCAACAACAAACTCCTAGAAAACACTGATCTTTTTACGTTTTTGCCTTCTTGTGAATTTCATATAGTTTGAATCACACAGGATGCAGCTTTTTCCATGAGGCTTCTTTCACCTACCAATAGGTATTTTAGTTTCCTTCATGTCTTTGTATGACTTGATGTCTCATTTTTTAAATCACCAAATAGTGTTCTGTTGTGTGGATGTACCATGGTTTGTTGAAAGGACATCTTGTTTGTTTCCAATTCTTGGTAACTGTGGGGGGAAAAAAGCTGCTATAAATACCAGTGGACAGGTGTTTGTGTGGACATATTTTTTCAACTCATTTTGGCAAATATCTAGGAGCATAATTGCCTGATTGTACAGTAAGGCTGTTTTTCTTTTTAAGAAATTGCCAAACTGTCTTCTAAAGTGGCTTTATAACTTGCATCCCCAGAAGGCAAACAACAGTGAAATTTCCTGTTGCATCATTTACCCATCAGCATTTGGTGTAGCCACTGTCTTGTATTTTAGTGTAGTAATATCTTAATTGTTACACTTGCAATTTCCTAATTGTATATAATATGCAATTAGGAATTTTTAAAATATTTTTAAATTTTTAATTTTTTTAAATTTATTTTTTATAAATTTTAATATTATATTATATATAATATATATCATATATTATATATTTATAAATTTTTATAAATTTTTAAAATTTTAAAAATAAAATTTTTAAGTAGACGTATTTAACATCTACATATCTTCTTTAGTGAGATGTCTATTAAGATGGTTGCCAGAAGGGAGCGAGTTATTGGCAAAATAAGTGAAGGGGAGTAGAAGATACAGGCTTTCAGTTTTGGAGTGAAGAAGTCATGGGAATAAAAGACACAGCATAGGAAATATAGTCAACGACATTGTAATTGTGTTGTCTAATGACACTTGATAGCTAGACTTGTGCTGAACACAGCATAATTATAGAAATGTATATCTGAAACTAATGTAATATTAGTTTAATATTAATAAAAAAATTAAAAAGATTTTCCCCATGTTTTAACTGAATTATTTATTTTCTTATTATTGGGTTCCAAGTGCTCTTTTGTATTTTAGATACAAGTCTTTTCTGAACTACATGCATTGAAAATATTTCTCCTATTCTGTGGCTGTTCTTCTCACTCTTGTAACAGGGTCTTTACACAGCGATATTATCTGAAACTTCACTGTCAAACCCAAAGCCACTTAGGTTTTCTATTATTATAATACAGATATTTTACAGATTTATTATTTACATTTATGTTTATGATCCACTTTGAATTAATTTTTGTGAAGGTATAAGGTTTGTGTCTGGATTCATTTTTCTTGTATTTGGATGACCAGTTTTTCCAGCAATGTTTGTTGAAAATACTATCCTTTTTCTATTGGAATGCCATTGATAATTTGTCAAAGATCAGTTGACTATCCTTGTGTATGGTTATTTCTGGACACAAATCTGTTCCCTTGATCTAGTTGTCCGATATGTCACCAATTCCACACTGTCCTGATTACTGTAGCTTTATAGTAAGTCTTGAAGTTGGATGGTGTCAGTCTTCCAACTTCATTATTTTTCTTCAATATTGTGTTGGTTATTCTGAGACTTCTTTTCCCACAGAAACTTTAGGATCCATTTGTTTATAAACACAAAATAAAAGTTACTGGGATTTTCACTGGGATTGATTTGAATTTATAGATCAAGTTGGGAAGAACTTTACAGATTGAGTTTTGGAAAAATTGAGATCTTAACAATAATGTCTTCTTAACCACAAATGGGGAAATGTTAAGTCCTTTGATTACTTGCATCAGTTTTGCAGCTTTCCTTATACAGTTTGAAAATATTTTATTTTATTTATAAGAATTTCAATTGTGGGGGTGTTAATTAAAGGGCTGTTATACTTTTAGCATCAAATTTTGATTCTTCATTGTTTATATATAGGAAAAATTTATTGACTTTTATTCCTACAACCTTGCTATAATGATTTTTAGTTAAAAGATTTTTTTTTTTTGGTCATATCTCTGCTATTTAGTACATTGACAATCATGCCATCTGTGAACATAGAGATTTATTTTTCCTTCCTAATCTGTATACATTTCCTTATTTTATCATAATTTATAAGCTAGAAGATCCAATACAGTATAATGTCAACAAATTATAAAAGATGTGTCTGTTCTCTGTCTGTACTCTGCCTTGACCTTCTTTGTGGACCTCAAGGTATGCCAGGTACTTATTCTGGGACCTGTGAGTAATAAGCTTCTCTATTTCAGTTTGTTGAAATTGTGGTTGGTTGCTGAAACACAACTCACCATCCAACACCCTGTACTCCACTTAATAAGTGTTAATTTGACAAGTTTATAACAAGCCAGTTCTTTTCCATTTTTTTTTTCTGTTCTCAATTTCATTGATTTCCATCCTGATTTTATTATTTATTTTTTTCCTGTTAACTTGGGATTTAATTTGCTCTTCTTTTTCTTATTTCATAATGTGGAAGCTTAAATCATTGGTTTTAAATCCTCCTTCTTTCAAATACATGCATTAATGCTGTAAATTTCCCTCTAAGCACTGCTTTTCCTGCATCTCACAAATTTTGACAATTTGTATTTTCATATTAATGTAGTTCAAAATATTTTTAAAATTCTTCTTAAGACTTCTTTTTTGACTCATGTGTTATTTAGAAGTGTGATGTTAATCTCAAAATACTTTGGGGTTTTTCCAGCTATCTTTCTATTATTAACTTCCCTTTAATTCCACATGGTCTAATTGCATACTTCATATCATATCTATTCTTTTCATTGTATTAAGAAGTGTTTTGTAATCCAGAATGTTTTCCATCTTGGTAAAAGTTCAATGTGAGCTTGAGAAGAATGTGTATTCAGTGAAGTATTTTTAAATGTCCATTAGATCCATTTAATTTATGAGACTGCTCAGTTCAACTATATTCTAACTGATTTTCTTCCTGGTGGTTCTGTCAATGATTGTTAGAGAGCTATTGATGTGTCCAACTCTAGGAGTAGATTTGCTTATTTTTCCCTGTAGTTCTATCATTTCTGCTTCAGGTGTTTTGATGTTGTGTTATTATAGGCATACACATTAAAGATCATTATATCTTTTTTATCATCATGTGATGTCTCTCATTACCCCACAATGAATTTTCTATTTGCCCAACAGCTTATATTTTAAAATAATTCAAATATTTCAAGTGTTTAGAAAACAGAAAACCATATACTTATTTATTCAGATTAATTTATGAAATAATACATTTAGTTTGAAGTCTGTATTAAACAACTTCCATAGCTCCAAGTTTCAGATTTGAGTGTGAATATAAAAATATTCCTTTGTTACTACTTAAATTTATAAGTTTAATTAAAGAAGAAGGAGGAAGGGAAGAAAGAAAGGGGGGAAAAGATATTTTCCTTGTTTTGAACTTTGCTTTCCAAAAGGTACTCTTGCTTTCTTTTGATTACTTTTAGCATGGTATATCTTTCTCCATCACTTTGCATTCGTTATTGAGCCTGATGCAGTGCTCAATCCCAGGACCCTGAGATCATGACCTGAGCTGAAGGCAGAAGCTTAACCACTTAAGCAACTGAGCCACCTAGGTGCCCTCAGGCAGGCTTTGTTAAGAACAGCTAGGTTTGGCACATTTCAAAATTGTTACTTTTTCCTTTTCCCTGCTGGAAGCATGACAGGGTATCTCTTTGATTTTTACAGTGAAAAACTGGTAAGACCCCTGGAGGTTAAGTTCAAGGTTAACTCAGAGGTTAAGTTAACTCTGGTCCCCCTCAGAGTTTTTAACCCTCAAGCTAGCCCACATTGAACCTCCAGGAATTTATCAGTTATAGCTTAAAGTGTTCCTATTGACGCTGGTTTTACCTGCAAACTTCTGTTGGCAGAAGTTATGATTCTCTATAGCCACCTATCTCTTCAATTTGGGGACACAATTTGCCTTGTGTCCTCCATCACTCTGAAGGACCTGAGAAAAGTTGGTGATTTTCTGTTTGTTGAAAAGAAGAATAAAACTTCTTGTGAGAACGAGAGAGATGATTTCCAAGCTCTTTACATGTTGGACTGGAAACTGGAAGTCTCTTAATTGTTAAGCACAAGTAAGTGGTTTTTCTGTAAGAAATAATTTCAGGGGCGCCTGGGTGGCTCAGTGGGTTAAGCCGCTGCCTTCGGCTCAGGTCATGATCTCAGGGTCCTGGGATCGAGTCCCGCATCGGGCTCTCTGCTCAGCAGGGAGCCTGCTTCCCTCTCTCTCTCTGCCTGCCTCTCCATCTACTTGTGATTTCTCTCTGTCAAATAAATAAATAAAATCTTTAAAAAAAAAAAAGAAATAATTTCATTTATATAATAAAATAATAGTATGTCAAAGATTGTTAGAAATTCTGAGACTCTCTCATCTAACACATTCGTTGTATACATCAGAAAATGTAAGCAGGGTGCCTGGATGGCTCAGTGGGTTAAGCCTCTGCCTTCGGCTCAGGTCATGATCTCAGAGTCCTGGGATCGAGTCCTGCATCGGGCTCTCTGCTCCAAAAGGAGCCTGCTTCCTCCTCTCTCTCTCTCTCTGCCTGCCTCTCTACCTACTTGTGATATCTCTCTGTCAAATAAATAAATAAAATCTTAAAAAAAAAAAGAAAAAAGAAAATGTAAGCATAAATCTCATAAAACTACACTTAAGAACTTGATATCCTGAGTCCTCACTCTGGACTCTTTTCTCCTCATCCATAAATGAAACAAAGCAGCTAGGTGAAAGGATTAGAAACATGTGAAACCCTGATATCTATTCTTACAGCTTCTGTCTGAAACAGAACATTTTAGAGGAAAGACAGTGCAACTCCAATCCAAAGGAACTATTAGGGAGAAGGTGGAATGAATTGGTTGCATCAGTGTAATTATTAAAATGGTTGGGTGCAGGGCTTTCTTTTTTTTTTTTTTTTAAGATTTTATTTATTTATTTGACAGAGAGAAATCACAAGTAGGCAGAGAGGCAGAGAGAGAGAGAGGAGGAAGCAGGCTCCCCGCTGAGCAGAGGGCCCCATGCGGGACTGGATCCCAGGACCCTGAGATCATGACCCGAGCCAAAGGCCGCAGCTTAACCCACTGAGCCACCCAGGCGCCCCGGGTGCAGGGCTTTCAAATAGGGTCAGCTTATTCTCTTTGTCTTTATACAAGATGGACAGAAAGAGAAAGGAGGTGACAACTCTCAAGAACTCAGCATAGTTAGATGTCACTTAATGAACTGACTGGTATTTGACTGAAGAATCTGAAAAATTAAATGAGGAGGCTAAACCTGATGAGTGGAAGAGAAGTATTGGTCTGGGTTAAAGGTAATAATAGCTTATTAAACTTTAAAAAAAGATAGGAAAATGTGCAATCTGTGTTTGAATAACCTGGTCTCTGACATTCTTAACAGGAAAGGTTGTTTCATCTGGCTTTACATTTTTATTATGCATTTTATCTTAGGGAGTATAGCACATCTAATTAATGTACCATGATAAATGGAGTTTCTGTATCATTAGAACCCACTTATAAAGAATGAAAAGGGACCTCCATGTGCAAACACAGAAAAGTTAATCCCTAGCTATCAAAGGTTCATCTCCTGCAAAGTCATTTCACTCTGCTCATACATTTAATAGGAATCATTTATATAATATTCAGGCAAAGGGAGAGAAACTGCAAAAAAAAAAAAGTTTTAATTGAGTTATTCAGCCATCAATTCAGGCTTGTCAGATTGTAAGAAGAGAAATTGAGATAGAAATCCTGTGAGAGGAATTCCTACTTAAAAAAAAAAAAAAAAAAAGCCTAGAAAAACCCAAGTGGATCTTTTCACTGTTCTGAAATGGGGAGGAAATTTGCCAATTATTGTAATTTTTAGAAAAGTGAAACTTTCAGAGGCATTCTATTATACTTGGGTTTCTGGGAGCCAGGTTCTCCAGTCTCTAATCTATGCAACATTTTTAATATACTTACCTTAACAATGACCTTTTCAAAAGAATTATTTGATACAGAGAAATATAGGTTGAAGGCAAACTGAGATGTATATTTGCAAGTTTTACCTTAGAAGTATCTTTTATTAGTCACTATATGAAAGGCATTTCCAAGAATTCATTATGGGAAAACTTTAAGTTATTTTACTTTCATCAAAGAGAAGGTGATTTAAAAAACTGATTGAATTCTCTGTGGATAAAAGAGATACAAAGCTGTCATACCCTTGCACGTTTACAAGCTGGAACTTTATTGCCTCAAAAGACACTTATAAAACACACTGGCCATATTGACTAATTTGCCAGTCTATATGATACACCTCTCTTATCTTTCTCTATCACTGGTGCTTATCCAGTCAAAATTCATTTTTTAACATTGTAAGTGCATTTAGAGGTCAAACTAACCAATAGAATTCCACTATGCTTGTGCAGAAGAGATGATGGAATAGAGATTTCTCTATTGTATAAATCTAAATAAAGAACAAATATATTACATCGCATGAGATTTTTATGCATTTCTTAGAACTTTTTAACACACATTGACAAATTGAGTATTTAAAATAGAAGAACATTGGTAAAAGATAAGGAATATTTCAGGCTAGAGAAATTAAGGTGTTTAGCCTTGTATTTATACATTTGAAAGGTTTGTTGTATGTAAAAAGTAGGATGTTATTGAAAAAGCAGAAATCTAAGATTAAATAAATATTATTGCATGGTTTTCTGCTTTAAGTTATCATTTTAATTCATTATTCTCCTTTTAACTAGACAACGTTGTATAAGGAAGGGTCACAGAATTAGGAGTCAAGAACTAGCTCTAATGTAGCTTGTAATCTATTTATTTAACAGAGAGATCACAAGTAGCCAGAGAGGCAGGGAGAGAGAGGAAGGAAAGCAGGCTCCCTGCTGAGCAGAGACCAATGCGGGACTCGATACCAGGACCCTGAGATCATGATCTGAGCCAAAGGCAGTGGCTTAACCCACTGAGCCACCCAGGCGCCCGCATGTAGCTTGTAATCTATGTGACTCTATGGATTAAAATGAGTGGTATTAAATGAGGCCTCTGCTACCACTTTTAAAAGTTTTTAAATATAATATCCCATTATAAAGTTACATGTAAAGTAAATGTTCTAGGTCTTTCAGTCTCCTAATATATCCTATAATACATATGTGTGTGACACATCAATAAAATCATATTTATATAAATCCTTATGATTGTAGTTAACATTGTTACAGGTAAAATGCTTTTTCTTCTTGTTTTTAAATTTTTTATTTATTATTTTTTTAAGATTTTTTAAAATTTATTTTTTATTTTCAGCATAACAGTATTCATTATTTATTTTTGCACCACACCCAGTGCTTCATGCAATCTGTGCCCTCTATCATACCCACCACCTGGTACCCCGACCTCCCACTCCCTGCCCCTTCAAAACCCTCAGATTGTTTCTCAGAGTCCATAGTCTCTCATGGTTCACCTCCCCTTCCAATTCTTTTTTTTTTTTTAATTTTATTTATTTATTTGACAGAGATCATAAGTAGCAGAGAGGCAGGCAGAGAGGAAGGCAAGCAGGCTCCCTGGTGAGCAGAGAACCAGATGTGGGGCTCAATCCCAGGACATTGGGTACATGACCTGAGCTGAAGCCAGAGACTTTAACCCACTGAGCCACCCAGGTGCCCCTAACATGCTTCTTCTAAGATGATAGCAATGGTATGTTAGTCTACATTCCTTTTCATCTCAACCTAGAGAACTCAGTGCTGTCCTCTTAACTAAACATTGCTACCCAACACCTTTTTGTTAACCACTTTTAAAAATATTTTATTTATTTATTTGACACAGAGCAGAGGGAGGGAAGAATAAGCACAAGCAGGGGGAGTGGCAGGCAGAGGGAGAAGCAGGCTTTCAGCTGAGCAAGGAGCCTGACACAGGGCTCGATTCTAGAACCCCAGAATCAAGATCTGAGCCAAAGGCAGACACTTAACTAACTGAGCCACCCAGGTGCCCTGTTAACAAGTTTGCTAAAAAAAAACCAAACCAAACCAAAACAAAACTTATTTATGTCATTATTTAATCCATTGAGTATTATTCTCCGGGAAAATATATTGGGGATATAAAAGAGACAAACTATTTCTTGAAGTGAAAACTTGAAGTGAAAGTTCAGTTTCCGTCCCAGAATTCCCCACTTCTTACTTTTTATTTTATTTTTAAAAATATTTTAGTTATTTATATTGTGAGAGAGAGAGAGAGAGAGAGAGAGAAAGAGAGAGAGAGAGGTGGGTAGGAGAGGGACAGGAGAGAGAGAATTTCAAGCAGACTCCACACTGAGCCAAAGGGCCAATGAAGTGAGGGTGTGCTTCTTCATCTCACAACCCTGAGGTTATGACCTGAGCCAAAATCAAATCAGATGCTTAAGCAACTGAGCTACCCAGACATCCCCTACTTCTTATTTTTTAAAGCATATAGGTATTGGAATCTAATATCAAATGGGGAGAAAACAGTGCTTTAAGGGATTATCAAATTCTGCATATATTTATTTAACATTTTGGATGTGCTTTATTAGACTGTAAGTTTCTTAAGACATGGTCATGCCTTTTTCAAGTGCCAAGCGTAGAATACTCTGCATATAATGAATATTGAATAAATGAGTTAATGAGAGAATGAGTGGATAAAACTGGCATAGCACTCTCCTAATGAGATAAGGGGAGAATTATGAAGACAATATTGGTCACATAGATAAAGTAGGAATATAGTTACATTTAAACTTGTATTATTAAAGATAAAAGGCACAAAGTCCTACACCATCTGAAAGTTTTAGAGTAAGATGTTAAAATCAGATATATACAAAAGATATTTGCTGAAATGTAAGTTCATGAGACATGATAGTTTTATCTATTGGCCTCTATTATAACCCCTACCTTTCAGAAATACCTGGAACATATAGGAACCTAATAAATGTTTATTGAAGGAATGGATGAATAACTGAATGATTGGTATAAGTATTAATTGTCTTTCTGACCTTCATAAATTCATAAAATTCCTGTAGCTACTTCCAGTGAAAGGAAATGTCTACAGTTGCTTTTATAAAAAGAAGCCTCTTGGGGCACCTGGGTGGCTCAGTGGGTTGGGCCGCTGCCTTCTGCTCGGGTCATGATCTCAGGGTCCTGGGATCGAGTCCCGCATCGGGCTCCCTGCTCAGCGGGGAGCCTGCTTCCCTCTCTCTCTCTCTCTGCCTGCCTCCTGTCTACTGTGATCTCTCTCTGTCAAATAAATAAATAAAATCTTTAAAAAAAAAAAAAGAAGCCTCTTATAACTCAGAGGACTTAATGTTTTTAATTAAATTTGGATCTAATATTGAGTTCTTATTTATTTTGTATATAGGTGCCATGATGTACATGGCCTGTATTTTACAACTTGGCACTCTCCTTTGTTTATTGCAGTTGATCAAGCTCACAACTGATGATTTAATTAAAAAGAATTCTGGACTCATTCTCTAATGAAGAGCTTACATTTAAAAAATCCAAATCCCTACTATAACCTTCTAAGGATGCTGAAAAGTCACTGAAATATGTTTATATGTCGAGAAAACCCATTTTCGTATATAGGTTAATTCATGAAATAATAAATTTACTTTGATATCTCTGGTGAGAGATTGCCACAGGTCCAAATTTCAAATTTAGGTTATAAATCTAAAGAAGAGAAGCAGAAGCAAGAACAAGAAGAGGAGAGGAAGGGGAAGAAGAAAGAGGAGGGAAAGAAGGAGACAGAAGAGGAAGGGGGAAAGGGGGAGAAAATCGAAAAAGGGGAAGAACAAGAAATGTAATCTAAAGCGAGAACACATGAGAGATGTGATCATAGTATTTACCTTTGCTGATCTTATTAAATCTGCCATTTTGATATTTGTTTTGACTCTGTTTCCTCTGTTTGTTTGCTTGCTTATTTATTTTGCTGGTTCTCTTTTCTTCCTTCTTGCAGGTCACTTAAACATTTTTTTTTATTCCATCTTGACTTATTTGTCCTGTTTTTTATTGTTTCTCTGTATATTTTCATAGTAGTTTTTCTAACAATATACATGACTTAACATTGTCCACTGCTACCAACATATTACTGATTCTAGTAATTAGTTCTAATTTAAGCCCATTTACCATCATCACTGTTATATATCATTTTCTTAAGTATGAACTGGTAGTATCTTTTATTCAACTAAAATGTAATTTATAAGAAACACAGTAAAAAAGATTATATATTACATGTAGCTATATTGCAGGTCTTTCTGTTCTTTTTATTTCTGACTTTGCACAATTTTTCTCTTTTATTATATTACTTCTGTTTAAAGAATTTTCTTATTTAATGGAACCATCTTCCAATCTTTAAGGGTAGATCTGTTAGTGACAAATGTTTTTAGTTTCCCTTTGTCCGAGAATGTCTTCCTTTCCCTTTCATTCTTGAAGGATCATTTTGCCAAACATAGCATTCACTATTGACAAAAATGTTCTTTTGGCATGTGAAAAATGTTGTGCTACTTCCTTCTTGTCACTATGGTTTCATTTGAGAAATCTGCTGTCATTTGAATTGCTCTTCCCCTTATAGGTAATGTGTCATCTCTCTATAGTTAATTTCAGGGAATTTCTATCCCTTTCATTTAAAATATTTAATTATGATGTGTCATATTTATCCTGTTTGGGGTTCATTCTACCACTTGGATATGTAGGATTATATCTTTTGCCAAATTTGAGAAATTTTTAGGCATTATTCTAATACTCTTTCAGTTCTACCTTCTTTCTCTCCTGAGATGAAAATGATACAATGTTCGACCTTTTATTATTGCCCAAAGGTCCTGAGACCTGTCCATCTTTTTCAGTCTATTTGTGTGAAAGTCTATTTTTCCTTTGTAGTTAAGTTTGGATAAATTCTATTGGTCTCAAATTCACTAATTCTATCCTCCATTGTCTTCCTTATGTCATTGAATGCATTCAATGAGTTTCTTATTTTTATTTTTTTTTCTTAAGACTCTATATGCCATTAATTAAAATGGGACAATGTAGTTTTCATTCTGTTTTATGTACTGCTTTCCATCGCACAACATATTATGACATCTTTCTACGTTTCAAATACTCAATGATTTTTTCTATTATTATAGTTTTCAGTTCTTTCTTTACATAACTTTAATTTCTTTGCTCAAATTTCCTTTTTTGTTTAATTTGTTACAATAGAATTTGCAACTGATTGTTGAAGGAGTTTTATGATTTTTGCTTTAAAACCAGTGTCAGATAATCAATGTCTAGATAATTTATCTAGTTTGTATCAACTCATTGTCTTTTTTCACTCATATTTAACTTTGTTGGTTCTTGGTTTGATGAGTGATTTTTCTATTATTATTATTATACCAGTACCTTTTTTCTATTTATTAGGAGACTTTGAGTCTTATTTAAATATTTTATTTTGGCAAGCAATCACACTCTTTGGTTTAGTATGCACATTTTTGCCTACTATTGTGACCTATATTTCCAAAAAGAGTTTAATTTTCAGAGCCTTTTTCTTTTCTTTTATCTTATTTTCTTTCCTTTCCTTTTTTTTAAATTATAGATTTTATGTATTTTATTTGTCAGAGAGTGATTGAGAGCACAAGCAGGGGGATCAGTAGAGGGGAAGGAAGAGGGAGAAACAGGCTCTCTGCTGAGCAAGGAGCCCAATGTTGGGTCTATCCCAGGACCTTGGGATCCTGACTGGAGTTCAAGGCAGACACGTAACTGATTGAGCCACCCAGCTTTCCCAGTTTTCAGAGCCTTTACAGTGTTATTTTGGTTGGCCTGGGTTTTACCTGTTCTTGATGAGACTCCCTTTGGTAACTTTGAGGGCTGCTTGAGGAATCAAATAAGTTCCTCCAGGCTGGGCCACTGAGTTTCTCTTGGTGGAGAAGGAGAATCCTGGGCTTATGGCAATGAGGAGCTTTGTGGAGGAAGGCACTCTTCAAGGGCCCTCAGGCAAATAGGTGTCTCTGGGTAGAGTGTAGTGTCCCAGGTCTACTGGAACAAAGAGCTTTCGGGGCTTTCACTTTTTGTGCTAAGTTCTCTCTTGTCAATGTTTCCTGGCCATCCTCCCATATCCCAGCAGGAGTGAATGTCTTTGGCCCATAGGGATTAAAAGTTTCTGGGGCCAGAAACACTTTCTATGGTAAGGTTCTCCTTGCCAATGCTGCCTACCCACACTTGTGTCTCCTGATAAAGGAAAGACATCTCACACTCACAGATGAGGCTCCTTTAGACAGGCTGACTGTTGTGTTGTGGATTTTCTTCTGTTGCTCACTGGCTGTAAACATTAATGTTTACAGGTCATTTATTATTTAATACTCCTTGGTGTTTCCACCCACTGCTCTAGATCAATCTGCCCTGCAGAAGAGGGTGTTGAGAAAAGGAGAACCTTGAATCCCATGGAAGTATGGTACTTTTGCTGGCTGCTTATTGCTGATGTGTCTTCTTTTGTTGGGTCGGGGGAGCTAAGATACCCCTGTGCTATATTGTTTCTCTAGTCCTGGGCACCAGACTAGTTTGCTTTCCCCTTATCTCTTTTCAGAGATTTTCTGCAGTTGTTTCTTACATTATTTCCAAGGTTTGTTGTACTTAGTGGGGAAGTTTATTATATTCTCCTTTTCTCTAACAAGCTTGTTATTATAATTACTGTTGCTTCTATATCGAGATTTCTCAAAAATATATCATGTACACAAGTGAGTGGTAGATATGCTATACTAATTAACTTACCAATTATAGCTACATCAATTAAATATTGTATAAATTGAAGATTAAGTAAATACTGTTATTTAGTGTCTTTTAAAATGTCACTACGATTTCATATCCATAAAAAATTTATATGATGCTGGGATGCCTGGGTGGCTCAGTCGGTCATGATCTTACGGGCCATGGAATCAAGCCTCAAGTCTAGCTCCATGCTCAGCAGGAAGTCTGCTTGAGGATTCTTTTCTTCAGCCAGCCTTCCCCCAACTCTCTCTCTCTCTCTAAAATAAATAAATGAATTTTAATGAATTTCTATGATGCTAAAGATTCATTGTTATAAACTTTTATTGACTTTTAGCATACAAACTATACATCGTAAGTGTGCAGCTCAATGAATTATCACATGGAGAATGAACCCATTTAATCACGATAAGAACTTAAAAAAGAACATTAACTGTACTGTAAGATTTCCTCATAAGTCTTTAACAGTCACAAACCTAGAAGGAAACCACTATAATGACATATATTAATCTAGTTATTTTTGAATTTTATATCACTGAAATCATAATGCATGAACTCATTCTGCCATAGTTTCCATTCTATTCTACAGATTATGTTGGGGTGATATGTCCCTTTTGTTCACTCTAACTGTACTTAATTTTCATTGCTGTTTAATGATCAATGTTTTAACATACTGCAGTAGAGGTAATTTCCACTTTTATTCCGGAATTTACAGCGATTAAACTGTGGGAGTTATGGTTCAGAGAGAACTTATTCTGTCCAGCAGTAATCAGAGCTCTAATCATGTGTTCTTGCCTATTCTTATGCCTTGCAATTTTTTGTTGAATTCTCATTATTGTATATCAGATGTGTATAGGCAATTTGAGATTTTGGATGTTATTTCATTACTCTTCATGTAATTCACTTTTGACATTGACATATGGTATTTTAGGGGTAGAAAACCTCAGTACAGAAAACAAACTCATTTAAAACTACACTTTACCTGTGTTCTCCTCAATCAACCGCAGCAACATCTTCCTAGGAACATCGCCAAAAGCAAGGGAAGCAAAGACAAAAATGAACTGTTGGGATTTCATCAAGATCAAAAGCTTTTGCACAGCAAAGGAAACAGTTAACAAAATCAAAAGACAACTGACAGAATGGGAGAAGATATTTGCAAACGACATATCAAATAAAGGACTAGTGTCCAAAATCTATAAAGAACTTAACAAACTCAACACCCAAAGAACTAATAATCCAATCAAGAAATGGGCAGAGGACATGAACAGACGTTTCTGCCAAGAAGACATCCAGATGGCCAACAGACACATGAAAAAGTGCTCCATATCACTCGGCATCAGGGAAATACAAATCAAAACCACAATGAGATATCACCTCACACCAGTCAGAATGGCTAAAATCAACAAGTCAGGAAATGACAGATGCTGGCGAGGATGCGGAGAAAGGGGAACCCTCCTACACTGTTGGTGGGAATGCAAGCTGGTGCAACCACTCTGGAAAACAACATGGAGGTTCCTCAAAATGTTGAAAATAGAACTGCCCTATGACCCAGCAATTGCACTACTGCGTATTTACCCTAAAGATACAAAGGTAGTGATCCGAAGGGGCACGTGCACCCGAATGTTTATAGCAGCAATGTCCACAATAGCCAAACTATGGAAAGAACCTAGATGTCCATCAACAGATGAATGGATAAAGAAGAGGTGGTATATATACACAATGGAATACCATGCAGCCATCAAAAGAAACGAAATCTTGCCATTTGCGACAACATGGATGGAACTAGAGCGTATCATGCTTAGCGAAGTAAGTCAAGCGGAGAAAGAGAACTATCATATGATCTCCCTGATATGAGGAAGTAGTGATGCAACATGGGGGCTTAAGTGAGTAGGAGAAGAATCCATGAAACAAGATGGGATAGGGAGGGAGACAAACCATAAGTGACTCTTAATCTCACGAAACAAACTGTGGGTTGCTGGGGAGAGGGGGGTTGGGAGAAGGGGGGTAGGGTTATGGACATTGGGGAGGGTATGTGCTTTTGGGTAAATTGGAAGGGGTGGTGAACCATGAGAGACTATGGTCTCTGAAAAACAATCTGAGGGGTTTGAAGTGGCGGAGGGGTGGGAGGTTGAGGTACCAGGTGGTGGGTATTATAGAGGGCATGGCTTGCATGGAGCACTGAGTGTGGTGAAAAAATAATGAATACTGTTTTTCTGAAAATAAATAAATTGGGAAAAAAAAAGGCAGACACGACAAAAATGAAGAACAAACACAAACAGTACAAAAAAAAAATAAAACTCCACTTTAATTGTTTTAAGAAGTAATTAATTTCTGGTTTGTCATAAGCTGTAAACTTAGGGGCCCAACTGCAAACCTAGTTTTTTACTAAGGTCTCCCCTTCTTGTGAGCCTGAACTCCAATTGTGATAGCTGCTCTGTTGAGAATGTTGGAAGTTTTGCTAATATTTTCGGCCATTTTAGCTCCTACTTTCTGTTAGTTTCTTAGCCTCTCAGCCCCCAGTTTGATATTGTTGACTATACGAAAGGAAGGAAAGCAGAACTAATGATATCCTGCTCACCCTTCTTAATTTTCATAATATCTTAGCTATCAGTGGCATCAAAAAGAGATATTTTTGTATAATAATTAAATAAATAAAGTAAAATCAAAATAAAGTAAAATCTGAATACTTTTAATAATTTTATGTACAGTGTGACACAAATCATTAATATACAAATGTTCATATGTCTTACTTGTTAATGTATGTCAAATGCAGAGGTTTATAGAAAATGATCTGTCATAATAAATGTAATACTATATGTGTATTGTTTTTCCAATATTCATTTATTCTGTGCCTGGGATGAAGCAAATGTCATTTAATAGCAGATATTGTATACTGCAAATGGAAAGTAGGTGACTTATATTTCCAAACTATATTATTTATATTCCTAAATTATATTAAGTATAATAACAAAACCAATTATTTTATCTGACAGATGTAATGTTAAAAGAAACTCAGCAGAAAATTTTAACAATTGCCCAAAATAGTAGTCCTAAACACATTTTTAGTCAAGTAAACATTTGCAAGTCTGACATAATACAGAACCTCTGTAACATATTTCAAATATTCATTTAATATTATTTATGCTTTTTAAATTTTTTTCATTTTTTTAAAAATTTCTTTTCAGTGTGCCAGAATTCATTGTTTATGCCCCACACACAGTGCTCCATGCAATACGTGCCCTTCATAATATTTATGCATTCTAAAGAAATGATTCATTAAAAAGTCATATTTTCTGAAAGAACTATGTTAAAGATCATAATACTTAGTCCAGACTATATTCCTAAACAATAATAAAGTTACATAAAATTTTGCTCACAATTACTATCAACTACCTTTCATTTTAAAATTTCAGAAGAAGTATTTAGAATGATTATTCAGATACGTGACCTTAATTGAATCCTAGGAGAAGTCAAGTATCAAGTGGGAATTACTAGACTGAGAATTAGGAAAACTTTGTATATATCACAAATCTAACTTGGGTATGTCCCTAAAATCTCTGAGCTTCCAAACTAAGATATAATCGGATTAAATTATCATTGAAGATGCAGATTATTTACTAAACTATGAAATTACTTCTGTACATCAGTTCTTGCTCAATTTGAGCAGTGTCAGTTACTTATTGGTTAAAAAAAAAGTGTCATTAAAGCTATTTCATCTTTATCATCAGAATCAATGACCATGATCAGTTCATTAACCCTGTAATTTCACTACTATTACAGAGAAAGAAGGATAAAAACTAAACAGGGCCAGTCACAACTTCAAGTTCAATGGAGATGCTATTCACATATCGAAGTATTGGTCTACTTAGGAACTAAGTCCTCCAAAGAAGGAAAGTCCATGTTTGTAGAACATATTGTAAAAGTGCAATAATGTCTCAGTAAAAGGAAATATTCCTACATTTATTGATTGACTCAATAATTTAAGTTTAGTGAGAAAGAGCGCCACATCATAGCCTTTAGGTCAGACAATGTACTACATCTCGTTGCACATCTGTCCCATCACACAAGTTGTTGAATTCTAGCTGGTGTAGTAACACACTCTTCAGTAGGTTATTCCATTCTTTGATAAAGCCAGCTACTTTTTGTCAACAAAGCCAGTTCCCTCAGAAGCCAGTAAAATCATTACTGACAGTGTAAATATGTATGTCTGATCACCATCCTTCTAGGCAAAGAAGAACTGCTTGACATCTATTTGCTGGGGGAATTTGCTGGTTCCTTAGAGCCATCCATTAAAAGGATTCAGTGGGTTAAAGCCTCTGCCTTCGTCTCGGGTCGTGATCCCAGGGTTCTGGGATCGAGCCCCGCGGGCTCTCTGCTCAGCAGGGAGCCTGCTTCCCTTCCTCTCTCTCTGACTGCCTCTCTGCCTGCTTGTGATCTCTGTCTGTCAAATAAATAAATAAAATCTTTAAAAAAAAGAGATTTTTCATACACTAATGTAATTTAAGCTCATTTTTGATAAATTGCCCACCAAGATAACACAGAACTATATTTGGAAAAATAAGTGAAGGATATACATATACAGTGTAAGGTTAAAACAAAAAAGATGATGACACCAATCAATGAAATTATGTGCAATTCCACTGATCAAAAAAGAAATACATTTAAAAAATACAATTAGGTATTTCTTTTTAAGTACTGGATTGGCAAAGATGAAAAATGTCCGCATGTATTGTTGCTTGGAGTATAAATTGATGATACTCTATATAAAGGGAATTAAAACATCTATGAAATTATTTTAAGATATATAAATACATGTATATGTGAAAATGTGATGTGCACATACACATGTTTATTGTAGGTTTGTAATAGCAAATTATTCATTAAAAGCAAAACTGACTATCAAGGAGTGACTTCTAAAACTAATGGTATATGTCAGATTGGGACAACTAGGGCTTGTCTGTTTTTCTACATAACGCTTTATTGGAACACAGCTTCATCTGTGGCACTGGACATTTGTTTCCAAGATCTCATCACTGGACTTGTTATCTGGAATTAAGGGGTCACTGGTATTGCTCTCACAGGGGCCACTATCAAAACTGCCTGATACATAAAACACACATAAATGGATTGTTGAACTGTCTCAAGCATTCTCATTTTCAGGATTTGTGTGTTAGTTGCCATGAACAAGTATGCTTTATTTCTGCCATTTAAATCTTGTGCAGATACCTCTAATTGATATAACTTTATTCAGCTACAAGAGAGTCTAGGAAAATTAGTTTTAACTTTCTCCTGGTAGAAAGGATGAGAGAGCTAATCAAAGCATCTACCTCAGTAGTTAACGGTATTCAAGCTACCATTTTGTCTTTTACTATAAATGTCCCAGAGTGAAAGGCAATCCCACAGTCTCTCTTTAAATCCTCATTTGCAAAAGCCTCAATATTTAATAATTCAAGATGTTTGAAATCTTCTACTTTTAGTGTTTCTGTTGTGGTTTTGATAATGAGAACTAAAATCTTCATATATATGAAAGTATCAGAAATGTTTCTGCTTTCTTACCTCTTTTCAAGTGTTGTAATGGACCTATAGTTAACAGAACAAAACAAAACAAAAATCAGAATATCAGTTATGTAGCCATTTCTCTTTACATAACTTTAAATAATAGCTAAGTCTTGTGTTTGACTAGAGATGATATATACTTCTTTAATTTAGCATAATAGAACTATGGTTGATAATGAATAATGTTTTAGCTTCTAACTGTACATTTAAAAATTGTTTATCTTCCATGGATTTTTTAAAATCTTAATATAACCGAAAAAGTCCCTGTAGTAAACAAGTAAAATGTTTTCCACTTTAACTTCATTGCATTTTGAATGTTGTGAGGCACAGATAGTAATGCAAGCACAAGGTTTTACTTTATGATGTATATATGTTTAGTTTGAATGAAAGGGATTTGTAGTAATGTTATTAGTAGCATACTTCTATAGTAGGAAAAGAGAAACTTAGCTGTTTTGTAATAAATACTCTTTCCTGCAAAAAAATTACACATAAGCACCAGATAGAAAACAAAATATATATATTGACAATTTACAACGCTTTTTCCCACTATGAGGGAAAAATGTAAACAACCCCTATACATTTAAAATGTTAAAACTAATCACATTTTCCAGGCAACATTTTTTTCTTTTTTCCACTTCAAATATACGAACAAATAACTAATGGGAAAAAATGTAATCAGATGAAAGAAACAGACACAAACAGGTCACAACTTCTGTTGTGCAGAAAAACCAGCAGAAGGTCTGTACCATTGACCTTCTTCAGCAGATATTTATTACTGAGGAATTACTCTAATATAAGGATGAAGTAGGTGACTTGTACTCAAGGGAGGTAATACAATTTTATTCATATTTTACTTGGAGAATCATTCTTGACCAATTGTCCGAATTAGGAATCAAATGCAGTGACAGAGCTTGATATTTCAATTTCAGTATTAATATCTCAATATCATCTTTTTTGTAATAATCAGTTATTCAATGTTCAAAGTCAGTGCAGAGTCTTCTGTCAGTTCAAGTGGCTGCTATGGAAATAATCATTTTTTTAAATTTTGTATTTATATTATACCATGACTCAGAAATTATTAAAAGACCCACAAAAATCCATTCTTCCCCTATATTGTACACCTGAAACTAATATTACCCTGTATGTTCACTGACCGGAATTTAAACAAAAACCTTAAAAAATCCATTCTTCTTGTATTTTTATCTTTATAAAGCTGATAGTTACATGACCAAACTGTCCCAAATAAGACATAACATTTGAGATTTAAATAGCAAGTTTTAAACATAAATTTGAATCAAAATATTCCTTATATCCCTTACATTTGATCCTTAAAGAAGAATGCAAGTGACCTTTAGCAAATCATGAAAACTATTTTATTTAAAAAATTTGATATATCCATTCAATACATAGTGAAAAGGATAGTAAGAATTCTCTGGCAGAAATGGTATGTTGTTGATTTAAAATAGACCATGGATGAGCAGACCATGTATGAGAAAATGCAATTATAAATTAAAAATTTTTTTAAAGATTTTATTTATTTGAGAGAGAGAGAGCACAAGCAGGGAGAGGGGCAACGTGAGAGGGAGAAGCAGACTCACTATCGAGCTGGGAGCCCGATGTGCGGCTTCATCCTATGACCTGAGCTGAAGGTAGACGCTTAACTGACTAAACCACCCAGAGGCCCCTAAATTAAATTTTATACACCAATAATAAAGAGTAAAATTAAACTTTGCTCGTTATTTTTTCTAAATATAGCTATATTTGATTTAAATATTTCCTAAATTCTATTATCTCATTTCTGAGCTTTTTTCTAATTCTTTTCTTTGTGTTATTTTATGTTTTTTATCATTTTATTAACATCTTTACTCCTTTGCAATGGAACATAATAGTTTTAAATCTATTCTGTGGGCAGATCTTTTTCTAGCATATTTTCATATTCTGTAGCAAAGTAATTCTATTCTATCTTTTGTTATAAAAACATCTTAAGGGATTTGATCTCAATACTTTCATATTGTTCATCTTTTTGTGGGATTAGTTTTCTTGAGTGTTTAGATTGAAACATTTTCGGTATAGCTAGCTATTCTGATTTTACAGAATACTCTTCTTCTGTCATTTTTTATAACAATGTTGCAAAATATAGTGGCTTGGCTTTTCATATTCTCTGGTTCTATTCTCCTCCACTATTCTTTCAGGTCTTTTCTTCCTTTGTTTCCGGTTTCCGTATTGTACTCAATTGTGTTACTGCCCAACACTATCTCCTTAGTCTAGGCTCTTACGTTGGAACAGAGTTCTAACAACTCCATTTCAAGAGATTATAGGAGCTTCAACTCTGTTAGTCACTGTTGCAAGCCTGACTCTTAGGCACTACTGAAACAGGCAACCCCCCTCCTTACTCACTAGTTTGGAGTCCCCAGTTCCCAGGCCCTCCCTTAATTTCCCTCTGCTCCCCTTTATTCAGACATGGATAACACATGTGTTTTGTAGCTATTGATTTACTGCCACCATTCTCTTTTAGAGTGTTACTTTGGATGACTTGTCACCTAGTTCCATGTAAACACTGTTGATGAATTCAGACTTTGTCACATAATTGTTCTCTGATTTTAACTTGGGATTTGCAGAGTGTAAAAAGCTGCAGCTACTACTACCATTTTCCTAGAAACTGTTTTTTTCTTTAAATTTTTTAATGCAATTATGAGTGGGACTGTTTTTTTCTTAAATTAATATATAAATCATTTCTGGTATGCAACAAATTTAATGACTTGTCCATACAACTGTACTAGATGAGCTAAAGATTTTAATATATGTGTATACATATTAATTATTTATTTTTTGTTTATTTATGTTGCAATGGAAGACTAATTTCCCAACATGATTTTCTTATTTGGTTATGGATCTATTCATATTTTTAAATACTTTCCATAAATTACTTTTAACTCAATATGTACTTCATTATTTGAAATTTCATTCATATTGCAGAGGTGTGCTTTTTTTTTCAACTTGAATAGTAATAATTTTTTGTCTTTCAATTAAAATTTAGTCAAAGATTTAACTCTTAGTTCTCCACAAAAATGGTCTTGGATTTATATTTTCATGATAGATTCTCTTTGTTGAGATTATTGCTTTCATTCCATTATTCTGTCTTTACCTCCTAAACCAATTTGTTATATTGCTTTAATCTCTTTCTTCTTTCTTTTAAAAATTCTACATATATTTTTTTTTAGTTTTTAATTTTTTAAAATACATTTCAAGACTTCCAAGACATCAATTCTAACAACAAAAAAAATCTTAACGTTTTTTTGTTAATACATAGAAAATGAATAGACTTGTGTCTGTACGTTTATTTTTTAATGTAAAATTCAAATAATATCAGAGCCAGTTAATAAATGTTAAAGAGTAATTTTGCAAAATTTTGAGATTTAGGGCAAGAATTTTACACTGTGGCTAATGGTTAAGATACTCCTCATATATGAAGAACATTTATAGTGGACAAAACGAAATTCAAAATTTTTAAATGCTGTATTTATAGAATACCAAACAAGTAGTTGACTTGATTTTCCCTCTTCAGTTGCCTGTAATGAACACATAGTAAATTCATAATTACTCTCCTGTGAAATTGACAGTGCTCATCTTAAATGCTACTTAAAAAAATCCATCACAGCTTGCATAAATTACAGAGTCATACGTTTGAAGATATGAAATTAAAACTCAGGAATTCCTCACATTTAATTTTAAACTCGATGCTCCCAGATGTACATCTTTCTGAACAGTCCATTAATCAGAAAAGCTACAAACTATTCATCATAGTTCAGTAACAATTCTTTCATATGTTCCTATCTTTGTTGGGCTATACATTTTGAAAATTGCTTACTCTTGGGCATTTTCTCCATTTGAAGATAAAATATCATGCCATCAACCTAAAATCTCTTCTATAATGATCTGAAAATGTGTTGTTCATTTTTTAAGTCATTCTGGAAAGCTGGCAAGATCAAAGAGTCAGCATTTGAATCATTGCTAGCTTGAAAGATTTGATTATTAAAACACATCTTCATCATTATAAAATTCATTCAGCTATGAATGAAAGAAAAACAACATTTTTTTTGCAATGGGAGAGAAACCATATGGTAAAGATTGCATGCGAATCCTCTAATTGATGTGGCCTTCTAGGCTTCAAATGAAGTTTGGGAGAGGCAGAAACTATTAGACAGTTAGAAAGGAAAAACTGGTTTCCAGTGACTACATAACTTCCACTATAGCAAGAGAGAGATTTTTACTGTGCCATACCTTCTCCAATCTTCAGCCATATCTGTTCCCTCCCTTCCCTTGACAACTCAGAACCCAGTAAAAAGCGAAACTAATGGTGAAAGCCTGTATCATATAACTTTCAGACTGTCTTCTCTGGCGATCGATGCTACATTTGCCCCATGGACACTGGACCCTAGACAATAAAGATATAGGTCTTGATTCTGGAAAATATATGTCATTACATCATTGCTCTATTGGCTTCTAATTCTCTTACAGGTACATTTGATTACCCAACTCATAATTCATACTCACACAGTAGCTACAAGAGAATCTTGATAGTCTCTGTTCAGATTTACTTACATTGATATTCTAGGTAATAATTGGTGAACATCTGTCAATTTAGAAAAGTTTTCCTTCTGTTAAAAAATGATCAAATGCTTAAAAGTGGTGGAACAAATCTTATGTATTTTTTTCTTTTAGGGTAGTGATCTAATTACATTGATGGGTTTACTGTCTTTGCCTTCTCTGGTGGACAAAATTCTGTGATATTCAAGATTCCCACCCTCTTGTGTACATGCTATTCATAATTGCCTCAAGTTGAATGTGGGAAGAATGTAATAGATTTTACTTCTGTGACTAGGTTATAGTATGTGACAAAAGGACAGAGACTTTGATTTAACTAAATTCCCTAGTCAGTTAAGTTTCAATTAGGCGATTATCTTGGAATTGTTTGATTTAGTCAGTTGGGAAGGAGATTATCTTCTGACAGACCAAACTGAATCATCTGGAAGTCTTCAGGAGGGCTTAGGCTCTCTCTAGAGAGTGAATCTCTGTTGTGGACATCAGCCTCTTTCTATGGCTATGTGGTTACAGACTGTTCGTGATATTCCCTTCCTGGTGGCCTGCCCTGTGTGCTTTGAACTCTCTTAGCTACTTTCTCTATCAACTGTGTAAACCAATTTCTTATAATAAATAATATACAAGTAAATACTAAGTGAACAAATACTAACTGGTTATACGTGTATGCTTTTTACGTTTTCTCAAAATTAACAGGAATTGGAGTAATTAAATTAGAGACATTAAACCTACTTAATTTCAAGGATATTAACATGGGCAATCCTTTGATCTAATACTTTCTTAAATGAATGCTTCTATTCCTGTTCAATATTTTGCATTCCAAGTTCCTATTATATGAACCAATGAGCATCTTAGGCAAATAGTTTCTCATTAAAAGTGTTGTTTTATTCATAATCTGAAAATAGTGATATCAAATGCATTCATAACTAAATTAAACTAATTTTATTATTTTAAGTAAAATTAAATAATCCATTTTGAAACTACTTTCAAGGTTTCAGAGAACTTCTTTCAGTGTTTTCCTAACATATTTTTACTCTAAGACAGGTTGATATGAAATATGGCAAGTACCTGGTCAATGTGATTATTTTAAATACTTACAGGCTAATATATTATTCACCAGCCAAATCACACAGCACTATGTCAAGAGGACAATTGGACATAGTCAAATGACATTAGTTTGAAGTGCTCTCTTGAACATTATTATCAAGTTTTTCCAATCAGTATGCTATATAATTCTTTCCTAGTCTCTAATCAACATTACACTCCAATCAGTTGTAAGGTTCCAAACAAAGAACACACACAAACACACACACACACACACACACACACACACACACGAGTGGCAATAGTGGCTAAGATTTCTAGAATTTTATATTTAAATTAACATATGTTACCGCAATTGGTTAAATTATGATCTGTCTTATATTTTATACTTCCATTCTTATAGTCTATATTCCATACATGTTACTTTATGCCTCATAAATATTTCTATATTAATAAATTGAGAGATGTATTTTTTCACAAATCAGGTTTGATTATTCAACTATAATAGTGCATTTCATTTAGCTTTTCTTCTTTTTTTTTTTTTAAAGATTTTATTTATTTATTTGACAGACAGAGATCACAGGTAGGCAGAGAGAGAGGAGGAAGCAGGCTCCCTGATGAGCAGAGAGCCCGATGCGGGGCTCGATCCCAGGACCCTGGGATCATGACCTGAGCCGAAGGCAGAGACTTTAACCCACTGAACCACCCAGGCACCCACTTTTCTTCTTTTTAAAGTTAATTGATACTTCCAAAGCTGAAAAGTACAAACTCCGGCAGTATGTTGCCTAGATATTATTTATAACTCCACCACTTAGTCCTTGATGACCTCATGCAAATCACTTGTTAAATGGAATATTATTGCCTATTGCATGAGGCTAATGAAGATGAAAGAATTTAATGGATGTGAAGTGCTTCACATATTGACCAATTCACAGAATGCCCTGAAATATGTAGTTTTAGTAGTTTAGTGTAGAGATATTTTATTTTTGTCTTTAGTCATACTAATTCCTTCTGTGTTTCCAAAATGTATTTCCTTGTTGATTGATACATATGTTAAAAAAAAAAAAGCAGAGTTTTATTTCATATCTCAAATATAGTTATATTCATTCTGCTCTTATTCCAGTGGCTATTTTCAAGGCTCTTAAAAAAAAAAAGGATAAGATGAAAGATGCATTTTTATTTGCAATATACTTCTGCATATTTGTGAAAGACTGATAAGAAAACAAGTATACTTATTTTATTTAGAATTTCTGGTACTTTCATTTTGCACCTTTGGAAAGAGTGTGCTGGGAAATAATTTAGGGAATCATAGGTAAAGAAAAAGGAATGTTGCATAATAAAGTTGTTAAAGTGTATTCAATAGTATATTTCTTTTCCAGATACAGTTTTCATTACCTCCCTTTAAAGTTGTTTATTTCTTTCAAACAATTTGTTCTGTAAGAAAGTATAAAATTATTAGTTCTCTGTGTTCAAAGCTTACTTAATGTGCTATGCACTCCCATATAGACTTTCCCTAGGCTATTTATTATAGCACCAGCAGATGAAATTTAGATGTCAGTTAATGATGCAAGATGGGTCACAGTGATGATTTTTATTGGAAAATGGGATAGCCTAAGAAAATGAAAATCTAAATCTATGCAATATATGGAATCGTTATATGGAATAGTTAAGTGACTTTTTAAACTTTGTTCAAATGTTAAAGACTGTAGTAACTATAGATTTTAATGATTACTTCATTATGAGCTTCCAGCATACACTCTCATATGTGCATATTTTTGCCTAAATGTTTGCCTATTTTTTCAAAACTACCTATTCTCATGTTTTGAAAAATAGAATTCTTTAGGAATCACTCTACTTAATTTCTAATACATAAATTACAAATTTGTAACCATGAATGAATAACTAGAAGCTAGTTTAGCCTTGCCCACTAAAATCTCAGTCGATAACTAACCTATAACTAACTATCCCTGAAATCAGATCACTCTGTGGACCATAGCTAATTCTACTAGAAAGGACATCATCAAACAAACCATCCTAAGGTTGATCAGCCTTTTTGTCTTAGTTTTGAGATATGTAAATATTAAGTATACTAATTAAAACATACTTTAAAGGTCTGCACATATATATAAATCTCATTTTGACTGAGTAATTCACAACTTAGATGATCATTATCACTTAAATCATGCCCTAAGATCAGACTGTGCATCCAAGAAGAGAGAAGGATGAGAAGGGTCTTTTTCTTTTCTTTCTTTTTTTTTTTTTTGTATATCATATGTAAGAGATGTTCTACATGGAATTGTTGTTCAGAGTCAATCTGAGATGCCAAAGAAAATAAGTCTTAGTAAAGCTAAGACTCAGAGTGATTAACTTGCCCACTGTTAAAAATGTGAGGATTGATTTGACCCCAATATAAATGACTAAGCTTTTCTAGCAGGCTCTTTGGCTTACCCAAGCGAGTTAACTCAAGTTAAAGAAGTGCAGATATGTATATATTTTTATTTCTTAACTGACTCTGTTGAGTTCACATATAATAAGATGCACCTGTCTTAAATGTCTGTTTTTTTAAGTTAGGCAAATCTATACTCCCATAAATATCACCATAAACAAGATATAAAATACTTCTCTTCTCCAAAATATTCCTTTCTGTTCCTTCTCAGTCAGTTTCCCCAATTCTCTGCCCTAGACATCCACTAATCTGTTTTCTGTTTTGTTAATTAAGTTTTGCTTTTTTTTAGAATTACGTGTAGAGATGTAATCAAGTATGTATAATTTGTGTCTGGCCTGTTTCATTCAACATTATGTTTTTTTTGAAATTCATTTCTATTCTTAGGCTTATCAGTATTCAAGTATCTTTTCTTTTTTTTTAAGATTTTTTATTTATTTATTTGACAGAGAGAGAGATCACAAGTAGGCAGAGAGGCAGTCAGAGAGAAAGGGGGAAGCAGGCTCCCTGCTGAGCAGAGAGCCTGATGCCGGTCTAGATCAGAGGACCCTGGGATACATATCAAGCCCAAGGCAGAGGCTTAATCTACTGAGCCACCCAGGCACCCCAACAGGTATCTTTTCTTGCTCAGTATTTAATTCTATGGTTATACCATCTTTTGTTTATCCATTCATTAGTTGGTGGACATTTGTTTTGTTTACATATTTTTATTAATGTGAATAAAGCTCTTATGAGCAGGCATGTATTAGTCCTTCATGGACATATATTTTTATTTTTATTTAGTATTCTTTAAAAGTGGATAGATAAGTCAAATGTTAAGTGTTCAAGAGAATCCTTGTTTGAATATTTGCATACTCAGAACCTTATGAACACTCAGCAGAGATCTCCAAAAAGCTCATGCCTTAGAGAAAAAGGCTACCCCCTCTAAGAAAACAAAAACATATTTAAAAAAGGATAAATCTCTTTTCCAAGTAACTTAACTTACTGCTGGGATTAAACTTCATACTCACTAAAACAAAAACAAAAACGTGGATATTTGGAAGGATAACATTAATACTGTCTAGCATCTAATCAAAATTTGCTACATATGGGAAAAAGCAGAACAATGTGATCCATAACCAAGAAAAATAAATAATTTAGACAGACCCAGAAATAACATAGATAACACAATTATGAATTTAGCAAATAAGAACAGTTTAACTCTCCAAAGATTTTTACTGCAACTCATTGCTTATGGCTATGCAAAGCCATAGATCTTATCTCAAGATCTAGGATCCTAATCCTAGATCTTGAGATAAGTCATTGCTGCAAAACAGTTGGTGTTAGTTTTCCAGCCTTCTTTAAAAAAAAAAAAAAAAAAAGAAAAGAAAAAAAAGAGAGAAAGAGAAAGAGAAATATCCAATCAGTTACAGTATTTGTATATTTGTAACTTTGTTGTAAAATGGAATTTTTTTCTTTCCAATTTTCATGTGCTGTCCATGTGAGAGAAGTTTATCTAATCTGCAAACACAAATATTTATATAGCTACTTCATCTAATTGAGGTGCAATAGTACATATAAACTTTGAAAACTATAGATCATTAAACAAACGGACGATTACATTACTATTTCTCATTATTCTGAGCTCTACACAATCCGCTTACTCTACATGAAAAAGGATTCCTGGTTCAAATAATTGGTTGGGGTTGCTCCTCATTTCCAAATCTTTATTCTAACATTAATTCATACTTCTTTAATGGGAAAGTTAATTTAATGGTCCATGTTCTTAAAATTTACTGTGTATAAGATTAAATACTTATACAGTATTTGTTTAAAAAATTGTTTTAAAAAGTCACTTGAGATGACTCTCTTCAAATTGAACACTAATCCAACTGAAATCCTTTCCGTTGATTTCTACATGGAAGTCATATGTATATTTGCATATTTGCATACACCAATACGTTTCCGTAGCTTTTCTCAGTGTGAGTATGCATGGATTTACCCTTTTTTTATTTGTTGTGATTGTTCCCTACTTGACAGCATTGTAATCTCTTTTCTTGTGATTCTGTCCTTTGGAAACACATTTCACCCTTCTGTGTATGTTTCCTTATAGGTATTTAATATTACTCATTCTAAATAGGAGCTTATTTTTTATATTTCTGCTTTTATTTAGTGGAAACACAGTATTTATCACAGACATTCCATGGGTTCCCAAATATTTTATTTAAATGTTATTTAATGAACAGGCTTTAACAGAATTTTATAAGCCGTAAAACCTTTGGTCACTACTTATGATAAACTACTCTCCAAAGCAAACATTCATGTTGTTTAGCCTAAGGTGATCTTCATTAAAATTATTGTATTCAAATTCATTGCCATGTCTGACATGTAATATTTTGAACAGTTTGTTTAATATACCTTGTTCTAACATGTTTTGCATTGGACAGAGGAGACTATCAAAATAGAGTCCTTTCTTTTCTTTTTCCCCATGATTTTCTCCAATAAGCTCACCTAAAATATTCACAGGTGTAACAAAATCTCTAAATCTTGATGTAAAGGTCTTTTGAAATACTTTCCTATATTAACATAAAACAAATTAGCAAAAGGATTGCATCACATGCTGAAAATGTTTTCCCATCAAACTGTTTATTGTCCTTTCAGTCCACAAAACTTTAGTGCCTTTTCCCAGGAGCAAGCCTTCAGCAAAGTAAGGACACTTCAGAGCAGAGAAGAGAAGAATTATAAAACTGTCATAGATGTCAGAATATATTGCAATCAGCGGCAGAGCAGCATTGCCTGGAAAACAGCCATTTCATCTAAGGAGTTCTTTATGGTCTGGTAAATTGCATTACATTTAAACAAAATAGAAATGACATTCTTACACAAAATAGTTTAATCACTCAGTACATGGTTAATTTTTCTGACATATCCTGTTTCTTCATTTTATGAAATGTGTGTGTGTGTTTTGTTGACTTTGAATTCAAGAGAACACGTGAGATAAACTTTATTTTAACAAACAGAATGTGAACATAGAAAGAAAGGAAAGGAAAAAGAACCCCTCCCCACTCCAGTGAGAAAAAACAATACAGATTTTTACAAAGAGACTGTGGGAAATAACTTCAAATATTAAATCTAAATATGGTAACTGTGTGCACTTGTGCATGATAGGGAGAAGAAAGAGAATATAATATAGAGAAAAGGCGAATAGGCAAGGCTAAAATAGCAACACTAGTTTTAAATAAAATTGTTAATCAAAACATATCTTGCTAACTTTAAAGTCTTGAATAGGACCATTTTGAATGAAGACCCATAATATTGAATACATTGTTCTGGTTAGCATGATTTTTTTTTCACTTCCTCCATTGACATCACTTTATTCTTCTTTGTTTGAATTTTTAAAATTAAAAAAATATGTATGTTATGTTAGTCACCCTATAGTACATCATTAGTTTTTGATGCAGTGTTTTTTAACTTATGCCCATATTTCAAAGCATTGGACTCATTTGGTCATGTCATTAAGAAATGCTGGATCCAGGATTTTATTATTTGAGTATTGAGTGTTTTGCACACACTGAAGCAAATTAGTATTCCAGCTCGCTGCTTACTGCTAGACACTGAACGCAGATAGAACACATTATGCGTTAGACTAGTTAAGAGGTTTTAAATTAGATTTGTGACTTGAAAGTTTGAATAAGAAAACTAATAGAACACAAAATGAAGCAGAGGGAAAATTAGATTAATTATCTACATCATTCAGTGTGAATGGTTGCTGATGTACTATGTTGTTGAGTGGTATTTTGTTACTAAAACAATGCCTTAATTTTGCTTACATTAAGTTGCCATAGTTGTTGTAAAAATACATATACATGTTTATAGATCATAATATCCTGGAGTATCTTTAAAATAAAAATATATTTAAAGAGGTCATTTATATATTTTCTCTCCCCTCTCCCTCCTATTAGGAGCAGTTACATTTGTGATTAATTCAAAATTTTGTATATTTTTCTCCATTAAAATAATAACTGCTCTAACTTGTTTGTTCAAGATACTATATAACAAATGAAAAAATATGTATTTTTTCGTTGTCATTTTTATTCTCAACACCCCTCCCAAAAAGATATTATTTTCCACTCACCCAGAGAAAATGCCAAAGAATAATGACATCTACAGGAATTGCACATTTCAGTGTAACAACAAAGGTCAAACTCTCTTGATCTATTTCTGAGTCTACTTCCTCTTACTTTAGATAATCAAGACAAATTGAATCCATCCTCCAAATCTGATTCGTTCAGGTGCCTTAAATTCCTCTGCATGTGTGTGTGTGTGTGGTGTGTCTTTTGCTCTTGTTTTAATCTTCTCTAATGGCAATGACATTGATATTTAACTGAAATAATTCCTGCTGGTACATCAAACATGCCTGAATAAACATCCACCTGTTCCTCATAAATGCATCAGGTGCTCATTCTGTGTGACAAGCTATATTTTAATTTTAAATATTCATTTTTTAATACTCTGAACTTCAGTTGGGTGAGATTGCCATAATGCCCTCTGGTTGATAAAACAGGAGAGTCAGGAAAAAGGATTGTAAATTCTGCTTGATAATGAATGAAGTGTGACAATTATTAATAAGTAATTAAAACATAAATACAAGATAGTTCCTTGTTAAGATTTTATTTATAATTTTGTGGATTAATGATATAAATTTAGAATTAGGAATGAAGTGCTTATGTCTTTAGAAAACAACCAAGTAAATTATAAATGGTTTCTTATTCTAACTGTATCCGCATTTTATGTAAAGTATTTTTAATTACTTGTATTCCTTCCAGGCTAAATTCCAGTCAATTAAAATAAAATGATAAAATCCCTGTTTACTGCAGAAAGAGTGGAAGAAAGATATAGGTTACATATATTTTTAGATAAAAATGTGGTTTTCGTAGGTAACATGTAGCATCAGAACATCAAATCAAACTATTGCAAACCAGAAATTTTACCCAGCGTCAAGCTTTACTATTAATTTAAATAATGACTAAAGACATTCTGAATATTTTCAGAAGAAGCAGGAGGAGGTCTGGGAATATCTTTATAACTCCACAGGTCCTTTCCTGCCTTATCAGGATGTACTCCAAGATTAATAATTTGAAAATCTAAGTTTTATATGTATCACCATGGCTTAAAGGAAAGATGTTCAACCTTGAAACATCTCCACTTTATAGTTGCACAACCTGTGCAATATTTTCTATGAGGCGTGCTTCAAAATTGAGTCCATGTTTGTTTACAAAGTGTCCAACACAGACTAAGCATAGCATATTCTGTGAAATCTTTCTGTACACAGGAACTCTCCAGCTAGCAAATAGCATTCGTGAGATTTCTAGAAGTTCTGTCATTAGCACATGTATGTGAAGATTTGACTGGGTTTTGTTTCTTTCTTCCTTTCCAGGGACATTCCCCTTCTTCCACCAAAATTATAAAACGAAAGAAATAATTGAAGACTTGCTGTTAACAATTATTAGCAGTTTTATCATTTGTTGTTGCTTATTACATGAAGGATTCAAAGGGAAAGTAGGAAATATCTATAAGGAGCTTACAACAATGCCTGACAAAAGTATGTTCTATATATATATATTTATTATTATTCTGTTAAATATAAATACCTCTCATTTCTAGAAACATTAAAAACAAAATATTTATAAATTTAATAGTCTTTTAAAATCCAGAAACATTTTATAAGTCTATGTAAAATATTAATTTCCTTGTATTTAAGATAGAAAAGGAGTCCGAACACGATAATAATGAACAGTCTTTACTAATCAGATATCTGCTTTTTATGCCTGCTACAATAAAAGAATACATTCCTTGGGCACTGTTTGAGACTTAATTTTCATATGGTTAAAGTCATGAGAATTTTAAAATTCACACCAAAATCTTCCTATGTGGCATGCTATTATAACAAACAAACAAACAAGATCTATTTCAAAACTACCATTCTCATTTATTGCTTAAAAATATGCAATTCAATCTATTTAGAACTTAACAAGCTATGGGCTATCAATATAGTAGAGGAAAAATTATATTAACATTAGTTCAAATGATGAATATTTTATGATTAGGAATAAAATGTCCAATGACTTACACAAATCAGACTTGGAAGCTCTCTCAGTGAAGGTTAAAAAGAACCTAAAATTAATGTGATTAACCTGAGGAACATAAATTCACAGCTTATTACAGGGAACACAAAAGTAAAATGTATCCAAACCTGTACATACATGTATATCCCATGTATACATATTCCATGTCCATCCTCTCATGATTACATACAGAAGATGGTAAATCAGGAAAAAAAAATAACACAGTTGGGATTGTTCTTATTGAGAGCTAGATTGTTCAGAAAACAAATAAAAATAATTGGAGAATTATGGCAGGAGAAATAAAATGGAACATGTACAGCATGGACCAAAGGACTTGAAAAGGGCATCTTATGTGAATTTAATTATCACCCTTTTTTATAACCTGAGGTTCAGAAGATTCCTACAGAAATAATCCCAGAGCTAACATCCAAAATGAAGTGGAGGTCATAAAGAAAGCAAGTAGAAATGGCACATCTGCATTTATCCATTTATGGTTTGCTGCCAATTCTGCCTCTATGTTATATACTTAATTTGGAAAACTTAGTATGGTGCTTTCATTTTCTTTTTTTAAAGTGTCCATTGTCTTTCCTAGGAGGAGGAAATACATTTATCTTAAATAAAGAAAATTCTAGGCTGAACAGATAAATTTTATTTTCTAAGTTCAAGGCATCTTGGATGAATATTTATTTTATTTTATTTAACATTCACAACAGTCTTGTGGAAGGAGTGATGCAGAAGGCTTTATCACCATTTTTACTAAAACTTTAAAAAAAAAAAAAGAAAAGGACTAGAATATTGTGCATTACTTGTCCAGGTTGCTATAGCAAACATATACCAACATTAACATTGGCTCCACATATATATGGCATAGGAATACAAGATACTTAGACTAACACATTGCTTCAGAATATAATGTATTAAAAAGTAAATGGAGAACCACTTCTAGAATGACAGAGTAGATGTTTTCATGGACCTTCTCTCTAGTGAAATAATAATAACTGCTGAAAAATTTTAAAATAAAAAATAAAGTCTCTGGAATTATCAAAAAAATCACACAACCACTAGAGAAACAGATATTCAAGGCAATGTTTCTTGAATTCCTAAATTTCAGTAAGAATAATGAGAGATTATGGGTGTTACACCATGATCCACTTCCTCTCCTCTGAAATCAGTGTAATGAAAACTATTGATGGGTGCAGGCAAGAAGACAGGGCCCTCTCTCCTTGGAAGCTCCCATTTAGGGCCATGGTTTCTTCCTGAAAGGAGCAGAGGATTTCTCATCCACATTCCCAGATTCATGTTTCAAGAGCATTATTTCAGGCAACCAGAGCAAGATAAATCAATATGCTTCATTTACCAAGCTCCTACTCATAGGGTGGAAGACTATTCCAGTTCAGCAGGTTGAGAATCCCCGTCAATTTACCCACTATTGTGCTGGCTCCTAGGTCAGATGTCCCATGGCAGGAAAAGCAAACCAAGAAATCAAGGGCTATCCTTCATGCCCCATACTTTGCTTATAGAGTAAGCATTACTCTGAGTCAAATAGGCTACTCTCCATGCTCCCACTCTGGAACAATGGCACATGGATTCTACTCAGGTGGAGAATTTGGTAGCTCTCCACAAAGTGACTGACATTTTTTGGAGCAAAATTTGGGGACCTGCAAGATTAAAGATATTGTCCAAAAAGGCAATCTTCATGGTGAGCAATGAAGAGGAAACTGGTAGCTTCTTGACAGCAACAAGTGAAATGGTAAGCCAGCTAGATGTTTATCAGAGAGAGACAGGGAAAAGACAGTTAAAAAGAAACTTCTTGGGATTGCGTCAAGATCCAAAGGAGACTTACTTAATTTGGAATGGACTGTGTAGCAACTTATGCACTGAGGCATTTTCAGAAACATATAATGATCAACTAATAATCACTAGCTGTGAACATCTGAGTGTGATAGTAACAGAGGCAGACTGGGGAGAATATCATTCATATGGTATAGGTGTCAGGGAGATAGTGCAACATCAGAGGCTGAATTATGGAGGGGAAGTATACTTAACTAGTCTATAAAAATCAATCAATCAATCAATCAATCAACAAACTATCACATAATAATAACAACAATGCAGTTTTCAATCAGAAAACATCAGACACATCAGTACATGCCTGGTTCAGTCAGTAGAGCATGCAACTTTTAATCTAAGCGTCATGAGTTCAAGCCCCATTTTGGGCACGGAGCCTACTTAAAAATAAAAAAAAGTTAAAAAACACATACAAATAAATGTCAGACACACAAATGATAAAAACCTTAGGAAGCAAAGGTTTTTGAGGAGAAATTGGAACCTTATTAGATTGGTTGGGAATATTTAATTATGCAGTCACTCTGGAAAACAGTGTGGCAGTTCTTCAAAATGTTAAACATGAAGTTATGATACCATCCAGTAATTCTCCTCCTGAGTATACAGCGAAAATAAATGAAAACCAAGGCCACACAAAAATGTGTACACAGATGTTCATAGCAGCCATTTTATAATTGAGCAATGTGAGCCAGACGTGGACATAACACACATGTCCATCAACTAATGAATGGTTTAATAAATGTGGCATATCTATACAGTGGCATTTTATTCACTATTAAAATAGAATGAAGTCCTGATACATGGTACAATATGGATGAACTTTCAAAACAGTTGCTAAGTGAAAGAAGTCAGTTAACAATATAATACATTACAGAATTCCATTTCTATGAAGCAACCACAGCAGACTAGTCTATTGAATGGAAAATAGATGAGTTGATACCTAGGACTGGCATTTGGGTAGAATGGGGAGTTAACTGCTAAGGGGTATGTGGTATCTTTGGGTGATGAAAGCATTCTAAAATTAGATAGTGTTTATGAAACTAGACCTTGGGAATATATTTAAAAGCATTGACTTGAACACATTAAATATTAATTGTAAGTTATGTGAAATGTTTAAATCTGTTAGGAAATAAAGGAAAATTAATTGGAAGCAAGTTGTGAGCAATAACTAATTGTATGAAAACCTAAAAATAATTAAAATGAAATCATTCAATTAAAATAAAATAACTAAAAATGAAATGTGAAGGAGGAAGGATTGGGAAGAGACAGATATTAGATAGATAGATATTAGATAGATAATCTCAACTGAGTTAAACTATGTGTAAGTGGAATGTTAATGGACCTTGAAAGAACACCGAGAGAAAACTTTAAGTTAGAGAACAAAAGCCTAAGATTGAGCTATATGTTTTGTTTTCTCTTATAAGAATTCTTTTAATATTCATTATTAAGGTATTGGCTGTTTTTTTATAATACAAAATTAATGTAAGTTTTGACCTTTGTACAGGTCTTTTGGTCTAGTTAAGGGACTGTGCCATATAAATAGAATGTCCCAATCATATGGAGCCCATAAAGCTACCTCTCTTGAATCACAGACTATCAGTAGTTAAAGTCTTCAGTCACATTTAAGTCAACTGATAAGTCTAAAAAATGCAATTATCTGGAAGAGTATGAAAATTTAGCTAAGTAACTTTGCATGATAAACTGTAAATATGTAAAGTCTGTTGTGAGTAGTTTTCTTATTTTGTGGAGATATCAAAAAATATGTTTTGAAAAATCCATGTAGATTAATTACTCTTGGTGATTAATTGCCCTTTATAACTGTGTCTAATATTTTATTCATAAAAATAATGAGGATGTTCTTCTTTTCATGTGATCTAAAATATATGTGACCACCTTTGAGGATGTTACTTTGTTTACCTATTACAATACATGCATCTACTAAATACTCAAGTATCGTATTGCATATATAGTCTAAAAGAGGAGTTTCCAAGCACAATGTAGAAGCTAGCATTTATAAATCTTTTAAATTCCTTTTTCTAGGTAACTTTCTTTTTATTTAAGTTTTTATTTAAATTCCAGTTAGCTAACATACAGTGTAATGTTAGTTTCAGGTGTAGAATATAGTGACTCAACACTTCTACCATCACCCACTGCTCATAACAAGTGCCGTCCTTCATCCCCATCACGATTTCACCCATTGCCCCACCCACCTCCCCTCTGATAACCATCAGTGTGTTCTCTATAGTTAAGAGTCTGTTTCGTGGTTTGCCTCTCTCTAGATAATTTTCTAAATCCTACTTTCAGATATCAAACATCAAAAAAATTGTTTTTACAGTTTATACTTCAAAATTTTCATTTAAATGATTAGAAAAAAACATGATAAATTTTCATGTTCTATGAGGCTAATAACAAATATAATGTTGCAAAAGTGTTTAGGTTGTGATTAAAGGACAGATAAGTGAAAGGCATTTTAAAAGAAATCATACTGTTGTTATAAGAAATTTTGATTTGGCCTCAGTATTTGAAACATACACTTACAACAAAATAAGTCCAAGAATATAAGGTAAAAAAAAAATACTGTTCTTTTATGGTTTCCTTTTAAAATCATACTGGGTCACTCTACATTGCCATTTTCTTTTCTAAATTAATACTGCGGTAGCCTTTGAGATATTAGGGTAGGCAATGTCATTGTCATCTTAGTCATTACCCTTGCATTTTAACATTGCTGACAAAGTGACTTTGTCATAATCAGTTAATAACCTCTCTTATATTATAATAAGGTAACATATAATCATTGCAAAGGCTATGAAAAACAAAGAAATATAAATAGAACTTTTAAAAAGTAAAGTAAATCTGCCACATAAATTTAGCCACTGGTAACATTTTGCTTAATTTTTTTTTCCTCAGCATATTTTCTATACAATCTTTTTCATTTTATTTTCCAAAATATTTAGAATATATGCAGCTATTTTTATAAGTGAACTTTATTGCATAATTTTAATAGGTTTGATCTGAAGTCAATTCGAAGTTTATTGAGGCATATTTTCAGCTTTTCCAAACTTTCTCAGTGCTTTGGTAGAAAATACAAGCTTATGTACTTGGTTCAGATGCCAACTCTTCTCTGTGCCATCTGCCTGGAATGATAGTATATTTGTACTTTTATACCACATATCTACTTTAATGCTAAAATAATGTATTGTTAAAACATATGTGAATTAAAAGTCATTATTAGGGAATAAAAATATGTTAATGACAGTGAAATGACAGCAAAGAAAAAAGATTGGTACAAGCCAACCACACTGAGGAAAGCATACAGTTATTTGATTCATTGGCCAGAACAAAAGATAGCTGAATTTGTAGTTTACTGACTGAAAAGCTCTATTATAGAAAGGAACAGTGGCATTAAACTTAATAGGTCTGAATTTAGTTTTCTATTAAATCAGAATGCATTTTGGGGTGCCTAGGTGGCTCAGTTGGTTAAGCATCTGACTTTGGCCAGGTCATGATCCTGGGGTCCTGGATTGAACCTTGCATCAGGCCCCTTGCTCAGCAAGGGATCTGCTTGTCCCTCTCCCTCTGCTTCTCCCCGAAACTCATGCTCTCTCTTGCTCACTCTGGCTCTCTCTAATAATAAATAAAATCTTTAAAAAGAAGAAACCATTTAATGAAGATACTAGAACTTTAACCAATAAACAAGAATGATAGTTTTCTTGACTGAATTTTTTAATTTTAGTGAATAACAAGTCTTTAAGAAAACATATTTTGAGTAATTAGAATTTTTTCTAGGTTGAATGCTCTAAGAGTGACATAAGAAAGGAATCTGTTTAGTGACTGTCAATGAACGCTGACATCTGATTCACGTATTCAAATTGGTAACCTAACCACACAGAAAAACACATAAATCTTTTCAAGTTACTTTAGAACAATACATTCTTATTGTATATTAATAAAAGGGTATGTTATAAAGAAAAAATAAATATAAAGAAACCATAAAGCTTATCAATAGTCTGTTCATAATTAATACATTAACTATAATTTAAAATATTTTTTAGCAATGCTGGGTGATGCATTAATTAAATCTATTAATGTTATTAATAATCACAAATTTTGGCATATGTGCAAAGGACTGCAAAAAACAAATCAAATAATTAAGCCCCACTTTATTTTAGTTTATTTTGTCTATTTACGTATCTGTCTATGAATTTATAGATGTGTACATATTTTTTCTAAACTTTTTTTATTTATAAGGCTTGGAAGCAAAAATATCCCAATAACAATAAATACATGTAGCTCCCAGATCTTGGCTCATAGTATAATTTTCCACTCAAAAGATCCAGTGTGAGGAGGATATATACAGTTTGGACAAGTTCTGATTCATGAAGTTCCCAGGTAAGTCTTTAATACCTCACTATGTCAGGGAACAGGAGGTACTGAGAGACTAGAGGAGTCTGCAAAAAGACTGAGGCTACCTTTGGGGAGGTCACCAAGCTGCATGAGAGCATTACATGATTCCAATTAATTATAACATATGGAACAGATATAAACCAATGAGTCCATAGTGATACCCAAAAAAGGAAAAAAATAACTCATTTTATACCATTTGAAGTACCTATGACACCATGTGTTTATTCAGAAAATTGGTAATTTAAAGGGAAATTAAGCAAGCAATTATCCTACCTTTTTAAGAGGATCATATTTAATGTTGGGAGATCTATTCATCTATCCATGACGTTCTTTAATCTATTTATATTATTATTAATAATAATACCTTAGGCTTGGATTATTCAGGATTATATCGGTTCAGAAATAGTGGGCTATTTTCATCAAAAGGAAATAAAAGAGGAAAGGAAGGGAGCAAGACAAAATGAAACAAAATTCAGATGATTTATATGGATTAAGTTTATATAATTCACATAATTGTGTGCATGAAATAAAAGGATTTCAACAGTTCTACACAACCTCAATAAAGATTTAGGGAATATATAGTCATAGTACAAAGCAAAGAAAGAGAATATAATTGTGTTGTACCTCTTCTATTTCTGCTAGGAGTAAACGGGCTACATATAAATATCACATGCATATGAGGGAATATTTTAATGACCATAATCATTGTATAGAGTTATAAAATTGTTAAGTACTCAATTCTTTTCAGAATAATAGGTATTCAAAACACTGGAAGAAGGAAGGAAATAAGATGATAATTTCCTTATGACCAAGGAAAATACTTCTCAAAATCCATTAAACTGATTTCTTTTCAAGGCTTATGAAAACAAATTAAAAAGTGGCATTTTTTTAAATCAAATTGAATTCAACATTTAATATGAAATCTCTGCCCATATAGATAACTAATTTATTATTTCAGTACTAAACATTAAAGTTCATAGTTAGGGAATGCTTTGGACGCTTGCTGTTCTTGACAGAGATCACATTTCCTGACACAAGGATTAACTTGCTCCAATGAGAAACAACCAGGCGGTGCAGCCAAAAAACACAACCCAAGCTAAAAAGTTACAACATTCTTTGACTAGAAGAGCCTATCTGTACCTGAACACTAGTCTTTATCCTGGGTTTCCGAGTTATCTAAAAAAATTAAGTTGCCTTTCGTTTTACCTGCATGGAGTTGAATTTTGGTTACTGGTACTGCAGAACCCCAACTAATAAAACAAGCAGTGAAATATTTACTAAAAGTTTGTGGGAGAAGAAGTTTCAAAAGACAGAAAGTCAATATTAATTAGTCTGGAGATACTAATGAAAAAAGAAATCAGGGGGAGATAAAGCAGCTGGTTACCAAGAGTATTTTAGGATATGTGTAGGGAAGAAGAGAATGATTTAACGCATATTTTAAATTAAATTTTGCATTATTAAGTGTAATATAACTCTATCTCCTGTATCTGCCACTGAAGTTTTAGTAAAATCATTCCACGAAGTTAAAAAAAAATTCCACATTCCACAAAGTGGGATCAGGCTTGGAGGTAGCTTATGGGGAACAAAACTTTTATCTTAAAAAAAAAATTTATTAACATCCATTGTGATATTTGACCCATTTTGAGAAGGACTTTAAGAATGGTTACATTATTGCTAAAAATAAAAGATAAAAAATAAAAGGACTAAACGCAAATAGAGTTGGGGGAGGGGTTGAAAATAGTTCATAGTGACCATTCTTTTGTTTAAACAAAAGAGGAACCAAAAGCCGATTTATTTAAATGACCCTGAAGGAAAATAATTGTTAAGCAGAGAGCCATTCAGAGTTTGAAAAAGCCCATTATGACTAAACTCACAATACAAGAACATTTACTGTGAAAGTTAATGCACTATATATTACTTATTCAAGTACGTTTAGCCATTGTCCAGATTTCGAAATTGAGCTAGATATATTATACACAAGAGAATACTTCACTTTGAAATCTCCACACATTTTAGAATAGATAAGGGTGAAATCTAAAGTAAGATTCTTTTTATATTATTTGTTGTTCTGTATTAAGAGCATGAGTGTTGCATATTCATATAATTGTGTGCATGAATATTAAAGGAATACTATATTATCATTTTATTAGATTACCACCAGCAAAGTCAAAAAAGAAAATCTGAAAATGGTTAATATTTAGCTTCTATCTTGATCTTTACCAGAGAAGGTTATTATTACCTGACATTGAACCAAGATATACCTTTTTAACATTCTGCACCATTGTCATAACCAGTTGAAAAGCACAAAAGAACTATAAGGATAAATGATAAAAGAAAATAAGTGCAGAAAAGGATAAAAGGATTGTTTCTTCCATTGGGTTTTATTTCTGAGACATCCACTCCTAACCTTTATTAAAGCAAGTAATTAACATGAAGCATATTCAGGGAGAGCTCAGTAGCAGCCCATGAAGTCCTTTCCTGAATCTGGTCTATGTAGGATATGGCAGAATTAATATTTAAAGAGCTTAGCTTTTCAGCTACAGAATGTGTTAAAAATCGAGTGACCTGGGTCTCCTTAAGGTTGTTTCTTGTTAGAAAGTTCTTTAAATCATACTGAGGAAATTTTAGCTTATTTGGATCTCACAATACCAGAGAAACAATTAGTTTTCACAAAAGCAAATTCGAGCAATTTTCTGTTTGGGACAATTTGTTACTTTCACTAAAAATGTTGATATACTGCAGCTTAGAAGGTGAAATTTATCTTAGTACTGATAAAGCAGCAGAAAATGATATTACCTTAAACTTGCTTCACTGGTTCCCATCAAAAGAGTCTTAAGGGGATTTAAGGTAACTCTTAATCTTCCCATCCTTTCTAGGAGAAAATCTGTCAGAACTCTGTTGTGACTTAGATACATAGTCCCCTTCCTGAGGAAAGTTCCCTCACTGCCCAGTAATGCAAGTCCCAAGAGGAGTCATTAATCTTATTTAGAGTGTGGAGTTACAGTCTGAACCAAGGAGGACATGTGGAATTTGTGCTCCTTTGGGCTGGCATATTGTTTAGTTACATCACATATTTTTGTATTATGGGGGTAGTGGACATAAATGTGTTGAATGTGTGCATTTTTTGTACAACTTCAAAGAAATAAAACAAAAGAGGATTTCTTATATGTTTGAAATAGTGATTGAAAATTAATATGAAAAATATTTTAGCTACCTAATACAATTGAAGACTCAAAGCAAATGTTGATACCAAAAAACATTAAAATAGACCAAAACTTGGAGCTCATCTGAAGGGCACTGGATCCTGATCCAGGTCTGCTAGGATAAGCTTCATTTAGTTGTTAGATGACCACGGGTTTTTTGGACTGAAGTATATCTCTTAGGAAGTGTTGTCCTTAGTAGCCCCATGTCCTGTGTTAGACGATCTATAGGACATGTGCACACAACACATCACACAGAATGCCTACCCTACACCTGTCTATGTGTTTTCTGTACCCTGGATGAGACCAATAACGTGTTTATCAGTGGGGGATATCAAAATGTCGGAGCAAAATGAAACAATTATATATGGTATTCCAACCTTGCTGTTAATCTGAAAAGATTGGTCCTACTCAGGTCCTGCTCAGGTTCTGTATGTCTTACTACTCTAGACTTGTGAAGGTCTAACCATTGGAGAATGGATTTGCCATCAAGAATTGGCTGAGGGACGCCTGGGTGGCTCAGTTGGTTGGGCGACTGCTTTCAGCTCAGGTCATGATCCCAGAGTCCCAGGATCAAGTCCCACATCGGGCTCCCAGCTCCTTGGGGAGCCTGCTTCTCCCTCTGACCTTCTCCTCACTCATGCTCTCTCTCACTGCCTCTCTTTCAAATAAATAAATAAATAAATAAATAAATAAAAGAATTGGCTGAGATAAATTTGCACTATATTGTGTTCATTTATATTGGCACAGGTTAACTGCCCTGATGAGTAGCCAGTTTCCAGAGGTTCACTAGTTTTTCTGTCCAAGAACAAAATTTAGGAAATATCAGACAAATATATACATATCCAGCATATTGTGGCTTAAGAGCCACAATTCATAATTCAAATACGTATAACTGAGAACGTACATGTTCTTTTAGTATTGCCGTGATTTTTATCTTTTATAGCTGTTTCCTTTAAGGTTCTATGACTTTTGTCTAGCTTTTATTTTCTTTCCGTACTGCAGTATTCTCGTGGGTAGATTTGGTGCCTTTTACAAAATATGGATGGGAAAAAAAATGTCATTTTATTTTTATAATTTAATTTAGTTCCAAATTTTGTTAGAAAATATCAATAAAAAAGTTTTGAGAAGTGAGTTACAGTCTCATTCCTATGTCATATTTACCCAGTTAAGAAGTCGGTAACTTTATGCTTAAAGTTTGTATACCATATAGGAACACAAATCTGGAAAAAGATTGTGTTCTGAGTGCTTTGAGTTTAGCTAATTGTAAAAAACAAAATAAAAACAAAAAAAGTCCCTCTATTTTACATGTTTTTTCAGCATGGGGTTATGTTATCAGAGGCAAAGAGGAATTTAAGGAATATTCAAATAGACTTTAAATTATAACAATATCTTGTATATCTTAGTAAGTAAACATATTACTTGTAGGAAAAAAGATACTTCCAGTATGTTAAAGTAACTTGTAATAGTCTCAATCCTTTTTGTCAGATGGTGCCAGGTTAAATTATTGAGAAGTGAACACTAAAAAAATAATTTACTTATTTAGATGCAGATAAAAATTGAGAATTTAAAAAATCATATAACAATGTAAAATGTTAGTACAGCAGACTGTCATCCGTATATATTCATATGAGGATTTTGAGGAGATGGCTCATTTTTATCAAATGAAAACAATTTTATATATTTGAACCCTTATCATAACTCTACACAAACTTACTTTCAGCCTCTTGCACAAGAAAGCATGTTTTTTTAAATTAATTTCTTTATGGAAGCATGTTTAAATTTTATCTGATAATCTCGACCCTGGTTTTCCTACATTCTAATGTGAAGGCGCTCTGCATTTCCTTCCCTTGCCTCTACATGCTGCCATTGTTATCCCAGTCTGCCAATGTTCTTTCTATACATTCAGCTCACCATGGAGAACCGTACCTCCTTGTTCATTAGAAGCTAAGTGGGTATTTCTATCACTGCATTCTTGTATTTTCAGTGTTTGTTTTTCATGGGGGAGGGGGATGTTCATGTCTGTAATCTTGTGATCTGGTACAAATTGACCGTATTCTATCTCTTGGGAAATTGGTACCTGTAAATATCTATAATTTTTTTTTTTTAGTAAACTGTATTCACATGTAACATGTATTTATTAAGAATATATTTAACTCTACGATAATGACTTATTCTCTCCTTGGATTGAAAACACTAACATGCTATTACTATAGTATCTCATTCTACAGGGTTCTATCAACATAGAAACCAATATATGCCAACTGGAATCAAAGGTTTAGTGGTGTTTTGTTAAGCAAAAGGAGGAAGTGGCTTAAGAGAGTAAAGAAGGCTAGATTTGTCTTTGAGCCTTTTAATAACCATCAGTTCTTAACTTTTAGCCACTCTCAAACTACCAGGTCTATCACAATTGTATTGTGATATTCTTCTGAACTGCAAACCTGCTGTGAAGTGCCATGAGGAGCTAAGAAGTATATTTATTATTGTGTATACTTTATCTCCTATATGGTTTTACATTCAACAGATAATTCTTTGACCCTCCTACTTGATTTTTTCTAAATGAATACATTTCTCTACAACAATTAGATATCGTCTTAGTTTCAGATGCAGAAACTGAATTTGAAGTGAAGATTTAGGTACAGATAGATGATTTATTGAGATAGTATTGAGATAGTGTTGTCTGTGAGGACACAGCAGGAAAACAAAACAAAACAAAACAAAAACAAGCAAATTTATGGTTTTACTTGAAGTTTAGACTCAGCCTGTTTTCACAGGGAAATGAGTATTAATTACCTCCCTGGGTTATCTCATCATGAGATATTTTGCAGTCTATTATATCAATCATTTTTCACTACACATAACTGAGGGGGACAGGAAACACGTGATCTCCTAGGCATTTCTGTCCTCCCAGAGCCATTCTCTAGAGAAGAGTGCAGCTGGGACACTTGTAGCTAGTGTTCACAGAACAGGGGGCCTGGGGAAACAGGTGTGTTAAAGGCAATCTGGGTGCATTATTTGTTAGTCCATAGCGCATGGATTCCAGCATTTCACTTCATGTTATTTTAACCTAGTGGAATCTTTATTCCTGGGATTGGCAGCCCTCAGCATAATGAAGGTCCAGAATTCAGCCCCAAACACCATTACTGATGCTGTGAAGCTGGCATCCACAGCAGGGATCAAGCAAGAATACAATATAAGATTTTGGTCTTTGTGAAAACAACATGTGCTCCTGTGTATCAGGACCCCAGCAGGAGATTTATGCTAGGGACCCAGAGCAGATGGTATAGTTGCCAATTGACCTTTATGGAACATTGTTCACTGCTTGACTTTACTGAAATAAAAAGACAGGAAAAAAAAATCAGCTTTCCCATTTTCAAGGATCTATTTAATCTCACCTAAGTATTTGTTCTGTAATCATACATAAACATTGAAACGATTTATATTTTCTTCAAAATTATTCTTCATGACAATGAAATTTGTGGTGGATAATATTAAAGTTACCAGATAAAATATAGGATTCTCAGTTAAATTTTATTTTCAGAGAAACAATGAATATTTTCTTAGTATAAATTTTCCCATGCAATATTCAGGACATACTTATATTGAAACTTATTTGTTATTTATCTGAAATTTAAATTTAAGTGGGAATCTGTATTTTTATCTGCTAAACCTGGCAACCCTAGATAATAGCCAGAGTGTTTGAAATATCATATATTTATATTGCAATGGTGCCTTACAATTTCAAGTAAAGATTTTGTTCATTAGTCCTGTATTTTTTTTCATAATCAATATATAAATTAAAGTTGTTTTTACAAAGAAATAAAGGAAAAAATCAAAATATAATATATTTATTTGCTTGAATTATTGCTCCTGTCAACCTCTTAGAAACATCAAATGTTAAACATAGACTTACTTGCACACACAGGTATACATATGAACATACATAAAATTTTTCATCCTCATTAAGTTTTAAAAGCTCCTGCTTGGTGGAGTTACAGTATCAGTTTATAAATGATATATAAAAAGAAAAATCTCAGCTCCCCTGTAGTGCCAGTTGAAAATACATTGCATTGCCTTCACTGCTGAGCAGAGCAGTGCTGAGCTACTTGCTATAATATTGCTTGGAATTGGAGACATCCATCACACTGAGGAACCCCCACCAGCTGGAAGGAAAGGGAAGTTTCTTTAAGTGCGATTTCCCTCTAGGAATGGAAAAAGGAGTCAGTTGTTCTTGTCCACCCTGTCTTTTCCTTTTCCTTTTCGTATTATTTTTCAAGAATATGTATCACAACAGTTATTTTCTTCTCTACTCACACATATCGTTAACAAACTCTAGTGCTTGCATCTCTTTCCTATATGCAGTAACAGTTTGTCTTTAATAAAAAGCTCCATGGCAAAAAATAGTAAAGACAAACAAATAAACTTTAACAATTTAAAATTAATAATAGAACTTCTAGCCAGCCAAATGTAGACTGATTTCATTTTAAGAGAGAATACTTTTGTTTTTGTTTTTATTTTTTAAATAGACTATGACAAAACTCTACCATTTACCAGTAAAACAATGAGAGATTCTGGACTCTGGGAAACAAACTGAGGGTTATAGAAGGGAGGGAGTGGGGAGATGGGTAACCATGTGATGGGTGTTAGGGAGGGCACAGGTTGTGATGAGCACTGATGTTATGCACAACTAATGAATCATTGAACATTACATCAAAAACTAAGGATGGACTATATGTTGGCTAACTGAACATAGTAATAATAAAAAAAAAGAATAGCAATTTGAATTAATCCAAGGTTTGGGGCTTAGGTCAATAAAAATAGGTATTAAAATGCTCAAAAATCCATTTATAACACTACATATTAACCAGTCTTTTACTAAAATGTTTGTTTTAATCTTTTATGGTTGCTTATTTGCTTCCTTGCTACTTTTTTTTTTTTTTTAAATCTTTGGCCTCCTAGACTTCAAAGTTATACAAGTAAGTTGAAGAAAAAGTAGCATAAATAATTAAGGTGGTAGAAATACAATCTTACAGAAATGAGAATATCTAATATAAAAAATGAAAGAATAGCATTGCATACTGTCTCTACTAAGGGGCAGTAAAATGGAAGTTCCAAGGATCAGTGGTATCGCATCACTTCATGGTGATTGTGGGAGCATGTAAAAACCGTATGCATCTTTGAGTCATTTGTAATGTCCCCCTCACAAACTTTCCAAGAAACAGCACTTGGAAAAGAGAAGTTGTTAAAATAGTGGTAGGGGAATGATTCTCCAAAGACTGGGTTGATGATTTGGAGACAAGAAAGCAGGTCCAGGTGAATCCTGATTTTAAAATCAATGGCTCTTAAACCCAAGCATACCACTCCCTAAGGAGAGAATTTTTTTCTCTCCTCTTAAACTCAGCAGCAGATGTATAGACTAGGGACTGGGATGTCTTATCTTAACCAAAGAACACTGAATCAAAGAAGCTGATGCTTTCAATAGGATATAATGACAAGAACTGGTGAAATATATGAAAAGTATGGCTATTATAAAATTAAAAAAAACATAAAATACTAACATGATAAAAATGCAAGGAAAAACAGAATTAAGTGGCCTAGACAGAAAAATATTTTTGATGAGCATAATAAATAACATTAAGAGGAAAAGAGTACACACCAGAAATACAAGGCTGCTATGAACAATTGTAAAGAGACAGCTGAAAATCCAGGATGTAATACCTACAGCAGATAAATAACAACAACCACCATCATCACAACAAAAATCACCGGTATGTGTTGAGTAGTAAAATGGATTCGGCTAAAGAATAAATCACTGACCTGGAAGGAATTCAACCAGACAGTATTAGAAAAGTAAAGAAAAATGGGAAGCTAAGAAAAAAGTTAGATTTGGAATGAAGAGGCAGAAATGTCAAAAAGTAATATAATACCAGAGTCATAGGAGAGAATAAAGGAAAATTACAGAAGAACAGTAATTCCACTTCTATGAGGTATCTGAAATAGTCAAACTCATAGAAACAGAGACTAGAATGGTTGAGGGGAGAGGAGAGTGGAAAGTTGATATCCAATAGTTACAAAGTTTTAATTATGCAAGATCCATAAAATCTAGAGATCTGCAACACAGTAGTTTACCTATAGTTAACAATACTGTACTGTATACTTAAAAATTTGTTGAGATCTCATGTTCAGTGTTCTTACCATGATTAAAGAAACATAATTGCAGAATTATTTTAAGGAAATTTTAGGATTGTCTGAAAGTCAGCAAAAATGTGTATGTCAAATTAAAAGAAAACATGAGGTAATCAAAAGGACATAAGGGAAAAGAAAAAATACATCTAAACACATTATAGAGAAATCACATTGCATCAGAAGACAAAAAAATATATATTGTAGTTTCCACAGAGAAACTATATCCACAAAGCAACAAGAAGTATACTGGCATTAAATTTGTAAACAGCAACATTTAAAAGTTAAGAAAATGGGTAAATGTTTCCAGAAATGGAAGGAAAAGGAGCCTGTAAAAAGATTTTTATATCCAGCAAAATGCTATGAAAATATCCTGGAAAAAAGAAAATTACCTTAAACATTCAAGACTTCAACATAAAGGCCATCTTTGTAAACACCCCTGAAGAATATACCTGAACTAGATAATGATTCTTTCCTCTCCGTGCCACACGTACTCCTTTGTAGTCTGCTCTGTCTTGCTAGGGTGAGAAGTTAGCCAACTACCTTTTCCAGACTTCCCTGCCAGGCTCCAGGTTTGTTGCTCCCTCAAGCAGCCTGGTTACAAACACGGTGACAATGTTGAATGCTTCAACAGCTTCTGAAGCATAGACACCTGGGACCTCAGTAATAGAATCTTCCCAAGTAGTTGTTGCTTCCTGTGGTTGCTTCAGATCCCCGTTTAATTATTTTCCACCTGTACTTCGATCACATTTACACCTAATTTCCAGTTTTAAATTCATCTGTTTAAAGCATCATGAAAGTTTTCTGTTTTGCTGTTTGGACACTGATTGAAACAATGCTTCAGCAAATTCATGGACAGCAAAGAGGAATAATAACTACATGTTGCCTGAAAAAACAAGAATGAAATTATCTACATCATTATATTCTGAGAATTAGTATTCTCTGAAAATGCCAAAATGGATGATAAATAAGAGGAAAAGATCTGAGGGCACTAAAAGAATTTTCATTTGTCTTTCTGAAAGAATATAAAAGTGAGATAGAGATATTTAAGGAAAGGAGAGGATAAACTCAAGTATGGATAGTAATATAATAGGGATAGCCACCAGAGAATAACATATAAGGTTTAACCTGCAAATCAGCATTAAAAAAAAGATCTGCAAAGTGGAGGCTGAGGAAAGAGGAAAGAAAACTGTCTAAGTTGATTAATGGAAAGTACGACATACGATGGCAGAATCAAGTTCTAATGTAACAGTTATTTTCAGAAATGTAACTGATAAACTATAGATCAAGAACAAAGACTATTTTCAAAAATTTTGTTATAAGAGTTAAAGTAAATCAAGATCTGGCAAACAAGAGTGATGGGAAAATAACTCTGAAAAAAAAAAAAAAATTCAACCAGAACCACCCCCCCCACCAAAGTCACTTATCCCAAAGAAACACTCTTAAATAAAAGGATATCTTTAAAAGTTTAAAGCAATAGGATTGACAACATAAATTTTAGGCATATAGGAACCAAAGAAAAGAAATGTTAAAGGCCAAACACATAAAATACGCCATATAGAGAGTATTTGAATAACATAATTAAAAACTTTAACTTATTTATGATTAATATGTAGAGATACAATTGTAATGATGTATTATTCTCTGTAATTACAAATGCGATGTTTCTAGATATATAATTACGTGAATATGAAGATATATATATATATATATATAAAGGCAATTTTTAAATATGGTTAAAATCTTATGAAAGACAATATAAAGACATACACAGTCTTCATTTTATGGCATGAATTAACATGGAAAAGATGCCAGGTATTTTCAAAACAATCTGGAAATACAGTTCAATTTTAATTAAATGTTCAATGGATCTTATTAAAAAAATTACAATGGATTCTTAGTGGTAAATTCACAAATATCTATGGAGATATTGAAATTAAAAAGTGAAGTAGAGGGGTGCCTGAGTGGATCAGTCAGTTAAGTGTCCGACTCTTGATTTTGGTTCAGGTCATGACGTTAGGGTCATGAGATTGAGCCCTGCGTTGGGCCCCCACTCTGGGCATGAAAACTGCTTAGGATTGTCTGATTGTCTCTCTCTCTCCCTCTTCCTTTGCCCTCTCCCCCTGTTCACATGTCCGTCTCTTTCTCTATTAAAAAAAAAAAAAAGACTTTATTTTATAGATGTTAAAACATGTTGCCAATTCACATTAATAAAAATAAATAAACAAGTGAATGAATGAATGAATAAACAAATACAAATAGACAGGTGTTACTAGAAAGAAAAGAGACATCAGAGAACAACCGAGTGTCCAACAAGAGACAACTCTATGTATGAGAATATAGTATGTGGTTAAGGAAGCATTACAAATCGGTGTGGAAGTTATTGTTTTAAAACTGGACCTTTGGGGCACCTGGGTGGCTCAGTGGCTTAAGCCACTGCCTTCAGCTCAGGTCATGATCTCAGGGTCCTGGGATTGAGTCCCGCATCGGGCTCTCTGCTCAGCAGGGAGCCTGCTTCCCTTCCTCTCTCTCTGCCTGCCTTTCTGTCTACTTGTGATCTCGCTCTGTCAAATAAATAAATAAAATCTTCAACAAACAAACAAACAAATAAACAAACAAAAAAACCCAAAACTGGACCTTTACATGGACTAAACTAAAGGAGTTTTTATAACTTATACAAATATGTCTTCCAGGTAGAAAGAAGACTAAAAGGGGAAAGACAAATTTAGACTGTAATACAAAAAATCAGAAAAATATCTTTGTCACATTATGGTGAATAGTTCTAAAAGAAACCCAAAAGTACAAGTCATAAAATTCTATGGATTTGAATTCATTAAAATTAATTATGTCTGTTTAACATGGAGTATTATAAATGGAGTTAATAGGTCACATTCTGGAGAAGATATAAATAAAATCTTAAACCTACGAGGCAATATAAGTACTTCTACATAATAAAAAGTACAGATATCTGATACAAAAACAATTTTTTAATCTTTGACTTTGATTTTGTTTTTAGATTTTTTTCATCAATGCGATTATTTATGTAAATCTACATCTACACACACACATATATATCATGCACACACAAATACACACATAACTAATTTAGCAGATTAACTTCACTAACATTCAGGAATAATGTGATTTTAAGATCTAATTAATATACCATAAGATCCAGTTAATATAGAATAGATTACCTAAATGTAAAAATAAGTTTATACTAAGGTTGGTGGGAAAATGGAGAAATTCATGTCTTCCTTGAACTCATACAGCCAATCTGGTAACCAACCTGGCATTTAGTGAAATTAAAAATGCTCATGCCCTAGGAGATAGAAATTCTCCTGCTTGTTACGTACGGCAGCAAAGCACTCACTCAAGTCCCCAGACAGAGCAGAATCTGACTTATTTCTTGTGTGTCCTTAGAAACGTCAACCTAAATTTTCTGAGTTTCAGATTCTTCATCTGAAAACTGAACATGTTTCTTTGTTATCTCTTTAAATAAAGAAATAAATACATACCATTCCATTTAGTCCACAATGCTTTAGTGTGTGTGTGGATGCACATATATAAAATGTGCTTTCTTTCATTCATTTATTCATTTACTGATGATACAAGCATGTATATATCATTATTGATGTAAATTTTATCTCTTCTGATTTCAGTACTATCTCTTTAAAATTCTTCATTCATATTAGAGCAAAGTGGTTCATTTTATTCCTCTCTACACGTTTATTGCCCTTTATCCAACAGAGTAAATTTTAATGTATTACATGTCAAAAAAGGCCCCCAACAGGACTCAAAATTGCTTATATCTTTAGCTGCATCTCTCAATATTCTTCACCTTGAGTCTCACATGTTTATGTCTGGTTACCTACACCACATATTATAACACACTGGTGGTTTTTCCAATGGTCTTCTTACAGACTTGTGCTCCCCAAGTTTTACTTCTAACTTTGTAGTTATCTAATAATTGAATAAAATGTACATTGTCAATTTAAATGTCAACCTCCCCCATTGGGTGGTAATTCTCCAAAGAACAAGGCCATTTATCATTAGTCTGTGTATTACTTATTATAATATATTGCCTAGAAATGGGTATGAGCATGATAATTATTTTTCCTATAGTAAGTTAATTAACATATTAGAAATTCACATGGCAAATAAATTCAATAAAACCAAATAAACCTGTGTTCTTAAAGTCCAAACTAATTTAATTAGAACTCCAGCTTTCAGGTTGATTTTCAAAGATGGTATGCAACACTACAAAGGAACATTTTCCAGTAAGTTGTCTATAACCACGAATGAGCAAGTACTCTTAATTATGTCATCCTTTAGAAACAATTTATGTATTCTTTATGCTTTTTAAAGTACTTAGAAAAGCATCTTTGAAGAAATATGAAATGATGTTAGAGTACTTTAATCACTACAGTGTATATGTATAAGCTTTGTAAAAAATACTGATTTGTCTTGGCCATTTTCAACAAAACTGTACTTTCTTCTCTGTCTTATAAAAATTCATGGTAAAACATAAGTTTTCTGGCAATGCTGCACCATCTGTTTTGTTCAGATCTTATCGTTGTTTTGCTCTATGCAACAATAATTAAGTATGTTGGCGGTAAAAGAAATAACAGTTGGATTTCTTTAGAAGATTAACAGTATGAACAGTACAGCTAAGAAGGAATTTTCTCACAGATTCCAAAAATATATCACCTTTACAACTCTATAGCAGAGAAACCTGGAGAACCACCCACTCTCTCCTACCTACCACCAAATGGCTACAAAATCTTCAATATATGAAGCACTTTCCTGAGTGTCCTTTTTTTTTTATTCTGAAATAAGAATGCTTATTACTATTATATTACCTCTATCTTGAAACTATGATTTATTTTTTTCTTTTTTCGTGTTATTTCTATCTTTGTATTTTATACCAAAGTCTTTTTTATTTCCTTTCCTTTCTTATTTCCTTTAATGCTGCCACTTCTTTTTAGGTATATCTCCTTAAAATAATTAAAAATTTGACATGTGACACCAAAAGTACAGGAAACAAAAGAAAAAATAGACAAGTGGGATATCACCAAGCTAAATGCTTCTGAACAGGAAAGGAAACAAGCAACACAATGAGACGTCAAATTACAAAGTGGGAGAAAAATTTGCAAACCATATATCTGCTAAAGGGTTAATATCCATAATATACAAGAAACTCATACAATTCAATAGCAAAATAACAAATAACCTGATTTTTAAAATAACAAAGAGACTGAATAGATGTTCTGTAAAGAAGACATCCAAATGGCCAATAGATATATAAAAGGAGCTGAATATCACTAATTATTAGGGAAATGCAAATAAAAATCACAATAAGATATCACCTCACACATCTTAAGATGGCTGTTGAAAGAAAGAAAGAAAGGGCAGGAAGGAAAAGAAAGAGAGGAAGAGAAGGAAGGCGGAAGGAAGGGGAGAGTAAGGAGGAAAGAGAGAAAAGAACAAGTGACTGAAAGGAAGTGGAGAGGAATAGGGAACCTTTGTACACTGCTGGTGGGAATGTAAATTGGTACAGCTATTATGGATAATGGATGTTTCTCAAAAATTAAAACTGGAACTATTATGTGATCCAGCAATCCTATTTATAGGAGTTTACATTCAAAGGAATTGAAAGCAGGAGTTCAAAGAGGGATTTGCACTCCAATGTGCATTGCAGTATTAATTCGCAATAGCCAAGATATGGAAACAACCTAAACAGCTATTGATGGTTAAGTGAATAAAGAAAATGCCATCTGCAAAGAGAGAGAGTTTGGCTTCTTCATTGCCATTTTGGATACCTTTTATTTCTCTTTGTTGTCTGATTGCTGTTGCTAGGACTTCTAATACTATGTTGAACAAGAGTGGTGAAAGTGGGCATCCTTGTCTTGTTCCTGATCTCAACGGGAAGGCTGCAAGCTTTTTCCCATTGAGGATGATATTTGCTGTGGGTCTTTCATAGATAGATTTGATGAAGTTCAGGAATGTTCCTTCTATCCCTATACTTTGAAGCGTTTTAATCAGGAATGGATGCTGGATTTTGTCAAATGCTTTTTCTGCATCAATTGAGAGGACCATGTGGTTCTTCTCTCTTCTCTTATTAATTTGTTCTATCACATTGATTGATTTGCAAATGTTGAACCATCCTTGTAGCCCAGGGATGAATCCCACCTGGTCATGGTGGACAATCTTTTTAATGTGCTGTTGGATCCTGTTTGCTAGGATCTTGTTGAGAATCTTAGCATCCATATTCATCAGTGATATTGGCCTGAAATTCTTCTTTTTGGTAGGGTCTTTGCCTGGTTTGGGGATCAGGGTAATGCTAGCTTCATAGAAAGAGTCTGGAAGTTTTCCTTCTGCTTCAATTTTTTGAAACAGCTTCAGGAGAATAGGTGTTATTTCTTCTTTGAAAGTTTCGTAGAATTCCCCAGGGAATCCATCAGGTCCTGGGCTCTTGTTTTTTGAGAGGTTTTTGATCACTGCTTCAATCTCATTACTAGATATCGGTGTGGAGATTCCTCAAGAAATTAAAAATAGAGCTTCCCTATGACCCTGCAATTGCACTACTAGGTATTTACTCCAAGATACAGATGTAGTGAAAAGAAGGGCCATCTGTACCCCAATGTCTATAGCAGCAATGGCCACGGTTGGCAAACTGTGGAAAGAACCAAGATGCCCTTCAACGGATGAATGGATAAGGTAAATGTGGTCCATATACACTATGGAGTATTATGCCTCCATCAGAAAGAATGAATACCCAACTTTTGTAGCAACATGGACGGGACTGGAAGAGATTATGCTGAGTGAAATAAGTTAAGCAGAGAGAGTCAATTATCGTATGGTTTCACTTACTTGTGGAACATAACAAATAGCATGGAGGACATGGGGAGTTAGAGAGGAGAAGGGACTTGGGGGAAATTGGAAGGGGAGGTGAATCATGAGAGATTATGGACTCTGAAAAACAATCTGAGGGGTTTGAAGTGGTGGGGAGGTGGGATGTTGGGGTGCCAGGTGGTGGGTATTATAGAGGGCATGGATTGCATGGAGCACTGGGTGTGGTGAAAAAATATGAATACTGTTATGCTGAAAATTAAAAAATATATTTTATCTATTAAAATAATTTTTCTATATATATTTTTCTATATATATATTCTCTCTATATATATTTATATTATATATATTAAATATTTTATATATTTCTCTCTATATATTTTCTATATATATTTTTTTCTATCTATCTATATATATAATGAAATATTACTGAACTATAAAAAAGAAGTGAATGCTTCCATTTTTGACAACATTTTGATGCGCCTGGAGGACACTATGCTGTCAGAAACAGTAGGACAAATATTATAAAATACTGCTCATTTGAGTAATCTAAAATACTCAAACTCATAGAAGCAGACAGTAGGTTGCCAAGGCATAGAGGTAGGGTGAAATGGAGTATTAGTCAAAGGGTACAGTTTCATTTGTACAAGATAAATGAATTTTAGAGCTGTGTTGTATGGCCTAGTGCCTGTAGTTAACAAAACTATACTGTATACTTAAAACTTTGCTAAAAGGTAAACCATGTGTTGAGTGTTCTTATCACAAAAATTAAAATAACAATAAAGAGTGTGGGAGGAAACTTTTCCAGGTAATGGATACATTAATGACATAGATTGTGGTGATGGCTTCACAGGTATTTACATATCTACAGATTCTTAAAGTTGTATACCTGTCAATCATACCTCAATAAAGTAGTTTAAAAATTTTTGACATGTAGGACCCCTGGGTGGCTCAGTTGGTTAAGTGTCTGACCCTTGATTTTCAGCTCAGGTCATGATCTCAGGGTCCCAAGACTGGGCCCCATGTTGGGCTCCTGTTGAGTCTGTTTGGGATTCTCTCCTTCTGCTCCTCACCCCACTGCACATGGACCTCTCTTTCTTTTCTCTTTTCTCTATCCCTTTCAAAAAAAAAATATTTTTTTTGACATGCATCTCCCAATTGAATCTCAAATATATACTTCTGTTCTTAGAAATATGTTTCTTACATTGCTTACTAAGATTATTTATTTGCTTTCAATATTTATAAAAATTTTACTTGTTTATTTGAGAGAGAGAGAGAGAGACAGAGAACTCGCAAGAGATTTCGAGCATAAGTGGGAGAAGGAGACGGAGAAGCAGGCACTCTGCTGAGCAGGGAGCCAGACAGGGGCTCGATTCTGGAATCCTGAATCATGACCTGAGCCCAAGGCTGACACCTAAGAGACTGAACCACCCAGCTGCCTTATTTGCTCTCAGTCTTAATCATTTAGATTTTCATCTTGGTTTTGATTAGAGAAACAGTAATATTTATATGGAAATTTTGTCTATATCCCCTAGGGAGTCCTCTAATTATACAATACTACATAAAAACCAAATGTAAATATTTTAATTTTAGTATAAATTTTTGAGAATATATGTTTTTTTCTTTGTTTAAAAAAAAAAAAATCCGGAATAGTTAACATGAAGTCTTATATTAGTTTCAGGTGTATAAGATAGTGATTAAAAAATTCTATATATTACTCAGTGCTTATCATGATACGTGAACTCTTTAATCCCCATTACCTATTTCACCCATTCCCCCCACCCATCTCCTGGTAACCATTAGTTTGTTCTCTATAATTAAGGGTCTATTTTTTGGCTTATTGCTTTTTTTTCATTGTTTCTTGAATTCCACATATGAGTGAAATAATATGGTATTTATATTATTCTGGCTGACTTATTTCACTGAGCATTATACTCTTTAGATCCATCCATGCTGTTGCAAAAGGCAAGACTTCATTCCTTTTTACGGCTGAGTAATATTCCATTGTATGTATTTGCCACATTTTCCTTAATTTATTCATCTGTGAATGGACACTTGGGCTGCTTCCATAAATTGGCTATTATAAATAATGCTACAATAAATATAAAATGCATATATCTTTTTTTATTTCATGTTTTTGTATTCTTTGTGTAATACCCAGTACTGAAATTACTGGATCATACGATAATTCTACTTTTAATTTTTTTAGGAAACTTCACACTGTTTGCAGAGCAGTTGCACCAGTTTGCATTCCCACAGTAGTGTTCAGTGGTTCCTTTTCCTACACATTCTTGCCAACACATGTTGTTTCTTGTGTTTTTGTTATTTTTTTAAAGATTTTATTCACTTATTTGAGAGACAGAGTGAGTGAAAGAGAGAGTGAAAGAGAGAGAGAGAGAACACGCAGAGGAGGGAAGCAGAGAGAAGCAGACACCCTGCCAAGCAGGGAACCGAATGCAGGGCTTGATCCCAGGATTCCAGGATCATGACCTGAGCTGAAGGCAGATGCTTAATGGACTAAGCCACCCCACTTGTGTTTTTTATTGTAACCAGAGAATACAGAGAATGCACATCTCTCTCTCATTACATCAATAACATGTTGAGTTTTCTTCAACTTCTTTAAATCCAAAATTTGAAGTGTATACATATTTGCAAATTTATCGTTTCTTTCTTTTTTTTAATATTCGGTTAGCCACCGTCTAGTACGACATTAGTTTTTGGTGTACTGTTCAACGATTCTTTAGTTGCATTTAACACCCAGTGTTCATCAAAGCACATGGCCTCCTTAATACCCACTACTTGGCTGCAAATTTATTAATTTTTAACCCAAAGTTATATTATACCTAAGTTATTTCAATTATCTAGATGAAAATTTAATTCAAAATCCTAATTTGGCATCTTTAATATAAATATCAAGATTTTCAGTTGAATTTTTCAGCAGTCATATGTGTAGGGTTTTATATTAAAAAATGAAATGTATATGTCACTTTCTTGCATCTTTTATACTTAATTATGGATATGTGCATATTTCCTTCTTAAAGCCTGCCACACACTAAGTACTACACAATTGCAAATGCATTTCATCAGAGTTCTGTAAAGGACAAACCATTTTCAGGTCATGTTGCCTTTCTTACTTGCTATGACCTTCAACATTATACTGTATTTGTAAGATATATTGTAATAAAAAATGCAATTGAAAAAAGTTTTTCCCTAGATATCTCTCAGAGTACTTTGTGTGTTATTGCCAGTGTTTCTTTCTCACAAAATAATTTTGGGTTTTCTATCTTAAAATTGACCTTGTGGTTTTTAATTCTTTTAATGAATTCAAATTTGGGACTAAATAAAAAACCTTATTTTCCACACTTTTATGAAAAGATATCAAGAAGAAAGACCCTCCAAGGATGGAGGGGAAATTGCCATATGCCTTTACAAGGACAAATTAAACATATACATATGTATACATATTTATACATATTATTCAAAATGTCTGGTTATAAGCTGATTGTATTGGAAATTTTTCCAACTAAATATCAGCAACTAAATATTGAATGACTAGGACATTCTTTAAATAATCTACTTACTGTTCTTAAGCTAAGTCAACATTTATGAAATTTAATATTTTATAGATTTTTTTATTTTTATTTTTTATTTTTATTTTTTTTAATATTTTATTTATTTATTTGACAGAGAAAGATCACAAGTAGGCAGAGAGGCAGGCAGAGAGAGAGAGAGGGAAGCAGGCTCCCCGCCAAGCGGAGAGCCCGATGCGGGACTCGATCCCAGGACCCTGAGATCATGACCTGAGCCGAAGGCAGTGGCTTAACCCACTGAGCCACCCAGGTGCCCCATATCAGCAACTAAATATTGAATGACTAGGACATTCTTTAAATAATCCACTTACTGTTCTTAAGCTAAGTCAACATTTATGAAATTTAATATTTTATAGATTTTTTTAAAAATCTGTTTTTATTGTCTGTAATATGTTATGCTGTTAAACATATCCAGCAAATTATTATTTTAAAAAATTCAGGTATATTCTATTTAGTCTTAGAATTCTTAGAATATTGTTTCTTTTTTTATGATATTTATTTCTCTAAGTTTTTCTGTCTTCATTCACCATAAGCATATTTCACCCTTACCTTTATATTAAATAAAATATCCTATGTCTTGGGTGCCTGGGTGGCTCAGTCAGTTAAACATCTGCCTTCCACTCAGGTCATGAGCCCAGGGTCCTGGGATCAAGCCCTGCATCAGGATCCCTCCTCAGCGGGGAGTCTGCTTCTCCCTTTCTCTCCCCATTGCTCTGGCTGGTGCTCTGTCACTCTCTCTCTCTCACATAAATAAGTAAAATCTTCAAAAAAAGAAAAAAAATGTTATCCTGTTTCCTTGTAATGAATCATCCTTGTATTCTTATACTTGTTGAAATGGTTTCTGTTACTAATTTTTATTTGACAGTAAAATAATAGCTTATTTTTATTGAATGCCTAAAATATACCAAAGACTATTATATTACACTATATGGTATATATACATGTATTATATACTATAATATATTCTACACTGTAAAATATGAAATGTGTATTCTGTATTTTTGTATATGGCAGAATAGTGTAACATGGTCTTCAGAGCCAAATTTATGCATTCATATTCTGGTTCATCCATTGTTTTATAGATGACTTGGTGGCTACTAGATATTCATTTCCCTTCCATAGTAAGAAATTTTGACTAGAAACTGATTGCCATACTGGGTACTATATTTTATTATATCTTCCAATTTCTCATATCTCATGGATGAAGCCATGGACTTAGATCTGTATGATATAATGTGTGTCAAATCCAGGTCTCAGTGTTAAATTGTATTATATGCTCTCCCCATGCTCTCTCTTCCCTGACTCAGTGATGTCAGGGTCACCTAAAAACAACAAAATGGCAGAGTTAAAACACATGATGACATCCACTAGAGACCTTCACTCCCACTTCAAAAAGGGCTTCTTAGGGCAGCCACCTGACAGAAGCATTATCACTGAATTTGATCTAAATAAAACCAAACTTTAATTTTTTTTCACTGAGATTTGATATATTTTTTATAGCAGTTAACCAATAAAATATGACCTTTTTACAAGATATTTACCCTTGTGTTGACACAGATTCATTTATTAAATAAGCATATTTAGTAATTAAATGAATTCATACATGTGGACCACATAGATCAGACTGTGGTACATACTAAGCACTACATAATAGTATTATTATATTATATTATAACTACTTGTTATAATAAAAATTGTTATTAGGTAAATCTAAATGGCATGTACAATTGTAATATCGTTATGAATATAGGGAAACTGAACCATTATTTGCTGGTCAACCAACCAGCAACTGCTTTTGGTTCCCTTGAGCTTGTAAATAATTATAAAACATTTTAAGTAGCGATTAAAATAATATGCTGGAGGAATCTAATTATTCTTTCACAAATTATAATGTGTACAATATACTTCTAATATATTCATATCTCATAAATGAAAACCATCTTAAAGTCTTAAGAAGATTAATTCTTAATCAAAAGCATTATAAAGACTACCCAGAGTATCATCTCATTATCTTTATCAAAGAAGTTTTGTATTAAGATAAAGAAATGTTAGTTTATATTGACTGATACAATTACTGAAAAACCAGAACATGTCTTGACTGAATACTTATTATTTTAATTGATTTGGTATTGTCCTTCACTATAACTGAATCTAAAAATCATATTCAACTAAAGCAAATTACATTTGTTGAGGTAAATATCAAACAAAATATCAAAAATTGACCATGGAGTATCTGACATGAAGGCTACGGAAGGAAGAGATAGAACTATAGAATCCGAAGATCAAAAGAAATGACGATAGAGGGTCTTATCTCAGACCCAAATGTAAAGAACGTGATCCTTACTTCCAAGGCTTTGAGTTAGTGTATCTTTAAGGGTAGGTCTGATACAGGCACATTAGAAGCTTATCTTCAGGGATGCCTGTGGGGTTCAGTCGGTTAAGCAGCTGCCTTCAACTCAGGTCTTGATCCCAGGATCCTGGGATCCAATCCTGCATCAGACTCCTTGCTCAGCAGAAAACCTGCTTCCCCCTTTGCTTGCCTCTCTGTGTGTTTGTGTTCTCTCTCTGTATCTCCTTGAGAAGTAAATAAATAGAATCTTAAAAAAAAAAAAAAAGTTATCTTAATTTAAGAATGATTTTGCTATAATTCCTGAAGAATAGTTTCAAAGATATAGTATTCATAGTTGACAGTAATTTTCATTTAACATTTGAAAAAGGTTGTGCTACTTCCTTCTGCCTCTGTTATTTCAAACAAGAAATTGACCATTATTAAAATTGATGTTTCCCTATAAGTAATGTGTCAATTTTTTTCTGGCTGCTTTCCAGATTTTTTTTGTCCTTAGTTTTCAAAATTCAAAATACATGATATTTCTGGGCATTAACTCTTGTAAGTTATCCTTTAAGGGTTTGCTGAGATTTTTGAATTTGTGGCTTATTTATTTCTCTAGATGTGGGATGTTTTTAGCTATTATGTCTTGAAGTCCCCTTTCAGATCTTTTCTCCTTTTCTTTTCAGTAACTTTGATAGCATAAATGGTGGAGCTTGTGTTACTACCCTATTGTCCCTAAGAATTTGTTTGTATTTTTTGTTTGGTTCATAGTTGTTTGTATTATGTGAATTATATTTATTTTTCCACAGATTTATTGATCCTATCCTTTGTCATCTCTAGTCTATTATGGAAACATTTTAAAGATGGCTTTTTAAAAAAAGATTTATTTATTTATTGGAGAGAGAGCAAGAGAGAGAGAGAACACAAGCGGGGGAGAGGGGCAGAGGGACAGGGAGAAGCAGACTGTCCACTGAGCAGGGAGCCCCAACACAGGCTTGATCCCAGAACCCAGAGATCATGACATGAGCCAAAGGCAGATGTTTAACTGACTGAGCCACCCAGGTGCCTGAGATGGTTGTTTTAAAATACTTTCCAGATACTTCCAACATCTGATTCATCTTGGTGTTTGCATCTGTTGTAATTTAGTTTTCAGCTTTTTAGTAAAGTAAGTGGCTTCTTTTAAGGTAGCCTGGACATTTTGTCTATTGTATCATTTGACTTGGGTTTTATTTAAAGACTTTTTGTTAACAGGCAGTCACTCTGTCTGGATTTAACATACATATCCTGTCCGACACTTGCATGCTTTGGTTCCAAAGACATTTTAATTTTCAGAGTCTTTGACAAGCTATTTTGGTCTTCTTTAGTTTTCTGATATTTCTGGAAAATCTTATTACTCTATTGTTTCTGTTGAGAGTACAAGTGATTTTCCCCAGGTTCAGCTGCCCAAGATCCCTAGGTGGGTATGGTAGACAAAGTAATGTTGCCTCAAAGATGTTCCCTTGGAACCTGTGAATATGGTACATTACATAGTAAAGAGACTTTGAAGATGTGGCTAAGTTATGAGGTAGAGATAAACACATGCTGGATAATCTTGGTGGGACAAAAAGGGTCCTTGTAAGATTGAAGAGGAAGACAGAAGAGTCAGGAGAGATATCAGAACAGAAATAGAATCTGGAGTTGTAAACTTTGAAATGGAGGAAGAAGCACAAGCCAGGAAATTCAGAAATCCTCTAGAACCTGAAAAAGTCAAGGGAATAATTTCTCCTTAGAGTTTCCACAAGAAATTAAGCCATACCCACACCTTGATTTTATGATTTCTGACACTCAAACAGTAAGATAATAAATTTGGTTTGTTCTAATGCATTGTATTTGGGAAATTTTTTACAGCAGCAGTGAATAATGGATACGTTTTATTACATAGACGTGGGATGATTCTGTTAAAATACTTAAAAACGTGGAAGTGGTTTTGAATTGGGTAATGGGTAGAAGTTGAAAGAATTTTGAGGAGCATGGTTAAAAAAAGCCTAAATTTCTTTGAAGAGATTGTTAGTAAAAATGTGAATAGTAATCACGAAGCTAATGAGATCTTGGTAGGAAGTGTAGATAGATAGATAAAAAACATAGTCTTAGAGCACATTTAGATAATCAAATATAGCTTATTGGAAAAAATATGTATATTAAAGATCTTGCTGGTGAGGACTCAGAAGTAGGAACATGGAGGAGAAGACACAGATCTTATGATTAAGGAATAAAAACTAGGAATAAAATATTTCTTGGAGGATAAATTGTCATATAGAGCTGTTGCTAGTCACTAAAGATGGGGACTACAGGTGCCCCTGGTGAGGTTTCAGAAGGAGGGGAGGAAATTGTTATTGGAATGGAGAAAGTAGATCTTTGCCATATGTAATGGTACAAAGCTTAGCTGAATTGTGTCTTAGAGTTATATTGAAAGCAGAACTTTTAAGTGATAAACAAGGAAGGATATTTAGCTTGAAGATATTTCTAAGCAAAGTGTTGAAGATGCAGCCTGGCTTCATCTGGCTGTTTTTAGTAAAATGTGAGAGAAATGAAATAAATTGAGGAAGAACTGTTAAGCAAAAAGGAACCGGGATTTGATGTCTTGGAAACTTCTCAGCTTATCCAGATTTCAAAAGATACTAAAATTAGAAGATTAATTATGTGGAAAGCAGGCTCTGGAGAGACTCCCCTGCTGGTCATGTGCTGCCTGGGTGGTAGAGAACAAGTGCCCATTCCCAGGTGGTGCTACGCCTCATCAGTTATATACTACTCATTAGTTGTAGGTTATTTATTATTCATATACTACTCAGTAAGCACTATCTGGGGCCAGTCAGAGGTGCTTGGATTGTACAACCTTTTTGTTAGAGCGTGGTTTTGAGCTCCAGTACTAAATTTGGGATACTTTGTTTTAGCAGCAGATGGAAACCACCACACTGGGAGAGAGACTCATTTCAGGACTTCAGGGAAGAAGAAGCTTCTCTGGTTAGACGTTTGCTGTGGCAGGATTGTTTTTCTCCCACCAGTCCCATGACATGGGGCATGAAAAGCAATTCTCTGGTTGTTCTCATGATGTGATCCTCCCGAACAGGGCTCCTCTACCACCCTGGTCTCTCTGGGTAGACATTGGATATCTTTGGCACATGGGAATTAAGGGACATTTGTTAATGTCAGAGTCCTTGCTAGTGTAACCCAGTTACCCCATTATCTCTTAGTCAAGTAGGGAAGTCTGAGACCCAGCAGACAAGGAGAACGTTTTGCCCGGTTACCTATTTTCTTTTTTTTTAAGATTTTATTTATTTATTTGACAGACAGAGATCACAAGTAGGCAGAGAGGCAGGCGGGGGTGGTGGGGGAGGCAGGCTCCCTACTGAATGGAGAGCCCGACAGGAGACTCGATCCTAGGACCCTGGGATCACCTGAGCCCAAGGCAGAGGCTTAACGTACTGAGCCACTCAGGCGCTCCCTGGTGAACTATTTTTAACCCGCCAGTTGTGTCAGGCTTGCCTGTTGTCAGAGGGACTCCCAATTAATCCAGAGGTTAAATGAATTTATTTGGGCTGTGTTTTGTTGCTAGATTAGTTGGTGAGGTGTTTGTTAAACCTGTGACCCTGCATCTTGCCTCTGTTGCATGGAAGGACATGATACTCTGTTGTATTGTTCCTTTAATTATGGGATGCCAAACCAGTTCATCTTCACACCACCCTCAGAGCTGTCCTTTTATTACCTATTGCTATTTCCAGGGTTTTAGTTGTGTTTAGCAGAAAGGAGCAGGGAGAAACTAGTCTATTAATTTTGGCTATACCAGAAGTCCCTATATATGTTTATTCTTCAAAAAACTACCAGATTTGGGGCACCTGGGTGGCTCACTGGGTTAAGCCGTTGCCTTCGGCTCAGGTCATGATCTCAGGGTCCTGGGATCGAGTTCCGCGTCGGGCTCTCTGCTCAGCAGGAAGCCTGCTTCCCTCTCTCTCTCTCTCTCTGCCTGCCTCTCTGCCTACTTGTGATCTCTCTCTGTCAAATAAATAAATAGAATCTTTAAAAAAAAAAAACTACCAGATTTAAACATTCCAGACATTTAATTTATTATGCATGTATTTAGCATATGTACATATATATGTATATACATATATATGTGTGTTCTTTTTAACCATATAAATAGTGGAAAAGACAAAGAAAATAGTGGAAAAGATAAAGAAAAAATATGATGCTGTAGTATGTCAGGTCAGAAAGATTCTGTTCTAAAACTCACAAAGATATGGGTAAATGTTCAGAAAAGCCTCTTCTCCCATACATTTGGAAATACTCATGCACCAGCAAATCATACTGCATGCCTTCTGATGTATTACATTAGAAGTTCCACAATGTGAGTAATGACAACCTCAAATGTTTTCTTTTCTCATCCCACTTACCTCAACAACTGGAGCATGACCTTTTTTAATAACAAGAATATATTTCAATTCACTTTAAATATCAGCACTGCATCTTTATTCTGGGAGCCTTCTGCCTGCATGAGCACATTGGAAATATAATACATATTACCTATTAAATATATTTATATTATGCATTTTTTCCTTAACAAGAGTGGTGAAACATCACATACGATGACTGTGAATTATTGCTAGCATTTGGAATGCATTTTCAACCAATATGACTGTAGAAAAATTGTTTTTATTTGCATGGATTTAAGTTATAGTACTTCCAGTGTAAGGTGGAACAGTGAAACACAGATTTAGTTCCTACATTCTTGAAGACCCTCTAAGTCAGGAATTCATAATGACAGTACCTGAACTTGAATGGATTTGAACTTGAAAGTGTGTATTTATTTTTAGTAACCTCTGACTGAAAATGATCTTTCCTTCAATTGCATGTACAGGCAACAAACCCCAGTAGTATTAACAATATTTATGGCTTTATTATTATTAAAAATCACAGGTAGTTTCATATCATATTTATATATTGCAGAGCTAGAATTTAGATTATACTGATAACTACCAAATTATGATAGATACTAGAACTGCAACTCAATATTTTTATTTAATGCACGAGTGGAGACACATATTTATTCTCATATAAAAATGTTTAAAATATTTTTATAACCACTTTTCAGTGCTGTTGCTTTCTGTTGTATTCTTATACATTGTATCTCATGAATTTAAATCATTATTTTGAGAAATCCACAGACTTTACTAGTCTGCCAAAGAAATGTATGAAGTAAATATATGAGGACCACTTGCTACAAAAGGATAATAAAAATATTTTTAAACACAAATTGAAAATCAACACAAATGGGAGGAAAAAAAGATCAAGAACACAATATTGGAAACTATAAAACCGATGGGCAAGTAGTAACATAGACGAGGCAATTGAGCTGAATGCTAAACAAGCAAAATGTAAATCAACGAAAGAAGCTAACTGATAAAAGGAATTTCTCCCAAATGCAGGGATGGTAGCCACACCTGACAGTGAAGTGAATGTGAAGTAAACCAGAATTGGTTAAGAAATCTGTTTAAGCAGAGGTCAAACCTCCTTGTCTCTTCTGTCTCTTCTGTCTCTATCTCTATTGAACTGGTGACTCTTCCTAGCAAACCTGATGTTTTATTTAAAAAAGGGGGGGGGCACTTGGTAAGAAAGGACTAAATTTAAGTCAGGAGTGGGCATTATTACAGTGTAACTGGAAGGAATAGATAAAAGTCTACATCCAGCAATGTTCTCACTGCTCTAACAGCTGGGTTCCTGGGTTTGAACTGACAATCAAACTCATAAGACAACGTAGGCATTGCTGAAACCCTTGAGGTAAAATCCTTGAGCCTCTCAGACATGTGATCTGAAGGTCTCAGTGATACTGCACTGGGTCCCCTATGAGAGTCAAGACAGTGATGCCTTTTGGGTGAAGCATCAGCAATAGAGTTCCTTCAGTTTTTATACTCTGCTAGTCATACACTCCCTCACAAACACATGACAAGTTCCCAATCCCAGGTGGAGCTATATCTCATCAATTATATATGACTCATCAATTATGGGCTATTTATCAGTAACATGTTCCTCCATAAAAATTATCTATAACGAGGCACAGGTGCTTGGATTGGGGCATTAAAAACTGAGAAGAACCCTGATTTAGTGTGCATGTACTGTACTTATACTGTCCCTGAGTTATGTTGCAGGAGAGTTCAACTAACAGCCTAATTCTCAGGCATCCCTGCAGCTAGAGGGAACCCAGGCCAGCTGTTAAATCTTTAATTCAATACTGAGTATTGAAAACATTAGCCTTCCTCTGGCACTCTTCTAAGGAGTTTCTGGAAGACAGAACTGTTACTTTCCATGCTAAGGACTGGAAGAGTCTTCTGGAGCTATCTGAAGCACAAAATGGAAAAGTCTTAAAGTACCAACATTCTTGATTTCAAAGAAAGCTTCATAACCAGATCTCCCTCCAGAGAAGACAAACTCAGACAATATGCAGAAGGGTCCTCTCAGCTTTTTAGTGATCAGTAATTAATAGAGAGTACGGCAAAAATGAACAGGCATTTTAGATAAAGCTCCTATTGGAAACCAGAAATCAAATTCCACAGATGCAAACAAACAAACAAACAAACAAAATATACATATATATATAAATTTGGAAGAAAAATGACTAAAAATGGAGTCATATTTACAGAGCTAATGAAGATCATTTATAAAACAATAAAATATAATGATAAAATAATAATATATTTTTAAAGGTTTTATTTATTTGACTGAGAGAGATACCAAGTAGGCAGAGAGGCAGGCAGAGAGAGGGGAGGAAGCAGGCTCCCTGCGGAGCAGAGGGCTCCACACGGGGCTCGAAGCGGGATTTGACCCCAGGACGCTGGGATCATGACCTGCGCCGAAAGCAGAGGCTTCAACCCACTGAGCCACCCAGGTGCCCCAAAATAATAATATTCAAAAAGTAGAAAGTGTTCTTAAAAGTTAAAAATATGACAGAAGTACATTAGAGTCCATAATCTCATTTCACTTGAAATAGAGTTCACTTGAAATACACTGTCATACTATTTTACTCTATTTAGCGGTTTTACTAATAGAAAACTCTGACTTACAAATGCTATCCAGTGATTTTAAAAAGTTATTTCTCATATTTAAGCACAATCTGAATATTTGTGGCTTCCACACCTTTGCCTCTACACTCTAGTCTTCGTAAATAATAAAATGACAAGGATTCTTGTCTGCAAGAGAGATCTTCGAATGCAGGAAGTCCTAAACTACATTTCCCTAAATGGTCCTTTGTCCAAAATAAGTGTGTTTAGTTCCATTAAAGATTTTCATTTTTTTAAAGATTTTTATTTATTTATTTGATAGACAGAGAGAGATTACAAGTAGGCAGAGAGAGAGGGGGAAGCAGGCTCCCTGCTGAGCAGAGAGCCGGATGTGGGACTCCATCCCAGGACCCTGAGATCATGACCTGAGCTGAAGGCAGAGGCTTAAACCACTGAGCCACCCAGGCACCCCAAGATTTTCATTTTTAAGAGAACTTTTAATCTATCTTTTGTACTGTTTACGTGGTTTTTTTTTTCATAATCTGATTTGTCTAAAACAGAACACAAACACATTTCTAAAGATAGTCTTATCCTGAGGATATGATAAATATTTTAGGTTTTTCTGGTATTACATACCATCTATGTAATATTATTCTTTTTGTTTTGTTGTATTTTAAAAGAATGCATTAAAAATATTTTATATGGCCTAAAGACCTTAGAAAAATGAGTAGCAAGCTGGATTTGGCTCTCAGGCAATGGTTTGTCAACCCTTGGTCTAATCACCAAAGGAGGCTTTCTTGATTAAGGAAGTTCACTAAAGTAACACAATTTAGAAATTATATTTGTAGGTTGAGTAAGAATACCACAAACCTTGAATCAACTGAAAACCTTAAGTTTATAGACAATTAAAATCTCAGTATCTTTTTCACATTAGCTACTGTGTATGTTTTCATGCCAATATACATACCTACAAGATGAAAATAGCTAAAAGTCTTTATTTATCTCACACCTTGTCTTTTTTAGGTAAGAAGAGGTGTTGAAAAGCCTTTTTGTTTGTTTGTTTGTTTATTTTTCTGTAGAGAGGTGGTAGATATTTTCTGTAAATAAATATCAGATGGTAGATATTTTCTGCTTTGTGGGTTTAAAGGTTTCTGTTGCATACACTCAATTCTATAGTTGTAGTGGGAAAGCAACCATAGGTAGTACATAATGAATGAATAAGAGCGTGTTACAACAAAACATTATTTATTTATTAAAAACTTTGCTTCCAACTGTTGTCACAGGCTAAAAAGATAATTTCATTTAGTGATTCTGTTGCTAACGGGTTAAGAATTTCTCAGTTTCAGGTCACCGATAAAGCATATGTATTGTCTATCAAGGTGAAAACAATATGACAAACAAGAGAAGTGGAAGGTTCTCCCTTAAATTTGATGATAATTAAAAAAAAATTATCATTCCTTTAGACCAGAATTCAATATATAAATGGTAAACTAATGTCATAGGAGTTTCCAATCATATCTAGATTTGAGAGCCTCCTGGGAGAGCTAGGACTAAGGAACACTGAATGGATAGGTCATTTCTCTACTTTCACTCACATAGCTCTGATTTTACGTCTTGATGTGTTTTTTTGTTTTGTTTTTGTTTCTGATTTTTTTTTTAACTTTGTTATTCCCTTTGGTAAAATAAAATCTTTCTTGTTAATGAAAAGCATTCAAATCATTTCTCTAGCCTATATTACTCTAAAATGGTTTTAGATGTTGCATTGTGTCAAATATCTTTTTAAGTCAATGTCCTATATACCACTACAGTTCCTTATATACTTTAGAAATAAATTTATGTGCGTATATATATATATATATACACACACACATACATACATATAATCCGACAACCACAAATAAAGTTTGCAGTAGTAACAATATTTTAGCTATCATTTTTAAATAATATATAACATTTATAACATAATTTCTTTTTTTTTTCCCCAATTTATTTATTTTCAGAAAAACAGTATTCATTATTTTTTCACCACACCCAGTGCTCCAGGCAAGCTGTGCCCTCTATAATACCCACCACCTGGTACCCCAACCTCCCACCCACCCGCCACTTCAAACCCCTCAGATTGTTTTTCAGAGTCCATAGTCTCTCATGGTTCATCTCCCCTTCCAATTTACCCAAAAGCACATACCCTCCCCAATGTCCATAACCCTACCCCCCTTCTCCCAACTCCCCTCCCCCCAAGAACCCACAGTTTGTTTCGTGAGATTAAGAGTCACTTATGGTTTGTCTCCCTCCCTATCCCATCTTGTTTCATGGATTCTTCTCCTACCCACTTAAGCCCCCATGTTGCATCACCACTTCCTCATATCAGGGAGATCATATGATAGTTGTCTTTCTCCGCTTGACTTATTTCGCTAAGCATGTCCATCAACAGATGAATGGATCAAGAAGATGTGGTATATATACACAATGGAATACTATGCAGCCATCAAAAGAAACGAAATCTTGCCATTTGCGACAACATGGATGGAACTAGAACGTATCATGCTTAGCGAAATAACATAATTTCTTTAAAGTCACTCTCTCTTATTCATTTTTCCTCACATACTGAAGAAGAGATGCTCTAACATCCTTCTATCATCTCTATAAATAACTTTCCTAACTCAATCCATGTGTCCATCCACACCATTTTGCATTTTTCCTTCCAATTCTGAAACACAAAAAAAGCTCAAATCATTGGTCTAAGTAAACAAAAATGTGTACAAAAAGCAGGAAAGGTCAGGGGGGACTATACAAATAATCTTTATAGTTTGGTCAGGAGTTGCATTGGCTAAAATAGTAAACTCATAATGTTTGTCTTTCCAAGTTTTATTAGCAAATTAAGTTGTCTGGTAGAAATTAATAGTAATATCTGATTATTTTAACTTTCTAATGGCTAACTCTAAGCATCAGAGTAAATTCGGGTTTGTTTCCTTTATCTTCTAAAGGAAGATACTTCACATCCTTTAAAAGATAGACATAGAAATATAACAACTTACTAAACTATAAGAATTCACTTTACTCCCATTTTATTTTATTTGAATGACTACTTTAGCTAACTGTAGGAATAAAGGAAGGCCGTTTTGTAAAATACCATAGAATTCAGACATCTTCTCCCTCTTGATTTCTCTCTTTTCCTCTATCTTCTAGTTGGAAATAATATGAAGTTGAATTAGCTGATGAAATTAATTTAAACTAGCATGAGTTCCTATTAATCTGTATCTTGTGATAATTTTCTTTATCTGTAAAATATCACCTAGCAAGAATGCAGAATTTTGGAAATCAAGAATGCTTTTTAAAAATTTGATAATTATTAAAATTGAATGTATTAAATTTAAAGTATTTGATTGGCTTTAGTAAATTATATTATCAAAAAGAATCTAAAATTATACTGTCTAATATGGTAACTAATAGTTTCATGTGATTATTTAAAATTTAATTAATTAAAATTTAATTAATTAAAAGTTGAATTTTTAAAATATTAATAATAATATTAATTATGCTCACTTAGACTTTTATAAAAAATAAGACAAATTTGTCCATTTTAAAAAAAGACTAAAACTGACATTATATATAATGTTTTATATTTATATGTATATAAATACACATATAAAACACATCATATAGGTATAACACCAGTGTTATATCTATAAAATATCAGAGAAGTATAAAATATACAATAGGGATTCAGACAAGGAAAGATCATTTTTGAATAAAGAAATAAGAAGGATAATCATCATTTGTTTTCATAGCAAAACATGGTAAGATATCCCCATGATTCTTCTGTATATCAAAGGTGTAGGCTATTAATTTTCTTATTAGAGACTTTTTTTCCTATTGGAAGAACACAGCATCCATAGAGTTCCTTCTCTGGGTTCTCTTTTTCAAAGAGACATGAAAATTATAAATCATATACAACTGGATTTTAACCACTGGGTTAACTGATAAGTATTGTGGATCAAAGATGTCTTAGACTACAGGCTTCAGCACAAAGACAGAAAAATAACTGAGAAAGCCTTCTCTTTATACATGCTCCAGATGATTCCTCCTGCCTATCAGGATCCTTTCTTGTTTGGACTGCAACTTGGTCAGTATGTTTTAATCTGTGTCCCTAACAGCACGACACAACCAAAAAGCTGGCAAAACACCATCTGGGTCACATCAAAGACAATGTTGAGCTGAGTGTCATCAGCATATTGATGGACTCACACTGCCAAGTGTCCCTCCGCTTATTGCAAGACAAAATGTCACACTGACTGATCTTTCTTCTTTAGCCTTTAAAACTGTATAAAGCCTTTCAGTAAGTAACAGTTCATAACAGATGTTTAACACAACAGGTAAGTTTCTTAAATACGAGATACAGACTTTTATGAGAAAAATTTCTTTCTCTTTTCTGTTTTTCTGTTTTTTCTTTGGTTTAATAGAAAGGATTTTTTTTTCCTTTTTTGAAACCTGTAAAAACGTATCTATGTGTCTGTATATTTATATCTGTATCTGTAGCTATTATCTATCTACCTATATAAATGATTAGTAGCCAAATATGATTCAAAGAATCCAGTTATATTAACTGAGACCTTTAGCTTTTAGCACAAATTATTATCCTCAGTTTATCCATTATATAATATAATGGCTGAAAAATAAATCAACAGTGAGACAAAAACATAGGTGTGAAAGTTAGGAAATTTAGGGATGCCTGGGTGGCTCAGTTGGTTAAGCAGCTGCCTTCGTCTCAGGTCATGATCCCAGCGTCCTGGAATCAAGTCCCACATCGGGCTTCTTGCTCCACAGGGAGCCTGCTTCTCCCTCTGACTCTGCCTACCATTCTGTCTGCCTGTGCTCACTCTCTCTCAATCTCTCTCTGACAAATAAATAAAAATCTTTAAAAAAAAAAAAATTAGGAAATTTAGGAAAATCTTGTTGAACAAAGATGAAGAATTATTTATAAACTCAGCACATCACAGTTTTCTGTTTTTTTTCTTTCTTTTTTTTTTTTTTTAAGATTTTACTTATTTATTTGACAGAGATTACAAGTAGGCAGAAAGGCAGGCAGAGAGAGAGGGGGAAGTAGACTCCCCACCTGAGCAGGGAGCCTGATGTGGGGCTTGAGTTCATGACCCTCGGATCATGACCTGAGCTGAAGGCAGAGGCTTTAACCCACGGAGACACCCAGGCACTCCGCATCACAGTTTTCTTAATCCCAACTAATACTTATTAATAATATTCTGGAATATTTGCCAGTGGAAAACTTTAATTTTGGGGAATGCTTGAAATATTCCATATATTTCTTCCAGGCAATTAGCTTTTATGAATCAGCTTCTCCAGTTTCTCAACATTACTGTCTCTTTTTAAAGTGTTACATTATATCTACTTACCTGCGCATTTTGTCTATTAGTGCTATATATATATATAAAATAGAAAGAGAGAGAGCACTTCAGAGTATGTATGTAAGAGAATCATCTGAACTAATATTAAACTTCCCTGGTCTCAATTCAAGAAAAACACACAAAGGTGTCAACAGATTTACATCCTTACGGGTGACCATATACACAGTTAACTGAACATAAATGAACTATTTTCTATCGATCCTTAGTTTAATTGAAGAGTTTCAAATATAGTTTCTTTAGTCATACCCATCTCTACTTAAAAAGCTCCATAGAAATCAAAAGCAGATTATAAACTGGCTAAATTTCTACTGTTTTGAGCTCATTATAAACATTGTCATCAGGATGAAGATAGGTTGTTTCCTTTTCTCTTTTTTTGTGTGTGTTTTTACATTTCTCAGACTTCAAAAAATGTCATTTCCATACAAATTACTCTTCTGCAACATTCATTAAACCTTTTTCCTGAGAATCTAGCTGGCTCTCAATCCTCTCAATTATCTATGAGAAATCTTGGAAGGGTCAAAACAGCAAAATGATGCTACCCTATTTTAATATAAAATATGAAAAAGCAGGAATATTGTTCAAATTTGTATTTTTGTAATGTGAGAATGTTACAGAGGCAGAATACTGAAATAGAATATATTCTTATGCATTAAATCCAGTAGTTAAAGTTAGAACTGGTATAAACTAATCACTTTTTATTATAGCCTCCATATAACACTCTCATTATCCTCTTCCAAATCTGTACTTCCAAGAAAAAGCCTATTGACATGCCATCAAGTGAAAGCTTTGGCAAGTGGCAGGTTTTCCATTTGTTGTAATTTCTGCCTTCCTAAGGACAGGAAACATATTGTATGAATTAACAGTAATCCTCAACAACAGAAATGAAAGCATAGTACTTTACATGGATAATACCTAGGTAGTATTTTGTTACCATAATATAATTGTCATATCTAGATCTTTTCCCATCATTTTTGTCTTATAAACATTTTTCACAGAAGTGTATAATTCTATGAATCATTTGGGGATATTTAATTATTTTAGTATGCAGTATTACCAAAAAAAAAAAAGCCATTGTAAATAATAAAATGACTTTAGCTGTATATTATTAACTGTTATTGTAAAGTTTATTTAAACATTATACTTATTTTCATCACATGTGTAGTACCATTTTTGCTTTAACCCTTTTAACAATGACTTATTTTATTTTTTTTTAAAGATTTATTTATTTACTTAACAGAGATCACAAGAAGGCAGAGAGGCAGGCAGAGAGAGAGAAAGAGGAGGGAGCAGGCTCCCCACCGAGCAGAGAATCTGATGCGGGGCTCGATCCCAGGACCCTGGGATCATAAGCCGAAGGCAGAGGCCTTAACCCCCTGAGCCACCCAGGCACCCACAACAATGACTAATTTTAATTATGTGAGAATATATATGACTTATAGACACAATATGACATATTCCCTTTGAGAGTTAGCAGTCTATATGAAGTTATAGCATCAGAAATACATAAATAAACTCTTCAGCATCTACCATGTATAATACCTGAATGCTGTATTTCTAGCCTGCCCACGATATCATTTCATTATTTTTATGTTTTATATTTAGAAGTTGAGATAAGTGAAAGTAATTTAGGCTTCCATTTATTAGCATTTCCCTACAGACAGCATGTAATCGGTAAACATGGTCTTACTTCTCAAATAACAAATGTTAAACTAGAAAAATCATCACTGTATTCTAGCTTTTTAATATTTGTTTTGCTGGGAAAATTACTTTTAATAAGTAATTTTGAAAATTTCCTCAATAATTTTAAGTCTTAGAATGGGCAAAAATCACCTTGAGGAAAATGTGGAGAAATATAAATATTTTTATGCTAGATGTTTATTTGCATTTTAATACCAGTGTTCCTTTTGCTTTCTGTGCTAGCCAATGGTGCATTTATGAAAAATAAAATGCACTTGCTGAGTGATCGACTTGGTTGCTACTTCATGAGTACATTTATTTTCTCTCCACTAACTGCTCATTTGTTTCTCAAAACAGGCTAAGTTGTCCTTGAAGTTCCATTTTTAGGGGAATGCTTTTAAATAATTATTTGGTCAATTAAAAATAGCGTTTCCCTTTTTGTCTATCATCTAGTCCCTGATTTGACTTCTTCATGAAAACTACCAAAAACTTGTGAGGGTTATAAAACTAAAAATAAGTGTTAAGTTATCTTTCAGTAAGATAATAGGAATGTGAACAGTAAACAAAACACGTACTGTAATAATAAAGACGTGTGAGGGACAGTGGAATTAGATTAGTTAATCAAAAAGAATGCAGTTTTCTTTGATAGTAGGTTGGGCATAGAGCTGGTCATCCTTGAATTAGAAGGACTATCTATCTGCCTTAAGTCTGGATGATTTCCTGCAGCACAGTGCACATCTCCAATATTAGCAAAACTGCTTCCAAACACCTCAGTGCTAAGAAGAAAAGTGGCACCAAGCCACGCGCTGGTTGAATTATAAATCGTATCTCCCTGCTTTCCTGGCTTGGACAAATAACTTGCTTACAGAGCTCACCTATCCCTGTAAGCGTGGAAAGAGAACAGAGTAATTACCAAAGTTACTGTCATATGTTTAAGGGAAGGAATAAAATCCCCTTTACTTTATTCAGAATATCTAAGTAAAACAAACATGTAGTATTTTGTTTCAGAGAAGGTACACAGATTTTGGCTGTCGGAAATCAAACTTGAGTAGGTAAAGATGCACCGTTTGTTTCAAAAATGTAGTATGTTAGTCCATTCAATCCCTGTTCCAACTACTTTACTCATTTAGACAGGGTTGACCCTTGTGTCCACCCAAATCAGATGTTCAGTCAGTAATGCAGGCGACCTCAACTTTTAGCAAAAGACAACAGTCACAAGACTACCAAAAAACCAAACTTTGCCATCTACAAAGTCCGGTGTTTCCATCAAAGACAGTTTTATAAAAAGGTACAATAACTCCTTCTCCTCATTTCCTTGTATACACAACTTTCACATACTTTCCACACATAATTTGACATATTATGTTGTTTCCAACATAACTGTCAAATATCCTCAAGCATAACAATTAAATATTTAAAAGACTTTTATCTTAATATATATTTATATAATCACAACATTGTGTCTTTCCTCACTAGAATTTTTACAAAGTTCTCCTCTGATAACCTACCATGTGGTTCACACTTGGGGCAGAGAGGGCCCCCCTTCTGCCAGTAAAATGGAATAGCAATTATTATTATAGCTCTCCAGAGCTACAGTCTAGTGCAGTGATAATAAAAGATGAAGAAAGGCCAAATTCTGGAGGAAACTCGGTTTGGCAAACAACATAACAGAAAAGACTGGAATAGTGTTTCTTCAAATATAGATGTTGGCTCACATGCCTCAAAATCACGAAGGGAAATTTTTTTTTAAAAATTCCAGTTTAAAATTCCATCACAAACTTGATGAATCTGAATTTTAGGAGGTGGGGCTCAGACTGTTTACTAAGAAGATTCTCAGGTTATAATACACACTGAAATGTGAGAAATGTTAAGGTAAGAATTACAGATTATGTAGAAATAGGTGAAGAAATAGAAAATACTGTAACAGCATATATTCCTCCTAGTTAGAACTAAGAATTTATGAAAATTTTAAAAAGAAGCAAGGAGAGAGGATGAGTTTCTACAAATTACCTGCGTTAGTTTCTGAGACTTAAAGATAGAGATTTTATTAACCTTTGAGAATAGATATTAATTTAAAGTTTGCTTGTTTGTTTTAGGAATATGTCCAACTGGACTTAATAGATAGCCAAATATAGCTCACAATTTGAGTTTTCTTGGCAAAATTGTGAATACATTATCAACCTGAATGTGGTATGTACATTCCATTAAAATTTGCCATTTTAATCCCATTTTAATCTCTTCCTTAAAGCTATTTGTCTTGAAGTAGAGTTTGTATGACATTAATGTAGTTATAACAGTTTTCTGATCATTCATGTTTGCATGATAGATATTTTGTTATCTGCTTTCAACATGTTTCTGTCTTCAGGTTTATATATTGTTTCTTTTGAATACCACTGTTACTTTTAACAATCTCTGCCTTGTGATTAGGGTGTTCAATATAATTCTGTTTAATAAATTTGTTGAAACTTTTAAGTCTACTTCCCTGATGTTTGTCTTATATTTTTTCCATTTGCTTTTTATTATTTAACCTCTCACCTCCTTCCTTCTTTTTGACCAATCAGGCATTTCTTTCTCCTTTTTTACGGATTTATTTATCTATTTGAGAGAGAGAGAAAGAGCATGAGAGGGAAGAGTCAGAGGAAGAGGGAGAAGCAGACTCTCCACGAAGCAGGGAGCCCAACATGGGACTTGATCCCAGCACCCTGGGCTCATCCCCTGAGCCAAAGGCAGATGCTGAACCACGGAGCCACTTAGGCGCCCCAGTGTCTTTGCTGATTTTTCTCTATTGATTTAGTTATGCCTAATTGTGTTGCTTTCAGTGCTTTCTCAGTATCACAATACGCATCTTAAGATAGCTTAACAAAGGTGTCTTTAAAAATATTCTACTACTTTACATGTAATATAAAAATTTTACAAAAATATGCTTCCCATTATTCCTGACATGCGTTGGATTCTAGTTATCAACTGTTCTACTTTCACATATGCTATGAAACCACTCTGCATTGTTATTTTTACTCTGTAAAATTGATAGTCTTTTACAGAGATTTAACATCTCGGTATTAAAAAGCTTTTTATATTTACTGACATATTATATGTTCTGATGTTCCTTATTCCTACTTTTCTCTCTAGTATAATTTCCCTTCAGTCCAAAAATCATCTTTGAAAATGTTGTGGGTACCTGCTGGTTAACTGGCAATGGGTCTTACAGGATTTAATAGGTCTGAAACTGTCTTTGTGTCACGTTTATGTTTGGGGGATGATTTTGCTTGATGTGAAATTTAAGGTTAACAATTCATAGTCGATATGAGAAAACAAGTGTTTCTTCACTCTGCCCTGCCCACAGCCTGAGCAGCCCGGCAATGTGGATCTTTCTCAACATCCCTCACCTCATTCATCTCCAGGTAGCTTTTAACTCATACTCAGTAGAAAGTGCCCAGTGCCTGGATGATATACTCAGCTCCCAGAACCTTGTGCCTATGCCTGTGCCTTGGAACATTTTTCTCCCCAAATCAAACTGCCTCCCTCAGGCAGAGACAACTGAAAGCCTGGAGTGCCTGGAAGCATCATGACATTCTCAGGCTTCTCCAGGCCCCAAGGGAAGGGTATCTCCCAGCTCTTACCCTGCTCTTCATTTTTTTTTTTTTTTTTAAACAAGTATTTGGTAAATGCCTGCACAGAAAAGTTGGCAAGTTGAGTACAGGATCTCCTCCTATCTGGGACTCTAAGTGTTTCTAAGTTATCACACTGGCATATGCTCAAACATGAACAATTCATTAGACGTTCAGCTGTTCTCTTCTTACCCTATGATGACTGCAGCTTCTCCTGTTGCTCTAGCAAAGATGAAAGTCGATATAGGTCTCTTCTATGTAAAGAGAGTTTGTTACGTCTATGGACTTTTGGTACATGTGTTTCTTTGAGCCCTCAATTTTACAATGAGCTTTATTTTTTTTTTTAAGATTTTATTTATTTATTTGAGAGAGACAGACAGTGAGAGAGAGCACGAGCGAGGAGAAGGTCAGAGAGCGAAGCAGACTCCCCATGGAGCTGGGAGCCTGATGCGGGACTCGATCCCGGGACTCCAGGATCACGCCCTGAGCCGAAGGCAGTCGTCCAACCAACTGAGCCACCCAGGCGTCCCTACAATGAGCTTTAAAAATATATAATTTGCGGGTACCTGGGTGGCTCAGTCAGGTAAGTGTCTGGTCTGCCTTTGACTCAGGTCATGATCCCAGGGTTCTGGGATGGAGCCTCCTATGTTGGGTTCTCTGCTCAATGAGGTGCCTGCATTTCCCTTTCCCTCTGCTACTTCACCTACTATGATCTCTCTCTCTCTCTCTCTCTCTCTATCAATAAATAAAATCTTTTAAAAAATCTGTAATTTTATAGGTCTAGTTTGTAATTATTATTGTCTTGTGACTTTATATTTTATATATTCTATGTTCCAGTTGAAACAAAAGTCTAAACACCAGACAAGCACACTTACAAACACACATGGACACACACACACACACACACACACACAAATATATTCCACATCATTTAATTGATATGACACAGTTTAGTCCACTATTGCCAAAAGCTGAAATTTCATTATTTTTTTTTCCTAAAAGAATTGCTATGCCTCTTGGATGTTGTTATTCTATTTTAGAGTGGGAGAAGAATGATCATAAAACGAGATGTAGAGTTAGAATAATTCCAACTAAAGTGAATACTTAATCTTATCAGTTTTTTAAAAAGGTGCACTTGGTAATTGATCCTCCCCAAAATATTTACACCACAATACTATTTTATTGTCTTGGAATAAATCCCCCTCCTAGCGTACAAGTACCCTGGTTTGAGATGCCAGTTAAAACAGAAGGAAATTCATAATTATTTATTCATGAAACCAAGGCAGGAGTCCCCAGAGCTTGTTTATCAGGATAGTAATGTTCTCCAAGACCCATACTTCTACAACTGTTCTACTCCGGCATCTTCCCTGGTTCACAGATTGGGGCAGATATCACATCTACACAGAGAAAAGTCACATGAGATGGAAGTTAATGGTTCATCTTCAAAAAGATCATTCTCATTCTGTGTCTCTTTTTCTTCGGGCGAAAAAAAATTCAAGACACTGTACACAATATACATATGCTCAGACTTAGGTGAATAACTGAGTAACTTGCAAAGGGAAATATCATTATCACAATTAATTTTGTTGCACATCTCTACTCTTTAGTGGGATTTTCTGTGTGTGTCTAACTTTTCCTCCTTATGACACAAATTATTTTCATTGCCATTATCATGTTGGTGAGAATATAAGCATCCCCTTCCAGCAATGATTAAAGCAATAAATGGTAGAAAAAACACTGTAGTTTTCAAGTCTGTGCATGAGGTAATTGAGGTACCTTAAGAAACTTTGTACTGAATCCACCTAAGTACTTTCGGAAACTGACTTTTAGAAACCGTTTCAGTTAATGCATTGAAGGATGTCTGCACTGAAAAGAAATTTCACAATCGTTCCAGGCTATTTTAGTCAGGGTTCTCAATCTCAGGACAAAATTAAGACGAGGTAATATTTTCAGGGTGATACTGCAATTAACACTTCCTTTAAAATTCCCAGGGCCAATACAATTTTGGTTATATGATGAACACAATGGTTATTGAAGCAAACATATGTAAAGTATATAAGCAAAATGAAACTAAATGTAAGAAAAATTATAAAGATACAACCTCCACCAATTTGATGGTATTCTTAAATTCTGATATAGTTAGATTTAATAATGGGCTTAGCAATTATAAATTTTAAAAAAAGGAAGAAATTATATTCAGTAAAATTTCCATTCATAGAATAGAGATATTTCCTATGGATTTAGGAAAAAAAAATGGGTGAGCAAACATCAAACAATAAAGCCTCTCTCTTGCCAAAGACACTGGAAATACTACATAGAAAAGATGAGCTTCTTTTCCTCCTATAGTCCTGGCTATGGGGAAAAGATTAAGGAACATTACAATAGTGTGTATTTAGATGAAATATTTCACTGGGCACATTGGTGAATACAAATTTTTGAAAAATAATAAAATGTTAAAGTATTTTTTTAAAGATTTTATTTATTCATTTGACAGACATAGATCACAAGTAGGCAGAGAGGCAGGCAGAGAGAGGGAAGCAAGCTCCCCGCTGAGCAGAGAGCCCAATGCGGGACTCGATCCAGTACCCTGAGATCATGACCTGAGCCGAAGGCAGAGGCTTAACCCACTGAGCCACCCAGATGCCCCAATATTAAAGTGTTTTAATAATATTGTTCATCAGCAATAAAACACATAATCTGATTCTAACACTTATGCTACCAGAAAGAATTTAAAGATATAGTATATATTCTATAAAAGTATATGTTCATGAAATATATTATGTGATTTATACCTTCTTTTTGATATAAATTAATTTTTGAAGTAATGTCTACATGTCAATTTTTTAAGGGTTTTCTTTAAAAAAATATTATTTGAGAGAAAGAGGGAGAGAGCACAAGCAGGGGGAGCAGGGGAGGGAGAAGCAAATTCCCCGCTGAGCAGGGAGCCCTATTCCGGGCTCCATCTCTGGACTCTGGGATCATGACCTGAGCTTAAGGCAGACGGTTAACCAACTGAGCCACCCAGGTACCCCTAAATGTGAAAATTTTTATAATAATTTAATTTACCAGAATTTAAAGATAACTAAGAATTAAATAATGATGATAATACTACTACCATTACTACCAGTAAAAAGTATCTAAAGTATCTTGAGGTTTACTTGGTAAAGATACATTTCCACATGTCAAAATAACCATGGCAAGCCATTAGAACTATATGAATATATTTTATTTGTATATTATTGAAAGAAGACATTTCTGTAAATTAGGAGTATTGCTTTAAAAGAAGATTGCATTATTTTTGTTTAGCTTTGTTTTAATTTCTAAAGTGCAAACTACAGCTTTTAGAATTCATAATGTTTTATGTATAATGTTGATATATATCAATTATTTTTGCAGCAAAGACATTTTATGCTAAGCTGATTGCAAAGTATTATTTACCTTACCAGAACATTAAAACAACAACAACAGCAACAACAACTCCTTAGAATAAGCTTATAAGAAAAAAATTGCACCTAGAAATGCTAAAAATCATTCAAGGTATGGTAATCATTTCAACATACTGAGCAAAGTTAAATATCATTAAAAAATGAATTCAGTACTGAAAATAGCTGGAAATGATGGGGTATTATAGAATCATTCATGCATGGAAAGCTACTCATCAGAAACAAACATAGCCTAAATCACAAGCGAAAGTCTCATCAGAGAAAAATTCTAAAGCCCTGCATTTTTATTCATTTTTTCCAGTTTGAAAATCAACCCTGTCCTTAACTTCAAAATAAATGGCATAAAAATTTGATCAATTAAACTAATAAAAATTCAGAAATAACAAAGGGATTGCAACAGAGAATTAAGGTGTACTTTCTTTGAAGCATCTAGTAGAGATAGTACTGTGCAAGTTCTGTTAAATACAATCTCACCAAGTTAAGAGTATTTCTATATGAAGGAAGAAGGAAAAATGTAAGAAAAAGAAAGATAAAAAGAGAGAGGGAGGCAGGAAGGAGGAAAGAAGAAAGAAAAAAAAGCACAAAATGCTAACTAGCTCATATCTAATGTCCACACCTAAACACAGAACTGAATTCATGAATTCAATTTTATGTAGTTTTATCATTTTGAACAACTTTCACATTTTTATCATTTTGGGTAGAATCAGCTTTTATATCCCATTTTATATCCATTTCTCAATAAATGTTGGCTCAATTTGCTTGAATCCCCTTTTAAATATGAGAAAACTAAAGATACTCAAGATACACCTTTTTGCATTAACCATTATTTTAAATTATTCATTTTGTTCTAATTTATTAAGTCAATGAAAACAGTTTCAGCATCTGTGTTATGAATATTGTAGAATGACCAAGCCATCATTCTACATGATACAATAATTTTTATAAAGTATGTTGCATTTAAAATATAGATATTTTAGAACTTGGATTTAATATAAAATTCTCTTGCAGCTGATTTTCTTAGGATTTATTTCATATAGCCATATATATGCATTCAAATACACAAACACACAGGTACTTACATAAATTTCTCTTTTGATTACTTGAAGGTTGTGGTTATTTTGTCTTTTCTCTTAACATTTAATGCATATTATTTAATATTGTGCTATGTTAAATTCAGTAAAAATAATGGTTACTTTTGAACTATCAATGGAAAAACGTTAATACTGGAGACTTTCAGAATTTTTCAAAGGGTTCAAGTCCAAGATAAGAAAATTTCAATGAAATCTACATACATTACAACATATATTGTCAAAATCCCCAAAAACTATCCTTAATAGGCTACAGTTCAGTGAGAGATCATATATGATTCAATAAAAGAAACATGTTGACTATTCTCCAAACCTTTGGAAATAGAAAGATATATAAAGCCATGAGCAATTTCACAGTTGTAGTAAACAAAAATATAAACAACAAAATGATAGAATACAATAAATTGTGATACACATCATAGGCATACAAGAGGAACAAATTATAATCTCCATGATCTGAGGAAACTTTTATTTTTATTTTCTTTTAAGATTTATTTATTAGAGAGAGAGAGAGAGAGAACTTGAGCAAGGGGACGGGTAGAGAGAGAGAACCTCCAGCAGACTTCCCTCTGCGGGTCTTAGTCCTACACAGGGCCTCAGTCTCACAACCCTGAGATCATGACCTGAGGGAAAATCAAGAGTGAGACAGTTAGGGGCACCTGATGGCTCAGATGGTTAAGTGGTTGCCTTCAGCTCAGGGCATGATGGTCCTGGGATCTAGCTGTGCATTGGGCTCCCTACTCCATGGGGAGCCTGCTTCTCCCTCACTCTGCCTGCTGCTCTGCCTGCTTGTAGTCTTTCTCTCTCTCTCTCTCTCTGTCAAATAAATAAATACAATCTTTAAAACAAAAAAACAAAAAACAAACAAACAAACAAAAACAAAAAAAAAACAAAGAGAATGGGACACTTACCTACTGAACCACACCAGGCTCCCCAGGGAAACTGTTTTAAATACAGAGAACAGCTTGCAAAAATTTCCCAAAGTGCTTGAGGGCATTGGTAATAATCCTGTCCACGGATACTGACCTATTAGCCAGAACTTCCTGGGAATTCCAGAACTTGAGAGGAAGGTCCAAGGAATTAATATTTTGTTTGTCTTCACCTCACTAGAGATTATAATCTATCATATGATACTGTGGGCTATTCACCACTTCTAAATGTATTAGTGATTTCGCCAATACTGTTCTCACAGGCAGCAAAATTCTGTGCCAAGAAACCCATGTTCCTATCATTTTCACTTCTGGACAAGATGGAATAACAAAAACGGAATTTTCTTCCCCAGTTGAAGCTATCACAAAGTAGAGAAAATACATTAAGCAAGGGTTTGCAAGACTCTGGGCATGAAGGAATGAGACAGGGAGCTCTGAAGTATGGGAAACAAAGAAAGGATCCCTACTCACATAGTATCACAGCTTACTGGTTTGCGTTTCCAGGTTGCCCTGTAGGGGGTGGGAATCCATACAGAACCCGATGTAGAAATAGGGCTGTTTTCTACTGGGAGAGGAGGTGGAGGCAGCTAGAGTTTATAGGATGGAGAACAAAGGAAGAGTTGGCTCAGAAAGAATGTTGCTACACAAAACTATGGCAAATGTAACAATTTATACTTTTGAATATTCTTTTTAGTGTTTAGGTATACTGTTACTTTGGACAGCAAGGAAAAAAAAAAACTGTCTTGTAAAGAACTTCCATTTTTTGATCCTTCTGTATGAAACATAGATGAGTGAATAGGCTGGAAGACTAGCATGAATTCCAGCAGACATAAATGGTCCACTTGGGTCTAGTGATTAACAACTTAAAGTTAGACATGTCAGCATAGCTACCTATGTTTATTTAGCCATTCAGAGGCCAGAACAGGCACAGAGTTAGTAGAAAATTTTATTGTAGCCAAGAGAGTCCTAAGAAATCAGAACTAAGCAAGGGAATTGAAGGCATCATCAGGAGAGGTTTCTGTTCTTTACACTCTACCTGTGGTTTCCTGTTTCTTTTCATAGTCCATCTTCTTAAATAGCATGTATGCATACTGGCTTTATTTTCTCTCTTTCTACTATTTCCACCCTTCATTCCATGGAAACTGCTGCTCAGTGCTCATCAGTGAATTTCTGGTTGTTAAAACTCAAAATCATATTTTTGACTTTATGGTTGAGCACGATTTGTCCTGGTCACATACTTCCTCAGTATTTTAATGTGTATTTTAATTCCACTAAAATAAAACACTTGAACATTCTGATTCTCACCTCCTATTTATTTTTGCTTTAAACTTTCTCTTTAGGTTATTGTATCTACATCCTGGCTTTTAACTATCCATTGTGATGATATGAGTCCTGATTTATTTCATTAGCTTGGAATTCTCCTTAGAACTTCAGATTTATATGCGCAATTGCTACATTTCAAAAACTCATTTTTGTGCTCATAGATATTATGGATTTTCAATGATTAAAATGGAATTCTCCTTTTCACCAACAATAGATCCACTGTTGTGGCGCCTGGGTGGCTCAGTGGGTTAAACCTCTGCCTTCAGCTCAGGTCAGGATCCCAGGGTCCTGAGATCGAGCCCCGCATCAAGCTCTCTGCTCAGCAGGGAGCCTGTTTCCCCCTCTCTCCCTACCTGTCTCCCTGCCAACTTGTGATATATCTGTCAAATAAATAAATAAAAATATTTTAAAAACATAGGTCCACTGTTAATGAAAGATTATATTTCACTGCTTTGTTGAAGAATACTTGTGTTTTTTTTTTTTTTTTTTTAGTGTTTTATTTTTTAAGATGTTATTTATTTATTTGTCAGAGAGAGACAGCAAGAGAGAGAACACAGGCAGGGGAAGTGGGAGAAGGAGAAGCAGACTCCCCACTGAGCAGGGAGCCCAATGCAGGGCTCAGTCCCAGGACTCTGAGACCCTGACCTGAGTCAAAGGCAGCTGCTTAACAACTGAGCCACCCAGGCAAGAGAAAGACAATTCTACCATCAGAATGCAAGATTTTAACAGTTAGGGCACAGAAATATCAGAATGATTGCAAAGGACATTAGTAAATTTTGTGGTGATGTAAACATTTCTTAACTTGATTTTTGTCACACAGTAAAATTCCTAAGAATTTGTGGAAGTGTAAATTTTCAATTTATATGACAATGAAGTTCAAAAAATAAAAAGGGAAAGAAATTTACCTTAATTTTTTTGACCAGATGACAGATTTTATTTATATGTATTTATTTGTACATATACTATTTGATTCAGAAGAAAAGCATGGTTTGTTATTTCTTGAGTTCATTTTTTGAAGTTTTATTCCTAGGAAATATTTTATTTAAATATTCAAGGTCATGACTTATAATTGATCATATTTATTCTTCTTTATATGATCCCTTAATTTTAGTTAATTTGATAATTAACATTCATATAAAATTTTTATTTTATATATTTCACTCATTTTTAAATTTTCTTAATAAATTCTCCCAAACATTTATTTTCCAAAAAATAAGTTATTCTTTTATTGCTTTGTTTCTTGGGTTTTGTTTTCTTTCAATAATTTCTCCTCATTTAATTATCATTTTTTTCTTACTATTTTACTTAGTTTTTCCCCCTCATACTTCAAGCTGGATTCCATTCACCAATGAAAAATCAGCTTTCCTTCTTGTTTGAATCTAAGAATTTAAGGTTACACTTCTCCTTCAAATAAATTAAGTTAAGCTGATTCTAAAATTTACATAGAGTTTTCATTATTCTCAATTTCAGTTAATTTCAATTTCCATTATGACTACTTATGTGTCTAACTCATTACCTACAAAATATTTTATTTACATTTAAGAGGCTTTTTTTTTTCTTTTTTCACTTTTTTTTTCCAATTTATTTATTTTCAGAAAAACAGTATTCATTATTTTTTCACCACACCCAGTGTTCCATGCAAGCCGTGCCCTCTATAATACCCACCACCTGGTACCCCAACCTCCCACCCTCCCGGCCACTTCAAACCCCTCAGATTGTTTTTCAGAGTCCATAGTCTCTCATGGTTCACCTCCCCTTCCAATTTACCCAAAAGCACATACCCTCCCCAATGTCCATAACCCTAGCCCCCTTCTCTCAACCCCCCTCCCCCCATTTAAGAGGCTTTTTTAAAAAAAAAGATTTTATTTATTTATTTGACAGACAGAAGTCACGAGTAGGCAAAGAGGCAGGCAGAGAGGGGGTGGGAAGCAGGCTCCCACTGAGCAGAGAGCTGGATGTGTGGCTCCATCCCAGGTCCCTGAGATCACGACCTGAGCTGAAGGCAGAGGCCTAACCCACCGAGCCACTGAGCCACCCAGACACCACCGTTTAAGAGGCTTTTAAGTTACTTTCTAGGTATTATGTTTTGTTTTATTTTAGTTGTGTTCAGAAAGGGTGGATTGTATAAACTGATACTTGGAAATTTGATGACTCCTGCTGTTGGCCTAAGATGTTTTTCTTTTTCACAAGTATTTCAGTTATAATTAAAAACACTTACATTCTAATTACTATACACACAATTGTATGACTGGCCATTAGATCAAGTTTTTTTAATTGTGAAATTAAAATCATCTATATTCCTAGAAATTTTTATTGTATCTATCAATTATTTAGAATTCTATCAATGACTGAGGATGGCGGGGAGTGAGGAAGAAAGAAGAGATTATTGTATTTGGTGCTATATATCTATTACAATTTTACTTATTTACTGTCTAGTAATTAATATATTTTATTACTATGTACTGGTGATCTATATCTCAAACATTTTTTTTTTCTTGAAGCCTATCTAGTCTCATTTTTTTCTAGCTTCTTGTAGTTTGAAATCATCTGACATATTTCTTACGTTATTTCTTTTTTTTTTAATTTCAAGATTTTATTTAGTTTTGCTGTTGTTTCAAGTTTTTATTTATTTATATTTTTAATTTTAATTTAAAAAAAATATTTATTTATTTGACAAACAGAGATCACACATAGGCAGAGAGTCAGGCAGAGAGAGAGGAGGAAGCAGGCTCCCTGCTGAGCAGAGAGCCCGATATGGGGCTCAATCCCACGACCCTGAAACCATGACCTGAGCTGAAGGCAGAAGCTTAACCCACTGAGCCACCCAGACGTCCCTCAAGTTTTTATTTAAATTCCAGTTAGTTAACATATAGTGAAATATTAGTTTCAGAAGTAGAATTTAGTGATTCATCACTTAACATATAATATCCAATGCTCATCACAAGTGCCCTATTTAATAACCCATCACCCACTTAGCCCTTGCCAGCAAACTTAAGTGTATTCTTTATAGTTAAGTGTCTGTTTTATGGTTTGCTTCTCTCTTTTTCTTTCCCTCATTATCATCTGTTTTGTTCCTTAAATTACACATCTGAGTGAAACCATAAGGTATTTATCCTTCTGTGACTGACTTATTTCCCTTAGCATAATACCCTATAGCTCCATCCCTGTCATTGCGAATGGCAAGATTTCTTTCTTTTTGATGGCCGAGTAATATTCCTGTGTGTGTGTGTGTGTGTGTGTGTGTATACCACAACTTGTTTATCCATATATCTTCAGCTTTTATGACCCTATTTATACTTTTGGTTTATCTCTTATAGTTAGTATATTAATGGAATTTTTCAAAAATCAAATTTGACCATCAATTTCTATTATTTTACTGATTAATTTGGTTTACATGTGTTATTTTATTAGTATATTAACATTTTATTATATTATTTTATGCTTTATATTTGTCAATATTTTTAATGATTTTTTCATGTATTCTTTGTCTTTATTGAGATTTTGTTTTGTTTTCTTTTTTTTAGATTTATTTATTTATTAGAGAGAGAGCCTACGCACATACAGGTGCAGGGGGAGGGTCAGAGGGAGAAAATCTTCAAGCAGACTCCCCACTGAGTGCAGAGTCTGATGTGGGGCTCAGTCTCACAATTCATGACATCATGACCTGAGCCAAAACCAAGAGTTGGACACTTAACTGACTAAGCCAACCAGGTATCTCAAGATTTCATTTTCTTAATTTGGTTTAAAATTCATTAAAAAAAATCTTTTGGAAATTCTATATTACATTTTTAAAATCTACATCTGTACTGCATATTGTCTATATGGAGCTACTTACACTACTGAATAGTTAGACAATTTGTAAGGTTATATATTTTTAGAGCAAATAAGGCAACTGGGCATTATTCAAGAGATTTAATCTAAATACTAATTTCACATTCTTCTGCCTCTGGTGACAGGGTGTTGTTTGTGTTTCACTCCAGTTGGGAGCGGACGGATATATTCATGTATGTATTTGAAAAGCCTGATCCACACACAGGAGATATTTTTGAATGTACAGATGCTGCCCAGCCCTATCTTTTTGTTCAAGTCTTCCATTTGGCAAAAGTTAGCCCTCAACAGCTATCTGACTCAGTGCACAAGTCTTACCTCTTTTACACCATCTGCACTCCTGACAGATGGCTCACTAGCACAAAGTATTATTGATCTTGCTCTTGGGGATTTAGAAAATTTATTAAAATGTGAATTAAAGTTACACAAAATACAGAAATATCTATGGGAAATAAAACCAAAAAAGAAAATGCTTCATATTCCTGTTTGTTTTATTACAATACTAATATTACCTTATCATCAAAAGAAGATAATCCTTCCCTCTCCGTCCCACCCTTGCCTCAGGAGTCAACCCATAATGAAACTGTTCTTTGTAATTTCGTTTAACAATACCATATTTTATCAATTTATAATTTGCATTTCTCTCATAGCCTTGTTCCAAATATATAATATAGCTTTTGATAAGTTAGTATTCAAGTGAATACTGCACCAGAGTGAAACAAAGGGGAATGGGGGAAATGGGACCAGAACTGAGTGTAAACTCAACCCTGCTGAAATAAAGTTTAGGAGAGATTCGAAGAGCTGGGGCAGAGGTAGTAGACCATCTGTGTTTGCTAATTGGCTTTACTCAGAGGAAAAGGAAACTTTTTCTCACGTTCATGATAGGGGAGTGGTGTTTAAAACTCAGAGCAAAGCACCCACTGAAGTTAGGCTCCTGCCCTCCTACAGACACTGAGAGATAGAGCACTATCTTCTTTGATGACTGTATTTCAGAGGGATGGCTCCCAGATCACTGAGAAAGCATTCCTGGATTGTAAAACTGGCAAGAGGCTTTTTAAAGATTTACATATATTTCAAAGTGGTGGAGAATTAATACTGACAAGTTGTTTAAAGTAAATGTTCTAAGGAAAAGGAGATCAGGACATAAATGCAGAACCCTACCTAATGTCTACTCAAGCTGAGGGAAACGGTAGGATTGCCTTGATCATTAGTCAGAGGCCGATGAGAGTTAACAAAATCGTTGTGGGTTGCATACAGTCTCAACAACTGTCAAAAATAGTCAAGGACAATCCTAGTATCTCTTTCAGTAAGTCATGTGCTCTTTCCAATTTAACAATACTTGAGGGCAAACAGATGAACCTAGCTCTGTTTATTTATTTTTCAAAAAGTTATTGATATGATACTATGAAGGAAAGCATAACCTTCTTATCTACAATAAAAAATATAATGACTATGGCTGAAGTATATTTTCTGACACTATACATGTATTAAGATGTGGTATGAAATTCAGGAGTACTTGCATAAGTGCATTTGGAGTCCTATAATAAACCCCAATCTATAATTATTTTCATAAGAATAACTTAAACATTGACATATAGGTACTAAAATTATTATAGTGCTTACATTTATTTTATTTATGTGGTGATAGTTCTCTTCCAGAGAGAAAGAAAGAAAGAAAGAACGAACAAGCAAGCAGGACACCAAAGGGGTAGGGACAAAAGGATGGAGGGAGAAAGTTTAGCACGAATGTTTAAAATCTCATGTGCAAAATATATTCATTAGAGAAAGACTTATTCTACAAAATTTTGTATGCATTACATTAAACTTTCTGTTGGTGAAATAATGGCTGTGACAACTGCTAAACAAATGTGTATTTTGCAATACTTATAAAAAGAAGACTAACTAGTGGTCTTTCTTCTTTCTTATTCCATCTCCAAAGGAAAAGTAACCCAAGATATGGTTAACTTTATCTTAGATGAAAAAGACCTCCAACAACCACAAATCAATGCTATTTATGTATATGCCTATAAACTCAAGCAAAGATTTTTTTCCCCCAAGTAGAACTATTCTTAAACAAGGGGGTCATATAGAATGACCCAAGACAAATATTTTTAAAATAAAAATACTTGAGGATTGTCATGAATCTGCAGTTCACTTCTATGGGATATCTTTAGCTCCAAAGCTGTACTAAGAACCCATTACATTATTTCCTATGACAAATTTTTTTCTTGTAACAAGAGCTACAGTTAAACATGCTTCTATAATAAGAAACTCCATGAGAGTTTATTGTCAGTTGTCTGAGAAATTTTTACAGAAATAAATATATTTGTTTCAAATCTCTTTATTTCATAATTTGAAGATTACATTAAATTTGATCTAAGAGAAATGGAATTAGAACAAGATAAGAAAATATATACATTCTAATGAGAATTTTTTGTTTCTTAATGCTTTAAAAATGTCAAATCCCATGTAAGAAATTAATATCTATTAATTTATTTTTCTAAAAAAGCATATACACTAACCTTTAAAATATCACTAGTACCATATGTATAAAACTGATATTTAGTTTTTAAAGTATTCTAACTATATATAATTGATCAATTAGTAGAACATTTAGAAACCCATTCTTGGGGCGTCTGAGTGGCTCAGTGGGTTAAAGCCCCTGCCTTCAGCTCAGGTCATGATCCCAGCGTCCTGGGATCAAGCCCCGCATTGGGCTCTCTGCTCAGCGGGGAGCCTGCTTCCCTTCCCCTCTCTCTGTCTGCCTCTCTGACTACTTGTGATCTCCTTCTGTCAAATAAATAAATAAAATCTTAATTTTTTTTTTTTAAGAAACCCCATTCTGGTGACAAACATAATTACAAACATGAGTATTTGGTGTATTTTTTCAGATGTTTCATATGCATTAAAATATGATTACTAAGAGAGAATGAAAGAAAACTTTTTTAGTAAATGTATCCATATGAAATACAATGTTATGCAATTTAACTTTTCTTTTAATACTACAAATTCATAATTTTTCAGGTAAGTGTGTGTAGGCTTAAATGACTTTCAATAGCTGAAGAATATATTAAAATATATATTTGTCAGAATTTATTTAAACTGTATCCAATGAAGAAAAAATATAGTGTTTATAATTTTAACATTACAAGCATTTATTTTGTAGGCATATTGAAACCCTCTAAAGCAAATCTGTTTCTGAAACATAAACTTTTAAGAAATGTATTTGATGAATAAATATCTCAAATTTAGATATATATTTCAAATTTAGTGATACTCCCTAGTTGCTCTCATTTGTCTTACAAACACTTATTGAATGCCCGCCATAAACCTGGTACTGTTTTGAACACCTGAAATCTATCAGTGGACAAACCAAAAAATATATCTGTCCTTGAAGAGCAAATTTTCAAGCAGGTAAGTTAAATTTTACGTACTTTCTGAAATGGACTCAACTTTATTTTTATGTACTTATTATCCAAATATCTTGGTGGTGTTTATTGGAAAGATTATAGTTCCTCCTGCAATCTGTAAACAACCTTACTCATTTCTTAAATGACTGTTCCTAAGTTCTCTACAGTTTTACATTGATCTTTCTATCTAGCCTTGGGCCAGTATTAAATATTATAATTTATAAAAGGTTTTGACATCTGGTGGAGCTAATCCTATATCAGTGCTGCTAAAATAACTTTCATATTCAGAATATGTTTAAAGATCATCACTTCCTCATATATCTGTTAGGCTGTTCCTTACATTTGACTTATAACAGTGATTCAGTTGCTCTCCACCTCATATTTCAGTTTTACTTCTTCCAGAGCACTCATCAAATTATCTTTCAAAATGTTGATTTACTTGTTTAAAATCACATTTCTTACCGTGGTTATAAGATCCCTAAGAGCTGAGATCCTAATCGAATGCAGGCACTGCTATGTACCTCTATGTATCTCACTAAGAAAGATGCCTTGCACATAGGAGGTAATAATAATGGTTGAAAGCATAGCTAAAGACACGGATTAAATACTTATAAAATGTAGTCTACAACTACTGATTCACATTTTATCTCTTGTATGTTTGGATGCATTAAGAACTCAGTTTCTCAAAGCATAAGCAAGTACAGCCATCGCTACTGTTACGGATAACAAGAAAAATAGTGCTTTTAATTTTTTTTCTCAAAGTACATCAATCACTACATTAAGGGAATTGTTTTGAGCATCAAACATCTGATTCTGCATATCACAACAACATTTTCATATATAATTGTGTGTGTGTGTGTGTATATATATATATATATATATATGGGTGGCTTTGTTTTCTTTATTGTGAAATAATATATAGGTCAATAATATAATATATATTATACATATAAAATACACAATAATAATATATAGGTTAAAAAACCCATATATGTATGTGTATACACACACACACACACACACACAGTTTAGTAGATAAGGAATTCAATGTAGCCAAATCCAGAAGTAGAACTTCACGTGCATAACCCATAACCTTGTAAATGTCCCTCAGTAATCAACCACTTCTACTTTCCCTCTTAAGGGAAGGACTAGTTTTTGACTTTTGTTTTATTCATTCTTTGCTTTTTTTTTTTTTTTTTGTTCTATTACATGTATATACATCCCTACATAACATAGTTTTACTTTTCCTGTCTTTTGAGTTTTCTGTGACTGGAATAGTATTGCGAGTATTCTCTTAAGTTTACTTCCATCACTATGCTGTGAGATCAAATCACAGTGTTGTATATGACCCTATTTCACTCTTAGCTTTTCTCTATAGTAACCCACTACAGAATGTATTTCAGTTTATTAGTTTATTTTGTAGTTGATTGTTGATGAGCATCTAGTTTATTTCCAGTTTGGGAATTTCTCATGCTAGGTTTGTGTAATTATCATTGTACATGGATTCTGGTGTTCACGTACATGAGTTTCTCTAAGGTATTTACATAGTAGGTGAAGTGCTAACAGTTATTTTAACTTTTCTAGGTAAGGCCAACTTGTTTTCCACATCACCTGTGGCATTTATACTCCTAAGAATGTATTATATTTATCTATGTTGCACATGATCTCTAATATTTAATATCCAACTTTCATTTATCTGTCATTCTGAAGTGAATCTAAGAAAATCTATTCATGGTTGTAATTTTCATTTTATGTTTAAAAATACTAAGTACCTTTGAACTTATTGTCCAAATTTATTATCCATCTTGAAATATCAAAGTATTTTGTTGATATATTTTTTCTTTGTTTGTTTCTTTCTTATTAATTTGTAGGCATGCTTAATATACTCCTTTTTTTGCCTTTTTAAAAATTTTTTTATTTCTTTTTAGCGTAACAGAATTCATTGTTTTTATACCACACCCAGTGCTCCATGCAATCTGTGCCCTCTCTAACACCCACCACCTGGTTCCCCCAACCTCCTAGCCCCTGCCCCTTCAAAACCCTCAGATTGTTTTTCAGAGTACATAGTCTCTCATGGTTCACCTCCCCTTCCAATTTCCCTCAACTCCCTTCTCCTCTCCATCTCCCCTTGTCCTCCATGCTATTTGTTATGCTCCACAAATAAGTGAAACCATATGATAATTGACTCTCTCTGCTTGACTTATTTCACTCAGCATAATCTCTTCGTATATTCTTGAGACTTGTCCTTTGTTGATTCTAAGAGTGGAAAATATTTTCTCTCATTTTTTCCAGTGTTAATTTTAATAAAAAAATTCTTAATTCCAAGTCAAAAGTGTTAACTTTCTTAATGTTTGTAATTTCTATATTCTATTTCAATATAATTTTTGCCTTGGAATCATGGTGATAGTATTCTTTTCTATCTTCTAAAATATTGATAGATTTTCTTTTACATGTAGGTATTTATTCTCTCTGGCATATGAATTTCACATTATTCTCTCTGGCATTGAATTTCCCACTTTGTATTTATTTTTACTTCTTATTTTATTTATTTATTTTTTTATTGTGTTGTGTTAGTCACTATACTGTACATCATTAGTTTTGGATGTAGTGTTTTGTGATTCATTGTTTGTGCATAACACCCAGTGCTCCATGCAATCCATGTCCTCCTTAATATTCACAACCAGGCTCACCCATCCCCCACTCCCCTCCCTTCTAAAACCTTCAGTTTTTTCCAGAGTCCATAGTCTCTCACAGTTTGTCTCCCACTTTGTAAAATTTATTTACTACCCAAATATCCCAGCAGTGTTTATTGAAAAGTCTGTCCTTTCTCTTCTAATCTGCAAACTGTGTCATTAAAAATTTGCCTTAGAAATGCATGGGTCTGTTTCTGGGTTCTTCACTTGTCCCATTGGTCTTTCCTTAGCCTGATACCAACATCTCATTGTCTTAAATATCAAAGCTCTTTAGGTCTTGATAGCTGGTGTAGAAAATCTTTCAATGCATTCATTTTTTCCCCCAAGAACATATTGCCTACTCTTGATCCTTTTCATTTCCAAATATATTTAGAATCAGTTAGTTGTGTCTCATTTTTTAAAAGTGTCATGAATAGGGTGCCTGGGTGGCTCAGTGGGTTAAAGCCTCTGCCTTCGGCTCAGATCATGATCCCAGGGTCCTGGGATCAAGCCCTGCATCCTGCTCTCTGCTCTGCAGGGAGCCTACTTCCTCCCCTCTCTCTCTGCCTGCCTCTCTGCCTACTTATGATCTCTGTCAAATAAATAAATAAAATCTTTAAAAAAAATGTTTTAAAAATGTCATGAATATTTTAGAATTTATTTGAACCTATGGACTTATTTAGGGGAAGAAATACCATCCTTATATTATTGACTATGTTAGTCTATAAATGTGATATTTTGCTCATTTTGATACTTCATATTTTGTGTTGCTTTTATAACAACATTTAAAAAATTCTACTTGCTAATTTTTGTTGCTTGTAGATAAAAATGTAACAATTGTGTTTTTTTGTTTTACATTATCTTTATATCTTCCAGCTACTTCCCTAACTCTCTTGTTAATTCTAGTAAACGTTTCTAGTTAAATTTTGGAATTTTTCTTAGGTATAAAACTATATCATTTGTCAATAATGTTTTAGATGTTTAATTTATTTATGTTATATTGCCTATCTTCACTAGCTGAATTGATTGGTTAAAAAAATGAAATTAAAGTTGAAAAAAAAAACAATAATCATTGATGTGAGGTCCAGTTCTGAGTCAAAAAGATAACTTTTATTGTTTTATTATACATAATACATTTGCTATAGGTTTATGTGTGAGAAAATCTTCCAAGTTTTCAAACAGATTTCTTCAACAGTGCTTCATTATTTTCAAATGCTTCTTAAGATAAACTGTCTTTGTTAATCCAAAATCCACATTGTTGGAGGTCATTCACTGCTAACTTGTTACCTTATATGTTGGGTTTTATTTGACTATTTTCTGTTTAATGTCCTGAAATTTCTTCTCCAGAAAGAATTTTTGTAGTTTTCATATCAAATATACTGAGTACTAAAAAAAGGTAGCTTAATGTATCTCAACTGAACATATATGCAACATTTTAGAAACTGCCTATGTTGTGTTCTCCCCTAATTTTCTATTAAATATCTGGATATTCAGATATTTTCTGAACATAACTTATTTTGTAGGATGATAAAAGTAGATATTAGTTTCACTAATGATTAATAAACACCAGAAATAAATATTTATTTCACTTATCATACTTTGTGTCAGAATATTTTTGTTAACACTCAAACTCATTTGTTCATACTTCACAATCTCTCTATACGGTAGAGTTTAGCTCACATAAACAGTACATAATTGAAAAGACTAATTAGAATAACATAAGAATGACTAATAGTGGCAGAATAAAAATAGAGACAAATTATCTTTTCGTTATGCATAATATATTTACTATACATATACAGTCACATAATTAGATGTTTACAGAAATAAAACAGTATAACTAAATTTTCACAACTTTTCACAAACTAACTTTTCACTAACTTTTCATTTCACATCTGAGAAATGAACAATGGATGAAGCCAAATAAATAAAAACCATTTTGATGATAAGTATCTGAGAAAGTTCAAAATTACTATATAAGTAAATTCTAATCTTTAATACATCAACCCTTATAAAATTTGTGAAGCTGAGGCTGACATTAATTGCATGAGTTACTTAAACATGTATATAAAGTACATTTATGGTATTGATAAATTATATATATGTATCACATAAAAAGAAAAACTGATATGGAAGGATTGATTTGTTAGCTTATTTTCTGAAAGTTTAAGTTTCATAAGTGTAATCAATTAACAGAGAGACAGAGGAATTTAAAGCTTAGGATTGTACAGGGAAAGGTCTGTGCAACTGAAATTATTTGAAGTAAGTAAACCAGGTATCAAGGCTTTTTTAGAAATAGACTTAATATGATCATACCTCCAAGTGTTATTTAAATGTATACTATAATGCTTTTTACCTATTTATGCTCTTGCTCTACTGATGTTATATTCATGAAAATAGACAAAATCAAGTAGTTCAATAGTCACAATTATAGATAAAGCTATTATATGACTTTAGATTATAACTAAGGGACCTACATTATTGTGACTTTTTAAAACATTGATTCAAATAATTATGAATTTTTGAAGAATAATTAAATATACTAAAATTAAGCATAAAATATATTATGATTAATTATTTTTAATATTTTATTTACTTATTTGACAGAGAGAGAGAGATAGGGAGAGAGGGAACACAAGCAGGGGGAGTGGGAGAGGAAGAAGGAGACTCCCCACTGAGCAGGGAGCCCAATGTGGAGTAATCCCAGGACTCTGGGATAATGACCTGAGCCAAAGGCAGACGCTTAACAACTGAGCCACCCAGCCTCTCCGGTTAAATTATTCTTATGATTGTTAATATTGTTTAATATATTTAATTAAATATATTCAACATAATGTGCTTAAAAATCTTAACTTAGGTAAGATCAGTGTAATTAATAACAGTAATGAATTTTCTGTTTTTCTTACCATGCTCAAGTTTAATTTTATTTAATTTAATTTTTAAAAATTATTTATTTATTTTAAGCAAACTCTATACCCAACATGGGAGTCAAACTCACAACCCTGAGATCAAGAGTCATACACTCTTCTGACTGAGGCAGCCAGACACCCCCCAAATGTAATTTTATTTTTATTTTGCCTGGGTGTGTGATGTAAAGGAATTTATTATTTTTTGTTATGTTCAGTTAGCTGCTGTATAGTACACCACCAAATATAATTTTAAATGACTTTTCTTTGTCATCATAGAATTTCTTAATGCAAATATCCTTGTGTTTTAAGATCTTGAAGTTTGCATCAGGAAACCATGACTGCAAATGTCATTCTGCTGTGATAGACATCAGTAGTGTCTACCAATATTTGCTTCTTCTTCCCTTCTGGTCAGCAAACACTAAATTTCTCAGCCCTGCTACATTAAGGTAAGGATTTGCACCTAGTTTGGTCCAAGGATCTTGATAAAAGTGATGTGTGTAGGTCCAGGGACACATCAATTAATTTTATATGCAAAACCTTCCAGTTTTCTTTTTCTTTACCACAGTGAAATTAGAGGAGGCCTTGATGTGAAGATGGTACTGCTGAAAAGATCAATAGCCACCTAGATAGATGAAAAGTGCCACTTTTAAGAATATCTAGTGCAAATGTGAGCAAGCAGCCCAAGGATAAGCACCTTCTGTACTCTAAAAATTTGAATATTTAAGAAAGTGCTGGAAAGACCAGAAATGTATTAATCAAAATAATAAAACATTTTTTTTTTATAAGAGAGACTGAGTACTGGGAATTGGCAGAGATAGAAAGAGAATCTTAAGCTGGCTCCATGCCCAGCCCAGAGCCTGACGCAGTGTTCAATCTCATGACCTTGACATCATGACCTGAGCTGAACTCAAGAGTCCGATGCTTAACCGACTGAGTCACCCAGGTGCTCCAGCAGTTAACAACTTATAAAACGAATGATGTAGTACTATATGTAACTTGGGGTATAACCAATCAAAAAGGACTGAAGAAACTGTGAATCAAAAAAAAGTGAAGTTCACTTAAAATACTTAGGCTTCCTGTTCCTATAGAAGATTTAATTCTCTGAATCTCTCCTAGCACACCGGACTGGTTTGGGAACTGTCGCCTGCTGTGAGGTAGCTCCAAATCTTTACACAGATGGGGGGCCTTTGTCCAGCTGAAGGAACCTGTCACCACTACTAGATGCATCAGCTGGGAGTGAATGGTAGCCTAAGTAGGGAGAAACTCCCACCCTCTTTCATCTCTTGATTGTTCACAGTTGGCTGACAGGAATAAATGATTGATAGCTGTTAAAATTGAATTTGTGTTACATCTTGTTATGCTTATTCTTCACAACATGAACCCAGGTCCTTGTTTTGACCCTGATGTATAATGCCTCAGAATAAGATACTTACACCTGTAGAATATCCTACATTTGAAAATGTAAGTAAATGTGTTCATTTTTTTCATTTATAATTTAACTTTTCAGTAATGTGATTAAAACCATAACAAATCCACCAAACACCATACTGGAGATTCTGGAAATCAAACAAAATTCTGGAGTTTTGAAAGGCAAATTACTTCTATACTGTTATGTGTAAATAAAGAAAAAAGTGAAAAAAATCAACCTTTTGCTTTTGAAAAAGATGAATATGAGAAAACACAATGATACATTGAGAAATTTGGATAGCACTTAGTACTCCTTCCCCTTTATTTTTATATCTACACACATACAACATCATAAACTAATCCATTACATAACACATATACATCCTCCTCAGTAAGCCAGCTGAGAAAGATATTAATGCATTTAAGTTTTGATAATCATTCTATAATTAAAGTTCCAATGTATGCTCAAAAAAGCATGTCTCAACTTTATTTTAACCTATGATCCATTTTGGTAAACATCAAATTCCTATGTTCTCCATTAATGTCATTTGAGTTTCAAAATAAATTAGGTATTGTCACGAAGAGCATGTCAAATCAATGATAATATTAGTAAAAAAAATTATAATTTGAAAGATAAAATCATTGTGTGCTTAAGGTCTGCCTATTTGTCACGGGGTTCACTGTCCTAAGAAGGGAAGAAGTTTAAACACAATGCAGGTCATTTTCAATGTCAAGTTTATTTTACTCTTTAGTTTCCAAGCTAAATTTTTTATTGTAAAATTTGTTTGACTTTTTACCTCTAGACAGATTGGCAAAAGATAGTAGTCCTTGAGAATTAAGTAGAAAAAGTTTCACTGTTGTTTTGTCCTTGCAGTTCCCTACTCTTTCTCTTGCTGGTAATGAACTCCAACTATTCAGAAACCATTCCCTCCATTGTTTCAAGAAAATATCAGCACTCTGTCGTATTTGATAATGTCTTACCCTGGCAAACCATCTCTGTTCTGATATACTAATGATGCATCACTATCGGAAACAAATTAAATAGAAAATTTGATTTAATTACAGGAAGAGGTATGTTAAGATTAAATATATTCAGAAGGCATACTCAGACCAAAAAAGTAAGTGTGTCTAGAAATAATATTGTGCATGACATTTCAAGTAAGTAGAAGTAGCTGACAACTGATTTTCATAGTAGCATTAGAAATGAAAAAACAAAAGAGTGACAATACAAATTTTTTGTTCTAAAGTAAGAAAATACTTTACACAGTTTTGAAGTTAAGCTAATGCCATGATCTATTATCAGTTGATACAAAGTAGTAGTAGAACATCCTCTCAAGCAGAGTGTGAAGTTGAAGTAGAACTGGGGCATCCTCTAAATGTCAATCTATTTAATTAAAATAAAACCATAAAATACTTTTTTTCTGAGTGTGAATAAATATTTTAATGTTCACGGTGACTTAATGAAATAATGCATTGCCCCTATCTACCTGAAAAAGTTGTGGTGAAGAGAATATGTGACTGGAATCCAGCAACCTGGGGAGAACCCTCTCCCTTCCTCCACCCTTTCTTTTTCTTCATTTCTTTCTTCTTATTATTTTCTAGTTCTAAAACTTCTGCAAAGTTAATTCTTCAACTTCTTCTTCAAATATGATCTATTATTTCACCAAGAGGCGTATGGGTGTATAGTATTTAATGAGAATTCTGACTCCCATCACCAAGCCTTTCTGTCTTCTCAGCACAATCCAATTTATATAGATCTTACTCTACTTTCTGCATTTTCCCCTCTTTTCTCATCCGTCTTTTGCCAATGGAATGGTTTCTACATGGAACCATGACATTGTATTCCATTTTATAATACTATCCTCCTGGCAATCTTTATAACTCTGTGGTCATGTGTCAACTGAGCTAAAGGGTGCCCAGATAGCTCGTAAAACATTATTTTGGGTACGTCTGTGAGGGTGTTTCTGGAGGAAATTAGCATTTAAATTGGCAGTTGCCATCAATGTAGGTGGACATCATCCAATTCACTGAGGTCCTAAATAGAACAAAAAGGTGGAGGAAGGACAGTTAGCTCTTTTGCCTGAACTAGCACCTCCATCTTCTGCCTTGTGACACTGGCACTCCTGGTTCTCAGGATTTGGGACTGAATTAAAATACCAGTTTTCTCAGCTTACAAAGACAACAGATTGTGTGACTTCCTGGACTCCACTTTCCTTTTTTAAAGATTTTATTTATTTGTTTGTTGATTTATTTATTTAGAAAGGAGAGGGGCAGAGAGAGAAAGAGAATCTCAGTCAGATTCCACTTTGACACTGAGTGTAAAGCCCCATTGGAGCTCGATCTCATGATCCTGAGATAATGACTTGAGCTGAAATCAAGAGTTGGACACTTAACTGACTGAGCCATCCAGGTACACTTGCATGATACAATCCTTATAATCACCTCTCACATATATCTGTATGTATACTATTGTTTCTCTTTGTCCTGAGAGCCCTAATATAGCCACTAAATATAATATATATGTATATTTATATATATATTTATGTATTTTTGTTAGCTTTTTGCCTAATATTTCCAGTCACCTCTTGATTATCTAGCATTTTTACTATTGTAACTTCATTAGAAGAGGTCAAATTGGTCCATATTTCCTGAATTCTTCCATGCCCAAAATTCTTTGACAACTATACCTGAAGGAGAACTTGGTTGGATGAAGAATAATTTTCTCAACCTTTTTCTTAGAGAATTTTCTGATGTTTTTCCACTGTATATTACTTGGAGATTTCTAAATTCATTGTCTTTGCTTTGTAAGAGTTGGGTTTTTTGTTGAAGTGCCAAAATAACTATTTAATACCTAAAATGCCAATAAATCTAGAAGGATATTATGAAGTCTAGGTAACTATTACTTGATATTAGATCTTTAATTATCTGAATTCAGGGGGTTTTGGTTTTTGTTTTTTAAAGTCAGGAATGTTTCCTCAATGTTATTCCATTGATTTGGGAGTCCATTGATTACTGATTTTCAGTAATTAAAATTATCCATGTGCTGCTTCCCTTTGTCCGTCTTCTGTAGCTTTCACTAACCCTTCAATCATTTATGTCTTACTTTTGCTTCATTTTGTACAGTGACAAATCTCTCAATATTAAAATTTCTAAGATATCTGTGTATCTTAAGTTTACTGAGTGTATAATTTGTCTTTCTATTAAATATATGTATTTGTTCTTCTTTGCCTTTTCCTCCTGATGTCTAGTCAATACCTCCTATTGTCCAGATATAATATTATTGAATTCTCATATTTATTCTTTGTAGTTGTCCTTCGTATCACCAATGTTTGATCTTTTTAAATTCAAGTTTAAATATTGGGTTGGAATTTTCTCTACTTTGTAACATTTTTTAAAAAGATTTTATTTATTTATTTGACAGACAGAGATCACAAGTAGGCAGAGAGGCAGGCAGAGAGAGGTGGGGGGTGGGGGGAAGCAGGCTCCCTGCTGAGCAGAGAGTCTAATTCTGGGCTCGATTCCCTGAACCTGAAATCATGACCTGAGTCTAAGGCAGAGGTTTAACCCACTGAGCCACCCAGGTGCCCCTGCTTTGTAACATTTTAAAAAAGATTTATTTACTTTACAGAGAAAGAAAAAGAGATTATAAGCAGGGAGAAGGGCAGAGGGAGAGGGCGAGAGAGAATCCTGAAGTAGTCTCCCTCCCTGTTGAGCACAGAGCCTGACACAGGGCTCCACCTCACAACCCTGAGATCATGACCTTAGCCAAAATCAAGAGTTGGCCAGTTACCTGACTGAGCCACCCATCCACTCTATAGCATTTTTTTTAACATTGCTTTTTTGTTCAAGAATTTGGTGAATGCGTTCATTTTGCTTATTTCTTTCTTATGATACCTCTGTATGGATACCATGTTTATCTTGGTGTAACTGTTTTTTGTTTGTTTGTTTGTTTGGTTGGTTGGTTGGTTGGTTGGGTTTTTGTTGTTGTTGTTGTTGTTTTGGTTTGGTTTTGGTGTTACTGTTATTTAAATGAGTTGAATTTTACTATTTCAGTTATTAGCACAAGATTCCCATAGTAGAGAGTAAAGCCACGAATGTTTACCAGTTTAATCAGCTTAAGGGCTTCTTTTTCTGTTCCTACGGACATGGATTTTTTCATCAAAATATAGTGTCTCTGCATAGATATACTTCCCCTTTAGTCAAAACTTACTAGTTTCAAGAATACTCTTGATTCAGTGCTGAATTATCCATTCACTGACTGGCCCTTTCTACCTATGGCTTCCAAAATGACTACTTCATTGCTAAGACCTTCCACCTCAGGGCACCCCCCTCCAAATTCCTTACCAAACTTGATTTTCCATCTCTACCTGCCGTGATGTCCTGTTAAGTCTCAGCTCAGCTTATTGCTATGCATGTTTAGGGTGAGGTTCTCTTTTCTTGGTAAGAACATTTGCTTGATATTGACTTCAAGATCTAACACAGCTAGATCCTTTTGTCTGTCTCTACCCCTTTATGGCTTCATGGCTTACTATCCAACAGTTTTGCTACTATCAGTAGCTCTGAATATAATTTCAAGTAATTTGGAGGTTTTGACTGTCCAAGTGTCCTAATTTTGCTGAAGATATGGTTTGAGGAGTTTTTTTTCTTTTGTTTTCCTCTTGCTCTACATTTTCTAGGAGAAAAATGGAATACTCAAATATATAACACCATCTTATTCCTACTTCTGCTTGTATGTGAAATATCATCATTTCTCAAACATTTCTCCAAATGTTTATTTAAATGGATATTGTAAATGATAGGGCAAATCAAACCTAAATGTATGGGGAGTAAACTTGATATGCTCAAGTTGAAAAATTTGTTCAAGACGGTAGAAGAATATGGGTCCCTGGGTAGCTCAGTCAGTTAAGGGACTGCCTTCTGCTCAGCTCATGTTCCCAGGGCCATGGGATCGAGTTCCACATCAGGCTCCCCTTGCTGTGTGGGGAGGCTTCTTCCCCCTCTTCCTCTTCCTGCCACTCCCCCTGCTTGTGCTCTCGCTCTATCAAATAAATAAATAAAATCTTAAAAAAAAAAACAGTAAAAAGTGTGATTTTATTATGCTCACTAAGATCTGTCATTTAAAAAAATTAATACCACTTTATTTAGTATCCTGGGTTTATAGTATTTTAGGAAGTACAAAGATTTAACGTACTATTGAATGCTGATACCCAGAGTCATATTTATGGAGCAAGAAACTTAAAACCATGAGTTTCTCCTACAACAACTTGTCTGAGATAAAGAAAAAGAAATGAAATGGAAAAATCCAATGGAAATATCCTGAGCAAAATGATAAATCCCTTTTTAGAGCTGAAACTGCTATTTATTTACCAAATTATTCTGAAGGACCCATGTGCATAAAATGTCTAACAGCCATACTTATAACAGGCATATGTTGATGTAAAAACTATAACTTGGCTAAAATATCAATCAATCAATCAATGACAAAGGCTTTAGCAGTTCTCTGGTATGTTGCTATTATTTTGCTAAACAAGATAAATTAGCAAAATAACCAGAGTGGAAATTAATTTACAGTAACTACACCATCTTAAGTACTGTGTTGTATTGCTTAAATGTCACTTAGTGTGAACTTTATTGTATTGGATAATTTAATTTCTTAAATTAACTTTCCTTCAAACATTATCTTATTACTTTGTTATTTCCCCAAGCACCCAACATGAGAAAGGAAATCTATTTCTTAAATTTATAAGTACAGAATTAAAACATATTTAATGAGTTGATAAACACATCCAACATGGATCTCTTTTATAATTAAACTTCAATAAAGGTTTGTAATTATCTTTTGATGTCAGGGTTTTCAATTTTCTTTTACCCAGTTTAAATGTACTTTATATCCTTTTTTAAAACAGTTTAAATTATGCTTTTGAAAGTATATTTTTCATCTAAATTTCATTTTGAAATGAAAAGCAAGAAAGAAAGCATGTCTGTTTAGATACATATACTCTATTTGGTACCTTTTAAAAATTATTATTTTCATACTAATTGTGAATAATTTATACAAGAATAGTAAAATGAACATTTATGTATGAATGGTGATCTCATTTCTATTTCTACTAGCAAAAACAATTACAACCAGTCTGAACATCTCATAAGAGTTAAGGATAGATGTCACCAACATGGCCACACAGAGGGCTCTTGAATTTCCCTCCTGCCACAGACATACCAAGTATGTAGCTATATATAGATCAATTTCCTCTGAGAGAAATCCAAAAACTAGTTGAATGACTCCTACACATTGGGTAACTGAGAAAGTACCAACACTGCAAAGGGCTATGAAAGGCTGAGATGCACTCTCACAATAAACTCTAACCCCTGAATGATGCCTTAAAATTAGGAGGGAAAAAAAACTTGTGGGTACTCCTTGAAGAAGAAAGATGATGCATCAAATTAACACCTTGTCTTTTAAGGATATCACCCCAGGGACAGGCCCCCAAATCACCCAGATCTGACAGTCAGTGGGGTTCATATCCACGAGTCATCCAAGACTATAGAAAACAAAAAAAGCAGACGTTAAACAGGTGTGTGAACACTCATGGTCGCCAGTGCCCCAGACTCAGTGCAGAGGGAACAGACAAAAATGCTCATCTTCCACTTTTCCCCTGGAAGAGATTTGACAATATTCTTTCTAGCTGTGGCCTTTCTGTCTCCTAATAACAATTTAACAATTCAAGGGCTGACTGGAATCCTCTCTAGAGCATGAATGAGCCAAGGAGCCCGTTCCCCACCCTCTCCCTCCTGCTCTCTCCAACAATAAAACCAAGTCACTAGCTTCTCATTTCAGGGAGTCCATCCACACATCTTAATATCCCAACACCTATGACTGCCATCTGAAGGACAGGGCCCCCAAAACACCTAGCCAACAGAGTTTGCATTTATGAGTCTTACAGCACCATAGCAAACGAGGAAACAATCTTTTTTCAAGATGCATTTATTTATTTGAGGAAGAAAGGAAGAGAGAGAGAGAGAGCAGAAGCAGAGGGAGGGAAGAGGGAGAGGGAGAAAGAGATTCCTCAAGCCAGCACTACTCTGATTGTCGCCTGAGGTGGTGCTTAGTGTAGGCTCTATGTCAGGACCCTGAGATCATAACCTGAGCTGAAATCAAGTTAGACACTTAACAGACTGAGCTACCAGGTGCCCCCAAAGAAGAAATTTTTAAATAGGAATGTGAACACTCCCCATGCCTAAATATCTGGGTTCATTATAGAGGGAAAAGGCAAAAAAGCCTCTCCCCCATTTTCTCCCTGAAAATTTGGCTGCATATTTTGCCAGCTGCTGTCTGAGGATCAGGTTTCTCATCTCCCTGCATCTAGTTGCTGACAGCAATCCTCTTGGGAGCCTGAAAGAGCTGGTTGGCATGTTATCCCTTAGGCTTACTCCAACAAGAAAAACTAGTCTCCAGCTTCTCCCTAGAAAGGAGCTTCTCACACACACCTTACACCCCAAGTTTTGTGATTGTCACTCAAGGGGCAAGACCTTAAGTTATCTTGCTCTGATAGCCTACAGGACTTGGCATTCACAACCCACAGTACCATGTTAAACAAAAATACGGGTTTCAGATGGGCACAAAGCACTTACAAGTGTCCCTCAGACTTAGCACTGAGAAAGCAGGCAGAAGTACCTGTCTTCTAGGCTATCCCTGGAAGGGATCTGACTATATACTCTCCCAGCTGCTGCCTGAGCTTCTGGCTTCTAATCAGACTACATATGGGAGTTGACAGGGATATTTCTGAGAGCCTCATGAAGCTAGTGGCCCATGCCCTGCTGTCTCCCTCCAGCTGGCTCCAAAAGTAAATTAGTTCTTCAGCTTCCCCCTAGAAAATGAGCTTGTCCATACATTTGGTACCCGATTCTTATGGCTACCACCTGGGAGACAGGCTCCAAATTACCTAGCTCTGGGAGTGGATAAGGCTAAGCTTTCAAGAGTCTCCCAGAATCACATAAAAACAAAGAGGGGATACTATTGGAAGTAAAATACTCCTGGCAACCATTCCCTTAGTTCAGCACACTGAGTGAGCAAAAACACCCAACTCCTGGTTTCTCCCTCAGAGCGGGTAGACTGCATACACATTGTCCTGACTTTCCCAACTCCTGCCTAAAGGTTGTATTTCCGATTAGTCTGAACTGGGAGAAGAAGGGTCAAGCAAATAGCAGTCCTCCAGAACCCTAAAAAGGTATATGGACATTTCCCATGCATTTATTTGGATAGGATAAAAGTCTAAAGCATGATAGCAACTTAGGTATTTTTTTTTTCTATTGTAGTCAAGTAGAAAATATTGTAACTCCCATTGGCCCTTGATTCCATGGGTTTGCATCAATAATGGGGATGAATCCTACTTCAATTTCATTGTTGTAACTATGTTTCTCTCTTCCACTCAAGACAGCATATATGAAGTAGAGTGAGTGAAACTAACCTCATAACAAGGAAGATCTTTTCCCTAATTTATTTTTATACATAAATTTTTATAAACTTTGTTATTTTAACTTATTTTAGTAAGAGATTTGATATGGTATGAATCATGACTGATTGAGATATATTAGTGGGTCATGCCCTCACTGCTCAGTTATTGTAAAATAAAATTGATACAGTAGACCATAGAATTTTTGAGCATTAAGGTACCTGGGATTTTTTTTCCCATCTCTCTCACTCAGCACAAGGATGGAAACTTAAAATCTGAGAAACGTCTTTTCAAGGTTAAGCAGTAAATTTGCATCCAAGCAGAAGTTATTGTAATTATTGTTAATATCAATATTCTTATATAATACTCATATTACTAAAGATTAATTTGTATTGTATACTGCAATATATTCAAGGAACTTTTTCAAGGTTTCATAATCAGGTAAGTTAATCATTGCCATAACTTGAAAAGCAGCTAGAAACTGGAAGAGCCAGGATTCCAAGTCAGACAGTAACTCATGGTTTTAATCACTAAACACATTAAATAATGTGCAGTTATTATGCATTACATGGTAGAGGTCCTTTTGGATACACAAAGTCATTTAAGGTAGACCATAAAGAAAATTTAACAATTGCTGAGATGTTATAATAATTGTTAAGCACTGTGTCATTTGATCCTTATAGCAGGTTTTAGAATCTGTTTTAATAGAATAAAACATATTCTATTATTAGGGGCCACTTTACAGAAATGGAAACTAAAAGATAGACATGGTAAATAACTTTCCAGAGTATTAGAAACTTGCCCAAGATTAAAAAGCTAGTAAAAGGCAAATATGCCTTTGGAGTTTGGTCCCGGACTCTAAAATACATGATTTGCTTTTGTTATTGTTGTTTTATAATTTTAGGAATGATTTTTATCCCTGTAGTATGGAGTTGCGGAAGGAGGTGGGTGTGGAAAAGAACCCGTTTCTTTCTTTCTTTTTTTTTTTTAATTATTTTTATTAACATATAATGTGTTATTTCCCTGAGGGGGACAATTCGGTGAATCATCAGACTTACAATTTCACAGCAATCACAGTATCACATACCCTCCCCAATGTCCATAACCCAACCACCTTTTCCATAACCCTTCCCCCCAGCAACCCTCTGTTTGTTTTGTAAAATTAAGAGTCTCTTATGGTTTGTCTCCTGCCCAATCCCATCTTGTTTCATTTTTTTTCCTTCCCTACCCTCCAAACCCCTCACTCTGCCTCTCAAATTCCTCATATCAGAGAGATCATATGATACTTGTCTTTCTCTGATTGACTTATTTTGCTCAGCATAATCCCCCCTAGAACCTCTGTTTATATCACATACAGTCGACCTTCAAGCAAACATAGTCTTTGCATCTTTGTCTTTGTCAATTACTCCACAAAGCATTCCTTAAAAAATAAAGTTTAGTAGGTAATCACTAGTGCTTATCCAGCTCTAACACTGATTAATTCTAAGGTTTCTGACACTGTATTATCTGGGTAGGGTGCTGACTTTTCTTTTTTTTTTAAACATACAGCATAACTATTTGATATTTGTAAGTATTACAAAATGAACACCACAATAAGCCTCGGTAACAACTGTCACCATACATAGTGATATTTGTTTTTCCTGTGATAAGTTTAAGCATCTATTCTCTTAGCAACTTTCAAAAATTCAGTACAGCATTATTAACTACACTCATCATGCTGTATACAGTATATCCCCCACAACATTTATTTGATAACAAGGAATTTGTAAAAAACATGTTTTTATGCATTGTTATTATGACATACAACTAAGAGGGTTGTTATGGCACAGTGACCTATTTTAGCTTACTAACTTTGTAAGACAACAATATGGATATTGTTATAAGGAAACATGAGACTAAGACTGCACGCGAGGTAAGCAATACAGTATTTCAAACTAGTATTAGTGAACTGATAGACAATGCAGATTATTATCTGTAATTTAATGGTGTGCTCACTGATGTAAGGCACAGCACAAAGGTAAGGGGAAACTGCATACTTTATCAGAGCCAGTGAACAAATGAGGAAAATATTCCTGTATCATATTGGACTACAGTGGCTTGTTTTGCTTTCTTTTAAAAGATATTTCTTTGAAAGAAAGTTTCTTTCAAAGACATAATGTTACTCCTAATCAAACGTTTCCTCAAAAATCATTCTCATGATATAGTTTACTCTAAATAATTATTAGTTTCTCAGTTTACCTCAGATAGTATTGTGTGAAATATACTTTTAAAATAGATCACAAGTAATTTGCACCGTTTCTACCTACATAAATTTCTCGTCATGTTAATTACTTTTAGAGTTCACAATATACTATTATTACTATATTATTATTATTATGTTATTAACTTTCATGTTTCCTAAAATAATATTCAGGAAAAAATACTCCCAATCTGTATCTTATTTACACTAACACGCGTATGTGTGTTATGTAACTTTTTAAAAAGTATATATATATATATATATATAAAACAAATATATATATATAACTTTTAAAAAGAACTAAAGATTAAGAATTAAGAGATGCATTTTGTTTCTTCAAGAGAGCTGTACTATTCAACATATCTTTCCTCCTTTATTTTTCCTTCAAATAGGAAAAAGTGTTCAAATTTCAAGGAGAAGGGAGTTTCTACTGCATGATGGCTTCTATTTAAAGTCACTTAGTTATTTTCACCCAGAGCTTTCATGCCACTTTCACACTATCTCATCAGCTAGTCAATAAAGAATTATGAACAGAGCTATAATTCCTCTTAAAAAAACTTTTGCATTTTTCCCCTAAATTGAGCTATGACTCACACTTTTGTAATGTAAGCCTCAATTTATCAAACTCAAATCCAGATGTCTGATGTGTTTTCATACAGGTTCTCTAGCATTTCATCTGTTTTGCATTATATACTGGATCATCAGCATAGAACCCATGGAAACTTGCATAAGTCTTATCTACAGTGATTTAAAAAAAAATTCTTCATATGGAATGAAAAAAATGCTTTCCTTTCATATGTTTGCTTAAATGAAATTCGAAAAACTTTAATAATTTTATAAAATACTTCTTGTGGTGGCTATACTGATTCTAATTTGCAGAAGTTCTGTGATGTAATATAATTATTATTTATGAATTACCCATTCCTTAATGAACTGGAAAATTGGAATAATCAACTCACTAGCATTTTTAATTATTGTGGTTTGGAATAAATGCCACTCTATAAGCTCCATCTCAAAAAGCTCCAAAAAGAATATCAAACAAAAGAGCGTAAAGGAAAAACACAATGAAAAGGAAAGAAAATGTAATTGAGAATAGTCACAATGCTAACAGATTAATCAAATTGATAAACTCCTATGAAATCTGATCAAAAAATAGAAAGAACCAAAATGTTCATCACCAAAGATTCTAGACATAAAAATAATAAAAATATTTATAATTTTTACCAGTACATTTCATAATATAGACAAATCCTCAAAGACCCTGAGACTTACTCAAAAAAGAAGAGAAAATCTGAATTGTTATAGATCTTATAAAAACAGATCCATAATTTAAAAAAATTAAAGAGAAAATCTCATGTCCAGATGGTTTTCCACATACTTCTATATTTTTAAGAAAGAAATAGCATCAATGTTGCAAAGTTTTCCCAGATTTTAGCAAAAAATTATTAATTTTATGTAGTAAACATTACCTTCATATGAAAAGTTGGCAAGCACTATACAAAACTCAGAAAATATCTGACCAATATCTCTTATGCACATTAATGCAAAAACCTTTAACAAAATATTAACCAATCAAGTTCAACAATATATATCAAGAATAACCTATGATGATACAGAAAATCTTATTCCATAAGTAAAAGAACAATTTTTCATTTTCTACTGATACATAACTTGCAATATTAGTTGGAAAATAAAGAAAAGTCACTTTACAAATAAGTGAACATCTCTTACTGATGGGAGAAAACACTTAATCGAACAAAGGGATTTCCATTATCTGATAATATGTATGGGAAAAACCATATGAAATATTGAAGTATTGGTTGCTTTCTTTCTGAGAACAAGGATAGTCACTATCAACACTTCTATTATGTAACAGGAACCCTAGAGAGTGCAATAAAGACAGAAAATGAGGAGTAAAAGATAAAGTTAAAAAAAATAAAACAATTTCTCTTCATTTTCTAGAAGTATTTGTTTAACATTTGAAATCTTTTTTCTTAAAGATTTATTCATTTATTTAAAAGTGTATATTTTATGATGACTAACATAACACAATTAGAAAAAAAAAAAAAAGTGTGTGTGTGAGAGAATGCTGCGGGGAGGGTCACAGGGAGAGGGAGAAAGAATCCCAAGCAGACTCTGTTCTGAGCACAGAGCCCCACGACAGGGCTTCATCTCCAGACTGTAAGATCATTACTCTGAGGTCATGACCTGAGCTGAAACTGAGTCCCTTGCTCAACTGACTGTGCCACTCAGACATTCTAGCACTTGTGATCAGACACTTGTGATCTTACATAGACATGAACCTATACACTTTTCCAATTTCACTATTTGGGGGCAAATCCATAATGGTGATTTCACCATGATATTCACAGATTTTAATAATTTTTAAACCTCATTTCATTGTTAAACATACCCACAAAAAGAGAAACATCTACCAAACTACTTTGAATATTTTGTTTTGTTCATTTGTTAATGTTTTTGGCAAAAATTGTAAACATTATCTGTAGTTGACTAGTAAATACGTCAATGATGAGATTTTAACTTAAAGTGTGTATTTCTGTTACCAGGAGTAAAAATGCTTGAACATTCTCAGAATATGATTATGAACTTTTTTTCTTTACTCACTCATACTACAGACAGACTTAAAAATGCTTTAAGAGAAGATACCAACTTATCTTGTTTAGGCTTGTTTTGCAGAGTACGTTAGGGGTTAAGACAAATCCATGTTTTGTATAATGGCCTTTTCAAATACTTCATTGAAAGTATCTGTGCACTTGTACAACAGAAAGATGTAAGATATTTCTTCAACATTGTTGTCTCCATGATTCTGTATCAAGAAAATTATTTAGAATGATTGAGAATGGTTTAGCATGAAAATGGTTTAATAAGATCTCTGAATTTATACCTTACAAAAAACATAGATGATTTTAGTATTTCCAATTTCTAATTTTGTGAAATTGGTTTCACAATGACTTGGGATTTTTACAATCATGTCTGAGTTAATATATATGAGGAAATTAAAAAATGGAAGATCTGGACTAAGTAATTACTAAGATGTATTACAATTCTAAGGTTCCTTTATTCTGAGACTGAGTAAACTCTCCAGCAGTGTGTCTTTCTTTATGGTAATAATGGCTTCCACTCAGTCAGGTGAACCCCTATGAGGTTGGTCTGATGCCACCGAATGTACTATATCAATCAATTCCGGCCCAGTGATTTCTGCAGTCCAAATGATCAGATAGATTTGGCAATAAGCCAGTGTATTTTTTGCATGTCAATTGGCAGCTATTGGTATGGTCAGAAATATCTAAATATGCAAAAATTGGAAAATTTTATCTTGACATTTGGATATAGCCTACTACAGATGGGATATGCTTTCAAATGATATGAACTAGCATCATAAAACACAATGCTTAAAATAAAGACTAGCATTTGTCAAGAATGGAAGCTGACCTTTGCAGAAAATTAAAGTTTATGTGCTTAGATCTTACCAGTCTATCATTAACATATATTATTTTACTATGTGCCCAATAAAGAAGAAACTTGACTATTGTACCTAGGTATAGTCTGTTAATAAAATGCATAGTACCTGAAACTGAATAGACTCCTCTTGAGTGTAGAATGTAAATAATTCTTAATTTGTATTAAAAGCAGCAAGGGATAAACACAGTTGTGCTCAAACAAGAATGAGTTTGCCCTCTAGCAGATATCCAGTAATATCTGAAGATACTTTTTGGTTTTCTTTTTTTTTTTTTTTTAAGATTTTTATTTATTTATTTGACACAGAGAGAGAGAGAGAGATCACAAATAGGAAGAGACAGGCAGAGAGAAAGGGAAGCAGGCTTCTTGCTGAGCAGAGAGCCCAATGCGGGGCTTTATCCCAGCACCCTGAGATCATGATCTGAGCCGAAGGCAGAGGCTTAACCCACTGAGCCACCCAGGCACCCTTATTTTTTGGTTTTTGATAAAACGGGGTGAGATACTCCCCTAAACACTAGTGAATAAAGAGCAGGGGTGCTGCTAAGCACTTACCATGCACAGGAGCCTCATGCACAATAAAGAATTATCCTGCCCCAAATGTCAGTGATTCTGAAGCTGAGAATCCCTGAGTTAACGGATGAAAGAAAATGATCATTCTGTTTACCAGCATGCTTCATTTACCATCTTTAAAAAAAAAAAAAAAAACTTTCTGTTAACATTGACAGAATGAGAAGCAAGCATGGAACGGAGCTGAACACAGCTAAAGCACAGACAATTGAAAAGATTTGGGAGCACTATTTTTGTAATACACATGAATAGATAACATAGACAGGAATGTTAGTAGAAATGACTTTGCAGAGAAAGAAGAGAATGGCAGCATATAATTTATGAGAGAAGGCATAAGGTTCCACAAATATAAATGGTTAGTATTTGCCATTAAGTGATTCAGCTGATAATCTTCCTCTTCTTCTGTCATTTGTAATAGTCTATCAGCAGGCCCAGAGGCAAACCCACAATTGTTCTTAAAGCATCCAAGTCCTCAAGTGGTCTCTTTAGGTTTCAGGGCTTTGGGTTGTTTTTGGTTTTGTTTTTCTAGTTATCGGTATTTAGTTGGATAAGTACTAGAATAATTAATTGGTACACAAGTCTCATTTCCTCAACTCAACATCCCACAGATTTTCTGATTAAGCGTCAAGAAAAGAAAAGTTAGTTTTCTAGATCTCTTTTCTTTCTTTCCCGTACAAATTAAAAGTCAGTTGCTTTTAAACCTGAGTACCATTCGAACAATATAAAATCCATATATTCACCACATGATTTCTTTACCAGAAGAATAATTTGAAGCAAATATAATATGATACAAATTCCCCATGGTTCTTCTATAATTTTTTTAGGTGCCATCAAATAACAAATAAAGGGATAGAAAAATTGAAAAAGTTCAAATAAACTAACTTCCAAAGGAAATTACAATAGCTTTTGTAAAAAAAAGTGTTTATATTGGTCCTGTCAGTCTGCCCAAACAAAATATCACAGGCAGGGTAAAAACCAGAAATTTATTTTCTCACAGTTCTAGAGGTTGGAAGTTCAAGATCAAACTAGCAGCAATGCCAGTGTCTGATGAGATCTCTACCTGGCTTCCAGATGGCCTCCTTATCACGGTTTCCTCACATAGCGTTTTCTCTTTATATGCCTCTGGAGAGAGAGAGCTCTTCGATGTCTCATCCTCTTCTTCCAAGGACACCAATATTATCATATTAGGATCCCACACCTATGACCTCATTTAATCTTAATTACCTTCTTAAAGTTCCTATAACTAAATATAGTCACATTGGCCATTAGAGCTTCAACATATGAATTTTGGAGAGACAAATTTTAGTCTGAAAAGTTATATTTTTCTGTTTTCTAACATTGTGATAATCCATAAAATAACAATAGTGTACATAAAAGTTCCATTTGTTTGTTAAAAATATGATAATCCTACTGGTTAGCAGATACTCTGTTAGTCTTTTAGGGTAGAATAGATGGCAAGACAGAAACATTCACTGATATCTTGCAACTTACAGACTAATGGGGAATACTTTTGAACAAGTCTGGTGATAACCATTAAAAAGTGTGTTTATTTCTATAGGTATGGAGATTTCAGGGTGGGAAGAAGCAATGTTCTTACAATTTCGCCCGTGTTCATAATTTTAAATAAAAGATAAGGTTATGAGAATGAAGAGGGGCAGAATAGTGATAAGTAAAGACTTAGAGAACAGAGAGAAACTGGAAAACTAATTCCTTTGTTTATTAGGGGAAGGATTTAAAAAATGTAGTAACATTGTGAAACACTGTTGAAAATCCAGTTAAAGACCAGAAATTTAAAATGATCATAAATTAAAACTCTACCTCTATTTTATCATATATAAGGACAGAGAAAATAGAAAAAAAAAATAAAAACAATGACAATAGTGATGATGTTAGCTGATTCTATTAAACACTTACTGTGATAAACACTTTCACTGGATTATTTCATTCTTTTTAATAATTCTATGAGGTATCTACTACTATTATTCTGATGTGATGCTTAAGTAAACTGAGGCTTACAAAGATTTGAGTGAATCTGAAATAGTGGTAATGTTAGATAATAATGTAGGTAGTCTGACTTCAAAAAACAGGATTCTTAGGCCCTTCACTGTTTCTTCCAGGGTCAGAATTTTGGCAGGTATGTGTGATATGACATCAGAGATACCATAAAATTAAATCATCCATGGGAGTAATTGAAAAGATAAATCAATAAATGTTTGCTAAATAGGGCCGGGGTTAAACACTAAATAAAGATTTAGACAGGAGAAAGTCAATGGTTTTAAGTACATAAAGATAAAGAAAAAACCTGCATTTGGAGTACTTCAATAAGGAGGGAAAAAGGTGTGGCTCTATAGTCCGATGTTTAAATTATTTATGTTTGGTGACGCTATTCTTGAAGAAAAATATAATCTGTGAGCAGAAATGAGTTAATGAGGACAAGTGAAGAGAAAGTCATTTAAAAATATGATGTAAAAAATCCTAGATGTCAAAAACCCAGAGACTGGGGTATTCAAGGTTTATTGATGAACATCAAATATACCAAAAATGTCAGAATCCGATGTGTCAGCCATACTCAAGTCGTCAATGAATTAAAGGATGGGGAGTTGTCTAATCTAATACTGATGACATGATGCTAAAAATACTTTTTTTATATCCTGGGGGATGAGAATTGATATGGAAGCAGTAGTAAGTGTCAAAGACAACATCTTCACTCTTGTCCTGAATTATGAAGGGTTTGAATAAATAAATATTTTCTCTTGATAATGGCAGAAAAACAGTGTCCGCTGGGAATGACCAGATCTCATATAAAGCAATACGATGAAGGAATCGTTCAGAGAATGGGTTGGCTGAATTTAGAACAGGTATTTCAAAAGATGAGTTGAAAGCTAGAGAAGAAAAGTAGTCAGGAAATGTGGAGGAAAAGAAGAAAAGTTTATAGAGAGCAAGAGTATAGAAATTTAGTGCATCATACATTATAGAAGCAACTGGCAGGCTAGCTAGACAGCACACAGCAGCATATAGTAATATTAGGTATAGTGAAATTAAACCAAATAGTCTCTTAGAAGGTGTTTTTTACAGATTGTAGCCATGATCCTGAAATGAGATCTAGTAGATACGATACAGGCTTATGGAGTTGTGTGTGTTAATTTTCTTCACAGTTGGCTAGTATTAGTGGTTATAGCAGGGATAGTGTTGCCAGAAAATAACAAGAAAACAAGATGAGTTATACTATTCTTTATCCTGAGTCTGGGAACCAAGGCTGTTATCAGGAGAGGTCAAAAAGAAGACGCAAGTCTGGTTCAAGTTTTTAATCTCTCAGAACCTTTTTTTTTTTTTTTTAAGATTTTATTTATTTGTTTGTCAAAGAGAGAGAGCATGCACACAGGCAGGTGGAGTGGCAGGCAGAGGGAGAAGCAGGCTCCCTGCTCAGTAAGAAGCCCGGTGTGAGACTTGATCCCAGGATGCTGGGATCATGACCAAAGCTGAAGGCAGTCACTTAACAAACTGAGCCACCCAGGCATCCTTCTCAGAGCCTTCTTGAGTGGGAAGAAGTATCCCACTTAACTTCATATTCATTACTTCATATTCATTACTGTCTCGGTCTTGATTCCTATCTGCTCTGCATTGCCATGGTTCTACCTTGATGTTATAAAATATATATTTTGTGGAATTGACCATATTTACTTATGAAATGCTAAACTGAATAATGTCCCAATAGTTAACTTTCTTCCCAAGTAGAAATCTCCCAAAATTTGTATTCTTGTGGCTTTATTCAAGGAAATGTTTCTCTACAGAGATCCCATTTGGATTTTCATTCTTTTATTCATAAGAAAGAACCACAGACTAGTTCCTTTCCCTATAGCTGTGTTTCTAGATCTAATCTATAAAGAAACATATATATGTATGAATCATAATAGTAGCTAGAATTATACCACTACTTATGTTTTTATAAATGTATAATCATGTAAATTTATAAATTACATCTGTTTTTCAGATATTTTCATTTATTTTATTGCATTTAATCTTCATATTAACTGTTAATGATTATTCATTTGTCTACATAGTCCAAAAATATTTGTTGAATGTTATATGTTTGGTCTTCTGTTGGTTTCAATAAATAGTAAATGACCACTGAAGAAGCAGCTATGTAAATGTAAAATGTAATCAGTGTAATAAGAAAATTATGTACAAAGGGTATAGTAGTAACACAGAAGAAAGAATGATAATCTGTATATACTGTAGGGTATTTTGGCAACATTTTTTTAGGAAGAATTGACTTTAAATTGAGGTTATGAAGTATGAATAAGCTTTCACCATATATGCCCCAAAGAGGTAATAGCCAAAATGGACCAACACTTGATAAGCTATGAATCGATAAAATGGCAAGGGACTGCAGTCAACTTTGTCCTGCTAGGGATGGTTATATTATTTTCTAATAACATAGGTACAATGCTAACAAGTTGAGGTTTGTTCTTGAAGCAATTGGAAGCTTCTTACATCTAGTAATCAGTTTTGAAGTGCAAAGCCTTAAGAGTAGGAAAAGAATTGGGCTTGTGAGTAGTTGTATTTTTGCTTCATTTTTTCCCCCATAATCTTTGGAGAAAAGATTGCTGGTGATTTTTTCCTCCTTTTTCAAGTTTTTATTTAAATTCCTGTTACGTAGCATATAGTGTAATGTTAGTTTCAGGAATAGAGTTTAGTAAATCTTCACCACCATATAACACCCCAGTGCCCTCCTTAATACCCACAAGTACCCTCCTTAATACCCATCACCCATACCCCCAACCTCCTCCCCTCTAGCAATCCTCAGTTTGTTCTCTATAATTAAGAATCTGTTTTAACGTTTGCCTCTCTTTTTTATTCCTCCATGTTCATATGTTTTGTTTCTTAAATTTCACTTAAGAGTGAGAGCATATGGTATTTGTCTTTCTCTGACTAACATTTCATTTAGCATAGTACACTCTAGTTCATCCACATTTTAGCAAATGGCAAGATTCCATTCTTTTTATGGCTGAGTAATATTCCATTATACACACACACACACACACATACACACACACCACCTGTTCTTTATCCATTCATCAGTCCGGGGACATTTGGGGTCTGCATAATTTGGCTATTACTAATAATGCTTCTAGAAACATCAGGGTGCATTTGTCCCTTCGTGTCAACATTTGTTTATCCCTTGGGTAAATACTTAGTAGATAAATACTGGATTATAGGGTAGTTCATTTTTAACTTTTTGAGAGACTTCCATATTGATTTCCAGAGTGGCTGCATCAGTTTGCACTCCCACGAACAGTGCAGGAGGGTTCTCCTTTCTCTGCATCTTAGCCAACACCTGTTGTTTCCTGCATAGTTAATTTTAGCCATTCTGGCAGGTGTGAGGTGATACCTCACTATAGTTTTGATTTGTATTTTCTTGATGATGAGTGATGTTAAGCATCTTTTTGGTGTCTGTTAGCCATCTGTATGTCTTCTTTGGAAAAATGTATTCATGTTTTTTGCCCATTTTTTGTTGGTCTTCTGAATGAATTAAAAAGATGCTGAGGATAATTAATTAAGTGTCCATTGTAGTCTATAAGCTTTTTATAGTTTCTTTGATTTTTTTTTTAGTTCTTTGAATTCCTAGAGGTAGGCATGCAGGCAGGAAGATAGATAATAGAGATACAGATATAACTAATATAACACAACACCAATATTATATGTAGGTAGAGAAGGCTTCTGTATGTCATTAATGATCAATGATTCCCTTAATTTGACTAGAGATAAATTTCTGCCTGATATAGACTCCTCACCACTCATTTCCTAGAGCATTAAATTAGAAAGTTTGCGATTGTAAGTTATTTTTCTGCCCCTCTGAGATATAAATCTTCTACAACCTAGGACGGTCTTTCTCAAGAACCTGGGAGCCATTCTTTTGAAATGCAATCATCATGGAAGAGAGGGGGGGCCCAGTCTCTCAGTCTCTGTGGGAGAATAGGGGCCTAACTTCAATAAGCACCAATTAGCAAACACAGATTGCTTCATCACATGAACCAACCTCCCTGCACCAAATCCTCCATGCTTTCCTATCAATTCAATCAGTGCTCACAAACTCTTCTGCCTTTCAGTAGAGTTCAGTATTTTTCTCCTCCTGCAATACTTTTGAATAGTTTTTACATGTTTTACGTGTCTATTTAACTCCACCTGATGCAATTTCTCTTTAACATCATGAGGCTAAGCCTAGAAGGTCCTGAATTAAAAGCCAGCTGAAATGCAGTCAGCTGAAATTCTTTTTATATGCAATGGATATAGATTGCAGAAAATGAACAGGCTTTTCTTCCCGATTTTTAATAGTTGGTCATGGTGTAACTTTTCATGATTTTTCTGTCTCCACATAGATTTTATTGGTTGAATTATAGTGGCTGCATCAAGAGTCCTCTGCAGATTACATTTATAATAGTTAAGCATTAACTATCATACAAAGTTCCTTGATAACAGGAGACATGACTTAGATTTCTATCCATCATCACACCTGAAAACAATGTTGAAACAAGTAGGCATTTAATAAATGTTTTGCATGGTAAGGAAATTCTGATAACAGCCGACTCATGGATGAGGAAAATCATTGGAATAGAAAACAGGTGCAGGGCCACAGTAAATACAATTATGGAGATTATTTCATCTGATTATAATCATGATGGCTAATGCTCAGTTATATCCATATAATTTCAGTAAATGGAGTTGATCACCATATGGCAGAATTTGACTGAGTGAGGATGAAACTAACACACACATACACACACACTCACACACTCATAAAGAAATATTCCTGTGATCATGATGCTTTTGCTTAACATACAGATATACCCGTCTAAAAGATGAGTATCTATATTTTTAGCTATGTAAATATAGCTCTATATACATGAACATTTGAAATTGCAAAGTAGTTTAAGTGATTACTTCATAGAATTTAAATATATTTTTATCTTCACACATTACAAAATGATTTACCACTGAGTACAACTAAATAGAGGCATACACTATTACATTTAATTATTTTATGGATAATTAATGATTTGTCCTATCGGAATAGGGTTAATGGCCATTACCAATTGAGGACCAGCGTGAACAAAGATAAAATTTATCCATTATATAGTGTTTCACTTCTAGGGATTTTACTTACAGAAATTTTACTTGCAAGAATTTCACATGCAGATATATATTTTTAAGAACGCAAAATATGTATGGCATTTTCCACTAGAAGAGTTTTTAAGGAGTTATATTGGGATTATTTAAAGTAAAAAAGAAAAAAGATTAGGGCATCTGGGAGGTTCAGTCAGTTAAGCGTCCAGCTCTTGATTTCAGCTCACGTCGTGATATCAGGGTCGTGAGCTTGGGCCCCACATTGGACTCCGCTCTTGGTGGGGAGTCTACTTGTGATTCTCTCTCTTCCTCTCCCTCTGCCCCACCTTGCTTTCTCTCTCTTTTTCTCAAGTAAGTAAATAAATCCAAAAAAAAAAAAAAAAGAAAGAAAATTATTTGCATAAATTGTCTTTCATCTATTTAGTGCCCTAGAGCAGTCATCTGTTACATGAAATCCTAACATCTGAAAAATTTGATGTCTTATCCAAAGACATGAGTTAAGAATATAAACATTTTCTATATTACTCATAATTGTAACAGGAAAACAGAATAAATTATTTCCACTTTTTCTTAGTCTTATATTCACTATAAGAAGTGAAATGTATCTGCATATTCTAGGATTGATGTTTATATAAAAGAAACAAATTTAATCAAAGATTTTGAAATGAAAGTTATTTTTAAAGATTACTTCATAAATATTTTGAAGACTGTAATATTAAATTCATTTATAAATTATCCTCTTGGTTTAAACTGTTTTGTTAAATTGCTTCTTTTTATTCATAGATTTTATTAAAAGAATTGTTTTTAATTAATTTTAATATTTTTAAAAAGGCATATGTCTCTTTGCATTTGTTATGCCTCCTAGTGAGCAAGCAATTAGATGAAGCCTATATTTAATGCTACAGAAGGCAAAATGTAAGTGAAGACAGAAACATTAGCCCATAGAACACTAGCTATGTTCAGGTACTCTCTTCCATTCAATCCTAAACTTAGTAGGTCAGTTCTCCCACACATCTTGAAATGACAGACTCAGCACTTGGAGCTTAAGACAAATAAAAGGCAAACGTGGAAGGCCAGCCCAGATCGGCTAACATGAGATCCTATCTCAAGGGAGTTAATTTCTACAATATGCTCCAGAGCCCATCTTACCACTGAACATCCTATCTCGAGATCCAGAGAATCAGGTTTTAAGAAAGTCATAAGCATATTTATTTGCTCTTATTTAACTATATATAAACAGGCATTAAGACAAAAACTCAGTGGGACAGATGATAGAACCTACATTCTTTTGAGATCCTGGAAAATCTTTGTCCTCAATCCCAAAGCCCTGGAATGTCTCACTTTGTGATATTGAGCCCTGGCTGGAAAGTTCTGGATTTAGCAAGTGTATACAGGAAATGGGAAAAACGTGCTTGGTCCTTGCTAATACTTCTTCTTCTTGTTCTTTCTTCTTCTTCTTCCTCTTCTTTTTCTTTTGGTTAGATAAGATAATTGAATATATTTTATTTTATTTTTTAATTTTTTTTTCAGTGTTCCAAGATTCATTGTTATGCACCACACTCAATGCTCCATCTAAATTGAGATGGCCTCCTGGCCAAGAAAAATTAAACCAAATATTTTAAAATTGCTTACTAGGAAACAATAGCCAGCAGGAACATGAAGACTCTCAACCTCTCAATGATCTAGAAGTTTGGCACCTCCCAATCTGGAACCTAAACAATGTAAACATGAAGAAATGGGGGAAATATCTATGGGAAAGAATGTACATATATATACATATGCATATGTTATATATATGTTTGTGTGTGTGTGTGTGTGTGTGTATACACATACATACATATAGGGTTCACCTAGTGGCTCAGTCATCAAACCTCTGGCTTCAGCTCAGGTCGTGATCACAGGGTCCTGGGATCCAGCTCTGCATCAAGCTCTCTGCTCAGCCGGAAGCCTGCTTCTCCCTCTTCCACTCCCCCTGCTTGTGTTCCCTCTCTCATTGTCTCTCTCTGTCAAACAAATAAATAAAAACTTTAAAAATATATATTCTTCCTTTCTCTCTATATATAGAGTGATTTTATATATATATTATATATATATATATATATATATACACACACACACACACACACACACACATACCCACACATATATATATGTGTGGGTATGTGTGTGTGTGTGTGTATCTATATCTGTATCTATATCTATATATATGGAACACAGGCACATAGGTGGCTTTAGAAGAACTTAAGTTTGTTGTCTTGGGGTCACCTTTGACTATTACTACCCATAAGGAATGGGCCACCATATCAGGTAATACCCCATTCTCCCCAGGTGAAGGAAAGACTTAACCTTAATGATCTTGGTGCGTTTTTATTGTGGCACCACCTAATTAACAATCCGAGCTTGGGGGTTATGAGGCTAACTAGACCAGATGCCTCTTTCTATCTGACTACACAGCACTTTCTCAATTATGTAGGAGTTACTACAAGTTCCCCTCTACAGGACTACCAACCTAGGCCACATAGTCTTAAATTCCACATACAACTGCAAAGTGGTTCTGAGAAAGAGATAGAGTCAAGGTATATTTAAAATAAAAGTAAAAATTTTAATGTTTAAGTTTGCAACTATTAGCCTGGTATTTTCTCAGTAGCTCCTCTGGTTAGGAATTATTTATTATTCCTATTTTACAGATATGAAAATGGGCTCAGAATGACAAAAGGGGCACTTCAGGACACATAACTAGTCCATGGTAGATCATGAAAGCAAGGAGGGATCACTTGGCTTCCAATGGCTATACAATATATTCATTCACTCTCTGAGGCACAAAGACATTATATGAAGACATGAGGAATCTGAAGGAACCCATCATGAAGAGCGAGTATATTAGAGTGGACCCTTAGTCTCGGTACAGGAGATATTTTGATTTAATTTCTGATTCCTACATTCTCAGAGCATTTGGAAGGTCAGAAAAGCAAAAGGACAAAACACTTCTATTGCTTTGATTCTAAATCACTACATTTTGTTCTTCCTTTTCTTATCCTCTGCCTTTATTCCCATATTTTACACAAACTTCCTGGTTTTTATTTAAGAAATCTGGAAAAACTAAATAAGCTTACTCTCAAATTTGCATTTAGACCAGCTCATGATCTTTGTGTCATGGAAATTTTCACTTAAGATATATTTGTAGCAAGACACTCACATTTAGGAAAAAGACATTTATTATGTTTAATTCTCAATAAGTAGATAAAGATAAAAAAATAAACTTCAGAGAATTCAACTGAAATAATCCTCACCATTACTAAGAATTAAATTTGAACTTACACTCAGGTCTATTAATTTAAAAACAGTTTGCTTTTCGTTGCAAAATAACTAAGTATGAAACTGTTCTCCTAGTATAGACAGTTCTCCCTGGACAAAGCTTGAAAATGGTATTTAGATAAATACATTAAAAAGTTGATAAAGATAATTCCTAATGACCAGGGTTTTTTAATGAACTAAATTGTATAAGTTGCCAAATTTATGAAAAAAAGAGACTAGTAAAGAAAAATGTACAATTTCAGAAAATTCTTTGATTAAAGATAAAAGGAAGGGTCTTACTTAAATTGAATGTCCTACTAAATGATTTTTGCTTTTTGAAAAAACTATATTCATCCTGAGAAATATTTCTATAAACTTATATTAATTAATACATATTATTATTAATTAATTAATAAAATTGTAGTAATCCTACAATAGTTTACCAGGATATTTTGAAGTCGTATTTTGGTCAATGATTTCAATGGCACCCTTAAATAGGAGAATATTCTATTTGGATTTATGCCATTTTAATAAAATCCTTAAATCACAGAAAAATAATTGCATCTACTAACTTATGATTAAAGTTTCATCTTCATTAGGTCTATATTTTCCCTCTTAACAGTTATTAATTTCACTTTTTAGGAAGTCCTTTAAACTAAGAAAAGTGGAACAATACCTAAATGCTCCAAACAAGTAATATTATAATTTGTGCCTGCATTCTTCTCATGAATTACATAGATTGAAGGCATAGAAAGCACCTCTCCAGTGATGTGAGAGCAGCTTTCATTTTCATCTTGCTTGGAATGCTACTTAAAAGTAATGTGAGTAGAATAGGTGTTGAAATAAATAGTGATCTCTATTAGGCTTTAGTTGTTTGCAAAGAGTCACAATTCTCCAGAATGTTATTAACTTACCTAAAGCCAGGCCTCAGTTTGTACATAGAGAATGGCTGAAAGGGAAGATATTGCATGTGAACTAGAATTTGCTTTCTCATTTCTCAGATTATATAATACCTCAGTACAAAAAGACAATGTCAAACATTAATGTTTCTATGTAAACATGGACTTGAAAACATTACTTACAATGGAGAAAACAAAAATAAAACAGAAAACATCCAATGTTTTCTCTTCAGAAAAAAATTGATCTTAGTGGGGCCATTTCTTACGACATCCTGTCTTTCTAAATTTCTTTCTTGAAAGAGAAATTTTATAATTCTGAATTTCATCCCAGGGATTTAGGTGATTATAAAGTTCTCTTTGTAATGCATAGGCCAGAGTGTTTGTCTTTAAAAAAGCCAGTACATGGCCATTTCAGAATTTACATGATCTATGCATAACTCTGAATTAACGAAATAGTCAACAGTTTATAACAAGCTTTTTAAATTTTAAACGGAAAATAGACTAACATTCATTTGAACCTAAGTGCTAAGTCTGTGTTCAAATGGTAATATCAATTAGGATACATTTTTCAATGTATGTAGCTTTTTTAAGTTTTGGGAACATGTATGTACTTTGAAGAATCAAGTTCCTGACTAAAAATCAGGATTTGTCAGGCTCCACCACAGCCATTTATAAAGGTTTTGCCCACAGGCCTCATGGGGAATCCTCCTCTCCCTTTGCACCACACGAGGTGCGTAGCACTGCATGGTAGTTAATGGATAGAGTTGCAGCCAAGGACTCAGGCCCACTGGCAGTTCATGCTCTTCACATTTTTAGAGCCCCAGTACCTTCCTTCACACGTTGCTTTATCCGAGGCCTTGGGCAGAGGTCATCTTTAGACTCCTCTTCTGAGGCCTCCTTACAGGGAGGGGGGAAGTAGAAAACTCGAAGACACACTTCCTTTCTTTGACTTGATACTCAGGGCTTTTCCACTCCCTTGCACTGCCTCTAACCACAGAGCTCACAGAACTGCTGGAGCCTTTTGTTCTGGGTTCCCTCAATGGTGAGATAACCTATACTCTGTGTAGATCCCCCTGACCTTCCCCCAGTGTGCAGTTACACAAGAGAAAATGGAACATAGGGAGTAGGTGCTCTCTTTCTTTTAGCCTCTTGCTCATATCTCTGCAGTAAATAGCTCAAGACTTTAGCTCTCACTTTTTGCCTGGCTGCTACTCCCACATTTGGCAGCTCAGCTATCTCACAGTTCAGAGGAGCTCTGGACAAATTGGGTGTGCAAACAAGATAGCCTATTAAGTACAATGGCATTCTGGAGGAGCAAAAAGCCCAAAGATCCTGCAGGGTACCTTTTCAAGGCAATGGTGAAGTCCACATGGCCTTCTAGAGGGGTCCTAGGCAACCGTTTGCAAGTCTAAGGGTCCTGGAGCCCTTCACCAATTTGTCTTGGGAAGTGCCAGTGGAGCCCGTGGGGACCTTTCCCAGATGGCCAAGTGGGTCTGGCAGAGTGCTCAGTGGGAGCCATGGGTCATTCTTGGAGGATGCTAGCAGATTGTTCATAGAGATGTCTCAGTTTCCAAGAGGATCTTTGGTCCTTCTCTCTAGTCCCCACACCCCAGGCTGAACTCACCTCATAGGTCGGATTAGGGATCTAACAAGTTTTCAGGAAAAGATAGGGAAGCTGTTCCTATAGTCACAGCTTGTGGCCCTTCAACAATGGTACCAGAGGTGATCAAGGGGTTCCCACATGCTGATCCTCCAAGGAGTTCCTGGGGCCTGATAAACACCCTGCAGTACCACAAGTTGTTGAAACTTTAGAAGAAAAAAAAAAAAAAAAAAACTATACTGTGCTTTAGGCTTGCTTCTGCCCCAAGGAAAACTAAGATATTTCATTAGATCCCCTCTGAAGGTAACCTTGCTAAAGCCAGTATGTGAGAGTGGCTCAGTGTGAGGCTGTGTGAGGCTGTTGCCACTAGACCACTCTCTTAAGAGCATCTTCTGGTAACAGAAGATGAGGTGCAGTAGCAGCTTCAGCAAAACTGTTTCCTTTGTGTTGTCCTGCTCCAGGGAAGCTTGTGCTCCTCCCCAGCCAGCCCACTTTGCACAGCCCAGAGAGTCCTGGCAAGTAGGAAGCAGCCATCCACCTGGCCTGCTCCAGGTCACTTTCTATTCCTTCCCCATGCTTGTGACCAAAGACTGACAGGTAGTCCCTATGACCTACAAGCGTTCTGCTCACTCTGCTGCTCCCTTGCTCGTCTGGATGCGGCAGAGGGCCCCACTGAATTTTGCCCTGAATTTTCAGCTTTCAGAAATAAACAAAACTAGGGGAAAATCTAATGTCTGTAGATCCCAAAGAGGGATGAGAGATTAAAATTCAAGAAATTTTTAAAAGTTACACTTCTTTGGCCTTTCAGATATCAATGCACTTAGAACCCCTGGCAGCAAAATGAGGGGCAAAGAGATAATGCTCTCTGGTTGGGTCTCGTACAACTTTGCCCAACTCCAGCTATAGACAGGTCTCTTCTGGATCCTACAAACTTTCATTGTTATTGTTCCTCTATACAATGTGCCTTCTTTCTTAACTGCATTTTTCTCTTTACCACTTGCTTTGAGCATCTTGATATGGCTCCATTTAGTTTCTTCACATATCCTGTGTTTGGGGCTCATTGAGCTTCTTGGATCTGTGGATTGACAGTTTTCTTTGAGTGGAAATGATTTTTACCCATTTTTTTTCTTTTACTCTTTTCTGTTTCTTCCTGTCTGTCCTCTCATTGAAGGACTCCATCTACATACATACTAGGCTTCTTGTAATTTTCCCTCAGCTCACTAAATCTATTTTGATTTTTAGTCTTTTTTCTCTTTGTGTTTAATTTTTGATAGTACTTTTTTAGTGGAATGTGTTCAAATTCATTAAACTCTTCTTCCACAGAACAGAATGTGCTACTAGAACCATTCACAGTATTTTCCATTGCATGTATCATAATTTTCATCACTAGAAGTTTGACTAGTTTCTTTTTTTTCTTTATGTCTTCCATGTCACAATAGCAATAACTGTTTCAACATCCATATCTACTTCTTCTACAAGTCAGTAGAGGTTCTACCTGTGAATAAGAGGCAGTTCTTTGAGTCCACATATTGATTGCCATGGAGTGAGGACAAGAGTTTTTTTTTTTGTTTGTTTGTTTGTTTGTTTGTTTTGTTTTGTTTTTAAGATTTTTATTTATTTATGACAGAGAGAGAGCAAGAGAGAGAATACAAGTACCAGGGATCTGGAGAGGGAGAAGCAGGCTTCCTGCTGAGCAGGAAGCCCATATGGGGCCCCATCCCAGGATACTGGGATCATGACCCGAGCCGAAGGCAGACACTTAACTGACTGAGCCACCCAGGTGCCCCAAGAGTTTTATTTACTACCATTGTGAAGGTCTAACCCATGTAAGTAAGTAAGGTATTCATGAATGTACATTGCATCCCTGAGCCCCCATGTTCAGTGATTTAACTGAAGAAACCATAGGGGTATTAGGAAAAAGACTAAACTTTTTAAAAATTATAGTTCTCTTGTTATTCTTATCAATGTAAAGAATTTATAATGCCAGAAAAGTAGTAGATAATCAAACTCCAAAGTCTTGATTTAGTCATCTTAATACTTTTCTAGTAAAAGATTAGATACATAAAAATTAATAATATCAGTCCACTGGTCTGCTGTCAAAAGCAGGGAATATGCCATTGAAATGATTATAGCATGAAATCTGGAATTGTACATAGAGACACTAGATACATAGAAATATATTTGTAATGAAATATTTTTTTAATTTTTTTAAAGATTTTTATTTATTTGTTAGAGAGAGAGATACAGAGCCCAAGCACAGGCAGACAGAGTGGCAGGCTAGAGGCAGAGGGAGAAGCAGACTCCCTGCTGAGCAAGGAGCCCGATGCGGGACTCGATCCCAGGACGCTGGGATCATAACCCGAGCCGAGGGCAGCCGCTCAACCAACTGAGCCACCCAGGCGTCCCTGTAATGAAATATTTAAGTCACAACTCTGGCTATAACAGATTTGCTATTTGACCTTGATAAATCCTTTAGCAAAAATGAGTCTTTTTTTTTTTTTTTTAAGTTTTTACTTATTTATTTGACACAGAGAGAGAACACAAACACAAGCATGGGATGTGGCGGGCAGAGAGAAAAGCAGGCTCCCCACTGAGCAAGGAGTCCCATGGATCGAGCAAGGACTCCTCGATCCCAGGACTCGAGGACCATGACCTGAGCTGAAGGAAGACACTTAACAAACTGAGCCACCCAAGCATCCCTGCAAAAATGAGTCTTAATTTCTTTTACCTTCCTTAGAATTTCTATACAAAAAGTTCATTGTGAGACTTAAAATGATTTATAAGGAAGCTTTTAGTAAACACTGAAATCTATACAAACTTAAGAGAGTGTTCTTATTTATGTGTTTCAATTAAGACATATTAAATTCAGTGGTGATGATGGTTTATTTGCAAATAATAACTGTATACTACATCCTAATCAGTCTTTCGCTTTCAGATAGCACTTGCTACTCCTAATGTATGCTATCTTGATTAATGGAAAAAATACTTTGTACTGGTGTTCACTCCAGATTGTTCTACTCTTTGCCATTTCTTTTGCTCTAGAAACTAAAAGACTCCACATTTTAAAAGCATATAAAATACACGTGGGAAAGTATGATAAGATGGCAAACTGGTTATATACTAGCATACCTATAAAATCTTTTTAAAATTTTGCATTTATAGAGATACTTGTTTCTTTTTAATCAACACAATTAAATACTAGTACCTTGGTATATAGAAGTTTTTGTGTCCTGGGAGCCAGAAGAATTGGACTCTTGCTTTAACCTTATCTAAAAGTGCACATATAGTCTAAGCAAGCTGTATCAATTTCAAGCCTGTTTTTTTTTTTTTTTTCCTGTGAAAAGAGGGATTGTATTATATGACTTCTCAGTAACTTCTAATTGGGATAATTGTATGCTTTGTATATACATACATCAAAGAATTGTTGGAATTCAAACTTGTTAATACTGGATATTTTAATTTTACATTACTGGATATTCTAAGCCTAAGGGAGCAGAAAGAACTTACCAATGATCCCCAATATACAGTTCATGCAACTTAACAATTATCAATTTATGGGCAATTTTGCTTTTATAATACACCTAATAGTTCCCACCTTTCATCTTATTATTATAAATCATGTTCTATACATCATATAATTTTATCCATAAACATATTGATATGTACCTAGAAAACATGCTGTGATGTTATTAGTTTATCCAAAGATGAGGAATAATGACTTACTTAAAAAACAACCAAGTATTGTTTAATTTGCCCATAAAGTTTGAAAATATATTTTATATTGTTTAATTTAGAATTGTGATCATTTCCTATGTCTCTACAGTATACAGAATCTGTAAATTTTCTCTTCCTGTCTTTAATCAGTTTAAGAAACTGGATAATCTACTCCTTGGATTTGCCTACAATCTGAGTTCTCCTGATTTCATTTCTAGTTGTCATTTACTATGTGTTTCTATACCCTTCATTTCCTTTATTTTGATAAATAAAAAAGTTTGAAATTAGATTCACATTTTACTAATGCGATAAATCAGATTCAGGTTCAGGTTTGATTATCTGGCAAGACAGTTTTATAGGTTGCTTTGTGATTGTTTCCATTTTGTGATGTTAATAGCCTTTTTTTTTAGATCCAATAGAAGTTGCAAATAATGACATTCTGTCACTCCTTCTTCATTATTACCTGGAATTTCTGTAAATAGTCTATAAGGTAGGTAAACCTTTAATTCTAACATCTTAGGGTGTCCACTGGGTCAGAGAATTAAAATGACATAAGATATTAGCAGCAGAAAAGCAGAAAAGTGTACAGATTTTTACATGTTGATGGAAGCCCCCATAGGCAAATGAGGACTCAAAGAAGTAGCCAGGCATTTTTATACTAAAGTAAACAAAGATAGGTAATTACAAACAAATAATAAATACATGTAGAAATTATAGGATGATGAGAGTTATTTTAATAAGGTCTGTTTGCACAGATTTCTTCCAGCCTCCTGTCTTGTGATAAGAATGTTTCTTTTTGGTAGAGGAAGAGTACCTTCCCCAATGAAGTGTTACCTCCTGCTTTTGTGAAGAAAGGATAGGTCAGAGTGCCCTGTTCTCCTTGTTCAAATCATTTTCCAAGTTCAAAGTATCCTTATGCCAAAGTGGCATATTTAGGGGTAGCATATTCTGCCACCCTTCTAGTATATTGCCTACATCAAATAGGAATTCATATGGAAAGGCAGGATAAATACTTGAGTTACCCCTTTGTTTGCCAGCTTTCAAATTACTAAGGTATTTATCTCATGTTCTCCAACTTTATGAATGGTCATTGGTACTTCGTTATCATTACGAACCTATGATGTTAAACATATTCAATACCACTTAATACTTTGTAATTTTTTTTTTTTTTTAGAGGCTTAAATTGTTTTTACTTTTGGCCAGAAGCAGCCTCCTCAAGTTGTTTCCAGAATCTTTTTAGAATACCCTTTGTTATGCTTGGAAACTCTTAGTTTATGGCATGACAAATCTTGGTGTATATCCTTCCTGGAATCCCCAATGAGAATTTCATTCAAGCATCCCTGACTCCCTTCTTTGAGAAGGGCTTCTCAGAGGTCACAGTCCAAGCACTAGCAATGTTCATATTTACTAGATTGGCCCTAGTGTCTTTTTTATTAGAAAGGAAAAGTTAACAAATTATAATATTTCTTATAAAGTAAAATCATGAATTCCTACCAAAACTTGCAATTCAAATTCAGGATGACAAAAATTTTACTTAACCATTTACAGCTATTTCTCATTCGCCTCATTTTGAAAATGTGGTCCCCAGCATTACCAGCATAATTATTTATTTGTTTTATCATACAATACAAATGAAACTGTATTGCAATTATAATGCTAACACTTTTTTTTTAAAAAAAAGATTTTATTTACTTATTTGACAGACAGAGATCACAAGTAGGCAGAGAGGCAGGCAGAGAAAGAGGAGGAAGCAGGCTCCCTGCCGAGCAGAGAGCCCGAAGCTGCCCCATCCCAGGACCTGGGGATCATGCCCGGAGCCAAAGGCAGAGGCTTTAATCCACTGAGCCACCCAGGCGCCCCCAAATTTAACAGTCTTAAAATAACAATACCAACACTACTTCCAGCTTCATGACTAAAATACGTTAAGATTTTCCTTTTGTTTATTTATCCTTTGAGTAACTTAAAGTTTGAAATAATTTGAAATTTGAAATAATTTCTTTTTTTCTTATTTATTTTTCATTAACATATGATATATTATTTGTTTCAGGGGTACAGGTCTGTGATTTATCAGTCTTTCACAATTCACAGTGCTCACCATAGTGTATAACCCTCCCTAATGTCCATCACCCAGCCACCCCATCCCTCTCAACCCCCTCCACTCCAGCAAACTTCAGTTTGTTTCCTGAGATTAGGAGTCTCTTATGGTTTGTCTTCCTCTCTGGTTTTGTCTTGATTCATTTTTTACCTCCCTTCCCCTATGATCCTCTGTCTTGTTTCTCAAATTCCTTGTATCAGTGAGGTCATATAATAATTGTCCTTCTCTGATGGACTTATTTCACTTCATATAATACCCTCTAGTTCCATCCACATCATTGCAAATGGCAATATTTCATTTTTTGATGGCTGCATAGTATGTGTGTGTGTGTATGTGTGTGTGTGTGTGTGTGTATATATATATATATATATATATATATGAATGGATAAATGGATATATATATATATATGAATGGATAAAGAAGATGATATATATATCATCTTCTTTATCCATTCATCTGTTGATGGACATCTAGTGGACATCTAGGCTCTTTCCATAGTGTGGCTATTGTGGACATTGCTGCTATAAACATTGGGGTACATGTGCCCCTTCAGATCACTATATTTGTATCTTTGCGGAAAATAACCAGTAGGGCAATTACTGGGTCATAGGATGGTTCTATTTCCAACTTTTTGAGGAACCTCCATACTGTTTTCCAGAGTGGCTTCACCAGCTTGCATTCCCACCAACAGTGTAGGAGGGTTCCCTTTTCTCTGCATCCATGCCAACATCTGTCATTAACTGACTGGTTAATTTTAGCCATTGTGACTGGTGTGAGGTGGTATCTCATTGAGATTTTGATTTGTATTTCCATGATGCTGAATGATGTTTAGCACTTTTTCATGTGTTTTTGGCCATTTGAATGTCTTCTTTGCAGAAATGTCTGTTCATGTCTTCTCCCTATCTCTTGAATCATGAAATACTTTTTCTTTTCTTTTCTTTTTTTTTTTTAAAGATTTTATTTATTCATTTGAGTAGTTCACAAGTAGGCAGAGAGAGAGAGAGGAGGAGGAAGCAGGCTCCCCGCTAAGCAGAGAGCCCAACGCAGGGCTCAATCCCAGCACCCTGGGATCATGACCTGAGCCGAAGGCAGAGGCCTTAACCCACTGAGCCACCCAGGTGCCCCTCATGAAATACTTTTTCTATTAGTTATCCCAACCAATGATGTAAGTTAAGGTCATTTGTGTAGTTTGGATTTCAAATTTTGGGGTACCTGGGTGGCTCAGTTGTTAAGCATCTGCCATCTGCATTCAGCTTTGGTCATGATACTGATGTTCTGGGATGAGCCACATATTGTGTTCCCTGCTCAGCAGGGAGCCTGCTTCTCCCTCTCCAGCTCCCCTGTGCTTGTGTTCCTTCTCTCAATGTCTCTCTCTGTCATAAATAAATAAACTCTTGTTTAGAAAGTGGAGTTCAAATTTTATGAAGTTATTTTTAAAGAAAAATTTCTTATGCTGATATGTAGATGAGACATGCAGTTATAATGCTAAATACATGTAGTGGCCCAAGAGACAGCATATTTGCGCATATATATATATATATATATATATATATATACACACACACACACATACACATACACAATGTATATGCACCCTTAATAAGGAAATATATATAAACTCTTAAGGTTATTGAATGTTAAAATATACCTTAAAGAGCACCTGGGTGGCTTAATCAATTAAGCATCTGACTTCAGCTCAGGTAATGATTCTGGGATCCTGGGATTGAGCCCCATGTCAGGTTTCCAGCTCACTGAGGACCCTGGTTCTCCCTTTCCCTCTACCTCCCACCTCCCCAACTCAAATGCGCTCTCTCTCTCAAATAAATGAATAAATAAGTAAATAAATAAATAAATATATTTTTTTAAAGAAAGAAATTTACCTTAAAATTGAACTTGTTCAAATGTCTTTTCTCCCACAAAATATATGATTACATGAGGTTTCTGCTCATACATATTAATATATTAGATTATATCAATGGGTTTTTTAAAGTTGGACAACCTTTGTTTTCCAGAATTAACCTTACTCAGTCACTATGTATTATTTTTAAATATTTTACTGAATTTTTCCTCCTAACATTTAATTTAGGATTTTACCTCAATTTTCTAAAGTGGCCAATTTTAGACCATTTTTTTGTGAAATAGTTTTATGTTTGAGCATTAATATGATGATTACTTATTTAATAGAATTCAAAAATTGGGAATTTTGTATCTATGCTCTAGAGAAGTTAGAAAGGCATACAATTATATAAATTCTACAGCTGTGACAAAGCACCCCTTTGAAAATACCTGGACCTGATGGCTTTTATGAGTTATCTCTTTAGCTACTTTTTAAATTTTATTTTATTTTTTTCAGTATTCCAAAATTCATTGTTTATGCACCACACCCAGTGCTCCATGCAATATGTGCCCTCCATAAAACCCACCACTAGCCTCACCCAACCCCTAAACCCTCCCTTCCAAAATCCTCAGTTTGTTTCTCAGAGTCCAGTCTCTCATGGTTTTTTCCCCACTCCAATTTCCCCCAACTCACTTCTCCTCTCCATCTCCCAATGTCTTCTGTGTTATTCCTTATGCTCCACAAGTGAGTGAAACCATATGATAATTGACTCTCTCTGCTTGACTTATTTCACTCAGCATAGTCTCCTCCAGTCCCATCCATGTTGATACAAAAGTTGGGTATTTATCCTTTCTGATGGAGGCATAATACTCCATTGTATATATGGACCATTTAGTTACTCTTATTTCTCCTCTGTTTATTGATCCTTTTAAGACTTATTGATTACTACCCATTTCTTGATTGGATTATTTGTTCTTTGGGTGTTGAGTTTGGTAGGTTCTTTATAGACTGGATACTAGCCTTTTATTTGATATGTATGGACATTGGGGAGGGTATATGGTGAGTGCTGTGAAATGTGTAAGCCTCATGATTTACAGACCTGTATCCCTGTGGCCAATAATATATTATATGTTAATATTTTAAAAATAAGAGTTAGACTAGAATCATTGTCTGCAAGTTGTCTTTTTATACAAAATTATCCATTTAATTAAGTTTTTAAAAGTATTTATTAAAGTTTCACAAAACTATCTGACTATATTTTTATTTACTCAGTTTTGATAATTTCTTCCTCTTTCTATTTCCAATTTTTTCTTTTTGCTTTCTGTATATTTTCCTGATCAGATTGGTTAATGGCTTGCTTACTTTTTTTTTTTTTTTTTCCCTAGTAATGAAGATGACATCTTCACACACAATTCAGATAAGAAACCTACATTCAAATCCTGACTTGGTTACTTGGATTTTGTCAGATTATTTAATCTCTCTAAATTTCTTTATAGGTACAATAGTAATACACATTGTAAGAATTTTTTAAAAATTTAAAAAATGTAAGATTCTTAGCTGAAAAACTGATACCTGATAATCAACATTTGTTATTATTATTAGTGACTATTGATAACAAATGAAATAGGAAAAAAATTCTTATTATCATACATATATGATTAATTATTTTAGTAGAACCACTTATTAGGGTGTGACTGGGTGGTTCAGTGGGTTAAGCATCTGCCTTTTGCTCAGGTCATGATCTCAGGGTCCTGGGATCAAGCACTGCATCAGGTTCTCTGCTCAGAGGGAGCCTACTCCCCCCTCTCTCTCTGCCTGCCTGCCTACTTGGGATCTCTGTCTGTCAAAAAAAATAAATAAAACCTTTAAAAAAAAAAAGAACCACTTATTAGTTGTACTAAGAGGTATGACAATTGTTTTACTTTGAACAGCTGCACAGTTAATGGAAGTAAAGTAAATCATTTCATAAAATTAGCATTGCTAAAATTATGAACATTATAACTATGGATGGTCAGATCTAGTATAGTAGTGTTCATAACTATAATTTTGTTTTCAAATTTAGCTTGATATTTTCCGTAAAAACAATTTTAAATTCCTATTTTTTACATAATTATCATTCAGCACAAATAGACAAGAAACTAAAAAAGTGGATTAAAACTACAAATGCTGGCAGTAGAAATGACTATGAAATAATCTTATGCAACTGTTTAAAATGTCTACTTCAGTTTTGTTTTTTTGAAAGCTATCTTATTTATTTATTAGTTTTACCAGTGTCCACTTCAAATGAAGGAGTGACCTTCACAGTATTTTGTAAAGGAGGGAGTAAAAGGGAAAAGGAAACAGAATACCAAACAGTTTCAACATACTAAAGAGAGAAAATAATTTTTATCCTCACCCTACAACATAATAGAAAGGTAGATTTGGTACTTTGGTAGCATCACATTGTAAAAATTACAGTTAGCGAAATAAGTCAAGCGGAGAAAGACAACTATCGTATGATTTCCCTGATATGAGGGAGTGGTAATGCAACATGGGGGCTTAAGTGGGTAGGAGAAGAACCCATGAAACAAGATGGGATAGGGAGGGAGACAAACCATAAGTGACTCTTAATCTCACGAAACAAACTGTGGGTTGCTGGGGGGAGGGGGTTTGGGAGAAGGGAGGTAGGGTTATGGACATTGGGGAGGGTATGTGCTTTTGGGTAAATTGGAAGGGGAGATGAACCATGAGAAACTATGGACTCTGAAAAACAATCTGAGGGGTTTGAAGTGGCGGGGGGGTGGGAGGTTGGGGTACCAGGTGGTGGGTATTATAGAGGGCACAGCTTGCATGGAGCACTGGGTGTGGTGAAAAAATAATGAATACTGTTTTTCTGAAAATAAATAAATTGGAAAAAAAAATTACAGTACCTAATTTGTAATTATGAGATACTCAAATAAATGTAGAAATTAGAAGCTAAAATAAAATAAACTTTTATTTCAGTAACTAGTACAGCTTTCTTTTCAAATTGCATTGTAAATCTAATATTTGTACTATATGAAGACCAAATTAACAAGAAGAATCCTGTGGTATGCATTTGTATGTGGTTTGTGTACGTGTGTGTGAGAAAGAGACAAAGAGAGACAGAGGGAGAAGGAAAGAGCTCTGTATAGTTTTAGGAAATTGGCAATATTTTAGTGGTTTATCATTCTGTTACATTTCAAAACAATTTTAAATGTAAATTTCAAAAAAAAACAAAACAAATGTAAATTTCCTTTCAGGAGTGGGCAAGATAACCATTAATTTGTTAGCCATTCATTCAATAACCATTTTTAAATTACTTTTTAGTTATGAGCCAGTGGAATGTTAAGATATTGCCATGTTAAAATTAAAATGATAATATCTTAGAGACAACTAAACATGTAAATCTATAATTACAATAAGAAGCAATAAGTATTGCAATACTCAAAGTTTTGATACCTTGCAGCTATTTCTAATAGTTTATGATCACAAAACACATATATACATATTTACTTACACCTTTACCAAAATTTTTAATTCCAAAACTAAACCTACTATCCTTCTATTGTTTTAAAAAGTACATATTTTCTTTAAATGTGAAATATGACAAAATCATAATAACCATGTCCTGAATAAGTGAACAATTTAAAATCTCTTTCATACATGTTCATGTTGCAGGAGTTCCTACCTAGGAAAATGACAACTTTTTTTTTTCCTTTTAAAGCTTGTTCTCTGCCTTTGTGTCTATTAACAATGGAATCAGGCAAGTCCCTGAGGCCTGGGGCACAAGATCTTTTTGTGAGACTTGGGGATGTGCTACCATTTGTGATGAGGAAAAGTGAGCAGGGCGTGGAAGAGGGGAGGGACTCCACACCGGATATAACTTTGACTTTCAGAATAAAACTCTTTGTGTAATTTATTTTACCAGATTTCTGCTTCCCTTTTTCCCACTCCAATTATCTCTCTTATTCAACTCATATTATAGATCTCAGCCTCTGGCAAAAGTGGCACACAGAAAGATTCCTCGGAGGCAGCAGCTCCTGTTCATCTCTGGATTGCCCAATAGCCCCTCTAAATTTTGTGGCTTGAATTCCCAGAGCACATCACCCTCGCAATAGCAGCTGGTGACCCCGAAATGATAAGTAGGAGCAAAATGTCCCAATTGCTTATGGCTAACTGTACTAGCCCAAGGTCAGAACAACCCAGTTATCTGTTTAGGAATCCCTGGTGAGGAATTGTACGATTTTACCTTTCCTCTGAATGAATCTAAAAACTCCAAAACGCCTTGTAAAAACAGAACTGTGAATTGGAAAATACAAACTGTCTTCATGACTGCATTGTCTTTAATCTCAAGTATGAGACTGAGTATTCTTTAGACTATAACATAAGCAATGATTTGCTTGAATAACAGCACCTGAAAAGAACATGCATTGTAGGTCCTTTGGGACTCTGTGACAGTTCTTCATAAATAGAGCTAGTCGAGGAAGTTGCAGGGATAGGTGGATACATAGAGAATAGCCTAGAAAGCAGCCCAGTGAGGTAGGTCTAATCATCATAATAATCAATGAACTGGGTTGAAGCTCTCTTGTTATTCCTGGAAGGTGATAGTTTCTTTTTTAGAAAGCATTAAAAATTTCATCCTCATCTAACAAAAATTGGTGATTATCCAATTAGCAAATAGCTCTACTGCTAAGATGTTTGTTTAATTAAAGATGTTTGCCATAATTTCTCTTTCTCAGGTCTTAAATCTTAGGATTGAGACTGACCAAGTCAGCAGTTACAGAATGCTACGCTTCTCCATCCCTCAATGTCACAGTTCCCAAGTAGTCGATGGGCTCTTGTCAATCATAGAAATAGCCATAAATGATTGCATGGTTACTATGGGACATGCATTTTTATATGCATTCATTTAATTCTCAAAGATTTGGAAATCTGGTATTTTTTTTCTTATGCAGATAAAAAAACAGGTTATAAACATGCAATTATTCATAAGTCTCATTGATAATGAATAGAAAGCAGGTATTTGAAGCCTAGGTTTTTCTGGCTTGAAAGCCCACTATCTCTCCATCCTAAAACAATGATCCTTATTGTTTTGTAATCAGACCAACCATAAGTATGTATTATAATAAGTGACGCTAATATACTGAGGTGTGGTGTTTCCAAGGTGAAAGTTTACTGGCCTCTACTAGGAGAAACACTGACTCTCTGAATTATCTCAGTATTTCAGTCAGTATTTCAATAGTACCCACTAAGGTAATAAAATATTGGATATGAATGAGGATATATAATGTTTAATGGAATTTATAAAGCAAAATAAACCTAGGAGAGAATGTGAAACACTAGTCAGTAGATTGGTGTGTATGTGTATACGTATGTGTGTGTGTATGTGTATGTGTATACATGAAATATACATATATATGTCTTATACATTTATGTATATATATATATATACATATTATACATACACATAGATGTTTGGATACACACTCTTTCATACAGTTCTTTGATAATGTTTCATTAGGTTTCTACATAATTAAAGAACATAATTACTGAGTTAATTGATGGTTATGTTATGATACATAGTACCCAGCTAATCAAGTAAAATAAATGAGCAAGTGAATCAATGGATTTCATAAATGTACATGTAAAATATGTAAGAGATCTCTACTATTTTATCCAGTAAAACTTCCAAAAGTTACTAGAAGTAGTCATTAAAAACAAAACATTTTGTTTTTAATTATTCTATGTTGCTTCATGCCACCAGTTGGTACTAGGAAATAGTCACCAATCATTGGTTCATGAGAAAATAGATGTACGTGCATAAAAATATGACATATTCCTTATCTAAAAGCAATTTTGTACAAATTATTGCCATGTTCTTTTTATTAATGTTCTGAGACACCAATGCAGTAATGTAAAATAGTTGTCAATATTTTTGGGTGGAAAATGACTAAATCCTTTTATTTTAAAAGCTTTGTAGTTGGGGGTCCTGGATAGCTCAATCAGTTAACCATCTGCCTTCAGCTCAGTTCATGATCCCAGGGCTCCTAAATTGAACCCCATGTAAGCTCCCAGTTCAGTAGGGAGTCTGTCTCTCCTTTTTCCTCTGCCTTCTCCCTGGCTCGTGCTCATTCTCTCTCTCTCTATCCCTCAAACAAATAAATGAATTCTAAAAAAAAAAAAAAAAAAACCTAAAGCAGTATCATTGTAGTAAATTTGAAAACTTTTTGTATAACAAATAAATCCTCACATATATCAGCTTATATTTTGTTAGAACACTATTCCTTATAAAACAATCTTAATTCTTTTGAAGTATAATCTAGATATTCTGATTTAACAATATCTAAAAATGGATAACAGGACATCATTTAATATGGACATTCTGTACCTCAAGTTATACAATACACATTTTTGGTGATCCAGTGTGCTACACTGAATTAGTCATGTATTACTGTGAAACAAATCACCTCGAAAATTATTGACGTAAAACAAAAATGTTTAATCATTTATCACTCATCCTGTTAAAATTTCAAGCTCACAAGAATATAGATGTTTCCAATGCACAAGCCTCAGTTGGAAGACTCAAAATATGGTGGTTAGTAGGAAATGAAAGCTCATTCACGTATACATCTGGTGGTTGGTTTTGACTACAGGCTGAAGACTATCTGAACATTTGGCCAGGAGTAGTTACACGTGCCTCTCCACATAACCTGGGCTTCCTTACAACATGTTGGCTGGGTTCCATTGATAAGTCCCCTGGGTGAGAGAGAAAGCAGGGTGGAGACTGAGAAATTCCTTTTTTGTTCAAGCTTTAGAACTCAAATACCATTACTTCCATCACAATCTGCTCCTTCAGCTGTGACAGAGATCTGTCCAGCATCAGTGGGAAGGAACAAAAACACCTTACTTCTTCAAACAGGCCTGTCAACATCATACTATAAGATTATCCAAGATGGGATACATAATAGTTTTGCTTTGGGTTCCAAAAATATATATATAAATAATTCCGATTCATTCCCTCCTACAAATCCTAATGTTTTATCCCATTATATCAGATGAAGGTCCAGTATCTTATCAGGCAAATAAGGTTCAGTTGCATATGAATGTCCTTTGTTGCAGTTCCCAGAGTACAGCTCTTCAAGTATAGTTTCTTGCGCTCTAAAGACCCATGAAATTAAAAGAAAAATGAATACGTCCCCCACATCCAATATACAGTAGTTATACAAACATGAAATAATTGCCACAGATGCCCCTGTTAAATGAGGGAGAGAACTGAAGGCATGAAGATATCACTGGTTCATACAAGTTATGAAATTCACAGTACATGACACTTGCTGACCACTTGTTTTGAATTCAATGCTGCTTCCTGGGAATGATTTTCAACAGCTGCTTTTTTGTTGTTGTTTTTAAAATCTATTTATTTGAGAGAGAGAGCAGGAGCAGGGTGGAGTACAGAGGAAGAATGAGAGAGAGAATCCCAAGCAGATTCCTGACTCAGTGCAGAGCTGGATGCGGGGCTCAATCTCATGACTTTGAGAGTAGGACCTGAATGGAAATTAAGAGTCAGACCTTTAACCAACGGAGTCACCCAGGTACCACAACTATTTGATACACACTCTAGTTTCTTGATTGCCTTCTAAGTCATTATTCCATTTCCATAAGAAATAACCAATTCTTATAGTTGAATATTTTTCTCAGCCCATATTGAAGTATGAGTTAATTTTCTGTCAACAATTACATAAATGGCAATTTTTAAAAAATTTTAAGGATAAAGGCACAGGAGGGTATATACATTCTCAAATTACAGTAAAATTTTACTTTACCTAGTGATTCCTGGCTTCTTTATAAATAATGGAAAATCAAATGTTTACATATCTTAATGCAGGTATGTATGCCATGTGTATTTTTAACAGCAATTTATCACTAATTAGGTTTGGGCAGTGAGCAAAAATAAAACTGATAAGATTAAACTCTGTATGGAATAGTGTGATTGAAATATTTTTGTAAGATGTCAATATAAATTATCATAAGTTACTTCATTTTCTGCCCAAAGTCTCCATTTTGCATAACTGGGGTCACAGTCTTTAGCTAAAGGTTTGAGATACTAACAGTAAAGCACAAATGACAATAATGTATACCCAAGGTTTAAAGGCATAAGGAACTTCATTTTTTATTCATTTTTTCCTGTAATTCCCTAAGTATTTCCTGGTGGTTAGTAAAAAGATACTGAAGTTATGGCCAGAAGAAAATTCCAGAAAACACAGATGTGAGCCACTTGCCCAAAAGCTGTCGAGTAAAGACTAGAGAATTTGGAAGATCTAAGGTCTAGCATTTTATGCTCTGGTGGAAATATAGGCCATAGTATATTTAGTATACATATAGTAGTATATGTCTGTATACTTGTATGCATACAAATCTAAAGAAAGAACAAAACAAACAAACAAACCAACAAACCAGTAAAGAACAAAGGCAATCGGTTTACACTCTGGGTGAAAATGCAGGTTAAAAGTGTTTTTTCAGTGAGAAGGACCATTTTCTTCACAAGAAGCTTTAACAATGCTGATCACTTATTGCATCCTTGGTAGTTAAAATAGGTGAATGGCAGGCAGAACAAAAATCAAGTAGCCATTATCATTATCTTTACCCTCATTCACCAACATATCAGTTCTTTGTGCATATGTTGAATGATAAAATAAATCCATTATAAAGTGTAGATTGATGGATAATTTTAACTACCTCATAGCTTTCCCAGTGAATGACCTCTTAGAAGAGATTAGAACCCCTCCTAAACTGTGTCGTTACTATAATCAATAGAATTCTATTGCATTTGCTTCTTATTTGTCAAATATATTTTAATTGAAGGCTTTTAAAAGAGCCTCTAGTGTTTTGTCTCCCCCAGGTGCTCAATAAATCGGCAACCATTGTCACATCATGAATGGCACACCACAGGGATAGGCAGAACATGTCCAGTCTCTACAGCACTCCGTGTTCTTCCAGAAGAGTGAGCAGAACTCCACAGGAATTACGAGGGCTTATTTTTGCTGAAGATTTTTGAAATTTTCCACCACAAGTGCACTAGAATAGAATTATTTTCATAATGTATGCCTAAAAAGGCATTGGTAAAGCTGACAGTTTTAAAATATTTGTTTTTCTACCTGCTGACTTGCCAAAAGGTTCTAAATACCTTTTTTTCTGATATTCCCATAATCCAGGTAGGAGTGTAAATGGGAACTCTGAGTTAGTGGAGTTTGCTTGAGACCTGATGCATACTGTGTTATATCAGTGGCTATTTCAAATACCAGCATTAATAAACACTCCACTCTATTTCCTATTAATGATAGTTCTTTAACCTTCACTGCAAGCCTCAGGACTGAAAAGAAAAATTCATTGCTGCTGACTTTGAATGTGAACAGAGAACATTAAAATTTGAAGCTAAACTCTGTGTGGGCAAATTTATATCCAAGTGGCAGTAAAATAGCACATTAAGAGAGACTTTCCTGCTGTTATTTTTTTTCTTTTGCTGATTATTATCCTCCCAGTGTTTCTATGCATACTGAAGTATAATATGCATATAGATCTGGGGCACTGAGAGTAATATCAGTAAGACAAAAGCCCTGGACAGTCCATCATTCTTATCCTACCCTCATAAGTATAAAAGGGAGGCAAAGCCAAGGGTCTTGCTCAGGAGATTATGAAACCAGCAGGAAATTGATAGATTATACATAACCTTCTATATTTTTAATATTTTCACAAAATATATTTTCACAAAATATATTTCACAAAATATAGTTTGATATTTGAGAAAAAATATTTTTAGTTGAAAATATGTGGAAAGCACCATTAGTCAATATTGTCGTGGTATACTATGATGAGAATTCTAAGGGTAAGAGACACTGATATTTGTTGATGACTATAAGGATTAGTCAGTAGTTCAAGGGAATCAATAATTTCATCATACACATGTAGAATCCTTGCCAATGAACACAGTGTAAAGTGCCTTAGCATCAATTAAATTTATATAAGTAAGAAGACTTACGTATCATTGATATAATATATTTCAAATAGAAAGGGCATTGGGTATCTTATCTCTTTCAAAGTTGTATAAAGTGAACAAGATCCCCTCTAATGAAATATTAAGGTTGACTCATTTAAGTATATGAAAATTAAAGTAATCAGAATAGTAGCATAACTTGTTTTCCTTATACTCCATTTTGGTCACACATTGTCTCCCTGAAATTCTTTTCAACCTGAATGCTATGACTCTGGATGTTCATGACCTTGCATCATCTGCCCATATTCTGGCCATTTCCATGACGGATCAAATTTCTTTTAGTCAAATTCAGGTGGACTATTTCTAAAGGTTCTGTTCACAAATATGCTTTCTTTTTGCTCCATACTAGATATTCCCAAACTTTTTTTTTTCTTTTTATCGGTTTGAGACTTTTTTTCTGTGTGTCTTAATAAAATCTAATGTAGAACACTGTTATATAAAATATGTAATTATTTAATGCATGTGTTTTGAAAATTTAACAATATAAAACAGATTGAAAATTGAAACTCTCTGTTTATTACCTTCTACTTTTCTATCATAGGACACCTTCATAGGACACCACACACTGTTTGCATGCATTCATTAACATATTTTTCCTGTTTATGTTTCCATTAGTTTTGTTTTTAGTAATGAATTTATGCATACAATTCTGCCATTTCTTCAGGTGTCTGATCAAAAGCTCAAATTAATTATTCCAAAAATTGAATGAAGTGTTTCCTGTTTCTAAATTCCTTATTCATTAAAGTCATCATGTGCTCCAATTTATCAAGTTTTTATAGTTTTTAAATCTCAAACTTAGGTTTTTCTTTGTATATCTACATTCAACAGGTTATATCAGTTTTTCAAGATGTATCTCATTTTTCTTCTTTCTCTTTGTTATAATATTTTTGTTATACTATTTTTCCTCTTGAGGTCTTTAATATCTTTATTATCGTTATCTTTATTATCTCTTATCTAATTGATGTCAATATTTCCTTAATTTTTACCACAAATTTCTCTACCTCCTTCCAATTTTACCATTCTCTAAAGGTAAGCTCATTCTCAAACCATAAATTTCAACATTCTTCTCTCCTATGCAGAAACCATAGGTGGCTCTAATTTGCATACATAAATATTCTAAGTTCTTCAGCAATACATTCAGAGTCTTCTATAATCCAACTCTAACATAAGCTTCCCATGATTGCAGCGATCTTTTTCCTAGAAAGATTGCAATGGACAACTTAGTGTTCCCAGTCTGAACCTTGTTCTCTCTTCTGCTCCCTCAGTTCAAATCCTTCCACTGCAGTCTCTTCACAAACTATAGAGTAGTAAAAAACCTACCTATTCTGTTTTTATTTTGATAGAACTAACTTTTTAAAAAATTAACATATAATGTATTATTTGTTTCAGGGGCATAGGTCTATGATTCATCAGTCTTACACAATTCACAGCACTCACCATAGCATATATTCTCCCTAATGTCCATCACCCAGCCATCCCATCCCCCCAATCTCTTCCACTCCAGCAACACTCAGTTTGTTTCCTGAGATTAGGGATTTCTTATCATTTGTCTTCCTCTCTGGTTTCTTCTTGATTAATTTTTCCCTCCCTTCCCTATGATCCTCTGTCTTGTTTCTCAAATTCCTCAAATCAGAGAGATCATATGACAATTGTCCTTCTCTGATGGACTTATTTTGTTTAACATAATACCCTCTAGTTCTATCCACAGTGTTGCAAATGGCAAGATTTCATTTTTGATGGCTGCATATTATTCCTCTGCCTCTGTGTGTGTGTGTGTGTGTGTGTGTGTGTGTGTACGTGTATTTCTTTATCCATTCATCTATTGATGAACATCTAGGCTCTTTCCATAATTTGTCTCTTGTAGACATTGCTGCTATAAACATTCAGATGCATGTGCCCCTTCAGATGACTACATTTATATCCTTGGGGTAAATACCCAGCGGAGCAATTGTTGGGTCATAGGGTAGCTCTATTTTCAACTTTTTGAGGAACCTCCATACTGTTTTCCAGAGTGGCTTCACCAGTTTGCATTCCCACCAACAGTGTAGGAGGGTTCCCCTTTCTCTGCATCCATGCCAACATCTGTCATTAACTGACTGGTTAATTTTAGCCACTCTGACTGGTGTGAGGTGGTATCTCATTGAAATTTTGATTTGTATTTCCCTGATGCTGAATGATATTGAACACTTTTTTCATGTGTCTGTTAGCCATTTGGATGTCTTTGCAAAAATGTCTCTTCATGTTTTCTGCTCATTTCTTTTTTTCTTTCTTTTTTTTTTTTTTGGTCTTCTGCCCATTTCTTGATTGGATTATTTGTTCTTTGGGTGTGTTGAGTTTGATAACTTCTTTATAGATTTTGGATACTAGTCCTTCATTTAATATGTAATTTGCAAATATTTTCTCTCAATCTGTTAGTTGTCTTTTGGTTTTATTGACTGTTTTCTTTGTCATGTGAAAGGTTTTTATTTCAATGAAGTCCCAATAGTTCATTTTTGCCCTTGCTTCCCTTGCCTTTGGCTATGTGTCTAGGAAGAAGTTGCTGCAGCTGAGGTCAAAGAGGTTACTTTCTGTGTTCTCCTCAAGGATTTTGATGGATTCCTGTCTCACATTGAGGTCTTTCATCCATTTTGAGTCTATTTTTGTGTGTGGAGTAAGGAGATGGTTCAGTTTCCATTTTTCTGCATGTGGTTGTCCAATTTTCCCAACACCATTTGTTGAGGAGACTGTCTTGTTCCACTGGACATTCTTTCCTGCTTTGTCAAAGATTAGTTCACCATCGGGTTGAGGGTCCATTTCTGGGTTCTCTATTCTGTTTCATTAATCTATGTGTCTGTTTTTGTGCCAGTGCCATGCTGTCTTGATAGTAGAGCTTTGTAATAGAGCTTGAAGCCTGGAATAGTGATGCTGCCAACTTGGGTTTTATTTTTCAACATTCCTCTGTCTATTTGGGGCCTTTTCTAGTTCCATAAAAATTTTAGGATTATTTGTTCCTTTTCTTTGAAAAAAGTTGATTATACTTTGATAGGGATTGCATTAAATGTGTAGGTTGCTCTAGGTAGCATGGATATTTTCAGAATATTTGTTCTTCCAACCAATGAACATGGAACATTTTCCATTTCTTTGTGCCTTCTTCAATTTCTTTCATGAGTATTCTATAGTTTTCTGAGTACAGATTCTTTGGTTAGATTTATTCCTAGGTATTGTATGGTTTTAGGTGCAAATGGGATTGACTCCTTAATTTCTCTTCCTTCTGTGTTGTTGGTGTGTAAAAAATGCAGTTGATTTCTGTGCATTTATTTTATATACTAACACATTACCAAATTCCTATATGAGTTCTAGCAGTTTTGGGGTTGAGTATTCTGGGTTTTCCACATAAAGTATATTATCTGCAAAGAGTGAAAGTTTGACTTCATCTTTGCTAATTCAAATGTCTTTTATTTATTTTTCTTGTCTCATTCTTGAGACTAGGACTTCTAGTACTATGTAGTGGTGATAGCGGACATCCCTGCCTAGTTCCTGATCTTAGAGGAAGAGCTTTCAGTTTTTCCCCATTGGAAATGGTATTTGCTGTGGGTTTTTCATAGATGGCTTTTATGATATTGAGGTATGTACCTTCTATCCCTACACTGTGAAGAATTTTGATAAAGAAAGTGTGCTGTACTATGTCAAATGCTTTTTCTGTATCTATTGAGAGGATCATGTGGTTCTTATTCTTTCTATTATTAATGTATTGTATCACATTGATTGATTTATGGATGTTCAGCCAACCTTGCAGCCCAGGAATAATCCCACTTGGTCATGGTGAATAATCCTTTTGATGTACTGTTGGATTTTGGTATTTTGGTAAAAATTTTTGCATCCATGTTTATCAGGGATATGGGTCTGTAATTTTCCTTTTTGATGGGGTCTTTGTCCGGTTTGGGGATCAAGGTAAAGCTGGCCTCATAAAATGAATTTGGAAGTTTTTCTTCCATTTCTATTTTTCGGAACAGCTTCAAGAGAAACTGCTAATTCTTCTTTAAATATTTGATAGAATTACCCTGGGAAGCCATCTGGCCCTAGGCTCTTATTGGGAGATTTTTTATTACTGCTTCAATTTCCTTACTGGTGATGGATTTGTTCAGGTTTTCTATTTCTTTCTGGTTTAGTTTTGATAGTTTACATGTCTCTGGGAATGCATCCATTTCTTCCAGGTTATCTAATTTGCTGGCATATAATTGCTTATAATATGTTCTTATAATTGTTTGTATTTCTTTGGTGTTGGTTGTGATCTTTCCTCTTTCATTCATTATTTTATTAATTTTGGTCATTTATCTCTCTTTCTCTCTCTCTCTCTCTCTTTTTTGATAAGTCTGGACAGGGGTTTATCAATCTTATTAATTCTTCCAGCTCCTAGATTTGTTGATCTGTTCTACTATTCTTTTGGTTTCTATTTCATTGATTTCTGCTCTGATCTTTATTATCATCTCCTGCTAGGTTTAGGCTTTATATGCTGTTCTTTTTTCAACTCTTTAGGTGTAGGGTTAGGTTGTGTATTTGAAACCTTTCTTGTTTCTTGAGAAAGGCTTGTATTGCTATATACTTTCTTCTTAGGACTGCCTTTGCTGCATCCCAAAGATTTTGAACAGTTGTGTTTTCATTTTCATTTGTTTCTGTGAATTTTTTTAATTCTTCTTTAATTTCCTGGTTGACACATTCATTCTTTAGTAGGATGCTCTTTAACCTTCATGTATTTGAGATCTTTCCAACTTTTCTCTTGTAATTGAGTTCTAGTTTCAAAACATTGTGGTCTGAAGATATGCAGGCAATAATCTCAATCTTTTGGACCTAATTTGTGACCCAGGATGTGATCTATTCTGGGGAATATTCCATGTGCACTAGAGAAGAATATGTATTTTATTGCTTTGGGATGGAATGTTCTGAATATATCCAAAGTCCATCTTGTCCAGTGTGCCATTTACAGCCTTTATATCCTTGTAGATCTTTTGCTTAGATGATCTGTCCATTTAAATGAGGAGGCTGTTAAAGTGCCCTACTATCATTATATTATTGTTGATGTGTTTCTTTGATTTTGGTATTAAAGGGCTTATATAAATAGCTGCTCCCATGTTAGGGGCATAGATATTTAAAATTGTTAGGTCTTCTTGTTGGATAGACACTTTACGTATGATATAGCATCCTTCCTCATTTCTTATTATAGTCTTTGGTTTAAAATCTGATTTGTCTGATATAAGGATTGACACCCCAACTTTCATTTGATGTCCATTAGCATAGTAAATTATTTTCCACTGCCTCGCTTTAAATCTGGAGGTGTCTTTGGGTCTAAAGTGAGTCTCTTTGGGGTCTTTTTATTTTTTTAATCCAATCTGACACCTGTATATTTTGATTGGGGCATTTAGCCCATTTACATTCAGGGTAACTATTGAAAGATATGAATTTAGTGCCATTGTATTGCCTGTAAGGTGACTGTTACTATATACTGTCTCTTTTCCTTTCTGGTCTGTGTTACTTTAGCCTCTTTCTTTGCTTAGAACCCCCCTTTCAATATTTCCTGTAGGGGTGGTTTGGTGTTAGCAAATACTTTTAGTTTTTGGTTGTCTTGGAAGATTTTTCTCTCTCCTATTTTCAATGACAGCCTAGCTGGATATACTATTCTTGGCTACATATTTTTCTTATTTAATGCTCTGAATATATCATGTTAGTCCTTTCTGGTCTGCCAGGCCTCTCTGGACAGGTCTGATGCCATTTAATTTTCTACCATTGTAGGTTACAGACTTCTTGTCCCACGGTGCTTTCAGGACCTTCTCTTTGACTCTGAGACTTATAAGTTTTATTATTAGATGATGGGGTGATGACCTACTTTTATTGATTTTGAAGAGGGATTCTCTGTGTCTCCTGGAATTTGATGTCTGTTTCCTTCCTCAAATTGGGGAAGTTCTCTGCTATTATTTGCTCCAATATACCATCTGCCCCTCTCTCTTTCTTCTTCTTCTGAGATCCCAATCATTCTAATAATGTTTCATCTTATGGTATCACTTATCTCTCAAATTCTCCCCTTGTGATCCAGTAGTTATCTCTCTTTTTCTCAGCATCTCTATTCTCCATCATTTATTCTTCTATATCACTAATTCTCTCTTCTGCCTCATCTATCCTAACAGTTTGAGCCTCCATTCTTGATTGCACTGTATCAATATCCTTCTTGATTTTGACTTGGTTAGATTTTTAGTTCTTTTATTTCTCTGGAAAGGAATTCTTTAGTATCATCTAGCTTTTTTCAAGCCCAGCTAGTATCTTTATAATTGTCATTTTGAACTCTAGTTCTGACATAATCATATTGATTATGTTCCTGGCAGTTGGTACTGCCTCTTGTTCTTTTTCTTTCTTTCTTTTCTTTCTTTTTTTTTCTTTTTTTTTTTTGAGGTGAATTTTTCCATTTTGTCATTTTGACCAGAAAAGAATAGTGAATGAGAGAACAAAATACTAAAAGGGTAACAATGACCTTAGAAAAATATACACTAAACAAATTGTAAAATACCCGAAACCAGGGGGTAAAAGAAAGGGGAGAAAAAATATATGATTAGGCTGATAAATAGATCAGAACCACATATTAGATTTTTGGTGTATTTTGGCCCATTAGAAGAAACTGCCTTTAAAAATTTTAAAGAAAGATAAACTTATATATATATCCCAAAAATAAGGGTAAATATGATGAAGGGATGGAATATGACTGTAATGATGAAAATTTATAAAGATTTTTAAAAAGGAATTGCTTAGATAAGAAGCTGGTTGAAAAATGAAAGAGAAAAAAAAAAAGGTGAGAATATGATGTGATCTAGCAGGAGATTAGAACAAAGCCATACACTAGATTTAGGGTATATTTTGATTTGGTAGAAGAAACTGTATCCCAACATTTTAAAGAAAGTAAGAAAGAAAGAAAGAATATATATATATATATATATATACACACACACACATATAAAATATGGTTAAATACAATGAAGGGATAGAATATGACTAAAAATGATAATTAAAAAAAGAATTTAAAAAAGGAATTGATAAGATAAGGTGCTGATTGAAAAAGGAAAGAAGAAAATTTAAAAAAAATAACAAAAGAAAAAAATAAAGAAAATTTTAAAAATTAAATTTGAAAGACTAGAGTCATGGGGAAAATGCCATGTATTCTATGTGCTGTGTTCTAGCACTGGAGTTTTGCATTTCTCATTGATGGGTAAACTTGGTTTGGGTGGATGTTCTTGCTGATATTCTGGGGGAGGGGCCTGTTGCAGTGATTCTCAAATATCTTTGCCCAAGGTGGAATTACACCACCCTTGCCAGAAGCCCAACTCATTTATCTGGTCAGGTTTGCTCTCAGTAGCTTTTGTTCCCTGAAAGCTTTCTGTACAGCTTTGGAGGGTGAGAATGAAAACAGCAGCCTCCCAATCTCTGGCCCTGGAGGAGCTGAGAACTCTGGGCCCCACTCTTCAGTGAGCCCTCAGAAAAAAGCAGACAATCACTCCTGTCTCCCTGGTCTCTGGCCATACTCCATGGTCACCCAGCCCATGACCCAGAATTTCTATCTCAGGCACATGAACCTGTTTGGAGTTTCCAAACCTACCAGATTCCTGTGGCATGCTCCTGTGACACTCCTCCCAGGGGAGGAAGGGGAGTGTCCCTAATCTCCCACATGTTGAGTCCCTGCTTAAAGAGTAGTGGCCCAACTGAGCCCTGCATCATGGTTTATGGCAACCCTGAGCTGAGAGCCCACCCCTTGGCTCTGTCTTTGCATCCAGCATCCTTCTCTGATACCTGGGAACTCTGCCACACAAAAACGCCCCTGGTCTTTCTCTGACCCCGAGGGTACTGAGACCACACTGTCCCAGTGAGGGTTCTACTCCCCACTTAGCCAGTGGAGCAACATTCTTCAATGGAGCAGACTTCAAAGAGATCTGATTTTGTGCTCCACTGCTCTATCACTTGCCAGTAGATAGCTGATGGAGGCTCCCTCCCCCTACAGTCTATCTTCCTGTATACTGCCTCAGATTCACTTCTTCGCATATCCTACCTTCAGAAAGTGTTTGCTTTTCTGTTCATAGAATTGCTGCTTTTCTTTTCTTCAATCTCCTGTTGAGTTTGTAGGTGTTCAGAATGGCTTGATAACTATCTAGCTGAATTCCTGGGACCAGATGAAATTTAGTCTTCCTACTCCTCTGCCATCTTGCTCTCCCTCTCAAAATCCTTTCTGTTCTGCTGTTATGGGCTTAATTGTGTTCTCTTAAAATTCTTATGTTGAAGTCCCTAGTGCGTGCCTCAGAATGTAACTATGTTTGGAGATAGGGCCCTTATAACACACAAGAAACACCAATGGTACACTTGCACAGAGGGATGACCATATGCAAAGGCAGCAAGTAAACAGCTATCTGCAAACCAAGAGAGAGGTTTTAGAGGAACCAAACCTGTTGGCATCTTGATTTTTGAATCTGGCCTCCAGAACTGTGAGAAAAAATATTTCCATTGTTTAAGTTACTCAATCTGTGTTAGTTTGTTACAGCAGGCCCAGAAAATTAATACACTTAAAAAGAAGGCTAATTTGCCGTGTACCTCCTGGAGTCATACCTCATACCTCAACAATACCAAGTGAGTCCAAACTGGGACAATTTTGAAAATAAAAATAGAAGGTAAAAAAAAAAAAAAAAACCTTATATAATCTTGAATCATATTTATTGAAATATTTTTATTTTAATGTAAACCATTCAATATCTTATACATAAATATGGAAAATATTTTACATAAAACTCATAGGGAAGTATTGAAATAAAGTTTAAAAATTCCTCTATTTATAAATACATAGTCCAAATATTTAGTAGTCATATGTTTAATTGGTTCCTCAGATACATATATGTCTCATGCTATATCATTGATAGTTTAATAAAAGAATTATTATTTTAATATATGGTCCTATTTATAATTTTTCAAAAAACTTTCTTCAGTTATTATTTTGCATATTTATGTTAGATATTTTGACTTTAAATTGTTTCTTTTCTCTATATTTAATTGCAAAAAAATTACTTTATCTATTTTCATTGAGGGTTCAGGGCGAAGATCATTTATACTAGGATATTTTTCCATTCTAAATTTTATATTCAAAGATGTAATTTTTTCCAATTTATTTATTTTCAGAAAACAGTATTCATTATTTTTTCACCACACCCAGTGCTCCATGCAAGCCGTGCCCTCTATAATACCCACCACCTGGTACCCCAACCTCCCACCCCCCCCGCCACTTCAAACCCCTCAGATTGTTTTTCAGAGTCCATAGTTTCTCATGGTTCACCTCCCCTTCCAATTTACCCAAAAGCACATACCCTCCCCAATGTCCATCAAAGATGTAATTTTTTAACCCCAATACTTTCTTTGTCTTTATTCAGATTACCTTTCTCCAAAAATCTTTTATACTTGAATCAATTCAAACTGTTTGCCTTTTGCACATTTTAGTTTCTTGAATTTTACTTTATCTGGTACAGAATATAAACATATAAATAGCAATGTAGTTCTGTCAAAAATTCTTGACAAAAATAAGGAATATTCCAAAGTCCAATTTCAGAATTTCAGGTTAAATTATGTACAACATTTGAGCTCTCAATATTTATTTTGTTTAGTCCCTCCATTTCAAAGTTTTCCTGTCTCTAATATCTGTTTGTAAGAGATGCATTTTGCTAAATGCTTCCTGTGAAGATTTCACAATGTGTCATCTTGACTAGGCTGAGCCAAATCTACTGGATTCACTTTCTTCTATTCTTGGATTAGAATTGACTACAAGGAAGACTCTTGGGAAATTTGGAGGAAGTGATGCAGCAGCCATTTTGTAGCTCAACAGACTCTTGCTGACTTGCTGACTCTTACTGTTAACATGAAATAGTAGCATGCATGTGATTGTTCCATCTTCCCCCTGGATTTTCCTTTAGCTTCACATACTCCTGCACCTGGTGTTTAACCCCTTTACTAAACACACCAGCTTCTGAGGGATGACTTTACCACCCAATAGAGGTAATAAGGATATAATTGTCAGTGTGTGCTCCTAAGTTTCCAGATCTTATGTGTGGGTTCCAGTGTGGACTCACGATCTTCTCTTCCTAATGAAATGGAGAAAGACAGTATGTCTGACTCCCTATTGCTTCTCTTTCCCTTCCAACTCTGACCTACAGTTTAGAAACTTCTACTTAACTATAACGTAGACATGTTAACATTTACGTAAACTGCCAGTAACCAAAGCCCACATTCCACTGAGGATATAAGGAAGTTGAAATAACAATTGCTATGTCTAAGATTTATAGGAGTATTGTGACCAGTTTCCAGCACACAATGAACAACTGGCCAAGGACAGAAATTTTTCATGAACTTCCTTAGATCCTTTCAGTTAATTGAATGTCTACAGATTTCACTCATCCCTGATTCCAATACCTTCTTGCTTTTTCCTTTTCCTAACAAAAAAAAAAGCTCCAATTTCATCTGGGTTAGGATAGTTCTTTAGAACAACAGTCTGCCACCTTCTCAGTTTGCTGACTTTCTGAATGAAGTTGTTTTCCTTACCACAGTATCTTGCCTCTAGACTTATTGGCCTGTCATGCAGTGAGCAGAGTAAGTTTGGACTCAGTTATAATGACGGACTTCTCTGTATGAACTACAAATGCCAATGTTGGGCAATAGTCTTCAGAGATCATCTGACTAGCTCTCACAATTGTGTAATGATTTCATAGTAGCAAATCTACACACACACACACACAAACACACTTACTGGTTCTGCTTCTCTAGTTAAACCTTGACTAAAACACTTTGAAAGTTGGGTTTTTAAATTCAGTGTGCTGCATATTTTCATTAAAATGTCCTGTTTATTTTTTTTTAAAGATTTTATTTATTTGACAGAGAGAGATGACAAGCAGGCAGAGAGGCAGGCAGAGAGAGAGGAGGAGGCAGGCTCCCTGCTGAGCAGAGAGCCCAATGCGGGGCTCTATCCCAGGACCCTGAGATCATGACCGAAGGCAGTGGCTTAGCCCACTGAGCCACCCAGGTGCCGCCATGTCCTGTTTATTTTTAACAACAACTAAAATTCAGAGGAATTTTTACAAAAGAGTTCAGATCATCATAATGTATACAGGTCTAATTTAAAAATATTTTCCAGTAGTGCTTAGGTGGCACAGTTGGTTAAGTGTTTGTCTTTGGTTCTGGTCATTATCCCAGGGTCTGGGGATAGAGCCCTGCAGCTGGCTTCCTGCTCAGCAAGAGGTCTGCTTGTCCCTCTGCCTCTGTCCCTTCCCCCTGCTCATGCTTTCTCTCCTGCTTGCTCATGCTCACTCTCTCAATTAAATACATAAAATATTTTTTAAAAATATATTTAAAAATATTTTTCAGGGGCAAAATAACTTCTAAAATCTAACTGATCATAAATAGCAGAAAGAAGAATACATACTATTGTGCTGAATTGTTGCTTTTTAGCTTACCACAATTCTTAATCAACAATTCTGTAGTTCAGTTCCTTTAAGTCAATGTGTAAGTATTTATATATACACACAAATACACATACACAGACTTAATATATTTGCTTCTTCATAAATTTAGTTTCTTATTCAATTGTTAGGATATCCTACCCTTCTCAGATGAAATTATGAATTTGGTATACATATATGCAATTTATGTTTCCCCATTCAGTAATAACATTTTTCCCCAAACTACTACAAAAACAAACAATATTAAATTTTTAACTGAATTTAAAAAAGCTTTCTGGATAGTATGATTCATCTTCTACAAAATGAATTTCCAAATTTTATTTTGATTCTTTCTACTAGTTGGATGAAAAAAATTGAACTACTATTTAAATTAACTTATTTTATATTTGATTTCACTGTTTTGAATCTTGTAGCAGTTGAAGGATTTGCTTAGTTGTAACTTTGTAAAGAGTCATCCCTTCAATAGCTATTATTTCACTTTTCATTCTTGCACAAGAAAATGTGGAAACCAGTAAAGAATAAATAACTTTAGAACAAGGCATTTGATCTAAGGGACAAGTCATGTACTAAAGAGTGACATGCAAAAGTACTTGTTCTTTTTAGTTTGTCTTCATTGGACATAGCATTTCTCAGAATACTATTAATCTTGAAAGGGATGCTGAATCTTCTTTGGTGAGTTTGTGTCTTCTAGGTTTCATGAAATCAGTGATAATGAGAAAGATGAATGAGAAAAGGAAATAGACATGTTGTGTAAGTTAAAAATTTTATTTTTTTAAAGATTTTATTTATTTATTTGACAGAGATAGAGAGATCACAAGTAAGCAGAGAGGCAGGCAGAAAGAGAGGGGGAAGCAGGCTCCCTGCTGAGCAGAGAGCCCAATGTTGGGCTCAATCCCAGGATCCTGAGATCATGACCTGAGCTGAAGGCATAAGCTTAACCCACTGAGGCCCCCAGCACTCCAGAATTTTTTATCTTTTTTAAAGAAATGGAAGTTTAGTATACCATCTTTCATTAAACATATAATTTTTTTTCTCAGTGCTCCAAAAGTATTAATTACAAAATAAATGAAGTTGCCAAAAGCACCTGAATAAATAGCTTTACATTTGCAAATTTCCATAGGTGTTAAAATGAGTGAAGAATGTATGTTCCTTTCATTCTATATACTCTATTTAGGAGAAACACAGAAAACAAGCAAACAAACAAACTTACTTTGTTTTCCCCAGACAACCTCTTGCCACAATGTGGGGAACTTGGAGCTTCTTGCATTTAATTGTAGGACTTCTTCAGTAAATAAAAGGACTACTAAGGTCTGTAGAATCATGTATGTTTCCCAAACCACTCAAAATATTAAGAAATGAGTAGAAAACTTTGTATTACCAATACAAGGGTTCTTTATTCTTTTTTCTTGAAATGTTTACAAGCCCATTCTAGAACACTTCAATGCAAATAATCATACTTTATTAAAAATTAAAAATATGGAAATGTTAAATTGGATGGAAAATTAGAGCCACAAGTATAAATGGAGGTGTTCTGAATAGTCCTTCACAAAAGCTGTTAACAACTGTTCCAGCCTGCTTTTTGGTCCATGTCCACATTGCTGATTACAGCTTTGTGTTTGAACTTTCTACATCATAATTTTTAAATTTCATGTACCTTGTAAATATCTGATTTCTCCAATGCATGTTAAGGTCACTGGAAAACAAAGAGTGTCTTTAAATTACCTGTGTGTTGATGATAGTGCCTTGCATGTAGTAGTTCTATAAGAAATTGACATTGATTTTAAATGGATTATTTCACTGTATGTTTAGTATTATGTTTGAAGAGACTGAGTTTTATAGTTGTGTCTTTCTGCTTAAATAGAGATTTATATTTAGGGAAGCATATATCCTAATGTTGAGAATACTTCTAACACCCTATGTCTCATCTACATCTCCATTTTCTATCTTATAGCCCAGTGAATTGTAAATATAGGCAGGAATCGAGAACTTTGGTTATGGAAATCTATTTTCAAAAGCAAATATTATCTTAGATTATTAATGTTCTTGGCCCATCCTTCTACTTACATCTAATATATCATGTTAAATGCAGTGGGTGTTCAAATATTTAGTGTTTGTAGTGTGATATCAATGTATGGAAGGAAAGTATTCTAAGTTAATTTGGTAAATTACAATAAAATCCATCTTAATTATCAATGTCAGACATAGTCCTTGGTCAATCAGTCAAAAAGTCAGTTAAGGTATGGAATTACAAATATTGACACATCAATAATTTATATATCTTATGTTAAACATGTAAATGTACATTTACTATATATGCTTTTGTGTTGCAGAGAGTGTTTTCGTTAGAGTTGTGTGTTTTGTTTTTTGCATAAACTTTGCATAAAGGGTCATCTATCATTTTAGTTTTTTATCTACAAAACTCAGTAATATAGCAATATTTTAGCTTTCCACAATTATACAGAGTTTTGCAAAGTATTCAACTTAGTTTTCATAGTAATGATAATTCTATTTGCAATTAAAATTATCATCTTGTTAAAGATATTTAATTTAAAATGAAGTTATAGAAACAATTATAATTGGCATATTGTGGCTTAGAAAGAAACACAGCTCACTCATAAGAGCATACAGCTCAATAGGTTGGAGCATAAGTGCATGTGAGGTCATAAAGAAAATTCATTCTTATTTCTTAATATGTCAGGTGCATCCATCAGTAGGTTTTATGAAAAGAAATGAAGATAAATATTTAACACTGAAGATTAATTAAGCTGGTGATTTTGTTAAATTGGGGTTCATACTGTTCATATGATGGACACAATTTCTTTAGTCTTCTACAGACAGCATTTATCACAAAACAATGTGTAAGGTAGGTGGCCAGTAAAAGTTCAGTGAGTTATTTGCATAGTAGCTACTGACCCAATGTAAGCAAACCACAAGGATGCTCTCCTTTACATGTTTCTATAAGCAGAATTGTCTATTTTCAGATGTCTATTTTAGAATGGCAAATTAACACAACCATTGAGAGGCACTGGATCCTAAGATATTTGGACTTTCTGTCATTTTACTTTTATCACTCTTTCTAAAACCTGAAACAGATGAAGATTGGTTGTAGGCTCATTCTGTAGAAGACATACACAGTGAATTATTCAGTTTATTTTCTACATTAATCAAGATGCTAAAAAAGTAACCAACAAATATACCATGCAAAGATTTGAGAAGACAATGGGAGAAAGCTTAGTTTTACTAGGATTTTTAGGCCTAGACAAAATATAATTAAAGTGTGAGGGAAAAAAATTCAAGGAATTTTCATACACATATAAGATCAGAAAATATACCCCTAATGCACACTTTCTTATAAATTAAACTGAGTTTAAATCATTTTTATCCCCATTGTTGAAACAGGACAAGAAACCAGGGAAAGTAAGACAAGTGATCCAAAATTAAGAGAACACCTAAAACAACAGTAAAAATTAGTTCTAGGATGGCAGATGAGTAGCTGTCCTAGTTAAGTAGTCAGTCGATTGAACAAAAATGCCTGGAACTTCAGAAAAGCAGTTGTCATACAAAATAGGAGATACTCACAAAATGATATGAACAAATTAAAAAAGTATCAAATTAAAAAATACCATAATAGAAAGAACTGTAATTAGAATTTGCATAAAAGATAAAATTCCATATAAGAACAAATATGCCATCATAGTTTATTAGTACCTTTCATCCTTGAGATTCTAAATAAAAAATCTTTTCTAATATCACTGGATTTCTTGATCCAGTGAAACTCTTATGAATTAAAAACACCCTGGGATTATGGCAAATCTGAAAAGCTTGCTTGTTATCTATGTGATACATATTTTTGAAAGACATTTTTTCTTGCCATCACAGTACTTGCTGACCATACCAAATAAGCCTCTCTCAATTGTCTGAGGATCCCTAGTTGATATCTAGAAATCCAACTTGAGTTCCTGGAGGTTTGTGTATTGGTAGGAGTAATTATTCAACCAAATTTCCTTTACATGGATTAGATATAATGTTTTGAGACCCTGTAATGTAGAAAACAAAATCCTTCCAGTCTCACAAAAGCTACTCCGTGACTTTATGCAATTTACATAATTTATTTAGAGTAGAATCTCCTTTATTTACTTGATTTATTTAGGTATCTGCAGAAGTGGTATCATGGGTGGAGTATGAGTGTTGGGATTTGTAACATTCTAGATTTCACAAAATTCTCTGTACAGAGATAGCAGAGAAGTAAGAAGGAGGGGATAATGCTTCTAGGGAGAGTATTTCAAGTCATCTATAAGTTTATGTTTTCATATCCCACTCTGGGACTCTTTAATTCACCTTGCATTTTCTAATCTTTTGGCTCTCTGAGTTTCTAGAACTCAAATCAGTTCCCTGCTGAAACAAAGATATGCATTATGAAATCCCTGAAGAAGAAAGAAGAGGCAGAGATTACTTCAAGTAATAATGGCTGAAAAAGTCCCAAATCTGATGAAATACATTAGTCTACAAATCAAAGAAAATCAATGAACTCCAAATAGGATAAACAGAATGATTCACATTGGGACACATTATTATCAAACTGTTAAAACCCAAAGATAGAGAACTTGAAAGCCAGAAGAGAGAAGTGATTCATCACATAATGGGAATCCTCAATAAATTTATTAAACTGTGTCTCATCATAAAACTGGAAGACAGAAGGCAGAGGATGATATATTTCAATGGTTAAAAGAAACAAAACAGGGGTGCCTGGGTGGCTCAGTGGGTTAAACCTCTGCCTTCGGCTCAGGTCATAATCTCAGAGTTCTGGGATCGAGTCCCGCATCGGGCTCTCTGCTCAGTGGGGAGCCTGCTTCCTCCTCTCCCTCTGCCTGCCTCTCTGCCTGCTTGTGATCTCTCTCTGTCAGATAAATAAATAAAATCTTTAAAAAAAAATAAAAGAAACAAAACAAAACAAAGCAAAACACTCTGTCAACTTAGAATCCTATATTCAGCAAAACAAAACTCTTTGCAACCTCTCCTTTATATTGTTGTATCCACCTTTTAGAAAATCTTTATTTTTCAATGCCTAAAATTACATTTTCATGCATTTTCTTCTACCTGAACACTGAGCACATTAAACTCTATCCTATTTGAAAATGAGAGTGTGTGTAAAGTGTATGATTTACATTAAAAGAGGGGAGGGAGGTTTTTTTAAATTTTTTTTAAAAAATTATTTATTTATCTGACAGAGAAATCACAAGTAGGCAGAGAGGCAGGCGGGGGCCAAGGGGACCCCCGCCGAGCAGAAAGCCCGACACAGGGCTTGATTACAGGACCCTGAGACCACAACCCAAGTGGAAGGCAGAGGCCTAACCCACTGAGCCACTCATGCATCCCCATACTAAAATTTTTTAAAGGTTTATAGTTACCACCAAACAGTGATGAATGTGTGATCATTGCTAGAGCTGTCAAGTAGGACCAAAAATGTCAAGGACATAGGACAATGACTCTTAGTCAATTTATTTTCAGTTTGTGCAAAACATCTTGTGCAAAATATAGTCTATCATAAACATCATACAAATATACTAAAGAGCAGTAATATTCCTCCGAGATCCTGAAGACAGCCCTCCTCAGGGTTTGCAGAAATTTGTTTTGTGTGCTGTGAATTGTTGATGTGGTCTTGTCATTGGTAAGCAATTGTATGTGACACTATTATTTATGCAGTTGAATTAATAGTTTCAGTCATCATCCTTTGTTTGTCCTGGAAGAGCTCAAAGCACACAAAAGAATTATATTATACATTTTAGTGAATTGTCGTTTATGGTCCACAGTTTACTTACAAAAAAAAAAAAAAAGAAAGAAAGAAAATGGGGGAATATATATTTAAGCTTACTTGAGTGAACAACATATTTGGAAAACAAGGATTCTTCCTGCATTTCTTTTTGCACTGTGTTGACAAGATTATATATAGTTTATAGAGATATTATATTATTAGTATGGTGAACGGTGCTGTCACTTTGAAAGCCTTTCAATGTTGTCTTGAGATTGTTATGGTGAATATGAAACATGCAGGCCTTCCTTTTTAAGAAAGACCATAAAACTTGAATATTAAATACATTATTTATTTATTTATTTATTTAAATGAGGGCAAAATTAAGATACTCCAGGTAAACAAAAGCAAAAATAATTCAATATCTCTCTACCACCTTATGAAAAATGCTAAAGGAGTCCTTAGATACAAATGAAGTTACAGTAGACAGTGACTCGGATCATATGATGATATAGAGATCTCTGATAAAGGAAAATATATGGAAAAACTAAAAAGTATTATGATCTTGGCTTGTAATTCACTTTTTATTATCTACAGAATTTTTTAATGCATAAAAATAAGTTTTATGACACGACTTCGATAAACTGAATAACTCTCTTCCTCAGGTTATTCAGCAATCCGTAGGTACTACCAGTAGCTATTGAAAGGAATCATGCTGTGAGTGATTGCAGTTTCTATCCTACCCTCTATATCTATAAAGGTGAGCTGATCAAGCCAACACTGGTGTCAGATTACCCTCACATCAGCTCCCTAACTGAAAACAATGCATTGATCACTAAGTGAAAGCAAATGTTATTTATGCCCCTTCATAATCCTTCCTATTCCCTCCCATCACATCTCATGACACATGCATACATATATACACATATAATTAAATATATGTGTATATATAAATATATATGTATATATAATTATATACACATCTATCTTTTCATCTGTCACTGGGATTAATCATGGTTTCCAGAAAATATGTAGTGAACAGTGCTAGTTCTTTATCCAAATAAGTTCTTTCCTTTTTTCTTAGTAAAGAACTCCTATTTTATTCGGGTAACAGTGTAAACAGCTTTAAAAGGTTTTTCCCAGTCTATCTTAATGGGTTGACATGGCCATGTAAAAATGTCTTGCTAGTATGTTAAAAACAGCATGTATCATGTGGGAATCTTGAATAAGATCCCTCCTTAGAAAGATGGCAAAAACTCATGTGTACATCTCTTTGCTCCCTGCACTTCATCTTGCTTTCCTGCTTAGAATCCAGAAGGATCATTAGGATCCGTCCTCCACAACAAAGCAGAAACCTGGCTTCACTATGCTGGAACAAAACCAGAATAGGACGTATGTTTCCCTAGGAAACAAGCAACTTTATACTGGATCCAGACTGCATGTCTCTGGACTTCTTTTACAACAGAGAGAAGTCAATTAATATATGTTAAGTTCCTATTTATTTTCTGATTGTTATTATTTCAAGGAGAATGCAGTTCCTATCAGATATACAGACTGATTTTTTTTATTAGACAATCCAGACAATCCAGTTTAGTTTCAGAATATTAATTTTTGTTTCTATTTTAGAAACTACTTTCTCCCTCTCTAAAATGGCTTAAACTATTTTCTCCAACTCTAAAATAAATTTTCTCTTATTGTTCACCTGGAAATGTATTTTTGAAACCATAGTGCCTTTTAGAATATTATAAGATATAAAGCCTTTCCAGATGTGTCTCATCGATTCAAAGCCACATTTATAATTACCTCCTCTGCTTTGCTTGCATCAATTTCACCACGTATTACTATAAATGGATTCAATTCCTCATGTGAGAACTGTGTGAGAATTTAGGATATGTAAATCCAGTTATCTATTTTGTATATCTAAACACTATAACACATATCATTCACACATGCACAAGCTATTCAGGCTCAATATTAAATTCTAATTATTTAATGTCAAAAGGTCATCTAGAGAAGTACTCTTAGAGTGTCACAGATATTTTATATGTATCATCCCTTCCCCTAAAAACAAGCAAGATTTTGGTGAAAATCTTGAAATAATAATACCTAATCATAGCTTATTCACTTCCAATCATTCCTAAATTTGAACCAAACATATTTAAAATGTTAATTAGCTACCTAGACAGTTCATCTGGTTAACCACCTCAATTTAAAAAATGACATTTAATCAAGGGAAAATGTGAAAGAAAAATAACATTTGAGTATTGCTTTCCAGTGTTTTTCTATCTTATATAATACAGTACTCAGGGAAATTCATACATGAATTAATTCAGCCATGATTTTTCCAAGATTTAATTGATGAACATTTCTATTCGAGATTTATCGGGATGCCGAGTGGCTCAGTTGGTTAAGCGTCTGCCTTCGGCTGGGGTCATGATCCTGGGGTCCTTTCCCACATCAGGGTCCTTGCTCAGTGGGAAGCCTACTTCGTCTGCCTTGCCCCTTGTTTTTGCTTGCACTTTCTTGCTCTCTCTCTCTCTGATAAATAAATAATAAATAAGATCTTTAAAAAAAAAAAAAATTGAAACTTATCCAAAGATCTTGCCAGTCCAAACCAAAGTAAACATTTTACTACTGTAAACTAGTACAGATTCCATTTTCCTAGTTTCTGCGAATTACTGTTTTCAAACTCCCAGTCCATAATGATGAAATATCCTTTTCTTTGTAATCGAAATCAACTTTGTCTACGATGCCTTTCTACATTTCTCTACCTCACTTCCACGCTTATCCCTCAGTGTCTATTTCCACTGTTACCCTGCTGGTGCATGGCCTTATTATTGCACCACAAGAATTTAATGTTACTGGCTTTCTTCCATGTTACCTGACCCAGAATTTACAAAGTCTCTCTATTGCATAAAGGTAAAAGTCATCTGGTTGAAAAGGTTTCCGTAATTTCTTCTATGCAATTTGTTACCAGCTGCTAATACATGCTCTCTGTTGTAATCACATAGTAAAGTCTTCGAAACTTTCCTGTGACTTTTTTATCCCAAAATGTGTGTTTGCTTTATATTGTGGTTTATAGCCTCACATATCTTCTCTTTGGTCTGTGTCTCCAGTGAAGATACCAGATCTTTGTGCTTTCTTAAGTTCTTCCCATTCCCTAATCATTTTTTTTAATGTTACCAGTCATTTTTCATTATCAACAGCACTTCCTCTTTGCTTCTAATCAGTTACCTCATTGTGTACATAATGGTATGTGAGTGGTTTTATGCTTCTTAAATGGAATTTAATTTGTGGACTTTGTGGGCTTCTCATTTAAGGCTTTTGTCTCTCAATGCCTGTTTGGTTGTTGTGCTGTGCTGTTTGAGTGCCTGTTAGAGATCTGAATGCTTGTTTAGAAGAGAATGGCAGAGTAAATCCAAGATGAAAAATTATATTACTTAATAATAAGAGTGATATTAAATTTATGGGCATATATTTAGTGGTGGTGGTATTCCCAAAGATCCTCAATATTATCTGATATTATCTAATGAAATCTTCACAATAATGTTTGAAGATAAGTATCATAATTCTATATTTACAAAAGAGGAAATTAAAATTAAAAGGTCACTGTTTGCCATAAGTCACCTACTCTGCAAATGACAGTACAGAAACATACACTCAAATCTATCTGACCTGAAAGCTTATTTTATTCCAATACAAAGCTTCAAGTTGTTATCAGCAGTAAGGAAAGGTTTGGGTTTGAAAATAAGAGGAATCATTTGAAAGTCATGTTGAAGAAATTGTTTTCTCCTATCACTATGGTAGCACAGTAACCTGAAATCCTAGAAAAGAGGAACATGAGATATTCTATATTTAATATAACAAATAAATCAAAAAGAAGTATTAGTCTTCTTTGCACTGGAATTTTCAAGGAGCTGAAGTTTTTTCTATCTCTCCCTCTCACTTTTGGAAGCAACAGCTGAGCATAATAAGCAGCTATGTGGACATGGCAGCATTTTATTTGAAGAAAAGAAACTTCTCATTTGTTTCAAAAGTAATAACACAACAAAATTCTTTAATTCTTGATGGACAATTTAGAAATATGATGAAAATAGGATCTCTGCATAATTAATTTGTCTTGTGGCTAATAAACACAGGTTGATTGCACTTATAAAGTCAATCACAAATTAACAAGATAACCCTTAGGTAATTAACCCAGTACAAATGCACGGATTAATCAGTGGTTCCCATCACTGACAGCCTTGTTTGGGGGAAAAAAAAAAAGAATCCCTTACATCTAAAACCAAACAATAAAAGAGAACATGAAGTGAAAGGTGTTAATTCTATTGCTCTTTTAAATCATTTAAAAATGACATATATGAGACAGTGTAAGTATTTTTAAATTTCTGTTATGTCTAGTATTGGTATTCTGCTGGGATGTTTGGATCCTTACCAAAATATTAATGGAATTTTATGTAATAAAATATGAGAAGATTAGCATTGGATTTGTAATATGTCTCAATTATGCCTGAGGGCACATTGAGTCATTTACCTATATGGCCAAAGTCAGAACAGCAGGTAGCAACTATAAGATATCCACATGTTGGGGTATAGGTAGTATAGTTGATTTGTGGAAATATCTGCTTATATATTTAATTTTCCCCTTTTTCCATGTGTTTATTTTGCTTCATTTAAGAAGAGTCAAAAAAGAAACTATCATGGGAAGTGCTCTACTTGAATTAGTCCTTTACAATCTCACTCTCTTACCTAATTGCCGGCCTTTAGAAATTTAAAAAAAAAAAAAAATTGTACCTAGATCATGAAAATCATCACTGACATTTTTAGGGCTTGAATTTGGAAGTTATATATGGCCAGTCATAAGTACTCAGCATCACTGATGATTCATCGAAGACAGACATTCTATATGTAAAAAAATAGAAGTCAATTCCCTTTGACGAGTTAAATATAATTCAAATTTCAAAGGTAAACACAATAGGAAAAGGATTAACAAACATGTAGAAATATGTTCAAATTGATGAATTTACTACTGTTAGTAGTAGTACTGTTTAGTTTTGATACATTTATAACAATATTAAGTATTAGAAAAAATATGGTTATTTTCCAAATTTTCCCAATTGACTTATTCAGCGCCACAACTGAATTAGTTTTAATCTACCATATTCAAGTCCCATTCAGTCCCATTCAGCCTGGATGTCCTGGCTACTGTAGAAAACAGGAGTCTATTGTAAATAATGACGATTTAAAGATGGAAGGGCTCTGAAAAATAATGTAGCTTCACCTTCCATTATGAACATGGCAATATCCTAGAAAAGCTAATCTGGCTAATGTTGTAGACTATTTATTATCCTAAATCAGCACCTTCCAATTCCTTTTATTTCATTCTCTCCATAACATTGTGCCGTCTACCAAAGGTATTTGTTACTCTGACGTGATTAAGAGATTTCAATGTTTAGTCTGTAGTAACACTATAGTTAAGAAAGTATTTTAATTTGCAAAGTCTTAACTGGAAGAATTTATTCCATCTTCTGGTAATATTATTGTATATTTAAAGCCATAGTCAAGTCCTGAGGGTACTACCTCATTACAAAGTGTGCTAGAGTAAAAAATACTTGGAACAAGAGAGGAAGAGAAAGCTGTGAAATCCAACATACATTAAATGTGTTATTTTTGTTAAATGCATTATTTGATCAACAGAACATGTCAAACAATCTCATTGTTAGCTTGCTTTATATATTTTAGAAAATACTAAGTTAAGACATTGATATCTCTAGTTGGAGACATTACAAATAACCATCATGATCATCATATCCTGTTCATGTCATTAATTTCATCATAAGAGTTAATTTCATGAAAACAATTTTTGCCTTTTATAAGAAGTCAGTTAAGCTGCATTTATAAATTCAACTTGACTGTTACCTGTAGAATAAATATATGTATACTTTGAATCAATATGATACAATTTAAGCATATCTTGGTTACAACAAACTCAGTAGTCATCTAATTAAAAACAAGCTCTTATAGTTGATGGTTTTTTTACCAAAATTAAAAAATGCTTATTTCTCCTTATTAAATAACATATTTTACCTGCAAAATATATATGCACAATCAGCTATGATAAAGCTAATTTATTTCAAATCTCCTTGTTAAATGAAGAAAAGAATAAAAGAATAAAATAAAAGATAATTAAATAATAAATAAAATAAAAAATAAATAAAAATAAAAGAATAGCAAGCAGAAATAATCAGAGAATATCTTACATTGCATAAAAATTCTTGCTCTGCATAGCCACTGTGGATACAGGGGAATATATCTCTTATAGGCCCAATCCATAGTGAAACACTTCATTTAAGTGAAACAGAATTCATGAGTAGTATCATGTTGCTCGAGCACTTATATAACAATCAGGGTATTTCCAAACAATTATATCAGAAAATATCCTTTAAATAAAATACACATACTTATCACCAAAGCATGTAATATTTCTTTCTTTCTTTCTTTCTTTCTTTCTTTCTTTCTTTCTTTCTTTCTTTCTTTTGTTTTTGAGCATTAGACCAGTCGGGGCGGGGGGGGGGAAGTAAGCTAGTTTTAGAGTCATTATACTAAGTAAAACTATTGACAGGAATGACTGAAATTCTTATCTTGATGGTTACTGCCATCATAGGAGGTAAAGAAGTGTTAAGTTTTGTAGAATTAAACATTTTATTTATCAGTACTCTCATCACGTTTTTGCATGCATATATTTTTTTAAGGTTGATCTAAAAGCTAGACTTAGTCACATTGTCACTTACCTGCAGCAAATATAGAAATCTGATTATTATAGTGTTAGTCTTGAAATAATAATAATCATCAAATCATCATCAAATAATCATCATAGCTATTAGGTGAAATATATAGAAAACATTTTCTGAGCTATACTGCTAATAAGCCTGCCCTATACTATATAATACTATTTAAGGATGTGTTTCTTTGGTATCTTAAAACACTGTGTTTCTAAGGTTTATTCTCTAGCATTAGAAGAATAACATTTATCTCTAATCCAAAATTCATAACAAAATAAAATAAATGTAAAAAAAGTTAATCTTCAAATTTATAACAGTTTAAGTCATACTTGCTGAATCAAATGTGATCAAAACAAATTGCTATATCTTTAATTGAAAAAAAACCCACAAATGCAAATTAAAGTTTTGCATTAAGTCCATGGAAGTCCAAACTAGGGGTTGGGGAGAAAGATCTTACATAGAGCATTCTATTTGAGAGAAGAAATTACATTTTGATGAGCACATTCAAATCCTTACACACTTCCAAATTATCCTATATAATATCCTTCTTTCTGTATATATAATTGAAAAATCAGCAGCAGTCAATCTTTATGGAGTTAAAATTTATCATGTCTACAGAAAAGACTTTAGATCAGATACCATGGTTCTTTTCAGATTCTAGCCAACTTTGACTTCTGGGATATGTTTATGTCACCCAAAAAGCCATCAAAATTCTAGATTCCTTCACATAGAAATAATTTCAAGTTATATTTTTATGGTTTTTGTTGCTTTATTATAACTATTGTTTTGTTATATATGGAAAAGTCTCAGGATTCAAGAGTGAAAATGTGAGATCTTGAGAACATGAACTCAATGCACAAAATCAGAAAAATATAAAAGAGTTTATTTAGAAATTTAGAGAAATGCAATAATTTCAGTATGAGTAGGACATATCATGTTTGTATTTGAAGGAATGTATGCTGTCCTAGAGCTGGAAATTTGAGGAAATAGAAATATAGAGAGAGATGCTAGAGCCAGATGATGACAAACACTACTATCCCAAGAAACTTGGACTTTGTTCCCAAAGCCTCAAGAAAATGGTGAATGGTTCTAAGCACCAAATCAATTATTAAAATGGTTTTTTAAGAACTTTTAAAAAATATGGTAATTCTTTAAAATAAATTTAAAAATATGTTCACTTGTAATACAAGTTAAAGGAAGGCAAAACACAAAACAGAATAAAATCTATCTTCATTATTTATTGGGCTTGGTTTTGTTAAAAAGAGAAATAAAATAAATGATATAATTTAATCTTTCAATGTTTGCCCCTCAATAAATGAACTTGAAACCAGAGGAGCTAAATTTTATTCAGATTTTAATTTATTTCAGGCTACCCACATACTTATTAACTAATAGTTCTCTTCAAAATAGAATTAATTTTTATTGAAGATTCTATAATCATATAGTCAAAATAATTAAAATTATAAAATTAATAATAACATTAATTAATTAATATCTGCTGGTTTAATTATTACAACTATCCTAAGAAGCAGTTCTCAAAGGTTTAGTTCCCCTGTATACTACCTATTATAGTGGCTGAAATGAAAACAGTTAACCTATTCTCAAGATTAATACATTTGTGCAGAATTGAGCATTCTGTAGAACATAATTGCTATATTTATGTATTAGTTTATCCTTTTTTCCTTACTACTCAGTTTCTGGTCATTTCTATTTTTATGATGTATGTTGCCAGAAAATCAGGCAGTCCAAAGGAGTCAAATAATGGCATTTATTTCCCTGCTAGCCTGGTAAAAAAGAAGACAGAAAGATGGGATGAATTTTCCCCTCTTCCAGAGACAGTAATAAATTTTGTATTCTTGTCCTCCTGGATAAAGATGTTAATACCTGGAGCCTTCTAACATCTTACTTTAATTCTCACTTAGATTTTGTGGTGGTACAAAAATTCATTATTTAATTGTATTTTAAATTGTTATTAAGCATCCTTTAGCATAGCACAATCATTCACATCATACACTTTTCTACAGTGGGTAATTCTTTAAATATGAATGCTGAGGGATAGGGAATAAGGGACAACAATTGTCTATGGAAACCTTATCTTCGAGTATTGCATGTGCAAGTAAAAACTCTGAATTTGAAACCATCTAAACAGTTCTATCTATGGTTACCAATGTCTTCCATTTTCCTAACCTTAGCATCATTCTATGCTATCTTCATATGTGATTTTGTCTTCACTGCTGTTTTATACTTAGGTCTAGTTCATGCTTCTCTCAATGCCAGACCTGATTATCCCAATACCTACACTGAAATTCCTTTTAGAAACTGAAAGACATTTTTCTTTTTTTTTAGGGGATGACTTAATTGCTTACTCTTGATATTTCCTTATGTGTGCATAGAAATCCAATAGTGGGAAAACTCCTGACCTCTTTCCATATTTTATTCCATTACAAAGACAATGAAGCAATTTACCTGACTGGAAAACCAGGGAAGAATAAACCAGTGATGTATAAGGCAGATACAGCTCTCTTCACATCGGAACCAAAGAATCATCAGAGAGCATGGCTTCTACCTTGCCCCATACCTAAGCCTCTCATTGTGTATTTTTTTTTCTTTGCCACACAATGATATAGGGGACAAAATTTAAATTCACATACAGCAATAGAATAGAAATGTTTTTATTTTTATATTTGATTTGCTTTGAGAGTCGTGTAACATAGAGAGGCAAAACAAATCTTGCATAAAAAGAGTAAACACATTTTTAAATCCTGAAAACCTTAGCAATCAACATGATTTAACATATGTTACAAGATGACACATTCGGCCTTCAAAAAGTTAATGCTTTATGCTGTCGTATAGACCTGAATTGATTAAATGAGGATAAACTAAGATAAATTAAAAGTTCACTCTTATCCATGATATTAAATCCTTCTCAATCTGACCTATCAATTCATCTCTCATTCTGCAAAATGCACACTCAAAAGTAGAGAATATATATTCAAAGTTAGCTCTCACAATAAGGGTCAGAGTTTTATTCTAAAGATTTTAAAACAACAAGGATACAAAAGTATTTCAAGGGCGTAACATTCCCCACAGGAGATCTAATTAGTTGCTTGTGGTCATCCTGGGCATTCTACTGAATACATCTGTCCTCCTAGATGTCCAATATCCCTCCATCTGCTTTGTCAGCTATATTCTTAAAGGCACAACATGAAAATATTGAAATCCACAAATCAAAAGCTTGTGTCTCAAATAGAAAATTCAGAGAACAGAATGAAACGGGAATAAATGATGAGAAAGAGCTCTAATCAATGATGTTAAAAAGAATACAAGCTAACTGTCAAAAGCACAGAACTGATTACATCTAGAAAGTTACAAACAAACAAAAAAATGAGTTTAGGATAGAAGTTCTCATAAAGCACCAGGGGGTGGGAAGAATGGCTGGGTTGTAATGCTTTGTTCTTGAAAATAAACAAACTTATGTAATGGGATGGTTTATATGTCATTGGTTTATGACTAGAGTTCTAGTCTTATTATTTTAATTTTACCAAGAGTCAAGTTCTGATCCAGTGTTATATATTCTGTTAGCAATACAAAAGAGAAAAATATTGTGCCAAATTCTGCTAGTATATGAATTCTCTTTCCTCATACAGTTCATCCTGCCAACAAAACATTCAGCCCAAATCAATAAGTAAATAACTCCAGGAAAATATAGTTGAAAATGAATTGAAACAGAGCTGAAGTGTAGAGGACAAAAATAAATCCTTTTACAATACAGAGAGCTTTCTGCCTTACTTCAATCATGGAATGCACCCGCATATAACTCACTTAAAATTGTGATGTTTGTGAATTATAGATCTTTCACACATGAGAAATACTAGTTAAAAAATGCACATACTTTATCTTATTCTCCTTTTAAGAGTTCTTTAAAAAGTAAAATGGAAGTGTCTGGATTTTCGGGTTGTTTTGTTTTGTTTTGTTTTTAAATCAATCACAATTGACTTTACACAATATCTATACTTTATACTTTAAGAATTAGAGCTGAGAAGGCATGATCTTCTAGGTGTTTTGTGGAACTTCTTGAAAGGATCATGTGAAGCACACTTAAAAGTCTTATTTATCTTATAATCTAGCAGAAAGTTGATGCATCATCTGCTTGATAAAGAGCCCACATGTTTTAGGGAGAACAGAGTGGGAAGAGTACAAATAAAATTTTATTTAATAAATTAGAATGTCAGTTTTCCTTAATCAAAAACTGACTTTAGTAGCAGATATTATAAGCTAATTGAGAAAGGTGGTTAGAATAAATGGTAGAAATCTACAAAGAAAATAAATGAAGTATATACTATACAACTGTAAAATATAGTCTAGTAGAGAATTAAGTTATTGGAAATTTTGAACTACATATCATATGAGTATGATGATAAAATTATATTCTAGGCCACTGGCCAGATTACCTAAATAAGGCTGCCAAATTAAGGCAAATCGTAATAGACTGATGGAAGTCCTCATCCTAACAACTTTTTCATTAACACATGACTGCTTCCAATAAGCTAAAACAAAATTGGCCATATTAACTATTCTTAGAACAACATGGGAAGTCTAGAGAAGTATATGATAGCCTTTCATATTATAAATGTGTTACAGTTTTGGGACTCATCAGTGGCTCAGTTGGTTAAGCATCTGCCTTTGGCTCAGAGCATGATCCCAGGGTCCTGGGATTGAGCCCCACGTTGGGCTCCCTGCTGAATGGAGGGTCTGCTTCCCTCTCCCTCTGCCTCTCTCCCACTCCTGTTATTTCTCTTTCTCTCTCTCTCAAATAAATTAAATCTTTATTTTAAGTGCTACACTTTTATTATTACAAGCATCTAAGAAATTCTGAATAAGGAATATGTGTGTATACATGCACACACGTACATGTATATACATAATCATATGTAATATATTGCACATGCATATATGTATGGTTATTTGCACACACGTATACATGCATAGACACACATATACATGACTATGCACAAACATACATACAGGAGCACATAAACAATTATATGTAAGGTGCAGAGAATATATATAGACTGAATAGTGTTCAGAGAATAAATATAGACTGAATATGTTAAAATGGCAGGGGACTAAAAGTAGGGAAAACTGGCTTAAAAGCTAATAGACTAGATAGAACTCAAGAATTTGCTATTTGAAAAAGGCCAACTTTTAAACACTTTCAGAAATTTACTATTTTTAGGCCCTGCCCTCTCCCTTAGCAGCCAAACTTGACAAGAGGAATTGATTTTCTTTCTTTTTTAAAGATTTTATTTATTTCAGAGAGAGAGAGAGAAAGACAAGCCAGGGGGAGGAGCAGAGAGAGGGGGAGAGACTTTCAAGCACACTCCACATTGAGTACAGAGCCCAGTGGAGGTTTGATCTCACCACCTTGAGATCATGACTTAAGCTGAAACCAAGAGTTGGGTGCTTAACCAACTGAGCCAATCATAAGCCCCAAGAATTTATTCTAAATGTGGTAACTACAAATATGTTCAGTATACAGGTGAAAAAAGGTACTAGTGTTTCTATCGTTTGGAGGAAATGAAAAATCCTTTCTACTTTACCTCTGGTCACTTTCTCCTAGCTTAATCCACAAATTAGGAGTATCATCTTCCAAATGTCTCCCTTAAACTAGTATATACTAAAAAAGAAACAGGTATTTAGTTAGAGTGGTATCTGACCTTTTAGTCATTTCTGATCAGTATCAATTACTTCAGATATTGTGCTTTTGGATGTCATAAAGGGAAAAATAAATTAGTTACAGGAAGAAAATGGAACAGCAAAATTTTATAATCTTCCCCACCAAAGGTTACTAGAATAAGGTGGGAATTACTGTGATGATGGCACGCACAAAACTGGGACCCAGGGAGTAAAGAGATTCTAGAAATCATGAGAATAATACTTAAATCTTCTTTAATTTTTTTTTAAAATAAGCACCAACTCACGGGAATTTGTTTTTTTATTGTATCTGCTCAAGGGCCCTATAAACAGAAGGATTCCCATATTCATTATTTAGTTCAAGTCCTGTTCTCTATAGTTAAGAGACTGTATACCATTATGCTCTATAAATTTTGATGTTGTGTGAAGTGCAGATTTTGGAGAATAATCTTGGTTTCTAATAGTACCAAAGTGTATAACCTCATTCTATGATTTTCTGTAAGTGTTCTAAATTGGGGATATGAATTACTAACATCCAAAGCTAAAATTAATAAAGATATGAAAACTCTTCGGTTTTTCTGGTTAGGCATTCACAAGATAACAATCCAGTGTTATTATCTTTCAAATTGATAGAATGCCTTGTGAAAATTAATAATTTAAATAAGTACTTAAAAACACTTAAAAATTGTAGCAGTGAATTCTAATACAATTTCATTTTAGTCTCTTATATTTCTAACATATTAATATTTCTAATATTAGTCTAATGTATGTTTCTAAGTTAAAGCTAATGGTTTTGGTTTTTCACAGGTCAATTTTTGTTCATTATGGTGTTATTTCATGTATACCAAATGTTGGAACTCTCAGGATTTATTCCAATCCTATACTCAGATACTAAATTGAAAACATTTTTTGTAGAAGTTCTATCTGTGCTTAATTTCACCCTTTGAATTTGTGTGTATCTTCAATCTTCTGTCTTCCATTTCAATTTTGAAAAAAATAGTTAAAGGATAGCGACACCAATTTCAATTTCCAACACTTATATGCCTAATCACATCACATAATCAATTCATAGTTGGATGTTAAATCTCATAAAACACTTTTGGTGAATTAATGTTTTTATCTAGTTTTTATCTGTCCTTCCAATGAATTGAAGCATTGAGCACTCACCGATCAAGCCAAATATATACTTTGGAAAGGAAAATACTCTGTGTGGTGTGTGTTACTTAATGCACCAAGATGAAAAAAGTGTGTGTGTATGTGTGTGTGTGTGTGTTTAATAAACTACACTTACCCATCTAAATAAGTTTGGAGGATGATCTTGTTATTCATGTTCTTAACAGGTCAGTAGTTCAACTTTTAAGCTTTTACTTCTTTTAGCATCCTGTTCTTTCCATCCTATCTGATGAGAATTTAAGATATTCATTTATGTGTATATATGCATGTGAGTGTGTGAGTGTGAGTGCATAGGATGGTAACTAGACTGTAGAATGTGCTCCAGGGCATTAGTTTGAATAAATATTTATTAAGGGTAAACTACTTCAACTGATACTTGCATAAGTTGTTCCTTAGGGGTTAGGTGCTTAGAGTCTCCTTCAGGGATATTGCTTTGCAAAAGCTGTTTGCATTTAGATTCCCTTTAGGAGATGTTAATTGCTTGAGCTGTCATTAGAATGTGGAGATTTAGATCCTGTTAAAGTAATACCCTAGAGTGTGACTGAGAGGAACTGCTGAGATGAATGTGAATATGTCTGAATCCTGGAGTTGTTTGCTCTAGGGTGGATAAACCCAGAAATGAACTGTCTCACAGCATTACTAGAAGGTAAGCTCCCTGCAACCAGGCATTTTTCTCATTATTAATTTATGTGTACAACTTAGGGAATATACCTAGTTTATGGAAGGCAATTTAATAATTTGTTAGATGACTGAATGAATATATGGATTTTTGGTAAGAACTATTTATCCCCTGGCAGCTATCTATCATGAAATAAAAAATTCTTAGTAACCGATTTTATACTTTCAATATTCTTTACACCATGAGAGACATGTTGGATCTACTTCTAATGCCTCCATCATTTTGTGCTATGATGAATATACCCATTTTTTATCCCTTAGTATCCTTTACTGTCATAATTAATACTGTGTGTCAAATTGGTTAGGTTATAATACCCATAGAACCCCTTTAGACTCAAAGCTGCAGTGTCAATTCTTGATAGTCTGCCTTGCTAATTTCAGACTTGGAATGTTCAAGACCATGTAAGTTAATTCTTTACTCCTCCAACCACTGATTGTTTTTTACTGGACAATATGACTAAAACACTTACCTTAAGTGATTTTTTTGGCAGTCAGATTCTGCTACACAGGAAAGATGAATATACTGAAATATTTTGTCTTCGTTTTTTAAAAAGTGGTAATCTAATCTGTATGTAGTCTAAGTGTGACAAGTCCTAGGGTGGTGACAGGACAAATTTCTATTTCCCTATGACAGTTTTGTCCAATCCTTCTGTCCCAAATTACTGAAATAGAACATAATAACTGTGTTGGGGCACCTGGGTGGCTCAGTGGGTTAAGCCGCTGCCTTCTGCTCAGGTCATGATCTCAGAGTCCTGGGATCGAGTCCCGCATTGGGCTCTCTGCTCAGCAGGGAGCCTGCTTCCTCCTTTCTCTCTCTGCCTGCTTGTGATCTCTCTCTGTCAAATAAATAAAATCTTAAAAAAAAAAAAAAAGAAGAACATAATAACTGTGATGAAATCTGGGACTAGATCAGTGTGAGGTGGTTTTATCTCTACCACTTATTTCAATAATATGACCAAGCTTTGCGCAGTGGCAGTATCGTAGCCAATGAGGTTTATCCGAGGCGCGATTATTGCTAATTCGATAATATGGCCAGGTTTCCTTCTTAAAGTTCCTTAGTACCCTAGCAATATATTGAGACCAAAATATATTAAACTTTTAAAATGTGAAAATTGAGAATTATTTTGTATAACTGCAATAAACTAAATAATGTCCCCCATTGATGTCCATGTTTTAATCCCAGAACCTGTGAATGTTACTTTACATGGAAGGTGGAATTAAATTTGAAGATGGATTAAGATTGCTTATCTGATATGATGAAGATCTTTAAAAAATAACTTTCTCCTGAATTATCCCTGTAGACTGAATATAATCACAAGAGTCCTTGAAAGCTTAAGAGGCAGGCAGAAGTGAAGGTGAAAATGATAAGATTCAGCCTGCCATTGTAGCTTTGAAAATGAAGAGACCATAAATCTAGGAATCAGATCCATAGAAATTTTGTGTTGTTTTGATCCACTCAATTTGTGAAAATTTGTTATAGAAGTAATAGAAAATAAATATAACTAAGACTTAAAATGTAATGATTCCAATAAAATAAATATCTGCCATAATTTTTACTGTATACTATGTGTGAAGCATATTTTAGTATTGTAATAGTGTCTTAAAATTTACTAATACCTAAAGTATTTACACAGGCACATTCTGGTTGGTCAGCCAGAATAATGAGATCATTTCCCAGTTTCCCCTACCTCCTATGTGCCCCTGTGATTAAGTTTTTTCCAATGGGATTTAAGTAGAAGTACTGTATGCAATACCTAGAAAATGTTGTTGTTGATTGTTTTTGTTTGTTTGTTTGTTTGTTTGTTTAGAAAATGTTCTTAAAAAGAAAAACAAAAGCTGCTTCTCCATCTTTTTCTTCCTGCTTTCTGGAATGTGGTCAAGATGTCTGGAGCTTGAGCATCCACCATGGACCATAGGGTCAATGATATGTGTTAGAGAAAGCAAAACAAAAAGATGGAAGGAATTTTTGCCTCTGATAATTGTAAAGGTGCTTTACAAGTTTGTACTTGGTTTTTATGAAATTGGGTTCAGATCACATTAAGCAGCATATAATTGAGATCCTTAATATTGCAGTCAAAAAGGGCTTCTGTATTGTACACCTCTAAGAACACCATTAGATAGCTGGAGAGAGCACATCAAGGTATGGAAAATTCAGCCTTAGTTTTATAGTGCATAGAGTTTACATGCATTCCAGTATGATGGCATTCCCTGGAGTTGTACATTGCAGAGACTTCATTGCCAAATCAAATTTTAAAACAATTAAATTATTATAATCAGGTTTTTCCTTGTCATGTGATGACATACTGGACATTAAACAAGATTTGTTAGACTCTAAGAATGCATCAATCCTGTAAAATTTTAGTAACTGAGTTCCATGATAAAAATGACTTTGAAACTCTCCACACTATGTTCTGTATTTCCCTGTCATTACTGACCTGTAATTCTTATTAAGATACAATTTGCTTTTCTTCAACTGCCTTGGGACCTAGAATAGCCATTAGTGAATACTTCAGCAGTGATATCCCTCCCCAGTACTGATCTGCTGTTGGCAGATTCACTTTACTAACAGAACACATCACCAGGGTTTTGTGTTATATTCACCATAAGGAAAAGCACCAACACATTGCACACATATTGCTTTGACAGAAACTCTTTTCTAGCATATTTAATGGCATAAGTGTCAATGATATTTTGATGACTGTTTTCTACTCCAGTGGTATGAAAGTTACTGAAGTAAATTAATTTTAAAAAGAAAAATAATCTAAATCTTCATCACACCCCTATGAATATAAAATCATCCAACCTGTTCACTGAGGACATTTAGAGTTTATTCATATACACATTCATTTCCTAGCCACTGTTTGTAATTTCTGCTCACTAGTGATTTTAATTCCATGCAATCACTGGTTATTGTGAAATGATATTTCAGTAATGTGACCTTTGATGTTTTCTTTTAATGCAAACATGTTTTTTAACAAAGATTAGATGGGGAAAAACATAATAATCAGAATTTATGAGGAAAAATGCACTAATATCTTGCTCCTTTAGAATATAAAATAGGTGTTTAGAAGTTGGTATCTTGAAAACTCTTCCTCCTAAACATTCTTCAGTTTTCAAATCATTGATATCAGAAAAAATCCTGGCATCATTTCAATTCTTCACTTTCAGAAAGATTTTTCTCATACTCTTTAATGTCTCTGCACTCTTGTGAATAACACATTAAGGTCCTTATTCCTTAGGGAAGCTAGAGAAGCTAATATCTCTACAAAGACAATAGTTTATGTTAATAAAGTGCCTATTAGTTCCTGAATTCTGATTTTAGCACTTCCTACTACTTAAAATACTATGTGATACATATTTTTGTTGTCATCATTGGGTAGATGAAGATAATTGTGGTTTAAAACATACAAACACAAGCCTCACATCATATTCTTAATAAAGCTATAGTGCTTGGACTTGAATCCACACTGTTTATCTCCAGGTTCTTCTTATAAACCACTGCACCAAGAATCAAGAGCAGCCTGGAAACTCAGCAGAATAGTTAGTAGAAAAATTATCATAATTTTTTATCTAGTTAAATAGCTTAGTGGTTTTGTTGACTATGCAAGTAATGTATATGTTTTATAAAATAGATTACCATAGAGAACTAATTAATATATATCAGCAGTTAGCAAAATATGGCCCGAGGGAAAAATCTGGCCTCTTGCCTGTTTTTATAAATAAAATTTTAGTGGAACACAGACGCGTTCATTAATTTAAGTATTGTCTATGGCCATATTTGTGCCATAAGGACAGAATTTAGTAGTTGTAACAGAGACCATATGGACCACAAAGTCTAAAATATCTACTAACTGCCCCTTTACAAAAAATATTTGCAAACATCTGATGTAGATTATTTTCATCATATAAGGCTTCAAAGAAGTAATTTGACTTCTATAATAAGTTGTAAAACTAAAGATACCATTCTAAACTAATCAATAATTTTTAAATGTTGAACAATCTAATTAAAGGAGTGAATTATCCTTCTTATCTTCATGTAGAAGATATCACAAAATTTTTCTCAAATAGAGATAAAAGAAGATGTAGTCAGAGTGTAAGAAATATACAGATATATCTAGAAGTTTATTTTAAAAATATTTATATCTACCACTGTTTAGATGAGCACTTGTCATATAATAGATGCTAATTAAAATACTTGATGAACAAATACATTTGTTTAAAGACAACAGATTCCAGTACATTCATATGTAGAATAAATTAAAAGCATTAATTATCTAGAAAGGATTAGATATTACCAATACACTTACTATTAAAAAATTCTGAATTACTGAATAAATTAAGAAAGGCAATTTCTAGTGTTATAAAAAATTGAAGCTACATAAAATTATAAGAGAAAAAAAGGAATCCCTTTAAAGAGGGCTTCTTTGAAGGAATAAATTAAATAGAGATAAATGTAAGGGCAAAGCATAATAGCCAGAAGAAAGCTCAGATAAGAAAGCCATTGAAGGATAAGAAATTTCATTTGAAATCTAAGAAAAAACTCGTATCTCTATTTTCACTTAAAATGTAAAGATTTAACAGTTGTCAAGGAATTCACAGAGCTATCTTAAATAATTATGCATGGTATCTTTGCAAAAACAAAAAAAAATGTTTTCCTCTAAATTATAAACCATTAGGAGAATACTAAGGAATCCTCTATAATGTTGTGCCTTATGGAACAAACAAATTGTAAAAGTCACTGATTAAATTTAATCAAGAATATAGATTTAAGTTTTAGGACTGTGAGATCACAAGTAGGCAGAGAGGCAGAGAGAGGGGGAAGCAGACTCCCCACTGAGCAGAGAGCCCAATGTGGGGCTTGATTCCAGGACTCTGAGACCGTGACTTGAGCTGAAGGCAGAGGCTTAACCCACTGAGCCACCCAGGCACCCCTTATTACAGCTTTTTTTTTTTTTTTTAATTAAATCCTGATAACTAAGGGGAAAAAAAAGGAATGCAAATCATCACATAATATTTATTTTAAGAACATGTCATTCTGATTTAGACTAAGTTTATCCCAATATATTAGCTCTCTTAAGCAACTCATCACATCAATCACCAGCATTAATATTTGAAAAATGGGAAATTTGAAATATTTATTCTATCCTATAGATTCATATATTCATAAGGAAGGCTTTTATACAGTTTTCTTTCAAATTATTACTATAAGTAAATTTAACATTTATCAAGCAATACACAAATTCTGGACAGTATTCTAGAACTTTACTCCCTCTATCATCTGTCAGCTATTAGCTCTGGTTACATTACCAGGTATTACCTGTTGAAAGAAATGTTGATTGTCTTACATAATGGAAAAGAGAAGGTATTCTAGTTTTTGATGAGTCCATATACAGAAGTACCAGGTTTTCCCACTTCACTAAATTTCCTTGGGGCCTCTGGCGGCACATCTATGTGGGTAAGAAGAAGTTAGTGTTCCTTGACTGTTTATTAAAAAGGTGCATCCTGGAAGATTGGATAAGCACAGAAGCTTTCAGATGAGACTGACTCAAGTTAAGAACCTAGGTTATGCCACTGATTAACTTTGGTTTACATTACTTACCAATTTTAAACCTCACATTTCTCATTTATTAAATAAAGTGAGTGTATATATTACTCAGCCATCAGAAAGGATGAATACTTGCCATTTACATTGGCATGGATGGAACTGGAGGGTATTATGCGGGATGAAATAAGTCAGTCAGAGAAAGATAATTATATGGTTTCACTCATATGTGGAATATAAGAAACAGCACGGAGGATCATGGGGGAAGGGAGAGAAAACGGAATGGGAAGTCGTCAGAGAGGGAGAAAAACCATGAGAGACTCTTAGCAATTGGAAACTAAGTTGCTTCAGGGGAAGATGGTGGGAGATGGAGTGGCTGGGGATGTGCAATAAGGAGGGGGCATGGTGTGATGAGCACAGAGTGTTACACACAATTCATGGATTGTTGAAGATGGCATTGGAAACTAGTGAGATACAATAGGTTGGCTAATTGAATTTAAATTAAAAAAAATTTTAAAAAAGATGTTAGTTTAAAAAATGAGTATATAGATGAAATAAAGTATATAAAGTTCAATACATTCATGACACCATTATGTAATAAAATAATGTTATGTACTCTTACTGAGGACACTTGGTCTACTATTTGTTAACCCTCAAATCCATGTAAACTTAAATTTTATTTTTTAAAAAATTAAGCAATAAACCATTTCTAATTAGCCTTCACTTTTCTCTGTGGACTTAACTCCAAGTAAGTTGGGGTAATACTTTCAGATATTACTGTAATCTAGATTTAAGTGTTAATCACTAACTTTTACACCTGAAACTAATATTACACTGTATATTAACTAACAACTTTAAATAAAAACTTATAAGAAAGAAGTTAATACAGTAAAAAGGGAATAATTCAGCACTGTTTTTTGTTTTACTTGTTTTTACTTGTTGAGTGTAGGGATAATAATTTATGCACTTCTATATTGTTTTTGTTAGAATTGCACAGAGCTGGGCACATTTTAGGTTACTCGATAGGCATGTGAGTCCTGAACAAAAAAATGGAAACTGTAAATAAACGAGGTCCAGATTTCATTTTACTGATACTAGAAACAAAAACTCACTGCATTTTCAAGCAGTGGCTCTGAAGTAAAATAGCCAGAGGTCAAATTTTTACTCACTCATTCTGTAACTGGTTGGGTTGCCCACTACTGTATCCATCAACTTTTTCTTCTGCAATAAATGACCCCCAAATCTCAGTGGCTCACAAACACAATTCTTGGTTTACAGGTGGGCTGTGGATATGGCCCTGCTCTGCTTAGTAGGGTTCAGCTGTGCTTGACTCTAGCACCAATATTCCATGCAGGTCCACTTAATATACCTTTTTTTCTGGAACTCAGGCTGAGTACTGCAGTTCAAGAGGATCAAGAAAAAAATATGTGATGCTGCTTAACACCTCTGCTCAGAATTGGCACACTATTGCTCCTTCTATATACTGCTGGTTAAAAGAAATCATATTTATGATTTAAAAGAAGTTTAAATTATGACTTAAAAGAAATCATAAAACAGCCCCAAATCAGTGCGTGTGGAAATGTAATTCAACTCTCTATTGGGAGGCTTTGAAAAGTACCAAGTCAAGGAGTATGGTATATATTTATATTATTAAAAAAGGGGCAGAGTGGGCCAATCCACCAACACTGTTTTGGGGTATTTTTCTCCCTTGTTAAGTTATTGAATCAATGTTATTGAATTATTGTTATTTAATTAACAATTTAATTGTTATTGAATTAATGGGATTATTTTGAAAATTAAGTAAGAATATACTTAAGTGTATAACACAGTGACTAGCAAAATTCAAATGCAGTATTAATACTTCCTATTAATCTCAACCCTTTTATTTGATGGCCTCAGTAATATTGTGTTTCTTCTTATTTAGCTAACATAATTACTAAACAGTTTTTAAATTTACGAGTATGTGGTATGCAGTATCTAAAATGACCCCCATGATTCCTGCCTTCTGATAGTCATGCCCTTGTGTAATATCTTCATTTCATTGATGGATGTGTAGTATACATGTTAAGAGGAGTTATGAAATGGAATATATTGACAGCTCTTCACCAACCAGATAAAAAAAGGTGTATCTAATTTTCTAATAATGTAACAAAATGAAATATGCATTCACTTAATCTTTAACTCCCCTTATAAATATTATCCACACAAATTTCATTATTTTTTTCATTTAATGTTTCATAGTTACATACTATTTCAAATAACATTTAATATACTATATTCTATATCTTTTTTGCAAATTTAGGAATGCCAAAAATTCTCAGTTCTAAGAGGTTTTAACAAGACCAATGATAATGAAATATATGCATAAACAAGTGTTCCTTTCCATCAACACTGGGAAAACTACCCTCCATTCCACCATTATATTTTGTGTGAATTTCTATATTTTATATAAATGTTCAGTGTTTATTGGGACCTTAAAATTCACCTTGTCCTAACTTGCAAAAGGATGCTTAAATCTAACTTCTAACTTCTGCTTGAATACTGAAAGCTCCAAAGTTCAGCATACTATCAAGAATGACTGGTGCCTGTACTGGAGCCCCACTTAAGATTTGTCCAGACTAAGAATCAGAGTACATTTACACATTAAAACTTTCTTGAAAATCTTGTAGTCCATTATGGGGGCATTTCTAAGTTTGTCCTTCTCCCTCTGAAATGGATTCTTTCCTACAATAGCTATAATGATCCCGCTGTGTTCTGATGAGTTAAGTCTCTTTTGCATAATTCTTGGTTTTGATTTTTGAGGGCATTTTGTTTTCACATTCTTTGTCCAAGTTTTGAGAGAGCAAAAATAGTATCTTTTATAGTTTCACTTGCCCTAGAGAACAGAACTACTTCCTTAAAACTCTTTTTTTTTTTTTTTAATTTTTCAGTTGTGTTCTAATGGTTGCATTTGCTCCTACTTCCAACAGTGAAATGACCTTTTTTTTTTTTTTTTCTAAGTGGCCTTCTGAACAGGAGAAGGAGTAACATTTTACTTGGTTTCCCATGACTTCCTCCATAAATTTCTACATGTACGTGGAAGAATGAGCTCCGAGATAAAGAGCACCATATATTCAGATTACCTGGCTTCCAGTAGAGCTGGGCAGAAGAAGAGGGGAAACTGTTTATGAAGAAGTTTTGAATATTAATCCATAAGATAAAGTATGCAAAAAATGTTAGATTTCTTTTCTCTTTTTTTCTGAGTCAATCTAATTTGATATTTGAGTCCTTATTCTATGTAGGACTGGTAAGTTTCTCCTTTAAATTTCTATTTTTTCAGTACCAACTTCACCCTCCTGTGTACAGTATCATGCTCCAGGAACATTATTTCATGTCAACAATGTGGAAAGCATATGCACCTCTGTCCATACATGCCAATGTGGTTCTCTTTGTTGCTTTGTAGATGGTGCTCCTTCCATACATTCTAAAACCATAGGTATTGTATCTTTCTTGTGTTCCATGTACCTTAACTCATCACCTTGCATCCTTTACTAGCACAAAATCCTGGTCTACCGGAAGAAATCACTTATAGTCTTTCATACGGAATATCTACCTTTATCCTTGAATTTTCTCTTTCTAAACTCCCCCAAAAATATTCAATCTTAGGTCTTTAACTTTTAATAATGAAAGTCAGGAAACCTTGAAGACTACTTTATTTTCCACTCTGACACCTTGCCCCCAGCCAATTGATGCCAAATGCTTCCTTACTTAAGTTGTGGGAGTGAAAATTAGCGGGTTAGGAAAAAATGGAAAGTTCAGCACAAAAATTGACCTAAATGCATATTTTAAAATAATATCCAGAACACTTGCTTTCAAAAGAATTTACTATTCCCTTTCTTTTGAGTTCTTTACTGAAACTTACTTTCAAAAACCTCTCCCTCTGATGTACACTTCCACTTTAGTGCCCTCTGAATACCCCTGCCTTAAATATTAGACCTCATTAAGATATTTTATTCAGTGGCTCTCTCTCATACATAATATTTTATTTTTTTCTTTAGTTTCATTGCTTTTTTTTTTTGTTTAGTTTTTTTCTTTTTTTGCTTAGTTTCAAAATTCATTTTTGTAATCACTCATTCAAAAATAATCTCAGCATCTTTGATTCTTCTTCTTCCACTGAATACAACTGACAATTCTAATCTTTACTGAACTGAACCATCCTTTGGCAAATACTTAAAACTTCTTCTTTTTTTTTTTTTTATCACCACCCTCACATCATTATAATACCGCATCTTTTTGCTATCTTATTATAAACTAATATATTCTCACTCATCTTTTTTTTTTTTCCCCATTCTTAGCTGTTAAAATGGATTAGGTCAGTTTGTTCCATAATTTCCTTTATATATTCTTTTGTTTCTCTGAGTATTTTCCTAAATTGTTAGTCATTGCTAGAACATACATCTCGGCATGCAAACATGATATCTCTACTTAGAAGTAAATAAATATATCAAATGCATAAATCAATAAACCCTCCTTGACCCCGCATTTCCTTCCACATATAGCCCCATGTCATTTTTTTTTTAAGATTTTATTCATTTATTTGACAGACAGAGATCACAGTAGGCAGAGAGGCAGGCAGAGAGAGAGGAGGAAGCAGGCTCCCCGCTGAGCAGAGAGCCCGATGCGGGGCTTGATTCCAGGACCCTGAGATCATGACCCAAGCCGAAGGCAGAGGCCTTAACCCACTGAGCCACCCAGGTGCCCCCCATGTCATTTTCTATTCACAACAAAGAGTTCCTGGAAGAATTTCTACTCTTACGTGTCTACTTTTTCTTCTTCCTGTTAGTCTTCAATCTTCTGCAACAGACTTTCATCATGAGCATTTCTCTCTACTCTCTTTCGAGTTACAAATAGTCCTCACATTTCCAAATGTAAAGGTCAAAACTACCCAAATTTGGAAAAACCTTTCCAAGAATTCTTAACACCTCCCCTTTATTTTTCTTCTTAGAACTGAACAGTATCTAACATGCCATATGTTTTACATACTCGATATTTTTCTTATTTCTTATCTGCCTCCCTTCTCCAGAATATAATCTCCATAACTGCAGAAATTTTGCCCACTGTTATATTACTTCACTACTGCTTCTCTGGTGACTGAAGAATCCCTACCACAAAGTAGATTTTAAGTCATTATTCTCTGTGGAATGATCAAATGAGGCACACTATTCTACTCCACTCTTTTCAACTAATAAGCTTCTTTAGATTTAGTGACTACTACTGAAATATTGTTCTCCCTCTTGGCTTCTAAGACAATATCCCATTCAACTTCCTAACTCACAGAATTCAACATTTTAGTGTCCTTTGTTGAATTCTTGCTCTTCTATCTTTTTTCAAGGTTTAAGGCTATATCCTGGATACTATATCTTTCTAGATCTTTCATCCCTTAGTAACATTATTTGTATCTATGATTATAAAAATTATGTGCTGATTATTTTATTCTAATTTTTTCAGCTCTAGTGAGACATAATTGATAGATTAAATTGTGAGATATTTAAGGTTTAATATTCATGATTTTAAATGAATAATTCTATCCCAGACCATTTCTGGATTATCTAAACTCACTATCTGCCTACCTGACAACTCCACATTGGTGCTTTCTAGGTACCTGTAGCCCATGCTAGAAATGTTAATTTTTCTTTTTCTAATCTATTCCTCATCCAGCATTCCCTATTAGAGTAAATGATATTACCAGTCACCTAGTAGCAAAACCCACAGCTCTTGGGTGACTCATAAACTCTCTAATTTACCTGATTCATCATGAGGCACATAGTGCAATATGTGATTATAAGCTTAAACATTAAGATCTCACTTCTTCTACACCAAAATTATTTCAAATGTATTCACTCTTCTCCATCTTAACTATCCTTTCACTAATGCAAACTATATTACCTTTAATCCTGAATCATTAATATCACTTTATGATAGTTCTTTTTTCTTCTTCATTCCTCTCTTCACTGAGCAGCTGAAGAATATTTTAAAACATAAAAAAAGATTATGTGATCTTCATATTTAAATAGATTCTCACTGAACTTGAAAAAAAATCAAAATTCTTTACAAAAGTTTGCAAGCTCTTCCTTGATCTCGTCTGTGTGCTCATATTTAACTTCATCTTGTGCTCCCCTTACTGTTTTTGCTTCAGTACACTATTTTCCCACCAGTTCCTAGAAGATAAACTTTTGGGGGTGGGGGAGGACCTCAGTGAACTTGAACTTGCTTTTCATATGCATACAACCATTTGTCCTTTACTCTTTACCTGGACAATTCTTCATTTTAAAAATCTGGGAGTAAATATATCCTCCCTGAGAATCCTTCTCTGAGGAAATATTCAAAAACAGGCTTAGCATTGTTCTTCCTAGGCAATGGCATACTTCTATCTTTCTTTCTTTCTTTCTTTTTTTCTTTTTTAAGATTTTATTTATTTATTTGACAGAGATCACAAGCAGGCAGAGAGGCAGACAGAGAGAGAGTGGGAAGCCGGCTCCCCACCTAGCAGAGAGCCCTATGTGGGGCTCAATCCCAGGATCCTGGTATCATGATCTGAGCTGAAGGCAGAGGCTTTAAGCACTGAGCCACCCAGGCACCCCAACAAACTTACTTCTTAGCACATCAAAACACGTAAATTTTTACTTGATTTTCTGTATTGCTTGAGGCCAAATATAATGTCAGCTCCAGTTTAGCCAGAACATGCCTTTCCCATTTACAGTGGAAGTCCTAGCACTTTATACTTGGCATAAGTCAAGGATCACTAACTAGTAGTTAAATGAAAAAAGGAAATATTTTTTATAATAATGTCTTACAATGATGATAATTTAGAAACCATTTAATAGCCTCTGCCAAGGTAATTTATATTCATGAAATATTTAACAATTCTAGAGAGTAGACCTGTTTAGCCACATTTTTACATAATAGAACTAAGGCTCAGAGAGATTCAGTTAATGGCATTCAGGAAGAAAATGGTCCAGGCATGGTATGAATTCAAAGGCTTATGGTGTGGTGTATGATTATAAGCTTCAAAACTTCTACCTCTACAACAGTCAATAATATTGAAAGAACTTTTGCCCTTCATTCCACCTCACATCTTTTTCTTTTTTTTTATATTCACTGTTAAAGCAAGCACTTTTATGCCTTGATATTCATTGATATGTGAGAATTGTTATAAATATTTAAAAATGTTAAATTAGGACTTTGAAAAACACTCCATGGCAAAACCTTACATACTACTTATATCAAAGTACTGTTATAACTTGATTATCCAGCATGTTGGATGAAACTGAAATGGTAGTTAATCAAATGTTCTGGTTAATTTAAATTTATTCTTGTTGCTGTAAATGGTTCTGTTGCCCACTGTTCTAAAGCCTTTAACATAAAAGAAACTACTTGGAAAAATGCAAATCATTTTTTTTTTTTTTTTTACATTACTAAGGCTTTTGCAACAGGCATTTCTTCTACTCCTCAGCATATATGAATACACAACAAAATGTCCTGAGAGTTTAGGTATCCAAAGCCCTTTCTAAAAATATGTCTTCTCTCTTCTGATAAGCTAAGCAATCAGTGCCAGAGTTTGCAATAAAGATCTGCATTATGACACATCACAGAAAGTTTCTATAAAAGTAGAGACATCATGAAATGGAAGGAATCACAGGAGTTTGGTTCATCCCTACCCCTAGCATAGGTTCTACCTCTGAAATAAACCTTACAAAGAACTATTCAATTTCTACTTGAAATCCTTCAGTATACAGATATTTTACAGTTGAAAGATTAGTAATGGTAGCTTTAGGTTAACACTATGTTTTGCTAAATAGCATACCAGATAAGTTACCATACATATTGTATCAATTAATTTTCATAGCAGTCCAACAAGATAAATATGGTTAACTATATTTTGCATGTTAGGAAGCTTATTTCCCATTATTTCCCTTTATGTTGTTAGCTGAAACTTGGAATTCATGCTCAGTGCAGTTTTTTTAAAAATATGGTTAAGTCATCCAAAATACTCTAGTAAAGTCCATACAATGAAAGTTTCTTAGATACAACATAATGGGATTGCAATCAATTATGTTATTAGTGAATACAGATGTATGGTTGATATTATTCCTGTTTTCTGATTTTACTAATATAAATCTAGAGAAGAAATTAGAAGATAACTGGTGTTGTCCTGTAAGATTGAAAGACTGAACATTTATACTTTTTCTCATTCTTTTAAAAGTCCTTAGCAAAAGAATATAAGGACTGAATGAATTTGGAAGTAGTGATATCAGTAGATAACAGATTTCATCAACTGTTGACAGTGACTAATGAAGCAGGAAAGGAAAGACGTTGCCTACACTATAGGTCAGAGGGATGAGGGCCCATATGGAAGCATGTCGGCCTATAGAGTACCAGGTCAGCTCATATCTTAGAAACTAAACTGTAAGAGTGTGAAATGGGAAGAATAAAAGAAGATTCACTGACATCACCCATACATGCATTTCCACATGAAATATACTTACTTCAATTATTTATCACCTCCCTAAAGATGAGTTGGTAAGAGAGGGTTATATTGTGAAAGTTATTAAAAAAAAAAAAAAAAAGCTAATAAAAACCTCAGCAGCCAGTGTCCTAGGACAAAGACCTTGTATTTAAGCATTTAGGCTTTCCAAAGTTTAACTGTTGATTCTCTGCTTTTTCACCAAAGGAGCAAAGCCTCCAAGTTGAAACACCCAATCACATGACTTAGGCTCCAAATTGGCTAAGTAGCTCATATAAATAAATAAGTTATGCTCCTCATATATTTGAATCAGAACATGTAAATCCAGATAAACAAAGGAAAAAAAAGAAGAAAAATGCAACATATGACCCCCAAGACAACAAAATTCATGGAATGGAGCCAATTTAATAATAAACAAGAAACAACTCTAACAGAATGATTCAACAATAATATAAAAGAAAGTTACATAAAAATGAAATATTCAGAGACTAGTAACAGAATTTTGAAGATATAAAAATCAATGTAAATTTGAAAGAAAAGTAAATTAAAATATCTCAAAATGAGGAAATAATACAAAGAAGACAAAACACAAGAGAAAATTATAAACATAGAGGACTAATTCATGCATGGTAAGAAATTAGAAGATAATTTACAAAATAAGCATAAAATTCTTCAATACCAGATTAAAAGTTTCACTTATCACATGTATTAGGGGGGGAAGAAAAACCACATCAAGATATATCATTTTGAAATTGAAAGAAAGCAAGGATAAAGAAATGTTTCCCCAAATCCAGAAAATATATCATCACTTATATAATAACAAGAACAATAAAGATTTTCTGATAAAGGAGTTAAATTCAGGCAAACCTCACTTTTCTAATGAGCTGTGTGCTAGAAACCCTGACTGGAGCAATATTATTCTCCTCAAGTTACTTTGGACTTGTTCTCATAAAACAAATAAGGAATAAAATAAAATAAGGAAATAAGCCTGAAAGAGGGAGGACAAGGAAACTAGAAAATATCAATCAAAGAAAGTAAAGTAAGTACTTGTTTAGTAGCCCCAAAAATGATCAATAAAGGAGGGGAGTAACAAGGAGGAGTTTTCCGAATAAAGGTTCAGAAACACAAGAACAATTGCAGAGATCTGGACAAGTCTTTGGGTAAACATTGGGAAAATAAACAAGAAACAAAATGGAATAAGAAAGTGAATTAATTATAGTGCATTACTTGGCTTTCAAGTGAAAATAGGTAGCTGATAGCAATAGTAAAAGAAACTAGAATACCCTAAATATGTCACTTTAGAATAAAAATTATTTTTATATAAAGGCACTTAAAAAAATAGCAGGTACAAGAGGAATGCTCTGACTCTCCCCTTTCTACCTTAAAAGCCAAGAGAAAACCCCATTTAGAAGATGTCCTTATACCAGAAGAAAAATAACATTCTTATCATCCAAGACTAGAAGTTGAAACCGGCTTTGTTAAAATAATTCTTATCTTCCTTTAGTCTTCCATGTAGTTTAGTTACTTTTCCACAGTTGCCACTTTGTTCAGTCTAGCATAAAAACATTTAGTCTGCCACTTCTTCAGTTCTTCATGTCCTTATGAGGGTTCCTATCTTGTATAAAATTTGAATTAAGTAAATTTGTATGTATTTCTCCTATTGATCTATGTCAATTTAATTCTCAACCTCAGCCAAACCTCTAAGAAGGCAGAGTGATATCTTGCCTCCCTTATAATACTATACAGCGTCCTTTTATTCTCAAATTTTGAAGTCACACAATATATCTGAGGGTATAAACTAGTTGTCTAAGTCAAAATGTAGCTTAAAATAAGGATTTTCATCATTAGTGTCATTTAAAGGCATAATTATTAGGGCATTTCATATAAAATATATTGTTTCCAAACTCTCTCAAAAAACTCAGACAGTATGGATTCCTATTTCTATATGGCAAAAATACTCTCATTAAATAAGTTGCTATTTTTAGATGAAATTTGCCTTCCCTAATTTTCCATAATACCCACACTATCTGCCCCATAACAAAATGAAAAATTTCATTAATATTAGGTCTAGTTTTATATTTTCAATAAAATTAATTTCACACAAATGTATTAGTGTCCTAGGGCTGTTTTACAAATTATGACAAACCTGTTGGCTTAAAACAATGGAAATTTTTTTGTCTCATAGTTATGGAGGTTAGAAGTCTAAAATCAGAATGTTGACAGGACCAGCCTCCCTCCAAAGGCTCTAGGGAGAATTCTTTCTTGCCATCTCCAGCTTCTGATGGCTCCAGGAGTTCCTTGCCTTAGGAACTCCAATCTCTGCTTTTCTCTTCACAGTGTTTTCCCTCCAGTGCATTAAGTCCCAAATTTCCCCAGACCTCTTTCTCTTCTAAGTACATCTGCCATTGAATCTAGGTCCTGTACTAAATTTGGGAAAGAGCATTTTTTCCCAAATAAAATCACATTCAGAAATTCTGGTGTGAAAATATGAGTTTACCTTTGGGAGGCTACCATTGAAACCATGCTATTATTACAAAAGAACTATCATTAGAGCAATATGTTTCAAGAAAAATGGGAGACGTCACATTCTTGGAAGGAAAGTGGTAGATTTTTCATGTTTAATTTTTAAAGGGATATAGGTACCGAGTGACTACAGTTTGTGTCACCATGGGAAAAAAATATAACTCAGGTACAGAAATAGACATGTACAAAATTGAATGCCCTGACAGAGAATTAAAATTATAAAATTAAGGTATGGGATACTATAAGATAATTCAATAGTGTATTTGTAATGGCCAAGTTATTGTGTCCAAGAGACCACCAAGGAGCCAACACTGATGCAATCACATGAGTGTTTATTTGACAAGCTTAAGCTTGGGCCCAAGTATACCTGATACAGCAGAATAGGGACTTGGACCCTGAGCTTAGTTAAGGCAGGGGTATTTATGGGTCATTACAAGAGGTTTGGCAGGGGGGCAAATTTTCGGACCTTCCTGCAGTAAGCTGATTAGCTGTTGCTGGGCTGTTTACAGGGTTAGGTAATTTCTTGGAACTAAAGGCAGGGTTGGTATAGCGGTTTTTCCTGGAAGTGTTTACAGGGTTAGGTATTCTTGTTACTAAAGCTGGGTGGGGGGCCCTGGAACTAAAGCAGGGTGGGGGTTCCTGGAACTAAAGTAAAGTAGGGGAAAGTTCAGTCCTTGGTCACAGGGCCTGAGATGGCTGCAGAAGCTACTATGGCTGTATTAATGCTAAACCTGAGGTAGGATGGCCTTAATTCTCTTGGCCTCCACATTTCCCCCTCTCGGAAGAACCTAAGGAAGGACCCAATCATGGGCCCAGGCTGGTCTCAACAACAAGGTCCAGTGGTTGGTAGGGATTGGTTCTGGCATGAAGAGGAAATAGAATAAGCAACATTAGTGGAGTAAATGAGAACAGTACAGTCTTAGCTTTAGGGGATTGTCCTTGTCTGGTTGGCTTTCCATTCTGGAACAAAGTCCTTGAGAATGGTTGTGGGTCAGCTGGCTAGATGTGGATGTAGTGGACCCAGGGAGTAATCCTGTCAACTTTGAGAGCAGTGGGAGTGGTCAGGATCACAATGTAGGATCCCTTCCAGCGTGGTTGAAGTGTCTGGTGTTTGTATCTCCGGACGTACACCCAGTCACCTGGCCGGTATCGATGGGGGTCCAGGGGTGGCCCAGTCTCGTAGAGGGCCCTCAGCTTAGGTCATACCTTGGTAAGATGTCTTCCCTTAGTCAGTTCGTAGGGAGGTCAGGCCATCTCCACGAACTGGGATATCCACAGCCTGCAGTAGCCCATCATCCCAAGAAACTCTCTTGTGGAGATGAAAGCCTAAATAAGTGGTGTGGCTCTGACAAAGCTGTGCTTTCGTTTCTGACACCTGATATACTTTTCCTGCAGAGTCTGAAAGACAGCTCTTGTCTCCTGCAAGCATGACTCAGCCCTCAGCAGCTATTTCCACTATTCCCCCTAACCCAATAAGATTGTTCCCTTCAAATCCTTTAATTTTCTGAATTTTTCCTCCTTATATCTGGGGCTGACTGACTGGCAAAAGCAAGATCGTCTAAACAAGCTATCGTGCAACTTCTCTGAAGTTTACCTCAAGTTGTCTAGCTTAGGCAAACAAACATTTAAAAACAATCAAATTTAGAATTTAACACCCATAAAGGTGTGTTATTAAAGCATAATTTTTCTCTCTAAAATAACCCTTATTTCCAGAGATAGCCAAATCAGGACTAATTCATTTGAAAAACAAGTCCAGTTTTAAAAAACTTGGCCTAATTATTTATATAAGCTAAACAAGAACAGTAAGTGATCATATATATATTTTAGAATCTGCTTTGCTGGAACTTCTTATAAGGAATCTCTAGGTTGAACTTTTAGTAGCCTCTCTGGGCCAGAAGCCAAGCCACGTAGTTGCTATCAGAAATGCCTGCAATACCTGTCAATTTGGGTGAAGTCCTCTTCCTGAGGTACCCAAAATATCCTGAGATTCCTGCCCCTGCCAGGAAGTGACATTCTTTACTCCCCCCATGAGGCTGCTGGAACTCCGTAAGCAAGGTATCAGGCCAACAGTTCCAAAGAGCTTTACGGCTCCAGGTTTTATAAAGTCAACCTTAGTTTCTTTAAGTTGTCTGGTCATATCTGAGTTAATGTATGTCTTTCTCAAATATAACATTCCGGTCAAAGCCTTGGAAAAATAACCAATGTTTCCAATAGTGTCCTGTTACAAGGAGAACAGATTCTTATTGAACTTATGCAAATGACTGATTGCCATAGAAGAAAGAATACTTACTGAGACCTTAGGAGCTTCAGAGGGTTCAGATAGAAAGAAAAGTTGAATGTTTTGATTTGTTTGCAAATAAATATTTTTACATTTCTGTAGGTTACAGATAACTTAAGAAAAAGTTTCCCTAGTCTGGAAGAGCAAACATTACAGAACCAGTCATGTTTAAAATAAGACAAAACATTAAGAGACACAACATTGCAATTTTTTAGTTCATTTAGTCCCATGTTGCTAATTCTGGTTTAGTCCGAATGCAGCTTTTACTTCTGGAAATTCTTATCCATTTCAGTTCCAGGATTTTAACATATCAAAGACCTATATTTGTCCTGTAAGTCTCCCACATGAATTTCCTTTAGGGCAGAATTCATCTTACAAGAGAATTAAAACAACTACAAATGACAAAAACTCAGAATAGATATGGTTAAATATCAAGTGATGACCCTTATCAAAACATTAAAACTTTAGGAAATGTATAGAACCTCTAGAGTAGTTACAGCATTTACCCAAATGTAACCCAAGGTTTATCATTGGTTTAGCAGTACTCCCTGAATAACTTAGCGTATCAAGGAAAAGCCTTATGAGTCAAATAGATCTCATTTACAATTTTGGGCAGGCAAAAAGAAAACCATTTACTTTTTTTTTTTTTTTTAACAGATCAATTAACCTAAGGAAACTTTGCCCTTTTAAATAGAGAGAAAACCAGTTTTTTTTTTTTTTTTTTTTGTTTGTTTTTAATACCAGTGTCTTTCCTTTTTACTCTTAAGTATGCAGTCTTAAGAGAGTGGGTTTTCTGGGTTTGCCTCCCATTGTGAATGATGTCACAGACAAAAGGGAGGGGGCATCTTTCAGATGCTGTTCTGCTTGCGTCCCTCGCGGGAACTTAGGAGCATCTTAGCTAAGGTCTGTCCGTATAAGCCGCAGACCAGGCTACTCCCTGGAGTAGGTGACCATTATGCCATATGATGCCCCGCGAGACTTGGGGTGCAGCCCACTCAGACTCCGTAGCCGAAGCGGTGGAGCCATACAGCTTATTCAAACAGGATCAGGCAATCAGGCATCTGGTCTTTCCCTCTTTCTCTCTCTCTCTCTCTCTCTTTTTTTTTTCTTAACATATCTCCTACTTTCCTACATACAGAGTTGCTTTCCTTATTTCTATCAGTTCTAGTTACACTTAGGAGAATTTTGAACTCCTAGAAATACCTTAACCTCTACCGAAGACTAAATATAAACCAATTGTGAACCGTTACAACAGAATTCTTTAGATGGCAAATTTATCAATCAGTTAAGCACAAAACATGTTTACCAACAGATTTAAAAGCACAAACCTAGTTCCAGCAACCAGCGCTCTAGAATTTTATTCATTTAGTTTAAAGTTTCAGGTTACCAAAGACTTTGAAAGCTACTTTAACAATTACCCATTAAAACTTTGAGACAGACAATTAACCATCAATTTAGTCATCTCTTTGCTAACAAATCTGAATAAATAACATGAGCTTATTTGACCTTCAGTAAACTTTGATTGAAGTTTCACATTTACTGCTAATAGCTTAAAAGACATGTATATCTTAATTAAGCCAACAAACTCAACTTAGTTCAAATACTGATTTACGTTCCACCTGAGCCCACTACGCTTCGAATGTTTACCTGAGACCTGGGTGGGAAGATCTGGAGTTGGGGGTGTTAGGTCCAGGGGGTGCTCTTCTTGTTTCCCGACAGTGAAGAACAGAATGAAGTGCCACCAGAATGCAGAGAAAGGGTTCCCAGTTCTAGAGCTAATCAGCTCCAAGAGAGGAGCAGATGCCATGATTTCTTGCCAGCAAGGGGAAGGGGCTAGGCAGTCCACGTCGGGCAAGAGTGGGCAAGGAACTTCTTCAAAACAAAGGAAGTTTTGGCAGCTGCTTGGGAATATTCATTAAAGTCTCTGTCTCAAGTAAGACTAATCACAGTTGGCTCCAGTTATAGCCAGCCATTAACACAAGAAATGAGTAAGGGAGAAGTCCCATATCTATTAGGAAGAACATAGAGAGATAAAGTCAGAGTTGCCTTTGCTAGGGATGGCCCAGCAACCTAGGTTTACTAGAAGGCTTATTCTGCAAAAGGCCCTTAGATCAGGGTCCTGGTGTAAAGCAATGAAGGCCTAGCTTTGAGCAATGAAGGTATAGCTTTAAGTAGGTAGTAGAAAACACTGACAAAAAACAGTAAAGACTGAAATCCATCATGGTCTATGCAACATTCCAACACATGTGGTCCTTACAGCCAACTTCCCCAGGAAATGGTCCCCAGTTGTTTTTCAATTCAATCGGGTACTGATTTCGGCCAGCTGCCAATGGAGGTCCCGTGGCCAGAAGTGGCTAGACTAGGGATGTGGAGGGGATCACATTAGATCAGTCAGGAGGAAACCTCACACAGAAGTCTTAAGATTGGCAGCCATCCTGGTGACTTATGTGGCTTCTCCGTGCCCAAGAGAGACATCTTTATATAAGAACAGGAACAGAGAGAGGGCATCAAGTTTCTGGGTCTTATTACCATTCTTGCCCCCTAGAGACACTCATTAGTGGGGATATTCTTGGTCCCCTAGGGACGAGCAACACAACAGACAACAAAAAGACACAACAAAAACAATTGCAGACCCAGCAGCCCTCACCCAGAGCCAGCCGCTGGTGGGGGTTTTCTCGGACCCCTAGAGATGCCAACACAATAGGCAACAAAAAGACAAGACAAAGACTACCAATGACAATTAACAAGAACACACTCACACAGCCTCAGTCCATACCAAGACAAAGACATCAATGACAATTAACAAGAACACACACAGACAAACCATCCAGTGCAGCTGCAAAGACAAAACTGAAAGAAAGTTAAGGGAGAATCCGACCACAATGGCAGCTGGCTCTCCTCACAGATGAAGATCTTGTCCTCCAGGCGGGGGTAAGGGACATCTCTTCCAAAGGGGCAAGGAACGTCTCTTCCAAAAATCCCTATAAACTTAACAAACAGCACAACAGACAAAATTCCCATACATTTAACAAACAGCACAACTGACAACAAAAACAAGACGCCTGACTGACTCGAACCCCCTGGCTGCCTTGGGGGACCACGAATCTCCTGGTGACCACTTAGGGGGACTCCAACACCCTGAAATGGCAAGGGACTTAAACCGCTTGGTGACCGCTTAGGGGGACTCTAACCCCTTGAAATGGCGGGGAACTCAAACCCCTTGCGGGGGCAAGAGACGTCTCCCAAGATCCCTGGTTGGCAGCCTGCCACGCGTCCACTTGAGCCAATGTCGACCCAGATACAAGTTGGAATTCCTACAGGTAGAAATGCAGATTGGAGCTCCCAAAGTATGCACATATAGATAAAAACGAGTGCACTCACCAGCCAGCACAAGACCTTCTGGGTTGGGGTCCTGGGAGTCTCCCAGATCTCAGTGGAACCTCCAAATGTAATGGCCAAGTTTTTGTGTCCGAGAGACCACCAAGGAGCCAACACTGATGCAATCACACAAGGGTTTATTTGACAAGCTTAAGCTTGGGCCCAAGTATCCCCGGCACAATGGAGTAAAGACTTGGACCCCAAGCTTAGCTAAGGCAGGGGTATTTATGGGTCATTAAAAGAGGTTTGGGGGTGGGGGGAGAGGAGGTGAAATTTTGGACCTTCCTGTAGTAAGCTGATTAGCTGTTGCTGGGCTGTTTACAGGGTTAGGTACTTTCTTGGAACTAAAGGCAGGGTTGGTATAGCGGTTTTTCCTGGAAGTGTTTACAGGGTTAGGTATTCTTGTTACTAAAGCAGGGTGGGGTCCCTGAAACTAAAGCAGGGTGGGGGTTCCTGGAACTAAAGTAAAGTAGGGGAAAGTTCAGCCCTTGGTCACAGGGCCTGAGATGGTTGCCGAAGCTACTATGGCTGTATTAATGCTAAACCTGAGGTAGGATGGCCTTAATTCTCTTGGCCTCCACATATTAAATAAAAACTTTTTAGCAGATGGCGAGTATATAAGAGTGTCTTTTGAGTATAGTAAAAGCCAGTTGTCTTAAATACACTCACAAATTTGTTCATGTAAATTTAACTACAAATTCTCTAATCATTGTCTTTGGAAAATATGGATTAAAAACTTCCTACTGAAATTCTGTAAAAAAGAGAAAATGAAATTAAGGCATATCCTATTGCAGCCGATGATTACACAGATATAAAAATACAATGATTGCAATATTTAATTATTAATAATTTTATGCAGTAAAAACCTGTTGGACATTATGTTCAAAATAATCTATTTTATGATACAAATCATATGTATTTGGTAAAGTACCTAAATCCTTATGTATATTGGCCAAAATAAATGTTAATATAGATCAAGAGAAAGAAAAAAATAGCCCACAGGTCAAATCTAGCTAAACCTATTTTTGTAAATAAAGTTTTATCTGAACCTAGCCACATTTCTTTATCTATTGCCTGTGGCTATTTTCCCACTCCAGCAGTAGAATTTAGTAATTCTATCAGAGAACCTCTAGCCCACAAAGCCTAAACTATTTAGTAACTGGCCCTCTACAGAAAAAGGTTGCCATCCTCTGCTATGAATCAGCACTTTACAATACAACTTTCTGAGATAATGGAAATATTCTATGTCTGTGCTCTCCAGTAGAGTTGCTACTAACCACATGTGGCTATTGAACATTTTGAAATGTGGCTAGTGTGACTGAGGAACTGAAATGTTCATTTAACTCACATTAATTTAAATTTAAATAGCTACATGTGGTTAGTGACTATGTTACCAGACAATGCAGCTATGGTATTCCAGCTGTGGAAAATAATGTAATATTAGTGAAAAATACTTAAATATAGTGTGGCAGTATTTTTTTTTCAAGAATTTAGGATTAAATACATTAATTGCACCATGTACAGGTAATTCTTTAATGATAGAAAGTTAAAATTTGAATGAAAAGTCTTTGAATTTAATAATTAACATAGTGTTACAGACCTTTAAAGTGTCCTAGAAATATTAACAGTTATCTAGGTATGGTTAAATACACAACATGGTTGATTATTACAAAGAGGATGGTAGTTTGAAATGTTGTTGAAGACATTTTTGGACTACTGAAAGAAATAAAGTTGTCCCTGTCATCTAATAAAAGCACATGCTTTTTTTTTTTTTTTTTAAAGATTTTATTTATTTATTTGTCAGAGAGAGAGGGAGAGAGCGAGCACAGGCAGACAGAGAGGCAGGCAGAGGCAGAGGGAGAAGCAGGCTCTCTGCCGAGCAAGGAGCCCAATGTGGGACTCGATCCCAGGACGCTGGGATCATGACCTGAGCCGAAGGCAGCTGCTTAACCAACTGAGCACATGCTTTTGTTAACAGATAAGGTGGCATCCAAAATTAGCTTTTTGAGGTTTTTTTTTTTTTACATTAAATCTATCTGAACATTTTGAACATTTCCTGGTAATTACTTCCAAACATATATACAAAAGTATATAATTCAATTTGCTCCTTCTTAATAAAATGGTGTCTTTAGGAAATTCATTTGATAAGAAATAATCTGACCCAATTTCCAATGCAGATATAAGTTTTCAGAAATGAAAGTAACATTCTGTACTACATTCTTATAAACTGTGGAAATAAAGATTGGATTTTAGAAAATGTTCTCTGATTTGCTACTTTATGAAAATGAACTGACATTGTTCAATTCACCTCTCTCAATGAATATTGATAGTGTGAATGAAGAGCTTCAAGTGGAAGTTATTGAACTACAATAAAATGTGATACTGAAAATTAAATATGTTAATGCTGGTATATTAGAACATTACAAATACCTTGGGACATGTTACCATAAATATAAAAACCATTGTGAGAAGATTATATCCATTTTGAAAGCACTTACAATGGTGAACAGCTGTATTCTACTAAAACTGAATATAATTCAATATTTTTCCATGTTAAACAATTCAAAGCAGACTTCTTACTACACAATAGGACCCAAAGTATAAGAATGACATGGATATTTCTTGGTAGAAGGAAAGGTCTCAGGTATCTTGAACCAAGTAAAAAGGAAAACAGTAAAAATAGTATATGCTATCTTTAGATGTATTTATTTCTAAAATGAAATGTAAAATGTAACATTCAATATCATACATACCACAAATTTAGTATTTTTAAATTATATAAGAAAAATAATACAACTTTTATATATAACAGTATGTCAATAATAATAATGATGATGAAACAAAAAGTTGAATTTTATTTCTCATAGTTAATTTTTTCTTATTTCTGTCCTGAATCAGTTCTGTATGTTTACTACATTGCCTTTGTAGAAAGTTGAGTTTCTGACTTTCACAACACACAAAACAAAGGGGACTTCATTTATATGTACAGAAAGAAAATTATCAAACATAAATATGTAGAAGTACAAATAATAGTAGTTGGGAGATTATAGGATGCAGAACTATGTTGAGAAGTGTAGGCATGCAAATATGGCTGACCCTTGAACAATGTGGCTTTGAACTATGTGGGTCCACGGATAAGCAGATTTTTTACAGTACATTACTATAAATGTATTTTCTCTTCCTTATTATTTTCTTGTTATTATTTTCTCCATCTTATTTTATTATAAGAAGACAATATGTAACACATATAATATGCAAACTATATGTCAATCAATTGTTTATGTTATCAGAAACACCTCTGATCAACAGTAGGCTATTAGTAAAGTTTTGGGGAAGTCATAAGTTATGCATGGACTTTCAACTGTGAAGGAGATTGGCGCTTTGATCCCTGCATTGTTCAAAGATCAAATATATTTCATTATTTATATTGGACAGGAGGTAATATCTAGAGTTCTTAGAACAATAAATATAAGTACAGTAATATTATTTACACTTAAAATGGTTAAAAAATGGAGGAATTGGAAACAGTATCATTAAAATTAAAGGGTGTCTATATCTATGTAGCATAAAGTGTGATAATATCTTACAATGAAAGCAGGAAATTAATTGATAGATCAAGGAAAAAGTAGAATAAATATATTATTTTTTTAAATGGAGAAAAACAAATATAGAAACTTTAAAACAAAAGTGAAATCAGTTCCACGTGGAAGGTTGACTTGGGCTTTGAGGAGCAGGTAAGGAAGCACGGCTATTCATTCAGTAGAATATAACTGTTTAATTGCCTTGGTAAAAACTATTTAGAATATATTTAAAATTCTGAAAAAGAAACCACACCAAAATAACAAAACACATGTCTTGCAATCTGACAAATTTGATAATCTCGCCTCTTCTTGGGAAGAATAAAAAATGGGGGAGCAAGAAGTGAGTGTAGACTTCTTTACTCCTATACTGGCCATTTGCCTTTATTTTTAATAACTATACATATATTTTGAAATATACATAATAACTATTTTAATAACTATACATATATTTTGAAATATACATAATAAAACATCCACTGAAATATTGTCCATTCATCATTCAATACTCCAAACTCATAAAACTAACATTTTATTTAGGGACACAATTGAAAAGCAATTATTTTTAAATTTCATAAGCATGTTAGGCAAATTACAAAATAGTGTAGATATACCTAGCTATGTGTCTCACCTAACCCATGCTAGGTCACGGAGTATTTATTAGAGAAAGCCACACTAATGATGCCCTATATGTGTAAGACAGAATAGTATATCTAGAAGGTATCATGTAATTCAAGAAATATAAAGCCTTCAAGTAACCCTCCTGAAAGGTATTTGATAACTTCAGTAGAATTTAACTGCTTGTCAATGTCTTTTAAATGTTATTATTTGTACATTTGTAAGATCATGGTAAGTAAAAGCTACCATGTGGTAATTTCTAGAAAATAAAGCAAAAAATTCATATTGATTGCAAATCTATCTTTTTAACACAAAATTACAGAGAAGTGAGGAAAACACAAGGAACTTTTTTTTTCTTGAACCTTTTAACAGGAAGTTGTAGACTTGATGCCATTTCAGCCCCTGTTGTTAGTACTTTTACTATAAACAAGAATATTCTTCAATGCAACTTTCACTATCAGTGAATTAGTACTAATACATTACTACCATCTAACCCTCAGGGTACATTAAAGTTTTGCATTTTGACATTTTTGAAGATTAGAGGTCAGTATTCTTATAGAACAGCCTTCACTCCAAGATTAGCAAATGTTTTTTTGTGATTTTATTCAGGCCTTCCATCTTTGATAAGAATATCACAGAAATAACAATGTGTTCTTTTTATTGCATCTGATCAAGTATCATATGATTTTAATTTGTCCAGTTACTGATGGTGTTCACCTTAATCACTTGTTTGTGGTAGTGTTTGCCAGGCTTCTCTATCATTTCATTAATATTTTCCACTTTTGGGACGCCTGGGTGGCTCAGTGGGTTAAGCCACTGCCTTCGGCTCAGGTCATGATCCCAGGGTTCTGGGATCGAGTCCCACATTGGGCTCCTTGCTCGGCAGGGAGCCTGCTTCTCCCTCTGCCTCTGCCTGCCTCTCTGTCTGCCTGTGCTCACTTGCTCTCTCTCCCTCTGTCTCTGACAAATAAATAAATAAAATCTTTAAAAAAAAGCATTTTCCACTTTTAAATGGATATGTATTCAGGGAGAGGTTACTTTCATACCTTACACATTTTCCATTCCTAGTCATACTTTCATCTTACTTATTTATCTGTTGATATCTGTATAAAGCTCACTGTTTTCTATTTTATTAAATGTATTTGGATCTTTTAATATCATTATTTAGTTTGATGTTAAAATTATTCCTGGATTTGTCAGTGAAACTCTTCCAAGTTGGTTTCTGTGTTCTTTTGACAGGTCCCAATAATTGTTTGACTCTTTATTTTCATGGACAACATGATGTTTTAGATCATTTTTGTACTTAGCATGAGCCAAGATTAGAATCAACCATTTCTATAAGAAGTCTTGGCTTCTTTTAGTGGGAAATAATACATGCATATCTCAGATACATTGTAGGTTTGGTTCAATACCACCACAATAAAGCAAGTATTGCAATAAAGCAAATCAAATGAATTTTTTAGTCTCCCAAACTTTTGCTTATAAAAGTTATATTAACAATATAGTATAGTCTATAAGGGGTGCAATAGCATTATGTCTTAGAAACCCAACATACACATCTTAATTTAAAAATAATTTATTGCTAACAAATTTTATCATCTGAGCTTTCAGGAAGCTGCAATATTTTGCTGGTGGAGGGTCCTCCTTCAATGTTGACAGCTGCTGAGAGATCAGGGTGGTGGTTGCTAAAGGCTGGGGTAGTTGTGGCAATTTCTTAAAACAAAACAATGAAATTTGCCATATCAATGGACTCATCCTTTCCTGAACGATTTCTCTGTAGTGTGTGATACTGTTTGATGGCATTTTACCCACAATAGAACTTCTTGCAAAACTGGAGTCAATCCTCTCAAATCCTACTGCTGCTTTATCAACTAAGTTTATATAGTATTCTAAATTCTTTGTTGTCATTTCAACAATCTTCACAGCATTGTCACCAAGAGCAGATTCCATTTCAAAAAAACACTTCTTTTTCTAATCCATAAGAAGCAACTCCTCATTCATTAAAGTTTCATTATGAGATTGCAGCAAATCAAATATAGTAATAATGAGAAAGCTTGAAATCTTGTGAGATTTACCAAAATGTGGCACAGAAATACAAAGTGAGAAAATTCCACTGGAAAATTGACACCAATAGACTTGCTTGGCCACAAACCCTCAGTTTGGGGAAAAAAAAAAAAAAAGAAAGAAAAACATGGTATCTGCAAAGTACAATAAAGCGGAGTGCAACAAAATGAGGAATACCTTTATTTAGAAGTCAAGAACATGTTCTGGTTATGATTCCTGGTGAATGAGGAGTCAGTATTAACAGCATTTCTCAGTGAATAGATTTAGAGAATATATATAGGAATGTACATACAGTCATATACACACAAAATTAAGTATCTAATCTAATCATCTAATCTAACTATTTCTTGGAAATCGTGTCTTCATCCTGATATATCAAATGTAACACCATAGGATTAATTCTAGTTTTTTCATTTTTCATATTTTTAACTTCCTTCTCCACTCAAGAAAACAGCTTTTATTATTTTAAATGTTTTTTTTTTAAGATTTTATTTTCAAGTAATCTCTGTTTCCAAAGTGGGCCCTGACCTCACCCCCCTGAGACCAAAAATCACATGCTCTACTGACTAAGTCAGCCGGGCACCCCTATGCTTCTCTGTTTTCCGAATCACATGTCTCTAACCAATCCTCCATGTCTACTGCCTCATGCCTCCTGCATGTGTTCTGACTTCCGCTGTGGTCCCTCCTCACCATATTTGATAATTCGATTTTAGGGTGTTTAAATGTATGAATCTCACCTTTGTGCAAAATTACTTGATTTTCTATTTCAGTTAACACTAATATACATGAAAATATTTTGGTGAATGTATATAGTGCATAGTCAATACATTATAGCCATCACTGTCTTTGTGTTACACTATAGTGACACTATTTCAGGACTGCATTCCCCACAGGGGACACCCTCTACAACATATTTTTCATATTATGATAGCATTTTCCCTTTGAAGAGAGCACTAAAATACTGTGCAGCAATATCTAAAAGATACCTATGTATTTATATGTATTTTAAAAATTAGTATGATTATTGGTGTTTAATCAGGGCACACATGTCATTTAAATGTTATTGATATTATGATTAGTTTGGACTTAGAGTAGAACCTTAAACTGTCCTCAGTTATATGAACAAATACATGACACTATATTTGTCTGTGTGTATGTGTGTACAATTAAAATTAGAGCAAGTAAGAGGATTACTAAGACTCTGTTTTGTTTTGTTTTGTTTTGTTTTAGGACTAGGCTTTGTGAGGCTGTACCTGATTGTAGAAATCCACTGAACAGAAAATGAGCATAACGTGTTGGGAAAGAGCACAGATTTTTGATCAAGGCATCCTGATTTAAAATTCCAGTTATCCTCTTATTCTTCATTCATTTTGGGAAAAAAAAATACTTGAACAATTTGTTTCACTCCCTCTTCTCCAAAATGATGATTAAAGAGTATCTACCTCCCTGAGTTATGGTGAAGACAAAATATGTTACTATATACAAAATAACCATAGTATACACTGTGTGTTAACTATTATAAATGCAATATTAAAATATTCTTTCCTCAAAATGATATTAATACAGTGTGTTCTCAGGGAAGCTAAAATGTAAAGCTTTATTAAATTTAACCTTTCATTGAATGTCTCTGGTTATGTCAAGGAATATTTGGAAACCAAACTGGTCAATCCCAACTAAAGTGCTTATGTGTGTTAGAATATGGGGTTGTTATCTAATCTGATTTCTCTGTTTCATGTCACCTGACTCTTTTTAATGAACATCCCTCCAGCCAAATTAAATAAAGAAATTTTTAAGTGGCAAATACTTCAGTGAGTTTAGTAAAAGAAATACATAACTGTGGATATCTGGGGAGAACAGCTTGCATTTGCCAGCAAACTAGCCAGAAGGCACATTTAACAATTTTTTTCAATCCTTTCACATTTGACAAGTAAAGAATACCCACTGTTTCATGTTTTTTCCAAAGGAAGGGTTGTCCACTTTTATTCACTCTTTCCCATAGCTATCTAAACACCTCAGCAATAACTATTTTTTCATCTTTCTGCCCTGCTTGAGCTACTCATCAATATTTTTTTTTTGTTCTCTCCTGTTTTGGAGGACAGATGTCCTTGATTTGAGTAGACTAGTGCTGATTCCTGGTATCAAAGGCTATTTCACTATCTATGGTCTTCAAAAACAATTCAAAGTAACCTTTCATCCCTCTTCCTTGTGGACCATCATTAATGAAACTTGCATTTTTAATGTTACAGTCCTGCTGACCACCACAGCTGAAACTACAAGAATGACAGTGCATGCAAAACTCTATCCTACTGTGCTTTTGCTCAGTGCCTTGTGAAATTGAGATCTAGTGCAAAAGTCATGGAGTTTTGATGCTTCACTTTGAGTAGAAGCTTTGTTGTTTTGGCACCAGAAATGAAAAACCTAAGGAGAATTGTTAGTTTACAAAGTTGGATAGCACCGAAATGTGAAGGAAGGAAGGAAAGAAAGAAAGAAAGAAAGAAAAGAAGGAAAGCAAAAGCCAAGTGGAAAATACATGCTGTGAAATGCTGCAAACGAGGAATCATGGAGCTGTACCTTGTTTGGAGTACATGATGGAAGTTTTCATGTACTACATTTGGTTAACCTCAGAAATTTAGATGTGTTGTTCTCAACTTACATCATTCAGGTTATTCTTTATAAGATCATCTTAATGACCAATTAATTGATTGCAAAGCATTGGTAAAACTGTTGCGCATGGTCTTTCTAAAAGTCATTAGAATAAGTTAGGTTTATGCTTTCATAAGGACCTTTCCAAAGCCCTTGACAAAGATTAACTCATTCAGATGAGTACATGTGTTGATGGCTCTATAACCAACAAATAAGAATTCATCTGTGAATTTGTCTATGTTTTGAATATTTAGAGAACTAATATCAGAAATGGGATGAATTTTCAACATTGGGTACTTAGTAATTGTAGACAATAGCATAGAAAGCCACCTTAAAAGATTATCATAATTGCTTTCTATAAAAGAGGAAGATAGACAGAATCATTCAAAGGATGGATGAAAAGAGACATATAGTTTTCTACCTACGGTGGATTTTCAAGGCATACCAATCCCAGAAATATACTTCCAAATAAACATAAACAAATCCATACTTCGGTTAAGCTAGTCTTTTATGGTAACAAGAAGCAGTATATCACATGAGTTAAGAGCAAAATTAAAGTAAAACAAACAAAATAACATTCAGTAGCAATAGTGCCATGTTTTGTGTTTGTTCAATCAATAAATTCTGTTATGAGTTTACCATGTTCAGACACTATGCTAGGCATTTATGATGCAACAGTGAATTTTAAAAAGATCTCCTGCACCTTAAGAACGTACATTCCATTATGATACTGGGATAATTGCCTAAACACTGAAAGTCAGTAATCTACTATATAAAATAGAAGTAATAAAAATACCCCATCTGATGGTTGAAAATAAAATAGATTATTCCCTTGCCCATAGTCAATGATCAGTGTTACCAATCATAATTGTGGTTGCTACCATCATCAGCATCACTGGAATCCTAGATAAAAAATAATTATTACAGTTGTCCTCTAGTATCATAAACAGCACAAATGCTAATGATTAGATTTGTACAAAATGCCTGAAAAATATTTACATATTGTTACAAAATGATTCTAAAGGACAAATATTATTAATTTTTTCTAGCATAGCACACATGAGACCATTTCTAAACATGATTTCCGGATGACTAATATAAAAGCCGACCCACATAAATATATTACTGTTCTTTTGGAGTAGATGATACCAATAAAATTATTTAAGAAGATAAATATGTAGGGAAGTTTTTGAGATCACAACTTTTTAGGTTGGTCAATAATTCGATGCAATTTGTCTCTTATTTTCCCAAAAGGAATTGTGTACTTTCAGAATTGAAACCCACCCACCATCCCCCATCCATCCAATTATATATTTAAATCCTCCAAGATACTTCCCTTTTTAAATGTTCTATACTATCGTAGTAGAAGAATAGAAAAGCCATTAAAACACAGTTTTGTCCTTGAAATAGAAACAGTATAGTTGGGAATACAGGTATGTGCATGTATTTATATTGATTCAATTATATGACAGAAATTATTATTTCAAAAGCATCTATTCTGCCACCAAATCTAGATGTCCTTTGATGTACCCATGTCATCTATCTCAAGAGCCAGATAAATCACCCAACACAGCTTCCTGAATTTCAAGTTCTAGGCTAAGGCTAGTTTGCTTTTCCATTTCTACTTTGAGTCCTCTTCCTTATTGCTTCCTTTATGACTACTCTATTATATGGCTTAATATCGTAACTCCTTCTTTGGTTTAAATGTGATTGTTTTCAATTTATTTTGGATTCTAAGGCCTGGGTTTTTTTTTGTACATTTTAATTTAACTCTATGAGAGACTGGCTTTTTACCATACAGTAGACCTGAGTATTTGAGCACATTGTGTCATATATTCCAAGTATGCAAGGAAATGGGGAGTAAACAACAAAATAAGGCCTAGGCACTTACAGGGAATAGCTGATTCACATCTTGCATGAAAGGTTTTTCAACAGCACATGAAAAAAAAAGTTATACTTAATATGAGGCTAAAAGGAGATAGGCATTATATCAGAATGAGTTAAACACTGCAGATGTTTCCTCCAGCATTGAAACAGATTTAACAATAGATGAAAGAATTGGCTAGTAGTAATATTAATTGCGATAAAAAATGACACCATCAATATCCCTGTGCCACACATTACTTAAGCATATATTAATCCACATAATTTTCCAATAATCTTATGCAATAGTTACTCCACCAATTTTATAAATGAGGCAGTTTAGGCAAGAGTTATTATACAGAAGAGTGATAGTATGCAGGCAGGACATTATCCAGGTATATGGAGGCTTTAAATAAAAGCAAGGAAATTGCTGCTTATAGAGTATTACCATATTCATCTAAATCTCCCATAACTGGGACAGAGTTAAGTCTTGTGACTCTGTTAGTTAAGTGCAAGTGCTCTGGAGTAAGCTTTCCTAGGTACCCACTTTAATTCTGCCAGTTGCTTGGGGGGTCTTAAGTTACTTGATCTCTCCTGTATGCTTTTCTCATCTGAAAGCATTATAAGAAATCAATTCATATACAGTGGTTAAAATTATGCTTAACAATTAATAAGCATTCGGTAAATGATAACTGCCCTTGTTAACTAATATTTATTACAAGTACTTTTCCTATCTTCAAGTGGTATGTTATTCTACTCTTTTTACGTCTCAAACTAAGGTTTTCTCACTTATTCCCTTCTCAAAAGAATGAGGATTCATTTCTGTCACAGTGCACATCTCTTGCCTGTTCTGACTCCTAATTTATTTATTATTTAGATAGTATCAGTTATCTTTAAATTACGAATCAAAAACTCACTTGAGTCCATGGAACAGGCAATTTATTAGCCCCTTTGGTCTTTCTTTGAGCTCTTGTCCTCTCTCATACCTTCCGGCCCTGAGCTTGAAGGTGTGTGGATTTATGCTTGTCAGATTGGCTTTCATTTTTTTTTTTTTTAAAGATTTTATTTATTTATTTGAGAGAGAGAGACAGTGAGAGAGAGCATGAGCGAGGAGAAGGTCAGAGAGTGAAGCAGACTCCCCATGGAGCTGGGAGCCTGATGTGGGACTCGATCCCGGGACTCCAGGATCACGCCCTGAGCCGAAGGCAGTCGTCCAACCAACTGAGCCACCCAGGCGTCCCTGGCTTTCATTTTTAACTAGACAATCTTGTACTTGTTTTACAGAAGCCTCCATTAAACAGATCTCCACAGCCTTCCTACCTTCCAGGAAATTGTTGAACACTTTTATTTGCTATGTTCCTTCTCCTAAAAACTTAGTTACATTTTAATTTTAATTTTTAATTGTTTTACTATAATTTACATGGATTCTGAAGAGGACACAAAGAAATATGTGTGCTCACCTCTTATTCATACCAGTTTATCCTGGTCTTTCTACAATTCATAGTGATAGAAGAAAATGATCTATTAATTAGGATAACATCGAAGCAGTGTTTAGAAGTAAATTGTGAGTTTTAAAACTTTTAAACTTTATTTCAAGGATTTTTTTTCATATTTTCTATTTTACATAATGGGAAATTTATAGGGTCTTAAGTTTGAGGGAAGTCTTGGTTTTCAGGGGATATAGGTATATTTTAATGTAAGCAAGGGATAATATTACCATGGAGATGTACTTTAATATTTTTTACTCACTTAAAAATGGCTTATACTCTTCTAAGTGTGTGTATATATGTAAACATATTTATGAATATGTAGGTATGCATATGTTTGTATCTCTTAGTACATTTTATGATTCTATCACAGAAAACAAATATTCTAACAGAAAAAAAAACTTTGGATTTCTCATGTCAATTGTATGAGTTTTTGTATTTTATAGAAAACATCTTTATCTCTAATGCTTTGGACTATAAATGTCAGCTTATAATAAGACAACTATAAACAACCAAAGAAATCTTTATGTGTTTATACCAATGCATAGGTGATTTCAATCAGAAATAAATGCCACAGTAAGAGATGGAGTTGGAAATATACCAGGTGGAGGAGAGGCAGAGTAAGTCAGTATGATCTTGTTCTGTTGATATTTTACAATTAGAATTGCCAAAGATTTCCAACATTAAAATTAAGACTCATTTAAAATATAGTAATTTTAATATGATATTCTTTTGAAAATACTACGCTATTCCTAAAGTGTATGCAGGGGAAAAAAATGGGAGTTAAGCACCTTAGTGTGAGAAGTACGTTTTGTCATTTTTAATTGTAGGAAATAGAGAAGTATTTTAATCAGCCAACTTCTAAACAGTGAAACCAAGGCCATCGGTCAAAACAAAACAGCCGTGTCAGATGTTGTGAAAAGAAGGGCCATCTGTACCCCAACGTTTATAGCAGTAATGGCCACGGTCGCCAAACTATGGAAAGAACCAAGATGCCCTTCAACGGATGAATGGATAAGGAAGATGTGGTCCATATACACTATGGAGTATTATGCCTCCATCAGAAAGAATGAATACCCAACTTTTGTAGCAACATGGACGGGACTGGAAGAGATTATGCTGAATGAAATAAGTCAAGCAGAGAGAGTCAATAATCATATGGTTTCACTTATTTGTGGAGCATAACAAATAGCATGGAGGACAAGGGGCATTAGAGAGGAGAAGGGAATTTAAGTAAATTGGAAGGGGAGGTGAACCATGAGAGACTATGGACTCTGAAAAACAATCTGAGGGGTTTGAAGTGGCGGGGGGAGGTGGGAGGTTGGGGTACCAGGTGGTGGGTATTATAGAGGACATGGCTTGCATGGAGCTCTGGATGTGGTGAAAAAAAATGAATAATGTTTTTCGGAAAATAAATAAATTGGAAAAAAAAAAACAGCCATGTCTCTAAAAGCTAAAGAGATCCTTTAATAAACTACTTCTCAAAATGAATGTGGCTTATTTAATTCTAGAGAATAGAAGTATTAAATACAAACATTCCCATCTGTGTACGTTTCCAACTATATCACAAAATAGATGGTTTTGTGTCTGTTCTTCAGTTTCCTTTCTTTGGAGCAGTTTGCCTCCTGTTCTTAAGCAGCCCAGAGTTAGTTGTTAAATTCTAGAGAGCAGTCTGTGTTTGAAAGATCTGAGAATTCTGAAGTTCACTCTTGGTATGGCTGAGAATTTTCCCTCACTGATCTCTCTCTTGCATATCTCATTATGTTCCCCTGCTCATTTGGGATTGGATATAAAGAAGTGTAAAAGAGAAGAGTCATTATTGAACCAGTAGCCATTTGCAGCAACACAGGGCACTTGTTTTTAGCTGTCATCTTCTTTGTCTTTACACATCAACACATTTCTAAACTTTTAAAAACCACATAATTCTTATTTATCTTTGATAAATAGTAAATAATTGAGTTTAGTCATTAGCTTCTATTTCCACTTATTTATTTGTTTATTTGAGAGAGGTATAGTGAGTGAGTAAGTGAGGACTGAGGGTAGAGCAGCAGAGGGAGAGAATCTTCAAGCAGACTCTCCACTGAGCGCGGAGCTGGGTGGGGGGCTTAATTTCAAGTCCCATGAGATCAGGACCTGAGTCAAACCAAGAGTTGGAGGCTTAATTAACTAAGCTATCCAGGCACCCTAGCTTCTATTTCTTTTAATGACAGCTAGATTTGTGAAGTTTAAGGAAATAGCATCTCAAAGGTGTCCTTATAACCGAATAGTAGTAGAAAAGAAAGCTGAGTATTAATTATTCTTTGTAATGTCTTTGTACTAGGATTTGTGAAGTTTAAGGAAATAGCATCTCAAAGGTGTCCTTATATCCGAATAGTAGTAGAAAAGAAAGCTGAGTATTAATTATTCTTTGTAATGTCTTTGTACTAGGTCCATAATCATAACTTCCATGCTATTGGCATTTTGTAAAAATTCAGGACAAATTTCTAAACCCTGGGAACTTCTGGGCTGCTGAAGTATATAGGATTCATGGTCAGCAGGACACCAAAATGCTGAGCTTGGTTTGGACGACTTATACTTTGAATTATTATACACTCTAACAACTCCCCTTTAAAAATATATATTGTTAAATTTTAAAAAATACATATATATATATATATATATATATATATATAGTTAAATTAATAATTAGGGAAAACAAGTGATGAAATGGTAAAAGATCTTTCCCAAAAGAAAATGCTCAACTGATAGCCATGCAGGACCTCCTGGAAACACCTTTTTTTTTTTAAAGTATTTGGCAGCAATTGAAGAATGAATAAATGCAGGGGAAAAATGGGAAAGCAAACAGAATATTTAAAAAGGGAATTTCATTGAGTGATCCTTTGTGTTCATGAAGGTTGATTTTCCTTCTGAAGGCACGTCCCAAGCCATAAGCAGATATGATGTTGGTAAAACACAATAGGAAAATTTCAATTTCACCAGCTTTAGGAGTCAGAAGATAGACTCCAGAAGCACCATAGTGTCTGGAAAATGAGATGAAGTCTTATAAAGGAGGCAGCTATGCAGTGGGGAAACCCTAAAATCTGAAACTCCATCCCAAAGTTTGGCTAGTTTCTGAACTGTATATGTGTGGGGAAGACTTCAGCAAGTCCAGTGGAAAGCGAAATCTGGGAAGTTGGTAACGGTGTGGACTGGATATTCCATCTGCTGCCTAGTAGAGAGCAAACAGTTTAGAATCTGAGACCAGTCAAGGAGTCTACTTGTTAAAACAAACATTGACATTCTTTGATGTATTTATTGCAGGGATCCTGTAATTTTTAAACTTTATTCTATTAATATGGTATATCACATTTATTTAATTTACATGTGTTGAACCATTTTTGCAAACCAGAGATAACTCCCAGTTAATCATGGTGTATGGTACTTTTTTTTTTTTTTAAGATCATTTATTTATTAGAGTGAGAGAAAGAGAGAAAGCACAAGCAAGGAGAGCAGCAGGCACAAAGAGGGAGAGAAGCAGGCTCTCCGCTGAGCAGGGAGCCCAATGTGGGGCTCCATCTCAGGACCCTGGGATCATAACCTGAGCTGCAGACATATGCTTAATGGACTGAGCCACCAAGTCATCTGATGTAAGATCCTTTTAATGTTCTGTTGAAAAGCAGGTTTACTAATATTTTGTTGATAGTTTTTGCACCTATATTCACCAGGGATACTGGTGGGTAGTTTTCTATTCTTGCAACATCCTTATCTGGCTTTGGAATAAGGGTAATGCTGGCCCTGTAAAATAAGTGTGGAATGTTACCTCCTCTTCATATTTTGAAAGATTTTGAGATGGGTTGGCACTGATTTTACCTTAACTATATTGTAGAAATCATCAGTGAAACCATCTGGTCCTGGGCTTTTTTGTTGTTAATGGGAGGTTTTTTGGTTACTGTTTCAGTCTCCTAACTCATTAGTGATCTGTTCAGATTTCCTATTTCTTAATTATTTTTCTTGGTAGGTTTACATTTCTAGTATTTACTCATTTCTTCCATGTTATCTGAGTTGTTGGTGTTCCTAGTGGCCTCTTAAGTTCCTTTGTATATCTTTGACATGAATTATTGTATTTTTCATTTCTAATTTTCCTTATTTGAGTTTTTTTTTCCTTGTTTAATGTAGCTAAAGTTTTGTCTTATCCGTTTATCTTTTAAAAAACAAATCTTAGCTTTAATGATTTTTCTTCTATTATGTTTCTAGTCTCTATTTTATTTACTTCTGCTCTAATCTTTGTTATATTTTTCCTGTTAACTTTGAACTCTTTCCTAATTTTCTAAATCCTTTATATATAAACTTAAGCTGCTTATCTGATATATTCTTTTATTAGTGTATACATAAATTTTGCTACAAATTTTCCTCTTAGAATTGCTTTTACTGCATCCTATAATGTTTGGAATGTTGTTTTAATTTCAGTAGTCTTAAGATTTCTTCTGAGTTTCCCTTTTATTTCTTCTTTGACCTACTGGTTGTTGAGGAATATGTTAATTTCATTGCATTTCTGGATACTTCTATTTTCTTTCTGTTATTGAATTCTAGTTTTGTATCATTATATTTAGAAAATACACTTGATATTCTTTCAATCTTGTATCTGTTAAGGCTTGTTTTGTGGTCCAACATTTGATCTCTCCAGGAGAATGTTCCCTGTGTGCTTGAGAAGAGTGTGTTTTCTGCTGGTGTTAGATGAAATATTTTGTATATGTCTGTTAGGTCCATTTGGTCCATAGTGTTATTCAGATCTGTTGTTTCCTTATTAATTTTGTCTGGGTGTTACATTTCATGTTGAAAGTGGGTTACTGAGGTTCCCTACTATTACTGTATTGTCCAATTTTCCCTTCATTTATGTTACTATTTGCTTTAGATATCTAGATGCTCTAATGTTAATTAACTACATATGTTTTTACAATTGTTGTATCTTCTCTTTTTTATTTTTTTAAAGATTTTATTTACTTATTTATTTATTTGACACAGAGAAAGAGAGAGAGAGAGTGCACAAGTAGGCAGAGAGACAGGCAGAGAAAGAGGGGGAAGCAGCCTCCCTGCTAAGCAGAGAGCCTGATGCGGGGCTCCATCCCAGGATGCTGAGATCATGACCTGAGCCGAAGGCAGAGGCTTAATGCACTGAGCCACCCAGGTGCCCCTACAATTGTTATATCTTCTTGATGAACTCACCCCTTTGTTACTATATGGTGACTTTGTCTTTTGTGACCAGTTTCGAATAAACGTCTATTTTATTTAATATATATGTAGCCATTCTTGTTCTTTTTATTTTCATTTGTGTGGAATATCTCTCCATATCTTCACTTTTTGTCTATGTATCCCTTAAGCTTAAGTGAGTATCTTGTAGATGGCATTTAGTTTGATTTTGTTTTTTTGTTTAATTTTGCTTTGTCCATTATTGATGGGTAAAGACATACTATTACCGTTTTGTTAATTGTTTATTTGTGGTTTTTTTGTTTTGTTTTGTATATGTGCTGCCAAAGTGAGCACTGTTTATTTGTGTTTTCTGAGTTTCTTTCTCTCCTTCATCCTCTGTTGCTGTCTTTGTGATTTTGTTTTTTTAGTATACAGTATGTTTTAATTATTTTCTCTTGGCTCTTGTATATCCACCATAAGCTTTTTTTCTTGTAATTACCACGAGGTTTTCATGAAATATTTTATAACATAGCAGTCTATTTTAAGCTTCTGACAACTTATCCTTGATTGCATACAAAAATTCTAGACTTTAACTTTTCCAACCCCCATATTTTATGCTATTGATATCAGACTCCACATAATTTTGTGTAATGCATCTATTATTAAATCATTTTAGCTAGTTACTATTGTTTAACTTTCACAAAACCATTATAGCATTAGCATATTCTGCAATGACCAAATATTTACCATTATCTTATAGATTTATGCTTTTATATGTTTTCCTGTTATAACTAGTGCCCTTCCTTTTCAATTTCAAGAAGTACCTTTAATAATTCTTATAAGGCAAGTCTAATGATGATGACCTCCCTTAGGCTTGTTTACCTGAGAATGTCTCTCTCCTTCATTTTTTTTTTTTTAAGATTTTGTTTATTTATTTCACAGACAGAGATCACAGATAGGCAGAGAGGCAAGCAGAGAGAGAGGAGGAAGCAGGCTCCCTGCTGAGCAAAGAGGCTGATGCGGTGCTCGATCCCAGGACCCTGGGATCATGACCTGAGCCGAAGGCAGAGGCTTTAACCCACTGAGCCACCCAGGCGCCCCCACCTCTCTCTTTCATTTCTTAAAGACAGGGTGGTATATTTTTTTTAAGATTTATTTATTTATTTATTTATATGGAAGAGAGAGAGGGAGAGTTTGAGCAGGAAGGGCTGAAGGAGAGGGAGAGAGAATCTTCAGCAGACTCTTTGTTGAGTGCAGAGCCTGACATAGGGCTCAATCTCACAACCCTGAGGTCATGACCTGAACCAAAATCAAGAGTTGAATGCTAACCAATTGAGCCAACCAGGCACCGTCAGGGTGGAATTTTTTAAAAGCACTTTTAGTACACTATTTCCTCTGTGCCTGAAAGGTTTTTGCAAAAAAAAAAAAAAAAAAATAGCCTAATGGAAGTTCTTTATATATGATAAGTATTTTTTTCTCTTGCTGTTTTAAAAGTTCTTTGTTTTTGATTCTAATTGTATTGATCTTGCTCAGGGTCCTTTTAGTGTCCTGTATTTGGATGTGCATGTTTCTCTCAAGACCTAAGAAGTTTTCAGCTATTATTACCTTAAATAACCTTTTGGACCTTTTCTCTCTTTCTTCTCTATCTGGAAATTTATGAAATGAATGGAAATTTATGATATGAATTGTTTACTTGATGTTGTCCCATAATTCATTTAGCCCTTTTTCACTTTTTCATTCTCTTTTTCTCCAGAATTATAGTCATGCTGAGTTAGATTCAGCTTTGGTGCTGCCCTGGGTCTGCAATATGGTCTATAATTGGCATACTTTTTACTAGACACTGGAACAGGTATATATTCTGTCTGGTCCCTGGGTGGATGAAACTGTCTCCAGTACCTTGTTCAATAGAATTGCACTGGGACAATGGTCTATTTAGGGTTCACAGTTGAATCCTCAACCAACAGGCTTATTACCAGGTATGCAGATGTTGTGGTTTCTTCCAGGTCCCTGGGAAACCTTCTTCCTGGTCACCATATAGGCTTCTAGGTGAATAGGACTTGCCCTGTACTGTGGCTAAGAGGGGCCTAAAACCAAGCCCTTGTACTATTTCAGGTTCCAATGCCACTACTGAGATCTATAGACCTAGTTCTGAAGGTATAAATGCCCACGTCTTCTACTAGATCCCTTAGATGACTAGACTGCTCCCTAAAACTGGTTAGAGGGGCTGAAGCCAAATATAGGACCCTTTTTAGATCTCCTAGTGTGTAGATGTGAGCATTTCTTGTGGCAGCAGAGCTGCAGATGTGAGCATTTCTCTGTCACAGCAGAACTGCTTGTGGACTATGGTTGGTCAGGAGCTGGGTCTGATTACAGGGCTCTTTCAGAATTTGGGAGGATGTAGACAGAAGTGTTCCCCGCTAGGTCCTTTGCCCTGCAGTACTGCTATAGGCTGTGTCTAAGAGTGTCTGGCATGGCATAAGAGCTCTTAGAGGATCTCTGGGCATGAGAGTGTCTTCTGGGATTTTCAACCCTCAGGATTCCTTACATATTGTGGTTATTAGAGGGCTGGAACAAAGTATAGGTCATTTTTAGCATCTCCAGGGATACAGATGGAAGTGTCTCCTTTTAGGTCACTGTGCCAGCAGGATTGTTTTCCAGCTATGGCTGGAGTGGGCTGCAGTTTTGGTACAGGGTCCTTTCAGGATTTATAGTTTGACTGAACTTGGTAGGGCTCCTGAACCAAGGGCTCCTTAACCATGGCAGAGAGTCCTGGCCTGCTCTAGGGCTCCACTTTCCTACCTGTGTCCCATAGTTCCTCCAAAGACACTTTTGACTGTGGATGGATGCCAAATTGTTGTTGAGAGGGGATATGAGAGTGAGGTGGATTATTCTTCATCTTGCTGATGTCACTCAAGAGATTTACTTTAGATTTAAGACATAGATAGGCTTAAAGTGAAGGTAGGACTGTGTATGGGGGTAGTAAGATATTCCATTCAAATTATTTCAGACGAAATAGACTTTAAGTCAACAACTGTCACAAAAAGAATCAATTCAACAGAGAGATATAAATTATAAATATATATGGACTCATCATCAAAGCACCTAAATATTAAAAAAAAAAATGGCAGATCTTAAGGGAGAAATAGACAACAATAAGATAATAGAAGGAGACTTCAATACTATGGATAAATCATCCAGATAGAAAATCAGTAAGGGAACAGCAGTCTTGAATAACACTATAGAACAAATGAACCCAACAGATATATACATAAAAGTCCATATAATAGCAGCAGAATACTTTCTGTTTTCAAGTGCACAGAAAATAGTCTCCAGGATATGCCACGTGTTGGGTTGCAAAATACCTTAATAAAGTCTTAACAAAATTAACAAGACTGAAATCATTCCAAGTCTCTTCTCCAACACAGAAACTGAAAACATACTCTTAACAACTATTGGGTCAGATAATAAATTAAGTTGGAAATCAGAAAATAATTTGAGACAAATGAAAATGAAAATACAACATACTAAAACTTACGGAATGTGACAAAAGCAGTACAAGAAGGGAAAATTTTTAAATTGTTGAATTAAGAAGGGTTTTTTTGGAAAAAAATAGACAAATGAGCTAGACTAAGAAAAAAGAGAGAAAACTCAAATAAATAAAATCAGAAATGAAGGAGGAAATATTGCAGCTGATCCATAGAAATAAAAAGAATATAAAGGACTCTTATGAACAAATATACACCAACAAATGGGACAATTAGAAGTGAATAAACTCCTAGAAGCATACAACCTACCATTAGGAAAAGAAATTGAAAACCTGAACAAAGCAGTAACACATAAGGAGATTGAATCAGTAAGGAAAAAAATTCCCAATGAAGAAAAGCCAAGGACTACATGGTTTCATGGTTAAATTATAACAGAAGAATTAATAAAAATTCTTAAACTCTTCCAAAAATATAAGAAGATGGAATACCTCACATTCATCTATGAGGTCAACAACACCCTAATATCAAGGCCAAACAAAATAACCACAACAAAAGACTACAGACTGATATTTGTGATGAACATAGATGCAAAAGTTCTCAACAAAAGACTAGCAAACAGAATTCAAAATCACATTGAAAGAATCATATACCATGACTAAATAGGTTTATTCCTAGGTGCAAGGGTGGCTTACTATGTACAAATCAATCAATGTGATACCACAGAATGAAGGATAAAAATCATATGGTTATCTCAATAAATGCAGAAAATTTTGACAAAATTCCATTTACTATTTCATGATAAAGATGTTCAATAAATTAGCTATATTCAGAACTTACCTCATATAAGAAAGTAAAAAATCCGTAAGTAAGTCATTGGCAAAAACTGAAAAATTTCCTTTAAGATCCAGAACAAGACAAGATATCCACTCTTGCCTGTCCTATTTGATAAAGTACTAGGAATATCAGACAAATTAAGGAAAAAAAAGTACTTAAATTAAAAAAAGAATTAAAATTATTGTCTTTTGTCAGATGAGATGATCTGATACATAGAAAATACTAGAGACCACACACACACACACACACAAACACACACACGCATGCACACACACTCTTAATGTGTGAATTCGTGAAGTTGCAAGATGTAGAATCAGCAAAAAAAATCGATTACATTTCTATACTTTTCCATACTCTAACCTATTCATGAAGAAATAAGAGGAAAAAAAATCCATTCACAATGGCATCAAAGAAACTAAAATATTTAGGAATTAATTTAACCAGAGATGAAATACTGTACATTGAAAAATACACACATTTAACAAAGATTTTAGAAAGACAGAAATAAATAGAAAGATATCCTGTGTTCATAGATTGGAAGAATTAATATTGTTAAAATGTCTATATTCCCCCAAAGCAATCTATAGATTCAATACAATCTCTATCAAAATTCATTGGTATTTTCTATAGAAATAGAAAAAAATAATTCTAAAATTCATCTGAAACCAAAAAACAAACACCTGACCAGCCAAAGCAAATTTGAGCAAGAACAAAGCTGGAGTTATCACACTCTCTGATTTCAAAACATACTGCAAACATACAGTTAACAAAATAGCATGGTGCTGGCATAAAATCAGATATATATTGGAACAGAATAGAAAGCCCGTAAATAACTCAAAGAATGATGGTAACATGACAGTAGAATACAGGTGCTAGTTTAAAGTAACTCTCAGATAAGGCACTGGGTGGCTCAGTGGGTTAAGCTGCTGCCTTCAGCTCAGGTCATGATCTCAGGGTCCTGGGATCGAGTCCTGCATCAGGCTCTCTGCTCAGCAGGGAGCCTACTTCTCTCTCACTTTCTCTGCCTGCCTCTGCCTACTTGTGATCTCTGTCAAATAAATAAACAAAATCTTTAAAAAAATAAAAATAAAGTAACTCTCAGTTGCCAATTTTGGGAGAATTTGAGCATCAAAATAAATAATGATATTTGTTATTTATCACTGAATTAAGTAAGAACATATAAGATCACTTATATAAATAAATAAAGGAATAAATAAGTGGAGAAAAAAGAATGTTTCTCCTTGTAGTAAAACACTAAACACTGACCATAGGAGGTTCAGTGAAGTTATAAAAACATCAATGGATGCTGTGAAATTATAGTGAGAAACACAATATTTAAGATTCTCAAAATACCTTCCCCCTAAATATTTATTAACTAAAAGGGGATGAAATTAACCATACAGGCAAAAACACTGATGGACATAATCTTAATGCTAAAATGCAGCATTGCAATAAACTCCTACTGTATGATTCTTAATGTGATACGCTGAGAAGCACACATCTTTTTCATGATATTCCTAATAAAAATGCATGTTACTTGGTTCTATCAAGATGAAACTTAGATTGAGAGATATACAAAACAGCTGGCCTATACTCCAAAAATCTTACAATGCAAGGCTAATGGGCTGTTCTAGATTAAGACAAATCAAAAAACTAAATGTAAAAAGTGATCTTCAAGAAAATTTTTTTTATTTGAGTGTAGCTGACACACAATGGTACATTAGTTGCAGGTGTATGACGTAATGATTCGGCAAGTTTAAACATTATGCTGTGCTCACCAGAAGTGTACAATGCTCTTATAACATTACTGACCATATTTTTTTATGCCATGCCTTCTAAAAAGTGATTTTGAATTCAATCCATGACTGGAGGGAATAAGTTACTTTTAATAATAATTATTATTAATCCCAATAAAAGTCATTATTGAGATATATGATGGCTATTTGAATATGGATTGCAAATAAAATAATAATATTATTTCAGTATTGTTTTGTGATTTTGATAACTGCTCAGGATGTAAGAAAATGCCCTCGTTCTCAAATAAGACATACTGAGCATTTACAGTTACAGGCCATACATAATAGCTCTACCTTATTCTTAAATGATTTATTTAGAATGATATGCACACATGTGTAAATATCTATGGATAGATAGACCCATAGAGCAAAAGGGGAGAAAATACAAATAACGATGGATCTGGTCCAGGAGTATATAAGAATTCCTGTAAGCTTCTGTAAAATATTCTGTAAGTTTGAAATTACATCAAGCTGAAAATTTCAAAATAGAAGTAAAGAACTGCTAAAGAAAAAATTTATAAAAGAGGCAGCTTGATGAGCTAAGAGAGAAACACACAAGCAAGATCATGGAGATACCTCGTTCTCAGATGTCATGGTGATTCACAAGTGTGCATTTGACCACATTTCACAACTTCCATACGTGTATGTGTATCTTAAACTTTTTAATGAATGACATACATATCATACACCAAAAAAATAGGGTATGAGGAAAATTTTAGATGAAGCAACTGCTAGATCCATAATTTGAAGCTTCATTTTAATGACCTGTTTACCACAGCAAAGAGCCACAGTAGCATAAGATAAACTTAGAGACTAACATAACATAATAAAAAATAAGATAAATAAAAAGTAAATAATTAAAAAAAGAGAGAAAATAAGGAATTAATTTCAAATTACAGATTGTAGAAAAGAGTGACACTTCTGGCCAGATGCAGCAATATTCTGAGACCAGAAAAATTAGTTCCCAGCCCCCACAGATAGGAAGTTTCTTTCCTGGGACTTTAGTCTCTGGATGACATGGTTTTACATATTCAAATTTGTAATATTGTTTCATTAGCTTACATTTTGTTTTCTGGTGCCTCTGTTTTGTTTTTAATCAGTAAAAAAATTCGTATTTGATTTTACATTCCTAGTTAATTAGGACTAGCTTCATTGAGCAGCTCACGGTAGTAGTGAAAGAGACTTTCATTCTATAACTCACCTAAATAAACTGATAAAGATCTAAGAAGTTATTGGCTACTTTATATTACTGAAAATACTAGAGCAACAGCAGGTTGTTGCAAACTGCACACAAACCTGGAACTAATCTACTAATATCAAGATTTGAAACTGCTCATTTTTGAAATTTTGTGGGGAGCTGTTTTGGACATTGGCTCTATCGGGGGAAAGGTTTTCAGCAGTGACTCCCTGAGGAAACTTCATGGTTTTAGATATCAGCCTTGTTTGTAGCTTATGAAGAAGTATTAATTTTCCAAAGTTTTGTGTTATGAGATTTACAGTAAACTTTTTTTCATAATCTTGACTTTATTAACTGATATAATCAAAATAAAACAAGTCATTTTCCTTCCTTGCTGGTGAGATGGTCATTTGAATGTAAGACATATAATACACATATTGATGGTTGGTTATTTTTCTAATAATTAAATCCAAATTGTAAAATATGATCTTAGAACTAATTTGACTTTAGTGAAGATTAAAATATATTTTTCTCAAGATGCTTTGCTCTTTTTTTTTCTTTTAAAGATTTTACTTATTTATTTGACAGACAGAGATCACAAGTAGGCAGAGAGGCAGGCAGAGAGAGGTAGAGAAGCAGGCTCCCTGCTAAGCAGATAGCCAGATGCAGGGCTCAATTTCAGGGTCCTGGGATCATGGCCTGAGTCAAAGACAGAGGCTTTAATCCACTGAGCCACCCAGGTGCCCTCTTAACACTTTTTATTTTATTTATTTATTTATTTTAAAAGACTTATTTATTTATTTATTTATTTGACAGACAGAGATCACAAGTAGGCAGAGAGGTAGGCAGAGAGGCAGGCAGAGAGAGAGGAGGATGCAGGCTCCCCACTGAGCAGGGAGCCAGACGTGGGGCTCGATCTCAGGACCCTGAGACCATGACCCTCGATCCCAGGACCCTGAGACCATGACCCAAACTGAAGGCATAGGCTTAACCCACTGTGAGCCACCCAGGAACCCCTCTTAACTCCTTTTAAATAGAGAGCTTTATCTGAGACCATGTCCCAAGCCGAAGGCATAGGCTTAACCCACTGAGCCACCCAGACACCCCTCTTAACTCCTTTTAAATAGAGAGCTTTATCTGAAGGTAGTGGTGAGGAAGAAAGCAGACCTACCTTCCGTATAGAGGTACACAAAATAGTTGAAAGCAATTTTTTTTTCCATTCTGATTCCTATCATAATCAAGTTATTCCACCTGAATTAACATAGCTATACATTTGGGGCCCCATATAATTAAAAAAGAAGTTGGAAACTTACTATTGCCAGTAAGTGGCAATTTTCAACCAATGAATATTAAGCAAAATAATATAGCTATATAAAAGTAAAATATACAGGGTTGAAAGTTTCTTTCAAATGTCCCATTAAATATTTCAGTGTTAAAATGTGAGCAGTTATCTTAAATAGTATTTTTAGACGATCTTGTCTAAGTATATTGTTCTTCCTTACAAACTGATACCTCTATACAATGCATCCAACTTAAATTGCCAAGACAAAATTATTCATCAAACCCTATGCGATGTTTGCTTTTTATTCCTTTTTTTTAAATTTCTTTTTTAGGTCTGAACTGGGATAAGAGAGGATAGAAGAAACTTTAGATCTCTTTTCACTTTTTATTTAAGAAAAATTATTAACTGTTGTAACTTTTATTTTAGAATTAACTACTAGAATCAACAGTTATCTTTCTTCATTATTATTTCAATAATAACTGGTTGAAAATTATGTCCCACTGAGATTTACCTTGTTTCCTTCTTAATCTAGTATAATTAATAGTCCCATGGTGTTGTGAGCACATGCACCTCAAGTACCAGTTAATGTATTGACAATGTAATCAGGCCACTGGTCATACTCACTTAACAGCTGCACTGAGATGGCAATGAGGGCTCAAGAGATATATGCACTTTGGAATTATCCATGGGGCAAAACCTTACTGCTCTCCTCCTGCCCTCTTTTACCCTTCTTCCCTCCTCACCCTTCCTTCCTTTTCACCTTCTATATGCATATAATGCTCAATACATATGTGGTTCCATCCACTCATTCTAACCACTCTCATTGCTGCTCACACTTGCCTTAATTATATGAAAGAATAAAAAAAAATCTTATTTAAATGAGGACATAAAGTTTTGGGGGGTAAGACACTTCAAAAATTATCTCTCCCTCTCACTCTGATAAATAAATAAAATCTTTAAAAAAAAATTATCAAAATCTTATTTTCAATTGATTCTGCAATTATTTTAGGAAATTCTTCTTAGAATAAAACCATCTTTATTTTGCACAAAATTTTACCCCCAGAAAAGGGCATGTCTTCACTTTAATTTTATTAAAATAAAGCATATAAAAAATAAACAATAGTATTTGAGTAAATACATTATGGTATATTTACATAAATATGTTATTAAAATATAGAATGATATCTGGTTATATGGGAAATGTCTACATTTATTGGTAAATGCAAAATAAAGAAAAAAAAAGTCCAGATGCACTTGTGCATGTGCACACATTGTGTTCAACCAAACTTCTCCACTAGTATGTTAAATGCATTAAATTCTTATAATATAAATCATACATAGCTTTTAAAATTTATAGTCTAAATTCCAATAGCATGAGCTTCCATCAGCTTGAGTGGCAGATAGTCTAGAGTTTGCACAGTAGCCTCCTCCTTTATTATGCTCTGTAACAGTGCCTAAAAAATCAGGGAACAATTCTCATATTTTCATTTATTATCAGAACTGCTTTTATGGTGGTGTATAATTTCCTTATTCATTACTCTTCATGTCCTTCCTTGCTGTTGCTGGTCCTGATGCATAAGGGTTGCCATCTTTGCAGGAACCAACCACCTTTTTCTAACTACTCATTACAATGACCTGTGGTCACTGACAATGCAATTATCATTTACCTCTAAAATACCTGGAGTTAACTGCCCTTCTCCCACTTGATGCGTTATTTCTCAGATAGTTTCCCGTATCTTATCCCCTAGTACAAAACACATTATTCTCCCCAGAACGCTGCTTTACAAATCATGGGTTATGAGACATTAATATGTGTGGAATACATTCTTTTGCTTATCATTAGAAAACTTTAATTGAAATAAAAAGGTATCAAATTGAAAATAACATACCATATAAGAATGAACAAGAGTTAAGATTATTTTGTGCAGCTTTTGCATGTTAAACTGTTTTTTTCCTCTGAAGGAAAAAAATCAAACCATGGAATAAAAATAATAGTAATAATTCAGATTTACAGACAATTTTATATTGATGTTTTTGTGTAATCATGGCAAATCTATGTGTTAGGACTTTATTAGGACCATTTTGTCCTCTGAAAAAACAGAAATTAAGACATTTTAAATAATTTGCCCCAAGTCACAGTTGTAATTGTTGACAGCTCTGGGAATCAACTCAGTTCCAACTATGTTTCTGGGCTCTACCAGCAGCCTCATTTTCCCCAAATTCTATGTGACAGTAAAAAATTTTGACAGGTGTCCAGCGACGGAGAATCAGTCTATCCTATGTACCTGGAAGACTGTAGCCACTTTCAGAAGTCAGCCTAACTGAGTCCCATTTCTGATCTAGATAAGTTGTATTACACAAATACACATGGATAATGAGTTGAATTATAATATATTAACAATGTCTCTAAACTGTGGAGTTTTCTTTTTCTTTTAAGTTTTTCATAATTTTTAACTTTCCTAAAATTAATATTTGTGAGCAATTAAAACATAAATGAAGGAATCACAGTGCTCAGAGTTGTGGTGTTTTTTAATACTCAGAATATGACCACAACAAAGGGATTTGATATTTACTCTATTATAGTATGGGAAAACCTTCAAACAGAGTGGCAATCATTTTGGTTAGTAAGATCCCTTCCAGCCATCCTCAACTGGTTTCCAACACATTATGAAAAAAAAGGAAAGAAAAAAAAAACTTATTTGATGTAGTGCTGTATAAATTTCAGATCTAGACAGATCCCATAATGATGCTGATTGACATCAGAGTATCAGATAGCTTTGTCGTTTCAAGTCATTGTCATGTCAGAAACAGTCTACCACTAAAATGACTGCACTGAGTGACAAATGACAAAACCTCCTCCTTAGGTTGTGACATGGAAAATATGTAGTTAATAATTTGAGAAACATTTATTAGGACCTCCTGTCTATCAGGTAGAGCTTTAAATGCAGAAGAGTTTTGCCTAATTTACCTCTCAATGGTTAATAGACAATCTTGTTGCTCAAGATGAAGCCATATTTTAAATAATTAAAAAATTTATAAGAATAGCTGAATAATATTTTGCCAACAGACATCATACTAAAATGTCTAAAATATTCCAAGTATAAATAACAAGGAAAAAGAGAAAAAGATATAGAAACATCAAAATAGTAAAACAACAAATAAAATGAGAAATCTAAGTTATCAATGATTATATTATGAAGAAAATGGAATAAAGTACTGAGAGTAGGGACAATAAAAAAGCATATCAGTTGCATTCTACTCCTACTTATTCATTCACTATCCCTTATTTTATCTAAATGTTTGAAAACTGCCATTACTACTCTATGCCCTTATTTTTATCATATTTTCATCATATATCATATATGATATCTTATAATATATAGAGGTATAGACATTTCTTTAATAATAATACTATATATTTATCTACTTCTTTTTAGGAGCTGGTATAGCCACTTCATAAAAAACAATATTTTTCTACTTAATAATAGTCCTGAGATTATTTTTTTGAAGTTCAGAGTAAATTTGTGCCCTGTAATTGGGGACCACCATTAACTTGGGAGTCTGGTTAAAAGCACTCAAAAAGAGCAAAACATCTTAAGGAGCAACTGGTAGAATCGGGTGGTCACAGGCACAGGCCTGAGTCCACAGACCCAGGAAGGCTACCTCCAGCAACCACCTGTGCCAGAGAGAGTATGGCAGTGGAGCCTCCAGTTCCTGGTCCCAGAGGCCCTAGGGTTGCTTGGCCTGCACCGCTGCTCAGACACGATCATTCCCAACCCTGCATGAGGGAGTCTGGGGGAAGCTCTCTAGAACCACAGACTTTTACACTCTATGCTCACTGCTGACTCCCCACTGTGCTGGTGGGGAGCGTGGTCTGAACTGCGCTCCCCACCAGCACCTGAGAGTGGTCCATTCAGGTGCTAGGTGGCACTCTCTAGGATGGGCCAAGAGTCTGGACACTCCCAGCCCAGACTTGAAGGAACTCAGTGAGATATCCAGTCAGGATCTCTTAGCAGGCAGCAACCTGCAAAACCCTAAGGTCTGAACCCCAGACAGCAGTCCTGGCAAAGGCAGCCACTGGAAGTGGGCTCCCTGGACCTATATCACTCACAGTTTTAGTAGCATGGGGTTGCAGAGACAAACAGGCATTTCAGGCACCCCCTGAGGTGGTGGCTGGGGATGGGCAATGCCTGTGGAAGGTTACAAAGCTTAGCGGAGTTTATAGAGAAGGAGTCTGTGTGTTCTGGACCAACCAGAGGGGAGCAGACTGAGTCTTCTCTCTGAGAAGGAGGTGTGGGTGCAGTTTGCTTTCCACTAAACCCCCCAAAATCAAAAAGCCATAAAAAGACATCGAACAAAAACCTCCAGAGAAGAAAAGCCTGAAAAACTGGTTTCCACAGAGCCCAGTCAATTGATAGGGAGCAGGAGGACTCAACCCAAGCAAGACTGACTGAAAAACAATGCAGCAGTCCCCTCCCCCAGAAAGCCAGCCAAAAGAACGAGAGGACAACCACCACAGAGTCCCCATAAAACTATAAAACCCCAATATCAAGGGAAAACAATATATTAAGCTCCCAGTATTGGCCTAAAACCTGTATATTTCATAGATAAACTTTTATTTTTAATTCATTCTCACTATTCTTATTCTTTTTAATTTTTTTTTAGTATATGTGCTGCCAAAGTGAGCACTCTTTTTAATGTTTTTAACCTATTTAATATTACAACTAGAGGTTTAATACAACATATTCCCTAATAACCTTTTAAGTTGAACTTTTTTCATACATATATCTGTATTTTTCTTTTTCTTTTCTATTTTTTTAATATACATATAGGTATTAGCTTCAAGGTAATCCTCTTTTCCTAATCAATACTACCCTGATATATATAAACCAGTTTTAATCTTTCTTTATCTCTGGAAAGTTGAGTCCTTTAACAAATATATCAAGATACACCCAGGAAGAATCAAAATAACCTTTTCCGCCCACATCAAGGATTTATAACGACCCTCTCATCTTTTTCCCCTGTCAATGTTTCTGTGTATCTGTTTTCGTTCTGGTATTATATAAATCTTATCCTCAGGGTTCATTTTGGCTGGGTTCTTTTTTTTCTTGTCATTTACTTCCGTCCGTCTTTTTGTTTGTCTGTTTTTGTTTGAATACCTTATAAGTCTTACCTTTGGGGTTCATTCTGGCTGGGTCTTCTCTCTTTTTTTTTTTCCCTGTCTCTCTCTTTCTCTCTCCCTTTTTTTTTTTTTTTTTTTCCTTTCTTTTTGGTGGGGACATCCGATTGCTCAGAAGTATTCCATGGTTGACCTTGTATGGATTGCGATTGATAAATTCAGTTACACATCCCCTCAACCACCTCTCACCAAAATGACTAGGAGGAGGAAGACCCAACAGAGGAAAAATTCAGAGATTGTGTCCTCTCCATCAGAGCTATTGGATATGGACATAAACAGTATGTCAGAAAGGGAATTCAGGCTAACAATTATCCAGGCAATGGCTAGGTTGGAGAAAACCATTAGTGACAACATAGGATCGATGAGGGCAGAAGTGAAAGCCACCCGGGAAAAAGTTAAAAATGCTACCAATGAGATCCAATCTAATCTAAACAGCTAGGGTAACCTAGGTAGAAGAGGCAGAAGATAAAATTAGAGATCTAGAGGACAAATGATAGAGAAAAAGGCTCAGGAGGAGGCATGGAAGAAACAGCTTAGAAGCCATGAAAACAGAATTAAGGAAATAAAAATTGCCATGAAACATTCCAAAATCAGAATTATTGGGGTCCCTGAGGGGGAGGAGAAAGAAAGACTAGAAGATACAGTTGAACAAATTCTCCATGAAAATTTTCCCAGTCTGGGGAATGGAACCAGCATTTGTGTCCTAGAGGTAGAAAGAATACCCCCCCTAGATCAACGAATCTAGAAGGACCTCAAAGCACTTGATTGTAAGACTGACAAATCATAATTTTAGACAAGCGCTCTTGAGAGGAGCTAGAGGAAGAGATTCTTTACCCACAAAGGAAGGTCCATTAGAATAACATCAGACCTGTCCACAGAAACCTGGAAAGCCAGAAAGGGCAGGCAAAACGTATTCAGGGCACTAAATGAGAAGAACATGCAGCCAAGAATAATTTATCTAGCAAGACTGACATTCAAAATGGATGGAGAGATAAAGAGCTTCCAAGACTGACAAGGTTTAAAAGAGTATGTGACCACCAAGCTGACACTACAAGAAATATTAAGGGGGAGGTTCTATAAAAGAAGGAAGAACCCAAGAGTGTCATAGAACAGAAATTTATAGAGACAATCTATAGAAACAAGGACTTCACAAGCAACATCATGTCAATAAAAACATATCTTTCAATAATCATTCTCAATGTGAATGGCCTAAATGCTCCCATAAAACGGCACAGGGTTGCAGATAGGATAAAATGACAGGACCCGTCCATTTGTTGTCTACAAAAGACCCATTTGGAATGGAAGGAAACATCCAGACTGAAATAAATGCATTCCTGGAAACCTAAAAACTTCCAAAACTGAATCAGGAAGAAACTGACAACCTGAATAGACCAATATCTAGTAATAGGATTGAAGCAGTGATCAAAAACCTTCCAAAAAACAAGAGCCCCTTGGAGAATTCCACCGAACATTCAAAGAGAAATAATACCTATTCTCCTGAAGCTGTTTCAAAAAATAGAAAGAAAAGGAAAACTTCCAGAGTCTTTTTATGAAGTCAGCATTACCCTGGCCCCCAAACCAGGCAAAGACGCCACCAAAAAGGAGACTTTCAGACCGATATTCTTGATAAATATGGATGCCAAGATTCTTAACAAGATCCTAGAACTAATAGGATCCAACAGTACATTAAAAGATTATCTACCATGAGCAGATGGGATTTATCCCTGGGATGCAAGGGTGATTAAACATTCACAAATCAATCAATGTGATAGAGCAAATCAATAAGAAAAGAGAGAAAAACCACATGGTCCTCTCAATTGATGCAGAAAAAGCATTTGACAAGATACAGCATCTGTTCCTGATTAAAACAATTCAAAGTATAGGGATAGAGGGAACATTACTCAACTTCATAAAATCTATCTATGAAAAACCCACAGCGAATATCATCCTTAATGGGGAAAAGCTGACAGCCTTCCCTTTGAGATCAGGAACATGATAGGAATGTCCACTCTTGCCACTCCTGTTTAGTATAGTACTAGAAGTTCTAGCAACAGCAATCAGACAACAAAAAGAAATAAAATGTATTCAAATTAGCAAAGAAGAAGTCAAACTCTCTCTCTTCGCAGATGACATGATACTTTATATGGAAAACCCTAAAGACTCCACCCCCAGACTACTAGAACTCATAGAGCAGTTGAGTAATGTGACAGGATAAAAAATCCATGTACAGAAATCAGTTGCTTTCTTATACACTAACAATGAAAATATAGAAAGGGAAATTAGAGAATTGATTTATTTTACTATAGCACCAAGAGCCATAAGATACATGGGAGTAAACCTAACCACAGAGATAAAGGATACAGAACACTCATGAAAGAAACTGAAGAAGACCCAAAAAGATGGAAGAGCATTCCATCTTCCATCTGAAGAATGGATCTGAAGAATAAACATTGTTAAAATGTCTATACTGCCTAGAACAATCTGTACTTTCAACACCATCCTGATCAAAATTCCACCAGCATTTTTCAAAAAGCTAGAACAAACAATCCTAAAATTTATATGGAACCAGAAGAGATCCCAAATTGCTAAGGAAATGTTGAAAGAGAAAAACAAAACTGGGGGCATCACGTTGCCTGATTTCAAGCTTTCTCACAAAGCTGTGATTACCAAGACAGCATGGTACTGGCACAAAAACAGACACATAGACCAGTGGAACAGAGTAGAGAGCCCAGATATGAACCCTCAACTCTATGGTTAAATAATTGTCAACAAAGCAGGAAAAAATATACAGTGGAAAAAAGACTGTCTCTTCAATAAATGGTGCTGTGAAAATTGGACAGTTATGTGTAGAAGAATGAAACTCAACCATTCTCTTACACCATACACAGATATAAACTTGAAATGGATGAAGACGTCAATGTTGGGCAGGGATCTATCAAAATCCTAGAGGAGAACATAGGAAGTAACCTCTTCGACATCAGCCACAGCAACTTCCTTAAAGACATGTCTCCAAAGGCAAAGGAAACAAAAGTGAAAATGAACTTTTGGGACTTCATCAGGATCAAAAGCTTCTGCACAGCAAAGGAAACAGTCAACAAAACAAAGAGGCAACCCACAGAATGGGAGAAGGCATTTGCAAATAACACTACAGACAAAAGACATATCCAAGACCTATAAGGAACTCCTGAAACTCAACACACACGAAACAGATAATCACGTCAAAAAATGGGCAGAAGACACAGACATTTCTCCAAAGAAGACGTACAAATGGCTAACAGACACATGAAAAACTGTTCCTTGTCATTAGCCACCAGAGAGATTCAAATCAAAACCACATTGAGATACCATTTTACATCAGTTAGAATGGCCAAAATTAACAAGACAATAAATAAGTTTTGGAGAGGATGTGGAGAGAGAGGAATCCTCTTACACTGTTGGTGCACCAATGCAAGTTGGTGCAGACACTTTGGAAAACAGTGTGGAGATTCCTTAAGAAATTAAAAATAGAGTTACCCTATGACCTTGCAATTGCAATACTGGTTATTTACCCCAAAGATAATGATGAGTGAAAAGGAGGACCATCCGTACCCCAATGTTCATAGCAGCAATGGCCACAGTTGCTAAACTGTGGAAAGAACCAAGATGACCTTCAACAGATGAATGGATAAAGAAGATATGGACCCTGTATACAATAGAGTATTATGCCTCCATCAGAAAGGATGAATATCCAAATTTATATCAATATGGATTAATGCCTGATAACTTTTAAAAAGTCTATGAAAGCAAACCTACTGAGAGGCAATAGTAAAATAAAATAATGAACTTTTAAATAACATTAAAAATACTTTACAATTTCCAAGTATGTTAGGAAAAAAATTATGTGTTGATAAAAATGATTTTCAAAAGCAGAGAAGTTTCATTTAAAATGATTATGAGTTTGTTTTGGAGTAGATCACCTCAGGAAGTTCTATAAAATTTTACTACAAGGTTCATAGAGCTCAAAAAAACAATACAGAAAAGATAGAACATCTGATCCAAAGTGTTTGTTTTTGTAAAGAAAGACTTAAAAAATAGATATTTGTATAGTATCTTGTGTTCTATAGAAAGCACTTTAGAAAAAAATTCTAAAAGCTAGTCCTTCAAAAAAGAAAAATGATTAACTGTATAAACATTAGTTTTAATAGTGAAACAAAACAGTATATGTTTTGAATGATACATTTGTTAATGATAGAGAAATTTCATTAGCTAATCCATTATCCCTCTTGTCTGAAGAGCCATTCATTGATGAATTAAATAAAATTGATGTTATAGTGAATTAATTTTTGTAGTGCAGATGTTTGTAGTAAAATTTATGTGAATAGTGAATTAAATGGAATTAAGTCTCTATTCTAGAAAACAATAGTATATTTACTAATCTTAAAGTAAACTCAGATCTTTTGCAATAAAGGTATGCAAGAAAAAAATTATGTAAACTATGCCTCAGAAAACCACATTCATGAAATGAATATATAAATGGACCATTCATATGTGCTGTACATACTCAGGAAGTATTTTGTTTTTATTCAATTTAAAATGAAAAAGAAAGTTCTTATCTTACTTACTCTATTGAAACTTATCCTTTGCCTGATTATAGTGGTGATGGATTATTTAACACCAGCCTCACAACTCTGGCACATTCTAGCCTTAGCTTAGCAACATTCATAATGAGGGATAATTAAGATAATATTGGAAAGTGCCTCCAACACGACAACCCACAGCTTTAAGTTATCTTACTTAATCAATGCACCAGCAAGGGAACAGAGGCTGTATAATGTCACCTAACTGATTCAGAAATTTCCATGCAGTTGTGATAAATCATCCTTCTCTTTCTAAAACATTATCTCATTAGTTAGCAGCTAAAATGGTCCCAAAGTTAACGTCTTACACTCAATTCTGTAGCCTTCCTTAGGGAATTCATTTCATTGACTTCAGTTATGATTGAGCAGAGGACTATTGATTCAGACCCTAAAGGCTTAAGGTAATAACTTTACACAGACCTTATAACTAATTTCATTGTCCCAATTCATTACAATTCACTCAACCTTTGTAATAAAGATTAATTCATAGAATACAATACAATGGACATCGATTTTATGCTGACCAGTATTCAAAGCTATAGCTCTAGATGTGGTTTTGCATTTCTCTTTCAGGTTTCTATATTGATGTAAAGTCTGTGTCAAATCAACATTACACATTTATGGATACTTTTGGCAAGCCATCTCAACCATGGACAGTCTATATCTGAGATCAGTTAAGACAGAGATTTCAGTCTGTTTTATATAGAACAGCTACATATTGATTAAACAACCTGAACCAAAAATGTTTATATATAAACCTAGAAACAATGTAAAACTCAAACAAATCTGAAGTAATTTGTTCAGGGCCTCCAATTTTTTATTTTTATTTATTTTTTTAATTTAATTTAATTTAATTTTTTTCAGTGTTCCAAGATACATTGTTTATGCACTGCATTCAGTGCTCCATGCAATACATGCCCTCCTTAATACCTACTACCAGGCTCAACCAACCCCCTACTTCCACCCCTCCAAAATCCTCAGTTTGTTTCTCAGAGTTCAGAGTCTCATGGTTTGTCTCCCTTTCTGATTTCCCCCAATTCACTTCAAGGCCTTTTAGATAAAACAAAAATAAAATGCAAATGATAACAAGATATAACTTTATCCCAAATTTTGCTCATTCTGGTTAAGTCTAAGTCTCATCGACTAAATGTTTGGAAAATGTCCCATTTCAGCAATAAGAATGTTGCTGGGAAAAGAAATCCCAATCTTATTATTAATATCAACATCCAATAACTCTTTAAAAACTTTCTTATTATGCTAAAATAGTAAATAAACCCTAAACTTCAGTGGCTTAACAAAACACATGCATATTTCTTGCTTTTGCTTCCTGCATTCTGAGGCCTGCCTAGTAGCCTACCTCCAATTTTGTTTCCCTAAGAAAACAATACAATTAGATTATTTAAAATAATTTGAAACACTTGTACATGGGACTTCTTTTTTCAATCTTCCCAATAAACTTTTCATCACCTTAAAAACTTCCCCTTGTTTTCTTCTTCCAGGTTATAATCATTTACTTAGAATACATGCAGGTTGTGAATAAAATGAAATGGACCTATTTACCACTCATCTGCCATTAATTTCCTGCCACTGGAGAGTGGCCATTTATAAAGCTACAATTTTCTAAATAATCAGCACTATTCTTCCTGGAGTTGCCAAAAGCAGCCCTTTGAATTCAAAGACCATCTAACAAAATCTTGCTTAGCTGTGAAAATAAGCCTGAGGATGCTCCACCAAGCATATAGCCAACTAGCTAAATCATTTACTATAATCCACAACAAAGAAGCTTTTAAATAGAAAAGGAACTGAGTTGGAAACTTTTCCTTATGAGCGATAGTAGCAGCAAGGCAAGGGCAAATAAATGAAAGATGTGTGTACACTAGTTCGTAGAACCAAAGCAGTGAGGACATTGTGATGTGTTATATTGTACCAGTAGTGCTCAATTTTAATGGATGCATATTGGAATATTGCCTGAAAATACTATTATTATCCAAAAGCTACTTGTGTGCTACTTCACTAGTAATAAAAATTATTAATATCATCAAAAATGACAGCATAAATAGTAAAATATGCACTGAAATGCCTAAGCATGAAGCTTTCTCACTTGAGCAAGCTTGCCATAAAATTGATACAAAACTGATTTTTCATAGTTGACAGATTATTTAAAGAAATAAAAGTACATTTCCATTTTCAATAAATTTTGCATAAAAAAATCATGATATACCCAGGAAGTACAAGTAATAACGATCATGTGGTTGGTAAGATAAACCCTATTGTAATACATCTATACTTACACACATACATATATAAGTTTTTAGTCACCTTTGATACCTTGACAGCATTATTTGTGAATAAAAAGCAGAAAGTATTGACAAGCAAAAGAACAAAAGATCATTAAAAGTGATGCAGTCACTTCTGGAGTGGCAATATAAAACAGTGACTAAAAATTGTAATCAGAAAGGTTATGTTTGAAATCACAGGTTTTCCACTAACTAGGGAGCTCTTTCATGTAAATTATTCCACCTTTTCAAGCCTCAGAGGTTTCATCTGATAAGGGGGTACTAATATCTTGTTCATTATGTGTGAATATTCAGTAAAATACTACAAATTTAAAGCCAGAACATTGTTTGATGAAAAGTCGGTGGTATTTATAATAGAATAGCATGGCAGAATGGCTACTCAACTGGAAGCCAACAAACGGTCTATCACAACTAGAACATTAAATCAATTTCTTGGCTTTTTCACTTATTTCCAAATCTTCCATTTTGCCTATGTATAAACTATGAGAAAAGAGAGATGGTGGGTAAGAATATTCATTCATTCATTCAATCATTCATTCATTCATTCACTCATTCTTTCATTGTTTCTTTTTTTTTATTTTTATTCATTCAGACTCTCTTACTGAGTACTTCTTACAAGCTAAGCATAAGGCACAATGGATACAAAGGTAAATAAAGCAAAGCCTCCCTCTCCAGACACTGACTGTCTAGTGGGCAATCAGAGAGCAAACAGAACAAGTGTCATACAGCAGGGTAACATTCTTTACAGAACGCAGCTGGTACATAGAGAAGAGATGAGCTAAACCCACCAGGAAAAGTCAGAGCTTGCTTGATCCATTTGTACTGATCATGAGAAAATTTTTAATATAGTTTCAGAAGAGAGAAATTGAATTACTTTTGAGAAGAAAGAATAAATAAAAAGCCAGGGTGAGTGAATGACTCTGTTGAATTAACAGGGCAATAATGAGCTCAGTACTACAATTGCTGATGTGAGCAAGTCCAATTTAGTTGAAGGTTTTATCTAAGGATGCAATGTGGGAAGTTTTATTACAGTTTCTGGATATGAGCTTCAAACTGAAGTTTGGATAACTGAATAAAATGTCTGAATGCATAATAAAATCACAGCTAAGACTTACAGGAGCAAAGAAGAGGTGGTTATAGTGGGTTACAGTATTCTCCACCCTGTCCATCTTTTGGAAGGGTTCTGGGGTTTTTATCAAATAGTCAAAAAGACAAAATGGCCATTTGTTAAATGTTTGGAAGAGAAGCAATTCAAAAAAATAAGCACAAAGCAAGGAGGCTAAATTTACCTATCGTACCATCCACTGGGCAGATGAACAGCATTATGATTCCAGGTCATAGTGCATACCTGGAAAAGGTGAAATAAGAAATACAGGTGCATTCTATAAGTGCTGACATGGCTATTGATAACTGAGAACATCAAGGAGAATTATAAAGTCACAGCTCTGTTTTTTTGAATTTCTTAACTCTAGAATTTCTTGTAGACAACCACTAACTTTATCTCTTCCTCAAACAATCATGAACTAAAATAATTTACTTTATCTCAAAAATAATACATTTAAGATAAGAGGTGAACAAAGTAGTTGTATTATTCAGCTTTCCATCGTGTCAGGAATTTATAAGCTGTGACTTTATAAATCTCTTCTGAATAAGCTCTTGTTTAAAGTCCATTTTGTCACTTTTTCTTTATTCACTTTATCAGCTACAAATCAAAATCAAGGCAAAGATTCTCCCCATAGTCTGAGATCCCAATTACCACACATTCTCTCATCCGAATTGAACATGATTATGATGCTTAGCAATCTTAGTAATTATCATGCAAGAGGGAAGGTGAATTATTCTGAGATGATCCTTAGAAAGGATGAAAATTTGTAACACATTTGTCTTATGACATTCTGAGAATTTTAAAATATCAGAACTATTTTTTTGAACCTTAGAGAAAGGAAGGTTATTATTTCGAAATACAAGAAATTGTTTCTTCTTTAAAGCATGGGATACTGCAGCATCATGGTGATTAAGCAAATCATTGGGAAACTATAAACCCCACATTTTAAATACCACACATCATAGGAGAGCACAGGCAGTGATTTCTCTGACATTGGCTGAGGCAAGTTCTTTCTAGATAAGTCCCCTGAGGCAAGGGAAATAAAAGCAAAAATAAACTACTGGGACTACATCAAAATAAAAAGCTTCTGCACAGCAAAGGCAACAATCAACAAAACTAAAAGGCAACATACTGAATGGAGGAAGCTATTTGCAAATGACATATCTCACAAAGGTTTAGCATCTAAAATATATACAACTCAACACCAACACCCTCTCCCCACCCCAAAAAAAAAATTAAAAATGGGCAGAAGACTTGAAGAGACATTTTGCCAAAGAAGATACGCAGATGGCCAAAAGACACATGAAAAGATGCTCAACCTTAGTAATCAGGGACATGTAAATCAAAACCTCAATGAGATACCAACCCACACATGTCAGAATGGCTTAAAATCAAAAACATAGGAAACAACAAATGTTGGCAAGAATGTGCAGGAAAAGGAACTCTCATGCACTGTTGATGGGAATGTAAACTGGTGCAACCTCCTTGAAAAACAGTATGGAAGTTCCTCAAAAAAATTAAAAAATGTAATTACCATATGATCCAGTAATTCCACTACTGGGAATTTACCTAAAGAATATGAAACTGCTAATTCAAAAAGATATATGCACTTATATATATACTGTCACATTACTGAAATAGCTTAGATATGGAAGCAACCCATGTGCTGTTGATAGATGAATGGGTGAAGAAGTGATGTGTGTGTGTGTGTGTGTGTGTGTGTATTCCATATTTCATTATATATATATATGGATGACATGGATAGAGTTAGAGACTATTATGCTAAGTAAAATAAGAATAAGTCAGTCAGAAAAAGATAAATACCATATTATTTCACTCATATGTGGAATTTAAGAAGCAAAACAAAGAAGCATAGAAAAAAGAGAGAGAGAGAGAGAAACCAAGAAATAGACTCTTTATGATAAAGAAAAGAGTAATGGTTACCAGAGGGCAGTAAGGTGGGTGAATGGATAAAATAGGTGATGGGGATGAAGAGTGCATTTGTGATGAGCACTAGGTGTTGTACAGATTTTTGAATCACTATTTTGTGCATCTGAAACTAATGTAACACTGTATGTTATATGTATTTCAAATCTCCTCCTCTGGAGTCAATAAGAACAGGTGGAGAATGTATCTTTTGTGGAGGTAGAAATGTTATTTTCAAGGCATAGAAATATTAATTTAGATTAGGAATTTTCAAGGCATTGAAATTTTAATTTAGATTAAGAGTTAGGAATTTAGATTAGGAATTGATCTCCAGATGCAGGAAAAAAGGTGGAATGAAAACAACTGAGACTATAAAAATAAATTTTCAAAAAGGAAACTACAGGGGCACCTGAGTGGCTCAGTGGGTTAAATCCTCTGCCTTCGACTCAGGTCATGATCTCAGGGTCCTGGGATCAAGCCCCACATCGGACTCTCTGTTCAGCAGGAAGCCTGCTTCCCCCTCTCTCTCTGCCTGCCTCTCTGCCTACTTGTGATCTCTGTCTGTCAAATAAATGAATAAAATATTTAAAAAAAAACCTACAAAGATCAGTTACCATAGTTCGGTTCACATATTTTTATAACTTACAGATGGAGGCAGTTAAAATACTATATATTCCTATTTCTCAATTATGTAACAAGAGATTACGGAACTTTTATTTAAATGTGGGTAGACAGTGTATGTGTGATGACAATAGTCTGAATTCTGGTGATGAAGAAATAGGTTTTTTTTTTGTTTTTTTTTTTAATGTGACAGATCACAAGTAGGTAGAGAGGCAGGCAGAGAGAGAGAGAGAAGGAAGCAGGCTCCCTGCTGAGCAGAGAGCCCGATGTGGGGCTCGATCCCAGGATCCTGGGATCATGACCTGAGCCAAGGCAGAGGCCTTAACCCACTGAGCCACCCAGGTGCCCCAAGACATAGGTTTTTAACCACAGCTCTGTATTACCCATCATTTCTAATGTTTTATTCTATCTCACTCAACAACTTGGGAACATCAAATTCTCCTATCTTTAACATATGACAATTATATCGACACAAGTAAATTATTTGTCTACAAAAGAAAGATTTTAGGCTCCTATAAAAAAGATAGTACTGGAGGATACATAAAAATTGGTTTTCCAATGATAGAAAAGAAATTTTAAGTGGTGGCTCTAAGTTCACTTTAGGATTAGAAGTAGACAGCTCAGAAAGATTGTAGCTGTTTCCACATATCTGAGACTGGATAACATTAAGGGACTTTTCCATTCTCCAAAACAATGACCTATTTCCTTAGTTCCTTATGTCTCTATACATATTGAATGACTTACTTCACAGAGATAGGCTCTTTTCTTTTTTTTTCTTCCTCTTCTTTCTTTTCTTTATTCTTTTCTTCTTTCCTTTCCTTTCCTTTTATTTTCTTATTCCTTTTCCTTTTCCATTTCCATTTTCTTTTCTGGATTTAACCAGGGTTGTGGCTTTTTATTTTCCATTTCTAGGACACTGTTACCGAAGTCCAGATACCCGGACTCTCCTAACAAATTTCCCAAGGGAGAAATTCAGAAGTAGCAGCAACCCGAGAGAGTGTCAAGTCCCATCACTCATTTACATGAGCAAACTTCTGGCTGCAGCACACAACAAATGTAAAGCAAATGAGTAAATATATACAGAAATGAAATAGCCACACCAAGCAAAGCATAGCCTCTTGCCCCCAATTTCATGGGAAAAAGCTCCCCCTGATTTCATTTGGTAGCTTGGTTGTAATGTTATGCAGCGGCTGCACATGGCTAGCTGCTGCTTGTAAATTGCTCTCTGCCTCCTGACTGTGGGGGCCACAGAAAGATGGTGCATGCTAGCTGATATTTGCTGTTTTAGGTTTTTGCTCCCATACACAACTGTGTATCCCTGTAATGGAGCACTTTTGCTATGGGGTGAAAACACATTTTCAATGTGTTCTCTGTGCTTTTTAACTGAATTCCCACCACATGGTAAAATATATAATATACAGAGATATCATGTATTTTAAAAGAAATATATTGATACTCTAACATTCAGAGAATTTTTTAAATTGCACATTTCAATATTATCCATCAGTTAAAGTTGTTTGGAAACATGAATCAATCTGGTTTGCTGGTCAGGGGGAAGTGGCATGTTTTCTGGGTGAGTTAGTGATAAAGTCTGAGGAACTTTAAGGGTATGTTTGTAAAATGGTATTGAGAGGGTTTGAGATATATTTCTCCTTAATTCACCAGACCACCACTGAAATTACCAATGATTTACAAAATAAGGAATATTCACTACAATATAGGTAAGAATAGTGTTCAAAAATCAGAAACTGATTACTTTCTTATGGAACACTGTGTATAATTAAATGTCAAAATAAGAGCCCATTGACAATTCTCTGTATTGCAAATGCAATAGTAAGCCAAGGATGAGAAGGGAGACTTTGGACAGAATTTCAGTAAGATTTCTTACCTTGGCACAAAAGAAAATAAAGAAGTGTTGTATGAAATGTGTTAGCTAACATGCACTAAATGTTATCTGCCCTTCATAGTATTTAGAGTTTCTAGACTTAGAAAATAAAAACAACAGAAGTCCAATTAATAGAATTTCCGATAAGCAGCCGTTAAAGTTTTTAGTATGGACTAAATATATGTGAGACATACTTATACTAAAAATGTTTGCCATTTATCTGAATTCAAGTTGAAGTGGAAGTTCTGTATTTCACCCAGCAACACTAAATTATGTGAAAGTGTATCCTGGGAGTTTTCCTTTAAGTTAACAGTTGGCTCAATATTTCTTAGAAAACCATGACTGGAGTTATTAGTTAGAAAATTCCTAGATTTTATCTCAGCACAATATTTCTTCCTTTCTGAGGTGATATTCAGTACTGGGATTGCCTCTGGCGTCTTCTGCTTGGGCTGCTGGATCTCTGAGACATTCATGGAAATTCATAGGGAATAAAAAATTTCCCTTTGAATTTTATCCAGAATCAAAAGATTCAGGCAAGGACACAAAAGAGTCTCTGAATCCTGAACTAGCCTAACCATCATTCTCTAAGGATGAATTCAGAGAAAATACCAGACATTAACAGAAACTGTAGTTCAAAGGAATAAACTGCATTTAATTACTGCCAAAATGTCATCCCATGAAATAGATTTTCTTAAAAAATAGATCATAGATTCCAAAAAGGCTAAAATGTCTTTCCAGTGAGATTTAAATTGATGTTAAATTTATAACATAGAATAAGTAAATCATGAGTAGACTCTAAATCCAAAAAAGAAGTCATGAAGACAACAAAATACTTTTAAAGCAATAAAAGCAGTAAATAATAGAGTAGATGCTGCAGATAAGTAAATTAATGGAATAAAATTAGCTTAAAACACCTTTGAATTATTCAGAGAAAAAAGTAAAGAATTAAAAATGAAGAATGGAGATAGAGAAATAGAAAATAAACTGAGGCAATTTAATCAATGATTAATGGGTATTCTACAGGGAGAAAACAAAACATATAGATAACAAGGAGAGGCACAAATATATCTTTAGGTAAAATGATATTACTATAAAACTAAAATGCCCAAGTGAATAAACAGATTAAAATACATAATATTTCTGTGCACAATTTTAATATTCTTTATAGGTGTAGAAAAGTAGTGAGTAAATAATTATATTTTAGTTTAAAATAAAATATTTGACATTGTAAAAAGTACATGACTACATAATAATGAATTTATACTTATAATTAATTCATATATACTTAAATATATGAGATCGCAAAATGTAGTAAAAATCAGCCCATTTTTTTTAATCCTAAACATCACTTTTTTTTTTTTTTTTTAATTTAAATTCCAGTTAGTTAACATACAGTGTAACATTAGGCTCAGGCATAGAATGTAGTGATTTATCACTTACATACAACTACCAGGGCTCAACTTTCACTCAATATAAAATTTTTTTTAAAAAAGAACATTAAATAATTCATAAGAGAATAAATATAAATGACCATTTAATCAAGTATAAACTAGACTTAGCTCACTCATATTTACTCATTTTTTTAAAGATTTTTATTCATTTATTTGACAGAGATCACAAGTAGGCAGAGAGGCAGGCAGAGAGAGAGAGAGAGGAAGAAGCAGGCCCCCCGCTGAGCACAGAGCCAGACCCAGGGCTCAATCCCAGGACCCTGAAATCATGACCCAAGCCGAAGGCAGAGGCTTATCCCACTGAGCCACCCAGGAACCCCTTTACTCATTCTTTATAGATTTATTTCTTATATTTTACTCACTTTTCATACATTTATTTATCTCAACAACCTCATGATTAGTTAATATTATCTACTTTTAACAGTTGAAGAAACTGATCAAGCTAAGGTATACAGAAGTTAACAAACTCACAGAACTAATTTGTAGAGGAACTGGGTTTCAGTTATTATCAGTGCGTCTCAGTGTCCTTTCTCTTACTAATGTGTACACTACTTCCTGTACATTTACTTTCACTATTAACTAGGTGAACAATATTTTTTCCTGTTTTTTATATAAATGGACCATAATGTAATGGGTAGAACTTGGAGTCTACCAGAAACAACAAAACTAAAAAGTATTTTTTCACTGTAGTATAAAGGGAGTGATTTAGTAATACATATCATGATCTTTTAATGCTTATAATTTTTGATCAGGTAATTTCCTTTCTACAACTGATACTAAAGTAATAATAATAATAGCAGACTCCTAAGATATTTTCACAGTTTTTAATTATACTTATTAATGATGTTGAAGTTTGGGATAGTTAATAAATGTTCAATAATAAGACAGAGCTGAAATAAATGATGATACATTAGTAGAATGGTCAAGTACCCAGATATTATTGTGGTAGGCAGAATTATGAAACCTCCCCCAAGATTTCCTGCCCTAAGCCCCAGGACTGTGAATAAGATAAGATATTGCACCCTTGATTATGTTAGGTAACTTGGCAAAGGAGTGTTACACGTATTATTAACATCATAAATCATATGGCCTCTAGTTAATTAAATGGGAGATTATGTAGGCTTAATGTAATCACAGGAGTCCTGTAAAGCAAAGTTTTTGTTTTTGTTTTTGTTTTTGTTTTAATCTGGTTGTCCAGGGGAAATACAAAGCAAGAGAAAGGTCTGTGGTGCCATTACTGGCTTTGAATGTGGAGATGGGCAAGAGCAAAGACAGAAGGTTGTTCTCTAAAAGTTGAGAACAAACCCAGACAGTTAGCAAGGAAACAGGTACTTTTCCTCTGTCTGCAAAGAGTGAATTCTGTGCAACACTGGAATGACTTTGTAAGTGGATCCTTACACAAGACCCCAGATCAGAGCCTCACCTGACAAACACTTTGATTTCAGTCTTGTGAAACCCTCAACAAACAGCACAGTTGAATCTGCTCAGACTTCTAATCTATAAAACTGTGAGCTAATAAGTAGGTGCTGTTTTAAGCTGTTAAATTTGTGGTAATTTGTTATGTAGTGACAGAAAACTACTACAATTAATAATTATGATTTTAATGAAACTTAATATAGTAGTTTGATATGTCATATATCATGAAAAAATAAAAATGCAAAAATAAATACGTAACTCAAACTAGCCCAAACATTAATAGAAAACATTAATGTTGCTTAACTATGAGAAATAGAACTTAACAGTTAATTAATTTAAATATACATTTCATTATAATCATATTCATTTTTCCTGTTTTCAATAATGCATATGGATATACTCATAATTGGAAAAAATACCTCACAAGGGAAAAGATTACTAATCTTACATATAGTTCACATTAAGCAATTAATTCAGGCATAGATACACATACAAAAGACTATAAGGACATATTTTGAATATTCACATGGATAATAACTGGTTCTTAAGATTAAGAGTACATCTCTGTTTCATCATTGTAAGTACATGTAGCTCCCTCTTTTTCACAAGGAACATTACCCTCTATTTGTTACTAAGGATAAAATAGTTACATGGTCTCTGAAAATTGAGAATGCTCTTTCCTTTTTTTCAGCAAGTCACTTCCTTCCTTCTTCTCTCCCTCTCTTCCTTCCTTCTCTTTCATTACATTAAAATGGAGATTTCAGTTTGTTGAGAAATCGACAACCTGAACAGACCAATATCTAATAATGAGTTTGAAGCAGTGATCAAAAACCTCTCAAAAAACAAGAGCCCAGGACCTGACGGATTCCCTGGGGAATTCTACCAAACTTTCAAAGAAAAAATAACACCTATTCTCCTGAAGCTGTTTCAAAAAATTGAAGCAGAAGGAAAACTTCCAGACTCTTTCTATGAAGCCAGCATTACCCTGATCCCCAACCCAGGCAAAGACCCTACCAAAAAGGAGAATTTTAGACCAATATCACTGATGAATATGGATGCTAAGATTCTCAACAAGATCCTAGCCAACAGGATCCAACAGCACATTAAAAAGATTATTCACCATGACCAGGTGGGATTCATTCCTGGGCTACAAGGATGGTTCAACATTCGCAAATCAATGTGATAGAACAAATTAATATGAGAAGAGAGAAAAACCACATGGTCCTCTCAATTGATGCAGAAAAAGCATTTGACAAAATCCAGCATCCGTTCCTGATTAAAACGCTTCAAAGTATAGGAATAGAGGGAACATTCCTGAACTTCATAAAATCTATCTATGAAAGACCCACAGCAAATATCATCCTCAATGGGGAAAAAGCTTGCAGCCTTCCCGTTGAGATCAGGAACACGACAAGGACGCCCACTTTCACCACTCTTGTTCAACATAGTATTAGAGGTAGAAAGATCAAACTATTTCTGTCTTTGCTTTGTGATCTGAAATTGAATATATCAGCATCTTTATGCTCTCTGCATATAGGTGGATTCCTTCAACTATCTGAACAATCTCAGGGTCTTATTATAGTTCACTCAGTTGTGGCAGCAAAAGACAGGAGGATTTTATCAGGTTACAGTTAAGCGTGAACAGGTAACCATTCCAGAGAGGACATGTCCCCAAAATTATATTGCCCAAAAAAGACTGACAGACATTGACATCCAATAAAAACATTTCTTTGCACTATTTGTATGTTAATAGAAGTGTTTTTACATTTTTACTCAAATTATGCAGAAAACTATTTAACAAACAAGCAAGCAGTCATAATTTCTGAAGTGAGGTTTGTGTAGAAACTACAATGTGTCATTGTATACTGCAGACACACAGCCTCTCATTCAAAAGGGAATGCACTGTGATAGGTCAGTATTTAAAAGTATAGGTTCTGGAGCTAAAATGACTGTTTTCAAATCCTGGCTCTGCCACTTATGGGCTTGTAGCTACATTCTTTCTCAGTTTTTTCATCTTGAAAATGGGATTAATGGTAGTATCTACCTCATAAGTTTGGTTTCAGGTTTAAATGAAATAATCTATGTATAATATCAAAGACAGTCTCTGCCAAATTGCAAGTACTCAATAAACATTAGCAATATGATAACTGCTTACTAATATTGGTCAAGTAGTTTAATGCATCAGTTACCATAAGAGGGAAAATATTGCGTTGGGGTTCTCCATATATATGGAGATAATAATCTGTGCAATCCTCAGATATGAATTATTCACATATGAAATTATTATTGTTATACTCCTGTTAATTATCTTACATGTAGATTTAATTAAATATTAAAAGTAAAATTAAAAAGTTATTACCCTTTATTTTGTCATTTACCTTTTAGTCACCTTATCTGTTTAAAGTTATTTTATTAGGAAAAAGGCAAATTATTAATTTAGATAACTCCACACTTTTCTGGTTGGAAGCTTCCTTTTTCCAATCATTATTTTCCATTGATGTTGCAAACAGTGGAACATTTTCCAACAAACAGTGGAATATTTTCACTATGTAGGAAACATCCTGGTAAAAATACTTGTGATTAAGATTTATTTTAGATTAGGATTTCAGGGAAGCTTTCTCTGAGAATGTGATTTTTGAGCTAAAGGCCAAATGAACGTTATTGGTGAAAAGAAAGAGAAGGTGGAGATGGGTAAAGGAAGGGATTTTTCATTTCATTTCTTTTCATTAGTTATTCAACAACGTTGGTGTATGGATATCTCAAAGTTCTTTTCTTTCTTTTCAAACACATTTATAGGCAGCAATAATTGCTGTTTGTCATCTAATGTAGAATTCCATCTAAGTTGGATTACAAAAGGTGGCATCACATCAAACTCTCCTTGTGAGAATGTGTTATCTGTCTTTATTTCCTATCACATTGCTGCTGATTTACAGGAATTATTTTAGCCCCTGCTCTCTTGCATGTCATCAGTTGCTATAATCTAAGTGGGGTTGTTATTTATTTGCCCAATTAATGATGCAGAAGACAGTTCCTTAACACTTTGTCTATTTCAGGAGACAGATGAACTATTTACACTTTGCTATGTAGTTCTTCTTTTTTTTTGAGGGGGTATAATTACTTTTTTAATTAGTGGATTACATGAAACCAATTTTAAATGTCAATTGCTATAACTCAAAAAGCTTATTTTCTATTTTTATAACTACTATTAGTACATAAAGTACAGTTTGTTGAATATTGCCTTTATTCATAATTCATGGAAATGTGTATTGGTGAGGTATGCAAGAATATACCACACAAAAATTTTTTGAAAATGTGTCCCTTCAATTACTTTATACCATATTCATGCTAATAATATTATCACCAGAGAATTTTTCCATATAATAAACATTTTTATTTTATATATGTGATCACCATATATTTGTCTGAAATAGGTTTACCAACATTTGTAATCATGTTCAAATATTTGGAAGGGTTTTCTAATAAAATGTGGTTATGGATTTAGAGGAAGAATATCACTAATACAGATTTTAGTCCTGATTTCCAGATAGGTAAATCCAACTGTCCATCTGACATTTTTACCTCGATGTCCCATGACTCAAACTCAATGTATCCAAAAATAAGATCTTAATTTCCTATGCCAAATCTGTCTCTCATTTAATATTAACACTATGATGATTTACATAAACTACCTCCATGTCAGCCAACTAGAAAGCCCCTTTCTCCTTACATCATATTGAACAGTGACCCAGTTTACCTGATATCACCACTATAACTTACCTCTTACTGAGTCTCACTTAGTTCCAGCATCCACTGTTTTTTAAAAGGAATATTACACTAGCTATCTAGCTAACTTCTAAAGATTTCTAATTTATTATTTTCCACAGGATTGCAAGTAACTTTTCTGTAATATAACTTGTCAGATTTTTTTTCTGTGAAGGACTTCCATATCCCCCATTTAAACTACAGGCTATAAAGTTACCCTTCTTTAACATTTATTCAATCTTCTGAGGTCTGGAACTTGACTGTTTCTCAAGGTTTCGCTTTTACCTCACTCCTATTGTGACCTTATGAATGCAGCCATATTGAACAAAATTCTCTGAAAATATCCCAGATCCTTGCCTCTGCTTGTTTACCTAAATGTCCTCCAGCTCTCCTTTTTATTTTCCTAAAAATACCTTTTTATCTCTCAGGCTGTGCTTAAAAAAGTTTTCCTGCTTACTCCTAACACCCTATTAGCTACCAGAATGAAAGATACTCTTTTCTCTTTTGTACTCAGATGCACACTGCTCATTCTGTAAGCTTGAGTACTTGAGAAAATTCACTCCGGATGGTGAAGACATAAACCACTCCAGCCCTCTAGAGATTGTTCCTTCTGTTCCTTTCATGGAGTTCCCTCCCTAGTCTCAGTGGTTTCTTCACACAGATGTGCTAATCAGCACTGAGCTGGAATAGGAAAGGACCCTCTGCAGGCATCTCTAATTTCTCCTTGTTCAGCTTTCTCCCTCCTGGCACTCTGCCTTGTTAATTCTACCCTCTTTAATTTCCCCAGAAAAATTAAATAATGAATCTGTCTCTGTTCAGTAGTTCACCAGTCTTTTGTGTTTTCTTAGTCCTGACAACCTCCCACATACTCCCTGACCCAGTGTGCAGCTTGAAAACTCTGCAAGTAGGAAGACGGGACATGAGGCTCACTTCATTTATTTACTACCCTTCTTTCAGGGATCATTGTCCTGTACTGCCTGTTGTCCAATGAAAACAATTTTTCATTTACCTATTTTGCTATTGTTTGGGGAACCTAAATTGGACCCCCATTACTAGAAGATCTCTCTGGAAGCAGATGTCCACTTGGTGTTTGTTCCCTTTAAGCACTTTCTGAGTTCTTTAACTACCCAGGACAAGACTCTAAGTAGTGAAGTAGAATAATTTTTGTAAAGCAAAACAATGTTCAGTCATCTTAGGGCTCTGAGAAGCCACAAAACAAAACAAAACAAAAAAAATAGTAGTTCAGTATTCACTTGTGAAAAAGGGTCCTAGTAAATGATTTATGCTCCAAGTTGGAATCTGTCAAGGGCTATATGTCAGGAGGGAGGCAACCAACCCAGATGTAGAAAAGGTCTTATTAAAAATACAGCACAGGAGTGGGTCAATCCGTCTGATTGGTTATTTTGATTTGTTCCACTATATCTACTTTCCAGAGCAAAAAGTGAATCTTGTCTAGGAGAAGATAGCCTCATCCAGAGACTCTACGATGTTTCTTACACGATGTACAGAATCCAATAAAATATTATCAAGTGTACAAAGAAAGAGGACCAAGAAAATATTATTTTAAAAAAAAGATACACATACGGACAAGCACAAAGAAATTATATGGGGTTATTTGCATTTTCAGGCACAGGTTCTAAAATAGTTATGATTGATATATTCAAGGAAATAGATAAGAAGTTACAGAATTTAACCAGAGAATTGAAATAAACATCAAATGGAAATTATAGAAGTATGAATTCAAAAATTAAAATTAAAAACTTAATAGATTAATTCAACCATATATGGAACAGAGAAGAAGGGGCACTAGTAAGCTGGGAAATGTTCAAGTTGGAACACTGAGAGCTTAAAAAAAAACTATAAAATAGAGAATAAAAGACTTTGAGATAGTAAAAATGTCTAACGAACAAGTAACTGAAGTCTTAGAGATAAAGAGAGTATATAGCACAAAAGCAACCGAAGGGGTGATATATCCGGCCACCTAACCATCTGTGTTTTTATTTACTTAAGTATGTCTAGTATATGCACTTTTTGTCATACGTTCATATATTGCCCATCAAAATTAGTTATATAAAGTAAAAAATTTAAGAATAAAGATGTGAGTCCTCAGATAAACAGTATATTCTGAGAACTGAGCTGGATAGAGAAAAATAAATGCATATCCAGAATATTCTAGTTGTGTGGGATAGAGTTATTTTATGGTTGGACTGGGAACGCTCTATCTTTATCTCTGGGGACCTCAGGACTTCTGACTTGGACTCTTGGCCAAGATAAGAGCAGTGGGGTTTATGACATGCTGTTTAAAGTCTGAAACTCCCCTGGCAACCTCCAGGGCCAGTTTGTTTACTGATGATTTTCACCCAGCATAATCGGTTAGACAGCCTGGCTTGACCAGAGAGGCATAAAAGACTCCACTGGGAACTTCTGCCCTGAGCTTTCCTGAAGCCAAGATTCATTGAACAGATTTTGGTGATTCAAACTGGAGAAGTGTGTCCATGTGTGAATCAGCACCCTATTAAGCTTGCATCTGGATGTTTCTAAAACCTCTGATGATGGTCTGCACTCTCTATTGCTGTGTCTTACCATTTGTCTTTAGTCGAAGACCTTAGGTTTGTACTTTCTATGGATTCTCATGAGTCCTTTCAAATACCTGAACTTGTGAAATTTTTGTAAATGTATAAAACATTAAAAAGAAAGAAAAAAATCATCAAAACTACCAGTGAGAACAGAGGGACCAAATTTGACTGAGAGCTATCCCAGAATCTGTAGAAATTAGAAGTTGAATATTGTTTTTAATATGATGAAAATTATTTTTTCAGAGAATTTTATAGAAGCAAATTGTTTTTTAGGTATCAAGTAAAATGAAGACTTTCAAATGCAGAGAAAAAAAGTAATTTTCTCCACATTTAGTATAATAAATATTATAGACTTTTCAGAAAAAATAAATCCAGGAAAACACATCAATTAGAGGGAAAAATGGCAAATACACTCTATTGTATATATCAACACACCCAACTATCAACTGTAAAAATGATTATTTTTACTTTGGAATATGAAAAATATCATGATGAAAGCAAAATTATACACAATACTAAAGTTCACTATTAGAAAGAAGTAAAAAAAAAAAAAACACTTCAAAAAGTCTTTAAAAATAATATGTAAATATATTTGTTAAAAATGTAGTGTAAATTGGGGCACCTGGGTGGCTCAGTCAGGTAGGCAGCTGCCTTCGCCTCAGGTCACGATCCCAGGCCCCACAAAATGCTCCCTGCTCTGTGGAGAGCCTGTTTTTCCGTCTCCCTCTGCCTGCTGCTCTGTTACTTTCTCTCTGCCAAACAAATAAAATCCTTAAAATAAAAGTAATGTCATTATTAATTAAGGCATTATTAATCTAATTTATAAAATGTTTTGCACTTTTTATAAAACTTACAGAATAGGTAAATGATGACTAGATGAATTGATCCAAGTATAGTAAAAATACTTATATTTATAAAATATAGTATACTTATTCATTAGTATATATATGCAATATTTTTGTTTCATTTGTTTGCCTGCTACCTTTATTTCTTTATATTTCAATCTTTCTTCTTATAATCTAAGCATGTTTTTAATAAGAAATATATGTTTGATTCTGTTTCTTATCCAGAATGATAATATTTTATCCTAATTGGAATATTTAGTACATTTACAGTTACTACTACTGTTTATATATTTATATAACTCTAGTTTCTATCTATAGATAGGCAAATGTCAGCTATTAAATAGAGGTAAATTTTTGAGAAAGAATTCCCTTACCCTGGCCATTGGTGTATGAATTGATACAAAACTTTTAGAGGCAATTGATATTTTGTAGAAAATTCATAGACTTTCACACCAAATAATTCAGAAATTCCTCTTAAGAATAACATCTTAGCAAAATGTTAACACATATACACAGGAAAAAGGTATAGAATATATTTGTTTCGGCATTGCTTCTTTAGAAAAAAGTGTACATAATGCTAATAACCATCAAATCAGAAGGAATAAATGGATTATGATATATTTTGGAGTACCTCTGTTCTTCTGGAAACAATTATCAACCACAGCAGAACTGAATAAGGATCCTGCTAATCCTATTTGTAATACAACAAACTTTCTCCAAAACTTTTTTTTTCTTCCAATTTATTTATTTTCAGAAAAACAGTATTCCTTATTTTTTCACCACACCCAGTGCTCCATGCAAGCTGTGCCCTCTATAATACCCACCACCTGGTACCCCAACCTCCCACCCCCCCGCCACTTCAAACCCCTCAGATTGTTTTTCAGAGTCCATAGTCTCTCATGGTTCACCTCCCCTTCCAATTTACCCAAAAGCACATACCCTCCCCAATGTCCATAACCTTACTTATACACAAATTTTGTACGACGCCAGTCTAAAGTGTGTGGCTGCAATTAGAAATTGCTATTGCTCTTTCCCTATGTGCCTGCTCATCTCTCTAAACCAGAAAAATGCTGTGTAGGTCATGATCTTCACTTACGTGCCTATCTTCCATATTGCCCTGGACATCCACTAACCCACTAAGGGTAGTCTTGCACACCCATATTTTCTATTAGTAATGCTGAATCTGGCGTGCCTGGGTGGCTCAGTGGGTTAAAGCCTCTGCCTTCGGCTCAGGTCATGATCACAGGGTCCTGGGATCGAGCCCCACATCGAGCTCTCTGCTCAGCAGAGAGCCTGCTTCCCCCTCTCTGCCTGCCTCTCTGCCTGCCTCTCTGCCTACTTGTGATCTCTCTCTTTCAAATAAATGAAATATTTTAAAAAAATAAAAATAAATAAAAAAAGAACTAGACAAGATAAATAAGCATCATGAAACCAAAGAGACAAAATTAGTACTGCTCATATTTTAAGTCTGTGGTATGTAGAAGTATGGGTTAAAGAAATACAGAACATTATGGAGTTTACTCTCTTTTGACCTCAATTTTCCCTTTCCTAGGAAATTCTCAAGGATGATTATATTCTCCTTCCCTTTTCCATCCTTGGGTTCATTTTACTGGTGTCTAGGGTTTGAAGACAGCTGAAACTAAAGATCAAGGGTGAGAAGTAACAGGAGAAAGTTGGCCCTTTTCCTCCATTTTTACCCTTTAATCCTTATTTTGCTAACACAGAAACAGACATTTACCAAAGCTAGAGATTTAAAAAAAAAAAAAAAGAAGAAGAAGAAGAAGAAAAATGTAGAAGAAGAAGATAGGAAGGGGAATGGAGGTGAGTGTGCACAGTAAGCAGTTGTATTTTGACATAGAGAAGGAACATGACACGGAAAAAAGGTAGGAATTTACAAGTGCAAGGGAAGATAAAGAATTCTGATTGCCTTTGCTTGTTCTGATCCCAGGTTTTTTTGTGTGTGTTTCTCTCTTCAGAGTCATTTCTATACTCACCACTTGCTAATTTGTGGTGAATTTTGCTATTTTCAATCTTTTCTGAATCACCTTCTGATAATAGAGGTCCTTCTTTTCTACTAATACATATTATAAAATATCATCCATAAAAATATTTCCCAACAGAGGGGAAAAAAAAAACTGAAATGATTTCGTTTTGAAGAAGATTGTGGTGAAAATAGGGTGATGTGACTTCTGGTCCTATTTCATTTTATGAATTAAGTACTTTACCAATGATGTACTTGTAAGGCATAGAAAGTCTGCCAAACAGTCTTTTTGTTCATCTGGGTCACTTCCTGATACTGAATGCTATCTCTAAACTCTAAAGCAAGAAAAAAAATGCAGACATGTCTGGACCACATATCAGTTATATCGATTTGAAAACAGTTGTTATTTTTAGATATAATTCTCCATTTTTCATTTTTTCCTGGGAGTTCACAGTGTGTGTATATATTTATGTATATATTTTTTTTTATTAGAAGTGATGCTGAAAATATTTCCGAGTTCTGGTTCTGGTATGGGTGGTTTAGATCCAGCTGCATTACTTAAGACAAGTTATTTAATCTTTTTAAACTTTGGTATCATTTATTTTAAAATGGTAAGTTTGGACTTGACTATTATAAAGTTACTTCAAAACCACTCTGCCTTTTCTTGTTTCATCTAACATTATTTTGTGCTTGAACCCACCTTCATTTTAGATATTTGAGGTTATATTAAATTTAGTAATTCTTTATGTTTTACTTCAATATTTGAGTTTAAAAATAATTGATCGCATGAACACATTATTTAAATAGTAAAACCATCTTCAAACCATTTTTATAGAAGTATAGGTCTGAAAAGATTCCATTATTTTCTTCACTAATGTATTCCATGAGTTCCAAGCATCCAAGAAGTGAAAAATACTAATTTGTCTTAAAAGATCAGAATGTAGTCAGAGAAGCATTCTGAAAATCAAATTTTGTAACCCTAGCGTGTTGTACTACCAATTTGATCATCTATTAAGCAATGTATTTGGAATTAAACACAGGAATTTCTAGGAGTAAGATGAATAAAATGTGATATTCAAGAAACAGAAGAGAAGTTTTCATCGTCTAAATGATTTGGACACAGACCTCTAGTTTAATAGCTTTGGATTTCTTTCATTGCAAAATTATGTCGCATCTCTGTAATTTTCCTTTTTGGCACAGAGGACAGGTGCTCTACAGATGGAGAAACAGTTGTGGTTTTATGGGACCTCCTCTCCTAAGCACATTAGTATTTGTCACTCACAGGGGTCCCTTTTCTAAGAATGACAAATGCCCTCATGCACACTTACTGTTAAAAAAGACCTTTGCGTCTGGGAAGGAGAGAAGACTTGTTTACCTTTACTGAATGTGGGATAAGGAGTGAAGGGAGTTTCCTGGCACAGTCTAGATATTGATTATGTAACAAAGTGGTTTCTTGATCGCATATGGTTATAGGAAAGAGGCTATGGTTGCAACATATAATAGTTTTGAGTCAGGAAAAAGCACTTCCATTTCTACCCACTCTACCTCAATACTCACAAACAAAAGGAGAGAATTATGCCACATCAACACATGAGAGGTCTCTGGTGATAAAAAAAAGTAATAAGATGTTTTTGAAAATGATGAGAAATATTGAAATGAAATACACAGTTCCATTTATCTGTCTACAAGACCACTTTGCAGAGCAAGCTTTGTTATCTTTCAACGATCTAGGTCAATAACAGTTTTTAAAGCCCATGGGTAGCAGTAGGTGTAGAATAATTATAACAAAGCACTCCTCAGTGGTACAGTTGCTTGGGTACCATAGATGAATGAAGGGATTTGATCAGTGCCCTTTGTGTTCATCACCCATAACCCTCTCTGGGTCAATGAAACTTTTTGTAAACCCCTTTGGTAAAGCCTATGCTACCGATGGTAGGATTATCAGAATGATAGCATCTTGCTAACTAAGTTTTCATTTGGATCTCATATTTTGCATTACATTCTGTATATAACAATTTTGTTTGCAAATGGGAGATAAATTTAAAGTATTAGATATTAAAAGCATTTTAAAAAATTATGATGTGCTAACTGGTATTCTAAAACTCTGGTTATTCTACAGGAAAATCATGCTGAAGCAAAACCTGCCTCTTAGAAAAGAGCAAACACTAATACTTTTGATTAAACATTTTACAAAGCACTTTTGTTTTCATGGTAATATCTTTCATCTTAAAAAAAGAAACAGTGAATTTAAGTTTTTGCAGAAGAAATTTAGAAAAAAATTGTGCTCATATTAGTTATGAAATTAAAGAATTAGTACCAGATCTAAATATCCATTAGAAAAAGCAAACAAATATATAAAAAAGATGACCAAAAAGACATTAAGAATATCCTCTTAATCATATCCCACAATACACTTAGTCTTTATTCCTGCTGAATAGTAAATAGCTATTAAGAATTTTCCCTGGTCACTAGAAAGGGATCTGGAGGCAAGAACATAATTACAATCTAATTTAAAAAGAAAAATAAAACCTCACTAATAAGAACAACAGGAATTCTTCAATAGTCTCTAAAATATAAGCAGTCTAAAAATTTCGTACCATGAAATTACTAAAGAAAAACAATAGTTAAAGAAATAATCATCACCAAATTCAATTAATTCTTTCCTTACAGTTTTTAATTCATAGGTAACATATATGATTGTAAATTGTAATTTAGAGAATTTTAAGTTAAAAAATGCAAATTAAATGCTTCTAGGTAAAGCATTAAAGAATAGATAAGTAAATTAGTAATCTAAATCAAGCAATACATAACCTTTTGTTATAGATCTATTTTATATGATGGGGAACACAGGTAGAAAAGCTGTAGTCTGTAATGTAATGTAAGTTTTCATTATGAGGTTAAATACAAATGTAGTTCTCAAAATATGCTACGTTTTAAATAAATAATTTGCATTATATTCATATTAATAATCAAATATACTACAATTAATTTTCATTTTAATAGAATTTTCCATGTTCCTATGTCTGGTCCTCTTCTCAATTGTTCAATATCTAATATTAAGAAATAATCACTGACTCCAATCTCCTGTGTCTGGTCCTCTATTCAATTGTTCAATATCTAATATTAAGAAATAATCTTCGACTCCATCTCCAGGTTTCCCTTGTAATTTCAGTGATAGGAAGCAACTTGTTAGTGTGATACTATGTACCTAATTAAAGACAGTGCACCTAATCAGAATTAACATGGACAAGGCATGGTTTTACGAATCTTCAGGTTAATCTTTCTGAATACTAATTCAAGTGTGAAGTACTGAACACCAGTCCTAATTCTGAATAGATACTCCATAAGCTTTACATTATTGGAATGTCTGTTTGATCTGAAATTTTATTTATAGGGAATGATAGCAAAGGTCACACAAGTTTTTGATAACCAGTCTATATATACTTAATAAAACATCTCAAGTTTAATCACTAATCTTTTAAATATTAAAAAAATAGTGTTAGTAGGTGACAGCTATGATTGATGTTTAAATAATAGCAAGTATTTATTATTTGAGTATTCTATATACATGATCAACCCGATCTAAAATTATATGCTAAAAATTGTGTTAAATAAGAAGCAAGTCAATTAAAAAGGTTAAATTTGCTATGAATATTAAATGACAGAAAGAAAATATAGTCTCTGAAACCTAATTTAAATGTTTTTAAAGATGTTTGGTAGTGTCCAAAATAAAAACTAGGCACAGCACATTATTTTGAAGTTTTAAAAGTAGTTGAAATGATTCTTTATTCAATAAAAAATATTTTGGAAATGGAAACCAAAAAGTAACATTCAAAAATCTTCACAATTAGTGTACAACAACATATACACGAATGAATTATGTCTTTGACTTACTCTGCCCAAAATCTAAAGTAACTTTACTTTGGTCAGAGCTATTTTGAACATTAGAAAAATTAGTGTATTTTTATTTTTCTGAATAAATAAATTAAGATTATTGCTTCAAAAATGTGGTACAAGGCAGCTCTAAACATTCCATGAGGAAAGGACGCTTGTTCTGTACCGCAACATTCCTATGGGGATTCTCTCATCCAACAAACATACTTTTTGCCTCATTCTTTAATTGCAGGGTAAAATTGCCTATACATAATGCCTGGTAAATTAAAGTAATTATGACTGGATGTATTATCATTGTGGCACAATATTTCTGCCCATGAGGAACATATTAAAGAGATTAAAAAAATCAACCCTTTTAGCTATAGAACTTAGTGTAGCACTGAGAAAGTTAGGTTTCAGAACTATTCATATCCTTGAGATGAAATTCAGCTTGTTAGCAGAGAAATGGGTAAGAGCTGTAATGTTGTTCAAAATGTCATGGGTAGAGAAAAATGTGAAGAATAGTATTTCTTGACTGGCATCTGTGACTTGGTATCCTCAAACTTTCCTTAGCTAGACACTACATAAAGCAGAGAAGAAAGCCAACCTCTTTTTTTTTTTTTTGTTATTATGTGTGCTTTTTATTCGTGTTAATAGAAATTTGACAGAAATGCAGATACATGCAATATTTAACTTTCTAGTGGTTTTTTTTTGTTGTTTTTTTTCCAATTTATTTATTTTCAGAAAAACAGTATTCATTATTTTTTCACCACACCCAGTGCTCCATGCAAGCCGTGCCCTCTATAATACCCACCACCTGGTACCCCTACCTCCCACCGCCCCGCCACTTCAAACCCCTCAGACTGTTTTTCAGAGTCCATAGTCTCTCATGGTTCACCTCCCCTTCCAATTTACCCAAATTCCCTACTCCTCTCTAACGTCCCTTGTCCTCCATGCTATTTGTTATGCTCCACAAATAAGTGAAACCATATGATAATTGACTCTCTCTGCTTGACTTATTTCACTCAGCATAATCTCTTCCAGTCCCGTCCATGTTGCTACAAAAGTTGGGTATTCGTCCTTTCTGATGGAGGCATAATACTCCATAGTGTATATGGACCACATCTTCCTTATCCATTCATCCGTTGAAGGGCATCTTGGTTCTTTCCACAGTTTGCCAACCGTGGCCATTGCTGCTATAAACATTGGGGTACAGATGGCCCTTCTTTTCACGACATCTGTATCTTTGGAGAAAGCCAACCTCTTTTTGGCAAGATTCTAAAACTGCCACAGCAAAACTCCTTTTAATTCAACTGTTTTAGAAAGAAGCTTACAAATAATTTATTTAAAGACTGTGTATGTGTAGGATAGGATCTTAGGTTCTAATAAATGGGTTGCTTATGTAAAGTAAGCTGTCAGGCCAAATCCTAGGTTTCTTATTTTTTTTCTCTTTTCCATTGGATCATTTTACATTCGCATCAATTTTTTTGTCATTTAAATTTTTTCATACATGCCATGGTGCCTAGTATAATCTTCACAACCACCTGTTACATGAGAAAAACATTTTTTTGTACCTCTACCAGGTCAACACGGAAACTAAATCTCAGAAAGGTGCAGTATATTTTTTGCTCTAAAGTAATTTAGGGTTTATTTTCAGATATCTCCAAATGTAGTTAACACTTCATAAAGTTTCCCCAAATGGCCAATTCACCTAGACAATACAACTCAGACTCTAAACTGAATCTGAGAAAAACTTAAGCTTTTTATTTGTAAAAGCTTTAACCTTGCCAATAACAGTACAAGAAATGTCATTTTTCATCTGGCTACAGCCAGCTTCTTATGGATCTCCACAGAACTGCTCCAATTCTCTTTGTCATGGAACTGAGAAAATTGAAGCTATTCATCAATCCCAAAGAGTAGCATACTAGGGTGTGAGACTTCAATGACTTTGTTTTGACCTTGTTTTCTCTGGGGATTCAACATAGGTGAAATAGACCTAGATAGTCAAGATTTCAAGGTCACTCAGATTTTTTTAAAAGGTGTGAACTAATATTGATAGATCATCTTTATTTAAATTTGAAGAACTATAGATCTAATGATAAATTAATCCTCTTTACTAGCGCAAACTATTGTAGAGAAACAATGTGGGAAAAATGATAATATTTTATTTATTTAGCTACTTCTAATTACTGATCATTTTATGTATTTAGTCAATTATAATGTACTCTGCCAAAGGAATTTGTGAGTATAAATATCTTTAACTAAATCCATTAATACTACTGGAAACATTTATTCTGAAAATAAGTGAATTAAGTCCCCTTTATTTATGAGATCAACATATCATTATCTTTTGGCATAGTAATATTTCTGAACTCTACCTCTTAAATTCTGAGAAACTGAGAACCAAACTTTCTATAACCTAATGAGATATGCTTGGGCAACAAATAAAATAACATCTGATATTTTATCAACCAGTAACATTATCTAAAAAAATGAGCATATCAAATTAGTGACTTAACAAATATTTGTTATATTGAGATGTTGACCTGACAAGGAGGTTTTATTCTCTTTTGTTGAGAGAATACTGACCAATCATGACATGATTACAGAGAAAAACTGCCTAAAACTATCACGTCCCATAAATATTCTTTAACCTTGGAATAAGTTTCTTAGCACAAAATGATAAAAGTATTTTAATAGCTGATTAATGCCATTTCTCCACTTGTGTTTGAAGGTATTTTCTTTTGTGTTTCTTTCTTTATGTTTGAGCTTTGCAAAAAATCATTCACTATGTTTGCTACAAAAAGCACTTAGCATTTTAAAGTGCTATGGTTATACATTTGTTGAATATTCGGGGTCATATTTCTGTTTCACATAAATTTTAACCAACAGAACATGACCCTTAGACATAACAGAGCCAAGAGAATACAAAAGAAGTACATCGTTTCCAGGGTAGAAATTGTAAGTCACTTTTCAAGAAATATAATCACTGAAGATGAAGTTTGAAAGGTGAATTTTGAGACTTATATGTTCTGAACAGGACTTGTTTTATTTTCCATGGTTTAAAAAAACTATATATATATATATATATATGTATATATATATATTAAACATATAATATATGGATAGATGTTTGGATGGAATTACAGACAGATAAGTAGGTAGATGACAGATTTTCTTATTTTATTTGAATAGCTCCCTATTCTCTTTCTTTCTTCTTCTTTTTTTTTTTTTTTGAAAGATTTTATTTATTTGAGAGTGAGGGAGAGCCAGTGCACACAGGGAGAGTGAAAGGGAGAGGTAGACACCCCGCTGATCAGAGAAACCAATGCTCATGCAGGGCTCCAACCCAGGACCCTGAGATCATGATCTGAGCCAAAGGCAGATGCTTAACTTACTGAATCACCCAGGCTCCCTTCAGAGTAATTACTGATACCTGCTTCACTGCACCTTTCTCAAATTGTTGCCAATCTAAAGGTGAGAAATTGAAACTCATTGTGTTTGATCATGTCTTCCCATATACCGTCATTTATAATTCTTTTCTTTTTAAAGATTTTATTTATTTATCTGAGAGAAAGAGAGAGAGCACAAGTGCGGTGGGGGGTGGCAGGCAGAGGGGGAAGCAGGCCTCATCCCTATTCTCTTTCGAATCTGTATAAAACTATACCTAATGGGAAGCGATAACCAATATATCACTTGGGTTTTATTTAAACAAGTGAGGTAATCTATTCTTTTAATTGATTTTTTTGTAAAGATATAAAATAGTTTTGAAACAAATTATTTTCAAATGTTGACACAATGACTTTTTTATAAATGAAAATGAATCTTTTCATTACAAATCAAATTTTCCAAATTAATACATTTAACAGGTAACATATTTGAACATTCTTTTTATCTCCTCTAAGATGAAACATGTTAAAAGTGTAAATACAAAAAATGACTAAAGTAAAATGTCCAGCAAGATTTAACAAACCATTCCCTGTGGAATGTTACCACGACTGTATTCAAGGGATTTATATGAAACACAAATCATTGCTTTGAATCTCAGTGACTCAGATCGATAAACTTCATGAACTTGTCAGCACATATTTTGCATTTTTCCCTTTAAACAAACACATTCCTAGTGTTTAAAGATTTTATCTGTACCCTTTTACTATGAATCACATATGACAGTTTTTCAGGCTTATAATAAAAACTTGAGTAACTTCAGTATGTTTTTTTATTTGACATAAGGGAATGATAGAAAAATAATTTGCATTCTCTAAATGTACCCAAATAATAATGTTATTTTTTTCTTCAATGCAAAATCACTTCACTATATTATTCACAAATCAAGTTTTATTTATGTAACAAATACTATTTACCCTACATATGTGTATATGAACAGAGTGATCTTTGTAGATATTTGCAAATACATGTCTATAAATGCTCAATATAAAGTCACTGATTGTACAAGCTATCTCATTTGCTAAAATACAAAAGAACATATTCACATGATTAAAAAAAGACATTTTAATAATTTTATTTTTATTTATTTTTTTTAAAGATTTTATTTATTTATTTGACAGACAGAGATCACAAGTGGGGGGGGGGAAGCAGGCTCCCTGCTGAGCAGAGAGCCCGATGAGATGAGCGACTCAATCCCAGGACCCTGAGATCATGACCTGAGCCGAAGGCAGCAGCTTAACCCACTGAGCCACCCAGTCGCCCCAATGATTTTGTTTTTTAAAAAATAATTTTTTACATCCCAGGTGGGGCTCAAACTTATAAGCCCAAGATCAAAAGTTGCATGCTCCATCGACTGAGTCAGCCAGGCACCCCAGAAAAAAAGAACTTTTTAAAAATTAAAATTAGTAACCATACAGAAGACAATGTAAGCAGAATCCATAATCATGTCTAAAGTTCACTTATCAAAATGGATAACGTGAATGTCCAAGTTGCTTAGGACTTGAATATAATCTTCAAAATTATGAAATTTAGGGCGCCTGGGTGGCTCCGTGGGTTAAGCCGCTGCCTTCGGCTCAGGTCATGATCTCAGGATCCTGGGATCGAGTCCCGCATCAGGCTCTCTGCTCAGCGGGGAGCCTGCTTCCTCCTCTCTCTCTCTCTGCCTGCCTCTCTGCCTACTTGTGATCTGTCAAATAAATAAATAAAATCTTTAAAAAAAAATTATGAAATTTACAGGCCTATGAAATATGGCATTTTGCCATCTAGAACAGGCACAAGATTTTCACATTAGGAAGGTCTTAATGTCATTATTTTACTTCTGTGGCCCTTAACATCTTTTTTATCATTATACCTTGAAGAAAAACTTTTAAATTCAATTAAGAGTTACATGAAAATACAAAATATGAATGAGAAAATCGGGGAATTTGTAAGGTAGTGAAAATTAATTCAGTTTTAAAGAGCACTATATTTTGTATGCCTGTTTTCCAATATTCTACAGTACATTTGCTCTGTTTCAAGTAAATTGGTTATTGAGTTCAGAGGCTTTTCCTAAGCAAAGTCCTTTCAGGATTAGAGAAATATTTTAAAAGAAGCAACAGAAGAGCAGAAATAGCTAGAACGATGTTTGGAACCAGGAAAGTGCCTGTCTTGTTTTGGGGAGCAACATGGGATTCTTGTGCAGTTCGACTATATGGTTTATTGAAGAGATGGTGGGCAAGGCTGTGAAGGGTATCGAAAGGCAGGATAAGGAGGTTGGTGTTAATTTTGGTGGCAATGCGAAAGGAGACAATGGAGGTTTTTTAAGCAGGAGAACAAATGACAAGAACAAATCTGAGTTGTTAAAGAACAAGATGACAGTATGGTGGACAGTATATTAGTGGAAGGAAGTTTGAAAGCAGGGAGGTCAGCGAGAACACTGCATTGGTTCGGAGATAGGGTGAAAGCATCTGCGATCTGGAGTAGCATTACAGGAGCTTGCGAGAAATGGATAGATTTCACACAATGTGATCTAAAGAGCTGAGGTAAGAATGTGTAAAAGTCAAAGCACCAAAATTGCTTATTTATTATAATACTCATTTTAAAAAGATACAGATTTATTTTATACTTTATAGCTGATTAAGTTTTTAATTCTCTTAGTATGAGTAGTAAAAGAAGCTATAGAAAATTCCCTAAATTTGGGTCACCTGGGTGGCTCAGTGGGTTAAGCCTCTCCTTTTGGGTCAGGGTCCTGGGATTGAGCCCTACATTGGGTTCTCTGCTCAGTGGGGAGTTTGCTTCCCCCTCTCTCTCTCTGCTTGCCTCTCTGCCTACTTGTGATATCTGTCAAACATATAAATAAAATCTTTAAAAAAAGAGAAAATTTCCTAAGATTATAACTTTGATTTAAATGTTATATATATATATATATTTATATTTATATATGTAATAGATATGCATGCATAACACGCACATACATGCACACACACATGCTTATGCATATATTATGGGTAGAGTATCAAAACTGCAGATACTTAGGAGAACAAAGACATCTCCTAATTTTTAAATGTTTCTTTTTATTCTCAACTGATTTGATTTTCTTAATTAGGAAATATAACATAAAAACTTATTTTTCCATATGGAAGACTTTCATATATATATATATATATATATATTTATCTCTTTTAGGAGATGCCATCAGGTTTACTTGGTGCTAAAGAAAGAATGCAGAAATTGAATATTTGAAATAGGGATGTTTGCAAAAAAGTGTAATGGGAAGCAATTCAGAGATGACTGAATAAATATACTTATATATGTCAACTATATACAGAATTTCAAAAGTTGTATCTTTTTTCATAAAAATTAATGTTAAGGGAAACTGACACCACATAGATACAAACAACAAAGTAGATACAATTAAGTGTTACTGGTTGTTTTTATTTTATTTCCCTATATTAAGCTATATTGATTGATATTAACTAGGAAGGACATTAAGGAATGATTTTAAGAAGGAAGTAGGCAATAGCAAGGAATTAAAGAATCAAATAAATCATGATCATTTGTATTTCTTTATGTTTCATCTAAAGTATTAGGTTATAACAATATCTAATGAAGGTTCACTTTTATTTGCTTAAGAAATAAAAAGCAAGGGTAATCTGGAACATTAAGTAGGTATACAGTATTACCTCCTTATCCATGTGGGATAAGTTCCAAGACCCCTGTGGATGCCTGAAAGAGCAGATAGTACTGAACACTATACTAAGTATTTTTTTTCCTATACTGTACACACATACCTATGGTAAACTCTAATTTATAAATTAGGCACAGTAAGTGATTAACAACAATAACTAATAAAATAGAAGACTTATAACAAAATATTATACTATAAGTTATATGAATGTGAACAAAATACCATATTGTGTGTACTCACCTTTCTTGTTGGGATTATTTAAGATGATAAATCCCTACATGATGAGAGGAAACAAAGTGAACGTAGGCATTGAGACATAAAATTTGGCACTAATGACCCTCTAATGATACCCTAGCAGGAGGGTCATCTGTTTCTGTATCGTGGTAACAAAAAATGTGGAAAGTGAAACCACAGATTGGGGGAGGGGCACTACTATTTGTGTATTTTGTGTTCAATAAATAGTAAATATTACGCTGGCTATAGAGTATAAAACAATTGGTGGAATTCAGTTCATCCTTTAAATGATCTAGTTATTCAATAATTCTAGTTATTGAGATCTTTGTATTCAAGTGACTGCATTTAGTATTCTGTAGTTTCTCAGTTGCAAACTTGAGAGCCTCCCCGGTAAACTAAAACCAGCCCACGTAGTCACTGAGGACAGGGAGAGACAAAAGAAAGAGGCAGACCACTCCACATTGGGAGGTGGCAGGTTTAATAAACAAGGGAACTTAGCTGTGAGACTTGACTTAGGTAGCCACAGATATGTAGATCTCTCTCTGCACCTATCCACCAGAATCTTTAAAGCTCATATAGAGGCCTTAAATAAGTTCAATGCACATGGTTGAAGCAGTACCCTCACCACACTTCTATCTAAAGGTTTTATCCTTGGGGCAGCTTCTGGAGTAGGGCAGGCAAGCAGAACACACATTCCAAGGATGGGAAGGGGCTGAGGAGCCTTTAAGTACCCACATCTAGATCATGGGTCAAACTTGTGGTCAGATCTTAGTGGTAACCTCCTCCAACAGTATGGCTAGTTAACAAAATATTGAGATAATTCCTCAGCAATTTTGATAAACAGCCACCTCCTCAAATTCCTCAGCAATTTTGATAAACAGCCACCTCCTCAAGCCCTGAGTGACCCATCACTACTTTCCCTCCACTATCTACCTTTTAGAAAGGACCTTAGTGAAAAAGATATAAAATATGCACTTCAGGTCAGCCATCCAATTTCCCCACATCTTGAAAGAATCATTTCTTAAAAGTGAATGAATACCAAGCAAATAAGGTCTGAGTAGGGAACAAATTTACCAGGTATGAAGAAGAGCAAGGCCACTGTTACTGAAGTATACTGATCAAAGCAAAAAATGGCAAGGAGATCAGAGGAGGAAACTTCTGGTCCAGCTCACTTAGGACCTCTTAGGACATGGTAAAGGGTTTTGATTGTATCATGTATTCAGGAAAACTGTCACAGGAATGTATAAACAAGAGAAAGAAAAAGATCAGCCTTTTATTTTAAAGATATTACATAATGGGGCACCTGGATGGCTTGGTTGTTTAATGTTCCTACTCTTGATTTTGGCTTAGGTCATGATCTCAGGGTCATGAGATCCAGCCCCTCATTGGGCTCCATCGTCAGTGTGGAGTCTGCTTGAGATTCTTTCTCTCCTTCTGTCCCCCACCCCGGCGCCAACATGTGTGCTTCCTCTCTATATATAAAGTAAATGAATAAAAATAAAAACATTAAATAACTTCTAGATAGAGAATGGACAAGAAATTTCTCACTACAAAATCTTTTCTAAACTAACTTTTGAACTATTTAAGATCAATTGTATGATTAACTTCCATGTAAAACTAAGTTTCCCAAATAATTAATAGTCAATCAATAACTAGGTAGACATACAATTTTTAGGTCCAGTTTTGATAGAAAATGCTATTATATTAGATTGGGAAGTTATATTTAAAATGATTATGTGTGTCACTCATGACAAAGTAATATGGTACCATGCCTCTCTAAAATTTTGTCCACTGATCCTACTTAGTGATTTCTTATAGAAAGTAAATGGGTTGCCTCTCATTTTTTTCCTTCATTGTGCAAATGATTTCAAACCCAGATGGCTACACAGATGCAGTCAGTTATATCAGAGTGAAGTATGTTCAGTGTAATATAATGAGAAGTGACTGGGGTAAATTGCCTATTTATGACCATGAAAAAAAGGCAAGTATATTTTTAACACATGATAGGAGAAAAGAAAATAAGTTTGTGTGCAGTTTCAGTTTGTAACAATATAGTCACAAAAAATGACGACTGGAATGTTCATCCCCTTGATTTCTTAAATGAAACTGGACAGTGCTTTAGGAAAGCTCCGCAAAGGAAGGTTTCAGCTCCAGAGAATAGGCAAGCGATGACTCCTGCGAAAATCATCTAGTACCCTTGAAGAAACTGTATAGTCGCAACCTCATAGAATTTTTCGGCAGCATGGAAATGTTAAGATAATTGAGTTCAAACTCTTAGGTTTTCAGGCAAAGTGACTGAAGATGTATGCTTCAGTGTTCTATATAATACATAATTTTGATTTGCTTTTCATAGGAACCAGAACATCTGAAAAAGCAGAGGACACTTGCATCAACTTCTTCTAGTAAATATAAATGGAAGAAGTGGGTTTTCAAATAACATAAGAAATGATATTTAAAAATTAAATTCATGGAAAGATATCTATTTAGTAGCCTGGGTAAAATTCACAAGACATAATGTATGGGTAACTACACATATAACTGAAAGAAAATGTCAATAACCTTAAAAATTATTCACTAAATAATCTAAAAATTCTTTATTATTTATTGAGCATGAAAATTTGTAGTTTTATATTAAAGAGTATTGTGCATCTGCAACAGGTAATACAAAGAATCATTCAAAAAAGCACAATCAAGAGTCCCTTGCCAGTTATGCCAATAAAAAAATCATCCTTGCATTCATTCCAGAATACCTACTTCATAGGATTCTTATGAGGACTCAGTAAGTTAAAATACATTCAGAATTTAAAACAGGGTCAGGTTTGTAATCACATTTGAGAATCTCTTTATTCTCAATGATATCACCAAATGATATGTTGAACTACCTATTATATATGTAATTTTGTGATACGATTATATATTTATATTTTAAAGTGATTTGGGCATAAAAGAAAAATCAATTCTTAGATTATCCAAGTCAAATATAAATGGTAATCTAAAGTCACTTCATTCGTTTTAATCATTATTCACATTTATAAAATCTTTTAATGTATTCAGAAGTCTATTCGTGACAGTATCTCATGAAGTTGTAGGACCCTTTCCAGGTAAATAGAAAATCTATTAGTATTTTCATTTTTTAGGTGAGGAAACTATAGTTCAAATAACTCAAGTAGGTGAAGTCCATAATGACCCTGGAATCAGAACTCTACTTCTGCCTTCAGTAGTCTGTCCTGCAACTGAATATGAACATACTCATGAGGCTTCAGGTGAAACCCTTGGTATATGGTCCATTTATCACAACTATCAAGATTTTTGTACTTTGTGGTTAACTTTATCAAAATCCACATTATTCAGATTTGTTAGGAATTAAGATGATAGGAGAATGATTTCCTTAGGCATTTTTCAGCATTTGGAAGGTCACTCAAGAGGTCTTACATTGAATAGGTCCAGTTTTTGAACTGGATTCACTATTAAGAAAATAGAATATCTTCAGAGAATGTCTAGGAATGATTTTGCTCACCTGTGAATGGCCTATCCTCCCGTACAATTCTTTAGTTAACCTAAAACACGTTGTGCAGCCTTTGTTCATAATGACCTTATCTTAGAATGTTTATTAAAAAGAAGGGAAAACTCAAATTATATCTGTACACAGTATAAAAATGTGGTATCTTGAAGAAGGAGGAGTCTTTTGTGTTCTGCTGTTTCTGTTATGTATTATTCTGCTTAGAAGTAGTAGAGCCAATATTCATATTTTTAATTTGCTTTTTTAAATTAATATATTTTGTATTGTGTTATGTGCATACCATATACCATATAGTACATCATTAGTTTTTGATATATGACACCAAGTGCTCCATGCAATCAGTGTCCTCCTTAATACCCACTACTCACTGGGCCAGCCCACCTCCCAGCACCCTCCCTTCTAAAACCCTCTGTTTGTTTCCCTGAGTCCATAGTCTTTCATGGTTCATTTCCCACTCCAATTTCTCCCCCTTCATTTTTCCCAATGGTATACTATTCAGCCATCATATTTTTATTTTAGAGTTTTAGAAGAATTGCAGGGACATCTAAATTCATTAAAAAAATGGAATTTTTGTTAGCTAATTTCCCATTTGATCTAGTTTCTCCCACTGGATGGGTCTATTTGTTATGTAAATAGAAGTTAGGGGTGTAGGCATACTGCAAGTTCCAGTTATTTTTATTCATAGGCAGCTCAAAACTCAGTTTGCATCAGAATAGTATTTTAGATCTTTCTTAGATAGCCTTGTGAGAGTGAATCAGGTTTTTACCAGGGTGAACTTTCACAGACTTTAAACTATGAGACACAATTTCGTACTTAAACACCTGATATAGTAAAGAAATTTCAGAAAAGAAACACGAAACAAAATCATACTCTGAGACAAGCCAGTGTATCAATGAACAATGAACAAAGCGCATGGCCTGTCACTCATGATTCTCCCATCAAGAGATCAGGTTCAATGAGGTAGTTTCGGGTCTTCTGTCAAAGTTGAAATATTTTTTCACAAGTGTCTTGAACAATGTTCATTATATAACTTACTGAATCTATACTAGAGTTTGATATTGAAAGCACTATATAGATAGATAGATAGATAGATAGATAGATAAAAGGTATATATCTTCCAGTTAGAAAGCTAAAGAATGACAGGAGAGCTAAAATGTTGAATGTGTCTTCTTATTAATAGGAGAAAATATAACAAAATAAAGAGCCTTATTATATTAAGTTTAAAAAATATATTGTGTATAATACAGTTTTTAAAAATACTGTCTTGACCCAGTTTTGAAGCCTTGGCTAGTGGCTGGTTAGTTCCCTTTCTTGAAAGACCAATTAAACCTATACCCAACCTGTTTCTGATCAGGTTTTCAATCTATACACAACTTAATCAGCCCAAGCCAGGTACCAGACACTTAGGGATAGCCAACCTACGTCCCAGAAACTGGGACATAATTATTCAAGTAGCAAACACGCACCCTACTTGCAATCCCTGCACTACGACCTACAGCTCCAGCTTGCTATTACCCTGTTGCCTGGTATAATCCTCTCCGTGACCTTGCCTGGCAGCTTTCTCTCTTTGGGGGCTATAAATAACAAAGAATTCTGCCTTTCAACTATTTGAGTGTCACTGCATTGCACCCTACCATCAAACAAATCTTTACATCTTATAAAACATTGTGATACAGTATAATGATTACTGGACCAGGCCACAGAATACATAAATTCTAATGAAAGTTCTGTCATTCATTAGCTAAATGATGCATTGCAGATATAACACCCAGATTTAAATTATCCTCACTGAGGCCATATTCTGTGAGGGAGAGGTAGTGTTCATTACAGCTTTGACTACAACTATTTGGTGGAAATCATCTTGCCTGAATACACAGAGTGAGGTTTCTTAAATTAGTCTATTTAAATATACATGTGCACATACATACGTTTAGTACAAAGCACATATACATTTTAATATATTATTAAATAAGTTCATAGCTTCAGAAAATTTAAGTATCACTGAAGTGGAAGAATCTTTATGCAGAGACTTTATAAAGTCAAGAATACAAGAATGATTTAATCAAAACTATTGAAAACAATCTAAAGATACTTTAAACTAGAGTTAATTTCTATATAATAGTAAATGTAAACATACTATTAATTTCTAATTTTTCCCTACAAAGAACTTTATAAAAACTGTTATTAAAGTATGGTCTATAGACTATATTTACTCTGATTCCATTAGTCTTGAATTTTTCCATGTACATCCCAGGTTCTGATGATGATTAAGTTTTTCATATCACTGATGACCTATCTGGTGAATCTTTCTGATTTTGAGGTATTAACATTCTTTTAAAAATGTTCAGTTTATTCTACACAATTTATTTTAACAACACAATATACCAATCAAAGGTTTTATTTAGTTTTCAATCCCTCTACTATAAGCAAAAAAAAAAAAAAAAAAAAAAAATGGCTTGCAGTAAATCTGTTACTCTGAGGTAATTACTTCCTTATTTCTTCATAGAGATAGATGCCATTGTTTTCTAATTCCTAGCAATTTAAGTATTCCATGCTCAGGCCTACTGCCTTTGTGTTCTGCTTGTGGAAGCATTGTGTTATTACTCTCCACTTGCCCTAAAAAAAATAATAATAATTTGCAATTTAATATAAACTAAGAAAATAATTGTTAAAATAAATATTAAGACAATGACACTCCTTTTATAAACATATATTCTTCTGCCTTTATAAATAAGTGCTAGCCCCAACAATACTCATAGTTTACAGTTTCTCTTTTCAGCATTAATAACATGTGGTTTATTATGCTCAAGCTCTAAGTGCTTTCAACTCTTAGAGCCTTGCGTTATTCATCCGTAAAACTGTTTTTGCCTTGAAGGTGTTTCTCAAGTCAGGTGAATGGTAGCCTCTGATTTTCATGATCTCACAGGGCCCAAGGCCTACCTAAGTAATTCAATTTAACAAGAATTTAATAAGAAATCAACTTTAAGCTGAGTCCTCCATATGGATACACCATCAGTGCAATGGGAACTAGAAATAAATACCACTTAATATGTTCCAAGAAACACTGAGCTGATGATTTTGTTAAACATGCTCCCAGACCTTTAGTTTCTTGAAGGTCTAACAGAAATAAGCACAGATTTTCTCGGGCCTCACAAATTATCTGTAGATAAAGCTCAAGAAAAAATGAGTAACTCTCTCTCTCGTACATACATCAATGTACCTCACACACATTAAAATATGCACACAAATACAAATTACAAAATACACAAAATAAATGGTAGACTAAGACCTGATAAATACTTCAGATAAAGGAATTATTAGACACATAAATAAAATAGCTCAGAAATAATAGGAGCTTGAACATAAAATTAAGCAATTTACTAACGAACCAAAGAGTTCTATAAATTAAATAAAATAAGATAAAAATAAAATGAAACAAAATAAAATAATTGAAATGTAAAGTTCAGTGTATGAGGGGTGCCTGGGTGGCTCAGTTGGTTCAGCATCTGACTTTTGGTTTTGGCTCAGGTCATGATATCTGGGTTGTGAGATCAAGCCTTCCCTGTGTCAGGCTCTATGCTCAGTGAGAAGCCTGCTTGAGACTCTGTCCCTCTCTCTCCTACCCTTCCTCTCCCTCTCTCTCTCCTCAAATAAATAAATATAAAACAAAACAAAACAAAATCCAGTGTGTGAGTTTTAACCACAAACTGACACTTCAGGAGAGAACAGTAAATCAGGAGGTAAATACATAGAAATTATGCAGAATGCATCGGAGAGATTTAAAAAAAATTGAAAACATGAACAAAGTCTTAAGATACATGGATGACAGAAGTTATGGGAAGACAAAAAAGTTATTAAGTAACAGATATCACTGGAAAATATACAAGCCAAAAGTTTTCCCCAAGTAAGGGAGTAAAATAACTTACATATTCACAAGCCTGGTGAATCAAGGTAATATTAACAAAAAGTAATCTAGACCTAGACACATCAGGGTAATGATTCAAAACATTTAAAGATTAGTAAAAGACCTTACAAATAGCAAAAATCAATGGTAGATAAACTTCAGATGTACAAAAATAAAACTGATGAGTCTGAGTGGCTCAGTCGGTTAAGCGGCTGCCTTCGGCTCAGGTCATGATCCCAGGGTTCAGAGTTCGAGTTCCGCATAGGGCTCCTTTCTCACTGGGGAGCCTGCTTCTCTCTCTGCCTCTGCATGCTCTTTGCCTACTTGTGATCTATCTCTCTCTGACAAATAAATAAATAAATCCTTAGAAAAAATTAAAAAATAAAACTGATACACAATTTTAAGAGTAACATTGAAGTTAGTGATGTAATATAATGAAATTGTGGAAAAGTAAGAATATGCTATTTATCTAGAATGTTATACCTAATGATAACCTTTAAGAATTAAGGTTAATAAAAAGATAGTTTCAAAATCAAAGCAGGGTTGGCCCCCAATAAACCTTCAATAATGGAAATTCAAAATGTTGTATTAGAAGAAAAGGAGAAAATGATACTAGATGGTAGTTCTGTGATTGAAAAAAATAAGGAAACCAACAAATTAACAAAAATGTATTTAAATTTAAAATAACATTACTTTTATTTTTAAAAAAACATGATGAAATCAATGATGTAAAATAGGTCTAAAATACATGACTGAAGTAATATTTAAATGGAACGGATGATAGATCCGTTCAAGAACTTTCTAGAGTTTATGTGGGCAATAAAAATGATATATAATATCAGTGTGAGTTCAAAATGGGTATTAACATTTATATCATATATACAATAACTATAATGAGTATTTTAAGTTCCCGAATACTAGAGAAATTTTATAGAATAAGCAAAAAGTCTAAAAAACTAAGAGAAATGTACACATAAAAAATGTAGGAAAAAATAAGAATAAAATAAGGTGTTGGAAATAAATATAAACATCTGTGGCTAAAATAAACCCAAATAGACAAAATATTTTTATGAAGTTAAGTATATTCATGTTGGACAAAGAGAGTATAGTTATACATAGTTTAAAGTAGACACATCAAAATACTAAGAACTCAAAGCTTTAAAGGCAATGGCTATGAAAAATTATAAATCATTACTAACCATATTTTTAACTTTTATTTAAAAATATAAAAGATGCTTCTTTTAAAAAAGTGCATATTTTGTAATATGAGCTTAAAAATTCTAATTGCATTTTTTTCAGTCTAACTTTGTGCTGTTTCATATATCGTACATTGTCATTTTCTTGAATATTTTGTGCTTCATATTTCCCTTGGAACTCTATGCTTGGCAATTAATATTTTAAGGCACAGAATGAAGGAGTGTTGTTCCAGAGAGTAATCTGAATTTAACTCTATTAAGCTGTTGATTATTTGGACCACCTAAATATGTAATTTTTGTCTGCAAACCTATGTAAGGCATCTTCTATGGTGACAAAATTAATTTGTTTTCCCTCTTCAATGAGCTCTTAAGTTCCAAACATGCATTTTTTAGTGTGAATGCAGATACCTAAGGTGAATGTGGGTAAATTTCTAGCTTTACTCTTATATTAAACACACAGGTCTTTGGGATTTCAGCCAAGTGCAATCATTTGAACTCCCTACTTTGGCACACACTAGGCTTAGTCTTCTTTCACCCAAGTGCATGGTAACCACTTCAGCAAACATTCTCAACTCAAATAGTGTCCTGTCTTTTCAATAATTTCACTTCTTTTTGTTGTTGCTGTTTCTTATTTGATTTTTTATAAACATATAATATATTTTTATCCCAGGGGTACAGATCTGTGAATTGACAGGTTTACACACTTCACAGCACTCACCATAGCACATACCCTCCCCAACGTCCATAACCCCACCCCCCTTCTCCAACCCCCCTCTGCCCTGCAACCCTCAGTTTGTCTTGTGAGATTAAGGGTCACTTATGGTTTGTGTCCCTCCAATCCCATCTTGTTTCATTTATTCTTCTCCTACACCCTTAACCCCCCATGTTGCATCTCTACTTAAGACAACTATCATATAATCTCCCTGAAATAATTTCACTTCTAAGAGTTGAATTAAATTAAAAGTACAAAAATATAAATAACTATATATTTACTAAATGCCATAATGAAATCCAATATAAGAAATAATTAAATTATAAAATTTGGGTAATTAATTATAGATCATTCCCATTGATAATACAACAATAGTCTAAATATAGTCAATTATGTTCAAAAGTTTTATGTTTATAAAAAAGAATTTATACTATTTTGACATTTAAAATAAATATATGTATGTAAATTATTTCCTAAAAAAGAAAAAAATAAATTATAATTGGAACAACCAAACAGGATACTCAATGAGCTATTGGTTCACTCTCTTTTGTTCTATGGAGCTGTTCATAAATACAAAATAAAGGGTAAAGGCCTTAATTTTATCTTTTAAGGAATAACTGACCCTCATAGCTTAAATCAAGAGAAATATTTATTATTTCACCCAGAGGAAAATTCGAATTTATTTTGAAAACTGTCAAGTATGTAAGGTATCATTATTGCTTCTTTTTGTCACAGAAGTCCATGTAGACTGAAGTCTCTGTTTAATTGCCTATCTTTACATTAAATGTGGTTTTACTGTAAAGAATCTCTTTATACCTTAGATATATATTTTTTTCCAATTTATTTATTTTCAGAAAAACAGTATCCATTATTTTTTCACCACACCCAGTGCTCCATGCAAGCCGTGCCCTCTATAATACCCACCACCTGGTACCCCAACCTCCCACCCCCCTGCCACTTCAAACCTCTCAGATTGTTTTTCAGAGTCCATAGTCCCTCATGGTTCACCTCCCCTTCCAATTTACCCAAAAGCACATACCCTCCCCAATGTCCATAACCCTAGTTCCATCCATGTTGTCGCAAATGGCAAGATTTCGTTTCTTTTGATGGCTGCATAGTATTCCATTGTGTATATATACCACATCTTCTTTATCCATTCATCTGTTGTTGGACATCTAGGTTCTTTCCATAGTTTGGCTATAGGTTCTTTCCATAGTTTGGACATTGCTGCTATAAACATACGGGTGCACGTGCCCCTTTAGATATAGTTTTATCTATATATCTACAACAGGCACTAGCTTTTGACTTAAAACTTTTTTTTTTAAGATTATTTATTTATTTATTTAACAGACAGCGATCACAAATAGAGAGGCAGACAGAGAGAGAGAGAGGAGGAAGCGGGCTCCCCACTGAGCAGAGAACCTGATGTGGGGCTGTATCCCAGGACCCTGGGATCATGACCTGAGCTGAAAGCAGAGGTTTAACCCACTGAGCCACCCAGGTGCCCCAACTTAAAACTTTTTATTGTTCTCCCTTGCTGACTATTAGGAGTAATGTAATTGATATCTGCCTATTCTAATATTAGGTTAGGGAAACTTTCTTAATATAACTTTTAAAATTTTTTTTTATCTTTTTTAAAAGATTTTATTTATTTGACAGACTGAGATCACAAGTAGGCAGAGAGGTGGCAGAGAGATTGGGGGAAGCAGGCTCCCTGCTGAACAGAGAGCCCGATGTGGGGTTTGATCCCAGGACCCTGAGATCATGACCTGAGCTGAAAGCAGAGACTTTAACCCACTAAGTCACCCAGGTGCTCCAATATATATATACTTTTAAATCAACTTTTATTACAATGCATTCTTTGAAAATGGGAGCACAATACAAATCTTCTTGCAACCATGAAGCCTATAGTCTTCTTAATTAGTTTCTAAGATTCTATAATCTAGAATACCTTTTCTCTATCATTGTAACATTGAAAATTTAAGGAAGCCAGCTTACTACTGGGTCAGGGAAAAATGCCTGATTTAACAATAATATCATTTTGCTGGTAGGGTTAGGGTAATTTTTTCACTTTGTGTTTCTAAAATTTTAAACAATTGTCAAGGTTATTTTTTCCAGAAGAAAAAGTTATTATAATTTAAAAAATAATTACAGTAGAGAAACATCTACAATTTTAGATTTTTAAGAGTATTGAATGAAAATGAAAACTTCTCATTTTTCTTAATTGATCTAATAGATAAATTTTTAAATTTAATACTAATAATATATTAGGTAATTTTAGCTTATAGGTAAGTGAAATAAATGAGAGCAGTTATAAAGAATGCCAGGGGAGAGATGAGATATGCTGTCTGAGGTACTGTGAAGCAGTTGCGTGTTATTGGAAAATGGATGTAGGTTAGTTGTAAATATACACTGCAAAATCCAGGACAACCACTAAGAAATAAAATAAAATTACAGTTAATAAAAAAAGAGTGAAAATGAGATCATGAAGTACTCAGTTAAAACCAGAGACTGCAGAAAAGGAGGGAAAGATAAAGAAAAAAAATGAACAAATGCAATGAATAGAAAATAGTTACAAAAAATAAATATAAATCCAGTTGTACCAATAATTGTTTTCAATGGAATGGTCTAAATAGACCTATTAAGAAACAGAGACCGACAGAGTAGGCTAAAAACAAACAAAAATCCCAACAACTCAACAATATATTGTCTAAAATAAACCCATTTTAAATATAAAGACACAGCAGGATTTAAAGTAAAGGGATAGAGAAATACATAGCATGCCAATGCTAATCTAAAGAAAGCTGAAGTAGCAATGTTAATTTCAGACAAAGCTGACTTCAGAGCAAGGAATTTTCAGGTGTTAAAGAGTGGTGTTACATATTTATAAAATGCCAATCCTCAAGAAGACATAACAATTCTTAATGTGAATACCCTAATAATGTTGTGTCAAAATACATCAGGTAAGAACTGGTAAAACTGCAAGAAGAAATATATAAATCTACCATTAGCACATTTCTATCAGAAATTGATGGATGCAGCAGGCAGAAAACCATAAGGATATAGTAGAATTTAACAGTTTTATATTTGTCAAGTTTCTCCAAAGAAAAAGAAACAGTAGAATATATACAGAGATACACGGAAGAGAAGATTTATTACATAAATTGGCTCATGCAATTATGGAGGTTGAGAAATCCCAAAATCTGCTATCAGCAAACTGGGGAACCAAAAGAGCCAGTGGTTTAATTAACTTGCACTACAAAGGCTGAAAAAGGGGCAGGGAAAAAAGATTTAGGTCTTGCTGAGTCCAAAGGCTGGAGAATAAGGAGCACCAATGTCTGAGGTCAGGAAAGAAATGGATGTCCTAGCCAAAGAGAGCAAATTCACTGTCTGCTCTTTCATTCATTTGACATAATACATCATATTTGTCTTTTGCCAAAATAAAGCCTTAAAGGCTATCAGTAGAAACATGCTTCACTGAAGAAAGAAATTTTAAACAACATTGACATTTCAAGCTGAATGCTCAAGATCTTATATTTATAGGATACATAACTTTTTCAAATTTTAGAATAACTTGATACAAATTTGTTATGAGAGCCTATGGCCCTTAATTTTTTATCTGATCTCATGAAAAAAGTCTGTTCTATCAACTCATAAGACTACTGATTCTCTTTCTCATCTGTTAATATTTATGTACTTACTCTGAGAATTTTAATCTTTTGCTCCAACAGAACAATATATTTAATGATCAAGAAAAGAGCATGGGCATATTAATAAGTGAAAATCCAACAAAGTTTTTTGTAGAAATAGATATAAAAAGGTTTAGATCAAATGAGATTACGCATATTAACATTTTGGGACAATATTATCAGAGTTTTGTCTGTTTTGTTGAATAGTGTATCCTCATTTCCCAGCTTAGTGCTTGCCATATTGTATATACACAATTAACTTGTGTTTAATGAGTTGAATATTTATCAATGTCTGGAAATATTAGCCATTTTAATATTGATTTATGTACTACATAATAATGTACACATTATAATGTGGCCAACTATTGGTTACAGCATATGAACTTGTGAAAATGTTACCTCTTTTGACATTTGGTACATATGTTATCAATAGGTTGGGTTATGTATTAAAATAATGATAAGCAGTAATCATAAAAAATTATGTTGAAGTGACTATTTGGGGCTCCTGTAAGAAAAATTGCAATGTAAAATGTTCAAATTATGGGTTTTCCCTCCTTCCTTGTGTGCCAGGCATTTGTTAAAATTGTAGCTCTAGTTCTACTTTTCTGAGCCATATCTCTAAAATTTTCAATGATCTGCCATTTTAAAAGCTTCCAAAATCAAGTTTGGAAAATAGACGATGAGAGAGTGCTTAATGTTTGCTGGCCATTCAGAAGATGGGTCTCCAAGAGTTAGAGGCTAATCAAAGTCCAATGAACTACACAAGTACCATTTTAAGTGTTTTTGGTGACCATGCTTTCTTCATGTTGATCTAAGAAAAGATGAATTCACTTAACAAAGACTGTGACTGAATCATAAAAAAGATAAGCCTAGAAAAAGCAAAGAGAAGGGATGAAGCTCGTCTGGTTTCTTGATTCTAGTTCTTGCTGATGTCATAGTTTGTTCCCCCTCTTTTAATGAGATTCCTCCATATCCTCATAGTAAATTATGCCTTTCTCTTTAGGCTGAAGTTAGTTTTCTTTATTTGAAATCAAAATAGTTCTAAGAAAAAAAAAAAAAAACAGTTCTAAGTTTTTGTCATCTCAAATATAAAATAAAGCATAATAGAGCCTGAAGGATAATAATTAATTATACTTCTCTGTATCTACTTTGTTCTTAATCTGACAGCTACCTAAAATAGTGTTTTAAATATTCATTGATTAGTTCTTTGTTATAAAATATACCACCAAGAAAAAAAAAATAAAGGTCATCTATCTTTAAATAAATTACTGCAACTGGTGTTTTAAAAAGTAGATTTGTTTATCTTAGTTCATATTAAAATTCAGTATTAAAATTTTTTCTCATGAGCCTTGAATGATATGCATGTGTATGCAAAAGTGACTGAGACATATCATTAAAATTGCAGTAACAATTTTGTATGTTATGATAGATCATAACTTCTGCTTTCTAAAAGATAGCCAGTCAGTCAATGGCCAAAGAATCAAGAAATTCACAAGTCAAGGAAGAGAGTTTTAGTTTTATTATTTCTGAATGATCAATAAAAGAAGTAAATTCAGGGGAAAATAATTAATATTTTATAATAAATAAATAAATATAATATATTATATATAATAAACATAAAAATAATTAATATCAGGGAAAAATAAATCATGGTAATTACAGAGAAAAGTGTATAAGGTAGACATATTTTTTAAAAATCTGTACAAAAACAACACAGCAACAACAAAACAAACCAAGTATATAGGGATAAACTTAGTGTATGTGGGATAAGGTTTGAAACTACATCCACCCAATTTCTTTTTTTTAAATTAACATATAATGTATTATTTGCCCCAGGGGTACAGGTTTGTGAATCATCAGGCTTATTCATTTCACAGCACTTACCATAGCAGATGCAATCCCCAATGTTCATAACCCAGCTACCCTATCTCTGCCCCCCACCACGCAGTGACCCTCAGTTTGTTTCCTGAGATTAAGTCTCTTGTTTGTCCCCCTCCCGACATTATCTTGTTTCATTTTTTCCCTCCCTACCCCCCACAACCCCCTGCCCTGCCTCTCAATTCCTCATATCAGAGAGATCATATGATAATTGTTTTTCTCAGATTGACTTATTTTGCTTAGTATAATACCCTCTAGTTCCATCCATGTCATTGCAAAAGGCAAGAAAGTAAAACTTAAGGATTTGTTTTTCTTCCTAACAGATAATCCCCAGATGAAGAATTATACAGCCTGTATAGCTAGATAAAGATATGAAATATAAAATCTTATTGAAGTCACTGCCAATAGGTAATAACCAAATATGAGTAAAAAGTTAGCATTTATTTGGTTATCAAATGGAATTGTAGACAACTTCTATCTTTAATTTTTGCATTTCAGTTTTAATGTTAATATTAGTTTGCAATAAAATAACATATATACATTTATATGCATATATATTATATATAAATTTAAATCAAGAAAGAGCACCAAAAGAAATATGGAATACCAGTGTTGTGTTGGCTTGTTGTTTTGCTTTGTTTTGTTTTGTTTTTTTTTTCAACTCTATCTGCCACTTTTATTGTACCCTTTCTTAGAACTACATAGCCGAGACCCAGAGGTTTGTTTGCTTGTTTGTTTTCCTAGAGTACAAATGAATAAAGAGCAAAACCAGGTGGAAAGCACATTTATAATTCAAATTCCATGATGTTTAAACTGCAAATCTCAGTACTCTGGAAAGTGAGCTTATCCTAATTTGGACATTTTAATATGAATTTATGATGGAATCAGAATAAAGTGGAAAAAAAAATCCAAAAAATTATAAGATAAAGTAGGGATGCAGGACCTTCACTATTTCTAATTGAGAACAGGGAAATAAGCCTTGAAATATTTTGTGGTCTTTCTGCTATTATTTAATTAGCATCATATTACAAATTGACAGGATTTTAATTGTCTAGGCTGAGGTTTTATTTTCTTTTAATTCTTTTGTTTCAGCCAATCTATGGGATTTGGGTTTATTCAAATTCTATGTGCTTTGCTATCAAGATTTTTAATATAACTACAAATACCAAAGCAAAAAAAAAAAAAAAAAAAAAAAAGCCAGAGAAAATTGTCACAAAATAAAATCTGCAAATTCCTTTGGAAAATTTGAATATAATTATATTTAATATAAAAACAGATATTAGTTTCAGTCACCATATTTATGGTAAAAAAAAGGTGAATGAACTGATAAATCATTGAACATTTTATCAAAAACCAATGATGTACTATACCTTGGCAAACTGAATTTAAATAAAAAAAAACAAACAGAAAAATAAAAAATAAAAATAAATAAAAAGCAACCTATGGAATAGGAGAAGATATTTGCAAATGACATATTTGGTTGTTTCCTTCCCTATGCAGACGCTTTCCATTTTGCTGTTGTCCAATAGTTTATCTTCACTTTTGTTTTCCCTGCCTCATGGGACGTATCTGGAAAAATGCTGCAAGGGCTGGTATCCGAGAAATTACTGTCTGTTCTCTCTTAATAGCATTTTTATGGTTTCAAGTCTCACATTTAGGTCCTTAATCCATTTTGAACTTATTTTTGTGAATAGTTTAAGTAAGTGGTCTGCTTTCATTCTTTTTCTTGTAATGATACTGTTTTCCCAATATCATTTGTTAAAAGGACTGTCTTCTCCCATTGCATACTTTTGCCTCCTTTACCAAATAGTAATTGATCATATAATTATGAGTTTATATCTGTGCTCTCTATTCTCTTCTATTGATCTGTGTGTCTATTTTTGTGCCAGTACCATAATGTTTTGATTCCTACAATTTTGTTGTATATTTTAAAATCTGGGGTTGTTCATATCTTCTGCCCATTTTTTGATGTGTTTGTCTGTTTTGTGTGGGTTGAGTTTGAGGAGTTCATTATAGATCCTGGATATCAACCTTTTGTCTGTACTGTCATTTGCAAATATCTTCTCCCATTCCGTGGGTTGTCTCTTTGTTTTTTTGACTGTTTCCTTTGCTGTGCAGAAGCTTTTGATTTTGATGAAGTCCCAGAAGTTTATTTTCGCTTTTGTTTCCTTTGCCTTTGGAGACGTATCTTGAAAGAAGTTGCTGTGGCTGATATCGAAGAGATTACTGCCTATGTTCTCCTCTAAGATTCTGATAGATTCCTGTCTCACGTTGAGGTCTTTTATCCATTTTGAGTTGATCTTTGTGTATGGTGTAAGAGAATGGTCGAGTTTCATTCTTCTACATATAGCTGTCCAGTTTTCCCAGCACCATTTATTGAAGAGACTGTCTTTTTTCCACTGTATATTTTTTCCTGTTTTGTCGAAGATTAATTGACCATAGAGTTGAGGGTCCATATCAGGGCTCTCTACTCTGTTCCACTGGTCTATGTGTCTGTTTTTATGCCAGTACCATGCTGTCTTGGTGATCACAGCTTTGTAATAAAGCTTGAAATCAGGTAAGGTGATGCCGCCAGCTTTATTTTTGTTTTTCAACATTTCCTTAGCGATTCGGGGTCTCTTCTGATTCCATACAAATTTTAGGATTATTTGCTCCAGCTCTTTGAAGAATGCCGGTGGAATTTTGATCGGAATGGCATTAAAAGTATAGATTGCTCTAGGCAGTATAGACATTTTAACAATGTTTATTCTTCCGATCCAAGAGCATGGAATGGTCTTCCATCTTTTTGTGTCTTCTTCAATTTCTTTCATGAGTGTTCTATAGTTCCTCAAGTATAGATCCTTTACCTCTTTAGTTAGGTTTATTCCCAGGTATCTTATGAACAGACACTTCTCCAATCAAGAAATACAAATGGCTATCAGACACATGAAAAAATGCTCATCATCATTAGCCCTCAGGGAGATTCAAATTAAAACCACATTGAGATATCACCTTACACCAGTTAGAATGGCCAAAATTAACAAAACAGGAAACAACATGTGTTGGAGAGGATGTGGAGAAAGGGGAACCCTCTTACACTGTTGGTGGGAATGCAAGTTGGTGCAGCCTCTTTGGAGAACAGTGTGGAGATTCCTCAAGAAATTAAAAATAGAGCTTCCCTACGACCCTGCAATTGCACTCCTGGGTATTTACCCCAAAGATACAGATGTCGTGAAAAGAAGGGCCATCTGTACCCCAATGTTTATAGCAGCAATGGCCACAGTCGCCAAACTATGGAAAGAACCAAGATGCCCTTCAACGGATGAATGGATAAGGAAGATGTGGTCCATATACACTATGGAGTATTATGCCTCCATCAGAAAGGACGAATATCCAACTTTTGTAGCAACATGGACGGGACTGGAAGAGATTATGCTGAGTGAAATCAGTCAAGCAGAGAGAGTCAATTATCATATGGTTTCACTCATTTGTGGAGCATAACCAATAGCATGGAGGACAAGGGGCGTTAGAGAGGAGTAGGGAATTTGGGTAAATTGGAAGGGGAGGTGAACCATGAGAGACTATGGACTCTGAAAAACAGTCTGAGGGGTTTGAAGTGGCGGGGGGGGTGGGAGGTTGGGGTACCAGGTGGTGGGTATTATAGAGGGCACAGCTTGCATGGAGCACTGGGTGTGGTGAAAAAATAATGAATACTGTTTTTTCTGAAAATAAATAAATTGGGGAAAAAAAAAATCTGGGGTTGTGATACTTCCAGTTTTGTTCTTTTTGAAAATGCTTTTGGCTGTTTCAGATCAATTGTGGTTCCATATAAATTTTAGGATTATTTGTACTAATTCTGTAAAAAGTGCTTTTTAAATCTGTAAATTAAATCTGTAGATTGTTTTTGGTAGTATGGACATTTTAACAATATTTGTTTTTCCAATCCATGAACATGGAATATCTGTCCATTTCTTTGTGGTTTTTTTTCCCAAATTTCTTCATCAAAGTTTTATAGTTTTCAGAGCACAGTTGTTTCATCAACTTGATTAATTTAATTCCTAGATATTTCATTATGTTTAGTGCCATAACAAATGGGATTGTTTTCTTAATTTCTCTGATAACTTCATTATTAGTGTATAGAAATGCACAAATTTCTGTACATTGACTTTTTATCTTGCACCCTTACTGAAATCATGTATTAGTTCTAACAGCTTCTTTGGCAGAGTCTTTAGGATCTTCTATATATAGTATCATATAATCTACAAATAGAGAAAGTCTTACTTCTTCTTTACATATTTGAATACTTTTTATTTCATTTGTGTTTTGATTGTTGTGACTAGCACTTCTGAAATTATATGTTGAATAAAAGTGATAAGACTGGATATTCTCGACTTGTTCCTGATCTTAAGGAAATAGCTCTCAGTTTTCACCATGGAGTGTGATGTCAGCTGTAGGTTTTTCATGTATGGCCTTTATTACTTTGAGGTGTATTTCCTCTAAACCTATTTTGTTGAGAGTTTTTATCATGAATGGATGTCATATATTTATCTACAACTATCGAAATGATCATCTGGTTCTTATCCTTTCTTTTGCTGATACGATGTATCATGTTGATTCGTTTGTGAATACTGAACCACCAGTGCAACCCAGGAATAAATCCCACTTGATCATGGTGAATGACTTTTTACATGTATTATTGCATTTTGTTTGCCAATATATTTTTTTAAAGATTTTATTTGTTTATTTGACAGACAGAGATCACAAGTAGGCAGAGAGACAGGCAGAGAGAGAGAGAGAGGAGGAAGCAGGCTCCCTGCTGAGCAGAGAGCCCGATTCGGGGCTAGATTCCAGGACCCTGGGATCATGACCTGAGCCCAAGGCAGAGGCTTTAACCCACTGAGCCACCCAGGTGCCCCTGTTTGCCAATATTTTGTTGAAGATTTTTGCATCTATTTTCATCAGAGATATTGGCCTGTAGTTCTTTTTTTTTTTTTGGTGTCTTTATCTGATCTTAGTATTGAGCTAATGGTGACCTTATAGAATGAATTTGGAAGTTTTCCTTCTATTTTCTGAACTAGTTTGAGAAGAATAGGCATTAACTCTAAATGCTTGGGACAATTTACCTGTGAAGCCCAGACTTTTGTTTGTTGGTAATATTTTTTTAAAGATTTTATTTATTTATTTGAGAGACAGAGAAAGAGAGAGAGTGCACACACAAAAGTCGGGGGAGGAACAAGGGGAAAGGAACAAGAAGACTCCCTACAGAGGAGCTTGACTGAGAGCTTGATCCCAGAGATCATGACCTAAACTGAAGTCAGATGCTAACTGACTGAGCCACCTAGATGCACCTGTTGCAAGTTTTTTTATTATTAATTCAATTTCCTTTCTGATAATTAGCCTGTTCACATTTTCTATTTCTTTCTGACTTAGTTTTAGGATGTTATATGTTTTTAGGTATTTATCTGTATCTTCTAAGTGTCCAATTTTTTGGCATATAATTTTTCATATTGTCTTATAATCATTTATATTTCTGTGGTGTTGGTGGTTGTTTCTCCTTCTTTCGTTTCTGATTTTTTTTTTTTTTTTTAGTTCTATTTCTTTCTTTGGTAAGTCTGGCTAAAAATTTATCAATTTTATTGATCTTTTCAAAGAACCATCTTGTGGTTTCATTGATCTGTTTCTATTTATTATTTACTTAGTTTAGTTTATATTTCATTTATTTCTGTTGTACTCTTTATTACTTATTTATATATATATTAATTTAAGCTTTTGTTTATTCTTCTTTCTCTAGTTCCTTTAGGTATAAAGTTAGGTTGTTTATTTGAGATTTTTCTTGCTTCTTGAGGTAAGCCTGTATTTCTGTAAACTTCCCTCTTAGAACAATTTTTACAACAACCCAGAGATTTCAGATCTTTGTGTTTTCATTTTCATTATTCTCTATATGATTTTTTCTTTCCTTTTTGATTTCATGGTTGATCCATTCATTGTTTAGAAGCATGCTAATTAATTTCCATGTATTTACTTCCATTAACTTCTTTCCAGATTTTTCCTTGTGGTTATTTTCATAGAGTTGTGATCAGAAAAGATGGGTGGTATAACTTTGATCTTTTTGGATTTTTTTTAAACTGCCTTTGTGGTCTAACATGATCTATTCTGGAAAATTTTTTATGTGCACTTAAAAAGAATTTGTGTTCTGCTAATTTAGGGTGGAATGTTGTGAATATTATCTATTAGATCCATCTGATCCAATGTGTCATTTAAAGCTACTGTTTCCTTGTTGATTTTCTGTTCAGATAATCTGCCCACTAATGTAAGTGGGATATTAAAGTCTCTTACTTTTATTGTATGAGTATTGGTTATTTTATTTATGTTTGTTAATAGCTGCTCTATGTATTTGGGTGCTCCCATGTTAGGTACATACATATTTATAATTATTTTATCTTCTTGTTGGAGTGTTTCTTTTATGATTATATAGTGTCTTTGTCCCTTGTTATAGTCTTTTTGTTTTGTCTTGTTTTTGCTTTTTATTTTATTTATTTATTTGACAGACAGAGATCACAAGTAGGCAGAGAGGCAGATAGAAAGAGAAGGGGAGGCCGACTCCCTGCTGAGCAGAGAGTCCGATGCAGGGTTCAATCCCAGGACCCTGGGATCATGACGTGAGCCAAAGGCAGAGGCTTTAATCCACTGAGCCACACAGGAGCCCCATTATTTTGTTTTAAAGTCTATTTTGTGTAATATAAATATTGCAACTCTGACTTCTCTTCTTTTCCATTTGCATGATAATTTTTCCCCAACTCTTCATTTTCAATATATGTGTTTTTAGGTCTGAAATGAGGTTTTTTTTTTTTTGTTTTTTTTTTGTAGGCAGTGTATGGATGGGTCTTGCTTTTTTATCCATTCCTTCACCCTATGTCTTTTGTGGGTGTTTTTTGTGTGTGTTTTTGTTTTGTTTTGTTTTGTTTGCCTTTTTTAAAAGATTTTACTTATTTATTTGAGACAGAGAGAGTACGGGTTAGGGACAGAAGGAGAAGCAAACTCCCCACAGGGCAAAAAGTCAGACACTGGGGCTGACCTTAGGACTCCAGGATCATGACCTGAGCCAAAGCAGATGTTAAACTGATTGATCCACCCAGGCACTGCAACACTATGACTTTGATTGGACAATTTAGTCCAATCAATTGGACAACTGATTGTTCAAATTGTCCAAATTTTGAATTTACATTCAAAATAATTATTGATAGGCATATACATATTAGTGATTGTTACTTAAATTTTGGTTGTTTTTGTAGTTCTCCTCTGTTTCTTATGTCTCTTGCTCTCTTCTCTAATGGTTTGTTGGCTTTCTCTAGTAATATACTTGGTTTTTTTGCCTACCTATTTTTTGTATTTTTTAATGTATTACTGGTTTTTCATTTGTGGTTCCAGTAGGTTTGCATATAATATCTTCTGCAGATAGCAGTTTATTTTAAGTTGATGGTCATTTATTTTTAACCCATTCTTACTCTACTACCCCTTCATTTTAGGTATATGTTGTCATAATTTATATCTTTTATTTTGTAAATCCCTTAACTGAATTTTTTTAAAAGAATTTATTTATTTATTTGACAGAGAGAAAGAGAGATCACATGCGGGCAGAGAGAGAGGGGGAAGCAGGCTCCCTGCGGAGCAGACAGCCTGATGCGGGGCTTGATCCCAGGACCTTGGGATCATGACCTAAGCTGAAGGAAGAGGATTAACCCACTGAGCCACCCAGACACCCCTGACTTTTATGAATATACTTATTATTAACTGTTTTTGTGCTTACTAATTTTCTTATTTATACTCATGGTCTTTCCTTTCCATTCAAGTATCCTCTGTAACATTTCTTATGGGGTTGGTTTAATGGTTGGTTATGAATTCCTTTAAATTTGGTTTGTCTGAGAAACCCTTTGTCTCTCCTTCTATTCTGAATGATAGCCTTGCTGGATAGAATATTCTTGATGGCAGGCTTTTTCATTTCAGCAGCTTAAATATATCATGTTACACTCTTCTGGCCTACAAAGTTTCTTTTGAAAAATAAGCTTCTAGTCTCAAGGGATTTCCCTTGTATGTAACTGGTGTGCTTTTTGCATATGTGTGGTTTGTATTTTTTTTATTTTTTGCTGCTTTAAAATTCTCTCTTTATCACTAATTTTTGCCATTTTAAATACTATGTGTCTTGGTGTAGACCACCTTGGGTTGATTTTGTTGGGTGTTCTCTGTGCCTCCTGGATCTGGATTTCTGTTTCCTTCTCCATATTTTCCACTATTATAAGACATTCTCTGCCCACTTTTCTTTCTCTACTCCTACTGAGATCACTATAATGTGAATGTTTTATACTTCACAGTGTCAGTGAGTTCCCTAAGTCTATTTGTTATTATATTTTTTCTCTTTTGTTCAGCTTGATTGTTTTCTATTACACTGTTCTCCAGATCATTGATCCATTCTTTTGCTTTTTCTAGTCTACCATTTATTCCATCTAGTGTATGTTTATATTCAGTTATCGAGTTCTTCATCTCTAATAGGTTCTTTTTATGTTTTCTGTCTCCTTGTTAAGGGACTCACTGAGGTCCTCCACTCTTTTCACAGTCCACTGCATATCTTAATGACCATTAATTTAATTTATTCACTTGGCATATTACTTATTCCCATTTTGGTTAGCTCTCTTGCTATGATATTGTCCAATTCTTTCATTTGGACATATTCATTTGCCTCCTCATTTTTTCTAATTCTTGCTTCTATTTCTCTGTGTTAGGAAAGTCAGCTATATCTCTTGTTTTCAAAGTATTAGTCTTATGGAGAAGAGATTCTATAGTGTCCTGCCATGCAATGTCCCCTGTTCATAAGAACCTGGTGCTTTATGGGTGATCTCTATGTGTGTTGGGTGCACCCTGCTGTTAAGGCTGATCAGCTTTTGCCTTCAGTTGTCATCTGCAATGGCTCTCTTTGCCTGTTGTGGGCAGGGTTTGATCAATATGTTGTTAGTGGGCCAATCTGGGGCCACCTTGGGTTTGAATTGAGTTAGACCAGGCATTTGCCAGAGATGCAGTAACACTGCATTCCAGGGCACTGTTCCTATGTTGTCCCCTGAGAAGCTGTTGTTAGTGGGTACAGCCTGCAGTCAGAAAAGATGTCTGCTTCCAGGATGGGGCCACTGTCAGATTGGTATATGCAGTTATCTTCCTCTCCCCCTGAGGCATGAGTAATGTGTGGTGCTGGCTTCTATTAGGGCTGATTGCATACTGTCAGGTTTGTGGCACCACTTCGAATGGGCTCTGGCCAAAAGTGTATTGGAGGGAGCATATATTCAGGAGAACCCCCAGGGCAGGATGGCCTGCGTTAGCATGGTCTGCAAGGAACTGCTGTGGAAGGGGACTTGGAGCTGAGGCCTGGCTGGAGTGGGCATGTCCATAGGAGAATGTGGGGGTGATGCACTGTTAGTAAGTAGTAGCCAGTGTTGGCACTATCCTGGTTCCCACAAGTGTCCATGTGTCTAGTCTAGGGGGTAAGGATGGGAAATTGCCCCTGCTGGCTACTTTGTTCTTCTAGAAGACTTCCAGAAATGATCCCTGTCCCTTGAGCATATGCTCTGAGATTAGTAAACAAATCTCTCTTTTGTATATCCCAGGCACTTTTCCAAACTGCTGCTACTACATCTTATCTCCACATGGCTGTCTCTCTTTTTGTTGTGCTATCTCTTTAAATATGAGGACTCAGTTTCTTCTTGTTCTCCCAGCAATTGTCCAAGAGCCTGAGACTGCTGATTTTTAAGTTCCCACATGTTAAACTCCACTTCCTGTAAGAACTCACAAAATTTGGCCCCTCTGGTTTTCAAAGCCAAATGATATGGGGATTCATCTTCCTTGTGTGGGCTACTTAATGTGAGAGTTGAGTCTGTTCCTCTCCTCTTTCCATGATGCAATAACCCTCCCTCCCTCACATAGTCCCAAAGGTTCATTTAGCTTTTGTGTCTCAGACCTTCCTACCCTCTTTGATGTGAACTCTTCTTCACTTTTAGCTTTAAAGAGTTTGCTATGCCAGTGTTCAAGTCATTTTCTGAGTTATTTACACTCATGTGGGAGTTATGTAGTTGAATCTGTGGGGGGTGGTTAGCTTACAGCCTTCCTAATCTGTCATCTTCCCTGGAAGAAACCACTTGCTTTTATTTCTATGGGAGAAACTTTATGGAAATTTTAGGGATAGAAAAATGGAAAGAATGTACCATTATATTTCAAAGAATAATGATTGTCTTAGCCTGGGGATTTGATGATGGAAAATTTTGTATAAAAACCCAACACACACACACACACACACACACACACACACATGCATACACACACAGAAAAAAAAACAAAAAACAAAGCAAGGTGGGATGGTGTAAAGTGAGAGGGCAAGTTAAGATTGAATGAGAAATTTTCAAGTGACAGGAAGTGTGTTCTAAGCTCTTTATATGACTCTTCTTGTAAATATTTATAATAACCAATGAGTTAAGTATTATTACTATCACCATTTAACCATTCATTGAGAAGCAGGGAGATTAAGTGACTTGTTGAAGCTCATCTGATAAATAAGGAGTAACACTAGTATTTGAGTGTTGGCAATGTGCTTCAGAGCATGGCAATAAATGGCCAAATGATGCTGCTTCTATCAGAGAAGTTCTGACATAGCTCTGGATTGAGTTTCTTAAAAACAGAAATAAGGGGCACCTGGGTGGTGGGTTGAAGCCTCTGCCTTCGGCTTGGGTCATGATCCCAGGGTCCTGGGATTGAGCCCCACATTGGGCTCTCTGTTCAATGGGGAGCCTGCTTCCCCCTCTCTCTCTGCCTCTCTGCCTACTTGTGATCTCTGTCTGTCAAATAAATAAATAAAATCTTAAAAAAAAAAACAGAAAGGAAATCTTTTACTAATGATGTTGACTAACAGTTTATGTCATGTTAATATTCAAGAGAGGTGTTAAATAATTATTACTTGATAACCAATAAGAAATTATGGTTATGAATTGTGGCTTATGAAATTATTGTTACAATCTTTGTAATCATTTGTAGGTGTGCCATAATGAAATCCCTCAGATTGCGTGGCTAAGATCAAGTGTTGGCAGGTTCTATTTCTCCTGAAATCCCTTTGCTTGGTTTGCAGATGGCTGCCTTCTCACAATGCCCTCATGTGTTTTTTTCTCCAAGCATACATATCCTTAAGATTTCTTCCTTTCTTTTTTTTCTTAAAAGGATATCAATTGCATTGGATTTGGGCCTACCCATATGAACTCATTTAAAATTAATTACCAAAAGTTCTTATCTCTGAATATAGTCATGTTGGATGTTAAAACTTCAACATATGAATTTTGAAGTAGCACAATCCAGAACATAGCAGTTGGTATATAAATATTATAATCATGTATGCATAAATATTATGTATATGTTATATATATGTATGTGTATATATATATATACACATGGTATATGGTATATGGTATATCTACATTTACATGGCATATACATATGTCAAGGGAGACTATAAATACATAATCATTTTTTACTTTTTATTTTTCATTGAAATAGATATTATCATTTATCTGGAATTATTTAGTGATTATTCTGATTAGAAAATCTCACCTTTATAGATTTATCACATAAAGAAATATTTTCTTTTTATGTGTCCCAAACTTTAAATTCACTACACAGTCACCGATATCCAAATAACTTGATATTTTAAAGTAAATATAACAAAAAATATCTTGTTAAATGTTGGTTTGAAACTGGATCGACAGATTTAAAGCAATTCTCAGAATTTTACTTTGAAAACATGTATAGCTAGAAATTCAAAATAATTCCAATAAGAATATTCTGAGAAAAAGAGACTGCTGAAAAAACCCAAACCTGGCCTTAGTCAAGGAGAGATTTTATTCTAAAGAATGATCTCAGTTAGGGAGAGAGAATAGGGAGAATGCTCTGACCATAAGACGTACATGAATTTCAAAGGGCAGGCAGAAAGGAATTTTCTTCAATAGGAGGTATAAATGAAGCCCCAAAAAACCAGGTATGGGGGAGTAGGATGGAACAGTAGCATAACTGGACAATTGAGCAGGAAATTGCTTTCCATGAGGTCAGCCTATTCTCAAGAGTGACCTTAAAGAGATTTTGTTCTATATTCCACTCTGACCAGACTGAGACTTGGCCAATCTTCAAGAGCCTGTGACAAGGGAAATAATCCTAACTGAACTTTACTTAAGTCAAATTTGCAGGTATTTTGTTGAGGTTGGTCAGTGAGTACAAAGAGTTAAACAAAGTACTTATGAAGCAAAGAATCTGGGTGTTCTGTGTCTAGTCTTGTCATAGGTGAACATGTGTTTATCTAAATCCCATGGGAATCACATTTGGGGTGAGCCTTTTCTCAAAACACAAAAGGGTAGGACATTTTCTGAACCTTTGTTGTTTTTCAGGAGCACAGACCTCTGACAGTTTAGTATTGTCACCATCAATGTACATGGCTAGATGTCATCATGAGTTATTTTTCTTTTAACATCCAGACATACATTTTGGTATATGAAACCTCATGATACCCTGACAAGGTGCTTCATAAATATTAGTAATCATAAAAAGATTAGTAATATTTTATCATTATGATTAGCTGAAGTTTTACTGAGAAAGCAGATAGAAGTCAATTCTTAGCCCCATTTATGACATGAAACAAATTCTATTACTGTAGCAGAATCAGAAATGACTAAATATTTTGTGGAATCATCTCAGTTTGGACATGGGATTGAAAGATACTGGTTGCCTTCTCTTCACAAGAAGATACAGGCTGAAAAGTTTTGCAGGAGTGGTGAACATCTGTGTACGTCACTTATATTGGACATATGCTTTGAGTCATAGGGATTAAATATCACTTCAACTTCTGGAGTAGGTCAATGAAATTTTTGATGGCAGATTTTGTCTTCCATCTCTAATGCCAACTTTCTTGCAACAGATGATGTTGTCTCCTTTTTATTTTTTTATATTTCCAAGAGATATAAAATCTTGATACTGTCACAGTCTTTTAAAATCAATACTAACAAGGGATTGCACTGACATTTCCTTATGAAAATTGTTTATCTTTGCTGCCTGTGCATATTTTCCATGCAAGAGTATAAAATACCAGCTCAGCTAGGGCCAAGCCTCCTTCTGCTATTGTGCAATCATTAGAAATATTTAATTATATTTTTTCTAAGTAATGTAGGTTTTGTGTGTTTAAACAACAAATTAAAATATACCTATTGGCTTGAGAAGTATCTCCTTAGTAAATATACCTGTAAGAAGTACATCTATTTTAATGGACCTGAAATATTTCATCTGCAGTCCTTTCCCTACCTAGGAAAAATACTTATAAATGCTCCCATTTATATAAAAAGGGAATTTGTAGTTTGAAATAATGTGTGTATTTTCTAGTCTACATAAAATCTTATTTTTCTTGGTCAAAGTCCATACCCTCAAAAATAAATTGTAAATCTCTGCAACTGAGTAAAGAACACTGTTAACTAAACATTTTGAACATCACTAAATTCCCCAAATTAAGACTTGAGTATATTATCCCAAATTGCACAAAATATTAATATATTTTAAATTTAATATGTTTAAGAGGTTGATTAAATTTATATTTTATGGTTATTTTATACATATGTAATTGAAATTTCATAAATATATAACATTTCATGATACAGATATGCCATAAAATAAAAATGTATTAAAGTCTTTGAATCTAATAAACTCAATAATGCTTAAGGCAATTCCCTGACCATGTGAACTTAATTTAATACAACCCCCCCATACATACACATACCCACTACTAAAGCTGTAGAAATAAATTAACTCATTTGAGGCACCATTACACAAATTCCATAATTTTAAGAGACCATTATTAAGTTATAAGCAAATAAATATGGACTTTGAGTAAACATACTCACTAATATGGAGTTCTAAAACAATGGTAAATTTCTTAACCTTTTTATTTCACTAAAAACATAAAATTCAGTAATAAACATAGGAGTGCAAATATCTCTTTGAGACACTGCAAATCCTTGGAATATATACCTAGAATTGGGATCACAGGATCATGTTTAGTTCCATTTTTATTTATTGAGGAGCCCCATACTTCTCTCTATAGTGTTTGCACCATTTTACATTTCCATCAACAATGTACGAGGATTCTAATTTCTATATATCTTCATTAACACCTATCTTTTGTTTTTTGATAGTAACCATATTAACATGTGAAGTGATATCTCATTGTGATTTTGATTTGCATTTCCCCTATGATTACTGATATTGAGTACTTTTCATATACCTGTCAACCATAGTGAAAAATATGGAAATGACCTAGATACATATTAATAAACAAATGTATAAAAATGTAGTGAATACATATAATAAAATATTATTTAGCCTTAAGAAAGAAAGAAATCCTACCATATGCAACAACCTGGATGAACCTAGAGGACATAATGCTAAATGAAATGTCAGTCACAGAAGAACAGATATTGCATTATTCCACCTGCATGACATAATGTAAAATAGTCAAACTCATAGAAGAGGAGAGTAAAATGGTGTTTTTCAGAGGCTGAGAGAGGGGAAATGGAGAATTGTTCTATGGGTATAAAATTTCAGTTATGTAAGATGAATATGTTCTAGAGATCTTTTATACAACATAATGCCTATAGTTAAAAATGCTGTATTGTACACTTAAAAATTTAAGAGAATAGGGAGGTCTGGGTGGCTTAGTCAGTAGAGCATCTAATTCTTGATTTCGGCTCAGATCATGATCTCAAGAGTGGTGAGATAGAATCTCGTGTCAGTCTCCATGCTAAGGCCCAGACCTACTTGAGATTCTCTCTCTCCCCAGCTCCTCCCACCCTAGCCCCACCGATTGCACACTCTCTCTCTCTTACTCTCGATTAAATTATTTTTAAAAACATTTTATTTACTTGATATAGAGAGAGAGAGCACACAAGTAGGCAGAGCACCAGGCAGAGAGAGGGAGAAGCAGGCTTCCCGCTGAGCAGAGAGCCTGATGTGGGCTCCCAGGACCCTGGGATCATGACCTAAGCCAAAGGCAGAGACTTAGATTGAGCCACCCAGGTATTTCAGTAAATAAAATCTTTAAAAATATTTTTAAGAGTTCATGTTCTTACCACAGGAAAGAAAGAAAAAAGAAAGAAAGAAAAGGAGGGAGGGAGGGAGGAAGAAAGAAAGAGAAGGGAAGGAAGGAAAGAAGGAAGAGAGGGAGGGTGAAGGACAAGAAGTTATTTGGGTTTGGTAGCAGAGTCAGCCTTTTTAGCTTTAGAAATGTGAAATACGACCACTTATTAATATATTTTACTTTAACACATGAACATTTGTAAATTTATCCACAGTATCACAGATACATTTCTACTAACTATTTTTTTCATAAATTATTACTCCATTATACCACAGGGTTATTATGAAACATTATAAAGGGAAAGTGACAGCAATAACTTATTTTCTTTTTCTTAAGTAAATGTACTAAATTAATAGAGTCTTCCTATCAATGTGTACATAGAGTTAAGAATAGGGAATTCAGTAACAATGCCAGGAAAACAAATAGAAGTAATTTGGATCATGTCTATGTGTTATTATGTGGGAATGTAAGTCATATTATCCAGTGGTTTTTGTTATTGTTTTTTCCTTATCCTCTATTTATTCACTTTGTAAAATAATGGTTTAGATATATGTAGGTCAAACTTTTCTGGAATGGTTCAGATTTTCCTTTGACATTCATTCCTATTCACTCCAGAAGAACTAGATTTTCCTCAAACAACACCACATCCCAGCGTACCTGAGAGAGGAGTGCTCTTCCTCAGTTTGGCAAATGCTTACATGAAACAAACACATTTGTTTTCTGGCAGTTTGATTTATAAAGAAATTACATATAGTGTTTTATGCTAACTATAGCTATAAATAAAAGCAATAACTTGATTGTTAACAGTAAACATGATCAGAGCTGAGAAACTTATTCGAGCAAGCAACATCTGTTTAAAAAAGGCTGATCTCAATCTTTTTTTTCTCTTTTCTAAGGAGAAATTATTAAGCATTCCTGTTTGTCACTTAGCATTTTCTGAATAAAATATATTCTTGGGATTAGTATGTCATAAATAAGTAGAACAAGAATTAAAATATTAATATAATTAAGTTAATGAACAACTAAGTACCCAAATTTTTTGAAAAATGCATTGCTTTCTTTGGTCTACAGTTTAATACAGTGATAGTAATCCAGGTAATAGAGCTCTTTTGGGACTATTGTAAGAATTCCCTTAGCACAGTCATTACAGATTGGCCTGCTGCTTCATATTATTTCTATGATAAGCTACTGAAAATTTAATTGGGTTTAGCTCCAAAATATTTCTTCATAATGTAAGTAAAACAGATGAATAAACCTTTTTGATTCATTTATTTATAGCAACTTAAGGAAGCTCATTAATACATTTCCTTTGTCGATATTTGCATTAAATAGAAATGCTCAATGAAATATTGCCAATGATCTTTAAGAACCCGTTTTCCCTAGCATCAAATCATGCTGGTGGATGATAAGTTTGATTAATTTGCTTATCCACTTAATTTGCTGCCAGAAAGGGCAAGTACTATTTTTGGCTCTTACTGAGATGTAATAGAAGTTGTTACAGAAATTTTTATTTTTCTCGAAAACTGTTTTCCCTAAAATCCTATAAATGCCAAGAAAATACTTACTATTTCTTATATTGAAAATGTCCTTATACTCCATTTAAGAATTCAAGTTTTGAATTATAATTTAGTGTTTCCCTTTACTGTGAGTTTCCTTATCAGTTCTTTTACACAAATCATGATTTGTAAGCAAGTGAAACAAAGCTTCAGTGAGAGATAGCCCCAATCTTTCCTTGTAAGTCAAACACAGATCTCGTTCAATCAATAGGTCTTATTAAATAAAATTTTTACTGTGACCTTAAGTATGGGCATATCAAATACCTTCTGTCAGCCTATCCATGAGTCATTTTGATCTCTTTATTCCTTAACCTAGATCCTACATTAGTCTCATGCCCTTATTCTCTATGATGATTTCTCTCTCTGTATTTTCCTTCCAATTAGATGTGAAGTCATATACATGTTTCTTCAGTGATGACCCTTGTTTTTAAACAAATTTGTCAAAATTTTCCATAGTTTTTATCACTGCCTTTAAATATTTGGTAGGATGAAACAGTAGTTATACATAGAGACATGCATTGGAGATGTTGCAGGTCTGGTTCCAGACCACCTCAAAAAAATAAATAATGCAATAAAGCAAGTCAGTGAACTTTCTGGTTTCTCTGTACATCTTAAAGTTATATTCGTACTTTATAAGTGTTATAGAAATAAGTTATATTTACACTCCAGTCTATTAAATGTGTAATGACACTAAAAAAATCTAAAAAAAATGCACATACCTTAATTTAAAAAATATTGCTAAAAATTGCTAACCATCATTTGAGTGAAATTTCTACCAGTCCTGGTCTCTTTGCTGGTGGAGGGCCTTACCTCACTGTTGATGGCTTCTGACTGATCACAGTTTATGGCTGCTGAAGGCTGAGGTGGCTATGGCAATTTCTTAAAATAAAACAATAAAGTTTGTTGCATCAAACTTTGATTTGATGCAACCTTTTCAGGAATGACTTCTCTGTAATGTGCAATGCTTTTGATAGCAATTTACCCACAAATAACTTCTTTCAAAGTTGGAGTCAATCCACTCAAACACTGCTGCTGCTTTATCAATGAAATTTGGTAATGTTCTAAATCCTTTGCTATCATTTCAACAACCTTCACAGCATCTTCACCAGAAGTAGATACCATTTCAAGAAACCATGTTCTCTGCTCATCTAAAGAGGCAGCTCCTCATCTGTTCAAGTTTTATCATGACAGAGCAGAAATTCAGTCACAATTTCAGGCTCCACCTCTAAATCTTGTTCCCTTACTGTTTCCACCACATCTTCAGTTACTACTTCCACAGAAGTCCTGAACCCCTAAAAGTCAGCTATAAGAGATGTCATCAATTTTTTCCAACCTTCTGTTAATGTTGATATTTAAGCCCTTCCCATGAGTCACCAATGCTCTTTATGTCATCAAAAATGGTGAATCCTTTCCAGAAGGTTTTCAAATTGTTTTGCCCTTATCCATCAGGGAATCGTTACCTATGGCAACTAATACAAAACATATTTTTACTTTTTTAAGATTTTATTTATTCATTTGACAGAGAGAAAGAGAGAGTGCACAAGCAGGGGGAGTGGCAGGCAGAGGGAGAGGGAGAAGCAGGCTCCCTGCTGAGCAGGGAGCTATATGCTGGGGTTGATCCCAGGACCCTGGGGTTGTGAACTAAGCTAAAGGCAGATGCTTAACAGACTGAGCCACCCAGAAGCCCCGAAAATTGTATTTCTTTTTTTTTTTTTTTTAGATTTTTATTTATTTATTTGACAGTGAGAGATCAAAAGTAGGCAGAGAGAGAGAGAGAGAGGAGGAAGCAAAGCATGTTCCCTGCAGAGCAGAGAGCCCAATAAGGGACTCGATTCCAGGAGATCATGACCAGAGCTGAAGGCAGAGGCTCAACCCACTGAGCCACCCAGGCATCCCTGTATTTCTTAAATAATATGACATGAAGGTCAAAATTACTTCTTGACTACGGGCTACAGAATGGATGCTGTGTTAGTAGGCATGAAAACATGAATCTTGTCATAAATCTCCATTAGAGTTTTTGGGTGACCAGGAGTATTGTCAATGAGCAGTAATATTTTGAAAGAAATCTTTTTTTTTTTTCTTTTTCTTTCCTGAGTAGCAGTTCTCATCAGTGGGTTTAAAACATTCAGGAGATTGGGGTGCCTGGGTGGTTCAGTCAATTAAGTATCTGACTCCTAGTTTCAGCTCAGGTTATGATTTCAGGATAGTGAGATCAAACCCACATTGGGCTTCATGTTCAGTGGGAGTCTGCTTGAGGTTTTCTCCCTCACCTCTTCCCTCTGCCCCTCCACCACACTCTGTCTCTCAAATAAATAATGAAATCTTTAAAATATTCACATCATGTTGTGATCAGATGTGCTATCATCCAGGCTTTGTTGTCCCACTTACAAAGCATAGGCAAAGTAGATTTAACATAATTCTTAAGAGCCTAGGACTTTTGTAATGGTAAACAAGCATTGGTTTCATCTTAAGTCACATGCTGCAATAGCTCCTAACAAGAGAATCAGCCTATCTTTTGAAACTATGAAGCCAGGCATTGACCTTCCCTCTTTACCTACAGAAGTCCTAGATAGCATTTTCTTCTAATGGAAGATTGATTCATCTACATTGAAAATTCATTGTTTAGTGTAGTCACTTTCATTAAAGATTTTAGCTAGATCTTCTGGATAACTTGCTACAGCTTCTACACCAGATGTGTTAAGACACAAAACTGCTTCCTTTTGCACTTTCATTTTATGGACATGGTTTCTTTCCTTTAACCTCATGGATCAACCTCAACTAGCTTCATACTTTTCTTTTGCAGCTTCCTCACCTCTCCTAGCCTTCACAGAATTGAATCAAATTAGAGTTTTGCTCTTGATTGGGCTGTGGCTTTAGGGAATGCTGTGGCTGCTTTGATCTTCTCTTCTATCCAGGCCACTAAAACTTTCTCCATCTCAGCAATAAGGCTATTTCACCTACTTATCATTCATGTGTCTTCTTAGCAGTTTTAATTTCCTTCAAGAACTTTTCCTTTGCATTCACACCTTGGATAACTGTTTGGCATAAGAGGCCTAGCTTTTGATCTATCTCAAATTCTGACATGCCTTTCTCACTAAGCTTAATCATTTCTAGCTTTTGATTTAAAGTGAGAGATATGTGACTCTTCCTTTCACTTAAACTCTTAGAGGCCATTGCCAAGTTACTAATTAGTCTAATTTCAATATTGTCATGTCTCAGGGGATATGGAGACTCAAGGAGATGGGGAGAGACTGGGCAATGACCAGTAAGTGGAGCAGTCTATACACATACAACATTTATCCATTAAGTTGCCATCTAATATAATGCAGTTTGTGGCACTCCAAAACAATTAAAATAGTAACATCAAAGATCACTGATCATGGATAACCACAACAAATATAATAATGAAAAGGTTTGAAATACTGTGAAAATTACTAAAATGTGACAGAGACATGCAGTGAGCAAATGCTGTTGGAAAATGGTGCCTATAGATTTGCTTGATGCAGGGTTGCCACAAAACTTCAATCTGAATGAGAAAAAATGTAGTATCTGCAAAGTGTAATAAAGAGTCATGCTAATAAATGAGGTATCACTGTACATCTATCTTACACACTGATTTTAAACAAGTGCATCTATAGTACCACATATATATAGTATTATATGTATATATTTTCTATGCATATATATATATATATATATATATGTACATCTTAAGTATACAGAGAAGAGCCAAATTGTTATATTAAGTGATATAAATCTCTTCACTTTACTGGCTATTTCTAAATTTGTCTTACAGTGATTGTAGAAATTGGTCCTCCAGTGTATTGATCCAAATAAGCAGTGCATAAAAGTTTTAATTGTTTTATGTATTCATCAGTATTACTCTTTTCTGACTTAAAAATATTTTACTCTGAAAGTAATGAATAGTTTTCTTCTAAAGACATTTGAATAATTTGGAATAGTTTTTCATACGCTTATTCAGTCTTCTACTAACTAATTTGTAGAAATTTTCTATATTCTAAAGGTAATTATTTATTAAGGTTTTCATTATTGCACATATCTCCAAATCTATCACTTGTGGAACATGAGAAATCTTATGTTGTATTCTTATATTATGTAACTATACATATAAACATAAATATACACATATATATGTATATACATATATGCCACATCAGAGTGTGTAAATATACAAGCTATAAATATATATATACATTTTATGATATATACATTTATACATATGTTTACATATATAATAATTTTTTCTCTGTTTTAACACACAGACATACAACACACACATGCTCATATACACCAGTGAGAAATATCTGAAAATATGCTGTTGGAAAATGTGATAATGATTCTAATGACCATATAATTATAGATGAGGCAATTATGAAAAGATTTAATATTTAATTAATGTATTTCTTCAGTAGTAAAGTTATTTATTATGTAAAAGTATACTGTACACAAAGAAAAATTAAGTGGCTATCTATTGTATATAATTAATGTATTTTTATGCTTAAAATTAAATTTTTCCTTTAAAATAATCAACAGGACATATGTGGTATTCTTGTCTTTCCTTCTGAAAACCATAGGCCTGATTACCCTCACGTAGTCAATCTGGTACAAGATAATCTTAAAATTACCTCTTCATATCTTTGAGGTGAAGATCTATTTCAGTTTTAAAATCTGCATTTCTTAAATAATTTAAATTATGATACATAGTATGATAGATCAATCCTACATCTAATAAATAATAAGAATCAGAATATTATATATTTTGTAAAATATAGTTGACATCTTTCCAAACTTATTGCAGTTATTCTGAAGTATATAAGATGTCAAGATCTGACGGCCCCAACTACTAATTTTTATATATATATATATATATATTTTTTTTTTTTTTTAAGATTTTATTTATTTATTTGACAGAAAGAGATCACAAGTAGTCAGGCAGGCAGAGAGAGGGGAAGGGAAGCAGGGTCCCCGCTGAGCAGAGAGCCCAATGCGGGGCTTGATCCCAGGACCCTGAGATCATGACCTGAGCTAAAGGCAGACGCTTAACCCACTGAGCCACCCAGGCGCCCTGCCAACTACTAATTTATAAATTCAAGTTAGGAAGCAAAGTCATGGTTATATAAACTATTTTTTTTTTCCTACTAGTCTATAAAACAAAGAGCTGGTTTCAGAGTTTGTTTTTTTTTTTTTTTTAATAACAATAATTCTGGAGTTGGTGTAATCTTCTTTCCAAATCTTTCTGTTAATATTTGAAATAAAATGCTAGAGTGACATATTGCTAATACTAAAACCTTGTTCTTAGAACCTTCTAAGGTTCTAAGATTCTAAGAACCGTAGAAGTTTCTAAGTACAAGGTTTTAGTATTAGTGAAAAATGAAATTTCCTTCAGGTTTTTTTTTCCAGTTAAGTTAATGAAGCAAAAACTTTATTCTAAGCCTTTAATAAATAAACATCATGTATAGCTTTCCATTTCTCATGAGACAAAACCTTTCTTCTCCCTAAATTTTCTTTTTCTTCACTATTTCCCAAATCCCAATCTTATACTTTCAACACAATGTTCTATTTATTCCTGGTCTGGAAATCCAGTTTAGTATCACAATGAATATGAAGATGATGAGGTTTGCTAATTCTTCTTGCACACTCCAACCGTAGGGTGGTGATCATGTTCTCACTTTGTCTTTAGTAAAACTGTACTAAACTGTATTCCTTTCATCCAGCAAAGTAATATTTATAGAGATGAATATAAGATAGTAATATCTAAACTGTTGAAGTTTAGTCTAAAATTTTGAGCAATATCTTACTATCTGTATCCAGGTTTTTTTTTTTTTTTTCTTTCTTCCTTCCTTCCTTTCTTTCTTTCTTCTTTTTTTTTAAAGATTTTTTTTTTTTTTTTGACAGACAGAGATCATAAGTAGGCAGAGAGGCAGGCAGAGAGAGAAGGAGAAGCAGGCTCCCTGCTGAGCAGAGAGCCCAATGTGGGGCTTGATCCCAGGACTCAGATCATGACCTGAGCCGAAGGCAGAAGCTTTAACCCACTGAGACACCCAGGCGCCCTTCCAGGTTTCTTTTATATCTTTGTGATTGCTTCAAGCTCACACAAACAGATCATGAGGCTGCATCTTGTTGATTCTGGCCCCTGTTCATATATGAGTGTACTATATAGAAATAAGTAGTAAGAGGAGCCTATATCATCCACACAATGAGTTATTCCCCCTCTATATCACTTGAAGATCTTCTGATTATACATTCATATATAAATATAATCTAAAATTTTATTAGTTTAATTATTCAGGCCAAGATTTATCTTTGCTTGTTATTTTTGGTAAAATGTTGCCACGATAAAATTCACGATACAATATGATATGATAAAATACTGTAATATACAGTATTGCATGAAATTTAATACCAGATACATTTTTTTCACAATACTTATGTTAGCATCCTTTCTCATATATGTATCTTGCGTGACCTAAACATTTATATGAACCTTCTGCATAAAGGGTTTTAAAATGTTTTATATAACTTTAAAAAAAAAAAGGCACACTGAAGCTATATCATTAACCTAGTCAGTGACAAGAGATTTGCTTTAAGTTTAGAATTTACCCAAGGAAAGAATGTCAATAAGCAGTGATGAGTTCCACAAAGCAGGTGCATAACAGCAAATAGAACAATCACTCAAAATGACACATTTCAAACCTAAAGAAATGAGAGATCTGTGTCAACTGACTTCAACTAACAATCTGTAGAAAATGGACTTGAAAACTCCTTAAGGTAACTTTGTCTACAGGTATGGCATTTTAACACAATGCTAGAATGTCACAGGTAATGAAAATTTGAGAAATACCTGGTGTAGCGACATCAAAGACTTCATGACAGGTAATAATCAGCTATATTATTGATTATGTTAGATAAATGTTATAATCCAAATAACCCATAATTGATAACATGCAAAAAAATGTATCTGAAGAGTAAAATATGTTTATTCCAAGAGACATATAATCCTTAAAAGGAGATGCCATCATATTTTACAATAATAGGCAATGTCAATCAAAGTGCCCCACATTTTAATAATAGCTTGGATTTAAAATATTTATTAAACAAAATCTGGATATTGTAAATTATACACCATAAACATCAAATGACAGGTAATGTCTAAGGAACTGTGATTGGAAAAAAATGCAGGTTGTCAGTCCCAGACATATTTTAAAGTAGTGGGGGGATATTTAAGTGATTCTGGTGAGAGTACAGGAAGTAAAAATGATATGCATTTTTATTTAGAGGTCATTTATAGGTGGTTCACACAATTTATAGTTTCTTATTTTTATTACAAAAATGATGTTAAGTAACAATGTGCTGAATATTAGAAAGGAGCACTCTATATTTCTAGGAAAGGAGACTAATTTTTTAAGTATAATTGACACACAATGTTATATTAGTTTCAGGTATACAAGATATTGATTTCACAATTCTATACATTACTCAATACTCACCACGATAAGCATAGTCATCATCTGTCACCATACAACATTATTAGAATATTACTGAATATATTCCTAATTATTTTATAATTGAAGTCTGTACCTTTTAATCACCTTTATCTATTTTGCCTATTTCTCCCCACACCTCTCCTCTGACAACCACCAGTTCTTTATATTTAAGAATCTTTGTGTGTGTCTGTTTGTTTTGCTTTTTAAGTTCCACATAAATAAAATTGTATGCTACTTGTCTGACTTATTTCACTTAGCATAATACCTTCTATGACCATCTATGTTGTTACAAATGGCAAGACTTCTTTTTTATGGCTGATTAATGTTCCATCATATGTGTATTATCTTTTTTATCCATTCACCTATGGATGAACACTTGGGTTGCTTTCATATTTTATTGTAAATAATGCTGCAGTAAACATCAGGGTGCATATATCTTTTCCAGTTAGTGTTTTAGCTTTCTTTGGGTAAATACCCAATAGTGGAATTACTGGATCTTATGATATTTCTATTTTCAATTTTTTAAGAAACCCCTGAACTGTTTTCCACAGTGGCTGCTTCAATTTACATTCCCACATCCACATCCAACATAAATTCCTCGTTTTAAAATCTAGCCCCATTACTGAATTGTACACTTGAAACTAATATTACACTGTATGTTAACTAACTGGAATTTAAATCAAAATGTAGAGATTTTTAAAAAGATAATTAATAGATTTCCTCTATTTACACATAAATTGGTATTTCAAATAGTTACTCATTGGGGTTGAAAGTTTATCTAAGAAAATGGAGAAAACATACAAATTTTGCCTTACATACAGATGACACACTTTTCTGCTAATTGATGAAACTGAGTCAAGTAGATTACAGACAATAAAGAGCAATCCACAAGTTCATCAATCACAAAGCATCAAGTGTATGCAATATTCTTAATTTCTACAGAATAGTAACTATCTTGCATAAAAAGTTTTCTTTTAAGGAGTAGAACACCATCCTTATTTAAAGTATATTTGCTTCTAATTTTCTAGCAATAAATTTGGTTAAATTTATTATTTATTATTTTCTAGCAATAAATTTGGTTAAATTTCTTAAGAGTAATGAAATAATCTACAATTTATTTGTAATAGAAAGTAAAAGGCAATGGGACGTAAAATGTCAAAAATATCTATTCTGGAAAAAAATCTAAGTTAGAAAACTTGAGGACTATTTTCCGTTCTGTTCTTCTAGGATTTCAATGGTTGAGTTTATAAGACTGTCAGGAGTGTTAGTGAGGTATTGTATGTTAAAATGCCTAGTCGAGGATATGGTTGGTACTTAATCAATGCTAACTGTATTTGAATTCTAGGCTTGTCTTTACACAGACTTTCAAGAAATTCATTGATCCATATGAATTGAATGATCAATAATTTTGAAAGATAAAATAAAGGTGAGTTTAAACTGCAAAGGCCTTTAATGACATAGCTAGTTTTTTGTTTTTTTGGTTTTTACTTAATAAAGGAAATCCTCTGAAGACTGTGATCAGGGATATTAAAATAAGACAATTTTGCTATAACATAATCAATGTGACTTGATTAGCAAGTGATTGTGTATGTACATGTGTGCATTCACGTGAGTGAAAGAAAGAGAATGATTAATAAAAAAGTCCTTCAAAACTCAAATTGTCTGAATGGAAGGCAAGCATCTTCATTCCTTCCAATATTTTTTTCTTGACGTATGATCCTGAGCGCTTTTCTGTATTGAACTGCATGATTTGTATGTGATAATAAGTCTCTCAGTATGCTCAACTGGATAATTCTCTTTTTTTCTGACAGTTCACACAAATAGCAATAAACTTATCTGATGCCCGCTGCTTTCTTTATGTCATTTGGAAATGAGTTATTGTTACACTTTCAGAATAAATTGAATTCTATTCTTTTAAACATGGATTTGAGTAGTCTGGTACTTTAGCTTTTTTCCTGTTACATTACAGAATATTATTAAGTCCAAAGAGATACATTGTAGGAATAGTGCCATATAAATCCTGTTGCTATTGTGGAATCTGGGATTTGTCTCCATGGACACTGAGCCGAGCTAACCTTCTGGGTTTCATTGCCTAACATTGACTCTGAGGACTGAAAACCCAAGCAGTCTTTACTTAAAATGAAGTGACTATAAGTTAAGCAAACATTGCATACATATATATTAGATAAATAACTTACATAATTTTCTCTACAGCAACAGATAGAAGAGAGATTATTAAAATTTCTAGAGTTTCCTAAAGCAGTAAAGATGACTACTCTCTCCAATCTTAGTTTTATAAGTTAATAATTTTGATGCCTCTACTAACACACACTTATGACACTGAATTGGAATGCAAAGAATGTGATATAATGAATGATGGCATATTTATTAATCTAGAGTAAAATCAGACACTAACATAATAAGCATCTCTACTGACTTTAAGGTAGTAAAAATTCTCCAACAGTATTTCTTTTATTTAAAAAATAAAAGAACAAAATGTTTTTTAAAGTGAAGTTATTGCATCAATTACACGGAAAGTTCTATATCAAGATGATTTTATTTTTCCTTGATTTTATTTGAGTAGTATAAATATAGCTTTCCAGTGTGGGTTGTTGTGAAGGTCCTAGGTGCAGATTCTTGTGTTCTGGGAAGAAAGACATTTTTACTAAATTGTGAATCTGCCTTGCTTACTGTTTCACTGAGCCATTGACCAACTCATTCATTCCTGGAGAGTGGCAGACAGGCTAGATTTTACATGGCATTGATAACATTTTATTTCCTCAATGGTTGGATGACCTTAACTCATTATTTTCCTTAGAATTTCAGTAAAGTAAATCTTAATCAACTAGTGATATAGCAGAATCATTACCCAGTTGCTAATTAAATACATGTATGCTACTGTAACAATTATAGTTAATTTCAAGTAAATTGGGATAACGATGTTTATAAAAAGCCTCATGAGATATTCAACATATAATAAATTTTCACTAATGTTAAATTACATGCAACATGATAATCATAAGTAATTCTTAAAAATAATTCTAATTAAGGTTTATTATAAAGATTTATGAAGCCAAAAAATATATTTTACACATACTTGTAGTTGTAGCACCCATCCCTAATTTCCCCCAGTATATCAATTTGATTAGTTCTGATTTGGCCTTCATTTGTCAGAACTACTAATGCAATGCAAGGATTCTAATCATTTTGAATGTCTATGCAAATATTAGATAAACTCTCTTAGCAAGCTCTTGTTCCAGAGATCCCAGGTATTGTTTCCTGTTTTTTGCCAATAAACAATGTGTTGTGTTGGTGGCACACAAACACCATCTAAGAAAGCACTACTTGAAAGAAAGATAGAAAGAAAGGGAAAGAGAAAGACCCTTTGAAGTTTGCTTACTTTTAAATAGGAATAATGGTAATCATTGATATGTATGTCGGAGTTTCAGACAAGACTTGCAACAGAAGTAATCAAATGTGACAATATAAATGAAAATCTGTTGTCTCATTATATTCAGCTTTTGTAGCTGAAGAACATATTGGGAAATTGTGTGTTGTAGAAATGGAGGACATATTTAGAGATGGATTTCAGCTAAAGAACCAGAAATCATCTGTTGCTTTGTTTAAAGTTGTATTGCAAAATCCAACAGACTTACGGAATGAGCACATTTTTTTTTTTTTCAGAATGAACTCATTTTTTAAATGGAATAAAAATAAATAGCTAATATTTTGCAAAAGAAGAAGTATGTTAAACTATGGACTGATACTGACATTAATTAAATTATTAAAAGCTGAAAAAACACTCTAAAGATACAAACAATAAAAATTTGTTACTAAATTCTGCATTCAATTTTATATATTGATGACACAAAGATTGCTTGTGGACATCTTTTAATGAGGCTGCTTGAATTCCTCCCCAAATATAAAGCCATTGAACTACTTCCTGAGTTCTCTTTTGACAATGGTGGCAAAATGACACATAAAGTTATCCCATTTTTGTGACAAACCTTTCAGTTATTGAATGTATGATCATATTAACTTCCTCCTTTAAACAAACAAAAAATCCCCTACAATTACAGAATTAGCTACGGCAATAAATGCTGGTTGTGTTTTGTGTTGCCAATTTATTTACCTTTGTAAAAATCATATAACATTTTGACATTTCAAAACATGATTATATTTGTAGTGTAACAAACGCCAGTGATAATTATCTATCTCGTGTGTTCTCTCATGCCACAGAATTGGACATCTTCCAGTCACATTCTCCACGGTTCTAATTGGTTATTAACCCTATTCTAAAATGTAAGAGAAAAAGATGATCATCTTGAAACTAATCCCCTCCAGGCAAAAAGAAAAAAAAAACCAAAAACCTAAAGTTAATAAGATAGCCCTAAGTAGAGAATTTCCTTCTTTCTCTGAGATGGTAATTAAGGACATATATATGAGTTACCATATAGTTATATCTGGAGTCTAAAACCAAAAGTGGTATTTTCACCTTACTGACTTTTTTTTTTGAAATACAGAAAAATATATATCTAACTGCTTTCTGCCATTTTCAAAATGGATATACTATAGGCAAAGATATATTTAAACATGTATTTAAATAAACTCCATGGGATACACAGTAATTTTCTTTTCGTTTTAAATGAGAGAAAAATGAGGTTCAGAGATCAAGAATTATTCCAAAATTCACATAGTCAGTAAGTGTAAAGCTTATATTTAAACTTCAGAGCCCATTTAATTTCCAGTATATTGTGAAGTAGAAGAATGTTGCTTGGGTATGAGACTTTGGTCAGAGAGTAAAATTCCATATTTTAAATTTTGCAAATGGAGCAGGCTAACATCCTGGCAGTCTTGGTGATGATATTGCTCAAGTAGGGTAAAAAGGAGGAGATCTATAGGTTATTGGGATGGAGATTATTTTAAAAATAGGACAAGTGGGGCACCTGAGTGGCTCAGTGTGTTAAAGCCTCTGCCTTCGACTCAGGTCATGATCCCAGGGCCCTGAGATAGAGTCCCATATCAGGCTCTCTACTCAGTGGGGGGCCTGCTTCCTCTTCTCTCTCTGTCTGCCTCTCTGCCTACTTGGGATCTCTGTCTGTCAGATAAATAAATAAAATCATATATATATATATATATATATATATATGAATGACAAGTGAAAAGTAAGATGTGTTTAATTAAAAAGTGAATTTAACATTACCCAAGATGCTGGAAAGACCATTTGAACTGTATAGAAAGTCCCAAAGTTACTGATCACTTGATAATGGTTTGACAGATATGACTGGTTTTAAGGATAAGTATTTTTTGGGGGGCTAAGTTTGGATAGAGGATAGGGCTAAAAAACAGTGGCCCTGATAAAAAATAAAAATGGATGAATTCACATGACCTGGGATGGGATGAATGTAGGAGTTTAAGAAGCATCAAGCCTAAGGTAAATTATAAAGAAAGCAGAACAAATGATAAAGTAAGATAATACATGAGTAGGAAGCATTTTGGAGTGCTGAAATTTGAGATTTAATTGTTTGGAACATGTTTATCAAAGAAGCAGCTGAATATTACTTATGGTATTGTTTTAGTATGCATATTCCACTTTGAGACACAAATGGATTTCATTCAGGAAGACATACTATGTATAATGTGAAAATCAATAACCTTTCATTATATAAAGTAACACATGATTAACTAGGCCTATAAAAATAGTTTTCAATCTATTATTAAGAATATTCTATTTTAGGGACGCCTGGGTGGCTCAGTTGGTTGGACGACTGCCTTCGGCTCAGGGTGTGATCCTGGAGTCCCGGGATCGAGTCCCACATCAAGCTCCCAGCTCCATGGGGAGTCTGCTTCGCTCTCTGACCTTCTCCTCGCTCATGCTCTCTCTCACTGTCTCTCTCTCTCAAATAAATAAATAAAATCTAAAAAAAAAAAAAAAAAAAAGAATATTCTATTTTAACAGTTACTTTAAAAGGATATAAATGATTAGAAAGTGTTAGAATAAAAAATATTTTTCACTACTTTTTCAAAATAGAGTTTTCATTTTTATAATCCTCGAGTTTATTACCAGATATATACTTAAGAAATTTATCAGGAAAACAAGGGGAACCTGGGTGGCTCAGTTGGTTAAGCATCTGCCTTTGGTTCCTCTGGGCATGATCTCAGGTCCTGGGATAGAGCCCAGCATCAGGCTTCCTTCCTGCTCAGTGAGACTTCTGCTTCTCCCTCTCCCTCTGCCCCTTCCCTAGTCCCTCCCCGCAAGCCCCCTGCCCCCCCCGCCTTGTGTGCACTCTCTCTCTGTCAAATAAATAAATAAAATCCTTATTAAAAAAAGAAAACAAGAATCCTTAAATATCATATAAGCTAAAAAAGGATATTCAGAGAATGGGTTCTTATATAGCACACCATTCATGTAATTCAAGTAACACTGCTATAGCCATGATCCCAGCATATGTTGTTATAACAGTTGGATACACAAAATTTAAACATACAAATTTTAAGAAATTAAATATAATGAATTTAAATCTGCACATAAATGCATATGTAATACCTTTCCTTTGAGGTCTAACTTGCTTTACATAATATCACATAATGACATCAATCAAAACCTCAAACCCCAGTTGACTGAGAAAGTATAATTCTGCTAAGTTGGTGCTTTGCATCACTTTTAGATCTCAGGCTTGAGTGCAAATATATCTTATCTTAGAATTATAAGAATGAGTGAAGAATTTTGGCAATTTAGAATTTAGAATGAAGCAGGGAGCAGGAACATGTGGCACAAATTCTTCTTACTATTAATTTCCAATAGAATGCCATCATTCTATTTGGTGGATTTCCTGAAGCTCTAACATGGATACTACTGTGAGAAAAACTACTCACGTGCTCACTTTGGCAGCACATTCACAAAAATTAGAAGAGTAGAGAGAAGCTTAGCATGGCCCCTGTGCAAGAATATCATATGAATTTATGAAGTAGTCCATATTACTAATTGTTTATTGAGTTTTTGTTATAATATTAAACAATTTTTGGAAATAGATAGTGGTGATGGTTGCACAACATTTGAATGTAATGAATAGCATGGAATTTACACTTAAAAACTTAAAATAGCAAATATATATGTGCAAATAAGCTTATTAAAGCAAAATATAGTTAATCCAGAGAGATTCCATTATATTAAATCATTGTTTCCCATTCTCCTTACTCTTACAAAAGAAAATTAAAAACTAAAATGTGATATTATAATCATTCTTCTTTCCCATTTTAAAGCCTAATAACAAATACAACAGTGATTTACACATGGAATATATTGAAGAATAATTAATTCATCTGTAATGAAAGCCGTGGTAGGACATGGGGGTTAGGCAGTTAACAAAAAGAGAAACATCATAGTCTATAAATATTTGGGTACAGTCATGCAGGAAAGATAAGAGGGAGAAGTAAGTTCCTTTGGTGGATTTGATCCTGCCCATAATTAGGTACTAAACGTCTCCAGCTGCATGACCCGAGTGCCCATGGGATGATCCAGACACGGATCATTTATTTTCCTTGCAGTTTGTTCACTTTGTTCTTTTTCTTTCCTGTATTGCGTTTCCTCTACTAGCAGTTAGTGTTTCTCTTTCCTTTTTTTTTTTCCCCCAAATCTCACAGGGTTATTCCTCAAAATACATTTCTTGTTTGTATTCAAACTGTTTTGCAGTTTAATCTGCTGGTACATTTGAAATTTCTTTATTTTCTTTTTTTTTTTCTTGACTTTATTTGGTTATTTGACAGAGAGAAATCCCAAGTAGGCAGAGCAGAGCAGTAGGCAGAGAGAGAGGTAGAAGCAGAGAGCTTCTCTGCTTAGCAGAGAGCCCAAGGCAGGCCTCAATCCCAGGACCCTGAGATCATGACCTGAGCTGAAGGCCGAGGCTTTAACCCACGGAGCCAGACAGGTGCCCTTAAAATTTATATCTGATTCTCTTGCCATTTTGCCAGAACTGTCCTTGTCCATCCACCTATTGGATCTCCACCCCCGCCCCAACCAATTTCATTTTTCTTACTCATTTGGCTCAAAAGCCATAATATATTTTACTTCTGTGTTTACAAAAATGAAGTTTGACATGTTACGATCTTTTAATTTTTGTCTCACAATCATTCTAAATCTGTCCTAAAGCCAAAACTATATTTAGTAAACACAAGGACTGTCTTTTAAACTGCTCCATAGAACATTATCGGCATGATTAGTAGAAGGTGCCAGATTAAGGTGATAATCACTTACTGCTCTCTTACCTAAACATGCAAACCTACGTAAGGTTCATTTTGTATCTGCTGAATTACTTGAAACTACTACAATTGCTTAATATTATAGAATAATGTACATGGCAACAATATGGCATTTGGAGTAAGAAAAATTAGGTTTAGTTCAGTGAACTAAACAGAAGATCTAACTTGACTTTTTAAAATACAGTGTCAGTTTGCTAATAATATCTTGTGCCTGACCTAACTACATTTGTAACCATGTGAAATAACTGAAATAATATCTTTGAAATCATTTTGTGGGGGACTAGAGGAAATAATTATTACAGATATTATTTTGTGGGTTTTGTAGCTATGAAAAATGGATAGAATTTGGGGAGATTAAACACTTAACTGAACACATAAATAAACTTCTTTAAAATAAAATGCAATTCATAATAAGAAATTGTCTTCAGAGTAGTACTTTTCCCCTCAACTACCTAACTTTCACTTGTCTTTTGTCATTTTCTTTTCCTATTCTTACCCCTGAAAGAAAAACAGAGATTTCTATTCATCTACTGATAACAGGGGCTGGTTGTGTCTAGTGAAATTCATTACTGCTTTGATTTTTACAAGATCCTTTAAACTCTGAGTTGTCGTCCTCTTGCCATGCCCATTTTTTCCTGTCGTCTAGATCACTCTGATGTGTACTTTGATTTCATATTCATTTCTTTCCTGTCTCTTGTATACTACATAATGACACGAATGTCCATCATGTTGAAGAAAGAAGGTTTTTTTGGTACCTTAAGATAAGAGAATTAAGAGTTTTGATGCTGCATACATAGGAAAAAAAGTCCCATTAAGTGTAAAATTAGTCTTAAGTTAAAAAATGATATTTAAATGTGTGAAGATAATAAATAATTATCAAAGGGAAAAATCAAAGGCAAGAAAAAATGTACCATAAGTTAAGAGATTTAAATCTGTATTTTTCTTGGAGTTGTTTCCCTTAATTGTTACAGAAAACATTACAAAGGCCCTCACTGTTGCTATATACGCATTGTGAAGTTGCCCCAAATTGTTTATAATTATTAAAATATTGATTATATGACCTTTTATCTGTGTGAAATATGCATCAGCAATTCATCTTAATATAGGTTTTAGGAAATCCAAGATATTTGCCTGTCTTATTACCTTTATTGAGCAAGGTGAGATTATGGTTGTGTTCTTGTTCAAGCTGATACATTCTTGATAATGCAATTTTTTTTTTTTACTTTGATTGTCTAAGGCAGTAAACACAATATACTAAGTACTTATCCTGTGCTGAGCATAAAAAAAAAAAATTGCATTTGGATTTCTAGGAGCGTTTCAAAGATAATCTCATGACCAGTAGAATTTTCTAATTTTAGGAAACATCCCAACAACACTTGGGATTATAAAGTGTTTTAATGTGAAAGTAACTGAGATATAAAATAATGTCCCAGTGTATTTAACCAACCTTGTTTAATGCCAATGACTTTAAGCACATGTCTTCATATGCTTATTGACTCTTATGGTTTCCTATTCCATAAACTGGCTAAATATATATTCTTTATTTACTTTCTGTTACAGCTTTATGATCTTTGTTGTTAATTTGACAAAGTTATTTATATGTTCTAGATAACAATATATTTCTTCTATTAAATTCTTCAATTCTGCCCTCAACTTTTAAATTAATGTATATTCTATCCATTCCCAATTATAGGATTTTTATTCTTTTTAAAAAAACCTACAATGCTCTAAAATGTATAGAGAAGTATAAGAATGCACAAGAGCTCAATCAATTTTTTAAAAGAAGATAAAATAAGATATACTATAGTATGCTATAGTATTAGTTACATGTTTTAAATTTTGGCATTTATAAAAACATACAGGGGTGCTTGGGTGGCTCAGTTGGTTAAGTGACTGCCTTCGGCTCAGGTCATGATCCCGGAGTCCTAGGATCAAGTCCCATGTCAGGCTCCCAGCTCTGTGGGGAGTCTGCTTCTCCCTCTGGCCTCCCCTCTCATTCTCTCTCTCTCTCTCAAATAAATAAATAAAATCTAAAAAAAAACCCCAAAAAACAAAAAAACCCAAAAACAAACAAACCACACACACACACACACAGATAAACCAACTGAAAGAATAGAGAGCTAGAAACTAGACCATTGTATCTGGCCATTTCATATACAATAAAGCATTACCAAAAATCACTAGGGAAAGATAGAGAGTTTACGTAGATTGCAGCAAGAAGCTTAGTTCTCCATCTAGAGAACAAGAAACTTAATCAAATACAGCATTCAAGGATGGAAACTAGATGGATTAAATATTTAATTTTGAAGGTTAAATTGTAGAGCTAATAAAGGAAAATTAAGGAAAACTTCATTGTGTCCTAGAGGCAGAAAAGGAACTTCTTATATAAGATTTTTGCAGAGCAAATGGCAAGGAGAAATTGATAAATTTAATTACATGAAAATCAAAGATTTCTCTTCTTATCATTTCATATTATTATTTCTCTTATTATCATTTACAATTTTATTCACTACCAATACAGAATTACAAAATATATTTTTTAAAGTGATGCCAACAATTACAAAAAAAAAAATGGTGTCTGGAAATAAATTAAAGATGTGCAAGAATTTTATGTAAGGATAAACTCAATATTTTAAGGATTGTTTCTCTTTCCAACTTGATTTGTACATTCACCTCAATGAAATTCACAATTTTGTGAAGTGGGTTCAATAAGTCTTTCTCAATGGACTTGCAACCAAGAATATATAAAGCCTTCTTTAAAAAAATAAAGTATTAGGGGGCGCCTGGGTGGCTCAGTGGGTTAGGCCTCTGCCTTCAGGTCAGAGCATGATTTCAGGGTCCTGGGATTGAGCCCCGCATCCAGCTCTTTGCTTAGCAAGGAGACTGCTTCCCCCCTTCTCTCTCTGCCTGCCTCTTTGCCGACTTGTGATCTTTGTCTATCAAATAAATAAATAAAATCTTTTAAAAAATAAATTAAAAAATAAAGTTTTGGAACTTGTGTCCCAAATTATTAAGAATTATAATAAAGTTTATTTTTTAAAAATAGCATATTTGGGACACGTATAATACAATGGACTGATTCAATACAGCAATGGTCCTAGAAACATCCCCCCACAAATAAAGAAACATGATTCATGAGAGAAGTGGAGTGATCAGGACTGGAATAAAGAAGTTATTATAATTTTTAGAATATATATTATTTTTTGTAGTACATGTCAACTTACAAAACCACTTTGCTTAGTAATTGGTAGATATAGATAAGCAAGAATTCAGTACCAATGAAAGCTGTCTGTTGTTCATCGGGGATATAATTAGTAAATTGCTATATTTATCAACAAAACGATGCTATAAAATTTGTTTTAAGACTTATTTCTTTGTGGGGCACCTGGGTGGCTCAGTGGGTTAAAGCCTCTACCTTCAGCTCAGGTCATGATCCCAAGGTCCGGGGATGAAGCCCCATATCGGGCTCTCTGCTCAGCAGGGAGCCTGCTTCCCTTCCTCTCTCTCTGCCTGCCTCTTTGCCTACTTGTGATCTCTGTCTGTCAAATAAATAAATAAAATCTTTAAAGGAAAAAAAAAAAGACATTTCTTTGCATAACCTCCAAGAATGAAGAAAATACTGAGGTACAGCTGATGAACTCTTGTGCTGTTTATTTCTTTATTTTTAATAAAAGGCAACACATTATCGGTCATGTGTAATGTGGGTCAAATGTGTCAAAAGGACTTGCTAATTTCCAGGCTGTTCTTTTCTCTGTGCTTTTTTTTTAAGTGGGATTCCTTTGGATAAAAACCCCTGTGTGATCAGACAAGTAACCCTTATATAACATGATAAGTTAGATGTATTAAGATAGCATATTCTACTTCCTTATCAGGGTGCCCAAATCCGGATGCCTTATGATTATATATTAATATGCAATTATAATCTTATTCCCAGTTCTAGGAAATAAGGAAAAACAGTGGAAACAAAACAAATCCCAAATCACTCCCTACAAAGTTTAACATTCTAGTTGTTAAAACGGTAATCAAGCTAACTAAAAGTAACGGTTATCTAGTACTAGTATGGCATATTTAATTATGCCAAAAAGTAAGTAACTTAAAACGTGCATCACCTCACGGTTTCTGTGGGTCACAAACACAGGTACAGCTATCCAGGCTGCTTCTGGCTCAGGGTCTCTCATAAGGCTTCTGTCAACATCTCATTCATGGCTGTGGTCACAAGTTCCACTAACAAGCTCCCTCATGTGTCTACTGGCTGTTGTTTGGAGACATCATTTTTTGCCATAGGATCTTGACCATAGGGTTACTCATACAATATCAGCTTATTTTCCCCAAAGAGAGAGATGGAAGCCACCACTTTTTGGAAATGTAATCTGAGAAATAGCATCCCTCCATTAGGTCATATCATCCTTGTAAGAAGTGTGTCAATGAGTCCTGCGCATATTTAAAGGAGAGGAAATTACACACGGGTTTGAATACCAGGAGGTGGGGAACACTGGGGGCCATATTACAGGCTGCTTCCTATAGGAAATAAGTATAGTGATAAGGGATAAGAAGAAAATAATGCAGAGAAGGAGATAAGTTTCAGGGGAAAAAGCTGAAATTTTAGAGAGGATGAGAAGACTGAAGTGACAATGACATTCAAGAGAAAAATAAGGGTGGGTGACTCATATGGATATATGAGGCCAGACCATTTCAGGCTTGGCAAACAAAGAGATTCTGATATATACCAAATCAGTAATGAGGAAATATAAATTAACACAAACTGAGAAAGTTAAAATTGGCTGTCTCATTCATTAGACTGGGACAACAGACAAGGCCAGCTCAAAGTTAACATGAAACAATATGTCTCTAAGGATTCACGGCAGCTGTAACGTATACGGCCTAACAGCCACCTTCTTTAGTGACTACTCATTTCTTAATCACTGAGAAATTCTGTCCCCTGAAAATCAGATCAGCAGAAATGTGGTTTGAAAATATATTACTAAGAATAAAACATGCCACTCTTGCCTGGGTATCTAAGTCATCCTGATACAGAGTAACTGCCTCAATTTTTAATCCAGGAGCAAAGATGCAGATAATGGTTTTCTAGACGTAACATTCCACATTAAACTGACTTTAGATTCCTTGGTCCGTTTTCCAAACCAGACCTCATTTTGACCCCTCCACAAAAAGCCTAGCTTTGTTTTTCGCCTCTCAAAACCCTCCTTCATTTAGATCTGGCCTAAATGCCACTTATCCCAAATCTCATGGTAACTTTCTCTTTTTCTTTGTGGCAATGTTTCATCAGTGCAGTCTATCTCACTGAGACAGGTCCACAAACCTGACTTAGTGGGACTACAGGCTTGTCCCTGTTGTCTTAGATAGATTGGACTAGCAAAGTAAGGAGTGTGAAGAGAATGAAGGGAGATAGTAGTAGAGGAGAACAGATAAATATGTTTTTCTTCCTTCAAGGTAATAACAAGTCCACTCAAATGCAAGATTCTGTTATATTGCTGGCATTGCTAGATAATATCACTTAATTTCATTGAAGAAAATTGGACAAACTAATTGTAAGAACATGGTTGGAGATATTATGGATGGATGGATAATAAAACAGAAAGTAAATTTTCAGCCTTGACACATAGTGGGATTAGAATTAATTTATTTACATTCTGGAGGAAGATTCTACAGTGTCCCATTTGGGAACCAGGATAATTACCTAAGTAGCAGCAATCTGTTGATGGAACTAAGGGTAGGACAACCAGGAGAGACTTCTGTTCATTTCTTCCAAAGATCATACCAAAGCTCTGAATGAGCAAAATTTGTAATAGCAAGTAAAAATATTCAATGCTGAGTATGGATGGGGGCATGTTTACCTCTGAGTAATTTTTCTGGTAGCTTTTCTTTGTTCTGGTTTCCTGATCAGGTGAAACTAATCTATTACTGGGTGTGAGCACAGGGTCTGTCCTGCCTAACCCCTATAGGGACCAAGCAACAGTTTGCAGTAAGGGTTTCTATAGAGAAAATTAAAACTTGCCCTCAGGAGCTCTGTTTCAAAGTTTAACTTTTTGGGGGGTTGAGGTGAGGCAGAACACATTAGCAAGTCCATTTGGAAGCATACTTTAGCCATATATTCCAACCTAAAATGTACCAATAATAAAATGTTCCATGGTAATTATTATTTGGTTACTGTGTCTACCTCTAAAGTAATTTTTTAATTTGTGTGGGAAGCACATTATGGATTGACATTACAGAGCCCTAGCAGTCTTCTCTATCTAATATACAAATTTTCTATTCTTCTTCTGGAAAGTGTTATCTGCACCTGCTATTTCCACTTTCTTACTTTGCTAGCAACATATTTCAATTTGCTTTCATTACCAAAAGTGTACTGAACTCTTTTTCAAGTTTACAATTACCTCCATGTTGCTAAAATCTGTTCCTCAAACTCTTAGCATTTGAAAAGTTTGATCATTCTCTCCTTCATGATAGACTTTCTTTTCTTAGCCTCTATATATCTCATCAACATATCTCAGTTTCTTTTACTGATATGGATATCCTTTACATAACCTCCAAAATCTAAAGTCCAAGGCCCTCAGGTCTGGCTCTCAGTTCTCGTTTTCTTCTGTATTCCCTAGGTAACTTCATCAAGCCTAATGATCTCAATCTTAAATGCAGTTTACACATACATACACACACAGTCGCTAAGATATTTTATCCAGACATGATATGTTTCATGAGCTTCTTCAGACCCAGTCAAATAAGCGTCTACTTGCCACCTTTATCTAAATAACTATCAAGTATTTCAGATTTATCATTTTTAAACTTAACTGTTTAATCTTCTCCAAAGCTGTTCATATTTTAGTGTTTCCCCTTAATATTAAATTGCATCCCAATTCATTCAGAGCTTCCAATACAAACCTAAAAGTTGTTCATTTCTGTGGTTACGTGTCCCACCACCCCTAAAACACATTAGAATCCGGGTACAGAGATCATCCCTTTCTTGAAAAAATGCAGTAAACACCTATTGGATCTTTCTTCAATGATTTCTATTTCTCTCCAAACAATTCTATTCACTGCGCTCAAATTTTTCTAATCTACTATGACCACATTTCTATTCCTATGGTAAATCTTTTTTTTTTTTTTTTTAAGATTTTATTTATTTATTTGACAGAGAGATAGAAAGAGGGCACAAATAGGCAGGGCAGCAGGCACAGGGAGAGAGAGAAGCAGGCTCTCTGCTAAGCAGGGAGCCCAATGCAGGGCTGCATCCTAGAACCCTGGGATCATGATCTGAGCTGAAGGTGGCCCCTTAACTGACTGAGCCACCCAGGTGCCCCATCATTTGGTAAAACTTTAAAGTTCCCCCTTTTTACCTCATAATCTGTTTGTTTGTTTTTTTCATAAGTCAGAGCCATATTTTTCTAAAAAGGGAAGTGAGTCATGCCTTTCTTTCCTTAAAATCATCCCATAACATTTCCATTATGAATGGACACACTTTGGGTAATTTTAGCATTGACCCTACAGATTGCCATAAAAGGAGTCAACATACTTTTTAATCCTCCATGTTACCCACTACTTAATCTCTACCCTATGTTCCAGCAACTGGACTATTTACCATTGCCACAAATGAGTTGGGTCTTTTCTGATACTGTTTCTTGAAATCTCTGTGCTCCTATCTCAGTACAAAAATATCTAAACCAAGTATTTTTACTTTGAGTCTAACTCAAATTATAACTCTTCAATAAATCCTTCTTCCTCTTTGCTTTGCTTTATCTCTTTTGTGGATATTTTTCACAGCACATATAATTTATAAATGGATGAGTATGTATCTACCTTTTCTCTTTATTTTGGACCCCTGGAGTTCTAAGACTACATATCCCCAGGTCTTCGCAAAGTGCCTGGTCCAAAGTGAGTATCTTGGAACTGGTGATTGAGTCACATTGAGAAAATACTGATTATCAACTAATAAGTGGTTCATAAAAATGGGTAGTTTAGCCTTGAGATTTTGTACACAGTAAGTGCCATTGTGAACTCCTTTTTCTTTTCTTTTTTTAATTTTTGAGTATTTGTGCTCCAAAATACTACTATTGTAAATAAGTAACAAGAATATATTTCACTCTATAGGTTAGACAACAACAATGAAATCATTTTCACATGGATTTATGAATGTGTATAATAGTGTAGCTACTTTGCTATCATTAGTACAGAGGACATTTGAAATAGTGCTATATATTTCCTTTATAGACAAAACATACTGACATTTGGGAATTAGTCTTTGCTACTTAGTATCATGATAAAAATCACCAGTGAAGTCAACTTACACATAAATAAAACAGAGATTTCTTGAAATTCAGGAAATAAGCAACACTATTGTTAATATTAATATCATTACTATTGGTCACAATGTAATTCCCAATCATGTCACTTAGCCTACAGCATGAGTTGAATAAATAGGCCTAATACACTTTCTTTCCACTGACCACAAATTTCCATGCCCTAGTTCTATATGGAATAAACAGAAATTGCAAATCTCTAACTCATTGCTTAAAGGAATTGGCTTTATTTAAGCGACTGGTAGGAATATCCCTATATCACATGAGCTGGTTAACATTTATAGGTTGCACACCATGACTTCAGTAAATAATGAAACAAAATTAGAAAAAAACAAGTTAATATGCATTTATACCTTTAAAAGTTTAATAAAGAAAATGTGATGCTCTATAGTGAGCCTAAAGAAAAGAGTTAGAAAGGCTAGATTTCCCCATTCATTAAGTGGCCTGAGGGCTCTATTTACCATATGTCACTTAACCAGTTATCCCTGAAGTGCCTTACTGCTTAATCATGTGATGGTCTCAATCTATGTGGCACACAGTCTATTGACAAACAAACTCAGACTCTTTGATTATACTTTTCCCCCCTCGTCTCCATTTAAAATTTTAAGTCTCCCTTATCCCAATATGTGTGACTTGACACCTCCAACTACATTTACATTTCCCCAAAGTGATTTTCCATAAAGCCTGGTCAAAATATGACTTGTAAGGGAGATTTTGAATGTATTTCATAACACAGAGCTGAATCCTGAGGCAGGGGGGGAAAGTAAGAAAACTCTCCTCCGCAAGGATTTCATTCAGCCCACTTTTAAACTTGATCCATAATTTGATCGAATGCTCTTGGGCACTATTAAATAGTAATAATGAACTTCACCTAAAGCCCTTAGTAATTTTGTTCCACATTTCCTTCTCTAATTATCCACTATTCCCTATTTATTATTACTTCATTCTCTGCCTTGAGGCTGTCTAAAAATACTAAGAATGATAAATTAAACAATACATTTGGCACCAAGTTAACCTGTGGGGAGGGTTATAATTTAATGGGTTGTCTTCTGAATTAATTATTTCTGAATTATTTAATTGCAGTTTCTAAACAAATTTCTTAGAATATGTGACATTAGAACTTACAACACACTTCTAATAAAATTATTATGACAAAATCACAGATATATCATAATTATCTATTAAGCTAAATTTTATAGTAATTCAACTATACATCTATAGGATTTACCAGTTATATTTTCAGTGGCAACCATTGTCTGCTATAGAAGTTTAACAATATGTTCATTAGCATCTCACCAGCACAGACATTAAATTATTGGAATTTTGAAGCCAATGTCTTTTCCCCCTAAGTAACAATAATTATTGACTTCTGCCTAAGTAACAATAAGTCTATTGTTAGAGAGTTATTGAGTCTCTTAGTTTAAGTACTACTTTGAAGAACTTGATGGTAGGGATGCCTGGGTGGCTCAGTTGGTTAAGCAGCTGCCTTCAGCTCAGATCATGATCCCAGCGTCTGGGGATTGAGTCCTGCATCAGGCTCCTTATTCCGCAGGAGACTGCTTTTCCCTCTGCCACTCTGTTTGCCTGTGCTCACTCTCTCTCACTCTCTCTGACAAATAAATAAGTAAAATCTTTAAAAAAAAAAAAAAAAAAAAGAACTTGATGGTACATTGTACACTGTTTACTTAACCCTATCATTCTCATTAAAATTTTGTGATAGCGAATTTCTTATTCTCTGAGCTAAAACCTCCACAATTTATATGAAAAATTGTCATTTAGAAGAATCCATGCCACAAAATAGCAACCATGCTATGTGTGGTGTGAAACTTAACCCATATTGCATAATGGTTTTTTTTTTTAGTTTTCCTCTTGGAGAAGCAGAACTCTTATGGAAGTTTCCTTCCATAAACAAAAACCTCTCAACCATTTATCCGCAGCAGCAGGTCCAGAAAAAGTGAAATAGCTCATCTGGTCTTAACCTCTGGAATTTTCCCAAATTAATTACCTACTACATCCAGCCCACAAAAGCCTTCTCAAATTTCATGTCTGAATGGTTGCAGTGGCGATCCAAAGCTCTTTACAACCTTCTTTAATACTTTGAACTGCTGGACAGCTGCTTTTTAATGCTTTAAAAAGCTCAGTGGTAGAAAGTTTTCACTCAGTGTTAAGATATTATTCAACTGTAAAGTCTTAAATTCCAAGTATATCGAGTCTTTTAATATATAATGTTCTTTTACGTATTGTTTAATCTTAACTACAAGAAGATGACTAAGTCCATTATGTTTAGTTAATCATGGACTAATTTTATTCTTACACTTAGAATAATACAGCTTCTGTGTGTCTTAAAAATACTGATGACATAACTGTCTCAGAAAACATTTAGGAAGGGAAATCCATTTCAAAAGGAAAGAGGTATTCTCATACAGTACAGATAAAGAACATAATTGCTATAAGGACTTTGGAATACTATCTGACATTATCTATTAAATTTAAATACCTATGCACCCAATGACCTAGCAATTTCGTAAATGGGTATAAAAGTGTACCTACAGAACTAAGCAAGAATAGTCACAGAAGAAAAAAATGTGTAAAATTCCCACACTGATAATAAAGATAATAGTAAATTGGGAAAACATAAATTATAGTATGTACAAACAAAGAAATACTATGTAATGATAAAAATAATTATAGCTACATACAACAATATGTCTGAATCTTACTAACACAATATTGATCAAAATAAGCCAAATACAAGAGTGTATTAATTAATTTATATAATATTCAATAACAGGCAAATCTGTCTGTAGAATTCAGGTCAAGATAGTGGTAACCTTTGGGAGCATGAATGGTATGGGCAGAAGGCTGGATTCTGGTGTTTGGCTATTACTTGACTAAGGTGGTGGTAACACAAATGTGTTTACTTGGCCCATTCAACTCTATACTTATGATTTATGCACTCTTCCAAATGTCTGTAGTGTTCCAATTAAAATGGTAAAAATTTAGGTGTGCCAAAATTTGGATCCCTTGGGTGGCTCAGTTGGTTAAGCATCTGACTCTTGGTTTTGGCTCAGGTTATGATCTCAGGGTCCTGAGATAGAGCCCTACATCAGGAACCAGGCTCAGTGGAGAGTCTGCTTGTCCCTCTCCCTCTGCTCCTCCCCCTGCTTGTGCTCTTTTTCTCAAATAAATAAAATCTTTTTAAAAATAGCAAAATACAAAAAAATTTAGCTTGACCCATTAAAACGTACATTTTAAATATTACCATCTTTTTTTAACATTATCGTCCTCATTCCCTCAGTTCTCTACCTTATAGACTATAATTTGATCCATCTCTTTCCCTCATTTCCTAATCCAAACTGTCATGAATTATTTAATTTTTGGTCTTGAAATATGTTTAACAATTGTCCTTAATATGATTCAATTTGATCTTTATGCCCATTGTTATTCTTCTAGTGGAGATTCTCGCCAATCCAAGCTTAAACAATTGAGCTCCTTCAGATTGATTTTACTGATTTACATTTCTTTTATCTGTCATAGATAATTTCCTGGAGCCATTACTTTTAGAATTTGACACTTATGATCAAATAGTTTCTTCAGTGACTTTGATCACCTACCAGAACTTGATTAAACTATTTTGCTCTGCTTTGAAGACCCTTCATTTCCTGACCCTCACAATTTCATTATTATTTACCCAGGTTTTCTGTACAAAGTACTTTCTTTGGAAAAACTTCAGTTCTGTATCATCTTATGGAAAATATATTCATATGGCAGTTACTATCTTGGTCTAGATGTTTTTCATTCAGTTATTTCTTCAAGTTTTATTTGATTACACCAGATTGGCTAATCACTTTTTCCTTTGTAACACTTCTATCATTCCTACAAAGCACACAGTATAATGATTAATTACATTCCCAATTATTTATAAAGATTCTATTAATATTATATATCTCAAAGTCTGCACATACACATATGGAGATGTACAGAAAAGCTCAATATCCTGTTTTCCAGAATCTCATAGTCCTGTAGAGATAAAGGTAAGGAAACACATAATGAGAATATCATGGAGTGTTAAACCTTGTAATATATTTTTAAAAGATTTTATTTATTTATTTGAGAGAGACACAGAGAAAGAGTGAACACAAGCAGAGGGAGTGGAAGAGAGAGAAGCCAAGCGGGGAGCCCAGGGTAGGGCTCGATCCCAGGGCCTGGGATCATGACCCAAGCAGAAGGCGAACACTTAAGAACTGAGTCACTCAGGTGTCCCTAAACCTTCTAATATTTTTGAATGCTAAGGGAACTAAGGACAAAAAGCAATGAGATACTTCTTGGATAAAGCACTGTGGGCTTCACAGATGGGGCTATCAAGTGGACTTGGTAGGCAAGGATAAGAAGTTTTCAGTTTGGGTGAAGGATGGACACTGAAGTTAATACATGGTGACTTAATTTTCACATTAATTTGGCAAGATTTTGATGACCATATCTTTATCTCATCACTTTTGTATATTTCCCACAATGTTCTGAGACAAATCCAAGCATAATACTCAATAATGATTTTTTTCTTTTTTTTTTCTTTTTTTATAGATTATATATATTCTAGTAGTTATATATGCAAACTCAAAAAAAAAAAAAAACAAATGCAAACAAAAGTCAGGCAGACTTTATTTCTGGTTCTCTAGATACATGCCTTTAAATTCCCCTAAATAGAGATAATAACAGTATTTTATGTCCAGGATATATATAACTATTATACATATAGTATCATATACATCAACTATTACATATTTATTATTTTATATATATGTAATCTATTATATATTATATTCATAACCTGTATGAATACAGGTTTTTAGTAGTTGTTTTGATGTATTATTTTGTATTCTATTATATATGTAAAGGTAAATAAATATATGGCATTGTAAAAATATGATTTCCCTTAATACGATCCAATTAAATGAGAAATTGCTTGTTAAAGAATTAACACTGTACCTAACAAATAGCAAATTCACCAAAGATTATTGTTGTAAATATTTTTTTAAAGATTTATTTATTTGAGAGAAAAAAAAAACACACAAGTGAGGGGAGAGACAGAGGGAGAGATTCTCTGCTGATTCTCTCAAACAGATTCTCTGCTGAGCACAGAGCCCAAGGTGGGGCTCCATCTCACTATCCATGAGATAATGACCTGAGTTGAAATCACCAAATGCTTAACCGACTGAGCCACCCAGGTGTCCCAATTATTGTCGGTATTTTCAAGGATGTTTTGGTCAATACATGTATATTGTTTTCTATTTAGTAGTGAAATCTAACTTTGAATACAGTACAAATTCAAAGAGCAAGAGTAGAGGTTCAAAGCTTTTAATTAATTCTTTTCTATTTCCATATTTCCATTTGGCTATTTTTTATTGTTTTTGTTTAAACGAAGTAAGAGTTTGCTAACTCAACTCTTAGCACAATCAGTAGGGTTAAAACGACAATGAGTGGTTGATACCAACAGGAATAAGCAGCACAGGCTTATAAATTATGTGTGTATAAAGCAAGTGTTACAATTCCATAAAGTACGTGGACTCTTTTTTTAAGAATTTTTGAAGGAGGGGGGCGCCTGGGTGGCTCAGTGTGTTAAGCCTCTGCCTTCAGCTCAGGTCATGATCTCAGGGTCCTGGGATCGAGCCCCACATCGGGCTCTCTGCTCAGCAAGAAGCCTGCTTCCCCCTTCTCTCTCTGCCTGCCTCTCTGCCTGCTTGTGGTCTCTCTATAAAATAAATAAATAAAATCTTTAAAAAAAAAAAAAAAGAATTTTTGAAGGAGGGTTTAAACTGCCTTTAGTATGTAGAAAGAAATTTAATAGTAGAAGAATATGAAGAGATAGCTATCCTATTTTTATCTAAAAGATTTATGCTTATATTCCCCCTGGGAGGAAAAGATTAATTATTCATAAATAAGTTATCTTAGATTTCTTTTATGTTCTATTAAAACCGTATGTTTTTATCCCTTATGGAAATATTAGTGTCCTATATTTTGAACATGAAAAATCTTATTGGGCTTTTTAAATTTACCACTGTGCTGAGCATATTTTAAATACCCATAAAATATTTTATAAGACATATATATCATAAAAACTATTATAAGATTTTAAAAAATTGAAAAATTCACTTGTAACATATCTTAACTTATGGGTTTATATAACTGCATGTGTTTCAATTTCTTTAAGTAACTACTGAATTTGGGGTCCCTAAGATGAATTTGTGAGGTAAAGTATAAAAAATTCAACATAAAAAATAAAAATAATTTTTAAAAATCTACTTTAACTATTTGTTTGTCAACAAATGTTATAAATTGAAGACATTTATATACAGAAAAAAAAGACTTTCAAATTAAGTAAATGTATATAAAACCCTCCAGGTGACAGAAACTTCCAAATGTACATGCATTTTTGTATGGTATAATTTAAATTGGTTTCACTAACAAAATAAGAAAATAACAGTGTGGCATTTGCAGATAACTATGCCTGAGTTGCTGTGTTAATTTTGAAAAGATATTCATAATTGTTTTATGTTAATTGTGTTTGAAATAGCATCCATGAAATTACAGTTTTATATTTATTTATTGTATAATTATCTAAAATTATTTTCAGTCAAAGCCACCTAGCATGTAAATAATGCCCTAAAATTTAAATCTATAGAAACAAATCACGTTCCTACCCCTTTATTTATTTCTAAGTAGCATCATATCTGCATGCATAATAGAAGTTGCTGCCTTTTCCCCAAAGTTAACAGTCAATTAACTATATGAATGCAGGTTTGGGTAGCAGTTGTTATGATATATTATTTTGCATTGCATTTTGCAAGAATACAAATTATATATATATGCTTTAATTCATACCCCTAAGTAGTAATATATGATATTTTATAAATATAATGTGTACTGTTAGTACCAAATCTACAGAAAGGAATACAATTTACTAATAGAATGTGTTGTTATGAAAGTAGAAAACAGATAAAACACAACTTTCTTTTACAGCTAGTTTGTTATATTAGAATTTGTTTCTCTCAACAAACATTGGAATTTCATTTTCATTTCAATATTAGGTTAAAAAGCCTATTATATTTTCTTATGCAGGTGCTTTGTTTTATTATCATGTGTGAATAATAACACCTGACATAGATACACAAATAGAATGAAGGACCCATCCAGCTGATTTTTTTCTGAGCATGACTTCTATTATTTCAAATGGGAAACTCAAAGACACAAACAATTTGTTAAATTGACATATTTTTACAACTGAAATACTATGAGTATGTAAATAATTCTATAGTAATCCATATTTCATGTGAATTTATTTAAAATTGAAAGTGAAAATGCATTCTCTTCTTTACTATATACATGGAAATCCACACGACACAGATACCTAAATATTTATGATCTACATGGGTAAAAGAAAAAGTCAGATAAACATTAATGATAATTATATTCATATTGAGTTAAGTTATATGTGTGTGTGTGTGCCTGTATGTGAATGCAAAATCTTTCACAAACTTGAACACTGGGCATACCTGGATTTGCATCTGAGCAAGCTTTGGCATTTATTAGATGGCTCAAGAAACAAATATATTGTAAATTCCCTTATCCTCACTTGCTTAACTTGAAAAATGAAATTAGTGTTGTATTGATAAATAAAATCAAACACATAAAGTGCTATGCATGCAGTTAAATGTCATTATTACTCAATAAGTTGCATAGCCAGAAATATGTAAAATGTTAAAATCTATAACTGCATGCAACATAAACTTGTTTCAAATTGATATATTAATTTCCTAAATGTTTAATATCTAAATACTACACAAGAAATACCAATGAAAACTATTTATTACAAAATAGATACGTAAATTATGTCTTCTTTAATACACTTATATCCATATATGGATATAAATATATATTTACATTTATATATTTATATTTTTAATCACACACATGCACACACACATAATCAACCAAAATGTCTTTAATAATTATTTTTATAGAGCTAGAGTAAATAATAAAATTAAGATGACTTTTAAGAATACCTCATGTGTGCTAATTTAAGGTTCAAAAAATAGAGACAACAATTCTCAGGAAAACTGCTAGATTGTACCCCTTTCAATTATGCACCAATTGCAACCTTCCCTTTTGTATTATAATGCATGTACAGAGAATTTCTATTTGCCTTGATTAGATAATTGTAGTTTCTTACAGCTTAAAAAACATGATGAATTTTGAAAATCACAAATACACCAATTTTATATGTCATGGCAGTTTATGTCTATCTTTGAAACTACTCTCTGTGCCATTGTTATAACACCTGACTTTTAGAACTTCGATCAAAATTATTTTTTGTCTGGATGAAAATATGTAGAGTAAAACTAAGAAAGTGTACATATAATGATCTAATTTTTTTAAAATATCTCAAATCTTTATATATTATCATCTGTATTACCACTACCTGTTAGTTCCAGACCCCATTATCTCAATGCAGGTGAGAAATTGCATTAATGAGACAAGTGCATAGTCAGTGAGGTTCCTACCTGGAATTCAAAGCCAGGGTTTCTTTCCACATCAGTCTCGAGATGCTTCAATCTAATGAGAAAGAAAATATTGGTACATAAATATGCATAACACAAGACTGAATATTGTACATTCCTAAGAGGGGTGCAAAAAGTATTAAAAAGACTAAAAGGAGGGAGTAGTTGCATATGGAGTGCAATAAGAAAAAGAACATTATTCAGAAGTTGTCATTTTAATAATTAATCTGAATGGGGGCGCTTGGATGGTTCAGTCAGTTAAGTGGTTAAGCTTCTGCCTTCAGCTCAGGTCATGATCCCAGGGCCTTGGGAGTGAGCTCACCATCTGCTTTGGGCTCTCTGCTCAGTGGGGAGTCTGCTTCTCATTTTTCCTCTCCCTCTGCCTCTGTCCCTCTCTCCCTGCTTGTGTTCTCTCTCTTTTTGTCTCAAATAAATAAATAAAGTATTTTAAGAGATAATGAATGATTCTAAATAAGGTTTATTTTCATTGTCAAGTAGGAAAAATTTCAAACACTTTAAAACCATTTTTTTCTAAAAATCCTTATAACCCAATTCCACCTCTAAAATTGAGAGCAACTAAAATAAAAACAGTTTTTGTCTAACTCTTGGGACACAAATTTTATGGTCAAATCCAACTCCCTACTGCAATAGCCTTCTTCCCATCCCTTGCAATATCATGTCGAACAGTCTCTCCTTACTAAGTGCAGATTTATTTTTTATTTGACATCACATTTGAGTGAGATCAAAATTCTTGAACAGAAAAATATTCATCTAGAGAGAGTCATCACAACTTTGTTATCTTATTTTTTTTCTTCTGTATATAATTTCAAGAGTTAAACAGAGAAAATGTTTAGGAGATCCATTATCTTGAATAAATAAAAATGTATGTTATAAATAAAATAACACATAAAATAATTTATTATAATAAAAGCTCTTTAAAATCAAAACATAAGTTATTTTCCTTTACATTTAATGGCAAATACTAATTATTATTTCATGACAAGCATACACATGTAACACATGCTCATGTCTGGCACATTCTAATGTCATGAAACCTCAAGGAATACTAGAATATAAAAATATTTTTGAGCCTGGGTGGCACAGTCAGTTAAGTGTCAGACATTTAGTTTCAACTCAGGTCATGATCTCAGGATCGTGAGATCGAGCCCCATGCTCAGCATGGAGTCTGCTTGAGATTCTCTCGCCCTCTCCCTCTGTCCCTCTGCTTTTGCTCTCTCTCCAAAATAAATAAATATTAAAAAATATATCTTCACTACAGATTAATTAACCTGCAAAAGTAAATTTGAAATGTATGTACATTAAGAGGAAACAAAAACTCAGGCGTAACCTAAGAAAATGTTATTTGAGTAGCAAACAATAAGTCCATAGGTTGTAATGGAAACATAAATCAAGCCATGGGGGCGCCTGGGTGGCTCAGTGGGTTAAGCCGCTGCCTTCGGCTCAGGTCATGATCTCAGGGTCATGGGATCGAGTCCCGCATCGGGCTCTCTGCTCGGCAGGGAGCCTGCTTCCTCCTCTCTCTCTCTGCCTGCCTCTCTGCCTACTTGTGATCTCTCTCTGTCAAATAAATAAATAAAATCTTTAAAATAAATAAATAAATAAATAAATCAAGCCATGTATAGGATAAAAAATAAAAAGTAGGATAACTTTATTTAGGTCATTGTTCCTATGCTTTAAAATAAAACTATAATATTATGCTTAAATTTTTCCTGGCCACTACTCTTATTTCAAAACTAAGGTTTATCATTCTTGTTTAAAAACATAAGGAAAAAATACTGAAATTTTGTAGTTTATTTTATGGTTCAGTTTTCTTCAAACTGAGGCTTCTGAATATGTTTTAATCTCGTATTTCCAAAAATCACACTTCTGTTTTTCATTGTATGTTTTCTCCAGAAATGAGTTACATTATCAAGAGACTGGATCGTTTTAGTCTATTACTGATTTAGATAAAGAATAGATATGACTAATATCTACAAATGGCAGTATTTATACTTATAGTATACAGTTTTTCTTGTTTTCACCAAGCAATCAGTATAGTATTTTGTTCCAACAACCAGAGATTCTAAATTAATTGTAGCATTGTAATGCAGTAAGTTACAACTTTAAAGGAAGAAGGAGAAAAGCCGCAGACATCCTACCCACTTTGTAGTAATGTTACAGTGATTAGCCTCAGAGAAAAGAACGTGCATTTCATACTACTTTAACTTTACTACTGTATGTTCACTGAGGAGATGCAAGTATTTGTAGCTTAGTAAAGGTACATTAAAGTTGTGTTGTGATTTATAGACAGTTGGTCATACCCTACTCCATAAGTTAGTCTATGACATCCTTTTTTTTAACCCATGCCATATGTGATTTCTATTGTGTACTGCTTTTATATGAGTGTTAGATTATTAAATTCCCTCATTACCAACATTTTAAAGTAATCCTATATTCATATTTATCCCATAATTATTCATCTGCAAATGTTGAAATTATTAGTTTTTTTTGTATTTATGCTTTTATGAAAATATTTGAAATGAATTCCCCTAAATATAGCATATATACAGGTGAAGAAAATTTAATGAAAAATTTCACCCCAAATTTATTGCTAAATCATTTATCAGGAAATCCTCACTAGTCCATCAACTGATGCTAAGGCTGATGCTAAACCCCACATGCAAAATCCACTTATCCAATTTCTTCTTCTTCACTATTTTGTTGTTTCCAAGCTAACAGACCATGATTTAATTTCCCAGGGAACAAGAATTTTTCCTAGGGAGCCTTCTAAACTCCAGCAGGCCTCATCAGAAAACTGATAATCAATGAAGTGTGTACACATAAAATCTCCAAAGAATTCTGATAAAGTCGTGCATTTTTATAGCTTTCCTGTCTTCAGAGAAGCTTTATGAATGAAGCCAATTGCTTTCTCCACTGGGAGTTCTAGATGGTAGAGATCAAGGAAGAGGTTAGTATTAACTATTTCACAAATTAAAGACTACATGGTAAGTTTAGTGTCAGACAGCTTTAATTATTTTTCCCTGCTTTGTAGTTTGGATAATTTAATCCAGGTTTCCCTGCAGCTTACAACTTAGAGTGAAAAACCAAGCAGAATGACAGCATTTGCTGAGGCAGATAATGTAACTCAAAAATGTAGACAATTTTCTGGGATGCAGACAATGTTTTGCATCCCTTTAGCTACCCAACTGAGCGAAAACTCCAATATTCATCTAATGCAGATAACATGGGTAATAATACAGTTTTCTACACATTTGATTGAAATAGAAAAGATGTAAAAATAACTTGACATAAAATATATAATATTTCTTAAAATTATACCACTTATACTGAAGAATACAGAGAATCAATATATATTTTGAATGCAGTGCCCAGAAAACATTATTGTTTCTACATTACATGTAATTTATGGACTGTTTTAATGTATTCCTATGATTTTTATTGCTATTTTTTTTTTACAAATAATATTGTAAACAGTTTAGTAATGTGAAAAAAATCAGGATGATGTTCTTCTGATGTTGAGAGTTTTAAAAGATTTGGATTCTAATTGGGTGTTGTACATTTTCAAGTTTAAAGGATTGTTTAAAAACCTGATGCAGCCCCCTTAGGAACATACCATTTTTGTAGGGGAGGGAAACTGCAAAACATGGTTGGTTGGAAATTCATTTTCCTATTCTTTTCTAACAGTCTCTAATGAGACCCATTATGAGCAATGAGTTAGATTCCTGATCTTTGAATTTTATACTTGCATTTTCTCAATATATATTCTCATTAATTCACGAAATTTTCCTTGAGCCTCTTATGATCCCTTGAGGGCATTAATTTCTTATTGAATCTCTAGTACCTAATAGAATGTACTTATTTCTGGATGTGCCATTTATTCGATCAATCATTCATTCATTCATACATTCACTCATTCATTGACCAACCAGTCAGTGGATAATTATTGATTACCAATTACATGTCGTGCTGCATATTAAACCTTGAGAATTCAGATATAAATTAAATTTAGCCACTGCCTTAGAGAAACTTATTGTGAAGTAATTGCTACTCATCTTAAAATCCTTATTGATTTACTTTCAAAACATACAATAGGGTCTTTAGCAAGACTTACTATACTAGTCAGATTTGCTGTAGTAAGAAATCTCAATGGCTTGAACATGAAGTTTTACTCCTTGCTTATGCACAAGCTAGGAGCTCTGCATGTGCTCCGTGTTCTGTTTTCCTTTCATGATCCAGCAGATACCTGAATAAAGAAAGAGCCTCCATTTGGATTATGGTGTTAATGTGGTAGAGAGTAAGTTGGTGGGGAATTAGCAGAAACACACATGGCATTTTAAGCAACTTCTTAGAAATGGTATGAACCTACTTCCTCTCCTGTTTTATTGGTCAGAGAAAACTGTACGACAAAGACTGATAAGAAAGGAAGGATCAAGTCCCTGGGTCATGTGGGAATATGCAGAAGTAGGTATGGAAAAATCCCTCTAACGAAGGAAAGTGACTTGGTATAATCTTGTAACCTGCCAGTTTATCTGAATACTTACTCTTTATGGGGAGTTCTGCTTTTGATATGATATTTCATAACGGTATTTCTAATTAAGTAGTGATCAACAATTATTTTAAATATTTTAATCTAAGACCTTTTATTTCTTAGGTAACTTTTAACCACATCCCTCAAACCAAGTCCTCACAGTTTGTATCATAAACATTAAATTACCAGAAGACAAAAGAACTGCAAAATGGTTTCTATTATGAAAAAGAACAGAAAAATTAGTAGAGAATAAGTTTTGGTACTTTGCCTGGGAAACAAGTCAGACACTGCTACACATAATTCTCCCTGTATTAAAAGGATCATTACACATGCTAAAATATGTATAGCATGCTATTATATAAAATATTGCTAAGTGAGGTACTTAACTTTCGAAAAGCAAAATGTTAATTTTTTGTACATACCTATATATACCTGTATATATGAATAAGTTTATTCATTGGAAATTAGAGTTTCTGTCTCAGAGAAGCTTATCTTCTATATTCCCTCAGCTAGTTAGAAGCCTAAGGAAGAGAAAAATCCTATGAACAGAACGTTTTAGATGAAATACAGCTGCAGGGTTGAAATTTCATTATGATTCTATTCTATTTCCATCGCCCCACAGGAACACATATACTTAATTCATCAGAGTCCCTTTATTATCTTTGCAACACCCCCAACATCCACATCCACCTCAAGCCCATTAATATGGCCAGTTATAACATTTACAAAGTGAATCACGCTTTGAAATAGAACAGTCCTGGCAGCATGCTTCATATGCTTCTAAAACATATACAGAGAAACTGCACAGCATGATTTTTCTCAAAAGAATAACAATAGCCTCTTTATACACCTAAAATAACCCATGTTCATGCTGATACAGTTAGGTGGTTTCGATTCCCATTCATAAGGTGATGTATTGATTTGAAGATGAAATATATAACAAGTTCCTCATTTGGAAGAAGTCATCTCTACTGCCAGCTATTGTAAAATACTCTACTTTGTATAGGTAGAAGCCAGTCACTCAAAAACAATTCCAAATTAGCTTAGAAAAAAATGCAGTGTAGAGAAAATGTTGTACTTCATTGTATACTCTCTTGACACTATCCTCCATACATATATTCCCCACCCCTTTTTTTTCTCTTCTCAAACATTCAGACAGTAACATGTTCATCCCTCTAGTGAATAAATGTTAAGGTAATAATGATTTCATTATACAAGCCCATTTATGAATACAAGTTTTTTCTTATGTTCTCAGTCTTAAATAACCTTCTCTATTTTCTTTCTTATATGGTATATCCTATATTAGATATCTTTATGAGTTTTTTTTTCTTTTTTTCTTTGCTCCCTTGGATTTTTTCTCTTGCTTTTACTTAGGCTCCTGTGTGTCTTTCTTATTGTTCTTTAAATGATATTATATAAAAAGGTTATTTTTTAGCAGTTTTATCCATAATAACAATACTAATAACAATACAAAGAATTAATGTGTATGGGACACTTGCTTTAAACTTGGAAAACCCCAATGTCATTTACATGTAGTGATTCATTGACTATCCACAATAACTACAAAATGATAACTATCATTATCTGCATTTACACATGAGTGAGACAAAACAATGTTAAATGACTTTCCCAAGGAAATGCATCTAGGATAAAGTGTACCGGATTTCATATCTGGAAGGCCTAACTCAAGGATAAGGTATTGTGTATATATACTTTTCCCATCACCTGCTCCTTGTATAAATATCCTGAGACAACTGACTCCAAATTTACATTTCTAATTCAAATATTTCACAAAAGCTCCAGATCCACATATTTAACTCCCTACTAAAAATGCCCACTCATAAAAATTGCTGAAATTCAGAAGGTTGGATACTAAACTGGTTTCTGTCCCTCCACCATAGGTCCTCTGTGATGTTCTCCATGTCAGAGACATGCCACTGACCTCCCAGTTACCCTAATCATAGACCTGACCTTATTTCATTCATTGTTTCCAATCCAAAAACAAATCTTATCAATATGGTCTCCCAAATTTACCTTAAATCATCTACATCTCTGTATCCATGGCCACCACTACTGTTTTGCAGGAATCTAAAATGTCTTCATTTACCTACCTTAATTCCATTCCATTTTACACAATTTGACAAGAGAGATTTTTAAAAATTCAGAACTGTGCCATGCCCCTGCTTAAAGAAGCTTTCAATGGTCCTTCATTGTCTACATAGATCCCAAAGTCTTAATGTAGCATACAGCTTCTTCCCCAAATTTTCTCTTGGCATATTCCCAGCCCCTTAATGTCACAACACTGAACTATAGTCTTAGGGTTCCTCTTCTTCCTATCTTGTTTCCTCATTTTGCTTTATCTCCCTGTTCATTGAGCTGTATTGGTATTTCTTGTGAATTTAAACTATGCCTACTCTATGCCATTCCATTTCAAAGGTATGCACCTAAGAGAAATGAAATATATGTCCAAAAAAGACTTGTATAATGACTTTCCTAGCAGCTTGAACAATAAGAGGTAAAAACTGAAAATAACCCAAATATTCATCAACAATAGTATGATGGGGTAGTTTGTCCCCAAAGATGACTACTCAATTAACCAGTTTTCCTATTATTACTCATTTACTTATGTTCTCCTTTTCCTTGAGTTTTCTGTTGTTCTTGTAATTTGTTTTGCTTAATGCAATATACCAGTGGTGAAGTTTCATGATTTCCAATACTGGTTCATAAGAAGCCTTGTAACATCTTGAGTCCCTTACAACATTCTCTCACTCTCTGGTCTTCTTCTTATTCTTTTTTTTTTTTTTTTTTTTAGATTCTATTTATTTATTTGACAGAGAGATGAAGAGTGTAAGTAGTAGAGTGGCAGCAAAGGGAGAGGGAGAATTAGGCTTTCCAGTGAGCAGGGAGTCTGATGTGGGGCTCAATCCAGGACCCTGGGATCATGACCTGAGCCAAAGACATCCACGTAACCGACTGAGCCACCCAGGCACCCCAAACATTCTCTCTTGATGTGGTCCCTCACAAAACCCAGTCATGATGCTATGAGAAATCCAAGCTATGTGAAAAGCCATCTGTTGGCACTCTGGCTGACAAACCAGCTAAAAACCTAGCCAATATCCAGCATCAACTGTCAGTCATGAGACTGAGCCATTTGGGACATCCAGCCCCAATAATCAATCTGACCATGACTGCAGGTAAAACCGTGAGTTGATCACTGCCCGGGTGAGCTGAGCCAATCCTCAGAACTGTTAGGGGTAATAATTGTTGCTTTGTGGCAATTACATAGAAATAGGTAACCAGAACAAAATTATCAACAAAATATTGTGTATTCATGTAATGTTATGTTATATCAAACTAATAATGTATTAAGTGTGCAAAATCTTCTTTATACAAAATAGTAGATATAGTGTGACTCAATTAATAATTAAGTTTAATTTTTTCCTTTACATTTTATATTAAAGTTTCTTCTTTTTCTTACAAGTTTTTATTTAAATTCTAGTTAGTTAAAATATAATGCAATATTTATTTCAGGAGTAGAATTTAGTGATTACATCTCTTAGTGATACATCACTATAACACCCAATGCTTATCATATCAAGTGCCCTCCTTAAGACCCTTCACCCATTTAGCCAATCCCCAACCCACCTCCCTTCATCAACCTTCATCAGTTTGTTATCTGTCCTTAAGAGTCTCTTATGGTTTGCCTCTCACTATCTTCTCTCTCTCTCTCTTTATTTTTTCTCTTGCCATATGTTCATCTGTTTTGCTCCTAAATTCCACATAGAAGTGAAATCATATGCTATTTGTTTTTCTCTGATTTTTTTCACTTAGTGTAGTACACTCTAACTCCATCCACATCATTGCAAATGGCAAAATTTAATTATTTTTAATGGCTGAGCAACAGTCAATTGTGTATATATACACCACATGGCACCAGATGGCAAAATATACACCAAATGGCAAAATTTAATTATTTTTAATGACTGAGCAACAGTCAATTGTATATATATACACCACATCTTTTTTTTCCACTCATCAGTTGATGGACACTTGGGCTCTTTCCATAGTTTGGCTATTATTGATAATGTTGCTGTAAAATTGGGGTTCATGTACCTCTTTGAATCTGTATTTTTGTATTCTGTGGGTAAATACCTAGTAGTGAAATTGCTGAATCATAGGGAAGCTCTATTTTTAACTTATTGAGGAACTTCATACTGTTTTCCAGAGTAACTGCAACAGTTCACATTCTCACCAAAAGTGTAAAAGGTATCCCCTTTCTTCACATCCTCACGAACATCTGTTGCTTCCTGTGTTCCTGTGTAGTTCATTTTATGCTTTCTGACAGATGTGAGGTGATATCTAATTGTGGTTTTGACTTATATTTCCCTAATGATGAGTAATGTTGAGCATCTTTTTGTGTGTTTGTTAGCTGTCTGGATGTCTTCTTTGGAAAATTGTCTATTCATGTCTTCTGACCATTTCTTAACTGGATTACTTGTTATTTGGGTGTTGAGTTTGATAAGCTCTTTACAGATTTTGGATACTATCCCTTTATCATATATGTCCTTTGTAAATATCTTTTCCAATTCTATAGTCTTCCTTTTGGTTGATTGTTTCCTCACTGTGCAGAAGCTTTTTATCTTGATGAACTCCCAATAGTTCATTTTTGCTTTTGTTTTCTTGTTTCTGGCAACAGGTCTAGTAAGAATCTGCTATGGCTGAGGTCTAAGAGGTTTCTGCCTGTGTTCTTCTCTAGGATATCGATGGCTCCCTGTCTCACTTTTAGGTCTTTCATCCATTTTGAATTGATTTTGGTGTATGGTATAAGAAAAAGGTTCAGTTTCATTCTGCTGCATGTTGTCCAGTTTTCCCAGAACCATTTGTTGAAGAAACTGTCTTTTTTTATTGCATATGTTTTTTGTCAAAGATTAGTTGACCGTATAGTAGTTTAAATTTTAAAAAATACACACTCATCTATGGTGACAGAAATCAGAACAGTGCCTGTTATGGTAGGTAGGGTTGAATTAGAAGTGGTCATGAGGCAATTTTCTGACATAATGAAAATATTCTACTTCTTAATAAATGGTTTGTTACTTGAGTGCTTATGTTTGTCAAAACTCAATTTGTGCACCTAAGATAAATGTTTCACACTATGAAAACTGTACCTAAAAAGCTGTCATTAAGTGTGCCCGGGTGGCTCAGTTGGTTAAGCGACTACCTTCAACTCAAGACGCAAGGGTCCCAGGGTCCCAGGATCGAGTCCCACATCAGGCTCCCAGCTTCACAGGCAGTCTGCTTCTTCCTCTGACCTTCTCCCCCTCTCATGCTCTCTCTCTGTCTCTCTCTCAAATAAATAAATAAATAAATAAATAAATAAAATCTTTAACAAAAAGGTTGTCATTAAGCAAAAAAACAGTCTTTTTATAACAATAGCCACTAGGTAGGTTATTAATTTTCCTGTATCAATAAAACAACTTTTGTAATATTCAAGGTAGCTATGTATAGTCTCAAGACTTTCCACTTTATCAATTTAGCATAACTTATTTAACTATTTCTTATATGACATATTTTCAAGTCTTTTCAATACCTGTATATTTTCCTCTACTTAAGTTGTCATTTTTCAATAAATATTACTTACTGTCTAAAGGGTTAACACACAATTCTAAAAGAAAGAACCATTGTGGAGAACCAAAGGATTATTATCTTATTATGTGCAACAAAATCATTATATTGGTACAAACTAAGATTTGTTTCAGTTTTGGCAAACTCATGGTATCCACAGTAAATATATATATACATGTATAAAAAAAAAACACCAAAAAACCTGAGGGTCTTTGTTTACCTATATTAATATTAATTGTTCTCTCTGATAATTTTAATCTCATTCTTGAAATAAGTGACTCCTTCTACACAGCAGTTCTGGAATAATTTTTTTCATGTCTACATTTGCTGACATCCCAAACCATGTTACATGCCCATGCTCTGGGCTCTGTACATACCTCTGCTATTGAGGTTAACATATTGCTATGAATGGATTCAACAAAGGAGTAGTGTATTGGCTATATTTTATCTCTAACATTCAGTACCATTTTAAAATTCCCTTGTGACAAAAAATTGTTATTGTAATTTTGGATATTCACCTACAAGTTATAATGATCAAAATTATGCCTTAATGCATACAAACAGATTCTGACCAGTAGGTCAATATTAGACAAATGAAATAATAACTATAAGCAAAAACCACAGGCTGTGAAACATTTTAGGTTTTATTTTTTAGAAATGTGTGATTGAAAAAAACATGAAACATACATACACTGGGAAACTGGAATAGTAAAAACATTATTAACAACATAATTCAGGTTTCTCCCAGTTCCTTAAGGGGGTTTATGGGCATTATCTTCAAAAAGTCCTTCAAATAACTGTAAAGTCTGTGAAGCCTTGTATTAAAAACACTGAAGAAAAATGCTTCCAGGAATTAAAACACATTCATTAGATTTAGATATTGCCTATTGACATTTCTATGAAATTTCATGGTAAATGACAGTTTACTGGTAAATATTTTTCTCCACATCTGATATAAATCTAGCATCATTGGGTTCATAGTAGAAGATTTGAAAAATCACTTTTATATCTGTAAACGTCCATTTTCTTTTTGTCTCAAGAGGTATTTTTCATTTCAGTGTCTTTAGGTCAATATCTACCAGTAACCTCCAAATGCATCATTTAAAAGATTAATAGAAGTAATAGGAGTGAAATATTTAGAAAATTTCGAGAATAAAAATGACATTTTTAACTAAGAATGAGATAGCCATAATTACCTCTCAAGATACATTTGAAAGCATGTTAACTGAATGTTGCATATAGAAATTTTTAAAAATCTAAAAGATGAAAAAAAATACATAATATAAATATAACAAAATTAAAAGACCTCAACCATCACAATTTAATATGTATGTTATGCCTAAGTAAATACAACAGTTTAAGCCATGAAAGGCTTCTAAAACAAAGAACAACTTGAATAAATCACTTGTTTTTGGTAATATTACCTTTCCTTGAAGCTCACTCAAAGCATTAGGACACACAGGTTTCCAGAATCACATAGCATAATAAAGTTTCCATGACATAATTTTTTTTTAGTTTTCTTAATTCTGATGACGAATAGAAAAGAAAAAAGTGGAAAAAAAAGAAAAAAGGAGGGAAAGAATAGAGGAAAAAAGCCAAGAAAAAGAAAAAGAAATGAAGCCTAATGTCAGTCTACAGACATTTATTACAGTTTCTACATACGTAAATAACATATCTAAATAACAAATTATAAACTAAGCTGGTCTAAAATTGGGTTAATTATTTCTTCTGCTAAATTATGAGTATTTCTTGTTATCTTATATTAATTTTCATTTGAAGCCAATTACACTTCCTCTCCAAATTACTAAGCCAGATGATTCAAAACAAGGATTTTCTAAGCTTTAGACTAATACATGCTCAATAGCTCATTTGAAATGAAATGAGAAATTAACTTCTTTCCAGCACCTTCCAAAACTATTTCTCTCACTGAGTCGTCCATCCTATTTAAGTGGCATACAATATGGCATTCACCCCAGAAGAAAACCTATAATCATTCTTGACATCTTTTCCACTTTTTCCTTATCCAATTTATAACAAATTACTCTGTATTTCATCTCATAAATATCATTCAACACTAATGCTTATAATCTGAGCCACTGCCACTAATCTAATAATTTCACATATACAAAAATCTTCTGAAATTTACCTCTACACTGAAAATCAGTCCTTGTCACTTCTCTTTCAAAAATGTTTGATGCCTCTACATTGCATTCATGACAAAAATCTATATTATTTTGTAGGATGTAAAGTTTCCTTGAATTGCATCTTCTGCTTCTTTAGTCCATCTTAGAAACAAAAGTTACCTTTGATCTAATTTGGTATTTCTTATAATTTCCTCTTAGATCAGCTCCCACACGTGAATTCTCCCTCACTTTTCTTTACCTGACTAGCTCCTACTCATTCAGCTATCAATTCTAATTAACTCCTTAGGGAAGCATTCTCTTGTAGCCCCAGCTGATTTTGAATACTTTCATAATTCTTCTTTAGTCCTCAGTGACTTCATTTGCATAACACTTATCAAAATATATGGTAACTTTCTGTATAATTACTGTCTATGACAATAAACTCTTAAAATTCTTGAAAATGATCCTGCATTTTATTTCTGAATTCCTAGCATCTGTCTCCATGCTACAAAAACACCAGTACATGGAAAGGTGTTTTTGAATTAACAAAGAAATCCTCAAATAAATAAAAAATTGAATAAATAGAACTATGCATTAAAAATAGATTAAGGAGGAATTCTACTTGGGATAATAATAAACTACATTAATTTGGCCATCCCTTTGTTGAAGATTTACTAAACCAAGTTAACAGAAAGGCAAGGGCTGACACTGTTAAACCTGACATTTATAACTACTGTTATCATCTGAGGATTTGCCAATTCAAGTTGGGCAACCCTGATGCATGAAGGCTAAAAAACCTTTGACAGTCTCCAGAGGCTAGGGTGACAGACCTGGAAATCAAACCAAACCAAAGACTCTGAAGGACTGTACCCTTCAAATAATGAAAAAACAGATATATTTCAGATATTCATAGGGGATTGTTTTTCATCTTTAATCACACCAATCTCTAAAATTAGATCTTAACAAAAAATAATGCAACAATAAAATTAATCCCAACATTTATATCTAACAAACCCAACTGTAATAGGTTAATTTATGTTTGGCAAATATAAATGTAGCTCTTATGTGGAAGAACATGATGTCATCATAAACCCCAAGTTGCTTCTGTGGAAATCTTATAGTACAAAAGCCATCATAACAAAAAATAATTAGAAAAAGAAGAAAAAAGACATATATGAACCAGAAGCAACAGAAATTATACAAAATGCAAACAGAGTCATGGGATGTCTCTAGATTTTAAAGGTAGCAAAAAAATAAAACAAAAAAACCCACAATTTTAGAAAAATGTTTAAAATATTAAAGATTAATTAAGATTAAATTTATAATAGAATTATAAAAAATTAAATGGGAAATCTAAATAAAATGATAATATAAACCAAAAGGACAAATAAATAAATATTTCTAATTATCTATTAGACAGAATTGAAAAGAGAATTAGTAGAGTGGAAGATATGTTATAATAAAAATATCAAAATCAGTCACAGAAAAACAACATGAAGGTAAGCACATACAAGTATATAAGATTTAAGAAGACAAAAAGAAGATCCAATATACATGCAACTCAAGCTCCAAGAGGAGGGAGAAAAAGTGGCAAAAGTAATTGCTGAAGACATAATATCTGAGACTATTCCAAATGTGAAGAGAGAATTTCAAGGAAGCAACAAGTAGATTGATAGTCATCTTTTCAAAAGTAATAATAGAAGCTAGAAAAAAATGTTTAAAGAAAATAATTGCAAACTCAGAATTTAACACACAACAAAATATTCCTCAAGATCAAAAATAACATAAAAATATTTTTCTAAGAAACAATAACTGAGATAATTTGTGCAAAGTAGTCATGAAAAACAACAATAAAACTATAAAAGTGGGGCATCTGGGCAGCTCAGTTGGCTGAGCATCTGCCTTTGGCCCAAGTCATGATCCCAGGGTACTGGGATCAAGCCCCACATTGGACTTCATGCTTCCATGCAGTCTGCTTCTCCCTCTCCCTCTGCCTGCCACTCTCCCTGCATATTCCCTGTCTCTGTCCCCCACTCTGTGTCAAATACATAAATTTTAAAAAAATTATTAAAGTAGTGCTTGTACTTCAATTGATGGGAATAAAAACATATGGAAGTAGAGGAATAAAGGGAAAATGAAAAAAAAGTTGAAAAATATATTTGGTAATGATGAACTCAGTTGTTCAGACTAACTCTTCCACTGAAAACAACTAGAAAACCTTTATAAAGGGGGCCACTTGTGTTTGACTCTTGGTTTCTGCTCAGGTTGTGATCTCAAAGTCACGAGATGGAGCCCTGTATCTGGCTCTACACTCAGCAGAGAGTCTGAGGTTCTCTCTTCCTCTCCCTCTGCCCCTCCTGCTCATTCTCTCTCTTTCTCAAATAAATAAATAAATCTTAAAAAAAAAAAAAAAGAAAATCTTAATAAAAATGTAAAGATCTTGAAAGCTTCAGTTAACCCAACCAAAGAGTGAGGATTGGTGGGGCTAAGATATTTAAAAAGAATAAGGCTTGAAAAAGTTAGCCTGGCATTCCCCAGTGCTTTTCCATTAGCGGACTCTAGCAATTCCTATCTATTTAGAGTATATTAAAAGAATCATAAGTCTAGGGTAAAAATCTTGTGTCACACCTCATGATTAAGCTCCAATAGCAACACTGTGAGAGTAAAGGCTGAACTAGAAAGGAGATACTTTAAAAATTATTCATATGGATTAAAGTTCAGGTTTGTGTCATTATTTTATTAAATTTCCTATTAAATTAAAATAATCTCAACAAACCTGTGACCCACTGTTGACTGAAAGCAAAGTAAATCTTCTGTAAAGGAATATAGCAAAATATTCCATAGCTACAAAATACTTATATAATCATTAAAATAATATGTGTCACTGTCAAATACTATGCACAAAACTCAAAAATAATCATGCATGTAATGGCAAAAGGTGTGACTAAAAAAATTAAAAAAATGAATATCACTTGACACAAATATACAGGAGAGCCAACGGAATTATCAGACAAAGAAAGCTACATTCAAATAAAATTTAATGATTTAAATGCATGGATACAAGAAGGTTGGAGGCCATATAAATTAATTAAATATCTATCCCATCTCAAGAATTCAGAAAAAACAATACTGAATTTGGCAAAAGTAGAAAAAGTTATACAAATTAGTGCATAAATTAAAAGTAAAAATATAAGAAAGTTGTCAGACTAAATGTTTATTCTTTAAAATGATTAAGAAATTTGATAGTGTCTGGAGCAAATAATCCAAAAATTTGTATGGAATCAGAAGAGACCCCGAATCGCTAAGGAAACGTTGAAAAACAAAAATAAAGCTGGCGGCATCACCTTACCTGATTTCAAGCTTTATTACAAAGCTGTGATCACCAAGACAGCATGGTACTGGCATAAAAACAGACACATAGACCAGTGGAACAGAGTAGAGAGCCCTGGTATGGACCCTCAACTCTATGGTCAATTAATCTTCGACAAAACAGGAAAAAATATACAGTGGAAAAAAGACAGTCTCTTCAATAAATGGTGCTGGGAAAACTGGACAGCTATATGTAGAAGAATGAAACTCGACCATTCTCTTACACCGTACACAAAGATCAACTCAAAATGGATAAAAGACCTCAACGTGAGACAGGAATCTATCAGAATCTTAGAGGAGAACATAGGCAGTAATCTCTTCGATATCAGCCACAGCAACTTCTTTCAAGATACGTCTCCAAAGGCAAAGGAAACAAAAGCGAAAATAGACTTCTGGGACTTCATCAAAATCAAAAGCTTCTGCACAGCAAAGGAAACAGTCAAAAAAACAAAGAGGCAACCCACGGAATGGGAGAAGATATTTGCAAATGACAGTACAGACAAAAGGTTGATATCCAGGATCTATAATGAACTCCTCAAACTCAACCCACACGAAACAGACAAACACATCAAAAAATGGGCAGAAGATATGAACAGACACTTCTCCAATCAAGAAATACAAATGGCTATCAGACACATGAAAAAATGCTCATCATCATTAGCCCTCAGGGAGATTCAAATTAAAACCACATTGAGATATCACCTTACACCAGTTAGAATGGCCAAAATTAACAAAACAGGAAACAACATGTGTTGGAGAGGATGTGGAGAAAGGGGAACCCTCTTACACTGTTGGTGGGAATGCAAGTTGGTGCAGCCTCTTTGGAGAACAGTGTGGAGATTCCTCAAGAAATTAAAAATAGAGCTTCCCTACGACCCTGCAATTGCACTCCTGGGTATTTACCCCAAAGATACAGATGTCGTGAAAAGAAGGGCCATCTGTACCCCAATGTTTATAGCAGCAATGGCCACAGTCGCCAAACTATGGAAAGAACCAAGATGCCCTTCAACGGATGAATGGATAAGGAAGATGTGGTCCATATACACTATGGAGTATTATGCCTCCATCAGAAAGGACGAATATCCAACTTTTGTAGCAACATGGACGGGACTGGAAGAGATTATGCTGAGTGAAATCAGTCAAGCAGAGAGAGTCAATTATCATATGGTTTCACTCATTTGTGGAGCATAACCAATAGCATGGAGGACAAGGGGCGTTAGAGAGGAGTAGGGAATTTGGGTAAATTGGAAGGGGAGGTGAACCATGAGAGACTATGGACTCTGAAAAACAGTCTGAGGGGTTTGAAGTGGCGGGGGGGGTGGGAGGTTGGGGTACCAGGTGGTGGGTATTATAGAGGGCACAGCTTGCATGGAGCACTGGGTGTGGTGAAAAAATAATGAATACTGTTTTTCTGAAAATAAATAAATTGGGAAAAAAAAAAAAAAAAAAAAAGAAATATTCTAATGAAAAAAAAAAAAAAAGAAATTTGATAGTGTCTTACAGTAAGATCAATAATAAAGAGTACATATATAAGCATCGATATGAGAAAATGAGGGCATTGTTATAAATACTAAATACACTAAAAATACCAAAAGATACTTTAAGAACAACTTTCTTCCAAATAAATTTGAAAATTTAAAAGAAATGAAAGATTTCTTAAAAAAAATCTATAACAACTGGAACTTACAGGGAAAACAATAGAAAACCTGAGTATTAAAAAAAACTACTAAATAACATTGAATTTGTAACTAAATTCCTACTTATAAATGTTATAATTCCTACATGACTCTTCTGTCTCAGGGACTAGGCATACCACTCTAAGAGTCTCAGAGGAGAAGAGTGAAGAGGAAATATACATTCAATTTTTAATTTCAGTTTCAAACAAGGATTTCAAAACTTATGACAAGAGATAAGAGTTTGAGAAAAATATTTTTGCATTTCCAAAAGCTAAATTTTCAAAAGCCTAAATCTGAAGGTCCCAGAGCCTAATATTTATTTTAAAAAACTGAAAAAGGGGTAAACTATAAGTTAATAAAAAACAACAGTAGGCAAAATAAAATTAATTAAATTGGAAAGATAGACAAGAAATCCAGAGGAAAACAGAAGTTAAGGCAAATTTGGAAGATAAACTTATTTCCTAGTATCCAAGCAAGAGTAGAAGATTAAAATTCTCTTGTGTGCTAACTTGCAAAGGCACTGTCTCTCCCTCCAGGAACTATAGGCTATTTATTGCTCCTTTCTACAGATCCCTAGGAATTTAGATCTATAAATGGGAAGAAGGATGATGGGAAATAGGCATATTGCCAATACAAAATGACTTGCTTTTTCCTTGACTACAAAGAAATGGTCTGCCCTCGGCACAGTGACGTTTGAGATAGAAAATAATAATAACTGGACAAAGTTACCTTTTAGCAACAGCCAGATTTATAGTCTGTGAAATTTATACAAAGTTAATCGTTAAAGAGATGTGATAACTGTTTTCAAAGAAATACAGAGTAATGGAATAGAGAGTACTAGAGGGATCTATGTTAACTGTTGGTTAGATAGAGTGTTATCTCAGCATTCTTAGCTGTAAGCAATAGAAGCGGACTTTGAATAAATAGAAAAGGATTTGGCTAGTTGAGAAATCTTGGAAGACTCAAGTACTAGGTTGAGGCTAAACTTCCAGAACCAGAAAAAAAACATCACAACAAAACATGCCAAAAGAGATCTAAAGAGGAAATCGGGAATGCCAGGCAGTTCTAAGCCAGGAACTACCCTTGACTATTTCAACTGTGAGCACCAAAGCTATTGTGTGCAACAAGCAATACTGGAGCAACCTGCTGTCTTAAGAAAATGGAAACCTCACCTACAGCTTTTGCAAAACAAACAAGTAAAGAGCAAAACAAAACAATAAGCAAATAAAGCCTAAAGAAACAAGAATTTAAAGATTCCTTTTTAAAAAGATGTTATTTATTTATTTGACAGGTAGAGAGAGTGAGAGAGAAAGCAGGGGGAGCAGCAGGTAGAGGGAGGGAGAAGTGGGCTCCCCTTGCAGGGCTTGATCCCAGGACTTGGGATCAGGACCTGAGCCCAAAGTAGATCCTTAACTGACTGAGGCACCCAGGCATCCCAAATTAAAAGATTCTAAGCAGCTTTTGCATTCTCATTTGCTCACAGCTTAACTCAAAAATATTAATGGGTGTACATATACTAGCTGCTGCAACAAAGATGCAAATATAAACGTGGATCTAAAAAGAATGAAGTTTCTCTAAAGCATAGGAGTCTGAGTGCAAGTAGGCTTGAGCTGACAAGACAGTTTCATTTCAAGAGACCAAATTCCTTTATCTTGCACTCTGGTCTTCTCAATATAAGGCTCCATTATCATGTCTACAAACTTAAAAAGACATGAAAGACAGGAAAGGAGGGTATCTTCCTTTCCTTTCAGGGGCACTTCTGTTCACATGCCGTTTGCCAGAACGTAATCCTTCAATGTTACCACACAGGAGCTTGGACAGCATGGACAGATGAGCTGTGCCGTGTGCCCAGGTAACCTTTGCTACTATAGAAGAAGGAATGAAGATAACTGGGGAAAAAACATTAGCAATCTCAGGCATAAGAAGCCTCACAGGGGCATGTTTAACTGGTGGGATTGAATTATAAGTCTGTGACCCATCCTCAAGGGAGCGGAGTAAAGTAGGGAAGTGGAAATCACAAGTGTGAAATTCTCCAAACAAGAAATGTGTTCAAATGGTGTTGAGAAGCCAGAAAGGATGGCAAAGATTCACTTGCTAGGAGGAGACTCTAGGAAGGTAACATTTACAATGAGACCTAGAGGAACAAAATGAAGCAGCTTTGAAGAATTGTAGAAAGATCATTCTAAGAAGAAACTTCACCAAAAGCAAAAGATATAAGACTTGAATAAGGCTTGATTGTTTAAGGAATGTCATGTAAATCATAATTGATAAAGCAAAATTTCTAAAGTTGTAGAAAATTAAGTTGGAGAAATAGTCAGGGACCTTTAGGCCAGGTCAAGAAATATAAGTTTATTATAAGATGAATTGGAAACCACTAAAGGTTTTTTAGAGAGTAATATAAGTGTAATTTGTTCTTTAAAATAATCCCCCAAAAGTAAAATAAAATAATCCCCTTGATTTTGGGGTGGAAATGGATTATTGTTAAGCAAGAGGAGAAGTAGACAGGGGACATGTGTGGCTCAGTGGGTTAAGTGTCGAACTCTTGATTTTGGCTCAGGTCATGATTTCAGGGTGGTAGGATCAATCCCCACATCTGGCTCTCCACTCAGCAGGGAGTCTGCGTCAGATTTTCTCTCCCTTTTCTTGCCCCTCCCCCCCATCCTCTTTCTCTCACTCTCTCTAAAATAAATAATAAATAGATAGATAAAGATAAAAGTGAACAAATCAGGTGGGAAAATTTTGCTGTAATCTTGGTGAGTGTGATGGTAGTTTGGCAGATACATTCAGTGTATCAATTTCGTACATAGAAGTCAGAGAAAGTATTTTTAAAATATAATACAAACTCCCTTGTAACTTGTATTTATATTTTCATGTTAATGTAAAATTTACTTTAATTCACAGTGTTCAGTTCAAATGATTTTATTCTAAGTTCATCACAAAAACAAATAAAACTACGTACTCTGTGTTTCTACTGAGTCAGATTTTTGGGGAGAAGGAAGGAAAAAAATAAAGCTACTTATTCAAGGTAATTTAGCTACTTATTCATGGTAATTTAGCCAGAATTTATTTGGACTGGTATGCAAAAGAGAGTTCAGTATCAAACCAACTGTCTTCAAGTTCAACATTTTTTTCCAGGGAAACAAACATATCTCAATAAAGTAAATTTTTATTTACTTATATTGAAAGTATTTTTAGAAGTTAGTATCTCAATCTCCTCCCTGCCTATATTAGCAATAATTTAATGATGATAGATATATACAAAATGTATTATTATAGTATAAAAATAATGGATGCATTTTAACTCTTCATTATTAATACATTTAGAAGTTTAATGTTAGATCAGCATACAATATACAGTATAGGAACTGCTTTTTGAAACTGTAGATAGACCAAAGTGTTGTGTGACTGTGTATGTATATAAAAGTCTAAAAGAGAGAATTCAAAATCTGTCTCTTTCCAAAACAAAATAATAAAAGAAGCAAAATATATGGATTAATTAATAGTATTTGTTTATTAGAATTCTTTTATCATACTAGGGCAGCATAATTGGGGTGGAAGGCAAATATTTATTAGTTTTCATGTAATGCCACATAATATACCATTATTCATTTGTGCATTAATTCAATAAATCTTTGTTGGTTGTCCTATCCACTAAGAAAAATGGGAAAGCAAGTCAGTCAAATTCAAGTAAATAAATAATAAATTGATAAATTAACAATTAATTAAAATTAAGGATTCTGAATATTGAAGTCTAAGGAAAAAAATAAAGCTGTATAATTTATTAGAGACTGGAATAAGATATGTTCCACTGGATATTTTAGATATTGTTGTCTTAAAGTCCACTCCTTTAGATGACAGCTGATGAAAGTCCTAAAACATTGAGATGCTTCATGAAGCTCTAGGGGGAGGGTTTCAGTATTTAAGTACAGTACTTACAAGAGCCATAATAGAGGGACCATGTGGAGCAAGACTGAGAAATAGCAAGGGATTGCAGGGGGCTAGATCGTAGTGTGAGTCAGAGAAAGAGAAATGCTTGAATAATTAAGAGTGTTGAGACAATACTGAAGAAAACATTTGAACTGTATTTCTGTTCTATCAGAAATCTTTTGGCAAATCTTAAGCAGAAGAGTGACTGATGTGATGTATGTTTTTACATGCACACTTTGGCTGCTATATAGAGTGTGGAAGCAGAACAACAATTTAGGAGACTCTCTGGAATTGTCCTAGGTTAAAGATGACAGAGTCCGGGACAACGATGGTAACTTTAAATGATTTGGGAAAGAACGGACAGGAACAGGTTTGGTCCTGGTAGGGGTCATAGATAGAAGGAAAGTTAAGGTGTAGTTCAAATGATCTACATGGAAGCTGTTTAGACTGAAAATCCTAATTAACTAAAATAACTATAAGTATTTAGTATATGTAACTAAAATAAAGTAACTTGTTTATGCCATTTTAAACACAAATTAGGCACATGTACATGGAATAAATTAAACCAGTTTGTTTCGGCACAAACTATTCACAATAAATAAGCATTCACATTTTACTCCTTGCACACATTATTTTAACTAAATGCACAAAAAATGATAAATATATAATCTCCAAAAGACTCTAATCTTTAGCCCTACTGTCATGTGAGATATTAGCCTATTATATCCTTGAGACAGAATTCTCATCAGTGCCAAAAGGCTGGCAGGCATACTCAACATATCAATTCTGAGCAAATAAATAGAGGTTAGAGATTTTTTGTTTTGTGTTTTCTTGTTTTTAATTTTTTAAATATAATACAAATCCTCTTGAATTTGTATTTATATTCTCCGTGTGAATGTAAAATATATTTTGATTCACAATGTTCAGTTAAATGATTTTATTCTGAGCTTCTAAATTCAGAGTTGAAATTAAACCTAGAAGGGCTTGTCCTTTGCAGAAAATTACACATTTAATCTGGTATACAAAGAGAATTTACTTGACTACATTGATTTTTAAGTCTTTTGGCTACACAAATCATGTTTACTCTCTGAGACTACTGTAAAATAGAATGGCATATAAAAACATTAAGAACATCTTATTTTTTAAAATATGAAAAATTATTACTGTATACAAATGCAAAATAGCAAGTCTAAATCTATCAGAATATCTTTCAACCTTTCTAATATTTCACAGACGTTTTAAATCACAATATTTAAGTGAACCTATATTCTGATCTGTTTCTTAATTTCCATACTTGGCAAATATTCCTGTTTTTACTTTTTAGAAAAAAAACAAAATCTCATTTGGCTTCACACTTGAATTATCAAACAAAACAACACTTAAGATCCCCAATGTTTTCTTTTCCTTTTTTTATTTTTTTATTTTTATTTTAAAGATTTTTTTAAATTAATTAATTAATTAATTTCTTTATTTATTTGACTGAGAGAGATCACAAGTAGGCAGAGAGGCAAGCAGAGAGAGAGGAGGAAGCAGGCTCCCTGTTGAGCAGAGATCCCGATGTGGGACTCGATCCCAGGTCCCTGAGATCATGACCTGAGCCGAAGGCAGCAGCTTAACCCACTGAGCCACCCTGGCGCCCTCTTTTCCTTTTTTTAAAATATTTTATTTATTAATTTTTTTTTAGAGAGAGTGAGAAAGAGCACAAGCAGGAAAAGGGGTAGAGAGAGAGAAGACCCTGTGGGGAGCATGGAGTCTGATGGGGTTCAATCTCACAACACTGATCATGACCTGAGCAGAAACCAAGTCATGTCTGGCTGAACGAGCCATGCAAGAGCCAATCGCCCCCGCGCCCCCCATTTTTTTTTTTCCTATTATAACCATTTGAGAAAGTTTTACTGATACCAGTATGATTAATTCTGCTATAATCTGCTTTTGGTATGAGGGAGAATTTTAGGCAAACAATGTAAGATAAATAATCTTTCAAACTGATTAGAATTTTTCAAAAATGGTAGTTATTTTTCACTTAGAAAGTTACATCTTCAGGTGTAAAATTTTACCAAATGTTTTGTTTCTTGTGCCTCAAATCTTTAGTAATATTTATTTTCTTTATCATTCATGATTATGTTTTACTTTTTACGAATTTACCTCAACCATAAATTTTCTTATGAAGTCTTTCTTAAGTCCTTGAAGTAAATTTGTCTACTTTCTTCCTTGTGCTTCTATAGTAACATAGAATGTCTAATTTGAATCTCCCTGATGGCTAGTGATGATGAACATTTTTTCATATGTCTGATAGCCATTTGTATGTCTTCATTGGAGAAGTGTCTGTTCATATCTTCTGCCCATTTTTTGATATGATTATCTGTTTTGTGTGTGTTGAGTTTGAGGAGTTCTTTATAGATCCTGAATTTCAACCTTTTGTCTGTACTGTCATTTGCAAATATCTTCTCCCATTCCGTGGGTTGCCTCTTTGTTTTCTTGACTGTTCCCTTTGCTGTGCAGAAGCTTTTGATCTTGATGAAGTCCCAAAAGTTCATTTTTGCTTTTGTTTCCTTTGCCTTTGGGGACATATATTGAAAGAAGTTACTGTGGTCGATATCAAAGAGGTTACTGCTTATGTTCTCCTCTAAGATTATGATGGATTCCTGTCTCATGTTGAGGTCTTTTATCCATTTTGAGTTTATCTTTGTGTGTGGTGTAAGAGAATGGTCGAGTTTCATTCTTCTACATATAGCTTTTCAGTTTTCCCAGCACCATTTATTGAGGAGATTGTCTTTTTTCCACTGTATATTTTTTCCTGTTTTGTCTAAGATTATTTGACCATAGAGTTGAGGGTCCATATCTGGGCTCTCTACTCTGTTCCACTGGTCTATGTGTCTGTTTTTATGCCAGTACCATGCTGTCTTGGTGATCACAGCTTTGTAGTAAAGCTTGAAATCAGGTAACGTGATGCCGTCAGTTTTATTTTCGTTTTTCAACATTTCCTTAGCAATTCGGGTTTCTTCTGATTCCATACAAATTTTAGGATTATTTTCTCCAGCTCTTTGAAAAATACCGGTGGAATTTTGATCGAAATGGCATTGTAGATTGCTCTAGGCAATGTAGACGTTTTAACAATGTTTATTCTTCTGATCCAAGAGCATGGAATGGTCTTCCATCTTTATGTGTCTTCTTCAATTTCTTTCATGAGTGTCCTGTAGATCCTTTACCTCTTTGGTTAGGTTTATTCCCAGGTATCTTATGGTTCTTGGTGGTATAGTAAATGAAATCGATTCTCTAATTTCTCTTTCTGTATTTTCATTGTTAGTGTATAAGAAAGCCCTTGATTTCTGTACACTGACTTTGTATCCTGCCATATTACTAAATTGCTGTATGAGTTCTAGTAGTTTGGGGGTGGAGTCTTTTGGGTTTTCCATATAAAGGATCATGTCATCTGTGAAGAGAGAGAGTTTGACTTCTTCATTGCCAATTTGGATACCTTTTATTTCTTTTTGTTGTCTAATTGCTGCTGCTACATTGAGATACCACTTAACACCTGTTAGAATGGTCAAAATTAGCAAGACAGGAAACAACATGTGTTGGAGAGGATGTGGAGAAAGGGGAACCCTCTTGCACTTTTGGTGGGAATGCAAGTTGGTGCAGCCACTTTGGAGAACAGTGTGGAGATTCCTCAAGAAATTAAAAATAGAGCTTCCCTATGACCCTGCAATTGCACTCCTGGGTATTTACCCCAAAGATACAGATGTAGTGAAAAGAAAAGCCATCTGTACCCCAATGTTTATAGCAGCAATGGCCATGGTCGCCAAGCTGTGGAAAGAACCAAGATGCCCTTCAACGGACGAATGGATAAGGAAGATGTGGTCCATATACACTATGGAGTATGATGCCTCTATCAGAAATGATGAATACCCAACTTTTGTAGCAACATGGATGGGACTGGAAGAGATTATGCTGAGTGAAATAAGTCAAGCAGAGAGAGTCAAGTATCATATGGTTTCACTTATTTGTGGAGCATAACAAATAACATGGAGGACATGGGGAGATGGAGAGGAGAAGGGAGTTGAAGGAAATTGGAAGGGGAGGTGAACCATGAGAGACTGTGGGCTCTGAAAAACAATTTGAGGGTCTTGAAGGGGTTGGGGGTGGGAGGTTGGGGGAACAAGGTGGTGGGTATTAGGGATGGCACTTATTGCATGGAGCACTGGGTGTTGTGCAAAAACAATGAATACTGTTACGCTGAAAAAAAATACAATGTCTATTTTTAAACCTATAATATTTAGCTACATTTAAGCAATTATGTGGTTTTCTTTCCATCTAGCCCATAAACTCCTTGATAGTGAATCATATAACTTGTGTGTCTTTCTAACTCTAAAAATAAACACCATTTCTGGTAGATGACCATTGAGTGAACAAAAATCTTACACTTAAATACCTTAATTATTGTGACTATGCATAGAATATATATTAGAATGGTGAAGCTTTTTTCAATTTGATAAGTGTCAGTAAATGATAGACAAAGAAACTTGAAACAATTTTTATGTGTGTTATTTTATCTTTTTTATTTTTTCTATCCATAACTACAACTATGCTTTAAAGACAGACATTTTGTTTTTTTTGGAATTCAGGAAAAAGAAAAAAAAAATTTTTTGCTTGTCCATGTGATCATGCATTTCCACTGACTGTGATTCCTTGAGAGAATTGTGACCATTAACATTAACATCTAATACTACTGCATTTAATAAAGCTTTGCATATTAAAGTGTCTCTTGGAATTTATGTGCATTTTTGCTTATTTAACTGGATTTTGCTTATTTGTTTGTTTGCTTTGGGAGCTGTGATCATCATACTTTTGGTCAGTTAAAATAAACAGACTAAACTCAATATACAGTGGATATATAGGTATAGAGTGTATTGGGCACAAAACCAAGCTATTAAAATAATTAGGTCTTTAAAGTATTTAGTTCTTTAATGTTGGCCTTTATTCTGAAAATGCAACTTATTTCAATGCTATTGTTTAAATTTGATGAGAAATCATTGTCATTTTCTTAGGAATCACAGGCAACTGTAGCTCAGGGCATCTTATTTACTAAATTAAATCCCTTAAGTATCAAAAAGACTCAACAGCATTATAGTTCTTATGATCATAATGAAATAACATTATGTCCCAGGAAACACTGGGACTTTCAGAGAAGGTGGCCGTGCATAGTATACAAACTGTCCCTTTTCTTTGTTCTAAGCTTTTAAAATTTTCTTTCCTTTCTATCTTAATAACAGAATGTTTTGGCATTATGACTAATTGAACTATATGCTTTAAAAATTAACTTTATAAGCTGTATCACAATAATGTATAATAAATTATTCTGATAAATTTTAAATTATTACTATAAAACAATTTTCACGAAGTATTTATGTTCTATAATTATAGAAAGATTTCACCTTTAGGAGAAAATAATATTTGGATTAGATAGTTTCATAAATGCTTACTGTTGATTTAAGGCTCTCATTAATGAAAAAGCTTCATTCATTTTATTATTAAAAATTAACATTTCCTAAGAACGTATGCCAATATCTTTTTAAGTACCTATATGTATATTGTTTCATTTAGACTCATTAGACGAAAAAACAAAATCAAAACACCTATATGCTGGCTCCTATTATTATCCAAATTTCACAAATTTAAAAAAAAAAAGCATAGAGAGGTTATGTTCTTCTAGAGAAGGTTTACAGAGGTACCATATGTCTCAGCTAGGATTTTATTTATTTATTTATTTATTAAAGATTTATTTATTTTAGAGAGAGCACGAGGAGGGGGAGGCGCAGTAGAAGATGGAGAGAATTTCAAGCCGAATCCACACTGTGCGTGGAGCCTCATGTGGGGCTCAATCTCATGACCCTGAGATCATGACCTGAGCAGAAACCAAGAATCAGATGCTTAACTGACTGAGCCACCCAGGTGCCCCTCAGCTAGGATTTTAAATGGAACAGTTTTGACTTCAGAAACAATACTCTTAGTAATTATGTTGCAATACCCATGTCATGAATAGAAAATGCTTTTCAGTGAACTTCCTTATAAATTTGAGCCATAGTGTCATATATTTAAATAATGATAAAAGGGAGGATGGATAATTAATCCATCACTCAAATGTTTGACTGAAATATTTCCTTCATATTCATATAATAAATTCCAGGTTTTCAAGTACTATGAATTTATACACCTGAGGCAGTCAGTTTCTGTGCAGTATAGTAAGGCCGTATATACCTAGAACACAGTTATACTCCTAGGATAGACTGTTAAGAAATATTCTGCATAAAACTCAATCTAACAACTATTTAAGATTTCTCTTACCTTCCCTCACTCACCCATGCCCTTGCTCATTTATAACATATTCAAGAATATTTCCCTGTATTTAAAGTAAGCAAACAGAAGAAAAGTAATATAAACACACACAATAAAAAGGGATGGGGTGCCTGGGTGGCTCAGTGGGTTAAGCCTCTGCCTTCAGCTCAGGTCATAATATCAGGATCCTGGGCTTGAGCCCCGCAATGGTCTTTCTGCTAGGCAGGGAGCCTGCTTCCCCCTCTCTCTCTGCCTGCCTCTCTGCCTAGTGATCTCTCTCTCTGTCAAACAAATAAAATCTTTTAAAAAAAAAAAGAGGAGGGAGATAAGCAGGAGGGTCCTGGATGGCTCAGTTTGTTAAGCCTCTGACTCTTGATTGGTTCAGATCATGATCTTATAAATCCTAAGATCGATCCCCAATTTGGGTCCCATTCTCAATGGTATGTCTGCTTAAAGATTCTCTCCCTCTGTTCCTCCCCCTACTCAGGCAAGCACTCTCTCTCTCTTTCTCTCTCTTTCAAATAAGTAAATAAACCTTTTTAAGGAAAGGGTAAGCAGGAAGGAAAAACTAAATAATTGAAATAACACAAAACAAACAAACACATGTATGCATATACATGGTCAAGCAAGCACACACATGCACACTAGAACAATTATGGCAGAGAGAAAGTAAAAATATAAACAAATATTATAGAAAATTAACTTAGAGATGTCTTTGATATTATTAAACTAGAGAAATAAAAAGCTTTCTTTCTAAAAATGGTAGCTCAAGGAAAGGAGATAACAACCAAGTAGGCACAGACAAAATAAGGAACAGAAATTAAGGTCATATTAGAAGAATGTGAAAGAAAAACAGACATAGATTTAAGAAAAAAAATTGTTACATATAGAACAAATATGAAGAAACAGGATTTTTTTTTTAAGGAAGAGTTTTCTGAAAATATTAGAAAGAAATTTATGGGTACAAAAATGACCCCAAATATTAATTTTAACATCTCCCAGTAAAAGAAAAAAAATGAGATAAAGCAATAAAATATACAATTCAATATGATGTATCTAACATGGAGGAAAACAAATCTTTGGACAAAAGTTCAAGAGGGGAAAAAAAAATGATAAATTTCAAGCAATGCTAACATATTGCCTGGACAGTTAACTGACTTCAAAGATAAAGAATCCCAAAGGCACCCCGGTGAATCTTCTAGTCAACTACAAGTAGGATAAAAAGGGCTTAGTTCTTCTAACCTGTTCATAGTAACATTCTCCACAAGAGGACAACAAGAGCAAATATCACAGGAATTTTACGGAACAGAACAAAATGTGACTATAATTTTAAACTCAGCTAAATTGCTACTCAAGTATAAAGGCAATGAATAAATAATTTAAAAGAACATCAGACCCCAAACTCCTAACATTTTTATAAGTAAATGATGTCTCAAGAGTATGGAATAATTAGATAAAATTCCACAAATGTAAAGTCTTCTTGATATTTGCAACAATACAGCATGAAAGTAGCAACTGAAACTCTTATTTGGATGACTATAACTTCAAAGCTACCTAAAGAGTTATAAAAACAATACTACAATACTCAGTCTATCTTGACTAACTCAAAAATTTAATCAGATACTACTGATACCTCAGCCCTGATACTCTTCATTCCTATGTATTACTCAAATTTAAATCCAGGATACCATGGTAACAAGGATAACACCAGAATTTTGGTTTTCATTAAGATCCCATCTATCATGAAACTTTCGTTCTTTAGTGAACTATGTGAAGTGGTTTTGTTGTTGTTGTTGTTTTATTTTTATTTATTTTTTTAAAAGATTTTATTTATTTATTTGAGAGAGATCACAAGCAGGCAGAGAGGCAGGCAGAGAGAGAGGAGAAGCAGGCTCCCTGCTGAGCAGAGAGCCCGATGTGGGGCTCGATCCCAGGACTCCGAGTTCATGTCCTGAGCCGAAGGCAGCGGCTTAACCTGCTGAGCCACCCAGGTGCCCTGTTGTTGTTGTTTTTAATTGAGGTAAAATCACTATTAAGTTTCAGGTGTACAACGTTATAATTCAATATCTGTATGCACTGTAAAGTGACCACCACAAAAAAATCTACTTACCATACAATTGACCTTCACCTGTTTTGCCCATCCCCAACCTCCTTCTCTGGTAACCACCAATTTGTTCTCCTTATCTATGTATTTGGTTTTGTATTGTTTTGCTTTCTTTATTATATTTTACATATGAGTGAAATCATACAATATTTGTCTTTTTCTCTCTGACTGACTTGACTTAATGTACCACCCTTGTCTAAAAAATGGTCCTAAATAGCAAGATTTCATTCTTTTCATGGATGAGTAATATTCCAGTGTGTGTGTGTGTGTGTGTGTGTGTGTGTATAAACCATACCCTCCTTACCCCTTCATCTATCAATGGGCACAGGTTGTTTCCATATCTTGGTTTTGTACATAATGCTGCAATAAACATAGGAGTTTTATCATACATCTTCTCGAATTACTGCTTTCATATTCTTTGGATAAATATTCAAAGTGGAATAGCCAGATAATATGGTAGATTCTTAATTTTTGAAGCATCTCCATGTTATTATCTGTGTTGGGTGCATCAATTTATATTCCCATGAACAGTGTACAAGTGTTCCTTTTTCTCCACACCCTCTCCAACACTTATTATTTTTTGTCTTTCTGATAACACCCATCCTAAAAGGTATAAGGTTTAATCTCATTACAGTTTTAATTTGAATCTCCCTAATAATTAGTGATGTTGACCATTTTTCATATGCCTATGAGCATCTGTTGTTTCTTTTGAATAATGTTCAGATTCTCTGCCCATTTTCGACTAGATTATTTTTAATTGTTGGATTGCATGAATTTTTTATATATCTTGAATACTAACCACTTATTAGGTATATTTGCAAATACCTTCTCCCATTAGTAGGTTGTGTTTTCATTTGTATGATGGTTTCCTTCACTGTGCAGAAGATGTTTAGTTTGATGTGGTCACATTTGTTTATTTTTTGCTTTTGTTATACTTGCCTTTGGAGTCAGATCCACAAATACATCACTAAAACTAACAAGGATTTAAGTTATTGTTATTAAAACATAAAAACATAATATAAAAGAAATGATAAAAACAAAACCTCTCTTTGGTCTGAGTTATTTAAATTAATGATGCTTTGTGTCAAGATCATTATCTTTTCTGTTTTCATAATTATGACCTGTGTCCAGAGAAACAAACTATTAAAGATGAAAATGAATTAGTTTATAGCCAAGCAAACTCAATGAATAATTGCTCACAGAAATGTACCAGTTATTTAAAAAGTGATTATTAATATTTAAGAAACTAATATATGTTGGTATTATAATTTATTGTCCAAATGTCGTGGACATTTGGTGGACACAAATGATGTTGTGAGAATGAGTTAATATTTAGGTGTTATCCCAGATTTTCCAGAGAAAATTGGGACATATGTTTCGCCTAGCTATAAACCAGGTTAGATAGTTTGCATTAATTCTCACTACAACCTTATGAATATTATTATCCCCATTAGATAAATGAGAATATTAAACCCTAGAGATGAAAGATTCATACACAGTCTAAGTTAGGAATTCCAGTCACTTACTCTAATCCTCGGGTCTGCAGTCTTCAAAACAGTCTTATGTAGATCAATAATTCATTCATGATAATAGATATATATTTTAAGTATCACAGTGATGACATAATTTTTCATATTTATTTTCAATTTCTCTCTAAGCCATAAACAGAACTGTCCATAAAACGATCTCACAAAAAAACTCACTTTTTTTCTCAAAAACAATGTAGTAGGTCAAAATAAATGTACAGACAGTCCCTGATTTCTAATGGTTCAATTTACAATTTTTTTCTTTTACAATGATGAAAAAGTAATACACATTCAGTAGAAATCATACTTCAAATTTTGAATTTTGAACTTCTCCCAGGCTAGTGCCTGGATAGTGGGCAACAACAGTGAACCACAGCTCCCAGTCAGCCTTGCAATTACAAGGACACACAACCCACACACTGACAACCATTCTGTACCCATACAATCACTGTTTTTCCACTTTCAGGATGCTGTTTAACACATTAAATGGCATATTCAATACTTTATTAGAAAATAGGATTTAGAAGGTTTTTAGATGATTTTGCCCAATAGCAAGCTAATGTAAGTGTTCTGAGCACATTTAAGGTAGGCCAGGCTAAGATATGATGTATGGTAGGTGTAGTAAATGCATTTTTGACCTATGATATTTTCAACTTATGATGTGTTTATTGGTACATAAGCCCATCATAAGTCTATAAAGGTTTGTATCCATGTAAGCATCAGTGTTGTTGAGGTATCTGTAGTTATGTGGAGAATTGTCAGGGGGGAAAGTTAATAAGAAAAGTTCCATGAAATATAAGCTATTTAGGTTTGTAGCATGAATACTTTAGGGGAAAGTCTATTACAACACAAGGTTCTTGTTTGATTTGGCGACTATTTGTTTTATCGTTTAAGCTCAAACAAGTCAAATCCCTGGTTGCTCCTAGAGTAGGGAAAGCTGCTCTATTTATTTAGCAGATTTTCCCCCCTGTTTAATAGAACTCTCAAGACCTGCTCTATAAAAGAAAAAAAAATTAAACCAATTTGGTTGAGAAGGAAAGAGGTACTTCTTTAACATGACTGACATTGAAATTTAAAATCAGTCAGAAATTACTGGCCTGTCTTTTATGCCCCCAGAGGACATAGTTATGACTTTGGTTTTTTGAGTGTCTTATTCAAGTATCTCCTTCAATCTCTGCAGTCTTTCTCTGTTATTACCAGATCAACATCTCAACCTGTAATACTATGTTATGTAAACAAGGCAAATAACTATTTTATTTTTTATTATTACTTTTAAAAGATTTTATTTATTTAGTTGAGAGAGAGGAAGGAGAGGTAGAAGCAGGCTCTCTGCTGTGCATGGATCCCGATGTGGGGCTTGATCCCAGGACCCTGGTATCGTGATCTGAGTTGAAGGCAGACACTTAACCGAGCTACCCAGGCACCCAAAGGCAAATAATATTTTAAATAACAATATCCAACAACACTATCAGATCTACAAAATGTCTTAGAAAAGAATAGATGACATCAGCTTTATTTCTTGTTCAGATTATTCACAGAACTGGGTGCCAGCCTGAAAAGTTATTGTATAGTATTCTAGACCCCCCAAAAATGTTTCCTTCATAAAATCAGAAATGCACCGAACAAGATTTCAAGGAGCTATGAAACCATGTGTGTTGGTTGCATGGGATAGAAAAGAGCTAATATCAGTGGCTTTCCTTACATTAAGATATCTTTATCTCAAATCTAGCTCTTTGGACTACAACAGTATACCAAGTTCACATCTCCATACATACAAATTCTTTGCTCTAAACAAACAGCAGTAATAGAAAAAACATCTAGAGATAACAAAAAAAATCCATAAATGTCCTTTATAAATTCCTCTGACTACTAGAAAGTTCACAGAAACACAAAGCAGTGAGTTTTGCTCACTGTGGGACTGCTGAGCTCTTAGTGCATGAAGAAAATGGTGAACAGGGTTTCAAATGTATTAATAAGGACTAAATTTTCTCTAAGTCATATGCGGTTCCAAACCTCACTTCTTGAAGCCAGCATTTGGAAATTATGAAAGAAAGAGGAGTATATCACTGACAACCTCCTGCCAGACTCATCAGTTCTTGGAAAGCTATGGGTGAGGAGACAGAAGGAAATGGAGAGGCACGCAGCCAGTGCCCCTTCCAGCAATTACTACACCTGGGGTAAGGGCTCAATAAAAACTCATATAATCTGGAGCCACTGTGTAAGTGTCTGGAAACTAAGAGAACAGAACATTAAAAAAATGCTGTCATGGGAGAGAGGAAAAGGAAAACAGATAAAAAACAAAAATTACCCAATCAAAACTGTCCTGCTTACAAAACTAGAAAAAAAAAATATATATATATATATATATATATATATATATAAAGATATTTATTTATTTATTTATTTGACAGAGAGAAACACAATGAAAGAGGAAACACAAGCAGAGGAGTGGGAGAAGGAAAGAGAGAAGCAGGCCTCCCACCAAGCAGGGAGCCCATGTGGGGTTCAATCCCAGGACCCCAGGATCATGACTGAGCTACCCAGGTGCCCCTAGAAAACACATTTTTAAGAAGCTAACGTTAAGAAAGTTAAGGAAGTGAACAATCAGACCAGTATCCACTTGAATGATGACTCTAACTTTGAAAAT